>NC_139148.1:116466544-121266544 GCF_964270905.1 Leucopleurus acutus | reverse complement strand
TAGATTCTGAGCTCACTAATGGCAGGATTTATTCTGTTTTCTTTGTCATATCTTCAATATCTTGCTTAGAATCTAGATAATAATAGGTACTTAGTAAATGTGTTTTTAAGAAATAAATTATGAATGAATGATGGATTAAGTGAATCCAAGTATCAAAGGTAGAAATCGTCCCAGAATTTTACTTTGGTTAAAAGTTACCATTGTAGGGACTTCCCTGGTGGCCCAGTGGTTAAGAATCTGTCTTGCAATGCAGGGGATGCCGGTTCGAGCCCTGGTCGGGGAATTAAGATCCCACATGCTACGGGGCAACTAAGGCCACGCGCTTCAACTAGAGAGCCCGTGTGCCGCAAATACAGAGCCCATGCACTCTGGAGCCCACGGGCCGCAACTAGAGAGAAGCCCGCACGCTGCAACTAGAGAGAAGCCCGCATGCTGCAACAAAAGATCCCATGTGGGGGTTCCCTGGTAGTGCAGTGGTTGGGAGTCCGCCTGCCAATGCAGGGGAAACGAGTTCGTGCCCTGGTCCGGGAAGATCCCACATGCCGCGGAGCGGCTGGGCCCGTGAGCCATGGCCGCTGAGCCTACGCGTCCGGAGCCTGTGCTCCGCAACGGGAGAGGCCACAACAGTGAGAGGCCTGCGTACCACAAAAAAAAGAAAAAGGATCCCATGTGCTGCAACTAAGACCCGACACGGCCAAAAAATAAATTAATAAATTTTTAAAAAAATTTACCATTGTGAGCATAAGATTTTTCCACTTAGTCACATGGGATGAAAATCCAGTTCAGACATGAGGCTGGCATGAAGTAAGCATGTCCCTGGTGAAAAAAGACCAGGGAATGACTTCCCCTCAGGACTGAGTGCTGAAGAGGACTTATGATATCAAATGCAAATATGAGAATATTCTCCAAAGTTAACTGAGCAAGTTGCAGGCAAAACAATTTAACTTTCATTTGACTGCTCTTCAAACTCACTCCGGAGTGACAGTTCCGTTGCATGTTGTGAAGCCTGCAGTGAAAATGCCTACAATTGTCCTGCTTCTGGAGGGGGTAAAAGTTAACTCACCTGAGACCCATTTAACTGCCACACAGGTAAACGTTTGACAGCACGGTGCTGGCAAAGCACTTCAAGTACACTACTTAATTTCCCCCAAACTTGGAAGAGAACTATTTTGATGCCCAGGGACACTTTTGTGGTTGGTAAACAAGAAAATGTTCAAGTATTGTTGTTGCATACATATTAAACATTAATCTCACCAGGAATGGTACACAGTGGATGTATTTAGTTTTCTTTGCCAAATAATAAATCAAAAGTATTATGAAGGAACTATAACAAAAAGAAAAATATCCCACCAGTAAGGCATAATTTTTTCGTTTATAAGTTTTGTTTAATGAAAAAAAATTGGATATCTCAATTTCTCTCCTCTACACACACACACACACACACACACACACTCAAAAAAGGGAAGATTTTTGAAACATATAAGACCAAAAATAAAGTTGGAGAGATTGGCTTACAATTTACAATCCAGATTGTCAGTTCTGAAAGAGATTAAAAAATGAAATGTCAATCATCTAACATTTGGAATAAATTTATGAACATAAAACCTGGAAGTTATTCAAAAGTATGCCCTTTAGGCATTATAGATTTGAAAAATGTTTTTCATGTCTGGACTGGAGCTTTTCATAATCTTGTTATTTTACAAAAACAGTTAAATCAGAGATGAAATAGATGAACTATAACTTACTGATGTTCTAATTTAGATGTGAACACATACCATATATATGTATGCATGGATATATATATACACATATATATATTCACACACATACTTTTTATACAAACTTCACCAAATTATAGAATTTTTTGTTAATGCTGTTAGTCTAAATGGGAAGATCCATCATTTTCTCCTTTTACCACTAAATATGGTAGGTAAAAACGTTATAACTCAGAAGGTGTGGGCCTAGCACACTGCTAAAGCCTAAGCAAATTATTCCCTGAAGTTAGTCATTAGTAGAAAGTAGCTTCAGACCTCTGCTAAAATAAATTCAATGAAACTTCAATTTTATGATGAGTTTTATATTTAATATTAAGGACTTGTTTGATTAACAAGACTAGGACATCTATTAGGAAAAATAACCAGGAGCCTCAGGGAAAATTATAAGCCTGAAGATCTGGACCAGTGATAATTAGGAAATTCAAATGAGCCTCCAGCCCTAGGTTAGATTGGGTTGCTCCAAAACTTTAATCACTGCCTTTCTATTCATCTCTGTACTGGTAGTTTTCAATGAATGGAAAATAAATTTTGGTGCATGTATTTGCAAATTATTGAGGGCACTATCCTACTTAGACACAATAAGATATGCATTTGTGTGTTATATAAGGATTAACATTTGGATTTACTGTAAGGCAATAGGTTACTGTACTCCTACTGCTTCATCCTAAATAATATAAAGAATATACAGTCACTGTTTACTGTGCACCTAAAAAGTATCTGAGGTAGGAGCTGAGAGGTGGCTGGTGGGATTAATGAGTAAGTCAGCAGTTTTATGCACATACATATTATATATACAGACAATAAGATAACATAATAATACATATAGTAATATCATACTTAATATAATAATATATATATCATACTTAATATAATAATTATTGAGTATCTGCTATGTGTCAAGCACTGTAATAGACACAGCGGATTCAGTAGTAAGGAAAACTGACACACTGACAGATACTTTGCCCTCATAGAGTTTGCCATATAACAAGGAGAATGGATGTTAAATTCAATATTAGAGAGGAGTTAGCCAAAGGAGAAGGAAAGCTTTCAGGAAGGAAGTATTATTTGAGGTGTTTATGAATTATACATATCTTTTAACTCTTGGGCTTCCCTGGTGGCGCAGTGGTTGAGAGTCCGCCTGCTGATGCAGGGGACACAGGTTCGTACCCCGGTCCGGGAAGATCCCACATGCCGCGGAGCGGCTGGGCCCGTGAGCCATGGCTGCTGAGCCTGCGCGTCCGGAGCCTGTGCTCCGCAACGGCAGAGGCCACAACGGTGAGAGGCCTGCGTACAGCAGAAAAAAAAAATTATACATATCTTTTAACTCTCATAAACATCAATGTGCTGTTTTTTATACAAAATCCTGCTCTTGACTCATAAGTACAAATAGGGTACACATAGGAATTGCTTTCCTACAGCTAAGATAGATCCAACATTGAACTACCACCCACCCTCAGCTAATCACTTACATAGACACATATTTACCGAGTGACTGGACTAAATTAGGGTACAGCACAGTGTGAAGCCAATTAGTTTAACTAGAAATTAAGCCAGCAACTTGTGCCCCTTTGGTTCACTTTGAGTTAATTACCAGATAGCTGAGTATGTGGTCAAACTGGCATACCAGGTATTAGTGAATTTCCATGCATTATCACTTTTCCAGTCTCTAAACAAACCTGAAAAGTAAGCAAAGCAGGTGCTATTAGTCCCATTTTACAGATAAGGACAAAGAGACTCAGAGTAAATAGTCCCTCTGAAGTCACAACACATAACAAGGTCATATTCAAAGCTCAAAGCACAAGTCTCCTGTCTCTGAACACTGCCCCCTCAGCTGACTCAGATTACCACATTACTATGCATATACTTCGCAACATTACATAAAAGAAAATTGCTCGTTTCTGTGCACTTTAAGCCTTTTAGGTGTGTTCTATCAAAGTCATTATAAGATTGATTCAATTCAAAAATAAAATTGCATTAAAATTCATAAATAAGATATTTACTTGGTGGTAGTCATGACTCAGCAAGTAGTCATGCAATACACACTTGTCAGAGATATTATTCACTAGGTAATAATGAAGTGATGTTTCCTTGGATAAAATTTTACTCTCAGGTCTACAGTGTAAATGCCAGTTTGAATTTTCTTTTCTGCTTGCTACTCTAGGGAAAAAATACCTATATATTTAAATAACAAAAATAGTAGCCTTTTTATTATGTAAGTTTATATTCCAAATAATTGTAGTAGACAGTCATTTTGCATATATCCCCACTGATATTTGCAGATAGGTAACTGAAAACATCTAGTCAGCAAATATATATAATATCTATGTCTATAACATCAAATATCTCTAAAACAGAAGACCAAACAAGAATAGGTATACAACAAAGAAAGAAGAACCACATGCATAGTAGCAGCTCATTGAAGAATGTCATTTCATGACATTGGTCTTGGCAATAATTTCACGGATATAACACCAAAAGCACAGGCAACAAAAACCAAAACTGTGGGACTATATCAGACTGAAAAAGCTTCTGCACAGCAAAGGATACAATCCACAGAGTGAAAAGGCAACCTACAGAATGGGAGAAAATATTTGAAAACCATATATCTGATGAGGGGTTAATCTCAAACATATATAAGGAACTCATACAACTCAATAAAAAAAACTAATACCTCGATTTAAGAAAATGGGCTAAAGACTTGAATAGACATCTCTCCAAGTAAGATAGGCAAATGGGCAACAGTTATATGAAAAAAATGCTCATTGACACTAATCATCAGAGAAATGCAAATCGAAACTACAAGGTATCACCTCACACTTGTTAGGACGGCCATTATAAAAAGAAAATTATTCAAACCAGAAAATAACACATATTGGCAGGATGTGGAGAAATTGGAACACTTGCCACTATTGGTAGTAACGCAAGATGGTGCAGCTGCTGTGGAAAACAGTATGGATATCCCTCAAAAAAATTTAAAAAGGAACTACCATATTATCCAGCAATCCCAATTCTGGGTCTATATCCAAAAGAACTCAAATCAGTATCTTGAAGAGATATTAGCATTCCTTTGTTCATTGCAGCATTATTCACAATAGCTAAGATATAAAACAACCTAAATGTCCATTGATAGATGAATGGATAAAGAAAATGTGGTACAGTCCTTCCACAGGGGATTGGTTCCAGAACTCCACACAGATATCAAAATCTTCCAATGTTCAAGTCCCTTATATAAATGTTGTAGTACAATTGGTCCTCCATATCCATGGGTTCCACATTCCCCAGATTCAACCAACCTGTATTGGATGATTGAATCTGCAGACACGGAACCCACGGATAAGGAGGGGTGACTGTATATACATACAATAGAGTACAGTTCAACCTTAAAAGAGAAGGGAATCCTGCAATATGCCACAACATGGATGGACGTTGAGGACATTATGTGATGAGAAACAAGCCAGACACAGAAAGATAAATACTGCATGATTTCACTTATGTGAGGTATCTAAAATAGTCAAATTCATAAAAATCAAAGACTGCAATGGTACTTACTAGAGGGTGGGAACGGGGAGAATGGGCAATTTATTAATCAACAGGCATAAAGTTTCAATTAAGTAAGGTAAATAAGCTTTAAAGACCTGCTGTATGACACGGTACCTATAGTCAACAATAATGTATTGTACACTTAAAATCTGTTAAGAGGGTTAGGCCCATACAGATGGTCAACAAACACGTGAAAAGCTGCTCAATGTCACTAATTATTAGAGAAATGCAAATCAAAACTACAATGAGATATCACCTCACACCAGTTAGAATGGGCATCATCAGAAAATCTACCAACAACAAATGCTGGAGAGGGTGTGGAGAAAAGGGAACCCTCTTGCTCTGTTGGTGGGAATATAAATTGATACAGCCACTATGGAGAACAGTATGGAGGTTCCTTAAAAATCTAAAAAGAGAATTACTATATGACCCAGCAATCCCACTACTGGACATATACCCAGAGAAAACCATAATTACAAAAGACACATGCACCCCAATGTTCATTGCAGCAGTATTTACAATAGCCAGGTCATTTAAGCAACCTAAATGCCCATTGACAGACGAATGGATAAAGAAGATGTGTTACATGTATACAATGGGAATATTACTCAGCCATTAAAAGAAATGTAACTGGGTCATTTGTAGAGACGTGAATGGACCTAGATACTGTCATACAGTGAAGTAAGTCAGAAAGAGAAAAACAAATATCGCATATTAATGCATATATGCGGAATCTAGAAAAATGGTACAGATGAACTGGTTTGCAAGGCAGAAATAGAGACACAGATGTAGAGAACAAACATATGGACACAAAGCGGGGGAAAGCGGGGGTGTTGTGGTGGTGGTGGGATGAATTGGGAGATTGGGATTGACATATATACACTAATATGTATTAAATAGATAACTAATAAGAACCTGCTGTATAAAAATAAATAAAATTAAATTAAAAAATATATATATATAATGTCTAGATCTTGTTTGGACCCTGTTTAAAACAAACCTACCATGGAAAGATATATTTGACAGAGTCAAGAAAATTTGAGTATAGATGGTATTAGATGATATTAAGGAATTTAAATAATTTTCTTGGGTTAATTTATCAATGTTGGTAGGTGTTATAATGACACAGAGATTGTGAAAATTTTAAACACTCTTTAAATGTCTTATGCAAATTTTAAACATAAGAATTTTAAACATTCTTATCAGCTAAAGATGTATATTTAAATATTTTCAGGTAAAATAACATAATACTGGGATCTATTTTAAACCTCTCTTAAAAATCAAATAAAAAAGACAAGTGGGGGATCAAAGAATCAAAATTCAAAAGTAGTGATGATTGTTGAAGGTATGTGATGGGTACATGGTGATTAATTATACTGTTCTCTTTACTCTTGTGCATATTAAAAATTTTCCATAATAAAATATTTTAAAAATACTGAACATGAATACAGATTCAGAGATGGATTTAACTAAAGCATAACAGATGTGAACAGTGTTCAAGAGATGCTAAAGGGCAGCAAATCAAAGATGCGTCTTTTAAATGCTTCCATGTGATTCAGTATTTTCTCTGTCGTAGCAATTTTTCTCTATACAGTACTTGCCTACTTAAATGGTAGTTTCCATACACTATGTGCTGGTTATTCTCCATTTGTCTCTATAGATTGATTGATTCTTTATCCCTTTCCACCTTATTCTACATTCCAGAAAAATTGGCTTGGTTGGGATCCCTTGCCCTCTGGCTTCCAGCTTGTTCTAGCCAAAGGAACATACTGTCAAGCTGTCTGAGGGTGGAAGGAGAGAGGTCAAAGTATTCATTCCTCTCCTTCCCTCCCTTCTGTGCTGCAGGTGCTCCAGGTTGCATTTCTTTATTTGTAAAAGCTCCTGTGTTCAACACTCTCTAAGACATAGAGCTTGCACTCTGGGTTCCAAGAAGCATTGCCTCCCCTTGTCCCTTCAGGATAAGGGATAGTTGTGACTTTAAAATCTTGCTAACCCAGGTATGCTTTCCCATAGTTTGTTGTCCTGGACCCTGCCCATATTTTTGTATCTTTGTTCAGCATAATCTTTTCAATTGCCCCTTTTGAGTGTGCCAACTGTTTCTTGTTAGGACCTTGGATAATATAGGCTATGAGCTTCATTGGAGCTTGGAAATTGTCTCTTTCTTTTGTTCATTATGATTGTGATACCTGTAATACATGACTGTCTGGCATCTAGTAGACATAAAATAAATATTAGTTAAAGGAAAATAAAAATAGAAGAAATGAATAAAATTCAACATTATTTTCTGATTTGAAAAACATAAATTAAGGAATAAATACATGCATAATATGTTTTTTAAATAAATGTATCCATTTATTTGTTTTTATTTTTGGCTGTGTTGGGTCTTCATTGCCGTGCACAGCCTTTCTCTAGTTGCGACGAGTGGGGGCTATTCTTCATTGTGGTGCATGGGCTTCTCATTATCTTGGCTTCTCTTGTTGCGGAGCACGGACTCTAGGCACACGGGCTTCAGTAGTTGTGGCTCACAGGCTCTAGAGTGTGGGCTCAGTAGTTGTGGTGCACAGGCTTATTTGCTCTGTGGCATGTGGGATCTTCCTGGGCCAGGGATCGAACCCATGTCCCCTGCATTGACAGGCAGACTCTTAACCATTGGAAGCCTTCATATGTTTTTCTTTTTTTTTTTTCACGATACACGGGCCTCTCACTGTTGTGGCCTCTCCCATTGCAGAGCACAGGCTCCGGACACACAAGCTCAGAGGCCATGGCTCACGGGTCTAGCCACTCCGCGGCATGTGGGATCCTCCCGGACCGAGACACGAACCCGTGTCCCCTGCATCGGCAGGTGGACTTTCAACCACTGCGCCACCAGGGAAGCCCCCTTCATATGTTATTTTTAAAAGGATCCATCCATTAGCTTCTTGCAGAAAGTAAAAAATTAGGCATATTTGCATTGAAAATGTCATGAATAAGATAATAATAATTGATATTAAAATTGAAAAGGGAAGCTAATGTTTCATTATTTAAACTCATACCCTAATAAAATTCTAGTAAAATAATGCCATCTCTCCTTAAATAAATCTGCAATGGGATTCCATTTTATAATTTGACAAAATGATCCTAAATTTCATGTTGAATAATAATCATATGAGATTAGGCAACAGGTTCTAAAATAATAAGTGGTAAGGAATTTGCTTTGCTAAACAATAAAATATAGGTAAAACAGGATACTTATTAGGAGAATTCCACTTCTGACAATAGTATACTAATTTATTTGGAACTAACTTCCCTCTAATAATGACTAGAACATATGTGTGTGTGTATATATATATATATATATATATATATATATATATAGCAAGAGAGAGTGAGAAGAACTGAAGCCTAACTTCCAATCATTACAATCCCTGGTAGTCCACCGGACATAAATATAAATTGTGTCTTTTGGAAGATATCATAAACCTAGGCCTCAAAATACTTCCAAAATTCTTCATATAAAAGCAAGTCACTTAATTAAAAATAACCAGGCTTTAGAGGTGACAGGACAGAGATAAAGAATAGACAACAGAAACAGGCTCACAGAGGATCTAGATAATGGAAATATCATACACAAACTTTAAAACAAATAAGCTGAATATATTTAAGGAAATTCAACACAAGATTGAGAAATTAAATGGATAACAAAAAACTATAATAGAAATTTTAGAAATGAAAAAGTAATGGTCTGATATTCAGAGCTCAGTGGGTTGATCAAACAGAAGATTAGACATACCTCAAGACAGAATAAGTAAAATAGAAGATGGGTCATCAGAAAATTATCAGAATGAAACACACACACACAAAAAGATATAAAATACAGAACAGTTTATAAAACACATAGGGGACCCAGGAAACAGATATAATACACATAGAATTGGGGTAGCAGAAGAAAAGAAAAAAAATGGGGAAGAAAAAATATTTGAAGAGATAACAGCTGAGAGTTTTCCAGAATTGGTTAAAGACATTGGGCTACAGATTTAAGAACCAGAGAAAGTGAATACTAATAAGGCTACACAGAGGTATTTCATAGTAAAATTTCTGAAGACCAGCACAAAAAATAAAATTTTAATTAAAGCCTTATGAGGGAAAAAAGGATTACTTTTAAAGGAAAAAGTAATAAGATTGACAGTTAATTTTTCTACACAAGACAATGGAAAAATATCTTAAAATTACTAAAAGAAAATTTACTGCCAATGTATAATTCTCTTTCCAAGAAAAACAAAGAGGAGACAAGACATTTTAAAATAAGCAAAAATAAAGACTTTGTCATAAGTAAATCAGTACTAAAAGAAGCAGCTAAAATGTACTTATGTCTGAAGGAAATAATTTGAGATGGAAGTTCAGAGATGAAGGAGGGAATGAAGAGCATCAAAAAAGGGTAAATATGTGGATAAATCTAAAACATAGTAATGTTTAAGTACTTGAAATAGTATCTTGTGGGATGGAAAATATAATAGATAGATGATAGGTAGATAGATAATAGATAGATAGATAATAGTAAAAAATTTGGAAATGTCACCCAGAAGGGGAATACATGGAGTTAAAGTGTGAAAATACAAAGAGGTTCTGTATTATCCAGGAATGTGGAGAAAATTTGGACACATCAGTAATGCGTTTTGTAATCTTTAGGGTTGTACCAAAAGTATTGTAAAAGGATATATAAGCTATAAACTAATAAAAAAGAAGAAATTGAATAATAAAATATACCCAATAAATAAAAAACAAAAATAAGAAAATGAGAAAAATGACATAGAATAAATGAGATGAATATAAAGCATATAGTGAGTAATTAATCCAAAATATAGAAGTAATTACATTAAATGTAAAGACAAGATTTCAACTAAAAAGAAAAGATTGTCAGACAGAAAACAAAGAAAAAAAATCATAACTAAATGGTGCCCATAAGTGATATATTTTAAATATATGGAGAGAGAAAATTCAAAAATAAAAGGATGAAAAAAAAAGTATGCAAAAACCAAGCAAAAGAAAGGTGATATAGCTACATAAAAAGAAAGTAGAGTTTAGGAAAAATTAATTATATAATAATTATAAATGTGTATGCATCTAATAACACTCCCTAAAAATATAAATACTAAGCATGACATAATTAGAGGACGTATAGACAAATACATAATCATAATGAAATATTTTAAACTGCTCTCAGTAACTAAGTATCACAAAAAAAGCCAATTAAGAACATCTTAATTAACAATCTTGACCAAATTAACATATATAAAACACTGCACCCAACAATATCAGGATATTCTTTTCAAGTGCATGCCAAACATTTCCCAAAACTGTACACATACTGTTCCATCAGTTGTTTCAACATATTTCAAAGAAATAAAATTATACAAAATATATTATTTGATTATTTGCCTACCATGATATTAAGCAAGAAATAAATAATAAAAAGATAACTATAAAATTCTCAAATGTGTGAAAATTAAGTTATGTACTTTTAACTTAACCATTAATTAAAGAAGGCATTGCAATGGAATTTGAAAAATATTTGGAGCCAAATAATAAAAATGTTATGTATCAAAATTTGAGATGAAGTTGCAGCTCAATATCAAAAAAACAACTCAATCCAAACATGGGCAGAAGACTTAAATAGACATTTCTCCAAAGAAGACATACAGATGGCCAAAAAACACATGAAAAGATGCTCATCATCACTAATTGTTAGAGAAATGCAAATCAAAGCCAAAATGAGGTATCACCTCACACAGGTCAGAATGGCCACCATGAAAAAATCTACAAACAATAAATGCTGGAGAGGGTGTGGAGAAAAGGGAACCCTCTTGCACTGCTGGTGGGAATGTAAATTGATACAGCCACTATGGAGAACAGTATGGAGGTTCCTTAAAAAACTACAACTAGAACTACCATATGACCCAGCAATCCCACTACTGGGCATATACCCTGAGAAAACCATAATTCAAAAAGAGTCATGTACCACATGTTCATTGCAGCACTATTTACAATAGCCAGGACATGGAAGCAACCTAAGTGTCCATCGACAGATGAATGGATAAAGAAGATGTGGCACATATATATAATGGAGTATTACTCGGCCATAAAAGGGAATGAAATTGATTTATTTGTAATGAGGTGGATGGACCTAGAGACTGTGATACAGAGTGAAGTTAGTCAGAAAGAGAAAAACAAATACCGTATGCTAATGCACATATATGTAATCTAAATAAACCGTACTGATGAACCTAGTGGCAGGGCAGGAATAAAGACGCAGATGTAGAGAACAGACTTGAGGACACAGGGTGGGAAGTGGAAGATTGGACGAAGTGAGAGAGTAGCATGGACATATATACACTATCAATTGTAAAATAGATAGCTAGTGGGAAGCATCTGCATAGCACAGGGAGATAAGCTCGTTGCTTTGTGACCACCTAGAGGGGTGGGATAGGGAGGGTGGGAGGGAGACACAAGAGAGAGGGGATATGGGGATATATGTATACTTATAGCTGATTCACTTTGTTGTACAGCAGAAACTAATACTACATTGTAAAGTAATTACACTCCAATAAAGATAAAAAAATTTTGAGATGAAGTTAATGCCATGCTTACAGGGAAGTTTAAAATTTAAATGCATATATTAAGCCTAAGCATCTGTCATTAAGAAGTTATTAAAGGAAGAGTAAATTGAGCACAGAGGACAGATCCAAATCAAAACAGAGAGAACATTAACTAAAACTTTTCCTTTTGCCCTTAAATTGACAACTAGTCCTCAGCACTGAGTATGAAAAGGCCCTAATTACTGCCTAGCCTAAAGAGCTGCGAATAATTGAAATCAGACATTAACTTCCAGATCTTACTAAAGATCCACATCTCATGCCTTAAATAAACAACTACTTACCTACCCCTCACCTTCAACTCATCACCTCTCTGTCACTGGCCTTGTGAGGAATGTGGAACTCATGGTTAGAGACTTTGCCCTTCCCCGCCTCAGTGGTTGCCGAGAGCAGTTACTTTTGCTTTTCCTGATAAACAAGTGAGGGGAGTCTACAAGGAACTAAATCATAAAGACTGGCAGTATCTACTCAAAGGGGAGACTGCCACTTCTCTCCCCAGATGGAGTATTGCTGAGCTGCAGAATCATGCAGGGCCATCAGATGTTGCCCAACAAATGAGACGAATGTTCTTAGAGGCGAGTTGATAGAGTTTGACATTCATGCCCTAGAATTTGGAGGTGAACATGAACATGAAGCGTCCACTCCTCTGGAAATTTCTGAAGGTGAAAGAATTCATAGAATAGTAATTAATGCCAGTTAGGGAAGAAAATACTGCAGAGAAATAGGACAGGAAAGAAGACAGGTGTGGGAAGGTTGTGGAGATAGCCCTGGAGTGGTCCTCGGTATTTCCCATGGCTGCAGGTAAAAGAACATGGAGGATATAGATGGAGCAGGTGTCTTGTCAACCCCTGCCTTAGATAGTACTTAATAATATTTGTTTTAAAAGGGATAGGGGTCCTGTAGTCAAATGCTTTGTTTACCACTTACAGCTTTTCCACATATGTTAGCATGGTAACAGCTCAGAAAAGCCCTACGATGTTTACAGACTTATTTTGCCATGGAAGATTTGTCTTCTATTTTATATAATTTTTTAAATATTAATACTTCTTAGCTTCCCATAAAATAAAATCTGAGGAACATCATTTTGAGAAATGATGAATAAGCTAATCACTGACAGCTTCTTAACTTTTGAGTCTTTCATTTTATTTCTTTTTTGTCCTATAAAGTCACTACAGGTCTTTGCCTAATATTATGATATCACTTAAAATAAGATAATTAGCACAAGGTTTAGTTTGCATTGATTCTGTGTGTAACAGGTATGTTATTTTAATCAATAATCAAGTAACACATCAGTTACTGAAGCCTGACTATTGAAATTGGAGAAGTTTGTCAGAAGATAGGACACTATATATGGTTCATTTGCCACAAATGGGGAAGTGTAATAAAATTCAAAATTATTAATATTTCCATATTTTATTGAATTATTGATTAACAAATTAAAAATCAGGCGTGCCCTGCTTTAATTGTATCAGGATTGTTTATTCTGACGAGCTAGGTATAAGAGTGGTTCTAAGCAAGCTTTGATGGAGGAAGTGATAAGGAACTTTAATTTTCTTTTTGTTTATGCCCTTAAGCAATGTAAGTTTATGAGGTAATTGAAAGAAGTTAAAGAAAAATATGGAAATTTTATTTTAATGAAATCAAAAAGCTGGCTTATGGAAACCTGTTGCAGAAATGAGTTTAGCTACCTCTTTATTTCAACAATCACTTTGGAAGGAAAGAGCTCTGAAGTGGCCACTAGAGGCAGCTCACAAAGGAGTCATCCAGAAAAATCACACTTGAGGTCTTCCTAATTTGATAGCAAGTTCTTTGTAGACAAGTTTAATGCTTTATATAGCTTTGTAGCCAGTTCAGTGCCTAGCACAGCAAAAACACATGGCAAGTACTCAACCATTTGAGTATTTTTAAAAATTTAGATTTTGTGTGTTATGTGTGTACATCCACATTCTTTTGTAATGAAAGATAAAATATACATATAGGTAAAGATGATTATTACAATTGACTTAGTTGGAGGGCATTTTTTTTCTTGTTACCATATTTTTAGAAATTTGTACAGAAATATTTCTCATGAGTTAATCTATAAATGGTACATTATTTTATAGAAATCACAATACCAGAAGGCTGTTGGCTCAGGTTCCCAAATATTCTATATATGGTATTCTAAATCAACAAAAGAATGAGGAAATAAAAAACTAGACACTATGTTCATTATGAAATTTTATTTGCATTAAATCTCTAATCAATACATTTTAGAGGTCTTTGCAGGTAGATTAATGAAACAGTATCTGCACTGTTCTTCTTCAGAGTGTTTTAATAATAATTTATATGAAGTAAGTCAGATATTTGTTATGCTGTATCTAGAACATCCTCTTTTGAAGCTGTCTACACAAAGGAAAAATCATTGTTGGCTAAAACCAGTAGCACTTACAGGAGTGGTGTGCAATGTCTTAAGGACAGAGAAATATTTCCCTAGAAAACTACTCATCAAAATGTTGCTTGAAAGTTGCTGGATTCAGACGACTGGAAAAAGGCAATCCAGGCAATATGGTTAATTCATAGCTAATGAAGACCAATGCAAGTCTGGGCTGGGTATAATAAATATATTAAGATTAGCAGATAGCTCATGAAAATCTTGCTTAACTTACAACTTTTGGTTATCTATTGGCCACAGGCCATGGGAAATCAATGAAAAACTACAGAATTATCAACTCAAATTCCTTTAGAGAGAGGAGATTGAAAAATTGTCATTCCTAAACACTAGTCATTGTTCAACACTGGGTCCCTCTGACACCAATATTTGGCTGTGTTCCACTCAGATCCTGTATCAAGCCTGTGGATTCATTTTCATTTGATTTGGGAAATAGTGACTTTTCCATGAAAAGTACATGGAAAGATATGGCAAATAAATGGGAAAACAATTTGAAATTGGAGTCAGAAAGTGTCAAGTCAGAATCACATGAATATAGGAGTAGAGTGGGTATAGCTAGGCCACGCTGCTAGCTCAGCAGCATTTATGATGCTTACATTCAGGTGCTATGTACTCTTGAGAATGTCTTAGGAGAATAACTGACTTACCCTGACATGTAGAAGAAAAGGCAGCATCCTTGTGGTTCAGGAAACTTGGATTCTATTCCTAGCTCTGTAGTTGATAAGTTGTACAATCTAATGCACGTCAGTTCCACTTGTGTCCATTTCCCAATCTGTGAAATGGGAGGAGTTGAAAAAATGATTTCAAAGATCCATTCTCTTCAAGTACTAACCTGGTGTGGTTCTGAGGTTTTCCTATGTGAACAGTTTCTGAGCTTAGAAGGTAATGGCTACTAAGGGAGATGAACTTATCAACAAGCAATAGTAATAATATTATCCAACAGAATTCAGACCTGCTTGCCTGTGCACAGTAAAACCATTCTACTGACAGCCAGTTATGATGAAGGAAAGTAGAGTGTTTATTGCATGGCACCGAGCAAGGAGAATTGGCAACTCATGCTCAAAAGACCTGAACTCTCTGATGACTTTCAGAGAAGGGTTTTGTTTTTTTTTAAAGGCAACACCTGTGGTGAGGGTTGCAGTTTGTGGACTTTCTTTTGATTGGTTGGTGGTGAGGTAACAGGGTGACGTTTCAGGAATCTTAATCATCAACCTTCTGATTCCAACCAGTCTGGGGTCTAATGCTTGTAGCAGGCATGTAGTCACCATATCCCTCCATCTGGGTAGGGGTCTTACTTCCTGATGAAGAACTCAAACATATGCATCATATTGTTATGTAAAGTCCTTGAGGAGGAACTAGAACTCTATTTTACCACTGACTATTGTTTTAGCTATCATTACTTTTCTAGCTTAACTGCTTTTCCATTGTTTCTGCATTTCCTCTCTTCCCTAATTACTAACTTCTTGTGTCTGCTCTTTGGCACTCTGTGAAGCCCTAGGAGAGTAAAGCCTTTTTTCTACAAATGAGAAATGCAGGACACAGAGGGGCTCTTGTACCTAGGAAGGCCCCACAGGGTCCTGCTCAGTTTTAATCTCTCTTTTCTTTGATACTCTTCAATCCTGAGGGGAACAGGTGAGGGACAAGAAAGGGAATAAAGTTTTGGATAGAGAGGTTAATTATAAACTCAGAAGAAGAACTTGGTTTTAGGGGGATTTGGTTTCAATAACAGTAATAATAAACAGAATGAAAATGTGCTAAGTGTAAAAACAAGCAAAATTCCAAGGGCACATATAAGAGGGAACATTTATTTAGATTAGGGTGGTATAGTATTGAAGTTCTCAGCATATGAAAAGAGCACTGAAGTAAAAAAAAAAAGAGGAAGATTTTGATCTGTAGATAAGGAGTGGGTTGCAGAAAATTACATGCAAATATATGGACTTTTGAGGTAAAGTTATTTAGGTCATGGCATGTAGGCCAGTGTGACCTGGCTATCAAAAATGTGGGAGTTAATGCATTGTCTCTGGAATCAAGCGGACTGGCTCTCAGACCTTGAGCAAGTTACCTATCCCTTTTGAGCCAAAATTACTCATCTTAAATATGGAAGTTCATAGGAATGTTGTTGTGAAGAGTAAATTAGATAATGTATGTAATGGGCTTAAACAAATTCACGGCACATTGTAAATAAATATCAACATTACTATTATTGTTATTATTACCACCGTTATTATTATTTAGAGCCATAACATTAGGGAAATGGTTTGAAGCCAAATTATAAATGACACTGAATGCCATGATAAATAATTTGGCTACTATTTTATACAGTAAGGAGCTATTGACTGCTTTGAGGAGTGAAGCAAGATAAATAAAAAATGACAAAAGAGAAAGAAAATTATATACTTTTGCTGAAGAAATGCTCACCAGTGAAGTAAAATTAGTTGTAGTCTGTTTTTTTTTTTTTTTTTTTTTTTTTTTTTTTTTGCGGTATGTGGGCCTCTCACTGTTGTGGCCTCTCCTGTTGCAGAGCACAGACTCCGGACACGCAGGCTCAGCGGCCGTGGCTCACGGGCCCAGCCGCTCCGCGGCACGTGGGATCTTCCCGGACCGGGGCACGAACCCGTGTCCCCTGCATTGGCAGATGGACTCTCAACCACTGCCCCACCAGGGAAGCCCTGCAGTCTGTTCTTTAAAAGAGTCAACCAGTCTAGACATATCTCCAATGAGAAACTCAATTTAAATATTAATAGAACACATCTCAGCTGTCGCTCAAGTCCCATTTCTTTGTTTCTCAGTTACAATCTGTGTTGATACCAACTTTTGCAACATGCAAGTGAAATTTCATTCTTTGTGCATCCATGGTTGTTCCTCTGAGGAAATATGGAAATGCAAATGGAAATACGATGAGGGGAAAAATTAATGATTGACAGTCAAATTCAAAATCAACTATCCATAGCAACTTTATGAAACCTCAAGAAATGTATTCACGTTTCACTGTGACCTTGATAAACACCAAATTTAATCACAAGTGCACAAGGGGGATTACTTGCTTTAATCAGTTTTCATTCTAGCAAAGAAAAAGTTGTTAAATACCATAAGTGTCCAGTGCTTGGTCCTGTCTTGGAAATTTCTTTGCTTTGTGACCTGTCCTAAACACATTGAGATTATTCACTAATCTCCTCTAGTGTGTGTGTGTGTGTGTGTGTGTGTGTGTGTAAGAATCAGTATTTAAAGAGAAAATCACAGATTTTATTGAATGACAACTAAACTACTTCAAGCATTAAAAAACAACATGGCAAAATATAAGCAAAGTGAACCACATTTGCAGCTCATAAAACCTGATGAGGAAAGGACCAAGATGCAAAGACATGAATGAGGAAAAGGATATACAAAGCTGCTTCATTAAAATGAACTACAAAATGTTAGCAAAGATACAGCTTTAGCTGTATCAAAATATTCAGCTTCACTAGCAGTAAACATACCTAAACAATACTCTTAACACATGCACACTATTTCTTAGTATTTTATGTTAGCTAAACTTTAGCTCCATGTTCCTAACCTTGGTTGATTTCCCAGACCAGATGGATGACTGAGCACAAATTAAAATCTCCTCCTTCACTGAAACATAGGAAAATTCTTGTTTTCTTTTTTATTTTAAGAATGCCTAATTGTACTAAATATAAGAGTAGACTATCAACAGGCCAGAGAGAAGGGAAACCCAAAATACGGAACATTAGCTGATGCTGGAAGATCACAGGAAGCCCTGATCAGAAACAAGAATTAGGGGCAAGAGTTTTAATGTCCTACAGTAACAGACTGAACTGACCCCTCAAATGGTTAGATAGCAAAACCAGGCTTTCTTCGTGAAGCAGGGCCTCTAATGACACTCTCTGCCCATATTCAGGAGCAGATACAACTGTACATCCAAGGTTGCCTGGGCTACAGAAAGGATGCTACCATGAGATTGGGAACTCAGCCTGTGCTGCACACAAGCATGGTGACTAGAATTATGTTATCCAAATAAAGAGCTCCAAGCTGCTCACAAAAGACTCTCTTCAGTCTTAAAACCCAAAACTTTGGCAGAGGCAACAACAGAGTTGCACAATGTGGAGAGACATGTATGATTTAAAACAACCTCCAAGGCAGGAGAACCCTCCATCAAAAATGATAAAGCACAAAAAGAAATCCTGATCCAAATAGGAAAATCTAACCCAAGAATATAGGTATATTGGAGCGAGTGGTCTTAGAAAGATAGACATACTTACTAATTGTAGATATTTAATAAAAACTTTATGGAAATATCATTAAAATACCATAATATTTACCCTTTTAAATTGTACAATTCAGCTTTTACTTTACTATATTTACAGAGCTGTGCAATCATCAACACTTTTAGAACATTTTCTTCACCACAAAATGAAACCCCATACCCATTAGCAATCACTCTCCATTTCCCCCATTCCCCTCAACCCTAGACAACCATTAATCTACATACTGTATCTATAGATTTTATTTCTAAATTCTGATCATAAGGTGGAATTGTATAATGTGTATCTTTACGTGTCTGACTTTCACTTAGCATAATGTTTTCAAGGATCATCCATGCTGTAGCATGTGTCAGTGTTTTACTTCTTATTATTGATAAATGATGTCCCATTATGTGAATAAACCATATTATATTTATCCTTTTATTGTCTGATAGACATTTAGGTTGTTTCTAGTTTTGGCTATTATGAATAATGATGCTATGAACATCTATGTACAAATTTTTGTGTGGACATTTGTTTTCATTTATCTTCGGTATATATATGGGAGTGGAATATCTGTGTCATGTATTAAGTCTCTGTTTAACATTTTTAGAAATTGTCAAACTGTATTCTGAAGTGGCTGAACTATTTTACAATGACATCAGCTATATATGAGGGTTCCAATTTCTCCTCATCCCTGTCAACAATTGCTAATGTCTTTCTTTTTTATTCTAGCCATCCTAGTAGGAGCGAAGTGGTATCTCATTGTAGTTTTGATTTGCATTTCCCTGATGATTAATAATGTTGAGCATCTTTTCATATTCTTACTGGCCATCTGTATATCTTAATGGACAAAATATTCAGGTCTTTAGCTCATTTAAAACTGGGATAATATTTTTATACTTAAATTGCAAGAATTATTCATATATTCTGGACACAAGTACCATATCAGATATATGATTTGCAAATATTTTCTACCATTCTGCAGGTTGTCTGTCTTTTTACTTTCTTGATGGTATATGTTGCAATATAAATGTTACTACTTTGATGAGGTTGAATGTATCTATTTTTGTGATGTTGCTTATGTTTTTGATATCATATTTTAAAAAACATTGTTGATATCATATATAGAAAAAACACTGTCTAATCCAAGGTCACAAAGGTTTACACCTATGCTTTCCTCTATAAGTTGTACAGATTTAACTCTTATGTTTAGGTCTATGATGCATTTTGAGTTGTTTTTGTATATGGTTTGAGACAGAAGTCCAATTTCATTCTTTTGCAGTAGCTATCCAATGGTCCCAGTAATGATAGACATTTGTTTAAATGGTGAAAATGTAAAGAAAATCAATGAAAGAGTAGAATGTGAAAATGTAATCTAATAGAGCAGGAAAAGAATAAAGCTCAACAATCCAATAGAAAACAGAAAAGGAAGACAAAAGAAGTGATGCAGAAGCATGCTAAATACACAAATAAAAATATCCCCCAGTGGGGGATAGATTCAAACTGGAGAAGGAGTAAGACGTGGAGATCACCTTCCTACCCACAAATACATCAGAAATACATCTACATGTGGAACAACTCCTACAGAACACCTACTGAACGCTGGCAGAAGAACTCATACCTCCCAAAAGGCAAGAAACTCCCCACGTACCTGGGTAGGGCAAAAAAAAAAAAAAGAAAAAGCAGAGACAAAAGAATAGGGACGGGACCTGCACCTCTGGGTGGGAGCTGGAAAGGGGGAAAAGCTTCCACACACTAGGAAGCCCCTTCACTGGCGGAACCAGGGGTGGGTGGGTGGGAAGCTTCGGAGCCATGGAGGAGAGCGCAGCAACAGGGGTGCGGAGGGCAAAGCAGAGAGATTCCCGCACAGAGGATCTGTGCCGACCGGCACTCACCAGCCCGAGAGGCTTGTCTGCTCGCCCGCCGAGGCAGGCGGGGCTGGGAGCTGAGGCTCGAGCTTCGGTTCCGAGCTCAGGGAGAGGACTGGCGGGTAGTGCTCCCACCAAAAGACATAGACTGGCTGAATGGATACAAAAAAAGACCTGTATATATGCTGTCTACAAGAGAGGCACTTCAGACCTAGGGACACATACAGACTGAAAGTGAGGGGATGGAAAAAGATATCCCATGCAAATGGAAACCAAAAGAAAGCTGGAGTAGCAATTCTCATATCAGACAAAATAGACTTTAAAATAAAGACTTACAAGAGACAAAGAAGGACACTATATAATGATCAAGGGATCAATCCAAGGAGAAGATATAACAATTGTAAATATTTATGCACCCAACATAGGGAGCACCTCAATACATAAGGCAAATGCTAACAGCCAAAAAAGGGGAAATTGACAGTAACACAATCATAGTAGGGGACTTTAACACCCCACTTTCCCCAATGGACAGATCATCCAAAATGAAAATAAATAAGGAAACACAAGCTTTAAATGATACATTAAAAAAGATAGACTTAATTGATATTTATAGGACATTCCATCCAAAAAGAACAGAATACAGTTTCTTCTCAAGTGCTCATGGAACATTCTCCAGGATAGATCTTATCTTGGGTCACAAATCAAGCCATGGTAAATTTAAGAAAATGAAATCATATCAAGTATCTTTTCCAACCACAACGTTATGAGATTAGATAAAAATTACAGGGAAAAAACTGTAAAAATTCAAACACATGGATGCTAAACAATACACTACTAAATAACTAAGAGACCACTGAAGAAATGAAACAGGAAGTAAAAAAATACCTAGGAAAAACGGACAATGAAAACATGATGACCCAAAACTTATGGGATGCAGCAAAAGCAGTTCTAAGATGGAAGTTTAGAGCAATACAATCCTACCTCAAGAAACTATAAACACCTCAAATAAACAACCTAACTGTACACCTAAAGCAATTAGAGAAAGAAGAACAAAAAACCCCCAAAGTTATCAGAAGGAAAGAAATCATAAACATCAGATCAGAAATAAATGAAAAAGAAATTAAGGACACAATAGCAAACATCAATAAAACTAAAAGTTGGTTCTTTGAGAAGATAAACAACATTGATAAACCACTACCTATACTCATCAAGAAAAAAAGGGAGAAGTTTCAGATCAAGAGAATTAGAAATGAAAAAGGAGAAGTAACAACTGACACTGCAGAAATACAAAGGATCATGAGACATTACTACATGCAACTATATGCCAATATAAGGACAACATGGAAGAAATGGACAAATTCTTAGAAAAGCACAACTTCCCGAGCCTGAACCAAGAAAAAAGAGAAAATATAAATAGACCAATTACAAGCACTGAAGTTGAAACTGTGATTAAAAATCTTCCAACAAACAAAAGCCCAGGACCAGATGGATTCACAGGCGAATTCTATCAAACATTTAGAGAAGAGGTAACACCTATCCTTCTCAAACTCTTCCAAAATATAGCAGAGGGAGGAACACTCCCAAACGCATTCTACGAGCCCACATCATCCTTATACCAAAACCAGACAAAGATGTCACAAAAGGAAACTACAGAGCATTATCACTGATGAACATAGATGCAAAAATCCTCAACAAAATACTAGCAAAGAGAATCCAACAGCATATTAAAAGGATCATACACCATGATCAAGTGGGGTTTATCCCAGGAATACAAGGATTCTTCAATATATGCAAATCAATCAATGTCATAAACCATATTCACAAATTGAAGGAGAAAAATCATATGATCATCTCGATAGATGCAGAGAAAGCTTTTGACAAAATTCAACACCCATTTATGATAAAAACCCTGCAGAAAGTAGGCATAGAGGGAACTTTCCTCAACATAATAAAGGCCATATATGACAAACCCACAGCCAACATCATCCTCAATGGTGAAAAACTGAAAGCATTTCCACTAAGATCAGGAACAAGACAAGGTTGCCCACTCTCACCACTATTATTCAACATAGTCTTTGAAGTTTTAGCCACAGCAATCAGAGAAGAAAAAGAAATAAAAGGAATACAAATCAGAAAAGAAGTGAAACTGTCACTGTTTGCAGGTGACATGATACTATGCATAGAGAATCCCAAAGATGCTACCAGAAAACTACTAGAGCTAATGAGTGAATTTGGTAAAGTAGCAGGATATAAAATCAATGCACAGAAATCTCTTGCATTCTTATACACTAATGATGAATAATCTGAAAGAGAAATTAAGGAAACACTCCCATTTACCACTGCAACAAAAAGAATACCTAGAAATAAACCTACCTAATGAGGTAAAAGACCTGTATGCAGAAAACTATAAGAAACTGATGAAAGAAATTAAAGCTTATACAGATGGAGAGATCTACCATGTTCTTGGATTGGAAGAATCAACATTGTGAAAATGACTATACTACCCAAAGCAATCTACAGATTCAATGCAATCCCTATCAAACTACCACTGGCATTTTTCATAGAACTAGAACAAAAAATTTCACAATTTGTATGGAAACACAAAAGACCCCGAATAGCCAAAGCAATCTTGAGAAAGAAAAACGGAGCTGAAGGAATTAGGCTCCCTGACTTCAGACTATACTACAAAGCTACAGTAATGAAGACAGTATGGTACTGGCACAAAAACAGAAATATAGATCAATGGAACAGAATAGAAAGCCCAGAGATAAACCCACGCACATGTGGTCACCTTATAAAGGAGGCAACAATATAAAATGGAGAAAAGAGAGCCTCTTCAATAAGTGGTGCTGGGAAAACTGGACAGCTACATGTAAAACAATGAAATTAGAACACTCCCTAACACCATACACAAAAATAAACTCCAAATGGATTAAGGACCTAAGTGTAAGGCCAGACACTATCAAACTCTGAAAGGAAAATATAGACAGAATACTCTATGACATAAATCACAACAAGATCCTTTTTGACCCCCTTCCTAGAGAAATGGAAATAATAACAAAAGTAAACAAATGGGGCCTAATGAAACTTAAAAGCTTTTGCACAGCAAAGGAAACCATAACCAAGAACAAAAAGACAACCCTCAGAATGGGAGAAAATATTTGCAAATGAAGCAACTGACAAAGGATTAATCTCCAAAATATACAGGCAGCTCATGCAGCTCAATATCAAAAAACAAACAACCCAATCCAAAAATGGGCAGAAGATTTAAAGACTTTTCTTCAAGTAAGATATACAGATTGCCAACAAACACATGAAAGGATGCTCAACATCACTAATCATTAGAGTAATGCAAATCAAAACTACAATGAGTTGTCACCTCACACTGGTCAGAATGGCCATCATCAAAAAATCTACAAACAATAAATGCTGGAGAGGGTGTGCAGAAAAGGGAACCCTCTTGTACTGTTGGTGGGAATGTAAATTGATACAGCCACTACGGAGAACAGTATGGAGGTTCCTTAAAAAAGTAAAAATATAGCTACCATATGACCCAGCAATCCCACTACTGGGCATATACCCTGAGAAAACCGAAATTCAAAAAGAGTCATGTACCAAAATGTTCATTGCAGCTCTATTTACAATAGCCCGGAGATGGAAACAACCTAAGTGCCCATCATCGGATGAATGGATAAAGAAGATGTGGCACATATATACAATGGAATATTACTCAGCCATAAAAAGAAACGAAATTGAGCTATTTGTAATGAGGTGGATAGACCTAGAGTCTGTCATACACAGTGAAGTAAGTCAGAAAGAAAAAGACAAATACCGTATGCTAACACATATATATGGAATTTAAGAAAAAAAAATGTCATGAAGAACCTAGGGGTAAGGCAGGAATAAAGACGCAGACCTCCTAGAGAACGGACTTGAGGTTATGGGGAGGGGGAAGGGTGAGCAGTGACGGGGCGAGAGAGAGTCATGGACATATACACACTAACAAACGTAGTAAGATAGATAGCTAGTGGGAAGCAGCCGCATGGCACAGGGATATTGGCTCGGTGCTTTGTGACAGCCTGGAGGGGTGGGATAGGGAGGGTGGGAGGGAGGGAGACGCAAGAGGGAAGAGATATGGGAACATATGTATATGTATAACTGATTCACTTCGTTATAAAGCAGAAACTAACACACCATTGTAAAGCAATTATACCCCAATAAAGATGTTAAAAAAAAATAAAAATAAAAAAATAAAATGAATCATGTACCACAATGTTCATTGCAGGTCTATTTACAATAGCCAGGACATAGAAGCAACCCAAGTGCCCATCGACAGATGAATGGATAAAGAAGATGTGGCACATATATACAATGGAATATTACTCAGCCATAAAAGAAACGAAATTGTGTTATTTGTAGTGAGGTGGATGGACCTAGAGACTGTCATACAGAGTGGAGTAAGTCAGAAAGAGAAAAATAAATACCGTATGTTAACACATATATATGGAATCTAAAAATAAAATGGTTCTGTAGAACCTAGGGGCAATACAGGAATAAAGACTCAGATGTAGAGAGTGGAGTTGAGGACACGGGGCAAGAGGGAAGAGATATGGGGATATATGTTCATGTACAGCTGATTCAGTTTGTTATACAGCAGAAACTAACACACCATTGTAAAGCAATTATACTTGAATAAAGATGTTAAAAAAATAGACCAGTGATCTCCAAAATAGAAATAAATTAAGCATGTCTATTGAAAGACATATATTCCAATCAGAACCAAAATAATTCCTGCTACATTCTATTTACGAGTCATATATAAACAAAATGACAGGTTTAAAATAAAATATTCAAGTAAATTCGTTACAAAAGAAATCAAATCAATATTAATATTCAGCAAAGGAGAGTTGATGTTCGAAACCACTAATGGGAACAAAGACAGAGATCTCACCCTGATAAAGGAACAACCCACCAAGAAGTTGATAATCGTAAACTGGTATGAACCAAATAGCATGGGTGTGAATAATATAAAAGGAAAACAGAAAGAAATGCAGAGGAAAAGTAGCATTTCCTATCATTTCTCATCTGCCTGTAATTCACATAATTTTGTCAAATTATATATGATTTGGAAGTCACCTTAGTTTATTGTGGCATTGAGGTATAAAGGTGTGTGTAGATAAATACCTATGAGAAATTATAACACTGAGATATTATTTTCCACTTTTAAAATTTGTAAATGTCTTTAGAAAAGATAATATTCAATAGATTCTGGCAGCAGTGTCATGAGGAGCCATATTGGAGCCTGACGCAAAAGGAAAAATCTGATCCTGTCTTTATTTAATGTTGTTATTTTGTTCACCATTGAGTTTTGCAATAATTTTGTGTTTTTTTAAATATTGCATCAAAATATTTTTAACATTTGGTGTCCAAAGTGAGTGCCTCATTTGTTTCAGCCTCAAACTTAGTACTGGCCTACTTGGCAGTGTTCATAGCCTTTGATCTAATAATTCTACCTCTTGAAAGTGAACCTAACTAAGAAATATAAAATAAGGAGAAAGGGGGGGAAACTTGCACAGTAGATGTTAAATACAGTGTTTTATATAAAGGAACAGAAAAGAATGATCAAATCAGCTACATGAAAAGACATGCAATAAAAAGGTGTATTTTCAAATCTGACTCACATATGTCTGTTATAGATTAAACAGTCTCAGGAGGTGCTTAAAAAAAGGAGTTCCAAAATTTTGGATTTGTGGGGAGGAGTGCATGAGATTCACTTAGAAAATGTATTTAACAAAACATTTAACAAAACTGCAGGTTTCCATAATAGCTACAGGTGAGGCCATGGTATCTCTAATTTTAAGTAGTTCTACAGAAGACACTTATGCAGTCAATCTAGCATTGGACATTTGGGAACCATGATTTAGAATAAAATTTAATCAGGCATTAATTCATAGAGGCTTGTACATTAGAGGAATTTTTAAAAATTATCTTATTTTACAAATGAGAAAATTGAGTCCCAGAGTAACAGAGTGAGTTGTTCAGTCTCATGAGGCAAACTCAGGGCAGGAATTCAAGATCACTGTCTCTGTGCTGTCTCTATTAGGTCTTGCTGGATTTTCCTGAACATAAAGACCATCTCTGCACAGAAAATTTAACAAACCAACAGAGTTTCTAAATTCATATTTTTGTAAATTTGTACTTTACAAATTGGGGCTCACCTGTATTGATTTAAATATGCATCCCTTGTTGAGGAACAATGCACAATGCTGCCCAGTTTTCTATAAGAATTGTAAGAGAAGTCATTTAAAAATATTTTTCTCCAAAATGTGTATATTCAACAGCCGTTAATAATGTACAGCTTCCTTTAAAACTTTTTATAATGAAAAGCTTTTAAAATGATTAGAATGATCTCTTGATTCAGATGCTAAAAATGAAATTACAGGATGTTTTCCAGAACATCTGCAAATCAGTGAACGCACAAATGGAATACTTAAAATGGCTCTTCCAATATTGGTAATTGTACCCACTGTGTGTTAACATGCTGTCTGCTATCTCACTTCATTCCAGCTGACCCTGTACAACTGCCTACCAACTCCTTATCTCATCTGATGGCACACAAGACAGACACATATTTTTTGAACAAAGGACAAAGGATGAATTTCAATGAGAAAATACTGTTAGACATGCTAGCCTATACTAACGACTTTGAGGGTCACTACTTAATAGAAAAAAATCTACCCAGAAAGAAACACGATAAGTAGCTTGCACTTATGGCCCTGGAAAAACTTGTTATAAAGCATGAGTATAATTCTGAATCTTCAAGGGAACTTTTTCAAACTACAAGTCCTGCCCCAGATATATACTAGGAGTGTTACCAAACCAAACTTGGGTCCACTTGCCTGATGTACAGCAAATACTAATACCAACCTGTGGTGAAGGAAAGTACAGCGTTTATTGCAAGGTCAAGCAAGGAGAATGTGCAGCTCATGCTCAAAGACCTTGAACTCCCTGATGGCATTCAGAAAAGCATCATTAGGGGTGAAGGTTGTAGGGAGCCTGATCATGGACATTCTTCTAATTGATTGGTGGTGAGGTGACAGGGTGGTATTTTGAGAGTCTCAATCATCAATCATGGTCTGGGGTCTATGTGCTTGTGGTCAGCACTCAGTTAACTTCTTCCACCTGGTGGGGGTTTTAGTATCTGTAAGACAACTCAAGGATATGGCTCAAGATACTATCTATAGCTCTTGAGGAGGAACTAAAGGTCCTTGGCTTTGTTTTATGGCTAAACTATTATTATTTTGTCTTGTTTGATTGTTTTCCTTTGTTTCTGCATTTTCTCACTACTCTGATTAAATATGCTCTTTGGAACTCAGAGAAGGCCTAGGACTCTAAAACTTTTTTACAAACAAGAGGTGGGGTAAATGGGAGGGAGAGAGGGGGGTCTGTCCCCTGGAAGGCCCCAAAGGGTCCTGCTCAGTTTCAGGAGCAGCCAGGCCACCTGTGGAAAACTGCTGCTACAAAGCAAGACACTAGGTCTCTTTTTTTCCCCCTTATGCTCCCATCAGTGACTGCTGTGAAGTAAATATTTACTTTTGCATTCATTTAACAAATATTTACTGAGTGCCTAGTCTGTGCCAGGTTCTGACCAAGGAACTATGGCAATAGTAGTGAATAAATTAGGCAAAAATCTCTGCCTTTAGTGTTGTGGCTATAGATATCTCTTTTTAAGTAAGTGGAATATAATGCCATTTAATTTTACAAAATTCATACTATATTTTCAAGCATGCTTAAATTGCTGTTCATGAAAATCTGAAATCATACTGAACTGTGACACAAAATAGAAAAATCAATATGGTGATGCCAGTCTTAGTAAATTTAAATCAAAATCTATAATTGCTCACCAAGACTAATTCTTGGTCTTCAGGTTTAAGTAGTCAAGATTGTAACCACATTTATTTCATGACTTATATCTATAATTAAATTATATTATAGCTATTCTTATCATCATGTTAAAGAAATGTTTCTGAATAGTGGTATAAAGCATATTCATGTTCATTTAATCCTATTTCAGTGGAAGCTGGGAAATGAGTCATTTTTTTTTAAGTGCACATCTTTTTGTCATGACTACCTATTTTGTGATTTAGGAAATCTCTTTGTTAGGGAGGCCTGAAGGTTATAGCAGACATGCCTGCACACTAGAAATCTTAAGAATTAGGTGATATGAATTGCAGTCATCACCTTGTGAGAAAAGAGGTTTGAAAGCAAATTGTCCAAAAGTACCTACAGAGATAACAGTTTGGCTAACAAAACTAGACGGTCAAGACAACCAATAGATCAAAAATGAATGTTTCTAATCATATATTTTACCATTAATTGATTATTTTTAGTGTGTGTTGGAGTAGTCTGACACCATTTTTGATACTTTAAATAGAACCTGGAAAATGTGTTTTTTTAAAAATCCCCACTATTTGCTCTCCATCTCAAAAAATAAACTGCATAAATCCAAAGCCCAATTTCATCATACACTAGCAGTATGACCTTAACCACGTTATATAAATTCAGATTCTCAGTTCCCTGATTTCAAAAATGGCACTAATAATAGCGCCTACTTCAGAGTCATTGTTAAGACTAATGAAATAATTTGTGAAAACCACTTTGCAGAATTATATTTCATAGGGGTGATCTATAAATGTTAACTGATATTATGAGCTATTGGATTTACTTCTACATAATTTTTAGTCAACCAAGCCTACCGTTGGTAATCATGAAAGTTTGGAAGCAAGCTGAATGTCCAATAAAAGTGATTTAGTCAAATTATGATTTTTTTCTAAATAATCAAATTCTATGTGGTAATTAAAGTCATGTAAGGAAAAAATATTTAATAACAAAATATTTTGCTTCATTTTCTGTCAATATGGAAGACTACATATTCACAGAAAATGAAGATAAAACTAAAAGTACTGAAAAACAGCATATAATTTGGGATGGTCTAATTGGTGTTCAAGCATTCTAAGATGCTAGAGGTATGAGGTATTATCACTGTAATCATCTCT
Organism: Leucopleurus acutus; assembly: GCF_964270905.1. Classification (NCBI taxonomy): domain Eukaryota; kingdom Metazoa; phylum Chordata; class Mammalia; order Artiodactyla; family Delphinidae; genus Leucopleurus; species Leucopleurus acutus. The sequence continues at coordinate 121,237,004 of NC_139148.1, read as the reverse complement.
TTGTCATTATCTGAACTCTGAGAAAACATAGTAACACTATTCACAATTAAATGTTAAATTAACACTATCTTGATACAAACAACAGCTAATCTACAGGCAGAGTCAAAAGTGGACTGTTAACACTCACAACTACAGAACATTTGAGTTGCATATTTAAGTCACATCACTCAGAGTGAAGCAACAATGGATGATCCACTACTGTGGACTACAGATCAGTTTCAAATTCAGCAGTCAGGGAAGAAAAAAGGAGCAACAGCAACCATGGAATTCAGCTAGTCTATGCCTTATCCACTTCACACTGAAAACAGTGTGCCTTTCAGCACCTGATTTTTTGGCTGCGATATCAGCTTTGTGCTTTCCCCCATATGTCTTCACCAATAATGGAAATTCAAAACTTTTTACCTCGCAGGATAGAGGTTTCCTGGTAGACTGGACTTTTAGGACCAAAACCAAGACAGTCCTGGAGAAAAAGGATAATTTGGTCACTGAAATGACACGTTAAAGTAAACATCATTCAGTTCTACTACATTTCTTTTCCAGAGAGGAAAATGAGACTAAGAAAGAGCAGGTCATGGATACACAGAATATTATTGCCAAATTTAACACTCCTTACCCTATATTACTGATTGCCAGTTCAAAGATCTTGCTAGTATGACATTTGGTTTTTATTGATCAGAATCTGACTGACCAAAATTTATGTATAGAGTTAAAAAAAAATGTCCATTTTTTAGGCAAATAATTGAGATCTAAAAAAGATATTTCTGTTCATCTTTATAAAGTTAGAGTAAAATATAACAAGTAATTTCTTACTCCATAATTATTTGAAAATGTTTGAAACTTGTTAACCAGCAGTTAGTGTAAAAGTTTACTATATATAATTTCCGTATGTTATGGACTGAATGTTTGTGTTCCTCCAAAATTCATATCTCATAAAGGTGGGGCCCTCATGATGGGATTAGTGCCCTTATAAGAAGAGACAGGAGAGAGCTTGCTCACTCATTCTCTCTCTCTGTCTCTCTCTCTCTCCAGGCAAACAAAACAGGTCATATGAGCATGCAGAGAAATGGCAGCTGCCAAGAGAAGAAACCTCAAAATAAAATTGCCACCCTGATCTTGGACTTCCCTGACTCCAGATGTGTGAGAAATAAATGTCTGTTGTTTAAGCCACTCAATGGTATTTTGTTATAGCAGTCTGAGGCAACTAAGATATGATCCATATATTTAGAGGAAAACATTGTTCTCCTCACACTGTATAGTATTAGTTATCTACCAGTGCTGTCAAAAACAACTAAATTTTACAGAGGAAGAAGTCACATATAATATTCAATAATAATTTCTACTTTGAATAAAATATAATATTAAAAAGAAACACTCCTAAGGAAAACGTGGAGTGGGAGTTGTGGACTACTGTGTATATGTGTGTGTGTATGTGTGGATATGCATGTATTTGAGGTATTAGCCACACATACCTGGTTTTCTTACCAACATGTTTTGAAAACTTTCCCAATCCTTCCAACTCTCACTTGTATAAACTCTACCTTGTTACATCAGGCCTTGAGAGTCCTACTAATCTGGCTTCAGAAATGCAATTAATTTAGACACATGAGCTTGAAACAGCCTGCTCCTTTGTTCATGCACTAACAGAATTCTCCCTGTACCATATCTGCACACTGATGCACAGTCTCAGTTCCTCTCCATGGTCCACTGGATTATGGCTGCACACCTTCCCTAACCTGGCACATGATGACTTTATCCATACTAGAGCACACCAGAACATTCCAGAATGTTCTTTCCTGGTCCTATTAGCCTTTCAACACCTTAGCCCCTTACAGATGCAAGAGTGCAGTCTTCAGGCTTAGGATTCCATTTCCCTCAGCTTTTTTACTCTCACTGCTTTGCAAAACCTCCTACCCCTGCTCTACCATCCATTCACATTCCCTTTGCTCTTCCAAACCCCCATTTTCCTCTTTTCTAAGTCTCTCTAATGGTCAAATTGTTATGCTCTTGGTTAATACCCTGGATTGCTCTGCATTTCAACTGAGCCACTCTTAATTACATATCATCCATGGAAGCTGTGGAGCATGAGGATTAAGAGTATAGACTTGACTAGAGTTGCTTTGCTTGGGTTGAAACCATTTCTTCTCCTACTTCCTAGTTCTGTTACCTTGGGCAAAGTTACTTAACCCCTCTCTGTGCTTTATTGTTCCTGTTCATAAAATGACCATAATGAGAGTAGATGTGTTAAGATATTGAAAGGATTAAATGAGATGATCCGTGTAAAACACTTATGTACCTAGTACAAAAAAAGTGATGAGTAAATTGTAGTTATTAATAATCTGCTCTTTTTACTATTTCCATGCTACAATGCTAGGTGATTTAGGTCAAATTTGTGATTTGAAGGTATTGCATGATTAAGCTATAGCAATCTTGAAACATGCTCTAATCTATTTGTTCTCTGGAATACATTGCCAAAAACATTTCCTGAAATGAAATTAATAAGTCCAGGTCACACTGATTAAAACAGTATCAGAAGAACTGAACTAATACTGGACATTTAAATCTTTGTCTTTAGAAATAATTCAACTGAATCAGTAAGACTTGAGATCTAGTAACATCATTAATATAGACAGACTATCATTAATTTCTATACAACCTTGAGCAAGTCACTAAAACAAAGTGAATTGCAATTTCCTCACATGATGAAATGGGAAAATCCAATTCATTTAAAAAAGATATTTGTTGAGAATCTACTGTCAGCCAGTGTCTTCAATAGATGGCTTACATACATTATATCATTTATCCTTATAACAGTACTATGTAATAGGAATGATTATCCTCACTTTGTCCGAAATAAATAAATAAAGGGGCTCTGCCTATCTATCTCCCTGGGTTAAGAGGATCAAATGATGAAATTGTACTAGAAACTAGACTACAAAGCACTTCCCCAATATTGTACTTTAATTTTAATGTTTTGTTTTGACAAAGTACATCATGTCAGTAATTAAATTCTTGTTTATTTTTTTTCCAGTGTTTTGGTGGGAAATCTGAATCATGAAGACCATTGATCAATGTTTCTAGATTTGGATATAATGATTAAATTAGGATCATTTCAAGATAATTAATGAAATATTAAAAGAAGCTTTGAAAGAAAAATAAGTTTTAGATTGAATAAATGTCACTTCTAGAAATATATTACATATGTGTATATATATATAATATACATATATATATATATATATAATTAAACATTTGTGCCACAAACTAAAACAGTTAATGTTTTTATATATTTCAGACTTTGAGGACTTTTCATTTTAGCTCAGATACTGAAGAAAAAAGTATCTTTGAGAACTGTGAATTTATTTTTTCTTTAGAACATTTATTGAATTGTTCATTTGTTTTTGCATTTCTCTGAGAAATGCAAATTGACATCACAATGAAATGCCATAACTATTGTAAAAAATAGAACATGCCAAAAAAGATTCTTGTAAAATTGTTTTCATTGTGATTAGCTCATACTTTCATTATTCATCATGTGAGGAATTCTTCTTAGAAGTTGATGAAATAGATGGCAATCCAGAAGTGCCATCTCTTTACCACGGATGTCTAACTATTTTTATTGGACAAGTGTCACTTTTAAAGTTGATGAACAGCAAACATGAAGTAGTAATAACTAGTGTTGAAAAATGAAGCCACCTAAGAAGCAAGAAATGATAGATGACATGGTGCATTTTTAGTACCATAAAAAGTTCAAAAATGAGGAATAGTTTTGGTCATGCCCTAGTTTTGATTTTTTTAATACAACAACAACATAAGCATATTATTTTTTTCATTAAGCTTCTTAGTTTCTTAGTATCACAGTGGAATGATGAGAAAACAAGAACAACAACAAAAATAACCACGAGTCTGCAAATCTCTGACAAAAAGCAGAGACTTCAAGGCATTTGAGGGGGAGGGAGGGAGAGTCTTGACAGCAGTGCCAAGGTAGTTCCAGCATCATGCCTCTCCTTAGCTTGCTGGGCCGGGAGGGGTGGGGAGGTGGAATGATGAGAAGGTGGCACTGTCACAGCTGTCCTTGGCGTTTCTGCCTCGCGACTGATACACGCATGATCTGCGTGGACCACCCCACAGAATTTTCCGGTGCCTCCCCACTACCTGGCCGCATGACCCCTGCCTGCTCCAAACCCCTGGGACACCCTGGAGCCAGTTCTGCTGGGTGGGCGGCAGGAGAGGAGCGTGGAGGGGACGAGGGCAGGCGACGCCGCTCTGGGCATGAGAAACCGAGGAGAGGCCGAGGCCCATCTGGGAGACACCCGTGGCAGCAGGCGGAGGCGGTGCAGGTGGCAGCGGCAGGAGTCGGTGTCCCTCAGGCGGTGAGCAAGCTGCACCTAGAGCTTCATGGTGCCGGGGGCAGGCTGTCGTTGCAGAGTCTGTAGTAACGCAGGTTGTTGACCAGGCTGTACACATTCTGGGTGAATGAGGGCAGGTCCCCATCCATCTTGAAATTCCGCCCCAGCACATTTTTCTGGTTGGCATCCACACCGTCACAGCTGGTCAGAAACTCTGGGAGGAAGGCCGCGAAGAAGCCATCAAAGTCCACAGAGGCCATGCTGTAAATGGCAATGCCAATCTCCTCCTGCAGGAGGTCGTGGGACTTGTGAACCAGGATCTGGAGCAGCATGTTCACAAACTGAGAGAGAATGGTGGTCCGGAAGATCTTCTGTGGTACAGCTTCTGCTTGGTGTTGAGAGTCTCCAAGTAAAAGATATTTTATTTAAATAGGTAGATGTCAGGCTGGAGAAAGGACTGTCCAAAAGCCTGCATGATGGCACTGAACTGAGGCTCACCCTCCATCTGCTCCTCAGCAATCCCGCTCTGGACACTGGCTAGGATGGTGGACTTGAAGAAGCACCTCCAGTTGTGATGGAGCGACCGGAAAAGGAGCTCAAACAGCTCAGCCTTCACATCAGGGGAGGGGCGCTCAGCGATGATGGGATACACCTGCTCTATGCACAGGGCGATGATGCTGGGGAGGAGGGGCTTGAACACCTGGCCAGGTTCCTGGACCACCACCTGCAGGATCTTCAGGAACTTCTCAACCACCCGGCAGCCAGTACTGCCTTTGTGGAGGATGCTCTCGGCCAACTGTTCTCTGGTAAACATATTGAGGAAAGTCTGTATGATCTGCTCAGTGAAAGGCACGCCCATCTGTACTCTAAGGCCTCGAAACAGAGTGGGGAAGAAGCTCACCATCTCATCAGACACATCTGGCTGATGGATAAAAGCTGGAAAGAGGGCCAGTGAGACTTGAACAGATTCCTGCAGGGACTGGTAGCTGATCTGTTGGGACTTGGTGGATTCCCCAGAGATATTCTCCACGATATCTTCTAAGACACTGTCTGGTGGATAATCACTTTGGTGTCATCCAGGGGCATCTTCCTCTGCGGGGTGACAGCATTGGGCTTCAGGTTGCAATAATCCCGAGAGAGCACAGAGATGAGGCTGGCATGGTTGATGGAGTGCACAGGCCACTGCTGCTCGTTCTCTGGGATGTTTGGCCATGGAAGCAACAGGATGTTAGAGAGGGCGTGGCACACCAATACCTGAGTCTTGTCAACAAGCTGCTGGGTAGAGGCATCGGTGATTCTGTTGAATGCTTTCTGTACTGTAGGGATGCTGATCAGAAAGCCAGGTCACACAGTGGTGGCCCGGGAGACCAGTAAATGGCACACAGATAGCAGCAATTTGTCCCGGACCTTGGTGCTGATCAGAGGTGTGACTGTGTCCATGGTGGTGGAGATGAGCGTAACAAACTGCTGCATATTCTGCCGACGAGCCTCGCTGCAGTACTGTGCTAGCCAGTGAGAGTAAGCCTGCAGAGCAGCCAGGGACTAAGCATGCACATTAATGAGATCAGGCTTCAGTACTGACGGCACGGCAGTCTCAAGGTTGTACAATTTTATCTGAGATCCATACAAAGTGACTTTGACCAACCTCTCCACCACAGTGAGGGTGTCCCTGAAGCGCACTGTGAACACGTCCCCGATGAAGTTCTCAGCTAGGTGGCCCACAGCCTGCAGGAGGGAGCTCAGGACTCACAGGGAACAGTGCAGCTGCTGGCAGTCGTTCTCTGCTGTGATGTTCAACCTGTGTCCTGACCCTGAAGTAAATATAAACTGCCCTAACCCCAGATAAACTTCTTTTTTTTTTTTTTTTTGCTGTACGCGGGCCTCTCGCTGTTGTGGCCTCTCCCGCTGCAGAACACAGGCTCCGGACGTGCAGGCTCAGCGGCCACGGCCCACAGGCCTAGCTGCTCCGCGGCATGTGGGATCCTCCTGGACTGGGGCACGAACCCGTGTCCCCTGCATTGGCAGGCGGACCCTCAACCACAGCGCCACCAGGGAAACCCCCCAGATAAACTTCTAAATTGTCCTGAAGAACTGGGAACAGTGTCGAGAAGGCATGTGTGGGAAGGAGCTCCATCACTTTGGCCACTACCTCCAAGCTCTGGTGTAAGTACCACTGCCACTCTGTCTGCTGATCGTCATCCAGAGTTTTGTCATCCAACTCCTCCAGCTGGGCCTGGTTGTATCTGAAGTGGACCCGATTCAACACCTCCATGAGCAAGAGGACTAGGGCGTCTTCGTACCTGTTGAGAACTGCTTCCCTGTCTCCTAGATGGCTTTTCGTTTTCCTTGTCAGATAGTCCAAAAAGAGCATCCAGATATGCAAACAAGAAGTAACCTTCATGAGTAGGCTGATGAAATGTGTACTTGAACAAAACTGTCAAAAACCCCACCACAGGGAACTGGGAGTAGGACTCGATTCTTCTTAGGTGAACACTCACAAAGAGCTGCAGAAGGTCATTAAACTTCTCGATGTAGCACTCATTGAGTTCTTCTAGCCTTCTCTTCACCGTGTGGGCATTGTTATCCTTGGTGATTTTCTGCAGGTAGAAAGTCTGCTGGAACATACACAGTAAGTAGTCCTCGAATTCCATAGGTACACAGTTCTTGGACATGAGTTCATTGATGCAGGACATGGCCAGGACCCCAAGCCAGCTGCACTCCTGACCCAACATACAGTTCTGGCTGCTGCCATTAACCTATGCCATCTTTCTGGCCTGGATGTCACAGCCAAAGCAGGCAAAGTGGAAGATGGTGGTAAGGAGGGACGGGATGATGCTGGCAGACGGAGGAATCCGACTGAAGAGATGGGCCAGGTACTCCAAGGCCAAGGAACAGATATACTCACTCTCCGCATCAAGCATGGGGATTGGCTGATTCAACAGTTTGGCTGAACTAGGACTCTGCAACAGGTTACTCAGTAAGTCACCACTTTCTCCTGAGGTCGGGGATGGTGGTGGGGTGGTGGCAGTCACGCTGTGTTTGTCCCAGACAGTCTCCAAGATACCTGTCAGTAGCCCAAGCACTGTCTGCACCTGGTCCAGCAGCAGCTTTTGCAACTCCTCCTTCCGAGCCACTCTGAGGTCCTCAGCGGGACAAGCCAGCTCTTCTGAAGTTGTCTTCAACATGATCAGCCCGAGGGGAGTTGTCACAGGGGACTGGATCAACTGTAAAATGTTAGTAAAAAAGTCATGGTAGAACATGGGCCAATCTTGACGGCCAGTGTCAACAATCACTTTGCAGAGCTTGTTCCAGATGAAGTAAGGTAAGGTTTTGTGGTGAGCCAAGAGGAGTTTGGACAGGCAGCTACGGATTTCCATCTTATCCTGAGATGGGACCCCAAGCCACATTTTATTGATCAGATTCTCAAAAAACGTTAAACTGTACATCATTACACAGTCATTCCTAGTGCTGGAGAGAAAATACTGGCAGAATCTCCAGGCTCCTATTTGCTGAGCAAAGTTATCAAGAAGTTCCTCTATCTCACGTTTTCTTTCATTGGTTGTACAGTCGTGGAAAAACTCTGTCATCAGACTTTCCAGTGCCCCGAGAGAGGCTTCTTCAGATGCCATGCTGGCCGGGGAAGGGGCCTGGCTCTCGGGCTTCGGACACGTCCCGCTCGCACAGTTCAGCTCATGGTCCCGGCAGGCTCGGGAAGTCCCCTGCCCGGGGAAAGACAACCGCTTCCCCAGCCGGGCCCCGCGGGGACCCTCTATAAAGAGCGCGGCCCCCCGGCCCACCTCATCGGGGACCCCCGGAACTATTCATCACCTCCCCAGGGAAACTGAAAAAGCAGGACATGGGGCTCGGAGGCCGGCGAGGGGGGCAGCGGCTCGGGGCTCCCCGCCCGGGCCTGACCCCCGAGGGGAGGCTCCGGGCCCAGGCAGGGGCTCCCCGGCCCCCGCGTTCAGAAGCGGCGGCGGGCCCTGCCCCGAGGCTGAAGGGGCCTCGGCGGCGGCGCAGCCCGAGCGGCCGGATCAGGAAAGGCCCGAGGGCCCGCGCTACCCTAGCAGCCTCAGCCCACACGGCCGCCGCCGCCGCCACCCCCACCCCCCGGCCCCGAGCATCCCTGCGCGCGCCCACCCCGGAGCATCCCTGCGCGCGCCCGCCCCGGAGTGGTCCGCTCGCGCCGCGCGGCCACCCCCGACCAACAGCCCCAACACGCCGGCCCCAGTTTTGATTTGTGGCCATTTCAGATGGACCCTTCTTTAGAGATAGAATAAAAATAAAATATCTCATTTTCTCCTGAAAATACCCAATATGACTATATAAGTGTGTATTTGTGGGCAACTGAAACACATTCCCGGCTAGTACTCCATAAACTGCAGGGGTCCATCGGGAACTGGGATTTGGCCTGCAGAAATCTGTAATAGCAATTTTAAGTGCTTGTAGGATAATGAGAAATTTTAGGTATTCTCAATAATGTCATTCAATGCAGTGTATCTTCATTTCTTTAATAAAAGAGGAAATTCCTGCTGATCAAGTGTTACATAGCTTAAGGCTCATTTGGGGGGATATAATGGCCAGTGCCTAATTTATGCTCTTAGGGTTCACTTCAATATTAACCTTTTATGATTCCAATGGGGTTAGAGGCTTAATAGAATGAGGTGAAGTTATTAAAACCTATAACTTTATAATACACACATTTCTCACTGTTCCCTCCAGACTCACTGTTTCTTTTCAATTTGAGTGAGGCAGGGGATGATTTATCCATATGTTCTTCCCAGTTCACATTTATCTTTAATGAGAACTTTGCTAGTTAGTTTATTTTTGTAATTAATGATACTTTGCTCCTGAAAAAAATTGATACCAATCAGTAAAAATAAGAGAGCCTGTATATATACATACAGAGTCCTCATGTCAGTGACTGTGTGTGTGTTTTGTATTTCTATGTAGTTTTAGAATCACAAATCATAACTTTCTTTTCCAGTGTTCATTACTAAAGGAAGTTTTGCAGAAATGCTGCCTAATACTTTCTGAAGGTCAACTGAAAGTGAGTCTGTGGCATGCTCAGATAAGAGAACGCTGCCTAGAGCCCTGCTATTCACATCATTAATCAGAAAGCGAGGAACTTAGAAGTCAGCCTGGAAATATGAGTTATGTGGGTTAGAGAAGAATGTATAATCCCGTTCAGTAGAGTGTGAAAGTTTCCATATATCTGCTACTCCTAAGTCAGTAATAGCTGAGGATGAAGCTTTATGAGCTTTTTAAATAAAACGGTATTCTTGATAATATATGCCAAATCTCTCTGTAGCAGGATCCAAGGCCACAGTAAGTCACCATTCCAAATTGTTTTAGTAAAGGCATTATTTTGAGTATTGAGAGAACTATATATGGGTTGCCATGTAAATTTGTTTGAAGTTGGATCATTCATGAAAGAAGTAAAACACCACCAAATATTTTATGTTCCTCTGAACTTCAAAACAACTTAAAATATTTAGGGTGTTCGGATGATTGGCCTGGGGTGGGGAGGGGAGTGGCTAGGTAGAAATATGCTGAAGTCATACTATAGGCCAGATTGATTTATATATTATTTAATTTATTCAGCACAAACACATATGCACAGACATATGCAACTATTAAGGTAGGAGGTGTCATCATTTCCATTTTATGGAGGGGGAAATTGAAACTTGATGTTAAATAATTTGCCCAAGATCATGAAAACAAGAAGTTGCAGATTGACTTCGAGTATTGCAAAGTTAATGTTCATTTCCCTACAGGAAATGTGTGCCTCGATATATCTTATTTTAGTAATATACACATATTTATCCCAATGAAATTTTTAGCTACTGAACGGACAACACCTTCACGTGGTTGATGTTTGCAGCCTCATAACACCTAGGCTCAAAGCTGCCCATCTAATTGGTGCCCAGTGGAGGGGGGTTAGTGGATTGAATTCATGAATACTGACCTCAAGTCTTAGCAATAAAATGTAAATGTAATGTGATGAATGAATATTTTGGAAAATGGTCCTTCAGTTATGAATATGAGGACAGATCCTGCCATCAGTAGTACATGTTCTGTGATCTATCTTCATCCTGCAGTTGGGAGGAACCTGCAAGTAGTCTCTCATACCAGCACCACTGGCAACACGGATAACCAGATACAGTCATGTGGCATTTAGTCGGGAAGCAGAGCTAAGCATACTGGACCATTTGAACAGCATAAAAAATAGAAATAAAACAGTTGCAATAGTGGGAAAAGATAAAATTATTACTTTCACAATATACTATATACTTCTTGAGGACAAAATAAATAGTCTTAATTATGTCTGTATTCCTAGCACCTGGCACAGCGTAGGGGCTCATTTTTCCCCAAGACTAAAGCAAGGGAGTTATATAATCTCTCTAAGGCCATTTGGGTTCTCAGCTGACATCACGATTTTGCACGTTCTTCCCTCCACCTGCCATGTCTTTCCTGCTCTCACTTTCTCCATCGACCTTACCCTCTCCTGCTAATTTTCACATCTCAACTCATGTGTCACCAACTCCAGTAACTTTCCCTGACTCCTCCAGTGACACTTCAATTCTCCTTTCCTAATATTCCAATTGTACCTGGAAGATACTTCTTAAAGATATAAGGGAAAGTTTCTACATGTCTGCAGAACAAGAGTTGGTTTTTTTTTTTCTTGTGGTATGCGGGCCTCTCACTGTTGTGGCCTCTGCCGTTGCGGAGCACAGGCTCCGGACGCGCAGGCTTAGCAGCCATGGCTCACGGGCCCAGCCACTCCGTGGCATGTGGGATCTTCCCAGACCAGGGCACGAACCTGTGTCCCCTGCATTGGCAGGTGGACTCTCAACCACTGCGCCACAAGGGAAGCTCTAATTTCATTCTTTTACATGTAGCTGTCGAGTTTTGCCAGCACCACTTGTTGTAAAGGCCATCTTTTCTCCACTGAATATTCTTACCTCCTTTGTTGTAGATTAATTGTTCATAACTGAGTGGGTTTCTTTCTAGGCTCTCTATTCTGTTCCACTGATCTATGTATCTGTTTTTGTTTCAATACCATGCTGTTTTGATTACTAAAATTTTGTAGCATTATCTGAAGTCTGGGAGGGTGATACCTCCAGCTTCTTTTTTCTGCAGATTGCTTTGGCAAATTGGGGTCTTTTCTGGTTCTGTATGAGTTTTAGGATTATTTTTTCTAGTTCTGTGAGACCCAAATAAACAAAATAAGACATGAAAGGGAGAAATAACAACTGATACCACAGATATACAGAAAAATCATAAGACTACTAAGAACAGTTATATGCCAACAAGTTGGACAACCTAGAAAAAATGGACACATTTCTAGAAACATACAACCTGCCAAGACTGAATCAAAAAGAAACAGACAATTTGAACAGACCAATCAGTAGTAGTAAAATTGATTTAAAATTTTTAAAAAAATATCCCAGAAACCAAAAGTACCAGTCCAGACCACTTCATCGGGAAATTCAATCAAACACTTAAAGAAGAACAAATACTTATCCTTTTCAAACTACTGCAAAGAACTGAAGAGCGTGCAATATTCTCAAATTCATTCTATGAGGCCACTGTTACCCTGATACCAAAACCAGGCAAAGACTGTAAAAAAGCAAAAATTGCAGGCCAATATCTTTGATGAATATAGATGCAAAGCTCCTCGACAAAATTTTACCAAACCAAATCCAACAATATATAAAAAGGATCATGCACTATGAGCAAGTTAAATTTATTCCAGAGTCACAAGGATGATTCAACATTCACAAATCAATCAATGTGATATACCACATTACAAAAGGAACAATAAAAATCATAAGATCATCTTAATAGATGCAGAAAAAGCTTTTGATAAAATCCAACATCCATTTATGATAAAAGCTCTAAACAAAGTGGGTATAGAGGGAACAGACTCCAACATAATAAAGGACATTTATGAAAAACCCACAGCCAACATCATACTCAACAGTGAAAAGCTGAAAGCCTTTCCTCTAAATTCAGGAACAAGACAAGGATACCCACTCTCACCACTTCTATTTAACATAGTATTCAAAGTCCCAGAAACAGCAATCATACAACAAAAAGAAATATAAAGGGCATCCAAATTGGAAGGGAAGAAATAAAACTGTCACTATTTGCAGATGACATGATACTTTTTATAGGAAACACTAAAGTCTCCACCCCAAAACTATTAGAACTAATAAATGAACCCAGGAAAGTCTCAGGATACAAGATTAATATATGCAAATCTGTTGCTTTTCTACAAACTAAACATAAAATATAAGAAAGAGAAAGCAAGAAAATAATCCCATTTAAAATTGCATCAAATATCTGAAAGAGAAATTAAGGAAACACTCCCATTTACCATTGCAACAAAAAGAATAAAATACCTAGGAATAAACCTACCTGAGGAGACAAAAGACCTGTATGCAGAAAACTATAAGACACTGATGAAAGAAATTAAAGATGATATAAACAGAAGGAGAGATAGACCATGTTCTTAGATTGGAAGATTAAACATTGTGAAAATGACTATACTACCCAAAGCAATCTACAGATTCAATGCAATCCCTATCAAACTACCAATGGCATTTTTCACAGAACTAGAACAAAAAATTTCACAATGTGTATGGAAACACAAAAGACCCAAATAGCTAGAACAATCTTTTGTTTATTTATTTATTTGTTTGCTTGTTTGTTTGTTTATTAAACATCTTTACTGCAGTATAATTGCTTTAAATTGTTGTGTTAGTTTCTGCTGTATAACAAAGTGAATCAGCTATATGTATACATTGATGCCCATATCCCCTCCCTCTTGTGCCTCCTTCCCACCCACCCTATCCCAGCCCTCTAAGGGCTCACAAATACCGAGCAACTCTCCCCATGCTATGCAGCTGCTTCCCACTAGCTATTTTACATTTGGTAGTGTATATATGTCAATGCTACACTCTCACTGTATCCCAGCTCACCCGCTCCCCTCCGCATGTCCTCAAGTCCATTCTCTACGTCTGGGTCTTTATTCCTGTCCTGCCCCTAGGTTCGTCAGAACCACTTTTTTAGATTCCATATATATGTGTTAGCATACAGTATTTGTTTTTCTCTTTCTGACTTACTTCACTCTATATGACAGACTCTAAGTCCATCCACCTCACTATAAATAACGCAATTTCATATCTTTTTTGGCTGAGTAATATTCCATTGTATATATGTGCCACATCTTCTTTATCCATTCATCTGTTGATGGACACTTAGTTTGCTTCCATGCCCTGGCTATTGTAAATAGAGCTGCAAAGAGCATTGTGATATATGACTCTTTTTGAATTATGGTTTTCTCAGGGTATATGTCCAAGAGTGGGATTGCTCTGTCATATGGTAGTTCTATTTTTAGTGTTTTAAGGAATCTCCATACTGTTCTCCATAGTGGCTGTACCAATTTACATTCCCACCAACACTGCAAGAGAGCACCTTTTCTCCACACCCTCTCCAGTTTGTAGATTTTTTGATGATGGCCATTCTGACTGGTGTGAGGTGATACCTCATTGTAGTTTTGACTTGCATTTCTCTAATGATTAGTGATGTTGAGCATTCTTTCATGTGTTTGTTGGCAATCTGTATGTCTTCTTTGGAGAAATGTCTATTTAGGTATTCTGCCCATTTTTGGATTGGGTTGTTTGTTTTTATTGGTGTTGAGCTGCATGAGTTGCTTGTATATTTTGGAGAATAATCCTTTCTCAGCTAATTCAGTGGCAAATATTTTCTCCCATTCTGAGGGTTATCTTTTCATCTTGTTTATGGGTTCCTTTGCTGTGCAAAATCTTTTAAGTTTCAATAGGTCCCATTTGTTTATTTTTCTTTTTATTTCCATTTTTCTAGGAGGTGGGTCAAAAAGGATCTTGCTGTGATTTGTGTCACAGAGTGTTCTGCCTATGTTTCCCTCTAAGAGTTTTAGTGTGTCTGGCCTTACATTTAGGTCTTTAATCCATTTTGAGTTTATTTTTGTGTATGATGTTAGGGAGTGTTCTAATTTCATTCTTTTACATGTAGCTGTCCAGTTTTCCCAGCACCACTTATTGAAGAGGCTGTCTTTTCTCCATTGTGTACTCTAGCCTCCTTTATAAAGATAAGGTGACCATAAGGGCATGGGTTAATCTCTGGGCTTTCTATCCTGTTCCATTGATCTACATTTCTGTTTTTGTGCCAGTACCATACTGTCTTGATTGCTGTAGCTTTGTAGTATAATCTGAAGTCAGGGAGCCTGATTCCTCCAGCTCCATTTTTCTTTCTCAAGATTGCTTTGGCTATTCAGGGTCTTTAGTGTTTCTATACAAATTGTAAAAATTTGTTGTAGTTCTGTGAAAAATGCCATTGGTTAGTTGATAGGGATTGTATTGAATCTGTAGATTGCTTTGGGTAGTATAGTCATTTTCACAATGTTGATTCTTCCAATCCAAGAACATGGTATATCTCTCCCTCTGTTTGGATCATCTTTAATTTCTTTCATCAGTGCCTTATATTTTAGTGCATACAAGTCTTTTGTCTCCTGAGGTAGGTTTATTCCTAGGTATTTTATTCTTTTTGTTGCAATGGTAAATGGGAGTGTTTCTTAACTTCTCTTTCAGATTTTTCATCGATAGTGTACAGGAATGCAAAAGATTTCTGTGCGTTAATTTTGTATCCTGCTACTTTAGCAAATTCATTGATTAGCTCTAGTAGTTTTCTGGTAGCATCTTTAGGATTCTCTATATATAGTATCATGTCATCTGCAAACAGTGACAGTTTTACTTCTTCTTTTCCAATTTGGATTCCTTTTATATCTTTTTCTTCTCTGATGCTGAGACTAAAACTTCCAAAACTATGTTGAGTAATATTGGTGAGAGTGGATAACCTTATTTTGTTCCTGAACTTAGTGGAATTGGTTTCTGTTTTGCACCACTAAGAACGATGTTGGCTGTGGGTTTGTCATATATGGCTTTTACTATGTTGAGGTAGGTTCCCTCCATGCCTACTTTCTGGAGAGTTTTTGTCATAAATGGATGTTGAATTTTGTCAAAAGCTTTTTCTGCATCTAGTGAGATGATCACATGGTTTTTATCCTTCAATTTGTTTATATGGTGTATCACATTGATTGATTTGCATATATTGAAGAATCCTTGCATTCCTGGGGTAAATCCCACTTGATCATGGTGTATGATCCTTTTAATATGCTGTTGGATTCTGTTTGCTAGTATTTTGTCAAGGATTTTTGTATCTATGTTCATCGGTGATATTGGCCTGTAGTTTTCTTTTTTTGTGACATATTTGTCTGGTTTTCGTATCAGGGTGATGGTGGTCTCGTAGAATGAGTTTGGGAGTGTTCCTCCCTCTGCTATATTTTGGAAGAGTTTGAGAAGGATAGGTGTTAGCTCTTCTCTAAATGTTTTGTAGAATTCGCCTGTCAATCCATATGGTCCTGAGCTTTTGTTGTTGGAAGATTTTTTTTTTTTTTGCGGTACGTGGGCCTCTTACCGTTGTGGCCTCTCCTGTTGTGGAGCACAGGCTCCGGACGCGCAGTCTCAGTGGCCATGGTTCACGGGCCCAGCCGCTCTGCGGCTTGTGGGATCTTCCCAGACCGGGGCACGAACCCGTGTCCCCTGCATTGGCAGGCAGACTCTCAACCACTGCGCCACCAGGGAAGCCCTGTTGGAAGATTTTTAATCACAGTTTCAATTTCAGTGCTTGTGATTGGTCTGTTCATATTTTCTATTCCTTCCTGGTTCAATCTCAGAAGATTGTGTTTTTCTAAGAATATGTCCATTTCTTCCAGGTTGTCCATTTTATTGGCATATAGTTCCTTGTAGTAATCTCTCATGATCCTTTGTATTTCTGCAGTGTCAGTTGTTACTTCTCCTTTTTCATTTCTAATTCTGTTGATTTGAGTCTTCTCCCTTTTTTTCTTGATGAGTCTGGCTAATGGTTTATCAATTTTGTTTATCTTCTCAAAGAACCAGCTTTAAGCTTTATTGATCTTTGCTATTGTTACTTTGATTTCTTTTTCATTTATTTCTGATCTGATTTTTATGATTTCTTTCCATTGGCTAACTGGCTTTTTTTGTTCCTCTTTCTCTAATTGCTTTAGATGTAAGTTTAGGTTGTTTATTTGAGGTTTTTCTTGTTTCTTGAGGTAGGATTGTATTGCTATAAACTTCCCTCTTAGAGATGCGTTTGCTACATCCCGTGGATTTTGGGTTGTTGTGTTTTGTCATTTGTTTCTAGGTATTTTTTGATTTCCTCTTTGATTTCTCTAGTGATCTCTTGGTTATTTAGTAGCGTATTGTTTAGCCTTCATGTCTTTGTATTTTTTACAGTTTGTATCCTGTAATTGTTATCTAGTCTCATAGTGCTGTGGTTGGAAAAGATACTTGATATGGTTTCAATTTTCATCAATTTGCCAAGGCTTGATTTGTGGCCCAAGATATTATCTATCCTGGAGAATGTTCCATGAGCATTTGAGAAGAAAGTGTATTCTGTTTTGGGATGGAATGTCCTATAAATATCAATTAAGTCTATCTTTTTAATGTATCATTTAAAGCTTGTGTTTCCTTATTTAATTTCATTTTGGATGGTCTTTCCATTGGTGAAAGTGAGGTGTTTAAGTCCCCTACTATGGTTGTGTTACTGTCGATTTCCCGTTTTATTGCTGTTAGCATTTGCCTTATGTATTGAGGTGCTCCTTTGTTGGGTGTATAAATATTTACAATTGTTATATCTTCTTTTTGGATGGATCCCTTGATCATTATGTAGTATCCTTCTTTGTCTCTTATAATAGCCTTTATTTTAAAGTCTATTTTGTCTGATATGAGAATTGCTACTCCAGTTTTCTTTTGATTTCCATTTGCATGGAATATCTTTTTCCATCCCCTCACTTCTAGTCTGTATGTGTCCCTAGGTCTGAACTGGGTCTCTTGTAGACAGGATATATACGGGTCTTGCTTTTTATCCATTCAGCAGTCTATGTCTTTTTGTTGGAGCATTTAATCCATTTACATTTAAGGTAATTATCAATATGTATGTTCCTATTATCATTTTTTTAATTGTATTGGGTTTGTTTTTGTAGGTCTTTTCCTTCTCTTGTGTTTCCTGCCTAGAGAAGTTCCTTTAGCATTTGTTGTAAAGCTGGTTTGGTGGTGTTGAATTTTCTTAGCTTTTGCTTGTCTATAAAGGTTTTAATTTCTCTGTTGAATCTGAATGAGATCCTTGCCAGGTAGAGTAATCTTTGTTGTAGGTTTTTCCCTTTCATTTCATTAAATATGTCCTGTCATTCCCTTCTGGCTTGAAGAGTTTCTGCTGATAGGTCAGCTTTTAACCTTATGGGGATTCCCTTGCTGATTTTAATATTTTTTCTTTGTATTTAATTTTTGATTGTTTGGTTAATATGTGTCTTGGCCCGTTTCTCCTGGGATTTATCCTGTATGGGACTCTCTGCATTTCCTGGACTTGATTGACTATTTCCTTTACCATATTAGGGAAGTTCTTAACCCTAATCTCTTCAAATATTTTCTCAGTCCCTTTCTTTTTCTCTTCATCTTCTGGGACCCCTATAATTCGAATGTTGGTGTGTTTAATGTTGCCCCAAATGTCTCTGAAACTGTCCTCAATTGTTTTCATTCTTTTTTCTTCTCTGCGGTAGTTATTTCCACTCTTTTATCTTCCAGGTTCTTATCCATTCTTCTGCCTCAATTATTCTGGTATTGATTCCTTGTACAGAATTTTTAATTTCATTTATTGTGTTGTTTATCATTGTTTGTTTGCACTTTAGTTCTTCTAGGTCCTTGTTAAACGTTTCTTGTATTTTCTCCATTCTATTTCCACGATTTTGGATCATCTTTACTATCATTACTCTGAAGTCTTTTTCAGGTAGACTGCCTATTTCCTCTTCATTTGTTTGCTCTGGTGGTTTTTTACCTTGCTCCTTCATCTGCTATGTTTTTCTCTGTCTTCTCATTTTGCTTAACTTACTGGATTTGGGGTCTCCCTTTTGCAGGCTGCAGGTTTGTAGTTCCCATTGTTTTTGGTGTCTGCCCCCAGTGGGTAAGGTTGTGCTGTTGTAAAAACACCAAAAACAATAAAATAATCTCAGAAATTTCAAGCACCAAAGGTTTATTTCTCACTTGTACTACACTACACGTCAGTTGAGGGTTGTCAAGGGGTCTTCGTCCACATCATCCTTATTCTGAGGCTCAGGCAATAGAACACCCGCTCTCTGGACAATTGAAGGTTGCCATGCAGGATTGACATAGAGATTTTAAGTGTCTCAGATGAACAATTAAATGATCTGGCCTCAAAAGGGCACATATCATCTCTAATCATAATTTATTGGCTAGAAGTAATCATAAGGTCCCTTCCCACCACAAGGGGGCTGAGAAGTGCCATTCTGCTATATGCTCAGAGATTCTAAGAAGTGAAAATAGTTGGTGAATAGAATTAACCACCAAATTTGGTATGTGTAGACACAAAATTCAGGATACTACTAGGCAACATGGAACAAGAAGTGAATAAAGGAGGGATACAAAAGGAGAGTCATTCTATCTTCAATATTTTATTTTTTGAAAAAGTAAAGGGAAGCTGGAATGAAATATGGGAAAATATTGAGATTTGGCAAAGTTGAATGGTAGGTGCATAAGTGTTCATTTTATCATTCTATATAACTTTCTGTATGATGGAGCTACTTAATAAGATTTAACATATGAGAAAAAATAAATTAACAGTTAGTTATATTTAAGAAGAAAAGAGAGAAAATATTAGGAAAGAGAAAGGCAAACTAACCTCAGGTACAGAGATCATTTAAGGATATATTGTACATTCCCAATTTTTTTAAAACATGACTGGAATGGGTATTTTCTAGAAAATATATATATTCCCAAAATGACTAAAGGCAGAAAAAGACAAAAAGCAGAAATGGACTAATAATCATAATAGAAATTGATAAAGATATCAAAGAACTATGTTACCTTCCTACCCAAATTGTCAGGATCAGGTGGTTTCACAGGTGAAATTTTCCATATTTTGAGAAGTCGATAATATGATGTTCATTTATTTAATGCCTAGTAAGGCATATGCTAAGTGTTTTATATTCATTATCTTTTTTTTAAGAATAAATGTGGTGAAATTTTATTTTTTTCTTCAAGTTTTACTGAGATATAATTGGCATATGGCACTGTATAAAGTGTACAGCATACCGATTTTAGTTACAAGCATCATGAAATGATGATCACAATAAGTTTAGTGAACATCTATCATCTCATATAAATACAAAATAAAAGAAAAAGAAAAAAAAATACTTTTCCTTGTGATGAGAACTCTTAGGATTTCCTCTCTTAGCAACTTTAATATATATACAGTAGTGTTAATTACAGTAATCATGCTGTATATAGTCATCATGCTGTATGTACATCCATAGTACTTATTTATCTTACAACTGGGAGTTTGTACCTTTTGACCACCTCCATCTAATCCCCCCCACCCCTACCCCCTGCCTCTGGTCACCACAAATCTGATCTCTTTTTCTATGAGTTTGTTTGGTTTTGAAGTATTATTGACCTAGAACACTATGTTAGTTCCTGTTACACAACATGGTGATTTGGTATTTCTATGTATTTCAAAATAATTGCCATGATAAGTCTAGTTACCATCCGTCACGCAGATATTACATAGTTATTGACTAAATGCCCCACACGGCACATTTCATCCCCATGACTCATTTATGGTGGATGTGTGAAGAAGATGAGAGAAATTAAGAGGTACAAACTTCCAATTACATTAATTATCTTGTGATGTCTTCTGAAGAGACCCATTTAATGAATTTTATTATTATTCTCATTTATAAATGTCAAAACAAAGAACAAGTAGTAGGGCCAGATTTTAAATTCATTTCTCTGTCTACAGAGATCATTATTTTAGAAGTTATACTCCTATAACTTCTATGTATTTTAAACTGTTTTGGAGCATGGAATGACAAGGAAACTTTTCTAATTATTTTTTAAGGGAGCATAATACTAATACCCAACCTGAACCTGATGAGGATAACAAATGTGAAGAAAACTACTAAAAAATATGCATTGCATGTATTGATGCAAAAATCTGAAATGAAACATTTGCAAATGTAATCCAACTGCAGATAACAGAATAATGCATAATAATGAAGTGGGAGGCACTCTAAGAATGCAAAGAGTTCAATAACAGGAATCCCTTAGGAACTGAATAAATGTAATTTACCATATTAATAAGTCAAAAGAGATAAAAAATATGATCATACTGGTAGATGCCAATAAAGTATTTATAAAATTCAACCTTCATTAAAACATGAATGCCTCCTTAAAAAGTGTTAAAAACCTTATATTTTATTGCAAAAAAAACTGAAAAGACTGAATGTAATTTCAGGAACAAAATTAAAATGCTGCTTTCACTATTATTATTTAAAATTGTTTTAAAAGTGCTAGATAATGCATTTAGACAAGAGAACAAAATAAAATTTTACATATTTGATATGAAGATAAATGCAAAATTAATATACAGTGATTAATATCCATTTATACTAACAAAAGCAAGTTACAATATAGTGGAAAAATCCCATTTAAATAAGCAGTCTAAAATAAAATGAAAATAAAATAACAAGGAATAAATTTAACAAGCAATGCATAAGTACTAAATGAAGAAAACTACCATATAAAACTTTACTGAGGGAAATTAAAAGAAAAAGACCTGAATAAAAGTAGAGAAATATAGAAAAGGTAATAATTTAAAGATGTCAATTCTCCCTGTGTCTATAAAATGAAGATTAAAAGTTATTTTTCATCCTTCAGATTGATAACAAAGAAAAATATTAGCAAAGATTAAAAAACATGAGGAAACCTGCTGTTAGGAAAGGTGTGGGGTGTGGGCATATTCATGAATGACAATGAAAATGCAAACTGTTCCAGCTTTTTGGAAAAGCAATTAGCATGTGCTTTCTTAACAAATTAAATACATGACTCAAACTAAAAACCGCATGTTTAATCATAAAAAATTTAAAATATCAAAATTAACTTCCAAGAACAAGAGAAGAATGCTTACTATTATAAAGTTATTTTGAAAGTACTAGGTACCTATGTTCTGGAAATGCACAGGCAGAAGAACACAATAATAGTTTAAATATATATCTAGTCATATACTGTAATTAGAAAATATAATACAAGTAGCATTTTCAGTTTTTGGGTAAAATGGTGGACTAATCAATAAATCATCTAGGGGAAACATTAGCTACTGAGAATAGTAATAGTAATAAGACAGTCCAGCTAATATTGATTATATTCTTACATGTTCCAGTTTTGTTCTAAATTCTTTGAATGGATTCTTTCATTTTAATCACAAGCCTATGAGTTAGGGAGTATGATTACCCCTTTTTTACAGATGAAGAAACGGACTTCAAGAGGTTAAGTGATTTTCTCAAGGTCACTTGGCTATTAAGTGGTAAAGCCCAGATCCATGTCTTTCTTATCATAGAATTTAACACTAGCTGCCAAGCTTGATCATTACCTCAAGCACTCAAATAAATTACAGATAGATCAAATATTTAAATGTTAAGAATTAAATCTTTGTAGAAGAAGATATGTATGAATGCTCTTTGTGATCTTGATGTGGGAGATGCCTTTCTAAGCCTCACTGGTATACCTAGAAGCCAAAAAATTTGATAAATATGATGACATAAAAAATGTAAAGTTTCTTCTTAGCTAAAAATACTGCAATGAAAGTTAAAAGACAATCTGGGAGG
The DNA here is from genome assembly GCF_964270905.1 of Leucopleurus acutus. Taxonomy (NCBI): domain Eukaryota; kingdom Metazoa; phylum Chordata; class Mammalia; order Artiodactyla; family Delphinidae; genus Leucopleurus; species Leucopleurus acutus. The sequence goes on along the minus strand of NC_139148.1, from coordinate 121,214,855 downwards.
AAGTATTTGTAGTACATTTGACAGACTAATTTTCTTAATATTCAAAGAGACTGCATAAATCAAAACTAAAAAGATGAGCAACATTATTTAAAAATGGGCAAAGAACATGAAAAGCCAATTGAGAAATGAGTTGAAAATGATTATTAAAAATGAAAAGATGCTCACCTTCACTAGTTATCAGCAATGTAAATTAAAATGAGAATTTTTCACTCTTCAGATTAATAATGAGGAAAAATATTAACAAAGATGAAAGAACATGGGGAAACCCACTGTCAGGAAAGGCATAGGATGTGGGTACATTAGTGCATTGATGGTGGGAATGCAATTTGTTCCAGCCTTTTTGGAAGGACAATTACTGTTGTGCCTCAAATTTTTTTAAATTAAATATTCTTTGACTCAGTAGATTTTCTGGGAATATTTCCTAAGATGATACCCCAAAAATGCATAAAGGTGTATGCACAAACATGATCACTGCAACACTGTTTTTTGGTTGTTTTTTTTTTTTGCGGTACGCGGGCCTCTCACTGTTGTGGCCTCTCCCGTTGCGGAGCACAGGCTCTGGACGCGCAGGCTCAGCGGCCACGGCTCACGGGCCCAGCCGCTCCGCGGCATGTGGGATCTTCCCAGACCGGGGCACGTACCCGTGACCCCTGCATCGGCAGGCGGACTCTCAACCACTGTGCCACCAGGGAAGTCCCTGCAACACTGTTTTTAATAGGGAGCATTTGGTAACAAACAACTTAAACATCAATCAAGTGAAGAGTGGCTTAGTAAAGAGCTGTAAAGCCAGGAAAGAGAATGCTCAACAGCCATGAAATCGGTGATATGAATGGACATGAAAAGAAGTCCACAATACTTTGATGAGTGAAAAAAGCAACATCCCAAATAGCATGCATAATATAACCTTATTTGTGTAAAAGTGTATGTAGGTGTGTGTGTTTACATGTGCACATACATGAATGTATGACAAAAAAATCTTGACCTCTTGTTCTCTCATTATTTCCACAGGGTGTCTCATTCAAAGAAACAACAGTCGATCATCTCAAATACTCAGAAAGCAACTTTACTCTTTACTTCCTACTCTGGAAGAGTGCCATAGTGGAGAATACATTCCCAGTACACAACAAAACTTCTCCAGCACTCTCTCCTCTTTCTCTCTGTCTCCCTCTAGGTCTTCAGTGCTTCTTCAATTCACGCAATTGGAAGAACAGCTTTAAAAATCACTGATGCATAGCACAGGGAGCTTTGTGACCACCTAGAGGGGTGGGATAGGGAGAGTGGGAGGGAGGGAGATGCAAGAGGGAATAGATATGGGAATATATGTGTATGTATAACTCATTCACTTTATTATAAAGCAGAAACTAACACACCATTGTAAAGCAATTATACTCCAATAAAGATGTTAAAAATATAAAGTTCAAAAGTAAGTGACAACTTAAATGATATATGGAATATTTTGCTGACTTACAAGAGCATGCAGAATTAAATATGACCCAGTTCAAATGTTAAAAAAAAATCTCTGATGCATGTTACTGGTTTATCAGCCAGAGAGAGAGAGAGAGAGAGAGAGAGAGAGAGAAGTTTCTCATTCCCAGTGTCTTTCCCCAAATTTCCGGGGGCCAGGCTCACACTGAATTAAAATGGCAGCTTCTCTATTACTCAGGTAGAGGAGATAAAGGGATAGGGTATGGTGGGAGAGGGAAATTCATAGGAATAAAAAGGCCCTGGGCAGATAAAACTACAAAGATAATTACAGAGATAAATATATATTCTTAACCAAGGCTTCCTGGTTATTCTTCCAATTAAAGATAGGTTAACTTGTTTGCATTGAAAGGTTCCCCACTTTACAATGCTCTTAATACAATAACTTGTTCTAAACCATTTGAAACAACTTCTAGCACTTCCTGTGAGGCTTTCCTATGCGTACTGTAGAGACATGGTATGTTAAAGATTTGTGACTTCATATGTAATTTCTTGAATTGTATGTAGACATTTCTACATGTTTTTAGACCAGAATTTCTCAATCTAGGGACTATTGACCATTTGGGCTGAATTAATCCTTTGCCTTGATTGGAGGTGGGGAAGCTGACTTGTGTATTGTAGAACTGTTAGTAGCATCTCTGGCCTCTCGCCATTTAATGCCCGTAGAGCCTCCCATTTCCCCCTCCGCACGTTGTGACAATCAGAAGTACGTCCAAACATTGCCAACTGTGCCATAGGGGTCAAAAATGCACCTCATTGAGAACCACAGGAATTGACACACACCCTTTTGGGAGGCATAAAATAGTTTATAGATATAAATATATGCACACATATATGTACATCTATATTATATATATAAAATCTTTTTTCGTATCATGATAAATTCTGTTTCAAATTTGTGCAATAAGAAAAGAGAATCATGTCAAAAGTAAGCACCCCAAAAAAGCCAAAGCTCATACAATAAATATAGATCTATTTCTAAAATTCATGAAAGGCCAATTAGATAAAAAATCATGAGAAAATGTCATTACGACAACAAAAACGGCAGTGATAAAAGTGCTACACAGAACTGAAAAATGCAACTATCAGGGGTGAGAGACCAGCAGAGTTCAGCCAGAATCTAGTTAGAAGTATTCTACAGGGAAAACAGAGGACTACTCAAATTTAGTTTTTAATCATTTTGTTGTTTCTGTCTCTCTTCAAGGCAGAATATGCTTAAGCTCATACTGGGATTGTTTCTGCATAATTCTAGATTGATGGAATGAATCGGAGAATTGCATAAACTCCCTGGTGAATTTACCATCTGCCCAGGCCCTCTGAATATTTTCTATGACTAAACTCACTGAACAAGTGAAGTTGAAGGTATTGCTGAGTGGAAAGAAACAATGAGAATATAAAATAGAACACACAAACATCAAAACTCTTGCCAGTTTAGACGCCCACATTGCAAACTCACTTTGGGGGAATTTGTCAATGTGCCAATGAGCTTCTCCTTGCTTTCAGAAGAACTTCTTACTGTGATGAAAATCTTTGGTGACACACTGGCATCAGATTCATCTTCAGCACTAAGAGCTACTAGAATTAAACAACAGCAAAAAACAAAACAAAAAATAAATCCTAGAGTAATGCTCCCACTGGTGCAGCTAGCCAGGCCATTCTTAAGGAAAGCTTACAGTACACAGGCTTACAGTTAAATCTTAGTTCAAATGCAGGCCTTGACAGTGATCTCCAGGACACTTTCCAGTTTCCACTTTCTACACCTTTCAGTTACAGAACCTAATCAAATACATCTAACATGCCATTTGTCCATTTACTGTCAGCAGAAATTCATGAGAACTCTTCATTCCCCTCTCCCACCCATGCTTTGTAAAATATTCTCTTGTAGGCAAGAAGTCTCATTGAAGAACATTGTGCATTTCAGAAAAGCAATGTTTCTGATAACTTTTGATTATTCATAAGATATACTGAAATTGGAATAGACAAGAATAGTATTTTAAATCTGTTTTATATATTTTATTCATTAAGGTTTTTGCTGTTTCTACCATGTTTGTGTAAGTCTATGCTGCTCTTAACAAGCTGCAACCAAAACCCAGACCATTAATTTCTCCAGATTCTCACCTTTATGCAGATTTTTTAAAAAACATTGAAGCACATAGATAAACTCTGCTTCAATAGAGAGGTATCCTTAGGTTAGAGATGTATAAGATATAGTTCTTGATATGTTGGTTCAAACAGGAAAGGGAAGAGTTGACACACAAAATCTGTTATTGCTGTATAGACCAGGGGTCAGCAAACTAAGTCCCTTGGGCTAAAACCAAGCCATCACCTATTTTGTAAGTAAAGTTTTATTGGAATTCAGCCAAGCCTGTTCATTTACATATTGTCTACAGCTGCTTTTGTGCTGTAAAGGCAGAGTTGAATAGTTGCGACAGAGACATTGTGCCCTGCAGAATATAAAATTCTTGCTACGTGGCCCTTGGTAGAAAATGGTTGCCAACTCCTGGCATAGACTATCAAAGGGAAGGGATTGTAAAAATAATCCAATGCTCTCATTTTGTGGAGGGGAAAATAACTGAGGCTTAGAGGGTGTGTGTGGTTTGCCCAAAGTCACAGAGTTTAGCAGTAGCAAAGTTGTTACTAGAAACCAGGTTTCCTGATGTCCTTTAGGGGAAATGGATACTGCCTCCAAGAATTATAACTGAGGTCTACAGGTTCCCAGAGTTCATATTTCAGCCTATTAGACACCACAAAAGTTTGGGATTTTAGGTAGATGAGTGAAAAGACAGATCTGTGAACTAATGCTCCCTTGCTTTTTCCTTGAGATTAAATGAGACAATGTAAGCATGTGTGTAGCCCAGCACCCAGTGTGAGTTAATTTCCTTTTTACTTTCGTAGCCTGACCGCTGTAGTAGCTTGTTGTGAGGCCATACTTGCAACTAAAGATAGAATTCAGCCCTGGAATTTAGGATTACAAATCCAGTCTTTGTTCTAGAACACCAAATGAACAATTCAAATATGGAACATTAGGAATCAGTTGGGGTAAATGTTTCCTTGCATCTGTTACTACACTTCTGAAATAATGAGAGAATAATCATTGTTTCTTCATTGGCCTTCCCCAACTAGAGTAAAACATTTCTAAATGGTTATCAAATGCAATTCTCCTTCCAAAATAGGCACCATCAGCTGCTTATTAACTGGTTTTTAACCGAGATAGTGAAAAGTAATCACCCACTGGCACTGCAATGTCTTGTGGTAAGAAAGAACAAGAAATAGCAATGTGCCCACGTGACTGTCAGCTGTGCTACCTATCTACATTCCTGTGCTCTGTACTGTTGTAGTTTCTAAGCAAAATAAATTATTTTGTGTGGAAACAGTAAGGAGAAACAAATGGCCTAAACACAAAAGGCTAATCCTACACAGAAATAAGGAAAAAATTATTTCTTCCTCCATTCTCAGGCTTTATCCAAGGCTCTTCACTTCTAATTTAACATATTCCCCAGTGTGATTTTATGCATTTTAGCATGATGAATTACTTCGCACAAATGTGTATGATGGCTTATATGAGTAAGGCAAGATAACTAACAGAGATAATACTGCAAATATCCAGTTGAGAGACAGCGATGTGCTGAATTAAACAAAAATGAAGATAGAGTAAATGGCTTTGTTTGAAGATGTTAACCAAGTAAGAATCTTAAATTCTTCCTAGAACAACATGGTGCGGTGGGGGGAGTGATGAACCAACAAACATGAAGGAGATAAAACCCGTAAGACTTCTGGTTATGGGTTGGGTAGAGATGATGCAGAAGGAGAAAGAAAAGTTAATTATGACTGTATCAGTTTTCTATTGTTGCTGTAACAAATTACCACCCATATTTGAGTGGCTTGAAATAAGAGAAATTTATTATCTTAAAATTCTGAAGGGCAGAAGTCCTAAATGGATGTCACAGAGATAAAATCAAGGTATATAGGGCTGTATTCCTTTTGGAAGTTCAAGGGGAGAATTTGTGTCCTTGTCTTTTTCACCTTCCAAAGGTTGTCCGCATTCCTTTTCTCATGTCCAATTCTCCATCTTCAAGACCAATAATATTGGACCAAGGCCTCTCATGCTGATGTCTCTCCACTGTTCTTACTCTGCCTCGGTTTTTCACTTTTAATCAATCTTCTGATTACATTGGGCAGACCCAGATAATCGCCCTATCTGCTGATTAGCAATCTTAATTCTGTCTGTACCCTTAATCTCTCTTTGATGTGTAATGTAGCATATTGATGAATTACAGGGATTAAGACATAGACATCTTCAGGGACCATTATTCTGCTTACCACGGTGACTTTTTGAATTGTTCCTTGAATAATTGAAATATTATTGTAGCTTAAAATACACGTTTCATGATAAGTAAAATCCTTACAATGTCCTAACAAGGCTCTCTATGTACTTAAGAACTATGGCCCTGGAGATAGACTAAATTAGATTTGAATAATGGCTTTCACATTTAATAGTTTTGTAAACACATAAAAATATATCTCATAGCCTCAGTTTCCTCATCTGCAAGATGTGGAAACTAGTTATATGGTGAAGATTGAATAAGGTAATGATGATAAAGTGCTTAGCACAGTGGCTGGCTCAGTGAATATTAGCTACTAGTTAGTACTGAATAGAAATATAGGTGAAGGAAAGTTGGTGTTTAATTTTGGACATATTGATATGAGTTGTTTGAAAAGCATCTGTTATGTGCTGCAATGTGCTGGTATTTGTATTTGGAGGTGGGGCCTTTGGAAGTCATTAGGTTTAGATGAAGTCAAGACATTAGGGTCCTCATGATGGGATTAGTGCCCTTATAAGAAGAGACAAGAGAGCTAGCTCTCTCTTTCTCTGGCTTGTGAGGATACAGCAAGAAGGCAGTCATCTGAAAGCCAGGAAGAGGGCTCTCAACAGAAATTAACTGTGCTGGCACACTGATCTCAGACTTCCTAGCCTCCAGAGCTGTGAGAAATAACTGTTGTTTAAGCCACCCTCTCTATGGCATTTTGTTATAGCAGCCTGAGCATTCACCCTTAGAGTTTAGAATTCTCTTTTTTAAATTAGTGTCCAATTATATTTATCTCCTAGTCCATTCTTTCTTACTCTCCTAGAAGACCATTTCATACTACCTCTTCTCTCCCCAAACTTTTAACACCTCCTTGCCCTTGCTCACATTCCGCAAAATACAGAAGCAGTCAGCACTTCCCAAAGCTCCCAATTCTTCATCTACACACCCATCTGTACCTGTGGTCATGTATTCTACCTTCTGTCTTGTAGCTATGGGTGACTGCTCAAGCTCCTGACTAAGCCAAAACCCACCCCAACTTGTGCACTAGATTCCATCCTTTATTGCCTACACAAGCAACTTCCCCTCTTTCCTCTACATCTTCAAACCCGCCCCATTGCCTTCAGCATACAAACATTTCAATATTGCTTTCATTATAAACAAAAAAGCTCTCTTGACCTCATGTCCCCCTTCAACTACTGCCCCATTTATAGCAAAGTTTCTTGAAACAGCTCTCTACATTCCTTATCTGAAATTTATCTACTCTTGTTTTTTTCTTGAAGTATGCAAATAAAGTTTTACCTCACCAATCCACTTAAGCTGCTCTAATCTTAGATGACTTCATCGGATTTGACCCATCAGCAGGATTTGACACAGCTAATCACTTCTAACTCTAAAATACTCTTAATATGACTTCTAGGACATTACACCTATTTTGTTTTCTCTACATTTTTGGCCAATTCTTGCAAGTTTCTTCTGTTTGTTCTTCCTCATAATCTATCCTTTAAAAATTGGAATACACCAGGCTTCAGCTCTTGTATCATTTTGCTTTTCTGTCTACTTTCACTCACAAGGTGATTTTATTCAGTCACATGATTTAGGCATCCATATGCTGGTGACTCACAGGTTTATATCTAGAGTCTGAACTGACTGCACACTCATATCCAAAAGCCTAAGCAGTATCACCACTTGGAAGTTTAACAAGCATCTTAAAATCAAAGTATCCAAAACAGTTTCTGACAATCTCCTCAAATCTGTTATTCCCATAGTCTTCCCTGTCTCAGTGAGTGGCAACTCCATTTGTTCTGTTGCTCAGGTCAAAAGCCTTGGAGTTATCCTCGATTTTACTCTTTCTTTCAAAATATACATTTAATCCACCAGCAAGCCTGTGGATTCTAACTTCAAGACATATCCAGAATCTGACAACTTTTCACTATCTCCATTCCTATCACCCTGGTCATAAGCACCATCATCTATTTCTTGGATTATTGCCAGTTGCTTCCTAACTGGTCTCTCTGCCTCCATCCTACAGTCTGTTCTCAGCATGCAAGCTATGCTGATCCCATTAAATCCTGCTAAGTCATAAGTTAAATCATGTTATTTCCTCTCTTGAAAATCCCCTCAGTTCCTTCCCATCTCACTATAAATAAAATCCAGAGTGCAATGTCCCAAAGCTTCCGTATCAGTGGTACACTGGCAAGTCACGACTAGTTCAACTAGTTCTATAGAAAAATAGTATGTGTGTGTACACATACACACACACACACATTCTATAGATACAATAAAATTTACTGATTTAAAGGATGACAAGCACACAATTTACAAATATTTATAAAATATACAACATTCTTCTTCTCAGTAAATTCCATGTAGCCAATTGATTCTTATGAAATGCTTTCATTGACTTTTGCCAAACTCTTATATCCATAGCCAAACTATGGTTGGAGATGAAGAATGTGCTTAGTTTCCAACATGAATGTTGGTTATTTTCATTTGCATTAATGAGTAGCATTCAAGCGAAATAACACAGATGTATGTTGGAATGTCACTGGTTCATCAATGACAGGAATGATAACCTCACTGAATCAGATTATAGTTTTCTAATATTGATATTCAAAGGATATTTCCTCAATATTCTGTACTGTTCACAATGTAATGCCTACAGTTGCAACACCCTTTTAATTGTAATGTTCATTGGTAACATTTCCTATATCACATACTTAAGCATAGAAAATCAACAACAACAACAAAAATCAAGCCCTTATTTGAAGCATTTTCAAATATCCATGGTGTAACTATCCCCACCATTGCTGATTTTAAACTACTAACTTGATGTCACTGAATGAAGAGATTGTAATATACATTCCTCACACTCCATTATTTAGTATTTCCATCAGACAGATACAATAGACCTATAAGAGTTGGAGTCATGGTCACAGGTTATAAAATACATGTTCAAGGGCATTCTTCTCGGGAGGTGGCAAGCGCCTCAGTAAAATTGGCGGCCGGATCATGTTTAGAGGTCACATCTCCCACTGAAGCTGTCAGATTTAAGCTAAGAAGTACCCGTGACTTTGATGGAGAGGCTTGGGTCTTAGAAGTATGAGTATCTATTAAATAGAACTCAATTTTATGTGTCTGGAATTTAATGCCTTTCTGTTTTCTCTAAGATTTGGTAAAGTCTTGTTAAATTTTACAACCCACCCTCAGCTAACTCTGGAGGGAACTGAAGGGAAGGTCATTTTCCATGCTTGTGGGAAAATAGTAAAGGGAAGAATGACAGCTAAGCAATGGAACCAAGTTAGGAGATGGTTGTAAGTAGACAGCAATCTGGAATCAGAGAGCTGGTTGAGAGCCAAATCCTTTGGCATTTCTAGATATACAGGAGGAGGGGAACTTGGTAGAAGATAGGACTTCTTACTGTTGCATAGGACAACGGATTAGATTTGTGATTTGGAGTTTAAAAAAAAGGTTCCAGTGAAGACTAGAGAAGCCAGTTACGTAATTGAAATGAAAAAGAAAATATCATCATATTTTTAAAAATTTAAAGAGAAATCTATTATTATCTCCGGAGATGCTGAAAAGACATTTGATTCAACAATATTATATATATATATATATATATATATATATATATATATATATATATATATATATATGAAAAACATCTAACTCTGTTTAAAATAAAAATTGATGCATACACCCTTCACATAAAAAATAGTGTGGATCAAAAGGAGGTGAAAATAAAATTCAGGACAGAAAAGTGATCATAACATGGTCTCTCCATATAAGCAAAAATAAAGCTATGTCTCTGCATTCTTAAAATAAAATAAATTTAGAAGGATTAGGTTGTTCATAAAACAATGAATAAATCAACAAATAAAAACTATAAAATCTCCAAAAGTAAAATTTGGCAATCAAAAAATAATAGTGTGTGAATATAAATTGTTATAGCCACTATGGGAAATAGTACAGCAGTTCCTCAAAAAATTAAAACTAGAAATACCATATAAAAAGAAGATAGTGTAGGAAGATCTTCATGTAGCTCAGAAACTACAGAAAAAAAAAAGACAAATAAAAGAAATAAAAGTAAAGATATAAATCTGGCTCTCTCTCTCTCTCTCTCTCTCTCTCTATATATATATATATATATACACACACACACACACCATACATATATATACACATTATCTGTGTACATATATATTGTATATATTCAATTTCTCTTCACAAAAATATAACACATATGACAAAGAGACAATTTTCTTATATATAAAGAGCTTCTAAAAATAAAATAAATAAATTAAAAGACCAACATAGTCAAAAATATCTAAAAGTGATGTGAAAGATAATAAAGAAATGCTAATGGTTATAAACATATGAAATTAATTTCAGTGTAACAAGACATCATATGCTACCTATTATAATGCCAAATACAAAGGTTTGAAATATCCAGTATTGTCAAAGTTGTGAGAAATTAGGCCTTCCCTTTCACCTTTGATATTATAGACAGATAATTTAGCAAGTTCTATCAAAATGTTAAGTGCATATAATCTTTTATCCAATGATTCTACTTTTAAAGTTATGCTTAGATATACCCACAAATGTAGAGAAAGATACATCTACAATGATGTTCACGGTGGCATTATGTATGACCTCAAATACCTGGAAATAACCTAAATGTCCACCTATGGGAAATTGGTTAAGCAATTCATATTATAACCATAAAATGGAATAATATGCCACCATTTAAATGAATGTAGTAGATCTTTATGTGCTGATATGGGTTGATCTCAAACTGTATTAAGTATAAGAATCAATGTGCTATACAGTATATACAGTATTTTTCCTTTGTTATGGGCTGAATTGTATCCCTTCAAAATTCATATGTTGAAGTTCTAACACCCAGTACCTCAGAAAATGACTGACTGTAATTGGAGATAGTATATTGAATGAAGTAATTAAGTTAAAATGAAGTCATATGGGTGGACCTTAATGTTGTCCTTGTAAGAAGAGATTAGGGTACAGACACGCATGGAGGGGAGGCCATGTGAAGATACAGCCAGAAGCTGGTTATCTACAAGCCAAGAAGAGAGGCCTCAGAAGAAACCAACCTAGTCCACACTTTGGTCTGAACTTCTAACCTCCAAGACTGAGAGAAAATAAATAAATTTCTATTTTTTAAGCCACCCAGTCTATGGTACTTTGTTAGGATAGTCCTAGCAAACTAATGCAGGAGACTATATATATATACACACACACACACACACATATATGTATGTATATATACATATATGATATATGTATATATGCCTATATAAGTGGGGAAATATGCACATGGGAAATTTCTGGAAGGGCACACAGTAAACTGTTGGTGATTGTAAAATTTAGATGGTGAAGACAGAGTTCTGTTGTGGGAGGATGACTAATTCTCTATTGTTTACCATTTTTACCATGTGTATGTGTTGTTTTAAAACACTTTTAAAAATCAGTGAAAAAAAGATCAACATGCTATTAAAAATTAAAGCTTATGAACAGAGTATTGACAAGAGGGGAAATATAATCACTGGATATTTAAAAGAAAAAATTAAGCTTACTAATAATCAAGGGTACAAATAAAAACATGTTACCATATTTTGCCCATCAAAGTGGCAATTTTTAAAACACCAATACAAACTGAATGTAGGATGTGGTGGTGAAAATCTTGGGCTTTGTAATGAAAAAGCCCAGAGGTCTGCTAATTGCTAGCTGAGAAAAGTATTTACCGAGCCTTAATTTCCTCATCTGTAAATGAGGAAAAGAGTACTTCACTCTTAAGAGTTATTTTGAATAATGAGATAAAACCTGTGTAGTGACTGGCTCATAGTAAAGTGTTAATAAACATTAACTATATTATCTTGTGATGATAATGGTGCAGAGAAATTGGTACCTTTGAATATCGCTGGTAAAAGTTTAAGTTCACAGAATCTTTTTAGAGAGCAACTGATAATATTTTTCAAGAGCTTGACTCAGTAATTTCACTTGTGGTAATGTATTATAAGGGAATAATCAGAGATACGCACAAAGATTTATGCACAATATTGCTAATAACAGCATTATCAAAAACAAGGGAAAAATCTAAATGCCATGCAGATGAGACTGTTCAAATAAGGTAAGACATATCCATATAATCAAATTCTATGTAGGTATTATAAATCATATCTTCAAAGTATATTTCGTGGCATGAGAAAATTATAAAAATATAATGTAAATTACCAAAAGTTAGATATAAAATTCCACATACACCATGACTCTCATTTTGTTTAAAAACAATACCGGTGGGCTTCCCTGGTGGCGCAGTGGTTGAGGGTCCGCCTGCCGATGCAGGGGACACGGGTTCGTGCCCCGGTCCGGGAAGATCCCACATGCCGCGGAGCGGCTGGGCCCGTGGGCCATGGCCGCTGAGCCTACGCATCCGGAGCCTGTGCTCCATGACGGGAGAGGCCACAGCAGTGAGAGGCCCGTGTACCGCAAAAAAAAAAAAAAAAAAAATACCAGTAACAAAGTAATAAAATATGAACACTGGCTATATTTTGATGGTAGAACTACCAGGTGATTTTTAGTTCTTTTTCTGTATTTTCTCAAATGTTTCTAAAAGAATATATAGTGCTTTCTTGCCACGATCACATTTTTTTAGACTTGGTATTTAAAATAATATATGTACAAAAAAGTGAACACATGATGAGTGTTTATCTTGATGAAGTTTCATAAACTGAATGCACCCTGTGTTACTTGCACCATAATCAAGAATCAGACATCACCTGTTCGCTCTGCTCTGCCTTGAGGCCTCTTTCACTCACTATCCACCCCTCTACCCCCCACCCAGGGTTACCATTCCCTTGATTTTGCCCGTTTTTGCAGTTTACATGAATGGAATCATACATCGTCTGCTCTTTCGTGTTTGACTACTTTTGCTCAACAACGTAAACTCTATGTTTTACTTATGTTCCAATACCCTAAAAGGAAAAATTCAAGTTGAATACAACACTACCCCCTTCTTGTATGATACAATGTCCTTTGTAAATGAGTAAATGAGCTCACCCTGAAGCTCTACTTTCTGAAATGTCAGGATTGTGTCGATTCAAGTCAAGCTGCTGAATTAAAACAATAAAAAATGATAATGAAATGATAATAGAAATAGTAATAATAAGTAAACCATAAAGTCTTAAAAAGGAAAATGATGGTCTTTGAAAATTTATTTTAAACTTATGGATTAGAATCTAAGTGAAGATGAATTGGTTGGGAATAAAGCAAATTAATATATTTTATTTAGTAACTACCGTTTGCATGCACCTCTTATATACTAGGCATTGTAATATGCTGTCTCATTACTTAATCTTCACAATAAATCAATGAAGTAGATGATATTATTACCATAGCACAGATACAAAAACTGGGGATCTGTGAGATTTTCTGTCCAAGATTGCTCAGATAATAAATGGAGGGTCCAGAATTGTAACCCATGTTTGTCTGATCTCAAAGCCAGGCCTCTTTCTACTATGATGCTTACTGTTAGCTCTGTCAGGAAACTATTTTTGTTTCACTGCCTTTTGATTTCTCATAGTAGCATCTGATTTTAATTCAGGGTGGGGATAAGCCAGAGTACTTTTAGCATTAACAAAGGACAGATTGCCTTAAGGCCTGTGTATCCCTTGCCTGTTTTACTTGTATCAGCCACACATTAATTATATATCCATCACTACTGAGAATGTAATGTGAACCTCTTAAGCAGCTAGAATGCAATGGAAAATGAATGTAGAGGTTTTTCATCTAGGTTTGGATATATATATATATATATATATATATATAGAGAGAGAGAGAGAGAGAGAGAGAGAGAGACAGAGAGAGAGACAGAGAGAGAGAGAGAGAGAGGACAGAGTGAGGAAAAGAATTAACGATGTTCAAAATTATTGCAATGACCCTTGATTTCATCAGAAACCCCCTGTAGTGGTCATCATTTTTAATGCTCAATGAATAACACACATTTTCATCTTTGTCATGATACCTAACAATCTGCCTTTGACACATGGTGCCCTAAGTGTGAAATGATGCTTACCTGTGTAAAACTGGGAAACAGTATTGGCCCAATATATCCAAACACTGTATATCACCACCAGTAAAAACATACCCATTGTCAGGAAAATATCACAGTTTGTTTGCAATATTCCATTTATTACACTAATAGGTAGTATCAATATGTTTGAAAATATGAGAAATTTAATCTCTTGCAATAAAATGAGAAAGGTGGTTATCAAATCAAAACTCTCTAAGCAGAGAAATGTAGATATGTGTCCTTGGTGAGCACACGACGAAAACTACAAGCCTAGAGTAGCATTCAAGTATGCTCAAGTATGATTTTGTGAGAAATAGAAATTCATTAGCGTTCTTGGGCCACTGAGTGGTAACCTTGGCCTTTTGTATATCTTATGCATTCCTGTTTGCACGTTCTGCAGCAAACCCATCCATGTAAAGGAAACATGAACCACACTCATCATTATCACCAGGTTTTGAAGCCACAGCCTCTGTGGTTTGGCCTAGCTCACCCCATGCATCTACTGTCCTTGTGTTCTTAAAATAACTTGCCTTTACTGACAAAAAGCAGAAGCAATATAATGAGGGAAACATGCCAAAGTCAGTCATTTGAAACCATCTGAATGACACAATGAGCTTACATTACATTTACATTAGCCTGCAAAGGGTCTTTGTTGTTTGTAAAATATTGCTTAGTTTGTTAGCCCCTTTGATTTATTTGTTTGTCTCTTTGTTTGTTCATGAAGTAAAGGTGGGGGAAGAATTTTTATTATAATAGATAAATCATCTCACTGTCTTTTAAGTAGTCATTGGTTGCCCATTTCTATGATGGAGAAATGGAGATGCCCAAAGCAAAAGCAGAAGTTATTTTGCTTTCTTCCTGGAGCAGCCAGTTATCCGCTGGCCAGACTGATTGTTTCACCCAGGTCAGGCTAGCAAAACCAGCAGGCACACTTCCCAGCAGGCTGCCTGCATTTTGACTTACTGATTCACAAGAAGCCTATCTTGTCTTAAAATTCCACTTGGCTACTATTATAAAAGTCTTAGACCTCTAAGTCATGTGACCACTAGTTATCTTTCCTTGTCATTAGTAGCTCTTAAATCAACTCTATCACAACATGTATTTAATGACAAAAAGCAAATCCAATGTCCTTTCCAGAGTTGAGTCAATAAAGCCAGTCATATTTGGTACAGAATTGACTGGCAGGGTTTAATGTATTAGGCTTCCCGAGGATTTACAAAAATATATATATTTATGTTTAAGTTTCAGTGCTAATTTTGGAGAATCATTTAACAGATGACTAACCCTGTCTCTGTTAGGTAATCATCCATTCAGAATACATTTTGTATATCCTAGAGGACTCGGACCTCTTCACTAATAGATAAGATTTTAACATTAGAGTTAGTTTGACTGTACCCCCCAGGACAGGCCAGGGTCTAGTAGGCAAACATCCCAGTAGACTGTCTGCAGGTTGGCTTCCTGGGTCATCAGAATTCTGCAATCCAGTGTGTCCTGCCATCGCCCTTTCCCAACACCACGAGAACGTGACCAGTTCCTTGGCCTCCACAAGCCACCATATAAGAGACTATATATAAGAGGTGAGAGACTTCTACACTCACTTCACTTTGGAAGCCTAACATAGCAAGTACCCGTTTGATTTTCTTAGAAGGGGAAGGAGAAACAAAGAGGTAAAAGCCAGAGAAATAAGAGGCAAGGGAGAGAAACTCTAAGGCAGGCGCCATTAGGTTGTCTCCTTCCGGGGAGGAAGAGCTTAGAGAGCTTGAAGATGCCAGGAGAGAAGAGAGCTTGATAATGGCTATAGGTCTGGAGCTTCCTTAAAAAAATTATGCTAATTACTATATGTTACATTTCTCCCTAGCAATGGCTTCCCATTAGCCACTATTGTACCAGGCGACTATTGCTGAGTGCTTTGCTATACCTTCTCTTTTCCTGGCAGCAATGTAAGAGAGAGAGGGATTCTGCTTAGCTTTTCTTAGACCAGTCACATTTTGACTCTCCTGGCCTTTAACCTCAGACCAGTATCCCCAATTTTTCCCACTCACAGATTTCTGTGTGTCCTACAAGCCCTGAGGCAATCTGTCCTACCACTATACCCCAGCCTAAGCTAAGTCCAGACGGGCTGCAGCCTGCACCAGTGCTTCCATTCTCAGCACTGTTGACATTTAGGGCCAGATAATTATTTGCTGTTGGGGGCTGTCTTGTGCAATGTAACATATTTAGTCACATCATAGGCCTTTACCCATTAATATCAGTAGCACCCACCCCCCAGGTATAACAACCCCAAAATGTCTCCAGATACTGACGAATGTCCCCTCGAAGGCAAAATCACTCCCAGGTTGAGAGTCACTTGCCTATATTGATGAGAGGTAGTCACAGGGATGTGGTGAGAGAGTGAGGTGTGGGGCAGAGGACCTTTTCTCCTCCCCACTCAAGAAGGAGAAGAGGCTGAGCTATGGCCTGGGCTTTCTGGAGTGCTTGGCCCCCTCAAAACACAAACATGAATAAAGGGGAAGCTGCAGGTAAACCTAGAGATACATTGAGTGGCTACTCTGATCCCTCCATGTTTCCCAATTAATTTCTGCCTGCTTGTCGAAACTATAAAATATTTTCCCAGTGTGGTAATCCGGCAAACAATGAAATTTCTACATTAAGTTCATTTCAATTGACAAATTGTGTTATCCCTTTTTAGGCAAAATAGGTGTGTACCTAGGTATGGATGAGCTAGAAGGCCTATTTTTAATATGACTAAGTCAGATATTGTCTGTTATCGCCGTAGAACAATTATTGGAACTTTGGGATCTCCCAACATCCTGTAGAGGAGAAAGAGCAAAGGGGTTGAGGCAGCAGGCATTTCCCTGTGCCTCTTAGCATCACTTCTGCTCTCTCAGTGGCTGCAGGCAGCTCAGACTGCTGCACTTACACAAACATTGTCATCTCTTTTTCTCATGGATCCCAGACCATGTTCTAGCATTCTTTCAAAGCATCCAGTATTGTAATTATTTCTAGAGAAATAAAACCAGGGGGTGACATAGGGGAGCTTCTTCAGGGAAGTCCTATCATTACAAAACCTTGATTTATGTCTCAGCATTTTTTTAAAAAAAAAAACTGTTACCTTGAACAAGTCTCTTATTCCTCTTTGAGCTCTATTGTGCCCATCTACAAATGTGTATGATTATACCTGCACTATCTGTGTCACAGGGTTTCCATAAACAGCAAACGAAATTCTTGTAAGGGGCAAAGTGCTAAGCAATTTTCAGTTATTATTAGTACTCTGAGGCATTCTGACTGATGTGTGGGGTGTAAGATAATAAAATGCATACCTGAGAGAGGGCTTGCCCTCTCTGTGAATATCTTTAAATATAGGAAGCATTCTGGTTTTACCCCAAGATGCTATTATCTTCTCAATCACATGAAAGCTTAGCTTTTTAGGTCATTGTAAAATTATAAAATGTGGTAATTGAGAGGTTATCCAATCCAATCCTTTCCTTTTACAAATGAGGCAAATAAAATTCATAAAAGGTAAATAATATCCTTAAGATCACACAGCTAATTAGTGGCAGATGAAGTATGGGAACCAGTCCAATATGCTTTGTACTAAGGTCATGTCTGGTCTGATTATTTTAAGTCACTTGTTGGTCCACTTGAAAAAATAAAGAAAGGGAAATATATGGCTTCTAAATACAATCAGCCATTGGGAGCCTAGAGAAGGCTAGGCACTCAATTCCTTTGGCTTGAACTAGCTCCTGTGGTATTTCCTCAGGATTTTAGATGGCATGACTTCTAGCCCACTGGATGGAGACTGACTTTAGAGCCTTTTAAGCATCCTTCCTAATTTTCTTCTTTGGGATTAATCGGGGCTTGGGTGATGGTGGAGTCACTCACCATGGTTTAAGGAGCCTGAAGATTCATTTAATCTTAGCTCTCCTTCCGGTTTCCCAAGTAATCTTGAGTCATGCTTGGCTATAATCTCTCAAGCATAGAAGAAGGCTATTGCTGCACGTACGCTGAAACTGAGATCTTAACTGATTTCCGATCACTTCTCTGGTCCAAACTTCTCAACTTTAAACTGAATATTATTATTGCCCTCAATTCGAAGATGACCAAATTGAAGTTTAGAAAGGCTAAGTCACCTCCCAAGGTCACATAGCTCAGAACTGACAGTCAGGAGTCAAACCCAGATATCCCTGACTCTAGAGATGGAGAGACACATAGATGATAGATAGACAGATATAGAGATATATTCATATGGAGATATACATATGAACATTACATAATTCTTACATGCTGAAAATGTGAAGCCTACAAGGACCTGGAAAAGTAAAGAGACAAAAAAGGCAAGGTAATCCAAGGAAAGGAAAGACCACGTGAAAGGGCACAGAGACACAAAAGTACTTTTACAGTTCTAAAGAAGATTGGTGAGGTGGAATAGAATAGTGAGTTCAGGAGTCAGATTGCCTGGACCCACTCTTAAACTCTATCATTTACCCACAGTACTTTGAACCAACTGCTTAACCACTTTGAGCCTTGGTTTTCCTAGATGTAACATCATAATAATAACAATGATTATCATCATCATCATAATAATAGTATCTGCCTCTGAGGTTTGTTTTGAATTAGGGGATCTTGGCTGAATATTAAAATCCACCAGAAATCATTTTTAAAAATACCTATGCAATTGCCTCTGGCTCAGAGAGCCTGATTTAATTCGACTAGGATGTCTCTCGTTACTATTCTGAAATAAAATTCATAAACATAAATAGTTTCCAAAAAATCAATACAATACGTTAAATATAAAGTAAAGGGAGACCTTTAAAAAAACTAATTTGTTTTTAACATGTATTTAAATATATAAGTATGCAAGCGTGACCACACTAGAACATGAAACATGACATCACAACTTTTCCAAAATAGAATCACAGTTCTAAGTGAATTCTCTGTGCTATGTACACTAGACCCCAATGCCTCAGATATATTCAAGGATTTGAGACTAGAAATGATCCTCATTCTCTACTACATCATCAGGTTATTCCTCTCTAATGTATCATTTCCATCAGCAAAGAAGTATTTCTTCTATCTTAAAGGAAAACAAAAACAGCAAACGTCTATTAAACCCACTGCACCTTTTCTCTGGCATCTATAGGAGAAGGATTCCTGGAAATAGCTTTCTAGACTCACTGTTTCCAATTCTCTTTTATTTCTCTTTTGGAGCTTACTTCCTGTCCCACAGAAACTGCTCCTTAGAGGTTGCTAAATCCACTGTTCAATTCAAAAATCTCATCTTACTTGATATATCAGTATCATTTGACCCAGTTGATCACCCGCTTATTCTTGAAATATATTCTTCACTTGGCTCTCAAGACACTACACCCTCCTGGACTTTTTCCCACCTCCTTGATTATTCTTTCACAGTTTCCTTCGCTGATCCCTCCTCATCTTCCAGAACTGTAAATGTCTGAGTT
The DNA here is from genome assembly GCF_964270905.1 of Leucopleurus acutus. Classification (NCBI taxonomy): domain Eukaryota; kingdom Metazoa; phylum Chordata; class Mammalia; order Artiodactyla; family Delphinidae; genus Leucopleurus; species Leucopleurus acutus. Next base: position 121,195,518 of record NC_139148.1, on the reverse strand, counting down.
TCCTGCAGTTGAGTCTTAGAAGTCTTATCTTCTCTATGTATACTCACTCCCTAGGTGATTGTATCTGCCTCAGTACACTATTGACACCCACATCTGTATATCCAGTCTTCCATCTTTCCAGTTAGTCCAACCAAAAGCCTTGGAAACATCCAACCATCATGTAGTTGTTAAAATCATGGACCCTGTAGCCAGATTGTCTGTGTTTGAGTTCTGAGTCCATTACTTACTAGCTGCATAGCATGGGCAAGTTACTTTTCCTCTCTGTGCCCCAATCAGTAAATACTGAGTACCCATATGTACCAATAACTGTTTTTTCATCTTTTCTGAGAACTAAAAGACTTAACACTTATAAAAAATTTAGTAGTGTTGGATACATAATAACTGCAATATACATTATCTATTATTATTATCAGTATTATACCTGACTCCTTTCTTTTTATTATACTCCAAATCCAATTAATCAGCATATTCTGTAAACTCTGCTTCAAAATACTTTCAGAACTGCCCTACTTCTCACCACCTCTACCATTACAACTCTGGCCCAAATAGTCATTGTCTCTCACCTGGAGTATTGAAGTAGACTCCTAATTGATGGATCTGCCACCACCCCTACCTATCTATAGTTTATTCTGCACACACCTTCCAGAATGATCATTTTAAAGTTCCGCACATCATTCCTTTACTCAAAACTATCAATGGCTTTCCAGCTCTCTCAATGCACATTTTGTATGATCCAGACCCTGCTACCTCTGTGACCATAGCCTCTACTGCTGTGTCTCTTTCTTACTCTTCTCTAGTCAATATGACTTCCTAGTGGTTCTTTGTGTACAACAAGCACATTCATTCCTCAGGCCTCTGCACTTGTTGTTCATTTATGGACTGCTTTTTCCTCAAATATCCATAACACTGTTTCCCTCACCTTCTCAATTTTTTTCTCAAATATTACCTTTCCAGTGAGTTTTTTCTTGACACCTATTTTAAACATCATCTCCTCAGCACCACCTGACTCCCAACTTTTGCATTATTTTCTCCATTGTATTTATTACCAACTGACATAGTATATATTTAGTTTATTTATATTTGCTTATTCCCTCACCCCCCTCACTAGAATGTAAGCTACATGATGGCAGAGAGACAGAGAGTTTAGTCTGTTTGTTCACTGTTGTATCCCTAATATCTAGAACAGTGCCTGACCCATATAGGTGCTCAATAATCATCTGTTGAATGAATAAATAATGCATAAAAATCACTTAAGTTATGCCTCAAACATAGTAAATAAGTGTGAGCCAATAGAATTATTAGCAACAACAGGAGATAGTCAGTCTTATTACTAATTCACAAGTGGAAAAAATGAGATCCAGAAGGTTAAGGTAAGTGGCAGAGATAGGATTTTAATCCCATGAGTTTGAACCCAGAACCCCTGTGTTTAATCACTACGTGTTTTACTGTCCTTGAAATGTAGCTTGAGTACCAGTTTGGAAGGTATATAATTGATGACAGAACAAGATAAAGTAGTCTGGCTTTGACATTGCACTTGATAAATCATTTACTCTTTTGAACAGCTACTATTGGCCAGGGCTCTGTGCTAAGCACTAAGAACATACAGATGAATAGAGCACATTTATAGTCCTTCTGGCCCACAGTTCAGCAGAGGAAACAAACACATAATTTGTGATATACCATGTGATGAACAACGTTCTAGACATACATATGAAAATCTGTGGAAATATAAAGAACAGAGTACTCGAGCAATTATCAGGCAAGTTAACGTGAGTGTTCTAGAGGAGAAGGCATTTAAGCTACCTTTAGAGGAGAATTAGGAGCTCATATTGACCAAGAGGGAAAGAGAATTCCAAGCAAAAGATCAATACCATGTGCAAGTAATGGCCATGATAAAGCACATGGCCTACCCAAAAACTAAAAGGGGTTACACTTTGTTAAATAACAAGGTTTTCTGGAGGGAAAGCAGCAGATGAAAGCATAAAGGGAAGCGGAACACAAATCATGAAGAATATTATACATAATTTAAGGTTTTGGAATTTTTGTGAAGACCATGAAAAGTCAATGAAAAAATTTACATACAAAAGTAATACCATCAGATTTCCAATTTTGAAAGGTCCTGCTGGATTTAACGTAGTGTTTATTTTTGAGGAAAGCAAGACCAGGCACATGGTACCACTTAAGAGACTTGCTATAGTCCTAGGAAAGAAAATATGAAGTCCAGAATTGTGTCGGTAGCAGATGGGATATAGAGCAGGGCTGGATTTGAGAAATATTAAGAGGGCTACATCAATATGACTTGGTGACTGATTGGACATGGGAATGTGGAGAAAGAAGGAATAAAGGGTGATGCCAAAGGTCCAGGTTTGGATAATTACATGGATGGTATTGCCATTCCCTGAGGCTGAAATGCAGAACAAATTTAGGGATGGAGAAAGATGCACTTATTTTGGACATACTGAAGTTGAAGTACCTGTGAGCTCACTTGGTAGAGAGGAGGAATCAGGCCATGACAACTCTAACCTTAGCAAGTCTACTAGTAGAAAAGCAGATAGTACAATACATGCCTTCTCATATATGTGGCAGCCAGATGAGTGTGCTGCTCAGACCTCCACTCAAAAGAGAATCTCCTGTAGGAGTGTAGTGGGCTGACAGACTCCAGCTGCCATAGTTTCAGGATCTAATACAATGTTCACATCGAGGCCATGCTTGTCCTGGGCTGCTTCCAGCCAATAACTGAGCACAGCAGGAATACTAGAGCCAGGCCATGTCAGCACACTGTGAGACTCCTATATTGGACAATCTTTCCCTGTGGCTCCTTATTGTCCTGGCATGGCACATGTTCTCAGAGTTGTGCTGCAGTCTGAGGGGCTTCCTACCTAATCCCCCTTTCTGCCTTCTCTCCTTTCAAAGGAGTCAGAGCTGCACTGGGGCCTGAGCTTCTATCAGCCTACTCTTGCTCCCTCTTGCCTCTATTTGTCATGGTCTTTCCCCAATAAATCTTTTGCACTTCTAATTCTTCTTTGACATCTGCTTCCAAGTGGACCAGTAATGACACATGATGCGATAGAAATTATGCTTTCTCAAAATATTTATAACTGGAATCCCATCAAGGCTTTAAAATGAACTACCAGTTTACAGAAAACATAGGAGATATAAAAACAAGTTAAGTGACACCATGAGTAAAGAATCAGAAAAATCCAGAAGGTGGAATATTTTCCCAATGTCATTATAACAAAGATAGAGACTATTTCAGACTGAGTCTGGAGAGACATAAAACCTAAATTTACTGCATAGTTCTTGAAGAGATGTATATTTTAACAAACCAGCTGTAAAAGAAAAAAGATTTCAGGTAAATTTAAATATGAACTGGAGAGTAGAAGATATTAAGGAATGATTACTACTTTCGTTAACTGTCTTAATAATAGCATTGTGGTATATAGAAAAATCTTACTTTTTAGATATGACCTTCCAAGACTGAACCAGGAGGAAAAAAAAAATATGAACAGACGAATCACAAGTACTGAAATTGAAACTGTGATTAAAAATCTTCCAACAACAAAAGCCCAGGACCAGATGGCTTTACAGGTGAACTCTATCAAACATTTAGAGAAGAGTTAACACCTACCCTTCTGAAACTCTTCCCAAAAAATTTCAGAGGAAGGAACACTCCCAAACTCATTCTACGAGGCCACCATCACGCTGACACCAAAACCAGACAAAGATATCACTAAAAAAGAAAATTACAGGCCAATATCACTGATGAACATAGATACAAAAATCCTCAAAAAATACTAGCAAACCAAGCCCAAGAACACATTAAAAGGATCATACACCATGATCAAGTGGGATTTATCCCAGAGATGCAAGGATTCCTCAATATTTACAAATCAATGAATGTGATACACCACATTAACAAATTGAAGAATAAAAACCATATGATCATCTCAATAGATGCAGAAAAAGCTTTTGACAAAGTTCAACACTGATTTATGATAAAAACTCTCCAGAAAATGGGGTTAGGGGAACCTACCTCAACATAATAAGGGCCATATATGACAAACCTACAGCTAACATCATACTCAATGGTGAAAAGCTGAAAGCATTTCCTCTAAAATCAGGAACAAGACAAGGATGTCCACTCTCGCCACATTTATTCAACATAGTTTTGGAAGTTCTAGCCATGGCTATCAGAGAAGAAAAAGAAATAAAGGGAATCCAAATTGTAAAAGAAGAAGTAAAGCTGTCACTGTTTGCAGATGACATGTTACTATACATAGAAAATCCTAAAGATGCCACCAGAAAACTACAAGAACTCATCAATGAATTTGGTAAAGTCACAGGATACAAAATTAATACACAGAAATCTCTTGCATTACTATACACTCACAAAAAAAGATCAGAAACAGAGATTAAGGAAACAATCCAATTTACCATTGCATCAAAAAAAAAAAAAGAAAAACAACCTAGGAATAAACCTACCTAAGGAGGCAAAAGACCCGTACTCAGGAAACTATAAGATACTGATGAAAGAAATCAAAGATGACACAAACAGATGGAGAGATATACCATGTTCTTGGATTGGAAGAATCAATACTGTGAAAATGGCTATACTACTCAAAGCAATCTACAGATTCAATGCAATCCCTATCAAATTACCAATGACATTTTTCACAGAATTAGAATGAAAAATTTTACAATCTGTATGGAAACACAAAAGATCCTGAATAGCCAAAGCAATCTTGAGAAAGAGAAATGGAGCTGGAGGATTCAGGCTCCCTGACTTCAGACTACACTACAAAGCTACAATCATCAAAACAGTATGGTACTGGCATAAAAACAGAAACATAGATGAATGGAACAGGATAGAAAGTTCAGAGATAAACCAACACACTTATGGTCACCTAATCTATGACAAATCAGGCCATAATATACAATGGAGAAAAGACAGTCTCTTCAATAAGTGGTGCTGGGAAAACTGGACAGTTACATGTAAAAGAATGAATTTAGAACACACCCTAATGCCATAAACAAAAATAAACTCAAAATGACCTAAATGTAAGGCTGGATACTATAAAACTCTTAGAGGAAAATACAGGAAGAACACTCTTTGACATAAATCACAGCAAGATCTTTTTTGACCCACCTCCTAGAGTAATGAAAATCAAAACAAAAATAAACAAATGGGACCTAATGAAACTTAAAAGCTTTTGCACAGCAAAGGAAACCATAAACAAAATGAAAAGACAACCCTCAGAATGGGAGAAAATATTTTCAAATGAAGCAATTGACAAGGGATTAATCTCCAAAATTTACAAGCAGCTCATGCAGCTCAATATGAAAAAAAACAAACAGCCCAATCCAAAAATGGGCAGAAGACCTAAATAGACATTTCTCCAAAGAAGATATACAGATTGCCAACAAACACATGAAAGAATGCTCAACATCACTGAGCATTAGAGAAATGCAAATCAAAACTACAATGAGGTATCACCTCACACCAGTCAGGATGGCCATCCTCAAAAATTCTACAAACAATAAATGCTGGAGAGGGTGTGGAGAAAAGGGAACCCTCCTATACTGTTGGTGGGAATGTAAACTGGTACAGCCACTATAAAGAACAATATGGAGGCTCCTTAGAAAACTAAAAATAGAGCTACCATATGATCCAGCAATCCCACTCCTAGGCATATATGTGGAGAAACCATAATTCAAAAGTATACATGCACCCCGATGTTCACTGCAGTACTATTTATAATAGCCAGGACATGGAAGCAACCTAAATGTCCATTGAAAGAGAAATGGATAAAGAAGATGTGGTATATATATATATATATATACACACAATGGAATATTACTCAGCGATAAAAAAGAATGAAATAGTGCCATCTGCAAAGATGTGGATGGACCTAGAGGTTGCCATACAGAGTGAACTAAGTCAGAAAGAGAAAAACAAATATTGTAAAATATCACTTACATGTGGAACCTAGCAAAATGGTAGAGATGAACTTATTTGCAAAGCAGAAATAGAGTCACAGATGAAGAGAACAAACTTATGGTTACCAAGGTGGGAAGGAGGTGGTGGGATGAATTGGGAGATTGGGTCTGATATATATACATTACTATATATAAAATAGAAAATAGGTAACTAATGAGAACCTACTCTATAGCAGAGGGAACTCTACTCAGTGCTCTGTGGTGACCTAAATGGGAAGGAAATCGTAAAGAGTGTATATATGTATACATATGACTGATTCACTTTGCTCTACAGCAAGAAACTAACACAACATTGTAAAGCAATTATACTCCAATAAAAATAAAAAAGAAGAAGACATACAGATGGTTAAAAAGCATATGAAAATCTGCTCAACATCACTAATTATTAGAGAAATGCAAATCAAAACTACAATGAAGTATCACCTCACACCGATCAGAATGGCCATCCTCAAAAAATCTACAAACAATAAATGCTGGAGAGGGTGTGGAGAAAAGGGAACCCTCTTGCACTGTTGGTGGGAATGTAAATTGATACAGCCACTATGGAGAACAGTATGGAGGTTCCTTAAAAAACTAAAAATAGAACTACCATATGACCCAACAATCCCACTCCTAGGCATATATCTGAAGAAAACCATAATTCAAAAGAATGCATGCACCCTGATGTTCATTGCAGCACTATTTACAGTAGACAGGACATGGAAGCAACCTAAATGTTCATCAGCAGAGGAATGGATATAGAAGATTTGGTACATATATACAATGGAATATTACTCGGCCATAAAAAAGAACAAAATAATGACATTTGCAGCAAAATGGATGGACCTAGAGATTCTCATACTGAGTGAAGTAAGTCAGACAGAGAAAGAGAAATATCATATGATATCACTTATATGTGGAATCTAAAAAAAGGCTACAAATGAACTTACCTAAAAAACAGAAATAGAGTTACAGATGTTAAAAAAAAAACTTATGTTTACCAGGGGGTAAGTAGGAGGGGAGAACACACTACACACTACTATACGTAGATAACTAATAGGACCTACTGTATACCACAGGGAACTCTACTCAATACACTGTAATGGGCTATATGTTAAAAGAAGCTAAAAAAGAGTGGATATATGTATATGTATGGCAGATTCCCTTTGCTGTACACCTGAAAGTAACAGAGCATTGTAAATTATACACCCCCAAATTTTTAAAAAACAAAAACAAACAAACCAACAAAAATACCTGAAGCCCAGAGAAGCTAAATAATTTAAGGTCACATTGCTAGGGAATGGTAGAGCCAAGATTCCAATCCAGGATGTTTACTGGGACTTTTCTCTTTAGAAAATAACATTATTAGAACTGGGTTTTAGTATAAATAACATATGGATCCTATGTTACACATAGAGAGAAGGACTAGATTGTCCAAATATTTTTTAAAAGAACAAAATAAAGGAGAGCAAATATTTTTTAAAAAATCTTACTTTTTAGACATAGATACCAATAAATTAAGGTAAAAATACCAAAAAGTCTACAATGTTCTTTAAAATACTTCATAATATAAAAATATAGAAGAATCAAGTACAGAAAAAAATTTCTAGGGGGCATTATCCCTAAAGTAAGGGGCCAAATAAAGATGCTTATTTACACCACCATTATTTAGCTTTTCTTTGGAAGTTGTAGCTAACAAAATAATGCTAAGAATAGTTAACAGCAGAAACAAAACTTTTATAATGCTTACTATATGCCAGGCACTGTCTAAGAATTTTACATAAACTAACTCATCTGATTTTCCAAACCACTTATCAAGTAGGCAACTGTATCTCAATTTTCCAGAAAGCTGAAGTAAATAGATGTAAAGTAACCAGCAAATGAAGCACAGCACATAAGTGGTGAATCCACATTCAAACACATGTATTCTGGCTCCAATAAACAAATCAATACACACATATATGTGTTAGAAAGATAATGATGATGATAGGTAGATAGATATAGATAGATATCAATAATTATTTGTAGCTTGCATTTTTGTATACCTAGAAAACCTAAGCAAATTCACTGTATATTTTTTAGAACTAATTAGAGGTTCAGTATGGTAAAAAGAGAGCACACTTACCATAGTAAACAACAAAATGAATTTAGGAATAATCTAAGTTAAACTTTATGTTTTCTATAAGCGTAATGTATAATTTTCAATTTGTTCCCATCAAAAGAGCATTTAAAAATAAACTGGCAAGTTGATTCAAAGAGATATACCAGGAACAATATGTGATAATAACTAAGATTATTTTGATAAAGAATAATGAAGAGGAATGGTCCTAGCATACATCAATGGCATTATAAAGATGAAAAAACCAGAACAGTTTTGTACTGGCACAGAGAAATAGCTCAAAGGAACACATTACAGAGTCTGGATTTAGACTCAAAAATAGGTAATTTAGTATAAAATGAGGCAGCATTTAAAATCAACAGGGAAAATGTCAATTATTCAATTAAGTGTATTGTAATTACTGTTTAGCCATTTTGAAAATTTTTTTAATGTTTTCCTAACTCAAATAAATACAAGATGTATCAAATATTTTACTCTAAAATTTTAAACCAAAGATGAAGTACAAACAAATATTGGTGATTTAAGCACGAATTATCTTTAGGTAGAGAAGATATTTCTGAACATATAATGAAAATTAAAAAGCATTAAAAAGGTTAATAGAGCTAAATATAAAATATAAATTCTGTGAGAAAAAAAGAATAAAATGAGTCAAGGTATAAATAACAAAATGGAAGAGCATTTGCCAACCATCAGCAAAGGGTTAGTTTCCCCAATGTACAAAATACCTTTTCTACTAAAGTATGATTACCTTCACAGAAAAATTGCAAAGAAATTAACTAAAGAAAAAATAGTTTAAAATTATAAGGCAATTAAAGATAATTCCCCATTTATCAAATAATTGTTGAGCTCCTTATTGTACAGGCTTGCTGTCTCCCCTATCTCAGATGCTTTACCCCCAGATCTTTACTTGGCTGGCTTTTTCTCAAGATCAAAAATGATCCAGTGATCTCACCTCTGGGTATATTTCTAAAGGAAATGAAATCAGTATCTTGAAGAGATTATCGGCACTCCCATGTTCACTGTAGCATTATTCACAATAGTCAAGATACGTAAACAACCTAAGAGTCAATTAACAGATAAATGGCTAAAGAAAATGTGGTATCTGTATACAACGGAAGATTATTTAGCCAAAAAAAGGAAAATCCTGCCATTTGCAATAACATGGATGAACCTGAAGGACATTATGCTAAGTGAAATAAGTCAGACAGAGAAAGACAGATAATGTATGATCTCACTTATATGTGGACTCTAAAAAAGCCAAACTTATAGTAACAGAAAGTAAAATGGGGTCGGGTGGGGGGAGGGAATGAGGAGATGTTGGTCAAAAGATACTGATGACAGAAATAATCAGTAAACGATCTATAAGAAGAGAAAATAATTTTATTTGAGCCAAGCTGAAGATTATAGCCTGGTAGACACAGATTCAAGAAGTACTTGAGGGGCTTCCCTGGTGGTGCAGTGGTTGAGAGTCTTCCTGCTAATGCAGGGGACGTGGGTTCGAGTCCTGGTCTGGGAGGATCCCACATGCCACGGAGCAACTAGGCCCGTGAGCCACAACTACTGAGCCTGCGCGTCTGGAGCCTGTGCTCTGCAGCAAGAGAAGCCGCAACAGTGAGAGGCCTGCGCACCGCGATGAAGAGTGGCCCCCGCTTGCCACAACTAGAGAAAGCCCTCACACAGAAACGAAGATGCAACACAGCAAAAGTAAATAAATAAATTAATAAACTCCTACCCCAACATCTTCTTTAAAAAAAAAAAAAGAAGTACTTGAATTGTGTTCTGCTGGACTACAAAATGGCATGGAGGTGGGGGTTATAAAGGCAAAACCCACAAAAATTACTGAAGTTGTTTGTCAAGAATTAGGTTGGAGCTGGCAAGAAGGGTGCTTGTTAAGCAAGGATTGGTTGAAGTGGTTGCATAATTACAAGGGGAGACCTTGAGACTACAAGGTTGCAGCTGGCAGCCTCTAGCAGATATTGTTTTGAGAATGGCTGGTGATGTCCTTGAGTCTTATACAGTTCAGAATATTCAGGTTCTCAGTAATACAGGAACATGCCTGAAACCACATCCACAATGGCCACCTAGCTCCATTTTGGATGCCTGAAACACAGTTACTCCATTTTGATTTTTAAATGCATTCCTTTCTTTAATGGTTCAAACAGATGCACAATGCATGATTAATAGGCCACAAACAGGCTGTTTTGGTTAGCCTAAAGCTAAATCATGTATAAGCCAGAATGACTGCCCCATAACTCAATATGTGAAAATTTCTTCCATCAATACAAACTTCCAGTTATGACATGAATAAGTTATAGCATTCTAATGTACAGCATAGTGATTGTAGTTAATAAAACTACTGTAGACTTGAAATTTCCTAAGACAGTAAATCTTGCATTCTTACCACAAAAGAAAAATGGTAACTATGGGAGGTGACGGATGTGATAATTAACTTCACTGTAGTAATAATTTCACAATGTATATGTACATTAAACCATCATGTTGTAAACCTTTAAAAAATTACATTGTACAACCTAAATATATACATTTTTTTGTAATTGTACCTCAGTAAAGCTGGAAAAAATCAAATATTATCTTCTCATTGAATCATTCCATCATCAAAATCCCAGTTTAAGTATTTCTCCCCACAACATCCTACATAATTGGCTTTAAAGCAAATATTACTATATTAGTTTACCTCACTCATTTACTTTTTGCCCTCTGAAGTTTCCCTAGGGTAAGTAAGATTCATTTCCTCTTTAAAAGCTGGTGGTGATAGTAAACAGAAATAGGAAAACTAGAGAAGACAAGCTAGGGTAAGATTTGCACAAATGTCTGTTACATGCACAGTAGCTGAGCACCCACAAAGCAAACAGCACTGGCAATCTCTCTGCAAAGGAAATACTTTCCTAAAATGAGTAAAATATTAGAGAGAGGGTATATTTTCAGATGATATATGTAACTTTCATTATATGTTAGCCTCTCCCTTCTGTCTGTTTTAGCCAAATATTAGTTACCTAAGCAACAATTCCAAACACTTGATGGGAATTTTTAACAGTATCTACAGAGTCAGACCTGCATGACATATTAGGAAACAAAAGTTTCCATGGTTGTACATGAACTCACGTGGCAGCATTCTGCAATTTAAATTTTTAAAAAGTGTCTTAGTGATAAATAGACACCTAGAGCTTTTGTCTGATGGAAATAGAATAAAATATGAAAAATTTCTATGGAAACCTCCGGGGAACAAGGATGGGGTGGGTGATTTCACTATGTTAGCAAATGGAAATGCACTGGAGTGATGACTAATGTTATTTTCTTTGTTCCTGGGAGATAACACAATTGCATTCCAGCGGCTTTTAATGAGTTTTTGCTTGTGATACAGTGGGTACATTTGCATGTCAACTAACAGAGACCAAAAATATATTTTATGTCATCACCGTAGGAGGAGAAATTGTTTCTGTGTTGTATAAAGTAGAAGGAAAGTAGGTTCCTGGACTGCCTTCCACGTTAAAGAGAAATAACTGAGTTCAGTTAGCATATTCTGAGAATCTGAGAAGGAAGAAGTGAGTCCTCTGGCTCCATTTTATAACTTTTTCCCCCTAAGTTGATCTAAAGTTAAGAATGAAGATAGAAGCATATTTCATGAACTTATGGCAAGAAAAAATGGTAAACAATTTGAATTTAGTGCCCTTCCTTGATATCTATATTCAAAACACATGAAAATTTACCCATGTTTTGCTTCAAATGATGGTTTTGAAAGGTACCATGCACGTTTCCTTTCAAACGGCTTTCAGAGTTTCACTGGTGATTGGCAGAAATTTTGCCCTCAGCTATAAAATCTTAAAAGGAAGAAGAGTGCGACTGTGTTAAGAGTAAACACTTAAGTTACAACTGCAATGTCAATAAGAAAAACTAAAAAATGTATATGGCATTCCATAAGTCTTTGCAATAGCTTTGGAAATGCAAGTCCCAAACTACTTTTGAATACTAATCTCTCTAAATTTTCTAAATAAAAAGCACAAGGTCATCATAATTTGAATATGAATCTGGTATTTGTTAATACTCTGTCATGACATAGATTTCAGAATAAGATGAGCATTTGGATTTAATCTAAGAGGATTTAGTTATTCAAGCATCACAAGGTCTTTTAGTTGCTGTTTTCTTCCACCTGTCTGATGATCTTAACAGCAAGGATTCCAAAGTCACTGCTAAAGTGAGACTGTGGTATATTATGAGAACATAGCTGTGTCATTTTCAGTTTTCTCTTCAAATATTAGATATGTCCAGCAATGCCTTTCAGCTACAGAGTCAATTTGTGTCAAATTTACACATTTAGCTCAAACAAGGAAGTCCTTGGTTCAGATAATGGAAGTAATTCTGAAAAAATATTATGATGATTTATTATAAATAGAATTATATGTGACACTGTACCAGGGAAGGTCTCAATTTCAAGGAACTATCTTTCCTTAAAGTGAAGAATTATTTACCTGTTTATTCATATATTTAATTTTAATTTGCATTTGAGTTCATTAGATTTTCCTAAAACAGGGCTTCTATAAAATGTTACAAATAGCTTTCTGTTCTCTAACTTAGTAATTATGTTGGGTAATTATGTTCAGCAATTATATCACTTCCCTGATTGAATCTCTTCCATGCCAGTTTCTCTACCCCATCCGTGATCCCCTGCATCACCAGCATCTGGAGATAAAGTCAGATCTCTTAAGATCTTTCCTGATCTGCTGACTGCACACATTTCTGGCCTTATCTCTTGCCACTTTCTCTCTTGAAACTGAACACACTTCAGGAATATCAAGTTACTGCCCAATTCTTTGGAACTCTCAAGGTGGTTTTTATATGCCTCTCTCCCTTTGGCCAAATTTCCTCCCCTGCTTAGGGACCCAGCTCAAATGTCATCTCCTCAGTGAAAACTTTCCTACCAAATATCCATCTGTAGATTAGTTCTTCCTTCTAATGTTTCTAAAAATGTTCCACAGATCTCTAGTACTACACTTCTCACATTGTACTTTTAAGTTGGTACCCCAAACGTATACACATTAAATTTTAGGCAAGAAATAAATATAGCTTAGCATCTTTTTATACCTTAATATGGCTGGTACACAAGTGACACCTCGCAAGAGGTCATTAACTGATAGATTGAATAAATGAACACTGTTACTTAACCCATTGTAATCATAAGAGTAGGTCCCTGGGGTGGGTGGGTGGAGGCAAGTGAGGAATTGCCTCTGGAAATCGATAGATGTAATTGGTTTTCATTTATCTGGTAGAAACAAGAGGCAGGAAAAAGAAAAGAAGAGTGTCTTGGAAAAAGAATAGAATACATTCATAAATCTGCAAATGATATGCTCCCTGACTCCATGATAACTTCTTCAACGTACACCCAGGTCTATGTACTTTGGAGAACTTATAGTGCTGATACCTTAAACCAAAAATTTTCTCAACTTGCCACCAAATTTCTATCACCCTCTCTCTGTTTTTATCTCTGTTTCAGTCCTATCCCATTCAAGATTAATATCATCCTCTGCATTTCCAGAGCACTTTGGGATAGATCTGCTATCTTACTGCTCATATTCACCCATATATTAGAAAAAACTTGTTACCAAACTGAACTTGGGTCTGCTCACACTCTGTGCAGCAAAGCCAATCTACTGACACTGGGTTGTGGTGAAGAAAAGTACAGCATTTATTGGCAGGCAACAAGCAAGGAGAACAGGCAGCTCCTGCTCAAAAGACCTGAACTCCTCAATGGCTTTCAGGGAAAGGTTTTAAAGGCAACATTTCAGGTAAAGGTTGCAGCTTGTGGACTTTGTTCTGATTGGTTGGTGGTAAGGTAGCAGGGTAATGTTTCCAGAATCTTAATCATCAACCTTCTGGATCCAAAGAGACTGGGGTCTATGTGCTTGTGGTCAGCATGTAGTCACCATACCCCTCCTGAGCGGGGGGGATGTCTTGGTTTCTGCGCAACAACTCAAAGATATGTGCCAGATTGTTATGTATAGCCTTTGAGGAGGAACTAGGACAGTGTTTTTGTTGTTGTTGTTTTTATACAGCAGGTTCTTACTAGTTATCCATTTTATACATATTAGTGTATATATGTCAATCCCAATCTCCCAGTTCATCCTACCACCACTCCCCCACCACCACCACTTTCCTTGCCTTGGTGTCCATAGGTTCGTTTTCTACATCTGTGTCTCTATTTCTGCCTTGCAAACTGGTTCATCCGTACCACTTTTCTAGATCCCACATATATGCGTTAATGTATGATATTTGTTTTTCTCTTTCTGACTTACTTCACTCTGTATGACAGTCTCTAGATACATCCACGTCTCTACAAATGACCCAATTTTGCTCCTTCTTATGGCTGAGTAATGTTCCATGGTATATACGTACCACTTCTTTATCCATTCTGTCGATGGACATTTGTTATTCCCATGACCTGGCTATTGTAAATAGTGCTGCAATGAACATTGGGGTGCATGTGTCTTTTTGAATTATGGTTCTCTCTGAGTATATGCCCAGTAGTGGGATTGCTGGGTCATATGGTAATTCCTTTATAGCTTTTTAAGGAATTTCCATACTGTGCTCCAGCATGGCTGTACCAATTTACATTCCCACCAATAGCGCAAGAGGGTCCCCTTTTCTGCACATTCTCTCCAGCATTTGTTGTTTGTAGATTTTCTGATGATGCCGATTCTAACTGGTGTGAGGTGATACCTCATTGTAGTTTTGATTTGCATTTCTCTAATCATTAGTGATGTGGAGCAGCTTTTCATGTACTTCTTGACCATATGTATGTCTTCTTTGGAGAGATGTCTATTTAGGTCTTCTGCTGAGTTTTGGATTGGGTTGTCTGATTTTTAATATTTAGTTGCATGAGCTGTTTATATATTTTAGAGATTAATCCTTTGTCCATTGATTCATTTGCAAATATTTTCTCCCTTTCTGAGGGTTGCCTTTTCATCTTGTTTGTAGTTTCCTTTGCTGTGCAAAAGCTTTTAAGTTTCATTAGGTAACATTTGTTTATTTTTTGGTTTTATTTCCATTACTCTAGTAGGTAGGTCAAAAAAGATCTGGCTGTGATTTATATCAAAGGGTGTTTTTCCTGTGTTTTCCTCTAAGAGTTTTATAGTGTCCAGTCTTATATTAAGAACAGAATACACATTTTTCTCAAGTGCTCATGGAACATTCTTCAGGATAGATCATACATTGAGTCACAAAACAAGCCTTGGTAAATTTAAGAAAATTGAAATCGTATCAAGTATCTTTTGCGACCACAACACTATGAGACTAGATATCAATTACAGGAAAAGATCTGTAAAAACTACAAACACATGGAGGCTAAACAATACACTACTTAATAACCAAGCAATCACTGAAGAAATCAAAGAGGAAATCAAAAAATACCTAGAAACAAATGACAGTGGAGACACAACGACCCAAAACCTATGGGATGCAGCAAAAGCAGTTCTAAGAGGGAAGTTTATAGCAATACAATCCTACCTTAAGAAACAGGAAACATCTCGAATAAACAACCTAACCTTGCACATAAAGCAATTAGAGAAAGAAGAACAAAAAACCCCCAAAGTTAGAAGAAGGAAAGAAATCATAAAAATCAGATCAGAAATAAATGAAAAAGAAATGAAGGAAACGATAGCAAAGATGAATAAAACTAAAAGGTGGTTCTTTGAGAAGATAAACAAAATTGATAAACCATTAGCCAGACTCATCAAGAAAAAAAGGGAGAAGACTCAAATCAATAGAATTAGAAATGAAAAAGGAGAAGTAACAACTGACACTGCAGAAAAACAAAAGATCATGAGAGATTACTACAAGCAACTCTATGCCAATAAAATGGACAACCTAGAAGAAATGCACATTCTTAGAAATGCACAACCTGCCAAGACTGAATCAGGAAGAAATAGAAAATATGAACAGACCAATCACAAGCACAGAAATTGAAACTGTGATTAAAAATCTTCCAACAAACAAAAGCCCAGGACCAGATGGCTTCACAGGCGGATTCTATCAAACATTTAGAGAAGAGCTAACACCTATCCTTCTCAAACTCTTCCAAAATATAGCAGAGGGAGGGACACTCCCTAACTCATTATACGAGGCCACCATCACCCTGATACCAAAACCAGACAAAAATGTCACAAAGAAAGAAAACTACAGGCAATAGCACTGATGAACATAGATGCAAAAATCCTCAACAAAATACTAGCAAACAGAATCCAACAGCACATTAAAAGGATGATACACCATGATTGAGTGGGGTATATTCCAGGAATGCAAGGATTCTTCAATATACGCAAATCAATCAAAGTGATACACCATATTAACAAATTGAAGGAGAAAAACCATATGATCATCTCAATAGATGCAGAGAAAGCTTTTGACAAAATTCAACACCCATTTATGATAAAAACCCTCCAGAAAGTAGGCATAGAGGGAACTTTCCTCAATATAATAAAGGCCATATATGACAAACCCACATAACATCGTCCTCAATGGTGAAAAACTGAAAGCATTTCCACTAAGATCAGGAACAAGACAAGGTTGCCCACTCTCACCACTCTTGTTCAACATAGCTTTGGAAGTTGTAGCCACAGCAATCAGAGAAGAAAAGGAAGTATAAGGAACGCAAATCAGAAAAGAAGAAGTAAAGTTGTCACTGTCTGCAGATGAAATGATACTATATATAGAGAGAATCCCAAAGATGCTACCAGAAAACTACTAGAGCTAATCAATGAATTTGGTAAAGTTGCAGGATACAAAATTAATGCACAGAAATCTCTGGAATCCGTATACACTAATGATGTAAAATCTGAAAGTGAAATTAAGAAAACACTCCCATTTACCACTGCAAAATAAAGAATAAAATATGTAGGAATAAACCTACCTAAGGAGACAAAAGACCTGTATGCAGAAAATTATAAGACACTGATGAAAGAAATTAAAAATGATAAAAATAGATGGAGAGATATACCATGTTCCTGGACTGGAAGAATCAACATTGTTAAAATGACTCTACTACCCAAAGCAATCTACAGATTCAATGCAATCCCTATCAAACTACCACTAGCATTCTTCACAGAACTAAAACAAAAAATTTCAAAATTTGTATGGAAACACAAAAGACCCCGAATAGCCAAAGCAATCTTGAGAAAGAAAAATGGAGCTGGAGGAATCAGGCTCCGTGACTTCAGACTATACTACAAAGCTACAGTAATCAAGACAGTATGGTACTGGCACAAAAACAGAACTATAGATCAGTGGAACATGATAGAAACCCCAGAGATAAACCCACGCACATATGGTCACCTTATCTTTGATAAAAGAGGCAGGAATGTACAGTGGAGAAAGGACAACCTCTTCAATAAGTGGTGCTGGGAAAACTGGACAGGCACATGTAAAAGTATGAGATTAGAACACTCCCTAACACCATACACAAAAATAAGCTCAAAATGGATTAAAGACCTAAATGTAGGGCCAGAAACTATCAGACTCTTAGAGGAAAACAGAGGCAGAACACTCTTTGACATACATCACAGCAAGCTCCTTTTTGACTCACCTCCTAGAGAAATGGAAATAAAACCAAAAATAAACAAATGAGACCTAATGAAACTTAAAAGGTTTTGAACAGCAAAGGAAACCATAAACAAGGTGAAAAGACAACCCTCAGAATGGGAGAAAATATGTGCAAATGAAGCATCTGACAAAGGATTAATCTCCAAAATTTACAAGCAGCTCATGCAGCTTAATTAAAAAAAAAAAAAAACCCAATCCAAAAATGGGCAGAAGACCTAAATAGACATTTCTCCAAAGAAGATATACAGATTTCCAACAAACACATGAAAGAATGCTCAACATCATTAATCATTAGAGAAATGCAAATCAAAATGACAATGAGATATCATTTCACACTGGTCAGAATGGCCATCATCAAAAAATCTAGAGGGCCTCCCTGGTGGCACAGTGGTTGAGAGTCCGCCTGCCAATGCAGGGGACGCGGGTTCGTGCCCCTGTCTGGGAAGATCCCACATGCCGCGGAGCGGCTGGGCCCGTGAGCCATGGCTGCTGAGCCTGTGCTCCGCAATGGGAGAGGCCACAACAGTGAGAGGCCCATGTACCGAAAAAATAAAAAATCTGGAAATAATAAATGCTGGAGAGGGCAAGGAGAAAAGGGAACACTCTTGCACTGCTGGTGGGAATGTGAATTGGTACAGCCACTATGAAGAACAGTATGGAGGTTCCTTAAAAAACTACAAATAGAACTACCATATGACCCAGCAATCCCACTACTGGGCATATACCCTGAGAAAACCATAATTCAAAAAGAGTCATGTACCAAAATGTTCATTGCAGCTCTATTTACAATAGCCAGGACATGGAAGCAACCTAAGTGTCCATCATCAGATGAATGGATAAAGAAGATGTGGCACATATATACAATGGAATATTACTCAGCCATAAAAAGAAATGAAATTGAGTTATTTTTAGTGAGGTGGGTGGACCTAGAGTCTGTCATACAGTGTGAAGTAAGTCAGAAAGTGAAAGACAAATACCGTATGGTAACATATATATATGGAATCTAAGAAAAAAAATGTCATGAAGAATGTAGTGGTAAGATGGGAATAAAGACACAGACCTACTAGAGAATGAACTTGAGGATATGGGCAGGGGGAAGGGTAAGCTATGACAAAGTGAGAGAGTGGCATGGACACATACAGCACCAAATGTAAAATAGCTAGCTAGTGGGAAGCAGCCGCATAGCACAGGGAGATCAGCTCGGTGCTTTGTGACCACCTAGAGAGGTGGGATAGGGAGTGTGGGTGGGAGGGAGATGCAAGAGGGAAGATATATGGGAACATATGTATATGTATAACTGATTCACTTTGTTATAAAGCAGAAACTAACACAGCATTGTAAAGCAATTATACTCCAATAAAGATGTTAAAAACATACATTTGGAGTTTATTTTTGTGTATGGTGTTAGGGAGTGTTGTAATTTCATTCTTTTACATGTAGCTGTCCAGTTTTCCCAGCACCACTTATTGAAGAGACTGTCTTTTCTCCATTGTATATCCTTGCCTCCTTTATCATAGATTAGTTGACCATAGGTGCATGTGTTTATCTCTGGGCTTTCTATCCTGTTCCATTGATCTATATTTCTGTTTTTGTGACAGTAGCATACTGTCTTGATTACTGTAGCTTTTTGGTATAGTCTGAAGTCAGGGAATCTGATTCCTCCAGCTCCGTTGTTTTCCTCAAGTTTGCTTTGGCTATTCAGGGTCTTTTGTGTCTCCATACAAATTTTAAGATTGTTTGTTCAAGTTCTGTAAAAAATGCCATTGGTAATTTGATAGGGATTGCATTGAATCTGTAGATTGCTTTGGGTAGTACAGTCATTTTCACAATATTGATTCTTCCAATCCAAGAACATGGTATATCTCTCCATCTGTTTGTGTCATCTTTGATTTATTTCATCAGTGTCTTATAGCTTTCTGAGTATAGGACTTTTACCTCCTTATGTAGGTTTATTCCTAGGTATTTTATTCTTCTTGTTGCAGTGGTGAATGGGATTGTTTCCTTAATTTCTCTTTCTGATCTTTCATTGTTAGTGTATAGGAATGCAAGAGATTTCTGTGCATTAATTTTGTATCCTGCAACTTTACCAAATTCATTGATTAGCTCTAGTAGTTTTCTGATGGCATCTTTAGGATTCTCTATGTATAGTATCATGTCATCTGCAAACAGTGACAATTTTACTTCTTTTCCAATTTGTATTCCTTTTATTTCTTTTTCTTTTCTTGTTGCTGTGGCTAAAACTTCCGAAACTATGTTGAATAATAGTGGTGAGAGTGGGCAACCTCGTCTTGTTCCTGATTTTATACGAAATGCTTTCAGTTTTTCATCATTGAGAATGATGTTGGCTGTGGGTTTGCCATATATGGCCTTTATTATGTTGAGGTTAGTTCCCTCTATGCCTACTTTCTGGAGGGTTTTTTTTTATCATAAATGGGTGTTGAATTTTGTCAAAAGCTTTTTCTATATCTATTGAGATGATCATATGATTTTTATTCTTCAATTTGTTAATATGGTGTATCACATTGATTGTTTTGCTAATATTTAAGAATCCTTGCATTCCTGGGATAAATGCCACTTGATCGTGGTGTATGCTTCTTTTAAAGTGTTGCTGGAATCTGTTTGCTAGTATTTTTTTGAGGATTTTTGCATCTATGTTCATCAGTGATATTGGTCTGTAATTTTCTTTTTTTGTAGTATCTCTGTTTGGTTTTGGTATCAGGGTGATTGTGGCCTCGTGGAATGAGTTTGGGAGTGTTCCTTCCTCTGCAATTTTTTGGAAGAGTTTGAGAAGGATGTGTGTTACCTCTTTTAGGACAGTGTTTTATCTCTGATATATGTTTAGGATATCATTACTTTTGTTGCTTAACTGCTTTTCCTTTGTTTCTGCATTTCCTCTCTTCCCTAATTAGTAACTGCTTGAGTCTGTTCTTTGGATCACAGGGAAGGCCTAGGGGACTAAAGGTTTTTTTCTACAAACAAGAAATGGGGCACACAGAGGGGCTTTTGTACCTGGGAATGCCCCATTGTCCTTCTCAGTTTCAATCACCCCTTTTCTTTGATACTCTTCAATCCTCAGGGGAAATGGGGTGGGACAAGACAGGCAAAAACGTTTTGGGTAGAGAGGTTAGCCCTAAACTCAGCAGGAGAACTCATTTATAGGGGGACTCATATTCAAGCTGTTTCTGTGACTCCATGAGTCTGGGACCGTCTTGAAGGTAGGTCTTTCTTTTAATGTCCATTACGGTGCCCAGAACAGGGTATTATTACACAATGTAAGGAGTCATCATATAAATGTTTAATTACAATGAATAGTGTGATCTGGTTAGTATGTTAGGTAACAGTTTTGTTAAACACATTTGTGCTAAATCCCACTCTGCTGTGTTATCTAGCAGGGTAACGAGAGACTGTATAGGTGAAGGTGAACTGTGGCTATGCAGATTACAGTGGAACAACCTAATTATGTAGAGCAACAATGCAGAACTATCTCCTTTGAGAGCAAGTGTATACAGAATACTAATATGTATTGGACATTTGCATGTCATTCAGGACTAAGTAAACCTACACATCACATTCCTCTAAACAGAATGATTGATACAGGGGTGAGCATATAACCTAGGCTGATACAATCAAATGAATCTTGGGACATTTGCTGGAAATGCTTAGATAAAGACTTTTGTTCTTTGCCACTAGGCAGAAATATGGGGGTATGCAGACCTGGGGTTTGCTGGAAGACAGCTTGAAATCATCTGATAATGCAGTTAACAGACAAGAATGGGGTCAGGTGGTGGAAAAATATCCTGAAGACATCATTTAATTTTCTTTATCTAGGCACAGCAGAAGTGAGATATATCCCTTAATTATTTGGTTACTTGAGCCTGTAAGTCACCATATTTGCTTAAATTTGATAGATTTCAGTAATTTTCAGGAAAGTGAGTCTTAAAATACAAATGAAAATAATTATAATATTAACTATCACTGATTGAATGTCTGCATATATGACATATACTATGCTAAATACTTTGCTTTTAACATCTCATTTAATACTAATGACAACCCTATGAGTCAAGTTCTAGTCTTCCTGTTTAAAGGATGAATGATTTTTTGTGTTGTTGTTACTCATAAAAATAGTGGCTATCAACTTATTGAGCTACAGAGTTTTCTAGGCACTATATATATATATATATATATATATATATATATATATATATATATATATATGAAATATATGTTGGTCATTCAGATAACGAAAATATAGTTCTCATATATATCTGGTCTTCATCCGCAGTTCTTGGCTCACAGCTCCCAAACCACTTGGAATTTCTTGAGCAATTATGATCAATGGGAACATCTTTTACCATAATATTTGCTCTCTTGTCCTCAGTTCCTGAAAACTTCAGAGCCAGCTTCAGAGCCATAATGATGAAATGGGAGTCTTATTATTCATAACAAGCCCCTTTGCACCACAACTGGGTTTATGTTAATGATATGACTTTCAGAAGGCAACTGAGGATGGCGGCTGGTTGCCAGGTAACCAACCATGGAAAAAAGGGTTGGAACTTTCAGTCTCATCCCCTGATTTGTGGGGAAGAGAAATGGGCTGAAGGTTAAATCCATGACCAATGGCCAATGATTTATTCAACCATGCCTATGTAATGAAGCCTCCATAAAAACCCAGAAGGATGGGGTTCAGAGAGCCTCTGGGTTGATGAACATATGGAGACTCTGTGAGATTGCTGTGCCTGGAAATGGCATGGACATGGAAGCCCCATAACTTCCACCCATGCTTAGCCCTATGCATCTTTTCCATCTGGCTGTTCCTGAGCTATATCTTTTTGTAATAACCTGATAATCTAGTAAATAAAATGTTTCTCTGAGTTATGTGAGCCACTCTAACAAATTAATTGAACCCAAGGAGAAGGTTGCAGGAACATCCAATCTGTAGCTGGTAGGTCAGAACACAGGTAACAACCTGGACTTGTGACTGGCATATGAAGTGGGATGGGGTGGGGGCAGTCATAGGACTGAGCCCTTAACCCACGGAATTTCACGCTATTTCTGGGTAGATAGTGTCAGAATTGAGTTAAATTGTAGGATACCCAGCTGGTGTCCTAAAGACTCGTTTGTTGGTGTGGGGAACCTTCCCCACACATTGGAAATTGGGAACTAGGTCTCAGAACACCTATTTTTCTATATATACATATATATATATACAATTCATATATATGTAGTTTATATATATTTCATCATATTATATATATCACTTCATATATATTTAATTGTATTATATATATATTTCATCATCACTCAATTCACTGAGGTAGGCATTATCATTAGCTTTAAGAAAATTGGAAACTCAGAGAGATTAAGTGACTTGTCGAAGGTCACATACGTAGTAAGTAACAGATGGAAAATTGAAATAATGTCTGATTGCCCTTTATTTGAGATCTATATTCATTCAGGAGATTCCATTCCTTCATCTAGTTCTTATTAATCTTGCAAGGTACTTCATTTCTCTGAGCTCTACTTTCTTCACAGCAAAATGAGGATAACTCAATACATTCTGTACCTTCCAGAGATGTTATGAAACTCAAAAGGGGAAATTGAATATAAAAGCAAGGCATAATACCCTATAAAAATGTAAGTTGCTATGATTTTGATAATTTAACAATAAAAATAGTTCCCACAATCAGATCACTAAACATATAAAATCAAGAATTATCTCTTAATAATGCCATTTATTATTGTTTGGATGTCTTAACAATACGGCTAGAGTTTTAGTGTCAAAACTCAGAAATTCATATATTTCTCCTCCTAGTGCCATGCTGTTTATGAATAGGGGACTCCCATTCTATCGCTCATATTTTAGTGATGTATACATATTTATTTTTTTTACTTTTTACACCTTTATTGGAGTATAATTGCTTTACATTGGTGTGTTAGTTTCTGCTTTATCACAAAGTGAATCAGTTATACACATACATATGATCCCATATCTCTTCCCTCTTGCGTCTCCCTCCCTCCCACCCTCCCAATGCCACCCCAGGTGGTCACAGAGCACCGAGATGATCTCCCTGTGCTATGCGGCTGCTTCCCACTAGCTATCTATTTTACGTTTGGTAGTGTATATATGTCCATGCCTCTCTCTCGCTTTGTCACAGCTTACCCTTTCCCCCTCCCCATATCCTCAAGTCCATTCTCTAGTAGGTCTGTGTCTTTATTCCTATCTTACCCCTAGGTTCTTCATGACATTTTTTTCCTTAAATTCCACATATATGTGTTAGCATATTATTATGTTGAGGAAAGTTCCCTCTATGCCTACTTTCTCCCAGGATTTTATCATAAATGGGTGTTGAATTTTGTCAAAAGCTTTCCCTGCATCTATTGAGATGATCATATGGTTTTTCTCCTTCAATTTGTTAATATGGTGTATCACGTTGATTGATTTGCGTATGTTGAAGAATCCTTGCATTCCTGGAATAAACCCCACTTGATCATGGTGTATGATCCTTTTAATGTGCTGTTGGATTCTGTTTGCTAGTATTTTGTTGAGGATTTTTGCAGCTATGTTCATCAGTGATATTGGCCTGTAGTTTTCTTTCTTTGTGACATCATTGTCTGGTTTTGGTATCAGGGTGATGGTGGCCTCGTAGAATGAGTTTGGGAGTGTTCCTCCCTCTGCTATATTTTGGAAGAGTTTGAGAAGGATAGGTGTTAGCTCTTCTCTAAATGTTTGATAGAATCCGCCTGTGAAGCCATCTGGTCCTGGGCTTTTGTTTGTTGGCAGGTTTTTAATCACAGTTTCAATTTCAGTACTTGTGATTGGTCTGTTCAGATTTCCTATTTCTTCCTGATTCAGTCTTGGCAGGTTGTGCATTTCTAAGAATTTGTCCATTTCATCCAGGTTGTCCATTTTATTGGCATAGAGTTGCTTGTAGTAATCTCTCATGATCTATTGTATTTCTGCAGTGTCAGTTGTTACTTCTCCTTTTTCATTTCTAATTCTATTGATTTCAGTCTTCTCCCTTTTTTTCTTGATGAGTCTGGCTAGTGGTTTATCAATTTTGTTTATCTTCTCAAAGAACCAGCTTTTAGTTTTATTCATCTTTGCTATCGCTTCCTTCATTTCTTTTTATTTCTGATCTGATTTTTATGATTTCTTTCCTTCTGCTAACTTTGGGGTTTTTTTGTTCTTCTTTCTCTAATGGCTTTACGTGCAAGGTTAGGTTGTTTATTCGAGATGTTTCTTGTTTCTTAAGGTAGGATTGTATTGCTATAAACTTCCCTCTTAGAACTGCTTTTGCTGCATCCCATAGGTTTTGGGTCGTCATGTCTCCACTGTCATTTGTTTCTAGGTATTTTTTAATTTCCTCTTTGACTTCTTCAGTGATCACTTGGTTATTAAGTAGTGTATTGTTTAGCCTCCATGTGTTTGTATTTTTTAAAGATCTTTTCCTGTAATTGATATCTAGTCTCATAGCGCTGTGGTCGGAAAAGATACTTGATACAATTTCAATTTTTTAAAATTTACCAAGGCTTGATATGTGAACCAAGATATGGTCTCTCCTGGAGAATGCTCCATGAGCACTTGAGAAAAATGTGTATTCTGTTGTTTTTGGATGGAATGTCCTATAAATATCAATTAAGTCCATCTTGTTTAATGTATCATTTAAAGCTTGTGTTTCCTTATTTATTTTCATTTTGGATGATCTGTCCATTGGTGAAAGTGGGGTGTTAAAGTCCCCTACTATGAATGTGTTACTGCCGATTTCCCCTTTTATGGCAACGGAGGCTAGATGACCAGTGGGCAGGGGTGACATAGAAGAGGTTCAGACACTAGTACTGGACTTGAGGATGATGGCAGATGCTGGTCCCTAACAGGCCTGGAAATCTATGAGACTATGAAAAAGAATAAAATGAAAAGTGGCACCAATTGAACAGAAGTGAAGTGATTACACTTTACACTTGACCTCATGCAATTAAGAAGAATGACTTTGAGCAGAGCAGCTAGTTTTTCAGTTTCTCTGGCATCTCTCAGGTGTCTAATGGCCAGAAGGTAAAGGCTATTACAATGTCCACTTCACCATGGAGTTAAAAGAAACTTACAAAAAATGAATCACTGCTCTAATGCTTTTTCTTGCCTGAGAGCATAGCTGCTATTTAACAGTTTTCCTCTTTACTTTTCTTTGATCTGGGGGGACTTTATACAAAATCGCCACTTTAAAGTTAGTTTTAAAATTATAGTTGTTAATTCACAAAAGCAAAAATACATGAGGAAAAGTAATCTTCCAAGTGAGACAAGGAAGTGTGGAATAGGGGGAGGAGAGTGAGTTGGTAGGGAACAGAACTACAATTTTTCAAATGCCTATATTCTGCCAGGTCCTTGCTAAGTATTTTGCATACTTGATCTAATTTTCATGGTAACCCTGTAAGGTCAATATGCTTAACTCCATTTGTCAGAAGTCTTAATAATATTGCTCACATTATGCATTCTTATTACCAGCTAGACACTATTCTAAACATTTTGCATGATTTTTTATTTTATTTTTATTTTTTTATTTTTTTTTTTGCGGTATGCGAGCCTCTCACTGTTGTGGCCTCTCCCGTTGCGGAGCACAGGCTCCAGACGCGCAGGCCCAGCAGCCATGGCTCACGGGCCCAGCCGCTCGGCGGCATGTGGGATCTTCCCGGACTGGGGCACGAACCCGTGCCCCCTGCATTGGCAGGTGGACTCTCAACCACTGCACCACCAGGGAAGCCCGATTTTTTATTTTTTATTCTCATGGCAACCAAGGATAGGTGCTTTAAATTATTCCATTTTACAGATTAAAAGACAAAGATCCAGAGGGATTTACAACTTATCCATGATCACACAGCTCATAAGCAGTGTAGTCAGAATTTCAACCCCAATATTCTGACTCCAAAAATTATTGGGCTTTTAAAACCGATGGAATCAGAGGTTTAAATACTTCTATTATAATGATTAATGTGTAAGTGATGGGGGAGGTCAGAAGGTGATAGGTGAGATCAAGCAGCAAAATAGGGACTAAAGGAAAAAGGCCAGAGCTTAAGGAAAGACATTTTCAAATATTGTAAGATCACCCCAAGGCAAAGAGCAAAGATATGTCTGAGTAGGAAAATGAATACCTTACATATAGGTCCAAAATGAACTTGAGAAAATACTTGTGAAGGGCTCCTAAGCAACTGCAGTTTCTTTTTGATGCCAACTTGAGAACCAGAGAAAACTATTTAAGGATACAAAGCAAAGGGGAGACACAAGGATGAAAAACACCTTGTAGTGCGGCCAGATTATTCATTTCTGCCTCAGTGTTGACTGAGGTGGACATGAGGACCACCCCTGCTCCCTGCCTTTGGTAGTGTACAGATTATGAATCATCAGGAAATCCCTGCTCTGTACATTTGAAAAGCATATTATCTTGTTCTTAGGTTGTTTTAAGAATGATCATGAAAGAAAAACCCCTAATGGTAACCTAGGTCAAAAAGCTGGGAGGATCCTTTGGTTTTATGAATTATATAGAAAATTCTGTAACAAGGAATTCTTACAGCAACCGCAGCTACAGATGGCAGGGTGGTGGAGGTGTTTAAGGAGCAGTGATCCAGAACATGCTAGTTGGCCAGAAATGTTCTCTCACAAAGACACCACATCGTTTGGGGATGTGAGCTATATTTAGCCAAACCACCTAAACCACATGCAGTTCTTGCTCCAGCACCTTCTCCATTGAGAACAAGCAGGACTTCAGTGTAGTGAAGGCTCCAAGTAGAGCAATTAAAATGATAAATGTTTCCATGGCTAAAGTGGCAGGATTCAAGCTGAGCTTTGATGCCCCAGCCCTCAAACAGCAGGAACAGCTGGAAAAAGCAAATCGAAAAGCAAATCGAAATTGCAGAAGCCTTGTTGAACTGCAAATAAGCAGGCTCCCAGGGACGAGAAGAGAGAAGCAGGATAAGGTAAGCCACAAAATTGAGTAAGCTACCTTGTCATTATAATCAGAAATAGAAACAGATTGAACAAGGTGGAGTTTTGACCTCAGGCTACACATTTCTATCTCTGAGCCTTGGTTTTATTATCAGTAAAATGATAATAACACCTCTCCTATATGGGTTTATTGTCAAGCACAAATGAAAGTTTATGTTAAAACACTTTAAAAATTGTAAAGTATGTTAAGATGCTAATGAAAACACTTGATCCTTATGTTTCTGATCTATTAATTTCTCCTCATAGTAGGTAACAGTCTTTTTTCTTCTTCTTCTCCTACTCCTCCTTCTTCTTCAAGTTGTAATATTTACAGAAGTGCTAAAATTCATTGTTTGGGTTATTTTATTTATGTTTGAGTCTCTCTAAATTCAGCAGGGAAGTGGTTACATTTGCAGTTGGAGAATCACTCTGTGAATGTTCTGTCCTCGGGGCCAAGAGAGGGGAAGGGAAAGAGCTGAAGTATGGAGCAGGCACCGAGATACTCAGTTGGACAACCCTGTTGCTGACTAAGGAAGTGAGAAAAGTCACAAGAGAATCCAGGATGCCCATGAAGGGATCAATACAATGGGGAGGGGGAGGGGTTCTAATTAACCAAATACATATAACTGGGATCTGTATGCCAGTCTATTCTACCTAACATAGAAGGAAGAAAGCTAAGGTCTCTGAGAAGCTATAGGTCAAAAGACATATGACATCTTCATAGAGCAGTACGAAAGGCCCAATAAATCTGGAGTTATCGATCCATTCACAACTGAGTCCAGGGTCAGAATATCTGGAAGAGATCTATACCAGTAATTCAATGTTCTAGGGTCAGAAGCAAGTTGCACAATCTAGTTAGTTTAAAAATCATGTTCCCAGAGAAATCTTTCCTGAATTATTATTGCTCCACCCTATCAGGTCCCTTGCAATCATTGCACCCTTTACTATTCAACATAGTTTTGGAAATCCCAGCCATGGCTATCAGAGACGAAAAAGAAATAAAAGGAATCCAAATTGGAAAAGAAGAATTAAAACTGTCACTGTTTGTAGACTACATGATACTATACATAGACAATCCTAAGGATGCCAACAGAAAACTACTAGAGCTAATCAATTAATTTTAAAAAGTCACAGGTTACAAAATTAATGCACAGAAATCTCTTGCATTCCTATACACTAACAACAAAAGATAAGAAAGAGAAATTAAGGAAACAATCCCATTTGCCATTGCAGCAAAAAGAATAAAAAACCTAGGAATAAACCTACCTAAGGAGACAAAAGACCAGAAAACTATAAGATACTGATGAAAGAAATCAAAGATGACACAAAAGATGGAGAGATATACCATGTTCTCATATTGGAAGAATCAATATTGTGAAAATGACTATACTACCCAAAGCAATCTACAGATTCAATGCAATCCCTATGATATTACCAATGGCATTTTTCACAGAACTAGAACAAAAAATTTTACAATTTGTATGGAAATGCAAAAGACCACAAATAGCCAAAGCAATGTTGAGAAAGAGAAACGGAGCTGGAGGAATCAGGCTCCCTGACTTCAGGTTATACTACAGGGCTACAGTAATCAAAACAGTATGGTACTGGCACAAAAACAGAAATATAGATCAATGGAAGAGGATAGAAAGCCCAGAGATAAACCCATGCACCTATGGTCACCTAATCTATAACAAAGGAGGTCAGAATATACAATGGAGAAAAGACAGTCTCTTCAATACGTGGTGTTGGGAAAACTGGACAACTACATGTAAAAGAATGAAATTATAACACTCCCTAACACCATACACAAAACTAAACTCAAAATGGATTAGAGATCTAAATGTTAAGACTGGACACTATAAAACTCTTAGAGGAAAACATAGGCAGAACACTCTTTGACGTAAATCGCAGCAAGATCTTTTTTGACCCGCCTCCTAGAGTAATGAAAATTAAAACAAAAATAAATGGGACCTAATGAAACTTAAAAGCTTTTGCACAGCAGAGGAAACCATAAACAAAATGAAAAGCCAACTCTCAGAATGGGAGAAAATGTTTGCAAATGAAGCAACTGACAAGGGATTAATCTCCAAAATACACAAACAGCTCACAGAGCTTAATATCAAAAAACAAACGACCCAATCAAAAAACGGTTGAAATAGCTAAATAGACATTTCTCCAAAGAAGACATACAGATGGCCAACAAACACATGAAAAGCTGCTCAGCGTCAGTAATTATTAGAGAAATGCAAATCAAAACTACCATAAGGTATCACCTCACACCCGTCAGAGTGGCCATCGTCACAAAATCTACAAACAATAAATGCTGGAGAGGGTGTGGAGAAAAGGGAACCCTCTTGCACTGTTGGTGGGAATGTAAGTTGATACAGCCACTATGGAGAACAGTATGGAGGTTCCTTAAAAAACTAAAAAGAGAACCACCATGTGACCCCGCAATCCCACTACTGGGCACATACCCAGAGAAAACCATAATTCAAAAGGATGCATGCACCCCGATGTTCATCGCAGCACTATTTACAATAGCCAGGACATGGAAACAACCTAAATGTCCATCAGCAGAGGAATGGATAAAGAAGATTTGGTGCATATATACAATTGAATATTAGCCATAAAAAGGAAAGAAATTGGGTCATTTGTAGAGAAATGGATGGACCTAGAGACTGTCATACAGAGTGAAGTCAGAAAGAGAAAAACAAATATCGTATATTAATGCATATATGTGGATTCTGAAAAAATTGGTATAGATGACCTTATTTACAAAGCAGAAATAGAGACACAGACGTAGAGAACAAATATATGGATACCAAGGGGGAAATGGGGAATGGGATGAATTGGGAGATTGGGATTGACACATATATACTATTGATACTATGTATAAAATAGATAACTAATGAGAACCTACTCTATAGCACAGGGAACTCTACTCAATGCTCTGTGCTGACCTAAATGGGAATGAAATCCAAGAAAAAAAAAATATATATATATATATACACGTATATATATACACGTATATATATACGTATATATACGTATATCTGATTCACTTTGCTATACAGTAGAAGCTAACACAACATTGTAAAGCAACTATACTCCAATAAAATTTTTTTAAAAAAAGAACTAAGTAAGCAAATATTATCCGCATCTAAGTTTGGTCCCAAAGTGCTTCTAAGTTTGGTCCTTGGACATTCTGCTAGAGAATCACCTGACATTCTGTTGAAATAAACAGAGACCTAGAAGGCACTCCATACAGACTGACTTTTTAAAATTAAATCAGTGCAGATCCAGCCACTGAATAGAATATGTTTCTTCCATTATAATTGGAAAAGTTTTGTGGTAACCACTCTTAGGTTAACCCTTGACCAACCAAGTGTGGCCAGAGGGGCAGCATCAAAATAGTTGCTCATGACCTCCACGTATGTGGGAGGCGTTTTCCCAGAAAAAAAAAGTGGGGCTAGGTCGACAAAAAAAGGGACATGAGATAAAAGTGTGTAAGTCCAAATAGTTGCTGTATGCATAGTATTATTGATTAATTCCAAAGGGGACTTCTGTCAGAAACAAGCCCACTCTAGTTACATGTTTAAAAGAGCAGGGTGGCAGGCCTTGGTTAGACGTTAAATATATTTTTGGATTATTTTAACAGTAAGAATTTGGATGGAGGTAAGATAAAATATAAATCCAGAAGTAATATATCTATTTTTCAATTCTTTCCTGTCTTTATTAAACATTGGCCTTGATTTCAAAAACTTGCCAATATGCTGCTATTTGTTTGTACGGGACCCAGGGAAACAGCATTAAGCAACTTATTCCTTTAAACTACCATGTTCTTAAAATTCTAATATGCAGCATCATGGTTATTCTTTCAAGCATACCAAGTTGACCTACTTAGCAAGGCTTACAGAACTCTTATCTCTAAAGTAAATCCACAGCCTCTGAATTTATGGAATAAAATATCCAGCATTAAATGGGAGTTCCTGAAACTTTAGATCAGTTAGAAAACTGGTTAAGCAAAATAACTAGTGAAAAGATTCTTTGATTTTTAATTATTTTGTTTCTATCTAAATTGTATAGACAGTAAACAGTTACAAAGATAGAGTTTATGGTAGTGGTTCCTCAATGAAGACAAACATATGCTAAACTAATTTAATCCAGTGGTCTTACCTTTATCATAACAACTTTTATTTTTTTAATGAAAAGGAAAGAAATACAAGTTATGCAAACATCAAATGCATTTCTGGCAAATATAATGAATGTCTGATAAATAAAATTTATGAATTTTGTAAAAAAATAAATCTGATGAATTCCACCACCACCATCCAAGTTCAAATCTTCATCATTTCTTACCTGATTACCTACTGAAATAGCCTCCCAATTTGTCTTCCTTTTGCCACAATCCGTCAACCCCAATCTAAATCTAAATACATTAAATATGCAATCTAGATCTAATATACTAAATACCCAATGTAAATCTAACAGACTAAAACCACACTTTTATTTTTAAATAAGTGACATTATGATCTCCCCATGGTCAAAAACCATCAAATAGCTTCTTGTCTTACTAAGAAGAAAATTCAAAGTCCTCAATATATCTGTAAGGCTTTGCATGATCTGGCCCTTGGTTAAATCTCTAGTCCTCATTCTGTACCACTCTCTTCCCCACTCACTTTGTTTCTATAGCACTAGATTCCTTGCTGTTCATTGACCAAGCCAAACACATGCCTATATCAGGGCCTGGGCACTTACTGTTCCATCTTCCTGGCATTCCCTTTCACCAAATAACCACATGGGTTGTTCCTGAGTCTTGCTCCAATGTTACTCTCTCAGAGAGATTTTTCCTAATCCCTCTATATTGAATAGCACCCCTCCTCATCTTCTATCCCCTTAACTGCTTTATTTTTCTTCATAGCATTTATAACTTCCTAACATATTATTTCCTTATTTGTTTGTTTATTGTCTTTCAATCCTCAAAGAATAAAAGTTCTATGAAGTCAGGAATTTTTCCTTACTTTGTTAAGTGGGTACGTAGCCTCCCAATAAATATTCATTAAATGAATGCATGAATAATCCTTAAAAGGTCAAAGTAGGTATGTATCTTACAGTTGAGAAAATATAGTGTCACAAAAGGATTTAAGCAAATAATAAAATTATAGGATGTTATAGATTTAATTGATAAATTGGTTTAAATGTATCAAAAGTTTTAAAGACTCCAAGGGTGAAATTGTGAAGCTATTAGCTACAAATGTAAACAGTCATTATAAATTCTGAAAGGATGACATTTGACATCTATAAGAAGAGTTTTAGTGGGCATTTTTACAGTTAAAGACTGACAAATTTCACCTGCATATCAGGCAAGTTAATGGAAGATAGATAGATAGATGATAGAATAAGTGAGTTACTAAAGAAGGTATAACGTATTTATTAAAAGGAAATGTGGTTTCTATAAGGGGAATGATGTTCAGCTAATCAGATTAAGTTATTTGTGGATAACTAATAATATGAACGAAACAGAACAAGCAGATATGTTATATTCATTTTCAAAGTACATTTATATAATCTTCAACCAGGATTACCAGGAAGTTGAGAAGATTATTTTCATCATGAACAGAGAATTGTCTTACAGACAAGAAACTAAGATTAGGGGAAAACTGCTCTGGAGAGAAACTACAAATGAGGATATCTCCCAGGGGTCAGCCTAATCCCACAGTTTTTATAAGTGATTTGAAGGAAAGAATGCAATTGACACTAAGCTCTTCTGGAGATACTGAGATACCAAACTGGCAGAGAGAAAAATGCAAGAAAATTACATAAGCCTGTATAAAATGAAAGAAAATTATACATAAGAACAAGGAAAAAATATACTACTTTATTTCAAGCTATGAGTTAAATTATTACTATAAAAAGACTTATGGGTCTTTGGGTCTGCTCCCTAGAACCAAAAATGGTCTAGAAAATATTAAACCTTATTAGAAAATGTGTTGGAATAAAACAAAACCCAACATTCAACTGACATACAGGATTGTGGTATATTCACACCAGGAGTATTGTGTTATCACATCTCAAACAAGTCATAAAAGAGCTAAAGAAAATCCAGAGGGAGGCAACAGAAGTAATCAGTGAAAAGGAGGAACTGCAATACGAGAAAAGAATCAAAAGATTCTCTTTCTTCAATGGGAAAGATAAAAATAATGAAAGCATATCAATGAGGTCTATAAGGTCTTGAATGGGGAGTAGAGAAAGAGAATATGGTCGTGTTCACCACAATGTAATATATCAAAACCAGAGGGGCTCTCCTGAAGCGTGAAAAAAGTTAATTTTAAGGCAAAGAAAGAGAAATTCTACTATAGAAAACAGATAGAAAACTTATTCATCTATTTGAAGATTTGATGAGTGCCCGTCATAGCCCAGAAACCCCAAGTTATGAAAAAATTATTTTGCATTAAACATTCCCAGCTGGGAGTGGAAACAGAGATGAAGAAGATGTAGTCCCTCTCTTCAATGGGCCCCAGGCTGTAAGGGGATAAAGACAAGTTAAACATCTAATTATAATTTTACCCTATCAGATATACCTGCAGATATCTCTTCAATATATTCATTTCTATTTCTTTATCACTATCCTAGTCTAAGCCACCTCCCACTCTTTGCTTGGGTCAAACAGGCTCTTAAGAAAAAATCACCCTCCTTCAACTCTTTCCTTACTCTGATCTATTCTCCTTACAATATCCAGAATCATTTTAATAATTAAATCATATCATAATACGTTTCTGCATAGAAGATTTCAATATCATCCCACCTCTACATGCAGGCCTCTAAGGACCTGCATGATCCAGCCTCCTGCCCTTCTTTCCAGTCTCATCTCGTACTACTCTTCCATGTTTTTACATTGGCCTTTTTTCCTGTTCCTATAATACGCCAGTCTCTTTTGCATCTTGGGGAATTGACACATGTTGTTTCCTCCGCCAGGACTATTCTTTCTTCTGCTGTTTAAATGGCTGCTTCTCATCCTTCTGAGCTTCACTTAAATGTCACCTCTTCAAAGAGCACTTCTCTGTCCACCAATCTAAACTAGCTGTCCTACCCCATCAGCCTCTATCGCAGTACTATGTTTCCTTTCTTCATTGCTCTTAATAAAGCAACATGTCCATCTTTTTGTAACTGGACCATGAGTT
Source organism: Leucopleurus acutus (assembly GCF_964270905.1). NCBI lineage: Eukaryota > Metazoa > Chordata > Mammalia > Artiodactyla > Delphinidae > Leucopleurus > Leucopleurus acutus. The sequence goes on along the minus strand of NC_139148.1, from coordinate 121,160,660 downwards.
ACATTGGGGCAGATACAAATCTAACTGCCTTTGTTTGTCTTTGTGTCCCTGGGAGGTAGCTCCATTAGCTGGCACATGGTAAGCACATCTTAAATTGGAACAGAAAAAATGAATATGATAATTTCTATAAAAATGATATTGGGCATTTCAGCTACTTAAGAAAGAGGATAATTCATGGTGTATCTTTTATACGTTCATACATTTTGAATAGTATTTCACATAAATTAACCTTAAAGATGGGAATGCAGGAGAAGGAAGAAATTGACTACCTCATGAAACTTGAGCTAGTAAAAATGCTTAGCTAACTCCATGATTAAGTAACTACAATGTGTTATTAACTAAAACTGGGATGTTCAGGATGACATCCTAGCATTTAAGATCGGTATTAGGAAGTAAGTCATACCCTTAAATGTCATTCTCTTAGTTCCGCATGGACCTGACTCAGGCAGGAGGAGGTCTTTTTATGATCTTATACTCTTATTATGTCTACCAAATTTCCTTTAAAATTTTCATAATCGCTGACATATCCTTAAACATTTACATCTACAACAAAGAACAAGTTTATTTCGAGACAATTGTCAAGAGTCTAAGGTTTAGAAGTCTAGTTCACATCGTTATTTTTAATGACTAGAGTCATATTAAAATCTTGAAAATGTTGTTTCAATATTACACTAAAGTAGAAAAGTCTTCCTCAAAATTCAAGCCACTATCTCTCTGAGCTAAAAGGAAGCTCTCACTTCTGTGAGCTCTCAGAACATTTGCATGTCCCTATATTATGAAATACATTTGTTCATGCATTTAGGAAATAAATATTTATTGCCTATTTAATACATAGACTTAATGTGTCTACCATGTCCAGGTCTACCTGGCTAGATCCAGTGCTGTGCACACCTTAGAGTTTATATGGACACTCTAGCTCTGCAGCCCCTCTCCTTGAGGGCAGAGTATGTATCTAATTCTTTACTGCATCTCTATCTGACAGAACTCCTAACTCAGTGCTTGACACACATGAAGTGACTGATAAAGGAGAATTGATTGAATCAAAGTAGTCCCTCTAAGACATCTCCCATGGATTTTGATTTCTGCAGCATTGGCTCTATACTTAAATGCTAAAAATCACCCGAAAAACATGTAAAGCCACCATTGGTGAGCATTCAGCCTCACTTTCACCTGTCAGTAAAACAAATCGAGAAGCAGATTTAATGAATATGGAATTCTCACGTTGACATTCCAAATTGGTGATTCTGCCAAGAAAACCTTTATGAAGCCTTATAAAACTGTTATTCTAGCTCAGCAAAATTGTTATTCTGAATCGTTCTTCTTTCTTAACCAAACAAATGTGCTTGACCTCATTAGACTATATTGTAGCAAATTAAAATGGCAGGAAAAAAAAACAATTTTTAATGGTTCCTAATACGTATTTGTATGATAGTAATTAATGGCTCCTAAGATACTGCCAGACTTTCAAACACACATTTAATACTTAAAATGACCCAAAATTTGGATTTACGTGATAAATTTTAACAGGTCATGTGGGGAAATTAAAATCCAGTAGGTAAACTATGAGCAGTTTTAAAAGTCTCTTGTGGGACTTCCCTGGTGGTCCAGTGGTTAAGACTTCGCTTTCCAATGCAAGGGGGTGCGGGTTCGATATCTGGTCAGGGAGCTAAGATCCCACATGCCTCGCCATCCCACATGCCTCGTTGCCAAAAAAACAAAACAGAAAACAGAAGCAATATTGTAACAAATTCAATAAAGGCTTTAAAAAAAATAAAAATTGTTACATGTTCATGAAAGGGCCAGATAGGCACTTTATTACTGACATGGTGATTAGGACAACCATATACTTTTTAAGAAGTACACCTTAATTGTTCAATTGCCACTATCATCTTTTAAAATTTTAACTTCACAAAAAATAAAGGATGATTCTCAGAATATTCTAAAACTACTGAGTAGCCCCAGTTTTGGTAAATCAGATGAACAATTTCCAGTCACACAGATAATGTGTTATGAAAGGAAACAAATGTGTTTTTTTTCCCTTTACTATTAAAAAAATTATGTATTTGCCTGTTTTCAGAAATGATTTTATCTAAATTAAGGTGACCAGATAATTAGGTATACAGAGATTCAAAGTGTTGATGTTATATATAGAGAGCTGGGTTTTATTTAGGTTATCTATCTTTCTCTTAATAATCTTGCTTGATTTTCATTATCTTGAATGCTTTATCACAGCTGTAAAGTGGAGTCTTCATACTTTCCCCCTCACAAGATATTAGTTTTCTTTTCTTAATATAACCATGAAAAAATCCAGCTGTGTAGGAAAGACAGCATACTTCATCTTATATTTTCTGTTTTAAGGGTTATCATTCAAAATTCACTTACCTACTTTGAATAGAATTTACCATCAATCAACTATGGTAATGAGGTGACGCATCCTTTTGTTTTAATTACACAATCTCTGGTTACTTAATATTAAACCACTTTTCAAATCACTGTGAACCAGAGCACCCAGCCCTACAGAAAAGCAGCCTGCTTAGAAATATTAAATATTCAAGAGTTTTAACACAAGGCACATACTTTAAAACATTCTACTAGGTCAATTCAGAGAGGTTTACATCTCCTAATTCACAGAAGGATTTTTTAAATTTTAGTAAGAACACAACATGAGACCTCCCGTCTTAGCAAATTTTAAGTGCATCATACAGTATTGTTAACTATAGAGGCACAATGTTGTCCAGCAGATCTCTAGAATATATCCATATTATAGAACTGAAACTTTATACTTTTTGAACAGTAACTCTCCATTTCCCCCTTTCACCAGCCCCTGGCAGCCATCATTGCATTCTCTGTTTCTATGAGTTTGACAATTTTAGATTCCTCATATAAGTGGAATCATGCAGTGCAGTGCTTGTCTTCTGTGACTGGCTAATTTCACTTAGCAAAATGATTTTGCTCTGTCTTTTTAATACAAGTTGAACTACATAAAGAATTGTTTTGCAGAGTCCACTGACCAAACAATAAACTACCCCAGAATTATAATTGTAGACTCAGGAAGATATCTCCTTGTAAGTTTCACGCTGAGGCTGGTTAAAAATCATTTCTATCTATAGGAGCTTTGCAGATAAAACTTTCTCAAAAGCTCAAGGAACAATTGTTTGGTGGAAAGAAAATTCCTCTGAAGAAATTGCTCTGACGAGCATGTGGATTGGGCCAGAATATCCCTAGACTATATTCCTATACAGTCCTGATGAGCGTCTAAGAAAAAACTATGAGGTCATCACCTCATGGAAATTTATTTTCACCTGTCTTCCCTTACATTTTCATTCCCTGAAATGAATGAAAAGCACATGGAGACTTGTCTTTATGCAATCTTCCATTTTTGTTTTTGGTAAGTGTGATCTGAAAGTGATGTCCAAACAAATGCCTCTGTTTTCTCCTTCCCTCCTGCTACCTCCATCTGTTTGCCTTTAGTCTTCTCCTAGCCCTTTTCTCCAGCCACTGCCTCTTTCCTCAGGTGGATCAAAATCCCGTGGATAATGTAAAGAAGTCACCAGTGTTCCAGATGTAGATGACATGATGATGCTCTGAGGTGAAATGCAGGACTGTAGCACATCTGCTACCATAACAGGCCCATACAATGTAGACATACCACACCCATGCACTCTACTTATGTGTCTCACCTCTACGACACCTACAAAGGCAAGCCCTCATCAGAGGAAAAAAAATTAGTGATCTGCAAGTAATCAACATCCAAGACACAGAGTCTCTCACAAATATGGGAAGCAAGATAAATCAAATCATTTAACAATGCATTAATATTCTACAGAATTGGACCAATTATGGACACCCTGAAAATAAAATAACATCAGAGAATTAGAATGAGTGAAAATGAGAAATGACTTTTTTAATATATTGCATTATAACTTTAGAATCATATAATGTGAAAGACTGGGCTAAATGAATGCTGAGTTCTCTTTCATCTTTTTCATTTTGCAGATGAGGTCCTAAGAGGTGATTTCACCAATGTTTATGCTGTGTGATCTTGTTGAGATGCCTTGATCTTTCTAGATCTTTGGTTTCACATCCATAAATGGAGAGAACTGTTGAGAAAAATGAATGTGATAAATTCCAGTGCTTGACAAGTCATGTCCTGGTATTGGTGACTGAATGATCGGTTCATAAATAGGAGACTTAATGCTTCGATAAATTATCACTTAATGCATTCAAGGGCAATGATAATCAATCGATAATTAAATAAATAAATGCATTTAAATTATGCATGCTAGTTATCTTCTAAATGCTAGTCACTTTGCTGGGTTATTGAAATATAAAGATGGATAAAATATAATTCTAGTCCTTATCTGCCTCACTCACAGGTCTGTTTTGTATCCTGATTCATATATTTATATTTATCTCTCACCTATTTGTTTCTTTAGTTGTGTAGACTTTTAATTGTCTTAAATCCTTGCTGAAAAAAGATTCAGTATAAATAAATAAGGAAATTATTTAGTAGGCATATACATGCTTACACACACAAACTAGCCCTTCCCCTTGTAGAACGTTTTTGGGGAGTCACACCCCTAAATAATTGCAACACAATGTGATATACACTGCAATCGAGGTATGTGCCAGGAAGCAGAGAGGAGGATTAGCTCATTTTGCAGTTAGGGGTTGTCCATTGGAGACTTCCCAAAAGAGGTAACATTTGAATGAAGCCTTGATGAATGGGTAAGTGTTTATCAGGAGGAGCAAGGAAACAAGTGAAGAGGCAGGAAAATGTCCAGGGCATGAAGAATTGTCCGGTGCGGTAAAGCACAGGAAGCAGGGCACTGAAGGGTGGTAGTCTGATGGTTAAGGCATGGTGAGTGATGAGGGGAGAGAATACAGAACAAAACCATTAATCAAAGTAAAACACACCACAGTTTTGAGACAACATCTTCAGTCGTCATTAGGTATATTCCAGTAGCCTTCCTGTGTCTACCTGGCATTGTGCACTAAGCAAGTACATTCTTTATCAAAGTAATTATTTAAAATGCCAGCTTCTTTTGCTGTTTAGGCATGAAACACCCAGATTTCCAGCACGAATTTAGAGATTTCCAACTGAAATATATTTTCATAGTAAAATAGATAAAAGCTTTGCTTTACTGGCCTTAAATGAGGAAATTTTAAAGAAACCTGGGAATAGTTAGAAGCATTTCTGTTCTGACACCTTCTAGTCAGTTGAAGTACAAGAATTTCCTCTCACCACACAGAGCTAAACAAAAGGCTGCCATAGGTGATATGGGGAAAAAGCTTGCTTCGTTGTGTGCTGTTCACATGTTTATTTCTATTTGAAATCAAAATGATCTTTCAGTCCCTCAAATGTCCAGGTCCAATCTATCAGAGAAGCATAGCATATTTTTCCTTTTCTTTTCTGCATTTATTAATAACCCTCTCACCCACAAAAGGTGTTACAGTTGATCAGGTTATCAGTGGCCTGCACTCTGACTTCACAACCAAGAGGATGGTTCATCTCTAGTGGCTTACATTTAAAGTGTAATTCAAACTATATCAGGAGAATTTCTGGTTCACCTGCCAGACTACAGAAATTGCCTGCCAAAATGATGACCAACACAGTATCTGGTAAAACTTCTGGGCTCTGAATGGCCAGTAAGAGTGTCCTGGAATCCAAGTGGACTCCTCTTATGTTTAGACAATCTATGTAGAAACAAATGTATTTCTTCAGCAAAGAATGATACGAATAAATATCATGGGGGAAATATCGTCAGTTAACTAGCAGTGATTTGATTCCTACCTGTTTGAACTTAAGTAAGTCATTTAACCTATCTGTGTCTCAGTTTTCTCATCTATAAAATGAATATAATAATAGGTTTGGGTAGGATTTTATAAGGTAATCCAGGAAAGCACTTAGCACTATGCCTGGCACTTAGCATGTATCATAATAGCTATGATTGTTATTAGTACTCTAGCATGACTCTACTGAATCACCAGAAACAAAGCCACTGGAATTACTTAGAAATTATTGAGTCACAATAAACTAATGTATTTTGAACATTATTTAATTCAATAAACATTTACTGTGGGTTTGCAAGTGCTGGGATCTGTGGTAAAGACACATGATGCAAACAATCTCTATTCCCAAAGAGCTTAAAATCTAAAGAGAAATACAGAAACATACATAAAAATTTGATACAAGATTGTGAAGGCTGCTATAGTAGTTATGGAGAGGGGATTGTGGGAATTTAGAAGCTACAGGGCTTGACTCTGATGACATGGAAGGTGTGACCTTGGAAGAAACATTTATTGAAAACTTTCTTTGGGCCAGGTTCTGTACTAGGCACTGGTCATATACAGCTGAAAACAAGACAGACATGATCACTATTGTCATTGGATTTATATTAAAATCCAAGAGGATTTGGTTTGGTAGGGGGAGATGAACTCAATCTTAAATATTTTGAGTTTGAGCTTACTATCGAACATTTAAGCATAGATACCCCTTTTGCACTTAGGATGGTGGAGGTGGAGCTCAAAAGAAAGATAAAGACAGGATTCCTGGAGAACGAGAACTTTGCTATATTCACCATTGTAACCTCAGGACCAAAATAAAACAAAAAATAAAAAAACTTGGCACATAATAGACATTTGGTCAATATTTGTTGAATGAATTAATATCAAAAGACAAAGATATCATCATCATCATCATCTCTCTGTAGTGTCCTGACAAGATAACCAGAAACAAAGCCACTAGAATTGGCCCAGGTGAAATCCTAAGATTTAATGAGATCACTGGGGGCATTCAATGCTTTGTATATGCAAGTGTGTATGGTTACTGTTGGATTTGCATTTTTCTGCATTGATGTTAGCAATTCTTGGGAAATAATTCTAATCTACATTTTCTTGTTTATTTATTTAGTTAGTTAACTAACTTTGCCAAGCACCATGCCAAGCACTGCTGGGAATAGGATGACAAACAAGTTATCTGTCTGTCTTGAAGAAACTTGCAGTTCTCAAGAGACATAGCTGACATCAAGGGCAGGGTGGCAGGAGAACATAATCAAAATATAGAAAAAGGGAACAATGATAAACAGTATTCTGTCTCACTAGAAATATTTCTCTGCTTATTTCCAAGCACTGTTATCAATTTTCAATTACCAAATGTAAAATCAATCCATCTTTTTAAAGAAAATCCACGATCTAATTTCCCCATGATGACATCTAAATATAATCGAAGAGCATATTCAACTATGTCTTTGGTAGAACTGCAGGGAGGGCTGCTTTTCATACACCAGAACACAGAGTCATTCTTCTGGGCAGATTAGAAATTCATCACAATGAGCTTAAGTTAATGGACCAAGTCTTTAAGTAAAGATAACAACGTTGATTAATGAAAATTATGAAGCGGTCTTATGTTTTTGCACAAGCTGGTTAAAGATGTGGAAATGCTAAAAATGTAGAAAAGTGTCCAGCCTCCAAAGTGACTATGTGTGTAAGCTTTTCCATTACATGTAAAATGGGGGGAAAAATCTATTCTAACAGCAAATTCCTGCTCAGTTATTTGGGGACAGGGATGGAGGTAGGAAAAACGAGCACTTTCTATGAATCCCGTGGAATAGATTAAAATTTTGGGTGCCCAAGATTTTCAGGTAGTTGGCCTTGAGAAATGAGGTCCAAAAAATAATATGATGATATGATATGGTTGAAAAGAAATTAAAATAGCGCTTCATGATTAGTTCTGTTTTCTAGAAATTTTTCAGAAGTATATGTTATTTACAGAGATTTTGGTTATAAATATATATGTGTGTCATAGGACTTAACACACCTAATTCCCAGTCTAAATATGCCACCTAGATCATGAGATATGCATAAGTATACATAAATATATACCACACATACACATACCCTCATGGATAGTGTGACCAACTTGACCCAATTTTCTGGTTTTAAAATTGAAAGTTCCATGTCCCAGATGCTCCATTAGTCCTGGGAAAATTGGGACCATTAGTCACTCTACCCATTGGATACATTAGTTATGAAAATGGTACTGCTACACTAAGTTGAAAGTCCAGCATGTTTTTGAAGTATAAGCTGAAGAAAGAGAACTATAGAAACCTCACAAAACCACACATGCATTCATTTTCATTCTCTTCTTGAGTGTCCATCATTTTAGGAACACTGGATGAGCAACCTCTCCATGCTGGTTCATTTTCTTTGGGGAACATATAAGAAAAGATTGCAAAAAATGTTTTCAGAAGATCATTGACACAAATTTGCTCAACAGTGCCTGACACAGAGTAGGCCCTCAAGCAATATTAGTTAAATACAATAGGTTACAATACAATATTCTCACTTCAAAGGATTAAATTTGTGGTAATAATAATTTGCAAGATCACTGCATTGGCTGATCCACATAGTCTGATTTATGGGAAAATGCATTTTTGCAATAGCTAGCATGAAACCTTCTGTGTTTTGGCTTTCCAGATGATTCCTGGCACTTTTTCTGATATCCATAATGATAATAATTGCCTTCTTTAAGCATTTAGCATGCTAATTAATGTGGTTGAACTTTTACGTACATCCTTTAATCTGCGCAGTGACTTTTGGAAGATAACTACTGTTATCATCCTTATTTTACAAATGAGAAGACCAAGGCCCAGAAAGATAAAGGAACTTGTTCAAGTTCACTTGGAAGAAGTTAAATTTAAGTCAGCTATATTTACCTAACCATTTAGATATACGGTCTCTCTAATGTATTTCTTCTATCCATTTATTCATTCAGTAAATATTAGTTGGGCACCTACTGTGTTCCCAGCACTGTTATAGACAGTGGGAAATAACATTAATTCAACTAGATTAAGTCACTGTTCTCATGAAGCCAACACTCTGATAGGGGGACAGACAATAAATAATTATTCTATATAGTATCAGCAAAAGATATTGGTCTTGAAAAATGGAGTGCATTAAAGTGATAAGGAGTGCTGAAAAAGGAGGGCACTATTGTAGATTAGGTGGTCAAGGAAGGCCTCTCTGGAGGTGATATTTGATCACAGGAGAGAACTGAACAAACAAAAGAGTTAAGAGCATCCCAGGCACGGGGAACAGCAAATATAATAGAGGCCCCAAAATGTGAACTTACTAGGCAAGTTCAAGGAATGGCAAGAAGGCCAATATAGCTAAGGCACAGTGGGTAGGGGGCAGAGTGCTAGGAGGCAGAGGCAGACTGTAGATAGCAATGCTAGGAAATGATGTTTTTCTTGGTAACGATGTATTTCAAAAGAGCACCAGGTACATTTTCCCTATTAATGTCGATACAATATAATTTAAATAAATTAATGTTTCTATTTAAACTGGCTTATTTATGACCATGAATGAAGCAGTAAAAGAGGAAAGGAAAATAAAAGACAGTATGGAAGAAACACTTAAAATTTATTGAGACATGAATACCGGTGACCAAATGTGGATGGAATTCTATCAGCCAATGTAGATTAACAGTTTTGTCCAGGGATCAGCAAATTTTTTTCTGTAAAGAGCCAGATATTAAAACTTTTTTAGGTTTCTTGGGCCACATAGTCTCTGTTACAACTACTCAATTTCACTATTGTACACAAACAACCACAGAAAATACATAAATAGATGGGTGTGGTGCAGCTTTATTCCAATAAAACGTTATTGACAAAAATAGTCAGTAGGCCAGGTTTGGCCCATGTGTTACGGTTTGTCAACCACTATTGTTGTTGAAAGATATAATTCTACCTGAAACTATTTCTTTCTCTGCTACATATATCTTTACATTTTCTCTTCCTTGAAAAAGAGAGGCATGGCATGAAAACGAAGAAAATATAAAAGTGAAGGGCACTAAGAGTATATTTTATGAGATCTTCCCACAAGGCAGAAATGAGGTTCTTCCATCCACCCTAGAGCCTGGAGCCTTAGGTATGTATTAGTATGTATTCAGTCAATGCAAGTGGAATTTAATTGTTTTTTTCTATCTTTACCTGGTCATTTGGTGATATTTCATTTGTCTGGATCATCCTTACCATCACCACTGTCAGTGCATGTGAAGGTGCTATGTTATGATGTTATGCCAAACATTGTAAGCAGAGAATTCCTGCCCCAGTTATTATATCAGTTGTGAGAAGACAAAGTCTCTTAATAAAGATAATATTGATTTTTTAGACTCTGTATCAAGTGGTTTTCCATGCAGATAGACAGTACTGCTCTTCTTACAGCTTCCCTATGAGGAAATCTTATGTACTTAACCAAGGGCTAGCTATTTGGTGTTTGACCCAGAGCACTGAGGTTTCTCCTTCACTATGGTTTACCTGAACAGTCTGGGCCTTGATGTAAGAGTTTGCTCACTCTTTCTACTTATTTAGCGCTAAGAAAGTCCCTAGAAAATTGTATCAAATGGTATATTCCAGCATCTAAGTCCATTTTCTTTCACTCTATAAAATAACATGACCAGTTCTTGAGGGCTGGAGGAAGCAAAAAAAAAAAAAGTAGTACATTCAGAACCAGTTCATATAGTGCAAAACTACTGATTCACGTATTAAAGAAACTGTAAATTAAACTGAAAATATTTTAGCAAATGATAAAAGCTTTAGTTAGTAGTTTAGCCTGAATCTAGTCTGTGTCTATTGCTGAGGATTTGGACAAATGACAGTTCTAGTGAAAAAACTGGAGCCAGACTAAAGAGGCATTATTATACTTTAATTATTTTGGACAAGGGCATTATTTATTAGTGAAAATAAGAGGGGGGAGTTTTGTTTACTTAATATAATTTTTAAAAAGGACTCTATAAAGTAAGAAGTAAAGATAAAGTAAGTCAAATCACTGAGAAGTAAAGGGAGTCTCTAATTGAATAAATGGAAATTAAAGAAAGATGAGTGAAATAAACAAAGAATATTTTTAAAAAACATCATATTTAATGGCAAAATGAAAATCTTTACTTGAAGCAGTGAAAAGGAGAATAAAGACTTCAGCTGTCCAACTAGCAATGTGAATGACATGTTTAAGAAACTTGACCACAATGCAGACACAGAGAATTAAGAAATGAAAATTATAAGAGAGGAATGTAGATATGGACAGATGCAGGTTAAGTGGTGTTCCAGAAGAAGAGACAAGATGTAATGGAACTGAAGAATCTAATTAAGGACAACTTTTCTGAACTCATGGAAGGGCTGAGTAAATACTTTGAAAGTTCTCATCACATGCCAAGAAAAAACAATGAAAAGGCAACCATATCCAGACATATACTGGCAAAGTTTTTATGAGGTACAAGCATAAAAAAGCCTATAATTATCTAATGAGGATTACAAGTTATTTTCAAAGGAAAATAAGTAGGCTTTTCTCAAATGTCTCATCTGAAAAAACTAAATGGAGAAAATGATGGAGCAATGTCTTCAGAGATATGGAGAAATATTTCAATCTAAGAACTTTATATACAACTGGAAATGTAAAAGAACAGAAACTGTACCTCCCTATATGATTTTCTTAAAAAATCACTTGAGTTGTATTCAAAATAACTAACCTATAAAACAAAATCTAAAATTCCAAAAAGAAGAAGAGATGGTGTAAAATGACTGGCAGCGAGCATTTAGTGAAGTCTATATAGCTCTTTCAAACCTTGTCACCAAACCAAAGGCAAATATATTTTAAATATTCTTGAATAATATGTATATAATGTAAACATAGTGACATTATATGAGTTCACTTTGAACTTCTACTATTAAGGAAAATTGACTAAATAAAAGTTTTGAAAAAGATAAAGGTAACCTCCAGCACTATTTTGGAAATATGTATCTATTGAAGATCCTGGAAAAGACAAAAGAAAATAAAATTTAACAGGCAAAAGACTGACAACAGTGAAAACAGCAAGGGAGAATAAAAAGAAGACACAAAATAAGAGGAGATAAGTAAGTCTAAAAGTGAACTCATAACCCATTGATTTTTAAATTTACTTATTTGTAGAAATAATCATCCATTAACAATATTCTGGATCTATAATTCTGGGTATAGTAACACCAATACAGACTTGGATTGAGGGTCTGGCTACTGAAGAAAATTCAGTTAAATAAAGCCATTGTTTCTAGTTGTATTTCCTCTAATTTCTCTAATGGCTCAAGCTGCTCTATTCAGAAGTTAAATTATGGAGATATAAAAATTGGTCTTTTCTCTCTATATCATACAGCCTTATATGATGTCATCTACAATCACAGATTCTATACATTTAAAAAATGAATTCCTAAAACAAAATAATGGTAAATTGTACTACATTACATACAAGAACTTGTTTTCATTAAAAATCCTCACTGGGTAATGAGAAGGCAAGCCACTGGTTTGTATGATCTATTTGTAATGCATAAAATAGACAAGGGATTAGTATCCAGGATATAAAAAGGACTTCAACAAATCAAAAAGGGAAAGACAGATAACTCAATATTAAAAAAAGTGGAAGCCTCAGAGTAACCACAAAGTAAAAACCTATAGTACATGTACAAACTACAAAGAGAAAAGAACCAAAGCATACCACTACAGAAAATCATCAAATCACAAAAGAAGATAGCAAGAGAGGGAAAAGGGAACAAAGGAATTACAAAACAACCAGAAAACACTTAATCAAATGGCAATAGTAATTTCATACCTATCAATAATTATGCTGTGTAAATGGAATAAATTTTCCAGCCAAAAGACAGAATGACTGAATGGATCAAAAAAATAAATAAAGACGATCCAACTATCTGTTGCCTACAAGAGACTCACCTCAGCTTTAAGGACATGCATAGACTGAAAGTGAAGAGATGGAAAAAGATAGCCCAGGCAAATGGAAACTAAAAGAAAGCAGGGGTAGCTATACTTATATCAGACAAAATAGATTTTTAAGTCAAAGATGGTAACAAGAGACAAAGAAGGTCATTATATAATGCCAAAGGGGTCAATTCATCAAGAAGAAAAAACAATTGTAAATATTTATGCACCCAACATAAGAGCACCTAAGTATAGAAAGCAGATATTAACAAGTTAGAAGGGAGTAATAGACAGCAATATAATAATAGCAGAGGACTTCAATTACCCCATTTTTAACAATGGATAGATCATCCAGACAGAAGATCAATAAGGAAACATTGGACCTAAACTACATCTTTGACAAGATGTACGTAACAGACATATACAAAACATTCCATCCAACAGGTGCAGAATACACAGTCTTTTCAAATACACAAGGAACATTCTCCAGGATAAATCATATGTTAGGCCACAAAACAAGTCAGTAAATTTAAGAAGACTGAAATCTTATCAAGCATCTTTTCTGACCACAATGGTAAAAAATGAGAAATCAATAACAAGAAAAAAACTTGGAAATCCAAAAAGATGTGGAGATTAAACAACATGCTCCAGGATGGGTCAAAGAAGATATCAAAAGAAAAATCAAAAAAATATCTTGAGATAAATGGAAATGGACACACAATGTACCAAAACTTATGGGATGTAGCAAAAGAAGTTCTAAGAAAGAAGTTTATAGCAATAAATGCCTACCTTACGAGAAAAGAAAGATCTCAAGTAAACAACCTAAGTTTACATTATAAGGAACCAGAATAATAAGAACAAATTAAGCTCAAAGTTAGCAGAAGAAAGAAATAAAAAAGATCAGAGCAGAATAAATGAGAGACTAAAAAGACAATAGAAAAGATCAATGAAACTATTAGCTATTTTTTAAAAAAAAATTAAAAAATAGACAAACTGTTAGGTAGACTTACCAAGAAAAAAGAGAGGAATCAAATAAATAAAATTATAAATGAAAGAAAAGGCCTTGTAACTGACACCACACAAACACAACAGAGTACAAGAGACTACTGTGAAAAATTATGTGCCAACAAATTAGACAACCTAGAAAAAATGGATAAGTTCCTAGAAACACAACCTACCAAGACTGAAAGTTGAAGAAACAGGAAATCTGAATATAAGTGAGTCTACATCAAACTAAAAAATTTCTGCACAACAAAGAAAACCATCAATAAAATGAAAAAAGACCCTAAGGAATGGGAAAAAAATATTTGTATACTACATACCCAATAAAGGGGTAATATCCAAGATATATGAGGAATTAATACAACTCAATAACAGCAGCAACAAAAAATAACCTGATTACAAAATGGGCAAAAGACCCAACTAGACATTTTTTCCAAAGAAGACATACAAATAGCCAACATGTACATGGAAAGGTGCCCAGCATCACTAATCATCAGGGAAATACAAAGTAAAACTACAATGAGATATCACCTCACACTTGTTAGGATGTTCATTATCAAAAAGATGAGTTAACACATGCTGGCAAGGACGTGGAAAGAAGGGAACCCTAGTACTCTGTTGGTGAGAATGTAAACTTGCACAGCCACACCCACTATGGAAAACAATATGGATGTTCCTCAGTAAATTAAAACTAGAACTGCATATGATCCAGGAATATATGATATATTGTGTGTTTTTAAACAAAGGAACCCACAGAAAATGCTATGTATTTTCTGCATTGCGTGTGTATCCACATTGGTCTATATTTTATTCCTTGAAGAAACCAATAACACTGCTTTTGTTATTCTTGTGGTTCTTACTTCCTGGAATAGTTTTACCCCACTCATTCATCCTTCAGTTCTTAACTCAAAACCCACCTCAATCAGAAGGGCTTCCCTGACAATATAAAATAAAGTAGGATCCTACTTTCTGTCATCATTCTCTAGTCTTTTCCTTGTTGGTCTTTATAGCACTCACATTTAGGATTTTAAATAATTTTGTTTTCTTTCTTTATGTGTTTTTCCTTGGTTAAAGGTAAGAGAAAGGCAGAATTGTACTCTTAATTGTAAACATCTAGTAATCCTGCACATAACTAAGCTTCAGAAGACAAGTTCCACATCTCTTTTCAGTTTTCCCCCTACAGGTTAGACAGCCTTTGATCATTTCTGATAAATAGTTCTACTCTGAATAGTCTTTATTTTTCATTATTCTTCTTAAACATTTTTACCCCCACAAACTGAGTAGATTGCTAATTTCTGTTGAGCAGAGTGAAGTTAGTATCTCTCTCTTAGACAAAATATTCTTTTTTATGCAGCCTAAGATAGCATGTGTTCTTTGGTTCTCATGAATTATACCATGACTCATACTCATACCATTGACATTAAAACCAGATGTCTTCTACAAGTGCTGCTACAAATGTATGCATCACAACATGGATGTGCACACTGGGTTTTGATCCCAAGGTGTATATTTACGCTAATTTTTATTAAAATTCATTTTTATATATTTAATCCACCATCTCAACATTTCAATCTATTTTTGGATTCTGATTCACTCATCTAAACTACTTGTTATCCCTTACAGCTTTGTATTATCCATTAATTTTATAAACTAATACTCAACTGGTTTTTCTAAATCACTGATAATAATGATAATCAGGGCAGGGCTTGGGCTAGAGTCCAGTGATACATATTAGAAACCTCTGTCCAGTGGAACTACAATCCAATCAGTTATATTCAACCAGGGAGAAACT
Source organism: Leucopleurus acutus (assembly GCF_964270905.1). Taxonomy (NCBI): domain Eukaryota; kingdom Metazoa; phylum Chordata; class Mammalia; order Artiodactyla; family Delphinidae; genus Leucopleurus; species Leucopleurus acutus. The sequence goes on along the minus strand of NC_139148.1, from coordinate 121,145,122 downwards.
CAAGTCGTGCTTATATTTCTTCATGCTGTCTACAAAGATACAATGAGAAATCTTTTCCAAATGAGCTGCTGAGATTCAGATGTATTTTGCTTGCTGCATAAACCTCATCTAAAAGACTACTGAAGTAACTTATATTAATAATAAATAAAAATGATAATAATAAATAAAAATGATAATAACCGTTTACGTTTATTGAGTACTTATTATATACTCCACAATATGCTAAGCATTTTATATACAACATTTCTTTTAATCCTCCCTAAAACATGAAAGATAAGAATCATTTTTACATTTTGAAGGTGGAAAACTGAGGCTCAGGGAAATTGTCAGAAGAAATTATAATTACTCTGAAAATAACATCACTGTGAACTCAACAAGTTTTCATTGTTTGTAAGCTAAGAGTACACTTATACTCTTAAAGCAATAATATTTTGCCATGTAGCATATTCTCAAAATAATTTGAAAGTCAAAGTAATACTTCCTGAAACAACAGTGTTACTCACATTTAAATATCAGATGACTAAAGGAGTAAGAGCATGAAACATATTGACAGTTGTAAAGGAGCTGCAGTGCTGCCTCATCCTGGAGGAAATTTCTTGACAATTGTGATAGCCCAGCTACCTCAGGAGTTCTAGTAAGAACTCCACAGCCTATCCTAACGTAATGTTTATGATTCCATGATGCAGATGTTGTCCACACAGAAGACTTCAGTTCCAATCTTATCTCCTCCTGCTATGTATTGTCACCAGCTCAGACTTGTTTTAAAGAGCAGCCTCGCTCTCATCAGCTATCAGAGCTGAGAGCTCTACCCATGGTTTACTAGTCCATGCAAACCAGAGAAAAGAGACAAGTTCCAGTTGGAATGTGAGAGCCAAGTGGAACTAACAAGAATTGTACTTTAAGAGCATAAAAAATGTAGAAACACTGCTTTCCTAAAATCCTGTTTTATTAACCTTTATCAGCTGCTGAGAAACTGGGACATGATGGAATTTTTGAACTTTCCTGTCAGCAGCGAAAGGGTAATGCTTGTTATGATTGCTATTTGGCAAAAACCCAGCCTCTCATTCCAAAAGGTCTCAAATTAATTCCATTCACGACTGATTAGAGAGCACAAAGCCTACAGGGTTTTGTGGGTTTTTTTTTTGCTACTTCTGTGTCATATGTAGGTGAGAAATATTTGTTTCTCTTGATATAAAAGGATCTATGAATGTTGCTCAACAGCTAGAAAATTCTCGACTACCACTGAGTTAATGTAGAAATTCATTCAGGGAGATCATTGAGAATGCATTAGAGTCTAAATGAAAATGATGGAATTTCACTTTTCCCCTGCTTTATTCATTGGAAAAGAAAAGAAGTTTCTCCTTATTAACAGTTTTTGACATATCCCTACAGCGAGGTTGCTTATTTTTAATCCCGTCAATGAGAACCATTGTTTTCCCTCCAGTGATAACACACCCTAATGTGTGAAGGTGCAGACTAATGCGCCTGACTGTGGGTATGTCTGAAAGAAATATTTTTTAAAGGTCAAAGGCAAATTCCTATTTCAGTCTCTAAACCTTCCCAAGCAGCAGGCTTTAGCTGTTTTGCATTATAATGTGGCATCTAGAGCTGTAGGCTTCAGAATCAGTCTTCCCAGTTTGAATTCTGATTCCACCTATAGTTATTTATCCTCTCTCTGCTTCTATTCTCTCATTTTCAAAATGGAGATAATAATCATATAGTAGCTACCTTATTAGGCTGTTGTAGAATTAAATGCATTAATTTACATCAAGGGCTTAGAATACTGCCTACACCTAGTAAGAGTGTTCGCTGTTACTGTCACTAAGGAGTTATCACAGAAATGACTGTTCTAGATCAAGGTTCTGACTTAGCTCTACCATCTGTAACTTACATGACTTGAACAAAACATCTGGCCTCACTTCACTGGGTCTCAAGTTCCCCATCTATAGCTTGGCTATAATAATGCATATTTCACAATGTTGTTTGATGACAACATGAAGTAATTCAGGCAAAGTACTTAGCATAGTATCTGGCAAGCCAAGGAAATCACTTAACCATTAATATCATTGAGTGTGTGTGTAAGAATCATTTATATATTTTTCAATATGAATGAGAAAAAAATTGCATTTTAAGTAATTTTTAGTGTGCTTACTAGTCATTTGTATGCTTTTTTCCCCTGAATTACTTCTTTATAACCTTTGCCTGATCATGAGTTTGTTTTTGGTTTCATCCTGATTTGTAGAAATATATATATATATATATTTACTGAATGTTTGTGTCCCCCAAAATTCACATGCTGTAGCCCTAACTCCAGTTGTGGCTGTATTTGGAGATAGGACCTTTCAGGAAATAATTAAATGTGGTCATAAGGGTTGGGCCATAATTCATTAGGATTAGTGTCCTTATCAGAGACACCAGAGAGCTCACACTCCCTCTGCTGTGTGAGGACACAACAAGGAGGCAGCCATCTGCAAGAAGTTAGGAAGAGAGCTCTCACCAGAAATCAATCATGTTGGCACTCTGATCTCAGATTTCCAGCCTCCAGAACTGTGAGAAAATAAATTCTGTTGTTTAAGCCATCCAGTTGGTGGTATTGTGTTATGGCAGCCCAAGCAGAGATGAATATATAGCTACATATATTCATATATTCTATCAAATAATATATATTAAATATTATTGAATTGAAAATCCCTTTTTACTAAATTTGTAGTATATCTTTATTTATTAAAGTTTTTATGGTATTTTGTGATCTACAGGTGTGTGTGTCTGTGTCTATGTGTATGTGTGTTTAATGAAGAAAAACCTATCAGTTCTTTTCTTTATGACTCCTGAGATTTTTGTCATTCTTAGGAATGTCAAAAATTATAACTCTCATATCCTAGATCTTTTCCAGTACTTCACTGGTTTTTAATTTTCATGGTTTGAAATTTAATTCACCTGGAATGTATTATTTATATGTTGTAAGATTATTATCATATGTTTACCATCATATGGAAAACAAATTGTCCCAGAACACTTTACTTAACAGATCATTGTTTCACCACTGATTTGAAAATTCAACTTTCATATAAAATAAACATACCAAAGCCTTTATCTGAATTCTCAGATATACCAGATAGATCTATTTTCTCTGATAGCAGATAACCTTTTACTACTGGAATTGGATACAAGATCCCATTCAAACTTCTCAGCCTAACCTAGTCTGATGTATTTATTATTTCAGAAGAACGTTATGTTTAGTCTATCAATTTTTCATTGGTTGTTTTAAAATATTCAGAGAATTTTAAAACTATTAAAGCTCATGGTCTAAATTAACATGTAAAAACTAGTTAAAATACTGCCTTCATCTATTTAGTCTACAGAATGTAATTATAGTGCCTGCTAAATTTCCAGAAAGTATTATATAACCACCACCATAGTGTGATAATTAAGAGCATGGACTCTGGAACCATACTGCCTAGGTTCAAATTCCAGATCTGCTATTTGTTAGCTGTGGAACTATAGAAAAGTATTTAACTTCTTGGTAACTCAATTTCCCATCTATAAGATAGTGTTAATAAAATAACTTTGTCTCAAACTATTGTGTAAATTAAACAAACTGATATATGAAAATCCCTTAGAAAAAGTTGCTGGCACAGAGTAAGAGCAATGGTTAAGTGTTGGTCAGATAAAATAACTGCTTAGGATGGACATATATACACTACCAAATGTAAAACAGATAGCTAGTGGGAAGTAGCCACATAGCACAGGGAGATCAGCTCGGTGCTTTGTGACCACCTAGAGGGGTGGGATAGGGAGGGTGGGAGGGAGGGAGACGCAAGAGGGAGGGGATATAGGTATATAGGTATATGTATAGCTGATTCACTTTGTTATAAAGCAGAAACTAATACACCATTGTAAAGCAATTATACTCCAGTAAAGATGTTAAAAAAAAAGAAAAGTGTGTTTGTTCAAAATAAATAAATAAATAACTTTCCTAACTGCTTAGGAAAGTTATTTCTCCTTCCTATGAAATGAAAAATGATCTATAAGGGCACTTAGTATTGACTACAAATTCCAGTTCTGTCAGTGATGGTATCTGGGGCATGAGGGGCACCCAAGTTAGGGAACTTTTGGTTAATTTCCCTGGGCCATATACAGCAAAGCGTTCTCTCAAATACTCTCTGGAAATTCGGAGCCTCAAATATGTTTGCCACCTTCCCCCAAGTCATCACATTTATTAACATCCTTGTCTTATTTTTCTAGAAGCAGGGGCTTCTAGCAGATCTTTTCCCTTTGTGAAAGGATGTATTTCTGTGTGAGGTAGATCTAGGCCACCTTAGTCTGTCCTCTAATGTTCACCTCAGTAGCACTCTACCTGGTTGATAATATCTTTGAGGCCAACTTCCTGTAATGTTTTACTTTTTTTTTTTTTTACTTTAGGAGCATTGTATAATAAAAACACCATTAAAGATGCAAAATCAAAGTGAGCCATGAAGCACGACACGATGGGGCCTATCAGCATTCCTAAGTGTGTTCAAGGCAAAAGCATTTCAGAGAGAGGTAAACAACAGTCATTATAGCTATGTTTGTTGACCTCTGACCATATATGCCAGTCACTGTGTTTGATATACATTAATTCTCATAAAACTTCTGTCATGTTGACATTATTATCTCCCTTTTACAAATGAGGAAAGAGGTTCACATAAATTAAATGACTTTCTCAGGGCAACAGCTAGTAAGTTTCAGAGCTGGATTTGTATCCAAAATAAAGTGGGCTTTTTTTGGTTTTTTGACTCTATTTTCTTCTTAGTAATATTACATACATTTATTATTTATATGTATTAAAAAGGATAAAATAAGTTTGGACTCCTCTCTCACACAACATGAAGTTCTGCATGATCTAAAGATAAAAACGTTGAAGTAAAAAATATATATTTTTGAAAACTTATGTATAATCTAGGAGTCAAGAAAACTTTCTGTGCAAGCTGGAAAACCTAGACACTCTGGAGAAAGGACTGACATATTTGAGTGCTTAAAACTTAAAATGTAATCATATGGCAAACGTAAAGGTAAATAAAACCAAAAGACAAATAATAGAGGAACATATATTTGTAATACACATGACAGATAAAGGGTTCAATATCCAACATATAAAAAATTTCCTACACATTGATAAGAAAAGACAAACACCCTAATTGAAAGTGGTTAAAAAGGGCTGTTCAAGGAGGCAGAAAACCACCTTGCCAATAAACAAGTGAAATTACTCAACTTTACTAGCAATCAGGCATATTGAAATTAAAATAACAAGGAAATATCACTTTAAGACCATTAAACATGTTATCACACATTGCTGGAGTGTTGTGGAGGTTAATATGTTATCTCATACATTTGCTGAGGGAAATGTGCAGTATATTAAAGCCATTTGTAATTCAATCCGGCAACCTCTATTAAAATTAAGAATTTACATAAACTTTAACTTAGCAATTCAATTTTCAGAGTCTTCCATAGAAAACAAAAGCACACGGCATGTGGGATCCTCCCGGACCAGGGCTCGAACCCATGTCCCGTGCATTAGCAGGCAGATTCTCAACGACTGTGCCACCAGGGAAGCCCCAGATTTCCTTATTTTTTACCTAATGTTCTTTTTCTGTCCCAGGATCCCAACCAAGATTCTACATTAAATTTAGTCATTCCATGTTATAACTTCTTAGGCTCCTCTTGGCTGTGACAGTATTTTAGACTTCTTGTTTTTGAAGACTGACAGTTTGGGGTTTTGTGTTTTGTTTTTTACATTAGATCTGCAGACGTTATTGCTCTTATAGGTAAAAGTTTTTATAAGTTTCTTCTTCCAGAGAACCTCAAACCAAGTCAGTACCATCAGTGTTATGGACTTCCCCATGGCAACGGTTGAACTAATCTCTTGGCTTTGTCACAGAGGTGACACAGATGTTTTTCTCTAGAAGTCTGAGGATCAGGATCATTTTTATTTATGACAGAGGCACAGGGGCAGCAGCAGAAGCATTTTGTAAGGTACTAGGGAGTCATTTACTCTTAGAAGTATGACTTCAGCATCCCACATAGTTAACTGCTCTTCCTCCACACGAGTGACCATCCAATGGACCTGTATATTGAACAGACTGTCAGTCTTTCTCCTGAGCTCTATATAGAAAGGGGGCCAACATGTGGTTGAGACACAACCAGTGTTCACAAGGTAAGAGTCATTTCTTTGAGGTTAGTGTCAGTCACATCTTATTTTGGAATTGAAACACGTGATTCAATCTGAGAATCACAAATAGGTCCAGGTTGAGACACATGATTCAGGACTGCTTTAAGGAAGGTCCCAATCCAATAATCCTTTCACTATATGCCAAGTGGCTAAACTGACTTATGTTGGTTAAAGCTTTAGCAGACACTCAGTAGGACTAACAAATGCAGCACAAAGAAGCAAGTTAAAAGCACAAGCTAGCCAGCAGGCAGTAGCCCAAGTGCATGTTCACCAGCATACAGCAGAGCCAGTTAGAGAGCCAAAGCAAGAGAAGAAAGACCCCTGGTGGTAAGGGATAGCACCTTGATGTCCTGCTCCCAGGGCCAATCGTTGTAATCATACCACAGAGACAGGATGGATCCTTCAACCAAAATTCGGTTTGGATGTCGAGACTGATGACACATACACCTAGAGAGTATGAAAAAATTTATTACATAAGGAGGCTTTCTGGGGAGAGCAGGGCAGGCTCTCGAGCAGGTTCAAGAATGGCTTAAGAGAGCAGAAGAAGGAGATTGGCTTGGCTTTTATGGTGGTAAGGGGATGAAGCTGGAGTGTTCCCACACATAGGTCAGGGCTTGCACAGTCTGAACTTCCTCCTGGCCCACAGAAGAGAGAGTACCTGAGCTTTCTTATCAGATATAGGTAACTAGGGGAAGAGGAAGTGGTAGGGCTCTTTTATAGAATAATGTTGTATAAATGCAAGGTGTTTAGCACAGTTTAGAATTCTCATAACTATTATAACCACACTTATATTGTTTTCAGTTAAACTGCGTTTCACTAGACTAGTATTTCCCAAATTATGGTCCTTTAAATATTATTTAAGGTGGCTTAGAATTATCTTGGTTCATCACAGAGAAACTGTGTAGAAAGAGAAAAGACTGCTATCAAAAGGAGGTCTGACACACTGGTCACAAAAGAGCAGACTTAATTGTACTATCTGCTGAATTATGAGGGGTTTCTAACATTTTTCCCATCCTGGGTGATTACTGTAGCGTCCAAAGACTGTAATAATAATTACAGAAACGAACATTTATTGACCACTAACTCTATGTAGGAATTATGCTAAATATTCATATACATATTTAATCCTTGTCACAACCCTATTGAGATAAGTGGCAAAATAGCGGTTTCTGTCATTTATGCCAGGACATCTCCATTCCAATTGCAGAAGCAGAAAAGAGCATATAGGAGGGCACATGGAAATATTTATGGGCCAGGCTCAAAAGGGGTATGCATTACTCCTGCTCACATTTCATTGGGAAAAACTCACATAGCCACATCTAACTACAAGAGAAAATGAGAAATGTAGTCTACCTAGTAGAAGAGGAGAACTTAAATATTGGAGATAGGCTAGCAATCTCTGTCTCCACCATCTTGTTCATCACTATCCCCAATATTTACAGTAGAGCCTGGCATGTAGTAGGTGGCCATGAATATTTCTGTTGACTGAATGGGTTTGAACTTTTTTGGTCAGTTATGGGGATCAAAAATATATAGAACTTGGTTAAGCAATGGTTTCCTAGATATGACACAAAAAGCACAAGCAACAAAGAAAGAGTAAATTGGACTATACCAAAATTTTAAAATATTTTCTTCTGTAAAATAATACCATGAAGAAAGCGAAAAGGCACACCAAAGAAATATACTTGCAAATCATATATTTAATAAAAGTATAGTATCCAGAATACAGAAAGAACTCTTACAACTCAACAACAAAAATACAAACAACCCAACTGAAAATCAGGTAAAGGACTTAAATAGACATTGTGCTAATGAAGATATACAAATAGCCAACAAACATACGAAAATATGCTCAATACCATTAGTCGTTAGGGAAATGCAAATCAAAACCATGATGAGATACCACTTCACACCCACTAGGAAGGCTATAACTTTTTTAAAAAGAAAATAACAAGTATTGACAAGGATGTAGAGAAATTAAAACACTCATACACTTCTGGTGGGAACATAAAACGGTACAGCCTCTGTGGAAAACATTTTGGCAGTTACTCAACAAGTTAAACATAGACTTGCCATATTACCCAGTAATTCTACTCCTAGGTATATAATGAAAAGAGTTGAAAAAGAGGGAACAAAAAAACAGGTGAATTGAGCAACACAAAAGCAAAGGGCAGATAATGTTTCAAGAAGTAAAAAATGGTCAACTTTATTAAATACCTTTTACAGGTAATATAGGGACAGACAAATGACTATTGAACTTGTTAGTATAGAGGTCATTGGTAAATTTGATAAAAAGGAAATTGAAAGAGTGGAAAATATTTTAATATAAACCTGGATGTGTATTAAGGAGAAAATGTGAGATCAGAAAGTGAGGGGAGGATAGACAATTTCTTTTGGGAGTTTTGGTGCTAAGGGGAGGAGAAATATGGGACTATAGCTGGAGGGGGATTTGGTATTAAGAGAGTGTATTTTTAAGAGAGTAGATTCTAGAACGCATCTAGCCAATATAAATGACTGAATGAAACTGATGATATAAAACACCAAAGGGATAATTGCAGAAGAAAAAATATTGAGAAAGCAAGAGGGGTATTCAGAGCACTAGCAGATGGGATCCATAGCAAATGTGGAAATGTTGGCTTTACATGAGAACAAGTAATATTTATAGATTTTACAGTGGAGAAGGAAACGATTATGGTATGATTACAAATGCAGGTAAGATGGTAGATTTGGTGGGGAAGATATAAAAGAATTTTCTCTTGACTCTTCAGTTTTCTCAGTGAAGGATGAGATAAGGGCATAAAATAACAAGAGTGAGGGTAGGGTTTTGAGAAATTGAGGGGAAGATAAAGTATTGGATATTCATTTTGTATAATGGAAATGGGTGTATAATATGGAAGGATTGATAATTTAAGATATGTGTTCAAGAATTTAAGGGGAGATCAATTAGCTTTGTCTTGTAAATTTCTACAGCAACATCCATCACTTGTATACAGGAACAAAGTAGGTAGATAGCTAAATTTAACAAGGGTTGTGGTTTTGCCAGGGAAGTACTAGGGTGGGAAAGTGAGCAGGGAGATGAAGGTTTATGAAAGTAAGTGATACTAATGATAAATTGGTAAGCAATGAGGAAATGCGAAAGGAGAAATGCGGCTGATGCTGAAAAGTAGTAGAATTCACAGACTGGAGTTCAAAATTGGAGAATTTTTAGAGTTGGGTGTGTGTAGATATGTGTACCTGCATGTGAGAGAGGTATTTTGCTAGGAAGAATAATCAGTTGTAGCCCAAGAGATTTATGTTTTAAAATCAGGATTTCAGAGTTGCTGTAATTTTTGAGAATGTCAATGTCTAGTGCATGAGCATTAGAGTGAGTGGCTTAAGTATGATGGAAGAAAAATATGATTGGAATTGAGGGCATGAAAGATTTGCAAAGCCAAAAATGCTGGATGAATATCCACATAGATGACAGATGTTGAAGTTGCCAAGATGGTGGCAGTAATAAAAGTAGAGAAGAAGACGACTTAGGAAAGTGTCTAATGAATGAAGGTAAAGAAATAAGATGGGGTAGCACATGATATTATCTAATAGCAAGAACTACAAATGAGCTCTGACTTTTGAAAGAGAAAGGAGCAGAAATGGTTTGAAAATGACAATGAGTCGACTCCTTGGGGTATGTGAGGAAAACTAACGTTTGCTCAAGAGGACTGCAGGGGAAGTGATTTCCTCAAGGCACAGCCATATTCCAGTTATAAAACAGAGATTAAGGGAACACTGAGAGAAGAACTTGAAGCTCCTGGGGAGTTTCTTAATGATAGACTATGAGTTACAGAGGGCAGGAAAGAAGGGCTCATGAAGTTGGGGAGAGAGTTGGGTCCAATTTTGTCAAGTGCAGAGCAATATGTGAATAAGGGTCTAGTTAATGATGGATAATCTGCAGGGTGGTGACTTAAGTAAAAGTGATAAGACAAGATGGACCTTGTGACTGCATGGCAGATTGGGAGGTGAGTGAAGCCCTCCAGACTGGAGACTGCTTAATCTAGGCTGACCTAGAACTAAGAAGAATCCAGAAACACCCACTGAAACCTGTTTCCTCGAAATATCATGTATCCTGTATGATGATCCAGCATTTCAAAGATAGACTAGTAAGGACATCTAGGAGGGTAGATTTGAAAGGAAAGGAGTGTGTTTGCTCAAGAGTGTGAGTGTGTATGAAATATCAACAGCAAATTCTAATGTCAGAGGGTTGCTACTATAGGCTTATGGAGCCATGCACTATTCTTGGCCAACCCAAGATGCCTGCACAGATGTGGCCCAGATGCAAGCACCGACACTTACTGGGCACCTGCAAAGCCAAAGCTGGGGAAGATGGAAGGCCAAGGGGAAGTGGTATTATCCCAATACAGGAATGTATTTACTTAGGCTTTCTAAATGGCAGGTGGACAAAAAAATGGAAGAAAGGAAATTAAGCTTCTTTTTGCCTAACATCTCTCCTCAGGAAGAAGTACTTGGAGTTGTAGTTCCTACATAAATTCACCTGCTAAACCTCCAGGGAGCTCATCAGTGGGCAGATGTTCCCACCTAAGTATGGTTACCAGCAAACATTTAATCAAAATCATGGCTGCATCTGGCTCACATTAAAAGGGCTCTCTGGGCTTCCCTGGTGGCGCAGTGGTTGGGGGTCCGCCTGCCAATGCAGGGGACACGGGTTCGTGCGCCGGTCCGGGAAGATCCCACATGCCGCGGAGCGGCTGGGCCCGTGAGCCATGGCCACTGAGCCTGCGCATCCGGAGCCTGTGCTCCGCAACGGGAGAGGCCGCAACAGTGAGAGGCCCGCGTACTGCAAAAAAAAAAAAAAAAAAAGGGCTCTCTTTGTCATTGTCTTTTAAAAGAACAATTCCCCATGCTTATAAATCCAGACTCAGAACATCAATTCAACCTACCTCAGAAGCCTTATGGCTACACCTTCCTGCTGGGAATCAGCATGGTCCCCAGAGAATCAATCTGAGGAGTATTGCCAAAGTGTTTTCATTTTCAGTGTTTATCCACTGGAATGTCTAAGAGTGAAGAATAGACAGGGCAATACAATCCTAAGAGTCAATTCCTTTCATCAAATACAAATAGTGTATATGAGCATCAAGGCAAGAGGATGGAGAACTTTAACTGAAATTCCAATAGAGATCTAAGCGCAAATCCTGGAACCATCCCATGCTAGCACTGTGAGTTAGGATAGGTACTTAACCACTCTGAGCCTGTTTTCTGATCTCTAAAAATAAATAGAAGGATAATATCTCATACAGCTGTTGCAAAGATCAACTCAAATAATTCATGTAAAGAATATAGCACAACAACCTACAGAATGGGAGAAAATATTTGTAAATCATGTATCTGATAAGGGATTTTTATTCCGAATATATAAAGAACTCTTACACGCCAGTGATAAGAAGGTAAATAACCCAACTTTTTAAATGGGCAGAAGACGTAAATAGACATTTCTCCAAGGAAGATATACAAATGGCCAGCAAGCACATTAGAGATGCTTGACATCATTACTCATCAGGAAAACACAAATCAAAACCACAGAAAGATACCATTTCATACCCATTCGGATGGCTAGAATCAAAAAGTCAGATAATCATAACTGTTGGTGGGGATTTAGAGAAATCAGAACCATCATACACTGTTAGTGAGAATGTAAAATGGTGTAGCTGCTTTGGAAAAGTTTGGTAGTTTCTCAGAGAGTGAAACAGTGTTACTGTATGACCCAGCAATTCCACTTGTAGGTATAGTCCCAAGATAAATGAAAATATATGTCCATACAAAAACTTGTACATAAATATTCATAGCAGCAATATTCATGATACCCAAAGATGGAAACAACCCAAATGCCCATCAACTGATGAATGGATAAACAAAATGTGGCAAATCCATACAACAGAATATTATTCAGACATCAAAAGGAATGAAGAACTAATATATGCTACAACAGGGCTGAATCTTAAAAACATTATGCTAAGTGAAAGAAGTCAGTCACAAAAGACCGCATATTATGTGATTCTATTCATATGAAATGCTCAGAACAGGCAAATATATAGACACAAAATAGATCAATAATTGCTTAAGTCTGAGGCAGAAGTTGTTGGGAGCATAGGGGATTAATAGCTACAAGATACAAGGGTTTCTTTTTGAGGTGTTGAAAACGTTCTAAAATAGACTGTGGAGGGAGCTTCGAGACGTCGGAAGAGTAAGACGTGGAGATCACCTTCCTCCCCACAAATACATCAGAAATACATCTACACGTGGAACAACTCCTACAGAACACCTACTGAACGCTGGCAGAAGACCTCAGACCTCCCAAAAGGCAAGAAAGTCCCCACGTACCTGGGTAGGGCAAAAGAAAAAAGAATAAATAGAGACAAAAGAATAGGAATGGGACCTGCACCACTGGGAGGGAGCCGTGAAGGAGGAAAGGTTTCCACACACTAGGAAGCTCCTTCGCGGGCGGAGACTGCGGGTGGTGGAGGGGGGAGCTTCAGAGCCACGGAGGAGAGCACAGCCACAGGGGTGCGGAGGGCAAGGCGGAGAGATTCCCGCACAGAGGATCAGGGCCGACCGGCACTCACCAGCCCGAGAGGCTTGTCTGCTCACCCGCCGGGGCGGGCGTGGCTGGGAGCTGAGGCTCGGGCTTCGGAGGTCGGAGCACAGGGAGAGGACTGGGGTTGGCGGCGTGAACACAGCCTGAAGGGGTTACTGCACCACGGCTAGCCGGGAGGGAGTCCAGGGAAAAGTCTGGAGCTGCTGAAGAGGCAAGAGACTTTTTCTTGCCTCTTTGTTTCCTGGTGCATGAGGAGAGGGGATTCAGAGCGCTGCTTAAAGGAGCTCCAGAGACGGGCGCGAGCCGCGGCGATCTGCGCGGACCCCAGAGACAAGTATGAGACGCTAAGGCCGCTGCTGCAGCCACCAACAAGCCTGTGTGCAAGCCCAGGTCACTCTCCACACCTCCCCTCTAGGGAGCTTGTGCAGCCCGCCACTGCCAGGGTCCCATGATCCAGGGACAGCCTCCCCGGGAGAATGCATGGTGCGCCTCAGGCTGCTGCAACGTCGCGCCGGCCTCTGCCGCCGCAGGCCCGGCCCGCACTCCGTGCCCCTCCCCCCCGGCCTGAGTGAGCCAGAGCCCCCGAATCAGCGGCTCCTTTAACCCTGTCCTGTCTGAGCGAAGAACAGACGCTCTCAGGCGACCTACACGCAGAGGCGGGGCCAAATCCAAAGCTGAACCCCAGGAGCTGTGCAAACAAAGAAGAGAAAGGGAAATCTCTCCCAGCAGCCTCAGGAACAGCGGATTAAATCTCCACAATCAACTTGATGTACCCTGCATCTGTGGAATACCTGAAAAGACAACGAATCATACCAAATTGAGGAGGTGGACTTTGGGAGCAACGATATAGATATATATTTTTTCCCTTTTCCTCTTTTTGTGAGTGTGTATGTGTATGCTCCTGTGTGTGATTCTGTCTGCATAGCTTTGCTTTTACCATTTGTCCTAGGGTTCTGTCTGTTCTTTTTTTTTTTTTTTAGTATAGTTTTCAGTGCTTATCATTGGTGAATTTGTTTCTTTGTTTGGTTTTTCTCTTCTTTCTTTCTCTTCTTTTAAATTACTTAAAATTTTTTTAATAATATTTTTTGTTTTTTTAATAACTTTTAAAAATTTTATTTAATTTTATATTTTTCTTTCTTTCTTTTCTCCTTTTTATTCTGAGCCGTGTGCATGACAGTCTCTTGGTGCTCCTGCCAAGCGTCAGGGCTGTTCCTCTGAGGTGGAAGAGGCAAGTTCAGGATATTGGTCCACCAGAGACCTCCCAGCTCCACGTAATATCAAATGGTGAAAATCTCCCAGAGATCTCCATCGCAACACCAGCACCCAGCTTCACTCAATGACCAGCAAGCTACAGTGCTGGACACCCTATGCCAAACAACTACCAAGAAAGGAACACAACTCCACCCATTAGCAGAGAGGCTGCCTAAAATCATAAAAGGTCACAGACACCCCAAAACACACCACCAGACGTGGACCTGCCCACCAGAAAGACAAGATCCAGCCTCATCCACCAGAACACAGGCACTAGTTCCCTCCACCAGGAAGCCTACACAACGCACTGAACCAGCCCTAGCCACTGGGGGCAGACACCAAAAACAACGGGAACTATGAACCTGCAGCCTGTGAAAAGGAGACCCCAAACACAGTAGGTTAAGCAAAATGAGAAGACAAAGAAACATACAGCAGATGAAGGAGCAAGGTAAAAACCCACCAGACCTAACAAATGAAGAGGAAATAGGCAGTCTACCTGAAAAAGAATTCAGAGTAATGATAGTAAAGATGATCCAAAATCTTGGAAAAAGAATTGAGAAAATACAAGAAAAGTTTAACAAGAACCTAGAAGAACTAAAGAGCAAACAAACAATCATGAACAATACAATAAATGAAATTAAACATTCTCTAGAAGGGACCAATAGCAGAATAACTCAGGCAGAAGAACGAATAAGTGACCTGGAAGATAAAATAGTGGAAATAACTACTGGAGAGCAGAATAAAGATAAAAGAATGAAAAGAACTGAGAACAGACTCAGAGACCTCTGGGACAATATTAAACGCACCAACATTCAAATTATAGGGGTCCCCAAAGAAAAAGAGAAAAAGAAAGGGACTGAGAAAATATTTGAAGAGATTATAGTTGAAAACTTCCCTAATATGGGAAAGGAAATAGTTAATCAAGACCAGGAAGCATAGAGAGTCCCATACAGGATAAATCCAAGGAGAAACATACCAAGACACATATTAGTGAAACTATCAAAAATTAAATACAAAGAAAAAATATTAAAAGCAGCAAGGGAAAAACAACAAATAACATACAAGGGAATCCCCATAAGGTTAACAGCTGATCTTTGAGCAGAAACTCTGCAAACCAGAAGGGAGTGGCAGGACATATTTAAAGTGACGAAAGGGAAAAACCTACAGCCAAGATTACTTTATCCAGCAAGGAACTTATTCAGATTTGACAGAGAAATTAAAACCTTTACAGACAAGCAAAAGCTAAGAGAATTCAGCACAACCAAACCAGCTTTACAGCAAATGCTAAAGGAACTGCTCTAGGCAGGAAACACAAGAGAAGGAAAAGACTTACAATAACAAATGCAAAACAATTAAGAAAATGGTAATGGAAGCATACATATCGATAATTACCTTAAATTTAAATGGATTAAATGCTCCCACCAAAAGACATAGATGGGCTGAATGGATACAAAAACAAGACCCGTATATATGCTGTCTACAAGAGACCCACTTCAGACCTAGAGATACATACAGACTGAAAGTGAGGGGATGTTAAAAGATATTCCATGCAAATGGAAATCAAAAGAAAGCTGGAGTAGCAATTCTCATATCAGACAAAATAGACTTTAAAATAAAGACTTACAAGAGACAAAGAGGAACACTACATAATGATCAAGGGATCGATCCAAGAAGAAGATATAACAATTGTAAATATTTATGCACCCAACACAGGAGCACCTCAATACATAAGACAAATACTAACAGCCATAAAAGGGGAAATCGACAGTAACACAATCATAGTAGGCGACTTTAACACCCCACTTTCACCAATGGACAGATCATCCAAAATGAAAAAAAAAAATAAGGAAACACAAGCTTTAAATGATACATTAAACAAGATGGACTTAATTGATATTTATAGGACATTCCATCCAAAAAAATCCAGAGATAAACCCATGTACATATGGTCACCTTATCTTGATAAAGGAGGCTAGAGTATACAATGGAGAAAAGACAGCCTCTTCAATAAGTGGTGCTGGGAAAACTGGACAGCTACAGTAAAAGAATGAAATTAGAACACTCCCTAATGCCATACACAAAAATAAACTCAAAATGGATTAAAGACCTAAATGTAAGGCCAGACACACTACAACTCTTAGAGGAAAACATAGGCAGAACACTCTATGACATAAATCACAGCAAGATCTTTTTTGACCCACCTCCTAGAGAAATGGAAATAAAAACAAAAATAAACAAATGGGACCTAATGAAACTTCAAAGCTTTTGCACAGCAAAGGAAACCATAAACAAGACCAAAAGACAACCCTCAGAATGGGAGAAAATATTTGCAAATGAAGCAACTGACAAAGGATTCATCTCCAAAATTTACAAGCAGCTCATGCAGCTCAATATCAAAAAAACAAACAACCCAGTCCAAAAATGGGCAGAAGACATAAATAGACATTTCTCCAAAGAAGACATACAGATTTCCAACAAACACATGAAAGAATGTTCAACATCATTAATCATTAGAGAAATGCAAATCAAAACTACAATGCGATATCATCTCACACCAGTCAGAATGGCCATCATCAAAAAATCTACAAACAATAAATGGACAACCTGGAAGAAATGGACAAATTCTTAGAGAGGGTGTGGAGAAAAGGGAACCCTCATACACTGCTGGTGGGAATGTAAATTGATACAGCCACTAAGGAGAACAGTACGGAGGTTTCTTAAAAAACTAAAAATAGAACTACCATACGACCCAGCAATCCCACTACTGGGCATATACCCTGAGAAAAGCATAATTCAAAAGGAGTCATGTACCACAATGTTCACTGCAGCTCTATTTACAATAGCCAGGACTTGGAAGGAACCTAAGTGTCCATCGACAGATGATGGATAAAGAAGATGTGGCACATATATACAATGGAATATTACTCAGCCATAAAAAGAAATGAAATTGAGTTATTTGTAGTGAGGTGGATGGACCTAGAGTCTGTCATACAGAGTGAAGTAAGTCAGAAAGAGAAAAACAAATACTGTATGCTAACACATATATATGGAATCTTAAAAAAAAAATGGTCATGAGGAACCTAGGGGCAAGACGGGAATAAAGACGCAGACCTACTAGAGAATGGACTTGAGGACATGGGGAGGGGGAAGGGTAAGCTGGGACAACGTGAGAGAGTGGCATGGACATATATATACTACTAAATGTAAAATAGATAGCTAGTGGTAAGCAGCCACATAGCACAGGGAGATCAGCTCGGTGCTTTGTGACCACCTAGAAGGGTGGGAGGGAGGGAGACACAAGAGGAAAGAGAAATGGGGATATATGTATATGTATAACTGATTCACTTTGTTATAAAGCAGAAACTATCACACCATTGTAAAGCAATCATACTCCAATAAAAATGTTTAAAAAATATATGGAAAAAAATAAAGTAAAATAAAATAGACTGTGGTGATGTTTTCATGTATCTGTGAATATATTAAAAAATATTGAACTGTACATTTCAAAAGGGTGAATTGTATATAATGTGAATTATGCCTCAAAGTTGTTTAAAAAGCCTGTGTGGTAGGTAGAAAAAAAGAGTATAGCACATTACCAAGAACATAGTAAATGCTTATTATTATTCTATCGTGATTTACTATATTCCTCTGACAAATCAGTCAGGTTCAAAATCAAACTATGCCAAGTGATTAAATTACTAAGAATGAATTAAATGTGACTCATAAATCCTAATGATTGAGAGAATGATCTTTGGAGCTAGGCAACCATAGATCTACCATCACTAACATATGACCCTGAACAAAGTAATTTCTCAATTTCCTCATCTGTAAGATGCAGGTAATAAAAGCACCTGCTTAATTTAATATAAATATTGTTAGGAGTAAGTGAAATAAGTTATGTGCTTAGGCCAGCACAGTGAGTGGAACATAATTGGTCTTAGCAAAAATTAGATCTCCCTATCTTGTGCCAATTTCCCACATGTTCTAATCCCCTCAAATGGTCTTTTCAATGTTTAATATGCTAACAATTTTTATTTTAAATGTCAAACTCTTCCTGAAAGTTGCTTCCAATAATGGTTCACTGCTTGAATAGTATCAGTTGCCAAAATGTCAATCATTCCAGAAGGCTACATTCTTAGTCTCACTGTCCTCTACCGATAACTTGTTGATGGATACAAGTCACTGATGCTGGTTGAGTTAGGAGGTATTCTTCTTCTTCTTCTTTTTTTTTTTTTTTTGCGTCATGCGGGCCTCTCACTGTTCTGGCCTCTCCCGTTGCGGAGCACAGGCTCCGGACGCGCAGGCTCAGCGTCCAGGGCTCACGGGCCCAGCCGCTCCGCAGCACGTGGGATCTTCCTGGACCCAGCCGCTCCACGGCATGTGGGATCCTCCCGGACCGGGGCACGAACCCGTGTCCCCTGAATCGGCAGGCGGATTCTCCACCACTGCACCACCAGGGAAGCCCGGTATTCTTCATTTTAATCAGCCACTGATGCATCTTTGCCATTTGCTTGGCTATCAATAAGAAAATCATTCATTGAGAAGTCAATGGAATAAAAGTGATTCAATAAATATGGCTGCCAACACTGGAAATGAAAACTGCTACCAGCTAATTCAAGATTGTGCTAAAGTGAAGTCTTCCACAACCAAGGTTTTTTTGTTTTGTTTTTTTTTTCAGATTTACTCAAAATCAGTGACCTTAAATAACTAAAGAAAAAAATAAAACAAGATGCTAAAGAACATGCCAAGATGTGCTTGGAAATCAATACACAGTTGCTTTTAATATAAAGAAAGGAAGACGAAACCTCCACAAAATCCCTGCTGGAACAAATCATGTTTTTCGCTCCAGGGATTAAAGAGAGGAGGAATTCTGTCACAACCATGTATCATCCATCCAGATGTGTGAATTTTTTTCAAGTCTATGAAACCTGCAAATTCATTCAATAAACCAGAAACACATTCATTTAATTTAAAGATAAACATATGTACTTTCATAATCAAGCTTAAATTATCTTACAGTGGAATTAAAATACATTTTTATACCTTATAACCTTATTCAGAAATTCAGCATAGGAATTGGCTATAAAAGTCTCAGACTTCATAAATAGCTTCCAAAATTGTGCTTTGGCTCTGGAAATTTAAGTGTTTTAAACTAACTTAACAGAAGCATTAGCAAAAGGAAAACATACATTATAGGCTATTTCAGGGAAAGCTGTGCCCTGCAGCACGTCTCTAGACAGGGAATGGCACATATCAAGTTCATTGTCTTTTTGCCAACGTGTAAGCAAGCATGTGACAGGCCAGTGTGAGAATTTAAATTCTCAAAAGAAATGTCATGATGCTGCTTCTGAGAACAAGATGGCATGAAGGTCACAGCGATTGTTCTTGAGGGGAAAATCTCTTCAAAGTTTCACTCTGGTCTGCACAAGTTAGTAGCTTTATTTCCGTCCACTCTTCCCCTCCCCAGTTTTAATTCATTGGGCCATGCTCACAGCCTCAGATATACCCTACTCTCTCCTTGGCTCTGTCTTTTCTGAAATGCCCCTGTCTGTTTTCTTGCTGGGCCATGCCAATGACACTGACCGTGTAGATGCTTCTGTCTCAGAAGTCCTCAGGGTTAGGTCATCCTGCCTCATGACCATGCCCTTATCCTGAACACTTTCTTCATGTTAATAGGTATTGTCATCAGAGATTTCACCAGTGCCAGACACTGTTCTAAGAGCTTCACATGCATTACCTTGATTGAGCCAACAATCCTAAGAAGTAGATTTTCTTAGGAGCTCCATTTTACCAATAAGGAAACTGAGGCTCAGAAAGGGTGTATGTTTATAGGATATAGGATATCTGGTATTTGCCAAAGGACACAGAAAGTAGCAGAGTTGGTATTTGTAGTCAGAATCTATGATGCAAAATGTTATATAATACTGTCTCATTCATTTTTCATCCTTTGCTAAATTATAGATGAAAAACAGAGTATCTTAATTTGCATTTCTTGATTTCTACTGCAGCAGAAACAGAATGCTCCAGGAAATATGGGATATAAGATATACTGCATATATTTTCTTCGATTTACTCTTTAAAAAACAAACAAACAAATTCAGAACCTTAGAAATTAGAGTTTAGGAGCAATAAAGGCAATATTACTGGAAAATGTGGCTGATCGCTTCCCCAGTGACTATTCTCAGGCTCTCAGAGGTGAGATCCCCAGCCACCACCACTGCTCTCTGAACTACTACGGTTCTAAGCATCCCACCTCCTCCACGGTCATTGGTGTCCAAGGCCCTGCCACCTCAAGGCACAGCCTGGGAGGGCAGTACAAGTCCCTGACATCAGCAGAACTCATGATTCCTTGTCTTTTCTCCTCATCTGAAAGAGTCAACCTTCTCTTCTTGAGTCACATGGCCTCCAAGCCTCCTGAAGGTCGGTCAGACTAACCTTAATTCCTTCTTCAGCCTAGTCTAGATGTTGCAAACTTCAGTTCTATAAGTCACGTGTAGAACTACCAGTGAAACTTTAGTTCTACAAGCCAAATGAAGATGCCTCTTTGAAATCCCTCACATTGTTCTTCTCTTCTTAACATTAGTTTCCAACAATTGAAAACTGACAGCATTAATGGAAAAACCCAGACTTACTTCCTCTTCCTACCCTCAAAGATCTGGGAACACTAGTCCACATTCTTTGCAAGGCAAAATCTCTTGGATCCAATAGTAACTGCTTTCTTTAGACAAGCCATGCACACTCCAGTTCCCCACGTTTCTTAGGTAAACTGCCTGACCTCTACAGATATTTGAGTTCATGACTTTGAATCTAGAATTTCTAAACCAAAGTCTGTTTAGGGTTGACTTCTAGGTACCGGGAAATTCTGATTTTTTGTTTTTTTGCAGGGGTGGGGGTAGTTACTGAAACATAAAAGAGCTATTAACATGCCTCTACCTAGGGATAAGCCGACATATTAGGAACAAAGTCCTGGTTAACACTCCTGGGTGGGGGAGGGGTTGTATACAGTGTCTAGCACATAGTAGGTGGTCAGTAAATATTTGGTGAATATATGGAAATGTTTGTCGTTTCACTACTGTCAAACGCAACGAGAACAAATATGTCAAGTAATTTTTCAGTAAGTAATCCACTTAACGCCAGTAAAATTAAAACATCCTTCTTAATTGACCATATATATTTTTCTTTGGGGAGTTACCTAACCAAATATTTGCCCATTTTCCTATTGGAACATTTATATTTCCCTTATTGTTTTCTAAAAACTCTTTAGTAATTCCTGTATGATACATGCATCCTTTTTTCTGGTTACTTAACTTTTCATTTTATATATGCTTTTATAGAGAAAAGTTTTAATTATTTTTATGCAGGAAGAGCCTTGCATTTTTGAAGCACACTTAATCCACAATGAGAATAATAATTATAATAGCAATAATAATAATATCAATAGATTTATGCATTCCTATTTTATTTTCACTACCCTTGTGGACAAATGGTAATGGTAGAAGAGCAATCTAAGTAGCAGGATGCTGGGATTACATGACTGATTACAGGTCAATTTACATAGGGAAATAAGAGAGTGAATTTCTACCTTTTCCCAGTTCAAGGTTCCTTACAGGAATTGATGTCAAAAGATACAGCAGGTGAGACAATATATATTTCTAACCATATAATACCTACACTACCTTAAACTAAGTCAGTGGAAGAAGAATCAGATCAACAATGCCCAAAATCTTCTTCTGGAGTCAGCAGACTCAAGTTAACTCTTCTATACAGAACACCAGTTGTGTTCCTGATGTCCTCACTGCTTTGTCAATGGCACAAATTCCTCCCAATATCTTTCCCCTAAGTGGAACTAACTTGACCGAGTGCTGTTCTGCTTCTAATTATTCTTTACTTCTAGGACTAACAAATTCTTCTGTAAAGAGAATAGATAGTAAATAGTTTAGTCTTTGTGAGCCATATGGTTTCTGTCACTTCCCCTCCTTCTACTCATCTTGTTCTTCTTCTTCAAAACACGTTTTTCTTTATGTAACGCAGTTAGCTTAGAGAGTGGAGCATGAATAAGAATATAAATCTTATTTTTTAATGGGCCATTTCTGTTTACCTCAGGATCACCTACCTGTTCACTGCTTTTATATGTAGCCCAAATTGGGTGTAATCTAATGACTCACAGGCAGTGCTTTGCTGGTGCTGGAACAAACCAGCTTGAGAGAGTTGATTGTATATGTTTCTTCATAACTTTGTGTTTGGTGATAGTATACTGGTAGGCTAAAATTAGCCATAGTGAGAGTATTTGCTCCATGAAAATAGGCAAATGCTACAAATCAGATGTATTAGTTTGCTAGGGCTGTGGTAATGATTACCAAAAACTGGGGGGTTTAATCAACAGAAATTGATTGTCTCATAGTTCTGGAGGCTAGAAGTCTGAAATCAAGACTGGCAGGGTTGGTTCCTTCTGAGGCTATGTGAGAAGGATCTGTTCCAAGCCTCTCTCCTTGGCCTGTAGATGGCTGTCTCCTTCCAATGTTTCTTCACATTATCTTCCCTCTATGTGTGTCTCTTTCCCTCCACATGGCATTCTTTTATTAAAGTCATGAGTCATATTGGATTAGGGGCCCAATCTACTCCAGTATAACCTCATCTTAACTTAATAATTATATCTGCAAAGTGAATATTTAGAAATAAGGTCACAGTCTGAGGTACTGGACATTAGAAATTCAGCATATGGATTTTGGGAGGATACACTTCTACCCTTAGCATCAGGTCTTTAAGTTTTTTCAGAGAAATGGTTATTAAATATTTATCAGCACACCACTGCCTACAGGCCTGAGATTGCTCTATTCCTCAATTAGGATTCCACAGAGGGCAGAGAGGCAAGCAATTTAAAATAGAAAGGTGAACACCTGATGACTGTAAGTAACCAATGAGAACTAGTGGTGCTATGAACCCACTGTTCCTCTTTCTTGAAAGAAGGAACTAAAGAAAATGTAGAGACCTGAAACCATAAAAGTCCTGGAAGAAAACACAGGGGAAAAGCTCCTTGACACTGGTCTGGACAATGATTTTCTTGACATGACACAAAAAGCACAGGTAACAAAAACAAAAATAAACAAGTGGGACTACATCAAACTAAAAAGCTTCTGCATAGAAAAAGAAACAATCAACAAAATGAAAAGGCAACTTACAGAATGGGAAAAAAATATTTGTAAACTGTATGTTCAATAAGGGGTTAATATCCAAGATATATGAGGAACTTACACAAATCAATAGCAAAAATAATAATAACCTGATTTTAAAATGGACAAAGGATCTGAATAAACATTCCTAAAGAAGATATACAATTGACAACATGTATTTAAAAATGTGCTCAACATCACTAATCACCAGGGAAATGCAAATCAAAACTAAAATGAGATGTCACCTCAAACCTGTAAGAATAGCTATTATCAAAAAGTGAAAAGATTACAAGTGTTGGTGAGGATGTGGAGAAAAGGGAACCCTCTTGCACTGTTGGTGGGAATGTAAATTGGTGCAGCCGCTATGGAGAACAGAATGGAGGTTTCTCAAATAATGAAAAAATAGAACTACTATGTGATCCAGCAATTCCACTTCTGGGTATACTTTTATGAAATCAGTATCTTGAAGAGATATCTGTACTCCATAGCTAAGATATGGAAACAATCTTAAGTGTCTGTTTATAGATGAATAGAGAAAAAAATGATATATATTGATATATAATTTTATATATATATATATATACACACACACACAATATGGAATATTATTCATCCTTTAAAGAAGGAAATCCTGCCTTTTGCAACAGCATGGATGAATCTGGGGGAGTTTAAATGAAATAAGCCAATAGATAAGGATGAATGCTTTATGATCCCACTTATATGAGCAATCTAAAAAAGTCAAACTTAGAGTAACAGAGAGGAGAAGGGCAGCTACCAGGAGCTGGGGGAGTGGGTGATATCAGGAGCTCTTGGTCAAAGAATACAAAATTTCAGTTACAAGATGAGTACATTCTGGAGATCTAATGTACAGCACGTTGACTATAGTTAATAATATCGTATTGCATACTTAAAATTTGCTAAGAGAATAGATCTCGAGTGTTCTCACCACAAGAAGAAATGGTAGCTATGTGGAGTGATGAATAGATTAATTAGTTTGATTGTGGTAGTCACTTCACAATATGTATATATATACACACACACACATACACATCATGTTGTATACCTTACATATATAAAATTTTTATTTGTCAATCATGCCTCAACAAAGCAGAAAAAATACACAGTTTCTCAATATAAGTGAAGTATCTCAAAAAACTAAAATGTAGAAGTAGTAGATACGATTCTCCCACAAATTTAGGAAGGATTACCTAGGAATAAATTGGATACGTCTCATTAAAAGGCATCAGAAAGGATGACTACAGTGTCTGCGAGCGTAAAGTAGTTGTTGATACTTCATACATACCTGACTTCAGTTTAGAAAGTACAGAAACTTAATATTATTCAGTTATCATTAAATTGATTTTATTAAATGTGAACAGCAATAATGACATGACAGGAGTATATCCACCTGAGTCTAAAGCAGATCAATCTATGAGCCTAAATGAATTCAGGAAAAAAATCAGTGAAAATGGTAAATTAGTCCCTCTCTATGGAATTTTCTACTTTTCAACCAATTACTTTGATATCACATTAGTTACAGGTAAGACCCTAACGTATGCTAGCTAGTAGACTGAAATAGCAGGGAATTAGCAAGGGAGAAGCTTGGGCAGACCTCTTTCAGAGCTGCATTGATTCTTTTAGAAATGGTGACTGAGCAAAGTCATGTAAGTTTGCTATGGCAACAGAGAGCCTAAAATAACTTTGCCGGAATAAAATGAAGGCTTCAGTTTGCCCCTCCAGAGTCATAGGGCATTTCATTACTGAAAGCAGCCTCTAAGGTGTAAGGTGGATACTGTGTGAAAGTTCTGGAGTCATATTTAGATAACTAGCAGCATTTTACCTTTCCTCTGTGTTGCTTAGAAACACATGGTGATTCACATTTCTCCTGCAATGCCATTTGTTTGGCCCACCAATCATTAGCATATTTTAGGAAAATTATTTTTCTTGCATGAAAAGCTAAGACAACAGCTCTCATAGCCAGATAGATGAGACCAGTTTGTTATAAAATCTAGCTAACCAAATACAGCTTGGCTATGCTCATTTAAAAAAAAAGACTGAGCATGCTCAATGTGATATTTTTTCATGTTTTTGGAATGGGCACTTAGTAAACAGGCCAAAATGCCTCACCAACTTTCTGGTCATTTTGGTCATTAAGAATGACCACCAAAGAAATTCCTAGGATCTCTTTTTCCGAGGACTGTAAGTCTCACAAAGAAGCAAAGAAGGATTATGTCTGTTGTCTCTCTCATTCTCCCTTCCTATCATAGTTCTTGGCAGTTAACTGATAACCAATACAAGTTTTGAATAAATGAATCAATAAGTCAAGCAAGCATTCAGTAATCAATGAATGCTTGCATTGGTGCTGCCTTCATGGGAAAGCTCTCTGTCATCTCTGGGGTCATCCTTACACTCTAGGTTCTTTTTTGTTAATTAAGAAAGTTACAGCTTTATTGAGGTATAATCAATATGCAAAAAACTACACATATTTAATGTATACAGTTTGATAAATGTGGACAATACATACACCCAGGACGCCATCACCACAATCAAGCTAAGAGTCCTGTGATTATACAGAGGAAACGAAAAACAAAAGAGGTAGGTATTTACCCTTTCGTAAAGGTATTAAGTCTAACAAAATAAATCACAATGTAAACTCAGAAATTGTCTTTCCCATAATGTATTTGGGGAACCAAAATACACAGTAAGTTAGTCAAAAGAAAGCTAAACTGTAAAGCATTTACAGATAAGGTTAAATGCAATTTCTCTTTCTGATGGAATGAATTAATAGGGTAATGCTTTGTTCAGATTTTTTTGTTCATTCAGGCCTTGCTGATAAGCAATTCCAACTTCCATCTCCAAATAGATTAATCATATTTAATGTGTTCTTTGGCACAGTGGCATGCCTAAAGCAAGCAGGTGGAAACTGATTTTGCCAATGTCATTGGGATGTGTTTTTGCCAAGCTCTGAATATTACTTAATGGCAATTCCAAGACAGATGGCATATGTGTTTAAGCTGAAGGAATTCCTTTCACTCAAATTAATTAAATGTGTATCTATGTAGTCAAGTCTGTTTCCCTATGCATATACTAAGTAGGTTCCTTGAAATCCTTTGTCTATTCTGAACCCAGAAACACTCTGCATCATTTTTTTCAATGTTGGAAAAAGCAGACATGTGACTTCATAGGTGTGTTATCCTAACTCCCTATTAGTGACTATAGAATAATGGTCGCCCAAAGATTGCCAAGTCCTGATTCCCAGAAACTGTAGGTACGATTTGCAGGTATGATTAAATTAAGGATTTCGAGATGGGGAGATTTTCCTGGATTATCCAGTTGCAACTGATACAACTGCAAGGGCCCCTACATGGCAACCAGGATGGCAGAAGAGTCAGAAACAGGGAGATGGCATCATAAGAAAGACTCCACCAGCCTTCGCTGGCTTTGTGAGAGGGCCACAAATCAAAGAACGTGGAAAGCCTCTAGAAGGTGGAAAAAGCAAGAAAACAGATTTCTCCCTAGAAAGGAACCTTCCAGAAAGGAAGGCAGGCTTGCTGACACTTTGAGTTTAGCTCAGCTGAGACCCAGTTTGGACTTCTGAACTCCACAACTGAAGATAACAAATTTGTGTTGTGTTAAGCCACCTAGTTTGCAATCATTTGTTACGGTAGCCCTAAGAAACTAATACAGTGAGCCTCCTAGATTCACAGGGAGAATGTCCATAGAAAAGACGAAAGATGATACTGTACACGTTTCCTGTAACAAGTCCTAGGCAACACAATTGTCAACCAACTGGGGATGGTATTTTCGGGAATCAAAAGAGAGAATAAAGCTGTGAGAAGATGTTAAATCTTATTAGTTAAGAAAAACATCTAAACCATTATCTCTGTCTAGATTGGAGGAAGCAATTAGCTTGAAGGGCAGTAAAGTGAGTTTTTAGTTAATCTGCACCTAAATAATACATTTAATGGAGCATTTTCCAGCAAGAGAAAAGGAAACTTTGTGGAAAGAAGCTTCTGTAAAGGCAGTACTATACTGTCAGGAGCTTGACAGCTCAGATTAGCTGAATTCAACTCGAATTGCATAAACAATTGCATGAAAATCAAGCATGATTGAACTCTAACTCAATCATTATATCCCTTTTTCACTATGAAGAAATAGTGGATATGAAAACAGGGATTTATATGCCCAGTCTGAGGTATAGATGAAATCATCATCTCTTGCAATGCATCAAGGAAGGCTTTGTGGAGGAGGGAAGGAGCATAATGCAGTAGGCTAAAAGGAGGGTATCATAACCATTACACGTGTGACCTGACACGGTCACAGAGACAGGAATGAAATGATTACCATCAAAAAGAGGAAGAGGCAAATAAACTCACAGGTTTGATATAAGAATCTATTCAGGGCTTCCCTGGTGGCGCAGTGGTTGAGAGTCTGCCTGCCGATGCAGGGGACACGGGTTCGTGCCCTGGTCTGGGAAGATCCCACATGCCGCGGAGCGGCTGGGCCCGTGAGCCATGGCCGCTGAGCTTGCGCGTCCGGAGCCTGTGCTCTGCGACGGGAGAGGTCACAGCAGTGAGAGGCCCGCGTACCGCCAAAAAAAAAAAAAAAAAAAAAAAGAATCTATTCAAATTTTCTGGATCTATGAGAAGAAGCCAATATGCTTTAGGGCTGGGATACCAGTGAGGTCACATTCAAGGCAATCCTAAGAGAGAGATTAACTTGGAAATACATGCACACTGAATCCCATCACCTGAATGAGATGCTGCATCTCAATCCCCCCCAAAAAACTATATTTATTCTTAACTTATTCTTAAATTAATATAGATATCCAATGTTGTAGTTGAAGAAATAAGCCTTAGCTATTCCTCTAAAGAATTCCTCTAAGCTATTCTCTAAAGAAAACTTTAAGGAATTTGGGGAGCTCATGGGTAGTAAACTCATTCAAAATGCCAAAGAGATAACCTAATATGCTTGGATTTATGTGCCAAGTAGGAAATCGTCTGTCTGGAGACAGTGATGCCAAGTGGACAGAGCATCAGTCTAGGATGCAGGAGACCTGGGTTTTAGTTCTGACACTGCCACCACCTGGCTGTGAAATCTTCAGCAAGTCATTTCTCCTCTCTGGGTCTCAATTTATGTACCTTGAAGGTGAGGGGGGTTTAAATAAATTGAGCAAAGGTATGTTTGGAGAAAACGTGATTCTCCCAGTTTCTTTTTCAGCAACGGTAGATACTCCTAATGAATCATGGCGCCATTTTCCCTGAACCTGCATAAAGCCTCACAATTCTCAACTGAGCAATCCAGGCAGCTGCTAGCAGATCATCAGAGTTAATATGAAAGGTGAAACTTATTCCACTTCCTTGGAAATGATCTCTAAAATGCCTTCCAGTTCCAAGAACTTACGTTCCTGTGCTTTTTTTTGATTTAATGATTCCTGTCCTAGCTATTTAAAAATAGACGTGATAAGCATAGATCTTCTGCAATTTCATTGACTCACTTCTCCTAAGAGTTCCTTTACAAGCTTTTATGAAATTTAGGAGCAGAGAAAAATTTGTGTATTATAATGAACATGGCTTATAGAGTTTTTCTTTGTGCTAAGAAAAAGGAAGACAAGCTATAGAGAATCACGGAACAGGTGACTGCTTGGCGTTGATGCGCCTGGCCTTAATCTGCCTCTGTTGTTCTACTGAAAGTAGATAGCAATTCAACAATAAACATAATGATGACCTGAGAAAGCAACAAAATGAGTCTAGAAGGCTAAAATTTAGTTATACTATAAAGCTAACTAGAAGCAGGAAAACAAGATGCTCGGGAAATAGGTGGGCAGTCCTACGTGGTGAAAAGAACACAGGCTCTGTAATCAGGCAGATGTAGGTTAAGAAACAGCACTGCCAGTTGAGATCTGTGCAACCTTAGGCAAGTCACCAAACCTCAATTGGTCTCTCTCTGTCTTCATATGTGAAAGTGGGCATAATAACTATTCAAGGGGGTTGCTATGAAAATTAAATGAGATGAATTTATTAAGGTCAGTGAGAAAGTTCTGCACATCACTTGATGTAGTAAGTGCTCAATAAATGTCAAACTCCTTCCTTTCTTCTAAAGAGAAAACATGATTTGAAGAACCTTTCCTTATGCAAAAGCCCGTATATAAAGACTGCTGCAAACTTACTTCCTGAGGTGAATTTTTTAAATTTAGAAATAATTTTTAGAAACTAATTTTGATGTAAAGAAATCACTGTCAGATTAACTGCTGCCAAAAGAGCCTTTCTGCATATTTATCTCAAGGTAGAGATTAAAAATTGGACTAGGAGGCCGTTTTGTAGTTCAGCTCTGAGAAACTCTGATTGAGCTGGCATTTTCTGGTTAGGTTGGTGACATAAAAATGTTATTTGGTAGAATATAAAATCACTGGTAGTAATTCTACATCAAGCTGAATTTAAAAGACAAAGAATAGTACATATTAACCAACTCAGCTGGGGCAGAGGTTTGAAAAATGTGGCTTGCAGGCCTTATGGTCAGATGGTTGGGGGGACGAGGGAGGCAAATCAGCCATTCCTAGAGAAGTAGCCTTGTCACAGGATACCCTGCAATGTTTGCCAGCAAGACGACTGGGAGCTTTCAGGATACATTTTGCTGTCTTAGAGGTTACTATAGAAATGCAGGAACATAAGAATATAAAATAATGCAAAATCATGAAATCCTTTACCTCTTGAAAGGAATGGGAATAAAAATATGCAATATTGGGACCTTTGAATCCCACAAGCATGCAGTCCCCAGCACAATATGGCCTGTACTGAATAACAATCTCATCAGGATGCCTAGAGAAACATGATTGCTATTTTCACCCCTGCTCCCATCTCAACTGGCTTTGTCCTTGGCATCTGTATTTGCAGAGTCAAATATTGTAGTGCAGTTGGAAGAACTAGTATATTCTCTGGAACGTAAATAGGATTTTTTTTTGTTTATAATTCTTTAAAGTCTATTTTATTACAAGTGTTCTTTTTTACTGAATATATTTGACATATAACAGTGTGTAAATTTAAGGTGTACAACATGTTGATTTGATACACTTATTACTGCAGCATGATTGCCATTGTGACGATAGTTAGCACCTCTATCATGTCACATATCATCATTTCTTTTTAATGATTGGAATAATTAAGATCTAGTCTCTTTGATTATAATACAATATTGCTGCCTGTATTTGCTATAGTGTGCATTCTTTTTTTTAAAGAGTTAAATAGATAGATCCTTTACTTAGTGAATTAGTTCTCGTAAATAGGATTTTTAAACTCTTAGAAAATGGGTAGTTTGTGAAAAATTAATTCTATCTATGGAAAAAGAATTGTCATTTGAAGGATTTCCTATTATCAGAGTAAAGTTTGATGAGGTTCCCTTAGATCTTTAAATGCAATTCAAAAGATACAATAGGCATACATTAAGTCATACATGCACAACTTATGAAGAGCCGCAATTAAAATGGCAGAATGGTAGGTGAGCAACACAGAAGGCACTTATTTTTCTTACCCTACATCTGATGGAAGATATTTTCCGGGTGCCATTATATTCCCTTCAAACTCCTACAAGGAGAACTATGTTAATGGAGGGGAGAAATGTTCAGAGCTGTGAGACAGGTATACAGCATAAAGTGCACAAAATGTGTTTCCCTAAGACACTGTGATTGATTCCAACTTGCCTTGGGGCATAAACTATATAACTCATATTAAGGCCAGCTGCTAGACTCAAGATACAGTCTGACAGCGGATTGCATTCAAAGAAACAATAATATATTATAGCGTGTGTGTATACATGTAAACATATTATATATATATTAAGTTATATATATATATATATTAAGTTATATATATAAATATAACTTAAATTCTTCCCTTTTTCCTCTTTCCTTGACTTACGCTAAAGCCTGACTGGCTGAGGCTAAGAAAGCAGTTGCGGCTGAGTTGTTGGCTAGAGCTGAGGAGGCAGCAAGTTAATGTTGGGGCCCACAGAGCCAGCATAGGGGATGTACTCAAGGCCAGAGAAAGTAGCTAGAGATGGCAGAGCTGGGGTTGAGATGGCAGTTGGGGCCTCTCATCGGTTGCTGTTGTACCCTGTCACTTCATTCATGCAGGCTTTATACAGCCTCTCCCCAGCACAAACACATTAGGGAGAGTGGCTCCAATTAGTTCTTCTTCAGAATCATCTCTGATCCTGTCCCTGCTTTCTAAACTTAGGCCTACAATCCCAACTATTCCCACTACTTTGTGGCTCACAAATGCTAAGTAGGCCTGGTTCAATCCCTTTCCCCACCAATCCCTTAGGGCCTAAGCCTGTGTCTAGAAAGGATCACTACAGACATGGTGAGGGAACCAAGCATGGGGCACAGAGTCTTTTGTCCTTGCCACTTAGGCCACCAGGCTTCCCTGTGTCTACGTGTGAGTGTAGACACTGGGTGCAGTGTGCCCAGAGCACTTAGCAATGACTGCAACTCAGGCAAGTTGCTGAGAAGAGGCTGAGCTGTGGCCTGGGCTTTCTAGAGTGCTTGGTCCCCACAAAACACAAACATGACATAAAGGGGCAGAGGCTGCTAAACCTAGAAACATACTGAAGGGCTTCCCTGATCCCTCCATATCTCCCAAATAATATCTCCCCAGTTACATCAAAAGAGTAACATTCCCCCATAGGGTTCGTGTCAGCTAACCAGTTGTACAATACTATCCTCTTTCGCGCAAAACAGCTCTATGTATAGGTGTGTATAGAGTAGATTTTAATAGTTTCTATAAGGCCTTACTTAACATAATTCAGTGATATCATGGTTCTGATCTAATCACTGAGATCAGGGTTTACATACATAAAACAATACACTCAAGAAGTTTAGTGTATAATCAAATACAACCAAAACCAAAGAAATAGTTCCAGTCTCCAAATGCTAGGATACTATGATATCTATCCTTAAATGAGAGCATTTGCAGCATGTGATTATTTAGTGATCATGTCAACTAAACATTGTACATCTTCTCAGTAAATCCCAGAGCACAGTCTAGGCATCCTAGATCTTTTCCAGAATTGGAATTACTTGTTCTAGAAAATAGAAGATACAGGGGATGACATGATAGGACAAAAGAATGTCTCTTCAATAAATGATGCTAGGAAAACTAGTTAGGAAAAACTGGTTGGGAACGCTGTTAGGTAAGAACCGTTATCTCACTTCAAATACAAAATTCAACTGAAAATGGATTAAAGACTTAAATGTAAGACCTGAAACCACAAAACTAGAAACGTATGTTAGCAAAAAAAGCATAGGGGAAAACTTCTTGACACTGGTCTGGGCAATGATCTTTTTGAATAAAGTCTCAAAAGCACAGGCAACAGAAGCAAAAATAAACAAATGGGATTGCATCAAATTAAAAATCTTCTGCACAGAAAAGGAAACAATCAACAGAGCGAAGAGACAATCTAAAAAATGGGAGAAAATAACTGAAAAACATACATATGATAATGGGTTAATATCCAAAATATACAAAGAACTCAAACTCAATAGCGGAAAGCCCCCAAATAACCTGATTTAAAAATAGGCAAAGGACCTGAATAGACAGTTCTCAAAAGAAGACATAAAAATGGCCAACAGGTACGTGAAAAAGTATTCAACATCACTAATCATCATGGAAATGAAAATCAAAAGCACATGAGATATCACCTCACACCTGTTAGAAAAGCTATTATCAAAAAGACAACATGTAACAAGCATCGGCGAGGATGTGGAGAGAAGGGAACCTTTGTGCACTGTTGGTGGGAATGCAAATTGGTGCAGCCACTATGGAGAACAGTATGGAGATTTCTCAAAAATTAAAAATAGAACTAGCATGTGATCCAGCAATTCCACTACTGGTATATACCCGAAGGAAATGAGATCAGTATATTGAAGAGATATCTACACTCCCATAGTCATTGCAACATTATTCACAGTAGCCAATATATAGAAACACTCAAGCATCCATCAATGGATGGCTATCATTATACATATATATATATAATGGAATACTATTCAGCCATGAGAAAGAAGGAAACCCTGCCATTTGTGACAACATGGATGCATGGATCAATCTAGGGGACATTATGCTATGAGAAATAAGCCAGACAAAAACAAGTAGTATATGATCTCAGTTATACGTGGAATCTAAACATAAAAGGTCGAGCTCAGAAGCAGAGAATAGAACAGTGGTTACCAGAGGCTGGAGAAGGTGGGGGAAATGGGGAGGTGTTGATCAAAGTGTACAAAGTTGCAGTTATGTAGACAGATAAGTCTAGAGATCTAATGTACTGGCATGATGATTATAATTAATGCTGCACTGAACACTGGAAATATGCTAAGAGAGGAGATTTCAGGTGCTCTCATCATACATAAAAAATGGTAAATATATGAGGAGATATGTTACTAGCTTGACTGTAACAATCATTTCACTGTGTATTTCAAATCATCATGTTGTAAAGTTTAAATATATATAAGTTTTATTTAAAAATATATAAATAGGGCTTCCCTGGTGGTGCAGTGGTTGAGAGTCTGCCTGCCGATGCAGGGGACGTGGGTTTGTGCCCGGGTCCGGGAAGATCCCACATGCCGCGGAGCAGCTGGGCCCGAGAGGCCCGCGTACCGCAAAAAAAAAAAAAAAAAAAAAAAATATATATATATATATATGTGTGTGTGTGTGTGTATATATATATAAAGAATTAAAAAGATGTAAAAGGGAAACAGGTTCACAGATATAGAAGACAAACTAGTGGTTATCACTGGGGAGAGGGAAGGGGGAGGGGCAAGATAGGTGTATGGGATTAAGAGATACAAACTACTATGTGTAAAAGATAAGCCACAAGGATATATTATATAAGGATATATTATATAGCACTGGGAATTATAGCCATTATTTTATAATAACTTTTTTTTTTTTTTTTTTTTTTTTGCAGTACACAGGCCTCTCACTGTTGTGGCCTCTCCCGTTGCGGAGCACAGGCTCCAGACGCGCAGGCTCAGCGGCCATGGCTCACGGGCCCAGTCACTCCGCGGCATGTGGGATCCTCCCGGACCGGGGCACGAACCCGTGTCCCCTGCATCGGCAGGCGGACTCTCAACCACTGCACCACCAGGAAAGCCCTGTAATAACTTTTAATGGAGTACAATCTATAAAAATATTGAATCACTATGCTGTATACCTGAAACTAATATAATATTGTAAATCAGCTATACTTCAATAAAAAAAATACAGAAAATAAATAAATAAAGAGATGTAAAAAGTTAAAAAAAAAGAATTTCTCTATGTTAAGGCCTATTGTGCAGATAATGGTCCACTTTGTTCTATCTCTAGGAAACATGTTTCAAAAGGCTAAGAGCTATTTCACCACATAGGTAGCTATCTCCTCGTGTACCCACATCACCATACATGCTAGGCATCACCCTCATAACACCCTGTATACTTTCCTTATGCTACTTATCACAGATATAATCAAATATTTCTTTATTTGTTAGCGTCTGTTTTAAACTATCTACCCTAATAGATTTTAAACTCCACTAAGTCAGCAAATTTGTTTCCTTTACAATTGTATTCCTAGTGCCTAGCACAATTATTGATTCCTAATACATGCTCAGTAAATATGTGTGGAGAGGGAGGACTAGAGGGAAGGAAGAACAAAAGTCAGCAAGAAAGGAAAGATAAAAATAAGGCAAGAAGATGGAGGAAAAGAGATGGATATAAAAATGATTTAGATGGCGCAGTCAACATGACTTATGGATGAATAGATTAATAATAATCAACCATTTTAACCTAAAAAAAGCAATTTACATAGCAGTGCATGGCATCTATAGGACAATCACAGTTGGTTTTAATATGTAGATTGGATGTATGGACTATAACTTGTTTGTAGGAGTTTGAAACAGTCTTGGTTTCCTTATACTATAAATATCCGTTTTCAAATGAATCCTGATCTATGGAAGTGTCCTATCCAGGAGTCTTTAAAGTATAGACTTATAAGTCTATAAAGTATCATGCATTCAGTAGTGCTACTCAAAAACCTCCAAGGTGTTCTTGACACTTTTCTCATCCTTGCCACACATTTCCAATTCATTACCAAATTCTGTCAGTGTTGCTTCCTTGATATCTTTTGAATCTGTCTTCCCCTTAGTCTCCACTGTCACAAGTCTACCCTAAGCTATCTTTCCTTTGGTCAACTGAAATTATTTCCTAACTGGTCTCCCTGTTCCTACTCCAGATCCTTCAATTCACTTTCGCTGCTGAAACTAGAGTGTTTCCAAACACAAAGATGGGCATGTCAACTTCATGCTTAAAAGTCATTAGTGGCTCAAGACTCTTAAAAGCCAAAATTCTTAGTTAATTCTTAGATAATGTCCTACAAAATGTTGTGTGGTATGATCTTCCCTTCCCTTTCAAGCCTCCTCTTACAGCACTCTCATCCTCATCCTCTACACTCCAGTCACTCTAGCCTGATTTCAGTGACTTTAATGTATCATTCTATCCTGCTATCAGGTTACTGTTATTGTTTCCTTCATCTAGAATGTTCCTGCGTACCTATGCCCTTCACCTACCTAGTCAGGGCCTACTCATGTTTTAGGTCTGAGCTAAAGTAACACTTCTTCAGGAAAGCTTTCCCTTGGCCAACCTTGCCCGCTCATCTAGGTCAGGTTCCTTTTTAATATGCTCTATGTAACCATGTTCTTGACATTAATAAATTTTTTCTCAGATTGGAATTATACACTTACTCATGTGATTATCTGATTAATATATATTTTGCTAATTAGAAGATAAAGTCCATGAGAACCATGTCTGTTTTTGCTCAACATTAAATCAACATTTCCTAGCATAATAAATGGCACATTGCTGATGATCAATAAATATCTTTGTAAGAGGTAAAAAAGTAAGTGCGATCAAAGAGGTATAATATTTTAAATGTTCTCATAAAACAGGAAACTTTGTTGTAATTCTATTTTTAACCTAAAGTTGAAGACTTAGATTTAATATTCAGTTAACTTCCTTTACAACTTAAAAGAAGGGTAACATCACTATTTGGTGACAGTTTCTTTTTATGAAAAAATATTGAAATATCAGGGTTGTTATATTGTAACCTTGTGATGAAGCCAAATTAATATGCTCTACATCTTGATCTTATCATCAAATCACCTTTCATTTGAATAATGAAATATCTCTCCATGGAGCCAAGGTTTTATTGTGTTCACATATTTGCCCAGGGGAGAACAGTTTGAGTATCTATTCAAATGGTATGAAAGAGTTAGGTGATATTATGGGCTATGTTGAGAAATTGATTCACTGATCTATTTTGACAGAAAATGTCCTCAGAGACTGCTTTTACATTTAAAAGCACTGGGTCAGTCTTAGCAGCAACAAAGCCCCTTAATTGCTGTTATTTAAAAATTGTGATCTCTCTCAGGCTCCTCCTGGCTAGAACAACAAAAACAACAAAATAGTTTTCTTTATTTAACTACACACACTCTACTTTTTGTTTGCATCCTTAAATGGTGGGAACCATGAAGGTTGGTTCAGGATTATAGGAAGAAGGTATGGCTACTATTAGTGCTGGATGACTATAGCTTGGGGCTAAGCCAAAGGAGGGTCAAAGCAATTTAAATTGCAAGGTAGGACATACAATTAATACGGGACATAGCATTTACAATAAAAATAAAATCATCTATGGGAACACTCGGGGCTCTTAATATATAAAACAAAAGTGTCAAAATAGGTAAAGTAAGAAATAAGAATTTCTCTACCTCTTTCTAATGAATATGGGTTCTACCACCCTTAAAGTTCTTATCTGAGGACAGAAGATTTCAAACTTGTATTCACTTGACTTTGGAATGATCTTTTTTTATCTTGAAAGGCCTTATTTTAAAAGTATGAAACTTATAACCACCTTCATCTCTTCCCACATCTGTCCCTTGGCCCATCCCTCAAAAAGACCATTCACAATACTTTCCTATTCAAAACCTTTCAAGGATTTCTCATAACCTTCCAGATTAATTCAAAACATTTTAGGAGGACATTCAAGTTTCTTTAACATAATTTTCAAAGTGTTCCAAGATCTGGCCCCGGTTCGACTCTTGCCACTTCAACATTCAAATTGATACAAAAAGTGAACTCTCTATAGTTTCCAAATAGATCTTTTTCTCTCTTACTTCTCTGCTTCTGTGCATGTGCTGGGAATATCCTTTCTCCTAAAGTTAATTCCTGCTAGTCCTAAAAGGACCAGCTGAAACAAGAACCTCTTTTACTGTCTCTGAAAATCTGCTCCCGGTACTACCACTTTGGGCGAGGTATTGCCCATGTGCTCCCAGCTCCAAATGTAAATAAAGAAGCTTTATTCCTTTAAGTACAAGAAAAAATTATTGTCATTAAGGATTTTTAAAAAGTTAACTGTATATATAATTAAATAAGAAGACTCAATAGTGGAACCGAAAAGCATATACATGTCATCTATTCAGCAAGATTTTAGCCAAAGAAGTAATTCCCAC
Source organism: Leucopleurus acutus (assembly GCF_964270905.1). Classification (NCBI taxonomy): domain Eukaryota; kingdom Metazoa; phylum Chordata; class Mammalia; order Artiodactyla; family Delphinidae; genus Leucopleurus; species Leucopleurus acutus. The sequence goes on along the minus strand of NC_139148.1, from coordinate 121,107,374 downwards.
AGTTTAAGATGGCCACGTTGGCAGAGTTGGTATTGTTTTCGAAGGCTACTCCACTGAGTAAATTACAGCTCATTTCCACAGGGAAACAGCAGCAGTGTCCTCCATAGTAACAGCAGGAACTGGTCATTCAATCAACAGGAAGAGAGATAGTGGTAGTGGTGAATGCTTTTGTTGTAAATCCAATTGTATATGTGTGTTTGACACCGAAGTTCTAGAATTAACTGATAGTAAGACTCTAATCTCTTCTCTCCAGGGATCTGACACCTGGATTGGAATGTTTGTTCGCCCCAGTTGCAATCTCACTCCTAACTATCACTTGGAGATGGAAATGTCATGTAAATCAGCCTATAGCTCTGACACCATTTCCCACTCATAAGCAGGCATCACCAACATTTCATTTCTAGACAATTTTTAGAAATCCTATGTGACCCACAAAATATAAAAATTCTATAAACAATTTACTCATGAAAGTAGATTGAAATCTCTACTCTATGCACATTAGTGACATCAATAGAGACAGTTGCAGTTCTAGATTTTTTATGTTGGTGGAGTCTGGCATCAGCAATGATTGAGGAAAGGGAAGAGAAAGGCTTAATGACCTGTCCTGGGTTGAATCTGCATAGCAATCTCACTGTTTCTTACCTGCATTTGTCTCTTTGGGGAGGCATTTGTGGGGGAACCTAATGAATATTGTGTCCTAAGCCCTTTGTCATATGCCTTGGCATGACCACTCATGGCAAAAGCTACACCAAGCCTAATGTGCAGTTTTATGAAGGAATAATTAGCATATTTCTGACCATTGAGACCTCGAGTTTTGCTTTAAATTTGCTACTGTGTATTTGGGTGATGCTGAATAAGTTATTTTCCCTCTTTGGATTCCAGGTGTTTTTCTTTAAAAAAAATGAGGACATTGGGTTCCATGATCCTATGGCCTCTTCCAGGTTTCATATTCTATGTCTGAAATTATTAGCTTCAATGAGGTCTGGTGCTTTTTCCTTTGTAAAAATCTAAATCTTGGTCCTAGATGTCTAATGCCATGAATTTCCCCATTCTTATATACTCACCAGTAGTATTTAGCAATTACTGAACACACACCAGGCCCTGTGCTAAGAGTTTTATATATATTAATTCATTTGTTTGCCACCACAACGCTGGAAAGTAGGTACTAGTATTATTCTCATTTTTCATATGAAGAAACTAAAACTTAGAGAAGTTAAAAACCTTGACCTAGATCACCCAACTACGAAGTAGCAGAATCCAGATTTGAACCAGGCCCGTGTCCTTAGCTTTGTGCCATGTATTGCTAATGAATGTAATAGAAGTAATGCTAATAAGTATAACATTAATATAAGTCAGGTTTTATTATATTTGGCAATTTAATAAGCCTTACCACTATTGTGTAAATAAGTAGCATGTATAATATCATCATTTTATAGATAAAGGAATTAATCAGTTCCCAAATATTACTACCTGGTAGTTCAGCATTCTTTCCTCTACATGTCAGTGCTTTCTAATATTGAAGTCTGCAATAACAAGTTCAGATTAACATGCGTTTATTCACCAAATATTTCTTGAAAGCTTACATGTTCCAGGCACTGTACTGAGACTGATGAAAAGGATCACATTTTTAAATAGAAGTAAAAGTATCATTTAATGCTTTCACCACTAACTTGCGGATGGCCTTTCTAACAAAGTGGCTTCTAAGCAGAGACTTGAGGGAAAATGATGATGTATAGCTGATACCTTGGAGAAGGACCTTCCAGACAGAAGAATGCAAAGGCCCTAAGCTAGGCTTATGCATTCTGGATTATAGGAATCATAGATTGGTCAGCGTGACTGGAGCAGAATGATCCAGTAGTAGAATAATAAGCATTGAAGTAAGAGAGGCAATAGGTGACCAGACCATGTACAGTACAGCCTTATTAGGAATTTGGGTTTTTTTCTATTCAAGATGAAAAGCCTTTGGCATTTTCATCAACTGAAAGACATGATCTGGCTTAAAATATATAGTAGGGGATCAAGCGTGTAAGAAATAATCATTGGCATTATTACTTTAGCAAGTATTTTCCAGCTGCTCAGATGTTTTTAGAAACATTTTTAACTACCTGACTTTCTAATAGCTTTTAAAAAATAGTTATCAGTACTCAGACTTGTGAAATTTTCTACCACTTCAGGTTTAGGTATAGCTTTCTTCTCTTCACTTCCCTTCCCTTATTTCAAAGGAAAGATAGCTTAGATGCTAGATAAGGGTGGGTGCAAGAGGGATACAAAAAAGAAGGGAGGAATTAACAGTATTTTATCTGACAAAATAGGGAGTTAAGAGAAACTGTTTCTGGTTGGTAAAACAAAAAAAATGGAAATTTGAATACTCATTTTGAAGTAGAAGAGGTGCCTGGTGTAGGAACTCAGAATAATGATATACTAGTCCCAACAGGCTAAGTCAAGAGTCAACATCTGACCTGCTCCCTACTATTGTAAATAAAGTTTTATTGACCATAACTACCCTGTTTGTTTATGTATTGTCGATGGTGCCTCTCACACTGCAACAGCAAAATTGAGTAGTTGCAACAGAGTCCTATGTCCCTCAAGCCTAAAATACTTACTTTCTTACCTGTTACATAAAAAAAACTGATGATAACTTCTGCACTAGATTATGCTGCAATAAAAATTTAGTCTCAGAAATAAAGGGGCCTACCATAACAAAGGATTTTTTCTTGTGCACATCATTTTCAACACAGATCAGTAGAGACCCTGCTCCATGTTGTCATGCAGAACTAAGCTGCCTGAGTATCCACCATCTTATTATGCCTACATATCAGCACAACGTTTTAGGGTTTTCCATAGTACAGGAAGAGGTCACATGAAAATGCCATGCCTTCTTTTGAATGCTTTGGGTTAGAAGCAACACATATTACTTCTGCTCATAACCCATTAGCCAGCACTAAGCACATGGCCCTGATAAACCTCAAGGTGGCTTAAAAGCATCATCTTCCATGTAGTTTTTCTGTGTGCTCAGAAGGAGAGGAACTGCCGATAATAGAAATATCTAGAAATATTTAGCATAAATGACATAACAATATTGAGAGGAGGATGGAGGGATAGGAGTGGGAGGCTGCAAAAGACCTAAGTACACATCAGTCATTGCAGGGAATCAGTAGATAATGTCTAAAGTCAATAAACAATGGTGTAACCACATTATTTAGAGATAAGGAATTAACAACAAGAAGAACTAATAGAAAGTCAAGAAGGTGGTTTCTTCTGGCGCACAGAACTGGGGGAGGAGTGGTGTGGGCATAGGACTACTGGGTGTCATTACAAACTCTTCTATAGTCCTCAAGAGTATTACTTATTTGTAACTTAATGCATGTATTACTTGGATGCTTTATTTAAACTGGATCACTCTGGGCATGAATATATAATCTGTCCATAACAGCTTACTGTTAAGATCTAGTGCCCTGACCTTACTAACGGGTTTCTGTTTTTCCCATCTAGCCCTCCTCTAACCTATTCTCCAATTTTTTGTCAAAATGAAATTCTACTTACTCTCTTAAATTTACCACTGTCTAGAGTTTCTGGAAAAATAAGTTATAAACTCAGTGATGTGCTGGTAAATGTTTATCAACTAGCTCTCAAAAAAAAAAAAAAGCCCTGATTTGTATTGTTTGTATCTATTGTGTAAATACTACCATCATAACTGATTTCAAAGTACCAACATGATGTCACTAAACACAGAGTTTGGAGAGTTGCACAGTAGCACACCATGATATAATATCCACCATATAGATATAATATAAGTAAATATCCTCAATAGCATTATAATAGTTAAATGGAATAAAATAATTAGGAAATGATTAGTTTTTTATAGATATTATATTGGCTTTTCGTATATTCTATTCGATTGCATATTCTACATAATTTAATTTTAGTTGAAAATTATCTAAAATTAATATTTTTTAATAATCAACTAGGTCATGGAATTCTAGCACACCACTGTACATCTTCTTAGTAAGGTCCACAAAGCCCTTCATAAGCAAACCCCAAGCTTAGCTTTCCAGCCAATTCCATTCAGCATTCAGATCATAAATAATGATTAATGATTCCCTAAGTATACTGTTTTATTTCCTTATTCTGTGCATTTATTCTAAATTTCCTCTGCCTGGAGGGCCACCCTTTTTATTACAATAATGGGAACTCTTAATAGTCATACAAGATTCAGATGAGGAGTGATGGCAGTGAAAATAGTGGAATCAACACCTCCAGAAATTTCCTCCTTAGTAAAAGCAATGAGAAAACTAGCATTCAAGCATTATAAGAATCACCTCTTTAAAAACTCTGGAAATTAACAAAAGACTAGTAACAATATGAGAATTATTTAATCAAGAAAAATGTTTGAATGCAGGTAAGAATGGTTAGCTTTGTGTTTTACTGAATTGCCCTAGTTCAATACCCAGTCCTTCAGCTCCACAGGAGCCTTGAAAATCAGCAGCCTGCATTCACAGTGAAAACCAGTAGGCTGGCAGCCATTGGAGGGACAGAATACTGTTGGATCTTCTTCAAAGCCACATTCCCAGATACATGTCATTATCTGATGTTTCTGGTATCTCCCTGGAGGATCCCACTTGTAAGGTGGTCTGTATTTGACCTCATTCAGAGCTCACCTACTAAGAAAAGCCTTTTCCTTGGAGTTTGAAGAAAATCATTAAAAATAATTGTTTAAATTCAAGACTGTCTGAGGAGGTGGAAGCAGCTGGAGTGAACAATGGACTAACCAAAAAGCTTAAAAAGAAAAGCTAAAGAATGAGGTCACTATAAAGACTTAGAATCTAGTAGGCCAAGGGTATGCATAGAGCTAAGCATATGGCCAGGGCTTTGTGCATGTTCTGGAAAAACCTAAGAAGACCCTATGACCTCACTTCTGCCTGACCTTGAGGTTTTGTACAAAGGGAAAGTGAAGGATAAGGCAGAGTTGTTAATTGCCTGGCTCAGTGTTAAAGGCATGCCCCAACATACACACAGAGCCCTTTGGCAAAGACCAGGAGACTTATTGGTTCCAACCATTTAAAACAACTTCTGTCCAATCATTAGTTGACAACTAGTCTGAGTAGAAACTTTAATAGTCACACATGACTAAGAATAGATATCTTAAAGAATTAGTTAAGAAAAGTCACTAAACAAATGAATGAACAAGAACAACAATAAACAGCAACAACAACAAACCCTGAGGTAAAGGAAGAATTTGATTTCCAGAGTTGCTACACTATATTATTTAAAATCTCCAGTTTTTGACAAACAATCATAAGACAGGCAATGAAACAAGAAAGTATGGTCCATATGGGCACTAAAGAGCAATCAAGAAAAACTGTCCCTGAGGAGCAGACATTGGACTTATTAGAAAAATTCTAAACATATTCAAAGAACAAAAGATAACCATTTCTAAAGACATAAAGGAAACTATGAAAGCCATATCTCACCAAACAGAGCATATCAAATGATAGAAGTCATGTTTAAAGTACCAAATAATAATTTTGGAGTCAAAAAGTATAATAACTGAAATGAAAAACTCACTAGAAAGGTCACTAGCAGATTTGAGAAGGCAAAAGAATCAGTGAATGTGAGCTAAGTTAATTGAGATTATCCAATCTGAAGAACAGAAAGAAAACAATGAAGAAAAACGAACAACACACGGAGACCATCGCCAAACATACCAAAATATGCATGCAGAGAGTGAGAAAGGGGTTAAATTTTTTTGAAGAAATAACTGCCAAAAACTTCCCAAATTTAATAAAAAATATTAATCTACACATCCAAGAAACACGGTGAACTCCAAGTAAATCAACTCAAAGAGATCTACACCCAGACACATCATCATCAAACTGACAGACATAAAAAGAGAATCATGAAAGCAGAAAAAAGAAGCAACTAATTTTCTGTAAGCAATTCTCAATAAATTAACAGCTGTTTTCTCATCAGAAACCATTGAAGATCAGAAGGCAGTAGGATGACATATATAAAGCACTGAAAGATAAAAGCAGTGAACTCAGAATTTATATCCATCAAACCTATCCTTCAAAATGAAGGAGAAATTGACACTATCATGTAAACAAAAACTGAGACAAGTCATCACCAGCAGACATGCCCTATAATAAATACTAAAGGAAGTCCTTTAGCCTGAAATGAATGGAGGCTAGAGAGTAATTCAAATCCACATTGAGAAATAAAGAGTAGCAGTAATGATTACCACAAAGATAAATATAAAAATAGCATAAATATTTTGGGTGTAACTTTTAAAATCCTTTTTGTGAATTATTATGAATCCATGTTGACAGGCATGTAATGTAAAAACATATAATTTGAATTACCATAAGAGCACAAATAGGAAGGAGGAAACATAGCTATATAGGAGCAAAGATTTTGTATACTGTTGAAATTAAATTGGTACCAATCCAAACTACATTGCTGTTAATTAAGGTGTTAATTGCAATCCCCAGGGAAACCATTAATAAAATAAATTTAAAATATATTATAAAAGAAATGACACAGGAATTAAAATTATACACTATAAAAATCTATTTAACACAAAAGAAGGCAGTAGTGGATCAACAGAAAAACAAAAGAAACATAATACAAATAAAAAACAAAGAAATATAATGTACACATGAAATATATAAAGTTATGAACCAATGTTACCTCAATAAAAAATAAATCTTAAAAAATAGTAAAATAGCAGATACAAAACCTACCTTATCAGTAATTATATTAAATTGTAAATGGATTAAATATTTTAATCAAAAGGAAGAGATTGGCAGAACAGATTAAAAATAATCCAATTAAATTCTGCATACAATAGGTCCACATGGAAAAAGATATTCCATGCAAGCAGTAACCAAAGCAAGATAGAATGGCTATAGACGAAATAGATTTCAAAACACATATTATTATTAGAGACAAATAAGGCTATTTTATCATGATAAATCTGTCAATCCACCAAGAATATATAAAAATTATGAAAATAATTGTACCCAACAACAGAGTCCCAAATACATTAAGCAAAGACTGACAGATTTGAAAATAGATATAGACAACTCAGCTGTAATAATTGGAGATTTCAATATACCACTTTTAATAATGGATAGAAAAACTATGCAGAAGATGAACAAAGAAATAGAAGACTTGGACAATGCTATAAACCAAATAGACCTGACAGAAATCTATCAAACACTCCATGCAACAATAGCAAAATACACATTTTTCTCAGGTGTACATTGAACATTCTTTAGGACAAACCATATTTTTAGGCTATAAAGCAAATCTCAGTAAATTTACATACCATGTGTATTCTCTGACCACAAAAGAATAAAATTAGAAATCAATAAATAAACAAAATTTGGGAAATTTGTATAAATTAAATAACACACTCAAGTAACCAGTGAATCAAAGAATAAATCATGGGTAAATTTAAGAAGCACTTTGAGATGAATGAAAATAGAAATACAACTAACAAAAAGTAATAGGATTCAGCCAAAGCAGTGCTTGGAGAGAAATTTATAGTTGTGAGCACCTATGTTTTAAAAAACTCAAATAGGCAAGGATGTGGAAAAAAGAAAACACTTGGGCATTGTTGCTGGGAATGTAAACTGGTTCAGCCATGATGGAAAACAGTATGGAGGTTCCTCAAAAAGTTAAAAAATAGAACTACTATATGATAGAGCAATTCCACTTCTTAGTATTTATTTGAATAAAATGAAAACACTACCTCAAAAATGTATCTGCAGCCCCATGTTCTCTGCAGCATTTTTTAAAATAGCCAAGACATGGAAATAACCTAAGTGTGCATAGATGGATACATGGATAAAGAAACTGTGGTTATATTTATTTAATGAAATATTATGCTGCCATAAAAAAGAATTAAATTCTGCCATTTGTTACAATGTGAATGGAACTTGAGGGTATTATGCTAAGACAAATACTATATATATATATATATATATATATATATATATATATATAGAGAGAGAGAGAGAGAGAGAGAGAGAGAGAGAGAGAGAGAGAGAGTGGAGGGGTGGGGGACACAAAACAGGTGAAAGTGGTCAAAAGGTACAAACTTCCAGCTATAAGATAAATAAGGAAAAAAACCCAGCAACCTCAAATCAATAACCTAAACTACCACATTAAGAACTTATAAAATAAGAGCAACATAAACCCTAATCAAGCAGAAGGAAGAAAATAACAAAGACTAAAGTAAAAATAAATGAAATACAGATTAGAAAAACAACAGAGAAAATCAAAACCAAAAGTTGGTTCTTTGAAAAGATCAACAAAATCAACAAATCTTTAGCTAGACTGACCAAAACAGAGGATTCAAATTACTAAATTCAGAAAATAGAGGAAATGAGACATTTGTTCACACAAAACTTATACACAAGTGTTCACAGCAGCATCATTCATAATAATCAAAAGTAGAAACCACCCAAATATTCATTAACTGCAGAATGGATAAAAAAAATATGATGTATCCATACAGTGGAATATTATTCAGCTGTAAAAAGGAAAGAAGTTCTGACACATGCTACAACATGTATGAGCCTTGAAAAGATCAAGTCAAAGAGGCCAGACACAAAAGGCCACATATTGTATAATCATATTGTATATACATACTGTATATACATATTGTATAATCTTTTCCACGTCCTATTTCCTATTTTTTCTTTCTGTGACTACTTTCTCACAGATTCAGCACTGTCATGATTTAAAGAGTAATTGGAAGAACTTATCACTTTTTCTACAGAAGACAGGAATAAATAAGGAAGCAGAACATTTAGTCTAGTCTCATCTGAGATCTTCTATGTGGGAGTAACTGAAGCAGTCAAAGGCATGAACTTCCATAGACCCCTTTCACCACATCTACCCACCCAACTGCATCTGTACCATATACCACTCTCCTTTGATCTTGGTTACTCTGGATGAACCATTCTTACTTCTAGTTAAGGCCACTTTCTCCACTGAAACATTAGATGCCATCTTCTCTTGCCAGTTGAAGGATGCTGCTTTAGCAATTATCCCTTTATTTCCAGTATCATCAGATTCTCCCTCTCCATTGAATTATCTACATCAGTATATAAATACACTCTTCCCATATTACCAATCAACAAACAAAAACCATAAAAAACCTTTCCTGACCCTACTTCCTTTTACTCTCTGCCTATTCTCAAGTAAACCCACTCCAATCAGAATTTCACCTTTATCAGTCCATCTAAACTGTTTTTATGAGTGTCACTAGTAATATCCACATTGCTAAATCCAATTTCAACTCTCAGTTCTCATATTATTCAACCTCTGTACAGCATTTGACACAATTGCCTATTCCCTCCTCCTTGGAAAACTTTCTTCACTTGGGTTTCAGGACACTGCTCTCTTCTTGTTTCCTCTTACTTTTCTTGTCTCTCCTTCTTAGTCTTGTTTGCTGGTTCCTCCTCTTTTCCCTGACCTGTAAATGATAAAGATTCCTAGGGCTCAAAACTTAAATGTCTTCTTCATCTGTAAGTGATCTTATTCATTCACATGACTTTAGATACCATCTCGATGCCAATAACTCCCGTGTTTATTTCTCCGGCATATACCTTTCGCCTGAACTCAACATTCATATCCGTAACACAACTTAACACATGCCCCAAACCAAGGTTGCATTTCTGCCAAAACCTTCTTCACTCTGTCTTCTCCATCTCGTAAATAGCAACATCTTCCCAGTTGCTCAGGCCGCAAATATTGGAGTTACCTTTGAGTCCTCTCTTTCTCTCACTCCTTATATCCAATCAGTCAGGAAACCCTGCTGGTTCTACCTCCAAAATTAATCTGCAATTCATCCACTTATCATTATCCTAGTTGCCAATATGTTGATCCAAGTCACCATCATCTCTTGTTTATACTATTGCAGTAGCCTCTTATCTGGAATCCTGGTTTCAGCCATTTCCCTCCTTCAATCTGTCCTCTACACAGAAGCCTCTTATCTGGAATCCTGGTTTCAGCCATTTCCCTCCTTCAATCTGTCCTCTACACAGAAGCCACATTGGTCCTGATAAATTTCAAGTGAAATCAAGTCATTCCTTTTTTCAAAACACTCATCCTCAGAATTAAAGCCAAAGCCAAATGCTTCTGTGATCTGCCCACACCAGCCCTCCTTATTCACCCCCAGCTACCTCTGTGAACTCATCTCCTACTACTCTCCTCATTCACTCTACTCCAGTTTCACTGGCCACCTAAATTTCTTTGCATACTCTAGGCACATTCTCACTTCAGTGTCTTTGAAGTTGTTTTTCCCTTTTCTGGAGTTTTCCTCTGAATGTTTCTCTCAAATCTACTTATTCATCCCTTTTCCAGCTCCATACTTTAGTCCCTAGCACAGATTTACTGGTATCTCTTCCTCCCTCCCTCCCTCCCTCCCTCCCTCCCTCCCTTCCTTCCTTCCTTCCTTCCTTCCTTCCTTCCTTCCTTCCTTCCTATTCTGCGGTACGCAGGCCTCTCACTGTTGTGGCCTCTCCCGTTGCGGAGCACAGGCTCCGGACGCGCAGGCTCAGCGGCCATGGCTCACGGGCCCAGCCGCTCCGCGGCATGTGGGATCTTCCCGGACTGGGGCACGAACCCGCGTCCCCTGCATTGGCAGGCGGACTCTCAACCACTGCGCCACCAGGGAAGCCCATTGATTTATTTGTGAATAATAAAATATTTTAAATGGATGACAAGATCATCAGCAACTCAGCAGTCCCGGTAAATACCAATTGTCCCAAGAATTTTCCTGGTCCAGTTTTCCATTACACTTAATGGTGCTGTCATCCTCCCATGGGTCTGTGCTCCCAGTGCGGCTGTTATTGTTGATATCCCCTAGCTGACAGACCTGTTCTCTGTTCCATTCCACATATGCCTACTGAAAGTATGATTATCACCCAAGTCCCAGTTGAAATGCTTCCTCTTCCATGAAGCATGGGCAAAACTTTCAACTAGAGATTGGTTTACTTCTTTTAAACTCTTATATTGCATTGTTGTTCTCTTGTAACATTTCATTATGAAATATAGGGAGGAAATAGTGGTGAAGTGGAAATGGCATTTGGACTTAGAACATGAAGGCCAGGGATTCATATTCTAGCTCTGTCATTTACCAAATCTGTGACCTTTGGCATCAAACTTTGTCTATATGGGCCTCATTCTCCTCACCCCCAAGATGTGGATGATAACCCCTAAGTGGAGTTGTTTTGAAGATCTCAGTAGCTAATATATGGAGAAATATGTAACACACAACTTGAAATATAGCAGATAAATAATTATTAAAACACAAGGCTCATACATTTTATCAAATTGAAAGTCTCTTGATAACCAGGGTCATGTCAATTCTGCTTTACACAGCTCTACCGCAGACCTAGTTAGGATATTGCTTGGTCTGTGGTAGTTACACTCAATGTTAAAAGAATTAATTTCTTTAAAAAAAAAAAAAACTGTTGCCCAATACTGAAGACATGTTATCCTGTGGCTTATTCCCAAATCTTCACTTTGCCACTTTAGAATAAAGGTGACTTATCACATATAACTGTCTTTGATTTTGGTTGTAAAAGATGTGTTTCAGGAGAGTAGACTGTACTGATTTTTCCTACACGATCATGGCATGTGATGATGATATATTTTATGTGTTAAAAGACTAAGTAGGACCTCACACCCTTTGATCACACACTGTTTATTTTTCATTTACACCACTGCTCTCAGAGCTACTGTGAAGGGAGCAATAAGATAGTTGTATAACAAACCAGAAATAAGTTTTATTTAGAATGTAAGTTGACTAATTCCTCGATTCAACTTTTTTCTTTATCTGTGATAACTGTATTCGCATTTATAATATGGAAAACTTATAAATTATACTTTTCTACCTGAAAGAAGATTGAAAGGAAAAGAGTAATATGAAAGATGTAATTATAATGTGCCAAAATAGGATCATTGCAAGTTGTTCTCTTTTTAAGAATTTATTTTGGATGACATTTAAATTAAACTGCATTTTAATTCAAGCACAAAGAAGGAAACCCACATCACTAACTAGCTTTGCCAATCAACCTGTCAATATACTAATTATCAGAAACTTTAGCAAGGAAGAATTGTCCCCTTGCAATTCTTGTACCCTGGCCCCAGACACAAAGGCAATTACTTTGTTCAAGTTGTCACCTTGTGACTCAAGTTTGAAATGCACTCCTCCGCAGTGTTAATAGGCCCTATCCATGAAAAAACTTGTAAATTTTGGTAGCTATAGAAATGGCATTTCTTAATTTTAATAGATTCAAATCCTTTAAGGGAACAATTCTGTGTATCCCTAAACTGATCCTATGCATAAAAAATTGCAAGCAATAAAATAACCATGTAAAACCAATCATAATAGCTGTCATTTATTAGACAACTACCAGCTTTAGATTTTTAAATGATATCTTTAATTTCCAAACTCTAAGAGATAAATACTATGTCCCATTTAATAAGTAAGAAAGTGAGGCTCAGCTAAGTTAAGGAAACTCCACCAGGTTGCATAGTAAGGAAGTGCATAGCTTAGTCAGCTTTTACTGACTAAAGCCCTTGTTTTTTGTATTATGTCAAAACCAGAAAAAAAATTGCTAGCCTTATTCGAAGTGTATATTACTTATGAAACAACTATGGGGTATATAGTGACATCTCCCCTTTCATTCCTGATATTGGCAATTTCTGGCTTCTATCTTTTTCTCCTAATTGATGGAAAAAATCTTTAAAACTCATCATAAATACTCATCATTTTAGGCCCTATGCTTTGTATAGATCCAAATTTTTATGTGGTATATGTCATTTTCCTTTAATCTGAAGAACTTCCTATAACATTTCTTACACTCCAGGACTGCTTGAAAAAAATTCTCTCTGCTTTTTTGTTTTGTTTTGTTTCTGAAAGTTTCTGTATTTCTTCATCTCCAAAATATATCTTGACTGGATGTAGACATCTAGTTTGACAGTTTTGTTTGTTGTAGCACTTTATAAATTTTGTCAAAGTGTCTTCTGGCTTTCATAATTTCTGACAAGCAGTCTGTAATAATTCTTCTTATTCATCTACAGGTAATGTGCCCTTTTTTCCTCCTCCTGCTTTAATTTTATTTCTCTACTTATTTTAGCAATTTGATTATGATGACTTAGGCTTGGGTTTCTTTGTGTTTACTCTCCTGTGGCTAACTGAACTCCTTGGTTCTATGAATTTATAGTTTTTTAATCAAATTTACAAAATTTTATCCATTTATCCTCAAATGATTTTTCTGCTTCTACGTTTCTCCCTTCTCTTTCCTGGACTCTTCATATACACATATTACATCATATAGCATCATTTTACTTATCCCTAGTGCTCTGTAGATTTTTTAATAAACAGTTTTAGGATAGTTTTAGATCTACTCTAAAGATATGAAACTAGTATAGCAAGTTCACATACAAGAAAATCCCACAGCCAGTTTTCCCTATTGTTAACATCTTACACTAGTCTGGTGTATATATCATAACAAATGAGGCAATATTGATTTATTATTATTAACTAAAGTCAATACTTCATTCAGTATTTCTTAGGTTTTACCTGTTGTCCTTTTCCTGCTCCAGGATCTCATGCAGGGCACCATATTACATTTGGTAATCTGTCTCCTTAGGCTCCTCTTAGCTATTTCTCAAACTTTCCTTGTTTTGTTTTTTTTTTTACATCTTTATTGGAGTATAATTGCTTTAAAATGGTGTGATAGTTTCTGCTTTATAACAAAGTGAATCAGTTATACATATACATATGTTCCCATATCTCTTCCCTCTTGCGTCTCCCTCCCTCCCACCCTCCCTATCCCACCCCTCTAGGTGGTCACAAAGCACCGAGCTGAAGTACTGGTGAGGTATTTTGTAGAATATCCCTCAGCTGGGATTTGTCTGATGCTTTCTTATTATTAGACTGAAGCTATAAGTTTTAGGAAAGAATACCACAGAGATGAACTGCTTTATTCTCATAACATCATATCAGGGCTACATGATACCACATGATATATCACTAATGACATTAACCTTAATTACCTAGCCAAAGTAGTGTATGCCATGTTCTCCACAGTAAAGTTACTAACCCCTCCCTTTCCATACACTATTTTTTCAAAGCAAATCATTAAATGCAGCCAACATTCAAAGAAGAAGGGAATTAAGTTCTACCTCTTGGAGTAGGGAGTAATCAATGTAAATTATCTGGAATTTTTCTGTATAGGAGATTTGTCTCTTTTCATCCATTTATTTATTTACTCAGTAATTTATTTATATCACTATGGACTCCTAGATATTTATTGTATAGTTTGCATTACAATTGAATACTGTTTTATTAATTTTGTTTTTCATATTATTCCAGCTTTGATCACCATATATGGTCAAAGGGGTGCTTTGTGCTGGTTTCTATGTCCTTTGGACATGCCCCTATTCTTTTGCTTTAGATTACTTTGTGGCATTACCAGATGCTCCAGGTTTATATTGTGTAATTCCTGCCCCAGCCCTAGAATCAGCCATTTCTTCAAGAAGCCCTGATTTCTTTTATTAGAGAATGATATTAGAAACCAAATTCTGTGTCCTAGGTGTCTTGGTCGCTAGTGAGTTGTCATCAGTTCTAGGCTCTCTCAACTGATACAATGAGTGAGTATATGTATATATACACAATTTCGTATGTACCCATACCTACAAATATTTCTAAATGTATCTATATTAAGCTAAATATGAGTTTATACTGATATCTCAGCTCTAACCCATCACCATATATATCATTCTAGCCTTTTGCCCTGCTTGTCTAACTTCCCATTCCAAAAGTGAGAAACTGAGTTCCCATAATCCATCACCTATTTGTTTAGGTGTCCAGTTCCAGTACACATAGATGTCGAGTAGTTTTAGAATTGTTAGCCTGTACCCCAACGGGAAATAATGTCATCCAATAGACTGCAGTGTTTATGTAAATTCTCTTGCTTTTAGTCTCACAGTTTCCATTCACATTCACCTTTACCCCCACCCTCCTCAGTAAGGCTATTTAATACATTTGTAATACAGTCAGATTCTGTTATCACAATCTGAATTTTCTATTTTTGCTTTAGTTTAGATAGTTTCTATATTTTTTTTCTCTTGCAGTGTCTAATGTTCTGGTAACTTCATCCACTTAGTTTTTAATTTCAGATAGTATATGTTTTATTTCCAAACTCTCATGTTTTGTTTTCTATTTCTCTCCTCACTGTGTTCATTTTTCTTTAAAATATAGAGCATAGTTATATTATTTTAAATAATTATGTTACAGCCCTCATCAGCAAATTCCATCATCTCTGATTTCCACCTGTTTATGGCTCAAATTTTCCTGTTCAGTTTGTTTTACTAGGCAGTTAAATGAAGATTTTGATTTTAAGGATTTTTTTATTTGATTTTTTTGGATCATGATCTTAAGGTTTTGGATCTTGATTTTAAGGTTTGTTTTTAAGCTTTAGTAGGGTGAGTCCAGAGTAGCCTAAGCTCTTGGGCAAGTCTACTGATTGCCTAAAGGATTAAGTGAGGTCTCTCCATTTTCAGTGGTAGGCTTTTGAAGATATTTCATCCCTATGTGTGGGAAATTAAACAAACAAACTGTCCTTGACATCTGGGAACTTGTCTGACACAGCTCGGTTTCAGTGCTGTTAGAAGCTGGCCTGGCACTCATAGCTAAGCCATATTCTCTTCTTGGACATAAACAATCTCACAGAACACCAACTTCAGACCATGATAAACTGAGATAAAACAGGGCCATTTTGTCTAAGCACAAAAATAAGATCACTGTGTAATCCAAAAAGTACGAATATACCCCTCTCCCTGCTTCTAGGTGTGAATACTGCTTGTTTTTCTAACTACAGATTTATATTTGCCCTACTCTGCCCTCCTTCTATATAAGATTTATTTTGATATCAACTCATAGAATTGCCTCTAGATCTCTAGATTTCTGACCAAATCTAGACCAAAGCCTTACTTCCTTAGACTCTTTTTCAAATCACCCAACCAAAGCCTAAATCCTATAATAGGTTCTTTCTAACACCCTCTTACTGAGATGTCCTGGTGTTCATTCGCCCTCACTGCGATGAATAATAAACCTGACTAACACCATACACAAAAATAAGCTCAAAATGGATTAAAGACCTAAATGTAAGGCCAGAAACTGTCAAACTCTTAGAGGAAAACAGAGGCAGAACACTCTATGACATAAATCACAGCAAGATCCTTTTTGACTCACCTCCTAGAGAAATGGAAATAAAAACAAAAATAAACAAATGGGACATAATGAAACTTCAAAGCTTTTGCACAGCAAAGGAAACCATAAACAAGACCAAAAGACAGCCCTCAGAATGGGAGAAAATATTTGCAAATGAAACAACTGACAGAGGATTAATCTCCAAAATTTACAAGCAGCTCATGCAGCTCAATATCAAAAAAACAAACAACCCAATCCAAAAGTGGGCAGAAGACCTAAATAGACATTTCTCCAAAGAAGATATACAGACTGCCAACAAACACATGAAAGAATGCTCAACATCATTAATCATTAGAGAAATGCAAATCAAAACTACAATGAGATATCATCTCACACCAGTCAGAATGGCCAACATCAAAAAATCTAGAAACAATAAATGCTGGAGAGGGTGTGGAGAAAAGGGAACACTCTTGCACTGCTGGTGGGAATGTGAATTGGTACAGCCACTATGGAGAACAGTATGGAGGTTCCTTAAAAAACTACAAATAGAACTACCATATGACCCAGCAATCCCACTACTGGGCATATACCCTGAGAAAACCATAATTCAAAAAGAGTCATGTACCAAAATGTTCATTGCAGCTCTATTTACAATAGCCAGGAGATGGAAACAACCTAAGTGTCCATCACTGGATGAATGGATAAAGAAGATGTGGCACATATATACAATGGAATATTACTTAGCCATAAAGAGAAATGAAATTGAGTTATTTGTAGTGAGGTGGATGGACCCAGAGTCTGTCATACAGAGTGAAGTAAGTCAGAAAGAGAAAGACAAATACCGTATGCTAACACATATATATAGAATCTAAGGAAAAAAATGTCATGAAGAACCTAGGGGTAAGACGGGAATAAAGACACAGACCTACTAGAGAATGGACTTGAGGATGTGGGGAGGGGGAAGGGTAAGCTGTGACAAAGTGAGAGAGTGGCATGGACATATATACACTACCAAACGTAAAATAGATAGCTAGTGGGAAGCAGCCACATAGCACAGGGAGATCAGCTAAGTGGTTTGTGACCACCTAGAGGGGTGGGATAGGGAAGGTGGGAGGGAGGGAGATGCAAGAGGGAAGAGATACGGGAACATATGTATATGTATAACTGATTCACTTTGTTATAAAGCAGAAACCAACACACCATTGTAAAGCAATTATACTCCAGTAAAGATGTAAAAAAAAAAAACAAAACAAAAAAACCTGACTTCTTCATTTACACATGTGTTCCTGGAAGGCAGTGACAGTGAGTTCTGGAAAATTTTCAGCTAATGACTCACAAGGAGTCATTCTTTCTCAGGTGTCACGAAACTCATCCTACAAATGTGTTAATTAGTAGTCAGACAAAGATTCAAAAGGCCTCCATGAAGATTTCTGGAGTTCTTTTTCTGTATAGCTCCCTCCTCTCCATTATTCTGCTATGCAAATTCCAATTATTTCAACCTACCTGAATTCTAATAACTACTCTTCAATTTAGTGAAACAATAGTGGTTTACTTGGGTTCCTTTTTCCTATGCCACAGTTCAAAATTTACCTCCTGGTAGGGAGCTGGAGTGATTGTAGAGCTCACCTTGTTTGTTTCCCTTCTCTTAGTGATCACAGCACTAATTTCTATACTGATTTCTGAAAAGAGATTATTTCAAATGTTTATTTTCTAATTTTCTCTTTTTTTGTATTGGGAGGGAAAGTTTTGGATTGGTTATTCCTTCATGGGCAGAAATGGAAGCTCTTTGTTTTTTAACATTGAATCATACCATATATATTTATTTGCTATTTGCTTTCCCCACTTCAACTCTTTGAAAACATACCAAAAATATATTGTAGATAAAATTCTTCACTGTATTTAATACCTGGTTAATATTTTATAAGATATAATGATTATTATATATATAATCAATGCACTTTTAATGAACATTTGTTTCCATTGTGTATGTTGGTGCATATGGTACCTTTTTTGCCCCTACACATAATGTTGCATTATTGTATTTATTCTGACATCCATATGCCCAACAAACATTTATTGAAATGCTATGTGCCAGGCAGGATGCATTAAAATGATCATGGTTCCAACTGCTAAAACCATGAAAAGTTAAAAAAAACAAAAAACAATGTAATTGGCTATTTCTGAGAAATGTACTTTAATTTTCCAGTGTTGA
Source organism: Leucopleurus acutus (assembly GCF_964270905.1). Classification (NCBI taxonomy): domain Eukaryota; kingdom Metazoa; phylum Chordata; class Mammalia; order Artiodactyla; family Delphinidae; genus Leucopleurus; species Leucopleurus acutus. Next base: position 121,088,925 of record NC_139148.1, on the reverse strand, counting down.
TTTTCTGTAACATCTATTAGAACTATAGTTTATGTATTTTGGTGGATCTACTTTAAATATCTCCAAAATATCTTATTTCTCTCAAAAACGTATTTTAAAACCATAAGTTTATACATAAGTTGTGATTTTATAAGTGTAACTTCAAATGACCTTTCTGGATAGTCTGTAATTGGGAGAGTCAGATCTATTTACTCCATACATTTAATTTTCTAATACTCTATTTAGGGTATTGATGGAAGCAATGGGCTCTAGGTAGTTTGGGGCAGTAGGTAGTATGTGGTTAAATAAAACAAACGAAGAAGAAGAAAACCAAAAAACCTTGAAACTTTTGATTAAAGAAACACATTCACTGGACTTTCCTGGCAGCATAGTGGTTAAGAATCCACCTGCCAATGCAGGGGACACAGGTTCGAGCCCTGACTGAGATCCCATATGCCGTGGAGCAACTAAGCCTGTGTGCCACAACTACTGAGCCTGTGCTCTAGAGCCCGTGAGCCACAACTACTAAGCTCGCACCGCAACTACTGAAGCCCGTGTGCCTAGAGCCCATGCTCCGCAACAAGAGAAGCCACCGCAATGAGAAACCCATGCACCCCAACGAAGAGTAGCCCCTGCTTGCGGCAACTAGAGAAAGCCCGCACGCAGCAACGAAGACCCAACGCAGGCAAAAATAAAATAAATTAAAAAAAAAAAAAAGAAACACAATCACAAATTTTCACATTAGTCAGCTTTGAACTGTGGGATGAGAATGGCATATAAGGAACCAGAAAAGAATTACAGCCTTTTCTTCCCTCTCAGTAATTTCTTCTCTGTGCTACCTAAGTCAGGGAGAGGGCAGGCTTAGAAAAAGGAAAACTAGCACCTTTAATTAGTGGGAAACAGATAGTTTTTTCTCACTAGAAAATGAAGAACAAAGGCAAAGGTGTTTAATATGAAACTGGCTTTGAAACATAAGCCACAATCATAATTCACCATTCACTGTATTTAAAATGTTACTCTAAGACTTCTAACATTACTCATTACAGTTTATATTTCTGTGTCAATGAAGAATTACGGGTTTTGAAGAAAAACGTTTAAAGAATGTTTGAGTAGAACTGTACTAATGTCCCTTTCAGTTAGTTATTTGCCACCCAACTTCCTTTCTAGTTTATGAAATCCTGAGTCTGTATTCTTTAATATATCTTGGGAGTGAAGATATATTCGGAAAAATAAAATGGGGAGCAAGTAGAAAAGAATCCAATGAAATAAATCATTGTCCCAGGCAACTTGAAACATTAAGTCAGCAATATGAACAAGCTATGATTTTTAAGTGCTTACTGTGTGCTAGGCAGACCATAGCTTTAAGCAATATCCATTTTTCCCCAGGTTTATTGAGATATAATTCACATACAACACTGTGTAAGTTTAAGGTGTACAACACGCTGATCTGATACACATACATTCCAAAACGAGTACAACTAGAGCATTAGCTAACATCATATCACACTATTGCCATTTCTTTTTGGTGGTGAGAGCATTTAAGATCTACTCTCTTAGCAATTTTCAAGAATACGATACACTATTATTAATTACAATCACCATTAATCTGATAACTGGAAGTTTGTACTCTTTGACCAATATCTCCTCATTTCCCATCCACCTTCCCCCAGCCCCTGGTAACCACCACTCTGCTCTCTGTTTTTATGAGTTTGGCTTTCTTTAGATTGCACATGTAAGTAAGATCATGCAGTATTTGTCTTTCTCTGTCTGACTTATTTCACTTAGCTTAATGCCTTCAAGTTTCATACATGTTGTCACAAATGACAGGATTTCCTTTTTTCTCAAGGCTGTATAATACTCCATTATATATTATATATTTATCATTATATACATATATAATATCACTATATATGTACCATAATTATGATTATGATACTACATATCACATTTTCTTTATCCATTTATCTGTTGACAGACACAGATTGCTTCTTTTTTGTTTCTTTTGCTATTAAGTACTATGCTTTTTAATCTTCAAACCAGCTTTATGAATTACATACTCTTATTATTCCCCATTTCACACAGGAAGTTATTGAGGCTTGGAGAGGTTAAGTAGCTTGTGTAAGGTTATGCAGCTAATAAAAGGTAAAGCTAGGTTCCAAACCCAGGTCTGTGTGAATACGTCATCTTAATTCTTTCCTCCCATGTTGTGTTGCCTCTATATGGCATCTCTGTAAAATTCTTAGTCTTTTTAAAGGGAATAACTGTTCCCTATAGCTAACTTCCATTGAATGTTCTCAGGAGAAACATCTTACATAATGCGTATGACTTCTGGTTCTAGGACTAAGGTTGACACCATAACTTTGGATATCCATTTCCCTAATTCTATTCTTCTATTTGGAGGTTAATGTGGAGAGCTGAGGCAAGACATGGTTAAGAACTTGAAGACTCCACTTAATGTCAGCTCTGCCTCTAATTGCTCTGCTGCTCCTGATTGGTACTTGACTTTTTTACCCAGGGGCAGGAAATAAGGTTCCTATTACGCTAAGATCAATAATAAGACCTTTCCCAATATCCCATCATCTACATGGGTTTCAATGCCTTCTACTCTACAGAAGAGGAAACATATATATTTTCTTTACATTGTGCCAATTGCTATGTAAGCTCAACAGATACCAAGGCAAATACGGCCCTTTTCCTGAAGAGTAGTTCACAGCCCACTAGAATAAACAGACATTAAATAAATAATTAAAATTGATGTGTCATGGCCTATAAAAGGCAATGTTTAGTAGAATTCAGAACAGAGAACGAGCAATTTTGTGAGAAAGAAATCAGAGACGGCTTCAGATAAAAAGTGATGTTTGATCTAGATCCAAAGGATACTAATGATAATAATAATAAAAATATTTGCTGAGTGTTTGTTATGGGTCAAATACCCTGGTAAATGCTTTATATGCATTATTTTCTTTAATTCTCCCATCAAAACTATAAGCCAATTACAATTATGACTTATTTTACAGACTCAAATTCACACCGTCAGTAAGGGCAAAATTGCAATTCAACGCCATGACTCCCCATTTATCAATAAATATATATTATTTCAGGAGCTGTTCTAGATTGGTTGTTCTCAACCATCTCAACCAGGGCTAATTTTGCCCCCTAGAGGATATTTGGCAAAGTCTTGGGACATTTTGGGCTATCTCCACTGAGGTGTACTGCTGGTATCTAGTGGTTAGAAGCCAGTGATACTGCTAAATATCCTACAATGCACAGGACAGCCATCCACAACAAACAGTTATCTGGCCCAAAATGTCAATAGTTGGTTAACAAATCCTGCTTATGTTGAAAAACCCTGTTTTAAATGTTCAGGGTACAGCAGGAAAATAATGGCCCTAGGATCAATCATCCTACACTCTTTTAGGTACAGAGAGAAGACAAACAAAATTGATAAAACTATATATAATATAATGTCAGTTTGTGACAAGTGCTATGAAGAAATATAAAGCAGAGTATGAAAATGCGGAAAATATATGCTAATTTAGAAAGGGTGGTCAGAAAATACCTCTTTGTGAAAGTGACACTAGAGCAGAATGGAATAAAGGAAAAAGCCCTGTGGATGTCTAGGGAATAGAAAGTGCAAAGGCCCTGAAGCAAAAGCATGCTTGGCGTATTCCAGGAATAGAAAGGAGGACAGTAAGTCTACAAAGAGGTGAATGGTGCACAGAACGCTAGAAGATTATGACAAGGAGGGAGTGCAAAGCCAGATCATGTTAAGACTTTGTAATCCATGATAAAGAGACTGGAATTTATTCTGAGTGTAGAAGGTAAATAACATAATGAGATTTGCACTTCTTTAAGAAGAACACTGTAGCTTGCATGGGGAGGACAGACCATCTGAGAAACCCCTCTTTCCATTAGTACATCTGGCTGAGAATCCAGACCAACGTCCTACTAAAAAGAGGTTAAAATGCTGAATTAAAAACCACCTTCTTAAAAACACTGGAAAACTGGAAAGCTAGTAAGAATTTATCAAGACAAAATATAAAGGAAGACAGGATTTCTGAAACCAATGAAACTAATTTTGTTGCCAAACCTGTAGAATTTGAGCTTTCTTTGTATGATCTAAGAGGCTGCAGGTAAAAAAGGCAATGCCTAGGACTTCCACAAGATGGAGAGTCTAATAGGAGACCCTACTTCCATAAATGTTAGACCCCATAAATTTACAACTTCAGTGTAAAGGTGATCTAGAAGTAAACCTAACTTTGCTCCACATATATCGCTATTGGACAGCAAGGGAAATTGCCTTAGAAATGCATACAGATGAAGGAGGGAGACGCATAGATTTTGTAGCTTACAATTGCTCTCTGGGGCTGTTCAATCCTGTTCTTGAATGCATTTCCTCAGTTTTACATTGGATTCCTGCTGGGTCTTCCTGTCCTTATGGATTGGGAGGTCTGACAGGATCCAGCTCTTAATGTGCAGCTCTGGCTCTGTGATCACTTGGAGTCCCATGGTTAGATATTCTGACTCTACCATCCAGTAGAGTAGCACAGCAGGAGCTGCTTTTCAATGGTTTATAATTCTCTGTTGCAGATGGCATAAACTTGAGATTAGCATCTGAGTGGAGAGCTACAATATGCACTACACCAGCCTACCATGAGTTGGAGAGTTGTGCTAATTGTAGATAATGTCTGCAAATCGTGCCATAACATTTGAGATCTTTCAATTTTGCAGTATTTCCCATTAGAGATCCCTTGCAACTCTAAAACAATCTAACAAATTCCATTTCACTAACCGTCTAATCTATGATCAATCCAAATGAGATTATTTCCTGTTGTATTTATTAACTTGGCTGCTACTTCTACCTTTCTTACATTGTTCCTCCTTCCTTTAATCCTTTACCCTTCCACTTTCTCCCCATGTTTAAGTGTTGCTGATCCCTAAAAGGCCAGCAAAAATATTCCCTAAAGCCCTCCCTAATGCTTCTAGTTTGTCTTCTCTGAATTCTAATGGCACTTCATCTTATACGTTCCTTGCTTTAGAGTTATTTGTATCTATATATAACATCTACTAGACTGCTAGCTCTTTGGTGGAAGGCTCTAAGTTTGACAAAGCCAAAGAATTATTCAGTACACAGAAACAAGCAATTTACACTCCTTGAATAGCTCTAAGTACTCGGACGTGTTTCCAGTCCTCTCCATTATTAAGGGAAATAGATGGGAAAACAGGGCTGTGAGGAATATGTATGAACCAATACAGACAGTAAAACCTGAAGCATAGATGGAAAGGAACAAGATGTGTTAAATGGGCTCCTCAAGGGACCCCTTTCTTTCTTGGCACATACTATCCAGCTTAGTTCTTCTTCATCTCCCATTTGAAAGTATGGGTGCCAGAGCAGAACCTTGCCTCACGTAGGTCAGCAGGAACATACAGAGTATTATCAACTGGATTTTATGGAGTACTAAACTCAGGCAGTAATGGCGACAGGTTCTCCATGTCATCTGGTAAGCCATCACTACGCCTCAAAGTACAAATGTGCTCATGGGGGCTGAACAGCTCTTCCTATGTCACATTAGGCATATTCTAATGCAAAATCAAAGTTAAAATTCCAACATGGCTAATAAGGAAAGTATTGAAATTTGTAGACGGAGAAGAGAGAGATGAGGGGAAATATTTCAATTATCAGGTAAGTATCACAGAAAGGTGGTTTCTTACAGGTTCCAGAACCTCACTGTGTTAACATATTCAAGAAAAAAGGAATAATCAGTCTCTGGGGACAGACACATGCAAACTAAACTCATCTTCGTTAAAGCAGAAACTTCTCTGCCACTTTAGAAATGGGAATTCTACCAGCCTAGTAGACTACCAATATGGAGTCACATAATAGAACCACAAAATGTCTGAACTGAAACATTTAATCATCATATTAAATTCTCTCATTTTATACAGAAAAAAACTGAGACAAGGAAAAGGGATGTGATTTGTGCAAGGTTACAGAGCTAGTTTGTGGTAGAGCTGGAGACAAAACTCAAAATTCCTAATTCATAAGTCAGTGAAATACAGCTGTAAATCATTATCAATTCAACACATATATGTGGAGCACCTGATAGGTGTCAGACACAATAAGTCACAAGCAGCAAAATGTGATGTGAGGGGCTGACTACAGCACACTGACACTGTCATTTTCCTGATGAAGGACCAGCAGCTGACTAGCTTTTCTGCATAGCCAAGTCCTACTTGAAATTCTTTCCAACAGGGATAATAACAGCAAAAGCTTTTTATCAACTTCTCTTTTAACTCATTTAAAAATCTCTCGTCTCTATACAAGTGCTGACCAATAGAAATGCAACATAAGCTATAAGTGCACATTAAAATTTTCCAATAGCCACACAAGAAAAACATGTAAAACATTGAAATTAATTTAATAGTATATTTATTTAAGCCAATATATCTAAACTATTATCATTTCAACTTATAAAAAATTTTAATAACATATTACACATTATCTTAAGTGTACAAAGTTTTCAAAATCTAGTGTGTATCTTATACTTACAGCACGTCTCCATTTGAACTACATGTCAAGTGTGCAATAGCCATGTGTGGCTAGTTCTAGCTGGTTACTACTGTATTGAACAACACAGCTGCATGTCATATACTAGAAAAATCAGCCCCTGAAGTATTTCAGAAAAGTAATTAAAATGCAACCCAAACATATTACATTTAATAATCCAATAAATTACAAAAAGTGGAAAACGCTTTTTCAGATGGAGTCCTATGAACTTCAATTAAATGTTCTACTTCCCTTGGTTATTCTATACCACGCCTGAGCACACTAGATCACTGGAAAGGTTAAACGAAAAGAAGCAAAAAGAACATTAAAATAAATGTTATATTAAACCCAATAGGTTTTTAATGACTTCTGGCCTTCATTTATTCCAAGTCTTTATAATTGGGATTAAACATTATTTTCACAGTGGCAAGTCAGAACAGATAACAGGAATAGAGCAACTTTTCTGGTAAGACATTAGGAACTAAACTGTCCATTCCAAATTATGGTTTCTTTTTTCCCAATATCACTGTCAAGACTAGTTTTCATAAAAGGAAGATCACTTTACATGGAAGGAATTGCTAAGCAGGATAGAGGTTCCAAATCCATTACCTGTTCATCACCTAGTTAATAGATGTTCATCCTCTATAACCTTGGAGAAATTCTGCCACAAAATTCAAATGAAACATGCAACTCATATTTCTGAGCCCAGTGCTGCAAAATACGGCTTGATAATATTAAAGAAACTTTCAAATGAGAACTTTCTAGAAATTCCAGAATTTATGGTTACAGTAACTGTAAATCAATGAAATGCTACAACAAATTTTGGGTCCCAGGAAGACGTGGCCTAACGTTATAGTAGTTGGCCAGGAGAAGGTAGTTTCCGCAAAATCATTAAACACCATCCTCTTAGGGGTACAGTTTTTCTATTACTCTAAACAGTAAATGTCGTGGGGAAAATGAGATACAAACCTTGGGTGTTTCTCAATTTTTTTTTTCATGTATCTTGCTTCATGTATTGCCATTTGAAGAAATATCATTTTCCTGAAAAGCTGTAAAGAACATTATTTCATTTCTAGGTCTCTGGGGAAAAGAATCTTTACCTCTCATTTGCCTGCAATTTGAAAATGTGCTGCTCTAATTACTAAGGGAATAAACAATGAAAGTTTACATGCCATATAGTTTTAAATGACTAAAAGATTATGTGTTTAAAGGAAACGTCAGAAATTTTATTTTCAAAGGCGTTTCCTTTCAAATAGGGACAGCTCCATTTTTGCAAACCCGAGTGTCTGTAATTCTTTGGGGGCAGAAACCTGCCAACGATTTTGTTGCTCATTGTGTAAATTCTGCAATAGTCAGTACATTTAACTGGAAGCATTTGAAAACTGGAGGGTAGCCTAAAGAATGTGACCAGGATGTTACATAAGGAGAATCAAATCATGTCATGTGAGGAATGGTCAAGGGAGATGGAGAAAGGCTGTGGAAGATGCCAACTTTAACATTCATCTCTGCGTCTCTCACCTCCCAATTCTAATCCAACTACCAATCTACCCTCCTTATCAGCATAGTGGCTGAGGCAGAAGACCTACGGAGCCCCGAGACTATAAAAACTAAGCCCCAGCTCTGCTGCAGTCCTCACAAAGAAAATTAGAGGATGACTTTGCTGTTCTCTGGCTCAAACTAGAGCTTTGTGATTTGCTGCAGAGCTCAGGGATGAGGAGCTGCTGAAAAGAGTTTGGCGAGAGGAGATCCACAAGTCCTCTTAGAAGATGGGCAGTGACCTCCCTAGCTCACCCTTTGCTATGGAAAGATTTTAAAAAGTGATTTGAGTCTTCTATCCCCTAAAGGGATAATGTGGACATGTTTCTAGCTGCGGAGACCATAGAACAGAAATACTTCCTGCTGGTACCGCAACAGGCAACTGATGACCTGCTAGGTGGTATATCACCAACCTACAGGGACAGAGACTATCATGCTACATGACACAGGCAGGACCAACAGTGTTTAATGTACCCCAATAGCTGCCTCTAAGCTCTGAGAGTAAATGGATCCATGAGCAAGTAAAGGAAAATAACTAATTTAAGATGACTCATTGGCAAGAAAACTACCAGACAGAGCAAAGGAACAGGAGATTACTAGTACGATGAAGCTACTGGAGGAGACAGATGACAACAACCTTAATAATAAGAACACTTAAAGACATTCAATTATTGCATGAAAAGACTATGGAACAAGAAATATGTGTTTTGAAGTTAAAATGTCAGTTGATAAGATGAAAAGGATGATACTATTGAAACCAAAATTAAATGCCTGGAAGACCTAGTAGAAAAAGTATCTCAAAACACAAGGCATAAATAAAAAGAGATGTAAATCTGAATAGAAGTCCTAAGAAACTTTGAGCACAGATCATAGAAATGAATAGGAGTTCAAGAAAAGGAAAATTCAACAGAAGAAGTGATCATTAGCCAAATAATTGAAAAGATGTGAGTGCATCTATTGAAAAGACTCAGGAACTTCCAGAAAGGACTCGTTAAGGAACACACAACTAGGCGTATCTTGATTTTAAAATTATCCCCAACTACAAAATAAATAGAAAACAAGCATCTGGACAGAGGGAAGTATTTTTTTAAAAAATCAGACAAATATTAAGCTTGTCGTCTCTAATGCCAGCAACTAGAAATAGTATACTATTAGGGACAAAGTACTGAAAAAAAAGAAGTGTGATTGCCAAATGTAGGCAAGGTATAAATCACCTGTCAGATAATATATCAACCACAACCCTTTCTGAGTAATATTTTCAAGAAAGGACTATGGGACTCTAGTCAAACATCAAATGAACCAAAAAAGAAGCCTTAAGAGAGGGAACAATGATAATGAAAGAAAGGAAACTGAGATAGTGATAAATATTTCAATATACATGAGTAAATATAAATGGAATATTCCAGAGTTACTGGGAATGTGTAGCATATACATACTGGGAATGTATATAAGGAAAAAAATCAAAAAGAAAACACATACTACAAGAGAAATCTAATCATAATCTGTATCTAAATGTATTATCTCAGAAAAGTTGGAAATGGAAGAAAAAATCCAAATTTCCCACTGGTGGGGATGAAAACAAGAAGTACAGGCATTCTATTTTTTCCAGCTTTATTGAGATATTACTGGCATATACATATGTAAATTTAAGTCTACAATGTGATGATCTCATAGAGGTATAAGCTGCAAAATGATCAACACAATAAGATTAGATAACACCTCCATCTCTTCACATAATTAGCTTTCTTTATATGCTAATAACATTTAAAATGTACGCTCTTAGCCACTTTCAAGTATATAATATAGTATTGTTAACTATAATCACCATGTTATATATTAGATCCTCAGAATTTACTAATCTTATAACTGGAAGTTTGTATCCTTTGACCACACCTCCCCATTTCCCTCACTCCTCAGCCCTGGGTAACCACCACTCTACTCTCTGTTTCTATGAGTTTGGCATTTGTAGAGTCCACATATAAATGAGATTATACAGCACTTGTCTTTCTCTGTCTGACATATTTCACTTAGCATAGTGCCTTCAGGGATCATCCATGTTGTCACAAATGGCAATATTTCCTTCTTTCTCATGGTTGAATAATATTCCATTGTTTATATATACCACAGCTTCTTTATCCATTCATCCATTGACACTTAGGTTGTTTCCATATCACGGCTATTGTGAATAAGGCTGCAATGAACATGGGAGTATAGCTATCTCATCGAGATCCTGTTTTCATTTCCTATGAATGTATACCCAGAAGTGGGATTGCTGGATCTTATGCTAGTTCTATTTTTAATTTTTTGAGAAACTTCCATACTATTTTCCATAGTGGCTGCACCAAGTTACAATACATTCCCACCAACAGTGCACAAAGGTTCCCTTTTCTCTGCATCTTTGCCAACATTAGTTGTCTCTTGTCTTTTTGATAACAGCCATCTAACAGGTGCGAGGTGATATCTTGATTTGGTTTTGATCTCCATTTCCCTGATGATTAGTGATATTCATCTTTTCATGTACCTGTTGACCATTTGTATATTTTCTTTGGAAAACTGTCTATTCAAGTCCTTTGCTGATTTTTAAAAAAATTTTATTGGGGTATAGTTGTTTTACAGTGTTGTGTTAGTTTCTACTGTAGAGTGAAGTGAATCAGCCATATGTATACATATATCCCCTCTCTTTGGGGTTTCCTTCCCATTTAGGTCACCACAGAGAACTAAGTAGAGTTCCCTGTGCTATACAGCAGGTTCTCATTAGTTATACACTTTATACATGTCAGTGTATATATGTCAATCCCAATATCCCAATTTATCCCACCCCCCTTTCCCCTCTTGGTGTCCATATGCTTGTTCTCTATGTCTGCATCTCTATTTCTGCCTTGCAAACAGGTTCATCTGTACCATTTTTCTAGATTCCACATATATGCGTTAATATACGATATTTGTTTTTCTCTTTCTGACTTTGATTGGATTGTTTTTTTCATTATTGAGTTTATCAATATCTTGTATACTTTTTATATTAACCCCTTATCAGATATATACCATTTGTAAATATTTTCTCCATTCCATGGGTTGCCTTTTCATTTTGTTCACAGTTTCTTCTGTTGTGCAGAAGCTTTTTAGTTTGGTTTAGTCCCACTTGTTTGTTTTTTCTTTTGTTGTTTGTGCTTGGTATCATTTTTAAAACAATCATTGCAAAGGCCAATGTCAAGTAGCTTTTTCCCTATGTTTTCTTCCACATTTTACAGTTTAAGGTCCTATATGTAAGTCTTTAATCCATTTCAAGTTAATTTTTGTGAGTAGTGTAAGACAGGGGTCCGATTTCATTCTTCTGCATTGTGGTTGTCCAGTTTTCCCAGCACTATTTATTGAAGAAACTGTGCTTTCTGAATCGCCAAATATTAATTGACTGTATATGTATGCATTTATTTCTGGGCTCTCAATTCTGTTCCATTGGTCTATATGTCTGTTTTTATGTTAATAAGATGCTGTTTTGATTACTATAGCTTTGTAGTATAGTTTAAAATCAGGAAGCATGATGTCCACCTTGGTTCTCCTTTCTCAAGATTGCTTTGCTTTGGCTATTTGTGGTCATTTGTGGTTCCATACAACTTTCAGCATTTTTATTCTGTTTTTGTGAAAATTGCCAATGTAATTTTGATAGGGAATGCATAGAATCTGTAGATTGCTTTGTGTAGAATAAACATTATAACAATACTAATTCTTCCAATCCATGAGCAAGGGATATTTTTCCATTTATTTGCATCTTCCTCAATTTCTTTCATCAACATCTTAAAGTTTTAAATATACAGGTCACTCATTAAATTTACATTAAATATACCGGTCCTCAATTAAATTTATTCCTAAGTAGTTTTGATGCTATTTTTGATGCTATTGTAAATGGGACCATTTTATTAATTTCTCTTTTCAATAGTTTGCTGTTATTGATAGAAATGCAACTGATTATTGTATATTGACTTTGAACCCTGCAACTTCACTGAATTCATTTATTCGGACAGTTTTTTGGTGGAGTCTTTAGAGTTTTCTATATATAAGATCATGTTGTCTGCAAACAATGAAAATTAAACTTCCTCCTTTCTGATTTGGATGTCTTTTATTTCTTTTTCTTGCCTAACTACTATGACTAGGACTTACTGTACTACATTATATTGAAGTGGTAAAAGTGAGCATCTCTGTCAATTTTCTCATCTTAAAGGAAAAACTTTCAGCTTTTCACTGTTGAGTATGATGTTAGCTTTGGACTGGTCATACATGTCCTTTATTGTGCTGAGGTACAGTCCTTCTACAACTAATTTGTTGAGGGTTTTTTTTTTATCATGAAAGAATGTTGGATTTTGTCAAATGCTTTATTTCCATCTATTGAAATGATCATATGATTTTTATCCCTCACTCTGTTTATGTGATGTATCACATTTATTGATTTGCATACGTTGAACAATCATTGTGCCCCAGGGATAAATCCAGCTTGATTATGGTTTATAATCTTTTCAGTGTACAGTTGAATTCTGGTTGCTAGTATTTTGTTGAGGATTTTTGCATCTATGTTCATCAGTGATATAGGCCTATAACTTTCTCTTCTTGTAGTGTCCTTTTCTGGCTTTGGTATGATTTCAATCTTTTAAAATTTGCTAAGAATTCTTTTGTGACCTATCACAGAGGAGGTTCCATGTGCTCTTGAGAAGAATACACATTCTGCTGCTGTTTGAATGTTCTATATATGTCTGTTAGTTCCATTTGCTCTAAAGTATGGTTCAAGTTCAGTGTTTCCCTGTTGATTTTCTGTCTGGATGCTCTATCCATTGTTGAAAGCAGGGTATTAAAGCCCCCCACTATCACTGTATTGTTGTCTGTTGGTATTTCCTTCAGATCTGTTGGTATTTGCTTAATATATTTAGGTGCTTTTATGTTGCATGCATATATATTTGCAATTTTTATATGCTCTTGATAAACTGACCACTTTATCGCTATATAATGACCTTCTTTTTCTCTTGTTACAGTTTTTGACTTAAAGTCTACTTTGTCTTATGGTAGTATAGCTACCCCATGCTCTCTTTTGTATCTACTTGCAGAGAATAAATTTTTCCATCCTTCTATTTTGAGACTATGTGTTTCGTTAAGGCTGAAGCGATCCTCTTATAGGCAACTTATAGTTGGGTCTTGTTTTTTTGTTTGTTTGTTTTTTTATGCATACATCCACTTCATGCTGTTTGATTGGAGAATTTAATCCATTTATATATAAAATCATGATTGATAAATAAGGACTTATAAATGACATTTTATTGTTTTCTACTCATTTTGTAGTTCATTCTTCCTTTCTTCCTTTCTTTGTGAAATATTGATTTCTTTTTTTTGTAGCGGTATGCTTTGTTTCCCTTCTCTTTATCTTTTGTGTATCTACTGTAGGTTTTTGTTTTGTGGTTACCATGAGGCTAAAGACAAAAATTTGTAGATATAATAGTGTATTTTAAACTGATAAAAACATAGCTTCAAATACAACAAAAACTCCACCCTTACCCTACCCCAGCATTTTACGTTTTTAATGTCACAATTTACATCTGTTTATATTGTGTATCTGTGACAAATTATCATAGCTATTGTTATGTTTAATACTTTTGTGCCTTAATCTTTATACTACAGTTAAGTGGTTAATATACTACCATATTACAGTTTTAGAGTATTCTGGATTTGACTATATATTTATCTTTACTGATCTGTCTTACACTTTCATATGTTTTCATGTTAGTAATTAGCATCATTTCATTTCAGCTTGAAGAAATCAAGCATTTCTTGTAAGGCAGGTCTATTGGTGATAAACTCTCTCAGCTTTGTGTGGAAAAGCCTATCTCTTCTTCATTCCTGAAGGAGAGCTTGCTTTGGTTTCAGTGTTTTTTTTTTTTTCAGCATTTTGAATGTATCATCCCACTCTCTCTTGGTCTGTAATATTTCTGCTGAGAAATCTGCTGATAGCCTTATGGGGCACTGCATTATATGCTTGATTTTTTTTTTTTTTTTGCTTTTAAAATTCCCTCTTTGTCTTTGATTTTAGACATGTTTATTATGTGTCTTGGAGAAGGTATTTTTGTGTTGAATCTTTTTGGGAACCTATGAGATTTATAAACTTGGATTTCCAAATCTCTTCCCATATTTGGGAAGTTTTCAGCCATTACTTCTTTAAGTAAATTTTCTGCCCCTTTCTCCCTCACTTCTTCTTCTGGGAATCCAATAATGTTTAGATTGATTCACTTGCTGGCATACCATAATTCATGTAGGATTTCTTCACTCTCTTTAATTCTTTTTTTATTTGCTCTTCTCTGAATGCAGAATTTCAAATGACCTGTCTTCAATTTCAGAGATTTTTTTCTTCTGCTTGATCAAGTCTGCTGATGATGCTCTCTGTTGCATTTTTCATTTCATTCATTGTATTCTCCAGCTCAATAATTTCTGTTTTGCTTCTTCTAAAATTATTTCTACTTCTCTGCTAAACTTCTTGTTTTGGTCATGTATCGTATTCTTGATTTTTGTTGGATCATCTTTATGTGTTTTCTTGTAGCTCACTGAGCTTCGCTAAAACAACTACTTTGAATTCTTTATTGGCAAATCACAGATCTCCATTTCTTTGTGGTTGATTACTAGAAAATTATTGTTTCTTTGGTGTTGTCATGTCTACTTGATTTCTCATCAAGTAAATGGAGATGTATTGCATCTTGATGTATTGCACTACTGTCTTCACATTTGAAGAAGCGGTCACCTCCTCCAATCTCTACTGACTGCTTTGCAGAGAGAAATAGCTTCTTTTAGTCCTTCTAGAGATTCTGAGGCTTTGTTAGACCTTCTTTATGGATACACCAGTTCCACACTTCTTGTTCCCTCTTATTGGGGGTCAGGGAAGGAAATTCCTAAAATTGTATGCCTTCTCTCAATCTTGTAAAGTCAGGCTGAGTGCTGACAGCCTCCTATTTGCTTTTCCTAGGGTGATGCTAATGTTCAAGTTTGTGTGCTTTTTTAAAATCCTGCAGAGTCAGGCCAGCTTTCTGTGTAAGCTCACTAGACATATGCAAAAGCTTGCACTCAAAGTCTTCAAGGGCATTCATGGGAGCCAGCCATGGTGTGGGGGTGTCTGTGAGTGAGATGTGCAGAGCATTGGGGGCTCCTGTGTGCCCACTGGTGGGATCTACAAGTGAGTCATCCTCTGTGACTTGTGGGCAGGCTTTCTGATAAATTCGGCAAAGCTCTTAGTAGGATCCACAACCCTATGATGCTTGGAGAGCATCTCCCTCTTGAAGAGCCCTAGTTACTGTTCTCCCAGCCCTTCCACACCCTCCAGTTGTGCAGCACATCTCTTTATTCTGGACAGAGTGAAAAAGAAATGAGCCTCTTTAGTAGCATCATGCACAGCAGGGAAAGCTGTTTATTCACTCATAAGCTCTCACTTTCCCTTGTGGCAGAAATTGCAGGTTAAGAAGTTCTCTCTTGGAATTAAAGATGGTAGAAATTCCTGTTCTGCCATTATGCTGATGTTACTCAAGGACTTGGAAGTTTAAAGTTAAGTCTTGGTAATGGTGCTTCTTGAGTAGAAAAGTATTGTCTTTTAAGGTTATAAATGACCCTCTGGTAGATATCAGAATAAAAGCCTATGAGCTCCTTTGCTCAGGACTCCATGTATCTAATAGATTATTGCATTTGCCATCACTTTGGGGTTGTCCTCCAAAAGAACTGAAAGGAGACATTCAGAAGCTGCCCTATTTCAGATATCTCCTATGCCTATCCTATCCTTCTATCATTTTTATCTTAATAAAACTTATGAGTAGAAACAATAGATGTCCATAAACTTCATTTTGGCCATTCCTCAAACCTGCTCTGGTCTTCTTTAACCAGAGCCTAAGGTATCATTACATGGAAAATGCTGGAGATGCTAAGAATGTAGTGACAGTAATCTTAAAATCTTATAGCAAACTTCTATGATATATTATATCCAAAAAGCAATCACTAAACAGCATCATAGAATGAGATCTTATTAAATTATGGCTATATATTTAGACAGATATATAGGAAAAATAAGTAGAAAAATATATGCCAGCTTGTTCACAGGTCTTATCTCCAGAAGTGAAATTATGTTTATTTCCCCTCTTTGTAGTTTTATACATTTGCTACACTTAGAACAATTAGTATTTATTACTTTGATAATCAGAAAAAAATGCTGTTTCACAAATACAATTAAATAATAAACAATGAGTGCTTAAAGTTAATTTATTTCCTATAGTAATTCTTAATTAGCCCACTTTTTTTAGCAATATGCTTGAAAAATCTCACTGGACCTGATGAGAATAATAAAACCCTGTGGGGGAGGAGAAGAACTGATTCATTTCTATTTTTAATAATGGTATCATGGATAATTTCTAATTTCTGATTATGAAACTAACATGAGTTGAATTTATCTAGGTATACCATTCATGTATGAGTTGCAATACATAAAATTAAAGTTCTCATTTTAAACACATGAATAATTCAGATTAAAATAATTCAGGACAGTTCATTTAAATCCTTAAGATTAAGCCTCTTAATTTAAATGAAGAAAATATATTATTTCCATTAAAATATTGTCTACTTGGAAAATGCAGCATAGTTCCTACAATGGGAAAAATAATAGACTGATGACCTGGATCTGCTAAATATCTCACTGTGAATTGGACAAGTCAGATTTATCTCTATATCCTACATGTGACTATGACCAGAAGTTTATATAGATAATACACGTTTCTACAGAACAGCCTTCTAAAATACATCACCATTTCAAAGTTTATTCCCTGAGCAGGACATATTTTCCTTATGTATGCAATGAGGAAGTTGGAAAAAATGACCTATGACTACTCTTTAACAGGGCAACTATCACCCTACACACCACACACCAGCTCCATGAAGGAAACCGCATGAACATAAAGTTACCCCTGTCTTATACAGGTTTCAAAATACTTACTTAAGAACATACTTATCCCCGTGAAGGAATGCCCTTCACCAATCCGATCCAATGACCATATTGAAATGTCCCTGCAATTTTAAAGCAGATTGGTCTTACCCACTGGAATAGCTCCTGCTCCACAGAGACTGCAATTCCCTTTAAATAATTCCTGTAAAGAATCTCCTGCCATTTGCAATCACACCAACACTTGAAAGGGTTCCTTAGGCACCATATCCTTAAGGGACCTTCTATACATCTAGATGTACTAATTCACATCATCCTCTTATATTTTAGTTTTATAGGAAAATGTATACAGAAGCCTCATTTGCAAGTAAAGGATTACATTCTGTTGTTTATGAGAAGTGTCTAAAGGCTGTTCCATTTACCACTTTGCACAATGTTATCAAAATATGCTATGTTCAGTGTTGATTTCTGCAAAGCAAAACTAACTGAAATCCACAAAAATACAGTTCAAGTAACTTAAATTGCATTAAAATTCCTTTTTACATCTAGGTGAACAGCATCATCATTAATTCTATAATTGTGACACTAATAAAATGAACTTTTTCCCATTTAAATTGTTCCCCAGAACAAGAGGCCAATGCTTCTGAGTATATTTTATTAATTATTTCAAAAATTAAATTAGAATGTCTAACATTGCATCTCACAGTCATATTATCATTTAGTGAAACCATTATGATTAATATCACCACTATGACTATCAGGGGAACTAATGAATGACTATTTCTTTAGCATTTTACCAATGAAATCTAAAATGTACAGTCTTATCCCTTTTGCATGTGAGTTTTCTCTTTAGCTCATTCCAATAAATGAAGTCTTTCATTTACCATTGTTTGACACAGTCTAATTTGGGTAATATATTTCTATTTCTTTATCACACAACTCTTACTACCTCATTATGTCTTAAACTATATCATCAAATGTAATCAACTTATTAAGAGAGTTAAATGTTATTATAATGGTAAATAGTTATTGTACTATTGGATGCTTTTCTAATGGTTAAGTAAAACATTTCTTTTTTTTTTTTAATTTATTTCTTTTTTTTTTATTTCTTTTTTTTTTAACATCTTTATTGGGGTATAATTGCTTTACAATGGTGTGTTACTTTCTGCTTTATAACAAAGTGAATCAGTTATACATATACATATGTCCCCATATCTCTTCCCTCTTGCGTCTCCCTCCCTCCCACCTTCCCTACCCCACCCCTCCAGGCTGTCACAAAGCACCGAGCCAATATCCCTGTGCCATGCGGCTGCTTCCCACTAGCTATCTACCTTACTACGTTTGTTAGTGTGTATATGTCCATGACTCTCTCTCGCCCCGTCACAGCTCACCCCTCCCCCTCCCCATAACCTCAAGTCCGTAAGTAAAACATTTCTTGATTGCTAAACATTAATTAGAGTAGGCATATAAATTCTCTCAGCCTAATAATTTCAAAGTTCCTATAATGATGTGCCCCTTCTTGCTTAAGTCTGAGGAGCACAACAGTGATGATAGCTTTGAGGGTAGGGATACCAGTTCTAAGATGTCAGGGCTTTTGGAACCCTTCCTCAGCTTCCCACAGAAACTGCTGTCGTGTGGGGCCTGGAGCCTGGGCCATGACACTCGGTTTAAGTGTGTATTGAATGCTGCTTCACTGAGAAGAAAGCCTGCACAAGGCTGAGGTTCCTCCCCCATAGACGTCCTACCCATCTATCAAGGACTTGGATGTATAATACTACTGCAGGTGACTGAATGATTAGAACTGGTAATTTAATCTATGACATTTGTTACATATCAAGTGCTACATATCACTGAAGATACAGCAGTGCTCAGAACAAACAAACTCACTCTACTTCTGGATTTTAAATTGCAGTGATGGGGGGGGGTGGGCATAAAAACGATGAGCACAATCACAAGTGAATTTATAAAATGTTATACAATGCTAAGAATGTTAATGGTAGGATCTCAGCGGTGGCTAGATGGGTGTTCATTCTAAATTCCTTTCAGTTATGCTATATGTTTGAAAATGATCACAGTGAAATGTTAGAAAAAGTAAAGCCAGTTAAGGAGTTTACAGAGTGGCATGTATCCGTGATATTTTGGATAGGGCAGTCAGTGAAGCATTTATGAGGAGCTTACATTTGAGAAGAGACCTGTCTCATATAATGGATGAGTCCAAATAGAAATCTGGGGGAAAAGCTCTCCAGAAGGATGGAACAGCACATTGACAGGGTCTTAAGATCAGAAATGACTTGCTGTGTTCTAGGAGCAGCAAGAAAGCCAACAGGACTTAGAAGAGTAGTAGTGGATGACCTCAGTGTTAGGTAGCAACCTGATCACACAGGGCCTTGTGGCCATGGCTAAAGACTTTGCACTTTATTTAAAGTATCATGGGTAGTATTACAATATTTTCATATAAACAGATAGTGAGCATGTGTGAACATTTTATAAACTTCATTAATAAGGGAAAAAATTAGAAAGAAGAGCTGGTTCAAAGATTGATGAATAAGGATTTATATAGACAGACAGAAAAGAAATGCATAAGTAAGCCTGCTAAGTTAGTATATGGTTATATATCTTTCTACAGGAAAGTAAAATCATAAGTTTTGTGGTTAACTTTTCCAGTGGGCTTTCCAGTAAACTTATCATTTTCTACAGGTTAACCTTGAACCTTTCAGAGCTCTAAATTGATTTCGTCATTAATAGCTGCTGATGATTATTAACCAAATAAACTCTGACAATAAGGATACACTCAGATGAAAATGTGTGTCAAATGAGAATGAAGCAAGCCTCTTAGAACATGCTTTAGCATGATACTGACATATCAAACAATTAACATTTTGTGATTTTCCAAGTTTGGAATAAAACTTTCATTCACAAAAGACACTGGAGGAAGTGGAATGTTGATATTACATGACTTCCATTTAAAAGGATTTCCCTTTATGTTGTGTGGAGAAGAGACTGCAAAATGCAACGATCAAAGTAGGATGACCACTTAGAAGCAAGCCCATTACATCTTCTGATGAGAGTCAATGGGGACTTGGACTAAGACAGGGTCAGTGCAGATGGAAAAAATTACAGGAGTTCATAATATAATCTTGTTGTTGAGTTTTCAGGAATTGCTGATATGAGCTTTTATCAACATGTGCCCTTTTAAGACTATGACCATTATTAGTGGTTTCCAAGGTTTATCAATGTGGGGAAGGAGGCCAGCTCTGAAGTACCTCCCTTCCCTGATTTGTTCAGAATCTTTACTGGTAATTTATCTCCCTCTTTATGTGATATCAAAATCAGTACCCAATTTTATCTATTACATAGTTGAAGCTCTCAGAGGTAATGAAAAGCAATGTCTTTTCCCACCCAATAATGTTGAGAAACAGGCCTTAATCATATCACTCCAACAATTCTCTCTTCAACAGCATCACATTTCCTTCTCTTCTGGATCAATATCATCAGATACAAATATACGACTTAAAACATCTTCACTAAAAACTTTTCTTGGCTCCTCTTCCTTGTTCAGTTTCATGCCCATTTCTAGGAGGACAGCAAAACTCCTAGAAAAATTTGTCTGTACTCTCTTTCTATTTCTTCTTAAACCAAAATAAAGCTTATACTCCTACCACTCCAATAAAACTGTTCTTGTCAAGGTCACAGATAAATAAATTGAATTAAATTGAATCGAAACCACTATTTATTTTCGAGGCCTCATCTCATGTAGTTTCTTCTTCATGTAGTTTCCAGAATATCACACACTTAGATTTCTTCCTACGTCTCTGACCACCCCTTTTTGGTCTCCTTTTCAGTTCTTCTTTATGTCCCAGACTTCTAAAAGGTAGAGTGTGTCCCAGTGCCCTTGAAGAATTTACCTACACTCATGTCTTTGCTGTTCTTCTTGTCTCTTGGCTTAAGTGTCATCTATATGCTGACTGCAAGATTTACGTCTCAAATCTAGATCCCTCCCCTGAACTTGATTTTTTTTAATTTATTTATTTTATCTTTGGCTGCATTGGGTCTTTGTTGCCACGCGCAGGCTTTCTCTAGTTGCGGTGAGCAGGGACTACTCTTTGTTGCGGTGGCTTCTCATTGCAGAGCACGGGCTCTAGGAGCACAGCCTTCAGTAGTTGTAGCACACGGGCTCAGTAGTTGTGGCTCACGGGCTCTAGAGTACAGGCTCGGTAGTTGTGGTGCACAGGCTTAGTTGTTCTGCGGCATGTGGGATCTTCCCAGACCAGGGCTCGAACCCATGTCCCCTGCATTGGCAGGCAGATTCTTAACCACTGCACCCCCAGGGAAGTCCTGAACTTTAGACTTATATACCCAAAACTTAGTTGACAGCACAACTGGAATGTCTAATAGTGAGAATAAATAATAGTAATGATAGTAATAACAATAATAAAAACTAATGCTTATATGGTATTTATTATTTTCTAGACCTCATTTTAAGCACTTTTTCATATATTAACTTACTTAATCTTTAAAACAACCCTATGAAGTATGTGGTAATATCATCCCCATTCTAAGAAGAGAAAATAGGGACACAGACATATCAAGCAATTTTTTCTAGATAACATGGTTGCTGAATGGTGGAAAGAGAATTTAAATTCAGATAGTTTGGCTCCAGAATTTGTGCTCTTAACCATATACCATCACTGCCAGTAGTTAATAGACATCTCAAACTTATCATGTACCAAACTGAGTTCCTGTTCCCCATCACCTCCATCACCAAATTTGTTCTTCCAGAGTTTTCTCCATGTCAGGAAATGGTAACTCCAGTTGCTGAAGGCAAAAATATTGGAGTCATCCTTAATTCCCCAACATATCATGCAACCCACAACTGGTACGTCAGTAAATCCTCTTGTATCTAACTTCAAAATATATCCAGAATCTGACACCTTCTCCACAATCTCCACTGCTACTATGTTAATCCGAAACATCATTATCTTTCATCTGGAACACTATAATAGTGTCCTCATTGGGCCCCTTGCTTCCATATTTGCCTCCCCTGCTTCAAACTCTGCAGTGGACTCCCATCTCACAGTAAAAGCTAGAGTTCTTATAATGGTCTATAAGGTTCTGCATGAGCTTCCCCTATGTCTTTTTTTTTTTTTTCTTTTTTTTTGCGGTACGCGGGCCTCTCACTGTTGTGGCCTCTCCCGTTGCGGAGCACAGGCTCCGGACGCGCAGTCCCAGCGGCCATGGCTCACGGGCCCAGCCGCTCCGCGGCATGTGGGATCTTCCCGGACCGGGGCACGAACACGTGTCCCCTGCATCGGCAGGTGGACTCTCAACCACTGTGCCACCAGGGAAGCCCCTCCCCTATGTCTTTTGACTTCACCTCATACTACTCCTGTTCACTCATTCTGATCCACCCACACTGGCCTCCTAGCTCTTCCCAGAAAACATCAGGCTTCCTCCTGCTTCAGGGCCGCTATAATTGCTGTTCCATCTGCCTAGGATGCTCTTCTTCAGATATCTGCATGGTTCACTCCTTCACTTCCTTTAGACCTCTACTCAAATGTCACTTTCTTAGTGAGGTTTCCTTGGCCACCATATCTAACTTAAACCATACCCACCTACTACACAATCCTTCCTACATGCCTATATCCTCTTATTAGAATGTAGCTTCTATGAGATTAGAAATTTCTGTTTATTTTCTTTGCTGCTATAAGCTCAATGTCTAGAATAGTACTTGTACATTGTTGGCAGTCAATAAATATTTATTGAAAAAAATAAATGAATTAAGCCCAATAACTAATTTTAACAGTGGGATACTAGCACAAAAACTGATAAGGTAGGTTTTCCCTTGGTTAAGTGGTAACTGGTACATCTAAGAGATCTCCTTTCCCCAGATTCTTCTGATTTCAGCCTCATAAGTTGCATTGCTATACACACTCACTAACCTGGGACGAAATTCATGAGACAGATTGACGTCTCCTACAGGCTAGATTTGACCTACATAGAGCTAACTGGAATATCAAGCATAGATATTCAAAAGTTTTGCAAAACTTTGTTAATAGTGACTTTCCCAGGCAATATTCCTGTAGATCCTAAACTGGAATATCAGAGGCCTCAAATACTTGTCAGTGAGCTGCTTGTACTCTGCTGTCATCTTTTTAAACTCACAGTTGACCAGTAGATAAGGCACACTAAGGAAGAAGTTTCTTTCTTCCACAGTCTCTAAACATGTGAATTGTAAAGAGATTAACTGGAGGGAAAAACTCTCATTAAACCTCAATCATTAACATTGAGTACTGATAAAAAAAAAAAGGAACTAAAAATCCATCCTTTCGATCTCTTAATTCTAAGAAGAGATTTCCAGCTGAAACCCTTTCTGGCACTTGAGCTGAATGTTTAGGGGAATTTTAATTGAACTCCCTCAAAGACAGAGCTTCTATGTAAAGTATGAATAGTCTTTGCACACATCTTCATAAGTCTCTTGCTTAATAGCACTTATCTTAATGGAGGCATTCAAATATTACATTCACCTCCAACATCAGTGAAATTCAGTTAAACTTTTAAAATAAATATATGTCACAGAGCACCTAGTTTAGGTAGCAGCTGGCATGAAAGAAAATCTGTTGCAGTTTTAAGACGAGTGCCTCTAAGCATTTTATAGAAATCTCTTTATTAAGGCACTCCATTGCCCTACTATTTGAGCTGGCATTTTGGTCTTACCTTCAGGACGCAGAACTGACCCAAAAACCATTTCATGATTATCAGACAGTGGCTTCTGTAAAACAGTAAATGAGGTATTTTTTTCTCTGCTCCAGAGTTATTAGCCTTATATGGCTCAAGTACAGCAGTAACTGCTGATCCAGCTAGTAAAGTATGAAGGGACATGAAGCCTGTGGTCTCTGGGAGATTCTGAATCTTCCATTACCTGCCATTAGCAAAAGTAAGTTTTATTAAGCCTAGATTTGTTTAGTCAATTGGAGACTAATGGTGGGCTATAGCGTTGCTTCTAAGCAGTGCTTAGACTGGTTATTGATTTCAAAGTAAGTGGTGAGAACCAAGAGAAAATTGTACTCCATTAACTTTTATCTCTCTCTCTACATGACCTTGGGTAGACTGGACATATTTTTTAGGCATATATAGATTTTCAATATTCTAACACAAGAGGTCCTAACCCAAACACAAAAGAACAAAATGAGGCCCAGAGATCTTAATTGACATACACAGTTAGTAGATACACAGCTGTGATAGAACCTAGATCTCTAGACTCCAGCCTAGTCTTCTTTCTAGTAGTCAATTTACTAAAAATGTATTGAACACCAGTGACGTACCAGGCATTGTGTTAGACATGTAGAGGAATACAAAAATGACCATCATGTTTCCTGCCTTCTAGATGTTTCTAAAAGCAAAATGTGTCCCAATCATACAATCTTACTCAGAGATAACATTAAATATCCAGGTTGAACGTTATACAAAGAAGAAAGGCTGAGTTTCTATCAAAATGCTTCTAGGAGTTCAAATTCAAAGCTTCCTACCCCAGCTCCCACATAGAAATGAATGAGTTTTTATTTTTAAAAAAATGACATAACTGGATTTAAAATAAATAAATAAATCTGTGTACCACAAATGGAACAGAAATATAGAGTGGGTATATTAGCTTCCTAGGGCTGCCATAACAAAGTATGACAAACTGGCTGGCTTACAACAATAGGTGTTCATTTCCTCACAGCTCTGGAGGTTAGAAGTCAAGATCAAGAGCTTGGCAGAGTGCTTCCTTCTAAAGGCCTCTCTTCTGGGCTTGTTAATAGCCATCATCTTCCTGTCTTCACATGGTCTTCCCTAGGTGCCTGTATCTTTCCTTTTCTGTTTACAAGAATGCCGGGCATAATGGATTAAGCCCCAACCATATTACCTCATTTTACCTTAATTACCTCTTTTAAAGGCAATATCTCCACATACAGTCATGTTCCGAGGTACTGGGGGTTAGGACTTCAACATATGAATTTACAGAAAACACAATTCAGATCCGTAACAATGGGTAAGTGGGGCTGACACCACAGAACAAGAAGTAGAGAGAGACTCATTTGACTTCCCTGAGGTAAAAAGAAACACCCTACAGATCAGAACTATCTCATTACATGAAGCTGGATCTGATTAGGTCTCTTGCTCCAAGAAAGGAGGATATAAAAAACTATACCTGGTACCCAACAAAGAGCACAGGTTCTGTTTGTACTGAAAGGAATAATTAAGTCTTAGACAATAACAAGGAACACAGGAGGTGGGGATTTAATCATTTGTTGAACATTCTAAGATCTTTGTCTTGCATTGTAGGAGGCTAGGGATACGGAATAACTTTGGAATTTGGTAGAAAAACTATATAAGTTAAAAATTTAAAGATAACTACCAGAAATATAGATGTATAAGCTATAGTTTCTAAAGCAGAACAAAAATAAAAGTAAAGAAAAAAAGCTTTATCCTTCAACATAAATCAAGAAAGTTGGAAAAGTCAAATAAAATGTATGATAAGCAGAAAACATAAAATAAAAAGATGTAAATAATTCCAAATATACAATATAATGATAATGAATTTTGATTAAATTCATCTATTTGATAAGAAAGATAATTATATTAGAATCTAAAAATCCAGCTATTTACTGCTTATGAGAAATGCACTTAAAAGCAAAACAGGAAACAAGAGAAAGACTGAAATAATTAGTGATATAAAAAGATATGCCAGGAAAATACTAACCAAATCAGGCTGGTATACCAATGTTAATACCAGAATATATTGAATTTAAAGTATAAAACATTGATAAATATAAGTAAGTACACATCAACATGATAAAAATCATAATCCACCTAAATTGAACTTGTAGGAACTGGACAATGTAGCCTGAAAATATATGAAGCAAAATTTGATGAAAACACAAAAAGAAATCAATAGGGTCGATTTTTAAAATAATTTTCTCTCAAAACTGAAAAATACAAAAATCAAATGACAAAAATTATTTGAACAATTCCATTATTATGCTTGATTGAATTTGTGTGTGTGTTTGTGTGTGTGTGTAGAAAGAGACAGAGAGGGGAAGAGAGAAAGGGGGAAGAAGGAGAGAGAATTTTTACCTGCACACAATGAACATTTATGAAAATTAACTATGTACTAGGTCAGGGGTCTGTAAACTTTTTCTGCAAAGAGCTGCCAGATATCTAGTAAATATTTAAGGCTTTGTGAGTTTTAAGGTCTCTTTCACAAGTGTTCAACAAGGAGGGCCGTTTTGAGAAGGCAGACTCATTACCAGGTGGCAGGCTCATTGACCATGGTCCTAGAAACAGCTTTGTCCCACTATGGACTTGGCTACAGCCTCATCTGGCCTTGATCCTGCCACCAGTACCATCTGCCAAGGGACCTAGGAGGAATCATGTATGTCTTTGCCACAAGTAACAGGCCTCCTGAACTCATTTCAAAAGCAGATCCTGAAATGGCCCTGTAAGTTGGCACCAGCCCCTCTCAGCCATAGTTGGGAGCAGTTCTGCCAACCCAGGTACCTGGAAGGATACATGTTCCCCTATGCTCCAAAAGATAAATTCACCAAACTTAGTATGACTGCAAATCCTGAAGTAGCCCTATGATTTGGCTCCAGGCCAGCTCTGGTGCAATCCAGGGGAAATCTCATCTGCCCAGGAACACAGCAGGATGCACAACAGCCCATGGCCCCAAAGAGAGTCCTAAAGACCTCAGTCTCCACTGAAAACTCTGAAGAAGCCCTGTATTGGCAGGAGGCATCACATTTACTGATTTTAAACTATATTGCAAAGCCATAGAAATCAAAACAATATGGCACTGGCATAAAAACAGACACATAGACCAAAGACACAGAATAGAAACCCCAGAAATAAACCCATACATATACAATCATATATAGTCAACTAATTGCCATTGACAAGGATACCAAGAATATACAATGGGGAGAGGATAGTTCTTCAATACGTGGTACTGGCTGTGAAGACTGAATATCCATATGCATAAGAATGAAACTGAACCCTTGTCCTACACCATATACAAAAATCAACTTAAAATGGATTATGTAAGACCTGAAACCATAAAACTCACAGGAAAAAAATAGGGAAAAGCCTCTTTGGCATGGGTCTTGGCAACGATTTTTTAAATATGACATCAAAAGCACAGGCAACAAAAACAAAAATAAATAAGTGGGACTACATGAAACTAAAAAGTCTCTGTGCAGCAAAGGAAACAACCAGTAAAATAAAGGGCAACCTATGGAATGGGAGAAAATATTTGCAAACCATATATATGATAAGAAGTTAATATCCAGAAAATATCAGGAACTCATACAACTCAATAGCAAAAATAATATTACTACCACTAATAATAATAAACAATATTTTTAAATGATGAAGAGGCTAAATAGAAAATTTTCAAAAGAAAACATACAAATGGCCAACAGGTACATGAAAACATGCTCAAAATCATTAATCATCAGGGAAATGCAAATGAAAACAAGGAGATATTACCTCACACCTGTTAGAATGGCTATTATCAAAAAGACAAGACATAACAAGTATTGCCCAAGGGTATGGAGAAAAGGGATCCCTTGTACATTGTTGGTGTGAATGTAAGTTTGTATAGCCATATGAAAAACAGTATGGAGGGTCCTCAAAAAATTAAAAATAGAAGAGCAATCCCACTTATGGGTATATACCCAAAGGAAATGAAACCAGTATGTCAAAGAGATATTTGCACCCCCATATGTATTGCAGCATTATTCACAATAGCCAAGATATGGAAACAACCTAAATGTCCATCAAGGGATGAATGGATAATAAAAACTATATATATATTTATATGTTATATTTGTCTATATAAATATAGATAATATTTTTATTTTTTACACAATTTTTTAAATATTTTTATTGAATGAAAGATTTTTAAATTCTATGGAGCACTACAATTTTCAAAAGTTTCACACACATGATTTCATATACTCCCATAATAACCCTTTTTCTATCCCCTACCCCTATATTGCCCCTCCCACCTTCCCTCTTCCCACAGGTAACCACTAGTTTGTTCTCTGAGAGTCTGCTTCTTTTTTTTGTTTTATTCACTAGTTTGTTGTAGTTTTTAGATTCTACATATAAGTGATATCATACAGTATTTGTCTTTCTCTGTCTGACTTATTTCACTTAGTATAATGCACTCCAATTCCATCCATGTTACAGCAAATGGCAAAATTTCATAATATTTTATGGCTGAGTAGTATTCCGTGTGTGTGTGTGTGTGTGTGTGTGTGTGTACACATACCACAGCTTCTCCATTCATCTGTTGATGGACACTTAGATTATTTTCATGTCTTGGCAATTGTAAATAATGTTGCTATGAAAACTGGGGTGCATGTATCTTGTACCTGATAACCATTCAGCCACAAGACAGAAATGAGCTCAAGTGGAAAAGAGAAGAATTAACCAGACAAATTCATCCAAGATCATCCAAACCCTAAGTGATGTGTATTAACAAAGGTTTAATTTTTATACCATTATTTTACGAGGTAGCTTGTTGCACAGCATCACTGTGTCAATAGACAACTGACACAGAAATTGGTATCAAAGTGACATATTGGCACTATTTATAAAACTTACAATAAGGGGCTGTCAGTGAAAACAGCAGAGTTATAAACTCTGAAAATTATCTCCTCCATAAAAGCAACAAAAATGCTGACAACATTATCAAAATCAAAGTTTTCACTACTATGTAATTTAACCAAAGGCTCGTAGCAATTGAGAGTATTGAGAAAAAAACAACTAAATCAGGGAATTAACAGTTAGCTTTTAGCATTATAACTTTCTGTATTCACACCACCTCTGCTCCAACTCCATGATATTCATGAAAAATCACAGTCCACAATCACAATGAAAATGAGTGTCCTAGCAGTCACTGGAGAGAACAGAACAGAATCAGAGATCTGTTATGGACTGAAGGAATTAAAACTTGTACACTAGAAAATATCTGCCTATCACAAAAGAAAGCAGTAATGGGAGAATAAAAGAACAGAAATGAAATTACATACAGAAAACAAACAGCAGTTATGGCAGACTAAATCCTACCTTATCAGTGATTGTGTTAAATGTAAATAGATTAAACACACCAATTAAAAGGCAGAAGTTGGAAGAAATAATTTTCAAAAACCCATAATTGAATCACTTACTGTCTACAAAAGACACGTATTAAATCCAAAGAAACAAAGTTGAGTTGAATGTAGAAGTGAAAATATACACAATGTAAAAAATGACTAAAAAAGAGCTGGGATATATATACTAATGTCAGACAAAATAGACTCTAGAGAAAAATTGTTACTGAAGATAAAAATGGACATTTTATAATGATATAAGGGTCAATCCATGAAGAAGACATAAGGATTAAAATATATATGCACCAAAAGCAAGCCTGATAATAGATAAAGCAAAAACTGACAGAATTGGAGAAATAGACAACACAACAACAGTAGTTAGATATCAATGTCCTTTATAAATGCTGTCCCCCAAATCCTCAACAAAATGCTAGCAAACCAAGTATATAAAATGATTATATACTATGACCAAGTGGGATTCATCCCAGGAAGGAAAAGGTAGCTAAACATATGAAAAATCAAAGAATAAAGTAAAATATATATATATCATCTCAATAAGGCAGAAAAAAAACATTTGGTAAAGCTAAACACCCCTTCCTAATAAAAATATTCAACAAACTAGGGATAGAAGGGAGCTTCCTCAACATGATTAAAGGCATCTATGAAATCTCACAGCTAACTTCAATCATATTTACTGACAAACTCCTGAAAAATGTCCCCCTAAGATTAGAAACAAAGCAAGGATGTTTGCTCTTTCCACTTCTATTCAACATTGTAATAGAAGTTCTAAGCAGGACAAATAGGCAAGAAAAAGAAATAAAAAGCATCCAGATTTTCTAAAAAAAATAAAATTTTCTCTATTTGCATATAGATTGTGCATACAGAAAATTCTAAGAAGCCTGGAAAGAAACTATTATAGCTATTAAGTTCAGCAAGGTTTCAGGGTATAAGGTCAATGCACAAAAATCAGTTGTACTGGTATACATCAGCAGTGAGCAATCTAAAATGAAAATAAGAAAACAATTCTATATACAATAGCATCAAAAAGATAAAACACTTAGGAATAAATTTAACAAAAGTCTAAGACTTATACACTGAAAACTACAAAATACATTGAAATAAATTACACACCTAAATAAATGGAAATAAATCCTGTGTTCATGGATTCAAAAAGTAATCATTAAGACGGCAATACTTCAAAAATTGATCTATAGATTCATTGCAACCCCTATCAAAATTTCAGCTATCTTTTTAGCAGAAATTGATAAGCTGATCCTAAAATTCTTATGGAAAGGCAAAGAAGCAAGAAAAAGGAAAAGAAAGTTGGAAGGGACACTTTCCTATTTCAAAACTTACTCTAAAGCTACAGTAATCAAGACTGTGTGTTACTGTCATAAATATAGTCATATAGATCAATGGAATAAAATTGAGAGTCCAGAAATAAACCTATACCAATTTATGGTCAATTGATTTTCAAGAAGAGTGGCAAGTTAATTCAATGAAAAGAGCATAGTCCCTTCAATAAATGTTTTGAGACAACAGGATATCCCATGCAAATTTATTAATTTGGACCAGCTTACCAAACAGCTTACAGAAAAAAAAAGACACACACACACACACACACACACACACACACACACACACACACACCTCTGAATATTAAGGAAAAGCCCTATTATCCTTGACTACTTCCCCTGCACCTTTTCCATCCAGATAGCCCACAAATATTTGACCCAGGAAAACCTTTCTTCATTCAAAGATGTGCTCAAAAACCACCAGGCCCAAATCTATAAAATGGACACTATGAGAAATAAAAAGGAATGGAACAGAGAAAAATTAATATCACATGAAGAATACTCACTGTTAAAGGTTGTCACAGAGGCGATTCACCAACTTCCATGTTCCATATTGGCTTCTGAGGTTATTCGGACCAACTCCTCCAATGAGACAATTCTGGACGGAGGGAACATGAATAGTATTAAAAACCGGTAGGCTAGCTGAGCCTCCGTAGCTCTGGGGTTAGAACAGTGGTCTCGTAATAACTGGTAGGCTGGGAAGGAACTATCAGCCTCATATGAAGAGAGACTGTAAAGGAGGCCCAGAGCCTGCCTAAGCAAAAGAATTTAATAGCAGACTCTCTCCAGATGGATTTGAGATCTCATAGGACTATATCTTCATAGTAAGGGTAAAACAAAAGTAAACCCATTCCCATCTCCAATCTCAAGGAACTGCAGCAAAGGTTGTCTTGGTACTGAGCAGAGCAAGGAGTGAAACAGCAAGAATATGTATCCCTGATAAATCATAGCTGTAGTCTGGCTGTCACATATGTTTGTAGTTCAGTTCCACATTGCTTGAGTACTACAGGAAACCTCAAGATAGGAATTGGGGAGTGGGGGGCAGTTATCCCAGATTATCAGTGATCCCAGGCACACAGCAGAAGCAGGCTTCATACTAAACCTTTCACATTTGGGATTTTACTATTTGTTTCCTGAATAAGAGTAGACTTCAATTTTAATATCTTTTTCATACTTTGTGTGAGCTTGGTATCAAAGTTCTGCTAGCCTCATAAAATAAACTTAGGATGTTTCCTCTTTTTTATTTTTTAGAATTCTTCATATAAATTGGAATGCTCTATTTGGAAAAAAAAATGCAGGTCTAGTGTTTTATCTGTTAGACCAGTTTTAATTAATTCTTCATTTCCTTTAATGTTTATGACTATTAGATTATATATTTCTTCTTGTATCACTCTTACTAAGTTATATATTTATAAATCTGTCCATTTGATCTAATTTTTCAAATTTTTGGTATAAAGTGTTTAGTATATTCTCTTATTAGCTTTTTTTTTTTTTTTTTTTTGTGGTACGCGGGCCTCTCCCGTTGCAGAGCAACAGGCTCCAGATGCGCAGGCTCAGCGGCCATGGCTCACGGGCCCAGCCGCTCCGCGGCAGGTGGGATCTTCCCGGACCGGGGCATGAACCCGTGTCCCCTGCATCAGCAGGTGGACTCTCAACCACTGCGCCACCAGGGAAGCCCTCTTATTAGCTTCTTAATCTATATTGTATCCATAGTTATGTACCCCTTTTAATTCTTAATCTTATTTGTGCTTTCTTTCTTTTTTTCCTTAATTCATCTTGCCTGGGGTTTGTCTATTTCATTATTTTTTTCAAAGAATGAAACTTTGGCTTTATTGATTCTATTTCATTTTATTAATTTCCACTGCATCATTATTATCACTTCACCTTAGTTTTTCAGAATTGATTGTGTTGTTTCTTTTTTAATTCTTAAGGTAGATACCTAGCACATTAATTTTCAAGTTTTTCTTCTTTTCTAGTATAAACATTTAAGCCTATAAATTCTTATTGAAACACCACTTTTGTTGCTAATCACAAGTTTAATCCCTAATATTTTCAAAATCATTAAGTTCTAATTATTCCATTATGATAATCCATGAATTGTTGAGAAGTATGCATTTATGTTGATTTTGTTATCAAATTCCAACTTAATTGTACTTTGATTTCCACTAGTTTTCAATCACAATCTTTTTACTAGTTGTCTAAATCTCCTCCCAAGACTTTAGTCACATCAATCTCTCTATCATCTTGAGGAACACTCTCCTGGAGCCTACTGACCTGCAAGAATCTTGACAGACTGCCCTCTATGTCAGGTTCAAACCTGTCATCCCAAGATCTCCCTTCACTGTTCTAGGGATTTCATTTATCTCTCCTACACTGTGCCTATTTTCTGCATCCCACATCTTCCTCTTTCTTGGTTTAATTCTTTCTTTTGGTGGAGAAAAATCTCCAGTAGCTTCCTGAGAAAAGCACACAGGAGGTTAAATTTTTGAGAGCTCATATGTCTGAGAGTATGTTTTACATATATATTTAATTAGTTTATATATGTCCAGAATCATTTTCCTTACAATTTTTTAAAGCATCATTCCATTGCTTTCTGTTTTATATTGATGATGTTGAAAATTCTTAAGCCATTCTGATTTTATTTTTAATCCTCTGGAAATCTGTACAATTTTCTCTTTGTTCCCAGTGTTCTGAAATTTCACACTGATGTATCTTGGCATGAGTCTATTTTCATCTATTTTTGTGGGTGCTAGTCTTTTAATATATAAATGAACATCTTTAAGTTCTACAGATTTTTCTTGAATTATTTTGCTGACATTTCCCCCCCTCCATTTTATGTATTTTCTTCTTTCTAGAACTCATATAATTAAAATATTTGAGAAAATTTTCTAGGAGAAGAAAAGATAGCTACACTGATTCTGAGCTTCAACATTCTCCCCAGTTATAGAAAAATGAACATATGTGTACAGAGCTTTGGGATTAAAGATGAATAAATCATTGCCCCTGCCTTCAATAAGCTCCCAGTCCAAAGGGAGACAAGTAAAAATGATGTAGAAAAAGGGTATTTAAAGTGCTATGGGAAGCCACAAAAAGGACAGAGTAACTGTGACAGGAAACTTGGTTGGGGCAGTTGAAGACTAGGAAGTCTCAGAATGTGCTTCTACTGTGTCACATCTGAGCATAAGCAAGAAGAATGGATCTTAATCTTTGTGAAGTCACAGACCTTTGGGGGGATGTAATGAAATCTATGACACTTCTTCCAATAAAAATACATGTAACACACATACACACACATGTATACTTCTTCCAATAAAAATACATGTAACACACATACACACACATGTATATTTTGCTTCCTAACTCAGAATGTGCAGTGTTAAGAGCTCTTGGTATAGAAGGATGTGTAGACAAGAAGAGGAAGAAAGTCCATACAGAGGAAACAGAATGTCAAAATCCTGCAGACATGAAAATCCTGTGCATTATTGGAGTGGAGGAAACTGTAACATAATTGAGTATGATTGGAGCATAAGCTGTAAAGAGAGTCAGACATGTCATAAGATGAAAACAGAAGATACATAAGAAGATAAACACGGATAAAGCATGAAGTACCTCAAATGTCAGTCAGGTACTCTGTTTACTCAGAGACTATACCATGATTGAGAGAGCTTACACAGGGCGTGTCAATCCTCTCCTAACTGCTAAAAAATATAACTGGAAGAGCTAGTGCCCAGTGGAATACTAATTGATATTCCATGAGTGTGGAGTTTCACTGGCATTCACTGTAGGTGTTGAGTGTGCACTACTCACTTCTCAAGCTTACAGCTTTATGAGAGAAAAAAATGTTAGAATGAAATCAAAAGCCCCTGAATATCAATTATTTTACTCCTTAATAATGTACAGCAGAATGTCAGTCTTCAATAAACTGTAATGGTTCTCAACACTAGCAGCAAATTAGATTTACCTGGGGAAATTTCAAAAACCATACCATGCCTGAGGTCCACCCAAACTAAATAAATTAGAATATGTGGGGTGTAGCCTGGGCCTCTGAATTTTTTGAAGCTCTCCAGATAACTTTAACGTGCAACTGGAATGGAGAACTACTATGTTAAGAAAAACACCCCACAAAAGCAAATTCCTACCTACTAGTCTAGTCTTAATTCTTTTATTTTTTTAACATCTTTATTGGAGTATAATTGCATTAAAATGAAGTGTTAGTTTCTACTTTATAACAAAGTGAATCAGTTATACATATACATATAAACCCATATCTCTTCCCTCTTGCATCTCCCTCCCTCCCACCCTCCCTATCCCACCCCTCTAGGTGGTCACAAAGCACTGAGCTGATCTCCCTGTGCTATGCAGCTGCTTCCCACTAGCTATCTATTTTACATTTGGTAGTGTATAAATGTCCATGCCACTCTCTCACTTTGTCCCAGCTTACCCTTCCCCCTCCCGGTGTCCTCAAGTCCATTCTCTACTAGGTCTGCGTCTTTGTTCCCATCTTGCCCCTAGGTTCTTCATGACTTTTTTTTTTTTAGATTCCATATATATGTGTTAGCATATGGTATTTGTTTTTTTATTTCTGACTTACTTCACTCTGTATGACAGACTCTAGGTCCATCCACCTCTCTACAAATAACTCAAATTTCGTTTTTTTTTAATGGCTGAGTAATATTCCGTTGTATATATGTGCCACATCTTCTTTATCCATTCATCTGTCAATGGACACTTAGGTTGCTTCCATGTCCTGGCTACTGTAAACAGAGCTGCAATGAACATTGTGGTACATGACTTTTTTTGAATTATGCTTTTCTCAGGGTATATGCCCAGTAGTGGGATTGCTGGGTCCTATGGTAGTTCTATTTGTAGTTTTTTTAAGGAACTTCCATACTGTTTTCCATAGTAGCTGTATCAATTTACATTCCCACCAACAGTGCAAAAGGGTTCCCTTTTCTCCACACCCTCTCCAGCATTTATTGTTTGTAGATCTTTTGATGATGGCCATTCTGACTGGAGTGAGGTGATACCTCATTGTAGTATTGATTTGCATTTCTCTAATGATTAATGATGTTGAGCATTCTTTCATGTGTTTGTTGGCAATCTGTATATCCTCGTTGGAGAAATGTCTATTTAGGTCTTCTGCCCATTTTTCGATTGGGTTGTTTGTTTTTTTGATACTGAGCTGCATGAGCTGCTTGTAAATTTTGGAGATTAATCCTTTGTCAGTTGCTTCATTTGCAAATATTTTCTCCTATTCTGAGGGTTGTCTTTTTGTCTTGTTTACGGTTTCCTTTGCTGTGCAAAAGCTTTTAAGTTTCATTAGGTTCCATTTGTTTATTTTTGCTTTTATTTCCATTTCTCTAGGAGACGGGTCAAAAAGGACCTTGCTGTGATTTATGTCATAGAGTGTTCTGCCTATGTTTTCCTCTAAGAGTTTGATAGTGTCTGGCCTTACATTTAGGTCTTTAATCCATCTGGAGTTTATTTTTGTGTATGGTGTTAGGGAGTGTTCTAATTTCATTCTTTTACATGTAGCTGTCCAGTTTTCCCAGCACCACTTATTGAAGAGGCTGTCTTTTCTTCATTGTATATTGTTGTCTACTTTATCAAAAACAAAGTGACCATATGTGCGTGGGTTTATCTCTGGGCTTTCTAACCTGTTCCATTGATCTATTTTTCTGTTTTTGTGCCAGTACCATACTGTCTTGATTACTGTAGCTTTGTAGTATAGTTTGAAGTCAGGGAGCCTGATTCCTCCAGCTCCATTTTTCTTTCTCAAGATTGCTTTGGCTATTCGGGGTCTTTTGTGTTTCCATACAAATTGTGAAATTTTTTGTTCTAGTTCTGTGAAAAATGCCAGTGGTAGTTTGATAGGAATTGCATTGAATATGTATATTGCTTTGGGTAGTATAGTCATTTTCACAATGTTAATTCTTCCAATCCAAGAACATGGTATATCTCTCCATCTATTTGTATTATCTTTAATTTCTTTCACCAGTGTCTTATAATTTTCTGCATACAGGTCTTTTGTCTCCTTAGGTAGGTTTATTCCTAGATATTTTATTCTTTTTGTTACAATGGTAAATGGGAGTGTTTCCTTAATTTCTCTTTCAGATTTATCACCATTAGTGTATAGTAATGCCAGAGATTTCTGTGCATTAATTTTGTATCCTGCTACTTTACCAAATTCATTGATTAGCTCTAGTAGTTTTCTGGTAGCATCTTTAGGATTCTCTATGTATAATATCATGTCATCTGCAAACAGTGACAGCTTTACTTCTTTTCTGATTTGGATTCTTTTTATTTATTTTTCTTCTCTGATTGCTGTGGCTAAAACTTCCAAACCTATGTTGAATAATAGTGGTGAGAGTGGGCAACCTTGTCTTGTTCCTGATCTTAGTGGAAATGGTTTCAGTTTTTCACCATTAAGGACGATGTTGGCTGTGGGTTTGTCATATATGGCCTTTATTATGTTGAGGTAAGTTCCCTCTATGCATACTTTCTGGAGGGTTTTTATCATAAATGGGGGTTGAATTTTGTCAAAAGCTTTCTTAGTCTTAATTCTATTACAGTGTTTCCATGCAGCATTATACAACTCAAAAATAATGTTTTAAAAAAATTTAAGTATATGTTTGGCCATTTGAATTCCTTTGCTAAGCTACCAAGAATGTCACATTAGGGACTATAGGGGTCTTGAAGGGAGTCTGAACAGTATGCTTGGGGATCAGTATCAGGACCTGCAGGTAGCCAGTCTCTGCTGGAAATGTTCACAGTGTGCTTTTTCACATTTTACAGTTTCATCTCCTTAGTGTGCTACCTGAGGCTATGGCTCTCTTCATAGCT
Organism: Leucopleurus acutus; assembly: GCF_964270905.1. Taxonomy (NCBI): domain Eukaryota; kingdom Metazoa; phylum Chordata; class Mammalia; order Artiodactyla; family Delphinidae; genus Leucopleurus; species Leucopleurus acutus. Next base: position 121,051,590 of record NC_139148.1, on the reverse strand, counting down.
TACAGATCTGTCTGGCAAAAAGGCTACATGCATCAACAGTTTTTGCTAAGGGTCTTGTGATTATTGGATGGGCTTTTAGTTGGACAGTTTCTGAGGAAAAGGTTTTTCCTATTTTGGCTAGGAAGCCACAAGGATTAGTTGTGCTAAAATATTTAACATTACCAGAGCTAATAAGCCATCCATTGCCTTAAACAAAATATACAGCATCAAATATTTTCATTTTAATTATACTTAAACACTTTATGGGTTTGAAATCAATTATTTATTATATTCTGTACTCCGTTGAACCTGAACATAGAACTGCAAGAAGAGGGTCATGCAATGATTTATATAACGAATATTTATAGACCTTACTATGTATGAAGAAGTGTGCTAAGTGATGAGATTAGAAGACAGCATGTATCCACCCTCAAGGTGCTCTCATTCTACTGTAATGGTATAATAACTCCATATTGAGTCATAAAAGTTCCACAAGAGAGGTACATCAAAAAAACAAACAAACGGTGAATCCTTGAGATGTCATACTTATAGCTGAGAGAGGTTAGAGCCAGGTCTTCAAGGGACATAAATGCCAGGATAGAAAGTTTAGAAAAAACTCTCTAGACAAAAGGGGAGGTTTTGTTTTTGTTGTTTCTTTGCATTTTTTTTGTTTGTTTTTTTGCATAGAAAAATGATAAAGTCCAAGGCTCAGGAAGCTTATAAGGTTAACTGCAATATAGAGAATGGATTGAAGATTGGCAAGAGAAGAAGCAAAATGAGTTATGGATTTTATTAAATAGTTTAAGTAAGAGGTGATGTTGAGCAAAGGAAATGGAAGTAAGGACTGAAAGAAGAGACAGATGTTAGAATTATTATAGAGATGAAGTATAAAGGACTTGGCATGCATTTTCAATTTGAGATTACTAAATAAATTGTAGGACTATTGGCATTCATCTATCCCTTTAATCATTCAACAAATCTTTATTAGATAACTATTATGAATCAAGCACTGTGTTGTAGGTACATTCTGGAGGTACAGCAATGAATATAGCAATGAATGGTCCCTGCCTTCATATAGATTCATGTACTAGGAGAGACAAATAAGTAAAACACACAATAATTAACAAAAAGTTATAAGTGCTGTGAAGGAAGTCTTGAGATGCTGAAAGAGAACATCAGGCAGTAGTGATTGATGGTTGTGGTGATGGACAGAACTACCTTATATTGGGCATTAAGTGAAGCCCTCTCTAAGGAAGTATTATATTTCAGAGGAGATCTGAAGGGTAGTATCAGAAAGAGCAAGCATTGAAGAAGCAGGGAAATCAAATGTAAAGGTTCTGAAATGGGACAATCTTGTTACATTTCTGTGTTTGAAGAGGGAACTGCTACTGTGTTTAATGAGGCTGCAAGTTGAGTAAGATGAAAATGGTAAACTGACCATTGTCTTAGTAGCACAGATGTTACTGTTGACCTTGGTGTAAGCAGTTCCCGCTGACTAAGGAAAAACACAAATTGGAGTGAATTGAAAAGTGAGTGGGAAGAAAGGAGGGAAGTGGATACAGTGTGTTTAGTTGAGGAAAGAAATGAGAGGGTAGCTGGAGGGGGATGTAGAACAGGTGAAGTTCTGGTTTGTTAAAGTGATATAAGAATTTAGATCCCATCTGTATACTGAGCTGGTAGAGAGGGAGAGAAAAGAAAACTGGGAGCAGGGGATAATGCCTTCTAGTACCTCCAGTTCACCCTCACCCTGTATCTGAGCTGGATAAATTACTCAAAGTTGATTCTTTCCAAAGTTGGGCTCTATTGGTAGAAAGATGAAGTAGGGAAGAGAAGGACATTGTAGACTGCATATGGAAGTAAAGGTATTAAGCACCACAGAGGAAGAGAAGGGTGTGGGAAAACTGAGATTCTGGTCACCTAACTGCATGCTGCCTAATTTCTAGTGTAGCTTCATGTCAGACCTGCGCCAAATTCCAAAAGAACAGAGATTGCTTCATTTGATCTAACCAAGTACTAAGTGGCAAGGTAGGGAGCATACTCTGCTCTTTCCCTACCTTTAAAAGCCAGTTTAGTGACCCCAGAATGTTATTCACCATTAAATACAATTTATAAAATATGTTGGAGAACCACCAATATTTTATTTTATCAACCAGGGACATTTTAGACATCCTACCATGTACATCCATTATCTCATGGAAGAAAGAATATTTTAGGACCAAAAAGTAGGAAGAACATAATATCAGGATTAAAAACAACAAATGCAGCTTCATAGAAAATTTCTCTACACTGTTTTCTTATTTTATTTCAAAGTGTGTCATGGACTGGTGAAAATACCATCCGAGTCTTGTGTCAGTATGGAAATTAGTGTTAGGAAATCACCGAACTGCATGACTTATAAAATCTCTTCCAATTCACATTCTATGATTCAGTCAATAGTAACGAAAAACTATCATATTTGAAGTAAAATAGTTTCTTTTTCATGTGCTATTCAATGATCTTATAAATAACTTTCCCCAAGTCACCTATGCAGTTCTCTCAGCCTTAGGGATCTAAAGCAATACTCTGCCATTCCCATCAGTTTCACACGCTCCTTCTCCCAAGTCTTCAGAAAGCCCAGGGCATTTACAATAAACACCTTTCTCAGCACAAGATAACAGCAGTTTCGACTGTTTTCAGTCAGCTTGAATGTTGAAGACCTCAGTAATCACACTCCACTCTTTACCAATCCAGAATCAAAAACACAGATTAATTTTCAAAGAACAGAAAGAAAAAACTGAAAGAAAAGAAAAAAAAAGATAAAGTTTCCTTGCTGAAAGAAGGACAGCAGGAAAGAAAGCTCACTGACTAGCTTATTTGGATATTTTTATTTCTAAGGTGTTCAAGTATCCAATATTTACAAGCACTCTTACAGCGAAATATTAAAATAGTATATCAAATAGGATATTTTAAAAGATGACTTAAGTTCTTACCGGTGAACTCAAAATACCAGAATTGTTACTCGCTTAATGAGAGCTCTGATCTGTGGGCATGTCCCTGATGACGCCTTTCTAATTCCACTAGTAAGGGCCTAGAGCAGTTTCTTCCACTGCAGGGTCTGCTTTATTGAATTCCCTGCCTGTCCTAATTCTATATATTTCCAATTAGCTGACCTTCAAAGCTGACGTTGGAGGAAGAAAATTGTTTTCTGACAAGCTAACATTTTAAGGCTAATGGTTTTTAATAAGCAATTGAGTTTGCAGCGTTCAGCTCTTGTTATGTTTTATTGGGTTTTGAGTTTTAATTTGGTATGTGCGTTTTGGCATGACTCCATGGCAGGTGCAATTTTAAAGATGGAATCAATAAGATTCACTGTGATGTATAATATGAGATTTCCAAGCTTAACTTTCAATACAAAATACTAGGCTTGGTTCTTTCCGGAGCCCTGCAAAGAAAATGTGTTGATTCCTTAGGACTTTGCTCACGGTAGTTTTTTGAAATCTTGTTCACACTACTCAAACGTCCAAATCTGCTCTCCTTTAAACAGCTCTCACTCAGGACCCTTGACCCTTGAAGAGATGAAGTTTACCTAGCAGGAGAGCCTAAGTACAGCTTTTCCTCTTTAAAACCTCTCTATTGCTTTCTAAAGTGTTGCTAAGTAAGAGGGACTTAATAAATCTTTGTTAAATGACTAGTTGAATGAATTTTTCCTCTGTTCCTTCTTCTCTGACTAAAAGCAAGAGAAACTCTTTCTTTCCAAGACTAACACCTCTTAATGGTATAGAATTTATCTGATTGCATCCCCTCCTGCCTTCCTCAAGACTTTGCTTCATCATGTATTCCCTCCTAGTCTAAGTATCTTTGATCTTGATTTCTCCATGAGTCACTTAGAGGCTTCCTGTAAACACAAACAGATGTCTCAAATTTGTCAAACTATGGTCTGAGGGAGAAAGGGAGTGGTGACTGGGATACAGCACATGCCAGGGGGACTGTGTTGGGTGGCAATGTTCTATTGTTTGATATCTGAGTGGTAGATATAAAACCATATATTCCCACAAACTCATTTTGCGCTCTTTCTATATCTATGGTTTATTTAACAATAAAAGGGTTAAAAGGAAAAACAATCACCTGAAGGGCAGGAGAATAATTAGAACTATTGATAATCAGCTTGAGAAAGTGAACAACTCTAATGACTAGACAGCAAATCCTTTTGCAAGTCAGCTAATTTCTAATGCTTTGTTTTCAACAAAATGGAAGAATGACTTGCAGCTGTCATATAATTATATATAATATATAATTTTAAATATATATAAAGTATATAATTTTGAGTATGTAGCTAACAAAGTTTTTAAAAATTAAGTGAAATTTCCATAAAAGAAAAACAACTCTACCATTTCCATATAATTATTTATGAGAACAAAGTCTCTTTAGAGCTTTCATCTGTAAAAACAAAAAATGAAGATAGAATTAATAATGAATTCTGTCTCATTCTAGCAATTAATAATAATCATCTATGTACAAGAGTGAATGGAGGGAGGTAGAAACAATTGCATGCATCTCATTAAGAAATGCATTTTCAACAAATGTTAACATTTTATGTTTGGTAATTAATTTCCAAAAAACTTTAATACCTTATTTTTAATCCATTGTATGCTAGTATTAATTGCAATTCTAAGTAAACTCAGAAGAAATTTAACATTAGAGCCTTATGTTCACTTGATATAAAAAATGTGTATATTTTTTTCTGAAATTAATTATCAGGTGATCCATAAAATGGCTTTTAAGTGTTAGAAAACAATGGCCTGCCATGAATGAAGCTTACAAATATAATGTTGAAGGGAAAAAAAGTAAGTCACAAAGAGTATACACTTCTCTTTATATAAAGTTGAAACACAGGCAAAACAAATCTATGTCAGGGATTGGCAAACTTTTCCTATAAAGGGACAGATAGTGAATATTTCAGATCTTGTGGGCCACACAGTCTCTGTCCCAACAACTCGATTCAGGCATTATGACAAGAAAAACACCAAACACAATACATAATCGAAGGTATGTGTCTGTGTTCCAGTAAAACTACAAAAAACAAATGGCAGGCCAGATTAGGCCTGTGAGCTGTAGGATGACAAACCCTGATCTATATTGTTTAGGGGGTGCACACACACATGCAGCCCTATAATGGTACTACGATACAGCTGAGGGAGAGGAAGAGTTACAATTGGCTAGAGATACAGGAGTAAAGTCTAGAATGACAGTAATATTTTGTTTCTTGACCTCAGTTCATTATTACAATGTTGCTCACTATACAAACATTTCTTAAATGTTATTTATATGTTTATGCCTTTTTCTGTGTATTACATTTCACAATACAATTTTAAAATAATTCTTCCATTTTATTACATATTGTTAAATGACACAACAAAAATCATATTAACTTATTTTATGCCAATAATGAATAAACATACTCCTTTCTTTACACACTCAACAAAGCATATTGCTAGGCTTTGACCTAAAAATCTAAATTCTAGGAATTTATCCCAATAAACTAATTGAACAGGGAAAAACTATGTACAGTAGTACCCCCTTATTTGTGGGGGATACATTCCAAGACCCCCAGAGGATGCTTGAAACTGCAGATAATACTAAACCCCATATATATTACATTTTCTCCTATACCTACATATCTATGATAAAGTTTAATTTATAAATTAGGCACTGTAAGAGATATCTGAATTGCCAGCATCGCTACTCTTCTGCTCTGGGGTCATTATTGAATGAAATAAAGATTACTTGGACACAAGTATTGCTGATAATGAGCCAGTCAATCTGATACCTGAGCCAGCTACTAAATGACTAACAAGTGGAATCCACTGGACAAAGGGATGATTAATGTCCCGGGCAGGACTGAGCAGGATGGTGTGAAATTTCATCTTGCTACTCAGCATCGCACACAGTTAAAACTTATGGTTCAACTAACTGCTGAACAATCATCGACGGGAAGACACTGGAACTCACCATAAAACATACCCCACACCCAAAGACAAACGAGAAGCCACAATGAAATGGTAGGAGGGGTGCAATCACAATAAAATCAAAATCCATAACTGCTGGGTGGGTGACTCACAGACTGGAGAACACTTATACCACAGAAGTCCACCCACTGGAGTGAAGGTTCTGAGCCCCACGTCAGGCTTCCCAACCTGGGGGTCCGGCAACGGGAGGAGGAATTCCTAGAGAATCACACTTTGAAGGCTAGCGGGATTTGATTGCAGGACTTTGACAGGACTGGGGGAAACAGAGACTCCACTCTGGGAGGGCACACACAAGTAATGTGAGCATCGGGACCCAGTGGAAGGAGCAGTGACCCCATAGGAGACTGAACCAGACCTACCTGCTAGTGTTAGAGGGTCTCCTGCAGAGGCTGGGGGTGGCTGTGTCTCACCGTGAGGACAAGGAAACTGGCAGCAGAAGTTCTGGGAAGTACTCCTTGGCGTGAGTCCTCCCACAGTCCACCATTAGCCCCACCAAACAGCCAGGTAGGCTCCAGTGCTGCGTCACCTCAGGCCAAACAACCAACAGTGAGGGACCCAGCCCCAGCCATCAGCAGTCAAGTGCATTAAACTTTTACTGAACTCTGCCCACCAGAGCAACACCTAGATCTACCCACCACCAGTCCCTCCCATCAGGAAACTTGCACAAGCCTCTTAGATAGCCTCATCCACCAGAGGGCAGACACCAGAAGTAAGAAAACTACAGTCCTGTAGCCTGTGGAACAAAAACCACATTCACAGAAAGATAGACAAGATGAAAAGGCAGAGGGCTATGTACCAGATGAGGGAACAAGATAAAACCCCAGTAAAACAACTTAATGAAATGGAGATAGGCAACCTTCCACAAAAAGAATTCAGAATAATGATAGTGAAGATGATCCAGGACCTCGGAAAAAGAATGGAGGCAAAGATCGAGAAGATGCAAGAAATGTTAAACAAAGACATAGAAGAATTAAAGAAAAAACAGAAATGAACAATACAATAAGTGAAATGAAAAATACACTAGAAGCAATCAATAGCAGAATAACTGAGGCAGAAGAACGGATAAGTGACCTGGAAGACAGAATAGTAGAATTCACTACCATGGTACAGAATAAAGAAAAAAGAATGAAAAGAAATGAAGACAGGCTAAGAGACCTCTGGGACAACATTAAACACAACAACATTCGCATTATGGGGGTCCCAGAAGGAGAAGAGAGAGAGAACGGACCCAAGAAAATATTTGAAGAGGTTATAGTCAAACACTTCCCTAACATGGGAAAGGAAATAGCCACGCAAGTCCAGGAAGTGCAAAGAGTCCCAGGTAGGATAAACCCAAGAAGAAACATGCTGAGACACATAGTAATCAAACTGACAAAAATTAAAGACAAGGAAAAATTATTGAAAGCAACAAGGGAAAAACAACAAATAACATACAAGGGGACTCCCATAAGGTTAACAGCTGATTTCTCAGCAGAAACTCTACAAACCAGAAGGGAGTGGCTTGATATATTTAAAGTGATGAAAGGGAAAAGCCTACAACCAAGATTACTCTACCTAGCAAGAATCTCATTCAGATTCGACAGAGAAATAAAAACCTTTACAGAAAAGCAAAAGCTAAGAGAATTCAGCACAACCAAACCAGCTTTACAACAAATGCGAAAGGAACTTCCCTAAGTGGGAAACACAAGAGAAGAAAAGGACCTACAAAAACAAACGCATAACAATTTTAAAAAATATAATAGGAACATACATTTCGATAACCACCTTAAACGTGAATGGAATAAATGCTCCAACCAAAAGACACAGGCTCGCTGAATGGATACAAAAACAACACCCATATATATGCTGTCTATGAGAGACCCACTTCAGACCTAGGGACACATACAGACTGAAAGTGAGGGGACAGAAAAAGATATTCCATGCCAACGGAAATCAAAAGAAAACTGGAGTAGCAATACTCATATCAGATAAAATAGACTTTAAAATACAGAATGTTACAAGAGACAAAAAAGGACACTACATAATGATCAAGGGATCAATCCAAAAAGAAGATGTAACAATTATAAATATATATGCACCCAACATAGGAGCACCTCAATAAATAAGGCAGCTGCTAACAGCTATAAAAGAGGAAATCAACAGTAAAACAATAACAGTGGGGGACTTTAACACCTCACTTACACCAATGGACAGATCATCCAAACAGAAAATTAATAAGGAAACACAGGCTTTACATGACCCAACACAACAGATAGATTTAATTGATATTTATAAGGACATTCTATCCAAAAACAGCAGACTACACTTTCTTCTCAAGTGCACATGGAACATTCTCCAGGATAGATCACATCTTGGGTCACAAATCAACCCTCAGTAAATTTAAGAAAACTGAAATCATATCAAGCATCTTTTCTGACCACAACGTTATGATATTAGAAATCAATTACCGGGAAAACAACATAAAAAACACAAACACATGGAGGCTAAACAATAAATTAAAGAGGAAATCAAAAAACACCTAGAGACAAATGACAATGAAAACACTACGATCCAAATCTATGGGATGCAGCAAAAGCAGTTCTAAGAGGGAAGTTTATAGCAATAGAAGCCTACCTCAAGAAACAGGAAAAAATTCAAATAAAAATCTAACCTTACACCTAAAGGAACTAGAGAAAGAAGAACAACAAAATCCCAAGTTAGCAGAAGGAAAGAAATCATAAAGATCAGAGCAGAAATAAATGAAAAACAAATGAAGGAAAAGATAACAAAGATCAATAAAACTAAAAGCTGGTTCTTTGAGAAGATAAACAAAGTTGATAAACCATTAGCCAGATTCATCAAGAAAGAGAGGGAGAGGACTCAAATCAATAAAATTAGAAATGAAAGAGGAGAAGTTACAGCAGACACCGCAGAAATACAAAGCATCCTAAGAGACTACTACAGGCAACTCTATGCCAATAAAATGGACAACCTGGAAGAAATGGACAAATTCTTAGAAAGGTATAACCTTCCAAGACTGAACTAGGAAGAAACAAAAAATATGAACAGACCAATCACAAGTAATGAAATTGAAACTGTGATTAAAAATCTTCCAACAAACAAAAGTCCAGGACCAGATGGCTTCACAGGTGAATCCTATCAAACATTTAGTGAAGAGCTAACACCCATCCTTCTCAAAATCTCCCAAAAATTTGCAGAGAAAGGAACACTCCCAAACTCATTCTATGAAGTCATTGTCACCCTGATACCAAAACCAGACGAAGATACTACAAAAAAAGAAAATTACAGACCAATATCACTGATGAATATAGATGCAAAAATCCTCAGCAAAACACTAGCAAACAGAATCCAACAACACATTAAAAGGATCATACACCATGATCAAGTGGGATTTATCCCAGGGATGCAAGGATTCTTCAATATATGCAATCAATCAATGTGATACACCATATTAACAAATTGAAGGAAAAAACCCATATGATCATCTCAATACATGCAGAAAAAGCTTTTGACAAAATTCAACACCCATTTTGATAAAAACTCTCCAGAAAGTGGGCATAGAGGGAACCTACCTCAACATAATAGAGGCCATACATGACAACCCATAGCAAACATCATTCTCAATGGAGAAAACTGAAATCATTTCCTCTAACATCAGGAACAAGACAAGGATGTCCACTCTCACCACTATTATTCAACACAGTTTTGGAAGTCCTAGCCATGGCAATCAGAGAAGAAAAAAAAATAAAAGGAATATAAATTGGAAAAGAAGAGGTAAAACTGTCACTGTTTGCAGATGACATGATACTATACACAGAGAATCCTAAAGATGCCAAGCAGAAAACTACTAGAGCTAATCAATGAATTCGGTAAAGTTGCAGGATACAAAATTAATGCACAGAAATCTCTTGCATTCCTATACAGTAATGATGAAAAATCTAAAAAGAAATTAAGGAAACACTCCCATTTACCACTGCAACAAAAAAAGAATAAAATGCCTAGGAATAAACCTACCTAGGGAGACAAAAGACCTGTATGCAGAAAACTATAAGACACTGATGAAAGAAATTAAAGATGATACAAACAGATGGAGAGATATACCATGTTCTCGGATTGGAAGAATCAATATTGTGAAAATGGCTATACTACCCAAAGCAATCTACAGATTCAATATAATCCCTATCAAATTACCAATGGCATTTTTTACAGAACTAGAACAAAATATCTTAAAATTTGTAGGGAGACACAAAAGACCCCGAATAGTCAAAGTAGTCTTGAGGGAATAAAACGGAGCTGGAGGAATCAGACTCCCTGACTTCAGACTATACTAAAAAGCTACAGTAATGAAGACAACATGGCACTGGTATAAAAACAGAAATACAGATCAATGGAACAGGATTGAAAGCTCAGAGATAAACCCACACACCTATGGTCAACTAATCTATGACAAAGGAGGCAAAGATATACAATGGAGAAAAGACAGTCTCTTCAATAAGTGGTACTGGGAAAACTGGACAGTTACATATAAAAGAATGAAATTAGAACACTCCCTAACACCATACACAAAAATAAACTCAAAATGGATTAGAGACCTAAATGTAAGGCTGGACACTATAAAACTCTTAGAGGAAAACACAGGAAGGACACTATTTGACATAAATCACAGCAAGGTCTTTTTTGATCCACCTTCTAGAGTAATGCAAATAAAAACAAAAATAAACAAATGGGACCTAATGAAATTTAAAAGCTTTTGCAAAGCAAAGGAAACTACAAACAACACGAAAAGACAACCCTCAGAATGGGAGAAAATATTTGCAAATGTATCAATGGACAAAGGAGTAATCTCCAAAATATATAAACAGCTCATGCAGCTCAATATTACAAAAACAAACAACCCAATCCAAAAATAGGCAGGAGACCTAAATAGACATTTCTCCAAAGAAGACATACAGATGGCCAAGAAGCACATGAAAACCTGCTCAACATCACTAATTATTAGAGAAATGCAAATGAAAATTACAATGAGGTATCACCTTACACCAGTCAGAATGGGTATCATCAAAAAATCTACAAACAACAAATGCTGGAGAGGGTGTGGAGAAAAGGGAACCCTCTTGCACTGTTGGTGGGAATGTAAATTGATACAGCCACTATGGAGAACAGTATGGAGGTTCCTTAAAACCTAAAAATAGAATGACCATATGACCCAGCAATCCCACTACTGGGCATATACCCAGAGGAAACCATAATTCAAAAAGACACATGCATCCCAGTGTTCACTGCAGCACTATTTACAATAGCCAGGTCATGGAAGCAATCTAAATATCCATGGACAGATAAATGGATAAGGAAGATGTGGTACATATATACAATGGAATATTACTCAGCCATAAAAAGGAACGAAATTGGGTCCTTTGTAGACACGTGGATGCATCTAGAGACTGTCATACAGAGTGAAGTCAGAAAGAGAAAAGCAAATATCGTATATTAGCGCATATATGAGGAACCTAGAAAAATGGTACAGATGAACTGGTTTGCAGGGCAGAAATAGAGCCACAGATGTAGAGAACAAACGTATGGACACCAAGGGGGGAAAGCGGTGGGGGCATGGGGGTGGTGGTGTGATGAACTGGGAGATTGGGATTGACATGTATACACTAATATGTATAAAATGGGTGACTAATAAGAACCTGCTGTATAAAAAAATAAAATTCAAAACTTCAGAAAAAATAACTTATGGATTTTTATTTCTGGAATTTTCCATTTAATATTATCAGACTGCAGTTGACCAGAGCTGAGACAACAGAAAGCAAAATCGGGGATAAATGAGACTACTGTATGCATAAGGAAATTTCCCCCAATGCTACTTGTGTTGGTAAAATCCTGGAAACCTGGAGCAACCACTAATAAAAGGTTTGTGAAGTGAATTACAGAACTTATGTTGCCTTTAAAAATGATAATGTAAATCTATATTTATTGATATGTGTCTATATCATGTAATGAAAAGCAGGTTATCAAATAAGATACAGTATGATTTAATATACTTAATAATTTATGAATATATGTATATAGAAAATCTTCCTTAAAGTTCTGTTTGTGATTATCTAACCCTCAAGGATCAGAATGAAAACTGTGATGCAGATTCCAGCCTGTACAGGAGCTTCTCTTTCTGTAGATGTATTTCTTCTTCATTCGAAAACAGTCAAAAGCACGTGTTTAGACAGCAATGATGATTTGGCTAATTGTATATCATGAATCAAAATATTGTACTGTACTTGGTCAAGAGGACCCTGCTGTAAGAATGTCTGATTTATTAAACTTGTCTCCCTAAGAATGATAAAGTAGCTGAACCAATAGCTTTTGACACCCTCTGCTCTGCCTGGCTCTTAGGAAGAAATAAACCAATTAAGACACAAGGCCCCTAATTTTAATGTGGCAGCCTTGGGGAAAGAGCCCACTGATAGGTGTGGCTCTACTCTGAGTACATGAACATGATCCAACTTCCCATTGGGAGAACTGTTGCAAATGTTTTGAGCCCTGGTTACAGCCTGAAGTTGAGAATATACCCATGACCTCAGGATGAACCAAATAGTACTCCTCTTGATCACCCTGAGGCAGAAAAGAAAGAAAGTTGGTAATGGGCATCCATACAACTGAACCATGTCCACAGTGAGACACTGACTTTGTATTAACAATAAATAACATTCATTCCATTGGGAAGGATTTTCAATTCATGAGTCTTCTATCAAGGGCCAATGGATAGGGAGAAAGAATTGGCAGTATTGTGTGACTGATGCCATTTCTATCTTTCCCTTTTTTCCATATGCATAACAAGTGGGGTCACTTTCTAATGTCTGGTATTAAGATTTGGACCATACAGATTAGGTATGGAGAACTGAAAAAAAAAAACAAAACCATAAATATATGCATAGATAATTGTCTTCAAGTATGTGTATAAAAACAATAATGGTTATTTTTCTGTATTGTTGCTTTTCATCTGTTTTTTTAAAGTTTCTTCTTTGTACTGTTTTACATTTTTTAATCTTTACAATAAGTCTGTAAAATTTTCCCACAAAAGAAAACAATAACATATTAAAAGCTATTTAAAAAATACTTTTTTCCTGAAAATAGCACCCTCTAGATCTATTTTTCTTTTTTTGCATTCTTTCCTCATTATTGACTCTTCTTTTTTTCCATAAGACTCCCACCCCTACCACTCCATTGAAAATGTACTCTCCGAGGTCAACTGTTTCATTGCAAAATCCTCGGTTCTTATTTTCTTTGACGGCTCTCCCCAGCATTCAGCATAGTCAACCCTTCCCAGCTTTGTGAAATGTCTCCTTGGCTATACATTCTCTTGCTTTTCCCCCTAACTTTCTGCCTGCATCTCATCTGTCTTTTTGAGTGGCTTTATTTCCTCTGCTAGTTGTGAAATGTAATCTCCAGCCTCAATCGTTAGAACACTGCTCCTAGATATGTCTCAGGGCCATTACATCCTGGTGAATGAGTGTCCAGACTGCATTCACCATTCTGAGTGTTCCCTGAGCTCAAGCTCCATCTCTGTAACTGCCATTTCCACTGGAATAGCTTGACATCACCTTAAACCTAACATAACTGAAACTACATCTGTTGGCCCAAATCAGTTTTCCCTCTAGACCTTCCTCTTTCTGCCCACAGAACTAGGGCATAATTCCATTGCTTCTGCAATAGCCTTTGGCCAAAAACAAAGAAAAGGCACACAGTGATCTTTAGCTACAGTAGAAAGGTCAAAACAGAGCAAAGAGTATGAATACAAGAATATTTTTTAGAGATGATTTCATAAAAGAAGCCAGACCAGTATATCATCGTATCAATTTAAGTGTAGCCATAGGAGTAAATTTAGCTCCAATTTTGGAGTCAGTCAGTCCCTAGAGAGAAATGTGTTCATTACCAGTATTAACACCTTATCCTCTAAGCCATGTGAATTGAGAATCAGGAGGAGGCACTATTCTTCTCCACCCTTATTCAGTCATTCGCCAACCCTTGTCAAGTCTTTTCTCAGTGTCTTTCTTTGTCTGTTACCTTGTCATGCTCACAAAATATCGAATTCAGGTCTTGCTCATCTTACATCAAGATATTACAATGTTCAACTTTGTAACTTCATGACTGATACACTTTGCTTCCCATAGTCTGTTCCTCTTTTCATAAATTTAACCTGTTGAAAAAATTATCTTTGGCACTTTGCTGACTATAAGAGAGAGTTCATAAAGCTGAGTATATAAGGCCTATAAAATCTGATCAGAAACTGCCTTTGCAATCTTATCCACCACTTAATTCCTTCACAAACTATATCTGAGCAGCTTTTGATGAGTACTCTGTATGAAAGAAACAAAAGTAGTGAATGGACATGAAAAAAAAAAAAACCTAGGAAGCAGGCATTGGGTGGGATCTAATGAGTATAGAAAAAGAGTAGACAGCCTAGGACCATGGTTTCAGGATCAAATAAAGTAGGAGCCAGTGAAGGAAAGTAAGAAAGAGAAGTCAGTGAGGCAGAAGGAAAACCAGATCAAATGTGAAATTACAAAAGAAAAAGGGAAACGATTTTAAAAGAAAGATGAAGTGGTTAACTATGTAAGATAAAGAATGATGGTGGAACATTAAGTTAGGAATATGGAAGTCACTGGTAACCTTGACAAAAGCAAGATCAGCGAAGTGGACAGATGAAGTCTAGAGTGGGATAAGAAGAGATAGGAATGTTGGGAAGAAGAAACAGTGAGTGTCCACAGCTCTTGCATAGTATTGCTGTGAGGAGAGCAAAGAAATTGGATTACAGAGAGATAAGTAGTGCTAAGGTAGAATATTATAGTATATTTGTATACTAAGAGAAATGATCCAATAAGGAAGGAGAAACTAATATTGCAAGACAAAGAGGATATAACTGAAAGAGCAAAACAGGTAGATGAAAGAGAATGGAATTCTGTGCAATTGTGGAGAGACTGCCCTTTGACAGTAACAGAGATACTTTCTTGGTTGTAAGAGAGGACAGAAGGTATGCAAACATGAGGTGTGGAGATTTTGCAGTCAAAATGTGAAGCAGGCTCCTCTCCATGGCTCCTGTGTTCTCAGTGAGGTATAAGGCTAGGTGTAAGGGGATGGGTGGGGCGAGGGGGGATATAAAGTTTATGAAGAGAGAAGGTATGCAAATAAGGTCTCAGAGAGTGAAAAATTGAGCTTGCTATAGAGAAACAGTTGAAACTCCAGGCAGTACTGAGATCCAATTTGAGTCTTAAGAGTGCTACTTTTTTTTTTTGGCCAGGCAGCGTGGCTTGCAGGATCTTAGTTCCCCGACCACAGATGGAACCTGGGCCCCAGCAGTGAGAGCACGGAGTCCTAACCACGGGACCGCTAGGGACTTCCCAAGATCATTACTTTAAAATGAAATTCACTTTAATTTAAAGTGAAACCAGGGTGCCTGATGGGTTCATTTCCCCCAGGTACAAAGAAGGGGTAATTAATACATAGGGCAGAAATGGGACTCACCCCCATGATTTATTACTCTTAAGACCAATGTTCTTTTCATTAAATTATTTTTCTAATGGTATTTTTTTCATATTTTCTTCTAGAAAAATCAGAGGTCAGGTTATAATTGAGTAAATTATTTTCTTTGAGTTAAAAAAGAAATCTAAAAGAATGGTGAGCAGCAATACCTATGGGCAGAAATTAAAGAGGCTTCCAACATGAAACCATTTGTAACCTGTTTGCTAATCAGTGTACATTTCCCCCTGTAAATATTGCAAAATGTCCATACGCTCATGCTGCAAAAACCCTCTTGGAGCCTTGTAATCAGGCCAGTGGACCATATTGTTATGCACAACCTAACCTCTTTCCTTCTTGGCCCCCAACAAAGGACAGCAGGCTGATAGAACTAGAGCTAATTAGCACCCTGTTCATCTTTCCTTATTCTTAGAGTGCCTAAAGGAAGCTTCTTTTTTTTTGGCTGATGGTAAAGCAGAATCAGTCTCTTTGCTTTCTGCGCTGAGTCATTTGTCAATCATGATTCTGCAGACACACTGAGAAGTAAAAATGATATAGATGTACATATACATACACACATTCCTATGTTTAAAATGTTTTATGGTGTATGTGTGTGTATTTGTACATATGTGTATTTAGCACCACGGCTGGGGAGAAAAGTAGACATAAATGGGGAGAGGTTGAGGGAAGAAAAGTCAGGCAACTGCCTACAGCTATTCCCAGAGCAGCAGGGTAGTGTAGAGTTAAAAGCATGGACTGTTAAGTCAAACTTCCAGTGTCAAATCCTGGCTCTGACACTTACTAGACATGTGGCCCTGAGCAAGTAACTTACCTTTTCTGAAGCTCAGATACCTTATTTGTAAAAGAGGAATAATGATAGTACCTAAATCAAAAGGTTATTGGGAGGATTCAAAGAGTTAACTATTTACAACTCTGGCACTTAGTAGCTGGTGAGCCTAGAGATATCATTTAACCACTTGAGGTTCAATTTCCTTATCAGTAAAATTTATTTGGCTTTGTAAAATTTTTCCTCTCATAATAACCTACATTTTCTGGTATTTTAGCAATATGTTTGGCCAGATTTGTGAGGAAACAAATATTGTATTAGTTGTAGAACTTCTTCAAAATTATCTCTGTTACCTATGCCTATGTTCCCATCAGTGGCCAAAAAAATCTCATTTTTATTTGAGTCAGGGATGCCATATGTGAAACTAGAAAGCAGATATGTCTCCCTAAAAATGCATCTATGCTAATAGTTAAGTTGGCTTGCATTCTGTGAGGCCTTTAGCCAAAGAAGTATACAACTGAGGAAGCTCAGTCTGCAAAATGGACTGCCTAGCAGATGCCTCACCTACAAAGCTGAGAGAAGCTATAGAACTGTCACTACCAAGAGAGCACTTAGTCTCCTTGCCTTGTGTCTTCTGGCCCTTACTTCATTAAGAAGCTTTGCTATAGCTCCATGAGGGCAGACCTATGTTTTACTCACTCTGCATTCTTGAGGTGAGAACAGAGATGGGCACAAAGTAAGTCTCCAGAATGTGTGAAAAGTGAGTGAGGAAGGGAATGAAAAGGCTCATTTGATCAATTTGTCTCATTTTTCATCTGCTTTAATGTCAGTTCCCATAATCTAAATCATTTGGGGTAAGGCTACAGTAAATATCCATTCTAATATGATGGAAACAGAGTAATAAGTATGTTTGTGCAATCCATTCCTGGGCAGTGTTTAGAAGGTTCTCAAGAAATTCCTGATTATTTACAATGCCTAGATTACTATCTTTGCCTATAGCATAAAATGTTGCTTCTAATAATTTTGGTGCCCCCGCCACTTACATACACAAACACACACACACATACACACACACACACGCATGTACACACAATCTCTTTTTGCAATAAAGACTCCATTTCAGCAATGATTAAAAAGACACATACTCAAAATGCTAAGGGAGAAAGCAAAACAACATAATTCTGGTTCATACTTAAGGCCCTGGGCCTTTGTGTTCCATATGGCTACTGAGCTTGCAACATAACAAACACAGATTTCAACAGACCTTTTAATCTCTCTGTTTTGTGATTTGTGCAGTCGAGCATGTTAGAAAGAATAAGTAACCAGAACAAAGAGCTGACCAGCAAATACATAGCAATTTGTAATCACTGAAGAGAATACTTCCCTCCGGTTCCAAGATTCTTTTTTTTTTCTTTATTAAACCCTGTATTGCAGGGCAGAGCAAACACAATTGTATAGCACCTAATTATAACCAAGTGAAACCAGTACCAAATAAGATCCTGAATCTTGGGTAGACAAAGAGGGTCAGTGTATTTTTAAAAAAGGAAAGAAAATGTGGGTGATTCCACAAGAGTCATTCGGATATAAAATGTTTGGCAATTATTTTTTCAAATACACTTTTGCGGCTTAACCATAATCTCATAAAGTCTTTAATGCTGCAAATTGCTTGGGGGATTCAGAGAACTTAATTTCTGGAAGATAGTGTGATCTACCAAAAATCATTTGTTAGCCTGATTTTAATTATAGTGGAGCAAATAAAGAAAGAGTAAAGGAGAAAAGATATTTCATGCAATAGAAAGGATACTAGACTAAGGATCACAAGACCTGAAGTCTAATCTCAAGTCAACCCCCAGAGTTGCTTTAGGATCTAAGACAAATCAATTCTCCTCTGTTTTTGTTCCCCATGAAAAGAATGAGGTGATGAAAGGGAGTGTGCATTCATCCAGTTCCCTTCCAGCTCTAACATTATTTTCTTTAAGTCCTTCAAATTTACAGAGCATGTTTTAGTTTACAAAAGGCTCCATATACTTTATATCATTGATCCTTACAACAACTTTGTAAGATAAGAGTTATTATCTCCATTTACAGACGATGAAATCAACACCTGGAGAGATGAACAAATTTCCCCAAAACCATCCTGCCACTATGTTGCAAATTCAGATATTTTCACATCAAATGCAGTGCTTTTTCAACTATAGTACCCTGACTCCCTGATATTATCTGCCCTAATGTACATAGTATCTCTCAAAAGTTACATTATTGTATGACCCACACATGGTAATGCAGTACAGTAGTAAAGGATTACATGGGACCGGAAATGACGTTTTCTATTAAAACATAAAGCAGTTTGACTATGAGCTACAACATTTTCATATTATTCTTTCAAAGTCCTCTAGCCAAAGACCAATAGGAACACACCATAGTTAAAGAAGTAGGATTTATTACTCCTTGCAATGGGAGATAACAAACACCATAGGGAACCATGGGACGATTCAGTAAGAAGATAACAGAAGAGGCCTGTTATAGGATTTGTGTGTATATAAGATGATTGGGGGAACGTTTCAAGGAAGCAGAGTTTTGCTCTGAATCAGATGCTCTCAGGAAATGGGGGTAATAGCATAACTAGGTATCTTAATAAATCTTATCTAATGGGAGGCCAGTCTAAAGCAAAGGTAAATAGGTAAAGAAACCTCAGTCACTCATATTAGCCAGGATAGGGGAATACGTGATCATTTTTTGTGACTTGCACAATGTTCATTTTTTGTCTATATTCAGACATGATTATGGAGTGGTCTTATTTATTTCCTAATCCATCATGGTCACAGAGGGACCTTGTATGATGTTGATGTTCTGTGAAAGTGTTTATGTTCAACACGAGAATACCACGCTGTGAGTGCCAGGCCAGCTTGTAGTAACACCCAGGCCTAGCTCCTGGATGTCAGAAGCTGTTCTTCTCTTTTTCAAACCCACTTAAACACTTTATTGCTTTGCCCTGCAGGTGATGGATGAGGGAGAATTTTCAAAAGAGAAAGAGGTCTATTCTTCCTCAGAAAACACTTTTTCAAGCATTACTTTTATGGCAAATAGTGCCTTATACAAAGTTAAAACATAAAGAGGAGACTAGGAGAAAATAATTGCAGTGTGTATAATAGAAAATATAAAGTTATCATATAAATCAAAAAGAAAAAGCAAATAATCCAATTGAAAGAGACAGCGAACAAAGGGGTATGGGATTAAGAGATACAAACTACTATGTACAAAATAGATAAGCAACAAGGATATATTATACAGCACAGGGAAATATAACCATCATTTTTTAATAAGTTAAAATGGAGTAGAATCTATAAAAATATTGAAAGAAGGAAAGAAAGAAAGAAAAAGAAAAAGACAGTGGATAGAAATAAGCACTTCACAGATCAATAACTACAAATGCACAAGAACAGATATTCAACTTCACGATTCATGAAGTAAATATAAATTAAAACAAAGGGGCAATTTTCTTCCATCAGATTGACAAAAACAATGGTGTGAGAATAGAAAATGCTCCAACACTGCTGGTTAGGTGTATACAAAATACAATTACTTTGTAGAATATTTTGGCAATTCCTATCAAACTTTAATATGCATATTACATTTTTAGGAATCTTTACTATAGAAATGATAACACACGTGTACAAAGACATAGGGTTCAAAAATGTTCATTGTAAGATTTGTAATACTCATAAAATTTGTAATACTCATGAATGTCATAAAATCTTTATGTACATTAAAGAAATAGCTAAGTTTTAAAAATGGTGCATCCATACTATAAAGTTCTATGTGGAAAATTAAAATAATTAGATCGGTCTATATTGCATATAGCAAAATAAATCAAAGATACAGAACAAAAAATCTATTTATAAAATAATTATTATTTATAAAATAATATTTAATATCTCATTTTGGTCAAAATATTTATGTAGACATAATGTTTACATATATGTGTATGGCTACATATATATATGATATATGCATGTATATACTTTAAATAAATATGAAACTATCTGTAAGTGAAAATACCAACTGCACACTGTTTCCCCTAAAGAGTATGAATGCAGTTGTGTTTTGGGAGAATACAGGGTGGGCAGAATGGTGGGAATGCTAATTTTTCTGTATACATGTCTATTTTGCTTGAAATCTTTATAAGAAAATATTATTTTTATAATACAAAGTTAAATAATAAAATAATATCATAGGAAACATCTAGCTGAGATGGAGTAACAGGGAATGAAGTTATCCTCCTGGCAGAAACAACTAAAAACACTGGACAATATATACGAAACAATGCTTTTCACATGTTGGAGATTAGGTCCAGCAAGACAGGAAACAAAATGAAGACTTAAGGTTGTCCTGTCTTACTGCCTGGTGGGAGATTTCAGGCTGCATCACAGAGAGGGAGGACGTAAGTGGAACTCAGTGGCCTCCCTAAGCTAAGAGAGAGCTGAGAGTCTAAAGATGGAAAACAGTGAGAATGCTCAAGGCAGAATACAAGAGAAAAAGATGCACAAAGAGATGACTATAGAGATCTGTAGACGGTCCCCTCAACCCCTTAGATGAGAACTGATCAGTGCATGAATATGAGAAAACTACCTGAGGCTGGAGAAAGAATCACCTGAAAAGAGCAGAAGGAAGAGTTCTTGGAGCTCACACAGGACAGGAAACATTTCCTATTCCCACAAGTCAGAGTGAAAAACCTTATATTTCAGACGGCATCAGGTAGTGTCCTCAGAGGGCATTGCCTCTGTAGTGGACAAAAATTAGTCCTAGATTAATAGCTAGTCTGGTCTTGTCTAATGAAGCTTAAAAATAAGCCTCATACCACAAAAAAAAAAAAAGCTTCAAAAGAATCAAATTGCTTCCAAGTAAATTAAAAGCACCTCAGATTTAAGTTTGAGAATAATTTTAGGGGACAAAATACAGCACCAAAAAGGTAAAACCCACATTGTCTGGCATCAAATAAAAAATTATCAGAAACACAAGAAAACAGGAAAATAGGACCAGTAATGAGCAGAAAAGTCATTCAACAGAAACAGACCAGAAAATGGCATGTGATCAAATGATTAGACAAGAACATTAGAATATCTATTATAACCATATTCCATATGTTCAAGTAACAAGAGGAAAGATTGAACATGTTAAGTAGATATATAAAAGATATAAAATAAATCAAACTTCTAGTAATGTAAATTACAGGTCTGAGATTAAAAATACACTGGATGGGCTACATAGTATATTAGACACTGCAGAAGAAAAGAACAGTGCTACAGGTTGAGCTGTGTTCCCCCAGAATCCATATGTTGAAGTTTTAATCACCATTACTTCAGAATATGACCTTATTTGGAAACAGGGTCACTGCAGATGTAATTAGGTAAGATGAAGTTATTAGGGTGGACCCTAATGTAATATGACTGGTATCATTATAAAAAGGGGAAATTTTGACATAGAGGTACATACACAGGGAGAACAACAGGTGAAGATGAGGGCAGAGATTGGAATGATGATTTCACAAGCCAAGGAATGACAAAGATTGCCAGAAAATCACGAGAATCTAGTTGAGAGACATGGGATAGGTTCTCTCTCTCACAGTTCTCAGAAGGATCCAATGCTGCTAACATTCTGTTGTTTAAGCCATCCAATTTGTGGTACTTTGTTATGGCTGCCTTAGCAAACTAAAACTACCAGTAACCTTGAAGACATTGGAATAATAACTATCCAAATCAAATGCAAAATGAAAACATTAATCAAAAGAAAGCTAGAGGGCTTCCGTCGTGGCACAGTGGTTGAGAGTCCGCCTGCCAATGCAGGGAACGCGGGTTCATGCCCCGGTCCGGGAGGATCCCACGTGCCGCGGAGCGGCTGGGCCCGTGGGCCATGGCCACTGGGCCTGTGCGTCCGGAGCCTGTGCTTCGCAGCAGGAGAGGCCACGGCAGTGAGAGGCCCGCGTACCGCAAAAAGAAAAAAAAAAAAAAAAGCTAGAATACCTACATTAATATCAGATATAGTAGGTTTCAGAGGCAAGAATATCACCAGGCAAAATGAGGAAAATTATAAACTGAAAAAGGGACATTCCACTAAGGGAACACAAAAGTTTAAATATTTAGGCAAGCAAAAAAGCAGAGCTTCAAAATCCACAATGTAAGAAACGACAAAACTGCAAGGAGAAATAGACAAACCCATAATTATAGTCAGATATTCCAAGACCCTTCTTTCAATAATTGATAAAAGAGACAGGAAATCAACAAAATATACAGACTTGAACAAAAATATCAAACCACTAGATCTATTTGAATTTTATGAAACTTTCACCCCCAGAACAGCAGAACACAGTCTTTCCAAGTGCACACACAACACTTACCAAGATAGGACCATATACAGGATCATAAAATGAGTCTGAACAAAAATAAAATTATTCAAGTCATACAAAATATGTTCTCTGTACACCACGGAATTAAATTAGGAGTCAATACCAGAAAAATGTCTAGGAAATTCCCGAATAATTCAATAGTAAATAACACACTTCTAAAGAGTATATGGGTCAAGAAAGTAATGAAAGGAAATTAGAAAGTATTTTGAACTGAATGAGAATGAAAATACAATCTTATCAAACTTTGGCAGATGGCTGCTTTAGCAATTTTTAGAGGTAAATTTATAGCACTAAAATTCCTATATTAGAAAAGAATTGTCTTAATGCAATGGCCTCAGCTTCTACATTTAGAAACTAAGATAAAAGAGCAAATTAAATTCAAGCTAAAAAGAATAAAAGAAATAATAAAATAGAAAACAAAAAAAATTTTGAAAAAATCAATTAAATGAAAGTTCTTTGAAAAGATCAATACAGGCATACCTCGGAGATATTGCAGGTTCAGTCCCAGAATACTGCAATAAAGTGAATATCTCAAAAAAGTGAGTCACACTAATTTTTTGCTTTCCCAGTGCATATAAAAGTCATATTTACACTATACTGTAGTCTATGAAGTGTGCAACAGCATTATGCCTTTTTAAAAATACATACCTTGATTAAAAAGTACTTTATTGCTCAAAAATACTAATCATCATCTGAGTGTTCTGTGAGTCATAATAGTGACATCAAAGATCACTGATCACAGATCATCATAACAAATAGTGAAAAAGTTTGAAATGTTACAGTAATTACCAAAATGTGACACAGAGACACAAAGTGAGCAAATGCTGTTGGAAAAATGGCACCAATGGATGTGCTCAATGCAGGGTTGCCACAAACCTTCAATTTGTAAAAAGTGCAATCTCTGCAAAGAAAATAAAATGAGGTATGCCTGTTTAATTGATGAACCTCTAGCCAGACCAATCTAGAGAAAAATAGATATCTGGAGTGATGGAGATTGCATCACTAAAGGTTCTATGGATACCAAACAAATAATAATTGAATGTTATGAACAATATTTTGCCAATAAACTCAGAAACTTAAATGAAATGATAAATACCTGCAAAACAGAAGCTATGAAAGCTCACGCAAAAATAAATAACCTGAATAGCACTATATCTATAAAAAGAAATGGGAGTGTTAGATAAAACCTTCATACAAAGAAGATTCCTGCAAAAGTCTTCTCATGGGAATTCTAACAAGTAGCAAAAAAGTAAATTATACAAATTTTACACAAACTCATCCAGAAAATTTACAGGGAAAAAATGTTTCCTCATCATATAAGTCCAACATTGCCTTGATACAAAAACCAGACAACTGCATTACAAGAAAAGAAAACTGCAGACCAATGTCCCTCACAAACATAAATTCAAAGTCTTAACCAATTTTCAAATAAATTATACAATATACAAAATCCATAATATACCATGACCAGGTGAATTTTATGTAGTGTTGGATGAATGTTAGAAAAATAATCAATGTTATTCACCAATTAATATACTATAAAAGATATGATCATTTCCATAGATGCAGAAAAAGCACTTGAAAAAACCCAACATCCACTCCTGATATTAGAACTAGAAAAAGACTTCCCCCATCTGATAAAAGACATCTATAAAAAAACTGAAACTAACATGAAAATGAGGAAATGCTTTCCCTCTAAAACAGGGAAAAGATAAAGATATTAATGCTGACCACTTCTTTTCTACATTGTATTAGAGGTTCTAGTCAATGTAATAAGGGAAGAAAAATAAATAAAAGCCATCCATAATGAAAAGGAAGGAGCAACACTGTTTTTTAACAGGCAGCAGTATCAGCTAAGTAGAAAACATTTTAAAATCTACAAAAAAACTTCCAGAATGAGTGAGCTTGGCAATGTTGTGGAATATAAGATCAATATACAATAATCAATGGTAGGGCTTCCCTGGTTGCGCAGTGGTTAAGAATCCGCCTGCCAATGCAGGGGACACGGGTTCGAGCCCTGGTCCAGGAAGATCCCACATGCCATGGAGCAGTAACTAAGCCCATGTACCACAACCACTGAGCCTGCGCCCTAGAGCCTGCGAGCCACAACTACTGAAGCCCGTGTACCTACAGCCCGTGCTCCGCAACAATAAAAGCCACCACAATGAGAGGCCCGCACACCACAACGAAGAGTAGCCCCCGCTCACCACAACTAGAGAAAGCCCACACACAGCAATGAAGACCCAACACAGCCAAAAAAATAAATAAAATAAAATTAATTAATTTAAAAAAATCAATGGTATTTCTATGTGTTAATAGTGAAAATTAGAAACCAATAACACTAACATAAAAATATGAAATACATAGGAATAAACTTAAAAGATATACAAGAACTGTGTACAGTAGAAACAAAATATTGTGGAGAGAAATTAAAGAAAACTTAAATAAATTGAGATGCATATCATATGCATGGGTTGGAAGACTCAATATCGTTATGATTTCATTCCTCCCCAAAATTATCTAGAGTCAGTGCAATCTCAATCAAAATCTCAGCAGTCTTTTTCAAAACAAACGAGCAAGCTAATTCTAAAAGTTACATGAAAATTCAAAAGACCTAGAATATTCATTAAAACTTTTAAAAAGAAGACCAAAATTGGACAACTAACACTATCTGATTTACAGAGTTATTGCAAAGCTATGGTAACCAAGATGGTTTGATATTGACATTAAGATATACACATACATCAGTGCGACAGAATATAGAGTCCAGAAATTGACCCACACAAAATGGTCAGTTGATTTTGACAAAGTCCCAAAGATAATCCAGTGGAGAAAGGATAGTCTTTTCAACAAATAACACTAGAAAAACTAGATATCCATATGCAAAACAATAATAATAGTATATAATAAAGAACTGTAATCTATACCTTGCACCATATACAAACATTTACTCAAAGTGGATCACAGATCTAGATGTAAAACATCCAACATAAGATTTCTGGAAGAAAGTGTAGGGGAACATCTTTGTGAATCTATTTTTGGCAAAGATTTCTTAAATATAACACAAAAGGCCTGAAATATAAAAGAAAAAATCAATAACTTGCACTTCATGGCAAAAAAATTTTTTTCCAAAGTCACTGTTAAGAGAACAAAAAGGCAAGTAGCAGACTTGAGAAAATATTTGCAAAGATCCCAGAGAGTTCCCTCACTCCTTTGCCATGTGAAGACATAGCAAAAAGGCACCAGCTATGAACCAGGAAGTGGGCCCTCACCAGCCACAACACCAGATCTGCTGGTGTCATGATCTTGAACTTCTCAGTCTTCAAATCAGTCAGAAAAAAATTTCTGTTGTTTATAAGCTACTCAGTCTATGGTATTTTGTGGGGTTTTTCTATCATTTTTTTTGTTTTAAAGTTATTGATTTTTCAGAAAAAATGTCAGCACTTGGGCTAATACCATCATTTAATGACTACTTTTATAACTTTGCTCTATAGTATATTTTCAAAATGCTTTTAAATTTTGTTATAGCAGCCTCAACAGACCACAACTCTGTAAATGTATTTTGTAGACATTATTAAACACCATAATCAGTTGGCTTCAAGTAAGGGAGATTATTTTAGATTATCTGGGTGGGAATGATTCAGCCAATTGCAAAGCCTTAATGGCAGAACTGATGCTTTCTTAAAGAAGGAAATTTGGGGCTTCCCTGGTGGCGCAGTGGTTGAGAGTTGCCTGCCGATGCAGGGGACATGGGTTCGTGCCCCGGTCCAGGAAGATCCCACATGCCGCTGAGCGGCTGGGCCCGTGAGCCATGGCCGCTGAGCCTGCGCGTCCGGAGCCTGTGCTCTGCAACGGGAGAGGCCACAACACTGAGAGGCCCGCGTACCATGAAAAAAAAAAAAAAGAAGGAAATTTGCCTAAATAGTACCATCAACTCAACCCTGAGAGCTGCAGACTGACCTCCCTGATGGCTTGACTTATGGATTTTGGATGTGCCTAGCAAGCCCCCAAAATCAAGCAAGCCAATTTCTTCTAATACATTTCTTAGACTGATAGATTATAGATACATAGATAGATGACAGATACATAAATACATAGATACATAGACATATAGATGAATATAGATATATCCTATCCTACTAGTTCTGATTTTCTGGTTGAAACCTGACTTGTGCATTCAAAAGTAGGGTAGAGAAATAAAGAAATAGAAACTTAAAAAGAACTAAATAAAAATTTTGAAGATGAAAAGAACAATAACTGAAAATTTTTTTAATTACCAGAGGGGCTTAAAACAGATTTGAATTATTTACACTGGTTCCATATAAAAAGAAAATGTGAATAGAGCTATAAAAAAGGAAAGAGATTGAATTAGTAATCAAAAACCTTTCCACAAAGAAAAGCTCAAATACAGATGACTTCACTGATGAATTCTACCAAACTTTTAAGAAGAATTAACATCATTCTTAACAAACTTTTCCCAAAAATATGAGGATGAATTACATCCCAACTCATTCAGTAGGGCCAGTATTACCCTAAATCCAAAATCAGACAAAGCTATCACAAGAAAATAAAACCACAGACCACTAACTCTCATGGATATACAAGCAGAAGTCCTTAACAAAATATTTTCAAACTAATACAGCAACATTTGAAAATGATTATATAACATGACCAAGTCAGATTTAACCAAGGAATGCAAGGTTGGTTTTCACATGTGAAAATTAATCAATGTAATATGCTATATTAACAGAATAAAGTCCCCAAACCACATCTCAATAGACACAGAAAGGGCATTTTGCAATCCAGTACCCCTTCATGATAAAAATACTCAAAAACTAAGATATTTTTCCAAAGAGGAAATGCAGATGACTAACAGGCACATGAAAAGATGCTCAACACTGCTAACTGTCAGAGAAATGCAAATCAAAACCGCAATGAGCTATCCCCTCACACCTGTCAGAATGGTTATCATCCAAAAGAACACAAACAACAAATGTTAGTGATCATTCGGAGAAGACGGAACACTCGTACACTGTTGTGGGAATGTAAATTGGTACAGCCACTGTGGAAACAGTATGAAGTTTCCACAAAAAACTAAAAATAGAACTACCATATGACCCAGCAATTCCACTCCTGGGTATATATCCAAAAAAAACCAAAACACTAATTTGAAAAGATACAAGCACCCCAATATTCATAGCGGCATTATTTACAATTGCCAAGATATGGAAACAACCTAAGTGTTCATCAACAGATGAATGGATAAAGAAGATGAGTTTTATATATATATATATATATATATATATATATATATATATATATATACACACACACACACATATATGTATACACACACAATGGAATACTACTCAGCCATAAAAAAGAATAAAGTTTTGCCATTTGCAGCAACATAGATGGACCTGGAAGGCATTATGCTAGTGAAATAAGTCAAACAGAGAAAGACAAATACTGTATGATATCACTTATATGTGGACTCTAAAAAATACAATAAACTAATTAATATAACAAAAAAGAAGCAGACTCACAGATATAGAGAACAAACTAGTGGTTACCAGTGGGGAGGAGGAAGTGCAGAGGGGCAATATAGCAGTAGGGGGTTAAGAGGTATAAACTATTATGTATAAAATAAGCTACAAGGATATATTGCACAACATGGGGAATATAGCCAATATTTTATAATAACTATAAATGGAGTATAACCTTTAAAAATTGTGAATCACTATATTTTACACCTGTAACTTATATAATATTGTACATCAACTATACTTCTATTTAAAAAAATGAGTCTTTTGCATCCAGTATCTCATGGCTAGAAGGTTGTGTGAATATTTCCCTTAAGAAAGAATGGGGAGTGGGAAAGTGATGCAATAATTAAATATGTCCCATATATACAGTTATTATATAGAATTATTGTTATGTCTTAATTTACTCTTTGATAAGCCTAAGATTCCACTCACTCCCCATAGGTTTACTTCTGAGTTACCAGTATACTGGATATTTGAATAGTTCTTATCTGTTTATTTAATATTAATCACTTCATTTAATGCAATATACTATATATATTCCTGCTGAATTTATGTCCAATTTTAACAATAATTTGTTCACTTCTTTATCAAGTAATCAATATTTTGAGAAAAACAGAATTAAGATATTTAAGTCAGCTACTGGGACTAAGTATTCTAAGTATTTTAAGTGGATACTTTCATTCTCTCCAAAAAGAGTTTGTTCCAGAAATCACAACGACAAATAAAACACAATTTTTTTTCATTTCTTCAATGTTGTACATTGCTGGCATTTATTTGATTCTCTTACAAAGAAATCATTGAGGGAAACTACCATACAGTATTAAGTTATGTATATTTTTAACGGATAAATGTACCTATAGACTACATGGAGAGAAACAAACACCAAAAATACTCTAAAACAGTAAAATCTCCCCTCAGTAAAATGCATTCTTAGCATTAAAAAAAATAAAAAAGAGCCAAAAAAAACCCCCAAACAGAATGGATTTTTAAAATCCATGTAAATAAACTGTATCCTCCCTAATATCTTCACTTATACTGTAAGACTATGACAAGTAATTTCAAAATCTACAATACCATATTGTAAAGCAACTATACTCCAATAAAATTTTTTTTAAAAATCTACATTACATTAAAGAAATCAAACAATTCAGCCTGTCTTTTTTATCATCACTGTAAATATACTTACAAATAGATTTGAAGATACTTCCCAGATGTTTTTCATGTGATGCTTTTTTCAGACACAGAAAGCAAATGAGCATTTTCACAGAAAACTTGTTTTTTAATAAGTTGGTGGCTGATTGTGCAGGTGTCTGAATGAATTTCAAGAGGCTCCCAGCATTCCTCAGGGCTTGTCCTCCTTGGGATATATTGTAGGATACAAGCACAGGACTGGGGCCTCTGACTCCCATTTCAATACCAAAAATTGAAAGAGCCTCTCTGATTTTCCTACAGCCAGACACACAAGGACTTAGGCTATAAAAAAAATCCCAAATGATCCAACTATGATTGCTATTTTTGTCAGAACCAGCACTCAGTAATGATCAGAATGTTTTGTCCTCCAAATTTTAATAGGCAATGTTTCTCCTAGACAAAGCCTAAGAATACTTTTTATATAAAGCTTGAGTAGAGATTTATAAATTACCCACACAAAGCTGTTTCAATATTTTGGAAGATAATGAGGTATTGTAACAATTATATTGAATTCACAGTAATTTCTGAGAGATGGGGGGTCTTATCTCATTCATTCCAGTCACCACATTTTACAGATTTTACATCCCAGAAAAGAAATGACTTCAGGCAATTCATATGGCCAAATAGTGAGAGAACTAATAGTAGAAACCATGTCTCCTGCCCACATTCCCACTAACCCCATATCCCTTGATCTTTCCACTATATCACTCCATCTACTGTTGAGTTCAAAGTAGAAAAAAATGGCTGAAACGTGCCCAAAATAGTTTCTTAATTTTTGAACTAATTATTCAATTTAAGCCTCGGAAGAGTATAAGAAGGGGCATTTTATTTTATAGCTAATAAACTAAAATATTTTTTCTTCTTAAGTAGAAAGGCAGAAAACAAGTTGACAAGTCTTGTGCACAGTATCATTTTCAAGCATATCCCTGACTGAAAAAAAAAAATTGGAAGGAACATAACACTGACAGTTACATGAAGCATATGACAAGTTGGTAAATGCTTTTGATCCTACCAGCAGGAAGGAAAAATGGAGTAGATGACCTCCATAAAACTGTAGAATTATTTACCCACACCCATCCACCCCGGGAACCTGCTTTCTACATGCAAACAGAAAAGGAAATCAAAATAAAGCAAGCAGTTCACCCACGTATAACTAAGCTGAAAATATATGGTATATGGTGCTGTAGATGAGTGTCAAGTGTGAAGTCAATCACCACAAGAGAGCCAGCTAACTAAATCAGGGAGAAAAATGGGATGAGGGAAAGGTCTTGAATAGCACTTTGGGCTACCAATTATAATAGACTCAGTGAGGTTATATACAGGTTCACAGAGACAAATATAATCTTCTCCACAGTGGAAAGCAGTGCCTTACCATAGTCCATTCAAATAAGACCTGGGGATTTCAGTTGACAGTTAATATGAATTGATTAGCAATTTAAGAAAAACTAATGTGATCTTAGGCACATACATTGAAATATGATATCCATAATAGGAGAAAGTCTAGTTCCACTCTGTTCAGCACAGTCTTGGGTAAATTCCTTAACTTCCATGTGCCTCGGTATCCTCATTGGCCAAATGAGGAAAAAATGCTTAACTCCTAGTATTGTTGTAAGGATTAAATGAATTAATACATGTAAAATGCTTGGCATAGTACTTGATGCTCAATTAAGGATACCTTCTATTATTATGAGCATCATTATATATTATTATTCAGTACATTCTAAAG
Organism: Leucopleurus acutus; assembly: GCF_964270905.1. Lineage (NCBI taxonomy): Eukaryota > Metazoa > Chordata > Mammalia > Artiodactyla > Delphinidae > Leucopleurus > Leucopleurus acutus. The sequence continues at coordinate 121,020,440 of NC_139148.1, read as the reverse complement.
TACTGAATTCAGTGACACATTTTTTTTTTTAAAAAAAGGGCACAGATAAACTAGGAATTGTTCAGTAGAAAGTAGTCAAGAAGGTGGAGGGAAAAAAACCTTACAACCACATCAAATAAGGATCATACGGGAACCAGCATGTTTAACGTGGAGAAAAAATGACTTGGAGTATTGTAGAAACTGTCACCACATATCAGAAAGGCTGGCATGTGGAAGAGGAAGCAAATTTGTTCTCTGAGTCTCAAGACAGTGGGTAGAAACTACAGGGAGACAAGATCTGGTTTAATACCAGAAAGACTGTTCTAATCAACACAACTGTCCACAGATGGAGTGGACCACCTCAAGAGGCAGAGTTCAAGCATTAGTTGTATGCTTGTTTGGCTAGGATTTTCAAGACAGAGTTTACATATCAGATGGTTGGGTAGGCCTAAACGACAGCTAAAATTCAGTTTTTTCCAGACAGGAGGTTCTGTTATTCCACGTCAGTTCTCCAGATATACTTTGGTGGACAAGCTAGGCCAGTGATATGCAGCCCCAAAATTCTCTGAGTGAAGAGGATTCCCATTATCATACCACTAGTAACACTCTACAATGCAACACTGAGACCATGGTTAACCAGATGCTTAGAACTGCAGAATGTGATCACCCACATGGGGAAAAAAACATAAGTATATGAAAAGCTGCTCAAACTCTCCAAACTCACAAAAATGCATATTTAAAACTGTTATTTAACTGTTAGTGTTATTAAAGTTTAATGATATTAAGGGCTGGCAATGGATATAGAGAAATAGGAACCCTCATGCACTGCTGGTGGGAATAGAAATTGGTATTCCTCAGTATCTGTCTTATTAGAACACTCACAAAAAGCAAATATAGACAGGCTTGTGTGTAGCATCCTTGTTTGTCATAATGAAAAACTATAAGATATCCAGATATCCATCAAAATGTTATGGATTAATAAAATATGGTACACTGATACCATGGACAAGTTTAAAAGAAGGAAGTAGATCTATATGCACTAACTTGGAAAATCTACAAGACTCACAGTTAAATGATAAAAGTAAGCTGCACAACAATGCATAAAATATGAGACAATTTAAGTTCAAAATACCCAAAAAGACAAAAAGCAAATAAAATATTTCTTTAGAAACATCCATATTTATGTAAATGCACAGAAAATTTCCTAAAGGATATACATTAAACTGATGGGAAAGGAAAAGGCATTAACTCAGTGGTCAAAGGTACTTTAGTTTAATATGTAATGCTTGGAATTTTTACAATGAGAATTTTTCATGGTTTGCTTATTTAATTAAAAATAAATATTTAAGTTGGAAAATAAGAGAAAACTAGGGCTGGTAACGACATTAGAACTCATTGATCTAGCTAATTCATTTTACAAATGAAGAAAATTGAGGCTTAGAGTTGCTAATCAGTTTGTTCAAAGCCTTACAGGTATTTAATGGTAGAGTCAGAACTACAGAACATTCCTGTAATAAAAACACATAGGCTTTGAGTCAAGAAGTCTGGATCTGGGTCCTAACTCTACATATTAGGTATATGACCATGGAAGCACACTTAATATGATTCTTAGTTTCCTCCGCTGTACACTGAGGGCTGTTTATTCAGGATTCATTCAGTTACAAGGAACAGAAGCCCAACTTAAAACTAATGGAGACACAAGGGAAATAAGTCATCTTAAAAAGAGAAGAGTGGGGCAGACCTCAGGCATCACTGCATTCAGGCATGCAAATAATGTCCTCCAGACCATCTGTATCCTTCTCTAGTCATTGCTATTCATGTGTTCATTTGTTCCCTCCCACTGCAGAGCCATGTCGTTCAGGTGGGATTGCCAATCGCAGTACCTTGCATCCCTCTGTGTATTACGGAGGGGATATTTCCCCAAAGAAAAAGAGTTGCTATAATGAAAAAAATGGGGAAGAAATTTGAATGGGTATAAACAAAAAAGATCAATTGCTTAATCACCTTATGGTATTGATGAAAGGAGCAAAAAAGAAAATTTAAGATATGGTATTGCACACACTGCATAGTGCTATGCAAACAAGGAAAATTATTGAACCATGTGTCTAAACTCCTAGCAGCCTATAATTTCCACCCTTCCATGTTGTATCTTTGTTTTAGAACTCTGGTAAAGTATCATTACTGATATGCTCACTATGGTCCTCTTTCTCCCCAGTGTTTCTGTCATATGTTCCGTACTTGGTCAACATTCCATAATAGCCATTGTATTTCTATTCAAGTAGTTAGAAAATGTTCACTATAAAAATGTTCTTACTTCCAACTTTGGAAGTAGAGGAGCAAAGACTGCAAATTTTGTAGATATTAGCAACAACATTGAGAGAAGTTACCAGACTGGAGCTTTAGTTCTAAAATAACGACACTGAGGAAAATATTCTTAAAGCTGTACCTTCTCCTGTCTTTGCTGCTCCTGTGATTAGAGAGGCCATACTGTTTATAGTCCCACTCCAGTATCACTATAGCTTCCACTATCTGGAGGAAATGTCACGAACAATTATCAGCATACACAATAAACATAAATGTCTTCAAACTTCTCCAAGAAGAAAGCCCATAAAAACCTAGGAGTCTTTTTTTTCTTCTTTCCATGTGTGCCCTGAACACTAGCAAAGTTTTTAGGCATTCATGTATATTTTCCAAGTCATTCCCATCTTACCTGATGTTCCTCAGCTCCCTACATTTTGAGGGAACACAAGGAAGGAGATAGAGCCCTAAAACTAAAGTCTCTTTATAACCTTGACAGCTCTTAAACGTTTCAAACACTGTCACTTTCTCCAGGCACATTCTAGCATTTTAAACTGTTAGTGCCAGTATTAGGATAGCATGTTGAAAATATGACAAGAAATTGACGATAACTCAAAAGAAAGCAACCAGAATGATAGAAAGTTCAAAGCTAACATGTTAACTTTAATTTCTTAACCTCAGCCTCATTTTCTGATACTTCTTCCCCTCCCAATTTAAAAATAATTTTCTAGTGCTTACCTGGTCAGTCAACAATGGCTATAACAGGAATGAGAAAAAACTGTAGTCCTGCACCCTACAAAGCACTTATACCCCAACAGCTCACTGATTTTCATAGTAAGATTCAATGACTTAGTGAGGCAGGGAATATTGTTCCCATTTTGAGATGAGGAAGTTGAGGCTCATATAGATGAAGTGACTTGTGCAAAGTCACAGGGGTAGTAAATGCAAGGGCCATACCTTGGCTCCCAATCTAATACTATTCCTATGACATCATCATGCCATTCAACAAACATCTGAGCGCCCACTATGCACAAAACATTGTGAAGAATAAATGGTATAGAATATATGACGAATTTCCATATATTCCTTAGCACCTAAGCAGACAGAGTTTAAATAATGGAATGTTCTGAAAAATTAGCAAAGGAAACCTTGGTTTATCTTATTCACCACAGCATGTCCAGCACCTACAATACGCCTGACATACAGCAGGTGCTCAATAAATATTTACAAAGTATATGAATAAATTAATGAACAAGAAATCATATAAAGGTCAAAGTAACAATAAATATAAACTATTACAGTGTCAAGCATATAAGTGCTTGGGAGACTGTCATTCTTCAAAATCTTCCTTAAAATAGACTACGCAGTATAACACTTAAAAAGATTAGACATGAGGTTCTAGAGAATGCCACTTAAGATCTGTGGGACCTTGGGAAAGTTATTTAATCTCCTGAACAATTCATACCTTAATTCAGCAGATATTTATTGAGTCTATTATGTGACACACTGTCAGAGATTAATAATAATAGGCTCAAAGAGTTGTTATGCTGATAAAATGAAAGAAGACATAAAGTAACCAGCACATAGTAAGAACTAGATATATGGTAGATTTTACTTTTATTATCATATCTTCCAATATTCACTTTTGGGAAATACCTTAGACAATTAAATGCTGAGGTGACAGAATGAGAATACTGTGTTTTCCCAATTGCAGTGCAAAATAAACAAAAATCCGTGATCAAAAAGCCAACATAGATTTGCACTTGGATCTAACAAACCAGTTCTACTGGTATAGGCTGGGGGTTATCTGACCTGGCAACGGCCACCAGTATTGGAGGAGACGGAATTATTACAACAGAATGTTGTAGGTAAAAGGAATCAATCATTTCTAGGAGGAAAAGTTTGGCAGGAACTGGAGATATTTAGGTTGGGGAAGAGAAGACTGGAGTGTGGAAGTGGGGAGACAGTAGAGACCACAGAACAGATGGCATGTGAGCTGTTTCCAAGGGCATTAAGGGGGAAGGGACCTAAAGTTGTTCATGATTACCCCCAAGGACGGCAGATCTAGGTGGCAGCTTCATGGAGGGAAAGTTGGATTCATAAAATATGAAGTGACTGACTTTTAAGCAGACATATTAGGGAAAAGGCAGGCCAGAAGGGAGATCAGAGTGGCCCACCAAGACAATATAAAAAAGTCAGATGTCCTTTGAATACTACTATTGGTATTAGAGTGCAGGTGCCTTAGGCTGAAATCAGCGTTTGGGAGCTGGCCTGGGTCACAGTTAGTTGTAACACACACACTAATAGGAACATGTGACTGATATAAACCTATTTTATTTTACTTTGGCCATACTGCACGGCTTGTGGGATTTTAGTTCTCCGATCAGGGATCGAACCCGTGCCCCCTGCAGTGGAAGGGAAGCGTCTTAACCACTGGACCTCCAGGGAAGTCCCTGACATAAACCAATTTTAGGAACTGAAGTTGGGTGCTGCTTGAAGAAAAATTATAAAAACACAAACCATGGAATTCAAAACCTATTGTCTGTCTTGTCTTAATTTGGAGTCAGTGGCTTGAGGTGGGGAGGAGGTGTGGAAAGTCCCTTGGAAGCAGCTTGAGTAGGAAATAGCTTAATGATGATGCCTCACACACTCCGCAATACACAGTTTTCTGCATATTTACATATATCTTCTCATTCAGCCTGTAGCAAAATAGTTACACTGTAAATATTGTTTAACATTAAACGTAACTGCTGCACAAATCTGCTTTTATAAGCAGCCCATAACAACAATTCAGTTATTCTCTTTCACTGATCCATTAATCCTTCACTCTCCACCAGGAGAGCAGACAGTTAAAAGCTTTTCCTATGCATTGCTAAATCTTATCTGAGCATCTCTTTCCTTGGGACTAGGTGCATCAGAAAAGCACCTGTAGAAAATTAACAGCTTTAGAAAACTGTAGGGGAAATAAAATTTGAAGGAGAGATAAGATAAAGTCTCCTAATAATGAGGAGTATGTCATAAACAAGCTAAATCAATAATCCTCATTAATTAATGAGAAAGGGCAAATGCCAGTTTAAAACACAGCAGGAAAACTTGCTTTTAAAATGGCTTTCAAGCGTATTTTACTTCAAAAGATGTTCATGATATCAAAAGAGCCATGGGCTATATAAGACACTCAATGAGAAGCTAAGTACAATTTATTGAAAAGGTATTTTGGTGAAAAGAAAAATCTCAGATTACTCACATTCTAAAGGCATCTTTCCCAAAACTCTTTGATTCTATTGATACATAAAGAATTGACCTTGATAATAGTAACATTACATGTTACATCCAAATAAGTCCTCAAGATTCCAACTTGGAATCTTATGCTAGAAATCACCATATCAAATGCATACATTATTCTTGAGTGTATTCTTTATAGGCAAAAATAAGACTGAAAAAAATAAGACTGAATATGAAAACTTCCTGGCGTCAATAAAATGTCTTAAGATTATGAGATACTAAGGAAGTGGCCTTGTGCGTAGTACCGCACATCATATAAAGATGAAGAATTCATGTGTACCTCCCTTGAGGAGTGCTAGTGTAATGTGAAACTGACATATATTGACAACTGGTATACTACGGTGAGTTTCATAATAGAAGTACAGTGAACTTATATCTGTCAAATGCTACGTGAAGGTAAAGTCAAATTATGAACCAGTAATTGCAAAGATAAGTTGATGAAGATGTTGACAAGATACATTGTGCAAAGAAATATGGAATATCACATTAGCAAAGAAAAACCATATGCAGAGGTTAAAGTCAAGCATGAACACTTTTACATTTTAGCATTGACATCCCACTTACTTAAGGGAAATCAAGTGACTAACTTTCTTACCATACAGTTGTTAGATTTGGAATATTTAAGAAGACAAATGTCACACAGTTGCTGGAATCTCTATTAAACACATTTCAAAAATATAAAATAGAATCCTCTTTGCTTTCAGTCATGGATCATTTGTCTAATGAGGATCATCATTAAAGATGGCTGGTTGTCACATTACATGAACTACCAAGAGAACCAAAAGAACGCTTGAACAGTCCGAGAACAGATTCTGAAACAGAAACCTAAGATATAGTTACTGGCAGTTATTCAAAAGAATATCTTGTCATTTAAGCCTTATTTGATTTTTCTGGATGTCACTTTATTACTCTCAGTAACCATTATACCCATTTCACTTGAACCACGAGCGACTGTTGATGCGTAGTGCTTATGAGAATTGGCTTTGGAATCAACAATCTTAGGCTCCAATCCAGGCTCAGATATCTATCACCTATGTGACCTCTGGAAAAAACACTAGTTCTCAGAGCTGCATCTCCTCATATTTGTTTCCTGGATGTTTTATAGTTTGTTTGTTCCTTAATTCCTCTCTTGCTGCCTTAGCTTGTGAATTGAATATTTTCCATAGTGGTATGCTTGGATTCCCTTCTAGTTATCTTCTGTGACTCTGCTGTCGGTTTTTGCTTTGTGGTTACCATGTGGCTTAACCATAATTTCTCAAGAGTAATGCAAGGAATGACTATGAACATCAGAATCTAAGCTGAGGGATGAGAATGGGGTGGCAAGGAAACTGGGGGGGGGTTGTTACCTTAGGTAAAGTGATGAATTGCTAGATGTAAAACCGAAAGTACAACCCATAAAAGAAGAAAATTGATAGGTTGAATTTTATTAAAACTTAAAAGTTCTGCTTATGAAAGACACCTTAAGGGCATAAAAAGATAAACCACAAACTGGAAGAAAATATTTACAAAACGCCTACCTGATAATACATATTTGATAAAACACTTTTATCCAAAATATATAGTGAACTCTTAAAACTCAAGGATAAGAAAACAAATAAGCTAATTAAATAATGAACTAAATATCACAATGGATACCGCATTAAAAAAAATAAGCATATGAAAAGATATTGAGCACAATTTTTCATTAGGAAAATGCAAATTACAATAATGAAGTCCCACTACACACCTACTAGAATGGATAAAATCTAAACACTTACATTACCAGTTGCTGGAGAGGATATGGAGCAACAGGAACCGTCATACCTTGCTGTTGTGAATGCAAAATGGTACTGTCACTTTGGAAGACAGTTTGGCAGTCGCTTACAAAGCTAAACATAATTTTACCATATGATCCAGTAATTGTGGTCCTAGATATTTACTCAATTGATTTGAAAACCTATGTTCACACAAAAACTTGAATGTGAATGTTCATAGCAGCTGTATTCATACTCACCCAAAACTGAAAACAAACATGATGTCCTTTAATCGGTAAATGGATAGAAAAAAATACTACGGCATATTGATGCGATGAAATGCTATTCTGTAATAAAAAGAAATGAGCTACCAAGTCGTGAAAAGATACAGAAGAACCTTGAAAGCATACTGCTAAATGAAAGAAGCCAGTCAGAAAGGCTACATACTGTACGATTCAAATTATATGACATTCTGGGAAAGGCAAAATTATAGGGAAAGTAAAAAAATCTGTGGTTGCCAGAAGTTTGTGGGGGGCAAAAGGGAAGAAGGTTTAATGGCTGAAGCACAGGTTTTTTTAAGGGTGGTGAATCTATTCTGTATGATACTGTATTTATGAACACATGACACTATGCATTTGTGAAAACCCATGTAACTTTACAGCACAAAGAGTGTACATTAATGTATGCAAATTTTAAAAAATCATTTGTGAAACTGAGGGCTCCTAGGATGGAATGATGCAGACAGTGACAAAAAATCATCTAATTGTATTACAAGAGTATGAAACAACTTCACTGAAGGGGATGGGAGAAAAGATACTGACCTAAGTAACTTTGGAAATGAGTGGATACCGTATGACTAAAGGCAAAAGAAACTGTACATAAAAGCGCTGTACTTTAGTTGGTAAAGTCATTTCCCATGGGGGTACAGGTCAATAATGTGAAACCACCAAACATGTATACTGGAAATGAACAATTTTAGTAAATGTAACGTGGGGTCCAGGATGGGCTCCTGGAAAAGAAAAAGGACACTAAGTAACAAACAAAAAATCTGAATAAAGTATGGACTTTAGTTAGTAATAATGTATCAATATTGGCTCATTAATTGTAAAAACTGTACCATACTGTGGACAAAAAATGTCACCTGCCATTTCAGTAAACAAAGGATGTTGCCTGCCATTCCAGTAAACAACAGATATTGCCAGCCATCAAGCCATCAAGCCATCAGCTAGAGTGGGCCCCATCCATGGTACTCCCTGAGGGGAAATCAGGATGGAGAAAAACAGGATAGTTAAGGTGCATATCAAAGGAATGATTTCAATAAGCCCAGACTCTTGAGATGTCTGTTTTTGTGATTAGCAGTAATCTTTTGATGTTCAACTACAGGGTTTTTTTTTTTCAGCTCCTATATATCCTGGCTCCTCCCTTACCTCTTTAGAACAGTCCCTCAGAGCTATCTGAGAGGCTGTATCCTGGGCTTAAGTCCTCCATAAGTCCACCAAATAAAACATAATTCTCAACTTTTAGGTCATGCATTTTTTTTCACTCGACAATACTAATCTCAAATGTTAATAAAAGGAAATGAAACTGGTTATGTGGAATATAAGAACTTGGTTATGTTGTCAGAGGTTTTCTGTTTATCTAAAATAATCCTAAAATTAAATATTTATATGAAAAAGATATCTGAGGTCTAGCCCAGACAACCTAATCAGAGTTTTCAGAGTGGGAATCTCCATGTTAACAGTCGCTCCTAGGTGAGTCTTATGCATACTGAAATTTGAGAACCACTACTCAAAATTTATACATAACTCCCAAGGATGATGGCGAACAATTGTAAATGAAAATACTACATTTTTGTGGAGGAATTACTTGCACTAAGTGAAAAAGGAGAGAACTGGCTTGGTTGTCATTCCTTCAGGCAAGGGTCTGGGAACTTCACATGCCAAAAAGTCAGAAGTTTAAGCCAACACTGTGGTACGGGACAAGAAGTCCGGAAGTGTGATGTTCATGAGCAGAAAGTGCAGTGCACTGTGTTCAGTGTGCGCTAGAGCAAAGAGAGTCTAGAACACTTCATTCTTGTGGACCTGTGGCACAAGCCCAGACAGTTGGCTTTCTGTTTTGTAATGCAAATGCTTGACTTAAGCTTTGATCGCTGAGGCATCCCTCCACTTCAAAGAGGCATCTCTTTCAAAGATACCTATCTCAAATAAACACATTGCCCACGGCCACTCACATGACTAGATAAAGAGCCAGGCTGCCCTCATCCCCCAACACCCCTATTCCCTCAGCACACCACCCAACCTCCACAAGGCTCCTTTGTTTTAGAGATCTTGGTTGATTTAGATTAACTGACGATTTGGGTCTCTTGTTTTTCCTCTTCCGCTTTAAGTTCCCACTCTTATGTTTAAAACTCACCATAAAGAGTGAGCCCAAGAAACTGCAGGCCCTCATCCTCAACCCCAATAAAAGCAGCACCCTAGGTTCACACTTTTTCTCTCTCCACTCCTGACCTCTCTGTGTGGCCCCAGGTGTGCCACGTAATTTCCAGGACCTGTAAGTTATAAGACTTTTTTTTTTTTTTCCAGTTTCCTGATGGTTACTGTTGAAGGCATCTTGCAATGATAATAAGAACTTCAAGGGCTGGTCCAGCAATGACAGTGGCTATCCATAGGCTGACACCAGCACACAACAGGGCCACATCTTTAGGGCAGGGCTATCACAGCCTAAACCAGAAGTTCTTAATCTGCAATTGTTACCAAACACAAGTTCATGTGCCCCATGCACAGTGAGGCCAAAGAAACCAAAACGTCAGAGTTTGGAGCAGAGAAAGGTTCATTTCAGGGCCAGGCAAGGAGAATGGGCCCCTACCTGGGTGGGGCCTTAGTTCCTGCAGAAGAACTCAAAGCTATTGTTGTGTATATCCCTTGAGCAGGAACCAGGATCCTGCCCCAAGGGTTGCACTATTGTTTCTCGATTGCTCCTCTTTTGATTCTGCATTCCCTTACTTCCCTGATTAGTAACTGTTTAAATCTGCCCTTTGGTACTCTGGGAAGGTCTAGGAGGCTGAAGCCTTTATCCTGAAACTAATAAATGGGGGACCCGGAAAAGCTTTTGTACCCAGGAGGGCTCCACGGGATCCTGCTCTGTTTTAGAACCTACAAATATACTTCAGGAGGATCATCAATAACTTGAAAATTTCTGCAAATTTAACGTTGATGTCCATACATTGATTTACTTAAGGACAAAGTCCTTACATTTCATCAGGTCCTCAAAAAACCCCATTACTCTCACGATAGTTAAGAACCACTGGTCTATTGTGTGTCCTGAGTAGTGCAGTTAAGACAACATGAAGATCTTTAGTCAACAATAGGATGCATCCTCCTGCTATGTGCATTCTACCTTTGTGGAAACTCTAGGTAATATCTGAGACCATCAAATCTATACCAGACATTCCTCTGCCATTACAGATATTTACTATGCATATAACAGAAATAAAAATAAATCAGACAGGAAAAAGTATCTGTCAAAAATGTTCACTAAAAATGCAATACATTCTTTGGTTATGAAAAACCATTTAATGTTTCATTAATTTCCTTGGTCCTTATAAGCATAATGATCCTCACCTTCCCAGAAAGTTAATATAAATGATTATGAGGTTCTGGGCTTTGTTTTGCACTTTCAGAGCTAGACAATGGATACCACAGATGCTGGGGGGAATGTAAATCAACAAACCCTTTAAAAAACAATTTGACAGTATGTGTCAAGAACCTGAAAAAAAAATGGTTTTCTCTGCTGGGCATCTATCCTAAGGGCTGGTTATGTTTATCACCAAATTATTGCTACTATTTTTTAAAAAACAGAAAAAATAAAAGAAATAACTTCACATAATAACAGAATATTTACAAAAACTGATAGATCCACTTGATGGAAACATGCAGTCATTAAAATATTTAAAAAGCATTTACAAGCATTAAGAAAAGAAAAAGGCAGATACAAATTTATATATAATACATCATTATAATTACGTAAGAATTATACATAATAAAAAGACTGGAAGGATATATACCGAGAATATTTATGAGTTGTCTTTTTAGTTTTTTGTACTTTCCAAAATGTTCTAGAGTCAGCATGTGATTATGGCTAAAGTTTAAATAGATTGACTGATTAACTGCCTTCCCTCAGGGCCACCACCACAATAATGGAGAGCCTAAGAGCTTACCAGGAGACTTGACTGAGGAAGTATTTTAGTGATACTGCTGATTGCATAAGACTTTTACAGACAAACCACCACTGAACCCCTTTTGTATCATGGGAACAATGTTGAGAACAATATTGGTTTGATTGTCTAGTTGCACTTTACTCTTATTGTTCCTGAATGTTAACTGGTTTAGCATTTTGTCAAGCAGGCTAACAGACTCTGCTGGTAAGGGACAATGGGCCCAGACAGATTGACAGAGTTTGTAATTTACCCAGACGGCAAAAGTAAGACCAACATGGTACCAGCTTCATGCATCACTTGACTTATACGACAACACCAAATCAAAGACAACCACGTGAAAGACAACGTAACCAGAAGGTTGCTCGGTTGCTGAGGAGCCCATCCAGACTTCAGCTAAGCAGTCTTGTAGTCTGCAGCTGTGATTTAAGACGAAGGGCATGAGGTGGAAAGTCCCATGCTTCCCAGCAGCCTCTCACAAGACAGGGAGTCAAATGAGAAATGCCAAGGCATTTCACCGAGACCTAGGCCAGTCTGTGTTTGAGTCTTGCCTATGTGGGCTATATGGAGCCATTCACGGTTGTCAGAATGCCAGCATGGAACTACTGCCCTACATATTTGTCCGACCCTCTTTCACTCTTAAAAGTGCCCCTGGTTTAGACAATCACCATACAATTATACAATCACCATACATACCTAAAGAGGATAACCATCTACCTCTTTTCCACAAAACACAAAATACTGCACACATAAATATGCTTACTTATAGGTAGGGAGTAAGAAAAAATGGAGGAGTGAAAGCCCACCTCTAATTTATTTGTTAATGTGGTTTTTAGAACTTAACAAAAATGATTCTGAGGTTTACACACAATAATAGATGGACAAAGTTAGCTAAGCAAAGCAAAAAATGGGACTCATATTAATATGTATTATAGAGACAGTAATCAAACAGTTTAACACTGATAAAGGATCAGGTAGATGAACAATTGGAACAGAATGGAGAAATCAAGAGACAGAGCAACATTTCTATGTTTACACACAGGAGTATATATGAAACTGCACAACAAGTAAGTGCAGAATGATGGATTCCTTAGGTAAATGGTATTGAAACAATTGGCTAAGTGTTTGAAAAGAGAGAGATTAGGTCCCTGCCTCACACCAAATAGCAAAATAAATTTCAAGAAGATTAAAGAGATAAATGTAAAAAGAAAAATGATAAAAGAAGTATAAAAGATAAGTTGGGTAAGTACTTTCTTATCTGATCAGGCATGGTCCTGCAACCCATGAAATAAAGGCAACATCATAAAGGAAAAAAACCCTGAAAGGTGTGGCTATGTAAATATGAAAAAAAGTATGTCAGAATAATACTAATGCCCACTTCACAGCATTATTATTCCCATTTGTCAGATGAGAGAACTGAGACTCAGAAAGGTTAAATTACTACAACCCTAGTAGCATGACACCAATTTGAGGTATAGCAATATGTCTCCAAGTAAACAGCATGTCCTAATTTGTCCGTGAGTGCAGAGATCATATCTTCTCCAGGGGTGCCCAGGTATCTGAATTCATGCTTCTCCTACAACTCTATAAGAGAGCTTAGTTAATGACCTTAGGTGACTGAGGTCTTAATTAAAATTCCGGAAAGGTTTGCTACAGCCAAGATGTATCCCATAGAGAATCTGTGGGAAAAAGAAGCAATAAACATATGCAGTTTTTGTTGTTGGCCTAAAGATGGGTTATGACCTAAACTCAAAGCAAAAGCTTTATTTCTAGTCTTGATCTTATGTTGCTGATCTCACTCATGTAGGTTAATGCTACTCATGTCATTACAAATTACAAGGAAAAAATTTAGCAGCAAAGAAATTACCCAGGACATTCTGGGAGGAAAGTTTACTTTTGTCAAATTTAAGTGCATCATCTGATATTACTCCTTTGCAAAGACAAACAATTGAATCTCAAAGCAAAAGATTATGGCCTCAAAGAAATGACTAGGCTAACTTAAGGTGTATTCAGAAAACACTTTCTTCTAAGCAGTGAAACCTGAGCAACTTGGAGATAAATACATAGAATATTATAATATTTTCTAACAAGAAAAACAAATTTGCAAGTGCAGGCTGTGTTTTTCATAAACTACAATGTCAAACTGCTTTTGAAAACTCTTAGGGGTCAGGGTCCTTCTCAATGAAATGGCTCTGGCTTCAAGACACTTAGAAATATGAAGAATACAAGCTAGAAAGGCCTTTAAAGACCAGCTGATACAACTTTATTTTGCAAATAGAGATACTAAGGTCAAGATTTTGAAAACCAGTAAGAAAAAGATGAATACATCATTACAACATCATCAAAGAACATGAATAAGAAATTCCTCCAAAAATAAATAGTAATGAAAAATAAACAAGATCTACAAACTCCCTATTTTCTAAGTAATCCAAGCTAAAATAATAGACAATATTTAACATTTATTGAGCACTTTCTATCTGCTAGGCACTAATTGCTTATTTAAGCCTCACAGTGACATATGAAATAGGTACTATTTTCATCCACATGTATACATGATCCTTGAGGTTGGCCTACTTGGCCTATGGGGAGACATATAAGGTTGTCAGGGTCCAGTGTGGAGCTGCTTCATCACACAGTTGTTGTGCCTCTGTTCACTCTCCAAAATATCCTGGTTTGGAAACTCACCACCCTTCTTATTCCAACCTCTAAGTGTAGGAGTGTCCTATGGTTTTAAATATCTTCATGTCTCAAATGTTACCCCCCAGAGAGAACTTTCCTGAATACCCAATATAAAGCAGGTCATCCTGTTATTGTTTATCAAAGTACCATACCTATTCTTTCATAGCATTAACCACATCCTACAATTAGTCATTTGTTTAATCATTTGTTATCTGTGCCCTGCTCCTCGTTGTGTGGTGAACTCTTTCACAGGATAGAAAACATCTCAGTTACCTATCATATCGTATGTGGTGATATGACATACCTGTCACCACACACAGTGTGACAAACAATAGCAGCTTAAAATAACTTTTCTCAGATTTCAGTGCCTCCATGCTATTCAGTATGTCATGGATGGACAACAGGAGTTTGTATTTAAAAAAAAAAAAAAAAAAGGATCCCAGTGACTCTGATGCAGGTGCTTTGCAAATTACCCTTTGAGAAACACAGGTATAAGAGATTGAATTTATTTAAATTAATACCTCTTTATTCATTCTAAATTTATTGAGGGTCTACAGTGTGCCAGACATTATGGTAGGTACTAAGCCAAAGAATCATTTGATAAGCCCTCGTGAAGGCTGGAAAAGGAAATAAATCTTACTAATACAAAGGAAGAAAACACCATAAATCACATAAAGCAGAAAAGACAATGGGATAAAGAGCCCAGAAGGACACAGAAAAGTTTTTTAAGACTTTGGTTTTACTGGTAACATCATGTCTAGTCAAAAAGTGAGAAACCGCTTTAATATTTATATTTCACAGCAGGTTTCATGGACTTTCCTAAGTAATGATTATGTCTTGGGAGGCTTTATTTGGACACTGGGCAATTATAATACCATGTGTACTTCAAAATAAATGCTTTCAAACTCTACAGGATGCAGAAAAATCATGTTGATAAAAAGCAGCTTTTAAAATGTCCTATTTCAGTGGGTGATACCTTAGTGTCTTATCCTTTAGAATGCCCCCTCTTATTTCCTCACTCATTGGAGAGTGCAATTTTCCACACACGTGGTGTTCAATGTCTTTTTTTAGGTAAGGAAAACTCAAGAAACTATAAAATTTACACCCAAATTAAAGCCATTAAAACAAGTGGATTTGTAACATAAAAACTGTAAGGCATCAGTCAGAAATAAGCAATTATAGGACTTGACTTTTATCCATGGTTCCCAACATGTTTTTCCTTTGAATTCTAAATAATCTTGAGAGGTTTTTTTAAAATTATTATTTCTCATAACTTCCTCCTCTATGCAGTGCTATTTAGAGAAAAATGATAAAATTTTGAGCTATTAATATAATTTGGTCATTCATTCACTTATTCAACAAATACTCATGGAACCCCAAATATGCCCTGTCTTAGGAGCTAGGCATACAATAACAAACAAAACAGACAGAAATCCACACCCTCATGGAGTTTCCATTCAAGTGTATGGTAAGCAGGTACAGTAAGTAAAGCACAATTTGAGTGCTATGGAGAAAAGCAGGGAATGTGAGCAGTATTGCAGGTAGTAGCATTCAAATTATAAAAAGGATGGTCAGGGAAGACATAACTGAGAGGTGACATTTGAGAAGATTCTTGGAAGAGGCTAGGGAGAGAGACATGCAGATGTCTGGGCAAGGGCCATTCCAGGCAAAATGAAGCAAATGCAAATACATCCTGGTGGGAGCATGTTTGGCAAATTCAAGGAAAAGCAAGGAGATCAACGTAAGTGTAGTAGTGGGCCAAGGCGAGAGCCATAGGAGAAGTTGGGGGCGTGGGCAGGAGTAATCACGAGGACCTTATGGTAAAGCTTTTACCCTGGTGGAGAAAGGAATCGCTAGTTTTGAATAGGGCAATAGCATACTCCTTTAGAAATATCACTGTGGCTGCTGTGTGGAGGACAGAGTGCAGACAATCCAATGCGGAAGCAGGGAGTCAAGTTAAGAAGATCTTGCTATAATCCAGGCTAGAAGTTGTATCTTCACAAAGTGAAGGTATCGCACCAAGGAGGAGGAGGTGACTAACGACACCAAATACTGCTTGTGAGTCAAGTTACATGAAGACTGAGAGCGGGTTTTAAGATTTAGCAACATGGATGAGATTGGTAACTGTATTCGGCTGCTAGTGCTGCCATAACAAAATACCACCGACTGGGTGGCTTAAACAACAGAGATTTATTTGCTCACAGTTCTGGAGGCTACGGTCCATGATCAAGGTGCTGGCAGGTTTGGTTTCTTCTGAGGTCTCTCTCCTTGGCTTGCAGACTCTTGCTGTGTCCTCACATGGCCTTTCCTCTGTGAGCACGTGACCCTGGTGTCTCTCTCTGTGTTCTAATCTCCTTTTCTTATAAGGACACCAGTCCTATTGGATTAGGGCCCACCCTAATGAACTCATTTTAATTTAATTACCTCTGTAAAGCCCCTATCTCCAAATAAGGTCACATTCTGAGGTGTTGGGGTTTAGGACTTCAACATATGAATTTGGGGAGACAATTCAGTCCACAACAGCAACCTTTATAAAAGCAATTGTGTACAGAGTGGTAGGATTGAAATCCTTAAGAACAAGTGGAGAAGAACAGAGGACAGCAAGTGTAGACTACTCTTTAAAGGGTTCTTGCTATAAAGGGGAAGGAGAAGTGGGGCAACAGCCAGAGAGGGAAATGAAATCAAGAGAGGTATTTTGTTTTGTTCTATTAGAATGGGAGAAACATTAGTAGGTTATGTTTATGAGAAAGATCCAGGGAAAAAACAATGATATGGGAAAGGAAGAAGAGAATTGCAAGAGGGATATTCAGGAGTTGGTGAGCAGGGGTGGGATTAAGTGCAATGGCTTTAGCTGTTCATCCACAGGAACAGGAATGAAGGCTGAGCGTATGGGTACAGAAGCTGGTTGATGGGAAAATGTGCTGATAGTAGCTTGAGGAAAATTTCTTTTGATTATCTTATCTCTATTTTCTCAGTTAAACAGGAAGCAAGTGGAGGGAGTGGACATTTCATTTTTGTAAAGGGAGAAGGCACAAAATAGTCATCTAGAGTGTTAATGGAACTGGCAAATATAGCATAATTGCCAGGCAGCTTTAAGGATCCACTTGATGGTGATCTTGAGTTTAAACTGAGACCACTCAGCAAGATTGCATGAGTTTCTCCAACCATGTTTGATTTAACCAGGCTTGGGATTTTATCAAATGAGTATGATTAACAAGAGAGAGGCAACATAGTTGAAGGTAATAATGGACTGTGGACACTAAGACACTAAGCCCAATGTGGATGGAAGTGAGAATATGTTCATGGCAGCAGTGGGGTGGGAGGCCCCAGTGGGATAAGACAGTTGTTGTTATCAGGATATCAGAGGGAACAAGTTGGTGGTCAAGTCGGATGCTTGACACTGACGTTATGGAGGGGTTGCAGTTATTGATAATAACAAGATAAGATATGGCCATGGGAACAAGTAGCAAAGTTGGTAAAGAAAATAAAACTGAAGAACAGGTCATGAAACTGAGAGGTCAGGTTGTGGGAAAGGTCACACACATGAATATTGAAATCACCAAGGATTTCAACAATTGACAAGGGTGATAGTGTGCGATGAGGTAAAATGTCTTTAATGACGGAGAGGAGTAAACTGGAAGTCAGTAGATGACTATAATATAGAGGAGTGTATTAGCCAGGGTTCTCCAGAGAAATAGAACCAGGAGGATTTAAAGAGATTTATTATAAAGAATTGGATCACAAGATTATGAGGTTAACAAGTACCAAGGCTTGGAGTCAGCAAGCTAGGGGCCCAGGAGAGCCAATGGTGTAGTTCCAGTCTCAGTTTGGAGGCCTGAGAACCAGAAGATCTGATGATATGATTTTCAGTTCAAGTCCAAAGGCAGGGGGAAAAACAAACAAACAAACAAAAAACAATGTGCCAGCTCAAAGGCAGTTAGGCAGGAGGAATTCCCTCTTATTTGAGGAAAGTCAGCTTTTTGTTCTATTTAGGCCTTCAACTGATTGAATGAGACCCACCCAGATTAGGGAGAGCAATCTGCTTTACTCAGTCTATCAATTTTAATGTTAAACTCATCTAAAAGCACCTTCACAGACATAGCCAGAATAATGTTTGAACAAATATCTGGGCATCCTGTGACCCAGTCAAATTAACACATAAAATTAACCATCACAAGGTATAACAGGAGATATCTAAAACAATGACATAAAATTCATAAGCTGGGAGAAGGAGGAAGAGAGAATATCAGCAAGGAGAAGCAATAAAAATACCTATCCTAACTCCAGGATCAATAGTAATTGGGGTGTGTTAGAGAAAAAAAAAACTACTGTTTAAAAAGGCTACAGTGAGAGTCATTAGGGTAGAGCCAGATTTCATTTAGAAAAAGGAGGTAAAGGAAATATTAAGAGAAGTTACTGAAAATAAATAGGACTTTGCTGAACACTGACTCTGATTTCTAGAGTGAAAAGTAGATGTTTTTCAAGAGTTGAGAAATAGGTTTAAAAAAAAAGATGTACACAGCAAATATGGAGATAGGGAGACCTGGGATACCTGTGGACCTGACATCAAAAGATAAAAGGACAAGCAGAGATTAGTCCTAATGGCTCCAAATGAAAATAGTGGAGGGACTCTGACCACTGCTGGCCAGAGAGGACGGGTGGTGGTTTTGTCTGAGAGCAGGGCTGTTCGGTTTTATTCTGCTCTTCATATTTTTCCCCCAGTATGGGGATTTCATCCCCTAATATTTATTTTTTTGCTATGGATTTTTATGAAAAAAATCCAGCATCTGATAAACTGTTATAATAGGCTCTTGCTTTACTCAATAAACTGTCATGCTGCTTAGAACATAATTTCTTTGAGGACAGAGTCTACACGGTGAACATTCACTTTAAAACTAGTTTATCCTATAGAATCTCTTAACTTTTCTATCAATGATTTTATGTTGGCTGGTTTGTGCCAATGGGGATAACCTGTTACACTGCTTCAATGTACCCCTTGTCTATTCAACTTATCATTAGACCTATCTATCTCTTCAGGCCTTTGAGAGAGCTCCAACAATTCCAGCTCCTCCAGGAAGCCACAACTGGGAAAAGGAAGGCAAATACCCTGGTCCAACTCAGTCTGACCACAGAAGTCCATTACCCACAGGCTGAATGGTACCCCCCTCAAATTCATGCCTATATTCTAATTCCTGGAAACTGTGAACATTACTTTATTTGTGAAAGAGGTATTTGCAGATGTAATCAAGTTAAGGGTCTTGAGATGAGGAGATCATTCTGGCTTATGGGAGCTATCCCTAAATCCAATGACAAGTGTCCTTATAAGAGTGAGGCTGGGGGAGATTTGACAGACAGAAGAGGAGGAGGCAGAATGACTATAGAGGCAGCGATTAGAGTGATACAAGCCACTATAAGCTGGAAAAGACAAAAACAACAGACTCTCTCCTTGAGCCTCTGATGAGAGTGCAGCCCTGCATACCCCTTAATTTCAGACATCTGGACTCAAAAACTGTGAGGGAACAAATTTACGCTATTTTAAGTAACCAAGTTTGTAGTAATTTGTTTCAATAGCCACAAGAAACTTAGACACTCACCCTTCAAATGTCACCCCTCTCTTAAATATACTCACTCCTCTATTATATGTTTATTTGATGCATATGATTATTCAAACAGAATCATAGTGTGGTGGTGCCTTTGGGATCACGTAGAGCTGAGTTTGAATCCGGGCTCATAAAATCTGGGCAAGATTTTATATCTCACTGAACCTCAATTTCCTGTTAAATAAGAATAAAATTATTTTGAAAAATCATGATAAAGGTTAGAGATCATATGTTATGCATAATGTACACATTCAGAAATGTTATTATATTCAGTACTCCATGGGACCACATTAGTGATGTCTAACACTAAAATGTCCAAGGGATTGATAACCATATCTATATAAGCAAGTCCACCCAAGACCCAGGACACATCCCCCCTTCTTGCCAACTACTTCCATCTACACTCTCCTTTACCAATATTTCTTAACAAGAGCAAGAACCCAGGGATTCTAAATTCTAATCTTAATTTTGAGGCATGCTTGTGAGGGTAATCCTGGGAACTTCCAATGGTCTTTATCTTCCTCAATTTCAGTGTCTCCAAAAAGACTTACTATGCCTCCTGAGATACACAAAGATCTATAAACAAATAAAAGACCGTAAACATTTTCATCCTTGATGTGAACTGTGTCATCATAGGGCCATTAACAGCATTGACACTGGACCTCATTCAGTTACTTTTTGCAAAAAAGAATCATGTATCCAGGGATTTAAAAGCTACTTCAGCAGCAGTCAAATCATTGTGTCAGCAAAACCAAGGCCATATATTTTATGTCTTCTTTCCAGAGGTATCTCTGCAAGAGAAATTCTCCCATAGTGTATAGCCCGATGTACAGCCAGAAACAAAATGGGTTTCAGTATATTGTTATCTTTTTCAAGTACATCTGTACGTATTTTTAAAGTATCGAACTCATAATTGACAATGGCCTACCAGTCAATGATTTTGAGGAGTTTACTTACATCCTATGAGCATTTTTCAACTTCTGTCTAGCAATGCCTTGATAAAAGAAGATATCAAGATATTATTCTGAGATGACTACCATGGAGGGAATTTTCCAGCTTTATGTTAGCTTCAGAACTACATGTCCGTGAAACTGTCTTTCTCAGAGTCAGGGCTCTGGTATTGCTATTATTAAAGGGCAAAGTAAAGCTCAATAAATAGATACTCTCTTCCCTCTTCTCTCTTTAACTCCTAAAAATGTGTTGACTGCCCTGCAACTGATCAAAACATTTCCCTCAGATTTTCTAGAATAATCCAATTTAAGTGCTAAAGGAGTATAAGGGAAGGGCAAGATTGAGTCTGTTGTGTGTATGTATGTGTTCAAGGGAAGTAGGCTGAGACCTACTTCATTGAGGAAGTAAACATTTGAACCAAAGGACCAACTGCCATAGAGCAAAATGTCATGCAAATGCTAGATATTGAATAAATATTTCTATCACAATTTCCGATTGGAAATTTTAAAATTACTACCAACGATGTTTATGTTTTCCATGTGCAATTCTGCTAAAAGAAAGTTTGGAAATGACCAAAAATTAATATACAATGCTTAAAAGACAAAAACACTTAAAGTAGTCTCTCAAATTCCATTGAGTCATTTGTATGTATGAGGGTAGCTACCATCCCAGAGGCAGTTATACCAAGCTCACCACAGAGTGGAATGTTGCATCCAGAATTCTTTTTATTGCACCTTTAGTAATTTTTGACCTAAATATGTATAGGCTGAGTGTACTCACACAAACTACTTTAACTGCTCCATGGCTGACTGAAAAGGGGGGAAGTATACAAAAAAAGAAAAGGACTTGGAAATAGGAGGTATATAAGAAGAAAAGCAACTTCACAATAGTCAACTACTGCATGTAGATAAACATGGCTCCTCTGTTGATATTTTTAAAAACCCTTATCTTTTTTCTCCAAAAGTGTCCTTTAACCTCAAACTTAAATCAGTGACATTTCCTGATTTCCCCAGGGTGGCAACGTGAATCCAGTGTTTTCAATGATAATGAATTTTTTTTTCAAATACACTTATATCTCCAACAGAGCATAAGACTTTAATGCTACCATTGACAATAAAGTGATATGGAACGCAGAAGCTGTATACATCATTAGTAAACCTCAGAAACTTTTCTACTCCCAGTTGTCCTTGCTTACTACTTTTCTTCGGTAAATTAAATAAGGAGATAACAATGGCTCATAAAGTGCTGAAAACACTTTACAACAAGAGCTCCATGTCATCTTTCTTTCGCAGAAAGGCTTACTTTGCTTAGGGCATGCTCATTGCAGTCTCCCTCTTTGGTGTATTTATTAAAGTAATGATGCCTGAATTTTCTGATTTCCCTCAGCCTCTGATTATCTCATGCACCAACCTCTTTCACAATGCTTGTTTAACGTCACTCATTCATTCACTCGTCCATTTATACAACAAATATTTGCTAGTGCATACTAGGTGCTCAAGACTGTTCTAGGTACTAATGATACAGTGGAGAATGAGACAAGCAAGAACCATGCATGACCTCACAGAGCTTTCATTCTAAGAGGAGACGATAAAAAAATTACATAAGTGATTCTTTTACAAATGCTCCAAGGGAAAAGTACAGCATAGTGAGAGTTTATAACAGAGTAAACTGGTGTTGTTCAGGAAGGGGAGGCATTAGCCAGATAAGGCCACTCTGGGAAAATTACATTTAAGGTAAGATCAGAAGATTGTTGGAGTTAGCTAGATAAAGAGACGTGGGAAAAATTGTCCAAGGAAGAGAAACAGCACGTGGATGTCCTTCTGGAAGGAAAAATTTTGGCAGTCCTGAAATTAAAGAAAGTCATTCAAGCTGGAGCTCAGAGTGAAGAATAGAAAGGGAAAGATGAATTAAGAGAGGAGAGGTGGGGGGGGAGTGCAGGCAGATTGTACGCAGCCATGGCAAAGAGTTTGGATTTGACACAATATTCAAGGCACCCCTTGAATTAGATAAAATAAAGACAGTTGGGCTAACTAACTTGCTAGAACTCTTTGTACCCATTGATCTGAAGATAAATGCACATCAAAATGAAAATGCTTCGTATTGCCAAACTGTGTATGTTTATATCGATATACTATTGAGTTTATTGATTATAACATATTACATTATATTATTTTACACTTATATTTTCCCATTCCTAGCTACTTTAGTACAAGTACTCAAGTTTAAGGTACAAGAGATGATGCACCATGCTCATCCCTGGAATTTCGATACATTGTAGAAAGTATCTGACATCACATTAAATCTGTTCTTACAGATATTTGGAATTTTTGTTTGCTTTAGTTTTTCTTTTTAATAGGCTTATCTTCAAAATGGCTGATAACTTAAAGCCAATCTAATCTCTGCATTAGGTAGATACGTAAATGGAGGATATACTATAAATGAAAGCATGTTCCACAAATCATAATTACTCTGTATGCCAAAAGCCTATTTGAATTTTATGAATCAATGGTTAAGGTAGTCTTATCCCATGATGTCCTCTAAAGGATATGTGTGTCAGGGTGAGAGAGAGAGAGCAGATGATTATCTAAATGGACATACACATATTACTGCCTTCCATCACCAAGGATTCTACTTGTAGTGAGACCCGGTAGTGTCACAGTATGACAAAAATAGATTCAAAACCAAATTTTTTTCCCCTACTGAACATACATGTAAATTAATTGTGAGTTAAAATATCTGGCCAACTATTGACATAAAGACAGTGAACTACATTTCAGGGAAACACTATGGAATGAACAGAGTATATTATGAAAACAGTAGATCTAGTTTAAGTTCTTCTATTGCTCCTCACGAAATGTGTGGATTGGGCGAGCCACTTAATCCTTCTGTGCCTCAGTTTTCTAATCCATAAAATGAATATAACATATTCAGAAATTTGAAGTGAAGGTCAAACTATATAATATAAAAGTACTTATTAAATATTTTATTAAACTATTAACTATTATCAAATATTAACTATAATTAACTATTAAACTTATAATAAACTATTAAACAGAGTACTTTCAAATATCACCTATTTTTTGCCACTGGAGAATTCTGATGCACTAACTTTGCAGTGACTAATTCGTTCAAATAGATTTTTTTTTTTTTTTTGCGGTACACGGGTCTCTCACTGTTGTGGCCTCTCCCGTTGCGGAGCACAGGCTCCAGACGCGCAGGCCCAGCGGCCATGGCTCACGGGCCCAGCCGCTCCACGGCACGTGGGATCCCCCTGGAATGGGGCACGAACCCGTGTCCCCTGCATCGGCAGGCGGACTCTCAACCACTGTGCCACCAGGGAAGCCCTCAAATAGATTTTTAATTGAAACTGTATATGAAAATCTTACTGTTACTTAAATTGTTCCAGAGTGTAGTAAAAGGAAAACTTTCATTTTGTTAATGAAGGAAGTATAATATTGATACATAAACCTGATAAAAACACAAATAGGAAAACTACAGACCAATCTCATGAATATCAATGAAAGATTTTGAATTATATTAGCAAGCAGATTCCAACTACACATTAAAAATAAAGAGATATGGGAATTTCCTGGCGGTCCAGTGGTTTAGACTTGGCGCTTACATTGCCAGGGGCCCAGGTTCAATCCCTGGTCAGGGAACTAAGATCCCACAAGCAGCATGGTGCAGCCAAAACTTTAAAAATAAAAATAAAGAGATATTATGACCAAATGGGATTTGTTCCAGAAATGCAAGGATGGTTTTATATTAAAAAATTCATTATCTACCATTTTAATAAATCTAAGTAAACAAAACAAGATATTCTCCATAGATACTGAAAACAGGCTGTACAAAATTCAGCACTGTTATGTAACATCTCTCTCTCTCTCCCACTCTCTCTCACACATACACACACACACACAATACAAATATATATGTTTTTATATATATGTGAATACGGAAACATTTAGGAACATTGTCACTAAGGAGAAGAACAAGGGAAGGATTTCCACTACCTTCAGTACAATTTCATGACAAGAGAAAATGATTGGAGGTATGAGAATTGGAAAAGAAGTTTTGCACATAATATAATATCTGGAAAACACAAAGAAAACCCACAGATAGACACAAGGTCACATGGAAATGTAGTATATGATAATCATATCACATAACTGAGAATAAGAGCCATTTGCAAGAAAAAATTAAATTGGATACATCAGACACCATAATAAATACCAAATACAACAGAAATGTAAACGTTCAAAAATTGAATCCACAGAACTATTAAAAGAAAACATTGAGGGAGATTCCTGTATAACTGGATATGGGGAAAGAAAGTCTTCTAAATATAACTCAAAATCTAGAAGCAATAAAAGACTAATGATTCTGTCTACATAAGAATGCGAAATTTTGGAATAAAAATAAATAAATATCATAAAAAGGTAAAAGACAAATGAAAAACTGGAATAAAATCCATGCGACTTATAAACAAAGGGCTATTCCCCAAGTACATAAAGAGCTTTTAAATAATGAGAGAAGGGGCTTCCCTGGTGGCGCAGTTGTTGAGAGTACGCCTGCCGATGCAGGGGACGTGGGTTCGTGCCCCAGTCCGGGAGGATCCCACATGCCGAGGAGCGGCTGGGCCCATGAGCCATGGCCGCTGAGCCTGCGCGTCCTGAGCCTGTGCTCCGCAACGGGAGAGGCTGCAACAGTGAGAGGCCCGTGTACCAAAAGAAAAAAGAAAAAAAAATGAGAGAAAAAGGAGAAAAACAAGATAGAAAAAAATGGTCAAAATATATGAACAGATAATCTATAGAAAAGAGAAATTAAAACAGCCCTCAACATATAAAAAAATACATCACTCACAATCAGAGATGTACAAATTAAAACTACACTGAGATACCATTAAAAATATCTATCAGATAGTCAAAAATTCAAAATAGCCCTTATCCTGATAATGCTACAGGACAAGAGGCAGTCTCATCCATTTCTGGTGGGTGTGTAAAATGCCAAAAACATTTTGGGAGGGAATTTAGGAACATCTAACAGACTACATATGTTCTTACCCTTTGATCTAGCAATCCTTTTCCTAGGCACCTACTGTAAAGGTATATCTCCACAAATATAAAACAAAATATGCACATTGTTATTAATGGCGAATCTTAATTTTGTAATAACAAAATATTTCCCATACATAGGACCATACATAGGAGAATTCTGAATAACTACGGCAAATCCACAGAGTTAATTATGCTGCTGCACAAAAATGAGGACGGTAACTCTGAGTTGACAGAGTTACTTCTGAATTTACAATTAAGTGAAAAAAGCAAGTGCAAAGCAATGGATGCAGAAAACTTCCTTACTTATTTTATGAGGCCTAACTTAGAAAACTTCCCAACTTATTCTTAAACCAAAACCAGAAAAGAGGTCACAAGAAAAAAATTACATGTCATTATTCCTGATGAATATAGACAAAAATCCTCAACAAAATACTAGCAAACCAAACCTAGCAACATGTAAAAAGGATTATATTACATGACCAAATGTGATTTTTTCCAGGAAGGCAAGGTTGACTCAACATATAAAAACCAGTCAATATTAATAGAATAAAAGAAAAAAACAGAAACCACATGATCATCTCAATAAACACAGAAAGAGCACTTGACAAAATCCAACATCCTTTCAAGATAAAAAAACACTCAACAAACTAGGAGTAGAAGGCAATTTTCTCAACTCGATAAAGGGCATCTATGAAAAGCCCACAGCTAACCTCATACTTAATAGTGAAAGAATGAAAGCACTCCCTCTAAGATCAAGAAAAGGATGTCTGCTCATGACACTTCTATTCAGTATTGTACTAGAGGCTCTAGCCAGAGAAATAAAGCAAAAATGAATGAATGAAGGATAAAAAGAAAGAAAGACAAGAAATAAAATGCGTCCAGATTGGAAAGGAAGAAGTAAAACTATCTATTTCCAGATGACATGATCTAGGATATAGGGAATCCTAAGCAATCCACAAAGCAAAATATTAGAGCTAATAACTACACCAAGGTTGTATTTGTATGATATCAATAAACAAAAATCAAGTGTACAATTGATCCTTGAACAATGCAAGGGTTGGGGGAGTCAACCCCTAAGCAGTCGAAAATCCATTTATAACTTTATAGTTGGGCCTCTGTATGCATGGTTCCACACCCACAGACTCAACCAAGTTCAGATATTGTAGTACTGTAGTACATATTTACTGAAAACAATCCATGTATAAGTGGACCCATGCAGTTCAAACCCATGTTGTTCAAGGGTCAACTGTATTTCTATACACTAACAACAAGCAACCTGAAAAAAAATTTTTTAATTCAATTTAGAATAATAGCAAAAACAATAAGAAACTAAGAAATAAACTTAACAAAGTAAGTGGAAGACATATAATAAAAACAATAAAACATCACTGTAACATATTAAAGAAGACCTAAATAAATGGAAAGATATCCCATGTTCATTGAGTAGAAGACTTATTATTAAGATGACAATATACCCCAAATTAATACAGATTCAGTACAATCCCTATCAAACGCCAATTGTCTTTTTTGAAGAAATGCACGATCTGAGCCTAAGGTTCATACTAAAATGCAAGGGGCCCAGGATAGCCAAAAACTGTTGAAAGAAAAAAGTTGGAGAACTCATGCTCTTCAATTTCAAAATTTACTACAAAACTACTGTAATCAAGACAGTTTGATACTGGCACAAGTATAGATACATAGCTCAACAGAAAAGAATTGAGACTGCAGAAATAAATCTATACATCTATGGACAACTGATTTTTGATAAGGGTGCCAAGACAATTCAATGGGGTTAAAATAATATTCCTTTCAACAAATGGTGCTGGGACACTGGAAAGCCACATGAAAAAGAATTAATTTAAACCACTACCTCACACCATATATAAACATTAACTCAAAATGGACCAAAGACCAAAATGAAACATCTAAAACTTAAAACTCTGAGAATGATGAAAACATAGAGGTAAAACATAAAAACTATGAAAACGTAGGTGTTAATTGTTGTGACTCTGGGTTAGGAAATGGTTTCTTATATACGACACCAAAAGCACAACTAACCAAAGAGAAAATATATAAATTGGACTTAATCAAAATTAAACACATTTGTTCATCAAAGGATACTATCCAAAAAGTGAAAAGGCAACCCATCAAATGGGAGAAAATATTTGCAAATCATACATCCAATAATAATTAGGTCTAGTATCTAGAATACATAAGGAACTCTTATAGCTCAACAATAAAAAGACAGCCCAATCATAACTCAATAAAAAGATAATTTTTAAAAAGAGTAATCCAGACATAAATGTTATGTTACGGAATTTAAGTACTTTCTGAAGATATGGGGATCACAGAAGGATTTTGAATAGAAAAAAGTGGTAAGGTTTCTGTTTCAAAAAAGCAACACTAACAGCAATGAAAAGAGCAGATTAGAAGGAAGAGAGCCCATAAGAAGAAAAGTCATCTAGGAGTCCATTCAAATAAACCTGGCAAGCAATGAGGGTTTTACTAAGGAAATTACTGCCAAAAAGAAAGGGACACAATGAATAGGTATTATAGGAATGACCTATTTCTAACTGCACTGACAAGACTTACTACTGAAATAACAGTTTGAGTATAGGTTGTTTTCACTGAAAAAACAGAGTTTTATCATCAATTGTTTAGAAGAATTGAAGTAACATAACAGATTCATAAAACCAATTATGTTTATTTTATAACAAACTGTGAATAAGTTTATGGTTCCTACAACATGATTACTGTTTCCAAAAGAGAACTATTTTATAATGGTACCAACAGTTGCTTTTCATTTTCACCAAAACCTATCCAGAATAAGTACTAATTCTATGTTTTAAATTACATTAGTACTCATTGTAATAAATCTGCACAATACAGAGTAAAAGAGCAAAAATTTTCTTTCATACTACTCCCCTGTCTAGGGTAAACATTGTTAAAATTTTGTCATTTATCTTTCTGTTCTTTTTGCCTTTTGTACATATATGTCGACACATACACACATGCATACACATATAGGTTTTAAAATATTTGTAAATATCATCATGCTCTACATGTATTTATGAATTACTTTTATGCTTAACAATTCCTATTGGAACTTCCCCTCAAAAATACAAAGAAAATATTATTTTTACCTCTGTGAAGTAGCTCATATCAGGATGTACTTTATCATTGTTTAAGTCTATCTCCTTTGATGGACATTTAGGTTTTTGGGGGATTTTGGGGGGAGGTTGCTTTAAAAAAATGAGCAATCCCAGAATCTTTCTCAAATCTCGTACTGTTTCCTGTAAGTACTCCAGCATTTGTGCAAAATGGAGATAAAATTATAGAGGTTCAGAGTTGGAGTGGACAGTGACAGTTGCTCATTTTAAGGGCTACTTTGTTATTAAATGAGAGAAGAACCTGCAGAGTGGCCCACTAATGAAAATACTTCAGATTATAAACGAGGAAACGAAGGTCCATGGGAGATAGGCAACCTGAACAAGGCATTACTTCCAAAAGGCAGCATGAAACTGTAAAAAGAGCACTGGACTTGGGGTGAGAATTCTGGCCCAGATTCTGACATTTTTACCATGGACAAGTCCTGGAGCATCTCAGAGACTTAATATTCCAATTTGTAAAATGTAAATAAAAATATCTCTTCACTGAGTTGGCGTGAGTCCCAAATAAGAAACTGAATATGAAAGTGACTTTTAAAGTGTCAAATGCTGTTCACATGTCAATTAATTCTTAATATCCAACACTTTAATGTGTTGACCACACTTCCTCCTGACACTCCAAATCCCCCAATATCAGTGTCTTTCTACCAAAACCCACAAGACTACCATAACAGCCAATCTTACATTCTTATTTTACTAAATAATATCTATTGAAGAAAAGAAGAATGGTGTTAACATTTATTGACTACCAGATAAGATACTAGGCAGTTTTTTCTTATACTGGTCCTAAGATATAATTATTCCCATGATATAGGTATAGAAGTTTAGAATCACAGAAGTCAAGTAAGCTGTCTGGGCTTCGCAGAGCAAATCTAAGGCAAAGCCGCAACAGGGACCACCAGCCTTTCTGATCCCCAACACATTCTCACTGAACTCAAACTTTGTGCAAGGAACAATCCATTCTCAAGTCACAACAAGCCGAACTTTCCATATGTGCTTTTCTATCTCTTCTAAGGCCCATTTTCTGATACGAATTTCACCCTCCTTACTTTTTATTCCAATGAACAACAGATTTTTTTCTTTTTTCCCGTATACATATTGATGGGATCTCCTACATATGTGGTACCTCTTCTCCACAGATGACTAAAACCATTCCATTTTTCTTCTTGTTACACAGGGGGATAAAAAGTTGTTCCAAAAATTGAGAATAAAATTGATCTTATTTTTTGAAACACACACACAGCTGTAGTGAGAAAGTATTCTAAGTCATTAATATTTCACTTTTTACTTTTCAGGTTCTTCCACCCCCAGAGTTGAACCTTATTCAATCCCTCTCAAAGGTTAGCTCAACGCTTCTCAAGGATACAGATTATCCCAGGCGATTAAGACATCAGAACTACTGAGCAGCAGGGGCGAATACAGAAAGTACAGAACGTTGACTCTGAAAATAATGTAGGAAATCATCTAGGTACATTCAGGTACAGTGAAAACATGAGAGTGCTATTGAAATGTTTAAAAAAGGGAGTGGGGAGTCAGATCTGTCTGTTTCAGGAAAATGGGAAGTATGCAATGTACAAGTCATTAACACTGAGTTATTTCTGCCAGAGAAAATGCTGTTGGGACTGGACTGAAAGAGACAAGAAAGGCTGACTTGTAACTTCTTTAGGGAGGAAGAGCAGCATTACTAGGAAGGAGGCAAGATACTGAAAGGTTCCTAGAAGCACTCCCATAGGAGGGAAGGAACAGGAAAGAAAATGGCAAATAACACTCTCTAGCAAAATACTGCCAAGAAAGAGATGTGACTTATATCACCATCATATCATAACATAGCACACATATCACCATCATATCATAACATAGCACACTGCCATCAACAACAACAACAAAAAAGGATCTATAGCTGCACAACAAGAGAACAAATAAGAAATACGTGATTCAGGAATATGCACGAGTCAATAGAAGCTAAAGCATGAGCTGGCAGCACTTGGCAAAGAAGTGGGAAACAACAAATCTGTCACCAAAATGAAGCCAAACTAGAAACAACACGAAGAATGACAGATACTTCTGAAATCGTTGTAAAGGACAGAGAGAACAGGATTGATAAAAGTAAAGAGAATAAAGTGGAAATGAAGAAAACATTAAGAAAAGTCTGAGAAAATTTAAAATACAGAGGCCAGGTAAAGGAGAGTCAACATAAATAAATATCAGTATATATTATACATATTTAAATAAATAATTATGAAAACTCTGAAGAAGGGAATCAGGTCTCGAATCTACATGTTAAATGGTCACACCAGGTTCCACAAAAAAATGACAAAAAATGAATAACAATTAGATATATCCTGTTGAAATATAAAGAAAAAAATTCTCTGAGAAATCAACAAAAGTATCAAATCAGTTATGGATGAAAAATATTAGGATGGCCTCAGACTTCTACAAAATAACATTCAATGCTAAAAAGATAGTGGAGCAATGAAAGAAAAGAACCTCTACCCATAACAAAACTGTTATTCACCATCAAAACCTCAGACGATATTATTTCCCAGGAGTTTTACGGGGATTTTTTTCCTTTTGAAGAAACAACTAAAAATGGAAAAAGAAACTAGCTAACAAAAAAACACTAAATGAAAATTGGACAAGGTAGTTATTATTAAATTCATTTGTCTGATATATTAAAATTGAAACACATGCAGGGGTTATGTTCAGGGGAAAAACATGTAACTGTTACAAACACTGACAACACAGAAACAATGTAACTTACAAAGCTGATAGGGAAATAGTATTAGTGTATATGTTGAGTTCCTCATCTTTCATGGCTGAGAGTCAAAATAGATCACTCGTATCTGAAAAATAATAGAGGTATATACACGATTTAAAGGTATAAACACTAAGAGAAAGAATATAACCAAATAAATTGGGGAGCACAGAAATGGGAGGATACTGGAAAAAATGGAAATATATTAAACATTTTCACAACAGCCTGAAATATCAATACCATAAAGAAAATAAAAAGGCCAATGATAGACTGGGCATAAATATTTGCAACATAAGGGATTTCCCTGGCAGTCCAGTGGTTAGGACTCCATGCTTCCACTGCGGGGGGTGCGGGTTCATCCCTGGTCTGGGAACTAAGACCCCACATGCTGTACGGCATGGCCAAAAAATTAAAATAAGTAAATATTTGCAATAAATATCACAGATCCCTAATAAATAAAGAGCCTCTAGGGCTTCCCTGGTGGCGCAGTGGTTGAGGGTCCGCCTGCCGATGCAGGGGACACGGGTTCGTGCCCCGGTCCGGGAAGATCCCACATGCCGCGGAGCGGCTGGGCCCGTGAGCCGTGGCCGCTGAGCCTGCGCGTCAGGAGCCTGTGCTCCACAGTGGGAGAGGCCACAGCAGTGAGAGGCCCGCGTACCGCAAAAAAAAAAAAAAAAAAAAAAAAATCCGGAATATAGGAAATTCCATAGGACAAATGACCTGGTTTCCTCAACAAATAATTTGTAGGGGAAAAAGGATGGAGGGCAATTGTTTTTAGTTAAAAGAAGGTTTTAGAGATGTATAAACCAAAAGCAGTGTGTCAACATTTTTGAAACCTAATTCAAACAAATAATTAAAAACACAATTTTAAGACACTGGGGATATTTGAATATGGATTGAGTACTAAATATTAAGGAGTCATCGTATTTTAGTACATACGATGATGATATTATGGATTGTTTTTAAAGCCTTATCTGTTAGAGAAACATACTGAAATATTAAAGGGTGAATTAATATGATATCTGGGATTTGATTTTAAATATTCCATAAAAATTATAAGAAAGAAAAGGGATAAGTGAAGCAAAAATGTTGGTAAGTTTTGAATCTGGAGATGGGTCTATGAGGACTCACTATATTATTCTCCCTACTTATGAACATGTTAAAAATTTGTGTACATTCAAATGAGCAGTTCTAAAAGTCCTGTATGGCAGTGCAATTATCTGTGTCTAGAGAACAAATAAATCAGAAATATCCCAATTACTTCAGTTACCACTGAAATATAATTCCCTTTGATTTCTTTTACTGGTATGATTTTTTTTAAGTAACAATTTTAAATGAGGCATATAAACAGTCTTGTGAGTTTTTTATCTTGAGCTGACTGGTTGACTCTGAACTGACTGGTCATTTGAACTGACTGTATAGGGACTTTGGCTAAAATAGAATTATATTATTGCAATTCTGTGCATGAAATCCTTTGTCATTTTGGGCAGGGGAAGAGAAGATATGAAAATATTGTGGATATAATCATAAGAAAAATTAATTTGTTATTGATCGTAGCTCCGATACCAGGAGGTACACAAATGTTGCAGCATCTCACCACCACTCCCCCACCCAACTAATCCGGGGCAGGGCTTTTGCTCCTCTAACAAATCTTGCTCTGCTGTTAATAAATACTTCAAGCAAGCTATTACCCATCACAGGCTAACTGCATTTTTTTTTAAAGTCTCTGGACAATAGAGTATTTGAAGATAAATGAACAAACAGAGGCATTTCAGACAGGAGGGAAAAAAACGCAAGGGGGATGATCAGAAGTAAGAAGTAGGGGGTCACCAGCACTGTCGAAGGACACCAAACATAGTTGATTGTACTACCTTTAGGACTAAGTGGGCATAAGACTGTAGGGAATATACTTGAACTACTGAGTAATGCAAACTACCAGACACTTTTAATGCTACTTTAGCAAAATTCGTATTTCAAAGCAAATAATATATATACTTCATACAATTACCCCACATTGATCATCCATCAAAGAAAACATTCTCAGGACCTTGAATTGATACCCTTTTATTAGCTTTAAGTGCTTTGAGAACTTTAAAAATTGTTTAAATTCATTTGTTAAAAAATAAATATTCCACTAATTTTAACAACACATCTCCCTCTACTTCCAAATTGCTGAGGTTTTCACTATGTTGTAATAGCAGAAAATAACCAAACACAATGTGCATCATGTATCTCTAGCTTAATATATCATCCGGCAAAACACAGCAACACAGAATTAATGGATGGCACTACTTACCTATTCAAGTGATTAGAGAAATCCAAACATACATTGGAAGATTTAATAGGATTAAATGATTATGACCTTCAATATGATTCATTTCATTTCATTAATAGCACAATTTCAGTGACCGTTTCAAGTCCAGTGTGATGGGAATTCAGGAGTCTGAAGTTCATATTTGCTATTTCAACATTTTCACCTACTTTTAGTAGTTTTCATTTGAGTGGTGATTTTATCTTCAGATATGCTTATTTACTCCTCCAATTCTCTTCTGCTATGCCTTATGCCACTATCACACTACCATGAATTCCTCCCGTGGTGGTAAAGCCCTTGCCACTATCTTTGCTTTTATTGCAGAATCTGCCAAGGTAGCCAGATTCTTAACACTGTCCTTCTCTGCAGCTCACAGTATAAACCGCTCTTCCATGATACATGAAGGACATTAACACACACACACACACACACACACACACAATGAGTCAGCTCAGGCACGTGCATACAAGCCCAGGACATGTACGTTTCAGATTCCAGAAGCTCTTGGCCTAGCTGTCATGAGTGCTACTCAGGTGCTGCGTTGGCATCTTCACTGACCAGAAACCCCTTCCTTCTGCACAGAGCATGCACACACTTGGTTTGGTGGTGGGGAGTAGATCTCATCTATTCATGCCTTCAACTTTCACCTTGGAAAGGTCACTCTCAAATCTAATCACAGTCTAGATTCTCTTTCTGGACCTTACCTGTAGCAAGGTATCCCAATTCTGGCCCAATGCACCGTAAAAGCAACAAACTGGAATGACCATGAGGGCAAGAACCACTTTTCTTTGACCACCATATCTCTAACTCCTCTAAGTCTACCTGGACCACTGATTATTTTGAATGACTGATATTTGGTCTCAGTGGGTCTCACCTAGCTTTCAGCACTTGCCCGCTACTTCCCCAGATCCACCCCCAGTATGGACCTCAACCTCCTTTGCTACATCATATCTACCCCTGTCCCACCCTCCAGAAACAACTTTGCTAGACTGGAAAAATGACTCCTGCTCTGGACTTTGCCTGTTCACTTAGTAAACCGGCTTTCTATCTGACTTCATGTCAGATCCCAAAGAGTAAATGAGGTCTTGTCATGCTCTCATTTCCACTCTTCCTGAGCCTGCTCTGCTCCTACTGACTCCTGACATTTTCCTACGGCCAAGGTCATAGCAAGAGACCTGTTTCTGGAATGATGCTTCAGTTCGCAGGCCTGGGAGTAAGAGCCCATGTTTACTGAGTGCTCATCACGCAGCAGGGACAGTTCAAAATACCTCATGGGTGCGATCTCATTGAATCCACACCTCTGAAGTACCCGGTATGATGACCAGTATCTCATTTAACCCACAATGTGAGGTTTACGTCACAATACAAATAAAAGAATACCCAGACTCAAAAGGTCTTAATCAACAAGAAAATTTATTACCTAAATTAATTAGAGGTTCTAAGGTAGAGCTGGCTCCAGACGTGGTACAATAAAGACATGGGGGCAGATAGAGATAAGAATGAGAACTCGGAATTTCCCAAATGCTCCTGACAGCTCCTGGCTGGCAGAGATAGGCCCCACAAGTCCCCTAACCGAGCTTCCCTGATTTAACATTTCAGTGACTTAACCTGGGGTAACTGCCTCACAAAGGTATGCAGATTCTTCTCAGCACCCACCCCACTCCCTTAGTGCCTCCGAGCCATCCAGGCCCACAAAGAAATCTCAGCATAGCTCAGATAGCAGTATAAGATCTAGTTCAGGAGATAGCCAGGCATATTGTCAATTTCTACAGGCTGGAATCTGGGGCACATGGATGGGTGGGGATTCTAAGGGTATCTGCCCAAGGAAGATGAAATGTTCAAATCAGGTTCCGTTTATTATGGGTGCATTTACCCAGGATCTAGGATTTAATGTTAGCTCAAGCACCTCAAAGGGGTATTAAAACAATGTGCTACGTTGTTAAATGAAGCCTGAACTCAATAGCACCCCACAGGCACTAAGGGTTAAGGGGCAGAACTTGCCGTGTTGAGGAAGAACCCAAAAGCTCAGGAAGACAGGAATATTGTGTGTCCTGATTTATGCCTGCTGTCCCAGTCTAATAATTAATAGTGTCCCCTTTAAGCTCTCTCAAAAGTGTCCCAGTTTGGGATGGTGTGCCACCTGCTCAGCCACAGCTTACCCATGTCATCTTGGAAGCCCCAGAGGACACCCCCTTCACCAGGGCTGCAAGAAATGCTTTGGTGAGGGGAGTACCAGATTCCCCATAAAGCCCTATGTTAGCTGTCCTCTGTAGCCTACACATGACAGTGGGGAATACTGGGATTGAACTAGGTTCCCTGATATCAATGAGAATATGGGAGTCAGGGTGAGTGGCAGAGGCCAATGACAGCCCTTAACCATTAAAAGAGACTCTTTTTTCATGGTGCTTGATATTTATTGAAAAGAATGCAAATGCTTTTTCCAGGTAGTACTGAGGAGCTGGGCTGAGTGCCTGCTTTTGTTTGTATTGTTTTGTTTTTAGTATTTTTGTCCAAATGCACACATCTGTGGGATTGCTGCAATTTTGAAAGATAAATGACTGTTGTGCAAAACTGGTGCATAGGAGAAATGTCAACGATTTGGCTGCCAGGCACAACAGGCTCCTGCAGCAATCTGGTGAGGCAGGAGAAGGCCTTGGGCGTTAGCAGGGAACTAACCAGCTTGAAAGATTAGCCCCTTGGGGGAAGTTGGTGAGCAGTCCAAACCAGTGTCCCAGGAGGTGTAGCCAACTAAGGCATCTTCTAGGTTGCTACTTATCTCCAAAGGCCTGGTCTGTCGCTGTAATGTGGTGAAGGGTGCTTACGTGGCAGCGTAGGTCTCTGGGCAAGATGTAGGCCTGACAGTTGGCAGGGCTGTGCGGCACAGCTGTGCGTAGTCCAGTTGGTAACAGGGGCCTGGCCTAGAGTTGGGGCTCAGAACACAGTTCAAGTCAGCAGGAGAGGGTCCTGGGGCTGGCCAGTGGGAGGCAGCGCACTTCAGAGAGAGGCCCCAGCCTCAGCAGCAGGTAACTGGAGCACTATCCCCGGAACAAAGACAAGCACTACGGGGAGGAGGGGGGGAGGAGGAAGACAACCAGAGGCAGGGGTAGGGAAGGGGATCTGAGCGCTAGGGGAGCGCGGCGGCTCCGGGCGGGGCAAGGCGGGGAGGGGGGAGGTGGCGGCGTGCAGGGCCCTCCCCCCTAGGCCCGAGGGTCTCCGGGCCTAGTAATCATCTTCTTCATCTTCGTCGTCGTCTTCTTCGTCGTCATCCCAGCCAAAACACTGTTTCATCTCATCGAGGAAGGCCCGGTAATCACCTAGGATGGGGCTATCCATCTCAATGTAGGGCACCACCCACTCCTCGGCTTCCCCGATGAGCAGGCTGATTAGGAATGCCACCTTCATGGCGTCGTTGCAAAATCGGTTCTCGTTGACAAGCATGTAAGACGCCGTCTGCACGATAAACTCGGGGAGCCGGGAGCTCTCGCCGTCAAAAGTTTCGGGGAAGGGCACCGGACAGCTCGGCGGACGTACCTGGCGCAGTAGGGTGGCCCTCTCGCACACCAGCAGCCGCAGCTGTTCCATGAGCTGGCTGTTCTCGATGCTCAAGGCGCGGTGCCGCATCAGGAGCGCATGCAGCAGCAGCACCAGCTCGTCCACCATGGCGAACAGCTCGCAAGCGCAGGGCAGGGTTCAACTCGGCTCGGCTCGCCTAAGGTGCGCGCAGAGGCCTCGCAGGAAGTGCGTGTCCGCGGAGGCGCGCGGTGGCTAGGGGCGAGAGGCGGCTAGGGGCGAGAGGCGGTGCGCGCAGGGGTCCCGGCGGCCACGCAAGCTCCGCCCACACAGCCGCTCTGACGGCCGGCGCGCCGGCGCCGCGCGGTTAGAGGGGGGCGGGCGCCCGGGAAGGCAGGGGGCGGGGCCGGGGTGGCGCGGGTTGGGTCACGAGCTGCGAGCGTGTAGGTCTCCAGGCCGGTGGATAAGGGCGGTGTGCCGGCAGAGACCCAGTCCTGGATGTGAGCCCGGCCTTAGCCAGGACCGAGCGAGCGCTAAAGACCCATCTCTGAGAGGCTCAACCTGCTCAAGTTTAAAGGATCAACCACCCTTCAACCCAGCCGACTCATACAATCCAGTGTTTTGGGTGGGTCTGTGGCCACCAGATTCCGTTTGCGTGGTTTTAACACATTTTTTGCTTATTTAAATCTCCCTCACCCAAAGAACTATTAGCAATGCTGGCTGCACCACGGGAGTCACATCCTTCAAGAGTTATGAAAGATCCTCAGGGGTCCTGTCCTTTTTTTTTTTTCCTTTAACATCTTTATTGGAGTATAATTGCTTTACAGTGTTAGATTCTGCTTTATAAAAAGTGAATCAGCTGTATGTATACATATATCCCCATATCCCCTCCCTCTTGCATCTCCCTCCCACCCTCCCTATCCCACCCCTCTAGGTGGTCACAAAGCACCGAGCTGATCTCCCTGTGCTCTGCGGCTGCTTCCCACTAGCTATCTATTTTACATTTGGTAGTGTATATATATCCATGCCACTCTCTCACTTCGTCCCAGCTTACCCTTCCCTCTCCCCGTGTCCTCAAGTCCATTCTCTACATCTGCGTCTTTATTCCTGTCCTGCCCCTAGGTTCGTCAGAACCATTTTTTGGGGGGGGATTCCATATATATAGGGGTCCTGTCTTTCATGAGAAAACAATATTTAAACGGATTCTTCTTTAGTTGGAAAATAATATTGTGTACCTCTATCCTTTTGTTTAAAATTATTTTTGTAAATAGCAAAGTGTAAAAAGTTCTGCAAAATTTAGCATCCTATCTTTGACTCTATTTCCTGTCCTAATGTTAGTGTTCCTTGACTACTGGGTATTATTCTTTGCTTAACAATGAACACTTGTGTTTTTAAAATGGTTTTATTTTTCTACTTTGAATGTTATTATTCAAATAGTTGACAAATGAGTCGGAATGAGGACCTTAGGGCCAACACATTCTGTTGGCTCTCCTTTTAAAATATATCCCGGGGCTTCCCTGGTGGCGCAGTGGTTGAGAGTCCGCCTGCCGATGCAGGGGACGTGGGTTCGTGCCCCGGTCCGGGAAGATCCCACATGCCGCGGAGCGTCTGGGCCCGTGAGCCATGGCCGCTGAGCCTGCGCGTCCGGAGCCTGTGCTCCGCAACGGGAGAGGCCACAACAGTGAGAGGCCTGCGTATCGCAAAAAAAAATAAAAATAATATAAAATAAAATATATCCCAGATTGAATCACTTCTTGTTACTTCTACCACTACCACCCTGCTCCCAGCCCTCCTTTCTGACAGACTGTTGCAACTAATCACTTGGCTTCCTCTCTTCTCTTCCTATAGTGTATATATTCCCCAGAGTAGGCGCAGGAATCCTTTAAAACAAAAGTTAGATCACTTCACTCCCCTACTCAAAACTCTCCAGTAGTTTTCCGCTCTCACTCAAAATAAAAACCAAAGTCTTGGTAATGGCCTAGTAGGCCCTGCCTCATCTCCTATGCCTCCTCCCAGTTTGTGCTCTGCTCTAATCACATTGTCCTCCTTGCTGATTCTCACACACATCAAGTAGCTCTGTCCTCAGGATCTTTGTACTTTCTATCCTTTCTGCCTTGCAAGGCTCTCTCCTCATTTAACTTCCTGACTCCTTCTCCCACTGTTTTCCAAGAGGACTTTCCTAACGACCTCATCTATCAGAGCACCCCACTCTCTGCCAGTAATCTCTAACCCCTGACCTTGCTTCATTCCTCTACATAGCATTTATCATACCAGCAGCCATCATATCACACAGCACTTTGTTCATTGGTCTGCCTCCACTTTAGAATGTAAGTCTATGTGGACAGAGACTGTGCTTTGTTGGTTGCTCTATCCCTAATGCAAGAAAAGTGCCTGGCCCATGGTAGAAGCTCCGTAAGTATTCGGTGGATGAAAGAATCTCACAGGGTACAGATGTTAAGGTAAAAATTAGAAGTGCTGGCTGCACAAAGTGTTCAGAAATACTCTTCAAATTGTCCAGTATGTTCTATCTCCAATCATGAATAGTTTCCATTGTAATAAATGGCAAAATAAATTTTTTAAACCCTACTCAGTTCTTTTACAATAGAATTGAATGGGCATCCATGGAAGTGAGAAGCTGAGAAAGAGGAGAGAAACAAGGCCAAGGTCCAAGTAGGGAGAGGAGGGGGATCGCAGTGCTGGAGGGTGAGCAGGGCAAAGAACAGATAGGAGGGAATGTGAGCCCTTGGACTATCCTGGGATATGAGCTCCCCCACTGGTTGAGAAGGCCCTAGAGGCCAAGCAGGGACCCTCTCTCATTCATCCTTTCGTCTTCTACATCTGAAAGCACTTACTAGGTGCTCCATAAATGTTCAGTGGCTGGAATGAAGAAGGGACAGGAAATGTCAGAGGTAGGCTTCTGGCCATCCTGCTCATTCACAGCTCAGGGTAGAAGGTGGACTTGCCTGGGGCAGCGGTGCAAGTATCCATCTCTACTTACCAGGTCTAGACCCCAATCCAGGAGGAGATGTCCAGAGTTCTACTCCGAGGAGCACACATTCTATGGCAGGCAGTAGATCTGGCGATTGACATGGGCTGCCTCATTGACCCTTGCACAAGGACCATATATGGGGATGGGCACTCTGGGAGCCTGAGACCCAGGAGTTAAAGGCTAACCCAAACCCAGGAGAGCAGTATGTTGGTGATACGTTAGATACCACAGTCTCAGCTTCTCTGACTCTGATGCCCATGCGTTTCCACTGAAAATTATTATGCACTGTACTTCTGTGAATCAAGGGCTGATGGGGACCCAGAGATGATTAGGCCCGTGCTGCCCTAGTCCTCTTCATACAACCCCATGACAGAGGGAGTCAGGGAGGAAACCACAGGAAGCAACCACTAGTATTATCTCTGAGGGGCCTCTGAGTTCCTAGACAACAAGAAATGCCCAGGCGAGAACTGGCCACAGAGCTGAGCAGCGATTTTGTGAGGTGCTTCCCAACTTGGAGGGAGGGAAAAGAGACAGGCAGTTCTTCAGTGAGTCACAAGGGAAGCAGTCAGGAAGAGGTGAGCAGTATCACTATATAAATTATATAGAATTGCAATGTTCATGTTAACCAGCTTTGCAGTGCCCAGGAGGCTCTCCCACCAAGGTCTAGGCCTGCCAGCCCTTCCTTGCCCATTCACCCTGCTTATGACTGTATGTTGCCTTCCTTATTCCCCTTTCTCCTCTAAAGTGACCCTTGAATGTTCCTTTACAGCTGTGTGAAGATGCTGGCGGCAGAGATAAGTACACCATGTGACTTATCTCAGACTCAGAAACTTTATCAGAATAGCTCTGGCCCAGAACGTCCCGAGGGGGGCTTCAAACCCCACTCTTTGGCATGAGCACGGGCCCAAGGCCAAGGGAGCGATCCCTGGTGCCTATCACTTCTACCACCTTCCAAGCTCCAAATCCTGCCCTGGTATACACCTAGCAGCAAGACTGTAAGATTCCCTTGAAATAAACATGAAAACGTCCCTAGATTTTTCATCTTCCAGAGGAATGTGTACAGATTGCGAAAACCATCCTGACACTTGAATATGCAGCCAGGAGCAGAAAACAGCTTTGAAGGGGATGTTTGTGAGAGGGTCAGATGGATGTCACTACGATCTGGGCCTCTGCCCTAGACCCCGCCCCCTCCTTCTTCTTAAGCAGGTGCACCTGGGGCTATGTTTGACAGTAACCACATCTAGAGGGCTATGGAGACCTCTAGCCTGAAGAGAGAAATAAGAAGGTACAGCTTTCTTCCTCGTATATTCATCCTCTCCAGCTTACCAAAGTGCCCTGAAACATTTTTACATGTTTATTTAAGTACTGAAAAAAATATATTCTTATGTTAAAAGAAATTAAATAATACTGGCATGTTGAAATAAAAAGGAAACATCCCCAATAGCTTTCGTTCTCCCTACAGATCTCACTTAACAGGATTGTTGAAAATCCAAACTTTGGTTTGCCTCCTTCCATTGTACGTGTGTGTGTGCATGTGTGTGTGGATATGTGTATATATATATGTGTGTGTGTGTGTGTGTGTGTGTGTATACGTATACACACACACGCACACACACATAGTTTACAGAATCCTAGCACACACACAGTGTTTACAGAATCCTAATACACATAGTTCTGCTAACAAATATATGTCAAACCCCCTTACAAGTCAGGAGACAGAGATAGGATGCACAGAGCTATGTCTTCTTAATAATTGCATAATAAATACTCCACCTAAATTTCCCAGGTACGCTCCTGCCTCAGAACTAAAGAGGCCCAACTTAGCTCAGTTTCTCAGATGATGCAGGATGAAGGATGGCACCAAATACACTCACAGTCCCTCAGATGTAGAACTGGAAAATCAGATTTCTATAACTGAATTATGAGTTCTGTGAGTTAATGTCTTATTATTAAGTAGTTGGTATTCTTCATGTATGTTTTTATATTGCTGTAATACAGAATTTATTGCCCACAGTATATTGCACTAGATTTTTGTTCTCATGT
Organism: Leucopleurus acutus; assembly: GCF_964270905.1. Lineage (NCBI taxonomy): Eukaryota > Metazoa > Chordata > Mammalia > Artiodactyla > Delphinidae > Leucopleurus > Leucopleurus acutus. The sequence continues at coordinate 120,977,873 of NC_139148.1, read as the reverse complement.
TTTCTCATTCCTAGTTATTTTAATATAATTAGTCACCTTGAACATACAAGAGCTTACACAGTTGGTTTGTTTCTGGCATTTTCATACATTTTAGAAAGTATCTGGCATTATTATAAATTTTTTTGTTATAAATATTGAGTGTGGCCTGACATAATTTCTGTTTACTGTTTTAAATGTAGTTTAGACTTCTCTTTCAAATTGGCTAGTTACTTTGATTTAGACTAAATTTTTCTTGAGGCAGAATGGGTGTGGTGAATTGAAGATGACCATAAATTCTTTGCCACTTAACCTTTCAAGAGGTAGAAACAATCTCCTCTGCCCCTTTAATCTGGGCTGGCATTGTGACTTGATTTGACAAATAAATTGTGATAGTAGTAATTTATAACTTATGAGGCAAAGCCTTAAAGGTCTGAAGTTTCTGTCTGCCGCTTGGAATGCTTCCTACTGGGACCCAGCCACCATATAAGAGGTCTAACTACCCTGAGACCACCATGCTTTGAGGAAGCTCAAGCTAGCCACATGGAGAAAAAGAGGTCATTTGGAAGAGCAGTAAGGCAGCCAACAAACATGACAATGAAGGTCCCCCTTCAACATCCAGCCCAACAGAGCCACCACCTGAATGCAGCTATGTGAATGACTCCAGCTGACTATAAAGAGAGCCAGAAAAACATCATGAATTCCAAAACTACATGAACTCCAAGGCGACAGAATCATGAGCAAATAAAAAGGCAGCTGCTCTAAACCACAAAGTTTTGGGATGGTTTGTTTCATGGCAGTAGAGAATTGAAACATGGAGAAACTCAGGATATGCTGCAGATAAAAGCATGAACCCCATATCTAAGAACTGATACTATGCTATGAATCTACAGTCCTGTCCTATTTTCTTAATGCTGTATTTGTCTATTTGGTATTCATTAATTGCAGGGTCAAACTAACAGCCAAAGTTGTTTATGTCTCCCCTGAAGTCCAGACCTCATACTCTGAAACCATCCCCTTGATCTAACTCTCGCACACCAAATCAGTATTTCCCCTGACTTAAATCAACTTAGGGCCAGGTACCAGACAACTAGGGACAGTCCCTATTCCCCACAGCTCACTGGAATTGTTTAAACTAGCTAATCCTAAACTGTTTACCTAGCCTTGCCTAGCCTTTCCCATGAAAACCCCAATAAAGTGTCTGGCCTAAGTCTTCGCCCTCACTCCTTTCAGCCTTTTGACTAAAATCTGGTGCTTCCCCATGTGTCCCTGCTTGACATGGCATGCCCCCTCTTCTCAATGGCATTGACCTATCCATGTCCTCTTTCAGTCACCTCCATAAATTAAAATTCTGTGGGTACAACTGAGACAAGTCCAAAATAATCGTCTCCTGTAGGGAACTCCTAAGGAGAGTGCATGTGCATGTGCACATCTGTGTCATTGTGTGAGTGTCTGTATCCAAGTAGACATACACATATTGCTGCCCTCTACCACCCATGATGCTACTTGTAGTGAGAACTGGCAGTGTCACAGTATGACAAAGACAGAATCAAAACTGACCATGTTTTCTCCAAGGAACATGTATGCCTATGTAAAAGAAGTGAAGCACAGTTCAGGGAAGCATTAGGAAAAGAAAAGAAATTTTGAAATTTGGGTTCAAGTCCTCATATTCTTGCTTACTAACTGTGCGGCTTCAGCAAGTCACTTAATTTTTCTGTCTCAGACTCCTTTTCAATAAATATGCATAATAATAGGATCTAAATCACAACGCTGCAGTGAAGATCAAATGATAAAATACAAAAGTATTTGTCAAAATACAAAGTGCTCTACACAGATTACATACTATTTTTCACTGGAGAATTGCAATTTACTAGTCTTGAGGTGACTCTACTACCTACATTTTAAATTTAATGTATTCACCTCTCTTAATTTAAATTTAATTTAAATTTAATAGTTCACCTCTCTTTTTTTATCCTGGTGTCTATAAATTTAACTGTGATGTTTAAATTTTAAAAAATGCTTACTCTTGAATAAGAAGTAGTTGGAAGAATAAAATTAGGTTTCATTTTGGTCTTGCTTTCTGTCAGTTCAAAACATGCTGCTCTCATAATGATGAGACATAAAGTTTTAGTTTTTGTTTTTAGGGAAAACCAGTGTCCATTCTAACATTCTTAAAGCCAATCTGTACCATTTTCTATTTCCTCTCTCAATCTTGGGAGAACCTGTGCTACATCTGTGATGTGGATACACGATGCTCTCTCAGAGTAAAGAGGAAATTGTACTTCCAGAAACTTTCTTTCATCACTGTGCCACCATGGTGGTCACCCTGGGAGAGGCCAGCAGCCCCAGCGGCATCTGAGACGCAGGAAACAAGGTTTCTCTCAGCCCTTGGAGCATCTCTGGTCATCCTTCAGCTGAGTCCCAGCACCCTCTCCTCCCAGGTTCCCTAGGGATTCCTGCTAGCCTCCTTCAGGTCCCTTGTCTCCTCTTTATCCACTCAGTGACTATTTCTCTCAGTACAGAAAAATGGGTTCTTTGAGTAAAAAGTCCTCCCTAGGGAAGAGGAGGCACGTGATGTATAAGAGTAATCCCTGCATCTTTCTCAAATCCCATACTGCTTCCTGCAAGTACACCAGCTGTTGTGCAAAATGGCAGTGGAAATCATCACAGAAGTTCAGAGTTGGAGGGGACAGTGCCAACTTCTCAGTCTAAGGGCTCCAATGTTGTTAAGTGAGAGAAGAACCTGCAGAGTGGCCCACTAATAAAAATACTTCAGATTTCAAATGAGGAAATGAAGGTCCATGGGAGAGGAGTAACACGCACAAGGCAAACATAAGATATTATCTTTAAAGGCAGTTTGGAAATGCACAAAGAAGACTAGACTAGGGGTGAGAATCCCTGGCTCAGCTTCTACATCTGACATGTTCTTTCAGACAAGCCCTTGAGCATCTCTAAAACCCAATTTCCTTATTTATAAAAAGTGGATACAAAATGCCCCCTCACAGAACAGGTGTGAGTCTCAAATGAGAAAATGAATATGAAAATAAGTTTTAAAGGGTAAAGTGTTTTTCACACATTAATTCTGAATATTCATTCTTTTTAAACTTGTCTTGAAATAATTTCAAACATACAAGAAACTTGTACGATTTTTACAAATCCCTACATATCCTTCCCCCAGGTGAAACAACTGTTAACATTTTACCATATTTGGCTTATCTTTTTCTCATAGTCAGTATGTGTGTGTATATGTGTGTGTTTGTATTATCTTTTTTCCTAAACCGCTTGAGAGTTGCAAGCATGAAGCCTCATTTCCACGTATTATTTCAGCATGCATTTGCTATAAACAAGCATACTGTCCTACAAAACCTCAGCCTAACTATCAAAATTAAGGATATAATGCTATTATTTAATCCACTGATCACATATATTAAGATTTTCTCCAATTGTCCCCAAAATGAAATGTTTAGGTCCAGGATCCAATCCAGAATCATGTGCTACATTTAGTTGTCATGTCTCTTCAGTCTCCTGTCTGAAACAGTTCTCCAGTCTCTCCTTGACATGACCTTAGTTTTCGAGACTGCAGGCTTTCTAGTAACTTTGCAAAGTGTTCCTCAGTTCCTGATATTTCTCCATTATTAGACTCATAGTATGCCTTTGGGGCAGGAATACCGTGGAAGTGTCACTGTGTTTTTCTCAATGCATCATATCAGAAAGCACACAGTATCCTTTTGTGGTGGTAACTTTTAGCAATTGGTTAAGATGGTTTCTGCCAGGTTTCCCCACTCCAAAGTTAAGACAATTATCTTGTACTTATTAAGAAATATTTAATATTAGCTTACATTCTACTTTAAAGGAGATTTTTCCATCCTCTTTTATTCATGTTTATTTTATTGGATTCCTATTTTATTCCATAGATTATGACCCATTACTATCTTTATTCATGTCGACACGCAAATTTCCAAGATTTGTCCAGTAGGAACAGTTTTAAGCTGGCTCCTATGCCCTTTTGACATGCTTACCTTATTCTTTGAGAACTTTCTTTCTTTCTTGGACGATAAGATATTCCAGGCTCATCTTGTACTTTTCTGGCCCCAGCTCTGGAAATAGCCATTTCTCCAAGGGACCCTCATTCCCTATAACAGAGAATGTTTTCATAAATAAAGATGTCAGGGTTAGAAATGAAAATTGTTATTTGTATTACAGATTTTTCGCTTCTGGAACAACTATATAGCCATATGGGAAAAAGACGAACCTCACGCCCTACTTCATTCCATAATTAAACATTAACCTAAGATAGATTATAGACCCAAAGTAAAAGTTAAAACTATGAAGCCTCTTTCCAGGAAAGAAAAACATTATAAATTGGACTTCATAAAAATGAAAAATATATTGTTTACCAAAAGACGCTGTTACAAATATGAAGAGACAAGCCACTGAACATATATACACACATATACACACCAAGAACTAATATACAAAATAGGTAAATAAATTGTAGAATATTTAAATAGAACATGTGTATCAAGAATATATAAATCACTCCTAAAAAACAACAATAAAAAGACAAACAACTCTTAGAAAACTGTTTTTCAGTTTCTTACGAAGATGAACATACCATAAAATCCAGCAATTGCATTGCTTGGTATTTACTGAAATGAATTGAAAATTTATGTCCAAACAAAAGTCTGCACATGAATATTTATAGCAGCTTTATTGCCAAAACTTAGAAGCAGCCAAGATGTCCTTCAACAGGTGAGTGGATAAACTGTGGTATATCCAGACAATAGAATATTACTGAGCAATAAAAAAAAAATGAGCTATCAAACCAAAAAAAGACATGGTAGACTTTAAATGCATATTGCTAAGCGAAAGAAACAATCTAAAAAGGCTGCATACTGTATAATTCCAACTATATGACATTCTGGCAAAAGCAAGACTATGGAGGCAGTAAAAAGTTTAGTGGTTGCCAGGGGTAGGGTGAAGGGTAGGAATGAATAGGCATAGTACAGAATATTTGTAGGGAGTGAAACTATTCTGTATAATAATATAATGATAGATACATGTCATTATACATTTCTCAATAGCCATAGAATGTACAAAGAGCGAACTCTAATGTTAGCTACAGACTTTAATTAATAATAAGGTATCACTAGTGGCTCATCAATTGTGACAAATACACCACACTAATGCAAGATGTTAATAATAGGAGGAACTTGTGGGCGAGAAGCAGGGGGAATTTGGGAACTCTGTACTTTCTGATCAATTTTTCTGTACATCTAAAACTGCTCTAAAAATAAAGCTTATTAATTAAAAACAAAAGGCAAACAACTCGATTTTTTTAATGGGCAAAAGTCTTGAATAAACTAATCTGCAAAAGGAGACATAGGAATGGCCGATAGGTATATGAAAAGGTGATTAACATCACTAGTATAAGGGAAATACAGTAAGATACTATTTTATACTAATGTAGAATGGCTAAAATTTTTTTAAAAACTGATAATTCCAAATGATGTTGAGAATGTGAAATGGCTGCAATACTCATACACTGCTGGTAGGAATGTAAAATGCTACAGCCACTCTAGAGAACTGATTGGTAATTTCTTGCAGTTAAACATATATCAACACTATGACCCAGAGATTCTGTTCCTAGAATAAAAACATATGTTCACAAAAGTTTTCTACTAGAATGCTCATAAAGCATTGGAAACAACCCAAATGTCTATCAACAGAAGAATGAACAGAACAAATTGTGGCACATCCCTATAATCAATACCACTCAGCAAATTACTAATACACACAACACAAAGGTGAATCCCAAAAGCATTATTCTCAGTGAAGGAAGCCAGCCATACCTGCATGGTTCAATTTATATGGAATCCTAAAACAGGCAAAACTACTCTTTGGCAATAGAAATCAGAACAAAGGTTGCCTGAGTCTGGATGTTCAAGGCGGACTGATTACAAAGAGACACAAGGGAAATTTTGAGGGTGATGAAAGGGTTCTATATCTTAACTGTGGTGGTGGTTACATGGTTCTGTACAGTTGTTGAAACTCATCCAACTGTTTCTAGATTTTTTGATGATGGCCATTCTGACCAGTATGAGATGATATCTCATTGTAGTTTTGATTTACATTTCTCTAATGGTTAATGATGTTGAGCACCTTTTCATGTGCTTGTTGGCAGTCTGTATATCTTCTTTGGAGAAATGTCTATTTAGGTCTTCTGCCCATTTTTAGATTGGGTTGTTTGTTTTTTTGATATCGAGCTGCATGAGCTGCTTGTAAACTTTGGAGAGGGTGTGGAGAAAAGGGAACCCTCTTGCACTGTTGGTGAGAATGTAAATTGATACAGCCACTATGGAGAACAGTATGGAGGTTCCTTAAAAAACTACAAATAGAACTACCATACGACCCAGCAATCCCCCTACTGAGCATATATACCCTGAGAAAACCATAATTCAAAAAGAGTCATGTACCAAAATGTTCATTGCAGCTCTATTTTCAATAGCCAGGACATGGAAGCAACTTAAGTGTCCATCAACAGATGAATGGATAAAGAAGATGTGGCACATATATACAATGGAATATTATTCAGCCATAAAAAGAAATGAAATTGAGTTATTTGTAGTGACGTTGGTGGACCTAGAGTCTGTCATACAGAGTGAAGTAAGTCAGAAAGAGAAAAACAAATACCGTATGCTAACACATATATATGGAATCTAAGGAAAAAAAAGGTCATGAAGAACATAGGGGTAAGACGGGAATGAAGACACAGACCTACTAGAGCATGGACTTGAGGATATGGGGAGGGGGAAGGGTAAACTGTGACAAAGCGAGAGAGTGGCATGGACATATATACACTACCAAACGTAAGGTAGATAGCTAGTGGGAAGCAGCCGCATAGCACAGGGAGATCAGCTCGGTGCTTTGTGACCACCTAGAGGGGTGGGATAGGAGGGTAGGAGGGTGGGAGGGAGGGAGACGCAAGAGGTAAGAGATATGGGAACATATGTATATGTATAACTGATTCACTTTGTTATAAAGCAGAAACTAACACACCATTGTAAAGCAATTATACTCCAATAAAGATGTTAAAAAAAAAACTCATCCAACTGAACACTTAAGATCTATGCCTTCTAATTTATATAAATATAATTTTTAATTATATATATATAATTTAATTTATATATAATTTAATTTAATTATATATATATAATTTATATAAATATTTTTTTTAAAAAGGGCTCTGCAGTATTATCTTCAAAGACCTTAACAAAAGAAAAGCTGACACAAAATTCTAAACATAACAAATCTGACATTCAATAATAAAGACAAAGAGTGTTTTTAGCACTTGGGAAGAAATAATGAAGCATAACTCTCATGAGTCATTTTGGAAGATACTGCTAAAGCTCACATTTTAGCTCTATCTCTCAGGGTCCATTCAGGTAAACAGAAGACACTCTCTTTTTGTACAATTTGTATTTGTACAAATCTCAGTTACCATGTGTTGTCGCCTGAATTGTGTCCTCACCCCAAAATTCATTTGAAGTTCTAACCCCCAATATGTCAGAATGTGACCTTACACAGAGATAGGGAATGTACTGAGGTCATTAAGTTAAAATGAGTTCATTAGGGTGGGCCTTAATCCAATATGACTAGTGTCCTTTCACAAAGAGGAAATTTGGTCACAGACGTATACAGATGGAAGATGATGTAAAGACACATGGAAGAGGCAGCCATCTACAAGCCAAGGAGATAGGCCTGGAACACATCTTCTCCTCATGGCTCTCAGGAGGACCAACCCTACAGATACTTTGATCTTGGACTTCCAGCCTCCAGCAGACTCTCAACCACTGCGCCACCAGGGAAGCACCAAACTGTACACTTTTAAAGGGTGACTTGTAAGTATGAAAATCATCTCAATAAATTTTATATATATATATATATATATATATATATATGAAGAAGCACTCACGGTTACACAATAAGAAGCTTAGTGTAGGGTTACACAGTATTGTAGTCCATGCACATTGTCACTGAGAATCAGGCTTGTAGCCCCACCTTGGCTCCTGCTGGACCTTCAGTTTCTCTAACTTCTGGATGAGATGTGTTCAGCTTCCTAATGAAAGACATTGGCTTCTCTTGCAGTGCATCTGCATCATCAAAGAGGTGGCGGGGCTTCCCTGGTGGTGTAGTGGTTGAGAGTCTGCCTGCCGATGCAGGGGACACAGGTTGGTGCCCCGGTCCAGGAAGATCCCACATGCCGCGGAGCGGCTGGGCCCGTGAGCCAAGGCCGCTGAGCCTGCGCGTCAGGAGCCTGTGCTCCGCAACGGGAGAGGCCACAACAGTGGGTATTAGCTTATTCTTGTAGATTCCTGTTTGTCCATTCTCCCCTCCATCTCACACACACTTTACTTCTCCACGTTGCCAAACTACATGGAAATTCTTCCAGCTTTTATCTTATGACAATAGTCTCTCAAAGTAACAGATCGTGCCTTAGCTGCTCCCTTAAAACCACATTTTGCCACTTCCAGTCTCCGCCACAAGCAAGTGATATGAAAATAATACTTATTATTTTATTGAATTAATGTGCATTATTGGGGATCATTTTTTGTATGCTAGTTATTCTCTGCTCTGTCTTATAAGTTCTCCCAATCTATGAACTTTTTCATTTGAAATGAGAATTTTTTATACCAATTGATTTTCATGAAAAGGCACTAGACTATGTTCTGAGTCAGAGTAGAGGTGGGGGAATATTAGTGTCCACACTTATAGATTTTCACACCAGTGGAAACCTGATATTTCTCTGCTAGTTTTGGATAGATTTATTTCGGCAGCCTTGTAGTGAAACTTAGAAATAATCAACACAAGCCTTAGACATGGAAGAAAGTAGAGATAATGCCCTGGGGCTTAAGCTAATATCCTGTGAGATATGCTTTCTCTTTTCATTTAAGATCTGCTATTTTCCTTGGTCTCAAAGACAAAAGAAAAATCATACGTTGGAGGAAGAAATGACCAAAATAAGGCCAAAGGCACTTAGTTCCTCTGTATTAAAAAGCCTGGTCTTACTCCAAAAAGAATGGCCCATAAACCTTTGAGATAGCTGGCCCCATTTTGTGAGCAAAGTAAAACAAAACTGCAATGTTAAGAATTTAGCGCTACTTGTTCATATAACAAATTGAATGAGATATGCACATTATTTCAGTGAAGAACAGCCTTAAGTGATTCTTCAGGGGAGATGTTCATTATAACCAAAGAGATAAAATATGAAAGTAGTAGAAACTGATAATGATTTTTCAAAGTAACACTAACTCTTATCAGACTTTCAGAAGAAACCACTGCAGTAAATCATAACTTTGCAATAGCAGGTCCCTAGGCTTGTAGAGAAAATAGGATGGATGCGTTGAAGGTAAAATTAAAGTTTGCATTACCATTAACTTGTAATTAATCAACTCTATACCTACCTCTGAAAACATAATAGCACTCTCTGGAAGCCCATTTTTGATGGACAGTTTCAAGACAAAACCTCTATGTTACTTCTGTTGTGATGAGACCTGTTATCTCATTATAGCAGCTCACCGGCAAAAGGAGCTTTGTGACTGATCTAGAACATTAGTAAGAACTGAGGACAAAGGAATTTAAGGTAGCACTGTGTTTCACAAGGGTTCTAACGAAAAAGTGCTCTCAGGCATTTGAATGGTTTGGAAATGTATTGCCTCATTATCTCATGGAAGACTATAGTTTTTTTTAATATATTTGACACATTGTATAAATTTAAGGTATACAACATGTTAATTTGATATATTTATATATTGTAATATGCTTGCTATTATAGTGATCGTTAGCCCCTCTATGGCATCACATAATTATCATTTTTTTGTAGTGGGAATAATTAACATCTAGACTCTTAGCAAGTTGGATGATTATAATACAGTATTGTCTATATTCATTGTACAGTGCTCCGGGACTTACTTGTCAGCTAGTTGCACGTTTGTATCCTTAAACAAGATCTCTCCTATTCCCCTACCCCTCAGACCCTGGTGAGTTTGGCTTATTTAGATTCCACGTGTAAGTGATATCATACAATCTAAGTGCCCATAAATGGATGAATGGATAAAAAATATGTGAATATTTTCAACCACGAGAAAGAAGGAAATCCTGCCATTTGAGACAGCACAAATGGATCTCGGAGATATTATTTTAAATAAAATATTATAAATCAGACAGAGAAAGACAAATACTGAGAATCTATATTTTTAGATCTGGAAGGGACCTTGGAGGTCACTGAGTCCAAGGTCTAGAGTTTGTAGACTTGTTCCATTAACAAATGTAGAGGGTGAAAATTACTAACAGAGTAAGGAGCTGTGAGGAGATAACCACAGGACCAAGCGAAGGTGATTGGAAGATGGCTTTGAATTTCAGTCTGAATTTCAGGTCAGTCTTTCTGACCTTGCTGCCATATACCAGGAAAAGTATAGGGTTGCTTTATGCACCTAGAGCTAGGCCATAAAGATTATGATCACCCCTCTTCCAATCTGCTCAAGACCTATGTGAAAAGAACTTCAGAATGAAATGGGGGACTTTTCTGTGCAAGGTTCTTATTTTATATGTGGGCCTTCTCACCCTATCCTTATCTATTCAAATCAGAAAACTACTTGAGATATGATTTTTTTTTCTGACCCTTTCTTTTAGTTTGTTTTTATTTTTCTTTCTCTTTAGTTTTAGTAAAATTATTAATTTTGAAAATCCCAGTTTGTCATACCTCGGTGAAAAGGAACAAAAAGGAAAGATAGTTCAAAAATTTTGTTGTTTATTCTTTAGCTAGAAAGAAAGCAGGTATAGATTTCTCTTGACATGAGGTTTAATAAGAAAAGTTGGAAGAGAGAAATGCCAAGGAGAAGACACAAACTCAGAGTAAAAGAGGGGGGGGCCTGCCCAGCCTCTCCCATGGGCTTGGAGAAATTGTTTCAGGAGCAGCTCAGGTGGCAACAACAGAGTAATGGTAAGAACACTGGGAATAATAATGAACAGATTTAAGAGCGTGGACTATGCCATGTAATTTTAGGTAAGTCACCTGACATCTCTACTATAGCTTCCCCTACAGAAAAATGTACTGCCAAATTTTAAAAATTATCATGTATATTAAATCAGATAATGGATAGTAGTAGTTCATAGATAATAGGCATTCAATGGATGTTTATTATTATTGTCTCTATTTGAGTATGAGTTAAATAGAGTGTTTTTCCAAACATGCTATGTAGTTTCTTAAGCAGATCACTCTTGACAGAAATGTTTGGGTGTTTGGGGGCTTCATATTCTTTTTTATTTTTTTTCTTCATATTCTTTTAAATATCAGTTTTGGACATTGGCCTTCCATCTGAATTTTGTCATAATGGAAGTCCCCTTCCAACAGAAATTGTAATGCTCTGTGTTCATTATAATTTGTGGCTATTCTAGAAATATTCACGGTGTAAATGATATGTTTATTACCCAAGAGAAATACAATCTGAACTACCCAGTTGAGCTGGAGCTAAATCAACTTTTCCAAGAATGAATCATAATGCTCACGAATACACTTTGACTGCTGTTCATTATGCATGTAATTGTGGCTGATACATTTATTGAGATAGTCCCATCTAACTGGACTCTCTGAACCAGCTAGCATATGATAGATACCCCCTGTCTATTATAGTGATCGTTAGCCCCTCTACGGCATCACATAATTATCATTTTTTTGTATCAAATCTTTTGATATTGAGCAAGAGTAAGGAACTAAATGCCAAGAAAGTTCTAGGCTGTGTAACTCATGTTTTTTTGGTGCGTGTAAACCGTGAGAGAAAATTCTCTCATAAGAGGAAAAAGGATATTGTCCATAATTTTTGGAAGTTAATAGACTTTACATTTTAGAGAAGTTTTAGGTTTACAGAAAAACTGAGCAGACTACTTCTCTCTTTTTTCTATGTTGTGAAAACTTGATGTTGAGCCATTTCAGGTGAGCAGTTTATTGTCTGCTCCTTTCACTCCTGAAGAATTTAATTTTAATATCAAATCTGCTCCAAAATGAAATGGCATTCAATAATCACATATTACTTCCCATTATGAGCTCATCAAAAGTGTAACTTTCTGGGCTTCCCTGGTGGTGCAGTGGTTGAGAGTCCGCCTGCCAATGCAGGGGACACGGGTTCGTGCCCCGGTCCGGGAAGATCCCACGTGCCGCAGAGCGGCTGGGCCCGTGAGCCATGGCCGCTGAGCCTGCACGTCCGGAGCCTGCGCTCCGCAACGGGAGAGGCCACAACAGTGAGAGGCCCGCGTACTGCAAAAAAAAAAAAAAAAGTGTAACTTTCTGCTACTGATAACCATTTGCAAAGAAGAAAAGGAATGAAAAATGTAGGATTTGCAGTTCTGAATAAGAAAAATATCCAAGAAAGATTTTCATGCAATCTTCCTGTGCCAATGAAAACACCAACCTCAGTTCAGGAAACATAACTGGCTCTGTGAGCTCAAAGAGTCACTTTACTTGGCTTAGTCCCTCTTTCCTTAGCTGCAGAATGAAGAAGTGGAACCAGCTCAGTGGTTCTCAACCTTGGCTGCTGCATATTGTAACCTTCTGAGATGTTTTTCAATCTCCCTGAGGCTGGGCCTCAAGAACAGTTTGTATAATACAGGGATGATCTCTTCCTTAAAGGTTTGGCAGAACTTGACCGTAAAACTGCCTGGGTGGGATGTGTGCATATGGGTTTACGTGTGGGTGTTGTTGTAGTTTACACAGGCAGATTTTAATCTACTGATTAAATTTCTTTAGTGGTTATATGTTTATTCAGATTTTCAATGTTCTTGTGAAACACTTTTGAGAATTTTTTTTCTTCTAGGAAATTATCCATTTCATACATATTTAAATAATTTTGGCAAAAAGTCATTCACAGTACTCCCTTATGCTTTTAAATCTTCTCCTCTAGCGGCAGTTATGTTTATATTTTCACACTTAATATTGTTTATTTGACCCTTTTGTTTTTCTTTTTGATCCATATTTCCAGTTCTATTATATTTTACTTACAAAAAGACAACTTTTTGTTTCTCTTCTTTGCTTCCTCTGTTTTTTTTCCTTTATTTCTGTTTTTAAACTTATTTCCTTCTTTTTTATTTTCTTTGTGTTTTATTCTGCTGTTTTTTTTCTAGTTTCTTGTGTTGCACATTTTGATCACGAATTTTAAGCCCTTCCTCTTTTCTTATATATGTGTTTGAGCCTACAAATTTCTCTCTCATTACTGCTCTGGCTACATCTCACAACTTTTGATATGAAGTGCTTACATTGTAATTCGGTTCAAAATATTATTTGATTCTATTATAGCTTTGTATTTGCTCCAAGCATTATTAGAAATATATTTTAATATTTCTAAATATATTGGAAATTAGTTATCTTTTAGTTATTTCTGCCATATCATTTCATATTAAACAAAAATACTGTCTGGTCTGTATGATATTGTCTGATATTGTTAACATTTACTTTCTAGGCTAAACCACAGTTCATGATTTTTCTTGACAGAATCTCATTAATTAATTAATTTATTTATTTATTTTTATTATTTTTTTTTGGCAGTACGCGAGCGTCTCACTGTTGTGGCCTCTCCCGTTGCAGAGCACAGGCTCCGGATGTGCAGGCTCGGCGGCCATGGCTCATGGGCCCAGCCGCTCCGCAGCATGTGGGATCTTCCCGGACGGGGGCACGAACCCGTGTCCCCTGCATCAGCAGGCGAACTCTCAACCACTGCGCCACCAGGGAAGCCCTCATTAATTTACTTTTACACAATATGGTTTTTACCATTTTTATTGAGGTATAAATTGACAAATAAACATTGTATATATTTAAGGTATACGATGCGATGATTTGATATATATATACATTGTGAAATAATTGCAAGAGTCAGGCCAATTAACATATCCACAACCTCAGAAAGTTACCGTGTATTTTTTTTAACATGGATGAGCTAATGTATAGCATGGTGATTATAGTTAATAATACTGTATTAGATACTTGAAATTCATTAACAGAATAGATTTTAAGTGTTATCACAAAAGATGTATCCACTTTTTATAATGGTCCATTTGTACTCTGAAAAACATAATTTATTCTGTAATAACTGAGTGTGAAATTCTCTATATGTCCATTAGAATAGGCTTGCTAATTTTGCCATACAAATATCCTATAGTCTTAATACTTTTACTGCTTGATCCATTAGTTTCTGAGAGATAAGTATGAAAATATTCTACCATGATCATGGATTTATGATTTTTCTTTGTACAAGTTCTGATATTTTTGGTGTTATGTGTTTTGATTCTATGTGTTAGGTGATTATAAATCATCAATAATATATCTTTAATGTAACTTTTAGCATTATCTTATCCCTAATAATCCTTTTATTGCCTTAACATCTATTTCATTTGATACTGATATATCCATGGCATATTAATCCTGATGTATTCTCTTTCATTACATTATCTTTAGCATCACTAGGTCTTTGCATTTCAGGCATATCTTATAAACAACATATGGCTAAATGTGTTTTATGTGCAATATAAGAACCTTGCTTTTAAATGACAGTTATAGACATTTATATTCATTGTGATTACAGATATATTTGGATTTACTTGTATTATTCTATTTTGCTTTTTTCTTTTCTATATCCATTCTTTAACTTAGCTTACTTTTCCTCCTCTCCTGAATTCTATTAGTATCCACTCTTCTTTGTTTACCTTTTTCCTTCCTATTGGTATAAAAAATATGCATTTTATTTCTATTGTTATAGTTGTTAGCCTTAAGATTTTAAATAACTGACTTAAAATCGAAATTTTAGCAGTATCTCTACCCTCCTTTGGAATAATTCAAAACTTCAGAAAACTTTTATAGAGATCATTTTCTTTCATTCTTAAATGTCTAGCATTTTAATTCCATTTTTTAAAAAAAATTTTATTTTATGTACTTTTTTATACAGCAGGTTCTTATTAGTCATCAATTTTATACACATCAGTGTACACATGTCAATCTGAATCTCCCAATTCATCACACCACCACCACCCACACCCCTGCTTTTCCCCCTTGGTGTCCATAGGTTTGTTCTCTACGTCTGTGTCTCAATTTCTGCTCTGAAAACTGGTTCATCTGTACTATTTTTCTAGGTTCCACATATATGCGTTAATATACAATATTTGTTTTCCTCTTTCTGATGTACTTCACACTGTATGACAGTCTCTAGGTCCATACACATCTCTACAAAGGACCCAATTTCGGTCCTTTTTATGGTTGAGTAATATTCCATTGTATATATGTACAACATCTTCTTTATCCATTCGTCTGTTGATGGACATTTAGGTTGCTTCCATGACCTGGCTATTCTAAATAGTGCTGCAATGAACATTGGGGTGCATGTGTCTTTTTGAATTATGGTTTTCTCTGGGTATATGCCCAGTAGTGGGATTGCTGGATCATATGGTAATCCTATTTTTAGTTTTTTAAGGACCCTCCATACTGTTCTCCATAGTGGCTGTATCAATTTACATTCCCACCAACAGAGCAAGAGGGTTCCCTTTTCTCCACACCCGCTCCAGCATTTGTTGTTTGTAGATTTTCTGATGATGCCCATTCTAGCTGGTGTGAGGTGATGCCTCATTGTAGTTTTGATTTGCATTTCTCTAATAATTAGTGATGTTGAGCAGCTTTTCATGTACTTCTTGGCCATCTGTATGCCTTCTTTGGAAAAATGTCTATTTAGGTTTTCTGCCCATTTTTGTATTGGGTTGTTTTCTTAATATTGAGCTGCATGAGCTCTTTATATATTTTGGAGATTAATCCTTTGTCCGTTGATTCATTTGCAAATATTTTTCCCATTCTGAGGGTTGTCTTTTCGTCTTATTTATGGTTTCCTCTCCTGGGCAAAAGTTTTAAGTTTCATTATGTCCCATTTGTTTATTTTTGTTTTTATTTCCATTACTCTAGGAGGTGGGTCAAAAAAGACATTGCTGTGAATTATTTCATAGAGTGTTCTGCCTATGTTTTCCTCTAAGAGTTTTATAGTGTCTGGTCCTACATTTAGGTCTCTAATCCATTTTGAGTTTATACTTGTGTATGGTGTTAGGGAGTGCTCTAATTTCATTCTTTTACATTAGCTGGCCAGTTTTCCCAGCACCACTTATTGAAGAGACTGTCTTTTCTCCATTGTATATCCTTGCCTCCTTTGTCATAGATTAGGTGACCATAGGTGTGTGGGTTTATCTCTGGGCTTTCTCTCTTGTTCCATTGATCTATATTTCTGTTTTTGTGCCAGTACCATATTGTCTTGATTACTGTAGCTTTTTAATATAGTCTGAAGTCAGGGAGTCTGATTCCTCCAGCTCTGTTTTTTGCCTCAAGACTGCTTTGGCTATTCGGGGTCTTTTGTGTCTCCATACTAATTCTAAGATTTTTTGTTCTAGTTCTGTAAAAAATGACATTGGTAATTTGATAGGGATTACATTGAATCTGCAGATTGCTTTGGGTAGTATATTCATGTTCACAATATTGATTGTTCTAATCCAAGAACATGATATATCTCTCAATCTGTTGGTATCATCTTTAATTTTTTTCATCAGAGTCTTATAGTTTTCTGCGTACAGGTCTTTTCTCTCCCTAGGGAGGTTTATTCCTAGGCATTTTATTCTTTTTGTTGCAATGATAAATGGGAGTGTTTCCTTAATTTCTCTTTCAGATATTTCATCATTAGTGTATAAGAATGCAAGAGATTTCTGTGCAATAATTTTGTATCCTGCAACTTTACCAAATTCATTGATTAGCTCTAGTAGTTTTCTGGTGGGGTCTTTAGGATCCTCTATGCATAGTATCATGTCATGTGCACACAGTGACAGCTTTACTTCTTCTTTTCCAATTTGTATTCCTTTTTCTTCTCTGATTGCCGTGGCTAGGACTTCCAAAACTATGTTGAATAATAGGGGTGAGAGTGGACATCCTTGTCTTGTTCCTGATCTTAGAGGAAATGCTTTGAGTTTTTCACTGTTGAGAATGATGTTTGCTGTGGGTTTGTCATATATGGCCTCTATTACGTTGAGATAGGTACCCTCTATCCTCACTTTCTGGAGAGTTTTTATCATAAATGGGTATTGAATTTTGTCAAAAGCTTCTTCTGCATCTATTGAGATGATCATATGGTTTTTATTCTTCAATTTGTTAATATGGTGCATCATATTGATTGATTTTCATATATTGAAGAATCCTTGCATCCCTGGGATAAATCCCACATGATCATGGTGTATGATCCTTTTAATGCGTTGTTGGATTCTGTTGGCTAGTATTTTGTTGAGGATTTTTGCATCTATATTCATCAGTGATATTGGTCTGTAATTTTCTTTTTTTGTAGTATCTTTGTCTGGTTTTGGTATCAGGGTGATGGTGGCCTGATAGAAAGAGTTTGGCAGTGTTCCTTCCTCCGCAAAGTTTTGGAAGAGTTTGAGAAGGATGGCTGTTAGCTCTTCTCTAAATGTTTCATAGAATTCACCTCTGAAGCCATCTGGTCTTGGACTTTTGTTTGTTGGAAGATTTTTAATCACAGTTTCAATTTCATTACTTGTGATTGGTCTGTTCATATTTTCTATTTCTTCCTGGTTCAGTCTTGGAAGGTTATACCTTTCTAAGAATTTGTCCACTTCTTCCAGTGTGTCCATTTTATTGGCATACAATTGCTTGTAGTAGTCTCTTAGGATGCTTTGTATTTCTGCAAAGTGTGTCTGTTGTAACTTCTCCTTTTTCATTTCTAATTTTATTGATTTGAGTCCTCTCCCTCTCTTTCTTGATGAATCTGGCTAATGGTTTATCAATTTTGTTTATCTTCTCAAAGAACCAGCTTTTAGTTTTATTGATCTTTGCTATTGTTTTCTTTGTTTCTGTTTCATTTATTTCTGCTCTGATCTTTATGATTTCTTTCCTTCTGCTAACTTTGGGATTTGTTTGTTCTTCTTTCTCTAGTTCCTTTAGGTGTAAGGTTAGATTGTTTATTTGAGATTTTTCTTGTTTCTTGAGGTAGGCTTGCATAGCTATAAAATTCCCTCTTAGAACTGCTTTTGCTGCATCCCATAGGTTTTGGATTGTCGTGTTTTCATTGTCATTTGTCTCTAGGTATTTTTTGATTTCTTCAGTGATCTGTTGGCTATTTAGTAACGTATTGTTTAGCCTCCATGTGTTGGTGTTTTTTACATTTTTTTCCCTGTAATTCATTTCTAATCTCATAGCATTGTGGTCACAAAAGATGCTTGGTATGATATCAATTTTCTTAAATTTGCCAAGGCTTGATTTGTGACCCATCATGTGATCTATCCTGGAGAATGTTCCATGCGCACTTGAGAAGAAAGTGTAATCTGCTGTTTTTGGATGGAATGTCCTATTAATATCAATTAAATCTATCTGGTCTATTGTGTCATTTAAAGCTTGTGTTTCCTTATTAATTTTCTGTCTGGATGATCTGTCCATTGGTGTAAGTGAGGTGTTAAAGTCCCCCACTATTATTGTGTTACTGTCGATTTCCTCTTTTATACCTGTTATCAGTTGCCTTATGTATTGAGGTGCTCCGATGTTGGGTGCATATATATTTATAATTGTTATATCTTCTTCTTGGATTGATCCCTTGATCATTATGCAGTGTCCTTCCTTGTCTCTTGTAACAGTCTTTATTTTAAAGTCTATTTCATCTGATATGAGTATTGCTACTCCAGCTTTCTTTTGATTTCCGTTTGCATGGAATATCTTTTTCCATCCCCTCACTTTCAGTCTGTATGTGTCCCTAGGTCTGAAATGGGTCTCTTGTAGACAGCATATATATGGGTCTTTTTTTTGTATCCATTCAGCAAGCCTGTGTCTTTGGCTTGGAGCATTTAATCCATTGACGTTTAAGGTAATTATCAATATGTATGTTCCTATGACCACTTTCTTAATTGTTTTGGGTTTGTTTTTGTAGGTCCTTTTTTCTCTCGTGTTTCCCAGTTAGAGAAGTTCCTCTAGCATTTGTTGTAGAGCTGGTTCGGTGGTGCTGAATTCTCTTTGCTTTTGCTTGTCTGTAATGCTTTTGATTTCTCCATCAAATCTGAATGAGATCCTTGCCAGGTAGAGTAATCTTGGTTGTAGGTTCTTCCCTTTCATCACTTTAAGGATATCATGCCACTCCCTTCTGGCTTGTAGAGTTTCTGCTGAGAAATCAGCTGTTAACCTTATGGGAGTTCCCTTGTATGTTATTTGTTGTTTTTCCCTTGCTGCTTTCAATAATTTTTCTTTGTCTTTAATTTATGCCAATTTGATTACTATGTGTCTCAGCGTGTTTCTCCTTGGGTTTATCCTATGTGGGACTCGCTGTACTTCCTGGACTTGGGTGGCTCTTTCCTTTCCCATGTTAGGGAAGTTTTCGACTATAATCTCTTCAAGTATTTTCTTGGGTCCTTTCTCTCTCTCTTCTCCTTCTGGGACCCCTATAATGTGAATATTGTTGCATTTAATGTTGTCCCAGAGGTCTCTTAGGCTGTCTTCATTTCTTTTCATTCTTTTTTCTTTATTCTGTTCCACAGCAGTGAATTGCACCATTCTGTCTTCCAGGTCACTTATCCGTTCTTCTGCCTCAGTTATTCTGCTATTGATTCCTCCTAGTGTAGTTTTCATTTCAGTTATTGTATTGTTCATCTCTGTTTGTTCTTTAATTCTTCTAGGTCTTTGTTAAACGTTTTTTGCATCTCTCGATTTCTGCCTCCATTTTTTTTTTTTTTTTTTTTTTGCAGTACGCGGGCCTCTCACTGTTGTGGCCTCTCCTGTTGCTGAGCACAGGCTGCAGACGCGCAGGCTCAGCAGCCATGGCTCACGGGCCCAGCCACTCCATGGCATGTGGGATCTTCCTGGACTGGGGCACGAACCCATGTCCCCTGCATCGGCAGGCAGACTCTCAACCACTGCACCACCAGGGAAGCCCTTGCTTCCATTCTTTTTCTGAGGTCCTGGATCATCTTCACTATCATTATTCTGAATTCTTTTTCTGGAAGGTTGCCTATCTCCACTTCATTTAGCTGTTTTTCTGGGGTTTTATCTTGTTCCTTCATCTGGTACATAGCCCTCTGCCTTTTCTTCTTGTCTATCTTTCTGTGAATGTGGTTTTTAATCCACAGGCTGCAGGATTGTAGTTCTTCTTGCTTCTGCTGTCTGCCCTCTGGTGGGTGAGGCTATCTAAGAGGCTTGTGCAAGTTTCCTGATGGGAGGGACTGGTGGTGGGTAGAGCTGGCTGCTGCTCTGGTTGGCAGAGCTCAGTAAAACTTTAATCCACTTGACTGCTGATGGGTGGGGCCAGGTTCCCTCCCTGTTGGTTGTTTGGTCCGAGGCAACCCAACACTGGAGCCTACCTGGTCTTTTTGGTGGGGCTAATAGACTCTGGGAGGGCTCACACCAAGAGTACTTCCCAGAACTTTTGCTGCCAGTGTTCTTGTCCCCATGGTGAGCCACAGCCACCCCCCGCCTCTGCAGGAGACCCTCCAACACTGGCAGGTAGGTCTGGTTCAGTCTCTCCTGGGGTCACTGCTCCTTCCTCTGGGTCCCAGTGCACACACTACTTTGTGTGTGCCCTTCAAGAGTGGAGTCTCTGTTCTCCCCAGTCCTGTCGAAGTCCTGCAATCAAATCCCACTAGCCTTCAAAGTGTGATTCTCTAGGAATTCCTCCTTCCATTGCCGGACCCCCAGGTTGGGAAGTGTGACGTGGGGCTCAGAACCTTCATCCCAGTGGGTGGACTTCTGTGGTATAATTGTTCTCCAGTCTGTGAGTCACCCACCCAGCAGTTATGGGATTTGATTTTACTGTGATTGCGCCTCTCCTACCATCTCATTGTGGCTTCTCCTTTGTCTTTGGATGTGGGGTATCTTTTTTGGTGAGTTCCAGTGTGTTTCTGTTGATGATTGTCCAGCAGCTAGTTGTGAATCTGGTGTTCTCACAAGAGGGAGTGAGAGCACATCCTTGTACTCTGCCATCTTGGTTCAGCAGTTGGGGTCTTTTAGATGTAACTATCAGCCTAGGTATGGAGGTCAGAGTCTGAAATCAAGGTGTTAGTGGGGTTGAATCCTTCTGGAGTCTGCTCCATTTGGTTTTATACCCCTCTGAAATTAGCCACAATTATGGTTTTATGTAGCCCATGCCTAAATTCCTTGCATATTTATAACTTTGTTAGTTACCATTGCTTTATTTTTTATAATTTTATTTATTTATTTATTGGCTATGTTGGGTCTTCATTGCTGTGCGCCAGCTTTCTCTAGTTGCGGCTAGCGGGGGCTACTCTTCATTTTGGTGTGCGCTCTTCTCATTGTAGTGGCTTCTCTTGTGGAGCAGGGGCTCTAGGCACGTGGACTTCAGTAGTTGTGGCACGTGGGCTCAGTAGTTGTGGCTTATGGGCTCTAGAACGCAGTCTCAATAGTTGTGGCGAACAGGCTTAGTTGCTTCGTGGCATGTGGACTCAGTAGTTGTGGCTTATGGGCTCTAGAGCGCAGTCTCAGTAGTTGTGGCGCACAGGCTTAGTTGCTCCTTGGCATGTGGGATCTTCCCGGACCAGGGATGGAACCCTTATCCCCTGCACTGGCAAGTGGATTCTTAACCACTGCACCACCAGGGAAGTCCCACCATTCCTTTTTAAATCTCACTCCTTTCTTCTGAGTTCAATTTCTATCATTTTGAAGTAGTTCCATTAATAGTTGTTTCAGTGAATTTCTATGGCTAGTGAACTCTCAGGCTTTATTTGAAAAATATGTTCATCTTTACCTTACAAATTAGCTATAAAACACTAGATTGACAATTGTGTTGTTCCATTATCTGAGGTAATGATTTTATTGTTTTCTGGCTTCTATCACTGCTTTTGAGAAGCTTTAGCCTGTCTAATGGTCTGTAATTTCTTTACAGTCTTCCCTCTTTGCAGTCTTTGCAGTCTTCCCTCCTCTGGTTACAAGATATTTCCTTTGTTGTTAGTCTGCAATTTCCTATTATATGTCTACAAGTAGTCTCAGTTTTACCTATCTTCTGGTGATTGATTATACTTCCAGTGACTAGGATTCATATTCATAAATTCTAGAAAAATATTTGACTATTGCCTCATTCCTATTCTATTTTCTCTTTCTGGAACTTCTATTGTATATTGAAATGTCTCATTCTATCCTCCATGTCTCCTGATATCTCTTTCACATTTTCTACTTCTTTATCTCTCTGAAATGAACTCTCGATAATATTTTAAAATCTTCTAGTTCACACATTCTATATAGATTATATACAGTTGTGCCCAATATTGTGATTTAAGCTCAAAGACCATTTCTGGAAGTGCTACTTGGTTCTTTCAGATATACTCATTCATTTTCTTTTTTATTTGTCTTGTTATCTCATGAGCTTTATTCCAACTAGATCTTTAATTATCATAAACATTTATTTTATAGTCTATCAGATTATTTTAAGATGTACTGAGTGGAATGAGGGAAGGGTATGAAGCTTCCATTTTGCTGTGTCTGCTGTTCTCTCATGATGGATCATTTCCTTCTGTGTTTTTAAATTTTGGATTGTGAGTTATTTTCTGTACAACTGTGTATGAAGGAATTGTGGATCACCTGGCCTGGAGGCGTATCTCTTCAGGATGATTTTGTGTTTGCCAATGTCCAGGGACAAAAGGAGCTTATCCCCAATCTTATGCTGATTTCTTGGCTTGGAACTTCTTGCATCACACAGGTGGAGGGGACCTGTTAACCCAAATCCACATGTGTTGCAGACCTAGCATTTTGAATTGTTAAGAGAGATATTTTGAAAATTTTCTACCCAGAGACATAGAGACAAAAATTCTTCCTGGGCTTTGGGAATCTTGATTTGTTTTGTGTCTTTTTTTCCCCCATAATTCATCCTTTAGCCCAAACTGTAGCTTTTCCATGGTCCTATCTTTAGATCACCATCTTAACTTCAAATTATTTCCCTTGCGTGAGCCCAAGGCCTAATCTCCTCTCCTTAGATAAATGTTAAAAACCCTAACCCTTAGATTATTGACACTCATAACCCCTTATCATTCCTATCCCTATAATAGTTACAGCATTAAGTCATGTACTTTCTGCTCTGGTTATCAGGTTTCTCTTCATTTCTGATACCAGAAACTATGATCTCAACTATGTACATAAAAGAATTCTGTTATATCCAATTAAGCATTACTAGGTGTTCATTACAGGAGTATTTTCATTTCTCTTTACCATTCTGCTGCAATCAGAAGAGTAATTGTTTATTTTGGCTGTCTGTCTTTCACAGTAGATGGAGAGTTTCTCTACGATACAACTAGAGTCAAGACCTCATGGAATCTGTGTCAGGGGCATTCATGGAATGATAAGAGAATGTTCAAAAGCATGGAATTTAAAAGTCTAAGCTGTTTTCTGAGAATAGTCCAGTGTGGTTTATATTTTGGTTATGTGAGGATAGGCATAAGAAGCTATGACAGGTGACAATGATGATGTTCATTTCATTCCATAATAAAAAATTTGAATTTCTCTACCAATAAAATTGAAGCCATTAAACAGATTTAAACAGTGAAATGTCATAATCTTATTTGTTACAGGCTGATCACTTTAATTTCTCTGGGGCTGGATTGAGTGTGAGAAAAAGTGGATGTGGAGAGACCAATGAGATTACCACCATAGTCCAGGAAAGAGTGAATTTTTAATCAGCCAATTTTCAGTACCACAGTTTGATCTCTAGGTTTCTGGAGAATAGAAGAGGTACTTCATAGAAATGTACTGTGCACACATATACCACCATTTCCCCCAAACTTTAAATAAAACTTGGAATGTTTATGCGCTCAATAAGTCATTAATTAATGCCTAATTGATTTGACAAAACAGTGTACTATTCCATAGCCTCACCCTAGCTACAACGTCAAGTCTTTATGAATCATATTAATCTTCCCAATGACATGAAAAGAAACTGACGTTTAAAATAAAAAAAAAAATAATGAAATCCTCAAGATAGCCTAAGTCAGAAAAGTGGTTATGTGTTTGTCTGTGGGAATGGTACTCTCTCTTTTCTGGTGACTTTCAGCTAAGCTGCAGAGCTATTTTGGCATACTGTGTCACTAAATCAATTGCCTGTGTGGACAGTTAACACCATCTATCAGTGAATTAACAAGGGTGTGAGAGTTCTCCCCCCTATTAAATTACCCTAAGACCTAAAATAAAATCCCCCCTTATATAAAACTTACTGTCTTCCCTAAGTAAACCACGATGAGTGACTTCTGTAGGAGAGAGGTTGGCTGTCGAGATAAGTCTGTTTTCTGAAACGCCTATCTACCCTCCAGTGAATACCTTTTAGCACACACTCAGGTTTGACTTTCTCAACCAATTCCCTAGATTGTCTGATGGCATGGAGATCTAGTGGTGTCTAACCTGTTTTAGTCTCTTCAAACAGCTACTGAAGACAGGTGGAGTTCACATCAGTAGGCTCAGAAGGAACAAAGATATATAAAAATATACCCAGGTGGGCACAACATAACATTTCCTTTCAAATATTCTGCACTTGTGGCCTGCCAAACATTTCAAGAATATTTTTCTACCGTCTTTGGACAAAGTTCTTCTGAGTAAATAAGCCTCATACAAAACAATGAATAGGATAAGAGAATGATAAGATATTAAGAATTATATGAGTAAGCAGGCTACTCATAACACTATAATATATAAATCGCATACTGTTGCTTCAACTAAGAGTAGTGTGATGATTTTTTAAAATTTTCTGAGAAGAAAAGTACCCTTTCCATCTCTCATCCTTATTTATTCCTTTCATTATTTTTAAGGTTCATGAACAATGCATTTTTCTTTTTCTGATTTACAATGATGGCCTTGTTACTTTCAAATAAGGATACTATGTCAGGAACAGGAAGGTTTCCTTAAGAATACTCTGCTAGTAATGTAAGCAGTGCTTCCAGGAAAGAAGAATATGGAACACCCAGCTAGTTGCGACGATCATGGAGAAAAATCAGGTGTCTATGGGTCACCCTTGCGTTTTCAGTGGGTGCAGAGTCATTGCCTACTGGCACAGGGGTCTTTTTAGTCTCTCTTGACAGATTGTCTTCCATAAGTGCCATCCACTAAGCCTACATGTGCCCTATCCTCTGCATTCATTTAGAAAACCTGTATTGCAGTCTTAACATTTATCTTGCTCCAGAGGCAGTACAATATGTTGGTTTGGAGCAAGAGCTCTGGAGCTGGGCAGTCAGGCTAGGTTCAAATTCTGGCTCAAGCAATTATTCTTTGTGATCTTGGGCAATTTGCTTAATCTCTGTGCCTTGTTCTTTTCATCTGTAAATTGGGGAGTAATATTACCTGTTCAAGTGATTTGTTAGGATTAATCACTTAATATATAGTCAGTGCTTAGAAAAGTACACAAACACTAAAACACTGCTTATTATTTCCAGACACTGTGTTAATCACTGAGGATATGGCTCTCAGGTTCCCTGTTCTCAGGAAACTCGAAATCCACTTACGGAAACAAATACCTAAACTGACATAACAATAAATTATGGCAAACGTTTGACATGGAAGTTCAGGGGGTTATGGGAACCCCTATGAGGGGGATCTAACACATTCTCAGATGAATCACTGCTCATAAGTGTCATTGGAATGAATGAAAAAGCCCTGAGGCAGAAGTGTGCCTTGCATAGTAGTATGAAAACTAAGTAAAAGAGAAGGCAATAAGCTAGGAGGGGTAGTAGGAGATGAAACTCAGAGATAACAAGGGGCTGTGGGACCTTTGTAAGCCATTGTAATGCTTTGAAGATATGCTTTGAAGACATGAAGAACCTTTGAAGGGTTTTGAATATAGGAATGATTCAATCTGACTACATTTCAGCAGTCATCCTGACTACAGTGTTAAGAATAGATGGTGTGATGGCATGTAGCAGGGAAAACAGTGAGAAGACTATTGCAATAATTCAGATGAGACCTGAGGGTAGCTTTGAACTGGGTGGAAGCAGTATTAGACAGGCCCACCCCTAAAATATGTGGTGCTAAGAAAAAAGTTTAAATAGAAGCCCACATATGTTAAATACGATGTATTTTACCTCGGTATTTTACCTTCATGTTGAGAATTTTTTTAATGTATAAATATATGCTTTTTATATTACTAAAAGCAGGGAAAATATCAAATGTGACAGAATTAATATATTATTATACATGTCCAGATGTTCTGTTGGTGGGCTGACAATATATGCATGATTAATAATATAAAATAATTTATACTTTATTGTATATCTGTTCTATAATTTTTTCTTGCCTTTATTTCAGTGAAATTATTGTTATTATAGACAAGATTTTCACATAATACTTATTCTATTCATGATAATGCCAGGCTGGATATCCCTTCTTTTCTTTGTTTTTCAGGTTTTATTGAATATTTTGCTCCCTATACAGTGGCTTTTATCTTTTTTTAATTTTTTAAACATCTTTATTGGAGTATAATTGCTTTACAAGGGTGTGTTAGTTTCTACTTTACGACAAAGTGAGTCAGCTATACATACACACATATCCCCATATATCCCCCCTCTTGCGTCTCCCTCCCACTCTCCCTATCCCACCCCTCTAGGTGGTCACAAAGCACCGAGCTGGTCTCGCTGTGCTATGCGGCTGCTTCCCACTAGCTATCTATTTTACGTTTGGTAGTGTATATATATCCATGCCACTCTCTCACTTCGTCCCAGCTTACCCTTCCCCCTCCCCGTGTCCTCAAGTCCATTCTCTACGTCTGCGTCTTTATTCCTGTCCTGTCCCTAGGTTCTTCAAAACAATATTTTTTTAGATTTCATATATATGTGTTAGCATACGGTATTTGTTTTTCTCTTTCTGACTTACTTCACTAAGTATGACAGTCTCTAGGTCCATCCACGTCACTACAAATAACTCAATTTCACTTCTTTATATGGCTGAGCTATACTCTGTTGTACATATGTGCTACATCTTCTCTATCCATTCATCTGTCAATTCATCTTAGGCTGCTTCCATGTCCTGGGTATTGTAAATAGAGCTGAAATGAATATTGTGGTACATGACTCTATTTGAATTATGTTTTTCTCAGGGTATATGCCCAGTAGTGGGATTGCTGGGTCATATGGTAGTTCTATTTTTAGATTTTTAAGGAACCTCCATACTGTTCTCCATAGTGGCTGTACCAATATACATTCCCACCAACAGTGTAAGAGGGTTTCCTTTTCTCCACACCCTCTCCAGCATTTATTGTTTGTAGATTTTCTGATGATGCCCATTCTAACTGGTGTGAGGTGATACTTCACTGTAGTTTTGATTTGCATTTCTCTAATGATTAGTGATGTTGAGCATCCTTTCATGTGTTTGTTGGCAATCTGTATATCTTCTTTGGGGAAATGTCTATTTAGGTCTTCTGCCCATTTTTGGATTGGGTTGTTTTTCTGTTATTAAGCTGCATGAGCTGCTTGTAAATTTTGGAGATTAATCTTTGTCAGTTGCTTCGTTGGCAGATATTTTCTCCCATTCTGAGGGTTGTCTTTTCATCTTGTTTATGGTTTCCTTTGCTGTGCAAAAGTTTTTAAGTTTCATTAGGTCCCATTTGCTTATTTTTGTTTTTATTTCCAT
Organism: Leucopleurus acutus; assembly: GCF_964270905.1. Classification (NCBI taxonomy): domain Eukaryota; kingdom Metazoa; phylum Chordata; class Mammalia; order Artiodactyla; family Delphinidae; genus Leucopleurus; species Leucopleurus acutus. Next base: position 120,950,233 of record NC_139148.1, on the reverse strand, counting down.
TTCTCTAGGAGGTGGGTCAAAAAGGATCTTGCTGTGATTTATGTCATAGACTGTTCTGCCTATGTTTCCTCTAAGAGATTTATAGTGTCTGGTCTTACATTTAGGTCTTAAATACACTTTGAATTTATTTTTGTGTATGGTGTTAGGGAGTGTTCAAATTTCATTATTTTACATGTAGCTGTTCAGTATTACCAGCACCACTTCTTGATGGGGCTGTCTTTCCTCCATTGTATATTCTAGCCTCTTTTATCAAACAAAAGGTAACCTTATGTGCATGGGTATATCTCTGGGCTTTCAATCCTGTTCCATTGATCTACATTTCTCTTTTTCTGCCAGTACCATACTGTCTTGATTACTGTAACTTTGTAGTATAGTCTGAAGTCAGGAAGCCTGATTCCTCCAGCTCCATTTTTCTTTCTCAAGATTGTTTTTGCTATTCAGGGTCTGTTGTGTTTCTATACAAATTGTGCAATTTTTTTGTTCTATGTCTGTGAAAAATGCCATTGGTAGTTCGATACGGATTCTATTGAATCTGTAGATTGCTTTGGGTAGTAGAGTCATTTTCATAATGTTGATTATTCCAATCCAAGAACATGGTATATCTCTCCATCTGTTTGTATCATCCTTAATTTCTTTCATCAGTTTCTTATAGTTTTCTGCATACAGGTCTTTTGTCTCCTTAGGTAGGTTTATTCCTAGGTATTTTATTCTTTTTGTTACAATGGTAAATGGGAGTGTTCCCTTAATTTCTCTTTCAGATTTTTCATAATTAGTGTATAGGAATGCAAGAGATTTCTGTGCATTAATTTTGTATCCTGCAACTTTACCAAATTCATTGATTAGCTCTAGTAGTTTTCTGGTAGCATCTTTAGGATTCTCCATGTATAGTATCATGTCATCTGCAAACAGTGACAGCTTTACTTCTTCTTTTCAGATTTGGATTCCTTTTATTTCTTTTACTTCTCCTATTGCTGTGGCTAAAACTTCCAAGACTATGTTGAATAAGAGTGGTGAGAGTGGACAACCTTGTCTGGTTCCTGATCTTAAAGGAAATGGTTTCAGGTTTTCACCATTGAGAACGATGTTGGCTGTGGGTTTGTAATATATGGCCTTTATTATGTTGAGGTAAGTTCCCTCTATGCCTACTTTCTGGAGGGTTTTTATCATAAATGGGTGTTGAATTTTGTTGAACGCTTTTTCTGCATCTATTGAGATGATCTTATGGTTTTTCTCCTTCAATTTGTTAATATGGTGTATCACATTGACTGATTTGCATATATTGAAGAATCCTTGCATTCCTGGGATAAACCCCACTTGATCATGGTGTATGATCCTTTTAATGTGCTGTTAGATTCTGTTCACTAGTATTTCATTGAGGATTTTTGCATGTATGTTCATCAGTGATATTGGCCTGTAGTTTTCTTTCTTTGTGACATCTTTGTCTGGTTTTGGTATCAGGGTGATGGTGGCCTCATAGAATGGGTTTGCAAGTGTTCCTCTCTCTGCTATATTTTGGAAGAGTTTGAGGATAGGTGTTATCTCTTCTCTAAATGTTTGATAGAATTCACCTGGGAAGCCATCTGGTCCTGGGCTTTTGTTTGTTGGAAGATTTTTAATCACAGTCTCAATTTCAGTGCATGTGATTGGTCTGTTTATATTTTCTATTTCTTCCTGGTTCAGTATTGGAAGTTGTGCTTTTCTAAGAATTTGTCCATTTTTTCCAGGTTGTCCATTTTATTGGGATATATTTGCTTGTAGTAATTTCTTAAGATCCTTTGTATTTCTACAGTGTCATTTGTTATTTCTCCATTTCCATTTCTATTCTATTGATTTGAGTCTTCTCCCTTTTTTTCTTGATGCGTCTGGCTAATGGTTTATCAATTTTGTTTATCTTCCCAAAGAACTAGCTTTTATTTTTATTGAACTTTGCTACTGTTTCCTTCATTTGTTTTTCATTTATTTCTGATCTGACCATTATGATTTCTTTCCTTCTGCTAACTTGAGGGTCTTTTTGTTCTTCTTTATCTAATTGCTTTAGGTGTAAGGTTAGGTTGCTTATTTGAGATGTTTCTTGTTTCTTGAGGTAGGACTATATTGCTATAAACTTCTCCCTTAGAACTATTTAGGCTGCATCCCATAGGTTTTGGGTCGTCGTGTTTTCATTGTCATTTGTTGTTAAGTACTTTTTGGTTTCCTTTTTGACTTCTTCAGGGATCTCTTGGGTATTAAGTAGTGTATGGTTTAGTCTCCATGTGTGTGTATTTTTTACACATTTTTTCCTGTAATTTATATCTAGTCTTATAGCATTGTGGTCGGAAAAGATACTTGATACCATTTAAATTTTCTTAAATTTACCAAGGCTTGATTTGTGACCCAAGATATGATCTATCCTGGAGAATGTTCCATGAGCACTTGAGAAGACAGTATATTCTGTTGTTTTTGGATGGAATGTCCTATAAATATCAATATAAGTCCGTCTTGTTTAATGTATCTTTTAAAGCTTGTGTTTTCTTATTTATTTTCATTTTGGATGATCTGTCCATTGGTGAAAGTGGGGTGTTAAAGTTCCCTACTATGACTGTGTTACTGTCGATTTCCCCTTTTATGGCTGTTAGCATTTGCCTTACGTACTGAGGTGCTCCTATGTTGGGTGCATAAATATTTACAATTGTTATATCTTTTTCTTGGATTGATCCCTTGATCATTATGTAGTGTCCTTCTCTGCCTCTTGTAATAGTTTTTATTTTAAAGTCTATTTTGTCTGATATGAGAATTGCTACTCCAGCTTTCTTTTGATTTCCATTTACATGGCATATCTTTTTCCATCACCTCACTTTCAGTCTGTATGTGTCCCTAGGTCTGAAGTGAGTCTCTTATATACAGCATATATACGGGTCTTGTTTTTGAATCCATTCAGCCAGTCTATGTCTTTTGGTGGGAACATTTAATCCATTTATATTTAAGGTAATTATCGATATGTATGTTCCTATTCCCATTTTCTTAATTGTTTTGGTTTTTGTTATTGTACGTCTTTTCCTTCTCTTGTGTTTCCTGCTTAGAGAAGTTCCTTTAGCATTTGTTGTAAAGCTGGTTTGGTGGAGCTGAATTCTCTTAGCATTTGCTTGTCTGTTAAGGTTTTAATTTCTCCATCGAAACTGAATGAGATCCTTGCTGGGTAGAGTAATCTTGGTTGTAGGCTTTTCCCTTTCATCACTTTAAATATGTCTTGCCACTTCCTTCTGGCTTGCAGAGTTTCTGCTGAAAAACCACCTCTTATCCTTATGGTGATTCCCTTGTATGTTATTTGTTGTTTTTCCCTTGCTGTTTTTAATATGTTTTCTTTGTATTTAATTTTTGATAGTTTGATTAATATGTTTCTTCGTGTGTTTCTCCTTGGATTTATCCTGTAAGGGACTCTCTGTGCTTCCTGGACTTGATTGACTATTTCCTTTCCCATATCAGGGAAGCTTTCAACTATAATCTCTTCAAATATTTTCTCAGTCCCCTTCTTTTTCTCTTCTTCTTCTAGGACCCCTATAATTCTAATGTTGGTGGGTTTAATGTTGTCCCAGAGGTCTCTGAGACTGTCCTAAATTCTTTTCATTCTTTTTTCTTTATTGTCCTCTGCGGTAGTTTTTTCCACTATTTTATCTTCCAGGTCACTTATCCCTTCTTCTGACTCAGGTATTCTGCTATTGATTCCTTCTAGAGAATTTTTAATTTCATTAATTGTGCTGCTCATCGTTTGTTTGCTCTTTAGTTGTTCTAGGTCCTTGTTAAAAGTCTCTGGTATATTGTCCATTCTATATCCAAGATTTTGAATCATCTCTACTATCATTACTCTGAATTCTTTTCCAGGTAGACTGCTTATATCCTCTTCATTTGTTTGGTTTGGTGGGGTTTTACCTTGTTACGTCATCTGCTGTGTCTTTCTCTGTCTTCTCATTTTGCTTAACTTACTGTGTTTGGGGTCTCCTTTTCGCAGGCTGCAGGTTCGTAGTTCCCGTTGTTTTTGGTGTCTGCCCCCAGTGGCTAAGGTTGGTTCAGTGGGTTGTGTAGGCTTCCTGGTGGAGGGAACTAGTGCCTGTGTTCTGGTGGATGAGGCTAGATATTGTCTTTCTGGTGGGAAGGACTTCATCCGGTGGTGTGTTTTGGGATGTCTGTGACCTTATTATGATTTTAGGCAGCCTCTCTGCTAATGGGTGTGGTTCTGTTCCTGTCTTCCTAGTTGTTTGGCATAGGGTGTCCAGCACTGTAGCTTGCTGGTCATTGATTGGAGCTGGGTCTTAGCATTGAGATGGAGATCTCTGGGAGAGCTTTTACCGTTTGATATTACATGGAGCCAGGAGGTCTCTGGTGGACCAGTGTCCCGAATTGTGCTCTCCCACCTCAGAGGCACCCATCCTCTGTGTGGGAATCTCTCCGCCCTGCCCTCTGCACCCCTGTTTCTGTGCTCTCCTCCATAGCTCTGAAGCTTCCCCTCCACCCACCCCCTGTCTCTGCCAGTGAAGGGTCTTCCTAGTGTATGGAAACTTTTCCTCCTTCACAGCTCCCTCCCATAGGTGCAGATCCCGTCCCTATTTTTTGTCTCTGTTTTTTTCTTTTTTCTTTTGCCCTACCCAGGTACGTGGGGGTGTTTCTTGCCTTTTGGGAAGTCTGAGGTCTTCTGCCAGCCTTCAGTAGATGTTCTGTAGGAGTTGTTCCACATGTAGCTGTATTTATGATGTATTTATGGGAAGGAAGATGATCTCCACGTCTTACTCCTCTGCCATTTTGAAGGTCTCTCTGGATTGATTTCTTTATTACCAATTCTTACTCTACAGAAAATTAAAGTGTGAGTTACCCTCCAACATGTGTGAAAACAAAAGAAAAATATTATCCTCAATATGTCTTAAATGTTATTGGATTGATTGTTCTTTCCCAGCTGCATGGTGAGCATATTAGGGGTGACATCTCTGTGTTTATACAATATATTTCAAATCCCCATTTGGAATGCAGTGACAGTCCTAGTGCTATAAAAGTATTATACTACTAAATAATTAACTAAGAAATTATGAAGAACAAAATGGAGAATAAAAGACAACTGCAGAGCATCTATCACAACAAAATAGTTGCCTTTTATAGTTGATTCTGTTTATTTTTTTGTGACTGAAGAACAAATATCAATTATGGGCAGATGGCCATTAGCATAATCCATAATGCCAGAAGACAAAACAATGCTTTGTATCTATCACCTTTGATTAGTAGCATAATGTTTTATTAGGCTCTGTAAAAATAACACAGAGTAACAGAATATGTGCTTTGACAAAGCAACAGTTTGTTTTCAATAGCAGCATCTCTGTTAGGAAATAAAAGAAATGAAGAAAATATCATCCAAATCTTCAAACATGGATCAAAGTGTGGGATGTTCCTGATTTGCTCAAAGCCAGGGTACAAACTCAGTATTTAGCAATCCAGTTAATGATTAACATTTCCATAACAATCTTCTTTAACAAGATAAAACAATTTGGGCTTTCTAACATAAAAACAAATGGCTTAAGTAACATACCTATATTCTAACATACCTATATTCTATATAACATACCTATATTCATACCTATATTCAATCCAGTTAATGATTAACATTTCCATAACAATCTTCTTTAACAAGATAAAACAATTTGGGCTTTCTAACATAAAAACAAATGGCTTAAGTAACATACCTATATTCTAAGTGTTTGAGTGAAAGTTTACAGTTTCAAACTTGGTGAGCTTTGGGATTCCTATCTTAGATTTCACCTAATGGGCCTTTGACAGCCTCTACTCTATGAGGTTTCTTTAACCTTCAGTGCCCTCCGATCTATTTCCACCAGGAGGGAAAGAAATCAAAGGCCACAGACAACAAAACCTAAGGAGCCTCCATCCCCAGGATTTAAGATGCTCCCATGCTTAGATTGGCTGACTTACAGCTAATAGCAAATTCAGGTGAACATCTTTCCTAAATAAAATCTCTGTAGGAGGAGTGGGCAAAGGCTATAAAGGATGAGACTGAAAGTTATTTAATTCTACTCAAGTACAAAAGTTACAACCACTTCTATAACCTGCATGAAATAGAGTAAAGTACCAGTGAACCTGCAAAGGGACCAATTTTAAATGGAATTATGTCAGCTAAGGGGATGACTTATGGTAGAAAAAGCAGAAGAGGATCTCTAGGGGGGAACAGACTCTCAGTAATGGAGGAAAGTCTTCTAGGCAGTGCTCAGCAAAGATTGTTTCTTTTCTCTACCTATATCCAATGAGATAGCCATTTTGCTGCAGATGTGTTTTGCAGATGGCATTGGCAGAGCCAGTTTGCACTAAAGGAGAGTTGCAATGCCAGCATTCCACAAAGCTATGAAGATAGTAACTAGCGTCATAGAAATATAAAGACAGGATATTGTGCAACTTCCATTATATTAAAAACTCTTTGCAGTTAATATTTTGGAATTTAATGACTAGAACTTGCAGACCAAGTAAGAAGCTCCTCTCGCTGTCTGGTAGCAGTACCCCTAAAAAACCTCTATCTTGCTCTTAATAGCATTTATGGTTTTATTCTGATCACAAGAACTATATTTGCTCATTATGTAAATTGTAAAATACCTAAAAATATAAAGAAAAGGGAAAATTCTATCATTGCATGATTATACAGTCTATATTGACATATATTCACCTCGGATTTTTTTTTTTCATTTTGAATTTCATTTTGAATGTGATAGTGTATGTGCCTGTGTGCATGTGTCTCTGTGTGTGTCTGTGTCTGTGTTTTAAAACTAGATCATATTACAAAAACAATTCTGTATTTTTTTAAATTAATGTGTGACTAGTATTTCCCATGTCATTAAGTATTCTCCAATAAGGTCATTTTTAATGGCTGCATAGTATTCAGATGATCTCTAAAACTATTGAGCATTAGTATAAAAAATATTTTCCTCTATCTGTTTGGAGTAGTAGGTAATGAAATAAGATAGCAAAGTTAAATATGTGGTATACATTTTAGAACGTGAGACAAAATTAATATTATTTAAGACGTTATAATTGTATACCTAGAAAATCCAAAATCTTACTTGGGTAAATCAACTATTAGGATAAGAAAATTTAGGAAGTTGGCTAGAAATAAGATAAGTTTTGTTTTATGCTAACAGTATACAATTAGAAATTGAAATTCAAGAAAGAATAAGAAAATCTACTCAAAATTGCTGTAAAATCTATAAAATACCAAGGAATAAGTGTTATAATGAAAAAATGTAAGAACTGATCAAAGCCATATAAAAGTACCTGAATATATGGATAGCTATACCATGATTCTTGGAAATGAAGACAATACTTTAAACTTGTAATAAGTTTCTAAATCCCAATTAAGTTTCTGTTGTTTGGATTGGATTCTGAAAAATATCATAGAGGATATTTAATATGGCATGAGATAAAATGTAGACCATGTGGCTTAGAGGAAACTTATTTTGGAGGGTTCAGGGGCTTACCTCCAGGAATAAAGCAAGTGTCCTCCACAGCAGTTGGCACAAGCACAAAATAGCCATGTGAGTACTCATCAGTAATGATATGTAGGAGGCTACAGATAGAGAAAACATACGAGCAGCAAATCACAGGATCAGACATCATGAATTGCAAATTTTGATTTGCAATCAAGATGATTTTCCCACCTGAATAGCAGTCTCTATGGTTAAAGAGCTAAGATTTATTTATTTAATGTTAGTTGATAATAGCAATGCTGAGCAATAGAGTTAGTTAGCATATTAACTTATTTTCAATCAAAATTTAAGTGGACTTTTTTGCAATTATAAAAAATTTAAAATTCTTATGATAGAAGAAATGTACAAGCGCCAAGACATTTTTGAAGAATAATATGGGAGGACTTGACCTATCAGATCTCAAAATATATTGTAAAGCCACTGTAATCAAAGGACTACGGTATTGACAAAAGAACAGACAAATGGACAAGTGGAACAGAAAAGAGAGTCAAGGGACAGATCCGTGTATATATAGGAATGAAACATATTAAAATGGGGGCAATCAGAGAGGTGAGGGAACAAAGGATTATTCAGTAAATCTAATTAAATCCATTGGAATACACATCTTTGGAAGAAAATTAATTTAGATTCTTACCTACATATATTTTAGAATGATTAAAAATTAAACTGGAAAAAAACCAGAGGTAGTAAGAGGATAATATTTTGTAAATTTAGTATGGGTAAGGATTTCCCATCAAGATAAAAAATCTAGAAGGGATAAAATAAAAAACGTGATCACTTTAACCACATAAATATTAAAATTTTCTATGCATCAAAAGATTCTATAAATTCAGATGACAATAAAGAGGATAAAGCATTTAAAAATATAATAACAAGCAAAACATTCACTTCTAATACACAAAAACCCTGCAAACAATAATTATTTATTATAGAAAATATAATTATACAATACAAAATAGGCAAAGCATGTGAATATAATGTTCACAGAATTAAAAAATAATAAACATACTAAAATATGTGCAACCTCAGTAGTTGTCAAGGAAATGAAAATTGAAATATCAAAGGGATATGATTTTTTGAAAATTAGAGTGGAAAAATTAGATCTAATGATAGCTACTGCTAGAGAGGGTACAGGAAAAGGGCAATAGCTCAACGATGTTGGCAGGAGTATAAATTTGCTCTAACCATTTTGGAAAGTAATTTGGCAGTAACTATGAACTTTTTAAGAGTGCATACCTTTTGATCTATCAATTTTATTTGTAGAAACTACCTCAACAGTATAAATGGATGTATGTACACGGATGTTCATTATGGCACCCCTGAGTTTCCTAGACATAGCAAGGATTATTCATTGTCCCAAAACCCTTGAAATAATTTGCCTTTCTGAGCCAATAATTGACCTGTAACGTTTTACTGAAAAAGCAGGCATCCAAATAATGCTATCAGAGTTGCATATTCAACTTATTTGACCAAGGCAATTAATTGTTTTGTAAAATTTATTGAAGTGCACTGAACTTCATAGAAACACTTTCTTAAAATCCCAGCAGTAGACATGGGCTTTAGGGGTAGACAAAAAATGTTCAGTCTGGTCTGTACTATTGTTAGGTCTTTTATCCAGCTTCATCCTTTTAATTCTCTCCCTATGTATATATCTTTAGATGTGGAATCAAAATCTATGATACTGCATGATATAGTGTGATTCTGGTCTTCCACCAATTTTCTTACTGCCCAGTTAAGAAAGATATAAGATGAGCTTAACTATTAAAGAAGTTCTGTTTTGTAATGCTTTTAATAAGTTAGTTTGGATAATTATTTATATCATAATATCACTAGTATAAATTAGACCCTTGATAAATATTGATTGAAAGAATGGAAAATATCTTTTATTGTGGGGAGGAAAATGTGGAACATGAGAAGGGGAAAGACATAAATCATACATGCAAGTATTTGCTATATGTCTTAAATTCTTATTTTTCTCCAAATACTTATGAAGCGCACTTTGTGTTAGACACCATTCATTTATACAACAAATCTTTCTTGAGCACCTATGATAAGCTAGTGCTGCTCCAGGAACTGAGGACCTAACAATGAATAATATAGTTGATGGAGCTTGCACTGTATCAGAAAATTTCTTAGCCCTTATACACACACTGCCTACCTAAACATTTTTCCAGCATGCTTCAGAAAATAAAAAACAAAATAAAACAAAATACAAAACCCTCCCAATAGGGACTTCCTTAAAGCTGAAAGCTGTTTTGTATTTCATTCATTCATTCAATTCAGTTAGTACATATTTTCTGAATGCCTACTACTATGAGAGAGGCACTGCTCTAGGCACTGGGAAAACATGAGTAAATGAGAAAGACAAAGTCTGCCCTCAAGAGGACTGTGTTCTAAATACAGACAAGATAACTTCAGATATTAATAAGTGGCATGAATAAAATAATGGGGGGGTGGCTAAAAGCTAGGGTGGTTTGTAGAGGTGACATCAGAGCTGAGACCTAAATGACCAGAAGGAGCTAGCCATGGAAAGATATAGACGAAGAGCTAGAGCTAGATCTCCAGAGAGAATAGCTTCTGCCAGAATGAATGCACTCGAGGTATTCTAGGAAAAAAGAGGAGCAAAATGATCAATGGAGGGAGTGGTAAGTGATTATTTCAGAGACATGTCAGGAGGCCAGATCATGTTGGACCTTGTAGGCTAAGAGATAAGGAGCATGATTTTTACTCTATTATAGGGTAGAAAGTCATTGGAAGGTATTCAATGGCAGAGTGATGGAATAAGATTTACATTTTTTGAAGATCACTCTGGTGGCTTTTTAGAAAACTGGCTATATGGAAGTAAGGGTGGAATCACTGTTGCATTATCCCAAACTAGAGATAATGATAGTTTGGACTGGAGTGGGAGCAGCAAAGATGGTATGAAGTAGTTGAATTCTGGATATATTTTGCAGGTAGAGTGTTTCAGGAACCCCAAGACCACCTTCAAGTTTGTTAATTCACTACAAGGACTCACAAAACTCAATAGCTTAATCGGAATGATAAGGTTTATTACAGCAAAGGATACACAGCAAAAGCAATAGGCAAAGATATTCATTGGGCAAAGTCTAAGAGGCTAAACACAGGCTTCCATGTCCTTTCCCATCTGGGGCCACACAGCGCATGCTATGTGTCTAGAAGCAAACTATGGGGACATGTGTGGAATGTATCAGTCCAGGAAAGCACATCTGAGTCTTTGGGCCTGAGGCTATAATTAAGAGCTGGTCACATAGGCACATCATACTACATAACTAACCATGGCAATGGAAACTCGGGATTCCAACAATACAACCAGGTGCACATCATTGAACTTCATGCTTATGCAAAGCAAACTGTCAAGCTGGTACAGCAGAGTCCATTTCTCCAGGTGAACAAAAACACAATAAAATCATAAATCACTGACATAAATAACATTCTGAGGGTCACATTTCCAAGGGTTGACCAAGGGTCAATGATGGTTCCAGTTTCCTTCGACATGCAAGGTATAAGCAACCAGATCTTCTGTGTTAATTCTTTCCTCACATAGAACCAAGAAGATTTCCTAAGGAATAGAATGTGAGGTGTGTGATAAAAAGAGGAGTCAAGGAGGTTTGTGGCCTAAGTAACTAGAATAATTGAGCTGGCATTTCTGAGATAGAGGAGAATATGAGAGAGGCAGATTTACTAGGGATGGGGAAGATCAGAAGTTCAGTTTTGGACATGTTAAGCTTGAGATGCTTATTAGACATCTAAGTAGTGATGGCGAGTAAACAGTTGGATCCACAAGCTCAAAGGAATGGTCAGAAATAGGGACATAAGTTTGAGAGCCCTTGCCATACAGTAGTTATCAGACCCATGGTTCTCAGTGAGACTACCTAGGGAGATTGTATAGATGGAGATGGTTATCCAGAACCAAGTTAGCAGAGGAGGAGGAGCCAGCAAAGGCTGAAAAGGAGAACCCATAAGGTAGGAGGAAAAGAGAAGCAAAGAAAAAAATATGTTATTCTAGAAAGAAGTGATCACATGAGACAAATGTTGCTAAGAGGTAAGTCTTTGAAGACAAAAACATTGACTCTTGGTTTTTGCAAGTGGTAGGTCACAGTAACCTTGCTAAGAGTATTTCAGTTGAATGATAGAAATAAAAGCCTGATATAAGGGGGTTATAAAGACGATGGAAGGTGAGGAATTAAAATGAGTACATACAAATCTTTTAAGACATTTTGGTGTGAAGGGGAACCAAGAAATGAGGAGTTTTCTGGAATGTGTCATATGTCAAGGAAGTTTTTTGGTCTTAAGGTTGAAGATACTACAGCATATTTACATGCTGATGGGAATGACCTAGTAAATATTCAAGAAAGAAGGAAATATATATAGGTCCTTGAGAAGGGAACAGGGACTAAGATACAGAACTCAAGTGGAGTGTGAACCTTAAATAAGAGCATGGTAATTAAAACCGTATGGTACTGGCATAAAAACAGACACATAGATCAATGGAACAGAATAGACAGCCCAGAAGAAAACCTACACATATATGGTCAATTAATTTACAACAAAGGAGCCAAGAGTATATAATGCAGAAATTATACCTTCTTCAATAAAAGGTGTTGGAAAAACTGCACAGCCACATGGAGAATAATGAAACTGGATGACTATTTTACATCATACACATAAATTAACTCAAAATGGATTAAAGACTGAACATAAGACCTGAAACCATAAAACTCCTAGGAGAAAACATAGGCAATAAGCTCCTTGACATAGTTCTTGGTGATGATTTTTAAAATATGACACCAAAAGCAAAAGCAACAAAAGCAAAAATAAGTAAGTGAGACTACATCATACTTAAAAGCTTTTGCACAGCAAGGGAAACCATCAACAAAACAAAAGGCAACCAACTGAATGGGATAAAATATTTGCAAATCATATATCTGTTAAGGGGCTAGTTTCCAAAATAAATAAAGAACTCACACAACTCAATAGCACAAAAGCAAACAATCTGATTTAAAAATGGGCAGAAGATCTGAATAGACATTTTTCCAAAGAGGACATGCAGATGGCTACCAGGTACATGAAAAAATGCTCAACATCACTAATCATCAGGGAAATGTAGATCAGAACCAAATTGAGATATCACATCACACATTCTAATGGCTACTATAAAAAAGATGAGACAGCAAGTGTTGGTGAGGCTGCAGAGAAAAGGGAACCTTTGTGTACGGTTTGTGGGAATGTAAACTGGTGCAGCCACTATCGAAAAAAAAATAAAGTTTCCTCAAAAAGTTAAAAATAGAAGTACTATATGATCCAGCAATTCCACTTGTAGGTATTTATTCGAAGAAAACAAAAACACTAACAAAAAGATATAAGCACCACTATGTTCCTTGCAGCATTGTTTACAATAACCAAGACATGGAAACAACCTAAGTGTCCATAGATGGATGAATGGATAAAGAAATTGTGATATATACATACATATACATACAATGTAATATTATTCAGCCATAAAAAAGAATGAAATCTTTCCATTGTATATAGATAAGAAAGAACATAAAATTAGTGAAATGTGGATTGTCAGACAATGTGGAAAGGTAAGGGAGTTTCCATCAGAATTTTACAAATACCTTGCAGGCAGTATAAAAGGAGATATAGATGGTGGTTAAAACCATGTGCTTTGGAGTTAGACAGACTTGGGTTCAAATCCAAGCTCCACCTCTTACTGTGTGAACTTGGACACATTATTTCATATCTCTGGGCCTCGCCTTTCTCATCTGTAGCAACAAGGCTATTTTGAAGACTAAATTATATTAATGCAAAACATTTTTTTCTACAGTGCCTATCACCTTGCTGGAACTAAATAGATGGTCGTTTTAAACATTATTATATGTTTTCTCCCAACTCTGGTATCCAGCACTATACCTTGGCATATAGCAAATGTTTAGTAATTACTGAATGAATGAATGAAGTGATTGAATGTATGTTAAGGTGGAAATCTTGTGGCCAGAAATTGGGGTTTGTGAAGCATGACTGAGTAAGGACCTTCAGTTAAAACCTAAGGTCCCTAAGATGTAAAGCACAAAGTGAGATTACTAATATTCTAAAACAGGGCAGATGGGGGAGAAAAACTAAAGCCAGTGAGCTCCTCCCATTTTTCTTGCTAGTAGCATCGTGTCCCTACCTGATAAGGGATTTGGCAGAAGTTCCTGGTGCCCACTAAATACTCTCATTTATTCATCTGATCCAATGCTAATGAATAAAGTAGATAAAGCTGTTATCAAAGACCATATTGACGGTGGACCCTTTTGTAGTGTTAGTTCTTGGTGGGACTGGGGCAAAGAATCAGATTTTCAAGTGTTGGAAAGGACCTCAGAGCATACCTCATGTAATCTTCCAAACAACACAGGAATTACCTCCACAGCATCATTGAGAAGCATTTATTGAATCTCTAACTGTTACCCCAGCACTTCCATGAGTTGTTCTGGAATGGCCTCAGGCAGTGTTTCAAGACTAGAAACAAGAACTCTAACCAGGAGACTTTTGAGGATGATAGAAGATGAGGGCCTCAACTCAGAACTTTTTAGTAGAAATAGAAAAGAGGAAATCGATTTGAAATTTGGTGATATGAGGCTAAGAACGAGGAATGACTGGAGTATGATTCCCATATCTCTGGTTGAGTGATGAGATGGCTAGTAGTGCCTTTCCTGAGAAACAAAGGAAGAGGAGTACATTTGGGGGAATCTTTTACTCAGTGAGTTTGTAGTATGGGAGGACCGCACAAGGGTCTGGGGAGAATTCTGAGCGAGAGATACTTACACACACATGACACACTCACATACTTGTAAATACTCATTCACAAACACCTTCACACACTCATACACATACACACACATCATCACACTCACACACACTGACAAATACACACTCTCTCTGGCACACTAACTCACATATTCTGTCACATATATCTTTGCAGGTCTCACACACATACACACTTTCCCACGCTCAAACATTCACTCAAAAAATCTCTTACAAGTTGTCTAACACTAACCTTCACACATTCTCACTCTCATCCACTACTACATATACTCACACAATCACACTCACACATAATCTCACACTGACACAGCCGCACACTCACACAGACACACAGTCACACACATGACAGACATCCGTCATCATTGTTGCCATGCAGTGTTCTAGACTGAAGGATATATGAAGAAAATTACAAAGACCCTTTGGAGTTTATATTCTACTGGATAGCAATAGATAACCAAACAAATCATATAAAATCAAGTAGTGATATATATTATGACAAGTTGAGTAGAGTAAAGGAATAAAGTGCAGGAGTGGTATTTTAAGTACAGTGGCTTGGGAGGTTTTCAGAACATTTGAGCAGAGATGTGATATGATCATACTTATATTTTAAAAAATAAATATATGATAAGAAGAACACAATTAGATGATAATCATAGAAGCAATTTTCTGGGCAAGAAATGATGGTGACTTGGACTAGGTAGATAGCAGTGGAAGCTCTAAGAAATGGTTATATTTTAGATATATTTTGGAGATAGAGGGAACAGAACTTGCTGATAGATTAGAAATGAAGGATTAGAAAAAGAAAGTACCTAAGGATGATTCTAAAGTTGTTGGTTAGAGCAACTGGAAAGATGGAGTTACCATTTACTAAAATGAAAAATACAAAGAGAAGCTGATTTGTTGTTGAGAGGACGGAGGTACAGTGGGAACCAAGGGTTTAGTTTGGACATGATAGGTTTAAGTTGTCTATTGGTCATTCAAGCAGAAATTAAGATTAGGACATAGCACACATGAGTCTGGAATTTAGGGAAACTTATTTATTGAGTGTTCATTAATTCATTCAACTAATAATTATTGAGCACCTCCACTTTGCAAGGCTCTGGAGATTCAAAACCAAAATCAAGTCCCTGCCTTTATAGAGCTTGCATTTTGGCAGGGGAAAGTAGACTATATACAAAGAAATATATTGTATAATATAATGGTAGTAATAAGTGTTATGGATTAAAACAAACACGTGCTTGAAACTATAGTAAGTACCTTGCATTCATTACCTCATTTAAATCCACATAACAGGCCTGAGAATGAGCTATTGGTATTATTCCCAATTTAAAACTGGTGAAAGCAAGCCTCCCACAGGCTATTTAGTACGTTGAGGTTTAATGAATAAATTAGTGAACAACTATTTTAATGTATCTGACTGTACAAGAACACCAAGGCTTCGTTGAGTACTGGCATGGATCATTCTACTTTGTTCTCAAGCCACCACGCCTACCTACCCATCTGTCTTGATTCTGAAAAGTAGCCACACCACAGCAAATGGGCACTAAAATATCATGAACACCTGAGGTCCTAAAAGTGTATCAGGTTGGAAATGCAACAAATGAAACCATGAAAAGGAAAATTTCAATAGCCCTTCGCATTTGAATGGATTTACAGCTTACAGAGCTTTTGCACTCATATACAAATTTGCCTGATTTACATAGCTCAGGGTTTAAAATAGGGGTACATTCAGCAAAGGAAACCATTGACAAGATGAAAAGACTACCTACTGAATGGGAGAAGATATTTGCAAATGATATAATATATATTATATATAATATATATAATAAGGGATTAATATCCAACATATATAAACAGCTCATACAACTCAACATCAAAAAAACAAGCAACCCGATTAAAAAATGGGCACAAAAACCAAATAGACATTTTTCCAAAGAGGAAATGCAGATGGCCAACAGGCGTATGAAAAGATGCTCAACATCACTAACCATCAAGGAAATGCAAATCAAAACCACAATGAGATATCACCTCACATCTGTCAGAATAGCTATCATCAAAAAGAACACAAATAACAAACGTTGCCGAGGATGTGGAGAAAAGGGAATCCTCATACACTGTTGGTGGGAATGTAAATGGGTGCAGCCACTGTGGAAAACAGTATGGAGGTTCCTCAAAAAACTAAAAATAGAACTATCATATGACCCAGCAATTCCACTCCTGGTTATATATATATATATGTCTGGGTGGGTGTGTATATATATATATATATATATATATATATATATAAACACAAACACGAATTTGAAAAGATAAGTGCACCCCAATGTCCACAGCAGCATTATTTACAATTGCCAAGATAAGAAAACAACCTAAGTGTCCATCAACAGATGAATGGATAAAGAAGATGCAGTGTATATATATACAATGGAATACTACTCAACCATAAAAAAGAATGAAATTTTGCCATTTGCATCAACACAGATGAACTTAGAGGGCATTATGCTAAATGAAATGTCAGACAAAGAAAGACAAATACTGTATGATGTCACATATATGGAATGTAAAAAAATAAATCAAACTAGTGAATATAACAAAAAAGAAGCAGACTCAAAGATATAGAGAAAAAACTAGTGGTTACCAGTGTGGGGGGACATTACAGGGGTGGGGTAGTGGGAAGTACAAAATATTAGGTGTAAGAGGCTCAGAGATGCATTGTACAAAACAGGGAATATAGCCAATATTTTGTAATAACGTTAAATGGAAAGTAACCTTTGAATATGGTATAAAAAGTAAAAGAAAAACTAAAGTTCAAAAAAATTTTTAATAAAATAAAATAGGGGTGCATGCATCATTTCATTGGTCCTTGTAATACTAGCCTCTGAAAATTGCCAACTAAGCATGGCCTCTTCTCCTGAACTAGAAAGCCCTATGCTGAGTACTACTTCATCCACAGATCACACCCACATTTGGAGGAACCCACTACCATTTCCATGGGGGCTGCATTCTCTCCCAGAAACAACTGGTGAGATCAATGTACTGGAGCTTTCAATGTGCCACAGCTGCAGAGTTCTGTGGAAGAATGGAGAAGATCACCTCTCTACCTTTCTACACTGTAATTAGTTAGAGAAGTCCCAGAGCAATACTTCTTGAGTCCCAATATATTACAGGCTCTTTAATGAAATACCCATGCCAGTTTTTGCTCCCAATTCTCTATTTCCTTTGGACACAGATATAAATCTGTTGGCAGGAGTGGAGGTGGAGTGATGTTCTTTCCCATGGTATCATGTTCCTAAATGGGGGGACATACACTGGAGTAATACCACTGGCCTTTCTCCCCAGGAGGAAGACAGTCTTCACTCAGCTTAACACTTCTTGCTTCTCCCTTTCAGACAGGCCTGCCATCAGGAAGCTAATAGTCTTAGTTCTGGACACCATGAGTTTTAGAGATGCAGGGCCCCATTGGATGGGGTGTGCTGCATTTGTTGAGTGCTTCCTTTGACTAGGTAACTCTAGCTAATTCTGGGGTGCAGAATTAGGAGGTTCATTCTTGCTGCACACCGAAACTATGTTCTCTAAATCCAGCTGTTTTTAGGAATGAAGATGATATTGTTGATCTCCATCTGTCTGAATCTTTTAGTTCCAAACTGGGGTAGAAAAGAGGTATTACATTTACTGCACCTCACCAAATCCCACAAAGTCTGTGGGAACCAAGCTGGAGAGAGTTTTGAGTGACAGACTTTCCTTAAAACTACTGCTCTTTTTTGATATTGAGCTGTATGAGCTGTTTGCATATTTTGGAAATTAATCCCTTGTCAGTTGCATTGTTCACAAATATCTTCTCCCAGTCCGTGGGTTGTCTTTTGGGTTTGTTTATGGTTTCCTTTACTTTTTCCTTTGCAAAATATTTTAAATTTAACTAGGTCCCATTTGTTTATTTTTGGTTTTATTTCTATTACTTCAGGACACAGATCCAAAAAGATATTGTTGAGACTTATGTCAAGTTCTGCCTATGTTTTCCTTTAGGAGTTTTATAGTATCTGGCCTTACGTTTAGGTATTTAATCCACTTTGAGTTTATTTTTGTATATGGTGTTAGAGAATGTTCCAATTTCATTCTTTTATATGTGGCTGTCCAGTTTTCCCAGCACTACTTATTGAAGAGACTGTCTTTTCCCCATTGTATAGTCTTGCCTCCTTTGTCGTAGACTAATTGACCATAGGTGCATGGGTTTATTTCTGGGCTTTCTATCCTGTTCCATTGATCTATATGTCGGTTTTTGTGCCAGTACCATACTGTTTTGATTACTGTAGCTTTGTAGTATAGTCTGAAGTCAGTGAATCTGATTCCTCCAGCTCCATTTTTCTTTCTTAAGATTGCTTTGGCTATTTGGAGTCTTTTGTGTTTCCATACAAACTGTAAAATTTTTTGTTCTAGTTCTGTGAAAAATGTCATTGGTAATTTGATAGAGGTTGCATTGAATCTGTAGTTTGCCTTAGGTGGTATAGTTATTTTGACAATATTGATTTTTCCAATCCCAAAATACAGTATATCTTTCCATCTGTTTGTGTCATCTTCAGTTTCTTTCAACAGTGTCTTATAGTTTTCAAAGTACAGGTCTTTTGCCCCCTTAGGTAGGTTTATTCCTAGGCCTTTTATCCTTTTTCATGTGATGGTAAATAGGATTGTTTCCTTAATTTCTCTTTCTGATCTTTCATTGTTAGTGTATAGAAATGCAATAGATTTCCGTGTATTAATCAAAAAATGGGCAGAAGAACTAAATAGATATTTCTCCAAAGAAGACATACAGATGGCCAACAGGCACATGAAAAAATGCTCAACATTGCTAATTATTAGAGAAATGCAACCAAAACTAAAATGAGGTGTCACCTCACTCCAGTCAGAATGGCCATCATCAAAAAGTATACAAATAATAAATGTTGGAGAGGGTATAGGGAAAGAGGAACCCTCCTACACTACTGGTGGGAGTGTAAATTGGTACAGCCACTATGGAGAACAGTATGGAGGTTCCTTAAAGAACTAAAAATGGAGCTACCATATGATCCTGGAATCCCTCTCCTGGGCATACAGTAAGTCCCCCACATACAAACCTTCAAGTTGTGAACTTTCAAAAGATGTGAACGTGTGCTCCATCAATGTCAGGCATGAGTGAAATTGCAGCTTGCCTTCTATCTCCTATTGCTGATGATCCTTCACCTCTACTACCTCCCACCTCCTTTCCCTCTTCCAGTCAGTAACTCTTCTTGCCTGTTCACTCGATGCCACCCCCTTTATGCCAGCTGTTGTACTGCACTACTGTAATTTTCAAGATACTATACTGTAAGATCAAAAATGTTTTCTTGGGCTTCCCTGGTGGTGCAGTGGTTGAGAGTCCGCCTGCCAATGCAGGTGACGCAGGTTTGTGCCCCGGTCCGGGAGGATCCTGCGTGCCGTGGAGCGGCTGGGCCCATGAGCCATGGCCGTTGAGCCTGCACATCCGGAGCCTGTGCTCTGCAACGGGAGGGGCCACAGCAGTGAGAGGCCCGCGTAATGCAAAAAAAAAAAAAAGTTTTATTTTTTGTGTTTGTTTTTTATGTATTTTTTGTGTGAAAAGTATTATAAACTTATTACAGTACAGTACTATATAGCCGATTGTGTTAGTTGGGTACCTAGGCTAACTTGGTTGGACTTATGAACAAATTGGACTTATGAATGTGCTCTCAGAATGGAACTCATTCATATGTAGGGGACTTACTGTATATCCAGAGAAAACCATAATTCGAAAAGTTACATGCACCCCAATGTTCACCGCAGCACTATTCACAATAGCCAAGACATGGAAGAAACCTAAATGCCCATTGACAGATGGATGAAGAAGATGTGGTATATTTATACAATGGAATACTACTCAGCTATAGAAATGAATGAAATAATGCCATTTGCGGCAACATGGATGGATCTAGAGATTATAATACTAAGTGAAGTAAGCCAGACAAAGACAAATATCATATGTATCACTTATATGTAGAATCTAAAAAAAAGGTACAAATGAACTTATATACAAAACAGAAATAGACCCACACACATAGAAGACAAACTTATGTTACCAAAGGGGAAAGGGGGGGAGTGATAAATTAGGAGTTTGGGATTAACATATACACACTACTATATATAAAATAACCAACAAGGACCTACTATATAGCACAGGGAACTATACTTGATATTTAGTAATGACTTATAAGGGAAAAGAATCTGGAAAAAGTATATATATACATATATATATATATATATATACATACACATATATGTATATATATATAACTGAATCACTGTGCTGTACACCTGAAACTAACATGACACTGTAAATCAACTATATTTCAATAAAAACAAACAAACAAAAAAAACTACTGTTCCTCTCTTGTCACTGAATTCTGTTTACTGGGCTGATCAGCTGCCTATAACTCCTTAGAGGAATTAAAGTTTAATGGTATTTGCAATGTTTGTTGAGCTCTTCATTTCTTTCTTCCTCCTTTCCTTCAGTAATATTTTATTAAATGCATGTTTTGTTTCAGGCTCTGTCCAGAGCTCTGACAATTCAACAGTGAACAAGAGAGACATAGCACCTGCCCTCATGAAGCTTACAGCCTAGCAGTCCAACAGATGTTAATGAAATGATCCCCCAAGTCTTATAATGTATAATATCAACAAAATAAGTGCTACGAGTCCTCTGAACTCTGATATAGTCTGAGGAATCAAGGAAGGCTTCCTCTTGGAAATGGCTCTTTAGTTGAGATCTGAAGGATGAGCTGGAGACAACAAGATAGACACAGGGTGAGAGAAAGAGCATATCTTAGACAAAGGTAAGAAACAACCAAAGGTCCTATGGTGGTAGGGAGTTACTGTGTTACTATGTGCCAAGGTTTGTACAAATCTGTTGTTTTAATTCACTCAACAATCATTTCTGCAAAATAGCTAAGCCCCCATTTTACAAATGAGAATATTGAAGCACAGGGGGTTACTAGCTGCATGACATTGAGTAAGTGAATTTAAAGCCAGTATTGAGTGCCTCTAAGGCAGTGGTTCTCAGTTGGACCCCTACCACGCTAGAGCACATTTGGCAATATCTGGAAGCAATTTTAGTTGTCACAACTTTGAGGGGGGCTGGGGTGCACTACTAGGTTGAGGCCAGAGATGCTGCTACACATCCTACAATGAACAGGTCAGCCATCACAATAAACAATTATCTAACCCCAAATTTTAATAGTGCCCAGGATGAGAAACCCTGGCACTACTGAAATTTGGGTTAAACCCAAGCTCTTAACCCTTCCACAGATGTGCCTCTCTCCCTGGAGGCTTCTCAGTCCTTTGTGCAAATAGACTTCTGGTCAGTCGGTTCCAATTAGCCGTACATGCCCAGTAGTGGACATGGATTAGACTTAAGCAGGGACCTCTGCTACTTGGCAATTCTTTCAATGATCCACACCAGCTTTGTATTGTCAGTTCCATCTCATAGATGAAGAAACAGAGGTTAAATAACATGCCTTGAGTCTCAGAGGTCACAGTGACAGAGCAACTGAGTCCAGCTCTTTTGAAAATGAATCTGTTATCATTTTCCTTCATCAGGCAGTCCTTCAAAGGACAAATGCTTAATCTCGGCCTCCTCATGTAAAACTGGCAAAGGCTGGAGATACAGGTCTGGATCTGGGCTGCAGGGGCGCTACAAAGAGTTTGTCAAATTTAGTGCCTGAATTATTTTTTTAGGAGCTTGAAAATCAGCCCAGTGTTATTCAGCTTGAATTCTTCTCTCGGTAGGCTCAAACTCACACCAGACACACAATCTGCTGTTTGTGTAGAGAATGTATCAGGAGAGAAAAGAATAGCACCCACATGTGAGCATCTGCTCAAAAAATCCATTTCACCATGAACCATACAATTGAGTGAGAAAAACATAAAAACATCTGTGCCTGCTATTGCAGATGTAATCATATAACCCAAATGTAGCAATGGAACAAACTGGAAGAGGGGCAGAGGACAAGAAAAGGGAGCAACACATAGCTTTGTTGTCAGAAAGGGATGGGTCTGTGGCTGGGCTCCTGCACTGAATACTTGTCTTCACCTTTCAGACACCATCTATAGGAAACAGCAAGATCCTAAGCAGGCAAATTATGCAATACAGCTCTAAGGAAGCAATAAACAAGGCAGAGGAATCCCAGAGACTGCAAATCGACAGCAAAAAATATATCTAAATATATGTTGGCGGCATTTCAATGTTAAGGCAGTTGACAGAATCGTGGAACAAGAGACCGTAGAAAATGTCAAATCTGAAGGGCCCTCAGAGATCAACTGGTTCAATCCCCAGTCCTACTCATGAGGAAACTGAGGTGCAGAGAGGGACGTGACTGCCCAAGGTCACACAGCTAGTTAGTGGCAGATGATTCTAGGCAGTTCTGGGGAAACGATTTTTTTTTCAGACCGGCAAGAGAGAAAAACATTTTACAAAACTTTACAAATAACTGAGAACATCAGCTTGAAAGCACAACTCTGCTACAGCTTTATAAATTTATGCCTTGATTCAGGGGGCCAAAAGCCAATGCTGATCTTCGCCCAAAGTGCTAAGGTGTAATTCTGCCACTCAGGGTGAAACAGAAACACCTACTAGATCTCAGCAACTAACACTGGCTCTACTTCTGCTGGACTGCCAGTTTTAAAGAACCGCACAACTTTAATCTGAAGGTGGAAAGAAAGGGAAACCAACAAGGCCCACGGCACCCCAGGCCACACTCCTTTCATTGGCCCATGAAGAATCCGCACCCAGGAAGTCAGGACGCTAGGCTTTGGCTTCTGGTTCTGCCTACAACCAGCTGTATGACCTTAGGACAAATACAGACCACTGAACTTGAGCCCTCCGAAAGCTTTTCTCCTCAGGACAAGAGGATAATAAGAAGCAAAAGGAAAGGAGAAAATAGAGAAATGTATGGGAAGAGGTGGTGGGAATTTTGTATCGTTCATTTGATGGCTATTCATGGCCATCTTCTTTCATGAAATATCTGTTCAAATCTTTTGCCCATTTTTATTGGTTGTTTTCTCACTAAGGAGTTGTAAAAGGCATTTATATATTCTGGATATAAGTATTTTGTCTGATATAAGTGCTGTGTATATTTTCTTCTATTCCAAGGTTTGACTTTTCATTTTCTCAACAATATCTTTCAAAGAGCAAAAGTTTTTAATTTTGATAACATTAAATTTATCATTTTTAAATACTTTTGTGCTTTTTGTATTCTATCTATGAACTTTTACCTACCCCAAAGTCACAAAGATTGTCTCCTATGTTGTCTTCTAAACACTTTAGAGTTTGGGGCTTTATATTTAGTTCCATTGAGAATCCATTTACATTTATTATCCATTTCGAGGTGATTTTTGTGTATGGCACAAGGTAAAATTTCATGTTCACTTTTTTCCTGTATTGATGTCTGGTTGATCCAGCACTATTTGTTGAAAAGACTATTTTCCCTCCACTAAATTGCTCTGGCACCTTTGATCAATGGCCATATATGCATGGTATCTTTCACTTTTTAGCAGACCTATCCTTCAAGGACAGTACAAAGGAGGACACGAGTCTACATGTACATTTGCACTAATTCCAACTCAGTGGGACTCAACTCATGAGGTCAGACTGTTTAGGACTTCACAGTTCTGCCCATGGCGAAAGGT
Organism: Leucopleurus acutus; assembly: GCF_964270905.1. Taxonomy (NCBI): domain Eukaryota; kingdom Metazoa; phylum Chordata; class Mammalia; order Artiodactyla; family Delphinidae; genus Leucopleurus; species Leucopleurus acutus. Next base: position 120,926,192 of record NC_139148.1, on the reverse strand, counting down.
GGAAGGACAGAAGACCACTTAACGATAGGAATTATAACAGATGCACATGATTGGGACAATCCTCTTTTGCATTTCATATGCATCACTTAACTGATCCTTCAAAACAGCCCTGTGAAAAAGCAATTAATATGATCCTCACGATTTAAAGTGAAGCTCTGAGAGTTAACTGACTTGTCTAAGGTCACATAGAGCTGGACTCTGAACCTAGACTCTACAATGCCAGAGCTATGTTTTCAATCACTGTTTCTATTGCTCCTTTTAGCTCCATTACTCTTATCTCCATAATTCGATGTGATGGTTCTCACCTGAAACAACCTCTTACTGTTCCCATCCATCCCAGATGTTGAGGGCTAACTAATAAAATAGTTAATATTTGTTGAATACCAAGGATTCGGTCTCTTTGTATATACACATTTTTTAGTGTATAGACATGTACCATTTTATTACAAAGATTCTCACAAAAATGAAAACAGTATCTCAAAAAGGAAACTAGACTAACAATCTTCACCTGCAGAATTGTGGGAGGACAGAGAGGGCAGGCAGTGTGAGTTTCTTGGCTTACTGGGGGCCAGTAGAAAGGTATGAGAACAGAACCAATCTAAAAATGGCTGATGTTACCTTAAGGAGCCTGAAAAGACCAGGGAGTCCCTGAAGATCCAGTCACCCCTTCTAAAATGCTCAATAAGGGCACCTTTTCAAAGCTACTAAGCAGGCACTTCAAGATTTTCTCCTATGGGTGCTTAAGTGTATCCCTTCTAGCCAGACCTGGCACCCGTTATGGTTCAAAATTAAGAATTCAGGAGGGATGGGTGGTGAGGCAGCTACTAGAAAAGCTTCACCTAACACATGTGCCCTGAGCTCGGGGCCCTGGTTCCTGTCTAGTCCCTGGGGATATTTATATTTAATATATTTTTATATAAATACACAGAGAAATAGAAAATATAAAATCAGAGGAGGTGCAAGATAAAGGTGGGGAACTTGGCAAGAAGCCAGAACTGGAGAGGTCTGCTCAGACCCTCTTGGCTTCTTGCTTCTCCTCCTTGGTTTTCTCCTCTTCTGTGACTTCTTTCTTTTCTTCTGGGTCTTTCTCTTTCTCATATTCCGTTTTGACTCTCTTGGCTTTTTTGAAGTTGGAAGAGTTCTTGAGACCTTCTTTTCCCTCCCCATCAGAGTCGGAGAACTCTTCCTCACAGGCAATTTGTTTGTCCGAGGAACACAGTGAGATGTGCTTGTCAGGGTCTTCTTCATCCTCATCACCACTCTCCTCTGGAATGGCATCCTCAGGAATGGCCTGCATTTGGACTCCAGGAATGCGGGTCAGCATTCTCAGGTTCTCAAACAGTTGCTGTTTGAGCTTTTCCAGATACTCATTAGTGTTCTGGTTAGTCATATTGGAAAGACTGATGTGAAATTTGAAATCTGGTCCAAAGTATTCAAAGTAGTCGTTGTATGAAAGCTCATTAGGGATCTCCATGTCCAGGGCCACAGCTGTTTCATAAGTCCAGCACCGGGAGACATTATAATGGTGTAGCCACCTCCTCCCAGCATCAGCATAGGCAGGTTAAAGCTCTTCACAAATTCCACACACTTGGCTTGCCCTTTGATGGTCGAATCGAAGCAATCTAACTGATCCCCAGACAGGAAATCAGAGCCACAGTGTAAGACGACTGCACTGAGCTGGAACATCTCCATTACTTTGGACATGGCTGGCTTGAAAATGGCCTCATCAATCCCATCTCAGAGAGGGTAGTTAACAGCATAATACTTGCCTTTGCCAACCCTAATATCCCGTAGGTCCTAAGTTCCTGGGAAGTACTCTCCATATTTATGAAAGGACACAGTCACGACTCGGTCTGTGGTATAGAAGGCCTCTTCCACGCCATCGCCATGGTGAATATCAATGTCAATATACAGCACTCTCTGGTGATACTTCAGCAGCTCCAGGATAGCCAAGACGATATCATTGACATTGACGTAACAGAAGCCAGATGCCTCGGACTTCTTTGCATGGTGTAAGCCCCCAGCCCAATTCACAGCGATGTCCGTCTGCTGTTCATTTTCAGGGCACTTGCCACAGAGCCACCAGGAGATAGCTGACAGAACTCAAACAGGCCATCAAATACCAGACAGTCCTCACCAACGTAGAATCTCTGCATCTGCTTGCTGTACTCGGACATGTTATCTGGGCAGATGGAGCGCAAGAATTTAATGTAGTCATCAGTGTGGTACTTGGTTCTCTCCTCAGCATTGGCTTTGCGAGGGTGATAAATTTCCATCTTTCGGTCGAGGCCATAGTTAAGGAGCAAATTGTGAGTCATGCAGATTCAGTGAGGCTTCATTGGGTGGCCTTGTCCATAATATAAAACATAATTGGAAACTACATCCAATGTAATTTCCAACATCCCCTCACTTTATCTCCAGGGAATTCACTCCCACAACAGAATACTAACCATCACTACTCAGAATTATTGTAAGTCACAGCTCACCTCTTGCACGTCATTACACTTTATGGTGTCAAAGCACATTCACATTCATTTTCTTACTGGATTCTCACAAAAACCCATCGTAGTAGTAACAGACTTTCCCCCTGGTGCCCTGAGTCTGCGCCATCTTGCTCCCCTCCGTAGGTCCCTCTGCCCTCCTGCCAGCGGCTCTGCTCAGCCTCTTTACAGATATTAACTCATTCAATCCTCCCAACATCCCTAAATGAGTTGTATACTACTGTCATGTCCATTTTAATGGAAACTGGAACCTCAGGCTCAGTGAGTTTATGTAACTTACTCTCGATCACAGAGCTATTAAATAGCAGAGCCAGGATCTAAAGCAATTATTTACCTTCCCTTAAATCTCTTGCTCTTGGCCATTACAATATACCACCCTCTAGACTTCAGGTAGATTGTCCATATAAGATAACACAGGGTAAGGACACTAGCCAGTCATTAATGTGCTATCAAGGCCCACAACACATTGAAAAAAAAAAAACATAAGTCACCTTGGCCCTGTCAGCACACAATGGCTACTGTGTTTGCCAATTCTGCCTTGTATCTGCCTCTTTTATCACCCAAAGCCATGGGAGGATATGAGCATTTGGGATGTTCCCACAGCAGATTTAGAGTTTCTATGGAAATAACTACCTTCAGAAGATCAAAGGTTTCCATATATAAAGGGACATAATTTGCTCTATTCTTCTTTGAACTTCAAGAAGAACAACATATACAAAACAATTCACTTTGATAAGCTGGTATGATCTAACCTAACAACATAAAAATTAGTCAGGGTTTTCTTAATAATCCTTTTATGTTTAATCGTTATGGTCTTTAAAAGCTTCCACTAGTGCTCTTTTATTTGGTTTTTCTCAACCTTGCAAGATAAGCAGAGGAGATCATATTATCTCCAATTTACTGATAAAGAAACTGAGAATCACGTGGAGATAAGTGACTTGTCCAAGTACACAAAGCTAACATGCAGTGGAGCTAAGATTGAACCCTAGGTCCTCTAATAGCCTGCTACTAAGTTTCAAATTAAAACGCACTAATATTACAATCATTGTTTCTTAATATTATGTCTCAGGATGTTCAGAGGGAACATATAACATCGCCAAGGTCTCTAAGTATTTTCTTTAATAATTCTTTCCTCAAATTATGAGTGTCCCAGTATCACTCTCTGGACACGAGGATAAAGACAGCTGCTCCCATGACCTTTCAAGTGATGTCACTTTAGCAGGCTTTTAAAAGACTGGGCCAAAGAAAAAGATTCCTGAGAGGAAGAACATGTTACCTTGGAGAATAATCAGTTATGCGAATGGTTTCATTGCCTGTTATACCATGGATTATGCTTTCATTTTTCATATTAATGTTCTTTATGTTTTTCTATTAGTCACAGCAAATTACCTGTCCTTCGCCTTGGCAAGGACAGCTCAGTGGGGCTTGGTGGAGTATTTTCCAAGTTCTGTCTGGTGAATTCTTGCTCACATTCTTCTTGAGGCATTAAGATGTAATTTTTTGAATGAATGAATGTGTTTCATTTGACACCATCTCATTCATATAGGAAATTACCTATTGAATAAGGAATTGGAAATTTTTTCCTTTCTTTTTCTGTAATGGTGCATTGCAAAAAATTAATTTTAGTTAAATATCAAAAAAGAATTGGAACATTAAAGAAAATTAAAATTCATTCAGCATTTCTTAGTCATTCTAACAGAGAGGACTTGTGGCACAGAGCATACAAAATAGCAAATTCTCCAAAATCCATGCCTACCTCCATTTTCCCCTGCCCAGTCCTGGCAAAGCGCTTGCCCTCCTCTGTACTCCATCCCACTGTCCCCATATTTCCCATATGGAAATACCTGACTAGCTGCATTTTAATCACCCGTTTACTAGTCAGTCCCCACCCCTTACCCAAGCGTGTAAGACCTTCTAGGACAGGAATAATGTCTTAATCAGGACTGAATCCCTAGCTCTTAACACACTGCACAACACGGAAGTACTTAGTAAGTAATGGGTGAATGAAGCCATTTGCCTTTGGAAAACATGAATATATCCTTGTTAGCTATAGCCTTATCTCACAAATTAGGCTTTGTTCAGTCTATAATTTAACCATTATGTTGCATTCCCATAATCCTCTATGGGGAGGGAAACCAAATAACTTCTCTGCCCTTGAAGATCTCACAGTCTAGCCAAGCTCTGCCAAATGTTAACTTTCTAAAGACCACATGGTAGCCTCCCTTTAGAGTACTTTGTCAAAAAGCTGCCATTTTCCTTTCCTTTGATGTGTGGCATGGTCCTTAAGATTAGCAAGCTCCTTCAAACACTGCTAGGATGGTGTCTCGGAGGTCAAATACTTTGTTCCCACAGGCTGGTCAAGTCTTTTGAAAGACATCTGCATATGGTGGAGATGAGGGGAGGCCTCTTTTTCCTTAAACAGACTGGTTTTATTATATTTTTTTTGGTTGGTGGGGGCACTGTAGAAACTCCAGCCCAAGGCCTACCCACAGTTACATCTCTGCTCTTCATCAGAGGATAGTTTAAATTTCTTTACACTCCACTTCTTTTGCTACTGTCATTTTATGACTTTGGAGAAGGGAGGGGAGAGCCTCTGTGGACTCCCTGAGTCTCTTTAAAGAACTCTGAGTTATTATTAAACCAATATCTTCACTATTGAAATCCCTTGTTGCTATTAATAATTATTGCAATCCCCAGGGTGGAGAGCCATAAAAGAAAATGCTATTATTTGTTCAAACTTCAGGCTAATTAAGCCCAACACGTGATATATAAATAGATCCAAAAGTATGTCTAATTTTTATGCATTGTGCAAATAAGTGAATATCCAGTGAGGAAATGTTTACTCGACTTGAGAGACAACTAAACTACAAAAGACCTGGAAAAGAGTCTACAAGGTCTCTCTTTCCAGAGAAGTCTTTAAGTGATACTTGCCGCCAATGGAGTAGCATTTGGAAATCATCAGGAATAGCAGAGTTGAAGAGTTGTAAAAAAGTCTGAGAAAATTTCTGTTTTCCTCAACTTTGTTACAGTGTAGGATCAGTACAGTTTGGTACAATGTAGGATTATTTGCCCTTCTCTAGAGCTCTCCAGGAAGCAGAAATGCCACTTACCCTCAGTTACCCATTCTTCCAACTTAACATATCAACAAGCAAAAAAGTTCCTTCCTATGACTAAGGAACAATTTTCCTGCTTAGATGTAAATTCAGTTCCTTGTATTGTGATGTTCTGCTGCAAAAAGAACAACTAATCCCAATTCCTTTTGTAGAAATTGTTCATGCCCTTTAAAACCTTAAAAAGATGGCTCCGATCCTCATATCTCCAGACCAGACAAAACCTAGTTCACTCCATTCTCAGTCTCTTTAATTTTTCTTCCTTTAATCCTGTTTAAGGATCAAAACAGGAACAGCTCCAGAATCTACAATACTTTCTCTATTCCTGGTTCTTAGAACTACTTGGAGACTGATACAAACTGAATTCTCCACCCACAAAGTCATTATATCATGCCCACAATTGCACATAGGTAAATTGCCTGGTTAAAAACAAAACAAAACAGATACACAAAGAATCCTGGAGAGAGGCAGGCTGTATATGTGCATGTGTGTGTGAGCGTGTGTGTGTGTGTGTGTGTGTGTGTGTGTGTTTCGTTGAGGGTTAGAATTGAGTAGACATGCAAATTTTGTGGCATTAACTCTGAAGTAGACACTTTCAAAAATGAATGACAAGAAATTAAAGGTAGCTAATTAGACATACAAATTTTATGTCAAAAAAGTAGGGTTTTCAAATTCCTAGAGAAAGGCAAATCACTACGAATCAAAATTTCTACCAGACAGAAAGTTCAACAGTATAATGCAGATGTGGTAGAGTAGGAAAGAGGAAATTAAGGTTCATATTTTGTTTGATGTTGGTTGTCTCTTAACCTCTATCATCCTATAGTAAACACCTCTTGGAATGATGCCCCAGCTTACAATTCTCCTTTCTCTGGGAATGGCCCCTATATGCAGAGGCGATAGGCCAACAGTGGTCATGTTAATTCTATGAGATCCTAATCCCTTGGCCACAGTTGTTGATCCAGGGGTGGGCACAGGATCCACACCAAGTAAATAAGATTCATTCTTTCTTTCAGGAATTGAAAATCTTGAATAGAAAACACAGTGCACTGTATGCAGTTTCATTCTGTCTAGCCCATCTGAAATGAGTTCTTTACATGTTTTTCACTTGACATTCATTTCCTTCAGGGAAGGATCTTTGTCATTTATCCCTCTATGGAATAACAGAGAGAACATTTTATGTTGATGTAAATATTAATTATCTTGATTATGGCGATGATTTCATGAATGTATACATATGTCAAAAATCATCCACTTTTACACTTTACACATGTACAGAATATTGTATGTCAGTTAAACCTCAATAAACTTATTTTAAAATGTTATGGAAGCCCATAGGAAGGAGCAATTAATCTTGACTGGTGTGAATATGGGAAATATTGGTTTCAGATAAGAAAGTTTTATGGCTTTTCAGTTAGCTCTGAGTACTTTGTGCCAATATTGTCACTCTCATTGTCCTCTTCTAAGGGAAACTGCTCTTTCCATAGCTCCTGCTAATGAAAGCATCACTGGGCGGCTGCTTGAGCAGGGGATAGCGCTTACTGTATCACAAGTGGACCACCTGATTCAAGGAGGGCTAACCCCATCAGGTAATTAGCTAGACCAATCAAACTCTTTCCTGCTAGTAATTGATTGAATAATAAGATAACCTTCTTGTTGGTAGCAGAAGAAAATATTTGTAATTGAAGAGAAAGAAGTCAAGATTCCATGAGAGAGAGAGAGCCCTGTATCAACAGTGATACTTTGGTGGCCCAGAGAAACAGAGCCCCAGAGCAGGGTTACTATGGTAACTTATAATAACTCCATGATTTAGGGTAACCTGTGTGAGACTAACTTTCAATCAAAACACCTAAATTATCCCAATGTGGCATTACATTGTCAAGATGCCCAGTTGGGTCAGGAGCAGTATGGTATCTGATTAGACTTCTCTCTCTTGCCATTCCCATTTCTTGCCAAATAAGAACATTTCTTTAGCAGCAGCAAACTTACTGGTGGCATGCAGCATTAAAGCAATCTGCCCTGGGCTTCCCTGGTGGCGCAGTGGTTGAGAGTCTGCCTGCCGATGCAGGGGACACAGGTTCGTGCCCTGGTCCGGGAAGATCCCACATGCCACGGAGCGGCTGGGCCCATGAGCCATGGCCGCTGAGCCTGTGCGTCCAGAGCCTGTGCTCCGCAACGGGAGAGGCCACAACAGTGAGAGGCCCGCGTACCAAAATAATAATAATAATAATAATAATGTAAAAAGATAGTTATAAATGAAAACCATGACATGAGTAATTATTTTTCTTAAAATCCAAGAGGAAAATTAATTCAATATTACTCTACTTAAAGTGCACAATTAGCAAAGTTTTGGAATGGCCCCAAGTGACAATTTCAATCTTAGCTCTTCAAATAAAAGCTGACATATTTTTAGACAGTAAAACTAAGATGCAAGTGGCTTGCAGTTAAAGTAATTGCATATCTGGTGGTGGTAAGTGAATTACAGAAGTGACAAATGCTGTACTTAAATAATTTGAAGCAAACAACGTCTCCCTTCTGCACAGAGCAGATTCAAAAGAGCAGAAGTCAGGAAAACATCTGCCTCATTTATTCTGTTCTTGCATACATGGCTGAGGCCCAGTTCCTAGTTTTAGCTGGAGTTATCCAAGCACACAGTACAGGCAGCAGTGCTGTCTAACCAGCAACCTGAAAACAGCAGATATGTCAAGACTCTGATTTCTAGTAGCAGTCAGCTTACTTTTTATAAAATGAAAAAGTGATGAAAGTATCTCTAAATGTACATTTAACCTTGACAAAAACCTTTTTTCCAGTTTCAATGAAAAAGGACTCTGCTGTTCAAGAAATGCGAAGAATACCACTCTGCCTGGAATGCCTGTCATTGCCAGCTATTGGAGTCAGCAACCTTTCTAACCTTCAAGGCCCACTCAAATTTTACCTTTTCTTTCAGCCCCTCTCACAAGCATCCTCTATGTTCTATAACCCTGGGTTATATTCTATTGCTTATCATTCTGTGTTCTATTAGCTATGCAAGCATCCGTCTCCCTAAATAATTTGCTAAAGTATAAGGTCCTGGAAGACAGGTAACAAGATCACAATACCACCTCCAATATCTAAAATAGTTTTTGGCACATAGTAGTATAATAGAGGCTTGCTGAATTAGATACCAGAAGTTAAAACTTTCTTTAAGCCAATCACTTGAGATTTTTGACGTAATACCCTGAAAACTGACTGCATCAACATGTGTAGTGAAGAAACTATTCCTGAACCATTCAACTGACCCTCTTAGTCAGAAATCAATCAGCCTTGGTCCAAGTATGGTCTACATCCCTGAGTCTCTGTCAATCATGTTCTTCTAGAAGGTCCCCAGTTGCTATGTTTGACAAATCCATGGTTGGATAGGTTTGGGGATAGTTCTGCTGCCAATCTGGTAAACAGAGTTTCTGTGTTAATATCTGGAGACTTTTTCTGGGGGGAGAGGGAGGATTAAAAAACAAAAATTGCAGAAGAAAAATTCTGGTATTTATCTCTTTTTAAGTTCACAAATATCTATTTACTTTGAAAATACCAGCCTAAATAGCACTAATTTACTCTTCAGAATAAACTAAGAATATAAATTCGTTTGATATGTATTTTTTGATTATCACAGTCATTGCACTGGTTCCATTAAAATATGCAAACTGATTATTGATTAAAGTTTTTATGCATTCAGCTAAGCTAATAACTTATGTGGCTTCATCATCTATTCTGCAGCTGGATCTCTGAAACATGAAATTGGATCAGCATGATATAATTTTTTTGTTAATAAAATATCCAGAAAAGGTAGCAAAGCGTACATCCTGAGTATTAAGCTTGTAGAGTCAATCAGCATAAAAGTATGATTATGCAAGTACAGGGAAGAATAAATGGTGTGCCACACAAGCCATGCATTGTGCATCATTATTCTCAAATTACACCCCTTTGTCACTAGGTCTGTCTAGCACCCTACAAAATTGAATTATAAACAGGAAAAGATACCTGTCCATGTGACTTTCATGGGTCTTCCAGAAGAGGAAGTTCTTTCAATCTTATTTCTTTCCTCTTGAGCTTTTACTTGGCAAAATACTGACACTTAGTGAGATTACCAAAGTTGTATCTAAATATACACACAATTTAGCTGGAATTAGACATCAATTTTTTAAAACTGATTTCATAACACCATTTTTTTGTTCCCTGCTCCTTTTTACATGAACACAGATATTTGTAACTAATGTCTCCCTATTTGTATAGGTTACTATAAAAGGGAACTAAAACTACCCTAAATATTTCACCTAACATGTTATTGTAGACTAATAATTTATTTTATAAAATCAACACTAGAAATCACCTCTCCCATTCTTATATGAGAGGTTCTTATACCTCTATGTTCTTATGTTAACATGTGTTATTTATTTTAAAGTTCGTAACAGCTTTTTCATAACACCATTTTTAAACCTTCTTTTTGATCAAAGGAGGTAGGAGCTTTTCACCACTCCACCCACATAAAGAATTTTTTGATGGTTACTCTGTCAACCAGAGGCTTTAGTCTGACAAACTATTCTTAAATATGTAATAGATTGTTTTCCTTGAGATTAAGTGATGCAGTGGGACTATACTACTTTAACATAGGTATTGATCTTATTTATTCATGGAATAAACTTGGGAACAATGGAAGCAGAATTCTTTCCCTCTTTCATCAAAGATATAACTCTCTCCTTGACTTCTACCTTGCACATCACTCAGATAACACACAATTGGATGGAAAATTAGATATGTTACCCCAGCCTGAGGAAATTTAGGAGTACAAATAAATTCCAGATATCTAGCATTTTCTCCAGCCTAGACCATCATATTATAACATTCTTATCCTAGGATTCACATTTTCCTTTTATTTACTTACATATTTTATAGCTTCATTGAGATATATTTGACATATTACATTGTGTAAATTTAAGGTGTAAGACATGTTGATTTGATACATTAATATATTGCAAAATGATTACCTACCACCATAGCATTAACTAATACCTCCATCCTATTATGCAATTACCATTTCTTTTTTGTGGGGAGAACATTTAAGATCTACTGTCTTAGCAACTTTCAAGTATATAATGCATTAGTAATTAGCTATGATCACCATGCTGTACATTAGATCCTCAGAACCTGTCAATCTTACAACTAGAAGCTTGTACCCTTTGAACAATATCTCCACATTTCCTACATTCCCCAGGCGCTGGTAACCACCACTCTACTCTCCTTTTTAATGGGCTGGGCTTTTATTGGATTCCACATTTAAGTGACATCAATTTGCTTTTCTCTGCCTGACTTATTTCACTTAGCATAATGCCCTCAAGTTTTACCCAAATTGTCACAAATGGCAGTACGTATATCTATAACACTTTCTTTAACCATTCATCAACTCATGGACAAGGTTATTTCCATATCTTGGCTATTGTGAATAGAACATGGGGGCACAGACATCTTTTTGAGATCCTGTTTTCACTTCCTTTGGATATATAACCAGAAATGGGATTGCTGGATCAAATGGTTGTTTGTTTGTTTGTTTGTGGAAACTCCATACTGTTTTCCATAGTGGCTGCACCAATTTACATTTTCCACATCCTCCTCAACACTTGTTATTTCTTGTCTTTTCTGATGATAGCTTTCTAACAGGTGTGAGGTGATTATTTCATTGTGATTTCGACTTGCATTTCCCTGATGGTTAGTGATGTCGAGCATCTTTTCATGTGCCTGTTGGCCATGGGTATGTCTTCTTTGGAAAAATGTCTATTCTGTTCCTCTGCCATTTTTTAATCAGGTTTTTGTTTGTGTGTTTATTTTTTCTATTGAGTTGTATGAATTCTTTACATATTTTTGGATATTAATGCTTTATCAGATATATGATTTGCAAATATCTTCTCCTGTTTTGTAGGTTACTTTTTCATTTTGTTGTTTCTTTTGCTGTGCAAAAGCTTGTTAGTTTGATGTAGTCCCATGTATTTATTTTTGCTCTTGTTACTTGTGCTTTTGGTGTCATATCCAGAAAATCACTGTCAAGACCAAAGTCAAGAAACTTTTTCCTATAATTTCTTCTAGAAGTTTTATTTTCAAGTCTTTAATCCATTTTGAGTTAATTTCTGTGAGTGGTGTAAGATAGGGTACAATTTCATTATCCTGCATGTGGTTATCCAGTTTTCCCAACACCATTTATTGAAAGAGAGTATTGTTTCCAACTGAGTATCCTGAGCCCCATGTCAAATGTTAGTTGACCGAATATACAATGGTTTATTTCTGGGTTCTCTAGTCTGTTCCATTGGTCTATGTGTCTGTTTTTATGCCAATACCATACTCTTTTGATTACTATAGCTTTGTAGTATAGTTTGAAACCAGGAAGTATGATGCCTCCAGCTTTGTTCTTTCTCCAGCTTGCTTTTGCTATTCATGTTTTTTTGTGACTTCATACTAACTTTAGGATTGTTTTTTCCATTTCTATGAAAAATGCTCTTGAAATTTTGATAGAGATTTTATTGAATCTATAGATGGCTTTAGGTAGTACTGACATTTTAACAGTACTATTCTTTTGATCCATGAATACCAGATATCCTTCCATTTGTTTGTGTCTTATTAAATTTCTTTCATCAAAGCCTTATAGTTTTTAATGTACAGATATTTCACCTCCTTGATTAAATTTATTTCTAAGTATTTTACTTTTTTGATGCTACTGTGAATGGGATTGTTTTATTCATTTTTCAAATGTTTTGTTGTTAATGTATATAAGTACAACTAATTTTGTGTATGTTAGTTTTGTACCATGCAACTATACTGAATGTATTGATTAGTTCGAATGGTTTTCGGTTGAGTCTTTAGAATTTCCTATATATATCAACTACAAAAAAGACAATTTTACTTTTTCCTTTCGTATTTGGATGTCTTTTATTTCTAATAATTGCCTAACTGTTCTGGTTAGTATTTCCAGTACTATTTTAAACAGGAGTGGTGAGAGTGGGCACTCTTGTCTTGTTCCTGATCTTAGAGGAAAAGCTTTCAAACTTTCACCATGGAGTACAATTTTGGCTGTGAGTTTGTCATATATGGCCTTTGTTATATTGAGGTATGTTCCTTCTATACCCAATTTATTGCACATTTTTTCATGAAAGGATGTTGTAATTTGTCAAATGCTTTTTCTGCACCTATTGAGATGGTCATATGATTTCTTTCATTCTATTAATGTGGTGTATCACATTTATTGATTTGTATATGTTGAAGCATCCTTGCTTCATAGATAAGTCCCATTTAGTTGTGGTTTATAATCCTTTTAATGTGCTGTTGAATTCATTTTGCTAATATTTTGTTGAGAATTTTTGCATCTACATTCATTAGAGATATTGGTCTGTAGTTTTATTGCAGTGTTCATATCTGGATTTGGTATCAGGATAATACTCACCTTATAAAATAAGTTTGAGAGTGGTCCCTTCTCTTCCATTTTTTGGGAGGAATTTGTGAAGGATTGGTGTTAGTTCTTCCATAATATTTGGTAGAAGTCACCAGTGAAACTATCTGGTCCTGGGCTTTTCTGTGTTGGGAGGTTTTGATTAGTGATTCAATCACCTCCCATTGGTCTGTTCAGATTTTCTACTTCTTCATGATAGAAAAAACTCTTACTGAGTTAGTATGTTTCTAGGAATTTATTTCTTCTAGGTTATTCAATTCATTGGTGTATAACTGTTCATAGTGATCTCTTCAGATCCTTTGTAATTCTGTGTATCAGTTGTAATGTCACCCATTTTATTTCTGATTTTATTTGAGTATTCTTTTTTCAGAGTTAATCTAGCTAAAGGTTTGTCAATTTTGTTTATTCTTTCAAAAAAACAGCTATTTGTTTTGTTGATCTTTTCTATTGCTTTTGTGCTCTCTCATTTATTTATGTTTTGATCTTTGTTATTTCCTTCCTTCTGCTAACTTTGGACTTTGTTCTTTTTTCTAGTTCCTTGAGGTGTAAAGTTAGGTTGTTTATTTGAGGTCTTCCTTAATGTAGGCATTTATTGCTATAAAATCCCCTCTTAGAATTGCTTATGCAGCATTCCATAGGTTTTGATGTGCTGTGCTTCTATTTTAATTTGTTTCAAGATATTTCTTCATTTCCCTTTTGATTTCACCTTTGACCCTTTGGTTGTTCAGTTGTGTGTTGTTTAATTTCCACATATTTGTGAATTTTTCAGCTTTCCTCCTATTATTGATTTCTAGTTTAATACCAGTGTGATTGGAAAAGATACCTGGTATGATTTCGATCTTCTTAAACTTGCTAAGTCATGTTTTGTGACCTTTCATTGATCTCTCCAGGAATGTTCCATGGGCACTAAGAAGGATGTGTATTCTGCTACTGTTGGATGCAATGTTCTGTATATATCTGTTCCATTTGGTCTAAAGTATGGTTCATATCCAATGTTCCTTTGTTGACTTTCTTTCTGGATGACCTATCCATTGTTGAAAGTGGGGTATTGTGGTACCTCACTATTACTGTATACTGTCTATTTCTCCCTTCAGATCTGTTAATATTTTCTTTTCTTTATTATTTAGGTTCTCCAATGTTGGGTGCATGTATAATTGCAATTATTATTTACTCTTGATGGATTAAACTAGGTTTTTTTCCTCCAGATTGATAATAATTATTGTGTATAGGTGTGGTATTCTCCCCTAGCTAAAAAGAATGCTGAATAAAGAGAGGAAAAGCTCTACTAATCATTTGTTGTCCTGAGATATAGTTTTTAAGGAATAAATACATTGCTAGATATAGGAATCTGTGCCTACAATGGCAATGTTGCTAAAACATCATGGTGTAGAACCCCAATGAATTCCATTTTGGATTTTTATGTATTAGCACTTAATCTATGCTCTGTTATACTTCAATTTCTTTCAGCTATTTTTTTCTTTGTCTCCCCATTGGATTGGATACATGCATTTCTACTGGTACCTAAATAACACCAGCCTTCTGAACAGTCTTATACAAAGATTAATTGAAAAATATGTGTATATTTCCTGTTCTACTCCTCACTCCCCTGCTTGGATGGCCTGACCCAGGGTGATGATAGTCATGGAGAGCAGACTAAACTTTGTGACCTCCATGCAGTGTATCAGGAGAGTGAGCATCTCTTTTCCTAGTCCAAGTTCTCTAGTTTCTCGAGTTTCTTCCCAAGTAGTGGTGCCAGAGTAGGCCAGTGACACAATGTGGATATATAATCGTATAATTTTTACCTCACACGGATTCTAGCAAAATCAGAGAGAGAAGCAACAGTCCCCTAAGTATGTGGATGTCCTCTCAGAAGCATAAGCCCAGGTAAATTCTTTATTAAGTACCTACTCATGATACCATTTTTCTTTGCCTTATGTACCTCTCCAAAACTCCCTTCTCCTACTTCCCTCCAGGAGGAGTTAGCTAGGATACGTCACTCTAGCCCCAATTATTGTTTACTTTGTTCACTTGTAGTTTTTTTCTGATTTTTCCATTTGATTTCCATTCTGATCGTTATTTTTTCCTTCCTTCTACTGACTTCGGGCTTTATTCTTCCTTTTCTAATTCCTTTATATGGTAGGTTAGGTTGTTTATTTGAGATTTTCCTTCTTTCTTGAGGTAGGCCTGTACTGCTATAAATTTCCCTCAATATTATTATATTGAGAATGGTTCAATATTAAGAAATTTCTTAGTTTATTTTATACCAGTAATAGGTCAAAGGATAAAACCCATATCATCATCTCAATAGATGCTAATATGATAAAAATTCAAATATTTGATAAAATCTAACATTCCTTCCTGATAAAAAATATCTGTTCATATGTAGTAAAGAAAGACAATTTCTTACCATATTTTTCTTAAAAATACCTATGTCAAACATACACCTAAATTCACACTGAGTGATCAAACAGTTGAGAGATTCCTATTAAAGTTATGATGAGAAAAGACCATCACTATCTCTATTTCTATTTATTACTGGTGTGGAAGTTGGAGGAAGAAGTCAACCAACACCATGGTCTTGGTTCCTTGATTCCAGTAATCTTTACCTTTACTTCACACTCTAGACTTTGTCATCATCTGGAAAAGGTCCACTGCTGACATCGTAAATTCAAATATGTGATTCTCTAACCATTACTTTCTACCACTCCTACTCTCTTATTCCAATGCTCCCTTTCCACTCGTTCTTTAACTTCATTTCCTCCATTCCTTAGCCTCTTCTATTTCCTCCAGTGCTTTTATCTCTTCCCTCATCACACTTCTTTCACTATCTAACTTACCTAGACCCTTCTGTGTATCACTTAAACCACTATTTGCTAGCATACTCCACTCTATTTCTTTGTGCTGGTACTGTGCCTATTCAGCAAACCTCCAATCCAAACCAATTCAACCACCTGCCCTCTTTGCCCCTACACACACAAACCCTGCACTTTACAGTTAGGTGCCACCACAAACCCATGGTCTCCAACCTTAGCTGGCCACCAACACTACTTGGAAGCATGTCCCTGATCAGATCTCTCAGTATCATTGTCTACCTTTCTTTCTCAACAAATAACCTTATTTCTTACTTCACTGATTAACTGGAAGTAATTAGTCATCAGACATAAGAAGTCCTAAACTTAGAATTCCTTCTTCTAGTCCAAGATAAATTCCTGCACCTGAGATATTCTGCCTTTAAAGTGTATCATTAATAGTAACTAACAATTATTAAGTACTTACTGTGTGCCAAGCACTGTGCTAAGTGCTTAACATTTATTAATCTACTTAATCCTTCCTTCCAGCAACCCTATGGCTTAAGAACTATTATCATCTCCAAGTTACAGGTAAGGAAAATGAATCCTAGAATGAGTAAAGTTGCCCAAGTCACAGAGTTAAGAAGTAGTGGAGCCAGGAATTAAGCCTTAAGTCTGATGTATTCCCATGTCTATGCTTTTCTATAACCACTCTATCATTTATCAATGATAAACTTTCTTCTTTGTCTTTAACATTTTCCCTATATTGGCACTTTACTTTTAATATATAAATACATTGAATTCCTTCATATATAAAAATGCTTTCCTACATTGATCCTACATTTCACTCTCTTCACTGAATCCACATCCTTGCTTACTTTTATTTCTAGCCCAATTTTTATCTGCCTAGATCAGCACTATCCAATAGAATTATAATGTGAACCATACGTGAGCCACACGTGTACTTTTTTAATTGATGTATAACTAATTTACATTGTGTTAGTTTCTGGAGTACAGCAAAGTGATTGTTATATATTGGGCTGGCCAAAAAGTTCATTCAGGTTTTTCTGTAAGATCTTATGGAAAAACCTGGATGAACTTTTCAGCCAACCCAATGTTTGTGTGTGTGTGTGTGTGTATTCTTTTTCATATTCTTTTCCATTATAAGTTATTGCAAGCTATTGAATATAGTCCCCTGTGCTATACAGTAGGTTCCTCTTATTCATCTATTTTATATATGGTAGTTTGTGGGACTTTCCTGGTGGTCCAGTGGTTAAGACTCCAAGCTCCCAGTGCAGGGGCACAGGTTCAATCCCTGGTCAGGGAACTAAGATCCCGCATGCTGCATGGTGCAGCCAAAAAATATAGATTATATATACTAATTTGTATCTGCTAATCCCAAACTCCTCATTTATCCCTCCCCCTGCCCACCTTCCCCTTTGGTAACCATAAATTTGTTTTCTATGTCGTGAGTCTGTTTCTATTTTGTAAATAAGTTCATTTGTAGCATATTTTAGATTCCACATATAAGTGATATCATATGATATTTGTCTTTCTCTGACTTCACTCAGTATAATAACCTCTAGGTCCATGCATTTTACTGCAAATTGCATTATTTCATTCTTTTTTATGGCTCAGTAGTATTCCATTGTATATATACCACATATTCTTTATCCATTCATCTGTCCATGGACCCTTAGGTTGTTCCCATGTCTTGGCTATTGTGAATAGTGCTGTGATGAACATTGGGGTGCATGTATCTTTTTGAATTATGGTTTTCTCCGGGTATATGCCCAGGAGTGGGATTGCTGGGTCATATGATATTTCTATTTTTAGTTTTATAAGGAACCTCCATACTGTTCTCCATAGTGGCTGTATCAATTTACATGCCCACCAACGGTGCAAGAGGGTTCCCTTTTCTCCATACCCTCTCCAGCATTTATTATTCGTAGTATTTTTTTAATGATGGCCATTCTGACCAGTGTGAGGTGATACCTCATTGTAGTTTTGATTTATATTTCTCTAATAATTAGTGATGTGGAACATTTTTTTCATGTGCCTATTGGCCACCTGGATGTCTTCTTTGGAGAAATGTTTATTTAGGTATTCTGTCCATTTTTTTATTGGGTTGCTTGTTTTTGTTGCTGTTGTTGTTATTGAGTTGTATGAGCTGTTTGTGTATTTTGGACATTAAGCCCTTGTTGGTTACATTGTTTGCAAATATTTTTTCCCAGTCCTTAGGTTGTCTTTTCATTTTGTTTATGGTTTTCTTTGCTATGCAAAAGATTGTTTTGATTAGGTCCCACCTGTTTATTTTATTTCTATTCCGTTGGGAGATTGATCTCAGAAAATATTGCTATGATTTATGTCAGAGAATCTTTCGCCTGTGTTCTCTTCCAGGACTTTTATGGTGTCATGTCTTATATTTAAGTCTTTAAGCCATTTTAAGTTTATTTATGTGTATGGTGTGAGGGTGTGTTCTAACTTCATTGATATACATGCTGCTGTCCAGCTTTCCCAACACCACTTACTGAATAGACCGTCTTTTCTCCATTGTATGTTCTTTCCACCTCTGTCAAAGATTAATTGACTGTAGGTGTGTGGGTTTGTTTCTGGGCTCACTATTCTTTACCGTTGATCCATACGTCTGTTTTTGTGCCAATACCATGCTGTTTTGATTACTGTAGCTTTGTAGTATTGTCCGAAGTCTGGGAGGGTTATACCTCCAATATTGTTCTTCCTCCTCAGCATTGCTTTGGCAATTCTGGGTCTTTTATGGTTCCATACAATTTTAGGAATATTTGTTCTTGTTCTGTGAAAAAAATTTCATGGGTAATTTGTTAGGGATCACATTAAATCTATAGATTGCTTTGGGTAGTATGGCCATTTTTAAAATTTCTAATAGCCACATTAAAATAATAATAAGAAACAAGTATAATTACGGTTAATATATGTTAATCCAATATATCAAAAATATTGTCATTTTAGCATGTAATCAGCATCAAAATTACCAGAGAGATATTGTACTGGGCGGCACAGGCTAAGAGCACTCCACAGTAACCATGTTAGAGGTGGTCAACACTGATTACTTACATGCTAAATCCAGTGAGCATATTTTTTTTAGGCCACACTGTGTGACTTGTGTGATCTTAGTTCCCTGACCAGGAATTGAACCCAGGCCCTCAGCAGTGAAAGCATGGAGTCCTAACCACTGGATACCAGGGAATTCTCCAGTGAGCATTTTTAATATTCTTACTTTACTGAATGTTATAGAACAGTTAAGACCGTTAACTACTTCCTTCTTGAAACTCTCTGCCTTTAGCTTCTAAAACACCAGTCCTTTTTGGTTTTTCTTCTACCTGTTTACTGCTTCTTAATGTCTTTTCCTTCATCTCAAACCTTACATTTTAGTCTTCCTTGGGGTTCTGTCCTTATGCAAAGGTCTACCACTGGTGGATCTTAGGCTAAAACTTTCTGAGGACTTCTAAAGTCTACCTCTGTGCTTTACTGCCTTGTTATTCCCAAGTGGGTTCCCAGTACAGACAGCATCAGAATCACCTGGGATCTTGTTAGAAATCCACAATCTCAGGCCCTACCTCAGACCCACTGACTCAGAATCAGCTTTTTGATAAGCTCCACAGGTACTTCATGTGCATATTAAAGTTTAAGAAGCACAGATCTCTTGGGCTATTCCATCTATTATGCCTTCCCTATTATGTCTTCCTGACAATTGTCTTGTTATTCTCTACAATTTAGCTCAGTTTTCATTTCTTCTGTGAAGTTTTTTTTTTTTTTTTTTTTTTTTTTGCGGTATGCGGGCCTCTCACTGCTGTGGCCCCTCCCGTTGCGGAGCGCAGGCTCCGGACGCGCAGGCCCAGAGGCCATAGCTCACGGGCCCAGCTGCTCCGCGGCACGCGGGATCCTCCCGGACTGGGGCACGAACCCATGTCCCCTGCATCAGCAGGCGGACTCTCAACCACTGCGCCACCAGGGAAGCCCCTGTGAAGTCTTTTTAAAGATCCCTCTACTTTCCCCCAACTATAGAGCTAAGTACTCCCAGTTCTCTTTGCTCCCTGTATATTATATCTCTATTATAGCATCTTTGTATCGCAATTACTTTTCTACTGGTATCTTTCCCAATAGAAGATGATGTCTTTGAGGACAAGCATTTTAATCATGTTGTCTAGGCTTTTTGGAGTCGTTCATCTTCATATCTGCATATCACAGTTTCTTATATTAGAGGCTCAAAAACGTTTGTTGAATAAATTAACTGTGGGGTCAGGGCAAATAGCTCACCCTCTGTGAGCTTCAGTTTCCTCAACTTTAAGATGGATATATTAATGAGAGTTACCTTAATCACAACAGGTTGCTGTGAATATTAAATTAGAATATTAGCTTCCTGTTTCCTAAGTAAGGAAAATTACCTCTAAAGTCAGTAAATAGACAACTCAAGTCAATCTAAATAAGGATCTCAAAATACTTGCATATTAGTTGGTTCTTACAGATATATTCGCATTCCAACTCTTTCTGTGACAAACAGTTATTAGGCCAAAATTCAACTCTGTTGAAATTCTGGAGTTCTTTACTTCCGACCCCTTCCCAAAATATCCTGAATTTCTTGACTGGAAATAAATATATTTTGATTTATTAAATTTTGTCACTATAAAAATATCTGGTGATGAAAAACATGATCATGACCAGTAATCTTGGATTGAGTTCCTTTCCTTAGAAGCACTGCTAAATCCTTCCCCTGCTTAAAAAAGTCATCTTCAGCCACAATATTTTCAAGAAGTTCACAAAGAACCATGTCATATTTTGTTATCAGCTCCTTCTGAAACTTTCAGAAAATGAATAGTGAAGATTTTCCTCTGATTTTCTAGCACCTTTGTACTGCAAATTGTGCAATTATTTCTTAGAAATTTGTTTTGCACATTGTTTTCTTTTTTTTTTTTCCTCCTGGATTTAGAGATTTGCATCATTTTCTAGAAGTTGTAACTTTATTCCATCTATATTTTGTAGTGGAATAGTTTACCTCTTATTGGTCTTTTCATTTTCCATTGATGAGTTTGTATTATATGTCTTCCTGGCTTTGTCTGCTATGAAACAGAAGGGAGCTAATGATCAGACTGGGCAAACATCCTGATCTCTAAAAGGGTTATGCATGCTGGACACTAGTGTTGCCAAGGCCAACCTGACTCTTTCTTTGTCCAATGACAATCATGATACACAATGTTTTTCTTCCTGAGGAGAAACTGTGAGTGCATTGTAAAAGCTTTCTTTTCTAAAAGTTTAAATTGTTTTTATTTGATAACATAAGCAGCAAACATGCTTATCCAACACTGCAAACAGGTTGCCTAGCAATCTGTGAGAACAATGAGCAGATAAAAAAAACAAAAAAGGATATAAGTCTTCCAGGGCCTGAACCAAAATGGCAGAGCAGAAGGATGTGCTCTCACTTCCTATTGTAAGAACACCAGAATCACAACTAGCTGCTGGACAATCATCAACAGGAACACACTGGAACTCACCAAAAAAGATACCCCACATCCAAAGACAAAAGAGAAGCCAAAATGAGACGGTAGGAGGGGCGCAATCACAGTAAAATCAAATCCCATAACCGCGGGGTGGGTGACTCACAGACTGGAGAACACTTAGACCACAGAAGTCCACCACTGGAGTGAAGGTTCTGAGCCCCACGTCAGGCTCCCCAACCTGGGGGTCTGGCAACGGGAGGAGGAATTCCTAGAGAATCACACTTTGAAGGCTAGCGGGATTTGACTGCAGGACTTCAATAGGACTGGGGGAAACAGAGACTCCACTCTTGGAGGCCACACACAAAGTAGTGTGCACATCAGGACCCAGGGGAAGGAGCAGTGACCCCAGGGGAGACTGAACCAGACCTACCTGCCAGTGTTGGAGGGTCTCCTGCAGAGGCGGGGGGTGGCTGTGGATCACTGTGGGGACAAGAACACTGGCAGCAGACGTTCTGGGAAGTACTCCTTGGCGTGAGCCCTCCCAGACTCTGCCATTAGCCCCAACAAAGAGCCCAGGTAAGCTCCAGTGTTGGGTTGCCTCAGGCCAAACAACCAAAAGGGAGGTAACCAGGCCCCACCCATCAGCAGGCAAGCAGATTAAAGTTTTACTAAGCCCTGCCCACCAGAGCAACAGTCAGCTCTACCCACCACCAGTCCCTCCCATCAGGAAACTTACACAAGCCTCTTAGATAGCCTCATCCACCAGAGGAGACAACAGAAGCAAGAAGAACTGCAATCTTGCAGCCTGTGGAACAAAAACCACATTCACAGAAAGATACACAATATGAAAAGGCAGAGGGCTATGTACCAGATAAAGGAACAAGATAAAAACCCAGAAAAACAACTAAATGAAGTGGAGATAGGCAACCTTCCAGAAAAAGAATTCAAAATAATGATAGTGAAGATGATCCAGGACCTCAGAAAAAGAATGGAGGCAAAGATCGAGAAGATGCAAGAAATGTTTAACAAAGACCTAGAAGAATTAAAGAACAAACAGAGTTAAACAATACAATAACTGAAATGAAAACTACACTAGAAGGAATCAATAGCAGAATAACTGAAGCAGAAGAACAGATAAGTGACCTGGAAGACAGAATGGTGGAATTCACTGCTGTGGAACAGAATAAAGAAAAAAGAATGAAAAGAAATGAAGACAGCCTAAGAGACTTCTGAAACAACATTAAACGCAACAACATTTGCATTATAGGGGTCCCAGAAGGAGAAGAGAGAGAGAAAGGACCAGAGAAAATATTTGAAGAGATTATACTCAAAAACTTCCCTAACATGGGAAAGGAAATAGCTTCCTAAGTCCAGGAAGTGCAGCGAGTCCCATATAGGATAAACCCAAGGAGAAACATACCGAGACACACAGTAATCACATTTACAAAAATTAAAAACAGAGAATAATTATTGAAAGAAGCAACGGTAAAATGACAAATAACATACAAGGGAACTCCCATAAGATTAACAGCTGATTTCTCAACAGAAACTCTACAAGCCAGAAGGGAGTGGCATGATACACTTAAAGTGATGAAAGGGAAGAACCTACAACCAAGATTACTCTACCCAGCAAGGATCTCATTCAGATTCGATGGAGAAATCAAAAGCTTTACAGACAAGCAAAAGCTAAGAGAATTCAGCACCACCAAACCAGCTCTACAACAAATGCAGAAGGAACTTCTCTAAGCAGGAAACACAAGAGAAGAAAAGGACCTACAAAAAAAAACCTTAAAACAATTAAGAAAATGGTCATAGGAACATACATATTGATAATTACCTTAAACGTCAATGGATTAAATGCTCCAAGCAAAAGACACAGGTTGCTGAATGGATACAAAAACAAGACCCATATATATGCTGTCTACAAGAGACCCACTTCAGACCTAGGGACACATACAGACTGAAAGTGACTGGATGGAAAAAGATATTCCACGCAAATGGAAATCAAAAGAAACTGGAGTAGCAATTCTCATAACAGACAAAATAGACTTTAAAATAAAGACTATTACAAGACAAAAAGAAGGACACTGCATAATGATCAAGGCATCAATCCAAGAAGAAGATATAACAATTGTAAATATTTACACACCCAACATAGGAACACCTCAATACATATGGCAAATGCTAACAGCCATAAAAGGGGAAATCGACAGTAACACTAGTGGGGGACTTTAACACCTCACTTACACCAATGGACAGATCATCCACACAAAAAATTAACGAGGAAATACAAGCTTTAAATGACACAATAGACCACATAGATTTAATTGATATTTATAGGACATTCCATCCAAAAACAGCAGATTACACTTTCTTCTCAAGTGCACATGGAACATTCTCCAGGACAGATCACATCTTGGGTCACAAATCATGCCTCAGTAAATTTAAGAAAATTGAAATCACATCAAGCATCTTGTCTGACGACAATGCTATGAGATTAGAAATGAATTACAGGGAAGAAAACGCAAAAAACACAAATATATGGAGGCTAAAAAATACGTTACTAAGTAACCAACAGATCACTAAAGAAATGACAGAGAAAATTAAAAAATACCTAGAGACAAATGACAATGAAAACACGACAATCCAAAACCTATGGGAGGCAGCAAAAGCAGTTCTAAGAGGGAAGTTTATAGCTATACAAGCCTACCTCAAGAAAAAAGAAAAATCTCAAATAAACAATCTAACCTTACACCTAAAGGAACTAGAGAAAGAAGAACAAACAAAACCCAAAGTTAGCAGAAGCAAAGAAATCATAAAGATCAGAGCAGAAATAAATGAAACAGAAACAAAGAAAACAATAGCAAAGATCAATAAAACTAAAAGCTGGCTCTTTGAGAAGATAAACAAAATTGATAAACCATTAGCCAGACTCATCAAGAAATAGAGGGAGAGGACTCAAGTCAAAAAAATTAGAAATGAAAAAGGAGAAGTTACAACAGACACACTTTGCAGAAATACAAAGCATCCTAAGAGACTACTACAAGCAATTGTATGCCAATAAAAGCGACAACCTGGAAAAAATGGACAAATTCTTAGAAAGGTATAACCTTCCAAGACTGAACCAGGAAGAAGTAGAAAATATAAACAGACCAATCACAAGTAATGAAATTGAAACTGTGATTAAAAATCTTCCAACAAACAAAAGTCCAAGACCAGATGGCTTCAGAGGTGAATACTATGAAACATTTAGAGAAGAGCTAACCTCCATCCATCTCAAACTCTTCCAAAAAATTGCAGAGGAAGAAACACTCCCAAACACATTCTATGAGGCCACCATCACCCTGATACCAAAACCAGACAGAGATACTACAAAAAAAGAAAATTACAGACCAATATCACTGATGAATATAGATGCAAAAATCCTCAACAAAATACTAGCAAACAGAATCCATCAACACATTAAAAGGATCATACACCATGATCAAGTGGGATTTATCCCAGGGATGCAAGGATTCTTCAATATATGCATATCCATCAATGTGATATGCCATATTAAGAAACTGAAGAAGAAAAACCATATGATCATCTCAATAGATGCAGAAAAAGCTTTTGAGAAAATTCAACACCAGTTTATGATAAAAACTCTCCAGAAAGTGGGCGTAGAAGGAACCTACCTCAACATAATAAAGGCCATATGCGACAAACCCACAGCAAACATCATTCTCAATGGTGAAAAACTGAAAGCATTTCTTCTAAGATCAGGAACAAGACAAGGATGTCCACTCTCACCACTATTATTCAACATAGTTTTGGAAGTCCTAGCCATGGCAATCAGAGAAGAAAAAGAAATAAAATGAATACATATTGGAAAAGAAGAAGTAAAACTGTCACTGTTTGCAGATGACATGATACTATACATACAGAACCCTAAAGATGCCACCAGAAAGCTACTAGAGAAAATCAATGAATTTGGTAAAGTTGCAGGGTACAAAATTAATGCACAGAAATGTCTTACATTCCTATACACTAATGATGAAAAATCTGAAAGAGAAATTAAGGAAAAACTCCCATTTACCATTGCAACAAAAATAATAAAATATCTAGGAATAAACCTACCTAAGGAGGTAAAAGACCTGTACTCAGAAAACTATAAGACACTGATGAAAAAGTGAAACATGATACCAACAGATGGAGAGATATACCATGCTTTTGGATTGGAAGAATCAATATTGTGAAAATGACTATACTACCCAAAGCAATCTACAGATTCAATGCAATCCCTATCAAATAACAATGGCATTTTTTACAGAGCTAGAACAAAAAATCTTAAAATTTGTATGCAGACACAAAAGACCCCAAATTGCCAAATAGTCTTGAGGGAAAAAAATGGAGCTGGAGGAATCGGACTCCCTGACTTCAGATTATACTACAAAGCTACAGTAATCAAGACAATATGGTACTGGCACAAAAACAGAAACATAGATCAATGGAACAAGATAGAACGCCCAGAGATAAACCCACACACCTATGCTCAACTAATCTATGACAAAGAAGGCAAGGGTATACATTGGAGAAAAGATAGGCTCTTAAATAAGTGGTGCTGGGAAAACTGGACAACTACATGTAAAATAATGAAATTAGGACACTCCCTAACACCATACAAAACAATAAACTCAAAATGGATTAGAGACCTAAATGTAAGACCAGACACTATAAAACTCTTAGAGGAAAACATAGGCAGAACACTCTATGACAGAAATCACAGCAAGATATTTTTTGATCCACCTCCTAGAGTAATGGAAATAAAAACAAAAATAAACAAATGGGACCTAATGAAACTTAAAAGCTTTTGCACAGCAAAGGAAACCATAAACAAGATGAAAAGACAACCCTCAGAATGGTAGAAAATATTTGCAAATGAATCAATGGACAAAGGATTAATCTCCAAAATATATAAACATCACATGCAGCTCAATATTAAAAAAACAAACAACCCAATCCAAAAATGGGCAGAAGACCTAAATAGACATTTCTCCAAAGAAGACACACAGTCAGCCACGAAGCACATGAAAAGCTGCTCAACATCACTAATTATTAGAGAAATGCAAATCAGAACTACAATGAGTTATCACCTCACACCAGTTAGAATGGGCATCATAAGAAAATCTACAAACAACAAATGCTGGAGAAAGTGTGGAAAAATGGGAACCCTCTTGCACTGTTGGTGGGAATGTACATTGATACAGCCACTATGGAGAACAGTATGGAGTTTCCTTTAAAAAGCTAAAAATACAATTACCATACGATCCAGCAATCCCACTACTGGGCATATACCCTGAGAAAACCATAATTCAAAGAGACACATGCAGCCCAATGTTCACTGCAGCACTGTTTACAATAGCCAGGTCATGGAATCAACCTAAATACCCATCGACAGACGAATGGATAAAGAAGATGTGGTACATATATACAATGGAATATTACTCAGCCATACAAAGGGACAAAATTGGGTCATTTGTTGAGATGTGGATGGATCTAGAGACTGTCATACAGAGTGAAGTAAGTCAGAAAGAGAAAAACAAATATTGTATATTAACGCATGTATGTGGAACCTAGAAAAATGGTACAAATGAACTGGTTTGCAGGGCAGAAGCCGAGACACAGATGTAGAGAACAAACGTATGGACACCAAGGTGGCATAGCCGCAGGGGGGTGGTGGTGGTGGTGTGATGAATTGGGCGATTGGGACTGATGTGTATAAAAATGATGACTAATAAGAGCCTGCTGTATAAAAAAAATAAATAAAATTCAAAAATTTTTTAAAGAAAGAAAAAACAAAAAAGAACAAAAGAAAAAATACAAGTCATGTAATATGATGTGACCTCTTCTTTGGGTCTTAAAGTCTAGACTTGAATTATTTACTCAGTGGGAAAGAGGTAAAAGCTTATTTCAGTTCTTCATTAAAAATAATCTAGGAGTTTGTTAAGTTTTTAAAAACATACATCACACTCATTTCAGTGTGAGGTAAAGAAAGAACTCAAAATCAAACCTTTATCCTTAAGTTCTGAGTAGTTCTTAGGAACACTGACTATAAATATCTTTTCCTCTTCTTCTTTTTTAATTAGACAAACTCAATCAATTTTCACCTCTGCGGTTTACTAGGTATATGAGTGTGGCCAGTTAATCCACTCTCTGTACCTGAGTTTCCTCCTGAGTAAAATACAGAAAGCAAGAAAACCTTTAGGATTTTCATGAGGATAAAACTAATGTTTTAATATTTTATAACCTGGGGGGCTATACACGTTTTATTAGTAATAGCAGGCCCTCATGGAGGAGGTAGCAGTTGAATTAGAAATTAACGGATGGGCTAGATGAGCAGGATGAGGGTAACAATGTTTGAGAACATTCACATAATGCCTGCTATGTGTCAGGTGCCATGTCAGACACCTTCCCATGTCACAGTTTCAAAAATTTTGAACAAAAGCAAGGAGGCTGAATTTTTAGAAAGGGTCACTGAGTAAAAGAGATTAAGGGAGTAGAGCTAGAAATGTAGGCTGGAGCCAACTAGCTATGGTCACAAGTACCAAGCTCAGGACTTCCATTTTTATCCTGACAGGCAACAAGAACCATATCACTGACACTTGGCTCAGTGCAGTGGCTCACCACTATAGTTGACTCTTTAACAACAGGGGTTTGAACTGCACAGGTCCACTTATATGACAGATTTTTTTTCAGTTTTCAATACTACAGTACTACACAATCCGTGATTGGTTGAATCCACAGATATGAAAATATGGATATGAGGGAACCATGGATTCGGATGGCTGACTCTAAATTATTCTCGGATTTTCCATTGCGTGGAAAGGTGGCACCCCTAACCCCGCCGTTGTTCAAGGGTCAACTATACCACTAGTGGTGTTGATGAAGGCGAATTTGCTTGCTAGGGGATGGGGAGAGTCAGGGGAAACTGGTACATATGGGAGGCTCTTGCATTAGCCCAGGACTGAAGTAGTTTGGCAATCCTTTAAGATAAACAAACAAACAAACAAACCAGAACATTGAGTGTAAGGTAGAATTACTTTAGTTTTAATTAGAAATAAAACCTTGTATTTTTCTTTACACAGACTGCTTCTTAAAACTCTGTGGAAATGTCATCATGTGAAGTCTCCTTAGACTAGCAATCAGTTGGGCCTGGTTCCAGACTTGACATCTATGCCGAGAGAATTCGGGATGCACGCTTAACCTCGCATTTCTGTATTGTTCCTCATCTCTTATTGTCTGGACCCCTGGCTTTGTCATGTATGGAACAAGAAAATGGCAGTTTCTGGGAGGAATGATCTTTGAACAGCATTTAAGGACGGGAATGAAGATTCTAAGTTGGCATGGATAAGTTTTATTCATTCTTCAACTGTTCCACCTAAAGCTCTGTTTACGGGTTGAGAATTGTCACCTTTGCAAATAGGTCACATTTGAAAAGCTCATCTGGGAATCTATAGAGTCTTTTCACAGTCCTCAAGTGAACATCTTGACAGGCCGTGAGGAAGCAACAGGACAGAGAGTCACGCCTCAGCAGTATACTTGGTCCAGTGTGACCAGAAGTCCCTCAGACACAGTCAAATAGCAGAAGCACAGTACTCCAATCAGCAAGATGATCAGCCATCATGTAGCTGCCTCCTCACACCACATCCAAAAATGTACCTAACAGATGGCTGGTTACCATATAGAGACGGGTACACCTGCCTTCCTGAGCTGCACATAGGAACATGTGCTACTGAATATGCAGAACATTTCAGAGCCAGCCTGCTCCAGGGCCCAGCAGTTGCTTACGGCATGCAAATTTGAAAGGGAGATTCCAAGAAAGAAACCTTTCATTTCATTAGTGCCGACAAAGATTCTCCCTGATGGTTCTCTTTATTAATTTTGTATCCCATGCCCTCACCAAGATGCGGCGACTTCGGCACCACTAATAGAGAAATGTCCACTTACAAAGCAAAGCACTATTTGAAGCCCAAATGCCTCCCTGAGAGCTGCTTTGCATTGACCCTGAGAAAGTGGAATGGATGACTTGTTTTTTACTTTAAGAAGATTTTATACACTTTTGCCAAGGTCTTTAATGAGTGGCAGTTGGTCTTTGCTTTAATGGAAGATCAGTGGCAAGTCTTTGTGTCGTGAATATCAGCACTTATATTTTGGATTTTGAGACTGAAAAATTGCTTTACCAAACTTCTCTGTCCTGCCACTCAAGGCAGTGGTAAGGGCAGGCAGTGTGTGTGGGGAGGGGTGGAAAACTACTATATTTAAAATAGTATACTATTTTACTATACTTATAGATAACCAACAAGGACCTACTGTATAGCACAGGGAGCTCTGTTCAATATTCTATAATAACCTAAATGGGAAAAGAATTTGAAAACAAATAGATACTTGTATATGTATAACTGAATCACTTTGCTGTACACCTGAAACTAACTTAACATTGTAAATCAAATATATTCCAATATAAAATTAAAATTTTTAAAATAAAAAAAATTTTAATAAAATAAAACAAATGTCAGCCCCAGAGAGATAAGGATTCATGTTGATTTTTCAGATCATAAAACCAGCTATAAAACAAAATTTGATAAAACATGCAGCATTCTCCACATAAGAACACAAATAGACTTAGCATGGTGCTTTTTCCTTCTCCTATTAAGGGCAAAGGGAAGACCTATTTAGATGTTCTAAAAGGAATCAATAAAAATGAATGAGCAAGGGAAAACATAGCACACAGTCTAAGCACACACAATTTGCCGAAATCCAGCTCAAGGTAATTACATGAAGCCCTTTTCTTCTCTACATCACCCCCTAATGATAACATATTAAAGCCAGGCCTCTCACACTTATATGCCTAGACATGGCCCTCAAACATATACATGGAGTAACTTCCTAGAATGTTACATTAACTTGAAGATTTGGATTGGAAAGGCATTTTTGTATTAAAATAAAAATAGACATAATGTGAGATAGAATTTTTAAATCATGTATTTTTTAAAATAATGAAAATCTTCAAAAAGCTTGGGGCTTGCATCTGCTGCATCAGGTCATATGTAAGTCCAGCAAAGGTACACATTCTCATTCCTCTGCATGGAAGAATTTTCAAATCACTGCAATGAATATAATTCCCCAGTCCCTGGTGATTCTTTTGCATCTTTAAGCCATACAAATGTTTTTCTGATCTAACCTTTATCAGACTACCATTGGAAAAAGCCTTCTCTAAAATGGGGTTCAAACTGGAGAACTTGGAGTCTGAAAACAAAATTCTCTTTAAGCATGTATAGCAGTTATTTACTCATTATTCTAATTTTATAGATGAGAAAACAGAGGCTTATAGATATCAAATGACTTACCCAGCTAGTAAGCAAAAGAACTGTGACTCAAACCTACGTTGTTTCCCGGAAAGGTGTGCCCACAGCATTCTGCTCCACAGGGAATGTGCTGCCTCATGTCAAGGTCACAGCTAGTCAGGAACCCTTTCAAAAACTCCATTTTTTTTAACATCTTTATTGGAGTATAATTGCTTTACAATGGTGTGTTAGTTTCTGCTGTATAACAAAGTGAATCAGCTATATATACATAGATCCCCATATCCTTTCCCTCTTGCGTCTCCCTCCCACCCTCCCTATCCCACCCCTCTAGGTGGTCACAAAGCACCTCGCTGATCTCCCTGTGCTGTGCGGCTGCTTCCCACTAGCTATCTATTCTACATTTGGTAGTGTATATATGTCCATGCCACTCTCTCACTTCGTCCCAGCTTACCCTTGCCCCTCCCCATGTCCTCAAGTCCATTCTCTACATCTGCGTCTTTATTCCTGTCCTGCCCCTAGGTTCTTCAGAACACTTTTTTTTTTTAGATTCCATATATATGTGTTAGCATATGGTACTTGCAAAAACTCCATTTTAATCCTGAAGTGATATGTCACGATGCTGCTTCTGACAACAGACTGACCTGAAGGACATAGAGATTGTCTCTGAAGCAAATATCTCCTCAAAGTTTCATCTTATCCTTGGAGAGTCAGTACGAAGATAAGACAGAAAAGAAAATTCCTTTGCCCAGTAGTTAAAAGTTTTACCCTAGCTTCACTCAAAGCTTTTGCCTCTAGTTTCTCATTGTAAAAAATAAAGTTGGGGCTTCCCTGGTGGCGCAGTGGTTGAGAGTCCGCCTGCCGATGCAGGGGACACGGGTTTGTGCCCCGGTCTGGGAAGATCCCACATGCCGCGGAGCGGCTGGGCCCGTGAGCCATGGCCGCTGAGCCTGCGCTCCGCAATGGGAGGGGCCGCAGCAGTGAGAGGCCTGCATACCGCAAAAACAAAAACAAAAACAACTAAAAAAACAAAAAAATAAAGTTGAAAATAACCACAGCTGATACTATGATTGGATAATAATAATGCTTGCCTTTATGTTCTAAATATAGAACAGGTTTTGTGCTAAGTGCTAACTAAGCCTAGAAAATTCAGGAGGGGCTTCCTGGAGGAAGTGACATTAGATTTGTGTCTTAAAGTAAACAAAAGGATTTGATATAGAAAAAGGGAAAACACTCCAGACCAATGAAATAGCATATGAAAAGGCATGGTATACTGGGAGAAGTTAAGTGTTGAAAAGGTTAGAAAGGTAGGCTAGAATCAGTTTGTGAAAGGTCCTGCTCACTGGGTAAGGATTTTGGATTTCATCCTGAAGAAAACAGAGAATGATGAATTTTATGCAGGTTGGTGCCATGTTCAGTTTTGCTAGTTCAGAGCAGCCCTCCATGAGTGAGATGGAAAATGAAATGGAAGGGTACGAGAACATGGAGATAGAGGAGCAACTGGAGGCAGGTAATCAGACTGAAGGCTACTATAAGTAAAACACCATAATAATATAAGTAATGATTACACCAATATTTACTTGAACTCTAGCTATATGCCACTTGCTATGCTAGGGAAACAGCAATAAACAAAGCAGACCTTTTGAATGGAATCTCCAGGACTGAGTTCCTGATAACTGAGGATTTTAAAGTTTCCTGGGTAATTTCTGATCCATAGCTAAGTTTGAGAAACACTGGATGAGGGCACTGCCTGCTAAATCTCATCTGTGAGTAGCAGATATTAATTCATTTAATAAATATTTATTGAGTACCTATTATGTAACATCTAGCAGAAACTGATTCCTGGAAAAAATGGCTCAGGGCATGCGGCATGGTGTGGGAAGTACTCTAGATCTGGTGACTGGTGACTTCTGAAAGGAGGTAACATTTGATCTAAAAAGAGAGCTGAATGGCAGGAAGGCATGATCAAAAGGCGGTCACATTTTTTAGCTCTTTGTAAGCATATCTTCATAAAGTGTTATGTTTTACATGCATGCTTGTTTATTTGCAAATGTATGCTTCTCCCAAAATCAAACTTAATGTGTGACTATACATGTGGGCATACAGGAGTACAAATGCACATGCATGTAAGCACATTCACAGACACACACACACACACACACAATCATCTCATACTCATAAATTTAAGGTAGCCAAAACTGATTTCTTATGGAAGTATAATTTTGGAAAATTTTTAATAATTAAGCTAATTTTTCTAAACTAGATTATTTCTACAAATAGTCTGGTAAACTAATGCCATTGTTAGTATAGACTTTGTAGAACAGACTACTACTCATAAACTTCAGGAAACATATAGCCATGTTATAAAGTTTTAGGGTATTATAGAAGAGTCAGATAATCATAACTGTTATTAGTAGTGAAAAACTTAAAATTATTTGCCATGCTAAAATATGTAATAATTTTACCATTTAAATCATGCATGAGTTATGTTAAAAGAGAAACCCAAGTGAAGTTCTGTGATTAATACTGAACCTTCAAAATTAAAACACAAGCCTTATGTTCTTACAAACTTTTATGAAATGTGGTCATAAGCCATTTAAAATACATGTATTTTGTAGTAAAGGGAGTTGTCACTTTTAAATATATAATATTTTATTAATTACTACAAAGTATAGCCTTTAAAGATGCTATATAATACAAATGGATTTTATATTTATCTTCAAAGGGTGTAGAATATAAGTAATCTGATGCCAAAATGCAATCAATTATAGATTGTTATCTAGACATCTCAATTTTATAAAGCACTTTCTTTCCATTTGGGAATAAACAGTAAGAAACACACAGATATCACCTAGGAAATAAAGCTTTTTTTTTCAAATATGATAATTATACAAACATTCAGATAAATGATTGAATTTAATTTAATATTTGAATAGGAAAAAAACCTGATACCTTATAAATCTTAGTGTTTTTCCAATAGATTTAATAAACCATTTGCATCCCTAATGATAATATTAGTAATTATGACTATGATAATGAAAGCTAAATTTATGGAGTGCCCATTATAGTATAGACATTGTGGTAAATGTTTCATATGTATGATCATGTACATCGTTGAATATAATCTTATGAGGTAGGCACCATTAGCTGCCCCCATTTTGCAAAGGAAGAAACTGAGGTTAAATATTTCATGCAAGATCATAACAGTTACCAAGTGGGATTTAAACCCATACTGTCTAATTCCACCACCTAAATGTTTAACAAGCATACTCTACTGCCTCCTATGAGCATGTCATTTGCTAAGTGCTACAGAAGACACTAAGATGATACCGCATATTTCTCTAAGAACTTGCAATTTTGTGGTTATGATACTAGAATCAATACTTGTGACTCAAAGCAGAATGCAATAATTGTCAAAACTGATGCCCTTGTTTGCCCCTAATTGTTCTCTTAGAACAAAAATGACTATTTCATACAAAACATTAAGTGGTGTAGTTGTTTCAGACTTGGGAATACAGGAATTCTTATGGAGGAAGTGAGATTTGAGTGAGGTTTTCAAGAAAGAATGAAAACGATATCCACAGAAAAATATGAGGGGGCAAATAAATGTCAGAAAAAGGGAACAACCAGAGATAAGACATGAAAATGAGAGGACAGAACAAATTCAGGAAATATATTAATCCACTCAACAATTACTGCAAACTAGAATGTACTACACACCAGTCACTGTTCTACACCTGGAGGACAAGTTACAAACAAGATTGCCAAAGATCTGACCTCATGGAGCTTCGTAAATTCTAATCAGAGGAGACACTCAACAAAACAAATAAATAAACAAGAAAACATGCCATAACCATAAATAACACACAGAGAATTAAAATAAAAGTATTGAGAAAGACAGAGATGGAGGGGGTGCTAGTTAGATTAGGTGGGTACAGAAAGCCTTTCTGAAAACATTGATCTAAGTAGGGTAAAAAGAACTGCACCTGGTGAAACACTACTTTATGTGCTTGATCCTAGGAAGAAGTAAAATACACAGTAGATGAGATGGACTGATGTGTTTGGGGTCTCAACAGACCCAGGTTCATGATGTTCTAGGAGTGGTGCATGTGGAGCCCATACAGTGCCTTAAAAAAGGTACATTTGGGGCTTCCCTGGTGGTGCAGTGGTTGAGTCCACCTGCCAATGCAGGGGACATGGGTTTGTGTCCCGGTCCAGGAGGATCCCACATGCCACGGAGTGGCTGGGCCCGTGAGCCATGGCCACTGAGCCTGCGCGTCTGGAGCCTGTGCTCCGCAACGGGAGAGGCCACAACAGCGAGAGGCCCGTGTACCGCAAAAAAAAAAAAAAAGGTACATTTGTTCTGGCCAAGTCAGCCAAGTACATAACAGCAAAGTCTTGCTACATGCCCAGTGTTGGAGATGCGATCTCCTCTCAGCACCAGGAGTCACACTCCATACTCAACTACTTCTTGTTTCTCCTGGCTTCAAATCTTCAACTTGTTCTTACCATGATGCTTTTGCCTTGCCCATTCAATGCTACACCCCTTTTGTTCTCTCTTCTGCTTAGGATCTAGGCTTTCCCCAAGATAACATTATTCTCTCCAGTGTAGTTCAGTAAAATACCTTGGGTTGTGACTCTTCAGGCTTGATCCATCCCCAAGTGCTCCCTCTCTCTCATATGCTGACTCCATGGAGACAGCTTTCCATCTGGCCTGTCTCAGCCTTGCTGGACACTCTGATGATAATTGTAACAACATAACTATTAACATTTGTTTACTGAGCACCTACCATGTGCCAATCCTCTCAACAGCACAGTGAGATAGGTATTATTATTATTCCATTTTCTTATAGCTGATGAAATAAGGCTCAGACAGTTGAGGAATCTTCTCCAAGATCACAGAGTTTATAATCAACAGAACTTAGCATGGGTCTGAATACAAAGCCTATGTTATTAACCACTGTGCTATATCAGAGCTTCTCAAACTATATAATGTGCCACTTCATCACCAGGGAATTTTGTTAAAATGCAGATACAAATTCAGTAGGTCTGGAGTGGGACTTGAAGATATTCATTTCTAAAAAGCTCTCAGGAGATGCCAATGCTGCTGGTTCCATGCAGCTGACTTTGTGGAACAAGGGACTACATGGGGTGGAGCATTTCAACGAAACAGGTGTTTTGGCAATGTCTTCCATATGCAATTTACAGAAGAAATGCTATAAATCCACCCTTCCACATCTGAGTATTTTTTATGGTAGGTGAGCAATGAAACTGTTGGCAGTTCCAGGTAATAACAAATGCCTCCACCATTTAGTGAGTGCTTCCTCATTTTCAGTCACTTTTCTAAGTGCTTTACATACATTAACTCACTTAACATCTACAACATTCCTATGCAGAAAGTCATACAGTAGTAAAAACAAAAGAATTGGAATTTGTATGTAGAGAATCTAGCTCTAGAGCCTACACATAAACAATATGCTGTTCTTCATCACACTCAATGGTGAAAAGCTGAAAGTCTTTCCTCTAAATTCAGGAAAAAGACAAGGATATCCATTCTTACCACTTCTATTTAACATAGTATTGGAAGTCCTGGCCACATCAATCAGATAAGAAAAAGAAATAAAAGGCTTCCAAACTGGAAGGGAAGAAGTAAAACTGTCACTATTTGCAGATGACATAATACTTTATATAGAAAACCCTAAAGTCTCCACCCAAAAACTATTAGAAATAATAAATGAATTGAGCAAAGTTGAAGTATACAAGATTAATATACAGAAATCTGTTGCTTTTCTGTACACTAATAATGAACTATCATAAAGAGAAAGCAAGAAAATAATCCTGTTTAAAATCGCATCAAAATGAATAAAATATCTAGGAATAAACTTAACTAAGGAGGTGAAAAACCTATCCTCTAAAAACTATAAAACACTGATGAAAGAAATCAAAGATAACATAAACAGATGGAGAAACATACCATGTTCTTGGATTGGAAGAATCAACATTGTGAAAATGACTATACTACCCAAAGCAATCTACAGATTCAATGCAACCCCTATCAAATTACCAAGGGCATTTTTCACAAAATTAGAACAAAAACTTTTACATTTTGTATGGAAACACAAAAGACCCCAAATACTGAAAGTACTCTTGAGAAAGAGAAATGAAGCTGGAGGAATCAGGCTCCCTGACTTCAATCTATACTACAAAGCTACAGTCATCAAAACAATGTGGCACTGGTAGTAAAAACAGAAATATAGATCAATGGAACAGGATAGAAAGCCCAGAGATAAACCCACGCACATATGGTCACCTTATCTTTGATAAAGGAGTCAAGAATATACAATGGAGAAAAGACAGCCTATTCAATAAGTGGTGCTGCGAAAACTCGACAGCTATATGTAAAAGAATGAAATTAGAACACTCCCTAACACCATACACAAAAGTAAACTCAAAGTGGATTAAAACCTAAATGAAAGGCCAGATACTATACAACTCTTAGAGGAAAATATAGGCAGAACACTGTTTGACATAAATCACAGCAAGATCTTTTTCAATCCACCAACTAGAGTAATGAAAATAAAAACAAAAATAAACAAATGGGACCTAATTAAACTGAAAAATTTTTGCACAGCAAAGGAAACAATAAACAAAACGAAAACACAACCCTCAGAATGGGAGAAAATATTTGCAAATGAAGCAACTGACAAGGGATTAACCTCCAAAATATACAAAGAGCTCATGCAGCTCAATATCAAAAAACAAACAACCCAATAAAAAAATGGACAGAAGACCTAAATAGACATTTATCCAAAGAAGACATACAGGTGGCCAAGAAACACATGAAAAGATGCTCAACATCATAATTATTAGAGAACTGCAAATCAAAACTACAATGAGGTATCACCTAATACTGGTCAGAATGGCCATCATCAAAAAATCTACAACCAATAAATGCTGGAGTGGTATGGGGAAAAGGGAACCCTCCTACACTGTTAGTGTGAATGTAAACTGGTACAGCCACTATGGAGAACAGTATGAAGGTTCCTTAAAAAACTAAAAATAGAGCTACCATATGATGTAGCAATCCCACTCCTAGGCATATATCTAGAGAAAACCAAAATTTGAAAGGATGCATGCAAATAGCCAGGACATGGAAGCAACCTAAATATCCACCAACAGAGGAATGGATAAAGAAGATGTGGTACCTATATACAATGGAATATTACTCAGCCATAAAAGGAACGAAATAGTACCATTTGCAGAGACGTGGATAGACCTAGAGACTGTCATACAGAGTGAAGTAAGTCAGAAAGAGAAGAATACCGCTCGTGTTATATGCTGAATATTGTATAACACTGCTTATATGTAGAATCTAGAAAAATGGTACAGGTGAACTTATTTGCAAAGCAGAAAGAGTCACAGATGTCAAGAACAAACTTTTGGTTACCAACGGGGGGAAGGGTGTGGGTGGGACGAATTGGGAAATTGGGATTG
Organism: Leucopleurus acutus; assembly: GCF_964270905.1. Lineage (NCBI taxonomy): Eukaryota > Metazoa > Chordata > Mammalia > Artiodactyla > Delphinidae > Leucopleurus > Leucopleurus acutus. Next base: position 120,888,018 of record NC_139148.1, on the reverse strand, counting down.
ACACATATACACTACTATGTATAAAATAGATAACTAATGAGAACCTACTGTATAGCACAGGGAACTGTACTCAATGATCTGTGGTGACCTAAATGGGAAGGAAATAAAAAAGAGTGGATATATGTATACATATAACTGATTCACTTTTCTGTACAGCAAAACTAATGCAATATTGTAAAGCAAATATACTCCAATTAAAAAAGAAAACAGAAGAACAAAAAAAAAAAGAAATAGAAAGCCAACTGGAGGGGCTTCCGTGGTAGCACAGTGGTTAAGAATCTGCCTGCCAATGCAGGGAACACGGGTTCGAGCCCTGGTCTGGGAAGATCCCACAAGCTGCGGAGCAAGCAAGCCTGTGTGCCACAACTACTGAGCCTGCGCTCTAGAGCCTGCGAGCCACAACTACTGACCCCGCGTGCCTAGAGCCCATGCTCTGCAACAAGAGAAGCCACCGCAATGAGAAGCCTGCGCACTGCAACAAAGAGAAGCCCCTGCTCACTGCAACTAGAGAAAGCTCACGCACAGCAACTAAGACCCAATGCAGCCAAAAATAAATAAATAAAAATAAATTTATTAAAAAATAATAATAATAATAGAAAGAAAACCGACTGGTGCTTACCAAAGGGGAGAGGGAAGGGGTGAGGCATAAGTTAGGGGTATGTGATTAACAGGTACGAACCATTACGTATAAAATAGATAAGCAACAAAGATGTACTGTATAGCACAGGGAATTAGAGCCATTATCTTGTAGTAACCTACAATGAAATATAATCTGTAAAAATCCTGATTCACTATGCTGTATACCTGAAACTAATATACTACTATAAATCAACTACTCTTCAATTTTAATTAATTAATTAAATGCCCATATAAATTTTTTAAAATATGCAGTTCTTAAGTATTGAAGAGTGATATAAGAGCAGTTTAGGGCAGTGGTTGTAAGAGTGGACTCTGGTACTGGATTTAAGTCTAGATTGATGACTTCTTAGCTTTATGACCTTGTATATGTTCCTTAATCTTTCTGTGCTCATTTTTCCTTTCAACCACTTTCAGTTCCCTGTCCAGCATGTAAGGAAATTGAAGTTGCTACCACATCCTAAAAAATGTATAAACCTGAACAAACTGAAAAATCAACACCTCTTGTTAGATTCATCAAAGGAGTGAGGTCATAGGGCAAAACACTTCCCCAAGAACACAGAAAGGGAAATACAGAAAAATCACAACTTATAGGAGCAGAAACTCATGTCCAGAAAAATCTCTATGGGAACCAGAGCAAGAATAGGAAAACCTAAATAACTGATAAATTACCAGAGGCTCTGAGTAGACAATTCTGAGAGCTAAAAATCCAAGGGGCTCCATAATAAGGGCGTCCCCACACTTTTGTAAGTTTTACCTCTAAGAACTCTATCAGGCCCTCACAGTGAATATCAGAGAAAAATCTTCTTGTGCTTCCTGCAGGGAAAGGGATAAAGGAACCATTTGGAAAATACACCACAGCATTCTGTTTTTCTTAACAAAGTCTGCCTTCTTAAGAAGCTATTTTAATAGAACTTAACCTGCTGGGGTTTTATCAGAGGATAATCTTCCTAGGAGAAGGGAAACACCCAATTCCAGCCCCCCTCTAGCCATCCTGTACCACATAAAGGGGAAAAAAAGCAACACTTCTGGAGTTCATAGTTCAAAGGCAAAGGCTCACGAAAAGACTAAGACATAATCATAGGAATATAGAATGCTTCCCTTCCTCTACACTTTACCACCACATTGCTAAAGGCCTATTTATAGAAGTCCCTTTTCCTAGTACATTATGTCTGGCTATCAAGAAAAACCACAAGACATACTACAGACCGAAAAACAAAGAGACAGAGAAAATATCAGAACCAAAATCAGATATGACAGATATATTGGAATTATCAGACCAGGAATTTAAAATAATTATGATTAATATGTTAAGTAATAGACAAAGTAGACAGCATACAAAAACAGATGAGCAATGTAAGCAGAGATATGGAAATTCTAAGAAAGAACAAAAAGAAATGCTAGAGATCAAAAAACACTAATAGAAATGAAGAAAGCCTTACATAGGATTATTAGTAGACTGAACACAGCTGAGGAAAGAGTCTTTGAGTCTGAGGATATAAAAATCTCCAAAACTGAAAATCAAACAAAACAAAGATGGAAAAAACAAAGCAGAACATCCAAGTATTGTGGGAAAACTATAACAGCTATAAAATATGCATAATGGAAAGACCAGAAGAAAGAAAGAAAGAAGGAAGGAAGGAAGGAAGGAAGGAAGGAAGGAAGGAAGGAAGGAAGGAAGGAAGGAAGGAAGGAAGGAAGGAAGGAAGGAAGGAAGGAAGGAAGGAAGGAAGGAAGGAAGGAAGGAAGGAAGGAAGGAAGGAAGGAAGGAAGGAAGGAAGGAAGGAAAGAAAAGATAAAAATTTGAAACAATAATGACTGAGAATTTCCCCCAAATTAACACCAAACAACAGATACTGGAAGCTCAGAGATCACCAAGCAGGTGATAAATGGCAAAAAGAAAACAAAAACACAACAACTAAATCTAGGCAATATCATATTCAAACGTCAGAAAATCAAAGATAAAGTCTTTGTAAGTATCCTGAGGAAAAAGAAACATTACCTATGGAGGAGTAATGATAATAGTTACATGTGACTTCTCCTCAGAAACCATGAAAGCAAGAAGAGTGTGGAATAAAAGTAAAGCGTTGAGATAAAGAAAACAAACAAACAAAAAACAACCAACATACAGTTCTGTACCTTGCAAAATTGTCCTTCAAAAGTGAAGGAGAAATAAAGACTTTCCCAAACAAATAAAAACTGAGGAATTTATTGCCAGTAGACCTGCCTTGCAAGATATGTTGAAAGTAGTTCTTCAGAGAGAAGGAGAGTTAAGAAAGAAAGTTGGATTTACACAGGGAAAGGAAGAGCTGCAGAGAATGAATAAGTGAAGGTAAAATCACAACTTTTCTTTCTTAATTGATCTCACATAGCAGCTTGTTCAAAATAATAGCAACAATGTATTTGAATTTATTTATTTATTTATATGCCCCTATATATAAGTGAAATGAATGACAATAATGATTCAAGGGAAGGGTAAAGGAGGTAGGAATTATAATTATTTTGTTACTATAAGGTACTCACACTACCCATGAAGTGCTGTAGTATTATTTAAAAGTGGACTTGGATTAGTTGTAAATGTATATTTCAAACTTAAAGGCAACTATTAAAATTTTTTTAAACATGTATAATTGATATTCTAAGAAAGGAGAGAAAATGGAATCATATTAAATGCTTGATTAAAACCACAAAAAGCAGATAAAGTATCGAAGACAAAAATAGGAGCAATAACAAAGGCAGCAAATAGAAAACAGTAACAAATATGGTACATATTAATCCAACTATATTAGTAACGACTTTAAACATCAATGGTTTGAATACACCAATTACAAAAGATTGTCAAAAACTGTCAGAGTAGATCAAAAAACAAGACCCAACTAAATGTTTTCTACATGAAATCCATTTTAAATATAAAGACACATATAGATAAAACGTAAAGAGGTAATGAAAGATATACCATGCTAACACTAATGAAAAGAAAGCTATATTAATTTCAGGAAGAGCAAACTTCAGAGCAAGGAAAGTTATCAGGGATAAAGAAGAGCATTACATAATGATAAAGTGGTCATTTCTCCAAGAAGATATAACAATGCTTAATGGGTATGTGCCTAACAACAGAGCACCTTGATACATCAGGCAAAAACTGATAGAGCTACAAGGAGAAATAGATGAATCCACTACTATAGTTGGAGACAGTTTTCCTTTCTCTAAAATAACAATAATACTAGTACCTACTCAACAGGGTGAGTATGAGGATTCAATGAATTAACACATATAAAGTCATTAGATACTGTCTGATACATTGTAAGAACATGAAAAAATGGTAGCTATTATTGTTAGTCTACGTAGAATCATTATTATTTTCTATGTTTGACACACAGTTCACTATACTAATCTGTCACTTTTGCGTCTCTTCTGGAAACCTGGTAAAAACAGAGGGGAATAGAGGAGTATAGAGATGATATATTGTTTTAAAATAGATCACAGAGTAAAACCATTTATTCTTCTATCCTCACACTCAACATGACCCCTGCTGAACTGAAGGGAGAAAGAAATTTGCTGACAGAATAGATCAATAAAATTTATTCTTCCTCACTTTCATCCCCTGCTGTTTGAATTCATCCCTTAGGCTGGGTATATGGCAGGATTTAGGAGTCAGAAGAGATGGGATCATTTCCTAGTCCCTGAGTCATATTGCCCTTTGTCCAGCCTGGACAGAAATACTGTGGAGTAGTAGGGAAAGTCGCACATGAATTCATAATGGAATTGGAAACAGAGTAAAACTACATTTAGAGCAAAAAAATGAAAGGGAAGAGAGGGACAAAATACATAAGTTTACAATGAGGCAAGTAGGTGGCATCTTTTTGTTGCTCTTGAAAGAAATATTTGCTACATAAAATCTTCTGAAGAATTCACTCTGGAGGAAGCCTGTTTTGTTGTTGTTATGGTTGTTGAGTAATTCCTGTGTACGAGGGTGCATTAAGTGTAAATGGTAGTGCCCTTGTGATTAGAAGCAGGGAGGAGCTAACCTTTATTGAGTAACTACTATGGGAAAGGTGCCTAAGTTTATAAATCCCCTGAAAAAAACCAGCAAGGTAAATTTTGTCCATTAGACATGAAAAAACTGAAGTGCAGAGAGTTTTAAGTGAATTGCTGAAGTTCACATAGCAAGTAAATTGCACATCTGAATTCAAACCTAAATCTGTCTGATTGCAAACTCTTTCTGATGCTTTCATACTACCTTTATTTTTTTTTAAAAATCATGCCTAAAAGGGGAATTTAGAATTCCCCTAGAAAGCCAGTATGAGATATAAAATTGTACTTCTTCATACATTTCAAGTCTTAGAATATAAGTTTTTGTTCCTGATGCCTGGAAATTTTCTTACTAATCTGAGGTCCCCTCCATCCAGAACTCTTCAGATATGTGAGGTTGACTCCTCTGAGACTGTCCTTCTCAGGCATGCAGACTTATAGCAAAAACAACCTGGAGTTGAAATCAGTCAGTCCTGAGTTCCAATATTAGTTTCATAATTTCTCTATAACATTGGGCAAGTTTCTTAGGTTCTCTGAGCCTCAATGCCCTCCTTTTTCTTTTCTAGTTCCCTTCTTCCTTAACTCATTTGGAATAGATAAGAGGTATCTGTCATCTTATGTTTGGTCAACCCCTCGGGTGTGTTAAACATTGCCACTATAATTAAGTGTAACAATCATCGTCCAAACTCTGTGCCTTAAAGTTATTCTTACAAATCTCTGGGTTGGCTGGGTGTTTCTACTTCAACAGTATAGCCGTTGGAGGTATTCTGACCTATGTGTTTCCTGCCAGTGCCTAGGTTAAAGGGTAAACAGCTATCCTGGAATAGCTAGGATAGTTCTCATGGTCATTGCAGACGCAGAGGAGGGCAAGCACAAACATGAGTCCTCTTAAATTATAGGGTCAGAACAGGCATATTGTTACTTCTGTCCCATTCTCTTGGCTAAAGCAAGTTACAAGGCCAAACCTGGCCAAGTCAAAAAACAAGGTGTGGCAAAGTACCTTCTATGTTCATTACTGGCATAACAAAAGTGTGGATGCAGGGGAAGGTGAAGATTGAAGTTGACAAGTCAATCTCTCACCATCTTTGATACTATTTGAAATGTTCTTTATCCTTCTCAAACTTACTATTCTACTTCATCCGGAATAAAATCTTTCAATTCCTGACTTTCCACCTACAAGTTTCTGTAGCTACACTTACCATTTTCTCTTTTCTTCCAGTCTCAGATTAAGATACAATATTCAACCTGTGCTTTGAATTCCATTCCCTTCTCACCCCTCTGGAAACTATCAATTATCTCTTCTCTCTCCCACATACTCAACTTAGACTTTTTTCTTTTCTCCTTCTTTTAAAGTGTCAGTTTTCCCACTCAACAACAACAAAAAAACTAAAAACAAATTTTAAAATTCTTTTGACCTAACATCTTCCATCTAGCAACTACCCTACCTTTCCCCTTCCCTTTTCAGCCAAGCATTCAAAGAGTATTATTTCATTTTTCTCATTTCATGTACTCCTCATCGTATTGAAATCTGGCTTCTCCCATCTCTCTCCTGGTAATGTTCTCTCAAATGTCACTGTATATCATTCCTTTCCTGAAATGCTCTTCCTCTGGCTTACATATTACTCTCTTCCTCTACTCCTCTTAAATCACTGCATGCTCTTCCTCAATTTCTTTCACTGAATCCCCTCCTTTGCCTCGTTTTTTAAAATGTTGTTTCCTAGAGGTTGGACCGCAGTCCACATTTTATTCATTCTTTTTCACAAATGATCTATTTCCCAAGTTTTAACTATCTCTATCTTAATTTAAGATCTCTCTTCTAGTTTCCAGGTATCTCCAAATGACTATCACACAGGTAACTGAAACTGAATCTGTTCAATTCTGAATTCATTACTTCCTAGATAACACACACTGACCCTTAAAATTCACACAGGGTTAAGCTTGCCAGCTCTTCTCACTCAGTCTTCCAAACCAAACCTTTCACCCATTCTTGTTTCCTCCTTTTTGACCTCTCTACATCCAACCAGTCACCAAGTTAGATCAAATTGAAATCAGTCATTTACTACCATTGCCATACTTTAGAAGATTGTCATTTCTTGTGTGGGTTTTGTTGTTCTTTGTTGATTTATTGTTTTTGTCAGGGACTATTTCAGTAGCTTCCTAATTGGTCTTTCTCCATTTTGCTTCTAGGGGTAACCTTTTTACCATCAAGTGCCAGCCACAATACTTGATATGCTTTAGGTGCTCAATGTGAGTTAGGTCTCTTCCCCTTCCTCATTCTCAAGGCAAATACATAGCACTAGACTTGGACCCAAATGAAATTCACTCTATGAATTGTTGATTCTTCTTTTGAGAAAAGGCTTTTTTGGAAGAAAAATTAGGCTTGTTTCTGGCATCTCTGGTCTCCCATTTACTTTTTAGACCTTGTCTCCTTTATTTGGATCTCAACGTGCTTACAGTTTTTCACTTCTCTTTTTCTATCTAGTCCTTTCTTCAGGGTAATATATAATTAACGCTATCAGGATGAATAAGCTTAAAGAGAATAGACCTTAAATGTTTTCACCACACACAAAAACTGGTAAGTATGTGAGGTGATGGATGTGTTAACTAATCTTATTTTGGTAATCATTTTCAATATAAACATATATCAAATCATCACCTTATACACCTTAAAGTTACACAGTGTTATACATCCCATCAGTCATATCTCAGTAAAGCTGGAAAAAATTAGTGCTGTGCATAGCAGAGGAATGAGTTGTTAGTTTTAGTTGTCAGGGAATATCTTCATGAAAAAGAAGTACATTAAAATACCAAATTATAGTTTTTTAAAAAACATAAAGCATGACTTCTTTCAGAAGGATTAGTATTTTAAAAGGCTCCAAAGTCTTATAGTAAAGGAGAAATTCTCTAATAGCAGAACTTCAGGACTCCGTAATTGGTTAATGGAGGTGTTTGTGGATGGTGTTGGGGGGTGCCCTGAAATCATCGCATCTCCATGGCCTACTCCCATCTTCTTGCTGGCTCTGTATCTTGTTAAAGGTTATTGCTATAAACAGTGATTACTTTATAGTTTTCTCTTCTGTTTGGAGATGCAAGGTAGATTGCAATGGTAGCTCAAGTGCCTTCTGCCATCAGGTTCAGACAGAGTTCAGTTTCCTCCAGGGGCTCCTGAATTGTTATTTTAATTGGTCAATTATTACCCATATCACTGTTGGTGGATTACAATAAAATACCTTGTTGACTAAATAATTTTCAAAACAAAGTAGAATGTGAACTTGATTGTAAACCTAGACTATATTTGAATTAATTTGTAAAATAATAGAATAGTCTTTAGTACAACAGCATCAATTCTGAATATATAATCATGAAACTCAATGACCTTGAACAGAGATGATGTTGGAAAAAATTAGGTTATGTGAAGAAATAATAATGACTAGTGGATGAAATTCACAAAAGATACGTTGCTAATTTTGGTTACTGATTTAAAATTTGAAGTGGCAGCAAATAGCATTATCATCTTCATTTTGTTTCCTTAAATGAAAGAATAATTAGGAAGCCAGATTAATTTACAAAACATGCTGAAATCATGGCTAACAGGCTGCTTGTATTGTTTTCTTAGAAATGAAAAGATCTCCTCTATCATGACATATTTAAAAGTCAATTTGTGCCACTGTTCTTTTTTTTCCCATCAAGTTTTCATGAAAGCCTCTTCTCTTGTTCGATCCTTAGTCTCTTCTTGTTGACAGAGGTAGAAAAGAGGATCTTTGTTTAAGAAAAAAGGTTACATGAAAAAGATTCTGGATATACTCCTAGAGCAAATGCATCCTTAGGTTCTTTACTTTGTTTCGAATGACTGAAGCATTAATTTCAGATTCACTATGTCTGAATTGTCATTAACTGAAGATAAACCATCAAAATGAAGCGTTGTGAGGAATAATACTCAAATCCTAATGTCTTTGACTACATAGATTTGATGCTGGTATAATTTTAGGACAGTAAATTTCTCCTTATTATTTTTATATTTCAGCCAGACAGACACGGGTTTGAATCCCAACACTGCTTTTTACTATAAGTGATTCAGAGTAAATCTTTGATTCTATTTCCCCATTTGTAATTTTAAAATGGCATGCCTTAACATATGAGAACATTATGATGGTTAAATAAGATAATTTATAGAGATAGGTACCCTTCATATAAAACTATAAGTACTCCATAAATGCTTACCTTCTTTGCTTAATGCTCCCTCTTCGACCATGCTCTCTTTTCCTCACATGTAAGTAATATTACTGATATTTTACAAGTGAATGAGATCTCATATTAATGTTAAATGTGTTATCTACTTCAGAGTAAGTCTTTAGGGAAACTATACTCATTTTCTAATACTGTTTCCAACACTCAAGATATCTGTAACTGCTCTTTAGAAATTCATGTCAGGTTAGTCTCCACATGAATAAACCAGTTCATTACTTCAAAACCATACCTTTTCAGCCAGAGGCAAAGAGTAAAAAATATGTAACCAAGTTTGATCATCTGCTTCAAATATTTTTTATGTTTCTTCCTGTTTCTTTTTCTTTTAGGGAACTCCAAAGAAACATGTAAAACTTGATATTGTCCCCAACTCATATGGCTCTTCATTTTTTTCAGCTTGTTTTTCCTTTTCTGTGCGTTCGTTTGGGATTGTTTAGTTTCTATTGCTATGTCTTCTAGTTTACTGATCTTTGTTTCTGCCGTTTTTAATCCATTAATAATGCCATCCAGTGTGTGATTTTTTTTCATTTGTTTTTCTCATATCTGGAAGTTTGAAATTGGCTCTTATTTATGGTTTTGATATGTTTCTACTACTCTCTAAGTCATAGGTCTACCTATGTAATCTAATGTCCCACCTTAACTGTTAGTAGTTACAAATTGTTCTGTACTCTGAGTTTCCTACGCATTTTTGAGTTCTGATCTTATTGATCATTTTACCAAGAGAGCCTAGTTAGACCTCCCTGGTTAGTTCATATCCTCCCTAACACTTTTACTACTCCTTCAGAGCATTCATCACTGCTGTAATAATACATCTTTGGGTACAATTTAATTAATGTCTCTTTTTGATCAGTGGTATATCTCCAGCACTCAGCACACTGTAATGCTTGGCATATTGATGGTACTCAAATACTTCAACAATGTTTCCAGGAAAATTTAAAGATGTATACTCAATGTTGTCCAAACCCTCCAGAGTTAGTAGTGAATAACCTCACGTATATTAATAATGACCATCATGAGTCATAAGCTTTGTGTTCATAACTTCAGAACTTGAAAATTATAATTTGTAAAAGTCTTAAGAGGCAAATATCTAATTTATTTACAGATTTTGCTGTATTTCAGAAATACACAGAACCTTAATTTCCTCTCATTTTAAACTGGGAGTTGCACCAGCCTGAGGCGCGCCGCGCGTCCTCCCGGGGGAGTTGTCCCTGGATCCCGGGACTCTGGCAGTGGCGGGCTGCACAGGCTCCCAGGAGGGGAGGTGTGGATAGTGACCTGTTCTCGCACACAGGCTTCTTGGTGGTGGCTGTAGCAGCCTTAGCGTCTCATGCCCGTCTCTGGGGTCCGCGCTTTTAGCGCCCATCTCTGGAGCTCCTTTAAGCAGCGCTCTTAATCCCCTCTCCTCTCGCAGCAGGAAACAAAGAGGGAAGAAAAAGTCTCTTGTCTCTTTGGCCGGTCCAGACTTTTTCCAGGACTCCCTCCCGGGTAGCCGTGGTACACTAACCCCTTCAGGCTGTGTTCACACCACCAACCCCAGTCCTCTCCCGGCGCTCCGACCAAAGCCCAAGCCTCAGCTCCCAGACCCGCCCCAGATCACCTGGCGGGTGATCAGACAAGCCTCCTGGGCTGGTGAGTGCTGGTCAGCACCGAACCTCTGTGCGGGAATCTCCCCACTTTGCCCTCTGCACCCCTGTTGCTGTGCTCTCCTCCGCGGCTCCGAAGCTTTCCCCCTCCGCCACCCGCAGTCTCCGCCCGCAAAGGGGCTTCTAGTGTGTGGAAAGCTTTCCTCCTTCACAGCTCCCTCCCCGAGGTGCAGGTCCCATCTCTATTCTTTTGTCTCTGTTTTTCCTTTTTTCTTTTACCCTACCCAAGTACGTGGGGAGTTTCTTGCCTTTTGGGAGGTCTGAGGTCTTCTGCCAGCGTTCAGTAGGTATTTTATAGGAGAACTCCACGTGTAAATGTATTTCTGATGTACCTGTGGGGAGGAAGGTGGTCTCCGCATCTAACTCTTCCGCCATCTTCCTCAACTCCCCCCTTCTTTATTTTTGGTAATACTTTTTACGTTGAAATCTATTTTATCTGATATTAATATATCTACTCCATCCTCCTTATCCTTATTCTTCACATAGTGTATCTTTCTGCATTCATTTACTTTCATTCTGTATTTGTCTTTAGATGTAAAGTGTGTCTCTTTCAGACAGAATATAAATGTGTCTTTTTAAAAAGCGTATTCTCCCAAATTTCCTTTTAATTGGGGTATTTTGCCTATTAATATTTAATGTAACTGTTGATATTGGTGAATGTTCTAGCCTGAATTGTTTTCAACCATCATTTTCTCAAGTAATTTTTCTGTCCCATTCTCTCTCCTTTGTTCTGGAGTGCCAATTACACATATATTGGAAAGTCTGGTATTATCCTTTAGTTAACTGACATTTTATTTATTTTCTAATCTTTTCTTTCTCTTTATCCACATTGATTAATTTCTATTGCTTTATTTTACAGTTCATGTATTCTTGTCTCCCATCTCCATTTAGCTGTCAAATTCATGTAGGGAATTTTTAAAATTTCAGATACTATATTTTCCAGTTCTGGAATTTCTATTTGGTTCCTTTTTATAATTTCTATATCTCTGCTGAGGTATCCTGAGTTTTCATTTATTACAAACATATTTTGTCTTGCTCAATTATGGGTTTTTATAATGGCTTAATTTTAAATCCATGTCTGCTACTACCAATGTCTAAGTCATCTTGGAATAAATCGATTTATTTTCTTTTCTTTTGATAATGTGTTTCATTTTCTTGTTTTTTTTTAATGCATATCAATTTGAATTTTATTCTGAACATTACAAATACTAAATTGTGGAGATTTTGTATTCTGCTAATTTTCTATGATGAATATTTCTTCTTTTGTTTTATCATGTAATTATCTTGGCTGGATTGAACATCAAACACTTTTTCTTGAGTAGCAAATCTGGTTTCACATCAATCTTTTGTCTTTGCTTAAGCAGCTTTTATTCTATGCCATGCATGCTTGCTTAAAGGGTCAGTCAGAAACGTGGTTAGACTGAATTTGGTTATCCTCAGTCTGGCTCTTCCCTTAGATTCTCTCATTCTAATCAGCAGCCATGGTTTCCATGCTATCAATTTCCTGGATTCTTTGGCCAGAAAGGCTATGGTTTTCTCACTAGTGCCTCTACCACCTTATGCACCACATAAGCAGATGCACTTATTTTTGGGATAAAATTCACAAAAGCTGGATCTTACTTCATACAAATACACACCTCCCTTCTTCTGAAGATATACTCCTTACCAGAATCTGTCTGCTTCTGTGACACTCCAGTACCTTCAGGTAGTTGCTTGCTATATTAGGTCCAGATGTTATAAATATTTTCTGCAGGGGACTTTGTCTGGTAGGGTCTAGTCTGTCCTCACAGAAATGAGAAATTCTCCAGATGGTTTTTATTTGATTGAACTGTAGCGTTTGAGTGGGTAGTGGTGATAAACTGGAAATATGCAGTTGAAATTTTCTTGTAAAAGTTCCTTGAATTTTAGGTTGTGGAGTTTGTGCTCAATTTGGAAGGTAATGAGGAGTAACCAGGGCATGGAAAGCTGGAGTTATGTTCTTTTAAAATACCTGTTTTAGTAAGCTTGAGCTGATATAACAAAATACCATAGACTGGGTGGCTTATAAACAACAGAAATTTATTTCCCACAGTTTTGGAGGCTGAAAGTCCAAGATCACAGTGCCAACATGGTCAAGTTCTGGTGAGGACCCTATTCTGGGTTGTAGACTGCCTACTTCTCTGCGTATCTTTACATAGGGGAAATAAAGGAAGTTTGGTTTCTAGCCTCTTCTTTAAAAGGCACTAATCCCATTCAATTCTGCTCTCATGACATAATTACTTCCCAAAGTCCCTACCTCCAAATACCATCACATTGGGATTAGAGAATTTGGGTTGGGGAGGATAGGACACGAACATTCAGTCAATAGCGATACCTATATGTTTAACTTAATTAGTGTACCAAAAAAGCATTTGTGAGAATAGATGTGTTTGGAAACTTTTTCTGTACTGATATGTGTTCTTCTCTCAAAGTCTTTGAAGAGATTCCAAAGAGAAACACAGAAGAATTACAAAACACACTTTCCTTCTTCCTAGGACAACCAACTCTGAGGCGGGAGTAACAGGAAGCCAGCACAATGAAATTCAGTAACTGACTTTCAATTTCGCAGATCATAATTCTGAACTGACAGGAAGCAACGGGACTGAAGCTAAGGCCCTTTAGTGAAGATGGACCAGTAATTATGTGGAGTGCTGCATGTTCTACTTTTGTTTGCTAAATAATAGAATACTCTGGGGTGCTCTCATAATTACATCATAGTCACTCACTCAATGTACTCCATTAGCTACCAACCTTGAACATTTTGAGTTGTTTCTTGCCAGGTAGATGAAAATGATGGAAGAAAAAAATTACCCTAAATTATATGAAACCCTTAGGAAAAATTAGTTTTATTAAACTGATGTCTGAGTCATCGCAGGTACTGTTTTGAAAGATGTCCTGTAATTTGGTTTTATAAAAGAGCCTTCTTTTTGTTGTTTATTAATTAGCAGCAGGGTAACCAATGTTGTGTAGCAAAGGGACAATGAAGAAAGAGGTTTGGGAGAAAGAGTAATTTTATGATTAGGCTTTATTCTTCTTAATCATCCATTAGCGAAACTCCCAAGGATAGCAATGGCACAGTGAAAGCTGAATTAAAGTGGCAGTGAAAGCTGAAATCAGCGAAAATAGTAGTCTGCTACATTTAAGATATAACAGAGGCAGCAGTGCATCGAGGTTAGAGTGAAGGTGAAAAAGAAAAAATATATATAATAGGATACAATTGAAAAATAGACTTCTTTGTGGTTACCACCCTGGAATGGGAACAATTACTACCTTGCAAAGAGATTTTTACTTTATCACTCTGTTCACCTCAGGGGACAATGAAGGCAGGTTAACATGGTCCACAGGGCCTCAGGAAAGCATTTATAGTCATGAGATTGCATTTACTTTTATATAAGTTAGACCTTACTTTACCCTGGATTCATTTATCCTTTACTATAACTGGGAAAATCTGGAATGTTTCTCTTGTCCTTGTTCTCTTCTTGAACACTTGAACACTATCACAGTCTTCTATTGGATTTGTACACCTGTCTGCCTCTCAACAATAGATTTACAATTGCTTTCAGAAGTGGTACATCATATATTTCATAGCAGACAAAACTCAGTTTGAATGCTAAAGCAGTATTTTTACATGCTGTCTAATTGTTTGTCCAACAGTAAACCATGTTGGAGAAACACCACCCTTAAAATACTGAACTGGGGACTTCCCTGATGGTTCCGGGGTTTAGGCTCCATACTTCCACTGCAGGGAGTACAGGTTTGATTCGTGGTGGGGGAACTAAGATCCCACATGCCGCAGTACACGGCAAAAAATAAAGTGAACTGATGTTGAACCTAAGTGAGGTGTAGCTACTAGTGCTGATAACAAGAGTACTATTATAAATAGGATGACCAACTATATACCTCATTGTGCAAGCTGGGATGCTTTAGGAAGTGAAGTGGGGTTATTGATAATTACACCAGGTATGTAGCCATAAATTAGGACTAACCACAAGTTGCAGTCACCTTATTTATAAACCAAAGTAAACGACGATAGGAAGCTGATTAAAACAAATATATATTAGTTTCAGAATAATGGAACAGAACCCAGGGAAAGAAGTCCTTGATGTGAGAGAATGAATAATTTTAAAATATTTATTATTTTTACTTATATGAAAATGCGTATTAAACTTTTTAAAATATAGAAAATATAAAGAAGAGAAAAATAATTTACTACCAAAGATAATGCACTATGCAAAATTTTTGTGTATTTTTCCAGATATTTTTTCTTGTGAATATATACAATGTTATGCATGTAGTACAGTAGTATTATATTTTTTTAACATCTTTATTAGTATTATATTTTAATATAATTATCTTTTCATTTTGTATTATTTAATCAGCATTTTCCCATTCCATTAAGTATTTTCCTACAACATGACTTTTATTGAGTTGATATTGATTCCTGTATTCAATTAATATTTATTATGGAGTCCACATAATAGATTCTATGAAGTAACCATATTTTATTTAATAATACATTATTGTTAAGACATTTAGATTATTTTATTGTTTAGTTGTTATGTATAAAGTTCACATAAATAACTTTATACATAAATCTTTGGTTTTCTCTTTGGTAATTTCCTTAGGACATGTTATAGAATTGGAAATCCTGGGTCTGATCATACGTGTATTTGTGAGGCTTATAATATACTTTGTCAAACTAAACTCCAGAAAGAGTGTATCATTTTTTGTGTGTGCCGTATGTGAGACAGCCATCTTACCCAACATGTGCCAGCATTAAATATTATACTTTACAAAATCTTTATCAATTTGAAAGGCAAAAAGGTATGTTATGGTCACTGGTGTTGAAATGTCTCTTCAATTTGCACTAGTATCACACTGTTTAAATATTGTCTATTAAAACTGGGCTTTAATATCTAGTTGAATTCCCCAATCCTTATTACTTTGCTTTAAAAATTATATATAAGTCTTGGCCATTTATTCTGCCAAATCAAATTAAAATTGTCTACTTCCTTAAACCTACAAACTAATTTGAAAGGGATTAGGCAGACATACAATACTGAGTCTTGCCATCCCGGACCATGGTACACATCTCTAATTTTTCAAGATGTCTTTTATTTTCCCTAGAAAACTTTTGTAGTTCACCTCACATATATCCTGCACATTCTTGTCTTGTTTATTTGTAGGTATTATATAGTTTTTTTTATGATTGTGAATCAAATATATTTTTCATTAATTTTCAAACTCATTTGTGCTGGCATGCATATATATATAGAGAGACAGACAGACAGACAGACAGACACAGACACAGAGAGACAGAGAAAGAGAGAGTGTGCCATGTTTTCTTGTTATCTATAAAAGTTGTCAAATTGTTTCTTAAAAATGTATTAGGAGCCTGTAGTAGATAATTTTCAGTAGGATGATATTTTTCCAAGTATTTATTATTAAGTTTCCTGTCTTTTGCTCTTCAGTGGCTTTACGTGGGCCTGCATTTTTTTCCCTCTAGAATTAGTGTTTACCAAAACACAGATCAGAAGCTACTTCCCCTTTACTATCAAGCAATTTGAGCTGCTCTGTTTCAGGGGAGAAACATGTATAGGTCACTAGTTGAGTTTCTTCACCCAGATTCACTGACCTTAGAGTAATTATGAATTGCCCTGAATTTTTTTAGAATTGTTTAGTTTTACTTCTTTTTATGCCTTCTTTAGTATTTTAGTAAGAATTTGGCAGATATATATAATCATATAACGTTTTGAACAAAATGTGAGAAATGGGATGTTAAATGTTTCTCCTCAAATTCTCCCATGTTTTTATATGCTAAAATAAATGGAACTTCACTCTCTCCTTCTCCAAAGAATTCTGAGGAAAAAAATGGATACATTAAAATGTGTGCTGTTGATAAATTTTTAAGGGGGATTAAGAAATACAAAAGAGAAGTATCAAATGAGATCATCTCATTCTGATTTGCTTCCTATAAGCATAAGAAATCTACTCATGTGTCTTTTTCCATTTGCAAATTCATTGGGTTACTTGCAATGACTTTCTGTCTTGCACCCCATTGTACTAAGAACAAAGGACCAAATGATGACACAGCTGTCTCAGCTGGCATAGTTACTCACAGTTTATAACTTTTGATTATTTCAATTCAATTCAATTTTGCCCATTCTTCTTACTAGATAAGTGGAGGGTCTACTAGACAAACATACTAATTCAAGTTATTTCTGCTTTTGTTGAAGAATACATTTAAGGAACCAACATTTCAGATTTCAGAGGATTTGGTGGGAAAAAACCCAATGTGTAAGACTAAATATACAGATATGAGTATGTGTGGTGGACTGAAAATAGCACTGGGCTTTAGTCCTGGCTCTACTCGAAGTATTTTTTTAATTTTTTATACAGCAGGTTCTTATTAGTTATCTATTTTATACATATTAGGGTATATATGTCAATCCCAATCTCCCAGTTTATCCCACCACCACCACCCCCCACTCTCCCCCCTTGGTGTCCATACGTTTGTTCTCTACCTCTGTGTCTCTATTTCTGCCCTGCAAACCAGTGCATCTGTACCATTTTTCTAGATTCCACATATATGCATTAATATACGATATTTGTTTTTCTCTTTCTGACTTACTTCACTCTGTATGACAGTCTCTAGGTCCATCCACGTTTCTACCTATGACCCGATTTCATTCTTTTTTATGGCTGAGTAATATTCCATTGTATATATGTACCACGTCTTCTTTATCCATTCGTCTGTCAATGGGCATTTAGGTTGCTTCCATGACCTGGCTATTGTAAATAGAGCTGCAATGAGCACTGGGGTACATGTGTCTTTTTCAATTACGGTTTTCTCTGAGTACATTATGCCCAGTAGTGGGATTGCAGGATCATATGGTAGCTCTATTTTTAGTTTCTTAAGGAACCGCCATACTGTTCTCCATAGTGGCTGTATCAGTTTACATTCCCACCAACAGTGCAAGAGAGTTCCCTTTTCTCCACACCCTCTCCAGCATTTGTTGTTTGTAGATTTTCTGATGATGCCCATTCTAATTGGTGTGAGGTGATACCTCATTGTAGCTTTGATCTGCATTTCTCTAATAATTAGTGATGTTGAGCAGCTTTTCATGTGCCTCTTGGCCATCTGTATGTCTTCTTTGGACAGATGTCTATTTAGGTCTTCTGCCCATTTTTGGATTGGGTTGTTTGTTTTTTTAATATTGAGCTGCATGAGCTGTTTATATATTTTGGAGAGTAATCCTTTCTCCTTTCATTCGTTTGCAAATATTTTCTCCCATTCTGAGGGTTGTCTTTTTGTCTTGTTTATAGTTTCCTTTGCTGGGCAAAAGGTTTTACGTTTCATTAGGTCCCATTTGTTTATTTTTGTTTTTATTTCCATTACTCTAGGAGGTGGGTCAAAAAAGATCTTGCTGTGATTTATGTCAGAGTGTTCTTCTTATGTTTTCCTCTAACAGTTTTACAGTAGCCATTCTTACACAGTCTTTAGGTCTTTAATCCATTTTGAGTTTATTTTTGTGTATGGTGTTAGGGAGTGTTCTAATTTCATTATTTTACATGTAGTTGTCCAGTTTTCCCAGCACCATTTATTGAAGAGACTGTCTTTTCTCCATTGTGAGTTTATTTTTGTGTATGGTGTTAGGGAGTGTTCTAATTTCATTATTTTACATGTAGCTGTCCAGTTTTCCCAGCACCATTTATTGAAGAGACTGTCTTTTCTCCATTGTATATCCTTGCTTCCTTTATCATAGATTAGTTGACCATAGGTGTGTGGGTTTTTCTCTGGGCTTTCTATCCTGTTCCATTAATCTATATTTCTGTTTTTGTGCCAGTACAATATTGTCTTGATTACTGTAGCTTTGTAGTATAATCTGAAGTCAGGGAGTCTGATTCTTCCAGCTCCATTTTTTTCCCTCAAGACTGCTTTGGCTTTTCGGGGTCTTTTGTGTCTCCATACAAATTTTAAGTTTTTTTGTTCTAGTTCTGTAAAAAATACCCTTGGTAATTTGATAGGGATTGCATCGAATCTGTAGATTGCTTTGGGTAGTATAGTCATTTTCACAATATTGATTCTTCCAATCCAAGAACATGGTGTATCTCTCCATCTGTTTGTGTCATCTTTGATTTCTTTCATCAGTGTCTTATAGTTTTCTGAGTACAGGTCTTTTACCTTCTTAGGTAGGTTTATTCCTAGATATTTTATTCTTTTTGTTGCAATGGTAAATGGGAACGTTTCCCTAATTTCTCTTTCTGATCTTTCCTACTCAATGTATTGACCTAGGGAGAGTTGTCTCCTCTCTCTGAGCTTCAGTTTTCTCATCTATAAAGGAAGGTTTGGAATAGGTAATCACTAAAGGAAGTGCCTTTGCAATGCTGGCAGCTGATGTTTCTGTGAAATACTTTACTTTACTGTGCAAAGATACAGGTAGTTTAGAAACAGTTGGATATTATCCCTGGCTAATTGTGCGGTTACATATGAGAGAAGCTTCATGAGACTGAGTGACTTTTTCATTTCCATTTTTTATATTCTTAGGGAAGATTTGGCTCATAACCCACAAAGACATTGTGAAAATGACCCTATTCATTTTGTCTATGCCATGCACTTTTAAATAATGATTACTTTCTACTGTTTCATTATGTAACTAGGAGATATTCTTTCAATTGCATGTTAACTCCTTCTGCCCATGTAATAATTTTCTCTGTAACATTCCTGAACCCATATTATGTGTACTTATGGAATAATAAAATTTTCACATATTACTTTTCTCACATAACTTTTAAATATGCTTCTTTCAATGGAAATCCTTCCACAAAGATTTTTTAATGAGTCAAATGGAATTCTTATTTTTAAATCTGCAAAAGCCATTTTATGGAATATATCTAGTTCATTCTCATTACCCAGGGTTGCAAAAGAAAGAGCACCGTAATGGGGTAACTCCTATGGTGTGAGGCACTAGGCAGTGAGGAACAAAAGATAAATTTCTTCCTAGTAGACACAGAAAATGGAATTCTTTCTATTCTGTGTGACTTTAGAAGGTGTGCTGCATTTTGAAGGTTAAGAGAAAAATCAGTTTTGCAATCCAGTGATAGTTCAATTCATATTTCTTGGCCCTGATTTGATTCATTTTCAAGTTATTCCAATAAGGTAGTTATAAAATAAAATGTGTTCCATCACTCAGAGTCCTTCTAAGTTAACAACTCTCAGATTTTTATCATTTGAGCTGATTTTTTCCTTTAGCAACTGGTTTCTGGTATCCGCATGACTATTAGACATCCCCAAATCATGTCATTTATTCATATTTGTATACCATGTTGTAGTTTACAAAGTCCTTTTATATCTATCTCCTCAAATCTTCACAATGACCCTGTGACATAGGCTGGGCTAGGATTATCAACTCTTTTCAATTATATTCACTTTTATAAAGTTAATTCTGCATGGTATTTTCCTTCCACAGACAGCTGAACTTTTTAAATAATCTGTTAACTTGCTATTGCATTAACTGCAATATACCTGCACATGAAATCAATGTAATTGTCCAATACCAACACCTCAAATTCAACATGTCTAAAACTGAACTCATTGTTTCCCCACCTTCTCCATCTCCACCTTACCATCTACCTAACATATATCAAAGCTAATCATCCTCCTTTGGGGTGTCACTTCATTTGTCACTATTTCCCTAATCTTCACCATTTCCCTAATTTTCATATCTAGAAACCCCTTTCTTTACCTTGCCCTCCTGCGTCAAATCAGTTTACCTGATTCTAGAGCAGCTATATCAGCAACAGCTGCTGTACATTTTCTCCCTTCTCCCCCACTGCCACTACCATAATTCTATTGCAACAGCCTCAAGATTGGATTTCCAGTCTCTAGTCTAGCTATTCTCCACTTTTCATGCTGCCAAAATCGTGCTTTTCTTAAAACAGGGCTTAAAATCTGTCACATCCCTCATCAAATATCCTCGGTGATGAGCAGTACAGATTAAAGCTTTGAAGTCCAATGGACTTAAATTTAAACTCTTTCTTAAAGATTAAAACCTGAGTATGTCTGAATCTAATGCATGATTATGTCCAGTATATTATTCTGACTTTTTAACCTTCAGGCTGAGCAGGAATCATAAAATTTCTCCTTCAAGTAGTGAACCAAGACCCCTAGCCCTTAGATTAAGGGTCAATAGCTCTTCTTGTTTGAACCTGCTGTTTTTTTAAGAACTCTCTGAATCCCTCAGACTTAGACTGTGTCTAGAAACTCTTGATGGTCAAAGTTAGAACTCCTGCAGTGTTGTGCTGTGGGAAAGGGAGAAGGATTTGTAAACCCTGGAGCGAGGTTCTGCCTACCCAAGGCCGGGGGAAACCACCGTCACCATGTCTGACCAGGTGCAGAGCCCAGCTTCCACTTTCCCAAGAGGGTCCGTGGGGAACCCGTGTGCCTTCCTCTTCAGAGGACTCATTGCAGAAGCAGGGCCCTAGGCCCCAGTTATGTAAAGGGAGAGAATACCTGCCCTGGAGCCTCCGTGGCCCTGCAAAGCAGGTGGACTCCACTTTTGGGTTCTTAAGTCTTTAGATAGTCTTGGAGTGGGGACGTGGGGGCGGGGGTGGAGGGAGACATTGTTTGGTGTTGCTGGGAACCTAGAAAGCTCTGCCTTCCGTTCGGATTGCAGCTGGGGCTGGGCTGCCTCTGCTCTGCTCTGAGTCTTTTTCTGTGTGGGTGTGCAGAGCTGTCGCCTCTTTCTTGTACTTTCCCATTTCTTACGCGGGATTGGTTCAGTAGCTCTCTAGTTGTTAAGAGAGAACTCAGAATAAAGAAACAAAGTAGAACAAAACTGCTAGAGCAACAGAAAGCGTTTCATCTGGGTGTTAACATGAAGATGACTGATACCTTTGAGGAAAAGGATAGGAAAACTTCGTGTATGTAGAGCAGTTGCAGAACATTTGCAGAAAGCTTCCTGTTATAGCAGAGTGCTCCAACTGAATGTTAATATCAAGAATTTACTTGGGATTTGCACTCAATCAGGAGTGTTCGACTTTATGTGAATCCCCCCTCTTTCAGAAGAATGAACAATCCTTGTACAACTGGAAGGGAGGCAAAACCTTCAACTGAGGACTTGGGGGATAAGAAGGAAGGAGAATATATTAAATTCAAAGTCATCAGACAGGATAGCAGTGAGATTCACTTCAAAGTGAAAATGACAACACATCTCAAGAAACAAAGAATCATACTGTCAAAGACAGGGAGTTCCCATGAATTCATTCAGGTTTCGCTTTGAAGATCAGAGAACTGCTGATAATCACACTCCAAAAGAACTGGGAATGGAGGAAGATGATGTGATTGAACTTTATCAGGAACAAACGGGGTCGTTCAACAATTTTGATATTTTTTTTCTTTTCCCTTAATCCTTTTATTTTTAAAAATAGTCCTTTTGTAATGTGGTGTTCAAAACAGAATTGAAAACTGGCACCCCATCTCTTTAGAACATCTGGTAATTTGAATTCTAGTGCCCATTATTCATTATTGTTTTCATTGTGCTGATTTTTGGTGATCAAACCTCAGCCCTGTTCATATCGCCATCTCCTTTTTAAAAATTACGTGTGTGCACAGAGAGGCCACCTTTTCCAGGACTGTGCAGTTACAGGCTTGTGATAAATAATATTGACTAATGTGAGTGTTCATAATGACTTTCCAATTGGCCCTGAAGTTCTAGCATGTGATCGCTTCACTCCTGGACTGTGACTTTCAGTGGGAGATGGAAGTTTTTCAGAAAACTGAACTGTGGAAAAATAACCTTTCCTTAACTTGAAGCTACTTTTAAAATCTGCGGGTCTGGACCAAAAGAAGAGGAATATCAGGTTGGAGTCAAGGTGACGGAGGTGGTGAAAATAATGACTAACTCCAAAGATGGCTTCACTGAAGAGAAAGCATTTTAAGCCTATGGTTGTCACTGACAAGAAGTTTCAGAGTAATATGAACAGAAAGTATCACTAATATATTTGGTCTTCAAGTATTTAGCAGGATTTTCCTTCTCAAATTGAAATAATTACTTGTAAAATTGTACTGCATATATTTTAAATAGAATATTTTAAATTGCAGCTAAACTTGACACGTTTAATTGAGCTATTTATTTTTAAGTTTTCTGTTTCTTGACATAAGAATGTTGACTAATTTAAACCTGCTTAAATATTTTTATACACTTATGTATTTATCCTCTCAGAAAAATTAGCACGTACTCTCTACTAAGTGTACAGAACTCTCTACTCTATGCTATCTTAAATTTTGTTTTCCTCTTATTTTTCCTACCTTAATTTTCTGCTTCTATTAATATATTCACTTATTCCTCATCTCATTTTCCTTATATATTTTATAAGATGCTATAATTCTCTTTATTATGAGATATACACACCTATGTACTTTCTTCGAGCAGACTCAAAATGATAAATTATATTTAGTCATTAGTAGTCTCTGCATAGCTTCTATGATATAAAAAAGCATGCTGACCTAAGTGTCCATCAACAGATGAATGGATAAAGAAGATGTGGCACATATATACAATGGAATATTACCCAGCCATAAAAAGTAACGAAATTGAGCTATTTGTAATGAGGTGGATGGATCTAGAGTCTGTCATACAGAGTGAAGTAAGTCAGAAAGAGAAAGACAAATACCGTATGCTAACACATATTTATGGAATCTAAGAAAAAAAATATATCATGAAGAACCTAGGGGTAAGACAGGAATAAAGACACAGACCTACTAGAGAATGGACTTGAGGATATGGGGAGGGGGAAGGGTAAGCTCTGACAAAGTGAGAGAGTGGCATGGACATATATACACTACCAAACGTAAAATAGATAGCTAGTGGGAAGTAGCCGCATAGCACAGGGAGATCAACTCAGTGCTTTGTGACCACCTAGAGGGGTGGGATAGGGAGGGTGGGAGGGAGGGAGATGCAAGAGGGAAGAGATATGGGAACATATGTATATGTATAACTGAGTCACTTTGTTATAAAGCAGAAACTAACACACTATTGTAAAGCAATTATACTCCAATAAAGATGTAAAAATAAATAAATAAAATAAATACTGGAGAGGGTGTGGAGAAAAGGGAACACTCTTGCACTGCTGGTGGGAATGTGAATTGGTTTAGCCACTATGGAGAACAGTATGGAGGTTCCTTAAAAAACTAAAAATAGAACTACCATTCGACTCAGCAACTCGTCTGCTGGCATATACCCTGAGAAAACCATAATTCAAAAAGTGTCATGTACCAAAATGTTCATTGCAGCTCTATTCACAAGAGCCAGGAGATGGAACAATCTAAGTCTCCATCATCGGATGAATGGATAAAGAAGATGTGGCACATATATACAATGGAATATTACTCAACCATAAAAAGAAACGAAATTGAGTTATTTGTACTGAGGTGGATGGACCTAGAGTCTGTCACACAGAGTGAAGTAAGTCAGAAAGAGAAAGACAAATACCATATGCTAACACATATATACGGAATCTAAGAAAAAAAATGTCATGAACAACCTAGGTGTAAGACAGGAATAAAGACACAGACCTACTAGAGAATGGACTTGAGGATATGGGGAGGGGGAAGGGTAAGCTGTGACAAAGTCTGAGAGTGGCATGGACATATATACACTACCAAACATAAAATAGATAGCTAGTGGGAAGCAGCCACATAGCACAGGGAGATCAGCTCGGTGCTTTGTGACCACCTAGAGGGGTGGGATATGGAAGGCGGGAGGGAGGGAGACGCAGGAAGGAAGAGAAATGGGAGCATATGTATATGTATAACTGATTCACTTTGTTATAAAGCAGAAACTAGCACACCATTGTAAAGCAATTATACTCCAATAAAGATGTAAAATAAAATTTAAAAAAGAGTCATGTACCAGAATGTTCACTGCAGTTGTATTTACAATAGCCATGACATGGAAGCAAGCTAAGTGTCCACCAACAGATGACTGGATAAATAGGGTGTGGCACATGTATACAATGGAATATTACTCAGCCATAAAAAGGAATGAAACTGAGTTATTTGTAGTGAGGTGGATGGACCTAGAGTCTGTCATACAGAGTCAAGTGAGAAAGAGAAAAACAAATACTGTATGATAACACATATACATGGTATCTTAAAAAAAAATGGTTCTGAAGAACCTAGGGGCAGGACAGGAATAAAGATGTAGACAAAGAGAATGGACTTGAGGACACGGGGTGGGGGAAGTGTAAGCTTGGATGAAGTGAGAGAGTAGCATGGACATATAGACACTACCAAATGTAAAATAGATAGCTAGTGGGAAGCAGCTGCATAGCACAGGGAGATCAGCTTGGTGCTTTGTGACCACCTAGAAGGGTGGGAAAGGGAGGGTGAGAGGGAGATGCAAGAGGGAGGGGATATGGGGATATTTGTATATGTATAGCTGATTCACCTTGTTATAAAGCAGAAACTAACCCACAATTGTAAAGCAATTATACTCCAATAAAGATGTTTAAAAAAAACAAAACAAAGTTAGAACTGCTCTAACTAGAGTCCCCATTTCCTACTCTCCTACCCTTTCCCGCTCACTTCCTTTGACCAAGCATGACAAACACTGCCCAAAATTCTTTTCAGTTAGCCTCGTACAGAGGATGATATACAAGTGAGATGGCTCAGTGTTCATTTTTTGTTTTTCACCATCTTTGTTGAACTTCGTGAGAAACTATCAGCATTGCTTGCTTAGACATTATGAGACATAGTGGAGAATTATCAGGTTTTGGTTCACACAAACCTAGGTAAGAGTTGTAGATCCTCTACTGACTGGTTAGTTGTCTAATTTGGGGACAGTTCATCTGACCTCTGTAAGCTTCAATTTCCTTTTCCCAACATGAAGAAGGTATACATTAGTATCTACTGACTGGGAGAATATGCAATGGTAAAAATTCTGTACAAAATTAAAGAACACTTTAAAATATATTTATATTTTATTATATAACAGTACATGTATCTATGAGATATTTCCTCCATTTGCAGTTAATACTTGTTATACATATTAAGTTTTGGTTCCTTTGCCATAACTCTGTGGTCACTTGAGGTCCAAAGACCACTTGTTGCTGTGACAAGGACTTCTAATTGGCTTCCAATATCCATTCTCACCTTCTTTTACTATCAAATAAGTTTTAGTTAGCCACATAGATGCCTGAACAATGACTATATTCCATGGCCTCCCGTGCAACTATGAGTGGCAATGCCATTAAGTTATGACCAATGCGATGTAAGCATATGTGAAATAGGCAACATCAAGGAATGCTGATAGAGAGACAGAATGACATCTTCTTTATTTATCATCCCTTTTCAGCTGGCTGGAATGCCAAAATTACATCTGAACCTGGAGCAGCTATTTGGGTTATGAATAGGAAAACTATGTTGAGAAAGTAGAGCAGTCGTACTGTGATCCTGGACCACTGATTGTTGCGGAGCACCCATACTAGGCTGATCCACCAAGCTGGACCTTTATGTGAAAGAAATCAATTTTTAATCCATTGTTACAATTTTCTTTTATAACAGCTGAATAATATTCTAATGTAGTTGGAAACCACTGAAATAATGTATGTGAAAGAGCTGATCAATGTTAGTGACATCTTATAATTGCCTAGGTCAGTTCTTCCCTTCCTTGAGCTAACTCCCCTTGGGTTTGTCCTATAACTCTGTAATACTGCTGCGTTATGGACTTGTGGGCCTCTGAAAGATCAGAAAAAACCTCCCTTCCCCTAGGCAACACATCCCATGCTACATTAGTTATTTTTACCTCCATGAACAGTTATGTATAGCAGTTCTCTGAGATATCCTCTGAATTCTCTGAAGCAATAATATGCAGTACTTTTTATAAGAGGCACTTTTGATTATTAGCTTCAGTGAAAGTAATAGGCAGGCAGATTTGTGGTGCTGTTTCCATGTGTATTCAAGAATGCATTGCTATTTCATAATGCTCCTTGTTACTCATAACCTGATTGGACAGTGTTGAAATCAAATGGAAATTGACACAATTACCTTTAAATTGTGTATTATAAAAATATTATAAACAATACAAATTATTCAGAATTAATAGAACATAAAGCACTATTTTTTCTCCTAGTGAAATTATAGGTGGAATTGGATCATATCTGGGTAGTAATGAAACATCCTGTTAACTTTCAATTACAGTCCTGAACAGCACCACTTGCGCATGTGCTCTTTCTCTCTCTCTCTATGATAGATATTATAATTAAGAGTTTAGACCAGAAAATAATCCAATCGACTGAACACTAAATGCATTACATGATAATAATTGAATTCTCATATTTTAATATGCACACACTATTTAGAAAGTCAAAATCACACCAAAACCAGAAAGTTTAATTGCTGTAGAAAGAGACACATCGGCTGGGCTACAAACAATGAAATATCACCACATCCCCTTATTTTTTTATGTGATGTTTTGTGTCCTCAACTTTACAATGTTAT
Organism: Leucopleurus acutus; assembly: GCF_964270905.1. Taxonomy (NCBI): domain Eukaryota; kingdom Metazoa; phylum Chordata; class Mammalia; order Artiodactyla; family Delphinidae; genus Leucopleurus; species Leucopleurus acutus. Next base: position 120,860,943 of record NC_139148.1, on the reverse strand, counting down.
TTTTGAGGTATTTAATGCCATTAACTATTGCAATGAGATATTGAGAAGTTTTATTCTTTATTAGGATTGAGGATATATGCTTACAACCAAATTCTTAAAGAACTCTGTGCTTAATGTTCTGCTCCTAACTGCAACAGCACATCACTGTGGCACCTCCATTAGCTTGTTCAATATTCCAGAGACTGCTTTGCCTGGCAATTGGAGAGCATCAGGAAGATAAACTCTATGAGAGCCATCTATTCCTTCGAATACAGAGCACGCCTGTTGACATCTTAAATGATAATTAGTAAATAAGGGACTCAAGCCTCATTCAGAATTGATACAAGATGAATTGTCTCTTTTCTCTTTCTCCAAATACAGGACTCAAATGGAAACTAAAGCAGAGTTCTCCCTTTGGTAAGCTAGTTGTGCTTTAAGTTTGAAGAGTGAGAAAAACAATTCTCAAAGCATAGGTTTACTTTCAGAGAAGGAGAGAGGAAGAAGTTTTTAAAAGAAAAGGTATTTCACTGTCATTGTAAAAAAAATGCATGAATGATTTTGTAGGCCATGCCAAGAGAAACAAGGATACTTCGAGGGTCACATGGACCCTAGTGCTAATTAGGATGCTCGCCGTGAGCCATTGCTTACAGGTTTCAGGGCCTGTACTAACCAATTCTATCAAAGAACTTTAAAAGGACACAGAATGATAAATATTTATTGCCTTAGATCATGAATTTCTGATACCAGAAATTTGGTCCCCTTTTGGGGACCAAAAGGGACCCCAGCGTAAATCCCACATAAAGGGAGTTAAGTGCATTGTCTCCCCTCATTGGACACCTGACGCCGAGCCCCATTGGTAGATGGACACTTGGTGTTGGGCCCTGCTTGTCCAGCCGCCTCTGCCACTTCCCAACGGCTGCTGGGGGCTCGGGCTGGGTGGGGAGGCACTGCCCGAGACCCGCAGGTCACCCTGTTGTTGGTGTTGAGCCCATTCAGTTCTCAACCATCAGTCTCTCCATCTCCCCAACATCTTGGTTTTAAGAAACATAGCAGGCCTTTTGTACCAGGCTTTTTGGTTTGTTGTTTGTTTGGGTCATGTTAAGATATTAATTTTGAGATTTGTTTTTTAGTTTTATCCACCCTATTTCAGGTTATTTTCAGTGATGTCATATGTGTATATGACATGTGTATGGTTCTTTTTAACCCTTCCTGTTTTTGGGGGGGTTTTTTTTAGAGGAAACTTTGAAGAGAAACTCCTTCTTGATATAGATATATATTTTTTTCTTTAGCAACTTGTTATCACTGGAATCAGAGGGAAAAAGTGATTTCTTTTTGCATTGGTTGTGTTTGTATGTCACAAATAAAGGACACTTTGTTCAAAAAAAATTGCATATTATGAAAAATACACTTAACCTTGAATATCAGCATGACTATGGCTTATTTAAAACAAAACAAAACAAAACATTTAAAGGCAGCGTTGTTAATAACCAGAAAGAGTTCTCTACTTACCTATGTGGTGGAAAATTATCTCATGGCAATATGTTTTAGTGACACCAGAATATTTCTCTTTTTAGATTTTTGGGGTGGAGAAAATTGCTGTTCTGAAAAGTAGTAATATCAACATACAGTATTACTGGAACAAAGAGTGTGATTAATCCATATTCTGCAACAGTTCCTCACTAAGCTATATTTAGTATAAAGAGGAGAAAAGTCTTAGCCTTCCTTCCTCATGCAGTTGTAGTTGCTTGATTGTTATGTTTGAAACTGAATCTGTAGGTATACTGATGTATTTGTGAGAAAGAAAAGATGATTATATATTTTATTAAATTATAAGGTAGTTTGTTCTGGTATCTCATTCTGGCTCATGCTCTAGAGTCTTTTTATTCTTCTTTTTCGTATAGAAGACTGTAGGGAGGCCTGATTTGTCAGGGATATAGATTTCTGTCTAGTTAAAGGTCAGGTGCCAAACAACTGATTTGATCGCTGAGCTGTTAGGTCATTAAGTTGCCTGAAATAACCTAGTTGCAAATGTTCATTGGTGATCCAGTCTGAGACTCTGCACTTAGGGATTGCATTAGCATCTGTGGAAAACTACTAAGTTGAATTTTGCCTTTGGAATTGCAAAAAAAAAAAATGTAGTCAGAGATGGGTATGCCACGGAGTAGAAATTTGCATATGAAACTACTTGTGATTTGAAGATATGTAAACGTCCTCTTCCTTTTCAAGCCTTTTCCTATGACCTGAAATTCTACTATTAGGAATTTCTTTATTTTTTTTACATTCAAATTGTGGCAACCCTGGGGAGTGAGATGACAAAGCCCTGGAATATAAAGGATCGGCTGCGTGGACTGCAGCCGTACTGAGCTTGTGAACAAAATGGGAATGCTGAGTACCTGAAGGAAGGTATTGAGAGAAATGGCCAGGGAGGCCTATGCCAAATTGACCCTTCTTCAAAATCTTGCTAACAGACTTTTCCAATCCTATTTTACAGAATCTAAAGAAACTTAAAGCTCATAAAATGAGGAGCACTGGACTTAGAGTCCAGGGTCCTAGCCCCAGCTATGTTCATTTATTGCATGCCCTAGGACAAGTCAGTGAACTCCTATAAAGAAAATCGTGTAAAATATGGTAATTTGAGTTGATGCTCTCAAAGCCCTAACATTCTGTATTTTATATTTTAGGTAGCTAGAATGTTGTTTATTATCTAGAGAAGGGCATAACATCTAGCAAACTGATGAATTATGTTTCCGTTTCAACTATTATTGCCCAGATCAGTTGTTTAAACCATAGTCTTTCCTGATTATGACTTTCAAGGTATGGTTCTGTTTTGCAATTTTGGAAGGGGGGCTGTATTTCCACACGTCATAGTGGAAAAGGTATCTTGTTTCAATTTTGTCACTAAGCTTCATGAAATTCCACTTTACTCCTTCTAACTTAGTTTCATTATTTCTGAGGTCTTTTTAGCTATTCTATTATATCCTTTTCTAATCACTCCACATATCAGTCCATCATACATGTATACATTTTAGTTTTTACATTGTTTTCAGCAAAACCAGAATTTAATAATTCTATATGGCTGTCATATAGCAATGATTTAAAAGAACTTCTTTTAACTAATTTAACTTCATTTAACTAACTAACCTAACTTCTTGTAGTCTTTAAACTAATTTCTGATGGAGCCATCTTTGCTAGCTCCCTAAATTCTTTTCATAAACTACTTATGGAGGTTTTATAACTCCTGAGAGCAAGTGTCCTCACGTTAGATAGTTTAAGTGCCCACATCATAGCTTTTTGGTAATTTTTAGTCATTCCCCTGTGAGTCAGCCACCTCAGGCTGCTTACGTGTTTCTATGTTCTTCCAACTCCCATACCCAGAGAACGTTATATATAGATATAGATATGTATTTATATAAATATCTATATCATCAATTTATATATATTTTAGATATGGATTCAGATATTGATATAGAGATGTGCATAAAAGAAAACTGACATGTGGAGATACTTAAAAATATTGGTCTTAATTTGGATCAATTTAATGCCATTTTACAAACATTTGCTGAGCGTCTACTGTGTACCTTACTCTGTTAGTCTGAGGTAGAAAATAGTCCTCTGACCTCAGGGAGATCCCAGTCTAGAAGACATTACAAAATCTTTCACCTTTCTGTTTTCTTGTAAATTGGTTTTAAAGGGAAAACTTGCAGATTGGTTTTAAAGGGAAAACTATCAGGTTTGAAAACTTTCCCAATAAATCTATATACCCCTGGATGTATATCATGACTTTGCATTTATGCTAGACTGCTCTGAAAGTAAAAATGCAGAGTTGATGCCACTCTCTGGAATCCTCTGCGATTGTTATTGGTCAAGCAGTTCCATATAGAATCACATCTCAAAGGAAATCAATGTTTTTCCTTCCAATGAAGCTCATAGACTAATATGTCAGTTAACATTTAGAATGGACCAAGGCCTCACACCTTCCAGTCTTCCAGTTTCATTTATTTTGTTGGTATGTATGCTTTATTTAACTTGAATCAAATCCGGGGCATTTTGCCTCTTGTCTATGTCATTAACTACAAGCATATACTGTCTCTTTTATGTCATGCAAAAGTATAAATGTTGGGACTTCCCTGGTAGTCCAGTGGTTAAAACTCTGCGCTCCCAATGCAGGGGGCCTGGGTTCAATCCCTGGTCGGGGAACTAGATCCCACATGCATGTCACAACTAAGAGTTCGCATGCTGCACTAAGAGTCCACATGCCACAACTAAGAAGCCCGCATGCTGCAACGAATATCCTGCATGCCGCAACTAAGACCCAGCATAGCTAAAGTAAATAATTTTTTTAAAGTATAAATGTTGTGCTTAGAATTTATGAAAAGATTTACAATAGGGAAATTTAGGGTTAAACTAGTATCTCAGTTAAGTATTGTAAACTAGCTGTAGATATCATTACTTATTACTCTTAAGCAGGCCCTCTAAAAATGTTTTTAAAATTCAAGTTTATCATTGATAATGTCCATTCTGGACAACATGAAATATTTCACACATATAAAAAATATACACAATGTGTATATGTAAGATACAAGGAATATAATGACCTCTTATGTAGTCACTATCCATCTTAAAGATAACCACTATCTTAAATTACATTTTTAATAAAAAATTGAGAAAATATTTGCAAAAGAAGCAACTGACAAAGGAGTAATCTCCAAAATTTACAAGCAGCTCATGCAGCTCAATATCTAAAAAAGAAACAACCCAATGCAAAAATGGACAGAAGACCTAAATAGACATTTCTCCAAAGAAGATATACAGAGTGCCAACAAACACATGAAAGGATGCTCAACATCACTAATCATTAGAGAAATGCAAATCAAAACTACAATGAGGTATCACCTCACACCGGTCAGAATGGCCATCATCAAAATATCTACAAACAATAAATGCTGGAGAGGGTGTGGAGAAAAGGGAACCCTCTTGCACTGTTGGTGGGAAAGTAAATTGATACAGCCACTATGGAGAACAGTATGGAGGTTCCTTAAAAAATTACAAATAGAACTACCATATGACACAGCAATCCCACTACTGGGCATATACCCTGAGAAAACCATAATTCAAAAAGAGTCATGTACCACAATGTTCACTGCAGCTCTATTTACAATAGCCAGGACATGGAAGCAACCTAAGTGTCCATCAACAGAGGAATGGATAAAGAAGATGTGGCACATATATACAATGGAATATTACTCAGCCATAAAAAGAAACGAAATTGAATTATTTGTAGTGAGGTGGATGGACCTAGAGACTGTCATACAGAGTGAAGTAAGTCAGAAAGAGAAAAATAAATACTGTATGCTAACACACACATATGGAATCTTAAAAAAACATGGTTCTGAAGAACCTAGGGGCAGGACAGGAATAAAGATGCAGACATAGAGAATGGACTTGAAGATACGGGGGGGGGAAGGGTAAGCTGGGATGAAGTAAGAGAGTGGCATGGACTTATATATACTACCAAATGTAAAATAGCTAGTGGGAAGCAGGCGCATAGCACAAGGAGATCAGCTCAGTGCTTTGTGACCACCTAGAGGGGTGGGATAGGGAGAGTGGGAGGGAGATACAAGAGGGAGGAGATATGGGGATATATGTATATGTATATCTGATTCACTTTGTTATAAAGCAGAAACTAACACACCATTGTAAAGCAATTATACTCCAATAGAGCTGTTTAAAAAAGCAATTTAATCACGAATTAAAAAAAATAAATTTAAGAAATAAAGTGTATAGCATGATATTCTGTTATAGATATACTTAGTGTAATGGTTACTGCAGTCAAGGTAATTAATATATCCATCTCCTCACCCCATATGCATGTTTTGCTAAATTCATACCATCAAATTTTGCATGATTTTGAGTTCTGGTATATATTTGTTTGACTTTACCTTTTTTCATTCAATGTTATGTTTAGCAGCAGACTTTGTGTGAGGAATGAGCCTTTCTTGCTTTAAGCCATCCAGATCTTGAAGTCGTATATTACCTAGCATACACTAATAAATATTGTCACTTCCATTTTCTTAGGAACATAGAAAAAAGAGAGCAAAAGTGAAAAATAATGAATTTAAGGTTGTAATTACATGAATAATTGTCTTTATACATGTTAATTATAGTGATGTAACTCAACTAAGTTTAGCATTAATTCTCATATAAATACATCGTGTCAGATTTATAAGTGAAACTTCTTTGACTAACGGAAGCCTATAATTCTCATATAAATACATAGTGTCAGATTTACAAGTGAAACTTCTTTGACTAATGGAAGCCTATACCTATAGGTACTCCTGGAAAAGGGATATTCTAAAACTGAATTGATACTGGAGTAGACCACTGAAGAAAAATAGTTTTAACACCATCAACCCCCAACCTTTTGAGGCATTTGAGTGGGATGGCTATCCTATAGGGCAGATATCACCTAATGTCCTTTCTGTTTCAGTTGGCTACCCTGAATTACTGATCTAAACCATCTTGGAGGACCTGTCATAATGCTGTCTCCTGGATTCACAAACCATTTCTTTTATGATACGAGGACTCTAGGGAAATCTGGCAGCCATTTCATTTTGTCTCTGATACTGAAGTTGAACATATTGATGCCATATGGCGGCATCTGGTCTATGAAAAACAAAAACAAATCAAAACAAAAAAGTAATAATTTCATTAAAAATGTTTAAAAATAAATTTGGGGGGGTTTCAAAAACTTTGGCAACAATAGTAATATTGAAGGGGGTATTCCAAACTTCTTGGAAATGATCTTAATTTGAAAGTGTTGTTTTTAAGTATATACAATAAAGGAAGGAAAATATTCAACAAATTAACAGATTACTGGTTAACAGGGGTTAAGGAAGGAGCAGAGTAGGAAGAAAATGGGTGTGGCTCTACCTTTGTGGTAATAGAAACATTCTGTTATATGACTTCATCAATGTTAGTATTCTGGTTTGTGATAATGTACTATAGTTCTGCAAGATCTTACCACTGGGATAACGGGTAAGGAGTATGTGGGATCTCTGTATTATTGTTACAGCTGCCTATAAATCTGTAATTATCTCAAAATAAAAGGTTTAATTAAAAAAGATAAGCAACAGAAAGGGAGAAAATATTTGCAAAACACATACCTGATAAAGGACTTGTATCCAGAACATACAAAAGAATCTTACACCTTAGTAACAAATAAACAAACAATCCTATCAAAATATGGGCAAAAGATTTGAATAGACATTTCACCAAAAAAGGTATATGAATGACTAATAAGCACAGGAAAAGATACTCAAGCAACACTTAGTCATTAGGGGAATGTAAATAAAAATCACACAATAAGACACTCCTTCACACCCACTAGGATGGCTATACTCAAAAAGATAGACAATAACAAGTGTTGGAGAAATTGGAACTGACATACATTTTTGGTGGGATTGTAAAACTGCCCAGTTTCTTTGGAAAAAAGTTGGCAGTTCCTCAAAATGTTAAACATAGTGTTAACATATGACCCAGAAATTCCACTCCTAAGTATATACCCAATAAAAGTGAAAATATATGTCCACACAAAAACTTGTACACAAATGTTCATAGCAGAATTATTCATAATAACCAAAAGGTATAAACAACCCAAATGTTCATCACCTTATTAATGAATAAACAAATGTGGTATATCCATCCAATGTAACATTATTTTGCCATAAAAAGAGATGAAGACATGCTACTACACCTCAAAAACATTAGCTTAGTGAAAGAAGCCAGACACAGGAGACCACAGATTTTCTTATTCCATTTATATAAAATACCCACATAAAAGCAAAGGTAAAAATAGAAAGGAGGTTAGTGGTTGCCTGGTGTGGTGGTGAAAAAAATGGGACTAGTCACAGGGATTAACTGTGAATGTGCATAACGTTTCATATTAGGGTGACAAAAATGTTATAAAATTGATAATTGGTGAGGGCTTAGGTAATTTTACCAAACTTGGTAAATTTGCCAAAAGAATCATTGAATTGTACACATGAAAAGGGAAAATTATATGATATGCAAAATATGCCTCCATAAAATAATTTCAAAACAAGAACAAAAGCATTCTACATATTCTCTCTCACAGGTTACTGGGTAGTGTAAGTTTTACTCTTAATAATACTGATCACTTGAATATTTTCTTCCTCATGATTGTTCTCTATTTAGAAGTATATTGGGAACTCTAATCAGATGCAGAATTTTTAGTGTAACTGGTATCTTGAGAGTTGTTAGATGATGGTCTATTGCTTCCTTTGATGTAAATGATGAAAACAAGGTAAGAATGTGTCTTGTTTGTTTTTTCAATTCAGTTCAATCACTATACTGTTTTAATTCCATTTCAAAATGATTGAGTAATATTCTTTCTGAGGTGCATTTATCAGATACTGTGTTTACACTGAATACTTTTGCAGGAAGTCTGCAGAACATGAGCAAAAGAAATTATTTTTATCTAGATAATTACAAGGTGCTTTTATAGATGTCTTAAGTATTTGGATTATTGTAGACATTCACCAAAGATTACATTATTTTCTAGATGTAGCCATAAACTGTCATTAAAAAATATGAAAGTAATTCATAGTGACAAAAGTACATTATGCAAATAACTACCAAACATTTGAATATTTGTCATTTAATGAAAGATATACCTTCCTGCAAAGTCTGCTAAGAACTGATTGTGTGTGTGTGTGCACACATGCACATACAGATTGGAAAGGAAGAAATAAAACTGTCCCTATTCATAATCAAACTGATTGTCTACATAGAAAAATCCCAAGAAATCTGAAGAAAATAACTTGTACAACAAATAAGTTTAGCAAAATTGCATGGTATAAAATCAACATGAAAAAATCAGTCATATTTCTATATACTGGCAATGAACAACTGGAAACTAAAATTTAAAACAAAATTCAATTTATGATCACCCAAACAACATGAAATATTTATGGAGAAATCTAATAATACATAAAGAATTTTTTAATTAATAGACTTTATTTTTTAAAGTAATTTTAGATTTAAAGAAAAAAATGAGCAGAAAGCACAGATGACCCTACGTACCCATAGAGTGTTCCCTATTATAGTTGGTTCTCCAGCAATTCCACTCCTGAGTATATATCCAGAAAAAAACAAAAACACTAATTCAAAAAGATACATGCACCCCCATGTTCATAGCATCACTATTTACAATAGCCAAGATATGGAAGCAACTCAAGTGCCTATCAACAGATAAATGGATAAAGAAGATGTGGTATATATATACACACACACACACACACAATGGAATATTACTCAGCCATAAAAACGAATGAAAATTTGCCATTCTCAACAACATAGATGAACCTATAGGATATTATGCTTAGTGAAATGTCAGACAGAGAAAGACAAATACTCGATGTTACCACTTATATGTGGAATCTAAAAAATAAAACAAAAGAATGAATATAACAAAACAGAAACAGACTCACAAATATAGAGAACACACTGGTAGGTACCAGTGGGGACAGGGAAGGGAGAGGGGCAAGATAGGGGTAGGGGATTAAGAGGTACAAACTAGTAGGTATAAAATAAACAAACTACAAGGATGTATCGTACAGCACAGGGAATATACCCAATACTTTATAATAACTTTAAATGGAGTATAATCTATAAAAATGTTGAATCACGATGTTGTATACCTGAAACTAATATAATATTGTAGATCAACTATACCTCAATTAAAAAAAAATCATGTTAGCTGTAGGCTTTCTGTAGATGTCTTTTATCAGATTAAGGAAGTTCCCCTCTATTCCTTGTTTGCTGAAAGTTTTTATCATGAAAGACTATTGAATTTTGTCAAATGCTTTTTCTGCATTAATTTATATGATCATATAATTTTTCTTCTTTATCCCATAGATGTTATGGATTACATTAATTTATATTTTCTTTTTTTCCAGCTTTATTGAGGAATAAATTTAAAGTTTTATTCAGCCACAAAGAAGGAAGTTCTGCCATTTGCAACATGAATGAACCTGAAGGTCTTATGCTAACTGAAATAAGCCAGGCAAAGAAAGATAAATACTGTATTGTATCTTATATATATGGAACTTTAAAAAGAAGCCAATATCATAGAAATAGAGAGTAGAATGGTATTTGCCAGGGGCAGGGGAAATGTGGAGATGTAGGTCAAAGGGTACAAACTTTCAGTTATAAGATGAATAAGTTCTGGTGACTATAATACACAGCATGGTGACTATAATTAATAATACAATATCATATACTTGAAATTTGCTGAGAGTAGATCTTAAGCATTCTCACCACAAAAAAACCCCAAAAAACCCAAGACTTAACTATGTGAGGTGATGAATGCATTAATTAACATGATCATGCTAATCATTTCACAATGTACATTAACTGATTTTCAAATGATGAACCAGCCTTGTATACATGGAATAAATCTCACTTGGTTGTGGTATATAATTCTCTTATACATTATTGAATTTCACTTGTGAATATTTTGTTGAAGATTTTTAGATCTATGTTTATGAAAGATACTGATATTTTCCTTTCTTGCAATGTCTTTGTCTGGTTCTGGTATTAGGGAGTAAACAGGATCCTCATGCTGAAAACTATCAAATGAAGATGAAGGAAATCAAACAAGATCTAAATTAATCATGTGGTTTGGGATTGAAAGACTCAACATAGTAAAAATGTCAATACTTTCAAACTTTATCTACAGGCTTAGTGCAATTCTTATCAAAATCTCAGCAGGATTATTTGTTTATTTAGACAAGTTTATTTAAATGTATAAGGAAAGGCAAAGAAACTAGATTAGCTAAAATAATTTTGAAAAAGAAGAATAAAGTTAGAGGAATTTTAAGACTTTCTATATAGCTATAATGATCCATATTAATACTGTGTGGAATTGATGGAGGCATAGACATGTAAGTCAAAAGGACAGAATAGACTTCACAAGTATGACTGACTGAGATATAACAAAGATGCAAAAATTATTTGAAGGAGAAAGGATATTTTTCAACAAGTCATACTGCAACAACTGGACAACCACAGGCAAAACATGAACCTCAACTTAAACCTCATATCATATGCAAAAATTAACCCAAAATGGATCGTGGATCTAACTGTAAAACTATAAAACATTAAAAAGAAAAACAAAGGAGAAATTCTTTGTCTTGGGGGGGTCTGATGAAAACTTTAGATTTGACACCAAAAGCAAGATCCATAGAAGAAAAATAATAATTTAGCCCTCATCAAAATTAAAAATGTTTGCTTCGTGAAAGACCCTATTAAAAGGATGAAAAGATAAGCATACTACATATCCAACAAAGGACTGGTATCTAGACTATATAAAAAACTCTCAAAATGCAACAGTTAAAAAACAAACAACCCAATTAGAAAATGGGCAAAAGACTAGAATATACACTTCACTCAAGAGGGTAAATGGATGGCAAACAAGCACATGAAAAGATGTTCAACATCATTTTTCATTACTGAAAGACAAATTAAAATCACAATGAAATATCAGCACACACCTATTAAATGGATATGATGAAAAATACTTATAGTATCAAGTGCTTGCAAGCATGAAGAACAACTAGATCTCTCATACATTGCTGATAGAGATGCAAAATTGTACAGTCGTTCTGAAAAATAGTTTTGCACTTTCTTTTAAAGTTAAACACGTATTTACCATAAAAGCTAGGAACTGGCCTCCTGGATATTTAACCCTATAATAGTGAAGACATTGTATTAGTTTCCTCTGGCTGCTGTAAAAATTTACCACAAACTTAGTAACTCAATACAACAGGAATATATTCCCTCACAGATCTGGAGGCCAGGAATCTGAAATCAGTTTCACTGGATTTAAATCAAGGTGTTAAGCAGGACAGAATTCCCTCAGGAAGCTGTAGGGGAGAATCTGTCCCTTGTTTCTTCCATGTTCTGGTGGCTGCTAGTATTCTTTGGCTTAAAGCCACATCATTCCAACATCTGCCTCCGTGGTCACATTGCCTTCTCCTCTTCTCTCTGGGGCAAATCTCCCCTTGCTTCCCTCTTACAAGGACACTTGTGATTGTATTTATGGCCCACCAGGTTAATCCAGGATAATATTCCTATCTCAAGATCATTGACTTAAGCACATTTGCAAAGCATATCTTGCCACAAGGTAATATTACCTTGTGGCAAGATATGCTTTGCAAATGTGCTTAATATTTCTAATTTTCAGGGATTAGAAAGTGGACATCTTTGGGGAACATTACTCAGCCTACCACACATATGTTCACACAAAGGCTTGTGTATGAAAGTTCACAGCAACTTTATTCATAATATTCCCAAAGTGGAGACAATCCAAATGTCCTTCAATAGATGACCGAGTAACTGTAGTATATCCATACAATGGAATTCTGCTCAGCAATAAAAGAAATAAACTATCGATTCATACAATTGGATTAATCCCAAAGGCATTACGCCAAGTAAAAGAAGCCAGTATCAAAATGTATGCTATTGCATGATTCCATTTGTACAGCACCCTGGAAAAGACAAAACTGTGTGGCAGAGAACAGATCAGTGATTTTCCAGGGGTTAGAGGTTTGGGGAGGGTGTGACTCTAAAATGACAGCACTAGGAGTTTGGGGGTGGTGAAACTGTTTTGTATCCTGATTATGGTGGTTGTTACATGAATCTATACGAGTTGAAATGCATAGAACTATACACCAAATAACAGACCAATTTTACCTTAATTTCATTAAAAATCTGAGCAGAAGGAATTTCTTCATAGAGACTATGTATACAAAGGTCTGGAGGTAAGGGAACATTGTACATTTGCTTAACTGTAGTAACTGCTTTTAGTTTTGCATGGCAGAAGCTTAGAGCACAGGGATGTGGATGGCCAGAGAGAAAAATGTGCTGGGCCTTCAGTGGTTTTTCAATAATCATGGAATTAAGAGTTCACAACACTGATATTAAAACTTTCTCTGGAAAATCTAATGCCTGACAATAATAAATTAGTGTTCTCATCTCACCTGCTGATTTTCTTATATGACTGAAAGCTGATCTCTGTAACAGGGACAGTTTGAACATCAAAATAGTGATGACTGAACCGAAGAAAAGACTGAAAATTTTCTAACAGAATTCAGTTACTAGGATTTTACTTCATTTTCTTGATTCATGAATGATCTACCTAAGGAAATGAATAGGTTTTCTGCCTTTACCATCTCAGAATTAAGAAAATCACTTCATGTGTCCTCTTCATGAACTTATATTCTCTCAATATTTTCCCACTCGGCCAGCTTCCCCACACATCTATTGTCTTTTTTTTAACAATTCATTTATAATTAACTTCCTTATCTTTTATCAAGGGCCAACTTTGTTTCATTCCACAGAAGCTTTCCTGAATCTTTGAAAAATAAGTTCATGATACAAATGTATTAGGCTGAATTATTGATAAGTCATGCAAAGTTCTCATGCCTTGCAGTAATATAGAACACTTGCATTAAATAGCAAAATAAAAAAGTTCAGCTTGCACATATTCCTTTGATGCCTTATATGCACAAAACATGGACCTACCGTCAGTTTATGTAGCTACATATTTTTCATATACAATGTCCTTCAGCTATATTGAGCTATAAATAAACACCTTAATTTTGACTTCTATATAAATTTATTTTTGATGTTTGCGTCTTATCAATTTCACAAAATAGTTTTGGTTTTGGGGTCACAAACCGATTCTGTCAGCCATATTCCACCCATTGGTTTAAAAAATCTGCTTTACTTGTTAATTTGACTTTTAATTATAGACTAGTTGCTAACCTTATACTTACCACAAAAGTTGAAAACTTCTCGTCTTGTCACAACTTTCTCATTTGAATTACTCTCATATTCTGAAATGTCAATTAGAATTTAACAAAACACTAAGTTTACACTGCATTGCAGCTTTTAGCAAATGATTGTTTTCAATGTCTCTGATTTGGGAGAAAATATTTTTTTGGTGTTGTTTCTTTGTTGATTCCTATCTTGAAGCACCAGAATATATTGAAAACACTTGTACTGTGAGTAGCTTATGTCATTTCTCCAGATATTATCAGAAATACATTTTTATTTGACATTTGTATTAAATCATTTTCATACTGCCAATAAAGATATAGTTCCATTTCTTAAGAATCATGTACAAGGTACAATGTAACATATAAACTAATATAAAATATAATCCTTATAATAGGTTACAGTCTAATTAAGGAAATAAAACAGGTGTGCATGTGCACACACATATACATATATATGGAGTTAAATAGCAAAACAAAGCATGATAATCAGTGACAAAACAAAGAACTTTTAGTGGGAGGACTAAAATTTGATATTTGGATCTGCCTCTTGCTGTGCTGTGCTCTTGCTGAGCAAGCTGCTTGAACCTGTCAAGTTCTAGGTGTCTCATCTTAAAAACAGGAGTAATAATGCACAGTGATTTGTGAAGTTTTTACTGAATAATGTATATAAAAGTATACAGGGTCTCATACCCAAACACATAAAGTCAAATAGGGCACCAGGGCAGTGACTGCACCCATTGCTTGGACCTCCAGGTCAGATATTCTTTTACAGTACTTAAAGGAGCCCTGCTACTCTGGAAAGAATATGGGCTTTGGAGTCAGGCCTACTGAACTTTGAATCATGGCTTGAGTAATTCATGATTGTACAACATTCTGCAAGTGACTTAACCTTTCTGATTCTTATTTTCAATGGGGATATTATTATCCCCTTACCTCAGAGAGTTATTGTGAAGATTAAAATAATATTATTATTATTTAATTTAACAACTGGTGCCCAATATACAATGGAACATATATTTACTAAAGTGAATCTTTTGCTCAGCTTTACAAGGATCACAGGAAGTTCAACTAAGAGAAGTGAACCCCCTATTCTGAAATAGATTGTGAAATACTAATGAGTTTATCCATATATGTTAGAGTATATGTGCAATTATAAACTAATCTATAGAGAATCCCAAGAACACAAGAGCATAACTAGGGTGCCCTTTTGTTGTTAGTCAACAATCCCTACTCATTAGAGAAGAGAGGGTGTGGGGAGTGTCTTCTTGTACCTATCCAAATCTCATTGTTTCATCATACTGGCAGCAACTGGGGCAGACAGACTGATAGGGGAAGAGAAAGTCATCTGTGAAAAGGAGCCATTTGATGGTCCTTCTTGTCCATTCCCAAGTCAAGGTGTTCCCTATAATTTGTTCTCAAGAATATTTAAAGGTCAGTGGTCTCTTGTAATTCTAATTTATTACTTTGTCATTTTGAGCTGAACTCCAGTAAATTTGGTACTGTTTTATCCATGTCTTTCCTTCCACTGTTTACAGATTATAAACATTTCTAAATCTTCGTTTTGTAAGAAAAAGGACAAAATACCAATGACTAAGGTTGTACTGTATTTATTATGCAAGCCCTTTGGCTAGCAGTTACTAGTAAAAGAAAAGGGCACTGGCAAGCACAACTATATTGGACTTATTAACGTTAGAGCTGCCATGGCTTTAATTTGATTGTTATTTATTGAGCAGTCAAAATGTGTTAGGCAGCATAAAGAACACACTGAAAGCATAACCTGGATATTAAGGATTTTATACTCTAAAAAAGGAAATCTATTAACTCAACTACAGAATGTATCCATTCATGTATCACCTGTGAAATCTTGATTAGGTAATTCATTTAGCTAGCCTTATACTTAGAGGGTATTTTTATATCTTTCTATTTAAAAATTGTGTTGCTTCAAATAACATTTCAAGATACTTTAATGTGATATTGCTTACATATATGAAATTATTCCTCCTCACTTGTAAGATAATTAACAAATATCTCATCAAGTACAAAAACCTCAGCAGATACAGAAGACCCTGAGCAAACTGAGTCTGCAGAGAAAAGCCATATTCATTTTACATTAGTTTTGGGAAAATGATCATACAAGGAGAATGGATGCCCTCAAGAATAACAAAGCAATTGTTCAGTGGGAAACTGAAGGAGGAGGGTTAAATTTGAGGTTGGCGGGACAAAGAATTTAAGGTTATACTGCAACTTGATTCACAGGAATGTGACAGATTGTCCATTTCTCACTCCACCAATCCCTAGTGAGCATTCATAGTATCCTAAGTCCCTTGCAAAACACTGGAGATGTAATGATGAAGACAGACATAGTTTTTCCCTTTTGAGACATTTGCAATCTAGCTGCAGAGACAGGGAAATGGAATTATTCATTTGTTCAGCGAACATTTATTGAGTGCCTTCTTCAGGCTGGAAAATGTTCCTGGAGCTGGAGAGACAGAGTAAAGAAACACTATGGAGAACAGTATGGAGGTTCCTTAAAAAACTAAAAATACAACTACCATACAACCCAGCAATCCCACTCCTGGGCATATACCCTGAGAAAACCATAATTCAAAAAGAGTCATGTACCACAATGTTCACTGCAGCTCTATTTACAATAGCCAGGACATGGAAGCAACCTAAGTGTCCATCGATAGATGAATGGATAAAGAAGATGTGGCACATATATACAATGGAATATTACTCAGCCATAAAAAGAAACAAAACTGAGTTATTTGTAGTGAGGTGGATGGACTTAGAGACTGTCATACAAAGTGAAGTAAGTCAGAAAGAGAAAAATAAATACCGTATGCTAACACATACATATGGAATCTTAAAAAAAATGGTTCTGAAGAACCTAGGGGCAGGACCGGAATAAAGACGCAGACACAGAGAATGGACTTGAGGACACGCAGAGGGGGAAGCGTAAGCTGGGATGAAGTGAGAGAGTGGTATGGACTTATATATATTACCAAATGTAAAATAGATAGCTAGTGGGAAGCAGGCGCATAGCACAGGGAGATCAGCTCAGTGCTTTGTGACCACCTAGAGGGATGGGATAGGGAGGGTGGGAGGGAGATGCCAGAGGGAGGGGATATGGGGATATATGTATATGTATATCTGATTCACTTTATTATTAAGCAGAAACTAACACACCACTGTAAAGCAATTATACTCCAATAAAGATGTTAAAAAAAAAAAAAAGAAAGGAAAGGTATGGGAAAACCTCACTAGTAAGGTGACATTTCAGCAGAGACCTTATGACGTGAGTGAGTAAGACATGTAGAAAGGGGGGGTGGGGTGGGAGAGCATTCCAGAGGGAATAAAAGTTCAAAGGTTTAAAGAACATGCATGCTTAATATAGTATGCAAGTATAGCAAAGGGTCAGTGGATCTGACTGGAGCAATCTGAAGCATGGTTAATATTTGTAGATGCCAATATTTCTGAATCAAATAGCTTCATCCGCCTTTCACCCTTACTCATTAATC
Organism: Leucopleurus acutus; assembly: GCF_964270905.1. NCBI lineage: Eukaryota > Metazoa > Chordata > Mammalia > Artiodactyla > Delphinidae > Leucopleurus > Leucopleurus acutus. The sequence continues at coordinate 120,843,581 of NC_139148.1, read as the reverse complement.
CAATATCTTAGTTGCCTTGGTCTGTACCTTCCCTATCCTCCTCTGTCACCTCAGCACCTAGACATGTGAATTAGCCTCTCCTGGCTTGTGGCCTTGACTTTATCCTGGTCCCTTCTGGAATGTCCTCCTTGACTTTGTATGTTTCCAGAGGATATTTGGTTACATGACTCTTCATGGCCTCCAGCCCCTCTCTACCTACCCATAGCCTTGATGGAGGGTCTCAGACAGTATATGTCTCACGAGTTTCTTGTGAGACCCAAAGGAGATATGTATGAATAAGCATCCTGTAAACTTTTAAGTGCTTTATACTTGTAATGAAATCTTTAGTTCTAAGACCATGAGTTCCCAACTGAAAAGATTATACCAACAGTAATGTCATTTTGCAATATACAAAAGCTAGGAAAAGCAGGGAACCGGGAAAAGCAGCTAGGCAGGAGGTCTATCTCTGTCAGGGGTATGATGAATCACCAGCAAGAAATAGAGTGGCCTTTGGAAGACTCAGGGCAGCTGGGTTGGGTTGTCTCCATCAGTCTGGGAGAGAGTGCTGCACAACTCGGCTTCCTTTCTGCCCCTCTATTTCAAACAATTTGTAGATTCATCTTTATTTTTCCTCATACCAGATGCTTTTCTTCTTCATTTTTCTTTATACCAGATTTTTTCCTCCCTTTTGCTCAGGACTTTATATCTTTGTTTCTCCTCTTGTATTACTTTCCTGCTTCCTCTGCTTTATTATTTTATAGTTCTTCTCCTTAAACTTGAGTGGGTTTTGCTATGGTCCCTGGGGAAGCTGCTCTACAAGCTTGTAGTAAACGTGATGTCAGGAGTCAACCTGACCACTTTGCCTGCTCTGAGAAGACTACTGCTACACTGAAGTGATTCCTTGAGAGAGGGGACCTAAAAAGCATGGTGGTTCTCTCTCTCTCTCTCTCTCTCTCTCTCTCTCTCTCTGTTTAAACAAAGAAGAGGTCATGTGAACACACAGCAAGATAGGGGACCTCTAAACGCCAGGAAGAGGGTTCTCACCAGGAACCAAAACTACCAGGACCTTGATCTTGGACTCTCAGCTTCCAAAACTTAAAAATATAAATGGCTGTTAAGGAACATCCTCTCCAGGAGAAAGGCAGCATGAAAACTGGCTTCCTTACTGAAAACTACATGTGGCCAGGGTCAAAGAACTATCTACTATGATCTCTTTCAAGGCTATGGTGAATTTCTGGTGCCACTGCAAGCTGGTGACAGAAAGAATAAAATGTCTAAACTTGGGGAAAAAAACATCATGGTGAAGAGAATGACACATTAGGAATCAGTAAGTCTAGATTGTATCACTAACATGCTGGGTTAACTTTGGCAAGTCTCTAGGTTAATGTAGGTCTCAGTTTACCCAAAATAAACAATAACGTTACTGAACTAGGTAATCTCTAAGAGTTCTTATGCTCTGGATTCTGAAAATGTTATGTTAATGTGAAACACAAAAAGAATTTTTTGGTTTTGGCAATAGAGAATAGTAGGACTGGAGCTGGTGACTGAACTATTGGAATAGTATAGCTCTCTTGCTTCTTGGTATGTTGCATCATGTTACAAGCCTCAGGGTCTCTAATAAATGCCTAAAAATACAGACTGGAAACTGCCTCCCCAATAAAACTTGCCACTGTGCTCTGCATATAGTGTCTGCTCACTGAAAATAACTGTATATATTATGGGCTGACAAATTTTGAAAAAACCCTCTTTATTTCTGAAAGATGGCATTGACGGATTACTCAGGATGTGATAGAAGGGGGTAAAGCAACATTGGAGGAAGCCCCTAGGGAGAGTTCTTACAGAAGGAAGTGATGAGGTCAGCAAAGCTTTCAGGTTGCTTAGCTAAATGGTCTAAATCCTTGATTGGTCAGAATCAAACAACACTGATTCTACATTCAACTTCACCAATAATTAAGGAATCTATGCCTCTGAAGCAAACAATATTTTAGCCATCACACTAAAAGTAAAATTCAGAGAATTTGGAATTGCTTTTGTGAACTTAGATCGTGAAATTAGAGCAAGTCATCTTTCTGAGTTAATTCTCCTAATACCCACCTTGATTAACCCATATTTGAAAGGTTATGAAGAATAAGCTGTGTAGAAGTACAGGCAACAATGATATGATTAGTACTGAGTTATAACCATGGAGGCCAAGTACAGGGAATGCTTGAATTTGGAGAACTGATTACAATTATCTTCCATACCCCTAAATACATTTTCTTGGTGCAGCTAAATCACAAATTTCGACCTCTTTCCAAACCCAAACCCCCAACCTCCCTGCATCTGTATCCACCTCCTTTATATCCCTTCTGTTACTGTGGAGCAGCACCTTGATTAGCATCTAAGGCCAACCCACCAACTGTGCTTTTGATCTCATCTCCTCACCTTCTTGAGGTCATCACTCTAGCAATGGCTATTCCCTTCTCTTCCCTATATCAAGCATTAAAAAAATATTCTTTAAAATCTCTAGTGTCTCTCATGTTAAAAGAAAAAATAAACATTTTTCTCACCTAACCTCATCTTCCAGGTACAGCTCCATTTCTCAGTTCCTTTTCTCAAAAAGCAATGCTTTTTGCAAGACATATTTTTTCGTCCTCAAGTCCTTCAACTCCTGTTTTTTTTTTAACATCTTTATTGGAGTATAATTGCTTTTCAACTCCCTTTTAGAAGGCTCATTTCATTCTTAAAGTATTTTTTCTTTCTCTTCACTTCCAAGCTGCCACATTCCCCTGTTTATTTCCGATATTATTGGGCACTCTCTCTTAGTCTCCTTTGATTGTCTACTTGCTTCTTCTCCGCATGAGCTAAAAATACTGGAGTATCTGCAATCTTGCCACTAGTCTTCTACCCACTTACATTCTTCACTGAGCAATTTCAAATCTTTCCCTGGCTCTACATATTACCCCAGGCGCTGACCTCTAATTTCAGCTTTGTACTCACATATGACTACGTAATCATCATCTCTACTTAGACATTTAATAGGCACCTCAAACCTAAAATGCTGCAAACAGAACACTTGATCTATGCCTACCCCACAATCAACCTGATCCTTCACAGCCTTTTCCTTTACAGTACCATCCATTCAGCTCCTCAGGTCAAACAACTAGGAGTCACCTTTCACCTCTTCTATCGTCCGCACTCCCCACATCCAATCCATCGGCAAGTCCAATAGGCTCTAAAATAAGTCCAGAATTCAACCACTTCTTACTGTGCTATACTACAAACATAGTTCAAACACCATCATCAGCTGTCTCCTGTACTCTTGTAATAGCCTCTGAATTTATCTCCCTGCTCCTCTCCTTACCCTTTTTCAGGTGATTAGCCACACAGTAGACAGAATGATCTTTTCAGAAGTTGGTCAGACCATGTCATTCTCCTGTGCAAAATGCTCCCATGCCTTTCCATTAACCTTAAAACAAAATCTAGACTCCTTACCTTGGCCTACAAGACTGTAAGACCTGGCCTCTGGTGACCTCTTTTATCTCATCTTTCACTCCATGCCTACTGTCCTTTGGCCACAGCATGTGTTTTCCTCAAATATACCAAGCTTGTTGCCATCCTAGGACTTCTGCACTGGTTGTTCCTTTTTTATATTTGCCATATATTTTTATCAGTCTTAGCCCCAATACACGTGGGGGTAGAGCTGTAATTTACATGTGATATTTAGTGAGATCCAACTATGGACTTTGCAGTTGCAGTACAAAAGACACAGTGAGACTTGGAAAGAAAATCAGACATGTTAAACTGCAAATTCACTCGTAAATAATCCAATACTCTCCTAGTAGTCATTTTTGAAGAGAAGCTTCTTGAATTATATGTTACTCTTAGTTTCCTATCATACTATTGCTTTAGGGAAGAATTGTGTACTATAATTTAAAGCATGGTAAAAATCATAATGTTGGTAAAAATAATTTCCCTGCCATTATGATACTTACATTGGCTGTTATTCAACAGAAATGCTATAATTGATGTCTTGTTTGATCTTTGGTTTCCTTAATTCAAAATGATAAAAGAAGATCAGATAAGAAAGTAAAAGCAATAAGGAAGTTACATTTCCATAACTTTTGCAATATTTTGTTTTATAAAACTTTTTGTTCAATACTCCCGGGTTAGAATTGATATTCATGAAGACTGATTTACTTGTTTCACAAAAATCCATTTACCAAGAATAACCAATTTTTTCTTTTCTTCTCTTTTATTTTTTCTCTATCAGAATTGATTAAATTGAGCCCATTCATTTGAGATGACACTATTAAGCAAGGAATGAAATTGGGACCTCTATAATCAATATATTCAGTGACCTTTCTTAATTCTTTTACTCTGAATGATTGTGTCAATTGAATTTACAGCAAGAACTTAAAATCTCAAGATCAATTGTTTTTGAAGTATCCTTTGAGAAAGCTCCAATATCAGTTGACATTGGGTTCTCCAGCATTATAATACAGTAATCAGTCAAATATCTTAAAATTAGGTTTATCCAGAGGACTTTGAGGGGACTATATTTAGGATCTGAAATAAAAGTTGATTCATAAGCATATGGGTTATACATTATTGATTCTTATTCTTATTGATATGTGGTTATACATTTTGCACAGGAGAATGACATGGTCTGACCAACTTCTTATTTAGAAAAAATCAACAGTTGTAAAATTAGTTTATTCAAACAGTCTAAATATAATTTTCTTTTTTGGAAAGAAAGGAAATTTCCCAGAACATTTATACACCTCTTGTCCTTTACAAATGCAGTTCACATACTAAGGCAAAGCATCTGTTACCTCTCTAATTTTGCTGTGATGAAAATTACTATTATAATGAGACTAGCTTTTTTAAGCATATATTTTATGTATATGAAGACAAATGTGCACAGTGAGATCAACTTTTAGAAATTTGTTTCTAGCTTTTGAGGTGTATGTGGGTATCCTGAAAAACAGCCCTTTTTCTACTGATTAACATCAAGGTGTAGGCTTGGTACGTTTCGGTCCTGCTAACAGCTGGGTTTCAGTCACCATTATCAAAAAATGCTGAACTTTGCACTGTGAAGTTGAGGTTGGAATGGAAGGAACATAAAAATCTCAGGAAGGTACATGTATTTTTTTTACCCTAACAATTCTTCTAACAAGAACTGATGAAGTGAGCTGATTTCGAGAAAGCCAGAATAGAATGAAAATAAGTCAAATAGAGTGAGTTTAAAGAAAAACTAAAACCATACCATGGTGTATCAAATGCAAAAAATGTTATGGGAACAAGGAACATATTCTTGTAAGTGAAGCTGCCTTAAACAATATTTTGAAAACTGAATCTCAGTTTTAATTAAAATTTTCTCTGAGTTATGTGATCATTTGGGCAAAAAAAAAGGTCTGAAACATATATATTTTTATAAATTACGCAGGAGAAGCAAGAAACTAGGAGCACCAAAATAACAATTGTACTTGATTAAAAATTTTTAAACTTTTCACTATTTACTCTTTCTTCCTTCTTGTTCCCCCTCTAGCAAACCTATCGCTTACATATAAAATAACACTAAAATAACGTCTGGCTTGTTTCCCCTTGGTTTTATCTTCAATTGTATTGACAGCTATAGGACTGAGGTATTTATGGTACATACTTAAAGTGACAGTGTGAAATTGAAATCAATTCTAGGTTCAAATCCTATCTTTATAACATTGGGCAACTTAGCTAACTTCTTTGAATCTCCATTTTTTCACCAAAGTAAAGGGACCATAAGTTCTACCTTGACAGAAATGTTAAGAGTTAAATGAGAAAATATATAGGAGGCACCTGGTTTGTAGTAAACAACCAATAAATGATCATTTCCCTCCCTTACATTTGTATCCTGAATAGTGAAATAGTCATATTCTATATGTATTTCTGTCCAGCATTTTGTACATGAGTCCTCTTATTAACACACTGGTTCTTAGCTCCCCAAACCATATCTTGCTGCAAATATTTTTATAAAACTGACAAATAACTAATTTAATAATCACATCAGTCCTATTTCCAATTGCCATATCTATCCTAGTCTTATTAAACATATTTTTAATGTTCTTATTTTGATGTTACCAAGTGTAGAAGCTAAGTTCAAATTAGCCTTTTGAAAATATTAGGTTTTTTAAAGTGATAGGGGACTACAAAAATTTTTTTTATCTTATTCTCTTTATGTTATATTTATCAGATATATGGCATCTACGTATACTGAAAACTTCACCAGATAATATTATACTTTTTGCTTTCAACAAAGATATATATTTTAAAGAACTTTAAGAGGACAAATAGTCTGTTAAATTTATGCAGATAGTGGCCATTTCTTTTGTTCTTCCTTCATTCCTGAAGTCCCACATTTCCATCTTGTATCATTCCCCTTAAACCTAAACAACTTAATTTAACATATTTTTAGAGAAGTTCTGGTAGCAATGAATTATCTTAGTTTTTCTTCATCTAGGAATGTCTTTATTTTGCTTTCATTCCTAAAGAATATTTTCATTGGATATGGAATTCTAGCCTGACAGTTTTCTTTTTTTTTTTCCTTATAGCACGTTAAAGATGTTTCATGTCTTCTGGTCACTATGGTTTCTGAGGAAAAATGTTCAGTCATTTGAACTGCTGTTCCTATTTAGGTAATGTGTCATTTTTATTTAGCTGCTTTCAAGAATTTTTAAAATTTATCTTTAGTTTTCAGCACTTTGTTTATGGTGGATCTAGTTTTGGTTTTCTTTGAGTTTATCTTATTTTTATTTTGCTGAGTGTCTTGAATGTGTGAATTTATGTCTCTAAACAATTTGGTAAATTATTAGCCATTATTTCTTCAAAATTTTGGGTATCAGTATCTTTTTCGTATCTTTTTGAGACTCTAATCACATGAATGTTACATCTTATGAGATTGTCCCACATTCATTTTTTTCTTCTGTTCTTCAGATTGAATGATTCCTATTGATCACTCTCCAAGGTAACTGAATCCTGAATCTTTCCTCTGTCATCTTCATTCTGCTATTAAGTACACTAATGAGGCTTTTTTTTATTTCAGTATTTCATATTTCAGTTCTAAAATTTCCACTGCATTCCTTTTCACTTTCTTTCTCTTCTAAGAACTTCTATCTTTCCAGTAATTTTAAGATAGTTCACTTTTACCTCACATAACATGTTTTTAATAATTGCTTTAAAATATTTGATAATTCCAACATCTGTGTTTCTCAGTGTTGTCATACATTGATTGTATTTTTCTTTGAGAATTGGTATGATTTTCCTAGCTATTTGTATGTGGAGCAATTTTAGACTGTATCCTGAACATCGTGAACATTATGTTGTAAGACTGTGACCTGTTAAAATCCTCTGTAGCATTTAGATTTTTGTTCATTTGCTTTAGGAGCCAATCAGCATGGTTAGGTTCAAATCACAAATTCTGCATCAACTTTTGTGAGCAGTGGCTACAGTGTCAGTTCAGGTTTCAAAACCTTTCCTATGGTATTTGAGTCTGCCCCATGTATGTACTACTCAGGAGTTAGACATATGTGGTGATTTATATTATAGTTCAGTTCTCAAACTAGGCTTCTTTGCATCTGTTTTACATGTGCACTCCTCAGGAGCAAGCCTAAGATATGTATTAGTTCATACACAGATATAGGGGATCATTTTCTCTAGCGTTCTCCTCTCCAGGATCGCCCCTATACTTCATGGCTCTCAGGGGCCCTTACCTCTGTTTCCTTTGGCCAGATTGTTGGGCTTCTCTTCGAGTTTTTGTCCCCCTAAGGCTCTCCTGCAGTTAAGGCTTCCCTTAAGGCAGAGAAGTGCGAAAAAATAGTTTCTTTCAGAATTTTTTGTATTCACTCTCACTATGTACCTCTGGGACAAGTTCCACCCTTGGGTCAAAACCTATTACAAAGGAGGAAAATAAGAACAAGAAATTCAGCAACATTTTAGTCATTCTTCAAGTTTTGACTTCTCTTTCTAATATTCCTGCTGTTATTTACTTTACTTTTCAGAGTCCTTGGACAATTCCTTCATGTATTCTTTCCACAATTTTTAGCTATAATCAATGGGAGAGATAGGCTATAGTGGGCTTACTCCATTTTGGTCAGTATCAGAAGTCCTTTCCATTTTCCAAGAGTATTTCAACTTTTGATTATCTGGATCACTGAACTTACAGCTATATCTCTGTCCTTTATACACATATCCTGCACTGGGTATTTCCCTGAGGATGGATAAAGGAGCACCATTCAGATATCAAAATAATTGCTGCATAAAGCAACTGAATATAGGTCATTTAAGTAAGTCATACAGCAGCTTTTCTGTCTTTTCACAAAAAGGAGTTCTGCCCACAGGACGGTCTCTTGTGACAGCGACCCATCACAAATATGTTTCTTGGTGGCACTTACCAGTCTGTAACAGTCTCACGTTATCAATACAGCATCTTTTAGGTGCCAGCGTAAGTGTAACAAGAAGCACAACCTCTCATTAGAAGGACATATAATTTCTGAGATTATTCCTCTTAGATATCGGTTAGCACTAACCATCTTTCCTTCTACCCCCATTCTTACATTTTGGTTGGAGTTGGAAATGGATCTTATAGCCATACATCCAGTGAAACTAATTGGCCTTAATAATGTTTTTTGTCCAATATCGTTTTCCACAAACGTTTCTGAATTTGATTTGCTTTTGCAGGGTGATGATTTCTTTATACTTTCCTACTTAATTGACTGAAGAGAATAAATAAGTACTGTACCAGAAATGAACAGCAAAGTCATTCATTCAACAATTATTTCTTGCATTTTTATCATGTGTTACACATTGTTTTAGATAGATACTGGGTATGGAGCTCAGTAAAAAATAGTCAAGGTGGGGAATGTAGTCACTAACTGGGCAGATAGCTGCTCAAGAAGAAAAGAATAATGAATTCTCTGAGAACTACTAACATTCTGCAAAAGGGAAACTCAGGGCCTGATGTAACTGTGCCTATCTAGCCAACACTTTGCTGCTGTCTTTTTATGTCTTTTAAATTTTTATTTATTATCCACTATCAGTGGCAGATTTACTGTGAAACTATTGAAACTTAAGCTTCAAATAACCCTCACTTTCACAGGCACACCCAAATTAGTTCCAGGCAAGCACTGATCTACTCTCTGTCATAACTGATCAGTTTTTTTTGTTCAAGAATTTCATATAAATGGGATCATACAGTAAGTGTTGTTCTGTTTCTGGCTCGTTTTGCTCAGAGTAATGTTTCTGAGATTCACCCATGTTTTTCCATGTATCAACAGTTTATTCATTTTTATTGCAGAGTACTCTTTCATTGTATAAATATATTTCAATCTGCTGATCTATTCATCAGCTGTTGAATATTTACACTGTTTCCAGTTTGGGGCTCCTATGCATACAGCTGCTCTTAATGTTTGTGTGCCAGTCATTTGTGAGGGCATATCTTTTCATTTCTCATTGGGTAAATATCTAAGAGTGAACTTTCTGGCTCAAAGTGAAAGTTATTAAATTGTTTACAAAGTAGTCGTTACATTTTAGATTCCCACAAACAATGTATGAGAGTTCCCACTGCTGACCATACTCACCAACGGTTGACATTGTTAGTCTTTATTTTTAATTTTAGCCATTCTAGAGGTGCACAGTATTACCTTATTATGGTTTTATTTTGTACTTCCCTGATGACTAATTGTTTTACTATATTTTCAACTACTTACTGGCCATTCACACATCAACTTTGTGAAGCGTCTGTTCAAATCTTTTGCACCTTTTTATTGGGTTGTTCATCTCATTATTGTGTTGTAATTGTTCTGTATATATTCTAGACACAAGTTCTTTTGCAGAGATCAGTAATAAGAAATTTTCTCTCTGCATCTTGCATTTTTATTTTTTTAACAATATATCATTTAACAGAAAAATTTTTTTTAATTTGGTGAAGTCCAATTTATGAATTTCCTTTGAGGTTCATTCTTTGTATAACATTTAAAAAATATTTAGCATCCCAAGATATTCTAGATATTCTAGAAGTTTCAGAGCTTTAAGATCTACATTCAGGTGTATGATACATTTTGAGTTAAATTCTATGTACAGAACGAAGTAAGAGTTGAGGTTTATTTTTTTGATATTCATATCATGCTGTTTCAGTGACCTTTGCAGAAAGAGCTATCCTTTCCTCCCATTGGATCACCTTGGCACTTTTGTCAAAAACTAATTACTAGGAAGACCTTCAAGGTGACGGAAAAGTAAGACGTGGAGATCACCTTCCTCCCCACAAATACATCAAAAATACATCTGTATATGGAACAACTCTTACAGAACAAATGCTGAACACTGGCAGAAGACCTCAGACCTCAGACTTCCCAAAAGGCAAGAAACTCCCCCACATACCTGGGTAGGTCAAAAGAAAAAACACAGACAAAAGAATAGGGATGGGACCTGCACCTCTGGGAGGAAGCTGTGAAGGAGGAAAAGTTTCCATATACTAGGAAGCCCCTTCACTGGTGGGGATGGGGGGTGGATGGGAGGGAAGTTTTGGAGCCACGGAAGAGAGTGCAACAACAGAGGTGCAGAGGGCAAAGCGGAGAGATTCCCACACAGGGGATCGGTGCCGATCAGCACTCACCAACCTGAGAGGCTTCTCTGCTCACCCACCGGGATGGGGGTGGATGTGGGGGGTGGGAGCTGAGGCTCCGGCTTCAGAGGTCAGATCCCAGGGAGAGGACTGGGGTTAGCTGTATGAACACAGCCTGAAGGGGGCTAGTGCACCACAACTAGCCGGGAGGGAGTCTGGGCAAAAGTCTGGACCTGCCGAGGAGGCAAGAGACCATTGTTTCCGGGTGCACAAGGAGAGGGGATTCCTGCCCTGTCTGCCCACAGAAGGCAGAGCGCCGGCTAAGTGAGCTCTAGGGACAGGCGGGATCCACAGCTATCAGCTCAGACCCCAGAGACGGGCATGAAATGCTAATGCTGCTGCTGCCGCCACCAAGAAGCCTGTGTGCGAGCACAGGTCACTATCCACACACCCCCAGGAGCCTGTGCAGGACGCCACTGCCAGGGTCCTGTGACGCAGGGACAAGTTCCCCAGGAGAGCACACAGTGCGCCTCAGGCAGTTGCAATGCTGTGCAGGCCTCTGCAGCCACAGGCTCGCCCCACATTCCAATTATAACTACCATACCCCTCCCTCCCCTTGGCATGAGTGAGCCAGAGCCCTCTAATCAGCTGCTGCTTTAACCCCGTCCTGACTAGGGGGGAACAGATACCTGAGGGCAACATACACGTAGAGGTAGGGCCAAAACCAAAGCTGAACACCAGGAGCTGTGCGAACAAAGAAGAGAAAGGGAAATCTCTCCCAGAAGACTCAGGAGCAGCAAAATAAATCCACACAATCAACTTGATGTAACCTGCATCTGTGGAATAACTGAATAGAAAATGAATCATCCCAAAATTGAAGCAGTGGACTTTGGGAGCAACTGTACACTTGGGGGTTTGCTGTCTACGACTGATTTCTTTCTGATTTTTATGTTTATCTTAATAGAGTTTTTAGTGCTTGTTATCATTGGTGGATTTCTTTATTGCGTTGGTTGTTCTCTTCTTTTTATTATTATTATTATTTTAATAAATTTTTAAATTTATTTATTTTTCTTTCTTTTTTTCTCACTTTTCTTCTGAGCCGTGTGGCTGACAGGGTCTTGGTACTCCAACCTGGTGGCAGGCCTGAGCCTCAGAGGTGGGAGAGTCTAGTTCAGGACGTTGGACCACCAGAAACCTCCTGGTCCCAGGTAATATCAATCAGCGAGAGCTCTACCAGAGATCTCCGTCTCAACGCTAAGACCCAGCTCCACCCAGTGGCCAGCAAGCTCCAGTGCTGGACTTCCCATGCCAATCAAATAGGAAGATAGGAACACAACACAACCCATTAGCAGAGATGCTGCCTAAAATCATACTAAGTTCACAGACGTGCCAAAACACACCACCGGAAGTGGCCCTACCCACCTGAAAGACAAGATGCAGCCCCACCCACCAGAACACAGGCACCAGTCCCCTCCACCAGGAAGCCTACACAAGCCACTGAACCAACCTCACCCACTGGGGGCAGACACCAAAAACAATGGAAACTATGAACCTGCAGCCTGTGAAAAGTGGACCCCAAACACAGTAAGCGAAACAAAATGAGAAGGAAGAGAAATATGCAGCAGATGAAGGAAGAAGGTAAAAACCCACCAGACAAAACAAATGAAGAGGAAATAGGCAGTTAACCTGAAAAAGAATTCAGGGTAAAGATAGTAAAGATGATCCAAAATCTAGGAAATAGAATGGAGAAAATACAAGAAACGTTTAACAAGGACGTAGAAGAATTAAAGAGCAAACAAACAATGATGAACAACACAATAAATGAAATTAAAAATTCTCTACAAGGAATCAATAGCAAAATAACTGAGGCAGAAGAACAGATAAGTGACCTGGAAGATAAAATAGTAGAAATAACTACTGCAGAGCATAATAAAGAAAAAAGAATGAAAAGAATTGAGGACAGTCTCAGAGACATCTGGGACAATATTAAATGCACCAACATTCGAATTATAGGGGTCCCAGAAGAAGAAGAGGAAAAGAAAGGGACTGAGAAAATATTTGAAGAGGTTATACTTGAAAACTTCCCTAATATGGAAAAGGAAATAGTCAGTCAAGTTGAGGAAATGCAGAGAGTCCCATACAGGATAAATCAAAGGAGAAACACGCCAAGACATATATTAATCAAACTATCAAAAATTAAGTAGAAAAAAAAATATTAAAAGCAGCAAGGGAAAAACAACAAATAACACACAAGGGAATCCCCATAAGGTTAACAGCTGATCTTTCAGCAGAAACTCTGCAAGCCAGAAGGGAGTGGCAGGACATATTTAAAGTGATGAAAGGGAAACACCTACAACCAAGATTACACTACCCAACAAGGATCTCATTCAGATTTGATGGGGAAATTAAAACATTTACAGACAAGCAAAAGCTAAGAGAATTCAGCACAACCAAACCAGCTTTACAGCAAATGCTAAAGGAGCTGCTCTAGGCAGGAAACACAAGAGAAGGAAAAGACCTACAATAACAAACCCACCAAAATTAAGAAAATGGTAATAGGAACATACATATCGATAATTACCTTAAATATAAATGGATTGAATGATCCAACCAAAAGACAAAGACTGGCTGAATGGATACAAAAACAAGACCCATATATATGCTGTCTACAAGAGACCCACTTCAGGCCTAGGGACACATACAGACTGAAAGTGACTGGATGGAAAAAGATATTCCACGCAAATGGAAATCAAAAGAAACTGGAGTAGCAATTCTCAAAACAGACAAAAGAGACTTTAAAATAAAGACTATTACAAGACAAAAAGAAGGACACTGCATAATGATCAAGGCATCAATCCAAGAAGAAGATATAACAATTGTAAATATTTACACACCCAACATAGGAACACCACAATACGTACGGCAAATGCTAACAGCCATAAAAGGGGAAATCGACAGTAACACAATAATAGTGGGGGACTTTAACACCTCACTTACACCAATGGACAGATCATCCACACAAAAAATTAACAAGGAAATACAAGCTTTAAATGACACAATAGACCACATAGATTTAATTGATATTTATAGGACATTCCATCCAAAAACTGCAGATTACACTTTCTTCTCAAGTGCACATGGAACATTCTCCAGGATAGATCACATCTTGGGTTACAAATCAAGCCTTGGTAAATTTAAGAAAATTGAAATCATATCAAGCATCTTTTCTGACCACAACAGTACGAGATTAGAAATCAGTTACAGGGAAAGAAAAAGTAAAAACCACAAACATCTGGAAGCTAAACAATACGTTACTAAATAACCAAGAGATCACTGAAGAAATCAATGAGGCAAGCAAAAAATACCTAAAAACAAACGACAATGAAAACACGACAACGCAAAACCTATGGGATGCAGCAAAAGCAGTTCTAAGAGGGAAGTTTATAGCAGTACAATCCTACCACAAGAAACAAGAAAAATCTCAAATAAACAATCTAACATTACACCTAAAGGAACTAGAGAAAGAAGAACAAACAAAACCCAAAGTTAGTACATGGAAAGCAATCATAAAGATACGAGCAGGAAAAATGAAACAGAAACAAAGAAAACAATAGCAAAGATCAACAAAACTAAAAGCTAGTTACTTGAGAAGATAAACTAAATTGATAAACATTTAGCGAGACTCATCAAGAAAAAGAGGGAGAGGACTCAAATCAATAAAATTAGAAATGAAAAAGGAGAAGTTACAACAGACATTGCAGAAATACAAAGCATCCAAAGGGACTACTACAAGCAACTCTATGCCAATAAAATTGGCAACCTGAAAGAAATGGACAAATTCTTAGAAAGGTATAACCTTCCAAGACTCAACCAGGAAGAAGTAGAAAATATAAACAGACCAATCACAAGTAATGAAATTGAAACTGTGATTAAAAATCTTCTAACAAACAAAAGTCCAAGACCAGATGGCTTCACAGGTGAATTCTACGAGACATTTAGAGAAGAGCTAACATCCATCCTTCTCAAACTCTTCCAAAAAATTGCAGAGGAAGAAACACTCCCGAACTTATTCTACAAGGCCACCATCACCTTGATGCCAACAACAGACAGAGATATTACAAAAAAAGAAAATTACAGACCAATATCACTGATGAATATAGATGCAAAAATCCACAATAAAATACTAGCAAACAGAATCCAACAGCACATTAAAAGGATCATACACCATGATCAACTGGGATTTATCCCAGAAATGCAAGGATTCTTCAATATATGCTAATCAATCAATGTGATACACCCTATTAACAACTGAAGAATAAAAACCATATGATCATCTCAATAGACGCAGAAAAAGCTTTTGAGAAAATTCAACACCAATTTATGATAAAAACTCTCCAGAAAGTGGGCACAGAGGGTACCTACCTCAACATAATGAAGGCCATATGCGACAAACCCACAATAAACATCATTCTCAATGGTGAAAAACTGAAAGCATTTTCTCTAAGATCAGGAGCAAGACAAGGATGTCCACTCTTGCCACTATTATTCAACATAGTTTTGGAAGTCCTAGCCATGGCAATCAGAGAAGAAAAAGAAACACAAGGAATACAAACTGGAAAAAAAATGTAAAACTGTCACTGTTTGCAGATGACATGATACTGTACATAGAGATTCCTAAAGATGCCAACAGAAAACTACTAGAGCTAATCAATGAATTTGGTAAAGTAGCAGGATACAAAATTAATGCACAGAAATCTCATGCATTCTTATACACTAACAATGAAAGATCAGAAAGAGAAATTAAGGAAACAATCCCATTCATCATTGCAACAAATAGAATAAAATACCTAGAAATAAACCTACCTAAGGTGGTAAAAGACCTGTACTCAGAAAACTATAAGACACTGATGAAAGAAATCAAAGACAACACAAACAGATGGAGAGATATAGCATGTTCTTGGATTGGAAGCATCAGTATTGTGCAAATGACTATACTACCCAAAGCAATCTACAGATACAATGCAATCCCTCTCAAATTACCAATGGCATTTTTTACAGAACGAGAACAAAAAAACTTAAAATTTGTATGGAGACACAAAAGAACCCCAAACAGCCAAAGCAATCTTGAGGGGAAAAAAATGGAACTGTAGGAATCAGACTCCCTGACTTCAGACTATACCACAAAGCTACAGAAATCAAGACAGTATAGTACTGGCACAAAAACAGAAATATAGACAATGGAATAGGATAGAAAGCCCAGAGATAAACCCACACACCTATGGTCAACTAATTTATGACAAAGGAGGCAAGGATATACAATGGGAAAAGACAACCTCTTCAATAAGTGGTGCTGCTGGTATTTTTAACAGAACTAGAACAAAAAATTTCACAATTTTTATGGAAACACAAAAGACCCCGAATAGCCAGAGCAATCATGAGAACAAAAAAGGAGCTGGAGGAATCAGGCTCCCTGACTTCAGACTATACTACAAAGCTACAGTAATCAAGACAGTATGGTACTGGCACAAAAACAGAAAGATAGATCAATGGAACAGGATAGAAAGCCCAGAGATAAACCCACGCACATATGGTCACCTTATCTTTGATAAAGGAGGCAGGAATGTACAGTGGAGAAAGGAAAGCCTCTTCAATAAGTGGTGCTGGGAAAACTGGACAGGTACATGTAAAAGTATGAGATTAGATCACTCCCTAACACCATACACAAAAATAAGCTCAAAATGGATTAAAGACCTAAATGTAAGGCCAGAAACTATCAAACTCTTAGAGGAAAGCATAGGCAGAACACTCTATGACATAAATCACAGCAAGATCCTTTTTGACCCACCTCCTAGAGAAATGGAAATAAAAACAAAAATAAACAAATGGGACCTAATGATACTTCAAAGCTTTTGCACAGCAAAGGAAACCATAAACAAGACCAAAAGACAACCCTCAGAATGGGAGAAAATATTTGCAGATGAATCAAGGGAGAAAGGATTAATCTCTGAAATATATAAACAGCTCATGCAGCTCAATATTAAAAAAACAAACAACCCAATCCAAAAATGGGCAGAAGACCTAAATAGACATTTCTCCAAGGAAGATATACAGATTGCCAACAAACACATGAAAGAATGCTCAACATCATTAATCATTAGAGAAATGCAAATCAAAACTACAATGAGATATCATCTCACACCGGTCAGAATGGCCATCATCAAAAAATCTACAAACAATAAATGCTGGAGAGGGTGTGGAGAAAAGGGAACACTCTTGCACTGTTGGTGGGAATGCCAACTGATACAGCCGCTGTGGAGAACAGTATGGAGGTTCCTTAAAGAACTACAAATAGAACTACCGTATGACCCAGCAATCCCACTACTGGGCATAAACTCTGAGAAAACCATAATTCAAAAAGAGTCATGTACCAAAATGTTCACTGCAGCTCTATTTACAACAGCCCGGAGATGGAAACAACCTAAGTGCCCATCATCGGATGAATGGATAAAGAAGATGTGGCACATATATACAATGGAATATTACTCAGCCATAAAAAGAAACGAAATTGAGCTATTGGTAATGAGGTGGATAGACCTAGAGTCTGTCATACAGAGTGAAGTAAGTCAGAAAGAGAAAGAAATACCGTATGCTAACACATATATATGGAATTTAAGAAAAAAAATGTCATGAAGAACCTAGGGGTAAGACAGGAATAAAGACACAGACCTACTAGAGAACAGACTTGAGGATATGGGGAGGGGAAAGGGTGAGCTGCGACAAAGCGAGAGAGAGGCATGGACATATATACACTACCAAATGTAAAATAGATAGCTAGTGGGAAGCAGCCGCATAGCACAGGAAGATCAGCTCGGTGCTTTGTGACCACCTAGAGGGGTGGGAAAGGGAGGGTGGGAGGGAGGGAGATGCAAGAGGGAAGAAATATGGGAACATATGTACATGTATAACTGATTCACTTTGTTATAAAGCAGAAACTAACACACCATTGTAAAGCAATTATATCCCAATAAAGATGTAAAAATAAATAAATAAATAAAAATAAGTGGTGCTGGGAAAACTGGACAGCTACATGTAAAGGAATGAAATTGGAACACTCCCTAACACCAGAAACAAAAATAAACTCAAAATGGATTAAAGACCTAAAGACTGTGTAAGACCGGACACTGTAAAACTGTTAGAGGAAAACATAAGAAGAACACTCTTTGACATAAATCACAGCAAGATCTTTTTTGACCCACCTCCTAGAGTAATGGAAATAAAAACAAAAATAACAAATGGGACTTAATGAAACTTAAAAGCATCTGCACAGCAAAGAAAACTATAAAGTAGATGAAAAGACAACCCTCAGAATGGAAAAAATATTTGCAAATGAATCACAGGAGAAAGGATTAATCTCTGAAATATATAAACAGCTCATGCAGCTCAATATTAAAAAAACAAACAACCCAATCCAAAAATGGGCTGAAGACCTAAATAGACATTTCTCCAAAGACATACAGATGGGCAAAAAACACATGAAAAGCTGCTCAGCATCACTAATTATTAGAGAAATGCATATCAAAACTACAATGAGGTATCACCTTAACACCAGTTAGAAGGAGCATCATCAGAAAATCTACAAACAACAAATGCTGGAGAGGGTGTGGAGAAAAGGGAACCCTCTTGCACTGTTGGTGGGAATGTAAATTGATACAGTCACTATGGAGAACAGTATGGAGGTTCCTTAAGAAACTAAAAATAGAACTACCATACGACCCAGCAATCCCACTACTGGGCATATACCCAGAGAAAACCATAATTCAAAAAGACACATGCGGGCTTCCCTGGTGGCGCAGTGGTTGGGAGTCCGCCTGCCGATGCAGAGGACGCGGGTTCGTGGCCCGGTCCGGGAAGATCCCACATGCCGCAGAGCAGCTGGGCCCGTGAGCCATGGCCGCTGGGCCTGCGCGTCCGGAGCCTGTGCTCCGCAATGGGAGAGGCCACAACAGTGAGAGGCCCGCGTACCACACAAAAAAAGACATGCATCCAAATGTTCATTGCAGCACTATTTACAATAGCTAGGTCATGGAAGCAACCTAAGTGTCCATCAACAGATGAATGGATAAAGAGGATGTGGTACATATATACAATGGAATATTAAGCAGCTATAAAAAGGAATGAAATCGGGTGTTTTGTAGACACATGGATGGAACTTGAGACTATCTTACAGAGTGAAATAAATCAGAAAGAGAAAAACAAATATCGTATATTAACACATATATGTGGAATGTAGAAAAATGATACAGATGAACCAGTTTGCAAGGCAGAAATAGAGACACAGATGTACAGAACAAACTAACGGACACAAAAGGGGGAAAGTGGGGTGGGGGGGCGGGTGTGATGGTGGTGGGATGAATTGGGAAATTGGAATTGACATATATATAAAACAGATAACTAATAAGAACCTGCTGTATAAAATAAAAATTAAATTTAAAAAAATAGATGATATATTCCAATAGTAGAAATGATTAATAGTGACTTTAAATTCCCTTTTTTTGCATACAGTCAATTTTTCTAGCACCACTTCTTCAAAAGGCTATCTCTATCTTGCCATCTTTGTCAAAAAACAATTGGGTCTCCTTCTGTACTTCATTCTGTTCCATTGATCTATGTACTATTATAGATCTATATTTGTACAAATACTTCTCTATACTGATAATCAGCCTTATAATCAAGCAGTGTAAATGCTCTGATTTTGTTCTCATATTGCAATCCTTTTAGCTGCTCTAGGTTCTTTCAATTTTCTTATAGATTTAATAAATAGCCTTTCAATTTCTTCAAGGTGCCTTCTGGAATTTCAACTGAGATTGCATTGACTCTATAGATCAATTAGGAAATACTGGACTTTTTAAAATTTAGTCTTTCAAACCATGAACCTGTTACACAGTTTCTTGTATTTACATCTTCTCTAATTTTTCTTAGTCATGTTTTGTGGTTTTTAGTGCACGGGTTTTAGACATATATTGTTAAATTTATCACCAAGCGGTTCATATTTTTGATGCTACTGTTAAGTAACATTTGCATTTAAATTTCTAATTTTTTGTTGCTACTATATAGAAATAAAATTTATTTACATATATGGACCTTGCATCCTGCAACCTTACTTGCTGATTAATTCTGGAAGCTTTTTGGAGATTACTTGCCATTTTCTACACATATGATCATGTTACCTGTGAATAAAGACAGTTTTACCTATTTTTACCAATCTACATGCCATTTTTTCCCTGCCTTAATACACTGTCTATTTTAAAGGGAAAGCATTCAATCTTTTACCATTGAGTATATTATCTGTAAGATTTTTCTAGATTTTCTTAGTCAGATTATAATATTTCCATTCCTTATTGCGAATTTTTAACATGGATGGATGTTGAATTTTGTCAAATGTGGGGTTTGTTTGATTGTTTGTTTGAATCTGTTAAGAAGATCATTTTTGCTTGTTCACATGGTAAATTATACCAAATAATTTTCAAATACAAAAACAACCTTAAATTCTTGGGATAGACCCTACTTGGTCACGAGGTGATCTTTTTTTATTATCACAGAATTGCATTTGCTAAAATTTTGTGAGGGTTTTTGTATCTATGTTCATGAGGGATAGCTGTCTAGTTCTCTTTGGCTGCAATGTCTTTGTATGGCTTTGGTATTCAGGTATTGTTGACCTCAGAATTGGTTAGGAAGGAATCCCTTCTTTTTTAATTTCTGTAAGAGTTTGTGTTGGATTGGCACTGTTTCTTCCTTAAATGTTTGGTAGAATTGACCAGTGTAGCCATATGAGCCTAGAGTTTTCTTTGTGGTAAGATTTAATTTCCAAATATTTGGGGATCGACTTTTAATCATTTTTTTTAATTGAAGTATAGTTGCTTTACAATAGTGTTAATTTCTGCTGTTCTGCAAAGTGAATTAGCCACACATATACATATATCCTGTCTTTTTTGGATTTCCTTCCCATTTAGGTCACCACAGATCATTGGGTAGAGCTCCCTGTGCTATACAATCTGTTCTCATTAGTTATCTATTTTATACATAGTGTATACATGTCAATCCCAATCTCCCAATCCATCCCACCCCCTCTTCCCCACGTATCCATACATTTGTTCTCTATGTCTGTGTCTCTATTTCTGCTTTGCAAGTAAGATCATCTATACCATTTTTCTAGATTCCACATATTTGCATTAATACATGATATTTTTCTCCTTCTGACTTAGTTCACTCTGTATGACAGTATCTAGGTCCATCCACATCTCTACAGATGACCCAATTTCATTCTTTTTTATGGCTGAGTAATATTCCATTATATATATATATATATATATATATATATATATATATATATACCACATCTTCTTTATCTATTCCTTTGTTGATGGACATTTAGGTTGCTTCCATGTCCTGCCTATTGTTAATAGTGCTGCAATGAACATTGGGGTACATGTATCTTTTGGAATTATGGTTTTCTCCAGGTATATGCCCAGGAATGGGATTGTTGGATCATATGGTAGTTCTATTTTTAGTTTTTTAAGGAACCTCCATACTGTTCTCTATAGTGGCTGTATCAATTTACATTCCCACCAACAGTGCAAGAGGGTTCCCTTTTCTCCACACCCTCTCCAGCACTTATTGTTTGTAGATTTTCTGATGACGACCATTCTGACTGGTGTAAGGTGATACCTCATTATAGTTTTGATTTGCATTTCTCTGATAATTAGTGATGTTGAGCATCTTTGCATGTGTCTGTTGGCTATCTGTATCTTATTGATTTTTTAATGCAATCTTACTGTGGTCATACAGCATATGGTCTATGACATTATTCCTTTAAAATATAGAGTCTTGTTTATGGCTTATCTAGTCTAATACTGCAGTGTGCCTTTTAAACAAATGTGTATTCTTCTTTGGTGGTAGAGTGTTCTATATATGTCAATTAGGTTAAGTTGATTGATAGTGCTTTTCCAGTCGTCTATATCTTTACAGATTTTGTGTCTTTCTTTTCTATCAGGTAGTGAATAAGAGTGGTGACATCTGCAACTATTATTGTGGGTTTGTCAATTTCACTTTTTTTAAGTTCTGTCCATTTTTACTTAATCTATTTTGATGTGTATAAACATTTTGAATGTTATGTCATCCTAATGAATCAATACTTTTATCACCAAGAACTATCCCTTTTTGTCTATAATAGTATTAATCATCCTGAAGTCTACTTTTCTGTTATTAATATAGGCGCTTGAGTTTTCTTATGATTTGAGTTTATACAATATATATATTTCTATCCTTTCAGTTTTAACATATTTATATATTTGTAT
This sequence comes from Leucopleurus acutus, assembly GCF_964270905.1. Classification (NCBI taxonomy): domain Eukaryota; kingdom Metazoa; phylum Chordata; class Mammalia; order Artiodactyla; family Delphinidae; genus Leucopleurus; species Leucopleurus acutus. The sequence goes on along the minus strand of NC_139148.1, from coordinate 120,821,672 downwards.
TTAATGTCTGAAGGTTAGTTTCTGTCCTCTGAGAATCAAAAGCCAAAGCAGAATTAGACATGCAAAAAATGTATTAGGTTAAACACCTGTGAGAGAAAATTGTAAGACCGTAATGCAGGTCTGAGTCTTGTGCTCAGACAGTCAAATGGGGAAAAAAACTGATGACAATATTCTTATATAATCACTTCAGTTATATTTAGCATCTTCCCATTATCCATTATTCATAAATATTGTATTTATTTAGTAATTTTCTTTATAATTTCCCCCATTTGAAATTTATTTTAAAAGGAAACATAGCAAGCGTAGGTAAAAGAGCTTTTCCTAATTGCTTCCCAAGCCAACTTTATACATAACTACATTTAAGTGGGCTGAAAATTGGGGCTCCTCAGAACTCAGTGATGGGCATCAGGAAGAGGTGCATCCACTTGGAAGAGGTGCATGCCTAGTCACCAGTTTACTCATCTGCACTTACTACTCTCTCTGCTTACCCATTTCTTCCTTCCTTCTTTCCTACGCCAAACCCAAGGGCTATGGATGCCCCAAGATTAAGGCCTGCCAGTTACCCTAGCACTGGTCAAGAACCAGCTGCTCCTGGACTGAACTGCCTGTTTGGGCAGAGAAGGATTGTGTACATAATTCTAAAATAATTTTGCATATGATAAATAGTAATTCTTCCACATCCTGGGAAACTGTATGTAGGTGATGTCTCTTCTTTCATTTTACATTTTCATAAATGCTTTCCTGGCAAGTACTGTGAAACATCAGGCATATAGGGAAGAACTTTCATCATTGGATTCTAATCTTGATTCTCATCGTACCAAAATTTGTTACTACTTATGACACCATCTTCACCAGGTTATTTTTATAAGCTCAGGTTAACCCTGGTTATTATCTATGCCAGGCATGTTGGCATATACATATGTGAAGCCCTAAATTCCTTCAGGATTCTTTTCTTATGTTAATCTCTAGTACCTCCCACATTTATTTTTTAAATGTTTCCTTCTGTTCCCTTCAGTAACTGGTTTAATGTGTTTATTGGGTCATATTTTCTCCTCTTTCATCATATTCAGTTTAAGAAAACATATTTACCCCTATGCGTCTGCAGTGCATTCCTAACTCAAACAAAGAACCCATCCATCCGGTATCTAAAGCTAGAGTTCAGAAATTCATAGACATGAAATTCTGGGAGAAGAGTTTTCCAGAGAGAGTGACCATCTAGTGCAAACGCTTCCAGGTGGCAATGAGTTTGAACTTGCTTGAGAAATAGGAAAAAGGACAGTGAAGCATGAGCAGAGCGGGCAAGGAGAAAAATGAAAGAAGGAAAGAAGATGAGTTTCAGGAGGTCAGCAATAGTCAGATCATAAGGGGGCCATAGCAGTCACTGTAAGGACTGTGAATTTCATTCCAGGTTCATGAGAAGCCACTGGAGAGTTTTAAGCAGAGGGATGATGTAATCGGATTTAGGTTTTATGCAGGTTGATTCCCTTGGGAGTCCTTCAAGAACCACAGCTGTCTCCCTTTTCCCAAGTCCCCAACCAGCAGTAGGAGGGAAGAAAACACTGCTTGTGTTACCAAGTCTTTCATTTTCTTGTCTAAGTCTGATGCCTCATTGGACACCATGAGAATAAACAGAAGAGAGTTTTGGAAACACTCTGTGCTGTTCACCTATGATATATGCTCTGGAATGATAGCACAGCCTCCTGCAAGAATGCAAGTTTGTCTTGATTCTAATCTAAAGAAGTGTGTTCTGAGGAAAGCTAGGCAGAGTCGCACCATACAAGCTGAGTACAGAGTTACAGAGATTTAGTGGAAAAGATCATTTATTCAAGAAAAACGAATTCAAATGTAAACTGTAATGTCACCTCCAGTTTGTTTGGCTTCTGTGTCACTGACCACTGTTGTTTTCTGCTACTTCTCTTTGGTTCTGAAGTTTGTGTTTCTAAAATGGTGACCCAAGTTTCATACAACCTGTATTTTAGAAATGTTCTATGTTCTAAATTGTATTTTCCTTTCAGGAAAAGCATTTACGTGTCAAGTAGCAAAATAAGAATGAAATGATAGAAGGTGACGTTCCCCATTAAAGAAAGAGAAATTGGGTAGAGACCTGTTAATGTACACTGCAGAAAATAAAAGGGATGGTGATATGAACATGCCCATCAACTTACCCTTATAATACAGCGATTTTCAAATGTTAGAGGAGCATTTTTGAGCCTGTGTTATCATAGTGAAATAGTGCCTGAGGATGCTGTTTTCAGAAGGTCAGAGTTCCACAGCTGCTCAGTCAGTATGTTGAGAACTGGTCTTTAATCTTCTGGCTTCTTTGTAGTTCTGACATCATGTCCTTTCTGTTTTGCTATTATAGAAACATGCCTTAGGCTAATACTTTTGCTTGTTGTACTGTGACATTTACCCTCTCTTCTTCATAGCAACAACAATAATAATAATATCAAAAGCTACTATTTATAGAGTGCCAGGCACTTTGCATCAAGATTTAACCTAATTTTTAAGAGTCCTGTAAGTCAGGAGTTGGGCCCAATTTCCAGATGAAAAATATAAGGCTACTTCCATGGAACTGACAGTAGGGCCATATTCAGGGAGAGGTCAGGAGATGGGGGCCTTTAGGACAGCACTGTTCCCTCCTTTTCTGCATCATGGAGCTGGCCAAGTGAGTACAGCTTGGCAGCCTCTACAGGAGCTTTGCTGGTATTGAACAGAAAATTCAATTCTCACTGTCATTTTGAAGTAGGGACCTTTAAACTTTCTGATGCTATTGAGCTTGCCATAGACTTTCTGTCTAACAAGAAACAGACTCTTTCAATGTTCAGATGGTCCATATATAAAAGCTGCCCTACGAACAGAAGATGTATAACACCTAATTATTGCCCAACAACTATAATTTGCATAGAATAATATAGTATATTAAGTTCTTCTCTGTTGCCTCTCACTATATTAAGTTCAACTTGAAGTTTGCACTTCTGGTAAAAATTACAGCTTTCCTCTCAGTGAGAATGCTTGGTGCCCAAGCACTTATTAAAACTAGAATTCCTAAAAGGCAAATTTGAAAAGAGAGAAGCGCAGTTGTTGGCACTAATGGAAGGAAGCTGTGCTTTCATCCCCACACTCTTTTCATTTAAAAGAGGAATGAGAGGATGGAAAGGGTACAACTCTTTTATTTCTGTGGCATTAGAAGATATGAGAAACACCATAACTGGGTGCTCAGAACCAGTTGCAACTGCATTCTGTTACAGATACTTATGACTGCATCAAAAATACCAATACCTTCACTCTCAAGATAAGATCGTATTGCTTTCAGTTAAATCCTGACTTTTTAATCTTAAGAAGTGTCAGAAAAACAACTATCTCTATTCTGTGTGAGAAAATGTGCGTACTAACAACAGGAGGTCTGATTAAACTATTTATTTGAAAACGACCAGCCTTAGCACAGCCTCTGCTGTCAATGGAATCAGTTTCTTCATTCTTACTGACACACAAAATCTTCCGTTCGATCTTACTAGATCACAACTGTTTATTACAACCTCTGCTTCTTGTCTATGTGTCCTACTATTTATATAGTAATTTTTCCAAAGCAACCACGGAGCTTTATACTTCTACTTCAAACTCTGCATTGAGTATGGGAGTGTTCAGCAACATTATAACATGGAATAAATAGTATTAATTATGAGACTCCTCAGAATTCATTCATCTGTTAGACATTACAGTCATTACATAGAACTAATTTGACACTATGTCTCTAAAACGTGTTAAGACTCTTTGATGCTAAAAATTGCATTTGCAGAAGTGATTGTTGGAAGTTAACTGTAATGCTCTGAGATGATGCAGCATCCAGCTCTCAAAGGATAAACAGTGCAGTACCTGTGGAGTCATTACTCAGGCTATCCCTGCCCATGGCTTACTTCTGGCCTCAGAGACAGCAAGCCCTGGCTTCTATCTTTTCCACTCAATAGCTTCCCAGCTTTCTATTGGCTACCTCAACTACAGAGATGGGCTTGCCGCCAAGAGTCTAATCAAAACCTACCCAGTAAATTATATGGCCAAGTGTCTGCTGGGGAAGCAGATGGTAGTCTTACCTGAATGGAGAGACAGATAGTGTCATGGAAAGAATGTGTGCTTTGTTAACAGGCCAGGGTTCAAATCTCAGCTCTGCTACATATTGGCTGGATGTATCTATTAACTTATCTGCCTCTCAGTGATATTTATGAACTGCACATAATCACACATACCTTGTGGAGTTGTAAGAATTAAATACTATAACATGTAAAAGCACTTTACTCAGTACCTGGAATATAATAGACACTTAATAATACATGTTCATCTATTCTCCTCACCCATGAATTAAGAAAAGTATGATTTGCCCTGCTTATCTCAAACCAAATAATCCAGTGGTTTGTAAACTTTCTTTTGGAGCAGAGCCTTTAATTTTTCCCACAAGGAGTGCTTACATGGAAATGCGCACAATAAAACAAATTTAAGTAGGGCTCTTGGGCCTACCCAGTTGGTCTTTCACTCACTGCACTCAGTGGTCTCTGAGATATTTCCAGGTAACCCAGTTTAAAACTCACAGCAGTAACGTGGTACTGTAGACTGAGTGTGTGCCCCTGAAATCACATACTGAAGCCCTAATCCCTGAACTGATGGCTTCTGGAGGCAAGGCCTTTGGGGAGTAACTGGGTTTGAACGAGGTCATAAGGGTAGAGCCCCCATGATAGAATCGGTCATAGGGGGAAAAAAGTTACACAAAGCTATTAGTTGTTATTTTTATTATAGGTTAATGTGAACTTTAGAAGTGGGGGTGGAAGGGTGGTGGTGAGGGAATAGGGAGGTGCCCTGAAGGAAACTCTGGTTCAATCTGGGCCAGTCAAGCATGCTATGAGCAGGGCCAACTTGGTGGGTATTTATGTAGTTGCATAAGGTGCGATGCTCGGAACGGCCTCGCACTCTGTTGAACATGTTGCTGTTGCCATCTTGAAATTTTAGTAATTTGTGAACAAGATGCCATACATTTTCATTTAGGACTGGGCCCTACAAATTCTGTAGCTGCTCCCATCCTTGGGCATGTAAGTTTTACAGAATTCTGGCCACTTGTTCTTGCCTCATTCTCTAATGGGAATGTGGCATTATATGGCAACTGGAAACAACCTTGAGTCTACTCCCTTTTCTTCCCCCTTGAAAGACATGGCCTTTGTATATTAGTCCTGAGTTTCTTCTGCTGCTTGTCCCACTAGCTCTCATAGCAGACCTAAGTCTAGGCTTCATCAACATCATTCATCACTAAATATGAACAAAAGTAGTAGTACTTGGAGATATTGGAACAGACACACTGATTGTACTCATCAGTATTTTTCCTCTGTGAAATCAGGGGGAGGTTTCCTCTAATCTGGGTCAGAGAACCATCAGGAGACAGTTTGATATGCATATAATTTTTAATATATATTGTTTAATATATATAATATATATCATATAGTATGACACTGTTACTGTAATACTGTTTCCTTCAACACTGTTTGCTATGAGAGTGATGAGTGTTTTAAGAAGTCTTTCATCCTCTGCCCGGTGCCTCACAGCAGTGTCTGCCACTGTCTAGGGCAGGCTCTCCTTGTCCCTTGCCTGGAATACTGCAGCAACTGGTTGTCCTTCTCTGCACTCCCACTCCTCTCCAATCCACCCCTAACACTATGGCCTTTGTGATGTTTCTGGAACAAAAGCCAGGCCACGCTGAGTCTTAGTTATAAACCCTTCAGTGGTTTCCCATTGTCCTTAAGGTAAAGGCTAAGCTTCTTAACATGGCGGGTAGGATTTTTGTGATCAGGCAGAAATACAGGCTCATTGTAGATATATCGACGTGGACAATGATGAGGGTGACGGAGTGAAGGTTGGAGGGGGCAAGGTCAAATTTTATCTGCATTATGGGTGCTCTCTGCAGTGCCCACTTGTCTTCCTCCTCCTTTTTTTTCTGGCCTTTTTAGGCTCACTTACCTTTACTGCTACCAGTTGCACTGTCCTTGAGTTTTCTTTGAAAACTTATAAGAGCTGAGCATGCTCAGAAGCCACAGACAGCTTTTGTCTCTGAATCTGCTTTCTCGTTCTGAAACATCACTAAGGCTTCATTGTGAGGGATGGACAATCCCCTCTTCACAATGAGGATCAGTGAGATCCATCAAGCGACCAGTAAGGATCAAAATTTCCCTTATCACAATTACATAGGTTTCACTTTGAAAGGGTTTTCCTAAGCCGTACAAAATATAGAATAAGTTGGATAGTGTCACTGGATTTCCCATTTTATCCAGAAAAATAGCCCAAGGCCTTGATATAACCTACAGTCCCTCCATGACCTGTCAGCTGGACACTTCTCTGACCTCATTCCTACTCTTTCACTCTTGCCCTTCTGTGGTAAGCCAAAAAATGTCCTCTTGTAAAGATATATTGGGTTGGCCAAAAAGTTCGTTTGGTTTTAAGTAAAAATAAAAGATACATTTTTCATTTTCACCAAGAATTTTATAGAACAATGTATTCACTAAACAAACTTTTTGGCCAACGCAATATATGTCAAGTCCCTGGAACCTGTGAATGGTACCTCCTATGGCAAAAGTTGTGATTTTGAGAGGAAGAACTTATCCTCAATTATCCAAATGGGTCCAATATAATCACAAAGGTCCTTATACTGGAGAGGCAGAGAGAGACATATGAAGAAGTCACAAAGAAGGGGAGAAATGAAGGAGGAGGCAGAGGTTAGAGTTATGCTGCCACAAACCAAGGAATACAGACAGTCACCAAGGTGGAAGACGAAGGAATAGACCCTCCCCTAGAGTCTCTGCAGGGAGCATGTCCCTGCCGACACCTTGATTTTGGACTTCTGGCCTCCAGACCTATGAGGAAATAAATGCTTTAAGCCACCCAGTTTGTTACAGTAGCCCTAGCAAAATAATCTACCTTCTTTTTTTTGAGGGGGGCGGTTATAGTTGCTTTACAATGGTGTGTTAGTTTCTGCTGTACAACTAAGTGAATCAGCTATATGTATACATATATCCCCTCCCTGTGGCACCTCCCTCTCCCCCCAATCCCACCCATCTAAGTCACCACAGAGCACCGAGCTGCACTATACAGCAGGTTTCCACTAGCTATCAATTTTACACATGGTAGTGTACATACCTTCTTTCACTCCCACTGGCTTCCTTGCTTGTCCTCAAATAGGCCAAGTGAATCCACATTAGGACTCACTGCTCTCTCAGACTAGAGAGCTCTCCCGCCAGATAGCTCCCTAGTAAGAGATTGCTCCATGGCTTTCTCCTTCACTTCCTGCAGGAGTCTGCTCAAAGGTCACTTTTGCAGTACTGCTTTCCTTGACCACACTGTTTAAAATAGGCCCCTTGGCACTCCTTAACATTCTTGCCCTATATTTTTCTTCTTCATAGTACATATGGCTTATCTGACATACTGTTTATTTCATATATTTACTTATTTATTATTATCCACATCTGGTTGTCTATACACCCAGTAGAAGATAAGCTCCATACCGTCAGCAATTTTTGCCTGTATTGTTCATCACTGTATTCCCAGGGCATATAACAGTGCCCTGGCACCTAGGAGAAGGCCCAGTATATGTAAGCATTCAATAAATATTTGTTTAAAAAAATCACCTAATATCAGAGATAGAAAGAGGTAGTGATAAAGGAAGCATTTTATAACTTACCATTCATGCTTCCTAAACTGTCCTAACCATTAACCATGCAACCTCCCTAATCCCAACAAATCATTTAATTTCCATTTTCAAATATTAGCATTTACAGAAAGACTTTGAGACATTTCATGTATTACAGTTGAGTATAACTATTTTTTCAATCATATATTTACTCAACAATTTTTAAAAATCAAACTGAAATTATCAAGTATTTTCCTCTGTATCATGCTGAAATCCTAAGCATAGGGTTTCCTAATTAAACAAACACTCAGCAGATATGACCAAAATGGTGAGTATATTTATTTTTTTAATATATAAATATTATATTTATTTTGAAGGGCCTGTACCTTAAGTATTGGAAGGCTGCTTAGAATATTTGTGGCCAATTACTATAAATATTTATGTGATTAGACTGATTTGGGGAAAGAAAATGATGGAAATGATTGTTTTAATTGTTGAACTATTACTCTTTTTAAAGTAAAATTGGTTAATTGAAAAAATGACATACATACAAAAAAGAACACCTATAATAATTGTACAGCTTGATGATTTTTCCCACAGTAAAATTATCCTGTAACAACCACTCAGATCAGAAACTAGAACACTAGCAATATCCTGAGAAGTCCCCCTGGTGCCCCCTACCACTTACTACCCTCCCTTCCACTCCAAAGGTAGCTCCTATGCTAATGTATTTTTACAACAAAATACTTACATTTTATTTCATATCTACCATTGAAAGTTCAACAGACATTGATGCTACAATTTAACCTCACCCACCATCAAGTTTTATCAGTCTTTCTATTTTGTTTTTCTCAAAAAAATAAGGGCTAAACATAGAGAGCTGTAAATTTTGATCTGAGACAACCTATTTCCCCATTCCTGCTTATGTATGTGCTCTAATAGAGATGTCTTCAAATAAAAATCCATACTCTCTTTTCTCAAATTAAAGATGTGCTAGTAGCCAAGCACTAGCAAGGCAGAGTACACACACACACACACCAAAAGAAATGCATTTTAGTTTAGGATTATGGTTTTAGTTTCAAGCTTAAATAGAGTAAGTAAAAGATATTTCTAAAAGGATAAAAATACCTTAACTGTGTTCTTTTAAATAAGGGTGCACTCAGAAGTTAAGACCCTTGAATTCAAAAGCTCTTGTCCCCTTTACTGTTAGCCACTGATAGTTAAAATGTTTTAAAGTAATAAAAGGTATAAAGGGTAGATGCAAGACAGCACTGAAACATCACCTACCTGTCATGGGTACATTTCAATTATATCCATCATGGCCTCCCAGGAGCAAGCCTGGACACTGCCTCCCAGGAGCCCCAGGCAGGTTCTGGCAGGACTGCTGAGGGGCTTGCTCTGTGGGTGGTAGCTTATCATTGTTAGGACATATCCTGGGTGGCTTTATGGAAGGATGAACAGCCAGCAAGCTCCAGCCCAAAGTTAATATTGGAAAGCCAAAGATTACATAATTTTCACAGCATCTATGAGTTTCTGCCACTGAGACACAACATGGATATGGATACACATACATGAGTATGTGGAGGTGCCACGTCCAGGCTGTAATTTTTTCTATGAATAGGAAGGTTTTCAACTGGTAAAGAAGATTAATCTTGCAGAGGGATTCACTGAAAAGGCCTTAGAAGAAGGCCTTGAGAGGCCCAGAATAGTCTTTCATCCTTTTAAAATGGCTCTGACTTTCCAGTGAGCCACAAAGTAGCTTCCACATGTTTTTATTCCTAAGTACTTGAACACTGTAAAATAAAGGTAAAAGACATATACTCAGAAAACTGTAAGACACTATTTAAAGAAACTGAAGATGATACAAACAATGGAAAGATAGCTCGTGCACATGGATTAGAATTCATATTGTTAAAATGGCCATGCTACCCAAAGCAATCTACGGATTTAATGCAATCCCTATCAAATTACCCATGACATTTTTCACAAAACTAGAACAAATAATCCTAAAATTTATATGGAACCACAAAAGATCCAGAACTCCCAAAGCAATCTGGAGAAAAAAGAATGAAGCTGAAGGTATAACCCTTCCAGATTGCAGACTATACGACAAAACTACAGTAATCAAAACACCATGGTATTGCCATAAAAACAGACACATAGATCAATGGAACAGAATGAAGAACCCAGAAATAAACCCACACACCTATAGTCTATTAATCTATGACAAAGGAGGCAATGGAGAAAAGAAAATCTCTTCAACAAGTGTGTTGGGAAAGGTGGACAGCTACACATCAAACAATGAAATTACAGCATTCCCTCACACCATACACAGAAATAAACTCGAAATGGTTTAAAGACCTAAACATAAGACATGACACCATAAAACTCCTAGAAGGATATCCCCTTTTTTGAGCTGCATTTTCAACTCTTTTGCCCATTTTCTATTGGATTGTCTGTCTCTTTTTATTGATTTACAGGAGCAGTCTGGCTGCTTTTGTCTTTTGTCATTCATGAGTCTTTTGTCATTCATGTGTGTGAGATACAAATAAATATATAAATACATACATATAGATACGTGTATATATATATACACACACATATTATATATATATATATATATATAGAGAGAGAGAGAGAGAGAGAGAGAGTGAGTTTTAGATAATTTTCGTTACCCTAAAGGATCCCTCATGCCTGTTTGCAGTTAATTCTCATTACTAGCCACAGGCAACCACTGATCTGATATTTTCTCCTATACTTTGCCTTTCTAAAATGCCAAGAAAATGGAAACATGCATTATGTAGGCTTGTTTTTTCTGGCTTTCTTCACTTAACATGGTGATTTTGACAGTCATTCTTATTGTTGAATGCATCTTTAGTTCCTTCCTTTTAATTGCTGTACCAAAGTTTGTTAATACAATCACCAATTGAGAGATATTTGGCTCATTTCCAGTATTTAGTGGTTAGAAATAAAGCTACTATAAAATGGTGCATATAGGCTTTGTGTGACGTAGGTTTTCATTTTACTTGGGTGAATACCTGGGAGTGGGACCATTGAGTCATATTGTACATGTATGTCTACATCTTTTCAAGACAGTATGGTACTGGCACAAAAACAGAACGATAGATCAATGGAACAGGATAGAAAGCCCAGAGATAAACCCACGCACATATGGTCACCTTATCTTTGATAAAGGAGGCAGGAATGTACAGTAGAGAAAGGACAGCCTCTTCAATAAGTGGTGCCAGGAAAACTGGACAGGTACGTGTAAAAGTATGAGATTAGAACACTCCCTAACACCATACACAAAAATAAGCTCAAAATGGATTAAAGACCTAAATGTAAGGCCAGAAACTATCAAACTCTTAGAGGAAAGCATAGGCAGAATACTCTATGACATAAATCACAGCAAGATCCTTTTTGACCCACCTCCTAGAGAAATGGAAATAAAAACAAAAACAAACAAATGGGACCTAATGAAACTTCAAAGCTTTTGCACAGCAAAGGAAACCATAAACAAGACCAAAAGACAACCCTCAGAATGGGAGAAAATATTTGCAAATGAAACAACTGACAAAGGATTAATCTCCAAAATTTACAAGCAGCTCATGCAGCTCAATAACAAAAAAACAAACAACCCAATCCAAAAATGGGAAGAAGACCTAAATAGACATTTCTCCAAAGAAGATATACAGACTGCCAACAAACACATGAACGAATGCTCAACATCATTAATCATTAGAGAAATGCAAATCAAAACTACAATGAGATATCATCTCACACCAGTCAGAATGGCCATCATCAAAAAATCTACAAACAATTAATGCTGGAGTGAGTGTGGAGAAAAGGGAACACTCTTGCACTGCTGGTGGGAATGTGAATTGGTACAGCCACTATGGAGAACAGTATGGAGGTTCCTTAAAAAACTACAAATAGAACTACCATATGACCCAGCAATCCCACTACTGGGCATATACCCTGAGAAAATCATAATTCAAAAAGAGTCATGTACCAGAATGTTCACTGCAGCTCTATTTACAATAGCCCGGAGATGGAAACAACCTAAGTATCCATCATCGGATGAATGGATAAAGAAGATGTGGCACATATATACAATGGAATATTACTCGGCCATAAAAAGAAATGAAATTGAGCTATTTGTAATGAGGTGGACGGACCTAGAGTCTGTCATACAGAGTGAAGTAAGTCAGAAAGAGAAAGACAAATACCGTATGCTAACACATATATATGGAATTTAAGGGAAAAAATGTCATGAAGAACCTAGGGCGAAGACAGGAATAAAGACACAGACCTACTAGAGAATGGACTTGAGGATATGGGGTGGGGGAAGGGTAAGCTGTGACAAAGCGAGAGAGTGGCATGGACATATATACACTACCAAACGTAAGGTAGATAGCTAGTGGGAAGCAGCCGCATAGCACAGGGAGATCAGCTCGGTGCTTTGTGACCACCTAGAGGGGTGGGACAGGGAGGGTGGGAGGGAGGGAGATGCAAGAGGGAAGAGATATGGGAACATATGTATATGTATAACTGATTCACTTTGTTATAAAGCAGAAACTAACACACCATTGTAAAGCAATTATACTCCAATAAAAAAAAAGAAAGAAATAAGAAAAGAAAACTAACAAACTTTTCTTTATTGAAGTATAGTTGATTTACAATATTATATTGGTTTCAGTTGCACAGCACAGTAATTCAGTGTTTTTATAGATTATAATCCACTATAAGCTATTATGAAGTAATGGCTATAATCCCCTGTGCTGTACCATATATCCTTGTAGCTTTTCTATTTTATACACAGTACTCTGTACCTCTTAATCCCATTCCCCTGTCTTGACCCTCCCACCTTCCCTCTCCCTATTGGTAACCACTAATTTGTTTTCTATATCTGTGAGTCTATAACAAACTGTTTTATAAAAGTGGCTAGTGTATGGGAGTTCTCATCTTGCCAGTAGTTCTTCTTCATCTTTGCCAGTGCTTAGTGTTCTCATATTCTTATTCTTAAGTTGTTCCAATAGGGGTGTAGAGGTATCTCATTGTGGTTTTAATTTGCTAATCATTAATCATGTTGAACATCTTTTCTTGTGCTTAAGTACCATCCATATATTTTCTTTGTTGATGTTTTTGTTCAATATTTTGCCCACTTTTTTAAAAAACTGAATTGTTTATATTCTCATTATTGAGTCTTGAGAGTGCTTAATACAGTCCAGCTACAGGACCTTTATCAGATAAGTGATTGGCAAATATTTTCTCTCAGTCTTTGGCTTAAATAGTGTCTTTTAAAGGGTAGAAGTCTTAATTCTGATGAAGTCAAATTTATCACTTTTTTTTTGTAGGTATTATGCTTTGGTGTAGCATGTAAGAAATCTTTGCTTAGCCTAGGGCCACAAAATATGCTTCTATGTTTTCTTCTAAAACATTTATTGTTTTAGGTTTTGTATTTAGGACAATGAGCACTTTTGAATTAATTTTGTATATAGTGCAAAGTATGCATACTGAGGTTCATTTTTTTCCATATGTATATACAATCATTCCAGCACCACTTGCTAAAAAGCCTATCCTTTCTCCTTTGGAACTTTGTCAAACAGTAGTTGAATATATTTGTGCGAATCCATTTATGGGCTCTCTGTTCTGTTCCATTAATTTATATATCTATCTCTATCTCAATATATCTATATCATTTTTATAATATTACACTGCCTTAACATATGTAGAATATATGTAGGTTTATAGTAAGCTTGGAAATCGGGTAGCTTCAGCCCTCCAAATGTTCATTTCAAAATTGTTTTTCTTATTTAAGTTCCTCTGTTTATCCAACTAAATTTTAAAATGAGCTTGTAGATTTCTATAAAAAAACTTACTGTAATTTTAACTGGAATTGCATTCAATATATAGATAATCTGGGGGATATTTGAAAATCTAACAACAAGTCTTCCAATCCATGAACATGTTCCATGAATTTAGGTTTTCTTTGATTTTTCCATCAGTGTTTCTAGTTTTTAATAACTGATTCTGCACAAATTTTGTAAGATTTATACCTATAATTTAATGGTTTTTTTTTTTTTGCGTTACGCGGGCCTCTCACTGTTGCGGCCTCTCCCGCTGCAGAGCACAGGCTCCGGACGCGCAGGCCCAGCGGCCATGGCTCACGGGCCCAGCCGCTCCGCGGCATGTGGGATCCCCCCAGACCGGGGCACGAACCCACGTCCCCTGCATCGGCAGGCGGACCCTCAACCACAGCGCCACCAGGGAAGCCCTAATTTAATGTTTTTGATGCTACTGTAAATGGCATTATTTCTTTTTAATTTCAGTTTCCAATTTTCATTGTTAATATGTAAATAAATATTTCTGTAATAAATGTATATCTCAGTCATCAGTTCTAATAGCATTTTCAAGTATTCTTTGAGATTTTCTACATAAACATGTCATCTGTGAATAAAGACCTTTCTAGTCCAGATTATTTTACCTTTCCAAAAGATATACCTTTCAGTCAATTTTCTTGCCTTATTGCACTGGCTAAATATGATGTTGAATATGGGTCTTGTATGGTGATGGTTATGCATGGTGACAACAGATATATTTTTTCTTGCTCCTGATCTTAGGGGGAAAGTACTCAGTCTTTCACCATTAAGTATGTAAGTTGTAGATCTTTTCTGAAGATATTCTTTATTAGATTAAGGGAGTTATCTTCTTTCCCTAGTTTGCTGAGAAAATTATCATGAATAGATTTTTAATTTTGCCAATTGCTTTTTCTGCATCTACTGAGATGATTATAGGATTTTTCTTCTTAGTGTGTTAGTGTGGTGGATCAAATTGAGTAACTGTTGAATGTTAAACCAGTCTTACATCATGGAGATAAAACTCACTTGGTCATAAGTAACATTCTTTTTCTATGTGGCTAGATATGATAGATTTACTAATATTTTGATAATGATTTTTCTATCTATACATAAGAGATACTGGTCTGTAGTTTTCTTTTATTGTAACTACTTTACTTGGTTTTGGTATCAGGGTAATTCTGTCCTTACAAAATGAGTTAGAAAGGGTTTGTGTAACCTTAGCACTTTTTCTTCATTGATGTTTGGTAGAATTCGTCAATGTTTGCCATCTGTGCCAGGAGTTTTATTTGTTGGAAGCCTGTTCATTTCACATTCAATGTCTTTAATAGATACTAATCTATTCAGGTTATTCATTTTTTTAAATTAAGCTTCAGTAGTTTGTTGTGTTTACAGTAATTTGCCCACTACATCTATATTATATTTATGGATGTAGAATTATGTGTAGTATCTCCTTATTATCTTTTTAATATTTATAGGGTCTGTAGCTGATCATTCATTCCTGATATTTAAAATTTGTGTCACCTCTTTTCTTGGTCAGTCTGACTAAACCTTAATTGATATTATTAATTTTTCTTTAAAGAACCAAATTTCATTTCATTGATTTTCTGTATTGATTTTTGTGTTTTCACTTTTATTGATTTCTGCTTTTACCTTTCTAATATTCTTTCTTCTGCTTGTTTTGGGTTTAATTTGTTCTTTTTTCCAATTTCCCTAAGGTAGAAACTAGATCATTGATTTGAGAACTTTCCTCTTTTCTAATATAAACATCTAACAGTATGCTGTAAATTTCCCTCTAAGTTCTGCTTTAACAGCATCCCTCAAATTTTGATATATTTTCATTTTCCTTTCACTCAAAATATTTTCCACTTTCCCCTATGATTTCTTCTTTGACCCACGGGTTATTTAGATGCATGCTTTTAATATCAAAATATTTGGAGATTTTCCTGATATCTTTCTCTTATTGATTTCTAGTTCAATTCCATTATGATCCAAGAACACACTTTTTGTTTTCCTTTAAAGTTCTTATAGTTTGTCTTATAACCCAGGTTATCATCTACCTTATTGGGTTATTTCAGACACACTAGAAATGAAAGTGTATTCCTCTTTTGTTGTTTGGAGTCTTCTATATATGCCATTGTGTCAAATTGATTGGAAGTGTTGTCCTGGTCTTCTATAACCTTACTGATTTTGTGTCTATTTATGCTATTGGTTAATAAGAGAGGAATGTTCGGATCTTCAAGTATAAAATGTGCTTCATTGACTTTACAGTTCTGTCAATTTTTTTTCATGTACTTTGAAACTCTTAATATTAACTGCCTACACATTTAAGATTGTTATGTTATGTTGAAGAAGGGACCCTTTATCACCAGTGAGAAAGTGAACTAAGACTAGAACTACATTCTTTTAAATCATTTTTTTAGGAATCTTTCTTGTACTTATATGGATTACCTGTAGACAAAACATGTAATTCCATCTCTATTCTCTTCTTCTTACAATTTATGCAAGATTAATCTTTTTAAATCCCATTTTGATCAAGTAATTTATGAGTTAAAAAAATTTTGATTCCAACATTGCCTGTTGAGTTTGTATGTAAAACCCTCTTCATTGTGACTCTGAATAGTCTTAATCTTTCACCACTCACTTA
The DNA here is from genome assembly GCF_964270905.1 of Leucopleurus acutus. Taxonomy (NCBI): domain Eukaryota; kingdom Metazoa; phylum Chordata; class Mammalia; order Artiodactyla; family Delphinidae; genus Leucopleurus; species Leucopleurus acutus. Next base: position 120,805,510 of record NC_139148.1, on the reverse strand, counting down.
TTCTTTATGCAAAGTAAATGGACTACCTTTGTCCAGAACATGGATCACTTATCTACTAATTCAGCATCCATTTGGAACAAATTATTTGACTAAATGCCACGAATATTTTTTAAATGTGTTCCCTCTTCTTGAGAAGGTTATAATCTAATGTAAACAAAACTATGGAAATGAGCATAAGCTAGAAAGGAGGGCAAGGCTACAGTGATGAACAGGATTGGTTAGAGCAGAGAGGCAGGATAGCAAGCAATCTGTAAATAGTGCAATAGCCTCAATGGAAAATGACTCAGGGAAGTGACTTTGTCAGGATCTAAAGTTATTTTGTGATCTATCGGTTCCAGAATACTAATGATCAAGAGCAAACAAAAATCAGAAGGCATTATGGTTGTGTATAAATGCCAGGAACCACAGAATCAAAAAATACAATAACTGGCTTTGGGGAGATTGATCCTAAATATCTCTCCATGGCAGAATAACTTGCATGTTGGCCGACTACAAGTTTTAGGAGTTTCGAATGGTATTACTACTTAACCTACTTGTTCACAGATGAATTTGGCTTAGATTCTAGTCTGTATTAAAGTAGACTGAATATTGTCTTAAATTATGCATTTGGAGAATAATTTATTCATATTAAATACAGACCCAAATATGAAATTCAGCACAATAATTAAGAATAAGAACTCAAAGAATCTCATGTTTCAGGCATTTAGCATCTGATATAGTTTTGCATACGTATAAGGTGCACTGGAACAAACCTGAAAACAAAGTGAGTAGGTACAATATATCATTCTGTAATTAAAAGGAACAGGCCTATGAAAGTACTACTAAAGTAGTTTGAAGAAAGCAGCTGATCTTTTAAATGCTTATGTATTTTGGAAGTTTTTAATCTTTTATCTTTTCAACAATGACTTAATTGACTTCATAACATGAGATTACGTATCTGTCAAATGGGCTATTTTTATAAATCATGTTATAATTAAATTATGGTCTCTAGGGCCCAGTGTCAAATCATAGGAGTGGCAGGCTACCCATTCACAATAAAGGAAGAGGGGAGTGTGTGTGTGTGCGTGTGCACGTGCATGTGTATGCACCGATTTTTGGTTTTGTTGTTGATTTTCTGTTTGAATTGGATGATGAAAGACAGCTGGAAACACTACTGGTTATTTGCCAAATTTTAAGAGAACCAGCAACTAGTGGATTGCTACCCTTTGTTGCACACTTTGATTCTTCCCCAGTACAAGTTGTTTTCCCTTCTTGGAAGCCTTTTTTAATTAACAAACTTTATTTTTTAGACCAGTTTTTAGATTGATAGCAAAACTGAACAGAAAGAACATAGTTCTTATATACCCCTAGTCCTCATACACATACAACTTTGCCCACTATGGACATCCCACACAACAGTGATACACTTGCTACAATAGATGAACCTATATTGACACATCATTAGCACTTAAAGTCCATAGTTTACACGAGTTCTTTCTTGGTATTTTACATTCTATGAGTTTTGATAAATGTATAATGACTTGTATCCACCACTGTAGTATCATACAAAATAGTTTCACTACCCTAAAAATCCTCTGTGCTCTGCCTATTCATCTCTCCTACCTCCCTAACCCCTGGCAACCACTGATCATTACACTATCTCCATAGTTATGTCTTTTCCAGAATGTCATTTACATGAAATAGATAGACTTTTCAGATTGGTTTCCTTCACTTAGCAATATGAATTTAAGTTTCCTCTATGTCTTTTCATGGCTTGAGAGCTCATTTCTTTATAGCACTGAATAATATTTCTTTGTCTGGATTACTACAGTTTATCCATTAAACTACTGAAGGACATCTTGATTGCTTTCAAGTTTTGGCAATTATGAGTGAAGCTGCTAAAAACATCTGTGTGCAAGTTTTGTGGGGGCATTAGTTTTCAAAACACTGAGGTTAATATCAAGGAGTGTGATTGCTGGATTGTATGGTAAGCATGTTTAGTTTCATAAGAAACGGCCAAATTTTCATCCAAAGAGGCTGTGCCACTTTGCATTCCCATCAGCAATAAATGAGAGTTCCTACTGCTCCACATCCTCATCAGCATTTGGTATTGTCAGTGTTTCGGATTTTAGCCATTCTAATAGGTGTGTACTGGTATCTCATTGTTGTTTTAATTTGGAATTCTTTAATAATATATGATGTTAAGCATATTTTCCAATGCTTACTTGTCATCTACATAATATTCTTCAATGAGGTGTCTGTTCAGGTCTTTTTCCCATTTTTTATACAGGTTTTCCTTTTCTTATAACTGTGTTTTAAGAGTTCTTTATATATTTTGGATAACAGTCCTTTATCCGATATGTATTTTGCAAATATTTTTCCCACTTAGTCACTCGTCTTTTCATTCTATCAACACTGTCTTTTAAAAAGCACAAGTTTTTAATTTTAATGAAATCTAGCTTATCAATGATTTCTTTCACAGATCTTGCCTTTGGTGTTTTATCTAAAAAGTCATCACAATGGTATATGAAAATACTGAATATAAAAATATTGAATCACTATGTTATACACCTGAAACTAATGTAATATTGAAAAGCAACTATACTTTAATTTCTTAAACTTTTTTAATTAAAAAAATAAAAAGTCACTGCCACACCCAAGATCAATTAGGTTTTCTCCTGTGTGGTCTTCTAGGAGTTTTATAGTTTAATGCTTTACATTTAGGTCTACGATTCACTTTGAGTTAATTTTTGTGAAGGGTGTAAGGTCTGTATCTAGGTTCATTTTTTTTTTTTGCATGTGGATGTCGTTTTGTTTCAGCACAATCTGTTGAAAAGACAACCTTTGCTCTGTGATCTTGGAGCAGGTTCCTCAACTGTTCCTTATTTCATCAGCTATAAAAAAATGGAATAATAATAATAATACCTATCTCACAGGACTGTTGAGAAGATTGGCACATGGTAGGTGCTCAGTAAACAAATGGTAATAGCTATATTGTTACAATTATCATCAGAGTGTCCAGCAAGGCTGAGACAGGTCAGATGGAAAGCTGTCTCCATGGAGTCAGCATATGAGAGAGAGAGCACTTGGGGATGGATCAATCCTGAAGAGTCACAACCCAAGGTATTTTACTGAACTGGAGAGAAGAGTGTTACCATGGGGAAAGCCTAGATCCTAAGCAGAAGAGAGAACAAAAGGGGTGTAGCATTGAATGGGCAAGGCAAAAACATCATGATAAGAACAAGTTGAAGATTCAAAGCCAGGAGAAACAAGAAGTAATTGAGTGTGGAGTGTGACTCCTGGTGCAGACAGGAGATCTCGTCTCCAACACTGGGCATGTAGCAAGTTTGCTGTTATGCACTTGGCTGACTTGGCCAGAACAAACATACCTCCTTTAAGGCACTGCATGGGCTCCACATGCACTGCACCTAGAACATCATGAACCTGAGTTTGGTGAGCCCCTAAACACATCAATCCATCTCATCTACTGTGTATTTTATTTCTTCCCAGGATCAAGCATAAAGTAGTGGTTCACTGGGTACAAGAGGAATAACTTATCTCCAATTTCCACACATTTGCCCTTTTCTTTCTGCTTTGGAACGCATGAGGCTTGACCATCATTAAACAGAAATATTATCTTGGATGTGCAAATCAAGGAAATAATTTTTCTCAACCCATTGGACCAAAAAATATTTAGTCTTCCTAAAGGATAGAATGGTAGCCCCAATGGTTTAGTTTCTTGCATTAATACTCACTATGGGTTAATGTGCTATTAATATGGAAAAAAAAAGAAAGAAAGCCCTTTAAATAGCAGCTTGTGCTTCTTTTTTATTTCTCTCCTGCAAAAGCTGATTTACTGTGTGTTTCTTCCATCTGGCAGGAAGCTAATCTGAATATGAATCAATCCTTGCAAAAATAACTGCAGGAAATCTTAGACATTCATAACTTTCCAAAGTTTTTTTTTTCTCTTTAACAATGGCATTTTTGTCATTCTTTCAGTTGAGCAAAGTTTTTAAACTGAAATTAAATATGACTATTTAGAGAATTGTGCCACTTCATCCCGAATGCTTCCTTTACTGTTACGGATTTACATTGCTCATATTCAAGATATATGCACATAAATGAGTAACTGCTGCTATCCCAAAAAGTTTTAATCGTGAGAGGAAAACAGATTAATGTGATGTTCACAACTTGATAAGCAAAATCATAAAAAAAATCATTCTCAAATATCTGATTTGTCTTTCCTTGAAGTTTATTTTGTAATAATGCTGGTTTCTTCTAACATTGGTTGTACCAACTAATATTTCTGGTGCTATGAGGAAAAAACCCTCTACCTCATAAAACAAAACTCAATTTTTTAGCAAGTAACTCCTGGCTATTTCCAAAATCAGTGCTTCCCAGCCATTCCCACTTCATGGCACACCAAGAAAATGATCATGTTTACCCTGGGGTAAATGCAGAAGTCTGCTTGGGCAGGAAGTTAACCAGCCCAGAAACTCCAGCTGTCTCAGGCCCCATCAGGTCACCCCAAGATTGAGGGAATAAATATCCTCTCACACCTGTAACCTATTTTCAGCACATAAGCTCTGCTCAAGGAAACCTGTTCCCCAGAACTGCGTATTGGGAAAGGAAAATGTGCATCATATGAAAATGGAAGCAATATCATCTAGACTAATACATAAGTGTCTTTGGCAGAATTTCCAGACAAGAGTTATATGGTCAAGTCAATCCATTCTAGTCTAACTTATCAAGTATGAATGATTAACCCAGTGTTGCATTCTACAGAATGCTAGTCTTCCATGAGATATTAATAGATACTAAAGTGAACCCCCCCACCCCCATGGTCAAATAATTTTGAAAGTTATAGGGTTAAATGGATTTCATTACTATAGGACTTCCTGAGCTCTTTCATATGCTAACGTGAGTTATGAATCTCCAAGAAAGGGATAGAGCTGATATGCAACATATCATTGTGCAGACTGTGCACTGCATAACACTAGAAGTCACTATTCATATTGTAGCCTATTACATGGTACTAATTTAAGCAATATACAACCTACACACGGCCGCCCTAGGATATAGCATGCAGCATTTTCCATACATATTTGTCTATGGAACATTGCCCAGGATACTTGTTGATGTCTAGTGTAACATAATTGGGTCTTTATGGATTCCATTGATCCTCTTGTCCTTTATGCTTTAATTCAGGGATATCATGTTCTAATTAACTCTATTCCTTCTTTTTCCCAGATTGTGAATTTTCCTGCCTCTGAGAGGAAAGAACGTGGACTTTGATGTCATATTGATCTGGGTTCACTATCAGTTCGGCCACTTGTTTTACCAGCTCTGGGCCTTGATGATATCTGTACAATGGATATAGTACCATGCACATTACAGGGTGATTGCACAGATTAAATAAGCAAGCGTATAGAAAGCTTTAGTACAGTGCCTGACACATAGCAGTATATATAGCAAATCCTCTTCTTCTCCCTCAGTGCCTTTGCTCATGTTGTTCCCTCTGCCTGAATGCCTTTCTATGCTCAGCCTGCCCTTCAAGTACTACTTCATTTACAAAGCCTTTCCGGATGCAAATGCTCCCTCCCTCAAACCTCTGCAGCACCTTGTGGCTCTTTCCTAGGTATATTCTAGAACATTTTTCTGATACTAGAATAATTGTGACCAATTTCTCATCCTCCATGCTTGCTTAATTATGAAATGTTGAGGGTATCAACATTGTCTTATTCATCTTGATCCTCAACAAAACCTGCACTCTCTTAGGCACTCAATAAATGTCTGTAGAATCTAATGGAATCAAAATGGTAAGGTGGCTGGCAGGTACCCACAATATATTTTTCACTGAGGAGGTGATAATAGCAGCTCTTCTAGACTGACTGAATGCACATTATAGTCTGCAAAAATCTGTCTATTGGTATGCAGAGACAGTCAAAGAAAGCCCTGAGGATATATTTTACATAGCACAAGGAAAATATTCTGAGGTTTAAGTTGCACAAATTGGTTGTATAATCAACACTTTCTGTAAAATAAAGGTCTTTAAACATAGGGATGGTGGTGGATAGTCTAATCATTGATTGTAAACTCAAAAGTAAAGCAAATATTTTAGAACAAAGTCCTAGACTCAAATATCAATATGTATAAAATCTCTGTTCCTTAGTTCTCTTCAAGTACAAATCTATACAAAATACTAAGCAAAACCACTTTTTACATGTCTGTTAAGATGATGCATTTACTTGTATTACAATATATACTGTTTCAAGTATATTTAGACAACCCATTTTGCATTAATAAAATATTCATGATCTATACTCAGCATCATATTTTATTCAGGTTCTCATGCTAAAGTATTTAAAAACAAGATATATGTACAAAATAAATTGCACATTAGCTTTTCAAGTAAGAATTTTGTTATGAAAATTCGACAAATGCCAACAACCTTGTACAGTCAAGCTACATTTATCAACAGGAATTAGACACTTCAGGAAGAAAATCCCGGAATAGGAAACTCTTTTTAAAATTATGTTGGAACAAAAGGATTTTTTTACATGAATTACCTAGTTAAGACACACATTTCCATTCTTTATTAGGTGCTTTGGTTCTTGACATGCTATCTAAAGTGTGATTTATCAGAAAGACACAAAATTGTAACTGTTGAAGTTTTCATAATGACCATAACAACTGATTAACTTCTATAACAACATGATACCAAAATGCCCAATACAAATTGTTAATAATAATCATCAGTTACAAGCATTTGATTTGTCTCTACAATTCTAAAGACTTGGGGCTTTAGATGGTATAACAGTTATATTTGCAAATTTATGGAGTATATGGACACAGTCACTAAAGCAAGCTAACACTTGATTATTAAAGTATCCTTAGTCTCTTCAGGACAACTATCAATGATACTATTGTAATTTTTGTTGTTTTTTATTTTATTAGCCAACATTTCATGGGCTCTTACTATTTGTCAGCCACTGTGCTAAATACTTTATATACATTATCTCCACACTTAAAAAGCAAACGAACGTTGCCAACCAAAAGGGAAAACGAGAAAGGGGAAAGTGAATTAACATTTTCACAAGACAAATGGAAAAGGAAATCCAGATAAAAGTAATCTGGATAGCTGGTGAAAGATACCAAGGTGATTCTGACTAGGGTGAATTTACTACGGTCCTGGGTCTGACCCTCAGCTTACAAAGTCCAGAAATTTTGACCCATATATTCCTTCATTGAAGGGAAACCTATAGAGAGAGAGCCAAAGTCTAATCAGAAGGCTACACTTGGTGAATCTGGAAACAGAGTAAAGGAAAAAGGAGAATCTTTAGCAATATTTTATCCAGGCCACAGTGAAGCCTAGAAAAGAGAATAGGTAAGGCCATCTAGGACACAGAGAACAGTATGTGCAAAAGCAAACAGAAGTCAAAAAGTTCAGTATGTTTGTGGAAGATATTATAAGTAAAGATCTTGGACTGGCTGGGAATAGGGGATCCTGAAGCAGATCCCCTATAGAAAAAAGGGCTGCAATAGTAGGCAAGGCCAAAATGCAAAGGACCTAGGACCTTCATTGCAGTGAGGAGCTACTTACTGCTGTGAAGCAGGGGACTGACTCATCAGACTCTTCAGGAGTCTGTTTGGAGGGAACTGATAGTGAATGCAAGGAAAACAGAATGATGTTGTAAAAATGGCTCAGGTGAAACATTATGCAGATCTAAATTAAAGGACAAAAAAACCTTTACAACAGAGTTTCCTGAGAAAATGTGTTCTGCATTGAAAACTACTGACTTCATTAAACATTACATTTGGTATTCAATACTTGGCACACAATACATTTGAAAGTTGGCATTAGCCCATACTTAAAACACAAATGCTGTAATGCAATTGTTGTAATAATGTAAAATCATGTTTAGTGCAAGTCAGAAACAAAATGAGAAATAAATTTAAAATGTGAATGATCAAAATGATTTTTATAAACTTTTGCTAAAAACCATGGGGTCACATCCCCAAAGATTAAAAATTAGTGTTGCATTCATTACAAAAACAAGCCTCAGAATGGGAGAAAATATTTGCAAATGAATCAACGGACAAAGGATTAATCTCCAAAATATACAAACAGCTCATGCAGCTCAATATCAAAAAGAAACAACCCAATCAAAAAATGGGTGGAAGATCTAAATAGACATTTCTTCAAAGAAGACATACAGATGGCCAACAAACACATGAAAAGATGCTTAACATCACTAATTATTAGAGAAATGCAAATCAAAACTACAATGAGGTATCACCTCACACCAGTCAGAATGGCCATTATCAAAAAAGCTACAAACAATAAATGCTGGAGAGGGTGTGGAGAAAAGGGAACCCTCCTACACTGTTGGAGGGAATGTAAATTGATACAGCCACTATGGAGAACAGTATGGAGGTTCCTTAACAAACTAAAAATAGAACTACCATCCGACCCAGCAATCCCACTACTGGGCATATAACCTGAGAAAACCATAATTCAAAAAGAGTCATGTACCTGTAAAAGTATGAGATTAGATCACTCCCTAACACCAGACACAAAAATAAACTCAAAATGAATTAAAGACCTAAATGTAAGGCCAGAAACTATCAAACTCTTAGAGGAAAACATAGGCAGGACACTCTATGACATAAATCACAGCAAGATCCTTTTTGACCCACCTCCTAGAGAAATGGAAATAAAAACAAAAATAAACAAATGGGACCTAATGAAACTTCAAAGCTTTTGCACAGCAAAGGAAACCATAAACAAGACCAAAAGACAACCCTCAGAATGGGAGAAAATATTTGCATTGACTTTTATTTTTTACATCTTTATTAGAGTATAATTGCTTTACAATGGTGTGTTACTTTCTGCTTTATAACAAAGTGAATCAGCTATACATATACATATATCCCCACATCTCTTCCCTCTTGCCTCTCCCTCCCACCCTCTCCTATCCCACTGCCAACAAAGACATGAATGGATGCTCAACATCACTAATCATTAGAGAAACGCAAATCAAAACTACAATGAGTATCACCTCACACCAGTCAGAATGGCCATCATCAAAAAATCTACAAACAATAAATGCTGGAGAGGGTGTGGAGAAAAGGGAACCCTCTTGCACTGTTGGTGGGAATGTAAATTGATACAGCCACTATGGAGAACAGTATGGAGGTTCCTTAAAAAACTAAAAATAGAGCTGCCATATGACCCAGCAATCCTACTACTGGGCATATACCCTGAGAAAACCATAATTCAAAAAGAGTCATGTACCACAATGTTCACTGCAGCTCTATTTACAATAGCCCGGACATGGAAACAACCTAAGTGTCCATCATCGGATGAATGGATAAGGAAGATGTGGCACATATATACAATGGAATATTACTCAGTCATATAAAGAAATGAAATTGAGTTATTTCTAGTGAGGTGGATGGACCTAGAGACTGTCATACATAGTGAAGTAAGTCAGAAAGAGAAAAACAAATACCGTATACTAACACATATATAGGGAATCTGAAAAAAAAAGGTTCTGAAGAACCTAGGGGCAAGACAGGAATAAAGACGCAGACGTAGAGAATGGACTTGAGGACACGGGGTGGGGGAAGTGTAAGCTGGCAATAAGTGAGACAGTGGCATGGACATATATACACTATCAAATGTAAAAGAGATAGCTAGTGGGAAGCAGCCACATTGCACAGAGAGATCAGCTCGGTGCTTTGTTTCCACCTAGAGGGGTGGGATAGGGAGGGCGGGAGGGAGAAAAAAGAGGGAGGAGATATGGGGATATATGTATACCTATAGCTGATTCACTTTGCTATTCAGCAGAAACTAGGCATTGTAAAACAATTATACTCCAATAAAGATGTTAAAAAAATTTTTTTAAATGAGTATGAAAAGTGTTCACTGTAAAGTTCTTTCATCTTTTCTGTATGTTTGGAAAACTTTTAAAATAAAATCATGGGAAGAATCAGACAAACAAATATTATCTTCTACTTCCTGATAAGTCAGAAGAATGAAGGAAAATTATCTTATGCAATGAAAAACAACATCACTATTTTTTTTACATCTTTATTGGAGTATAATTGCTTTACAATGGTGTGTTAGTTTCTGCTTTATAACAAAGTGCATCAGTTATACATATACATATGTTCCCATATCTCTTCCCTCTTGCGTCTCCCTCCATCCCACCCTCCCTATCCCACCCCTCTAGGTGGTCACAAAGCACCGAGCTGATCTCCCTGTGCTATGCAGCTGCTTCCCACTAGCTATCTATTTTACGTTTGGTAGTGTATATATGTCCATGCTACTCTCACTTTGTCACAGCTTACCCTTCCCCCTCCCCATATCCTCAAGTCCATTCTCTAGTAGGTCTGTGTCTTTATTCCTGTCTTACCCCAGGTTCTTCATGATATTTTTTTTCTTAAATTCCATATATATGTGTTAGTATACGGTATTTGTTTTTCTCTTTCTGAGTTACTTCACTCTGTATGACAGACTCTAGGTCCATCCACCTCATTACAAATAGCTCAATTTCGTTTCTTTTTATGGCTGAGTAATATTCCATTGTATATATGTGCCACATCTTCTTTATCCATTCATCCGATGATGGACACTTAGGTTGTTTCCATGTCCTGGCTATTGTAAATAGAGCTGCAATGAACATTTTGGTACATGACTCTTTTTGAATTATGTTTTTTTTAAACAATAAAAATGGGAAGAGTCGTGACTTTACCAGGAGCAAATTAACATAAGTCTCAACCTCATGGCAAAATGTCCGAAAAATCATGGCCTATGGAGGGAAAAAAAGATCCTGATATTCTAGGGTGATATAGCAAGGAATCTGACCCAACCACTACATATAGAGGTATTTCTAAGGGAAAAGGTATTAATAAAAGCTTGAAAAGTATTTGTAATACCTATCATCTGGTCAGAATCAGATTGATGGGATGAATAGACAGCACAGAGAAAAGTCAAGACTGAACTCTTCAGAGCAGAAGCCATTACTTACTGCCTTCAGTAATTGTCATCCAGACAAGGGGAAAAAAGGTTCTTAAGAGAAAGTAATATATCAGGCTGGCCTCAGACTTCTCCATAGCACCACTCAATATGAAGGTGTCTTATAAAAATGACTCAATGATGAAATCTAGCCAGACAACAGATGAATCGAGAAGTTGTGGTAAAATGAAGCAAAACACTCAATTCAAGAAGACAGTAGAACCATTTCTGCAATCCTGAGAAGGGAAAAATCATGGCATATAATTTTATAACCAGTCATGTTGCCCTTTGTGTATAAAGTTAAAAGGCTTCTTCAAGCATGCACACATTCAAGGACCACCACGAGCCCTACCTGAAAAAATTACTTGATAATGCAGCCAGTCAGCTAAGAGATTAATGCAAATATAGAACTTAGAGAAGTTGTGGCCAAAAAACTAATGGTAAGCACTGAATGCTTTTAAATAGAGAAATAAAACTAAACAGTTATGGGAATTAAGATTTTAAAAGTCAATTTAAATGCTAATAGCCTTGAAAAAATAAAAATAACAAGTACTGTCTAAAAATCTCCCATGGAGCTTAAAAAAACATAAAAAATAATGCTTGAATAATTTTTTTTGGTTAACCTTGAAAATTTTTTCAATTTTCCTCTGACTTCTTTTTCTTCTACTAAATTCAAGTTGACTTCAATGTACTTCTTTTTTGTCAATTTTTATTTTATATGAGAACATAGTTGATTAACAATGTTGTGTTATTAGTTTCAGGTGTACAGCAAAGTGATTCAGTTATACATATACTTGTATCTATTCTTTTTCAAATTCTTTTCCTATTTACGTTATTAAAGAATACTGAGCAGAGTTCTCTGTGCTATACAGTAGGTCCTTGTTGGTTATCTATTTTAAATATAGTAGTGTGTCAATGTACTCCTTTTAAATTTAAAATGAATGCAGTATAATCCCATTTTTATAAAACTACTTCATGCATCTATCCAGTTGTTCAGCCACTTGTATATTTGCATAGAGATATATATGGAATGATATTCACTAATATTACCAATGGTTGTCTCTGGGTAATGGGCTTTGAGATGACTTCTCCCTTTGTTGTACTTCTGCATTGCTTGATTTTTTAAAAAGTAAACAAGTGTTGGGACTTCCCTTGTGGTCCAGTGGGTAAGACTCCGTGCTCTCAAGGCAGGGGGCCTGGGTTCGATCCCTGGTAGGGGAATGAGATCCTGCATGCATGCCAGAACTAAGAGTCCGCATGCCACTACTAAGAAGTCCACATGCTGCAACTAAAGATCCCACATGTCGCAACGAAGATCCCGTGCGTCACAAGTAAGACCTGGTGCAAAGTTAATAAAGAAATTAACAAACAAACAAATAAGCATTTACTGTCATTTGAAGGTAAAATCATAGGGTTAGGATTGCTAAACCAGCAATATATCAATAGATAAAATTAAGGAGGAATGTTTAAACCTCATCAGAAAACGTAGTATAATCAAGCATCAATATACAAACAATTCAGGTATTAATGATAAATCATTCTCATTAATTCACAGAAAATATTGGACCCTACAGACAAGGTAATAGTTAGTTGGCCTATGTAGCTATTACGTGTATGAAAAAATAAAGAAACTCCATTTCTTTTTAAACTATCTTATAAGTTAGAGTTTTAGCAAATTTAAAACTTCCCTCATCCAAATTAGTGACAACTTGTTTTACTGCTGTCATATTTATTAAGTAGTTAAAGAATGTCATTAATCAACATTTGAAATTTATAATTGTTAACAAATTCAAGTCAAAATGGCAAGTGGATTCTAGAGCCTTAATATATCTTATTTTCCTTTGTAATAGTGTTTTATATTCAATCAAGCAAACATGTTAGCTTACTTCCTATCTATTTGTCAAAAATCTCACTTTAAATCATCAAGGATCCATGACCTTCAGTATTGATGCCATGCATTTCCACAAAATGCACAGAGATTTTTGTCTACATGTTTTTATTCATTCATTTGCTAAATAATTTCTGTGGAGTCATCTAAATATGAGCAAATCATAAAACTTCAGTTCAAGGCACAATTATGCCCAATTTCATTAAATTACTTTTGGCAAATGGTGCTGGCTTTTTACAGTAGTTTTCAAACATCTAATAAGTAATTGCTTGTAACTGTGCCATTGTCTGACAGTGAATGAAAGAACAGGCACTGCAGTGATGCTGAACCCCTCCATTTGTATTCCACTGCAAAGCTTTCTGGCCACATGATTCCTCCTGACTGTCAGGCTGTGGAAATTGCAGGGAGTTGCTGCAACATAGGCTTTCAACTTATGAAGAAGAACCAAGAAGAAAAAAGTAATGAAATTACACAAATGAGTCTGGCAGCCAAATTCTGTTTCTCCTCTTACCTAACAAGACTTGACCATGGAAGGGCCCACCACCTTCTCTAGAACCTTAAATACTTAGACGCCTTCATTTCAATCCCCTCAGTTGGTACACTATAAGGACATTTTCTCACCTCTAGGGGTAATCACGAGGTTCAAAAGCCACTGTGTCTTCCTGGTTCTTTTCAAGAAATGGATGAAACCATCTGAGAAGCTGATTTTTCAAGCTATGCACTGGACCATTTGTTCATTCATTCATTGATCAAATATTTATTGAGCACCTACTATATACCAGGCACTGGTCTATTCACTACGGATATAGGGATAGAGAAGATAGATAAGGGTCTTACTTTCAAATAGCTTACATTTGCTAGGGATAGGTAAACAATTAACTATATAATATGTCAGACTGTGTCTACTATTATGAATAATAAGGCAGGATAAGGGGTCTAGAGAGGGACTATTGTGTGGACAGGGGTGTTCAGAGATATGCAAACTATGGAAAGGACACAAAAGTAATTTATTGCAAACTATTTTTAAATATTTCATAATACACACTGGAAATTGTCCTCTGTTAAGACAACAGGAACTTCCAATCATATTCCTTCCATGTTCTCCCTATTCAAAGTGACCTCTCTCCTCAGAACTGGCATGGTCATTCACTTAAAACCCTTACCTGGTTATTACCTGGTTAACAGTTATTTCTGTACAGCTAATCTCCCCTACCTAATAGGAATCACTTTTACATCAAGGTCTGTGTTTTATTCATCTTGGCATCTGTTATGGGTTGAATTATATCTCCCAAAGAGTATGTGGAAGTCCTAACTCCCACTACCTCATAATGTGACTTTACTTGGAAACAGAATTTTTAGAGAAGTAATCAAAATGAAATCATTAGGATGGGCCCTAATCCATTATGACTGGTGTCCTTACACAAAGGGGACATTTGGACACAGAAATAGATATCCACATAGGGAAGACCATGTGAAGACACACAGGAAGAATGACATGTGAAGACAGAGGATTGGAGTGATGCATCTATAAGCCAAGGAATGGCAAAGACTGTCAGTAAAACACCAGAAACGAAAGAAGCAAGGAAGGATCCTCCCCAGCACTTTCAAAAGGAGTATAGTCCTGCTGATACCTTGATTTTGGACTTTAAGTCTCCAGAAATGTAAAAGAATAAATTTCTGTTCTTCTAAGCTACCCAGTTTGTTGTATGGTACTTTGTTACAGCAGACCTAGCAAACTAAAATAGTATCACTCTAAAGGCTTAGGAATGATGGTGAATATATGATGAATAAATAAATGAAGTACTTTTTCAATAGGAAATTTTGTGTACACTTTACAAGTGAAGAAACTTAGGCATATATATAATTGAACTCCTTATGTGACACGAAGTTTGGATTTGGTTGACCTTCAAAGCTTGCATATTTCTATAACCGAGAAGTAAGATTTTGTGACAGTGTCCCTTTTCCTTAATAAACACCATTTCTTTAACTTTCTATAGTTTAGTTCAGTAAGGGGTATGTATATAAGACCTCTACCTTGCTGAAAAAGAAGAAGTGGAAATCAAAAAGCAGAGTTGATTACTTGGAAATCACCTCACAAGTCAGGCCACAAAGAGAATCAAGCCTCAGAGGCTGGATGAAAGTATGATATTAGAAACTGATTTTGTGGGCTAGAAAACAGAGGTGCAAAACACAGCCCTAGCCCTTCCCAATGTAGATGATGAGTAATTCTGCCTTGAACATTTACCAAGAAACAAATGGCTTGAGACAAACCCTATTCTGAGTCTGAGTATTGTCCTTCTCAAAAAAGGCAAACGATTGGTTCATCCAACCCTAAGTACCACTTAGATCTTGCTTAGCCTTTAGAATAGCAACCCAACACAAGCCCAAATGACATCAGGAAGTTAATGTACTGTAACATTAAAAATCATGGAATTTGGGGGGGGTTCCAGCTTTATTAATATATAATTGACAAATAAAAATTGTACATATTTAAGATATACAACTTGACTTTTTGACATCCAAATACACTGTGAATGTTTACCACAATCAAGCTAATTAACATATTGCTAACTATAGTCACCATGCTGTACATTAAATCTCCAGAATTTATTTATCCTACATATTTGAAACTTTGTACTATTTGACCATTTCCCCGTATTCCCCACACCCCAGCCCCACATAACCACCATTCTATCATTCTAAGAGCCCAACTTTTTCAGATTCCACATTTAAGTAAGATCAAGTAGTATTTGTCTTTCTGTGTCTGCCTTATTTCACTTAGCTTAATGTTCCCCAGGTTCATCCATGCTGTCACAAATGGCAGGACCTCCTTCATTTTTATGAATAAATAATATTCCACCATATACCTATACCACCTTTCCATTATCCATTTATCTGTTCACGGACACTTAGGTTATTTCCATGTCTTGACTATTGCAAATAAGTTGAAATGAACATGGGAGTGCCAGATATCTCTTTGAGATATGAACTTCATTTCCTTTGGATGTACATCCAGAAGTGGGATTGTGGATCATATGGTAGCTCTATTTTTAGTTTTTTGAGGAACTCCTATACTGTTTTCCATGTCTGTACCAATTGACATTCCCACTAACAGTGTACAAGGATTCCCTTTCCTCCATATCCCTGACAGCACCTGTCTTTTGTCTTTTAGATAATAGCCATTCTAACAGGTGTGAGGTGATATCTCATTGTGGTTTTTTTTAATTTGCATTTCTCTGATGATTAAGGGTGCTTGACCATTTGTATGCCTTCTTGTAGAAATGTCTATTTAGGTCCTTTGCTCATTTTTTTAACTGGGTTGTTTCTTCTTTGGGGTGGGTGGGTGGGTTCCTTATACATATATATATATATATATATATATATATATTTATTTATTTATTTATATTTATATATATATATGGGAATGGGAATATTTTCTCCCATTCCATAGGTTGTTTTTTCACCCTATTAATTGTTTCCTTTGCTGTGCAAAAGCTTTTTAGTTCAATGCAATTCATTTGCATTGCATTTAGTTCAATGCAATTTCATTTGTCTATTTTTTTATTTGTTGCCTGTGCTTTTGGAGTCATATGCAAAAATCATTGCACAAACCAGTGTCAAGAAACTTTTTCTCTACATTTTCTTATAGTAGTTTTATAGTTTCAGGTCTTACATTTAAGTCTTTATTGCATTTGACTTTATTTTTGTATACAGTGTATTATAAGGGCCCAATTTCATCCTTCTGCATATGAATATACAATTTTACCAAACCATTAATTGAAGAGATATCCTTTCCCCATTGTGTGTTCTTGGCATCTTTGTTGAAGAACCATTGACTGAAAATGCGTGGATGCCTTTCTGGCTTTTTATTCTGTTCTTTGGTCTACATGTCCATTTTCATACCAGTACCATGCTGTCTACGTTACTGTAGCATTGTAGTATATTTTAAAATCAAGCAGT
This sequence comes from Leucopleurus acutus, assembly GCF_964270905.1. Lineage (NCBI taxonomy): Eukaryota > Metazoa > Chordata > Mammalia > Artiodactyla > Delphinidae > Leucopleurus > Leucopleurus acutus. The sequence continues at coordinate 120,788,660 of NC_139148.1, read as the reverse complement.
GGGATGCCTCCAGCTTTGTTCTTCTTGCTCAAGATTTTTTTGCTATTCAGAGTCTTTTGTGGTTCCATAAGAATTTTAGGATTGTTTTATCTAGTACTATGAAAAATGCCATTGGAATTTGGATAGGGATTGCATTGAATCTGTTGATTGCTTTGGGTAGAATCGTCATATAAAAAATATTAATTCTTCCAGTCCATGTACATAGTATATCTTTCCATTTATTTGCATCTTCTTCAATTTCTTTCATTAATGTGTCATAATATCAGTGTATATATCTTTCACTTCCTTGGTTAAATTTATTCCTAATATTTGATTGGTTTTGATGCTATGGTAAATATGATTATTTTCTTAATTTCTTTTTTGGATAGTTCACTGATAATGTATAGAAGTGCAACTCATTTTTGTAAGTTGATTTTGTATCCTGCAACTTTACCGAATTCATTTATTAGTTCTAACAAATTTGGTGGTGTCTTTCGGGTTATTATAAGATTATGTCATCTGCAAACAGAGATAGTTTTAGTTCTTCCTTTCTGATTTGGATGCTTTATATTTCTTTTTCCTCCTTAACTGATCTGGCTAGGACTTCCGGTACCATGCTGAGTAGAAGTGGCAAGAATGGGCATCACTGTCTTGTTCCTGATCTTACAGTAAAAGCTGCAAGCTTTTCAACATCGAGTATAATGTTAGCTGTAGGCTTGTCATATGTGGCCTTTATTATGTTGAGGTACTTTCCTTCTATACCTACTATGTTGAGAGTTTTATCATGATAGCTTGTTGCATTTTCTCAAATGCTTTTTCTTTATTTATTGAGATGATCATAAGGTTTTTATCCTTCATTCTGTTACCACAGTGTATCACATTTATTGATTTGCATATGTTGAAACATCCTTCCATCCCAGGGATAAATCTCATTTGATCATGGTTTATGATTCTTTTATTATGCTGTTGAATTTGATTTGCTAGCATTTTGTTGATATTTGCATCTATGTTCATCAGAAATATTGGTCTGTAATTTTCTTGTCAATATAGTGCCTTGTCTGGCTTTGGTATGAGGGTCATGTTGGTCTCATAAAATGAGTTTTGAAATATTCCCTTCAATTTTTTGGATGAGTTTGAGAAGGACTGACATTAATTCTTCCTTAAATATTTAGCAGAATTCACCAGTGAAGTCATCTGGCCCTGGGTTTTTATACAATGGGAGGTTTTTGGTTACTGATTCAATCTTCTCATAAGTTATTGGTTTGTTCAGATTTTCTATTTAATCATAATTCAGTTTATCAGACTGTATATCTCTAGTAACTTATTCATTTCTTCTAGTTTATCCAGTTTGATAAGGTATAATTGTTTATAGTGTCTCCTATGATCTTTTCTATTTCTATGGCATCATGTAATGACTCCTCTTTCATTTATAATTTTATTTGAGTCTTCTCTTTTTTATCTTCTTAGTCTAGATAAAACCTTGTCAATTTTGTTGCTCTTTTCAAAATAACAGGTCTTAGCTTTGTTGATATATTTCTATTGTCTTTTTAGTCTTTACTTCAACTATTTCTTCTCTAACCTTTATTATTTCCTTCCTTCTGCTAACTTTGGGCTTAGTTTGTTCTTTTTCTGGTTCCTTGAAGTATAAATTCAGGTTGTTTATTTGAAATCTTTCTTCTTTCTTAGTGTGGACATGTGTTGTTATAAACGTCCCTCTTAGAACTGCTTTTGCTGCATTCCATAAGCTTTGGTATTTTGTGTTTCTATTTTCATTTGTTTCAATTTTTAAATTTTCTTTTTGATCTTTTCTTTGCTCTCCTGATTGTTCAGGAATGTATTGTTTAATTTCCACATATTTGTGAATTTTCCAATTTTTGTCTCATTGTTGATTTCTAGTTTCACTGTGATCAGAAAAAGATTCTTGATATGATTTTGGTCTTCTTAAACTGGTTAAGACTTATTTTGTGGCCTTTCATCTGATCTATCCTGGAGAATATTTCATGTGCACTCGAGAAGAATGACTATTCTGCTAACTTTGGATAGAATATTCTGTATACCTCTGTTAGGTTCATTAAGTAAACAGTGTTATTCAAGTTCAATATTTCTCTTTTGTTTTTCTATCTGGACAATCTATCCATTGTTGAAGACAAGGTCTTGAAGACCCCTACCATTATTATATTGCTGTTATTTCTCCCTTCAGATCTTTTGATGTTTGTTTTATATATTTAAGTGATCTAATATTGGGTACATATATATTTATAATTGTTATATCCTCTTGATGATTCAATCCTTTTATCATTATATAATATCCAACTTCATCTCTCATGACATTGTTTTACTTAAAGTCTATTTTTTCTGATATAAGAATAGCCATTCCAGTTCTCTTTTGGTTACCATTTGCATGGAATAACTTTGTCCAACTCTTCACTCTCAGCTAAAATGAGTATCTTGTAAGAATCATATGATTGGGCCTTGCTTTTTTATGTTTATCCTGTCATGTACACTGTGCCTGCTGACTGGGGAATTTAATCCATTTACATTTAAAGTAATTATTGATAGGTGAAGACTTATTGCCATTTTGTTCATTGTTGTCTGGCTGTTTTGTAATTTCTTTGGTCCTTTTTTGCTTTTGTACTGTCTTCCTTTGTAATTTGATGATTTTTTTGTAGTGGTGTGCTTTGATTCCTTTCTCTTTATATTTTGTGTATCTATTTCATGATTTTTGTGTTTACCATGAGGCTTAAATGAAACAATGCAGTTATAATAATCAATTTAAGCTAATAAATTAACTTCAATTACATATAAAAATTCTATACTTCCCTCCACACACTTTGTTACTTATGTCAAAATTTATCTTTCTATATTATATATCCATTAACAAGTTATTGTAGTTATGGTTAATTTTAATACTTTTTAAAATTTTTATACTAGAGTTAAAAGTGGCTTATACACAACTATAACATTATTAGACTATTCTGAATTTGATTATACACTTACCTTTGCCACTAAGTTTTATACTTTCATAGGTTTTCATACTGCTAACTAGCGTTCTTTCATTTCAGCTTGAAGGCTTCTACATAGCATTTCTTGTAAGTCAGGTCTAGTGGCAATGAACTCCTTCAACTTTTGTTTGTCTGGGAAAGTTATTATCTGTCCTTCATTTCTGAAGGATAGCTTTGCTGTATATATCCTTCTTTGGCAGTTTTTTCTTTCAGAACTTTGAATATATCATCCCATTCTCTCCTAGCCTGCAGGCTTTCTGCTGAGAAATCTTCTAACAATCTTATGGGGGCTCTCGTGTGTGTTATGAGCTGCTTTTCTCTTGCTGCTTTCAAAATTCTCTTTGTCTTTGACTTTTGACAATTTGATTTTAGTGTGTCTTGGTGTAAATCTCTTCACAATCAATCCATTTGTGGTCCTTTGGGTTTTATGAATCTAGATGTTGATTCCCTCTCCATATTTTGGGAGGTTTCAGCCATTATTTCTTTAAACAAGCTTTCTGCCCCTTTCTCTCTCTCTTCTCCTTATGGGACTCCCATAATTCCATACTAGTTCAACTGATGAAGCCTCATAAGTCCTTTAGGCTTTCTTAACTCTTTTTCATTCTTCCTTGTTTTTGCTCCTCCACATAATTTCAAATGACTTGCCTTCAAATTCACTTATTCATTCTTTTTCTTGATCAAGTCTACTTTTGAAACCTTCTAGTGAATTTTTCAGTTCAATTATTGTGTCCTTCAGCTCCAGCATTTCTGTTTGATTCATTTTTATCATTTCTATTTCTGTTTATTTCTCATTTGGGTCATGCATTATTTTCCTGATTTTGCTTGTTTATATTCTCTGATAACTCACTGAGCTTCTTTAAGATGATTGTTTAGAATTCTTTGTCCAGCAATTCACGCATCTTCATTTCTTTTGGGTTAGGTTACTGGAGATTTGTTTTTGTACTTTGATTGTGTCATGTTTTTCTTGATTCTTTATGTTCCTTGTATGTTTGCTTTGTTGTCTGCACACTTGAAACAGATACCACTGGAATGGTTTGGGGTTTTTTTAACATCTTTATTGGAGTATAATTGCTTTACAATGTTGTGTTAGTTTCTGCTGTATAACAAAGTGAATCAGCTATATGTATACATATATCCCCATATCTCCTCCCTCTTGCATCTCCCTCCCACCCTCCCTATCCCACCCCTCTAGGTGGTCACAAAGCACCGAGCTGATCTCCCTGTGCTATGCGGCTGCTTCCCACCAGCTATCTATTTTGCATTTGGTAGTGTATATATGTCAATGACACTCTCTCACTTCGTCTCAGCTTACCCCCACTGGAATGGTTTTGACCCAGAAAGGATGTCACCAATAAACAGTCTCAGTATGAAACAAGATAGAGAACAACCCCTCAGGGAGCTCACTGTAGGGCTGGAGGCAAGGCCCCTCCTACACTTTTCTTCACTCCCACATGGAGCAAAAGACTCAGTTATGTGTTTATTCCAAATCTTGTAAAGCAGCACTGGCTGTAGGGCCTAACCCTGCCCTTTGTTTCTAGGTGTCCCAAGGGACCAGGCTCTACAGGTCATTCAGCATTTGATATTAGGTGAGATAGAAAACAGCTCCACAGAGGGTGCATTGAGATGATTGGGATAACGTGCCCTTAGCTTCTTCCTTACCTCATGGAGGAAAAACCTCATTTATGTGCCAGCTGTAAGGGCTTTACTCCCACCACTTTCCTTTATGCCTAGCTGTACCTGAGGATCTGGCTCTTTGGGTTATTCAGTTTGAAGTGAGATAGAAATTGGCTCCACAGAGGATGCCCTGAGAGACCAGAAGTCTAGTGTATACTCAACACTCTCTTCCTCACCTTGGGATAAATCATGGGGTGACATGATCTTGTTGTTGAGTGAAGCCAGTTTGGGGGAGGAACTCACACTTGCAAAGAGAAATAGCTTTTCTTACCCATATAAATGCAACTGCTCTAAGTTTGTGCTCCTCCAGGGTGCTTCTACTTCTTAGCTATTTTTAAATTCCTCTTCAAGGTATTTTGGTACCAATATTGTTGTTTTATTGGTGTTTCTGTGGACGAATAAGAGGTAGGACTTCCTACTCTGCCATCTTACTGACATCAGATCTCAAAAATCATTGGATTTGGAGACAGAAAGAGCTGAGTTTGAATCCGGCCTCCATAAGTTAATAGTTGTGTGATTTTAGGCAAGTTACTTTCTCTCAGCTTCTGCTTCTTCATAAATAAACAGTGAAAACTGTTATCAAGTATATAATAAAGGTTTTACTATAACAATGGGCTATCCTAAGAAATTTCACCTTGAAAAATTCTTAACCACAATATTTTCTGGGCCACCTAAAGCATCTCTCTGAACCTTGGTTTTTGTAGTTATTAAGGTAATGCTTGCTAGATGCTCTAATAATAACCCTAAAATTTCACTGGCTTAACATAATTGTTATTTCTTATTCATTTCACAGTTAGATGTGGACTGGGGGCTCCTCAGGCTGCTGTCCTCCAAGTGATGACTCCTGTCACCTTATGGTGCTGTCATTTTAAACACTGGCCTCTGAGGTCTTCAGGGAAAGAGAAGGGAGACTGTGAGTGATCCAATAGGGTTTTATGGCTACTTTTAGAAGTGACATATTTCAATTCTGCACACATCCAATTGGCCAAACCCAGTTACATAACCCATAACAGCAGTAAGGGAAAATGGGAAATGTAGTCTTCCTGTGTGTACAGCAAGAGTAAATGAGATTAGTGAGCACCTAGACCCTTTCTCCAACAGTCTTTTTTCACATAAAGGAATTTTAACATTTAGAGTCTGTCCATATCATTTTTATTTCTAACTTAACAAGTACATTTAACTTCAGGAAGATTTTTACACTTTTATATAAATAATTGTCTAGGAAGTATCTCTCTTCCAACTATCCTCCGAGATAGTAGTTTTCTTTTTTCTAGGGAGCTGACCACTGGAAATGGTAGGAAAATTCCCAGTGACAAAATAGAATGTTTTTCATAAACAGAGCACAGTGAAATATAATCCAGGTAGGTATTGTCAAGGATCAGATCTCTCCCTTCCAAGGAGAGCAGGCTACCTGGACTTAGAACTATGCCATAAGTGAGTACTTGGTCCCCAGGAAGAGTACCACCAAGGGTAAGTATTGTCCATATGATAAAAGTCATAATATGGTTGAATAGGAAAGAACTTTTAGCGGCTGCAAAGGGCATGTGGCAGGGAAAACATTTAATGCTGTTTCATAGGAAGTGCCATGGTGTACATATATCTTCATCTTCAGTTTGTTTGTACCTTAATCAAGAAGGATGCTACTTTTCATAGTCAAAGGAGACAAGAACATTTCTCCCTTCACTGTAATGCAGCCAAAAAATCTAAAGAAAAGAATTAGTAGACAGCAAGATTCAGGGTACTGAATGTCAGATTGGAGTAAGTGAGATGAAGATTACAAACTGACACAAATAAGAGAGAAGCCAATTCCTAGCAAGCAGTAATTCAGGCAGACTGCATTTTGCTGCCTGTATTGTGGTGGGGTGGGGGAGCTACCTTAACAATGCTGTGACAAATACTCTGTATCAAAAGTGAACTATGATAAAGGTAAATCTTAAGAATTTTCTGCAAAACGTAACACGGACCCTGAGTGAAAATAATAACATCCTAGCAGAGACATGCATATAAACTAACTCAATAAATAGTCATTGAATGAATGAATCAGGGAGAAGTGGGAATATTAAGGTACCATCCATGGGGGAGTTGGGAAGAATAGAAGCAAGAGAAATGAGGTGGGAGGAGACAAGTAGGGTTTATTTCTTAAGTGCCTGAGAAGTGATATTTTTATAAATTTACTTGTATGCTGGCTGTAGGGCTTGATTCTCCCTCAAAAAATCAAACCCTCTGCAGGGTATGAGATTATTTGGTAACAATTTTCCATATGCCCTTTTCACTCAACTTTCCCAGCGATATTAAAGGAATGCTTCAGCCCCAAAGTTGACTCCATTAGTCCAGATTGAAAGAATCTTGAATAAACAAAGCCAGTGAGCAAACCTTCCACAAAACATCTGTGAAATCTTACTGACTGTCAAGAAAGACCAATTAACCTGCTTTCTCTATTTTCACTAGGACCGAGAGTAGAACTAGTCATCTATCATGAGAAAGCCTATTCTAAAGTACAGCCAGCCAGATTATAAATGGCTTGCAATTTACTAGATGGTCTGTTTTTTAAGATTGTTCCCAAAGTTGAGTATAAACATACTTTTTGACCAAGAGATCATACTTCTAGTAAAGACACGTTGGTAAATATATGAATAAAATACAAGGCTGTTTATTGAATCATTATTTATAATAGCAAAAGGCTGAACACAACCCAAATGACCATCAACAGGGTGCTGTATGAACAAATTATATTACATTCATGTGAGGTGAAAACAGTGCGTATTACGTTACTGTTTAAGAAAGGTGGGGACAGGGACATCTTGTCATACCAGAAATCAAGGAAGCTATCAAAGACTACTGAGGTTGTGCCCAAAAACCTCTAGTGCCAACTTTAAGAGACTTTTACTGACCAAAAATAGAAAAATGTCGGCATCAATTAAAACAATAATTTTGATAGATTAAAACATAAAATGTGTTTAAATCATGGTTTCATAGTGGTATTTTAAAAACAGTCATTGTTCACCTTTGGAAGATGCTAGGGAACTAACTCATACATATTGGCTTATATTTTTTAAATGAGAGCATAAAACAAAACCTCAAAAAATGTTTGAGGAAGGAAGGGATAGGATGGAGGATATAGGAATAGGTACTATATTTCTTTGAATATACCATGATTTATAGATTTCACTTTACATAATTTTAAAATTTAAATCCAAATAAGACAGTCTCTAAAATTTGAAAGCAAAATGAAATATATGAATCTAGCTATGTATCAGGTGGTGGCAAAATAACACATAATTATTTCAGGGGACTTTTAAGAAAATTATTTCAAACGCACAGCAATATAAAATTAAACAGAAAAATCATGTTTATGGTGGTAGATCCAGATTGTTATTCTGAGACTGTGATGTGTGTATCATAGGATAAAACAAACAAATATGTCAGGGTCATCGAGAAGCAAAATTTTCAACATGAAAGAAAGGAGATACAGATAAAAGAGGTTAACTTAAAATTGTGTAATCTTGAATTTGAATTGTAACATCAGTGTGAACTCATGATGTGATTTATTCTAAAGAAAAATATTTCCTAGCTCTGTCCACTGAAATCTTCTAGAAACAAGGACCTTAAGCACCCAGATTATGGTCTTGAAACACTATTTCCCACTAAAGGAAAGCAGAGATCCTTGGAAAGATAGTATATTACAGGTCTAGGACTGGAAGTGAACAAACTGTGTGAGCCTGGGACACACTGTCATATAAGAAGTTAAGAAAGCTACCAAAGGTGTCTGGGATTTTGTCGAAAAAAACTCAGGTACCTATTGAAGAGGTTCTATTGGCCAAAGATAGGACAATTTAAACCTCAATAAGAATAATAATTTCAATGAGTTAAAATGTGTTTAACCCATATGTTTAAATCCATGTATTCATAGTGATGCTAAAAAAAAAAAAAAGTGCACTGGTAGACTTTCAAGGATGCCAGGGATCCAACTCCTTATTCTGAAAACTGGTAAAGAAAGAGAAAACAATGAACCATTAACACTCGCCTTTTCTAAATGAATTGTACCATGAGTAACTAAATAGTTGAGGGGACAGTTTCCCTTCATAGAAGTGTTCCAGTCAATAAATGAAGAAGGAATGATAAAATTAGAGTATCACCATTTTGTAACTCTACAGTAAAATAACTGATATAAAATCATCAATAGATGTGGATATCACAAAAAGAGAAACAACCTAGCAAAGTTTAAGATGGCATATGTTACAGTCCCAAATTATAGTCCTAGCTTTATACCAGAGAAGCTCTTGCACATGTGTACCAGGAGACATTACAAGAATGTTCATAGCAGCACTGTTTGTGGGAAAATATAGATGACAATCTAGATATCCATAAACAGTATAAAGGATAGTGTTATAGATATACAATGAAATACAATTATCACAGTGAAAATAAATGAACTACAACCATACATGACATAGAATTAAGAAGGGGAAAAAAACACAGAAGAACACATTTAGTGTGATTCCATTAATATAAAGGTCAAAAAACAGGCAACTTTAAACAATATATTGTTTCAGGATACAGACATTTGTGGTATAACTATCAAACAGTGTTAAGAGTATAATTAATACAAAATTCAGAGCAGTATCCCAGTGTGGGTGTTGAGGGCATATGGGACTGGAAACAGACGTGCAAGAGGCTTCAAATGCACTGGCAATATTTTATTTCTTAAATCGGATGGTAGACATATTTGTTTCCATTTTCTTATTATTGTTTAAATATTGTTTGTGTATACTATATATGTTATAAATGTGTGTGTATAAATGCATACATATGCGTGTGTCTTTAGGCACACACAAAAGGGGTTTATATAACAGCTGAGACATAACACTTGTGGAACACACATCTGAAAAAGAAAAGAATTTAACTATAAGTCATGCACACAGAAGTAAATAATTAAATCGAGTTATTATAACACTGCAATGAAAATGCAGTTACTTAACTTTGAAACTCTATAGGAGTGATTCATTCAGCAAATATTTTTTAAGTCCCTATGTCACAAATACTGTACTGTATGATAGGCATGCAGTGACAAACAAAAAATATACAATCCCTGCTCTTTACTGGGGGAAAGAACCATTAAACAAGTAAATGACCCATAAATGTGTACTTAAAAAATGTAATGTGAGTATAACAACCAATGCTTTACTAAGTAGGTTTGTGTCAGAAACTTTTGCAAAAGGTAGATTACCATTTTACAGAGGAGAAAACTGATGCACACCTATGTTAGGCAATTAGTTTAAGGTCAAATAGCTTTATGAGTGGAGCAGCTGTGAATCACACCCAGGCAGTCTGACTACAGAGCACAAGCTCCCATGCTACACTGAGTAGGAAGAACACTTGAGTTATCAGGAAAACAGTGGGGATTATTTTAGCTTTTACTGGTCAGGGAAAGCCTCTCTGAGTACCCAACATTTATGCTAGAAATACAGCACTAGGAAAGCTAACTTGATCTCTTGTGTGTTTTAAATTATCCTCTAAGTGATAGGAAGCCTAGAGGACAGTTGGACAAAAGGAGAATACTGAAGAGGGAAGTCATAATGAGAAGTCTTTCTCCTTCAGCCCCTCCGATCACTCTCTTAGGCCCCAGGGGAGCATTGTGGCAAAGGGGACTGTAGTGAAATGTTTGCCCAGAGCCTGGCACCAGGGAGTAAGAAGCTAGAAGGGAGCATCAGTTACCACCGTAGCTACAGCAAGTCTCTATATTTTGGCTTTCCCTTGAGCCTCTCTGGGGTCTAGATAGGCTCCAAAGCCCTGAGTGGCTGCCTCTCAATGCCTTTCTTTAGTGCTCTTTGCCTCAGTGAGGCCTGCCCCACCCACTCCTTAGGACCAGGCCTATGATCATCAGTACCTCAACTCAGGCTACTACTTCAAGGTTGCTGTACCCTGAACAAATGGCAAGCCTCTGGGCTGAGCAGGAGGCCAGCTGCCAAAAGAAAACAATAGAGTATGGGAAGATGATCACAGTTCACCTAAAAAATCACTCCAGACATTGTCTGTTAAACAGTCTTCCAAGAGTGTGGTACCATTTAGCATGTAAGCCAGAAAAGCTTGTCCATAGCAATGCAATCACTATTTGACTTGGGGACAACAGTTTTTGCCGGTGCTCAGCAAAACAGGCTGCAAGCTAATAAAGACCATGTTAAGAAAATGCTAGATGACTTTTTTTTAATAATGACAAATTTTGAAATCAGAGTTGAAATCACAGAGAATTTGCAGAGAATGAATGATGGTCCTGTTATTGTTTTCATAAGAAAAGACAGTCAAATTACTTTGGCTTTAGAGAAAAATATTCTAGTGCTCTTAAACCCTATTTGGAACTAAAATCTTCAGGTGTTTTTGAGGCAGATTTTCCAGAGAACACAAAATCCAAGTATAGTTTGCTTTCTCAAAAGGACATGGACTTAACCTGAAGAACTAGACCAATAAGGAAACATATTTGGTTAACCTGATTTTTTTAAAAAACACCCTAAATTATGACTGAAAATGCAGAGAATAGAACTTTTCAAGAGAGAATTTCAAACACATATGAATATTATACACCAGCACTCTCTTACCCAGAGCTCCTTCTTACATAAATATTTCAAATTCTACACCATTGGATGGTCAAGGAAATAATCAGTTGAATGGGTCACAAATGTGTTAGCTGTTTCACTGTGAGGATGATGCTGTCAATAATAAGAAGGATGATGATGATTTAAGAATCGGAGACACTAACAATAGATTTCCACAACATTTGTCAGGATAAGTGTATTTTTAAAAGCCTTGCTACTTTAAAGTTCAGCAAAAGGAGTTAAGTGTATTGGGAACAGAAGTAGCCAAATGCAACAGAAAAATAGCCCTGGCAATAGCCACTCTACCCCCTTCGAGTTTCCAACCATCATGAAGCACACTTATGGTTAGAGGATCTTTATAGATGTTTGATGTTGTGAATGCAGAACATGTCCTTTATAAATCAGTTTTGAAGTTGTAACACAGACAGGAGTGTATGGCATGATAATTGTGTAAGAAGCTCTCCTGAGTTTAATGACAGATGAGGAATTTGGGAGAGTACTACTAATGAAGAAAACTATTTGCTATAAAATCCGAGTCCATTTTGAAAAGGGAGAAGAAACAAGAAAATCATCCTGGGAAAGTTTAATCCTTACTGGGAACATTTGAAGCTTTCTCTGGAACTTCAGTAGAAAGAGTTGTTTTGTTTTGTTTTTGTTTTTATTTCTTTGTCTTAATTTTGCATGTAGCCATTGCTCATTCCATGCCACATACTTTGTCAGAGCTCCCCTAAAGGTTTGGTGGGACGTATCAGAAGAAACTACGAATACTTCAAAATTCAAAGCTAAAAGAGTGAAACACAGCAAAGGAAACTGTAAACAAAATGAAAAGACAACCTATGGACTGGGAGAAAATATTTGCAAATGATGCGACCAACAAGGGATTAATTTCCAAAATATTGATATAAACAGCTCATACAACTGAATAACAAAAAACCAAAAAACCCAATCAAAAAATAGGCAGAAGACCTAAATAGACATTTCTTCAAAGAAGACACACAGATTGGCCAACAGGCATGTGAAAAGATGCTCATCATTGTTAATTATTAGAGAAATGCAAATCAAAACTACAATGAGGTACCATCTCACACTGGTCAGAATGACCATCATTAAAATGTCTAAAGATAAATGTTGAAGAGGGTGTGGAGAAAAGGGAACCCTTTTACACCACTGGTGGGAATGTAAATTGGTACAGCCACTATGGAGAACAGTATGAAGGTTCCTCAAAAAACTAAAAATAGAGTTGCCATATGATCCAGCAATCCCACTCCTGGGCATATACCCAGACAAAACTATAATTCGAAAAGATACATGCATCCCTATGTTCACAGCAGCACTATTAACAATAGCCAAGGCATGGAAACAACCTAAATGTCCATCAATAGATGAATGGATAAAGAAGATGTGGCATATATATATACAATGCAGTATTACTCAGCCATAAAAAAGGAATGAAATAATGCCATTTGCAGCAACATAGATCGACCTAGAGATTATCATACTAAGTAAAGTAACTGAGAAAGAGAAAGACAAATACCATATGATATCACTTATATGCAGAATCTAAAATGCAACATAAATGAACTTATCCACGAAACAGAAAGAGACTCACACACATAGAAAACAGACTTGTTTTGCCAGGGGGCAGTGGGGGGAGGGAAGGATTGGGATTTGGGGATTAGCAGATGCAAACTAGTATATATAGGATGGATAAACAACCAGGTCCTACTGTATATAGCACAGGGAACTATATTCAATATCCTGTGATAAACCATAATGGAAAAGAATATTAAAAAAATGTATATATATGTATAACTGAATCACTTCGCTGTACAGCAGAAATTAACACAACATTGTTAATAAACTATACTTCAATAAATTTTTTTAAAAAATAAGAGTGAAACAGAGAAACTAGAAACTTCTTAAGAAATGGAGGATTATATCCTAGAACCTGATTATGCCTATGTTTAGAACACATAAAATGTGTTTCATGTATTTTTCAGTTAATTTTGCATTCATCTTATAGCATGTTATTTTTACATTTTGTTAATGATATTTTAAGAATAGATTTTTACACACTTTTAAAAATGCATTCTATAAAGTATTTTGGATATGTCCACACTTTAGAATACTGCTCATATATATTGGAGGGTGAATGTGTTTCAAATATAATTTGTTTTCAGTTGTGATAGTCTATCTATCACAGTCACTTTAAAGAAACTCTTAAAATATCAAATAATTCAATAATTATATTCCATTGTTTACTTTAGCATTTCTAAAGTAAATTTTTATGCACTCGTTTCTGTGCCTAAGTGACTGCTATAAAATTCAGTTTTCCTTTTCTCTCCTAGTAATCTCTAATACTGCATTCATCCCTAAAGAAAAAAAGATGGCTATGTTCTCTGCAGAAGGAATATATATATATATATATATATATATATATATGAGACCTGCTATAAATATAAATAGAATATGTATATTCAAAGATGTTTTTCATTTTATCTATAATGGCAAGGAGGAGCAGAAGGGATAAGGAAGAAGAAGATGAGGAAGAGGGGAAAAGGAGGAGGAAAAGACAGGAGGACGTGAAGGAGGAGGAAGAGTAGGCAGATGGAGGAGGGGCAGGGAGAAGGGAAGAGGAGGTGAGAGGAGGAGAAAAGAGCGGCAGAGAAGACTATTAATAATTAGGGAACAGCTAAGTATATTGTATCCCATCCATTCCATGGAATTTTCACAGTTGTTAAATATAGCTGTGATGACTATAGCAATTTGCCAAATGTTTAAAACATAATACATATGATAAAAAGCAGAATACACAGTTGCATGCACACAATGCTCACAACTATGTAAAAAGATATATGCTGTGGGCATTACTTGGAGGAGAATATGCAAAAAAACAGTTGTTTTGGATCATGGGATGAAGTGGAATTTTATTTCTTTTTCCTTTTCCAAAATTTTTTAGTGCTGTTATATTGTTTTTGCTACAAAATAAAAATAAGTGAGGAAATGGATCACTATAGTTATTAATTAATCAACATGGCTATGATAAAGAACCAAAGATTTATCTGAGAATGATGTTACAGCTAAAACATAAATTCCCCATTATTTGTCATTTTAAGCATGGATCTTCTCACCCCCACATACAATTTAGTGGCAAGGTAAAGGAGCATAAGGAAAAGAAAAGCAGTCATAAAATATGGGCAGACTTGGGGCTTCCCTTGTGGCACACTGGTTAAGAATCCGCCTGCCAATGCAGGGGACACAGGTTCGAACCCTGGTCCAGGAAGATCCCACATGCTGCGGAGCAACTAAGCCCATGCGCCACAACTACTGAGCCTGTGCTCTAGAGCCTGCGAGCCACAACTACTGAAGCCCATGTGCCACAACTACTGAAGCCCGTGCTCCTAGAGCCCATGCTCTGCAACAAGAGAAGCCACTGCAATGAGAAGCCTGAGCACCAGAAGGAAGAGTAGCCCCGCTCACCGCAACTAGAGAAAGGCCCGCGCACAGCAATGAAGACCCAACGCATCCAAAAATATAAATAAATAAAAATATGGGCAGACTCTACTGAGGAAGAGAAACTGCCAAAAGAGGCTTAAGTGTGCATCTTAAGAGTACCAGACTGGGGCTTCCCTGGTGGCGCAGTGGTTGAGAGTCTGCCTGCCGATGCAGGGGACACGGGTTCGTGCTCCGGTCCGGGAGGATCCCACGTGCCGCGGAGCGGTTGGGCCTGTGAGCCATGGCCGCTGAGCCTGCGCGTCCGGAGCCTGTGCTCTGCAGCGGGAGAGGCCACAACAGTGAGAGGCCCACGTACCGCAAAAAAAAATAAAAGAAGAAGAAGAGTACCAGACTGGGCAGCTGGAAAAACAGCATTCGCCTCCAAGTCTCCTATGGAAATGCAATCAGAATTGGAAGATAATGTGTGTGGAATATAAAATAAAATACATAAGCATCTTTCTTAAATTGCCTAGACTTTCTTTTTTGTGTGCTAGTTTTGAATAAATGGATCCCCAAAATGATTAAACACCTAAAATTAGCATTGGCTATTTTTCAGCTAACTCCCTTGCACAAAGATTAGGAATGCAGCATAGGCTGGAATTTTGCACCAGAGTCTGAGGGTCCATTCTTGACCAGACGTTACCCATTGGTCACACCTGAAAAAGGCTTTAATGGTCCTTTCTTTTCTGGCTATTACTATTCTTAGTATAATTCCTCTGGCTTCACTGGGGATAAGTGCCTCCAGAAGGAAAAAAAAGGGCTGAGACCTAGAGGCAAGTGATTTTTCACCTGGAATACACTGCAAGGTTGGAGAGAACAGGGTAATTATCTTAGCAATGAAATTCTCTTTTGATAAGGCTGTGGAGGAGGGGCAATGTGAAGGAATAAATAGGTCAGTTCATTTTTTCAGTTTCCCTGAGTCAGCTGCTCTAAACACTGAGGAATGGGAGTCCTGACAACTCATGGGTCAGCAGAGCATATGTTGTTTAAATAAAATCTATCAGTGCATTTAGATATGGCTAGTCTTCAAAAACCTGTCTTTCCTACAAAAATATCAACAGCTCAGCTCCCACCCCTTGGCTGCTCTACATCTCAGTATCTGCCTTTCACTGACTAACCACTTTTTTTCAGAGCTGGTATATAGAACCTGTAATCCTTTATAAAATTGCGCATCTCCCTGAGCCATGAATATTTTTCAAGCACTAGCTGAAATTAGGGAATGAAGACTATTCATACTGCAAGCTTCCCATTGAGCTACAGCCACTGGTCTGGGCTATAAAGTCTGATGACTTGGGATGAGTCAAGCAAATCTCCCACAAGCTTATTAATGTTCAGAATAAAGCAAACTGGCAGCATCTCCCTGTTCATCCATTGTCCTTTCACCTATGAAAGCCATTATCCTTAGAGAAAGTCTTCAATCATTTCTCATCTGACTACCACACTCCAGTCCCAGCTCCAGAAATGGGACAGCATCATCCACAATCTGGAATTCCCTATCAAGAGGAGTTTCAAACTTGGACTATGTGCAATGAATCCCATCCCCAACCCTTCCCCCTACACACACACACACACACACACACACACACACACACACACACACACACACAATCTAAACCCCAAACACTAATGTGAAAAATCACAACTTCTAACACATTTCAAATCTACCACAGGTCAAAGTTCTGTCTGCGCTACTGACCCATTCCATCAAAATATGCACTAAGTTATAAATCACCATTGGAACAAAAGGAAAAGAAAGAGTAAATGGACATTATGTTAAGTGAAATAAGCCAGACTCAGAAAGGCAAATACTACATGATCTCACTTATATCTAAAAAAGTCAAACTCACAGAAGCAGAGAGAAGAATGGTGGTTGCAGGGGGCTGAGGGGACAGGAAAGTGGGAGATGTTGGTCAAAGGGTACAAAGTTTCTGTTATAAGAAGTTCTGTAGATCTAATGTACAGCATTATAACTATAGTTAATAAGAGTCATGTACCAAAATGTTCATTGCAGCTCTATTTACAATAGCCCGGAGATGGAAACAACCTAAGTGCCCATCATCGGATGAATGGATAAAGATGTGACACATATATACAATGGAATATTACTCAGCCATAAAAAGAAACGAAATTGAGCTATTTGTAATGAGGTGGATAGACCTAGAGTCTGTCATACAGAGTGAAGTAAGTCAGAAAGAGAAAGACAAATACCGTATGCTAACACATATATATGGAATTTAAGAAAAAAATGTCATGAAGAACCTAGGGGTAGGACAGGAATAAAGACACAGACCTACTGGAGAACGGACTTGAGGATGTGGGGAGGGGGAAGGGTGAGCTGTGACAGGGTGAGAGAGAGGCATGGACATATATACACTAACAAACGTAAGGTAGATAGCTAGTGGGAAGCAGCCGCATGGCACAGGGATATAGGCTCGGTGCTTTGTGACCACCTAGAGGGGTGGGATAGGGAGGGTGGGAGGGAGGGAGACGCAAGAGGGAAGAGATATGGGAACATATGTATATGTATAACTGATTCACTTTGTTATAAAGCAGAAACTAACACACCATTGTAAAGCAATTATATCCCAATAAAGATGTTAAAAAAATAATACTGCATTATATACTTGAAATTTGTTAAGCCAGCTGATTTTTTTAACAACGATCTTTTTCACATGTGCTTTTAAACACTTCTCTACAGACATGACAGAACAGGCGACACATCCATTCACTAATATAACACTGTTAAGAGAGTTGCACTTTTAAATGTTCTCACTACAAAAAGAAATCGTAACTATGTGAGCTGATTAATATGTTGATTAGCTTGATTGTGCTAATCATTTCACAATGTACATGCATATCAAAACATCACATTGTACACCTTAAATATATATTTTACGATTTTTATTTATCAATTATATTTCAATAAAAGCTGGAAAATACAGTAAAATGAGGAAGAGGGCAGGATAAAAGCAGATGCTTTTGCAATGCAGTTTTGGAAGAGAAAGAGAAAGAGTTTGAATGGCACTCATGGATCTCCTCATGGGGAGGACATATCGGCCTGATGGAGACTGGGAAGTCATCATGAGTGGAACCAAGACTCTTTCCCTGGAGAAATGAAGAGGAAGACAAAGGACAAGCAGAAGGCAAATTTAAGGAGGAGTCTCTCAGAGAACTGCTCACTAAGAATATAAAGTAAAGTTTGCTCAAGTGCTTTCATCTAACAATAACATTTAGTGAAAACTGTTTCAGACATGCTCCAATTGTTTTACATGCACCAATGATTTAATCATCACAGCACCTTATGAGATAGGTAATATTATATCCCCACTGAAATATGAGGAAACTGAGGCACAAGTCTCTTTACTACTCCACTAGAATCAGCATCAGAAGTTAGCAAACTTTTTATGTAAAGCCAAATAGTAAATATATTTGGCATTGCAGGCTACATACCATATCTGTCTCAGCCACTCAACTCTACCATTGTAGTAAAAACTAAATGAATATCTATGAAATAGCCATGTATGGATAGAATGTAAATGAATAGCCATGACCACGTACCAATGAAACTTTCTTTACCAATAACATATAAGTAAAGGCAGCAGGGCAGATTTGGCCCTAGGGCCATAGTTTGTAGACCTCTGATCTATATTTCTGGGGCCACAGGAGCAATTGGTCAGAGACATGTACCATCAGAACACAAAGCTGTTGCTTATAGATAGTGGGATTTTTCACTTTCTGTCAGGCATTTTTGTCTTCTGGATAGGCATCGCTGAGGAAGTTTGCTTTAGGTGTGCAATGTGTCCAAGGGACATAACTGCAATTTATGAGCCAACAAGACTCTTTGTCTCCAAAAGTAGCTATTAAGAGGGGATATCAAACATAACCCACATCAGGGTAGGGGAGAAAGTAAAGGCTTGGCATATTTAGACATGTTCTGAGACCCCTCCCTCACAATTATAAAGGCCAGAGCCCATCAGAATCACCCATCCTAAAAACAGTGTCATTTCAAAGGGTATTCGAGGAAAGGATGAGAGAGAAACGTCCCTATAATGTTTGTAATTTAATTTTAGAAATTTCAGCATAGATAATGTGTGAATTAACTCTCTTCCACATCCTAGGTTCTGATAGTTACCATTTAAAGTGCCCTAATCAGGAATGAATACTCCAGAGCTAGTAAGTATCAGAAGGACCCTATTTCAGAGGTCCTCACTCCCTGTGGAGCTATTACAAATCTTCCAAATACAGGTATCTAAATCTGCACCAGAGGCTTGGTTAGTTAGCATGAGGATATGTGTTTGTCTAGAAGGTTTATGTCAAGCCTTTCCTGAAAGAGGTAGAACAATCTGTCAAGACCAGCAGCTTTACACATTTGAAGTAGCACCCTAGATCTAGAACACTGTTCTTTTGGATCTGTGTGTTGCCACTAAATGAGGAATTCTGTCACCTGAGCCTATGAACATGGTAACAGACTCTGCCTTCATAATATAGTGTCCTTGCCTCAGAAAGCATCTTTCATGTGAAGTGCTTTGACTAAGTGCGTAGCGACCCTAAGGAGACAGAGAGTAGGAACTGCTTACAGAAATAGGCTGTGCAACTGTGTTTGTACCTGCTCATTAATAAATGTTTGCAGGTGTGCTGGAGTGTGGTCTGATGTTTGCTTTCATTATAACATACCACCTGGTAGCAAGATTATAGGGGAGGAGATACATAGCTCACTTGCAGCTTTAATTTTCTGAAGCTACTCATATCTACCAAGAAACCCTGACAATTGTTTGACTGATTGACTGACATAGGTCAGGTTACACAGATGAGTTCATTTGCTTATGCAGAGTATCTTTTGTGCAAATCGTTTTATTCAGTGCCATGGTAGGTACCAAAGATACAGAAAACATGGACCCTATCCTCCAGGAAATCACAGCTTGGTATTGTAGGGAAAAGAAAATGTAGTGAGTATATTTTCATATTTTTTAAGGATTGCTATTTTCAGACTTTGCATTGGATTTTAACTCAATTTATAGAACTTTATCAGCCACATTGATATACATGCATTTTTACCAATCTAGTTTTACAGCTGAGGAAACTGGAAAATGAAAAGTTATAAATACAGCTCAACAAAAATCTGATATTTCCCTAAAACCTTCAAGTATTTATTAGTAAGAATGATTAGAGGTAAGTGGGAGGGCACACAGAGGACTGAAAGCAAGTTGTAGTTGAATGGCAAAATAGAGAAGTAATTCAAAGAACCAGATTCTTATCCAAATTGAGCTTGAAATCCCTGCTACATAACCAATCACAAACAAAAATGTGTTCAAATGCACTGAGTCAATTCTCTCCAAAGAAAACCCACTCAAGTACAGAGTGCAAGCTGTAAACATTTGAGCTACCACAACAAATCAGTCTCCCGAGATCTTTGCAAGAATATACACATCTGGCTTTCATGTAGCACATATTGAAACCAGAAACTGACTACTACATAATCATATTTGTAATTATGCTTCTGAAATCAATAGTGTAATTCAAAGGGATTTTAATTCTAAGCCCAGTCTTGCATTTTAACTCAATCTTGTTTTTTCTGAAAGAACCACAGTGGCCACCAGTAATGGAGTCATAGATGCAAAGAACAGATATCACAGAAAAAGACATCTAGTCTTTGTTTTCCTTTTCTTTTCTACTAGATGGAATATAGGACGTGTTAACATTAAGCAGTATCCCCAGAATCCTCTGTCACCCCTTAAAACACAGCTGGGAAAGATAGTGGTATTGGTTACACAGTGATAATAACGTTGTAATTCTCCAGATCCCCTGAAACAGTGAGGAAGGTACAGTTTCTTAGCTTTGACACAGCCCTCCTATCTTAATGAAAATCAAAACTAAGCAGTTATACCGTGGTGGCCACTATGCTCAGGAAGAATCCCGTGATAACTTAGTCTCTTCCCGAGTCTCAAAAAAGAAAGTTAATTTTCCAGCTTCACACACATACAAAAAGATTTCCAGCTATGGAGTCGGACTTTGGAGTCACATGATGACTTCCAATACATGAAATAAACAAAGTCACAGATTAGTGTCTGGAAGTCAGGGTTTCAGCTACTAGAATGCCAGTAGATCTCAAAGTCTGCATCTCCTTCACTTGGGTTTTCAAGAATCTCTAGCAGTTGGAGAGCAACAGCAGCATCCTCTCCCTGACCCCACGCTGACACTGGGATCAGCAGCCTTTCCACCTCTCCCCTTATTGCCTCCTGCATCCAGACCCCTAATATACACCCCCTTCTCCTCCCTTCCTCTATCTCCACCTTCCAGCACACACAGGCATACTCTCCTGTGCTCTTACAGCTTCTGGGAAAAGTCATTTCTTCCTATAAAATTTGGGAACCCCTAGGATAGAATAAAAAATATATTACAGAGAAACTATAGACACACACTTCCATGAATCAACATAAGAGAATATATTCACTGGTAGATTCAGTAAAACTCTAAAGATAATTGCCAATTGAAATTCTTCAAATAATTTGGAATGGCGCCCTTTGAATATGAACTTTATTTAACAGTGAATGGTGAGATTGGCAAGGGGGGTGAGAGGGTGGGGGCTGATTTATATTAAATGCACAGCTACACCCTCTCACTTAAACAATCAAATAGGCTGAGGGGGAAATGAAGATAGTCATAGAAAATACAAGAATAAAAAGTAAGGACCAGCAAGTACTGGCCTGACAGCTTATTCAAGTCATAGGTGGGAAGTTATGTGCTCAGATAACAAACCAGAAAGAGAAAGCAAAGACATCTATTAGAAAGACAGCCTTTTACCTAATATTTCGGTCAAAGGAGAAAAAAAAATGCCTCCAGATAGGAGTTCTGTACTCACTGACCAATGAATTAATATTTTTTACTCTGAGGTGGTTACACAGATTCTTTGTTCTGCACAGATGCAGTATGGAATAGCCGAATTCACATGGTCTTAGGATGAAATCCTGATTCCTATAAAGCATAAGCTGTCAATCCTGTTTAATATTAGAATCACCTGGGAGGCTTTCAAACTCTGTCTGCCTGGGCCCCACCCCCAGGTGTTCTGACTCATCAAGAGGGGCCTGTGTATCTAGGTACTTTTTTAAACTCCCTGAGTGATTCTAGTGAACATTCATGTTTGAAAACCACGTTAGAGCAGCATTCTTAAAGTGTGGTCCCTGTCCCAACAGCATCAGCATCACCGGGGGACTTGTTAGAAATGCAAATTCTAAAGACCTAAATGTAAGGCCAGAAACTATCAAACTCTTAGAGGAAAACATAGGAAGAACACTCTATGACATAAATCACAGCAAGATCCTTTTTGACCCACCTCCTAGAGAAATGGAAATAAAAACAAAAATAAACAAATGGGACCTAATGAAACTTCAAAGCTTTTGCACAGCAAAGGAAACCATAAACAAGACCAAAAGACAACCCTCAGAATGGGAGAAAATATTTGCAAATGAAGCAACTGACAAAGGATTAATCTCCAAAATTTACAAGCAGCTCATGCAGCTCAGTAACAAAAAAACAAACAACCCAATCCAAAAATGGGAAGAAGACCTAAACAGACATTTCTCCAAAGAAGATATACAGACTGCCAACAAACACACGAACGAATGCTCAACATCATTAATCATTAGAGAAATGCAAATCAAAACTACAATGAGATATCATCTCATACCAGTCAGCACGGCCATCATCAAAAAATCTAGAAACAATAAATGCTGGAGAGGGTGTGGAGAAAAGGGAACACTCCTGCACTGTTGGTGGGAATGTAAATTTATACAGCCACTATGGAGAACAGTATGGAGGTTCCTTAAGAAACTACAAATAGAACTACCATTGCTGTCATAACCCAGTAATCCCACTACTGGGCATATACCCTGAGAAAACCATAATTCAAAAAGAGTCATGTACCAAAATGTTCATTGCAGCTCTATTTACAATAGCCCAGAGATGGAAACAACCTAAGTGTCCATCATCGGATGAATGGATAAAGAAGATGTGGCACATATATACAATGGAATATTACTCAGCCATAAAAAGAAACGAAATTGAGTTATTTGTAGTGAGGTGGATGGACCTAGAGTCTGTCATACAGAGTGAAGTAAGTCAGAAAGAGAAAGACAAATACCGTATGCTAACACATATATATGGAATCCAAGGGGAAAAAAAATGTCATGAAGAACCTAGGGGTAAGATGGGAATAAAGACACAGACCTACTAGAGAATGGACTTGAAGATATGGGGAGGGGGAAAGGTAAACTGTGACAGAGTGAGATAGTGGCATGGACATATATACACTACAAAACGTAAAATAGATAGCTAGGGGGAAGCAGCCGCATAGCACAGGGAGATCAGCTCGGTGCTTTGTGACCACCTAGAGGGGTGGGATAGGGAGGGTGGGAGGGAGGGAGACGCAAGAGGGAAGAGATATGGGAACATATGTATATGTATAACTGAGTCACTTTGTTATAAAGCAGAAACTAACACACCATTGTAAAGCAATTATACTCCAATAAAGATGTAAAAAAAAAAAAGCAAATTCTCTAGCCCAACTCCAGACTCAATGATTCAGAAACTCTGGGGGTGGGACCCAGCAAACTTTTAACAAGTCCTCCCAGGGTTTCTGACGCACGCTAAAGTTGGAGGATGGCTGCCATAGAACAATGGTTCTCAAATTTTGGTTTACATAAGAATAACTTGGAGAGATCTTGTTAAAATGAAAATCTAATTCAGTAATTCTGAGGTGAGGCCTGAGATTCAGCATTTCCAATGCTATCAGTTACTGCCTACAAATTATGAGTAGCAACACTGTATAAACGGATTGTTCTTCTACTCTGATACCACAAGAATGGGCGGGGTACTTTATATAATTGCAGATTTCCTGGACCAAAAATTTTGGAGTTAGCATATGGTAGGTAAGGCCTAGGATTTTAAGAGCATGCATTTTAACAAGAAGCCCAGGCGATTCTCATGCAGACATCCCCAGACCACACTTTGGAACACTGACCTAAAACTAAGCTTTGAGACTTGACCTGGGGCAAATCACTTAGCTTCTCAATCCCCATTTCCTCATCTGCTGAATAAGGCTAATAATTCCTACCCTACTGCCTCTTAGAATTGTTGCCAAGACCAATGGGGATACCACAAGTAAATTAGCCAAGTAACTCACACCAAGGATCAAAGACAAAACCAGAGTTTGGACTCAGCTATCAGAGTTGTGAAAATGGAAGGTAGGATATAAAGTAGGACTGGCGGTATCCATTTCCTTGTGGAATGGCCCCTGGAGTGTGACAACAGCAACCCCCTCAAAACCCCAGGGGAGCATTCCTTGTGCCATAACCTGTGATCTAAACTACATCAAAAACTCAGAACCACTCATAAGGCTGTGCCATCTTGATTGCACAGATGGAAGAAAAGACTTCTTTTAAAACACACGTGCACGGGTGCGCACGCACATGCACGCACGTGCGTGCACACACACACACACACACACTGATGTGCTGTACTTGTTACTTTGGTGGATACTATGGTGCTCCATCCAGATCTCCTCTTAAAGAGTTCTTATACCCATCCCACAACTACTGGGACCATCAATTGCAGATGGTTGACAACTGCATCACTCACTGCTAATTGCCCCCCCCCAATCACCGCAAAATAGTAAATCAAAAAGAATACCTCATCTCACATGATAAATGGTAGAGATTGGTGCCACCCTAAAAGACTTAAAGAACGCAGGGGTGGTCATCTCCATCACACTCCCATTTAGTTAGTTCACCAGTCTGGCACCTACTAAAACTGAATAGATCACATGAATGATAGGGGACTGCCACAAACTTAGACAAGAAGTAATCCTAAGTGTACTTCCTGTGCCATATGATGCATCTATGCAAGAGCAGACTAATACTGATCTGGATTTTTTTTCCCTCCTGAAATACTGATGATACTAGGGCCGCAGTTGTTGTCCAGGATCTACGTGGTTTCTGCAGAAGCCAGACTGCCAAATTAAATGGAGCTATGATAGGTGCCACTACTCCTGTGTCTTTGAGATCTTTAAGTGTGGCACTAATCTGCACGATCCCCTACCTTGGGATGTGATATTGTTTTGATTTATTGCATTGGATGGAAGGAGGGAAGTTTAAGAGGCTTACATTTGGCCTTGGCCACTATAACATCCTTTATCCCACAGGCTAATGACCCAATATAAGGAGCTACTCCAACTCTAAGTATCTCAATACTAAGTAGTCAGTCCTCAGCATCCACAGATACCAAAACTGGCAGATGCTCAAGTCCCCTATATAAAGTGGTTTAATATTTACATTTAACCTACGTACATTCTCCTGTATACTTTATCTCTAGATTACTTATAATACCTAATACAATGTAAATGCTATGTAAATCATTGTAAATATAATGTAAATATTATGTGAGTAGTTGCTTATACACAACAAATTCAATTATTGCTTTTTGGAATTTCTGGAATTTTTTTTCAAATATTTTCGATCTGCAGTTCGTTGAATCCCCGGATGTGGAACCCGTGGATATGGAGGGCTGACTGTATATCTTTGGGGACTGGGGAA
This sequence comes from Leucopleurus acutus, assembly GCF_964270905.1. NCBI lineage: Eukaryota > Metazoa > Chordata > Mammalia > Artiodactyla > Delphinidae > Leucopleurus > Leucopleurus acutus. Next base: position 120,763,334 of record NC_139148.1, on the reverse strand, counting down.
ATAATCATCAGGTGGGTATATGGGCCCATTGGAACCACTGTAAGCCAGACTTTGACCAGGACTCCATTTACCTAGCTCCATGTGTCCCCTCTCTAACAGGGGAGGAACGATGACATTTTGGGTCTCTGGGTATTAATGTCAAATCAGAGCTTGTGCCCAGTATTCCTTGAAGCATCTGGTTATTCCCCTTTTCTCAGTGTACAATCACCAGAGTAAACGACCAGATGTCCTTTTAGGGAAAAACCAGAGGAAATATCATTATATATATTTGCCATAATGTTTCAGGTTTCCCCTTCCCAGGGACCCAGCCATACCTTCAGTCAGTGGGTTATGGGTCTGAAATCTGGCTCAGGGTCAAGAATTGTACAAGATGCCATGACTTTGTTGAGGTGATATTCTCAGTCTCCTGCCATCAATTATCACTTTCTTTGATTAAATGTATTAAGTACAACCCTAAATTGTTGTCCATGTATTTTGGCCCTACAGATACCATGATCTATTAATCATCTCTACAACTCTTGGGGGATCAAGCCCCCTTAGCTGCCTCTCCAACCTGGCTGGTCATTACAATAATTGTGAATCTCTGACTTCTGACCATTAAGCCTCACATTTAGCCTCATGTGACCACTATTCCTTCATGGTTCCATCTTCCCCATTACTATCAACAAGCTCCATGACAGCCTCTCCCACCATCAACATAGCCTGCAGAGGAAAACCAACACTGGACTTCTGCATGATCTGTTACTCCTCTCACCAGCATATTCCTAACGGCCTTGCCATGGAATACAATCCTTTGGTAGGTCTGGCCACATTTTATCCACTCCTGAATTCCCACTTTCCTAAGCATTTTAATCCTTTGTCCACTGTTTACTATGACACTTCAGCACTGTTCAGTGTGGACCATTGCCTTCTCCAAGCTTCTAGGAGGTATCCTAACAGTAAGATTGCACCATTCCCTGGAGTTCTTAATAGCATGTTAAATCCAGCATTCTGGGAGAGTGCTCCCAAGTCAGTAACTCTTCCTTATCTAGTCTTATGATCCAGTTTCCTTGGTCAAGCACCTTCAAAATTCAGTCATACAAGTACATATTCCTTCAGCTCCTACTGGTACATGTTGGCTAATTCTTGTAGCTCCTTTGAGGTATAGTATTATACCTCTATTACGCTCAGTATATCTCCAGCGGGATTATGCTGTGACATAACCCTACTTATCTTCCTGGTAGCCAGGAGAGGAGATATGGCAAATTCTGATGAGGTTTCTATTGCTTTGCGTAGGAAAGGTCTCCGCAGTGTCTTCTGGCACAGAGGTGGTTGGGAGAGAAAGTGATAGCTCTTAATAGAGAATGGCAGGTAGCCTCTACAGTCTGTGAGGGTTAGAGGAATCTGGGAATCCAAAATATTTAGGGCACACAACCATATGTTCCCTTCTCATGTGTCAGCGTCTCAGATTTTCCTAATTAGGTCTCTGGCCTTGGCATAACAAATCTACTTAAACTAAGCATTCAATTATCTTTGAAGCTCAGTGATTCTAACTCAGTCATTCTTAAAGTGGTGACAATATTGCCCTCCAGGGGATATTTAGCAATCTCTGGAATCAATTTCTATTGTCATGATGGGGTGGGGATGCTTCTGGTATCTAGTGGGTAGACACTAGGATGCTGCCAAACATCTTACAATGCACAGGACAACAAAGAACTGTTAAGCCCAAAATGTCAGTTGTGCCAAGGAGAAACCCTGCCACTATTAAGCGCTCAGTTTGGTCTTCAGCTTCTTCTCGTCTCGGCCTCTTTGTAAGCTACCAAAGAGTTCCTCTGGCTTTCATACTTAGTTTCCCACTGCTTGCTAACAACTCTTATCTTTTCATTATCCCTCTCTAGGGCATCAGTGTATCTTGACAACCAACTTCATTGTCTTTGTATGTATTTTTGCTTCAAACATTTTAAACATTGCTCCTGCCAGGGCATTTCATCCTCCTAAAAAACTGGTGAATTTTTAGCAATTGGTCCTCCATCTAGTGCTAGAGATTATCCTCCATCACATCCCAGGATGGTGTCCTCACTGTCAGTCACACATTGAATGATTCAGTCCCCAAAGCATATCTCAGTGCCTGCTTTTTTACACCATTTCTGGTACCACTGTGTCAGTTGGGTCCTCCAGGAAGGTAATACCAATACATAGTTAGAAGTATCAAAGATGTATCGGAGAAAACACTTGTGAAAGTAAAAGGGAGAAGGTAGGATTGTGTAGGGGGACCCCTCAGACCATGATACAGACCTGACACAATGCTGTCAGCACAACAGGTTGCTCCTTTAGAAGAGTTCCACTTTGGGCAGAAATGCCTAAGCCCTTATAACACAGTCTTGTTCTGTCATTGGCTGGAGCCACCCTAGAAGTACATGATTTCTGCTCAAAAGCCAAAGGATACATGAAGAAGCTAACATCCAGAAACTGCTGGCTTACCACATTCCTCACATTTGGGCAATGTGTCCTTTCTTGAAGCAGCATCTGAGTGGTAGATTTCTATGTCTCTCAATGTGCTAACCCAGGGTTCAGGGATGACAATCTACATCAATCCACCAGGCAAGACATTTAGGCCAACAAAAGTGTGAGCTGAGGGAGAAAGGAATCTAGAATATGTCACTGAGGAGGATTATATGTATCATTTGTAGTCTCAAGATCAAATGCAGCAGGAGGGCTCTGTTGTTTATCCTTCTAGCCCTTCCCTTATAAGGTTTCCCAGTGGAAAAAACTAATGAGACCAACTGGGTTTCTGAACAAACTCTTCCAGATAGGGCAAACTCACCATAAAGGACAAGTAGTTTTGAGCAGTGTAACGAGTGGATAATGTTTTGCACCATCTATATCTTCTTGGCTGAGATACTGTAAGGGGGAAGGAGGAGATTTATCAGATGCTAATGGCTGACAGCTCAGTCCCTCACTGGACATTCTCCTTGACTAAAAGAATTGCCTCAACCTACAGTCATGTTCCCTCCCAGGGGTTGTCCATGGCTAATGACTGGCTGAGAAAGAGATACAAAGCTCCAGCCCCCTTGCCTTTATTTGAGAGAACTCTGAAATACCATCTTTGACCCCAAACTCTCCATAAGATTACCTGAGGCCCCAGTTGTAAATTTATGTCGGCTTCTCCCTTTGCTCAACTCTGCCTTCCTCACTTCCTTACAGGTAAATCTCCCAAGAGCACTCTACAGTAAATCTGCATCCAACTCTCCACCTCAGATTCTGTTTCCAGGGAACATATTCTGTAACATTTACTTATTTGGCTGTCAGCTGCTGTACTTAATTTATTCCAATAAATATTTTTCCTATATAAAATGTGTATGCAATCAAAATAATGCTACCTTCTTTTCTCCATTTTAGGGTCAAAGTACTATTTTAATATGAAGATACCAAGTATAATATAAAGTATATGCATGCAGACTTGCTATGGCCTGAATGTTTGTGTCACCCCAAAATTCATATGTTGAAATCCTAATGCCCAATGTGATGGTTTTAAAAGGTGGGGCCTTTGGGAGATGATTAAGTCATGAGGGTGGAGTCCTTATAAATGAGATTAATGTTCTTTTAAAAGAGACCCCAGAACTCCTTAACCCCTTCCACCATGTAAAGACACAATGAAAAGGCAGCAGTCTGCCACCAGAAAGAGGGCCTTCACCAGAATCCGACCATACTGACACCCTAATTTTGGACTTCCAGCCTCCAGAAATGTGAGAAATAAATTTCTGTTGTATATAAAACACCCAGTCTGTGATATTATGTTATTCCAGCAGTCCAGATGAACTAATACAAGACTTAAGTGTGATTTTTAATCTATCCTTTCTTTGAGAGGACAACTTTAATCCTAGGGAAACTTTATTTTTCTACTATGAAAATATTATGTGTCAGTTGGCATATTTTAACCAGAGACAGATAGTTCTACAAATGGCTGAGAAAATTTATCTAGGCAGAACCCATCTTCCTAAGCAATTACGATTTCTTATTTTTTATCTCATCCTTGGAGTGTGCTGTAAGTACCATGAAGCACAAAATTCACCTGTTTTTATTTGGTGATGGGAGTGGAGAGTGGAATTAACCAGGACAGCAAAGAAGAACTAGGAAACTTCATCAATAAGGGTACAATAACAGGGGGAGGGGGACTCTGCCACTGCATGGTTTTTATGTTATCTATAATTTACATTACAATACTTTAGTATAGACAGTGTGACATACATGTGCGACTTAGTTTTAATCTATACCCTTATGAGGAGTTAATTAATATTTGAAATGCACTAATCAAGAAAGCACGCTATCTGTAGTTGGCTTTGAAAGGCTCTAATCAGGATGAACTATCATTTTCTTAATTTAAGTAAAAGGCTTGGTTCGTTAGCTTAAGGGGCATTAGAAATAAGTTTTTGTGGTTAATTTAGTTATGTTTAATATATGTGGATTGGCTGGAAATATTGTAATGGCACCTCCATTCTTGTACTAACTGGGTGTAATTACTGGTGAGCACAGCATTCTAGTACCCTTCAAAATTGCGCTCTATGCCTAAGGATTTTTTTCTGTCATATACCCCACTCCTTTACGTAGAACCCTTGTCATTAAATCCAACTAGAAGATTAATGGAATTACACCTGATTACAACAACTGCCTGGAGTGAACCATTCATGCAATGTTCTTGTCAAAATGCCTAAAGGACAGAATGCTGGAATTTCACCAAGAATGGGTGCATGCTTGCTAATGAATGTTTGTTCATTGGATGAATTTGGTATGCAACTTATTTTTATTGAAATATAGAACCAAGAATAAACTTATAGCTTTGCCCTACTCAATCACAGGACGCTACCAATGGACTCTGGCAATTAAGAATAGCCAAATTGCTTTAACTTCACCATGAGTTCCACTTTCTACATGGAAGAGTAAGCATGTAACAAACTGTCCCTCCTGAAGATAATAACGATAATCTTCAGGAAAAAATGAAACCTTAAAGATATCTATACCTTGTACACACTGTATGTACATTAACAAAAATTTGAATAACCACAGACTTCTTTTCAGAAAGCATGTAGTCCAGGAGACTATATCTTTACAGGAGAACAACGTCTTCAATTTGCTGGGAAAAAAATTGAAAAACTATTAATCCAGAATTCTATATCCAACAAAATATACTTCAAGTGTGAAAGCAAGGTAATGACACTTTCAATAAAGGAACACTAAGAGAATTTGTTGCCATCTAACCTCCACTAAAAGAAATGCTAAAGCAAATTCTTTGTACTGAAGAGAAATGATAATAAAGGGAAACTCGAATCTTCAGGAATAAAGGAAGAAAAATGGAAATGATAAATATCTGAGAAAAATACTAATTTTCTCTTAATTTCTTTAAAATACATAACATTGTTAAAGTAAAAATTATAACATTCTCACATGGAGTTCATAATGTATGTAGATGTAATATATATGACAACTATAGCATAAAGGTCAGTGAAAAAAAACAAATGGATCTACATGGTTGCAGTGTTTCTACATTTTACATGAAGTAGCATAAAGTAGTACTTACTCCAAGTAGAGTATAAAAGTTAAGAATGTATATTTTAATTACTAGAGAAACCACTAAAAAATATAAAGAGATATAATGAAAAAGCCAATAAATAAACTAAAATGAAATTCAAAATATATTTAAATAATCTAAAAGGGGTAACAGAGGAATAAAAACAGAATACAAATAATAAAAAATAACAAAATGGCAGATGTAAATACAGCCATATCAATAATTACATTAAATATTTATAGACTAACCATTCCAGTTAAAAGGTCGAGATTATCAGAATAAATGAAAAAATCAAGACTCAATTGTGTGCTATTCACAAGAGACACATGTTAAATATAAAGACAAAGATAGGCTGAAAATAAAAGGATGGAATAAGATATACTGTGCAAGCAGTATGCCTATGAAGAAAGGAGTGGCTATACTAATATCAGATTAAATAGATTTTAAGAAAAAGAGTATTAACAGATCTAAAGAGGAAATGAGGAAGACACAACAATCATAAATGTCTAACAACAGCATCTCAAAATACATGAAAAATAAATTGATAAAACTAAAGGGAAAAATAGACAATTCCCAATTAGAGTGGAGAATTTTAACAACCCTTTCTCATCAAGTGATAGAAGAACTAGACAAAAATTCATTAAAAATTTGGAAATTAAGTAACATATTTCTAAATAATCTATAGCTAAAAGAAGAAATCAAAAACCAAATTAGGAACCATTTGAAAATTAACGACAATGCAAAACAAAATTTTGTGTGATGCAGCTTAAGAAGTACTTTGAGAGAAATTTTAGTTTTAAATAGTTATATGAGAAAAGAAGAAACACCTAATAATCAATGAATTAAAGTTCTCATCATGAATCTAGAAAAAGAAGAACAAAATAAACCCAAATAGATAGAAGGAAGGGAAAATAAAGATAAGAGCAGAAATCAACAAATAGAAAACAGGCAAACATTACAGAAAATTAACAAAACCAAAAACTAGTTCTTTGAAGAAATAAAGAAAATTGATAAATCTCTTACTAGGGAAAAAAAGAAATACAAAAAAAATTTTTAATGAAAGGAACCATCAGTAGAGATTATACAGACAATAAAAGATTATCATTTTGAATAACTTTACACCAATGACACGAATCAGGCAATGTTTTTGGAAAATATAAGTTAATATCTTAATATTATTTAATATCTATTAAATACATTTATTTTTATCAAAAATCCTCTCACCAGGAAACCCCATGCTCATATGGTTTCACTGGTGAATTCTACCAAACTTCCAATGAAGAAATAACAAGTCTTATATAAAGTTTTTCAGAAAACAGAGGAAAAATAAACACTTCACAAAACATTTTATGAAGCTGACACAACCCTGATATCAAAACCTAACAAAGATATTACACAAAAAGAAAATTACAAACCAATGTCCCTTAACAATATAGAGGCAAAAATGTTTAACAAATGACAGATCTAATCCTACAATATATAAAAAGGCTAATGCATAATGACCAGTTAGTATTTACCCCAGTAAAGCAAGAATGGTTTAACATTTGAAAATCAATTAATATAATTCACCATATTGACAGCCTAAATAACAAACAAAACATATGATCAAATAATTGATGTTGAAAAAATATCTGACAAAATTCAATACCCATTAGTTATAAAAACACTTCACCAAATAGACATAAAACGGAACTTGTTCAACCTGATAAAGGTAATCCGTGAAGCCCCTTCAGTTAACATCATACTTAACTGATAAAATATTGAATGTTTTCCCCTATTATGAGGAAAAATACAAGCATGTCTGGTCTCACCACTTCTATTCAACATGGTATTGGTGGTCCTAGCCAGGGCATTGAAGCAAGAAGAAAAAAAAGGCATAAGGACTGGAAATAAATAAATAAAAATTACTTCTGTTTGCAGATGACCATGCTTATTTACATAGAAAATCCCAATGAAGCAACAAAACAGCTACTAGAACTAATAAAATTTAGAAAAGTTGTAAGGTATAAAATTAATATACAAAAAGTAATTCTATCTCTCACATTAGCAGCAAGCCTCTGGAAAACTATTTTTTTTTAATTTCACTTAAAATAACACCAAAAATCATAAAATACTTAGGAATAAATTTAATAAAAGATGTGTAGGGCTTCCCTGGTGGCGCAGTGGTTGAGAGTCCGCCTGCCGATGCAGGGGACACGGGTTCATGCCCTGGTCCGGGAAGATCCCACATGCCATGGAGCAGCTAGGCCTGTGAGCCATGGCCGCTGAGCCTGCACATCCGGAGCCTGTGCTCCACAACGGGAGAGGCCACAACAGTGAGAGGCCCACGTACCGCAAAGAAAAGAAGATGTGTAAACCTTTCAGTGAAAACTATATAACATTACTGAGAGATGTTTTTAGAAAATCAAAATAAATAGAGAGATATATCTTGTTCATGGAATAGAAGACTCAATATTGTTACAATGTCACTCCACCCCAAATTGATCTATAGGTTCAAGGCAAACCTAATCAAGATATCAGCAGGCTTTTCTGCAGAAGTTGACAAGGTGTTTCTAAAATTGATATAAAAATTGAAACCTAGAAAAACCAAAGCAATTTTTAAAAAGAACAAAGTGGGAGGACTTCCACTATCTGATTTCAAGACTTACTATAAAGTTGTAATAAACAAGACAGCATGATTTTAGCAAAAGGATAAACAGGTACATCAATAAAACAGAATAGAGATGCTAGAAATAAATGCCAAAAAAAATCAGTAGATATTCATGAAAGTTTCCAAGACAATTAAATGGGGAAAGCAGAGTCTTTTCAAAAAATGGATCAATAACTGTGTATCTGTTTTTTAAAAAAGAACGTTGTCTCTTACTTAATTTGAAATGGATCATAGACCTATGTGTAAAAGCTAAAACTATAACACTTCTACAAGATAACTTGGAAGAAAATCTTTGCAAGCATGAAGTCAGCATAAATTTCTTAGGACATAAAAATTATGAAAAAAATTGAAAAATAATTAATAAATTTAACTTCATCAAAATTAAAAACTTTTACTCTTGAAATATACCATGAAAAAAACAAAAAGACAAGCCAGAGAATGGTAGAAAATATTCACAATGCATATACTGACAAATTATTTGTATCTAGATTTTATAAAGAATTCTTACAAATAATAACCACACTACCCAATAAAAAATGAGTAAAAGATTTGTACAGACACCAAGCAGATATACAAATGGTAAGTCAGTTCATGAAGATAATCAATACCATTAGTCATCAGAAGAAATGCAAATTAAAATCACAATTAGATACCACTGTACACGCATTAGAATGATTAAATTAAAAAGACTGATCTTGGGCTTCCCTGGTGGCGCAGTGGTTGAGAGTCCACCTGCCAATGCAGGGGACACGGGTTCGTGCCCCGGTCTGGGAAGATCCCACACGCCGCAGAGCAGCTGGGCCCGTGAGCCATGGCCGCTGAGCCTGCGTGTCCGGAGCCTGTGCTCCACAAAGGGAGAGGCCACGACAGTGAGAGGTCCGCGTACCACAAAAAAAAAAAAAAAAAAGGCTGATCTTAACAAATAGTGGTAAGATTTGGAGCAACTGGAACTTTCATACACTGCTGATCGACCTGTAACATGGTATAGCCCAAGCATTTGTCAGTTTCTTAAAAATTTAGACATATCCCTTCCGTAAAACTCAGTATTCCACTCCTAGGTGTTTACTCAAGAGAAATTTAAACAAATGTCCGTACAAATGTTCATAACAACTTTACTCATGAGAGCCATAATCTAGAAACAATCCTAACGTTCATCAATTTATAAATGAACAAACAAAACTGTGAAATATTCATACAATGAAAAACTAAAAAGGAACTACTGATACATGCAACAGCATGGATGAATCTCAAAATAATTGTGCTCATGAAAGAAGCCATACAGAAAAGAGTACATACTATATGATTCCATTTATATAAAACTCTAGAAAATGCAACTCTAGATTTTTTCACTAATCGCTAATGAAAAACTATAGACCATTTGTTGTCCAGGGCTAGGGGTAGACGGAGGGACAAACCACAAAAGTGCATAAGAAATATTTTCTGGGATGATAGAAATGTTCTCTACCTTGATTGTCGTGGTGGTTTTATGTGTGTATACAACTACCAAACTCATCAAACTGTACACTTTAAATTGATGCAGTTTATTGTGCATAAATTATACCTAAATAAAGTAGATATTTTTTAAGTCCACTTCAATAGTAGAGCAGAAATAACCCATTTTAGCAGGTTTGTCTGCTTGCTGTTCAAATGTTTATGGTAACTGCTCTGATGTAAACCTGTCTCAGGGCTCAAGATGCTTTAAACTAGAACCTGAAGCAAGATCATCTGGTCCAGATCCCTCAGTATAAAGAGGATTAACTGAGACGCAATAAGATGAAAGGACTTACCCAAAGTCGCAGATCCAGTCACTAGCAGAGCCAGGACAATAATTTGGACCCCACACTATCCAATGCTTTCTGCCATAATACAGAAACTGCTCACAAAGTTTTGACTTACCCAACTGCACAGATACCAAGAAATCATAAGCCAGAACAAACGGCCAACGCTGCATTCCACCAATAAATGGCATTGGCCGTCATTTTATAGTGCAACTGAGAACTTAGAAACAAATGGCCTTGAGAATAGCCTTTAGGAACCTGGAACATAACTGATTCATAGGTAGAATAGCTGCTGTATATTCTGAGTGATAAATAATTGTAGTTCTTATTCCAATGTGTTCAACTCCCAAGAGCCATGAGGGTAATTAAACCCATAACTCATACATCTATCAATGGCACAGCCAAGTATTCATAATTTAAATCTTGAAAATCAATTTTTAAAATAAAATTAGTTACTAAGGAAGTATAAGTAATTAACTTCAAAGATTCACCATTAAAATAGACTGTTTTTCTATGTTGATATTATCAGCACTCACAGTTATCACATGGAACTCAGTCCTTTATAATACTACTTTGGACAAGAGGAATTTGCCTAGTGGCATTTCAAGCAGTCACTCCAGTCTTCCATTTCATTTGTTTCAATACTTAAACCCAAGCCACGTTTTCCTATATTCTATTAAGATGTCTAATATTTCTCTTGGGCCGAGGCAACTTTTGCAAACAATTTTAGAACACTTAATCATATATTTCGTTAAAAATAAAAATTAAAACATTTTTCATGTAATAATCCTCCCTCAACCCAATTTTTGTCTTTCCTGTTCTGTAGCAGTAACCCAAGCAGTAGTTTTCAAGGTGAACAGGTTTTATTTAGGCCAAATGTGCCTCATCCTCACAAAGCAAACTCAAATTAAAGCAATATCTGACTACTTGTCATTGGATAGGTGAAAAATTACTCCTGACTTTGCTTCCAAAGAGCTGCCTCTTCCCCTTATTTTTTTGAGCTGTACTCCCTCTCCTGTCAAGGCTGAACTTGGCTGATAAGAAGCTGTGGTAACTGTTTCAGACCAGACTTGATGAAGAAACATGTTACTACTAACCTTCTCAGAAGAGCTTCTGGAATGGTAAGCTTCGACTGCAGCATGTCTGGCTCTTCTTGCCCTTTTTGGGAAAGAGTTAAGCCACAAATGAGAAAAGAACTTCTAAATATAAGAGCAATCCATTTAACTACTTAAATTCTCTCTCATACTTCTCCCTCTAACTTATTCTCTTGTCCACAAATACCTGGGAAAACACTCACTGACATCTACTTATATGAAATATATGTTTTAATACTGAGAATAAACATATTGTTATTACTAGGCCAGATTTATTTACATGCCTGGTTGAGGAATTGTGTGGGGAGGGGGGAAATGTGTCTAGTCAAAGGGCAAACGTTTTCTTAGAAATGTTTTTTGAGGTGCACAACATTCTTTTCTCAAACATATGCCTATGCTCTTTTCCCAGGAACACTGTTTTTTAATAAAGAAATAATTATTAATATTTAAGCGTAACCAAAACATCCAGACAAGTGCCTCTATTTCCAAAATACAAGACAGAATTTGGCAAGGCAATACAACCCTGCTTTCTGTAATATTTTAAAACTGTATACAAATTTTCTATTTCTTTTCCAAAGGCATGAAAAATGACAAAATATCAAGTCAATATGGTTAGGTCCAAGGTGCTGCCTTCTTCTCTCTGTCCCACCAACTTCTACCATTCCCTGCAGAGAATATATAGGAAAAGGGCAACACAAGGTTGAACTCAAGATAACCATTTGACAGAGGAGTCCATAAAATGAGAATCTTATAATAAATATTTGGGGCTGGAGCCAGACTTCTCAGAATATTTCCTGCTTGGAAGAATGAAGGTGGCACTCATTGGGAGTAGAATCACATACAGCAGAATTCCTGTAGAATATAAAATAGGCTATCTTACCTGAAGGCCTAGAATAACAGAGCCCCTTCATTTTGGCCTCAGCAGTGTTACGACATTTAAACATGGAATTTCGCTAAAGCTAAAAGCTGCTTGTTATTTATTGTTTAGCTGTAAGAAACCATGCTTAGTGGCTTCTAGGACAGCTGTGTCAAGCAGCAGTCAGTGGGGTCTGAGAAAGCAACTACAGCAACTGCAGGGAACTGGGTCATATATAGATTACAAGAAGCCTCTAGAAAAAAAGACAAGAATTCTAGCCCTGACTGCCATTTATCGATTGCGTCTTAAACCCCAACTTCTTCAGCTATAACACCTGGCCTACCTATTTAGGCCTCGGGGTAGCTGTAAGATCAAACGAGATGACCTATATAAAGATTTTGGTTTTTTATAAATTTATTTATTTATTTTTGGCTGTGTTGGGTCTTTGTTGCTGCGCGCGGGCTTTCTCTAGCTGCGGCGAGCGGGCGTGGGGGGGGGGCAGTGCATGGGCTTCTCACTGTGGAGGCTTCTCTTGTTGCGGAACACAGGCTCTAGGCACCTGGGCTTCAGTAGTTGCAGCACGCAGGCTCAGTAGTTGTGGTGCATGGGCTTAGCTGCTCCGCAGCATGTGGGATCTTCCCGGACCAGGGCTCGAACCCGTGTGCCCTGCATTGGCAGGCGGATTCTTAACCACTGCGCCACCAGGGAAGTGCCAATATAAAGATATTTTTATAAAGTTCTTTGTCAACTTTGTAAACAGCCAGAAAAATATCTGTTATTATAATGATTGTATTATTAAACTTACCGTGACCGGCCAAGCCCACTGAGGTCCCAGGGAGAAACAAGATGGAATCCAGGTGATAAGGTAAGGTCTAACCTCTTCCTTTGTGCTTAGTCTAGTTTCACTTGCCCGTAGGGGGCCATGTGCAGAACTGCACGTCTTATTAGAGGTCCCAGTGCAGAACTGCTGCTCCTGACACCCCAACTTGGCGAGCCTTGTGGAGAAGTGTTGCCCCGACACCTCAGTTCAAAATGGCGGCGGTGAGCCGTGGGCAGAGACGCTGCGCGCTGCACTGCAATCTGGAGCCGGGAGCAGCCCGCCTGCACTCGCGAGAACCCTGCAAGAACCCCGCCCCCTTCCCACTGCCAAGAACCCTATAAAGCAGCCCCACCCACAGCCTGTGGGGCAGAGTGTGTGCTCTAGGGTGCAAGCTCGTACCTCTCCGTTCTTTTTTTTTTTTGTGGTACGCGGGCCTCTCTCTATTCTGGCCTCTCCCGTTGCGAAGCACAGGCTCCGGACGCGCAGGCTCAGCTGCCATGGCTCACGGGCCCAGCCGCCCCGCGGCACGTGGGATCTTCCCAGACCGGGGCACGAACCCGCGTCCCCTGCATCGGCAAGCGGACTCTCAACCACTGCGCCACCAGGTAAGCCCCCTCTCCATTCTTTTGATCAAAGAATTAAACTTTCCTTTGCTTCTGAACCGAATTCAATCTCGTTGTATTGGTGGGAGCCACACCAGGCAGAAGCACCCTTGTTTGAGCCTAACTTGAAAGGGTTGGTAACATTACTGCATTAGTTCTGCTACTTAATTTTTCTCTAATTCCCAAGTAGATGTTATTAATAATTTGCAAGTTCTAGATGACTTATTTCTGAAGTGTGGGTTTATTAGGCAGCAATATTCACCAGCATTTATATTATCTTATACTTTTTATTTCTATCTTTCAACTAGAAAGAGCACTTCTGAAAATATTACTGGACTTCTGACACACAATGAATTATCTTTTAGGTTCAGGTAAACAGTCAGTGCTAAAGACATAGTTCTTCAGTAAAGACCCAATGGTTCTCCTCTCTCAGAGAGTCAGTCCAGGAATTTACATATTTAATGGGAAACCACCACCATGCCTTTTTGATGCAGGTAGTTCCTGACTAAACTTTAGCATATTTATTTGCTGGTAAGAATCAGAGTGCTTAATAAATATACAGGTGACCAAGTCTCTTCCTGGAAAATCTGATTCAGTAGGTTTGGGTTAGGGTTTAGGAATCTGTGCTTTGAACGGGCACCCCAAGTGACTGTTATCATGGACACAATTCTTTATACCACACCTTGAGAAACACTGGTAGGGAAACCATTGTTAATTCCAAAAGGAGGGGCATCATTTGGGACCCTTTTCAGCATTAACCTTTACTAAACAGAGTCAGTTTAGTATAATTATTTACCACTCTTACATAGGTTGTTTAAGAAGAAATAATTTTTAATGAAACGCTTTTTGCCCAATGAAAGACACTGTATATTTAACAGTGGATAATACAAAAACTGGGATTAGATACTGTCATCAACTTTAGATAACTCTTATACCAGCATTTTACCTGATACTATCTTTCCTACCGCAGGTAGACTCATTCTGATTTTTATTTATCCCATTACAAAAATCTCATAGGATCTGGTCTGATTAGCAATCATTGCTTCACAAGAAAGGTCACATTTTACTTGGATTTAAATTAAAAACTTTATGCCATTTTGAGGTTCATAGTAGGTTTTTTCTTTTAGTGAATAGGGTATGAAAAAGGGTCAAGCGATAAGAATCTCTTTAAGTGCTGCAAGCTGGGTGATAAATAAATCTATAAAAGAAGTTCAGCAGCTTCCAGCAGAGGAGGTGGCACTGTTGAAGGGAACTGTAACTCTGAGTCATAGAATGGCTAAATATATATTTTGTGCTACAGGAGAATGAAATGTCTTTCTGAATGGTATGAAAAGACTCCAGTTGGCATAAAAAGACAGCATATGCTATAGGCGCATGGCTCCAACGACTGTTTAAAGCATATGAGAATAAAAGTATTATATGAAAGTCTCTAAACAGTTGTGTTTTGTGGGTGCCTTCTCAAAACCCATCATTCCCTTCTGTATTTATTGCTTTTACCCAACCCTCGTACATCTCTGCAGGATCAGTGAGCTATCCTTGACCATATGATTAACAGAGGTTGTTTCAGGTATGCTCTGCACCACAGAGGTAGCCAAATCAGATAGGAAAAGTCACAGCCAGGAGAAAAATTGTGAAGCTTCAGGTGACACTACAGGTCTTATTCTTATCTCCAGAGATAGTACTGATTTCTAAAGAACTGGAGGTTGTAAATGGGTCAGCTGACAGATAACAGCTGATAGGCTAGCTCCTGCAGAATAGCAAATCATGGCACAGCCTAACATTTTAACCCTTGTACTTCCTTAATACATATTTTATGTTATTTTGTCCCTACTATGAAAGCAACGTGAGCAGTGTAAGAAATTTGGAAAATAGAAAAATTGGGAGGAAAATAACACCACTGTAATCATTCATTTTAGACAAACTGCTGGAAACAACTGAATTCAGTGAAGTGACATGGAAAAGATCCACCAGATTCTGAGAGTCGGAGGAAGGAACGGAGAGTGAGAGGCAGCCTGAAGGGGTAGAGAAAGTATGTGTTCTTATCTCTGTATTTCTCTTTTCAACTTCTCTGCTCACTCAACCTTTCCTGCCGCTATTCTCAGCCCCAAGCCTTCCAGTATGTCCTTTGGAATTCCCAGTCTATGTTCAGCAAGCTTCTCTAGATCCTCAGCTAGTGCTTCACCAGCATTAATGTGCATTTGAATCACCTGGATATCTTGTTAAAATGCAGATTCTGATGCAGTAGCTCTGGAGTGGGACCTGAGATTCTGCCCATCTGACAGCTCCCAAATGATAATGATGCTGGTCAGTGGGACAAATTTTGAGTAGAAAGTCCTAAACCTCTTGTCAATCGATCATTTCATCATGTAAACATCATTTGAATCTAGCTGTCCTCTGAAGACACTGCCTTCCCTTCAGTCCACTAAGTGGGAGTTATTTTGTCTCTCAAACCCCACTTACCACTTTTAAAGTGCCACTTTAAGACAGTTATTTTCATCTACTTCTTTTGTGGGAAAAAAAATATCTAGTTCCTTTGGGGTTCATGTCGTCCAGTTATGCTAGCCGCTCCCACTCTTCATGGCAATCATTCAGCAACTCCTTGTCACTCTTTCTCACTGACTGCAGGCATTGGTGCATAGCACGTGCAATAGGGATATACACAATGAGGAATTTTATAAGAATAGCTGAGAGTTGCTGAAGAAATTCACAAATCTGCCTATCAAATGTATATCATTATAAATTTCTAGTCGGTATGTAAGAGATGAGTAGCTGTTCACCGAAATTTATTCTGCCCTTTGTAGTACACAGTTTAAGAGAAAAGCAGCTCTGATGTCAGAGAGCTGGCCTGGTGCTATCACTAGGTCTGGGTGTTGTTAGGAGGTGGTCTTGGTAGTCTCCTGTTGAACATGAACAATTTCACAGAACATTAACATCAAACAAGGTTACTCTGTGACCATGATGGATCAAGACAAAAACACAACCACTCAATAATCACATGAACACTGACAAAAAGTAAACATTGTACAAATGCAAAAATGACCAAATATCCCTAACTTCGCTAATGTGACTGCTGCTTCTATACCACTTACAGTTTTAGCGTGTGTTAGTTTTCATTCCTCTTAGATATGATATACTAAGATACCCAATCATTAAAATCACCCCCACTTCCTGATATCACCCAATCGAGAGAAAAGCCCTGCTTTCTTAAACTCGCCCCCAAATCACCTAACTCAATCCCATAGCCCAAAATAAGCCATATCTAACACCATCTTCCTGAGAAGCCCCAGGGTTCCCCAAGGTGCCTGTTCTCCCCTGCTGCATGAATAATAAGTAAACCCAACTTGTTCAATTTATCTTACACCACACACAAAAAATAAACTCAAGATGGATTAAAGAGTTAAAACTATACTATTCCTAGAAGAAAATGTAGGGGAAATCTTCATGACATTGGTCTTGCCAATAATTTCTTGGATGTGACACTGAAAATACAGGCAAAAAAAGCAAAAATAGAGAAGTGGGATTGCATCAAACTAAAAAGATTCTGCACAGCAAAGGAAATAATCAACAGAGTGAAAAGTTGTTACTAAAAGCTTGGCCTCTGCTCACCAGTGCCGAATCAAATCCCAGAGACAGAGTTTCAGGTGAAGTAGAAGAGTATAGCTTTATTGCTTTGCCAGGCAAAGGGGAACATACCAGGCTTCTGCCTCAAAAAACTATGTGTCCCAACCCCAGAGGATTTGATGAAGGGTTTTATAACAGTGGTTCAAAGATGGAGTCTCTAACAAGATTAGGGTGTGTGTAGGGCTTGCGCTCCCTTAATCTAGTCTCAGGTGGTTGGCCTCCTAATTTTTTTTGTTGTTGTTGTTGTTTTTTGTTTTTTTTTGCGGTATGTAGGCCTCTCACTGTTGTGGCCTCTCCCGTTGCGGAGCACAGGCTCCGGACGCGCAGGCTCAGCGGCCATGGCTCACGGGCCCAGCCGCTCCGCGGCATGTGGGATCTTCCCGGACCAGGGCACGAACTCGTGTCCCCTGCATCGGCAGGCGGACTCTCAACCACTGCGCCACCAGGGAAGCCCTGGCCTCCTAATCTTGATGAGTTTCTCTGGTCCCTTTAATCTTGCCTCAGGTGGTTTCTTGGCTGTTCCTCCCTTGATTAGCAACTGTTCGAATCCTCCCTTTGGAACTCAGGGAAGGTCGAGGGGGCTAGAGTCTTGCCTATAAGAAATGGGGGGACAAAAAGGGCCTCCATGCCCGGGAGCCCCAGAGGGCCTCACTCGGTTTCAGAGTCAACCTACAGAACAGAAAAAATATATTTTCAAAACATATATCTGATAAGAGGTTAATATACAAAATATAAAAGGAACTCATAAAACTCAATAGCAAAACAAAAAAAATTAATAATTCAAAAATGGGCAAAACACTTGAATAGACATTTTTCCAAAGAAGACATACAGATGGCCAACAGACACATGAAAAGATGCTCAACATTGCTAACTATTAGAGAAATGCAAATCAAAAGTAAAATGAGGGGCTTCCCTGGTGGTGCAGTGGTTGAGAGTCCGCCTACTGATGCAGGGGACATGGGTTTGTGCCCCAGTCCGGGAAGATCCCACATGCCGTGGGGCGGCTGGGCCTGTGAGCCATGGCCACTGAGCCTGTGCATCCGGAGCCTGTGCTCCACAACGGGAGAGGCCACGACAGTGAGAGGCCCGTGTACCGCAAAAAAAAAAAAAAAAAGTACAATAACATATCACCTCACACTTGTCAGAATGGCTATTATCAAAAAGACAAGAAATAACAAGTGTTGGCAAGGATGTGGAGAAAAGGGAACCCTTGTGCACTATTGGTGAGAATGTAAATTGGTGCATACACTATGGAAAACCATATGGAGGTTCTTTAAAAAAATTAAAAATGGAACTATCGTGATCCAACAATCCCACTTCTATGTATATATCCTAAGGAAATGAAATCAGTATCTTGAAGAGATATCTGCACTCCCATGTTTATTTCAGCATTATTCACTATTGCCAAGATAAGGAAACAATCTAAGTGTCTGTGATAACAGGGTTGAGCCAGGAGGACATTATGCTAAGTGAAATAAACCAGACACAGAAAGACACATACTATATGATAGCACTTATATGTGGAATCTGAAAAGTTGACCTCATAAGATAGTGGTTGCAGTGGCTAGAGGTGGGGGAAATGGGAAAATATTGGTCAAAGGTACAAACTCAGTTATAACATGAATAAGTTCTGGGGATCTAATGTATACATGATGACTATAGTTAATAATACCGTGTTGTATAATCTAAATTTGCAAAGAGAGTAAATCTTGTGTTCTCAGTGCACACACACACACACACACACAAAATTGGTAACTATATGAGGTGATGGATGTGTTAATTACCTTGATTGTGGTAATCATTTTTTAATGTATATGTATATCAAGTCATCACACTGTACACTTTAAATATATAAAATTTTTACTTGTCAGTTATGCCTCAATAAGGCAGGAAAAATACAAATAATACAACTTACAGAAGGAAACACAGGAGACTATTGTTGTGACCCCTGAGTAGAGAAGGACTTGTTGAAACACACACACACACACAAACCATAAAATAGAACATTGAAAAATTCAACTACCTTAGTGTTGATAACTTCTGGTCATCAAAACATCCGTGATAAGGAAAGTGAAAAAGTAAGAAATAAACTGAAAAATATCCTTATTAGTATCCAAACATATAAAGAACTGCAAAATCAATGATAAAAATAAACAATTTTTTTAAATGAGCAAAAACCAAACAGACGTTCCACAAAAGTGAGAGTGAACATGGCCAATAATCCTGAAAACAACGGAACTTCATGTGATCATGGAAATGCAAACCAAGTTCAAAATGAGATAGCATTTCATCCATAGAGTGAGAGCAAAAATTTTAAATACCAATTGCAGGTGAAGATGTGAAACAAGAAGAACAAATATAATACTGGTGGAAGTGTTAAATGGAAAACAATATGACATTATTTTACAAAGCTAAACATGCTCACAGACTATGACCAAGCAGTACTACTCCTAAATATACACCCTAGAAACTCTCGAACATTTTAACCAAGAGACATGTATAAGAAGGTTCATAACAACAAGAAACTTGTAAACATCTCAAAGGTCCATCAACAGTAAAATGAACCAATTTTGAAATATTCACACAACAAAATATTATACCGTGGTGAAAATGCATGACTGCAGCCAAATTATCAACATGAATGCATCCTACAAATATAATGTTGAATTTTTTAAAAACAAGTTATATATATAGTGTGATGTCATTTTTATAAAGCTTGAGAACAAACAAAACTCTATACTATTTAGAGATTATACATATATAGTAAAACTACTTGTAAAAAGAAAAGAGCAAAGAAATGATAAAAACAAAATTTAGAATAGTAATGTGGAGAATACAACAGGGGAAGGGGATTGGGGAAGAATTCACAGTTAACATCAAAAATAAAGGTATTGGTCATCCTCTATATCCAAAATTGGGTAGTAGGTTCAGAGGTATTCATTATTCCTTTTATTATTATTATTCCAAACTAACATATAAGTTACATATATTTTTATATACAAAACAAATGAAATTAAGATTAAAAAGTACAGGTGCAGAATGTGTATATATGTATATATATATATGTATATATATATATATATATATATATATATATATATATATATATATACACATATAAATTTGGACCAACTATGTCACTCCTCTACTTGAAAGCTTTAATGGCTTCCATTTTGGTCTACATAGCCCTGAATTGTCTAGCTATCTAGCCTCATCCTACATTTCCAGCTTCATCTCGTTACCCCTCCCTATTTACTACACACTAGCCCTCCTGACTTTCTTTTGTGTCTTGAAAGAGGCAAGCTCTTTTCTGCCTCAGAGACATGTGCTTACTGTTCCCACTGCATGGAAGACTTTTCCCCACCATCCACTCACATCATGCTGAGGTTTCAATTTTAAGTCCTTTTATCAGACTGCCCTGGTGGTGCAATGGATAACAATCCGACTGCCAATGCAGGGAACAAGGGTTCAATCCCTGGTCCGGGAAGTTCCCACATGCCACGGAGCAACTAAGCCCGTGTGCCACAGCTACTGAGCCTGCACTCTAGAGCCTGCGAGCCACAACTAGTGAACCCACATGCCACAACTACTGAAGCCTGTGCGCCTAGAGCCCGTGCTCTGCAACAAGAGAAGCCTCCACAATGAGAAGCCCATGCACTGAAACGAAGAGTAGCCCCCGCTTGCCACAGCTAGAGAAAGCCTGTGCAGCAACGAAGATTCAATGCAGCCAAAAATAAATAAATAAATGAAAATAATAATAAACTTCTTTTTTCTTAAAGAGGTCTTGTTTGACCATTTCTTTCTATGCCCATTTTGGGATTTATATTAAGTCCTTTGTTATTCTCTCTTGTTATGTTGAACTTACGTATTTATGTGATAATTTCTTTAATGTTTTTCTCCTTCACCAGACTTAAGCTCTATGAGGAGGGCAGCCATGATAATTTTTGTTCACCTTTCAGTTCACCAGCACGTAGGACAAATTCTGTCTAGAGTAGGCACACCCCAAAAATTTGTTTTATAAATGAATGGAAGAATTAATGAATATGAATAAATGGCATGAAAACATACTTGCAAAATAGGAGAAAGACAGAATCATAAAGCCATTATATGTGTGTATGTGTGCACATATATATACATATGCACATATGTACATATATGTAGCATCACTAAAATGACTATTAAAAGATGAACTTAAAGTATAAGGAAAATGATTACAGAAGATCCGAGATGTGAGAAGATACAGTGGGCAATTGTTAAACATGAGATCAATCTAAATGAACATTATATAAAATAATAACAATGATTAAATTCATAGTACAAAATAAAGGATGGAACAGAAATACAAAATATTGGTAAACAGTGGCATAAAAGTTTATATATACAAAATAAAAAGGGGAGAATATGGGCCTGATTTTCTCAATATGGCAAAGTCATTAACCTTTCTGAGCTCTAGTTTACTTATCTGTAAGCACTCAGTAAATGTTTCTTGAAAAAAAATTAACCTGTGAAATAGGGGAACTGTCCTTTCCAGGTCTAATGCTCTATGCCTTCTTAAATAAGAATAAATTGTTGGAAATTCTTATCTCTTGGACAACCTGCTTCAAGATTTTCAAATCTTTTTTTTTTTTTTTTTTTTGCGGTACGCGGGCCTCTCACTGTTGTGGCCTCTCCCGTTGAAGACCACAGTCTCGGGATGCGCAGGCTCAGCAGCCATGGCTCACGGGCCCAGCCGCTCCGTGGCATGTGGGATCTTCCCGGACCGGGGCGTGAACCCGTGTCCCCTGTATCGGCAGGCGGACCCCCAGCCACTGCGCCACCAGAGAAGCCCTCAAATCATTTTTATAGTAAAAATTATTTTCCAATATTACTTTCTCAAAGTATATAAAAGCATGGAAAAGACCCTGTAACAGGAAAAAAAACTGTAGAAAAATATGGGCATAAAAAATTGAAAAAGGTAGTAGGTAATAGAGCATCACATAGTTCGACGTTAAAATCTGTCCAAATTTTAAAAGCATTTTTTCCATCTTTAAGGAATCACCAAATTCTTCCCTTAATGAAGAGTGGTAATCCCTGGATGTTACACCTGTTGCACTGCCACTTGCAGTCATTTCTCTCCAACTTTATTTCCTATGACCAGACACTAAGCAGCATAATACCAGGATGGAAGCCTCAGAAATGCTTAGTGAGCTCCCGTAACCTATCCTGAGTCAAGGGTACCTCCCAAGCCATGGCCATCTTTCATAATTACCATCCCTTCTGACCAATCTGCCAGGAGCACCACTGTTGACTCCCAAGGCAGCCCTGGCCTCAGCAGAAATACACAACTTTTTGTTTTGCATATTTTACTTACTGTTCTCTGTGGTTAAAGACTATTATACTATTACAGTGTCTGACAAATATAACCCAGCAGGTATCATGACACCACTTGGAGATGAACATTTTTGAAGGATTTATGTCATAAGAAAACACACTAACAAATACAGCTGAACAGATGGATCCTGATCACAGATTGAGAAAGGTTGAACACAGCAAGTAGTGAAGATTGATACCTACCTACAAAGCAGCAATCTGGGCTCAGAGAACAGCAGGCTGCCACAGATATATGGCATATTTATTGAAGCATTAAAAGAGTTTCACAGTCCTCCTAATTATTATACCTACCTCTGGTTACATAGGGCTAGTCTATAGTGAGTTTTCCACTGATTTATTTAACTCTTAAATACCATAAACTCTTAAGCAATACCTATGTTCATGCAGAAGCAATAAATTTTCTGCTATGCTATTAAACATTGTTTGCACTTTTGAAATGTCAGTGATATTTGCAGTCTAAACACTGTGTTTCATGCCATTTCAAAGGTGCAGTCGTTAGAGCCAAAAATATTCATGTTTTAAAAGCCTCTCTCATATAAATGGCTCAGGGTCAAAAGATATGAAAAATCTCTGTTTCATCTTAAGTCTGTTCAAATGCATTATATAAAAGAATGTCAGGAAGAAAATAAATCCTGGAAGATTCACCTGCTTTGCAAAATGAAAGGAAGCCTTAGATTCATCTCAATTTCCATTTACAGTTTGTAAAAGTGTTTCTCAACTAACAAGTTTTAACACATCAGTAAAATCACTCCATTTAATCTATTTATCTAAGCACTGAAAATAACAGTGTTTTTGATTGATAGCAGTAGGAAAATGTCCTCTTCCCTGGAAACTGAAGATGTCACATTTTGTGTATGCTAAGACAGGCCCTCACATCCTCAACTTCATGTCTTTCACCTGCATCTCACGACCTTTAAAGAACTCGGTGAAAATTAAAGCTGGTCAGCAAGTCCAAGAATCCAATGTGGTGACCAGAAACCCCACTGCCCAAGTTCATGCATTCAAGAGATGCCAAGCCTTTGGAGCCTAGCCTCTTGTTAATGTTTACTGTATTTCATTAACCAAAATAATTAAAAACAATGATCCATTTATTCAATATTTTAAAAATTTTTTATCTTATATTGGAGTATAGTTGATTTACAATGTGTTAGTTTCAGGTGTACAGCAAAGTGATTCAGTTATACATATACATATACCTATTCTTTTTCACTCAATTTTTTTTTTTTCCCGGTTCACGGGCCTCTCACTGTTGTGGCCTCTCCCGTTGCAGAGCACAGGCTCCAGACGCACAGGCTCAGTGGCTATGGCTCACGGGCCCAGCCGCTCTGCGGCATGTGGGATCCTCCCGGACCGGGGCACGAACCCGTGTCCCCTGCATCGGCAGGCGGACTCTCAACCACTGCGCTACCAGGGAAGTCCTCACTCAATATTTTTTGAGCAGCTACTCAGTGTTAAATAGAGCATTAGGCACTGGAGAGAGAGCTATGAAGAGAGAAGAAGGTCCTCCAAAACTTCCTCTTAGTAGGAATGAGTCACGGGCTACCGTTTGCTGGGAAGAAAACAGGGAAAGTGACATTTTGGGTTTTCCATCCTCTGTCATGGGAGATTGGCAAGGGAGATGGAGTTGAGAATGGCATCTTGGGTGGCCAGGCTTCAGTGTCTGCTTCTACTAGTCTGATTCTTGATATAGGAAATACACAGTGCTCCCAGAGATTGTGACTGAGATGGTCTGTGGGGGAAAGACTAGCTTCCATCACTGAATTTTTGATGTCTAAGAGGGACCTTTTGTGTGCAGGAAGCACTATTTGCAGTTATTTGGTTTTATATTAATTTATTAAAATTACAAAATAAAAAGTATTTTCTCCTGGCCTTTAAATCCAATTTAAAAATCGTAGTCTATTCCATAAATCTAGTATATTTTGTCAATCACTTGCAAGACAGCCTTCAATTAATGTTAGATCAACTCAGGCTGAACAGACTAAATTCTGCTTAATCCTGTTTGTAAACTTAGTTGCCTCAATTCTCTTCAACATTTCAAAGTGCAAAGTTTAGTATATCTGATTTTCTTTTTAAGCACTTCATATACCAGACTAGGTGTACTTATGATCTCAACAATCAAAACCTTACTACTTGCTTGAACAACTCATATATTTAATTAGTCAAATTTGTAAATATAAAGAATATCAAATTCTCTTAAACATTCTAGTGCATTAAAATATAAATGTACTCAAAATATCTTATATACTTTAATAAAATCATAAGCTAATGACATTTTAAAATTGGGACCTGTTCAAACTGTCACTAAAATATACCACATTCTCTTCAACATCACAAGCAAATTAAATACCAACTGTACACACATTATTCTGAACTTCACATACTGGTATTAATACTATGGGTTTGATTCACTTCATTATCTCTATATTTTATTCCAATCCTCCCTAAGATTTTAAAGACACTATGCTCACTTACAAGCCACAGATGTGAGAGTGCGATGGAGTAACAGAGGCAACAACATTCCAGGGAGACTCTATTTGTATGCAATTGTATAAAGTGGGCCTCTAAAAAAATCTAAAAACAAATCTAGTGGGCCTCTAAAAGTGGTGCCAGGGAACTCCAGATCCATTTCCTTCAGCTGGGGTTGGTTTCTTATAAATTCAAGTTACACCCTTACATCATTCTTCTATCATCATTATGTAATTTGAATAGATGAAAGTCTTCAAACTGCTTCATCCTTCAAGTTCACAGCTAAATTACTTGAACTAATTTCTACCATCTGAGTTAATTCAGGATTCTTCTTGTACGTTTTCATCTGAGCCATCATTCTTATAGTGTAATGACATCTGATTTTATTCTGCATACCTCTCATACAGGTGTCTCCATGGTCTAAACTGCATATGACAATTCTCTCTTTGCCACGTGGCCACTATGTAACCGTATCCTCTGATTCCAGGGAGGGGGTCTTGCGCTGTGGGGTGGGCAGAGCTGCCCTGTTCTTCCATCATAGCCCTGGGACACTGGGCATACCACTACTTCTCTTTGCCAACTTTTATGCCCCACTGGGTACCCATGGAAACTCTGGAGCTACCAAAGTTGCATGAGTGTTCTTAAACCCTCTTTTTGTCTATGTCACCCATGAGTGTGACATTATTTGTACTTTGTCACACCAGGATGGTGTGACATCCTCTCTCCAACGCTCACGCTTCTCTCCTTTCCCATCCCAGCTCTGTGAAGAATGGTGACAAATCTTTGGCTTTCCACTCTAAATTGTCCTTCTATTCTCCTCAGCTCAAAGGGTTTTTCTGGTGAGTTTGAAAGAGTAAGGAGAACAGGTTGTTCCTGTGTGTGTCTGAATCTTTTTTTTTTTAACATCTTTATTGGAGTATAATTGCTTTACAATGGTGTGTTAGTTTCTGCTGTATAACACAGTGAATCAGCTATACATATACATATATCCCCATATCTCTTCCCCCTTGCGTCTCCCTCCCTCTCACTCTCCCTATCCCACCCCTCTAGGTGGTCACAAAGCACGAAGCTGCTCTCCCTATGCTATGCACCTGCTTCCCACTAGCTATCTATTTTACATTTGGTAGTGTATATATGTCAGCACTACTCTCTCACTTCCTCCCAGCTTACCCTTCCCCCTCCCCGTGTCCTCAAGTCCATTCACTACGTCTGCGTCTTTATACTTGAACTCTTAATTTTTGAGCTTAGAGGCAAGACATTTGGGCTCCTTTGTTTCCCTGGGCCAATATGTCAGCTTCCTCCTGGGCTCCTTTTAGCTCCATTTCTCACAGCTGAAATAGAAGAGATGACATGGAAGAAGACAAAGACTTATCACTTAAAGACACAAATAATTATTTGGCCAGCCATGGTATCTTACCTGGGGGATGGAAGAATTGTTAGGGTTAAGGTTCTTCTAAGCAGGCCTGTGGTTTAATAGCTAGAACAGATACAAGAGGATGTTACAGTCTAGGATGAGAGTAGCTTGCAGATTTACTGGAACCAAGGCCAATGGCTTCTCTAAATGTGGCTGATTTCTATTCTTTCTTGAGCTCTCCATTTGAATGTCACTTCACTGAGAATGTTTTCTCTGACCTCTCAGGCCAGGCAAGGCCTCCCTATTACATACTCTCAAAGTAATCTTGTTTCTCTTTTAGCATGAATCTCATTTTACATTTTGGTTTAATATTTACCTTAACCAGTAGACTGTGAGCTCCATGGGTGCCGGGACCTTGCTCCTCTTCTTCATAGCTCTCTCTCCAGTGCTATATTTGGCACTGAGCAGCTGCTCAAAAACTACTGGATGAATGAATCATCATTTTAAATTATTTTGGCTAATGAAATACAGTAAACATTAACAAGAGGCTAGGCTCCAAAGGCTCGGCATCTCCTGAATGCATGAGCTTGGGCAGTGGGGCTTCTGGTCAACACACTGTATTTTTGGACTTGCTGACCAGCTTTAATTTTCACCGAGTTCTTTAAAGGTCATGGAATATAAGTAAAAGAAATGAGCTTCGTGCCTTTAGAGCCATATAACAGCTTCATAAACACAAGTCCCCACAAACATGATTACCATGCTCAGAAGCTTAAAAGAAACTGCAAGGAGATGAAGGAGACAGAGAAAATGTGAGAAGATGTTTTAAATCTGAATGTTGGCTGAATGATTCATTTGTATTAACTAAGACATCACAGCTTTGGACTGAGTTTACCTGGAAATAACTAGATTAAGATTTTTATTGTTGTTGTTATGGTTGTGGTTTTTGTCTTCTACTGCTGTAAAGTAGACTAGGCACCTGAGAAAGAAAAGAATTCACTAACAGAAAAATGAAGTAAGTTATGTTTCTATATATTTGAACCTGTGACTATGAAACTCACATATCTATATCTCCTCTCTAGCTGCTCAAATCTTAGGAGGCTACCAGGCATCAGACAGGAGAGATGAACTGGCAGATGAATATGCATACAGAAGATATCAATCACCCCACATTAAATTAACACATATATTGATTTCCTGCTACATGTCCAGCTCTGCTCAAGCTTGCTTTTTCTAATTTAAGTACCCCCTAATATTTAAAGTAATCAGTGGACTTTGCAAGCTTGGGTGATACAAACCACAAAAGCTGAGCATGAATATGAACTAGAGGCTTCCCAAGGCTGAAAACTCTGAAAAGAACTCAAGCACTGGTCTAAAAAGAAGATGAAAAACAGATGTTCTCCTTCCTCTCTTTTCCATTGCTGGAATTGTAAACGTTTTACCTCTTTCCATATTGATCTTGACCATGATTTCTTAAATGCCTGAAGAGAAGATTAAATGTTGAAATGTTGGCTTTTTTCATGATCCAGCTGAACCCAGTGAACTTTTCTGCCTATGTTCTGTGATACACACTTGGAATATAAGAAAAGCTCTATGGATAGAAAAGGTATTTCAGGTGTTGTGGGATGGGAAGCATGAGAAGCCAGCTTAGCCAAACCTGTTTTACCAAAAGGGAGAGGAAGATGGAAGTGCAACGAAGCCTTATTGTTTTTAAATTTGGTTAAAAAGAAACTATCTAATTTAATCATCATCATCAATACCATCAACTAAGAAAGGAAGCATGAAAGCTTATCTATTGATTTTTGCGTTGGCTTTACAAGTAAATTGCACACTCTTATTCATCTAAGCATTTCCGAAACTACAGAATAAGCAAAATGGAATATAAACCATTTCACATTTGGATTCAGTTCATTCATTAACTTTGATAAGAGCACATTGCATTTTCATTTCTGCCAGATATTTATTCAAGAGCAGGTCAATAAAGAGAGCAGATGGAGCAATGAATGGATGCAGATCACTGTAAAAATAAAGAAATGGCTATTTCCAGTTATGGCCAAGCACTTTATACAGTCTGACATTAGTTAAGTCACATTTCAATCACTAATCAAATTGAGTGTCTCCTTACCAGACATCACTTCTGAGCTAAGCTGCTCAACTTTTGCAGGGGCTCACTCCACTCCATCCATGCTTCCTATCCACTCCCTAATTAACAGATGTTGTACTTTCTCTTCTGTAGGAATGGAAGTTGCCTTGCCTTCCACTGCACAGCCTCATATACGCATCAAACTAATTTTCAGTCAAGCCACATGAACAACTCCTTGACGTGACTGTCAGTACCTGTAAGTCCTCAGCAGAGAGATGTGCCCTCTGGGGAAAAAATCTTTTTAATAAACAGCACCTTTCAACCCACTTGTAACAATTTTCCCTACATCATGTTTATTTTCAAACCACTCTTCAATATTTTAAAGTACATATAAAATATATGGCAAAACTTATCTTTTACTCTATCCTAAGGAATAAAAGGGATAAAGTGGTAAAAGCTTACTGATATTAAATATACATTTGTTATATAGATGGAAATATAGATGTATTCCACATAATATATGTATCTATATACATATAGAGAGATAAACTGAGTAAAATGAATAACTAAAATACATGTCTGTAGTACTTTATATCTTATAAACATCTTTCATATGTAGTATTCATTCATTTATTCAAAAATATGTATTGATAACCTACCATGTCAGGCACCGTTGCTGGCACATTAAATAAATAAGCAAACAACAAAACATTCAAAGATCCCTATCTTTGTGAAGCCCAGCAGTCCCAGTTTGTACCTGCTATCCTGGTGTCATTTAATAGCACTCACTTCTACTCTCAAAAATTTCCCATTTGGTACAAAATTATATGGTACTGTATAAACAAGTAAAGTATGTATTATATTACACAATAAATAGTTCTATGGAAAAGAAAAAGGACAAAGTAGAGCAGAAAAATGGGGTCTGAGATGTGAGGAAGGTGGTTGCCGTTTTAAATAGGATGCTCATAGTAGGCTTCATTGAGAAGGTAGCATTTGGGCAGAGACTTGAGGGAAGTGTGAATGTTAGCCATGTAGCTCTCTGCCCAAATAGTGTTCCTGGAAGAGGCAAGAGCAAGCAAAAACCTCTGAGTTGAGATCATGCTTGAGGAATAACAAGAAAACCAGAGAGGCTGGAGCACAGTGAATGAGAGCACTAGATGAGGAGGTGAGGCCAGAGTGTAACATAGGTGGCAGATCATGAATGGACATGTAGGCCAGTATTAGGAGTTTGGTTTTAATTACAAGTGAATTAATGAGCCCCTGGAAGATTTGGAACAGAATAGTAAGTCCCACTGAGATGTGCCTTGCTTTTAGCAGGATCACCCTTGCTGCTCCATTCAGAATTGAGTTGGCAGGTGGGGTTGGCAAGGATGGAACTGGATGACCTGTTGGGCTGCTATTGCAACAATCCAGGAAAGAAGTATTCATGGTTGGACCAGTGAAGATAGTGAGAAATACATGGATTCTGGGTATTTTGAAGGTAGAGACATTTTAACGGGATATTCACAACAACTCTTGAGAGGTAGACAAGAAAGATAGAATTATGCCATTTTACACATGAAGAAACTGGAACTCAGAGAGGTTGTAGCTTGCCTAAGTTTACACAACTAATTGAATGGAAGAAGGAGCATAGAACCTAAGTCTCCTATTATTCTCGGACTTTGTGTATGTTATACAACCTTTTCCAAGCATACTGCAAACTATACAGTAAGCACGTACTTTCCTCATACCAGGCCCCAAAGGAGTTTCTCCAGCAAAAAAAAAAAAGGTGAGAATGGCTTTATCAGCATCAGCCTGGGGCTCTAGCCAGGATACTTGTTAAGGAGTATGTCCATTCTCAGATGTGACAATTTTGACTGAAATGATTAAATGACTCATGCATGTATGGAATGGCTTAATACCCTCTCAGGGAACAGTATCACATAATGGGAAGAGGAAAGGAATAGATAGACGGGTTTAAATCCTACCCTGACATGTATGAGCTGTTCATTTAGCAAAAGTTACCTAGTATACGCATCTTGAGGTTGTTGGGAACATTAAATAAAATAGTCTAAAAGACACACCAGGTGATCTCACTGCCTAAAATTCTTCCCCAGCTACTAATCTGACTGAATTCGATTTGTTCAAATGGCATCTCCTCAGAGAGGCTTCCCTGACCACCCAGTTTCATCTTCTTCTGAGCATTTATTACTATAGGAAATTAAATTAATATAGAGTCATGCATTTATAATCTCCCTTACCAACTAGAAAGTAAGTTCCACGAAGGCAGGAATTTTATTTTTCATGATTATATCCCCAGTACCTACCACAGTGCATGTACACAGTGGTTCCCCCAGAATTGTTGGTGAAGAAGTGAGTCTTGTATCCCTCTCCTACTCGCTTCCTCAGTCATTGAGAGACATTGGTCTACTTTCAAGGCTCCGGGCTCCTTCCCATTTCAAGGGCTTTGCATCTAGAGTTCTCTGCCTGACACGCTCTTCCTCCCACTCTTTGTCTAGTGAACCTCTACCCATTTCTCCAATCTCGGCCCAAATGGACACTTCCTTAGAGTAGGCTTCCCTGATCCTGGACTAGGTCATTTCTCCCTATTATAAGCTCTAAGAGCACAGTGTACTTTTCCTTCATAGCACTTACCATAGTTCTTAATTATTTATTTACTTGGGTGATTATTTATTGAAGATCTGTCCCCTCCACTGGAAAGTAAGCTCTGTGAGTTCACTGCTATTTCTATGCAGCACCTAACACATAGGTGACACAATAAGTGTACGCTAAACGGGTAAAGGAAGAAATGCATACATGTGCAGAAAACTCAGCACGTACTATTAGAGCCTTTGCATGTTTCTTAAAAACCAAAAATAAATGGGTTTGGAGGAAAAAAGGATCTATTTCAGTAGAAATATAAATTGTGGCCACGCTTCCCCTTGCACAAGCAGGCAGGATTCACCGATAAGAAGGCAACAGTGTTCCAGTCACTTGAGTAAGTAGATAATCCAAAATTCATTTTCAAATATTGCCCAACGGGCACACAAGCAATTTCCCCTGAAATTGTTTTTCCTGTTGATCCTGTTCTCTTTCAAAAAATTCACCAAGAGGGCTTGCACTCTCTATGTAACTCCTTATAAACAAGTATGTGGTTCATCGACTCCAGCTCTGAAAACTGCTCCAATTTCATTGTGAGGCTGCAGAGTGAATATAATAGCTGACTAGATAGCTGTGCCCCCAGCACAAGAACAAACTCCATTAAGAACTGGAATCCTTGATCATGGGTCTTCCGTATGGTGCCTTCTACACTTCAATAGGAGAGGAGATGAGGACCTACATAGTTCACTTGACATTTATATGTGCAGTTGACTTTATAAGTATACTTGATATGTAAGATTAAAACCAGGCCCTTGGCATTAAATTGAGTTAAAAATGAGAGATACTGAGAGAGGGGAGCGCTTTTCCTCAGTAAGAGAGAGTCAACACACTCAAACTTCATAATCTAAATGCTTGCTTTCTTTAGCAGAAAAAGAACAGAACTGAGCGCTTGCTGGAGTCTGGCCTCCATGGCCGATAGTGATGGAGGCAACATACATCCATTTTGTCTTGATTAGGTAATTTGTTGTCCTTTGTTAGAGAGTAAAAAGTAAAACTATTGGATAAATCATACCTATGTACATAAGTCAAGTTACACCAAATCATCCTATTTTCTTCAAGCATTCCATGCCCCCTAATCTATGACCACCGAATCCCCAATTGTTTTCCTCTCTTCCACAGGATCCCATGGCATCTTAGCACAGTAGCGAACAACAGGGAGACAAAACAAAGACATTAAGAAGTCAGGATCATTGAAAATGTAGAGGAGACAATGGTTTGGACAGCTATAACCATCTCACCAGATTGGATGACTGATCTTTATTACTCTGATTTTTACAGCATATTAACAAAATTGAGCTAGTCAATTGAGTTTATTTCTTGTCCCTTAGACTAGGGGTGAACAACCTACAACCTACTCACAGGCCAAATCTGACCCTCCAGCTGTTTTTGTCAATAAAGTATATTGGAACACAGCCATACCCATTCATTTACTCAGTGTCTATGGCTGCTTTTATGATACAATGGCAGAGTAGAGTAGTTGCAACAGAGACCATCTGTCCCACAAAGCCTAAAATACTTGCTATCTGGCTCTTTACAGAAAAGCTTTACTGACACTTGTCTAGACTATGATTATCTGACAATTGAAAAAAATCTGGACAACTTAAAGTAGTAAATTGCGTTAATAAATGGCATATAGTAATGTCTTCTCTATGTTGTTTGGTCTTTCAACAACAAAAGCCTTTACATTTAAGTAATAAGTTGTTTTTATTATTGCTTTAAATCATAATATTTAACCAGATTGCCCTTACTCCATTCTAAAATGTATTATACATTAACAGAAGATACTGAGCATAATTTAATAATGTAGTATAACAGAATAGGCTTGGGCTTTGGAGTGCTACCAGAGACTTGACAGGACTTGTGCTAATTCCATTAACAAAAAGCCCAGTGGGCATTTAGATAAGGATTTATGAGTTCCAAGTCCTGTCAGATATTTCTTTTTTGTATTCCTCTGTCTTGAACAACTGCTATGTTCACAAGAACTTGTCAGCCACGGGTCCTTCCTGCAAAAGGAAAAATTGAGGTCACATCCTCCATTTGGTGGCAATTTGCTCGCCTAACCTGCTGACCTTTCTTCATGTTCTCCATGTTCACCAGCACTGTTTTAATCTAGATAGAACTTTCTGGCTGCTAATAAAAGCCAATCAACATCAAACCAGAAGTATTGCCTGTGCTTTGAGCAATAGTAGGCCAGAAAGAGAAGTTGCAGGAGACACTACAAAGAACTAAATAGTGATTATAAACTGACAGTAGTGCTTTTACCAATTTACCTAAGAATCTTTGGTAATTACTCTTTACAACAATGAAACGTCTAGAGTGTGGCCATTTACCGTAGGAATTGGAAGGGTCAAAAGACAGAGTTTTGTCTCACTGGGCTTTTGCAAATGATGATAAGTGAGATTTTTCACTTCAGCCACAAAAGAGGGATCCTTTACTCCTAGATTCCCTGAAACAGTTTGTATGAATGGCCCTGGCACATTTAAAGACGTTCTGATTTTTCCCTCCTGTGTTGTTTTTTTTCTCAGCTTCCTTTGGGGAGATAGGAACAGAGCAAGTTTCCGTAAGGGTGCATTTTTCTGCTGACTTGAGTATTCAGAAGATATTTGGTTTTTCTGTCATCTGTGCAAAAACCAATAAAAATATAAGATACTCTAGCAATTTCTTGGTTCTCCTGAAAAATGCTCCTCTGCAGAAAGATGCTGTAGATCCAATGGCTTCATAGCTATTGAGATTATACCCATTACCCACTCAACTACACCAGACCCAAGAATTCCCTGCCTCAGAGGCTGGACGGGGAGCAGTTCCTTTGAAACCTCACACCAGGTTTCCCATAATCAGGAATGCAGCTTCCTCCTCTTTCCTTCCACAAAATGCCCAAAGATTTATCAGGAGGAGGAAATCCTGTTTGAGTTATAAAAGCCTACTAGGGACCCTCCTGGCTTGGTCCTTAGGAAGATTTGGAATTGAAAACCTAACGGGAATTCCCTGGTGGTCCAGTGGTTAGGTCTCTGCACTTCCATTGCAGGGGACGCTGGTTCGATCCCTGGTCAGGGAATTAAGATCCCACAAGCCACACTGCATGGCCAAAATACAAAAAACAAAACAAAACAAAAACCCTAACAACTGCTCCTATGGGCCGTAGGGTGATACTTCCCTAGGAACCCTGGCCCTGTCTCAGTTCCTGTGGAACTAGCTGATATATTAATGTAGAAGCCATCACCACCTTGTCTTCCAGAAGCTGAGCCTGGAAAAAAGTTTTACTATACTCTCTCCCTGGTAGACAAATGTGCAATGGCTGTCTTTCGGCAGGTGGGCTCTGGAACAGGACCTCCACATTGCATCACTGTTCAAACTGCAATCTACATGAGCCACGTCCCCTTGGAATTATGTTGTGCACAGCTTGCACAACCACACTGTGGTAGGCAGAACAATGATCCCAAAGCTATCCGTGTCCTAATCCCTGGAAATGACAATATGTCAGGTTTTGTGACAAGGGAAAATTAAGATTGAAGATGGAAAAAGGCTGCTAGTGCACTGACCTTGAGAGAGGGAGATTATCCTCTGTGATGGTTAATTTTATGTGTCAGTCTGGCTGGGTCATGGTGCCTAGTTATTTGATCAAACATTATTCTGGATGTTTCTGCAAGGGTACTTTTGGATGAGATGAACATTTAAATGGACTGACTTTGAGTGAGGCAGATTGCCCTCCATGGTGTGGGTGGGCCTCGTCCAATCAGTTGAAGGTCTTAATAGAACAAAATACTGACCTCTCCCAAGGAAGAAGGAATTCTTTAGCAGATGGCCTTCAAACTTGAACTGCAACATTGGTGCTTCCCTGGTCTACAGCCTGTTGGTCCACCCTGCATATTTTGGACTTGCCAGCCTCTGTATTTGCATGAGCCAATCCCTTAAATCAGTGTCTCTCTCTGTCTCTGTCTCTCTCTTTCTCTTGGAATTGGCTCATGCAACTATAGAAGCTGGTAAGGGAAGCATCAAGGTACACACACAGACACACACACATAAATCCTATGGGTTCGGTTTCTCTGGTGAACCCTGGCTATGACACCCTGGTTTATCTGGTTGGACCCAATGTAATCACAAGGGCCCTTTAAATATGGAAAAGTGTACAGAAGAGGAGGTCAAAGTGATGTAATGTAAGAAGAACTTAACCTGCTATTGCTGACTTTAAAGATGAAGGAGGGGGCTATGAGCCAAGGAATATGAGCAGCCTCTATAGCTAGAAAAGACAAGGAAACAGATTATCCCCTGGTCTCTAAAAGAAACACATCCCTACTGATACCTTGATTTTAGCCAAGGGAGATGCATTTTGGACTTCTGATCCACAGAACCGTAAGATAAAACATTCGCATTGCTAAGCTGCTAAATTTGCAGTGCCTTGTTCAGTAACAACTTGGAATTGATATAGCAAGCAAGTGGCCCTTCCCTGGAGTCTGACACATCTGGGTTCTTACTAGTCTCCACTACCTACCACAGGCCTGCAACTCCTTATCTGAAATTCCATAATCTAAAAAGCTTTGAAAAGTAAAGATGTGTTGTAGCTTATTTGGCAGCAATATGTGACTTGATCTGGACTAATATGGATCTTCTTATAGTCTTTATCTCACCAGGTGTGAATATTCATATTTTTCAATGCATAATGATAAATGCATTTGATTATGTGGTGTTACCACTGATCCTGCTGATGATGTTATGTAATACATGGTACACATATAACATATCTTTCTAAAAATCCAGCAATTTCTGAATTTTAAAACATATCTGACTTCAGACAAAAGACTGGATCTATCTGAGTATGACTTTGAGTAACTTACATCTTTAAGCCTCAGTTTCTTCATCTGCATGTACTAAACATTCAATAATTGTAATAAGTGTTAGCTACTATTATCCCCGTCTCTCTTTGCCTCATTCCTTTTCCCTTTTGTGTATGCTTGCATCCCACCTGCACCTAATATAGTCTACAAATATTTGGGTGTCCCTGGTGTACTGGCTTCCTCTCTCCTCTTCCTCAGTGCTTATATTGAAATAACTGCCTCACAGATAACTGTAAAAAACTCTGGCGAAAATTGTCTGCAACAGACAATCTCTGAACCTGACAGACAAATGTTCTTGAGGAAAATACTGGTCAAAGGATCAGAGGATAAGGAGGAAGAAGAAATTTGTTCTTGTTTGCTGAGCAGAGGCGAGCAAAAATCACTTATTAAAAACCCTGTGCGTATTGTAGAGCTGAGAACAAGAATCACAGGAACTTAGCCACTGGTCTTAGGAACTTATAAAACAAGTCCATCTACAATAGAGCAGAGACATCACAATGACCTTAAAATGTCATTGAGAAGACAAACTTTTTAAAACACTTGTTGTCTCAAATTATTTGACAGATGTTTCTTAATCACCCATCAAGTGCCAGGACTTTCACATACATTATTTCATTTAACGCTCATATCAATATGACATGCTTTTCTATGCCAGTATTTCATAAGAAACTCTGATGAAGAGAGATAAAGTGACTTGCTCAAGGTGATTCAGAGGCAGAGTCAGGATTTTAAACTTGTCTATACAAGCCAACTCCTGCTCTTCACATTGCCTATGCTATCCTGCTGCTTATTTTTAAAAAATGCCTCTTGATTTTAGATAAATTGGCTGAGGTAGTAGATATGAGAAAACAAAGATTTCCACAGGAGGGACTAGGGAAAAGCTCAAAATATTGCTAAATTATTTTCATTTTCTGTGGTCTTTCTGTGGCATGCTTCACTTAGCCAAGGGTTACAGATGGTATGACTCAAATTTAAAAAAAAAAAAGTTTATCTTCCAATTCTTAGAAAGAAAACCCTCCCTATCCTTGGGCCAAAATACACATCATTAGAAAACATTATTTTTAACCTTTGAACAACTGAAAAACATGCAAAAGCTCCTTTTCTTTGAGGGTTTTTTTTTCCTCCTCTCTTTACACATGCAGATCACACTCTTTTGAGATGCTGATCTTTTCCCATGATGCACTTGGCTGACAGAAAGACAAGCTTACTGCACAGAAATGCCAGTTGAGTTGACAAGCAAACTCCATCAGTATGCAATGTTTACACAGTACAGTTTAGCAAAAGCAGTTAACACAGTCTGCTGTCTTGGATCAGAATTCTAATTAAGACTTAAATCTTCTGAGTTCAAATTAATTCATATCACTGAGGTCTTAGACTTTTTGTTGTAGAAATCTGAAGCTTTGTCTGCAAAGAAAACAGAATATAATGCATTACCAGCTTGGTCTGAGCAGTTGTGTATAAACATCCTGGTGCATGGTTTGCAGAATGAGTGCAATTCGTTTTGGTCCATGTAGATCTTTTTCTCATTACTTACCACCTTCAGTAATTGCTGAGGATCAGAGAACTGTACTTTTCCGGAGTTGCCTATCCTCCAACTGACACACAAAATAAGTGGGTTTGTGAAACAAACTTCGGTTGTTGGCGGTAATGGCTGTTGAGCTCAAGCTACAAGCATCTCTAGACCACATCAAAAAAGGACTATATTGGTAAACTTACAGCAAATAGTATCTAAATTCAAACAGTTTCTACCTGTTAAAACTTCTGGAAGATACTTTGAAAGAGACAGCTGGAAAGCCAAGTGCCAATTCCATTTCTTTGAGCTTTTATCTCCTCAACAAACCTCACTATCTCTGTCACAAAGGCACATATGAAACTTATGAAATACCAATTACTGTGGAGTAGCCCCACTGAAGTTTTCCCCTCCCTTAGTTCAGACTACATATCATCAACATTGTCACCTAAGATGCTTTATTGGATATTAAAAAGAAGTGATTAGCACTAATCCTTTTCTAGAATTAGAAGTGGCAGAACATAACACATTTTAAAACTTCACTTTTAAAAAGCAATTTTGTTTCCATTGCTATTCCCGAACAATGCACTCTGATGACAGTTCAAAAGGTGTGGAGGGGGGTGGTGGGGCGATTATCCAGCTAACAAAAGGCTTGTGATGTCTCTGAGACCAAAATGAAGGACTCCAAAGATTCAGCCATGTGCAGGGCTTGGATCCTGGTATTGCCAGAGACAGCCCACCTAAGAGGTTTTACAAGGTCAACAGGGCATTCTACAATTTGAGATCCAATTGAGTGATATTGATATCGGGTAGGAGCCCCACTGAAGGGAGGCTGAAATGCTAGCTTGGACGAGAGCATCAATCAGCAAATGGGTGAGGGAAGAGTGTTGTGCTTCAGTGTTATGCTGAGATTGTCAGACTGAGTATAAATGCATTTCTGCAAATATTGAGTTAAGAGAAAATTTCAGAATCATTCTCATTTTGTTGGATATAGCCATGCATTTCACACCTAAGCAAAAATGAGCTTGGATTCCACAGAGTTCGAGTGTAGAGTGGATTATTCCAAAGTGATTTAAAAAGGGGTTTCAAGGGTTCTGGACTTGGGGGCTAGTTGTATACCTCAGGTGAGGGGTGGGGAGAGACGAGGGAAGAGCTTCCTGTGCCACCAAACAAATAATGGGTGGTGAACCACCACTGCCCCTCCTTGCCTAGCACAGGTCATGGCTCACAACAGGAACGAAATAAATACCTGATAGATTGAAGTAAAGGTTTTGGATCAGGTAAGTATAGTGATAAGAAGTAGCTTTAGAACGCAGTAGCACTGTGTAGGATGACCCGGATCTGGAAGAAACTAGAGGAGAGAACAATCAGGAGGCAGAATGACACAGAATGGAAAAAATGAACTTTAAAAAAAAGCAACAGGTAAACTTCATTAGTAATCGGGAAAATGCAAATTAAAATAACAATGAAATAATTTTCTCCTGTCAGATTTGCAATAAATAAGTCTAGCAATATCGAGTCTTAGCAAGGTTTTGAGGAAACAGGCCTTTTGGAGAACAACTAGACAGTATCTCTTAAGATTTAAAATGTGAAAGTCCTTTGACCCAGGCATTCCATCAATAGAAATAATATCACTTGTACACAAAAAGATGGAGAGGTAAGATATTCACTGCAGTATGGTTTATAATCAAATAAATGCAACAAAAATAACAATCAAAAACACCCTGGGAAAACAACTTAAATGTCTATCAGTAAAGGACTGGCAAAATAAATGATATCCTTATTCTGTTAACACAGTTTAAACAGCAGTTTAAAAGAGTGAGGAAGACCTATATATATTGACATGAAATGATCTTCACATACGATAATAATAATGTAACCAAAAGTGGGGTCCGGCTGCTCACCGCTCAAAAGCCAATAAAGAGGCCAGGTGGGTGGAAAGGAAAGTTTGCTTTATTTTGGAAGCCAGCAACTGGAGGCGGGGGAGGGCAGACTCCTGTCCAAAGGATGACTCCCTCCCTCCTACAACCAGTGGGCAAGAGCTTTTATAGACAGAAGAGGCTACATGCAGAAACAGCACAGTCAGCTCTGACAGTCATCTTGAAATTGGTCATGCGGTGGTCTGATCAGTGTCATCTTGATTGTTTTAGGTACACTTAATCTTCAGTTCCAGGGTCAGTTTGTTTCCATTTCTTTGAGGCCAATTCTCGGAATTTTTGTGGCAGCTTATGTCGCGGCTACAGCCTGCTCGCCATGTAGTTAACTTTTCCACCTGGTTGGGGGTGTCAGTATCTACAAGACAGCTCACAGGATGTGGCTCAGAATATTATCTGTAGCCCTTAAGGAGGAACTAAAGGTCCATGACATTGCTTAATGACTAAACTATTATTATTTAGTCTTGTTGGCCTGTTTTCCTTTGTTTCTGCATTTTCTCACTTCTCTGATTAAACTTATTCTTTGGCTAAAGTTTTTCCACAGACAAAAAGCAGGTGGAGGACATGGGGGGAAGGATCATAGGGTCCTGCTCCATTTCAACAAGGGGAAAAAAACATGTTAACAAAACAATGTATATAGCATGATCCTATTTACATAAAAATAACCAAAACCAACCAAATATGCATATATATGTATAGAAAAAGGCCTGGAAGGAAACACACCAAACAATTATTGATTGAAGCTACCCATTTTTTTTAAAAATTACTGAGCTGGAAATATGCCCAACATACTCTTAAGTGAAAAAAGTATGTCATTGTGAAATACGTATAGTATAATCCTATATATGTGTTTGAAAATCTGTATATGTATGTTTCAGTCGGTTCCAGCTGCTATAACAAATACCATAGAGTGGGTGGCTTAAACAACAGAAAGTTATTTCTCACAGTTCTGGAGGCTGGGAAATCCAAGATCAAAGGGTTGTCGGCTTCAATGTCTGATGAGAGCCTCCTTCCTGATTTGTGGACAGCCAGCTTCTCACTGTATCCTC
Source organism: Leucopleurus acutus (assembly GCF_964270905.1). Classification (NCBI taxonomy): domain Eukaryota; kingdom Metazoa; phylum Chordata; class Mammalia; order Artiodactyla; family Delphinidae; genus Leucopleurus; species Leucopleurus acutus. The sequence goes on along the minus strand of NC_139148.1, from coordinate 120,723,132 downwards.
TTATGGCTGAGAAGGATCATCTCTTTCATGTTTCTTCTTATAAGGGCACTAATCCTATTCATGAGGGCTCTATTGACATGACCTAATTATCTCCCAAAGGCCCCATCTCCAAATACCATCACATTGGAGATTAGGGCTTCAACATGTGAATTTTGAGGGGACACAAACATTCAGTCCATAGCAATGTACATTGCTATGCTTGTATATAAATAGAAAATGTTCTGGGAGGACACATACCCTGATTCCAAGCAGGCATCAGTGATTACCTCTGGGCAAGAAGGTAGGGTGTGCGGGGGCAGCATAGATAGGGTTGATGGGGCTAGTTGATGAAAGGACATTTTCACTGCTTATGATATATGCTTTTATATTAGCTATACTTTTTATGACAAGCATGTATAAATTTGTAAATATTTGCTTATTTTGAAAAAAACCATAATTATCAAAAAGAACAACACTAGGTTTGTATGGTTTCCATTCTGAACCCATTTGTAGACCACCTGGAAGTCACCCCAGAGCCAGTCAGCTGCAGATCATCACTTTGAGGACAGGTTGGCTCACTCTCCCCAGGGCCAAGTCCACCCACTGAGGCAATTAATTAAGGCCTTCTGATGCTTTCACATACGGAGATTCAGAAGGCAGATTCAGCAGGTGAGGCTCCAAGGATTGTTGCTGCCCAGACTGCCCCCTCCCCCTGCAACACACACACACACACACACACACACACACACACACACACACACACACACACTGCAACAGTTTTCTTGGACTTCTGGAAATTCTGTACAAAATCACCATGGAACCAGGCTTTGGTGCCTTCGTCTGGTGATGCTCTGGATGACTAGTTAGAGTGTAAATCGATCTGCTCTCATCCTTAGGCAATGTCTTGCTACAATACACAGTGTAGATCAAATAGCAAATTGCTTACAGATCTAGCTAAGGCACAAGGTAGGGTTTCCTTCAAGCAACTGTAATTTATACCTCTTCTTAAATACAGAGCCTGTGTGTTTCCTATAGACACACAATTCTTTCAAACTGGGCATACTTCTTTTGGAGCTGTCCACATTTGGGGCACTTGGTGTCTCCTGGGGATAATTGTAAGTCAGCGATTTATACTGAGTGAAGATGGCTTTGGCACCACTGTTGGCTCCAGTTGTTTTATGATGTGCCACACTTTCAGACAATGCAGTTCTGGCGAATTGGTATAAACAAAGTGAAACTTATACTTAATAGAGCCCTGACTTTTTCAAAGGAAACCTAGGAGGCTTCCATTAGGATTTGTCATGAAGTTTTGTTTTAGTTGTTTTTTAAATTATTTTAAGCAGAAAATTGAACCCCTCGTTTTATTTCTATCACATGACACTCATTTGTTCATTCAACCATTTCACTTCATTAATTCATTCAACTAATATTTTCCAAGTACCAATTATTTAACAAACATTCATTGAAACCTACTATGTTCCAGGGACTGTGCCAGTCACTAAAATGCAGTGTTCTCTGTGAATGACAGTACTGGCGATAAATGCTGGGATGGTAGAAAATTGATATTTTCTGCCTTCACTGCTCTCAGAGATGTTGACACCTAACTAGCTTTTCTTAGCTCCCCTGCCATCCATTCATTCCTCAACACATGTATATATTGAGTTCCATGCATTGCATTAGGTATTAGGAATGTAACTGTGAGTAAAACGAAACAAAGTCCTAACCTGGAGTGCTGCCTAATGGAGAAAACAGCTATTGATCAAATAATCACACAAGCAATACAAAATTGCAACAGTGACAAGTACATCAAGTGTCATTCATCTCTGTCCCCCACCTTCATAAAGTGCAACTAAAGCAGGTACACTTTAATCCATTTGATGTATTGGACTTGCAGGTAAGATTTATTTAGGGGAAAATGGGATTTGATTGTTTAAAGATGGAAAATTAATTTTGCATTATTACATTGGCTATGACTTTTCTTTCTACTGAATCTTTACAACTATATGTCTCAAATCTGAGAAGTTTCTTTTTTATATAAATTTATTTATTTTATTTATATTCATTTTTGGCTGCTTTGGGTCTTCATTGCTGCGTGCGGGCTTTCTCTAGTTGCGGCGAGCGGGGGCTACTCTTCATTGTGGTGCGCAGGCTTCTCATTGCAGTGGCTTCTCTTGTTGCAGAGCACAGGCTCTAGGCACGTGGGCTTCAGTAGTTGTGGCGCAGGGGCTCTAGAGTGCAGGCTCAGTAGTTGTGGCACACAGGCTTAGTTGCTCTGCGGCATGTGGGATCTTCCTGGACCAGGGCTCGAATCTGTGTCCCCTGTGTTGGCAGGTGGATTCTTAGCCACTGCGCCACCAGGGAAGCCCCCTGAGAAGTTTCTTAAAAGTTATTTCTTAATCTTGCTGACAGGTTCTTATTTCACTAGGGTCACACATTCCCTCATTTTATAATCATTTCCTCTGAGATTCTTATCTGTTTTTACATCCCAAATGAATTCTTATCAGTGAATAAAAATTAAGCAAGAAGGAATTCACCTTGCTGACTCACCTACTTCCTGTACAAGGAGCTTGTCTCTAATGCAAACAATTCATTCTTGATAATGGATATAACCTGTTAAACTGATTTAAGAGCAGACACTAAACTTCCATGACCACCCCAACTAAGTGCAAACCTGTTTGATGTGTTGAAGAAAAAGGTCCTTACCTTCTATTTAGCCAACGTTTTTGATAGTGTCCAAGTATATCACACTTGTTCCTATCTCCTTCACAAATAGCAAAGTAATTCCTTACACTAGCAGAAAATAATACAATTTATAAAGAACTTCAAATGCACCACCTCATTTGATCCTTAAATAGCTCAGTAACTTACAAGCAGTATTTGAAAATGGCACAGTGCAACTAACCAGCTACATTTGTCAATGCTTTACTTTTGAGCTTTAGGAATGCCTGTTTTCTAGTGGTAGTATTCATGTTTATAAAGTTCTGAACTACCAACAAAAAAGGAGGAAGAAGCATTTATACATTTTCTATTTTATTAGATTTCAATTATGTCCTGACCTCTAATTTTCCACTTATTCGGTTGTCAATAAATGACATTATATTGGTTACAGGCAAAACTTACAGATGTGGAAGCTGATTGGTTAAACGTTGTATTTTGGCCAAACATGGGCTAATCAAGCTGCATCCATATCTTCATTATGCAAATAAGATATTGAGGTAAATCTATGCTTCTCCTGATTGTTTTAATGTTTCTGAGCACATGGTACAGACTGAACTCCACTGAAAGACACTGGAGTGGGTTGAATGGTGGCCTCCCAAAAGATATGTCCACATCCAAATACCTGGAATCTGTGCATGTTACCTTATTTGGAAAAACTGGTCTTTTAGATGAAATTAAGTTAAGGATCTTGAGATGAGATCATCTTGGATTATCCAAGTGGGCCCAAATCCAATGACAAGTGTCCTTATAAGAAACAGAACAAGAGAAGACACAAACATACAGAGGAGAAGACAATGTAAAAATGGAGGCAGAGATTGGAGTGATGTTGTCACAGTCGAGGAATGTCTGGAGTCACCAGAAGCTGGAAGAGTAAAGGAACCAACTCCTATAGAGATCCAGAGGGAGTGTGGGCCTCCAGACACCTTGATTTCAGCCTTCTGAGCTGCAGAGCTGTGAGAAAATAAATTTCGATTGTTTGAAGCCCTCCAATTTGTTACAGCAGCCACTGGTAACTAATACACTAACCAAGTGAAATTTTCAAGTCATTACTTGTCGCCATTCTCCATATTAAAGTCTGGACATTCACTCTGTTCTTATTCAGTCAGATTCCTTGTAAGGCCAACCAGCTTTTATCACCATTGAACAAAGGTACTTGTTAGCCTTTTTAAAGTTGCAATTCTACTTCAGAAGCCTTTTGAAAATTAATCAATATTTTTAAATTCCCCCCCCAAAAAAAGAGCTGAATTTCCCACTATGAAATCCCCACACGGAAATTACTTATTTCAAAGCACTCAATTAAACCTTGTTATTTTGGTCTATTATTGTGGAAAATGTAAAATGCTGTGTCTATAAACATCTGAAGAAAAACTTGTAAAATCATTACATTAAATCTTGGTGCAATATGATTTGGGTTGGCTTCTGAGGTATTCTCTATTTAATCTGACTACCTCTTATTGCTCCAGTTCAGTTAGCTAGAGTGTTTTATATTTAGAGACTCTGTGTGCATGCATGTGTGTGTGTGTGTGTGTGTGTGTGTGTGGTAGTGGGGTAGGTTGTTTCAATAAACCACTAAGTTATTCAATTTATATGCTTCTGCTCTAGCTAGGTTTCACGTATAATATTATTTTGTGTATTCTATGTACGTTAGGTAAAATAACAATGGAAAGAGAAAAATAATTTTTACTGAGCATTGCTAGCATAAATTAAAAAATAAACAGCAAATCTATCAAGGTTTACTAAATATTAAGCCTTTTATCCTATTTGTGCCATAAAACACTTAATCCAAGTAAAAAAACTCTTTATATAGCTTATCATTATAATCCAGATAGTAGAAAACATTTCCCTTGGGAGTAAATATGAACATAAACTTTATCTGCATAAAAAAGTTCAGATTATTATTTTACTTCAAAATTTCCACAAAACATTATGTGACAATTTTTACTTGGGAAAGATGTAACAGATTTATTTGGACTCTTATTATTTGCTTTGATCTTTCTTAGTTTTGGCAGCCTGGAGTTGTAGAAAGACCATTGGATCTGATGTTAGAAAACCTAAGCGTTATTTCTGCTCTGACACCATGTGAGTTTAGGCTCTCGACACCCCTGATCCTTAATCCAAAAACATAAAGATAAAAGCATCCACATCACCTACATCAGAGTTGTTACCAGCATCTCTGTTGAAATTTCATTCATCTTTCAGCAGTAAGACCATCACACTTCCCTATAAAGCAGTGGTTCCCACAGCTGCACATTGGAATCACCTGGGACGCTGAATCCACTCCCAGAGATCCTGAATTGACTGGTTTAGGGTAGGGCATGGATATTAGAATATTTTTAAAGCCCCCAAGGTGATTTTAATGTACAGCATTTAGAACCATTGCTGTAAAGCCTTTTTCAATCCATAGCAGCAGAATTCATCCCTATCTTGATGATACTCTTAACGTAGCAAACTTTAAGTGACTTGACCAAACAACTGAAATGCTTCCTACCCTTCGCAGAACATTCTGTCTAGTACCCTCAGGAAATTCACAGCTGATAGATTACTATCTGAAAAATAGCAATAACAGATAAAGTTTATGTAAGTTACTGTTCTAAACATTCTGCAAGTACTCATATAGTCCTCACAATAACAGTATTATTACCGCCATTTTATTGATGAGAACACTAGGGCACAGAGAAATTAAGTAAATTGCCCACAGTCACACAGTTGTGCAAGTGGCTGGGTTGCGATCTGAACCCGGGCCACTCACTAGGCAACACTGAAGCACAGTGGAGTGACTGCTCACTTTTGCTCCCACTGAATGAGTCATCTGCCTAAGAAAAATCTCTCTGGCTTGCTCCAACACCTGTTTATGCCTGGCGTATTATGGTTCCATAATTTAGTTAAAATATTATGTAAACACCCCCTTGCCCCCCCTCAAAAAAAACGAGTACAAAAAGAAAGAGTTGCTATTTCTATGAAAACTGAAATGCTTGTTTTGAAAGGGAACTCACTAAAAAAAAACTGTCAAATGAAGTGTGGGTGAGGCAACACTAAATTATTTGTGAAAAATCATTAAAATCTAGGATTCTGTGCCCTGATTGCTTTGTAAATATTTTTTATTTAATGTTACAGTTTAAAGAAACTGACACTGTAACTCATTAGTAAAGCATTATGGATGTGGTTATGTAAGAAGGAGGGAAACTTCACTCAGCTGACCCATAATCAAGGAAAAGGCCTTAGACCTGTATCAAAATATGGGCAAGCGTGGAAACTTACATATTTAAATCCTAACAAAACATTTCAGGCATTTATGTAGCATTTCTTATAATTCTCCAATTTAATCAGTTTAAAATTAACTGACCAACCATTAATACACATCATGTTGGATAAAAGTCTAAAGAACTAGAATACCCTTTATAGTTTGGCATTGTGAACGTCTACTTACAATTCTGTTCCCTCACCTCATTAGGAGTGCCTTGAGGACAAGGATACTGTCTTATTCAACATTTCATGTTCAGGCCTAAAACAGTGCCTGGCACGGAATAGAAACTCAATTAACGTAAAATTTAATGAGATTATGTGCATGAAAAGTACTTGGATGCTGGAAAGTGCTGTGGAGCTACAGGCTGTGTTTTAAATGGGCACATACATCAGTGTGCCATGGTTTCTCAAGGTAGAAACTCAGGAATACAAGCACTCTCAGTATTAATCAGCAACATCGGTAGAGCTGAGTGTTTAAAGGAGTGGGTCATAGGGGCTTCCCTGGTGGCGCAGTGGTTGAGAGTCCGCCTGCCGATGCAGGGGACACAAGTTTGTGCCCCGGTCCGGGAGGATCCCACGTGCCACGGAGCGTCTGGGCCCGTGAGCCGTGGCCGCTGAGCCTGTGCGTCCGGAGCCTGTACTCCGCAACGGGAGAGGCCACAACAGTGAGAGGCCCGCGTACCGCAAAAAAAACAAAAAAACATACGAGTGGGTCATAGAGTCAGACAGACCTAGTTTGGATCCTGGCTTCATAACGTACTAGATGGGTGACCTTGGGCAAGATACCTAACTGATCTGCACCTCAGTTTGCCCATTTGTGAAATTGAGATCATTACAAAACTACCTACCTCAAAACATGTAAATGTCTATCAATTGAGTGTTGATACAGAATAACCTCCAAGCTAAATTGTTAGATTAAAAAAAGTGGAGGTAGATAAAAAATATGTACAGTAAGTTCTCATTGCTGTGAAAAAAGGAATATCAATACAAGCTTGTATATACGCAAGTAACTTCTAGAAGAATACAAGAGAAACCATTAAAAGTGATTATATCTGTGGAGTGGCCCCAGAAAGCAGTAAAAATTTGGAGAGGTAAAGGGTTTTGCACAAGAGGGTTGATAGCAAAAAAATTCTATTGCATAAAAAAGAACAATAAGAAAATCCCACAGTTAGCTTGGGTCAGCATGCTGCTAGAGTTCTAAGGTTAGAAGCCAATCCAAGCTAAGCCTTAGAGCAGGGATGTCAAATACAGAGCGCACGGCCACTTCTTCCTCCAAAGCATATGAATCAGGACATTCTTCACCACTGAGCCTGGGAAAGGCCTCAGAAACCTTCTCAAGTCAGTGATCCAGGCAGTCACCAACAGACTAGAATTGGCCAAAGGGATAAAAGCTATTTGCCACCCAGAATTAGAGACACAAAATGGGTTGAGAAGATTCTGTAAGGAAAGGAATATTTGGCTTACAATTACTGAGGCTGAAGGGAGAATAGCTCGTAAGTAAATTAACAATGGTTTCAAAGAATATAAAAAACTCTTAAATGGAAGACGGTAGATGCTTAACACTAAAAGATTAGCTCCCAGAGTACCTTCAAGTCTGTTCTTCTAAGAAAGCCAAAAGATTACAGCCCCTGTCTTTCCTATCTGAAATTAGGATCTCCACAGGAATAGCCATTATAATGAGCATTTCCACTTAATAACGTGGCGTCACTTTAACACTTTTACAAACAACACATTTTCACATAAATCATGATCTGCACTTTGGTTTCACTTTGTCCTCACCACCTTATGAGCCAGGTAGCATGGATTATTAGACGCTACTGTGTTGATCAGCACCCTTGATTGCTGAACGGTTAAGGAGTTTGCCTGGGATCACACAACAGGCCAGTGGTGGAACTGAAGTAGGATGCAGGGTTCCTGACAATCAACCTAGGTCTCTTTCCTTGAATGTCAATTTAAGTGAAGGTGGGTTGACCGGTGAGACAAGCTAGGGGGGCAAAGAGCGAAGGGTATGTAGGTTATTACAGTGAGCATCACCTTTCTTGTATGCATGGGCTGATGGGTTCTGGGGATCATCTAGCTCTGTTAGTAATTGATCAGCACCAAGTGCCAGGCACTGTGCTGAGCACTCTGTGTTTATTGTCGCATTGAAGCTTCCTGTTTCTCTGGCTAAAAAATGTGGAGTCTCCTCAACTCTACTCTTTCTCTCATACCCCACATCTTGTCTGTCAGAAAATCCTGTCACCCCTGCCATCAAAATGTACCCAGTTATATGCCCACTTTTCATTCCCTTCGATACTATTCCCCATCATCTCTCACTCAAATTATGGCAATCACCTCCTCACTAGCCTCCCTCCTTCCACCCTTTCCCTACCCCAGTTTATTCTCAACACAGCAGCCACAGTGATCCTCTGAAAACCCGAATCACACTATGTCACTACCCTGCTCAAAACCCTGCTATGGCTCCCAATTTCACTTTCCCTCAGAATAAAACCCAAAGTCTTGACAGTAGCCTATAAGGCCTACATGGTCTACCAAACTGCCCTCTGTGTGGTTTCCTTCCTCCTCCTGGCCTTTGCACTTGCTGTGTTGTCTCCTTGGAATGCTTTTTTCTGAGAATCTGCATGGCTTTTCCCCTCACATTCTTTAGATCTCTGCTTAAATACTATCTAATCGGAGAAGCCTTCCCTGACCACCCTACTTTAATTTATTTTATTTATTTATTTATTTTTGGCTGCATTGGGTCTTTGTTGCTGCATGCCGGCTTTCTCTAGTTTCGGTGAGCGGGGGCTACTCTTCCTTGCAGTGCGTGGGCTTCTCATTGCGGTGGCTTCTCTTGTTGCGGAGCATGGGCTCTAGGCATGTGGGCTTCAGTAGCTGTGGCACGCGGCTCTGAAGTTGTGGCGCACGGGCTTAGTTGCTCCGTGGCATGTGGGATCTTCCCGGACTAGGACTCGAACCCGTGTCCCCTGCATTGGCAGGCAGATTCTCAACCACTGCGCCACCAGGGAAGCCCCACCCTACTTTAAATGGCCTTCTTCTCCCTACCCCAGTCCTCCCTAATCCTTCCTGCTTCTTTTCCATAGCACATATCCCCCATGATACAGTAAATCTTTTCTTACGTATTTTGTTCATTTTGTGTGTTTCCTTGCAAGAATGAAGCTCCATGAGGGAACTACTCTTGTATCTCCAACACCTGGACCAGTGACAGATACAGAGCAGGTTCTCAAGAAGTACTGATTAATACAAAAAAAGAGTTGTGTAAAATGGGTACCAGAATTATTCCCATTTTACAGATAAGAAAACATAGGGTCACAGAGTTTAAGTGATCTCTTGGGGTCACTCACTTAGTAAGAGAGGAGTCAGGAGTTGAATGCAAGCCTGCCTACCCTTGTAAAGATAGCATTCTCTCTGTGTGTGTCTCTGTCTCTGTCTCTCCTTTTGTACTAAGAGTTAAATCTTTTTAGAAAAATTTTTCCATGAGAATCATCAGCTCTAGATACACTAAAATGTATATGTGGAAATAATTTATTACAATTTTATCCCAATGTTGTCACTGCCTATAAAATACTCTTAACAGCTCCAGTAACAGTTGTATCAGCTGAAAGATCACTCTCAAAATCAAAAATTATCAAAATATATTTGTGATCTTGCATCTGCCAAGAGCAACTGATGGTCCTTTCAGTTATATAAATTGAAAATAAACTTGTTAAAAGTATAAATTTTGGACTTCCCTGGTGGCACAGTGGTTAAGAATCCACCTGCCAGTGCAGGGGACGTGGGTTCAAGCCCTCGTCCAGGAAGATCCCACATGCCGCAGAGCAACTAAACTTGCGCCACAACTACTGAGCATGCGCTCTAGAGCCCGCGTGCCACAACTACTGAAGCCCACGCACCTAGAGCCCATGCTCCACAACAAGAGAAGCCACTGCAGTGAGAGCCCACACACCACAACGAAGAGTAGCCCCCGCTCGCAGCAACTAGAGAAAGCCCACACACAGCAACGAAGACCCAACGCAGCCAAAACTTAATTAATTAATTTTTATAATATAACAAATGAATTTGCAGAAAAGTGAAACAGAAGGCTTGTGACCCATCAAGACATTACATTAATAAAATATTAGCATTATCATTTACTTTATAAAATTATGACACAAAAGTATTATTCTTTGCATTTTGTAAGATTATGTTCTTACTCATGTATCACTATTACTCCCATTATGTTTTATAAGTAATAAAATATTTTTAAAGGGAAAAGCTTTATAATTTTTGTACCTGTAACATCACTTTTTCCTGCTTTTGAACAAAAAGCCCTGCATTTTCATTTTGTACTGGGTCTTGCAAAAGAAATACACGGAGATAATACCTTTAAAAGCTAATTCCCTCTTCCAAGTTTGATAGGAAGCCTGCCCAACTTTAAGACTATACCATCCCCCCTGCCTCCTACTCTATCCCCCCTGCCACATACACACAGCTAATAAAGTAAACTTATCCTTGTCTTATATATCATTTGTTTAGGGCCTAGCATTAGCCAGGATCTAATTACCTGATTCATGTTGAAACACTCTAAATTGATAATAAACACATTCTCCATCCCACATAATACATGGGTTTTAATAGGGATCTCCACTGATAACTCTCAAGGGAATTATTCATCTGGATCTCCAGTTCCTACCACAGGTCCTGACACAGAACCAACACTTGATAAATATCTGCTGAACTAAGTACATAATAGGGAATTTTGGGACTCCCTAGCAGGCTGTTAGTGGTGCTATTCTTAGTCAAGGGCACCTTTCTTGGTGTTTCTTTGCCAGTCCCTCTCAAACAATGATATATAGGTCAAAGTAAAATTACTTACTATTGTCTATGAAGACAGGGACTGCCTGTCTCATTTTTCAGTATCCCTTGAACCTAGAACAGTACCTGGCACTCAACCAACAATTGTTGTGTGATAAATGAGTAAGTGGAGTGTATGTGGATCCCTGCTCCACTTTGACCCCACAGGGTATGTGAGGTCTAACCTGCACTTTTCTGTGCAGACTGGAGCTTTGTATAGGAGATAACTTGGGCTCCTAGTCCAAGAACACCTTACTACAAATAAGGGATGACCTTCCTTTTTAAACAAAGCACAGAGATGTCCCTGAATTTCAAAGCAAGAGGCCCCAGAGAATTCCCATGATGAAAGGGTTGACTCAACTGTTAGCTCTGAACTCCATCATTCTTGTTTTATTTTCCCAACAAGGGTCTCTCATTCTGGTTCTTACCATCACTGCTTCCAGACTCCGTCATTAAAACATCAGTCTAAGTTTAGACAAGAATCCATTTTGGAGAGCTGAGCAGGGTAGCCTATTATTACTCAGGAGTTTTACTAAATGCCAAGAAAATATAAAAATTAAATTGACATTAAAAGAAGTACAAAATACAAATAGGAAAAACAAGATTTCCTAAGTAAAGATATTTAATTCTGAGAATGTCAGTAAATGAGTCAGTTTGACTAGGTCTCAAATCATCTATTAAAAATGTATCCTGGGCTTCCCTGGTGGCGCAGTGGTTGAGAGTCTGCTTGCCGATGCGGGGGACACGGGTTCGTGCCCTGGTCCAGGAGGATCCCACATGCCGCGGAGCGGCTGGGCCCGTGAGCCATGGCCGCTGAGCCTGCGCGTCCGGAGCCTGTGCTCCGCGATGGGAGGGGCCGCAGCAGTGAGAGGCCCGCGTACAGCAAAAAAAAAAAAAAAAAAGTATCCTCCTCCTCACCTCTGCAATGAACCTCTTTCCCTCCCAGCACCATGCCTATCTCTCAGCTTTTATGCACCACATTGTGAATAAAACCTAAGATCCTCACACCAACTTCCACCACCAAAGACTTGCCAAATCCTTGGGTGCTCCCCAGTCCTTTCTAGAGCTAGAGATTAACTAGATTATTGGCTTGGATGCCAAACATTACTACTTTGCAAATCTTTGCTGGATTGTGTGTTTGCCCCAGTTTTAAAGTCCATTCTGTCACTCAGAAACAAAAAAGCCCATTAGCTTTTTGCAAAATTCTATAACATCACTTTAAATATATAGCAATTGAAGTATAAATATAGCTCTTATGCAGAATATAGCACATGTATACAGGTGGGTAGGGATGTCAGAAATAAGATGATTTGGATCATGGTACTCAAGAAGTACCAAGGTATGATGAAACAAGTCACTGTAATGAATCTCTTCTAATACCCATAGAAAGAGATTTGTGTCTGTGATATTCCACGGCTCACACTTTGTTGCATCTCTCATAGAACCCAGCACCTAGCATGTTGTCTTCAACAATGGAATGCTCTATAAAGGTCTGATAAGTGATTCACTGGTTGCTGGTCTTTCTACAGAGAAAAAAAAATCATTTTCTGGTGAGCTTTGTATTTAAGATCCAACCCAAACAAGCTAGATTATTTTTCTTCAAAAATGGTGACTATTTTCTCTGTTGTATATAAATATAGAATGTCATGTCATAAAGGAAGCATTTGGGGATCTAGTGGTACATAGTCAAAAGAAATACATTGAAAAAATACCCTAAGAAAATATACCCGTCTCCAAGTTTGAAAAATGACTATTTTAACAAAATCTTATGAAATGAAATTGCTGTATGAATGAGACATTTTATGTCAAGTTCCAACCAGTAGCCGACGACATTTTCAGTGCAATGTTAACAATTTGAAATATATTGGAATAGTTTTATAAATTAATCCTGTAGCTTTGAAAAACTCAACCCCATAATCATTCTCTTCTGGAAACATTCCATTCCATCTTATTTTTATAAGCACTTTATATGGAAATATGATACGTTTTTCCTGTTAAGAAAACTACTTTAGGAGGCCATAAGTGGATTTATTAAATAATTAGCATGCAGATAGAGAAAAGCTATGTGCCTCGCAGAAGATCTAAAATTGTTATTGGGAGCAAAGTAATATTCATATTTTTTAAACTATATCAGAAATTGCAGATGTCAGGCACATTCACATTAACAGTACAGTTCAGTCATGGATTAGGTATGGTGCTAGCATTTTAGTGTGAGAATAATTTCAGTAATAGAAATGTGAGCAAACCTATGAGGATTTAGAAAGGCCAGATAAGGCGTAAAATATATCCTGGCTGTGGCAGGGTAACAGAGTCATTCTAGGAAAAGGTTATATAATGTAGATTATTTATGACCTAAGAGAAGACATAGTGACACACAGAAGACTCTTACTAATAAAAATGGAGATGATGATACACACATTTATTAAATGCCCAGAGGGTAGCAAGTATGATACTGGACATATAAAAAGGCCAAGTGCTTCTCTCTCAGCACTATGAAAGAAATATCAGAATGTCCCTAAAGATAGATAAAGCATAAGCCAGTGAGTTTTGTTTTAATAAAAGGTGTGGTTGGCAAAGACAATGGAAATTCATGGCCAAGTAAGTTAGTGACCAAATTTGCTCCTCTGCTATAAGCACAGCCAAACAATTTCTCTGTCAAAGAAAAGCAAACAAACAAACAAAAAGGAAACCCTGTAGATTTGGGATGACAGCCAAGTTATTCTTTGCTTATATTCTCCTTCAGAATAGCCATGATGGAGGAAACATGAAAATATGACAGTAAGTTGAAGTTTTAGAGATGAAGGAGATAATTACCTGGAAGTGCTTCATAGGTAGTAAAGAATTATATGAAAGATAGTTATGATTACAATACAGCCTTGTCACTTCCCATAAGTGTTCAGATTCCTGCTTTGATTTGAGCCACGTGTTTTTGCATATCTACTATTTCCTTTCATACTCAAAATGTTAATCATTCCCAGGGTAAACACAGATTCCAAAGGAATAAGTGACTTGCCTCTGGTTAGGTGGATCTGGGGGTCAAATTCAGATACCCTGATTCCTAGTCCAGAAACACAGCTATTAGAGTTCTGCGTGGTTCTTAATCAATCTCTTCCTCTGCTCTCTGAGAGTGTCCCCATTTGCTCAAGATAGAAGCCACCTCATGTTAATATTCTACCCAGAATGTAAACGCTGGCTTGAGGCATCGTTTTCTTCATGTTCCTCTCACTAGTCATTCTTTCCCATTTAATTAATTTTTTGCCCTTATTCCAAACAGTCCAAATCCCTTTTATCCTTTTCTCACAGTAACAGTCACTCAAGAACTTTGATTAAAATGCTGGCTTGAAGATCCAGCATCATTTCAGCCAATACAACAAACAGAAACTAGTTGACTTATTGAGAAGATGTGTAGCTCCTAATGTTTCTTCCCTGAGGATTCAGAGCTGCTTGAGGTAGAAACCAATGCAAATAGAAATGTCTCTAAGAAAAGGAAATGCTTGACCTTATTAAGCATATGCCATATTAAATAAAACTGCAATTTGAATGATAACAACTGTTAATCAGATCATTCCTTCAAGTAATTTAAATGCATCTAATTCTTCAACTTAAATTTTGCTACTGCGTGATTTTCCAGTTTCCACATTTCATGCTCAACTTAGTATGAAATATTTCCTATATGCAAATAAGACCAGAGGTAAATTATTATTTCAAGGCTTTTGGATATGCCATTAAAGTTTGGAAATATGCTGATTAACATAAACGACAATGGCCCGAGTAGCTGAAAGAAGTATCAGGTATATAGAAATATATCTCCTAGCACTGCTGAGAATGAGAGCTAGTAAAACTTCAAGATTTCCCACAGGCTGGTCTTGGCATTCAGAAATAGCCTGGGGATGAGCAAGTGACAAGTAGGCCAAAAGGGGAATTCTTTCTCCTCCTCCACTGAGAGACAGGAAACTGAACTTCTTGAAAGTTTGTTTATGTTAATAAATTAAATGTCTATAATAACAAGTCTGAATCATTGACCCTTACTCCTTCTCCTTGTTATTCTTACGAAACAACTCCATAAAAGACAGCATAGAGAAATGAGAGGCAAGCATAGGCATAGCTTTATCAGATCTTCTAGGGGAAAGTAAAAAAAGGAACAGAAGATAAAAGAGATAGAAAATAAGTCTGAACAACGTCTTGTGGTGTAAACTACAAAACTATAACAAACACTCCAAAATGCTTGTGTCATAGCTTGAAGGGTCATTCAAATGTTTCCTTGTGCTGCTCAAGGTGAAAGTCCTGGTTTCTATCTCCACGTGGGCCAATTAGCTTTTACTCACCTCCCAGGTTGTGCCTCTAACTGCAGATGACCCTCTTGCAAAGGTGTGCCTGTGGCCAAAGAGGCTGAGTGATACTGTGAAGCCAACACTCGCCATGAGAAAAGCAATCAGAAGCACAAGTTACCAGCCATTTAACCAAATCACTATGGTGGAGCAGAGCCTACAGAAAATTGATAGACACGAAGTTTGTCCCTAAGATCTCTTAGAAAGATGCTGAAGGAGATAACATAGATTTGAAGCAATAAGAGTGGAAATTCATAAAGACTCTTGGTGTTATGGGATTTCAGAGAAGAAAAAGATCAGGGCGTACCAGACTCGTCAAGAAAGTCCACATGGAGAACAAGGGTATTGAGGTGTATCTTAAAGACTGGGTAGGACTTGACTGGGAAGAGAATAACAGTATCCATGGCTTGAACACTTATTCTGTGCCGGGCACTGGGTTAGGTCCATTACATACATCATCTCATTGAGTTTTTCTTTTTTATTTTTTTGGCTGTGTTGGGTCTTCATTGCTGTGAGTGGGCTTTCTCTAGTTGTGGCGAGCGGGGGCTACTCTTCGTTGCGGTGCACAGGCTTCTCATTGAGGTGGCTTCTCTTGTTGCGGAGCACAGGCGCTAGGCATGTGGGCTTAGTAGTTGTGGCACGTGGGCTCAGTCATTGTGACTCGCGGGCTCTAGAGTGCAGACTCAGTAGTTGTGGCGTACGGGCTTCATTGCTCCGCGGCATGTGGGATCTTCCCGGACCAGGGCTTGAACCTATGTCCCCTGCATTGGCAGGCGGATTCTTAACCACTGTGCCACCAGGGAAGTCCCTCACTGACTTCTTACAGAGGAGGTTTTATTACCCCCATGTACAAATCAGAAAACAGAGGCTCAGGAAGGTTAAGTGACTTTCCCAAGGTCAGACTGCTAGGAAGTGCCTTCAGGAGAATGTCATAGACATAACTTACGAGGTTTTGCATAGTTGGCCCCTGCTTGCCTCTCCAGCCTCATTTCACACCACTCACCTGCTTGTTCAACACACTCCAACCATAAATTAACCAATCTCTTTCATCTAGGATGTTCACATTTTGGGTTCCCTCTGCTTGCACAAATCTGCCTCCTTTGCCTGCAAAACTTTTATGCATCTAGCAGATCTTTTTTTAAAGTTACTTCTTTAAAAAGGTATTCTCTGAATGCTGATCTAAATTAGTTCCTTATTAGACTCACTTATAGACATACTATTCATAGCACTTATCATATTTTATATCTAAGTAATTACACACATGTTGTGTTAGTTAAGAGTTCTCCAGGTTGGCAGGCTGAAAATTCAGGTAAGAGTTGATATTGGGGTCTCGAGTCTAAATTCCGCAGTCTGGAAACACAGACAAGATGTCTATGTTACAGTCTTGAAGATAATTCCTTCTTCTTAGGGAAACATCCATCTCTGCTCTCAACTGATTGGGTGAGCAATGCAGGACATTCTGCTTTCCTCAAAGTGTACTCAGTGAAATATTAATCACATCTTTTAAAAAGCTTTCATAGCAGCATCTTGACTGGTGTTTAACCAAACAATGATGCACCATAGCCCAGCTAAGCTGATATAATTAACCATCACATATGTCTATTTAAGGACTATTTCCCCTACTTGACTATAAACTCTAAGAGGATAGAGACTCAGTCCATTTTTTCACAGCTGTATCCACAATGCATAGAACAGCATCGGCCATAAAATATTTGCTCGAAATGTATTTACTGCTGAATGAAAGGAATGTCTGCCAGGTCTTGATGACTGGTTGATCTAGCACTGGCAGAAAATGTAAAATAGAAAACAGTAGCTAACTACAGGACAGTAAGCATTTCTAGCCAGCAAGGTTTAATTCAATTTAACCAACAGTTATGGACTGGCTTCCATCAACTCAAAACTATCCTAGGTATACAGAGGATACCAAAATGAATATAATAGGAGTCATAGAAAGATCACAATACACAGGTGTTTACTGTAGCAGTATTTATAGCATCAAAAATTGAAAACAATCTATATGTCCAACAGTAGGTAACTGAATGGACAATTATTGGTGTTGGAGTGAGCTCTGATAGCTAGGTTTGAAGTTTATGTACAGTGTTCATTTTCCACTATTGACTGATAATAACCCATTCATTTATATACAAAACTGTTATATTAAAAAATAGGTATCACGAGGGAGCACTGGGTGGCAGTTCTAGTAGACCATCACACTACTATTCTTTGCGAGCCTGGGCTCACTTACAGAGACAAGGATGCTCCAACAGGGTGATCCCACCTTCAGATATTGAGAATCTACTATATGCCTGTCACTGTTCTAGGTCACAGAGATAGAGTGATGAACAAAATAGACAAATATCCATGCACTCATGGAGCTTGCATTCTTGTAGGGAAAGATAGACAAATAAAATAAAAGACATGCTATGTTATTAATGACACTAATAAGAACAATAAAGCAGGAAAAAGAAAAACAAAATGTCTGGAATGGGCATTAACATATTAGATGGGAACACCAAGGAAAACTTCACAGAAGGTGACAATTAAGTAAAAACTTTAAAGAAGTGAGGGAGGGAGCTATTTGTACATCTGGAGGAAGAGAGTTCCATGCAGAAGAAACAGCGCGCGCAAAGACCTGTTGTCCTGGCATGTTTCAGTTTGGAGCAGAGTGAAAAATAGGGAGAGCAGTAGGGAATGAGATCAGAGATGTAATGGTAAGGGTGAGGGAGAGATGAGAGGGAGACACAGTATCATGTGTGAATGTGAGAAAAGACATAAATTTGGAACTGACTGGAGCATGTTTTTTTGAGTATAAGATGATAGAGAATGTTAAATCCATATGTAATTTCTATGCCCACTAAATACAAAGCAAGACCTTGGCCACTGAAAACAGTGTATCTAGAGCCTATTCAAACCAGCAAACCCTTGTAATTATCTTATATAGCATTTTAAACCAGACTATAAAAACTTGGACAATCCTTGTAGTGAGACATTTTAATATCCATGCCTAAACATATCCCACCAAAGACCAGAATGTCTTTCTTCCTGCTCAGATTTTGTGGAAGAAATTTACCTTATCCTTATAGGTTCCATAAGTGGATCCATTCAAATTGAGAAAGAATATTTATTTGGGGTTTCTGGATGAAGTGCTTTAAATATCCAAGGTTAAGGAGTCCACAAAGTAATCTTACTTCCCATAAGGAGACTCCAATTATGCCTAATGAGAACACTGGGAATGCAGCAAAAGGGACAATAGAGCCAACACATGGCCTTCCTGATGCATATATGCTCTGAATGTCACCAGAACTATATCACCAGATTTACTCTCCATTTTATGATGTTCTAGCAAGATCTTTAGCTGCCCATCAACCTATGCTTCCCATTAGATAATGGGAGTGAAGAAGAGGCCAGTCTTGCACATATATAACTGGGCTGAAAGATCACCTCCAAGAAGTTTATTCAGATTGACTGCTTCCAGAAGTCCAAAATCATATAGAGAGTCCACTACACTGCCAATCGGGATGTGGTCCTGTTGCACAATTTGGGAATTCCAAATAGTTAAGATAGCCTTCTGACCAAAGGAAAAGCATATTGCATTTGATATTACAGCAAGTAGAATTAATACCAGCCTAAACATTGAGAGCAGTATGAAATTCAGGATGGTAGCTACTTTGGTAGAGCGGTGTATTGACAGGGAAGGACTGTGAAGAGGGAATGAAGGGTGTTTGATATGATTGATGTATAAATAGGTATATTTCTGTTGTATAAATATATTGAATTACATGTTTATGATTTGTGCACATTTATTTATCCATGCCTACTTCAATAAGAAGTATACTTAAGTAAATGTCAGAGTGGAAACCAGGGGTAGAGCTGTCAAGGTAAAGGAACGATCACAATCAGCAAATGGCTGTTCGGCAGCTGGTAGAGACAGATCCAATCCTGCCCTAGGAAAACTGGCAGAGTTCAAGGAAAGCACCTCTAACATGGCCCAAAAAGGAAGCCCTTCCCAGTTTTAGGGGAAGAATGTGAGGCTAAGAGAAGGATGGGAACATAAGTAGAGAGGAGAAGAATGTGGATTGTTGGCACCCTAGAATGGGAGGTAGGAACCCTCCCACTATGAAGGGTGGTGTGACAACTGCCATCCAACCATGATGGTGGAGGGTAAGAAGCAACCTTCCTTTCTTGCAATCCTACAGCAACACTTATGAGTCCTTGCAGTATACTTCTGAACCAGCAATGATAACTCTACCTGAGAAGGGTTTGGCTCTCTTTCTAAAGGAATAGAGCCAGTGCCTGAAGGCAGAACAATTACCTGATATCTCTTTGGCTTAGGATGGATCATATGTTTCTCAGCAGAAAACACATCCAAGTGGTCAGGAACTGCACATTATGTAGAGCTCAGTGGCACTAAATTAGACACCGCCATTTCTCCATACTCATAAGCACAAAGAGAAATCTGCCCCACTCCCGTTTTTTTTTGAGAGTTTCGAATATTTCATTAGGGAGAGATGATGTCCATCGCATGGCCTCCTGCTCTGGATAACTACAACATGATAAGCTGTAGGCCTGCCTACTTAGCCACAAGGCCATCAAATCTCTTTACACTCTTGGTGAGAACACCCCTAGACCCCCAACTTCTTGCCATTCATAGGCAAGACCACTAAATCATTGAACTAAGTATGGTATTTGGGTCTATAATTTGAATGTATTACCCACCTGCCCATACTCTTTGCCTCACTCACCTAGACTTTCCTCCCTATACTTCTCTCTATATTCCTTAATTTGTCACAGTCACCTACCTATCCCTTTAAATTCTTGGGTACATGTTTCCTATTCAGTCTATTCTCCTATATCTTCAACCTCTTCCCAGGATATCCCTCCACCTCCTCACCTTAATCAAGACCTGCCTGTCCCATTAAGACATGAAGCTGTCAAAGACGAATATTCTCTCTTAATCCTTGAATCCCAGAGCCAGAGACAGCCTTATTCCTCACTGCTACTTCAAAGTCATTTCTCCTCTTTTATTCGAAAAATCTCAAGGTCCTATAAAACTCATGCCATCAGACAAAACCTGAAAGGATATTTTGTTGCTGCTCATATCAAGAACCAAAAAACTACTCTTCAATTCCATTAGCCAAATATTTATTCAGTGCCCAATTTGGTTCTAAGTCCTGCCTTCAACATAGGTGATACAATGATCAATAAGATAGGGACCCTGTTCTCAAGAAGCACACAGCCTGGTGGGAAAGGATAGCAGAAGCTTTGAAACATAAATATCTCTACTATAACTCTTTTATAAAGCAGTGAGGAGTACTGTCCTAAAGGTGCAAAAAGAGGTCAGAACACAAAGGAGGTGGGATTTGTGAAGGCTTTTGCCAAAAAGAGACACACTTGGACTACTATTTGAAGCCAACATCACTGGAGCAAAGACATCAGTCATACACAAACTAACCCAGAGTGCATCTGGAGGTTTCAGAAATGGAAATGGAACACACTAACTATGGCATTTTCTATACCTGTTAGCAAGATCAAGTCTAACTCTGGGGTCCCTAGACTCTTGAAAAGCCTCACGCATCAGAAGCACTTCTGTGTCCTTGAACATTCTATGCAGTCAGAACTATGGAGTGACAGGGCAGGGGAATAACTTAGTGGAAATAATTATCTGCCTAGCTATCAAAGAATCGAGTACTCACAGTGTCGTTTTTAAAGGGTCAAATGTCAGAAAAAGTACAACTCCCTGATGTGCAATTGATTACATAAAAGCAAGAGGACAGTTTGTCAGAAACTTCTATTCCAGCCCTTGTACATTAGCAGGACAATATGTAAAACTACCACAAATTATTGACTTGTCCCAGCACTTAGAGAAGAGGCCAGGGCTTCCTCAATTCATAAATCAGGATCTCTAAATAGATGAGTGATTCTTAGAGCATTGAATGAGGACTCATAAGGCCATGTAAGCTTAGGTGGAACATTCTATTTTCTGAACTCCAGTTTTCCCATATGTAAAATAATTTATTAATACCAACATCTGTGAGTTATCCTAAGCACCAAATGAGAAAATAGGTGTTTTGCAACATCACCTATGTATTTAGAAGAGTAATATTACATCCATTCCCCAAAACTTGCCAGTTTCCTCTCTTCAATTCAGAGGACAGACTTTACTATTGACTCTTGCCTCCCTAAGAAGCATCAGCAAATTTACCCTGGTTCCATCACCGACAATGGAATCTCCTCCAAGAAATGTTGGAGTCCCTTGTAATAATCTGTCTATCATCACTCAGTAACTTCTAGAAACGCTGCCCATGTATTGTTGAAAATTGATCCCAGAACCCTGAATAAAATATTAACATTTTTACTTAAAAATAAAAGTAAGACCTAGCCAGTGCAATAAGGCAAGAAAAAGAAATAAAATACATACACGTTGGAAAGGAATTAATAAAACTATCTCCATTCACAGATGACATGATTGTCTATAGAGAAAATCCCAAGTAAACTTAACAAAAATCTAGAGGTAAGTGAGTTTAGCAAAGTTGTGGGATACAAGGGGGTGCAAGGACAATATACAAAAGTCCTTTGCCTTTCTATATACAAGCAATGAAATTGGAAATTAAAATTTGAAATTAAAAAAGATGTCATTTGCAGTACCACCAAAAAGTGAAGTATTTATATATAAGTCCAACAAAATCATGTAGGATTTGTATGCAGTGATCTACAAAGCACTAATGAAAGAAATTTTAAAACAAAGTATATAAGTAGAAATATAGTTCATATTCATGGGTTGGAAGACTCAATATTAAGTTAAGATGTTGATTCTTCCTCACCTCATCTACAGATTCAATTCAAACCCAAACTCCCAGTAAAAATTTTGTAGCTCCTGACAATTTGACTATAAAATTCATGTGGAAATGCAAAGGATTTAGAGTAGCCAATCAAAATAACTTTGAAAAAGAACAATAAAATTATAAAATATTACCTGATATTAAGATTTATTACAAAACTACATTAAGCAATATAGCAGGGCATTGGCATAATGATAGACAAATAGTCCACTGGAAGAAAATACAGAGTCCAGAAAAGAAAGGAAAAAATACCTGGATCTATACCTCATACCATATATAAAATTTAATTCAAAATGACACATTGACCTAAATGTAAACCTTGAAACTATGAAACTTCTAAATCTAAGCATGGAAGAAAATTTGGGGGATCCTAGGCCAGACAATAATTCATTAGATATGATACCAAAACACCAAATCCATTAAAAAAGAAATAAACTGGGACTTCCCTGGTGGTCCAGTGGATAAAACTCTGTGCTCCCAATGCAGGGGGCCCGGGTTTGATCCCTGGTAGGGGAACTAGATCCTGCATGCCTGCCGCAACTAAGAGTCCACATGCCGCGACTAAGAAGTCCTCATGTCACAACTGAAGATCTTGCATGCCCTAGCGAGGATCCCATGTGCCGCAACTAAGACCCAGAGCAGCCTAAATAAATAGATAAATAAATATTTTAATTAATAAATAAATAAATTGATGGTTTAATTAATAAGACATGTCTTTAGAGTCATCAGCATTAAGAAAAGAAAATAAATAAATAAATAAACAAACTGTTAGATTGGGCTTCAACAACAACAACAAAAAACTTCTCTCCAAAACATTGTTAGGAGAATGAAAGGTTAAGAGAAAATATTAGAAAATCATGTATTCAATCAAGGACTTGTATCCAGTGTATACAGAGAACTCTCAAAACTCAATAATAAGAAAACAAACAATCCAATAAAAATAAATTTAAAAAATTTCAACAGACACATCAGCAGATAAGATATGTGAATGGCCAATAAGCACATGAAAAGATGCTCAACCTAGTAATCTGGAATATGTAGATTAAAGCCACAATGATATGCCAATACATACTTGCTAAGTGGCTGAAATTAAAAAGGTTGACCAAACTAAGTATACCCTAATCTTTTCAATCTTCCATTCCCACTATCACTTTAGTTCAGATTCTTATGAACTATTGCCTTTACTGTTGAAATAGTTCCTTGAAAAGTCTCCACATTTTTATTCCTGCCACCCTCCAAATGTTCTCCATGCTGTAAACAGTGTGCTATGTTCTGAATGTCTGCATCCTCTCCAAAATTCATATGTTGAAATCTTAATGCCTAATGTGATGGTATTAGTAGGTGAGGCCTTTGGGAGGTGATAAGGCCATGAGAGCAGAGCCCTCATGAATGAAATTAATGATCTTATAAAAGAGACCCAAGAGAGCCCCCTTACCCTTTTTCAAGATGTGAGGATATGAGAAGTTTGTGGCTCAGAAGAGGGCGCTCTGCTGAAACCCTGATCTCAGACTTCTGACTTCCAGAACTATGAGAAATAAATTTCTCCAAACATTGTTAAGTGAATGAAAGGTTAAGAGAAAATATTAGAAAATATACAAATAAATAAATAAATTGGATGTTTATAAGCCATCCAGTCTGTGGTATTTTATCATAGCAGACAGAACAGACTAAGCCAGAAAATTGGGACTGGTAGTGGGGTTGCAGCTGTAACAAATACCTAAAAGTGAGGAGGCAGCTTTGGAACTGAGTAACGGGCAGAGGCTGGAAGAGTCTGGAGGTGCATGCTAGAAAAAGTCTGCCATGCTGTGAATGGACTGTTAAGGGTTATTCTTGTGAGGACTCAGAAGAGAAGAGGAGAGCTGTAGAGAATGCCTCACTTTCACCTTGTGCCTCTCTCCTGCTTCACCAATATGCTCTACCTACACTGGCTTCTCTCATCTTGCTTTTAAATAAATTGTATCTTATCTTCTTCCTCTTGTGTATCTTATGCATCCTACCAGACAAAACCACGTAATTTTTCCTGAACATGTTATTTTATTTCAGACTTTTGTGCCCTTTACAGATCTACTATTTTCTTTGTCTGGAATGTCCTCACTTCTCCTGGCCAACTTGTAACCATTTGTCAAGATTCTGCTACAGCATCATATCTTCTATGACTCAGTGCTCCAAGCATCAGCTCTTCTGTGCCCATAACATTTTACATTTCATCAGTCAATAACAACTCTCTCAGTGCATTATAAGAACTAATTTATATGCCTGCCTCTCCTACTGTGAGCCCTTTAATGGTATGAATTGTGACTATACATTTAGTGCCTATACAATTTTTTATGAATATATGTTTTTTGTGTGAATTGTGACTATACATGTAGTTATGATTAGCACCTAATTCATGGTTGGTGCTCAATAAATGTTTAAGAATTTAATTTACATCTACTCTAAAACATTGTTTTATGCCTAGGCCATCCTTATGGTGTGGAAATGATTTTCAATTTAGAGAGATACTTGCCTGAAGTACAAGCTTAAATCTTGTTTTTTGTTTGTTTGTTTGTTTGTCTACTAATAGGATAGGATCATTAAGTGTCATTTGGGACTTCCATACTCCCTGTGTCTTGGTACCAAGCAAGACAAGATGATTCTTTTTTTATATATATATAAATTTATTTATTTATTTTTGTCTGTGTTGTGTCTTTGTTGCTGCGAGCTGCTACGCCGGGCTTTCCCTAGTTGGCGTTGAGCAGGGGCTACTCTTTGCTGTGGTGCACAGGCCCCTCACTGCGGTGGCCTCTCCTGCTGCAGAGCACGGGCTCCAGGTGCACGGGCTTCAGTAGTTGCAGCACGTGGGCTCTAAAGCGCAGGCTCAGTAGCTGTGGCACACGGGCTTAGTTGTTCCACGGCACGTGGGATCTTCCCAGACCAGGGCTCGAATCCGTGTCCCCTGCACTGGCAGGCAGACTCCTAACCACTGTACCACCAGGGAAGTCCCAGGATGATTCTTTTCAAAAATTGCAATTTAGTGAAAACAAATGAGCTCTCAGATCTGCAGAAGACATTACTGACTTTGAGCTCTTTTCCACAGGAGGTGAAAGACAAATCCAGCAATTGTTTCAAGGTGAAGTTTTTGAATTTTTCTTTTTCCTTCTTTTTCTTTTGGTCTAAATTGTTTTTATTTTTGGTACTCCCTAGCATCATCACAGGCAGTTTCACACAGGTAAAAATGAAAGATTTAGACCATCCTTTGCCCTAATGTGTGGGTGTTCATAGAGTCCTGGCTTTCAGTTTCTCTTGCTATCTGTTTCGAATGCCTCAGCCATTTACAAAATTTCTGAACATTTGTTTGGAGGAAGTTACATAAGAAGGGAGGCTGGGTGCTGGAAATCCAGGAAAATTTTTCAGACGCAGCATGATGTTGTGAAATATTTATATCTTCACCTGTGGCCCTGAACTGATGATTGTTTCCTCCAGGAGACTTCTGAGTTTTTTTTGTCACAGTCGTATATTACCTTCAAACCACTCACTACCTTAATAGTCCTCTGAGGAGCTTCACCTTACTCTCTCTAACATATTTGTAGAGTTGTTTACAGCTGTGTGATTTGTGTTTTTAACATAAATCTGGCCCCAGGACTTTCCTACGGTGATGGATGGTTCTCCCAGAAGTTTTCATTATTAACTTAATTGTTCCAGATGCTCCTCCCAGCCCCATTGGGAGCTTCCTTTTTATTGGAAATGGTCACAAGAAGTGTGGTCCAACCTTAAATCAATTAGGCAATAATTATGTGACCTATGGCTAAGCTTACCATTTCTTGCATGCCCCTCCGGGACACTTTTAAAATTCTTCTTTGAAATACACATGGAAGTTGAACTTTAGATATGTCAGGAGCTTTGGGGGCAGGAAAATCATCTTGTTTGTTCCCAGAAGTCCTGATATGGGTAGAAAGCCGGGACTACGAGCAGAGTTAAGAGTGAAGTCAACTTTGGCTCAGTGTCTGAATAGACAATCTAAGCGTCAAACTGGACTGAGACCTGATATGCTTTCTCAAGAATAATGACACTTTCACATTTTTCATCTAGGACAGATTTAGAGATGGTGCTCTAGTCACAAGTGGATTCTAAGGGACTGGATTGGAATCTACATTTGCATAGCAATTTATGTAAGATTGTGAAAACATCATTTGTCCACATCAATGAATTGAGGAAAAGGGCTAGATACTTGGTGGAAAGCCAAAGGCCCCCAAGCCACTTCTGCTGTTGCTGCTACTCAGGGAATAGTGCAGTCTCCATAATGGAAAGTGTTTGACTTTTTGGTGCAATTATTGGAAAGGGGAATTCTTTTTTTCTGTTGTTTTTTTTGGCCGCACCACAGCTTGTGGGATCTTAGTTTACTTCCCCGACCAGGGATTGAACCTGGGCCCTTGGCAGTGAAAGTGCACAGTCCTAACCACTGCACTGCCAGGGAATTCCAGAAAGGGGATTCTTGCTTCGAGTAGATTTTATTCTTCTATGTTTCCATGAATTGACTTTTATATAAACCAACTTGATTTCTTGTCACTTCATGATATAAATCCTAGATATAATTCTTAAATAATTCTGCTGTTTTAAGGAGGGATAGATGTGAAACTGTACTTTCTGCCAATCGTGACTATACACGAAAACCCAAATGAAGTAGATAAGGCAGGTAGTTCTGGTCCTATTTTATATAAGGAAAAATGGAAAGTCAGTGGCCTGAAGTTAAACATTTTAACATTTAACACAGATAATACTTTATAGAAGGAGAAAGCAAAGTTTAGGTGGCATTAAGGTATCACATTTAACATACTGGTAGACCCTAGTAAGGTACAGATCCATCCTTACATTCTTCTTTCCACAAGACAACTTTGTTACCATAAACAGCTGAGTTTATAGATGTAAATGGTAGATTTCCAGCATTTTAGCTATCTAAAGAATGCCTAAAGTTAAAAGCAATTTCTATTTCTACTTTTGTTAAATTTTTATCTGTTACTAGTTTATTCATCAGTTTCATACATATACATACACATACACATAAGACCATAAACCAAGAATGTCTGCATGCACACACTTACCCTTGATCCTGTATCAAAAGTTCACAGTTACCGTAGGTTGGAAAAGAAACTAAAGAATGACCAGCAAAGCAGCAGGCCAGCAGAGTTTTAGGTGAGTGTACCAGATCTGCTTCTTTTTAAAGAAGTGTGGGGCTTGGGACTAAGGTTCTACCTTCTCAGAGAAGACAGCTAACCATACAGACCATGCCATCCCTCTGCCAACTCCCCAAAATCAAGCATTCAGCCTATAAAACACTATGAGAAATTTTTAAAATTTTATTGTGGAAAATGTCAAATATATATAAAAGTAGAGGGGTTAGTATAATGAAAACCATGTACTCATCACCCAGCTTCAACTATTATTAATTCATTACCAATTTTGTTTCACCTATACTCTCCTGTATTCGTTTTCTATTGCTCCAAGGCAAATTATCAACACTCTTAGAGACTTCAAACAACATTATCTCACAGAAAGTCAGAATTCTGGGCATGGTGTAACTGGGTTCTCTGCTTGTGGTCTTACCAAACTGCAAAGTATTTCCTGGAGCTATGATCTCATATGGAGCTTGGGGTCTTCTACCAAGCTTATACAGTTGTTGGCACAATTCAATTGCTTGTGGACGTAGGACTGAAGTCCTCATTTTCTTGCTGGGTGTCAGTCAGGGACCACTCTCATCTCCTAGAGACCACTCTTAAGTCTGTGGCGTGTGGCTCTCTCCATAGGCAAACATGGTTGTTTACTTCTTCAAGGACAGCAGGAAAGCATCTGCTGCTGCTTCTTGTCTCTTTTCATGGCAATCCTGATGAGGATGGGCCCAACTAGAAAAATCTCCCATTTTATTAACTCAAAGTCAGCTGATTAGGTATCTTAATTACATGTGAAAAAGGTATCATGCCATATTGTATAACATAATCATGGGAGCAATATCCTATCATATTCACAGGTCTCACTCAAGGGGAAGAGTTTATACAGTTAAATATCAGGGGATAGGATTCATGGGGGCCATGTCAGAATTTCATCTACCTTATTCACCCATATTATTTTGAAACAAATCCCTGACAGAATATCATTTAATTTATAAATATTTATGTACGTATCTCTAAAATATAAAGACTGTTTTTTTTGGGTTTTTTCTTAATTGGAGTATAGTTGCTTTACAATGTTATGTTAGTTTCTGCTGTACAGCAAAGTGAATCAGTTACACATATACATAAATCCCCTATTTTTTGGATTTCCTTCCCATTTAGGTCACCACAGATCACTGAGTAGAGTTCCCTGTACTATGCAGTAGGTTCTCATTAGTTACATTAAAGACTGATTTTTAAACATAATCACTATGCCATTATCACACTTAAAAATAAAAAATAATATCAGATATCTAGTCAGAGTTCAAATTTTTCCTATTGTTTTACTATTTTTTAACTTATTTGTTCATGGCATGATCCTAAATAGCTTCAAGTATTGAAGTTGGGCTATATGTTTCTTAAATCTTTTTAAATATACAGGCTCCTCCTCCATCTTTTCTTTTTTCCTTTGTAACTTTTTTGTTGAAGAAACAGGATCATTTGTCATATAAAGTTCTTAGATGAGAATTTTGTTTTACTATTAAACTTTTTATTTTGAGATAATTGTAGATTCGATTCGCATTTACATTTACCCCTTTTCTCCCATAGTATCATTTTGCAAAACTGTATTATAATATATAGTCAAGGTACAGAATATTCCTGTCATCACAAGAATTCCTCATGTTGCCCTTTTATAGCTACATCTACTTTCTTCCTGCCCCAACCCTCCTTAATCCCTATCAACCATTAACCTGATTGCCATTTCCATAAATTTGTCATTTCAAGAATGATATATAAATGGAATCATACAGTATGTGACCATTTGAAATTGGCTGTTTCACTCAGCAAAATTCCCTAAAGACCTATCCAAGTTGTTCATTCTTTTATATTGCTGACTAGTGGTTCATGGTATGGACATATGACAGTTTGTTTAACCAATCTAGGATATCTATATTGTTTCCTGATTTTGATTCTTTTTTATATCATCTATTTCTTTGCTGAAACTTTATATATCTTTTCTGAGGCTATTTTTTCATTTGTTTTAATCATGCCCATAATTGCTTATTGAAACATTTTTGTGATGACTGCTTTGAAGTCTTCGTTAAATAATTCTAACATTACTATTATCTTGTTGTTAGCCTCCGTGCATTGCCTTTCTCATTCAGTTTGAGATCTTTTTAGTTCTTGGTATGATGATTTTCAGTTGAAACTTGGACATTTTGTTTTAGTTGAGTTTTAGTTGTTCACAGCAGGAATAATAGGAAAAAATACATCTACTCCATGTTCTCAGAAGAAGTCTCCAGACTAGATTTTGATGATTAGATAAGGTCAGTGTATTTTCCCTCCATTTTTCAGATCAGTAATTTCTATTGCTCTCTTCTCAAGTTCACTGATTCTATCCTCTGTCATCTCCACTCTACTACTGAGCCTATCCAGCAAGTTTTTTTATCAGTTATTGTATTTTTCAGTTTTATACTTTCTGTTTCTTTTTTATAATCTCCATTTCTCTTCTAAGAATTTTTCTTTTGTTTACAGAGAATTTGTAGTTGCTTGTTGAACTAGTTTTATAATGGCTGCTTAATAATTAATTAAAAACATAATTCCAATGTTTTATTCACCTTAGTGTTGGCATCTGCCGATTGTCTTTTCTCTCTCAAATTGTGATTTACTTGGTTCTGGCTATGAAAGATATTTTCCAATTGTATCTTGCACATTTTGGACATTATATTATGAATTCTAGATCCTATTCCTTTTTCTTCTTTTTAGCAGACAATTCCCCTGTTGAGATATATGGCGGGTCCATGTTCAGCTTTCCTCTGGTCCCCACCAACATCTTCCCAGCAAAAGTAAGGTGCTGACTCAGCCTTATTACAGAAAGATAGAGTGGAAGTTCAGCTCCCTTTTCACTGAGCTGACACAGCCCTGGCAAATGTGAAGAACTAACTCACACCTCCTGCGTGCCTGCCATCCAGGATGTAAACTTGCCTTTCTGCTGAGCAGTGTGGCCACCAACACGAGTGGGGAAGAGGGATAACTCAAACTGCTTTGCTGCTGTAGGGCAGGGTAGATTGGGAACTCACCACTGCCCCCAATGCTACTAGGAAAGTGGAGAGGAGGGGAGGAGTGGAGTGCCACATAGCTCTGCTTCAGACTGCATAGTCCAATATTATGAGGGGGAAGAGGCTCAGTAGCCACTGGATTCTGCTCACATTATCCTTGAAAGGGGAATCGGAGCACCTCCTACTTCTGCCATCTGGAAAATGGAAGACCGGCTCTCTGCTCTGCCCACCCACACCACCTTTGGGGGGAATCAGAGTGTTGCCTGTTTCTGCCAGGCAGGGAATGTGAAGCCTAACTCTTTGCTAAGCCCTGCCAACATTAACATTTTCTATTGTTAGACCAACCTTTTCCTGGTCTTTTGGCTAGGGGCAACAGGTTTTTCTTGTAACTTTTTTTGTATCTTCCTGCTGGAAGTACTTGGTTGGAGGTCTCTGCAGCACCCTCCCATATATCCAGCATATATAGGAGTCAATATGAAAACAAAGAGAACTCACAGTGGTGTCACTAACTCAAGTCCCAAGGTCCCTCAACAGTCTGTCTTCTTTCTACATTCCAGGGTCCCCCTATGCTTGTTTGCTGTATTACATATAGGAATTTTTATTGTAAGGCAAAGGGTCTGTGAAGAATGGGTCTGAGGTAGCAGAGAGAGAGGCCCCTGGGCTGGACAACTGGTCTTTGGCAAGTGGAGTAAAATTGAAGTTTTGGTCTCATCCAGACACTCCAGGGACAAAGCTAGTGGCAGAAGCTGAGCTCTGCTGAAGTAAAGAGATAAGATGCCCACTCCTGAGGTCAAGGAAAACTTCCCTGTCTGCACATGCACAGGAAGGCTCCTTGGGGGTCAAAAAGGGAGGGGGCGCCACCCCATAATATGTGTAGACATGCACCCCCAGGCCTCTGTGGTGGGATCCATCTTAGCAAAAAGTTGCTCACGCATCTTGGGGAGGGTTCTAGGACCAGTCAGGTGTGAAAAAAGAAACAAAATAATTGGCCAAATGTAAAGAAAGACCTGGAAGGACTGTCCTATATAAGTGATTTAAATCACCTCTTTACTGCACTCCTCATTCAGGACATCCGCACTCCTCTCCAGGTGTGTATTTCTGCCCTGCTTCTGACTTAAATAAACTGTTTCTCTGTGTGCTGTGTCTCTAATAATAAACTTTGTACCTGTTTTGCAGTTTTTGCCTCCTTGAAACATTTTTGCTTTCAAATGGGATAAGAATCAGAGAATTTTGCTGCTAGCCTCTGGCCCCTGGTAGACTGGTGGCTAGATTCTATCCCTGGACAGGGAAATAAGATCCTGCTTCAAGACTACTGTCCCTCTGAGAACAGGTCTATTCTATCTGGGCTGGAACTGGAAGTTTACTGGTATTTTTCTATATATTCTGTGTCTCAATTTTGGGAACATATGGAATACAGTTATAATAACTATTTTAATGTCTTGTCTGCTAATTCTACAATCAGTTCTAGGTCAGTTTCAATTTCTTAGGATAATTTTAATTTGCATTTCTCTTACCACAGGATTGAACATCTTTGCACATTGTTAAAGGTCAGTTCTATATCTTTTTTGTGAAATGTCTGTTCATGTATTTTTCCCATTTTTGTATTAGGTTTTGACATATTAGTGATATCAGCCCTTTATCTGTGATCTATGTTGCAAATATATTTGCCAGTCTGTCAGTTCTCCATGAGTTTGTTCATGGTGTGTTATATTCTGTCTTCTTGAAATTTTAAGCAAAGTGATGTAGTAATGCCTCCTTAGTAAGTAAGCAACCAGTGGACACACGGGAGGGAGGGATTTATACATAGAAAACTGAAAGAAGAACCATAAAGTCAAATGTGGCATGCCCAGATGAGGATTACAAGCCCACTGTACCTACTGCTTTATTAGGAACATAATGCCTGTGGCTAATTCCACCACCCCTTTCTAGGGCCAGAAAAAAATATCAGAAGACAAAGGGTTTGGGAGATATGATAATTGTTTTCAAATATCTAAACTGGTATTATTCAGAAGCAAAACAAAAGTTTAGGAGGATATTATAATAAAATATTTACTTTTAAAAGAAGTCTATTTGTCAACACTACATGAAGATACTAATGTTTATTTTTACCTTTTTGGAGTTTTCTATTTTTAACAGCTTTATGGAGATTTAATTTACATACCATACAATTCAACCTTTTAAAGTATATCATTCAATAGTCTGTAGTATATTCACAGAGTTTTGCAATCTTCACAATAAGCTAATTTTAGAAAATTTTCATCACCCCTAAAATAAAGTCATATGCATTAGCAATCACCTACCATACCACATATACCAACTCAACACTAGAAGACACTAATCTACTTTCTGTATCTATATATTTGCCCATTCTGGATATTTCATATGAATAGAATCATACAATATGTTGTCCTTTGGGACTGGCTTCTTTGCTCAGCATGTTTTAAGGTTCATCCATGTTATAGTATGTATCAGTACTTTATTTCATTTCATTGCCAAATAATTTTCTATTGAATGGATATACCACATTTTATTTATCCATTCATCAGCTGCTGCACATTTGGGTGGCTTTCACTTTTGACAATTATGAATAATGTTTCTATTAGCATTCTTTTTTTTCTATTAACATTCTTGTACAAATTTTATGTGGACATCTGTTTTCATTTCTCTTGTGTATATACTTAAGAGGGAAATTACTGAATCATATGGTAATATTATGTTGAACTTTCTGAGGAGGTGCCAATCTGTTTTCCACCATTTTACCTTCCCCCAATAAATATATGAGGGTTCCAATTTCTCCTCATTCTTGTCAACACTATTATCTGACATTTTGATTATAGCCATCCTAGTGGGTATGAAGTGGTATCTCACTGTGGTTTTAATTTGCATCCCTGATGGCTAATGATGTTGGGTATCTTTTCATTTGCTTTTTGGCCACTTGTATATCTTCTTTGGAGAAATGTCATGTTAAATCCTTTCCCCATTTTTCAATTGGATTATTTGCATTTTTATGTTGAAGTTGTAGGTCTTCTTTACATATTCTGGATATAAGACCTTCATCAGATATATGATTTGCAAGTACCTTTTCCCATTCTGAGGGTTGTTTTTTCTCTTTATTGATGGTGTCTTTTGAAGTGTATATTTTAAAATTTTGATGAAATACAATTTATCAAAAATTTTCCTTGTGAAGAAAAAAATTTCCTTGTGTTTTTGATGTAATATACAAGAAACCATTGCCTGATCCAAGGTCACAAGGATTTACCCCTATGTTTTCTTATAAGAGTTTTATGCTTTCAACTTTACATTAAGGTTTTGATGAATTTTGAGTTAACTTTTACATATAGTGTAAGTTAGTGTTACAATTTCATTCTTTTAAATGTGAATATCCAGTTATCCCAACACCATTTGTTGAAAAGACTACTCTGTCTACATCTTGTTTCATATCTTAGGGGGAAAGCATTCATTCTTCACAGTTAATTATGACATTAGCTGTAGTATTTCATATATGCTATTTATCACGTTGAGGAACACCTTTGTCAGCTCAGGCTACCATAACAAAATATCATAGACTAGATAGCTTAAACTATAGAAACTTATTTTATCACAGTTCTGGAGGTTGTAGGTCTGAGATCAGGGTGCCAGCACGGTCAGTTTCTGGTGAGATCTCTCTTGCTGGCTTCTATTTGACAGCCTTCTCACTCTGTGCTCACATGGCCTTTTCTTGGTGTTTGTGCAGGGAAAGAAAAAGAGAGAGAAAGACAGAGAGAGAGAGTTCTCTTAAAGACATTAATCCTATCCAAATCAGGGCCCCATCCTTAAAATTCATTTAAGCTCAATTACCTACTTATAGACACCATCTCCAAATACAGTCACATTGGGAGTTAAGACTTCAGCATATGAATTTGGGTGGAGGGTGCACAACATAACAAGGAAACTCCCTTCTATTCCTAGTTTGTTTAAGGGTTTTTATCACAAATGCATGTTGGATTTTATCAACTGCTTTTCCTGAATTTATTGAGATTATAATGTGTTTTTTAATATTTTATTTTATGAATATAATATATACATTAATAGAATTTCAGATATTAAAATAACCTCACATTCTTAGGATAAATACCACTTGGTCAAGGAGTATAAGACTTTTATATTCTTTGAATTTGGTTTGCTGATATTTTGTTGGAAGTTTTTTTGTCTTAGCACCTTTAAGGAAAATCAACTGACCATAAATGTAAAGGTTTATTTCTGGACCCACAGTTCTACTGCATTGATATATATGTCTGTCCTCATGCCAGCCCCACGTTGTCTGGATTACTGCAATACTGTTATAAATTTTGAAACTGGTATGAGTTCTACAACTTTGTTCTTCTTTTTCAAGATCGCTTGGCTGTTCTGGGTCCCTTGCATTTACGTATGAATTTTAGGATCAGTTTGTCAATTTCTGCAAAATTCCAGGAGGATGTTGATAGGGATTGCACTGAATTTGCACCAATTTGCAGAGTATTGTCATTAACAATATCGACCCTTTCAAGCCATAAACATGGGATATCATTCTATTTATTTATATCTTCTTTAAAAATTTCCAAATATGTGCTGTAGTTTCTCATGTACAAGCCTTCTCTGGTTAAATTTATTCCTAAGTATTTTATTCTTGTTGATGCTCTTGTGAATGGAATTGTTTTCTTGATTTCAGTTGTGGACTGTTTATTGATAGTTTGTAGATATACAGTAGTAATCCCTTATCCACAGTTTTGCTTTTCACAGTTTCGGTTACCCATTTCCACATGGCCCAAAAATATTAAATGGAAAATTACAGAGATAAACAATTCATAAGTTTTAAATTGTGTGCTCTGAATAGCATGATGAAATCTCACGCTGCCCCACACAGGATGTGAATCATCTGCTAGTAGCCAGTTAGTAGCCATCTCAGGTGTCAGAACCATTGTCTCAGTGTCATGGTGCTTGTGTCCAAGTAACCCTAATTTTACTTAATTAAAATGGCCTCAAAGTGCGAGTAGTGATGCTGGCAATTCAGATATGCCAAAGAGAAGCCGCAAAGTGCTTTCTTTAAGTGAAAACGTCAAAGCTCTTGACTTTATAAGGAAACAAAAAAAATTGTATGCTGAGGTTACTAAGATCTACAGTAAGAATTTCTACCAGTGACATTGTGAAGAAGAAAAAGGAAATTTGTGCTAGTTTTGCTGTCATGCCTCAAACTGCAAAAGTTACAGCCAGGGTGTGAAGTAAGTGCTTAATTAAGATGGAAAAGGCATTAAATTTGTACAATAAGGTATTTTGAGAGAGAGAGAGACCATATTCACATAACTTTTATTACAGTATATTGTTCTATTTTATCATTAATTATTGTTGTTAGTCTCTTACTGTACCTATGTAAATTAAACTTTATCATAGGTATGTATGTATAGGAAAAAACATAGTATATATAGGGTTTGGTACTATCCGTGGCATCTTGGAACGTATTCCCCACAGACAAGGGGGGACTACTATATATTTAGTTTTTGTATATTGAAACTGTATCCTGCAAACTTGTTTTTCAGTTCTAGTATATTTTTAAAGAATTTCTTACTGATGTTCTATATACAAGATTATGTCATCTGTGAATAACAGTTAAACTCCTTTCCAATTTAGATGCCTTTTATTTATTTCTCTTTGTTGCTTAATTTTTATATCTATATTTAGTTGGCTATTGGTCTG
Source organism: Leucopleurus acutus (assembly GCF_964270905.1). Classification (NCBI taxonomy): domain Eukaryota; kingdom Metazoa; phylum Chordata; class Mammalia; order Artiodactyla; family Delphinidae; genus Leucopleurus; species Leucopleurus acutus. The sequence continues at coordinate 120,687,301 of NC_139148.1, read as the reverse complement.
TAGTTTTCTTTTTTATGATTTATTTGTGTGTCTTTCGTATCAGATAAAATTGGACCTGTAGAATGAGTTGGGAAATGTTCCCGCTTCTATTTTTGGGAAAAATTTGTGGAAAATTTACATTAATTCATCTTTAAATGTTAGGTAGATTAACCATTGAATCCATCCATTCATCATGATCAAATGGGATTTATCTGGAGAATGTAAAGCTGTTTCAAGATTTGTAAATCAATCAGTGTAATCCACCATATAAACAGAATAATTTCATGATTATTTCAACTGAAGCAGAAAAAGCGTTTGACAAAATACAATATCCATTCACGATTTTTTTTAATCTCAGAAAACAAGAAATACAAGAAAGGAACTTACTCAATCTGATAAACAGCATCTACAAAAATCATACACCTAATGTCAAACTTTATAGTGTAAATCTGAATGCCTTCCTCCTAAGATTAAAAACAAGGCAAGGATGTCTGCTCTCACCACTCCTATTCAGCATTGTTGTGAAATTATTACCAGTGGAATAAGGAAGAAAATTTAAAAGAGGCATACAGATTGGAATAAAATATATGTAACACTGTTCCTATTCTCAGAAGGTATGATTGACTATGTAGAAAACCCCAAAAGAGAAAAACGTGCTTAAACTAATACGTAGGGTTAGCATGGTCACAGAATGCAAGGTCAACACAAAACAATTATTTGTATTTGCATATAACAACAACAGAAAATTGGAAACCCAAAATGTTTTAAATATAATTCTCAATAGCTTGAAAAAATGGAAACTTAGGTATAAGTCAAAAATATCATGTGTAGGATCTGTATGCTGAAAACCACAAAATACTGATGAAAGAAATTAAAAGAACTAAATAAATGTAGATATATACTATGTTCATAGACTAGAAAACTCACTTAGTGAAGATGTTAATTCTCCAAAAATTGATCTTAAGGTTCAATGCAATACCAACCAAAATTCCAGCAGGATTTTTTTAAAACGATGACAAGCTGATTCAAAGTGCTTAACAAAGGGCAAAGGGACTAGAATGAGGATAAAACAATTTTGAATAAGCAGAAAAAGTTGGAGAAATTACACTACACGACTTTAAGATTTAGTACAAGGATACAGTAATCATGGCAGTTTGGTTAAGGGATACACATATAAATCAATGGAACAGAAAGGAGTACAGATCTAGTCCCAACAAAATATGGCCCATGAAGTTTTTGCAAATGTCTAAGTACAATTTAATTGAGAATTTTTAGTCTTTTTAAAAAATAGCATTGAAATAATTGGACATATATATGCAAAAAAAAGGACCTCATACTTTATGCAAAAATTAACTCAAAATGGATCATAGATTCAACTGTTAAATGAAAAACTATAAAACTTTTAAAAGAAAACAGGGGAAAGACTTCATGACCTGAAATTAGGCAAAGAAGTCTTAAACATGACACCAAAATTATGATTCATAAGACAAATTGCCTTCTTCAAAATTAAAGATTTTTGCTCTGAGCAATACACTTGTTAGGAGAATAAAAATCAAGCTGCAATCTGGAAGAAAATATTTTCAAATAATATACCCAACAAAGGACTTGTATCATGTATATATAAAGAGCTCTCAAAACTCAAAAATTAGAAAATAGCCCAATGTTTAAAATGGGCAAAAGACATCAGTTGACACTTCATCAAAGTGGACATATGCATAGCAAATAAGCAAATGAAAATATGTTCTACATCATTAGCCACTAGAGAAATGCAAATTCAAACTGCAATATGGTGCCACAAAACACATCTGAGAATAACTAAACTTTTAAATATGTATGTACAATACTAAGTATTATAGTGTTATCAAGTACGAACAACAACTTAAACTCTCATACATTACTGGTAGAAATATAGAGTGGTACAGCCATTGTGGAAAATGATTTGGTAATTTCTTATAAACCCACATTTATCATATGACTCAATCTCATTCTTGGGAGAAATAAAAACTTATGTTCACACAAAAACCTATAGATGAATGTTTATAGCAGCTCTATTTATGTTTTCCAAAACCTGGAAACAACCCAAATAACCATCTACAGGTGAACGAATTAACAAACTGTGGTGCATCCATAAAATGGAATACTACTCAGCAACAACAACAAAAATGAACTACTGATACACACAACTTGAATGACTCTCAAAGGCATTTTGCTGAGTGGAAAGAGCTGGTCTTAACAAGTTACAATCTTTATTATTGCACTGTTTTTAGGAAATATGAAGCCATATTTTAAAAGGAAAAAATAAGACTATTATAAGATTATCCCATTGAAAAGAAATAATGTGCATATCTTTTGCAACTGAATATCTATAGAAATACCTTTGAATCAAAATCATTTGACAAAACTCAGGTACTGATGAGCTTCAGAAAGAGGGCCGTGGGCCAAAATATAAAGGAAGAGAAATGCTCACAGAAAGAAAGAGGATGCATGGTTCTTCTAAAATGGAAAAGAAAGAACAAATAATACAGTGGTGAGAAAATTTCTGAGGCACAAAAATTATATATCAATGTGAAAGAAAACATTAATAATTTTGTGAGGACAATGTGTGAATGAAGCTGTTAAAATGGAAGAATGATAAATGCAGAAAACAAATATATGAGATCCAATAAGCTAAAAATCCCCCAAACAATAAAACAATGGGGGAGGGGCAGATACTTTCATAATGCATATGTATATCAAATCATCATGATGTACCCATTAATATCTTACCATTTTATTTGTCAGTTATACCTCAATAAACTAATCAAATTGCTTAAAACTAGTGCTAAAGAGAAAACCCTAAAAGTAGCCAGAGGGGGGGAATAAACACTTTACCTACAAAGGAAAAAAATATAAGGATGACAGTAGTTTTTGTGAAAACAGTGATGGCCCAGACACAAAAGATCAAGTATTGTATGATTCCATTTATGTGAAATATCCAGAAAAGGAAAATCCATGGAGACAGAAAGCAGATTAGTGGTTGCCTGGGGCTGGGGAATGAGGCAATGGGAAGTGACTGCTTAATGAGTACGAGGGTTTCGGTTTGGGGTCATTAAGAAATTCTGAAACATTTTAGTAGTGATGACTGCACTTTAAGTGCCACTGAATTGTACACTTGAAAATTGTTAACATGGTCAATTTTATGTTACGTGAACTTTACCACCAAAAAAAGAGAACCAGAGAAATTGGAACAACATCTTTAAAGGAATGAAAGAAAAAATAACCCTGTCTACCTAGAGTTCTCTTTTTTTTTTGGCTGTGTTGGGTCTTTTATTGCTGCACGTGGGCTTAGTTGCTCCATGGCATGTGGGATCTTCCTGGACCAGGGCTCGAACCCGTGTCCCCTGCATTGGCAGGCGGATTCTTAACCACTGTGCCACCAGGGAAGTCCCTACCTAGATTTCTATATCCAGTTAAAATATATTTCAAAAACAAAGGTAAAATAAAGACTTTTTCAGAACTACAAAACCTGAAATAATTCATCACCAACACATGTGCACTATGAGAAATATTAAAGAAAGTCCTCCAAGCAGACAGAAAATTATGCCAGATAATTTGGATTATGCCAGATTATCTGGATCTACAAAAGGAGTGAAGGTCAACTACATGGAAATTGGAACTCCATGGTATAACATAATTTCAACTACCTGAGTAAATATTGATATAAAAGGTGTTTGCCCTTTGGTGTAATTGTCTTTAAGGTATAATTGATAGTTTAAAGTAAAATGAATAGCAATGTATGGAGTGGTTTAAAACATGTGAAATATATGACAACTACAGACTAAAAACTGAGAAGGGAGAAATGGAAGTATACCGTTGGTTTTCGTGTGTCTAACTCTTCTGAGATCCAATGGACAGAGCTGGCTGTTTTCTTCTTTGTATATTAGGCCCTGGCACAGTGACCAGGTGAGCCCTCACATCCCAGGCATTTAAAAAACACTCATCGTTTAAAGTGTGAACACAAAGTAACTAGAGGAAATGCTGTGAACCCCAGACAAATTATGCTTCTCTGTTCCTTGAATGAAAACCTCTTATAAGAATCACTTCACATTTAGGGTATTAAACTACACATCTTTAATTGATTGGGTTGAGATTAGGCAACCTGGATATCAGTCAAGAGGATTGTGGGCCATGTTGGGGGAGCTGAGGCAACAGATGGAAGTATAATGAGTGAAGTTCTCTGCTCTTGTTGAAGGAGCCAGAACATGAACAGAATAGTTTCAAAAGAAGGAAACACAGATGCAAAGTTGGAGAAGGCCCTTCATGGTATTTGGTGCTGAGAAGCTACCAGGTAAAGGCGCTAGCAGGGGCTTCTTTGCAGAAGAGAGTTCAAAGCAAGGCTAGGAAGGAAAGTAGAGACAAGGTTTTGGATAGACAGGCAGCAAGAGCCTGTGAAAAATCCTAACAAAATCTTCAGGGGGCCAGTGAGTTGCAGGGAAAGCAGCCAGCCTCAGGCTGAGAATGTGGACTAGACGCGTCAGTAGGACAGTGTGTGCCTTTGTGTCTGGATCAGGGGTGGGGCAATGAGGAGTTGGGGAACAAGAAATGGGATGGTAAGGTATGCTGGGGATGCAGAGGTTGGGGGCACACAAGTTGTTGGCAGTGCTGGAAAGCCAGGCAGCAAAAGTGGGATTCAGTGCATTGGGCAGAATGGAATCACTGTATATATAATATGAACCACAAATACACAGGCATGTGTGTGTGTGTGTGTGTGTGTGTGTGTGTGTGTGTGTGTGTGTGTTTATGATACATGTGTGTTATATTACATGCGTAAGTATATATATCTATTATGTTTATGTATGTATATATAGTTATACATATCAAGAAAAAGTACTCACCCAGAAATCCACCAGGGAAAGTTTTCCTGTGTTTCATTAAACTGGGTGAGGACTTTTTTTTGTTTTAAAGTTTTCCTTGTGGGACTTGCCTGGTGGCACAGTGGTTGGGAATCCGCCTGCCAGTGTAGGTGACATGGGTTCAAGCCCTGGTCCAGGAAGATCCCACATGCCGTGGAGCAACTAAGCTCGTGTGCTACTGAGCCTGCACTCTAGAGTCCGCAAGCCACAACTACTGAGCCCATGCACCACAACTACTGAAGCCCGCACGCCTAGAGCCCGTGCTCCACAACAGAATCTACTGCATTGAGAAGCCCACACACTGCAACAAAGAGTAGCCCCTGCTCGCCGCAACTAGAGAAAGCCTGTGCACAGCAACAAAGACCCAATGCAGCCAAAAATAAATTTAAAAAAAGAAGTTTTCCTTGTATTCATTAAACTTTGTGTGATTTTAGCTGCTAACTGGTTTTGCAGGAGAAGGAATGATATCCTATAGCATGCAGACTACTGTGAATGAATGACCTCTATTGATGTGGCCTAATTCTCCAGCCCAAACCCCTCTTCTGATAATCCAACCCATGTTTCCTACTGCCCAAGGGACAGCTTTAGGTGGATAGCACACTCCACCTCACCATCTACATGGCCCACACTGACGTCATTCGCCATGCCCTTCATCATCTCTACTCCTCACTCAAATCACCACCAGCTCTTCTTCCTCTATCCACAATCTCAGGTAGGAGAAACAGCTTCTACCTAATCAGCAAACTTCAGAACTCATACACTCTAACACCATTTCACAGAATTTTCCTAAAATCTGTCTCCTTATCTCTTCCCACCCACAGCTGAATTAAGTCCCTTGTCATTTTGTTTTGTTTTGTTTACTCATTGTTTTTAACTCATTATGTGTTCAATAAATATTAGTTGAATTGATAAATGAAGGAATAAATCAATCAATAAAAATGCTGGAGGATCACATTCAATGATTTAAAATGTAGAGCCTGTCCCCTGCCTGGGCCTTCTGCCTGCATGGAGGAAACCCAAAGTGTTACAGCTGCTCATGTAACTTCAGAAATCCCATGGGAAAATCTCACTGAGAGTGTCATTTTGGACATCTCCCCATGTGCAAACACCATTTTAGAGGTGGAGATGCTCTCAACAGGATAGTACCTGTTGCTTACTGCATTGGACTTCACACATCCCCTCACTCCCAGTCAGTTTAACAAAGAAGGGTACCATCTCCACAGGATTCCATCAACCCTGCAAATGTTTGCACCGTGGGCCAATCCTGTATCCCAAACAGTGTCTGGTGGCAACATAGACCGGCAGTCATAGACACAGGACACCCGCCCTCTAGTGTCCCAACAGCTCAGAATCCGTGGGAGGCAGCCTGAGCTGGGGACAACACCTGGATCATTTTTCAGTGCACGTTCACACCCAGCCCTTTTGCTGCAGAGTCTCTGAGGTGATTAGTCCCAGGGATCGCCCCTCCAATTGCCCCCTCCTTGTGGCTGCGCACTGCCTTCCACTCTTCATTGGTGCCCCTGGCCTGTCTCACCTGGCAGACGTCGGTCACCACCCCACTCACATAGCCCAGCTGCTACGGAGGGGTCCACTGCGCACAGGGGCACATCCCAGCCTCCAGCAGGCATCAAGACAGCTCCCAGTGCGGGGACACTGGCAAGGGAGCACTGGACCACTAGAGGTGTCAAGAAATGTAGCTCACCCAAATGATGCAGGGGAGCAGCTGTGCTCTTCCTGGCAGGACACAGGGGCGACTCTAAGGCAGCGGGTGGTGTCTGGCATGTGGCTGGTCCACTCCTCCAATGACCTACCCACTCAGACCACACTGGGACTTCCAGCTGGTCATGAGGATGCCGAGATTCCCCAGCCTATTCTTGTAAGGCGTCCAGTACCACCCGCCCAGGTTCCCCACCATCTCTCCTTCTGGGCCCTGAACTCTGGGCTCGGAGAGCCCTGACCGCCAGCCTGCCTGGGGCTCTCTGGACTCGGTTTTGTACGTGCTCTCTCGTGGGCCCTGGCGATCGCTCTCGCCAGGATGCTCTCAGTGACCCTCACTCACTGAGACTATCCTTCCCTGGCTCCTGGTCATTCTGGCCAAATCCTTGCTTCTCAAAGTAAAGGAGAAAGGTCCTGCTGACATTTCAGAACTTTAAGTCATGCCCAGAGGAATCCCTTCTCTCAGGACATCACTGAACAAATCCAGTTTTATATGCGTGAGGGATTAAGTTAATTTTCTGCTTAACCTAATGAGAAAATGGGAGACACAAATTAAAATAACTTTGACACAATATTTTTTCACTTGTAATTTTGACCAAAATTTAAAGTATTGGTAAAATAATATGTTCATGAGAGTGTAGGATATTTACATACAGTAATTTGTGAGAAAATATACTGGAATACAATGTTGGCAATATTTATAAAAATTTTAAATATTCATGCCCTTTGCACATTAACACAACTTCTATGTTATATCTTTATTATTAGAAAACATATAAAATTTCCAAAAAAAATCATGTTCATACATGTTGATTTCAGTTCTATTAATCATAGTAACCAATGGTAAACAGCTTACGTGTCCATCAGGAGGAGAAGTGCTTAATTAATTATGGCACATACATACTTTAGAATTCTAGGGAGTAGGTGCTGTCATGGAAGGATCTTGCATTCACTTTATTAAGTGGCAAAGGTAAGTGGAAGGTTAATATATACGTAATTACCAAGTATGTTAAAAGAAAAATGATATATATTTTAATATATACATTTATGGAAAAGCCTAGAATAGCCTTTAAAATAATACGAAGTGAGAGAGTGGCATACACTACCAAATGTAAAATAGCTAGCTAGTGGGAAGCAGCCACATAGCACAGGGAGATCAGCTTGGTGCTTTGTGACCACCTAGAGGGGTGGGATAGGGAGGGTGGGAGGGAGATGCAAGAGTGAGGAGATATGGGGATATATGTATACATATAGCTGATTCACTGTGTTATAAAGCAGAGACTAACACACCATTGTAAAGCAATTATACTCCAAAAAAGATGTTTAAAAAAAAAAAAAATAATACACACCAGATTTTTAATTGTGGTTACCTCTGAGAAGGGGTCTGAATTTTGGAGGAACTTTGTAAAGGGGGAAATTGTGATTGATTTTTATTTTTAGAATTTTTTTACAAGAATATATGAACTACTAGCTTTCTAAGTAAAATATTTAAGTAAGCTTAAAACCAGAAATAGGAGCTGTGTGTTAATCAGTTAAAGTAACTCCTTGCTGATGCAATAGACAAAACCTGAAATACAAGTGACTTAACACAATTGTTATTGTTGTTGTTCACATAAATTCTGATTTGGGTTGGCAGGGACTTTCTGCTTTCAGACGACTCAAGGATCCACACTGCTTCCATCTTGTAGCACCATTATCCCGACATAGGGTCTCCATGTTTGCTGCTGAATGGCATAGGAAGCATGGAAAGGGCATACTGGCTTCTGCTTAACAACAAGTGGACCACCCAGGAAGGTGAGGAAGACAAGATGTGGACGAGCACTTGTACTCTATTCCATAAGCCACCAGTCTCTCCCATAAGCCGTCACCTAGTAGGTGCTCAATAAAAAGCAGCGATTATAATTTGATATGACAACTCTCTTCATTTCTTGAAGGGAGTTTCTGAGAAAATCAAATTTACCTTGAGATTCACCAACTTTTCAGGAACGAACCTACCATGTGACAAGTGCTTTCAAATATAGGACCACACCTAGTTGTCAAAGGATTCTGTAAATCTTAGCAAGGAGAAATCACCCTTCTTCACTCAATAGCACTTTTCTGCACTACTCTTTGCAATAATCTTTGTAATCTCAACAGACCGAAAATTTTCTCATTCCTTGTGATACACAGTCAAAGTCTTTTAATTTATGAGTCTCTGCTACCTTATACATGACTGAACATTCCCAAACACCTGTACAGGTGCCTCTTGGCACACTGCAAACCAGGATTTTTCCTCTGTGGCAGGTACACAGACGAGGGGCAGTGGAAGGATGGTTATTTTAGTCAGCTCAAACTGTTTTAATAAGATACCATCGACTTAGTGGTTTAAACAACAGGAATTTATTTCTCTTCTGGCATCTATGAAGTCCAAGATCAGGCTGCTGATAGACTCGGTGTCTGGGGAAGACCTTCTTCCTGGCTTGCAGACAGCCATTTTCTCGTTTTATTGTCACATGGCCAAGAGAGATCTCTAGCCTATTTCTCTTCTTATAAAGACACTAATCTCATCATGGAGACTCCACCGTCATGACCATATCAAAACCTAATTACCTCCCAAAGGCTTTACTTCCTAATACTACTGCATTGGGGGTTATGTTTTCAACATAGGAATTTGTGGGGGACACAAACATGCATTTCCTAACAATGATGTTTTTTTTCATTTTTAAACAAACTAGCATGTCTGCTAAGGAACCATTTTCACCTCCTAGAAGGACTACAAAGATTTTAAGAATTTAGCCTCTGTAGCCCTTTGATTACACAGAGATTTCCACGGTCTTTCCTTATCTATCATTTATGAGGAAGGCTTTGGTTTTTAACCACATGGATAAGCACATCCATCTATGTATGTGTTCTGTGATCAATTTCAAAACGACATCCCATTAAAATCCTACTACAAATATTAGGGTGGTTTCAAAAATAATGTATCTAACTTCAGAGTTATATCCCAACAACCAGTAGATTATGTGCCAAATCAGACTCTACCAACAAGCCCATTTGCAAAACACTTTGAGAGTTTGTTAAATACACCTAGGGGAAATGAACATGTATTAGCTTCCTAGGGCTATCTGGAGACCTTGAAGGAGAGTTCCATCTCGTGGCTCTCTTCAACCTTCCAGTGATCGCCAGCAACCCTCGGCATTCCTTGCCTTATAAATGCATCACTCCAATCTCTGCCTCCATTCTTCATATCCCCTTGTGTGTGTGTGTCAAACCTCCCTTTTTTCTTATATGTACACCATTCACTGTATTTATGGCCTACCCTAAATCCAAGATAATCTCAAGATTCCTAACATAATTACATCTGCAAAGACTATTTCCAAATAAGGTCACATACAGAGATACTGGAAATTAGGACTTGGATATATCTACCTGGATATATATATCTTAGATATATATATCTTGGGGGTCACCATTCAACTCACTACACATCAGTATAAACAACACTATCTATCTGAGCTTTCCAGTTTGAACTTTTAAGTTGAAGGGGCTGTTGCTATTAGGGCTCCAGAGTGACAGATGGAACAGCAGGGGACTTCTGCAGGGAGTAGGAATGTTCTATGTTAGGGGGAAGGTAGGCGCTTCTGGGCTGTCCACTGGGAGCAGGGCACAGCTTTCAAATGAGGAGACAGTGAGCAGCTGGCCAGCAGGCCAGGTTCCAGAGTTGGACAGGAGTGCACACTGGGGAAGATCAGGAGAAGCATGCTCTAAGTCAGGATATTGCTAGGACTGGACACAAATGCAGCACCTGGGCAGAGTTAGCTATTAGGGTATCCTAGGTCTCTAAGCAGGAGGACCCTAGGTAAATAAAGCTCAGACAATCCCCAAATTATGTTTTATTCTCATTTCCCCTTCCTTCTCTATGCCTGCTTTTAGTACCATCACATGGTCCTTCTTTTTGTCACCTGAGAGATATTATACAGTACTGAGAAGAGAAATAGAAGACAGACCTGCCTTGGGCTAGGAGGAGTGGGAACAACGTGGGCCCTAGATGAATTCAGACCATGGTCTAGTCCCAGCCCTGTCACTTACTAGCAGTATAATCTTGGGGAAATTACTAACACTATGAGCCTTGGATGCATCCTCTGGAAAACGGGTTTGATAAGCCCTGTCTTGTGGGACTGCTGGAACGTATGCAAAGTAAGAAAAGCATCTAGCACAGTGCCTGGTGTTTATTAGATCTTTAATGAATGGCAATTATTTCTAGTATTTTTTTGTCCCCAGACCTTACTGCCCTCTCCTCTGGGATTTTGTTTTTATCCAGGACGTCTCAAATAATACACAGTTCAATCAAATCAGGCAAAAATGCAGCTTCACAAAACTCATTAAATTTTTCCTCTTAGAGGATAATTAATTTGGGGTACGGGTTAGTCTTCCACAGCTGATATAACTCAAAGCTCTTAGAATTTAAGTGAAAGACTAACTCCTTCCTTCTCTCCCAGGTATTCATCCATCTAAATACTGTTTTCATTCATTTCACTGCCACCAAAGCCTAGACCCTGCTTAGATTTGGCCTAATTACACTCAAGATAACCTACCTTTAATGTGATTTTAACAGAGTTGGCTCTGGCTCTCTTAGGCCAGGGAAAGGAGTGCCAGCCTAATGGCTTCTGGGTACCAACTCAAGAGAGTATCACCCTATTCTCAAGAAATCACTGCAGATGATATGTATAGAGCACCTTCATGCACTGTATTAACTGCACTAGGACAAGAGTTCAGGGTACCTCTCATACCTGCCCCAGGTAGGGATTTCCCTCTGGTTTACCCCTGATCCAAACATAACTACTAAGCAATTTTCCATTCCAGGCTCTTCTCTCACCTCTAAAACACACAGTCTGAGAGTCTGGCCCCTGCCACCACCCACAGCTGAATTTAAAGTGAACTCCCATAGAAGGAATTGCCATTTCCCAAAGCCCCAGACTGCCTTAGCTCAGGGCATTTCCACTCGACTGCTCGCATCTGGAATCCCACCTCCTCACTCTTCTTTTACTTGTTCTTTAGGTAATGGAGGACATCTCACCATCTTCCTGATATGATTGCTGCTCCTAACCTCTACCCTTCTATGGGTAGGGGTGTGTCTTGCTTACCCTAGAATTTCCATTATTAACACAGTGCTTTCCAAAGAGAAAATATCCAGTTAATGTTTGATGAATGAGTCAGTGAGAAGTTTTTTTTATTTATTAAGATTAAGATCACTCCTACTTTCTTGAATAAACGAAGCAAATCCAAGTATATATCCTTTAATTTTACTGAACAATAGACTAAAATGGTTAAGGGAATCAAAAAATTAAGATTTGTTAAGATTACTCCTACTTTCCTGAATAAGCCAAGCAAGTCCAGGTATATATTTTAATATTATGGAACAATACACTAAAGTAGTTAAGGGAATCCAAAAATGAACCAGCTTTTACATTTTTTTCTCTATTGTCTGCTGAGTTCTTTCAAATTTCCAAGAAAATTCCTATTCCAATGTCATGTTATCTTGTTCCAGATCACAAAATAAGATGGAAGATTCCCCAACTTGCTTTGCAAAATATCAAAACTCGGGCTTCCCTGGTGGCGCAGTGGTTGAGAGTCCGCCTGCCGATGCAGGGGACACGGGTTCGTGCCCCCTGCATCGGCAGGCGGACTCTCAACCACTGCGCCACCAGGGAAGCCCCAAAACTCTTTCTTAAATCTGATGTTTAGCAATAAATGTGACCAATATCATTTATAAACAGATTCTAAGGCTAATGAACCTATTAAAGGAAAAGCATTTGAAAAAAATACCAAAAGGAAAAAAAAGATAAACTTTCAAGTCACCCATACAGAACAGGAACACAAAGTTGTTGCACAGTGTGTTCTTCCCAGCCTGACCCCGACCCTCCTCTACATAGAACCCTGCCTGCCCTCTCAAGCACGGAGTGAAGATTTGCACTCCTTCTTCATTTGGGTCAGAAACTGCTGAGGAATGCTGCACAATGAACATGGCAATAGTACTATCCAAGGGGCCAACTGGGGCCCCGACTCTCTTCGTCATCTCTTAAAGCCTCCTCATACCAGTGTGAGAAGGAAATGCGGTCAGTTCCTTTGACCTTGACCAAAAATTCCAGAACTTTCACCTTGCTGATTTCAGCATAGGCCCTTGGACCCCACAGGAATTCGTACCGTGGAGGATCACTATTAGACACCTTCCGGTACTCCAGATAATTCTCCTGCACCCAGTCTCTGGTGATGAGCTTCCTGGGCTCCCCATAAATGAAGTGCTCCCTCCCAGCATACACGTTTATCGTATTCAAGAAATCCCAGATGTTTTCCTCAGGGGCGCAGTTGCCCTCTATGAAAATCACACCCAGGATGATTGCCAGGAGGCCATTTTTAGGCATGCTCTGGTCATCACTATGCATCTCATCATGGGTGAGGTCTAATGAGTTGACAAGGACATAGGAGTGGATTTTGGGGTCCACTTCCTTCACATCAATGCCAGAGATCACCTCTAGGCACTTAGAAGCTTTCTTGAAGATCACAGGGAATTGGTTTTTGTCCTTTTTGATAACAACCTTCAGCATTTCTGCCTTTGTGAAGGGCTCCTTCAGTCGATATTTGAGGACCATGAAATGCAACAAATCAGCCACCTTTTCATCCAGCAGGCCTCTGAACAAGGATTTGGTGCGTGCTGAGGCCTGGAGAGAGTGTGTGCCCTCTTCTCCTTGGATGCTGGAGCTTCCATCTGATGTGCTCCATGGCATGGCGGAGAAGGAGCTCTGAGGACTCTGGGGATGACCCAATGGCACAGTGGCAGGCTGCTCCTCCTCCTGCTGCTCCTCCTCCTCCTCCACCTCCTCCTGCTCCTCTGGGGTGCCCAGTGGCAGAGGAGAGAAAGGGGGGGAAGTTGAGGAGTAGGAGAAAGTTAAAGGGCAAGAGGAAACAGAGGCAGTCTCCTCCTCCTCCTCCTCCTGCTCCTTCTTCTCCTCCTCCTCCATCTCCTCTGGGGTGCCCAGTAGCAGAGGAGAGGAAGGGGGGGAAGTTGAGGGGTAGGAGAAAATGAAAGAGCAAGAGGAAACAGAGGCAGTCTCCTCCTCCTCCTCCTCAGCTGTGGGAACCTGCACTGTCAGCAGGTCTTGTATGTCACTTAGGGTCTGAAAGTCTGGCTCAAATGTGAGGCGCAGATGCTTTGGAGAGTGAAGCATGATGACTCTTGTTGGAGGCAGCAGGTAGAAGTGTAAGCAGGATGGTGGGAGATGGGATCCCAAGGACCTGGGGGAGAGAGACAGCGGGTCAGCAGCCTCAGCAGAGAAATGCACCCTTGGCAGCTCTGACAAAGGCTGGCTTACAGATCCCCTCTTTAGGGGGTGCTCTAGGGCCTCACAGGGCTCCTGTCTCCCTGGACAGTTTGTCCCCTAGGAACCTGTAGGAAGATGCGAGAAAGCTCCTCAGGGTGCAGCCAACCAGTACAACCCGGGGCTTCCAGGGCTGACTGTGGGCAGGTGGGTCAGGCACTGGGGGGTCCTTGGCAGACATTCAGGGTGCACACCTCACCTTGTCTCCCAGTACTGTCTGGGCTTCCTCTGCTCTGCTGACCTGAGGACCTGTGCCTCACACCCAGGCCCTCACCTCAGGGCTCCTGAAGCCCCTGACAGGCGAGGAGGGGCCGAGCTCTGTGAGGTCCCCGCTGTTCTGGAGCGATGATCCCCTCCACGCTAAGGTTCTTACCTTTCCTCTAAAGAGGCTTGTGCCCTCTCCTCCTGCACCTCTGCCAGCCTAAGGCAAGACGTCACATTCCTTAAACAGATGAGAAGGAAGTGAAGGGGCAACACTTTCGACCACACCTGCCCAGAGCCTCCCGGGGGGAACAGAAAGAGCTGAATGAAGTTTGTGGGGTCCCCCTCTCTCCTAGCTGAGTGTTACCCTCATTCCTCACATTGATGCCTGGTACGTTCCAGGACTCCTCCCTCTGCTGTCCTGAGTCTGGCCCCTTCAGAACAAGCCCTCACCTCCCTGAGACCACCAAGAGGGAAGTGAGGGTACACCATATCTGACCACTGTGCCCAGGGCCTCCCGGAGCTGACAACAGGGGAAGGGCCGAGCTGGGTGTGCCTTCAGTCCTCGGGGGAGGGTGTGCCCTCAGGCCTCACTCAGGGTCCCTACCTTAAACTCTGGCAGAGTCTAGGACTCTTCCCTCTGCCGACCTGATGTGGCTTCCCCTCAGACTGCCACTTCCTCAGAACGAGGACCGCACCTCCCTGAGAACCCATGGACCAAAATGGGGCACCACATCTTACCACCCCTGCTGTGTCCTCCCAGTGCCAAAAGCAAGAGCTGGTCCCCATGTGTCCTGTGGTGGGGCTATCCTCAGTCCTCCCTCATGTTACCCACCTTTACTCCTGACAGGGCCTAGGCTACCCCCTGCTGACTGGACCTCACCTTTCGGAGACACCTCTCTCACCCTTGGAGAAAGTGAGGGCACACCTATGCAGCCAACCCTGCCTGAGTCTCTTCAGGCCGGAGGACAGGAGACAGCCAGACTCTATGGGGTCTCTTCTTTCTGGGGTTGGAAGTACCTTTGGTCCTCACCAAGGGTCCTTACCTTGACTCTGGTAGAGCTTGGGACTCTTCCTTCTTCTGACCTGACGTGACTCCTTCAGCTGACCTGTCTTCTCACTCACACCAAGGCCTTCACCTCCCTGAGACCCCTAAGGCAAAAGTGAAGAGACATCACATCCAGCCACCCCAGCCTGGGGTCTCCCATGGCTGACAGCAGGGGCTCGGTTCCCTCTGTTCTGGGATAAGGAGTTCCCTCTGTCTTCTCTCAATGTGTTCTTTACTCCTGGAGGGCCTGGACCACCTTATCTGGTGACCTGACATCACCCTTCTCAGGCCCAGGCTTTACCTCCCAGGGACACCTCCAGGCACCCCTTGCAGGGAGTGAGGGTACACCACATCTGGGTATTCCTGCCCGGATCCTGCCAGGGTGCACAGTGGGGACAGGGTGGAATTTCTGTGAGACCCCTTCTGTCTGTGTTAGGGGGTAACCTTAGACCTCCTTCAAGGCCTTTACGTTACCTTGACGCCTCAGATTCTGGGACTTCCCCCTTTGCTGGTGTCATCAGCTCAGACCAAAGCCTTCACCTCTCTGGGACACCCCAGACAAAGTAAAAAGACACCAAATCCAGCCACACCTGCCTGGGGTCTGTTCTAGCATAGGGAATGCACTCACTCCTCATTCATCCTGGCAAGGCCTGTCCTACCCTCTGCTGACCTGCAGTTTTCTGCTGCAACCCAGCCCTTAGCTCCCTGAGACACTCCACCCCCTTGACTCCTGGTAGAGCTTGCAGCAGAAGCGAGAGTTCCTCCCACCTGCTCACCGCTACTCTGATCCTCCCAGCGCCGAGATCCTGTGGCATCCTTCTTTTCAGGGAAAGGGGCCCTTCAGGCCTCCCAATGGTCCTTCCCTTGACTTCTGATAGAGCCTGGGACTCCTCCCTCTTCTGAACTGATGTGGCTCCCCCTCAGACCGACGCTGTGACCTCTCTGAGACCCTCCCCTCAGCAAAAGTCAGGAAACGCCACATCTGGCCAACCTTGCCTGTGGTCTCCTGGGGCTGACAAGAGGGGCAGGGCTGGGTTGGGGCCCCTCCTCTCTAAGATGGGTATTTTCAGGGCAGACAGAGGCCAAATCTACCTGGGAGGGAGGTCCTCTCAATCCTCCCTCACAGTCCTATCTATTACCCTGAGGTCCACCCCTCAGAAGAAGTCTCACCTCCCTGAGACTCCCAGAGTGGAAGTCAGTAAATGCCACCTTTGGCAACCCTGCTATGTGGCCTCCCAGGGCTGACAGCAGGGGCAGGTGGCTGTGAGACCCCTCTGTACAGGGTGGGAGGTGCAGCAAATCTTCCCCCAGGCTCCTTATCTTGACGCCTGGCAGCATGTGGTAGTCCTCCCGGGGCTGAACTCAGGCACGCCCACCAGCCCAAGGGCTTCACCATCCCGGGAGTCCCCCAGAAAATGAGTGGGCCGGGGCCCACAGGCAGTAACCGTCCTTGGCTCTCCCGTGTCGGCAGCAAGGGCAGAGAACCGCTGGGCCCCATCTGTTCTGGGGTACGGGGTGCCCTCAGTCCTTCATCTGAGCCCGGGGAAAGCCTGGGACTCCTCCCTCTGCCGAGCTGTCCCTGCCCCTTCAGGTCTAGGGCCTCACTGCCCTGAGAACGTCCAGATAAAAGTAACGAGGGCGCTTCCCTGGTGGCGCAGTGGTTGAGGGTCCGCCTGCCGATGCAGGGGACGCGGGTTCGTGCCCCGGTCCGAGAAGATCCCACGTGCCGCGGAGCGGCTGGGCCCGTGAGCCGTGGCCGCTGAGCCTGCGCGTCCGGAGCCTGTGCTCCGCAGCGGGAGAGGCCACAACAGTGAGAGGCCCGCGTACGGCAAAAACAAAAAAAAGTAACGGAAGGCCACACCCTGCCACGCCTGCGCAGGACCTCCTAGGGCTGACAGCAGGGGCTGAACGCCATCTCTTCGGTGGCGGGGCAGCTCCCGTCCCCCCTCAAGGTGTCGCCGTCGGCCCTCAGGCAATGGCGTCTCTCCCGGAGACCAACCCCACGGCGTCCTGGAACGAGGGGGCATCACTGAGCCCTCCCGGGGGGGCTCGTGGGGCTCCGCGTCCGCGGAAGGTGCCCTCGTCCATCCTCACGGCTTCCCACGCAGTCCCCACGGGGCCCGCCCCCTCCCTTCTTCTGACCCGAAGTCGCTGCCTCAGCCCACGGCCACCACGGCCCCGGGGCGCCAGGCAGAGACGTCAGGAGACGCAGAGGGGCCCCGCGGCCCACAGCCCCGCCCGAGTCGCCTCAGGGCACACAACCAGCCGGGCGGGGCCGGCAGGGGCGGGGCGGGCGCCCACGGGCCCCCCTTAACAGCCGGCAGAGCCGGGACCCCAGCTTTTCTGACCCGGAGGCTCAGGGAGAACACCTGCGAGGGCCCAGCCTGGGCTGCGCGGGGCGCCACGCAGGGCGGGCCGGGGGCTGCGGAGAGCGGCCCCCGGGCCTTCCTCCCCGTCCTCACCTCCGCGCCGGCCGGCGAGAGCCTCCGTCTCCGCCGACCCAAGCTCGCGCCACCGGCCCCAACCGACAACGCCTCGCGCCCTCGGCCGGAAATCCGGGCACCGCATATCCGGGACCCCTGCCCGGGGCCTCCCGAGGAGGACGGCAGGGGCAGAGCGGGGCAGAGAGGCCCCTCTAGGGCACCTGAGAGGGCCGAGCTCCTCCCTGTGGGTCCTCGCCTTGCCGCCCGGCGGGGCCTGGGCTCGTTCCTCTGCTGCCCAGTCCAGTCCCCGCTAGGAAGCCTCACCACGTGTCCAGGAAGCCTGCGTGCGTGTGCTCAGAGCAGCCAGCAAGCGCGCGGCGGAACCCCCGCGGTGCGCTGCTCGTCCCTCTGGGTCCTCCCCTTGCACCAGACAACGCCTGGGCGAGACCCCAGACTAGCCTCGTGTCCCTCAGACTCCTGACAGCGCCAGAAGCGCCACAGCTGACGGCCTGTGCCGGCGGCTTTCCAGGACCGCCGGCACAGGCGGGACGAAGCCTCTCTGGTGGAGGCCTCTCCCGCCTTCCTCAGGGACCTAACCCGGAAGCTTGGCAGAGCCTAGGAATCCTCTCTCTTCTGGTCTAAGTCTGCACGCCCCAGAGACAACCTCCTGTCCTGCAGACTCCTGAGGTGCTGGTCCCGACACGCCGCGTGCAGGGACCCTGCCTGGGGTGTCCCAGGGGTGGCAGCAGGGGCAGGGCGGGGCACTGACGGGATTCTCACTCTTTCTGCAGGGCGCTGACAGGATCCCTGCTCTGGGGTGGAAAAGCCACCGAGTCCTGGCTCAGAGTCCTCACCTGGACTCGGGCGCTGCCTGGGCTGCTTCCCTCGTGGGCTCCAGAACAAGCCGCTGCTCCCCGAGAACATCAAGGCAGAAGTGGGCAAACGTTGTGTCAGCGGCGACGTGCGACGGCTGCGGAGGGCTGACCGCGGAGGCAGGCAAGCTACCCTCCCAGTCTGAGACTTGTCCGAGCTAGTGTTTATATTTACGCCCGACAGGGCTTGTATGGCCCTCCCTTTCGCCGACCTGATGATGCGTCCCTCGGTCCAAGGTCCCCATTTCCCTGGACCGCCCCCTCCAAAGAGGACGTGGGGGAGGGGTGCTCTGCCCGACTGGGCGGCCCGGACGGCCCGTGCTGGTTGCGTGGGCGGCTTCCCGTGGGTCCCGCCCGCACTGTCTGGGAAGGGGCTCGCCCCAGTCTTGCCTCAAGATCCTCCTCTGGATGCCTGGCAGGGCCTGGGCCCCCTCCCCTCTCCTCACATGAAACAGGGCCCCTCAGAGCAAGGTCCTCACCTCTCTCTGATGTCCGAATGGGAAGTCAGCAGACCCCACATCCGGCCACCATGCTTTAGGGCCTCCCAGGGCTGAAAGCAAGTAAAGGGCTGTATTCTGTGGTACCTCCTCTGTCTGTGGCAGGCTTCTTCTTTTTTTTAATGAATTTATTTATTTATTGGCTGCGCTGGGTCTTCGCTGCTGTACGTGGGCTTTCTCTAGTTGTGGCGAGCGGGGGCTTCTCTTGTTGCGGAGCACAGGCTCTAGGCGCGCGGACTTCGGTAGTTGTGGCTCGTGGGCTCTAGAGCGCAGGCTCGGTAGTTGTGGCGCACGGGCTTAGTTGCTCTGCGGCCTGTGGGATCTTCCTGGACCAGGGCTTGAACCCGTGTCCCCTGCATTGGCAGGAGGATTCTTAACCACTGGGCCACCAGGGAAGCGCCATGCGGCAGGCTTCTATGTGATCCTCCCTCAGGGTCCTCACCTTGATGTCTGGTGGTGATCTGATGATGACAGTGTCTGCGTGTCCCTCCCTTCTGACCACATCCAGTGACCATGCCCTGGGGCTTCCCAGGGCTAACCACAGAAAGAGGGCAGGGCTGGGGCCAATTGCTTCAGGCCCTCAAATCGTCCTTCAAGTCCTCACCATGACAACTGGCAAGATCTGGACTCCTCCCTCTACTGACCTATGCCTGCCACCTTCAGACCAAGGCCTCCACCTTCCTGAGACCCCCAAGCTGGAAATGAACAGGGCTGCTCAGCCTGAGACCCCTGCCTGCAGTCTCCCAGGACTGACATCAGCAGTAAAGCAGGGTTCTGTGGGGTACCCTCTGTTCTGGAATGGGTGGACCCTCCAGTCCTCTTTGAGAGTCCTCATCTTGTATCCTGGGTTGTCAATTAAATACAATGTGGGAAATTATCCCTCTCTGCCATCTCTGACCATTTGCTCAAGTGCAACTCCTACAAAGAATGTTTTCAGGTTCCAGGCTAGTTGCTGTGTGGAAGAGTAGCAGCACCCATGACAGAGAAGAAGCCCAACTTCCCAGTGGGTCTCTTCACCAGCCAGACTTAGATTTTAGAAACTTTTTGTTCTAAAACAAATTATTTTCTACATGGAAGAGGCTGAAGAGTTGTGATTATGGGATGTCCTGCCTCTTTTGAGCTTATCTAACATTGCATTGTCCAGTGAGGTGATTTTCTTTTTTATAACCCTCATCCATAGTAAGAAATATATTGTACATTGTGTATCTCTGCCAGGTATATATGTAGAATGTGGGTGTTTGTGTGTGTGTGTGTATTTCATGAATACCTACCTTACTGTGGGTGATTCATTGTGATACTCACTATCCCATTTTGAGTCCACTTTTTTTATTCTGCTAAAATAATATATTTTTTAAAAAGACCAGCCCTTTACCCACTAGAGTGGTTTCAAGTGATTATTAGCAGACTCGAGCCATACTGGCTAAATCAACCCATCTTTCCTGCTCTCCTGACATTACTCCAGGGATACTGGCATCTGGGGTCTTAGGTTCAGCCTCAGATTACTACAATGAAGCAGGAGCAGAAGTTTTTAAACTTTGTTCCTCCCTATCCTGTCATCTTCCTTCTGTTACAATCTACAAACTCTCCCCAATCTGTCTTAGCCCCAGAACTCCCTCATCCCAAACACAAGTTCAGCACAGTCCTCAGTCTTCCCCAGGGGTTTCTCATGTTTTGTCACTTAGATTTTAGTATGTATATTTATGAGGGTGTTTTTATTCTACCTTCTGGGTTTTCCAGGCTTGATTTTGGGAGAAGACAGCTGCCCAAGTTTGATTGTCACCTTAGCAGTTACAAGTAAGGCACTAAAATCTGTAAAAGAGAATTGACATCTTTACAATAATGTGTATCCCATCAATAAGGATGATATACTGCCCTGTTTATCTGTGACTTATTTTACCTGGATCTATCAGTAAACTTTTATAGTTGCCTCTATAAAGATCTCATACATTTTTGTGATGATTCTTTTAAGGTAATTTTTGGATTTTTTTGCTGTCGTGAATGGGATATTTTCTATTACATGTTCTAATTAGTTATTGCTTTTATGTGACAAGGCTCTGGCTTTTGCTATAGTGAATTTTTACTGTCTTTCTGAGGTTTCTTATTCATTTGAATATTCCACACGCTTATTCCTTAGAATTTTCTACACAGGTGATATTATCACCAAATGGTATATCTTTCTTTTCAATATTCATACCTCTTATTTATTTTGATATCCATAGCTCTGACTTTGTGTTCCAGTATCTTTTTGGAATGGTAAAGATGATAGCATGTATCTATATCTTTTGCCTGACTTAATGGAAATGCTTCTAATATTTCACATTAAAGTATGTTTGCTATAGATTTGGGGGAATGGAAGTTCCCTTGTAATCTTAGTTTGCTAAAAGAATTCCTATGAATTTGTAATGAATTTTTTTTAACATCTTTATTGGGGTATAATTGCTTTACAATGGTGTGTTAGTTACTGCTTTATAACAAAGTGAATCAGTCATACATAAACATATGTTCCCATATGTCTTCCCTCTTGAGTCTCTCTCCCTCCCACCCTCCCTATCCCACCCCTCCAGGCTGTCACAAAGCACCGAGCCAATATCCCTGTGCCATGCGGCTGCTTCCCACTAGCTATCTACCTTCCTACGTTTGTTAGTGTGTATATGTCCATGACTCTCTCTCTCTCCCTGTCACAGCTCACCCTGCCCCCTCCCCATAACCTCAAGTCCGTTCTCTAGGAGGTCTGCGTCTTTATTCCTGCCTTACCCCTAGGTTCTTCATGACATTTTTTTTCTTAAATTCCATATATATGTGTTAGCATACGGTATTTGTCTTTTTCTTTCTGACTTACTTCACTCTGTATGACAGACTCTAGGTCTATCCACCTCATTACAAATAGCTCAATTTCGTTTCTTTTTATGGCTGAGTAATATTCCATTGTATATATGTGCCACATCTTCTTTATCCATTCATCCGATGATGGGCACTTAGGTTGTTTCCATCTCCGGGCTATTGTAAATAGAGCTGCAATGAACATTTTGGTACATGACTCTTTTTGAATTTTGGTTTTCTCAGGGTATATGCCCAGTAGTGGGATTGCTGGGTCGTATGGTAGTTCTATTTGTAGCTTTTTAAGGAACCTCCATACTGTTCTCCATAGTGGCTGAACCAATTCACATTCCCACCAGCAGTGCAAGAGTGTTCCCTTTTCTCCACACCCTCTCCAGCATTTATTGTTTCTAGATTTTTTGATGATGGCCATTCTGACTGGTGTGAGATGATATCTCATTGTAGTTTTGATTTGCATTTCTCTAATGATTAATGATGTTGAGCATTCTTTTTTTTTTTTTTTTAACATCTTTATTGGAGTATAATTGCTTTACAATGGTATGTTAGTTTCAGCTTCACAACAAAATGAATCAGTTATATATATACATATATTCCCATATCTCTTCCCGCTTGCGTCTCCCTCCCTCCCACCCTCCCTATCCCACCCCTCCAGGCGGTCACAAAGCACCGAGCTGATCTCCCTGTGCTATGCGGCTGCTTCCCACTAGCTATCTACCTTACGTTTGGTAGTGTATATATGTCCATGTCTCTTTATCGCTTTGTCACCGTTTACCCTTCCCCCTCCCCATAGCCTCAAGTCCATTCTCTAGTAAGTCTGTGTCTTTATTCCTGTTTCACCCCTAGGTTTTTCATGACATTTTTTTTTTTAATTCCATATATATGTGTTAGCATACGGTATTTGTCTCTCTCTTTCTGACTTACTTCACTCTGTATGACAGACTCTAGGTCCATCCACCTCATTACAAATAGCTCAATTTCGTCTCTTTTTATGGCTGAGTAATATTCCATTGTATATATGTGCCACATCTTCTTTATCCATTCATCCGATGATGGACACTTAGGTTGTTTCCATCTCTGGGCTATTGTAAATAGAGCTGCAATGAACATTTTGGTACATGACTCTTTTTGAATTATGGTTTTCTCAGGGTATATGCCCAGTAGTGGAATTGCTGGGTCATATGGTAGTTCTATTTGTAGCTTTTTAAGGAACCTCCATACTGTTCTCCACAGTGGCTGTATCAATTTACATTCCCACCAACAGTGTAAGAGGGTTCCCTTTTCTCCACACCCTCTCCAGCATTTATTGTTTCTAGATTTTTTGATGATGGCCATTCTGACTGGTGTGAGATGATATCTCATTGTAGTTTTGATTTGCATTTCTCTCATGATTAGTGATGTTGAGCATTCTTTCATGTGTTTGTTGGCACTCTGTATATCTTCTTTGGAGAAATGTCTATTTAGGTCTTCTGCCCATTTTTGGATTGGGTTGTTTGTTTTTTTGTTATTGAGCTGCATGAGCTGCTTGTAAATTTTGGAGATTAATCCTTTGTCAGTTGCTCCATTTGCAAATATTTTCTCCCATTCTGAGGGTTGTCTTTTGGTCTTGTTTATGGTTTCCTTTGCTGTGCAAAAGCTTTGAAGTTTCATTAGGTCCCATTTGTTTATTTTTGTTTTTATTTCCATTACTCTAGGAGGTGGGTCAGAAAGGATCTTGCTGTGATTTATGTCATAGAGTGTTCTGCCTATGTTTTCCTCTAAGAGTTTGATAGTTTCTGGCCTTACATTTAGGTCTTTAATCCATTTTGAGCTTATTTTTGTGTATGGTGTTAGGGAGTGATCTAATCTCATACTTTTACATGTAGCTGTCCAGTTTTCCCAGCACCACTTATTGAAGAGGCTGTCCTTTCTCCACTGTACATTCCTGCCACCTTTATCAAAGATAAGGTGTCCATATGTGCGTGGGTTTATCTCTGGGCTTTCTATCCTGTTCCATTGATCTATCTTTCTGTTTTTGTGCCAGTACCATACCGTCTTGATAACTGTAGCTTTGTAGTATAGTCTGAAGTCAGGGAGCCTGATTCCTCCAGTTCCTTTTTTCGTTCTCAAAATTGCTTTGGCTATTCGGGGTCTTTTGTGTTTCCATACAAATTGCAAAATTTTTTGTTCTAGTTCTGTGAAAAATGCCAGTGGTAGTTTGATAGGGATTGCATTGAATCTGTAGATTGCTTTGGATAGTAGAATCATTTTCACAACGTTGATTCTTCCAATCCAAGAACATGGTATATCTCTCCATCTATTTGTATCATCTTTAATTTCTTTCATCAGTGTCTTATAATTTTCTGCATACAGGTCTTTTGTCTCCTTAGGTAGGTTTATTCCTGTAATGAATTTTTTAAGATTTCTTTTTTGGTACCCATTGATGTAATTGAACACTTTTCTCTTGATGTGAGCTGAATTGTGTACCCCAAAATTCATACGTTGAAGTCCTAAACCCCAGCAACTCAGAATGTGACTGAATTTGGAGACAGGGCCTTTAAAGAGGTAATTAGGTAAAATGAGGTCAAAAGGATGGGGCCTAATCCAATATGACTGGCATCCTTAGAAGAAGAGGCGACTGGGAAACAGGAACACACAAAGGAAAGATCATATGAAGACAGAAGACTGCCATTTGCAAGCCAAAGAAAGTGACCTCAGGAGAAACCAACCGTGCCAACATATGGATCGTGGACTTCTAGCCTCCAGAATTATAAGGAAATAAATTTCTGTTGTTTAAGCCACCTAGTCTGTGGTATTTTGTCATGGCAGCCCTAGCAAGCTAACACACTCTTTTAATTTGTTAATATAGGGAATTACAATTGAAAGTATTTCCTAATATTAAATCGTGTTTTCATTCCTCAGACACAGTCTCTTTGTTCATTTAATTCACTGCTGTGTTGAATATGCTATTAATCTATTTAAGATATTTACTGCTACGTGAGTGAGCTTGGCTCAAATGTTATTTTCATGGGGAGTCCTCATCTGGTTTTTGTACTAAGGAATAACTGCCCATCATTTTATATGGTTTAGAAGAGATTACATGACATGGTGATTTGGTTCTCCCTGACCATTTGATAGAACTGGCCTTCAAACTGCTTGTCCTGGAGCATTTAAGGATGGCTTAAGCTTTGAAAACAGTTTCAGTTTGTATGGTTCAATTGGAATTCTCTATTTCTTTATGAATTAGTTTAACCCTTTTTTCTAAAAAGTGTTCTATTTCACTTAGGATTTCATATTTAATGACATGATATTTATAATAAAAACTTTTTATTACAGAAATTCTAAAACATACACAACAGTAGAGAGAATAGTGTAATGAACCCAATATACCTGATACTCAGCATCAACAATCATCAATGCATGGCCAACATGTTTCTAATTATACTTCCATCCACCACCATCCCCACCAATCTTTGCTGCTTGAATAATGCAACAAATCCAAGACGTTACACCGTTTCTCCTCTAAATATTTTGGTATGCATTTTAAAAGATAAGGACTCTTTTATAAACTATAAACTCAATACAATTATCAACCCTAAAAATTTAAATGTCATTAATATCAAATATCCAGTTACATTTCACAATTACCTAATGGCCATATATATATATTTTTTTAATTGGTTTCCTTCATTTGGTGCCCAATTATGATCTATACATTGGGATTTTTTATTATGTCCCCTAAGTTATTTTTGATCTACAGTTTCCCCCCCCCATCACCTTTTTTCATTGAAATTGATTTTTATTATTTCAAAAACACATACACAGGTCTTGTGTTCTATCTTGTTTCCCATAGTCTGGATTTTGCAGATTGCAACACTTCGGTGTCCTTTAACATGTTCTTCAGTCCCCTGTACTTCTTCACATTGTTAGTTAGAGGTAGAAACTTGATCAGATTTTTTTGTGTATTTTTTTTTATGTTTTGCAAGACTGCTCCATAGGTGATGCTGTGTACTTCCAATAGGAGAGTACATAATGTCTGGTTATCTCTCTTTGTGCTGATGCTGGCAGTCATTGATGACCGTTATCCATTAATCCCTTAGGGCTTGAAGAATGATCATTTCTTATTCTCTCATTCCTTCTTAGTTTATTAGAGCTGAAATACCCCTATAATATGTGGAAATTGTTCTTGGTATATCATCTGGTTATCCTGAAGGAAAGGTGTAATATATTTGCTGTGCTCTCTTACAATATTTAAACCTCTTCTGCATCTATATTTTGTACAATTTTATTTAAGTTATATTGTTTATTTCTGCTTTTATCTTCAGTAATCATATTGTTTAAATTTGTCTATTTTATAAGATTTTCAAAGAACTGGCTTTTGTTATTTGGCTCTACTGTTTTCCATTTCATTATTTCTGCATTTACCTTCATTATTTCCTACCTTCTACTTGTTTAGGTTTAACATGGTATTTATTCCCTAGCTTCTTGAATGGCTTGGATGTTTTAAACATTTCTTATTTTCTAATACATCTATTTAAGGCTATATATTTCCCTCTGAGTAGCGCTTGGGCTGCATCACATAGGTAAAGATAAATATGTCATCTGATTACTTATATTATTAGAATTTTTCAAATTACATACAAAAGCTAGGAGTGTAAAAAATATTTTTGATTAGGATATGAAGAATATGAGAGATATATAGTGTTATTTGGAGGAGGTTTCAGGATCCAGAGGTATTTGAGGGGTTTGGTTTTTTTTTTAATTAATTCTAGAAGAAACTTGAACATATTTAACTGCTGGTGACAGCATTGGGTTTATCCCAGGAATGTGATGAAGTTTAATACTAGAAAATCTGTCACTATAATTGGCCACACATGTAACAGTCAGGGATTTTCCAGGAAAATAGAAACCATGATAAATACTTAAAGCAGAAAATTGGTTACGAAAATCATGGAGAAGCTAAACAGGGGACAGTTGGAGAACCCTATAATTGGCAACATAAAGAAGTCGTTCCCACCTCTAGGCTGGAAGGACAAAGAGAGAAGATAGTGTTACTGGAGCCTACGTGTTGGGTTCAATAAGATCTGGAACCATGGTGGATCAATCTGATGGGGCTGGAACCGTGGAAAATATGTAGCCATTGAAGGGGAAACTACCTGATGCAGAGGAAGAAGGAGAAAAACAGGCTGTTCTATCCTCCTGGGTTTAATATCCTGTTAGTCTGCCTGTTGGCAGAACCCAGATGGCAGCAAAATGTTGGCCAGCCTAAGAATTGCAGACTGTAGGATTCAGCCTGTGTATATTATAGGGCAGAGCAGAGGACAAGTGAGGGATGAATCTGAGGGCAGCTATACCCAGGACAAGCATACCATGTTGACAGATTAAATGAGAAAAATCATATCTAAATTGATATAGAACAGTGTTCAATAATGTATCTTGTCCTCTTCCCACACCTTCCCAAGTCCAGGCTAGGTCAGGTTTTCTTCTTTGTACTCCCATACCCCTTCTATGCTCCTCCTCTCATCATCAAATTAATTTTCAAGATGTGATTGACCGTTTACTTGTCTATCTCTATAGACCATGCCATGTCTCCCACTGTATCCATAGTGTCTGTACATTGCTTGGATCAGAGTGTGCACTGTAAATATTTGTTGTTGAATTATTTGATTTGCCATTGCATTTGAATTGTTAAATAAAATACATAATTATTTTTTAACTTTATAATCTTTCCTAAGTTGAGTATCACACAAAAGACATGATTACACAAATGTAAACACAGAAACTGATTATGGTAACTGCTTCCATCTAGTCAGATTACACTCTTGCTTGAAGTAATTAGCATCAACCATTATCTAACCTAGGAATTGCATCAGTCTCGATGTTTACCTGTCAATGTTTTAGAGACATAAACTTAGAAACCTATGAAAGCTGGGAAATGAAGGAATCATGGACTTTATATGTTGATAGCATCAAGAAAAAGGTCTTGAAAAGTTAGTTTTCTTTTCTCCCACAAATTACTTTAGTAATGGAATTTTCTCAAAAACAGTGGGTAGAAAATAGAATTCTTAATCTCGGATATTGACAGAATATATTTCATTCAGGATTTAATAGAAAAATAGACAAGGCCACATAGCCTGGGTGCCCTAAATGACCTTTGTATTACATGGCTATCTAGCTGGAAAGAAATTCCCTCTATAGTACACCATTACTAACATTTAGATCATAAAATCATAGATTCACAGCACAGGAAAGGGACCTTGAAGGACATTTAGTCTAGTCACCCATTGCAGTTTTAGACGCAGTAGTTTTTAGAAAGTTCTTTTTTTAAAATATTTATTTATTTATTTTTGGCTGCGTTGGGTCTTTGTTGCTGTGCGCGGGCTTTCTCTAGTTGCAGTGAGCGGGGGCTGCTCTTTGTTGTGGTGCGCGGGCTTCTCATTGCGGTGGCTTCTCTTGTTGTGGAGCATGGGCTCTAGGCATACCGGCTTCAGTAGTTGTGGCTCACAGGCTCTAGATTGCAGGCTCAGTAGTTGTGGTGCACGGGCTTTGTTGCTCCGCGGCATGTGGGATCTTCCCAGACCAGGGCTCGATCCCGTGTCCCCTGCATTGGCAGGTGGATTCTTAACCACTGCTCCACCAGGGAAGCCCCCTAGAAAGTTCTTTATATAAAGTCCATAACTGGTCCCTGTGTAACCATCTATTCAATAGTTCTGATTCTGCTTTGTGGAATCACAGTGAATGTTTCTAAACAATCACATGACAATCCTTCAGATATTTGAAAATAGCCAACATGTTCTACTTAAGTCTTACTTGTCCAAAATAACATATTTGTTTCTTTCAGGAGATTCCCATATATCAGAGTGTCTAGACCTTTGCTGTCTACTACGTTAGCCACTAGACACTTGTAGTTATTTGAAGTTAAATTAATTAAAGTTAAATATTCACATAGTCAGTCATACTAGCCACACTTCAAATATTCAATAGCCACATGTGGCTAGTGGCTACTGAACTGGGAAGCACTGATAGAGAACGTTTCCATCATCGTAATCGCAAAAGTACTACTATTGTTCAGTGCTGGTCTAGACCTTTCTTTTTTTGATTAAAAATTATTTATAATTGGTGAATTATAAGTTAGGCTGGGTTGGTTTTGTTTTTCTGTTTTTGCTTTCTTTTGTACCTTTCATTATCTGGTATCTTCCTTCTAGAAGTACTATACTTTTGGGACTTTCCCCATAGAACACGGTATTACTCACATTCAACCAGAGAAGAAGAAACACTAAGATCCAAGTCTTCATATGAAAATAGTGGGGTTTTTTCCTGTGAAATGTAATGATCTATAAATTTGACTTTTATTTCTAAGCCTGTGGATATTTGCTTTGCAATGTTTTAGCAGGTTTCAAAAGCAGAAATTCTAAACTCCTTGAAGAATTCTAATAACTCCCTGAAATGGTTAGTACAATGTCCATGTACATGCTTTTATTTTTATAATAATTTACTAACAAATTTACTGCTTGAGCACAGACAGCTCTTGTCCTGGTATTCAGGCCAGAGTTGATGTTTGTACATACACTACAGGGACAGGCTCTGGGGACAGATGGGAAAGACAACCTCCCACCTTGAGTCCCAGCACTTACCCCCATGTGCAATACTACCACTCCCCATGACCAACAGCTGATGCCATCACTATTACCACTTTTGCTGCCACCATCACTGCCCCCAATCTGGGCCAAGATTCCAGCCCCACCTTCCTGTTAGGGACCTCTGGCACCCAGCACTTGCAATAAAATGAAATACAATTAAATATTCACTTCCTCCATGAATATGGGGAGGCTTGTCAGTAAGAGGTCATAAGAATATTAACTAGGGCATTTGTGGTAGGAATGTAAAAGAGTGAACAGATTAAGAGCATTTTCTTTGAGACTCTTCTCATAAGCAACAGAAACTCAACTCTAACTTCATACAAAAAAGGAACGTTAATGGTTCACATAACCAAACCAAAGGGTGTGTCTGTTCTCGGAACAGTTGGAACTGAGACCTCAAATACCACCTGGCTGCCCACTCTGCTGTTTCCATTCTCTCTCATGTGCCTACCCTTGTAACCAAGGACAGTTGGTTGCTCTACTAGAACAACTTGGTTTGACTGAGAGGAAGAAGAAATTTCCTTCCAAGAAGATAGAGGTGTTCCCTAGAGGGAAAGAGACACTAAGACAATAAACCAGACAATGTAAACTTCAGAGGCCTAGTCTCTAAACAAATGTCAGACTTTTCCTAACATTTTATAAATATAGATGGGGGCTACAGAGGGCAGTACCTTCTTCCTCCTAAGTGGAAGAAGGCAAATTTATATCTTGGCTTTTCCTGTCCTCAGGTCATTCTTCTGATATGAGGAAGCAATATGTCAAGAATGATTCCCGAAGTCAGAATAACAGAGGTTTGTAATTATCTGTCTCTTTGGGTTATCCAACCTTTGTTCACCTCCATTAAATCCAATAATAAAGAGCTGATTACAGATGCCAAAAAATTATCCAAATACAACAAAAAACGGTAGAAACTCCACACTCAGAAAACCAACATATCCATACTATCAATAATTCTTTATACTTTTTTAATATATTTATACATAAGGAAGGTGAAGGCTGGAACAAGAAACTTTGATCTTCCTGACTTGTTTTTTGTTTTTTTTTTTGTGGTATGCGGGCCTCTCACTGTTGTGGCCTCTCCCGTTGCGGAGCACAGGCTCCGGTCGCGCAGGCTCAGCGGCCATGGCTCACGGGCCTAGCCGCTCTGCGGCATGTGGGATCCTCCCGGACTGGGGCACGAACCCGTGTCCCCTGAATCAGCAGGCGGACTCTCAACCACTGCGCCACCACAGAAGTCCCTGACGTTTTGTTTTTTTTAAAGACGACATAATTTTATTTTTCCTCTTGTACCCACAGGATGATCCAGTTAAGTGAGAATCTGAAGAATGTCCTAATGTGAGCATCTTATCAAAGATCGGATGCTAGATAGAACAGAATTAAGTGCTATAATTTTTCTACTCATTTGGAGAGTAAGCCAAATGGAGGCGTATTAGGGTGCAGGGTGTGATAGGTTTGGAGGGTTAACAGAAAAAGGTAATTTCTCCAGTCTTGCCTTTTCCCCGGTGCACTCCACTCTTAAGGGCAGAGCATTCTTTCTAAAAGGCAGCTCTTACCAGCTCTAACCTTGACTCAAAAATCAACCTTCTTAGTCTGGTGAGATAAACCTCAGGAAGCCATAATGCCAAACAAAATGAGCTTCTCACCAGACCCTGAGTGCACATTGTCCTTCAAGGATCAGCTCAGATGCCACTACCTCCCTCTCCGTTCTCCAAACCATATTCCCTCTTTACCCACATGTACTGGCAGTACTTTGCCCTTCTATTGCCAACTACAATTTGCCCAGGATTGGCATGATTTAAGTATATGTGAGTCTTCCCTTCTAGACTGTACATTCCAGAATCAAGTGCACATACTGACACATGAAAAGTACTCAAAGGTAGAAATAAACTGAGATGGGGACACCAAAGATTGCCTTCAGCATCAGAATACCCATGCGCCTCTTCACCATAGGAATCATAATGCTAGAAGTCTGGATGGCACAATGGTAGCCAAAGGTGACTGACTACTGCAGGCCAACTGAGGACAAGACGACTTGAGGATGACCATATCCTGGCTTCTGTCACTAACTGGTATTTTATTAGAAACAAGTAATTCTTAAAAGTTGCATCCATTGGTTGTTCCAGCTTTTGAACACTTCATTCCTAAATTTCTCTCTATACTAAAATGTGGCATCTTCTTTTCCACTTGGAGCATCTTGTGAAAAAATATGCTCTTTTCTCTCTCAAGTTCACTTTCTGTAGTATACTTACATAATTATGCTCAATACATTTCACTTGAGTGTACTTCTCTCTCCTCTTATTTATTTCTGATATTTTGTGGAAAATTACTTAACTGATGAAACACTCTGTTTCGAAGTATATCTTTAGGCAAAAGAAGAAGGAATGGATTTACAGACAGTGCATAAACCCAACATTATGAATATCTCCCAGCAAACTGATATTTACAACAAGCAGGCAATTTTTGCCATACTTACAAGAAGACATAAAATTTTCTGGAATCCATAATACATCATATGGACAACAGAAAGGAACTTCAGGCAGTTATTTCCTCATGGCAAAAGGACAAAACAAGAAACCAAAAACCTGCTGGGATATCAAAGTAGTTACACCAGGATAGGATATTAATGTCAAATATAGCTTAAATGTTACAATTGTCAAAATAATAGAAGGATTCTTGTAGTAAATACTGAAGAATTACCCTGTACTCTAGGCTACTTTTACTCTTCCACATTATGTTCGCTATTTTAAAGATAACCCTTTAAATTGTAAATGTTTATTATAGAAAATATGAAAAATGAAAAAAACATGTAAAGAAAATAAATTCACCTATAATATACCACCCAGGGATAAGGGACTTGAAAATACTGATAAACAGTTGCACCTCGAAATGGGTTGAACTGCATGGGTCACTTATATATGGATTTTTTTCATTAAATACGTATAGTACTACCCATCCACAGTTGGTTGAATCTGCAGATGTGGACATGTAGATACAGAGGTGGACTATAAAGTTATAAGTAGGTTTTCAATGAGTGGGGGGTCAGTCCCTTTAACTCCCATGTTATTCAAGAGTCAACTGTACTTCTTCTCAGTCTTTTTTTAATGCAAGTACAGAAGACCTCTTATTTATTGTAAGCAGTCTAAAAAGTCAGTTAAAACAGGAATCAAAAATTATGCTAAATATTTTTAATAGACTTTATTTTTTAGAGCATACAGTATGTAGTCTTTTCAGATTGGCTTCTCTCACTTAATAATGTGCACTTCCAGCAAGATTCCACCATCTCTCTTCATGGCTTGATCGGTCAGTCCTTTTTAGCTCTGAATAATATTCCACTGTCTGGAAGTACCACCGTTTATTTATCCATTCACTTACTGAAGGACATCTTGGTTGATTGCAGGTTTTGGCAATTATGAATAGAGCTGTTATAAACATCCATGTGCAGGCTTTTGCATGGACATCAGTTTTCAACTTTTTTGGAAAATACTAAGGAGTATGATTCCTGGATCGTATGTTTAGTTTGGTAAGAAACTGCCAAACAATCTTCCCAAGTAGCCGTACTATGTTGCTTTCCCACCAGCAATGAATGAGAGTTCCTATTACTCCACATCCCATCAGCATTTGGCATTGTCAGTGTTCTGGATTTTGGCTATTCTAATACTTGTGTAGTGGTATCTCATTGTGATTTTAATTTGCGATTCCCTAATGATATATGTTGTTGAGCATCTTTTCATGTGCTTATTCACCATCTATATATCTTCTTTCATGAGGTGTCTCTTCAGGTCTCTCGCCCATTTTTTAATTGGGGTGTTGTTTTCTTACTGTTGCGTTTTAAGAGTTCTTTGTATATTTTGAGTTATATATTGGGTTACAGTCCTTTATCAGATATGTCTTTTGCAGTATTTTCTGCCAGTCTGTGGTTTGTCTTATTCTCTTGACAGCGTCTTTTGCAGGGCAGAAGTTTATAATTTTAATGAAGTTCAAGTTACCAATTATTTCTTTCATGGATCATGCCTTTGGTGTAGTATCTAAAATGTCATTGTCATATCCAAGGTCTTCTAGGTTTTCTGTGTTGACAAACTGATTCTAAAGTCAATGTCCACAAAATAATTCCCTGGGATTTTAACCGGGACTGCTTTGAATCTATAAAACAAGTTGGAAAGGACTGACATCTTGACAATATTGATTCTTCCTATCCATGCCTATGGAATATCTCCATTTACTTAAATCTTTGATTTCTTTCACTAGAGTTTTGTAGTTGTTTTCCATATTTTTAACATAAAACATGAAAGTGTACATTCCTTAACCAGTCCTGTAATGTGAAGCCAAGGTCTTCTCTTGAGATGTATCCAGAGTTCTGTTCATCTTTCTTATGAAATGCATACTCATAGTGAATACAGTATAATTTCTAGTTACATTTTGTTTGAATTGGAGCAATAACTTAAAAAAACGCCTGCCAAACAGTCTGAGGGAGGCCTTCTAATTTTTATAATATTTTTACAAATCTTTTAATTTTCTTGCTCATACCTAATTAATACAGATTTATTTTAGAGGCTCACCTTTATTGTGTCTTTCCAAGGCTTTTATCTGGGCATTCCTACAAGAAAAAAATCTTTCTTTTACAGTTATATCTCATTGGTTTTCTTGACATTTAATTAAATAGTTACGATACCAAGCTTAATTAGCATACAAAAAGATTGTGAGCATACAAATGATTCTTGATAAGCATACACCTCAACCAGTAGGAAAAGGGCCACATAGGCACATAGGGAGATGCCTACCAGCTATGAACTTTACATGTGCTGCAAGTATTACATGTATCATAGAGGAACCAGAAACCACTCAGCGGTCAGCTAACAGAACTCCTACTGTTTGGGAGTTTTCCTGTTTGTTTTTGTTTTACGAAACAGAAAAATCACAAAGGAAAAAGGAAAAAAAACCAACTTAATCTCCATACTTTAGAAACTGTCAATAGAATGGTTTAAAAAATAGAATTTTAAAGGTTTTTTGGGGGGAGGGCATTGTGATGTTTACAGTGTGTTTGACATAAATTTTGCAGTTTGTTCTTTAATTATGAAATATTTTATATAGACTTTTTGATGATGGCCATTTTGACCGGAGTGAAGTGATAACCTCATTGTAGTTTTGATTTGCATTTCTCTAATAATTAGCTATGTTGAGTGTTTTTTCATGTGCCTGTTGGCCATCTGTATGTCTTCTTTGGATAAATGACTATTTAGATCTTCTGCCCATTTTTTGATTGGGTATAAGAGAACTACAATGGACAGTGCAGAAACTTGCAACTAGTAGCAACTAAACTGTTACCACCATTAGGCCCAAAGGGATAAGAAAAGGAGAGATGCCTGGAATCCAAAGAATAATCATGTAGAATTGGCTTCTTTGAAAGTAGCAGAGACCTCTGGTCAAGGGACAGACATAGTCAGTTTGAGGTGACCTCATGGAGAGGGAGCCAGAAGAATACTCTCTAGTCTCTCTCTGATCTCCTACTGGCTTTCCCATTGTCCAAACCCATCCTGAAGCCACAGAACATAGAGAACCCACCAATGAGGTTGATACAGGTCAGCCTCCCCTGGCAGAGAGCAGAGTGGAGAAAAGAGTTAACTGAAGAGGTAGATACCAGTTATTCAGCTTTCTCATCCCATCCCACTCTCCTCCTTCCCTCCCTCCACAGAGGTATCACTAATCTGAATTTGGAGTTCAATAGTTCCATTCAAATCTGTGTACTTTTACTATACTTGTATATATCCATATGCACTACAGAGTATTGTTTAGTCTGGTAGTTATTAGAGTTATTCACCAAATACTTGGGGTGATCTTACCCTCAAAGCACATGGTAAGATTATCCTTCCCAGTCCCCTTAAAGTTCAGTGTAGCTATGTGACTTGTTTTGGACAAAGAAATATGAGTGAAAGTGAAATGTGCCACTTCCAGGAGAGGCTTTAAGAACTACCATGCAAGTCACTTTATCTGCTTCCCATTGGTAAAGTGATCAGTGAAGCATGTGATAAAATGAAGCTTATATCAGCCTGCGACTCTGAATTACTCATGAACAGAGGCCCCAAGTAATCTATGCCAGCCATATCATGGCTGTAAGTCACTAAGATTTGGGAGTGTTTCTTAAAGCAGCATAACCTAGCTTATCCAAACAGATACATTTTGCATAGTTTTTAACTTTGTATAAATGGTATCCTACCATATTTATCATTCAGCATTTTTTAACATCTTTATTGGAGTATAATTGCTTTACAATCTTGTATTAGTTTCTGCTGTATAACAAAGTGAATCAGCTATACGTATACATATATCCCCATATCCCCTCCCTCTTGCGTCTCCCTCCCACCCTCCCTACCCCACCCCTCTAGGTGGTCACAAAGCACCGAGCTGATCTCCCTGTGCTATATGCCTGCTTCCCACTACCTATCTATTTGACATTTGGTAGTGTATATACGTCAATGCTACTCTCTCACTTCGTCCCAGCTTACCCTTCCCCCTCCCCGTGTCCTCAAGTCCATTCTCTACGTCTGCGTCTTTATTCCTGTCCTGCCCCTAGGTTCATCAGCAACTTTTTGCTTGACAGTTTTGAGATGCACCCATGCTGATGGATGGAGCATATACAAATATATATAATTTACTTCTGTTCTCCCATTGATGGAACACTTAAGATACTTACAATTTTTGCTATCACTAATAAAGAACATCCTGGTACATGCCATCTGTGCAGATGTGCAAGAATTTCTCTAGGGGATACACTCGGGGGAGGAACAATGTGCTTTTAAGCTTTTCTAAAAAAGTAACAGGTTCGGAGGAGACTTTGATCATTATGAACCGTAGTTTCCATCAAA
Organism: Leucopleurus acutus; assembly: GCF_964270905.1. NCBI lineage: Eukaryota > Metazoa > Chordata > Mammalia > Artiodactyla > Delphinidae > Leucopleurus > Leucopleurus acutus. The sequence goes on along the minus strand of NC_139148.1, from coordinate 120,651,004 downwards.
ACAGTTTTCAGAAATGTTTGTCCCTCAGGAGTGTGAAAACTGCCTTTCTCAAAACACTAAAATATAATATTCAGGAAAATTCTGTTTTAAAATTGGCCTGACCTTGAGAAGACCAAAGTCATCCTTAAAAATTAAAGAGACCCATCCTAGAGAACAAATGGTTACACAAAATAACACCAATTATACTTTTAAAAATCTCTCAGGATAAAAGGCAAATTGAGATAAAGGAAAAAAATAGTATAATTTGGAGTCGGTTCTTGAAGAATTTCCTTTTTATAGATGTAATGAGAAATAAAAGAACATAATCAGTCACTAACTGATTAAAAGTATTATCAGCAAAGACAACTGGTGAATAAACAATGAGCTGCCAGTCATAGGTCAGAGACTGATAATACAGAATTAGCCATATTATCTTTTCCATTCTCAGTCTAGGTTACTAATATCAAACAATCACTGTAAAAAAGAATAATCTGAACAACGGGATTGGTCCCCCCACCCCCACCCCACTCCTGACCAAAGGTGCTGAGAAACAGAGAAACTAGTGACAGCCTAGTTTGTTTTTTAAAATCTGGAATCTGTAACAATATACATGAAACTATTAAGAGCTGTTCTCTAAGCAGTTGGATTGTGGATGCTTTTAATTTGTTTTTTATGTATACATATATCTAATTTTCTACAAAATTAAATATTAAAAACACATTAAGGACGTCCCTGGTGGTCCAGTGGTGAAGAATTTGCCTTCCAATGCAGGGGACGCAGGTTCAATCCCTGATCAGGGAACTGAGATCCCCCGTGCCACGGGGCAACTAAACCCGTGCGCCGCAACTAAAGAGAAGCCCACAACAAAGAGCCCACGCACGAAACGAAGACCCAGCGCAGCAAAAAAAAAAAAATGTACATTATATATTACATTTACATTACTGACATGAAAAATTTGTTAATGGCTGGAGAAAAAAAAACAAAAATTTGTTTTTGCCTCCACATCAGCACTGCTCAACCGCCAGTTTCTTGACTTTCGGTGTAGGGCTTTTGAGTTGTCTTCATGCCTTCAGATCCAGGCCATTGGGATGTGCTCACCTCCAGAGTCTAGTGTGCTAATAAGAGGAGAATCCAAAAAAGAACCTTCTTTCTTAATGTCCAGAAGCTCTTCTCCCTCCCTCTAGGCCTTTCTGAAGCCCAGAATAACAAAGCCTGTTGAGAAAGGTACAAACTGGCCCAGAGCAGAGAAGTGGCTCATATCACAGAGCAAGAGTGCCCATCCAAGCTCTAAGGTCCTGTTTCACCTGCACACCATTTTCACACCAGTTCCCCCTACTCCTCCACAACACTTCACCCCACCCAAAGATCTTGTACCCATTCATTCTTAAAAGACTTTAGGGCTATCCCTGGTAGTGCAGTGGTTGAGAGTCCGCCTGCCAATGCAGGGGACACGGGTTCGTGCCCCGGTCCGGGAAGATCCCACATGCCGCAGAGCGGCTGGGCCCGTGAGCCATGGCCGCTGAGCCTGCGCGTCCGGAGCCTGTGCTCCACAATGGGAGAGGCCACAACAGTGAGAGGCCTGCGTACCGCAAAAAAAAAAGACTTTAGAGATAGGAAAACTCACAGTCAAGTTCCTTCATTTTACAGATGGAGATATTTCGAGCGAGGGAAAGCATCTTCTCCAAGGTCACACAACAGTACAGTAAATGTTAGATCTGACACAAGACCCATGTAATAGGTAAAGGGTTAGAAAACTGGGTTCTGTAATGTGATAGACACAGGTTCAAATCCCAGCTTTTCACTCCCTGAACCTTTGCTTGCTCAGTTGTAAATGGAGCAACCTAAGGTTGAACTGAGGACAAATGAGATCGTACGGGTACATGCTTTAGTGTACAGTGCCTGGCACATGGTACGCACCAAACAAATGACAGTTGCATTATTATTATTATTTCCATTAGAGCTTACGGAAAAACCCGAACAGACTTTTTGGCCAACCCAATACTAACACCTATACTAACACTAATACAACAGTACTATTATATTGTGATGTACATTTGCTGCTTTTAAAGGTACATCAGCTTCCTCTAGACTCTTGCTTTAAGTAGCCCTTTTCTAAGATGACCTCACATCTTTGAAGTTTTTTGGTCACTCTGGCCAAATTAAATATCACTCATTAACCTTAAGTGCCTTGTGCAAGACCTATCAATTTACAGCTGACATACTGACACTTGCTCTAATTTCAGTTGTGATGCACCCACTGCAGTTCTTCTTTTTTAAAGCATTTCATTTATAGTCACTTGAGTACATTGTGACACCCTGTGATTTTTAAAATCAAATAAATTATTGATCAATTTCCTCCTGAGCTTTGATGAAATGTCAAAATCAGTACAGAAATTGATGAGAATTTGTGAAGGTCTTATCAATAGCCCACTGCATCACCATTACTATCATCCCTAGTCAAACTCTAGGTGATTGGGCTTCCCTGGTGGCGCAGTGGCTGAGAGTCTGCCTGCCGATGCAGGGGACACAGGTTCGTGCCCCGGTCCGGGAAGATCCCACAGGCCGCGGAGTGGCTGGGCTCGTGAGCCATGGCCGCTGAGCCTGTGCGTCCGGAGCCTGTGCTCCACAACAGGAGAGGCCACGACAGTGAGAGGCCTGTGTACGGTTAAAAAAAAAAAAAAAAAAAAAAACTCTAGGTGATTTAAAGAGCACATTTTGACCCAAATTCAGGTTTTAATTATAATATTTGGGATACAATGATACATTGACTGTTTATTTTTGTTTGGGATTAATTTGGATGGCACAGTCAGTACTAAATTAGGACCAGGAGAACGTGGAGGGGGAAAATACCCAGATAATTTTAAAATGAGTGCTTGTCCAATAACTTCGACCTCTTCTCTAAAATATTCTGTGCAGAGTGATGAAAAAGTATCACACTTTAGGACTGAAATTGGTCACCCTCTCTTCCCCTTGCTGGGTTTCCTTCTGATCAGATTTCTAGCTCACCATGACATGTACAAAAAGTGGGCCATAGCAGAAAGGGAAAAGACCAGCCCAACAGAGACCCTGGAAAATCCACAATTTCAAAAATTAAGAATTGGCTTCATTGAAATGGAGAAATCCCAAACCACGCATCACTCTGGGCAGGTGCCATACTCTAACTACACTCGCTGTTATACTGAAAGATAAGATAATGCTGTCAAAGGTGCAGATGGAACCGGCTGTAAAGTAGAGAATCAATAATGTCACTCCCAGAAGACTTACATAGTTTACAAAGTCAAATCTCTTCTACAACCAGAAGTGCATGAACTACCTAGACTAAAGTACCTTTTTGATAGTGCCCAGATTACAAAAGGTCTAATCACACAGTGAAAAGAGCCACAGACTGCAAACCTGCAGACTTGTGTAATAGTTCCAACAACTCCACTAACTGTATGGCCTTGGGAAAGTCACTGTTCCTCCCGAAATCTCAGTCCTGTGGCAATATAAAAATGGAGGAGGGGCTTCCCTGGTGGTGCAGTGGTTGAGAGTCCGCCTGCCGATGCAGGGGACACGGGTTCGTGCCCCGGTCCGGGAAGATCCCACGTGCCGCGGAGCGGCTGGGCCCGTGAGCCATGGCCGCTGAGCCTGCGGGTCCGGAGCCTGTGCTCCGCAACGGGAGAGGCCACAACAGTGAGAGGCGCGCGTATAGCAAAAAAAAAAAAAAAAATGGAGGTACACCATGGATAATAATGTATGTGAAAATGCTTTAGCAACTATGAAGCACTATGTTAATGTAATTGATAATTATAAAAACAATAACTGCTCTAAATATTTATTATACACGCAGCACTGTAAGGAGATTAAAAAAAAACTTTAAAGTTGATCTTTATCCTCAAGGTGCTTACAATCACATTGGGGAGACAAAAGTGCTAATGTCAATGAAACAACTAAACTTCAATACTAGACAGCATGTAGCTGCTCAGTGCCTTGAGTTTCCAAAAAACATTTGTAAGAATCATCTCATTTAACCCTCATAACAACTGTATGAGGCAGGTAGAATTATTACTACCATACCCATTTAACAGACAGGAATCAGAGTAAGTGAGTTACTTGCCCGGTGGGGCCACATGGGCACAAACCAAAATCTATGTCTTTGAACTCCTGATAAAGTACACTTCCTTGAGTCATACCATTCAGTCTGCTTATTAAGCTAGGTTAAGTAGTGTGGGCCCTATAACTTCTGTAGAAGTTCAGAGAAGGGATGAATGGTCCATGAATAAGAAATAACAAAGGTCTGAGAAGTCTTTATGGAGGCACTCCCAAAAGCTAGGTAGGATTTCAGTAGCCTGAGACGCTATGAGAAAGCATTCATATTAAATTCCGGGCTTTTTAAGCTACACACCTGAGACCCTTCAGAATTTTATACGGCTCCATTTCCACACTGACTCTGCGAATCACTGCATTGTGAACCATCATTACTAAGAGGAATCTTCTACCTCAGGTCTGTTAAAGTACAAAAAGGCAAACCACCTAATCAGAGTCTAATTCCCTTGTCTGTCTCTCTCACACATTTATCCTTCCCCACAAAATAGGTTCGATGCCCTTTTCCTGTAAGCCTGAACTTGTACATTTTACAACAGTAAAAACAACTTTATTTCATTGAAAAAATATTAATATAAAGACAAATAAGCATTAGTGACAGATCCTTCTGAGAAATTATTTATGCAGTTATTAAGTTAATGAAACCAAATGACCTAATTTAATCACATGGCCTTCAACTCTTGACATTCCAGAATCTCTCCTTACAGATTGATGATAAGCTAAGTGGAAAGGGAAAGAATATTAACAACACTATAAAAATTCAAATATTCCTTCAGTTCCCCAACCAAATTTTGATGAACACAGCAATTGCATTTCAACTGGAGAGCAAAAGGCTATTGCTTTATTTCCAGGGGCTGTGCCCGAGATAGTTGGCAAAGTGCACATCCATGTCATGAACATTGCAGGAAAATTCCCATAATGCCTCATTGCCAGGGCTATCCAGGCCATACCTGCCTACACCACCAGAAAGTCAGCCCACCTAAATTTGAGGTAGTTTAGGGTGAAGCATAGTGCTAGAGGGCTTAGATTACCAACAGAGTTTTACAGAACCCTTGGACTGCTTTGAAGTGCTTCAAGGGTACAGATATTTTGAATTGAATTTAATTTTAGAAAAGCACTTTAAATTCTTTGTTAAACTATAGTAAACGTAATAAGCTCACTCAAATGTACCATGTTTGAGCACATTGAAAGCCATAGATGTATTTCCTTATGTAGTACAGAACAGGTTTTGGGGGCAGATCTCAGAATATAACTCTTCCTGTCACATCTAGCATGGATTTGAACTTCTTGGACATATATCACTGATTGAAGAAATTATAGGTTTCCACTCACCATTTTATTTCAGGCCTGTGTGGGTTCACTCACACAAAATTGTATAAATAAGAAGTGGATCATAGAACACACGTACTGGACCCAATGAAATGCAAGACAAGGCACAGTCACGTCATCAGTGCTTGGTCTCACTTTCTGCATGGTAGTCAGTTGTGCAACTACAAAGGTACACATAACATGTTGCATTATGAAAGTATTATCGTACTTATAAGTGCTGCAGCAGGTTTTCCATACGGGCTTCTTGTCAGACTTTTATATTAACGGCACAGCATGGCAGTTAACAGTTAGATGTTGTTAGTGATTCAAATTTAAAATAAAGATATCCTTTCCTAATCCTCAGGATCAGTCGAGTTTAAGCATACTGAGATGGCTGGCACACTATTTAACACCTGTTACCATTTTCAACTATTATACTTCGTAAGGTTCATCTGGATTTTCTCAATACTGGGCATTCAAAACAAAATTCCTTAATAAATTGGATGGTGAGACTGTCTTATGACGGCCACTATCATCCAGGCACATGATGTCTAATTTCTGTGTCCATCAAAACAACTGTCATCATTCTCAGTGACTGACATAATAAATCCTATAACATTGAATTTATAAAATATTTATAATGTATTGATAACTGAAGTTTTTGTTTCCATATCCAAGTGAAAAAAATTTTGTTTGAAAACAAAGGGTTTTGCTGCTTGAAGGAAGGAAAGAGAAAAGGAAGGAGGAAAAGGAGGAAAAAAGAGAGAAGAGGGGTGGGGGGTGGGGAAGAGACTTGAAAATCACTGGCCAAGTTATAATATTGGCCCAGGGGATGAGAGCCATGAATTCTAGATGATTCTGTCATGGACATGCTGTGTTCCCTTGAGCATTTAAGTCTTTTCCCCTCAAAGCCTTGAGTTTCCAATCTGTTAAACCCATGCATTCAACAAAGATTCACTTAGTACTTCTCTGAACTCAAAGCTGTGCCTGATGCTGGGGGTGCAGTGGTAGGAGAACAGGTATGGCCCTGCCCTCATAGCGCTTATCATCAGGGGAAAGAGAGAGAAAATAACCAGGTTAACTAAGCACAGTGGCAATAAGAGTACCTGCCTCATCGGGCTATTGTGAGGACCAAATAAGGTGATTCTTGCAAATGTGATTTGAAAACTCAAAGTGCTGGTCAACTACATACTGTCTAGTATTGAATTTTAGTTGTTTCATTGACACTAGCATGTTTGTCTCCCTGATATGATTATAAACACCTTGAGGATAGAGATCAACTTTAATGCTTTTTCCTTATCTCATATTTAGAGCATTTATTGTTTTAGTATAAATTGACCAGTTTCCTCATTTTGGTCTCCTTGCATTTCCTGGAAAACACCATACTCTTTCCTGCATTTGAGTTTCTGGTCATGGTGTTTCCAAAGCCTGGAATTCTGTTTCTCACTTCCCCCATCCTCACCTTCACATGGCTTGCTCCTCCTTATCCTTTAGATTTCAGCATAAATGTTGCCTCTTTAGTAAGGACTGCCGTCTCATCCGTAAGCAGGTGTTCCCCTTGATTGTCCACCAAGTCTGTCTCTTAGGCTATAGTTCAAGTCTCATTTAATTTCTTCTCTATTCTTTTAACCTTTAGCTCAGCTGCTTTGAGTCTACCCTGCACACATGTGATTCAGCCAGAGATGCAGAGGCTGTAATTGCCCAGACTCTGTACTCTAATTCTTTAGGCTGGAAAGACTACAGGTTTTCAGTCAGAGTTCTAGCCACTTTATGGTGCTGCATTCAGCCTGCTCTTGGGCTGAAACCTGAGAATGGGACTCTCACCCCCCCGCCATTGCTTTTTCCAAGTGTCAACCCCTCCAACATGTCCCCCAGCCCTGCCTTTTGTTCACTTTCCTGTGCATTCAATTTTTTCCAGAGTTTATAGTTGTTATGGAGAGCCGGGTCCAGTAGGAAGTACTCAGGCTTACCAGAAATAGAACTCCCAGAGTGATCCTTTTAGACACAAATCAAGCCATGTGATACCTCTGCTCAAAACCCTGCAATAGCTCCCCAAATTATTCAGAATAAAAGCCAAGTGACCTATATAACTCTATACAATCTGGCCCTCTCGATTACTACTATGCCTTCATCTCCTTTTACTCTCCCCTTTATTCAATCCATTTCATCCTCATTGATTTTTGTTGTTCCTTCATGATATCAGGCATTTTCTTTATTTCTTTTCCCCTGCCTATAGCAGTTACCCCAGATATCCAGAAGGCAGACTCTCTCACTACTTTAAACCTTAGCTCAAATTGTCACCTTTTCATTACCTTCCACCCCTAACCTTCATTGCTCCCATTCCCCTTCCCCACTTCACCTTTTGTTTTCTTTGTAGCACTATATCACCTCCTAACATACTATTTGTTATTTATTATGTTTATCGTCAATTGTTTATCTCACCTCACCTTTCTATAAGCTACAGGAAGGCAGAAATCTTTGTCTTTTTTTCTTTACTCCTGCATCTCCAGCACCTAGAGGAAATCTGGAAAATAGCTATCAGTATACATTTGTCAAGTAACTAAGTGGGTGAATAAATGAATAAATAATACACATATATTTTTTACATGGGGAAGCTACACACATTTCAGGGAAGCAACTACTGCACAAAGTATTTGGGGGGATCTTCATTAGGATCTTCAAACACTGGGGACATAGTTTGACCTTCTTTTGTTCTTTTTTTTTTTTTTTTAACATCTTTATTGGAGTATAATTGCTTTACAATGGTATGTTAGTTTCAGCTTCACAGCAAAATGAATCAGTTATATATATACATATATTCCCATATCTCTTCCCGCTTGCGTCTCCCTCCCTCCCACCCTCCCTATCCCACCCCTCCAGGCGGTCACAAAGCACCGAGCTGATCTCCCTGTGCTATGCAGCTGCTTCCCACTAGCTATCTACCTTACGTTTGGTAGTGTATATATGTCCATGCCTCTTTATCGCTTTGTCACCGTTTACCCTTCCCCCTCCCCATAGCCTCAAGTCCATTCTCTAGTAAGTCTGTGTCTTTATTCCTGTTTCACCCCTAGGTTTTTCATGACATTTTTTTTTTAATTCCATATATATGTGTTAGCATACGGTATTTGTCTCTCTCTTTCTGACTTACTTCACTCTGTATGACAGACTCTAGGTCTATCCACCTCATTACAAATAGCTCAATTTCGTCTCTTTTTATGGCTGAGTAATAAAAACAAGAGTAAACAAATGGGACCTAATGAAACTTAAAAGCTTTTGCGCAGCAAAGGAAACCATAAAGAAGACCAAAAGACAACCCTCAGAATGGGAGAAAATATTTGCAAATGAAGCAACTGACAAAGGATTGATCTCCAAAATTTATAAGCAGCTCATGCAGCTTAATAACAAAAAAACAAACAACCCAATCCAAAAATGGGCAGAAGACCTAAATAGACATTTCTCCAAAGAAGATATACAGAGTGCCAACAAACACATGAAAGAATGCTCAACATCACTAATCATGAGAGAAATGCAAATCAAAACTACAATGAGATATCATCTCACACCAGTCAGAATGGCCATCATCAAAAAATCTAGAAACAATAAATGCTGGAGAGGGTGTGGAGAAAAGGGAACCCTCTTACACTGTTGGTGGGAATGTAAATTGATACAGCCACTGTGGAGAACAGTATGGAGGTTCCTTAAAAAGCTACAAATAGAACTACCATATGACCCAGCAATCCCACTACTGGGCATATACCCTGAGAAAACCATAATTCAAAAAGAGTCATGTTCCAAAATGTTCATTGCAGCTCTATTTACAATAGCCCGGAGATGGAAACAACCTAAGTGTCCATCATCGGATGAATGGATAAAGAAGATGTGGCACATATATACAATGGAATATTACTCAGGCTTCTTTTGTTCTTAGGGATGAATTTACCTTTTGGAAACTACCAAAAGTCTTTCAGAGCCAAGCATAGTCAAAGAGAAGGTGAATAAACCAGACATTATCTTTTTAGGTTAAAAAAATAAATTATATTACAAGACTATGTTTAATTCTTTAGCTCATAGGCATTCTATGAAGCAGTTCTCAGGAAGGAATTCCAAAAATATTTCATTTGCCTGCTGCATATTTTGAATTAGAACAGTAAGCTTTCTGATTTTTTAATTTAAGTACCATATTTGTCCATTGCAACACCGCTGAGATAAACGTATTCACCGAATTTATATAGTCTACCAAAATCCAGCTCTTGATTTCCACCAGATGTGAGCACCCATTTATGATAAAAAAAAAAACCCTCCAGAAAGTAGGCATAGATAGAGCACTTTCACCTTAGTGTGCTTTCAGAAAGTGTAGGGCTACTGAGGTTGGTGGAGCTGGAAAAGACAGCTGGATCAGAAAAGTCTTGATTCCATTGATGTTGATGGTTAGTGACATAGTTGTTGTAGCTCAATAATGGGTAAGTAAAGCTTATTTAGGGTTAACATTAAAGGACATTGTTGAGTTTGGATTATTTCTTGCTTCTGGTATACTCTTTTTTTGCAATCGTGGCTTGTGGTATCTTAATTCCGTGACTAGGAAACGAACCTGGGTCCACGGCAGTGAAAACAGAGTCCTAACCACTGAACCGCCAGGGAATTCCCTGGTTTCTGGTATTCTTTTTCTCTTTAAACATCTTTATTGGAGTATGATTGCTTTACAATCTTGTGTTAGTTTCTGCTGTATAACAAGGTGAATCAGCTATACATATACATATATCCCCATATCTCCTCCTTCTTGTGTCTCCCTCCCACCGTCCCTATCCCACCCCTCTAGGTGGTCACAAACCACCGAGCTGATCTCCCTGTGCTATATGCCTGCTTCCCACTACCTATCTATTTGACATTTGGTAGTGTATATATGTCCATGCCACTCTCTCACTTCATCCCAGCTTACCCTTCACCCTCCCCATGTCCTCAAGTCCACTCGCTACGTCTGCGTCTTTATTCCTGTCCTGCCCCTAGGTTCTTCAGAACCTTTTTTTTCTTTTTTTAGATTCCATATATATGTGTTAGCATATGGTATTTGTTTTTCTCTTTCTGACTTACTTCACTCTGTATGACAGACTCTAGGTCCATCCACCTCACTACAAATAAATCAATTTCGTGTTTTTTATGGCTGAGTAATATTCCATTGTATATATGTGCCACATCTTCTTTATCCATTCATCTGTTGATGGACACTTAGGTTGCTTCCATGTCCTGGCTATTGTAAATAGAGCTGCAATGAACATTCTGGTACATGACTTTTTTTTTTTTTTTTGCGGTACGCGGGCCTCTCACTGTTGTGGCCTCTCCCGTTGCAGAGCACAGGCTCTGGACGCGCAGGCTCAGCGGCCATGGCTCACGGGCCCAGCCGCTCCGCGGCATGTGGGATCTTCCTGGACCAGGGCATGAACCCGTGTGCCCTGCATCGGCACGCGGACTCCCAACCACTGCGCCACCAGGGAAGCCCACATGACTCTTTTTGAATTATGGTTTTCTCAGGGTATATGCCCAGGGATTGCTAAGCCATATGGTACTTCTAGTTTTAGAATTTTAAGGAACCTCCGTACTGTTCTCCATAGTGGCTGTATCAATTTACATTCCCACCAACAGTGCAAGAGGGTTCCCTTTTCTCCACACCCTCTCCAGCATTTATTGTTTATATATATATATATATATATTTTTTTTTTTTTTTTTTTTTTGCGGTACGCAGGCCTCTCACTGTTGTGGCCTCTCCCGTTGCAGAGCACAGGCTTCAGATGCACAGGCCCAGCGGCCACGGCTCACGGGCCCAGCGGCTCCGTGGCATGTGGGATCTTCCCGGACCGGGGCACAAACCCGTGTCCCCTGCATCAGCAGGCGGACTCCCAACCACTGCGCCACCAGGGAAGCCCTGTTTGTAGATTTTTTGATGATGGCCATTCTGACTGGTGTGAGATGATATCTCATTGTAGTTTTGATTTGCATTTCTCTAATGATTAATGATGAACATTCTTTCATGTGTTTGTTGGCAATCTGCATATCTTCTTTGGAGAAATGTCTATTTAGGTCTATTGCCCATTTTGGGATTGCTTTCTTTGTTTTTTCCATATTGAGCTTCATGAGCTGCTTGTAAATTTTGGAGATTAAACCTTTGTCAGTTGCTTCATTTGCAAATATTTTCTCCCATTCTGAGGGTTGTCTTTCCATTTTGTTTACGATTTCCTTTGCTGTGCAGAAGCTTTTAAGTTTCATTAGGTCCCATTTGTTTATTTTTGATTTTATTTCCATTTCTCTAGGAGGTGGGTCAAAAACGATCTTGCTGTGATTTATGTCAGAGAGTGCTCTGCCTATGTTTTCCACTAAGAGTTTTATAGGGTCTGGCCTTACATTTAGGTCTTGAATCCATTTTGAATTTATTTTTGTGTATGGTGTTAGGAGGTATTCTAATTTCATTTTTTACATGTAGCTCTCCAGTTTTCCCAGCACCAATTATGGAAAAGGCTGTCTTTTCACCATTCTATACTCTTGCCTCCTTTATCAAAGATAAGGTGACCATATGTACGTGGGTTTATCTCTGGGCTTTCTATCCTGTTCCATTGATCTATATTTCTGTTTCTGTGCCAGTACCATACTGTCTTGATTACTGTAGCTTTGTAGTATAGTCTAAAGTCAGGGAGCCTGATTCTTCCAGCTCCATTTTTCTTTCTCAAGATTGCTTTGGCTATTTGGGGTCTTTTGTGTTTCCATACACATTGTGAAATATTTTGTTCTAGTTCTGTGAAAACTGTCATTGGTAGTTTGATAGGGATTGCATTGAATCTGTCAATTGCTTTGGGTAGTATAGTCACTTTCACAATGTTGATTCTTCCAATCCAAGAACATGGTATATCTCTCCGTCTGTTTGGATCTTCTTTAATTTCATTCATCAGTGTCTTATAGTTTTCTGCATACAGGTCTTTTGTCTCCTTAGGTAGGTTTATTCCTAGGTATTTTATTCTTTTTGTTGCAATGGTAAATGGGAACGTTTCCTTAATTTCTCTTTCATATTTTTCATCATTAGTGTATAGGAATGCAAGAGATTTCTGTGCATTAATTTTGTATGCTGCTACTTTACCAAATTCATTGATTACCTCTAGTAGTTCTCTGGTAGCATTTTTAGGATTCTCTATGTATAATACCATGTCATCTGCAAGCAGTGACAGTTTTACTTCTTCTTCTTTTCTGATTTGGATTCTTTTTATTTATTTTTCTTCTCTGATTGCTGTGGCTAAAACTTCCAAAACTATGTTGAATAATAGCGGTGAGAGTGCAAAACCTTGTCTTGTTCCTGATCTTAGTGGAAATGGTTTCAGGTTTTCACCATTGAGAATGATGTTGGCTGTGGGTTTGTCATATATAGTCTTTATTATGTTGAGGTAAGTTCCCTGTAAGCCTACTTTCTGGAGGGTTTTTATCATAAATGGGTGTTGAATTTGGTTGAAAGCTTCTTCTGCATCTATTGAGATGATCATATGGTTTTTCTCCTTCAGTTTGTTAATATGGTGTATCACGTTGATTGATTTGCATATGTTGAAGAATCCTTGCATTCCTGGAATAAACCCCACTTGATCATGGTGTATGATCCCTTTAATGTGCTGTTGGATTCTGTTTGCTAGTATTTTGTTGAGGATTTTTGCCTCTATGTTCATCAGTAATATTGGCCTGTAGTTTTCTTTTTTTGTGACATCTTTGTCTGGTTTCGGTATCAGGGTGATGGTGGCCTCGTAGAATGAGTTTGGGAGTGTTCCTCCCTCTGCTATATTTTGGAAGAGTTTGAGAAGGATAGGTGTTAGTTCTTCTCTAAATGTTTGATAGAATCTGCCTGTGAAGCCATCTGGTCCTGGGCTTTTGTTTGTTGGAAGATTTTTAATCACAGTTTCAATTTCAGTGCTTGTGGTTAGTCTGTTTATATTTTCTATTTTTTCCTGGTTCAGTCTCGGAAGTTTGTGCATTTCTTCCAGGTTGTCCATTTTATTGGTATGTATTTGCTTGTAGTAATCTCTCATGATCCTTTGTATTTCTGCAGTGTCAGTTGTTACTTCTCCTTTTTCATTTCTAATTCTATTGACTCGAGTCTTCTCCCTTTTTTTCTTGATGAAACTGGCTAATAGTTTATCAATTTTGTTTATCTTCTCAAAGAACCACCTTTTAGTTTTATTGATCTTTGTTATCTTTTCCTTCATTTGTTTTTCATTTATTTCAGGTATGATCTTTATGATTTCTTTCCTTCTGCTAACTTTGAGGTTTTCTTGTTCTTCTTTCTCTAATGCTTTAGGTGTAAGATTAGCTTGTTTATTTGAGATGTTTCTTGTTTCTTGAGGTAGGATTGTATTGCTATAAACTTCCCTCTTAGAACTGCTGTTGCTGCATCCCATAGGTTTGGGGTTGTCGTGTTTTCCTTCTCATTCATTTGTTTCTAGGTATCTTTTGATTTCCTCTTTGATTTCTGCAGTGATCTCTTGGTTATTTAGTAGTGTACTGTTTAGCCTCCATGTGTTTGTATTAAAATCTGCCTCCATGTGTACAGATTTTTTCCTGTAATTGATATTTAGTCTCATAGCATTGTGGTCAGAAAAGATACTTGATACCATTTCAATTTTCTTAAATTTACAAAGGCTTGATTTGTGACCCAAGATATGATCTGTCCTGGAGAATGTTCCATGAGCACTTGAGAAGAAAGTGTATTCTGTTGTTTTTGGATGGAATGTCCTATAAATATCAATTAAGTCCATCTTGTTTAATGTATCATTTAAAGCTTGTGTTTTCTTTTTTTTTTTTTTTTTTAATGGTACATGGGCCTCTCACTGTTGTGGCCTCTCCCGTTGCAGAACACAGGCTCCAGATGCACAGGCTCAGCGGCCATGGCTCACGGGCCCAGCCGCTCCACGGCATGTGGGATCTTCCCGGACCGGGACACGAACCCATGTCCCCTGCCTCGGCAGGCGGACTCTCAACCACTGCACCACCAGGGAAGCCCTTGTGTTTTCTTATTTATTTTCATTTTGGATGATGTGTCCATTGGTGAAAGTGGGGTGTTAAAGTCCCCTACTATGATTGTGTTACTGTCAATTTCCCCTTTTATGGCTGTTAGTATTTGCCTTATGTATTGAGGTGCTCCTATGTTGGGTGCATGAATATTTACAATTGTTATATTTTCTTCTTGGATTGATCCCTTCATCATTTTGTAGTGTCCTTCTTTGTCTCTTGTAATAGTCCTTATTTTAAAGTCTACTTTGTCTGATATGAGAATTGCTACTCCAGCTATCTTTTGATTTCCATTTGCATGGAATATCTTTTTCCATCCCCTCACTTTCAGTCCGTATGTGTCCCTACGTCTGAAGTGCATCTCTTGCAGACAGCATATATACGGGTCTTGTTTTTGTATCCATTCAGCCAGTCTGTGTCTTTTTGTTGGAGCAATTAATCAATTTACATTTAAGGTAGTTTTTGATATGTATGTTCCTATTACCATTTTCTTCATTGTTTTGGGTTTGTTATTGTAGGTCTTTTCCTTCTCTTGTGTTTCCTGCCTAGAGAAGTTCCTTTAGCATTTGTTGTAAAGCTGGTTTGGTGGTGCTGAATTCTCTTAGCATTTGCTTGTCTGTAAAGGTTTTAATTTCTCTGTCGAATCTGAATGAGATCCTTGCTGGGTAGAGTAATCTTGGTTGTAGGTTTTTCCCTTTCATCACTTAAATATGTCCTGCCACTCCCTTCTGGCTTGCAGAGTTTCTGCTGAAAGATCAGCTGTTAACCTTGTGGGGATTCCCTTATGTGTTATATGTTGTTTTTCCCTTGCTGCTTTTAATCTTTTTTCTTTGTATTTAATTTTTGATAGTTTGATTAATATGTGTCTTGGTGTGTTTCTCCTTGGATTTATCCTGTATGGGACAGTCTGTGCTTCCTTGACTTGATTGACTATTTCCTTTCCCATATTAGGGAAGTTTTCAACTATAATCTCTTCAAGTATTTTCTCAGTACCTTTTTTCTTCTCTTCTTCTAGGACCCCTATAATTCGAATGTTGGTGCATTTAGTATTGTCCCAGAGGTCTCTGAGACTGTCCTCAATTCTTTTCATTCTTTTTTCTTTATTCTACTCTGTGATAGTTATTTCCACTGTTTTATCTTCCAGGTCACTTATCCGTTCTTCTGCCTCAGTTATTCTGCTCTTGATTCCTTCTAGAGAATTTTTAATTTCATTTATTGTATTGTTCATCATTGTTTGTTTGCTCTTTAGTTCTTCTAGGTCCTTGTTAAACATTTCTTATATTTTCTCCATTCTGTTTCCACAATTTTGGATCATCTTTACTATCATTACTCTGAATTATTTTTCAGGTAAACTGCCTATTTCCTCTTCATTTGTTTGGTCTGGTCAGTTTTTACCTTGCTCCTTCATCTGCTATGTATTTCTCTGTCTTTTCATTTTGCTTAACTTACTGTGTTTGGGGTCTCCTTTCCACAGACTTCAGGTTCCTAGTTCCCATTGTATTTGGTTTCTGCCCCCAGTGGGTAAGGTTGGTTCAGTGGTTTGTGTTGGCTTCCTGGTGGAGGGGACTTGTGCCTGTGTTCTGGTGTGTGAGGCTGGATCTTGTCTTTTTGGTGGGCAGGACCGCGTCCGGTGGTGTGTTTTGGGGTGTCTGTGACCTTATTATGATTTTAGTCAGCCTCTCTGCTAATGGGTGGGGTTGTGTTCCTGTCTTGCTAGTTGTTTGGCATAGGGTGTCCAGCACTGTAGCTTGCTGGTCGTTGAGTGGAGCTGGGTCTTAGCATTGAGATGGAGATCTCTGGGAGAGCTTTCGCCGTTTGATATTACGTGGGGCCAAGGGTCTCTGATGGAGCACTGTCCTGAACTCGGTTCTCCCATCTCAGAGGCTCAGGCCTGACACCCAGCCAAAGCACCAGGACCCTGTCAACCACACAGCTCAGAAAAAAGGAAGGAAAAAAAAGAAAAAATAAAATAGAATAAAGTTATTAAAATAAAAAAATTATTATAAATAAAAAAGTAATTAAAAGCAAAAAGAAAGAAAGAAGAGAGCAACCAAACCAAAAAACCAATTCACCAATGATAACAAGCGCTACAAACTATACTAAAAAAAAAGGACAGAGAAGCCTAGGACAAATGGTAAAACCAAAGCTATACAGACAAAGAAGCATACACATACACACTCATAGAAAGAGAACAAGGAAAAAAAATATATATATATGTAAAATAAAGGAAGAGAGCAACCAAACCACTAAACAAATCTACCAGTAATAATAAGCTCTAAATACTAAACTAAGATAAACATAAAACCAGAAACAAATTAGATGCAGAAAGCAAACCCCCAAGTCTACAGTTGATCCCAAAGTCCACCACATCAATTTTTGGATGATTCATTGTCTGTTCAGTTATTCCAGAGATGCAGAGTACATCAAGTTGATTGTGGAGATTTAATCCGCTGCTCCTGAGGATGCTGGGAAAAGTTTCCCTTTCTCTTCTTTGTTCAGACAGCACCTGGGGTTCAGCTTTGGATTTGGCCCTGTCTCTGTCTGTAGGTCGCCTGAGGGTGTCTTTTGGGAAGTCTGAGGTCTTCTGCCAGCATTCAGTAAGTGTTCTGTAAGATTTGTTCCACATGTAGATGCATTATTGACTTATTTGTGGGGAGGAAGGTGATCTCCACATCTTACTCCTCCGCCATCTTGAACATCCCCCTGGTATTCTTAATAGGATATTTTTATTGTCAATTATTTGTATTATAAGCCCATAGTGTAATAGGCTTTCTAAGCATGCTGTAGTATGTTTTATTTTATGCTTGTAATCACCCTACGTTTCCTCTAGGTGTTGAGTGGCCATATAATTGCACTTTCTTGCACTTCTTAACTGGTCACTTTTTATCAAATGGGATAATAACCTATTGATTTAATACTATGGGTGCTTATTCAGCAGTACTTCCTAGTACTGGGTGAATTAGAAAAACCTTGCCCTCGTTTAGTAAATAGCTTATTTTGCTCTCTGGTCTACTGCCTTCACCCCGCGTGTATTTTTTTTGTCTCCTAGCATTAGACTATATAGACACAACTGTTTACCCTTATACTTTTGCTGTCAGCCTACTAAGAAATGAGTGAGCAGGTGATCAGGCCTTCCTATAGTTGTTTCTAATTCTTTTTCCTGATACTATAGACCCGAGACATCAAATAGATTTCATCTCAACTTCCAACCCAAACAATTTGTAGTAGCTATGTAACCGGTCTAGCTCAATAGGAAATCATGCCATAATTATTAGTGACGTATACCATCAGCATATGATAGGAGAAATTCAGGACACAGGCTAACCTCATTACAGGCCATGGGAGCAAGGACAATAGACCTCAGCAGAGGAATAGAAGGTGGTAATTAAGGGGTGAGAATAACTATATTTCCTTAACCTGAGCATTCTGTGTTTGTGGACTTTTAGATGACTCTATTCTTTCTCCAACACACCACATGGTTCTGAACACAGTGACAGGAGGTAGGGGTGGGGTGGAGGCAGGGAGGAAACAGGAATTTATATCCTCTTTGGCTGAAAGTCTCTTCCTACTTGGAATCCAAATTTAAAAGATTTTCCTTTTGTAAAGTGCTCTGATACCTCCTGGGTAACACAATGAAATATAGACCACCATCATCCAAGGCAAAGTAGTTTGGGATATTACTATTTAAATACTTCATGCTCAATATTGTTTGCATTAAATATGCATAAAATATATAATTCATAAGACTTTATAAACACCATTTTTCTGGTACCTATCAATACTCCTGGTAGTCAGCTATTTACTATTTAGGATGTTTACCTGGGTGGTATGATCCAATTTTCATTCCTGAGGGATCTGAACTCTCAGTGCCCTACCTGCATAGTTTCATTAATGGACCATTATGCTTTACCTGTGAGCATACTTGTAGAACAACAGAACACCCCAGGAGATTCCCCCAAGTTCCCTTCATGGTCATCTCTGCTGCACCATGTTTCAGCACCTTTACTCTTCTACATGTCAATCACCCAGCAAAAACCATAACTTAATTTTTTGCTTGGTTGCCTAGTGGGCCCCAGATGGCCAAGTGTCAAACTTAACTTCCAGCCACTGAAGGCACAAATAAATTGCATGAGCAGAGTGGTAAGTGTCTTGATCGGCCTCTTATCATACTACTGTTTCCCTCAACCTGCACCTATGATCTCTTGAGGATTTTCCTATGACTAGGTGAGTAAAGGGAAAATTTAAGCCTAAGTTATAGATGCTCGTCCCAATCAAAGTGGTCTATTACAGTATTATAACCTCACTTGGACCTGTTCCCCCTCTTCCTGAGACCTCTTTGGTATTATCTGCATCTCACATGTTGCCTCTTCCTATGGATTTTAGTCTCTAGACTACTGTTCTCAAGACCTGCCTTCTTCATTTTTCTTCTGTCCCTGATTCTGACTCCTACCGCTTTCTGGCTTGATTCTTTGTATATCATTGAAATTTGATTGTAATCATCTTACCCCTGATCCTGCGTTAGCCAACAAAGCACTCTAAAAACTAACCACAAGTTTGGAAAGGCTCCTTGCTATACTCTCCTGGCTCCTGAAAACTATATCACAACTAATTTGATTACCTGTTTAATGATATCATGGTCTATCTTTTATTTTCTGCTAACCACTCATCATTTAGGAAGAAAGATTTCAGGTTACCAGACACTAAATACTTTAGAGTTATTCATCATTTATTATCAGTAAGCAATTTACTCTCAAGATGATTTGTTAAGGCCCAGACTAGCTATGGAACCAGGCCTGCCAAGAATTTACATGTTAAATTAGAAGTCTAAAAGTGTTCTTGTCCTCTTTCCAAATATAGAGATAAACATTCGTGATAATATGGGCATACATTCTAATTAATTAGTCAAAAGTTGTATTGTATAGAAACAGCAATACTTTTTATCCCAGAAAAAGTACTGATGGTAGTTAATAAATAAGAATTATATTCTCATTTTCAGTAATCAGAAAAATAGCTTGAATAGAACAGATGAATGGTTTTCCACAGCTGAATAAAAATCAAAATAATTAACATAGTGTTATAAAAGTTCACTTCAGAAACTAGCTATTTTTAGGACTCTGTCCTTGCAATTAACTATCCCAAGATATCCTACACAAAATAAATAAATAGAAGAATGAATGAAAACTGCCATGAACAGCTCCAACTACTTATTCTGAATAAGAATGAAAGATGCATGGGCTTGGGGCTTCCCTGGTGGAACGGTGGTTAAGAATCCGCCTGCCAATGCAGGAGACACAGGTTCGAGCCCTGGTCCTGGAAGATCCCACATGCTGCGGAGCAACTAAGCCCAAGTGCCACAATTAATGAGCTTGCGCTCTAGAGCTCGTGAGCCACAACTACTGAGGCCTGCACGCCTAGAGCCGGTGCTCCACAACAAGAGAAGCCACCGCAATGAGAAGCCTGCGCACCGCAATGAAGAGTAGCCCCCGCTCGCTGCAACTAGAGAAAACCCGTGCACAGCAACAAAGACCTAATACAGCCAAAAATAAATAAAATAAAATAAATTAAAAAGATGCATGAGCTTGGAAAAACAAAGTGTGAAACAGACCAAAATATTATTCAAGCCACTGTCTACATAAAGCATACCAGCAAAGTGTACAAACCACAAAGCTATGTCTTGAAGAGCAGGGATTCCCTACATTAAAAACATCAGTCAGGAAGTCCTGGCTAATTGAAAAAGGTAAAAGAATTCTTTGCAACAACCTGAAAAGAACTGAGTAAAATCTGTTGTCACAGAAAGCATTGAGTTCATTAATTTCCCATCTCCTGAAGGTAGAAGTCAATTGACTGTAAATAGGTCTTCCAAGCTTAAAGATTTATTATTTACCTACTTCTTCTAAATAGCTTAGCATCGTTAAACAGAGTAACAAGGCACAAAATTCAAGACTAAATTAGGTCATATAAACAGTGTTCTTCTGGATATTGGTTCATATAAATACACATCAATCAAATAAGTACCAAAAATAGGGGTATGACCCTGAATCCATCAATGAAGTGACATTTTTTAAATACTATCATCAACCAACAAGAGAGAAGAATGTTCCAGTTCAGAACAGACACTCTAATGCTAAAATGGATTTTGGACACATTGCACATTACAAGTTTCTTTGGAGAAACATGGCCAGGTAGAAAACTTTTGAAAACACAAATTGTAATTATTTTGCTGTGGGAAATTCTGGATTCTATAGCCATAGATGGAAACCAAAGTATGATCTAGAAATGCATTTCCAGATGTTTGCTGACCATCTCCACTTATGTGTCCCAAACATATCTTTAATTTAGTATGCCCAGACTGGACTCACTGTTTCTCCCCTCAGAGCCAACGAATGAAGAATATTTTTAAATGGCTCAGGACTTCCTTGGTGGTGCAGTGGTTAAGAATCCACCTGCCAATGCGGGGGACATGGGTTCAATCCCTGGTCTGGGAAGATCTCACATGCTGTGGAGCAACTAAGCCTGTGCGCCACAACTACTGAGCCTGCACACCTAGAGCCCATGCTCTGCAACAGGAGAAGCCACCACAATGAGAAGCCCGCGCACCGCAACAGAGTAGCCCCCACGCACTGCAACCAGAGAAAGCCCGCGCACAGCAACAAAGACCCAACAGAGCCAAAACTAAATTAATTAATTAATTAAAATTTCTGCTGTACTGCAAAGTGACTCAGTTATACATATATATACATTCTTTTTAAAAAATTTTTAAATAAAACAAACCGCTCTTCTCCTCCTCACTTGTTTCTTATCTGGGTGTATGGCGTCAATATTCATCCAGTCACTCACACCAGAAATCCTGGAAGTCATGCTTGATACCTCCCTCTCTCTTGCTGCCTATATTCAATCCATCACTATTGATTCTGCCTTCAAAATAGTTCAAATTTGTCCTGTTTATCAGCATCGACCAAGTTCATCAACATCTCTGAGCTCCTCTACTGCAAAAGCCTCATAAGTAGTCTCTGTCACCCACTTCAAACCCCTCCTATTTATTCTCCGTGCAGCAACCAGTGTGATTTTTTTTCCAAAAACAAAAATTTGGTCACATCACACTGTTGCTTAAACTCTTCTCTGGTTCCCCATTGCTTTTACAGGGGGAAAAAGCCACATTATTCCAATTCCATCAACTCAAATGACATAAAAAGTTAAAACCAGTTATAATAAAAAAAATTAGGTAATGGTGAAACCTAGAAGACACCCAAAAGAATCCATGATGTCCATGGCTGCAAAACTATATCCAAGTTAAAATGCATGGGCTTGGGGTCACCATTGACATAGCAGGTCAAATTCAGGTAATTTGAAATAGCTTATCGTGTTAAACTGTGACTTGGGTAGAATCATCCATGAAGTAGAACCCAGGTCTCTATAATTTCTGATTAAGATCCCTAATCTGTAACCATATTATAGTCATGAATCTTTGACCCTGTAACAATATTATGACCACAAATCTCTGACCAAGTAAGTACAGCCCACCAGAAATGGTCTAACTACTCTCCTAGTAGGGTAGGTGATTTTGCAAACCCAGTAGGGCTGCCAGATAAAATACAGGACACCCATTTTAATTAAACCTCAGTTACTAAAGTTATTTGTTGTTCACCTGAAATTCAAACTTAACTAGGTCTCATGTTTTTATTAGCTAAATCTGGCAACCCTAATAGCCAATAAGATACAGAAATAAGTATATAAATATTGAAGCAAACCAAACCCTCAGTAAATAACTGTTCTCATTTTAGGAATACACTTTGGTATTATCTTGATAATCTGTGTTTGCAAATTAAGGTATTTGAGACATTTAATAAAAATTAACCTATTAGAGATTCTAAAATTATATTTGTAATTTGAAATGTTTAAATATCATTAAACTACTGAAAGGAGTAAGAAAATTTTGTTACGTGTATATACAAACTTTGAATGCTCGCCAGAATGTAATTTAGACCATTATAATTTGGGGTTATTAAATTTATCAGCATTACTATAGGACTTAGAAACATTTTGCTTATTAGGTATGTAAGATTACCCTGTCAAGTATTTGAAATGTTTATGGGAATCAATTTATTAAATTTCCAAATGTATTTAAGGTAAAAAATTTAAGGGAAAATCTACTGAGCTAAAGAACAAGTGAAAGTGTTTTTTTTTAATTTTATACAAAAATACCAGGTTTATGAATAGAATAACAAAGCTTTACGTTGAACTTAAAGGCTTAAGGAAAAACTTGATTTTAAACTTAGAGCTTTAATTAGTGAATATTAATGTAATCACAGCTATGTGTAGCTTCACTGTATACCCCAGTCACACTGGCCTTCTTTCAGGCTTCTCTAGACAGCTTCCCACCCCAGGTATTTGCCACAAGTTGTTCCCTGTCTTCCTTGAGGCTACCTATGCTCCCACCCCACCGTCCCCTAATTAACTCCTTTTTTGCATTTCAGATCTCAGCTAAAACTTCCAAACTTTCTAATTAGGTCAAACCTCTCATTACACACTCCTCCAGGATAGGAATAAGAGACTATTAGCTGTTATGGTTATTATGGCTGTTGTTTTTATTTTTACCTCTTATTTTTCCTTCTTAGCACTTGTCTTACTTATAAATTTACATCAATTTTTGCCATTAATTAGGTTCTCTTTATAAGCTCCACAAAGGTAAAGACTACATTTGTCTTTATTCACCATTTTATTCTAGGTAGATGGTAGAGTCTGCAACATACTAGCCACTCAATAAATTTTGTGGGAAGAAAAGAGAGGCAGAGGTAGGCAAAGACAGATCCTGTTCTGTTTTTCTCAGGAGGCGAACTGTGGGATTGAAAACCTGCATAAGAAACACATCTACTCACCCCTCTCCTTTCCCTCCTTACTTCTCTCCCCTATATGGACAGAAGGGAAGTTTATATTTAGACTCTGAAGAAATTAAACAATTTAGGGACACCAGGCTGAAAACAGAGGACTTGAGTGAAAGTCTAAATACTGAGAGGGAACTTCCCTGGCAGTTCAGTGGTTAAGGCTCCCTGCCTCCACTGCAGGGGGCACGGGTTCAATCTCTGGTGGGGGAACTGAGATCCCACATGCCATGGTGCAGCTGGAAAAATAAATGTTAAGGCCATTAAAGAGAAAGACTGAGAAACTATTCAAAATTAAAGGAGACTAAACAAAAGTAATGAATTATCCTGAACCAGAAAAAAAAATTAATAATAAATAAATGGCAAGGAGCCCCAGCAGTCCCCTTTCCCTGCTTGGCTCCAAGAATGCTATTAGCCAAGTTTATATCTATCACCCAGGAAGAATGGGGCACTTCTCTCTGAAGTGACAGATACTGACAGCTGGGCCCTTCATAACTCTCCTACAGTGCAGACTACCAGTCAAAACCACCACTGATAAACAAGGAGCTTATAAGTTTTTTGTACATAGCCATTAAATACAATGAGAGCAAATCTAAAGAAAGTCTCCAACATAAAGACCAAGATAAGCAAACAACTCAGTGGAACTAGACAACCCATAAAGTAGAAAAAAACTTCAAAATATTTATAATTAATAGCCTGAGAGATTAGAAATAATTGTTGAATCTATGAAAAATTGAATCCAGGATATTTTTTTAAAAGAAAAACAATGATGATTAGAAATTAAGAGTGAGCTCTTGGAAACTTAAAGCATCCTGGCCACATTTTAAAATCCATTACAGGTGGTGAAAGATAAAGTTGAGAATATTTCCCAAGAGTAGAACTGAAGAAAAAGAGATAGAATAAAGTGAGTAAATGTAAGAAAATTAAAGAATCATTTGAGGGGAACCAACACCCAAATAATAGAAGTTTCAGAAATAGAAGACAGGAAAAACATAGGGGTAGGAAATCAAAGAAATAATACAAGAAAAATTCCCAGAACAGAAGGATATGTTTCCATATTAAGAACACCCACTTAGTGCCCAGCGTGAACTATTATACCAAGTGATAAATCAGAATACTTTCTCAGAGATACAAAGTACCAGAAAAAGCTATCCCCCATAAATCCTTCCAAGTTGGAAAAACTCAAACTCATGCTCTTCCCTCCTGTGTTTCTCCTTTACTCTCACACTACTACCACACTCACACTTCTGACACCAGAAATATGGCTTTTCCCCACACCACCAAGCAATTCTCGCACAGGAGCCCAGCATTTTACAATTCAACTCAATTCTGACACCATCCACAGGGAGATAGCAGCAGATCCCACAGGTTAAGAGCTCAGTCCCACAAGACTGCCCCCCACTTCAGATGCCAACAGCAAGTCCAGGTTGTCACCTATGCTTCTGACTGTTTATAAACCGGAGAGTCCAAAGACTTTGGGTTCAAGTAATTTGCTAGAGCAGCTCACAGAAGTCAGAGAAACATTTTACAGTGGTTCCCCCCTTATGTGAGGGGGATACATTCCAAGATCCCCCCAGTGGATGCCTGAAACTATGGATAGTACTGAACCCTATATATACTATGTTTTTTCTTATACATACACACCTATGATAAAGTCTATTGTGTAAAGTAGGAACAGTAAGAGATTAACAGCAATAACTAATAATAAAATTGAACAATGTACTGTAATAAAGCATAGTCTCAATGAAGCCCAGAGGAAAACTCAATGGGGGAAAGAATTTTAGAAAAAAAGACTTCTTTTTATTTTATTACTATTTTTAATTTCTGAATACAGTAGTCACTCCTTATTCCCAGGGATGTGTTCCAAGACCCCCAGTGGATGCTTGAAACCATGGATAGTACCGAACCCTATATAGACAATGTTTTTTCCTATACATACACACCTATGATAAAGTTTAATTTATAAATTAGGCACAGTAAGAGATTAACGACAGTAACTAATAATAGTAAAATAGAACAATTACAGCAATATACTGTAATAAAAGTTATGTGAATGTGGTCTCTCTCTCAAAATATCTTATTGTACAAATATAATGCCTTTAACATCTTAACTAAGTACTTACTTCACACTGTGGCCATAACTTTTGTAGTTTGAAGTGTGACAGAAAAACTAGCATGAATTTCTCTTTTCTTCTTCACAATTTCACGGATAGAATATTTGTTCTTACTGTAGATCTTAGCAACCTCAAGCATACGATGTTATTTCTTTCCTTCTTAAGTTGAGAACTTTCACCTTTTCACATAAAGGAAGCACTTTGTTGCTTCTCTTTGGTGTATCTGAATTGATAACATCACTACTCTTGAGCTTTGAGGCCATTATTAAGTAAAATAAGGGTTACTTGGACACAAGACTGTGATACCTCTACAGTTACTCTGATAATGGAGCCAGCTACTAACTGACTACGGGCAGGGGGGATACTCTGGGCGAAGGGATGATGCATGTTCTGGGCGGGACAAAGATCAATAATGCGAGATTTCATTGTGCTACTCAGACCGGTGTGCATCTTAAAACTTATAATTGTTTACTTCCTGAAATTCTCCATTTAAGATTTTCAGACTGTGGTTGACCCCGGGTAACTGAAACCACGGAAAGTAAAACCGCTTATAAGGGTGGAGGGGACTACTGTACTTATTAGATTACCGATTTATTACAAAGGATATTAGAGGATGCGAATCAACAGCCAGATGAAGAGATACTTAGGGCAACACCCAGAACAAAAGAGCTTCTATCCCAGTGGAGTTTGGGGCCCCGGCTGGGCGGCATATGGATGCATTCTTGTTCACCAAACTGGAATCTCTGTAAATCCCATTCTTTTGGGGTTTTATAGAGGCTTCATTACACAGATGTAATTGATTCAATGATTGGCCATTGGTGATTGAACTCAATCTTCAGCCCATCTCCCCGCCAAGAGGTCGGGGCAGGACTGAAAGTTCCAACACTCTACTCCCAGGGTTGGTTCCCCTAGCAACAAGCCCCCACCCTTTCGTGAAACTGGGGCTTTCCTAAATCACCTTATTAACATAACAGAAGACACCATTGTTGCTCTCAACACTTAGAAAATTTGGGAAATTCCAAGGGTTTTAGGAGCTCTGTGCCACAAAAAGGGGATAAAGATCAAATATAAATTTATTATTATAAATCACAACATGACACCTTCTTAGCAAGCTATTTAAGATGGGCTGCACTGAAACAAATAAGTAAACCAAAACTGAGCGAGAAGTGGAGTCCAGGAAAGTGGGGATCAACACAAGAAAGAGATGAAGAAAATTCCCCCACACAATGATGAAGGAAAGCCCGCAGGATGGCAGTTGTGGAACTGGCTTAGAGAGGAACCAGTCCAGATCAGCATGAAGAAGGTCTGAGCCAGGAGATGCAGGATATGAAAGGTGGGGAGAAGAGTGGAGCAAGGGAGAGATCGGGCTGCAAGAACACCGGTCAAGGGGTTTTAGCTATCTGGTAGAGAGACTAGGGAAAATGTACGGAGAAATATATAAATAAAACAAAGAAACAGAAAACAAGGGAATTGTTAACTCTATGGAAAGTAAAACTGTATAATTTTTTTTGAATTTTATTTTATTTATTATTTTATACAGCAGGTTCTTAATTAGTTATCTATTTTATACATATTAGTGTATATATGTCAATCCCAATCATATGATTTTTAATAGTCACAGTATGCTGTATGACTCAGCAATGCACAATAATCAAAATAATGTTTGCATAGATAATATTGAATTTATTTTTTTTATTGGAGTATAGTTGCTTTACGATATTGTGTTAGTTTCTGCTGTAGGGCAAAGTGAATCAGCTATACATATATCCTGTCATTTTTGGATTTCTTTCCCATTTAGGTCACCATACAGCATTGAGAAGAGTTCCCTGTGCTATACAGTAGGTTCTCATTAGTTATCTATTTTATACATAGTAGTGTATATATGTCAATCCTAATCTCCCAAATCATCCCACCTACCCCCTTCCCCTTCCCCCCCACACCCCGGTATCCATACGTCCATTCTCTAAGTCTGTGTCTCGATTTCTGCTTTGCAGATAAGTTCATCTGTATCATTTTTCTAGATTCCACATATAAGCAATATTATATGATATTTGTTTTTCTCTTTCTGACTTACTTGTCTCTAGGTGCATCCACATCTCTGCAAATTGCACAATTTCGTTCCTTTTTATGGCTAATATTCCATTGTATATATGTACCACATCTTCTTTATCCATTCTTCTGTTGATGGACATTTAGGTTGCTTCCATGTCCTGGCTATTGTAAGTAGTGCTGCAATGAGCATTGGGGTGCATGTATTTTTTGGAATTACGGTTTTCTCTGGATATATGCCCAGGAGTGGGATTGCTGGGTCATATGGCAGCTCTATTTTTAGTTTGTTAAGGAACCTCCATACTGTTATCCATAGTGGCTGTACCAATTGACACTCCCACCAACAGTGTAAGAGAGTTCCCTTTTCTCCACACCCTCTCCAGCATTTATTGTTTGTAGATTTTTTTGATGGTGGCCATTCTGACCGGTGTGAGGTGATACTTCATTGTAGTTTTGATTTGCATTTCTCTAATGATTAGTGTTGTTGAGCATCCTTTCATGTGTTTATTGGCAATCTGTATATCTTCTTTGGAGAAATGTCTGTTTAGGCCTTCTGCCCATTTTTTGATTGGGTTGTTTGTTTTTTTTAATATTGAGCTGCATGAGCTGTTTATATATTTTGGAGATTAATCCTTTGTCCATTGATTCATTTGCAAATATTTTCTCCCATTCTGAGGGTTGTCTTTCATCTTGTTTATGGTTTCCTTTTCTGCACATATAATATTGATTTTAAAATTATAACTAATGAGAGAATAGGGATATAGGTTTGGTGGGAGGGAATAAGAAAAATAAATCCTGTTTTCCATAGTTGCAACATAATAGCTGCATAAATGTAAAAATAGATAAACAGATGTAGATGCAAATTGTTTAAAAAATATGGAAATGAAACTGAGTCCCCCTAAAACCCAAGTTCTCCTGCCAAGTTTAGGATTAACCTCTCTATCCAAAGCTTTATTCCCTTTCTTGTCCCCTCTGACCTCAATCCTGTGTTACCTAAATACTAACCAACCAGAATCAGATGACTACAACTGCTGTTGTCGATAACATCGTTAACATACAGACTAAGGTTGTTTCTCCAGGACAAGATGAGCTAACAGAAACCCCCCTGCCACCCGTCGTAGACGACCAGACCAGAGACTTGTAAAGCATAGGCATCTTGACTGCCAAAACTGTGATTAAGAAATGTCACAAGACAATGATTAACCACAGTTTCTTGTTTCTTCCCCATTAAAGAACTCAAAGACCAACTTGGAAACTTGGAGTGGATCTAAGGCTGTCTCCCACTCCTTTGCTTGGCACCCTACAAGTAAACACTTGTTTTGTTTTGTTTTGTTTTGTTTGCGGTATGTGGGCCTTTCATTGTTGTGGCCTCTCCCGTTGCGGAGCACAAGCTCCGGACGCGCAGGCTCAGCAACCATGGCTCACGGGCCCAGCCGCTCCGCGGCACGCGGGATCCTCCCGGACAGGGGCATGAACCCACGTCGGGCCCTGCATCGGCAGGCGGACTCTCAACCACTGCGCCACCAGGGAAGCCCAAACACTGTTTTTTACTTCATCACAACCTGGTGTCAGTAGATTGGCTTTGCTGTGCATCTGGCGAGCAAACCCGAGTTTGGTTTGGTAACAACAGAAATATATACCAGAGCAGGAAAAAATGCTGAAAGAGATAAAAGTGGTTGCCTCTGGAGAACAGGACTGGACTAAGGCATGGGGGTAAGGCACTCCTGTTGTTCTTTTCAAGAGTTGTAATACAATTTAGTTTTTTAAATTGTGTAATTGAATATATGATTTTTTGGAAGAATTTTGTAAAATAAACTGAGTGCCTAACACTGTGCATGACAACCTTTTACTGAATGATGAATAATGGACATGTTCCCCATTGTAATGAGCAGCATTCACATTGCCTGTTACCTCTACAACCACCTAAGGACTGTGTTTGGGAACCTGAGTTCGAATTCTGACTATGCTAGGTACTGGCTAGGAGACCTCAGGCACAGGACTTCATCTCTCTGAGCCTCAGTTTCTTCAGCTGTAAAATGGAGATAATACCACAACTGTTAAAGGGTTGTTGTGAAGAATTCATGAGTCACTAGTGAAAGCAAAAGTAATGATGCCATGTTCCTTCTTAGAAGACCTCAGACTCCTGTTGCCTTTGAAACAAAGTCAGACTCCTTCAAAGAACTCCACTGTCTATACTCAGCTCTCTTTTTTCCTAATGTATCTCCCACTACAATCCTACAGGCATTTTACAATCCAGCCATATCAGATTATTTGCCATTCCCCAAGTGCTTTCACATATGTACCTTTTTGCTTGCTAACCCTCCACCTGGAATGCCTCCTCTCACCTCCTCTCTGATTCTCCCCACCCTGCTACCTCACTATATCCACCTGTAGCGGTCCTGCCCTTTCCTCATTGCCCAGCTCAAACCAGCCTTCTTTTTGCAGACTTCCTTAAATTTCACCAGTCACAAGTCATTTCCCCATCCCCAATACTCCCGTTAGGCTCTGTAGCTCTACTGTTACCACAGTTCTTTGTACATAACTGCTGCTTCCTCCAGACCAGTGTTTTGTAGTGTGGATCAGAATTACCTGGAGTTCTTGGTAGCAATTCAGACTCCAGGGCTCCACCCCAGCCCTGTAGAATCAAAAGCTCTGCAGATGAGTGCTGAAAATCTGCATTTTCACCAGCTCTCCAGGTGATTCTTAGGCTTACTTAAGTTCTAGAGCATTTGCCCTACACTGAGACACCCCTCAAAAGAATCATACCTCATACTTCTGTGGATTCTTTCTCCCTTTGTATCTGTTGCCCTGGATATAGTAATCATTCAATAAACAAATTTACATATTAATTTAATGTGGCCACAAGGGGATCTTGGAATGGAAGTCAAAAATGCAAATCCCAAGAATTTTACAATACCTTCTCCAACTTAGTTTTCAGTGAATTTTACTCTAAAGGCAAGGGAAAGCACTCAAGATCTTAAGGATATCACAATGTATTATTCTCTCTTCTCTCCACATTTCCTAATCCACTATTAAGTTTTCAGAAATGTAAAACAAAAGGTATAGCTTTTAATTTCTACTATACTAGAAAAAGAACTCTGTGTAGCAATTCTTAATCAGAATGAGAATAATGTTCTTGCCCTTCATCCCTGCAGCTTTTAATATCTGTACACTATATTTAATCATCTAGCCCCCTTAATTTACTGACATTTAAATGATCTCAAATTAGATTTCTTGGAGCACTGTTCCAAATAAGTAACTTTTTCAGATAACACAAGGTCTTATTAGTCGCAAATCATGCCACCGGTTGCCACTTGCAGCTTCTACACCTTCTTGAAAAATTATCCTATTTAAAGGATTTTTTTTCCATGTGGTAAGAGTCTATATAACTATGTAACCATCTGAGTTTTACATTTTAGCCAGAATAATATCAAAATAGTGTAACATAATAGAGAAGAGGCTTCTTTCTCATCCTTAGTGCAAAGCAAGTTTGAGCACTTTAAATACTTTACATTTAAGTATGTGATAATATTTTTATATTTATGCCATATTATTTTCACATATATCATTACATTGGCTCCTCAAAATATCCCTGTGAGGCTAATAGACTTGCTATGTATGCAGCTATGGTCAACTTATCCATGACAAAGGAGGCAAGGATATACAATGGAGAAAAGACAGTCTCTTCAATAAGTGGTGCTGGGAAAATTGGACAGCTACATGTAAAAGAATGAAATTAGGACACTCCCTAACACCATACACAAAAATAAACTCAAAATGGATTAAAGACCTAAATGTAAGGCCAGACACTATAAAACTCTTAAAGGAAAACATAGGCAGAACACTCTATGACATAAATCACAGCAAGATCCTTTTTGACCCACCTCCTAGAGTAATGGAAATAAAAACAAAAATAAACAAATGGGACCTAATGAAACTTAAAAGCTTTTGCACAGCAAAGGAAACTATAAACAAGATGAAAAGACAGCCCTCAGAGTGGGAGAAAATATTTGCAAATGAATCAACAGAGAAAGGATTAATCTCCAAAATATATAAACAGCTCATGCAGCTCAATGGTAAAAAAACAAACAACCCAATCAAAAAATGGGCAGAAGACCTAAATAGACATCTCTCTAAAGAAGACATACAGATGGCCAAGAGGCACATTAAAAGCTGCTCAACATCACTAATTATTAGAGAAATGCAAATCAAAACTACAATGAGTATTACCTCTCACTGGTTAGAATGGGCATCATCAGAAAATCTACAAACAACAAATGCTGGAGAGGTGTGGAGAAAAGGGAACCCTCTTGTATTGTTGTTGAGAATGTAAACTGATACAGCCACTATGGAGAACAGTATGGAGATTCCTTAAAAAACTAAAAATGGAACTACCATATGACCCAGCAATCCCACTACTGGGCATATACCCTGAGAAAACCATAATTCAAAAAGAGTCATGTACCACAATGTTCACTGCAGCACTATTTACAATAGCCAGGACATGGAAGCAACCTAAGGGTCCATCAATAGATGAATGGATAAAGAAGATGTGGCACATATATACAATGGAATATTACTCAGCCATAAAAAGAAACGAAATTGAGTTATTTGTAGTGAAGAGGATGGACCTAGAGTCTGTCATACAGAGTGAAGTAAGTCAGAAACAGAAAAACAAATACCATATGCTAACACATATATGTGGAATCTAAAAAAAAAATTGGTTCTGAAGAACCTAGGGTCAGGACAGGAATAAAGACGCAGACGTAGAGAATGGACTTGAGGACACAGAGAGGGGAAAGGATATGCTGGGACGAAGTGAGAGAGTAGCATGGACATAAATACACTACCAAATGTAAAATAGACAGCTAGTCAGAAGCAGCTGCATAGCACAGGAAGATCTGCTCAGTGCTTTGTGACCAACTAGAGGGGTGGGATAGGGAGGGTGGAGAGAGATGCAAGAGGGAGGGGATATGGGGATATATGTATACGTATAGCTTACTCACTTTGTTATACATCAGAAACTAACACAACATTGTAAAGCAATTATACTCCAATAAAGATGTTAAAAAAAATAAGACACATGCACCCCAATGTTCATTGCAGCACTATTTACAATAATGAGGTCATGGAAGCAACCTAAATGCCCACTGACAGATGAATGGATAAAGAAGATGTGGTGCATATATACAATGGAATATTACTCAGCCCTAAAAAGGAATGTAATTGGGTCATTTGTAGAGATGTGGATGGACCTAGAGACTGTCATACAGAGTGAAGTAAGTCAGAAAGAGAAAAACCAATATCGTATATTAACACATATATGTGGAATCTAGAAAAATGGTACAGATGAACCAGTTTGCAAGGCAGAAATAGAGACACAGAGGTAGAGAACAAACGTATGGACACCAAGGGGGAAAAGTGGTGAGGGGTGGTGGTGGGATGAATTGGGAGATTGGGATTGACATATATACACTAATATGTATAAAATAGATAACTAATAAGAACCTGCTGCATAAAATAATAAATAAAACTTAAAAAAAAGAATGTATGCAGCACAAGAATAAAACATGAATGCCAGCTCAGAGGCAATGAAGTATAAAACCAGAGATTGCTTCTTAATTCCTTTGTCAATTAAAAATAAATAAAAGTAAGTTAAGAGCTTGGCCTTACAGTTTTTCATTTTTTTGTTTTTTTTTAAACAAAATTCACATTTTATTTAGGTTGAAATGAACTATACAATATTGATTTTCTTCACCAAAAATAACAGCAATATTTTCTGTATTATTCCTAGATAAACCACAAAACACTTATCTTTGTAGGTTTTCCAGGTTTTGCTTGTAAATCAAGATGAGGCAATAGATACAGTCATGGAAAAAGACAGAAGAAAACAGATGTATCAATTGTCACTATCAATGACCTCTGATCCTGTCTTGACCATGAAACAGAAGTGTTCAACATATACCTGCCAAAAAGCTTATGAAGATGTAGGCTCAATAAAGGAATGTAAACAGCAAGAACCAGATGTGGAACAATGGCAGGCTCTTCCATTCAAACTTTAGCTATAACTTGTTCCTTTAACTTCATTTGATAAAGACAAAATCTACACTGAAATCCTTGTATGGCGATCTCACACGTTTCTCTTACAGTCTGACAATTTTCTTAATGGTCCCTTACAGATTTTTAACAGCATACTAAAAACTCCTACTATTCAAAGATCAGTCATGAGCTTCATTGTAACGTTTCATAAAATGTATTCCTTCCTCCCATACTCCTCAAAGTTTATTTCTTCAAAGAACTGATAACACAATACCTGACAATTGGATCCACAGTGATAAATTTTATGTCTAAAATGACTTACTTAATACAATTCCAAACTGCCATTAGCAAAGATCACACAGAGTGTAACATGGTACTTTCAGTGCTATCTTCTGGAAGAACAGTTAGGTCTCCAAAGCATGGGAGTTCAAACGGGCCATTTAAACAGGCAGGTTATCAATGACTAATGTACTCAATGGGAGGCCTACAGGTCAAGATATTCAGTGATTAAGTGGCCTACGTACACCTTACAACTTTTCTGTAAGATATTTTCAAATTTCTTACAGATTTTTTCAAATATCAAATATAAGAAAAAGCCTATTTTAAAAGTCTCTTAAGGGGCTTTCCTGGTGGCACAGTGGTTGAGAGTCCGCCTGCCGATGCAGGGGACACGGGTTCATGCCCCAGTCCAGGAAGATGCCACATGCCGTGGAGCGGCTGGGCCCGTGAGCCATGGCCGCTGAGCCTGTGCGTCTGGAGCCTGTGCTCCGCAACGGGAGAGGCCACAACAGTGAGAGGCCCGCATACCGAAAAAAAAAAAAAAAAAGTCTTTTAAGTATTTAAATGGTCTCTGAATTATCTGTAGGAAGCACTTGTATAGAGTTTGATATATGTATCCACCATTAAATCCAAATCATGTTTTATATCAAAATTTATGTTAAGCAAAGCCAAGTTACTTGAATTTTGGTCTGTCAAAGTGTTCCTCAGGTATGCTTTGAGATGCTTTTGCCCATTTTCTTAGCATTCATTCTCAACCTTCATCACAGGAAGAATACATAGGACCTTCAGCAATGCATAAACATTAGGAAAAAACTTGATGTCTAGCCGATGAAGGGCTTCATAAATAGTGGTGGAAGTTTTATATCTTTCCCTCTGTGTTTCCACTTGATTCTCCAACACTGCAGCTCAGCAGACAGCGTGTCAGGATTAGGTAAATCACTTCTGTACATGTCAGCATGATGCTCCTCTGATGTATTAAATTTGAGCTGTCCCATGACAGAGGGTACCAGAGATAAGCATTTAAGAGCTTTGAGGTGCTGTTCTAAGAATATATCTTTCAGTTCCTGAATAATGTGTTCCACTGTTGGAACACTTAGAGTTTCTTTATAGTAACTCTCAGAGGTTAGCTGAGATTCCAGGTTACTATGCTGAGCTCTGTGAAGTTTCCCTGGGAGTTTCATCTGAATACCAAGTTTGGTTGCCAAATTTGTGGCTTCCTCAAACGAAAATTCATGATAAACTTCGATATTTTCCATCACTTCATTTAGTGAATGCAGCACTGCAGTCAAACTGCTGGCCTCAGAGAAGACATCAGAGGTTTGTCCCTGAAGATTTTTCCCAAAGGCTCTTGTAAAACATAGAACATTTTTAAGAACAACAATGGTAACGATGAAATCACAATCTGTTACCACACTACAGAGTACAAATGCTAGGCCAGCTATACAGTTATTCCATTTAACATTTGTGTCATTATTTATACCATCTAAACACAAAACAAGTGCTTGTAGGAGGTCCACTAAGATTTCAAAAGCATCATGCCTGCCTGTCCACTGAGAATGGCAAATTTCCTTCAGTTCTTTGCCTGTTTCTTCATTGTTCTGAAAGAGGACAGAAATTACATTGTCAAACTCTAAAATCAGTTCTAGGGGCTTCCCTGGTGGCGCAGTGGTTGAGAGTCCGCCTGCCGATGCAGGGGACACAGGTTCGTGCCCCGGGTCCGGTAGGATCCCACGTGCCGCGGGGCGGCTGGGCCCATGAGCCATGGCCGCTGAGCCTGCGCGTCCGGAGCCTGTGCTCTGCAACAGGAGAGGCCACAACAGTGAGAGGCCCGCGTATCACAAAAAAAAACTAAAATAAAAAAATAAAAGCAGTTCTAGTGATTGATGGAAAAAAGAACAAACTTCCTCAGCTGTTCCTAATGCGACAGATACTCCCATAACAGGCACTGATTTCGCCAACCACATATTTAAGGCACAGGAAGAGCAGAGTGTGTAGGTAGCTTGGGGATATTTCCCTAAAAGTCTAGAAGCAACAACTTTCATTTTGGAAGAAAATCCACTGGACACAATGTAAGCCTGGCCACGACAGTACTCCATGTTTAATCCCCACTTCTCAGTTATCATAGTGTGAAATTTCACAGCCAAAATTTCTGCATCAGCTTCATGAGGCAGAAAGCCCACAAATTCCTCTCTCAGATTGTGAGCTTCATCAACAAATCTCACCAACACCGGCAGGTGCTCTTCCCCTGCTATGTCCACCACATTGTCAGTGATGATGGAAAAGAAGTGAGTCTCTCACTTCCCTGAGGGTCTCTTCCTGAATGCAGTTCTCACAGATCTCTATCATCTGTTTCTGTTGTGTTTGTGAACAGAACAATGTGTTAACTGCTGTTGTCTCAAAGCGCTTTCTCAGAACCTCTTCACCAGAATTGATCTGGCACTCCAGCAGTGCTTGAAAGTTATCAGGAGTAAAGAGACCTTCTGGGATTTCATCAGCTTCATGTCCATCCAGAGGTATGTTCTGTTTTCCCATAAGAATCAAACTTTCAGGGCTTCCCTGGTGGCGCAGTGGTTGAGAGTCCGCCTGCCGATGCAGGGGACACGGGTTCGTGCTCCGGTCCGGGAAGATCCCACATGCTGCAGAGCAGCTGGGCCCGTGAGCCATGGCCGCTGAGCCTGCGCGTCCGGAGCCTGTGCTCTGCAACGGGAGAGGCCACAGCAGTGAGAGGCCCGCGTACCGCAAAAAAAAAAAAAAAAAAAAAAAAAAAAGAATCAAAATTTCAAATAAAGATTTTAAGTATTCTTTGTTTTCCTTCTCTTCAAGGGTTAAAGGTAAAATGTCTTCATCCTGCTCTTCACCCCCTTCTTCTGCACTGGGGTTCTGAACATTGC
The DNA here is from genome assembly GCF_964270905.1 of Leucopleurus acutus. Lineage (NCBI taxonomy): Eukaryota > Metazoa > Chordata > Mammalia > Artiodactyla > Delphinidae > Leucopleurus > Leucopleurus acutus. The sequence goes on along the minus strand of NC_139148.1, from coordinate 120,614,353 downwards.
TGTTGTTTATTTCCTTATGATTTGGTTCCTGTTCAGAAGTTTCATCAGTTTTTTTCTGTTTCAGTGTCGTGATTTCATCTTCACTCAATTCTTTATTTGTTTTCTGTGTCTACTGTGTGGATTATTCAAATAGCTGGTAAGATCAAATATTGTTGGTATTGCATTATCTTGAAGAACTGTTCTATAAGGACTCTCCCAATGACTTCACAAGTATCTGCTTCAATTAATTTTGAGAATAAAATAACCCAATCATTCTTTCATTTTCTGATGCCTCTGCAAAATGTATAGTTCTACAGATCATAGAAGTCTCAAAGTGGCACACAATCGATAATGTTTATTTAGTTGATCAGGTGTTTTATCTTCTTAGTCTGCTCTCCTACAATTCTCCACCCACTTCTGGCATCTGGCTGGATCCCGCCGGAACCTGATAAAGGCCAGGTTCGACTGCGTGCTCATCCCCGTGCAGTTGGGGGCATCGTCCTCTGCATGCCGGCCGGCCCAGCCCTCCCCTCCCCGCCTCCTCAGGGCAGCCAGCCCGCCCGTAGGGGCCGGAGAGGGGAGGCCTTACAGTTTTTAAAAAGACATTTCTGAAAGTGAGGATTGTGAATCCATATGCTGTATTTCTAATACCCAGGGAGCCCTTACAAGATACATCTGCTGAAAAGCAAAGCAGAGATTCTGGGGTACTGCCTAAAATAAAAACCTACCACTTTGTAAATTTGCATTTACTTTAATATTTATCATTGACTAAAAACCCAGTCAGTTAACATTTGCAAATATGAAACGCCCAAAAAGAAACTCATCAGTTGGAGTCTTTTTACATTTCCCTTACAGACCATGATTATCTGTTTGGACTAAAGTCCTATTATTTTATCACAACTATTATTGCTTCCCAGGAAGCAGTGATTGAGGTTTGGCCAAGCGTGTGAATTGCACAAATCATACATTTCTTCTTATGGGTTTCATTAACCTCAATATTTGGCAGTACTAGAGTAATAAACAATTAGAATTCAACAATGAGATATCAGTAAGGCACTATGTAATAAATATGTTACTATTCTAAAGAATTACTAGAGAAAACAGGTTAATGGACCATGGTACATAATGAAAACCTTAGATTCAGTATGTCAGAACTGGAAGAGCTCTCAGAGGAAGTGCTGCTTCAGATCACTGACTTAGTCTCGGAGTCAGTAGTCTTCTGGATCCCTGTCCAGTATACTTCCAAGTTTGGGATTTTTTATTTGTGTATGTGTGTGTGTGTGTGTGTGTGTGTGTGCATGCATTTCAATAAATATATTTCCTGTTTGAGGTTCATATCAATTTGGTTAATTCCAAGGTTTTTCTCTAGAGCAAATCATAATCTAACCAAGTTTCATAGAGATAAGTTCCCACTTATGGATATTAACTCTTGTTAGTTCTTCACCTGTGACATATTCATATTTGGAAGAAAAAGAAAGATAATGGGGAGAACTTCCACATTACAAGCATTTTCCATTGTTTATAAACATAATTTTTCACATGTGACTTCTTAGATTTATATTAAAATGTTACGTACCAAGCAATTAGCTATAGAATCATTTCTGTGGTCTTCTAAAGACAATTGTACCAGTTAATTTATTTTAGACAAACTAAGAAACTAGGTAAACAGAAAACTCTTCTTGAAAATGGAATTGCACAGCAATGACAAACACATGGGTCTTTTTAGTGACTTCATAGAAGCCCATTGCCACAATATATCCTTCTAAACTCTCAGGAGAATGGACTTGAGGACTCGGGGAGGGGGAAGGGTAAGCTGCGACAAAGTGCGAGAGTGACACTGACATATATATACTACCAAATGTAAAATAGGTAGCTAGTGGGAAGCAGGTGCATAGCACAGGGAGATCAGCTTGGTGCTTTGTGACCACCTGGGGGGGGGGGGAAGGGAGGGTGGGAGGGAGACGCAAGAGGGAGGAGATATGGGGATGTATGTATATGTATAGCTGATTCACTTTGTTATACAGCAGAAACTAACACAACATTGTAAAGCAATTATAGTCTAATAAAGATGTTAAAAAAATAAACTCTCAAGAGCGGACAGTATAATCATATAATAACCGTTCAAACTTTTTCTCTGATTTGGCTTCAACAGCTATTCTTTTTTTTTTTTTTTTTTTTTTGCGGTATGCGGGCCTCTCACTGTTGTGGCCTCTCCCATTGCAGAGCGCAGGCTCAGCGGCCATGGCTCACGGACTCAGCCGCCCCGCGGCATGTGGGATCTTCCCGGACCGGGGCACGAACCCGTGTCCCCTGCATCGGCAGGCGGACTCTCAACCACTGCGCCACCAGGGAAGCCCTCAACAGCTATTCTGACACAATGCTCTCCTTGAAGGACACCTCAGCCTTGTATAATCCTTCCTTAGAACTTTACATGATGCTGTAAACCAAGACCAAGCTCCTCACTCACATTATCAGGGCATTTTGTCTCGTAGCCTTGTCAACTAAAGGTGCAGTTTGTTGCTTTTTCTTTCCTTACATCTCCCACTTACTCAAATGAGCTGACTTATTTGCCCACTTATCAGATTTTATCTAGATAGTAGAGTTTAGAGGAGAGCTCCATGCCAACCCCCTTAAGGGAGAGCTGCAAGCTATAAAACTTCTCAGCTGTGGTGTGGAATTGGCCCCTCAGCAACAATGTACTCCGCTACTTATATTGCCTGTCACCTTCCCCCTATTGTTTCAGTGTTTCTCTGTGGCACAAAGGGTATGGGGAGCTGACCCTATAGTGATCTTGGTTTTGTTGACTACGTAATACATTGTCTGAATCTATTTGGGTTAATTGGGTTTTTTTCCAGCAGAATCTGTCATGGAGTCTGACATACTGTGTATCAGTAAACGCCTCAAACTCCAGAGTAAGACAACCTGAATATAAATCCCAACCCTCTCACTTATGAACTGTGTGATCTCGGGCAAGGTGCATAAACTTTCTGTGTCGTCATTTCTTCATGTTATGTATCATCTAAGTCTCCATGACAGTAAAAGAGCAAGTTGCTGTGTCAAAGTCCATTCAGTGTCATAAAATGAGCTATGCCACTTTTTTCATCAGCCATCACATATTCATTGAATAACTATGCACTAGACTTTACAGAAAATACAGCTTTAAAGACACGGAATCTGTCCCCATGAAACCACTTCGTTGGGAATACTGGAGTAAAGGACATGCACTTAATGAGTAATATGCAAAATAAACCCTCCAAGAGTTCAGAGGAGAGACACACAACTTTGACCTGGGGCCAGAGTGTGGATAAAATCTAGATATCTTCTCCATTTAATCCCTAATATGTTTCAGCAAAACCATAGTTGTCTTTCCTCACTATTCCAGAAATGCATCAACCATTCTTTAGTTAAAGGATTTTAGACACCAACATTATAATGATAAACTCATAACTTACACAGTATGAGCACAAAAAGACCTATTTTTTTGTTCATCTTGTGAAACTTATTTTTGTTCAACTGTTTATTTTCTGCTTAGAAAATATTATATACTCATTAAAGATATTTTAAAATACAGAAAACATTTTAAAAACCATCTATTACTCTGTTATTACCATTAACATTTTGGGATCTTTTCTCCCATTTTTTTCTATGCATTTTTATGCTATTGAGCTAACATTGCATAATTTGCTTTTTAAATAACTTTCTTCCTCTTAGTTTAAAATATGTAAGACAGGAAACAAAAGTTCCACATAACTGTACTATCAGTTAACCCCAGATGACATTTTTTTTAAAGTTACACACATGATTAGAAAACTCAAACGGTATAGTAGTGCATCCTTCCACTGCACATATATCAATATATATGCTGTATAATATGCCAAAAGATCTTCTAATATGTTTTCAATCATTTGAAATTGCAAACTATGCTGTGTTAAATATTTTTATCACCACATATCACATAAAAATGGCAGGATAAATTTTCACCAAATTTGCAGGACATGTTTAGAATAGTCTGACTCAAAATATAGGCTATTTGAAATACAGGAGCTTCACTTTTTGTGAAACTTCACTTCATAAAAACATGCTTCAAAGCAGCTATAGCAGAGGCCTCTATGACTGCTAATCAGGAAAGCACTGTCATATGCATTAAGATGCCAAGGAGAAAAAATCAAACAGTGCTTAAAGAGAAGCCCCTTTTTGAAAGTCACAGAGGCAGATACTCCAAATTACAAGCACTGCTTTTCTATTGAATTATTTCTCAAATAGATAACTCGATGTTATGTGATCCAGAGTAACAACAGGGATAGTATTCATATTATGATCATTGATAATTAACTTGAGCAGTTCAGAAGAGGCCAGCTGAAAAATAATTGCCCATTGCCTGAAGATAATGGCAGCATGAAAAAGTGATGCAAAGCTGAATAGAGGTTACTAACTCCAAAGGATTAATGCAGGAAACAGAAGAAAACTTTAGAAAAAAAATCCTTAGTGATATTCAAGAAAATTTTGTATCCATAAAAGAGTAGAACAAGCTACTGCGATAAAAGGGTATAATTGTAAAGCAAACAGTTTATGAACATTATAAATATAATTGCCGGATTAAAAAAGAAAATATTGCCTCAAAATAAGGCCTAATAGCAGAAGGGACATAGCAGGAAATCAAATTAGATGTCTGGAAGATTCCATTAAAGCATTCTTTTAGAATATTTGGGGAGGGATGGAAGGAGAGATAGGAAAGCTAAGAAAGAAAAGTTGTGAGGTATGGAGAATAGATATAGGTGAGTCAAAAGTCTTTCTAATAGAATTTCCAAATGGTGAAGGAGAGAAAGGAGAGATGGGAAAACATAATCTATGAGTTCAACTATTGGGCTGGCCAAAAAGTTCATTCCGTTTTTTCCATAACATCTTACCGGAACGAACTTTTTGGCCAACTCAATATTTTAGATTCCACATGTAATTGAGTATTCATCTTTATCTGGCTTATTTCACTTAGCATAATGTCTTCCATATTCATCCAAGTTGTTGCAAATAGCAGGATTTCCTTCTTTTTAAAGTATGAATAGTATTCCATTGTGTGCTATACAGGCATACTTGGAAGATATTTCGGGTTTGGCTTCAGCCCATCACAATAAAGTGAATATTGCAATAAAGCAAGTCACATGAAATTTTTAGTTTCCCAATGTATATAAAAGTTATGTTAACACTATAAACTATTACATGTGCAATAGCATTGTCTTAGAAAACAATGTGCATACCTTAATTTAAAAATACTTTATTGTTAAAAAATGCTAACCATCATCTGAGCCTTCAGCAAATCATGATATTTTTGCCAGTAGAGGGTCTCACCTTGATGTTGGTGGCTGCTGACCAATCAGGGTGATGGTTGCCAAAGGCTGGGGTGGCTGTGGCACTTTCTTAAAATAAGACAACAATGAAGTTTGCTGTATTGATTGACACTTCCTCTCACAGTTTCTCTGTAGCATGCAATGCTATTTGATAGCATTTTACACACAGTAGAACGTCTTTCAAAATTGGAGTCAATCCTCTTAAGTTCTGTCACTGCTTTATCAACTAAGTTGATGTCATATTCTAAATCCTGTGTTGCCATATCAACAATCTTCACAGCTTCCTCACTAGGAGTAGTTCCACCTCAAGAAACCACTTGCTTTACTCATCCTTAAGAAGCAACTCCTCATCCCTTAAAGTTTTATCATGAGATTGCAGCAATCCCGTCACATCTTTAGCCTCCGCTTCTAATTCTAATAGTTCTCTTGCTATTTCCACCACAAATGCAGTTACTGCCTCCACTGAAGTCTTGAACCCCACAGAGTCATCCATGAGGGTTGGAATCAACTTCTTCCAAACTCCTGTGAACGTTGATATTTTGTCCCGTTCACATGAATCACGAATGTTCTTAATGGCATCTAGAATGGTGAATCCTTTCCAAAAGGTTTTCAATTTACTTTGCCCAGATCCATCAGAGGAATCACTATGTATGGGCAGCTATAGCCTTACAACATGTATTTCTTTTACATTTTTTTGAATTTTATTTTATTTTATTTATTTATTTATTTATTTGCGGTATGCAGGCCTCTCACTGCTGTGGCCTCTCCCGTTGCGGAGCACAGGCTTCGGACGCGCAGGCTCAGCGGCCATGGCTTACGGGCCCAGCCGCTCCGCGGCATGTGGGATCCTCCCAGTCCGGGGCACGAACCCGGGTCCCCTGCATCAGCAGGCGGACTCTCAACCACTGCACCACCAGGGAAGCCCTTTATTTATTTTTTATACAGCAGATTCTTATTAGTCATCAATTTAATACACATCAGTGTATACATGTCAATCCCAATCTCCCAATTCATCACACCACCACCCCCAAAAATGTATTTCTTAAATCGTAAGACCTGAAGGTCAAAACTTATCCTTGATCCATAGGCTGCAGAATGGATGCTGTTAGCTGACATGAAAACAACATGAATCTCATTGTACACCTCCATTAGAACTCTTGGGTGACCAGGTTCTTTGTCAGCAAGAAGTAATATTTTGAAAGGAATCTTTTATTCTCATCAATAGGTCTCAACAGGTGAGCTTAAAATATTCAGTAAATCATGTTGTAAACAGATGTGTTGTCATCCAGGCTTTGTTGTTCCATTTATAGAGTACAAGCAGAGTAGATTTAGCATAATTCTTAAGGGCCCTAGGATTTTCAGAATGGTAACTGAGCACTCGCTTCAACCGAAAATCACAAGCTACATTAGCCTCAAACAAGAGAGTCAGCCTTGTCCTTTGAAGCTTTGAAGCCAGGCATTGACATCTCCTATCTAGCTATGAAAGTCCTAGATGGCATCTTCTTCTAATAGAAGGCTGTTTCATCTATTGAAAATCTGTTGTTTCGTGTAGCCACCTTCATTAATTACCTTAGCTAGATTTTCTGGATAACTTGCTGCAGCTTCTACATCAGAAAATGCTGCTTCACTTTGCACTTTTAAGTTATGGAGACGGCTGTTTTCCTTAAGCCTCATGAACCAACCTCTGCTAGCTTCAAACTTTTCCTCTGCAGCTTCCTCACCTCTCTCAGCCTTCATAGAATTGAAGAGTTAGGGCCTTACTCTGGATTAGGTAAGGTTATGGCTGGTTTGATCTTCTATCCAGATCCCTCAAACTTTCTCCATATCAGCGATGAGGCTGTTTTGCTTTCTTATCATTTGTGTGTTCACTGGAGTAGTGCTTTTAATTTCCTTCAAGAACTTTTCTTTTGCATTCACAACTTGGCTACCTGTTTGGTGCAAGAGGCCTAGCTTTTGGCCTATCTCAGCTTTCAACGTGCCTTCCTCACTAAGCTTAATTATTTCTAGCTTTTGATTTAAAGTGAGAGACTTGTGACTCTTCCTTTCACTTGAACACTTAGAGGTCATTGTAGGAATATTAATTGGCATAATTTCAATATTGTATCTCAAGGAATAGGGAGGTCTGAGAAGAGGAAAGAGATGGTGGAAACAGCTGTTCAGTGGAAGAGTCAAAACACACACATTTATTGATTAAATTCACTATCTTATTTGGGCACAGTTTGTGACACCCCAAAACAGTGACAATAGTAACATCAAAAGTCACTGATCACGGATCACCATAACAAATATAATAATAATGAAAAAGTTTGAAATATTGCAAGAGTTACCAAAATGTGACACAGAGACATGAAGTGAACAAATGCTGTTAGGAAAATGGCACTGATAGATTTGCTTGATGCAGGGTTGTCACAAACCTTCAATCTGTAAAAAAGCACAATATCTGTGAAGCGCAATAAAGTGAAGCAGAATAAAACAAGGTATGCCCATTACTACACACACACACACACACACACACCACACTACATTTTCTTTATCCATTTGTTCATCCGTGGACACTTAGGTTGTTTCCATATCTTGATTATTGTGAATGATGCTGAAATGAATGTGGGAGTGTAGATATCCTTTTGAGATCCTGATTCCATTTCCTTTGGATATATACCCAGAAGTGGGATTTCTAGGTCATATGGTAGTGCTATTTTTAATTTTTTGAGAAAACTCCATGCTGTAGTGGCTACATCATTTTGCATTTCAACCAACAGTGTACAAGGGTTCCTTTTTCTCCACATCCTCACCAACACTTGTTGTCTTTTGTCTTTCAGTAATAGCCACTCTAACAAGAGTGAAATGTTATTCCATTATGGATTTGATTTCCCTGATGATTAGTGGTGCTGAGAAACTTTTCATGTACCTGTGGGCCATTTGTATGTCTTCTTTTGAGAAATATCTATTCACGTCTTTGCTCATTTTTCATTGAGTTATTTGCTGTTTTGTTTTTGCTGTTGAGTTGTATGTGTTTCTTATACATTTTAGATATTAACCCCTTATCAAATACATGATTTACAAATATTTTCTCCCATTCCATAGGTTGCCTTTTCACTCCATTGATTGCTTTGTTTACTGTGCAGAAGCTTTTTAGTTTAATATAATCCCATTCATTGATTTTTGCTTTTGTTGCCAATGCTTTTCCTGTCATATACAAAATATCCTTCCCCAGACCAATGTCAAGGAACTTTTCTGATCCTTTTCTTCCAGGAGTTTTATGATTTCAGGTCTTACATTTAAATCTTTAATCCTTTTAGAGTTGATCTTTGTATATCGTGTGAGATACTAATATGTATTCTTCTGCTCTAAATGGAAAGTTCTGTATATATCAGTTAGGCTCATTTGGTCTAGAGTTCAAGTCAGCTGTTTCTTTATTGATTTTCTGTCTGTATTTTCTATCCATTATTGTAAATGGAGGTATTGAAGTCTTTTGCTTTTATTTATTGCTCTCAATTTCTGCCTTCAAATCTGTCAGTATTTGCTTTATATATTTAAGTGTTCTGATGTTGGGTGCATATACATTTATAACTGTTATATCTTCCTGTTGAATCACCCTTTTAATCATTATGTAAAGACTTTCTCTGTTTCTAGAGATAGTTTTTGACTTAAAGTCTATTTTGCATGATATAAATTTAGCCACCCCTGCTTTCTTATGGTTACCATTTGCATGAAATATCTTTTTCCACCCCTTCACTCTCAGCTTATGTATTTAATTCTAAAGTGAGTCTCTTGTAGGTAGCATATGACTAGATCATGTTTACTTATCCATTCATCCATTCTATACCTTTTGTTTGGTAAGTTTAATCTGTTTACATTGAAGGTAATTATTGATAAGTGAGAACTTACTGTTGCAATTTTTTAAATTGTTTTATGTTTATCTTGCAGTTGTTTTGTTCCTCTCTTTCAGCTTCTTTATTGTACTTCTTTTTTGTACTCTGGAGCTCTCCTAGAGGTATTCTTATTGGCATGAAGTTCACTGTTTTTGTTGTTTTTGTGGGAGGGATGAGTGTTGGGACCTCCTAGTTTGCCGTCTTGCAACAGGACAGAGACAATTTTCAGTAACTCATCAGGACAGGGACATAAAGGCAGAGACAATTTTCAATAACTCAGGGATTCTATTTGAATATATTCTCTGAAATGGAAACATCCATTCATGAGGGCTTTACCCTCATAACCTAATCATATCCCAAAGGCCCCATCTCCAAATACCTGCGCCTTGGGGATTAGGTTTCATCATATGAGTTTGGAGGGGGACACAAACATTCAGTTGATAACACCCTGTAACTTGCTTTGGCCAATAGAATGTGGCAGAGGGATGATGTGCCAGTTCCATCTCTAGGCATCAAAAGGCTTAGTCCTTTTAAATCCTCTCTTGGATCCCTGCTACGTCTTGAGAACAAGACTGCTGAAGAACAAGAAAATGTGGAACAAACCCCAGTTGTCCCAGCTGAGGTCATCCTAGGGCAGCATAAGGCTAGTGACCCCCCAAATATGTAAGAGCACAGTGAAGAGCTCATCCACAGCTGATGGCCACCATTAACACACTCCCTATATCCATACCTGCTGCAATGTGACTTTGCAGTTCTTCCCATTAAAAGGTGGAGTTTATTTCCCCACACCTTGAATCTGGGATCCATCGCAACCTCCTTTGGCCAGCTGAATGTGGAAGAAGTGATAATGTGCCAGTTCCATCTATAGGCCTCAAGAGGACTTGCACACTTCTATTCTCCTTCTTGGAAGTTTGCCATGCTGTGAGAACATACTTGGGCTAGTCTGATGGAGAAGGAAAGGCCATGTAAATGGGAAGCTGATTATTCTAAGAAATTCCCAAATATGAGAGAGAACCCAGCCAAGATCAGCAGAGCTGCTTCCTAACTTACCCATAACTGACTGCAGACACATAAGTGAGTCTAGCATAGATAAGAAGGCATGCCCAGCTAACTCATAGGCTCATGATAATAGAAGATTATCAACTTAAGCCACTGTATTTTGAAGTGGTTTTTTATACCACAATAAGTAAGCAATACAGGCCCTATCAGCAAAGTAACCCAGAAAAGAGTGACTTTGTATATCTTTTCTGTAGTGATCAAGTTACCACTGAACTCAAAATTGGGCTTACTGAAATGAGACCTCTTAATCCATGTTGATCTTTGCACTAAAACTTTAAATAGCTATTTTGTCCTTGTTTTAATAAGAAACCATGTAAAGAATGTCACTACTTGGATTAATGGGAATCAGCAGAGGGTGAGAAAAAGGAGGGTAAGTAAATGTGACTTGAACATAAAATTGCAATTGAAGTTTGCTATCTTAATTTTCTGGCATTTTATGTTTTGGTGCTTATAGTAAACAAACAGAATTGTGAATTATACAGGCATACAGAAATAAGCCCACTTGAACTTTCTGGATAAAATTTAAGTTTGATGATTTTTTATATTGGCTACATTTTCTGATATTCTTACTTGCTATTTGCAAAGATGCACTGGTACAGTACTGAGATAATAAATATCTGTGTTTATCTAAAAGCCTTTAAGAAACTGGAGCTCAATATTAAAGCTGCCTGCAACAACAGAAAAACACTAGTTCCCGTAAAAATAAAGCATTAATGATAACTTTTAGACAACTGCTTAATAATCTATTTGAGCTAGTCATGTCCCACACTTCTGGATTCCTTTGGTGGGGATGGAGATTTTTCTTTTCAGATCACTGGGGTTTGAAGACTATTGATGGAGATTGTCTGGAGCTACACAAATTGTGGTCTTTTCTTTTTTTTTAACATCTTTATTGGAGTATAATTGCTTTACAGTGGTGTGTTACTTTCTGCTGTATAACAAAGTGAATCAGCTATACGTATACATATATCCATGTACCTCTTCCCTCTTGCATCTCCCTCTCACCCTCCCTATCCCACCCTTGTAGATGGTCACAAAGCACGGAGCTGATCTCCCTGTGCTATGCGGCTACTTCCCACTACCTATCCATTTGACATTTGGTAGTGTATATATGTCCATACCACTCTCTCACTTCGTCCCAGCTTACCCTTCCCCTCCCCATGTACTCAAGTCCATTCTCTACATCTGTGTCTTTATTCCTGTCCTGACCCTAGGTTCTTCAGAACCTTTTTTTTTTTTAGATCCCATATATATGTGTTAGCATACAGTATTTGTTTTTCTCTTTCTGACTTACTTCACTCTGTATGACAGTCTCTAGGTCCATCCACCTCACTACAAATAATTCAATTTCGTTTCTTTTTATGGATGAGTAATATTCCATTGTATACATGTGAATTGTGGCCTTTTCAAAGAAATATAAGGCTTCCAGTGCTGTCATTTGAACTCATAGTTTTATAACACCTATCATGGTATAATAAAGCCAGTAGAAAAGGAAAAAAAAATTAGTAGCTTAAAAACACAACTGAAAAATTGGATGAACAAGCCCTCATTAAACCAGATAAAAAGAAACAGTGGCTTAAAAGCAATAACATGAACTTGGGTGTATTTTGGAAAAAAAGTAATTTTTTTTTCTTTGTGGTACGCAGGCCTCTCACTGCTGTGGCCTCTCTGGTTGCGGAGCACAGGCTCCGGACGCGCAGGCTCCGGACGCGCAGGCTCAGCGGCCATGGCTCACAGGCCCAGCCGCTCCACGGCATGTGGGATCTTCCTGGACCGGGGTACGAACCCGTGTCCCCTGCATCGGCAGGCGGACTCTCAACCACTGTGCCACCAGGGAAGCCCAAAAGTAATATTTTTGATTCATCATGAAAGTGAATAGTAGCCACCATGCTACTGTGTTCTACCCCAAGCAGTCATGTGAAACTATTTACACTCTTAGCATCCTGAGTTTGGTCTCTCTGTTTTTCAATAAAAAGGAACTGGGGTCCTTAGATAGTAGCATACTTTAAAATCAGCCTGAAACATCCTGTTCCCGGAGGAAGCAAGGACACTTTCGAAGGTGTCTGAGTTGTGGAATAAGAGTCAGCTTAAAGTCATCACCACTGGTCTATGAAAATTTGAACATTAAAAAAGTGATTTTGGTCTCCTGGAACCAATGGAGTCTGTGAACGGCCAAATGTCCATGACAATACTCAACAGGGGCGACATAAAGTAAGCAGGCAATACAAAATGCATATATGATCACAATCCTCAGACAAACTCTGTATTAGGACCATTTGAGTCTGGATATTAAATTGAATCTGTGGGCCTTCTCACCTGCTGGGGACTTGGGAGCAGATACAGCATGAACACCTGAGCTCGTCCTCATTTTTCACAATGCTGATGAGGATGGAAACTTTCTGATGCTGAGCTTGGTTCAAAATGGAGGCACCAATTTTGCTGTGTTCTTCAGGAATGACATTAAGACCCACGTATAAAAAGGTGGTTGCTGTAGTGCGTTTATACATGTCAGGACCTGTGTGGACTTTTGCACCTATATGTTCCTGGTGATCTAGGTACCCAAGAGAAGCTTGGTTGCGATATGAAAAAGCTGAGACTTTATACCACACTCCAGGGAGGGAAAATGTGTTTTATTCACGAAAAATGAGAAATGCATGCAAGAAGGGAGACGACTTGGTGCTAACAATGGTAACCAGGAAAACATATTGCCTCAATAATTGCTGGTAATGTGGTTATGAAATTGTCAACTATTAAGTTAAAGTCATAAAGTAGAAAGAGCATAGTGTAAACAACCAAAAATATTTTGAAGTCTAGAAAAGGGGCAGTGGTTCATCAAGAATTCAGCTTTGTTGATCCAGAGAACACCACATCATGAGGATAGCATTACTTACAGCTGTACTCCTTTCTAGAACTTTGGGGGCAGAGTGATCTGGAGGAGGTGGTAAGGGAAATAAAAGTGCAAAGTATGCTAAAGACCTTGTCTTTTGGGGGTGGGAGCACTGTAGATGAATGATTATTTCTTGGCACTGATAAGAAAATGTTTCCTCAGTGCTTAGAGATTTGGGGCCCCATTCCCAGCTCCATTCTGGGGAAGGAAGGGTCACATCACACTAACTGAAATGGAAGCAAAAGCTCTGTTGAGGAATCAGGCCTGGAGCAGTTGACAGAAACTTCCAGAGGAGCTTAAGGTCATGGACTAAATGCTGACATGCCCCCAAATAACTCTCAAGGAAATGAGAGACTGACTATCCTCTGTTAGAGAGGATCCAGAAACTACAGAAACTCGGGAAAGGTTTACATTGAGGTGATGTTGTCCTGCACTGTTATTAAGGAAGAACTGTAAAGAAATCTTTGGTTTGGGTGAGGGGTTAATATCAATCTCAATGTTAAAGCATTTTAGGACACAGTCAAAATTGTCCCTCTTCAATAGACATCAAATGCTTTAAGGTTTCCTGGTCAAAAATGAAGTCTGTTCCCATAGTTTTGTGACCAGAATGTTGCATCCCTGAAGACATAGGTCTTCCCTAATGTAAAACTATCATGACAGAAGAATAACTTATCTTCTAAGACAGGTATCTACACTCTTTGTGGTTGGGTAGGACTCCAGGTAAACATAGGAAAAAAGTAGTAAACAAAATAATGAAAGTAGAGGAACAAATGCTGATTTATAAGGGAGTGAGGAAACCAGCCTGCCTGGAATAGATGGTCCATGGTCAAGTAGAGAACAGGAACAGTTATGGTTATAGGGATAAGGTCATGGAGAACTTGGATGTCAAGTGTAGGAGTTTAGATTTAGTTAGGAATTGAGTTGTATGGAGAAATTTATATTTTAAGGAGATGATCTGGTAGCAGTATACAAGATGGACAGGTATAGTGAGAGACTGAGAGGTTTGTGGAAGGATATAAAATCTAGATGATGAAAGCCTGAGCAAGGAGAATGAGACTGGTAAGGAATGAACAAATACTGGACACATTTAAAAGCAGATGCTTTTTTTATTACAAAAGTATTATATGCTCACCTTAAACATATTTTTAACATATAAATTTTTAACAATATACAAATACATGAACTAAAATATGTATATATCAGTGCAACCACTCTTAGAAGCTATATTTCAAACTCCTAAACCACTATATAGGAAAAAGGAGGAAACACACTTTGACAAATCCAGGAAGAAGAAGAAAACCAAAAAAATTTAATTGACAGATTAATAATAAATACTTTACAGTTGTAATCTATGTAAAGGGTTTAATTATGAATTAAGAGGCAGACATTCTCAGATGAAGTTTAAAAAATCGCATCACATGCTGTTTTGAAAAGATACACCTAAAACAAAACACAAAAATGTTGAAAATATGGGAGTGGATAAAGATACACCAGACAAATGCTAACAAAAATCAAGTGGCGGGGGGAAGAAATGTAAGGCAAAAAGCATTAAATGGGTTAAAGAAGGTTTCTTTATGTTGTGAATTAACACAATGCAATAAGAAAATCATGAAATTTAACACAATGAAAAAGAAGTTCAAATATGTAAAGCAGAAAACGTTAAAAATAGGAGGCTGTGACAAAACAACAGTGGGAGATTTTACATACTTTTATCTGAAAAATCAAGCAGTTAAAAAGGGAAAATCTAAATAACAATTAACAAGTTTGATTTAATATGTAGAAATATGATATAATATTACCAAACAAAAAGAAAATACACATTTGCTTTAATTGCCATGATTTGAAAAAGTAAGGAGGCACTGCTCTAGGGACTTATTAATACAGAGATTTATATTCTAAATGAAATATCAACATAGTCAAAACATCACTACCAAGTCAGTTTTATTCCAAGAATGCAAGAATAGATCAACACTAGGAAATCTATTAGTGTAATTAATACATTAACAGGTTAAAAAGAATAACAATATTATCACCTTGGCAGATACCAGGAAAGGTCTTTGATAACATTCTATATCTGTTCCTGACAAAACTATAAGTCAATCAGGAATAAGGACCAGAAGGGCATTTCCATAACTTGAAAAAGTGTATCTATCAGAAACAATGGCAATCATCATATTTTAGAGTGAAACAATGAGTTACTTCTATTAAGGTCAAAAACAAGAGAAGGATGCCTACTCTTTTTTTTAATTTATTTATTTATTTATTTATTTTTGCTGTGTTGGGTCTTCGTTTCTGTGCGAGGGCTTTCTCTAGTTGTGGCAAGCGGGGGCCACTCCTCATCGCGGTGCGCGGGTCTCTCACTATCGCGGCCGCTTTTGTTGCGGAGCACAGGCTCCAGACGCGCAGGCTCAGTAGTTGTGGCTCACAGGCCTAGCTGCTCCATGGCATGTGGGATCTTCCCAGACCAGGGCTCGAACCCGTGTCCCCCGCATTAGCAGGCAGATTATCAACCACTGCGCAACCAGGGAAGCCCCCCTACTCTTTATTAAGCCATATAAATCTGCACTGTCTTGGAAGTCATAAGATCTTTACCAATGTGCTAAAAATGAATAAAATTAGATGTAAACATTAGCAAGGAAAAGACAAATGTTTCATTATTTACTGCTGACATGATTGCATATCTAAGAATTCAAGATAACTAACTGGAAAACCCCCCACAGAACTGAGTTTACAAAACTCTATATTGTAAAGATGCCAATTTTGACACATTACTCAAAAGGTCCAAGGCACTTCCAGGGATTTTTTTGTTTTACAGAAGTTGATGAGTTGATTCTAAAATTCGTCTGGAAAAAGAAAATGTACAAAAACAACCAAGTAAATTCTAGGAAAAAAAAAGAATAATGAAGGGTGGACAGATTTCAAAAATATATTACAATGCTACAATAATTAAAGCAGTGAGGTACTAGCTCAGTAACAGACAAAAATTGAGTAGAAAAGAAACATAAGCAGCATCCCCATAGAGAGAATTCCAAATCAGTGCAGATATAATTCAATACAATAAATAAGTTGGGAAGACTAGCTATCTCTTCTGAAAAAATAAACATAGGTTCCTACTTTCCACCATACACAACATATATGGATTAAAGCACTAAGCTATACAAATATATAAACTAGTAGAAGAAAATAATTTTGGGTACAGAAGCCTACCTAAATATAAGACAAAACCAAGAAACTGTAAACAAAAGATTACAATGTTTGCCTTTTTACATAATTAAAATCTATGCCAAATACCATCATAAATAAACTTTTAAAAAGACAAATGACAGGGGCTTCGCGCAGTGGTTGAGAGTCCGCCTGCCGATGCAGGGGACACGAGTTCGTGCCCCGGTCCAGGAAGATCCCACATGCCGTGGAGCGGCTAGGCCCGTGAGCCATGGCCGCTGAGCCTGTGCGTCCGGAGCCTGTGCTCCGCAACGGGAGAGGCCACAACAGTGAGAGGCCCGCGTACCGCAAAAAAAAAAAAAAAAAAAAAAAAAAAAGACGAATGACAGACATTGGCAACATACAGCAGACAAAAGGATACCAGCTCTAATATCCAGAGGCCTCCTACAAGTCAAGAAGGAAAAAAGACAAATGATTCAACAGAAAAAATAGGCAAAGGATATGAACAAGCAATCTCCCACAGAAGAAATACAAACAGCTAATAAATATATTAAAAGGTGCTTAACTTCACTGGCGATTAGGGAAAAATAAAGGAATGAGATTCGATTTTTCATCCAAAGTGCTGACAAAAATTAAAAGAATAATAGTGTCCAGCATGCTGGGAGGCAATTTAGCTCAAACGCTTTGATCTATCAATTACACTTCTAAGGTACTGGCCTATGAAAATACTTCTAAATGTGCAAAAGATAGATTCAAAAGACCATTTTTTATAGCATTATCTGTAATAGAAAAAAAAACTGCTAACAACCTAAAGATGTATCATGTGGAAAGAGTTGAATAAATTATATAGTACACCCTACTATAGAATTCTACTAGCTGTTACAATGACTTTCTATTGATCTGGGGATGAGAGGTATGGGTTGATCAAGATGTAGACAGAATAACATGCATAGGATAATTTCGTTTTGTAAGACACACAAGAACACATAAACAGAAAAAGTACTTGGAAGATACAAAACAAATAATCATGCCTGTCTCTGGGCTGTGGGACTAGGAGAGGGATGTTTTCACTTGCTACCTTATAAACCACTGTACTTTTTACTTTTATAATAAGCATGTATTACTTTTCTAACAGAAAAAGTAACATAAGCTCACTGTATAACATTTGGATTTTTAAAAAAACTGTAAGGAAACAGAAGAAAAGTGATATGAATTCTCACCACACAGAGGCATTAGTGTCACCACTTGTCTTTTCAGTCCCTGTTATGCATTTTTAACATACTTGAGATCTTACTCTACATAATTTGGGGCTTGTCTTTCAACTAAGATAATATTGTATTTTCCCTATAGAAAATTCAGAGAATAAAGAGACACAGAGAATAAAAAGCCCATGTATTTCCACCACCCAGAGATAATTGCTTAAGAAAATGTGAAATTCAAGTGCACAGAACTGAATTATGAGTCATGCATCCACACTGTCATAGAACATGCACAGTTTCACTGACCCGTGCCCTCTTTTATTTTGATCCAAGAACTTGTTCTTTTATTTAATTTTCATAATACTCATACAATCACTAAATAGTCAATGATATGTTTTTAGTTATAGAACGAATACCCACCTACCCACCCACCCATCAAATCTGAGCACTAGAATACTGACAATAACTTCCACCTACTTCTCTGATCCCCTCCTATTCCAACCCCCTTTCCTCAGCCCCAGTGGCCATTATCCTGAAGTTTTCCTTGCTATTCCTTTGATTTCTAATAAAATATTTTTAATCCCAAATATATATATGTACACCTAAATAATATAGCCTTCAGTTTTACTTGTTTTTGAATAGTAAAAAAGGAATATTCTATTATATGTAGTCTTCTGGGACTTGATACCTTAATTTAACATGATAGAAGTAAAATCTACCCATATTATTATTATTATTTACCTGTAGTGCCTTCATTTCTCTGCTGTATAATATTCCATTGTGTAAATATACCACAATCCTTTTTGAACTTTCACTACTAATACTTTAGTGTATATTCTACTGGTCATTTTTCTGAAGACATTTATATAGTTTTCTTCCTACAAAATTGGAATATTATACATACTTTCATGTGACCTGTTTCTCTCACTACTGAGATCTTGTGAACATATTCCCATTTCAGTAAATATTCTTCTGAATATTAAATGACTGCATAATATGTCATCATATTGTTGCAACATAATTTTAGTTAACCACCCCCAACTGTCGGACATCCAGATTGCTTTTAATTTTTTTGCCATGATAAGCAATATGGATGCATATACCCTTTGACTCAGCAACTCTCCTTTTCAGAATTTATCCTAAGTAATATCTGAACATTTATGCACACAGTTATGTACAGGGCTACCACGTGGGACAACACAGTTTGTGTTCTGCACAACTTACACAATATATGTGCTCATCACAGCAGTTTTTAGAATACAAAACAAATTGGAAAGAATTTAATGCCCACCAGTAGGAGACGAAGTAAATAAGCTATGTATTAAAATTATAATACAGATGCATGTTTACTGACATGAAATGTTTACAATTTATTAAGTGGAAAAAATAGGATAAAAGGCAGTATGATTCCATTTTGTAAAAAAAATTAACATACATAGAGTGTGGAAGAGCATACACCAAAAATTTTACAGTGTTTGTCTGAGTATTGAGTTTATTTTTTTAATTTTTTCACTTTGCTTACTTACATTTCAAAGTGTTTTCAACAGTAAAACTTGATTACATGTATAATAAAAAGATGAATAAATAATGAATTTTATGCACAATCATTTAAATATTTTTCCTGAATATAAAATACTTTCACACTGTAAGAACTTTCGCAGAAAATAAGAACATAGAGAAGTAAACAAAAATCACACATAATCCTACCCACCTAGAGATAATTAGTTCACAATCTCCAATGTGTGTATTTCTAGTCATTTTTCTCTGATTATATATATTTAAAATAATTGCAACCATACTCCATATAATCTTATATGCTGATTTCTCACTTAACATTATATAATATGAACATACCATAAATATTTTAATGGAAGAATAGTCTATCACACGGAAATAGCACATTTACTTAATCATGCCCTTAAAGTTAGACCCTTAGGTTTTTCTGTTTTTCACTATACCAAGTAACTATGGGAGGAATATCTTTGTGCATGAATTATCCATATTTTAGATCATTTCCTTGAGTAAATTTATTGAAGTGAAAATACTAAGTCAAAGAGTACCAACATTTTCGTATACCTTGATATATATTGCCAAAACTGTATTTACTATATATTTTAAGGCAGCATGGAGAAGTAGAAAAAAAAAGTCAAAATATGTGGATCCCATGCCCGTCTTTAGTACTTGCTGTTTAACCTCTAGTTAGGTAAAAGTGATATAAAAACATCTGTCTTAGCTTAGTCACAAGGTTATTTTGATAATCAAATAAGAAAATAGATCCTCCAGCAACCATATATGTTACTTCCTCAGGAATGCTTTTCTTAACTTTCTGGACTCTTACAGCATCCTATACTTAATTTTCCTTCATGGCTTTACAACAACTGATAAATAATTGTTCAATTATTTGTACATTGTCTGTTTCCCCCAAATGATTTTAAGCTCCATTAAAATATGCCTGGCACACAGTTGATGCTCAATAAATATTTGTTGAATGAAAGAATAAATGGATGGATGGAGATGGAGGAATGAAGTGACAGCACTTTGTAAACTAAATCATTAGACATTTATTTGGAAGGTATTTCAATTATTATTATTATTAATTTGTATAGATGATTCTAGATCTTTAGAGGTTCCTTGCCTAACCATAATTTCATTATGTAGCGTTAATGCTTGCCATGCCAGCCAGAGGCACAGGTAGCAACGTTGCTGGAAGCACCTGGTAGGAGCTGAGACTTGGAGAACCAAGTAGTTAGTTCTCTAGGTCACCAAGCTGGGAGTTAAGGAGTTGTAGTTACCATTAATCAAACACAAGGCAGTGGTCAGGAATCCAGGATGTCAGTGATATTTGAAGAAGCAGGTGGATCCTGGAGGTCAGAAACAAACTAATGGTAAATGGTCTAGATAGTAAGGTGCAAACTGGAGAATGGATTAAAGTAGATGGGAGAGTTAAATTCCAGGCATCAGTGCTCAAATCATGGAGTTATGAATATGATTCTAAAGCAAAGGGTACTTGAATTCAGTTCTCCCTTGTGTTATTTCTGCCCAAACTGAAAATGATATCAGGAAATGTTTGTGCCTAGCTCCGTATACATGAGCAAGGAAATGATAGTAGCTAGTTGAGGAATGAGATTTGAGGAACACAAATAGGTTCTGATAAGTGACAGGATAAAGTGAGACCATTTCTATATAAGATCTTATAATAATTTACACATAAAATGGGAGCAATCAAGCTTCGGATCCTCTAATTCTCATCTTGATTTTCAATAGCAGATATTATGGCTTAATGGATAGGGTCATAGACTCTGGAAACAGGCTAGCTGTGTTCAAATCCCAGTGCTGTACTTTATTAGTTGTGTCCTTTGGACAAGTTACTTCACCTCTGTGTGCTAGATTCCTCATCTGTAAAACAGGGATGATAGTATCTACCTCAATGAGTTCTTGTGAAGATTAAATGAGTTGATGCATGTAAGGACCTTAGAACAGTGCCTGGACATAGTAAATGCTATGTTAATGTTATTATTATTATTATTTATGTCACATAAGACCAAACAACAAAAATTGATGTTATAAAAAATGGATAAATACACTGTATGTCAGCTTTATCTAAAATAATAAAGTCTCTAAACAGGAATTTTTCTCATCAAAATAAGAATTTTACTTGTACCTAAACAGAGTTGACTGTATAAAATATATGAGCATTAGTAAATTAGCAAAATTTGTCACAGCAATCCCATCTATGTGTTTATTCTATAGAAGCTGTTTTACGAACACTATCTTTAAAAGTTGTAAAGAATGAATGCACATTTCCTAGTAGCAAAAACACTATTGAGCTGAAGTACAGTTGATCCATAAGATCTGGTCTATAAGAAGGAATGCCCTATTCAATTTTTTGAAGCTAATTCAACTAGAAGCAGAAATATTTGAGTTGGAAGGCTTGTATATGGAAAAATCTGAACATGGAAAGGCTCGAACTTGGGAAGACTAATTTTGAAAACGTCTGGACCTGGGGAAAGGTCGGAAGGCCTGAACTATGGAACATGTTAAAATACCTGGATATCGTAGACACTGGAAGACCTGAATGTTAGAAGACCGGTACACTGGAGACGTTGGAAGACGTGGATATTGAGCCTGCTTTTGGAAGACTGAGTAGTTGTTTGGAAGACATGGAGATGCTGGAAGACGTGGAGATGTTGGAAGACGTGGAGATGCTGGAGGACACAGAGATGCTGGAAGACGAGCAGATGCTGGAAGCCCTGGAGATGCTGGAAGACCTGGAGATGTAGGAAGACATGGATTTTCTGGAAGACATGGTTTTTTTGGAAGACGTGGATTTTCTGGAAGACACCCCTTTGTTGGAAGACATGGATTTTCTGGAAGACGCACCTTTTTTGGAAGACGTGAATTTTCTGGAAGACGCACCTTTGTTGGAAGACATGGATTTTCTGGAAGACACGGCTTTGTTGGAAGACGTGGATTTTCTGGAAGATGCCGCTTTGTTGGAAGACGTGGATTTTCTGGAAGACGCACCTTTGTTGGAAGACATGGATTTTCTGGAAGACGTGGATTTTCTGGAAGACATGGGTAGGCTGGAAGACATGAATTTGATGGAAGACACAGTTTTGTTGGAAGACAAGGATTTGCTGGAAGACATGGATCTCCTGGAAGACGTGGATTTTCTGGAAGCCAGGATTTGATGGAAGACATGGATTTTCTGGAAGACTTGGATAGGCTGGAAGACCTGGAGGTCATTGGAAGACATGGATTTCCTGGAAGACATGGCTTTTCTGGAAGACATGGATTTTCAGGAAGACCCGAATTGTCCGGAAGACCTGGATTATTTGGAAGACATAGATTTGCTGGAAGACTTGGAAGTAACTGGAAGACATGAATTTTCTGGAAGACGTTAATCTCTAGGAAGACATAAGTCTGCTGGAAGACCTGAATTTAGTGGAAGACATGAATTTTCTGGAAGACGTGGCTTTATTGGAAGACCTGGATTTGGTGGAAGACATAGATTTTGTCTGGAAGACGTGGATTGATTGGAAGACTGGATTTGGTGGAAGACATGGATTTTTCTGGAAGATCTGGATTTGATGGAAGACGTAGATTTTTCTGGAAGACGTGGACTGAGAGGAAGACCTGGATTTCTTTCTGGAAGACATGGATTGACTGGAAGACTTGGATTTTTATGGAAGACGTAAATTAGCTGGAAGACTTGGATTTGGTGGAAGACATAGATTTTTCTGGAAGACGTGGATTGGCTGGAAGACTTGAAATTGTTGGAAGACATGGATTTTCCTGGAAGATATGGATTTTGTGGAAGACCTATAATTGCTGGAAGACTGGATTTGCTGGAAGACATGGATTGTCTGGAAGATGTGGATTTTCTGGAAGACTGGGTTAGCTGGAAGACCTTGATGTTGTTGGAAGACTTGGAATTAGTTGGAAGACTTGGAGTTGCTGGAAGACTTGGGAGTCGTTGGAAGACCTTGACACTGGCGCCATTGGAAACCCTGGACATTGGAGACATTGGAAGCACAGGATGTTGGAGACATTGGAAGCCTTAGATTTTGAGGACATTCGTTATTCTGGACATTGGAGACTTTGGAGGCCCTGAGTGTTGGAATTAATGGATATGGAAGCCATGGATACTGGAAGCCCTGAACACTAGAGACATCGCAAGTCCTGTACCTTGGAAGCCCTAAACATTGGAAGGTATGGACAGTAGAAGACCTAGACATTTAGAAATCTTAAATCAGAATCCCTGGATATTGGGAGACACTAGAAAACCTGGATATTGACATATTCATGTTAAAAGACATAGAATTTGGAAGATGTACTTTTCAGGATGCTGGAAGTCAAGAGTGTTGGCAGCCCTGAACATTAGGACACCTGGACACTAAAAGATCGGGATATTAAGAGAGACCTAGTTATTCAGACACTGGGGATGTTGGAACACCTGAATGTTAGAAGACCAGGCTCTTGGAGATATTGAAAGACTTGGGCATTAGAGGAACTTGTGATGACAAGACTTTGTAAAATCAGGATTTAGAAGATACTATAAATCGTAGGAACTGAATTATTTATGTGCTGGAAGATATTAGAAGAGCTAGACTTGGACACAATGAAATAAATGGACTCTAGAAGACCTGTAGCTAGGAGGTATTGGAGGATTGGGAACATAGAAAAATTGGAAATTAGAACTCTGGCCCCTGAAAGACAAGCCCTGGAACTTAAAGATTGATTCTTGGAGTTATTAGAAGACCCAGACTTTTAATGACTCTGATATTGAGGAGTCTAAAAACATTAGCACTGGACATGCTGCAAGCCAGAGAGTAGAAGACATGGATATTGTAACATTTAGAAGATCTGGCAATTGGAGATATCAGAAGCTATGTAGCTCAGAAGACCTGATATTAGAGACACTGAAGAATTGAAAGGCCTAATCTTAGAGCTATTGGAAGGTCATGTTGAAAAATATTGGCAATGTTGAAAGACTATCATATTAGGACCTGATGTAACATTAAAAGACATAATAAGGCTACTCAGTCTTTATGACTATGGCATCTCTTTCACTAAAAAGTAAAATACGAGAAAGGACTTCTTAGGAAGATGACAAAGAGGAAGCAGGGAAATTCAATTAAAAGTGAGTAGTTTCAGTGGGTAGGAACCTACTTCATAGTCTCAACAAACTGGGATTCTGGGGGTTTATTGATTGACAGCATGAGGAATGAGGAATTATCAAAGAATAAGCAACAACATGGCAGGGGAACTACTTGACTTTAGGTCAGGGGTCAGCAAAAGTTTTCTGTAAAGGATCAGATAGTAAATATTTAAGGTTTTGCAGGCCATATGGTTTCTGTTGCAACTACTAAACTCTGGCATTGTAGTGAAGCCTTAGATAATACGTAAATGAGTTGGGCCAGATTTGGCCCACGGGCCTTAGTTTACCAGGCTCAGCACTAGATGCCAAATCTAGGGAATGGTAAACTTAACTACTTCCAGGCTAGCATTCACATGCAAAAGAATGGATAGAGCAATCTGAAGCCCAATGGTAAATAAAGATAGTATTTATGTGATGACATTCGGAGATGAAGCTGGCAAGAACCTAAGAATGTAGTTTAGATCTCCAATTAATTGTTTCAGGGCCCTAAACAAGGAGATTTGTATTCAGAGCCAAAATTAAGTGGGTAGCATTCAAGGCCCCTGGCCAGGGGCATAAGGTTCAGTGAGGATGCCCTAATTTAGTAGGTTGGAAGCTTAAGAAGAAACTCACAAAAAATATATTTTTAAAAAAAAGAAGAAACTCACCCCTAAAGACTGGGGTTATCCTGCCAAGACTAAGCACCACTCACCCAAAGAGAGACAGAGTCCCCAGCCAGTGAGAGACAAGAAGCCAGTGGCAAAGCCTTCATTCTATGTCCCATGTTCTTGTCATCATACCACTGCCAAATAATCAAGAGCCAACTCTAGGTGCTTGCAGTGATGGAGAACAGGAAGGAGATTACAGCTTGGTAGGCTCATCTCAGGCACTCTGGCTTCAGATAATCTGATTTCTGATCTTACCCATCCAAGACTGACAAGCTTAAGAGAGCAGGATTGAGCTATAGGCCAGAAGATCTTTAGTACTTAGATAGGGCTGAGGAAGAGAGGTACTATCACATATATTGCATAAAAGAGAACACTGGTAGATAAAACTGGTTAAGGTACACTGGGATTAGGCCTGGACTTAAAGGTTAAATAATGGAATATATAGACAATGGGCAGCCATTGATGATTTTTGAACAAGAAAGTACCAGAATCAGAATTGTGCATAAGGAAAGTTAGTCAAGCAGCAAGATGCTGAATGCCAAAGACCACTAGATAAATACACTAGAACACCAAAGACTCCAAATTAGAACACTTAAAAGGTTGGGATGTGAGTTATAACATTACAGTTGAATTAAGGTTGAATTAAGTTGAATTACAGTTCTGTTGCTCAGCACATATAGCGTCAGAGTTATGATGAATACTCAGAATTCTGAATACCACTATTTCAAACTTCTTGATTGCCAACACAGAATACATGAAATATGAGGAAGTTCAGAAGTTAGTTAGAAGGAATTGTCTTGTTCTCACCTAGTAAGATTACTTAGACATCCAATTTTTCTCAAAGGCAGCTGAGCTAATACTTTGTGGTTTAAGCAAAGTAGGTCCTATATAGCTCTATCTTTGGCTCCTATAACACAGAGTGACTTTATCTTAAAAGTGGGATCAAGTGGATGAATTAGTTTCTAAAGAATAGGAATACATCCATGTGAGAAAAGTCATTACTTCTAATCACTATTTAAATAAATAACCACATTATAAATATAGTATATAGAATCTCTGTAGGTCAAGGTGTAACAGGGACGGAGGAATTATTGTTTCAGGTATCTCTCATAAGCAAACAAAGAAAAATATTTAACATCAATTTTTAGTCATTCTCTCTTCTTAAAACCATCATGCATAACTTATTTTGAGGGAAATTAGATAAAATATCAAAATGGTAAAAATTGGCAAAGAGTAAACGATCATATTCTAATTCTATAATGATTATTCATGTTATAATAATAATAATAGCAACAATTTATTGAGCGCTTACTATGTGCCAGGCACTGTACTAAACATTTCATACAATCTCATAGCAATCCTATAATGCAAGTATTTTTGACCCTGTTTTACAGATTAGAAATTCAAGTTTGAAATGGTTTAAAAACATGGCCACAGTTACATAGCTGGTAATTGGCAGGGAGAGACAGGATTGAAAGTAGGCAGATCTGTCTGATTCCAAAGCCTAGGCCCATGCTGACTTCTCACACCCCAATAGGCCAAGGGTTATCCTACCAGGACTAAGCACCATTCACCCAAAGAGAGGGAGTCCCCAGCCCAGGGCAGACAAGAAGCTGTTGGCAAAGCCCTAACTCTAACTCCCATGTTCCTGTCATTAGGGCACTCATCATACCACTGCCAGTTAATCAAAAGCCAACTCTGGGTGCTTGCAATGATAGATTAATTATATCTTTGGCTTTATGTAGTAATGCAAGAAAAATGAAGTGCAGTGTCTCAAGCACACTAGATTCATATTTAATTTCTCAATATTTGTTATTCATGCTAACGAAATGTACTATTAATCCTTTCCTCTATTTCTACTTGATTTTATGTTTCCCAAGAACATATACATTCTGTTCATAGCACATCATATTTATTTCTGAATTCTTAGAAAAACAACCATAACAAACTGACATCAAAGGCCATTAAAAGGTAATAAAAACTATGCAAAGTTCAGTGAGTAATGTATTTCACAGCACAAATATGACCCACACACTCTTAGACTATACACACTGTAGAAGCCCTTTATTAGCATTCAGGTGCCGGCAGCTATGTAATCCAAATGTGTAGTTTAAAGAGCCTTCTCTGCATTTTGATCTTAAAAGATTTTAAGTAAACAAAAAGCTCTTTTTTAATGTAATGCCAGTTTTCTAATATTTTCTACAAATTTCAGCAACCTGGACTGTCCTTTCTCTCTACCCCCTTTTTCTTTCCTTTTTTCTTCTTGCAAGTTGTTAAATATCTGCAAAGGAGGAAATTACCATGCACTTCATAACATTGACCACAAGAATTTACCTGAACCATTTGACAACAGAAAGATTCTTTCCGCTCAAACTGTGTATAAAATATACTAAAAGAAATTTCAATTTTAGGGACTATTCTTAACTTAAAAAGAAAAAAGAAACACCCATGTACATGGCACTGTTGTCATTAATTTCTATTTCTACCACTTAGCCTAAACCAACTTTCACATCCTCCTATAAGTTCTGCTGACTTGTTAAACTGAACCATATTAAAATGTTCTTTTACCCTCACCAGTGATACTTCTCAGATTATTTTAACTGGATATTGCCTTAAACAAGAATTAGACCTATCCCAATATTTTATTTCAAATGGCCTGGGACCTAGACAAATGTTTCCATATATCAAGCCAAAGTCTAGGCATTCCTACCACAATCAAAATCATACAATAGTCAGTTTCCCATTGTATTATTTTATACTAATTGGTCCCGATGGATGCTATTCAACTCAAAATTTGATTTATCTAATTCTGGTCAAATTAAGACAAAAAATGGCCAACACAATAATCTCAATAAATGGCAAAATTATCAAGAAACCACATTCTTTAAAAGCATATGGAACTACTGATTATGCTGGTAAAATAATCATTAACTTAAAAATATTTACCTCTAGGTATGATTAAGAGTACACCGATTATCCATGGAACCTTGAAACAGTTAACACAGATTTCTCTGCTTTGGTTTATGGAAATGATACAAAATGTTAAAGTGCTTTACTCACAATATCTATGCACTATATACATAATGCAAACCCTATAACTCAGAAGAAAAAGAGCCATTATCACACTGAAAAACTCACAGGAGGCACTCTCTATCTTTCCTTTCAGAGGGTTGATGTTATATTGGTTTCCCTTTTTTCTATGGCATCTATGCCTAACTCTCTTTTCTGAGAGGGACTAAAACATGATAAAGCTTGAACCACAAGAACAATTTTTAAAATAACAACAGTATAAGACAGTAATATTACTACTTACCTTGGTCTCTATGAAAGGGGTTGGGTAGTCTCAAAATCAACCAATGAGGCTGATGCACCTTTCTCTCAAGGTAAGAATGTCAGAGATAGAAGGACATCAGAGACCAAGTGGTCCTATTCTCTCCTTTGACGGATAAGGAAAGAGTAGGGTGATTTGAATAAGACCATCCATTGAGCTAGTGGCAGAGGAGAAACTTGGAATCAAGTTTTCCTAGCCCCTGGGCCCACTATCATAAGTATTACATTTTCTATCATAATTATGTGTAAACTTAGAGCAGTGGTTTGCAACCATGACTATATTAAAACATCATTTGAGAAGCTTTCAAAATAAACAGCTGCTGGCCTCACCTCTGACTCAGCATGTCCAGGGGGCAGGTCCCAGAAATCTGTGTTTTTTGAAGCTCCCCATAATGCTTTTGATGGGCAGTCAGTGTTGAAAACCACCGTGGCTTAGAGAAGAGTGTAAGCTCCTGTGGCACGGTGGCAAGTCACTAGATCCCTCTCACCCTATAATGGGTTTTCAACTCTCATCTGCCTCTTGTGAACATGTTGAGGAATGTCTGTCACCTCGACTGTAACTATGCAAGCAAGCCTTTTAACTTTTGTATTTTTTCCCTTTTCTCTGATCACTTCAAACTCAGATATAGGTAGCCTATCTTTCAGACCTCCAGGCTGGGAGGGAAATTACTGGATTTCCAACATCTTTAGGGAAGAGGATATTCAAGCATTCAAATCACTGGGAAGAGCAGATATGAGAACAGAGAAGATGGATGGAAATGAACTCTAGCAGCTTCTCCTCCTTGATTAGGTGCCAAAGTAAATCCAGGAATCCATTATAAATGTACTGCCTTTCAGGACCTTATACAATTGCTGCAAAACAAATTAACTTATACCAAGCTAATTAAAAGGGGAAGATTTGTATCCTTTCGGTTGAGATAGCAAGTTAGGCTTAAACAGAATTAAAATAAATTTCAGGATCAAGAATACAAAATTTTCCAATCAAGTTGAGTACCCCCTCCCTAGGTCTTAGAGTTGAGTTCCTGAAACCCTCATTGTAGGGGAACTTGTATTGGAGGAATATATAAGGTTTGGGGGGAAATTGGGGGAGAGAAGAGAGTATTATGAAAGCCCAGACAATTGGTTTGTTCACTGAAATAAAACACTTAGTAAAGTGACTCTTGGTGGTATTTCACTAATTTTACATTAGCAATAGTGATTGTTGGGCAATTAATTTCTATTTCTCTCTGAGGTGAGGAATGTCATGCATCAATGAAAATGCTGATCATCACAGTAGTGACAGGGAAAGAATGGAAAAAACAGAATTTTGTCTGAATATGAGTAAGCTCAGTCTCCCGCTCCACTTTCATCCTTCAGCACGTGGATCATCACGTCATCAGAGTTGTCAGTCTGAATCCCAAGGTTCAACTATCTGTGTGAGGTCTTTCTGCCTGCTCTTTGTAGAATGGGCTTGCATGACACAGCCCGATGGTCCAGCCTCTTCTCCCTGTTGAAGCAAGCAGAGAGAAAACACTTACTGGCCTTTGTTTGAAGGTTTCTTATTACTGCTTTATAGGGTTATGGGCAATCATTTAAGCCTTGCCTGAAGGTCAATAAATATTCCACCGAAGGATCTCTTTTCTCTGAATCATCACGGCAATTTGGTTTGCAGAGTGAGTGCTTCAACATTCTTCGAGTTCTGGAAGTTAACCTATACTGACCTCTTTCATCAACTTTTGATGTGATCACATCTCTGAAATATTTCTCAACTGTCTTCTGAGGGTGAGAATCTGCAGTTCAGCAATGTCACTTAATTCACTGTCTTCAAATCCTTCACCACCAAAACGTTTTGCAGATACTACATTTTCAATTCTTTCTGCAACTGGAAGGAACCTTTCAGAATCAGTTACAACCTCATTCCAAAGTTTCTTCCAGCCTCCATTAAGGTTTGATTGTTTTATTCCCCTCACTGATTCTTCTACCACAGTTAAAGCGTTACAAACAGAGAAATTTTGCCAAGCTACTTTCAGAGTAATTTCTGATGTCTCTCTCATAAGATGTGCCGGGTAGTCAAATATACTCACAAGTGCATGGATTGAAGGAGTGGAGTCGTACTGGGGGGAATGGAGACGACTTCAGCACAAAGATCAGCATTTACTATCACGCTTTTGTCACTGGGAGCCGTGTCCGGAATCAGCAACACTTTGAATTCAAGATGTTTTGGGTTGAAATATTGTTTGACCTCAGTAACAAAACACTTCAAAAACCAGTCCAAAAAGAGTTTCTCAGTGATCCATATTTTATGGTTTCTTTTCAGGTACACAGAAAAGTGTTTCTGGCATTTTCTTTTAAGAGGGCAAGAATTTTGGAATCTGTGAAGCAACATGGGTTTAGTCAGAAAGTCACCAGAAGCATTGGAACAAAGAAGAACTTTGAGCTTCTCTTTCCCAGGCTTGAAGTCTCTGGTCCTTTTCTCATCCTTTGCAATAGATGTGCAAGTAGGCATGCGCTTCCAGAACAAGACCATTTCATCAGCATTGAAGACCTGCTCAGGCAAATAACCATTTTTCTCTATCCGTTTCTTCAGGATATTCTGCAGCGGCTTCATGATCTGCTTCCTCTGCCAGCCACTTCTTTTCATACAGACCATAGCGGTTCTTAAACCTATCCAACCACCCATTAAGATAAATGTTATAATTTTCCATCCAGATCAAAATTTAAACTTGCATTTTTGTGATGCTCACTGCCAGATTATACACATGGAAAGAGGCTTATTCAGGCTTCTATGTTTTAGAAGCCACAAATGCAAATCTCTTTCCATTTTCTCTAGTTTGGCATTTCAAGTTATGTCTGATTGTCTCAGTGATTCTGGTGTGCCCCTCGATGCACTGGCCCTAATAGCTTTCTCATTTTTCTTTACTGATTCGTTAACACACAAAAAAAACGCCCTACAGAGGTCTGGTTTCACCATTATCAAGCGTTTCAAGAATTCTCATTTTGTTTGCTATAGGCACCACCTTTCTTAACCTCTTCACTCTTCTTGCATTTCTGTCATTTTACCTCCTTGGTTTTTTGCTTGGATGCCATTCTCACCCAAACGTACACAAGTTTACAGTTACAGAAAGTTTTCTATCACTGAGCAATACACAACACTGTAAGGAGCAAATGATGACATTCACAAGACAAATAAAAAGGGCAAAATAGCTTTTGCATGACTACACATGTGTGTGATTGACGGCTGCAGAGGGAACAATAGGCAGAAGAACCAGGGTACAAGCAAGCAATCCAAACGTTGGTCTTGTCACATGAGATAGTCAGTAAGATAACATGATGGCAACTTGAATTTGCATATTGTTACAAAACTCTCAAAGGTGCAGACTAGGTAAACTCAAATTTCATATGAGAATGACTTGTAGTTGTGAAGGCACCACAGAACTCAGCAGTCAAGGTCAGGCTAGCAGGCTGAGATGAGAACAAGTATCACCATCTAGGAAAAAGCAGACACAAAAATAGGAAATGGAGTCAGGAACAGAAGCAGTGTGCACCAGTAGGTAATAAGCTAGTGAGGAGAACAGAAATGTGGAATAATAATAATAATATATGCCAAATTGCCCTTGCAAAGGCTGTGCCAATTTGCATGCTCACTGAGAGTGGATGAGAGTCCTTTTCCCCCATGTGTTCACCAACATGAAATACTATCGGCTTCTGCAATTTGTGCCAAGCAGAAGGTGAATGACAAGGTATCTCATTTTTGTTTTAATTTTCATTTCTTTAATCATCTTTCCATATGGTAAGCCATTTCTATTTCATCTTTAACTTGTCTGTTCATATCCTTTGCCCAGTTTTTAATGTTTTTCTTACTGATTTGTAGGCACTATTAGCATATTAAGGAACTCTTATTTGTAATTCTATATTGCAAACATTTTCTCGAAGCCTGTCATTTACTTTTTAATTTTATTTTGTCTTTTGCCATAAAGATGTTTCAAATATTTATGTAGTCAAACGTTTCATGCCTTGCTTTGAAAAATCTTCCCTTCCCTAAGAGGATAAAAAACATATAAAAATAAAAATACATACAAAAATACATTTTTATTTTTCACATATTTTCTTTCATTGTTTTCATAGTTCTGTGGTATTATTTTAAGCTGTTGAGTAAAGGATGGGCTACTCAATAAATGGTGTTGGAATAACTGACTATCCATCTACAAGAATGTCTGAAGGCCTCTCTCAATGGCATTTCTCCTCTGTGCTAGAGCCACGGAGCTTCTGGTAGAGTCAGAGCCCCAAGATGACCAAGTTGGGGCTCAAGTTGATTGCAGTTGATACTCAGTTTCTCTGGAGGTCAGCATAGCTTGAGGAGGGTGATGTTTCCAAATGAATAAATAATTACTATACATTTTGCTGGCTTAAGTTCCATTCTGCTACCAATCTATACTGCTAACTTTTATCAACTGAGTGACAGTACCGAGTTCTCAGATCTCTGATCTTCTGGTGGCACAACAGGAGAAACCTGAATATGAGTTGTCCGTTAGATGAGATTAGGTGATTACTATTGACTCTATTAGGTATAATAAGGAACTGTGGTAATATAGGCAAATATTCACTTTGGCGGGGGAGCTGAAGTAAACACATGCTATGTAATCAGTTTTGTTTTATGGAAAAATGTTAATTGTTAAATCCAGGTAGTTGGTAGGTAGGCATTCATTGCACTATTCTATTTCTCTATAGGTTTGAAAATTCTCATAATAAAAAGTGTATGTGTGCATACACATATGTGCATAAAGTAATAATCTCATGTTTCATGGCTATGTTTTAGGCACTATCCCATATACATCAGTGGCTTTTCAGGTTAAATACAACATGAAGAGTTACAACTAAAGACCAACTGATCACTGGAGGGAAATCACTTTAAATGAAATATTTTCCTTTGTTTTTAGTCAATAAATTAAATACTAAGGCATTATGAAGCTGAATCCCAATATCATTTTGAAGGTAAGAGACTCAATTTCCAAGTCTTTTTTTTTCTCTACCAAATTTGAACAGAAGGTTTATAGCAATTTTACTAGAAACTTGATTATTTGAACCTGGGGATAATTCAACTTCATAATACTAATAACTGTTTTCTATACCATTCAAGAGATAGAGATTTATGAAAGGAAATAAGGAGGAAGTAGGAGCTTTAAAACTGATAACTCCAGGTAGGGAGAATGATATTACTCTATGTTTAACTAAATCACTGAGTAAAACTTCATTCAACCGACTTTCCAATGGTAGCTATACTTCTACCCATAAAACTCACTTTGGGTCAGAGTTTAATCCTGTGTTCTCTGACTTTGCTAAAGATTCGTCACTTTTGCAAGATGCTGGAGCCAAGTTAATGTGAGGAATAAAGACTGAAATAAACTTCCCATGTTAGCTTTCACTTCTGCAAGCTGTAAGGAGACTTGAAGCTGTTAGGATGCTAATAAATAATGGAATAATCAAGTGCACCTCTTCTCAAGGTATTTTTCCAAAGTACCTTTAGCCAGAGAGTGTAACATCGTGCTTCTAGTCCTCATGAGTCCGAGAATGCCTGGCATCCTCTGTGAGGAGAAATAGAGCCTGGCTGGTTGAGCTCTGTAGTCAAGAGCTGGGGCTCATCCTGGTCAAGTGCCCAAAAGGGCAGAAGGATCTCAGGATGTTTTTCTGTCAGCATTTTAGCCAAGAACAAAGGATTTTTTAAAACGCCACACACTGTGAGGATTTGTATGGACAAAGAAGATTGAGTTCACTGCAGCTTTTGTTATGAAAGGACATTTGGTCTTAAGGAGTTTGCTTTTATAAAAGCTGTGCGGAGCTATCATCCTCCTCCTTCAAAAATCTTAAAACACACACACACTCAAGTGGTGAGCTCAAAAAGTACAGACCGTCAGAATCATTTAACATTCTAAAGTATGTACCCATAAATGGTAACCAATGGTGAGGTTTCCATGAGAAATCTTATTTTTTTAAAAATTTATAAACTACCCCAAACGAATTTACTAATATGTTAAACAAAGATGTCATCCAACTGACTTTTGAGACCAAAGGGCAATAATAGAGCACTTCAAAAGTAAATCCTCATGATCAAAAATTTCAGCCATTCATTCCTTCTCCTCGGTCAACTTATACTGACAAAGAACTTATCATGTACAAGGCCAAGTGATATGAGGAATAAAGGAATGAATTTAAAAACCTTGATCTCAAGGAACTTAGTCTCCTAGGGAAGATAAATAGAAGACAATATAAGGTAGAAAGCCACACATTCCAAAAGAGTTGCAAACAATGTGTTATGGGGGCCTAATCTGCCCCTTTCTGTCCATTCCTTTTTTTTTTTTTTTTCCGGCTGCACAGTGCAGCTTGCAGGATCTAGTTCCCCAACCAGGGATTGAACCCGGGCCACCGCAGTGAAAGCGCCAAGTCCTAACACTGGACCGCCTGGGAATTCCCATGTCCACTCCTACTTAGATACAGGCCCTTCTCATTCCATCTGAAGAGTGGTGTAAATTCCTAAGTCTGCCTGCCACTCAACCCTGTCGACGACACTGCCTCCAGAGCAACCTTTCTAAAGAGGGTCTGATCCAGTACTTCCTCCACTTTAAATCACTCCCATGAAAGAAGTCCCCATGGCTTACTGAATAAAGTCCAACTCCCTCTGTACAATGGCACCTGTCTACTTTCCCAGTCCTATCTTTCACTACCTCTTCCCTTCCTCCACTGTAATCTACAAGTCAGCCAGTTAAGGGGCTATTTCAATCATCCAGATTTCCTTAACCTTTAACGCTAGTTCAAGTACCACCTCTTGCAGGAAGCTTTCCCTGCTCCCTCTGGCCATCTCAGAAGCACAAGCACTGATCGAAGCTCTCAGAGCCTCCCTCCCATGCTTACTCTGATTACAGCATTTATGACATTTCCTGTAGCGCCATCTGTTTCCCTGTGTTTTCATCATTTGTGAATGCCTCGACAGTATCTGGAACAGAAGAGGTCCTCATTTTATTGCATAAATGCTTCCACTAGAGAGAGTAAGAGCTACATGTAACACTCACAAAACGGTCAGCATTTGAATTGGACCTTGAAGACTGGGTAGGATTTCCAGTGCGTGAAGGGGCAAGTGAGTGGGAGGTGAGGGCGGCAAAGGCAGAGGCAGGAACTGCTAGGGAAGTATGGGGGTTTGATTAGATGAGCCTGAAACAGAGGGTGGCTGAAGTGGAGCGTCAAAAATAAAATTGGAAAAGTCTGTTGAGGCGTATCATGGAGGGCCTCCGATGCCAGATTTCTTTGGTGAGATGGAGTTGCGTTTAACTGTCCCAATATTAATGAAAGGGTTTACGTTTGCAATGAATAAAAAAGCAGGTGTTTAGGATAAATCAGACCTATTCTTCCCTGTTACGAGGTCTCAGCACACACATTCCTAGGAGAAAAAGCCCTAACTAGTTGTGTCCTAAATAATTTTGGGATATCGTGCTGATATTTACTATCACTTAGCTATTATGTTCTTGCTATTTTAATCCTTGATAACAAAGACAGGTATGAAACATCTTCACTTCCCTTTTCTGGTTCAATGGGTATTAATCAAATAGACATCCATAAGTTCTTAATAATAATCTATTTTCCCCATTAAAATTACATGGCAAATCATGCATATTTTTTACTGGATCCAAGCATCCTTTACAGCTCTTAAAAATTCTTCCTCCCCCACCCCGCCACCCCAGAAGTCAAAATAGATTCTATGTAGCAATAGTGCCCTCCTCTGGCTACAGAGAGGAACAGTTAAAGCCGGGGAGAGAAGGCACGCAACAGCTCAGGGGGCTGCGGTGCGCTCTGCCTGACAAGGCCCACAATGTCCACACTTCCCCAATTTTTTCCCCTTTTATGTTAAGCAGAATGTTGAGTTAGGAGCTCCTCAAGGTAAGCAAACTCGTCTTAGCAGGGCAGGAATCCGGCAAGTGCTCCAACAAATTTCACCTTTTTTCCTGATCTTTTGGAGGACTAGCCACACCCAAAGCTTCCAAAGATTTTTTTTTTTAAGAAAGGCACATAAGTTTAAACAATAGTTTCCTCATCTCCTCCTCCATTTGCTCGTCCTCTTTACCTCATTTTCACTGGCCTGCGTAAGACAAAAGAAAGCTTTTAGTTAAGGAACCCTTTAAGGAATCTGGCAATCATGGACCCAGTGGCCGGCCTCGTCCCAATCTGGAATATAACCAGGCCATCTCCAAAACCCGGGCTAGATGCGCCGTTTGTCCCCTCTCTTAACCTTAAGGACAGCGAACAGTACAAGATCAGCATAAAAATGGTTCCAGGAGGTAATGACGATTAAAAGGCGCTTTTAGCCAGCGCCTAGCAGAGTGTCTGGCCTAGCAGAGTGTCTGAGGTAAGATAGGGGGAGACGCACTGTAAATTATGGAGTGTGATCCTTATTAAAGGTGTTTTTATCATTGCAATTTCAGACTGAATTGCAATACCAGGAAATGCTCATGACAGGCCAGCGTGGAACGAGGCGTCCCCAAGTTCAGAGGCATCCTTCTTTCTGCAAAACCATTTCAAAGCCCTTCCCTGCTACCTGTGGGTCCTTTAAGGTATTTATATTCAACCCAACCCAGTTCTGAATGGGTTCCTAAGCCCTAATTAAGGGATCACCGGTTCCTTTTGTGCCTTACTTCCGTGGGGTTTTTTCGGGCGGTTCCAACGCAGAGCTTTGCAACCTGGGGCGATTATGTAAGCGCTCACCTTCCATCTCCTCCAAGCGCCACAGCGTCCCCGCCGCCTCCGTGAGCAAAGCCGGGGCGGGGAAGCAGCAGTCCCTTCCCCAGAGCCAAGGAGGCACATACACAATAAAACCCAACTCATTGCAACGGCAGATCAAATAAATAAGTACCACAGAGGTCCAGGACTCGGGACGACGAGAGAGGAGGGAATCACTTTAGAGTTGATTTGCAAAGCCGGGGATTAGGGTGAGGCCCAAGTCAGGGTCGGATCATGTCTTTGTGTGATATTTTCATATTTTGTTCATCTTGGAATTTTTTGCGTTTAACTTTGAATTTTAAAGGTAGTGCATTAAAACTTTTATCTTCATTACTGAGTGTCTCGTTGCCCCCTTAAATTTTGTGCCTCACTCAAATCCCCTGGTGATGGGTGTGATCGTTCAGCTAGAGACAGGGAAAAGGCAGCCCGGAGGAGGCTCCTGGGAGCCGAAGCTTGGGCTGCCGCAGGAAGAGGAGGAGGTGGCCGAAGAGGAGGGCTCCGGCTGGCTGGCTGGGAGCCGACGATGCTCCGCTCGCTCGGGTAATTTGTGGCAGCCCCCGAGGGAAACCAGCTTGGTTAAAGGAGAATACCGAAAGGACGTCGGCTTACCTTGTTCTGGATGCTCCAGACCCCCACGATCTCCTCCTAACCGCCAAGGCCCGCTCTGCTCCCCGTGGGGAGGATGCGTCTCGTCTGGGCAGGGCGCCTGCTCTGAAGCAGTGCCCTTCGGCGCAGCCTTTATCCACCGGCTGCTCTCGGGAGAGAACTGCCCCCACGGGAGGCCCACCCCCTCGCGCAGGGCCGGCTCATCCTCCGCAGGGATGGGAGGACCGTTTGCTGTCACTTTCGACCTGCTCGCTGTGTGTCAGGACACTTCCTCAGTTACACCCTCGACCCACCCAACCCCGCGCCCCACTCGGTCCCAACAGCCGCAGCCGAGAGGCACGCGATTAACTCGGTCAAGCCCAAAGTGATTAGAGACTCCGCGAGGGTCTGTAATTCCATAGCGGTAACAGTCGCTTGGGCGGGCGGCAAATCTTAAAGCAGGACGGAGCATCAGATTCGGGTAGGATGTAGCTTTCGATGTCTTTCGTGAAAAGTCATCGAGCAAATGAAATATGTGTCAACATTTAGTACTAGTAGTGCATCCTACAAGCACACACACAAAGAAACCCGTCAAAGCAAGCCCTACCAATCGCTGCCTGTGCACCCTTGAAATCGCCATCGAGAGATATGAAGAAAAGTTTAGAGAAGGGAAGGGTTTCGGGGGGAGCTGTCCTAAAGTAAGCCTAGCCCCTTAGAACACCAGCCTGGGGGAGACTGGATTTGTTGTTTCCACTCAACTCCTTTATAAGACCTCGAATTTCTCTGAAGCTCTCTGCAAGTGCCTGTGGGTTGGGTTTCTTACAAAGCAATTAAAATGTCTTGTCCAAGTGAGACTGGCAGCTAAGAATGCTAAACAAATACGTCAGGAAAAATGGATGCCTAAAACGGCTGTTTACGCCACACAGTTGTTTTAACGTGTTGAGGTGTACATTTCCCTCAAAGCGCAAAAGACATATTTTGCTTCCGAAGGCCTGTCTTTCGATCTTTGGTTATTTTTCAGGCCTTAGTCAATAAGTAACAAAGTCCATAAGTACAAGAACCAATGCCAGATTTAGCAAATAAAAACACAGGTCGCCCAGTTCAAATTGAACCTCAGATAAACAAATATTTTTTCATGCAAGTATGTCCTATGCAATATGTGGGACACACTTATACTTTAAAAACTCTTCGTTGTTTAACTGAAATTTAAATATAACAGGGTGCCCTGTTTTTTTTCTGGCAACTCTAAGAACAATGCAGTGACTGCTTGAATTCTTTTGTTTATAGTCCAACAAACAAGATGCAAGTCTACATGGAGAGGTAGGCAAAAATTATCGCAAGGATTCTTAATAATTTATACACAAAAAAGAATGGTCACTTTGAAATATTTACTAGGAAAGCAGTAAAAAGCTTATTTATATTAATTGAGGAGATTGTCAAATCGGGTAGTTAAGGGTATTAATGCAGGCATCTACAAACTGCTCCCTGGGGGCCAAATCAGGCCTGCAGCCATTTTATTGTGTGGTTTTTGAGCTAAGAATGGTTTTCACATTTTTCAATGGTAGAAAGAATCAAAAGAAGAAGAATATTCTGTGGCCAGTGAAAGTTGTATGAATTTCAAATTTCAGTATCCATAATTAAAGTTTTATTGTAATTAGACCACACCCACTCATTTTCTTACTGTCTCAGGCTGTTTTCAGGCTATAAAAGCAAACTTGAGTCATTGCAACAGAGACTCATCAACCTGCAAAGCCAGAGATATTTACTATCTAGGCCTTTACAGAAGTTTGTCAACCTCTGATATGGAGGAAACCATTACCTGTAAAGTGCTGTTACAAATAATTGTTAACTCAGTCAGCTATAACTCTGAGTGGACTAAACATTTTCCTCATTTGCAGAAAATATTTGCTTAGCTGTCCTTTTTCTAACAGTCAAAAGAAAAAGACCATGTTTTCACAGATACAAAATGTTGGTAGATTGAAAATCAATGGCATTTGAATGAGATTTGTTGTAACAATACAGGCCATCTCTGCTTTTCACAGTTTCTAATTCACCCTTTGTCCACTGCTGCACCGCCTCGCAAACCACAATCTCTGTGGTTTTTATATCCCTAACTCGCACAGCATTTGATCCAAGTGGTTCGCCTGCCACCTAATGGGGAAAGATGTGAGTGAATTAATTTAGGTAAACTGACTAGCTTTAAGCTGTAGGACCTTGGACGGTGATAATTATAATAGTAATTCTTTACATTTGAATGGTAGTTTGCCATTTACAAAGCACTTCCCCGTATAGTATTTAATTAATCCTCCCTCAGGACAACGCAGTGTTATAAGCAGATCTTCTTTGCCCTATTTTTCAGATGAGGAAACTGAGTCTGAACATTAGCTTATTTATTCAGGGTCATACCGGTGGGCTGAAACCCAAGTGTTCTGTTCGCCGAAGCCCTCTGAACTTAGGTTCCCTCATTTCTACATTTCTAGCTCTACTTTATGAATGCTTTTGAAAGCTTCTATTTGCCACAAATACAGTTATTTTAGGAAACTTCCACGGATAGTCTTTTTAAACAAACATGAGCCATCTAAAATATCCCCTCAAGAAAAAAAATTCTAAGGAGGTCATCACAATTTTTTCTAGGTAAATGTTTAATTAATGTTTATCAAAAACAGGATATGAGTTAAGATCCATTTTCTGATGGAAGGTGCATAAGT
Source organism: Leucopleurus acutus (assembly GCF_964270905.1). Classification (NCBI taxonomy): domain Eukaryota; kingdom Metazoa; phylum Chordata; class Mammalia; order Artiodactyla; family Delphinidae; genus Leucopleurus; species Leucopleurus acutus. The sequence continues at coordinate 120,574,180 of NC_139148.1, read as the reverse complement.
TGGGCAGAAGACGCTTAAGGCTTAATCCTTGGAGGGCTGTTTGATCACTGGCAGAATACCTGCCACCAGCCACCTTTAAATCCTTTTCAATTAAGACATATAATAACCATTTTTCCAATGCAATATGACCCCCTTACTTTTAGGCCTACAAAATGATGTTTGCACAGAACTTTAAGAGTGTAAGACATAGAGGTCTCAAAAAGAGATCCATTTTAATTGCTCTGTGTCTCAGGAACTTCCGGGGGCTTGTTGCGAGTCTGCAAAGGGGCCTTTGAGCTCGCTGCGCTAAAGCTCATTGGAAAAGGAGCTTTGTGGTCTCTTCCAGGGCTTATTAAGGTGCCTCCGTCTTGTAACAGCAGCCTGTGTGCTTAGTGATGACCAAGAACCAGATCAAGTAAACCAAAGGTTAGGGCAACCCATAAGAAAGAGTCATGTTTACGATGACATCCATCTGCTGACTCTACAGTCGGACACACAATGGGAATATACTCAATCACGGGCCACCTGCTAAACACAGCCGTACTGGTTGAGTGTGTCCAAAAATGCCCAAAGGGTCAAATGAGAAAGAACAGTTTCCACAGCTTTGCAGATCATTGTTCTCAGGCTGTGCCTGTTCCTTGTGAACACGCCCCCAGTGGGAACACTTCGGTATTACAGTCATCCCTCCGTATCTGCGGGGGGGTTGTTCCAGAACCCCACCTCACTCCTCGCAGATAGCAAAATCCGCAGATGCTCAAGACCCCTTACATAAAATGGTGTAGTACAGTCGGCCCTCCGTATCTGCCGGTTCCGCATCCGCGAATTCAGCCAACCACAGATTGAATTTGTGCATTCAACTGGTTGAATCTGTGGATGTGGAAACCACGGATAGGAGGGCAGACTGTACTTGGAAACAGCCGCACTTCATATTAAAATTTTAGCTTGAGCTACGGGTATGAAAACTAAGGCACCTGGGACATGGGAATTAAGTTCTTTTATTGCTAGACTTTCAGCACAGTCTTAAGTTCACCACAGATGATCCCTACTGTTTGCAAGCTTTGCTGATATGATTTGTATCATATATGTAGGAGCTTCCTGAAACTCTAACTTCGACATGATCTTGGACCTGTTTTATTGGTTGTCCCCATTGTCTTGGCAGCCAACATTCTGGTTGAGCCATTTCTAGCTGCTGAAGCTTGGCTACGTGTGTGGCTATTACATGGCTCAACTCAGGTGTACCTCAACAATTATGCAAAGAGGATAGTACTGATCACTGTTAAATAGCCCCTGAGATTCACTACCGGTTTTCTTAAGCAAGTCAGGTCATCCTAAGTTGTCCCTATAAGTTCACAGCACAAAAATTCCCTAAAGTTGCTACTTATTTGCATCACAACTATTATTGTTACTGCTACTACTACTGCCACCAACAAGTGACACATATAGTGTTCCCTTTTGCTAGGCACTGTCCTAGGAGCTTCATAGACATGAACTAAATCCATCCTCATGGGTTGTAACCGTGGGATACAGTCTGTTGTCACCCCCATTTTACAGATGTTAAAATCAAGGCCCAGACAGGCTAAGAGACTTGCTCAAATTCACTAGTGAACTTGAATATAAATGATGGAGCAATATTTGAATGCAAGCAGTCTGATTCCAGAACCCTAGCTTTTAATGAATATTGCCTCAATCTGAAAGCACAGTCAGAAGAAGAAAAGACACACTGCCTATTCAATGAAGTCCAACGACCCAGCTTGGCATTCACTACCTTCCATGATCTGGCTGCATCTTATGTTTTCCTCACACTGTGCCACCGCCCAGCCTAGTCCACTCCAGCCACTTCAGAGAACTTACTGATACCGAGCAGGACCCTGTGGGGCTCCTGGGCACAAACACCTTTCTGTGTCCCCCATTTCTTGATTACGGGAAATAGGCTTCATTCAGCCTCCAAGACCTTCCCCGAGTTCCAAGGGGCAGGTTCAAACAGTTGCTAATTAGGGGAGGGAGGGGGTGCGGAGACAAGAGGGGAGCAGTCAAGAAACAACAGTGCAGCCTTGGGGCAGGGTCCTGGTTCCCCCTCAAGGGATACACTTAACAATATCTTTGAGCTGTTTTGCAGATACTGAAACCCCCACCAGGTGGGAGAAATTAACTTAGTCTGATCAAGCTTATACCTCTAACCACTAACTTAAAGAAATACAAGAGGCTGAAACACATGTTAAAGGGCACCAAGTTAACGTGCTGCCCACGAGCACGTAGACCCCAGACCGGTTGGAACCAGAAAGTTGATGATGCTGATGCCCACTTATCTCACCACCACCCGATCAGAAGAAAGTCCACAAGCTGATCACACCCTCTTTGAACCATTGCTATAAAACTTCTCACTACCCCTCCAGGTGGGGTCACACAGTTTTGAGGGCATTAGCCCACTGTGGTCCCCTTTGTCTGGCAAAGCAATAAAGATATTCTTTTCTACTTCACCCAAAACTCTGTCTCTGAGATTTAATTCGGTGTCAGGGTACAGAGGCTGGATTGGGCTTCATTAACAGGAACAGGCCACGCCTCTATTTATGCTGTCCCTTCTGTACTATCCCCTCCAACACCCCTTTCCCTGTTGAACTTCTATTCATCCTGTAAGGCCCAGCTCCAATTTTGTCCCTTTGGTAAATATTGGGTTGGCCAAAAATTCGTTCAGGTTTTTGTGTAAAATCATATGGAAAACCCAAATGAACTTTTTGGCCAACCCAGTACCTAAGGCCCCTGCTGGAAGTAAATGCCTCCACCCCTGAATCCTCCCTCATAACCCTTTGTCTAAATTTCTCTTAGGCACTTAGCACCTTTTACATGGTACTAGAACTATTTATGTGCATGGCAGTCACATCCACTAGACTATAAACTCAGTAAAGAAAACCCAGCTCAAACTCTACTTCAACCATGACTTCTTCCTCAGCTTCCCCAATGATATTAACCCCTAAGCTCCCTCATCACTTTGTTCTTACCTTAATTGTCTGTAACAACCTTACCCCAGAGTGCTGTCACAGTTTGGGTATCTATCTGCCTTTCCCTAGGAGGTAAACTTCTTGAGGGCAGAGGGTGTTTGTATTTTTTTGCCTTTGTATCCTCAGCCTAGCGTAGCCTCTTGCTCATTTGCTTTTTGAATGAATGAATGAGTGAAGCCTTTCCTGATTTCCTCCAACTAGAAGTAATCACTCCCTTCTCTGAACTCCAATAGCTTCTCATTCTTCCTTGTGACCTTTTTGTTTCTTACCTTGTGTTAGAGTTATCCATAGACAGGTCTTAGCTCCTTGTTAGACTATAAGCACCTTCAGGTTAGGCTTAGGCATCTCTATGGTCCATCACCGGGCAGAATTCCTGGTTCAGTAAGTGGGCTCAATAAATATTTTCTGAATGAACGATTCATCACAATGAATGTAGCCCCTTAATGATGGGCTCATAGGCCCCAAAGAATAAATGAAAGAAGGCTGAGCTGGGTGGGAATTAGCCATCCAGGCTGAGGTGAGCTGTGTGTGATGGAAGGGCTGTGAGCTCTATAGGACCTGTCATGGACACTGATACAAACAAGCGTCCATCACTTATCATTGTCAGTACTGACATGAGAGGCAATTCATTATTCTTTGCTTTGCCCCTGGAGAAATTAGGAGAACAAACATCACCACTCTCCAAGAGAATAAGACAATGTGATAAAAGCTTATAAGAAAATACTTAGTTTCAGGTTCATACAATAGCTGCACACGTTCTAGAAAAAGAACTGTGCATTCATTTGCCAGTGCAACTGTATCCCAAACCTAGAATTCCTTTCACATTACTAAAAATTTATCTTAGCACCTAGTACTATAAGAAAAGTAATAAATTTAAAAGTGTATATTATTGGGTTGGCCAAAAAGTTCGCTCGGGTTTTTCTCTAGCATTTCAGATGCTATCTGGGCCAGTTCATTGAATTTCAGAGATTCATTCAACACATCTAAGTCCCAGTGCTCCGTGTGTCTTCGATTAAGCCACCCTATTGTCAATGCCTATCAAATATCTTACTGTAGTTAGCCTAAACACGTTAAGTTACAGAGTAGTGTTTTAAAATTTTTTTTCATCTCCCCCAAACACACAGTTTAAGTAGCCTGAAGACAGAAAGTCAATCGTGGCAATCCAGATGTTCCAATGGATCAAAATTCACTTGGCGGCCAGCTGCCAGATGGCCAAACAACCGCCATCGGAAAATGTGGAGCCCAGTTCTCCTCTGGTCTGCCACTGACTAACTGGGTGGGTCATTTTTCTGTAGCAGTGGTGACAGCCCCTTCCAAGCAATCACAGACGTGAGAGTAGTATGCGACCAGCATGTAGACAGGGGACTTACTTTAAGGTATCATACACAGTTTCAGACTGGGCAAAAGTTTGTGAAAATGTATAACAACAAATTTAAGTAATAGAGTATTCAGTTTTGAAAACACTAAGCACTTGTCAAAACGGCAGAGTTAATTTCTTTTAGAATTAAATGAAAATGAAGGAACGATAATTAGGCGTATAATTTCCCATAAAAATGTTTTTAAGATTTGTAATTATAGTTAATTGCTATAAAATATGTTGATTTAAAAAGCTGTTAACGAAATTGAAAATAAAGTAATGGCATTGTAAATGCATATTTCCTGATGTTTGCCCAGGGTAAAGCCCCAGATGACTTTGCAACCCAGCTCACTGTAGTACCTGCTGGGCTGGCTATATATTCAGCCTCCCTTACACTTGTTGCACCTCTTTTTTGATTTCTCACTTTGTCTCTACACGTGTAAGGAGTTCTATTATTCTCTGCTCCCTTTCCCATTCCATAGAGCTCCTGTGATGGAAATTCCAAGACAAAATGATCCATGGATTAAGAAAAAATATAATGAAGTCATGGAGGTGATCTGGCTTTAAAACTGGAATTCCATTGGAGTATGCCAGGGTTGACTCTCTCTACGCTTGACCTGACTTCAAAGCACATCACTTTTATTCACTGTAGCCACAACTATCTCTTAATACAAGAGGTTTCCAATTTCATCCTTTCTGAAGTTTCATTCAAATGTGATTTGGGTTATGACTATAGTATAAAGATAGACTTTCAGAAAAAAAAAAGCATGATGTTATTTTTTCAAACTTCACCTTAATATTAAAAAAAATCTAAACCCATGACTCTAATATCTCTTTGTTGAGCTAACATCACTAGCCTCTTATGGCTGTTCTCAAAAAGAAAAAGCTGGGTACTTGTTTGTTCTATTTTTAGTGAGGAGAGGTTATATAAGAAGTTCAGAGAATTATTTTTTCTTCAAGCACTTAAAGGTACATGTTTCAATAATATATAGTTACTAATTATCATTCTAACTCTTGCTTGTCCATTTTAATAGCTCCTTACTTAGTAGAATTTACTTACATCGGGCTATAAATTAGCTGTATTTATCATTTTTCATATTTGAGAACAATTCGATCCCCTAAAATATCTCTGTAAAGTAAAATGTGTACTCTGGCCACTGTGAGACTCAAAGCCATTGGCAAAAGATGATATCTTTAGCTCTCCATCTATGTCTAGTATCTCTTTTATGAAAATGCTAGGGGAATGAAGACACACTGAGTCTAAATATTTGATAGAGAAACTAATTAACTTTTAGCAATTCACTCCCAATAACACCCCGGCACCTTCACATTGATCCACTGCAATATTAATATTCATTAATTCATTCATTCCACAAAGCTTTCCTCAGCTGCTATTCTGGGCACATCACTGTGCAAGGTGCTGGAGATATGTAGAGTAACTCATCACATCCTGACAAAGGTATGAAGTAGGTCCTACTATGATTCCTAGTTTCCAAGTGGAGCTTAGAGAAGTTACTTGCCCAATGTCACATAGCTAGTAAGTGGCAGAGCTGCCCCATAATAACTCAGACAACAGGACACCTTTTACTCAATCTTTCACTCAGGGAAGTGGTATTTAATCAAAAATCCTAGGCAGAAGATTGGTAAAGCCTCAGAGCACTGTGGACACATAGGATTATTTACTGGAACTTTTCCCTTATTAACTCGCACTGCCTTGGCAAGACATTACCACCACTGTAGGTGGCACCAAATTTGGTCATTCATGATCACAGTAATTCAGCACGTCTTTTTCAAGCACCCCTAGAGTCAGGAAGTGCTCTGACTTCCCAGGATCCCAAGATACAATTCAGTAGGATCCGATTTAAAAGCCTAGAGTTTTTAGTTATTTTGCCAACCTATTTCGAATTCATTACCACGTGTCCAACCTTGGTCATCCATAGAGACTGGGAAGGCACTGGCAGCCCTGCGAATTAAGAAGAATATCAGGAGAAGAGAGGAGTAGCTTCCTTCTTACCCTGATAGGGCCCAGCCACAGGTAACTGTGGATTTAGGGAGCAGATGGGGATGGCAGACCTCGGAGAAGGTGATTCCCAACATTTGAGGGTCCAGCTAGAAAATGCAGCCTGTGCTACGAGGAATCAACATGAACTCGATGGCTGCTTGCTCCATGCTAGAGGACGGCCCAGTTCCAATCAAGCCACCTTTTGTATGTTCCCTTCCTTAGACCCCTTAAGGGTCCCCTCCAAAAAATCTCTCCACTAAAACAAAAGCAAAACAAAGTAACACAAATTTGGCAGAAGGAATTCTCTTAACCAAAGAGATGGTCAAACTCCTTGAGCCCCGTTTTCCTCTCTGAAAGCAGACCAAGTAATACTAAGTATCTCCCTGGGAGGCCAGTTGGAATGCAGTAAGCTGATTTTCAGAAGTAGCAGTAAGACAGAATTAATTCAGCTTAGTGTTTCCTGTCTCTTTGCTTAATTTTAACAACTGAAGAGCTAAGGAAAAGGTCCTTTCACTCTTGAGAACTAGTTCAGGGTCTGAACTTAGCCTGTTTGAGTGTTGCATCCACCTTTCATCCAGCAGCTGTCCAAGCTGGGGTTATACATGTTTCTGGCATTCATGTAACAGAGTCTTATTTCATTATGATCACACCATCTATGACCTTATGGAAGAAACTCAGAGCATAGAAGAAAGATCACTATGAGTTGTATTAGATGAATCAAAATCATAGGGAGGAGGGAATTAAGTATTTTTAAAAGATTCCCCACGTAATAAATTTTAATAATAATAATAAAATGTAAATTCAATCCAATTCAATTAAAAAAAAGATTCCCCATGTGATTCCAAAATGCTTCCAGGACTGAGAACCACAGGTTTAGATGGTTTCAACCTTGGGAGGTTTCTAAGTAACTGGAACTCATTTCACATGCAGTAGGAGTAACTCTCTAGACCAGGACTATCCAATACAAATATAATATGGGTCATGAATATAATTTAAAATTTTTCAGATAACACATGGATAAAAGTGAAAAGCAACAGGTAAATTAATTTTATAACATATTTTATATAACCAAATATATCCAAAATATTATCATTTCAACATGTAATCAATATAAAAAAATAATGGAAAACTTTATAATTTTTTCGGAACTAAGTCTTGGAAGTTCGGTGTGTATTTTACATGTACAGCATATATTCTGTACTGGACAGCATGACTCTAGGAGCAAAGGCACTCTTCTACCATGGGAATATGTTCAAAGGGATACACCCCAAATGAGGATGGTTTTTACGTCCCTATTGGCTACCACTCCAGAATGGCATCATATATAGTAATAAAAGGTGTTTCACAGAATTGCTGGAAGGGTCTGTAGATGTTTGGTCCAACTCCTTTATCTATTAACAAAGTGATTGAGGCCCAAAGGTGGAAGGCTTATACCAGATTGTACTGATAATTTATGGCAGCGCAAAGAATTTGTGCTGGAATTTTAGGCTCTTCTCACTATCCTGAAAGAGATCAGTAGTTGAAAAGGTGGTGTCTGTCCTAGGTCGCCCTCTTTTGGATTAGCAAAAAAGCGTTTTCTCTAGTGCTGAATAAAACAAAGAAACTAAGAAGCTTTTCATGTTATGTTAAAAATTAAAATACCGCATTTTCACTTGGTTGGAGTTTCTTATTAGTGTAGCAGGCTTGGGCCAGCTTATCTGATGCTCCCTCAACTTCAGTTTCAACACACAGGCAACGAATGAGGTGGTCAAGGGCCAAATTAACTCAGGAGGTTCCCAGCTGAATAGAGTGATTGATTTCTGGAACAATCCACACACCTGGAAGGAGCAATCAGAAGCCTCATGAACAGACTTGTGTTAAACAAAAGGGTGTCTGAGGTGTTAAAGGCCACTGGTTGGTTACAGTTTCTCATCTGTTTTGTAAGGAAACAAGAGTCAGTCAAGGTCACTTAAATACGAATAGCAACCGGCCTGATATTCAGGAGTGTGTGGTAATGAAAAACTCTTTCCAAAAACAAAAAGAAAAGAAAAGACTCTTCAACATGCGCCTCCCTAATTTGCAGTTGTGTACTAGAGAGAGCTGTGGGTCGATGTGTCTGGGTCCCATTTGTTCCTTTAATTATTCTCCCCAGTGTTTTGTGTTGGGGTTAACCTGGAGACTGGTCTGCCTCACTCATCGTTGGCTTCTCTATGGCTTGTCACTGTTATACCACATAACTGTGCAAATAGCCAACACTCAGATACAAACTGACACACACTGATTCTGTCCTTTGTGCATTCAGTCATTGACTGGGCACTCCCTGCAAGGGACACAGAAGTAAAGGACATAGAACTTCTACCCTCAGGAGTCTTAGATGCCTGAGAAAGGAACATACAAACAGCTGAAATAGATCCCCCCCAACTAAGTGTTCAGAGATATGCATATGCAACACTATGGGAGATGCATCTTTTTACAGCTTTCTATCCATATAGTTTGTGTTTAGATCTGGGTGAGAGAGGGACACAGACATGACAGGGGGAGAAGAGAGGCAGATTTGATAAACTCCAACACTTGAAATCAGGGCATAAGTATGAAAGCTACGGCCTTAGTTTATTCTGCTTTAATTACGCAGTGGTGAGAAAATCCCCATTTACCCAGAAAAGTAATGCATTCTTGCTTGTCCAATTTTGCATTACCCCGAAGGAGTTGGGTGTGAATTTTCACCAAAAATGTGAAAGACAGCCTTCCCAGTCAAATATATATTTATAAGACATTAACCATTTGCCCAGCAGAAGCAAGAGAATCTTCATCATGGGGCTTGCACAGAGCCCAGTTAATCTGGCAGTGTTCATGAGTCTTATTGGGAAGATACAAGCAAATGACCCTGCCCGGCAGTTGGAGCGATAAGCACAGTGCAGGACTGTTGATGTTAGGAACAGAGAAGCCTTTCCCCACAGGAAAGTCTAGGGCCTCGCTCTCTCCACCTCCTTCTCTTGACCTTGGAGTTGATAAAATTTTTAGGTTTTGCCACTGAGTGAGCAGAGCTGGGAATACCAGAGATCACTGAAGATTTTGTTTCTTGCTGGTGGTGGAAGGGACGATAGCAAAGCGTTTGAGATGAACCTTTAAGGATGGGATGAGTTTGAACAGGCAAATTGAGGAAGAGGAACATTCTAGGCAAAGGCAGTGGCACACAAAGGGAGAGAGGGAGAAAAGCCTAAAGAACTGAGAGGAGCCAGAGCGAGGCGGCGATCCTACGCTTCCAAATCAGGAACTCCTGCAAGCCCATTAAACAGGCTGAGGCAAAGTTCTCCATTGGGGCTAAATCTAATGCCCTGTCCCTAGAATAATCATCACTCAGGAATCAGGGAGCAGGGTGATAGGATGATATGGCGCAGGTGAAGGAACAATAGCAAACATCTCTCTTCCCTGGGCCAAGTTCCTCTCTCTCCCAAAGCTGTTTCAGATCCTCTGCCTTTCTTAAGCCCCCGTGTAGTAATGAGGACTCTGAGGTTAAATGTGCACAGGGCTTTCCGAGCTCCTGCAGAGCACTGAATAATAGAGCTTTACAAACTAGGGGCTTTCAAAGTCCTTAATCCCAAGAAATTTAATAATATTCACAAACACAAGTTTAAATGAAAAGCTTGAAAAGCAAAAAAATGTCTGCTATATTAATAAAGCATTAGTGGACTGTAATAAGGTTTTGATTTAATCTCTTTAGAAAGCCCTTAATACTCTGCATCACATACAAAGCTAATCTTCTTGTTTCCCCTGAAACTCCACCTCAGCAAATTGTTCATCCACCCATGGCAAGAAATTGGAGCCTCTTCAAAACTTATTCTGCCCACAAGAAAACCAGTTGAGATTTTCAGGTCTTATTTTATATCACACGCATCTCACTTTGGACTCACAGTGTGTTTCATAGATTAAACAGTCCTCTATAAATAGTCATGTTTTTAAGTGGCAAAACTTAAAATACTTTCCAAGTAGTTATGCACAGATATGACTTCTCTACCTCCTTCAATCACTCTTTTTTTTCTCCTGTTAATCTGTCTTATGTCAATTTAATTATTAGACCGGCCAAAAGAACTCAAGAAGGATAAGGAGGAAATTTCCCCCTCCCGACACTGTTCAACATGATTGTGGTCAGTAAATATGAATGGGGTAAACTGTAATTGTCTGGCATTCCATAATAAGATGTTTATTGTCTGAAGAAACTGGGTAAAATTACAACAGAGAACTGACCCTTAATTGATTGGGTTGAGGGAAGAGAAAGAGATTGAATATGCAGAGGAAGAGATCTGTACCACTCCCAGATCAAGTGTCCACTGGCTGCCATTAACTGAAACTCAATGAAATACCTTTGCTGCCTCATGGTTTCACTTCATCTACCCAAGAAGCAGTTTCCTGATTATTTAAATTAAATGTTAAGCTCATAACTTTAAGAAAGTTTCATTGAAATGAAAAGTGAGGGCTTCCCTGGTGGCGCAGTGGTTGAGAGTCCGCCTGCCGATGCAGGGGACACGGGTTCGTGCCCCGGTCTGGGAAGATCCCACATGCCGCGGAGCAGCTGGGCCCGTGAGCCATGGCCGCTGAGCCTGCGCTCCGCAACGGGAGAGGCCACAACAGTGAGAGGCCCGCGTACCGCAAAAAAAAAAAAAAAAAAGAAAAGTGAGATGGTTCCTTCTGGAGTGGAGGTTAATACTTTACATTCTTCTTATCTCAGTTCTTTACCCGTAAAGGAGCATGAGGTGCCTTAAGTGCATAAGGCATTGTCATCCATCATACACTCTGCTCCTCATTAACAGACTGTTGGCCCGTGAGAGGGAGAGCAGAGTCCAAGGCGGGGATGGGATATGGCCAAATGGGCCAGGGCACCAGAGGAATTTTACTGCCCATGGCCAAGTTCTGCTCTTAGTGAAGGCAGCTGCACACAGGCATCCCTTCCCACTGGTGGCTGAGACGGAACAAAGATCCAAGTCAGGACACCAGGCTTAACATGCTCACAATGACTGTGGTCCAGAGCGCCAAGCTTTGAAAAGACATAAAACCCAGTTCATCCCACCCTCTACCTAAATAAACCTTTTTTATTGCATTTCTTATTTTTCCTACTAAGAAAACTCCTATACATTTATGGTGGACATTTTTGGAAATGCAAGGAAATTTTATTTATACTGATACTATATATAAAATACATAACTAATGAGAACGTACTATATGGCACAGGGAACTCTACTCCATGCTCTGTGGTGACCTAAATGGGAAGGAAATCCAAAAATGAGGGGATATATGCATCTGTATAGCTGATTCACTCTGCTGTACAGTAGAAACTAACACATTGTAAAGCAACTATACTCCAATAAAAATTTTTAAAAAAAGGAAATGCAAGGAAAATGTATTTACCTTTCGTTTTGAAAATCAATTCAGTTTTGCATTTGAAGCTTACATGCTGTTTTCTTCAGAACACTAAAAGTAGTGCAAAGGCAAGGAACCAGATTTGAAACTGTAGGAACTCCAGCCCCAAGAAGAGAGGCAGATAGAGCAATAAATGTAGTAAATGCCAAGGGTGGGGGGCATCGGAATACTTAATCATGAACATGGTACAATGCAAGCAAAGTTTTCACCCACGTGGCTCTTCTTTCCAGAACATTCCCAACACCAAATAGTCTGTTCTACTATCTCCATAATTACATTTATAGCTATCACCCCTCTTGTCATAATTTTGAATTTAACCCTTGCATGGAGTGTGCATTACATAATTTTAAGTGAGTAATCACTGTGATGTGTGCTGGTTATATAAGACCACCAGGAATGTGAACAGTCTCATAAAAGTAATATCACACTGTATCCTGCTCTCATTCAATTACTTGAAGCATGAATCCACCACACCACATCTTCTTTACTTTCTACTAGGGATTATTATTTAGTCAATTCTATATGGAATATGTCACATTTTTCAGCCCATGCAGTGAATAAACTTATTAGCTAAAATCTAGAGGAAGAAAAAACCCAGATTGCTAGATTTTTTTTTTTTTTGCGGTACGCGGGCCTCTCACTGCTGTGGCCTCTCCCGTTGCGGAGCACAGGCTCCGGACGCGCAGGCTCAGCGGCCATGGCTCACGGGCCCAGCCGCTCCGCGGCATGTGGGATCTTCCCGGACCGGGGCACATACCCGTGTCCCCCGCATCGGCAGGCGGACTCTCAACCACTGCGCCACCAGAGAAGCCCCAGATTGCTATATTTTAAAGTGACCAAGTCCTCTTTTCGTCTCCTTGCAGGTGGTGGTGATAGTTCCTGAGACTGGGGTGGGGGGGGGGGGGGGAGACGTGAAGAGAGAAAGGAAGTTTCCAGCTCACTCCCACTTCACTATGAACAGTGCAGGTGATGACTACAGTTCCTCGATCCCATTTCAGGTTCACTTTTCCATATTTTCTCGGGCTCCCAGAGTCCATATGAAATGATACGTAGAGAAACTAAGGATATGTAGAAAAAAATAGATACTACAGCTCTCAACAGCAGATAACTTTCTACCCTCCATTTTCGTTCCTAATTTTCAGTGAGTGAAATACTTTTGGTCAGACGCATTGGCTATCCCTGTTGCTCTTAGTGAAGTAGGTTTAGGGCATCTTTCAGCCGCGTTTAGACTGTCTGGAAACTCTGGGTGAGTCAAGACTGCAATCTGACCGTAAATAGAGGAATGACATTCAGCTTAAGGAACAGGTGGGCCAACTGCACCAGGAATACTGTCCAAAGCTTTGGGATCCTGGAGATCTGGACTATCAAGAGGAGGGGGAAAAGGGCAACATGGGCAATGGGGATTGGTGGACAGAGACTAAGCTAGGCAAAGAGAAGAGTTAAATGTCTTCAATGATTAAAAGCTCCATGTGTCAGCAGGAGGTGACTTGCCCCAGAGATCAGAATGTGGCTCCTCAGTCTAGTACGAGGCAGAACTAATGAAGATGGTGCGAGAGGCTGAATGGGCTGCCTCGGGAAACACTGAATTCCCCATTCCGGGAGCTGTTCAAGCAGAGATAGGAGAAACCATTTATTGGACATTTCAAAATTGAGATATAGGGATTGCACTAAGTGGCCTTGAAGGGTTCTTTGCAACTCTGTAACTATATTATCATCTTCCTTTCTCTGGTCCTCAGTCTCAACTGGGGTCCTAAGAAAAGTGCTGGAAATCTTCCTATATTATAAATGAGGTCGTTGCTGAGCTCCCAACCTGCGTTCACCAACAGGTATGGCCTCTGTTGGCTGGTGTGGGAACACACAGTAGGGATTTCTGGCAGTGCTGTAGACAGCTCAAAAAAGCTCTGCTTCCAACCTGAGCGGGGCTTGACCTAAGTCAGGTACAGGCACCTGCACAGATAGCCCCCTTCCATCCAGTTCACGAAGCCCCCACAGTACCCTCCCCACGCCTCATCCTCTCACATACAGGCATATTTGTGCCTGCACCCAGACCTCTGCATGCCACAGCCGACTTCCCTTTACAGGTTCCCTTGTGATGAAAGCCTCTCAAAACACACGTGGTCAGTAGCAAGATCTTTAGCACAAATGCAGCTGCCCAACCAGCATCCTTATCCCCTGTCTCCAGTCCTGATGTAGGCTGTCACGCATCTTCCCCAAGCCAAGTTGCTAGGCAGCAGGAAGTCTCAAATCTGGACCAATCATAGACCAGCTCTTGGTTTACCAGATCCACAGCCTTTGCTGCAGACTGAACCTAGAGTGCAAACTCTGGTGCAAAAACATCAAAATAATGCAAATATATCCTGGCCATTTCACCCCTTGCATGGTGACACAACACAGTAACCCTCCTGTTTCCCAGTAGAAACATGTGGCCAAACGCACTGTATCATCTTAGGCAGGGGATAAACAGCCTTCTCTTGGACACTCATTCCTACAAAGCTACACCCCTATCCTCGCTTTTGCCACACGGAAGATACAAAGCCTTGGGCTATCTCTGATTGTGAAATAAGGCAACTGTCTCTCATCATACTCCATCGGTGACAGGGGATGCTGCCAGGATATTCCAAATGGCATCTTCTGTGGCCTCATTTGAAGCGCTACTTTCCCCTCTGTCCATTGCATTATAGCAAAACCCTGCAGTTGTTTAAATAAGACTCTCAGGATGTACCACAAGGTCACTGACAGGCATTCTTGCATACGTAAAAGCCATATGGTATTTCCTGGCTTCCTTGAGGCCTCCATTATGCCATTTTCCCCCTTTACATCCAGGAAAATGAGTTCCTTCACACAATGGAAACGAAAGTGTCCTTTTCTAACTCAGATAATGGCAACTCAATACAATTCCATTCTAAGCAATAAGAAAGCTCTTATGGGGATAAATTAGGAGGCTGGGACTAACATATACACACTACTACGTATAAAATAGATAATGAACATGGACCTACTGTATAGCACAGGGAACTCTACTCAATATTTTGTAATAACCTATAAGGGAAAAGAATCTGAAAAAGAATATGTAGAACTGAATCACCGTGCCATAACCTGAAACTTACACGATACTGTAAATCAACTGTACTTCAATTTAAAACATTTTTAAGTAAAATACAATAAAATCTGTTGCTTTCATCTAATTATATAAAAAAAAAAACTCCTGTGGCAGTCTGAAGTGGCTGGCACCCGTGGCTGTGCCCTCCCCAACCCCGGATGTACCGCGTGTGCCCGAGAAAAAGCCCTTGCGACTAGGTCCCAGGGGCTCAGAGGATCTTTCCTGGCTGCACTTCCTCTCCTCTCTTCTCAGCCTTCTAGTCCTGTCCAAATAGCAGTGATTCCCATCCAAGGAGCCTTGATACAGCCCTTTTGACAGCAGTGAGATGCGCTGGCCAGGCTCTTGAAATTGCAGAGGCATTGATTTTCTGGCTCTAGAGCCCCCTGGGATATCTGCTCTACAGCCATGGGCCAGAGCAGCCTCACTGCTGAGCCCAACTCAGGCGCCCCGGGCCCCAGGCAGATGGGTGCCGCCCAGACTCCATGCTGGGGAGGGGAATAAATAATCCTTTATATCTGTTTCAACCTTTACAGATCACAAGTACTTCCATGGGGCATTTCAATCTGATTCTAACAATTAGCCTTATCTGGGTTTAAGGAGGATGGGTGTAACATCACTGTCATTCTACAGATGAGAAAACAGAGACACAGAAGATGCCCCAGGTCATATGAATAAATGGGGGAGTCAATACAAAGTACTGTTGAGTGAAAGTACCACTCCTGCGATGTACTTCTACAACTATTATTCCTAAGAACAACCATAGTAGCTTATGAATACTATATTTATGAGTACTGACAGAAAGAATTCGGTGCACAACATTAGAAAAACAATGCTTCTAATTTAATCTTGCAACTTCAGTTCATTATTCTCTGGCAAGTGTCTCCTTCTGAACAGGATCGGCTACGTAATTTGTGGGACCCAGCGCAAAATAAAAATGTGGGACCTCCTTTTAAAAACAGTATTAAGAATTTCAAGACATGTGTCTTGAGGCTGTACAGGTCACAAGCCCGTGAAGCTGGCCCTGCTTCAGAGGCCTCAAGACACACTTAAGTCTTAGTATAAGTGTAGCGACGAGGGAGGAAACAAGGTTTTGGTTCTCTTATTCTTCTCATTTCATGAAAACTTTTAATCTTGTTTCCCCTTGTAAATCTCTTATATCATCATGAGTATCACTAGAATCAGAGATTCACCAGAATTCCTAGGTGAGAAATCTAGATTGGTTTTTTTTCATTGATTCTCGACAGAACGTACTTGCTGTGGAGTTTTTATTCACCTTGCTGAGCCTCTCGAATACTGCGTAAAACAAAAACTAGGAAAGCAGTTCAATCTCCATTCCTCCCACTTTTAGACCCTTCAATCAAGAAAGGATACATTGAATATGCTAAAAGGAAGCTAAAGGCTGCCTCTGTTAGCACACTTGTGAAGAACAAACAGTGCCATTGAAGGCACAGCCCCTCACAAGACTGTGCTAAGTGGTTCTCACTACAGAGATGCTAGACATTTTCAGCCTGGGGTGATCCAGTCTGTGCCAAGCCATAGCCCCACCCATCACGATCCTTCCCTAACTCTCCCACTTCCAAGCCAGGAAACAAATAAAAGAAAGCTAAGAAAACCACCTAACAACTAAGATGAAATGTATAATGTAATGTCATTTAAGTGCACTATGATAAATGTTTAAATAAGAGCCACATTCTGTATTTTTGTAAATACAATCATACACAGAAAAGGTGTTTTCACTAGGCTGATGTCTTGGAGTTTGGCTTTCTGTCCTCCATGATCCTTTTTCCTTGACAAATGACTTACCGTATTTAAACGATTCTAAGATGCATATTTTCTTCACATTTTCATATCTCTGAAATCAGAATGTGCCTTATAATCAGTGGCATTTTACAATCCCTGTCGGCCAGGAGGCAGTTGAAAGGGAGATGTCACTGCCTTATATACTCACGGTATCATGATATACGATAAAAAATATGTGTCTATATATGCCCCAAAAAGCTCTTTTGGTAAGTATAAAATTAAAATTCTATGGATATGAAGCATTACATCATAGTTTATTTGGAAGTGTTTTTTTTCTTTCTTAGTGTTACATAAAAACATAATTACTTTAAAAATTATCTCAAATATGATGAAACACTTCATATCTTCAATAGAATGCAACACCTGCCACTGACAATTTTGAAGAGTTTGAAAAGCTTCACATGTACCCACTGAGAAGCCATCCAAAGTTCATATTGGGAAAATTTCTCGGTACTAATGAAAGACTACTTTTTAAATATCCTTAGTGGAATATTGGTTTGTTTGTTTGTTTGTTTTTTAACTTTTTCCTGCTTAACAACAGGAAATTCCCCAACTCAGAAACCCAAACACTAGTAAAAGGAACTGGCCACATCAGAATACCAATATTAGTGGGCAAATCAATTTTCTCTCTGGTCATGCTTTTAGAGGAAGTTAGAGAATTCCAATATAAGCTCTAGAGCAGCAATATCATATATAACATATAATGCAAGCCACATATGTAATTTTAATTTTCCTGTTGCAATATTTTAAAAAGTTTAAAAGTAGGTGAAATTAATTTTAATAATGTATGTTGTTTAACTCAATATATCCAAAATATTATCATTTCTACATGTAATCAATATAAAAATATTAATGAAATATTTCATTTCTGTTTGCCCTGTCTTTGAAATCTGCCGTGTGTTGTATTTGACACTTAGAATAATATATCGCAGTTTGCACTAACCACATTTCAGATGCTCGACAGCCACATGTGGCTCCAATATCAGACAATCAGACGATGGAGGACTAGTCAATACATACACTTATCAGCAAAACAAAATAATCCCTTCCAGACCATTTTGCTCAAGCGCGATCAGTCATAGAAGCATTTGGCAGAAGTTCAAGAGTGGAAGCTACTTCCACTGCACTCTTGTGACTGAACTACAATAAATTGGTTATCCTAACAATGACACTACGTTGCTCTGGAGCAATCCTGCTGAAGACCGTCCAGAACAGTGGTCTCCAACTAGGCTACTGGTACATGAATTCTTTTCAGAAAGTATGCGAGCAGGGGTAGTTTGTAGGAAATCCACACTCAGATTCTCAAGATCCACGTGTCTTCTTGCCTAAAACTGATCTGCCCAAGAACAACGTCGTTTCCTACTTGCTTAAAATTAAGCATTATTTTGCAGCTATTCTCAATACTAATCACTTACATGTGTCACTAACTGGAAAGAAAAGCACCTCCTAACTAACAGCAGTATATACTGTTGATGCTGATTCTTTTAAATATAATTGGAGTGTTTTTTGTACTACAAAATGTTTACACAGCTAAAACTTCCACATAGAAATTGTATGTGATTTCTTTCACATAAGGTACATCATTCAACTAAACTAGTTAAAACCTGTTTTCTCAGATTGTATCTTGAAATATCTTTCCAAATTAAAGTCAATCCTCATTTCATTTTATAAATAATTACATATTTTCTACCTCCTATTATCAAAAATTAAAATATGGTAGTTGCCAGACCAATTATTTTACAGCTATGTATACTCTTCTCTTTCATAAAATATGGTTGAAAAGTTTGATTCTGTGGCCTAATAAAATTAATGTTTTTAAAATTCTTTATACATTATTCTTAGTTATTGCCAGAAACCCAACACCAGGATATATGTTTACCAAAGGAAACTATGCATGCCATCTGATTCCTTGTTTTACACATGTTAGCTACATATTACATTGTTTAATTTTAAATTACATATAAGAAATAAAGTTATTATTCATTTTGAAGTGGATAAAATATCATTATCATTTTCATCTTCTATTTACTTTGTTAGTAAACTATTTAACAAGAGGTGTCCCCAAATTGATTTCTCCATGGTTTAAATAATGCTCCTCAAAATGCATATTAATTCATGGTGGGAATGTAAATTGATACAGCCACTATGGAGAACAGTATGGAGGTTCCTTAAAAAACTAAAACTAGAACTACCATACGACCCAGCAATCCCACTACTGAGCATATACCCTGAGAAAACCATAATTCAAAAAGAGTCATGTACCACAATGTTCATTGCAGCTCTATTTACAATAGCCAGGACATGGAAGCAACCTAAGTGTCCATCGACAGATGAGTGGATAAAGAAGAGGTGGCACATATATACAATGGAATATTACTCAGCCATAAAAAGAAACGAAATTTATTTGTAGTGACGTGGATGGACCTAGAGTCTGTCATACAGAGTGAAGTAAGTCAGAAAGAGAAAAACAAATACCATATGCTAACACGTATACATGGAATCTGAAAAAAAAAAAAAAGGTTCTGAAGAACCTAGGGGCAGGACAGGAATAAAGACCCAGACGTAGAGAATGGACTTGAGGACACAGGGAGGGGGATGGGTAAGCTGGGACGAAGTGAGAGAGTGGCATGGACATATATACACTACCAAATGTCAAATAGATAGCTAGTGGGAAGCAGCCGCATAGCACAGGGAGATCAGCTCGGTGCTTTGTGACCACCTAGAGGGGTGGGATAGGGAGGGTGGGAGGTAGACGCAAGAGGGAGGGGATATGGGGATATATGTATATGTATAGTTGATTCACTTTGTTATACAGCATAAACTAACACACCATTGTAAAGCAATTATACTCCAATAAAGATGTTAAAAAAAAGTGACAAATAGGAATATAATTTATATATACTGCGCTCTGTCTCATTAGAAGTAATAGTCATCCTCTGAGTCATGAACTAATTTGGGGGAAAATAAACAATCGAACTCACTTAATGAAAGCATTTCCAACCAAATTCTAGTTTTCATTTTTAATAATCACTTATCAAAATGTGTAAAATTTTATACTGTTCTGATAAACTGTGTACTACTAATAAGTTAATGATAAAACATTTAATACTTAGAGTTATAGGAAAATGTATTCCAACCCATATATACTTTTTTGCAGAGATGTATGGTAGGGTGACCAATAAAAAGCCTTTAAACATAAAAATATATTACATTAGGATTAATTATGTGAGGGACATTGCATGGAATGGTGCTTTCAAGGAGATAAAAAATCATGTAAAATTTCTGACTGTTCATGGTTTTTTTTATTTGTTTGCTCTTTATTAACAATGATGAGTGTCAAGTTTCCATGGTATTTTTAGCTCATTGGATGGATGTAAAAATGTGGTTAAATCATTTATTTAAAAGTATAAATATTTATAATATGCTGCAAATGATAACTGTACAAATACTTGAACTTATGATAAGAAATTTCAGAAGCTAACTTCAAGATGTTTGACAGGGTAGTTTTTCAAAATTCTTTTAGGTAGCCTATAATTAGAAAGTCTGAAGACCACTGCTATAGAACATAGTCTCGATGAAGCCCAGAGGAAAACTGAGTGGGGGAAAGAACTTTAGAAAGAATGACTTCTTTTTATTTTATTAGTTTTTAATTTCTGAATACAGCAGTCCCCCCCTTATTCCCAGAGGTGTGTCCCAAGACTCCCAGTGGATGCCTGAAACCGTGGATAGTTCCAAACCCTATACAGACTATGTTTTTTCCTATACATACATACCTATGGTAAAGTTTAATTTATAAATTAGGCACAATAAGAGATTAATGACAATAATTAATAAAAGTAAAATAGAACAATTACTACAGTATACTGTAATAAAAGTTATGTGAATGTGGTCTCTCTCAAAATATCTTATTGTACAAATTTAATGTCTTTTCCATCTTAACTAAGCATTTATCACTCACTAGGGCTGTAATTTTTACATTTTGAGATGTGATAGCAAATCTGGCACAAATTTCCTTTTCCTTCTTCACGATTTCATGGATAGAAGATTCGTTCTTACTGTAGATCTTAGCAACCTCAGCATACGACGTTGTTCTTTCCCTATAGAGTCAAGAACTTTCATCTTTTCACTTACAGGAAGCACTGTGGGCTTCTTTTTCGCATATCCGAATTGCCAGCATCACTACTTTTGCGCTTTAGGGCCATTATTAAGTAAAATAAGGGTTACTTGGACACAAGCACTGTGATACCTTGACGGTCTATCTGATAACCAAGTGACTAACGGGTGGGATATGCAGGACTAAAGAGATGACTCGCGTCCTGGATGGGACGGAGCAGGACGGCGCAAGATTTCATCATGCTACTCAGAATGGCGTGCAATTTAAAACTTATGAATTGTTTATTTCTGGGAATTGCCATTTAATATTTTCGGACCACGGTTCAGTGCGGGTAACTGAAACCACGGAAATCGAAACGGTGGATAAAGGTAGGGACTACTGAATAGCAGAAACCACTATAATTTGATGTATACCAGCTTATTCGCCAGGACAGTTACACAGCCTTGCAACGGGTGAAAATTTAGGGATGCTTCTCAGCAATCCACAAATACTGTACTTACTCAAAATGGTCACTAGGTGGCAACCGTGCAGTGGACAAGAAGCCCTCTTCCGCGCTTCCGCTGGCCCTCTCAGTCTTCTATCTCCTGCAAAAAGGAAAAGGATACGAATAACGTATAATAGTGACAACCACAACAAACAACAATAGCAGGAAATATTTGTTTTAGGTCTTTCCATTTGCCAAGGACAGTAATAAGCCCTTCTCATCTCTGAAAATTTCAGAAATAGCCTTGTCTGGGAAGGTAATCTATTTTTCATTAATATCATTTCCAAATAATGTTAACTAATTCACCTCTCTAATATAACCATTCACTTTAACCACATAACTCAAACCCTGTCCAGCTAAGAACTTCAGCTCTAGCAAAACCAAAGTGCAGCAGCAGCAGCATCTGTGACATTCCAAGCACCAGGCTGAGCCCTTCATTTCACTGAATCTGCAAACACCTCTAAGAGCTAGGTGTTAATATGAGCCCCATGATACAGGTGAGAAAGCAGGAAAACAGCCCCAAGTCATTGAGCCAGTAAGTGCTGGATCTGGGATGCAAACGCAGGTTTGCATTTGTTCGTTTCCAAGTTCAGTAGCCATGCCCTTAAATACCACACTCTGTGATGCTTTGGTGGTGTGTGTGTATAGCCATCTATGAATCTTTCTATATTTGCCTATGCATGTTTATATTTCTGTGCTTCTTTGTGATTCTGTGTCTGTGATTCTGTGCATACAGAAGTGTGTGGATGCATCTGTGTGTGCACACAAAAACATATTTTTTTTTAGAGATCTTTAGATCATTTTAGAGATCTTTCTGGTAATTTCCACATCTGCTTTACATAGTATAGTCAACAGAGGGAGCTCAAGAATTTTCATTTTCTCTTGAAGAGACTAAGAAAAAGATACATTAAAAGTCACCGCCTCCTTTGAAAAAGTGTTTGTGTGTCCTTTTACATGTGGTTGAGTCTCTGTTTTCATATGTATAAATCTGCATGTGTCTCTACGTCTGTGCATGTGTACGTCTGAGTTTCTGTTTGTAGCATGATTAAGTCCATGTACGCATCTATATGCTTATGTTGGCAGATATATATGTGTCTGTGCATTCATATATTTAATGTACATTTAGACTGGAATGCTGCGTGGGTAAAAAAGTGCATTTGTAGATCATCATGTGTGCGTGTGTGTGTTCTAGTGAGCGCACACGCCAATGTGTGTATATGTTGACATGTGAGGGCGCATGTCTGTGCATCTGTGTGCCTGTGGATATGTTTGTATTTTTTTAGTGCGTTTGGGTCTGCGTTGTCTCTAGATATATGTGTATATCTCTCGCTTTTATGGGCTGAAGATGTTGTGTGCTTGTGTATTTCTGGGTGGGTGTGCCTGGCATCTGAGTGTACATTTGCAAGTGAATTTATGTGTCTGTATACGCAAGGGCATTTACAGAGCTCTGTGTGCATGTGCCTGTAAGGGGGTTTTGGAGTGTGTCAGCATCTGAGTGGGTGAAATCTTGTCTTCTGTGTGTATATCTCTGCCTGAGGCCATGTGTATAGACAGCATCTATGCCTGTGTGGACATGTGTAGTCCTCATGTTTACTGTTTGCAAATTCATCTGTATGAGCCTCTGCATGTCTATGTATCTGTGTGTACATAATATATGTATATGTGTGTGTGAGTGTGAGTCTATGTGTCTACACCTGTACATTCTTGCCTGTGAGGCTCTTTGTCTGTGTCTATTTCTATATTCACCCATGCACATCTTGGTGTTCATGCATCTGTTCATCCCCCTCTGGCTGCATGTGTACGTCTGTGTGACCATCTTCATGTCTATGGGTGTATGTGTGTGAGGGTCTGCATGAATCTGTCTGCATGAGAATGAATTTCTTTGGATGACTCTCCGGGTGAATGCATCCGTGTGTTCATGTGCAGGTATTTGTGTTGCTGTGTGTATTTGAGGACTCTCTGCACGGGAATTTTGCCTGCCTCTGTGTACTCACATGTCTCTGTCCCTGTTTGTTTGTGCATGTCTCTGTGGTACATGTGCTCATTTATGTTTGCATGCATACGTGACTATACACACAAGTGTCTGTGCAAGCGTGTGTCTGTGAAGGTGTGCTGCTCTCTGCCTTTCTATGTCTGTGTGCACAGGCCAGTAGACACGCATACTTGTGTACCTGTGTGTCTCTGGGTTTCTTCAGGTGTGTTTGTGGGTCTCTGTGTCTATTCGTACAGTCGTGTGGAATGTGTGCATATGTATAAATCTGTATATATGTATCTGCACACATCTGCACAAGCTTCTGTGTCTGTATCTTTGTGAGCCTATATGGGTGTGAGTCCCTGTGCATCTCTGTCCCTGTGAATACACCTGAGATTCTGCACATGCGTGTGACTCTGCATGCTCCTCTTGTGCATCTGAGTAGGCCTGTGTGTGAGTGCAGATGTGTTTGCCTGTGTGTACTTTGTGTGGCTCTCTAGGCCTGTGTGTCTATATGTGTAGGTATACGCTTCTGCGTATAAATCAATCTCCCTCTCTCTCCCCCTGCTTTTCTCTCCCCCTGTATCTATATGTAATACATATCTCTCTATATATAGAAGCATATCTCTAAATGTATATAGCACCATCTGTGTACATATATGCACATAGAGATTTCTTTATGGATCATCTCTGTTGTGTCCGTGTGTGCACGTATATGTCTCCATGTACAAGTGCATTTATGTGCGCACACCTGCATGCTTGTGTGTTTCCATATACACACCAACACATGTGAATACTCCCATGTGCGTCTCCATGTGCATTTCTATACATGCACATGTGTGCACGTTTATGTTTTCATGGTGATCACGAGCACTTAGATTGCATGTATAGGCAGGAACATGTGTATGCAGGTGTGTTTTAATAACAACTATACCTCTGTGTGTAGATTCATGTGACTCCGTGAGCATGAAAATGCTAGTAAGTACATGTTTAAAACCCATGTATCTACCTATGAATAAATCCCCATATTTCAGTGTTTGTGTAAATGTCTCCGTGTCTCTATCAATAAAAACGCATACACCTGTGTCTTCATAAGGATGACTCCATGCACCTATGTGTCTGTGTGGGTTCATGTGGGTTTGTCTACATTTCTGCATAAATGTCTGGGGGTGTCTGAGAATGGGTGTGCACCTCATGAGCCTCTAGAAACTTCTATGTGTTTTTGTACGTGTGTATGTGTGTGCATCTGTGTTTTTGCATCTTCGAGGTTATGAATCAGTAAGCACGTCCTCTGGATGCCTAGGTCAGCATACATATGTCTCTGTGTGCTTCTCTGGGCCTGTGTGAGTATGGAGTGTGTATTTATGACTATATATTGCTCTGTGCCTACATACAGAACTGTGGGCATTTGTGTGTATCTGTGTGTATGCATATGTGTACTTGTGTATACATGAGATGATCCCTGTTGGGACTCTGGGTTATATGTTCATATTTGTGCAAACATATGTCTTTGGCTGTGGCTGAAAGAATGTATGCTATGTGGGATTATGACACACCTGAAGGTCTGTGTCAGTGTGAACATCTGTGGCACTGTGTGTGGTGTGTGTGTGCTCTGGTGTGTGTGTACATATCTATGATGAATGTGTGTGTGTAGATTGGCCACTTTCTTCCAGAAAGACTTCTCTGCTCATTTCTACACCTGCTTTTCTACAGTTCAGCCAGCAGAAGGGGCTCAAGATTTTCTTCCTCCTCTTGAAGTAGCCAAGAAAATAAGCATTAAAAGATGGCCTCCCTCGAAAAATGTTGATTATTGAAGATGGCAACTATGGTCCAATAACACAGGCTTCTATCATCTGAAGGCCAAAATTGGTGGCTGCTCAGATCTTCCAATCCCGCTGCCATCAGGGGCATTTCTGTTGGAGACCCTGCTGTGCACCTATCTTCCTTCTCCCCTCTGGTCCCAGGCACACACAGCCCTCATCCCACCTTCTGCTTCCCCAGGCCTGCATAGTACAAAGGGCTCAAAGGTACTCCTACCTTCTTCCCCATTCTACTTCTTTTCTTTGGCTAGAAATTCAGATTAAGATACCTGGTGCTGTTTAACCCCTACAAGAGTCTCAGAGGCAGGAACCAGTGTCATCCACAGTTGACAAATGAAGACTGAGGGTCAGAGAATCAAAGCGAATCGTGAGTATCATATGGCCAATAAGTGTCAGAGGCAGAATTCAAAACCAGGCCTGACTGACACCAAATCTTTCTTCCTTCTACTCCACCCCTGGCACGGGTCCTGCTCCAAAGACTGTGTCCTGAGCCTTGATTCTTTCCTGAAATTATCTCCTTTAATCCTTGGAGCGGCTGAAAAGGAAGTATTTCATCCATGCTTACAAATGGGTATACAGACTCAAAGAAGTGAAGTCACTTGCCAAAGTTCCACGTGAGCATATAGGTCCTCTGTGTCCTGTGAGCAACAACTTGTCGTTGAGGCTTAAATGTGACAGAGTGTCTGCCTCACGAAGGGAATCTGAACGTTCTAGAGGAAGCGTACATATCGTCCTGCTTTTCTTGATGTTGTGAGGCCTTCTGAGGATTGTGTAGCAGGTCTGGCTATTATTAGGGGTGTCTGTGAAGTCTGGGGCCAGGCTGGGTGTTGTGGGATGAATATGTGTGCTGTGGACTGTGTCTCTCTGTGTATGGCTCTTACATGAGAAACTAGTTTGAGCGTCCCAGGGCTACTTTCTGGGTTAGGTGGCATGCCCCTGTGTAGTGGGTGCGAGGCTAGATGTCGTGGGGTGAGTCTGTCCGAAGGAAGGTGGGCCTAGGTGCTAGGGCTCAAGTACATGTGAAGTGTGTGAAGCGTTAGTCAGTTCATCACTCTCAAATCCCTTTGTCCTGCGAGCAAGTTCCCCGTGGTGTCACTCTGTGACTGGTGTGATTCATGTGTGCACCGTGAGGTTGTTCTCTCCATTAAAGGAGTCATAGCTACGGGGTGCGAGGCAGAGCAGTGGATGGGGGGTTGTCTCTGTGAATCACAGGCCCTGTGAGGCCCGCGCATCTGGTTTGGAGTGACTGTGCTCTGTGGAGTGATCTGCAGTGTTGTGACTTTTATGACTGTGAGTTTTTGGATGTTCCATCAGGTAAATCTATGGACTGAGGGAACATGTCCTCGTTGTAGGGCATGTCTAGGTGTTGTGGTGTATACGTTGCAGTCTGTACATCGTGGGATATATCTTGGAGTCATAGGGTGAGACTACGTGTCATGGGTTGATTCTGGAGATTCTTAGTAAGGTGTTGTGTCACAGGGCCAGTCTTTGCATGGTAGGGTATGTCTGTGCTTCACGGGGAATCTACGCGGGTTTTTTAAAGGCAGGGCGTCCCCTCAGGTGGGGTTGTGTCTTTACATAGTATGGCATTTCTGGAAGTTGTGGTCCATGCTACGCACTGTATGATATAGGCTGATTCTGGCTGGGGTGCTGGGTATATTCTGCTGTTGTAAAGAGAATGTGTACTATTAGGGGTGAGTCTGGGTGTGAGGGAGCTTATGCTTGTGCTGTGGGATTACCCTGTGTGCCGTAGGCATGTCTGCTTTATGATGTGATCTTGCACGGTGGGGTGTGCCAGTGCATGATTGAACACGTCTTGAGTTCGGGATCTTTCCGCTGGGTGAGGATTTGTTTTGCGGGGTGAGTTTGTGTGGTAGCGCACGTTTATGCATCACAGGGTGTCTCTCAGTGGTGTGGGGCAAGTCTCTGTATTATGAGGCTTGTCTGTAGTATTGTTGGTCATGTGTTGATTTGTGGGATGATGTGAGGTTGTGATGAGATTTTGTGTGTGTAGGTGAGTCTGAGTGTTGTGGAGCATGTCAGTGCACTGTGGGGAGAACCTGACACGGAGTGACTTTGTAAGTTGTGATTTTGTTCTAGGTGCTTCCCGGTGAATTTGCTTTGTGGAGAAAGTCTGAGCCTGCTGTGGCCATTCTGGGGCTGTGGGAAGTGTCTGTGCATTTTCAAGATGTTTGTACATTGTAGGGTTCTTTTCACTGGAGGCTTTGCCAAGGTGTTGCAGGGGCGAGTAAGGGCACTATAGATTGTGTCTAGGTCGTGGGTCAAGGGTGTCTTGTGAGGCAGGGCTGGGTTGTAAAGCATGTCTGTCAAGGAGAGTAACTGTGCAATGTGGAACATGTCTTCATCCTATGGGGCAAGTCTGTGTGTCCTAGGGCAATTTTAGGGGTTGGAAACACATGTTTTCTTTGTGGGGTATTTGCCTTGCGGAGTGATTGTGTGTGTGTTGGAGTGAATCTGTGCCTCAGAACGCAGTTTTATGTTTGCAGGAGAAACGTTTGTGTCATAGGGTGCACCTGTCCATAGTAAGTTAGCTGTATCTAGGGACTGTGGAGCTAGGTTTTGCGTTGGAAGACGTCTGAGTGTTGTGTGGCAAGACTGGGAATTTGTGGTTGAATATTTTAAGTCTGTTCTTACCATAGTGGGGTGAGTTTATGATGTAGAGTGACGCTGTGCAATATAGGGAGAGTCTGGCTTTGTGAAACTTACCTGTGGGTTATAGGGCACGTCTTGGTGGGAGGGGGTAAGTCTGGACATTGTGGGGCAAGTCTGTCCGCTATAAGTTCACTGTAGGTATTGTGAGGCATTGGGGAGTATTGTGGTGCAAGACATTTTGAGGCAAATCTAAGTGTTATAGTGATGTTGGATGCCTCATGGAGCAAAACTTGGCTTTCCTGGAGAATTTTTGCATTGTGAGAGAAACCTGTGTATTGTGACACTATGCTATGGGCTATGGTGGGAGTCTTACGTCACGGCGCAGGTGTGACATCATAAGTTGGTCTAGGTAAATGATGGGTGAGTGTTTCTTGGTGTTGTGGTACACGTTCCGTGTGTTTGGGGGCATATCTGGCAGTTGTGGTGCATGATGGGTTAGTTATTTGCTTTGTAGATGAGTGTCTGCATTGTGGGCTGACACCGTGTGTAGGGAGGAAAGTACGCGCATCATAGGATGAATTTTGAATTTGTGTAAAATTGTGTATGTATTGTCAGGCAAGTCAGTGTTCCGTCACATGCTTTAGAGCTCCTGGACAAGAGTATGCTGACGCAGGAGGAGGCGAGTCTATGCCTCCGGACGTGACCGGATGTCGTGAAGGAGTCCAGTCGTTATGAAGTGTGTGTTCTGAGAAATGTTCATAAGCTGTTCTGCAATACTGTGTGTTTCTGGGGAGTCTATATCTTTGCTGCCCACTTTGGAATGAGTGTGTATTTTGTGCAATTTGAGGTGCTGTGAGGTGAGTCTGGACATTGGAGGGAGAGCTCCATCGTGTGATTGGGTTCTGCGCACTGTTTCCGGAGTGCCTAAGTTGTGCCTGTTGTCTTTATACTCTACCGTGTGTCTGGGCACTGTGGGACCGATGTGAGTCGTGAATTGATTCTAAGTGAGAGTAAATCTATGTGTCATGCTGTGTCTGGTGCAGGGTGGGTTTGTATATTTGGGGCCGAGTGTGAGTGTTTGGTGCAAGTTTGGGAATTGTGTGGTAAGTGTGTGATGGGATGAATCTGTTCTCTGGGATAGATCTGTGAGTCGTTGGTTGTGGTTGTGCCTTAGGATGCAATTCTGTACATTGTGGGGTGACTCAAACAATTGTGAGCTGAATTTGAGTGCTGTCATTGCTTTGTATCCATCGATAGACTGTGGGCTTGGTGAGGGTGTTTCTAGGGGGCATGTTTCTATATTTCAATGTCATTTAGCAGCTATTTTCAGAGTCTGTGTATTGCACTCTGAGTCTGAGACTCCATGGGTCAAATCTGTGTTTTGGTGTAAGTCTGGCATTTGTGGAGTTAGTGTGGTGTGGGGCAAAAGTGTGTGCTGAGCTCATCTGTACCTTGAACGGTGAGCTGATGTGCTGGGATGTAATTCTGTGTGCTGTGGGAGGAATCTGTATCTGGGATGTGTCTCTACATCCACACTGTAGAGTGTTTCTACGTGTTGTAATGCATGTGTGTACACTGCTTGGGCAAATCTTTGCACCATGGGTAAAGCGTGTTAATTGTGGGATGGTTCTACAGATTGTAGGATGGATGGTGTCTTGTCATGCTCTTCCACACCTTGCTGGGAGAGGAGGTTGAATGTTGTCATTGACCACAAGTGTCGGGGATCCATCATTGTGCTGAGGGCCATGTGTGTGTAAAAATGTGTATGCTTTGTATCAACTGTGAGTACTGTGTGACACGTCTGTGCGTCTTGAGCTGACCTTATAGAATGCCTGGGGTGGTTTTGTGTTCTTTGGTGCAGGTCTATGAGTCGTGGGCCGAGTCTTCACATTGTCTTTACAGAACGTCTGGATGACTGTGTGGCGAGGGGGAGAGACGCATGCCGGGGCATGTTTCTACATTGTAGGAAGAGTCTTGTGGCATGAGATGTGTCTCTGCATTGTGGGGCATCTCAGTGCTTTCTGTTATGATTCTGTGCTTTCTGAGAAGAGTCCAGATTTTGCATTTGTGTCTGCACGTCGGGTTTCTGCAATTCTGTATGCTGTGCGCTGAGCTTGCAGTTGTGGGGTGAGCCTGTGTAATGGGTTGTGGACGGGCATTGCAGGGTATGTCTTTGTGCTGCAGGATGGGTCTAGGTACTTCATTGCTCCTGTTTTCCCTGTAAGCCAGGTGTTTGCCCAGCAAGGTGACAGGGTGCTGGGAGGCACGTCTGTTGTAGGGCATGTGTGTGCGCTATTGTGCAGCTATGTGCTTTTAAGGCAGGTCTGTGTGCTGTGCATTTCTGTGCATTAGTGATATGGGGTTTCGGAGTATTGCGGAGCGAATCTGGGCATCATGGGGTGATTCTGGATGTTGTGGCACATGCCTGTGCACTCTAGAATACGCCTTTGTGTTTGGGGACAGGTCTAGGGATTGTGGTATTAGATCAGACGGAGGGGGTGAGCGTGTGCTTCGTGGGATAAGTCTGTGCATTGCAGGGGATTAAGTACATTATGGGGCATGTTTGGGTTGCATACAAGGTGTTCTGCCACCTGTCTGGATTGTGGCACGGGTCTATGCATTGCACGGTGTGCTTGGGCAAGCCTGTGAGGTGGAGGCGCATCTAGGGCCTCTTCTGTGCTGGGGAAATGCTTTGTGATGAGCCTGGTGTTGTGGGTCTAGTGTTTTCACTGTGGAGTGATTGCATCTACTGTGGAGCAAATCAGCTCTGTACCGTGAGTGCGGGCATCGTGATTCCAACCCGTGAACGGTAGGAGGGTCTGCGGGTTGCCTGGCACACCCCGTGTTATGAGGCAGGTCCAGGCATTGAGGGCGTTACCTGGGCTCTGTTGGGGTTAACACTTGGCGTTGAGGCACGACCGTGCTGTGTGATGAGTGTGTGCGTGGCGCGGTAGACAGGGCCTTGTGGAGCATATCTTGGCATTGCGTCATCACTCTGCGCATTATGGGGCGAGCCTGTGGGCTGCGGGCTGTGTCTGTACTTTGAGAGGCATGTTGGGAGGCATGGCTGTGGGCTGTGGGGCGGCCTGTGAGCAGTGAGTTGCCTCCAGATGTTCTGATGTGAGTGCGGGCAACGCAGGCAGACATTTGCATTATGAGCCGTGTCTGCAGATTGTGGGATGAGTCTGTGGTTACAGGTTGTGTTTGAGTGCTCCGGGTCCTGTGTATCTACCCGGGGATCTGTGGACACAACTGAAGGTGTTTGGGGCCCTTGCACTGTGATGTAATTCTGTTTCCTTGGGGGGCTGGGGTTGTGAGGATGCCGTGCATTGTGGAGTACACCCAGGTACTGCAAGGCTAGACTGTGTGCAGTGGGGCAAGATGGTGTGTCGCGATGCCACTCTCTACTTTGTGGGAGGAGTATGCACTGTGACATTGAGTCTGTACACTGTAAGGCACGCCGAGGTAGTATGTATCAGGTCTGTGTGTCAGAGAAGGCTATGTGTTGTGGATCGTTTCTAGGGATTTTAAAGTGAGTTCTTTGTGTGGTGAGGCCAATGTGCTCTGTGGTGAGTGTGTGTATTGTAGAGCATGTATATATATATATATATATATATATATATACGATAGGTGCATTTAGCTGAATGGGATGAGTGTCTGCACGGATGAGTTTGTGTATCATGGGTGTATTTGTGTATTGCAACGTGTGTTGTGTGATGTGTCTAGATGTTATGCCGAGACTGTGTGGTAGATGCTTCCACATCTGAGTGTTGTGGGCTAAGTGCAATCAATACGGGAACTGTAAGGAAAGGGTGATGGGAGTGAGCTGTGACGTGATTCTGTGCTGCATGGAGGTGTACTTTACGTGTTGTGGGTTATCTGAATTATTTGAGATTGAGGTGTACCATCACGATCTAGTTCCATGTGTAGAAACAGCAACGATAACAACAACGACAAGATCAGCTAACACTGACAACACTAATTCTCCGCCAGGCGCTCTTCTAAACACGTTATAAGCATTCACTCATTTGTTCCTCTTGACAGCCCTCATAAGTAGGAACCATTATTATGCCCAATTTATACCTGAGAAAAATAAGGCACAGAGAGGTTAAGAAAACTTTCCAAGGTCACACAGTTAGTGAATGATCCATGTGGGCTTGGAACCCCGGCAGTCTGAATCCTCAGTGTCAGCTTTTAACCACAATCTACACTGCCCCTTTGTTTGGGGGTGTGCATGTCTCCGGGCCTTGTGCAGTATGTCTAGGTGTTGTGGTATATCTTGGGATCTTGGGATCGTGCAGAGCACCTACAGATAGTAAAACGTATCCAAGTATTGTGAGGCTTATCCCTGAATTGCGGGATGGGTCTTGTGGAGAGGGCATTGTTTTATATACGGTTTGGAAGCGGAGGTGCCAATGCTTGCACTGTGTGGCAAGGCTTCCATTGTGGGCCACCTGTGTGTGCTGTGTGCTGAGTCCCCGCTTTAAAGGAAAGATATGTGGTGATGTAACTTTGTGAGCTGTCGGAAAATTGTGTGTGTGTGAGGGAGTGTCGATTTGGAAAGGTGTGTTTACTTGTTGTGAGTCTAGTCTCTGGACGATGGCGTGTCCCTGCGCCTTGTGGAGTGAGTCTGCATATTGTTGCCCAAGACTGTGCTGTGTGAGGGAAGTCTGTAAATGGTGATGCAGCTCTGTGAATGGTGAGGGACCCACGTGTGCTGTGGGAAATATGTTTATGTTGCAGGGGTCTCCAGGTATTCTGAGACTGATTGCTGCATTGAGGGGGAGGGTCTGTGCATTTTAGGAGGCCCCTGTGTAGGCTGTGTGCGTGTTGGTATGGAATATCTCTGCACGTTTGGGGGCCCAGCTGTGCTCAGCTCATGGGAAGTGTCTTCGTGTTGTAGGGCATTTGGGGCAGGACGCTGTGCATTACAGAGTGAGGGTGTGTGTTACACGATGCTGAGCACTTCCGCAGTACGCACTTAAGGTGTCTTGGGAGATGTGGTATGGATTATGGAGTGTTCTCTGTGTCTGTAAGGCAAGCTACGTGAGTGCGTGTGTTGCAGGATGAGTGATGATCGTGGTACAAGGCTTGGACATTGCGGAGCATGAATTTAGGAGCGTGTTTGTGAGATACAGCCACACATTATGGGACAAAAATCTGCGTGCAGTAGGTGTGTTTGTGTGATGCAGGGCACACTGCTGAGTTGGAGGGTGTGTGTGAGGGGGGTTTGGATACTGTGGGGTGAGTCTGTGTTATGCAGTGAGCCCGTGCATTAGAGCACGCTTCTGAACTGTGATGCAGCTCTGGGAGTGGTGAGTGGCATCTGGCTTAGGGTCCTGTCTGTGCTTTGTAGGGTGTGTGGCTATTGTGGTGGGGTGTCTGTGTGCTGTAGAGTGTTTCTAGATGTTCTGGGGCTAGTCTAGGTATCATGTGGTGAATCTGTGTGTTTTCAGATGATTCTAGGTATTTGGGGTCAGCCCTTTTCACACTAGCAACAATGGTGGGGGTGATAGTACCACAAATTAAATTCACAACTGTAATAGTTCCTGTGTGCCAGGCACTGTACTAAGCGCTTAGCCTATCCTAATTCACTGAATACTCACAACAACCCTTTTCAGTAGGTACTACTGTTACCTTTGTTTTACGGATGAGCAAACTAAAGAACAGAGAAATATACTTACCCAAGGTGACACAATTAGAAAGGGGTGGAGCTTGGATTCGAACCCAGGTAGCCTGGGTCCAGAGGCCTTGCTCTTAACCATTACACAAGCTGTGTCTGTTGTAGGCCAGGGTTGTAGCTCAATAGGATGGTAAAGCACGTCTGTAAACTATGATGGAAATCTCGGCATTGCACGGGTAATTGTGTGTGTTGTGTGTCTACACGTCGGGGAATGCTCATGTGCTTTATAGGTTTTCCATCTTAGAGCAAGTCTGTGTTGTGATGCAATTCTGTGCATTGTGGAAGAAATCTATGTGTTCACGGGCATTCCTGTGAATTCTAAGTTTTGTGGGTGTGATTATGTGCTGGGGCAAATCTATGCCCTGAAGGGCTTGACTGTGTATTTGGGGTGAGTCTCGGGGTTCAGTGGCGTTTGTGTGTGTCATGGAGCAAGCGTGTGTATTGATGGGAGAATCTGTGCATTTGGGTGGAGTTCTGTGCATGCTTGGGCAGACCTTGGTGTGAAAGCAGTCTGCGTGTGATGGGGTGAATCCGGGAGCTGTAGAGCAAATGGTGTGCGCGTTTGGGCCATGTGTGTCTGTGTGCACTGTGTAATCACCCTAAGGAGTGTGGTTTTCGTGAAGTGAATCTGTATGGCAAGTGTGTCTTGTGACATAATTCTGTGCATCGCTGAGCGCAGCATTGCGCTGTGGAATGTGTTTGCATGTTGTGGGTTGCGTCTAGGTTGTGAGATGACTGTGCCCTGAGGGGTGAATCTGAACACTTTGGAGAAAGATCAGGTGCTGCTTTGGCATGAGTGTGTCTGTTGTGGAACAAGCCTGCCCGCCGTAGGGGCAATCTGCTGTGCATTGCGAGGCGCGTCTATTTATTGCAGAGTGTGTCTGAGGAATTTGGGGTGTGCCCCATGGAGAAGGCCTGTGTCCTGGGGGAGAGAGTTGTGTTTGTGGGGTGAGTCTATGTGCTGGACAGAGAGTCTGTGTGCTGTGGCGCATCTTGGTTTGGGGGACAGGCTGTGTTCTGTGGGGAGCACCTTTCGGCCATGGGGAGAATCTCTGTGCTATGGGGGGTTTAGCCTGTGTTTCGCGGGGTGTCTGCGTGATCTGGGTCGTGACTGGGTACTGCAGGCCAAGTGTGTGTCCTTTGGGGCTGGTCTGTGTCCTGTGCTGCTTGTCTGCGTGTCGTGGAGCAAGTCTGTCTGTCGGAGTACAGCCCGTGTCTCTCTCTGTGTGGGTTGTCAAGCTATGTCGTGAACTGTGTTCTGGGGCAGGAGGGAGGCTGTGTCATGGGGGGCGATGTCGTGTGCCCTGAGGAGGGTCTGCGTGCTCTAGGGAGTGTCTTTGCGCCACGGTATAAGTCCTCTCCCTTGGCGGGAGTCTGTGTGCTGTGAAATGCGTCTGTGTGCTCCGGTGAAGGTCAGTGTGATGTGAGGAGTGTGTGCCCTGGGGAGAATCTCAGCTATGGGTTTAGTTGGCGGGGCGCTGGGGAAATCTGTGAGCTGTGGGGACAATCTTTGTTCTTTGGGGCGTCTCTGTGCCATGGGCAGAGTCCCTGTTCTTTGGTGAGAGTCTGTGTGTTTGGGGAGTATTGGTGGGTGGTAGAGCGTGTCTGTGGCCTGTGGAGTGAGTCTTCGTGCCTTGAAAATACGCGTGCTTTTGGAAGCATCTGTGTTCTGTGGGGGGGAGGCTGTGTGCTCTAGAGAGATTATGTACCCAAGAAAGGCTCTGTGTGACAGGGAGATGATTGTCTGTGTGTCACGGGTAGAGTCTTTACGGTAGGGCCAGTCTGCATCACGTGGGGCAGGTCTGAATCCCTTAGGTGAGACTTTTTGCCTTAGGGAGGATATGTGTGTCTGTGGATGAGTCTGGGTGATATAGGGAATTTCTGTGTGCTATGGGGCAAGTTTTTGGCTGTGGTACTTATCCATTTGCAATGGGAAGAGTTTGTGTGTTTGTGTTATTTGGCCATGGGACATTAGAGGGTGAGTTTGTACATTGCAGCACAAGCCTGTTTCAGGGCAAGTCTCCTTTAATTTAATATCTACAAATAATAATAGCCAACATTTATACAGTGGTTATCATTACCAGACACTGTTCTAAAGGTGCTATTAATATCCCCATGTTACATCTGAGGAAACTGAGGCACAGAGAGATTAAGTAACTGTAGTGCGCTCATGCAGCAAGCAAGTGGTGGAGCTTTGAAACCAGGCAGTCTGTTACCTGTGCCCACACTGTTACGGATCCCCTTGGGGCCCTGAGTGGCCTCAAAGATTGGGAAGACGTCGTGATCACAGGTGGACATATTGAGAGCAGGTAATTTGGGAGGAAGAAAACGGGAGTGGCTCAAAGCCTTCCAAGGATTAAAAAAAAAAATGCAATGCTCTACAGACAAGAATGGTTGCATTTTAGCCCAGAAAAACTGACATCATGACTGCAGAAAAACTCCTTCAGCGACTGGGGCCCGCAAGACCCCTCCCTTGCCTCTGCAGCCGCATTCTACCACTGCGGAGGAGCGAATGCGCATGCCCGGGAGAGCTACCGTTGCCATGGAAACCAACCTCCAGTCACAAACAAATCACAGCCTAATGCGGCAAGTCAAGAAATGACTGGGGCTGTGGCTGTGAGCCAAAGGAGCCCCTCGCTGTAAGGGCAGGCAACGCATCCTCCCACCCACGCCCCTTTTTTTTCTTCCAGAATCAGTAAAGGCTAGAGGCCAGAGCCAGAAGTCAATAGAAAAAGAAGGCTGTGTTGGGAGTGGGGGTGGGGAGGGTCAACAGGGGGTAGCAGGTGATTTTAACAGTCAAATATTTCTGTGAGCAACATTTAACCCATCTCCCACTAAAAGACTTCGTGGTTTATTCTTGAGCCTTCCACCTGCAGTGAAAAGAGGTGAATCCCTGGGGTATGTCCCTATCTAGAAGAGATGGTGGATGGTAGCAGTGGTGGCATGGATTGGGGGACTCATCACACCTCCTTTAAATCCCTAGATCAGACTACGGCCAGCAACAGGCTGGCAAACATTATTTTTGCTCCTTATGCATTTCTTACATTTTACTCTTATACCATTCTAGAAAATTCCAGGAACTGAGTCCAGACAGCTTTAATTCTCCGAGTACCTAGGGAGTAGAAAAAGAGGTTGAAGGAGGAACTTTCAATAGTGTTAGGAATAACACGAACCCCGGGAGTATTATTTGAACACACACTTAGGCTGTCAGCTGTGTGCAAGTGGAATAGTACATCTGGAACAGTGGTTTTATACATCAGGATTCCTCAATTTTCATTTGTAAAAAGCATCGGATAAAATTAAATTTTTAAATGTTTAAAATTTTAAAATCCTGTTTGAAAACCACTGCCCTAAACTGGTTGTGTCTAGAAGTCGTGAAAGGCATCAGCAAGAACATGATGCTATAGAATGCCGCCAGAAGCTGCAAGAAGGTAGGAGCACTACTGTGGGATGTAACCTTCTCGGGTAGAGAGGAAATGGCTGACCTGTGGAAAGCTACACCCTATCTAGTGGGAGGACAGTTCTTGCCATTTCAAATCAGTGGAAGGAGGTTGGATTATTCAATAAATGATGCTGAAACAATTGGTGACCTATTTGGAAAAAACACAAAATTAGATCCTACTTCATACCATATGCCAAAATGAATTTTAGATGAATTTGAGTTAATTGTAAAAAACGAAGCAATGAAATGACTAGGAAGAAAACGCACGTGAATATACTCCTCAAAAGAAAGAAAGAAATCACAAAATCAAAAATTTATAGCTGTGGATATCTAAAACTGTAAAGCTGCCATTTGTTTAAGAAAACCCACCATAAATGATAAAAAAAATGAATAGGCAAAAAAACAACTGAAAAATAATGCTTTACCACATATGATAAATTAGGCGATATGTATGGGGTGATGGGGAGAAACCTTAAACTGGTTCATACCATTTGATCCAGGAATTCCACGTCTACGAATTTACCCTAGGAGAAAAAAACCAGAAAAGCACACAGAGATTTACATGGAAAGATATTCCTTAAATTATAACAGCAAAAATTACACATAGAAGCATTCAATAATTGGACATTTAGCGGGGCACCTATATGATTGAAAACTAAGCATCTATAAAACATCATATTCTTGTGGACTATTTTAAAATATGGGGAATTGCTACCAATATTTTGTTTAGTGATTAAAGCAGGTTGAAAACGATATGTACATATGATCTTCATTTTGTATATAAATATATATTTTTATGCATAGTTTGCATGTATTCAGAGAAGGGGGACTAATTATATTAATAGTAATTATCTCTGGGTTATAGGATTATGGGTAATTTTTATAGTCATCTTTAGATTTTCCCCAATTTACTACCATAAATGTGTGAATTTTTATAATAAAGGGGAAAGATGGCATTTTAACAAGATATTTTAATAAGTGCTATAAAAGTGGTGAGAGTACAGAAAAGAAAGTCTAGGAAAAGAGACAATAAAAAAGAGTACATGTGCCAATGTATATCAACGGAGGATCAAACCAAACAAACTCAGTATGTACTACGTAAAGATTACAGTATTATTTGTATGTTAATAGGTACAGAATTTCTTATACAAGATGGACTCCTGGAAAATTTTCTTCACTACACCAGAAGATGGTCACATGTCCCTGGATGCGTCAGTCATTCTCTTTGCCGCAGTGCTCTGTTCAACGCCCCCCTCCCTCCTATGCCTGCATCATGCTCCCCCCTTTTCCTCCTGCAAAACATGCCACCAGCAGACATTTTCAGCTTGAAAAAATGGCCCATTTTGTCAACTTTCTTTAAAGCTATTTCATTCTTATTTTTCCTCCCTGACTGCTATTTTGGCATCTAACTCAAAAAATCTACTTATCTATCTTTTTTCTCCTTTTCTTCCTGTTGAAGTCAAAGCAATCTGAATTTCAAAGAAATTTTTAAAAAAAACGCACTTCAGCTTTTTTTTTCTTTTTTCTTGCAGAAACTTATCTACAAAAGCAATTTCCAGGTAAAAGGACACACAAAAGCTTAAACATTTTCAGGCACAATTCAGAAACAAATATAAAAGCTTTGTTGATAGGAATCTGCTGTCTTTTCCACATCCCTTTCCAAGGAAGGCAGCACTGATAATATTCTGTCTTTACTGTAAAAATTGATGTCCACAAATACAAATGAATTATTTTCAAAATAAAGGCACAGTCACATAGTTATATTTCTCTTTCATGATTTTTCATCCTAAAACCAAATTTAAATCTTTCCCATTAATTGCTCTCACGTGAAGCAATTAATCTGAACATTACAGCTGCCCTCCTCATTTTCTCTCCTGTACAGACATCCAGTCACATGATTTTCTTAATTAAGAAAAAAATGAGGCATGGTATTCTTTTCCCCATTGCAAAACAACATTTTTCTCATGCTCTCTCCATACTGTGAAAGGAAATCAGATCTGAGAACATCATGAATTGTCACCATTTCATCACATCTAATGCAAACATCGTAAAGCTGAGATACCATTCCGAACACCATTTCTCATTTCAGTAATATCTTCATCAGGTCCCCTTTGGGGAATTATCTTAACCAGAATCACAAGAGGGAAGTTTCTATATTTCCTTCTAGGAACTCATTCACCGTTTAAGAAATGAGCTTTAAACTAGAAAAGTGACCGTGGAAGATTTAGAATTGAATTAAGCCATTTTCTCAATGCCGCTGATTACAATCACAAATTCCTACACAGTTCTGTATTATTGTGTTCCATCAAAACACGTCGCTTGCTTTAAGAAGCGTATTTCGGATATCTATGTTACAAAAGATTTCTCAGCTACTTACCCGCTGCCGGCGCTCTGCCTCTCCACCAGCTCTGAGGCTGTCGCACTGAAGGGGTGGGGGCCAGAGCCG
Source organism: Leucopleurus acutus (assembly GCF_964270905.1). Classification (NCBI taxonomy): domain Eukaryota; kingdom Metazoa; phylum Chordata; class Mammalia; order Artiodactyla; family Delphinidae; genus Leucopleurus; species Leucopleurus acutus. The sequence goes on along the minus strand of NC_139148.1, from coordinate 120,534,978 downwards.
CAGCAGCCACTTGAAAATGAGCTGTGCTCTGAAGAAGGGATTAGCTTTAGGGAAAGAAAAAATGCTTTGGGATTATGCTCAAAATTCCTCCCAAAATATAAAATCATATTAAACATTACATGCTAAAAAGTACATGCTCAACAAAGGACAGAATTTAACAGCAAAACCTCTGATCTAAAACACACTTAAAATGCCTTGATTTCCAGTGGAACCCCTACAAAGCCATGGGCTTTTGGCTCTCCCGTCTCCTAGCAACAGTCTCATTAATATTTTTCTCTGCAGTGGTCCTACTAGGCATCAGAGAACATTCACAAGGTCTAGTCTCTGGTAGGGAGCATTACCATTTTGTTGTTCAAGATGCGTTTTCCCCAGTTAAGTAACAAAGGCGAGTCAGGCATTCAGTAACAAGTTCTCCCAGGGAAGATTTCAGATTCAAAGGACATTCCACTCACATGACAGAGATTGTTCTTGTCCTTTCCTTGGTGCAACGCTGTCACTAGACCCCTGACCTAAAGATTGGCCTCAGCAGAAGATGCCTAACCCCTTCTGCAATTGCCCTAAACCGGTATTGTTCTCCACTGTGCTCAGAGACAAAAATTAATACACAGAATTCATTTGTATCTTTAGCCCTGTCATCATGATCCCCACCCATCAATCAGCGTGCTCACTGGAGGTACATGTCATAAAAATAGTGGATGAAATATAACCAGATCAAAAACAACCCATTTACTTATTATTATTAACAAGGAAAATATTAACTACATGTTGAGAAAATGAGAGCAGGTTACTATACAGTATATATAATATGATCACTTTGTTGTCTTATGTAGATAGGAATAAATATACATAAAGAAATCTGAAAGGATATATACCAAAATGTTGAGTAATTACGTCTGGATTTCTATGGATGGTAGAATTTGAGGGGTGTTTAGGTCATTTTTCTTTTTGATTACCTATTTAATAACTTTTCTACAATTAACATTGTAGTTGTTGGGTTATTAAAAGAAAGCCATGCACAACAATGTGAACGTACTTAATGCCCCTGAACTGTACACTTAGGATAGTTAAAATGATGCATGTTATGTCATGTATATTTTACTACAATAAAAAAGAGAGAGAGAACCATTCATTCACCCCTCAAACATGTATTGAGTCTCACCACTTTCAAAATCCTGGGCTGGGGGTAGCGATTATAAAAATGAATAAACACAGTCCAATCCCCTTCTAAAAGCTCATAATCTAACAAACAACTACCCCCAAAACTTTTATATGGGTTTTTATTATACATGACATGTAGAATTGCTGCATTTAGAAATAGAAGCACTTTGTTTATCTTTTTAAAAATTTCATCTATTTTGGGTAACATTTATAATTAGGGATGTTACACTGTCTGCCTAAAAATATTAGGACACCCAGTGAGTGGAAGAAGTAAATAAATATACGTTAAATATTTAAAAATATATATGTGCATTTACATAGTTATAGAATTATTATATTAATATTTTTTAAAGGAGGGGTAGGGAAACTGTTCTAGATTAAAGAATATTAAAGAAATATGACCCAAAAAGAGAAATATGACAACCAAATGCAATGTGTGATCTTTGACTGGATCCTGGATAGAAAATAAAATAGCTATCAGAGACATTTTGGGAACAATTGGGACATTTGAATATAGGTTAGATATTAGATAATATTAGATCAATATAGTAGTTTGGTATGATAATGTGGTATGATGGACTTGCTCTCATGAGACACGTGTTGAAGTATTGAGAGGTGAAGTTCCATAATGTCTAAAATTACTCTGAAATGCTTTAGCAAAAAATCGTAGAGAGGATATATAAAGCAAATGTAGCAATATGTTAATAATTGGTAAATCTAGGTTAAGTACATGCGGGTGTTTGTTGTTTTTTGCTCTAAAATCCAGAAAATAAAGAATAAAATACTTTAACAAAAATAATTATTGCACGATAATTATATTTAAAGTTAAAATGTATATACATTTTAGAATTAATGAGAATTAAGTGTGTAGTCCCTCCATGCCAACCAATTGAATGATGAATACTTGTCACACGCCATCTAGTGGTAAGATCCTGATTTACCAAGACTGAAGGATTTCTAAAGCAGCGGTCCCCAACCTTTTTTGGCACCAGGAACCAGTTTCGTGGAAGACAATTTTTCCACGGACCGGGGAGGGGCGGGGGGGGGATGGTTTCCGGATGATTCAAGCGCATTACATTTATTGTGCACTTTATTTCTATTATTATTACATTGTAATATATAATGAAATAATTAATACAACTCACCATAATGCAGAATCAGTGGGAGCCCTGAGCTTGTTTTCACTCGCCACTCACTGATAGGGTTTTGATATGAGTCTGCAAGCGATGGATTTATTATGGTTTCTGTGCAGTCACACCTCTCTGCTAATGATAATCTGTATTTGCAGCCACTCCCCAGCACTAGCATCACTGCCTGAGCTCCACCTCAGATCATCAGGCATTAGATTCTCATTAGGAGCACGCAACCTAGATCCCTCGCATGCGCAGTTCACAGTAGGGTTCGCGCTCCGATGAGAATCTAACACCGCCAATGATCTGACAGGAGGTGGAGCTCAGGTGGTAACGCAAGCAATGGGGAGCGGCTGTAAATACAGATGGAGCTTCGCTCCCTCGCTGCTCACCTCCTGCTGTGTGGCCCGGTTCCTAACAGGCCACGGACTGGTACTGGTCCGTGGCCCGGGGGTTGGGGACCCCTGTTCTAAAAAACACAATTTGAAAATTGACCCATTAAATATTACTACAATTTTATTGTAATAAATAAGTAGAAGTATTTTTATTACTGTGTATCAATATAGTTAAAAGTCTCCATTAATTTTCAGAATTTGTTCTTGGTTATAGGGGAACGCCTCTGCTCAGGTGTCCTAACAACCTGGCACCTCTCCACACAGGTCCCACAGGCGAGACTCAATCAACTGCGAGCTGACCTAACTGGGTGAATGCCCTGTGATCCCCCCGGAACGTGGCAAGGCAAGCAGCCTTGTGAGGACTGCTTCTCACCTCCTCCCTATCTTGTGGAAGGCTGCCAGGAGGCAGTTTCTCATCCACCTCCCTCATTCTAGTGAGGCGTGGGGCTTTCCGTCTTGCTTCCTCCCGTAGGGTACAACTTCAGGCTATAAAACAAACTAGATGTAATATGGAAACAGCTCCTCCACGATGGAGTGACTCACTGCTCATGTCATCTGTCACCTTGTCCCTCTGGTTCATCATCTTCTTGTGGGACTAGGGATATGGGTAGCTGACACCATGCTGATCTGATCTCGCTTTGGCTGTCCTTGTATGTAATAAACTGCGTGCATCCATTTGGCTCATTGACTTCATACCTAATGAATATACGGCAGACTAGCAAGCCAAACTTAGCAGCTCTTGTGACTTAGAGACTACCTCAATGCTCGGCAAAATGTATCTACAAATGTGCGCGTGTGTGTGTGTGTGTGTGCATACTTCATACATTCTGGGAAACACTGGAAGCTTTGTTTTTGAAACTGGAAACAAGATGAGTGATATCTGCTTTCACAACTTATATTCAAAGCTCAGCCGGGGCAGGGATGGGGTGGAGGGTGGGTCCCAGTGTAGTAAAATTACACAAAGAGGTAAAAGGAATGAAGAGTAGTTATGAAAAGATTAACATAGGCACCCAAGTAATCACTTAGTCATAAATAAAAGAATAACGAGTCACGGAGAGAAAACTATATGCCTTCACTGTGAATCCAACACATTGCTTCAGGCCAAGTAAGTAGAGGTGCTCCTGAGCGGCCACCCCCTCTTCTCTCCCAGGCATCCCAGTGCAGCGGCTCCTGATTTGACCTGCCTGCTTGGTCACCTAATGGAAACTTCCAGTCCCACTCAGGAGCCAACATAAAGGGATTCCTAAGGAGCATCAAAAAGCACCTGCAATTACTGCAATGCATTAAATACATAAAAATCAGAATTAACTCCCCCACCAAAGTATTGGTCACCTTTGGTAGTTACTAGGGTAACAACACCGCATTCTGAAAATTGATAAGTAAAGGAAACTATGCATTTACCTTAACTCTCCTGCACAGGCTGTATTTCAGCGTAAGCAGGTAGCTAATGAGTGAAAGCACTTTTTTAGAAAAAGTTTCGAGCTGATACGTGCAGAAGAAATGAGAGAATTCGAAAAACATCACCATTTTGCAATCCTCAACGAAACAGTGCATCTAGGCAACAATCTTCAATGGCTGCACAAACCACTCAGTGGATGATTGATGAGGAATTTCCTTTTAAACAACAAAAATAACTTCCCAGGCCCAGCTTCCCCAACATCTTTTATAACGCTAGTACAATTTGTGATATCAACTCTGGTAAAGGATAGCAGGAAAAGTGAAAATTACCATTTTATGTTCTAGAGTGAGTGTTACCACTTCCAGATAATATATAAATATTTTCATTGGATAGTTCGGGGAAGAATATTTATACCAAAGGACAGACTCCATTTTAGGCCTGACCTAAATTATTCCCTGATTAAAATGCAACCCAATTCAGATAAAATATTGGAAATGAAATAAACTGTTTAGGAAGAGTCCTCGAAGATACTAATCTAAGACTCTGGATTCTTTTTTTGTTATTGGAGTATAGTTGATTTACAATGTTGTATTACTTTCTGCTGTACAGCACAGTGAATCAGTTATACACATACATACATCCACTCTTTTTCAGACTCTTTTCCCATATAGGTCATTACAGAGTATCGAGTAGAGTCCCCTGTGCTCTACAGTAGGTAGGGCTCTGGATTCTTAAGGCAGGTCATCAACAGTACTGTTTGCATGAGACCCTGGGTCCCCATCTGGGAAAAGGAGAACAGCACTGCCGAGCCACAGCAGGCATTACACCTGACCTGCTCCTCATACAACCGAAATCTCAAAACTTTTCACCATTCTGGCTATCCTCCTCTGGAGACTCTCTAGCGTGTCTTTCAGAGAGTAGTGCTACAAACTCATTAAAATAGTCCAGATTTTAGCTGAAGAACACAGAGAAAACTAGGGTTGTTACTTCTTTTTTTTTTTTTAATTTTAGATGCAACAACAGAGCCACGCTCACCACTCGAACAGCAAGGTGAGATACCCAGGACCTTTCTCAGTGGGAGAAGAAGAAACAGTCTCTGGCAGAAGGACTGGCAGAATTGCAACCACACTACACTAAGACTGTGTCCTGAGCTGCTGATGTTTCCATGCCTGATACTGCTATGAAAAAGAACTAATTTCTTTTAAATCAGGAGATAAAAGAGAAAATGATGGTGTTTGCAACCTAATGCCCCCCAAATCTGAGAATATAATGCATTTAACTACTTTTACTTGCATAAAAAGAAAGTCAATTGAATTTTCCAGCCTTTTGCATCTATCGGAACACAGCCGCTAGCAGGGACTGTACCAGGGTCAGTTCAGCATAAATAAAACCACAGAAGTTCACCTAAGAAGCCTGACTTTGCTGCTGAGAACGTGAACGAAAGTGTAATTTCCATCTGAATTCAAAAGCTTTTGTTATAATGAGAAAAAAGGCCCAGAATTTGAGCTGATCTTTAACACAACAAGAAGCATTAATGACTCAAAACTAGGGAGAAAGCTAGAGAGCACAAATGAGCAAATGAACATGAGATGTGGCTCTCTTTAGTCTGCCTGCTCCACATTAAACATGGAAGTCTCATGACCTGCTCCTCATACAACTGAAATCTCAAAACTTTTCACCATTCTGACTACCCTCCTCTGGAGACTCTCTAGCGTGTCTTTCAGAGAGTAGTGCTACAAACTCATTAAAATAGTCCAGATTTTAGCTGAAGAACACAGAGAAAACTAGGGTTGTTACTTCTTTTTTTAAATTAATTAATTTTATTCTTGGCTGCATCGGGTCTTAGTTGTGGCACGCAGGATCTTCGTTGAGGCACGTGGGATCTTTCATTGTGGCGTGCGGGCTTCTCTCTAGTTGTGACGTGCGGGTTTTCTCTCTCTAGTTGCGGCGCACGGGCTCCAGAGTGCATGGGCTCTGTAGTTTGCAGCATGCAAGCTCTCTAGTTGAGGCCCCTGAGCTCAGTAGTTGTGGCGCGTGGGCTTAGTTGCCCCACGGCATGTGGGATCTTAGTTCCCTGACCAGGGATCGAACCCGTGTCCCCTACATTGTAAGGCGGATTCTTTACCACTGGACCACCAGGGAAGTCCCTAGTGTTGTGACTTTTGCTGATCAAAAGTACTTGTGGACTCTATAGCCAAGCAGGGGGGAAGGGGAGAAAGCCAAGCATTGTCCTAGGTGCTTTGGTACAACAGCAAATAAGACAGACATGGCCCACGCCTTAAAAAATATTACAAGTTTAAGAGGGAAAACAGACCAATATAAGGGATCAAACAAATAATAAGAATGTAAGAAAATGAGTGCTACAAAGAAATTAAAACAGAGTTATATGCTAGAGCATCTTGGGTAGTGAGGAAAGGCCACTCTGAGAGAGTGACATTGGACGTAAGGTCTGACTGATGAGGAGTAAACCAAGAAACTATAGGCAGAAGTGCTTCCTGGGCTGACAGATCAACTAATATAAATGTCCCAAGACTGAATGAGCCTGACATGCCCAGAGACAAAGAGATGGAAAAGGGTAGGAGGTGAGGCCAAAAAGGTTGACAAGGGTCAGATTACACAGGGACCTATTGGAAATGATAATATGTGACAGCTAATTGCAATGGAAAGCTTTTGCAGGGACTTAAGCAGGGAAATGACATGATATGATTTATCCTTTTAAATTTTAATTTTGGCTACTGTGTTGAGAACAGATTTTGCTTTGGCAAGTTTTGAAAGCGGGAAGGTTTGTGAAAAGTATCTTGTAGAAGTCCAGGCAAAAGATGTCGATGGCTCAGTTCAGATGGAAGCAGAGTAGATGGTAGAAAGGTTTAAGATTCAGGACAAATTTTGGAAGTAGAGTCAACAGGATATTATTGCTGCTATAAAAGAAGAATAAAATCCAGCTAAGGGGAAAACGTAATTTGGATGACTGTTAGTTGTTGCAATAAGTAACTGGGTGGATGGACGGTGGTGCCAGGTAAGTGATGGAGAGATAGGAGGAGGACTAGATTCTGGAGTGAGGCTAAGCCTGTTTGTGGGAGGTTGTAGCCCAATTGAAAAGTGTAACGGAAAGGAACATGCGTAAAGTTATGAAAGAGAATCAACCCTAAAGGGAACCCTTTCTGAGAAATAAGAGAAGCACTTTGAAAGACAGAATGGATAAGCTGTAGAGATCAGCTGAAAGATCGTTGTAAGAATTTCCTCATCAGTCACACAAGGGGGCCAGACCATGTCAACAGTTTCGTTAACTGTCTATGCATCAAAATCACCAGGAAAAATATTTTTAAATGCAGATATGCAGTACCTCCCTAATACAGAATTAGTAGCTCTCGGGGGTTGATACCTAAAAATCTGTATTTTTTGTGTGTGTGTGGTACGCGGGCCTCTCACTGTCGTGGCCTCTCCCGCTGCGGAGCACAGGCTCCGGACGCGCAGGCTCAGCGGCCATGGCTCACGGGCCCAGCCGCTCCGCGGCATGTGGGATCTTCCCAGACCCAGGCACGAACCCGCGTCCCATGCATCGGCAGGCGGACTCTCAACCACTGCGCCACCAGGGAAGCCCTAAGAATCTGTATTTTTAAAGGTTCCTAAGGGATTAAGATGTATTGGCAGGTTTAGAGATCACTGGACTAGAAGATTCTCAACATACTCTTACCTGAAATGAGCTGTTTAATATATCACCAATACAGGATTAATTACTTTATCTCAAGCCTAATTGTTTACTAAGGATTTACTTCTAACTCCAGAGGGATTATGAACTGAAGGGATAGAATTTAAATGGCCCTCTAACCTATACTTCTCTCTACACCTCAGTCAACATCATTAATGAAGGAGCCATATCCTTGTGGGTGGGTAGGGGTAGCCAGCTGGGCTGGGTACATGGCATATTAAAGCCAAGGGAAGGACCAAGTCTCAGGGGTGCTAGATGTCCACTAGACCTTAGGGGAATTCAGAGAAACTGAGTGTGACGTTTAGTTAGCTTTATGTGTCAACTTGGCCAGGCTACAGTACACAGTTATCTAATCAAACACTACTGGAGGTGCTACTGGGCAGGTATTTTGTAGATGATATTAACATCTACAATCAGTTCACTTTAAGTAAAGGAGATTATCCTCAATAATGTGGGTAGGCTTCATTAGCTGAAAGGCCTTAAAAGAAAAACTGAGGTTTTTCTGAAGAAGGAGGAAATCTGCCTGTAGACTGCAGTATCAGCTCCTGCCCAAGAGTTTCTAGCCTGCCAGCATGCCCTACAGATTGCAGACTTGCCTAGCCAGTCTCCACGACTGTGTAAGCCAATTCCTTGATAGGTAGATAGAAGGATAGACAGATAGATGATAGAAAGATAGATAGATAGATAGATGATAGATAGGCAGATACAGATATCATAGGAGATATATATATTTGTGAAAACTCATATATATATACATATATATATCAAAGATACATATATGTATATGATATATGTGATATTTATATCTCCTACTGGTTCTGCTTCTCTGATAGAATCCTGACTTATACATTGATTAAAGCTTCAGTGCCTTCAAGAGATTGACTGTCCAAAACTAAGTCAAAAGAGAGCAAACATCAGGGTCTGTCCAGGTCCAAAGACAAACCAATATGGAAGGAGTGAGTCAGAAGAAATTCTGAGAATTCAGGGTAGAGACAGAGTGGGGCAATCACAGAATGATGGGGGAAAGACAAGAATGGGGTCTTATAGGAATAAAGTAAAAACCTGCCGTAATCAACTGCCTAGGGATATCAGGTGACTACTAGACAGGTTTTGCGATTATCCAACTTGTCTCCATTAAGGAAATTCTGGGAGGCAGCCACTCTGGGGTTTAGGTCTCTGAATAGTATCCCACAGGCTAGAGGAGTACTGAGTTGTTGGTTTACTATGCATGTAGATATTGTCATATATAACAGCAAGAGCTGAGATTTCTGGTGTCAGACACTACTGTGAACTTTACACTGATGATCTTACTTAACCATCACAATAACTCTGTGAAAGAGGTGATATTTTTACCCCCATTTTACAGATGAGGAAACTGAGCTTCAGAGAGCAAGTAGTTTGCTCTAGATCAACAACTAGCAAGTGAGAGAACGGGATGGAGTCCAGGCATTTTGATCACCGAATCCCTCCTCCTTACATTCTGCTGCCTCCTCTATTTGATTTGTGTGATTTTGTGTCATCCTGAATTGTCATTGATATCTTGTCTGCCTTCTGTTACTAAACTACAGTCTCCCTGAGGGCAGAGATCTGGTCTCATTCACCCCTATGTCCACACTCCCAGCAGGAACCCTAAGCAGCCCTCTAGGTCCACCCCTTCATTCTCTCAGTCACCCCATTGGCTGGTTTGATTCTATGAAGTAATACCAATATGGTGATGTGCGTGACCTCATATTACTGGCTCCACTTCGGAATTCTCAAGGAAGCAGAGTATCTTAGTTCAAAGGATAGAGAAAAGACAGATAATTGGACTACAGTTAAACTTTGCCTTTTTTCCATATGACAAAAAGAGTAAAAGTATTTAAATAATGGACAAAATTCCAAAGTTCTTTTATCCTTTTATTTTTGTATTTTTAGTGGAATGTCACCTTCATTCGCACATGGCTTACTCCAGTGAGTAAACATTAACTGGACAACTGATAGGCTTAAAAAGTAACATTAGCCACTGGGGAAGTAAAACTGTATCCAAGAGTAATTATTTTTCACTGTTAGAAGTTTTCAGGACAGTAAATATTCAAAAATATTTTTGCAGCACCCATAAAATTCAATGGATCACCAGCCAGACCAAATGAAAACACTGGAGGTCATCAGGATAGTGGATATCCATCAAATACTCAGGTAAATGAATACGATATTCACCTTCAGTGAGAGTATAATTATTTCAAAAGAAAATATAGACTAGGTCTTCTTTCACATACTATATGATTCTGTCTTTGCCTGTATATTGGTTATCAGCACTGTCCATAAAATACAATAAATTAGATGAGCATTTGCTCATAAATTAAATACTATAATCTTCCATGTCTTTAAAATGAACATTCTCTTTAGGAATTGCTGCTTTCTTTGCTTTCACTTTTCTTGCTTGGCACACACAAAATCCTCCTTCCTAAACAGATAATATGAACATGGCTGTATGACTTTAATTGTAATTTGATGCACGTGTTTTGGTGGTAAAGACTATTAGTCCAGACACATATAATTTGCGAGTGTACAGCCTTCTTTAAAGTTACTTGTCTTTTACTGTGCTTTGGTTTTTATTGTTCGAATGCTAGTGGGAATTCTGTTTATCTCAAAAGACAGGAATCAACACCTGAAACTCTACAGTCAGAAAGTGAATAGTTGTTGGAGATATGCGGTATGCAAAAATGATTAAATTTCTTACAAAGTGAATAATATCTATATAATATAATACTTTATAACATAGTATATATTTATATATAAATATATAATATATAATGTAATTTCATTTGTCTTAGTCCCTCCCTGGCACTGACTTTCTTATCTTCTGATGAGGTTTCCTAACCTGTACTACAATGAGGCAGACCAGAAACCAAATGGAATCTATTCTTTTTTTTTTTTAATTAAAGCATAGTTGATTTACAATAGTGTATGAGCTTCACGTGTACAGTATAGTGGTTCAGTTTTTTGAAGATTATATTCCATTATATGTTATTACAAGATTAAAAATATGGAATGCTTCAAAAGTTTGCATATCATCCTTGGGCAGGGGCCATGCTAATTTCTGAATCGAAATGGAATCTATTCTTCATGTTCCATATTAACGAGTGCAAACATTCGATGTGAATAGTTCCTCATAATTTTGTAAATACAGTAAATTATTCTGCTGGACGTGGAGTATACTACATTAATTTTATTAACATTTAGCATTTTAGCTATAGAAAAACCACATTTTAGGCTCCTTGTATAATTCCAAGTTATTTTCTTATCTCCCTAAACCTATCTCTACTCAGTCGCTTCCCTCTGATCCCCTTCTACAGCCTTATAACTGGGAGCCCTACCTCCAGTCCTTCCATACAATTCTTGGGACATCACAGGAACTTGAGGGCCCATAGGCATTTCCAGGAACATTGTGCTGCGTGATTGCAGAGGGCACCAATGTGGCCACCACTAGCTTACACAGCCCTTTTATTCAAATTAGACAAAGGCGCCCCCCTCAGAACAGATGGATTGGGAAACGATGCCCCTCTGAGTTAACAAATTGGTGAAGCACGCCCTCTTGTTGGACATATTAGAAACGTGAACCCTCTCCGGGCTTGCATAGTCCTGTGGGCTCATGGCACAGCAAACGGAACTGAGGCTGATTTTCAGGTCTTCCTGCCCAGTCTCACCCACCAGGACCCTTTGTGCAGCACACAGATTACTCAGTCATACACAGGAGTCCTGTGAGTAACACTTCTGGGAGTTTTTCCTTCTGTCTTGGCTTTCTCTCCTGGAACCTATTAGACCACTTAATTCAGAGTTGTATGAGCTGGAAGGCCACCGTTGCGTCTTGCAGAGCTCTTGCCTACTGGAAGGTGTCCTCTTTCTTTCCCTTTTGCATATTTGCCTGCTATGAGCAATCCACTGCTCCTCACTCATCCTCATCCAGCACAGACACACGGGCTTATTCATCTTCCTAAAGCTCACGTATGAGTATTTCATCACTTGTCTGTCCCAAGACTTTGGTCTTCCCCAAGCACCAAGCACAGAACTTGAGCCTTGGCCAGGACATCAGAAGTCCTGGCTTATGGTCCTTATTCTAAGACTCACTTGTTTCTTGTGAGCTTGGACAAAACCTAAGACCTCTTCTAAGACCTTTTCTACTCAGTGTAGGTTTAGTCACAGAGACAGAAAGTAGAATTGTTTACCTCTTAAGGTTGAGAGGTAGTTCCCTGGAAAAATCCAATTTTCTCCTGTCAGCTTTTAATCATATGAAAAGATGCTTACGCCATGCATAAGAGGAGATATACAAATTAAAAGTACACCAAAATATGGGTTTTCGACTATCATATTGAAAGAGATCAAGATGTTTGATAGCATACTGTGTTGGCAAAGGAGCAAGTGAACAGAAAAGCTCATATATCATTTGTAGGTGTATAAATGGGTTTAACTTTTATAGAGGTAAATTGTCAACATCTATCAAAAGAAAAGAATGCGCATACAATTTTTGACCCAGCAATTCAACTTCTAGGACTTGTTTCCTAAAAAATATACTATTCCATTTCCCTAGTCCATTTACTCTCCCATTCTCCTAGAAGACTATCTCATATATTTTCCTGTCCCCTCAAATGCCTGACATTTTCCCACAGCCTCACACCTCGGTGATGGTCTTGTTCTTCTTTCACTGAGAAAATACAAATAGTCAAAAGAGAACTTCCACCAGCTCCCACCACTACTCCTCCCTTTATACCTGCGTCTGTAGTCATATTCTCTGCCTTCCTGCCTGTTGCTACAGATGAGCTATCCATGTTAAGGCCAACCCCTCCACCTGTGCACAAAATTCTACCCAACGCCGACTCAAGGACATCCCTCCTGTCATTCTTCTTTCAGGCTGGATCATCCATTAGCATACAAACGTGTCATTTCAGGCATCATCTCTTTCCCTCAGCACCCTCCCACTGCTGCCCCATTTACAGTAAATTTCCTATCCCTTAAGAGTTCCTCAAAAGAGCTGCTCAAACTCGCTGTCTCCAGTTCTTTTCCTCCCCTTGTCTCTCAAACTCATTCCAGTCAGGTTTGCATCCTCACCACTCCATCAAAACTCCTCTTGCTAACGTCTCTGATTACCTTCATATTACCATTTCGTGGTCAATTCTCAGGCCCTATCTTACCTAAACCACTTTTCTTTTTTTTTACTAACATTTTATTATGAAAATTTTCACATGTACAGAAAAATTGAAAGAATTGTACGTTGAACACACCCATCATCTAGATACTAATATTAAACATTTTACTATAGTTGCTTTTCACAGCCCGTGACATTTTCATCAGGCCACTCTCCCTTTCTATTGGTGCCATGAACCTCGGGGCATTTTTCAGCTCTAGTTGGCTAAGCCACCCCATGCTGTACCCGTGAAGGGACAGAAAGTGAGGGAAGGTAAAGTGTGGGGCTAGGGACAGTAAACTCAGGTTGTCAGATTTAAGGAATGAATGAGTAATATGGTGATATCACTTGTTGCTCTTTTATTCAATGTATACCAACAATAATCTCTGTTTTTTTAAAATTCCAGGTATAATGAAAAATGAGTGTTATCCAAGAGATGAAAATCCAGAGAGATGATGATATAACATATGCTATACCTAAAAGATACATCAAATGGAATATAGGGAATATGGATTTATAAAACTCAATCACAAATAGCCTTGTAATCAATTCCCTTTGATATAGTACCACACAAATTAAGACAATAAATGCATCATTTAATCAGAAAAGTATGGCCACTCTTCTTTCAACCAAATAGATTATAAGTATCATACCGAGTCAGGAATTCAGATTCTCTGCAATACGGGAGAGAGGTGCTTTGACTAAGCACAGGAGGCAGATGAAATAAGGGAGCCAGGCGCTCCGTAGGTATTTAATTTGCATTTGTTTACACAGACTGTGCAATCTAGTCTTAGTTCTGTTTTATTTGCTTAAAATAGCATTTCTGATTTCTTTAGGTATATCTGATTTTCTTTTCTATTCCCCTATGGGAATAACAATATGATTGACAAACATGTCACTGATACGCAAAGTTAAAACAAAATTATCATGAGAATTTCTTTTCTTTCCTTTTCATTTTAAGCAGTGATTCCACATGGACCAGATCTTGCTAAAGTAATTTTAATTGTGTATGTAGCCAGCCACCTGCATTTCTCTGATAGGTACAATGACTGTTTTTTGCAATATATAAGTTTGTACCAAACAGCACACACTACTCATTAGATGAGCAATTGCATATTAACTAAGGTGTTATGTAGTGTCAACTAATGATGGCGATAAGAATCATTAAATTATTATAGTTAAATTAATATTTCAGATCAACGTTTTCCAAAATGTGGGGACGTGCTCCTGAGTTTCTTCATGATATCAATGGTTTAAAAATGAATCAGAACATAATACAACTTCCTAGAATAGAAATATCAGACTGTGTCACATGTTTTAAATGTTTTATGACACTTTTCTATTACACAGACACACAACACACACACACACACACACACACACACACACACACACACACACACACATACTGGGTTGTAATGTAAAATATATTTCCTATCATGGGTCATCAAAAAAGTTTTGAAAGCCACTGTCCCAGATGCTGGTCATCTTCCCAACAACTTACCCAAAATGTGGTGTCATGAAATGAGCATACTATTCCAGTTGAAGTCTTAACAGTGCAGATCAGAAAAGGATGACCGGGCTTCCCTGGTGGTGCAGTGGTTGGGAGTCTGCCTGCCGATGCGGGGGACATGGGTTCGTGCCCCGGTCTGGGAGGATCCCATGTGCCGCGGAGTGGCTGGGCCCGTGAGCCGTGGCCGCTGAGCCTGAGCGTCCGGAGCCTGTGCTCTGCAACGGGAGAGGCCACAACAGTGAGAGACCCGTGTACCGCAAAAAAAAAAAAAGAGTAGCTCCTGCTTGCCACAGCTAGAGAAAGCCCACAAGCAGCAACAAAGACCCAACACAGCCAAAAATAAATAAATTTATAAATTTAAAAAAAAAAAAAGAAAAAAGAAAAGGATGACCACCTTCTTCTTTTCTCTAGATACTTATTCTTCTCAGCCCAGCCTGTGATAATATTAGAAGTTTTTTTGAATGTAGATCATACTGTTTGTACATATCAAGCTTGTGGTCAGGCTCAAGCTCTTTCAAGTGGTATTATCAAGTTGAAATTAGTATTAGACAAAGTGATGTATCATCGTATTACTAGCAGGAAAAGGTGGAACTCGGAACAGAACCCACATATTCTGACTCCTACTCCACTATTCAAATACATCACATCATAAAGAATTTGAAGAAGAACAAACTTTTTCATTCCACTACAATTAAGTAGAAAAAAAGGACGATATTGACACGTAAGTGTAGTTATTTTTTCATGTAGTCATTTTAGGACCAATTTGAAATAAGCAAATGTAGGCAAAATGAGGTGGAAAATAAAATTTTTAAAACTTGTTACTCAGAGAAAAAGTAACTGGAATGCTTATTTTGGGGTTATCTAGTTTGGTTATTTAGATATCTGGGTTATCTCAATCTGCACTGATTCGATTTATTCAGAAGGGCACACAAATATCAAAACGTATATAAAGTGTTTTAAAGTAATTCTTTAAAATTGAAATTGAAAGAATATCCCCTTGATCATTCAGTGTTCAATTAAGGAGCTGAGTTACAGTATTCTCTCACAGTTTCCGTATGTGGCTTACCCAACTTCTTGAGTATCTTTAACAATGCTTAATACAGTCCAAATTCTTCCCATCAACAAGCATGCTTCTGGAGTGCCTTCTCTCCTCCAACTCCTGGACCTTGGAACAAATAGGCTAGGTCAAAAATTAGTTTTTAGTACATAAACAGAACTAAGAAGGTCAGTATGTTAGGAAAAAATAAAAATTTCCATTATCCATTTCCACATCAAAGAGAAACAGCTGTTAGATGATCCACTCTTTGGGATTATCAGAGCCACTCCTCTCTTACGTATCAGCACATAAATTTGAGAACTGACTATAATGGTTTAAAGGTTCATTTCTATCCTCCTTTCCTACTAACCCACACCCACAAGTGACTTAGAGACTCATGCAGGTGGCTATACATCTTTTCGGTAAAATGGTCACATGATTAACACATGATGGTTCCCAGTTAAAATTTATTCCTAAATTCATACATATTAATATGTCTAGTTGTCGTGAGCAGCTTGAGGAAAGACTTCAATTTACATGGCTCTATCAAAATGTTAAAAAAAAAATTATCAGTAGTGGAGGAAGACAGCTGGGAGGACAAAGATGTGTCCACAGAAACTGAGAAGGTACTAAAAAAGTTCTTTCAAGTAGTAAATCTACCCATTCAATTTGTCAGATTCAAGTTTACATGAAAGCTAAGCTAGCAATGATAATTTGATTTTCTACAGCAATGCTAAGTGGGATCTGATGCAGTTAAAAATAATAAAGATTAATATCCAGTGCCACACCTCCAGAAATGGAGCAGTTTTCATCAAATTATGCTGGGGAACAAACAGCTTATTTATTTGCTTGCTTCATTTTGCAGAGAAATTCCAAATATCTAAGACAGAGTTCTGTGAGCAAACTGTTTTCTTAGACAAAACATTTCCCATAAACATGCACATTGATGTGGTTATTCCTGATGTTACAACACAGATAGTTCTTCCACTCATGCCAACTGCCTCCATCTGATAAAGAAACGTGATCCAAGCCCACTTATGTGCATCCTTGTGCAAACAACATCAGGGGATGATAGGGAAAACATTCACCCCAGTAGAAGACTCCTATCTTAGAGGCAAGCCTGTAATAAAATTATTCTGCATATAATAGCAATAAGAATGCAACATATATGATCATATAAACCTGATTTTGTAAGAGTTCTAAGATTTCTGGTTACCTGTTTAAGAAAACCTGAAGTCAAAACATTAGGTAGTGAAGGGCACTGTTAAGACACATTAACTGAGCCTTGTACAGGTTACCTCTGACGATTCAAGTCATACACAGAAAGGCCCAAGAAACAAAGAAAAAATGGATATTTACTGAAGTAGATGGGCCTTGTCATACCCTATAGAAAAAATATTTTAAATATTATTTCTAGCATAGGGTAAATTTTTTCTACATTCTTCATAAATTTTGAGGACGGTGGGAAAACAATTTTAAAATTCAAACTTCAACATCCTTTTTTGACAATCAGCATATATTAGTCCCTTGAAATTCCACTGTTCACACCTTTATCTTTGAAATTCCACTGTTCACACCTTTATCCCTTCACACTTTTTTCTGACCCAGTTTGTTTCCATTTTACTACTCAATAATTAGTTAACACTTTATTTAAATATTAATTATAAAATACAAAAGAAGACTAGTAATTCTGAAAAAGATTTATATATGTATATGTATAACTGAATCACTTTGCTGTACACCCGAAACTAACACAACATTGTAAGTCACCTATGCTTCAATAAAAATATTTTAAAGAAAGAAAGAAGATGTGTTGAAAATAAGAGAATAAGTAAAAATGAAAAGTTGGAGAAGATATTTTTAAAAGGAAAATAAAGAATAAATGCGGTAGCCATGAAATCTCTTCTCTTTACTGTGCCTCTCAGAACTCTGACTGAGTACATTTCACTGACCGTCCCAGCTGCTGTGCTCTGAAATCTACCACTGAATTTGCACTGAAGCCAAGCTTTCCATAAGCTACTCCTAGACAGTGACTGAACAAGGCAGGGATTAGAATGCAGGCCCGTTCCTGGGAGATGCAGGACTCCTCTGACAGCCAACTTTAGTTCAAGGACCACCCCACTCCTCCAACCATTGGCCTTGCCAAACTTCCTTAAAACTGCATTGAGTCTAAAGTTTCTTTCAATCGTTCTTCCTTCCTTCTCCATCACCTTGGCAAGGGTCAACCTGCATTGTGATCTTTCAGCTCTCCCAGCCTCCTCTGGCAACCTTCACATTTTCCCTTACAGGCAGTCTCCCTAATAACCCTCTGCATGTTTAATCCCGTCTTGGCACCTGCTTCTTTGGGACCTGAACTTGCACAAATGGTATCAAGAGTGGTCTGAGAAGATAGGCAATGAGATGGGGATTTAGGACTGGCTCACTCACTGTCCAGTAGAGGGAGCGGACACCATCCTGCTTGGTAGATGGAACATGGATGGTCTCTGGCACATAGTGGTGGTGCAATTGCTAAAGAGTCCCCAGTGCTGACCTGGGAAATGTCCTAGAGGAGGGGAATGCTATTGCAGGTGTAAAGATTCAGGTTGACCATTATACGTAATAATCCAGTCACAGCTCCTAGGAAGCCACGCTTAAAAATGAAAGCAAGAATGAAGACAACTGGGCAGAGACACTGTAGAGGAGACAGACGCCCCCCCCCCCCAAAAAATAGTTCAGGCAAGTTACTAAACAAACAGAAAAAGACACAAAGCAGTAACAACTTCCAAGAGGGGAAATGAGAATCCGTATTGCCTACAATATATTATCTAAAATGCCCAGTTTTCAACAAAATCTTACAGAACACAAAAAAGAAACAAGGAAGAACACCCCATAAACAGAAACAAAAGTGGTCAATAGAACATATTTATATGGGTCAAGAAGATGGACAAAACCTGAAGGCAGCTATTATAAATATTTTTACAGAGAATTAAAGGAAACACTGTTTAAAGAATTAATGAAAATATCATGATAATTAGCCATCAGACAAAAAATAAAGATAGAAATGTTTAAAAAGAAGTTGCAAAGTACAATAATTTGTTTATTGAAGTACAGTTGCTGTACAATATTATATAAGTTACAGGTGCACCATATAGTAATTCACAATTTTTAGAAGTTATGCTCCATTTATAGTTATTATAAAATATTGGCTATATTCACCATGCTGTGCAATATATCCTTGTAGCTTATTTTATACCTCAAAGTACAATAATTGAAATTAAAAAAAACAAGTAGCAAAATGGCAAAGATAAATCCAGTCATGTCAATAATTATATCAAATGCAGAAGGATTAAACATAAATCAGAAGGCAGATTCTCAGGCTGAATTTTAAAATACAATTCAATTACATTTTTTCTACAAGAGACACACTTTAGATATGAAGACACAAATAGGTTGAAAGTAAAAGGATACAGAAAAAGATATACCATGTACACAGCAACAAAAAGAGAACTGCAGTGGCTACACTAATATCACAAAAAGTAACTTTAAGAAAAATTACTAAAGAGGAAAATTATATAATAGTTTATAAATAATAATTTTATAATAAAATGTCAGTCCATCAGGAAGCTATAATAATTAAAAGAAATACATACCTAACAACTCTAAATACATGAAACAAGAACTGTCAGAACTGAAGGATGAAATAGACAATTCAACAGTAATAGAGACTTCAACATCCTCCTCTCAATAACTGATAGACAGAAAATCAGCAAGGATATAGAAGACTAGAATAATATCATCAACAAATTAGACCTGACATCCAGAGAACACCCCACCCAACAACAGCAGAATACAGTATACATATTCAAGTGCACATGGTACATTCTTCAGGATAGATCATACACTAGGCCATGAAGCAAATCTCAATAAATTTAAACGAACTGAAATTATACAAAGTATGTTCACCAAATGGAATTAAATTAGAAACCCAGAACAGAAGAAAATTTGGGAAATCCACAACTACTTGGAAATTACATAGAACACTTATAAAGTACCCACGGGTCAAATGTCAAATAATAAATCACAAGGGAACATGGGATATATTTTATTTACTTATTTAATTTTTTACTGAAGTATAGTTGATTTACAATGCTGTGTTAGTTTCTGGTGTACAGCAAAGTGATTCAGTTATACACACACACACACACACACACACACACACACACACACACACATATATTCTTTTCCAGATTCTTTTCCATTACAGTTTATTACAAGATATTGAATATAGTTCCCTGTGCTATGGTAGGTCCTTGTTATTTATCTAGTTTATATATTGTAGTTTGTATCTGCTAATAGCACACTCCTAATTGATCCCTCTCCCCTGTTTGCCCTTTGGTAAGCATAAGTTTGTTTTCTATGTGAGTCTTTTTCTGTTTTGTATATAAGTTGCTTTGTATCATACTTTAGATTCTATATATAAATGATATCATATTGTATTTGTCTTTCTCTGTCTGACTTACTTCACTTAGCATGATAATCTCTAGATCCATCCATGTTGCTGCAAATGGCATTATTTTGTTCTTTTTTATGGCTGAGTAGTATTCCATTTTATATATGTACCACATCTTGTTTATCCATTGGTCTTTCAATGGACACTTAGGTTGCTTTCATGTCTTGGCTATTGTAAATAGTGCTGCTCTGAACATTGGGGTGCATGTATTTTTTTGAATTAGAGTTTTCTCTGGACATATGCCCAGGAGTGGGATTGCTGGATCATATGGCAACTCTGGTTTTAGTTTTTTAAGGAACCTCCATACTGTTTTACATAGTGGTTGCACCAATTTACATTCTCACAGTGGAGGAGGGTTCCCTTTTCTCCACACCCTCTCCAGCATTTATTATTTGTGGATTTTTTGATGATGGCCATTCTGACTGGTGTGAGGTGCAACTTCATTTAAGTTTTGGTTTGCGTTTCTCTGATAATTAGTGATATTGAGCATCTTTTCATGTGCCTGTTGGCCATCTGTATGTCTTCTTTGGAGAAATGTCTATTTAGGTCTTCTGCCCATTTTTTGATTGTGTCATTTGGGTTTTTTGTTACTGAGTTGTATAAACTGTTTGTGTATTTTGGAAATTAAGCCCTTGTCAGTCACATCGTTTGCAAATATTTTCTCCCAGGCCATAGCCTGTCTTTTCATTTTGTTTATGGTTTCCTTTGCTGTACAGAAGCTTATAAGTTTGATTAGGTCCCATCTGTTTATTTTGCTCTTATTTCTATTGCCTTGGGAGACTGACTTAAGAAAACATTTCTACAATTTATGTCAGAGAATGTTTTGCCTATGTCTTCTTCTTGGAGTTTTATAGTGTATTGTCTTATATTTAAGTCTTTAAGCCATTTTGAGTTTATTTTTGTGTATGGTGTGAGACAGTGTTCTAACTTTGTTGATTTACATGCATCTGTCCAGCTTTCCCAACACCACTTGCCAAAGAGACTGTCTTTTCTCCATTGTATATTCTTGCCTCCTTTGTCAAAGATTAATTGACTGTAAGTATTAATTGAATGTAAGTTTATTTCTGGGCTCTGTATTCTGTTCCATTGATCTATATGTCTGTTTTTGTGCCAATACCATGCTGTTTTGATTACTGTACCTTTGTAATATTGTCTGAAGTCTGGTAGGGTTATACCTCCAGCTTTGTTTGTTTTCCTCAGGATTGCTTTGGCAATTCTGGGTCTTTTGTGGTTCCATATAACTTTTAGGATTATTTGTTCTAGTTCTGTAAAAAAATGTCATAGGTAATTTGAGAGGGATCCCATTAAATCTGTAGATTTCTTTGTGTAGTATGGCTATTTTAACAATATTAATTCTTCCAATCCAAGACCATGGGATATCTTTCCATTTCTTTAAATAATCTTCAATTTCCTTTATCAATGTTTTATAATTCTCAGCATAGAAGTCTTTCATCTCTTCGGTCAGGTTTATTCCTAAGTATTTTATTTTATTTTGGGGGGGATGCAATTTTAACAGGGATTTTTTTTTTTACTTTCCCTTTCTGATATTTCATTGTTGGTGTAAAGAAATGCAACAGATTACTGTATGTTAATCTTGTATCCTACTACCTTGCTGGATTCGTTTATTAGTTCTAGTAGTTTTTGTGTGGATTCTTTAGGGTTTTCTACATTTAGTATCATGCCAGCTGAGTATCATGACAATTTTACCTCTTCTCTTCCAATATGGATACGTTTTATTTCTTTTTCTTGCCTGATTGCTGTGGCTAGCACTTCCAATACTATGTTGAATAGAAGTGGTGAGGGTGGGCATCCTTGTCTTGTTCAGATTTTAGCAGGAAAGCTTTCAGCATTTCACTATTGAGTATTATGTTGGCTGTGGGTTTGTCATAAATAACCTTTATTATGTTGAGATATGGTCCCTCTATACCCACTTTGGTAAGAGATTTTACCATGAATGGATGTTGAATTTTATCAGATGCTTTTTCTGCATCTATTGAGATGGTCATGTGGTTTTTGTCCTTTCTTTTGGTGATGTGGTGTATCACACTGATTGATTTGCATATGTTGAACCATATTTGTGACCCTGGGATGAATCCAACTTGATCATGGTGTATGATCTTTTTTTATGTGTTGTTAGATTTGGTTTGCTAATATTTTGTTGAGAATTTTTGCATTTATATTCATCAAAGATATTGGTCTGTAATTTTCTTTTTTGGTAGTGTCTTTGTCTTGTTTTGGTATCAGGGTGATGGTGGTTTCATAGAATGACCTTGGGAGTGTTCCCTCCTCTTCAATCTTTTGGAAGAGTTTGTGAAGGATCAGTATAAGTTCTTCTTTGTATGTTTGGTAGAGTTCCTCAGTGAAGCCATCCAGTCCTGGACTTTTGTTTGCAGGGAGTTTTTTTTATTATTATTATTACAGATGCTATTTCACTTCTAGTGATTGGTCTGTTCAAATTATCTATTTCTTCTTGATTCAGTTTTGGTGAACTGTATGTTTCTAGAAACTTGTCCACTTCTTCTAGCTTGTCCAATTTGTTGGCATATTATTGTTCATAGTATTCTCTTATGGTTTTTTGTATTTCTAGGATATTGGTTGTTATTTCTTCTCTTTAATTACTTATTTTGTTCTTTTTTTTTTTGAGTCCTCTCTCTTTTCTTCTTGGTGAGCCTGGCCAGAGGTTTGTCGATTTTGTTTACCCTTTCAAAAAACCAGCTCTTGTTTTTATTGATTTTTCTATTGTTTTTTTAATCTTTTATTTATTTCCTCTCTGATCTTTAGTATTTCCTTCCTTCTGCTGACTTTAGGTTTTGTTTGTTCTTCTTTTTCTAATTCTTTTAGATGGTAGCTTAGGTTGTTTATTTAAGATTTTTCTTGTTTTTTGAGGAAGGCCTGTGAACTTCTCTCTTAGGAATGCTTTTGCTGCATCCCATAGATTTTGTATAGTTGTGCTTTCATTGTCATTTGTCTCAAGGTAGTTTTTAATTTCCTCTTTGATTTCATCATTGACTCATTGCTTTTTTTAATAGCATGTTGTTTAGTCTCCACGCAATCATTTTTTCTCATTTCTCTTTCCATGGCTGAGTTCTAGTTTCATGCCATTGTGGTCAGAGAAAATGCCTGAAGTAATTTCTATCCTCTTAAATTTGTTGAAGCTTGTTTTCTGTCCTAGTATGTGATCTATCCTAGAGAATGTTCCATATGCACTTGAAAAGAATGTATATTCTGGGTTTTTTTGGATGTAATGTCCTGAAAATATCAATTAAGTCTAACTGTTCTATTGTGTCACTTAGGATCTTTGTTGCCTTATTGATTTTCTGTCTAGAAGATCTGTCCATTGATGCTGGCGCAGTGTTAAAGTCTCCTACTATTATTGTATTTTCATCAATTTCTCCTTTTATGTCTGTTAGTATTTATTTTATGTATTTAGGTGCTCCTATATTGGGTGCATATACGTTAATGAGTGTAATATCCTCTTGTACTGATCCTTCTATCGTTTTATAATGTCCACCTTTATTTTTTCTTTATGGCCTTTGTTTTAAAGTCTATTTTGTCTGATATGAATATTGCTACCCCCACTCCTGGTATGGCCCTATTCCTCAAAGAGACTTACTAACCACTTGGTTTCAAACAGACTATAATCAAACCCTCTTGTTCTGGATGGGCCAGTGATTCATACGAGGATAGATATTTATTCCAGCAATGGGTTTTCCTTCCCTGCTGGCAGAGCCTCAGCCAGCACCACTATCCTGGGGCTTAGAGAATGCAGAGGGATGTGAGTATAGCATGCAACCAGAAGACTCAATTCACAATGAGCGAAGTGTGGGAGTGGACCCATGACCATGGGATCTACTAGTTATGTAACATAGCACACCATTCAAAAGCAGCCAGCCCCAGGGAGAACTGGATTGGCTTTCTAAAGGCATAGCTGAAGCACTAGCTTGGGGACAACACTCTGAAAGGATGGGGTGCCATCCTGAGAAATTCAGTGTATGTAATAAAGACCTCAATATGGTGCTATGTCCTCACTAGGAAGAACACATGGGTCTGAGAACAAAGGAGTGGAAGTAGTAGTCGTCCTACTTAACTGTACTCCCAGTGACCATCCAAGGATTTTATGCTTTCTATTCCCTCAACTCTGAGGTCCACAGGGTTGTAGGTCCTGTTTCCCAAAGGGGGCACAATCTTTCCAGGGTAGGGGACACAGCAAGGGTCCCATTAAACTATTCTTTGTGCCAAAGGACCAGCAGGCAAGAAGACGAGTCAAGATAGTGGTAGGGATAATTGACCCTTATCAGCAGAAGGAGGTAGGACTGCTTTTACACCAGGGGTGTAGGAAGAATTAGCTGTGGAACCCAGGTGATCCACTTGGGTACACTTGCCCCATTCTAATTGTGAATGGACAAGTACAGCAAGGCCAGACTGAGAAGGGTGTGATTTCCAAGGGTTCAAACCATTAAAGAACGAAGGTTTGGGTCACACCACCAGGTTAGCCACGAGACCTGCTGAGGAGACAGCTGAGGGCGAGGTGAATTTAGAATGCAGAGTAGAGGAGGTAGAGGACGAATGCCAGTTTTAGTCCCAAGGTCAACTGCAATGGGTAGGGCTGAGGTCATCCCACTAATCTGCCCCTTCTAAGTTCTTCTCAGAAAAGAAGTACATGGGAACCATGGGGGAGTTGCTCCTTGAACCTGTGTGGAGAAGTACATCTGTGCAAAGCAATGGAAGCCCTCTTGTGATCATGAAAATGCACCGTTCAGATTCTCTTCCCCAGAGAGTGACAGTGACCCATTGGCCCCAGCTGCTATGCTCTGAATCCATCACTACATTCAGGCTGAGGCTCTACTTCCAGTGACTTAGGGCAGCAGGCATAGAGAGACAGACCCATTCCGGGAAGATACAGATCTCCTTGGACTATTAAGAAAACACTGTGAATAGCTTAGAAAATATTCTAGGTCCCTGAAGTTCAAAGTGTTGTGTAGATCCACTGCACTGAGCCGGAATGACTAAATCTTTTAGGGCTTACAATTTGGCCAGCTTTAGGAACACCCAGAAATCAGCCCTATTTCTCCCTCACACTCGCAGAAAACACCACCACCACCACCCCGACACATACATACATAAATGATTTAAATTCTCAGAGATGACATCAAAATTATGTAGCAATAGCTCTCAGGAATTTAAAACTATGAAAATATTATTTTAGTTCTTTTCTTCTATAACTGTAAAAAATCAGCAAGTGGGACATAATATAGGAAACAGCAATAGGCAAGAGGTCAGAAAAAATGATCCCAGCTGTTACTAAGAAGCTGTGTAAGGACTTCCCTGGTGGCGCAGTGGTTGAGAGTCCGCCTGCCGATGCAGGGGACACGGGTTCGTGCCCCGGTCCGGGAAGATCCCACATGCCGTGGAGTGGCTAGGCCCGTGAGCCATGGCCGCTGAGCCTGAGCGTCCGGAGCCTGTGCTCCGTCCACAACGGGAGAAGCCACAACAGTGAGAGGCCTGCATACAGGAAAAAAAAAAAAGAAGCTGTGTGAGTTTGAGTAGAGTCCATTTGCTCTCTGTGACTCACTTTCCTCATGTGTAAAACAGGAAGGTTGGATTAGATTATCTCTAAGACCCCTCTTTAGCTCTAAATATGATTTTGTGAACAATCCATACGCTTTCAGTTCAACCAATGGAATTCCAACATCGTACATACCCTTAAATGACCACAAGGTGTCAGAATGTGTTCATCTAACATTTAAATTGTCCTCAACAATTCTGCTTATTTGCATTAGACTAGAAGACTAATTTTCCTATATCTCACACATTTTAAGAACCTTCATAATAGCCCTATCAAGGAGGTAAGGCAAGTATTATTAGTAAGACTTATCCTGGACATGACAGAGAGCCACCCATATAGTTTTTACCACCCAATAATTAACCCTTATTCCTTCTCCCAGACACTACATGCTTGTTTTCTTCACTAAGACTTCAGTTGTGCTATTTTTGTTCCCCAAATCCAAATTTTATCCCTCCTTCAAAAACTAGCTCTATGTATCCACAAAAGCAATAATAATAATGCCTAGAAATAAACCTAACACAAAATGCTTAAGACCTACGTTAATGCAACTATAATACTTTACTGAAGCATATGAAAGATGATGAGGATAAATGAAGACACCTACCATGGTCTGGAAAAGTCAGTTCTCCACAAATTAATTTTAGCCAGTTTTTTTTTGTTTGTTTTTTGTTTTTAACTTTTGTCTGTGTTGGGTCTTCGTTGCTGCGTGTGGGCTTTCTCTAGTTGTGGCGAGCGGGGGCTACTCTTCGTTGCAGTGCACAGGCTTCTCATTGTGGTGGCTTCTCTTGTTGCGGAGCACGGGCTCTAGGCGCACGGGCTTCAGTAGTTGCAGCATGCGGGCTTCAGTAGTTGTGGAGTGCAGGCTCAGTAGTTGTGGCTCGTGGGCTCTAGAGCACAGGCTCAGTAGTTGTGGCACATGGGCTTAGTAGCTCCACAGCATGTGGGAATCTTCCCAGACCAGGGATCAAACCCGTGTCCCCTGCATTGGCAGGTGGATTCTTAACCACTGCACCACCAGGGAAGTCCCTCCACAAATTAATTTTAATCCAATATATTTTTTCCAATTAAACTTGAAAATCTCAGTCTAATTATTCATCCAGAAGAGAAAAATGGGCAAGAATGGTCTGGATTTTTTTAATCTCCTAAAAATATTAAGGAAAAATTAAAAAGTTACACATGCCTTACAAAATGTCAAAAGATTTTAAACTACAATCATTGACACAATGAAACAGCACAGGACTAGGAAGACAGAGCAATGGACCAGAAAACAGAGTCCAAAAGCAGATCCCGTATATATAGGAATTCAGTATATGATAAAGGTTGAATTTAAAATAAGTGATAAGAGGGCAGTCCTGTGGTTAGGATTCCCCAGGCTTTCACTGCCGTAGCCCGGGTTCAGTCCCTGGTCAAGGAACTGAGATCCCTCAAGCCGCGTGTTGCAGCCAAAAATAAAATAAAATAAGTGATAAGAAGATTGAGTAAATAGTAACTTTATTTGGAAAAATAAAATTAACTTAAGTTCTCACTGGATGCCACAGTGAATGCTAAATGAAGTAAAGACCGTTTCTGAAAAATTATGTAATAATAGAAAAGAACAAATACCTTCCTTCCACATGCTTCATTAACCTTTTCTGGAAGAAGAGGTGACAATACCTACCTCACAGGGGCACTGTGAATGTTTAAAAGGCTGAGGAACGGCATATGGATAAGTACTGAATATGTGTTTGCAGTGTAACAGAATCACAATAAATATTTAGCAATAAACAAATTTTTTGTTTGTTTTTAATTGAAGTATTGATGATTTACAATGCTGTGCTAATCTCTGCTGTACAGCAAAGTGACTCAGTTATATACATACATACGTTCTTTTTTTAAAATATTCTTTTCCATTATGGTTTATCCCAGGAGATTGGATAATAGTTCCCTGTGCTATGTAAAGTTTTTATTAGACTGGAAAAATACAGGACTGGAGAACAACTCCCTTGCTCCAAAGGGACCCAGAATTTATAACTGAGCCAAGATTAGAACCTGGCTCCTCTGAGTTCCAGCTCATTTCTTTTTGTTACAGATACTCTATTTTTTAAATATTAGGATACCATTCTAACACTGAAATATTTCATTGATTTCCACATGATACGAGTATCTGTACATTAAGAAACTCTTAACTGACAAACTGTTACTATAAAGTCAGTATTATTTTTAAAGCAATTTGTATTTAACTAGGCATAACAGTATTTCCATACATTTTTTAAAACTACAGTTTTTAATTTTCTGAAATATTATTTATTCAGTCCACAGTAAATGCCTGGGGTAGCCCGTAGGGTAGGAAACACTGAACTATGGACAATGCTCTAGTTTATTACTGCAGAAAAAGCACTTAATCAGAACAATCAAAAGACTGATTGCAACCTGTCAAGGAACAACCCAAGAGCCTACAGTCCTATGTCGCCTCTCAACAGGGACCTTAATCCTATGGGTAGAGAGGAAGATGTTAGCCATTTGGAAAAAAGGGCCTAAGGCTTACAGGTAAAAGTAGTTCCACTTATGGCATCAGCACAGCAATTTACTCTAATTATCAAGCGATTCATTTCTCATAGGATAAGCAGGTCTTTTAATTTCACTTCAGAAGAGGAGGAGTATGGGTCCAAACCTGGAAGGGGCATGTTGTGGCTCTTTGGGCTTTGAATCAAGGGTAGTGGCTGCCACAGGAGTAGCAGGGAAAGGGATGAAAGGCACTGGCCAGGAATTTGCACACAGAGTAGGAGGGTGGTAAGGAGAGAAAGTAAGAAAGGGGTGGTGATTCCAGGGAAGAAGATGGTGCTAGTGCAGGATGTGCATTTCAGAGGGATTTTGTATTTCAGAATCCTCCCAGAGCTAAATGCTTTTTTGAAGGCTTTGAAGTTATGGGTTCTGGTTCTGTTCTACGTCTCTCACGTTTCAATCCAGCAACTTTTATCCATGCCACTTAATTTTTGTACTTGTTTGCTCATCTGTGAAACAGGTAGATAACCACTGCTGCCACCACTTCCCAGGCTATTTGGGAGATCTCGGTAGACCTAGTATATTATACAAATAGAAGACACTGCTGTGACTCAAGGCATCTGCCCAGCCTGGATTATGCAGAAACAGAAAACAGAGTAACACCTAGTCTCACCCTACCACAGGATTGTGCTCAAGAAGACAAGAAAAAATAACAGCTCTTTTTGGCTCTACATTTTTCTTTTTCTTTTTTTTTTTTTTGCGGTACGCGGGCCTCTCACTGTTGTGGCCTCTCCCGTTGCAGAGCGCAGGCTCCGGACGCGCAGGCTCAGCGGCCATGGCTCACGGGCCCAGCCGCTCCGCGGCATGTGGGATCCTCCCGGACGGGGGCACGAACCCGTGTCCCCTGCATCGGCAGGCGGACTCTCAACCACTGCGCCACCAGGGAAGTCCCTGGCTCTACTTTTTGGCGTGTAGAAATGTGAGGATACTGACATGATGGATGCTACAGAGTTCATCAGAACCTGCCCTCACCTTTCATCACTCCAATTTATGATTGCTTCTGAGGTTCACAAGCAGGTAGACGATAGCCAGAAAAAACTTCACCTGGTGAATTTTAGAGAGTAAGGAGGATGCAGTTTCCTGGGATCATAAACATAAGGAAATTCACCTTTCACCTTTGTCAAACAGAAATGAGCCATCTCCCTCCCACTCTCCCAGGTACTCTGCAGCCCTGTATCCCAAACCATTCCCAAAATTTAGAATTCCATTTCCACCTCTTCTCTTTGAGCCTTAGTTTTACCTGGAGGACCTTCTCATCATAAAACTATCCCAGCAGAGATATTATTTTGAACCAGTGAGATGCTGAAAATTTTTCTGACAAAGATTTTGAAAACACTGCAACAAAAGGATAGCATTGCATGTGTGAGAATTCCTGGCCTCAAATTTTAAATTATATTTGTGAAAGGTGCATGGGCTTGGCTCTCAGATAAGAAAGGTACAGAGCATGTCCTTCTGGTACTATCTATGTGCACTTGCTATCCCAACAGCACTTTCATTTCCATTGCTCAAAATTGTGATCAGCTCTACAGTAGAATGAGACTCTCAATAATGCCTGGAAACAATTCTCTGTGGAGAGAAAAAGCACCACTGCCTTTTAAAATAGACAGCAGAGGTCAGCAAAGCCCAGTCCACTCATCTACTCCTGGGAAGCCTCAGCAGACCCTGACATTCACATTGCAAATTTCAGGTCCATTAGCAACCAAACCTCTCTTATAAGGATTCACAAGATAATTGAGAGAAGGTTTCTCCTAGGTATAGTGAGTGAACACTAATCGCTTCAGTGTTGGTATAATAAGGATGAACAAAGCCATGGCTCTCACGATTATGCAGTAAACACAAACAACATAGCAGGCTTTGGGAGACATTATTTTCAAATGAATAGGCTCCTCTCAGACTTGGTCAGGAGCAGGTGATATAATATACCAATAAACACAAAGCATATATATGATACGTATCACACTTGAATAAAAAGACTGCAATTAAGGAAAGCCATTTAAAACTATAATTAATAATTTTTAAGTAAATATACCCTTGTAACCGAATGCAGATGGCAAACCCACTATACAGCTGACCCCTGGGCATGAAGAAGAAATTAACAGGAGGTGCATTACATGCTATTAATTATTTTCACTGCTACAGTTGTTTGCTATATAATATAGGTCAAGGGGTTAGCCTGAAGCTTCTCCTAATATATTAGTAAATAAATTTGAACAGATTTTAATTTGTTAATGGAAAGGTCTGGGCCAGTTGCAAATAAGAGTGAGCCTACTTTGTCTCCCTCATTAGCATGCAACTAGGCTTACCCTTCCCACTCATACAAAATATAACCTTTCCACAAAGTGTAGTGTAATTTGTCAGAAAAAAACTCTGTAAACTGTATCAGAATAAAGATAAATATGTATCATGTGGTCATCCTCTTCACAGAGTCTTTATAATAATTGCATGTCTAACACCTGCCTCCAAATAATACTGCCTGCGAAATAATACCACTCTGAATCTTCACAGTATGTAAAAAATGACAGGGAATATAATAGCTAGTCCTCTAACTTATTTCTAAGTATCTGTACTTATAGCTACAGCCTTTATTGCAGTTCACTAGTGTGTCCCAGGTTTGGTTTGGTTTGGTTTTTCTCACAGAAGACCCTCCCTGCTTGGCAATTTTAAATACTTAGTCTACATTATGGATTATGATATTTTCAGAAAGCTGACATTAAAATCACATAACGAACCATTGCATGCTATGTGATGAAAGCCGAAGTTTGAAGTGAAACGAGTGATTCAAGTTATATATTGTAGACAATTTCACCTAATAGTTGTAGTTCATATTTTTTTCAGTGCCTCCTACCCCCACCCCCAATCATTTATTTAATACTGAAAATAAGATTGACATCCCAAATAAGGAAGAGCCAAATCGAAAGTTTAGAACTGTAAAAGTGAATTTTAATTCTCCATCTCCTCTTCATTCTTCCCCCCCGCCCCGCACCTGGACCCCAGGGGGACTGTCCTCCCCCTCCGGCCATCCCCTCCTCAGCCACAGCCCTTGTTCCTCAGACGCCTTCAATTGAGGTGGGAATCTCTGCCATTGTTATCCAAGTATGACTGGAGTTCCCTAGATCTCTATCCCCTCTGTGGAGCAGATTTTTCCCTGGTGCCCACGGTGCCAGGCAAGTTCTTTCAGGTGTCAGGGCAGCTTCCCTTTGGAGGTTCAGGAAGGGATGCCCCACACAGTTAGATGACGGAGTGGCAGGGCTGAACGGCACAAGTCTCTTTTTGAACAG
The DNA here is from genome assembly GCF_964270905.1 of Leucopleurus acutus. Lineage (NCBI taxonomy): Eukaryota > Metazoa > Chordata > Mammalia > Artiodactyla > Delphinidae > Leucopleurus > Leucopleurus acutus. The sequence continues at coordinate 120,503,603 of NC_139148.1, read as the reverse complement.
ATCAATGGAGAGCCTACGTGCCAGGATTATTTATGGCTTTGGAAGGCCATAATTCACCATCAAGGGCAGAAGGTCAACAACAGGAGATGCAAAACTGATATGAGAAAATCTGGGTTTACGAAATCCGTTAATTTAAGGAGTTAAACTGACTCAGAAAATCTCATAGGACTTCCTGCAAGCTTTCATTCCCACGTTTGTATTGATGGCTCACATCTACATTTCCAGTCCTGAGCTCTCACACAAGTAAGTAACATTGATTTAGGGCTTAGTGGTTTCAGAAAATGCTCTCAAGTTCATTGTTGGATTGGATGTTCACCATAGCCCTGTGAAACTGGCAGGGCTCAGAGAGGTACAGCGACTTGCTTCAAGTCACACAGAGGGGACTCAGGTACTGGCCCAGTGACTCCAAATCCCAAGCTCTCTCCGCGACCCCATGCTGTTTTCCCCAACCTTAAAGTACCTAAGAGCTATGCCACATTCCACACCAACTGCCCCGGAACATCCGAGGTGAGCGCACGCTGACATTCTGAAATCCCTCACCACTTTTTCCTCATACCTTCCTCCCCCTTTTCAGGATCCTTGGCTGAGTCCCAAAACTGCAGAAAATACTTGGGTGGTCTTGACGGAAGAACGACCTCCTACCTCCACCCCCGACCCTCTCCCTGCAGAGTGGCAAATGCCCTCTCTCAGCAAGTGGCAAGTGTCTTTTGCATGTGGAATGGAAAGATACACTATTGATCACAGGACTCAGCTGGAGAAGTGGGTGGGCAGGTAACTAACGTCTGACTCCCTCCCCTCTCTGGGGCTAGAGCTATCTAGGGCATCCGCCAACTCTCCAGAATTGCATGATAGGAAGCTGAAGAGAATTTAACCTATTTCCCAACGTGGATGGCACAACAGACCACAAGATCCTCTGCCCTACCATCAAAGTAACCTATCCCACATCTCCTCTTCAAATTGAAAAAAAGGAAATTGTGACTAACCCCCTGTTGAGAATCTCCTAAAAGGATGTGGACGAGCCACCTTACCCACGCCACTCAACAGTGTATTGGATTAAATTTGGGTCGGGGGAGAAAGGAAGAAAAAAATAAGACAGTGATTGTAGAGCTTAACAATTGCAACAGAGACAGAAAAATAAGTCCAGGTAACAAAATACTACGCTACTGGCCAAGCACGGGGGCCCATTCATCCCTTAGTGCTCATCTTTTCACCTGTTATTTTGTACAAAAATAGAGGACCTTATTTTAATACTCTCAATCGATGACTTTCGGGACCATCATCATCTTCATGTTGAAAAAGTACAATCCCCTAGAAAAAGAAATCATCGCAAGCAGCTATAGCAGAGGACACCTCTGTTTGTAGTACTGGAATCTCCTCAGTAGCAATCCCTTCTCTATTCTAGATTGTCACTCATACTATTTCATATTAAAATAACGTGAGGAAATACCTCCGCAGTCCATATGCCTGATAGCTCTGATCCAAAGCTACTGTCTGCCTGCGTGTAATATAGACTCTATAATGTATTAAGTTCAACGTTTGTACCTTTTGTGCCCAAAAGGTACAAACTTTCATTTTAGTCAGTGCAGAACTTTGGCAATAAGGCATAAGAAATGACAGAGAGAAGTGTATATGTTAAAAATCCTTACTAATTTCCAACCCTTTTACTTTCTTTTGTGATGTAAAAAAAAAATAAACAACCCTATTTGGTAACTGGAAGGAATGGAGGAGCAGAAACGTCAGTCCCCTTAATTACAATAAGGCCTCAAGGATTTGTCAAACCTAAGCCTAAGTCAGGTACTTGCGGTACGCGGGCCTCTCACTGCTGTGGCCTCTCCCGTTGTGGAGCACAGGCTCCGGAGGCGCAGGCTCAGCGGCCATGGCTCACGGGCCTAGCCGCTCCGCGGCATGTGGGATCTTCCTGGACCGGGGCACGAACCCGCGTCCCCTGCATCGGCAGGCGGACTCTCAACCACTGCGCCACCAGGGAAGCCCCCAAGTCAGTCAGGTACTTTTAATTCCAAATATCTTCCCTTGGTTGTGGTGGAGAAACACTAGCACCTTGCACTTTGAGGCATCGTTGTAGAGGTTGCTTTATAATCCTAAATGTCTGCTAACTGCATTTTTCCTAGGAAGGCAGGCAGTTATTATGAGCTTTGCTAGTATTCCCACTATACAGATGAAATACTGAAATACAGTTAGGAAAGACACGAATTCAGAGAACATAGCTGAATACTTCACTTTATAGTGAAGAAGTAAACTTGGCCTTGATCAAGGGTGCCCAGATCATGACACTCAAGAAGGGACGTAAGCAAACCTTTAGACAAAATAATTGACATAAACATGGGACTTCTCCCCCCTCTTGAATAGTTGCCTCAACTTTCCACCTCCCTTTGCATAGAAAGATAAATATTATATGATCATTTTCATAACCAGCACATGAAGTTCTAAGTTGCCACTCCATTGGTTTTTTTTGCATTTATAAAATATAAATTCATTTTCTGCCTTCCATTATTTCCCTTACCAGAGCTAGAGAAAGCTTGGAAATCTGAGAAAACTTGCAACCTGGGAAGAAAAAATAAAGCATCACGTGGTAAATCTGACATCTTGGTTGGTACTTAGCTTTATTCAAAACTTAAAAGAATTGTTCTCAAATCCTATAAAATTAAAGATAGTTAAAATGTAAGTTAAATTGACTTTGCCATTAAGTTTCCCTAATACAGTTCAATATTATATAAAAACATAGACCGGGTTATAATTAAAAATACCACACAGGGCTTCCCTGGTGGCGCAGTGGTTGAGAGTCCGCCTGCCGATGCAGGGGACACGGGTTCGTGCCCCGGTCCGGGAGGATCCCACATGCCGCGGAGCGGCTGCGCCCGTGGGCCATGGCCGCTGAGCCTGCGCGTCCGGAGCCTGTGCTCCGCAATGGGAGAGGCCACAACAGTGAGAGGCCCGCGTACCGGAAAAAAAAAAAAAAAAATACCACACATAACCAGACTCCATGCCACCTGCTTTTATTAGGAGGAAAGAAAAAAGCTTAGAAAAATCTATTGCTGGAAAAAGTAACAGGATGAAACCCTCCTAAAGTCACTTTATCAAGCCATCCTTGTTCCCACTTTCAATTTAAATGTTATCTGCCATTTAAATCTGAAGGGGCGTATTTGCCAACTGTCTTTCCTAATCTAACACCTGTCTGCCAAGAAACAAAATTTACATTTACAGATATTAGTGACACTGACAAAATCACCAAGGGAAACCTAATGCTTCTTCTAGTTTACTGTAGGATGTCGTGGATTTTGCCCAGTCCCCAGTTCACTCGCTGTTACCCCACTCTTCTCCTGATGCTCAGCATTCCAAAAGTGACCCTTCTTGACAGAGTCTATGAATACCTTTGTGCCTTCTGCAGACATTTTAAACATTTAGCCAATGTGATGAAATGCTTACTTTTCAGGGGAGACTGCATTTCTCTCTCTCTCTCTGTCTTTCTTGAAGCTGCTTTACACTGGGTTAAAAGTCAGTAAATCATTTTAGTGTCAAAATACAAATATTCATTATAAGCTTCTTTGTCAACTAAAACCATATAAATTACGGTCATCATTTCCACTGTTTTTCTAAATCCCTATACCTACTCTTAAAAGAAAAAACAGGGGCTTCCCTGGTGGCGCAGTGGTTGAGAGTCCGCCTGCCGATGCAGGGGACGCGGGTTCGTGCCCCGGTCCGGGAAGATCCCACTTGCCGCCGAGCGGCTGGGCCCGTGAGCCATGGCCGCTGCGCCTGCGCGTCCGGAGCCTGTGCTCCGCAACGGGAGAGGCCACAACAGTGAGAGGCCCACGTACGGCAAAAAAAAAAAAAAAAAACCTAAATAGGCAGCCACATAGCCACGTCACCTCAAAGCTTGAAGAAAGGCACAGAAAAACTCCTTCACAGCACTGGACGTGAGGAGCAAGATTCCCTCCTTAGAGATTAATGGTGTTATTGAAATGAAAATTACTTCAAATGATAACAATAGTGACCTCAACACTAGCTATCATTTATTGAGAACAGCTAAAGTTTAGAAGGTGCTTACCAAGTGCCAGGTATGTGTTAAGCACTGTATACATATTATCTCATATTTAGCCTCTCAATAACACATAAGGTAGATATTATTATTATCCCTATTTTACAGATGAAGAAATTGATACTTAAAGTTAAATAACTTGCCCAAGATCATGTGTCTGCTAAGTGGCCAAAATGGGATTCAAAGCTGGACGGTCTGTCTCCAGAGTCTACCCCCGTACCTCCTATACTCTATAGCCTCTCTGATAACAGACACGCACACAGCACTTTCTGACCTGTAAAGTATTTTATACATTTATCGAGTATTTCACATTCACCCTGTCAATGCTCACAACACCTCTATCTGCCTGCCCAGAGGTAACTTAGCCTGTTTGAACACTTCCAGGGACACAGAAGCAACAATGGTGCACTGCAGAAACCCTGGAACCTGGAGTCTGACACATCTGGACTCGCATCCCTGCTCTAGGATTTATTGGCTGTGTGACCACGGGCAAATGACTTAACTTCTCTGAGCTTCATTTTCTTCACCTGCACAATGGGTTTCATAGTTCAGCCTTGCTTTCCCCCACAGTGTCACTAGTCCTAACATAATGTATATGAAGGTGCTCTGTTAACTGCAAAGCAGTGGAAATGAGATCCTTAACGTGAGGGCCACAAACAGGCTGTGGAAGGTTTGTATGTATATATATGCATTTTTTGTGTGTGGGAATACTGACCTTGGTTTTCATCAGATTGCCCCAAATAAGGTGAAAAACTGCTATGGTATATATTGACTCATTTTGTCTTCAGGAGACTAGGAAAGAAAAGAGTTCCCTTTATTGGAGACTATTCTGTATCCTTATAGTTTCTTTCTATGTCTATTGGACCTCATTTTATGAAGACACCATAGGAAACAGGCATGCTACCGCTTCCACATGCCAGCCTTCCCAAGATTTAATAGTTCTCTCTCCTCATCTCTGTTTCCAAGCCTTAACCTCTCAGTCACTAATTCATCTATTCAATATGTATTAAATGCCAAATTTAAGCACAAGCACTGTGCCAGATGCTAGGGACACAGCAGAGAACAGCACTCCCTACCTCATGAAACTTAAGAGTCTAGTAGAGAAGACAGATAAACTTTGGTCTTGAGAGTGGCAAGAGAGTTCTAGGGATGACGTGTGGAGCACCACAGGAGCTCAGATGATTTCTGTATCTTTTTCATATAGAGAATGGTGGAGTCCTTCTCTAGCCTTGTCACTTTCCCCCCAATGCACTTAGTTTGTCTAGATGTTCCTTTTAAAATGAACCAGAAAAAGCACAGAGGTGTATTATGATCAGCATAGCAAGGAACATCTCCATCATTCCAGACTCTAAACTTTAATTAATATAGGCTAACATCAACTCACTATATTTCCTCAATTTTGAGTTTCATGATTTCTACATTTCAATGTATCTGAAAGTGAGAGATAACTGCAAACATTTAATGTGAAGTACTTTATCTGGTCCAACAGAGATCATTTGGGGTCGATGATGCAAGTTGTAAGCAAAGAAAAGCACCTTTAAATGGGGGAAATATGGCAACCACATCTTGCACTCATGACTCATAGATGATGAAGTATGAACTCTTTAAAATGTTGGACAAGACCCCAAATGATCAGGCCTCTGCCCACAGCCCCAGTCTCAATTTTCACCACATATTGTCTTGAGCCCTGTGCTCCAAGCCTTCCAAATTGCTCTCAGGTGCCAAATGGGCAGGTAGTTTCACATATATAACAGCTATCTATTAGCTATCTTCCTCAACTAAACTGAGCATCTGCAGGGTGTGACCATGCCTGATTCGGCTCCCCAGTCTCCAGTACTGAGCACAGTTCCCCCAGTATACGTGTGGGAAAGTTTTAAGGAAGACATTAATTCACGGGCTTACTATGGACTAAAACCCCAACCCCTTTTCATACGGGTTGCTAAAGCCATCTCTTCCATCCCGTACTTGTGCAATTAGTTCCAAAATCTAGCTCAGATACTACCCTGTCTACACAACCTTCATTAATTATCCCTGACAGAAAGGACCTCCCTCTTCTCTGAATTCATTCCTGACACTTTCCATGAGGCTCCAACAATAGTTCATCAGCAGGCAGAAGCAGGTTCTGCTAGAATCCTGTTTCTCAGCTATTCTGCGACAGGGCACACTGACAAACACTATATTTTAGACAGTCCACTTAAAGAGATTAAAAAATTCAAAAAAGGCCAAAGCACGTGGATGGTAACGGCCTCACAATCACTATTTCTCTGCGTTTGGGAATACACGCACAATTATTGCACACCCATGTGGTTCTTCGAGTGGAACTGTTTGCTGCCTTGATAGCTTATGCTCTCTCAAATACTCTCTAAGCCAAATTCTTAAATTTCCCAGGCATCACACTGTTGTTCCTTGGTGCTGGCATGAAATTATGGTCATGTAACTATAAAGGGCTTGTGGTACTCCGGGGTGCCGGGGTGCTCTGGTTCAGATGCAGTGTGACAGAGAGTACACTTAGCTCACCAAATTCACAGCTTGCTTGAAGAGGGAGAATACCACTGACTTGAAAGGGCTTAGAACATGTGCCCTGCTCACATACTTGAGCATGTGCCTCCCAGGGCACATGCAAATAACCCAAGGTGTCTCATGACTGAGAGATCTTAACCCCCTGAGTTACATTCAGGCAACAGGGTGGTCATGTGGTAGAAAGCATTAAAGCACAAGTCAGGAGAGCTGGTCTAGACTTGCTGGCCCAGAATACCGGTAGTAGTCCTCTCATCTCTTAAATGACGTAACCTTGAATGGCCTTCCTGGTTTGGACACTCTAGGAGTCTATGGCAGAGATTCACGCCATTCATCTTCTAGATCCCCATAGCCTAGCTGAGGACTGGGGCCAAACACATGTGTGATGAATAGAAAAGTGAGGTGATTTACTTTGTATTTGACCTTGTTTTGCTTTATGAGACATGTGTCTTTGGCATTAATAATGGATCGGCACCACCTTTTTTATGATAGTGTCGGGGATAGAAGATTCATTCAAGGCCAGCTTAGGCTAGTTGGGAAGCATTCAGCAAGAGGCCTAAGTAGGTCAAGGAAATACCATTTTACATTGACAAATTCAGAAATCCATGGATCTGGGCAGGCTGTGTTACAGGAAATGATCTAAAAACAACAAAAAGTGATCTGTGACTTCAGTAACACTAAGTGGGAGTGCAGACGGCAGAAAGGAGAGTCTAGAACATCGAAGAGCAAACTAAGCCCTTTTCTGGCCAAATATCAGTTTGACGGCATCAGGGCAGAGTTGTAATTTTATAATAGTTGGAGTGGGACTTGCAGTTTTACTCAAATAAGAAAAACATATTGGTTTTTAGAAATCAATGTGGAATGATCCAACTTATCTACCTGTCTCTGAAACATAGTCCTAGGGCTGCAATTCAAGAGGACTTCTGATTCAAGGCCAATGTAAATGGGCAGGGAGAATGGAACATGCAACCAAGTGGCTAACTCACTGAACAAGGAGGGCGGAGACACGAGTTTCTTCCGGGTTTCTAGCACCCAGCCAACCCAGGCTGACAATGTTCCAGTAGCAATATGAAAATCAGAGACCCCTCCCCTGGATCAGGAGGATCTTCCAAGAGAAACACTTAGACTCCTGGAAGATGTGCCCTAGGCAAAAAGATATGCCCTGAGAAGCCTCGTAAAATGAAACAGCAACACCTGTGACTTTACAGAAAACCAGTTGCAAATAGAGAATTTTCAAATTCCCGGAGTACTGAGTCAGAATGTGGCAGTGAGGGGAGGACGAAGCCCTTGTCCCCAGACTACCCTTCATCTCTTCCCATTCCTCTCTGAGCTCCATCACTTACATGAGGACCGTCATGTCCTCCCACGTGGAGACCCCAGCCTGCATGCTTAAGCTCCAGCTATTGTGACCCAGCAATTGTATTTCTAGTTATATACACGAGAGGATTAAAAACACATGTCCGCACAAAAATGTATACACGCATGTTCATAGCAACACTATTCACAATAACCAAAAAGTAGAAACAACCCACATGCCCATCAACTGACGGTTGGATAAACAAAATGTGGTCTGTCCATACAATGAAATATCATTCAGCCATAGAAAGAAATGAAGTACTGATCTATGCTATAACGTCGATGAACCTTGAAAACACGCTAAGTCAAAGAGGCCAGTCACAAAAATGCATATTTTATGATCCCATTTATATAAAATATCCAGAATAGGCAAGTCCATAGACACACAAAGCAGATTAGTGGTTACCAGGGAGTGGGGAAAGGAGAGATTAAGAGGCGACTGTGCAATCTGTATGGGTTTCCATTTGTAGTGATGAAATAGTTCTAGAGCTAGATAATGATGGTTGCACAACACTGTGAATGTACTAAATGCGTATCCTAGTCCATTCAGCTGCTAAAACAAAGTATCACAGACTAGGTAGCTTATAAACAACAGAAATTTATTTCTCACGGTTCTGGAGGCTGGAAGTCCAAGATCAAACAGCAGCATGGTCGTATTCTCCTGAGGACCCTCTTCTTGGCTTATAGCCTGTGCCTTCTCACTGTGTCCTCACACGGTAAAAGGGGCAAGCGATTTCAGAACACTAATCTCATTTGTGAGAGCTCCACCGGCATGGTTTAAGCACCTCCCAAAGGCCTCACCATTTAAGACCATCATCTTTGGGGATCAGGATTTCAACCTATGAGTTTTGAGGGACCCATTTAGACCACAGCAATACCACTGAATTTTCACTTTAAAATGGTTAAAATGGTAATTTTTATGTTATGTGTGTCTTACCACAATTATAAAACAATCGCAAACTCATTTATGCAAAAGGATTGATGACTAATAACCAACAGCTTACATGTTTAAAATTTTAACATACAGTGAAAGCAGCTTGTATTTGCTGAATTTCAACCATATATTAATTACTTCGTATGTCTATAAGCTCTCACAACTACCCTGTAAGGTAGGCATTTATTTATATCTCCATTTTAGAGATGAGAAAACTGTGAACTGAATTATTTTATCCAAGGTCACGCAACTGTAAGTGGAAGCACGTGGCATTCAAATCCAGATCTGACTCCTAAGTCTACACTCGTGATTATGCTAAAGAAAGAGGAAATGTGGTGGAATTTGGGGCACCTGCCAGCAGTTTGAGAAGGTTTGGAGAGCAGTGTGCCTCCAACATAAGGAAATCAACCACTTGGACATTCTACAACTGAAACAGTGGTCTCCAAACTTCTGTCATCATTATCCGTGATAAAATCGGAACATGCGCTCCTAATATGAGCATATTTCATTGTATGCATTAAAGTATATACTTGAACTTCTAGTAAATCACATATTAGCTATTATTAAAGATCCATTTATTTCTTGTTAGGATCAAAGTAAATACAAGTTTTAATATATCCTTTCTACTTCGCGGATGAATCATCTTACACACACACCCTTAGGGGTGAAAGGGGTCTACCCTGGAGACCACTGCTCTGGAGAAAACAAGCCCTGGCTCTAGCCACATATTAAGTGATTTGACTGAAGAATCATTATTGATGACTTACTTGACACAAGGCACCTTGCTAGCCTCCATGGATGGTGCATAGTAAACCGAACACTTTCTCTGTTGTCAAGTTACTCACAATCTAGAAAGGAATCAGTCACCCACTTGGATTACTCCCATCTAAGGCAGACTGGGCTAAGTATTATAACAGACACAGGTTAAATTCAAAAGCCCTTTAAAAACTGTCCACTAAATAGGTTGAAAGATAAGCTGTTATGTCAATTTCAGTACTAAGATGTAAAAAAAAAAATGACAGATGGAGATAAATCAGATGTTGACTTATCCAAACATTGAAATATACTAATTTGGGGTACACAATGCATGGAATGCATCTATATGGGTGTGTGTATGTGTGTATAAAACATACATAATATATGTGCCAAGTCTGGGAAAACAGTCACAAGTGATAGAATGCATGAACAAGAGAACTTGATTTTAGAAAAGCGTTGTTAGCATTATGATTTTTATCCTCCAGAGCTTCTGATCATGACGTTAGGTAGTTCATTTGAAATGTGGCTTTTATCTTTCTTATGTCCTGGCTAACAAACTCTTTTTTAAAAAATATTATTGGGCAATCACTAATGTATTTTAAGTAAATTAAGCATATTATGTCCCATTTACCACTTCATCATGGAGATGATCTATAAGTCCTTGGAAATATAGTAAATTTAAAAGAAAAAAAACACTTTCCAAATAAATACTTTCTCTGCTCTGGCTTAAAAATAAACTCCAATATGATTTAGGAAATGTTCTTATTTCTGCTAGGTATTGTGATTTCTGAAATAATGAAGCGTAGTACTTGAAAATCACATTTAATTTACTCTGAGGGAAGCAAGCTAATGCCATGCAAGGTTGCTGGGGAAACTGAAAAGCTTCTTTAGGTCAGTGTTGTAGCAGAGAAGTAAGCTGATATTTCACAATTTATTCATGGTCATAGCTCCAAACTCTTTCCTGATTTTTAACAACATATTCCTAAGTTTACATTAAATATTCACATACCCCTTTAATCTGTTCTTATTTTTCGTAGCTGATGGAGATTTGTAAAGCAAAAAAAAAAAAAAAAAATTGAGAATTTAAGCTGCTCTTTATCACAATCCCTGTACATTTTAAGTTATTTTCCTAAAGCCCAATTCAATAAAAAATTACATCCGGTTTCAGAACCAGACAAGCTCATTTTGGGCAATGGAAGCCTATTTATCATTAAACTTTTAGATGAAATAAAATAAGGGCCCTGGGCTTACAATGACTCTAATTATTCAGATAATTCACAAAAGCCCTGATTTATGCTAAATACTTAGCTTTAATTAGCCAGAGGCTACATAAAGGAAGAGGGGGTCTTAAGATGAGTGTTGGAAAAAGAACATATGTGGCAGGAGCTATTAGTTGCTTTCCGAACACCCATTTTCCTCCCCCTTTCTCCTATTCAAGCAGAACTACCTCTCACTATAGAAGCTGGATATGCCAGATATCCACCTTCTAATCCTCTCTTGCTGCTAAGAAGTGAGTATGTGACTATCGCTTATGTGGCCAGTGGAACCCAAGGGCAGTTGGCTAGGGAAGGTTTTCCTCCATAATTAAAAGAAAAAGTAAGAAGAAACGTCCCTTATTCCTCTTCGCTGGACATTTTTTTCCTGCATATGATATCTGGAGCTGCTGCAGCCATCTTGCAACCAAGAGGGGAGACACCATCATTCTAGCGATGATGAGGACGACAGAGTAGAAAGATGAAAGAAACACAATAGTTCTGATGGCACGATTGAGACACTGAATTAAGGAACCCTAGAACCAACCTACCTCTGGATGTCAGATATTGAAGCGTCCTCATTGGTTCAGCCACCTTTAGTTAGATATTCTATTAATTGCAGTCAAAAGCATCCTGTTAAAAACATGGTTGATTTTCCCTGTATATTCTCCAAAGTCACCAAATTGACCTTTTTTTCCTTCTATAAACTAGCACTGTAAATCAGAATGTCAGAGCTTGGAAAAACTTTTAAAATTTATGGATTTTAAACTTGGCAGGAGAATCATCTGTGGGATTTGTTTTCCCAAACTACTCTCATGCCACCTTCACACAGGTACGTAACAGCTGCTGTAGTGAGACACTTCAGTGATGAGATCATACCATCACTCAAGTGTCTTAGGGAAGAGAGAGACAAAGGAAGAAAGAGACTGAGAGACAGATCTGCACTCATGTCATCACTATACAGATGAGGAAACTAAAGGCCAAGTAGTTTTTCAAGGTCACCTGAAGCAACCCCTAAGAAGGGACAAAGTGCTAAGGGAGCTTTCGAGGAAAGAAAGAGCACATCACCCCAAAGGATGAACAAAACCAACTGACCTGGCAGGACTGGACCCAGGCCCATTATTGAATGCTGAGCTGGGAACATCTACACACAGGCAACAGAAAGCCCTGATGGGTCCTTTTGTCTGCTTATCAAGCTCGAAGTCCCTGCCTGACATCCAAGACCCTCTGCGGCCTGGCTCCTCTCCAAAAGTCTTGCTGAATTTCTCCTTTCTCGCCACCACTCCCTTGCTCTTTACTGTTCCATGAAAATGCCAGGTTCATCTGGCCAGCCTCCTCCTCAGCCTCGAATGCCCTCTATTTTTATCCACTGGCCTTCCAAATCCTATCCATCTTTCAAGGTGTCACATAAACATCACTGCATGTGTCATTTGATGGTGACAGCAACAAATTATTTCTGTAATCTCTGTCTCTATACATGTACACCAGGGTATTTTGCTTGAAACTTATAATTAAGCTAAATTTTATAATAAAAAAAATATAAGGACTATCAAGTAAAATTGAATCCAATGAAGTTGTTATCAATCTATGTAATTATGCAGCATGAAACACTTTATATCTCTCTGATTTTAAGGGCATCAAAAAAGGTTCAGAGCAAACTGTATTTTGTTTAGTTATACTGTATTTCAGTCAAAACCTAGAACAAAATTATAGGAGGAAGTAAAGTGAAAAAATGCAGGGCAGGACTTCTCTGGTGGCGCAGTGGTTAAGAATCCGCCTGCCAATACAGGGGACACGAGTTCGAGCCCTGGTCTGGGAAGATCCCACATGCCACGGAGCAACTAAGCCCATGCATTACAACTACTGAGCCTGCGCTCTAGAGCCCGTGAGCCACAACTACTGAAGCCCACGCGCCTAGAACCCATGCTCCACAACAAGAGAAGCCACCGCAATGAGAAGCCTATGCACCGCAGCGAAGAGTAGCCCCCCCCCCCGCCGCAACTAGAGAAAGCCCACGTGCAGCAACGAAGACCCAACACAGCCAAAATAAATAAATAAATAAATAAATAAATAAAATTTATTTTAAAAATGCAGGGCAGCAATTAAACTGTTGATTTATAACAACACGTAGTATCAGAGTTGAAAGCTTTCAGAGATCACTTAACCCACTGCCTCATCTTACACGTGGGGAAATAAAGGTCAAGGGGGGAAATGTGGTTAACTCCTCGTCCAGTGACCTTTATTTTTTGTCCCCAAAGGTGGAATTTAGAACCTCCATAATAACAGCTACCTACAAATCTTAGAAGTTGTCACTGTTCCAACTATCTAAACTCATATTGCCTTAGCCAAATGCAGTACAGCCAGGAGTCTTGATCTTTTTTCCTAAGCTGTTTTTTTTCCAGAAAGTTTCCTACTATCATCTGTTCCTCATACCTTGAACACTAATGGCATGGACATAAAAATAAGACATCATTCTATTGTTACAACAAATAAGATTTCAAGTAAGAAAACAGCTAATAGCGGATAGACAAAGCTTCATGGATCCCTAAGTGATATTAAACTCCAAACACTATAAGAGGTAACATGAAGTGGCATTATTCTGATTTTAGTGTTAGAGTGGATACATTTAAATCATACAAATAAAATCAGTATCACTTTGCAGAAAATTTGCTGTACTAAATTCCGAGAAACTGGTTCAGTTATGGATTCTGTTTCCAGCTCTACTTTTGGCTTGTTTATGACTTTAACAGTTCTCCTTTTGTAAATGGATGTTTTTTAAACTAGGCTCTGAAGATGTATCATGGGAGATTGTTTGTCCATTGCTATTAGAATATTCTAATTTTGTTTTCATTTCTATGATAACTTATTTAAAAGTTTCCAAAGGTATATTCTTATAATCAGTGCTGTCATGCTATTTTTCTGCCCATTTATGGGTTTGTGTTAACCAACCGAATGGAAACCAAGTGTTGTAATTGTTAAAAGCTAGACAGAAAACCCCACAAAGGTGGACATGTTAGACAAAAGATGTGTTCTTGCCAAACAAAAGCGCTGTATACTGGGATTCCCTGGTGGCGCAGTGGTTGAGAGTCTGCCTGCTGATGCAGGGGACACGGTTTTGAGCCCTGGTCTGGGAGGATCCCACATGCCGCGGAGCAACTGGGCCCGTGAGCCACAACTCCTGAGCCTGCGCATCTGGAGCCTGTGCTCCGCAACAAGAGAGGCCACGATAGCGAGAGGCCCGCACACCGTGATGAAGAGTGGCCCCCGCTCGCCACAACTAGAGAAAGCCCTCGCACAGAAACGAAGACCCAACACAGCCAAAAAATTAATTAATTAATTAATTTTTTCAAAAAAAGCGCTGTATAGGATGCAGGTGTCCTTCTTTGACTAGAAGAAAGGAGTGGGAGAAGGGAATCATCACATGTGTTCTACGTATGAGGAGTTTATACCTAATTTTATGTGTATTACTTAAAATATATATTTATATATAAATATATTACATGTTACATTATTCACTTCATTTATATTATTATACTTTTATTTTAATAGCATTATGAAAATAATTTAAGTCAACACTGGGGATTAGTAAGAATTTTTCCCCCTTTAAAAGTGATCTCTACATTACTCAGTTGAGAAAAACAGGCTTAAATGACCTCTCAGCCCCCTGTGGCTGTGACATTCCATGTGTCCATTAGAACTGACTCAGAGACCCTATTTACAGAGCCCAAGTGAATTGAAGTGGAGAATTAAACAATATCCAATGAACATTCCCCCTTTTCTAGTATATCATCCAAAAATGCAGACTACAAAAATGGCTTTCCTAAATTTTCCAATTAGAGACAATATCCCAAACTGAAAACAAAATTGAGGAAATTCACAGTGTTGTGTCTGGGCCAGTTTCTTGGAGTTGGTTGAAATTTCTTTCAGCAGGTCATCTTGGTGGTATTTTTCATGAAGGACAGATACTTGACACACTGTAGCCAGCACAGAAAGGATTACAGAGGCTGAGAAGGAAGCAAGATATTTCCCTTTCCCATTTCACAATCTGCAGTGCTATCTCACAAAGTTGTTTTTTTTTTAATTTAAATGGAAAACTCAATATTAGAAACCATGGGAGAAGTGTTGTTTGTGAATTACTCCGTCATTCACAGTAAGAGTGTATCTCGCCCTTTTCCTCCTCATCCGTCACACAGAGACCCCGGGTCTGGCTACATCCTTGACGAGTAATATTTTTTATAATGTTCTTATAAGTGATTGCTTGCAGCATCTTATAGTCTTATCTCAGCTTGTGCAGCTTCTCATTAATATTCTGTACATATTGAAGAGTTTTCTATATCATTGTCCATTAACAAGGAGAATAATCACTCATTCAGTTATCAAGCAGTCAGCAAAGACCTGGCCTTACGCCCTTAGTGCAAAGAATCATGGGATATCAAGAAGGTTAAATGTGGTTGACATTATGATAGTTACATTTTTTATATAATTAGAGTTCTATAACCAAGTTGATCAAAGATAAGCAAAGAAATATTAAAGTCTTTTAGGACTTAGAGACCATATTAGTGACTCTTTACCTCTTAGTAGAATGACAAAAACCATATTTCAGCTGATACATACCAATGAGCATTCTTTTATGGCAAACAAGAAAAGGTCATAAGTTTACATATAAATGACACATTATTACAAAATAGCTTTTAAAGAGAAGTGAGTTAAGTGATACTAGAAAATTCAAAATTGAAATGGGGCTGGGCATAAGGAAAGAGGTATAAAACAGCTAACTGACTAAACCACTATCAGAGGCCAAAGGTTCAGAATGACTCAGCTCAAAACAAAACACTCCCTACTGCACCTTTGTGGTCGTCATTTAGTCATTCAGGCCCTTTTCATTTCTACAATCACAGAATCACAGAATATCTGTATAGACACCTGGTGAATAAATATATAAATATATATAAATATAAATATAGATATAGATATATACACCAGTGTCAGCAATACTGGGGAGAGCGGGAAGCAACCAGACTTTTTGGCATGTATGCCTCTAAATAGGTGATGTGAACTATTCCAGATATAGTTAAAAGATTTCAGAGTAGGATGGTAGCGACTCGATTGTCAATTGTCAAAGCCCTCCCTAAGGGGTTACTGTGCCCATCCAGGTGGTAGAGATGATAGAGACGAGGTGATAGAGATCTGTGAAAAGGAGTGGCCAACGGAAATGGATAGGAGGGGACAAATCCAAGAATTAGAGCAAAAGAAGAAATGGTGACAGCATTGTAAATCAACTATACTCCAATAAAAATTTTTTAAAAAAGAAGAAGAAATGGTGGGATCTAGAAACTGATTGGCCATGAAGATGAAGTGAGGTGGTGTCCCAGAGTAGAGGAATCTTTGAACTTCTAGGTGAAAGATGTAGGTTCTCTTGCCTCTCTCACTTTCTACTCTTGTGTTATCTTGAGCAACTCTTTTAATATGTCAGCAAACTATTTCCTCATATGTAAAACTGGGGTAACGATATCAATTCTGGGGTAGGAATCACATGAGTTTATGTAAATTAAAAGTTCAGACAGAGAAAGACAAATACTGTATGATTTCACTTAGATGTGGAATCTAAAAACCAAAACAAACAAAACAAAAATGTAAACAGACTTACAGATACAGAGAATGAATGCATGGTTGCCAGTGGGGGGGGCAAAATAGGTGAAGGGAATTCAGAAGTACAAACCTCCAGTTATGTAATAAATAAGTCACAGGGATATAATATATGGCATAAGGAATGTGGTGAATAATATTATAATAACTTTGTATGGGGACAGATGGTTAGTAGATTATAATGGTGATCATTTCATAATGTATGCAAATGTCAAATGACTAAGTAGAACACCTGAAACTCACATAATATTGTACGTCAACTATTTTCAATTTTTATAAAAAGGAAAATACTTTTCAAAGTTCATAGTGTTAAACAATGTAGGGGAGAATATTGGTGACACCACAGAGTTTGGCAATGATATGAGCCTCCACCCCCACCCAACAGTGCCAGGTGGGGCTAGTCAACCACAAATTCGATATTCTATGAAAATCTTCTTTAGGGATAAAGGTGAAATAAAGACATTCTCAGACAAAGGAAAACTAGGAATCTGTTCCCCAAAAAAGTTATCATTAAAGGATGGTTTTAGGAAGATGTCTAAATGGCAAGAAATTGTGACAGAAGGTTTGGAATTTCAGAAAAGAAATAAGAACAGTGGAATAGGTAAATATAAGAAACTATCTTTTTTCCCATGAGTTTCTTAAATCATATTGTTTTTTCTTTAGCCTGTTGACACAGCAGATCACATTGATTGATTTTTGTATGTTGAACAAGTCTTGTATACCTGGAGTAAATCCTACTTGGTCATGGTATATAACTATTTTTATACATGGGTGGATACAATTGCTTAATATTTTGTGGAGGGTTTTTGTGCATAGAGTCGTTCAAGATATTGGTCTGTCATTTTGTTTTGTTTCGGTTGTACTGTTTTATCTAGTTTTGTTATCAGAGGCCTATAAAAATGAATGAAAATTACAACATCTCAAAATTTGTGGGGTGCTGCCAAAATAGTACAGAGAGGACAATTTATAGAAGTAAATGCTTATGTTAGAAACAAGTAAAGGTCACAAATCAATAATTTAAGTTTCCACCTCAGGAAACTAGGAAAAAGGAAGAGCAAAATAAACCAGAGCAAACAGAAACAATGAAATGATAAAGATACAATCACAGATAAAGTATCTGTGGAATATGGAGGGCTGATGGTACAAAAAGCCATTTTATATAAGGGACTTGAGTTGACCATTGGCAAATTTTGGTATTGGGGGGTGGGTCCTGGAGTCAATCCCCTGCAGATATTGAGGGATGAGTGTAATTGCAGAAATAGAGAAAATTTAAAAAAAGAAAATAGAGAAAATTAATGAAAAATGGTTCTATTAGAAGATTATTAAAATTAATAAACTCCTAACAAGACTGATAAAGATTTTTTTAAAAAGAAAATACAAATTGCCAACATCTGGAATAAAGCAAGGGATATCACTATAGGTCCTACAGCTAGTAAAAATATAATAAGGGAATATGAATGATTTCACACTCATAAATTTGGCAACCAGAATAAATGGTTTTGAAAACTCAACCAATATGAAATAGACAATCTGAGCCATCCTATAATCCCTTAAAAAATTTGAATTCATAATTTAAAAGCTCCCCAAAAAGGAATTTCCACAAGGAAAACAAATTTCGACCTACACCTCACATTTTATGCAAACATTAATTCAAAATGGATCATGCTCTTAAATGGAAAATGGAATATTATGAAACTTTTACATAAAAACATAGGAGAAAAGCTTTGATACCTAGGACTAGGTGAACAGTTCCTAGATTTGATATCCAAGGCATGATCAACAAAGGGAAATATTTTAAACTTTAACTTCATCAAAATTTAAAGCTTTTTTGCTTCAAAAGACCCTGAGAAGACCATGAAAACTCAAGCTGGAAGAAAATATTTGAAAACCACATACCTGACAAAAGCTTGTATGAAGAACATACATAGAACTCCCAAAACTCAACAGTAAAACAAAACAAAAATAGCCTAATTACAAAATAGGCAAAAGACATGTACATACAGTTTACTGAAGATGACAAAAGCAATGAAAAGATGTTCAACATCATTAGGCATCAAGGAAATGCAAATTAAAATCATAATATCACTACATACCTATCAGAATGACAAAAAAAAAAAAAAAATAGCAACACCACCAAATGCTGTCAGGGATACAGAGAAACTAGATCACTCATACATTGCTGGTGGGAATGTAAACTGGTACAACCATGTTGCAAAAAATTATGGCTGTTTCTTAACAAAGCTGAACATGCCATTACCATAAAACTCAGTAATTGCACTCCTGGGCATTTATCCCAGAGAATGGAAAAGTTATGCTCACACAAAAACCCTTAATCAAATGTTCATAGAAGCTTTATTCCTACTAGTTTGGGAACTGGAAACAACCCAGATGTCCTTCAATAGGTGAATAGTCAAACAAACCATGGTGCCATGGGATACTACTCGGCAATAAAAAATGAGTAACTACTGATAAACACAACAGCTTGAATGGATCTCCAGAGAATATGCTAAGTAAACAAAAAATTCCAAAAAGGTTCCATACCATATGATTCCATTTATATAACTTTCTTGAACCAACAAAACTACAGAGATGGAGATTAGTGGTTGCAAGGGGTTACAGAATTCAGGGGAGAGGGAAGTGAGTGTGCCTATAAAGGGGCTACAGGAGGAATTCTTGTAGTGATGGCACTCTTCTATATGTTGACTGTGGTGGTCTTCATATGAATCTACACATATGATCAATTGTATAACTAAATACACACACACATATACCACATGTAAAACTGGAGGAATCTGAATATGGTAGATGTATCAATATCGATTTCCTGGTTGTGATGTTGTACTATAATTTTGCAAATTATTACCATTAAGGGAAACTGAGTAAGGAGTATACTGGGATCTTTCTGCTATTTCTTACAACTGCATATGAACCTACAATTATACCAAAATAGGATCTGTACACTAAAAGCTATAAACATTGCACAGAGAAATTAATGAAATAAATGGAGATATAAACCTTGCTCATGAGTTGGAAGACTCAATATTAAGATATCAATTCTTCCTAAATTCATTTACAGATTTCACACCGTGTTAATCAAACTTCAAGAAGAGCTTTTTTATAGAAATTGATAGGGTAAGTCTAACATTCATACAGAAATAGAATCTAGAATAGCCAAAAGAACTTTTAAAAGAAGAACAAAGTTGGAAAGTTTACACTACTTGATTTCAAAACTTATTATAAAGCAACAATAATCAATGGATCAGAATAGAGGGTTCAGAAATAGACCCACACATTATGTATATAGAGACAACTGATGATAGGCAAAGATGTA
Source organism: Leucopleurus acutus (assembly GCF_964270905.1). Taxonomy (NCBI): domain Eukaryota; kingdom Metazoa; phylum Chordata; class Mammalia; order Artiodactyla; family Delphinidae; genus Leucopleurus; species Leucopleurus acutus. The sequence continues at coordinate 120,483,753 of NC_139148.1, read as the reverse complement.
AAGGAAGATTATAGGAGAAAAAATAGTTTTTTCAACAATGGGGTCTGGAGCAATTAGATACCTGTATGTAAAAATAAATAAATTTTGATCTATACCTCACACCAAGTAAAAAATTAGATCACAAAACTAAATGTAGGCCTTGCAGCCCCAGCCCGCCACATCCTGGCACTCAGCCACTGCACCAGAGGCAAGCGCTGCACTCCAGGCACCACAATCCCGAGGACATGGCCTCTCCGACACCTCCGGCCTGGGCGAATCAGCAGCATCTGCTGCAGGAGTGGCTGTAGCTGCCTCGGCTCCTCACTCGGGTCCTTCCCGTCACCTCGCTGAGAGCCTGTCCCAGCCATGGGGACACCTATTTCATCCTCCCTTCGAGGCCTGTGGGACCGATGGACAGCTGTGACAACCGAGGGACAGACTGCAGGTAGTGGCAAGAGACCTTCAAGATGGCAGAGGAGTAAGACGTGGAGATGATCTTCCTCCCCACAAATACATCAGGAATACATCTACATGTGGAACAAGTCCTACAGAACACCTACTGAATGCTGGCAGAAGACCTCAGACTTCCCAAAAGATAAACATTTTTCTCCTTTTTCTCTTTTTGTGAGTGTGTATGTGTATGCTTTTTTGTGTGATTTTGGCTGTATACACCCACTGCAGACCTAGGGACACATACAGACTGAAAGTGAGGGGATAGAAAAAGATATTCCTCACAAAAGGAATTCAAAAGAAAGCTGGAGTAGCAATTCTCATATCAGACAAAATAGATTTTAAAATAAAGACTATTACAAGAGACAAATAAGGACACTACATAATGATCAAGGGATCAATCCAAGAAGAAGATATAACAATTGTAAATATTTATGCACCCAACATAGGAGCACCTCAATATATAAGGCAAATGCTAACAGCCATAAAAGGGGAAGTCAAGAGTAACACAGTCATAGTAGGGGACTTTCTATGGAACACTTTTCACCAATGGACAGATCATCCAAAATGAAAATAAATAAGGAAACACAAGCTTTAAATGACACATTAAAGAAGATGGACGTAATTGATATTTACAGGACATTCCATCTGAAAACAACAGAATACACTTTCTTCTCAAGTGCTCATGGAACATTCTCCAGGATAGATCATATCTTGGGTCACAAATCAAGCGTGGTAAATTTAAGGAAATTGAAATCGTATCAAGTATCTTTTCCAAACACAACACTATGAGACTAGATATCAATTACAGGAAAAAAACTATAAAAAATACAAACACATGGAGGCTAAACAATACACTACTAAATAACCAAGAGATCACTGAGGAAATCAAAATATACCTAGAAACAAATAACAATGAAAACACGACGATCCAAAACCTTTGGGATGCAGCAAAAGCAGGTCTAAGAGGGAAGTTTATAGCAATAAAATCCTACCTTAAGAAACAAGAAACATCTCAGATAAACAACCTAACCTTACACCTAAAGCAATTAGAGACAGAACAAAAAAAACCCCAAAGTTAGCGGAAGGAAAGAAATCATAAAGATCAGAGCAGAAATGAAGGAAACGATGGCAAAGATCAATAAAACTAAAAGCTGGTTCTTTGAGAAGATAAACAAAATTGATAAACCATTAGCCAGACTCATCAAGAAAAAAAGAGAGAAGACTCAAATCAATAGAATCAGAAATGAAAAAGGAGAAGTAACAACTGACACAGCAGAAATACAAAGGATCATGAGAGATTACTACAGCAACTCTATGCCAATAAAATGGACAACCTGGAAGAAATGCACAAATTCTTAGAAAAGCACAACCTTCTGAGACTAAACCAGGAAGAAATAGAAAATATAAACAGACCAATCACAAGCACTGAAATTGAAACTGTAATTAAAAATCTTCCAACAAACAAAAGCCCAGGACTAGATGCCTTCACAGGTGAATTATATCAAATATTTAGAGAAGAGATAACACCTATCCTTCTCAAACTCTTCTAAAATATAGCAGAGGGAGGAACACTCCCAAACTCATTCTACAAGGTCACCATCACCCTGATACCAAAACCAGACAAAGGGGCTTCCCTGGTGGCACAGTGGCTGAGAGTCCTCCTGCCGATGCAGGGGACGTGGGTTCATGCCCCGGTCCGGGAAGATCCCACATGCTGTGGAGCGGCTGGGCCCATGAGCCATGGCCGCTGGGCCTGCGCATCTGGAGGCTGTGCTCCACAACGGGGGAGGCCACAGCGGTGAGAGGCCCACGTATCGCAAAAAAAAAAAAAAAAGAAACAGACAAAGACGTCACAAAAAAAGAAAACTACAACCAATATCACTGCTGAACATAGAAGCAAAAATCCTCAACAAAATACTAGCAAACAGAATCCAACAGCACATTAAAAGGATCATACACCATGATCAAGTGGGGTTTATTCCAGGAATGCAAGGATTCTTCAATATACACAAATCAATCAATGTGATAAATCATATTAACAAATTGAAGAATAAAACCATATGATCATCTCAATAGATGCAGAAAAAGCTTTTGACAAAATTCAACACCCATTTATGATAAAAACCCTCCAAAAAGTAGGCAGAGAGGGAACTTACCTCAACATGATAAAGACCATATACGACAAACCCACAGCCAACATCATTCTCAATGGTGAAAATCTGAAACCATTTCCTCTAAGACCAGGAACAAGACAAGGTTGTCCACTCTCACCACTATTATTCAACATAATTTTGGAAGTTTTAGCCACAGCAATCAGAGAAGAAAAAGAAATAAAAGGAATCCAAATCGGAAAAGAAGAAGTAAAGCTGTCACTGTTTGCAGATGACATGATATGATACATAGAGAATCCTAAAGATACCAGCAGAAAACTACTAGAGCTAATCAATGAATTTGGTAAAGTAGCAGCATACAAAATTAATGCACAGAAATCTCTTGCATTCCTATACATTAATGATGAAAAATGTGAAAGAGAAACTAAGGAAACACTCCCATTTACCATTGCAACAAAAAGAATAAAATACCTAGGAATAAACCTACCTAAGGAGGCAAAACACCTGAATGCAGAAAACTATAAGACACTGATAAAAGAAATTAAAGATGATACAAACAGATGGAAAGACATACCATGTTCTTGGATTCGAGGAATCAACATTGTGAAAATGACTATACTATCCAAAGCAATCTACACATTCAATGCAATCCTTATCAAACTACCAATGGCATTTTTCACAGAACTAGAACAAAAACTTTCACCATTTGTAGGGAAACACAAAAGACCCAGAATAGCCAAAGCAATCTTGAGAAAGAAAAACAGAGCTGGAGGGATCAGGCTCTCCAACTTCAGACTATATTACAAAGCTACAGTAATCGAGGCAGTATGGTACTGGCAGAAAAACAGAAAGATAGATCAATGGAACAGGATAGAAAGCCCAGAGATAAACCCACGAACATATGGTCACCTCACCTTTGATAAAGGAGGCTAGAGTATACAATGGAGAAAAGACAGCCTCTTTAATAAGTATTGCTAGGAAAACTGGACAGCTACATGTAAAAGAGTGAAATTAGAACACTCCCCAACACCATACACAAAAATAAACTCAAAATGTATTAAAAACCTAAATGTAAGGCCAGACACTATCAAACTCTTAGAGGAAAACATAGGCAGAACACTCTATGACATAAATCACAGCAAGATCCTTTTTGACCCACCTCCTAGAGAAATGGAAATAAAAACAATAATAAAGAAATGAAACCTAATGAAACTTAGAAACTTTTGCACAGCAAAGGAAACCGTAAACAAGATGAAAAGACAACCCTCAGAATGGGAGAAAATATTTGCAAATGAAGCAACTGACAAAGGATTCATGTCCAAAATTTACAAGCAGCTCATGCAGCTCAATATCAAAAAAACAAACAACTCAATCCAAAAATGGGCAGAAGACCTAAATAGACATTTCTCCAAAGAAGATATACAGATTGCCATCAAACACATGAAAGGATGCTCAACATCACTAATCATTAGAGACATTCAAATCAAAACTACAATGAGGTATCATCTCACACTGGTCAGAATGGCCATCATCAAAAAATCTGCAAACAAAAATGCTGGAGAGGGTGTGGAGAAAAGGGAACCCTCTTGCACTGTTGGTGGGAATGTAAATTGATACAGCCACTATGGAGAACAGTATTGAGGCTCCTTAACAAACTAAAAATAGAACTATGATATGACCCAGCAATCCCACTACTGGGCATATACCCTGAGAAAACCATAATTCAAAAAGAGTCATGTACCACAGTGTTCACTGCAGCTCTATTTACAATAGCCAGGACATGGAAGCAACCTAAGTATCCTTCGAGTAATGAATGGATAAAGAAGTTGCGGCACATATATACAGTGGAATATTACTCAGCCATAAAAATAAATGAAATTGAGTTATTTGTAGTGAGGTGGATGAACCTGGAGTCTGTCATACAGAGTGAAGTAAGTCAGAAAGAGAAAAACAAATACCGTATGCTAACACATATATATGGAATCTAAAAAAAGAAAAAAAATGGTTCTGAAGAACCTAGGGGCAGGACAGGAATAAAGACGCAGACGTAGAGAATGGACTTGAGGACACGGGGAGGGCGAAGATTAAGCTGGGACGAAGTGAGAGAGTGGCATGGACATATATACATTACCAGATGTAGAATAGATAGGTAGTGGGAAGCAGGCACATAACACAGGGCGATCAGCTTGGTGCTTTGTGACCACCTAGAGGTGTGGGATATGGAGGGTGGGAGGGAGACACAAGAGGGTGGAGATATGGGGATATATGTACATGTATAGCTGATTCACTTTGTTTTAAAGCAGAAACTAACACACCATTGTAACGCTATTATACTCCAATAATGATGTTTAAAAAAACCTAAATGTAAAACCTAAAAGTATAAAACTTCAAGGGAAAAAAGGATAAAATATTTATTAACTTGGGTTATTCATCAATTTTTAAATATGATAAAAATATCTTAATTTGGACTTCATCCAAATTAAGAGCTCCTGATCTTTTTTTTTCAGTATCTGTATCCTTTTTATTTTTCTTTTTGAAATAAATTGTATACAATACTTATAGTAATATGGATTACTAAATTTTAGGAAGAGTTCCTGATCTTTTAAAGGCACTGTTAAGATGTTAAAAGACAAGCCACAGTCTTGGAGAAAATATATGCCAGTCATATATCTGATAAAGGACTTGACCTGATATTGTATAAAGATCTCTCAAAACGCAATAAAAAGGAATCAAACAACCCAATAAAAAATTAAAAAGTGATTTAAACAGTCACATAGCCAAAAAAGACATAAGCAATGGCAAAAAAGAAAATCACATGAATAGATGCTCACCATCAGAAGGCTGTAAGAATGCCTAAAGTTGAAAAGACTGACCATACGAAATGTTGGTAAGTATGTGGAGCACTGGACCTCTCGTATACTGCTGGAGAGAATGTGAAATGGTACAGTTACCTTGGAAAATAGTTCAGAATGTCTTAAAAAGTTAAACATACATCTACCATATGACCTGGCCATTCCACGTCTACATATTTACCAAAGAGAAAAGAAAATATATGTCCATACAAAGACTTGTACATGAATGTTCACTGCAGCTTTACTTATAATAGCCAAAAACTGGAAGAACCCAAAAAGGAAGTGTATGGGCCAATTGTGGTATATCCATGTGATGTAATACTATTCAGAAATAAAAAGGAATGAACTATTGACACATCTACTAAAGACTTAGCTCCCTATATGGTGATGCTTTCACCTCTCAGAAAATTTCCCCTTAACCCAATCTGAAATCAATTATTGCTTTACTGTGGGTCTTCCAGCACTTGTATATTACATGTGTAATTTTTTTAAAAATTGCACCTAGTAATATATTGCTTATTAATTCAGTATAAAACCACAAATGTGTACTACTTCCCCCACATATACTGATTCACAAAGGAACAAAAGCTAACGTCAGAATAAACCTAGAATTACTTCTGACTTGTAATAGCATTTGGCTGGCAGCTATTTATATATCTTCTCCTAACTTTCCACTAATATATATATATATATATATATATATATATATATATAAATATACACACAGAGAGAGAGAGAGAGAGAGTTTGTTTCCTCTTTAATCCACACTTAATCACTTGGCGATCTCGTCCAATTTCATGACTTTGAATAATATCTATATACTGATAACTCCCAATACATACCTCTCACTTAAACTCTAGATTTGTGTATACAACAGCTGTAATTGCATGTGTAATAGTCATCTCACATTTATCAGATCAAAAATCAAACCCCTGACTTTCCCAAAACCTGCTCTTCCCGCAGTCTTCCCTATCTCAGCTGATGAGAATTTCATCCTTTCTAGTTACACAAGACCAGAAACATTGGAGTCATTCTTTACCCCTACCTTTCTCTCACACTCCCTATCCACCCCACCAGCAAATCTTGCTGATACTACCTTCAAAATGTATCTATGGTGCAACCACTTCTCACCATCATCCCTCACCTAGAGTATTGCAATAGCCTTCTAACTGGTCTCCCTAGTTGCACCTAACTCCCTATTCCTTTTCAACACAGTAACAAGAATGATACTTTAAAAACCTGTTTGGTCATAGTAATCACACAATAAATGCCAACTGTTAGTCGTAGTAAGAGAAACAATAATAACTATGTACAAAGATGTTTTACAAGGAAGTATATTACTCTTTGCAATGGCAAAAACTTAGAAATAGTCTAAATATGTCAATAATTAAATAAATTGTGACTTTAAAATCATGAAACACAAATTGATAACGTAATTGATATAAATCTACATATATTAACATGAGAAGTTTCCCAAGATACGTTTTTGGGAAAATAAAAGCAAACTGCAAAACATTATGCGTATAGGATGTTCCTATTTATGTTTTAGATAACTACATATTTGAGTGAGAACATATATATATATATATATATATATATATATATATGTTAATGCACAGAAAAAAGTTTCAGGTATGCACATTAAAATGTTACTACTACTGACTTCTGAGCATGGGAAGAAGATTTAGGAAGATATGGACAAGTAAAGATTGAAAAAGTTTTTTCCAATTTTAAGGTATATATTTATATATTTTAAAAAATTAAACAATAATAATGCAATTATATGGTATTTCTGTTACAGCTATTATAATGACATTCAAGAATGTAAAGGAGGGGCCTTCCCTGGTGGCTCAGTGGTTGAGAATCCGCCTGCCAATGCAAGGGACACGGGTTCAAGACCTGGTCCAGGAAGATCCCACATGCTGTGGAGCAACTAAGGCCATGCGCCACAACTACTGAAGCCTGTACACCTAGAGCCCGTGCTCCACAACAAGAGAAGCCACCGCAGTGAGAAGCCCGTGCACTGCAACGAAGAGTAGCCCCACTCACTGTAACTAGAGAAAGCCCGCATGCAGCAACGAAGACCCAATGCAGCCAAAAATAAAATAAATAAAATACATAATTTTTTTAAAAAGATAAAAACAAATAACGTCTTTATAAAAAAACAGAATGTAAAGGAGGGACTTCCCTGGTGGTCCACTGGCTAAGACTCTGTGCTCCCAATGCAGGGGGCACAGGCTCGATCCCTGATGAAGGAACTATCTCCCATATGCGGCAACTAAAAGTTCGCATGCTGCAACTAAAGATCCTATATTCTGCAACAAAGATCCCACATTCTGCAACAAAGATCCCGTGTGCTGCAATGAAGATCCCACACATGGCAACAAAGGTCCCATGTGCTGCAAATGAAAAAAGATCCTGCATGCCGCAACAAAGATCCTGTGTGCTGCAACTAAGACCCGGCGCAGCCAAATAAATAACTAAATATATTTTTTAGAAAAGAACATAAAGGAAAATATGAACATAGTGAGGAGAGAAATGGTTATGATAATCATATGGAACTTCTTCAGAGGAAAAATAAAATATCTGGAAAAAACAATACCCTGGATGGAATTAACAGCAAGTTAGATATCTGATAAGGAAGAATTAAACTTCCAGTAAACTTGAAGACATGACAATAGAAACTATACAAAATAAAGCATAAAGATTTTAAAAAGATAAATAAAATGAACCAAATATCAGCAACCTACAGAACAAAATCAAGCAGTTCTAACATACGTGTAATTGTGGTTCCTGAAAGCCAGTGTGCAGAAAAACTATTTGAGAAAATAAGGGCTCCTAAATTATTCAAATTTGATGAAAACTATAAAACCACATGTGCAAGAAGTTCAATGATTTCAAGCAAGATAAATACAAAGAAATCCACACCAAACACATCATAATGAAATTCCTGAAAACCAATGATAACAACAAAAAATAAATGCAGGCAGGGGTTCCCTGGTGGCGCAGAGGTTGAGAGTCTGCCTGCCGATGCAGGGGATGCGGGTTCGTGCCCCGGTCCGGGAGTATCCCACATGCCACGGAGCGGCTGGGCCCGTGAGCCATGGCCGCTGAGCCTGCACATCCGGAGCCTGTGCTCCGCAGTGGGAGAGGCTGCAACAGTGAGAGGCCCGCGCACCGCAAAATAAATAAATAATGAAAATTAAAAACTAAAATAAATGCAGGCAGAAGAAAAGCATATTAGGTATAGAGGAACAAAGTTAAGAATACAAACAGGGCTTCCCTGGTGGCACAGTGGTTGAGAGTCTGCCTGCCGATGCATGGGACATGGGTTCATGCCCCGGTCCGGAAGATCCCACATGCTGCAGAGCGGCTGGGCCCGTGAGCCATGGCCGCTAAGCCTGTGCATCCGGAGCCTGTGCTCCGCAACAGGAGAGGCCACAACAGTGAGAGGCCCGCGTACTGCAAAAAAATAAATAAATAAAATACAAACAAACTTCTCATCATAGAACATTCTACCCACCAACTGCAGAATATATATGCCTTTCAAATACACTTGGAATATGTATCTAGATAGACCGTATTATAGGTCATAAAACAATTCTCAATAAATTTTAAATGATTCAAACCACATAGAATATTTTCTCTGACCAAAGTGAATTTAAATTAGAAATCAAAAAGAGAACAACTATATAGAACACTAAATATTCAGAAACTAAGTAACAGATTTAATAATCCATGGGCCAAAGAAGAAATCACATCATATATTAGAAAATATTTAAACTGAGTGAAAATAAAAGCACATTTCAAAATTTATGGATTTCAAGTAAGGCATTATTTGGTGGCAAATTTATAGCTTTAAATGCTCATGTTAGAAAATAAAAAAAGGTTTAAAAGTCAACGATCTGTTTTAACCTTAAGAAACTAGAAAAAAAGAGCAAATTATATCCAAATTAAGTAAAATCCTAAATGTATAAATCTATGAAAGAGAAAATCATAAGAAAAGAAAAAGGAGAAAATTAAGAAGACAAAAAATTGGTTCTTTGCAAAAAGTAAAAAGGATAAGTGTTTAGCAAGAGTGACCAGAATAAAAAAAGGAAACACAAACTCCCAATAAAAGAGTAAACTAGGAGACATCACTAGAGAACTTATAGGCATTCATAGGCTAAAAATTCAATATTACAAACAACTTTATACCAATAAGTTCAATAACTTAGAAGAAATTGAAAAATTCCTTAAAAAACACAACTTCCAAAAACTGACTCAAGAAGAAATACAAAATCTAAATAACCCTAAATCAATGAAAGTGATAGAATTTGTAGTAAAATAAATGTCTCCATGAGAAAGAAGCTCAGGTCCAGATGGTTTCACTGGTAAATTTCATCAAACACTAAGGAAGAAATAATATTAAACTTACACAATCTCTAGCAGAAAAATAGAGGAGGAGGAAACACTGCTGAACTCATTTAATGAGGCCAGCATAATGCTGATTTCAAAACTTGTCAAAGACATTCCAAGAAAGGAAAATTTCCCTCATGAAAATAGATGCAAATATCATTAACAAAACATTGCCATATTGCAGAGGTTGGCAAACTATGGCCCACAGACCAAATCTGGCCTGCCACCTGTTTTTGTAAATAAAAGTTTTATCAGAATACAGCCATGTCCATTCAATTACGTATGGTCTCTGACTACAAAGGCAGAGTTGCATAGTTGCCACAGAGGCCATATGGCCTATAAAACTGAAAATATTTAACATCTGGTTCTTTACAGAAAAATGTTTGCTGACCCGTGGCATATTGAATTCAGTAATATATTTTAAAAAGATAATACATCATCACCAATTGATGTGTATATGAGGAATGCAAGATTGTTTTTTACCTTCAAAACTTAAACAATATAATTCACCACAGTAAAGGAGAAAACACATATGTTCATCTCAATAGATATAGAAAATCATTTGACAAAACTCAATAGCCATTAATGATAAAAGTTCTCAGTAAATTAGGAATTAAAGGACACTTCCTCATTCAGATAAACAACATCAAAAAAGTCTTAAAACTTAACATCATATTCAATGGTAAATATTGAACATCAATCCCCTAATACCAGTAACAAGATAAGGAGGTATGTTTCTACCACTTCTGTCAAAATTATACTGGACATTCCAGCCATTGCAATAAGGCAAGTAAAAGAAATAAATGGCAGACAACATAATTGTTTATGTATTAAAGAAAATCCTAAGAAATCTAGAAAAAAATAAGTAAATAAATTAGGAGGTAAATTTATTAAGATCATAGTATACCATGTCAGTATACAAAAATCTATTATTTTTTTAACTGAAGTATAGTTGAGTTACAATGTTGTGTTAATTACTGCTGTAGAGCAAAGTGATACAGTTATACATATATATATATATATATATATATATATATATATGCTTTTTTTTTTTTTTTTTTTTGCAGTACGCAGGCCTCTCACCATTGTGGCCTCTCCCGTTGTGGAGCACAGGCTCCGGATGCGCAGGCTCAGCGGCCATGGCTCACAGGCCCAGCCGCTCCGCGGCATGTGGGATCTTCCCGGACCGGGGCACGAACCCGTGTCCCCTGTGTCGGCAGGCGGACTCTCAACCACTACACCACCAGGGAAGCCCTATGCATTCTTTTTTTTTTTTAATATACTTTTCCATTATGGTTTATCATAGGATATTGAATATAGTTCTCTGTGCTATACAATAGGACCTTGTTATTTATCCATTTGTTATATTTCTATATAGTAGGAGCACACAATTTGAAAATAAAATTGAAAAAAATTCCATTTAAAAACATCAAAATATTAAATGTTTAGGAATAAACTTAATAAAAGATGTGCAATATCTCTACATTGAAAATTACAAAGGTTAAGATAAAGGAATAAAGATTTAAATATGTAAAGAGGTATACCATAGTCATGAATTAGAAGATTCCATATTGTTAAGATGTCAATGCTCCTCAAATTGATCTATAGATTCAATGCAATCGCAATGAAATCTTCACAAAGTTTTCTGTAGAAATTGACAAATTGATTATAAAATTTATATAGAATTGCAAAGGGCTTAGAATAGCCAAAACAATCTTGTAGAGGAAAAAAGAATAAATTTGAAAGGACTTAAACCACCTGATTTCAAGACTTACTGTAAAACTATGGTCATGAAGATAATATGGGAGTAACTCAAGAATCAACAAGTAGGTCAATGCAACAGAATAGAGGGTCCACAAATAGACCCACGCACAGATGTTCAATTGATTTTCAACAAGGAGGTCAAAGTATTCAATGTGGAAAGTACAGCCTATTTAACAAATGGTGCTAGGAAAGCTTGATATCTATATAAAAGCTGTAAACTCCAAATTTTGCCTCACATCCACATCAAAACTAACTCAAAATGGATCATAGAGCTAAACGTAAAAGTTCAAACTATAACACATCTTAAAGAAAACACAGGCAGGAGTCTTTGTGGTCTTAGGGTAGGCAAAGATTTCTTAGATAGGAAATATAAAATACAGACTACAAATGGAAAAAATAATAAAATAGACTTTGTCAAAAGGTAAATCTTCTGCTCTTAAAAGCACTGTAAAGAAAATGAAAAGGTTAGCCACACATTGGGAGAAAATATTTTCAATGCATACATCTAGCCAAGGACTTGTATCAAGATTATATAAAAAACACTTGTGTCTCAAATATAAAAGGCAAACAACCCACTAAGATGGCAAATCTAAATAAATGGAGATACATACTATGTTCATGGATTGGAAAGCTCAGCATACTAAAGATATCAATTCTTTAGTATATATATTAATATATAGGCTTAATGCAATTCCATAAAAATTTCAGCAACCTTTTTTGTAGATATATACAAGCTTATTCAAAAATTTATGTGACCTAGAGGGGTGGGAAAGGGAGGGTGGGAGGGAGACACAAGAGGGTGGAGATATGGGGATATATGTACATGTACAGCTGATTCACTTTGTTTTAAAGCAGAAACTAACACATCATTGTAAAGCAATTATACTCCAATAAAGATGTTAAAGAAAATTTTACGTTGAAAGGCACAGGCCTTAGAATAGCTAAAACAATGTTGAATAATAAAAGAATCATGAAGGAGGAATCAATCTACCCGATATTAAGGCCTACCGTATAGCTATAGTAATCAAGATATTGTGACATCGGTCAATGAAACAGAACAAAGAACTCAGAAATAGACACACAAATATGCCCAACTAATTCTTGACAAAGGTGTAATAGGAAGGATAGTCTTTTCAGTAAATGGTGCTGGAGCAATTGGACATCCATAGGCTAAATAAACAAATATCATTGACCTAATCTTTACACCTTGTACAAGAATTAACTCAAAGTGGATCATAGACTTAAATGTGAAATGTAATACTACACAACTTTCAGAAAAAAGAAATAGGAGGAAATCTTTGGGATCTAGAGCTAGGCAAAGCATTCTTACACTTGACACCAAAAGCACGATCCATAAAAGGCAAAAATAATAAATTGCACTTCATCAAAATTAAGAACTTTTGCTCAGTGTAAGCCCACATGGAAAGGATGAAAAGACAGTCTACGGAGTGGTGGAAAGTATTAAAAGAAAACCCTATAGCCTACAAGGGACTAGAATCTAGAATATATAAAGAACTCTTAAAAACTCAGCAGTTAAAAATACCAAACAGACGTTCCAACCGAAAAACGGATAAAAGACCTGAGGAGACATTTCACCAAAGAAGATATATAGATGACAAATAAGCACATGAAAAGGTGTTCAACATCATTAGCTTTCAGGGAAATAGTCTGGGGTAAAAGGAACTTGGCGACAGCTAGAGACATAGCCAAAATCACACCACAAATACGGTAATAGTATGGACAGTGCTGCTGACATGAGTATTGCACATCACAGTGAGAATATGGCCATCTGGCTCACCCAGGACCCCACTGAAGTCCCCATTGCTCTTGCAAGGAGTACTGGGGGAATGAGTGGCTGGCCTTTGATGCTCTTAGCTTCTATTAGAGGAGTCAGGCTCATAGAAAAGAAATGTCAATGAAGGGCTCCTAAAAAATAAAGATGCTGCATTTAATGTCTAAAGTTCAAATCATGAGAGATGATATTCCCACTTTATTCCTGATGGTCAGATCGCACCTAGAATACTGAATTTATTTCTGAGTTTTATTACACAAAGAAGGCATTACAGAACAAGAGAACATACAGAGGAGAGTGATGTTGACATGTGAAGAAAATTGCGTTAAAAACTGGAGGAAAGATGATACTGGAAGGACTATGAGAGCTGTTTTAAGAAGTCTTAAGAGCTACCATGAAAGGGAAATACTCTGTTTTGTCTGGCTACAGACAATACAAGCTAACACCAAGTGTTAGAGAAATGGATTTCAGCTTTAAATAAGGAAATATCGCTAACAATTCAAACTGCTCTACAGTGGAAAGCCCTTCTTTGAAAACTGGTAAAGATCCAGGCAGAGGACAGAAGTACTGTTACAGAGATTCCTTTTTTGGGTTGGTTGTTGAGTCCTATCTTCTCAAACTCTATTCTGGAGGCTCCTTCAAAACAGAATTCACATCTGATCCTTCATAGCATTCCCATGGTGCCTACCGCCTAGCCTCTGCTCGGGAAATACACAGTGAATAACACACTCTAAGAAAGAGGCATCTTAGGATCCGGAAGTCAAGGATTCTGACTGGATGCCATGTGGAGTTCCTGAGAAAACCCTAGCCAGGGGAATGGGTTCTTCCATGCCCAGACTGATGATGTTTTAGGGCAGACCCAAGCAAGAGAAGCTGATGGACATCAGACAGAGAAAGACAAATACTGTATGGTCTCACATATATGTGGAATCTAAAAAAGATGAACTCATACAAGCAGAGAGTAGAATAGTGGTTGCCAGGGCAGGGGGTGGAGGAAATGGGGAGATGTTGGTCAAGGGGTACAAACTTCCAGTTATAAGATGACTAAGTGCTGCGGATCTAATGTGCAGCATGGTGACTATAGCTAATAACAATGTATTGTATACTTGAAAGTTACTGAGAGAGTAGATCTTAAATGCTCTCACCACAAAAAAGAGGCAAAAAAAAAAAAGCGGCATGTGAGGTGATGGAGGTGCTAACTAACCTTCTTGTGGTAAACATTTCATAATATATGTCTATCAAGTCATCACATTGTACACCTTAAACTTACACAATGTGATATGTCAATTATATCTCAATAGAGCTAGGAAAAAACCCAAGGAAAATCCTGTTGGTTTTTTTTTGCGTCATTTAAGAAAGAATTGTTATATTTAAATATTTAGTTTTCTAATCCATGACCACAGTATATCAATTTGAATCTTCTTTATTTGAGTGTTCTTGAATGTATTTAATAAAGTTCTATAATATGCCTTTTTAAAATAAAGTTATTTGTTTATTTATTTATTTTTGGCTGTGTTGGGTCTTCGTTGCTGTGCGCAGGCTTTCTCTGGTTGTGACGAGCGGTCTGCTCTTCATTGTGATGCGCAGGCTTCTCATTGTTGTGGCTTCTCTTGTTGCGAGGCACGGGCTCCAGGCACGCGGGCTTCAGTAGTTGTGCCTCACGGGCTCTAGAGTGCAGGCTCAGTAGTTGTGGCGCACGAGCTTAGTTGCTCCATGGCATGTGGGATCTTCCTGGACCAGGGCTCGAACCCTTGTCTCCTGCATTGGCAGGCGGCTTCTTAACCACTGTGTCACCAGGGAAGTCCCTATAACATGCTTTTAAAAAAAGAAGTTGATGGGCCTTTCTCCACCACAATGGTCCAGGGTCTGAGCTTGGCAACTTTAGCCTGTCTAGAGGACCAATAGGGCCAGGACCTTAGTAGGTCAGCTTGGAAAAGGAGGGAATGGTATTCTTCTAAGAATATCACTGCACCTGTCATTCAGATTGTCCCCAGGCTTAGCCCCTGCAGACTTAGAGTCCTAGAGTGACAAGACCAACATAATGGAAGGAGGAGGAAGCAGAAGAGGAGGAGGAGGAGAAAAAGAGGGGCGATAAAGGAGAGAGAGAGTTTCTAAAGTCTCTGAAATACAGAGCAGATGCAGCAATGTGTGTACAGAACCAGGTCAATCCCCATCTGGAGTGGAGACTATCACTCCTCGGAAAAAATGCTATGAGGTTTTCGGGAGGAATCACTCACAAGCGCACATCAAACACTCCTTGACGATTCTTGGAACATTGTAGAAGAAATTTGATGGGGACTGGAAGTCCTTATAAAATGGGTAGAACCTAAGCCAGATAAATATTCTATCATTTTCATCATTACAAATAAATTTTTCCTCCAGCCGTCATAGTGAGAGAGACATGGGATGCTTCAGCAAAAACTCGACATTTATACGACAAAAAGGTTACAAGGCTGTCCATCCCCAGGAAACAAATCATACAAAGTACACAGTCAAAGGCCTCAGGGGAGAAAGGAAGAAAGCAGAAAGTTGCCATCGATTTTAGCTTCTTAGCAGCACATTGCTAAGTGATCTTTCTCCCCAGTTCCTCTAAAGATAGAGAACCAGAAGCCTAAGGTTTATGGAGTGGCCAGAGAGAGTGCGGTGTATCCATGGTATCAGGCCACAGGAGGCAAAGCTCACTAAATGGTGGTCCAACTTAGTTAATGATGTTGCTAGGAAACCCACATCTGCCAAGGTTCTACCCACTCTGCTTTCTGTGCATCAGTTACTCACCACTAATGACACGGCAGCATCACCCACAAAGTTGGAAGGATGCCCACCACAAAGCAGGTCAGGCAAATCCCTGCAACCAGGCAGGAGACAGCCTATTTCAGCTGCCTACACACTGACCATACAGCCACCAGCTGCCTCTCAAGGGAGCTCACCCCTCGCCCTGTGACACCTCCCCCCCCACCCCCCACAGGCTGCAAACTGGAACTGCTCCCTGACCTGCTGTGCTCCAGCTTAGCCAGCCTACACCACAAACAGAGTAGGGGTCATCCAAACAGTTACAGTGAGAGCCTGGTGGCAAGCGAGGTGACGGATAGCTATGGATGAAATCTCACTGGAGAACTGGAGGTCGTGCAACAGTGGGATTGGGACTGCTGGGGGCAACTGGCAGCAGGAAATGCAGCTGGAGAGTAAGCTGTGGTCCCTGGAGTACTTAATGAGCACACAATTTCTGCAAGATGCTACCCTGGTCAGTGGGGATCAGAGTTAAATAGTATGGGGCACCAAGAGAGACCTATAAATCGCTAACCAGAAAGCAATGTGTGCAAGGCTGAAGGGGAGGCACGAACCAGATACTGTGAGGAGACCAGGGAGGAAAATCCGCCAATAGCCCAGGAGTGGCAGCCCCCTTTTCTGCCCGTTGGGGCAAGGGACTATGGGAGTCAGCAGACCTTACAGGTACAGGGTCAGGGCCGACCAGAAGGAATGGTGAACTGCCTGCTTGTAGCAAAGAGCAAGGAAAGGGGAGGGAATCACTAGCACTTAGGTCTAGAGGGATAAGGAGAGTCTCATCAAACTCCAAAATGAGGTGGACCCAGGAAATGTGCAGCACTGCCTTCTAGGCTAGTGCTGTTCAGTCGAATAGAATAAGAGCTCCAAATGCAAGCCACGGAAGTGTTTTGAAATTTTCCAGTAGTCGCATTGAAAAAAAAAAAAGTAAAAAGAACAGATGAGGTTAATAGATATATTTTATTTAATAGAGTATATCCAAAAAGTATCATTTCAACATGTAATCAATATAAACAAATTATTAATATTTGGTATGAGATTTTCTTTTCTACACTAAACCTCTCAGGACTAGGCACATTTCACAGCAGAGGGAATAATCTGGAGGATGTTGGAAAGGTTTTTTTGGGGGGATGGGCATTATTAGCTAATGCTTTCTATTAAGGAAGCACTCCTACTTTTTTTTTCCTTTTCTTTCTTTATTATAATAATAATAAGGCAGTGCCCTGGTTGTTAGATATCTCAAAACCAACCTTAGGATTTCATTTGTTCATTAGTGTTTTTTTTTTGTTAATTTTATTTTATTTTTTTAACATCTTTATTGGAGTATAATTGCTTTACACTGTTGTGTTAGCTGCTGCTGTATAACAAAGAGAATCCGCTATACATATACATATATCCCCGTATCTCCTCCCTCTTGCGTCTCCCTCCCTCCCACCCTCCCTATCCCACCCCTCTATGTGGTCACAAAGCACGGAGCTGATCTCCCTGTGCCATGCGGCTGCTTCCCACTAGCTATCTATTTTACATTTGGTAGTGTATATATGTCCATGCCACTCTCTCACTTCGTCCCAGCTTACCCTTCCCCCTCCCCGTGTCCTCAAGTCCATTCTCTACGTCTGCGTCTTTATTCCTGTCCTGACCCTAGGGTCTTCAGAACCAATTTATTATTTTTTTTAGATTCCATATATATGTCTTAGCATACGGTATTTGTTTTTCTCTTTCTGACTTACTTCACTCTGTCTGACAGACTCTAGGTCCATCCACCTCACTACAAAAAACTCAATTTCGTTTCTTTTTATGGCTGAGTAATATTCCACTGTATACATGTGCCACATCTTCTTTATCCATTCCTCTGTTGATGGACACTTAGGTTGCTTCCATGTCCTGGCTATTGTAAATAGTGCCGCAGTGAACATTGTGGTACATGACTCTTTTTGAATTATGGTTTTTTCAGCGTATATGCCCAGTAGTGGGATTGCTGGGTCATATGGCAGTTTTATTTTTAGTTTTTTAAGGAACCTCCATACTGTTCTCCACAGCGGCTGTACCAATTTACATTCCCACCAACAGGAAGCACTCCTACTTTTTAATGAAGCAACCAAGATAAATGAGTCAGGAGTCCAACTGCTACTTGTGACTTGTATCACTAAAAGGGTTTGAGGCCTGGATAATATATTATTTTGATAAAGATGATAATGACAATGATCAATAAGAACATTCACGATAAATAATAACATCCAGCAGTTGAGTATTTGCTGTGTGCCAAGCTCTATGCTAAGCGTTATGAAATTATCTCTTTGATCCTCACAAGCACATGATCTAGGTACCCATTTTATGGATAAGAACACTGAGGCATAGAAAGATTAAGTAACTTTCCCAAAAGTACGTTGGTGAAGTTAGGATTTGACTCCAAGCATTCTGATTCCAGATCCTTTGTGAGAACTAGGGGTGGGGAGTGCTGGCACCAGTGAAGGAAATAGCAATTCCTCTCTTCCAAAGTGAGTTCTCACCTGGGTAGGCAGGCACACATGGTAGAGATATTCCTATCTCTCTGTTGACTCGCCCAAACTATAGGCACACAATGGACATGGTAGACCCTCAAACATTCCCTCCCTTTGGGTCCAATTCAGACATTCCCCAGCTCCTGGGAGGAGGTTAGTAGAATAGACACACTACTTCCTGTGCTTGGCTATATTTTGTGGTTGATCCCCATATTTTTCTAAGGTTTCATAAATTTCAGGGAAGCTATGGTTGAAATCAATACACAAGAAGTTTTTGAGGAGAAGTAAGTTAGTGTTTTAGTTGGACTGGGTAACAGTGGAAAAACTATTGTTATTTTCTGGCTGAGTAATCACCAATATGAAATGAGTTGAAATCTCCATCTAATACAGCAGAGAAAGATGCTCCCTTATAATGACTGCTGCTGGCAAAGGCACACGGAGCAGTAATGGAAGGCGACCCTGGCAGTGGCTGGTTGAATAGATGCCAGATCAAGCATTGATATTGCAGGGTTACATTCTGAGTTGAAGGAAAAGTCTCTTCCTCCTCCTTCAAACTCAAACAGCCAACCTAGAGTTGGAAAGGGAGAGCAATAGAAACATTAAAAATGAGGGGCAGGCTTCCCTGGTGGCGCAGTGGTTGAGAGTCCGCCTGCCGATGCAGGGGACACAGGTTCGTGCCCTGGTCTGGGAAGATTCCACATGCCGTGGAGCAACTAGGCCCGTGTGCCACAACTACTGAGCCTGCGTGTCTGGAGCTTGTGCTCCACAACAAGAGAGGCCACAGCAGTGAGAGGCCCGCACACCACGATGAAGAGTGGCCCCCGCTTGCCGCAACCGGAGAAAGCCCTCGCACAGAAACAAAGACCCAACACAGCCAAAAATAAATAAATAAATAAATAAAAATGAGGGGCGCTCAAGACCACACCTTGGGCCCTGCAGCTGACCCCCTAAGAGCTACCAAAAGAAAGGAGAAAGTCCCAAAGCATTCTCTCTCCTCATCTTCCCAGAGAAGTTAAAAGGACCACCACTACTGGGCTACAGACATCACCCTAGGGTATGCTGACTATCTTGATGTGCTAGAAGAAATGCTAGGTTATGAGTCAGACCTCAGACTCACAGCGGCAGAGGATTCCTGCTCTGCCATTTACTGGCTGTGTGACTGTGGGAAAGTACTTAACCCCTCTGATCCTCATTTGGAAAACAGAGATAATAGAGGTACCTACTACCTAGGGGAGATATGAGGATCAAGTGAGATGAAATATATGAAGGTGTTTTATACACAAAAAAGCAATACACAATATGTGAATTATCCTATATGATCCTTAAATTTAGCGTTTTGTATGATGGCTGCTTGCTTTATAGTATTTGCAGGAGCATATATTCTTATAGCAAATGATCATCATAACTTCTGAGTCAAAGCCTGGTAAAGAACTTGGAACTGGGACCTTCTGGCTCAATCACAGGCACTTTAGCAATTTTATGAATTTATGAAATTGTCTAAGACACACTGATTTATAAGAAATCTCACAGATGGATCTCAACAGATCACCTGCTTCCCCACAGAACCTTCAGGCTGATCCAGGATTATAATTCGCATTTTACTGAGAGGAATTAACCCCATTTAGCAGAGGTGCTAAGACGGTAAAAAACTTAAAATGTCTTACTGTTAAGAGTAATATTGGTAGTGTCATTTTTAATTACCTTATGTAAATTTTAGGATAAAGCAAATAAATATGCTAGCACTAGGAACCAAGATTGTCAGCATAAGAAAAAAGGGACACAAATATAAAATCAAAGAACTTATGTAAAAATCCTGAAATCTTACATTTAAATTGGAAATATCAAAATGAACTTATGATTTATTATTTTCTTTCTATAAAGTACACATTTCCTAGCTTTTTCCACTGAAAAGTCTAGAAGCAGTGACCACCCAGTAGAAATGAGTAGTGCCAAGATTCTGATTTCTAAGTGACATTTCCCAGCAAAAGGAACCAGAACTTTCTGGAGAAATGACTGATTCTAGGTTTGGGGGATGAAATGTACAAAATGGTCCTGGGATATCTTGTTGTGCCAGAAAGCAAGTTTGCTTTCAAAGGTCACTGCAGTTGTAGCAAAAAGACATGAGAGCCAACTGCGGCTCCCCCAGGCCAAAAATGGGGTAATTAAAGCAACAAGAAGATTTACTATAATCTATTGAAGCAAGAATATATTTTAAAATCCACAAGGTTTTGTTGTGCTTTTTTTTTTTTTTTTTACTGTACGTGCCTACTTTTAATCACACTGCAATGAAAACCGCATATGTATATCCAGAACATTCGAAGGACAGAAGTTCTAGTCAAGTCAATAGCTATTTGTGGGTGCATGGAGCTTACTAGGTAGCAAATACTGAATGCTAGGAGCCAAGACAGTGATGACTAAGAATTGACCTTGCCCTTCAGGGTCTCACAGTCTAGAGAAAGTGACTTTATAAGCTATATCAACAAGTAAATTAAAAGAAGACATGTGAATATAACAATACATACAGGTACAGGTGTAGCCCACAAGAGGAAGGGACTGATTTTAGTGAAACATCCACAAGTTTTTTGATCTTTTTTTTTTTTACTTTTTTTTTTACTTTTATTTTATTTATTTATTTTTAACAGGAGGTTCTTATTAGTCATCCATTTTATACACATCAGTGTATACATGTCAATCCCAATCTCCCAATTCATCACACCACTACCACCAGCCCCTGCCACTTCCCCCCTTGGTGTCCAAACATTTGTTCTCCACATCTGTGTCTCTACTTCTGCCCTCCAAACCAGTTCATCTGTACCATTTTTTTTAGGTTCCACACATATGCGTTAATATACAATATTTATTTTTCACTTTCTGACTTACTTCACTCTGTACAACAGTCTCTAGATCCATCCACGTCTCTACAAATGACCCAGTTTTGCTCCTTTTTATGGCTGAGTAATATTCCATTGTATATATGTACCACATCTTCTTTATCCATTCATCTGTCGATGGGCATTTAGGTTGCTTACATGACCTGGCTATTGTAAATAGTGCTGCAATGAGCATTGGGGTGCATGTGTCTTTTTGAATTATGGTTTTCTCTGAGTATATGCCCAGTAGTGGGATTGCTGGGTCATATGGTAATTCTATTTTTAGTTTTTTAAGGACCCTCCATACTGTTCTCCATAGTGGCTGTATCAATTTACATTCCCAGCAACAGTGCAAGAGGGTTCCCTTTTCTCCATACCCTCTCCAGCATTTGTTGTTTGTAGATTTTCTGATGATGCCCATTCTAACTGGTGTGAGGTGATGCCTCATTGTAGTTTTGATTTGCATTTCTCTAATAATTTGTGATGTTGAGCAGCTTTCCATGTGCTTCTTGGCCATCTGTATGTCTTCTTTAGAGAGATGTCTATTTAGGTCTTCTGCCCATTTTTGGATTGGGTTGTTTGTTTTTTTACCATTGAGCTGCATGAGCTGTTTATATATTTTGGAGATTAATCCTTTGTCCGTTGATCCGTTTGCAAATATTTTCTCCCATTCTGAGGGTTGTCTTTTCATCCTGTTTGTAGTTTCCTTTGCTCTGAAAAAGCTTGTAAGTTTCATTAGGTCCCATTTGTTTATTTTTGTTTTTATTTCCATTACTCTAGGAGGTGGATCAAGAAAGATCTTGCTGTGATTTATGTCAAAGAGTGTTCTTCCTATGTTTTCCTCTAAGGGTTTTATAGTGTCCGGTCTTACATTAGGTCTCTAATCCATTTTGAGTTTATTTTTGTGTATGGTGTTGGGGAGTGTTCTAATTTCATTCTTTTACATGTAGCTGGCCGGTTTTCCCAGCACCACTTATTGAAGAGACTGTCTTTTCTCCATCACAAGTTTTCTAATAACACTAAGACAAATTATCATTGTCATGATTGGAAGTTACTAAGACACTAACTCATCACAATAAAAATTCACAAAGGATAAAAATTCAGCATTTATTCTGTTTCTCCTGTATAAACTCTATCTCAAGGTAGCCAAATAGTTGATGAGAGAAAGTTCTTTACAGAAGAATAAAAAAAAAATCCAAAAATCACCATTTTGAAATCTCATTAAAATAATGGATCTAGGACACAATCACTTATTGATAATGAAACCATTAGGAGAAAAACTGATGAGGAAAACTTCATAATGGCAGGATCAGGCTGACATTACCTGAACTCACTGAGGAAAGCTTCAATCACATTTTAGCAATAACAACCAGACATTATATGCCTCCTGATGTAATACAATAGGAAATACACATCACCAACTATGACGAAGTCTCCAAAAAACATGCTTGCACACTTGCACACACACCTTAATTTAATCAACCATCTACATCTACCTATGAGTATAAAAGAAATACCGGGAAAAGACGAACAAGTTAAACTGCACCAAAAAGAAGCAATTGGTCAACTCCAGAACGAGGAACCTTCCACAATTAAGATGAACCTGTCTTTTAAAATGATAAATGACAGGGGTAGGGGAAGAAAGAGGTAGGGGCTATTATATATTTGGAGAAACGTAATGACATAATTTCTAGACGCAATGAGTGGATCTTGTTTGGATTCTGATTTAAACAAATCAACTGTCAAAGGAAAACTTCAGACAGTCAGAAACATTTTAGTATGGACTGGATATTAGACAACATTATGGAATTACTGTGAATTTTGTTAGATATCATAATGACACTTCTGTTATATTTTTTTAAAGTTTCTCTCTTGGGCTTCCCTGGTGGCGCAGTGGTTGAGAGTCTGCCTGCCGATGCAGGGGACGCGGGTTCGTGCCCCGGTCCGGGAGGATCCCACGTGCCGCGGAGCAGCTGGGCCCATGAGCCGTGGCTGCTGAGCCTGTGCGTCCGGAGCCTATGCTCCGCAACGGGAGAGGCCACAACAGTGAGAGGCCCGCGTACCGCAAAAAAAAAAAAAAAAAAAAGTTTCCCTCTTGAGATACCTATTGATATATTTACAGGTGCAATGACATAATGGTGAGGAGGATAGTAGATAAAACAAAAATGGCAACATGTTATTAATTATTGAAACTGAGTGATGAGTACTTAGTGATTCATTATACTTTTTATTTCTATGTATGTTTGGAAAATTCCATAATAAAAAGTTTAAAAGTAAAAATAAAAAAAGCATAAGTTCTTGAGCCAGTCTGCTTGCTTGACTCTGCCACTCACTAGCCAAGTGAGTGTGGACATGTCACTTAACCTGTGTCTCCATTTCCTTATATGCCAAATGAGGATAGTAACAGTGCTATGACATAGGGTTGCTGTGAATATTAAATGAGTGTATGAATGTAGAATGTTTGGGACAGTGTGATACACAGTAAGTGCTTAGTACATGATAGCTACCATAGTCGTCATCACCACTACCAATGAAAAATGAAGTTATCTGCCCAAAGCTCTCTACAAAATCAGGGGTCTGCAAACTTTTTCTGGCCCTGTAAAGGACCAATAGTAAATATTTTAGACTCTTTGGACCATACGGTCTCTGTTCCAACTACTCAACTCTGCCCTTGCAGCATGAAAGCAGCCATAGACAATACGTCAATGAATGAGCATGGCTGCATTCCAATAAAGCTTTATTTACAAAATCAGGCAACAGGCCAGATTTGGCATGTGAGCTGTAGTTTGATGACCCTTAAAGTCTATTATGGGAAAGAAAGCAGAAGTTAAGTCTTCTGCCTCTAAAGATGCATTATCCAATTCTCTTTCAACTAAACCAAAGCCATGGCATGAAGGAGATAGGAAAAAAAAATCATGGTTTTGACAAATGTTATGTCCTGCAAGTTACAGAGCTAACTTTTGAGTGAGTACGTATTTGCTTAAAGGCTAAAAACCTGTAGACCTTTTTAAAAATAAGAATATGGAAAATAACTCCTTAAAACAACTTCCTCCACCACACTAGAAAGAGCTCATTTCTGTCCTGACACTCTCCATCATTGCAATGTTACAGAAACCCTTGTTAATTTTTGAAATTATACTATGCTTTATTCATAGTTGCTCTCCAAGTCAACTATCATAAAAGAAAGTAATTAGCCCCTCCGTGGAGATGTCTTCGTTGCTGTTGAAAGAGGGCTCTTAGGTCTGAAGCGTGTCTCCGAGTTCAATGTTACAGAGGAGAGCACACCTAAGGCGTGGCATTTGTCCACTTCATTTTCAGTGTTCCCTGCTCCCAAAACATACCATGGCGAACTTTACAGTCACCTCTTACTTTTTAAACTCACGGTATGGGGGTGCCCCAATTTTTCAGAATGTTATGAAAGCAAGACAATCTGATGGACTAGTCTTCAAATTTGACTTCTGAAATGTTAAAAGTTAAGAAACATAATTAAACTGCAAATGCATTAACATTTATATAAAATATAAACCAAATGCTTATCCTGATTCACCAAACAAATTACACTTTGAACATTATAAAAAACCAGCTACTTATCACCGGCACCATTTGAAATTATTGCTAGTACTACAACTCCAAATGCCTAAGATGCCTTAAATACAAACCCTGAACATTTACATACTGATTTCATGAGCAAAGCAAAAGGTATTTGCCGGTAACAGTACAGGACTCAGCAATTTTATTGTCTGAGTAATCCTGGTTCGTTCTGATATGAAAATTCAATTATTTTAGAACGGGCCCTCTCATTAAATTTTGACAAGCAGCACGAGCTCGGTACCAGTTATAGCTCGAAGAGACCGGGGGTGCCTGATAGCACCACACTGAATTTTAAAATGTAGTATTTTTGCAGGACAAGATTATCTGACAATTTTGTATTAAAAGAAGAAAAAATTAATCAAATACATTGTAATATTCAACATTGGTATATTTGGTCTTCTTTTTACAGATATTTTACTAAAATTTGCTGCAAAAAATGTTTATTGCATGCCTTCCCCCTGATTTCACAATCGAGCAATGTACTAGAAAAATATGTATATGTCGGTAGTGAACAGGAAGTATTTGACTACACATTTTTACCTACTGCTTCCTTTATCAATTGAAATGTATTTGTGGTGCTTATAAACCTGATTTCCAGAAACAGAAATGACTTTATTTGCATACAGCCTGTGTTTTTATTAGGATGTTTATTGTCCAAGAAAAAGAATCTTTTAAAACAACTTTTGAGCAAGGCTATTGTCTTTTAAAGCAGAGCCCACAGCTGGTCACAACATGGAAAAAAGTAAACAATTTCATTTATTCTCCGTGGGGTTGAAAGAGGAGTAACAAAGTCTCTAGCTCTGGGTTTGTTTGGTTTATTTTTGTCTTGTTTTTTTCCTGTAACACTGGGGTTTCTAGGTGCTGTGAGCTCTCTGCTGAAAGTTGTTTTTCCATGTCCCAGTATGTCTGTCCACACATGACCTGTCATGAAGAGAGGCACTCAAACAGTTCCTATGATGTGTTGCCTGACTGCCCAAACATCCAATACTTTGTCATATTCAACATTGGTATATTTGGTCTTCCTTTTACAGATATTTTACTAAAATTCCCTCCAAAATCTGAATCAGAGAGAAGAACAATAGGTAGTAAGGTGAACTGAAGAGCAAAACAGTACAGAAAAGACATCTGGCTCCCTGCAGGGTTGACCCCAAAATCAAGCAAGGGGACCCAAGAGCAAGTCTGACTGACGATGGTGATTCTCTGGGCAGGTCCCACCTCCCTTCAGCCCACTCTTAATTCTCCTCTTCCCTTGTCTTTCTTTCAGTACCTTTCACCTCTCTGAGCCTTAACACTCCAACTTTGTGTGGTCAGTTGCTTGTTTATTTCTTTTTCCCCACTATACATACCACACACACACACACACACACACACACACACACACACACACACACACCAAATGGTTTTTAACATATTTTATTGAATTAATTTTGATTTAGGGAAGTTTTTCAGAACACTGGGTTATGCACAGAGTTCCAATTAAGTTTCTGGGCCTTGATGTTCTACCTTTAAAGTGTGAGCTTGGTAACTCATATACAGTTCTTTAGAAGAATAAAATCATTGATAAAATAGTATTATACATCTTTTTGGAAAGAAGGGGAAGAAGGGATGAAGAAGGAGAAACCAGGCAAAGAGTTCAAATACAAATAATTGTTTCATGCTTTTGTTGCTGAAGGGAAATATTAACTTAAAGATCTGTTTGGCTTTCACCCCTTTGACCTATAATCCTTATCAACAGTAACAGTTGAATTAGAAAGTGAAATTCTCTATCCTGGAATACTCCAGAAAAATGTTATTCAGCTTTAAAGAACTATCACAAGATGGCAACCTCAGAAGTGAGCCTAGGGGAAGAGAGTTCAACCACAGAACCTGGGAGATTTGAGCAGTTAGGGGTCTGTTGGCCACCTCAGGGCAACTGGAGCCAGAACCCAGGCATTAAGCTTAGACACCAGGTGGAATCAACTTTACTCCCTCTAGCACTAGGAATGGAAAGGGCCTAGAAGCCCTGTAAGAGTGAAGACAGAATTAGACTTACATGTTAAGCTAAGCGATGATAGGCTGTCTAACTAGACTATGGACAGTAATTTCTCACACTAGCAAGTCAAAACTTACACTCCTTAAAAAAGAATAGGCTAGTTCATTATTTTGTTTGCATAAATATACAGACTAAATTCAAGGGGCCCAAGGGTGGTCAATATAACAGGGAAAGTATCATACACATAAAACACAAAACAGATTCACATGTGATTTCATGACTGATCACACCGTGAAGCAAGATGAAGAACTGAGCTCAAGATTTCAAGCTCACCTGTCTTAGCTACTTTTAGGCAGAAATAAGTTTGAGTTTTCCAGGTTCAGCTGCAAGGCCCTTAACTCCATCCCAAATACAGGGGCCTACATCTTTTTAAAATACTCAACAATAAGACTTCACTGCTTATTACCACACCGATCTGGAATTGCAATTATTCAAACAGAGATTTGATTGATAGATTTTGGCCCAGCAAAACATTTCTTCAGAGGAAGTTACAATTTAATTGTCTGAATAGCTTTGCAGACGGCAGAAGAGATGTCTCAAATACAAAAAAGAATCTGGTTTGCTGTACTTTAACCGTTGTAGAATCCAACTTGCAGGTTGGAAGATAATTCAGGATCATCAGGTCCAACCTACTGCCCATTGACAACATGTAAATCTTGTCTACTACATCTCTGCCCAGTAGGCACACACCCTACGTTCAAACATCCCTAGTGACAACTCCAGAGGCAGCCTTTGGGCAACTGCAGCTTGTAGAAATGTCTGCCTTAAGTGGCAATCTGCCTCCCTGAAACTTGTAATCCATTCAAGGTCATTCAAGGCCCAATACAAATTCCTCAATGAACTCTTCCCTAATTCCCCAGAAAGGACTCCCTCAACCTGCTGGTTGCTCTCTATAATGCACTCATCTCTGTATAACGCACTCATTCTACCCTATGCTTGAGCTATCTACAAGTCTCTTCCAGCAGACTGACCCCCTTGAGACTGGAGGCTATCTATATCTCTTTCAACTCTCTAGGATCAGTATTTAGCATAGGGCCTAAAACACACTAGTACTAAATGAATTACTTTTATTCTCGTTAGTAAATAAAATCCTAACACTAAGGAAAGAATTAAGACTCTAGAAAGACCCCCCTACAATCATCACTCTGCTTTATTTTCTTCATACCAATTATCATACTCTGAAATTAGTCTTGTTTATAGGCTTCACTGTCTTTTCTTTAACTGAAGTACAGTTGATTTACAATGTTTCAGGTGTACAGCAAAGTGATTCAGTTATACATATACATATATATTCTTTTTCCTATTCTTTTCCATTATGGTTTATTACAGGATATTGAATTTAGTTCCCTGTGCTATACAGTAGGACCTTGTTGTTTGCTTCACTGTTTCTTAAGGTCTGAAACTGCTCACTAGAAAGTAAGCTCCATGAGGGCAGAGACTATGTCTGTTTTGTTCAACACTACATCTCCAGTAGTGAGCATTATATTCTTTCCTTAGCACTATATCAGTGCCTCACACAGAGTAGGTGCTGAATAAATATTTCTGAATGAATGAAGGAAGGAAGACACAGTTTGGACTTCTCTCCTTAGTTCCAGTCTGGGCATATTCAAAACAGTATCTCCACATGGATATCTAAGCACCTTAAACTTAAGATGGAAATAAAACTTGATGCCCTGTCTAACATGTTCTTTCCCACGTTGCCCTTTCTTATTAAATAATATCACCATCCACCCAGTCACTCAAGCTAAAAACTTAAGAACGTACTCAGTTCTTCTCTTTCCCTCAAATCCCACATCCAACCCATCAGTAAATCCTGATTAGCTCTACCCTCAAAAATATATACAAAACCTGACTCCTTCTCTCCACCTCCACTATTGCCACTCTTGCCTGAGCTACTATTTATCGCTTAGACTACTTAAATAACTTCCTGACCTGTCTCCCTCTTCCCGCTCTTGTTCCTCTATAATCCATTTTCCTCACGGCAGGCACATTGGTCACTGCAAAATAGAAATGTGATCATGTCATTCCTCTGCTTAAGGCACCTCCATGGTTTTCCATCACAGCGTAGAATTCAGGCTCCTTACCGTGAAGTACAAGTCCCTTTGTGATCTGGACCACATTGGGAACCACTACTCCTTACTGCCTCAAATATCAGCTTCTTCCAAAAATAGTCTAAGCAAATTGAAAATTGCTTTCCCCACCACCACCATTCCCTACCCCCTTTCCTGGCTTTATTTTTCCCCGTAGCGCTTACTACCATATGACGTACTACGTGCTTCCTCATTTTATTTATTGTCTCTCTGCCACGCCACTGCCCCACTAGAATATAAGCCCTATGAGATCAGAGATTCTTATCTGTTGGGTTCATTGTTGTATTAGAACAGTGTTTGGCACAGACTAGTGCTTAGTAAACATCTGTTGGATGGATGGAAGGATGGATGGATGGAAGACATGGATTACACATCTTCAGGGATTTCAAAGCTATTTGGGGGGTAATACCAACTGACTGGTTAACATCCGAAAGGGTGACCATATCCTCTGACGAAAAGCCAGTGGAGATCCCTCGCAGAGACTGAATCCTAGGTGTTTGGCGTTGAGAACAAGGAGTAGAACCCAAAATCATCTGAATAGATCATCATTCATCAATTTACCAAGTACTTGTGAGTAGTATAGCACAGAATCATCACCTATAAACCTACCCCAGAAAAAAAGTTTTCAAATGCTCTTTGTTCCAAACTGAATAGTGTGAGAGGGAGGTTTATGGCCTCTGTTTTTCCATTAATCATGTTCAAAAATTGGAGGAGGGCTTAGGTAGTCCAATACTGCTGAATTATGATGAACCAAGAAAATTTTTTTTTCTCTATGTCATAACATGAAATAAAACCCCACATGGCAAAGTCAATTGTAACAGATTGCTTTGGGGCTATAGAACACAAAATGTCAATCCAGTGAAAGGAAGCTAAGATATCCTACAGGCATTCAACAATTTATGAGAAATAGAAAGTCCCCCACCAAATCCCTTGGAATGAAGAGAATGCATTCTATAATGAATGAGAAACCAATCTGGTAACAATCTGGTTTATGCAAAATACACAGAGACTCATAGATGATGTAGTCTAACCATTCAATCTAGAGACAAGGGCACTGAGTCCTAGGAAAGGAAAAGCAACACACCGGCTGCCTCCTAGAGAGTGGATGGCAGAATGAGGGCTAGAACCCAGATGTCCTGATGCCCCATACACAGTTCTATCCAGTACACCACAGACTCTTCCTAATCTAAGCACCATATGAAAAGATGCCACTTTTCATTTTTTTCATTGAGCTCCAAAGATCTCCATTTTCTTTTTCATAAATTTATTTATTTGTTTGTTTATTTATTTATGGCTGTGTTGGGTCTTCGTTGCTGCGTGTGGGCTTTCTCTAGTTGCGGCGAGGGGGGCTACTCTTCGTTGCGGTGCACAGGCTTCTCATTGGGGTGGCTTCTCTTGTTGTGGAGTACGGGCTCTAGGCGTGTGGGCTTCAGTAGTTGTGGCTCGTGAGCTCTAGAGCACAGGCTCATTAGTTGTGGCTCACGGGCCTAGTTGCTCCGTGGCATGTGGGATCTTCCCGGACCAGGGTTCAAACCCGTGTCCCTTGCATTGGCAGGCGGATTCTTAACCACTGCACCACCAGGGAAGTCCCAGGATCTCCATTTTTAAAGCAAAAGTTCCCCTCAAAGAATCCCAAGCCATATGTCTTGGTCTGCACCTGTTTCTGTTAAACCTTGAAAAGGGGAATTTTCATTCTCTCCCAGGACTAGAGTTTTAGAGAAGCCACCCTCCTAGGATACCAGTGTTAGTAAAGTACTTTCTTCAATCAGAAGAGGAAGAAGGCAGAACCTGTGGGAAAGGAAACAGAATCCCTTCTTTCTCCCAATCCATGTCCTCATCAACCTGACATCAATACTTTCTTATAAACCCACGTGTAAGCTGAAAGGTTTACTTCCCTTGTCTGCGTGTGTTTGCATCAGTGAGGGGTTCAGAGAGCAGGAGCTGGGCCTACATAATCCTTTTTTCAGAGACCTTCACGTAGCACCATGTGTAACTGGCACTTAAGAAATGCCTCCGGTGAAGGGCAACAGCTCCTTTTGCATGATGTAAAACCACTCTTTTCTCAGGAGATCCTGAGCACTGAAGAGCCAGGCAGTGTAGGGCAATAGAGAGCAAAGTCCCAGGTTATGCCAATGGGGAAAGAATCTTGGTGAAGCTTCCAGCTGTCCTCAGCTCGGCTCAATTAAGTCTGGGAGGTATTCAGCGCTTTCCCAAAGATCAGTCGGGTGTAACCTAGTCTAGTAGCAGCATCAAGCACTCAGGCATATTTCTTCATCCTGAAATTCATTCATTCACTCATTCATTCATTTGCTTGCTCAGCACATCCTTTAAATCAGACCTTCTGCAGCTTCTATGGAAGATACAGAGCTTATGGTTCTAGTAGTGAACATAGCAGCCTATGCCACCAGGGTGACAATAAAAAGTGAGCAGCATCTTGACAGAGACACAAGCAATGCATTCCAGGGATGCAAGAAAAAGAGAGAGATGATTACTAACTTGCAGAATCCAATGACATTTAATCCAGTGACATTTGGGTTTTGAACTGTGGTTTGAAGAACAAGTAGTATCTGGACATGGAAAGATGGGGGAGGAAAGGAGGTGAGGTAAGGCCTTCCAAATGTAAGGAGCAGCGTGGACGCAGAACCATGTAAATCTAAGACCGAGCAAGTGGATGAATGACAATGTTTGAACAAGATCTGTATTTTAAGTCACAGTGAATGCTAAGGACACAATCCCACCTGCAACCCATGTGGCCTGCCACCCTCTAACCAGGGGGCAACCTTTATTTTAAGCTTCATGTTTAGGAGGCCCCTATCTGGGCCAGAGCTACTGATGAGACATCATGAAGAGGCATACCTTCCTCCCGTCCTTTACAAAAGATTCAAATGAAAAGGTAAGTTGACATGGGTGATCAAAAAGTCAATTTTTCCCCAAAGTACCACCAGAAAATCTCCGCCACTAACAGCCTCTCATCCACCTCCACTTCCACGTCTCCTGCTCTCTGCTTCTGCAGGATTTGACTCGCAACTACTCAACTGGATGAACTAAGGTAGAAATCACAGCCATCTGCTTTCACTGAACTCAGAAAATCACCCAGTTTTTCAGTGATGCCTAAAACTCTTAAATTTTCCAGTCGGTTTACAGTAAATATATGTGCAAAAGACTTTACAAAAATCCCTGCCCCATTTTCTACATTTAATGTAGGTAGGTGATGCGGGGAGTTTGAGTTTTAACTGCATGTGCTTTGGGTAGGATAAAATATAATATGTTGGGGAAAAAAAAGATGGAATGAAAAAAAGAACCACTTAGTGATTTTAATTGGCCTGTGCACAGAATTTAAACAGCATCAGTCTTACTCTTCCACACAAAACACTGAGCAAACAAGAGCTGTTTTCTCCCACTTGAGGCCTTTGAGCTGAAACAAGAATGAACAGTTTGCATGGCTGGTAGTACTCGCTGATTCTTGCTATTAGGCAATTTTTTCCCTCTTTGGAATAAAAATGCCAATTAGTCCTTTTGCCAGAGCACTGCAATAGAGCATTTTAAGCTACTTCTTTTCCAGACCTCTTTTGTGCCACCTTTCCCACAGAGATCTGTTGTGTTTCTTCCATACGGGAAGAAAGCTGTGGCCTTGGGGCAGCAACCTTCAGAGTGGACAGGACCCAATAAAGACCTCACCTGAGGAGGGAGAGAAAAGGCCTCAAAAGGGCTGTGCTGGTGGGACTAATGGCAGCTCAGCTGTGTTAGCATTACTGCCTCGGCTGGGCACAGAAGCAAGATCACATTTCAATTGGCGAC
Source organism: Leucopleurus acutus (assembly GCF_964270905.1). Classification (NCBI taxonomy): domain Eukaryota; kingdom Metazoa; phylum Chordata; class Mammalia; order Artiodactyla; family Delphinidae; genus Leucopleurus; species Leucopleurus acutus. The sequence goes on along the minus strand of NC_139148.1, from coordinate 120,450,741 downwards.
TTGGTACTTCATCAGCTGTTCATGAGCGAGCACGTGGTCTCAGCACACAGCTCCAATCTCTCGCCTCATCCAGAACAACACCTGTAAAGTGTTGAGGCTCTTTACCGAGGGTTTAGATTGACTTAGATATCACGCAGTGTAGAGGTTAGGAGCATGGGTGCTGGAAGTAGACCAGCTGGATTCAAATTCCGACTGTGCTACTAATTAGCTGTGTACCCTCAGTCAAGTTACTTAACTTCTCTGTGTCTCAGATTCCTCTTCAGTAAAATCGGGCTAATAATAGCACCTACCCTCAAGGTTTGTGATGAGAATTACAGAAGTTAATACAGAGAGAGTGGGCAGAGCAGTGCCATACATGGTAGTGGTAGTTATGTTTATAAAAACACCATTTTTAAAAATTAGAAGTCAAAAAGAAATAAGAAAATGTATTTACCTTCTCAAGTACAAACCTCAATGGAAAGTCATTAATCTGGCAGCCTCAGCAATCTAGAAAATGCACTTCAATCAACAAAGGAGAAAAGCCTAAAATGAGGTTGCAAAGTTCATGTTCCACATCTCTGCTTGGCTCAAGAATGGCCTCTTCCGGCCTTCATGCAAAGCCTGCCCAATAATTTTTTTAACATTTTTATTTAGATATAATTCATACACTAAACAATTCAGTCTTTTTTAAAGTGTACAGTTCTGTAGGCGTCAGTATGTTCACAGAGTTGTGCAACCATCACTACTCTCTACTTCTAGAACCTTTTCATCATCTCAAAAGACACCCTGTGCCCCTTAAGCAGTTTCTCCCCATTTCCTCCCCCCTGCAGCTGCTGGCAAGACCTGAAGTGCGTTTTGCACCTATGTATTTTTCTATTCTAGACATTTCATATAAATAGAATCATACAAGATGTGGTTTTTGTGTCTGGCTTCTTTTCTTAGCATAATGTTTTCAAGGTTCATTCGTGTTGAAGCATGCATCACTATTTCAATCTTTTTTATCATTGAAGAGTATTCTATCCTATGGATATACTATATTCTGTATATCCATTCCTCACTGATAGACATTTGTTTCCTTTTTTACTATTATGAATAATGTTTCTATGAACATTTTTCTACCAGTTTCTGTATGAACATATGTTTTCAGCTCTTTGGTAACTAGGAGAGGAATTGCTGGGTCATATGGTAACTTTGTTTAACCTTTTGAGTAATTACCAGACTTTTTTCCAAAGAGGCTGCACTGTTTTACATTCTTTCAACAATATATGAGAGTTCCAATTTCTCCACGTCCTTGTCAACACTTGTTATTGTCTGTCTTTTTCACTTTAGCTATCCCAGTGGCTTGTAGCTGTGATCTGCATTTCCCTGATGGCTAATGATGTTGAGCATCTTTTCGTCTGTTTACTAGCTATTTGTGTATTTTCTTTGGAGAAATGTATATTCAGATCACTTGCCCATTTTAAAAGTTAGCCTGGATACCCTTTGGACACAATCCAGCAACCAGCTGGGATAGCTGGTTTGATTGCCCTAAAAATTAGAAGTAACATATCAGGGAGAAGGAATCAGTGGAGGGTATGGCTATCAGGAGGAAAACATGATGTAGGCAGTGAGGAAAGAAGCAGAAGGAAAAGCAGACAGAAGAACTGAGAACACCTAGCAGCCATTAATGGGGGAAGCAAATAGCCTGAAACACCTTAATAGCCCTGTAGCCATATTATCTGACAGCACAGGATTGGGATTAGAGAGGCAAGTCAGAAAGGAAAGCGGAGCTGCCTGGTCAGTCCATCGGGCAAAAACACCTCAGGGTGCCCATCTCCCCTCATTTTCACTCTCAGTGGTGAACTTGATTTCATAATTGTAGGGACCCATCAGCATCTGTATTACAATTAATATTTGCATTTTTGAGCACCTACTGTACACCAGGTCTTGTGCTAAGCATTCTACACATATCTGATCCTCACAATACTCCTATGACATTTGTTACAGTAATATCCTCACTTTACATTATCTGTAAAGGAAATTAGGCTCAGAAAGGTTAAGTCACTTGCCAAATGTCACACAGCCAGTAAGTAACAAAACCAAGAATTAAACACGTGTCTGTCTGATTCCAAAGGCAGTCATTGTCCTCAGTGTTGTCCACTGATAATAGCTAACAATTATTGGGCCATTACTCTTTGCCAAGAATTCTGCTAAGTGCTCACTGCCTCATGGAATTGTCACAACAATCCTATGAGACAGAGTACATATGCACTGGGTAGGTGGACGGCAAGAGCACGAGAGTGCAGAAGGTGATCACAGAAGAGGAATGCTAAGTCTTCACAAAGGTAAAGCAATTCAGTTTTGTGTGTATAGTTCATGTATTCAGTTGCCACGTAGCCAAGGAAATTAAATGGACAGATACGGATGTGGATTGCTTGAGCAGTAGGAGCAGTACTGTGTCTTGAGTATCTAATGTATGCCTCACATACCTACCCAGTGCATATGTACTCCGTTAGCAAATTGGGATGACTGTGACCAATTTACAGACGGGGAACCTGAGCCTCAAAGGTCACGTGACCTACTTAAGGCCACACACAGCTTTTTAAGTGTCAGAACCATAAACCAAGTCTGTGTGACTTCAAAGCCTGGGCTCTTAATAGCCACGCTCAAGATTGCAAACTGGTCCATTCACTGAAGAATAAGTACACAATGTCAAGGCCAAAAGAAGGTAGTGTCTGAACTAAATGGACTTAATCCTCAAAGTCTATAAATGCCATGAACTACAAGGAAAGTTTGCTTTTGTCCAGCTCATTTCGGCTCCTTTAAGTGGCAGCAGCACGTCCCCAAGGGCAGGATAACTAAAAGGACCACCGTAGACAAGGCTCTGTTGACAAGCTTGATCCCAGACTGATCCCAGACATCCAGAGAGCACCTCTTCCTTGTCTCGCCCTTGAAGCTACTCACTTCATTTCTTGCTACTTAGTCTCTTATGCAAGCCCCTCAGTCTTCAGAGTTGACAAACACTTTGCCTTCCCAGGTGTAATCCTGACGCCTCCTGACTTTCATCTCTTTTTTTGTTTCGGTGCAACCTCGGCCCATGTAAGAGGTAGCTGTCAAACATTCTTTTAACAAAGAAGTAGAACCTTTATTTCATTCCCCAATAAAATCTTAGGTGTGACTATATTAATACAAATACGAACCAAGCTCATTGATTGGTGGAGAGGGAGGTTCAAGGAAAACAGTTTAAAGACCAACCTCAAGTCTACAAAAGTCTTTGGGATACTTCAACCTGGATGTGTAGAACTTTGTTCCACTGTCTAGGCAAAGTCGAGTGTGAGACTGCATTTCCCTGTAGAGTCTATGATTTCTCTAAGGAGAGGTGCAATTCCCCTCAAAATGAATCATTTTCTTCTTTCTCTTTCTCATAAACTATCATTTTACATTGTGATGAAAGTGATTTTTAATGCTTAACTTGGACCAGTCTCATTGATTTGCATTAATTTGCACATTTTATGTTCTTGTTTGTTTGTTTGTTTTAATAATTCACCTCTATTCATTGATAACACTCCTGACAGGCTTTGACTCATCTCATTCCCTGTTCATATTCTTGTGTATACCCCCAGAAATGTATATATTTCATATAAAAAATATATAGCTTGTGCTTTAATTTGCATTTTAATTGTTGTGTTTTGTTGACTCTAAGGCACCATGGATGCCCCACTATTTAATGTACACCACTAGGAAACACTGATGCCACAATGTTTTGTTATCAGAGTCTTTATTCTATATTTGTTGTAAGAGATTTTTAGGCTTACTTAGATGTAGATGCAGGTGTTTCTCTCTTGTGCATGCATAAAAAGGGAAGGTAAATGAAATAAATGACTTGTGGTATTTTGTAGATTGTACTTATTCAGAATCCAACTTTGCAGAATCACATTTTGACTCCATCATTGATGACTCTGTTTTCCCTGAAGATATTTTTTTCTGTGCTAAAGTGATCCACTGGTATCTCCGGGATTTTCTCCCATGTGGCTGGTATGGATTCTGCAAGTTTTGTTGAACATATTCAGGGAACACAAATTACAGCACAACTGTCACCTGATGATAGAAATAATCATTTCAAAGATGCTAAAGAAGATTTCAGAGATTTCAGAGATGTTAAAATGAGAAAAATCTTACTAGTGATGAAACGTGGTATTTATCTTTCCATAGCACAAATGGGATCATACACTACACACTGTTGTACAACTTTTTTCTTTCTTAATATCTATTTTAGACACAATCCATATTCACACATATATATCTACCTCATTTTTATGTGAATGTATCATAATTTACTTTGCTAGGAAGTAGTTCATTTTCCCTAGAATTTAAAATTTTCCAGGTCTTAAAAATCTTTACCTATGTTCCACCCCCTAATTTTCACCTATATTTCAACCCCTTAATATCTCATCATGGCTTGCGAACACACCCAAAACATTTTTTTAAAACTGGTCAAACTCAAGTAAGCATCTGAATTCCACTAACTGTCTTCAAGCAGCATTTAACTGATCTTGCCTTCTTGTCCCTGAACACCTCCCATTATGGTCTGGTGTGCCATATGCACATATGCAGAAAGCATCCAGACGTTTTGATCCTTGGGGTAAAATGGTCATATACGTCAGGGCAGAGAAGCATTAAGTCACTGCTGTCAGGGCTGGCTATACGATTTGCAGGGCACGCGCAAAATGAAAAGGCAGTAGTCGATCTCCCCTTCCCACATGCCAGCAGCGCCAACCCAAAACAGATGGACAACCTCTATGGGTTGCAACCTCTGTGCTAGACGCAATAGGTACCTGGTTCAGGGTGGGTGAGAGGACCCCCCAGGCAGCCTGCTGAAGGCACAACAGCCCTGCTAGCCCAGGGCAGAACCCTTTCTGCCCTGCCCCCGCCCCCAGATGCCCTGGGGCACGTGCACCCGACTCTGAGCCTCCCTGCACCAAGGCCCAGGTCCCCACCTGCCACAATTCGATGGCTGCCCCAGCCGGAGGGCAGCAGTGGTCACCGGGCAGTGGCAAGGAGGAAGCTTGGAGGGACCAGGAGGCAGGGAGCAGAGCAAGAACCTGTGGCTGGGATGTGGTGGGAAACAGGAAGGGGCATCTGTGGAAGCCCCAAAGCCCTGGCACAAGCTCCACTGTCCTCTTTGGACTTCGCTTGCAAAACACATATCCAAAGATAAAATTAAGAATTTCAAGATGGTGCCCCCAGAACACTCAACCCAAGCACAGGGCCCTCTTGAGAGACTGCTCTGTCCTACACCCATGAACCAGCCCTGACCATTGTAAAAACAAAGCTCCCCATAACACCTCTCATCTAAACGACAAAGGTAAAGGTCAAATTAGTCATACTCCAAGGACACTGTGCTTGGAAGCTAAGCAATTTGGATAGAGGAAGATTTATTGGCAAGCTCCACAGGCAGCTAGAGCTGTAGGGCTCCTGTGAGTTTGAGGAGTTGCCGGGAGCTCTCAGTTGCTCTGGGGAGTAATAAGGAGCAATCAGAAAGCATTGGTATGTAATCTATCCAGTAAATTGCCTAAAAAGAACTCAGAAAGAGGAAGTCTCATTCTAAGTAAGTATTCATTTCCATACCTAATTTCAGTGTAATTTTACATTTTCTCTTTTTTTCCACAGGAAGCTGAAAATTGTATTAGCTCCATTCCTGAATTTGTTTGTTCTAAGGAGATCAAGACCTGTGATAACAAGAAAAGTTCTCTATAGGTTTTCAAAGTTGACTTTCAATCACAATACTCTTGGAGAAGCTTGTGACAAGCTGTGTGACATGCACTTTAAAAGAAACGGAAACTTAGGACAATGCAGTCAGAGTAGTGACTTTCACCTTAAAAGGAATCTAAACTGGAATTACATTAGAGAAATAGATCAGACTTAAAACTTGAAAGAACTGGCAGTCATTCAAAAGATCTTAAGCAAAAAGAAGACAAGATATATTTTAATATTCATCATTCAAATGTGTTTTTACTTGTCCCTCACCTATTGTTTATCAAGTCTCCCTGGTCCACGTTAAAAGGGCAGAGAATAAATTAGTGTACTGTTATCAATATTAACATGATGCCCCAGGTTAACCTGACCCCTAAGACTTATTAATTTGCCAAGAATGACCTAATATATGATTGTTGCACCTAAACACTGACCTACAGAAGAACAATGGTTCACTTCCCTGCAGAATTCATTTCTTAATTTATTGTTGGTAAATGTAGTATTCCCTTGGTCCAAGTATTAGGGATTTGAGCATATCTAATCATAAACTGACTTGAAAATCAAACTGGATTTAGAGACTAGTTCCTTAGAAAGCAACAGATCTATAAGTGATTAATAACCATATGATTTTTAAAACAAGCACATTAAATCAGTGTTATTCCAAGGTGATGGATGTTAGACTTATTGTGGTGATCATTTTGAGATATATACAAGTATTGAATCACTGTGTTGTACCCTGAAACTAATATAATGTTCTATGTCAATTATACCCCAATTTTTTAAATAATAAAATTTTTAAAAACTAAATTTAAAAAAAACAGGTGTTATTCCATCCACTTTAGGATATGTTTACATTTTTACCACTATAAAATATATTTTAAAAACAATGCCATATTAAATTTAATTGATTTTTTAGGACTACATTGTGCAAGAAATACAGCTTAAATTAAAGCCAAAAGTGCTTGTGTTAATAGACAAGGCTGACAAATTTATTTTTTAATTTTTTTAAATTGAAGTATAGTTGATTTACAACATTGTGTTAGTTTCAGGTATACAGCAAAGTTATTCAGTTATAGATATATTCTTTTTCAGATTATTTTCCATTATAGGTTATTATAAGATACTGAATATAATTCCCTCTGCTATCCAGTAAATTCTTGTTGCTTATTTAATTTATGTATAGTAGTTTGTATCTGTTAATCCTATATTCCTAATGTATCCCTCCCCCCCTTCCCCCTTTGATAACCATAAGCAATGTGTGAACTTAACTGGATATTGATTCAGGGAAAAAAAAAAACCTAATTTTTTTTTAAATTTTGGGTGTAGTATCAGCCAAGCTTCTCCCTTCTAAAGTTATTTTTCCCCCTTGTAATTAATTAGTATTTAGTGGGGAAGGTGCTTTGAAATTATGTAAATATCCCATTCTTCATCATACTTTTAATTTATTCATTATTTTGATGATCAAATTGTCCCTGATTTAGCCAGTAGGAACCCTTTCAAGTTGGCTTCTATGTCCTTTAACATGACCCAGTTAATTTTTTTCTAATGTTGAGATAAGTGGGGAAAATTTGAATATGAACTGGATATTAGACGATATTAATGAATTAGTGTTAGTAATTATAATGGCATTGTGGGTATTAGGAGATTATTTTTATTACTGGACTATGCTGAAGTATTAGGATGTCTACAACTTCCTTTAAAATGGCACAGGAATAAATATATATGTGCATAGAGAGAGAGCAAGATAAAGCAAACATGGCAAAATATTAACATTTGAATCTGGTGGAGGATATACAAGTTTTTATTGTACTATTCTTTCCACTTTTCTATTATGTTTACATTTTTCATAATAAAAAGTAGGAAAGGGAAAGAAATGTGTCAACCAAATGCAGTTTGTAGACCTTGTCCTGATTCATCTGTTAAAAGACATTTATTTATGAGACAACTGTGGAAATTTGAATACTGATTTACTATCAGATAATATTAAGAAGTTATTGTTAATTTTTAGGAGTAATAATGGTATCGTTATATTTTCAAAAGGAGAACTTACCTATTAGATAATTATTACTGAAGTATCTGTGGATGAAATGATGTTTGAGGTTTGCTTTAAAAATGCAGTGATTTAGGTATATAAATGAAACAAGATTGGACTTGAGTTGATAACTGTTGAAGATAGCTGATGAGTACATGAGAGTCCATTATACTGTTCTCTCTCTGTATATACTTAAAAATTTCCATAAAACAACACTGAAATAAAATAAGAACTTAATGAATTAGGAATAAAAACAGTAAACTTGATAAATAAAATTTTTCCTATGAAACAGACACTTAGCAAGCTTATCCAAGAAAGAAACCACAAATATACAACATTGAAATGTAGACTCCATGGGGGCAAACATCTCAGGTGTCTTGTTTGCCACTGAATGACATGAAAGACAGAAAACATAGCACAATACACAGCACATAGTAGGTGCTCAATAAATACAAGTGAAAGAATAAACAGGAAAATTTAGCCATAAGAGATGAGTTTAAAATAAGAGAATAGTATGTACAAGTTTATGCCAACAAACTTGAACACCTAGATAAAATGGATAATTTTCCCCAAAAAATGGATAATTTTCTAGGAAAATATAATTACTACCAAAAGAAGACCAAAACACCTACAATGAATAATCACTAAATACGAAACTGGATAGGTTGACAAAGATCTATTCCCCCAAAGGGCACTAGATCCACAATGGTTTACACATAATTTTTATCATTCTCTCAAGGAACAGATATTTTCTATATCATTTTCACATTTTAACTATGTCATATTTAATTATATAATTTTCTGTATCATTGGGAGCATGAAAACTTTCCCAATTCATTTCACAAGGTTTGCAAATGTCCAATATCAAACCTGACAAAGACAGCACAAAGAAAGAAAATTACTGTCAGATTAAACCTCTCCAAGAATGCAATATAAAAATCCTAAATAAAACATTAGCAAAAATAATTCAACAATATATTAGAACACAACTAGAAGAGGAGTACATTTTGATCAAGGTGATACCTCCCAAGAAAAAATGGATGGCCCAATATTAGGAAATCTACTGACATAATTTATTACATAAGCTGGTTAAAGGAGAAAAATTATATGATTATCTCAACAGATGGTAAAATAGCATTTGGTAATTCAACATCCATCCCTATTTTGAAAAAATATATAATGAACTAGGGATAGAAGAAATCTTCCTAAACATGATAGAATATTTATCAAAAATTACCATCAAACATACCTAGCAACGAAACACAAGAGCCTTTCTCATTAAAATGAGGAACACAATAAGGATATCCATTATCACCACTATTATATGACATTATCATATAAATTCTAGCCACTGCAACAAGATAAGAGGTATTTCTTTTCAAAAGGAAGAGGCAAAATTATCACTATCTGCAGATGACGGTATGACAGCCTGGAAAATACAAGAGAAAAACTATTAGAAACAACAAAAAATGCAGTAATGTATATATAAACTCAATAGACTTCCTATGCAAGCAATAATACATTAGAAAATGTAATGAAACAGATGCCATATAAAATAACACAAAATAATTCATGGGGCATAATTTAGAAAGTCAGAGTGCAGAAACAGACCCATGCATATATGGGAATTTATAATAAGAATGGTATTTCAAATCAATGGATGAATGATGGATTATCCACTTAAAAATAAAATTACATCCCTGCCACCAAATAAAACTAAAAATACGTTCAAATACTTTTTAAAATTAAAATAAAAGCAAGGAAGAAAATATAGGAGAATATTTCTATAATCTTGGAGTAAGGAAGACCTTTCTACGTATGACATGAAACTCAGAAACCATAAGCAAAAGACCGACAGATTTAATTCCATAAAAAATAAAAATATCTATAGAGAAGAAGAGACCACAGTATAAGCAAAGTTAGTAAACAAATGAAAAACTGAGGAAAATATCTGCAAAATAAGATAAAGGCTAATACTGTGACTTTGTGACCACATAGAATAAAGAGTTCCTATAAATCAACAAGAAAAAAACAAGAGTTCCTATAAATCAACAAGAAAAAAACAAACGCCCCCAATAAAAAATGTTGTAAAGGATACAAACTAGCAATTCACAAAAGTATTCTAAATACCCATCAAACAGCTGAATAGATGAGCTCAGCAAACGATTGCCTGTGGGCCAAATCTGGCTGCTGCCTGTTTCTGTAAACACTGAAACACAGTCACAGCCGTTCACTTACATATTGTCTGTGGATGCTCTCCTGCCACAATGAGGCAGAATGAGTAGGTGCAACAGAGACCATGTGGCCTGAAGTCTAAAGTATTTACTATCTGGTTCGCTAAGGAAAAAGTTTGCTGAGGCCTGGAATAGATGGTCAAACTCACCAATAATTAATTTAAAAAAAACCCACAACAATACTGTCATTCAGCAAATATTTACTGAGCAACTAGTTTACACCAAATATCCATTTTTGCTTATCAGATTGACAAAGATTAAAAAGCACAATGTTGTCCAGTAGTGGCAAGAGAATAAGGAAGAAAACATCCTCTTATACTACTGGTGGAAGTGTAAGTTGGTGAAAACCATGCTGGAGAGTAATATATTAAAAGAAAAAAAAAAAGAGCATACCCTTTGATCCAGCAATTTCATGTCTGACAACTTGGCCTAAGAAAATAATAGCCCCAGTGTGTGAAAACTGCAAGTATATAAGGATAACCATTGAAGAAATAGTTTATGATAGTAAAAATAGTAAAAAAAAAAAAAATAGTAAAAATCTGAACACATAAATGCCCATCAGAATAGATAGATACATAGTTGGTAGGATAGATAGATAGATAGATAGATGGACAGATGGGCTATATAAATGTATCTTAAAAGAAATATCTATTTATAGATACATGGGAACATCTGAAGTATATATACCAAATTGTTAGCAATGGCTATTTCTGGCAGGTAGAATACAATTCTCTGTATTTTAAATTTTTTTCTAAATGATTATGTATTATCAGAAAATGAAAACAAGATAAAGATATTTCTGGGGAGAAGAGGGGTAATTGAAGCTTACATTACAAACTAAGGGAGAAATGATAAGTTAAAAAACTGTATTGGAAAATTAGCTAAGAAAGACTACAAAGGCTGTTTAAGCTTCAAAACTGGCAAATATAATTATTCTAATTTAAGTTTGGTTTCACTTTGACTTAGTACTGAACCAGCAAACAAAAACAATGCAAAGAATATGCAGAAGCTCAAGGATACAAATGGGTGAACCTCCCCCCATCCCACCCACCACCACCACCACCACAGGGCACCGCTAGCCTACAAGGTACCTTTGTGTGAAATAGAAGATACCCTTCTTCCAAGAAATACAACTCCAACCAGTGCAAGTGAAGCCTGGACTGGATTTCAGCCCCCACTTGCTCCCTCTTCTGGGCATCCTTGTGCAGGGCAAAACCTGCACTAACTGCTGCAACTCTAGCTCTCTGTTTCCTTCCTAGTCACTTTACAGAAATGGCCAGTGAATTCATCCTGCAAGAAGTGATTAATTCACCAGGTCAAATGAGGAAAGCCTCATGTCCACTGCTGTTTAAATTTTTCAGCCTGGAGATATCAGGACTCCAAAAATTCACCTTACTACCACATACTGAGTTTTTTCTTGCACTAATTACATTCTTTAAATGTAGTTTTTACTGTGACCTTGAGCCTATAGTTGGTTTGGCCATTGACTAGCCAAAGAACAGTTATGGTTACCTTGTAAAAAAATTAGATAGAATCTAACATAACACTTTATGCAAAAAAGAATTTTAGATTCACTATAGAGAAAACAAAAACACGATGAAACCATAAAAAAAGGAAAATATCTATTTAATATTTAACTTTAATAATGACCCCATGATACGCAAACACTAAAATATTTTCAATAGAAGACAACATAAAGGCAAAGACTGATGTATTTAACATTAGAAAATGTAAATCTCTTACAAATAAATAAACTAACATATAATCAAAAAGCAATAACATAGAGGGAAATAATATATGCATTGATGACGTTTCAATATAAAGAGCTATTACAAATCAACAAATTGAAAAATAAATAAAAGGCATGCAGAAATTAAAATAAATTTAAAAGGCACTGTCACATATTAAAAGATATTCAAGTATAGTAATCACCTAACAAACATATGTTAAAACAAAATTGAGATACAAGTTTTGGCCTATCAAATTGAAAAAGAAAAAAAGATAATATCATTGTCGGCAGGGAGGCAATGAGACAGACACACTCATACACTGCTGATAGGAACGTAAACTGTTACAACCTTTCTAGAAAGCAATTTGTCAGTATATACCAAAAACCTAAAATTCTAAAATACTAAAAGCTTATAACCCAGTAAATACACTCATAGGAATATAGTCTATGAAAATAATCAGAGCTGTAAAAAAAGGTTTCTGTTAAAGGATATTTTTTAAATATTAACAATGAAAATTCCTTATCAGTATAAATGTCCAATGATACGTGAATAATGTAATAAATTTGGCACATCCATATAAGAGACTATTATGGGGATCATTAAAAACTGAAAAGTTCTGTAGCCACCCTTCCCTATAGGCAATGATGCTATTTACTTTTTGTTTATTTTTCCATAGATCTCTTACAAAAGTAAATAGCATCATTGCCTATGGGGATGAGAATGGGGTGGCTACAGAACTTTTCAGTGTCTATCCTCTAATGCTCTCTGAATTTTAAAGTTAATAAATTAATTCTATATATTTTTCCAATTTATTTGTTTATTTTTAAATTTATTTAAATTTTTTATTTTATATTGGAGTATAGTTGATTAACGATGTTAGTTTCAGGTATACAGCAAAGTGATTAAGTTATACATGTACAAGTATCTATTCTTTTTCAAATTCTTTTCCCATTTAGGTTATTACAGAATATATATATATATATATATATATATATAACAAATGTAAGCCTACTTTAACTCATGAGAGGCCTGATAGACCCTATCTATAGCCACATATATCCTTACCTCTCTATCTCCATTTTCAGGGAGTAGAGTGTCCTTCCTCCCATTCAAGACCAAACCCTCACATGTGCCCTTAATACCATCCCTTCCTTCCTCCTTCAAAAGAAAAATAGCTAGTCTACCCTTGCCATCAAAGTTTTTAACATCTCTTTTATTCTAAAACCCTCTACAATATGGCTTTGCCCCCTACTATACTACTGAAACTGCTCTCTATAAGGAGACCAATATCTTTTAACTATGAATTCAATAAATATTTTCCAGCCTTTATCTAATTGGATTTTCTGTCGACACTGACATTCTTTATTACAGTACCTCTTGAGATTCTATTCTGGTCCTTACAACCTGGAAGACTGGAGCTTGGCAACTTGCCATCCAGTACACTGATTATCCCCAGGGACAAAGATTTCTGAGTTTCTCCTCACTATCAGGATTGTTGCTACTCATCATTCTCCAGCATCTAATTCAGAGATACGAGCCATAAGTTGGCACCTAAAGATATGGTGATTATATATTCTAGTTACCATGACACAGTCCTTGTTGATACTGGAATAATTATTAATAGTCCCCCCTTGCACTAAAGTCTGGATGATAAATTATATCGTCACCTTGCGACTTAAGGGAATCCAAGAGCAAGAAAGTGAAAGAATAAAATAATGCCTACAGGCAGTGCCCCAGTAAAACAGACCTGCTCTGGAGGAGAGAAAAAAATCATTGCTTGAACAAAATAAAACATGTGCAGTTAAGAAAATCCAATTATAAATATTAAAAAGATTTCTGGGACTAAAAATGTGTAAATTTTAAAATTCAGTAAAATTGAGGAAGATAAATTTAGACAAATTGAAGGAGAAGCTGATCAATTGTCAAGACAAAAAAAAATTAGAGGCCTGGAAGATAGAGTAGAAGAAATCTTCCAAAAATAGAAAAATGCGAAAATACATAAAAGGGACTTAGAAAACAAATGAATACCTAATCTGTGAAGAAAAGGAATCTTAGGAGGAAGAAAAAGAACATGCAGGAGGGGCAATAATTAAACAAATAATAGAAAAAAAACTTCCCTTAGTAAAGAAAAATAAAGTTTACAAGCTTAAAAGTCTCACTGAATTCCAGGCAGGATTAATGTTTTATTGTGTTGGAAATATAAATCACATACGGTAAAGCACCTAAAGGTACTGCTTTATGAATTTTTACATGTGTAATACCTGTGTAACCAACACAGGGTAAGATATAGAATGTTACCATCACCCAAAAGAATCCTTCATGGCCCTTTCAGAGTCAACATCCACCTCTACCCAGAGCTGGTCATTAATGTGATTTTTAAACCTATACATTAGTTTTATCAGTACTTGAACTTTCTATTAATGGAATCATACAGTAATGTACTCTTTTGGTCTGGCTTCCTTGATTCTACATTATGTTTCTGATGCATCCATATTAATGTATCTGTAGTTTGCTTTTATTCCTCTGTAAAATTCCATTGTGTGAGTATACCATAATTTATTTCTCCATTCTTCTCTTGATGAATATGCAGGTTGCTTTCAGTTTTTGCTATTAAAAATAAAGCTTCTACGAACATTCTTGAACATATCTTTTGGTGGACATATACACTCATTTCTCTTGAGTGTATAGCTAGGAGTTAAAAGTGCTGGGTTATAGAGTAGATGTGTGTTAAGTTCTGGTAGATACTGGCAAACAGTTTTTCAAAATGATTGAAAAAGTTTAAACTTATACCAGCAATATATGAGACTTCAAGGGCTCCACGTCCTCGCTCCAAATTAGGATTTTCAGTTCTTTATAATTTCAGCCAGAATAAAAAAGATGAGAACATTCCCACCTCATTTTGTGAGTCCATCATTGCTCTGATGCCAAAACGAAAGACACTAAAAGAAAATTACATAGCAATATCTCTCATGGATATGTAAAATATTAGCAAATCAATCCAGTAATATACAAAATTTTTAATATGTTATGATCTAATGGGGTTTGTCCCAGGAACTCAAGGGAGATTTAACATTTGAAATTCATTCAATGTAATATACTTATTAAAAGAATAACAAAGAAGAACTATATGATCAACCCAATAGATACCAGAAAAGCGTTTGATAAAATCAAATCTCATTCATGATGAAAGGAAAAAAATACTCTTAAAACTAGGACCAGAAGAAAATTTCTTTAAACGGATAAAGGGCTCCTACAAAAATTCCACACTAACAATGAAATTCTGAATGCTTTCCCCTTCAGATGAAGGAAATGGCAAAGATAACTGCTCTCACCTCTTCTATTCAACACTGTACTGGAGGTTCTAGCCAGGGTACAGAGATCAGAAAGGAAAAAGTAAAACTCTATTTGCCAAGGACATTATTTGCCAAACTCATTAAACT
The DNA here is from genome assembly GCF_964270905.1 of Leucopleurus acutus. Classification (NCBI taxonomy): domain Eukaryota; kingdom Metazoa; phylum Chordata; class Mammalia; order Artiodactyla; family Delphinidae; genus Leucopleurus; species Leucopleurus acutus. Next base: position 120,435,593 of record NC_139148.1, on the reverse strand, counting down.
ATGCAGTTAAAATAGATGAGTTTTATTATAAATTATACTTCAAAAAAGCTGATTTTATAAAAAGCAAACTCTCTACAGAGAAAACTCCAGGCTCAGGACCAGTGAGTTTCATGGTTTCACTGGTCAATTCTATCAAACATTTAAGGAAAAAATAATATTGCTAAGAGAAGTATTAAAAGACCTAAATAAATGGTGGTATATACCAAATTCAAAAATTGGATTATGCAATATTGTTAAGATGTCTATTTTCCCCAAATATAATTAACATACTCCCAATCAAATCCAAGCAGACCTTTTGAAAGAAACTGACAAGCTGATCCTAAAATTTACATGAAATTGCAAAGCATATAGAATAGCCAAAACAATCTTGAAATAAAGAACAAAGAGGGAGAACACACACTACCTGATTTCAATATTTACTTTAAATCTACAATAATCAAAACAGTGTGCTACTGCCATAGGATAAACAAATTTAAAAACTAAAACAAAATACAGAGCCCAGAAATAAACCCACACATATATAATTTTTTGATATTTGATAAAGGCACCATGACAACACAAAGAAGAGAGATTAAACATAAAGTTCTATGATCCAGACATTTCACACTTAAGTATATACCCAAGAGAATGGAAAACATATCTATATACAGAAATTTGTACAAAAATGATCATAGCAGCATTATTCATAAAAACTAAAAAGTGGAAACAACCTAAATGTCCATTAACTGATGGATAAACAAAATGTGTTATGCCCATACAGTGCAAGGTTATTCTGCCATAAATAGGAATCAAGTACCCATACATGCTATAACATAGGTGAACTCTGAACACACTGTGCTAAATACAAGAAGCCAGACCCAAAAGGTCAGCTATTATAGGATTCCTTTTATATGAAATGCCTAGAATAGGCAAATCCATGGAGACCAGAAGTAGATTAATGGTTTCCAGCGGTGCGGGGAGGGAAAAATGGGAAATGACTACTAAGAGGTATAGGGTTTCTTTGGGAAGTGCTGAAAATGTTTTCAAATTAGGTAGCGGTGATGGTTGACAACCTTGTGAATATACTAAAATTTACTGAATTGTACACTTTAAAATGGTGAATTCATGGTATGCAAGGTATATCCCAATTTAAAAAATTAATCTGAGTCTAAATATAAAAGCTAAATCTATAATGCTTCTAATAAAAAATGGGTATATATCTTCATGACTTTGAAGTAGATAAAGTTCTTTAACAAGAGTACAAAAGGCAGTAAAGGGGCTTCCCTGGTGGCGCAGTGGTTGAGAGTTTGCCTGCTGATGCAGGGGACACGGGTTCGTGCCCCGGTCCGGGAAGATCCCACATGCCGCGGAGCGGCTGAGCCCCTGAGCCATGGCCGCTGAGCCTGCGCATCCGGAGCCTGTGCTCCGCAACGGGAGAGGCCACAACAGTGAGAGGCCCGCGTACCGCAAAAAAAAAAAAAAAAAAAAAAAAAAAAGGCAGTAAAGAAAGCATCAAATGAAAAAAGTGATAAATTGAAAGTCATTTAAAATTATAAAGATTTATTCTTCAAAGTACATGGTTAAGAAAATAAACTCTCCCAGGGTGGGTGAAAATATTCTCAATACATACAACTGACAAAGGACTGACAAAAGAACTCCAACAAATAAATCAATAATAGAAAAACAAACAACTCAACTTAAAATAACTGGCAAAAGATTTTGAACAGACACTTCCCAAGGAAAACATACAAATGTCCAGTAAGTACATGAAAAAGTGTTCAACGGCATTAGTCATTGCGGAAATGCAATTTAAAACTACAATTAGATACCACTTCACACCCACTAAGATGGCTAAAATTAAAAAGACTGGCAGGATGAAATGTTGACCTAGATGTGGAGCAAATGGAATTATTCTACATTGCTGATGGGAGTTTAAAATGGTTTTAAACCATTTAAAACCACTTTTTAAAACTTGGGCAGTTTCTTATAAAGTTAAACATACACCTAGAGGAACTTCCACAGTTAGGAAGTTACCAGAGAGAAATGTAAACATATATCCATTTTTTAAAAACCTTGTAAAAGGTCGTTCACAGCAGCTTTATTCATATTAGCCAAATATCCATCAATAGGTGAATGGATAAATAACTTGTAGTATATTAAATACACAAGAATACTATTCAGTATTCAAAAGAACAAACTACTTTTACGTACAGCATGGATGAATCTCACAGACATTAAACTGAGCAAAGGAAATCAAGTGGAAATGAGAGACAATATTTCACCAACAATAGCATGCATATTAGTGTTAGGAATAAACTCAATACGAGAAGTACAGAAACTAGACAAAGAAAACATTAGGGAGATTGGGACTGACGTATACACACTACGATATATAAAATAGATAGCTAATAAGAACCTGCTGTATAGCCCAGGGAACTCTACTCAGTACTCTGTAATAACCTATATGGGAAGAGAATATATATATAAAAAAAAGAGTGTATATATGTATATATGTATATATATATATATATATATATATATATATGTATGTATGTATAACTGATTCACTTTGCTGTTCATCTGAAACTAACGTAACATTGTAAATTAGCCATACTCCAATAAAAAAAAATTTAAAAAGAAAAAATTAATTTTATTAAAGGCACAAAATTCAATCTGAAAATAAAGAATATACTATTTTCTTGGATAGACAGTATTATAAAAATGTCAATTCTCTCAAAAATAATATATAAATGAATGTAATACCTATTAGAACCCCAACAGCTTTGTGTGTTTTTAATTAAATAAAATAATATTAAAATCCATGTGGAAACATACATGTCTGAGAATATCCAGGAAAATCATGAAGGAGAATGGTGAGGTGGAATTTCATTTTTCAAACATTAAACTGTAACTAAACAATAGAATATTGACATAGAAATAGACAACTGGATCAGTGGTACAAAGTGCCAGAAACAGATCCCAGTATTTATGATAGTCTAGGACAAAGATGAGACTGTAATTCAATGGGGGAAAGAGTCTTAATGTATGCACTGGTTACATATATTTGACACTCCACTTGGAAGAAAATGGAGTCTGTTCCCTCCTTCACACCATATATAAAAAAAAATTATAAGTGTATTAAATATTTAGACTTAAAAATGAAACAACAAAGATGGTTCCAAAAATATCTAAGAAATCACACATACAATCCAGACAGGCAGGAAAACTTTTTAATCAAGATCAGAAGAATAGACACTAGAAAAGAAAAGCCTGACATATTTGACTATTTTTAAAATTTAATTATTTTTAATGGGTACAGAGTTTCAGTTTGTGATGATAAAAAAGTTCTGGAAATGGGTAGTAATCATGGCTGCACAACAGTGTAATGTACTTAAAGCCACTGAACCGTGTGCTTTTACATTATTTTATATTTTTATATTATATATTTGTTCATTATTTTATGTATATATTACCACAGTGAAAAAATAATGAGATTTAAATGACAAAATATATCCTAAACAAATTTATTAGACAACTGATATGCTAAATATACACATACACCTGCATACACATATATTTTAAACACTTATGAGAGTAAAAGGCTTCAAATCTATAATTTTGCAAATGGCCAAAGAACGTCAAAAGGCATTAACAAGAGAAGATATAAGAATGGCAAAAAAGCACATGAAAAGATGCTCAATGTCATTAGTCATCAGAGAAAAGCAAATTAAACTATAATCAGATACCACGTCACACCCACTAGAATGGCTAAAATTAAAATAACTAACAATATGAAGTATTGGCCGTGTGTAGATAATTTTTCAAAAATAATAAAATGAGAGACAGGGATAGAGAGAGAGAGAGAAAGCATATATGAAAACAAGCAGCTTTTCCTCTTCTCTTTTCTGAGCTGCCCCAGCATCCTGCCACCCTACCTCCTTTAGCAGCACTTCTGAACACTTCAGAGAGGAAGACTCCAGGAATCTGTCCGGGGAGAGCCATGTGGCTGACAGGATCATGGTACTCCCGCCGAGTGTCAGGCCTGATCCTCGGAGGTGGGAGAGCCGAGTTCAGGACATTGGAGCACCAGAGACCTCCTGGCTCCACATAATATCAATCAGTGAAAGCTCTCCCAGAGATCTCCATCTCAACGCTAAGACCCAGCTCCACCCAATGGACAGCAAAGTCCAGTGCTGGACACCCCATGCCACACAACTAGGAAGGAACACAACCCCACCCATTAGCAGAGAGGCTGCCTAAAATCATAATAAGGTCACAGACACCCCAAAACACACCACCGAACTCAGTCCTGCCCACCAGAAAGACAAGACCCAGCCTCATCCACCAGAACACAGGCACCAGTGCCCTCCACCAGGAAGCCTACACAAGCCACTGAACCAACCTTAGCCACTGGGGGCAGACACCAAAAACAACGGGAACTACGAACCTGCAGCCTGCGAAACGGAGACCCCAAACACAGTAACTTAAGCAAAATGAGAAGACAGAGAAACACACAGCAGATGAAGGAGCAAGGTATAAACCCACCAGACCGAACAAATGAAGAAGAAATAGGCAGTCTTCCTGAAAAAGAATTCAGAGTAATGATAATAAAGATGATCCAAAATTTTGGAAATACAATGGAGAAAATACAAGAAACGTTTAAGAAGGAACTAGAAGAACTAAAGAGCAAACAAACAATGATGAACAACACAATAAATGAAATTAAAAATTCTCTAAAAGGAATCAAGAGGAGAATAACTGAGTCAGAAGAACAGATAAGTGACTTGGAAGACAAAATACTGGAAATAACTACTGCAGAGCAGAATAAAGAAAAAAGAATGAAAAGAATTGAAGACAGTCTCAGAGAACTCTGGGACAGCATTAAATACACCAACATTCGAATTATAGGGGTCCCAGAAAAAGAAGAGGAAAAAAAAGGGACTGAGAAAATATTTGAAGAGATTAGAGTTGAAAACTTCCCTAACATGGCAAAGGAAATAGTCAATCACGTCCAGGAAGTACAGAGAGTCCCATACACGATAAACCCAAGGAGAAACACGGCAAGACACATATTAATCAACCTAACAAAAATTAAATACAAAGAAAAAATATTAAAAGCAGCAAGGGAAAAGCAACAATTAACATACAAGGAACTCCCCATAAGGTTAACAGCTGATCTTTCAGTAGGAACTCTGCAAGCCAGAAGGGAGTGGCAGGACATATTTAAAGGGATGAAAGGGAAAAACCTACAAACAAGATTACTCTACCCAGCAAGGATCTCATTCAGATTTGATGGAGAAATTAAAACCTTTACAGACAAGCAAAAGCTAAGAGAATTCAGCACCATCAAACCAGCTTTACAACAAATGCTAAAGGAACTTCTCTAGGCAGGAAACACAAGTAAAGGAAAAGACCTACAAAAACAAACACAAAACAAGTAAAAAAATGGTAATAGGAACATACTTTTGGATAACTACCTTAAATATAAATGGATTAAATGCTCCAACCAAAAGGTATAGTCTGGTTGACTGGATACAAAAACAGGACCCGTTAATATGCTGTCTACAAGAGACCCACTTCAGACCTAGGGACACATACAGACTGAAAGTGAGAGGATGGAAAAAGGTATTCCATGAAAATGAAAATCAAAAGAAAGCTGGAGGGCTTCCCTGGTGGCGCAGTGGTTGAGAGTCTGCCTGCCAATACAGGGGACGCGGGTTCGTGCCCTGGTCCAGGAGGATCCCACATGCCGCAGAGTAGCTGGGCCCGTGAGCCACGGCTGCTGGGCTTGCGCATCTGGAGCCTGTGATCCGCAACGGGAGAGGCCACAGCAGTGAGAGGTCCGCGTACAGCAAAAAAAAATAAATAAATAAAGACTATTACAAGAGACAAAGAAGGACATTATATAATGATCAAGGGATCAATCCAAGAAGAAGATATAACAATTTTAAATATTTATGCACCCAACAAAGGAGCACCTCAATATATAAAGCAAATGCTAACAGCCATAAAAGGGGAAGTCAACAGTAACACAATCATAGTAGGGGACTTTCTGTGGACACTTTCACCAAAGGACAGATCATCCAAAATGAAAGTAAATACGGAAACACGAGCTTTAAATGACACATTAAACAAGATGGACTTAATTGATATTTATAGGACATTCCAACTGAAAACAACAGAATACACTTTCTTCTCAAGTGCTCATGGAACATTCTCCAGGATAGATCATATTTGGGTCACAAATTAAGCCTTGGTAAATTTAAGAAAATTGACATCGTATCAAGTATCTTTTCCAAACACAACACTATGAGACTAGATATTAATTACAGGAAAAAAACTGTAAAAAATACAAACAAATGGAGGCAAAACAATACACTACTAAATAACCAAGAGATCACTGAAGAAATCAAAATATACCTAGAAACAAATGACAAGGAAAACACGAGAACCCAAAACCTATGGGATGCAGCAAAAGCAGGTCTAAGAGGGAAGTTTATAGCAATAAAATCCTACCTCAAGAAACAAGAACTATCTCAAATAAACAACCTAACCTTACACCTAAAGCAATTAGAGAAAGAAGAACAAAAAAACCCCAAAGTTAACAGAAGGAAAGAAATCATAAAGATCAGAGCAGAAATAAATGAAAAAGAAATGAAGGAAACAATAGCAAAGATCAATAAAACTAAAAGCTGGTTCTTTGAGAAGATAAACAAAATTGATAAGCCATTAGCCAGACTCATCAAGAAAAAAAGGGAGAAGACTCAAATAACCAGAATTAGAAATGAAAAAGGAGAAGTAACAACTGACACTGCAGAAATACAAAGGATCATGAGAGATTACTACAGCAACTCTATGCCAATAAAATGGACAACCTGAAAGAAATGTACAAATTCTTAGAAAAGTACAACCTTTTGAGACTGAACCAGGAAGAAATAGAAAATATAAACAGACCAATCACAAGTACTGAAATTGAAACTGTGATTAAAAATCTTCCAACAGGGCTTCCCTGGTACCACAGTGGTTGAGAGTCCACCTGCCGATGCAGGGGACACAGGTTCGTGGCCCGGTCCGGGAAGATCCCACATGCCGCGGAGCGGCTGGGCCTGTGAGCCATGGCCACTAAGCCTGTGCGTCTGGAGCCTGTGCTTCACAATGGGAGAGGCCACAATAGTGAGAGGCCCGTGTACCACAAAAAAAAAAAAAAAAAAAATCTTCCAACAAACAAAAGCCCAGGACTAGATGGCTTCACAGGAGAATTCTATCAAACATTTGGGAAGAGCTAACACCTATCCTTCTCAAACTCTTCCAAAATATAGCAGAGGGAGGAACACTCCCAAACTCATTCACGAGGCCACCATCACCCTGATACCAAAACCAGACAAGGTTGTCACAAAAAAAAAAACCTACAGGCCAATATCACTGCTGAACATAGATGCAAAAATCCTCAACAAAATACTAGCAAACAGAATCCAACAGCACATTAAAAGGATCATACACCATGATCAAGTGGGGTTTATTCCAGGAATGCAAGGATTCTTCAATATGCACAAATCAATCAATGTGATACACCATATTAACAAACTGAAGGAGAAAAACCATATGATCATCTCAATAGATGCAGAGAAAGCTTTCGACAAAATTCAACACCCATTTATGATAAAAACTCTCCAGAAAGTGGGCATAGAGGGAACTTACCTCAACATATGACAAACCCACAGCCAACGTCATTCTCAATGGTGAAAAACTGAAACTATTTCCACTAAGATCAGGAACAAGACAAGGTTGCCCACTCTCACCACTATTATTCAACATAGTTTTGGAAGTTTTAGCCACAGCAATCAGAGAAGAAAAAGAAATAAAAGGAATCCAAGTCAGGAAAGAAGAAGTAAAACTGTCACTGTTTGCAGATGACATGATACTATACAAAGAGAATCCTAAACATGCTACCAGAAATCTCCTAGAGCTAATCAATGAATTTGGCAAAGAAGCAGGATACAAAATTAATGCACAGAAATCTCTTGCATTCCTGTACACTACTGATGAAAAATCTGAGAGAGAAATTAAGGAAACATTCCCATTTACCACTGCAACAAAAAGAATAAAATACCTAGGAATAAACCTACCTAGAGAGACAAAAGACCTGTATGCAGAAAACTATAACACACTGATGAAAGTAATTATAGATGATACCAACAGATGGAGAGATATACCATGTTCTTGGATTGGAAGAATCAATACTGTGAAAATGACTATAGTACCCAAAGCAATCTACACATTCAATTCAATCCCTATCAAACTACCAATGGCATTTTTCACAGAACTAGAACAAAAAAATTCACAATTTTGAGAAAGAAAAACAGAGCTGGAGGAATCAGGCTCCCTGACTTCAGACTATACTACAAAGCTACAGTAATCGACAGTATGGTACTGGCACAAAAACAGAAATATAGATCAATGGAACAGGATAGAAAGTCCAGAGATAAACCCACACACATATGGGAACCTTATCTTTGATAACAGAGGCCAGAATATACAATGGAGCAAAGACAGCCTCTTCAATAAGTGGTGCTGGGAAAACTGGACAGCTACATGTAAAAGAATGACATTAGAACACTCTCTAACACCATACACAAAAATAAATTCAAAATGTATTAAAATCCTAAATGTAAGGCCAGACACTATAAAACTCTTAGAGGAAAATATAGGCAGAACACTCTATGACATAAATCACAGCAAGATCCTTTTTGACCCACCTCCTAAAGAAATGGAAATAAAATAAAAATAAACAAATGGGACCTAATGAAACTTAAAAGCTTTGCACAGCAAAGGAAACCATAAAAAAGATGAAAAGACAACCCTCAGAATGGGAGAAAATATTTGCAAACGAAGCAACTAACAAGGGAGTAATCACCAAAATATACAAGCAGCTCATGCAGCTCAATATCAAAAAACAAACAACCCAATCCAAAAATGGGCAGAAGACCTAAATAGACATTTCTCCAAAGAGGATATACAGATTGCCAACAAACACATGAAAGGATGCTCAACATCACTAATCATTAGAGAAATGCAAATCAAAACCACAATGAGGTATCACCTCACACCAGTCAGAATGGTCATCATCAAAAAATCTACAAACAATAAATGCTGGAGAGGGTGTGGAGAAAAGGGAACCCTCCTACACTGTTGGTGGGAATGTAAATTGATACAGCCACTATGGAGAACAGTATGGAGGTTCCTTAAAAAACTACAAATAGAACTACCATATGACCCAGCAATCCCACTACTGGGCATCTACCCTGAGAAAACCATAATTCAAAGAGTCAGGTACCACAATATTCATCGCAGCTCTATTTACAATAGCCAAGACATGGAAGCAACCTAAGTGTCCATCGACAGATGAATGGATAAAGGAGATATGGCACATATATACAGTGGAATATTACTCAGCCATAAAAAGAAACGAAATTGAGTTATTTGTTGTTAGGTGGATGGACCTAGAGTCTGTCATACAGAGTGAAGTCAGAAAGAGAAAAACAAATACTGTATGTTAACACATATATATGGAATCTTAATTTTAAAAAATGGTTCTGAAGAACCTAGGGGCAGGACAGGAATCAAGACGCAGACATAGAGAATGGACTTAAGGAGACGGGGAGGGGGAAGGGTAAGATGGGACGAAGTGAAAGAGTGGCATGGACATATATACACTACCAAATGTAAAATAGATAGCTAGTGGGAAGCATCTGCCTAGCACAGGGAGATCAGCTGGGTGCTTTGTGACCACCTAGAGGGGTGGGATAGGGAGGGTGTGGGAGGGAGACACAAAAGGGAGGAGATATGGGGATATATGTATGCATATAGCTGATTCACTTTGTTATAAAGCAGAAACTAACACACCATTGTAAAGCAATTATACTCCAATAAAGATGTTTAAAAAATAAACAACAACAAGAAAAAAAACCTAGCAATTCACAGCAGAACAAATCCAGGTGATTGGTAAACATTTGAGAAGATGCTCACTAGTATTTAAAAAATGCAAATTAAAGTAACAAGGATTAGTCCCATCCCTTTGCTACTGGAAATGGTAACTACTATTTCATTTTTGAAATGTATGTCCTTGAACCAGAAATCCCACTCCTAGGAATTTACCTCACAGAAGGAAAAGCACCAGTATATATAAAACGTTATGTCTATTTGTATATCAGAAAATGAACAAAAGTTAAAAACAGAAAGAAAACTGTGTGTGTATATGTATGTAATATGGAATGGATAGGCCTAGGATCACCATTCTTTTTACTCCTTCTGGGTGGTCTTACCTGCTCTTAAGGGTAATATGCTGATGGTTTCCAAATCTTTATGTTGAGGCCAGACTGCTCTCCTGCACTTTAGACAGCAGACTGCACAGTCCCCGCTGAATGTCTCTAAAGTAGGGCCAGGTATATCATTTGTGAGCCTAGAAAAGAATGAAAATGCAAGACACTTGTTCATAAAGGAGGAAAAAGTGCCATTAAAAGTACTAAGATATAAAATATTTTCCTTTAAAATATTTCATTTTTTATAAAAACAGAAGAAGGGTAACAGTGATCATCATCCTATTAGTGATGAGGGTTAGAAGTATCCTAGTACTGCTGGAACAAATGACCACAAGCTTAGTAGCTCAAAGCAACCCAAACATATTACCTCCCAGTTCTGGAACTTAAGAGTTCTGTAATCAAGATATCAGCTCCAGGAAAAAAAATTCATTTCTTGCCTTTTCAGCAACTAGTGGCATTCCTTCATTTGTGGCCCCTTCCACCATTTTCTTTTTTTTTTTTTTTTACATCTTTATTGGAGTATAATTGCTTTACAATGGTGTGTTAGTTTCTGCTTTTCAAAGCCAGCAGCAGAGCATCTTCCAATCTCACTCTCCCTGCCCTCTCTCTCTCTCCTACCCCTCATCTCTGCTTCCCTCATCACAACTCCTTCTCTGACTCTTCCTCTTTCCCTTATAAAGACCCTTGTAATTATACATTGGGCCCACCCGGATAATCCAGCATAATCTCCCCATCGCAAGATCCTTAATTTAATCGTAACTACAAAGTCTTTTTTTACCAAGTGAGGTAACATATTCATAGGTTCTGGGACATGGTTCTGGACATGGATGTCTTTGGTGTGTGTGTTGAAGGGGGGACATTATTCTGTCTACCACAATGATTAACAATGTAAATTTACAAATTGCAAAAAATATTTTTGGTGTCATAATATTATATAACACAATATATTTACTAATACTTTCATAATGTGATACTACCTTGATCGATCACAAGATTTTTCTGGCTCAGTTTTCTACAAATTTATTTATTAGGTCATCAAAATTTATACTTTTAGCAACTTCATTTTCAATCAACATAATTGAAGGCACCATCAGTCTTTCTTGGCAAATGCAAGATGGCAAATGATTTTTGATAATTTCAAATTTAGAGAAGGAACTTCCTGCTGATGCAGCCGTTACTGGTGCTGATATGAGTATTTTATGGCCTGTAGCAACTTTGGGATTAATGTATAAATTTTAGTACATCTAGAATTTATGATTCTCATGGACCTATTGTTCTAAAAAGGTTTAACTCGTAATACAAATCAGCTTTGTGTAAGTCTGCATTCAATTTTAAATGTACATTTATATAATAGTATATTAATTTTTCCTCTGACATTTCCTGTAACTTGTGAGGGTTGTACAATAAACCGAAAGTGGCTTCATGATGTGTATATAACTCAAAACATCTGTTTATGCATTCTATTGCTACATTCAGTTACAAGGAAAATTAATTTAAAAATTGTCTTCCTCACTAATAAGTGGCTCATCTGAAGCTTCATATGAAAATAGTGTTCTTTTCTGTTGAAGACTGATCCCTAAATCTAATTTATCTTTCTAAACCTGTGGGTATTTGCTTTGCAATACTGCAGCAGTTTTAAAAACCAGAAAGTCTAAACTCTTTGAAGAATTCTAATAAATCCTTTATATATGCATTACTACAATTCCACATGTACACCTTTATTTTGTAATAATTCACTGACAAAGTTTAATGCCTAAGTGAGAGCAGTTCTTGTCACGGCACTCAGGTTGGAGAGTTCATATTTGTGTAAATCCTACAGGGATGGGCTCCAGGGACAGAGAGGCAAACCCATTTCCCATCGTGAGCCCCAATGTGGAGCCGCTGCTCTCTCCTGCACCTACAGCTCCTGCTACCAGGGCTGCTGCTTCTGATGCTATGGACAGCACCAATCTGGACCCAGTTCCTAGCCTGACTGCCTTGGGGCCCCATGTGCCCCAGACTGCACAAGAGGCCTATTTGGTTTATTTGTTTGTTTGTTTTAAATTAATTTTTTTGGAGTATAGTTGATTAACAATGTTGTGTTAGTTTCTGCTGTATAGCAAAGTGAATCGGTTATACATATACATATATCCAATCTTTTTTAGATTCTTTTCCATATATGTCATTACAGAGTATTGAGTAGAGTTCCCTGTGCTATACAGTAGGTCCTTATTAGTTATCTGCTTTCTATATAGTAGTGTGTATATGTCAATCCCCCACATTACCTTCCATGCCTGTGGACCTGAACCCACATGTGCACACGCTACCACCAAGCATATCTCCACTGTTCACGCACATGCTTCATTGTCATATCAGACTTCATTTACAAAACACAGATCAAAGATAACATTGTTATGAATCTTAAGAAGACAACAGCAAAGCATTAAAACAATTATGGGGTCCTTCTGGGAGTGGGATCCCTATGTGACCGCCCAGGTGGCACACCAAAGAAGATGGCCCTGGTGCCAGTTAGGCCCCTTGGTACCTAAGCAATCAGTGAACATACATCAGGTCCATGTCACAGATCTGGTGTTCACACATGGTATCTTTCTCCATCCTCTCCTAAATGTGCTCTAACAAGGAGGAACTTGGGAGTAGAAACAAATGACTGTTTCTACTTCTACTACCAAAATAATCGCTCAGATGGCTGTATGCCTTTGTATTTTCATACCCATTATCTCACTAGAGTGCCACAATCCACTGCGGTAGTGAGAAAGGATTATTGGTTCTAATTAATTAAACCTCACAACAATCCACGGTGGTCTGGAAGTATTTTTAATGCTGTCTGACAGATGAAGTCAGAGGTAAAATAACTTTCCTATCTACCCCACCAGGCTGTTGGGGAAACTGAAGTAAAAAGTGGTTATGAAAAGTGTTTTGTCAACAATGAGGTAGAGAACACATATAAGATATTACCATTATCCTTCTTTGGGAACATCACATGGTAAGGGCAGGTTTTACTCTAACTAATCAAGATATCACCTCTTAAATAGTAAATCTTTTCAGCTCAGGCTACCTGGCCAAACAACCTAAGATCACTATACCTTAATCCAAACTCTTCATGGTCTCAGTCCATTCAAGAAGTGCAATTTGCTAGTTCCAGAAAAATAAAATTAGGCGACCAGCTAAGAATATCCAAATAAATTCAAAAATGAGTCTGAGATATACAAAAGAGGAAAAAATACTATGGTACGTTTCTAAAGTAAGTAACATATTACTGTAAAACTATTGGGTTAAAAAGGTAAATCATAAATAAAATTATGAAATTCTTAGAACTCAAGGGCAATTAAAAAATCACATGTCAAAACTTTGTGGGATGCAGAGAGAACTTTCGGGCTTTTTTTTTTTTAATTTTTGAATTAAAAATTTTTTTTTTTTATACAGCAGGTTCTTATCAGTTATCCATTGTATACATATTACTGTATATATGTCAATACCAGTCTCCCAGTTCATCACACCACCACCACCACCCACCACTTTCCCCCTTGGTGTCCATAGGTTTGTTCTCCACATCTGTGTCTCTATTTCTGCCCTGCAAACCGGTTCATCTGTACCATTTTTCTAGGCTCCACATATATGCATTAATATACGATATTTGTTTTTCTCTTTCTGGCTTACTTCACTCTGTATGACAGTCTCTAGGTCCATCCACCTCACTACAAATAACTCAATTTCGTTTCTTTTTATGGCTGACTAATATTCCATTGTATATATGTGCCACATCTTCTTTATCCATTCATCTGTCGATGGACACTTACGTTGCTTCCATGTCCTGGCTATTGTAAATAGTGCTGCAGTGAACATTGTGGTACTTGACTCTTTTTGAATTATGGTTTTCTCAGGGTATATGCCCAGTAGTGGGATTGCTGGGTCATATGGTAGTTCTATTTGTAGTTTTTTAAGGACCCTCCACACTGTTCTACATTGTGGCTGTATCAATTTACATTCCTACAAACAGTGCACGATGGTTCCCTTTTCTCCACACCCTCTCCAGCATTTATTGTTTGTAGATGTTTTGATGATGGCCATTCTGACTGGTGTGAGGTGATACCTCATTGTAGTTTTGATTTGCATTCTCTAATGATTAGTGAAGTTGACCATCCTTTCATGTGTTTGTTAGCAATCTGTATATCTTCTTTGGAGATATGTCTATTTAGGTCTTCTGCCCATTTTTGGATGGGGTTGTTTGCTTTTTTAATATTGAGCTACATGAGCTGTTTATATGCTTTGGAGATTAATCCTTTGTCCATTGATTCGTTTGCAAATATTTTCTCCCATTCTGAGGGTTGTCTTTTGGTCTTGTTTGGTAGCTTCCTTTGCTTTGCAAAAGCTTTTAAGTTCCATTAGGTCCCATTTGTTTATTTTTGTTTTTATTTCCATTACTCTAGGAGGTGGATCAAAAAAGATCTTGCTGTGATTAATGTCAAAGCAAGACAAACATAATGTCTTATGTGTTCCTCTAAGAGTTTTATAGGGTCCGGTCTTATATTTAGGTCTCTAATCCATTTTGAGTTTATTTTTGTGTATGGTGTTAGGGAGTGTTCTAATTTCATTCTTTTACATGTAGCTGTCCAGTTTTCCCAGCACCACTTATTGAAGAGGCTGTCTTTTCTCCATTGTATATCCTTGCCTCCTTTATCATAGATTAGTTGACCACAGGTGCGTGGGTTTATCTCTGGGCTTTCTATCCTGTTCCATTGATCGATATTTCTGTTTTGTGCCAGTACCATACTGTCTTGATTACTGTAGCTTTGTAGTATAGTCTGAAGTCAGGGAGTCTGTTTCCTCCACCTCCATTTTTTTCCCCTCAAGACTGCTTTGGCTATTCGGGGTCTTTTGTGTCTCCATGCAAATTTTAAGAGTTTTTGTTCTAGTTCTGTAAAAAATGCCATTGGTAATTTGATAGGGATTGCACTGAATCTGTAGATTGCTTTGGGTAGTATAGTCATTTTGACAATATTGATTCTTCCAATCCAAGAACATGGTATATCTCTCCATCTGTTTGTATCATCTTTAATTTCTCTCATGAGTGTCTTATAGTTTTCTGCATACAGGTCTTTTGTCTCCCTAGGTAGGTTTATTCCTAGGTATTTTATTCTTTTTTTTGCAATGGTAAATGGGAGTGTTTCCTTAATTTCTCTTTCAGATTTTTCATCATTAGTGTATAGGAATGCAAGAGAATTCTATGCATTAATTTTGTATCCTGCAACTTTACCAAATTCATTGATTAGCTCTAGTTTTCTGGTGGCATCTTGAGGATTCTCTATGTATAGTCATCGGCAAACAGTGACAGTTTTACTTCTTTTCCAATTTGTATCCCTTTTATTTCTTTTTTTTCTCTGATTGCCATGGCTAGGACTTCCAAAACTATGTTGAAAAATAGTGGCGAGAGTGGACATCCTTGTTTTGTCCCTGATCTTAGAGGAAATGCTTTCAGTTTTTCACCATTGAGAATGATGTTTGCTGTAGGCTTGTTATATATGGCCTTTATTGTGTTGAGGTAGGTTCCCTCTATGCCCACTTTTTGGAGAGTTTTTATCATAAATGGGTGTTGAACTTTGTCAAAAGCTTTTTCTGCATCTATTGAGATGATCATATAGTTTTTCTCCTTCAATTTCTTAATATGGTTTATCACATTGATTGATTTGCATATATTGAAGAATCCTTGCATCCCTGGGATAAATCCCACTTGATCATGGTATATGATTCTTTTAATGTGTTGTTGGATTCTGTTTGCTAGTATTTTGTTGAGGATTTTTGCATCTATATTCATCAGTCATACTGGTCTGTAATTTTCTTCTTTTGTACTATCTTTGTCTGGTCTTGTTATCAGGGTGATGGTGGCATCATAGAATGAGTTTGGGAGTGTTCCTTCCTCTGCAATTTTTTGGAAGAGTTTGAGAAGGATGGGTGTTAGCTCTTCTCTAAATGTTTGATACAATTCACCATCTGGTCCTGGACTTTTGTTTGTTGGAAGATTTTTGATCACAGCTTCAATTTCATTGGGATTTAGAATTACTTTGAGTATATAAAATACTATTTTCTATAGGGAGTTATTGTCAGGGAATAATTCAGCTACCAAAAAAATCTGCCTTTGTGCTCTGACCAACAGAAATTTGCTTATAAACATTTCTTTTTTTATGGACAAAAGCAAGAATCTGCTTTGGGGCTTCCCTGGTGGCACAGTGGTTAAGAATCAGTTCAGGGGACAGGGGTTCGATCCCTGGTCTGGGAAGATACCACATGCCACGGAGCAACTAAGCCCGTGCACCACAACTACTGAGCCTGCACTCTAGAGCCCACGAGCCACAACTACTGAAGTCCACCTGCCCTAGAGCCCACGCTCTGCAACAAGAGAAGCCACTGCAACGAGAAGTCCACGCACCACAACGAAGAGTAGCCCCCTCTCACCGCAACTAGAGAAAGCCCACGCACAGCAACGAAGATCCAACGCAGCCAAAATTAATTAATTAATTAATTTTTTTAAAAAAAGATGAGTCTGTAACATCTTGACCATAAGCAAACGCTAATGGGGGCTTCCCTGGTTGCACAATGGTTAAGAATCCGCCTGCCAATGCGGGGGAAACGGGTTCGAACCCTAGCCCGGGAAGATCCCACATGCCGTGGAGCAGCTAAGCCCGTGCACCACAACTATTGAGCCTGTGCTCTAGAGCCTGCAACCCACAACTACTGAGCCGGCACTCTAGAGCCCACGTGCTGCAACTACTGAAGCCCTCATGCCTAGAACCCGTGCTCCACGACAAGAGAAGCCACGGTGATGAGAAGCCCATGCACCACAGTGAAGAGTAGCCACCACTCACCACAACTAGAGAAAGCCCACGTGCAGCAACAAAGACCCAACACAGCCAAAAATAAATAAATTTATTTAAAAAAATGCTAATGGACTCTGTCCAAATGAACCAAAAGTCAAATTCACAGGGCTCCCGCTGGGCAAAAATGAGCTAATTTGAGTATCAGAAAAACAATGACTTCATTGGATTGAAAGATAGTGATTACTAACAAACCTATGAATCCATAATACTTTTAAAAATCTCATTCTTACCATTGGAGTTTACTAGGGTACCTATCCTTTATTTTGAAAATCGTTAAATAAAGGGAAAGAATCAAGCATCTATCATGCCTTCCCTACATGAACTTCATTTCAGGATAACCTAATAGTTGATAAGGAGAAGTCCTCCTTTATGGAAAAATTCCTGTGAGTAAATGTAAAATGATAGACTTTGAAAATCACCACCTCACAGCCCTTGTGAAATAATGGATCTAGGAAATGACCATCACCAATTATCAAACCACGAGGTGAAATGTTGACAGGAAAATTTATAATCGATGGATTGAGCTGCCAGCACCTACACTCACTAATGAATCTTAACATCATTAAAAGTTGGACAACCAAACAATATGTGTCTCCTGATAATTATAGGAAATAGGAAATACACAGTAACGACTATGCAATAATTTTGCTAAATAATAATAATAAGTAAGCCTATATGTCTAACTATCTAATTACAGGAAATATGCGATATACAGGAGCCAGTTACATGACACCAACAGATATAATCAGCCTAATCCAATATGTCGGAAGTTCTAAACAAAAAGTAAACTGGTTTCTTCAACAAATAAATGGCATTTAAAAAAATAGAATGTGGAGGGGACCTTGAAGATGGCGGAAGAATAAGACGCAGAGATCACCTTCCTCCCCACAGATACACCAGAAATACATCTACACGTGGAACAACTCCTACAGAACACCTACTGAACGCTGGCAGAAGACCTCAGACCTCCCAAAAGGCAAGAAACTCCCCACGTACCTGGGTAGGGCAAAAGAAAAAACAGAGACAAAAGGATAGGGACGGCACCTGCACCAGTGGGAGGGAGCTGTGAAGGAGGAAAAGTTTCCACACACTAGAAGCCCCTTCGCGGGCGGAGAATGCGGGAGGCGGAGGGGGGACCTTCAGAGCCGCGGAGGAGAGCACAGCCACAGGGGTGCGGAGGGCAAAGCGGGGAGATTCCCGCACAGAGGATCGGTGCCGACCGGCACTCACCAGCCCGAGAGGCTTGTCTGCTCAGCCGCCGGGGCGGGTGGGCCTGGGAGCTGAGGCTCTGAGGCTCGGGTTTCGGTTTCGGACGGAGCGCAGGGAGAGGACTGGGGTTGGCCGCTTGAACATAGCCTGAAGGGGTTAGTGCGCCACGGCTAGCCGGGAGGGAGTCCGGGGAAAAGTCTGCACCTGCCGAAGAGGCAAGAGACTTTTTCTTCCCTCTTTGTTTCCTGGTGCGCGAGGAGAGGGGATTGAGAGCGCTGCTTAAAGGAGCTCCAGAGACGGGCGCGAGCCGCGGCTAAAAGCGCGGACCCCAGAGACGGGCGGGAGACACTAAGGCTGCTGCTGCCGCCACCAAGAAGCCTGTGTGCGAGCACAGGTCACTCTCCACACCCTCTTCCGCGGAGCCTGTGTAGCCCGCCACTGCCAGGTTCCCGGGATCCAGGGACAACTTCCCTGGGAGAACGCACGGCGCGCCTCAGGCTGGTGCAACGTCACGCCGGCCTCTGCCGCCGCAGGCCCGCCCCGCACTCCGTGCCCCTCCCTCCCCGCCGGCCTGAGTGAGCCAGAGCCCCCGAATCAGCGGCTCCTTTAACCCCATCCTGTCTGAGCAAAAAGCAGACGCCCTCCAGCGACCTACACGCAGAGGCAGGGCCAAACCCAAAGCTGAGCCCCCGGGAGCTGTGAGAACAAAGAAGAGAAAGGGAAATCTCTCCCAGCAGCCTCAGGAGCAGCGGATTAAATCCCCACAATCAACTTGATATACCCTGCATCTGTGGAACACCTGAATAGACAACCAATTATCCCAAATTGAGGAGGGGGGCTTCGAGAGCAAGATCTATGATTTTTTTCCCTTTTCCTCTTTTTGTGAATGTGTATGTGTATGCTTCTGTGTGAGATCTTGTCTGTATAGTCTTGCTTCCACCATTTGTCCTAGGGTTCTATCCGTCCATGGTTATTTTTTAAATTTTTTTCTTAATAATTAATTTTAATAACAATATTATACTTTACCTTCGTTCTTTCTTTCTTTCTTTCCTTCCTTCCTTCCCTCCTTTAGACAACAAAACATCCCAAATTGAGGAGGTGGTCTCTGACAGCAAGATTTATGATTTTTCCCCCTTTACCTCTTTTTGTGAGGGAGTATGTGTACGCTTCTGTGTAAGATTTTGTCTGTATAGCTTTGCTGCCAACATTTGTCCTAAGGTTCTATCCGTCCCTTTTTTTTTCTAAATAAGAATTTTTAAATTCAATAACTTTACTATACTTTATTTTATTTTTACTGTATCTTCTTTCTTTCTGTCTTTTTTCCTTCTTTCCCTCCTTCCTTCCCTCCTCCCTCCCTCCCTCCTTTCTTTCCTTCTTTGCTTCTTTCTTTCTTCCTTCCTTCCCTCCTTTCCTTCTTTCTTTCCTCATACTTCTACTAATTCTCTCTACTTTTTCTCCCTTTTATTCTGAGCCGTGTGGATGAAAGGCTCTTGGTGCTCCAGCCAGGAGTCAGGGCTCTGCCTCTGAGGTAGGAGAGCCAACTTCAGGACACTGGTCAACAAGAGACCTCCCAGCTCCACATAATATCAAACGGCGAAAATCTCCCAGAGACCTCCATCTTAACACCAGCAACCAGCTTCACTCAACGACCAGCAAACCACAGTGCTGGACAACCTATGCCAGACAACTAGCAAGACAGGAACACAACCCCACCCATTAGCAGAGAGGCTGCCTAAAATCATAATAAGGCCACAGACACCCCAAAACACACCACCAGACGTGGACCTGCCCACCAGAAAGACAAGATCCAGCCTCACCCACCAGAACACAGGCACTAGTCCCCTCCACCAGGAAGCCTACACAACCCACTGAACCAACCTTAGCCACTGGAGACAGACATCAAAAACAGCGGGAACTACGAACCTGCAGTCTGCAAAAAGGAGACCCCAAACACACTAAGATAAGCAAAATGAGAAGACAGAAAAACACACAGCAGATAAAGGAGCAAGATAAAAATGCACCAGACCTAACAAATGAAGAGGAAATACGCAGTCTACCTGAAAAAGAATTCAGAATAATGATAGTAAGGATGATCCGAAATCTTGGAAATAGAATGGACAAAATGCAAGAAACAGTTAACAAGGACCTAGAAGAAATAAAGATGAAACAAGCAACGATGAACACAATAAATGAAATTAAAAGTACTCTAGATGGGATCAATAGCAGAATAACTGAGGCAGAAGAACGGATAAGTGACCTGGAAGATAAAATAGTGGAAATAACTACTGCAGAGCAGAATAAAGAAAAAAGAATGAAAAGAACTGAGGACAGTCTCAGAGACCTCTGGGACAACATTAAATGCACCAACATTCGAATTATAGGGGTTCCAGAAGAAGAAGAGAAAAAGAAAGGGACTGAGAAAATATTTGAAGAGATTATAGTTGAAAACTTCCCTAATATGGGAAAGGAAATAGTTAATCAAGTCCAGGAAGCACAGAGAGTCCCATACAGGATAAATCCAAGGAGAAACACGCCAAGACACATATTAATCAAACTGTCAAAAATTAAATACAAAGAAAGCACATTAAAAGCAGCAAGGGAAAAACAACAAATAACACATAAGGGAATCCCCATAAGGTTAACAGCTAATCTTTCAGCAGAAACTCTGCAAGCCGGAAGGGAGTGGCAGGACATATTTAAAGTGATGAAGGAGAAAAGCCTACAACCAAGATTACTCTACCCAGCAAGGATCTCATTCAGATTTGATGGAGAAATTAAAACCTTTACAGACAAGCAAAAGCTGAGAGAGTTCAGCACCACCAAACCAGCTTTACAACAAATGCTAAAGGAACTTCTCTAGGCAAGAAACACAAGAGAAGGAAAAGACCTACAATAACGAACCCAAAACAATTTAGAAAATGGGAATAGGAACATACATATCGATAATTACCTTAAATGTAAATGGACTAAATGCTCCCACCAAAAGACACAGATTGGCTGCATGGATACAAAAACAAGACTCTTATATATGCTGTCTACAAGAGACCCACTTCAGACCTAGAGACACATACAGACTGAAAGTAAGGGGATGGAAAAAGATATTCCATGCAAATGGAAACCAAAAGAAAGCTGGAGTAGCAATTCTCATATCAGACAAAATAGACTTTAAAATAAGGACTATGAAAAGACACAAAAAAGGACACTACATAATGATCAAGGGATCGATCCAAGAAGAAGATATAACAATTGTAAATATTTATGCACCCAACGTAGGAGCACCTCAATACATAAGGCAAATACTAACAGCCATAAAAGAGGAAATCGACAGTAACACATTCATAGTAGGGGACTTAAACACCCCACTTTCACCCATGGACAGATCATCCAAAATGAAAATAAATAAGGAAACACAAGCTTTAAATGATACATTAGACAAGATGGACTTAATTGATATTCATAGGACACTCCATCCAAAAACAACAGAATACACATTTTTCTCAAGTGCTCATGGAACATTCTCCAGGATAGATCATACCTTGGGTCACAAATCAAGCCTTGGTAAATTTAAGAAAACTGAAATTGTATCAAGTATCTTTTCTGACCACAACGCCATGAGACTAGATATCAATTACAGGAAAAGATCTGTAAAAAATACAAACACATGGAGACTAAACAATACACTACTTAATAACGAAGTGATCACTGAAGAAATCAAAGAGGAAATAAAAAAATACCTAGAAACAAATGACAATGGAGACAAAACGACCCAAAACCTATGGGATGCAGCAAAAGCAGTTCTAAGGGGGAAGTTTATAGCAATACAAGCCCACCTTAAGAAGCAGGAAACATCTCGAATAAACAACCTAACCTTGCACCTCAAGCAATTAGAGAAAGAAGAACAAAAAATCCCCAAAGCTAGCAGAAGGAAAGAAATCATAAAGATCAGATCAGAAATAAATGAAAAAGAAATGAAGGAAACAATAGCAAAGATCAATAAAACTAAAAGCTGGTTCTTTGATAAACAAAATAGATAAACCACTAGCCAGACTCATCAAGAAAAAAAGGGAGAAGACTCAAATCAATAGAATTAGAAATGAAAAAGGAGAGGTAACAACTGACACTGCAGAAATAAAAAAGATCATGAGAGATTACTACAAGCAACTCTATGCCAATAAAATGGACAATCTGGATGAAATGGACAAATTCTTAGAAATGCACAACCTGCCAAGACTGAATCAGGAAGAAATAGAAAATATGAACAGACCAATCACAAGCACTGAAATTGAAACTGTGATTAAAAATCTTCCAACAAACAAAAGCCCAGGACCAGATGGCTTCACAGGCGAATTCTATCAAACATTTAGAGAAGAGCTAACACCTATCCTTCTCAAACTCTTCCAAAATATAGCAGAGGGAGGAACACTCCCAAATTCCTTCTACGAGGCCACCATCACCTTGATACCAAAACCAGACAAGGATGTCACAAAGAAAGAAAACTACAGGCCAATATCACTGATGAACAGAGATGCAAAAATCCTCAACAAAATACTAGCAAACAGAATCCAACAGCACATTAAAAGGATCATACACCATGATCAAGTGGGGTTTATTCCAGGAATGCAAGGATTCTTCAATATACGCAAATCTATCAATGTGATAAACCATATTAACCAATTGAAGGAGAAAAACCATATGATCATCTCAATAGATGCAGAGAAAGCTTTTGACAAAATTCAACACCCATTTATGATAAAAACCCTGCAGAAAGTAGGCATAGAGGGAACTTTCCTCAACATAATAAAGGCCATATATGACAAGCCCACAGCAAACATCGTCCTCAGTGGTGAAAAACTGAAAGCATTTCCACTAAGATCAGGAACAAGACAAGGTTGCCCCCTCTCACCAATCTTATTCAACATAGTTTTGGAAGTTTTAGCCACAGCAATCAGAGAAGAAAAGGAAATAAAAGGAATCCAAATCGGAAAAGCAGAAGTAAAGCTGTCACTGTTTGCAGATGACATGATACGATACATAGAGAATCCTAAAGATGCTACCAGAAAACTACTAGAGCTAATCAATGAATTTGGTAAAGTGGCAGGATACAAAATTAATGCACAGAAATCTCTGGCATTCCTATATACTAATGATGAAAAATCTGAAAGTGAAATCAAGAAAACACTCCCATTTACCACTGCAACAAAAAGAATAAAATATCTAGGAATAAACCTACCTAAGGAGACAGAAGACCTGTATGCAGAAAATTATAAGACACTGATGAAAGAAATTAAAGATGATACAAATAGATGGAGAGATATACCATGTTCTTGGATTGGAAGACTCAACATTGTGAAAATGACTCTACTACCCAAAGCAATCTATAGATTCAATGCAATCCCTATCAAACTACCACTGGCATTTTTCACAGGACTAGAACAAAAAATTTCACAATTTGTATGGAAACACAAAAGACCCCGAATAGCCAAAGCAATCCTGAGAAAGAAAAAAGGAGCTGGAGGAATCGGGCTCCCTGACTTCAGACTATACTACAAAGCTACAGTAATGAAGACAGTATGGTACTGGCACAAAAACAGAAAGATAGATCAATGGAACAGGATAGAAAGCCCAGAGATAAACCCACGCACATAAGGACACCTTATCTTTGACAAAGGTGGCAGGAATGTACAGTGGAGAAAGGACAGCCTCTTCAATAAGTGGTGCTGGGAAAACTGGACAGCTACATGCAAAAGTATGAGATTAGATCACTCCCTAACACCATACAGAAAAATAAGCTCAAAATGGATTAAAGACCTAAATGTAAGGCCAGAAACTATCAAACTCTTAGAGGAAAACATAGGCAGGACACTCTATGACATAAATCACAGCAAGGTCCTTTTTGACCCACCTCCTAGAGAAATGGAAATAAAAACAAAAGTAAACAAATGGGACCTAATGAAACTTAAAAGCTTTTGCGCAGCAAAGGAAACCATAAAGAAGACCAAAAGACAACCCTCAGAATGGGAGAAAATATTTGCAAATGAAGCAACTGACAAAGGATTAATCTCCAAAATTTATAAACAGCTCATGCAGCTTAATAACAAAAAAACAAACAACCCAATCCAAAAATGGGCAGAAGACCTAAATAGACATTTCTCCAAAGAAGATATACAGAGTGCCAACAAACACATGAAAGAATGCTCAACATCACTACTCATTAGAGAAATGCAAATCAAAACTACAATGAGATATCATCTCACACCAGTCAGAATGGCCATCATCAAAAAACCTAGAAACAATAAATGCTGGAGAGGGTGTGGAGAAAAGGGAACCCTCTTACACTGTTGGTGGGAATGTAACTTGATACAGCCACTATGGAGAACAGTATGGAGGTTCCTTAAAAAACTACAAATAGAACTACCATATGACCCAGCAATTCCACTACTGGGCATATACCCTGAGAAAACCATAATTCAAAAAGAGTCATGTACCAAAATGTTCATTGCAGCTCTATTTACAATAGCCCAGAGACGGAAACAACCTAAGTGTCCATCATCGGATGAATGGATAAAGAAGATGTGGCACATATATACAATGGAATATTACTCAGCCATAAAAAGAAACGAAATTGAGCTATTTGTAATGAGGTGGATAGACCTAGAGTCTGTCATACAGAGTGAAGTAAGTCAGAAAGAGAGAGACAAATACCATATGCTAACACATATATATGGAATTTAAGAAAAAAAATGTCATGAAAAACCTAGGGGTGAAACAGGAATAAAGACACAGACTTACTAGAGAATGGACTTGAGGCTATGGGGAGGGGGAAGTGTAAACGGTGACAAAGCGAGAGAGAGGCATGGACATATATACACTACCAAATGTAAGGTAGATAGCTAGTGGGAAGCAGCCGAATAGCACAGGGAGATCAGCTGGGTGCTTTGTGACCGCCTGGAGGGGTGGGATAGGGAGGGTGGGAGGGAGGGAGACGCAAGCGGGAAGAGATATGGGAACATATGTATATATATAACTGATTCATTTTGTTGTGAAGCTGAAACTAACATACCATTGTAAAGCAATTATACTCCTATAAAGATGTTAAAATGAAGAAAAAAAAACCAAAAAACAAATGGGACCTAATGAAACTTCAAAGCTTTTGCACAGCAAAGGAAACCATAAACAAGACCAAAAGACAACCCTCAGAATGGGAGAAAATATTTGCAAATGAAGCAACTGACAAAGGATTAATCTCCAAAATTTACAAGCAGGTCATGCAGCTCAATAACAAAAAAACAAACAACCCAATCCAAAAATGGGCAGAAGACCTAAATAGACATTTCTCCAAAGAAGATATACAGACTGCCAACAAACACAGGAACGAATGCTCAACATCATTCATCATTAGAGAAATGCAAATCAAAACTACAATGAGATATCATCTCACACCAGTCAGAATGGCCATCATCAAAAAATCTAGAAACAATCAATGCTGGAGAGGGTGTGGAGAAAAGGGAACCCTCTTGCACTGCTGGTGGGAATGTGAATTGGTTCAGCCACTATGGAGAACAGTATGGAGGTTCCTTAAAAAACTACAAATAGAACTACCATATGACCCAGCAATCCCACTACTGGGCATATACCCTGAGAAAACCAAAATTCAAAAAGAGTCATGTACCAAAATGTTCTTTGCAGCTCTATTTACAATAGCCCGGAGATGGAAACAACCTAAGTGCCCATCATCGGATGAATGGATAAAGAAGATGTGGCACATATATACAATGGAATATTACTCAGCCATAAAAAGAAACGAAATTGAGCTATTTGTAATGAGGTGGATAGACCTAGAGTCTGTCATACAGAGTGAAGTAAGTCAGAAAGAGAGAGACAAATACCGTATGCTAACACATATATATGGAATTTAAGAAAAAAAATGTCATGAAGAACGTAGGGGTAAGGCAGGAATAAAGACGCAGAGCTCCTAGAGAACGGACTTGAGGTTATGGGGAGGGGGAGGGGTGAGCTGTGACGGGGCGAGAGAGAGTCATGGACATATACACACTAACAAACGTAGTAAGGTAGATAGCTAGTGGGAAGCAGCCGCATGGCACAGGGAGAGCAGCTTGGTGCTTTGTGCCAGCCTGGAGGGGTGGGATAGGGAGGGTGGGAGGGAGGGAGACACAAGAGGGAAGAGATATGGGACATATGTATATGTATAACTGATTCACTTTGTTATAAAGCAGAAACTAACACACCATTGTAAAACAATTATACCCCAATAAAGATGTTAAAAAAAAATGAAAAAAAAAATAGAATGTGTGTGTGAGGGGGGAGGGGTGCTGTCATAATGAAAGAGAGAGAGAGAGAGAAAGAGAGAGAGAGACTTAAGAGACATAGCAACCAAACACAATGTGTTGTCCTTGTTTGGATCCTGATTCTAAGAAACCAAATGTAGAAACAAAGCAAAACATTTTTTATACAATTAGGGAAATGTGAACCTGGAGTGTACAATATTATTAAGGAAGTATTAATTATTCTACTATATATGAAATTATGTTACAGCTATGTTTTTTAAGTGTCCCTACTGTTAGCCCAGTGGTCACACGTGCCAGGGTACCATCTTCCCCTGGTAGGATTGACTTTTTTTTTAATTAATTAATTTATTTATTTTTATTGTTTTGGCTGCGTTGGGTCTTAGCTGCGGCACGCGGGATCTTCGTTAAGGCATGCGGGATCTTTTGTTGTGGCGCGCAGGCTTCTCTCTAGTTGTGGCACGCAGGCCCCAGAGCGCGTGAGCTCTGTAGTTTGCGGCACGCGGGCTCTCTCTAACTGAGGCGCACGAGCTCAGTAGTTGTGGCATGTGGGCTTAGTTGCCCCACGGCATGTGGGATCTTAGTTCCCAGACCAGGGATCGAACCCAGGTCCCCTGCATTGGAAGGTGGATTCTTTACCACTGGACCACCAGGGAAGTCCCAGGACTGACTTTTAATGGAATGACTTAACCCACTCCTAGGCATAGATTATCTTTGGCTGCTTAAATCTTTGTTAGGGAACCATATAATGGATGGATCAGGCTGTCACTGAACCAACTGGGTAATCTTAGCAGCTCCAAGATGGGACAACTAAACATAATGTGCCTCAAGATTTGATGGAACGGGACCTAATACAATGCTTGGCACATAATAGGGGGTCAATGAAATGTTGTTAAAAGTAGGCTCCCATCATGGGCCTGGACCCACTCTTCTACTCCAGCAGCTTTCTGCTGCTTAAATGCTGCCCTCTGGACTGTGTAGCTGTTCTTAGTTCAGGCTTAGGATCGCCAGTGGTCTGCTCTTTACAGCCCTGCTGCTATTGCTGCTGCCATTCCCACCACTTCCATCGCTACAACCATCACAGACTCAGATTCTGCTGCCTTGGGAACCGCGGTTATCCACCCAGGGTTATCTCCCTTCTTGCTCCGTGTGAAAGCAGACTTTCTCCTTTCCAGTATGACCACTGTCTCAATTGACCTTCGGAGGTTTGGCTCAGAAGTGGCCACAGCCCCTCTGATGCCTCTTCAGATGGACAGTTCTATATGCCAAGGAGGAAGTGATGCCACAGAGCCAGGCTAGGAGCGTCCCTCGTGCCTCCCCATGGGCCATCTCTACTGATCAGCTCTCTAAGAGGACACCGAATGGCTCTGGGGCCCTTCAAATTCTCTCCCTTCTGTCTGACCTCCTCGACTTCCTGAGGGACCCATGCATGCCCCACCCCTCCTTTGCGCACGGCAAGAGGAATGGGGGGGATTAATCTCAGTGTCCTTGGAGCACAAGTATCGATGCCAAAAGCCCCTTTACTCCTTCTCCCTGGGGGCTCAGGGGTTCTCATAAAAAAGGACGCCAGGGATCTGCCCCCACATCACAGAATTCCAGAGCTCTGCATGCAGATAGGCTCATCCAGGACATCACTACCCAGAGCGAAATGAAAAGCCATCTCTTCCTGGAACAAAAATGAAACACAACAGGAGGAGGCGGCAAGCACAGGCAGCGTGAAGAATGAAAGGAAAGAGCTGAGCAAGCAAATTAAGGCCTTTTCTCTGAAAAGTAAAGCCAGGCAGAGGTACCATAAGGGCTTCTAATACTAAAGCAGTGATTAACACCCAAAATGGAGCCTGAACAAGAGCCGAGCACAGCAGCAGCAGATTTCAGCCTCTAATAACATTTCAGGGTGAGTGAAGGACATTTTTTACTTAATCCTGGTAAGGAATACCCACTTAGATAAAACAAAATTTGTAAATAGTCATAGTTCAA
Organism: Leucopleurus acutus; assembly: GCF_964270905.1. Classification (NCBI taxonomy): domain Eukaryota; kingdom Metazoa; phylum Chordata; class Mammalia; order Artiodactyla; family Delphinidae; genus Leucopleurus; species Leucopleurus acutus. The sequence continues at coordinate 120,406,934 of NC_139148.1, read as the reverse complement.
TCATCTAAGTGATCTAGATAGACAGACTATAGAGACAGACTAAAAATATAGATGCATGTACATTTCTATAGTCTGTCTTTCCATTAAATATGCACACATGATATTAAATCTTGCTTAAATCACATTTGTCTTATTGCTTTGTGAGTTTATTGTTGCTTTTCCAGAAAAAGTTCTCACAGACTAAATCATGTGCTTGGTTCCTTCTCCTTAGTTGTTATTTAGGAAATATCCGCAGCCCCTAGCCGAAAGACATCACTTTGAGTTGGTTGCAGATACCCACACTGCAGATATGTGGCCCAGAAAACAAACCAAACTCACATCAAGGCCAATGGCACCAGGACCAGGCCAAGGGTCTATGAAGAGTAAAGTGACCCACACCCACTGTGTCCTCCCCAAATGATCTGACAAAGTTAGACTAGACCCCCGACGTAAATCTTTGTGCCTGCTCCCATCCCACCCACCCCAGAAGTGAGAAAGCCTCACCAATTTGTAATCTAGTCCCATTCAGGGGAGAGTTGGGTTGCTGTTTGAATCATTTAGCGAACACCTGATAGGGCTTACTGTGTGCCAAACACTGCTATGAACCCATTACAACTAGATGTTAACTCCTTTACTTCAACCGGGAACTTGTACGTCCGTGCAAGAAGCATGCGGCCACGGCTCCCTACTCCCATCCACACTGGCCCCCTTAGACCAAGCTCGTGTGTATGTTACAGGGAAGGGAGGTGTACACATTGCCACTGAAGCAGACCCCCATTCATTTGTAATGAACACTTGCCAGATAGAAAGGAAAATTCTCAAAGGCTATTTATTAGGCTCCCAACATCCTTGGGGTGCCGTGTTGGCCACTGTAATTACAGGAAACATTTTCGACTCTGCTTCTTTTCTGACTGCGCGGCTGGGAGGCCCAGGGAGTGGGCCGTGGTAACCACGCTTCATTTTCCTGGGCCATTGTAACCCTAATGAGATCCATTCTGATTGCAATTAGAACAGTGCGCAGCAGGTGAAGCCATATGGAACGTGGTCATCTTGAAGCAGAAGCTGAAAAGGGGCTTTTGTCTACTCGGCTCTGCACATGCATTTTCTAAAATCAAGTCCCACCTGGTCCTACACAGCCCTGTAAAGAATGGGAATTGTCTGAGGGCTGAAGCTTCAACCCATGCCTGCAGTACAAACAGGAAAACAATTGCCGAGTGCCTACTGTGTGCTTAGTGCAGTGTTGGCCTTTTCTTCTGTCGCCTCATCAAACTCACAGTAAGCAACATTCTACTAAAACTGAGGCCCAGAGAGGTCATCAGGCCTGTCCTCAGTTGCACAGCTTGACTGTGACAGCACCAGACCTCCTCACTCTAATGCTTAAATGTTTTCTATTCCAAGGGACGTCGCCATTGAAACCTTAAACTTTCTGCACTCTTTTTCATTGCTTGGATAAACAGATTGTCAGAAAATATTCCTTTCTCCAGAGGGTCTCTAGGCTCTTTCTGCGCAGTATTACGTGATAACCGACTGGGAGCAGCCGCTGACTAGGCAGAAGCCCCCCACCGCCCGCCTGCCCTTGGCAACTTCCATTCAGAGCAGTGGGGGGAGGGGGAGGGGGGGGACAGGAGTGGATGGGTTGGAAATCAGATCCCAGAACCACACATATCACTGTGGGTCTTACCCTGCTCACAAGGACTATTGCTCTGGTACAGGCTGGTACTGGTACTCTTTCTTTGCACATAACGATTTTTTACTGGAACCACAGTACCTCTTTCCTTCCTTCTCTCCCTCTTTTCCCTGCCACCCTCTCCAACACAGACACGGCTCCCTCCGCCACGGCTAACCCAGCAAATAGCATAGATAAAGAAAACTTAGAGTCCGCCATTTCAGGGTCACACCGGTCTCTTAAAGCCTGACAAAGAGTAAAGCTTTATGCTGAAGAAAACAGGTTTACCTTGAATTTGTGAATTGAGAGCCTTTAGAAGGAGCCAGAGAAAACCTTTAATATTAGGCAAACCTATTATTCCATAGACTGCTATAAAATAGTATTTAATTCTAGGTGGCCACGTGGCCTAGCATAGTAACTGTCAGAAGAATGTGCACTGTGCACGGAAAGGACCTTAGGTTCTGACTGGAGAATTTCATTATTGGCTATAAACACCAACAGATGACAGAATTATGTATTTGTATGTAAATATGTCAAATGATTAATGGGAAGATGAATTATTTTCTAAAATAGAACAAGTGACTCTTCTCAAGACCCGCGTGAATTCCTGTCAACAAGGGAGGTCAGTCCTCCCTCGTACCTCCAGAAAGCGTGGAACAACTTGCTCAGTGTTCTGCCCGAGCAGCCCCCTCCCCAAACCACTGTCCCACATGCAGACTCTCCCCTGCTCCACGCTCTGGACCTGGGTCACAGCCCCTAGTCGTGGTGGCCGTAAGGCACCCCATTTAATCTCGGGGGGACCCGGCATCAGGTCAGCTTTTGCTCCATCTTACTGTCAACACGAGACCTCAAATTCCTGCCATGGGACCTATAGCTGGACCTCTATTCTGAAACCCTGGCCTTAGGCTCAATCTTGACCTGCTCAGGACTTCCGTCTGGAAGTCAGGAGAACAAGGCAGGGCCCCAGTGGTCTCCTCCTGCAGAAGGAGATGCCTTCCCTCAAACGGCAGCCCAGAGCCTGGCTCCTGTGGATGTGTTGGCAGTCGGTCTTCCTGCAACTGTCACCGTGCTTCTCTGATGCCATGCTCTGCCTGGCTCCTGGCAATCTCCCCACCCCCGTTCCACTGCCTCGTTCACAGCAGGTAGGCAGGCTTGGTTCAACGTCAGCAAACTCTCCTGTGCCTGGCCTGGACGCTGACCCCTCCTAAATCTCAACTTCCAGTAGAATCGCTTAGCAGTGTTAAGAGTTCCACTGTCACGCCCAGCCTCTCACATGGCTGTGAGCACAGATGGAAAAGCTGCAGCCGCATAGACTCAAATATTCGGGGGAAATAAACTGTACTTTTTCTCGCATCTGGCTGAACCATGGCAACAAAATGGTTTCCGGGGGCATAAGAATGCTTTAGAGGATACAATATTCCACATGCCAACTGCTTTAACAGTCCTTCTTCTCTGTGTCCATGAGCTGTGGAGGCCAGAGAAGCTGATTAGGACTCTAGGTCAAGGAAGCAATTGGCCTCGCCATCATTACCATTCCTACTGGGAAAAGAAAACAAAACCACTCAAATACACTTGACTGTTCTTCCCCTTAAAACATCTCTTCCTCTATAAAAAGGAGAAAGAACATTACAATAATGTGAAATTTCAAAGAGCAGAAAGAAAAAAATACCAGTTGTCCTAATACCCAAAGCCGAGAACAATCGTATTTTGTTACCTTTTTGCTGTCTTCAGCAGCTGAAACCTGTTTTGGAGTGAGAACATTTGGAGCATCTTAATGCCCAGTGAATGACTGACTCCTTTTCCTTGTCCAAGTGTCTGTCAAGTATTGTGGGAGCACTGTCCTTCACAAGGGATACAGCAAGCTGATTGAAGAGGAGTGAATTTAACAGCTGTCATGCCTGTCCCTACCCCACCCCTGGATTCCCCACCATCAGAGACAAAGAACAAGGGCATAGATACTTACAGATCTACCATCTTCAAGAAGCTCTTAGGTTAATTCAAGAGAGGTAGTGCACCTCTCGCCTTGACAATTGAACATCGTGGACTATTGATGAAGAAAAGCCATCAATGGATGGAGAACCAGGTTCAAATCTCACCTGTCTCTGTGGTTATAGACAGAACCTTTGAACCTTTATCTTCAGGGCTAGAGATTCTTCATTTGCAAGGTGAGGGATTTCCAACTCTTTCTAGGGACCTGCCCAGTTCTAGAACTTATTTGAATTCCAAAGGCCCCACAAGACTTGTGTTTAAAGTTGTGTTGGGGGTTGAGAGGAGGGGTCAGGCATGACAACTGAAAACCAAGATCTCAGATGTAAAGTTCCAGGCTTCAACTTTCTGCAGCATGTCATCACCTGGGCTGACGGAACAAAGCCTTCGTGATGCCAGAACAAGAAGCCCGGTGGCCCAGTTCCTGGATTGAATTCCCTCCCTGAGAGATCACTGATACCTGTTCTCAAAAATGCCTGAGAGACCGTAGACACATAATAATTGCTAATATTTGTTTAGCACTTATAATGTTCCAGGCACTGACCTATGAAACAAGACCTCAAGAATCAACCGAAAACCTAAAACTTGAACAACAGGGAAACAGTTAAATAAGTGATAGAATATCATTCATCAATTGAAAATGCGTTCAAATAATAGTTGATGAAATAGGAACATTTGCAGACTATAATGTTAACTAAAAAAAGCAGGATTTAAAAATATACAAATGGTGTAATCCCAACTATTTTTAAAGCCAACACATGGGTAGAGGAAGGACCAAAAAGACATATACCAGCCATGTTAAGAGGAAGCAGGACTGGCTACATAATTAGCAGGACCCGGTGCAAAATGAAACTGTGAGGCCCCTTGTTAAAAACTTATTAAGGGGCTTCCCTGGTGGCGCAGTGGTTGAGAGTCCGCCTGCCGATGCAGGGGACGTGGGTTCGTGCCCCGGTCTGGGAGGATCCCACATGCCGTGGAGCGGCTGGGCCCGTGAGCCATGGCCGCTGGGCCTGCGCGTCTGGAGCCTGTGCTCCGCAACGAGAGAGGCCACAGCAGTGAGAGGCCCGTGTACCGCAAGAAAAAAAAAAAAAAAAAAAACTTATTAAGAATGTCCAGACAGCAAGAGCAGAGCTCTAAACCAAGTTTTGGGGGAGGGAGGTCTTTCTAAGCATGGAGCCCTGTGGGACTGCAGAGGTTGCATGTTCAGGAAGCTGGCCCAAATGCCGGTTAGGTATTTCTGGGTGTTAATAGTATCAGTGATTGTTTCCCTTTTTGTTTGCCTGCATTCACCAAGTTCTGTTTGTGAACATACATTATTTTTTACTTTTAGGAAATATAATGAGTGATGTTTAAAAGAATTAACAAAAGTTAACAGATATTGACCTATAATTATAAAGTAGCACGATGATTGGAAACACCAGCCATGCTACATCACAGACAGGTGAGGACTGAATCTGGGATGCAGGGACAAATGGCAATCTGGCCAGAGGGGACAAAGTCAGAAGCCGCCACAAAAAGATGGGGAGAGGGAAGGGAAGCCCTGCAGCTGACTGAGGAAACAAGACCCCAGCTAGCTGCAAAAAAAAAAAAAAAAAAAGGTCCCCGTCCCAATCTAGGAAGATGTGAAGGATCAGCACAGTGTACGGACAAAAAAGATGGTTCCACAGTAAGCAAGAGTCACACTGGTAGTGGCAGTGATACAGCCTTACATAGTGGCAAGGCACTAGCCCACATCACCTGTGATGGTCACAGCAAGAAACAGTGCCAAGAAGTTTAAAACTTAGAAGTAGTGGTCTGGGGCTTCCCTGGTGGCGCAGTGGTTAAGAATCGGCCTGCTGATGCAGCGGACACGGGTTCGAGCCCTGGTCCGGGAAGATCCCACATGCTGCGGAGCAACTAAGCCCGCGAGCCACAACTACTGAAGCCTGCCTGCCTAGAGCCCGTGCTCCGCACAAGAGAAGCCACTGCAATGAGAAGCCTGTGCTACAGCGAAGAGTAGCCCCCACTCGCCACAACTAGAGAAAGCCCGCGTGCAGCAACGAAGACTCAACGCAGCCAAAAATAAAAATAATTAATTAATTAAATTTTTTAAAAGTAGTGGTCTGCTAAGGAACAAAAGATACCCAAGTGGGGAGGGGAACCCAGGAGTTTCACCGTCCTAGGTGGTAGAGGCAAGGCCGAGATGACTCTGTGTCAGTATTCACTATCTCTTTGTACCCTCAGGCTGGTATGAAGGGGAACCACGTATATTTTACTAATTTATTTAAACGAATGTTTATTATCCGTCTCTGCCCAACTAGAGTATAAGCTCTTCAAGGACTAGGATTGTTAACTGTTTCGTTCACTATTGTACCGCAGCTCCTAGGAACATGCCTAGCACATATTAGGTACTCAAAAAAATAGTCATTGAATGAAGCAATTGCGAGTTTGGTCCAATGCTTATCTCATTACGTGTGAAGCAGAGAGCAGTCATAGATAGGATAGGGCAAGTCTCGAGAACAATCAGAATGGAAAAAAATGTCCTTGTTTTTGAACTCCAAATGGAGCACGAGAGATTCCTTCTTAATTATTCAGTACACCTTGATTACTCAGTGTTCGTCCCAGAGGGGACGGAGAAAAAAATATACAACAGCCTCAGGTGTGAGCAACACACCTATCTACATCTCATTAAGAGAAATCAACTCCTGGGAATTCCCCAGAAGACGGGCAGTCTTTCCTCTTAGCTTCAGGAGGTGACCCCAGACACCACAAGATCACAGGGTCATTCTGAAATTCTATTAAAAATTCCTGCCACCACATCTTCTGTGCACAGGTGGAAGAGAGAAAAGGAAAGCAATTAGTGAGATAGTAAGAGCTGAGAAAGGGTTAAATATGGGCCTGGGAATGCACACAGACCGCCTCCTTCTCCAGCCAGATTGTACGCTCAGGCTGTGCTGTGCGGTGCGCAGTGGTCCAGCTCCCTCACAATGGCCCCCGACGCCAAGAGGCCTCTGCTCTACATTTCTCGCCTAATCTCAAGCACTTGAAGGAGGTAAATGTAACTACAAAATGCTTCCCCCCCCCTTCTTTTTGGGCCACCCCTCTCCCCAGCATAATAAACAGGAAATGTCTCCAGTGCTCCAACATCATCAGCTGCAGGTACTTTTCTGAATCTACCATTGCAGGCCTTTTGGGAACCCACAGAGAAATGCATGCACATGTCACCCCCTTTCCATTTTCCTCCCTGAGGCAGCATTAAAGAAGACAGTTGTCCCATGTCAAAAAAGTCGCAGCTCGGAAGAATGGTTTTAGCCCCTGTAGAGACACAGACTGTCTTCTACACTGGCCCAAAATGCAGGGTCTGACTAAGGGGCTGAGCTGAGACTCATACTTACCAAAAAGCAGGCTGGAATTAGGGCAGAAAGATGACATTCGAGAGTATTCTGGTTTAGGGGCAAGAATGTGGGGTGCACACATGGGAAAGGGCACGCAGGGGCTGTAAAGTCACAAGACCTGACTCTGCCACAGAGATCGAGGGCAGGATGCAGCCCCTGCAGGAGAAATGAAGTACATCTGAGCCCAGTGGGTAGCCAATTTAGGGATTTCTTTTAAAAGACAAAATACAATTTTCCCTAAGAAAGCATACCCAATCTAGGAGTAGAACAAACCACCTGCTACCAAGGAATTTGAAAAGTTGAATCCAAAGGTGGAAAATAGCCAGGTTTTCTCACTGCCGATGAGTGAAAGCAGACTTAAATAATCTACGTTAGCCAAAATCAAGTTGGTAGGGCCAGCTACCATCATGCCAAGAGAGTTTGCTCTATAAACTGTGCTAACAATGTATCAGTAGTGTTTGTGCTTGCAAACGTTCTATTGGGTTGGCCAAAAAATTCGAACTTTTTGGCCAACCCAATATGAGCTCGATGACCCCAGGGAGGTTAATAACTCTGTTCCTTGGCTTCTTCATCTGTAAAATGCAGGCAATAATACCTAATTTATATGGACGGTGTAAAAATTAGGAATACTGTGTATAAAGTACCTAGGACATCATAGGTAAGACAGTAGTGATGCTACAGTTATTATGTGATAGAAGAAATGATCAAGAAGGTAATTTTCACTTGTACTTCTGTCCTTGCCCTCACCTGCTGCCAGTTTATGGAATATTTGGAAGAAGAAACAACACAAGACAATTCAAATTATCACCATTCTATAACGATGAAACACTATGGCAATGGGTATAACCAAAAGGGATAAAAGAATTTCCAAAACCTGTATTTGAAGTGTAGTTGACATGGAGATTATGATGAGAAGTAAGACAGAAAAACAGCAAGGGTGGACACAGGCTCATGAGCTGTCATAACCATGGCAGCAAATTTGAAAAGCGCAGTGCAGAAGCCGATCGTGACTCAATATGGCTTTTCTGAAGATGTGGAAGAAATGAGGGCGAAAAAAGATCACTGGTTTTCCAGTAACAAGGCTACTCAGTGATTGGCAGACACTATGCCTGCTTCTACCACTGAGCAGACGGCTCCATGAAGACCACCCCCATACTTTCCTGCCTCCTCAGAACCCTACGGCACCCCCTGGACCATGCCTCCTTTACATGCTATCTCGTGTTTCTTTTTTGCAGATCCACTTGGTGGCCCACAGTCACAAGGTCCTTTAGAGCAGGATTTGATCTTATACATCTTTATAGTAAATGACCAGCACAGGAAAAGTCCCTGACACTGCATGGCATGCTCAGCAAATATGTTAATGTAATGAAGGGCACAAGAGCTGTGCCATCCTGGGCTCCGATCACAACATGAACCCCAATTCTCTGGCTGGTTCTTAAAATTATGCCCCTTCATTCTCCCTTTGTAGTCCTCACCTTGCTGAGCACAGGGCCCATCAACAAAGTAGGTCAACAAATAGGTCGGATTAATGAAAGGCACGCCACCAAGGCTCATGGCATCATACTCCTCCATCACCATACGGAACTGAGTAGCTTGCTGATGAGAAGGTAAGAGATTACCTGTTGCAAACAATTCAAACTGGGTAGGAAATTTGTGCCCCCCCCACTTTGTATATCAGGAATGGGGATCGAGTGTCTTCTCCCCTAACAAGCTTTAAAAATGTGGTACATGGGGCTTCCCTGGTGGCGCAGTGGTTGAGAGTCCGCCTGCCGATGCAGGGGACACGGGTTCGTGCCCCGGTCCAGGAAGATCCCACATGCCGCGGAGCGGCTGGGCCTGTGAGCCATAGCTGCTGAGCCTGCGCGTCCAGAGCAATGGGAGAGGCCACAACAGTGAGAGGCCTGCAAACCGAAAAAAAAAAAAATGTGGTACATGTATACAACAGAATATTACTCAGCCATAAAAAGGAACAAAATTGGGTCATCTGTAGAGACGTGGATGGACCTAGAGTCTGTCACACAGAGTGAAGTAAGTCAGAAAGAGAAAAACAAATATCGTACATTAGCACATATATATGGAATCTAGAAAAATGGTACAGATGAACCAGTTTGCAGGGCAGAAATACAGACACAGACGTAGAGAATGGACTCGTGGACACAGGGGTGGAGGGGGATGAATTGGGAGATTAGGATTGACATAAGTACACTACCGTATGTAAAACAGATAGCTAGTGGGAACCTGCTGTATAGTGCAGGGAGCTCAACTCGGGGCTCTGTGGTGACCTAGATGGATGGGATGGGGTAGAGGTGGGAGGGAGGTCCAAGAGGGAGGGGATGTACGTATGTATACATGTAGCTGATTCACTTCACTGTACAGCAGAAACTAACACAACATTGTAAAGTAACTATATCCCAATTTAAAAAATGGCATTGTGACCAACTTATAATAAGACAGCCTACAGTATTAGTATGGACTAATGAAGTTCAATCCTAAAAGCCACGTTAGTTTACAACATGATGCTTGGAGAACCATCACCAGTAGTGCCTGCGAGGTGAGTTGATGGCAGGCATGGTATGGAAGGTAACGTTAATTGAGGTGAGGGAGGGAGACATTTGAAGACTGGGAAAAATGAAGACCTTTGAGCTACTTTCCAAAGAATAAGGCAGTTGAGAAAAGGAAGGAATCACAAACTTTTTAAAAACTCTGTGTGTGTGTGTGTGTGTGTGTGTGTGTGTGTGTGTGTGTGTGTGTATTACTGACTAGACTGCCAGTTCTTTGAGGACAGGAACAAGGTCTGCTTCCTCTCAGCATCCCAGTCCCTGGTACACGCTGGGTGCCTAATAGATGCTCATGGAATGCTAAATAAGATCATAAAGTACAGATAAGGGAGAGAGAGCTTGGCAAAGATAAAAAGGAGTCTTTCTGAGACCCCTGAAGAAGAAAGGTGAAAACAACCCCCTAGCAGGAGTGAGGGCTAATGTAGGATTACACATGTCCCCCTTTCACTTAAACGCTTTCATCTTCAGCCCAAATCCCCACTTGAAGAATAAGGTACTTGCTTTTTTCTTTGCACCTGCCTTCAGACAAAATGCTTAAGCTACCAGCTGGTCCTCTCCCTGGGGGTCAGTCCCTTTCCCCAACAAAGCACTGTGGACCTCAGATGCTACCTCATCTAAACACCAGTAACTAGATACTACAGCCAGATTTCTGGCAGGTTTCACTCTGGTTCGGCAGAGCATAGAGCAGCCTTTTCTATTTCCAGGCACAATGACACATCCTCAGCTACATCCCCGTCTTCCGTTGCTGGTGAAAAGCTGTCAATGCAGGCAGTTTCTACAGAATCAGTACCCAACTTCATTTAATCTTCAAATTTCTCTTGGAGATAGATATTATTTTTCCCGTTTATAAAAGAGAAAACTAAGGCTCAGTAAAATGTCCTGATTGAGAACAGATAACTGGTAAGGAGCAGGGCTGGTACCAGGACTCAGGCCAGCAGAATGCACGCACCCACCTTTGCCAGGAATCCGTGGATTTCCAGCGCGAAAACCAGGACAGTGTCGGGCAAACGGGGACAAATGGTGACTTTAGCAGGGACGGCGTTATCGCGTTATCTTGCTCGCTGCTGTATACCCGTGGCACAGCATGGCTGCTCAACAAAGATTTGCTGAATGAATGAATTGAAGATAGAATGAATGATTTTATGATGGCCCCAGGACACCTTCAGGCGCTCCACCTCCTTTGTGAAAGGCCATTCAAGCGTTTCTTAGCCCCCTCCCCGCCCCAGCAAATAGTGAGGATCATTGCGTCACCGCGCCGGAGAATTTCAACGTGAAAAAGGAAGACAGCAGAGATACCCTAAGGAGCAACCGAAATCGCGTTCTGCTTGCCTTTGTTGCTTTAGAGGAGGAAAATACATGAATGGTAAAGTTGATTCTTATTTTCAAATAAATTAAACATTCGGAAATGTGTGTTTGTTGTCTACTTTTAATAGCATATTTCTTTCTTAAGCCAGACTCCAAGCCAGCCTCCTGTCCAAGTTTTCTGTCATGCCTTATTGTCTAGTCTGTTCAGCTATTTTAAAAAATGTTGAATATCAATAATGGCTTTCAGGAGAGCATTGTCAACTTTTGTATGAAGCAATCTTGGCTGAATGAGAAGATCCCAGAGCTTATAGTTGCTGTCTACTGTGCTGCCCAGGGCTGGGCTTGAATGTGTGTGACTGATAACAGGACACATTTCTACCTTCGTTATTACATTCCTGCTCCATAATTCATTGGCCACTGTCTTTTTAGGAAAGATCTTTATGGCAAAGTGGGCAAGACAGCAGGTAAGTGCTCTTAGGAGAAAAGTAAGTCCAGCTAACCTCCTGGGGCTGCCGGGCTGGGTGTGCATCCCCCCGCGATCCCTGGCTGGCCCTGCAGTAGCCCTCCCAGAGGGGGTGCCTTCCAGCAACAAGCAGTAGGCCATCCAGCTACCTGCCTGCTCTGCTAAGAGTTCAAGCGCTGCGATAAGGGCATATCTACAAGGGGTTCGGCCCACTTCGGTTTGAGTTTCCTTTTGCCGGGCTAGAATGAAATATGAATATGCTGATTTGGAATTGCCTTTCTTTCCCAATGCTGGTTGGTGCTCCTCCTGAGGGTTCTCTAGCAGAGGGCTCCGAAGCTCCCAAAGAGCCTTGTTTTCTCTGTCCTCAGGCAAACAAGGGTCCCAGCAGGAGCCAGGCCACTGATTCCAGATAACTTTTATTTAAGATTTCTGTTACTTCAAACAAAAAAATGTATTGTTTCCCTAACCGCTCTGTGTTCCATATCAAGATAATTCACACGAGATTGCATATCTTAGCATTAAAACCCCCAAAGGATAATTCCTGGGGAAAGCTTTCTATTGCTTTGGGAAGTGTCATGGTTAATTCAGTTTGTCTGACCTGCCTGCTTGCCGGGTGGCTGGCTTAGAAAAGATGACACCGAGTCCTCCCTGAATCCAAACACACTGCGTAAAGGCGGAGCCTTTATGAGTTACTCTGGGCAAACAAACATGTCGATAAGTAACTTGAGAGAAAGAGCAAGAGAGAGAGAAAGGAGACAAGGGCTCCAGTAGGGCGAGCTGAGTGGACGAAGGAAAGTGAGGGAGGGGATAAGAGAGAGAAGACCTCTTCTTACAAACTGCTTCTTTGTGAATGAAGCAACGTCCTGAAATCTAAGAGGATTCTTGCAGGGAAGAGGGAAGGAGCGAGACATCCCCATAGTGTGTTAACCTGGCCACGGAGCCTTCAGAATCCTGGAGCTCATTCATTCGTCTACTCTGGTCCCTTTGTCCCAAACCCACAACCTTTGGCAGGGTCTCGGTGTGCACACGCTTCACTGTGGACATAGTATAAAGACCAGCAAAGGGCTCTACAATCACAACCGGTGTCAGAGGAGCAGCCATCCGAGGTAGCAATACGTAGCATTTTGGTTGGTGTGTAAAGGTTAGGGCTCTCTGATCGACATGTGAGATGCATTAGACATCCGAAACTACTTCCCATTTTTAAAAGGTGATTTCTAAAATAAATTATCAAAGATTGATTGTCTTTAGGATTTAATAGAGCTTGAAAAAGGGCAAACACGCCAATAGAAGACCACATCTGCCACACTGCCACCAAATTATTTTATTCCTTAAAAAAACTGTTTTTGCTTTCGCAAATCAATCCATAACTACCATTTGTGTGGCCATCGACCAAACTGTGACACTAATTTAGGACAATATCCATATTGACCTGTAAGTAAAACCCCAAAAGTTAAATATAAGATCTGAATTTGAATGTTTCCTTTTAAACAAAGCAAGAAAAACAGTATACTCTCTCCCTGGCCTCCCAACTTTTTTTTTCTCAATGGTAGAAAGCAAAATAAAATTGTACGAAAGAAATGGCTAATACATTTCACTGGAAACAAATCTAATGGCTTTGGAAGAAGAAAAAATTCACTACTTAAAATGAAGCATTTTCTAAACTGTCCTTGTATCTCATAGATCCTATGTATTACTGACCAGGCTGGGAGACAGGTCTCTGCACAGCTTGGATTCTTCAGGCTTCTCTCCTTTCTGTGTGGCCTCACTGAGAGATAAAGGGGCTGAAGGAGGAAGATGGCAGAGGGGGGATTAAGTTGACTAGAGGTAGACAGATGAGCAGATGAATGCATAGATGGCAGCCTGGCTAACTTTCCCATTGCTTGCTTTCCTGGCTTTAGGTTTGCCATCCTCCTGAGGTTTTATTAGGTTTGGAGGTTTCATGGCAGGAGGTTGTGGGTTTTGCATTTAAGTACACTACTAGCAATATTCAAAAAGGCAAATATGCTAGAGACTTTTTTTCCAAAAAGAATGCTATTTTTAAAAATATATGTGTGGGGCTTCCCTGGTGGTGCAGTGGTTGAGAGTCCGCCTGCCGATGCAGGGGACGCGGGTTCGTGCCCCGGTCCGGGAAGATCCCACATGCCGCGGAGCGGCTGGGCCCGTGAGCCATGGCCGCTGAGCCTGCGCGTCCGGAGCCTGTGCTCCGCAACGGGAGAGGCCACAACGGTGAGAGGCCCGCGTACCGCAAAAACAAAAACAAACAAAAAAACCATAAAATATATGTGTGAAAGATTAGCTGGAGAATTAGTAGAAAGCCATAAAAGTTAATGTTGGCCAAGATGTGTCTTGGAAGTGGGAAAATAAAGATTACTATTGTTCTGTTTTATTAGTAGACTATAGTCATGTGTATAGTGAATTTAAAAGAATGCAGACATTCACATTATTTTTCTAGTAAGTCAATGATTTTTCAACTTGAAGTACTTTATATGAGGCAACAGATTTAGCAAGACTGAAATCCTCATATTTCATCTGTTGATGAAAAGAAAATTAGGTGAGGATTTTAGTCTTGCTGTGCCACCAAATATGTGCTGTGTGACCTTAGGCAAATAGCTTGTCTTTTCCGGGCTTCAGTTTCTGCCCTTATTTTGAGGCAGTTGTATCAGATGAGTTCCTTCTAATGTTCACAATCCATGGTTCTCTTTCAATCAGTCTGGAAATGGGGAGCATGGTCAGTGGGAAGGCTTGTTTAAGGGGACAAAGAACGGGATCAATTGAGGGATGTTTGGAGTAGGTGGGGCTAGAGAGCCAGAAGAATACAATTGCAGCAAAAAGTGAAACTTAACTCTTCCGGACTCAGGCTTAAAACAACAGGACTTCTGGAGTAAAAGAAGGTTGCAATGGCGAGTCATCCCACACACCCTAAACCAAAGTAGAAGGATGAGCGGTAGGACAATAATCAGCAAAGTTCATTCTCTACAGAGGAAGGATGGTAGCACTCCGGCCCAGCCAAGAACGCTACTTTCTTTGAACTATGAAAGACTGCTGAGTACCAACCCCTGTACTAACTGAGGATGTGTCATATATGTCATTAATATGTACTCGTTATTAACAAGACATTATGTGAAACAGAAATGGAATAAGTCATAGTCCTCGTGCATAGCATCTAAATCCAATAGATTAGATTCAAAAAGGAGGGAGCTGACCACATTCTGGAAGGGGAAGACCCCCTGTAAAAGCAGAAGGCTGGAAAGCCCGGGGGAAGGACCCAGAGTCTATAGCAGACATGAAGCCCCAAGGTGAAGGGAAAATAGGGTCTCTGTGGGAGACACTTAACATGGAAGCGGGATTCGCAAGTACTGAGGCAGGAGGAAAAGGAACAGCCGAGTCCAGAGTGAGCAGCGTGGGTGGGCCTCAGCAAGGCACTCCCTGGGGCCAGCGACTAAGTCCTGCGCTTCTCTATCTCCCCACCGCTGCACCCCGCTCCTGGCATAGAAAGGTAATAGACTGGTAAAGGCAGCAGACAGAAGCCATGACCACTGGGGAAGGAAAAGATCTAGGATGTTTTAAAAGGGAATTGCTGAGAGTTCACCTGCTCTGAACACTGAAAAGAAGTTAACTTCCTCAGGATACAGACAAATGGCAAGTAGTCCTCAGCGCAGGCGTCTACAAGGAGCTAGCGTGTGGAGGGGTGTGGAGTCGGTGTGAAGCACAGCCCTTACTATGCAAAGTGTGGCCTGAGGACCTGCAGCGTGGGTATCACCTGGGATCTTGTTAGACGCAGACTCTCCAGCCCGGCCCCAGACCCGGTGAATCAGAATCTGCATTTGAAAAAGATCCCCAGGGGATTCATATGCACATTAAAGTTGAAGAAGCGCTGCACTAAACCGGGGTCAGCGAGCTGTCCTGTTAAGGGCCTGATACTAAATGGGCTTTTCAGCCGCATTCAGTGTCTGTCCCTGCTTCCTTCTCCACCTCCTCCTTTACAAGCCTTCAAAAAATGTAAACTCCATTCTTAGCTCACAGGGAGTGGTGAGACTGAGCCCACAGGCCTGGGTTTCCGGGCCCCCCTCCCGACACACACACACACACACACACACACACACACACACACACACACACACACACACACACACACACACACACACACACACACACACGGCTGAGCTCCGGGAGCTTGGTGTCACGGACAGAAAGCAAAGCAAATACAGTCAAAACCCCCAGAGCTAAGTGTGAGCTTCCCCACGTGTCTTAACGTCTCTATGACCCAGGGTGCTTGTGTGTAAAACAGGGCTACTAGGAGTACCCACCTCACAGAACTATTGAGCGAAAACAATAATGTATGCTAATGGACTTTAGAAACTGTAAGGCTATCATCCTAATAATTTTTGTCTCATTCAAAGTGAAAGAAGAGCTGGCTGTCCAAGAATGCAGTGACTTGGACGACAGCTGTTCCCTCCCCCACCCAAATCACCAACCACCGAGGGAGGAAACGGTTTGGACAGCTTGAGACTCAAAAAGCCAAACCAAAACCCAGCGAACAAAACATCAGACCTGAAGCTCATTTCAAACCATCAGCCCATAAAATCTCCAGCTCCATTTCTGCTTTTGTAGCATCATGATTCTCTCTTCTGGAACATTCTAAATTTCTTTTAAACGAGCATTCCCCTTGGATGCACCTACATCTAACTAATACAGCTTGGGTCTCAAATCCCCATGATCCTGTAGACCACAGAGTGTCCTGGGTCATGTTTAGGGCTCGTCATACACTTTTCACTTACGCTAAATGCTTTACATACGTTAAAGTATTATCCTCACAACAACCCTGGTAAGTAGCCATTATCACACATAATATTTTACAAATGAGGAGACAAGTTCAAAGAAGTAACCAGTCCAAGGTCTAGCTGGACAGCGGTGGCAGAGCTGAGATTCGAACCCTGTGGTCTGACTCCAGAGCCCATGGTCTTAGTTGCAAAGACTCGCAACTAAAGAAGAAAAGGAATGTTAGGGTATATAGGTACTAAATAAATACAAGAATGGAGTTTAGGGCAGTCTTTTTCAATGCCGTGATACCCTCTGTGCAGACTGCACAGTGGTCAGAAAGGGTGTCCAGCATTTCTGAGGTGCAATGTGCGGAGGCGACAAAAGGCAAGATTATTGCCAAATTTCTTCCTTCTAAAAAGGAAAAGGTGCGCGTATAAGGCATCTCACCTTTCCGCATATGTGGTTTAAACTTTTCAAGCTCTAGGTGGTGGATTCTCTCTGTATTGTATCCGCCTCCCCTAGTCTAGGGCACCCATGTTTTTTTGCCCAGAAGTTGGGAGGTCGCAAAGGAACACACATCAAGAGGTGTTCGTGGCAGCAGGGCCACCATGAAGAACAGCCAGTGCACACAAGGCCCCGGGAGCAGCATCACCCTCTCCCCATGGTTGGTCAAGGTTACTATGTTGCCTTTTTGACATACTATCAATTATGCTACCGACAGAGATACTGGACCTTTAGTTTTCTTATAAAATAAGAAACTGAGTTTAATTAAACCATCAGTATCTTGGACCTAATTATTTCAGACAGTATTTAATTAATGTTTCATGGGTTCCTAATGTAATTAAGGTTCCTTTAATAAGACCTTCTGTGACATTAAAATATATGACCTTTATCTTCCTTATCTACCACATTCTGACAACTGAGATTTGTCATTTTCACTAAAAGGTATAGTTTGATTAAATAGAACAGACCATAAAATTAATCTGGCAAATTATACTTGTTTGTTTCTTTTTTCCTCCCCCTCAAGGCCTAATAAGTTAAGTCTTTTAATTAGCAGCACAGATACAAGTGCTCATGCTACCATTTTCCTTTTAATTTGCCAAAGTGTTTCTTTTGTACATGAATTTTTGTGACCAAAGCAGATAACAACTATCCTTTATTAATCATGGTGAAGGGTTCAATCTTTAAGATATGAAAACTCATGAGCTGTTCTTTACTTTAACAATGACTGGTGATTGTTTTAAGATGTCTGGCCGTTAATAAAAGGGTTTAATTCCTGATACTAATAAAGCACTCTAAATACGAAAATCCCTATTGGCATTGCAAACAAGTACAAACTGCATCCTACAATCTAAGGTGATTCAAAATGTGCTCATGACCTTCTCCGTCAAAATTCAAAAGATCTCCATGACCCCATGACCAAAATTCAAAAGGTCCCCATGACCTACTCCCCCAAAGCTGCAAATATTCAAGACCTGATTGGGAAAAGGGGACTTAGTCTCATACTGCCTAAGTATATAATCTGCTAAGAAATTATATTGTTCGACAAAAGTGGGGAAAGGTAGGCTAAGAGAATTATAATTCAGGCGGGAATCCTTATATTGTCTTCCCACTTTCAAGACCCCCAAAGACTAGACTCCCTTCTGTTTTAGCAACGAAGAGAACAGATTTCTTCTGAAAGGCAAGATCTTCCCCTACCTTGAAGGAAAAGAGCCCAAACTGGGAAAGGAAAAAGAAACAATGGTTCTTCCCTGAGACGCTTTCTATCTGGTTCCAAAGTAGTGAACATAAGGGAGGGAGCGGGAGTACAGGGTGAGTATCCTCAGAGGTTTGCAGAGAGTCTGGGGTGCACCTCTCCAAAGTCTGCTAGGTGAGATCCTCAGCACGTAGGATGGAGGCTGTCACTGGTCTAGACCAGTGGTGTCCAATAGAACTTTCTGCAATGACGGAAACGCTCTATATCTGCACTGATCAATACGGTAGCCACAGGCTATTGAGCACTTGAGCTGTGGCTAGTGCAATTGAGCAACTGAATTTTCAATTTGACTTAATTTGAAGTAATCCAAATTTAAATTGAAATAGCCACATGTGACTAGTGGCTACGTTATTGGACAGGGTGGTCCAGACAATTTCCCCTCCTGGCCCCGCCCACTCACAGAAGGGCAGCCCCCTTTGCCAGGCACTGCAATATCTGGGGCCCAGCTCACAAATCCCCAGCTACTCCTCTGAGCCCGACTCTACTGCCTCACTTGGCACTGCTTCCAGTTCATACTAACTCCTCGCTTCCACAGCAGCTCTGGGGTAATGTCCCACGTGCTGCCACTGCCGTTTCTCACTGGTTCAACAGATGACAAAACTCCTATGCCCTGTGAGGCCGAAAGGGGGAAGCAGAGAAATAGCAACTTCTAGAGGCCACTTTCCTGCAGAAAACAAAATGTAAAGGGAGGAAGGACAGCATTTTGGAACACGGGGCCAAGATTCTGAAGGTTTTCCTGCTCTGTTAAGTGGCTTGGAGGTCAGGTGGATCTAAAATAAACTTCAAATACCTCCACTGCCTGGCTGTGTGATCCTGAGCAAGTCATTTCACTCTCTGAGTTTCTGTACCCTCCTCTGTAACAGAGCGAATAGCACAGGCCTTTCAGAGCAGCATTCCATGTGGTTATTCCTCTGTTAACCGGTATAACACTGCGCCCAGCGCCGCGTGTGGAAACAGTTCCTTTTGCTCTTTTCCCGGATCCCAGATTGAAACCTAGAAGGGTGGGCTGAGTCCTGAGGAATCATGGCGCTCGGCCTATTGCTTGGCTGACAGATGGGCCCCCTAGACTTTGACTTCATAGTCAGTCTAAGACTCGGAGAGCAATAGGCTACTTAGGAACTCCACTTGGTTAAGAAATGAGACTGCAGAAAAGTCAGAGTACATTCCAAATATGTATATATTTTTCTAATCAAACACATTGAGTGGATGGTGTCCAAAAAGTTAGATTCAGCCAAATGGGATCAAGACTTTTGCATATCACTGCCCAGCGTGTTTCAACTAGTGACAGCAGTCCAAAGAGTGGCTGGGGGAGTACCTGGGGGGTCCGCTGGGGTTCTGGGCATGTCCCCCATCCCCATCTGGGTGGTGGCCACATGGGTGTATACGTATCGCAGAACTGATCCTTCTCCACACTTAAGACTTGGGCACCTTACTGAATGTAAATTACACCTCAGTAACTTTTAAAAAATTACCGTTAGTCAATTCAGAGAAGGATGAGCCAACAACATATCTGTGGAGTAGCATAAATTTCCACCTAAAGCAAGTGACTGGCCCGAGGCCGCACAGCTAGCTATTAAAAGGTGAGAGGCTGTTTTAGAATTCCAGGGTCAGGACTCCCAATCCAGTATGCGTTCCAAACCTCCAGGATGCTTCAACCACCGCATGAGTAGTATTCTTTAGGTTAGGTCTGCAAAGAGCAAACTTGTGTTCTCTGTGTTAGTAATAGTGCTGACTTTTTTACAAATAAATATCAGAAGCAATCCTTAGCAGGAAGCACTCACCCAGAAGTGCGCTGTGGTCCCCAAACTGTAAATGTCACCAGCCTCCTCTCACTTTTCTCCCTCCTGAGAGTGTTCCTAAGATTCCCTAATACCAGCCATCCTGGCCCACGCCTGCACCCTGCTTCCCAGGACCACTTTGAGGTCAAGCAGCAAACCTCCAGGTGGTGGCGGTGAGGGGAGAGAGTTGGGGTCTCCTGGGCATCAGATCATTCGAACCCCTGAGGGTTATGGCAGGAGGGTGGTGTTAAAGATGTGAGAGAGGGAAAGCTAGAGCTTTAAGAAATGAATGGTAAAATTTCCTGCAACTCTGCTCCTGGCTCAAAAAACAGCTTAGGCCAAGACGCTTTGAGCTCTCTGTAGGTTATCCTCAGAAAGTGGAATTACATACTTAAAACAAGAAACAAGGAACAAGAAATGTAGAAACATAACAGAGGACTTCCGGTAATGACTGATCACTTTTCATTATCACTGATGGAATTTCCATGAGGAATTGTGTTGATGAGAATGATGAATTTAATTTAACAGAATAGTTACAGGATGAAGCTTACGTGTAATAAAGTAGTTCTAAGACTCTGATAGTAAATACAGAGAAAATATTTCCAACATAGAGAACAACTACATTTGGACTTGTAAAGTGACACTTTTCCCATTAATTCCTGAAATCAGATAATGTTTGCCATCTCAGTGGATCATTTCAATAACCAAATAGTCATTTTCCTTACATCTTCTTTCTTCAAAAGCCTCTTCATTTGAAGAATGCAGGAGCAGGGCAATGATGAAAAACTGGCCATCTTAAAATAAAAATAAGATAGGGATATGAAAAATAGACTTCCGTGTACAAGTTCAAAAAAATTGCTAATAGCGCCAATGGAATATTTCATTACCAACACAAATCAGGCATCGTTTTAATCAAATTGAATTTAGATTATAGACTTTCATGTAAAACCTAATTTACTTTGAATTCCCCCGTCACGACTTGTGTGCGCCTTACAGGGCAAGGTTAAAGAGATTACATCTGGGTTCACGTCAGCAGCATCTGCTGGTTAGTCCTCTGCATGCTGATTTAATGAGAGGTTATGCACAGTCTGTCAGAAGTCTGTTCCAGGCAGAAGAGAGAAATCCTCACTTCCATTGCGACAACTAACGGGACTTTCAGAAACAGGAAGCCGGTGCATCACTGTCCTGTGATGTATAAAATAGTATGATGTTTGTCACCACTTAGCTAAACTTACAAGCAGAAATTAGGACCAGACTTATTTTTCTTTTGCAGTTCCAAAAGGAAGAAACATTGCAGTCTGAAATGTAGCTTTTCAGAAAACCGATTTATGCATATACCCTAAAACGACAGTCATCCTAAAGAGGTATATTTCTATGCAACACAATGCTACACATAATTGTATAAATAATATGCATATTATAGAAGGAAAATGCGTTAAAGACTGCTTATGAACGGGGAGGGAACACAAAAATCATTCCTCCTGAAAATTCTAATACAAATTTTAAAATAATTTAAATTCATTAAAACATTTTCTATTTCAATTCAGAAGTTCTTCAGAGAAGAGCTTAAAGATGTTTCTGTAATTACTGTAACAGGAAGGGGCTCGAGCCATTAAAATAATCTTTGGCAATTCAGTGTGATTCCCCTTATTTATGCAGCACTCCTTTCTGAGTGTGCCTAACTCCCCTTTTGCCTTTGCTGAAATGGTCACTTCTAAGCGGTGTATCACAAAGAGATTCAAATTCCAAAATCAATCAAGTCATTTTGCCAAAGAAGAAGGATTTACAATTGAGTAATCTGTAATCATATAGATGCCTTATGATAATTACCTTCCTTTTGAGCATATATTTGTGACCAGGGGTGTTATAAAAAGGGTGGGAGAGGGTGGATGAGACTGAGAAATCCCGAGCATTTTATTTTTATACTAAAACCCCTTTGTGCGTATGCCCCACTCTCATACCATTGTGCAAACCTAAGAACTGGACATAGCTCTTGACAAATCACAGTTTAAATATTCATTCTGAGTATGCATAAAAATTATAAGAAGATGGGCAATTTTCTCAACAGGCCTATCATAATCATGAGAAGAACTGATTATTCGTGGTCGGGGATACAGGATGAACAGGTGTTTGGGCTCAAGAGAATACATTAATTTCCCCAATTTCAACAACTGGGATCTGGACCAAAGATGAGGGAAGTTTTTCTAGCGTCTGCATATTTGAGGGAAGCAGGCACGAGCACACTGGGGTAAACTGGAGTTGTTCTGAAGCAGCTACGCACGTGGCTTTGCATCTGCTTCGGAATGTATGGACCTCTGCTTGTTTTTCACTGAGTCATTAGTGAGTTGTAAACCTCTAGTCAAGCTCCCCAGCTCCCTCACGGAGGATGTCACCAGACTGCAAACGCCAAAGTAAAGGCTCTAACCCTCCTGGCAACTGACGCAACCAGGCAACTGCTGGAGAGAAAACGGGAAGAAAATGGCCTCAGCCGCAAGGAATGTGAAGGATTAGGATGTTTAATGACTTAGAAGTTGAGTGATATTGACAATCCTCCCAGTGTTTAATCACACATTGAAGACAACTTGAAGAGTCAGACAGAGAGTAGTTTAATTTGAGGACAATAAAAGCAAACAGTCTTGTCCAGACAAGTCAATTTCTGGTAAAGTGACAGCATGTCTTAAATAGAGTTTTTCCTACCCCACAGCTACAGTAGTGGGTAGATTCAGTGGCCCGTTTGACGAACAGCCAGATGTTCAAATGCACATCTTGTCTGAGCTGGCCCCTTGCCCAATTCGATAATACATGAAATGAGAATGAATGACCATAATGGTGATATATTACTACCTTTTGGTCCTCACCGGCCTGTGCATTAACTATTAAGGCAGACAAGATTATTTAGATGTCTACAGTGTATCTTTTGTGATTTTCCTAGTACGTCTCTGGATGCTCAGAGGATAAACATAGTTAATAACAATTGCAAACTGTGTTATGGAAAGAGGCTGAATGACTTTTCCTGTAGTAAACGAGCACTTCTCAGTTTGGCAAAAGCCTCAGCTCTTTAGTCACCCTACAGGTCCACTGCTTGTTGGAATTCTGTCCATTAGGGAAACTACCAGACAAAAAAACTAGGATGATTTTTTCAAAGGGTTCCTCAGAGGGCTTAGAGGTGAGTGGGGCAGGTAAAACCCGGGGTAAGCAAACGAGAATTTGCATGCCAATAGATGGGTTTAACATACATTAACACATTGGTGGGTAACGAACCATTGTTTATGTGTTAATGAAGACATTTTCCTGATGATGGGTATGCATTTTTGCATAACTCTCGTGTAGAAAGTTGGTGGAAAATCTGACTTACCCCGAGCAGTGGGGGAAAATAAAACAGTGATTTCCTCGGGGAAAGAATCGAAACTTACCCAGAAGGTGGCCAAAGCAGAATAATCCAGCACGTTAAAAACTAAAATATCACTAACAATCAGTCAGAAGTATGAAATTTTCTTCTGCTGTGGCATGAAATTGTGGTTTTCAAAGTCGAAGAGATTTGTCCTTCTCAGCACAAGGCTGTCGATTCAAACACGAATCCTGACTCTTAGCATGTTAGGAAGGCGATCGCCTTGAAAATACCATCGCTTCCAGTGACCTGCCTTCCTGGCGCAGTGTGGGGGCGAGGGGGGGTTGATACATAAACTCCCGAGTGAAAGTACCTTGGACAGAGACTCGAGCTTGTGCTCCGGAAATGCTAGTTTCCCCAAGGCCACATTCAACTTTTCCTGAGGTATCGCCCTAAAACCCTTTTGGGGTCAAATGACAACTTCCTTATACTTCTTCCCTTGCTTCCTCAAATCTAAATTAAAATAAGCATCCGTTCTCTCAGGGCCCACTGCAAGGCACTGAGGACACATGCCCTCAAGGGCTCACGTTCTCCTCTGCTGGGGGGATGGCTGACACAAGGAAAACGGGCAATGGCAGGACACTGTGGTCAGGGCCTCACTGAGGTCAGTACGGCACCCTCTCCTGACACAGAAATCACGGCCAGTAACCCTGTCCTGGAAACAGGCGACTCAGCGCAACTCCTCTCCAGGTAACTTAATGCTTTGAGGTAGCTAAACTGTTATCTCCCCCAAAGCTGGAAGACCTCAGAATCACAGACTGGCGAAAAAGGGAGAATTCACTCAGCAAGGGAGGTGGCAGCAAGTAGGGAAGGGTGGGAACCATGTAGAAGGGCGTCTACTCACCTACCTCTAAACTCCCTTGAAAGTGTAAACAGAATGCCTGGGGCTTAGCAAAGAAACCGACTTTTGCCAAACAAGAAGACAGGGTGTTTGTCTCTTTTGTTTCGACTGTTTTTATAGCACGTAACACAGTATGTCTTACTTTAAAGGGTATCCAAACAATTGTTTTTTCCCACTGGAATCCCTTTGCCTCCCACCCAAACAAAAGCTGCTACAGAATCCCGAGAAGAAAAGAGACAGGCAGGGCTGCTCCAGTTGAAGACAGGGAAGGAGGAAAGGCACCCCCCCCCCCCCCCCCCCCGCCAGGCCACTCCAAAAGGTCTGCATGCTCTACAGACTGCCGGCAAGAATTTCTGTCCCCAGCAGTCTCCCCACTAGACTGTGAGCTCCCCAAACAGCAACCATATCTTCCTTATGTTCCTATTTCCCAAAACGACCACACTGCCTGGTAAACAGCATGATCGGAAGTGAACTGAAATGACAAGGAATGCGAGGGGAGGCGAAATAAATGGCGCATGCCAAAGAGAAGCGGGGTGTGCCAGGGGGACAAGAAGGGTGAGCTACTCATGGCCAGATGAAGACAGTCGGGATACAAAAATGAAGAATGCTTGTCTCAGGCAACCCAGAACATGGCGCAGAGAGAGAACAGCAAGCAAACAATTAGGAAACTATAATTAAAGCAACGTTGTATACAAGACCCACCAAGGCGGGAACATAGAACCACGCCTGAGATGCAGGGGACAGAGGAGGTAAAGCTTGAGCTAAAATGTAAACATCTGGTCACAGAATTGGGAGGGAAGGAAGAGAGAGGCAGGCAGGGACCAGATCAGGAAGACCCTTACGTGCCACATCCAAGAGACTGGCTTTACTCTACAGGAATTGGAGAGCCACTGAATAATGCAAAACAGGTAAGTGACAGGCTCAAATCTGGATACGTAAGCTCCACAAGAGCAGGGGTTTGGAGTTTGTTCCCTGATGTATTCCAAGTGCCTAGAAGAGTGTCTGGCATATAGTAAGTAATAACACTTGTGGAATGAGTGAATGAATGAAGGCTCTACAGCTCTTTGGTTACAGGGTCCATACAACGAGGCTCAAAAATGGCTTGCTCTGGAGAAAAATTTTTAATTTGGGTCGACTATGGGGGAATACAAAATTTAAAACAAAACAAAACAAAACTGTAAGGAGGCCTGGTGGCCTAGGGTAGGAAAGCTAAACGGGAGGGAACTCCTCCCACCACTGGCCCTAGGCTAAATGAGCTGAAACCCCTGCAGGAATCTCTCCTTTGGAATGCACCTTCATTGAAACGTTCAGTTCTTAATTTAAAAACAGTTCTTCGGGCTTCCCTGGTGGCACAGTGGCTGAGAGTCTGCCTGCCGATGCAGGGGACACGGGTTCAATCCCTGGTCCTGGAAGATCCCACGTGCCGTGGAGCGACTAGGCCCGTGAGCCACAACTACTGCGGCTGCGCGTCTGGAGCCTGTGCTCCGCAACAAGAGGCCGCGATAGTGAGAGGCCCGCGCACTGCGATGAAGAGTGGCCCCCGCTTGCCGCAACTAGAGAAAGCCCTCGCACAGAAACGAAGACCCAACACAGCCATAAATAAATTAATTAATTAATTAAAAAGAATAATAAAAAAATAAAAACAGTTCTTTACTTACAGACAGTATTTCAGAATTTACAAACAGATTTTCTCTATTACATCACTTGATTAACATAACCATCTGAGAAGGCCGTGGTCATCCCCCTTCCACAGATGAGCTCACGAAGGCTCACAGAAGGGAAGTGACTTGCCTCAGGTCTCTGGCTTTCCAGGGCAGGACCTCACAGCTTCCCCATACCGCTTCTCTTGTGCACTAAGGATTACCAAGGTATTTTCTTTCTTGGAATGATAGCTCAGAAAAATTGAAAAACACCCCAGTTTCTCCATTGCAAATTTATAACTGATTTTGAACATCATTATAATGATAACACTCCTGCTCAAAAATCATTGAGGTACTGTCTGTAAATGCTACCTGAGGTGGGCAGGGGGTGGGGGGACTGCTGGTGCCTCACTGCACAAAGAATCAAGTCAAAGTCTTCAGCTTGGCTTTCAATGTCCTCCCCAAGTTAACCCAACTCCCACCTTACACTGCGGTTCCTTCCATCTCTAGGCCACATGGATCTCACCATTTCCCAAACACACCTTGCACTATCCTACCTATGGGCCTTTGCGCTCGTTGCTTCTTCATCAGGATCCTTGCCGTCTGCGTCTTTCAAGGCACAGCTCACAACCCAGAGCCCACCTTCTCCAAGAATCCTACTAAAAGACCCCAGACAAAACGGCTCCCTCTCTCCCTATACTCCTACAGCACTCAAGACCTTTGTATTGATAAATGCCCTGAGGAGAGGCTGACTTTTGTTTCTGCTACTCTTCTAATAGACTGAGTTCCTGGAGAGCAGCATCGGTCTCTTCCACACTGTCCAAGGCAGGGTAAGTGATCTTTTAAAAATGAGCGTTTAGCAAGACTAAGCATCAGACTAGCTTCTTGACTTAACACAACTGTAAATGGCTGAGCAAGTAATTATTTTCTTCCTGCCAAAATGAAAGTATATTGACGTCACATAACATGCCTAATCTCTACCTGAACTTTGTCTATGCCCTCCTTTGTTCAATGCCCTGTGGGGCCTCAAAAGTAAGGAGTAACTGACCAAAATGAGGACAAAAGGCAACCACAAAGCCTGTTAAAATAGTGTCTGCTTTCTCCCGTACAGAGTTCTTCCTGGAGGCCACTGCCATAACTGCCTCTTTTCAGAGAATACCACCATGGGTTTTAAAATTTTAATTGAAATCCCCAACTCAAATGGAAATTATGTCAGGTAGAAGATATTAAAGCTCTAACGACATAGACTGGAAGAGAACCCAGGTTATCTGGTCACTGAGAGAAAGGGAAGAAGCAGGGAATGCGATGAATGGATGAATGAACAACTAACAAACAAAACAAATAGATAACTTGCATTTCACAGCTGAGGAAACTGAGACCCACCCAGGGGAAGGAAATGATTCCTCTAAGGTCGCACTTGAGCTGATAAGAAAAAATTTAACAACCAAAACAATAAACATCTATTGAGTACCCACCATATATCAGGGGTTTTCAGAAGTACTTAACACTCACAAATCTCCCTGGGAGATATATTCAACAGCCAGAATGACATTCCAATGCACAAATCCAGATGTCACTCCCCTGCTAAAAACTCTTCAAAGCGGTTTAGTAACTTGGGGAAATGGCTTGGAGAAGTCTCTCACCTGGAGATGCATCTATTAAACTAGTCAAAATTAGCAAAGATAATTATTCAAAGACTCCGGAGATTGATCAAAGGCTTATAACAAACTGAGAAGCATTTATTCAACATGATCCTCTACCTTGGGAAGCCACAGCGTTCAAGCAAAGGGCTGCCCCCACGCCCCTCCCCTTCACACACAGCTCTACTTTACAGATGTGCGACTGAGAGTCATATCATTTAAATGACACGTTAAGTGGAACTTGAACCCAGAATGTCTTCACTCCAATTTAATCATGGCTTACTCCTGACTCTCAGCACTAGTGTGAAGTTAGAGGAGAGAGATACTTCAGCCTGTGGATATCACTGCGGGCACTCTTCCTACTTCTAATCTCTAGTTTTGACATTCCTGCTCTTATCAGCAGAGAGCACACCTCTCCTCTACGGTCCCAAAGACTACTCCTACATCTTTAGGTCTGGAAGTGTGAGGACAGACCCACGATGACAGTTTGAGAAGCTCTAATGCACACTAGCATCCACTGTTCTGCTCATCCCAGGACCCAAAACATCAGGGCCGCCAATCAGACCACAGGACTCCTCTGTGCAAACTAGAACAAGGCATCACCTTGGGTGCAAGCAGCTCTTAGGCTCAGGGCTTAGTGAGTGAAGAATGCCTTTGTAACAGAGGAAAGGAACTTCTTCCTCCACACAGATGCAGGCCAGTGCCAGGGCACACAGGTCAGCAAGGGGAGCATGGAATGTATGTGCCCCTGTCCCCTCACTCCACCACCTCCATGGATAAAATCAGGAGGATGGCCAGGATACCCTCTGCATAAGGGTGGGGGGAGGAAAATCGGTGTTACATTCCTGAACATGCCCTCTTGCTCGATGCTTTCCCGGCAATTTCCCATAAGCAATGCCAGAGCTGCTCCCTGGAAGACCAGCTACTTCCTAGTGAGCTGAGAGCTCGTTGGGGGCACAATCCAGATGTTCTTTGGCTCAATGAAATCCCATTTCAGTGTCCACCGTGGATGGTCCTAATCACATCCTATTGTCACAGACTTAGTGCCCCCGATGTCCCTGGCTCTGTGCTGGGTGCCAAAGAAACCAGGAAGGAATAAGAAAGTCCCTGCCCTCAAGGAGCTCACGGTTAAGGGATGAGGTGAACAGATAAACCGATGGTGATTAAACAGTGTGGCAAGAGCTCTGAGAGAATAAACGCATGGGTGGTCTTGGGAGCATCATGGAAAGGCACCCAACCCAGCCTGGACTATGGGGTTGGGGGGGAATCAGGAAAGATGTTATAGAAAATTGGCAACCTGAGCTGAATCTTGAAGATTGAGTAGCATTTAATCATTTAACAGAAGGAGGAGGGGAGGGCGGTTAAGGAAGGAGTTCCAAGCAGAGAAGCAAATTTGTAAAGATGGAAGCAAAAGAGTAGAAGCCGGTCAAGAACACTAGGGAAGCAATTCTTTGCAGTGCATTAGAGGCAAGGTGAGGTGAGTCAAGAAAGATGAGGTCAAAGAGATGAGAAAGGGGCAGGCCTGTGATCCCTGGCTTCCTCCACCTCCTGAGATCCACACAGAGCTCCTGGAAGTTGTGGAGCAGGTAACTAGCGATGGATGATTTGCTCTAGGTCACCTTTTGATCCCTCTACTCTTCCAACCTGTCTTAGTCAGCTTGGGCTGCCCTAACAAAATACCATGAAAGACTGGGTGACTTAAAAAAAACAGATGTTTATTTCTCACAGTTCTGGAGGCTGGGAAGTCCGAGATCAGGGAGCCAGCATGGCCGGGTTCTGCCGAGAGCTGGCTTCCTGATTGCAGACTGCCCACTTCTCGTATCTGTCCTCTGCAGAAAGAGAGTGAGCTAGCTCTTTGGCCTCTTCTTATAAAGGCACTTAATCCCATCCCCATGAGGGCTCCATCATCACAACCTAATCACCTCCCAAAGGCCCCACCTCCACATGCCACCACATTGGGGATTAGGCTTCAACATAGGAATCTGAGAGGGATACAAACATTCAGTCTGTAACAACTGCAGAGGCCTTCCTCCAGCCCCAGCCCACAGCAGACTGGGGTGCCTTCTCCTGTGGATAAAGATCTGGAATCTAGCTTCCTTGGCTTGCTTCTGCTTCTACAAGGGTCTGCTTGCTGCCAGGGGCGGTGCATCTAAGAGAACCGCCATTTCTGAAGAAAATCAAGGACCACTTCAGTTTACTTACTATTAAAAACAGCATCACATGGGAACTTTCAGAATCTTCAAAATCTTGCAAGGGAAAGGGCCCTTAGAAAGCATCTAGTCCAAAGCCCTCATTCCTCACATGGGGAAAATGAGATCCAGAGAGAGGAAGTTCTTTGTCTAAAATCACTCAATAAGGGAATGAGGCCCTCCTAGGGCAGCGTGGTGGGAAGAACCCATCATTTCAAGATAGATCAAACCTCAAAGTTTTCTCACTGTGTAACCTAACTTTAAACAGGTTGTTAGGATTAAACGAATATCGTAACATCTGTAAAGGTCACACACAGTTATCAACCTGTAGCAGCTTTCGGTAAATGGCCACTATCATTATAACTTTCTGGAACCTTTGGCAAACCCACCTTTGAGTGGGTTTGACATAAACCAAGAGATTAACTTGAACACTGGGAAAAGTGGGAGGTCACTGCTGGTGAATTGGATACTGTGTCATCGGACTGCTTTGCTATGACTTTGCTATGGAAGGCCTACCTGGCAGGGCTGATGAACAAAATATGGAAACTTTTCAACGCCTAAGAATGAAGGGAAATAGGCATCACCGTGAGAGATTAGTGTGCATTGTCTGAGAAGCTCACACTAGCATATTGGTTTATTTATTTAATTCTGAATCTGCCTCAGTATCAATTTTAACATTTCTAATTAGTGTAGTTTGAGAACTGGTGATGTCTCTCTCCAGCCCTCCTCTGGGGAAACAACCTAGGGAAGGTGGGTCCTTCTTCCTCTGCCATTTGTCACTGTTCATTAAGACAAGTGGCCATCATTAGGGCCTCTATTTAAATATAGGAAGAAATAATGATATGCTTCTTAATATGATCTAGTATCAACAGCACTTTAGGCTCTGCATTTAATGAAAAAAAATACTCTTACTGACAAAGTGCAAGCAAACTATAGTTTGGTGGAAAGATAACTGGGCAAGGAGTCAGCAGGGGTCTTTTCCATGCCTGATTTTGCCAATAATATGCTCCACCATTTTGAACAAGACACTTAATCCTTCTAAGCCTATTTCCTGATCTGTTAAAACATAGGTAAGTTTGTCCCTATCTGTGCTACATAGCTCACAAGGTTGCTGTGATGATGATGATGGTGATAACCTAACATTTACTGAGTCCTCTATGTACCAGGCACTGAGTTCAGTACTTTATTTACATAATCTCGTTTATTTTTCACAATCATCTTAAGGGGTAAGTATCATCAATTCCCATTTTTATAGATGAAACTGAAGCTCAGAGAAGTTAGGTAATTTCTAGAAAGGGCCAGGGGCAGGATTCAAACCAGGTCTGAGCTCTTAACCTTTCCTCTGTGCTGCCTTTTTATCCATCACAGCCCTACCTAGTCTTTCAGCAAGAGTTTTAACTAGGAGTCAATCAAGGTTTCATGCCAGATCTCTTTCTTCAAATGCAATGGCACAGACTAACCACAGAATTACTCTTAATCTGAAGTCTCCCCAATTTGTTTATTTTAAAAATGGTTTTTGTAATTCTCTAAGTCTTTTTAAAAGCCACTGTGAGGAATGATAAGACTCTAATCTCTGCAGGTGATTAGAACTACTTTTCTTTCCTTGGCATGGTCAATTGTGCCTATTTCTGAGACCTCAGAGAAAACATAAAAGCTGTGAAATCTGAACAAGACTCCTCTCCTACTTCCACACGACTCCTGATGCAATCTGTAGAAAGAATAACCTTTCTATTGAGCTCTAAAAGAAAAAAATTAAAACTTACATTTTAGACAAAAATAAAGGGTTTAAGACCCATATGACACTAATTGCATATTTTTAACAGCAGGCATGTCTCTATTATTAAGGATACTTTATGTTATCTCAAAATTAAACACAAGAGCCCCCTCTGTCACAAACCAAAACTCCCATCATGTCAGTGAGTGCTCTCTGGAGAGCCCTGACGGAAACAATCTCAAGTGATAGAGCCGAATGTGGGAGATGGTGATGCAGAATTGGAACCATGGAGTAATTGGTTCATTTTTTTCCTTTCATTCAAAGAGGTCTTCCTCAAGGACTATGATTCATTCCAGAAACATCTGTGCATACCCACGTAAGGGGTAAGAAAAGTGCCATGGTCCCCTCTCCCCCACACTAGAGGAATTTTCAATCCCATTTCAGGGGAATAAGAAAGCGCAGTTGAAAAACAAGATAAGTCTTAATTGAGCATGCTCTGTGCTAAACAGAATGCCAGGTGCTTCGGCCGTATTATCTCACTGAATCTCCGTCCTACCCCACTGAAGAAGGCCTGACTACTCGCCTCTTTCAGATGAGAAAATTGAAGTTCAGGGAGAATAATAAACTTGCCCACTATAGTTAATAATACTGTATTGCATATTTGAAAGTTGCTAAGAGAGTAGATCTTAAAAGTCTCCATCACAAGAAAAAAAAATCGTACCTATGTATGGTGATGGATGTTAACTAGACTTACTGTGGTGATCATTTTGCAATGTATACAAATATCAATAAATCATGTTGTACACTGAAACTAATATAATGTTATATGTCAATTATCCCTCAAAAAAAAACTTGCCCAAATCATACAGGTACTATAAACATCCAGGCTCCATTTCATGTCAACATCCTGAGAAACATTTCTTTCTACGTATTCCCCTTCTGAATAGACTGTCCCCTTCCAAAGGTGCTAAAGTTAGCTTCAGGCCTCTCCGCTGGTAGTTTTGGTACTCCCCCAAATTTCAGCTCAACTGCCCACAACATCACACACCTGAATCCTCCTTCCAAAATGAAAGCCAAGTGCTGTAACACATGGAATCGGACCCATCAAAATAATCACGCAGCTCTCAGTCTGCACAACTTTCAGTTAACGATGATCTGTGACCACACGTTGCTGACCTCGGCTATGAAACCTTGTCTTGGGAAGATGGTGGTTTCCGCCCAGCTCCTGCGGAATTCTTTCTGAAAACAGGCACCATCACGTGCAATAGACAAGAGAAACAGTCTCACACTTGCATACTGGTAAGACGGCATCCTCTTTTGTAGGAACCCAAGGGTAGGGAGGATCAAGGGACTTGATTGCCAAGAAAGAGTCCCTTCTTCAGGCTGCCAAGGAAATCGGACGTGGCAACTTTGTGCTCCTTGGCAAAATGCTTTTGGTAACTCTATTCTGACATCCATTTGAACAAAGCAGCAAAGAAGTAAATGCTCAAAAGCCAAAGCAAACATATGAATTTACTCGATACCAAAACTATGGTAGGAAACCATCAAGTGGGAGCATCATCAATGGGGAATGCATGCCGAAAACAGGCACATAAGAACCATTTTGGTAACCATTTGTTTGGTAGTTGCTCTTTGGAAATACTTTGAATAACCATCCTAGTGGCTTTACTCTTGTCCATTCCTTCCTTCCAAGTTGGCAGACTATCTCTAGGTTGTTTAAAGGATAAAGGGAATGACACCCCTCATGGACAAGTCCATGGTTGTGTTATTTTATTTAAATGATTTTATAGTTATGTAAAACTATTTCTTTATTTTATAGTGAACAAATCAATCCTATTCAACTGAATTTTTAAAATGATTTTAAGTCCTTTTATTAACACAAAACGAATCAGTAAGTTCCCAGACCAACCCTATAGGATTGCACTATTATTTAGTTCTCCAGAGAATTTACGTAGTGATTCATAAAGATCAGATCGATAAATAAGTATTCTACTTTCAAGGGAAGCAAAGCCTTCCCAACCCATGACTCTATTTTGATGTTTCTAGAACATGCATCTAAAGGCTTATTAAAACTCTAGGGTATTATTACCGAATATTTTTCTCATATTATTGGTTTACGTATGTCGAAGGTTTTATTTTGTAGCACACCCTAAAAAACGGGATTTTTTTTCTTCTTGCAGGCTAGATAATTTCACCCAAATGGTAAAGACTTAGTAATTTTTTAAAATGAAATTATATCTAATGACACGAAACCGATGGGGTTAGCAAATTTCAAAATGCATATTTTAAAAACACAAAGATGTGTAAACCAAATTATGGTCTAAAGGGCACAGAAAAATTATCTGGAGATGGATTTAGCTCTATGAACAATTAGAAACAATACTGAAAGCTGCTCATTTATGTCCCTCCCCTGTCATCACCTTGTCTGGGTCTTTCAATAATGGACTAAGAAATATAGGAAAAAAAAAAAAAGCAGGGTTTTCAATATGGTTTTTCTTTGGGGAACAATAAAAACATTAAACTTTATGCATTTAAGTGTCTGTGCACCGAATGGTAGCCCTTTCATGGGAGTCCAGCTTGGGTTTTGTCTGGGTGGGGAAGGGGGGAGGGAGTCTGTGAATACCCTCAGAGTCATTTAAAATATATAGTATTAGCTAATTGATGAGAGGACTAAAAACAATTGTAAGTAGGCAGCCTGGCTGCGTGCCAGGAGCAAGGCTTTATGGTGAAATCGAGTTTACATTAGAGGCCTGTTTTTCCCCTTTCCTTATATGAAATGAACAGCTGTAATTGAAAAGCAAGGAGCTCTATGGTTTATAGAAATAGGTGTTGTGAAGAGCCTTGGCCGTCTAATTTTCTTCCTATTGCAGGGCAGGCTTCCATTGTCTGTTTTTTAGAGCTAATTTCTTTTCTGATCAAAAGGCCCACGTCGTTGAAAAGGTAGTAATGACTATTCATTTGGCTGAAGCCTCCATTCTCCAGACTGCAAGCTTTATTTAGAAATGGCTATTTCTTTCTAAAAGGAAAAGCTCATTTATGTCCTCTATAATGTCAATTAAAGTAGAATATATTTTAATTATTTATCCTGAGGAGAAACCTTTTAGGAACTTAATTTAGTATGCCTATGCTATGCAGACACTACAATATGTGAATGTGGAATGATATCTAGGCACATGGGTTTTATTTTATTTTACCACTAATGAATAGTTTATTTGCCACTAATTAACAAGTTAAATCGGCACAATTAGTGTCGGATTTCTTTAATAATATAACTCATAAAGGGATAGCCACTGGAACTAGAAAATAAGGTTGGTTGTTGGCTTTGTAAAGAAACCATTCCACAAAAGGGGCAGTTTTCTTCCCATTAGTAAGGGTTATTGGGACGTTCTGCCCGTTGCTTTTTCAAATGCGAGCTGGGCTGGGCTGGGCTGGGGGAGGAAAGATGTTCACAAACAAGGGGAGACGGTGCTAATTACACAAACATAACATTAGCCGAGCCTCCGGGTCGTAACCCGGCGACGCTTTCCGGAGAAATGGAATCGGGGTGACTGCAACCTAGGCGCCCAAACGCCAGCGCGGCCGGGCTTCCCAGCAAACCTCGCCCTGTCGCACTCTCTGGCCGCCGGCCCGCGCGCAAACAGGGCGGCCCGAGACTCGGCGGCCTCCATACCTGGCAGGCGGCGGAACGCTCGCCGTTCCCGGGCCGCGCGTCCTCCGCCCGGCTCTCCGTCGCGAGCAGCGGCCCCGGAGCCTCGCTCGTCCGCCACTCGGACGGCGGCGCCGGGCCTCCCGGCACGCGGGCGCTTCTGCGGCTAGGCAGCTCGGGCCGCGCGGCTTGGCGCGGCGGCGGGAAAGCGCGCGCGCAGGGGAACGAGCGTGGCCCCCGGCGGCCAGGGCGCGCCGCGGTCCGCAGCCTTCCCTGGGCTCTCCCGGGCCGCCGCCGCTCTCGGCTGCGGGACGCAAAAGAGCGGGTCTCCTCTCGCGCCGGGCGCACAACGTAGCCCATAGTAAGTGTGCGACCCAGGTTTAGTGACATGAAAAAAATGACGGCAGACAAGACAGGCGAAGGGAACACAGAAATTCCGCCCATCGAATTCCACGGCTCTCCACTCTCTTGAAAGAAAATGAAAAAGAGAAAAAGAAAAAGAGAAAAGCCGGGGGGGGGGGGTGTGGAGGGAGAAACAGCTGAATGCTGCCTTGAGATTTAAAATTTTCTCCAGGGCGCTCTCCCCAGCCCCCAGCCCGCCATACTGCGCCCCCTACGGCTGGGGCCGATGGGCTTGCCCGGTCACACTGGAGGTGCCTGAAGGTCCAGCGACATTACAGGCACCCTTCCCCGGGAAGCACTGCCGGCCCAATGGACCCGGGCCCCCCGGTCTGAATAAGCGTGTGGAACTGCGGGGACTTGGAATAACTCAAGCAGCGTTATGCACTGATAACGATTTTTAGATTGTTTTCCCTGGCCTGGCCTCTGGCAGGCCACCTCGCCGCCGTAGAGGGCCATGCCTTTGCAGCGACTGAAGGAAGTGGGAAAGGCGACAGTCCCAGCGGGAGGGCAAGCCTGGCCTTTGGGTGCCGGGAGGCTGCTCCGCAGGGGGGCGGGTGCAGCAGGTTGGAGGGCTGAGCGAGTGCGGAGAGCTGTGGGCTTGGGGGGGGGGGGGCGGGGAGAGGCGAAGAGGTCGACGGCAGTGACCCGGAAGACGCTCTGCAAGTGGGACCCAGTTCCCGGGCAGAGCCTTCCTTCCTTCGGGGAGGTGGCGGTATTCGGGTTGTTTGGCAGTGTTCGGGTTGTGAGGTCAGCGAGAGGGCACTGAAGGCAAAGATTGTCAAATTCCTCATAGTCGCTCCGCACCTAGGGCAAAGAGAGCTGGCATTCGTATCGTCATACCCTGCGGGTGAAAGGACTCGCCTGATGTGAGCCAAGGGGATTCCCAGTATCTACCAAGTACAGCTCAGCTAACCAAGGGAATCGAATTCGAAACTCTTGTAAAAGCACACCCTCCCTCCTGAAAAGGGCTACAGCAAAGTGCAACAGAACATATTGAACCGCCCGCCGGAGACTTTTTGATACCTCGAGGGTCCTGGCACCACGCACTTCCGAAGCTCCTTGTAACATTTCCTTGGAGAATATTAACCATGTTCTTTTTTGCACACTGCACCGCCAACCTAGGGAGCTTCAGCTCCTTCCCAGACCTGCAAGAACGAGTGTTTCATTGGGAGCTGCGAGGGGCTGGGGTGGACTGGGGGAGGAGGATCAAACCGAGAGCTAGAGCTCGAGGTTCTGTGCTGCTTCTTCCACCCCCGCTGGACTGCTGGTGACCTTTCCGACCTTTTTCAGGAGATGATTTTACAATAGACCCAAGCCTCTGATTTCTTGATCAAGGCCCTCAATGTGTGGCCTAAATACACCCTCTTGGCCAGGAGCCAGAGTAAATAGTCAAGGGTTGTTCTCAAGGAAGAAATAGGAAAAGCTGTCTCTAGATAAGCAAACTTTTTTTTTCCTGCTGAAAAGCAAAGCGTTTCTGAGGGTCGCCAGGATAAGTTCTTCGCACTTCCTCAAAGCCAGACCCCTCGCTGGGCTCGGCTGCACTTGAAAAAAAGCGAACACTCGACTCTATTGTCAGGCCTCGGCCCCCGGAGCGGACACTGATACACACCTATCCCATCCCACCCCGCACGCAAAGGGCGCATCTTCTAAGAGGCGGGGGTCCTAATCGAGCCGCAGACTCAGAAAAAGGACCCCCTTGAGCAGTTGCTGAGCAGGGATCCACGCGGGCACCCCAGCGCGAGTACTGGGACAGCCCCACCCCCACCCCCCCTCTGCTCGGCTCTCTACCAGTAGCTCCAAGGCACAACTGTTAAAAGTTTACTTTGCAGCTATGAGGCTCTTGGGACACCGGCTTTCTGCCAAGGCTCGAGACCGGAGGAAGGCAGAGTGGAAGCGCCCTAGGTGCCCGGCGGCGGCCGGGCCACCCACGCTAGAGCCTGGGTCCCCCGAGTTTAGCCATAATCGGCCCTCTAAAGCGAGCCCCACTTCTGCCCCGCAGCGAAGCCTGCTGCCTCTCCTTGGAGGGTTGGGGCGACCTCGAAGCCCCGCAGGGAGGGAAGGGGCGCCTCTGGGTGAAGTTTCCAACCGAAGCCAACAAACGGCGCTGTTGCCGCGCCCTGGGTCCTGGAAGCCCCAGGCCCAGCCCCAGTACGAGGGAGCCGGAGATCTCTTGGGAGGGCGGGGAGAAGGGGGAGGGGATGCTTGGCCGGGTTCCCAGCCCGCCGTCCGGGGCTCTGTATGCCGCCCATGGGCTCTCGGAGGCCCCAAGGGCGAGAGAGCTGCTCAACACGCTCTCTTCTCCCGCAGAGGGTGGAAAGGACTGGTCCTGAACCCCACTGTGTCCCTCTGCTTTCCTCACTGGGTGCAGGGTGCGTGTCGGAAACACCGGTTCGGGCTCCGCTGGCAGTCTTGCCTCCCCGCAGGCCCCGGAAGACCCTCGGGCCATAGTACCTGCCGCGACACTTCTCCCGACCCCCAGCGAAGGTCGCACCTCTCGGCTGGTGACTGTGCCGGTACTGCTAGTGTGCTAAGAGAACGGGTTTCCTTCCTGCCTTGCCCCCAGTTCCCCACGCCCATAATGGTAACCTCGCTTGATTATTGAAATGGTACTTTCGGCTGAGAACGTTTCCTCGGAAATGTTTCGAAGATAATTCGGTGTGACTCTTACTTGGGGCTGTGCAGACCACCCGAGCTAACGGGCACAGAGAGCGGTTTAATCACGGCCTCCAAGGGAAGCCAGGAGTGTGGAAGAGGGTGTCTGATCCTTGCAAGACTGCCGTAAATCTGGCAGAAGGAGGTGATGTGAAAATGAGCTTACCTAAACCGCGGGGTAGGTGTGATCAAGTGACAAACAGCTGGGAGCAGTGACTAGTTCCCCGGATAATCTGCTGCCGGGAGGAGCGCAGGCCCCGCACTGCATCCCTTGCCTAGGGAAATACGCAGCCCGGGCGCTGTCACCACAACGGCTTACTTGGGTCCTAAAACTTGGAAAGAATCCTGACATCTGTCAGGCTACTGGACGCCAGGCCGCGCGTCGGTTGGGTAGTTTCCTAAAACGCGCTTCACTTAGCAACAGCCTCAGAGGCCCAGAGAACCCGAGAGGGCATCTGGAGAAGGCGGCAGGAGGGCAGGGCTACTGCACATTGACTTCTTTGGGAGAAGGTGGGTTTGCCTAGGAAATTTTGACTGTGTCAGCCAGTTGGCAAGAAAACAGGTGCAGGTGGGGATTGGCGAATCATTCCGTTTTCTGAGACTTGCCTTCCAGTCCGTGTAAGCTGAAGTATACATACCCGTGCCCGCGTGCAGACACACACACACACACACACACACACACACACACACACACGACTCATACACATAACCATCCCAGATAGTTTACTTTAAAACCCTAAATCCGTACACCCATTTCAAATGATCACAGCCCTTGACCGTATACGTTTGCTTCCCCCCACCCCCGTCCAGATGAGCAAGAGAACGTAGACCAGGCGGAATCCAAACTTTAGGGGAGTGTTTCGAGACCCCAAACTTCCAGGAGGCGTTGCTGCTGGGAGCCTGGATTCTGGTGCCAGCGGTCCGCCGGCCCCAGGGCGGGCTGGCCTTCTCCGCGTTCCCCAAGCCACAACGGCTTACTTTAAAATTTGTGCAAGAAAGGGGGACATTCCTGGCGTGCAGGCTTCCCAGGATCGCCGGGTCTTGCATTAGCTCTAAGGGGCTAAAAACCTAGGTTTGGTTTTTTTTCACACTTAGGATTTACGCCTTTCTTTTGGTTCCCCACCTTTCCACGAGGCTAGGGGTTTGGTGGGCCACACCGTGCGAACACCTTCTTTCAGTCTCTGCCACCTCTACCCCCTGGCTTCTCCTTCCCACCCGTCGCCCCCGGAGGCTCCGGGAGTTTCAAACGCTGTGCCACTCGCCTGGGCTGGCGGCGGCGGCAGTCGGGGGTTCCCTCTCCCCGCAGCCCGCGTTCCCGCGCCGCTAGTCTGGCAGACAACCCGACAGGCGGGTGATGTCGCGCTCTGAGTCTCGCGTCTCGAGGCTCTGGTCAGGAAGGCTGTAAAACAAAAAAGGAGAAGGACGGAATCCGTTAAGCAGAGCCTTTTCCCCGGGGAGGCCGCGCGGCTGCGCAGCGAGAGCAGCGCTCAGTGGTCCCGGCAGGTGCGCGGCCAGTGGAGGGGGCCCTGCGGTTCGCCCGGAGGACGGCCTCGGCTCCTCTCCGGCCACCGTCCCCCCCCTCCAAGAAACTTTTCTTTCACTTGGAGAGGCTCTGTGTTGCCATGAAAACGGATTTTCCAAGGGGCCCGACCCTCCCCCTCAGGGGCATCGGACTGGAAAAACCGAAATGGCCAGAGAGCAGAGACAAAAAGGGGCCGCTAAGCGGGGGCCCGGAGAAGAGAGCCGAAGCCGGTTCACCCCCTCCGCCCCCCACACACGCCTCGTCGCACCACCGCAGGGGAGCGCCTCCGCCCGGCCGGGGCAGCGGGCGTCTGACTGCTCGCCCTCCCGCAAACCACCGGGAGCCTCGCCGCCCCCGTGCGCTCCGCGGTCCCGAAGCCTGTCTCCCGAGCCCGGGTCCCTGACCCCCGCTCTGTACTGGGCGCGCTGGCCCGAGGCTTCCCAGCGGAGGGTCCATCTGGACAGGGGCCGATTCCTGGGAGGGCTTCTCGGAGCCGCAGCTCGGGGTACCTCCGCTGCGCCCTGAGTCCCCAAGCCCGCCTGGGTAGCTGGCTATGCCTAGTGTCCCTAACGCTGGCAGCAGAAGCGGTCAGAGGACCTCCGCGCAGACAGCGGGAAGCTTTGCAGGGTGGACCCGGGACCGGACGCCTCTCGTCACTGACAGGGCTGCAAAGTTGTTTTCTGAACCCCGTGGGCGCCCCCTGCCCCCCCAAACCTGCTCGCGCTCCCCCTCCCCCCTCCGTCACCTCCTCGAGTTTCGTTCTTTCAAACTTTTTGAGACCCTAATTGGTGGTCTCTGAGCGGCTCCCCGGGACTCCCGCCTCCTGAATAACTCTCATCACGTCACCGGGCCCAAGAGGGGCGTGGGGGTGAACGAAAGGACTCCCCGAACTTTTTTTTTCCAGCGGGGCCGAACGGCGGCTCCATGATGATTGGCCAGGGCGCACCACTGCGAGCCTGTCAATCACCGGGCCTCCCGGGAGCGAGGGGCGGACCGAGCCCCAACCCCGGGGGATCCGAGCAGGTATATAAGAGGCCCGGAGAGCGCCCGGCCAGACTGCGAATGCGACCAGCCCGAGACAACGCATCAGGTGCGAGTAGCCTGCAGGTTCCCGCTGATTTGGCGCTGAGCACTTCGACAAGACTGCCCTTCCTGCCCGACCCACTGGCCCACCGGCCCCCAAGCGCCCCTCCGACGGAGTCCCCAGGCCTTTTCACCGTGGCCGCTCCAGCCCCGGGAGCGCCTTCTCCTCCCGCCACCCTGGCGCACCTTCTTCCCGCCCAGGCCATGTACAGCCTGCTGGAGACTGAACTCAAGAACCCCGCGGGGCCACCCACCCCAGCTGCAGGCGCGGGCGGCCCCGCAGCCCCGGGCGGTGCAGGCAAGAGTACCGCGAACGCAGGCGGCGGCGCGAACGCAGGCGGCGGCAGCGGCGGTGGCGCGAGCGGCGGCGGCGGCGGCGGCGGGGGCAGTGACCAGGACCGGGTGAAGCGGCCCATGAACGCCTTCATGGTGTGGTCCCGCGGGCAGCGGCGCAAGATGGCTCTGGAGAACCCCAAGATGCACAACTCTGAGATCAGCAAGCGCTTGGGCGCCGACTGGAAACTGCTGACCGATGCCGAGAAGCGGCCGTTCATCGACGAGGCCAAGCGGCTGCGCGCCGTACACATGAAAGAATACCCGGACTACAAGTACCGGCCGCGCCGCAAGACCAAGACGCTGCTCAAGAAGGACAAGTACTCCCTGCCCGGCGGCCTGCTGCCCCCCGGAGCCGCGGCCGCCGCCGCCGCCGCTGCTGCCGCCGCCGCCGCTAGCAGCCCGGTGGGCGTGGGCCAGCGCCTGGACACGTACACACACGTGAACGGCTGGGCCAACGGCGCGTACTCGCTGGTGCAGGAGCAGCTGGGCTACGCGCAGCCCGCGACCATGAGCAGCCCGCCGCCGCCGCCCGCGCTGCCGCAGATGCACCGCTACGACATGGCCGGCCTGCAGTACAGCCCCATGATGCCGCCCGGCGCCCAGAGCTACATGAACGCCGCCGCCGCCGCGGCTGCCGCCTCGGGCTACGGGGGCATGGCGCCCTCCGCCGCCGCCGCCGCCGCCTACGGGCAGCAGCCAGCCACCGCCGCCGCCGCCGCGGCGGCCGCCGCCATGAGCCTGGGCCCCATGGGCACGGTGGTGAAGACCGAGCCCAGCTCGCCGCCGCCCGCCATCGCGTCGCACTCGCAGCGCGCGTGCCTCGGCGACCTGCGCGACATGATCAGCATGTACCTGCCGCCCGGCGGGGACGCGGCTGACGCCGCCTCGCCGCTGCCGGGCGGCCGCCTGCACAGCGTGCACCAGCACTACCAGGGCGCCGGGACTGCCGTCAACGGAACGGTGCCGCTGACCCACATCTGAGCACCGGCCTGCGCTCGCCGCTCCTCCGCCCCACCCCGCCCCGCACCCCCGAGTTGGGACGCCTTGTTGTTTAGCTTTGCTTGCCTGGGACTGTTGCCTTGTACCGATGATGGGGAGGACAGAAAGTTTTGCTATAGCTGTCGGGTTTTGTACAAAAGCAAAAAGGAGTCCGGAGTGGCGGAAATGGGACTTTCTCGAGCTCGCCTGCCCCTCTCCGTTGCCCCTCCCTCCCCTTTTGTAGGCTGGGAATCGCTGTGTTGTTTGCAAAGAAAAAGCAGCACCCCCCTTCTCCTCCTGGGTTTTTCTGTTGCATTTGAAAATGTTGTTTCGTTAGTTTGCTGTTAGCCGAGGTGTGAGTGGATGGGAGAAACATACTCTCTGGTGAGGCTAGCCTGAGAACTGCAACGCCTCCTCCCCCAGTAGCGTTGCATCTGTTTTCCTCGTGGGCTTTGCGGGGGGTGGGGGGCGGGGCGCTGACCGCTCGGAGCGGCGCGGCAGCCAAAGCAGATGTTAATTTATAGCCAGGTGTGCGTGTGTCTCCCGCCTCGCCGCCCCTGGCCGCGGGACAGCTTCTGTCCAGTCAGCATTTAGGCTACTGAGTTGGTGATTTCTGCCGTGATCTGTTTGATATTTCGTCGCGCTAACGTATTTGGATTTCGTTTGGGTGGTGGGGATAAGGGTCTATTTTGTTTCAGGTTTTTCAAGGTTTTACTCCGAATTCCTAAATGAGAGATCAATAAATTTTATAACCAACATAATGGAGTCCTGGTAATTTTGCGGGCCTGAAACTTTAGATGCGGCTTAGGGAGGGGACCATCACTCGGTATTACGACCGTGGTCCCATGCCGGGGCCAGGGGTAGGAGGCTGGGGAGAGGCTTGTGTGACCTGAAATGGTTCCTTTTTAACTACCGGTGAGCCCAAACACAGAGAGAGGCTCCCGATATTTTCAACTGAAACTCCGAGGAGAAAGCGATTTGTCTTCCTGGGAGCGTCTCCTAGGAGCGAGCACACGCCGGCTGAGGCAGGCACCCCGCGGCCACGCACTTGTTGATCGCGGCGGCGGCCACGCGGGGCGGGGAGGGGCCGCCGCGGCCGCGGAAACCGGCCTCCAAAGGGGCACATTTACCTTTGTGCACTGGGGCGGGAAGACACTCGAGCCAAGCTGAACGATTTACAAAACGAAAACCCTTCGGAAATATCAGTTAGCCTATT
Organism: Leucopleurus acutus; assembly: GCF_964270905.1. NCBI lineage: Eukaryota > Metazoa > Chordata > Mammalia > Artiodactyla > Delphinidae > Leucopleurus > Leucopleurus acutus. The sequence goes on along the minus strand of NC_139148.1, from coordinate 120,364,061 downwards.
AAACACAAATAATTACAGGAATCCCTGGCAGGAAACGAATATATATTTCAACCGTGGTGGGTGAAGCGGCCGGAGCCAGCATTCAACGCTGGAAGGTGTGGTTTTTAAAAGTCTACCTTAGATTTTAAAAGGTCTCTCAAACTCCTTCGATGGCTTTTTCTTTTTGACTTGTCAACCCAGTCCACTGATTTGTTTTCTAGAAGAGACTCCCTCTCATCCCAAGCCTCGAGCCCGCTTTCGACTCCCTCCCTCCCCCTACTCTCCCTCCGTCCCTGACCCTTGGGCATTCCACTGTGCCCCCCGAAAGGCCTTTCGTTTCGCGCCTGGCCACACGGCCCCAGTGTATCTGGGGCCTAGGAAGAAAACAAATAGAACCAGTGTTTTTTTACCCCCTCCTCAGCTGTTTGAGGTGATTTCCTTAATCCCTCTAATCCTGTTACCTCGCTATCCCAGAATAAACTCGGGCTTTCCAATAAGCTCGGCCTGGTGTACTGTTTTTTATCCTCATCCACTCCTGACCACAGGTTTCTTTGCTTGAGGTCTGCTGGACTCTGGGCGACAGAATCTCCCGTAAATTGGTCCGAATTCCACATTTCCAACCGGCTTCCTTTGTGCGGGCCAGCCATTCACCTGCGAGCCGGGGTGGGCCTCGGGGGGGGAGGGGCGGGCGCTTTCTGCGGCTTCGGGGGTCGTAGCCGGTTTTTACACATCCCTGCGGATCCCGGAGGCCAAGCTCACCACGCCTCTCCGAGAAAGGTCGAGTCTCCCAGGGAAGGCAGCAACACCCCTCCCCTGCAGACGCCGGCACTGCATCCCTCCACCCGCCGCACCCCATCCCCAACTGTACCGCACGGGGTGGGAGGGCTCCCGGCGGTGATTTACAGGCCCGGGCACGTCGCCCTACGGCCGGCGCTCCCCCCGGGCCTGCTGCGTCCAGCGTGGCGAGGCCTCGGTACCACTCCCTCCTCTCCCCGTCCCAGGGCCACGGACCTCGGGCCCCTTCGAGCCGGTCGGTGCCGCAGCCTTGCTGCAGTGATCGGAGCAAAGTCACAGGATGCCAGGTCCCCCCTCCCCCGTGCTCCACGTCCCAGGAGCGGGAGGAAAGTCTCTTGTCCTATCCACGCCCCTATTCATATCTTTCACAGTGTTTGGGCCTTCATAAAATACCTGTCCGTAGGTGACTCTGGGTTCAGATTGCTAGCAATTGTGGACACAAGTTTGGTCTGAAAGACTCCAGGGAAGGGAGGGTGAAAACAAGCAATTCCGCCCCACTGAGGGGGCGGTGCCAACGCGGGAATAAACTGACACTGCTTCTTTCCAAGAGTCCATTGTGCTCTGCCTTCTTAGAAGTGCCAGGGTCACCCTTTCAGCCCGTCTCACACACTGCTCACTCCCTCTCTAAACATCCACGGCTTTGTGCTCTACTTTGTCTGATTTCCAAATTGCCTTTAAGAGAAAGGATTTCATCAATCAGCACATTTGGAGGATTGAAATATAGATGAAAGATAATTGTTTTTTAACTTCAGCAACAGGGAAGAGAACTGAACTGAACTGAACTGGAGTGAAACTTCCATCCTCTAGGCCAGAGTTTTCCGACTAGAGTATCCCCTCCCCCCCCCCCCACTCCTCCCCTGCTTCTACTGGGACAGTTGGCCCTTAATCTGTTTTATAGATGAGGGTTCTGGTAAAATTTAATTTGAAATAAGGGTTCTGCTGCTTAAATGGCAACAATAACAAAATCCGGTCAATCCCCAACTCCTGCCTTTTTCGGCTTGTTTTACATATGAGGAAACTGGCCCCTACAGGGGAAATGACAGCGCTCAAGGTTGCTTAGCTGGTTCTCTAGCTGCATAGCGGAGCCAGACTCCCAGGCCTGGAGGGCTCTCCGCTCTGCCACAAGATGGAGAGAAACCGATGAAATCCCAGCCCCAGCTGCCGCTCAAGCCCTTAATCCAGCAGGGTCTCTAGAGAAAAGAGGTAATTCCTGACACACAGACACCTAGTGGCCACTGCTTGGCGAATGGAGAAGTGACGTGGGGAGCACGGGGTCCTTACAGAGGGAAAAGCACGGCCCATCCTTTACACCCCCTGATAGGAGCAGAGTTACCTTTTGATGGGAATTATCCTACACAGAGATTTTCTTTCCTGGCTTGTCTATACAACTCCCCTCATTAGTCTCCCTCCTAGACATCTATAGGGGGAGAGGGCATCCAAAATGCAGGTAAAGATTTATAAACAAAGACGTTCAGCACAGACCTCCTTGCAATGGTAAAAGTTACACACAAGCCAACTCTTCAACAGATAGGAAAAGGTTATGTAAAATATGTTTTCAAAAACAAAGACTACTTTGCAGATACTAAAAATTGTGTGTGGAGAGGTTTTAACGACACAGGGAAATGCTTAAAACACAAAGTGAAAAGAGCAAGATGCCCAAGTATATTCCGTATGTATGACCTATTTAAAAATAAGTACATATGACTGGGAAAATATACAAAAATGCAGGGTAGTGGTATGAATACTGGTTAGTCTTCCTTCTATTTATTCGTACTTTCCAATTTTCTCCGATAGGATTGTATTCCTGTTGTCACCAGAAAAGGCAGCTTTAAGACATATTCTCTCCCAGTCACAAATACAGAAATGTGTCTCCTTGTGAAAGAAGAAAGTTCAAGCTTTCCCTTCGTTTGTTTTGGGGCGAGGAGAGGGCAGGGGGCCCCAGAAGCAGCAATTCCCTAGCTCTCCTCCGGGTTCGGGGCTGCAGTGCACACACCAGAGCAACCCCCTGCCAGCGCCCTCCTCAGTACGCGGGGACAGGAGCAGATTAGTGACGGCACCGTCATTCTTCAGACCCACTCACTGGAGAAAAAGACCTCCTTGGGAGCCAAGCTGAACGGCTTGGGCCGCGGGAAGCAGGGCCCACTGAGGAACCAGAAGGCACATAAGCCCAGGGGCCTGAGCAACTCTCACTGCCCTTCTTGGGAGGGGGGTGGAGAGCAAACCCAGGGGGTGGGTCCTGGGCCAGGCAGAGGAGGGGCTAGGGGAGCACCCAGCTAGCATCCATGCAGCTGAATGGAACCCAGGAAGCTGTGTCCCTTCTCCCCATCACCACCATCTTCACCCACAGCACCGTCATTGCTTGCTGGGCCACTGCCGTGGCCTCCTACCTGTTCTCCCTGCGTCCACTCTGCTCCTCACCAATCCATTCTCCCTAGAGCGTTCCCTCCACTTTTCAAACAGAAATCCTATCGCTGTCACTCCCCTTCTTCATAATCTTCTGGTGGCTTCCTATTGATTGCTCTTAGAAAAAATGTCCCAACTCCTCCAAAGCTTTGCCTGATCAACTCCGTGTACTTCTGTGCCTCCCTCCTTCAACACCCTCCCCCAGGGTCCCACTGAGAAACGTTTGTTGAATAAATAAGCCATGGTTCCTGATGGTTTCATATCTAAATAAATCTTGAAGTCCAGTAATTTTCTCAGATACAGATTATTATGCACAGTGCAGATTTTGTTTTGCATCTGCAGGGTCCCCCCAAATCTCCACATCAAGTGCAGATTTCCTGATAATTAAAACAAAAATCTACTAGCAAAAGTACATAATTTCTTTCCTGCCTCAGGGCTTTTGAACTCGCTGTTCCCTTTTCCTGGAATGTTCTTTCCCAAGCTCTTCCCTCAAATGGTTCAATGTCCTCTGGAAGATCTCAGTTCAAACATCACTTCTGGGAAGGCTTCCATGATGCTCTCCTCCAGAACAAGACAGGTCTCCTGTTTTAATCTCTCACAGCACTGGGCACCTCTTTCCAGCACTGATGCCAATGGTCATTTTACGTTTATTTGCATGATCTTGCCTATCGCTGGTCTAGCTCCCAGTCTGTAAGTTCCTTGAGGGCAAAGACTGTGCCTGGTTTGTTCACCAATACCTAGCACAATGCCTGTTCCATATTAGGCTCTCAAAAATAACGTGGAGTGTTTGCTGCATGTTTAAGGAATGGGGGCTCTGGGGGCTTGAAAATAACGGGAGGAGTGGAAGCCCGTGAAAATCAAGACAATCTGTCACCTTGGCTCCATCCCTTACCAGCTGTAGGCGGTTGAGGATATCACTTACACGGAGCCTCAAGTGGGAACAACAATGTCTCTGGATTGTTTTGAGGATTCAAAAAAAAAAAGATGCTTTGAGAGCTGAGCAGTGTCGGGCACACAGCTTTGTGCAGTATGTGTTAGTGATGATTGTCACCTTTCTTAGGAACCTCTGTTGACTCTTCAGGGAGGAGCTAGTGCTCTCTGGTCTGATTCTGTATTTTCGACCGTCACAAGTGATGTTTCTCATTGCTGAGGCCAGTTCTTGCTATACAAAGAAGGCAAAATAGAACATCACCATTAAAAATGAACAAATCATATGACAGCAAAAGCATAAACACACAAAAAATAAATTGGACTTCCTCAAAATTAAACGTTTCTGCTTCAAAGGACGCCATCAACAAAGTAAGAGACAACCCACAGAATAGGAAAAAAAAAATGTACAAATCATGTATCTGATAAGGTGCTTGTATCTAGACTATATACAGACTTAAAACTCAATAATAAAAAACCAAATTACCCAATTAAAAATGGGCAAAAAAAAAAATGGGCAAAGGACTTGAATAGGCATTTTTTTCCAAAGGGAATATACAAATGGGCAACAAGCACATGAAAAGATGCTCAACATCATTTGTCATCAGAGAGCTGCAACTCAAAACCATGATGAGATACCACTTCACGTTAACTAGGATGGCAGTAATAATTCTTTAAAAATAGGCAATAACGAGTGTTGCGGAGGATGTAGAGAAACTGAATCTTTATGTAGTGCTGGTGGGAATGTAAAGTGGTAAAGTCACTTTGGAAAACAGGCTGACAGTTCTTCAAAAAGTTAAACATCAAGTTACCATATGACCCAGAAATTCTACTCCTAGGGATAACAAAAACATAGGTGCACACAAAAATGTGCACACTAATGTTCATAGTGGCATTATAATAGCCAAAGAGTGGTAGCAACCTAATTGCCTATTAACTGATTAATGGATGAATAAAATGTGGTATATCCATACAATGGAGTATTATTCTGCAATAAAAAGAAATTGAGTACTTGTATATATACAAGGTTAGTATATGCACATGTATTACCTAGCTCTGTCAGCTGATGAGAAGGCCAAGGAACAATGACATGCCAGTAGCAACAAACACATCTAGAATCCAGATCTTAGTTTCTAACATCATTCTTCAATGGAAGGAACCAGGCATCTTTGGGAAAATGACTGCTTCTAGGACTGGAGCCAGAAATATGCAAAATGAGTCTGGAGCATCCTGCAGTGCCAGAAAGTAAGGTAAGGTAAGAAAGAAGGCAAGGAAGGAAGGGAGGGAGGGAGGGAGGACCACAATAATGGAGGTGTGTCAAAGGGATATAGGAGCCACCTAAAAGAGTTCCCAATGACCAAATCTGGAACAATTTGAGCAGCAAAATGAATAAAGTAGTATTGCATTACAACCCAAAGTATACAACAAATATGCACCATCCATACTGATATAAATAAGTAAATACAGAAATGAGGGGAGGGCATGAGACAAATCGCCTGTGCAGAAGTCTAAATAATTTATGTAAATACTCTGACTTCAGAGAGGTGGAGCATAACTCTGCACCCCTTAATTCTGGGCTACTCATAGTGACTACCTTCCAAAGAGAATACTAAAGGAAAGGGGGAAAAGAGTAACTTTTTTTTATCACATTTTTTTAATTAGAGTAACTAATATGGTCGCAGAGAAGTATTTTTTCCATTCTTTGTCTCTCTCCCTGTCTCCCTGCCCTGCCCCGAATAATACAATCCAAGAGTTGGAGGGAGTCTTAGAAGTCATCTAACTCAACACGCTGCCACATTTATAGCAACTCTAGCAGTCATAGCGTGAACTGTTCCTATGAAACGAAGCATACTATTTTCTAGGGTAACTCATAAGTTAAATTCTGCTATTTTCATAAAAGTATCTCTATATTGAGCTTAAATATGTTTAAAATGTTAGGTAACTTTTCCCTAGATTTTTTATTTGAAGTTAAGTAGAGTAAGTCAAATTCCTCATTTTATTCATTGAAAATAAATATTTACACTCATTAAATTCCCTAAATATTTACATATAAAATTGCCATCTCCTCCAAAAATTCTTTCGTTGTTTTTTTAACATCTTTATTGGGGTATAATTGCTCTACAATGGTGTGTTAGTTTCTGTTTTATAACAAAGTGAATCAGTTATACATATACATATGTTCCCATATCTCTTCCCTCTTGCATCTCCCTCCCTCCCACCCTCCCTATCCCACCCCTCTAGGTGGTCACAAAGCACGGAGCTGATCTCCCTGTGCTATGCGGCTGCTTCCCACTAGCTATCTATTTTACATTTGGTAGTGTATGTCTGTCCATGCCACTCTCTCACTTTGTCCCAGCTTACCCTTCCCCCTCCCCATGTCCTCAAGTCCATTCTCTAGTAGGTCTGCGTCTTTATTCCTGTCTTGCCCCTAGGTTATTCATGACCATTTTTTTTGTTTTTTAGATTCCATATATATGTGTTAGCATACGGTATTTGTTTTTCTCTTTCTGACTTATTCACTCTGTGTGACAGACTCTAGGTCCATCCACCTCACTACAAATAACTCAATTTTGTTTCTTTTTATGGCTGAGTAATATTCCATTGTATGTATGTGCCACATGTTTTTTATCCATTCATCTGTCGATGGACACTTAGGTTGCTTCCATGTTTGGCTATTGTAAATAGAGCTGCAATGAGCATTGTGGTACATGACTCTTTTTTTTTTTTTTTTTTTTTTTTTTTGTGGTACGCGGGCCTCTCACTGCTGCGGCCTCCCCCGTTGCGGAGCACAGGCTCCGGACCTGCAGGCTCAGCGGCCGTGGCTCACGGGCCCAGCCGCTCCACAGCACGTGGGATCCTCCCACACCGGGGCACGAACCCATGTCCCCTGCATCGGCAGGCAGACTCCCAACCACTGCGCCACCAGGGAAGCCCACATGACTCTTTTTGAATTATGGTTTTCTCAGGTTATATGCCCAGTAGTGGGATTGCTGGGTCATATGGTAGCTCTGTTTTTAGTTTTTTAAGGAACCTCCATACTGTTCTCCATAGTGGCTGTATCAATTTACATTCCCACCAACAGTGCAAGAGGGTTCCCTTTTCTCCACACCCTCTCCAGCATTTATTGTTTATAGATTTTTTTGATCATGGCCATTCTGACTGGTGTGAGATGATATCTCATTGTAGTTTTGATTTGCATGTCTCTAATGATTAACGATGTTGAGCATTCTTTCATGTGTTTGTTGGCAGTCTGTATATCTTCTTTGGAGAAATGTCTATTAAGGTCTTCTGCCTATTTTTGGATTGGGTTGTTTGTTATTTTGGTATTGAGCTTCATGAGCTGCTTGTAAATTTTGGAGATTAAACCTTTGTCAGTTGCTTCATTTGCAAATATTTTCTCCCATTCTGAGGGTTGTCTTTTCGTCTTGTTTATGGTTTCCTTTGCTGTGCAAAAGCTTTCAAGTTTCATTAGGTCCCATTTGTTTATTTTTGTTTTTATTTCCATTTCTCTAGGAGGTGGGTCAGAAAGGATCTTGCTGTGATTTATGTCATGAGTGTTCTGCCTATGTTTTCCTCTAAGAGTTTGATAGTGTCTGGCCTTACATTTAGGTCTTTAATCCATTTTGAGTTTATTTTTGTGTATGGTGTTAGGGAGTGTTCTAATTTCATTCTTTTACATGTAGATGTCCAGTTTTCCCAGCACCACTTATTGAAGAGGCTGTCTTTTCTCCACTGTGTATTCTTGCCTCCTTTATCAAAGATAAGGTGACCATATGTGCGTGGGTTTATCTCTGGGCTTTCTATCCCGTTCCATTGATCTATATTTCTGTTTTTGTGCCAGTATCATACTGTCTTGATTACTGTAGCTTTGTAGTATATTCTGAATTCAGGGAGCCTGATTTCTCTAGCTCCATTTTTCTTTCTCAAGTTTGCTTTGGCTATTCGGGGTCTTTTGTGTCTCCATACAAATTTTAAGATGATTTGTTCTAGTTCTGTAAAAAATGCCATTGGTAATTTGATAGGGATTGCATTGAATCTGTAGATTGCTTTGGGTAGTATAATCATTTTCACAATATTGATTCTTCCAATCCAAGAACACGGTATATCTCTCCATCTATTTGTATCATCTTTAATTTCTTTCATCAGTGTCTTATAATTGTCTGCATACAGGTCTTTTGTCTCCTTAGGTAGGTTTATTCCCGGATATTTTTTCTTTTTGTTGCAATGGTAAATGGGAGTGTTTTCTTGATTTCACTTTCAGATTTTTCATCATTAGTGTATAGGAATGCCAGAGATTTCTGCACATTAATTTTGTATCCTGCTACTTTACCAAATTCATTGATTAGCTCTAGTAGTTTTCTGGTAGCATCTTTAGGATTCTCTATGCATAGAATCATGTCATCTGCAAACAGTGACAGCTTTACTTCTTCTGGAAAAGAGTAACTTTGCAGAGGACAAATCTAACAAACACTACCTCAGCCAGAAGATCACAGTCAACATCTGCAGTGACAAGTCATGTTGTTAGTATGTACGTTGATGTGATGTGATAAAAATGGCACTTTTGGTCTGTGGCCTTCCTCCTCCCCGAAACCCATAATCAATCTAATCATGAGAAAAACATCTGACAAATCCCAACTGAGGATACTCTACAAAATATCTGACCAGAAATCCTCAAAACTGTCAAGGTCATCAAAAACAAGGAAAGTCTAAGAAACTGTCATAGCCAAGAGTAGCCTAAGGAGACATTGCGATTCAATGTAATGTAAATGTATTATGGTATCCTTGATAGGATCCTGGAACAGTAACATGACTTTAGGTAAAAACTGAAGAAATCTGAATAAAGCATGGGTTTATTTAGTAATAATGTATCACTGTTGGTTCATTAATGTAATACATGTACCATACTACTGTAAGATGTTAATAATTGAGGAAACGGGGTATGGCAGTATATAGGAAATCTCTGTACTATAGTGTCAATTTTTCTGTAAATCTAAAACGGTTCTAAAAAGTAAAGTTTATTTTATTTGTTTGTTTGTTTACTTATTGGCCGCACGTGGCTTTTGGAATCTTAGTTCCCCGACCAGGGGATCCCTGACCGCGGCAGTTGAAAGTGCCAAGTCCTCACCACCGGAGCACCAGGGAATTCCTGTAAAGTTTATTTTAAAGAAAGAAATGAAGTATTGATACATATTACAACAGGGGTGAACCTTGAAAACATTATGCTAAGTGAAAAAAGCCAGTCATTAAAGACTTCACATTGTATGACTCCATATATGTGAATGTCTAGAACAGGCACATCCTTAGAGACAGAAAGTAGATTAGTGGTTGCCTAGGGCTGGAGGGATTGAGAGGAACTGGGGAGTGACTGTTAATGGGTACAGGGTTTCGTTCTGGGGTGATGAAAAAGTTCTAAAATCAATTGTGATGATGGTTGCACAGCTCTTTGAATATACTAAAAACCATTGAATTGTACATTTTGCATAGATGAGTTTTTTGGTATTGAATTATATCTCAATAAAGCAGCTATTGAAAACAACAAAAACAAAACACCCTCGTGGATGATCGTAGCAGAGGTGTTTGGGAGGCAGCGTGTTCAGTCCTAAGGGCTGCTGTATACACCAGATGCTACCTCAAAGTCAAATGCATTCTCCTAATCTAGTCTATTAGAGCTGGAAGAGTCCTCAGAAATCATCCAGTCAGGTACCCTCATTTTACATTGAGGGAAACTGTGGCCCAGCGGAATCCAAACAGGACAAGGTCACTTCGCTTGTTTTTTTTTTTTTTAATTTATTAATTAACTTATTTATTTTTGTCTGTGCTGGGTCTTCGTTGCTGTGCGTGGGCTTTCTCTAGTTGCGGCGAGCGGCGGCTACTCTTCATTGCGGTGCGCGGGCTCTCAACATGGAGGCTTCTCTTGTTGCGGAGCATAGGCTCTAGGTGCACGGACTTCAGTAGTTGTGGCACGCGGTCTCAGTAGTTGTGTCTCACAGGCTCTGAAGCACAGGCTCAGTAGTTGTGGTGCACGGGCTTAGCTGCTCCGCGGCACGTGGGATCTTCCCGGACCAGGGCTCGAACCCGTGTCCCCTGCATTGGCAGGTGGATTCTTAACCACTGCGCCACCAGGGAAGTCCCCACTTAGCTTGTTAATGCCAGAATCAATAAACTAGAACTTGGGTATCCTGTCTCTCTGTTCAATGATTTTTACAACTATCTCCCAAGCTGCCTTTAATAAGGTTGACTACGTTTCTAGCCACCTTGACAGTGAACCTCTTCTCAGTTGGAGGGTAGATGGAAAAGATCAAATCATTACCAAAAGAAAAACAAAATAATCTTTTCAGGGAATTCCCTGGCAGTCCACTGGTTAGGACTCCACGCTTTCACTGCCAAGGGCCTGGGGTTCAATCTGTGGTCGGGGAACTAAGATCCCACAAGCCGCATGGTGTGGCCAAAAAAAAAAAAAAAAAGAAAAAGAAATCTTTTCAGTTACTCAAAACCTAGATTAAATCTCCAACTGGTTCTTGTGGTAGCAGCTCTGCTCAAAACTCATTTTAAGCACTTTGTGTGTTAAAGGAAACCTTCATTGAGAAAAAGGGCTCCTGTTTTTTAAAAAGTAATTAAGAGCGCATTTAATGTTATTCTCTATGGAAATGTCAGGAAAATTTAGCAGAAGTTTACATTCGCCTGTATGTTTTACTCTTAGATTTTATTAATATCCATTTATATGCGCATCTTGGAAATTCCTGATGAGCAGAAGAACCCAAAAAATGTATAATACTTAGTAGATATTATTCAAAACATTTACTGAATGTTAACTTTTATTTAAATATGAAACCATCAGGGACTTTTGAAATGTGTTTGAAAAGTTTTGCCAAAGCCCATGATCATAGACAGATCACTTTTGTGCAAACGAACTATTGCTCCATCAGATTTAATGTGGTTTTGTATGGTAATAAAAGCCAATTCCATCTACTAATATCGCTCACTTGAATTCTCTCTATTTGCTGCCTTATTAATTGCTCAATTGAAAAACCATGGATCATTTGCAAGTACACAGTTTGAAACGTTCAGAATTAGTCTGTGCACCCTATTCTAAAAAGACCTCTAAAGGTGCCTTCTACCTTTAAGAATCTTCTACCAGCCTCTCTGTGCAGGAACAGGATATCTGTAATGTCAAAAGCCCCAAGCAGGTCAGCAAAATTGGAATGGTAACAAGCTTCTGTGCTCACACCCTGGGTAGGATAGTAGTGTCAACACCTCCAGCAGAGCTGATAGAGCTGTCTTTCAGTCTGTCTGCAGGCTCTGTTTACATTCTGCAGGTTAGCTAAAAACACTCTCACCACCACCGACCCCTGAAAAAGATCTCTGGGTCAACTTGACTTCTCCTAGACTCGCCATGTACTACACTTCTTCCTGTAACAAGCTCTCCTGCTATGCTACTTTATATGATTTCTTTGCAAAGAATAAATTAGGCTGAGTGTGTAAACAACATATAAACTGTAGAGATGTTCCCAATAATTACAAGCAGTGGAAATCAACAGCAGATTCGCTTGCAGTCTTGTAACTGGAACTTGCCCCATTTGGAGAGGCTCAGGTAGACCTGAAAGGTGGAGAGATTCACTAACTTTGGAGTCTTCAGTGAGGTAAAACTGGGATGCAAATGTGGCTGCAAAGCAAACGACAAGTATTTTATTTTATTTTTCTGCATCCTGGTGGTCACATTTATCGAAAGGGTTGGAGAAAAATAAAAATGCCATTTAGCTTAAGGATTTGTGAGTTATCTGCAAATCAACTTATTTCAGGAGTGGAAGAATTCTTGGCTATTTCTTAATATAAAAATGTATGCCAGTTTGTCTTTTGAATATCTTCTACATTTAAAGAGGCAATCATACAAAATCTCCTGTTTTCCACACTGGATAAATTCTTTGTTTCAGCCAACTGTCAATGGCAGGGCAACTAGCACACCACCATCTCCCCAGACAAAGAGCATCGGAATATTCCATTTTGTTGATTTGTGTATCTGTTCATATGTTTCTTCATCAATTTCTACAGTTGTCACAGATTCACTCATCCAGGCTGAGGCTGCGAAGATCCAGGGGCTGTACTATGGTGTTGGTAGTTTGTTGCTGGTCCGCGTGGTCTGCCATGTTTCAAACCCGGAAAAGTATTTTAGAACGGGATGTAACTGCTTGGGAGAAGATACATTGGGTGGGCCAAAACGTTCATTCGGGTTTTTCCATAACATCTTACAAAAACCCGAACGAACTTTTTGGCCAATCCAATACATAGACTACACACACACACACACACACACACACACACACACAAGACTGACACTTGTCTGATGATAAAGGACAGTCTCTTAACTGTTGAACATCTCTGGGTTCTGGCCTTGGTTTCTGCACGTTCTGAGCCTCTCTCCATTGATCTTCCCAAAAGTTCAGTCTGTATGGTTTCCCTGAGGCTCAGACCTTTGGACCCAACTGCCTCTTGACTATATTTACTGGTGTGTCCCACGGTCACTCAAACTTTGGCTGGACCAAACTAACTCATCATTTTGCTCTATTTTCCATCTCAGTTAAAGAGCACTCACGTCTGCCTAGACATTTCTTTCCCCCTCACGCTCTAACCCAACTTCCTACCATTTCCAGAATCAACCTGTTCTTCCCTCCCATTGCCTTGGTTGGCTCTTGTTGTTACTTATCCGTTGCTGTGTAAGAAATGACCCCAAATGTTAGCAGTATAAAACAACAGATACTAATTGCTCCCCATTTCTGTCGCCAGGGATCCAGGCCCAGCTTAGCTGGCTCCGGGTCTCTCACAAGCTGCAGCCAGGACGGTGGCTGGGACTACGGTTGGCTCAAGGCTCCAGTGGGGAAGGGTCTGCTTCCAAAGTCACTGCTACGGCTCTTGTTGGTATGCCTCAGAAGATCTGCTTCCCAGCTCACTCAAGTGGCTGCAAATGGGCCTCTGGTCCTAGCTGGCTTTTGACCAGAGACATCAGTGATTTGCCATCTGGGCCCCTCCACAGGACAGTTCACAATATGGCAGCTGGCTTCAGAAGTCACAGTCTTTCTGTCGGAAGCAGCATCCCGTCACCTTTGCTGTATCTGTTCTCAGGAATGAGACACTAGGGTCAGCCTGCACTCGAAGGGAGGGGATCACACAGGGCGTGAACATCAGGAGGTGTACATCACCGTCCACCAGAGGGCCCTTGTCCTTTGTCTGTCACTTGTGCACTAGCATCCTAATTGGTCTCTAGGCCTCCAGAGTCTCCCCGCTCCAGGTCATCCTCCATACTGAGACCTGAGTGATAGTCCTGCAGAAACCATGTGATTGTGCAACCCCACTTCTAAAGAACCTCTGTTGGCAACCTGTGCTGCCCACAGCACGAAGTGCTAACTCCTCGCCCAGCCATTCAAGGCCCTCCATGATTTGTTCCTGGCTTCTTAGCTCCACAGCCTCATTGCCCACCACCACCCACATCCCGACAGCAATACCAAACTGCCCATGGCTCCCAGGTTCCTGGAAACGAGCCAGGTTCTTTCTGAGCCTTTCGCAGTTTCAGGTGATTCAGAAGAGCGTGTGCTCTTCTCGCTGCCTGCTCTTGTTTTCTGCCTCTCATCCTTCACAGCCCAGCTTCAGAGGCACCTCTTCTGAGACACCGGTCCTGACTCCTCCTGCCTTTGTGTTCCCCAAGCTTTTGGGATGTAGCTTTATTCGAGGAACTTGCACAGTGGAGGCTTGTTGAGGCACATACGATGAGGTACTTGATGAAGGTTTGTCATTTTCTTCAATGCAATCGAATAATGCTAGAGCTATAAGTAACCTTAAAAAAAAGAGAAAAGGAAAGAAAGGGCATAGATCACTGAAGTTCAAATGAGGAAGGACTTGAAGGGCCCGAGAAGGGAAAGGCGAGGGCATGTCCAAGGTCAAGCAGAGCTGGAACAACTAACTCGCTTAGCCAAACCTGCTCACTCCGACTCAAGGGCTCTTTCTACTCCCACGAAGTACTTTCACTGCTTCAGCCTCCTTGCTAATCCCTGAAATCTCTGATTCTCTGAAGATGTTTAATAATAACTGCAGGTAATGTTTCTCCATCCCTCTTTGGGTCCACCTAAGTCCTAGGGCCATCTCCAGCTTGTGTGAACATGAACTTTCTCTATGGGAAGATAATTAGATTCACGTTGTAATCTCGGGTAAAGAAATCTGAAGGAATTGCATCCACTTTTCAGTTTTTGTGGTAGGGCTGACTTGGTGGGAGTTTATGGGTTCCTGAGGACCACGCCTGGGCCTCCCCCAGTGGTTGCATTCTTCTCCATTTTCTGTGGGTCCACCCAGCACTCTCCTTGCTGGGTATATGCATTTCCATTTCCAGGCCTAGAAAAGCCAGGGTATGCACAAGGAGAAATATACATACGGGCCACAGAACGTTCTCCTTTCCTTCTTCCTTTCCTACTGAATAAATCCTTAACATACCAGCAAGAGCGGTCCCAGAGATAACAGGGCCTTGCAGCATGTGCTGCCTGAGTAGCCACAGCAGCCAGGGCAACTCCAGTGACAGTCCAGTCCCCGAAATCAGCAAGAACGAGGCATCTGACAGGAGGTGCTGAGCAGGAATACGCTGCAACAGCTCAAGAGGTGCTGATGGGGGGAGGGCCAGGGCAGAGCAGCTGGTTGTGTTTTAAAATCCTAAAGATATGGCCGGGTCCTTGCTAGAGGTTGTGTACTTTCAGCAGGCAGAGACCTGAGGCTCAAACTACAAACCCAGCAAGTTAAGTCTTCCAGGGCTTGGGCATTCTAATCAGACAAACTTCAAAGCTCAGCTCCTCCCCAGGTCCACACGTTAGTCGGTTTTCCTCTAACATGTTCTGCTAACCTCTCTGAGACTCAAGTGACTCGTTTATTAAATGGGGATAAAAGCAGTACTTATGTTATAGCATTAAGTTTAACTAGGATGATGCATGGAAAGGGCTAACCATTCAATACATGGAAAACTTGACCTTTATTATTACAGACCTAGGATCCAAAACGCCCACATTTCAAATGAACATTAGACTATGACCTCTAACATATCAACCCATGGAGCTTCCCAAGCCAGCTACTCTGCTGACTAGCTGTGTGGCCTTGGGCATGTTTCCTAACCTTTCTGAGCCTCCAATTTCCTTATCTGTAAAATGGGGATAATAATGGTACTGACTTTACAGAGTTGTAAAAAGAGTCAATAAAAAACTTAGCACACTGTCTGGTATATAGCATGATGATGATGATGATGACAATGATTCTACACAGCCTTTCTACAGTTTCATGAAACCCAGGTTTAATTCTACTGCTACAGTGGAAAGAGCACAGGCTTTGCTATCAGGCAGATCTTAGTTTGAGATGTTTAGAGTGTTGATTCCAGAGCCCCAGGGCCTGGGTTTCAATCCCAGCTCCATCACTTACTAGCTGTGTGACCTTGGGTAGGAACTTTAATTAGAAGTCAAAGATTCGTCGTAGAACCTTTGCTTACATTTCAATGGCACACACTAGCCATAGAACATTCTTAGGTAGGTCTGAATGAAAATCGTAGCAGTGTATTTATTTTCAGAAGTGGTTTCTGTAATTTTGTAAGCTTTTTCACAACCCCTGTGCATTACTTTGACCCCCCTATCCTTCAGTTTCCTCATCGGTAACATGCTCGTTATAACAACACATACCTCAGAGTTGTGCTGTGGTCATCCACCCCAAATTCGGTTCCAATGTCAAGACTGATGTTGCCAAACAAACACCAAGAGGGTGTGAAAAGGTTTATTAATTACATAACGGGGTTTTTCTGGGGAAAGCAGGGCAGGGTTCCCAAGATGGTCCAAAATGGCTTGGGAAAGCAAGGAAAGAAGACCCCCACCAGCGTTTTTATTGTGATTGGGGGGTGGGCAGAGATGAAGTCTCCCACAGGTGGGCGGGGCCTTGTGTGGTTTGAATCTCCTGCCTGGGTGCTAAAGGGGGGGGTGCCCAAGCTTTCTCATCAGCTTGCCCAGATGTGGGGAACAATGGCAACTGAGGGAGGCTGCAAAGCTGTCAGTAAAGTGAGGCGGTAGGACCCGATGTTCTCTAAGGCTCCCCATGGGTTTAACCATGTCTGAGAGCCGTGGTGGTTGGCCGCTCATGAAATGGTACTGCTACCGAATGAAGAATCACTTGTTTTCTTTTTCAGCCCACTTTCTACCATGTTCCAGATGTTGTTACACCCCATGCTATTTGTGCCTTTAAGATAGATTTAAACCAGCAGAGTAAGGAAATAAACCAAAACCAGAAACTGAAAAGACTAACTTCAGCTTAAGTCCCAACAGATTAACTATTGTTTCCCAACTTTCCTGCAGTCGGAAAGAAAGCTACATATCACCCTTGTCTAAAAGAACCCAATTTAACCGTTTTTACAAAGCACTGTCTTTATTGTAAAGACATGTCCACTGAAAATATAATTCATTTGGAATGAAAAAGGATGGAAGAGATGGGAAAAGTCCTAGAGTAATAGAAAAATGTTAAAAGTCATCTCCAGAAGTTAAAGATCATACGTCACCAGCATAAATGACTATTTCCATTCAAAGAATGTTTCCACCGGTGAGCAAGCTAGCACTACCATGTCTGGAGCGGGTACCGGTTTGCAGGGCAAGACACAGAACTACAGCAAGTCTTCGACGGACACTTCTCAGGGACAAATGATGTTGAAAGATGATTACCCAGGGGATTGAAATTTGTTCGCCCTAAGCAATTCCTGATGTCTAAACTCTCAGATGTCTCCCAACTCAGCCACGCAGAAGAACATTCTTGTCGACAGTGAGTTTCAATCTGCTTTTGATCACTTTCTTCAAGCTTGTCAGCACATCAACTGCAGTTCATTTGGAGAGGATGGAAGGGCCTAGACTATGAAAGAGCACAGCTGACTAGGAGGTAAGCCACCCACAAGAGGGCATCGTCTGGGATTGCACTTGCTAAAGAAATGATGACCATGTCGACCTTAGTCAGGACCACTCTACCTTCTTTGGATCTGAGAATGTCACAGGATGTCTCTGTGTCCTTTGGAGTAGAAGATGTACACTGCACAAGTTTTCCACATTTTCTCCTGAATCTCTCATTTGGGATACACATCTATATATCAACATATCTATGTATCTATAAAGCTGTATGTGAATGCCCTAAACCGGATACTCTACTATTTCCACATGTTGAAGAGTGTCACGTGTCATGTGCCATGGATCTCAGGGTCACATCCATGTGACATTTGAATCTTCTCTTCAGCATCCCAGCCAAGTAGATGGCCAATTTGAGTACCTCCAGGGATGAACAGATCGCTACCATGTGGGGCAGCCTGTCCTCTCTTTGAAAAGCTCTTACTGTTCTGTACTGCACCTTCCATCCCCTCCTCCTAGTTGGGCCTTACAGAGGTCATTCCCCATGTGTTCTGGGGCAGGCCTGTGCACCAAGGTGGTTCATCTCCAGGCCAATCATTCTTCTCTCAACTTTTTCTCGTTTGGATTGCTCTAGGTGTTCCTTAGCACTCTTCTCAGAAAATTTTGCAATATGTATTTCTTCATCCAACAGCCCAGGGTAGCAGCTAGATCCCCCTGGGTGGGGTGTGACTCGTGCAGAGCAATGCAGAACGCACTCACTTCCCCACTCAGGAGAGCAAGTTTCACCAGGCCGGAAGTCCACAGACATGCACATTGCACTGCTGACTCACCTTCAATTTCATATTATTTAATTTAGCTACTCAGTCCAGCTTTCATTGTCAGGTCCTGATTCTGTCATCCAACATAGCCTTCCCAGTTGTTATTCTGTGGAGGTAGCTTTGCCCAACCATATATATATATATATATATATATATATATATATATATGTGTGTGTGTGTGTATATATATATATATATTTATATGTGATAAATATAGATATATATTTATAAAATGTAGGGGATACATATCATATACAGGGGATATATATTTATCATAACATGTATATGTTTATACATACATATATATACATACATACATATATTATACTGGGATTGCCACTTAGATTTAAAGAATTAAAGAAAGCTAATTCTGATCACTGGGTAAGTACCTATTTATATTTTGCTTTCCCCCATTTGGACAATGGAGTGAAGGAGACAGTGATTTCTAGTCAGCCTCACCTTCCAATCCTGTGCACTTATATAAGCTACCCCTGAACTTACACCTGTTCGATTCCTGGCTTGTCATCAGGACATCATTCTTCTCATGTCCATACCAAGCTCTCTACCTGCACTGAAGTAAAGTGGCCACCACGCTGGACTCAGGCCTCTTGCCCCAGGATGCGGGATTTCAGTTTGAATGCTCACCCAGAGCAATCGTGTCACATCTACGGGGAAGTGACAATGGACGGTGAGGGTTGCGCACCACTGGGGCAGCCTCCTGAGAGAGGCTGGGGCTCTGTTTCCAAGAGGGTCTCTGCAGGCTCTCATGGAAGTTCTCTTCAGGATGGATTCCAAAAGGAAGGAAAGAATCAAATTCTTTCATAGTTAGACCAAGACCCTAGAGAGCTACTAGAAAACAAGCCCTTCTACAGTCACCTATCAGTGGTCAAGAATAAGAATGAGAATTCCACCAGCAGCGTTGCCTCTAAGCTGCAACCCCCATGGCCAGCTAGTTCAGAGCCACTGGCCTTTTTAATAACTCAGGGCCAGAATGAAATCACAACAGACATGGTTGCATGTCATAGATGATGATGATTTTAAAATGTGGCAAGTCCACGAAATCCTAGAATCTGATCTTCATAGGAGCTGTTAAATGGAACAATCTACAATATTTTTGGTCCCAAATGTTAACAACAGACTTCAGGCTTGAGTAAATAGGGAAACTACTTGCTAAAACCGTTGCTTCTCAGCACATCCTTTGAATCGACCAGTAGCCGCCAAATTCCAAGAGCCTCTACTCTTGTGATTCACTGACCATGTAATTGACCATGGAATTTATTCAGTCTTTTCTTTTACTTGTATCTAAACATATAGGAAAGAACATTTCTTCAGTTGTGCAGAGATTAAATGTAACAGCTTGGGTTATATATCCTGAGCGATAAAGCATTTTTATTTCCCGAAGTAGATAAATAAAAAGACACACACGCACACACGCACACACACAGTCATAGAATTCTATGGAAGGGCCAGAGATGTCATATTCTAGTTGAAACCCTTCCTCTTATATGGGAAATACAGTCCCAGCAAGGGGAAGGGATTTCATCAAGGTCACGCCAGGAGTTGGTGGTGGAGCATGGATGAGGATTTAGGGCTTTTGACTGCCAGCTCAGAGTCCTTGCCTCCATACAGTGCTAAAAATTAATTAAAAAATAAATATATCACATATCCTTGTTGATGACTGAAGGGAACTCTGCTAGGGAATACCAATACTTCATCCAGAGTGAGAAGCACCACTTTCTTTTTCCTTCTTTTCTTTGGGAAAAACTAAACATTCTTCAGAATTTGTTTTGAGATATATTTATTCACTCATGCAAATGAACGTCTAGAGAAATTTTGAAATGTATTTTAAAATTCATATATGTATGCATAGTGGTTGCTCAAGAAACACCACTATGTGTATAGAAATATAATAGCATATATAACTCTGGTCCTGAGTTCAAATCTAAATGCTCACTATGCCTATAAGTACATTTGCATTTGACAGTGAGTTCTAATCTTTGCTTCAAAACTGTGGTCACCGTTTACAAATCTTTATATTGTGATTAATATAATGCATATAACAATATATAACAGGATAATGTTATCTAGTGGAAATCAAAAGAATTAAAACACTTGGCCCAGATTTTAGTCTTAGTAGAAGTGAGAACTGGTGTTAAATTCTCCAGTTCTGTCTTCAACTGCTTTCTCTGCATGCTTTTTCTCAATTAGGGATGTTTACTGACCCTAAAATGGCCCTGGACATCTACCCATACGTTGGCAGAAACAAATACAAGTGACCAGGAACAGCCAGAGGTTCTTCTCATTAGGGAACTAAGGAAGCGTCTGGTGAAGAAAGCACTTTTCCCTCATGTTGCTTAGTTTCTTACCAGCAGCCACTGAGCACAGTTGAATTCTGACTCCATAACTGCCCATGTTTTAGTTGGACTTTTGTTGTTATTATTATTACTATTATCGTTTTGCACTGTCTCTGCACTTGAATTGACAGGGGGTCATCCTCTTCTTCCTTTCTTGACTGTACACACCCTCCCCTAGGCAATGAGGAGCCACACCCTTCAGCGTTGGTCATCAAGGTACTGCTCCAGCCAATGGTAGCCCCGGGGGTGGCTGAGGCATCACAAAGCCCTGCTCCTGATACCTCCCTGGGAAGAAGAGATGGTGGGGGCATCCTGGAGAGGCCAAGATGCTGTGGTTGGAGAAAGGGGTTTTCTTGAACATCTCATAAAGAGCCTCCCCCAACTGGCCTGCTGCCCCTCCTCTGCTCCCCATGTGCAATTGTGTTGACCCACACGGCAGAGAGAGCGTGTTTCCTCCAAGCCCTTCTACAGTCACCTATCAGTGGTCATTCTGTTCACTCCCATCCTTCTCATTTCCTACGAGTTTGGATGTCTTACCTAAAATCCCCCCAAGGTATATGTGGCCATATTTAAGTCTCTGTGGAGATGTAAGTCATCCCACTTGCCTCCAACAAATTTCTCATATGTGCTTGGTTTTATATGGCCTTCAAGCTAAGCATGGTTTTTGCATTTTTAAATGGTTGAGAAAAAAGAAAAAGAAAACCATCTAATGACACATGACACTTAGATGAAGTTCAGATTTTAGTGTCCATAAATAAAATTTTATTGGAACACATTTACGCTTCATGCAGGTTTTATTTATGGCTGTTTTTGTGCTAAAAGAGCAGAGTTGAGTAGCTGGAACAGAGACTGTAAACCCTAAAATATTTACTATCGGGTCCTTTAAGAAAAAGTTTGCCAACTCCTTCTCTAATTCTGTTCTATTGAAATATTTGCCTGTTCTACTCGGTTTTAGCTTATTGTTCTTTTTTTTCTAGTTTCTTAAGGTAGAAGCTGAAGCCATTGATTTGAGACTTTTTTTTTCCAATATAGGCATCTAGTGCTATAAGTGTCCCCCAGGACTACTCCTTCAACAGCTTCCCACAAATTTTGATATGTTGTGTTTTCATTTGCATTCAATTCAAATTACTTCCTAATTTCACTTTCGAGTTTTCTTTAACCCATGACTCATTAAAAATATTATTTTGTGTTTAAATATTTAGGGAATTTCAGGAGATCTTTCCATCATTGATTTTTAATTTAATTCTCTGTGGTCAGAGACCAGACTTTGTATGACTTGAATCTTTCTAAATGTATTGAGACTTATTTTATGGTCCCAAATATGGTCTACTCTGGTTCATGTTTCATGTGTACCTGAAAAAATGTGTAGTCAATCGTTGTTGGGTGAAGCTCTATAAAGATCAACAGGTCAAGCTCATTAATAGAAACATTCAAATGTAGTTTTTCTATTATTCTATCAAGATTGAAATCCTACCTATTCTTAAAGCTGAGCCAGAAAGATCACACATTTGAGGACTGTACAGCCTTAAGCTCAAATCATGGTTCTACCACTCATTGTTTGTGTGCCCTTACGTTAGTCACTTCACCTCTCTGGGCTTCAGTTTCTTCATCTGTAAAATGGGCTTGATTACTGTGGGATTGTGTGAGAAAGTATCAGAGAGCTACCAATGTCTCTTGTGGAGTTTCAAGGGGTAAGAATTTCTTCCCACAAATGTTCTTATTTGGAAACTTAGCAGGGTCCTGAAAGTCCTTGTCAGTTTTCAATTTATTCTGCCCACCTCTATTTAAGATTGTTATTTATCTGGTGATGTAGTCACCAACAATTTAACCAAAAGGGTTGTAGATTGGCTGTTAAATGTCTGTAGAGCAATAGTTAAATATAATAAAAAAAAATTTCAAATAAAGAATAGTTGGGGGCTTCCCTGGTGGCGCAGTGGTTGAGAGTCTGCCTGCCAATGCAGGAGACACGGGTTCGTGCCCCGGTCCGGGAAGATCCCACATGCCGCGGCGCGGCTGGGCCCGTGAGCCATGGCCGCTGAGCCTGCGTGTCCGGAGCCTGTGCTCCGCAACGGGAGAGGCCACAACAGTAACAGGCCCACGTACCACAAAAAAACAAAAAACCAAAAAAGAATAGTTGGCTGTTAATAGCTCTCCTCCATCTGTAGCCCCACCCAAAGAAAGATTCAGAAATAATGGGTTTAATAAAAAGCAATGCAGGCATCACAAAGAACTAGATGATTGTGCTGTTTTGCTATTGTTTACTTTTCAGTCTGGCTATTACAGAGATATACTGGCAGCAAGTTATCCATTGCAACTTAGGTCAGGGTGCATTTGAATGAAAAGAACCAACAAACAAGCAGAGACAGTTCAAGTGGGCTTTCAAAAACCAGACTAATAAGAAATTGCAGATAAAAGATAGTCACTCTCTCTCTCTGCTGAAAAATAGCGTCTCAAACAGATTATCATTTTCTGGCATCCAGGGAAGTTCTGTTCAATGCAGCATAGTGAGGGTGCCTTTGAGCATGAACATTAAAATCATAAATAAATGGAACTGAATCCCATACTTTGCAGTTCACATCGACGTGACCTCACTTAGGCAGATCTCATATATAAAAAATGCGGCTAGTGATACCCAGCTCCCTGTGTTGCATGAACTGATATTGTTTAGAGCCCAGCTCTCTGCCTGACCTGGGGAGAGTAGATGCTCGTCTCATCTTTAGAAAGGAGCTCCTTTAGCTTTCTAACCCTTCTTTTTATCAACATCCATTACGAATGTAATGGTCTTGCTTGGGTTTTTTAGGTCTTCTGCTTCTAGGCAACATATATCCTATCAACTTTTTTGTCGTTTCTATAAATAGTCTCTTCCAGAGAAATATCATACAATTGTGTAGAGTCATGAATTACAACATCATCTGGACACACAGTCTCAGCCTGAAATTCCCTTGCCTTTGGTCAACTTCCTATCCCGCTTAACTATTCAAAACCAGGAAGAAGCTTGAGTTGCGGCACTAGAAGAAGTGAGAGTGGTTTGATGCATCTGATGCTGTCACTCCCCTCCTTAAGATCTGTTAGTTTCCCCAATACTCCGCAGCAGAACTCAATCTTATCCTATACTACTCTGTAAAACAGTTTTTGCCTAGCTGATCAGCTAGATAAATGGATGGGTAGGTGGCTAGATAGGTGCAGGACCAAGATGGTCTCATGCCTGTACATTTCCCTGGTGAACTGGAAGAAACTTCTGGAAGAAACTTCCCTTGTATTACACAATGTCTTTCCATTTTTCTTGAATGACCTCTAGGTCAGCAGTTTCCAAACCTGACTACACATGAGAATAACCAGATTCTTAGGCTCTTACCAGGAGAGTCTGTTGTTTGGGACCCCCTGTTTTAATAGTGACTGGGGGAGATTGAGATTGGGTAATTCATGTAAAGGAGCAGTAACGCTGGTTGATGTAAATAAGACAGGTCACTTACAAAGTCCAAATTGATAGTCAGACATGGATGGAGGTAGGTGTCTGGTTGGACTTGTCCTTCACAGAACTCAATACTTTTTTAGGCAGTTAATTTTTCAGTGCAAAAATGGCCTCAACCAACTCTCTGTACTCTGGATTTTGATACAAGGGCAACATCCAAATCTCCACGTTGTTTTTTTTTTGGCTGCGTTGGGTCTTCGTTGCTGTGTGTGGGCTTTCTCTCTCTAGTTGCGGCGAGCGGGGGCTACTCTTCATTGAGGTAGGCGGGCTTCTCATTGTGGTGGCTTCTCTTGTTGCGGAGCATGGGCTCTAGGCGTGTGGGCTTCAGTAGTTGTGGCACACGGGCTTCAGTAGTTGTGGCACGTGGGCTCTAGAGCGCAGGCTCAGTAGTTGCGGCGCACGGGCTTAGTTGCTCTGCGGCATGTGGGATCTTCCCGGACCAGGGATCGAACCTGTGTCCCCTGCATTGGCAGGTGGATTATTAACCACTGCACCACCAGGGAAGTCCTTCCATATGTTCTTAACATGGAGAGGTGGGAGTTGGGGATTAAAGGAATCTAGGACTTCAGATAGCTTGTCTGAGTCATCCACATTCTGCTTTGCCTGGCACTTGGTAGATGGAGCTGTCCTGGTTTGGTCTTGAAAGCTCAGGCCAAGAGTAAATGGGCATATTATTAAGTTATTCACACAGGTCAGAAAACATTGTCAATTATTCTAATTGCCCCAACCACATCTGAAAAGTCATTTTGTAGGTGTTCCCCTCATGGATTCAGCCAAGCTTCATGAATACCTGGGCCCCTCTGAATTGATAAAAGAGGGGAGAGAAGAAGGGAAGAAGTAGCAGTCTCCTCCCATCTCAGTGCTAGTGCTGAGGCCAAGGGACCTCGGCAGAGCCTGAACGCCCAGGCTGTCATCTTCATCTTCTTCTTCTCCTCCTCCTCCTCCTCCCCTCCCCCTCCCCTCCTCCTCCTTCTCCTCCTTCTTTCTTCTTCTTCTCCTTCTCCTTCTTTCTTCTTCTCCTTCTCCTTCTTCTTCTTCCTCTTCCTCCCCCTCCTTCTTCTTTTAAATTGGTTTTGGGGAATTCCCTGGCGATCTAGTGGTTAGAACGTGGCACTTCCACTGTAGGGGGCACAGGTTCAATCCCTGGTCGGGGAACTAAGATCCCGCAAACCACGCGGTGCAGCCAAACAAAAAAATACAGTGAAATAAAATAAATAAAAATAAAATAAAAAATAAATTGGTTTTGGATCCCATTTTTTTTCAAATGTGTGATTCAGGAGAGTAGCATTTGCAGGCTGAATAATGAATACACTCTTCTTTCTGGGGCCTGGAATCAGACTGTGACCCCAGTAGGTCCTTCTTTTCTTGTAGGTAGTGGCATTTCCTGGCAGTAGGTTGGTTACGGTTCTCCCAGACAGGGCATACATACATACAAGTACCAACTGAGACTGGCCACAAGCTGAAGTGGAACAGCCGATGCAGCTCTATGAGTTCAACCAGTTCAAATCTGATCCTTCCTGAGTGGATTCTTAGAACTGTATGGCCTCTCCAACATAGGCTTAAGCCAACAGCTACAATTTGGAGATTGACTGATGGACAGACCTTTCCTCCAGGTGAAAGTGGCAATATCCTACTTTAACAAGGGCATTACCTATTCTCTCTATGCAACCAGGAATCCTGCATTATTCTCTTGGCAAACATTTTTAGGCCTGACTGAAAAATTTCCCAACATTTCAGAGTTGCCCAAAAAATCTCTTGGGAAGAATTGTAATGGCACGACAGGGGCAGAAGGGCCTGATAGGTTAGTTCCTGCCAATTCCCTGAGTAAAATCCTACTGTAAGCAGATCATTTGGGCTGGGTACCAAAACACTCATTCCCAGTTGTTGTGTGCCCTCATTTTAGAAACTGTAAAAATTAAATACTAATTCCTCCAGCATTCCCTGAAGTTAGGGTGGCCACATTACACGATTCTAGCCAATGAGTTATAAGTTTCAATCTGCTGGGAGATCCTGGGGATATTTTTGCTTTCCTGAGAGCAGACAATCTCTTCTCCCCTTCTAACTTCCTTGAACATGGATGTGATGCCTGGAGCCATGTGGCCACCTTGTGACTATGAGGCAATAAACATAGAGATGAGGGCCAACAAAATCAGGATGATGAATATAAAGATACATCTTGAGCTCCAAGAGCATTGTTGACCTTCTGAACCAAAGCCGGCAACTGCCTACCTTAAGACTTCTTGTTATATTTGAGAAAAAATACATTATTAGCAGATTTTCTGCTACTTACAGTCAATGCATTCCTAACCAGTAATCCTTACATGGTTCCCTGTGCCCTCAGGAAAAGATCCACACTCCTTAACATGCTAAATAAGACCCCACATGATCTTGCCCCTGCCTGTGTCCATGCCTTGTCTTTCCCACATCTGCCTTTGCATTATAGGATCTGGTAATACAGAGCTACTTCTGTTGCCCTAGGCGTGCCTTGCTGTCTCATGCCTCCTAGCTCTATCTATGCTGACAGGATACAAGCAAGAACTGTCTTCCTCATCTGTGAATCCCCAAAGTGTAGCACAGTTACATATAATAAAGAACTGCACCAAAACGCTATTACCTGACTCTCTTTTGATAACCAAATAATTACTTAATGGCACTTGTACATTTTATGCTTCATTTATTTACTATTTCAGCATCTTTTCATGTATGCAAAGGAGTGTGCCAGGCTGATGAACTGACATCAAAAGATCTTACAGCATAAAGTTAAGTTAATAAAACAAATCTCAGAAGAATACACCTAGTATGAGCCATCAATGTAAAAAACAAAACCCAATGGAACTATGTTTATCAGTGTGTATGTGTATATAATATAGATATAGACTATATATATATATATATAGTCCAAGCAGAGAATGAGTCTTGGAAATATAGACACCAAAATGTTAACAGTGGTACTTCTCAGGACGGCCAAAGCCAAGGGAATTATACTTTTTTACTGTTTAAAAATCTTTATGGTTTGAATTTTTACAGTATGAATATATTCACATGTAACTTGTGAAGTTAACAACATAAAACTTAAAAGGCAGGAAGAGGCAGAAGAAAGAACATGGGAGATGGAATCTAACAGATTTAGACTCAAATCCCTGCTCTGCCACCAACTAGCTGTGTCGCCTTGAGTGACACACTTTACCTCTCTAAGCCTCAGTTTCTCATCTGTGAAAGGGTCATTCATTCATTCACTCAACAAACATTTGTTGAGCACCTACTTAAGTGTCAAGCACTGTTCTGGGCACTGGGAACCAGTGATGAGCATATGAATCTCTGTCCTCAGGGAGTTACCATTTAGTGGGACAGGTGGACAGTAATCAAACAGGCAGACAAATCAGTGTAAAATTACATGTGTGAAAGTGCCATAAAGGGAAAATCTGTGAGGTCGTGACAGCCTGTAACAGGAGAATTTGACCTAATCAAGAAGATCAGAGAAGGCTGGGCTCTGAAGGGGGTGGTAACTAGATTGGCTTAAGATAGGTGAAGAAGGGCATTCCAGGAAAGGGGAACAGCATGTAAAAAGGCCTTATCATGGCAAGAACATGACTTGCTTAAGATTCTGAAATAAAGCTAGTGTGACTGGTGTGTGTGTTGTGCATGTGTGTGTGTTGAGGGGGGCAATACTGGTATGAAACAAGGCTGGAGAAGGAGGTTGGTGTCAGACCATACAGGTCATGAGTTTGGCCTCCATCCTACCAGTAAGAGCTTAAGAGCTATGGGATGACATGGTAAGCTTTAAGCAAGGTGACAACATTATCAGATTTGAGTTTGGAAAAGGTAACTCTGGGTGCTGTGAGGAGAACAAATTAGATGAGGTCCAGAGCGGAAGCAGGGAGACCAGTTAAGAGGCCGTTGCATTGGTCCAGGTGAGAGATGACGTGGACCACAGTGGTGGGAACGGAGATGGGGAAGCACATTGCTCTACTGGAAGCATTTAGGAGACAGAAGCAATAGAACTTGGTGACAGATTAGACCTGGTGACAAGGGTGTGGTGAAGGGAGAGAGAGAGTGTGGAGTCAGGGATGACTCCTATGTTTCTGACTTGACTAACTCAATAGTTGGTGGGGTCATTTCTTGATCTTGAGATCACTGGAAAAGGATTCGATTTTCAGGGGGAAATCATGGGTTGGGTTTTGGACCTGCTGATTTGGAGGTGTTTTACAGTCCTCTCTCTCCTCCCCTACCTCCTTCACCTCCCTTATTCAAGCACCACATCATCAACAAGGCCTTCTCTCTCCACCCTACCTAAAAATTCAGCACTCCTCCAATATTTGATATCTTCTCTGCTTTATTTTTTTACCTTAGCTCTTCTTACTATCTAGATATTTTTCTTTTCTTTCTTACCTATTGTGTTTTCCCCACCACAATGTAAGCTCCTTGAGAAAGGGATTCTTGTCTTTTTTTTTTCTTTGCTGTGCCACGTGGCATGTGGATCTTAGTTCCCTGACCAGGAATGGAACCCGTGCCCTGTGCAGTGGAAGCGCGGAGCCTTAACCACTGGACTGCCAGGGAAGTCCCTATTTTCTATAGTGTTACAATCCTTAGCATCTAGAACTGTGCTTGATACGTAGTAGGTGCTCAATAAACATTTGCCAAGTGAATGCATGAATAAATTCAAGTAAGAAGTCAAGGAGGCCATCAGAAATCCTAGCCTTGAATGCTCAGAGAAGTCTGGAGAGATGTTTGTCACCCGTGGGAATATAGGTACTAACTACAGCTGAGGGTGTGGATGAGATCACGTAGGGAGAGGGAAGGAAGTGAGGAAGGGGAACAAAACAGTACCTGCCTCAGAGGATTATTGTGAGGATGAAATGAAATAATAGAAGTCAAGGATTTAACATGGCCCCCGGCACCTGGAAGGTGGGCAAAGCATGTTAGCTCTTATTAGTGTTGTTATTACAGAACCACAGACTTGAAGAGCAGCAGACTGAGTGGAGGGCAGGATGCAACCTCTAACACTCTCACCAGCGAGCTCCCTCCCTTGCTGCTCCCTCCCTTGCTAAGTGGGAGTCAAATGAGCCCCATGTGGGGCAGCATCCGGGTTCTGCTACTTGCTCTGCTGTAGGACCCCATCAAGCTACCTGAGCTTCGTGAGCCTCAGGTCCCTCACCTTTAGATGAGTCCTCACAGGACTGAGAGAAGGTGCTTGGCACCAGCACGCAGTAAGGGCTGAACAGCTCATCACTGGTGGAAAGTGCACTGGGCTTGGAGTCAGAAGATACTTAAAAACGCTTCGATTTTGCCCAAACCACATATTCTCCAAAGAACATCATATCTAAGGATTGTTTTGAGCATCAACTGAGGTTTTGTATTTTTAAAAAGATTATTTATTAATACCATGCATCACTCCAAAAAAAGATTTGTGGTCCTCATAGAGATGTATCAACTTCAACAGGAGAAAAAAAACATAGATGAGAAAGCCGAGGTAGCGATAAAACAAGGGTGGGGAAGTAGGAAGGAATCAGAGCTAAGAACAGTATGTAAAGTCTATTCCAGGGGAGTTCAAGCCTACTAAAATCGTGACTAGCCACGGCCCAGGGCAGTGGCTGTCCCTCTCCTGTTTGCCTCTCCCCACCCAATACAGACCCACAGAGACACTCGGGTGGTGTTTGAAATAAACCCACACCAGCCCCGCCCCCTTTCTCTCCAAGATCCCTGAGGGTTCTCAGCACAAGGCTGGGGTTGCCCCTCCATGTCTGCCCTCTTCCTAGTGGTTCCTTGGGCTGTTCCCAGCGGATCTCAGTGGCTCATTTCCTTTCCCACATCTTCTAGATGTCTGGAGTGTTCCCTTAACCTGCTCCTGGGCATGTCACATGACTGCTCTGGGGAACGACAGGGTTCTGATGATCTCATGCCCCAACTGTTCCACTAGTTCCACTAGTTTAACTTCAAGTATTCCACTCGTGGCCTGAAAAAAAGCCCCTTTCAAACATATACCCACCACAGCTCAACCCTCGGGGGACCCCCATCCCAAGGGGCTGTTTGGTAAGAGCAGGCCTTGTATGGGTCTTATGCTATTAGGGTTATGCTGCATCTTAGATCGGCAACCTGAACTCTGGAGCACCCAGAATTGCCCCAGGATCTTCAAAGTAGTGATTCAAGAAGGTCAGATCAAACTTTATTGAGCACCTACTATGTGCTAGTTACTAAACTGAAGAGAGGCAATACAAAGATTAACCACAGTCCCTGGCCTCGAATAGCTCACAACTTAGGGTGTTACAAAAATAGCTCTAATTTACTGAGTGCTTACTGTGTGTCTGGGACTATGTTTTACGTGTATTGTCTCATATCATCCTAAAAGTAACTCTAGTGAGCAGATACTATTATTTTTATTTATTTTTTAATTTTTTTAGATACTATTATTGTTTCCGGTATACAGATGATGAAACTGAGGGCTCAAAGGGTTAGTAGATTTGCCTAAAGAACACACAGGTGTTCCTAAGTCTGGTCTCCTAACTCTCATAAAGTGTCCTGGGCATAAAGGGGAAGGAGAGATTGTGTCTATCTGGTGGCATGGAGGTAAAAGATGGTGGACATGCCCCGGGGGTCAGGTTTATTGGAGGAGAGGTTTGACCCTAACCGGTTGATTGGACTATGCCAAGGGCAGATGTGGAGAAGGGCACTCTGGGGGATGGGACTACACCTGGAAAGGCACCTGGAAAGGGGCAGGAAAATACAGGGCATGCTCAGTGAAGTGGGTTGAGAGTAGGATGGGAGCTAGAGGATGGGGCCAAATAATGGCAATGAGATTGGAAAGGGACACTGAGGCCAGATGTGGGAGAGGGTGTCAGTAGGACCTTGAATGCCCCAAGTTAAGAAGATTAACGCTAACTGCCCTAGGCCTCAAAGAGGACACTCACTTGACTGACAAGGTCCCTCCGGGCATCTAGACAGGACAAGGTTGCCATCGCCAAGTGGTTTCTTGCTGGCCCCCTATTTCAGGGCCTTTGCCCTGAGCAAATTCCTTGACTTCCTTCAGAAACCAGGTTGTGCCTCCAGTGGGAAGGAGAGCTGCTCACACCCTGGTAGGTACCACTGCTGTGCCTTTTGGGGCACCATCTGACCCCATGGCACTCTGACTGCCTGGTACATGCCCGGTGCCACCACTCACTGTTCCGCCAGGGCAGGGCCCGGGGTGCGCTCATCCCTGCGTCCCTGGATCCCAGCACACTTGCGGGTTCGATACTCTGCTATGGAAGGAAGGAACGGTGCGGGAGATTATCCCTGTTGCCCTAATAACCTCTTTATCATGACTCAAAACATTTAGTACCACAAAGGGGGAACGTAGCCACAACAATAAAACCCACTTCAACTTGATGAGCAGTTCCAGGCTTCTATAGGGCTGGAGAAACGCCATCTGGGGGGGGTACACAGCACTCATCCCAGTAGGCTCTGGGGGCCAGATACACGCGAGGCTGCGCCAAACAGTAGGTCTCTTCGCTATCGCTCTCCTGCCTGCCACCCCCTGCTCAGCTGGCTCACGCCAGACATCTCAGCCTTGCCCTCACTCTCTGCCGGGCAGCCAAGTGCTCTGTGCTGCACAGAGACTGTTCGAGTGGCAGTGGGCAGGTGGGGTTGTGGCTCCCCTCCCACATTTGTTCCAGCGACACAAAGAGAATCGGAGATGACTCACTCCCTACCTTCCTTGACCCGCCTTCCCGGCTTTCCACTGCTCAGAAACAAGGCCCAGGAAAATGTAGCCAGAGTCAGAGAGGTGCCCCTCCCCTCCTCCCCCGTGACTCTCCACCCCGAAGCAGGGCGCAGGGGCTGAGTACAAAGTAGGACGCAAGACTCCCTGGATATCAGCCAGCCATTTGCCCCTTGAGTCCTCACAGTACATCTGCCAGGTCTAAAGCATTCTCCCTATTTCAGAGGTGAGGAAACAGCTTCAGGAAGTGTGAGGCCATCACTTAGTAATGAGGAAGTTAGGATCTGAACTCGTCAGGTTACTGGCTCCAGCGCTGTGCTCCTAGACGCCGCTCACGCTACTGGCCGTAGGCACAGGCTCGTTGGACCGTCTCCACTCCGCTCCGAGGTCTGGTACCCATACTGACGAGGAAACGGAGGGTCAGTGCCCCACTTACCAACCTGCTCTAAGCAAGGAGAATGGTGTACAGAAGATGATGAGTTTACGTCTGCTCTAATTCCGTTCTCACAGTTATGGCCTTACCCACCCCACCCCAGCCCCGCCCACCCTCCCCTGCCAAGCCACTCATCAAGACGCTATCCCCACCAGCGTACCGCAGCCAATGGGCACCATGGTGCAGTGGGAAGGGCATGGTCTTATTTTCATTTTGGCTTTTTCAAAGTTAAAATGCCGTATTCCCTCTGATGACTCAAGAAATGCACTTTGTTGTAAAAACAAACAAACAAAAAACTATAGAAGATTAAAGAAGAAAAAAAAAAGTCACTCCTAAGCCCACCAGGCATGACCACTGTCAACATTTTGGGCTATGCTCTTGCAGACATTTTTCTTAACACAAACACATGTTTGCAAAAATGGGATTATACCATTCATAATATTTTATAGCCTGCCTTATAAAAAATTTCACAGTACACGTATTATCTCATTTATTCCTTACAACAGCCCTGTGTTGTGGGTATAACTATCCCCCTTATTAACTGAAAGGAACTTAAGGCCTGGAGAGGTCATGCAACCTGCTGGAGCTGGAAGTTGAACTAAGATCTGTCTGCTCCTAAAACCCATGCTTTCCTATCACATTTTCTCATTCATTAAAAAGTACTGTTAGCACACACTATGACACTGAAATGATTAAAACACTGTGGCACTGGTGCCAGAATCAACAGACAGACTCCTTCCACTCATTTGTATTCTAGGAATGGTTACTGGGCACCTCCTAGATGCCAGGCCGTATTCCAAACCCTGGAGAGAGAGCAGCAAACAAGTCAGGGCCCCTCGTCCCTGAGGGAGGCAGGGAAGAAACACTGAAGCAGATATGCCATGTGGCATCAGGAAGCGGGGAGTGCTGTGCAGCCATATACATTTAAGGGGACAAAGAGTGACAAGGGGGGGCTCTCTTGTCCCTTCGGAGAAGGAAGGCCTGTTTGAGGAGGTGATATTGGAGCAGTGACCAGCCTGAATGAAGGAAGCGAGCTCTGAAGACATCTGGGGAAAGAGTGTTCCAGGAAGATGGAACAGCCAATGCAAAGACCCTGAAGCGGGAGCATGGTTGGCCTGTCTGAGGACCTGCAAGGAGAGCAGTGTGTCTGGAAGGCTGCTTGCAAGGGGCAGAGCAGGAAGAGACAGACGATGGTGGGGACGCAGGCAGAGAATTAGGTCAGGCAGGGCCCTGCAGGCTATGGTCAGCCTTGTGATTTTGTTCCAAGTCTAGACCAGTGCAGGGTTTTGAGCAGAGGAGTGACATGACCTGAATTCCCCTACGAGAAGGCCACTCTAGCTGCAGACTGGAGGCAGTAAGACAGTGGAGAAACGCGGAGGCAACTGATGAGGTGTCTGGTGTGGGAAGACATGAGCCTAGATTGAACAAGCGACTGGGTCGGATACGGCTGAGCTGTGAAGACCAATACAGCAATCCTGCTACCCCTGCAGAGTTCAGCGTGGATGAGACGGGACCGGCCATCCCACGTGAGCCAGCTGAGGCCCACTTCTATCCCATGAGCTCTGGAAACTTCAGGAGAGAATGCTTCCTTTTGCCTGGGGTCCGGGGTGAGGGAAGGCTTCACAAAAGAGGCTTGATTTGGGTAGAATCCTGAAGGCCCAACAGGAGGTGGGCGGGTAAGAAGAGAGGAGGTGGAATGGGCAGGTGGATCCAGGCAGAGGGATCGGATCAGCAAAGGCTCAGAGGGACACACTCTCAGGCTGCCCTTTCAGCCCACACTCTCAGGCTGCCCTGATCTGCTCAGTTGACTATAAGCAAACAAGTCAAGGCAGCAAACATAGGCCGGTTAATTTTACACTCCTGCCCAGGGACTTTAAACACGTTAGAACATTTTAAATTGCAAACCGCCAGCTAGTTCAAGGCTTGGCAAAGTTCTCCTGTAAAGGGCTAGATAATAAATATTTGAGGCTTTGTGGGCCATATGGTCTCTTTTGCAACTACTCGACTCTGTCATTGTAGTATGAAAGGGGTCGCGGGAACTACGTAATGAATGGGCATGGCTGTGTTCCAGTAAAACTTCAATTACAAAACCAGGCGGTGGGCCAGCTTTGGCCCATGGGCTGTAGTCTGGCAACCCCTTAGCTAGCGCCTCGGTCCCCCAGTGCTGTTCTCAATGCCGCCAGCCCTTACCCCACAGGTGCCTGTTGAAGGGGCGGATGGCCTGACCTACAGTCATTCATTCTGGGGAGCAGATACTTATCAACCCCTTCTGGAGGTTACTGATACCACTAAATCAGTTTTAAAGTAAAAGGTGCAAATGGGGGCATTTTATGCCAAAGAGAATGTTAATGCTTATAGGAGGAGACCAGGCTGAGGTGCTGGCCCTAAGAACCATGGCTGAAGTAACAATTATTATCAAGTAGATAATCAGGAGATAAAAGGCGTATACTTCTGCTTTGATGTTTAATCCGGAATCCACGTACAGCCCTGACAATGTCTTTCTGTCTCTCTGTCCCTCTTTTAAAGTTTCAGTGAAATTTCAAATAAATTTCTTACACTACAATACTGAAATAGGATCACTCCAATAACAATTGCATATCTATCTATCTATCATTCATTCATTTGCTAACTATTAAGGAACACGAAAGAAAGAAATATTTATAGTGCAATGCTGATTTCAGGGCACTAATCTTTGCAATTCCCAACACAATCACAACAAAACCCAATTCTGCCCATAAAAAGGCGGGCTCTGCAAAAGCCAGATCTTGCTCTTGAAATGGACCGTTAGCTTGCATACTGGGCCACGTATTGATTAGTTGCCACAGTTTATTTGTCATTTTCCTTTTAATTTTATCCTAGAGCATCACCCTTGGCTAAATGTCTTGAATGGCATCACTTGATCAGACATGCTGTCAGTTTCAACATTTCCAAGGACTTGATGCCCAGAACAACGGATTTGTCTTTTCTCACATTGGTCATGTTGATGACCAATGGCTTTGCACTGGAGACATTTTCTTCACGGTCTTTCCACAATGCGTCTCTGAGGAAAGGACAGCTATTTTCTGAGGAAATCTGAAAGAATTCATTTGGGGCAGAATGAGAACTTTCAAACAAGGACAAATCTCCAAGCTGACACCATCATCTTCATCATCACTCTCGCTTACAGGTGCTTACTCTGCGCCAGGCACGGCTCTATGCATCTTCATATCTTTTCATTCATTAAAGCCTCAAAACAACCCATAAGGTATTATCCTCATTCTGCTGAGACATGAAGAGCTTATGTGATTTGCCCAAACTCTGACAGCTCAAAAGTGGTCGATTCAGGGTCTGAACCCAAGTAGTCAGGCACAAGTCCGTGCACTTCGCTGCTAAACCAACCAACATTGCCTTTGGTTGAGTTTTAGAGAGGATAAATCTTAGTTTTGATTTATTAGCCAAACTTGCATTAAAAGTAATATCATTAAGTTCCTCGTTATGTCTTGAAGTTTTTCATATAGTTAAACTCAGGCAAAAAACATGTTTCCTCTTTTTCTCTGAGGGAGATGTATACCATCTCTATAAAATAAACCCATTTCAAGACATGTGAAATCTCCCCTAGATTTCTAGGTCTTATTTCTCATAAATTCTACTAAGAATTTCATGTAAGTTCTTTCAATTGATGCAGACAACATGTAGATGAGGTAACTGATGCCCAGAGCAATTAAATAACTTGACCATAATCATAAGTCAGTAAGTAACAAGGCCACACTTTTCCTTCTACCTGACTGTCTCCTTCCTGGGGCACAAGTTGACTTAGAATGTACCAGAAGTGTCCTGTTCAAGTGATTGGACTTGATTGATTTTACTACATTTGTGAAAATTACATTGCTAGTATCTCTAGAAAGGATTATAGTTTTAAATGTGCAAAATTATTCCAAATGATTTTGGAATTCAATCATTATTTATGCTTCAGTGCATAAAGGGGATCATGCAGGTTGGAACTTGGTCATCTGTGAGATCACATTTTGTGTTTTCCAGTAACCATGAAAACCCATGTAGCCTATGTGTTTTCTCCATTATTTTTTTATTAAACATTTTATTATGGAAAATTTCAAACAAAGCTATAGAAAATAGTATAATTGAATCCCTATAACCACCCAGTATAATAATTGTCAAAAATTTTTCCATCATGTTTTATCTACATGTCCCCTTCACTTGTTTATTTGCTGGTGAGTATTTATTTTTTATTGAAGTATAGTTGACATACAATATGATGTTATTTTCTCCATTATTCTCTTTTTTAAAATTTATTTATTTATTTGGTTGCACCTGGTCTTAGTTGCAGCAGGTGGGCTCCTTAGTTGCAGCTCGCCGGCTCCTTAGTTGTAGCATGCATGTGGGATCTAGTTCCCTGACCAGGGATCGAACCTGGGCCCCCTGCATTGGGATCATGGAGTCTTAACCACTGCACCACCAGGTAAGTCCCCATTATTCTCTTTTTAAATTTTTATTTATTTACTTTTAATTTTTTTAAATTAAGATGATTAACATACATTATATTAGTTTCAGTTATACTACATAATGATTCAATATTTGTATATATTGTGAAATGATCACCACAATAAGTCTAGTTAACATCCATCACCACATATAGTTGGAAAATTTTTTCTTGTGATGAGAACTTTTAAGATCTACTCTCTTAGCAAGTTTCAAATACGCAGTACACTATTATTAACTATGGTCACCATGCTGTACATTACATCCCCATGACTTATTTATTTTATAAATGGAAGTTTGTACATGTTGACCCCCTTCACCCATTCTGCCCACCCTCCACCCCCTGCCTCTGGCAACCACCAATCTCTTCTCCATATCTATGAGTTTGGTTTGGTTTTTTTTTGTTGTTTTAAGATTCCTCACATAAGTGAGATCATATGGTATTTGTCTTTCTCTGTCTGACTTGTTGCACTTAGCATAATGCCCTCAAGGTCCGTCCATATTGTCACAAATGGCAAGGTTTCCTTCTTTTTTGCGGTTAATAATATTCCGTTGGATACATATACCACATCTTCTTTATCCATTCATTCATCGATGGACACTTAGGCTGTCTCCACGTCTTGGCTATCGTGAATAATGCTGCAATGAACATGGGAATGCAGATATCTTTTCAAGCTAGTGTTTTTGTTTCCTTTGGATAAATACCCAGAAGTGAAATTGTTGGATCATATGGCAATTCCATTCTTAATTTTTTGAGGAAGCGCCACAGTTTTTCATAGTGGCTACATCAACAGTGCACAAGGGTTCCCTTTTCCCCATATCCTCCCCAGTACTTGTTATTTCTTGTCTTTTTTTTGAACATAAATTTATTTTATTCATTTGTTTTTGGCTGCATTGGGTCTTCGCTGCTGCCCACGGGCTTTCTCTAGTTGCAGCGAGCAGGGGCCACTCTTCGTTGTGATGAGCGGGCTTCTCATTGCGGTGGCTTCTCTTGTTGTGGAGCATGGGCTCTAGGCATGCGGGCTTCAGTAGTTGTGGCGTGCAGGCTCAGTAGTTGTGGCTCGAGGTCTCTAGAGTGCAGGCACAGTAGTTGTGGTGCACGGGCTTAGTTGCTCCGCGGCATGTGGCATCTTTCCGGACCAGGGATTGAACCCTTGTCCCTTGCATTGGCAGGAGGATTCTTAACCACTGTGCCACCAGGGAAGCCCTCTTGTCTTTTTTTTTTCTAATTTTTTTAAAATTTATTTATTTTATTTATTTATTTTTGGTTATCTTGGGTCTTCGTTGCTGGGCGTGGGCTTTCTCTAGTTGCGGCGAGCGGGGGGCTACTCTCCGTTGCGGTGCCTGGGCTTCTCATTGCGGTGGCTTCTCTTGTTGTGGAGCATGGGCTCTAGGCGCGTGGACTTCAGTAGTTGTGGCACATGGGCTCAGTAGTTGTGGCTCGCGGGCTCTAGAGCGCAGGTTCAGTAGTTGTGGCACACGGGCTTAGTTGCTCCGCGGCATGTGGGATCTTCCCAGACCAGGGCTCGAACCCGTGTCCCCTGCATTGGCAGGCGGATTCTTAACCACTGCACCACCAAGGAAGCCCCCCTCTTGTCCTTTTGATGATGGCCATTCTAAGAGGTTTGAGATGGTATCTCACTGTGGTTTTGATTTGCATTTCCCTGATGATTAAGGGTGTTGAGCACTTTTTCATGCACATGCTGGCCATCTGTGTATCTTCTTTGGGAAAATGTCTATTCCGATCCTCTGTCCATTCTTTAATCAGATTATATGATATTGTGCTATTGAGTCGTATGAGTTCTTTGTATATTTTGGAGAGAATGCTAGGGCCCTGATCACCCTCACCTGCTACCAGCTTGTAGGGAAGAGCTTCCACACTGGGAAAGTGCAGCTTTGAGTGCAGCACTCAAAGCTGCACTTGT
Organism: Leucopleurus acutus; assembly: GCF_964270905.1. Lineage (NCBI taxonomy): Eukaryota > Metazoa > Chordata > Mammalia > Artiodactyla > Delphinidae > Leucopleurus > Leucopleurus acutus. Next base: position 120,325,896 of record NC_139148.1, on the reverse strand, counting down.
AGGGAAGAGCTTCCACACTGGGAAGCTGGTAGCAGGTGAGATCACCCTCACCTGCTACCAGCTTGTAGGGAAGAGCTTCCACACTGGGAAACGGAAACTGAGAAGACCACAGGCTCCCATCCTCATCCAATGCTCAAAGCAATGGCTCAGGGGGAGAGTGGGTCCAAAAGAACAGATCGCTCTGAAGTGCTACCCAAAAGAACTGACTTAATTCGAAAGAATATGTGGAAATTTAAGCTTAAGGGTCTTCTAGAAAACGTTGGAGACTTTGCAACGTTTTTTTTTATCGGTACGCGGGCCTCTCACTGCTGTGGACCCTCCCGCTGCGGAGCACAGGCTCCGGATGCGCAGGCTCAGCGGCCATGGCTCTCGGGCCCAGCCGCTCCGCGGCATGCGGGACCCTCCCGGACCGGGGCACGAACCCGCGTCCCCCTACATCGGCAGGCGGACTCTCAACCACCGCGCCACCAGGGAAGCCCTCGTTGGAGACTTTGATGGTGAGCAAGTAAGAGGAAGCTGGTAGCTCTATGAGAACAAGAAGCTAAACCATAGGCTATATTGTTTACTGAGATAATCCAGCCAAGAAGAGTGAAACAAATTTCTGGCATGAAAACAAACTTCAAAGACTTGCATCCTGAAGCTGACTCTGCCTAAACTGAATTGAATCAAACTATGATGTAATTTATGCCCCAAGAATTACCAAAAACAGTAGAGAAATCAGCCAGAAATTAGTGCAGGCGAACAGAAGGAGGTGGACAGCTTAACAGAGGTATCGGGGGAAGAGACAAAGAGAGCCACGCTCAAACCGCTCTTATCCCAGGGTGGCTGGGCGCATGCTCAAAGCTGCACCATCTCAGGAGGGACATCAGAGGCTTTGGTTGTGTGCCATGTAAATTATATCTCAGTAAAGTTCTTAGCTAAAAAGTGACACAAATAAGAGCAAAAATCACTTCTATCTTATTCCTGTCAAAAGTCATTTTAGAAGAACGCAGGCCTGCAATTCTTCTCTTGTGTGTGTTCATTCTTTGCTCATTTACCACAGAAGCCACAGTGTATGTCAAAAGAAAAACAGGGACTTCCCTGGCGGTCCAGTGGTTAGGACTCCATGCTTTCACTGCCGAGGGCCCAAGTTCAATCCCTGGTCGGGGAACTAAGATCCGGCAAGCCGCGCTGCCAAAAATATTGATTTCATGAGATATTACAGAAAAAGCCGAATGAACTTTTTGGCCAATCCAATAAATTAAATAAAATGGACCGAATCAATGTGTTTTTTTAAAAAAGGACTTCCCTGGTGGTGCAGTGGTTAATAAGCCGCCTGCCAGTGCAGGGACGTGGATTCGAGCCCTGGTCCGGGAAGATCCCACATGCTGCGTAGCAACTAAGCCCGTGTGCCACAACTACTGAGCCTGCGCTCTAGAGCCCGTGAGCCACAACTACTGGGCCTACATGCCACAACTATTGAAGCCGCATGCCTAGAGCCCGTGCTCCACAACGAGAAGCCATCACAGTGAGAAGCCCATGCACCACAACAGAGTGGCCTCTGCTCACCACCACTAGAGAAAGCCCACACGCAGCAACAAAGACCCAACACAGCCAATAAATAAATAAATTTATTTTAAAAAAAGAGAAGAAAAATAGATGTTGTGACAATTTTGCAAGTGTAATCTCCCTCCCAGTGTATTCTGCAGCCCAGCCACTTAGACACCCTCAGCGTCAGAATAGCCCGGACATCAAACAGCGAGACACAGGGCAGGTTGGGAGGATCTGAGGAGGTCCATTTTTTCACTCCATACCAGGTAGAGTTTTTGTTGTTGTTGTTGTTGTTGTTGTTGTTTTGTTTTTTGCGGTACGCGGGCCTCTCACTGTTGTGGCCTCTCCCGTTGCGGAGCACAGGCTCCGGACCCGCAGGCTCAGCGGCCATGGCTCACGGGCCCAGCCGCTCCGCGGCATGTGGGATCCTCCCGGACCGGGGCACAAACCCGCGTCCCCTGCATTGGCAGGCAGACTCCCAACCACTGCGCCACCAGGGAAGCCCTGGGTAGAGTTCTTGATGCTTGGTTTCAGGCCTGCTTTGATGAGTCTTCTGTGTCTCTTTAAGATCACCACATTGGACACACCCCAAACTTAGATCAGCAAAGCAGTGCAATTAGCAAGCATTGTCTCTTTTGCAAAATCTCTTTCTTCGGAAGTTACTGGATGACACGGAGAGACCTCAAATTTGATGTGTCCAAATTTGAGCTCATCAGCCTCCTCCCACCTCCACCACCCCTGCTCCTTCTATATCCTCAATACCAGCTGGACACAAACCAGAAAACTGAGCCATTGTAGATTCCTCCATCTCTCTCAGCCACACATCCCATCAGCCACTCATCAGCCTACCCCCCTAACGAGCCCACATCTTTCTGCTCTCTTTTAGTTCTCTTACTGGCCTAGCTCAGGCCCTCATCAACTCTCCCTAGGATCTTCATATCCCAGTACTCTCCTAGCTTATACCACCGCCTTTAGTCTTATCCCCATCTGACTTGTTTTCACACGGGATCAAGTCCAAGTTGCCCAGTTCCTTAGCATGGCATATACGGTCCTTCATTATCTGGCCCCACTTTATCATCCAAGCTTCACCGCTCAACACTCTATGCTCAGGCCCATCTCCACACTCTTGACACTGCTCCTCCCTCTGTCTAGACTGACCTGGCCCATATTTTTCAACCATCTAAAACCTATTCATCCCTTCAGAATCAGCTCAGGAGTTATCTCCTCTGGGTAGCCCTCCCTGATCCCCAGACTACATTAATGGTCCATCCTCTGTTTTCCTACAGCTCTTTGTGCACAACCCTATCTCCGCACTATACTGAAAGTCTTACCTTACTTGGAAGTTTTCCCCATTAGACCGTGAGCTCCTTAAAAACATGGACTGCATCTTATTTTTCCTTATATCACTAGCTCCTAGCACAGGGCTTGACCTGGAAAGGATGCTTAATGTATGTGCTGCAAGAGCGAGCCCCAATTTGTTGCTCAGTCAATGTTTATTGGATTCAAACTTCTTGACTTTTGACACTTGACAATACAGTGGATAGTTGGTTAGCTGCACCTCCTCTATGCTCACAGAGTGTTCCCCTTCCACCGGGATTATCACACTTTTTTTTTTTTTTTTTTTTTTTTTTTTTGCCGTACGCGGGCCTCTCACTGTTGCGGCCTCTCCCGTTGCGGAGCACAGGCTCCGGACGCGCAGGCTCAGCGGCCATGGCTCACGGGCCCAGCCGCTCCGCGGCATGTGGGATCCTCCCGGACCGGGGCACGAACCCGCGTCCCCTGCATCGGCAGGCGGACTCTCAAGCACTGCGCCACCAGGGAAGCCCCACACTCTATTTGTATGGCATTTTCTTGTTTATTTACTTGTCTGGCTCTTCACTAAATGGTACTGGCTCATGAGGAGAAGGGCCTAAGTCTTGTCTTGCTCGCTGCTGAATCCTTGGTGCAGAGCTTACCCAGTAAGCATGGCAGAAGTGACCCTCTGGGCAGGTGAGCAGATGTGAAAGGAGAGACTGCACTGGGCATGCCTAGTTCTTCTGCCCCATGGCACCAACCAGATGGAGTGCAGAAACACTGGCAGTGTCGCTCTAGCAGAAGTCCCCCCAATACAAACACAAGCCCCAAGAAATGGAGGAGCCCACCAGCAATGATCATCAGCTAAGCTAGATTAAAATTGTAGTACTCAACCTTCAGTATTGTCCAGTTGTTGCCACAGAAAGCTTTTGGAAGGGATTTTCTTCCCTGGCAATGAATGAAGAATTAGGAGTAAAGATAAAACCTAGAGAGAGAAAGTATCAGTAAAACTGTTTCAGAAGGCTGTGCTGAGAACTGTACTAGTCATTGCAGGACGGCCATCAATTGTAACCAACTTAACGTCAAACACAGAATCTTAAAGGAGCATCTCTGTGGTCAAGTGGAGATTAATCCACCGAATCCTGATAGAGCGCCAGCATCCAGGTATTGATCAAGTGTAAAATGCCTCCTCTCCCGTGCTACCTCTTTCATGCACGCCTTTCTCCTTCTCTGTTAAGGCCCCAGTTTCCAGCACACGAGCACCAGCAGAATTACAGGTGTCCCTCTAAAAACCAAGGAAAAAAGTTGACCACTTTTGGTCAACTGCTAGTGTGAAAATACAAAGACTTACTGAATATTCATAGGTACCTGGATTAGGTGCGTCCGCCCACACACAGGTAAGCGAACTTGGTCATTCCTCGCCAATGAGCCAGTGGCCAAGCGAAATGTTACTTATTTGAGCAGGCCCATGTCACCATCACTATGAACAAAAGATGCCGTCTGATGTCTTAGTGTAGACCCTTACTGAAAAAAGCTTTGCCAGAGAAGACACTCCTTTGTAGTTTGAACTCTCGGATGCCAGAGTTTATTATGCACCCATCCTTTCATCAACCTCCTAGATGTTCTAACTCTAATATTAACTTCTAAAGTGAAGCCTGAATAAAACTATTTTTAAATAAATTTATTTATTTTATTTATTTATTTTTGGCTGTGTTGGGTCTTTGTTGCTGCCCGCGGGCTTTCTCTAGTTGCGGCGAGCAGGGGCTACTCTTTCTTGCAGTGCTTGGGCTTCTCATTGTGGTGACTTCTCTTGTTGTGGAGCACGGGCTCTAGGCGCGCAGGCTTCAGTAGTTGCAGCACGCGGGCTCAGTAATTGTGGCTTGCAGGCTCTAGAGCGCAGGCTCAGCAGTCGTGGTGCATGGGCTTAGTTGCTCCGCCGCACGTGGGATCTTCCCGGACCAGGGCTCGAACCCATGCCCCCTGCATTGGCAAGCGGATTCTTAACCACTGTGCCATCCGGGAAGCCCTAAAAGTATTTTTGTTTGGGAACTTTCTTGAGATTTCCTGTGATGACCACTGACACTGTAAAGTAGGATCGAGCACTAAATCTGGGTTTTGCTCCCCTAGAAGAAGGGAAAGTGTGCTAACGTTTGTTGAATGTCCCCTCTGAATCAGAAACTGAGCTATGCACTTTATATGTGCTCTTTCCGTCAACCCTTGAAATAACCCTGTTTTCCAAATAAAGCTACCGAGGCTCAAGAAGAGTCACAAGGTCACCAGGTCATCACTGGTAAAACTAGGATGCAGCTCCAGCTCTGGCTCACCTCAAAGCGCATGTCCTTGCTCACTACCCCACCACACTGTTCTCTCAGTGACTAGATGCTTGAGAGAAACAAATCTAGCCAAAGGTGATCTGCGTGTGGCTTCTCTAGTTCAGTATTCTGGAAAGGCATCGATTCAGGTAGCAATTGTTTTAGGACGGCTTTTCCATTTGCAATGCTTGTAACTGGATTTCCCACTAACCAGAAAAGAGTGGCATGGTATATGCACTACTTTCATTATCACAGTGCTTGAAATAAATACTACATAATTTCAACATCTTCCCTCATATCTCAAAACAGAGAGACAGTGATGCACTAATGGAATATATTACACTGAAGGCCCACTTAGGCTTTTACCAAATTCGTTGAATTATAAGTCAAACACTGAATGGAAGGACTTATTAGGTAAACACAGTTAAAATGCATAGCTTTCCTGACAGGCGGATGTTCATAAACACATATACAGGTGCTATTAATTTTTAATTTATCATATGTAGAGTTTGTACCTCCAGATAACATTTTTGGGGTCTCTAACTGGGAAGTGTTCCAGGATGATTATTAGGGGTGGGACGGATATTCCAAACCCATACCTGTTCAGATAAATGGAGATGTCATTAGCAACAAGAAGTAAGTGATCATGGCTTCTCTCGTTTTTTATAAATTATACTAAATAACCATAATGCTGCAATTTAGTGGTCCAAAGTTCATTCTATTCAGCAGGCTATCCATAGTCAACAGTTTAAAGAAAAGAGACCTGCTGAGAAAATAGTGGTCTAATCAGATGCCATAAAATCGAGCTGATGAGATGAGTCCCATTTCTTTTTTTGTAAGGGGATTCTAATGAAGCAATGCTTGAAGGGGATTCATAACTTTGGGTCCCCTGTTTCATTATTCAGGTCAGCTGCACCCAGTTCCAAACGAAGCTAGGGAACCTTAATCCTACAGGCTATTGTAGATAGGCTGGCTCATGCAGGCGACTTATTAAATCCCAAATTCCTGGCTGCCAAATTGTATACATTGTCTTGGTTCCTACAAGGATTATGAGAAAGCTTTGGGGAAAAGGGCAAGTATTGAAGTATTGAAGGATGGTGCCTCGAAAACTAATTCATAGATGTTGAAAGTGGGAGACAAGAGGACCACATGTGTACAGGGCCATAACAGCTCTCACAAGGCTCAGGTGGGTAAACACAGGCAGGTTTAAGAGGGAAGTTTCCATGACACATCTAGTAGTACATCTTCCTCTCCGGAAACAGCCTGAGGAGGGAGGGTAAGGCAGGGTGACCATCTACCTAGCATCTGCCAGTCAGGCCCGTGGGCCTTGAGAAATCATCCCCCTGCCAATATACAAGTATCTCCTTCCAGAGAGGTGAAAACAACCCAACTGGTAGTTCCCAAATTTATTCCATTAATATTTTCCCATTGGAGTCTCATTTCTCACAGGAATTATATTTAAAGCAACTCCAACATGGTAAGTAGAAAATGGATATATTTCCTTTTGGCAGCACTGAAGAGTTTGGGGATGTATTTTTAATGCCCACCTTCAGTGCTGGAAGCCTGACAACAGAATCGGTCAGCAGATCCTGGGGAGCAGGAAGCCTTCCTGCTGCAGCTCTTGGCTGCTGCCTCTCAGATCCCTGCCCCCAACACTGGGCTGTGTCTCACCTTCTTCCAGGAGAAACTAAGGCCCTGGAGAGAAAGGAGCTCAAGCCGCTGTTGAGATTAAAGGAGGCAATGCATGCAAAGCTTTTAGCAAGGTGCTTGGTATATAATAAGCACTCAATAAATGATAGCTAATATTATTATTACTATTACTATTACCATCATTATCACAGGAGGAGGTAGATCACATTTTTGTATTCTTTTTAATATTTATTTTTATTTTATTGTGGAAAGAACATGTAACATGAGATCTACCTTTTAGCAAATTTTAAGTGTACAATATATTATTGTTGACTCCAGGTACAATGTTGCACAGCAGACCTCTAGAATTTATTCATTTTTCTTGAATGAAACTTTATGCCAGTTGATTAGTAAGTCCCCATTCCCCCTGCCCCCAGCCCCTGGAAAATACCATTTCCCTCTTTGATTCTATGAATTTGACTATTTTAGATACCTCATATGAGTGCCATCATTGCAGTATTTGTCTTTCTGTGACTGGCTCATTTCACTTAGTATAATGTCCTCAAAGTTCATCCATGTTGTCGAATACTGCAGAATTTCCTTTTTTTTTTTAAAGATGAATAGTCTTCCATTTTATGTATATACCACAGTTTATTTATCCATTTATCTGTCAGTGGACATTTCGGTTGTTTCCACATCTTGCTTATTGGGAATAGTGCTGCTATGAACACAGGAGTGCTAAAATCTCTTCAAGCTACTGATTTCAGTTCTTTTGGATAAATATCCAGAGGTGGGATTGCTGGGTCATTTGGTAGTTCTATTTTTTAAAAAATATTTATTTATTTGGTTGCACTGGGTCTTAGTTGTGGCAGGCGGGCTCCTTAGTTGTGGCTTGCCAGCTCCTTAGTTGCAGCACGCGGGCTCCTTAGTTGCAGCACGCGGGCCCCTTAGTTGTGGCATGCAAACTCTTAGTTGCGGAATGCATGTGGGATCTAGCTCCCTGACCAGGGATCAAACCCGGACCCCTTGCATTGGGAGCACGGAGTCTTGTCCACTGCACCACCAGGGAAGTCCCTGGTAGTTCTATTTTTAATTTTTTGAGAAAACTCCATACTGTAGTGGCTGCATCATTTTGCATTCCCACCAATAGTGTACAAGGGCTCCAATTTCTCCACATTCTTCTGGGTTTTTTGGATAAGAGCCATCCTGACAGGTGCTATCTCATTGGGGTTTTGATTTGTATTCCCCTGATGATTAGCGACATTCAGCATCTTTCATATACCTGTTGGCCATTTGTATTGTCTTCTTTAAAGAAATATTTATTCAAGTCCTTAGCCCATTTTTAAATTGGGTTACTAGGGTTCTGGGGTTTTGTTTTGTTTTACTATTGATTTGTAGGGCTTCCTTGTATGTTTTGAAGGTTAGCTCTGTGTCAGATATATGGTTTGGAATTATTTTTCCCCATTCCATAGGTTGCCTTTTCACTCTGATGACTGTTTCTTTTGCTGTGCTGAATATTTTTAGTTTGATGAAACCCCACTTGTTTATTTATTATTTTGTTGCCTGTGCTGTTGGTATCACATCTGTGAAATCATTAGCAAGACCAACATCATGAAGCTTTTCCACTAGGTTTTCTTCAAGGAGCTTTACAGATCTGAGTATTACATTTAAGTTTTTAATCCATTTTGAGTTGATTTTTATGTTTGGTGTAAGGTAAGGGTCCAATTAGAATTCTTTTGAATGTGGACATCCAGTTTTCCCAGCACCATCTGTTGAAGAGGCTATCCTTTCCCATTTATTGCTAGCACTCTTGCCAAAGATCAGTTGATGGTACATGTATGTAATTATTTCTGGGCTTTCTATTCTTTTCCATTGATCTATATGTCTGTCTTTACGTCAGCACCTTACTGTTTTGATTACTGGGGCTTTGTAATATATGTTGAAATCAGCAAGTGTGATACCTCCAGTTTCATTCCTCTTTCTCAAGATTGATATGGCTCTTCATGGTCTTTTCTAGTTCCATAAGAATTTTGGAACTGTTTTTCTATTTCTGTAAAGAATGCCTTTGGGATTTTGATAGAAATTGAATTGAAACTGTAGATCACTTTGGGTAGTATGGACATTTAACAATAATAATTCTTCCAATCCATGAACATGAGACTTCTTTCCATTTGCTTGTGTCTTGCTAAATTTCTTTTATCAACATTTTGTAGTTATCAGTACACAAGTCTTTCACCTCCTTAGTTAAGTTTCTTCCCAAGTATTTTATTCTTTTTGGTGGTATTGTAAATGGGACTGTTTGCCTAATTTCCTTTTCAGATAGTTCACTGTTAGTATATAGAAATGCAACTGCTTTTTATGTTACTTTGTATCCTACATAACAGTTTCTTTTAATGGAGTCTTTAGGATTTTCTATATATAAAATCATGTCATCTGTGAATACAGACAGTTTAACTTCTTCCTTTCTGATTTGTATGCCTTTTACTTCTTTTTCTAGCCTAATTGCTCTGGCTAGGACTTCCAGTACTATGCTGAATAGGAGTAGCAAGAGTTGGCATCCCTGCCTTGTTTCTGATTTTAGAGGTAAAGATTTTAATTTTTCACCATTGAGTATGATGTTAGCTGTGGGCTTGTCATATATGGTTTTATTATGTTGTGGTACATTCCTTCTGTAGGTAGTTTGTAGAGAGTTTTTATCATGAAAGGTGTTGAATTTTGTCAAATGTTTTTTCTGCATATATTGAGATGATCATGTGATTTTTATCCTTTATTCTGTTACTGTGGTAAATCACATTAATTGATTTCCATGTATTCTTGCATTCCAAGGATAAATCTCACTTGTTCATGGCATATGATCCTTCTGATATGCTGTTGGATTTGGTTTGCTAGTACTTTGATGAGGATTTTTGCATCTATATTTATCAGGGATATTGGTCCGTAATTTTCTTTTCTTGTGATGTTTTTGTCTGGCTTTGATATCAGGGTAATGCTGGCCTCACAAAATGAGTTTGAAAGTGTTCCCTCCTCTTTAATTTTTTGGAAGAGCTTGAGAAGGATTGGCATTAATTCTTTTTAAAACATTTGGCAGAATTCACCTGTGAAGGTATTTGGGGTTTTTGTTTGTTGGAAGGTTTTTAATTATTGATTCAATTTCCATACTAGTCATAGGTCTGTTCAGAGTTTCTAGTTTTTCATGATTTAATCTCGGTAGATTGTATTTTTCTAGGAATTTACCCATTTCTCCTAGGTTGTCCAATTTGTTAGCCTATAATTATTTACAGTAGTCTTTTATGACCCTTGTTATTTCTGTAGCATTAGTTGTAATTTCTCCTTTCATTTCTGATTTTATTTGTGTCCTCTTTTTTTTTTCTTAGCCAATCTAACTAAGGACTTGTTGATTTGTTCATCTTTTCAAAAAACCGACTCTAAATTTCATTGGTTTTTAAAATTGTTTTCTATTTCTTATTTCATTTATTTCTGCTCTAATCTTTTCTGGTTCCATATGATACCTTCTGATAACTTTGTGCTGTCTTCTTTTTCTAGCTCCTTGAGGTGTAAAGTTAGGTTACTTTGAGATCTTTCTTCTTTTTCAATATGGGTATTTACTAGTATGAATTTCCCTCTCGGTATTATTGCTTTTGCTGCATCCCGTAAGTTTTGGTATGCTGTGTTTTCATTTTCATTTGTCTCGAGGCATATTCTAATTTCCTTTTTTGGTTCGTTCTTTGACGCAATGGTTGTTTAAGACATATGTCACTTTTAATATGTTGAAAATTATACTGGATTTTTGTTTTCTAAGATCCCAGTAACACTGTATGTGGCCAGAATGGGCTCACCGAAATGAGATCAACTTGTCTTGCCAGTGAAATCCTTTCAGTAAAGCTTGATCCTTCTTAACAATAAGGCAAGTGACCAGTGACCCAGAGTGCAAATAAAGCAGAAGATTTCTTTTCTGGGTATTATATGGCTTAGAAACCAGGAATCAGGGGTATCCCATCTCTGGCCTCATTCATTAATTCGACAAACGTCAGTTGAACACCCATGAGGTGCCAGGCCCACGATGGATGTTGGGAATAGACTGATGAGCAAAATAGGCAAAATCCCTGCCTTCATGTAACTTACAGTCTCGTGCATGGGGGAGGGGAGAGGAGGGGAGGTAACGAGACAGACATTGAACTTATCCTACCGGAAGGTTGTGTGCTTGAAACAATGTGCATGACACCAAAATGATTATATCAAAGGGAAACTTCCCAGAAGAAATAATAGGAAGGCTTTCAGTCATTTGTAGAGCACTAGCGCTTGATGTCAATTACTTGCTTATCAGACGTAGTCAAAACAAATCACTGAAGCTGCTCTTGGGTCTGACTTCTTCACCCAGAGGAAGAGGCAAAGCATGGAAAGAAATTCTGTGAAACTACTTCCACCATTATACTGCCCCATGTGAAGGTGAAGTTAAACATGTCACATGTGATCCCTAAGACCATGGAAGTGAAAAGGGGATACTCTATATTGCCTTCACTGGTGACTTGCTATGACCAGTCATCATTCCAGCACATATTTATTGAGCTCCTTAATATTCCAGGGGATACACAGTGGTCCCTGGTCCCATGGAGCTTACATTCTAGTGACCGGCCTTGCATCACCACCCAGTGGTGGTGATCTCATATTTTGTAGGCTATGCTGTGCACAGTGGTAAGAGAGAGTTAAATAAAGATGGAGGTAGACTGGAAGCGTATGCCAGGCATAAAGAACAACGAACGCAAAGGCCTGGAGACAACAACAAGCTTGGAGTGTATGAGGGACAGAGAAAAGGCCAGTGGGATAGGAGCCTAGTGTGTGAAGGAGAGATTTGTGGCAGAGAAGGCTGGAAAGTTTTCTGGCTTGTTCCCCTGGATACATGGTGGCGTCATTCACTGGGATAGGGACCACGGAAGGAAGAGGTCATTATAGATTGCCACAGCTCCCTGCTCACTGTACAATGTCGCCACATGACCATCCTAGGCTTGAGGTCACTAAGGTCATTCCCAGCTTACTAACAGGCAAGCTTCGAACCCTATTTGTGAAGCAACTGTTTAAAACCCAGAGTTTGTTGTCCCATAAAGTTATGGTTTATGTAGCCAGCAGATGGACTGTTATTTTGGAAATTTCATTTTCTTGGACCCAAGTGTGTGGCTGGAGTAAACCCAGACTAAATGCTATCCATGGAGGGGCTCCGTCAATGTCAAGGCGCTGCAGCAGCCATTGACATCATCTCAATGCTGCCTGTAGTTAGTGCTCATCAAATATCGATGTGCTCCCCACATTTCCCAGCCCCCCTTCCAGTTGGGCAGCCAAATGGCAGCCAAAGAGGCCACATGGTCTGGGTGGTGTAGCCACAAGATGGAAGACGTCTGTCAGTCTAGGTTTCTGAGTGACTATGTGGTACAAAGCCACACTGACTCATGTAAGGCATGTAAGCATGTGAGTAAAGCACAAGTGTGTGTCACCTTAAGCCACTGAAATGGTGGGTAGTCACAACACTGTAAAGTAGCCTCCCTTGACAGATATAGTGGTTGTCTGCCCTTGGCCTTCTAAATACACTGGACCCTACCACGTACCATGCCCCTTCTGGAGGAGGGGTCAGTTTGGCCATGACTAATCCACCTGTTTCAGACATCTAGCTAGGCCTGTCCTCCTACTCACTTTCTCAAAATGCAAATGTTTACTCTCATTTCCTCCACTTCCTGGCCACACAGCCTGGCTTTCAATAACTGCTCCCCACTGCCTACTCAGCTTCATGACGTATTTGCATGCCCTTCTCTGGCTTATTGACTTTGAGTTCCCACTTGCTTCTCCTCTCTGCCCACTCTCTTGGTTTGGGCATCTTTTCAGCTATATCCAGGATACTCTCACCAACAACCCTAGCACTGCCCCCAAGCCTCACTGAGCCCCATCCCCGCAAGCTAAGAAAATTTAGACAATAATAAACAAAGTAACAAATGGTTTTTGCTGGAGAAGCAATACTGAACATGAGGTATGTAGGGCAAAGGTGAGACTGACAATGAGATATGAGGTCAGAAACCAGGAGCACTGGGAACCAGTGCAGAGTGTGAAATCGCTCAGGACCAAACCTCTGAATGGTGCCTGGCTGACTGAGATGAACTCCCCAAACCCACTTCTTTATGTGATACCAGCTGTGTGGTGTAAGGACATGCCCCACAGCTAAAAAAACCAGAAAAGGTAGGATCTGACATCTGTAAAACTCAAGACTCGAGATAACATTATTTCTGTGAGAAAAGTTTTCCAGAGCTGTAGCCTGGCCTGACAAGAGTCCAGCTCTGCCCTGCTGCCCTGCTGCCCTGGCAGATGCAGTGGGGATATTTCCACTCCGACAAGCAGAGGAAGCAGGAACCACCGGTGAAGACTTCTACAGCTGAAGGCAGTTTCCATTGGTGGGATCTGGATTGAAGTCGTAGAACTTTTTTTCCCATGAAGGGGATCTGTTTAAAGTCTTACACTGGCAGCTGCCTATAGTCCTCTGTGTTTGTGTCTGAGCCAATTTGGGGTCCGACCATATACGCCAAAGTTGTGGGCCCTCTCATGTACAATGTCTTGATGACTTTTGCACAGGGAGCTTTTATTCCTGGTTGAAGGCAGATACTAAGCAAGACAGTAAAAAAAAGGAAATGGATAGTGTGGGGACTAGAAACAAAGGACACCAAGAGATACTAGCTCCAGACACCCTACCTCCATAGCTGGCTGGAAGGTTAAACATCTCTAGGTCTAAGCTGTCATCTCATTCCCTAACACAACCACTATCCCTGTCATAGCTGTATGACCTAACTTTTTTGCAGGAGGAGCAAAAGCCACTGGATCGTTTTTCCTTTCGCTCTATCTCACCATAGCACTTTGCATGTAGTAGTTGCTGAATGATATTTGTTGCCCTGAGATTTTTTCTGTCTGAAAAGCAACCATCCCAGTACATTTCCTTCTCCATTCTAATGAACTCCAAACCATCGTACTTTGTTTTCCTTTCTTTCCATCAGCCCTAGAAATTCCAGAACACTGTCTGTACAATGGAAGTACTAAGATCTCAGAATGAATATACACTTGCTTCTACTCTTCCTTAGACTCATCAGGACCATGGGGGAGAGTCAGTCAACTAACAAGCATCTACTGTACGCCTACAGTGTGCCGAGCAGGCAGCAGCTGCAGGGTAATTACAGTTCCTTGGAGAAAGCTCCAGATCCCAAATGATACTGTCATTAATAGTTTCCACTGTCATCTGCTTTCCCCACATATTAAAGTGTTACTGGTTCTAATTACTCAGTATGTCATCCTTGCTGTCAGCTTTACGTTTCTCTACGTCTTCACAGACAAGGCAAGTCTAGACATTATAGCAGGTAACAGGCCAAGAAAATTCAGTTTATTCTGATTACCTATCATTTGTAGACCAATTTCTAGTTTTTATCAAGGATATGCACAGCACTTCCCAGTAGGGCCCTGTACCAAGTACTTGACAATACATTGACGTGTTTTAAGTGTAACTCAGCATTCCTCAAGGAACAATGTTTTAATGCCGGGTCCAGCAAACTAAGGCCCATGGGCCAAATCCTGCCTGCTGGCCACTTGTTTTTGTAAATAAAGTTTTATTAGAATACAGCCAGGCCCACTTTTTTTTTGTTTTGCATATTGTCTGTGGCTGTTTTTATGCAGTACAGCTATGGATGGGGGAAAACAACTGAAATAGCTCCCTTGTCTCAAGTGCCCGATGTTTGCCACAGCTGTCACATTCATTATTTCACACAGTCCCTATGACCCCTCTGACGTAATACTAGCTGGCATTTATTGTGCTAATCAGACTCATGTTTTTAATCTGATGCCCTAAATTTAGTTGGGAAAAGATTACAATTTAATTTCCATTTCACCTCTAACTGAAAGCAAGCACTCCTTCCGTTATGAATGTCGGTAACAAATCAAAGTCCTATTAGCAATACCTGTGCCTTTATCACCAACAGCAAGATCACAGGTACTTCCCCAGTACACTGCAGTCACTGCAGTTCTCACAATACCATTTCCATTCATTATTACTTTGAAATAGTGGTAGATATTTGACAGACTCTAAATCTGTTATTTATTTAATGTGCTATCAGGGAAGCACATATACCACAAATCTGTTTTTAAAAATACGTTGATAACTTTATTTCATTATAACTCGTTTCCGCTTTGTAATCTAAAGTACTGTATTTATGCATTTAAGAGTATTATTCTGAGAAGGAGTCCAGAGGCTTCAGCAGACTGCCAAAGGAAGCCATGCGCAAGAAGGTTAGGCAGCTCTATGTCAAGTGCATTAATTCTCTGAGTACTCACAACCAACCTGGGTGATGGGTACTATCACCTCTGCCCACCCTCTCTTTACACAGCAGTACAATGGGGGAAAAGGAGAATGAGTAAATTGCCCAAGGTCACACAGCTAGTAGTGGGGCTGAGATTTGAATCCAGACAGTCTGAGCCCAGAGCCCATGCTCTTCTTAGTCAATATCCTATACTATACTACCTTCATTGTGTCATTATTCCCACTTTACAGGTGAGGAAACCAGTCCTTTTTCTAAAGGCTGAAGGTGATGGATGTTGTGAATAGTAAAAAGGAAGAAGCATTTCTTGAGCACCTACTGTGCCAGGCTCTTTCCAAACATCTCTCATTTTATCCTCTAAATAGCCCTCAGGGTTTTGACTGATGAGTGAACAGAGACCTGGGGAGGATAAGCAACTCACTCACCATCAATGCTGCTGGCAGACCGTGGTGCCCATGTCTGCTCACATCCAGAGTGCCTCTGTCTCTGTCTCTCTTTCTCAATTACACTGTGCTAATTAATTAGTATGTAAACTATCTCAGGCAATCCTGAGGTCTTATTTCATTCATGGGTTTTTCAGTGAGAGAAAAATATTGCAAGGAAATACTCATGCCCTCTTTCCTACTAGAGCCAAAATTATTTTCATCAAAACAGATGGGCTAAATCAGTATGGATCTGCACAGTGGATTTTTAAGAAAAATATTTCAAGTGAGGTTTAAGAATGCACAAAACCACATGTAAGAACTAAATTTAAAAATAAAGTGGTAGGTTGATATTCATTACTAGGATGGATGTTTCAAGTGAAAATATAATACTGGCAAAGGTTACTTCCAAGCAAGAAAATTGACATCATCATAAAGACGTTTTTTAAAAAAGGAACTGCAAGAAATCATGGCACAAACCTGTTTTAAGGGTTTCATATAAAATGGTTTAAACAATACTGAGTTAACATCAAAAAGTATATTCTTGCTCAATTACTTGTCCCGATTCCCTCAGTAAACTTCAAATCAAGGCAAAGTGTCAAGTATTTTGTACCAGTTACCAATTTACAAGTCAGGGAAAGCAGCTATGGATGGGAAACTCTTTTTCTGGGTAAGAACCGCTTTGCTTAGATCTGAACTGCTTATACTCACAAATCACAGTGTCGTTCAGACATGGCCTAAGCTTTTCCTTGGCAATAATGCTAAAGTCGGCCCTAAGAGAATGCAGAAACCCCGCCCCCAGAAAGCCGTTTCATTAGCGGCTTTCCTAGCGGCTTTTCTTCCTGCTAGGAGAGCTGCGTTTCCGAAGGCTCTCGGTGGCCACAAACCACGTTTCTAATGCAACTAAAAGATTCCTCTTCATGGACACTTAATGATGCCGAGTGTGTCATTATGACAAAAACAAACAAAACCTTGTGTCTTCAGAAAGGAAACCTAGGCCCTCATAGTCCAGAAATGAACACAGAGGAGTGAAATGAAATAGCCCGTGTTTGAAGAAGCCCTTCAGGATTCTATGGGGCATAGGAGAAGGAGGCCCTGAATTTGCATTTGGCAGGTTTCAGTCCTGGCTGCGCAACGTTTAGCCCCTCTGAACCAGCTACTTCATTTGCTCAGTGGCATCGGATTCCACCAGAGTCAGATCCAGCCATTTATTTATTCAACACCGTGCGCCAGGTCCTGTGTTAAGTATGGGGTGGTCGCGGTCGGTAAACGACGCGTGGGACCCAGGTATGTGAGAATACTCGGCTACTGGTAATGTCTAAGATATTCTTATCATTATTACACTGTCACCATCTCACCGTCTCTGAAGCCTCTCTCTTTAGTCTGTTCAGTCTGTTTCTATTTTGAACAATGTTTGTTATTTTCTCTAATAACATAAATGATTTGTGACCATGTTCAATGATCTAGAAAACACGAAAAAGTACAAAGAGAAAATAAAACACCCATAGTCATGTTCCAATGAGACAATGCCACCCAGTCAAAAAGATTCATTAGACAAGAACTAAGGGAGCAGAAACCCATCTGGCTGAACCACGCATCTCTGCACTCGTCCTTCCCACCGTCCATCCAATCAACAGTGTCAGCCCCTGCGTAGTTGCTGGGTGTGAGGGGCGCGGCGGGGCGTAGGACCCCAGGCATCCCGCATCCCCTGCCCCACGGGATGCAGGGGGTGCTGGAGGTGGGGGGCAGGGAACTCGCGGCCTCCCCCCTCCATCTTTTCCAGGAGAGGAAGCGAGAACATCTTTGTCGCGGTCGACCCCGCGGCGTGCCCGCTCCCCGCGGAAACCGGGGAGACATTCCTACCCCGGCCCCTCGGGTTCCAGGGCACGCTCCATCTGGAGGGCCGTCGCTCGCTCGGGCCGGGAGATTCCTTCATTTCTAAGAAAAGCGCCTCATCTGCGGCAGGCGGCCCCCGCCGACCCCCGCGCCCCCTCCCTCCCCGGCCCCCTCCCCTCGGCAGCCTCCCGCTCGTCCGCTCGGGATTGGATCAATGCGGCGGAGCGCTAGGTGCCGGGCCTCCGTGCCCTGGGATCGCCCAGCCCGGGGCCTCGGGGGCCGAGCGTATCAATTCAGGCCCACTGAACTGTATTTCCCCGGCCCGGGCCCGCCCCCGGCCTTTGTGCCGCGCCCGGCCCGCCCCCTTTGCTCACTCTCCCTTCATGCTTTGTTTGGCAAACACAAAACGCCCGGCCCGGCGGCGGACCCTTTTCAAGCTTCGCAGGCAGCACTTGAAAACGCCGCGAGGCTCGGGTACCTGGGAACACCTCCAGGGGCCGGGCCGGGTGGACTCCGAGGGGGCCGGGCCCCCGCCGCGCGCGCGCCCCCTGAGGCTGCCGGGCCGGGGCTGGGGCCGCGCGGCGCGGGCTTCCCCAGCGCGCCACCCCAGATGCCCCGGGCACCAAGACTTCTTGCAGGCGCCGGCGTTCCCTTTGAAAATCCGGGGCACTTCGGGGGCCCCCTCGCCTCGCCTTTGTGTTTTAAATGGCCCAGAAGTTCACTTGACACAGAATTTAGAAGCCTGAGAACCGGTGTGGATGATGCAGCCGGAGCTCTAACCTCGGCAGCCTGCACAGGCCACCGAGGGCTGCAGAGGCTCTGGCTCGAGAATAGTAAGAATAAAAGCAGCAACTTAGGTTGAAGAAACAGCAGCTACCGTTTCTTAAGCGCTTACTATGCGCCAGGCGCCATGCTAAGCGCTTCACAAGCATGATGACAGTTAGACTTCATTTACAACCTGGTGATGTGGAGATCAGGGCCTCTGGTACTGACAAGGAAGCTACGATCAGAGGGGCTAAGAAGCTGGCTCCTAACCCCTACCGTATACTTCCTCAGTCTGGTGTTCCCTTTACTTAAATAGTGGAATCTGTTGACATCTTTTGGCTCCTAACAAGAAATGATTTTTTTTCTTCCTTTCCTGAACATGCCATGCTCTGCTGTGTTTTTGCCAGTTGTCTTCATAGCCTGAGTTGAAGAAAGTTTTTAGGTGTTGTCACATAATCATTACTAGAGTAGCCATACTTTGTTGAAGATTTCTGGTGTGCCAGGTACTTAAGTGATTAAATACCTCCTGTCACTGGATCCTCACAACCATCCTCTGGGGTGGGTTCTGCAAGGTGAAGTACCAATAACTTACCCAAGGTCACATAGCCAGTGAGGACCTGGCAGAACCAAGGCTTGTCTGAAGCTAATGCTTGTTCTCCAAATCATTACATGATATTGTCTTCTACTATTACTAGTTATGTTTTAGTTTCTACAGTTCTTCAAAGGATGGCCTTTTGTTTTCCAAAAATTGCCTTCCCAGTTAATCAACTGGCAGCCACTTGCTTCATGTTATTTTACATCCGTGTGGAATTATTTTTTCCTCAAAAAGACTAAAATAACTTCAAACTGTAATAACACTGGAAGGAAGAAAGGAGACTGGGGCGGCTTGGGTAAGTGCACCCATCAACAGGTGTCTGCCGGAGGCACAGAAAGTGACCCATGCTAAACTAAAAAGTGTTAGAACTTTCCATCTCGCGTTTAGAGCTGGCCCACACAGCCTCAAGGAGAAAATGGTGGAGCTAGCTACCTGTCAGTCCGAGAATTATCTAGCACTGGAAGAAACTTCAGAGATCAGCTGGTCCAACTCTTTCATTGTACAGATGGGGGAAACTGGGGCTCAGAGAGGAGTGGGACTTTCTCCAGCTTAATCAAAGAGCCCCACTGGAACTCAGACATACTGACTCCTTGATATATTAATTCCTGCACGGATTTACCAGATATTAATTAGGTGCTCAGAACGTGCCAGGCACTGAGCTAAGGGAAAGAGTGGTCAACAAGACAAGATTCCTGCCTTCACAGAGCTTCCATTCTAGTGAAAGAAACAAACGATACATAAATAAAGCAGTAGCAAATCACAATTCTCAGTGTGGAGAACTTTCTGGGAAGCGTTGTAAATCCTGGGAAACAACTAGTAAACTATTGTAGTTGTCCAAGCAAGAGATAACGGAGGCTTGGTCTAGAGATGGCCAGGCCATCTTGACAGCGGTTTTCTACCAACTGGTTGTTTGACCAGGGGCTGCTCATGTAACTTCTAGGGTCCTCAGTCTGTTCATCATCTGCATACTGTCCCCAACATCATCAGTCTACCTCACAGAGGTGTTATGAGGGTCAATCAAGAAAGCACTATACGAACACAAGGTATTCATTTGCATCAACAACAATCCAGGCTTACTGATTTTCGATCTTAATTACATAATATCCAGCACTTTCCATCATCATTTGATGACAAGGCAGAACTGTGTCTTTTTTTTTTCTGGCTAAGTGTTAAATCTGTAAGAAACACCTCAAAAGTTCCCCCTGAAAAGACTCAAACTATTGTAATAAGGCTAAAGTCTCCCTTGACTTCTTTCCCACATTCTGGTCCCTTCTGTCTCTCCTCACAGGAATGTTTAAAGTGCTTCAAATTTGAACTTCAGAAACACAGAATGATCATGCAGACCAGCCATCTGTAGCTGAATGCATCTAGAAGCATAATATTGGGGTCACCTGGCAACACCTAAAAGAAGGTGTGTCTCTGTTGGGGGCACCAACTTTGTAATGGACACCTGTGTTCACAATTCCCTACATCCCACTGTGGTCAAAGGTCAGTTGAATCTCTGCAGGGTTGAATGTCCCCAACTTGTACTTTAAAACAAGAAGTGACTTTTTTTCTGTACGTGTCATAGATCACTAAAAAAGATGGTTGTTGTTTTCATGTACAGATATTCTGTGTCTTGATCATAAAGTTCATGTGAAACCAACACCCAGTTCAACTTCAAGACACATTACCAGCAGCCCAGAAACCCTACTTGGTACCCCTCTCTGTCACTACTCCTCCCCCAAGGAAACCACTGTCCTGACTTCTACCAGCATAGATCAGTGTTGCCTGTTTTCGAACTTTATATAAATGAAATAATACAAGATGACCCTTTTGTGTCTGGTTTCTTTTGCTCAACATTAGGCTTGGGAGATTTATCCATGTTTTTTGCATATGTCAGTAATTCATTTGTCATCAATGTCATATAGTGTTTCACTGTGCATATATGCCACGCAATTTATTTATCCATTCCATTGTTGATGAACATTTGGGTTGTTTCCAATTTGGGGCCACTTGGTTCCCATATATATATATATATATATATATATATATATATATATATATATATATATAAAACCAAGTGGCCCCAAATTGGAAACAAACTATATATATATATATGTGTGTGTGTATATATATATATATTAATTACACCCAAGCAGGGTTTTTCAGCTTTAAACTCATATTGACATGAGAATGGCATAGCCACAAAACAGCTGATCATTCCACCCTCTCCAACTTAAAATCTTCCCTTCACACCCCAGTTCCTTCCCTCAGAATAAAACCTGAATTCCTTAGCACATCATTCAAGGCCTTGCCAACTGTATCCCAAACTAAGTCTCAAGCCTCACCTCCTACCACAAAACTTCAGCTACTCACTTCTCATTGCTCCCCAGACACACCAGGCCCTTTCCTGACTCTGTGCCTGGGTACATGCTTTTCCTGGGATTTGGATGCTTTCTTCTATACCTGGAAAACGTGCTCTGTTTCTTTAAGATTCAGCTCCAGTGTCACCTCTTTGTGAAGCCTTTGTGAAGCCTTCGCTCACACTTGTAGGTAGAATCAAGTGGCACCTTTCTCTGGGTTCCCCCATACAACTGGTTCACCATATTGATTTTGTTCTAATTTAGCAAGCACTAAAAATACTAACTCATTGAATCCTCAAACCCCTATGAGATAGGTACTATCAAAATAGTACTCTTGCCCTATGAGGAAACTGAGACAGCGAGGGTTAAAAATGACTTTTCTCCCTTTCGGGAGGTGGCCGTAGATGTAGAGAGTGCCAGAGCCTAGATCCAGCCCCAGACAGTCCAGCCCCAGAACCCACACTCTCTCCCACCCTGTCACCCTGCAACGCTCACTGAGGTGTCACTGCCCACCCCGGGCTGGGACAGATCAGATGATGGACACAGCAGCCTCCCCCACTAGACTGTGTCCATCTCCATGTCCTGAGAGCCGCCTGAGAGTGCTCAGTAAAGAAATGATATGGTCGGTTTCAAGAAGGGGAGCGATTCAAAAGAAACCGGATATTGCTAGGTGTGAAATGCAAACAGGTTTACTAAGCAATTAACTCAAGAACACGGTTACCCCAGGTATGTATAAGGGCTATAAGGCTTACATAAGATAATGGGTGTAAAGCAATTAGCATAGTGCCTGGAATATGGCAAGTGCACGTAAATGTTACTTCGCACCACACTAATAATAACAGCTCACCTTTAACAAGCAATTACCACGTGCCAGGTGCTGCTCTAAGCGGTTGATTGAACTAATATTAATCCTCATGATAACATTATAAACTAAATTCTGTTGTCCCCATTGCATCAGTCAGGGTCTAAGCCGTAAAACAGAAACTACTTCAAGTGTAAACAACAGTGGGAATTTAATGGAAGGAATTGGTGACACAGGTGAGGGACGAGCTGAGGAACCGCAAGGATGAAGAGGCAGGCTGGGCATCAGCAGTAGCAAGCAAGGAAGCCAAAGGGCCCGAGGGAGGGGACATGGCTACAAAGCCAGGGTCACCCAGTAGAAGCTGGGACCACAGTGGCCGTCTCTGGGACAGGGGAGGGACGGGCCCTCCAACAGGAGCTGGAGCCACAGAAGAGAGAAACTGCTTGAAGCAGAGATAGAGGGACGGACCGTTTTGGATTTCCCAGAACTGCAGGGTTTCCTGAGATGCGGGACTTTCAGCGCTGAAACCAGGAGAGACCTGGACAAACTGGGACCAGCTGGTCACCCTCGGACACGGAGAAAAAGGCAGAAGAAATTTCCTGCCTTCTCCCTTCCTCTTTCTTCTCTCTCTCCAGCCAGTACCTCCCACGGGCTGGACCGAGTAGGAAGTCATTTTGGAAAATATCTTGCAGGGGTCAGACTCCCTGCCGGACAGAGCAAAGCAGGCAGCCAAAAAGCTAGGAACGGACTTGAGGGTCACCAGGCCCAGGACTGGTACAGCCACGTAACAGGTGGAGAAACTTCAGGAAACGAGGGCAACAAACCATTGCAGTTTGGTTCTTTGAGCAGCCCTGATCTACAGGGTTGGGCTTGGGCAGACAAGAACTAGTTTGGGCTGCATAAGGCCATTTTTCACTCGCGAAGGGCTCTAATCATTCCATGACCATGTTACCTGCAACTCCAGCCTCTATTGCAACACATTCCTCTTGCCCAGGAGGCGAGGCACAGTCCTGCAACAGGTCCAGCCTTGTGCCGAACAGCCATGAGCACCAGGGCTGCTGGGCACAGGCATGGCATTGAGGGAGAGACTTTGTGCCAGTGTAAATCGACGGCGTCACTAAGCGTGCTGTTCAGTTCAGCTGATACTTTACTTCATAGCAAGGCTGTTTTGATGAAGCAGCAGTACATTGATTTACATTCTGGCACTAGCTCCTTATCTTGTCATGGACCAGTGACAAAGAGTTCTAGGGCCACCACCAGTCCTTGGGCCACACTTTTGTTGGTGTCACCTTTGGAGAAGCAACGTAGTATAAAAGTAGAGAAGAAAAAGCATCGGACTGGGGCTTGATATCTACTGCTGTCACTAACTGTGTGGGCAAATCACTTACCTGCTCTCTTAGGTCAATTTCCTCCTCTGTGAAATGCACCAACCCAAGCTGCCCTCTCTTGACCACACCAAGATATTGTGAGGCACTCGGGCAGGCAAAGCATCCTACATGTCTGAACGTTGTTTCTTTTACTGTAGGGATGAATCCATGATTGGCTGGGAGAGGGGCTACTGTATCCTAAATCTGCCATGATATTTAGAGTGGGGAGGCACAGAAGTATAGGGGCACAGCTAGACTCAGCAACAGAGGGCACTGAGGAACAGAAATAGCTCCCAGAGAGATGGCGCAAAATAACCCAGGTGCACTGGTCTTGTGACAAACTATGTGAGTGTGTGTGTATGCAAGTACATGTGTATGGGTGTGTGTATTGGGACACGGGTGGTAGGGTGGGGTACAGAGCGGAGAGGAGAGGACTGGAGAGAGATGAGAGGGAGGTACACCTGAGAGAGCTGTCCAAGGGAAGGAACGAGCAGATGAAGTGAGTACAAGGGGAAGGCTTCAAAGATCCTTGAGGAGAATTGCCTCTGTGGGTGGGCGTACCAACAGGGGGATGCCATGTGTAAGCTGCACTGCATCATGCCAGGGGTTCAATGGAAGTGGTGAAGGTGGCCGGGGCTCACATCCTAGCAGGAAGACAAGGTCAGGAGCCAGATTGGCATGCCCTCCAGAAGTGTGGGCAGGGCCGCCTTGGCCAGGAGTGTGGGGGGTGAGGGTCAGAGTCACCCATGTACACTTGTGTATTCACTCACAACAGCTGGGCCACCCCTTTAAGGGCAGCCCTGTATTCCTCTGATCAGAGGCCAATCTGCCAGCTGCTCAGGCCATTAGTTAGGATAGAAGGAGACAAAGGGGACCCTCTTGTGTCTCCAGACCCTGCAGCTCCCTAGCTGTTCCGAGGGGCACAGATGTCTGCAGGCTCTGCAAACCTTGTCTGGTAGCCAAGGAGGGCAGTGGACCAGGTCAGGGAACCAGGACTGTGGCCAGCACTGTCTGCTCTGGACTATTGCCCAGTTCAGGTCCTTCCTGCCAGCATCCACACCAAGGGAACGTCCAGTGGCAGATTCAAGGATCTCAAGCTCTCCAGGCCTGTGAAGTCTTCATAGAAAAAACACTATGCCTATTTTAAGAGGGCCCAGTAATACTGTACGAAGGCCACATGTCAGAGGCTGGCATCTGGAAACTGCAGCTAGAGGAGAGTGTGCTTGGGGAGCCCACAGCCTATCCGGGGACAAAGAAGATGCTTAAAGCCCTGGGGAGCTCTGCGGACAGCTCCAGCCCACCCTGTTGCTCTGACAGATCTGCTCCATTTGGAGTTCAGACCTCAAGCAGACCTTGCAAGCCCTTCCTCCACTTCCCTTCACCTCTTCTGGTTTGATATTGGCCCCTCATTTAACCTCTCTTCTCTTCTGCCTCTTCCAGCCCTTCCTCTTTGATGCCTCATGCTCAGCCATTATGGAGGCTCGCTCCCACCTACACTAGTTCCCTAAACTTGTCTCATCCCTGCTGGCACTGCACTTGTTTCAAAATGCTGTCCCAGAAAACGTCCTCATTGGCTTGGGTCCGACATTAGGCCCTTCCGGGGCGGGGAGGAGGGCCCTTTCTGGGCAGCCTGCTGAGACAGACACGGCTCAGCTTCTCGCGCTTCCTGCCTTTGCAGGGGCACCCAAGGATAACAGCAAGGGCAGCAGCAACAGCTCTATTTACTCGACAGGGTCACAGACAAGGTGCTGGCTCAGCCATGTCATATGCTGGGACATGGCCAGCAGGGACTAGTTGGCTGCAGTGGAACAAGAGGACCTGGGAGGGACCAGGGCATGAACTACTCCTATTCTCTCGGGGGCACAAGTGCTAAGGGAACAGGTTCAACTCTAGGTAAAAGGGCATGCCAATGGGCAGAGGTGGGCATCAGGTGGGCTGCCAGCAAGCAGCAGGGCTCCAGCCTCTGGGCTCGGATGCAAGGTCAAGCCCTAGGAGGCATGTCCCCAGGCCTCAAAGGCCAAGAGCCCTAGGCCAGGGTAGTGTGGTGGAAGGAGCATTGGCTTTGCTTAGAGCATGACAGGCTTGTGTTCAAGTCACCACAATGTTGTTTGGGACCTGTGTAAAACTGGGCAAGTAACAGAGCCACTCTGAGTCTGTTTCCTCATCTGGCAAATGGAGACAGTTCTGTGTAATCTCACAGGGTTGATTTATGGGACTAAATGGGCAAGGTCTGTGAAAGTACTTAGGACAGTGACTGACATTACCACTAAAGCTTGAGTCTAATGTAGGAGTGCAGAAGCCCAGCTATTAGCACGGGCTGGGTAGGGATGGAGTTTCCGGAAGAGAACATGCAAACCAATCCCAGAGACCTGGCCTGGGGCTACTTAGAGGGCAAACTTGACCTTGGAGACAAAAGAAAATTTTTCAGCAGAGAAGTTACCAGATCAGATTTATGGGGGGAGAACGAAGGTTGTGGAGCCAGGTCGACTTGGGTTTGAATCCCTAGCTCTAGCACTTGTAGCTGTGTGACACTGGACAAGTTGTTTAACTTTCTTGGGCATCCGTAAAATGGGGATGATGATGTCTATGTTACGGGTTGAATTGTATCTCCCCAAATTCATATGTTAAAGTCCTAACACCCAGCACCTGTGAATGTGACTTTACTTGGAAATAGGGTCTTTGCAGAGAATCAAGTTAAGATGAGGTCATTAGGGTGGGCCCTAATCAATATGATTGGTATCCTTATAATAAGGAGAAATTGGGAGACAGAGACACACAGAGGCAGAGACTGGGAGAATGCATCTACAAGCCAGGAATATCAAAGACTGTCAGCAGACCATGAGAAGCTAAGGGAGAGGCCTGCCACAGATTCTCCCTCACAGCCCCCAGAAGGAAGCAACCCTACCAACACCCTGATGTTCGACTTCTAGCCTTCAAAACAGTGAGATAATAAATTTCTGTTGTTTAAGCCCCCCCAGTTGTGGTACTTTGTTACAGCAGTCCTTGAAAACTAGTAACCCGCCTTAAAGGAGGATTAGAGGTAATCTAGGCACTCAATAGACGGTGATTATTACTGTTGTTTTTTCTTTCAGATGCTTAACCGAATGTGACTGGGCAGCTCCCAGGAAAGACGGTGAGGTGTGAGGAGCACAGACTCTGGGGTCGCACAGAAGCCTGCGTATGCCACTTACTACCTTGGGCAGGTCACTCACACTATCAATACGTAATCCTCAGGTTCTTCAGCTGTTATACGGAGATAGGAGTAGTACCCATCTCATAGGATTGTTGTGAGAAATGCATGAGAAGCAGCAGGTAAAATGCTTACTTAGCACAGTGCCTGGAACATTAGAAGCACTCAGTAAGTGATAGCTATGATTACCATTATTGCTGTGGCTGTATTATTAGATGTAGTATAGCTTTACAGGCTTACATTAAGTTTTGCCTGCTGCTTGAAGCTTTGCTTGAATGCCCTAATTGAATGATTTTTCTTTCCTCTTGACTCCTGCAGCCCAATCCCTGACAATTACATATTATCTCCTGAATTGTTTCAGGCATGTGTCACTTTTTTCCAAGGTGACTGAAAGTTCTATGAAAACATGGATTATGTCATGATTTTGTTGTAACTCGCAGAGAACCTAAACACAATACTAGGCCCTTTGTAGGTGCTCAGTTATTGCTTACTAATTGATTGATGGATCAGCACGGATTCAGGGGTGGGGGGGGAGGGCTCATCTGTAAGAGGGCCCAGCCTTTGCGTTACATCAACTTAAGGGATAGATTTTTAAAGATCTATCTACCTGCTTGGTTTGGTATTGCCTTTCAAAAGCAATAGTGTTCCACCGAGTATTGTTAAAATCATCTAACTACCGTCCCTTGTACACACGCTGCAGTAAATAAATTTCTATCTCAAAAGGTTAGATTAGATCATATTTAAGTGTTAAACTCTGATTTTGTAGATTAAAACATCCCTGAGTGGGTGGGTAGAAGAAATGGACTGAAAGGTGCGTTTAGAACCAGATTGTGAAGGACGCTGTGGTCAGTTCATGCTGAGTCGAGACTATGTCTCATAGGCCTGGGGACCTACAAATGGAAGCCAGCAGATTCTGCTGCTTCTGCAGCCTCTCCAGTGAGCTCACTTTCCCAGCCTCTTTAGTAGAGGGCCTGGAGGCAGGATCTTTTTTTTTTTCTAGCTGTTAATTGCTGTTTCCAAACCATTACTCTCTACCCTGCCATTTTACTCTCATCAATCAACCTCTTGGTCACTCCCCCAACGTTCATGGAAGATTGTGAGCCCTGATTCTGCGCCTTCCCTTCTACCCCATACTTTATCATTACGATGGGGGATTTCAATGCCCATAGTGACAACGCACTCACAGTCCTAGCTTCTCATTCTCCTAACCTCATCTACAGTGGCCTTTCCTCCGCTCCACCCAAGCCATGCACCCATGGCCACAGCCATGGGCTTAGTTTGTTCTCCTTGTCCTAGTTCCTTGAGATGTAAAATTAGGTTGCCTGAGACCTTTCTTTTTTCTTAATATGGGCATTTATCACTATAAACTTCCCTCTTAGAACTGCTTTTGCTGCATCCCATAAGTTTTGGTATGTTATATTTCCATTTTGGGTTGTCTCAAGATATTTTTTATTTCCCTTTTGATTTATTATTTGATCCATTGGTTGTTCAGGAGTGTGTTGTTTAATTTCTAAAAACTTCTGTGAATTTTCCAATTTTCCTCCTCTTATTGATTTCTAGTTTCATACTGGTGTGGTCAGAAAAGATACTTGATATATTTTCTACTTTCTTGAAATTACTGACACCTGTTTTGCAGCCCAATATATGATCTATCCTGGAGAATGTCCCATTACACTTGAGAAGAATGTGTAGATTCTGCTGCTGTTGGACAGAATGTTCTGTATATGTCTGTTAGGTCTAGTTGGTGTAAAGTATATTTCAAGTCCAGTGTTTCCTTATTGATTCTCTGTCTGGATGATCTGTCCATTGTTGAAAGGAGGGTATTGAACTCCCCTATTATTATTGTGATTTTGTCTATTTCTCCCTTCAAATCTGTTAGTATTTCCTTACTATATTTAGGTGCTTGGTTGTTAGATGCATATATATTAACAATTGTTATATCCTCTTGATGAATTGACTCTTTTATCATTAAATAATGACCTTCTTTGTCTTTTGTTAGATTTTGACTTAAAATCTATTTTGTGTGATGTAAGTATAGCTACCCCTGCTCTCTTTTGGTTTCCATTTGCATGGAATATCTTTCCATCCCTTCAGTATCAGCCTATATGTCCTTAAAGCTGAAGTGAGTCTCTTGTAAGTCATGTAGCTGGGTCTTGTTTTCTTGTGTGTTTTTTTTTAAATCCATTCAGCCACTGTATGTCTTTTGATTGGAGAATTTAATCCACTTACATTTAAAGTAAGTATCAATAATAGGTAAGGACTTACCAATGCCATCTTATTGTTTTATAACTTGTTAATATTTTCTTTGTTCCTTTCTTCCTCTCTTGCTGTCTTCCATTGTGAATTGATGATTTTGCATAGTGGTATGCCTTGATTCCCTTCTCTTTATCTTTTGCATATCTACTGTAGGTTTTTGCTTTGTGGTTACAATGAGGCTTACATAAAATATCTTATAGTTGTAACACTCTATTTTAAGTAGATAACAACATAACTTCAATCTCATACAAAAACTCTACATTTTTACTTCCTCCTGCCACACATTTTATGCTGAGGTCACACTTTACATCTTTTTATATTGTGCATCCACTGACAAATTATTGTAGCTATAGCTATTTTTAATACTTTTGTCTTTTAATTTTTTTTTTTTTTTTTTTTTTTTTTTGCGGTATGCGGGCCTCTCTCACTGTTGTGGCCTCTCCCATTGCGGAGCAACAGGCTCCGGACGCGCAGGCTCAGAGGCCATGGCTCACGGGCCCAGCCGCTCCACAGCGTGTGGGATCTTCCCGGACCGGGGCACGAACCCGTATCCACTGCTGGGAACACTGTTGGGACCACTGCTGGTCCACTGCTGGGACCAAGGTCTACAGGACCACCTTTGGTGACATGGATGGACATGTCTCCTGTTGGGGTTCTTGGGCAGGCAGGACGGCTCCTGGAGTTTCAGCAGAGCAGGGCTACAGCTGGGTCACAGAGCTGCTTCAGGATCTGCAAACTGAGGTCAGCAAGCCTGCTTCCATTGGAACTGACAGACATGTCTTCTGGTAGGTCCCTGGGTGGACAAGACTGCTCCTAGACCATTTCTGGGAGGGGCCAGAGGCAGGTGCAGGGCTTCTTCAAGATCTGCAGTCAGATTGAGATCAGCAGGCCTGCTTTGGGGGCACAGGTGTGTGTGTCTCCTGCTCAGACCCTGGGCGGGCAAGACTGCACCTGGACTGCAGCTGGGAGGGGCTAGAGCTGAATAACAAGGTCTTTTTAGGAACTTCAATGGGACAGAAGTTGGCAGGCATACCTCCAGGGGCTCAGATGGACATGACTCCCAGTGGGTTCCTGGGAGGGCAAGACTACTCTCAGTCTGTGGCTGAATCCCTCAGAGCTCTCACAAAGGCACTTTTGTCCATGTAAGCTGCCATATTATTGTCATTGTTCAGGAAGATGAGCAGGGGACCTCCTATTTTGCTATCGTGCTGACTTCCTCTCAGGATTTCCTTTAAGACTACTATCCTATTACTTCCACCCTCATTTTCCCTCACCCTCAGTCTTTCTAACTTAGAAAGAAAATTGGAGCACTCAGGTAGAACTTCCTCAACCCCATTCCCCTCTTCCCCACCACACACAGTATTTATGTTCAGCCACACCGTTCCTTTCTCTCTCATGGAAAAAGTATGTCTTATTACTCCTGAAGGCTAATTTCTTCCCTTGTACCCTGAATCCTTTCTCTGTTCCATGACATTATTCCCTCTCTTTCCTATTATCTTCAACATCTCCGTGAATAACATGTAAATGTATTTAAGTATTTAACATATTAAAACAATAATCCCAAATCTCTCTCAAGAATACCAATTTCTCTCTCTCTCCTCTCTTCCTGATAATGGATTTTGTTGAGTTTTGTAAGGTTTTATATCTATCTATCTATCCAGCCTATCCATCCTGCCCAAGAATGATGTATATATGGATATATATATATATATATATATTGCACATTGCACACACACTCACATATGTGTGTATGTTTTCCTTTCCTAGTCACAAAGACCATCCTGGGTACACAACTGTCTAGTTCCTTTACTATATTGAGTTCCAGAGTGACGTGGTAGCAATACTCCAAGGTTTCTGCCATATTTTAATTTCCAGTTAACTTTTCCTTGGTTAGAATTAAGTCCTTCTACTCAAGAAAAATTCTACTCTACTCAAGAGATAATTTTACCAAATGTTTTATTTGTCAAATACTATTCCTGTCAGAATCTTGCCATCAACAGTTCAGTTAAAGAAACATTTACTGAATGCCTAGTACATTTGTAGGCACTATTTGTAGGTTCTCCCTTGCATCTATGTTGGCTTTGTGATCTGTACTAGGTAAACAGTTTTCATGGCCTCTATCTGGCCAATCTGTAGTTCAGACCCACAAGGATAATAATAACTTTAACAGATGACCCTAATGTCTTGCAGCAGCATATCTATTTGTCTAACTTGGAAATGTAGGAGAGTTAGTACTCCTGCAGGATGGGACAGGGTATATAAATGCCCCATCCTCCCTGTGCTCTGATGGGACACTTCAGAGGCATGTCACATTAGCCTTCTCAAAGGGGGTTCCTCAAGAGGATTCAGCTCCACTTGTCCACAGTGGTAACCTGCTCATTAATGCACATGTTACTGGGGTTTTTTCCCTTCCTGCCTCACTATTCATAATTCATTGCCTATGTTACCTCCCAAATAAACCACCTGAAACCTAGTAGTCCTTGTTTTAGGGTCTGTTTTAGGCAGAGCCCAAACTAAAAGAGTGACTAACACTAAATGAGTGCTTACTATGGGCCAGGCATTGTAATATTCCCTTCATATTCCTTAGGATAGTGGTTGGGAGTGAGATTAAATTAGTTAATATATAAAATGCTTATAACAGGACCTAGCGTTTAGTAGGTACTCAGTAAACATTAGGTATATAGTATATCAATCAGGGGGTCCAGTCAGAGACAGAGACCATACCAGTTTTACAAACACAGAATTTAGTATAAAGAATTGATAACTAGGCACAATAAAGTTGTTTCTAAGGTAACTGGAAAGGTAAAAAGAGAACTCTGAAGTATCAAAGAGATAGCAACTGCAGGAAGCAGAAACTATCCCTGGGAAAACAAAGAGAAGACGTTGGAATTATTAAAACTTAGAAGCTTGGAGCAGGGGCCCCATGGAACTGAAACTCAGACCTCTGAGAGGAGAGCACTTTTCATATAGTGCTGCTGACTTTGAGCTTGGAGGAGCGGCCCCGTGAAGCTAGGACCCAGACCTCCGAGGAGGCTAGAGTTGGTATCTCTGAGGGGAGTGTGACAAGGCTGGTTCTACAAGTGCTAGAAAAATGGGAAAAACTGGATTCAGGTACTGCTTCTGGTAGGAACTGTAGCTGCTGAAGAAGTGTTGTTTGAATAATAAATGCTGGAGAGGGTGTGGAGAAAAGGGAACCCTCTTACACTGTTGGTGGGAATGTAAGTTGGTGCAGCCACTGTGCAAAACAGTACGGAGGCCCCCCAAAAAACTAAAAATAGAACTACCATATGATCCAGCAATCCCACTCCTGGGCATATATCCAGACAAAACTCTAATTCGAAAAGATACATGCACCCCTATGTTCACAGCAGCACTATTCACCATAGCCAAGACATGGAAACAACCTCAATGTCCATCGACAGATGAATAAAGATGATGTGATATATATATATACAATGCAATATTACTCAGCCATAAAAAAGCATAAAATAATGCCATTTGCAGCAACATGGATGGACCTAGAGATTATCATACTAAGCGAAGTAAGTCAGACAGAGAAAGACAAATATCATAAGATATCACTTATATATGGAATCTAAAATACTACACAAATGAACATATCTACAAATCAGAAACAGACTCACAACCCCCTTGTGGTTGCCAAGGGGGATGGGGTTGGGGGAGGGAAGGACAGGGAGTGTGGGATTAGCAGACGCAAATTATTATACATAGGGTGGATAAACAACAAGGTCCTACTGTATGGCACAGGGAACTATATTCAATATCCTGTGATAAAACATAATGGAAAAGAATAGGAGAAAGAATATATACATGTATAACTGAGTCACTTTGCTGTACAGCAGAAATTAACACAGCATTGGAAATCAACTATACTTCAAAAAATTTTTTTAAAAAAAGAAATGTTGTTGGGGTGATACACACACACACACACACACACACACACACACACACACGAAACCTATAGGAAGCACACAGGTAGGAGCAAGTCCCTTCTTCCTCCTCCAGCCTTGCAGTCAAGTCTTCCTCTAGTGTCTCCACTGGCAGAGCCTAACAGGAAGCCAGCTGGCAGAAAAGAAATACGGTTTGTGGGGTCCCTGTTCCCCTGTTCCAGCATCACAAAACAGACTATAGATGGATGGGTTTCAAGCTGACAGACAATAGCCTAATAACTGACACATGTGGTCTCCACAACAATCCTTTGAAGCTATCCTTGGGTTTAGCTCTTAATAGATTTTATTTTTTAGAGCAAATTTGCATGGAGAGTTATTATCCCTGAGTTTTGATGAGGAAACTTAGACTGAGAATTACTGATCCAAGATCATACAGTTGGTCAGCGGTGATATCAGGATTACAGTCCAGGACCTCAGCTTCCAGAGCCCAGGCTCTTAGCCACTCCCCACCTAAACAAATCTTTGTTTTCTTTCTCCTTTCATCCAACCTCACGCGCTCTTCAATGTCATTGAAGTATTCTAGAACTCGAACCTTTCATTCACTTGATTAGGACAACCCTCTTTTTCCTCCCCTTCTTTTTCTAAGTTAGTGGCTGTTTTCTACACTCTGGGATCAGAGCAAATGAGGTGTTGATCAGGACAGTACTCAGAACAACAAATAGTTTTGGTGGCCTTAGTGTTCCGTTGGTTCCACTGACAAGCATGACAAGCTGGCGATACTGTTTAAAAACCTGTTTGTACCCAGCTGGCATTTTCCCTAAGTAGTAGGCAGAAGATGGAATTAGTGATCATGAAGTGATGCTTGCAACATTTGATAAGGAGGAGCAATCCAGGCATATCTAGTTTCCACTCCTGAGATACCAGATGATTTTCCTTCTTGGACCAAGCTCCCTCATGACAATCAGCTTGTTCTCTGTTGACATTACCTCCATCTAGATCCAATTTCCCTTTCTCATCATTCCTAGCCATTATGCTAGGTCAGAAACACTGGGATTGACTTTGAAGGGTAGGTGTGGGGTCACCAGAAGGTCACTAATACCTCTCAGCAAGTTGGGGAGTTTTGAGACAAGTGATTGTCCAATTGTGAAGCCAACACCTGATAGCCTTCATGCTAGAGGGTAGAGATCTCTACAAGGAAAAGCGCAGCTGGAATCCTTCTCAGGGGCTACCCTTCAACAGGAAGTCTGGTTTCACTCAGCACAGCAATGTTGACTCTGGGTCTGGACAACTCCCATGTGACCACATTTTAGAGACAAAAGTTATCATCATTGTCTAAAGTTGTGATATTTCATGGTGCAGGAGTTCTTCCTTCCTTCCTAACAGGTTGGAAGCCTTCTACTTGCCCAAGTCCCCAAAGACAAAATTTCTAACGTCACAGTGTGGACAATCTTGAGCTTGGCATGAGACAGACTTCGCTCTGAGATACTCAGTGATATGTGACGGACGTTCTGAGCTTCCTAACTGGGACGAGGATTTGATGAAATTTATGACGAGGACAACGTTTTCCCATCACGGTAATCAGCAACCTGGGCCATCCAGGCCTTCTCAAGCTGTGGCCATTAGTCAACTACCGACATTTCATGGCAATAGCTCCCATCTTTAGCAGCCCACTATTACTGCAATGTAGTTATGAAGGCTGATGGTTCATGAGAAAGGGAAGTGAACGATAAACCCACGCACCTGTGATCACCTAATCTATGACAAAGGAGACAAGAATATACAATGGAGAAAAGAAAGTTTCTTCAATAAGTGGTGCTGGGAAAACTTGACAGCTACATGTAAAAGAATGAAATTAGAACACTCCCTAACACCACACACAAAAATAAACTCACAATGGATTAAAGACCTAAATGTAAGACCGGACACTATAAAACTCTTAGAGGAAAATATAGGCAGAACACTCTTTGAATAAATCACAGCAAAATCTTTTTTGATCCACCTCCTAGAGTAATGAAAATAAAAACAAAAATAAACAAATGGGACCCAATAAAACTTAAAAGTTTTTGAAAGGAAACCATAGGAGAAAATATTTCCAAACAAAGCAACCGAGAAGGGATTAATCTCCAAAATATACAAACAGCTCAGGCAGCGCAATATCAAAAAACAAACAACCCAATCAGAAAATGGGTGGAACACCTAAATAGACATTTCTCCAAAGACGACATACAGATGGCCAAAAGGCACATGAAAAGATGCTCAACATCACTAATTATTAGAGAAATGCAAATCAAAACTACAATGAGGTATCACCTCACAGCGGTCAGAATGGTCATCATCAAAAAATCTACAAACAATAAATGCTGGAGAGGGTGTGGAGAAAAGGGAACCCTCTTGCGCTGTTGGTGGGAATGTAAACTGGTACAGCCACTATGGAGAACAGTATGGAGGGTCCTTAAAAAACTAAAAATAGAATTACCATATGACCCAGCAATCCCACTACTGGGCATATACTCAGAGAAAACCATAATTCAAAAAGACATATGCACCCCAATGCTCATTGCAGCACTATTTACAATAGCCAGGTCATGGAAGCAACCTAAATGCCCATCGACAGACGAATGGATAAAGAAGATGTGGTACATATATACAATGGAATATTACTCAGCCATAAAAAGGAGCAAAATTGGGTCATTTGCAGAGATGTGGATGGACCTAGAGACCGTCATACAGCGTGAAGTAAGTCAGAAAGAGAAAAATAAATATCGTATATTAACGTATATGTGTGGAACCTAAAAAAATGGTACAGATGAACTGGTTTGCAGGGCAGAAAGAGACACAGATGTAGAGAACAAACGTATGGAGAGCAAGAGGGGAAAGCGGTGGGGGGTGGGGGTGTGTGATGAATTCGGTGATTGGGATTGACATGTATACACTGATGTGTATAAAATGGATGACTAATAAGAACCTGCAGTATAAAAAAACAAAGAAACAGAATGACTAACACTAAACTTTCTTTGGGTTATTTGTATGGAAATATGTTAATATAAATGTTTCAGACATTACATGAAATTTCTAAAAATCTTATATGTGCCGGTATAATATCATAAGTCATAATTCTAGTTATTACTTTAAAATGTATATCTCAGAAATAACTAAATTTCCTTGTCAATTGCATTACTATGAACTTTCATCAAATCTTTAACTGTGGTCATTTTTAAGTCTTGTGTCATTTACAGACAGTTCTGGGTGTACCCTGATGCTTTTGCAAATATGTTCCTATAGAAGGGTTTCATCTTCAAGGAATTCATGGAAAAGACTCTGACAAGTACAGGTTTCTGGTAACTGACTATACTGCTGAACTGAATGAATAAGCATTTTCAGAACTCTAATGGAAAACTGATGAACTCATAAAAGTGCTAACAAAAGATAAAAATGAAAAAAAATTACATGGGACTGAGTGAACTGATGAGGATGATTATAATTTTTGTGACTTTCTGTTTGAATTAAAAAATATCTCACAAGGACTCAGAGACAAAAAATATACAAATCAATTTTCACTGCAAAGTAAAGGAGCTGTTATAGTGGAGGATTACTGGACTGGATGTCAATATTATGACATAGTATGAGTGTGTTTCGTGTTTGGTAATTGCAATCATTGTTGCTTTTGTTGTGGTCATCCATTTACAATGCTTGGTGTCAGTCTATTTATCTCTTGTAAAAATAAAATACAGAATGTGTGTGTGAAAAAAAACAAAAATAGAAATAAAGCTCTTTACCCATGGAAAATAAATAAATAATTTTTAAAAATCTGGTGTTGTCAGTCTTTTCCATTTTATTCATTCTGGTGGATATGAAGTATTATCTCATTGTGGTTTAATTTGCATTTCCTTCATGGTTAATGATACTGAGTACCTTTTCATGTGCTTATTTTTGATTCCTGTATCTTCTTTTAGAAATTGTCTGTTCAAGTCTTTTGTCATTTTGGGGGGTTTGCTAATCTATTTGCTATTGATTTTAAGGAGCTCTTTACATATGCTGTATACAACTCTCTGCATATATATATGAAGATATATATATGTATATATATTTTTTTTACATTACATGTTACGAATTTTTTCTCTCTGTCCGTGGCTTGCCTATTCAGTGTCTTAGCTGGGTCTTTTGATAAGCAGATGTGTTTAATTTGATGAATTCTACTTTATCAAAAATTTTGTTACAGCTAATGCTTTTTGTGACATAAGAAATTTTGTCTACCCCAAGGTAATAAAGATATTGTAAAATTTCTTCTAGAAGTTTTATGATGTTAGCCTATAAGTCTTTAATCCATTTCAAATTAATTTTTGTGTGGTATAAGTTAGAGATTAGGTGTACTTTTCCACACAGATAGCCAGTTTTTCTACCACAGTTTGTTGAAATCCGAGAGTGTGAATCATCGAATTTATTTTTTCAAGATCAAGTTTGTTTTAACTATTCTAAAACTTATACGGAAATGTAAACACTGTTCTTTTTCATATTTGTTTTGGCTATTCTATAACTCCGGCTCTGATTTTGAGTGGGATAGTGTTGAATTCATAGATCAATTTGGGGAAAATCAATATTTTAACAATATTAGGTTTTCCAATTCATGAATACAGAATATATCTCTCCATTTACTTAGGTCTTCTTAAATTTCTCTCAGTAATGTTTCATGGTTCTCACTGCAGTGGTTTTATACATTTTTTGTTAAACTTATTCCTAACTATTTTATATTTTGTGGTGCTATTATAAATGACATTTTAAATTTTTCATTTTCCAATTCTTTGCTGCTAGCATGTTAGAAATGCAATTGACATTGTGTGGTAAACTGATTCTTAAGAGGACCCCCATGATCCCCACGCCTGGCCTTAATGCCATTGTGTGACTTCCTCCCCTTGGATATGGGCGTTACCTATTACTTGCTTATAACCAATAGACTATGACAAAGGTGACAGGATACCCATTATTATCTTCATGTGATTATGTTACGTAAGATTGTAGCATCAATCTTGCTCTAATCTCTCTACCTTGCTGCACTGAGGAAGCAAGCAGCCATGCTGGGGAACCGCATGTGGCAAGAATTGTGGGTGGCCTCTAGGAGTTGAAGGCAGCCTGCTGCTGGTTGATAGCCAACAAAGAACCTGAAGCTCTCAAAAATCACGAGTACAGGGAAGTGGGTCCTTCCTTAGTTGAGACTTCTAGGTAGATCCCCAGCCCTGGCCAATTTCTTGACTGCACCCCTGTGAGACCCTAAGCAAAGGACCCAGATAAGCTGCGCCCAGACTTCTGACCCACAGAAACTGTGAGATAATAAATATGTATTGTATTTTAGCTGCTGAGTTTGTGGTAATATTGGTGTGCAGTAATAGAAAACTAACACAACTTGTATCTAGTATTCTCCATAAATTTACTTATTACTTCTAATGGTTTTTTATTTTAAATTCCTTTAGATGTTCTATGTACATAATATTTTCTAAGTTAGGGCTGGTTCACCTCCTCCTTTTCAAACGTTTGGTTCTGTTAGTTTTCTGTATTGTTTGCTTTCTTTTACATAAATTTCCACTATTATCTTTATTATTTTTCTTCTATTTGGGATTAATTTTCTCTTTTATAAGCTTTTTAAGGCAGAAATTAGACAATTCATTTTAGACCTCTGTCCTTTTCTGGCATTTTAAAGCTATAAATTTCCCTCTAACCCCTTCTTTGGCTGCATTCCATAAATTTTGAAAAACTGTCATAATCATTCAGTTCAAAATACTTCCCAATTTCCTTTGTGGCTTCTTCCTTTGACTTTTCAGTTATTTAAAGTATATTGTTAATTTTCAACTATTTTAGGATTTTAAAATGTTTAGTATCCTTTTGTTATTGATTTATAATTTAATTCTGTTATGGTCCAAGAACATGTCTGGGTAGCAGGAATGAGGAGGAATCCTGCAGATGCTGTTGGGTGAACAGCATTCCCTACTGAGACAATATTGAAATTTGTGTTCCTGGGCTAAGATATATTTCCCCTGGCAAGTAAGAACCCTGTGGTTGTTACAAACGAAGTAGCACAGGTGGTAGCAAAGCCAAAAGCAAAAGGAATGGATGCTGCCGCCTGGTTTGCCACAAGAAAAAAGAAAAAGAAGACCACCCATTGTAATGAAGGTACGCCGAGGAACCCCAATGCAAGGCTGTCTTGAGATAACTCAACCTCCGTATTTTGAGGATTATAGAAGCAGTTGCATAGGTTTGTTTTTTGTTTTTTGTTTTTGCGGTACGCGGGCCTCTCACTGCCGTGGCCTCTCCCGTTGTGGAGCACAGGCTCCGGACGCGCAGGCCCAGCGGCCATGGCTCACGGGCCCAACCGCTCCACGGCGTGTGGGATCCTCCCGGACCGGGGCACGAACCCGTGTCCCCTGCATCAGCAGGCGGACTCTCCACCACTGCGCCACCAGGGAAGCCCTGGTTGCATAGGTTTTGATGCTCCTTGACTCAAGCATAGGTACCAGCCCCTTCCCCATGACATACACACCTGGTCAAATCTGGAACTCTGTACTAAGACAGCCCTGAGGGAATGGTCGGGTAAAGAGAACTTTAGCATTTGCAACTGGCCTCCAGGACTCCAGGATTAAGCCTCAAGTCTATGCCCTCCTCCACCAACTTCTGAAGACAGTGCTCTGAATAAGGCGAGCATTTACCCTGAAGCAGGAAAGATCCAAAGGCTGTGAGCTTTGGCTGGGAGACAGTGGCTGACTGTTGGCACAGTAAGACATCAGGTGGTGTCACTGAAATGCCCTCCAGCCAGCCCTTGGCAACTTGTCCCAAATTCCTCAACAGAAGCCTCGTCAACTAAAGG
The DNA here is from genome assembly GCF_964270905.1 of Leucopleurus acutus. Taxonomy (NCBI): domain Eukaryota; kingdom Metazoa; phylum Chordata; class Mammalia; order Artiodactyla; family Delphinidae; genus Leucopleurus; species Leucopleurus acutus. The sequence goes on along the minus strand of NC_139148.1, from coordinate 120,286,457 downwards.
AGCCACAACACCCTTTAGGAAGCTAATAAAGAGCCGCAAACATTGGCAGAGAGCGAGAACTCACCCACAGGCCGGCAACAGCAACAACGGTGACCAGGAAAGGCCCGTAGAGGCTAAAGAGCAGGAGTACAGACGTGGCAGCTGCTAGTCACGGCCGGCAAGAGGCTGACAGAAGAGTGACTTTGGGGCTTCCCTGGTGGCGCAGTGGTTGAGAGTCCGCCTGCCGATGCAGGGGAGACGGGTTCTGTGCCCCAGTCCGGGAAGATCCCACATGCCGCGGAGCGGCTGGGCCCGTGAGCCATGGCCGCTGAGCCTGCGCGTCCGGAGTCTGTGCTCCGCAACGGGAGAGGCCACAACAGTGAGAGGCCCGAGTACCGCAAAAAAAAAAAAAAAAAAAAAAGAGTGACTTTGGTGCTGGCTGCAGAAGAATGCAATAATGCCCGCCACGGCAAGGAAAGGGGACGGCTGGGGAGCCAACGGCAAGGAACACCCAGTGGGAGAGGCAGGTGGGAGCGGGCAACCCGGCGCGGAGGGCTGTTTCGTCACTGACTTTCTGTAGAATGGCTAGCACAAGATGAGCATGAAAAGCGGACCGCCTTTTCGTCAGTTTCATTATTGTTTTTGAATTCGCCACAGGCCATGTACCCCTTCTCCCCCTTATTGCCTGCACCTGGGGTGGACCTCTCCCACCAGCCCTCCCCCCTGGGTACACCATTGCCCCAGTCACTGGGGCCTGAGCAATGAGGATGAAATTAGCCTCCTACTCTTGACAAACTGCAAAATGACTCTGACTCACCCGGAGAGAAGACGCATCCATTTGTAGTTCCTCCCACGTTAGGTTCCAGGAGGCGAGTGCGCAGAGGCAGAACATGCTAGGTCAAGCCCTGGCTGGAACGAGGGCAGCCAGCATCCCACAGACAGGGAGAACTCCTTTCTGCCCTCCTCTCGCAGCTCACTTCAAACACAAAGGGCATCAAGCCACGTGGGCTGCAGAAAACACTTACATACGGGTACAATACCAGATGCTTGGTTCTTCCAGTGCTTAAACTGAATGGAAAAACGCTGAGCAGACTTTTCATGACGTCCCATTCTGATTATCTCGCTATTTTGGGGGCTCCCAAATTCAGCCTTCTTTGCACCCTAATAAAGATCTCGGGTAGAAGTTTCTTCTAACGTGGGGGAGAAATTCCTGCCTACCGTCTTTGCATTTAGTTTTCTTCTCTCAAGCTGTTTTTCCTATTTCCTCCTGTTTTTACACAGCTTTTCTCCTCTAGCCTCACCTTGGAAGTACAAGTTTCCATTGGGGAGTCTATTTAAATGGATGCTGTGTCTCTTTAACTCATACACCAGAAACTTAGAACTCTGTTTTTCTCATTCCAGGAGGACATTTTTCGGGGGGCGGGGGGAGGAGGAAGCTCATTCGCTTGTCAGTCAAATGTGTATTTGCAAACACTTGGTTCGCATCAAACAATACAGACTTGGATGGGAAACAAATGTATTGTGTTCGTTAAATTATTTTTTTTCACAAAAAGACATATGCATTCATGTGTAGCTACTTTTATTTTTATGATATGATTTATTCTTTTGAAAAATATCCTTTACCTTCAAACTTATAAAAATAATAAATTATTTCTTTCCATGTCCAAGTTGATTCCCTAGTGTTTGATTACTGTTAGACCAAAAGGAAAATAAATATAATGTGTGTCATTAAAGTAATTCAGTGCAAATTGGGCATAAGAGAAAATTACATTATTAACAGCTGTTAAATAACTATAAAATGTAATTAGACACACTCAATTCGCTACTCATGGACTGGACCTGACTTCTAAAATATCAATTTAGAACTTTGATTATTCACGACAAAGGAGAACATCTTTAGATTCTAGGTTTAAATGGTAATGGTAATGGATGTATCCCCCTACAACCGTTACTGGGATTCCAAATAGGAGGAGGAGGAGGAAAGAGTTTTTAAGTGCAGAAGGAGGGGGACAGTGAGTCATCATAGGGGTGCCAGACGGGTTCCCACTGAATCCCTGCCAGCTGCAGTGAGGCATGAGTTCCTTGGTTAAATTTTAACTCTCTGCTTACAAAGAAGCAACAAAGCCCAGCACAGATACTTCTACTATAGATGTTTATGACCACTGCTCTTCTCTGCTTCCTCGCTTTCTTGGCTGCCTTTTCAACCCATTCTGTCAATCTGCTTAATAAAGATAATCATAAAACAAAATAAAAATAAAGTAAAAGAAAAGAAAGCCAGCAAAAATACATGGAGATGTTCCTATCTGCTCGTTGCTCCTCTAAGGCAGAATGAAAACAGGGGGACAGGAAGTCCAATAAGTGCTTTGGGATCTGCAAGGGGAACATAATTGGTTCTCATTCAAAACTCTGTACTCTAGTCATCCTGGCCCCTCGTATTCTGTCCCGGACTTAATCTTCTCAGGCTAATTTCCAGCTTCTCCTCTCCTCGGCTAGGGCTGCCTGCTATTTACCCAAATGTTTCTGGGCTAGATGGCTCTCCCCTTTCCACAGTTCACTCTTCCCTTCAAGGTACGGTTCCACCTGTATCCACCCTGCCTCCCTGGAGCTTTGACTAAATCCCCACCAGGAGGTCTGCTTTTCCTCCTCAAATTCCTTGTAGCCCTCAGTCTGGGCTTCTTTTTATTTATTTATTTATTTATTTTGATTGGAGTATATTTGCTTTACAATGTTGTGTTAGTTTCTACTGTACAGCAAAGTGAATCAGCTATACGTATACATATATCCCGTCTTTTTTGGATTTCCTTCCCATTTAGGTCACCACAGAGCACTGAGTAGAGTTCCCTGTGCTATACAGTAGGTTCTCATTAGTTATCTATTTTATACATAGTAGTATATACATGTCAGTCCCAATGTCCCAGTTCGTCCCACCCGCCCCCCCCCCCTTCCTGGGCTTCTTTTATGATCTACACTGTGTTTTCGGATGAGAGGGTGGCATGGCTCAGTGGTTAAGGGCATGGACTCTGGAGCCAGACAAAACTGGCATTCAATCCTGGCGCTTCCAGTTCCTGGTGGTGTAATTATGGGAAGGCTGCATCCCTTCTCTAAGCCTCAATCTCAGCATTTATAAAATGGACTCCATCATGGTATATTTTCCTTATCCACAAATCCTGAGGCCATGAGAGTTTTGGAATTCAAAAGTTTGGGGATTTTTAAAAGTAGAGTGCACGTTTTGTGTCCTACAAAACACCCCCCGCCATGGGTTCTGGGATGGGCTTAAAAGCAAACATCTTAGTATTTCAACAGTGAAACAAATGAATAATTACACAAAGTGGGATAAAATGACAAATAGCCTCATGTAAGTTCATGAAAAAGTTCAGGTCTGCTTTTTATGCCACATTAGTTGTGAAAAAAGTCATACGAATCAACTACGGGTTTTTAAAGCTTTGTATTTTAGATTTGAGGATAAAGGATTGTGGACCATGAGGATTAAATGAAATACGTATAACGCTTAACGTGGCGACGGCACATATGAAATGCTTAAAGAAAGCTAATTATCGTTATCACGGTCATTCATGTACTTGGCTTTAACCCCTTACTGGCAGCGAAGTCTTGGGAGAGGCAGAGGTTGTGTCTCAAATGTCCAAGGCCTCACACTGCATTGCAGTTTGTAGGAGCTTAATAAATGACGTCTGACTGAACGAAAGACATCATCTCATTGCTTGAATACATTTCCAGTCACAGAAACGTATAACCTTATACATGGCTGAATAATTTAAAGACTAGACCCAAATTCCTCCAAATCAAGTTTACAGTCTGGGTCACCAAGAGGCAAAAGACATCACAATGAAGCCACATGGATTTTCCACAGGAAAGGTTGGATTGTGTCATTTGTCATGACCACCAGAAAACATGACCAGCTTTCAGACAGAGTTGGAACAGAATGCCGTTGGGATGAAGAGCACGGTCCACAACCTGGCAGGAGTGCAAGCCAGGGCAGGAGAGAGGCATTTGACCCAGGGGTCATGTGAAGCTGGGGTGGCAACTGAGGGAAAGCAGCCGACTCCTGGGTGGGATAAGCACTTTGGTGGCACAAGTTGGTGGTCTGAGGGCAGTCACCCTCCAAATGCGGCCGGCACAACCCAGACTAATTGGTCTTTGTCGGAAGCCTCAATGCAGGCTCCCATCTGAATAGGCCTCCTTCTCTCAGGCTGACACCCCTAAGAGGATTCAGCACTTGTGAGTAATTTGACCAAGCTTAATTTGAAGCAATAAAACCTTTAGAGTCCTTGAAGATCTTCTTTCTACAAGGAAGAAAGTTCCTGCAGGCAGGTTAGAGGAGCTTGTCTTCCCTCTGCAGGGGGAAAAGCCTCAGTGGACCATATGTGAGCTATTCATACAGATGAAGGAAGAAGAGCTCTCTACGGAGAAAAATGAGCTGTCTTCTATATCGGCTGAGATATGGCTTATTGAATGGCAGGTCACTTCGCTTGGACGATCAGCCATTTGTCATATGTGACGAGAGGCCCCTGGGAATCAGGGACTGGGAATGTGAAAGGGATCAACAGGAGTTCTGGCCCAAGGGAAACCTTTTCCAGCGTGAATTCATTCATTAACTCCTCGAAAGTCTGTTTTTGTCTTCTAACCTCAAGGCCACTCCTGAGTTCAAGATGGCCTCAAAGTGTGAACTAGTCCAATTAACAGGACACAGCATCTACCAAGAGCTAGGCAGTATAGGGTCTTTGCTCCTGTAATACTCCCCACAAAGGTACTCGTATTTGAAGAGACTCTATAAGTGCATGAAGAGGTTGGAGTCATACTGAAATGATGGTCTTGTATCTAGAGCTGTGCCTGGAAGGTCATGAGCCTGGACGCTGCTGTTGTAGTTTCAGCAAATGTATATGAATTTAGCCAACCCATGGGGTTCCAGACACTGCGCTCAGTGAGGTTGCCACTGTCAAAAACAGTTTTGAAACCCCTTCTGGGGGACTATCTCCAGAGTTTGCACCATATTCTTCAGAATCTCTACAATGGTGACAATCCTGCATATTTGGAATTTGATGTTTGGATAGAAGCCATATGTTACCCAAAGACAAAAATTAAGTAGGTAGCCCAGGAAATTCCATTTAAAATAGAATAATGAAGAAGAAATGCCTTTCTTTACTGGCTAACCCTAACAGGAAAAGAATGGACGTTTATTGAGCTCCCATCATGTGCCACGTATCTTTATACGGCCTTCATTTCATTTCATTTTTAAAATAACCACCTTGAGGCAGGTATCATTACTTTCATGTAGAAATTGAGACTCCGAGAACTCAAGTAACTTCTGCAAGGTCACACAGCTCATCAGTGAGAAAGCTGAGACTGATGGCCATTTCTTCTATTTATCTGTAAACCAGTGGGTGCTCTTTCTGTTGTAGCACACTGCTTTCTTTGAAAGTCGTTAAAATAGGGAAAAAGGAGTAGCCCTTTCGACTTTGATACATTCACAAAATGTCTTTATCATTTTCACACCCTGAGAATTCTTTGGTAAATGTGACAATTCCGGTGGAAATGACTTATTTTCCTAAATTAATTTGTATTTTAACTTCCAAGCACAACTCACAGTGGTAGTGGTCCCCAGAGAGTTTATATTCTAGTTGGGAAGACAGACCAATTCCCGCCCCAACACACACACACCAAAATCAAGTGAAAAGATGAAAAGCAAGTAAACAGATATTGTAAATTGTGATGAGATCTATGAAGAAAACAGGTAAGAGGCTGAGATAGAAAATAAGGGCGCCTACTTTAGGCTTCTCTAAGGGTGAACAGGCTGACAGGACAGACACATGAAGTGTGAAAACAAAGAACATTTCAGACAAAGGAAACAGCGTGTGCAAAGGCCCTGAGGCAGGAAAGAGCTTGGTATGTTCAAGGGACAGAAAACAGGCCATGCTGTGGGAATATGGTAAATAAAGGGAAGCAGTGGCACGAGATGAGGTGGAAGGGAAGGTTAGAAGCTGATTATGTAGAGTTTTCTAAAGTGTCGTAAAGACTTTGAATTCTATCCCAGATGAAATAGGGAGCCACTGGAGGGTTTTGGACAGAGGGATGGATGACATGAGATGACATTCACTGAAAATAGATCACTGGCTGAAGTTGTGGAGATTGAATTGCAGGGAAGCAAAAGCGGAAGTGGGAAGCCCTTCATTTGTAGGTGTAAAGGAAAGTGATGATTGTGACTTGGACTAGGGTGATCACAGTAGATACGGAGAAAGGAGGATGGATTGGGGGATATATTTAGAAATAGATGCAATGGACTTCCTAATGAAACGGACGTGTGGCCTAAGGGAAAGAGGCTTGAATCACTTGGTGAATGGTTGTCATCCACTGAGCCAATGAAGATTGGAAAAGCAACAAGAGTACGTTTGGGGAAAATCAACAGTTCAGTCTTAGACTTGCTGTGTTTGAAAAGCGTTTTAAATATCTACATGGAAATGCCAGTTATGCAGTTGGAGATGTGAATCGAGCCTAAAAATACAAATTTGCGCATCATCAGCATATGTTGTTGTCTATAATCATGGGACTTGATGAGATTACCTAGAGAGAATGTGTACACAGTAAAAAGAAGATGGAAACAGACCAAACCCGGAGGTTTTCCAACATTAAGAGGAGAGGGAGTCAGCAAAGGAGACTGGGGTCACGCAGAAGGAAGAGGAGAGAGCATTCATTTCTGACCTCCCGAACTGCACGACTCCCAGGGCTCTAGGATAAGAGGGATTGGGGCTATTACCCGCCATTACAGAAGATGGGCTTCGATGGTTCTCGTAAAGTCACAGTGCCCGGTTTTTGGGCTTGATAATCAGTTCTGGGCCCTGGCCTCAGACTACCATTCCTTGGGGTCAGCTCTTCTGCCAAACAACCTGAGAAGCTCTCTGGACCGTTAGTGTACTTTCCTGGCGCCCTGAGCCCTGGAAAGCCAGGACAGGAAGTCGCCTTTGCCGCCCACAGGCAACACTGATAACTGGCCAGAGCCACAGCTTTGGGACTTACGGCCAAGCGAGACTAAGCGCCCACAGGTACCGCAGGAAGTGAAGATTCGAAAGACCCAACAAGGACTTGCCCCCTAACGTCCTTAAGAATTCAGCATGTAAACACATAAATTAAGTGTAATATTCACTTAATGTCTGTCTCACGTACTAAACATGTCCCCCTTGAAGCAGGATTCCGTTCTGACTTGTTGCCCACTTTATCCCCTGTACTCAGCACAGTGCCTGCTCATGCTGATGACGTGACTTACGAACCACTGCAGCAGTAGGGGCTCGGAGAGGCTTGATAGAGCAGAGGCCAAGTCTATCAATTCCTGGCTTCCCAGAGATCGCTAACATCAGGGGTCTCTTGGTGGGCACCAGCCTCAGCAGCTCTACAGGCAACCAGAACATATTTATTCTCTTTCTCTAATGTTTAGAGACAGAGAAAGAGAAGTGAAGCTATAGAGCTGAGATTGGGCGTTGTCCTGTGACCATGAGGCCTGAGTGTTTTCCGGTGGGGCTCAGCCTGTATGCCCTCACGGCATGACGCCAGGTTTGCCAATATTAGAGCCTGGTCTATCACTTGTATTCACACTCGGCTGTGAACGTCAGGATAGGCTTCTCTTAGTTGCTTGTGCTCCTTCCCCGCTTCAAAATCAGCCCAGCCTGTATGGGGCAGGGCCTGCCAACCAGCAGATGCAGCAAGTGGGCAGCCAGCTTGGGGTGCATATACAGCAGGCCACAAGTTGGGCTTGGTTGCCTCTTTGTTAAATGAGAACAGCTCCTGCAAGAGTACGCACTGCATGGGGGCCCATCTCAAAGCTGGGTGCTCTGACAAAGAGGGTCCGCAAAACATCCTCATTCCAGGGCGAGGCCTCTGCCTGACAGCTGGGAGTCTGGGGCACGGCACCTAGCCAGCCCCTCCCCGGCAGATATGTTAGTAGCTCCTGTGGGACACTTACACGTCATGAGAGATGTCCGGTTTCCTGTTTGGCTTTCCTGCGGGCACTACCTCGAAGCCTATGTGGAATCCACTTTCTCCATGGCCACGGTCACTTAAGAAACCGAAAGTGCCACTTGTTCCACCTAATGTTAAGAGTTACCAGTCGCTGTGGTCATGAAAGTGTCTAAGTATGTGAAGAAGTTAGGTAGCAGCACCTCATGGTTAAGAGCATGGGCTTTGGAGCCAGACAGAACTGGGTTCAAATCCCAGTTCTACTATTAGTCAGACTATGTGGCCTCGAGCTACTTAGCTAATAACCTCTCTAGCTTCAATGACAATGGGGGACTATAGTAGCACGAACCTCCCAGTGTTATTGGGAGGGTGAATGACATAACGCATATACTATACAGCACTTTACCTGCCACATAATAAATGATGTAAAAGTTTTAGCGTTATTATTATAAAAGCAGCAGTAGGCACAGTGGTCTGGAGCCAGTCCAGCACCAGCCTACCGAGGCTGAAATCCTGGCTCTGCTTTTTACTCACTGGGTGACCTTGGGCAAGTCATTTAGCATCTCTAAGACTCAGTTTTCCTATCTATAAAGTAAGGGTAATGAATGTTCTTATTTCAAGAGTTAAATTGTTCTTTGTGTATTTAAATAGCTGTGGATGGGTTGGGGGAAGACAAAAGGTAAAAAAAAAATACAGGAACAGTCCAATGGAAAATAAATTTGGAAATCGTTGTATACTATCTGTCCTTAGAGAATCACAATGCACCTGGCATATGACTAAAGGCTCTTAAGAAGTCCTACAGCAAAGCAACCCTTTTAATGTTACGTAACTCCCATGTTTCTCCAAACTATGTGATCTAACCCCCCCTTTCATGGCACGTATATTAACACCTAGTAGACCAGTACCCAGAGACTACTTAGAAAAATACCCCCCACCAAGTAGTATTTCAATAAATATTAGCAAACAATATTTAATATTATGCATTAATTCACTGGGGGGATGGTGCCACAAACACGGTAGGTAAGCGGGGTCTTTGATTTTCTCTGCTTGGGTTTTCTTTAGTGGGTAGGCATCTCCAGGCTGCATGGGGAGGGCCGATGGGTCTCTCGCAATTGTTTGTCCTTGTAGTCACTGGAATGAACGCATCGAGGACCACCACACAAGTCAGGCATAAATCAGAGGCCTTAGAAGCTTATGCCTCTTTTCCTTAACTCTCTACTATCCAGGCTTTGAAGCACCAGTAACTCTCATCCAAGGTCAATGGAAAAGAAGACACCAAGGCTAGCAGTGCACCCACCTCGCATTCCCACTTGAGGGGCTCAAGTGTTATTCCCTTCCCCCCCACCCATCCCACCCATCCTCCCACAGTGCACAGTCACCCCATATTCTCACCCCAGTGGGGCAGGCAGTGAATACCGGGAAGAAGGTACCTGTACCCAAGCACTGGCCTGGGAGTCAGGGACACCCAGCTTTTACTCTGGTGTGGCCACTAATCGGCCCCGTAACCTTAGAAAAATCCCTAGCAGAGCCCACATCTCTGGGCTCAGACTCCAGACCAGCAAAGTTGAGAGACTGACTTAGACAATTTCAAAACTTCTTTCTATCTCCAGCCTTAGCATTCATAACGAGCAGAGATTTTCGTTTCCATGTTTTAGAACAGGAAACAGGTCCAGAGAGGTCAAGTGACTTTCTTCAGGTCACACTAATAGTCAATGGCAGGTCGAAAAGCAGACATCTCTTGACCTCCCATCTTCCCTAACAGAGAGCTCTCCTGGCACGCCCTGTATTCTAGGAGCTCCAGACATCAAGTGAAAGGTAATTAAAACAAACTGAAGCCAAAAAAAATCAGAACATACACTCCGCCTTAAGTCATCCTGCAAAATGGCCAAACAGGTTCATTTTCTGGCCGGCATTTATCCTTTGTTTGTTCATCTTTTTCCAGGTTGGGTCCCTTCTCATTCCTTCCTTTTTCTTAATACGCTCCATATGTTCTCACCTATTACCTAATTCCCCCTTTTTTTCAAGACCACACACAAAGAAATGACCTTCATGTTGTTACAAGGTATGTCTTTGCCTGGGTTTTACACAGTGAAATTGAACAGAAATTGAACAGCTTTCCTTTCTTGTCCTTTGACCGGGAGCCTCCTTTTCTCTAATGTAGCAGTTTTGGAACTTGAGCGCTGGTTCAGAGCCACCTGGAAGGCTTGGTGGAAACCATTGCTGGGCCCCAGCCCCACAGTTTCTGATTCAGTAGGTCTACATTTTTCACAAGATCCCAGGTGATGCTACTCCTGCCGGCCCAGGGTCTAAACTTTGAGAACCACTCTAATGAAAGACTTCAAAACAGCCACCTTCATGTTCCTACCATCACAGCTTAGTGTCCATGGAATGTCAGCCGCAAATAGCCTTAGCTCTAAAGAAGCCTTTTGCTTTGAATCAGAAACAAAAAATGCCATTTATGTGGGGGAAACCTCATCCAAAAGTGATTTTCTCTGATTGTGCTGATTGACAAGCAACATTTTCATGGCACACTACCAATTCCAAAGCTTAGGAGTACACTGGAGCGCCAATAATGAGCCAGTGATGGGCACAAATAACCACAGCCTTGTTTCTGTAAGCTGACATCTAGGAGTTTCCTGTGGCATTTTTCTACTCTCTGATCAAGAATACGCCTTGTTGTTTGGTTTGTGGTTTGCATTCAAATCACTGAGGAACAAAGTGAGCTGAGAGGGAGCCTGCATGGTGTGTTTGGTGGGGAAAAGGTCTGGGGATCGGAGAAGCCAAGTTTCAGTCCTGGTTCTGCCAGTGTCCGGCTGCATGACCGTGGCCAGTCCTTTCCCCTCTCTGGGCCCTGCTCTTACAGCTGTGAAATGAACTCACTGGAAGCATATGTTCCATGTAGCTTTTACGAGGTGTGGCTAGTTTGGGAGAAAAAAATAACAAAACGGTTCAGCGGGAAGAGACGTTTGGGACTCACTTCATTCTCTATGCCCTTCTTAGAATGTCGCCATGTACCTTGACATATTCAAGGTTCTGAGAATTTCTGAAGTAACACAACACTTTAATGTGGTTTAACTCGACATGTCCTCTAAGTATACGACCATAACACACCTTTTCATGCTATGAACATCTAGTGTACCAGCACACAAAAGGCACCAGTAATCTCTGGGTGATCTTCCAACTTGAAAATGCACGGGGTCTAGCAGTTGGCTCTCAAGAATTGCAGCTGACCTCACAGAGATTGGGGAATGCTTGTGACATGGGGACAGCAGGGGCTCATACCACCCAATCAGGGTTCTCTTAGTGTCTGGAACTTAGGCAAGGCCTCCGGTAGGCGTGCCCTTCCTCACAGTGAGGACTAGCCCATGGAGGGCTGGAGCCCACGTGGTGAGATGCAGCAGTAGCTTTCAGGGGCTTTTAGGAAGGGCCTCAGACTCACACTTTCACTGGGTGCTGAAGAGGGGCTGAGGTATGTCCTGCTGGTCGGTGGCCCTTCACTGTGACCTCATCTAATGCACCCGGAGTTTTCTCACTCACTCTCCACCTTGGCTGTGGTTTAGCCCATTTCCAACAGACCCCTCAAGCTTATGGAGCGTCAGTGTTCCCGACCCCTCCAGGATGAGTGACCTTGCTATTTCATCCCGCTGATCTCTTAAAAGCACCACCATGTTCACTAGTCCCAGCTGAAGGTTGAGATTTCCGGGTGGGGCCGCTCTGGGGGAAACACATGTGTACAGCATCTTATAACTACACATCACTTTTCAATACAGTGTCTCATGCTATTCTTTCAACTTTTGCAAAGGATTGTTACTAAGGTATGTTTGACACGTAAGGAAACTGGTACCCAGAGTGAGCTAGTGATTCGCCCAGAATTATATAGTCAGCAAGTAGCAGAGCCAGAAGCTGATCCCACATCTTCTTACTCCGGGGCTCATGTTTTCCTCTTCGAGGATGTCTCTACAAAGTATTCGGAGTGCCCCAGAGCTCTGTCCTTGTACTTCTCCACTTCTCCATCTCCACTTGCCCTTCAGGTGAATTCATTTAGTCCCGTGGCTCTAAATACCCAATATAAGCAGATGACTCCCACCTTTTAGTCAGGTCTTGACCTCCAGACTCCCACATCCAGCTGCCTGACTGACTAAGCTAGTCCCAAACTGTACCTCTCATTACCACCACCCAACCTAATTTTCTATGATTTTCTCATTTCAGCAATAACTTCATCCTTCTAGTTATTTAGGCCAACAAATCCTTGGAGTCCCCCTTGACTCCTTACTTCCTAACACATCCCCATTTATTCCATCAGCAAATCCTCTGGGTTCTATCTTCAAAATATTCCCAGAATGTGACTACTTCCCTCCACCTCCACTGCTACCAACCTGTTCTACATTTTTAACGGGGTTGTTTTATCTTTATTACCTATTTGTAGAAAATGTTTATACATTCTTGATAAAAGTCCTTTGTCAGATATATATACTGTGAATATTTTTTCCATTCCATGGTTTGCCTTTTCATTTTGTTTACCATGTCTTTAAAAGAACAAAACATTTTTTAATGAAATCCAATTTATCAATATTTTTAGTTCTTTCTGTGTCCTCTCCTAGACATCCTTGTCTACCCCAAGGTCATAAAGATACCGTCTTACGTTTTCTTCCAGAATCCTATAGTCTTAGCTTATACGCTTCAGCCTACGATCTATGTAATTAAGTTTTGCGTATACTGCAAAGTAGGAGACAAGGTTCATTTTTTTGGTACATTTATTGAGCTTCTCCAGCACCATTTGCCTAATAGATTTTTCTGTCCCCATTGAATCGCAGTGGAGTCCTCAATTGACCACATGTGTATGGGTCTACTTCTGGACTCTATTTTCTTCCATTAGTTGTTAGTTTATCCTTAGGTCAGTCCCTTATTCCCTCACTGCCTTGACTACCTTACTACTTTGTAGTAAGTCTTGAAATCGGGTAGTGTAAGTCTCCCAACATAGTTCTTCCTTTTTGAAGGTTGTCCTTGGCTATTCTAGGTCCTTTTGCATTAATAATAAATTTTAGAATCAGCTTGTCAATTTCCAGAAAGAAAAACCTGTAGTGATTTTAAGTAGGAGTGAACTGAATCTATAGATCACTCTGTGGATAAATGATAACAATAGTGAGTGTTCCAGTGTACAAACATGTTATATCTATTTATTTAGATTTAAAATTTTTTCCCAGTGATATTATGTAGTTTTCATTTGGACTTCCTTTGTAAAGCTATTCTTAAGTATTTTACGTTTTTGGTGCGATGGTGAATGGTATCACTTTTTTAAAACTTCATCTTCAAATTGTTTGTTGCTAGTATATAGAAATACAATAAATCTTTGTATGTTGACCTTGCATCCTGTGACCTTATTAAATTTATTTATTCATTTGTATGGCTATTTTCTATACTCAAAATCATGCCGTCTCAAATAAAGACAGTTTTACTGCTTCATTTCCAATTTGCACGTCTTTGTTTCTTTTCTCGCCTTACTGCACTAGTTAGAACTTCAAGTACAATATCAACTGGAAGTGATGATAACAGATATCCTTGCTTTTTTTCTCATTGTTAAGGACGTAATGATCAATATTTCACCAGTAAAAATTATATTCACTGTATATTTGAGGGTTGAAGTCCTTTATCAAATTTAGAACTTTTCCATTCCTAATCTGCTGAAATATTTTATCACAGATGGTAAACAGTAAATTTAATCATGCATGGCAAATTGTCCCATATTAATTTTCTACTGCTATGTAACAAATTACTGTAACCATAACCTAGCGGCTTAAAACAGTACACATTTATTAGTTTTACAGAACTGTAGGTTAGAAGTCTGGCATGGAGTGGCTGGGTTTTCTGGTCAGGGTCTCGCAAGGCTACAATCAAAGTGTTGGCAGTTGCATTCTCATCTGGAACTTGGGGTCCTCTTTGAAGCTTCAGAGATGTTGGCAGAATTTAGTTCCTTGTGGTTGTAGGGCTGAGGCCACTCACAATAGGCAGTTTACATCACAGCAGCCTGCCCTAATTTTAATTTTCATTATCTTTTGCCTGGACTGTTGAAATAGTGACCAACACTAGATTCTCTCTTATTCATGCTAAAATTTACATGTGATTATGCCACTCCTTAAGAAAACCTCTGATGACTTCCCACTGCCCACAGAAAGAGGTCTAAACTTCTTCATATGGCACTAAAAGCTTGTCATGTTATGACCCTGACCTCCCTCTCCAGTTGCCAGCCATAACCAGCCTGGAGTTCTAGGATATGCCATGCACTGTGACTTGTTTGTCCTGGCTTATGTTATTTCTTCTACCTGGAATGTTAGAAGTCATCTCCCTACTTCCTGGCACCACACATGGCTCTTCCATCTGGAGAATTCTTTTTTTTTTTTAATTAATTAATCAATTTATTTATTTTTGGCTGTGTTGGGTCTTCGTTTCTGTGCGAGGGTTTTCTCTAGTTGCGGCAAGCAGGGGCCACTCTTCATCGCGGTGCGCGGGCCTCTCACTATCGCGGCCTCTCTTGTTGTGCGGCATAGGCTCCAGACGTGCAGGCTCAGTAGTTGTGGCTCACGGGCCTAGTTGCTCCGTGGCATGTGGGAGCTTCCCAGACCAGGGCTCGAACCCGTGCCCCCTGCGTTGGCAGGCAGATTCTCAACCACTGCACCACCAGGGAAGCCCCCATCTGGAGAATTCTTATTCATATGTTCAGGCTCGACTCAGATGTCACCTCCTCTGTAATGCCTCATCCTTGATTGCCACAGGCAAAATCAGTCATTTTCCTCTCCACGTATCTAAGCGTCTAATTTGGGGCACATGCTATTGTAGTTGAGTAGCTGTCTCCTCCTAACAATCTGTAGCAATCCTGAGGGTTGAGACAATATTTTATCCATTTTCTGAGGAAGACTACTCTGGACTAGGCCCTGTGGAGAGGCTGCAAGTACAAAGATGAGGAAGATGTGGAATCTAAAAAAATGGTACAAATGAATCTATTTACCAAACAGAAATAGAGTCACAGATGTAGAAAATAAACTTATGGTTACCAAGGGGGAAAGGGGGGGAGGGATAAATTGGGAGATTGGGATTGACATACACACACTACTAGATATAAAATAGACAACTAATAAGGACCAACTGTATAGCCCAGGGAACTCTACTCAATACTCTGTAATGAACAATACGGGAAAAGAATCTAAAAAAGAGTGGATATATGTATATGTATAACTGATCCACTTTGCTGTGCACCTGAAACTAACACAACATTGTAAATCAACTATACTCTAATAAAAATTAATTTAAAAAAGATGAGGAAGACAGTCAAGAGGGAAATCCTGAGCAATAAGGAGGCAATCAGTCACAGTACAGCGTGACATGGACTGGGCAAGAGGGATGCACAAAGTGCTGCTGGATATCGGGAAGGGAGAATTTAATTCTTCTGGGGTGAGTGTGGAGGTGGAAGGAGTCAGGGAAGGCTTCACAGAGGACGCTCCATTTGTACTAGAGGCATCTGTACTGGATGTGGGGAGAAGAAATGGCGATAACATTCTGTAGAAGCAAAGACCCAGAGGTCTGTAAGTGCATAGTGTGTAGCTGGAGAAGATCTCAGCCCGAGCACAAGTGGAGTTAAAACGCTAAATAGCAAAACTTCACATTTTATGATACAAGCTAACTCCACTAGTGGTGGTTTCCTGGAGTGCTGTGCTAGGGAGGAGTTTTAAAAATTGAGATATAATTCATATACCATAAAATTCACCCTTTTAAAGTGTACAGTTGGATAGCTTTAGTATATTCACAGAGTTATGCATCTATCACCACAATCTAATTTTAGGACATTTTTACCACCCCCCAAAAAAACTCTTACCCATTAAGCAGTCACTCCCCATTCTCCTCTCCTCCCAGCCCCTGGCAACCACCCGTGCCCTTTCTGTCTCTATAGATTGGCCTATTCTGAACGTTTCACATAGATGGACTCATACACTATGTGATCTTTTGTGTCTGGCTTCTTTCACTCTGTGTAATGTTCTCAAGGTTCATGCATGTTGTAGGATGTGTCAGCACTTCATTCCTCTTTACAGCTGAATGATATTCCATTGTGTGGGTGTACCACATTTTGTTTATTCATTTATCAGTTCTGAGAAGGATTTGAGGCCAACTCGAGAGCAGCAGGCAAAAGAGCTGTCTGCCAAGGTGCTGGGTGAGAGAGGGCTACAGGGCTTCCCAAGGGCCACAAACTTTTCATCCTGCTAATAGAGGACTGGTATATTCGCAACTACTGCCTAACACCCAGTGTGATTCAAGAAGTCTAACAAGCTGATAAAATTGTATGCTTGAGGAAGCATGGTGCCTGATAGATAGACTATCTTCTAAGAGATGTCCACGTACGTATGTGCAGAATCCTAAGAAGTCAGAGCTAGAAGTGTGGCCAGGGATTATCTGAGCTCCCCTCTTTGTTTTCTTTTTTAAAAAGTAATCAATGCCACCAATAGCCTTTCTAAAATTACATCATTTCTTTCTTACACAATAGCCTGGGGACTTCTGAACACTGAGAGACATTTTATATAGACCAGGGGAGAACGACTAAAAAGCCCTACCTCAGGTAGAGATGGAAGTAGATGTGCCGGGAAACGCTGAGGCAAGACAACAGCAAAAGAATGATGGTCTGGCTTCCTGGTGGCTTTCCACTTCCTGTCCCAGAGTTCTGTGAGGCTCCAAAGAATCCTTATAATGCTAGCTGACGTGAGCTTCTGTTATTTGCAGCAAGCTGCAGAAACTCAGGGGAAAGTTTCTCTAGCCCAAATCGTTCAGGCTGAGGAAAGCCCTCCCTCCTTAGACTCAAGTATGTGTTTACCCAAATGACCCCAGGGGACCGGGATTCAGATGCACATTCAGAGATGCTTGTTTCTCAGTGGTATGTAGAGAATGTTGTTTCCCACTTACAAGATCCAGAAATCCTGCTTAAGTATCCATGTACCCATCACTGAACATCCTTAACCTTTTCTTGGAGGGCTTCTGATGAATAGAAATTTTATAATACTTGGATGGAGGAAAATTAAAATAATAGAAATTTATTGTTTGAAGAGCGAAAGTACAAGTTAATCCAAAGATGAAAATGATATACTGATTTGGAAATGCAAAATATTAAACAATTGGGAATATACTGAGAAAAGTAGTCTCCATGCAAAAAGCCCCAGTTCAACTGGCCTCAAAGCAAGACCCTATGAAACGATCCTGGCTGTGTGCCTCTGATCAAACTAAGAGGTAAATAAAGACACAGAGAAACATGCACTGACCTCTTAAAAACAGACTGAAAATGGTGAAAAGAAAACTACGTTAAAAAGAAAGAATCTTTATTTTAGTGCTAATAAACTTGGTTTTATTTTGCCCTCAGCATTTTCAAATGAGGGTGGGAGTAGGGCAAAACCTAGGCAAAGTTTCTCAAAATCAAAACATGCATAGGCCTCCTTCCCTTCTTTGAAAAAGAATCAGTGCTGACTCTATGCAGACACCTGCTACCTGGCACTCAGCCAACTTGCTAACCAATGCCATGTTTCAGCCCAATTAGCTAAGCACGCGTCATCCAGAATGCGTTAATTATTCCTGGTGATTTCCCAAAGTATCTGGTGGGATCATTCAAGGAAAGGTGGACATAACCTTCTTTCACAAGGATCTTTACTAAGGAAACCCCATTGCGTGCATTCTTGAAAGTCCCAGAGACATCCGTACAAATGCATAATGTCAGAGCTGGAAGGAACCTTCGAGAGTCTCATTATCCACACCCCTCATCAAGGGGAGAAAGCAGGCTGCTCCACAAAGCCTCCGACAAAGTATGAGTAGAGAGAAGATAAATATAAAAATGAAAAACATTTAAATGATGTCACTATTTCAGACACACTGC
Organism: Leucopleurus acutus; assembly: GCF_964270905.1. Classification (NCBI taxonomy): domain Eukaryota; kingdom Metazoa; phylum Chordata; class Mammalia; order Artiodactyla; family Delphinidae; genus Leucopleurus; species Leucopleurus acutus. The sequence goes on along the minus strand of NC_139148.1, from coordinate 120,268,615 downwards.
AGGGACGGAAAATACTTGTCATGGAATTTTTGCAAATTAAGTGATAAGAATTCACTTACTACCTTGGTTTACTGGATACAAAAAGGCAGAATTAGAGGGGACAGGAACTAATAGTGTCAAATCCTTGCCTGCCATTTCTTCTCAGTAGCATTCTTGTGCCTCAGTGTCTCCGTCTGTAAACTGGGCAGCAGGGAACTTTGTGAGTTCGATACAAGGACATCATGATTGCAAGCACAGGAGCTTTGAATCTGTCTTTGCCTTGGATATGATGGTGCATTTGATAGGAGGACTTGGATTTTTTTTTTCCAATGTCAGGTCCCAAAGATTAGTAATATGCTTCAAAATAGTCGAATTTTCCTTCCTAACATGAGGGGATCTGATATTAGATAATGACAGCCAAACAGCTAGAAAAGACAAGCACTTAATATTTTATTCTGATTTTCTTTTCTGAATATTAATACTAGTTGTCACTTATCGAGCACCTATACGTAAAAGACAATGGGTGAAGCACATTCCCTACTTTATTTCACTGAATCCTCCCAGCCACCCAATGAGGTAAATTCTAGAATTATTTCCATCTTACAGATGGAGAAAGAGATGAAATGACTTGCCCAAGGCCACACATCTTCTGAGGGGCAGAACTGGATGAACTTTTTCCAAAATTTACAATTTGTTGTTCTGGATTCAGTGTAAGACTTTTGAGATCTCTAAGATATGACATCTTAATAATAAGGCATTAACACAGAATATTATGGAATAGTTCAGCAATCTTCAAAACATCTAGAATGTTAGAGTTACTTCCCAAACTGGACTGAAGGTGGATTGAGGTTCAGGGCTTATGCCTAATGAAGAAGGAAAAATGAGTCTCACATTTATTCATTCCTTACGTATTAGTCTACAGGCATGCCCCCAGGAGATTTGAGAGGCTCTCATGTGCGTTATGTCACTTAATTACCAGCAGAACCATATAAGGTGTCATCATTTACATGCTGCAGATGAAGAAACAGGATCAGAGAGTTCATGTAACCTACCTGAGGTCACACAGCATGTAAAAGGCAGAGTGGTGATTGGAATCCAGATTTCTGATTACAAGTTCATGTTCTTTCCACGATATCATGTTGCCTTTCATACACTCATATAAACCTCATGTAATATACCATATGCCCTGAAGCAGCACCTATTACATACTAGGTATTTAATTCAGTGGCTGCTTGAATAGAGAATGAACAATTACTGTGATATAGGCAGTGTTTTAAGTACTTTACAGGTTTCAAACTACTTTTAGTCTCATGACAATCCTGTGAGGTTGGTTCTATTATCTCAATTTTACAAACGGAGAAAGGAACGTTTACAGGGATCAAGCAACTTCCCCAGGGTCATCCTACCAGGAAGTGATTTATCTTCTACCCACTTCTGACTCAATTTTTGGTATTCTATGCAGATAATGATAAAGAATGTCTCTTCCCTTGGCATCCTGATGGTCCGAAAGAAGACAAGAATGAGGAGGAGCCGGTAAATACAAAAGGTGTAGCTCTGCTCTTAACGGAATGGAGCGTAGAGGTGGACGGGGTGGAAGGAGAGGGCGCACCACACCTGGAAGTCAAGTCAGTCAAACCAAAGGTCCACAGACAGCACCTCGGTAACAGACCGGAGACTCTGTGCAAGCTTTCACCAGCAACAGATAGTGGTCTTGTCCAACTGTACCCTTTTTTGTGTGGTGTTCACTGCTAACTTTAGCAAAGAGAAATAAGGGGAGCAGAGGGTCTGTTTCGTCAAGTCAATATGGATTCCATCAAAAGGCATAAGGGAAGTCCCTCCCCAAGTAGCAGGTTGGTGACATCGAGTGCCCACGATTCAGAAACTCATTCATTTGAAGTTATTCACCTTGGCATTCATTCTTATCACTTCCTTCAATCCCATTCTTGTCTTTCGATGATTTCCATAGAAAATTATGTTGGCGAGAATGCAAGATATGGGCAAACCGTGGCCTTAGTCATGCACATCGGCTACAGAGCCAGCACAGCCGGAGAAGAGAGTTGCTCTACAGATCTCAAAGGCAACAGACAACACTGTCCTCATCAAACTGATCAAAATGTTAGATTTAATTATACAAATATAACAACTTAGTGGCCTTTCACAGTACTCTCCCCTTATCACTTCCTTCAATCCCATTCTTGTCTTTCGATGATTTCCATAGAAAATTATGTTGGCGAGAATGCAAGATATGGGCAAACCGTGGCCTTAGTCATGCACATCGGCTACAGAGCCAGCACAGCCGGAGAAGAGAGTTGCTCTACAGATCTCAAAGGCAACAGACAACACTGTCCTCATCAAACTGATCAAAATGTTAGATTTAATTATACAAATATAACAACTTAGTGGCCTTTCACAGTACTCTCCCCAAGGACTGTTGGGTCAGAAAGCCAATTCATTCTGTTGCTTGATTGCTTTAAACTATTATAAACTGTTCCCTTGGGAAGAGTAGGAAATCAGTTATGATCTTTTGTCTCTCATCCGAGGTACAGGAAAGGCACTATTCTAGTGAATGAGCCACAGATTTCCCCCTGATTTCACTCTCAATTCCTCAATTAGGTGACTATTACCGTGAAAGCTGCAGAGACTTAACAGATGGAGGCTGTCCTCGGAAGTGGCCGAGGGGCCACGGAGGCTTGTAAACGATGGCGCTGCCCCCGTAACATCTGGATGAGCAGTTAGCTCGTAATTCTTATCATGGCCCAGCTTCCCTTGCCTCTCTGGCCAGGCACCAACGTGCGAGTGTGGCTTCTGGAAAGCAGAGATGTTCATTGGGCTCTAATAACTCTCTTCCAATGGCTGGTCATGGACACTTCTGTTCTCCTCTCTACAAAGATGACAGCCATCCCTTGCATAACTAACCACCCCACTGTGTGCCCAATTCATAGCTCTGCAGATGTGATCTGCTTGTGCCCACTGTCCACATGGAGCTAGGGGTACCAAATAAATGAACAGATATCCACTTTTGCCCATGGAGACTATAAGTGGGGTCTGAGAGCGGCAGAGCCCTGGAGGGGGGGCGTGGAGGAAGGGTTAGGCTGAATGGGAGAAAAGGTTCTTCTCTGTAATGTGTTTCATTTTCCTCCATGGGAGAGCAGAAGGCTTAGTTCTTTTTTTATTTTTAAACTTTCAATTAATTTATTTTTAAGTGTATATGTCAATGATCTTTAATACATTGACAGAGTTGTACAATCATCACCACAATTCAAGAACCTTCTATCACCCCAAAATATCTCTTATGCCCATTTTTTGTCATTCCCTATTCCCACTCCCAGGCAATCACTAACCTGCTTTTCTTTGTCTATGGATTTGCCGTTTCTAAACATTTAATGTGAAAGGAATCATAAAACATGTGGCCTTTTCTGACTGCTTTTCTTCTCTTAGTATAATATTTTAAGGTTGTAGCATATACATTAGTAGTCCATTTCTTTTCATTGCTGAATAGTCTTTGAAAGCTATTTCTTAGTTCCTCCTCCCCCAACACCCCCGATTAAAAAAGGACCAGATGTGAGGCCCTGCGCCGTCCAGCTGCTGCTCACTTCTCCAAACTCACCTCTCACCACCCCCGACGCCCTGCCGTTCCCCACGCCGCGAGCATACTGGCCTTCTGTCGGATCCTCAGATGTGTCCCATCTAGTCTACTGCAGTGCTATGGAAAGTGCTGTCCCCTTCCCCTAAACACTAGCCCCTCCAGCGTGGACACATGTTCCTCACTCAGTTAATTCCTACTCATCCTTCGGATCTCTGTTTAAAACGTATTCCCTCAGAAAATCCTGCCCTGACCTTTCAGGCTGGGTCTGACTTTCCCTTACATGCTCTCTTAGCATCTCCATCAGAGCTCTTATTTAGTGTGTACTTAGTTCATGACATATGTAACTACTTCTTTAATGCCTGTCCCGCCCCTCCCCCACCCCTTCTCCACTTCCACTGAGTCCCCCTCCCCCTCCACCAAGCTATAGACGCCACAAGGGCTGGCACCGCATCTGTTTCGTTACCTGTAGCCCAGGACCAGGCACGTAATGGGTGCGCTGTAAATATTCACTCTTGCCTGCCTGCCTGCCTGCCTGAGCCTTTGCCTCTGGCGCTGCAGACACTAGATTTTCTCTCTTTGTGTCCAATTCTCTCATCACAGCAGGAGGAATCTGTACTTTATATGCCACGGAGTTCCTAAATGTGTCAGTCTATAAAGATGGGCTGTTTTCAACTGGTACCATCAACGGGTTGAAGATAAAGTCGACCTGACAGCTAGAATGTAGTCGGTACAAAGTGTCCGGGAGGCCCGCTGCCCCGTGTGGAATGGAGGGAATGTCCTTAAGTGATGAGAACTCCCGTACACTTCTCAGCTTTTCAAGTAGCTCCCGGGGAAGACCTGGGGGTAGCCTTGTTCAGAGAGGTGCTCACTCACGCTTTCATGTAACGCCCATTCCAGCGCACTGAGCGGCACTTCGGCTGTTTGTTTGACTCTGCTTTCAACACCTCTCTCGAAAATATGACATATGTCAGAATGAATCCAAGTAGCCTTCCAGCCAGCTTTCGAGGCCACACAGAGCTCTCCACCCATTGGGCACACTGAAAGACCCTTGATGCTGTTTGAGAACACCCCTCTTAATCTGCTGATAACCTTTTCTGTTTGGCTGGCAAGACCTAAGAAAACATTGCTTTTCATTTGGGCCGATTTAAAATAAAACAACCCCGAACCATCAACTGTTAAAAATGTGTCTCTTTGTACTTGTGCGTCTCTACTTTTGAGTCTTGGCAGGAGATTCTTAAGGGGCAAATGGACTAAATGAATGAATGCCAATCACAACAACAGCGGCGGAGAGTAATAATTCAATTCAACCAGCAGTTATTGAGTGCTTACGATGTGCGGGGCCCTGCACGCAGTCCCTGGGGGATAGAGATGAATAAACTGCAGTTTCTGCCCTCCAGGAGCTCATGATCTGGAAGAGGAGGCAGACGTGCTCATAAATAATGCTAATAAGGATGATGCTTGGAAACACTGGCATAGAAGTACAAGCAAAGGTCTACAGGAGTACAGGGAGGGAAAATCCATTTCAACTGAGAATAGAAGGCGAGCTGTCTTGGCAGCGGAAGGAATAAATACGACACACTGTTTCACTCTAACAACTTCAAAAGAAAAGAATGCCATCAAGACTTCAGACTGTGTTTGTATCCAGATGGGGCCCCTGGACTGTCTTGGAAGCCCAAGTTTCCCTTGAATACAGTTCTTGGTCCCAGGTGAGGAAGGTAGAAAGCAACTTCCTGCCCAACAAACCCCAGAAGGAGCAGTTCCGCTTTACCCATCAGGACAGACATCCTCCTGCTCCCGCCTCCCTGATGCCCAACCACCAGCCAAACAGGCACACAATCTGTAAGATGCGGCGCTGGTCCCCCATCGCTAAATTGAAGTCCCCTCCTCTGTGTAAACTGCCTTAGACCCACCTGGTAGGGGGGATGTGCACATGTGAAGGCGCATGCGCTCCTGGTTGGGCCAGCCTGCTTCCAAGCTTCCTGTGGTCTCTGGTACAAATCTGACTTTACCCGCTATATACCTCCCCTTGCAAAGGTCAGAAACTCATATACCCTAAGCTTGCAAAGATCTGACAGCATCGGTGTTAGGGGCAGCTGCATTTTAACAGGAATCCGAACCTTTACCATTGGGAGCGTGAGGGGCTGATGGGCCCACGGCTGCACCTGACCTAAACCTAGGATAACTCTGCTTATTTGGCCTAAGGGCAGAAAATAGTTTGCAGCTTGGTGTGAAACGGTGGTTTGCCCTATTTATAAAAAAAAAAAAAAAAAAAAAAAAAAAACCTTTTAAGGTTTAAGGATGAAAGCATTCGACAAGCTGGGAACAATGGCTACTCAACATTTCAAAGAGGTGGGTAACAGGTAATAAATACTGTGAATCCCAGAGCCCCAGGATGTGGCCTCTGATGAACACTCTCTGCAGTACTGCAATAGACTAGATGGGACACACCTGAGGATCCGACAGAAGGCCAGTATGCTCGCGGCATGGGGAACGGCAGGGCGTCGGGGGTGGTGAGAGGTGAGTTTGGAGAAGTGAGCAGCAGCTGGACGGCGCAGGGCCTCACATCTGGTCCTTTTTTAATTGGGGGTGTTGGGGGAGGAGGAACTAAGAAATAGCTTTCAAAGACTATTCAGCAATGAAAAGAAATGGACTACTAATGTATATGCTACAACCTTAAAATATTATACTAGGTGTTAAGTGTTAACACTTAAGACTCTCGACCTTGTTAGGGCAGCAGACAGATGCAGTCAGGAGGGCTTGGGAGTCTAGGTGGGCTCCAGGTGGGATGAACTGGCTATACCACTTGCTAACTAGAGATACGAATCTGAGCAAGTGACAAACCCTTTGCGCCTCACATTCTTCATCTGTAAACTGGGTCCAATGATTGCTACCTCATAGAATTGTGGGAGGGTTCATTATTGAGCTAATGCGTGTACAGGGCCTGGCACAGTGTTTGTGTGGGAAGGTACTGCTTCTCTCACCCTCTTGCCTCTTTCCCCTCTAAAACTAGCTATTAGAAGCTAATGAAGCATAATTTTAATATCTTCTGTGGTTATTCATTGAAGTTCCCTCAATTTAAAAAGTGGATTAGTTGAACAGTTTAGTGGCTCTAAGGTGCTTTTCCTGTGAGGTGGTCTGCAAAGTTTTCCCTCTAGAGATCATGAGTCCTCAGCACAACGAGTTCCCAGCTGAACTTAAAGGAATGATTGGGGGATTCTGCCAGCAGCTCAGGGAGCTACTGTGTGTCGTGGGTAAGAGATTTTCTCAGGACCCCAGAATTCATCCCTGTATTCAATACCTGCTTCTCCATGCCTACTACACCCTTTTTGTTTTTTGTCATATGAAGGTCAAAGTAGTAGAGACACTGTGTTCTCTAGGCCAGAGGTCTCTGAGCAGAGCATATTGAAAAGGTGTATGAGATACATCCAAGCGATGAGTTAGGCCTGTGGTCCAGGCACAAGGGGAGGCAGACGGGAGAGAGGCAGGGGACAGGGAAGGGGGGGGTGGTGGTGGAAGAAAAGCCTAACTAACAGCCGTATTCACTTGTTCTTCCAGTCCCCTGGATTTAAATGCCATCAATATGTTGAGAAGTCCTAAATCTAATCTCTAACCACGACCATTCCCTAAATTCCACACTCACGTATATACCTCCAACTGAACATCTCCACTTGAATATCGAATAGCTATCTTCAGCCCAGTACATCCACAACTTAATGATGAACCCCACCCTCCAAGACACGATCCTCCCTCAACTGTTACCATCTCCATAAATGGGATCGCCATTCATCTACTTGCTCAGACCAAACATCTTCGAGTTACCCTTGACTCTTCTCGTTTTGCTAGCATCTTTTGTCTACCCCATCGGAAATCTTATCAACTCTTCCTTCAACATACATCCAGATTATAACCGTGTCTCCGCAGCCCCATCACTGACCCTTCAGTCTAAGCCACTAACATCTCTTACCTTTATTACTGGAGTAACCTCCTAAAATGTCCCCCTTGCTGACATCCTTGTCCCCAGCTGTCTATTCAACATGGGAGCCAGAGTGATCCTGGTAAGTCAAAAGTCAGTTCATGCCACTCCTCTGCTCAAAACCTCTCAATAACGATCCATCTCAGAATAAAGTTCAAAGCTTTTGCTAGAGCCTGCGAGGCCCTATATGATCGGGCTCCCCTCTGCCTTCCTGAGTTCGTATCCCACCACTCTCCCCACACTTGGAACTAGTTTCTCTGTGATTTCCCTCTACAAATTCTCTGGCTTCCTTAAGAACCTTCTCACATTTTTCTCTATGCAGATCATTTGTAGTTGCAGTCAGAGTGGCATTTCAGAGAGCTTCCCAGCCTTCCTGAATTGTCTTCTCTTGCAGTGTCTCATGCTATGGACTGGGACGTCAGACTTTCCTCAGCCATCCCCCTTCTGGAGGTCAAAGACCGTGGTTTTTTGCTCACTCCCTCTTTAGGTTTTTATCACTTCTACCTCCCAAAAGATTCCCCCTGTTGGTCAGAATTAGGCATAAAGCCACAGTCCCTCTAGTTGTTTTCTCTAGGAAACTGTCAGCACAATTTTAATAACTTTTCAGCTGCTCCCTGGTCAGGTGAGCGATAACATCCCCCATAGAATACCTATAATATCTACTATCAGATTCAAAGATTTGCAAGCCCATGCATTCTTAAATAAATAATAACATGCACATGGTATAAAATCAACTAGTCTAAACACAAATTGAGTGAAAACTGACTATCCCTCCTTCTTTACCGGTTCTCCAGTTACTGTCCAGAGGCAACCACTTTCCCCAGACCCCTGTGGACCCTGTCAAAGAGAACTCTGTTATTTTGCAGAAATGATCCACACCCATTGTTTTAAAGGAAAATCAAACCATTCAGAAACAGTTCATAGCAGCACTAATTACAATACCCAAGACATGGAAACAAACCTAAATGTCCATCAACAGATAAATGGATAAAGAAGATGTGGTATACACACACACACACAAACACACACACACTGAAATACTACTCAGCCATAAAAAAGAATGCAATAACACCATTTGCAGCAACATGGATAGACCTAGAGATTATCATACTAAGTGAACTAAGCCAGAAAGAGAAAGACAAATACCATATGATATCACTTATATGTGGAATCTAAAATACGACAAAAATGAACATATCTATGAAACAGAAAGGAACTTACAAATATAGAGAACAAACTTGTGGTTGGCAAGGGAGAGGGGGAGCGGGGGAGGGATGGATTGGGAGTTTGGGGTTAGCAGGTGCAAACTATTATATATAGGATGGATAAATAACAAGGTCCTACTGTACAGCACAGGGAACTATATTCAATATCCTGTGACAAACCGTAATGGAAAAGAATATGAAAAAGAATATATATATATATCTGACTCACTTTGCTGTACAGCAGAAATTAACACAACATTGTAAATCAACTATACTTCAATAAAATAAATTTTGAAAAACCAGACACAAAAAAAGGCCTTTCAAAAAATCTAAAATAAAATGACACTGTTCAGAGATAACAATATTAATATTTTAATATATCCCTCTACACCCTGGACATCTCTCCCCACCTCCTCCAACGGCATGTAAGTAGAACCATAACGTACATCTTGTTGCATTTCTTGCCTTCTTCACTTAACATAATGTCATGGGCTTCTTTCCATATCAACGCCTATATATCTGCGTGAATGCCGATCTAGCACACGGTGCGGCTTCACCCCTCTCCTAGCAGATATGCTTTGTGATAGGGCAGCCCCTTCTGCCTCCAGGCTTTAGGCTGGTCCCACTAAATTCCAGTGAGTACTGTGATCTCACATGTGTTGTCCTCCATTAGACCTTCAGGCTGGCTTTGCATATCACATGGGTCAAGTCAGAAAAATTCCAGGATCTAAGTTTTATTTTCCAGTCACTTCCAATCATTATTCTCATGGCAGTATTATTTATTGTTAGGACCTTCAGAGTCATCTTCAGGGTGGAAAAATTATATGTAGGTCTCATGGGACAATGTGCTAAAAAAGTATGTAGGCATCATTAATTTTTAATGCATTTATTGAGCATCTACTATGTGACAAGCACTGTTGTAGTAATAAACAAAACCAAAAATTCTTGTCCTTGTGCAACTTATTTTCTAGTGGGACTAGACAAACGGTAACCAAAGAAATATATCAGATGGTGATAATTGCTAAGAAGAAAAATAGAGCAGGGTAAGGGGCAGAGAGTGATCACACGGGTGGTTATAGGTATATGTGTGTGCTGTTTCACCCACAGTACTAGGGATGACTTCTCTGATGAGAAGACAATTGGCAAGATATCTAAATGAATTGAGGGGCAAGTCCTGCAAATATCTGGGTAAAGAGCATTCCTGGCTGAGGGTTCAGGAAATGCAAAGGCCCTGATTTGAGGATATGCTTAGCATCTTTAAGGAACAGCATGGGGCTTCATTATGTTCTGAGCAAGAACAAAGTCAGGGGAGACTGAAGGAGTAATGTTGATGGAATTCAAGAATGGCAGAACTCCAAATCTGTTGTCTTCTCTGAAAAAGGCAATGAGCTTCAGACTGAAAAGGTTAGAAAAGAACTTTAGTGAGAGTCAGCGGAAGACCAAAATTGAGATGAGAGTGTAAGAGAACACATAGGAGATATATAAATGAGTTTGAAAGTCCTTACTCAGGTGACTGTGTCCCCAAAGGAGAGAGCTTAGATAAAAAAGAAAACACAACACACACAGAATGCTATCATGCTATCATGCCAGAGTTTGAGGAATCAGAGAAAATAGGAGAGAACCTGAAATCAAGGAAATAAATACTTATTTTGATTTTCAAAAGTGGCAAAAGATTAGATGATTCTGGACATTACAAATTTATGAGCGTGATGTTGATATCGGATAAAGCTATAAAAATGGAACATTAAATGGATGGTTTAGGTGCACCTAATAGAATTTGTAGTGGTTGCCAGGGTCATAAATGATCATTGGGACCAAAATAGGTTCACTAGGGACAAGGCATATCTGACTAACCTCAACTCCTTCTTTGGCAGGGTTTCCAGATTGGTAAACCTGGAAACATAGTAGGCAGAAAATCTGGACAGCATCAAGGCATTTGTAGGTACTGTCACTTGGATATTGAGCTGGAAGTAATCTGCTGGTGGTGTGCCATTGAGGTCTGTCTTGGTCAATGATTTTTTTTTTTTTCTTTTTTTTTTTTTTTGCGGTACGCAGGCCTCTCACTGTTGTGGCCTCTCCCATTGTGGAGCACAGGCTCCGGACCCGCAGGCTCAGCGGCCATGGCTCACGGGCCCAGCTGCTCCGTGGCATGTGGGATCTTCCCGGACCGGGGCACGAACCCGCGTCCCCTGCATTGGCAGGCGGACTCTCAACCACTGCGCCACCAGGGAAACCCTGGTCAATGATTTTATTGATGACTTGCATCAATAGAAGGCCACTTATTAGACTTGGATATGACACAAAGCTGGAAAGGCTAGTAAATATCTTGGTTGACTGAAATGGGATCCCAAAATAATGTGACTTAGAAGAATGATGGGCAGAATTTAGACCAATGAAATTTAGTAGAGTACATGATTTTGCATTTGAGCACAAAAAGCACTCATGATAAGGAGCTTCAAGTTTTAGTTGACTATAAATTCTCCAGTGTGATATGGCCACCAAAAGAGCAAATGTGACCTTAAGACTTCATCATACTAGAAGGACATCTTTAAGATACTAGACAGTGAGTTCTCCGGAGGCAGGGACCCTGCTGAGCTTGTTCACTGTCACATATCCATGATCTAGCGTGGTACCTGCTGCATGGTATATACTCACTGATTGAATAATGTGGTGGCCCTGCTTTATTCTGCCTTGGTCGTCTCATAGCTAGATTTCTACTGTCAGATCTGTCTACTGCACTTTGATGGAGATATTGACAAACTGCAGAGAGTGAGCAGGATGGTGAAAGGAATAAAAACCATATCCTATTGAGTCAATCAACAACTATATACTAAGTGCTAGAGAAAACATGCCCAGTCCCTGCCCTCATGGTGCTTACATTTACTTGGAGAGATAGACAGACTTACAAACAGACAGCTAATCATCTTTCAGGGTAAAAAGATCATGATGGAGATGGGAAGGAGGGTTCTTTTCGAGATGATGGTCAGGGAAGGCCTCTCTGAGGAGCTGATATTTAAGCAAAATGAAGTAAGTAAACAAACCTTGCTGCTTTCTGAGGGAAGAGCATTTCTGGTAGCAGGAAGAAAAAGTGTAAAGTCATTGAGACAAGAATACGCTGTACATGTTTGAGGAACAGAAGGAAGCCACGTGTTACAGGTGAGGAGCAAGAGATTAGGCTAGAGAAGAAGCCAGGGCCTCCTTATGAGAAAAGTCACAAAAGCTGGGAACATTCAGACTGAATGGTAGGGGAGGCGGAGTGGGGTGGAGCTTCAGAAAAGGAACAGGCCATCTTCAAATACTTACAGGCCTGTGGTGCATAAGAGAGAGTAAATGTGTTCTGGAAGGCACCACTGGACTCCCATTGGATCAATGGGTTGAATCTACTGAAAAATTTCTGTTCAGTAAAAAGAACTTTATATCTGTCAGAACTATTTCCAGATGGATTGGGCTATTTCATAGAACAGTCATCACCATGTCACTGGAGAGATTTGAAGTGAGCTGAGGCTACCTCCCCACTTGGAGGGGCAGGGGGAGACCTGGAAGGGATATTCAAGGCTCAGGTGGGATTAGATTTGATGCCCTTTAAGGTGTGAGATTCTAGTCTAAACTTATTTCCTGAAATAACACTCCCTTGATACTAATTATGGTCAAGGTAAATACTTGCTCGCTGATGGATCCAAGATTACACATGATGCTCAAGATGAATTTAAGAGTTAAGACACTGAATCAAAACGTCAGAAAGCATCTGGAGGTCTTTTCATGCAATATGTAAGTGAAAAGGGTCTAGGAGGTACCAGATTTACTGAAGTTAATACTTACTATGTCTGACTACAGAAATGTCCTTAAATCGATGTTACTGGTGATAACTAAGGACAGGGTAGTCCCCCCACCCCATGTCTCTTTCCCTTGGACAACTCAGCGCCAATCGCAGGAGCATTTCCAGCCATTCTTGCTCAGATTCCCTTGATAGCAGCAGTGTAAATAATCAGCACTGTTTGCCTCTGTTTAAAAACATGTCCTCCTCACCGTTCAAAAACTCATTCTTCTTCAACGCTGAGCCTACGGGGGCTGTTCAATTATGAGGTCATTCTGAAAGAATTCTGAAAGAAAAAAAATGCATCGGCCTCTGCCTAAACGGTTAGAATGGGTTGTTAGAATGGGCCTGAATATATCAAATAACTGCGGTCCTCCACTTCCTTCTGGATCGACCTCAAAGACGGCTTTTTTTTAAACTATAGAACTGAGAACTATTGAGTTAAAGTTTAGAAGTTTAAACTTCAGTGACTTAGACAAATGTGTAAGAGGTCCATGGTGAATTTGAATTCATCAAATGGCATCTTCCAATTGTGGAGGCCCAGGGAATGAAAGGAGGACCATTTTAATACTAAGTTGAGATAAAACAGAATTAAACAATTAAATTTGCTTCCTGGCTCCCTTCCCCCCACAAAGAAACTCATAACAAAATATATATATTTAAATTTTCCCTTCTTTTGGATTGTAAATGCTTTCCTCTCCTACTATGGTTGATAAAGAATGGATCACAAGGTTACATAAAGAATACAAAATATTTATCTTTCTTTTTAAATACAAAGAAGTATAAATAAAAAAGAAATAACTCACAGAAAAGAACTTAAGCAAGCACTTCACAGATGAGGAAATGTAAATGACCTATATACATATGAAAAGATGCTCAACCTCAACAGTGATCAGAGAAATGCAAATTATAACCCTAATGAGGTACCATATTGCCTAATAGGTAAGAAAATTTTTAAAGACTGATAACATTCAGAGTGGATGAAGCTCTGGGGAAAAGGGCATTCTTTTACTTTTTTTTTTTTTTTTTTGCGGTAACTGGGCCTCTCACTGTTGTGGCCTCTCCCGTTGCGGAGCACAGGCTCCGGGTGCACAGGCTCAGCGGCCATGGCTCACGGGCCTAGCCGCTCCGCGGCACGTGGGATCTTCCCGGACCGGGGCACGAACCCGTGTCCCCTGCATCGGCAGGCAGACTCTTAACCACTGCGCCACCAGGGAAGCCCAAGGGCATTCTTATATATTGATAAACTAGTACAACTTTTTTGGAAGGGAAATCAGAAATATCCATCAATATTCTCAAGGCATATAACTTTGAGTCAAACATTTCACTTCTAGGAATCTGTCCTGCAAAAATACTCATATAAGTGTAGAAATGTATGTATAAGGTCAGAATCATTGCAATATTATTTGTAATGGTGAGAAATTTGAGAGGAAGCTAAATATTCATTAGTAAGGAACTGGTAAATAAAATATGGCACAAACTCCAGAATACTAATGCTGCCATTACAAAAAGTTAGTAGATCTGCATTACTGACATACAAGGATGTCCACAATATACTGGTGTATCACTGAGTTAGAACAGAGCAAGTTGTTCAATAGTATTCATTGTATGATCACACTGTTATTTCTAACATTTTTGAAATAAAAGTTAACATGATAAACAATTCTGTGCATAATTTTTAGTCTGCTTCCCTTCAGATAGACCCTCTTAGAATTGGAGTTAGAAATGGAGTCAGTGGGTCAAAGGGAAACACATTTAAAAAATTTTTTTAATTGAAGTATAATTGATTTACAATGTTGTGTTAGTTTCAGGTGTAGAGCAAAATGATTCCGTTATATATATATATATATATATATATATATATACACACACACATATTCTTTTTCAGATTCTTTTCCATTATTGGTTATTAAAAGAGACTGAACAGAGTTCCCTGTGCTATATAGTAAATCCTTGTTATTTATTTTATATACAGTAGTGTGTATCTGTTAATCCCAAGCTCCTAATCTATCCCTCCCCTCCTTCCCCTTTGGTAACCATAAGTTTGTTTTCTATGTCTGTGAGTCTATTTCTCTTTTGGAAATAAGTTCATTTGTATCATTTTTTTAGATTCCACATATAAGCGATATCATATGATATTTGTCTTTCTCTGTCTGACTTACTTCACTCAGTATGATAATCTCTAGGTCCATCCATGTTGCTGCAAATGGCATTATTTCATTCTTTTTTATGGCTGAGTAATATTCCATTGTATACATACACCACATCTTCTTTATCCATTCATCTGTCGATGGACACTTAGGTTGATTCCTTGCCTTGGTTATTGTAAATAGTGCTGCAATGAACATTGGGGTGCATGTATCTTTTCAAATTAGAATTTTCTTCTTTTCCAGATATATGCTCAGGAGTGGGACTGCTGGATCATATGGTAGTTCCATTTGTAGTTTTTTTTTTTTGTTTTTTTTTTTTGCAGTACGTGGGCCTCTCACTGTTGTGGCCTCTCCCGTTGCGGAGGGGCCCAGCCGCTCTGCGGCATGTGGGATCTTCCCAGACTGGGGCACGAACCCGTGTCGCCTGCATTGGCAGGCGTACTCTCAACCACTGCGCCACCAGGGAAGCCCATATTTGTAGTTTTTTAAGGAACCTCCATACTGTTCTCCATAGTGGCTGTACCAATTTACATTCCCACCAACAGCGTAGGAGGGTTCCCTTTTCTCCACATTCCCTCCAGCACTTATTATCTGTGGACTTTTCGATGATGGCCATTCTGACTGGTGTGAGGTGGTACCTCACTGTAGTTTTTTTTTATTATTTATTTATTTACTTACTTGGCTGTGCTGGATCTTAGTTGAGGCACGTGAGATCTTCGTTGCCGCGTGCAGGATCTTCATTGCAGCATGCAGGCTCTTAGTTGTGGCATCCAGACTCTTAGTTGCAGCATGCATGTGGGATCTGGTTCCCTGATCAGGGATCGAACCCGGGCCCCCTGCATTGGGAGCATGGAGTCTTAACCACTGGACCACCAGGGAAGTCCCCTCATTGTAGCTTTGATTTTCATTTCTCTAATAATTTGCCATGTTGAGTATCTTTTCATGTGCCTCTTGGCCATCTGTATGTCTTCTTTGGAGAAATGTCTATTTAGGTCTTCTGCCCATTTTTTGATTGGGTTGTCTGAGCTGTTTTTATATTTTGGAAATTAAGCCCTTGTCGGTTGCATTGTTTGCAAATATTTTCTCCCAGTCTGTAGGTTGTCTTTTCATTTTTGTTTATGGTTTCCTTTGCTGTGCAAAAGCTTATCTTTGATTAGGTCCCATTTGTTTATTTTTGCTTTTACTTCTATTGCCTTGGAAGACTGACCTAAGAAAACATTGCTACAATTTACATCAGAGAATGTTTAGCCTATGTTCTCTTCTAGGAGTTTTATGGTGTCATGTCTTATATTTAAGTCTTTAAGCCATTTTGAGTTTATTTTTGTGTATGGTGTGAGCGAGGGGAACACACTCTTTAAGGCTTTTGTTACATATTGCCAAATTTATTTCTACTTTTTCTAAAAAGGTGCCCTTTCTGGAACCTCAATGCCCCTTTCTTCCTGCAGTTTCACAGTGTGCTTACTTGCTGTATCAGTCTTTCCTGATACTTTCCTTTGTATTGAATGTACATATATATCGCAAAGGACTGCCACAATAAGGTTAGTTCATACATCCATCACCTCTCATAATTGCCATTGCGGGAATATATTATTTAATGATTCAAGAGGGGCAGTGCTTAACCTGAAGGACTAAATCTCTAATGGCAGCATTTTAGGGTACAGTGGCAACAAGACAGAGAAGGGCTGGGACTGTGGGATCTTCCTGGCACCTCTCCTCATACCACCAAGCATCAGGCTGTTGGGCTGGTTATATAAACAAGTCACTGATACAAATCTCTCACAGCTGTCAAGGGTTCTAGAATTTCTACTGAAAAGGAGCAACAAAAAGCCTTCAACCACAAGACCACCTCCACTTCACTGCAGCCACTAGCTTCTAGGTCAAGCCCCAGATCTACTCATTATCACTAAATACGGGCTGTCCTCACCGTGCATAGCAGTGTGGGATGTTGAAAATGACTCCCAACTGAAACAGTGCAAAGCAATCATTGGGGAAAATTCCAATTGTTCTGTGACATTTAAAATTTTTGGTCAAAATGGTGAAAACTCACTATTTCACGATAAGTGTATAGAGAGAATGAAAAATCGTAAAAATAATATTTACTTAGTACACTGTAACTTAAAACATTAGAAACATTGAGAAGTAAGTGTTCCATGTCTTTGTAAAAAACTTATCAAGGGTAGTTTGAATAGTACTTACCTCCTTCTTCCCATAACTTACAATAGTAAGAGAACCTCTCTTCAGGCTTTGGTGAATTGCCCTACTCCTTTTGAAGTCTGGATCGGTTTCCACCATTTTATCCTTTGCACTTTCTATACTGTGAAAGATCTCTGAGTTCCTTCAGTGTGAACTTTTTGCTGGCGTCACCTCCTCTGGGATATCTATTCTTTATGTTACAACTTTCCTCATTTATGTTAGAAAGTTTACCTGCACTGAGTTCCTCTGGCTGCAGAGCATGGGTCTGTCAAATGGGGGCAGTGTCAACATTACCATGGTCCCTTGGTCAGCTATTTCTTCTGTCATGCCATATACCTTTGATTTGAGTGTCACTTTCAGCTCTATAATTTTTCATTTCTTTGCTGCACTTTCATTTTTGTTGGCCAATTCCTCCTTTTCTCATTATTCATTTTTATAAAATGTGTGGGTTTATCACTGCGAATCAAGGAGGTGACGCGAGTACACACTGTCCATACATAAACTGAATAACGTGTATCACCAATGCCAATCACCAACAGACTTTAAAAGAAGTGAAGTGATTGTTCACTGATCGTGATGCACATCTGTTACTTATGTAGTGATTTGTGGACTGAAAAGAGCAACCAGCACAATCTGTACTTTATGTAATTACTCAGTATGTGATGATAACTGAAATGTGAAGTGTGTTATTAGGGACGCTATTATTCAACTAAACTGTGGTAATCGAATTTGTGGATATCAGAACCATGCACCTCACTTGCTTTCAGTTTATTCTAAACACAGCAGCCAGAGCAATCTTGCTAAAGCAGCAATCACATCTGACCCTCCTCTGCTCAAAACACGCCGATGACTGCCATCTTCCTCAGAGTAAAAGCCAAAGCCCTTCCTGTGATCGACAAGGGCCTCGTGACCTGGCCCTCCTCTTCTACTACTCTTCATCTCACTTCCTCCTCTCCAGCTACACTGGCCTCCTTGCTGTTCTTTGCATTCAGAGCATTCTTCTGTCTCAAGGCCTTTCCATTGGCTGTCCCCTTGGCCTAGGACTCTCTCCCGCAAGATGTCCACCTGGATAACTTCCTCACTTCTTTTAAGCCTTTGAACAAAACTAACTTTCTCATAGAGGCCCATGCTAGCCACCCTACTTAATCCTGCAACCTGCTTCCTGCTCCGAGACCCAGCATGCTCAATCCACCTTCCCTGGCTCTGCCTTTTCTTTTTCCGGTAGCACCTATTACTGTCCAACATACTATACAATTTACTTATTTTAAAATATCTATTGTTTAAACTCTACTCAGTGCTCTGTGGTGACCTAAATGGGAAGGAAATCCAAAAACAGAGGGGATATATGTATACATATAGCTGATTCAATTTACTGTGCAGTAGAAACTAACACAACATTGTAAAGCAACTATACTCCAATAAAAATTAATTATAAAAAGAAAGAAAGAAAGAAAAAAATTAGTTTGGTGGTTAGATGCAAGGAATGCTATATGCTGACAGTTACCGAGGTGTATTCTCTATGGGTCCCCCACAAGCCCGCCCGAACCACATGGGTTTCCAGAATCATACATACAGATGATGATGGGGTCACCATTCAGGCTGCTCTCCAGAAAAAAATGAGAATGAGAACCTCTAAACAGAGACAAAAAAATAAATAAAAAGAAAAATTGTTTATATTCTTTCTCCCCTCACAATAGTGTAAGGTCCATGAAGGCAGGGAACTCCGTATGTTTGATTCACTGCTGTTTTCCAAGTAGTTAGAATAGTGTTTGGCATAGAGTAGGTGCAGAGTGAATAACTATTAAGTGAACAAATGGAATAATCCATCCCACTATTCCCAAGCAGGTTCTTCTCAAACCAGGTGTTACAAATCTTTTTCAGAAAACAAGGTCACCCTAGGACTAAGGCACCAGGGTTGATGGGGGGAAAAAAAACCCCAAACAGACAAGATGTCAAGTTGTATGTCTTGCAGAATAGCCTGAGAGAAGATTAATCCCAGGGAACTCATTCAATTAGGTGAGAACATGAAACTTGCCACAGTTGCTTTTCAGAGTAGACAGAAGAGCAGAGCTCATCATTCTCTCTCCTCTAAGAGGCCCAGCCATTTCCCGAAGGAACACACCTGTAATTTAAATCTTTCACTGGTTAAAACAGATTCGGGGAAGATATGTGAATCGTCTCTTAAGCTGTATCTACAAAGCAAATCCCCCAAAGCAACCACAGTTCCCTTCCAATTTACCTCAACCCTTAGCGAAGGCCACAGACACTACCATGGTGCTTAAAATAAGGAGTGCTCCGAGATTCTTTGGTTATCACCTTGCTTCCACACATAAACAGATGCTTCCTTTTTCACCTTTAAGCAAAGGGAATCCTAATCTTCTTCCATAGCTCAATATTTTCTAATTCTCAGAGAATGTGTCCTCATTCACTATCTACCTGCAAGTGAAGGTCACTTATTTTCTCTTCCTCCTACAGAGATGAACTGATCTTCATCTTGATTCATATATTCAACTCAAATTCATTCTTTTCATCCTCAAACTGAATAACACCCATTCACTTCACTTTTTATCATACAGTTCTAATTTTCCAGCCCTTTCAAATGTCTTTTTTAAAAAGTTCTCCATACACTGGGTGCGATGACCTTTTTGATGCAGGCCAGGCCAACTGCTCCACCCACTAAGCTGATTTCTGGCGGTAGCAGTACTTCCCAGCTTGCTAAAGTTCTGAAGTGCAGATTATCCCCACTTCCTGGGCAACGGTCTGGTCATTCTTCAGGAATGCCTATTTTGTCTTGGATCAAGTTCTCTCTTTCTCTGTGTTAGACTCCTAGTTTTGCACCTAAAATATTCCTGGAAACTTATACTGAAGTCCAGTGCTTGCCCCACTTGTGATTCCAGAAATCATCCTGGGAGAATATGAGGTCTCCGTGAGAATATTTAAATTTTGTGCTTTTATTTTGATGCTTATCTAAAAAAGACCTTTATGTAGGCATGCTATGAATCATCTGGATGGCCACCTTCTAACAGAAGATTGACATATGGTTCCTGGGCTTGACTCTGCTTTTGATTTAAGATCAAGGAGGTTCCAAGCAGTGATATTTGAATTGTAGTGGGCTAATGGGTAAAGAAGGGAAGCAAAGGCCAGATGTGTGTTGTAAAAGCAAAGGTTTCACCATCTGTTTTGAAAAATATATATTCAATATATGTTGAATTTTTGCAGATAATAATGTGGTCAGCCAGATATGCCATCAATTAGAGATGTATGTCTGCAATACTAGCCTGTGAAATCTGACTTAAATAGTATAAGGAATTCTATGGTGCCGAGAGAACTTAAATATTGGTGTACAATTATTCTTAGAGTAATCTGACCATGTGTATTTATTATAAAGAACATATAACACATCAGGTAATTAAATTCTAATTAAAAAAATAAAGAATCTTAGACCAGAAGAAAAAAAAAGCCAAACGTTTCACAGTGGTTTGAATGGAAAAAAGGGAGGGAAGACTGAGTCACCACTCAGTAGTATAAGCATCCCATTTTTAATTTAAACTAATTTAAATTGAATTCCTGCCACTTACAACCAAAAGAGTCTAGACTAATGCAAGTTCTAAATAAAATGTGTAAAAGTTTAAAAATAGACCAACAAATAGGAAAGACTGGAAACCATTCTAGGGTCTATCAAACAGAATGTATGAAGTAAATAATGACAGGTATATTCCCACTGTAGGGCGCTCATCCTCTGATACACTGATATGGAAAGATCTCCAGGATATACTATTAAGTGAAAAGTGCACAGTGCAAAGCAGTATATACAGTATATTGCCATTTGTATAAGAAAGCGTAAAAATGTATATATTTGCTTTCATTTTCATAAAGAATCACTATCTATAGGGGCTGGGGGCAGGTAAATGGTACTATATGTGAGAGTAAGACTTTTCTGTGGGTTCCTTGTTATATCAGTTTGACTTTCGAACCATGAAAATGTGCTACCTATTCAAAACCATAATAATAACAAATATATCTACAGACTATTAGAGGGTGGCATCTGTTTCCAATGAGCTAGTAAATATAACCCCTCATTAAACTTTTCCCTTAGACACTCTCTTCTGGGATCTATTTCTAGCATTTGGTATTTTTTTCCTTTACAACTGAGCACAGCTCTCCACCTGAGAATACCCAGAGCAGCTGGTAGCCTCAACAAACTTGTCTCTTCTGAGAACTGTTTGAATAAATCCGACCAGAAAGTAAATTATGCATGTTTTCAAACTTCAGTTGGAATTAGAGCGAATTAGAGTATTTAGATAAAATTTGAATCCAATTAGTCCAAAAGGAAAAAAAAATACATTTTATTTCTACTGACCTCTAACTAAAATGAAACAGTGCCTTTTGTTATGGTGTAAGCAACAGACCAAAGTAATATCAACAACACTTATGACTTGATCACCAATAGAAATCACAGATATTCTCATATCACGTTCCAATTGTTGTAGATATCTCAAAATATCATCATGCTCATCAGTACCTCAAAATTATAATAGTTATTAAACCCACCAATAGATCTTGTTATTTCCAAGTTCATAAAGATATACCTATATCTATACTTATCTACGTAAAACTATATTATAAATTTTCAAATAGTTGAATAACTTTTTCCAAGTGATTGGCTCCTCGGTAATACTATGTATTTTAGCTTTGAAGTGCTAAAACTATAAAACTCTTAGAAGAAAAAACACAGGCGTAAATCTCCATGACCTTGAATTAGGCAATGGTTTGTAGAACATGACACCAAAAGTGTAAACAACTAAAGAAAAAATAGATAAATTGGACTTCATCAAAATTTAAAACTTTCGTGATTCATATGATACCATCAAGAAAGTGAAAACACAACCCACAATATGGGAGAAACTGTTTGCCAATAATATATCTGACAAGGGACCTGTATCCACAACATACAAAGAACACCTAAAAAACAATAATAAAAAGACAACCCAATTAAAACATGGACAAAGCATTTGAATATACATTTCTCCAAAGATATACAAATGGCCAATAAACACATGAAAAGGTGCTTAACAGCATTAGTCATTAGGGAAGTGCAAATCAAAACCACAATGAGATACTACTTTATACCACTAGGATGACGATAATTTTTTTTTAATTAATAGCAAGTGTTGGTAGAGATGACAGAAATTGGAAGCCTCCTACATTGCTGGTGGGAGCTGCTTTGGAAAACAGTTTGACAGTTCCTTAAAAGGTTAAACATAGAGCTACCATGTGACCTAGCAATTCCACTCCTATGTATATGCCCAAGAGGAATGAAAACATATGTCTATACAAAAACTTGTACACCAGTGTTCATAGCAGCATTATTCATAATAGCGAAAAAGCGAAGACAATCCAAATGTCCATCAACTGGCGAACCGGTAAACAAGATGTGGTATATCTATATGCTAGACTATGATTCAGCCAAATAAGCCAGACACAAAAAGACAAATATTGTATGGTTGCACTTACATGAGGAAACTACAACAGTTCTGTCTACAATAGCTTCTGTCATAGAGACAGAAGGTAGAATAGTGGTTACCAGGGATTGGGGGTAGAGGAGAATGGGACTTTATTATTTAATGGGTACAGATTATGAAAAATTCTAGAGATGGATGGTGGTGATGGTTGCACAACAACGTGAATGTTTAGTGCCACTGAACTGTATACTTTAAAATGGCTAAATTGGCCAATTTTAAGTTATACATATTTTGCCACATTACAAAAAGGAATGAAGTGTTGATATGTACTACAGCATGGATGAGCCTTGAAAACATTAAGTGAAAGAAACCAGACACAAAACCTGTATATCATATCATCCCACTGATATGCTATATCCAGAATAGGTACACATACAATGATAGGAAGTAGATCAGTGGTTGCCCAGGGCCAAGAGAGAAGGGGAGGATGGAGATTTACTGCTAATGAGTACAAGATTTCCTTTGGGGATCATGATAATATTTTATAATTCAATACCATCGATTCTTGCACAGCTCTGTAAATATACCGAAAACCCATTGATTGTATACTATAAATAGGTAAATTTTATGATAGATAAAATATATCTGAATAAAACTCTTTAAAAAACTGGAAAGAAAGATGCAAAATTTTCATTATTTGTAGATGCTTTGATTGTATACTAGGCAAGTCCAACAAAATCAACAGAAAAATCTTATAAACAATAAGATGCAGTAGAGTGAATGGATACCAAAATGATATATAACAACAAATACATTTCTATATGTAAACCACAACTACTTAGAAAGCATAAAGGAAAGATAGACCCCCATTTATAAGAGAAAAATGACCTATGAATAAAGTTATCAAGCAAAATATAATATGTAGATGAAAAATTTTTAAATGCAACTAAGGTACATACAGGAATAATTATAATGGAAAGACATACTTTACTCCTGGCTAGAAATACTCAATATTATAAAGATATCAATTCTCCCTAAATTAATCACTACCTTTAACATGGTCCCAATAAAAATACAAATAAAATTTGAGGGCAAAAACAGAGTCAAAGATTCTTATGAAAAAAATACAATAGCCAGAAGAACTCTGAAGGAGAAAAGCAATGAGAGGGGATAGACCTACCTCATATAAAGCATATTATAAAGCTTCATTAATTAAAGCCATTTGAAACAGGTGCACGATTAGACAGACAAATCAATGGAAAACAGATCCAAATACTTATGGGAATTTAGTGTATGATAAATTTGGTATTTTAAATTAGTAAGGAAACACTAAATGGTAGTGGGATGACTTTAACAGGCCTTTCAAAGCCTGACATAAACCCCAAAACCATAAAAAGAAAAGATTTATAGATCTGACTACATAAAAGTAAAAATTTCTGCATAGAGAAAAAATAATAAAAGACAAACACTAATGCCATACAGAATCTTGCCTCAGGGTCTGTGCACTTGCTGTTCCCTCTCATCGGAATTTTCTTTTCCCAGATGGATACAGGCTCATTCTATCTTTACCTCTTTGAGTGCTCCTTCTTAGTTTCCCTTGCTGCCTCCTACTCATCTCTCCACCCAGGCCTCAATCTCTAGACCCTCTCTCTTCAGTATCTACATTCACTACTCCCTTGGTGACTTCATCTTGTCTCATACCCTTCAACTGCATTTGTTTGTAGTCAACCCTCAAATATAAACATATATATATATATATATATATATATATATATATATATATATATATATATCCCAGATTTCTCTCTAGAACACCAGTCTAGAACACATCCAGCTTCCTACTTGGCATCGTCACGTAGTTGTCTAATAAACAGTTTACGTGCAAAACTGAATTCTTGATCTTCCCTCACCCTTCCAAAACTTCTTTAATCACAAACTTTCCCATCTCGGTTGATGGCAACTCCATCATTCCAGTGTTGGGGCCAAAAATCTTATAGTCATCCTTGACTCCTCTCTTCTCATACCCTACATTCAGTATGTCAGGAAACATTTTTATTTTTACCTTCAAAATATAAGCAGAATCCAATCACTTTTGCCCTTACCATTGCTGACACCCTGTTGCAAGTCATCATCATCCCCTGCCTGGGTGATGACAGTAGCCTTTTAATGATTCTCTTTACTTCTCTCTTTCCTCCGTAAAGTCTGTTTTCAACACAACACTCAGATTGATCCTTCAAAAATGAAAGTTATGTCACATCACTCGTCTGTATAAAACTCTCCAGTGGTTCTCATCCATTTCAGAGTAAAAGCCAAAATCCATTCAATGGCCCACAAGGCCCTTCATGATGTCATCTATTTAAACTTGCAAACTCTCGATCTGGCACTCCTGATCCCTCTTAGCCTACTCTACTTTTTCTTTTACCCATAGCACATACCACCTACTAACAGTACACATTGCATTTATTATTACATTTATTGCTTGTTTCTTCCCCCACTTGATTGTGTGAACCACGGGGGCAAGACTTCTTTTTTGTCTGCCTTGTTTTCTGCTGTAACCCAAGAGTCTAGAATTGTGCTTGGCACAGTGTAAGTACTCAATAAATATTTTTGAAATGAATGAATATCTGCATGTCTTACCTCCTCATTTCCTTCAGGTTTCTGCCCAAATGTCACCTTATTAGAAAGGCCTTCCCTGGCCACTATGTATAAAATAGCAACTCCCCCATCTCAGGCATTTCCTACTTCTTTTACAATGCTTTATTATTTTATTCTACTTAGCATCACCTGGAATATTATTTTTTTTATTGCCTGTCTCTCTCCATTAAAATATAAGTTCTATGAGGGCAGGGACTTTGTTTTTTTCACCACTGTTCCCCAAAACCAAGCACACTACTTGACACTTAGTAGGCGTTCAATAAATATCTCATGAAAGAGTGAACAAACACCACAGATAAAGGGGGTATTTTCTTAATATTTATTAAGAAATAATGCCCTCCTTTGACAAAGGAGGCAAGAATATACAATGGAGAAAAGGCAGTCTCTTGAGCAAGTGATGTTGAGAAAGCTGGATAACCTCATGTAAATCAGTGAAGTTAGAACACTCCCTCACACCATACACAAAAATAAACCCAAAATGGCTTAAAGGCCTAAATATAAAACATGACACCCTAAAACCCCAGAAGAGAACATAGGCAAACATTCGCTGACATAAATCATAGTGATCTTTCCTTAGGTCAGTCTCCCGAGGCAATAGAAATAAAAGCAAAAATAAACAAATGGGACCTAATCAAACTTACAAGCTCTTGCACAGCAAAGGAAACCATAAACAAAAGGAAAAGACCACCTACGGACTGCGAGACAATATTTGCAAACGATGTGACTGACAAGGGCTTAATTTCTAAAATATACAAATAGCTCATATAACTCAATATCAAAAAACCCCAAACAACCCAATGAAAAAATGGGCAGAAGACCTAAATGGACATTTCTCCAAAGAAAACATACAGATTGCCAAAAAAACACATGAAAAGATGCTCAAGATCACTGATTATCAGAGAAATGCAAATCAAAACTACAATGAGGTATCACCTCACACAGGTCAGAATGGCCATCAACAAAAAGTCTACAAACAATAAATGCTGGAGAGGGTGTGGAGAAAAGGGAACCCTCTTACACTGTTGGTGGGAATGTAAACTGGTACAGCCACTATGGAGAACAGTATAGAGGTTCCTTAAAAAACTACAAATAGAGCTACCATATGATCCTGCAATCCTACTCCAGGGCATATATCCGGAGAAAACCATAATTCCAAAATATACATGCACCCCAATGTTCATTGCAGCACTATTTACAGGAGCCAAGACATGGAAGCAAACTAAATGTCCATCAACAGAGGAATGGATAAAGAAGATGTGGTATATATATAAATGGACTCTTACTCAGCCATAAAAAAGAACAAAATAATGCCATTTGCAGCGACACGGATGGACCTAGAGATTATCATACTGAGTGAAGTAAGGCAGACAGAGAAAGACAAATATCATATGATATCACTCATATGTGGAATCTAATTTTTAAAAAAATGATACAAATAAATTTATTTACAAAACAAAAACAGACTCACAGATTTCGAAAACAAACTTAGGGTTACCAAAGGGGAAACACGGGGTGGGGAGGGATAAATTAGGAGCTTGGGATTAACAGACACACACTACTATATATAAAATAGATAGCCAACAAGGACCTACTGTATAGCACAGGGAACTCTACTCAATATTCCATAATAACCTATATGGGTAAAGAATCTGAAAAAGAATGAATATATGTATAACTGAATCACTTTGCTGTACACCTGAAACTAACACAACATTGTAAATCAACTATACTTCAATAAAAAATTTTTTAAAAGATAGGTGAAAGAAAAAAAAAAAACTAAAAATAGAGTTACCATATGATTCTGCAATCCCTCTCCTGGGCATATATCCAGAAAAGATGACAACTCTAATTCAGCGGTCCCCAACCTTTTTTGGCACCAGGGACTGGTTTCATGGAAGACAATTTTTCCATGGACGGGGGGTGGGGGGATGGTTTCAGGATGATTCAAGCGCATTACATTTATTGTGCACTTTATTTCTATTATTATTACATTGTAATGTATAATGAAGTAATTATACAACTCACCATAATGCAGAAATCAGTCGAAGCCCTGAGCTTGTTTTCCTGTAACTAGATGGTCCCATCTGGGGGTGACGGGAGACAGTGACACCTGACGTGTGTTGCTTATGTCCAGTCTACTCCGTAATCTCATTTTGGTTGCTGTCACTGCAGAAAACCCTGCTTCACAAAGACAGGATGCTGGAAATGGAAGCAGGCTTTTCAGTGCTTTTGTGGCAATCTCAGGATATTCCGCCTTGACTTTAATCCAGAATGTATGGAGATTTGAAGTTGTCTCAAACATACTTTTAAAGGCACCGTCATATGTGATCTCAAGCAGTTGATCCTCTTCTAGCACCGACAAAGTCGATTCACCTGGCTTATTCACAAATGGGCCGGGGATCCATTCCTTCCCAGTTCGGGGGTCTTTTGTGGTTGGGAAGTAATGCTCAAACTCTTTTGAAAGCTGAGGTAGGTGATCGTGCACCAGCTGGGAGAAAGAAGGCCCTGGCTCAGTCTCTTTCAAAATCTCTGCTAATGTGTGAAACATGTCAAAAATCCCAATGTTCACTCGTCGCCCCCATAATTCCAGTTTGGCTTTGAATGCAGCCACTTTATCTGCAGACTTGAACACAGTTGTTGTTCCCCCCTGAAGTGACAGATTGAGTTCGTTGAGCAGGGTGGACAGTTCACACAGGTAAGCAAGTTTTGCAACCCATTCTGTGTCACTGAAATGTGCTGCCAGTGGTGACTGTTTTTCTAAAAGAAATCTCTGGAGCGGCTCTCATAACTCAGAAACTCTGGCCAGTGATCTACCTCTAGAAGCAATCTCACTTCCGTGTATAAGAGAAGACGTGTGTGCTCTGCGTCCAGCTTCTCACAGAGCTGCGCGAACAGACATGAGTTAAGGGCCTGTACTTTAATGGGGTTGATAATTTTAATCACAACCTGCAAAACGTTGTTAAGTTCAGATGACATTTTTCAGCTAGCCAGCATTTCTCTGTGGATGACACAGCGCATAGACTCACATTCAGAAGTGACCTCTTTGAACAGAGTAGTGAAACCAGAAAGCCGTCCAGTCATGGCAGCCGCTCCGTCCGTGCACATACCGACACAAAATGACTAATTCAGTTTTCCTGATATGTAATCATTCAAAGACTTGAATAGTTCTGCAGCTGTGGTGTTGGTTGGCAACAAAAGTGCACATAACATATCCTCATGCACATCCTGCTGAAAAACAACAGAAACAAGCATTGTTGCCTTGTCAACATCAGTAGACTTGTCAACCTGGACTGCATACCATGGTGGCTCATTAATCCTCTCTAACAAGCGTGCCTCAATATCCTCTGCTATTTCATCAATTTGTCTAGTTATGGTGCTAGCCGAAAGAGGAACACGTGCCACCTTTTGAACTGCAGCCTCTCCTAAAAGTTCACGACACATGTCCTTAGCAGCAGGCAGGATCAACTCTTCACCAACAGTAAAGGGCTTCTTAGCTTTAGCAATGCGGTTAGCCACTAAGAATGGTGCTCTCAGTGCAGACACATTTGATCAAGTGGTGGCCTTCAATAATTCTTCTGTTCTTTGTGTTCATGTTTTTTCTTTTGAAAAACTCCAGAGACTTGTCTTTTAATGCAGGGTGCTTGGTCTCCATGTGGTGAAGCAGTTTTGAAGCTTTCATAGCTTCATTGGATAGCCGGTCACCCCACAGTATACAAAGCGGGCTTGGAGAATGTGAATCACCTGTTGCAATGAACACATAATTGAAGTAGGACTCTTGGTATTTTCTTTTCAATGCAGCTTTCTTTTTGTTGGCAGTCTTAGAGTCTTCTGCTGTCTCATCATTGGGTCTTTCCCCCTTTCCAAAGAAGCTCTCCAGCGACATTTGTTTTTCACTCATTTTGGCTAGGGTTAGCTTGTGGGCTTACCAAAACTGTGACTGAGACAAGTGCACAGCGCGGGAAAGAGGCAAGGAGTGGTAAATAAAATAATGGGCGGGCTATGCTTGGACTAAAACGTGTCAGATTCTGACTTAAAGCCTGTCACCAGATGCAGCTTAATTGTCACTTGTCACTCACTGATAGGGTTTTGATGTGAGCCTGCAAGCAACTGATTTATTATGGTCTCTGTGCAGTCAAACCTCTCTGCTAATGATAATCTGTATTTGCAGCCGCTCCCTAGCATCACTGCCTGAGCTCCACCTCAGATCATCAGGCATTAGATTCTCATTAGGAGCACGCAACCTAGATCCCTCGCATGCGCAGTTCACAGTAGGGTTCGCGCTCCTATGAGAATCTAATGCCGCTGCTGATCTGACAGGATGTGGAGCTCAGGCAGAAATGCGAGCGATGGGGAGCGGCAGATGAAGCTTTGCTTGCTCGCCCACGCTTACCTCCTGCTGTGCGGCCCAGTTCCTAACAGGCCACGGACCAGTACCAGTCCGTAGCCCAGGGGTTGGGGACCCCGAGTCTAATTTGAAAAGACACATGCAGCCCCAGTGTTCATTGCAGTACTAGTTATAGTAGCCAAGACATGGAAGCAACCTAAATGCCCATTGACAGAGGAATGAATAAAGAAAATGTGGTACATATATACAATGGAATATTACTCAGCCATAAAAAGAACGAAATAATACCATTTGCAGCAACATGGATGGGCCTAGAGATTGTCATACTAAGTGAAGTAAGTCAGACAAAGACAAATATCATATGATATCACTTATATGTGGAATCTACAAATAATACAAATAAATCTACATACAAAACAGACTCACAGATATAGAAAACAAGGTTACAAAAGGGGAGGGGAGAGGGATAAATTAGGAGTATGGGATTAACACATACACACTACATATATAAAATAAACAACAAGGATTTACTGTATAGCACAGGGAACTATATTCAATATCTTGTAATAACCTATAATGGAAAATAATTTTAAAAAAGAATATATATATATATATATATATATATATATATAAAACCAAATCACTTTGCTGTATACCTGAAACTAACACAATACTGTAAATCAACTATATTTCAATTTAAAAAAAAGAAATAATGCCCTCAAGTTCCACCCATGTTGTCACAGGTAGTAGAATTTCATTCTTTATAATGGCTGAATGATATTCTATTGTATATATAGTACATTTTCTTTTTTTTTTTTTTTGCAGTACGCGGGCCTCTAACTGTTGTGGCCTCTCCCATTGCAGAGCACAGGCTCCGGACGCGCAGGTTCAGCGGCCATGGCTCACGGGCCCAGCCCCTCTGCGGCATGTGGGATCTTCCCAGACCAGGGCACGAACCCGTGTCCCCTGCATCGGCAGGCGGACTCTCAATCACTGCACCACCAGGGAAGCCCTATACTACATTTTCTTTATCCATTCATCTGTCAAGAGACACTTAGATTGTTTTAATATCTTGGCTATGTGAATAATGCTGCAATGAACATAGGAGTGCTGATACCTTTATGAGATCCTGATTTCAATTCCTTTGGATATATACCCAAAGTAGTAAAATGTTGGTACCTGGAAACTGCAATAGCCACAAAAGTATATTTTAGTATCCAGAGTGACCACTAAGAAAACTACAAAAAGAGACAGGCTCTAAAAAACTTTAAATGAATCAAGAAATAATCCTAAAAAGTGTTCAAGAATCTCACAGGAAGTTAGAAAACAGAGGAACAAGAACCAGAGGAAACAAACACTGAAAGGGAAAGACACAGTTCTAACATATCAATAGTTATCTTAAATGTAAATGGCCCAAATATACCAATTAAAAGACAAAGATTGTCCTGGATTCTGGTCTGGCATGTAAGAAGCTTGGGAGTTGCCACTCTGTCCTAACAACAAGTAAAAAGCTGAACAAACTGAAAAATCAACAACTCTTTTTAGATCTGTAAGGTAAGTGAAGTCACAGGGCAAACCACTGCCCCCCAAATTGGAGAAAGCAACAGGTGAATGCAGAGACTCACAACTTAATGGAGAAGAAACCTCCATGGGAACCAATGTGGAGTAAGAAAACCTGAGCTGTAATTGATGGATTATTGGAGGCTCAGAGTGAGCAACTCTGAAAGTTAAAAACTCCATAGGACCCAGTCATGGGGGGAGGGCTGGAATTCCCACACTTTCCGGAGTTTTACCTCCTGGAGCTCTACTAGGTTCTCACAGTGAATACTGAAGAAAAATCCCCTCGTGCTTCCTAGGATTTGCCCCTGGGCCACTATAGCTTATTTTTCAGCCAGTGTTTCATCAGAGGTTGTGTTTAATCCTCTAGTACCAGTGAGGCTTCCACTCTGGGTTGATGGGTCTGTGTGCAACTGGGGGAATGTTTTCAAGTCTGCTGCATGCCCTGCTCTGACTGCTCCTGAGTAGGTGCAGCCTAGGGCATGCACACAGCCTTTTGGGCCCCCAGGGATGAGTGTCATCCTAGTAGGGTTCTTATTATCTCTCTTCCTGATTCTGTGTTTAAGTTCTAGGTAGCTTCACTTGTTGCTACTAGTCTCACAGAGCTACCAGCCCTCTCTTAAGAGCTTGCTACCAAGATTGCCATTGTTTTAAATAACACCTTCTGCCAGAGTTTCAGAGTCCTTCATCCTTACAGTCTGCCTCTCTCGCTGGGCAGAACCTCCACGCATCCCACTGGAGCTGGAGGGTGGGTCAGTGGTCTGTTTCTCTCTGAATGACACCCATTTTCTACAAGCAGGTAATGTAGGGGAGATAACAGCCCCCGATCTCTTTTGTTTGCTTGCCCTCCAAGCATGGAACCTATAACCTCTGAGTGAGCTGGGGCAGGAGAGATTGGAATCTCAGTATTCTCAGCCTGTCATGATTGGGGCAGAGCCCTTGCCCTACAAATGGAAGCTGAGGAGAAGAAGGGAGCACCAGTCCTCTTAGCTGTACCTCCCTGAATAGTGGTTCTGCAACATGGGATCAGGCGAATGAGGGATGCTACCAGCCTGCCTATTCAATTGTGAAATAGTAGCCCTAGACTAGGAATTGGAGCAGAGGGAGCCCTCTTCTTAGCCACAGCTGGCTGGAATAGAACTCCCATCACTGACCTGGGATAGGGTAGGGGGTGGGAGCATGTTTGGCTTAAATGCCACAGTCTCTCATTGTTATTACCAAGATTTAGTAGGTTTTCTTGAATAAATGTTTCTCCATGTTCTTTATGTCTTGAGACAATTTCCAGAGACTTTAAATGTTTGTGTGTGTGTGTTTTTAAAAAACAATTTTCACCCATTAAACGGTTGTTTTGTTGGGGAGAATGTCTGCCAAGCTCTTCACACTGCCATTCCAATTTTTTTTAATCTCTTATTTTTCTTTTGTCTAGTTAACATTAGCCAGTATGTTCAGAATAATGTCAAGTAGGAATGGTGGACCTCCAAGTCTTATTCCATACTTTAAAGAGAATAGAAGGTTTAATTTTAGTGACTGTTAAGTCATTAATGCCTGATAATTGCATCAAAAAGTCCTAAGGGACAGAAATTTGAGCCCCCTGCTTTGGGGAACCATACTCAGAGTTCAGAGTCTTTAAATTATGTCATGTATCATGCACACCGAGAAGATTAGCTCCTTACTTGGGGTGGTTTGTTCACAAGTCTAGGCGAACAGCTCCAATGAGATTGCTTGCTTCTCGTTTGACCTCAGGTGACTTCTCCCGGCTCAAGCATTAGGTCGTCCCCAAGTACATCTTTAGAGTGACCATAGCCTGGGGCTGCGTATGCATATCTTAATAGAACCTCTTTCACAAATATAACCTCTCTCTTCTGCCATATCAGTCTATTCCTCTCCAGTGGAATTATTCCCTTAGCATACAACATGCTCAGGATTTAAGTAGCCTGAAATAATCTTCCCTTATAGTTGCTAGTCTTTCGAGTTACTGTCACCTCATCCCTCTTGTTTCAAGAGCCATGTTGAAAGAGTTACGTTTTCTTTACTGCCTCTGCTGTTCCACCTTCTTATTTAATTCATCCCTAGTTCTCTGCTTTCTCTAAAAGTGACCTCCAAAATGGCCTCATCTCTGTCTTCATTTTCTAGATCTTTTTACTGCATTTGACCCCCTGGACCAAACCTTCCACTTTCAAATTATTTTGCCTCCCTTGGCTTCATTGACAATATGTTCTCTAACCCCCTCTGTCTATTCAAGTTATTTTGCTAGATTCCTTCCCAAATTCTCAGCAAGTGTGGCTTCTCCGGTATTCTGTTCCAGTAACTTCATCCTCCCAGAAACCCTGGGAAAGTACTATCAGTGTTTTGCAGTTAGATCCTAAAAGTATAGCTTGGGATATGACATCTCTCTTGAATTCTCCCTTTTTTTTTTTTTTTTTTTTGCAGTACGCGGGCCTCTCACTGTTGTGGCCTCTCCCGTTGTGGAGCACAGGCTCTGGAAGCGCAGGCTCAGCGGCCATGGCTCACAGGCCCAGCCGCTCCGCGGCACGTGGGTTCTTCCCGGACCGGGGCACAAACCCGCGTCCCCTGCATCGGCAGGCGGACTCGCAACCACTGCGCCACCAGCCAAGCCCTCCCTTATTTCTTAACTGCCTCTTCTTAAACATTTCTACCTCCATACTTCCTCCAGGGAAGAGTAATAAGCAGTTGCCTGCCACTTGCTAGATATTATGCGAGGTACTTATACATTCTCCCATTTAATCTTCTCACTAATAAGGCAGATATCATCACTGTAGATCTACAGATGAGGAAATTGAGAGAAAGGAAAAACTCCTTACCAAAGGCCACACAGTGTAAAGAAGTCAGGATTTAAGGCCAAATGTTTCTAATTTCTATTGCCACTCTCTTTCTGAATATGCAACACTACAAGTTATGCTCAAAATGTCTAAAACCAAACATACTATTCTCCTCTACTACCAAACCAATTCCTCCTCCAGATTTTTATATTTATGCTAATGACGCTATCATTGCCCCATTCATGCACGCTGGGGATTTCAGACTTACCCTCAACTTTTCTCTTTTTCTCTGCCCACATCCAACAAGTGGTCCTGGTGGCACTGCCTTTTCATTCTCTCCCATCTGCCATTCTCCTTTGCAGATCAATTTCTACCACCCTAATTTAGGCACCTCAATTTGTTACTGAATTGGTTTTGTGGTCTCTAGTCTTACCCACCTTCCACATTTACTGTCCAATTCATTTATCCATCTTCCTCTAAGGCAAGTTCCATCCATCTCTAGCCTCTGTTTTCCCATCTGTAAATGAAAGGATTGGCTGGGTTATAATAGAGGCTCCTAACTGTTTCACCACCCAAGACCCCTTTCGTTTCATTTTTAACCTGTGGAGCCCATGATTAGAACATTTTTTCTAATGTTAAAATTTTCACTTGTTAAGAAACAATTAACTTGTTTTCCCATTTAAAAAAATTCATCAGACTTTCACAACTGCCAATCAATGCTTCTGATTAGTGTCCCAGTTTGACTGATTCTAGCCTACAACAAATAATATTGATACTGTAGTTGATCTGCACAGCTTTATTATGGAGAAGTACATGGTTCCCTTTAATCTTTCTGAAATCTTTTTTTAAATTTTATTTTTTTATTGAAGTAAAGTTGATTTC
The DNA here is from genome assembly GCF_964270905.1 of Leucopleurus acutus. Lineage (NCBI taxonomy): Eukaryota > Metazoa > Chordata > Mammalia > Artiodactyla > Delphinidae > Leucopleurus > Leucopleurus acutus. Next base: position 120,234,034 of record NC_139148.1, on the reverse strand, counting down.
CAATGTTGTGTTAGTTTCAGGTGTACATCAAAGTGATTCAGTTATGCATATATATATATATGTATTCTTTTTCAGATTCTTTTCCCTTATAGGTTATTACAAAATATTGAGTATAGTTCCCTGTAATCTTGACAATCGCTCCAGAATTCCAGTGTAGTTGCCAGTGCCCCCTGGCTGGCAACCACTGGGTGAGTAATCTCTAAGGAATATTCCAGCCCTGCCAGTCTGTTATTCCTAAAGTACAGCACTGATCATGTATCTTCCCTGTTGATTATTTTGTAAGGGCTCCCCATTGCCTCCTAAATTAACTAGAAACTACTTAGCCTGGAATTCAAAGCCTGCCACGCTCCAGCCCTTAACATAATGTTTTTTTCAAATTGTGAGCTGACAGCCGTGCTTGCATGAGCAACAAACTATTAAGCACAAGCATACATGCAGAGTTTACCGTTCTAATCACAAATAAAACTGACAACAAAGTTAATCTGACACATATTTAATGATATACCTAATGGTTATTGTGTTGGGTGGTAATTAGTCATAAATGGTAAGCAGTATGCATAAATGATTGTAATTAGTATCACTTTTCCACACTCAGACCAATTTTTCCAGTTTCCTTCCATACTATTAGACCTTCAGCATCCCTAATCAGCATCCGTGCTAACAATTTTCGCTGATACCGTGTACCATTTAATCATCATCATCACATACATGCACACACTCTTCCATACATTATGAGACAAAAGGTCCTGGCTCTTCCTCTCCAGCAGCTGAGGTTCTGCTGTGCCCCCACCCCGACTGCCTCCTGCCACTCAGGACTGAGGTTCCCCTGTGATAGGGCCACTGCTTTCTCTCCTTCCTCCTGCCCAGCCCCCAACCCCAAGCCCAAAGCCTCTTCTACTCATCCTTATATTTGGGGTGCTCTGAGTGGCTCATCTCCATCTCAATACCAGAAGGCTTCAGGCTGCAGAAATTCAGTCCCTTACAACTATACTGCTTCAGAGAGAGAAGGACGGGCTACAGTATGTCCCTGAGTTGTGTTGGTGGAAGGAGGAAGGCCAATAAGAGAAGGGCCTTTCAATGTTGTCAGTATTGGATAGAAAACATTATAAAGAGAGGTGGCAGACACTGGGGGCTCAGAGAGGAGAGACAGAGTTACATCAGAATATGGTCATGTCTAAAACTTTATCATTCCAAACACAGGTATGAAAATGAAGGCAACCCAATCAAAAATTAGGCAGAAGGCCTAATAGACATTTCTCCAAAGAAGACATACAGATGGCCAAGAGGCACATGAAAAGCTGCTCAACATCACTAATTATTAGAGAAATGCAAATCAAAACTACAGTGAGGTATCACCTCACACCAGTCAGAATGGGCATCATCAGAAAATCTACAAATAATAAATGCTGGAGAGGGTGTGGAGAAAAGGGAACCCTCTTGCACTGTTGGTGGGAGTGTAAATTGATACAGCCACTATGGAGAACAGTATGGAGGGTCCTTAAAAAACTAAAAATAGAATTACCATATGACCCAGCCATCCCACTACTGGGCATACACCCAGAGAAAACCATAATTCAAAAAGACACATGCATCCCAGTGTTCACTGCAGCACTATTTACAATAGCTAGGTCATGGAAGCAACCTAAATGCCCATCGACAGATGAATGGATAAAGAAGTTGTGGTACATATATACAATGGAATATTACTCAGCCATAAAAAAGGAACGAAATTGGGTCATTTATAGAGACGTGGTTGGACCTAGAGACTGTCATACCTAGAGACTGTTATACAGAGTGAAGTAAGTCAGAAAGAGAAAAACAAATATTACGTATTAATGCATATATGTGGAATCTAGAAAAATGGTACAGATGAACCAGTTTGCAAGGCAGAAATAGAGACACAGATGCAGAGAACAAACGTATGGACACCAAGGCGGGTAAGCGGGTGGGTGGGGTGGTGGGATGAAATGGGAGACTGGGATTGACACGTATACACTAATATGTATAAAATAGATAACTGATAAGAACCTGTTGTATAAAAATAAAATAAAATTCAAAAAAAAAAAAAAAGAAACCCAAAAAACATAAGACCTGAAACAGTAAAATTCCTAGAAGGAAACATAGGAAAAAAGCTCCTTGATATTGTCCTTGACAGTGATGAAGGCAAATAATGCAACTAGAGATTATCACACTAAGCGAAGTAAGTCAGACAGAGAAAGACAAATACCATATGATATCATTTATATGTGGAATCTAAAATCTGGCACACTGGGCTTCCCTGGTGGCGCAGTGGTTGAGAGTCCGCCTGCCGATGCAGGGGATGCGGGTTCGTGCCCCGGTCCAGGAAGATCCCACATGCCGCGGAGCGGCTGGGCCCGTGAGCCATGGCCTCTGAGCCTGTGCATCCGGAGCCTGTGCTCCGCTACGGGAGAGGCCACAACAGTGAGAGGCCCGCGTACCGCAAAAAAAAATAATAATAATTAATTTTAAAAAATCTGGCACAAATGAACCTATCTACAAAACAGAAACAGACTCACAGACATAGAGATCAGACTTGTGGTTGCCAAGGGGGAGGGGGGAGGGAGAGGGAAGGACTGGAAGTTTGGGGTTGGTAGATGCAAACGATTACATTTAGAATGGATAAACAACAAGGTCCTACTGTATAGCACAGGGAACTGTATCCAATCTCCTGGGATAAACCATAATGGAAAAGAATATAAAAAAAAGAATGCCTGTATGTGTATAACTGAGTCACTTTGCTATACAGCAGAGATTGGCACAGCATTGGAAATCTACTAGACTTCAATTAAAAAAATAAAATACATAAAATGAATGCAAATAAGAAACCAATTATGCAGTTATTTGAAAATATTCAAGTGATTTTTTTTAAGTTGCTACTCATATTTTCTGTATCATATGCAGAAGTCAGGAGAGCAGGAGAGCAGCACTGGCATATCCCCTTTGCTGGCTCACTGTGTGATAGCAGGCAAACCAATGGCTTCTCCAGTTTTGCATCTGTAAAATGGGTTTTAATCCCAATGGTGTTGCAATTTGCCTAGGAACCCAGCCTCAAAATCTTGGAGATGTCTTCAATGTCTGTCATACACTCTTCATCTTCTTGGCTACCAAGTTCTATACACACTGGTTCCTAAATAACTTGAATTAATTTGCCTCTCTTCATCCTTACTGCCAGTACCTTAATTCAGGCCACCATCATCTCTCATCTGGACCACTGTGATAGCCCTCTAACTGGTCTCATCTCCATTCATGCTATTTTCAAATCCATTCTCCTCATGGCACCTAGAGTGATCACTTTTTAAATTGCCGTAAAAATTGTGTCACATAAAATTAATCTTTTTTTTTGCTGTACGCGGGCCTCTCACTGCTGTGGCCTCTCCCGCTGCGGAGCACAGGCTCCGGACGCGCAGGCTCAGCGGCCACGGCCCACGGGCCCAGCCGCTCCGCGGCATGTGGGATCTTCCCGGACCGGGGCACGAACCCGTATCCCCTGCATCGGCAGGCAGACTCTCAACCACTGCGCCACCAGGGAAGCCCCCAAATTAATCATTTTAAGTGTGCAATTCAAAGGTGTTTGCTACATTCCCAGTGTTGTGCAACCATCACCTCTATCTAATTCCAAAATATTTCTATCTCCCCAAAAGAAAACTCCATACCCATTAAGCAGTTACCTCCCATTCTCCCTCCCGCTACCCCACCAGAAACAACTAATCTGCTTTTTGTTTCTTAGATTTGCTGATTCTAGATATTTCATATAAATTGAATCATATAATATAATGACCTTTTGTTTGCTTTCTTTCGCTTAGCATATTTTTAAGGTTCATCCATGTTGTAGGATGTATCAGTACATCATTGCTTTTTATGGCAGAATAATATTCCATTGTATGGATATACCACATTTTGGCTATCCATTCATCAGTTGATAGATATTTATTGTCATTTTTCCATCTTGAGGCTAATGTGAATAGTGCTAATATGAACATTCATATGCATGTATTTGTTTAAATATCTGTTTTCAATTCTTTTGGGTATATAGTGGAATTACTGGTTCATATGGTAATTCTATGTGTAATATTTTGGAGAACTGGCGAAAATGTTTTTCAAAGCACCATTTTACATTCCCACCACCAGCTTGTTGGCCATTTATTTATACTCCTTGGATAAATGCCTATTTAAGTCCTTGACTACACTTTGATCAGGCTGCCTTTTGTTATTGAGTTCAAAGAGTCCTTTATATATTATGGATACTAGACCCTTAATAGATATATGATTTGCAAATATTTTCTCCTATTCTGTAGTTTGTCTTTTCACTATCTTGATAGTGCCCTCTGAAGCACAAAATGTTTTTAATTTTGAAGAATTCCATCTTATCTGTTTTTTTCTTTGTTGCTTGTGTTTTGATGGCATATCTAAGGATCCATTGCCAAATCCAATGTCATGAAGATCTACCCCTATGTTTTCTTCTAGGAGTTTTATACCATTAGTTCTTACATTTAGGTCTTTGACCCATTTTGACTTAATTTTTGTATATACTGTGAACTAGGAGTCCAACTTCAATCGTTTGCATGTGGCTATTCAGTTGTTCAGACACCATTTGTTGAAAAGACTATTCTTTCCTAATTGAATGGTCTTAGCACCCTTGTCGAAAATCAATTGACAATAGATGTATGAATCTATTTCTGGACTCAATTCTATTCCACTGATCTATATGTCTATCCCTTTGCCAGTACCACACTGCTTTGATTACTGCAGCTTTGTATTAAGTTTTCAAATTGGAAAGTTTGAGTCATCCAATGTTAGTTTTGTTTTTCAGGATTGTTTTGAATATTTGGGGTCCCTTGCAATTCCACATGACTTTCAGAATCTACTTTTCCATTTCTGTAAATAAAAAGGTCATTGGGATTTTGATAGGGATTGCATTGAATCTGCAGATCAACTTGGATAATATTGTCATTTTAACAGTATTAAGTCTACCAGTCCATGAACATGGGCATCTTTCCATTTATTTAGGTCTTCATAATTTATTTCAAATTTTTTTGTACTTTTTAGAGGATAAGCTTTACACTTCTTTTGTTAAATTTATTGCAAATTATTTTATTCTTTTTGATGCTACTGTAAATAGAATTGTCTTCATAATTTCATTTTAAGATTGCTAATTGCTAGTGTATAGAAATTCAACATATTTTGGGATGTTGATTTTGTATACTATAACTTTGTTGAATTCATTTATTAGCTTTAATATGTTGTGGATTCTTTAGGATTTTAAAATATGTAACATCATATCATCTGAAAATTGAGTTTCATTCCTTCCTTTCCAATTTGGAGATCATTTGTTTTTTTCTTTCCCTGCCTAATTGCCTGAGCTAAAGCTTCCAGTACAATGTTGAACAGAAGAGGTGATAGTGGGCATCCTTCTCTTGTTCCTTAGGGGAAGTTTTCAGTCTTTCACCATTGAACATTATATGAGCTATGAGTTTTTCATATAGGGCCACTATCATGTTGAGGAACTTCCCTCTGTTTCTTGTTTGTAAGTGTTTTTATCATGAAAGGATGATGGGTTTTGTCAAATGACTTTTCTGTGTTAATTGAGGCATGATTTTTTTTCCTGTGTCTATTAATGTCTTGTATTACATTGAATGATTTTCATATGTTGAAGCATCCTGGCATTCTTAAGATAAATCCCACCTGGTTATGGAGTATAATCTTTGTAAGATGCTGCTGCATTCAATTTGCTGGTTTTATGTTGAGGATTTTTGTATCTATATTCACAAGGGATATTGGTATATAGTTTTCTTTTCTTGTGCAGTCTTTGTATGGCTTCGGTATCAGGGTAATGCTGGCTTCATAGAATGAGTTAGGAAGTTTTAGCCCCTCACCTATTTTTTAAAAGAGTCTGAGAAGGACTGATGTTAATTTTTCTTTCAATGTTTGGTAGAATTCACCAAGAGCCATTTGGTCCTGGGCCGTTCTTTGTTGAGATGTTGTTTACTGATTCAATCTCTTTACTTGTTATAAGTCTTTCACTTATAATTTTGTATTTATTCTGAAGTCAGTTTTGGTAGTTTGTGTGCAACTAGGAACTTGTCCATTTCACATAGGTTATCTAATTTGTTGGCATACAATTGTTCACAGTGTTCTCTTATAATCCTTTCCGTTTCTGCAAGGTCTACAGCAATAATGCCACTTTCCTTTATGATTTTAGTAATTTGAGTCTTCTCTCTTATTTTCCTGGTTAGTCTAGCTAAAGGTTTGCCAGTTTTGTTGATCTTTTCAAAAAACCAACTTTTTGTTTCACTGATTCTATCTACTGTTTTTCTATTCTCTATTTTAATTATCTCCACTGTAATCTTTACTATTTCCTTCCTTCTGGTAGCTTTTTATTTAGTTTGCTCTTCTTTTTCTAGTTCCTTAAGGTGCAAAGTTAGGTTATTAACTTGGGATATTTCTTGTTTTATAATATAAACATTTATAGCTATAAATTTCCCTCAGAGCACTAATTTCTTGCACCCCATACATGTCAGGATATTGTGTTTTTGTTCTCATTCATGTCAAACTATTTTCTAATTTCACTTGTATTTTCTTCTTTAACTTGATGGTTGTTTTTAACTGTGTGCTGTTTAATTTCCACATTAAAAAATTGTGTTTTCCTCCTGTTGTTTCTAGTTCCATTTCATTATGATTAGATTCTTTATATGATTTAAAATTTTTTAAATTTATTGAAACTTGTTTTGTGGCTTAACAAATGGTCTGTCCTAGAGAATGTTCCTTGTGCACTTGAGAAGAATTTGCCTTCTCTTCTTGTTAGGTGATATGTTCTAAATGTCTGTTAAGTCTAATTAGTTATATAGTGTTGTTCAAGTCCCCTATTTCTTTATCATCTTCTGTCTACTTGTTCTATCCATTATTTGAAGTGGGATATTTAAGTTTTCAACTATTATTGTACAAATGTCTAGTGCTCCCTTCAATTCTGTCCATTTTTCCTTCATGTAATTTGGAGCTCTGTTATTAAATTCATATATGTTTACAATTGTTATATCTTCTTGATGGATTACTCCTTTGATCAATATATAATGTCATCCTTTATCTCTTGCAACAATTTTTTTTGTATTAAAGTCTATTCAGTCTGATATTAGTATAGCCACACCAGCTCTTTTGGCTACTATTTGCATAGAATATCTTTTCCCTTCCTTTTACTTTGAACCTATTTGTGTATTTGGATCTAAATTTAGTCTTCTGTAGATGGATAGTTGGACCATGTGTATTTATCCATTCTGCCAATGTCTGCCTTTTAATTGGAGAATTTAAAAACCATTTTATCTAAAGTAATTACTGATAGGTAAGGAGATAACCTTTGCCATCATAATAATTGTTTCCCATATGTCTTATAACTTCTTTCACTCCTTTAATTTCTCCATTACTGATTTCTGCTGTGAATGACTTTTTTTTCCAGTGTACAATTTTGATTCCCTCTCAGTTATTTTTTTGTATATTTTTTAGGTTATTTTTTTCTTAGTAGCTACCCTGGGGATTACAATTAATATCTTAACTTTATAACAATTAAGTTTAAATTAAGACAAACTTCCTTTCAACAGTATTCAAAGTTCTGCCCCTTTACAGCTCCTTCCACCCTTTTTATTGTTATCGTTACAAATTACATCTACATGAATGTATGTCCATAAACAAAAGTATATAATTATCATTTAAATTATCATTTTGTCTTTTAAATCATATAGAAAAAATGAGGATAAATGAAATAGAGACTGAAAAAACAATCGAAAAGATCAACAAAATTCAAAGCTGGTTCTTTGAAAGGATAAACAAAATTGATAAACCTTTAGCAACAGTCATCAAGAAAAAAAGGGAGAGGGCCCACATCAATAAAATTCGAAATGAGAAAGAAGAAGTTACAGCCAACACCACAGAAATACAAAGGATCATAAGAGACTACTATGAGGAACTATATGCCAATAAAATTGACAACCTAAAAGACACGGACAAATTCTTAGAAAGGTACAATCTCCCAAGACCGAACTAGGAAGAAAAAGAAAACATGAACAGACCAATTACCAGTAATGAAATTGAATCAGTAATTTACTCCCAACAAGCAATGGTCCAGGACCAGATGGCTTCACAGGTGAATTCCACCAAACATTTAGACAAGTGATAACACCTGTATTTCTCACACTATTCCAAAAAATTGCAGAGGAAGGGACACCTTTGAACTCATTCTATGAGGTTACCATTACGCTGATACCAGAACCAGACAAAGATATCACACAAAAAAGAAAATTATAGGCCAATATCACTGAAGAACATAGATGCAAAAATCCTCAATAAAATACTAGCCAACTGAATCCAACAATACATTAAAAAGATCATACACCATGATCAAGGGGGATTTATACCAGGGATGCAAGGATTTTAAAATATCCACAAACCAATCAATGTGATACACCACATTAACAAACTGAAGAATAAAAACCCTATGATCATCTCAATAGAGACAGAAAAAGCTTTTGATAAAATTCAACATCCATTATTGATAAAAATAACTCTTCAGAAAGTGGGCATAGAAGGAACACACCTCAACATAACAAAGGCCATATATGACAAACCCACAGCTAACATCATACTCAACAGTGCAAAGTTGAAACCATTTCCTCTAAGATAAGGAACAAGACAAGAATGCCCACTCTTGCCACTTATATTCAACATAGTTTTGGAAGTCCTAGTCACAGCAATCAGAGAAGAAAAGGAAATAAAAGGAATCCAAATTGGAAAAGTAGTAAAACTGTCACTGTTTTCAGATGACATAATGTGATACACAGAAAATCCTAAAGATGCTACCAGAAAACTACTAGAGCTCATCAGAGAATCTGGTAAAGTTGCTGGATATAAAATTAATATACAGAAATCTGTTGTATTTCTATACACTAACAACAAACTACCAGAAGGAGAAATTAAGAAAACAGTCCCACTTACAACCACATCAAAAAGAATAAATTTAATGACGGAGTGACAAGACCTGTACTAGGAAAACTATAAGACACTGATGAAAGAAACTGAAGATGACACAAACAGATGGTAAGATATACTGTGTTCTTGGATTGGAAGAATCAATATTGTTAAAATGACCATACTACCCAAGGCAATCTACAGATTCAATTCAATCCCTATCAAGTTACCAATGGCATTTTTCACAGAACTAGAGCAAAAAATTCTTAATTTTTATGGAAACACAAAACACCCCGAATAGCCAAAACAAGCTTGAGAATGAAGAACAGAGCTGGAGGAATCATGCTCCCTGACTATAGACTATACTACAAAGCTACAGTAATCAAAACAGTATGGTACTGGCACAAAAACAAACATATAGATCAATGGAACAGGATAGGAAGCCCAGAAATAAACCCATGCACTTATGGTCAATTAATCTACAACAAAGAAGGCAAGAATACACAATGGAGAAAAGACAGTCTCTTCAATAGGTGGTTCAGGGAAAACTGGACAGCTACATGTAAAAGAATGAAATTAGAACATTCTCTAACACCATATACAGAAATAAACTCAAAATGGATTAAAGACATAAATGTAAGACCAAATACTATAAAACTCCTAGAGGAAAACATAGGCAGAACACTCTTTGACATAAATCGCAGCAGTACTGTTTTGGATCTGTCTCCTAGAGTAATGGAAATAAAAACAAGAACAAGCAAATGGGACTTAATTAAACTTAAAAGCTTTTGCATAGCAAAGGAAACCATAAATAAAAACAACCTATGGAGTGGGAGAAAATATTTACAAATGATGCAACCAACAAGGAATTAATTTCCAAAATATACAAACAGTTCATACAGCTTAATATAAAAAAAATTAACTCTGTCAAAAAATGGATAGAAGACCTAAATAGACATTTCTCCAAAGAAGACATACAGATGGCCAACAGGCACGTGAAAAGATGCTTAATATCACTAATTATCAGAGAAATGCAAATCAAAACTACAATGAGGTATCACCTCACACCAGTCAGAATGGCCATCATTAAAAAGCCTACAAATAATAAATGCTAGAGAGGGTGTGGAGAAAAGGAAACCCTCTTACACTGTTGGTGGGAATGTATATTGGTACAGCCGCTGTGGAGAACAGTATGGAGGTTCCTTAAGAAACTAAAAATAGAACTACCATATTATCCAGCAATCCCACTCCTGGGCATATATCCAGAGAAAACCATAATTCGAAAAGATACATGCACTCCAGTGTTCATAGCGGCACTATTTACAATAGCCAAGACACGGAAGCAACCTAAATGTCCATCTATGGATGAATGGATAAAGAAGATGTGGTATGTATACACACACACACAGACACAGACACACACAGTGGAATACTACTCAGCCATAAAAAAGAAGGAAATACGTAATGCCATTTGCAGCAACATGGATGGACCTTGCAATTATCATATTAAGGGAAGTAACACAGACAGAGAAAGACGAATATCATATGATATCACAAATATCATTTATATGTGGAATATAAAAAAAATGATACAAATGGACTTATTTACAAAACAGAAAGAGACTCATAGATATAGAAAACAAACTCATGGTTACCAAAGGGGATAGCAGGGCAGTGGGGGGAGAGATAAATTAGAAGTTTGGGATTAACACATACACACTACTATATATAAAAGAGGTAAACAACAAGGACCTACTGTATAGCACAGGGAACTATAGTCAATACCTTGTAATAACCTATAATGGAAAAGAATCTGAAAAAGATTATATATATATGTATGTGTGTGTGTGTGTGTGTGTGTGTGTGTCTGTGTGTGTGTATCTACATTGTTGTGTTAGTTTCAAGCGTATAGCAAAGTGATTCAGTCATATATATATATGTATATATGTATATGGATGTATATATATGTGTGTGTGTGTGTATATATATATATATATATATATATATATAACTGAATCACTTTGCTGTACACTCGAAACTAACACAACAATGTAAATTAACTATATTTTGGTTAAAAAGAAAACAGTGCTTACCAAAAAAAAATAATAAACCAAAGCAAAAAGATTTTAGATTCTATTTTAGGACATTTGATACCAGATATTACTAATTTTGGCTTGTCTAATATTAAGATTAGTGGGGGGCCACTAGGTTCTGGCAGGTAAAAACCAATATGCATCTGGTTTTTAGACATGGTGACTAAACAGACATGGCGGCTGCCTATGATCAATGAATTTGTATTCCCTGAATACACTCTGGCTGAAGGTAATGAGAGGTAATTGAGAAAAACCAATGTGGAATTACAACTAACCTCAGGAACTGTATAAATCTTACTTGGAATTACTTGTTAAGTGATTGCTTTCTCCACTAGAAGGCTCATTTGCCATTGGAGCCCAAGCACCTAGCCTGGTCCCTGGCACATAGCATATGCCCAATGAATATTCGTTAATGGAATGAATTACTGAATAAACAATAGAACTCAGAACTGCCCATAAAGATTTTACATATTCTCACTAAAGTAGACTGGTAGATGGTGGTGAAGCCAGTATGAAGAAGGGTTCCTTCTTCAATATTGTGTAATTACTGTTGCATAGAATTCACAACAGAAGTCTACCCAGAGCAACCATGCCATTCAATGGACAAGAATGACTTTCACTTTATACACAAATTGTTTATGGTTAAATGTCGCTTCTGAACTATGTGAACAATTTATTCTTTTAAGTTTAAACTCATCCTATACCCATCCATCCATACCGTCTCCAAAAGAAACTGTCAAACTAGTAAATTGTTTGCTTGGTAAACTGTTGTTCACAGTGAGAGTAAAGGGAACCGTGAACCCAATCCCACCCAAATGATTGCAAGGTTCGAATTAGCGAGGTCAGATGACGGAGGTTTGCCTAACTTGAAAGGGGGGCCACTAGGTTCTGGCAGGCGACCTAGGTGGCAGTGGTGAAAGGAGGAGATGCCAGTAGGCAGTACTCCAAGGAGGCTCTGGCAGGATGGCTTTGACATGGCGAGGCTGCAGGGCACAAAACCAGGATGACAGTTCCTACAATGAGATAAATGAAGACACCCACGCGGGAGAGAACAACAATGGCCCCTGCCCGGGGTGGCCGCGGCCTGCCCACTGGCCAGGAGGAGTGCCTGACTAATTGCATCGCTGTCGGTCTCTATATAGCACCGTTTTGTTTATTGAAGGTCCTTTTCTTTGTCCTGAACAAATTGACCCATTTGCTTCACTTTGTGCATTTAATTTTCATCTGTACGTTTGCAAAATACCCCATCGGTGTTCATTATGGTAAATTAATATTAGTGTTTGTGTAAGACAACCATCAGCCCTCATTTTCACTAACTCTTTCCTACCTCTCCCTGGCCACCGCCCTCCCGCCCCGGCCCTTGACTAATAGATATCATTTCAACAGTTTGACTAACTGCTGTGTTACAGAAAAGGCAGTAATTTATACTGATGTAATGGCCGTGATAAAAATCATTTGTGTGCTGATTTTATAAATTAGGGTGGAAATGTGAGTGCCTCTGAAAAATGAAGTGCTACCACATGGATTCCAGTGTTGCTAATGCTTCATACCTTTCTGCTTCATTAAACCAATTTCACGGGGAGATGAGTTAGAGGAAGAAGCTGTGCTGCTTACGAGATGCAACAATGGTTTATTGAAAGAAATGGGGCTAAGATTAAATTAAGTGCTACTCGAGAAATATGGAAATACAAAAATATTCAGGCTTCTAGATGAGTAATTCAAACATACGATAAGTTAGCTCTTTCATCCTCCAAAAACTGGCTCATCATAATTGCACAGAACTGAATTCACAGCCTACTAATTAGTATTGAACAGCTTCTTGAAATTACCCTTATGAGTGGGAAAACCCAAGAATGAATTTATTCCCCTTCCATTTTGAAATCACGTCAACTCAAAATTTTCTTTTGAGTCTATCTATTCTCATAAGACTTTGATCTTTAAATGCTTCCTCAATGGTTTGCTCATTCTGGAGAAGTAAACACCTATTTTAGATAAAAGAGGGAGCGAGGTGAAGGCATGTGGCAGAACGTAGTCAGGCCATTCATGGGCAGCTGGCAATTACCAAACCTCACTAGTTGTCCTGTTCCCTTGTCCCCTGATTTCAGGTGAGCATATAACCAGCTGTATACAGATTTATGCTGATAAGCATCTTGTTACCCCTTTTTGGATAATGCCCTAAGCAGGAGGTGGAGACACTGAAAATTAAAGCATTGGCTGGCATGTCCTTAGGAGCAGGTACCAAGAAATTGGGATGGAGCCATTTCCACGGTTCATCTAAACTGAGGAGCTTGAAGTTTTCACTTTCTAGCAACTAAACCCTATTTGTTCCCTGAGTTGTGAAGGATGTAAACACAAAGGGATTCATTCATTAAATAAGAGGCTTATGAATACTTAGTGGTTTTTTTTAATGCAGAATTTCTAAGTGCAGCTGAGGAGCTGCCATTTTCCTCCCCCCTCACAATGAGATCTCTGTGTGTAAGTGACCCAAGTCCTGGGGTTGAGTCCAGCTCTCAGATTAGCACAGAAAACACGTACAGATGGGACTTTCAACCCACCCCGTGATAAAAAGAGTTCCCAAAAGTGTGCCTCTTGGATGGGAGAAAAGGATTTCGAGATTACAATCCCGAAGACCATGTGCCAAGAGTCAGAGCCACATCCTCACTCAAATGGGAAAGTCACCCATGTGGGGTCTGTCGCTACCATCCTAGAGTTTGGGGTTCAACAGACTTGGTTCAAACAAGTAACGTAGCATGTTCACAGTTACAGCAAACACTGTTCATCACGCTACTGTAGAAGGACCATAGGCAGTTCCCTTCCAAGGCTCATCACTGCTACTAGCTGATGGGCACATTCACCATCATCAGGAAGGGAAAGCGTGCAGCCCAAATGCCCCTCAGCCTGACGGTGACTTGCAAAGCCAGTGTCACTGTTTTGAGCATTACAAAAGGCATAGATTTAGCTCACAATTAAAAAATGAATTTAAAGAAAACTACGTTTCAGACTTGTTAGACAGCAGATTGTTGAGACCACACCCAGAGATTCCTGATGCTAGGCCTGGGGTGGGGCTGAAGATTTTGCATTTCCAGCAAGTTCCCAGGTTATGTTGATACTGCTGGACTGAGAACACAAGACCAAGCCCATTGCTTTACCCAGTAGTTCTCAAACATTCTGAACATTAGAATCACCTAGGGATCTTTTAAAACCCCAAAAGCCCATTCCCCCCTTATATCAATTAAATTCTCTGGGAGTGGGACCAAGGCATCAGTATTTTTCCAGCTCCCCAGTTAATCCCGATGTGAAGCCCAATTTGAGGGCCAGCGCTGTAGAAAGCAAAGGTGGAGGGTTTTTAAAATATTTTTGGTTTTGTTTGTTTTAGCAAGAGGGGAGAATATAATAATTACCTTGTGTTCACATAGTGTTGAATTTTTTTTCACATGCTTTCACATCCAGTAGCATCAGCAGATGGTTTGCCACAGCTGCAAATATTTGTACTCAATGTCAGGTAGAAGGTTTGGTGACAGGGAAAATTTAAAGTAATAAGTAGTCTGAGAGGGGCCAGAAATTTGACAATTCCAAATCAGGCCTTGGAGCTTCCACAAAGCTCTGATCAGAACATCCAAGACAGGGCCTTACCAGTAGCTATTCTCCAAACTACTTGAGAGTTTATGCTTCTTTTATGCCAAAGAAGGTTTCTTAGGCCCATATGCTTGGCTCTGCCACACCAGCTCAGTTTTTAGAACTATAAAACTGTTTTTGTTCTTGACGAAGTCCTCTCACTGGCAGTACCAGCAGTAGAGCAGTGGTTTTCAAATTTGTCTTGCACGTAAGTATCACCTGGGGAGCTTCAAAAATACCAATGCTCATTTCCCACCCACCCACCCCACAAAGATTGAGATTTCATTACTCTTGGGGGGGGGGTGCAGCTTAGGCTCTGGAATTTTAAAAAACATGATAATAATGTGCAGACAATTTGGGAACTACTGGGTTAGAGCAAGGAGTCCGATTAATTCTCCATTCTGTTAGAGCTTCTGTTTGCTTGGTCCCCCCAGTTGGGACCACAAATGCTTCACCTGCTCTAGACACCTCTAGACACCTATCTGCAGAATAGTTGAAGACTTTCTTTTACTTGGGGATTAGGGTAATGTCAGAAGAGTTAACTGATAATGATGGAATTTTTACTATGCAACAAGAAAGGTGCCTGAAGCATTAACCTAAATGACTATGTTACCCCTTGCTCTTTAATGTATGGTCTGTGGCCGGTGGCACTGGCGTCACCTGAGAACATTTTATTTAATTTCATTTATTTTTGGCTGCGTTGGGTCTTCGTTGCTGCGCGTGGGCTTTCTCTAGTTGTGGTGAGCGGGGGCTACTCTTCATTGTGGTGGCTTCTTTTGTTGCGGAGCACAGGCTCTAGGCATGTGGGCTTCAGTAGTTGCAGCACGCGGGCTCAGGAGTTGTGGCTCAGGGGCTCTAGAACGCAGGCTCAGTAGCTGTGGCGCACGGGCTTCGTTGCTCCGTGGCCTGTGGGATCTTCCTGGACTAGGGATCGAACCCGTGTTCCCTGCATTGGCAGGTGGATTCTTAACCACTGTGCCACCAGGGAAGCCCCTGGGAACATTTTAGAAATACGAGTGCTTGGGCCCATCCCAGACCTGCTGAATTCTCAGGTGATTCATATGCACGTTAAAGTCTAAGAAACACTAGCCTGCTCCTCTAGCTCCTGAAAATGACTTCTCACTCATCTAGGGCTGTTGGAGTCAGCAAACAAAATTGCAGGATGCTCAGTTAAATTTGAATATCAGATAAATGACAAATAATATTTAAGACATGTATTTCCCATGCAGTATTGGCACCCTGTATTTTATTTGGCAAGTTTACAGTTGCTCGGACTCAATGGTTGATACTACAAAGATATTTATATCAGTTTTCCTCTGGGACCACGACTCTTTTCTCTTGCATTTCATGTGCTCCAAGACATTCCACATAAACGGGCCCTCGAGGTCTAGCAGTGGTGCTAGGCTCACTCAAGCCTCACAAACACCAACTGGTCAGCCCTAATGTCATCTCCAATACCTCCTATCTTTGGAGCTATGCAATGCCTTAGCCAAATGTGGCTAAAGAAGTTACACCTCTCCCAGTTCTGCCTAAATCTTCTTTCGTCACCTGGGTACTGAGTCACTCATAGAGCTTCTTCTGTACCCCTTACAATATGTCGCTTGGTCCAGACCAGTTTTACAGTATTAAGACCACTTTGTTGTTTGGAGACTCTTAAGCTAATTACAGAGATTTCACAGTCTCTGTGTCCTCAATTGTTCCATCTCAGAGTGTTAGAATCATCTTAGTTAGTTCCAGAAAGCTAGCTATCCAAGTTCCTAAATGGCTAGTGTTACAGACCCGTTCAAAACAGAACCTTAAAGAAGACTGTTCCATCTGTGAAATGCCTGAAGCTTCCTATCCAGGCATAGACACACTCTTCTCTATCTCGTGAACATGCTTCTTGCTACACTCAGTGCAGGTAGGAAGTAGCATGTAGGCCATTCAAGCCTGGGGATAAGAAAAGAAACACTCTCCAAGTTGGCTACACCTGACAGAGCCACCTCAGTATGCACAGGTCAGTGACTGTGCTATTTCCTGTAGCATAGGTCAGATATTCCCATTTTGTTTATTCATCCATTCAGCTAGTCAGTTCCAAATATCTTTTGGAAGGAGATGATATGTCTCCCTCCCCCAGACATACCTTCCCATATTGTTTATATACAATTTCAGAGAACCCTGAAGCGTACCCATGAGGTCCGTGGTCTCAAGGCCAAAAATATTTGTTCTACATGATGGACAGGGGCCTTGGTTCTTAGAGAAACACTAGTATCATCTCCTTTATCATCATAATAATTCCATATATTTGTATAGTGCTTGATGGTGAAAACACTTTCAGATCCCTTATCTCAGCGCCACAACAAATCTTTGGGCTAGGTATTTTCATCGCTGTTGTACAAATATATCAGTGGTGCAGACCTATCTTAAGTGACTCTGCCATTAAACTCAACATTATTCCATAAACTTAAGTCAAGAAATGAAATTTTAGTCAAACCAATTATTTGACATTGTGTGGCTGAGAAGATCCGTATCACCTGAATTAAGACTTTTAGAATTAAATATCAAATAGATATCGGTACATAAACATCATCACAGAGGAGCAATGACAAGAGAGGTATTGGATAACTGGTTGCCTGATTGCTTTTCTAGGACGTGGTCCCATAGTGTGCTCAATTGCTCATGTCCTCATCAGTTTTTACATCTGTAACTCTCTAGTGGAAAGAGCGCTGGAGATGGAAGGACCCAAATTCAAATCCCATCTTAGCCAAGTGAAATCAGGCAAGTCACTTAAACTCTCCGGCCTCAGGTTTCCCATATTTAAAATGGAATTAATAATAGTAGTGACCACAGAGGATTATTGAGAGAGTTAGATGAAATTATGTATGTAAAGCACTCAGTGAGGGAGTGAGCAGTAGGTACTCAAGAAGTGATAACCTCCTGTCCCCCAACAAAAATAACTGTGCACCTCTTCATGAAGTACTCTGCTCCCCAAATGCCTCAAATATAGAAAAATGCTATTTCATACAGTTTCAAACACTATGAGCTATTTAAAAGAATTGAAATCATTCAGAGTATGTACTCTGACCACAATGGGATCAAACTAGAAATCAATAACAGAAAGACAACCAAAAAAAATCTCCAAACATTAGGAAATTAAACAACAAACTGAATGCGCCGATCAAAGAAGTCTCAAAAATTTTTTAAATATAGAGAACTGAATGCAAATGAAAATACAACCTGTCAAAATATGTGGGATTCAGCCATAGCAGTGTGAAAAGGGAAATTTATAGCACTAAATGCTAACATTAGAAAATAAGAAAAATCTCAAATCAATAATCTAAGTTCCTACCTCAAGAAACTAGAAAAAGAAAAGCAAAATAAACCCAAAGCAAGAAGAAGGAGGGAAGGAAGTGATAAAGGTGCAAGCAGAAATCAATAAAACTGAAAAAAAAAGAAAAACAGTAGAGAAAATCAATGAAACAAAGCACTGGTTCTTCGAAAAAAAATCAGTAAAAGACTGACAAAGATAAAAAGAAAGAAGACACAAATAAACAATATCAGGCATGAAGCAGTGGCTATTACTACAGAGCATGTATCCATTAGAGGAAAAATAAGAGAACACGACAAGCAACTTGAGGCTCATAAATTTCACAGCTTAGAATAGAAACAATTCCTTGAAAACCACAAACTACCAAAATTCAACCAAGCTGAAATAGGCATCCTGAATGGTCTCATACCTTTAAAGAAAATTGAATATGTAATTTAAAACTCCCCCCACAAAGGAAAATATCCAGGCTCAGATGGTTTCACTGGAGAATTCTACCAAACATTTAAAGAATTAACACCAATCTTACACAAATTCTTCCAGAAAATCGAAGAGGAAGCTCTTCCCAACTCATTTTCTGGGGCAAGTATTACCTTGATACCACAAACTGACACAGTGCCAAAAAAAAAAAAAAAAAGACAAGAAAAAGACAAAAAGAAAACTGCAGACCAATACTTAAGAATTTGGATTAAAAGTCCTCAAAAAATATTAGCAACTCGAATACAGCAATGTATAAAAAGAATTATAAACAATGACCAAATGGGATTTATTTAGCCAAGGCTGGTTCAATATTCAAAAATCAATTAATTAAAAACCAATCAATATAACCTCCATATCAACAGGCTAAAGAAGAAAAATCATACGATCTGTTAATTGGTTCAGAAAAAAAGTAGTTAACAAAATTCAACAACCATTCATAATTTAAAAAAGAAAAACTCACAGCAAATTAAGAATAAAAGAAAAACACCTCACCTTGATAAAGAGCTTCTACAAACACCTACAGCTAACATCATTCATAATGGTGAAAAGCTGAATGCTTTCCCCCTAAAATCCAAAACAAAGCAATGATGGCAGCTTTCACTACTCTTATTCAACATAGTACTAGAAGTTCTAGCCCTGAAACAGGCAAGAAAAAGCAATACATGGACTATAGATTGGAAAGGAAGAAATAAAACTGTCCCTATTTGCAGACAACATGACTGTATAATAAGAAAATCCCAAGGAATTGACAGAAAATCTCCTAGAACTTATAAATGAATTCATCAAGGTCATAGGACACAAGATAAACACATAAATATCAATTGCATTCCTTAGGCTAACAATGAACATCTGGAAATCAAAATAAAACCAATGTAATTTACAATCACTTTAAGGAAAATGAAATAGGTACAAACCTACCAAAACATGTACAGGACTTGTATGCTTAGAATAACCAAACATTGATGAAAGAAATCAGAGAACAACTAAATAAATGGAGGAATATATTGTGTTCATGTACTAGAAGACTCACCATAGTCAAGATGCCAATTCTTCCCTAACTGATCTATAGGTTTAATGCAATTCCTATCAAAATGCCAGCAAGGATTTTGGTAGACATAGACAAGCTTATTCTAAAATTTATATGGAAAGTTACAGGCCCTAAAGTAGCTAAAACATTATTGAAGAAAGAGAAGAAAAAAGTGGGAGGAATCATTCCACCTGATAATAAGGGTTACTCTTTACCTACAGTAATCTAGACAGTGTGGTATTGGCTGAAAGACAGACACATAGATCAGTGGAATGGAAAAGAGAAATGAGGAATAGATTCACACCAATGAGCCCAACTGATGTTTCGCAAAGGTGTAAAAGCAATTCAATGGAGATAATATAGTCTTTTCAACAAGTGATGCTGAAGCAACTAGACATCTGTAGGCAAAAGAATGAACCTCGACCTAAGCCTCACACCTTATACAAAAGCTAACTCAAAATGGGTCACAGACTTAAGTGCAAAATATATGACTTTCAGAAAAAAAAAACACATAGGGGAAAATATTTGGGATCAGGGGGTTTTTATATTTGACACCAGAAACACAAACCATAAAAGAAAAAAAATTGAAAAATTGGACTTGTTGAGATTAAGGTACTTTGCTCTGAAAATGCTATGAGCTAGCATTAAAACATAATTCTTCTAATAAAAAATAAATAACCAAAATGTGAACGTGATCAAATATTTCCAGATGTAGCAAATAGAGACTTTGGTTTAGTTTCTGTGGAGTAGTGAGTCCACCGGCCAACTTTCCTTGGAGGCTAAGTATGCAGGAGATGTGCTATTGTAGGTCCTGATTCACCTCCAGGGTGTGCATTTCCCGTGGCTGTGACTTTTCTAAAGGGTAAGTCAGCTGGAAACAACATATAATGAACAGGCACATTAAGAAGAAACACATTTGGGTAAAAGTCAGTAAAGGACTTCACAGCAGCCTCACTTTTCGCAATTCTGACCTTAGAGTTGGTTGCAATTTCAAAAACATGGATAAAAGTCCCTGAGTTTTTGAAACCCACTGATAAAAAGAAAGAGCTGGCTTTGATTTCAACTGCACTTAAATCTCCCATTGCACCCAAGGAGAGGACCGACATCGTGGCAGAATTTGAAACCCAAGGCTGGCCTCTTTATGATAGACAAAGTTGATTGCAGTGAACATTCTTGGCACCAGCTCAAAAAGTTTTGAGTTTCTAGATCCTGAAAGGGAAATTCTCTTAGGAGCCCTTCAGCATTTCAGATCACGGATGGGATGGGGGCGGAGGTGCAGTGGGGGACACTAAGGGGAGAAGAGCTGCTGCCTGGCCTCTGGAGTTGGTCTTAACTAACATTGATTACATCTACACAGCAGGTGCATTCTAGTTTCCTTATCTAATCCTCATTACTCTTGGAACGAGTAAATGCAGGGTGATAATTCAAAATTCAGGGAAAGCGACTCACACCTACTGAGTGCTTCTTATATGTACTGGGCGCTCTGCTATGCACTTTATTCCTCAGAGCAACACTGTAAGGTAGATACTGTTATCACGGCCATTTTACAGATGAGGTAGCAGAGACTTAGAGGGGTGAAGGGACGTGCTGCCTCTTCGGTTAGTCCTATATATCCCGGACTCAGGGTGTGTGTGTGTGTGTGTGTGTGTGTGTGTGTGTGTGTGTGTGTGTGTGTGTGTGTGTGATGCATCCTACAACACAAATATCCCCCGATGTGTGTGTGTGTGTGTGTGTGTGTGTGTGTGTGTGTGATGCATCCTACAACACAAATATCCCCCGATACAAATATTCCCCAAGATTCAACAAATAGTAGGTAAAAAGATGGCTGAGCAGCCATCAAGTGTCCGCCAAGGGCAGACAGCTGGACCTGGTGGTGGTCCCCGGAAGCCCAGCGACAGGGCTGGCTGTAGCAGGGAAAGCAGCGTGAGATTGGCACAGTGTCAAGGGGTGAGGGAAAGGAGGACAGAACCCGAGCCCTAACTCGCATTTTTGGCGCCCGGGGCAAGCAGCGTGAAACTCGCCTTCTCTTCAATGGAAGCTGCTCTTGGCAGGGGGAGGGGAAGCCCTGTGCACAAAAGGTCCCCTGGCTGGTGCGCTCCCAGCCCTTGACCTCGGGCCTCTCACTCCATCCATCTCTGCGACTGCCAACGGGGCTGGCCTGGGGCCAGGGCGAGGCTTCCAACAGAGACCAGAGAGGTGGTGGGAGAAAAATGTGGTGCCCTCTAAATTTCTGTGCCCCGGTGACCCCACCCTAGCCAGGGCTCTGAAAAGAACTGAACAGACTGTTGAGCTGGGAAGGGAGGTGAGGGAAGTCTGAGGGGAACTGACGGCAAGAATAGGGAGAGGTCAGGGCGCCATCAGTCACGGCGAAAGATGGAAAGTTTTGGTAACTGCAAGGCATTTCAGAGTTCAAGATCTAAGAGGGGGAGCAGGCAATTGCAAGTGATAGCAGTGGCTGACGAAGTCGACCGAAGGCCCAAATCATGAGGTCGAAGGGGTCAAGGAAATGCGAGAGCTATTTTTGGTTCCACAAGCTTTGATTGAGCACCTACTATGTGCCAGGCTCTGGGTCAGGCACTTGGGATACAGTGGTGAACAAGATATGGTTCTCACCCTTCTCCTGTTATGGGAGCTGGTGGGGAGATGGGTGAATGACAAGCAGACAGATACAATATGATGTGGAGGTCCTCCAGTGCCTACCGGATGCTTAAGACATGGCTCTTGTGCTTGAGAAAATTTCAGTTTACAGAGACCTACTTTACTTCTAAGAAGAAAGATAAATTCAGTGGAAGGACACAAAGTACAAGCAAATACGTCTGGAACACGGAAGAAGAAAAGATTCACTCTGATTTCTGAGGGAGAGGATGGGAGAAGAAAAATCAAGAAGGGTTTCCTGAAGGCACGGCATGCGGCAATGAGCAGGGTTTCAAAAAGATGGACATGGGATGAGGAGAGAACTGTAGGCGGGAAGAACGACGTGAGCACACACGGAAGCAGAAAAGCACAGAATATATTCGGGGAATGGGGAGTGACTGGGTGTGTGTGTCTAGAGGTGAAGCTGCTAATGGTGTTAGCAATGGTGAGACGGTGTGGTCAGGGTCCTTAATCAATAAAGACATGATTTTTTTTTCCTGCGGTTTAGAAGGAATTTCCTGGTGCAAGTTGTAAGTAATGGCAGTGAGAGAGAAGAAGCAGAAAGATCTGTTTAGAAGGTATTATAGAGGTTCAAGTGCAAGCTGAGGTCCAGACGTTAAGACAATGGGAACGGAAAGGGAAGGGCAATGGTGGATACTGGAGATGGGGCTCACAGGACTCATCAACCGAATAAATCTGGGAGGAACCAGAGAAGACAGACCCATGCCACACCCTTCTTTCCAGCTCAAAACTTCATCTTATTGACTTTGGGGTTAAAAGAGAAGCCACCTTCCTCATTTAAATACGTAAGAAAACACAGAGAGATAAAGAGATGCAGCACGATTGAAAACCAGCAACTTGCCTCCACATGTGCCACAGCCCTGGCAGAACTGTCCTTAAGCAAAGCATAGTGGGCTCCGAAGCAGCATAGCTGGGCTGGGAAGGAAGAAGTTGCTCCTAAGTAATAATAATTTGTGCAATAATAAAAGATAAAGAAAATGTGGCATGTACATATATATACACACACACAATGGAATACTATTCAGCTGTAATAGCAGGAAATCCTGCCACTCACAAAAACATGGATGAGCTTGGGGACATTATGCTAAATGAGCTGTCAGACGAATAAAGACAAATACCATATGATCTCACTTATAGGTGAGATCACAGATCATATTGGTGGGTGCCAGGGGCAGGGGGTGGGGGAAATGGAGAGATGTTCAAAGGTTACAAACTTCCAGTTATAAGATGAGTAAGTTCTGGGGGTCTAATATACAGCATGGTGACTATAGTTAATGATACTGATTGTATATTTGAAAGCTAAGAGAGTAGATCTTAAAAGTTCTCATCAGAAGAAAAAAAATTGTCTACGAATGTGTGGTGATGAATGACTTACTGTGGTATCATTTTGCAGTATATACATATATTGAGTCATTATGTTCTACACCTGAAACTAATATAATGTTGTGTCAATTATTTCTCCATAAAAAATATTACAAAATAACAATGACATAATAATACTTGACATATATACCTGACGTAGTTTGTTCTTTGTGCCAACTCCCAGGGAGGTGTTTGACATGCAATATCTCACTTAATCCTTCTAATAATCTCATGTAGTAAATACTATTATTTTCACTTCCCAAGGAGAAAACAGGCTCAGTGAGGTTTAGTTCACACAGGTTTAGATCACACAGCGAGTATGTGGCTATTGGATGTCTGAACTCAGGGCAATGTGCCATGCCACCAAGATGGCTTTGGAAACAAGCCTACTGAGAGCTATGACGTCAGAAATAAGGACCCATCTCCGAAGCAGAACAGGACAAGCAACCCTCTCTCTGAATTAGACAAGACTTTTTTGTTTTTTTAACACGCATGTTCTATGTAAAATCTAGAGCCACGATTCCCAGGGACAGACACCAAATGAACCGAGAACCTCTTAGAAATAGTAAGAACTTAAAGTATTCAGATGCCTATATACAAAAAGCAAGAGCTTCCTTATCTAGCAGAAGTTCTTGGTAGAAAATAATAAAAACGAATCCCATTCTCAGCAGCGACGATGAATTTAAAACAACTAAGAATAATCGTAAGAAATGTATGTATGAGATGGGCTATATGAAGAAAATGATAATACAAGCAAGGTGGTCCATAACTGTAAAGGAGACCAGAAATGCTGAAATCACACAAACCAATCTTAATAATCAATGGGAAAAATTACGATTGTTCTGTGACCTTTAAAAAATTTTGGCAAAACACTAAAAACTCTCTTACTGTCCATTCCATTATAAATATACAGGGAAATGAAAAAATAATAAAATTATTATTTATTTAGTACACTCTCATTTAAACATTAAAAACATTGAAAATTAAAGCATTGTATTACTTTGTAAAAAACCTTACCAATGTTCATTTTAACAGTGCTTGCCTTCTTCTCCTTGTATAACTTACAATGCATGCAAGCATATTTTCTATGCCTAGATGAATTATCACATTCCTTTTAAAGTGCTGGATCAGCATTCAGTATTTTTTCCTTTGCATTTTCAATGTCATAAAATATCTCCAAGAGTTCCTTCACTGGGTAGGTTTTTACTGGCATCACTGTCTCTGGGACATCTTCATCCCTTTCATCACAACAACTTTTCGCAACAGCACTTATGTAGATAATGTCACCCTCACTAAATTCCCTGGACCGCATTTCTAGGATCTCTAGAAATGCAGCAGTGACAAAATTCCCATGGTTAGCTATTTCTTTAACTTCATTTATATTCAATTCTAATTTCACTTCTAGCACTATCACTTTTTGTTTCTTTGCTGCACTTGCATCTTTGTTGGCCAATTCATTCTTTTGATTAACCATTTTTGTAAAATGTTATGGAGTTTATCACTGAGAGACAAAGAGGCAACACAACTACACATTTTGCACAGTGGCCAATCACCAACAGACTTTGAAAAAGTGATGTGGTTGGTCACTAATCGTTCCGTTATTTACATGGTAAATTTGTGGACTGAAGAGATAGCACTGAAGTTTGTACTTTATGCAATTACTCATAGTTAATATACCGTGGTGACTGAAATTCCAGCTGTGTTGTTGGAGGACTGATACTATCTAATAACTCATAGTAACTGAAATTTGTGAATATTGGAACCGTGCAAAGAAAGGATTGCCCATACTTTACGTAAGGGCCCCAATATACTTTAATAAATGGAAAGACACCAAACTTAATTTTTACTTAGTGCTCACTATGTGTCATGTGCTGTTCTAAGCTCTTCTTTACATGGGTTAATGAACTTTATCTATACACAAACCCTATGAAGTAGGTACTATTAGTATCCCCATTTTACAGATAGAGAAACTAGAGCACAGAAAGATTAAGTAACTTTCTAAAAGTCACACAGCTAGGAAGTACCAATGCCAGAAATTGAACTCAAGCACTCCCAAGGCTGAGCACTTCACCAAAGCCCTGTGATGCCTCATACACCACAGTGCCAAGATGTTCATTTTCCCATAGTAAGTTACAAGTTTACTGCTATTCCCATAACCATTCCAGCAGGATTTTTGCAAGTAGAACTTGAGAGATTCTAAGTTCATTTACAAAGCAATGGGCTAGAGAAACTAATAATTATCTTCCAATATTAAAACACAATTTAAAGCTACACTAATTAAAGCAGTGCAGTTCCAGAACTAGAGTTGAAAGACAAATCAAAGTAATGCAGTAGGCAGCCCAGAAAAAGACTGTCATATCTTCAAATGCTTTTTAGTATGAGTAAGTTGTACCCCAAATCAGAGAGAAAACGAAATGTAGTGTGCAAACGGTGTTGGGTAAATTGGTTAACTATTGTAAAATAAAGTTGGATCCTTTCTTCGTATTTCACACCAAAATAAAATTTTGTGATTCAGAGAGCTAGTGGAGAAAAGGAAAGCACAAATGCATAGATAAAACTAAAAGTGAATATGTAAAATATCTTGGTGCTAGAGAAAGACTTTATTAACATACAAGCAATAGAAAAAAAACAAAAAGAGAAAAACATAATAGAGTCAAGCATATTCAAATTGAAAACTTCTGTATGTGAAACATGCAATGAACAAAATTAAAAGACCAACTAAAAACTAAGATTTTTGTTTTGAAACAACATAACAAAGTGTTGGTAGGTATTCTGATTATGTAAGGAGCTCATAAAAAGGAGCAGGGAACATGTACAACCCCACAGAAAAAAAATGGAAAAGACCATAAATAGATGCTACACAAATGAAACATAAAGCCTCATCAAGATACTTAAATGCTAAACACTATATGTAATAATAGAAATACAAATTAAAATGTTTTTGGCTTAGTAATTAGAAAGACTGTTTTGTGTGTTTCATTATAACAAGACATTTTTGTGTGTGTTTTATTATAATGTCCACATTTGGGGAGGATGAGATGAAACAGTGCCACTGAATCCTCCTGCTGGGAGTTTACACTGATACACCTTTCCCGGGAAGCAATCTATCGAATGTTTTTAATTCACAATTTTATTTGCTAATTTATCTTCTGGGAATCCTTCCTAAGAATACTAGTGTTTATAATGTTGACAAACCGCGTACCACAGGACTGCTCACTAAGACAAAATTAGTTAAACAAATGTGTCTTTCAATTGTGCAGATTAATAGTGGGGTCTTCCAAGAATATCTATGGGAATGGGGAAATGCTCAAAAACATTAAGCAAAAATCAAAGAGAGGGCATTCAAATTTATACACTATGATCCCAATTTTTTAAAATTTATTTATTTTAATTTATTTATTTTTGGCTGTGTTGGGTCTTCATTGCTGCGCATGGGCTTTCTCTAGTTGCAGCAAGCGGGGGCTACTCTTCGTTGTGGTGCACATGCTTCTCATTGCTGTGGCTTCTCTTGTTGCGGAGCACGGGCTCTAGGTGCGCAGGCTTAGTAGTTGTGGCGCATGGGCTTAGTTGCTCCACAGCATGTGGGATCTTCCTGGACCAGGGCTCGAACCTGTGTCCCCTGCATTGGCAGGTGGATTCTTAACCACTGCGCCACCAGGGAAGTCCTATGATCCCAATTTTTAAGATAAAAGTAAATATTTGCATAGAAAAAAATATAGATGGAAATATAACCAAATGTTATCCCTGAGTGATGGGACTACAGGTTACTTTTATCTTCTTTTTAACTTTCTGCACTTTCCAACTTCTTTA
Source organism: Leucopleurus acutus (assembly GCF_964270905.1). Taxonomy (NCBI): domain Eukaryota; kingdom Metazoa; phylum Chordata; class Mammalia; order Artiodactyla; family Delphinidae; genus Leucopleurus; species Leucopleurus acutus. The sequence goes on along the minus strand of NC_139148.1, from coordinate 120,206,715 downwards.
AAACAGACATGTATTATGTTTATAATTTAAAAGAATCACAAACATAATTTCAATGTTTTTCTCTGCATCCATCCATCTATCCACCCACCTACTCATCCCCTTTTTCCTCTCTTTCCTTCAAGTCTTAAAGAAACCTGTATTCCTTCTCCTGTCCTAGGTTTACTTCCATTGTCGCCAAGGTCAATTACAGTTGACCCTTGAATAGTATGGGCTTGAACTGTGCAGGTCCACTTATACACGGACTTTTTTCCATGAACACATCCTACAGTACCACACGATCTACGGTTGGTTGGCTCTGTAGGTGCAGAACCACAGATAGGAGGGTCCACTGTAAAGTGGATTTTCGACTGCGTGGGGGGGCAGCGCCCCTAACGCCCACCTTTTTCAAGGGTCATCACTAACTATCTTCTTTTGAAAGCTCTGTTCTCTCCCTTCTCGTGGGCTCCTTCTCCTCCGCCCTTACACATGATCACATTCCTACTAGCTCCGAATCACTCTCACTTAACCTTGGGCTCTTTCTACCACTCCCTCCTCCCACCAAGAACATCTTTTAAGTGTGGTCTACATTTACTTCCTCTGCCTCTTTACCAACTACTCCTTAAACCTTCCCAATCTGCCTTTCAAATCAATCAGATCACCACTTCTAATTGCCTACTCCAAGTGCTTCCCAGGAGCCCTTAACATCTCCACCCCCAGGCTGCATTTGCCATCAAGCTCTTTCATGAAACCATAGCTGTGGCAACAGACCCTGCCCCTTCCCACTTCCAGCTCCCCCCTCACCTCTCACCAACACCTTTATCTTTCCCTGGCTCTCCTTCCTCCACCTCTCTCAGACCTTACCTCTCTCCTAAATTCAAGTCTCAAATTTCCAAGTCCCTGCTCAACCTCTACCATCCCCATGCCTAGCATGGGACACCTGTGGACCTCTCACCACCCCAAACCTACTCTTCCTACAGACTTGTCTGTTTCTATAAATAGTACCACCTAAGTTCCCCTGCAAAACACTCACTTGGCTTTGAGAGGCGGACTGTCTTTTCCACACCCGCTGCCAAAGCCTCAGCTCAGGCTCTTGTCATTTTTTGTTTTCCTGGAGAGATGAAGAAGGCTGTATCGTACATCTTTGCACTGGATTGACTTTTTTGGTGGGATGAGCCTCCTCCTTGGCTGTAGGAACTGGAAGTGGGAAGTTTCCCATTAACCACTGCGAGCCCTTTATTAGAAATGCAGCAGAGATATCGTAGAACTCTTCCAGGGTATATTCTTTTACTTTAGTTCTATTTAAAAGACAGCCCACACAGTTTCCAGAAGCATATCACTGAGATGGGATGTTGATAGCCAGAGGAAGTTTGAGGAACCAGATTGCTCGGAGTCGGAGCAATTTTGGCACAGAGGCAGAGAGGAAAAACCCTCAAGTCAATTTCATAATTCATGAGGCAACCCAGAGATGGGTTATACTGCAATGAGTGGGACATCAGTAGAGCTTCCCATTTTAGCTAGCGAGTCTTGCTAACTAGGAGTTAGACTTGGAAAAGCATTACTTAAAGTTGACGAACCCTCTGAGTTTTAGTGGTCTTGGGCAAAACCACGGTCTCCGCGCTCTAGTGAAGGTTCCACTTCACAGCAGTTGGAATGTTCTTCCTCAGCGAGGGAGCTTGCCTTACACACATGCTGACAGCTGCAGTCACCAGCAATAAACCTAATAATTACCTCCTTTAGGGCTACACAGAAAAGATGTTGCAGAAAACAATTCCTCGATTTTTCTTAAAGAAGAATACACACATACATGGAGTTTCTCTTCAGTGCAATCTTTGTATTTTCCCCTTTTTACATGACTCACTCCTCTCCCCACATCTTTTACTCCCCATCTCCCTCTCTACTCTACCCTTCTAACCTGTACCAACAACTCTATACGTATCATTTTGTATTTTTCTTCATGGCCCAATAATTATATACAAATTACACACACTTTAAAATACATATTTCATTTTATTTTAAAAATGAGATATTCAGCACATCTTTTTGCATCTTACTTTCATACCGAACAATTTCTCATGTAAATCCTTCCAAATCCCCAGTAGAGCTGCCTTTCATTCTTTTTGAGTTCTGTGTAATACTCCACTGCCTTGATGTATTACCAACTTATTCAAGCATCCTCACTATTTACAACATTCTCTGTTTTCATTTGTGTGTGTGCGTGTGTTCGCTGCAATAAACATGCTTGTATATAGACTTTTGTGTATTGTGCTTTTATTTCCATGGGACATATTCTCAGGAGCAAGACTGCTGAAGTAAAGTACTTTGCAGGATCTTTCAATATTTGTTCAGGAAGAGGTAGTATCACTTTTTTAAAAATTTGCCTGTTTGATGGGTGTAAGCTGTTATCACTTTACTTTGAGCCTCCTTGACCACTACTGAATTTGAGCATCTTGTCATAAGTTTGCTTACCCTTTTGCATTCCTGTTGTGTGGGTGTGTCTCTTCACATCCTTTGCCGATTTTTCTTTTAGGGTATTTGTCCCCTTCTATGTAATTTGCAAGAGCTCTCTGTATATTGTAGCTATACTTTCTGTCTGTCGTTTTCATTACAAACAATTGCTAAGTCTATTATTTGTCTGTGGACTTTGTTTATGGTTCTTTTGTGATACAGAAGTGTTTAATTCATATACTGTCCAGTAAGCCCATCTTTTCTTTTATAGATTCTGAGAGTATCCAGTCTTGTCCCCTGTCTTATATATGTAGTCTTCAGGAATTTCCTGCAAAATTTTTACTATTTTGTTTATATTTAAGTCTTCATCTGTAATTTATTTTAATATATGATGAAAGATAGTGCCCATGCAATGTAGTTTTCTTCTTGAAAGGTATTAGATGTATTATCATTTATTAAATCACCTTTTTCTCAATAAATAAAATTATCATTTTGTATCACCAGATATCCAAACACTTTAAAAAGCCACCACACTCTAATGAAATCAACATACTCTTAGCATTGGAGTAGACAAATTAGATAAATGGTACAGAAAAGAGAATCATATACTTGCTGCCTTGAAAGACCAAATCTTCAGAGTTCTTTCCCGCCTTTGAGACCCTCAAAGAAGAACATGGGTGACTTCAAAAGGATACTATGAGGATAACACACTACTATATATAAAGTAGATAATCAACAAGAACCTACTGTATAGCACAGGGAACTCTACTCAATACTCTGTAATGACCTATATGGGAAAAGAATCTGAAAAAGAATGGATATATGTATATGTATAACTGAAGCACTTTGCTGTACACCTGAAACTAACACAACATTGTAAATCAACTATACTCCAATGTAAAATAAAACTTTTAAATTTTAAAAAAGGATATTATGAGGATAAAGGAAACAAGGCATGTAAGGCACTTAGCACAGTGCCTGGCACATAGCACGCCTATTAATAAAGCGTAGCTGCTGTTATATCTGCTCTCTTGACACTTACCTATTCTGTCGTGTATGCGCTATATGCGCCTTTTGTTAGCCTACTTTGAGCTCCTGAAGGGCAGTAACTGTGCCTCAGCTCGCTCGGCACCTAGATCACCCTTAATAAAGGATTAATCAGAACTCATCCTTGTAGACAACAGCCATGTGCTTTGGCAGTTCTAAGTTGTCTTACTTTGCAAATCTAGGCTGAGTCCTCTCTTCTCCGGGATGGACCACCGTAGCTATTGTTCACCGAGTATCCTGCCCTGGGCTCTTTCACGGATGCCTTCGCCTCTGCTTTGTCTCTCTAATGCTTAGCAGTCCTTGGCACAGTATAGGACAGACAGTGAATTATTCTGAGTAACTTTTCTTTATGATATCAATCTACTACTGGGATAGCAGTGTTTATTTTTATGAGTTATTTTAGAATTACTTTTAAATAGTTTAGTACTTCTAATAATTTATTTTATCAAACAAATTTGAAAAAAATCTATGCCACCTGTTGAACAAAAAAAAGAAAAATGGGTTCCTCTAAATTGGTTGAAAAAGCTTCACCTTACATGTAAAAGTAAAATTTTGATCCATTTGAACCCTAATAAATAAGTCTTTGGTGAATCAATTTCTCTCTGTTCTAAGCTTTGGAGGTGAGGGGGAAGTAGAAAAGAGCAAACATCAAAACCCTCAAGGTCACGTCAAGAATTCCTTTCAAAAGCAGGGCTTCCAGATATAATATAGGACTTCCAGCTAAATTTGAATTTCAGATACACAATGCATATTGTTAGTATAAGTATGTCCCAAATATTGCATGAAACATACTTAAACAATTATTTATTGCTCCAAAATTTGTATTAAACTAATTGCCCTGTATTTTTATTTGCTAAATCTGGCAACCCTATTAAGAATCTATATTTCACACGACACTTGGGGAATCAAGTTAAAGCCCTGAGGATTTCCTGTATACACGATTGGTGTTCAATAAATGTTTGTTGAACTGATTACATAAGGGTGATTATTAATAGTTACCTTTTGGTCACTGAGTTGTTTAAATGCATGAAAAAAGACCAATGTCAACTTAGAAAGAATTTTGACAATAAGCCAGCCACAAAAAGGGAGTTTCTGATTAACCCTTTATTAACCAAACCAGAAAAGCTCAGTCATTTGGGAGAGCACTTCATGGTGCTGGAAGAAGGCACTTAAAACTTATCCTGACTTATGTATGAAAGGTTTCTAATTTTTTGGCTTGGTGCTTGAATAGCACAACTTCTGTGTGTGTATCTGCGTGCCTGCATGTAGGGGGATGGTTAGAGGCAGGGGGCAGGAGAGGCAAGACAAGAAATGTAAGGCCAATGAATGGAAAACAAAACACTTGAAAACTTTTCTTCCTGCTCCATTTCATGGAGAGTTAATGGCTTTTTTAAAGTACTTTCAAAATCAGAATTAGCCAGCACAGAGTAGCAGGTACAAATATGGCCTCTGGTGTTCTATTAATGATGGGATCAAACGAAGAAGCTCTTCTACATGCTCCGTATGAAAGAGCAGGAGAACCAATGTGATGTTTAATTTCTTGGAGGAAACCGAAAAAAAAAATAATCCCATATTACCACAATACAGCATGAGTTCAATGCAAATGGAAAAGACTGGTGGCTTATTAATAGGCTCTCCCTGTAGCAAGCTGGCCTTCCCGGCTTCAGTTTGAAATTGATTATTTTAATACAGAATTCCTGAATGAAAGAGGTTCTTGGCCTTTTCCTGGGCTGTTGAATAATGTATGTGGGAGAAAGCAAATAGCAGCAGAGGGTCTCAGCTGCGGGAACAATGGTGCACACCCAGAGCTGAGGGGGCACGTTAGTTTATCATTGCCTTGTCAATCCTCCTAGCCTGGGAATCGCAGGGCAGCCTGGAAAGCAGCAGCTGCCCGACGTGTGGTGAACTGACCGGGGCACTTTAAAGAGACGACTCCATTTACCCATCTGAAAACAAGATATTGATTTTCCTCCAGCTCTGGAGAGAAAAGAGCCGTCCTGAAAATATATGGGGACCACCATTTATCCAGGCTCCTCCCCCAACAATCACACCACCCCAACTGTTTTCTTGGCTTCCTCTCCACAAAGTTCCATTTTGTCCTTCTTCACCTGGGGTGAGAAGAAAGCAACTCCCCTTTTCTGCCTTCTGTGAATACACTACTCACAGTACTCTTAAGCTGAAACTGGAAAAGTACGTAATGACTGGCATCTGGGGATACACTTTATGAATTAGAAAGCAATTTTTCCCATCCACATGGAAATAACATATTACAGTCAACTTCAGCCTGGCACTTTAGAGCTCTCTCATCTCAAGCTGTGTGCATCTTAAGTCGTTAAGGCAAACCTTGTAGCATCCTAGAACAATGACAACCTTCAGCTCCTTAGGTGTCCTTACCATGAGATTTTTTTCCTTCACACATAAAAGCCTAGAAGATCTTAGGACACAGATCAGACGAAAAGAAATAAAGCTTGTTTTGCCATAAGAAGCATCCATAAGTACTCCTGAGACCAGCAGGAGTTTCAAATCAACGTGCTAAGAGCATGGGGAGAAGTGTAGCTCTGAATTGAGGCAGCCAGAAGGCCAACCTCCTGGGAGGTGACTTGAACTACTCCACAGGCTTCAAGAGACTGGAAGCGTGCTATTTGAGTCAATCCCAATTTCTATAATAGCTCATATCTTCACGTGCTTCAAGTCCTACCACACTGAGGAGACTGCACGGTTGAGGTAGCACACCTTTCTCTAAAAAGGAAAAGGTTGAGGAACGGGCCAGTGAGGGGCGACCCTCCAATCCTCGCCGGGACTCAGTCACCAACAACAGAGGTTAGGCAGGGACTCCCAGTCCTGGGTTTTCAACGTGGCGTTTTGCTTCTGGAAAATTCCTTGTCCCCATTGCCACCATGTGAAGTCTCATAGAAATCTAGGGGAGCCCAAGGGAAAGGATTGAGTGGGGATGGAATAAAGGGAGAGAGGAAAAACAATTCTTGAAAAGCAAAAAGGAAAACCCATCCCTAACTGCTGTGAAGGTAGGTCAGAGATGGCAAGTGCTGGCCTTAACCCTGTGTGTTTACCCCACCAGGATCCAGAAATGCAAGATAAACCCTGTGAGCGGCCCCAGGAGTTGAGCTCTCTGTTATGCTAAACAAGCACCACCGGAGGTGGACTGGCCCAACCATCTGCTAGAGACATGCATAAATCGAGGGAAGGTAGAGCGGTACAGCATGTGTATAATGCGGAGTACATGGGAAAAAGCGAAAGCGCGTCATTAAGAAGCAGCAGAAAGCAACTGGAGAACAGAACGCGGTGGTCAGAGATCAGTGTTCCAATTATTATTAATGTTAATAACCACATGCGGGGAACTCCAGGTTCTCTGGTTATGCAGCAGACAGGACACCTCCGACAGTGCGGGGATGGGGAGGGCTAGCTTAGCCACTGGAATCTGTATCATTGATTTGATTTCATGACACCTTCCCTACCCGGACAAGTACTGGATGGCCTACAGCTCTCCTTTCAAGTGCTGACTTTTCCCAGTGTAACATTAACCTTTCGTCTAATATGGGAAAGCAAAAACGAGGAGGAAAAATACATCCAGACACAATCCCTGTTAGCATTTTGACCTCTGTTTTTCTGGTGTTCTTTGGTGGATTTTCCTTCCTGCCTTTACGATTCTTACATGGTACTGTCCTGTCCACTTAACATATTGGCAGTTTCAAATGACTGAATAGTGTTGGAAATTTGTTCATTTCAAAGTTTTACTGGAACTTAAAATTCTTTTTATGTTTTAGGATGACCTAATATGCCTTGATGATTTAGGGACATCCTTATTTTGAAGGCAGGAAGGGGAGGGGGGAAAGAGCAGAAACTGGGGTGGGGAGTCACTAGCCCAAAACAAGAGCGCATAAGCCATCTTGAGGGACAGCCTGCATCTGGGGCTCCAAACTGGCAGCCCATTGCAATCCTCATATGGGCTTCGTTTGGCTCACAGAGATCTTTTTATGCCACAAGCCCCACCACTCCTTATTGTGTTATACTCCTCTGATTTTTTGCATTTCCATCTCTGCCTGGCCCCAGAAGGCATTTACACTTATGACCCCTGGTGTGATTTTTTTTTTTTGAAGATATCCTGAAAGGCCTCACTTCCTCCACACAATCCCCTAAACCAACAGTTCTTAACTATGGGCAATTTTTCTTCCCAGGGGACATTTGGCAATGTCCAGAGATATTTTTAGCTGTCATAACTAAGAAGGGGGTTGTTGTGCTATTGGCATCCAGTGGGTTGAAGCCAGAGATGCTATCAAACATGCTACAATGCGTAGGAAAGTCCCCTACAACAATTATCCAGCCCCAAATGTTAAGAGTGCTGAGATTGAAAAACCCTTCTCTAAAGCAGGGCTGAGACTTGCACCGTTAGGGCTTCCTTCTTCCAGTTTAGGATTTTGGTCCCTTGGAAAATGCAAATCCCACTGAGAGCAATGTTCTATGCTGTTGACCCTTTATATCTGAGTATGAAGGAAGGAGCTGTGAATGGGATTGGATGGAGGGTACAAGAGGGAAGAAGAGGGGGACTTCCCTGGTGGTCCAGTGGTTAGGACTCCACACTCTCACTGCTGAGGGCCCGGGTTCAATCCCTGGTCAGGGAACTAAGATCCCAAAAGCCATGCGGTGCGGCCGAAAAAAAAAAAAAAAAGAGGGAAGAAGAGGAAAAATCGAATATGGAGGACCCCAAACACAAGCTTTAGTGGCAGACTTTCTCCATTAAACAATCAAGATTGTTCCAGACAAGGAACTCACATCAAATTTCTCTTAGTACCCCCACCATTAATAATCATGCAACACTATCCAATGTTGATTACTTCCTCTATGAAAGGCACTGTACTCACTGCTTTACATGCATGATCTCACTGCATCCTCACAACAATCCTATGAGACAGATGAGGAAACAGGCTCAGAGAGATTAAGTAACCAGCTCAAAGTCACACATCTAAAGAGCGGTAGAACTTGAGCTTCGAACCATGCCTTACTGACTCCAGAGATGAAGCTCTTAGCCAAGAGTAAAGGTCAACGTTTACTGGAAAATTTACCCTGAGCTAGGCCCTACGTTAAGTGCTTTATCCACATTATCTCACTTACTCATCACAAAATCCTGTGGGGTATATATTATCATCATCCCCATCAAACAAGTGAGGAAACTGAGGGTTAGAGAAGTCTCCCAATTAGACTAACATTACACCTGCTGAACTTCCTAAGTTTAAAGTTAGTCAAAGTATGAAACTTCAGTCCCTCATGCTCTTACTTACATTGGAGGTGGTGACATGGAATAGAAAAAGCACTGAACTTAGTCCAGAGAACCTACTTTGAAGTCCTGGCTGAGCCACAGTCTTAATGGGTGACCTCAGTCAAGTCTCTGGAACCAGGGCTCGTGCACAACTCTCAAGGGAAGAACAGAGCCAGACCATGTTGCCTGGTTTCCTGTGGTTGGCTTTGATATATTTAGAGGAAGTGCTTCTGCCCGAGGACAGAGCAATGAAGAAACCTGGTCAGTCTAGTGAAGGCACTTTTAATCAAAGGGGATGAACCAGAAAGACTGAGCTGCTCCAGTCTGGGGGTTTGGAGAAGGTTTTCCTTGTTTAGTAATGATAATATCGTCTAGATCTTTTTACCAAAACTAGCAGGGCTTCTTCAGTCAGTTCAGGATGAAGATAAGTTGAATTGTAATGGGGTACCTTTTAGATGACCCACCAAGGTCATTTGGTAGTTTATCACAGCATCTGCCAAAACCCCAAATTTGCAAAGATATAACATCATTGAAACGAATATATCATAAAATAATGTTGAAACTATGAATTAACTTGACAGTAGTTTTCACAATGTACAACAGATTTCTAGTATCACTTTATTTGCCTTAAATTTTTAAATTATCCTCCAGTGCCTCAGGGCAACTTGGTGCACAGTTTGGGAACCATAGGTATATAATGAAAATTACATGTCCCTCCAATTTCAGACCTCATTTCTGTTTCCCATGGGTACACAGTATTAATGGTTCTCGTACATAATTCCAGAAAATTTCTACGCATAGTCAAATGGAAACACACTATACCTACTGTCCTGATCTGTGTTGTTGTTGTTCTTTTGCTTAATAAACTCTGGAGATAATTTGTTAGCAGTACATAAAATTCCTTGTGTTTTTTTAAATAGTTGCATGGTTACGGTAATTTATACAAGATTTCTATTGATGTACATTTGTGTAACATTACTAACAGCATTGTAATGAATATCACTCTATATTTATCTTTGTCCACCTGCAGGATGAATTCTATAAACAGAATTTCTGGATGAAGTGTTATGTACATTTAAAATTTTGAGAGATTACACTTGTTGTAATTAATTTCAATTAATTGGTACCCACAGACCCTTAAAGTTCAGGCAAAAGAGAGAAAACTTCCAGCTGACATGTTAGGAAAGGTTTGCTCTTGATGGCATGTCCCACAGGACACTGGGATACAGAATGACCCAGGGTGGAGAGGCTACTTAAACAGGAATAGAGAAGACAGAGGACTCTTGCAAAGAATGGGTCTATATCAGGGGGTTTTAACCTTGGGAGTTTTGTGAATAGAATGCAGAGAGCTTGAGTAATTTAGGAGAGGGAAAATCTAAACTTTTATTTTCTGCTGGCAAGGTTGTGGAGAAAAGGGAACCCTCCTACATTGTTGGTGGGAATGTAAATTGGTGCAGCCACTATGGAGAACAGTATAGAGGTTCCTTAAAAGAAACCAAAAACTGAGTTGCCATATGATCCAGCAATCCCACTCCTGGGCATATGTCCAGAAAAGATGAAAACTCTAATTTGAAAAGATACATGCACCCAAATGTTTGTAGCAGCACTATTTACAATAGCCAAGACATGAAAGCAACCTGAATATCCATCAACAGAGGAATGGATAAAGAAGATGTGGTATATATACACAATGGAATACTACTCAGCCATGAAAAAGAATAAAATAATGCCATTTGCAGCAACATGGATGGAACTAGAGATTATGATACTAAGTGAAGTAAACCAGACAGAGAAAGACAAATATCATCTGATATCACTAATATGTGGAATCTAAAAAAATGATACAAATCAACTTATTTACAAAACAGAAATAGAGTCACAGACATAGAAAACAAACTTATGCTTACCAAAGGGGAAAGGGGGTAGGGGAGGAATAAATTAGGAGTTTGGGATTAACAGATACACACTACTACATATAAAATAGATAAACAACAAGGTCCTACTGGATAGGACAGGGAACTATATTCAATATCCTGTAATAAACCATAACGGAAAAGAATATGAAAAAGAATGTATGTATATATGTATAACTGAATCACATTGTTGTACACCAGAAACTAGCACAACATTGTAAGTCAACTGTACTTCAATTAAAAAAAATAGTTTAAACATTTATTTTCATTTACCTCTAAATAAAATTTAGCAGTTCTTTCAAGTATGAATGTGGCAACAATCCATAGTATTAACAGTACTTGTACCTCTTTCAGCAAAAGCAATCACACATCTTTATTTCACTTATTGTTGTTGCAGATACCCTGAAATATATTTAATGCTAATAACTACTTTTAAATAATGGCAAATATTAGATCCATTGCTAGATCTGGTTATTTAATGCATTAATAAAGAAGCATACATGTAGCTGATTCACTTTGCTGTACAGTAGAAACTAACACAACATTGTAAAGCAACTCTATGCCAATAAAAATTAATTTAAAAACATGAAGGTGAAACAACAATATTCCCAGATAAACAAAAACTGGAGAATTCATTGCTAGCACACTTGCCATATAAGAAATACTAAATTAGGAGTTTGGGATTAATGTACACACACTACTATATATAAAATAGAGAACCAAGAAGGACCTACGGTTTAGCACTGGGAACTGTACTCAATATTCTATAATAACCTGTATGGGAAAAGAAACTGAGAAAGAACGAATATATGTATATGTATAACTGAATCACTATGCTGTACACCTGAAACTAACACAACACTGTAAATCAACTATACTCCAAAAAAATTATAAAAAAAGAAACAAAGACGCATACATAGTATTATATCACAGGCTCTTTTTAAATATTCTAACTATTTCAATTTTATTTTATGCCATCATATTAGTTATCTGTCACCGCATAAGAAATGACCACAAACTTAGTGGTTTAAAACAACAGGTATTTACAATCTCACAGTTGCTGTGGGTCAGGAGTCTGGGCGCCGCTTCGCTATATGCCCTTATATATATATATCCTGATCCTCGGCTTCAGGATCTCACAAAGGCTGCAGTCAAGCCATGAGCTAGGGCTGTGGTTGCACCTTGAGGCTCAGCTGGGGAAAGACTCATTCCCAGGCTCACACGGTTGTCTGCTGAATTCAGATCAACAGGCAGTTTCTTGTTGCTATATCTCTGTCAGAGCTGCCCTCAGTTCCTTGAGGGTAACTGACAATGTAGGTCTCTTCCATAGAGTAACTGACAACATAGCTGCTTGCTTCATCAATGTCAGCAAGAGAGAGAATCTGCTCGCATGACAGAAGGTAAAATCTTATATAAGATTTCCAGAGTGGTGGAGTGAGGAGTGCAGCTCACACCCCAATAAACAACCATTTATCTGGACAAAAATTTTTAAATAATTGAAAGTCTCTGGAAATTTTCCTAAGGGCATATAGCAAGTAGAGAAAAATACAATCAAGGAAATCTACTAAATCATGGTAAGAACAGTGACTCTGTGGTATCTGAGCCATCTCTGCTCTGCCCTTCCTCCTCTCCCAGCTCTATTTTGGAAGAATCTACTCTGAGAGCTCTACTCCAGGCAGGTGCGGTCAGGAAAATAGGGACTCCTCTCCCCTCAACTCTTAGTCTAGGGCTATGGTGTCTCCCTGGGAGGGGCAGGCCCCAACTCTGTGTTACAAAAGCTATTTTAGGCAAGTGTGGCAGAGAGGTCTACAGTCCCACTCCACACCCAGCCAGGCACAGCAGCCTGAATATCCTGCGTCCTGATCTCCGGTGCCCCAGTTCACTGGGAGTGTGTAGGTCCCACGTTGGGAGGAGAAACCAAGAAGGCTATAGGGCCACCACCCTAGGGAACACTTCGCAAACTGGTCTATGAGGCCAATACTACCAGATAGAAGAGCCACCAAAGAAAAGAAATAAATTCAACAAAGATATCACATCTTACTTAGAGCTGTGAGGTACATTTGTTATACTTGATAAACCAATATTGACACATGATTAACTGAAGGCATTCGTTTACATTAAGGTTCACTCTTCATGCTGCACAGTTCCATGCATTTTGACAAATGCATAATGTCATGAATCCACGATCATAGTACCATATAGAATAATTTCACCACCCTACAAATCCCCTAGGCTCCACCTGTTCATCCTTCCCTCCGCCCAAACCCCTGGCATCAACTGACCTTTTCATTGTCTCTATAGTTTGCATATTGCTAAGTGAAAGAAGCCAGTCTGAAAGGGCTGTATTATTCCAACTGTATTACATTTGTTAATTATACCTCAGTAAAGCTGGAAAAGACCTATCAAATCCGACTCTCAGGGATGGGGCCAAGGAATCCAGATTTTTAACAGCCTCATCAGCTGATCCTTGAACCAGTGGTATATGGGTTCTAGCTCCAGCATCTGACAGACAGCTTTGAAATCTGGCTCTGAAACTTTCTTTCTTGTGGGTAAGTTACTTAACCACCAGACACCTGCCCACTCTCATCTGTAAAATGGAGATATCGATAATGCCTATCTCATAGCGCGGTTTGATGATTAAGTGAGTTATTACATGTAAAGCCCCTATCACCATGTCTGGCACTCAGTAAACGGTAACTATTATTTATAAAGCAGAAGGATTGTATCCACTTTTCCATTCTTCTGTTCTTACAGTTACCAATAAATGTTGGCTATTATTATCAGCGGTTGATAGGTACCACTGAGAGGCAGTGTGGTATAGTAAAATGAGCACAGGATCTGAATTCAAATCCCAGCTCTGCCATTACAGGCTACAATCACAAACAATTCACAATCCGTGAGCCTCAATTTCCTCATCTGTAAGATGGGAATGAAAACAGTACCCACATCCCAGAGTTATGAGAATCAAATGAGCTAATACATTTAAAGGACTTGGCATGCAGTAACCCCTTATTATACAATGCCCAAATCTGTCTATCCACTCATTCCTCCTGACTACAGTAATTAAAATGATTGATTGCCTAGGAATGACATTGGTATGGCCTATGAAAAATTCTGTTAGAAATCTAGTTTAGTCATTTCTACCCAATTCATACACATACTTTGCTGTTTATAATTTTCTGAAGGGAAACTTGGATCCTTTTACTATACGGTCCCAACTAACCATGATTTCTGTGTTTGCAAATCTCACCATAACCTGTTTACTTAAAAAGATGACAGTTTGTGGTTGATGATTATCGTTGTGTCTCTGTTTTTCTGATTAATAAAAGCTAAGGTTGTTCCTACACTGGAACTTCAGAATGGTCCAAGGGTTCCATGAAGCCATGGGAGCAGACATGTCTACATCATTAATAAATCAGAAGCTCTAAATAGATCACATCAATATTTAAGAAGTCACCCTTCTCCCTTCTCTTTTGTACATTCAATCAGCAGTAAAATGCATTTTGTAAATTTCTGATGCGTCAGAATTGCTAGTTACCTGACCAGGCAGACTTAGGCATGATCATCCTTCGACCAGTTTCTTTCAGGACAGGCAGCAAGACACTTACGTGAGGGAAACCAGGAGGCCTGCAAGGAACATCCCCTTCAGTCCAGATTGTCAGGGTGTCGAACATGTTGGCAGAAAAGCAACTATCTCTAGACACGTAGCTTATCAAGACTAGGGTTCAGTAATGAATGCTTCAGAATGATACTACTCAGTCAGCAGCTAAGAGAGGAGGGGAGGTGCGTATTCAAGCCTCTGCCACAAAAAGCAATATTTTGTTAAATATGATTTGGATGGTACAGACCTTATATCTTGTGGGAGATATGAGGAAAGAGAAGGGAATAGGAGTTGGAAAGCATATCCGACTCTCCAGGAGTGGGTGGAGTTTGAAAAATCATTTATGATACCTATAGTTTTTGTAACACAAATTTAAAGCAAATGAAGATCCACAGTATATTACTGGCAGGAGCAATATGCAGATAATAGAATACGAGAGTATGATTGCGGCCATTAACTGAAACACGTCAAAAAGCCCTTGACGGATGGGCTAAGCGTATAGGCTTGGAGTCTGACAGTCATTCTATGCAGTCAGTGGTATTTTTTGAACATGGATTACATGCCAGACACTGTTCTTGGAGAGACAGCAGTGAGCAAGGTAGATGCCACCTACCTTGGGCAAGATAGTTAACTTCTCTAAATCTCATGTTCTCATCCTTAAAACAGGAAGAATATTATTCCTCTTTCATAGGATTGCTGTGAGCATTAGAGGAGGGCAAAGCATATAAGGTGCTTTGCATTGTGTTCTGGAGAGGCGACACATAATAAGTGAAATAATTGGCCTCTTGGGGGGATAAGTGGGTCATCAGCCGGGCTCTGAAAAACATAAAGGGTTTTGATAGGCAGAGACAAAAGGAAGACATTCAAGTAGAGAGAACAGCATTAATTAAGTCACTCATGCAAAGAAACTTCTGAATGTCTACGACATTGGCATGCATAGGCATATTTCATTTACGTGAACTCAGCAATACACACTAGGAGAGAAATAGTGTGGGCAAATCCTCCTACCATTACATTCAATTAATATATACCTTGAATCTACTGTGAGATAAGACGCAAAAATCTGGTTTTCTGTCTCCTAGTGTGAACACCTCACTTTCCTGAGTGTCATTCTTTTGTTTAAAGATATATATTTTTCATATAGTATGGCCAACTACTAGTGCAAGCCAACTACTTAATCTGGGGGGTCAAACAAAAAGAACAACCCAGTGATCTGCAACCCACACTGGAAAAAAGGCTGGTCATGCTGGACTTTCTGAGAGAAGGATGTCATTCTCCCATGTGGCACCTTCATAAGACATCATCAAAAGTAACTTAAACCACGTGATTTTCATTTTATGTGCTGACTTTAGGAGCTGTTTCATGTGTAAGGAGAGACTTCACTATGTGTGCCATGCATCACGCTAGATGCTGGAAATACAGTGGTCAATGAGATAGACATAGTTCTGGCAAGATACTTACAAAAGAAAGGGCTGCTGAGGTTGAGGTAGGGAGGGACAATTTGCTTGGCTTGGAGGGTCTAATTAGAGAAAAGGCAAGAGATATACCTGAAAAAGCACGTTGGTGTTAGATGGCTGAGGATGTCAAATGTAAAGCTAAGGGGTTTTGGAGCTCTTATGCTCTTCTTTCTTCAGCTGGGTTGAGATATCTTCAAAGCTGTAGCAGAAGATGGAGCTTATGTCAGTTCTCAAGGTTTAAAATTTTTTTTTCCTCCCAGGAAACACTAGCAGCTACCAATTTAATCTGAATAAATAAATTAATGCTACAGCTGAAAGCCTGCCTCATACCATATACAAAAATTAACTCAAAATGGATCAGTGACCTAAATATAAGAGCTAAAACCATAAAACTCTAAGAAGGAAAGATAGGGATATTATCTTTGTACCTTGGATTTGGCAATGAATTTTTACACATAACACCAAAAGCATGAGCAACAAAAGAAAAAAAAAAAGAAAATTAGACTTTGTCACAATTTAAAACTCTTGTGCATCAGAGGACACTATCAGGAAAGCGAAAAGACAAACCACAAAATGGAAGAACATATTTACAAATCATATATCTGATATGGGTCTAGTAACCAAAATATATAAAGAACTCATACAACTCAAAAACAAAAAGACAAACAACCCAGTCTGAAAATAGGCAAAGGACTTGGATAGACATTTCTCCAAAGAAAATATACAAATGGTCAATAAGCACATGAGAGGTTCAGCATCATTAATCATTAGGGAAATATAAATCAAATCAAAGTGAGCTATTGCTTCACACCCACTAGGATATCAATAGGCAAAAAGACAGTCAAAAACAAATGTTGGCAAGGATGTGGAGAAACTGAAATCCTCATATATTGCTGATGGGAATGTAAAATGGTGCAGCTACTGTGGAAAACCATTTGGTGGTTCCTCAAAAAGTTGAACATAGAGTTATCATGTGACCTAGCAATTTCACTCCTATGTATATAACAAAAAAATTTTTAAAGAAGTATTCAAACAAAAAATTGCACATAAATATTCATAGCAGCACTATACACAACAGTCAAAAGCTGGAAACAATCCAAGTCTCCATCAACTGATGAATGGATAAATGGGGTATATAAATATAATGGAATATTATACAGCCATAAAAAGGAATGAGGTTCTGATACATGTCATAACATGGACGCACCTTGAAAACATTACGTTAAATGAAAGAAGCCAGACACAAAAGTAATGTATTGTATGATTCTATTTATATGAAATATCTACAGTAAGCAAATCCATAGTAGATTAGTGGCTTCTACGTGTTGGGGGACGTTGGAAGTGACTGCCTAATGGCTACAGGTTTTTCATTTGGGATGATGCAAATATTTTGGAAGTAGACAGAGGTTATGGTTGTACAACATGGTGAATGTACCAAATGCCACTAAACTGTACACTTTAAAATGGGTTTTGTGAATTTTATGTCAATTAAAAAAAGTATAGAGGAGAAGATGGATATAATGGATTAAAAGATGGAGAAGTTCAGGGGAGATTCAGAAGCTATAAAAAAAAAACAAATGGAAATCCTAGAACTGAAAAATATGATATCTGAGTCAAAAAATCATTGGATTAAAAAATTTTATAGTAGATTGGAACACAACAGAAATGAGGATCAATGAACTTGAAGATAGGTCAATAAATTTATCCCAAATGATGCACAAACAGAAAATATACTGAAAAAAACCTGAGAGACTCAATTACCTTTGGAGCAAAATCAAGGACTCTTAAGAAACATGCAATTGTAATACCAGAGGAATGAGTCAGGAAAAAAGAATTTGAAGTTTGACCAAAAACAACAACCCATAGATTCAGGAAAATTAGTGAAACTCCTAAAGAAAACCTCACCTAAACACACCATAGACAAATTGCTGAAAAGATAAATTTAAAAATGTTAAAAGTAATCAGAGAAAAGAGACACATTATGACCAGGGAAACAACAAGAATTACAGATGGCTTCAAATAAGAAACAATGGAGGGACTTCCCTGGTGGCACCATGGTTAAGAATCCACCTGCCAATACAGGCGACACAGGTTCAATCCCTGGTCCAGGAAGATCCCACATGCTATGGAGCAACTAAGCCCATGAAGCACAACTACTAAACCTGTGCTCTAGAGCCCATGAGCCACAACTACTGAGCCCGTGCACCCTGGAGCCCACGCACCACAACTACTGAGCCCACGTGTCGCAACTACTGAAGCCTGCAAACTCTAGGGCCCATGTGCCGCAACTACCGAGCCCACATGCTGCAACTACTGAAGCCCGCATGCCTAGAGCCCGTGCTCCACAAGAGAAGCCACCGTAATGAGAAGCCCATGCACCACAATGAAGAGTAGCCCCCTCTCGCCACAACTAGAGAAAGCCTGCATGCAGCAAAGACCCAATGCAGCCAAAAAATAAATTAAAAATTAAAATAAGAAAGAAACAATGGAGGCCTGAAAATCAAAGAATAACATCATTAAAGTGCTGAAATTTTAGAAAATTCTGTTTATGTAGAAATTTATGTCCAGAAAAAATACCTTGCAAAAATCAAGGCAAAATAAAAACAGTTTCATAAAAACAAAAGCTGAGAAAATCTGTTGCTAGCACATTCACTGTCTGAAAATGCTAAGAATGTTTTTCAGGCTGAAGGGTGTTGATACAAGATGGAAATTCAGGTCTAAGGTAAGAAATGAAGAGCAATGGAAATGCTAAATCAGTGGTAAATATAAAACATTATTTTTCTTTCTTTCATTAAAAATTTTAAAGGTGGGACTTCCCTGGTGGTCCAGTGGTAAAGAATCTGCCTTCCAATGCAGGGGACATGGGTTCGATCCCTGGTCAGGGAACTAAAAGCCCACATGCTGCAGGGCAACTAAGCCTGCGCGCCACAACTACTGAGCCCGCACGCCTCAACTAGAGGGTCCATGTGTCACAAACTACAGAGCCCACATACTCTGGAGCCCACATACCACAACTACAGAGCCCACGCACTCCAGAGCCCATGCACCACAACTAGAGAGAGAAAAACCTGCATGCCACAACTAGAGAGAAGCCTGTGTGCTGCAACTAGAGAGAAGCCCCCATGCCACAACAAAGAGCCCACACACTGCAATGAAAGATCACACATGATGCAATGAAGATCCCACGTGCTGTAACTAAGACCTGGTGTAGCCATAAATTAATTAATTAAAGAAATTTAAAAAAAAATTTTTAAAGGCAATTGAATACTGAAAGCAGAAAATAATAATGTATTATGGCTGTTATACTTTAAGTAAAAGTAAAATATATGACAATAATATAACTAAGAACAGGATAAATATAAATGTAATTACATTTAGAATACTATATATTTAATGTTATTATTTCTGTGTAAAATGTGATAAGGATGCATATAGTAATCTTACAACAACTAAAAAAATAATACAAAAAGATATTGCTAAAAATCCAATAGAGGAAATAGAATGGAATACAAAAAATACTCAATTAACCCAAAAGAATACAAGAAAGAAGGAAGACTATAACAAATAACAGAAGGAACAAATTTAAACCAAATAGAGAGTAGACTTAAACAGAGTCATATCAATAATTTTATTAAATATAAATGGCTTAAACACTCCAACTGAAAGACAGAGGTTGATGGACTCAAAAAATTAACATCCAACTATATGTCCTTAACAAGAAACACACTTCAAATATAAAAACACAGGTAGCTTGAAAGTAAAAGGATGGAACGAGATATACATGCAACTGCAAAGCATAAGAAAGCTGTTGTAAGTACACTAATATCAGACAAAGTAGACTTCAAAACGATAAGCATTACCAGAAATTGGTATCATTTGACAATGATAAAAGGGTTAATGCATCAAGAATATATAACAATCGTAACTAAGTAGGCAATAATAGAGCTCCAAATACATGAAGCAAAAATTTACAAAAATAGAGAAACAGATAAACCCACAATCATAGTTGTAGATACAAACACTCTTCTAATAATTCTTCTTGACTGATAAATTAAGAAGACAAAGAAATCAGTAAGGATATATAATATTTGAAACCTACATCAACCAACTTTCATCTACACCAAAACAGACCTAATTCTGGGCCACAAAATGAGTTTCAATATATTTTAAAATATTTTATGTTCTCTGACCCCAGCAGAAGTAAATTAGAAATCAATAACAAAAACACACCTGGGAGAACGAACAAAAGTCCAGGACCAGATAGCTTCACAGGTAAACTGGACGAAACATTTAGAGAAGAGTTAACACCTATCCATCTGAAAGTATTCCCAAAATTTGCAGAAGAAGGAACACTTCCAAACTCATTCTGTGAGGCCAGCATCACCCTGATACCAAAACCAGATAAATATATCACACAAAAAATAAAATTACAGTCCAATTTCACTGATGAACCTACATGCAAAAATCTTCAATAAAATATCAGCAAACTGAATCCAACATTACATTAAAAGGATCATACACCAGGATCAAGTGGGATTTGTCCCAGGATGCAAGGACTTTGCAATATCTGCAAATCAATCAGTGTGATATACAACATTAGTGGGCATAGAGGGAACATACCTCAACATAATAAAGGCCATATATGACAAACCCACAGCTAACATCATACTCAATGGTCAAAAGCTGAAAGCATTTTCTCTAAGATCAGGAACAAGATTAGGATGCCCACTCTTGCCACTTTTTTTTTTTCCTTGCCACTTTTATTCAACATTGTTTTGGAAGTCCTAGCCACAGCAATCAGACAAAAAAAAAGAAATAGAGACTTCCCTGGCAGATAAGACTCTGTGCTCCCAATGCAGGGGGGCCAGGCTCGATCCCTGGTCAGAGAACTAGATCCTACATGCATGCTGCAATTAAGAGTTCACATGCCACAACTATGGAGCCCACGTGCTGCAACTAAGACACAGCACAACCCAATAAATAAATTATTTTTAATTAAAAAAAAGAAAGAAAAGGAATCCAAATTGGAAAGGAAGTTGTAAAGCTGTCACTGTTTGCAGATGACATGATACAATACATAGAAAATCCTAAAGATGCCATCAGAAAACAATTAGAGCTCATCAATAAATTGGGTTAAGTTGCTGGATACAAAATTAATATACAGAAATCTGTTGCATTTCTATACACTAACAACAAACTATCAGAAAGAGAAATTAAGAAAACAATCCCATTTACCTACCATTGCATCAAAAAGAATAAAATACCTAGGAATTAACCTACCTAAGGAGGTAAAAGACCTGTACTCAGAAAACTATAAGACACTGATGAAAGAAATTGATGACAACACAAACAGATGAAAAGATAATTGTGCTCTTGGATTGGAAGAATATTGTTAAAATGACCATACTACCCAATGCAATCTACAGATTCAATGCAATCCCTATTAAAATACCAATGGCATTTTTCACAGAATGAGAACAAATAATTTTAAAATTTGTATGGAAACACAAAAGACCCTGAATAGCCAAAACAAGCTGGAGAAAGAAGAACAGAGCTGGAGGAATCATGCTCCCTGACTTTGGACTATACTACAAAGCTGCAGTAATCAAAACAGTATGATGCTGGCACAAAAGAAGATACATAGAGCAACGGTACAGAATAGAAAGTCCAGAAATAAATCCATGCACTTAGGGTCAATTAATCTATGACAAAGGAGGCAAGAATATACAGTGGAGAAAAGACAGTCTCTTCAATAAGTGGTGCTGGGAAAACAGGACAGCTACATATAAATGAATGAAATTAGAACATTCTCTAACACCATATACAGAAATAAACTCAAAATGGATTAAAGACCTAAACTTAAGGCTGGATACTATAAAGCTTCTAGAGGAAAACATAGGCAGAACACTCTTTGACATAGATTGCAGCAAGATCTTTTTCAATCCACCTCCTAGAGCAATGAAAATAAAAACAAAAATGAACAAATGGGACCTAATTAAACTTAAAAGCTTTTGCACAGCAAAAAACAAACAAACAAACAAAAAACCATAAACAAAATGAAAAGACAACGCTGAGAATGGGAGAAAATATTTGCAAATGAAACAACCAACAAGGGATTAATCTCCAAAATATACAAACAGCTCATGCAGCTCAATATCGAACAAACAAACAAACCAATCAGAAAATGGGCAGAAGACCTAAATAGACATTTCTCCAAAGAAGACATACAGATGGCCAAAAGGCACATAAAAAGATGCTCAACATCACTAATTATTAGAGAAATGCAAATCAAAACTACGAGATATCACCTCATACAAGTCAGAATGGCCATCATCAAAAATTCTACAACCAATAAGTGCTGGAGAGGGTGTGGAGAAAAGGAAACCCTCCTACACTGTTGGTGGGAATATAAATTGGTACAGCTACTATGGAGAACAGTATGGAGGTTCCTTAAAACACTAAAAATAGAGCTACTATATGATCCAGCAATCCCACTCCTGGGCATATATCAGAAGAAAACCATAATTCGAAAAGATACATGCACCCCAGTGTTCATTGCAGCACTATTTACAACAGCCAGGACATGGAAGCAACCTAAGTGTCCATCAACAGAGGAATGGATAAAGAAGATGTGGTACATATATACAATGGAATATCACTCAGTCATAAAAGAGAACAAAATAATGCCACTTGCAGCAGCAAGGATGGCTAGAGACTGTCACACTGAGTGAAATAAGACAGAGAAAGACAAATATCATATGATATCGCTTATATGTAGAATCTAAAAAAAGGGTACAAATGAACTTATCTACAAAACAGAAACAGAGTGACAGATGTAGAAAACAAACTTACGGTTATCAGGGGTTAAGGGGGAGGGAGGGATAAATTGGGAGATTGGGATTGACATATACACACTACTATATATAAAATAGATAACTAATAAGGACCTACTGTATAGCACAGGGAACTCTACTCAGTACTCTATAGTGGCCTATATGGGAAAAGAATCTAAAAAAGAGTGGATATATGCGTATGTATAACTAATTCACTTTGCTGTGCACCTGAAACTAACACAACATTGTAAATCAACTATACTCCAATAAAAATTTTTTTAAAAAGAACATTCTCTAACACCATATATAAAAATAAACTCAAAATGGATTAAAGACCTAAATATAAGACCGGAAAACATAGGCAGAACACTTTTGGATATAAATCACAGCAGTATTTTTTGAATCTGTCTCCTAAAGCAAAGGAAATAAAAGGAAAAATAAACAAATGGGACCTAGTTGAACTTAAAAGCTTTTGCACAGCAAAGGAAACCATCAACAAAATGAAAGACAACCTACAGAATGGGAGAAAATATTTGCAAATGTGACCGATAAGGAGTTAATATCCAAAATATATTAACAGCTCATACAACTCAACATCAAGGAAACAAACAACCCAATTAAAAAATGGGCAGAAGACCTGAATAGACATTTTTCCAAGAGGTCATGCAGATGGCCATCAGGCACATGAAAAGATGCTCAACATTGCTAATCACCAGAGAAATGCAAATCAAAACCACAATGAGATATCACCTCACACCTGTCATCAAAAAGAACGCAAATAACAAATGTTGATGAGGATGTGGAGACAAGGGAATCCTTGTACACTGTTGGTGGGAATGTAAATTGGTGCAGCCCCTGTGGAAAACAGTAGGGAGGTTTCTCAAAAAACTAAAAATAGAATTAAAAATATGACCTGGCAATTCCACTTCTGGATATATATCTGAACAAAGTAAAAACACTAATTTGAAAAGATACATGCACTCCAATTTTCATAGCAGCATTATTTACAGCTGCCAAGATATGGAAGCAACCTAAGTATCCATCAACAGATGAATGGATGAAGAAGATGTGATATATATATATATATATATATATATATATATATATATATATGAGATATACATATAGTACTATATATACAATATATATATACTATATAGTATATATATATATACACACTATATATTATATATAGTACTCAGCCATAAAGAAGAATGAAATTTTGTGATTTGCAACAACATGGATGGACTTAGAGATTATCATACTAAGTGAAATAAGTCAGACAGAGACAGAGAAATAACATATGACATTGCTTATATGTGGAATCTAAAAAGTACAGCAAACTAGTGAATAAAACAAAAAAGGAAGCAGACTCACAGATACAGAGAACAAACAGCAGTTACCAGTGGGGAGAGGGAAAGGGGGAGGGGCAACATAAGGGTAGGAGATTAAGAGGCACAAACTATTAGGTATAAAATAAGCTATGAGGATATATTGTACAACATATGGAATATAGCCAATATTTTATAATAACTATAAGTGGAGCATAACCTTTAAAGTTGTGAATCACTATATTATGCACCTGTAATTTATATAATACTGTACATCAACTATACTTCCATTAAACAGAAAGTATACCCAGAAGATCTGCAAATATTTGGGAATTAGCAACATGCTTCTAAATAATTCATGGTTAAAAAAGAAATCACAAGTGAAATTAGAAAATAAATCAAACTGCATAAGAAAACACAAGGTATCAAATTTTGTGAGTTGCAGCTAAAGTAGTCTTAAGTAAGAAATTTATAGTTTTATTTTTATATTAGAAAAGACAAAAGGTTTAAAATGAATTATATAAGATTCCACTTTAAGAAGCTATAAAAAGAAGAGCAAACAAAATCCAAGTTAAATAGAAAAAAAAATAATAAAGACAAGGAGCAGAAACCAATGAAATAAAAAATGACAAAACAATATAGAAAAATCAAGAAGGCCCAAAGTAGTTTTTTTAAATTAATAAAATTGATAAAAGCTAAGCTAGAAGTAATGAAGAAAAAAAAAACAACACATAAAACACAAGTTACCAGTTATAGAGGTGGCACCACTACACATGTTACAGACATTTAAAAACTATGAATGGAATATTATGCACAAATTCATGCTAACAAATTTAACAATTTAGATGAAATGGAAAAATTCTTTGAAAAACAATTTACCAAAACCAACCCAACACTAGAATTTTGAATAATGCAAATATCAAAATTAATTTGAAATGCAAAACCTTCACACAAGGAAGTTCCAAAAGTGGATGGCTTCACTGGTGAATACTACCAAATACTAAAGGAAAAAAAAATGCCAATCTTAAACAAACTTTTTCAGAAAATGGAGGTGGAAGTTCCTCCAAACTGCTTTTATGAAGCCGGCATGACCTTGATGTTTAAGTCTGACAAAGTAATTACAAAAAGAGGAAAACTATAGTCCAAAATCACCCATGAAAATTGATGCAAAAAACCTTAACAAAATATTAACAAATCAAATACAACAATTTATTTTTTTAAATTATACATCTTGACCAAATGGAGTTTAAGAATGCAAGTTTGTTGCAATATTTAAAAATCAGTTCATGTATTTCACCACATTAATAGAATAGAGGTGAAAAACATATGGTTAGAAAGGTGCTGAAAATGTATTTGACAAAATTCAATACCCATTCATTAAAAACTTCTCAACAAATGAGGAGTGAAAGGGAACTTTCTTAATTATGATAAAGGAGGTCAACAAGAAATTCTATAACCAATAGTATAATTAATGGTGAAATATTTACTACATTCTTTCTAAGATCAGGAGCAATGCAAAGAGGTCAATTTTCGTCAATTATGTTCAGCTTTGGAAGGTATAGTCTAGTATAAGGCAATAAAAATTATAAGTGGCAAAGAAAAGAAGAAGTAGAATTGTATTTACTCACAGAAAACATGATTGTTTAGGTAGAAAATCTAAAGGAAACTACAAAACAACTACTAGAACCAATAAGTAGAATGTAAAAGGTCACAGGATGCAAGTTCCATATATAATAATCAATTTCATTCCCATATAATTTAAATACTGGCAAAAAATCACAAATTAAATTTAAAGACAACTCCATTTACAACAGCACCAAAATATAAAATACAGACTGGTCCAAAGGTAGGAAGTTATCTCAATTGATTGTTCATAGTCAGTTAGAGATCGAACTCCTTGTTGTACTCTTTCCCCCCTTTTTACTACTGCACTTGACTAAAACATACACACACAAACACGCTTACTTAGGAATTAATTTAACAAAAATTGTATAAGAGCTGTGTATTGAAAATTTTAAAAGCATTGCAGACAGAAATTAAATTAACCTAAATGAGGGGAGAGCTGTAACATGTTTACAGATTGAAAGTCTCAACACTGGTAAACTCCCCATATTGATTTATAAATTAAACACCATCACAGTAAAATAGTATCAGGCTCTCATATTCATAGAACAGCTGATTCTAAAATTTATATGAATATGTGAATGGCCTAGAATAGCCAAAATGATCTTGTAGAAGAAGAGCAAAGTTGAATAAGCTACACTGGCTCATTTTAGGACTTCTTATAAGATTGCAGTAATCAAGACAGTGTGGTATTGGCATAAAGACAAACAAATAGATGGAACAGAACACAGCAGGAGTTGACAAATTTCTTCTGTAAAGGAACAGATAATAAATATTTTACGTATTGCTGGCTGTACAGTCTTTGTCACAGCTACTCAACTCTGTGGTAGGTGAAAACAACCATAAAATACTTAAATGAATGAGTGTATCTATGTTCTAATAAAACTTTATGGACACTAAAATTTGTATTTCATATAATTTTCATGTCACGAAATACTCTCTTTGATTTTTTTCTCAATCCCTTTTTTCCTCATTTTTCTGTATCCTAAACATTCCCTTTATTCTTGGTAAGTATTTCTTTTAAGAGTTCCTTTAGTGAAGTGATGGTTTCTGGGCTCTCAACTTACTCAGTCTCTGCATACCTAAAAATTATTTTATTCTACCCTCACTCTTGAGAATTACTTTTCTTTAGCACTTTGAAGGTAACGCTTTATTTTACTCTGAGTCTAACTGCCATTCCTTAATAAGTAATCGATTTTTCTGGTACTTTTTAAAGTATTATCTTAATCTTTCATATTCTACAGTTTTACTTTGATGTGTATAGCTGTGTATTTATTTTCATTTATACTGCTCAATACTCAAAGTATACTCCAGAACTGAGGACTCAGGTGTTTCTTCAGTACTGGAATTTCTGTGTTATTGTATCAGCAAATATTATTTCTCCGAAATCCTCTTCACCACTTCAGGAACTCCTGCAGGATATTTGTTGAAGCCTCACAATCTCTCTTCACTGTTATATTTTTAAAATATCCTTCTCTTTCCACACTACATTTGGAATTCCTCAGTAGTCTTTCACTTTGCTATTTTCTCTATATGTCCAATCCCTAGTTTATACTGTTTTGAATTTGCATTTAAATGACTTTATTTTCCTTTCCAAGATTTCTAACTGGTTCTTTCATATCCATTGGGTCTCATTTTCATTTATTTAGTTTCTGCTTGTTTCATAATTTCCTGATATTTTTGATGAAAATTGTTTGTATACCTCTTTGAGCATCATCAACATACTTTAAAAAAATCTTTGACAGACTTTACCATTAAATCATTTCATCCTGAATGAATTCACATTCTGATGGTTTATTTCCATTGTGATATTTCTCAGTGTAGATTTTTTCATGTGTTTTGAAATTTTGGTGTGGAGGCTCATTTTGAATAGAATATAATTTTATTCCTCTCCCACAATTCCTAGGTTCCATGCTTCCTTTTACTGGCATTTTGTGTTGCTCCTACAGGGCTCCCAAGACTGTAGTCCAGAACCAGGTCTTATTATAGATTTTAAAGATTTCTGTCACATAGTGATATTGAAGATATAGCACAGCCAGTGGCAGCTTGATTTAGTTCCTCCTAACAAAAGTTGATCGCTGGTCTTCCTACCACCCTAGGCTAATAGCTTCCTATAATGTTCTAGCCCCTGGCACTGAGAGGAAGTGTAGCAGTCAAATTTTCCTGAGCTCTAGATTCATACATCCAACTACCTACCTGACTTCCCCTCTGGGTGTCTGATAAGCATTTCAAACTTTATGTGCCTAAAAAGTTAAACTCTTGATTTTTACTCTCACTCCGAATCTTCCCCCAGCGTTCCTCATCATAATAAATGGCACCAGCGTTTACCCAGCTGCTCAGGCAAAAAAACATTGGAGTCATCCTTAAACCTCTTTCACTCACCACCCTACATCCAACCCAACAGCAAGAACTGTCAACTCTTTCTTCTTTACAATATATCCAGAATCCAGGCACTTTGTACCACTTCCATCATTATCTCTATGGTCAATGATACCATTCTCTTTTGTCTGCATCATTTCATTAACCTCCTTACTGATTTCGATACTTCTGCTCCTGACCCCATTCAGTCAATACTCTATCAGACATCCAGAGGATTCAGTTTATGGTGTAAATCAGACTGTATCATTCCTTGGCTCAAAACCCTCCAGTGATGTCCATTCACATTCATAATAAAACCTAAACTCCTGTTACGGCCAACAAGCCCCTATCTGATCTGGTTCTTGCTCATTTCTCCAAATCATCCCCTATCACTCTCCACGAATCTTACAATTTGTGATGAAGAATAAATGTTATCATGTGTTTAAAGTGTCTACCAGAGAGTTCGACACATGTACGTTGCTCAATATATGCGTAACTATTAACACAGTTATCCAATGAAGTTGTTGAGAATCAGGCCTGGCCTACAACTGGGACATGAGCAGAGAACAATACAAGTACAGTAAAGCCATGGAAAGCAGAATATGGTGAGATAATGTTTGGAGGATCTAAGAAGAGAAGCTCAAGTAAAGGAATTTGCTGCAATTATTTTCCATTCCTTCTTGCCCAACGCGCGTGTGCACACACACGCACACACAGCCACCTAATTTCCTGTAAATTCGCAACCCACCTTAGTCCACGTGGGTTGAGTAACCTTCCTCTCAGCCTATTCATATAAGAATCAACTGATGGCCTACAGAAGCTTACAGATTTTGGTGCTTTATTAAAAAGCTAGTTTTCTCTGCATTCCTATGAGGGTCAAATTTTGATGGCCGGTTGCAAAACACAATCAACACTTATACCAATCTGTTTTCCTCAGTTGGAGTTGTTTCATAAAGGAGTTTAAATGTAGCTTTTGAAGGCAAAATACTGGAGGTGGATATTCCTCCCCCGTAATAAACAGGTCCTGCCGTGACGGAGTTACTGAGTACCAGTCATTTATCAACAACTCACTGGCTGATTTTGGTGTATAATTTATAGATTTGTAAATCCTTCAGAAGAGAGTTCTCTCTTTTTTTAATTTAGGATTAGATTTAATTAGCATTTTAATGAATTCAAATCATATCTTTTTTATTGAATGAAAGATTCTTTAAACTCTATAGTGCTTTACAATTTTCAAAAATTTCACACACATGATTTCAAATAATCCCATAACCCTTTTCCCCCCTACATCTATATCATTCATCCCTCCTTCCCTCTCTCCCAGATTTGTTTTCTATATCTGTGAGTCTGCTTCTTTTCTGCTATATACACTAGTCTGTTGTATTTTTTAGATTCCACATATAAGTGATATCATAGACTATTTGACTTTCTCTGACTTACTTCACTTAGCATAATGCCCTCCAAGTCCATCCATGCTGGGCAAATGGCAAAATTTCATTCTTTTTAATGGCTGGGTAGTATTCCATTGTACATATATACCACATCTTCTTTATCCATTCATCTGTTGATGGACACTTCGGTTGCTTCCATACGTTGGCAATTGTAAAATACTGCTGCTATGAGCACTGGGGTGCATGTATCTTTTCAAATTAGTGTTTATTGGGGTTTTTTTTGGGGGGGATATATACCCAGGAGTGGAATTGCTGGGTCATTTGGTAGTTTTATTTTTAGGTTTTTGAGAAACCTCCATACTGTTTTCCACAGTGGCTGCACCAACTTACATTCCCACCAATGGTGTACGAGGGTTCCCTTTCCTCCACATCCTTGCCAACATTGTTATTTGCGTTCTTTTTGATGATAGCCATTCTGACAGGTGTGAGGTGATATCTCATTGTGGTTTTGATTTGCATTTCCCTGATGATTAGTGATGTGGAGCATCTTTTCATGTGCCTCATGGCCATCTGCATGTCCTCTTTGGAAAAATGTCTATTTAGGTCTTCTGCCCATTTTTTAATTGGGTCGTCTGTTTTTTTGATATTGTGTTGTATGAGCTGTTTATATATGTTGGGTATTAACCCCTTATTGGTCATATCGTTTGCAAATATCTTCTCCCATTCTATAGGTTGTCTTTTCGTTTTGTTGATGGTTTTCTTTGCTGTACAAAAACTTTTAAGTTTAACTAGGTCCTATTTGTTTATTTCTGCTTTTGTTTCTTTTGCTTTAGGAGATGGATCCAAAAAAATATTGCTACGATTTATATCCAAGAGTGTTCTGCCTATGTTTTCCTCTAGGAGTTTTATAGTTTCTGCTCTTACATTTAGGTCTTTAGCCCATTTTGACTAAATGTATATGTATATGGTGTTAGAGAATGTTCTAATTTCATTCTTTACAGGAAGCTGTCCAGTTTTCCCAGCACCACTTACTGAAGAGACTGTCTTTTCTCCACTGTATATTCTTGCCTCTTTTGTCACAGATTAATTGACCATAAGTGTGTGGGTTTATTTCTGAACTCTCTATCCAGGTCCATTGATCTATGTGTCTGTTTTTGTGCTAGTACCATACCGTTTTGATTATGGCAGCTTTGTAGTATAGTCTGAAGTCAGGAAGCATGATTCCTCTAGCTTTGTTCTTCTTTCTCAAGATTGTTTTGGCTAGTTGGGGTCTTTTGTGTTTCCATACAAATTTTAAAATTATGTATTCTCACTCTGTGAAAAATGCCATTGGTATTTTGATAGGGATTACATTGAATCTGTAGATTGCCTTGGGTAGTATGATCATTTTTTTTTAATTTGGCTGCACCATGAGGCATGCAGGATGTTAGTTCCCTGACCAGGGGTCGAACCTGTGCCCCCTGCAGTGGAAGCACGTAGTTTTGACCACTGTACCACCAGGGTAGTCCCAGTATGGTCATTTTTAACAATATTAATTATTCCACTCCAAGTACATGGTATAACTTTCCATCTTTTTGCATCGTCTTCAATTTCTTTCATCAGTGTCTCATAGCTTCTGAGTGTAGCCCTTTTACCTCCTTAGGTAGGTTTATTCCTAGGTACTTTATTCTTTTTGGTGCAATGGTAAATGGTAGTGTTTCCTTAATTTCTCTTTCTGACAGTTTGTTGTTAGTGTATAGAAATGCAACAGATTTCTGTATGTTAATTTTGAATCCTGTAACTTTACTGAGTTTATTGATGAACTCTAGTAATTTTCTGGTGGCGTCTTTAGAATTTTCTATGTATAGTATCATGTCATCTGCAACCAGTGACAGTTTTACAACTTCCTTTCCAATTTGGATTCCTTTTATTTTTTTTCTTCTCTGATTGCTGTGGCTAGGACTTCCAAAACTGTGTTGAATAAAAACGAGAGTGGACCTCCTTGTCTTGTTTCGACCACAACACTATGAAACTAGAAATCAACTACGAGAAAAAACCTGCAAAAACACAAACATATGGAGGCTAAACAGTACACTACTGAACAACCAATGGGTCACTGAAGAAATCAAAGAGGAAACCAAAAACTTCCTGGAGACAAATGAAAACAAAAACACGACAATCCAAAACCTATGGGACTCAGCAAAAGCAGTTCTAAGATGGAAGTTTATAGTGATACAAGCTTACCTCAGAAAACAAGAAAAATCTCAAATAAACAACCTAATCTTACACTTAAAGGCACTAGAGAAAGAAGAACAAACAAAACCCACAGTTAGTAGAAGGAAAGAAATCATAAAAATCAGAGCAGAAATAAATGAAATAGAGACTAAAAAACAACAGAAAAGGTCAATGAAACTAAAAGCTGGTTCTCTGAGAAGATAAACAAAATTGATAAACCTTTAGCCAGACTCATCAAGAAAAAGAGAGGACTCAAATCAATAAAATTAGAAATGAAAAAGGAGAAGTCACAACTGACACTACAGAAATACAAAGGATCATGAGAGACTACTACAAGCAACTATATGCCAATAAAATGGACAACCTAGAAGAAATGGACAAATTCTCCGATAGGTACAATCTCCCAGGACTGAACCAGGAAGAAATAGAAACAATGAACAGACCAATTACCAGTAATGAAATTGAATCCGGAATTTTAAAACTCCCAGCAAACAAAAGTCCAGGACCAAATGGCTTTACAGGTGAATTCTACCAAACATTTAGAGAAGAGCTAACACCTATCCTTCTCAAATTATTCCAAAAAATTGCAGAGGAAGATACAGTTCCAAACTCATTCTATGACGCCAGCATCACTCTGATACCAAAACCAGACAAAGATAAAACACAAAAAGAAAATAACAGGCCAATACCACTGGTGAACATAGATGCAAAAATCCTCAACAAAATATTAGCAAACCGAATTCAACATTACATTAAAAGGATCATACACCAGGATCAAGTGGGATTTATCCCAGATGCAAGGATATCCACAAATCAATCAATGTGATATACCACATTAACAAATTGAAGAATAAAAACCATATGATCATCTCGATAGATGCAAAAAAAGCTTTTTATAAAGTTCAACACCCATTTATGATAAAATCTCTCCAGAAAGTGGGCACAGAAGGAACATACTCAACATAATAAAGGCCATTTATGACAAACCCACATCATACTCAATGGTGTAAAGCTGAAAGCATTTCCTCTAAGATCAGGAGAGTTCTCTTTTGATTCTACTAAAAATAAGAATAAACTAATTCTTGCTCATTAGTACTATTGATTCCTACATAGTAATCTATTGTTCATCAGTTCTCACAAAAGGTTTACACAGGGAATTGCTAGAGCAAAATCTGTCGGTATCATTTGATTGCTGAAGTCTTTTGTATTATAAATTGGTCACATCAGTTATGTAAGACATAAAACTCTCCAAAAAGCAGGTTTTCAAAGCACTCTTCTCAGTATTATTTCTGGAAGCATTAACATCAGAGTTAAAATAGCTCCAGTATATTTTGGTTTGAAAAAATATAATTATGCCAAGCTAACTTGAGGGGAAATCCTTGCCAGCACCTTTAGAGAGGATTATCGCCTGATGTTGCTGCTAGAAAGTGGGCATGTATCAAAGTCCCTGACCCAGCTCAGCCCCAAGCTCGTCATCAAAGCAGATGACTGCACAGCCTGCTTCACCTTAGTCAAGGAGCCTCAGAACAGAATGCTTCCAATCAAAAATGCCTGGCTGCAGCCATCTCCTATTTTGTCTAGTCAACATTCAGCATGACAGATAAGAGAATATTGCTGCATTAATTGGTATTAATCTTTACAGAACTGATTAAAGTTAGAGAAAAAAAAATGCTAAGCTCTATTTCCATGAAGATGTAAAAAGGGAAAAGTAATTGGGACTCCTTGCAAAGCCCAACTCAGTTTCTGGAAAGAGGGTAAGGATCTCTTTTTCCTTAATAATGAGGCAAAGGCTTCTCCAAGACCTGGCACAGGAGAGAGAAACATTTAGGGCTGACTTCTGGCATCAGGGAGGAATTGGGTTGTTTGTTAGCTAGATGTGTAGCAGGGCACGAGGAGGAGGGAAACTGGAATACTATGCAATGGATTCTCTTTCCTTTGAGACTAATTTTAACTTTACATTGCCTCTGTAGATACTGAAAGTCAGGATTCTCTAATTAGATCCCAGTTAAGCAATGCCAAAACAACTCTCCACCTCAGACATTTAAATATAGTAACCATTTAATTCAAATAAATACAATTCCTTGCCTGAAGGAATCAATCCATTAACAAAATTCTAATCATCCACCTTCCTTTGTGTGAGATGGTGAACATACAAACCCTGAGACAAGTGCTGCATACGTAATAATCGATCAGGCCCATTCCCTTCCCACAAGGAGCTCAAAATCTTTTGAGGAAAGAGGCAGTGTCATTCAAATATTGCACAATAGTGCAGTGATAAAGGAACGCACGTGTGCCGTGGAAACACAGAGGAAGATCACGTAACCTAAATTGGAGATGTCAGGGAATACTTCCTAGAGGAGGCAAATCAAGGTAACAGCATAAACAAGGGCCCAGAGGTGACAACCAGCAGGGTAAGTTTAGGGTGAGATTAGAGCAGTTTGATGTACCTAAAGTTCAAAATTTTAGCAGAAAGTGGCAAGTTACATATAGAAATATTTATACATATGCGTATATACATGGGTTAGTGTATACACATATGTTTCCTTGCCCTGTTATCTCAGAGAGCCTAGAAGCAATAACGTCCTCGTAGCAGAAAGCACATCCGGCATGCAGATCTTGGTTTCTAATACCATTCTCCAATATAAGGAATGAGGGCTTCTTGGAGAAATGGCTAATTCTAGAACTGGAAAAGGAAACATTTAAGATGAGACTGGAGTATCTTGTAAGCACAAGGAAACAAGGAAGAAGGAAAGGAAGAGATCAAGATGGCAGAATAGGTCATTTCTGGCTTCACTCCCCCTCACAAGAAGACCAAATAGCAACTATCCATAGAAAAGATACCTTTATGAAAATCTCAGAACCCAGAGGTGAGCCTGAAGAAGCCCTTTGGCCACAGAAACCAAGAAGGGCTGTATTAGATGGGCGAGAGGAGCAAACTCATCTTGACTGCATTGCCCCTCCCCAGGATGGCACAGTACTGCACCAGGGCCTATGATTTCTCCACTGGGAAAAAGAGAGCCCAAAGTGGACATCCAGCTGCCCGGCATTGCAGGATGCACCCCAGGAGACCCAAATGGCTCTCTCTTCACAGGGATCACTGGGGATCAAATAGAGATGGAGAAGGGGGTGGGGCTTACAGGAACAAGCCCATGGACCTTGATGGGCTATGTTCCCACAAGAAGCACCTATGCAGAAATCTCAGCCCATGGCTCTGCCTATTTGTAGAACCAAGCCACTGTCTATAATTGGCCAGAGTGCTCATTTGGCACTTTTGCCTGGTTTGGGTCCCAAGCTAACTGTCGGTACCAGCCATAGAGCTCGTCCTACAGCTCTGCTCTGGATTGGCAGAGAGCCAATCCAGAAGCTGCATACAACTGCAGAGCATAGCCTCCAGTCCTGCCCAACCAGGAAGCCTGGCCAACCCCCGCAAGCAGCCATAGAGCCCATCTCATAACCCTACTTGGGCAGGAAGGCAAGACAGCAGCCATGCACAACTGCTAAGCAGAGTCTCTGGGCCCTCCTGACCAAGGAGACTGGCTAGAGATGCTGGGCAGCTGCAAAGCTCATCTTACAGCCCCACTTGGGCAGAGAGCCAAGTCAAAAGCAGCAATGAACTGTAGATCATAATCTCTCACCCCACCTGAGCAGGGAGCCCAAACAGTGACCCTTGACAGCCTCAGAGCCCAGCCTACAAGCCCATCCAGCAGCAAAGCTTGCTCAGTTGCTGAGCAAAGCCTATGCCCCCACCTAACCAGGAAGCCTGGAAAGCAGCCCCACCCAACCACGGAACAGAGTCTCCAGCACCACCCAATTTCTAGGTACAACTGGAGGCCCCACATAACCAGGGAGCTCAGACTGCAAACTCAACCAACAGTGGGGCATAGCTAGCTACCTGCATGACTGCAGAGCCCAGCCTGTGGACCTGCCCCAATGCAGGGCACAGCATGTGGCCCACTTGACTGCAGATCACAGACTGAGACCCCATCCAACCACAGAACCCTGTCTGCAGCCCCATCTGACCATGATGCCCGCAGAATTACCCTGTCAGGAAACACAGCCTGCAACTCCAGTCGATCAGAGGTGACTGCAGAGTCCAACTAGTTGCCCTGCATGACTGCAGAGGCCAGCCAGCAACCAGGTCCAACCAGGGAAACCAGCGAGCAGCCCCACTCGAAGGCAGAGCCCAGCCAGCAGGCGCATGTGACCTTAGAGCCCAACCAGCAGCCACCACCTGACCTCAGATCACAGGAAGCAGCCTCATCCAATCAGAGACCTTGACAGAAAACCCCACCTTCTTGCAGATGCTGCCAGATGACCTATCCAGAACCTAAGGTAAGCTGACTGGTGAAGTTATTTCCCTACTGAAATGATCCTGTAACATCTGGAAGAAGAGACCACTTCCTCAAATGCACAGATACCAACATAAGGATACAAGGATCATGAAGAATCAGGTACACATGACACCATCAAAGGAAACTAATAAAGATCCAATAACTGACCCTAAAGAAGTGGAGATCTATGAATTGTCTGACAAAGAATTTGGAATAATTCTCCTTAACTTAAAGAAGTTCAGCAAACTACAAGAACACAAAAGATAACTAAACAAAATTAGGAAAACAATGCCTGAACAAAATGATGATCCACAAAGAAGTAGAAGCCATCAAAAAAAAAAACCCACAGGAAATCTAGAGCTGAAGAGTTGAAGAATACAATGACTGAACCGAAGAATTCAGTGGACAGCTTCAACAGCAGACCTGACCAAGCAGAAAAAAGAATCAATGGACTCAAAAATAGGTCATCTGAAATTATCCAGTCAGAGGAACAAAAAGAAGAAGAATGAAAGAGTGAAGAAACCCTATGGGACTTATGGGACACCATCAAGAGAAACACGAATTTTGGGAATTCCAGAGAAGAAGAGAGAGAGAGAGAGGGACAGAAAGACTATTTTTAAAAATAGGGATGTAATGTAAAACATGATAAATATAGTTAACACTGCTGCACGTCATATACGAAAGTTGTGAAGAGATAAATTCTAAGAGTTCTCATCATAAGGAAAAATTGTTTTTTCTATTTATTTAATGTTGTATTTTCACTAAACTTGTGGTAATCATTACATGACATATGTAAGTCAAATCATTACGCTGTACACCTTAAACCTGTCTGAGCAAAGAACAGATGCCCTCAGGCGACCTACACGCAGAGGCGGGGCCCAATCCAAAGCTGAGCCCTGGGGAGCTGTGCAAATAAAGAAGAGAAAGGGAGATCTCTCCCAGCAACCTCAGGAGCAGCGGATTAAAGCTCCACAATCAACTTGATGTACCTGCATCTGTGGAACACCTGAATAGACAAGGAATCATCCCGAATTGAGGAGGTGGATTTTGGGAGCAGCTGTAGACTTGGGGTTTGCTCTCTGCATCTAATTTGTTTCTGGCTTTATGTTTGTCTTAGTTTTGTATTTAGAGCTTATTATCATTGGTAGATTTGTTTATTGATTTGGTTACTTCCTTTTTTATATACATATTTTTTTCCTTTTTCTCTTAGTGTGTATGTGTATGTTCTTTGTGTGATTTGCCTCCAGATTGCTGTTTAAACACTAAATGGAGGGGGAAGGGTAAGCTGGGACGAAGTGAGAGAGTAGCATGGACATATATACACTACCAAATGTAAAATAGATAGCTAGTGGGAAGCAGCCGCATAGCACAGGGAGATCAGCTCAGAGCTTTGTGACCAGCTAGAAGGGTGGGATATGGACGGTGGGAGGGAGGGAGATGCAAGAGGGAAGAGATATGGGGACATATGTATATGTATAACTGATTCACTTTGTTATAAAGCAGAAACGAACACATCATTGTAAAGCAATTATACTCCAATAAAGATGTTAAAAAAATAAAGTAATTATTGATAAGGGAAAATCTGTGTTCACTTGGTTATCTATCTTATAGTTCTTTTGTCCCTCTTTTCCTCTCTTGCTGTCTTCAACTTTCATTAATTTTTTGTATTGATATTTTTTGATTCTTTTTTCTTTTGTGCAACTTCTATAGGTGTTTTTCTGTGGTTACCATGGGGCTTACATAAAATATATTAATAACAGTTTATTTTAAGCTGAAAACACCTTAATTTCAATCATATACAGAAACTCTACACTTTTACGCTCTCTCCACACTTTGTTATCAGTATTACAATTTACACCTATTTATATTGTGTATCTATTAACATATTTTATAGTTAGTTTTTTTTTTTTTTTTTTTGCGGTACACAGGCCTTTCACTGTTGTGGCCTCTCCTGTTGCGGAGCACAGACTCCGGACGCACAGGCTCAGTGGCCATGGCTCATGGGCCTAGCCACTCCGTGGCATGTGGGATCTTCCCGGACCGGGGCACAAACCCGTGTCCCCTGCATCGGCAGGCAGACTCTCAATCACTGCGCCACTAGGGAAGCCCTGTTAGTGTTGTTTTAATAGTTTTGCCTTTTAACTTTTATACTAGAATTACAAGTGACTTACCCACCACCGTTATAGCAGTACAGTATTCTGTATTTGTTTATATATTTAACTTTACAAATAAGTTTTATATTTTCACATGCTATCATGTAGCATCGTTTCACTTCAATTTGAACTCCCTTTAGCATTTTTTTTGTAAGGCACGTCTACTGGTAATCAACTCCCTCAGCTTTTATTTTTCTGAGAAAGGCTTCCTCCCTCCTTTTTTTTTTTTTTTTTTTTTCGGTACACGGGCCTCTCACTGTTGTGGCCTCTCCCGTTGCGGAGCACAGGCTCCGGACGCACAGGCTCAGCGGCCATGGCTCACAGGCCCAGCCACTCCGCTGCATGTGGGATCTTCCCAGACTGAGGCACGAACCTGTGTCCCCTGCATCGGCAGGTGGACTCTCAACCACTGCGCCACCAGGGAAGCCCCCTCTTTCTTTTTTGAATTACTGTTTTCCTGGCTATAGTATTCTTGGTTGGTATGCTTTTTTTTTTTCTCTCAGAATTTTGTATATACCATCCCACTCCTATCTGGCCTGCAAGATTTCTGATGAGAAATCCACTGATAGTCTTGTAAGAGCTCCCTTGTTCATGACAAGTCACTTTTCTCTTACTACTTTAAAAATTCTCTCTGTATTTTTGGCAATTTGATTATATGTGTCTCAATGTGGTTTTCTTTGGATTCATCTTAGTTAAAAGTTTTTGGGCTTCCTGGATCTGAGTCTTCATTTCTTTCTCCAGATTTGGGAAGATTTCAGCCATTATTTCTTTAAATAAACTTTTTGATCCTTTCTCTCTTCTTCTCCTCAGAATCCCATCATGCATATATTGGCCCAAATGATGGTGACCCATAATTCCTTAAACTTTCTTCATTCTCTTTTCTTTTTGCTGCTCTGTATGGATAACATCAAGTTACCTGTCTTCAAGTTTGCTAATTCTTTCTTCTGCTTGATCTACTCTGCTGTTGAACTCCTTTAGTGAAGTTTTAAGTTCAGTTATTGTACTCTTCAGGTCCAAGATTTGTGTTTGGTTCTTTTTAAACTTTCTCTTTGTTGAAATTATCATTTTGTATATACATTGCTCTTCTTAGTTAATTGAGCATTTTTATGACTTATTTTGAACTCTCTGTCAGGTAATTTATATAACTGTGTTTCATTAGGGTCAGTTTCTGGAGTGTTACCTAGTTTCTTTGTTTGGATCACCTCCACCTTTTCCTTGACTCTTTGTGTTGCTATCTACACATTAGAAAAAAACACCACTTCTCTCAGTCTTCATGGATTGGCCACATACAGAAGAAAGCCTTTACCAATCAACCTGGTCAGATATTCTGTGAGTCCCTCAGAACTCTGTGCTAGTCCAAACCAAACCACCATCTTTGTTCTTAGTATTCCCCCACCTCCAGGCATCTAGAGTATGCCAGGTCTGTCCCATCAGTGCTCCAAGACAGTGAGACAAACGCCAGTCCCCTGGGTAGCACTCAGAGGAGTTGGAACTTTGAATGTGCACTCCAACCCTTTCCCTCCCCATTGAGAAGCTGGTAATGGGTTTTTCTCTCACTTGCTCTGTTCTGGACAGGGTAGAAGGACTGTGGCAAGTACTTCCATGCTAGTTCAAACCAGTCTTTGTTGCCAGTGACTGCTGGGCATCTAGAATACACTGGGTCCTGTCATTGCTCTGAGACAGGTGAGACAGAAGCCAGTCACTCAGCCATCCACCAGGAAAGTTGTAATGACTGATGTGCAGTGTGACTTTTTCCCTCCCCAGGGAGAAGCTGGGAGCTGTGGGGTTTTGCCCACATGCAGTACTAATTGGGGTGGGGGAGAACTGTGCTGAGTTCCTGCATGCTGATTCAAATGGTTGTCTCTGTTATCTGTTGTTCCCAGTGGTCTTGCATATGCCAGGTCCCTGAGCACTCTGAGAAAGGTGAAATAGAAGCCAGTCCTTCAGGAAGCACCTGGAAAAACTGAAATGTTAGATACGCTGTGTAACTCTTTCCACCCCATGGGGGAAGCCAGGAAATGGTTTTCTCCACCTGCTCACTCTGCACTGAGCCAGGGGCAAGAGCTGTGGTGAGGGCCCACACCCTAGTCCAAAATGCTACCACTGTTTGCTGTAACCTCCTGGGGTCTAATATATGCTGAGTCCAGTCAGCACTTCAAGACAGTAGAAACAGGAGTCAGTCTCTTAGGCAGCACCTGGAAAAGTTAGGATGTTAGCTGTGTGGACCGACTCTTTCTCTCCCCAGAGAGAAACAGCAGTTTTTTGCCTACTCGCTCTGTGTTGCACTGGGTGAGGAGCTGTGGCAAGTGCTCACACAACAGTTCAAACCACTGCCTTTCTTCTCTATAGCCCCCAGGGGTTTCGTGAACATCAAGCCCTGTCACTGTCCCAAGACATGTGAGAGAGAAGCCAGTCCCTTGGGCAGCACCTAGAAAAGTTGGAATATTTGATGCATAGTCTAGCTCCTTCCCTCCC
Source organism: Leucopleurus acutus (assembly GCF_964270905.1). NCBI lineage: Eukaryota > Metazoa > Chordata > Mammalia > Artiodactyla > Delphinidae > Leucopleurus > Leucopleurus acutus. The sequence continues at coordinate 120,166,292 of NC_139148.1, read as the reverse complement.
CAGGAAGAAGCTGGGAGCTGAGGGTGTCCTCCCAATCCTATGTTGCTGTACCTGGTGTGAGGACTGTTGTGAGCAGGTGTCTCAAATTTTCCTACCAGTTTTGATGTGGCTGGTTTTTCACTTGCCTGAAGTGCAGGAGCCTCTCAACTAGTTTCTAGATTTCTCACAAAGGGAATTGATCCATCTATTGCTGTTGAATCAGTAGATCCACGGAGAGGAGGGTCCGGGGCTTCCTATTCTGCCATCTTGCTGACCTTCTGTAAGTTTATCTTGATCCTGTGACTTGCTGAACTCAGTTTTTACTTCTAGGATATTTTATGTAGAGTCCTTGAAATTTTCTGTGTAGATCATCACGTCAACTACAAACAAGGATAGTTTATTTTTCTTTTCCAATCTGTATGCCTTATATTTTCTGTTCTGGCATTATTGAGTTGCATGAGTCTTCCAGTACTATGTTGAGTAAGAGTGTTGAAAGCAGACATCCTTGTCTTATTCCCAACTTTGGGGGAAAGCAACCTCCCTTTCATTATTAAGTCTGATATTAGCTAGAGTTTTGCAGATGTTCTTTATCAAGTTAAAGAAGTTGCCCCTTATTCTTTATTTGTTGAGAGATTTTATCATAAATGGGTTGAATTCTGTGAAATGCTTTTTTTGTATCAACTTATATGATATTGTGATTTTTCTTCTTTGGCCTGTTGAAGTAATGGATTACATTAATTGATTTTTGGATGTTGAACCATTTTTGAATCCCTGGGATACAATCTACTTGGTTAAGGTGTTTAATTCTTTTTTATATATTGCTGGATTCTATTTCACAATGCCCTGTTAAGAATTTTTGCATCTATATTCAGGAGGGATAACACTCTATTTTTCTTTATCTTTTTTTTTTTTGGTCTGATTTTGATTTAGAGTACTACTAGCTTCATATAATGATTTGACAAGTGTTTCCTTCTATTTCTGGAAGAGATTGTGAGGAATTGCTATTGATTTTTCTTATATGCAAAGTAGAATTCTCAAGTGAAACCATCTGACTCTGGAGATTGTGTGTGTGCACTTTAAATTATGAATTCAATCTCCTTAATAATTATAAGACTATTCATGTTATCTATTTCATGTTGGGTAAAAGTTGTGATAGTTTGTGTTTTTTGAGGACTTGGTCCTTTTCATCTTGTCAAATGTATGCATTTGTAATTGTATTATTCTGAATTATCTTTTTGATGTCTGCAGGTTTTATAGTGATGTCCCCCCTTTCATTCCTGATTCTAATTTTTTGTCTTCTCTCTTTTTTTTTTTCTTGGTCAGTCGTGCAAAAGATTCATCAATTTTATTGACCTTGTCAAAGAACCAGCTGTTTGCTTCATTGATTTTATCGTTTTTCTGTTTTTCAATTTCATTTACTTCTGCCCTTATCTTCATTATTCCCCTCCATCATGTTTTTTTGGATTATTTTACTCTTTTAGGATTCTCAAGGTGAGGGATTTCCCTGGTGGTCCAGTGGTTAAGACTCCACACTTCCACTGCAGGGGGCACAGGTTCGATCCCTGATGGGGGAACTAAGATCCCACGTGTCACACAGCATGGCCTAAATTAAAAACAAATAAAAAATTAAAAAAACAAGATTCTCAAGGTGAGAACTTAAATGATTGGTTTGAGACTTTTCTTCTTTTCTAATGTGTACATTTAGTGCTATAAATTTCTCTCTCAGCACTGCTTTAACTTTGTCCCATAAATTTTGATATATTACATTTCCATTTTCATTCAGTTCAATGCATTTTTTATTTCCCTTGAGATGTCCTCTTTGACCCATAGATTATTTAGAAATATGTTGTTTAGTTTCCAAGTGTTTGGAGATTTTCCTGTTGTCTTTCTGGTATTGATTTCTAGTTTGATTCTCTTGTGGTTAGAGAACACACACTATGATTTGATACAGAAATTATTTATTTCAGGTTTGTTTTCTGGCCCAGGATAAGTCAATCATGGTATAATGTTCCATGGGCACATGAAAAGAATGTGTCTTCTGCTTTTGTTGGGTAGAGTGTTCTGCAAATACTGATGAAATACTGTTGGTTGATGGTATTGTTGAGTTCTTCAGTACCCTTGCTGATCTTCTGTCTGGTTTTTCTATCAATTGTTGACAGACAGGTGTTGAAGTCTCTAACTGTAACTGTGTATTTGCCTACTTTTTGTTTCAGTCTCAGTTTTTTAAAGATTGTAATTTTTACAGTAGTCTTAGGTTTACAGCAAAATTGAATTAAAGGTACAGAGATTTCCCATATATTCCTGTCCCTACACATGTATAGTCATCCCCGTTATCAACATCCCCCATCAGAATGGTACATTTGTTATAACTGATGAACCTACGTTGACACATCATCATCACCCAGAGTCCACAGTTTACATTAGTATTCACTCTTGGCATTATACATTCTATGGGTTTGGACAAATGTGTAATGACATGCTTCCACCATTACAGTATCATACAAAGCAGTTTCACTGTGCTAAGAATCCTCTGTGCTCCATCTTTTCATCCATCCCTCCCTGTTAATCTCTGGCAACCACTGATCTTTTTACTGTTTCCTTTTTCAGATTGTCGTATGGCTGGAATCATACCGTATGTAGCATATGTGGCCTTTTCAGACTGGTTTCTTTACTTAGTAATAGGCATTTGTTTCCTCCATGTTTTTTCATAGCTTGATAACTCATTTTTTTAAGTAGTGAATAATATTCCATTGCCTGGGTGCACCACAGTTTATCCATTCACCTACTGAAGGACATCTTGGTTGCTCCCAACTTTTGGCAATTATGAATAAAGCTGCTATAAACATCCACGTATAGATTTTTGTGTGGATGTAAGTTTTCAGTTCCTTTGGTTATATATCAAGTGTGCAATTGCTGGATTGTATCATAAGAGTACATTAGTTTTTTAAGTATTGGGCTGTCCAAAAAGTTCATTCGGGTTTTCCGTAAGAGACTACAAAAATTCCGAATGAACTTTTTGGCCAACCCCGTAATTGCCAAACTGCCTTCTAAAGTGGCAGTATCATGTTGTATTCCCACCAATAATGAAATGAGAGTTCCTGTTTGTCCACATCCTTGCCAGCATTTAATACTGTCTGTCAGTCTATCAGTTTTTGATCCATATATGCTGTAGCTCTACTGTTTGGTGAATACACATTTGCTATGTCTTCTTGCTAGACTGATGCTTTTCTCATTATGCAATGACCCTCTTTATCCTTAGAAATTTTGCTTAGAAATCTACTTTATAAAATATTAATATATTCACTCTTGCTTTTTAAAAATTCACATTTGTATCATATACCTTTGTCTATCCTTTTGCTTTCAACCTACTTACATTATTGAATTTGAAGTGAGCTTCATATAAACAGTATATCGTTGGGTTGTATTTTTTAATCCACTCTACCAATCTTTGTCTTTTAATTGATTTATTTAGATCATTTACATTTAATGTAACTATTCATACATTAAGGCTTAAGTCTGCCATACTATTTTCGGTTTTCTGTTTATTCTCTCGGTTTTTCTTTTCTCCATTTTTCCCCCTGCATTCCAGTGGGTTACTTGAGCATGTTTTAGAATTCCATTTTGATTTATTTTGAGTGTATCTATTTGTATAGATTTTAAGTGATTGCTCAGGCATTATATTTTATATACATAACTTATCACAGTCTACTGGTATCATCATTTTACTAGTTCAAACAAAGTACAGAAAACTTACTTCCCATTATGTCACTTCATCCTCCCCTAGTTATAATAGGGTTATCTTAAATATTCCTTCTACATACATTGACAACCATACTAGACAGTGTTATAATTTTTGCTTCAATCATCAAATAAATTCAGAAAACTCAAGATAAAGAAAATGTATTTTATTTACCTATATGTTTACTCTTCTGTTGTTTTTTCTTCCTTCCTAACATTCCAAGATACTTTCTTTCATTACTTCTCTTCTGTTTAGAAAACTTTCTTTAGCCATTCTTTTAGAGGATATGCTGGCAACAAATGTTCTTAGTTTTCTTTCATCTGAAAATGTCTTGATTTTCCCTTCATTCATGAAGGATAATTTTTCTCAGTGTAAATCCTTGATCGACAGTATTTTTCTTTCAGCACTTGAAAAATGCTATGCTATATCCTTTTGTCCTCCAGAGTTTCTGATAAGAAATCCACTGTTAGTAAAGTTGCTTTTCCTTATAGTGAAGGTATTTTTTTCTCTCTCACTGCTTTCAAGATACTTTGTCTTTAGTTTTCAGAAATTTGACTATAATGTACCTTGGTGTCAATTTCATTGGGCTTATCTTGTTTGAGATTTACTCAGCATCTTGAACCTGTCATTTTATTTTTAAATCTGTAATTATGATTTTGGTAAACACAAGTATGTGCGTGTGTATGTGCATGAGAGAGAGAGAGAGATTGAGAAAGAAAGAGAAAGGGGGGTGGCGCTCTTCTTCTTATAAGGGCACTAATCCCATGTGAGGGTCCCACCCTCAAGACCTCATCTAATCCTAATTACCTCCCAAAGACTCATCTCCAAATACCATCACATTGGAGGTTAGGGCTTCAACATATTTAGGAGTGACACAAATTCAACAATTTAGAAGAGACACAAATATTCAGTCCATAACAGGACCCACCAGTCTCTCAGTTAGGATCTGTCACACCTGGCTACCATTAAAATAACCTAGGAAGCTTTTTTAAAATTCTGAGACCCCAGGTCAATTAAATCAAATTTTCTAGGGGAGAGGACAAGCCCCATTTGACTAATCTGTAAAATGGGCACAAGGATGGTATCTACTTCATTAGGATTATGATGAGGATCAATGAGATAATGTATATAAATCACCTGTCACTTACTGGGTGCTTAATGAATGACAGCTTGTTCTCAAAGTTCCCCACGTGATTCAAATATTCAGTCAGGACTGAGTACAACTAACGAATTGATGGGCATTTCAGGCAGAATAAGCAAGGAGAAATAGAGCTCAGTAGATAGAAGAGGGTGAGGTTAAACCTCACCTTAAAGACAAGGTTGGGGGGGGGGCCTTAGCCCTTGACTCTGCTATGAAAAAGGCTGGTTGAGAACATGCGTATTCCCATTCTGATCACCTCATATTTGTGTGAGCTCATAAGGATTTTGCACCTTCCTTTATGCAAGGGCACACAGCTGACAAATAGGAGAGCTGGGACTTTTAGAGGCTGTGTCTTGAAAATCAAGTTTCTTCCCACTTCCCACCACTACACTCTAAGTTGTTCCATGGTCATTACTACATTTCACCACATGAAGAATCTCCCTTGAGGACTTTGGTCAACAGATCTGTCAGTCTACTTTCTATAATGTTGCTTAGGGCTGACAGACAAGAGGTAATGGCTAAGTATGTTTTGTACTTCACAAGACTCAGACACAAGACCCATATGTGATGGGCAAGGTGAAAACAGTCATCTTTGCAAATAATATGAATCACATAATTTTGTTCTACAGAGGGAAACTTCTAGAGATGGAGCAGTGGAGAATAAAGAACAAAAAGCACAGGTTTTGGAGTCATGCAGAATGGATAGGATAGATATGAAGTGCCTAGCTCATCACAGGTCTTCAATAAATGGAAACTGTTGTCATTACGAATGTCTGATGATGCTTAGACACAATTGTCCAAGAAAAGGGATGGCTCCAGAAGCCTGAGTAGGATAGAGGGTAGAGGGGGAGGCTAAGGAAGGCTAAGACACTCCTGGTTTCCAATCCCAGCTTCTATCACTTACTCACTAAGATCTCAGACGGAAAGCCACTTAGCCTCCCCAAGCCCCAACTGGTTCACCTGCAAAATGGGCACAGTAATGGTACCTACCTCATTAGGGTTGTGGTAAAAATCAAATGAGATAATGTATGTAAAACACCTGCCATATACTGGCTGCTCAATAAATGATAGTTACTTTGATTACCCTTCCAAGGTGAAATAATTTCCAGCCAAAGCATTAATAACAGTGATTCCCTTTATTTGATGAACCAATCTGCATCTGATTAACTCTTTGTAAGTATCTCTTGGGGTAGAATTGTAATGTGTCCTTCACATTCTCTCATGAGGAAGATTTGGCTGGAATTCTGTGCCGAGGAAATTAATGGCCTCTGCGAATCTATTTGCATAAGTACTTGTGCTATCACAATGACATTAAGGAATGCATCCTGATCTGGTCCTGATGGCACAGAAACAGAGCTGCAGGGATGAAAACATACTCAAGGCCTGGCGATTCGTTGCTCCAAGACTTCTCCCGCAGAAGCCTGCCTTGTTTTGCTGAGATAGGCTGGAAAAATTCTGGCAACAAAGTGGCCATGAAGGAAGAGCACCTAAGGAAAGACTTCCAGTTCCTGAATGATAGAAATTCTGCCCGGGGACAGGAGATAAAAAATCCAACTTCCCAGTTCCGGCTGCACACTTTGACTCCAGCCTCTCATCCTGGGACCATGATCTCCCTTGGCTGGGGGATGCTCTGCGCCCCTCAGGAGGGACTTGACCTTCTCACGGTCTGCAAGACAGAGCAACCCACATCCAGTTGGCCTGGTCCAAACATGCGGTACTTGGGACCTTGGATGTATCCCCAGTTAACTCTTCACTGTCTCTATAAAGGGCAAAGGTGCACCTCTACAAATATCAGGTCTAGCTTCAACCTCCAGTAGCCCAAAGGTATACACACCAATCAAAGTCTAACGACACTGTAGTTGAGAGTCCCAAGCTGCACTTAAACAGACTCATTCTGTCACTTCCTGGCTGTGTAACCTTTGGTATGTTTCTCAACTTCTCTGTGCCTAAGTGTCTTCGTTTGTAAAATGGGAGGAGTAAGTGTTTCCTAATGGTTCTAAGGTTTAAATGAGAGAGTGCTTAGTTAAAGCTGGATGCCATGGAAGCTCTTAGCAACTGGTAGCTATCATGTTGATTACTAGCCCACACTGCACTAAGGTAAGATGGATAAAGTCAAAGCATTTTCCTATGCAGGGCTCTGGCTTAGAAGTTGAGTGTGCTCAAGTATTTTCAGTGTTCAAAATATTTCACAATTTGAGCCAACAAATAGCTGATAACAAATTGAAGGGTCATCCTAAATTTGTTTTTTACCAAAGCGAATGCTGAAATGTTGGAGAAAGTGTACTCATATATTGCTGGTGGAAAAATAAATCCTTACAACTCATCTGGAGAGGAATCTGGTATTATCTACTAAAATAAAAAATATAGATACACTTCAACCAGCAATGCCACTCTTGGGAATCTAGTCCACAGAAATAAAGGCACTGGAAATGGAAGGAATGTTTGTGAATTGCATATCCAAACCATGGTCTTTTATACTAACATTTAACAGAACCAGGTGGTTTCCATGGTGTATTAAGTGAGAAAAGCAAGATGTGGTAGCGTATATACTAGGCTGCCACTGCTGTAAAGTGAAATGTCTGAAACATCCTTTATCTCTGTGAAACATAAATTCTACATAATTATGCAAGCATGGAGGGAGGCATGGAAAGGTATGTACTAGATTATTCAAATCTGTTACCTGTGTGGGAGTGCTATGGAGTGTAAGGAAAAAAGACTGCACATTTTTCAAATAAAGGTGTCCACAGTGAAAACTTGTATTCTGTACTCCCATTTAGGTAAAATTGTGTGCGTGCACACACACACAAACACACACAAAGAAGTGAGATAGGATGGTCAGTACAATGTTTACTGGTGTATATCTCAAGGGGAGTGAAAAGTAGAAAACCATTTATTTGTTCACTTAATTTATTTTGCACCAGTGGAACCTGAAAACTTCCCTCAGGGGCAATGTTCGCTTAAGAACGAGTGGCAGAAGGAAGAGAACCGGGTCTGCGGCAGCAGGATTGACTGGCGGGGAGGGAGATACACTCTTCACTGTTTCCCTGTTATTCCTTTTGAATCTTGTACCATATGCACATATTATATTCAAAAGAAGAAATAAAAATTCAGTGTTGTATCTCAAGACCTACAGGCTCTCTCAGAAGCCAGTGAGTAACCAGGAGTCTCCTCGGTAGGCACACAGGCAGCCTTCCCTCGGCCCCTCTAGCACAGGTGCCCCGCTTTCCCATTGCAGGCCCAGGGTTCGTGCAGCACCCCCTGCCTCACACACCCTCTTGATGTTGGCTCAGTCATCTCCTCACCCCTGCGTCTAGCTTAGGCGCCCTGCTCGATCTCCCTCCCACTTAGACATTGTGCCTGTATTTGTTGAATAAAGGCAGTGTACGCACAATGTTTGACACCCATGTGTGTGCAATTTCACCTATGATGGTGTTGTCTCTTGCCTTCTGGAGAATGTAGGCAAGCTCAGTTCTAATTTGTTCCACCAGAACCACAGAAAAGCCCAGAAGCTGCATTAGCAACCGTTGTCATCTAAGCCCACATTTAGCAAATATGTAATGAACATCTACCAGGTAGGTCCCCAGCACTGTGCTGAGCCTGGGAGAAAGAAAAGTGAGCAGAGATTGAGGTGGTCCCTGTGGAGCTCACAGCGCAGTAGGGGAGACAGGCATCACACTAGTTCACAAGCGAACAAGAAAAATAGTTACAGGTCGTGCAACTGCAAAGGAGAAAGAGTGCAGGGAGCGATCAGAGCAATATATTGAAATAATGTGTCTTGCTCCTACCTGTGCTATATTTTTAAATGTAGACAGATGTAGTTATGATCGATTCATTTAAAGTGCTGTTGAATTCATGTATTTTTTCTCAATCACCAAATTCTAAGAGCACAGCTATTACCAATGTGGCAGTAAGGAGGATGGAATGGGACAAGATACCTTATGAAATTGCAAACATTAGAAAAGGGTTTTCACACGTGTCCATGCTTTGAGAGAAACCTTGGGCTTTCTAAGTGAATACTGCATTGCTGTGCCACAAACCCAAAATGTATTTGGAAGGGATTTTTGACACATTTAAAAACATCTTTTTATCAAGGGTTTCTCAAGATTAGCTGTTTGATTTACTCAATAAAAATGGTCATTATTTTAAAAGGGGTCTTCAAAATATCATATGATATCATTTACATGTGGAATCTAAAATATGATACAAATAACTTATTTACAGAACAGAAACAAACTCACAGACATAGAAAACAAACTTATGGTTACCGAAGGGGAAAGGAGGGGGGGATAAATTAGGAGTTTGGGATTAGCAGATACAAAGTGCTATATATAAAATAGAAAAACAACAAGGTCCTACTGTATAGCACAGGGAACTATATTAAATATCCTATAATAAACCATAATGGAAAAGAATACAGAAAAGAATGTATATGTGTATAACTGATTCACTTTGCTGTACAGCAGAAACTAACACAATGTTGTAAATCAACTATACCTCAATAAATTTAAATTTTAAAATAAAAAAAATAAAAAGTGATCTTCATACTCAGAAGAATTATGAATGGCCAGTCTAATAAAGCTCTGAAGTCGTAATACATTCCCTCTCTCTCTCTCTCTCTCTCTCTCATACACACACACACACACACACACACACACACACAGAGGCACACACAGAGGCACACACACAGGTGAGCATCTGACAAGTATTAGCAAGCAGCAACATGCCTATGACAGAGAAGGGTTGCAGACTTACCACCCCTGCTCCCATCTCTCATTTCCCAAAGCTAGCTAGGAGCAAGGTGAAGGGGAGACCACCACCCCTGCACGCACACTGCTGTGCGCTAGTACCTGGTCCAGTTTGCAGAAGTGCCCTGCTATATGGTGTGGGAGGCTGTCCCCACTTTTTAGCCTAGGGAATGGGGAGCCTAGGACCAACTCTGTGGGGGATTCAGAAGGAAAGCAAAATTCAGTCTGTGCCCTCAGAGAGCCTGCAACTGAGCTGCGAGTCATGACTTGCTTATAGGAGAAATACAGGACTGGATTATCTCATTTATCTGGACTTGCAGTGGAGGCAGAACTTCCACATAAATTAACTGTCCAATTAACTGATATTTTCAGTTAAGTGTTCATCCTGTTTGTTCGGATCATTCTCACTGGAAAGCCTTCTACATGTATTATAAATTTGTTTTATTCAGTGGAACATTCTGGGCATAATTTAACCTTTTCCTGATGACTCAGGGTCATCAATATGAATATCTTTCATTGTACCTCGTCTGCTTTTGCATTATTCTGAATTCTCTTTCTTTGCACATCTGGCTGTCAGCTGTCACTGCTCACCCACAGTTAATGAGCCTGTCTCTTCCAACCCTCTCAGCTCTCAACTAATCACTGATAATAACAGCAAAAACTGCATTGATCCCCTGCTACATGCCAGGCCCTGTGAGAAGTGCTTTGAATGGATTAATTAATTAAATCCTGAGAGCAACCCTTGAGACAGGTACAATTATTATCCCCAAACTACAGATGGGGTAACCAAGGCCCAGAAGGGTCAAATTATTTGCTAAAGGTTACATGGCAAGCCTGTAGCAGAACCAGGATTTGGACACTGACCTGCTGGTCTCAAGATTCCCAGGTCTTTACCACCACATCACTACTGCCTTTCAAACCTTTTTGATAGTGAGACACAATCAGAAATATATTTTTATCCAGTAGACACAAATATATCAAAACTTCCAATGACGACACGTTACATGGAGCACATTCTGATATTCTATTCCATCATCATCATCATCATTGTCATCATCATATTATTATTACTAATATTGGTTGTGACCCACTGAAATGATTTCCCAACCCATTCATGGGTCACAACCCATGGTTTGAAAAATGCTGCAGCACATTTTATGGTTAATCTGCGATGGATACAGGGTCACCCCTGGCCATATGACACCTTGGTGTAAACTGGAAAAAGATGCCCCTCCCTCAAGAGGATTAATTCCATTTGTCAAAAAATTGTCAAGCTGGGCTTCCCTGGTGGTGCAGTGGTTGAGAGTCCGTCTGCCGATGCAGGGGACACGGGTTCGTGCCCCGGTCCGGGAGTCCGCGGCAGGGCCCGTGAGCCATGGCCGCTGAGCCTGCGCGTCCGGAGCCTGTGCTCCGCAACGGGAGAGGCCACAACAGTGAGAGGCCCGCGTACCGCAAAAAAAAAAAAAAAAAAAATTGTCAAGCTAAGTTGATTTTTTAGAGTAAAACACTTGACTGCCATCTGCCAGGAAATGGTTATTTATAAATAAATAAATAAATAAATAAATAAATAAATAAATAAATCTTAATGATGTCAACAGAATGCATGGTGCCCCTGAAACAAAATGATGCTGTGAGCACCCAACACACAACTGTACACGTTGGCCCTGGTGGCAGAGAAACCAGATGACGAAGTGGGTTAAGAGGTATTGGTTAAATGAGTCAATTATCTCAGAGTACCTGCATGCCCAGGATTTGTCACAGCTCCTTTGCCTTCTCAGAGTGTTTCTCCTCAATCCCAATTAGGGCTGCCAAATAAATATGGGATGCCCACTTAAATTGGAATTTCAGGTAAACAATAAATCATTTTTAGTATAAGTACACACAGTAGTTGGGATATATGCATACTAAAATATTATTTATTGCTTATGTGAAATTCCAATTTACTGGGAATCCTGTATTCTTATTTGCTAAATCTGGCAACCCTATTCCCAATGCACAGCTGGATTGATGTGGGACTTGCTGCTGTGTCTTAGGAATCCGGAGCAGTTATCACATGACACAGGGGTTAGATGGCAATTCTGTTGTAACAGCTTCAGACCTGTCACAAGTTAGGGCCAAGTGAATGATCCTGAGATGAAAAAGGAGTTGAATTGCTGAAGAACATCAGCTATGTGGGTATACGCAAGCACTGCGGGCTGGTGTGATCAGGTAAGGCTCCCTGGAGGAGACAGGATTGGAAGGAGGAGGACAGAGAAAATTTTCAGGAGCTGTTTCATGAGAAAAAGCTGAAGCTGAGATGAACTAGACAGTGTGTATTGTGTTCAGCAGATGAGTTTTATCAGAGTAGGGGCTTGACCATCTTAAAGATCACTGAGAGAAGGGCACAGGAGAGTAGTCAGGGGGTCCTTTTGATAGCATTTTTGTAAAATTTCCGGAGAGAGCTAGACCAATCCAGGAAAATCACGACGATAGTAAACTTGTCCTAAATGCCAGGCACTGTAACAAGCATTTCATAGGTATCATCCCAGTTGAGTCTCACAACAAAACTCCAAATCAGGCACATTACCATCCCCATTTTATAGCTGAAGAAACTGAGGCAGAGAGTGGATTTTATGAAACATGCCCAGGGTCACATAGTGTGTAAGTGGCAGGGCTGGGCTTTGAACCCAGACCTGTCAGGCTCCAAAACCAACACCCTTTACCACCAAAATCTGTCAGACTCCGGAGCCTACACTCTTCACCACCACACTACGGGCTAAAGGTAATGGGCGGGGGGAAACGGAATGTGGTAGAGCACAGTTTCTGAGGCACTCAAGGTACTGTGTGGTGTCAGGGACAGAGAGGCAGGAACGGATGCCGGTAGCCACCCTCAGATTATTGAGATGTCCTATACACTCTACCCTTGCTACTTTGTCAAGGCAGAAAGCAAAACATGCTGCAGTGAAGTGACATGTCTATGCCATCCCTAAGGGTATGAAGTCCCATATTCTTTGGCCCTCTTTATCACTCTTTCCGAAAACTAGAATCTGATCAATCCTACCCTGACCAGAAAAGAATCAAGAAGTGCTGCCCCTAATCCTTGGCATCACACCTACAGGTTTAAAATCCCACAATAAACAGAACAAACAAGGAGATCACAGGAGACATTCTACTGGCAAGCATTCTTTCCCCGACAGAAACAACAAAAATCCCTGAAAAGCCAAAACACCAGTTGTGGTCTTCTTTGAGACTCTTCTTATTGCTGGCTTTGCTACTCATCTGTAATCTATTCAATCTGAAACTTGTTACCAGGTTAACAGATAAAACAGCTTTAATTTATTTGCCAAAACACTTAGCTTCCAAAACCTTATTATTATTTATTTACACATCATTGTTAAGATACAATGCCTGTACTTTGTGATAGGAGCATTAGCCACAAATGGATCTATGTTATCAGCGGTTGAGGACTGGTTGTTACTGATGATTTGTTGTCAGTTCCTTTTCTCCCATCCATCCCCCTTCATCAGGCCAGCTGAGCTAGGCAAAGTGAAGCCAGGGAGTGAGCTGAGGAGCTCTGTACGATGTGCCAGTAAATCAGTTCTCCCACAGGGAGAGAGAAAACAAAACAAAATAAAACATCTCCTAGATGGAACAGTTGCCAATTTCCGTGGTGTAAATACACCCACCATGGGTGATTTCAAGCTACCACGTGACCCCACTGAATGTGAATCTGGGAAGAGATACGAACAACAGCTCTCCAGAACCAGCACGAGCCAAGCAGGAAAATCTGTACCAAGTAGCAACACAGAATTGGGCCTGTCAAGAGAGGAGTGGTTAAACAAAGGACAGTTTACCCATACAATGGCCCACGAAGCTACTGTCAAAAATGCTGATATGGATCTACAGTTATTCATTCAAAAATTTTCTTATCTTTTGAAATAGATCTATATTTATTGACATGGAACATATCTGCAATATGCTATTATGATATTTTTAAGTCACCAAACAATATTAGTATCGTCCCATTGTAATTTTTAAAAAGGTATGTGTACACTCACAAACACAGAAAAATTATTTAAACATATTCACCAAAATATTAGCGGTAGTTATCTGTGGGTGGGGAAATTATGGACAAATTTTACTTTCTTCTTTTTAATGCTTCCTTATCACAATTTTTTACAAGCACACATTACTTCTATATTCATATATATATGCGTTTCTATGTACGCACATGTATATTTATTTCTATTTTTAATTTTAAAAACAGGAACTTGAACACTTGTTATTTCTTGAGTCCTCTTCCATTCCTTTATCCACTTCTCCAGGTAGCACTGGTGGGGCCAGGATGGGGCAGGACATCAACTGGAACACAAGCAAGGCCAGGAGCACATTTCCCCCTGAGTCTGACTCCACTTTCCTGAGTGCTGCTCAGGGAACGGAGGTCAGTGGTCCAATATTACAGAGCAAATGAGTGGCAGTGCCCTGGCCATAGAATTCTCAAGGCTGGATGCTCAGGCCAGGTCTCCCCACAGCAGCTGCCTCATGATGGTACCACACTAGGTTATTCCAGCTTAGCCCTTTACAAATGAGGAACGATAGGGGCAAGTCGAATTTGCAGAATTTGCTACAAGGTAGATTTGAGCTCCGCAATCTAAATCATAGCACCCACGTCAATTGCTTACCAGTATCTTCTGAGAAATATGGGTCTCACCCCTCTACCTAGTTTGTTAGCCTAACCAGCGACACTCTTTCCCATCAATTACACCGTAATTTAAATAGACTTGTAAGCCAACCCATGGTGTAACTGATGGGCTAGCCTAAGAAACTGACCATCATAAATAATATTGCTTCTGTGGGAAAACATGCTCCAGGTTTCCAACTGACTTAAACACTAACGTCTGGAACATGACCTGATTCAGTTGTAAATTGGGGGCTGCCTATTGGGGACCAGGTGGTCTGATCTAAAGAGATCAGAGCCTTATGCTTCTCATATGGAAATGTCTTTACAGATGTGCTATTGTGATCAATGAATAATTTTAAAGCATTTGGGAAATGTTAATTATTGATCCTTGTTTGCCTGACCAAAGCAGGGTCTACAAAACGCTGCACAAACTCAGCTTGGTCTACGCATTACCAAATAACCCTGCTGGTTGTCTTTTGCTCTGGCTGGTTTAGTCACAGTGTCAGGTTTATTCAAGTAGAGCTCAGATAAAATTGGGAATCAAATGTTATTACTCATATTATTTATATGCATATCTATACGCATATAAAAAATGCAATTGCATTTAAAGAGAAATCCATCTTCCTCCTTCTCTATCAATAGAAGCGACTAGGGTGTTACAGTTTCCCAGTTGTAATCCACCTTCTGCAATGCCACTTCTTGTACTTGGCTATTACTGTACCTCCATCCCCAGCTTTCTAGTTTCTTCCTTCAAAGAACTCCAAAAATCATTTTTTAAAGGATGTTTCCCCAGGAATAATAACAAACCACTAACTGTTTTGTTTTAGTGGGGGAAGGGTTGTTATTCTAATTTATGCTTCAAATTTATGCTTTTGGATACGAAAGCTCTCTAGCCAGAAAGGTGACGTGATTTATTTCATGACTCTCACCGGGCACGCTTCTGCTCTTGGTAAATGATGGTTACACTCTGTCAGAGACTCTGTAGAATCTGTTTCTTGACCGAAGAGAAGGCTAGTAATCAGGTTGTGGTCTTGCCTCTAACAAATAACTAACTAGCTCTGTTTCCTATAGTAAGTCCTTCCCTTCTCTGAGCCTCAGTCAACCTCCTCATCCAGAAAATTAGAGTTCTTCTAACTCCGGGGAATTTCACTGAGATGACGAAGAAAGACAGGAGCATGTAATCTAATGGGAAGGCCATCTGGTTAAGCGAGATTATCCATCAAGAGGCTCATCTTTCCACCTGAGGGCAGCCCTTCAGATTTCATCTTGCAGGAGCAGTCATCAAAAGTTCACAATTCCTTTTTAACCTAGATCAGGTGACAAAAGGGGCAGCTGAGAAAGTGTAGCCAGTTCTTTCTGGAAGGGAGGGAAGCCCAGAGGGTGCTAACACTCTGAGCTCAGAGGTAAAGTGGAAAAGAGAGAAGAGATAACTGCCCTCATCTTGCGAAAGACAAAACTTCTGGTAATTTCTGAATTGGGGAAGGGATGGGTGGAAATGGAATCATTTATATTGTTTTTCTTCTTGTTTCAGGTTGCGTTGGAATAGATTTAATCTCCGGATTATTTCCAAGTCTTTGAGAGGACGACTTTATCCAAGTTTTGTTTTACCTCTCTCCCAGGCCAGGTGATGTTCCTTAAGGGCAAGAGTCAAGCATGTAGATGCTCTAAAAGGGTTTGCTAAATAAATGACTGAGTAGCACATTTCCAGCAAAATTAAGATCAGCTGATCTTAACAGAAAATAAATTAGCATAAAAGTTAACAAGTTGCCTGAAATCCTCTCTGGAATGGCGTAGAAAATAAAATCAACAAAATTGATGAGATTAATTTCTTCTCAACAGCCTCTTGATTCTTAAAGTACAATGTCCTTAAACTGATCTTATACTGAAAGTGAGTTCTGAAAACCTGAGGCAGAACTTTCCACCATTAGTCCACACTACAGATGTTTAAGCAACCTGTGAAAGTATGGCCCATATTTTGAGATACTTCTGTATGGAGTTAGTCATTTATAGAAGGAATTCAGCAGAGCTGTTAGGAACTTCAACCCAAGTTAAAATTCTAGCTCTGTCAAGTAACTTTGGGCAAATTATATAACCTCTCTGAGCTACAGATTCATCATCTTATAAAGAAGAATAATAGTGAAGCCTCATGGAGCCGATATGAGGAGTCAATGAGAAGGCACTAAAAGTACAGAGCCTGTGCCTGTTGGCCAATTGTACTCAATATCTTTTAATAACCTATAAGAGAAAAGAATCTGAAAAGAATATATATATACACACACACATATACATATATACACACACACATATATATACACACATATACATATATATACACACACATATATATACACACATATACATATATATACACACATATATACATATATATACACACACATATACATATATATGTATAACTGAAACACTTTGCTGTACACCTAAAACTAACACAATGTTGTAAATCAACTATTCTTCAATTTAAAAAAGTACAGAGCCTGGCACATAGTAAGCCCTTATGTTATTGCTGCAGATAATAATAACAGTAACAATAACATAATAAATAATAACAACAAAACAAAAATATATCAAATAGTTAGGTCCCCTTAGTTACCTGCAACCACCTTCTATCATCACCTGTACATGAGAAGGCAGGGTGCTCTACTACAAAAAGCATGGATTCCGGAGTTAGCCAGAGTCCAACAGGAAGTCAGGAGCCCACCACAGTGCCTGGTCCATAGTCAGCCTTCAACAAATAGCAACTGGGCTGCTGCTGCTACCGCTCTCATTATTAATTACTCCTTTCATAGAATAATCTTAAAAACTTTACATTGAAAGCAGATCAAGGAATACTATAAACGTTTTTGATACTGGCTGAAGCAGTATTCTGTACTAATCACCTTTACAGGTCTGTAGTTTTTCCTAATAGCAGCAAAAAAAAATCTAAACATATGCCTCATAAGCTCCTGCAGTTCTTCCTAATTGCTACCTGGCTCTCTGTCACAGCTGGTGGACACACTGTCCCAAGATCCCCTCTGCTACTATATGGTTAATTACAATATTGAATCACTGAACTCAGAGAATGAATAAAAGCATATACTTCTTTATGTGCAATTCTGACGTTATTTGTAAAATAGGCTAGCTAATAGAAATTCTGCTGAAACATATTCCTTTCCAGTCGGTTGCCTGTTATTAACAGGCTTATTTCAACTGAGCTGTGTGTTAAGAATGATTACTATTTGATCTAATGGCTTCATATGATGGAGAAATAGGTGATATTTACCAGACTTACCAGATCAAGCAAATAAAAATACAAGATGCTCAGTTAATCTGAATTACGGATAAACAATAAATATTTTTTTAGGGTAAGCAGGTTCCAAATATTTCATGGGACAGACTTATACAAAAAAAATTATTTGTTTTTTATCTGATATTCAAAGTTAACTAAGCACTCTGTATTTTATCTGGCAAGCCTATTTTTATACAACTACTGGTCTTTACTTACAACTTTCTAAATATATGAATTTGATGACATAAAGAATATCCATTTAGCAGTCAGTACCACTATATTCTATCACAAAATCAACTAATTACATTTTTTCAATGTTCTAGAATGAACTCCTTGTCTTAAGAAATTTTAATTAAATTTCTGTAAATCCAAGTAACATGACTTTTACCAGCAGTATGCATAACTGCATCAACAAACCACCAGCAACTACCCATGACTCCATGGTTAAGTATAAACTCAGACGAGGCCACTTTGAAATGAAACTCATGTTGGAAACCAAAGCTCCAAGCCAGCCATTGAGGAAGGTTTTTGCCAGTTCACAAAGGTCATATTTACCTGTAGCTAGTGGCATTTCCTTGTTCCTAGATAAGATACAACACAAAGGGAAGTGTTCGGTTCCAGGTGAGTGGGGAAGCGGGTAAGAAATAAGAAGATAACAGTGTTTAGTTCAGGTGGGAATGTATCAAGCAAATGGTTCACTCTACTACACACTCAAGAAGCCACTAACTGGCCATAATGCAACTATTATCACCCATTAAAATCCCAGTCCTCTGCAGACGTAGAGAACGAACTTGAGGACACGGGGAGGGGGAAGGGTAAGCTGGGACGAAGTGAGAGAGTGGCATGGACTAATATATACTACCACATGTAAAATGGATGGCTAGTGGGAAGCAGCCGCATAGCACAGGGAGATCAGCTCGGTGCTTTGTGACCACCGAGGGGGGTGGGATAGGGAGGGTGGGAGGGAGACGCAAGAGGGAGGGGATATGGGGATATATGTATACATATAGCTGATTCACTTTGTTATATAGCAGAAACTTAACACAACATTGTGAAGCAATTATACTCCAATAAAGATGTTAAAACAAAAAATCCCAGTCCTCTTTCACTCGGATTTATAGATAGAAAATTCTGACTGTGCAAGTGCCGTTAACTTTCCTTTTCCAGAGGAGGAGGGGGCTCAGTGAGGTTGGTATTTATATATAATGTTTACAGAAGCTTAGGCTCAACAGCACATCCTGGCTGTGTCCTGGGTGCTGTCTCTATAGGAATCTGTAAGGGAGGCGCTAAAACAGTTATGAGTCTCTGATGTCCTCCAGCTCATTGTGAAAAATCAGACAAACAGTAGCTTTGCAGCCACATCCACAGGGCGGAGAGTAACTGAGAAAGGCAAACACAGTCTTGTAAGAAAAACATCCTAGAACCACAGGCTGATCCCCCTTCAAGCTATTGCTGTGCTCCTGGGGAAAAATGCTGTCAGGTTTTCATCAATGAAATCATTTTAAAATCATGTAATGGAGCTCACTTTTTAAGAGCGGTGCTATGAATTTCCCAAAAGCTAGATGCCTAGATCTGCTGTCTGGATAAATCAAAATAAAATTGTGTATTTAAAAAAATTTTAACCTCCCAACATCCTTCCCGTTTTTTCAATGGGGGAAGGGCAACAGGAAGATGAGCTAGGTGAGTAAATACTAATAAAGGTCTTCAAACATCTTATCTGAATAGGCTCTATTTCTTCCACATGTCACTCCTTAAAGCCCCAACGTGTGTTTTTTGATGTAATTGTGAGGAATCTTAACGTATCATTAACTGTGGTCACTCGTTTACCAAACTTTGGGCTGGGAAGTATCAACTTCCTTATCCCTGCTTTGCACAACTATCCCTAAATCTTTTATCTAGTTCCCTTGAGACAAGAAGCCATGGTATCTTTAGCTTGGAGATTTCTCAATAACACATACCCACAAGAGAAGCGATACATGTATGCTCAGGAAAGAACAGGATTTGGAGCCAAAAACCTAGATTTCAGTCCTGGCTTTGTGCCTTACTGGCTCTGTAACCACAGACAGGTTACTCATTCTCTCTTAAATGAAATGGCCTTCTCCGTAAAATGGATGGTTCTAATCCAATGAGAAAATGCACATGGAAGTGATTTGTAAATGTAAAGCAGTATAAAAATGGTATTGATTGTTCTTATCATAGAACTCAAAATGGAATTTCCACCTTGTGCTAACAGGGTAGGAACGGGGCAGAGGAGGCCTTTGAAGAGGCTTCTGGTGGTTTGCAGAAGGCCATGGTCTGGAATGTTAAGCATCGTTCTGGCTTTAAGACTGAAGGACTGACCCCGCAACCCTTATTTACATGCATCCCTCAATGACTTTTCATGAGTCTGAACCAGAAAGTCAGCTCCTTTTTGCACAGAGCTCCTTGCTGAGGAGTTGAACCTCCCCCTCTTCTGACAAAAGATGCGTCTTTCCCAAGAGGGGATGAGAAACACAGACAGCCTGTTCAATTTCATGTAGCCTGCATCTTCTGAACTGCCAGATCCCCCTGGCTAGACATTTGAGGCCATTGATGACTCATGCCAATTTCGAGAACATGTTGTTATAACCACTTGCATCTCCTTCATCGAGTGAAGGTTTAAATAGCTGAAAATCACCACCACACCTAGTAAATGAGACTTTTCTCAGTTCAAACAACACCGTTATAGGCAAAGCAGAGTACACAGTATACAATATTATTTGTGAGGTACAATGACATGTTAGCTAACGCTAAAAGGTGAAAGACACCCATTACAAGAATGCAGCGCAGGGAATTCCCTGGCGGTCCAGTGATTAGGAGTCCATGCTTACACTGCAGGAGGCCCGGGTTCAATCCCTGCTCGGGGAACTAAGATCCTGCAAGCCACGTAGCATGGGCAAAAAAAAAGAATGTAGTGCATATTTGCATATCTTTAGGTATTATTAGATTAATTCTGAGTATAATTTGGAGCTGGAAATCTTACTATTTTTAAAAGCACAATTACCAATGCTAAAGGACTAATACATGTATCATTCATTGTATCCTCCCAGTTGTAGAAAGCAAAGAACTAATTCCTGTTGCAGTCTCAAGAACTTGGGTAAGCATAAGGTTTTTGTCCTATTTAGGAACTTGTAGGTCCCTAAAATAAAACTGAAAGAAGTTTCAACTGACCATGGGAGGTGTTCAGTCAGAATTTTGGGGGGGGTAATCCAATTGATATTGACTTCAACTGTTTTTATCTAGAATCAAGACAAGGCATACAACAGTATGATACATATGTTATGTAATAATTGCCACGATTATGCCTGTGGACAAATGGCAGATATCTGAGTAATATCTGATTCGGCTTCTTAATTTTCATCCCAGAAAGAAGAGTAAGAAACTTGAGGGTGTGGAGAAAAGGGAACCCTTCTACACTGTTGGTGGGAACGTAAATTGGTGCAGCCACTGTGGAAGACAGTATAGAGATTCCTCAAAAAAAAATAAGACTAGAACCACCATACGATGCAGCAATCCCCTCCTGGGCCTATATCCGGGAATATGAAAACTCTAATTCGAAAAGATATATGCACCCCAATGTTCACTGCAGCACTATTTCCAATAGCCAGGACATGGAGGCAACCTAAATGTCCATCGACAGAGGAATGGATAAAGAAGATGTGGTGTATATATACAATGGAATATTACTCAACCATAAAAGAGAATGAAATAATGCCATTTGCAGCAACATGGATGAACCTGGAGATTATCATACTAAGTGAAGTTAGACAAAGACAAATACCATATAATATCACTTATATGTGTAACCTAAAAAAAAGGATACAAATGAACTTATTTACAAAACAGAAAGAGATTCACAGACATAGAAAACAAACCTATGGTTCCCAAAAGGGAAAGTGGGAGGAAGGATTAAATTAGGAGTATGGGATTAACATATATACACTACTATATGTAAAATAGATAAACAACAAGGACCTACTGTATAGCACAGGGAACTATATTCAGTATCTTGTAATAACCTATAATGGAAAAGAATCTGAAAAGAATATATATATATATGCAATTATTTTGCTGTACACATGAAACATTGTAAATCAACTATACTTCAATTAAAACAAGAAAAAAATATTTAAAAAGAAAAATTTAAAAAAAGAAACTTCTACAGTATTTGTTATCCCTTTCTTTATTGAAAGCCTATTAGATCATCCTACTGGCCTCCCCTCTGTCTTCCTTCCCTGGATACAGCCCCTCCTTCCTCAATCCTCCTGGTTATAGGGGTGGCTACTGGCAGCCGAGTTGGTACAACATGACCCCCTCCTTGACCACAGGTGACTGGTCCAGGGCTGAGCAGCCATCCATGAATTTGGAATTGAGACTAAGAGAAACTTGGTCTCACGCTGGGTAGCTGGGGCTATAGTATGAATGCAGGTGGTAGGGATAGCCATCTACTGTCAGCAGACCAGGGAGCAGAGAAAGAAAGATTCAAGCTGACATGAAAAGAGAGGCAGAGGTGAGAAGGAGTGAAAGAAAAGTCCTGACTACTAACCCAGTGTCTGGTCCCAGGTCATTCCTGAAGCCTGTCTGCATTCTTATCCCTGGGTTCCTTGAGAACCCTGGGGGCCTGTAGAATAAATTCCTCCTTTTTGCCTAGACCAGCTAAAGTAGGTCTCTAGTCCTTACAGCTAAGAGTCCAAATGACTGCACTTTCAAACTTTAATTTTGGCATTCTTCAGTTTTTAAAGAGATACACTCACTTTAAAGCAAAAAGAGTTTGCACTCAAGGGTCCACCTAGGCAGCAATGATCCTGGCACACACAATGTCTGGCATATACTTTAGTGGTAGGTGCTCATATAATGTGTGATGAATGAATGGAGGCATATGTTCCAAATCACCAGGCATGAGCTTTAGCTGAGATTCAGATAAGGCTCAGTATCCATGAATTTATGACTCTACATTTTCTAAATCTTATTGGTCAAAAATAAAAGTATTAGAACAGCTACATTTAACCATTAACCTACTATTTTCAAAGCTAGATGAAAGGCAGAGCTGCATGATAGTTACAAACAATGGCACTGGTGTCAGACTGATTGCATTCGAATCACAGCTGTGCCCTCAGACCCCTCTAGGTCTCAGTTTCCTCATCTATAAAATGGGGATAAGAACAGTATATATCACAGATATTTTGAGGATTACAGGAGGTAATCCATGAACTGCACATGGTATACAGTAAGTGTTCAATAAATGTTAATGACTGTTATGATTTGGGGGCAACTTTTAAAAGAAATAAGAGCAATGTGTACAAATCTCACTTGGTACACTCCTCTTGATGAGCTGCTCTTCTTATCACTGATCCAACTCTTATTTCTGACTTTCTGCAGGACAGCTTGGTAGCAGACTTCTTCTGGAATACCCACCTGGGTATCAGTATCTTTGCCTCATCTAGTGACAGTCCTCTGAGGACTCCCAAACATCCTGTTCCTTTCAGGCCCTTCCAATCAATTGTTCAGGTTTTAAAAGTCTGTGATGTAAAAAATGTGATACCAGAACAGTCAACACTACTCAGGATATTTTCTCCCATCACAGGATTTTCTGCCATTTTCCAAATCTACTTAAAATGTTCTTGAAATTGATATGTTCTTTATGCATGTTCTTTAGTCCTTATCTAGTGAAGTATTTATGGATGAAATATGGTAACTTGGGTTTGCTTCAAAATAATAGGGAAGGGGGCGAGTTAGGGTAGAGAAGAAACAGGCATGGTCATGAAAACTGGGTGATTGGTACCTGCGGGTTCGTTGTATTAATCTGTTTTTTACATGTTGGAAATTTTCCATAATAAAAAGTTATGCCTAAAAATGTTCTTAGTCCTTCCCTCTGACACTTCTTTAGCCTGAGCTGTGTACAATTTTATTCATACAAAATGTAGTTTCTCTTTTTTTACATATGTTGCTGCCAGAAATACCTTGAAATCATAAACTGCCTCCGAAAGAGCAGAAGGTCCACATCCTGCACACACTGAGGACAATGTTTGAGCACAATTTAGATGCAAATTTTGAAAAGATTTCAGCCGGTTTCATTCCTACTTTGATACTAATGAAGGAAATAGGTAAGAAATCCCAAGAGAAACTGTCTCTTCTTTGGGGACTTTGGCTGAGAATTTTTGTTTACAACCAGAATGGTAAAGCGTGTGCTGCTCTGTGACACAGGTGTAATGGGTTAGCAAATGCCCTTTAAAAGACACACATGCAATGTAAGTATGTCAAAAGCCACAGGAAAAACTGTCTCCGCCTTGGATCATGAGGACTTTTTGTTCATGCCTTGCAGTCAATGAGCCAAATGTATCATAGCAACAGTAATGGGATGCTACTAACAAGAGCCTTCTCCCAATGTTTAACCTTGGCTGCAAGCTTTGCAGAAGGTTCCTGCCTTGGCACTGCTGACAATAGAAGGCATCAGTTATGTGGCTTCAAATGACCAAGGACCATGTTAGAGCATCAAGAAGTTGCTGCCACTGTCTGATGGGGGCAGTCATTCAGGAAGAGGGGATAAATTAGAAAGAAAATAATTATAAACTGTACTGTGATCAGCACATTTATATGGCCATCAGTGCTAATCATCTGTCTTCAGGGCCCAGTGGAATTGGGGGTTGGTTTTCACGGGCAGCTCTTTTCATCCAAAGACTCAGGCTTTCAGCCGTGTTGCTGGTAGTGAAGTTCCATAGCCCCCTCTCCTTCTCACCCCACCTCCGTCCCTCGGAGCAAACACATGGTGGGAAACCAGCTGGTAGGGTTAGAAAAGCAGGGTAGGGCCAAAGAAGGGGGCAAAGCTAACTGCTCCCCATGGGGATCCAGCCCTGACCTTGGCCTCATTAGCTCTGGGTTCTGACTGAGCTAAACCAGCCCAGATGGCTTTAGGAATAAGGTAAAGATCGGCTTCAGGAAAAATTGGAGAAATAAATTAACAGCTTGCTAGCCTTAAAGTGATGGGGAGGGTGGTAAGGAAGATGTTCTAGTGGATTTTCATAGTGAAAACTTCTAAGAACATTTCAAGTTCCACACGTTTTACTGTTATTCCCACTATTTTCAGCTAAAGATGATGAAATCTAGCTTATTTTCTCCAAAGAGAAGTAAGTTTTAGATTTCTAAAAAATTGGAACTATAAAGCCTTTCCTTTGAATAAAATTCATTTGTCCTGATACACTTTTCAAGGGAAGGAATAGAACTAACATTCATTGAGTGTTATATTGTATAACCTATCAGATTTCATTCTCACACTAATGCCTCAACCAGCTAGGTGTTACTATTATTGCCAGCCTTGAAAACTGAGGCCTGGAGAGGCTGACTAATTTGCCCAAGGTCATATATGTACTAAATAGTGGAGGAGGAATTTGAACTTAGTTCTGTCTGCCCTTGAAGCCCCCCACAGCTTTCCAAACTACCTCATTTTTTACCATTCAGATTAGAATAAAACAATTACAGGGAGTGTTTGCTAAGAATGTCTTTGTGGTTTAAAACTAAGTTAATACTCCTTACCAAATTATTAAATTATATCTGGAAAGATACTCTGGAGCACTTGGATTGCAATAACTGGTTGTGTCTTCTGGCAGCTCCCAAAGTTACATCAGTGACAACATTTAGCAAAATGGCTCCCGAATTTATTAGGAGAAAATGTGAAACATAGTTTTTTTTTTTAATTTTTATTGGAGTATAGTTGATTTATAATGCTGTGTTATGAAACATAGTTTCGATGTTGGAGGAAACGAAACCCATTCTACATGGGTAGTCGGAGCAATACTGTACGCTGTTTTCTGTGACCCTATGAAAGTGCAGTTCAGTGACCTAAATAATGGCTAGAAGATGGCTCGGAT
This sequence comes from Leucopleurus acutus, assembly GCF_964270905.1. Lineage (NCBI taxonomy): Eukaryota > Metazoa > Chordata > Mammalia > Artiodactyla > Delphinidae > Leucopleurus > Leucopleurus acutus. Next base: position 120,140,859 of record NC_139148.1, on the reverse strand, counting down.
GATGGAGTGCAAGGCAGCCTAGTGGCTCCTGGGGTGGGTTTGGCAAAAGATAGATCAACACCTGTGTGAGATAACACGTGTGCAGCATCACCTAGAGTACCAGTTTAGTAAACGGTGGCTATTGTTATGACTCAACTATTGTGCTTCCATTTTATTCTCCCTTTACCCTTCCATGGGGAAAATTCCTCCAGTACTTCAAGTCAATGTTTCTTAACCTTGGCAAGATTGACATTTGGGACGGGATAATTCTTGGTTTCTGGGGCTGTCCTATGAATTGTAGGATGTTTAGCAGCAGGGCCAGGACTAGGGTGAGGCGAATGAAGTGAGCAAAGCACCTGCCTTGGGCACAAAATTTAAGGGGACACCAAAAAATTCAGTAATGAAGATAAATAATATTTTAATATATTTGAAAAATTAAAGCCAAAAATCCATAATGAACAAAATATGAAAATTTAGTAAAGACAGGACCAGTATCGCTGATTTCTCCTTCTGTCAGCAGCATCCCTGACATCTACGCACTAGATGCCAGTAGCACTCCCCGCCCTCTCCCCCAGTCATGACCACCAAAATTGTCTCCAGAAATTTCCAAATATCTCCTGAGGAACAAAAATACCCCCAGGTGAGCCATAGGGACCCACTGAATCCAAAAACAAAAATAAAACAAAAAAAATTAATTAGTCTGAAAGGCTAAGGAGCATGATAACACTGTTGTGGTCAAGGGCAGGACTTTGGCATCATATAGACTTGGGATCAAATCTCAGGTAGATGTGTGACCTTATGTGCTTCAGTCCTGTGCTTCAGTGTCACCGTCTGTAAAGTGAAGATAATAAAATCTACCTTATAGGAGTGTGAAGATTAAACAATGACTTGTGTAAGTCATTTAGTTTAGTACATCGTGCATGTAGAACTCCAAAACATAAGACACTATTATTATCAGGAAGTAACGGATGGGCTGGGTACACCTGTCCCTTCAGTTTCTGTATCAAGGTGACAGGACTGCTCATTTTTCTGAGCAAGGAGAGACTGGTGCTATCGGGAAAAAGGGCATGATATTGCCAAATAGCTTAAATCTTCAGGTATACAAGTGCAGGCGATTATTCTCCTTTCAGAAGGAAATATTCATTTGTTTTACAATTAAATATCTTGGTATGCAAGTCTTAGTGTCTCTCATTGCCAGCTTAGAGTTTTGACAAACCTGACTGCAATTCAGGGGAAATGTCATAAAGGCTGAAAAGTTCAACCCACCAACTTGTCCTGCAACCATCACTTGAACCAATAAACTGGGAAACTGAAAAATACAAACTCGAATTCAACAGCATCACAAATCTTATTTTTTGTATAGCTTAGAAAACTAATAGGGGCTTTCTAACAGGGTTTCAAACTAATAGGGTTTGTTTTCATCTGAATACAGACTAAAGGAAAGTACCAAAACTGCTGAACCACGCAAACATGCTTCAGCCCTTGAGTACCCATTTCAAGGAAAACCATATATGGTTGTCTTGCTTTTGGCTTAATTTAGTTTTTCTTAAGGGCTTGAATATGGTTCTCTATGCCCCAAGATTGCTTCTCTACACCCAAAGTCAGGATTTCAAAATGTTAACAGCTTTTTTGAGATATAATTCACATACCATACAACCTGCCCATTTAAAGTGTAAAATTCAGGGACTTCCCTGGTGGCCCAGTGGGTAAGAATCCATGCTCCCAATGCAGGGGACCCGGGTTCGATCCCTGGTCGGGGAACTAGATCCCACATTCATGCCGCAACTACGAGTTCGCATGCCTCAACGAAGATCCCACGTGCCGCAACTAAGACGCGGCACAGCCTAAATAAATAAATATTTAAAAAATAAAGTGTACAATTCAACGGCTTTTAATACATTCACAGAGTTGTGTGTCCAACACCACAATCAATTTTAGAATGTTTTCATTAGCCCCCCAAAACAAACTCCACGTGCCTTAGCCATCATCCCCCCCACACACACAATTTTCCCTCCCCTCAGCCCCTGGCAAACACTAATCTACTTTCTGTCTTTACAGACTTGCTTATTTATGGACATTTCATATAAATGGAATCCTACAATCTGTGCCCTTTTGTGTCTGGCTTTCTTTAACTTTAGCACAATGTTTTCAAGGTTCATCCATTTTATAGCATGTGTCAGCACTTCATTCCCTTTTATGGTTGAGTAATATTCTAAGATATACCCCACTTTGTTTATCCATTCATCCACTGATGGACATTTGGGTTGTTCCCACTTTTTGGCTATCATGAATAATGCTGCTATAACGTTCAAGTGCAAGTTTTTGTGTAGACATATGTGTTCAGTTTTCTCGGGTATATGGAATTTCTGGGTCCTATAGTAACACTATGTTTAACATTCTGAAAAACTGTCAGATTGTTTTCCAAAGTGGCTACACCATTTTACATTCCCACCAGCAATTTCTCCACATCCTGGCCAGCACTTGCCTCTGCCTGACTTTTCGATTATATCCAGTCTAGTGGGTATAAGGTAATCTCTCATTGTGGTTTTGATTTGCACTTCCCTTATGACTAACAGTGTTGAGCATCTTTTCATGTGCTTATTGGCCATTTGTATATCTTCTTTGGAGAAGTCATGGTTTCATTTTGATATTCCAAGAGGTGTGGGAAGCATTATGTGACAGGTGGGACCATCTGAAATAGAAATAGGAACCCTGATTAAGTAGATATTAAATATCCACCAAGCCCTTCTACCACGTTACTGAATTAATTAGCTTAACTTACAGGAAAAAGAAAACCCATGCTTCTAATGGCAACAAAAATGATTCTATTTGTGGAGCCTTAGCTGAGAGTTAACAGAAACTAGCTAGTGGGGGAAGTTTGTTTAGCAGGAAGACAACTTAGTCAGCTCTAAGCCTCAAAATTCCAGAACATCTTATTGATGTCAGATCACTGGTGTGTGCCCTTGTGTACCTTGGAATAACAGCAGAAGTCTAACATGAGTGTGCTCTTTATTTCTTTACTTCTTATCTTAATTGGGTGCATTCCACTGTGCTTTCAGTTGACCCTAGAGAAATTTTTTCCTCCATGTTTGGGAAAAAATTCACATATTTCTCTTCTCTGAAAATAAACTCTTATCAGAGAACAATAGGAATATACAGTCCATCTATATTGGATTACCACATCAGGATCCAACATTTTGATTCACTTAGGAGGACTTGCAGTATTGCCATAAGAGGCCCAAGGTTGAGATGACTACCCATCTCTGGAAGAGCTCTGGATAACCTGATAAATTCAGACATTTGGAAATACTTGTTCAGCAGTCTGTGACAAATAGGGAAGGCAAAGGGAAACAGAACTCCAAGAGTCATTAATCTAAATTAATTAACCCAGTGACAATGTCATAGAATTTTAGCCCCACTGCAGAACCCAAATGAATTCAGATAGGTAAGCTTTTTTTGTTGTGGGATGTTTATTTACAATGAACTGCAGAAGAGGGTTAATCTAATGGGATGCAGGACTGCATTGGATGGTGAAATGCTTTGTGACCAACATCCATTTGAGGTATCAATTAACTTTTAATTCTTGGAGGGAAACAAAAGCAGCCTTGCACAAAGACTAAACTGGGGGTGGTAGAAGGGGCACAGAGCTCATGGAAACTCAGGCCTGCTACCTTTTTGTAGCAGGGAAAGGCCTCCTTATCTAATACAAAGGGGTTGAAGAGTAGGGAGGGAGAAGGGTGAATTGGTGTGTGGCCTGTTAACTCAATGATGTTTCTAAAGCCTGAATGGAAGAGTCAAAGCCACCCAAGTCAAAACAGCGCTAAGTCAACAGCTTGGCCGAGACAGCATGACCTGAATGGAAATGCAAATGGTTCAGTCCAATAACGGCTCTGGGTGTCACTTGGTCCACCAGCTCTGGCCTCCGTGGAACTTTTTCAGCTGCACACAGAAGGGAAAATCACCTTACTAGACCCTGTATCCCAACTCCAGGGAAAACCCAGTATGTGCCAAACCAAATTAAGAGAACACAAAAATTACAGGATGGTAATTCCCAATTAAAAAAAGAATATTTACTGCACTCAAGGTTTCCCTAAAGGGTCCTTTTAAGCCACGAGCCATGTGATTTTGAAAAAGCGCCAGCTGTGGTCCTACAGATAAGTCTCATGTACAACAGGGAAGAAAATTCTTTCCATGAAGTATTGTTGTGGACATGTCCGGCTTCCGACCACTAGACACCATGGGAGTATATAATTAGTTTGTTTTCCAAAGGGGGAGCCACCTCATGCTTTTCTTCAAATTCAATCAAAACATACACGCTCTAAATAGAAACACGTTCATTTGAAACCCCTTTGCATGAGCAGCTGTCTGGGCCAGGCCTGGCCGAAGAGCCTCATTCTATTCATCTCTGCACTCCAGCCAGTAAATGCTCGGCTTTGTTCCCCCCACGGGCGGAGGCAGTCCGACTGTGTCAATGGGGCCTTAATGATCTGAAGCAGGTGTCCTCAGAGGCTGCCCAGGTGAGGGGGTCAGCCTGTGTACCATGACTCGCTCACTTGTCCTCAGTTTACAAAGCCCTCTTCCCCACCCGTCCCTGGCCAACTAATTACTGCGTGCTCACCGCGCAAGTGAAAGGAGTATGCTCCGGCCTGCTTGGGACTTTCGCGACTGTTCAAGAGCTCTGAAGACAACCAAGAGCCACTATTTTCCAAAGGAGGAGGGGGGTGAAGCACTCTTCAGCGACTCTACAGCATGAAATCATAATAATATGAAAGAAATAAGCAGCTGCTCAGGCCTAATAAAGTAGCTGCCAGAAGTACCAAGATGGCCTCTGGGCAAACACTCATCAGGACGAACAGACTCATTTTCTTAAGTTCCCAAAAGTAAGAAGGTTGCACTCTTGTCCTTAGTTAATTTTAAAAAGTCCGTGCAGGAGAAGAGCCACGTGGACAGAGAATAAGAATCGCCCCTTATGCTTATTTCATGGTTTTGCATTCTCAAGGCCCCAACCTGCACATACCGTCATTCTATCCTCCACAATCCAGTGAGGTAGGCAAGGTGAATAGCCACAGCTCCACATGACAGATGAGGAAAATTCAGAGAGGTTAAGGGACGTGCCCATAGTCACACAGCTAATCAGCGCAAGAGCCAGGGCCAGAACCCAGGTGTAAAAGCAAGTAGAGCCGAAGCCCAAGCTACAATCAGCGTCCCAGAGGTGGTCTCACAAGTCCCAGGGGAGTGCAGCTGGTTGCCACCTGGGTTAAGCAGGGCAAGCTCTGCCAGGAAGGAAATTGGCTTTTGATGGCCTACAAGGAAGATCGAGCCCTTTTGTACAAACAGCTCACCACTGGCATTGGAACCCAATTTGAGATACTCTGGCTATATAGGACTTTAGTGTTTCTAAAAAGACCTTGCAGGACCTGGAGTTTCTCATGAATGCAGAGACTCTGCTTAATACCATTTTCGGAACTCTCTTAACTCCTGCGCAGAAAGACTTTTCTTCAGGAGTAACCAGTTATCACCTCCCTGCTGGCTTCAAGGTCCATTTGGGTATGCATTATTTTATTATAACCTGCCTTAACTCCAGAAAAAATTCCAGGAGGTTGAATTAGTGTCCAGGCAGTATTGCCTAATGTGGGACTCTTTATTTTTCTTTAAGGTTCTTTTTTTTTTTTTAGCCACACTGCGGCACGCAGAATCTTAATTCCCCGACCAGGGATCGAACCCATGCCCCCTGCAGTGGAAGCTTGGAGTCCTAACCACTGGACTACCAGGAAAGTCCCCCGTGGGATCATTTTTCACCAGAGTGGCATCTGCCCAACAGGCACCGAGAGGAAATAGCTGCCTCTCTGTAGCCTATGGACCAAGAATCCGACAGTTCCCTGGTTCAAATCCCAGCTTGGCCATTTACCACCTGTGTGACCTGGGGCCAATGACTTAAATCTCTCTGAAGGTCAGTTGCCGGATCTGTATATTGGGGTTAATAATGAAGATAAAGTTAGATCATGCACAAAAACCACTCAGTCTAGTAGCCGGTGTATGAAGTGTACTCGTTATATTTTAGCTGTTAAAACTATTAGCTTTCTTGCTTTAACATTTAAATGTGCTATCAACTGTTAAATAGTGAACACAGTGTCTGACACAAGGTAAGTGCTATGTTATTACCTGTCATGTTTATAATATATTAATATTATTATTATATCATATATTATATAATAATATTATTATTGTCTCACTCTGCTCCCCTCCTCACATCCTACACTGCAGTCGAACTCATCTCTCACCTCCTTGCCTTTGCACGTGCTTTTCCCTTTAATTGGACTGAAATCCCATTTTTGGTTTTGTCTAATAACTTGGTTTCTCTTTCAAGACTCAGATCAGGAAGCATGTCTTCAGGAAGTTTCTGAAAAGTCCCCAGCATGAGAATGGCACCCACCACACTCTTGTAACCCCTGGTCTACACTAGACTGTGTGCTCTTCTGGGACAAAACTGTATCGCCTTCATCCCTCTCCCCCTGACACCTAGCAGAGAGTACACCCAGATACACTTGTGGAAGAAATGATTCATGATAGCAATCACAATCATGATTATGATTACCAATAACAATGCAGCCTATGAAGAATCTTTGTACAAACAAATGTGTTTTTTTTTTTTTTTTTTGCGGTACGCGGGCCTCTCACTGTTGTGGCCTCGCCCGTTGCGGAGCACAGGCTCCTGACGCGCAGGCTCAGCGGCCATGGCTCACGGGCCCAGCCGCTCCGCGGCGTGTGGGATCTTCCCGGACCGGGGCACGAACCCGTGTCCCCTACATTGGCAGGCGGACTCCCAACCACTGCGCCACCAGGGAAGCCCTCAAACAAATGTCTTTAAAGGCAGCAGTACCCCTTCTTCAAATGGCATCTTACGCTGGACGAAGGCACTGCTGCTCTGGTGCAGTGGAGGATGTGCACACAGAGCTCTACCTGTTCTGCACCCACCCTCTGTGGCCCGTAGCTCCTCTCAGGTTGCCTGGATAAAACCTGAACACCACTGAGGACGACTGACTGAGGCAAGACGCAAGGGACTGCCCTCCCGTGCATGCCTTGTCTCCCATGGCATTTCTACATGGAACATCCTTTCTGTTATGGGAATATTACTGAAGTGTATACTCTGCAGGCCGCTATGGTCCTGTGGAAGACCATCGCCCTTGGAGCCAGAGCCCTGGAGTCAAAGCACTGCTCTGCCTCTTACCTCGGACCACGTACTAACATATGCCAGTGGGCTTCCTCATGTATAGACTAGAGATCATGTCCTGACTTTAAGGGCACTGTGGTGAGAATGAATTAATTAAAAGAAGTGAACTAGTTTGTTAAAATAAATAAATAAATAAATAACAATGCGGCCTGCCATTCTGTCTGGGGAAAACTACCCAAGGACCCCAAAGGTAAAGGTTATCCGTAGTCCGGCCCTGGAAGGGAAAGGGTAGTACAGGTTTGCTTCCTGGCTCCTTAGGATGAGCTCCACCTCTCATCTCCCCCAGCAGCACCTGGGGTACAGCACCGGTGAAACCTAACCTGTTACCCTGGATTACAGGTGAACCAAACCAAAGAGGTCTGCTGAACAACAGAGCTACATGGTATTAAGTTAGCTGAACTTGGGTAGCTCAGTTGACTCGAGTCGGGAAGTCACCACTCTGAGGCTCAAGAATTAAGGATGGCTTCAGCACTCCCGGCAGCCAGCTGGAGTAGTGCCTCGTGGGTCTGGAGCTCTTCCACCTGCCCCTTGCAAATTATCCCAGCAAGCATTCCTGAGGTCTGCTAATCTGAATCTCAGTAGCAATCATTTGCCAAGTGCCAAGAACTCTTGTTCAGCTCTCATCCTTACAACTCTTCCTTATTCTTCCTCTTACATATGAGGTCGCTAAGACTCAGGTTAAGTGACTTGCCCGTCACAGAGACAGTCAAAGCCAGGGAGAGATTTCCAATATGGAGCTATTGAAGCCAAGAGTCAGCCTTACTGATGCTAAAAGCCCCTATTTGTAGCTGTGTGACAATACTATCAGCTAAGTCCCTAAATGTCAGGGACTGGAAAGGCTACACAGATGAGTGAGGCTGCGGCTTTTTTTCTCCAGGAGTTCCTGGTCTAAAAGGACATATGTTTGTCCAAAGAAGATATACAGATTGCCAACAAACACATGAAAGAATGCTCAACATCACTAATCATTAGAGAAATGCAAATTAAAACTACAATGAGGTATCACCTCACACCAGTCAGAATGGCCATCATCAAAAAATCTAGAAACAATAAATGCTGGAGAGGGTGTGGAGAAAAGGGAAACCTCCTACACTGTTGGTGGGAATGTAAATTGATAGAGCCACTATGGAGAACAGTATGGAGGTTCCTTAAAAAACTAAAAATAGAGCTACCATATGACCCAGCAATCCCACTCCTAGGCATATATCCTGAGAAAACTGTAATTCAAAAAGAGTCATGTTCCACAATGCTCATTGCAGCACTATTTACAATAACCAGGACATGGAAGCAACCTAAGTGCCCATCATCGGATGAATGGATAAAGAAGATGTGGGAATGGAGAGGAAGATGGCGGAAGAGTAAGACACGGAGATCACCTTCCTCCCCAGATACACCAGAAATACATCTACACGTGGAACAACTCCTACAAAACACCTACTGAATGCTGGCAGAAGACCTCTGACCTCCCAAAAGGCAAGAAACTCCCCACGTACCTGGGTAGGGCAAAAGAAAAAACAGAGACAAAAGAATAGGGATGGGACCTGCACCAGTGGGAGGGAGCCGTGAAGGAGGAAAGGTTTCCACACACTAGGAAGCCCCTTCGCGGGCGGAGAATGCGGGAGGCGGAGGGGGGAGCTTCAGAGCCGCGGAGGAGAGCACAGCCACAGGGGTGCGGAGGGCAAAGCGGGGAGATTCCTGCACAGAGGATCGGTGCCGACCGGCACTCACCAGCCCGAGAGGCTTGTCTGCTCAGCCGCCGGGGCGGGCGGGGCTGGGAGCTGAGGCTCTGAGGCTCGGGTTTCGGTTTCGGACGGAGCGCAGGGAGAGGACTGGGGTTGGCCGCTTGAACATAGCCTGAAGGGGTTAGTGCACCACAGCTAGCCGGGAGGGAGTCCGGGGAAAAGTCTGCACCTGCCGAAGAGGCAAGAGAATTTTTCTTCCCTCTTTGTTTCCTGGTGCGCGAGGAGAGAGGATTAAGAACGCTGCTTAAAGGAGCTCCAGAGACGGGCGTGAGCGGCGGCTAAAACCGCGGACCCCAGAGACGGGCGGGAGACGCTAAGGCTGCTGCTGCCGACACCAAGGGGCCTGTGTGCGAGCACAGGTCACTCTCCACACCCCCTCTTCCGCGGAGCCTGTGCAGCCCGCCACTGCCAGGTTCCCGGGATCCAGGGACAACTTCCCCGGGAGAACGCACGGCGCGCCTCAGGCTGGTGCAACGTCACGCCGGCCTCTGCCGCCGCAGGCCCGCCCTGCACTCCGTGCCCCTCCCTCCCCGCCGGCCTGAGTGCGCCAGAGCCCCCGAATCAGCGGCTCCTTTAACCCCATCCTGTCTGAGCAAAAAGCAGACGCCCTCCAGCGACCTACACGCAGAGGCAGGGCCAAACCCAAAGCTGAGCCCCCGGGAGCTGTGAGAACAAAGAAGAGAAAGGGAAATCTCTCCCAGCAGCCTCAGGAGCAGCGGATTAAAGCTCCACAACCAACTTGATGTACCTGCATCTGTGGAATACATGAATAGACAACCAATCATCCCAAATTGAGGAGGTGGACTTTAGAGCAAGATCTATGATTTTTTCCCTTTTCCTCTTTTTGTGAGTGTGTATGTGTATGCTTCTGTGTGAGATCTTGTCTGTATAGTCTTGCTTCCACCATTTGTCCTAGGGTTCTATCCGTCCATGGTTATTTTTTAAATTTTTTTCTTAATAATTAATTTTAATTTTAATAACGTTATTATACTTTACCTTCGTTCTTTCTTTCCTTCCTTCCTTCCTTCCCTCCTTTAGACAACGAATCATCCCAAATTGAGGAGGTGGTCTCTGACAGCAAGATTTATGATTTTTCCCCCTTTACCTCTTTTAGTGAGGGTGTATGTGTATGCTTCTGTGTAAGATTTTGTCTGTATAGCTTTGCTTCCAACATTTGTCCTAAGGTTCGAGCCGTCCCTTTTTTTTTCTAAATAAAAATTTTTAATTCAATAACTTTATTATACTTTATTTTTTACTGTATCTTCTTTCTTTCTTTTTTCCTTCTTTCCCTCCTTCCTTCCTTCCTCCCTCCCTCCCTCCCAACTTACTTTCCTTCTTGCCTTCTTTCCTTCTTTGCTTCTTTCTTTCTTCCTTCCTTCCTTCCCTCCTTTCCTTCTTTCCTTCCTCATACTTGTACTAATTCTCTCTACTTTTTCTCCCTTTTATTCTGAGCCGTGTGGATGAAAGGCTCTTGGTGCTCCAGCCAGGAGTCAGGGCTCTGCCTCTGAGGTAGGAGAGCCAACTTCAGGACACTGGTCAACAAGAGACCTCCCAGCTCCACATAATATCAAACGGCGAAAATCTCCCAGAGACCTCCATCTTAACACCAGCAACCAGCTTCACTCAACGACCAGCAAGCCACAGTGCTGGACAACCTATGCCAAACAACTAGCAAAACAGGAACACAACTCCACCCATTAGCAGAGAGGCTGCCTAAAATCATAATAAGGCCACAGACACCCCAAAACACACCACCAGATGTGAACCTGCCCACTAGAGAGACAAGATCCAGCCTCATCCACCACAACACAGGCACTAATCCCCTCCACCAGGAAGCCTACACAACCCACTGAACCAACCTTAGCCACTGGGGACAGACACAAAAAACAACAGGAACTACGAACCTTCAGCCTGCAAAAAAGGAGACCCCAAACACAGTAAGATAAGCAAAATGAGAAGACAGAAAAACACACAGCAGATGAAGGAGCAAGATAAAAACCCATTAGACCTAACAAATAAAGGGGAACTAGGCAGACTACCTGAAAAAGAATTCAGAATAATGATAATAAAGATGATCCGAAATCTTGGAAATAGAATGGACAAAATGCAAGAAACAGTTAACAAGGACCTAGAAGAAATAAAGATGAAACAAGCAACGATGAACAACACAATAAATGAAATTAAAAGTACTCTAGATGGGATCAATAGCAGAATAACTGAGGCAGAAGAACGGATAAGTGACCTGGAAGATAAAATAGTGGAAATAACTACTGCAGAGCAGAATAAAGAAAAAAGAATGAAAAGAACTGAGGACCGTCTCAGAGACCTCTGGGACAACATTAAACGCACCAACATTCGAATTATAGGGGTTCCAGAAGAAGAAGAGAAAAAGAAAGGGACTGAGAAAATATTTGAAGAGATTATAGTTGAAAACTTGCCTAATATGGGAAAGGAAATAGTTATTCAAGTCCAGGAGCACAGAGAGTCCCATACAGGATAAATCCAAGGAGAAATACGCCAAGACACATATTAATCAAACTGTCAAAAATTAAATACAAAGAAAGCATATTAAAAGCAGCAAGGGAAAAACAACAAATAACACATAAGGGAATCCCCGTAAGGTTAACAGCTGATCTCTCAGCAGAAACCCTACAAGCCAGAAGGGAGTGGCAGGACATACTGAGAGTGATGACGGAGAAAAACCTGCAGCCAAGACTACTCTACCCAGCAAGGATCTCATTCAGATTTGATGGAGAAATTAAAACCTTTACAGACAAGCAAAAGCTGAGAGAGTTCAGCACCACCAAACCAGCTTTACAACAAATGCTAAAGGATCTTCTCTAGACAAGAAACACAAGAGAAGGAAAAGACCTACAATAACGAACCCAAAACAATTTAGAAAATGGGAATAGGAACATACATATCGATAATTACCTTAAATGTAAATGGACTAAATGCTCCCACCAAAAGACACAGATCGGCTGAATGGATACAAAAACAAGACCCTTATATATGCTGTCTACAAGAGACCCACTTCAGACCTAGAGACACATACAGACTGAAAGTAAGGGGATGGAAAAAGATATTCCATGCAAATGGAAACCAAAAGAAAGCTGGAGTAGCAATTCTCATATCAGACAAAATAGACTTTAAAATAAGGACTATTAAAAGAGACAAAGAAGGACACTACAAAATGATCAAGGGATCGATCCAAGAAGAAGATATAACAATTGTAAATATTTATGCACCCAACATAGGAGCCCCTCAATACATAAGGCAAATACTAACAGCCATAAAAGGGGAAATCGACAGTAACACATTCATAGCAGGGGACTTAAACACCCCACTTTCACCCATAGACAGATCATCCAAAATGAAAATAAATAAGGAAACACAAGCTTTAAATGATACATTAAACAAGATGGACTTAATTGATATTTATAGGACACTCCATCCAAAAACAACAGAATACACATTTTTCTCAAGCGCTCATGGAACATTCTCCAGGATAGATCATATCTTGGGTCACAAATCAAGCCTTGGTAAATTTAAGAAAATTGAAATTGTATCAAGTATCTTTTCTGACCACAACGCCATGAGACTAGATATCAATTACAGGAAAAGATCTGTAAAAAAATACAAACACATGGAGGCTAAACAATACACTACTTAATAATGAAGTGATCACTGAAGGAATCAAAGAGGAAATAAAAAAATACCTAGAAACAAATGACAATGGAGACACAACGACCCAAAACCTATGGGATGCAGCAAAAGCAGTTCTAAGGGGGAAGTTTATAGCAATACAAGCCCACCTTAAGAAGCAGGAAACATCTCGAATAAACGACCTAACCTTGCACCTAAAGCAATTAGAGAAAGAAGAACAAAAAAACCCCAAAGCTAGCAGAAGGAAAGAAATCATAAAAATCAGATCAGAAATAAATGAAAAAGAAATGAAGGAAACAATAGCAAAGATCAATAAAACTAAAAGCTGGTTCTTTGAGAAGATAAACAAAATAGATAAACCACTAGCCAGACTCATCAAGAAAAAAAGGGAGAAGACTCAAATCAACAGAATTAGAAATGAAAAAGGAGAGGTAACAACTGACACTGCAGAAATAAAAAAGATCATGAGAGATTACTACAAGCAACTCTATGCCAATAAAATGGACAATCTGGATGAAACGGACAAATTCTTAGAAATGCACAACCTGCCAAGACTGAATCAGGAAGAAATAGAAAATATGAACAGACCAATCACAAGCACTGAAATTGAAACTGTGATTAAAAATCTTCCAACAAACAAAAGCCCAGGACCAGATGGCTTCACAGGCGAATTCTATCAAACATTTAGAGAAGAGCTAACACCTATCCTTCTCAAACTCTTCCAAAATATAGCAGAGGGAGGAACACTCCCAAATTCCTTCTACGAGGCCACCATCACCTTGATACCAAAACCAGACAAGGATGTCACAAAGAAAGAAAACTACAGGCCAATATCACTGATGAACATAGATGCAAAAATCCTCAACAAAATACTAGCAAACAGAATCCAACAGCACATTAAAAGGATCATACACCATGATCAAGTGGGGTTTATTCCAGGAATGCAAGGACTCTTCAATATACGCAAATCAATCAACGTGATACACCATATTAACAAATTGAAGGAGAAAAACCATATGATCATCTCAATAGTTGCAGAGAAAGCTTTTGACAAAATTCAACACCCATTTATGATAAAAACCCTGCAGAAAGTAGGCATAGAGGGAACTTTCCTCAACATAATAAAGACCATATATGACAAGCCCACAGCCAACATCATCCTCAGTGGTGAAAAACTGAAAGCATTTCCACTAAGATCAGGAACAAGACAAGGTTGCCCACTCTCACCACTCTTACTCAACATAGTTTTGGAAGTTTTAGCCACAGCAATCAGAGAAGAAAAAGAAATACAAGGAATCCAAATCGGAAAAGAAGAAGTAAAGCTGTCACTGTTTGCAGATGACATGATCCTATACATAGAGAATCCTAAAGATGCTACCAGAAAACTACTAGAGCTAATCAATGAATTTGGTAAAGTAGCAGGATACAAAATTAATGCACAGAAATCTCTGGCATTCCTATATACTAATGATGAAAAATCTGAAAGTGAAATCAAGAAAACACTCCCATTTACCATTGCAACAAAAAGAATAAAATATCTAGGAATAAACCTACGTAGGAGACAAAAGACCTGTATGCAGAAAATTATAAGACACTGATGAAAGAAATTAAAGATGATACAAATAGATGGAGAGATATACCATGTTCTTGGACTGGAAGAATCAACATTGTGAAAATGACTCTACTACCCAAAGCAATCTATACATTCAATGCAATCCCTATCAAACTACCACTGGCATTTTTCACAGGACTAGAACAAAAAATTTCACAATTTGTATGGAAACACAAAAGACCCCGAATAGCCAAAGCAATCTTGAGAATGAAAAAAGGAGCTGGAGGAATCAGGCTCCCTGACTTCAGACTATATTACAAAGCTACAGTAATCAAGACAGTATGGTACTGGCACAAAAACAGAAAGATAGATCAATGGAACAGGATAGAAAGCCCAGAGATAAACCCACGCACATATGGACACCTTATCTTTGATAAAGGTGGCCGGAATGTACAGTGGAGAAAGGACAGCCTCTTCAATAAGTGGTGCTGGGAAAACTGGACAGGTACATGTAAAAGTATGAGATTAGATCACTTCCTAACACCATACACAAAAATAAGCTCAAAATGGATTAAAGACCTAAATGTAAGGCCAGAAACTATCAAACTCTTAGAGGAAAACATAGGCAGAACACTCTATGACATAAATCACAGCAAGATCCTTTTTGACCCACCTCTTAGAGAAATGGAAATAAAAACAAAAATAAACAAATGGGACCTAATGAAACTTCAAAGCTTTTGCACAGCAAAGGAAACCATAAACAAGACCAAAAGACAACCCTCAGAATGGGAGAAAATATTTGCAAATGAAGCAACCGACAAAGGATTAATCTCCAAAATTTACAAGCAGCTCATGCAGCTCAATAACAAAAAGCAAACAACCCAATCCAAAAATGGGCAGAAGACCTAAATAGACATTTCTCCAAAGAAGATATACAGACTGCCAACAAACACATGAAAGAATGCTCAACATCATTAATCATTAGAGAAATGCAAATCAAAACTACAATGAGATATCATCTCACACCAGTCAGAATGGCCATCATCAAAAAATCTAGAAACAATAAATGCTGGAGAGGGTGTGGAGAAAAGGGAACACTCTTGCACTGCTGGTGGGAATGTGAATTGGTTCAGCCACTATGGAGAACAGTATGGAGGTTCCTTAAAAAACTACAAATAGAACTACCATATGACCCAGCAATCCCACTACTGGGCATATACCCTGAGAAAACCAAAATTCAAAAAGAGTCATGTACCAAAATGTTCATTGCAGCTCTATTTACAATAGCCAGGACATGGAAACAACCTAAGTGCCCATGATCGGATGAATGGATAAAGAAGATGTGGCACATATATACAATGGAATATTACTCAGCCATAAAAAGAAATGAAATTGAGTTATTCCTAGTGAGGTGGATGGACCCAGAGTCTGTCATACAGAGTGAAGTAAGTCAGAAAGAGTAAGACAAATACCGTATGCTAACACATATATATGGAATTTAAGAAAAAAAAATGTCATGAAGAACCTAGGGGTAAGACAGGAATAAAGACACAGACCTACTAGAGAATGGACTTGAGGATATGGGAAGGGGGTAGGGTAAGCTGTGACAAAGCGAGAGAGAGGCATGGACATATATACACTACCAAACATAAGGTAGATACTTAGTGGGAAGCAGCCGCATAGCACAGGGAGATCAGCTCGGTGCTTTGTGACCACCTAGAGGTGTGGGATAGAGAGGGTGGGAGGGAGATGCAAGAGGGAGCAGATACGGGGATATATGTATATGTATAGTTGATTCACTTTGTTATAAAGCAGAAACTAATACACCATTGTAAATCAATTATACTCCACTAAAGATGTTAAAAAAAAAAGCACATATATCCAAAGATAACAGTGACCAGTGCTAGAATATAGTTCATAAAACAGGACTGGACCCCAGAGAGGAAATGATGAAGTGTAGCTGGCAGGAATTTGGAAAAATAACCCCTTTTTACACAACTCAGTCTCAAAAGCTGGCCTTCTCCCTTAGACTTTGCAAACAGGATTGATTTCATTCTCGCTCAACCTCCTGCCCCACTTGATTTCTTTCGCTTCCTTCAGCCTCTGTCCTTCCTGAAGCGGGCATAACATCCTTAAGCCGCCTGTCCCGTCACAGTTCTTCCTGGCATTTTCCCCTGCCACATTCCTCTCATTGGCGAGCAGATTTGAAAACGGAGTGGGGATCGGGATTAGGTGACTTTTAAGATTCCTTCCGATTCTTAGAGCTGAAGATTCTCTGAGCAAAGTGCTTAGAGGCAGAGAGATTCTCAGGAGCAAATTGCAGAAATTAGCAAAGATCTACTCAGCACATCCATGAACTTGCCTTAAAACCTTCACCATTTTATATACAGCAGGATCCCAAGCTAGAGTTGCCAACAGCTTTCTCTTGCTTCTTTAACTGTGTTCAATTTTTAACCACTTTCAGAATTTAAAATGTGTGTTAGAATCCTACAAAGGAAGGCCGTCTTTATTTTCAAATGCAAATTTGATTCAAATCAAGGCCAAAGGCTTAAATAGTGAGCTAGAAATCAACCCTTGAGTTCAAAGCTGATTTTAAGTGCAGCAAAATGCCCTTGCTCTTGTCCAGCCATCGGTTTTCTACTCTAACTCTGCCATCTGAGGGCATTGAAAACGGAGACCCAGAGGTGACAGTCTTTTCATTCTCTTCCAGGCCCCTATCTCTACCATGTTAACAACAGAATTGTTGGCAACTAGATAATGATTATCTAATTCTAAAACGTTATCTAAATCCAGTAATAGGATTAAAGATAATTCAGTCTTTCCAGCTTTAGGATTCCAGCCACATGTTAACCCCTAGCAAACCCCACTGGCCAGTAGCCATTTCCATGGACTCTTTCATTTAAAACAGTACTGTCCCCCCCAGCAACAAAAGAAAAAATGAGATAAATTGGACCTTGTCAAATTTTAAAATCTTTTGTGCTTCTAAGAATACCATCAAGAAACTGAAAAGACAAACCACAAAATGGGGAAAAAATACTTACAAATCATATGTCTAATAAGGATATAGTATACAGAATGTATAAAGAATTCTTATAACTCAATAAGACAAAGACAAATAACACTATTGAAAAATGGGCAAAAAATCTGATTAGACATTTTCTCAAAGAAGATAAATAAATGGCCGATAAGTACGTGGAGATGTTTGACATCATTAGTCATTCGGAAAATGCCAATCCAAACCACGATGACATACTATTTCACACATATTAGGAAGGCTATAATCAAAAAGACAGATAATTAAATGCGTTGCTGAGGACGTGGAGAAATGGGAACTGCCATACATTTCTGGTGGGACTGTAACACGGTGCTTCCACTTTGGAAAAGCTTGGCAATGCCTCGAAAAGTTAAACATAGACTTACCATATAACCCAGCGATTCCACTCCTAAATATATACTCAAGAGAAATGACAACGTATGTCCACACACAAACTTGTACGTGAATGTTCACAGCAGCATTATTCATGATAGCCAAAATGTGGAAAGAACCCAAATGGTCACCAACTGATGAACAGATAAACAGAATGTGTTACATCCATACAATGGAATAGTATTCTGCCCAAAAAAGGAGTGAAGTACTGACACATGCCTCTACACAGATGAACCTTGAGAACATTATGCAAAGTCAAAGAAGTAAGACAGAAAGGTTCTATATTGTATGATTCCATTTATATGAAATACTTAGAATATTTATTCAGATAATCTAAAGAAACAAAGTAGATGAGCGGTCGCCTAGGGGCCAGGGGGAAAGGGAAGGGGAGAATGATGGATAATGAGTGCAGGGTTTATTTTTGGATTGATGAAAAGGTCCTGGAAACAGACTGTGCTGAGGGTTGCACAACTTTGTGAGTATACTGAAAACCACTGAACTGCATTCTTTAAATGAGTGGATTTTATGGTGTGTGAGTTATATGTCCATTTTTTTTTGCAAATTATAATTTTTAATTTAGTAAAGTATGGTTTTGAAACCTTTTATTATGTGAATGGTCAATCTATTCTTTTTCTTAACATCTTTATTGGAGGATAATTGCTTTACAATGGTGTGTTAGTTTCTGCTGTATAACAAAGTGAATCAGTTATACATATACATATGTTCCCATATCTCTTCCCTCTTGCATCTCCCTCCCTCCCACCCTCCCTATCCCACCCCTCTAGGTGGTCACAAAGCACGGAGCTGATCTCCCTGTGCTATGCGGCTGCTTCCCACTAGCTATCTATTTTACATTTGGTAGTGTATATATGTCCATGCCACTCTCTCACTTCATGCCAGCTTACCCTTACCCCTCCCCGTGTCCTCAAGTCCATTCTGTACGTCTGCGTCTTTTATATGTCCGTTTTTTTAGTGTAGAAAAATAGCAGCATACCTGAGTCAGAGGTCTATGCGGCAAACTGGACCAGGGCTGCTGACAATCTTCCCCCCATGACAGACAGACTCACATTCACACATGGTCAGCAGGAATTTATCAGGTACTTACTGTGACAGATTGATGCAAATCACAGAGAGTAGCAACACAGTCCCTGATAAATTCTAATTATTGGGGGCTGAGTTAAGTCCCTCAGCCATCTGCCTGGATCCTTCCAAACTGCCCAGCTACACATCCCAAGACCTCTCCAAATTCCCTGGCCTTCAGACACTCTGCACTGTTTTTCTTCTGTGAAAACTCCATCCATTTCTTCCCCATTGCCTCTGCTCATGCTATGCACTCCTCTCAAACTAACATGATCCAGCTTATCTTTTAAGCGACACCAGGAGCAAATTCTCTCTCTCCTATGAAGTAGTGCTTTGGTACCCAAAAAAGGACTCGATAAGTGTGTGCTGAGTGACTGAACAAATGAATGGCCTTAGATACTCATCCCTCTAAGTAGATTTGAAGAAATAAAAATCGCCATAGTTAGTGTAAGCCCTTGCTTAATTTCTCCAGGAGTTGTTGAAGCAGTACAGCGGATGATTAAGCAGGCCTGGGGTGAGGTTATGTTCCCAGAAGGGGACTCCAATTCATATCTGAATTTATCATAGAAACAATGGAAAAGCATGGCCATTCTCAACTTCATATCCACTGGGACACACGTTAGAAGGTGCTCACATACAGGGTCAGCTCCCAGAGGCTTAATCAAGGTTATGTAAGTTCCCACCATGTTCTTTCCCCATCAGGCAAGCATTTCAGAAGGCAAGGGAATGAGAGCAACATTTTCATAAGGATAACTTTGAACCGGGTCTAATTTATTAAAAACAGGAAATCACTGGGACTTCCCTGGCGGTCCAGTGGTTAAGACTACATGCTTCCAATGCAGGGGGTGCAGGTTTGATCCCTGGTCGGGGAACTAATATCCCACATGCCACGTGGTGTGGCCAAAAAAAAAAAAAAAACAGGCCATCATTGACAAGCTTCAGACCCTTACTCATTAGTAGGAACAAATTACTTGCAATCCAACTCCCAACTGATTGTGACACACCAACGTGTAGCCACACTGCAGATGAGGACCACCGGTGTATCAGGAAGTCACATTTCTGGAGAGGAGCCAGAATGGCAAACTTGTTACAGAAACAACCACAAAGCACAAATGATATCTTGGTACAAGGAAATGCTTTCTAAAGTGCATGTACAAGGTAAGTTTAACAAATCACACAGAAGCCGACCCCATAAAACTATTTAATCTAGTGTTGGGTACAGTATGTCACAGAGCTTTCTCTCCTCCGGCCTTAACCATGTCTGCTCGTGTTTGCTACAACAAACCAGAGGTCCAAAAGGGCTTCTCTGGGGACATTTGCCCAGGAATACTTGAGATGATTTTGTGGAAAGACGATCAATTGATGATAGTTTTTAAAGTTTGATCCAAGGATAATTGTTTGCTGCTTTTTTTTTCCCCTCTAAATGTTGTATTTCCCACTAGCAGGAATAAGCATTAACCATACATGCTATTTGTCTTTTTTGCTGCCTTCAAAGCAAAGTTTCTGCTTTCTTGAGCTGTCATCTCATCAGCATCAGCAGCTTCAGTCTGTGCCACAGTGTTATAAAGTCAGCCCCTCTCCCTTAAAAATTCATGAACCCCCTGTTTGCACAGAACTTGGTCATCCTTTGATACTTCGAGACTTGTCGTTTCACAAGTTTGAAAAGCCTCAAAGCTCTGGCTTGATGATGGCCGAAGTTAAAGGTACACCAGCCTAAGTCTGATCCCAGATCCACAATGTGAAAACTATTTCTACAATGGCCTTGTAATGGGGGATTGCAACCATCATTAG
This sequence comes from Leucopleurus acutus, assembly GCF_964270905.1. Taxonomy (NCBI): domain Eukaryota; kingdom Metazoa; phylum Chordata; class Mammalia; order Artiodactyla; family Delphinidae; genus Leucopleurus; species Leucopleurus acutus. Next base: position 120,120,391 of record NC_139148.1, on the reverse strand, counting down.
AGCCCTGCTTTTTTCCCTTTTATCGTCAGTTAAAAATTGAATATTTAACGATAATGAAGTAACAGGAGTAATCCTTGTAGAAACAAACATAGCACAGTTCACTCCTCCAAATGTTGATATCATTATATCTTAAATCCAACAAAAGTACTACCAGCTGCATCTCTGATGATCAATCTTTGACTACTACCACATGCAAGGTACTAAAGTATGAATTAAAAACCTACACATCCTAATTTACTTATATTTATGGAATACAAAATAATGTTTCATGTACATCTTACATAATGTATAAAGTTAAATACATAAGACTTAAAATGCTTTCATATTGTTCAAAGACAAATTTCTCCCTTGCAAGTACTATGGCATCTGATTACTCTCTCTTCTTTCTATCTTAACTACACTTGGTAATTAGCTACTGAAGCATCTCCACAGAAAAATGCTCTCTTACAAGTCGGAGGAAAGATTGTTCTGAATTTCTTACATTTTTCTGCTCTTCTCTATGTTGTTTTCTCTCACTTGAATTTCACCCAGTATGCTTTCAAAGCCTTTTTTGATTATTCCCCCTCAATTATTGCCCTTTACAAAGTATAACATTTCTGTGATTCTAAATAAAAGTTCCTAATGTTAGTTTTCTCAGTTGACTTTATGAAACAGATGTCTGTGAGCATTCGTCCCTTCTGCTTTTTACTGTAGGCATGCTTTAGTACCCCATCTAAAGGTTTTCAAATTGTTTGCATATTTTGAGGTATTAACTGTGCGGGAAGATGGTATTTCTGCCTCCTTTTCCTTCAAATGATGGAGAAAGGGCCAAAGGAGGATTAGAATGGCTATATTTGCTCAAGAAATCAGGCAAGCACATCATGCCAGGATGACATAAATCAATGAGGTCTGGATTTGTGAAGTGTCTCAAGTTACTCTCTAAAGAGGACGACTTTGAAAAAACAAAGAAAACATTTTGTTAGGAATCTTTCCCTTGGTTTCCTAGACCTTAATATGATTTGGATTTATCTCTGGCCATTTATTTAACAACCCAATAAGTAGCAATTGACGGCTTCCTATGTGCAAATCCCCCACTGTAGGGGACACAGAGATAATTAAAACGTGAGCCCTGTCACTAGAAAGCTTGGTGTAAAGAGCAGGTATAGAGAGGATTAAATGAGTTTACCTACATAAACCTCGGAATGGTTCCCGGCACTTACTAAGGGTTGCTACATATATTTTAAAAAAGAATAGATACAGATAAAAATGACTCTAATACAAAGCAAAATTTCCTAACTAGAGACACACATTGTCGATGGAGAATTGGAAAAGAAGAGATTCATTCTGGCTGGCTCTTTCTGGCAAGGCACTGTGGATGTTTTAGCATTTAAGTGGAGCTTTAAAGTGTAGGTAGGCCTTCCTCTGAAACCCATGTTAGAAGAGTAGAGAATAGGATTCAGTGGTGACAGCACCGTTTGACTGAAGGGGTGAAGCTGACCCTGAAATGCTGGAGCTCTGACCCACCCACTGCAACTACAGGAGCCCCACCTTGGCTGTTGTAGTTATTGAGGTTCCATCTAAGTTCTCCTTTGCATCAAAGATCCTGCTGTTAGACTCACAGACATAGAGATCAGACTTGTGGTTGCCAAGGGGGAGAGGGGCAGGGAGAGGGATGGACTGGGAGTTTGGGGTTGGTAGATGCAAACTATTACATGTAGAATGGATAAACAACAAGGTCCTACTGTAGAGCACAGGGAACTATATCCAATCTCCTGGGATAAACCATAATGGAAAAGAATACATATATATAAAAAGAATGTATATATGTGTATAACTGAGTCACTGTGCTGTACAGCAGAAATTAATACAACATTGTAAATCAACTATACTTCAATTAAAAAATGAGGATTAAAAAAAGAAGGTTCTGCTGTTAAAATGAAGTATGAAAACCCCTGGAAAAGATTATCTTAAAGGGCCCTTCCAGCACTAACCTTGTATGAATCACAGAAGAGATGGGGCATGACTATAAAAAGAAAGACTTTGCTTTACCAAACTTATCAGCAGAAGGGGTGAGCACAGGAAACTAACATTCACTGAGCATTTACTATGTATCTAGGGTGTTGCACATTGCAAACAGCAAACCTATTCAGGTAGATACTGTATTATCCTCATTTTATAGGCAAGAAGACCAAGATTAGAGCAGTTAAATAACTTTCCCAAAGGTATGCTGCTAAGAAAGTGGCAGAGAAAGGATTTAAAGCCAGGGAGTGTGGTGCCAAAGGGCAAACTCCTGTCAACCATTCCATGCCTCCGTAAGGCACATCAGAGCTCACACGTTCAGAGGAAGGCTGAAAACAGACACACCTATGCCAACCAGGTTGTCACAGCCATTTTTGGAACAAACATTTACTTTAGAACCATCTCAAAGATTGGAAGCACTTTCTTCTGAATGTCGTCAATTTTGGCAAATCCTTGCTGTCAGAGGTTGGTGATTTTTGAAAACAGCCGAAAGTTGACTGGGAATCAGGTCTTGTGAAAAAGTGCATGATGAAACTTGGCAATGCCAAGCTGAGGCAGTCAGCTCTGAAGTAGGGTCCCAAAGACAACTATACACAGCGTTGGAAAGCACACCTGGGCACCCAAGGTGATTATTTTGAAAGACAGATCTCTTGCTGTGTAAACTCTCGTGTGCGCTTTCGGGTTGTTTTTTTTAAAGGTTTCAGCAGCATGCCATGAAGGAACAAAACAACCCAGAGACCTGCTTTCACTTCTCCGCTCTGCCTCTCAGCCACTGAATAGACACGGTCAAGTCCCTTAACATCTCTGAACATCAGTTTTCTATAGAACAGAGACAGCAAAACCCAACGTGAAAGGCTGTTTTGGGAACGATAAAAGAAAAAAATGTATAAAGCTGTTAGCATCATGCCTGAACCCAAATGGGCACTCCAAAAAGGGCAACTATTATTGTTTTGAACCATGGATTAAATATTGTCTGCAGATTGGGGAGTTTGAGACGGTTTCGTTCAAACCAGATATGCTTTCGAGTTTTTCCCCAACTGCACTGAGCAGTGTATTCTCACATGGCATGGCACGTTGAGGTACGGATAGTAAGAAAGGAGGGCATTTCGAAAACTAATCAGGCTCCTCGAAAACATTTCTTGAAAATGCAATCCATCACTACAGTATTTAACTCATTCGGCCTGCTAATAAACTCTTCTAGTACCTTGGAAAGCAATGGTTTAGAGAGAAATTTTCTGACCACAATAGTTGCATGTCTTTCACAGCAGCTCTTTCAAAAAATGCTACAAAGTTTGTATGTTGGTGATGAGAAAGCAGGTGAACCAGGAAAGAAATGTAAAGCTTTGTGCATAAAGCTTGTTTTCCATGACATGGGAGGTCTGCTTTTGAAAGCAAGCAAAGTGTTCACTTATTAAGAAAAACCAGTTCTTTGGGCTCCTGCTAAGTGTTTTGGGGGCTCAGCAATTATCCAAAACTCCGATTACAGTTCAAACCTCCCTCCCACCCCCTCCGCCAGCTCCCTGAAAACAGGAAATCTGACTGTGCCTGCATGATGCCTCCATCCTCACAACCTTGTTGCGAGTTGGGCTGAATATTATGGGAAACGAGTCTCAAAAGAGAAAAGCTGAAGGCAGGTGCAGGAACAAGACGCCCGCTCCTCGGAGAGGGCCTTAGGTAAGTAGCTACAAGAGTTGTACGTGCCAATCAAAGACGGGCAAGGGTCAAGCTCCCTTTTGTGCACAGACAAAGACTAATTGCATGTTCATAGCTGTAGAGTCTGCGGGCACTAATTCGAGAGAGGAACTATAAAAACCTTGGACTCCCGCCTCCCGACAGCAGCCAAGGCAAAGCAGAGGGCTCCAGGAGCCCAGTGGATGTCAAGCAGCTGGGCCTCTCCCTGCCTTCTCCACAGCAACCGGGGGCTCCCACGTGGCTGCCATTTCAGAAATGAAAATAAGCCATTTTGTGGAAACTGAAAGGATAGCTGTGTTGTACATAACGCCAAGCCAATGAGCAGCAATGGAAAGGCTCCGAGCCACTTAGCTTCCTTTGAAGCACAATGCCCAATACTGTTGGCCTTGCTTTTTCATTGAATTGACCAAATTAGCTCGCTCTTTTGACATCTTGTAGACATGACTGGTCAGTGCAAGTTGTCCTTTTCTTACGTTCGAAAACAAAGATCTGTTAAGGTGGTTTGGTCCTGTAAGGAACCATTTTGAATCAAGTTACTATTAAGGCCAAGCAACTGGAGCAGCCCGCATTTGAGTTTATTATTAATAGCAGCTTACATTCATAGAACACTGTCGCGTTGCCCAAACACTGTCACTCATTCAGTCTCTAAACACTGATGGGTACTCCTGCTGCGAGCAAGGCGCTGTGCTTGGCTCTCTGGAGAAAATAAACACGTGAGTCAAACAGGAGCCCTGCTTATTAAGCAGGGTGGACCTGACTGAGCCCATTCCTCAACCAAAGAGATTCAGAACCAAAGCTATGAAGTGACTTGCCTGGATCACAAATCCTTTCAGTGACAAAGCCAGGAGAGAATAGAGGCCCTCAGGCCCCTGCTCAGCGCAGAGCCTACTGCACCACCCTGCCTTTCCATCGGCGGGTGTGAGGAGCCCCCCAGCTGAGGGCGGTGAGTGTGTAGAGTCCAGGGGTCTTCAAGCCTGTACTCGTTCTTAATTAAAAACAAAACTAACCTCTCTTTCGCTCAACTCCCATACATAAAGCACACGAAAGTGGAGTTGCTCTGGGGGAAGTGGGGACAGGGACACTGGTGTAGCAGAGCCCAGCTCTTCCACCGACAAGCTGTGTGACCTTGACAATCAATCTCTAGGCCTTAGTTTCCCCATCGACACAAGGAGGGAGTTGGGCTCACTAAAATATGTGAGTTCTAAAGACCCAGGGGGAACTTGTTACAACTTACGAATGATCACCTTGTTACGAATTATCATTCCCAGGGGAGAAGGCCTAAGAGTCTGCACAGTAACAAGCTCCCTAGAAGATTCTGCTTCACAGCCAAGATCAGAAGCCCTGCATGAGATAACTTCCAGGGTCTGGGCCGGCCTATGAGAGCCCACACACAAGAAAATGCCATGTAAATTCTGGGATAGAACTCAAATGAGAAGGAGGCTGAAGAAGCTGCTACTTTGTTTATTCACTCACGCATTCCACAAACATTCTGAACCCTTCTCTCTTTGCTGATTTCTGCACAGGGTACCAGAAACACAAACGCGACTAGTATAGAGTACTTGTCCTACAAGAATCTCAAAGTTCATTAGTAGAGACAGGTGTGTAAAGAGATCAGCACAATGAAAGTGGTAGTTGCTTTAACAAGGAGAGGACAAGTGCTTTGGGAACACAGGGGAGAGAACCTGTAAGTACACACAGGTACGGCTACATCTACAGGCTACATCACGAAGCAGTGAGGAAGAAGAGGCTATCCACCGTGAACAGCGATAGCCAAGAGGCTGAACTTTATTCTGCAAGCAATGGTGGGCCACTGGAGGGTTTTAGGCAAGAGAACATGATCCAACTGAGGTTTGGAAAAGATGTTCTGTCTGCTGGGTGGAGAATGGGATGGAAGGAGCCAGAGCAAACAGGAAGACCAGCAAAGAGAAAGATGCCAGTAGAATACATGAGAGACCACTGGGCCTGAACTCGAGCATCGCTGGTTGACCGCTGTATATCCTAGAGCAGCGCAGGGCACATGGAAGTGCTGGATAAATGAAATTATGTCAGGCACTGTTCCAAGCATCTTATGTACTGTCTTCCTTAATTCCTTTAACAACCCTACAAGGTAGGTACCATTATTATCGTAACGCTTCTTATTTTACAGCTGAAGAAACTCTGGCACGGAGAAGCTAAGAAACTTGTCCAAATCACACAGTAAGAAATTAGTACAGGTGGGATTTGAACCTGGGCAACCTGACTCCAAAAGCCATGCTCTTACTCTCTACTCGGCTGACTCTCTAATAAGTTCTGGGCAATTCATGTGGGAGGGCGGGAGGAAGAACGGAGGAAAGGGTGGATGGGTGCGAGGGCGGCAGGATAAGCAGCTGCTGGATACAGAGGGGGATGGAGAAGAAAGAGTCAAGGATGGCGCCGTTTTCTTGCTTAGATAGCTGGGTATACACTGGGTGAGTAAGCCCATGCATCTTCTTGATGAGGTAGAAGCTAAGAAGACTCAATGCTATAATCCTGGGCCCTGGGAATTTGACGACAGGGCAGTAAAGGAGTAAAGTAAGGCAGTGCAGAGAATGTGAAAGGGTGGCGTTGCCCTCAGGTTTTTGTTCTAGCAGTGCCCAGTTGTCAGGGATGGAGGGAGGGCAGGGCAAGAGATGATGGCAACAATATTACAAAACTTACTCTGGTTTCAGGCTTCTGAAAATGAGCTCAAGTAAGAACTGTGCTAGAAACACATATGGGGTGGGAGCCAGAGAGAATGTATAATGGTACATGCTACTTCCTTAAAGCTCCACCAACACTTTGCTCTCCCCCGCCAAGGCACTACTTAGGTGTTCTGGCAAGTTCCCTGGTGGTGCGTACCTAAGTGATTATGTTGCAAGTCAAGGGGGAGTGGAGCAAAGTCTACCTGTTTACAAGTGAAGCAAATGCTAGTTTGCAACACTTGGCGTGGAAAGTCAGCTTTCCCACTGTTCCCGATCTTCAGACCTTAAGGTAAATAAATATGGACACTGATCTGTAGGCAGGGGCCGGGATTCGGCGCAGAGGAAGTCCAGCTTTAAGGCCACTTCTTAAAGTTTAGCAAGCATCAGAACCCGTGAAGGTCTGGTTAAAACACAGCATGCTCGGCCCCGCTGCCAGGGGCTCTGATTCAATAGGTTTGCAGTGAGTCACGTTTCTAACAAGTTCCTAGGTGATGCTGATGGTCCTGGGGCCACTCTTTGAGAACCACTGACTAGAGCAGCAGTTATTAAACTTTTTGCTCACGAGGCTCCTTCACATTCTGAGCAAATATTGATGATTTCAAAGGGGCTTTGTTAGTGTGGGTTGGTCTATTTGTACTACATTAGAAACTAAAATGGAAATTTAAAATACATTTATTTATTAATTCACTTAAAATATCAGTTTTCTGTATACAGCGTTATATTTCCCCTTCTCTATACCCTACACTGCGCTCACCACCAAACATTTAGTTGATCTCCTCTCCCATTTCACCTTCTCCCTTCCTGCTCCACAACCCCTTCCCATCCCGTGACCACTACTCTGTGTTCTGTACCTACATGTTTGTTTTTGTTTGGGTTTGGCTCATTCATTTATTTTGTGTTGTTTGTTTGGTTTTTATATTCCACATAGGAGTGAAATCATATGGTATTTGTCTTTCTCTGTCTGACTTATTTCACTTAGCAAAATACCCTCTAAGTCCATCCATATGGTCACAAATGGCAAGATTTCATCTTTTTATGACTGAGTAGTATTCCGTTGTGTGTGTGCGTGTACGTGTGTGCGTGTGTGTGTGTGTGTGTGTGTGTGTGTGTATCACATCTTCTTTATCCAGTCATCTGTTGATGGGTGCTTAGGTTGTTTCCATATCTTGGCTATTATAAGTATGCCACAATGAACATAGTGGTGCATATATCTTTTTGAATTAGTGTTTTCATATCCTTTGGATAAATACCCAGAGGTGGGATATCTGGCTCACATGGTAGTTCTAAATTTTCTGAGGAACCTCCATACTGTTCTCCACAGTGGCTGCACCGTTTACATTCCCACTAACAGTGCACGAGGGTTCCCTTTTCTCCACATCCTCACCAGCATTTGTTATTTGTGTTCTTTTTGATGATAGCCATTCTAGCAGTGTGAGGTGGTATCTCATTGTGGTTTTGGTTTGCATTTCCCTAATGATTAGTTATGTTGAGCACCCTTTCATGTGCCTGTTGGCCATTTGTATTTCTTCTCTGGAAAAATGTCTATTCAGCTCCTCTGCCCAGTTTTTAATTGAGTTATTTTCTGTTGTTGCTAAGTTGTATGAGTTATTTGTATATTTTGGATATTAACCCCTTATTGGATATATGACTTGCAAATATTTTCTCCCATTCTGTAGGTTGCCTTTTCTTTTATTGTTTCTGTTTCTGCACAGAAGCTTTTTAGTTTGATGTCCTCCCACTTGTTGATTTTTGCTTTTGTTGCTTGCACTTTTGGTGTCATATCCCCAAAATCATTCCCAAGACCAATGTCAAGGAGGTTTTCCTCTATGTTTTCTTCTAAGAGTTTTATAGTTTCAGGTCTTACATTTAAGTCTTTAATCCATTTTGAGTTAATTTTTGTGAGTGGTATAAGATAGAGGTCCAATTTCATTCTTTTGCATGTTAACATCTAGCTTTTCCAGCATCATTTATTGAAGAGACTATCCTTGCCCCATTGAGTATTCTTGGCTCCCTTGAAAATATTAGTTGACCGTTTATGTGTGGGTTTATTTCTGGCTCTCTATTCTGTTCCATTGGTCTATGTGTCTGTTTTTATGCCAGTACCATACTGTTTTGATTACTATAGCTCTGTAATATAGTTTGAAACCAGGACGTGTGATGCCTCCAGCTTTGTTTCTCTCTCTCAGGAATGCCTTGGGTATTCAGGGTCTCTTGTGGTCCATATAAATTGTAGGATTGTTTTTTCTAATTTCTGTGAAAAAATGCCATTAGAATTTTGATAGTGATTGTATTGAATCTGTAGATGGCTTTGGCTAAGTGTGAAATTTTAACAATATTAATTCTTCCTATCCATGAACACAGGATATCTTTTCATTTATTTGTGTTTTCTTCAATTTCTTTCATCAATATCTTGTAATATTTAGTGTACAGACCTTTCACCTCCTTGGTTAAATTTATTCCTAAGTATTTTATTATTATTGATGCTGTTTATGGGACTATTTTCTTTCTTTTTCAGAACAGTTTGTTGTTATACTTGATTCTGGCTTCAATCTGTTGCAAAGTGTTGTTATCATTCTATGTATATAAAGAAAATCCAGCCTCACACAAACATGTTTTGGAAAAAGAAGCAGCATTTTACTTGTCTTTTGAGATAATTGTGGATAGTCTTCTTTGATATTAAGCCAAAACTCAGCAAGTGATAGTTTCTTTTTTTAATTTAATTTAATTTTTTATTTTTTAATTGAAGTATAGTTGATTTACAATGTTGTGTTAATTTCTGCTGTACAGCAAGCAAGTGATAGTTTCTTAAAGGTGATCTGCAATGTGGAGTTTGGAACAATATCAATGAACTTTACATACTCTGTTACACCAAAGTCCATTGATCTATCTTGTGTTTTGCATTGATCTTTGACTCATGCATGATGTCAAAATATCATGCATTGATCATTTCAAAAGTACTCATTTCTGAGTTGTGAAGATCTTCCAAATATTTATACTTTAAATTATACAACATTCAAAAAATCACATTTGTTAATATCATCACCAGTAGCATCATAAAACTCTTTAACTACTGGGAAACTGCCAAGCTCACAGCAGTGGACACAAGTTTTCTAAAATTCTAATTTTGTTTGCAAGCTCAAATTCCACCATGGGTAACAAATACTGTCAGCTGTTTTCCTTGTAGTGACAGGCTTACTTTGTTCATTTTTGAGAAAATATCTGTGAAATACCCAAGTCTGAATAACCATAATTTTTTCATCAGTTGTCTTTTTAAGTAAAAAAGTGGTCTTCCGTTTTTAAAAGAGTGGCTAGTTCAGCATGCAATTCAAACAATCACACAAGTGCTTTTCCTCAAGACAACCAATGGACTTAAGTGTGCGGCAGAAGTGATTTATGTATACAAGTACTTAAGAGTCAAGATTTAATAAAATTAATGTGCTTTTGTGGGTTTTTTTGTAGTACGCAGGCGTCTCACTGCTGTGGCCTCTCCCGTTGCGGAGCACAGGCTCCGGACGCGCAGGCTCAGTGGCCATGGCCCACGGGCCCAGCCACTCCGCAGCATGTGGGATCCTCCCGGACTGGGGCACAAACCTGTGTCCCCTGCATCAGCAGGTGGACTCTCAACCACTGCGCCACCAGGGAAGCCCCTAATGTTTATTTTTTAACTGCTTCTTCAAGGACATTCTTAAGTGAAACTGGCTTTTGTGTGTATGTGTGAGTGCTTGGCGGTGAAGTGTACAGTGACTGCTAGTACAGCTTGGTGCCACTGCCTTGATCCATGCTAACATGCCAGAAATGTTATCCACCTTTGCTTCTGCACCTTCCGTGCAAATGTCAACACAGTGAAAAAGGCATGTAATGTCTTAGTGTTATTAGAAAAATAGTTTTGGCCTCACAAACTCCCTTGAAGGGTCTTGGAAACCATGGACCATGTTGGCAGAACCGCTGGTCAAGAGCATCCTACATCCAAAGTTTTATCTCATTCACTCACTCACTCAAAAATAATCATTAAATACCTGCTGTGTTCTAGCTCTCTCCCCCCAACACACACAGCTTAGGTATATTTTCTAACATTACAATCTGCTATCCAGATCACATTGAGGGGCTAAACCTAAAACACAGCTCCTCCAAACTTGTAAGGTGGGGTCCACTTAGGAGATTACAAGGGATGGTATTTCCCAGTGCAGCCTTCTTTGTCCAGACCCAATATAGTCTCATGCCATTTCACACTCACTCAAAGATATCATGCTACTACCTAGGTACACTGTATAAGCATTAATAAGTCAGCCTATAAGGACAAATGTCTCTAGAGCCATCCACGATTACAGATTTAATGACTTCTAGGAAGGTGAGTGGAATAAGCCACAACCCTAACATTCTGCTCTGCCTTGCTTTATTTGATAAAGTAAGTCTATATACTTTGTATATATTTATTTATATATTTATATATACAATATATATACTAGTATGTATTTTATATATGCCATATAGACTATCCATATATAGTATTAAATCATCAAAACAAGGGCTTCCCTGGTGGCGCAGTGGTTGAGAGTCCACCTGCCGATGCACGGGACACAGGTTCGTGCCCCGGTCCTGGAAGATCCCACATGCTGCGGAGCGGCTGGGCCCGTGAGCCATGGCCGCTGAGCCTGCGCGTCCGGAGCCTGTGCTCCGCAACGGGAGAGGCCACAACAGTGAGAGGTCTGGGTACCGCAAAAAAAAAAAAAAAAAAGTAATATTTTGATAGCAATTACAGATGTCAGTCACCACACAATATTAACATTTTTCTTTGAAAACAGTACATAGTAAGTACTATATAACTGTTGTAAAATAAAATACCTTAGGCACTAATCTAAGGACAAAGCTCAGTTTAATCTCAGTCTTCTGAGGCAGATTTGGCATAAAAGCCTATTCGTCGCAATTAAGAATGAATAAGAAAATAAACAGCTGCAGCTGGATTTTTCAATTAGTGTGGTACAAGGCTTAAAACCTATAGAGTAGAAGTTGCAGCCAGTCTTCGCTCTAAGAAATACACCTACAAATTCCAGAGTCTTCTAAAGGCTTGATGACAGGCCTTCTATACTTGCTTCTGTTCTAAAATTTTTATTTCATTAGATTTTCCCCTTCCATCCTCTTTTCCTCCCTCTCCATCTGATGCAGCCTCACAAAGACCCTCCAACTAGTTATATTACACTTATAGTAAATTACATTACTTTCAATGAAGGGGTGGTTTTTTTCTATTAGTGCAGATGTAAAGTGAATCTTGCACACTGTTAATACTCTCATTATTGATACCTAAAGCTTCATTAAAATAAGTGGGAAACCTTTAAGTACAAATCCAGGAAATTCTATTCTCTGGGGCAGTGTGCCAGGGTCCATTTGTTCCAGAGGGGGATAAATGCTGAAAGTTGCAAGGTATCATCAAAAGTTTACTTACATTCATTGTCGGCTTGCTTCCCACACAAATATATTCTGTTTAAAATGTATAGTCAAGCCAGTCCTTCTCACGCTGTTTGCAGTAAAATGTGGCTTACCACATCTCTCTGAGGAACCCCTGACAAATAGGCTCTTGTTGTCCAACTTTCACTCTACTGAGGGTAATGATTCAGTGGTTCAGAAGGTTAATTCCTGGAGATAGTGTTGTCTTTGGCTTGAACAGATGTTGGTAGTGCTTTAATGTGGTTATCAAACTAGGCTGCCCTTCATTCTTTGCTCTTGGGAGCCTGAGGCATTGTTCCACAAGACATTCCAGCCCCCCGTCTATGGAGATCCAGCAGAGCTGAACATACCACAGCATTACTCCTGCCAGCACAGGCTCCTCTGAGGTCACTGTGGATACTGACAATATACAGCACTGAAACTGATAATAACAGACTTGATCTTTTAAAGGTCTGTAAATATTTGTAAGTGCATAAAGATTTAGAATGTCTTTTGATGCCCCGATTCAAACTCTGTAAAACTACTCTCATTAGCTGTTCAAATACCTCAATAGATCTATGGTCTGGCCTCTCAACAGTTTACCACATACCCTAATATCTTTTGGCCATATCAATCTCCAAAATGTCTGCAATAATTGCTTGTATAATTAGGATGTATAATTGGGATGTTCACGCCCATCAAGTGGAATCAACATTGGGCAAGAGTTCAAATACCCAACATGTTCAATTTTGCTGGTGCTCATTTATAATGAGAAATCCACTGTCATCAGCCTAGGAGAGATTATTTTCACCAAGGCACAGATTCCTCTTTTTCTGGCAAATTGCTATCAATACAACACCATTGAAATGGTGGCATCCCAATAGCACAGTGCTGTTTCAAAATCAAACTGTGGTGGTTGACAACTTATTATGTGTCCAAGCACTGCATAGGAAGAAATACAAGAATGTTCTGCTCTTACGGAATTTAGTCATGCTGAGGAGCTCAGAGTCACATCCAGAAACAATTCAAGAACAATCAGTACCAGGAGGAAGATGATTTAGTGCCATAATGAACGGTATAGTTCTGGACAACAAATGCCTCAGGATGCCAGGAAGGAGAGAAAGTGATGACAACAGTGACTGATATTGATGTTCAGTACAACTTAATTGAGGTCTTCCTCTGAGCCGGACCCAAGTTAGGTGCTGGGGATACAAAGATGAATAAGACAGAGTCGTCCTCAAGGAGCTTGCAGTGCAGTGGAGACCTGGAAACAGCTCATTTCAACATGACAGATAAGGGTTAAATAGAGGGCTGTACAAAATTCTGGGGAAGCCCAAAGCAAGGAGGACCAACCCAAGGAGGAAGTCAGGAGAATTCTCAGAGAGAAGTATGATCATGCAGGGCTTTGAAACTCAAGTAAGAGTTCTTCAGGGTAATGAGGGGAGGGAATGACTGGCAGAGGGGCTCAGAGGTGCGAAGCCTACTTAGGCTTCTTAGGAAAGTGAGAGACTTAGAGTAACTGGAAGTAGTTACTCTATGCATTTAAACAGACAAGGTAAATGAGGTTCGAAGAGCTTAACTCTTGTGTCCTAAGGTCCCACAGCTGGGAAATGATAGAGGCCTCAAGTCCACATCCACCTGACTCCTCTGTGATGCTCTCAGTCAGCATCCTGCCTTCGCAAAGATATGGAAACAAGTACAACTCAATTCAGGGCATCCATAAAATCTCTGAGCGGTATAAATTGGTAATAAATTCACTTCCATATAAGATACAAACAACCTGAAAAATCCCAGAGCAAGGGAATCTACTTAAGATTTAGCATATTTAATTTCAGAAATGCTAACTTCCAACATTTTCTGCTTTTTTTTTTTTTTGGCTGCACCACATGGCATATAAAATCTTAGTTCCCCGACCAGGGATCAAACCCACGCCCCTTATAGTGGAAGGGCAGAGTCTTAACTACTGGACTGCCAGGGAAGTCCCACTTTCAACATTTGTAACATCATTTTGGATACCTCTGGATATGGCCAAAGGAAAAGATAATATATACCTGAAAAGGAGAAGGAAATGAGAAGAACTGAATCATTAACAATTTTTTTTTAAAAAAACTGTAAGGACCTGAGGAACACCCTGTATCAAGATGGGACCTCAGCAAACTAATTTGTCAAGCAAGCCTCCTCCTTTCTCTGAGCCTTGGTTTCCTCACTTGTAAATCAAGTAGGCTAAACTTATTGGAAACACACACACAAAAATTCTTATTAGACAGATGACATAAAACTGAGAAGAAACACTGAATGAGAGAATAACCTTCTCTAGGGAAAGGGCAGAAAAGGTCTTAGTTTTTCCTTCAAAAAGTAGAGGGATTGTAAAGCAATTATACCCCAATAAAGATGTTAAAAAAAAAGTGGAGGGATTATACAGAATGGATAAACAACAAGGTCCTACTATATAGCACAGAGAACTATATTCAATATCCTGTGATAAACCATAGCGGAAAAAAGAATGTGTGTGTGTGTATATATATATATATATAAAACTGAATCACTTTGCTGTACAGCAGAAACTAACACAAAATTGTAAATCAACTATAGTTCAATAAAATATTTTTTAACATCTTTATTGGAGTATAATTGCTTTACAATGGTGTGTTAGTTTCTGCTTTATAACAAAGTGAATCAGTTATACATATACATATGTTCCCATATCTCATCCCTCTTGCGTCTCCGTCCCTCCCACCCTCCCTATCCCACCCCTCTAGGTGGTCACAAAGCACCGAGCTGATCTCCCTGTGCTATGCGGCTGCTTCCCACTAGCTATCTCTTTTACGTTTGGTAGTGTATATATGTCCATGCCACTCTCTCACTTTGTCACAGCTTACACTTCCCCCTCCCCATATCCTCAAGTCCATGCTCTAGTAGGTCTGTGTCTTTATTCCCGTCTTACCCTTAGGTACTTCATGACCTTTTTTTTTCTTTTTCCTTAGATTCCATATATATGTGTTAGCATACGGTATTTGTTTTCCTCTTTCTGACTTACTTCACTCTGTATGACAGACTCTAGGTCCATCTACCTCACTACAAATAACTCAATTTCGTTTCCTTTTATGGCTGAGTAATATTCCATTGTATATATGTGCCACATCTTCTTTATCCATTCATCCGATGATGGACACTTAGGTTGTTTCCATCTCCGGGCTATTGTAAATAGAGCTGCAATGAACATTTTGGTACATGACTCTTTCTGAATTATGGTTTTCTCAGGGTATATGCCCAGTAGTGGGATTGCTGGGTCATATGGTAGTTCTATTTGTAGTTTTTTAAGGAACCTCCATACTGTTCTCCATAGTGGCTGAATCAATTTACATTCCCACCAACGGTGTAGGAGGGTTCCCTTTTCTCCACACCCTCTCCAGCATTTATTGTTTCTAGATTTTTGATCATGGCCATTCTGACTGGTGTGAGGTGATACCTTATTATAGTTTTGATTTGCATTTCTCTAATGATTAGTGATGTTGAGCATTCTTTCATGTGTTTGTTGGCAATCTGTATGTCTTCTTTGGAGAAATGTCTATTTAGGTCTTCTGCCCATTTTTGGATTCGGTTGTTTGTTTTTTTGTTATTGAGCTGCATGAGCTGCTTGTAAATTTTGAAGATTAATCCTTTGTCAGTTGCTTTATTTGCAAATATTTTCTCCCGTTCTGATGGTTGTCTTTTTGCCTTGTTTATGGTTTCCTTTGCTGTGCAAAAGCTTTTAAGTTTCATTAGGTCCCATTTGTTTATTTTTGTTTTTATTTCCATTACTCTAGGAGGTGGGTCAAATAGGATCTTGCTGTGATTTATGTCATAAGAGTGTTCTGCCTATGTTTTCCTCTAAGAGTTTTATAGTGTCTGGTCTTACATTTAGGTCTTTAATCCATTTTGAGCTTATTTTTGTGTATGGTGTTAGGGAGTGTTCTAATTTCATTCTTTTACATGTAGCTGTCTAATTTTCCCAGCACCACTTATTGAAGAGGCTGTCTTTTCTCCACTGTATATTCTTGCCTCCTTTATCAAAGATAAGGTGACCACATGTGCGTGGGTTTATCTCTGGGCTTTCTATCCTGTTCCATTGATCTATCTTTCCGTTTTTGTGCCAGTACCATATTGTCTTGATTACTGTAGCTTTGTAGTATAGTCTGAAGTCAGGGAACCTGATTCCTCCACCTCCATTTTTCTTTCTCAAGATTGCTTTGGCTATTCGGGGTCTTTTGTGTTTCCATACAAATTGTGAATTTTTTGTTTTAATTCTGTGAAAAAATGCCATTGGTAGTTTGATAGGGATTGCACTGAATCTGTAGATTGCTGTGGGTAATATAGTCATTTTCACAATATTGATTCCTCCAATCCAAGAACCTGGTATATCTCTCCATCTATTTGTATCATCTTTAATTTCTTTCATCAGTGTCTTATAGTTTTCTGCATACAGGTCTTTTGTCTCCCTAGGTAGGTTTATTCCTAGGTATTTTATTCTATTTGTTGCAATGGTAAATGGGAGTGTTTCCTTAATTTCTCTTTCAGATTTTTCATCATTAGTGTATAGGAATGCCAGAGATTTCTGTGCATTAATTTTGTATGCTGCTACTTTACCAAATTCATTGATTAGCTCTAGTAGTTTTCTGGTAGCATCTTTAGGATTCTCTATGTATCGTATCATGTCATCTGCAAACAGTGACAGCATTACTTCTTCTTTTCTGATTTGGATTCCTTTTATTTCTTTTTCTTCTCTGATTGCTGTGGCTAAAACTTCCAAAACTATGTTGAATAACAGTGGTGAGAGTGGGCAACCTTGTCTTGTTCCTGATCTCAGTGGAAATGGTTTCAGTTTTTCACCATTGAGGATGATGTTGGCTGTGGGTTTTTCATATATGGCCTTTATTATGTTGAGGAAAGTTCCCTCTATGCCTACTTTCTGGAGGGTTTTTATCATAAATGGGTGTTGAATTTTGTCGAAAGCTTTCTCTGCATCTATTGAGATGATCTTATGGTTTTTCTCCTTCAGTGTGTTGGAAGAGACTTTTGCAATGTCTCTACCTGTTGTCTGAACAACCTCTTAAGGGGTTAAAAGAAAAGTAGTTCCATGATTTGGTTTCCATAAAGTCAAACGCCTGTAGTAATTGTTGGGTTCTTTTTTTTTATTCTCGTTGAGTTAGCTGATGAGCTGTTGGAGCTGTTAAACTGACTCATGGTTCTTGTGATTCTGTGCCCATGATTCAAAATCAAAAAGACATAAAAGAAAAGCGATTTTGAGAAAAGGTCTTTCTTAGTTCAGTGAAATTAACCATCTCTGAGTTTCTGAGAATGGATGAGAAGTAGAGTGGAGGTGGGCTATCCACTGCACAACTCTAGGGGGCACCAGACACATTGTATTGTGCTCTAGGGGTGCCAGTCATGTACAACACATGGAAATAATGCCCACTGGAGTTAGTTGTGCCACTACCTAAGCTTCAAAAAGCCTGGCTCCTGGGCAGGATCGCATCCATATTTTGTGAAGCTTAGGGCTTATCCAGTTGAGGCTGGCCCTCTTATAAGGGATGAAAATTTATAAATAAAAAATAAGGTACAGGTATATATTCACCAAAAGATGTACTATAACATTCATAGTATATATTCCTGAGAGCTCCAAACTAGTATCTACTCACATGGATCAAGTGTAGTATAGTCTCAAACTAGAATACTATACAGCAATAAAAAAGAACAAGCTACTGATATATGCAACAATAAAGATGAACCTTACAGACACACCTCTGAGTAAAAGAAGCCACAGACGACAGAGGACGAGTTGGATAATTTCCTCTGGAAACATGGGAAAACCCAATCTGTGCTGTTAGAAACCAGGCTAGTGGTTATCTTTGGGGCACAGTGACAGGAGGGGAGCAACTGCAGGATTTCTGGGGTGGTGGTCATTTCTGATTTTTTAATCTGATGCTGATTACCTGGATATATTAATTTTTAAAAATGCTTTGAGCTGTACCCTTATGACGTGTACTTTTCTTCAGTTTTTTTCAATTTTATTTTTTAAAGGTACAGGGCCTTGTTAGGGACCTGTGTTTCAATTCAACACAGCCCTGGGACAATTAGTAAGATGAGGACAGCATCTCCTTCAGTGCCTACTGCCTACAGCAGTCCCAGGAACAGACTCTGCTGGGAGCCCACGGGCTGGCCTTTGGACAAAGGCTTTGGTGAACCCCACCTCTGTCTTAGGCTCCCTGTTCCCTAAGGCCTCTAAGCATCTCCCTTAGGCCTGCCCCTCCCAGAAAGTTCCCTTCATTCTGAGTTTTCTGAGCCCTGTTTCTTCATCCCATCTCCCACCTGCTGAGTCCAATGTTTATCTGTCCCATGGCCTATCCCCTGAGGCCTCTGCTTTCTGTTCTCAGGTATCTCTGAAGACAAGGCCAAAAGTAACAGGTAGAGCCAATGGTGGGAATTGAGAACTCCTGGCTGGCTGAGGAGGGCGTTTTGAGTGCAAACACCAAGACCAACAATAGCTAATGCTAATAGCTAACTATATGTCACACATTGTTCTAAGTGTTTTATAAGGATTAACTCAATTAATGCTCACAATAACCCTTTGAGGCAGTTGTTATTACTATCACCATTTTCCAAATGAGGAAATTGAGACTTGGAGAGATAAAATAGTTTGCCCAAGGTAACACAGCTATTGCATACACTGAATGAATTAATATATCTGTGTGAATCTATGTTTGCATCTGCATATTTGCATATCAATCTCTCTATATGTGCCTGCATGTGTGTACATGTGTGTGTCAGCCCAGTTAGTAAATGTGGCAGGGCTGACATTTGAATAATCATAGCCAATATTTACTGAGTGTTTATAATGTGCCTAGCACTATGCTAAGCACTTTGCACACAACATCTCATTCAATCCTACCCATTAAGCAGATGGAGTAGTTTACTGGCTAAGAACACTCTCTGGAACCAGGTTGCCTGCATTAGAATCCCAGCTCTTCTGCTTACTAGCTGTGTGACACTGAACAAGTCACCTACCCTCTCTGAAACTCATTTTTCTCATCTGTAAAGTGAAGGTAGCCAGAGTACCTACTTCATAGGGTTGCTGCAAGGATTAAATGAGAAAATACATAGAAAGCATTTAAAACAGTTCCTGGCACACAGTAAGCACCATATGAACATTACAGATTAGTAAACTGAAACTCTGAAATGTTGAATTTGACTTAACAATAACAGAAGCATAATAGCTTCCATTTACGAAGTGCTCAGTATGTGCTGAGTAGGCCCGTTTCATACATTGTAATATAGATAGATATGCATATACACATAAAAATATACAAAAGCATATGCTTGTATATATGTGTGTATATGCATACATTTTACAATAACAAAATTAAAAGGTTAAGAAACTTAAAAGGAAATGGTAACTATGCGAGGTGATGGATATGTTAAGTAGCTTGATCGTGCTGAATATTTCACAATGCATATGTATATCAAATCATCAAGTTGTACACCTTAAATATATACAATTTTAACCTGTCACCTCTACCTCGGTAAATCTAACCTGCCCAGGGTTGCAGAGCTCTAAACGGGCGATGCAGGCCTGGCCTGTGTGAGGCTTGAGCTCGTATCCTTAACCACCTTGCACTAATGTGGGAGTGTGTTAGGTCGGAACATGTTTGTCCCTGTCTTTGAGTGTGATCTACGTGCAAGGAGATGTGAATGTGCGTGGCTGTCCGTTTCTGTAGTGTAGGTGTCTGTATGTCCCTGTGAAACTGCATTTTTAGGGATCATTCTGGTCCTTTTCTCACATGTTCTTCTCCAGTACAGCCAGCAGAGGGGGCTCAGGAATTTTTTTCTCATCTTGAAGAAGTCAAGAGTATACACAATATTAAAAACACAGATTCCTTTGAAAACTGCCAGTTCTTGAGAGGGATAGCTATGGTCTAGGACAGGCTTTTCATAATCTGAAGACATAAAGCAGGCAGCCACTCAGCCCTCGCATCTTTCTCCTACCAGGGCCATTTCTGTCTGAGAGCAGGCACGCAGCCCCCAAAGAATGCTAAACCACTGAGCTGCCCAGCATCACTTCCATCTGTCTGTGACACACTGCATGGCCCACTCACTGCCTTCCGGCTACCCAAAGCCCTCCACAGCTCCCTCACAACCCACCAAGAACCCCAAGTTCTCCTTCCTTCCTCCCCACTCTCTTGCCTTCCTTTGGCTGGCTGTTCAGATGTAATTCGACTGACACTGACTGCACCCACAAGGCCAGGCTTTGTCTCATTTAAACCTCCCAACATGCCTAGGAGGCAGGAACCATTATGTTACCATCTTCATTTAGCAAAAGAGAAATCAAGGCTCAGAGAGGAGGATGCTTTGCCTGAAGTCACACCGTCAATAGGGGGCAGAATAAGAAATCAAACCCAGGTTCCTGTGAGTCCAAAGTCTACTCTCCCTTCCACTACACCATGGGCTATGCCAATCGGTGGGGCTGCCATTGGAACCCACATGGTAACAGGCTCCTTATCGTGACTAACTCCTACACCCGAAATTCTCAAACATGAATGTGCATCACAATGACCTGAGGGTATTATTTAAGAAAATACAAACAAAACCCACAAAAGTCACAGGGCATCTGTTTCTGTAGCAGGCCCAGGAACTTGTCTGTGTAATAAAGAACCCATGTCACTTCTCACTCAGGTGGTCCCCTGGCCACACTGAAGGAAAACCAGGCCTCTTACAAGGCCCACTCAGCCCCCCTCAAGCACCACGAGTTCTTGAGCAGCCAATTCAACAAAGCTTCAGAACTGTTCCAAAACCATGGTGACCATTGATGGAGTACCTACCGCATGCCAGGTACATTACATTTAGGTCTATGATCTATTTTGAGTTCATTTTAGTGAAAGTTATAAGGTCTGTGTCTAGGTTCTTTTTTTTTAATGGATATCCAGTTATTCCAGCACCATTTGTTGAAAAGACTACCCTTTCTCCATTGAATTGGCTTTGCTCCTTTGTCAAAGAATAGTCGACTATATTCAGGTGGATCTATTTCTGAGCTCTCTCTTCTGTTCCATTGATCTGTTTGTCTATTCCTTCATCAGTACTACACTGTCGTGGTTACTGTAGCTTTATAGTAAGTCTTAGAGTCATAATAGGAGCCTGAGTCCTCCAACTTTGTTCTTCTTCAGTATTTTGTTGGCTATTTTAGGCCTTTTGCCTTTTTATGTAAGCTCTGGAATGACTTTGTCGATATCTGCAAATAACTTGCTGGTATTTTTTTTTTTTTTTTGAGGTACGCGGGCCTCTCACTGTTGTGGCCTCTCCCATTGCGGAGCACAGGCTCCGGACGCGCAGGCTCAGCGGCCATGGCTCACGCTCCGCGGCATGTGGGATCCTCCCAGACCGGGGCACGAACCCACGTCCCCTGCATCGGCAGGCCGACTCCCAACCACTGCGCCACCAGGGAAGCCCAACTTGCTGGTATTTTGATTGAGATTGTACTGAATCTACAGATCAAGTTGAGAAGAACTGACATCTTAATAACACGGAGTCTTTCAATCCATGAACGCCAAATATCCTTCCAATTATTTAGATCCTTTTTTATTGCTTTCATCAGAGTTTTGCAGTTTTCCACATACAGATCTTGCAAATATTTTGTTAGATTTATATTTAAGTATTTGAATTTTTGTGCTATTGTAAATGGTATTGAATTTGAATTTTGAATTCTAATTGTTCATTGTTGGTATACAGGAAAGCAATGACTTGTATATATTAACCTTGCATCCTGTTTCTACTTTTTAGTTTCAAGAGGTTTTTTTTGGTCATGATCACTCATCTGCAAGGACCCAGGCACTTTATATACACTATTTACCATTTAATCCTCAGGACAACTCTGCAGTCGGGTCTTATTAACATCCCCATTTGGTAGAGGAGTTTAGCTACCTAATTCAACTGTGCAAGGTCACGAAGCTTGGAAGTGGAGGAACTGAGACATAACCCAGGTCTGCCTGTATCCACAGCTTGTGATTCCTGCGCCCCACCATGGTGAGCTGCAGTAAGTAATTTGCTGGAGCAAAAGGTAGCAGCAGCAAGCCCCATAGTGGGTAGGGGTGTCAGTCTCTGCCCCGATCTATTGTGTATCATTGGGCAAGTCACCAAATCCCGAAGAGTTAAGTCATCCACATCACAGATCTGTGGATCATTGGTCCAGGCTTTTGTTTAAATTAAACTTTTTATTTTAGAATAGGACCTGAACAGACATATCTCCAATGAACATATAGAAGTGGGCAATAACCACATGAAAAGATGCTCAACATCATTAGTCATTAAAGAAATGCAAATCAAATTCACAAAGAGATGCCACTTCACACACACCAGAGTGGCTACAATAAAAAGGTGGACAACACAGCTTTGATTAAAATGCAGAGAAATTGAAATCCTCATACATTGCTGGTAAAATTAGCAAATGGTGCCACCACTTTGGAAAACACTGGCAGTTCCTCAAAAATTTTAATATAGAGTTACCATGTAACTCAGCAATTCCACTGCAAAGTATATACTCAAAAAAATTAAAAACATATGTCCACACAAAGGCTTGTACAAAAATGTTCATGGCAGCATTATTTATGATAGCTTAAAACTGGAAACAATCCAAATGTCTCTCAAATGACAAGTGAATAAACAAAATGTGGTCTATCCATACAGTGGAATATTACTTGGCAATAAAAAGAGTGAAGTACTCATACATGCTTCAGCATGCATGAACCTTGGAAACATCACGTTAAGTAAAAGAAATCATCCACATAAGACCATGTATTGTATAACTTCATTTATATGAAAATAACCAGAATTGGAAAATCCATAAGGATAGAAAGTATATTAGTGGTTGCTTCAGGCTGGGGACAATGGGGAAGTAAGGAGTGACTGCTAACAGGTTTGAATTTCTTTTTTTGGGTGATAGAACTCTTCTGGAATAAGATAGTGGTATGGTGGCACAACATCGTGAACACACTAAAAACCACTGAATTGTACCCTTTAAATTGGTGACTTTTATGGTATGTGAATTATATATCAAAAAATAATCTGATTCTCAAAAAAATAAAAATAGAACTACCATATGATATAGCAATCCCACTTCTGGCTATATATCCAAAAGAACTGAAATCAGGGTCTCAAAGAGCTATTTGCAGCATTACTCACAATAGCCAACAAGTAGAAGCAACCCAAATGTCCACTGACAGATGAATAGATAAACAAAATGTGGTGTATGCATACAATGGAATATCGTTCAGCCTTAAAAGAAAAGGAAATCTGTCACATGCTACAACACGGATGAACCTTGAGGATATTATGTAAAGTGAAATAAGCCAGTCACAAAAGGACAAATACTATATAATTCCAGTTATATGAGGTACCTATAACTGTCAAATTCATAGACACAGAAATAGAATGTTAGTTACCAAGGGCTAGGGGGAGGAGGCAAATAGAATTGTTGTTTAATGGGTATAGTATTTCAGTCCTGCAAGATAAAAAATTTCTGGAGATCTGTTTCACAACAATATAAATATACTGAACATTACTGAACAATGGTTAAGATTGTAAATTTTATATGTGTTTTTTACAACAAAAAAAGTCTGAAAAAAATGAAGCCTATAAGTGCTGAAAAAACATTCAAGGAGTATGAACAATTACTAACCCTTCATATTTTCATTTCAATTTCCAAAGGAAAATCAAGACTCTCATATACTAGAATTATCATCCCAGTTGAGGTTTTCATTTCAAACTTGCGGAACTGCCCACATTTACCCCTGATGCGGCATTCACAGTAAGGATAAGATTTTCTATTGAAAATCTTCCATGAAACAATATTCTTTGACTATTTTAGCACAATTCAAGTAGACGTAGAAATGGAAGGAAAAAATTGAGTACTCTTAAAATTTATTCTACAAAATACTAGAAACAATTAAACCTAAAATGTATAAAAGGAAGAAACGTTATCTTGAAAAACAATACTGGGACTTCCCTGGTGGTCCAGTGGTAAAGAATCTGCCTTCCAATGCAGGGGATGTGGGTTCGATCCCTGGTCAGGGAACTAAGATCCCACATGCCGCAGGGCAACTAAGCCCACGTGCCACAACTACTGAGCTCGCATGCCTCAACTAGAGGGGCTGCATGCTGCAAACTACAAAGCCCATGTACTCTGGAGCCTGCGCACCAGAACTACAGAGCCCATGCGCCCTAAAGCCTGCACACCACAACTAGAAAGAGAAAACCCACACGCCACAACTAGAGAAGAGAAAACCCGCACACCACAACTAGAGAGAAGCCTGTGCGCCGCAACAAAGATCCCACATGCCACAACTAAAGACCCAATGCAGCCAAAAATAAATAAAATATATAAAAATAAAATCTTTAAAAAGAAGAAACAACACTTCACTACACAAATATGAGACAAAATAAAATAGACTTTAAGACACCAATTGTTATGAGAGATGCCGGATATTATATGATGATAAAAGGGTCAATCCATCAACAAGTAACAGTAATGCACTAAACAAGACCACCTAAATACTTGAAGCAAAAACTAACAGAACTGAAGGGCAAAATGGACATTTCAAAAATATTTGGAGACTTTAATATCGCACTTTCAATAATGGATACAATAGCCAAAGGGAAGATAAGCAAGGAAATTGAAAACTTAAGAACACTATAAACTAGACCTATAGACCTATATAGAACATTCCACAAAGCAGAAGTAAAATACACACTCTTCTGAAGTGCACACGGAACATTTACCAGGATACACCATATATTAGGACACGAAACTAGTCTCATTCATTTTTTTAAAAAATGAAATCCTACAAAAATGTTCTCTGAACTTCCGGGAAGATGGCGGAAGAGTAACATGCGGAGATCACCTTCCTCCCCACAGATACACCAGAAATACATCTACACGTGGAACAACTCCTACAGAACACCTACTGAACGCTGGCAGAAGACCTCAGACCCCCCAAAAGGCAAGAAACCCCCCACGTACCTGGATAGGGCAAAAGAAAAAAAGAAAAAACAGAGACAAAAGAATAGGGAAGGCACCTGCACCAGTGGGATGGAGCTGTGAAGGAGGAAAGGTTTAAACACACTAGGAAGCCCCTTCGCGGGCGGAGACTGCGGGTGGCGGAGGGGGGAAAGCTTCGGCGCCGCGGAGGAGAGCACAGCAACAGGGGTGCGGAGGGCAAAGCGGGGAGATACCCGCACAGAGGATCACGGCCGACCGGCACTCACCAGCCCGAGAGGCTTGTCTGCTCAGCCGCCGGGGCGGGCGGGGCTGCGAGCTGAGGCTCGGGCTTCGGTCGGAGCGCAGGGAGAGGACGGCGGTTGGTGGCGTGAACACAGCCTGCAGGGGGTTGGTGCGCCACAGCTGGCCGGGAAGGAGTCCGGAGAAAAGTCTGGACCTGCCGAAGAGGCAAGAGACTTTTTCTTACCTCTTTGTTTCCTGGTGCGCGAGGAGAGGCGATTAAGAGCGCTGCTTAAAGGAGCTCCAGAGACGGGCATGAGCCGCGGCTAAAAGCGCGGACCCCAGAGACGGGCATGAGACGCTAAGGCTGCTGCTGCCGCCACCAAGAAGCCTGTGTGCGAGCACAGGTCACTCTCCACACCCCTCTTCCACGGAGCCTGTGCAGCCCGCCACTGCCAGGGTCCCGGGATCCAGGGACAACTTTCCCGGGAGAATGCACGGCGCGCCTCAGGCTGGTGCAACGTCACGCCGGCCTCTGCCGCCGCAGGCCCGCCCCGCACGCCGTGCCCCTCCCTCCCCGCTGGCCTGAGTGAGCCAGAGCCCCCAATCAGCGGCTCCTTTAACCCCGTCCTGTCTGAGCAAAGAACAGACGCCCTCCAGCGACCTACACGCAGAGGCGGGGCCAAACCCAAAGCTGAGCCCCGGGAGCTGTGAGAACAAAGAAGAGAAAGGGAAATCTCTCCCAGCAGCCTCAGAAGCAGCGGATTAAAGCTCCACAATCAACTTGATGTACCTGCATCTGTGGAATACATGAATAGACAACCAATTATCCCAAATTGAGGAGGGGGGCTTCGAGAGCAAGATCTATGATTTTTTTCCCTTTTCCTCTTTTTGTGAATGTGTATGTGTATGCTTCTGTGTGAGATTTTGTCTGTACAGCTTTGTTTCCACCATTTGTCCTAGGGTTCTATCCGTCCATTTTTTTGTTTTTCTCTTAATAATTATTTTTTGTTAATAACTTTATTATATTTTATCTTACTTTATTTTATTTTACTTTATCTTCACTCTTTCTTTTTTTCCTTCCTTTCCTCCTTCCTTCCTTCCTTCCTCCCTCCCTCCCTCCCTCCTTTCTTTCTTTCTTTCTTTCTTTCTTTCTTTCTTTCTTCCTTCCTTCCTTCCTTCCTTCCTTTCTTTCATTCTACTTCTACTAATTCTTTCCTTCTACATTTTCTCCCTTTTCTTCTGAGCCGTATGGATGAAAGGCTCTTGGTGCTGCATCCAGGAGTCAGTGCTGTGCCTGAGGTGGGAGAGCCAACTTCAGGACACTGGTCCACAAGAGACCTCCCAGCCCCACATAATATCAAATGGCGAAAATCTCCCAGAGATCTCCATCTCAACACCAGCACCCAGCTTCACTCAACGACCAGCAAGCTACAGTGCTGGACATCCTATGCCAAACAACTAGCAAGACAGGAACACAACCCCACCCATTAGCAGAGAGGCTGCCCAAAATCATAATAGGTCCACAGACACCCCAAAACACACCACCAGACGTGGACCTGCCCACCAGAAAGACAAGATCCAGCCTCATCCACCAGAAAACAGGCACTAGTCCCCTCCACCAGGAAGCCTACACAACCCACTGAACCAACCTTAGTCACTGGGGACGGACACCAAAAACAACGGGAACTACGAACCTGCAGCCTGCAAAAAGGAGACCCCAAACACAGTAAGATAAGCAAAATGAGAAGACAGAAAAACACACAGCAGATGAAGGAGCAAGATAAAAACCCACCAGACCTAACAAATGAAGAGGAAATAGGCAGTCTACCGGAAAAAGAATTCAGAATAATGAGAGTAAAGATGATCCAAAATCTGGGAAATAGAATAGAGAAAATGCAAGAAACATTTAACAAGGACTTAGAAGAACTAAAGATGAAACAAACAATGAACAACACAATAAATGAAATGAAAAATACTCTAGATGGGATCAATAGCAGAATAACTGAGGCAGAAGAATGGATAAGTGACCTGGAAGATAAAATAGTGGAAATAACTACTGCAGAGCAGGATAAAGAAAAAAGAATGAAAAGAACTGAGGACAGTCTCAGAGACCTCTTGGACAACATTAAACGCACCAACATTCAAATTATAGGGGTTCAAGAAGAAGAAGAGAAAAAGAAAGGGACTGAGAAAATATTTGAAGAGATTATAGTTGAAAACTTCCCTAATATGGGAAAGGAAATAGTTAATCAAGTCCAGGAAGCACAGAGAGTCCCATACAGGATAAATACAAGGAGAAATACGCCAAGACACATATTAATCAAACTGTCAAAAATTAAATACAAAGAAAGCATATTAAAAGCAGCAAGGGAAAAACAACAAATAACACACAAGGGAATCCCCATAAGGTTTACAGCTGATCTCTCAGCAGAAACTCTGCAAGCCAGAAGGGACTGGCAGGACATACTGAAAGTGATAAAGGAGAAAAACCTGCAACCAAGATTACTCTACCCAGCAAGGATCTCATTCAGATTTGATGGAGAAATTAAAACCTTTACAGACAAGCAAAAGCTGAGAGAGTTCAGCACCACCAAACCAGCTCTACAACAACTGCTAAAGGAACTTCTCTAGGCAAGAAACACAAGAGAAGGATAAGACCTATAATAACGAACCCAAAACAATTAAGAAAATGGGAATAGGAACATACATATCGATAATTACCTTAAACGTGACTGGATTAAATGCACCAACCAAAAGACACAGATTGGCTGAATGGATACAAAAACAAGACCCATATATTTGCTGTCTACAAGAGACCCACTTCAGACCTAGAGACACATACAGACTGAAAGTAAGGGGATGGAAAAAGGTATTTCATGCAAATGGAAACCAAAAGAAAGCTGGAGTAGCAATTCTCATATCAGACAAAATAGACTTTAAAACAAAGACTATTAGAAGAGACAAAGAAGGACACTACATAATGATCAAGGGATCGATCCAAGAAGAAGATATAACAATTGTAAATATTTATGCACCCAACATAGGAGCACCTCAATACATAAGGCAAATACTAACAGCCATAAAAGGGGAAATCGACAGTAACACATTCATAGTAGGGAACTTTAACACCCAACTTTCACCCATGGACAGATCATCCAAAATGAAAATAAGTAAGGAAACACAAGCTTTAAATGATACATTAAACAAGATGGACTTAATTGATATTTATAGGACATTCCATCCAAAAACAACAGAACACACATTTTTCTCTAGTGCTCATGGAACATTCCCCAGGATAGATCATATCTTGGGTCACAAATCAAGCCTTGGTAAATTTAAGAAAATTGAAATTGTATCAAGTATCTTTTCTGACCACAACGCTATGAGACTAGATATCGATTACAGGAAAAGATCTGTAAAAAATACAAACACATGGAGGCTAAACAATACACTACTTAATAACGAAGTGATCACTGAAGAAATCAAAGAGGAAATAAAAAAATACCTAGAAACAAATGACAATGGAGACACGACGACCCAAAATCTATGGGATGCAGCAAAAGCAGTTCTAAGAGGGAAGTTTATAGCAATACAATCCTACCTTAAGAAACAGGAAACATCTCGAATAAACAACCTAACCTTGCACCTCAAGCAATTAGAGAAAGAAGAACAAAAAAACCCCAAAGTTAGCAGAAGGAAAGAAATCATAAAAATCAGATCAGAAATAAATGAAAAAGAAATGAAGGAAACGATAACAAAGATCAATAAAACTAAAAGCTGGTTCTTTGAGAAGACAAACAAAATTGATAAACTATTAGCCAGCTTCATCAAGAAAAAAAGGGAGAAGACTCAAGTCAATAGAATTAGAAATGAAAATGGAGAAGTAACAACTGACACTGCAGAAATACAAAAGATCATGAGAGATTACTACAAGCAACTCTATGCCAATAAAATGGACAACCTGGAAGAAATGGACAAATTCTTAAAAAGGCACAACCTGCCAAGACTGAATCAGGAAGAAATAGAAAATACGAACAGACCAATCACAAGCACTGAAATTGAAACTGTGATTAAAAATCTTCCAACAAACAAAAGCCCAGGACCAGATGGCTTCACAGGCGAATTCTATCAAACATTTAGAGAAGAGCTAACACCTATCCTTCTCAAACTCTTCCAAAATATAGCAGAGGGAGGAACACTCCCAAACTCATTCTACGAGGCCACCATCACCCTGATACCAAAACCAGACGAGGATGTCACAAAGAAAGAAAACTACAGGCCAATATCACTGATGAACATAGATGCAAAAATCCTCAACAAAATACTAGCAAACAGAATCCAACAGCACATTAAAGGGATCATACACCATGATCAAGTGGGGTTTATTCCAGGAATGCAAGGATTCTTCAATATATGCAAATCAATCAACGTGATACACCATATTAACAAATTGAAGGAGAAAAACCATATGATCATCTCAATAGTTGCAGAGAAAGCTTTCGACAAAATTCAACACTGATTTATGATAAAAACTCTGCAGAAAGTAGGCATAGAGGGAACTTTCCTTAACATAATAAAGTCCATATATGACAAACCCACAGCCAACATCGTCCTCACTGGTGAAAAACTGAAAGCATTTCCACTAAGATCAGGAACAAGACAAGGTTGCCCATCTCACCACTCTTATTCAACACAGTTTTGGAGGTTTTAGCCACAGCAATCAGAGAAGAAAAGAAAATAAAAGGAATCCAAATTGGAAAAGAAGAAGTAAAGCTGTCACTGTTTGCAGATGACATGATACTATACATAGAGAATCCTAAAGATGCTACCAGAAAACTACTAGAGCTAATCAACGAATCTGGTAAAGTATCAGGATACAAAATTAATGCACAGAAATCTCTGGCATTCCTATACACTAATGATGAAAAATCTGAAAGTGAAATCAAGAAAACACTCTCATTTACCACTGCAACAAAAAGAATAAAATACCTAGGAATAAACCTACCTAAGGAGACAAAAGACCTGTATGCAGAAAATTATAAGACACTGATGAAAGAAATTAAAGATGATACAAATAGATGGAGAGATATACCATGTTCTTGGATTGGAAGAATCAACATTGTGAAAATGACTCTACTACCCAAAGCAATCTATAGATTCAATGCAATCCCTATCAAACTACCACTGGCATTTTTCACAGAACTAGAACAAAAAATTTCACAGTTTATATGGAAACACAAAATACCCTGTATAGCCAAAGCAATCCTGAGAATGAAAAACGGAGCTGGAGGAATCAGGCTCCCTGACTTCAGACTACATTACAAAGCTACAGTAATCAAGACAATATGGTACTGGCACAAAAACAGAAAGATAAATCAATGGAACAGGATAAACCCACACACATGTGGTCACCTTATCTTTGATAAAGGAGGCAGGAATGTACAGTGGAGAAAAGACAGCCTCTTCAATTAGTGGTGCTGGGAAAACTGTACAGGTACATGTAAAAGTATGAGATTAGATCACTTCCTAACACCATACACAAAAATAAGCTCAAAATGGATTAAAGACCTAAATGTAAGGCCAGAAACTATCAAACTCTTAGAGGAAAACATACGCAGGACACTCTATGACATAAATCACAGCAAGATCCTTTTTGCTGTCCCACCTCCTAGAGAAATGGAAATAAAAACAAAAATAAACAAATGGGACCTAATGAAACTTCAAAGCTTTTGCACAGCAAAGGAAACCATAAACAAGACCAAAAGACAACCCTCAGAATGGGAGAATATATTTGCAAATGAAGCAACTGACAAAGGATTAATTTCCAAAATTTATAAGCAGCTCATGCAGCTTAATAACTAAAAAACAAACAACCCAAGCCAAAAATGGGCAGAAGACCTAAATAGACATTTCTCCAAAGAAGATATACAGACTGCCAACAAACACATGAAAGAATGCTCAACATCATTAATCATTAGAGCAATGCAAATCAAAACTACAATGACATATCATCTCACACCAGTCAGAATGGCCATCATCAAAAAATCTAGAAACAATAAATGCTGGAGAGGGTGTGGAGAAAAGGGAACCCTCTTGCATTGTTGGTGGGAATGTAAATTTATACAGCCACTGTAGAGAACAGTATGGTGGTTCCTTAAGGAACTACAAATAGAACTACCATATTACCCAGCAATCCCACTACTGGGCATATACCCTGAGAAGACCATAATTCAAAAAGAGTCATGTACCAAAATATTCATTGCAGCTCTATTTACGATAGCCTGGAAATGGAGACAACCTAAGTACCCATCATCGGATGAATGGATAAAGAAGATGTGGCACATGTATACAATGGAATATTACTCAGCCATAAAAAAAAACGAAATTGAGCTATTTGTAATGAGGTGGATAGACCTAGAGTCTGTCATACAGAGTGAAGTAAGTCAGAAAGAGAAAGACAAATACCATATGCTAACACATATGTATGGAATTTAAGAAAAAAAATGTCATGAAGAACCTAGAGTTAAGAGAGGAATAAAGACACAGACGTACTGGAGAACGGACTTGAGGAAATGGGGAGGGGGAAGGGTGAGCTATGACAAAGCGAGAGAGAGACATGGACATAAATACACTACCAAATGTAAGGTAGATAGCTAGTGGGAAGCAGCCGCATAGCACAGGGAGATCAGCTCGGTGCTTTGTGACCGCCTGGAGGGGTGGGATAGGGAGGGTGGGAGGGAGGGAGACGCAAGAGGGAAGAGATATGGGAACATATGTATATGTATAACTGATTCATTTTGTTGTAAAGCAGAAACTAACACACCATTGTAAAGCAATTGTACTCCAACAGAGATGTTAAAAAAAAAAATGTTCTCTGACCAAACTAGAATGAAATTAGAAATCAATAACAGATGGAAAGTTGGAAAGGCACAAACATGTGCAAGTTAAACAACACAATTCTAAATAATCAATGGGTCAAGGAAGAAATTCAAGGGAAATTAGAAAATACGAGATGAATGAAAATGAAAAATATCAATACAACATACGAAAACTTATGGGATGCAACAAAAGCTGGGAGATTATACTTGTAAATATCTACAATACACACAAAAAAAGAAAGATCTCAAATGACTAAGCTAACCTGCTACCTTAAGAAACTAGAAAAAGAAGGGTACACTAAACCTAAAACATAAGAAGGAAGAAAATAAAGAGTGAAGATAAACAAAATTTAAAAATGGAAAAACACTATGTAGAGAAAAATCAACGAAACCAAAAGGTGTTTCTTTAAAAAGATTAACAAAATTTACAAACCTTTAGCTAGACTGATCAAGAAAATAAGGGAAAAGACTCAAATTACAAAAATCAGGAATGAAAGTGAGTTTGTTGCTACTGCTCTTACAGAGATAAAAATAGTAAGAAAATGCTATGAACAATTGTATGCCGACAATTAGATAACCTACATGAAATGGACAAATTCCTAGAAACATACAAACTATCAAAACTGACTCAAGAAGAAATAGAAAACTAGAATATACTCCAAAACAAGCAAAGAGATTCAGTCCATAATCAAAAACTTCCAATAAGGAAAAACCTAGACTAGATGAATTCACTGGTAAAGTCCATTAAACATTTAAAGAATAATTAACACCAATCCTTCTTAAACTCCTTCAAAAAGTAGAAGAGTAGGAAACACTTTCTAATATG
The DNA here is from genome assembly GCF_964270905.1 of Leucopleurus acutus. NCBI lineage: Eukaryota > Metazoa > Chordata > Mammalia > Artiodactyla > Delphinidae > Leucopleurus > Leucopleurus acutus. Next base: position 120,087,631 of record NC_139148.1, on the reverse strand, counting down.
AAAACAATGTTACCCTAGTACCAGTGCCAAACAAAGAGATCACAAGAAAACTACAGACCAATATCCCTTATAAATCAACACAAAGTCCTCAACAAAATACTAGAAAATCAAATCCAGCAGCATATAAAAAAGATTATGCACCAAATGGTGTTTGTCCCAGGAATGCAATGTTGGGTCAACATATGAAAATCAATCAATATAATACATCATATTAATAAAGGGAAAAAAACACAAGATAATCTCAATAGATACAGAAAAAAACCTCTTGATAAAAATCTAAAACGCTTTGGGACTTCCCTGGTGGTCCAGTGGTTAAGAATTCACCTTCCAATGCAGGGGACGCGGGTTCTAGCCCTGGTCGGGGAACTAAGATCCCATATGCTGTGTGCCACAAGGAAAAGATTCCAAGTGCTGCAACTAAAGACCCAACGCCACCAAATAAATAAATAAGTTTTTTAAAAAAAATCTAAAACCCTTTCATGATAAAAAAAAAACTCTCAGCAAACTAGGAATAGAAGAGAACTTCCTCAAACTGATAAAGGGCATCTATGAAAAACCCAGAGCTAACATCATACTTAAGGGTGAAAGGCTGAATGCTTCCCCCCCTAAGATCACGAACAAGACATGAATATCTGCTCTTGCCACATTTGTACTGAAAGTTAAGGGCATTTAGACAAGAAAAGGAAGAAATAAAACTATCTCTACTCACAGATGACCAGGGAAGCCCCCTGGTCAACTGATTTTTGACCGTGGTGGCAAGTCAATTCAACGGGGAAAGAATAGCCTTTTCAACAAAAGGTGCTGGGACAATTGGATATCCACATGCAAAAAAATGAATTTGGACCCCTAACTCATATCATATATAAAAATTAACCCCGAATTGTTTAAAGATCTAAATTTAAGAATTAGATCTATAAAACTCTTAGAAGGAAACATAGGTATAAATCTTCATGACGGGTTTCCCTGGTGGCACAGTGGTTGAGAGTCCACCTGCTGATGCAGGGAACACAGGTTCGTGCCCTGGTCCGGGAGATCCCACATGCCATGGGGCAGCTGGGCCCGTGAGCCATGGCCGCTGAGCCTGTGCGTCCGGAGCCTGTGCTCCACAACAGGAGAGGCCACAACAGTGAGAGGCCCGCGTACCACAAAAAAAATAATAATCTTCATGACTTTGGTTTAAGCAACAGTTTTTTTTAATATGTCATCCAAAGCACAAGCAACAAAAGAAAAAATAGATAAAGTGGACTTTATCAAAACTAAAAACTTTTGTAGGTCAAAGGACAGTATGAAGGGGACTTCCCTAGTGGTCCAGTGGTAAAGAATCCACCTTCCAATGCAGGGGACGTAGGTTTGATCCCTGGGAACTAGCATCCCACATGCCACTGGCAACTAAGCCCATGCGTCACAACTACTGAGCTTGCGCGCCTAAACTAGAGAGAGAAAACCCGCACGCCACAACTAGAGAGAAGCCTGTGCGCCACAACAAAAGATCCCACGTGTCTCAGTGAAGATCCCATGTGCTGCAACTAAGACCTGACGCAGCCAAAAATAAATAAATAATAAAAAAGGACAGTATGAAGAGAGTGAAAAGACAACCCACAGAATGGGGTAAAATATTTGCATATCATGTATCTTATTTTTTAAACTTGTATATAGACTATATAAACAACACACGCCAATAATAAAAAGATTAAAAAACCAATTTAAAATGGACAAAGGATTTGAATAGACATTTCTCTAAAGAAGATATACAAATAGCCAGTAAATGTATGAGAAGATGCTCAACCTCGTTAGTCATTAGGGAAATGCCAACAAAGACCACAATAGAATCCCATTTCATATCTGCCACGATGGCTATAATTAAAGAAAAAGAAGACAGAAAGTAACAAGTGTTGGCAAGGATGTGGAGAAATTGGAACCCTCATACATTGCTAGTGGAATGTAATATGGTACAGCTGCTTTGGAAGAAAATTTGACAGTTCCTCAAAAAGTTAAACATAAAGTTACCATATAGCCTAACAATTCTACTCCTACATATATACCCTATAGAATTGAAAACATATGTTCACAGAAAAACTTGTATGCAAATGATCATAGCAGCATAATTCATAATAGCCAAAAGTAGAAACAACTAAATATCTATCAACTTACAAATGAATAAACAAAATGTGACCTATCCATAGACCGGAATTCCACTTCGCCACAGTAGTAATGAAGTAGTGATACGTTACCACATGCATGACAATTGAAAACATCATGCTAAGCGAAAGAAGCCAAATACATAAGGCACATATCGTGCAATTCCACTTACATGAAATGTCCAGAAGAACAAATCCACAGGGACAGAAAGTAGATTAGGAAAGAGAGGCAGAATGAGGTAAAAAATAATTTACTTGCTCAAGGTCACAGGGCTACTAAAGCAGCAAAGTCAGGATTTGAAATCACATCTTTCTGACTCAGTGACTCCTAACAATTCTACTGTCTTCATACATTCATCACTCACTCAACAAACATTGATTATGCACCGAATACATGCTAAGCACCAAGAATAAAATCATAACTAAGTCACAACAAACTGTACCTTCCAGGAACTCACAGTAGAGAATGGAAGACAGATGTGAAAACAACAAAGAAGTGGCCACTCAAGACTGAAATAAGGGCAATTGTAGAAGTACCTAAGAGAAGGATGAGTTGTATTAGCTCAGGTCTTCTGAAAAGCTGAGGCCAAGACAGGATTAAAGGAGCAAGGATTTTATTAGAGCAAATGCCTGTGTGAGAGAAATTAGGAAGGGAGCCAGAAAAACACTGGGAGAGTCATCGGACCATGATGGCAAGTCTGACATGAATGAAGTAAAGAGGGAGAAAATGTTGGGTGGTAGCACCCTAGACTGCCATTGCAGCCTAAAGGAAGTTTGACAAAGCTGCTGATAGAAACTCCACAAACCAAAGTCAAAATCAAAAAAGAGCCATGTCTCCCAGGAACAAGTCTGCCTTAGCAACCCTTTGGTCTTCAATCATTGACTGGGAGCACCCCATGAGACACAGCCCTTGATGCAAACCTGGAGATGGATTTCACAGAAGCGCAGCAGCTGGGATCCTTGGTCAATTATGCTCCCTGTAGTTGGAGCTCTTCAAGGGTTAAGTGTCAGGGAAGGCTTGCTAGTGATTTTTGACCTGGCTTATAAGATTATAATCTACTCGCGGATAGGGACAGTATAAGGAAGAAAATCAAGCACCATGGAGAAAAGGAAACTGGGTGAGCAACTGTGGTACTTGCAAAGCTTTACACTAGCTATGGGTCTTGGTCCTTGGAGCTTTCAACAGAGCTTTTCTTGTCCTAGCTGTGTCCCCAGTGTCTTACACTTATAATCTAGTTCTTATTAAATATGTTACAAAATACAATATAATTAGATTATCATTGAATGTTGCATTGCTCAATGTAATTCAGCTCGTCATTTAACACATGGAAAATTTTGTGCATTAATATTCAGTCATTCCAGACAGTACTTCTGAAAGATTTGTGAGTTCATTTACATGTTTATCTGCTCTTTTCTCCTTGAGAGTAGGACTGTTCTTCCGCCTGATGATTAGAATGAATTGGATATTTTGAACTCATCCATCAGGTTTGGAAATGATCTCTTAATTGACGAAGGTGTTTAACAGTTAATTGAATATTTCTACTGTGAACTTCCATTTTTTTAAAGTACAGAAATAGCACAGCAGGGCTGTGGACAAGCAAAGAATGTCACACAAATATCTTTCTGTGTCTGTCCTGTTCTCTGCAATATCCCTGCTTCCTTGCAAACTGCTATGCACACAGTAGGGCACTCAATGAATATTTCATGATTTCATTTTCTATGAATTTTTGACAATTTAAATATATGGGAGTAAGTATATCTTTGTTACGTATAGCTATTGAGAAATTTAAGCTGATTTATAATGCTTTGAAAATCTGAATGTTACCAATTCATGTAGGTAGAATATTTGGTATCCAGGTCCTATTCAAATGCCTCATCAGACATTTATATTACATCTTCCTTCCCCTGCCCCTCTTCTTCCTAAACCCTCACCTTACAGCTGCCTAAAAGTTATAATAATGTATGGAATCCAGCCTTAAAGTCTAAAACACAGTTACTTTCTTTAACCAAGAATAGAGAAAACAATCTTATTGTGGAACACTTTCAACCATGAAAAATGATTTCCTGTATCTTTACTTAGAAAGTTATGACCTTCACTCATCTTTAATATGCCCAGACTTGGTGCCAACCAAGAGGCATTCATATTTCTTCCAATTTGTGCTAACCAAGAGGCACTGTATTTCTTCCAATTTTCAAATAAGTGTTTTAATGAAACTATTTGTTGGGAGTTGCTAATATGCATACTATCTTAGTACCCATAACCAATTATAATTGAACCATCACCTGAAAAAATTTGCTATTTGAAGCATACAATAAACTTGCCATTTGCTTTCTTTGGCAGTACCATTCTGACAGTCTCTTTGAACCTTCCATTAATCTGGTTGGACTTTTCATCTTATATCCAGAAATTATTTACCTGGGGAAGTGTCAATACACCAGGAAACAGATACTTGTTAGTCTGGGTCCTCCAAGAAGGAGAAGATACAAAGATGGAGTTATTGGAGAAAACACCTGTGAGGGAAAATATACCATGTGTTATGGCTCAAGAGCTGTCAGGCAGTAATACAGGTCTGACTCTGTGGAGGCGAGAGGGAAGGAAGGAAGGTTGGTTATGAAAAGTCGTACACTGCAGTGCAGTTCTAAGAAAATGTCAGCAAGACCAACAGGGAGTCACCCTTTAGAGGAGTTCTGTGTCTCCCAGGAGTGGGTCTCCTTTAGTATCTTTGACGGACTCAGTCATTGGCTAGGAGTAGCCTATGAAAATTTTGGTCTTGTGCAAATGCAGTGGAGGATTTAGAGCTCAGTAACTCAGATCATTCAATCAGGCTCCTTGAAGTTGGAGACCTGAGAGGTGCCTTTCATGGACAACACAGAAAGAAAACAGAGGTTTGCATCTCAAACTTCACACTCCTTTCTAAAAGCGTACAAATTGAAAGTAAAGTCTCATTTAGGGCAGAGGTGACTTGCCTCAGGCCAGAAACTCACTGATTCATTCAAATCATACTTTAGGGATGCAATTAAGCACATAACCTTTGGCTCACACAGAGCTGGGCTCAAAACCTACCTCCCCCACTTAATGGTTATGTGAATTTGGGCAAGTCACTTTAAAACTGAGTCTGGGGACTTCCCTGGTGGTCCAGTGGTTGAGACTCCTTGCTCCCAATGCAGGGGGCCTGGGTTCGATCTCTGGTCGGGGAACTAGATCCTACATGCATGCCGCAACTAAAGATCCCGCGTGCTGCAAATACACATGCCGCAACTACACATGCCGCAACTAAGAACCGGAGCAGCCAAATAAATAAATATTAAAAAAAACAACAACTGAGTCTCAGCTTCTTCATTGGCTAAGTGAAGATAATGATAACCATGCTTGCCAAATAAGGACTATTGGGAGGATTAAATGAGATAACCTCCCAGGTCCCATGGGGGAGGGGATGCCTTGGCCCCTGGTTTCTTAGCACAATCTGTTACTCCTTCCGCTTCCTCAATCCCTTGATGCAAAGTCTAACAAGAAGAGTCTCAATTCGTCATCCCTTTGCCCAACCTCAGGGTTGTGGGCGCCTACTAGTTATTTATTTATTTATTTATTTATGGATTTCATATGTTTATTTTTTTAACATCTTTATTGGAGTATAATTGCTTTACATTGTTGTGTTAGTTTCTGCTGTATAACAAAGTGAATCAGCTATACATATACTTACATCCCCTTATCCCCTCCCTCTTGTATCTCCCTCCCACCCTCCCTATCCCACCCCTCTAGGTGGTCACAAAGCACCGAGCTGATCTCCCTGTGCTATGCAGCTGCTTCCCACTACTACTATTTATTCTTAATCTACCCTGCCTTCAAGGACTAGCAACCCCCAACCCGTAGTCTGAGAAGCACTCCTCCCTTTAATCTAAACATGTGGTTTCCATAAAAATCACCACAGTCTTATGTGACACCACATGGTTGTAGACTCGAGCCAACCTGGATCAATCAGAGTCCTTCCTGAAAATGTTTAAAGCCAAATATGAGGAGCAAATCAATCAAAACCATAAGATATGGGACTTCTCTGGTGGTGCAGTGGTTAAGAATCTGCCTGCCAATGCAGGGGACACAGGTTCGAGCCCTGGTCCGGGAAGATCCCACGTGCCGCAGAGTAACTAAGCCCGTGCACCACAACTACTGAGCCTCCATGCCGCAACTACTGAAGCCCACGTGCCTAGAGCCCACAACAAGAGAAGCAACTGCAATGAGAAGCCTGCTCACCACAACGAAGAGTAGCCCCCGCTCGCCGCAACTAGAGAAAGCCCGTGCGGAGCAACAAAGACCCAACGCAGCCAAAAATTAATTAATTAATTAAAAAAATAACATAAGATATAACAGTCCAGCATCCTCTCAACAGCCACAGTTTCTGTCAGGAGGAGGAAGGCAGTGTGCCGTGAGATAGAATGGGTCTGACACATACACTGCTATATAGATAAATGACAGAGGGTCACATTTGTACTCAATTCTCTGGACCTAGTTGTTCCTGTGGTTGGGTTGTTCAAACTGTTCTATGGATTCTGATATCCCTTTTTACCTAAAGGACTTTGAACTGGTTTGTTCTCACAACAAAGGTCCTAACAAAAATAACCAGGGTCCTATTGTTGGCTCTTTTCACTGGTCCATATTCTTTCCCAAGTAAGAAGTGAACCCTCCAATGAGTCTTCCTTACAGAGCCAATTAACTTCCCTCAAAAGAAACAAGTGTGGACTTCGTTCTTCTATCATGGCTTTTTCCTTCTCCCAAATCTTATGGAGTCAGTTAATGAAGAGCATGGAGTTTGGAGTCTGACAGACTTGGGTTTGAATCCCAGTTCTTCTATTTATTGGCTATTTGATTCTAGGCAAGTTAAATAATCAGAGCTCCAGTTACCTCACCTCTAAAATGGAAATTCATACTTACCTCAAAGTGTTGTGAATATTCCTTGAGTTAGTGCACAGAAGGCACTTTACATAGTGCCTGCAACAAAGCAATTCACAGTGGACAAGGGAAAAGAAGTGGCTGTCCTTCTGTGTGTATGGGAAGAAATAAAACACCAGCTGGTCACCTTTAAACAAGGTGGGCAGCTTCAGAGTTTGCATCTATCCATCTGGCAGGAGGCCTCCGATGGGAAGGCTGCTGTCCACTAGCCTCTCAACATATGCAGCATACCTTCAACATACCCAAAAAGTAATCTAGTTACAACTGGACTACCAGAGAGAAAGGCTTACTTTTGTCCACCAATCACCAGCCAGCTTATTACTCCCCAACCTGGGATTCCTGAGGCCAACAATAGTGAACAATCTAGACTCTTACTGATAAGCATAAAACAAAAAGCTAACAGACACAGATGAGGAAAAGTTCTTTCAGAAAAATGCCAGCCAATAACTGAAGAAGAAATGATAGAAACAGAAAATCACCATCTACCTGAGTATAATGAAATAACTAATTCAAGTCAAAATCATCAATGGATTTATAAACCATTGGGTAAAAAGCTGCTGGGAAACGGGATATTCCCATGATGCCAAAGTATCATTCCACTGATTATGTGTTAATCAGTTGGGAGAAAACATTACGATGGAGCAATTAGTCTGTCACCACGCAAACCTACTGTTCAATCTTGTCATCACTAATAGTGGGACTTATGTGGGGCAGACACCATGTGCTTCCTGATGTGTACAGCATCACCTCTGAATTATTCACGCAAAAAGTATTTAACCAGACTCAGATCAAGCCTCTTGATCTAATATGCAGTTTTTATGAAATACAGGGGATTTAAAAAACAAGTTAAATAACACCATGAGAAAAACTCAGAAAGTGGGGCATTCCACAGGACAGATGACCTGGTGTCTGAAACAAGTCAATGTCAGTGGTCTTTTATGTTCTGCCCACCAAATTCCCCCCACATATCCTATAAGCAACTCTCCAGACACCAGCTGGGTATCCAACAATTCAACTCAATTCTGACACTGTCTACCCAGAGATAGCATCAGATTCCACAGGTTAAGGGTTCAGTCCTACAAGACTGCTTCCCACCACAGGTGATACCTGTATTTCTGATCTCTGGGCTATAAATCAGAGGTTCCTACAACTCCCACCTTGGGTTCAATTAATTTGCTAGAATGGCTCTCAAGATTCAGAGAGACATTCTTCTATCTAGATCACCAGTTTATTATAAAAGGATATACTCAGGAACAGCCAGATGGAGGCAATGCATAGGGCAAGGTATGAGGAAAGGATGCAGAGTTTCTATGCCCTCTCCAGGTGTGCCGCTCTCCCCAAATCTCCACGAGTTCACCAGCTGGGAAGCTCTCCAAACTCTTTATGGAGGCTTCATCACATAGGCATAGCTGATTAAATCATTGGCCATTAGCGATTGATCCAACCTTCAGCCCCTCTCCCCTCTAATCATTTGGTTGGTTCCACTGACAACTAGCCCCCATCCTTAGGTGCTTTCCAAAAGTCATATTATTAACGTAGCAAAAGACACCTTTATATTCTCATCACTTAGGAAATCCCAAGGGTTTTAGGAGCTTTGTGCCAGAAAGGAGACAAAGACCAAATACATATTTCTTATTAGAAATCACAGTATCACACATGAGGGAAAAAAGGTGGAGAGACAGCAGGACTGTTCTAGAGTAGGAGGGGCTTAAGAGCAACATGCACCAAATGATGCTTGATTGGAATCTGGTTTGAATAAATCAGCTGTAAAGACATTTTTGGTGCAATCAGGGAAATTTAAATGCAGACTGGATGTTAAAGGATACTAGAGAATTATTGTAAATTTTGTAAGATGTAATGATGGTACTGTGGTTATGTAGAAAAAAATGTCCTTTTTGTTAGTGATGAGTGTAAAAATTATGTAGGGGTGAAATACAATGTCTATAATTTAGTTTAAAATATTTCAAAAATAGATTAAGTGAATATAGCAAAATTATTATAATCACTAAATCTAGATGATGGCTTATGGGTGTTCATTAAACTATTCTACTTCTCTATATAACAGAAATTTTTCAAAATAAAAATGTTTTAAGATTTTTTTCATACATACAAAAGCTGAAGGAATTCATTACCAGCAGAACTGCAATACAGGAAATGTTAACAGAAGTCTTTTAGGCAGAAAGAAAATGTTACCAGATGGAAATCTGGATATACACAAAGGAATAAAGGATACCTGAACCTAAATATAGAATTTTTAACTTATTTTTTAAATCACTTTAAAAGATAACTGAGTCTTTTCTACTTGGACCCAGGCTAGAGATTAAACACGGCCTCTGGCAGATTGGAAAATTAAAATGTGTCAACAATTATAAATGGGTGATTACCAATAAAAATAATTATTCTCACTTCTCTTAGAAATTTGGAGGTTCTGGAAAGTCTGGTCCTTACATTTTCTCACAGCAACAGTTGTCTTAAGTTGAATGATGGCTGGCCTTGAACTCCTTTTATAAAGGGGAAAGCTGGAGAATAATGAGACTGGTATTCACCTTCTTGCACAAAGAGAATGATAATTTTATAGTTAAGGAAAAATCAGATGAAGGAAGATAGGTTTTAGAAGTACAAGAAAAGAAAGACCAGCGCTGTTTTGCCTACAAGTTCATGGCTCATCTGCTAGGACGCCAGGCTTGAGAAGCAACATGGCTTCTGATGGTGCAAGCCCTTCAGGGAAAATGAAAGTTTTTTGCTTTTTTCTGGGATCTGTTTGCCTGCACTGAGTGTTTAGTATGATTTATTGGGAATCGCAAGACTTAGCACTTTAATTTTTTTTTTTTTTTTTTTTTTTTTTTTGCGATACGCGGGCCTCTCACTGTTGAGGCCTCTCCCGCTGCGGAGCACAGGCTCCAGACGCGCAGGCTCAGCGGCCATGGCTCACGGGCCCAGCCGCTCCGTGGCATGTGGGATCCTCCCGGACCAGGGCACGAACCCATGTCCCCTGCACCGGCAGGCGGACTCTCAACCACTGCGCCACCAGGGAAGCCCTTTAATTTTTTTTTTTAATACATTTCTCCTAGGTTGGGATAGGAGGTACAGGTTTACTAGATTAAGGTTTGCTGTTTTTGTGAAGGTGGATGTTAGCACTTTCAGAAGAGGGTGAGTCATTTTCCAAAAAAGCCATTTTGGAAGACTTTACAGAGATAAAGAAAGCATGTAAAACAAATAATTACTTTTCTCCTCATCTTTCTCAAATTTGGAAATTTTTTCCTTTGTGAGATGGCCATAAAAATTGTGAAATTCTGTAATGCCAAAGTTAAGGGAAAAAATGAAATTTTTATCGCCTTAGAGGGTAAATGGTCAGAAAACCTACTTTCTGGTCCCATTCTATACACAAGTGAGTGATACAGAGAAAGCATCACAGGGATGGCTGGCATCTCCAGAGTCTTGTGCTTTGTCCTTCACTGCACTGCTTGCAATCTTATCATGAAAGTGCAGAGAGTCACATAGTTGAAAGTGTTTCCCACACTCAGTGGTCTGTACTTGCATATGTAGAGTGGAGAAAAAGAGAATTTTTCACACTTAATCAAATTACATTTTTAAATGAAGGGAAAATACCCACAGCTAACATCATACTTAATGGTGAAGGACTGAATACTTTCCCCCTAAGATCAGAAACAAGACAAGGTGGTCTGCTTTCATCAGTCTATTCAACATTGTACTAGAATTCTAGATGAGGCAATTAGGCAAGAAAAAGACACAAAAGGCATCAAAGTTGGAAAAGAAGAGGTAAAGCTATTCTATTAGCAGATGACACAATGTTATATAGAAAAAGCCATGAAGAATCTACAAAAAAACTACTAGAACTAACAAATGAGTTTAGAAATCTCACAAAATACAGATCAATATACAAATATCAATTGAATTTCTACACACTTGCAATGAACAGTCCAAAAATGAAATTAACAATTCTACTTACAATAACATCAAAAAGAATAAAATAGTCAGAAATACATTTAGCAAAAGAAGTTTAACACCTACACACTGAAAACTATAAAATATCATTATGAAAAAAGGAGACCTAAAAATGGGGAGTGGCCAAGATGGCAGAGTAGAAAGACCCTGAGCTCACCTCCTCCCATGGGCACACCAAAATTACAACTATTTATGGAGCAACCGTTGATGAGAAAGACCTGCAGACTAGCAAAAAAGATCTTCTACAGCTAAAGATATAAAGGAACCACAACCAGACAGGTAGAAGGGGCAGAGATGCAGTAGAGTTAAGATCCACATCCCTGGGTGGGTGAGCCTCAAATGGGAGAATAATTCCAACTTCAGAGGTTCTCCCCAAGGAGCAAGGGGTTTGAACCCCACACCAGGCTCCCCAGCCCAGGGGTCCTGAACCAGGAATAAGAGCCCCCAGATCATTTGGCTTTGAAGGCCAGCAGGGCTTACTTTTCGGACAGCCAGAGGGCTGTGGGAAATAGACTCCACTCACAAAAGCTGCACACAAAATCTCACATGCTCCACGACCCAAGGCAGAAGCAGTAATTTCAAAGAAGCCTGGGTTAGACCCACCTGCTGAGATTGGAGAGGCTCCAGGAAAGACAGAAGGTAACTGGAGCTCACTTTTGGGATACAGATGCAGGCAGCAGTCATTTGGGGGAGGTTGTTCTACCACGAGGACAATGGTGCTGGCAAGTGCCCTTTTGGAATCCTCCCTCTAGCTTATTAGTGCCAGGAACCAACCCGCCCATCAGCCAGTCTGCACCAGTACTGGGACACTTCAGGCCAAGCAGCTAGCCAGGCAGGGACACAGCCCCAAGCACCAGTAGGCTGGCTGCCTAGGACAACCTGAGGCCCACGCCACCCCAGTACTGGCCCCATCAACCAGAGGGCCAGGACCCAGACCCACCCCCCAGCAAGTCAACATCAGAACCACCTGGCCACAGCCCCACCAACCAGAGGCCAACATCAGCTTCGAGAAACACTGCACCCCTTAGCTGGCTGCCCCAGGATCTGGCCCCACTCAGTGGGCCAACAGTAGGTCCAGGAACCCCAGCCCAGCAACCACCCACCCCAGGACTGGGCTCCACCAATCAGTGGACCAGCACTAGCTCTGGGCACTGCTGGGGCTCTGCAGCCAGCAGCATTGTGACACAGCCCGATCCACCAGCAGCTGACAGCCTCCATCCACGCAAGGCAGGGCCTTGCAACCATCTGGACCAGGCACCAGCCATAACTATCAGACTGCCCACAGTACAAAACCTGCTACAACAGAAACGCCCAAGCAGCTCATATACAGGACAACCCTAGAGCATATAGCTCTGGTGACCAGAGGGGAGTGTGCTACTGGGACACATAGTACATAACTACAAAAGACCACATACCCAAGGTTGAAAAACAAAATGAACCTACCAAATACACAGAAATAAAAACAGCAAATTAGGCAAAATGAGGCAACAGAGGGAAGTGTTCCAAACAAAGCAGTAAGATAAAACCTCAGAAGAAGAACTAAGTGAAGTGGAAATAAGAAATCTACCTGATAAGGAGTTCAAGGTAATGATTATAAAGATGTTCAAAGTACTTGAGAGAAGAGTGGATGAACAGAGTTAGAAGTTTTTAATGAACAGTTAGAAAATATAGAGAAGAACCAAATAGAGCTGAAGAATATAATAACCAATAATAATAAATACACTAGAAGTAATCAACAAGATGATACAGAGGAACAGATCAGCTAACTGGAAAACAGAGAAGTAAAATCACTCCAGCTGAACAGCAAAAACAAAAAAAATTTAAGAAAATTAGGACAGTTTAGGAGACCATTGGGACAACATTAAGCATACTAATGTTCACATTATAGAGGTCCCAGAAAGGGGGCGGGGAGAGAACATATTTGAAGACATAATAGCTGAAAATTTCCCTAACCTGGGAAAGGAAAACAGACATCCAGGTCCAGGAAGCACAGTAACAACCCAAAGAGGACCACACCAAGACATGCTGTAATTAAAATAGCAAAAATTAAAAATAAAGAGAGAATGTTAAAAGCAGCAAGGGAAAAGGAGCAAGTTATGTACAAGGTAACTCCCATAAGGATATCAGCTGACTTTTTAGCAGAAACTCTGCAATCCAGAAGGGGGAGGCATGATATATTTAAAGTGATGAAAGGGAAAAATCAACAATCAAGAATACTTTGGGAGCAAACAGAATCCAACAGCACATTAAAAGGATCATACACCATGATCAAGTGGGGTTTATCCCAGGAATGCAAGGATTCTTCAATATATGCAAATCAATCAATGTGATAAACCATATTAACAAATTGAAGGAGAAAAACCATATGATCATCTCAATAGATGCAGAGAAAGCTTTCAACAAAATTCAACACCCATTTATGATAAAAACCCTCCAGAAAGTAGGCATAGAGGGAAGTTTCCTCAACACAATAAAGGCCATATATGACAAACCCACAGCCAACATCGTCCTCAATGGTGAAAAACTGAAAGCATTTTCACTAAGATCAGGAACAAAACAAGGTTGCCCACTCTCACCACTCTTATTCAACATAGTTTTGGAATTTTTAGCCACAGCAATCAGAGAAGAAAAAGGAATAATAGGAATCCAAATCAGAAAAGAAGAAGTAAAGCTGCCACTGTTCGCAGATGACATGAAACGATACATAGAGAATCCTAAAGATGCTACCAGAAAACTACTAGGGCTAATCAATGAATTGGGTAAAGTAGCAGGATACAAAATTAATGCACAGAAATCTCTGGCATTCCTATACACTAATGATGAAAAATCTGAAAGTGAAATTAAGAAAACCCTCCCATTTACCACTGCAACAAAAAGAATAAAATACCTAGGAATAAACCTACCTAAGGAGAGAAAAGACCTGTATGTAGAAAACTATAAGACACTGATGAAAGAAATTAAAGATGATACAAATAGATGGAGAGATATACCATGTTCTTGGATTGGAAGAATCAACATTGTGAAAATGACTCTACTACCCAAAGCAATCTACAGATTCAATGCAATCCCTATCAAACTACCACTGGCATTTTTCACAGAACTAGAACAAAGAATTACACAACTTGTATGGAAACACAAAAGACCCTGAATAACCAAAGCAATCTTGAGAAAGAAAAATGGAGCTGGAGGAATCAGGCTCCCAGACTTCAGACTATACTACAAAGCTACAGTAATCAAAACAGTATGGTACTGGCACAAAAACAGAAATATAGATCAATGGAAGAGGATAGAAAGCCCAGAGGTAAACCCACACACATATGGTCACCTTATCTTTGATAAAGTAGGCAAGAATATATAATGGAGAAAAGACATCCTCTTCAATAACTGGTGCTGGGCAAACTGGACAGCTAAATGTAAAAGAATGAAATTAGAACACTCCCTAATACCACACCCCAAAATAAACTCAAAATGGATTAAAGACCTAAATGTAAGGCCAGACACTATCAAACTCTTAGAGGCAAACATAGGCAGAACACTCTTATGACATAAATCACAGAAAGATCCTATTTGACCCACCTCCTAAAGAAATGGAAATAAAAACAAAAATAAACAAATGGGACCTAATGAAACTTCAAAGCTTTTGCAAAGCAAAGGAAACCATAAACAAGATAAAAAGACAACCCTCAGAATGGGAGAAAATATTTGCAAATGAAGAAACTGACAATGGAGTAATCTACAGAATATACAAGGCACACATGCAGCTCAATATCAAAAAAACAAACAACCCAATCCAAAAATGGGCAGAAGACCTAAATAGACATTTCTCCAAAGAAGACATACAGATTGCCAACAAACACATGAAAGAATGCTCAACATCACTAATCATTAGAGAAATGCAAATCAAAACTACAGTGTGGTATCACCTCACACCAGTCAGAATGGCCATCATCAAAAAATTTACAAACAATAAATGCTGGAGAGGGTGTGGAGAAAAGGGAACCCTCTTGCACTGTTGGTAGGAATGTAAATTGATACAGCCACTACGGAGAACAGTATGGAGGTTCCTTAAAAAACTAAAAATAGAACTACCATATGACCCAGCAATCCCACTACTAGGCATATACCCTGAGAAAACCATAATTCAAAGAGTTATGTACCACAATGTTCATTGCAGCTCTATTTACAATAGCCAGGACACGGAAGCAACCTAAGTGTCCATCAGCAGATGAATGGATAAAGAAGATGTGGCACATATATGCAATGGAATATTACTCAGCCATAAAAAGAAACAAAATTGAGTTATTTGTAGTGAGGTGGATGGACCTAGAGTCTGTCATACAGAGTGAAGTAAGTCAGAAAGAGAAAAACAAATACCGTATGCTAACACATATATATGGAATCTAAAAAAAAAAAAAAAGGTCATGAACCAAGGGGCAAGACGGGAATAAAGACACAAACCTATTAGAGAATGGACTTGAGGATACAGGAAGGGGGAAGGGTAAGCTGGCACAAAGTGAGAGAGTGGCATGTACATATATACACTACCAAATTTAAAATGGATAGCTAGTGGGAAGCAGCCGCATAGCACAGGGAGATCAGCTCCGTGCTTTGTGACCACCTAGAGGCGTGGGACAGGGAGGGTGGGAGTGAGGGAGACGCAAGAGGGAAGAGATATGGGGACATATGTATATGTATAACTGATTCACTTTGTTATAAAGCAGAAACTAACACACCATTGTAAAGCAATTATACTCCAATAAAGATGTTAAAAAAAAAAAGAATACTCTGGGAAGGCTTTCATTCAGATTTGAAAGACAAATCAAAAGTTTTACAGATAAGAGGGAATTCTCTGGTGTTCCAGTGGTTAAGACTCTGTGCTTTCATTGTCAAGGGCCCAGGTTCAATCCCTGGTCAGGGAACTAAGATCCCGCAAGCCACGAGGCACTGCCAAAAAAAATAAAAATTAAAAAAATGTTTTACAAACAAGCAAAAGCTAAAAGAGTTCAGCACCACCAAACCAGCTTTGCAAGTAATGTTAAAGGGACTTCTCTACAGAAAAGAAAAGGACACAGCTGGAAATATGAAAATCACAAAAGGAAAGATCTCAATGGTAAAAGCAAATATACAGTAAAAGTAGTAGATCAACCATTTATAAAGCAGTATAAGGTCAAAAGACAAAAGTAGTAAAATCATCTATGTCCACAATAAGTAGTTAAGGGATATACGAAACAAAAAGATGTAAAATATGATGTCAGAAACAGTAAACATGGGGACTTCCCTGGTGGTCCGGTGGTTAAGAATCCACCTTCCAGTGCAGGGAATGTGGGTTCAGTCCCTGGGGAACTGAGATTCCACCTGCCATGGGGCAACAAAGCCCACAGGCCACAACTACTGAGAATTCACACTCTGGAGCTTGCGCACCACTAGAGAGAAGCCCACACACCGCAACTAAAGAAGCCTGTGTGCCAGAGTGAAGAGCCCACATGTTGCACCGAAAGATCCCACATGCCACAACTAAGACCTGATGCAGCCAAATAAATAAATAAAAACAGTAAACATGGGGAGGGGAGTAAAAATGCAGGGTTGTTAAAATGCTTTCAAACTTAAGAGAGCAGTAGCTTAAAATAATCATTATATAAATATGTGTACATATATATGTGTGTGTGTGTCATGGAAACCACAAATCAAAAATCTATAATAGATACACACACACAAAAAGAAAGGACTCCAAACATAACCCTAAAGATAGTCATCAAATCACAAGGGACGAGAACAAAAGAAGAAGAAAGGAACAAAAAAGAACTAAAAAAAAAGATTAAAAAAATGACAACAAATACATACGTGTCAATAATTACTTTAGAGAGAGTGGCATGGACATATATACACTACCAAATGTAAGATAGATAGCTAGTGGGAAGAAGCCACATAGCACAGGGAGATCAGCTCAGTGCTTTGTGACTACCTAGAGGGGTGGGATAGGGAGAGTGGGAGGGAGACGCAAGAGGGAGGAGATATGGGGATATATGTATAGCTGATTCACTTTGTTATAAAGCAGAAACTAACACACCATTGCAAAGCAATTATACTCCACTAAAGATGTTAAAAAAAGATATATGAACAACTTTATGCTAATAAATTTGGAAACTTCCATGAAATGGACCAATTCCTAGAAAAACACACCTTATCAAAACTGACACACACACAAAAATAGATAATTGAAATAATTCTATACTATTAATAATTACTTTGCCACACACACACACAAAAAAAACCTCCAGGCCCATATACATTCACCAGTAAATTTTTCCAAAGATTAAAGAAAGAAATAACACCAAATTTACATAAACTGTTCCAAAGATTAGAAGAATAGGGAATACTTTCCAACTCATTTTATGAATCCAAGACACTAATGAGTACATTATAAGAAAGGAAACATTTAATTTAAATATTCTAAACAAGTATTAGCCACCTAATCCAGTGATACATAAAAATAATAATTTGTCACAACCAAGTAGGTTTTATTCTAGGAATAGAATTTCAAATTTCTATCAATATAATTCACTACATTCACAAAGTAGAGGGTAAAATATCATTATCTCAATAGATGCAAAAACTTTTTGATAAAATTCAACATACATTTTTGATGAGAAAAAACTCCTAACTAGTAATAGAGAGGCCTTTTGATAATATGATAGAGAGGATTTATAAAAACCTATAACAAATATCATATTTAATGGTGAAATACTGAAAGCTTTCTCTCTGACATTGGAAAAGAGATAGATAGCCCTTATCAACACTTTCATTTAACATTAACATGAAGTCAATCCTAGCAAGTATAATAAGGCAAGAAAAATAAAGTATATCAGGATTAGAAAGAAAAATTGTCATTATAGATTGTATTATCAACCAAATGCAAATTAATATGTAGGTAAAATCAGGAATTTCCTCTAAAATCAGGAATAAGACAAGGATGCCCACTCTCACTACTTTAATTCAACATAGTATTGGAAGTCCTAGCCACAGCAATCAGACAAGAAAAAAAAATAAAAGAGTACAAACTGGAAAGGAAGAAGTAAAAGTTTCACTATTTGCAGATGACATGATACTATACATAGAAAATCCTAAATATGCCACTAAAAAACTACTAGAACACATCAATGAATTCAGTAAAGTTGCAGGATACAAAATTAATACACAGAAATCTGTTGTATTTCTATATACTAACAACAAACTATCAGAAAGAGAAATTAAGAAAACAATCTCATTTACAATCACATCAAAAAGAATAAAACACTTAGGAATAAATCTAGTGAAGGAGTGACAAGACCTGTAATAGGAAAACTATAAGACACTGATGAAAGAAATTGAAAATGATACAAACAGATGGAAAGATATACCATGCTCATGGATAGGAAGAATTAATATTGTTAAATGACCACACTACCTAAGGCAATTACAGGTTCAGTGCAATACCTATCAAAATACCAATGGCTTTTTTTTTTTTTTTTTTTTGCGGTACGCAGGCCTCTCACTGTTGTGGCCTCTCCTGTTGCGGAGCACAGGCTCCAGACACACAGGCTCAGTGGCCATGGCTCATGGGCCCAGCCGCTCCGCGGCATGTGGGATCCTCCCAGACTGGGGCATGAACCCGTGTCCCCTGCATCGGCAGGTGGACTCTCAACCACTGCTCCACCAGGGAAGCCCACCAATGGCATTTTTCACAGAAGTAGAATGAATAATTCTGAAGTTTGGATAAAAACACAAAAGACCCCAAATAGCCAAAATAATATTGATAAAGAAGAACAAAGCTGGAGGTATCATGCTCCCTGGTTTCAAACTATACTCCAAAGCTATAGAAATCCAAACAGTATGGTACTGACACAAAAAAAGACATATAGATCAATGCAACAGAATAGAGCCCAGAAATGAACCAAACTTATATGGGCAGTATGACAAAAGAGACAAGAATATACAATGGAGAAAAGTCACCCTGTTCAATAAATGGTGTTGGGAAAACTGGACAGGCACATGCAAAAGAATCAAACTGGACTACTTTCTCACTCCATGCACAAAAATAGATTCAAAATGGATTAAAGACTTAAATATAAGACATGAAACCATAAACCTCCTAGAAGAAAACATAGGCATTATGCTCTTTGACATCAGTCTTAGTAATATTTTTTTGGATATATCTCCTCAGGCATGGGAAACAAAAGCAAAAATAAACAAATGCAACTACATCAAACTAAAAAGCTTTTACACAGCAAAGGAAATTATCAACAAACAGAAAGGCTTTTAGTGTTACTGAGTGGGAGAAGCTATTTGCAAACAGTATATTCCATAAGGGCTCAATACCCAAAACATACAAAGAACTCATAAAACTGAACATCAAAAAAACAAACAACCCAATTAAAAAATGGGCAGAGGATCTGAATAGACATACAGAATAAGACATACAGATGGCCAACAGGCACATGAATAGATGCTCAACATCACTAATCATCAGGGAATTGCAAATCAAAACCACAATGAGATATCACCTCACACCTGTAGAATGGCTATTATCAAAAAGACAGAAAATAAGTATTGGTGAGGATGTGGAGAAAAGGGAACCTTTGTGCACTGTTGGTGGGAATGTAAATTGGTGCAGCCACTATGGAAAACAGTATGGAGATTCCTCAAAAAATTAAAAATAAAACTACCATACAACCCAGCAATTCCCCTCCTGGGTATTTTATCCAAAGAAAATGAAAATACTAATTAGAAAAGATATATGCACCCCTATGTTCACTGCATCATTATTTACAATAGCAAAAATATATAAGCAACCTAAGTGCCCACTGATAGATGAATGAATAAAGGTGAAGTGGTATATATATTGTATATATAATGGAATATTACTCAGCCATAAAAAATAATGAAATTTTGCCATTTGGGACAACATGGATGGACCTAGAGGATATTATGCTAAGAAATAAGTCATATAGAGAAAGGCAAATACTGTATGATTTCAGTTATATGTGGAATCTAAAAAACAAAACGAACAAACACAACAAAACAGAAACAGAGTAATAGATACAGAGAACAAACAGGTGGTTACAAGAAGGGAGGGGGCTGGGGGGAAGAAAGAAACAGGTGAGTGAGATTAAGAGGTGCAAACTTCCAACTGCAAAATATTGGGCTGGCCAGAAAGTTCGTTCAGGTTTTTCCATAAGATGGTATGGAAAAACTCGAACAAACTTTATGTCTAACCCAATAAATGCATCACAGGTATGAAACGTACCATGTGGGGAATATAGTCAATAATTATGTAATACCTTTGCATGGTGACAGATGGTAGATAGACTTATCTTTGTGATCATTTTGAAATCTATAGAAATATCAAATCACTATGTTGTGTACCAGGAACTAACATAGTATCGTATGTCAATTATACTTCAAAAACAAACAAACTCATAGAAGAAGTGATCAAATTTGTGGTTACTAGAAGTGGGCAGGTGAGAGAAAGGGGAATTGGAGGAAGGCAGTCAGAAGGTACAAACTTCCACTTATGAGATAAATAAATACTAGGGATATAGTGTACAACATGATAAATATAATGAATGCTTCTGTATGTTATATATAAAAGTTGTTAAAGAGTAATACCTAAGAGTTCTCATCACAAGGTAAAAATATATTTTTTTCTATTTCTTTAATTTTGTATCTATATGAGTTGATGGATGTTCACTAAACCTATTGTTGTAATAATTTCATGATGTATGTCAGTCAAATCATTATGGTGTGTACCTCAAACTTTTACAGTGCTGATGTCAATCATATTTCAATAAAACTGGAAGAAAAAAAAATAAAACTTTCAAAAATAAAATAAAAAATAAAGGAGACCTAAGTAAATAAAAAGACATTCCATGTTCACAGATTGCAAGATTTAGTATTATTAAGATGTCGATACTCCCCCACATTGATCTACAGATTCAACACAATCCCCATCAAAATCCCACCTGCTTCCTTGCAGAAACTCTAAAGCTGATCCTAAAATTCATATGGAAATACAAGGAACTCAGAATAACAACAATCTTGAAAAAGAACAAAGTTAGAGGATTCATACTTCCCAATTTCAGAAAGCTAGAGTAGTTAACACTGTGTGGTACTGACACAGTATAGGTATATGGATCAATGGAGTAGAATTGACAGTCCAGAAATAAACCCTTACATCTAGTCAATTGATTTTTGACAAGGGTGGCAAGACAATACAATGTAAAAAGAATAGCCTTTCAACATATGTTGCTGTGACAGCTAGGCATCCACATGCAAAGGAATGAAGTTGAATCTCTACCTAACAACATATACAAAAATTAAGTCAAAATGGATCAAAGATCTCAGTGTAAAAGCTAAAACTATAACATTCTTAGAAGAAAATATACATGTAAATCGTCATCACCTTGGATTAGGCAATGATTCCTTAGAATGGACATCAATATTATAAGTGAGAAAAGAAAAAATAGATAAATTGAACCTTATCAAAATTAAACTATATTGTGCTTCAAAGGACATGATCAATACAATGAAAAGAAAACCCACAGAATGGGTAAAAATATTTTCAAGTCATGTATCTGACAAGGGACTATTAAAGAACTTTTACAACTCAATAATAAAACAACAAAGAATCCAATTTTTTACATGGACAAAGAATCTGAAAAAACATTTCTCCATAGAAGATACACGAATGAACAATAGGCACATGAAAAGATACTCAACACCATTAGCCATCAGGGAAATGGAAATCAAAGTCCCAATGAGATACCACTTCACACCCCCTAGAATAGCTCTAATCAAAAAGACGACAATTACAAGTGTTGTAGATGATGTGGAGAAATGGAAACACTCATACACTGGTGGTGGGAATGTAAAATGGTGCAGCAACTTTGGAAAAGAGTCTGGTAGTTCGTGAAAGGGTTAAACATACAGGTACCATATGACCCAGGATTCTATTCCTAGATATATACCCAAGAGAACTGAAATATATGTTCACACAAAAACTTGTACACAAATATTCATAGCAGCATTATTCATCATAGCAAAAAACTTAATGGTACTGTGGTTATACAGAAGAAAAGTCCTTTTCGTTAGAAACGCATATAGAAATTTTGTACAGGTAAAATATCATTTGATATCTGTAATTTATTTTTAATATTTCAAAAACAGGTAAAGCAAATACGGCAAAATTCTTACCCAAATGTCCACCAACAGGTCAAAATTTACTCAGTGATATACTCTTAACTATATTGATATGAAATCTGAGTATTTCAAAATAGGAGAATATAAAATAAAAATGATAAGCAATTAAACCCGTAAACTTTAAAGCACTGTGCGTCTTGCAGGATCTTAGTTCCCTGACCAGGGATTGAACCACCCAGGCCCAGTCCTAACCACTGGACCACCAGGGAATTCCCATAAACACAAATCACTCTTAATCACGTGGTCAGGAAGTTTAATGCCTCTATTAATAAATATTTCTTGAAATAGAAGAGTTATAAGAGGAAAGTGCCGTACTAATCCAGAGCTAATTTTCCAGATTAATCTAACACCAGTGAAAGGCAACACGGGATAAATTAAAAGTATAATAAGTTTCTCATCTTGTCAGGTTGATATGGAAAGGAGAGACAAAATTACTGTTGAATTTTTTAAATTGATGGAGAAATACAGGTTCAGATACGTTTGTTAATCATTTAAAGGAAAACAACAGAATATAAATTTAAAGTAGAACTTTTTAATCACCCTAAAGAATAAAAACACTAAACAATATGAAATTTGTTTGTTCCAGCAAAATTGAGGGAATAAAATTAAGGAAACAATAAAACAGAAAAGGGCTTCCCTGGTGGCGCAGTGGTTGAGAGTCTGCCTGCCGATGCAGGGAACACGGGCTCGTGCCCCGGTCCAGGAAGATCCCACATGCCGCGGAGCGGCTGGGCCCGTGAGCCTGCGCGTCCGGAGCCTGTGCTCCGCAGTGGGGGAGGCCACAACAGTGAGAGGCCCGCGTAGCGCAAAAGAAAAAAACAAAAAAAAAACCAGAAAATATTTTTTAAAAGTTAGAAGGAATAGGAGCAAATAAGCTATTACAATAAATGCAAATAGGCTGACTTTCCTTAATAAAAAACAAAAACTCTCAAAGTAAAATAACTCCTTAAATCTAGCTATTAACTGTTCTAGCTATTAACTGTTCACCAAATAATTTGATATAAAAAGGTTAGTCATAAAAATATGGGCAATGATATACCAGGAAAATTCAAATAAAATGAAAAAAGGAAGGCCATATTAATCTCAAAGTTGACTATAAAGCCAAAAGCATTAAATTAGACACAAAGTGGTATTTCATAATAATTAAGGGTATAATTACAAAGAAGATAACATTATCATTAACCTTTATGGAACTACATAGCAGCACAATTTATTCTTTGAAAAAAAACCTTAGAAATACCTAGATAATTCATAAACCTATAATTGTACAGGAAATTTTAACACACCTCTCTCAGAATTTTATAAGATCAAGTAAATATGTAAGAAATAAGGGTTTAAATAATGATAAGCTTGTTTTTTAATCAATATAGAAAGAATTTTATATCCTGAATACATGTTTTCTTAAATGTTCTGAGAACACCTCTGAAAACTGGCCTCAAAGAAAAGCTAAAAACTTCTAAAATCTTACATGTTACATTGCCGATCACAATTTTAAAATAACACAAGAAATTAATCATCAAAAATTAGGTGTGAATTTTTAACCATCCAGAGGAAATCAAAATTGTATTAAAGACAATTTGAAGGTTACAGAAAATGATCAAAACCTATAAGATGCAATGAAAATCATACTCAAGGGAATTCCCTGGCGGTCCAGTGGTTAGGGCTCCATGCTTCCACTGCAGGGGGTACAAGTTCAATCCCTGGTTGGAGAACTAAGATCCCACATGCTGTGTGGCGTGGCCAATAAATAAATAAAATTTTTAAAACTCATACTCAAGAGGAAACCCCATAGCCTTAAAGTATTTTATTATTAAAGAAGAAAGACTGAAAATACATAAGCAACACATTCAACTAAAACTGAACTAGGAAAACAAAGTGGGAAGCCAAAAGAAAGTATGATGAAGAAGTAAATTTAAATGAAACAGAAATTAATATATTAATTAGATATTAAGTAGATATGATTAGTACAACCAATGTCTTCCTAAAAAAAAGCGACTATATAAAAAACTTGCAAAACTGACCAAGAAGCAAATAAAACTAAACCATACAATGTAAGTAATGATAAAGTAGATGCAGAAGAGACTTTTCAAATTATAAGAAAATAGTATGCACAACTTTATGCCATTGAAAATTAGATAAAATGAACCATTTTCTAGGAAACTATAAATTTGAAAACTTGACTCAAAAAGCAACAAACACTATAAATAAAACAATAGTCACAGAAGAATTCAAAAAGTTTATCAAAGATCTATCACCAAAAATTTTTCTTTAAAGTTTGCAACCTCTCAAATGTTCGGGAAATGGGTAATTATTGTGTTATTTAAATTATTCCAGACAATAGGAAAAAACAACTTATGAAGAAAAGAAAACAGCTTTTCCTTGAGGCCAATCAGTTTTCAGAGGTGTTCTCAGAAAAATTTGGAAGACTTCTGTAACACTTGTACCAAAACCTGATGAAAGTAATTCAAATTCAATCTCACTTATGAATTTAGAAGCAGATATCATAATTATTAGCAAATCAAAGCCAGTGTTACAAAAGTTCATTACATTAACTTGTTAGATGAGATTTTTAAAAAATAATAAAAAGGTCATCCCATTAGATGTCAAAAAGGCATTTGATAAACTTCAACAGTCACTCCTGATTGTAAAACCTGGGAAACCTAAGAGTAGAAACATCTTGATCAATAAAAAAGCCAATATCAGAAGCCAATGTAATATCATGATAGAGGTCAGTGCTCTATAAACATTAAAATCAAAACCAGGACAAATATGTCACTGCCTC
Source organism: Leucopleurus acutus (assembly GCF_964270905.1). Lineage (NCBI taxonomy): Eukaryota > Metazoa > Chordata > Mammalia > Artiodactyla > Delphinidae > Leucopleurus > Leucopleurus acutus. The sequence continues at coordinate 120,062,565 of NC_139148.1, read as the reverse complement.
TGTATTGTTCTCAACCTTTTGTCTGATGCAATAAGACAATAAAAAGAAATGAATAATAAATGTTAAAAAGAGAGAACAGATGATACAACAGTCTCCAAGAAAATAAATTACAATTAATAAAGGGTTCAGTGAGGTGGCCCATTACAAACTATGCCTAAAACCAACCCATCACTTTCCTTTATACAAGCAATAACCTGTTAGCAAATGTAATGAAAAACACCTCATTCACCATAACAATAAAAATTACTCTCACTCTCAATAACAATAAAAGTTACAAAGTACCCAGGAATAAACCAGGGATAACAAGAAAAGTGTTAAGACTCATGCTAAGAAAATTCCAATGAAGGACATGAAAAAATACCTAAATCCTGCGTGGGAGACTCAATTTTGTAAAGATGTTAGTCTCCAGAGAACATGTATAAACAATGTAATTCCACTCAGAATTCTATTTTTTTCCAAATTATAGACAAAATAAATTATAGATTTATCACAGATTTAAATAAGAAGAATAGCTATAATTTATTGTGGACTTACTATGTGCCAAGCATTGGGCTGGCTTGTTTACAATCATTAACCTTAATTTTTTTTAATCCTTGGAATGACTCTATTTTTATGCCTATTTTACAGATGGGGAAATCAAGGTACTGAGACGAAAAGTGACTTGCCCAACGTTACACAGCTAGAAATTAGTTGAACACACCATTGTAAAGCAATTGTACCCCAATAAAGATGTTAAAAAAAAAAAAGAAATTAGTTGAGCAATAATTCAACTTATTTTTGAGAAATAAAAATTGTATATATTTAAGGTATACAACATGACATTTTGATATATGTATACATTGTGAAATGATTACCACAATCAAACTAATCAACACATCAAACATCTCTACAGTTACCAAGGTGTGTGTGTGTCCACGAGCACACCTGTGCGTGTGCAGGAGAACACTTGAGATCTACCACTAGTTACTATGTGCCTTGCCTGTTTAAGTGTGTAAAAAATTAAAACCATAAAAGTATCAGATATTACTCAGCCATAAAAAGAAGCGAAATTGAGTGTAGTGAGGTGGATGGCAACCACCTAGAGTCTGTCATGCAGAGTGAAGTGGGTCAGGGAGAGAAGGACAAATACTGTATGCTAACACATATATATGGAATCTAAAATATATATATATATATATATATGGTTCTGAAGAACCTATAGGCAGGACAGGAATAAAGATGCAGACGTAGAGAATTGACTTGAGGACACGAGAAGGGGAAGGGTAAACTGGGACAAAGTGAGAGAGTGGCATGGACACATATACACTACCAAATGTAAAATAGATAGCTAGTGGGAAGCAGCCGCATAGCACAGGGAGATCAGCTCGGTGCTTTGTGACCACCTAGAGGGGTGGGATAGGGAGGATAAGAGGGAGATACAAGAGGGAGGGGATATGAGAATATATATATATATATATGTATAGCTGATTCACTTTGTTATACAGCAGAAACTAACACACCATTGTAAAGCAATTATACTACAATAAAGATGTTAAAAAAAAAGTATCAGAAAAAATATATAGAAGGGAATTCCCTGGCAGTCCAGTGGTTAGGACTTGGTGCTCTCACTGCTGGGGCCCCGGGTTCGAACCGTGGTTGGGGAACTAAGATCCCACAAGCCATGCGGCACGGCCAAAACATATATATTGATACGTATATAGATATACGTATATATATACACATATATAGATATGTGAGGAGTTTTGTATTTTGTTTTTAATCATGGGGTAGAAGGCCTTTCTTTGCTTGACATCAGGGCCAGGAAATAACAAGGAAAAAGGAACTTAAAAGGAAAAACCTAACATCTCTGCTTACATAAAAATCGAAAACTTTTGTATAGGAACTTTTGTATAGGAATTAAAAAGATACCAGAAACAAAGGTGAAAAAAAAAAAAAAAACGACAAACAGGAGGAAATAGTTACGATATTTATGACAAATACTTACTATGCATACAATGCAGAAAATGCATATCAATGCATATCAATTTTTAAATAATAATCAAAAAAAGAAAAATACACAGGGAGTTCACAGAAGAAATCTACAAAATATCAAGAAATAAAAAGATACTCAATTATTTAAAAAATAAATTTATTTGTTTATTATTTTTGGCTGCCTTGGGTCTTTGTTGCTGCGTGCAGGCTTTCTCTAGTTGCAGCGAGCAGGGACTACTCTTCCTTGCAGTGCTCAGGCTTCTCATTGTGGCAGCTTCTCTGGTTGTGGTTGTGGAGCACGGGCTCTAGGCGCACAGGCTTCAGTAGTTGTGGCACACGGGCTTAGTTGCTCTGCGGTACGTGGGATCTTCCTAGACCAGGGCTCAAATCCGTGTCCCCTGCATTGGCAGGTGGATTCTTAACCACTGCGCCACCAGGGAAGTCCCGATACTCCATTTTATCAAAATCAATGCAATTCAATTTTATGGAATCCTTAATAAAAGATAGGGTAGATTTATTTGTACTCACATAAAAAATGTTCACAAGACGCTATTGAGTAAAAAAATAAAATTACAGACTACTATGCAAAGTTTGATCCCAATCTATAATACATGGTAAATGTGTGCATGCTGTGCTTAGAAGGAGTTTGATAGTGGGAACTTAGCGGAGTAGGATTATACGGCAGGAGAAGGTAGACAATTTCATTTACTGTTGCATGTGATTTTGCAGGGGTTTTGGGGGGGGTTTTTTTTGCAATGTGAACGTACTTTGATAATTCATCTGTATTGATTTTTATAACAATATTGATCAAAAGTAGTGCACACTGGAAAAACTACAGAATCACATGGAGCAGATTATATATTATATACATTAAGCATTTTATATATATATATATATATATATATAAAACAAGCAAGAAAACGTGAAAAATACAAGGTAAAAATAATAATGCTTACGTTTGTATTGAGGGTAGGGGATCTTAGAAGAAACACTCTTAGCCGTGAATAGTTATATCTGGGGTTTGGGGTTGCAGAGGCCTTTAATTTTTATTTAACATGGTCCATTTCAGTATTGTTTGACACTAAGTGGAGGAAAACTGCACCTGTTAGTCATGTGTAAATCAGTGAGAAATTCACTGGCCTGGGAATGAGAAGAACTAGGTTCTGATACCAACCCTGCCCTCTTGAGCTTCCAGTTTCTAAAATTTAAATTCTCTCCAGTTTCTAAAATTCTCCCAGTTCTAACAAGCTATCATTTTATGATGCTACATAATTCGAATTTCATTCATTACAAAATAACATTATCAGCATTTGAAAAATGCCTGAAAATGACAACACTTCATGAGGAAAAAATTAAATACTTGAAGAGTTCACCATTTCTATCCTCAGTTCTTGTTGCATGCCCATTTAGATTGCTTCCCCAGATAATAATCTATATTCTGACAGTTGGAAACAGCCAGCAAATAGGCACCGGGGTTTTGCACAATAGCAATGACCTCTGGTGTTGTCATGATCTACAAATAGCACAGGTCAAATGAGAAGGCTGCTTTTTGTTATTTTGTTTGCTTGTTTTGTACTTTCGGAAATACACAGAAATTAGATATTCAATTCCTACTCTGACATTGTTCTCTGTTTTTAGTCCCCCACATGCCCCACCTCCACCCCTATTCCAACCCCCTGCCGCATAGGTTCCTTGTTAGCAGCAATCACTTTCAGAGAGATCGTATCGTTACTGAAAGAACACCAAAATACAATTCTACTCGCAGTTAATCCTTGTCTTCTGCAGTCCTCCACAGTACAATCGCCTATTTCATTCATTGCTCCCCCATCTACAACCTGCACATATTTGCAGTCAATCGGAGAAGTAATTACTTTTGTATTGGGAACACCACAAGCCAACTCTTATTTCCACTGGACACAAATATCAATTAAGCATAAAATTCAGTTTAAGATTCAAGTGCTGCAGAACCTCCCACCAAAAAAGGAAAAAAGATTCAGTCTTATTCTTTAACAAGATTTCAGGCTTCATTTTGTTAAAAGGGGGAAAAAAGCAGGGATCTCTTCAAACAGTATAAATTGTCCAATTTTTTTAACTGTCCAATTTTTCATTTTTGGAGCCATGTTCTTGGTGCGAAATTAGGTATAAGTCTACCAAAATATATCTAAGAAATATAGAAAATGATGTTCTACATTTTGCAGTTGCCCAACAGATGTTCTGCTTAAATCAGATTAAAATTACCATTCGAAGACTATCGCTTGGATAATAATGGCAGAAACATATTCAAGGTAAATGACGGTTGGTAAGAATTAAATCTGCAAAAATAACAAACTTGGTTCTTGTGAGTGGTTTTACTGGGGCATGCAATCATTTGAAATGCATATGTTAATAGAAATCAAATATTGCAAAATAAAGTGAGCATCAGATTTCATTACATAAATAATCAAATAATTTCTCCTATATTATTATTTCAACCACTTAAAATTTAACAAAATCCACTATTCTGGCAAATACAAGAGAATCCTCCTAAACTAATACTGCGTGAGGATATTTTGTCTTGGGAAATGGTCCTCCCTCTACTGTTCCAAGTTGTGTTTTTCCCTTAATGACCTATTTTTCATTTGAAGTTATGTGCGTGTGTGTGTGTGTGTGTGTGTGTGTGTGTGTGCACACATGTATACAATACATCCACACAGAGACAAATGCCCACATACCCGATACAAACAAGAGGGCTGGTCCTTGACCAGCCTGTCTTCCTTCTCTTATTAATATAACTTCTAACCGCACACCAGAGCCTATAATCTTGAACTCTGAAAAACAAAATACATTCATCAATGTTTCAAAAGTAACCCCCAAGAAATGCATTCCTAAATCCTTTAAAATAAACAAATTAGAAGTCCAAGAATAGAAATTCAAGGAGATTTAAATTTGAATTAGCTTAACTACTTTTGACAAGTTTACACATGAAAGACACCCAGATTGTATGTACTACTTGCTGCTTTAAGAAGTTTCATTCTGTCTGTCTATATAAAAAGTTTCAACCAAAGTTAAATCAATCTCCTCTACTGATTTTCAACATTAGACAAATACCCAGCCTTTTTTTTTTTTTGAACCCTGCTTTCAGCCTGACTTTTTCCCCAATTGAAATTCAGGCCCTCAATGGTTGGTTTTTCTTGGTTCAAAATGTTGATAAAAAAGGGTTTTCTCCACTCCCTCAATTTGATGTGACAGGCTTCTGACATGAATAATGGAAGCATTTCTTTCACAGGCAAATCAACTTAATTTAGCAAGCCTTTATACTCTCAGTGGGCAAGCCACAATCCCCGAGATTCCATGAGAGCCTTTAAGTTAGACGAAATCTTTAGAATTTGCAGAAAATGTATAAAGTAAACAACACTTATTTTGTCACAATACTTGAATAACTTTTATGCAGGAGTTACAGATGAATATATTACTTCCTAATCAGATCTTGATTTACAAGCAATTTACAAGCTCAAGTGAAACTAGCCCTCAGTAAGAAAAATAAGAGAAGCCTTTACACAAATAAATTTTAAAGCCTGAAGATTGAAAACAAAACACAACAAAAAGCTGAGAAAACAAAAAACAAACACCCTCTCCTCCCGAAAAAAAAGACAAATAAAAATCAAGGTACATATGTACCTTGTAAGGCTGAGTGGAGTTTATACCAGCATTAGAAAAGAAGTATTTTGAACAATCCTTTTAAGCCGAATCTTGGAGAACTGAAAGGGAAGCACTTCCTAGCCATCAGATTAAAAGGAATAGATCCTACACTCACTTCCACTTCCAAATTAGGACACAGTTATTCCCCTGAGAACATTTCAGAACAGAAAGAAGACATGTTAATAATGCATTAGTGAAAGAGGGATGGGACTCATAATAAATCTAAGACATATGCCTTCTGAGTTGGCCATTGAGGAATGATTAAAAAATGAAGGCAATCAGGCTTGGAGTGCAACATATTTTGCATTGAAACAGTCTTTAACAGAATATGGCGGTTGGCATTTGCCCGCTGGCCTTTGGTATCATTTATATAAGGGGAAGATGGGAAGAAAGGAAAGAACACAGGACTGGCAATCTGGAGACCTGCTCCCAGCTCAGCCAGAAAATTTCCTGTGACCTTAGACAAGTCGTTTCTCCTCACTGGGTCTCTGATTCCTCTTTGGTTCAATGAGAAGGTAGAACTAGGTGACCTCTAAGTTTCCTTCCCGTGACTTCCTTGGTGGCGCAGTGGTTAAGAATCTGCCTACCAATGCAGGGGACGTGGGTTCGATCCCTGGTCCAGGAAGATCCCACATGCTGCGGAGCAACTAAGTCTGTGTGTCACAACTACTGAGCCCGTGTGCCACAACTACTGAGCCCGTGTGCCACAACTACTGAAGCCCAGGCACCTAGAGCCCATGCTCCGCAACAAGAGAAGCCACTGCAATGAGAAGCCTGTGCACCGCAACGAAGAGTAGCCCCTGCTCGCCGCAGCTAGAGAAAAGCCCACGCGCAGCAATGAAGACCCAACACAGCCAAAACTAAATAAATAAAATAAGGTTCCTTCCAAATCTAAAATGCTCTATTTCCATAGCCTGGTGACAAAAGTCTAGATAAGTGGTGATGAAAGTACTGAAGTATTACATCTATCTTAGAGGACGCTTACAACTCTGGGCTTGGGGCTTGACCAGGTTTAGCAGATCTACCTTGAGTTTCCTCTGGCAGTTTTCCATCATTTACTGTTTCCAAATATATTTTTTTAAACATGTGCTTGCATCTACAAAGAAAAACCCTAGCAACTGAGTTTCTTGGAACAAAAACAGTTCTCTTTACTCTAAACTCTTTTTTTCTTATTATCAACATCTGAGAGTATTTATAAAATGGTAAATCATACTTGAGAAGAAAATTTCACATACATGCACACTTTGTCCTGTCCTCAATGTATTATAATTTTCAGCATACAAATAAAAATATAATTCTGTCCCAATAATATATTCTTTCAGGGCTTCCCTGGTGGCGCAGTGGTTGAGAGTCCGCCTGCCAATGCAGGGGACACGGGTTCGTGCCCCGGTCCGGGAAGATCCCACATGCCGCAGAGTGGCTGGGCCCGTGAGCCATGGTCGCTGAGCGTGCGCGTCCAGAGCCTGTGCTCTGCAACGGGAGAGGCCAAAACAGTGAGAGGCCCACGTACCACAAAAAAAAAAAAAAAAAAAATATATATATATATATATATATTCTTTCAATAAGGAGATCTGTTTTACTGTGGTTTAAAATTTTTATGAAGCTATGTTCAAGGAAAAATAACTGGGTTCCTTAATTGTCAGACTTTTCATATTATATTTCAATCTCAATTTACATGTTAAGGCTGTGGGATTCACAAATTAGGAAGTAACTAACTGTTCCAGTAAAAAAAAAAAAATGATGCTCTAAATTTCAAATAGTAATAATACATCCTTAACTACAGTGAACTATTTTCACATAAATATTGTTTCAGAGAATAAAAAACTTAAAAAAAATACACACTACACATCTTTAAAGCCTCTCCTGTTCCCTCTCTCAATTAGCTAATCAGCCAACTGGCGGTTCCAACAATTACAAACGTCAGGGAAGGGAAAAAGGAAAGAAAAACGGGAACCTAGTCAAGGTAGAAGAAAATCCTTAATTTTAAAGGGTGTCCACCATTAACCTCTGAAGAATTTTACTCCACCTTGATGGATTTGTTATTCCCAGTCTCGACCCCTCCCACCTTCTTTCCCTATTATAATTGTTAGGTCAGTTAATTGGCTGATTAAGGATACCCTGGAATTTTTATTAACTGGCAATTAGATTCAGACCTAAGGCATATAGGATCCTTTCTGATTGGGAGTGTCCCTTGAGTTACAAAGATTAATAAAGTCAAATGGGTTTTACAGTTTGGTTTGGTTGATTTAGCCTTCTTGTATGTATATTTTAGCATCGTCCATAGTTGCTTTCAAACCAAACTGCATTCATTCACGAGGAGCAACCATTTAGTCTCCAGAAAAGTACATCTGGGAATTTTGTCTAATCACGAACCCTAGAGGTGTTTCCATGTGCTATAATAACAATTCTTATATTTTATTCACAACACTTATTTTCTTTATCTAAGTCCATTCTAACAGAAAACCCAAGTTCTCTGTTCAAAAAGCCCACAGGAGTATGATATAGGACATCCCTAATCCCCTTGGCCTAGTTAAATACTCTCAGAGTCTCTTTCCATAACTTCTCTAAGACAAGGTGGCACTTTATGAAGATCCATTATGCTAGGTGTCCAGTATAGGCAAGGCAAATGCTCCCTTACAAACCAAAAACGGTTTGTGTTATTAAGAAAATGGTGTACCTGTATTAAAATCACAGCCCAGTGAGGCAGAATTTGGCATATCAATAACATGGACAAGTGGCTGCAGAATGTATATGTGGTATTGGGAGGGTAGTCCCAGAAAAATGCTGAAAGCAGTATAAAGTAATAACTAAACCCAAGAGCTTTGGATCACATATGGCCCAAGTCAAAATTCTGGCTCTACCAGGTACTTAAAAGTGTGACCTTGGGTTAGTAACTGAGCATTGGTCTCTTCATCTGTAAGATGAGGATAATAACAGAAACCATCTCATAGGTTTACTGGGAGGATTACAAGATAACGCATGGAAAAACTATCTCAGTGCATGGCACGAAGTAAGCGTTCAATAAACAACATCTGGTCTTTCTTCATTCGGTTTACTGGCTGGTTAAGTAAACCAACAGGCTTAAGGGAATGTTTGCTATTCTGTAGATACAGTCAGAGAACTTGGGGAAACCTATAGAACAGCGATCACAGAGCACATAATCACAGTGTGTGAAGGATGGAAAGAGTTTGCTCATGATGGACCCAGGATTGGAGAAATGTAACATTCCTGGGATCTAGGTCTAAGTCAGGCCCAGAGAGCTGGGGAGGCCATGGGACCTTTCCAACTGCTAAGGCCTGCCAGTTATTCACAAAACCTGATGCACCTTCGGAGTGAGGCATGTGCAGAATTACCAGCCAACTCAGTATCCCTTGCACAAAGAGGTTAAAAGCATGGACTGTGGAACCAGACTTTTTAGGTTTTAATCTCTGCCATTACTAGCTGTTTGACCTTAGACAATGAAGCTAACCTCTCTGTGCCTCAATTTCTTCCTCTGTAAAATAGGGGACAGTACTAAGTCCCAAATTATAATCCATGTTATAAAATTAAATGAGTTAATATTTATAAAACTTTTAGAACAGTACCTGGCAAAATTTTGTTTTATGTAAGTTTTGGTTAAATTGAATAAATAAAACCTATAATGTACTAACAGTATTCACTTTGCCTTCATGTCACTGGCATCCTGCCCTCCAAATGGAAAGTGTTTAGGAGACATGATGGTGCATTTGATCCTTGTACCAGCTTTGCAAGATGGCAGTGAGATGACCAGAGGCCAGAAAGGAAAGATGGTGATGGAGCCAGGAGTTCAAAAGCCAGTACAGGTTTCCCCCGCTATCAGAAAGTAGAGCATCCCTATGAAATCCTGTGTGAGCCGAAATGGCATAAAACAAAGAAGCAGTTGCCTTCGGACACATCTTGCTAGGGGATGCACAAAATAAATGGAGACAAAACACAGATGCTCACAGACACAGTTCAAAGCTATGAAGGCTTGATGCTGAGATGTTGAGTGTAGCTCCCCGGGAAGAAGCTTGGCCATGACACTCTCACTGCTTGGGGTGCACTGTACTCTGCCTCTATAACTGCTTGCTGCAAAACAAACGCTAAATGTTATGTTCGCTTTCCGCCTTCTTTCGTAAAAGTGAAAATCCTCTTCAGATTTCTTTGGGTTAGCAAAAACAGGTACTAATGTAAGTCGAAAAAGCGAAGTGGCATAAAGCGAACTTTCGAAAAGCAGGGGATACCCATACTCATTTTTCTCGTTTACTGGTTTAATACCCCACTGACACATGGTGACATACGGTATCCACCACCTTTATTAGTCCCTTAACCTGAGAGAAAAAGGACAGGGAGCAGGTCTAGCACTGGACAAAACTGGCAAGGCAGTGAAGTCTATCTTTGAACCTTAATTCTCTCAGAGCTCCTCCCCATCTTAGAAGTTGCTTTCTCCTTTCCCTCCAACATGCAAGTGTTAAATCCAGTTCTTTAAAGAAAACTCCAAATGGAAACACAGAATGTTAAGAGTTGGAAGGTCTACGCCCGAGTTTTATGTCCTCATTTTATAGATGAGGTCATTGGTGCCCATAGAAAGGAAGTGGCTTTAGTTAAATGATCAAATTCATATTTTTTTCCAATCTCTTCAGATTCAGTATCAAGTTGCATTAGAGAAGAACAATGGACCACTCTCATCCCAACATTTGCCGTTTGGATTCTTTGTAGACTGGCATGACTTCCAAGAGTTCAAGCCAAATGCCACTTCGTGAGTTCTGATGTGCTGTTCACATGAGGCATTCCAATGCAAATCGAGTGTCTTGGTCATAACATCTTGGTCTTGTTCTTCTCCCAGATTTGCATCACTAATATATGCAAGTGCCGCATAGTCCAGGGCATCTGGGGGGTAAAACTACATAGGAAATGTTGCCCTTTCACAGTTCTGTTTTCTCAGTGGAAATTTAGTTACTATGGCAAGTTTCTCTAAAGTAGCATTTTACTCCAATTGTGAACCTGAAGGACTGTTAATCACATGACCAACGAATAAGTGATATGGATTGCATGTAGTAGTACAGAAGCAAAGAAGAGGCAGAATTTAGAGATTTAAAAAAGAGCTTATAGGGCTTCCCTGGTGGCGCAGTGGTTGAGAATCTGCCTGCCAATGCGGGGGACACGGGTATGAGCCCTGGTCTGGGAGGATCCCACATGCCGCGGAGCAACTGGGCCCGTGAGCCACAACTACTGAGCCTGCGCATCCGGAGCCTGTGCTCTGCAACAAGAGAGGCCACGACAGTGAGAGGCCCGCGCAAAAAAAAAAAAAAAAAGAGCTTATATGTGGTAACTATAGTTGATAACACCATATTGCATAATTGAGGTGTGGTAAGAAAATAAACTTAAATGTTCACACACACACACAAAGGTAAATATGTCAGGTGATGGATGTGTTCATTAACTCAGTGGGGAAGGGGAATCCTTTCACAGTGCATACGTATATCAAATCATCAGGTTGTACACTTTAAATATTTTACAATTTTGTCAATTATACCTCAGCTGGCGGGGGGGGGGGGCGTAAGAAAGGTATTGCAGAATCTAATCCTCCCCTCATTTTATCTATGAGGAAACTAAAGTCCAGAGAAGGCAAATCACAGAGCTAGTTAGGGCCAGAACAAAGTTGAGAACCCAGTCTCTCGAATCCTGGTCCAGGTTCCTTCCCCTACACGATTCTGTGCAAAAGTTTCAGTTTATGTGGAATTCCTTCAGCAATAGATATGTGACTTGAAGTGGATATGAATCATGTTATCATAGGGCACATTATTAGGACTTAGTCTAACAAAGGCACAGTCCCCTCTGTGTTAAACATGTTGCTTTCTTTTTGTGGGCAGAGAAATATAAGTTCAGTTAAAATCTTTCCAGGAGTTCTGAGTTTGGGAGATGAATGTTGCTAGGGAATACTAATAATAGGTCAAAATAGCACTCAAACCCTGTCTGTGTCAGAGCAGAAACACCCTAGAAATATTTACTCAGCACTCTACCTTTTATCATTTGAAAATGCTTGATTGTACTCAATTAAGGGGAGGGCTTTTTTTAGATAACCACACTGCATTTAGAGAAATCCAATCATATAGGATTTTTTTTTTTTTTTTTTTTTTGCGGTACCCAGACCTCTCACTGTTGTGGCCTCTCCCGTTGCGGAGCACAGGCTCCGGACGCACAGGCCCAGCGGTCATGGCTCACGGGCCCAGCCGCTCCGCGGCATGTGGGATCTTCCCAGACCGGGGCACAAACCCGCGTCCCCTGCATCGGCAGGCGGACTCTCAACCACTGCGCCACCAGGGAAGCCCCTCATATAGGATTTTAATAGTACATTTCTTCCTCTAATTTTTCTAGTCATCTGCTGATCTTTATTTGCCAATGGAAACCATACATCAACATTGCAGTTTGGAAGAAAATGAATAACATTTCTTGCTATGTTATAGGTCAACAGTTAATGCAGCGGAAGTTTCATTTCTCTCCCATTAAAATTGCTTATTTGCCTCATCTCGATGTATATCAAATGGTAATAAGATACGAAATATATAAGGTTGTGACCCAGGCCAGTAGGTTTTGCTGTTTCTAGGGTTTTCTTGTTAATTGGTTGCATTGTGTGTCAGATCTGATTCTTCCACACCATTGTTAAGGCTGATGATTCTTCAGAACACCGCTGAAAAGAGAACTAGAAGGAGTTTCACCAAAACAGGAACTAGCTCACATCTATAAAGGATGGTGATTCAAACGCCTATCAGTGTCATTTCATAGAAACACACTCCACCTGGTATGCAAGAGCCACAGCCAGCTTCTCTAGGAACCTCCAATTAAAGAGCTGAGACCTAGGCTTCCCTGGTGGCGCAGTGGTTGGGAGTCCGCCTGCCGATGCAGGGGACACGGGTTCGTGCCCCGGTCCGGGAGGATCCCACATGCCGTGGAGCGGCTGGGCCCGTGAGCCATGGCCGCTGGGCCTGCGCGTCTGGAGCCTGTGCTCCGCAGCGGGAGAGGCCACAGCAGTGAGAGGCCCGCGTACCGCAGAAAAAAAAAAAAAAAAAGAGCTGAGACCTATTTAAAAAACAAAAACAAGGAACTAGGAGCAAAATTTCCTAAGGACAGAGCAATGGTTTTTACTTTTATGGTTTGGAAAACAAAGTGCATTCCATCCTGTGAAACTCCTTGAGTGTGAAAAAGAGTGTTTTACCAGGAAAAAAAAGAAAGAAAGAATTTCAATTTGAAATTCTGCACTGAATTCAGAGATTTCAGGTTAGAACACATTTCTGGAAATAGAAAACTAATATGAAGAAATTACTCTTGCCAACGTCAAGTAATGACCTGCTCCATAGAGCTACGTATATTTTACTTCGCCTAATAAATGTCCTCTTCAGCTGTTAGTTGTAAGATTATTTTTTTGTAAATGAAATTCTATGCTAATCTCTCCGGTGGAGCTCACTTTTTGAACTAATGGAATATTGTTTTACAATGTGAATACTCCCTCTCTAATTTACCTATTGTTAGTGGTTGGATTTATGTTCATTAAATTGCTTAACAGAGAGCTAGCTTGCATATCCTTATCTCTGGGCACTTGAAGGATAGGACTTGGGGGAAGAAGAAAAGCAGGGTAGGAGCAAGGTAAGGACGCTGGCCAGGAAATCAAAAGACCTTGGTTGAATCCAGCTCCACCACTTACTAGCCGAAAGTCTGTGGCCAAGTCAGCATATCTTTCTGGGCCTCAATTTCCTTACCTGTAATAATGTCACATAAAGAAACTATGAGAATTGAATATAATCATCCATGCGAAAACACCTGGTAAACTATAAAATGCTAGACAAAGTTGATAATTAACAATAACAATTAATTAAATGCCCTCTACTCCCCCTTCCAAAGCCAACAATGGAAATGAAAATCAGTAGCTCCACAACAGGAAATCCCACAGCAAAAAACATCATTTTTTTATTGAAGTATAGTTGATTTTACAATGCTGTGTTAATTTCAGGTATACAGCAAAGTGATTCTGTTATTTATATTTTTTCAGATTATTTTCCATTATAGATTATTATGAGATACTGAATATAGTTCCCTGTGCTATACAGTAAATCCTTGTTGCTTATCTATGTTATGTATAGTAGTTTGTATCTGTTAATCCCAAACTCCTCTAATTTATCCCTCCCCCACCTTTCCCATTTGGTAACCGTAAGTTTGTTTTCTATGTCTGTGAGTCTGTTTCTATTTTGTAAATAAGTTTATTGGTATTATTTTTTCGATTCCACATATAAGTGATATCATATGGTATTTGTCTTTCTCTGTCTGACTTACTTCACTTAGTATGATAATCTCTAGGTCCATCGAAGAACATAATTTTAATCAAATAGCCTATGTTTGGAGCCCTGGCTTGAAAAGGAAATGAATCCTGTCAGGTAACATCAGAAAAGCCACACTGGGTTGCAGCTAACTTAGCCTGTGTGGAGTCTCTGGCATGGGCACCAAGGGGCACGTTGTGGGAATGAAAAAAAGCTTCACTCCAGACTGACTCCATTCAGAAAATGAGTGCAGAAAATCCCCAGGTGATCAGTGAACTTCAACTTTGTTAGGATCTATCTCAAATTTGATCCTGCAGAATATGTTGGGAGTAACTTATTAGATTAACTGACTTGAAAATACTGATCTTTTAAGGCCCAGTTTAGTTACCTCTTCCATAACCAGCCCCTAAATCTCTTCAGTTGGAATTAATTTCTCCCTAGTCTGTGCCCCAAATACAAGTGGTATCCATCCAGTAATGGCACTCATTCAAATTTCATTTATCTTAGAATTTGTGTGTGTATGTATATGCACATGCATGTGTGTATATATACTTGTGTACTGCCTTACTCACAGAGTATAATCTAAGCTCCTGAAGTCAGGAACCGTGTCTTGGTCATCACTGTACATCCTTCACAGCATCTAGCACATTGCCTTACACATAATAGTTGCTCAACAAGCACTGCTGACTGTTAAAGGGAATAAGAATTGTGCATTTACTGTTAAGGGGAGTATTTCCTTTTTTTCTGTGTCCTGTCTACTTCAAGCTTTAAGGTCGTCCCCTCATTTAATCCTGTGATTTAGGGAACAAGTCCATAGAGTAACAGCTGACTGTACGCATATTTTTGGAAAAATAGAAAAATCAGTACATAGCATAAGAATCATAATCACTGTTCTTGAAGCAAAGTGGCCGATGATCTCAGATCTGATAGCAGGCATTCCCATTCTGGATGGAACTGAATATAGCCGTATTGTTCAATCCCTCAGGGGAGATCAGTGTACTTGAGTTATCACAAGCCTCTATCCCAACTGGAGCCTAAGTCCATCTAGGACGGTATTGTCCAATACAGGAACCACCAGCCACATGTGCCTGTTTGAGCACGTGAAATGTGTGCAGACTGAATTGAGGTACAGTGGAAATATAAAACACACACCAGATTTCAAAGATTTAGTACAAGATTTTTACAATAATATAAAATATCTCATTAGTAATCTTTATATTGATTGCATGTTAAAATGAAAATATTTTGGATATATTGGGTTAAATAAAATATATTATTAAAGTTAATTCACTTTTTTTTTAATGTGACTATTAGAAAATTGAGAATTACATATGTGGCTTGCATTATATTTCCACTGGACAGCACTAAAATGGACTCCCCCAGAAAAGAATCTATCCTTAAAACGACCTAAATGCTAATAACTAGCATTTCCACCATCTCCTCTTGAAGCCTACAGGACCCCAAAAACCAAAGGACTATGACACAAAGCATTAATACAAGACTACATTTTCATCTCCAAAATATCTGAGTCTGTATCCAAACTAGGAGTAGGAGTTCCAGATAAACGCCTTCCAAGAAGAGAATTATAAAATTTTTCAAGAGTTACAGGTAGGGGCTTCCCTGGTGGCGCAGTGGTTGGGAGTCCGCCTACCGATGCAGGGGACAGGGGTTCGTGCCCCGGTCCAGGAGGATCCCATATGCCGCGGAGCGGCTGGGCCCGTGAGCCATGGCTGCTGAGCCTGCGCATCTGGAGCCTGTGCTCCGCAACGGGAGAGGCCACAACAGTGAGAGGCCTGCATACCGCTAAAAAAAAAAAAAAAAAAAAGAGTTATAGGTAAATAAGAAAAGGCATTCTTGAAGCTCCTGAACAATGAAACCTCAGTAGTTACCAGCTTGTGCTGACATGATACCACAACAAACCGAAAAGGTAAAATAAAATCCAAATGCTTTGCATGAGGTAGCACAGTGCTTGCATCCTAACAGTTGACTGTTGACTTCAATGAATATGGAAGAGGTTGTCTAATTGGATTTGATCTCTTTTTAAACTGAAGTCAATGAACCAGGGTATGTCCATACACAACCCTAAAGGTCTCCACTGAGTCTATTAACATGATTTCAGGGTGGATACTGTGCTCTCTTGGCCCTTTATATAGCAACTACTGGATAGTTGCTAGAGCACTAGCTGCTTCAGGGAAGAATTAGGTATAAACTTCATCTTCGTTGTGATAAATACCTTCTTGTCCGCATGTTTCACCTAAAGCAGGAGAGTCCCTGTGGCATGGGCCCTGGGGACAGCATAATAACAGAGCCTCCAACTACTGCACAAACCTGTGGTAGTTGAATTTTTATAAATATATTTATTTATTTATTTTTGGCTGCGCTGGGTCTTTGTTGCTGTGCGCGGGCTTTTCTCTAGTTGCAATGAGCAGGGGCTGCTCTTTGTTGTGGTGCGCGGGCTTCTCATTGCGGTGGCTTCTCTTGTTGCAGAGCACGGGATTTAGAGTGCAGGCTCAGTAGTTGTGGTGCACGGGCTTAGTTGCTCCACGGCACGTGGGATCGTCCCGGAGCAGGGCTCAAACCTGTGTCCCCTGCATTGGCACGCAGATTCTTAACCACTGCGCCACCAGGGAAGTCCCTGTGAGAGTTGAATTTTATCATCCACAAATATTTGGGCTCCATGCATAAGGCACAGATAGCACCTGAAGTTGGAGTATTAAAAACAGACTTCAAGTCCTACCTGGCTCTTTGGTGGGGCTAA
Organism: Leucopleurus acutus; assembly: GCF_964270905.1. Classification (NCBI taxonomy): domain Eukaryota; kingdom Metazoa; phylum Chordata; class Mammalia; order Artiodactyla; family Delphinidae; genus Leucopleurus; species Leucopleurus acutus. The sequence continues at coordinate 120,045,849 of NC_139148.1, read as the reverse complement.
TGGCGGACTCTGCGAGGGCTCACACCAAGGAGTACTTCCCAGAACTTCTGCTGCCAGTGTCCTTGTCCCCACTGGAAAACGTTTTCTTTAATTTGGACTGAACAGAATGTGAGGAAGTACTATACCACCAGACCTGAATGGAAACACTGGACCATCACACTCGATCATACTCATCATCATTGTTCATCTAGTCATATCTCATTCCAGTACAGAAAGGGGATACTAATGAAGCTCCAATGGGGAGTTTAACAATGCTGTTGATCCACATCGGAGAGAAAAGCTCTTCAAGGCTGTTGGTCCCTGTCTCTCCCATGGCCTGCCCTCACCTCATCTCTCTCCCCTCCAAGTCAAGCCCTTTGTGGCCTAATCTGACAGAATAGCAGCGTCTTAGGAATCTTCCGAACAAATCCTCTGAGTGAAGAGTACCTGGGATATGTGTACATAAACGTTCGGTCGGAGCGCAGGGAGAGGACTGGGGTTGGCAGCGTGAACACAGCCTGCAGGGGGTTAGTGCGCAACGACTGGCCGGGAGGGAGTCCGGGGAAAAGTCTAGACCTGCCGAAGAGGCAAGAGACTTTTTCTTACCTCTTTGTTTCCTGGTGCGCGAGGAGAGAGGATTAAGAACGCTGCTTAAAGGAGCTCCAGAGATGGGCGCGAGCCGCGGCTAAAAGCGCGGACCCCAGAGACGGGCATGAGACGCCAAGGCTGCTGCTGCCGCCACCAAGAAGCCTGTGTGCGACCACAGGTCACCATACACACGCCCCTTCCGGGGAGCCAGTGCAGCCCGCCACTGCCAGGCTCCCGGGATCCAGGGACAACTTCCCCGGGAGAACGCACGGCACGCCTCAGGCTGGTGCAACGTCACGCTGGCCTCTGCCGCCGCAGGTCCGCCCCGCACTCCGTGCCCCTCCCTCCCCCCCCACCCCGCACTCCGTGCCCCTCCCCCCCCCCCCCCCCCCCGCCCTGAGTGAGCCAGAGCCACCGAATCAACGGCTCCTTTAACCCCGTCCTGTCTGAGCAAAAAACGGACGCCCTCCAGCGACTTACACCCAGAGGCGGGGCCAAACCCAAAGCTGAGCCCCTGGGAGCTGTGAGAACAAAGAAGAGAAAGGGAAATCTCTCCCAGCAGCCTCAGGAGCAGCGGATTAAAGCTCCACAATCAACTTGATGTACCCTGCATCTGTGGAATACCTGAATAGACAACGTATCATCCCAAATTAAGGAGGTGGACGTTGAGTGCAAGATTTATGATTTTTTTCCCCTTTTCCTCTTTTTGTGAGTGTGTATGTGTATGCTTCTGTATGAGATTTTGTCTATAGCTTTGCTTCCATCATTTGTCCCAGGGTTCTATCCGTCCTTTTTTTTCTCTTAATAATTATTTTTTTATTTTAATAACTTTATTATATTTTATATTACTTTATCTTCTTTCTTTCTTTTTTCCTTCCTTCCCTCCTTCCTTCCTTCCTCCCTCCCTCCGTCCTTTCTTTCTACTTCTACTAATTCTTTCTTTCTACTTTTTCTCCCTTTTATTCTGAGCCGTGTGGATGAAAGGCTCTTGGTGCTGTAGCCAGGAGTTAGTGCTGTGCCTGTGAGGTGGGAGAACCAACTTCAGGACACTGGTCCACAACAGACCCCCCAGTTCCACATAATATCAAATGGCGAAAACCTCCCAGAGATCTCCATCTCAACACCAGCACCCAGCTTCACTCAACGACCAGCAAGCTACAGTGCTGGACATCCTATGCCAAACAACTAGCAAGACAGGAACACAACCCCACCCATTAGCAGAGAGGCTGCCCAAAATCATAATAGGTCCACGGACACCCCAAAACACACCACCAGACGTGGACCTGCCCACCAGAAAGACAAGATCCAGCCTCATCCACCAGAACACAGGCACTAGTCCCCTCCACCAGGAAGCCTACACAACCCACTGAACCAGCCTTAGCCACTGGGGACAGACACCAAAAACAACGGGAACTACGAACCTGCAGCCTGCAAAAGGGAGACCCTAAACACAGTAAGATAAGCAAAATGAGAAGACAGAAAAACACACAGCAGATGAAGGAGCAAGATAAAAACCCACCAGACCTAAAAAATGAAGAGGAAATAGGCAGTCTACCTGAAAAAGAATTCAGAATAATGATAGTAAAGATGATCCAAAATCCTGGAAATAGAAGAGAGAAAATGCAAGAAACATTTAACAAGGACCTAGAGAACTAAAGATGAAACAAGCAATGATGAACAACACAATAAATGAAATTAAAAATACTCTAGATGGGATCAATAGCAGAATAACGGAGGCAGAAGAACGGATAAGTGACCTGGAGGATAAAATAGTGGAAATAACTACTGCAGAGCAGGATAAAGAAAAAAGAATGAAAAGAACTGAGGACAGTCGCAGAGACCTCTGGGACAACATTAAACGCACCAACATTCGAATTACAGGGGTTCCAGAAGAAGAAGAGAAAAAGAAAGGGACTGAGAAAATATTTGAAGAGATTATAGTTGAAAACTTCCCTAATATGGGAAAGGAAATAGTTATTCAAGTCCAGGAAGCACAGAGAGTCCCATACAGGATAAATACAAGGAGAAATATGCCAAGACACATATTAATCAAACTGTCAAAAATTAAATACAAAGAAAACATATTAAAAGCAGCAAGGGAAAAACAACAAATAGCATACAAGGGAATCCCCATAAGGTTAACAGCTGATATCTCAGCAGAAATTCTGCAAGCCAGAAGGGACTGGCAGGACATATCTAAAGTGAAGGAGGAGAAAAACCTGCAACCAAGATTACTCTACCCAGCAAGGATCTCATTCAGATTTGATGGAGATATTAAAACCTTTACAGACAAGCAAAAGCTGAGAGAGTTCAGCACCACCAAACCAGCTTTACAACAAACGCTAAAGGAACTTCTCTAGGCAAGAAACACAAGAGAAGGATAAGACCTATAATAACGAACCCAAAACAATTAAGAAAATGGGAATAGGAACATACATATCGATAATTACCTTACATATAAATGGACTAAATGCTGCCACCAAAAGACATAGATTGACTGAATGGATACAAAAACAGGACCCATATATTTTCTGTCTACAAGAGACGCACTTCAGACCTAGAGACACATACAGACTGAAAGTAAGGGAATGGAAAAAGATATTCCATGCAAATGGAAACCAAAAGAAAGCTGGAGTAGCAATTCTCATATCAGACAAAGTAGACTTTAAAATAAAGACTATTAGAAGAGACAAAGAAGGACACTACATAATGATCAAGGGATCGATCCAAGAAGAAGGTATAACAATTGTAAATATTTATGCACCCAACATAGGAGCCCCTCAATACATAAGGCAAATACTAACAGCCATAAAAGGGGAAATCGACAGTAACACGTTCGTAGTAGGGGACTTTAACACCCCACTTTCACCAATGGACAGATCATCCAAAATGAAAATAAATAAGGAAACACAAGCTTTAAATGATACATTAAACAAGATGGACTTAATTGATATTTATAGGACATTCCATCTAAAAACAACAGAATACACATTTTTCTCAAGTGCTCATGGAACATTCTCCAGGATAGATCATATCTTGGGTCACAAATCAAGCCTTGGTAAATATAAGAAAATTGAAATTGTATCAAGTATCTTTTCTGACCACAACGCTATGAGACTAGATATCGATTACAGGAAAATATCTGTAAAAAATAGAAACCCATGGAGGCTAAACAATACACTACTTAATAACGAAGTGATCACTAAAGAAATCAAAGAGGAAATTAAAAAACACCTAGTAACAAATGACAATGGAGACATGACGACCCAAAATCTATGGGATGCAGCAAAAGCAGTTCTAAGAGGGAAGTTTATAGCAATACAATCCTACCTTAAGAAACAGGAAACATCTCGAATAAACAACCTAACATTGCACATAAAGCAATTAGAGAAAGAAGAACAAAAAAACCCAAAGTTAGCAGAAGGAAAGAAATCATAAAAATCAGATCAGAAATAAATGAAAAAGAAATGAAGGAAACGATAGCAAAGATCAATAAAACTAAAAGCTGGTTCTTTGAGAAGATAAACAAAATTGATAAACCATTAGCCAGACTCATCAAGAAAAATAGGGGGAAGACTCAAATCAATAGAATTAGAAATGAAAATGGAGAAGTAACAACTGACACTGCAGAAATACAAAAGATCATGAGAGATTACTACAAGCAACTCTCTTTCAATAACATGGACAACCTGGAAGAAATGGACAAATTCTTAGAAAGGTACAACCTGCCAAGACTGAATCAGGAAGAAATAGAAAATACGAACAGACTAATCACAGGCACTGAAATTGAAACTGTGATTAAAAATCTTCCAACAAACAAAAGCCCAGGACCAGATGGCTTCACAGGCGAATTCTATCAAACATTTAGAGAAGAGCTAACACCTAGCCCTCTCAAACTCTTCCAAAATATAGCAGAGGGAGGAACACTCCCAAACTCATTCTACGAGGCCACCATCACCCTGATACCAAAACCAGACAAGGATGTCACAAAGAAAGAAAACTACAGGCCAATATCACTGATGAACATAGATGCAAAAATCCTCAACAAAATACTAGCAAACAGAATCCAACAGCACATTAAAGGGATCATACACCATGAGCAAGTGGGGTTTATTCCAGGAATGCAATGATTCTTCAATATACGCAAGTCAATCAACGTGATACACCATATTAACAAATTGAAGCAGAAAAACCATATGATCATCTCAATAGTTGCAGAGAAAGCTTTCAACAAAATTCAACACCCATTTATGATAAAAACTCTGCAGAAAGTAGGCATAGAGGGAACTTTCCTCAACATAATAAAAGCCATATATGACAAACAGCCAACATCGTCCTCACTGGTGAAAAACTGAAAGCATTTCCAGTAAGATCAGGAACAAGACAAGGTTGCCCATCTCACCACTCTTATTCAACATAGCTTTGGAAGTTTTAGCCACAGCAATCAGAGAAGAAAAGGAAATAAAAGGAATCCAAATCGGAAAAGAAGAAGTAAAGCTGTCACTGCAGATGACATGATCGTATACATAGCAATCCTAAAGATGCTACCAGAAAACTACTAGAGCTAATCAAAGAATTTGGTAAAGTAGCAGGATACAAAATTAATGCACAGAAATCTCTTGCATTCCTGTACACTAATGATGATCTGAAAGTGAAATCAAGGAAACACTCCCATGTACCATTGCAACAAAAAGAATAAAATACCTAGGAATAAACCTAACTAAGGAGACAAAAGATCTGTATGCAGAAAATTATAAGACACTGCTGAAAGAAATTAAAGATGATACAAATAGATGGAGAGATATACCATGTTCTTGGATTGGAAGAATCAACGTTGTGAAAATGACTCTACTATCCAAAGCAATCTATAGATTCAATGCAATCCCTATCAAACTACCACTGGCATTTTTCACAGAACTAGAACAAAAAATTTCACAATTTGTATGGAAACACAAAAGACCCTGAATAGCCAAAGCAATCTTGAGAACAAAAAACGGAGGTGGAGGAATCAGGCTCCCTGACTTCAGACTATACTACAAAGCTACAGTAATCAACACAGTACGGTACTGGCACAAAAACAGAAAGATAGATCAATGGAACAGGATAGAAAGCCCAAAGATAAACCCATGCACATATGGTCACTTTATCTTTGATAAAGGAGGCAGGAATGTACAGTGGAGAAAGGACAGCCTCTTCAAAAAGTGGTGCTGGGAAAACTGTACAGGTACATGTAAAAGTATGAGATTAGATCATCCCCTAACACCATACACAAAAATAAGCTCAAAATGGATTAAAGACCTAAATGTAAGGCCAGAAACTATAAAACTCTTAGAGGAAAACATAAGCAGGACACTCTATGACATAAATCACAGCAAGATCCTTTTTGACCCACCTCCTAGAGAAATGGAAATAAAAACAAAAGTAAACAAATGGGACCTAATGAAACTTCAAAGCTTTTGCACAGCAAAGGAAACCATAAACAAGACCAAAAGACAACCCTCAGAATGGGAGAAAATATTTGCAAATGAAGCAACTGACAAGGGAGTAATCTCCAAAATTTACAAGCAGCTCATGCAGCTTAATAACAAATAAACAAACAACCCAATCCAAAAATGGGCAGAAGACCTAAATAGACAGTTCTCCAAAGAAGATATACAGATGGCCAAGAAGCACATGAAAGGATGCTCAACATCACTAATCATTAGAGAAATGCAAATCAAAACTACAATGAGATATCATCTCACACCAGTCAGAATGGCCATCATCAAAAAATCTAGAAACAATAAATGCTGGAGAGGGTGTGGAGAAAAGGGAACACTCTTGCACTGTTGGTGGGAATGTACATTGATACAGCCACTGTGGAGAACAGTATGGAGGTTCTTAAAAAACTAAAAATAGAACTACCATATGACCCAGCAATCCCACTACTGGGCATATACCCTGAGAAAACCATAATTCAAAAAGAGTCATGTACCAAAACGTTCATTGCAGCTCTATTTACAATAGCCAGAAGATGGAAACAACCTAAGTGTCCATCATCGGATGAATGGATAAAGAAGATGTAGCACATATATACAATGGAATATTACTCAGCCATAAAAAGAAACGAAATTGAGCTATTTGTAATGAGGTGGATAGACCTAGAGTCTGTCATACAGAGTGAAGTAAGTCAGAAAGAGAGAGACAAATACCGTATGCTAACACATATATATGGAATTTAAGGGAAAAAAATGTCATGAGGAACCTAGGAGTAGAACAGGAATAAAGACACAGACCTACTAGAGAATGGACTTGAGGATATGGGGAGGGGGAAGGGTAAGCTGTGACAAAGCGAGAGAGAGGCATGGACATATATACACTACCAAACGTAAGGTAGATAGCTAGTGGGAAGCAGCCGCATAGCACAGGGAGATCAGCTCGGTGCTTTGTGACCACCTACAGGGGTGGGTTAGGGTGGGTGGGAGGGAGGGAGATGCAAGAGGGAAGAGATATGGGAACATATGTATATGTATAACTGATTCATTTTGTTGTAAAGCACAAGCTAGCACAGCATTGTAAAGCAATTATACTGCAATAAAGGTGTTAAAAGAAAACAGACTTCAAGAAATAGGAAGAACTCACTAACTAGATGGGGGGATCCTTTCACAGTGTACACGTACATCAAATCCTCATGTACATTTTAAATATCGTACAATTGTATTTGTCAATCATACCTCAATAAAAACGAGAGAAATGGCAAGAACGGATTTTCAAGCAAGGGGAATGTAACTACTGACAGAATAGCCCTGTAATTTGCACATAATTCCACCTAAAACATGAAAAGCCAACAGCGGTAGCAACAGGTGTATTCAGTTAATTCAGTGAAATATAAAGAGAAAAACATTCAACCCAGGCATTTGGCACTGTGAAAACGTCGACTATATGTAGTTGACTGATGGATCCATTTTCAATAGCTTGTGTGGCACATCCTGTAGGCACAGACTTAGCCTGTGACTATTGCCTTAAAAGAGGCAAAAATCCGATCAGATATAGTAAAGTGGAGATGGTCACAGTGATCCAGCAACCCTTGTTCTAACTTTACCCATATTAGGACACTCTTACACCGGGTTGTTTTGAATGAGACCCAAATCTATTTACATATTTTCCTAGTCTTCTTTATCACCTCCTTGTGTACCATTGAGCAGTTTTTGAGGAGACAAGCCAGTAATACAACGTTGTCAAGGCCCTTCTCGTTTTCTAGTTCAAATCCTTGTTCATGCTGTTTGCTAAGTACTTGTTCCCTGTGACAGCTTTCAGCCAAACAGAACACACTGAATGCTGCATTCCAAACCACTCTGTCCTGCTGGGCTCCAAGTGAAACAAGCTCTTCAAACTCCATCATGTGAACTTTTCACAAGGAACAATCTCCCTCAGACAATTCCATTCAGAGATACTATCCGTGAAACTGGGACTCGGGGAAGGGGTGACATCACAGGCTTCCCCCTCTGGCCAGGGTCATGACCACCAAAGTTGTATTTAAGAGGTTCCCACGTGGTTTGGCACATGGTTTTCTTAATGATTTAACATTTCTCCCAACTTTCCCATAATCTTCCAATTTAAGATCTTCACACTTAGACACAAAATTGGGTACTAGTGTCCAGAAAGCCTGGGATTTCAAGATGTAAAGAACGAGAAACTTGCATCCAAGGTCTCTATTAGGGATAGGAGCGGGAATGTAAGACACACTATATAATATGTGCTGTATGTTGGTTTGGGGCAGTGTATTAGGAATCATAGAAACGCAAAGTATTATATGGAACCAAGAGGCTGGAGAAACAAAAAAAGGGAAGAAAGGAAGAAAAAAAGACAAGAAAAAAGGTGAGAAAAGTTAATTTAAACGTCCAAAGCCCAGGTTTGGAGATGAGAGCTTTGACAAAGGCAGGAGGCTTATTGCACTGAGGCGGTCAGCCAGCTTGTCAGAAGTTAGGCGGGAGGGCAAGTACACTGAATCTGGGGCTGAAAGACCTGCTTGGCAGCTCCTGAGGAAGGCTTTGGACTCTCCTAGAAGATCTTTAAGATGAGGAGAGCAGCTCATGGATCCAGGATGGCTTGTATGCCTGGTCTCGCCAGAGTTGGGCCATGTGGAGTCATGGCCTTCCAGGTCCCCCTTTAGTCCAGTGAGTCTATGAACTCATCTCTCTGTTTAACAACCTCCTGATCAACTTATTATATTTGAGAAAGGCAAGTGCCCAAATAAGGAGGCACTTGACTGTAATATACGCCTTAAGTATTCAAAAAAAAATTTTTTTTAACTTCTTGACCTCCTAAGGAAGACGGAACCAAAAGAGAGAAAGGTAAGCTGCTCTGTGCATATACATTCCCATCTTACAAGTGGCCATGCCACTACCACCAAGTGAGTCTCCTGGTCTGGAATTGTTTCAGGATGGGAGTCCTGATTTCAAGGGGCTCACAGAACTCAGCTGGTCAGACACTAGATAATCTAAATGAGAATATCACAGAAAGAAGGTTATCACTACCGCTGCTTATTGAATTAAATCACAGATCAGAAAGTGCCAGAGCTCGTGCAGACCTTAAAGATCATCTAATACAACTAACTCCTTTATTTCCTATATCAAGCAGAAAAAGGGCTGACTTGTTCAAGGTCAGTTATTGGGAAAGTCAAGGCTTAAGCCAGGATCCTGTATGCTTTTGCCACTGAAGCCTGAGACAGTACAATTATATCTACAAATGAGAAAGAACATTAATAACATTTTATATGCTACACTTCTTTGGGGAAGCACATTTAATACCTGATAGAATAAAACCGCCCCTTCGAAGTTTTGTTTTGAGCTTTTCTTCCCGCAATATAACTTTATGACAATAACTCTTTCATTTTAAAAAAAAGTATAGTGTAATGTTGAATATTCCTTTTCAGCCTACACACGCAGTAATAGAGATTCTTACACACCTCCTAGGAAAGAGACCCTCTTGGGATGAAACTTGGTGGTTTACAATCTAGTGGCGCAAAGACACGAGCTGACAAACACAATGGTAAGTCCGAAGTGGGAACTCTGGGGAGGGCCATTTAATCCCAACTTGGAAGGGCAAGGAAGGTATCCAAAAAATAAAGGTAAAGTCTGAGGTGAGCTTTGAAGGCTGAGTTGGAGTGAAGTAGACAAAAAGGAGTTTAGGGCAGGGCATCAGAGCCCAAGGAAGCAATAAGGTAAAAGGGCCCAGAGGCCAGCGATGATCAAAAGTTCAGGAAACTTTCAGTGGCCCAGTTTTGCTGGTGGCTGGAGTGCGGTGGTGGTGGGAAGGGGTGACATGTTCCCTGAATGCACAACTCTAACAGCTTCCCCCAAACACACACAACAGAGTAAAGAGAGGCTTCACAACAGTACAAGTTTCCTAGCTCCACTTGATCATCAACATGTTAATTAAACAGCCATACACAGTATGACTAAGGGAGGTCCAGGGAAGTGGACAACGGACTGAAACCTGGTAGGGGGCAGCAGTCTTACCAATAAGTCACTGTGGCCCTCCCTAGTGAGGTCAGTTGCCCCATTTGTAAACTGAATAGTTAACCCTGCCCTAGATGATCTTTAAGGTCCCTCTTGGTTCTAAATTTGGGAAGGATCCCACCAAGCACATGCTACTGGAAGAGGTCAGTAAACCTCCTCAAAGCCCCAGGCTGATTAACAACCAATCCTCCCCTGACCTCTACTCCATCATCATTTCACAAAAGGCAAAGTGATCTAAGTGCAATGTTTCCTGACTCTCAGTTCGTAATTTTGATTAGGAAGCAATGGTCTAATGGATAAAATACTCAGCTAGTGGTGAGGAAGTCAGAGCCTTCTCTCAGCCTCCTATGAAAGGACCAAAATAAGTAACTTAATATTGTTTTTCCTCAGTCTTCTCAACTGTGCTCCTAGAAGAAAAATGTATAAAATATGCAAAGTCATGATAAAGATAATAATATGTACAAATGGGGAGATTCACTTTAAGCCTGCACAGAAAGTTCACCAGCAACGATCAATTTAAAATGAGCCCCTTAGTGCTCGCTTTGGCAGCACATATACTAAAATGAGCCCCTTGAATCAATCATGAATCTCACAATGGGGTCACTGGAGTTTCAGACTTCACTGTGCACCATGATCACCGAGGCCTCCTCCAGATAGGAGGTCACTTCTAGGACCCTTCCACTGAGATTGTAATTCACCTGGAAGGCGCTTCTGAGGCTGCCAGCTTCATAAGCAACTCAGGGGATTCTCAAGGGAGGTGGTCATGGGATTGGCCACACTTTGCAAAATGCTGAACCTAATAGTTAGGAATACGTACACAGGGGAGAATCATCTAGAAATTAGAGCATGGGCTTCAGGTGCCTTTCCTGGGCAGTAGGTAAACAGAGAAAGGGAGAATAGCTATAACTGGGTCTGGATGAGGGCTTACTCATCCACTCATTAAATAAATATTTATTGTGTGCCCGTGGATCAGGCACTGCTAGGCTCTGGGGATTACAGAAAGAAACAAGACAAATGAGGTCCCTGCCCTCATACTGACATGCCCTCTTACAACTCTCTATACCTACCTGCTAAAATTGCTGCGGTGGCTCAGCCAGTCTTGCAGCCCGAATGCCCCAGTGATTCCCTGGAGGAGGGCTCTCAAAGACAAGCAGCAGAAGAATGATAAGAGGCATGGCTACTTTGTTACTTCAAGACTAGCCCCCAAGAGATTCTGCAGCTGGAACTGAAGGCTTTCTCAGCCTAGGAGCAGTGCAGAACACACACTGAAGGTGCTTCCTACCTGGTATGGTTTGAAGTGTGGGAGGGTATAAGTGAGCAAAGGCTTCCCAGAGAAAGCCCCGTCAAGTTAAATATCGCCACAATCCTGGTTAACCAAATGGCAACATCCCCAGTAAAGAGCGTCCAACAGGGATACCCTGGTTATACCCTGCTCCAGTGTGTCAGCACTGGACAACCAGGCATCCTGCCAGACCAATTTTCCTACAGCACAGATTGGGTGGTGTCACCCCCCTGCCCCAGGACAGAATCTGAAGTACTGAGCCGGGCATTTGAGACCCCCTCTACTTTGGCCCCTACCTCCCCCTACCCAGCACCTGTGACCCCCTGAACCCAGTTTACTGTTTTCCTCCTTCTCAAACTTTGTTAGATATCCTTCCCCTGCTAGTATCCCCTGTGCCCTCCCTTCCTATTTTTCTGGGCACCAGTTCAAATGCCACCTCCTCCAGAAGCTGTGACCCTCTTGGTAAGGAAGGCCTCTGGCCTCTGAATTCCTCTGCATAGCCTTTCGGTGCTTTGCATACTATCAGAAGTGCTTTCTGGACTACATTAATTTATCTTCCAAGCCAGGATGTGCTCTGTGAGCATAAGGATTGTTTTTGTTTTTTTAACATCCCTTCTTGGGGCCTAGCATGGTGCCTCAGTATGTACTTGTGGAGTGCCTCAATAGCAAGTTTTTATTCTATTAGGGAATTCACTTTGTTGTATTATTTCAATGCACTTATTCAATTACAAATCTATTGCAAAGGTCACACCAATAAAAACAGAAACAACTCTTTGATGTGAACCTAAGGGCAAGGTATTACTCATCTATTTATACTATTGCTATTTTATGCACTGGTTTAGGGAGAGCCTGGGGAGATTTGCACGTTCCAACTTCCCCCCATCCCTTCCATAACCTCACTTCCACCTCCTCCACCCCCCACCCCACCCAGTCTACCCCTTTCATCACCTCTACTCCACCTCACCCCTATTCAGAAGCACTTTTGCCTTTTAGGTGTCCCTAGGACTTGCACTTCCACACCCTTTCCGTCCTTACCCGGCTTCTCATATTCTTTCAGGCCAGAGGAGGTAGATCTTTCACTACTCCAGCTGCAAGGTGCATCCCTCAGGCAATTTTAGGAACTACAAGTCTGCCCTAACATCCAGAGGGATGATCCTGAGAACTCATGAGCTAAACACACTTATAATTAATACAAGATCTGGGATATTTTGGCAAGTTTCAACTATATAACAATAGTTTCCAACTCAAACCCAGAGATTCTACTGATTAAGTTGATCTATTTTTCTGCTTTTTCTAAAATGTAGTGGATTTTAATGTTTTACTGATTTTTATTTATTGAGAAGGGAGAACATTAATGCTTTAGGTGCCAAGCATTGTGCTAGGTACTTGAAATATGGACTTCATCTTACCCTCACAACGACCTCAGGAGACACATAGTTCCATTTTACAGATGGAAAACTGAGGTCAATAGACATTAAGTGATTTGCCCAAAATCATGCAGTGAATCTGTGGGGCTAGGATTCTACTGTTGATCCTTTTAATATCAAAGCTCATGCTCTTTTAATTATATCATGCTATACCCTTAAGTAAAACCCAGAAATTCATTCTACTTCGGCTTCCACTTCAAAACAGAAATCACCAAAAAGATTTAACTTCAGAAAAAGGAACTTTTTATATCCCTAAGAAAAAGGACCACCACCAGGAATGCCATCTTTGATCTCAGGCTCTCAATTGTTGGCTTAATATTCCTAAAAAGAGCATTAAATTGACTCAATAGCAAGTATTACCTGCCCAACCATCATAGCACTTTACCCCATCACATAATCACCAAAATGACTATTTTAAAAAAGAAAACTCACAGGCTAATATGTACACCTTGCAGTTTCTTTCTAGAAATTAGGTGCATGGTACAGTGGAGCAAAAATGGAAAACTCCAGATTTCACAAAAATATCAAGTTTTTCATTTTGATAACATGTAATTGAACTGGCAAACAAAACGAAACAAAAACGGTTAAAGCAAACAACCAACCAAACAATAAAGGATAAAAGTATCCTATAACCAAGCAAACACCTGTTAGTCCTTCCCCTTTAAGACTTTTAAATAAGGTCACATTTATTCAGTCAACAAACATTTATTAAGCACCAGCAACTGAGCCAGATGCTAAGAAATATAACTGTGAACAAGATAAACCAAGCTCCCGCTTGACCGGATACTTCTGCATTAAACGGTCTTGCTAACTACTACATTATACTTGTTCTCTGCTAGTATTATATTTTTGGGAAAGTCAGAATCATAACGATGCCTGTCCTGGTATACTTTTAAAGTTTCTTTGTGGCAAACTGATAGAACTCTTTGTTTAACTTAGAGAAGGAAGAGACAGTCTCAAGAACCCTTTTGACGAGCAAGTTGATGGCCGAGCAATATGGTGGCTGGCGACCCACGAGGTGGTTTAGATCAGTTTAGATCATTCGGTTGCGCTTGTGGGTTGGGGAGTCTGTGTCGCCATCACCACACTGGGCCGAGGTGCGCTTGCGGGTCCCCCCACTGTCCAGGTGGAGGGCCACTTCTTCGGAGTCGATGGGGTTCGAGTTGTCCTCGAGGAAGCTACTTCTTCGGTGGCCGTCGCCGGCCACACCGCTGCCTTGAGGCGGGGAGCCGGGCGCTCCAGATTGCACGCTGATGCTGGCCATGGCACCGCTGAGGCCGTGCAGGGCGATGGCCTCGTGGAACGGCTGCAGGTCAACGTCCACCGACGAGCCGGATTCGGTGGCCGCGGCCTGGCTGGGGGCCCCGGCGGGTGGCTTCGGGGGCGCCCTCGGGGTGCGCGGCGGCAGAGTCGCGGGGGGCACCTTGCCACACAGGAAGCTAATCAGATCTTCTCGAAGAATGGTGCTCCGGCCCTTTTTCACCCATTCCAGCACATCTTTGACGCGACGATGGTTGCCAACCTGGACGCCCAGGTCAAAACTTCGTTGGTGGGCATCCCCGCTCTCTTTGTAGAGGCTGGTCACAGCCATGGCCGCACTCTGGAAGGGGTCCCACAAGGAGAGTCCTGGCTGTTGGCACCCCGTATCCTTGTAGAGCTGGGCCACAGCGGTAGCTGAGTTCTGGAAGAGGTGCCACAGCTTCTGCTTCTCGCTCTTGAGCCCCGCCGCCTCAGGGGTCGCCTCCTCCTGCATATCGGGGTGCAACTCCTCTTCCTGCTCTGCCTCGGCCAGGCACTGGCGCTCCCACTTAGAGAACCAGTGCTCCTCGCCCTCGGCCTCGCCCTCCTTCGGCTGCTCCTCCATCCTCCTTCTTCTGGCCGCTCCTCTCCGCTACAGCCGCCTCCTCCTCCGCCTACTCTTGCTCCTCCACCTCCACCTCACCTCCTGCTCCGAGCTCCCCTCCTCCTTCTGCAGCCGCCGCCGGCGCCTCAGCAGCCTCAGCCACCGCCACCTCCTCCGCGTGCGCCGGCGGGCGGGAGAGCGGGCGGCGGGGCTCGGAGGCCAACTGTTCCGGCGCGCGCCGCCCGCGGCCCTGGTGCACGCCCCGCCCCGCCCCGCCCCGCCCCGCCCCGCCCGGCCCGGCCCGGCCCCCGGCTACGGCGCGGAGATAACTCCGCAGCCGCGGGCGCCGCCTCACTGCCCCCTTCCGGCCCTGCGGTCCGCTCCTACGGCCCCCCAACGGCGCCGCGGCCTCCCCGCAGCTGCCGCGGCCGCTCGGTCGCCGCCGCCGCGGCCCCGCAGCTCGGTCCCAACCCCCGCTCCGCCGCGGCTGCCGCTCTGGGAACTCGGAGGGGGGCCGGCTGGAGCGCTGCCTCAACGCGGCGCCTGCCTACCGCTTGGCCCCCTTTTCACACATTTTTGAGACTTGTCGGCTTCATCCAATGAGCTGATCAAATTTTACATCCTATGTTGCCAGAGAGGATTATGGGGCAACTTCATGGTGTCGATCACATCCAGGGCGCCGATCCGGGAAGGCCGGGGGTTAGAGTGGAAAGAGCACGGCCCTCGTGAATAGGCAGGCAGTCTGAATCCCAGCAATGCCCCCCACACAGTAGGTGCCCAGGAAAAGTGTTTTCCGTGGATCGTAGCGGTAATTTTGTAAAGGAAAAAAAAATCACATCAGTCATTTCCCCCCCGGCCCCCCCTCCCCCGCTTTTCGGGCCTCAGTTTCCCCAAGTGCCCAACAAGGTTGTTGGATTAGGTCTCCGGAAAGCACTTCCAGTCGTGATCTAGAACTTTACTGCTGTCCCTGTAAAGCGCCTCTTCCAGGCTAGTTGCATACTTATCAAATTCTAAAGGTTACGGTCAGAAATGGCATTGATTTTTTTCCCCTCATATTCTTTCAAGGTTTTTTGTCATAAAAAAGAAATGGGTTGGGGGGTTTTATTTGTGGTTTACTTTCAATTACTGAAAATTCCAGGATGAAGAAGTAAGAGGAAAGAAAACAGGAAAATGAAATCCCAAATGCGGAATTTTCTGCTCCAGTGTAAAATTCAGTGCCTTTTAGGAAAGAAAAAAAAAAAAGTTTACCTAATTTACAACACTCCAAAAATTCTAGCTACTTAAAACACCATAAGAATACCAAAATTGAGCTAAAACTGTATGTGATACTGAAGTCTTTTCCTTGGGTTCAGTTACAACCCCTTGTAATGATGCAGTTCTTTTTTCATTGCAGACAATTCCAGATCAAACTGTGTTAAGAAAAATCACTAAGCTAAGAATAACATCAAAAATAGGAGGAACCAAAGTAATTTTTTTTAATTTTAGAAAAAAAGTTTTGCAATTTTTGTTGTAGAATATTTGCTAAGTCTCCAGAAAGCCTTCCAAAGATAAAGGAAGCTAAATCTTCTAGCAAAATATGCTTAATAATTCCCAAATATGAAACTTAGTATATAAAAATGATATAAACATTAAGCTTCAACTTTCTTGAAAGATATACATGTTTCTAAGTTAAATATAAAAGAGAAGAAGAAGAAGAAGAAGAAGAAGAAGAAGAAGAAGAAGAAGAAGAAGAAGAAGAAGAAGAAGAGGGGATTGTGCCCTTTCTCTGCAAACCGGGCTTTTTCACGATTCATTAAACCCTTTTTCCATACGTGTAATTGGACTCTTCTCATTTACATAAACGAGGGATGAGGCAAAAGACCTAAGATCAGCCCAAAAAGGAGGAATACGTTTCTCATTCTCCTATGTTAAAAAAAAAATTGTAGAAGAAAACTCCCAAGAAGGCAGAGCCTTCTCCCCCCACTGCCCTACACACACCCACATATACCAGCCCTGAAACAGTTCATGGTCAAGGAGATAGCAGGTTTGCTAGAGCTTTAAGATTGCCCTGTACATGGTGCCTCACAGTTATTATAAGAGGCACATGCTTTTATTTTATCTTCTCTAAGTAAAAAACTTGGACCGAAATGACCGACAGTAGGACACCATATCTTATTTTCTCCCCTCATTTGTGATTGGGTTAAAAACCAAGAAGAAAAAAAAAAAAAAAAAAAAAACCAAGAAGAAAGACTGCACTGTCTGAAAGAGAACAACCCTCTGCTTGGGCTTGAGTTGCCTGGCTGGTATCCTCCATTCATTTGGTTTCAGCACCTGATTAATTAGTTAATTAGTACTTAGAGCTGACTAGCCCCGGTCGGCAATTTTCCTGCCCTGCATGGTGAAATGTTGAATCCAGCATTGAAATTTCTGTGTCGCACACCCTAATTATTATCACCCCACTACTTTTTAAACCATAGCACCAAAGTATTATAATAGACAGAGCCAGACAACTGTGTGGGAATATGTTCTTTCTGAGAAATAATGGTAGACTTAATCAATATTTTTCACTGTTGCCCTTAACACATTTAAATAAAACAACTGAACGGGAAAAATTCTAATTCAATTAGCCTCCAACTCCTTCCATAGAGAAAATGATTTTATACGAGAGAGAATTCAGAAAAATCACACCAAAAATTTTTAATGTTTTATCAGTGCCTCGGATTGCAGAGTGTGTTTACAAGATAACCTATCTGAGGTTTTTCTCCTATAAACGTCTAAAATGTGAGGAATTTAAAAAAAGAATAGAAAATGGAAACCAAACCAAACCAAAAAAAAGATCATCTTAACTAGCTGTAAGGAAATGATGCTATCTGTGTGTGTTTCGATGGAAGTACTTTTGATGTTTAAAATACTGACACAGTTTAGGAATGAGTTTTCTATAGGAAAAAAATATTCCTTGGCCACTGCCCCATTCTTCCATGAATCTGATGTCATAGCTAAGGTTAAATATCAAGTAGGGAAAATTAGTTTTAGGAAATAAGTTAGGACACAAACCTAGGAGTCTAATTTTTGGCAGTTCTCAATGTACCATTACCAAAAAGGGACCCAGTGTGTCAATAATTTTCAATATTACTGGTAGCTATTTTCACCTGAAGCAATCCTTACATATCAGTATTTGGTTGCCTGTAATTGTAAGAGCTGAATGGCACACAAAACTGGATACACAACCACACAGATCAGTACATGGGTCGGACTGAAAGCAAAAGTAAACACCAACCTTAGGAAATGAAAGAAGTTAAAAGATAAGTGTTAAGAACCTTATTCTTTTTGGAGAATAAAACAAGATTTAGTAGCTTTCCACTTAATTTAAATGAAAAGAATCACTACCTTACATATTGCAGTGATAATGTAATGGGGAAAGAAAACAAAAAAGTCTTTGTACAAATGACACCTCCTATAGTTGTTGTGAAGAAACTTTTCCCCTTGGTATCTGCTAACAAATTCTAATTAATGCTGCACATTCCTTTACTGAAATCATTTAATGCGTAACAAGGGGGGTAAAAAGAAATGCTGAATACTCGTGATTGCCCTGTTAGAATTATGGGAGTGAAAGCCTGGGGCCCCAAACTTACTGTCTATTAAAGCCAAGCTTTGAAAAAGAAATGCAACCTACAAAAGCTGTCAATCTCCCTTGCCCCTAAAGCCTGGGTTCACATGGATTCAAGTGACAGCCCTCCTCCCCCATGCACAATACATCAATCTGTCTCTCCCACAAGCACCCACAGCCCATTGTGCTGGCCGCAGGTGCCTATTATGGCACCCATGGCTGCCTCCCACAGCTCCGCCCCTGAGAAACAGGAACTGCAGACAATGGAGCCCTGTGGGAAGACAGAGGTGGGTGTTGGGAGGGATAACAGACAGATGGTAAAGGGTGTAGGGTAGTAAGGTAGTTTCAAAACAAATGCCAAACATTCAAAATTATTGCTTTCGTGTGTCTCCCCTTCTGAATTGCCTTTGCTTCAATCACCATCTGCCATAATTGTAAAGACACTTACCTGTTATAATGAATATTTGTCCCCTTTTTGGGTAGCTGTGGAGGGGACAACCTTCAATATTCTACTCCTCCTGTTTAGCCCTCTAGGTTTCTCAAGGTCACAGACTGGGGAGTTTCAGTTAAGCGACACCACAAGACAATATAGGGGAGAGAAATAATATTTATAATTTTTTGCAAGGTTTGTCATTTCCCTCTGAGATTAGTTTTGGGCTCCTTAAAGGGCAAGGGTTATAAAAACCTGTTACTTTGGGTAATATATTTGTGAAATCAAAGTACTATAAGACTTCTTACAAATGTCAAATCAGGCACGTGGAAATTCTTAGGCCATTTCTTTTCTGGCAAGGAGTCACATAAAAGGAGACGAGATGGATTTATAACTTTCTTTTTTTTTAGATGTTGGGGGTAGGAGTTTATTAATTTATTTATTTATTTTTGCTGTGTTGGATCTTCATTTCTGTGCGTAGGGCTTTCTCTAGTTGTAGCAAGCGGGGGCCACTCTTCATCACGGTGCGCGGGCCTCTCACTATCGCGGGCTCTCTTGTTGCGGAGCACAGGCTCCAGACGCGCAGGCTCAGTAGTTGTGGCTCACGGGCCCAGTTGCTCCGCGGCATGTGGGATCCTCCCAGACCAGGGCTCGAACCCGTGTCACCTGCATTAGCAGGCAGATTCTCAACCACTGCGCCACCAGGGAAGCCCCGAGGTGGATTTAATAATAAAAGTACTGGGGCTTCCCTGGTGGCAAAGTTAAGAATCCGCCTGCCGATGCAGGGGACACGGGGTAGAGCCCTGGTGCAGGAAGATCCCACATGTCGCGGAGCAGCTATGCCTGTGCGCCACAACTACTGAGCCTGCACGCCTCGAGGCCGCGAGCCACAACGAGAGAAGCCACCGCAATGAGAAGCCCGCGCACCACAACTAAGAGTAGCCCCCCGCTCACCACAACTAGAGAAAAGCCCGCGGGCAGCAACAAAGACACAAAGCAGCCAAAAATAAAAATAAATTAAATAAATTTATTTTTTTAAAAATGTACTGCACTTTTCTGATGCAGCCTCTTTTCCTATTTCCAAGCATGTTAACAATAAATAAATAAAATTTTTTAAAAAATTACTGAATACCCTCACATCGAGCGCCACTATCAGAAAAAGCACATTTTAAAGATTTTATTTCATAAAATGTCACTTGTCTATGGTGTTTTTAACCTTCTGAGTTATGGACTAATTAAGAAGCAATAAATGGAAGAATTAAAATATATTCCCCCAGCACATATGTTCGTTCAAGTAATTTGATTTAGTTGCTTTGCCCTTAATTTATCATCCCAATATACCACCTTATTCCTGTTTACAAGATGATTTGTCATAAATCAAAACCAAGCTAACAATAATTTCATCACTACTACTACTACCTGTCTCAAACAAAAAGCAACCAAGAAAAATCTGGCACAATTGTAAGTCATGGTCAAGAGGACTGGTGACTTGTTGGGATGAGGGTACTGCCAAAATAATGCCAGGGACTAAAACCAGCCAGTTTTCCTGAAGCCAACAAGAGGGTCTTAGTTTGCTGTCAAAAACTACAAACTAGGCTTTAACTAGGGACTGTCAGGGATCCAAGTGAGCTCCTGGCCAGGGAGAGCTTAATTAGCAGAGTTGGTTTGGGTTTTTAAATTACACAAGAAAAACAACCAATACGGTATGAAAGCATACAGTGGTCTAATGTAGCACAAAATTCACTATTCCATTGTGTGTGTGTGTGTGTGTAGTGATTTTGCACATTTCATTAACAATTTAAACTTAGATTTTAAACATTATTTTTACGCCCATTACTAGGACATGTTTCTTTTGTTTTCTTCTTATACATCCTTTTAGAGATTTTAATGTATTTATCTCCAAATACAAATATGCATGCTCCCTTTTTTATATAAACAGCAACATATTACATATACTTTTTTTTTTTAACCTGAGATATCTTGGGATCAGTCCATATCAGAACATTAAGAGCTACTAGGGCATACTTCTTAAATGTGAATAGTTTTGAGTCATATTTGGTATTTGTAGAAGTTAAGACTCTAGTTCAACAATGGAAAAGTATGCCATTTCAATATGAACAAAGCCATTTGGAGGCTACTCTTATTTTTCCTAACAATGATTGAACTAGGCATTCCATTTCAAATGCTCAGAAATTAGTACAGCTCACTCCAATTATCCATCTAAATGGGAGCCAGAGAAAATGTGGAGGAGACAGCCACAGGTAACCATAGATACAACCTTTGTTTGAGATGCTTACACGGAAAAACTTTTAAGATATTTATTGGTAGGGTTTGTGAATTGTTTCTATAGCATCCAAAATACTCAGAGTTCAAAAGAAATTGTTAAGGTTTCCCACTAGACCCACAGTCCATTAGTCATACTTCTAGTATCTCACAAAAAATGACCTTGCTTAATTGATCTAACTGATTAAAAGATGCCAGGTTTTAGCTGTAAAATTAGTTGACAACACAGTCCCTTTACCTGTGCTCCAACACCAACTTCTTTTACTTCTAGATATCTTCCGTGAGGCTCTTGAGTCTATCCATTTAAAAATTAACAGTTTGTTTGTTAAATCCAAGATTTTATTGTCAGACAAACCTCAATTCTAATCCTGTTTCCGGAGCTTGAAAGTGGTGTGATTTAACTTTTCTGATACTAAGTGTTCTCTAAAATAGGGATAATGACAGTACCTACCTCACAGGTTTGTTGTAAAGATTAAATGAGACCATGCATTCACTCTTAAAACAATGCCTAGAAACAACCCAATCCAAAAATGGGCAGAAGACCTAAATAGACATTTCTCCAAAGAAGATATACAGATTGCCAACAAACACATGAAAGGATTCTCAACATCACTAATCATTAGAGAAATGCAAATCAGAACTGCAATGAGGTATCACCTCACACCGGTCAGAATGGCTATCATCAAAAAATCTAGAAACAATAAATGCTGGAGAGGGTGTGGAGAAAAAGGAACCCTCTGGCACTGTTGGTGGGAATGTAAATTGATACAGCCACTATGGAGAACAGTATGGAGGTTCCTTAAAAAACTGAAAATAGAACTACCATACGACCCAGCAATCCCACTACTGGGCATATATCCTGAGAAAACCATAATTCAAAAAGAGTCATGTACCACAATGTTCATTGCAGCTCTGTTTACCATAGCCAGGACATGGAAGCAACCTAAGTGTCCATCAACAGATGAATGGATAAAGAAGATGTGGCACATATATACAATGGAATATTACTCAGCCATAAAAAGAAATGAAATTGTTATTTGTAGTGAGGTGGATGGACCTAGAGTCTGTCATACAGAGTGAAGTAAGTCAGAAAGAGAAAAACAAATACCGTATGCTAAGACATATATATGGAAACTAAAAAAAAAAAAGGTTCTGAAGAACCTAGGGGCAGGACAGGAAGAAAGATGTAGAGAATGGACTTGAGGACTTGAGGACACGGGGAGGGGGAAGGGTAAGCTGGCACAAAGTGAGAGAGTGGCATGGACATATATACACTACCAAATGTCAAATAGATAGGTAGTGGGAAGCAGCCGCATAGCACAGGAAGATCAGCTCGGTGCTTTGTGAGCACCTAGAGGGGTGGGATAGGGAGGGTGGGAGAGAGACACAAGAGGGAGGGGATATGGGGATATATGTATATGTATAGCTGATTCACTTTGTTATAAAGCAGAAACTAACACACCATTGTAAAGCAATTATACACCAATAAAGATGTTAAAAAATAATAAAAATATAGTAATAAAACTGTCCATAAATGGGAGACTGGTTAAATAAACATAGTATACCCATACAAGGGGATATCATGCTGTTGTGAAAAAGAATGAAGTAGATCTGTATGTGAAATTTGGAACAATCTCCCAAAAATATTAATATGTGGAAGAAAAGAAGTAGTAAGGAACAAGATAACATAAAGGGTATACTACTAGTTTTGTGTGTGTGTGTGTGTGTGTGTGTGTGCGCATAATCTGAATGGAAACATCCAGAATAATGTTTGACCAAATATCTGGGCATCATGGTCCAGCCAAGTTGACACATATAAAATTAACCATCACAGTGTGCATGTATGCGCAGAGAAGCATATTTAAGGTCAGTGATTACTTAATAATTTAGAAATCAGACGAATATACACTGGATAATATCCACGGTATTTGAAAATGTACCAAATTTATCATCACTTTTGAAAACTAAACTCTAATACCTTTTCCTAATCTGTCTTCTATTTCCTTAGAAAAATTAAAGCACCAATAAACTATCTTTTATCTGTTCCCTCAAAGTAACTTAAATCCCAAATTATACATAAAGCTTTTTTCCTGTTCTGCTCCATCCAGCTAGAGGGGCCTCACTAAAGTGCATGCCTGCAGTCTGGGACCTCGTTCCCTGGAACTGGTATAGATTCTTCAACATCTTCCAAATTCTATTGCTTTAACCCCCAATTTTTCCATCTTTCCAAAGTTCCAACGAGCTAGCAAACCACAGAGAATGTAGTAGCACAAGTTCCACATCCACAAAACTTTGACCAAATGCCATGGTCAAATATACTTGCTGATATTCCTTACAATTAGGCATCATTTCTCAACAACAGCAGAATTTCCACTTATAATCTAGGTCCAGAGGGTTGTTAACAAATGGAGACGACAGAACGTTACCTCAGTAAAGTGCAAGTATAGCGAGAAAACAGAAGAATTACAAACAAACAAAAAGAAACGAAAAAAACAAGGACAGTTTTTGAAAGAAATGGAGCTGAACAACTCAATATCCACAGGAGAAAATTTGGGGACTTTGCAGTAGGCAAAGATTTCTTAGTACTTAAAAGAAAAAAATTGATTAATTAGACTTCATCAAACTTTACAACTTCTGCTATTGAAAAGTTATTATTAAGAAAATAAAGGGACTTCCCCTGGTGGTCCAGTGGCTAAGACTCCACACTCCCAATGCAGGGGGCCTGGGTTCAATCCCTGGTCAGGGAACTAGATCCCACATGCCGCAACTAAATATCCCGCATTCCGCAACTAAAAGATCCCACATGCCGCAACAAAGACCCCCAGCAGCCAAATAAATAAATAAATATTTAAAAAATAAATTAATTAATTTAAAAAAAAGAAAAGAAAAAGGCAAGCCACCGACAGGGAGAAAAATTATTTGCAATACATCTGACATGTATTCAGAATATATAAATATCTCCTATCATTCAATAAGAAGACAAACAACTCATTTAAGAAATTGGCAAAATGTGGTTACTATGGTGTTGATAAGTTGTATTCCTTGAATCTGTTTATGAAGTGTGTTAAAACATAAGGGTTATATTTTTATGGCCAACTCAAAATAAATTTAAAGCTAGAAAATTTTTTAAAAATTGGCAAAATGTTTGAACTGACATTTGACAAAAGAAAGTATATGAATGGCTAATAAGCACATGAAAAGATACTCAAGATCATTAGTCATAAAGAAAATGTGAATTAGAACCACAATGATATATCACTATATACCTACTCAAATGGCTAATGTTACAAAGATTGACATCATATGTCGGCAAAGATACGGAGCATAGGATCTCTCATAGAAATTACTGGTGGGAATCCAAAGTGGTTCCAACCACTCTGGAAAACAGTATGGCAGGACATTATATATACTATACATTATAAAATTAAACAGGCGCTAACATATAACCCAACAATTCCACTTCTTGGTATCAATACCCAAAAGAACTGAAAATATATGTCCAGAAAAGACATATACTCCAAAGTTCTAGCAGCATTATTCATAATAGTCCCAAACTGGAAACAATTCAAATGTGTATCAACTGATAAACAGATAACAAACGGTGCAGTTAAAAGGAGCAAACCACTGACAGACCCAACAACATGGATAAATCTCCAAAATATTGTGCTAAGTGAAAGAAGTCAAACACAAAAGAGTACAGTGGCAGAAAGCAAAGCAGTGGATGCTTGAGGTCAGGGGTCTTGGAAGAGTATAAAAGGGCACAAGGAAATCTTTTAGGGTCACAGAACTGTCTTGTAACTTGATTATGGTGGTGGTTATATGACTTTATACAATTATTAAAATTCATCCAACTATACACTTAAAATGGGTGAATCTTATTGTATCTAAATTGCAGCTCAATAAAGTTGGAAATTCTCTAAAACGGGAAGATTGTATGGTTTCCTCTTCACCAAAGGGCCAACCAGTCCATGCTAGTTGTCCAGAGTCAACTTGGGAGAAATCTGCCAAGTGGGCAATCATATCAGAAAGCTACCACATTTGGGGTACTGGGAATCCATAACCCATGCAGACTACTTCCTTCTTAGAGGATGGCATGTGGAACTTTCCTTTCTTCTAAACTTTAGCCACCTGAGACAGTGCCACTTCCATTCTCTAGGTCTTTTTTGAGGCTTCCTTCCTCCCATCAGAGTCTGAGCTATATATATTTAAGCTCCTAATTTCCCTTTCCATTTTTCCTTCCACCTCTGTGTTCCCCACATCTCAGTCACAAACCCTTTATAAGCTCTACCCAGGAATACAGCTCCCGTTTTCACTTGTTAGCATGATCCTCTACATTTATAACATTTATATATCTCCCCCCAACCTCATGCTTTTTAATTCCTTTGCCCTCTCTTATTCCTATCACAGTTCAAATCTTCCTCTCTACCACCTCTTTGAGGAGGTGGGAGGAGAGAGACAAAATCTCTTGAAGGATAGCGTGTGTGGCCTAAACCCCCCACAAGTTGTTCTCCCAGGTAACCTAATGGGCTTAAACATTAAACAGTCCTATGAGGCCACAATTACCCTGATACTAAAGCCAGACAAAGATACCACACAGGGCCTCCCTGGTGGCACAGTGGTTAAGAAACTGGCTGCCAATGCAAGGGACACAGATTCAAGCCCTGACCCGGGAAGATCCCACATACCGTGGAGCAACTAAGCCCATGCGCCACAACTACTGAGCCTGCGTTCAAGAGCCCGCAAGCCACAACTACTGAAGCCTGCACGCCTAGAGCCTGTTCTCCACAACAAGAGAAGCCACTGCAATGAGAAGCCCATGCACCACAACAAAGAGTAGCCCCCGTTCACCGCAACTAGAGAAAGCCTGTGCGCAGCAACAAAGACCCAACATAGCCAAAAATAAAAATAAAGAAAGAAAGAAATAAGATACCACACAAAAAGAAAATTACAGGCCAATATAACTGATGAACATAGATGCAAAAGATAGCCAAAGCAATCTAGAGAAAGAAAAACGGAGCTGGGGGAATCACACTCTGTGACTTCAGACTATACTACAAAGCTACAGTAATCAACACAGTGTCATACTGGCACAAAAACAGACACATAGATCAATGGAACAGGATAGAGAGCCCAGAAATAAACCCACACACTTATGGTCAATTAATCTACGACAAAGAAGGAAAGAATATACAATGGAGAAAAGACAGTCTCTTCAATAAGTGATGCTGGGAAAATTGGATAGCTACATGTAAAAGAATGAAATTAGAACACTCCCTAACACCATATACAAAAATAAGCTCAAAATGGATTAAAGATCTAAATGTAAGACCGGATACTATAAAACCTCTAATGGAAAACATAGGCAGAACACTCTTTGACATAAATCACAGCAATATTTTTTTGGATCCATCTCCTAGAGTAATGGAAACAAAAGCAAAAATAAATAAATGGGACCTAATTAAACTTAAAAGCTATTGCACAACAAAGGAAACCATAAACAAAATGAAAAGACAACCTACGAAGTGGGAGAAAATATTTGCAAATGATACAACTGACAGTGGCTTCATTTCCAAAACATACAAACAGCTTATACAGCTCAATATCAAAAAAAAAAAGAATGACAAAAATGGGCAGAAGACTTAAATAGACATTTCTCCAAAGAAGACATACAGATGGCCAACAGGCACATGAAAAGATGCTCAACATCGCTAATTATTAGAGAAATGCAAATCAAAACTACAGTGAGGTATCACTTCATACCCATCATCGCAATGGCCATCATCAAATAGTCTACAAATAATAAATGCTGGAGAGGGTGTGGAGGAAAAGAAACCCTCCTACACTGTTGGTGGGCATATAAATTGGTGCAACCACTATGGAGAACAGTATGGAGGTTCCTTAAAAAAACTGAAAATAGAGTTACCCTATGATCCAGCAATCCCGCTTCTGGGCATATACCTGGAAAAGATGAAAACTCTAATTTGAAAAGATACATGCACCCCAATGTTCATAGCAGCACTATTTACAATAGCCAAGACAGGGAAGCAATACAAGTGCCCATCAACAGATGATTGGCTTAATAAGATGTGGTGTATATAGACATAGATATAGATATATAGATATAGATATTTAGATATATAGATATATTCAATGAAATATTACTCAGCCATAAAAAAGAATGAAATATTGCCATCTTCAATATTTGCAACGTGGGCGGACCTAGAGATTATCATATTTAGTGAAGTAAGTCAGACAGAGAAAGACAAATACTATATGATATCACTTATATGGGAAATTGAAAAAATAATATAAATGAATTTATTTACAAAACAGAAACAGACCCACAGAGTTAGAGAACGAACTTATGGTTACCAAAGGGGATAGCGGGGGTGGGATAAATTGGGAATCTGGGATTAACAGATACACACTACTATACATAAAATAAACAATAAGGACCTACTGTATAGCACAGGGAACTATACTCAGTATCTTGTAATAACCTATAATGGAAAAGAATCTAAAAAAATATATGTATATAAGTATGTATAACTCAATCACTTTGCTGTACACCTGGATCATTGTAAATCAACTATACTTCAATTGAAAAGAAAAACATTAAACAATCCAGCCCCAAGAATGTAATTGCAACTTGGAGGAGGAAGATGTCATTGGAGGCTTAGAGAAGTCCAACAAGCTTCTTCACACAGTGACCTCTCCAATCCTGGTGTCCACTTGGGACCAATTAGATGGGACATTCATCCTCACAAGGCTTTACATATGTATCTTTGATGATGCCCCTGGAGGCTTCTGAAGTGCATCGGGAGTTTACTTCAATGAAGTTCACACTAAATGAAGAGAACCCCATTCAATTTTCTGTCTCAAATTACACTCAGCTGTGCTGTTCAACTGAGCACACTAGACAAGGTCAGAAGATGTGCACCCGAAAATAATATGAGGACTGCTTATCAGATTGGCACTGCCAAAGGGTGGGCTTTATTGAGTGACCTTTCATTCATTCCTCACATATTTACTGAGCGCCTATCTAGGTTCTGGAAAGACCCCTGAAAGTGATCGTGGGCTGTTGCATCAGCCAGACCTGGGTTCAAACATCTGCTCTCCATGGACCAGCTCTGTGTACTTGGGCAACTTCACCTTGGTCTCTTTATCAGGAAAGGGGGGATGGAAATCCTACCAACTTCATGGGATGCTGGTGGGGATGAAATGTGAGGGTGAGAGTGGCTCTCTAACACGGCTGAGCACAGCGTCTGGCACCTAGTAAACGCTCCACAGATATCAGCCATTGTTAGCCAAGATTCCCGCCCTGCAGCACTGCCTGTGACCATAGGATGTTATAGGCAGAGGGAGCCCAGGATCCCTGCAGAGTCACACTTGGCCACTTTCTAATTGGCCAGCAATCCTGGGGCACAGGTAAGAGAAGCTTGAGGGGAAAGGATGCTCAGAGTCCAATCTCCAGGACCTCTCATCTGCTCTGGGAAGAACTAGGTATCAGCCAAGGATCCTGTGGGCAAGCAGAACACCGAACGGGCCAGGGTTGAGGCAGCTGGGCACCAGAAAGCCTGGTTTTTGAACGTAAGTAACAGGGCTGCCGTGAGGATTAACTAAATTAATTTATGTAAAGCACTTAGCACAAGGCCTAGCCACTGGGACATGTTCAGTGAATATCAGCTACTGTTAGAAGAGCCATGGTTCTCATCCCTTAAGGAGCCAGCTAGTATACAAGCCTGCACACTAATGGGTCTCTGACTGGACTTGTAAGGAGTGGCTTACAATTTTGGGATTTGTAGAGCACTAACCAGGCCCCACTGCCTCAAAATCCTTTCCCTGACCCCCAGTGTCACAATGCCACACCATCATAGAATGGGTGGCAAACATGTAGCACTTCTTTTGAGGACTCCTCGTCCTGCATGCAGGACAGATATCACAGATGAGGCACACTGTCCCACCAGCCCAGACAGGACCTCAGATAAGGATTCTTTACACGGTACACTGGGCAGAAATTGCCAAAAGACCTGAGGCGGCCTGGGAGTTCTACTACTTGCCTCTCTGACTTAAAGGTTGTCTCTCATTTCCTTTTTACAAAAATTTATTTTCAGATTTGGTTTTACAATTAATCGTCTGTTTATAATATATTTTATTGAAATTTTTATTGCGAAATTGTAGATTTACATGCAGATGTAAGAGATTATTCAGAGAGATCTTATGTACCTGATACCCAGGCTCCCCCAAGGGTAACATCTTGGTAACTACAGTACAACCAACAGGTTGATATTAGCACGATCTGCTGATCTTATTCACATTTCCCCACTTTCACTTGTACTCATTTGTGTGTGTTGTGTGTGTGTGCGTGCACACACACGAATGTGAGTGTATTTAGTTCTATACAATTTTACCACATATGTAGTTTCATGTATCTACCACCACAGTCAAGATACTGAACTGTTCCTTCACCACAAGGATCCTTCCTATAGCCTTTTAATAATCACATGCACCCCCTTCCCAGAGCCTAATCCCTGATAACCACTAATCTCTTTGCCATTTCTATAATTTTATCATTATAAGAATGTTACATAAATGAAATCATAGAGTATGTAACCTTTTGAGATTGGTTCTTTTCACTCAGCATCGTTCCCTGGCAAGTCATACAGGTTGTTGCATGTACCAGTAGTTCATTCATTTTTATTGCTGGGTCGTATTCCATTAAGGGTATCTGAGCTGTTTCCAAGTTTTTTGCTGTTACAAATATAGGTGCTATGGACATTCATGTACAAGTTTTTACATGAACACAAGTCTTCATTTTCTGGAACCAATGGCCAGGAGTGAAATTGCTAGGTCATATGGTAGTTGCATGTTTATTTTTTAAAGAAACCGCCAAACTATTTTCCAGAATGGCTGTACCATTCCACATTTCCACCACATCCCCACCAGCAATGCATGAGTGATCCAGTTTCTCCATATCCTTGCCAGAATTTGATGTTTTCACTATTTTTTATTTTAGTCATTCTGAGAGGTGTGTAGTGATATCCCATTTTGGTTTTAATTTGCATTTTCCTGATAATGATGTTGACCTAATCACGTTGGACATCTTTTATGGGCTTATTTGCCACCTGTATATCCTCCTCGGTAAAATGATTATTCATGTCTTATGTCCAATTTCTGATTGAATTATTTGCTTTTACGGTTGAGTTTTGTGAGTTTCCAGTCCTTTGACAGATATATGGTTTGAAGATATTTTCTCCCAGACTGTAGACTGTCTTTTCATCCTTTTTGTTTGGGCTTTTGCAGAACAAACGTTCTAATTTTAATGAGGTCCAAGTTATGGACTTTTTCTTTTCTGGATGATGCTTTTGGCCCTAGGATGTCAGATAAGGCAAAGTGATTCTGTCCTCTATCCTGTATGTAGGACAGCTACCTAAGAGGTTTTGTGGGTTGAGGTCAGCGCCTAGTCGTTACATACCAAGCCTTTGCCAAACATTACTTCATTTAATTTCCAACCACCCTATGAGATAGATGCCACTACTGTCTGCATTTTACAGATGAGGAAGCTGAGACACAGAGAGACTTGGGGATTTGCCCTAAGTCCCACAGCTAGGAAGTGGAAAAGCTGGCACAAAATCCTGGTCTGTTTCTGCTTCCGAAGCACCTGATCTTGCGGTCATCTCAAGTTTCCAGCAGGCTACATAAAATTCAACTTCTGGCGTACAGTATGTTTATTTTTTAAGATTTATTTATTTATTTATTTATTTTTGGCTGTGTTGGGTCTTCGTTTCTGTGCGAGGGCTTTCTCTAGTTGTGGCGAGCGGGGGCCGCTCTTCATCGCGGTGTGCGGGCCTCTCACTATCGCGGCCTCTCTTGTTGCGGAGCACAGCTCCAGATGCGCAGGCTCAGTAGTTGTGGCTCATGGGCCTAGTTGCTCCGCAACATGTGGGATCTTCCCGGACCAGGGCTCGAACCCACGTCCCCTGCATCGGCAGGCAGATTCTCAACCACTGCGCCACCAGGGAAGCCCCTACAGTGTGTTTATAAATCTGACTTCAGACATGAGAGTACAATTAGAAACTTTCTTGTTACCAAGTCAAAAAACAGTAAGGACAACAACTGATGCAAAGGCTGAAGCATTCCCAGCCCCCCAGTCTTTGCTGTGCTTTCCTCCTAGTCCTTCGTCACAGTCCCAACACGACTGAATACCCAGTGTGTGGCCCCATGCCCTCGGGCCAGCATAAGTCTGGTGGTTTTGGTGGTAGTGGACTTCTGGAGCCACTGGTAAGCCCATGGACACCAGTCTCTAAGAAGCCCTCTAATCTGGCCCCAAGCTTTATTGAGGTTGTCATTCCTGGGTTCAAATTCCTGCTGCCTCCATGCAGGTAGAGGAGTCCAGGCCCACCAATGGCTCTATGACCTATGGTGCCCCCCCAATCAGTCCCTCCCCTGTGTGCCTCAAAAAGGCCCCTCACCAGCTCGGCTGATCACAGAGAAAGCTGCCTGCCCACATGTGTCTCCTCCCACTTTCTTTACTTCTGATCTGTGGGTTAAGAAGCTAATTTTAAAGTCAGGCTCCTGGGCAAAGGGTCTTCACATTTTTCTGTTTTTGATGCATATACTTTGAATATTTCCAAAGACCTAGTCTACTTCTATGACATTTAATCTTACATCTTTCTCTCCTTCAAAAGCTTCTCTGACACCATGGCCCAAATCTTCTTTTAAAATATTTTCTTGGGGATTTCCTTGGTGGTCCAGTGGTTAAAACTCTGAGCTTCCAATGCAGGGGATGCAGGTTCGATCTCTGGTCAGGGAACTAAGATCCCACATGGCGTGCAGTGCAGCCCAAAAATTTTTTTTTATTTTTTAATTAAAAAAATTTTTTAATCTTTTCTTGAAACCTATTGGTTTCATTCATTCATTTATTCAACATTTTCTTCTTGAGACCCTACTTTTTTTTTTTTTGCAGTACGCGGGCCTCTCACTGTTGCGGCCTCTCCCGTTGTGGAGCACAGGCTCCGGACGCGCAGGCTCAGCGGCCATGGCTCACGGGCCCAGCCGCTCCGCGGCATGTGGGATCTTCCCAGACCGGGGCACAAACCTGTGTCCCCTGCATCAGCAGGCGGACTCTCAACCACTGCGCCACCAGGGAAGCCCGAGACCCTACTTTTTGCTAAGTACCATGCTAGGCCCTGGGGATAAAACATAGAACAAGACAGAAACAGACCCTGATGTCCTAATGTTTGCATTCTATCTGGGAGAAATTAATATTAAAGAAATTCTCACAGAAATCATTATCAGCTCCAGTCTGTACCCCTGGAATTTCCTCCTACTTTCATACTCAAACTTTATGCTTTAGTGAAACTGAATTAATCACCGTTTTATAAACACGCATTGGGCTTTCCCTCCTCACAGCCTTTTTACATGCTCTTCAGTGTGGCGATAATTTGCAACCCCATTTCTAGTAATTCCCACCTACCACAATGTCTGTGCTGTCCTCAAGACCCAAGTGAAATCTCACCTGTTTAGATGACGGTTTCTCCACCGGCCCTGCTATATGGGTCTGCCCCCCTCTATTTGGAAAGTACTGGGCACCACTCATGAAACTACCTACATGCACACTGCTTTATCTTCTAGCTATTCCCATATCCATATTGCCTCACATGAAAGACAGTAGAAGCCCTGAGGGCAGGGTTTACTTCTGACATGTCTTCATGCCCTTTGCACATGTCATGGTGCCTTGAACACAGCAGGCATGGAGTGTCTGCTCAATGGGGAATGGCTTACCTAGAGCTGTTTGTTTAATTTAACAAACACTTGGGTAGCAGTTACTATGCACCGGGCATTGCTCACTTGGGTGGTATTTACCAAGTGTCAGACACTGCTGCAACATCTTGACAGACATCAACGCCCTGGATTCTGACAAAAACCCTAGGCGGTAGGTACTATTAGGAGCCACATTTGACAGATAAGCAAAGTGAGACTCAGGAAGGCTCAACGTCTTGCCCAAGCCTAGGGTACCCCACCTGGTATATATCAGAGCCGGGATTCAGCCTGGCCTTCTAACAAGGCCTGGAATGGTTTGCCCAATGTGGAACCTGTAGCCGCAGAACAGCAAATATGGAATTTATTTATTTATTTTTTGGCCATACCACGCAGCATGTGGAATCTTAGTTCCCCGACCAGGGATCGAACCTGTGTCCCCTGCACTGGAAGCACAGAGTCTTAACCACTGGACCACCAGGGAAGTCCCGCAAATATGGACTTTAGATCCAGTTCTTTTTGGCAGTCCATGGTGCCACTTCCACACTTGTTTTCTTCATAGGAACTAGGCTTCAAAGGGATGCTGGGGCAAACTAAATTAAAGAAAGTGCTGAATTAAACTGAGTTCTTCTGCAGCCTTTCTGAAGGGCAGAACTCCTCCAGCCCTCTATGTCAGTGTCCAACCTTTATTCTCATTATTGCCCTCCCACCCCCAGGAGTCTTTTCAGACATTTTTTTCCAATTGCCCCCTCATGACATTTTAATATTACAGATACACTGCATATCTGTTTATGGACTGATGTATATCTGTGCCTTATACATTAAAGTGAAAAATTTTTTCATCATCCAAGAACCAATATTCTCCTCTCTTTGGGGACAATGTCGCCTTGTTGTCAATGCATGCTCAATATCGACGAGCATTGAATGTGTGTCTAAGAGGAGAGGATAAGTGAGAATTCTCACCCCTATTTGACCCTGTGGAGCCAAAGTTTTCAGGATCACTTCAGTGAAGTAATACACATTTGCGACACTGCTTAGAGCTAAAAACAACTATGATAACATTCCCAAACAACAATCTTGTGATGGATGTTGGGGAGAATGGATGATTCAATCCCAGTCTCAGGAGCTTAAAAAATACGAATGCCCTGGGTCCCACTCCTGGAGATGCAGATTATATTGGTCTGGGCACTGGAATTTTTAAAAGCTCCTCAGGTATTCCAGTGTACAGGCAAAGTTAAGAACGACTAACTTCCAAGATTTTAATGTGAATAAAAATAACTTTAAAATATTTTTCTAGCTTTATTGAGATATAATTGACATATAACATTGTATAAGTTTAAGGTGTACAATGGGATGATTTGGTATACACATATTTTGTGAAATGATTACCACAATAAGGTTAGTTAAGACATCCATCACCTCACAGAATTACCTTTTTTTTTTTCTTGTCTTTCTCTGTCTGGCTTATTTCACTTAGCATAATGTCCTCAAGGTACATCTAACTTGTCACAAGTGGCAGGATTTCCTTCTTTTTTAATGGCTGAAACACACACACACACACACACACACACACACACACTGGAAACAATCTGTCAATGGACAATTGACACAAAGACCACAAAGGAACATCTAGAGAAATATGAGAAAATCAAGATTGTATGTTGTTGTGGAAGACAAGGGAAGAAAATTTTGAGGAGGACATGACCAGTAATGTTGAATGCCGCTGAAAAGACAGGTAATTGAAGGCTTGGAAGTTTCCATTAGCTTTAGAAACGAAGAGATCACTGGTGAGAGTGGTTTCTTGATGGTGGTTGGTGGTGTGGGCACAGACAAGACTGTGGTTGATGGAGGACCGGGTGTTAATGACAAAGTGTGGGCAATTTTCTATAAATATTTATTTATTTATTTATTTAATTTGTCTGCGCCAGGTCTTAGTTGCGGCATGAGGCCCCTCAGTTGCGGTATGTGGGATCTAGTTCCCCCACCAGGGATGGAACCTGCGCCCCCTGCATTGGGAGCACAGAGTCTTACCCACTGGACCACCAGGGAAGTCCCAAAGTGTGGGAAATGTTTTAAAAGAAGTTTGGCAGTAAAGGTCAAGAGAGATGGGGCAGTGGTCTGGCAAAGAAACATGTGACCAAAGAAGGATATTTTTAAAAGATGGGTGCATGTTTAAATGCTGATCAGAAGAAGCTGATAGAGAGGAAGAGATTTTAGACAGAAGAAGAAAGAGAGGACAATCTGTTGGGCAAGATGCCAGAAAAAGCAGGAGAGAAAGATAGACCATAACAGGAAGATGACAATTCATCCTAACGTGGGAGAAGAATGCTGCCAAGAATATAAATGTGGTGGTGGAGATTTGAAGAGAGTTCTGTCTGATGGCTTCTACTTTCCCTGACAAGAGAGATACGAGTCATCGTCTGAGAGTGGAGATGGAGGTGAGTAGTACAGTCAGAGGTTTGAGGAAAGTGTAAAACATTTGAAATAGTTATTGTTCAGAGTGGGCAATGAGTGAATTTCTAGGCTAGGTTTAAAGGACCACTTGAGGTGAGTAATTATGAATTTACAGTGCAAGGAATTTACTTTGCTGTGTGACCTTTTCTGGTAGTGCTCAGCAAACCCGGGAAAAGTATTAAAAAAAAAAAGTAGGTAATTTAATTGAATCCATCCAGGTTTGGAAATTTCCTAGATAGTAGGGTAGGGGGAGTGAGCTTCTCCCCACCCTTCTTCATCAGGCACAAAATTTAAGGAGGTACTCGTTCCCGGGGTCATGCAAGTGTAGGATTGGCAGCTGACACTGAGCGTCTCCTTACATTTTGGGAGAAAATGAGGTGGGGAAAAAGAGGTGGGGGCTTACTCACCTCACTGTAGGCCCAGCCCTGCGCAAATAAGTTTGGTATATTGGCAATAGGGTCCTGAGGAATACTGACGAGACAATAATTACAGTGATGAACCATATTATGTTAGGATGGATATCCACTAAGATGGATAGAGAGGAAACAAAATGGGAGACAGTAGAGGGACAAGGCCATGGGGGAAAACTGACTGAGTAAATGGAAAAACTACAGAGCTGTAGCCAGGGAGGAATGTCTGAAGTTGTGATCTTAGAGGTAGAGCAAATTTGGGGTCCCAAGACATTCCAATGTGAGATGGGAGACGTGGGTGGCTGAGGTGGAGGTCAGGGAGCTTCAAGATCAAGGTGTTGAACAGGCTGCTCATGCGGCTGTTGACTTCAGCCAGAATGTCTAAGACCTGGGATAGAGGGGAAGAATGGGCCTACGGCCGAAGTCCCTGGTCAATACAGAGCAGTATCTAGGAGACCAAGAGATGACAGCAACAGGAAGGTTAAGGAACAGTTAAACTAACTGACTGGTGTAAGTCTCAAAACGAGCAGGGATTTCGGGGGTTTTGTTTATTTGTTTTTCTTGTTTGTTGTTTTTGTTTACAAGAGAGTGGAGGGGCAGTAGGTCGAGACTGGCTTTGGAGAGTGAAGAAGAAACTGGCCTTGCTGTACCAAGAAATGTGGGGACATGCCCTACAGCCAGCTCAAGAAGCAGCTGGGGTTATGGTCTCTTCACTGAAGAACCAGGTCTCACTTAAGGCTGTCATGAAGTGAACTTGTTACACAGGCAATGTGAATTCCAGAGGGCTGGAAGGGGTGGATTGAAGCACGGCAGAAGTAGGTGACTCACAGTAAGTCACAATGAGTCCCATGGAGGATGGTGGGCACCCAGAACTCTTAAGAATTCTATTTTGGCCTGCACGTGACATCCTGAAGCTACCACATGGGACTCAAATTTTATTTTTGTTTTTTCCTTTCTCATGGTCCTCAGGGATAAAATAGCCATCAGTGGTGACAGGGGAAACCTGACTGTGACTTCCATTACCTTCATACCTTTCTTTCAGCCCAGTTGATAACAATAACAATAAAGATAGTAATAATAATTGTAAATTTAGAAAATACTTACTGAATGCCTGCTATTTGCCAGGCACTGTTTTAGGTGCCAGGAACATGACAGATGAAGTTCCTGAACTCACAGAACTTACATTCTATTAGATAGGCCATGAGCAAAGGACAAAAAAGAAGTAAGTATATAAGGCTGGGGAGCTATAAGTGTTAGGAAAAGAAGTTAGGTGGAGTAAGTGCAGAAGGCAGTGATGATGACGTGTGTGAGGAGATGTAGTAGTGAAGGTAGTCAAAGGAGGCTCTTCTGAGCAGAGACCTGAATGACAATAAGGAGCCATCCACGTGAAGATGGAGGGAAAGAGCATTTCAGATCAAGGGAATAGCAAATGCCAAGGCCCCATGACGGGAAGGAGCCTGGGATGTCTGAAGGTCATCATAGCTGATAACTCCAAGACCCTGAAGCATGTCCTTTTAACTACCTGCTGCTAAGGATGAGATTGAAGGGTCTCTACGGTCTAATTGTGTAACGACCTGAATCTGCCAGAACTGGTCCAACAGATGGAGGCTCATGGAAGCAGCAGGCTACCCCCCGGGGGTAACTGAGGAATCCTTGCCACACGCTGGAGTGGGAATGAACTTGCTTGCTAAGTCCAAGGCCATGTTGGTCCCAGATCTATTGCATGATCACAAGTGCTGCTGCCCCTTTCATATCTGAAAACACCTCATCAGAAACTGGGGGTTTGCCTACGACCCTTGGCTTAAGGCTATTATATGAGGTAAGAGCTGGCAGAGGCACCAGCAATGCGGTTGGCAGAAAAGTGGCATGAGATAGAGGACTGAAGTTTTTCACAAGAAGATCATATCATGGGACTCGAGCCAGGTGAGGCCAAAGAGCACTCTGGTAAGGCATAAAACATCACAAAAATGTGTTCTTGTCATCTAAACTCTATCGATGGGGGAGCAGATTCTTTACAATCTGGCTCCTGCCACGTCTTCAAACCCAAGCTCTAGCCAGTCCCATTTCCTTCGGTGTCCAGCAAGCTTATCAAGGCACTTGGGGTGGTAGTTGGTTGGGAGAACCAGCTGGTTCTGAGAAGGAAATGTACTGTAGTCGAGAACTTCATAACCACCACAGCTATCTTCCTCCACCAACTGAATACAGACACTGCAAAGTTACAATAGAAACCAGAAGTAAGAAGAGCTCAGACCCCCACCACGACTCAGCCAGGGCGCCTACCACTCACATATCCTGCCTTCCTCCTCAGCAGGCTTTGACTTTGAACCAGCAAACAGGTATTCTGTTATGGGGCAGCCACCTTGTTACGCTCAAGGCATACACCAGCCATGCTTGCTTCCTGGTCTTTGCTCATACTGATCTCCCTCCTTGGAATAACCTCCTCTTGCCGTTTACCTTGTTAAATTCTGCCCATCTTTGAGAGTCCAGCTCCAGCTCCAGCTCCTTCAGGAAGACTTCCCAGAATGCTCCTCCATCATCAATCTTGTTCTCCCTCTGACCTCCTGCAGCAGTTAGAATCTGCTCCCAAACAATTCAGCATCTGCAGTTAGTCCCTTGTCATGTATCTCTCCTTAAATGTTTGGATTGGTTAGGCTTATCTCCTTGACTTCTGTATCTTTTGCTGTGATGTCTAGCAAAATACCGTGTACATAGTAAATGCTCAACAAATTCTTATTGATGGAAACACATGTTTGAAGGCTAATCATAGGGGAGACTGGTGATGCCGAAGACCGACTTCATCCCCCTCACAATTTTGCCCCTGGCTGCCCTTTAACAAAAGGGCAATGCCACAGACGAAGCTCTCTGGTTACAATCAGATGGCATGCTATATAAGAGACTAGAGATTAAACTGATCTGGTATTGTATAAAGTTTGTAGTCTTAGTAATATCTGATCAATCTCAGAAAACATTTATAATAACCTGCCTATAGCTAAACATGATATGCAATTTTGCTATTAGATGGATAATTTATTTTTATTTTTTTGACTGCGCTACGCAGCATGAGGGATCTTAGTTCCCCGACCAGTGGAAGCGCGGAGTCTTAACCACTGGACCACCAGGGATGTCCCTGGATAGTTTATTTTTATCCTAAAGATCTGGAAACATTTTATGTCCTTACGCCATGTACGCTTTCACTTTTACACTTTATGAGTGTCTGCTATATGCCAGGCTCATCTCTGGGCCCTAGGTACAAGAAGGTGAAAGAAACCCAGCTTCTGCCCTCAAGGATCTCAGCAGATCAGAAGCCAGGCATGTAAACAATCATTTAAATACAATGAAATAAGTGCTCTGATAGAGGCCTGGACAGAATTTCACAGAGGGGGTGACAAATGAAAACATATTAAAAGTCCTGTAAGCTCTTGGCCCATAGTGAACTTTAAAATACGATAGCCTCTGTGTGTGTGTGTGTGTGTGTGTGTGTGTGTCTATGTCTGTGTCTGTCTGTCTGTCTACATCTATCTAGTAGAGCACATTTTAGTGATAAAAAAATCTAGGCAGTTTAAACTATTTAAAATAAGTTTTTCTCAACCTAAATGTCCATCGACAGATGAACAGATAAAGAAGATGTGGTATATATTTACAATGAAACACTACTCAGCCATAAAAAAGAATGAAATAATGCCATTTGCAGCAACATGGGTGGACTTGGAGGGCATTATGTTAAGTGAAATAAGTCAGGCAGAGAAATACAAATACCATATAGTATCACTTATATGTGGAATATAAATATGATACAAATGAACTTATTTACGAAACAGAAACAGATTCACAGACATAGCAAACAAACTTATGATTACCAAAGGAGAAAAGGCAGGGAGGGATAAATTAGGAGTTTGGAATTAGCAGATACACACCTCTATATATAAAATACATAAACAACAAGGTCCTACTGTATAGCACAGGAAACTATATTCAGTATCCTGTAATAAACCATAATGAAAAAGAATATATATATGTATACCTGCATCACTTTGCTGTACATCAGAAATAACACAACACTGTAAATCAACTATACTTCAATTTTTTTAAAAAGCAGCTTTTCTGACTATCCCATCCCATCTTTGGTGAAGTAAATAATAGTTTATTTATTGTCATGAAGCAATTGTAGTGCCCTAGTTGTCAGTCTGATAACTAGTACACTTCAAAGAATAAACTGCAATTGAATTTGCATCCCCAGGAACTGTTTGTTTTCCTGGAAAGAAAGTACTAGAACTTTCTAGTAGGAGTCCACACCTATCTTGGTTCTGCATATGCCCAACTCCTTAAAATGAC
This sequence comes from Leucopleurus acutus, assembly GCF_964270905.1. NCBI lineage: Eukaryota > Metazoa > Chordata > Mammalia > Artiodactyla > Delphinidae > Leucopleurus > Leucopleurus acutus. The sequence goes on along the minus strand of NC_139148.1, from coordinate 120,005,975 downwards.
CCAGAACTTTGTACTGACAGGCTTGGAGGGAAAAAAATCCTAATAGTTCCTCAATCACAGGCTCCAGGCACCCATGAGAGATTGTGCTCAGGAAGTTTTCCCCATTCAAAATCCCCAGTTGGTCCTCTTCAGAGCTTTTCCTCAAGGCCACTCTAATTCTAGACTGGCCGTTATTTTTATTCTTCTATCAAGGTTCTCCTTTAACATCTTACTCAAGCAGGGGTTACCATTCTTACTTTTTTAAACTTGGAAACATTGAACAGAAAGCTGTTGAACATGCATACAAAGTTCTGGATTTGGGCCAGCCCTGAAGAGAACTAGTGGTCCAGCCACGTTCGCTTCAGTGATCCCAGCTTCCCTCTCTCATTTTTCCTTCCTACTTTCTATAACCCTCTCCTTCAGCACTGTGTCCAAGGCCCCAACCCCGGTGGGTACTATTTTGATTGCATTATCTAATTCAGGAGTGTTTGCACTCTGAAAGGAGCTGGGGGTAGAGGACACCGGAAGAAAATCATCTCCAATGGTGTGCCTGAAAACTCAGGGACACCCCTGCTGTGATCTGATCTGAGGGGCTACTCCAAAGTATTTTCCCACCTCAGATCCCCACAAAGCCCATCCCCAGCCGATCACCCCCCTCAGAAGGCTGAGCCTATTTTCCAAACCACAAATTTTGATCCAAGGTTCAAACGAGGAGTTCTTTTGCCAGTTCCAGGCATAAACGACAATCTGGGAGACAGCGTTTGGACATAGATATTTGGAACTATGTGAACATTTACATGTTTCATGGTGATGATGGGGCAAATTTATCTTCAGACTTTAAAATGATCTGAAAAACATCAGGAATAGAGGCAACTTAGTAGTACGATTCTATTGCCCAAATGTGAGGTTCCAAAGGGGAGCAGAGAAAACCATTGGCTTTCCTATTCATAAGGTTCTAGTGAGTGGCTCCTTAAAGCCTCATTTCGTCAAGGGTTGTCTTTTGAAAAGCAACAAATAGTTATTGTTATTATTATATAATTTTAATTGTTCAGTATATGCCAGAATTGTTTTATTATAATGCTATGAGGTGAGTACTATTATTATTCCCCTTTTACACATGAGGAAACCAAGACTCAGAGATGTTACCCTGCCCAAGTCAGAGCCTCATTTCAATGCCAGGGTTTGTTTGGCTCCAACCAGGCTCATAGGCATTCCATCAACCTGGGTCCTCTCTGACTCTAGAGTTGGTGAATTTGCCCTCAGGAAGGTTCCTCCTCTGTCTTGTCTCCCCCTGGCCTGGCAACCCCATCAACAGGCCTCTTACTCTCTTAGCACCTCTTCTACCCATCTGGCTGACAATCCCACACCCTTCAGCTCAGAGGTCTTCCTTGTACTCACCCCACCCCTGGGTTCGCCTGGCTCATTGACAGGCCAACTCTCTGCTGTCCCCTCCTGGCCCAACATAGGACCTGTCCCAGTAGCAGCTGCACTGAAACGCACCTCGTCCCTTATTTGCAGCCCCAATCCCAGCTTGCCCAGCTGACCCACACTAACCAGCAGGTCGAGAAATACGAATGATTCATCTGACTATCTTACATTTGACCTTGTCAAAGATTTCCTAGACTCTGACACTGATGGCTGGTTCAGAAGTTACACATGTCTACAACCCATTTCAAGATCACCTGTTCTCTGCATTAATTGATAATTAAGTGTTAAGGTGACAAAGTGACTGGGTAAAGTATTTTGTTCCCATCGCACATTGGAAGCACTGAAAAATTCAAATTACTTTGTCGTTAATCTTGAGACTCACTGGAAAACTGAATAGAATATCAAGGAAATTTGTCTTGTGTTTAGATGCCATGCTGAAAGCACTTTTTGACCAGCACACCTAGAAAACACACGGAGAATTGCTCTCACTCAGTCTCTTGCCCTAGGTACAACAGACGATGCTAGGACGACCACTGGATTGCAGGAATACTGACTAGGATGCACTAGGTCCTGCCTAGGAAGCGCTCTAAGGATTTCTTTCCTTTGTATTCAAAATGAAGTCCTCAGTGCAGTCAGTCTTCTTGACAAGGTCAGGGTGTACAACAAGATCTAAGACAGCCAACTTGGCTGAAAGAGATTTCTATTTAAAAGGAACTCTAAAGAGCACTGGACCAGGAGTCAGGGGATCTGGGTTCTAATTCTAGCTTTGCAACTAATTAGAAGTAAAGTTTTCCAAGCGAGAGGAGAAGAGTTAGGAGGATGACAGTGGTCTGCCTAACTATGGAAGTTACAGGGACACCGATTTCTAGTTCAATGTGAAAAAAGGAACATTTGAACAAATCAGAATTGTTCGACAAAGGAAAGGAATCATTCAGGAAGCGGCAAGGTCCCTGTTACTAGAAGAGTTAATGCTGCAGCTGCGTCACTTAGCACAGTGCCTGGCACTCAGTAGAGAGCCAGGAAAAGTTTGTGGTAGGAAGGAAAGAAGAGCGGGAGGGAGGGAGGAAGAGAGGAATGAATCTGTTTCACTTCTTTCTCAATAGGACGTGGTGGGCTATAACTAAGAAAAGCAAGCACACATAAATACTAAGCTTTAAAACTTTTACCACAAAGAAGCCATGATTCTAATGCTGGTGCTGTGAAAAGAAGAGTAACAGATGTTAGGGGACAATTGTATTAGACGAGACTGTTTTAGTAGGATATGAACTAATAATGCTCGGCAACATTTATTGAGCACTTACCATATGCCAGGTGCCGTACTAAGACCTATTTATATCCTCCTGTCAAGCCCATGAGGCAGGTTCTCTTAGTTCAGAAGAGGTAAGCAACCTGCTCAAGGCTTGTTAACTAGAAAGAGGCAGGATTGGGAAATGAGCCCCTATGTGTACAGAGCGTAGGGTGTGTGTGTGTGTGTGTGTGTGTGTGTGTGTGTGTGTGTGTCTGACTGTAATGTAGCCTCTGATGTTACCTCTCCACGTTAATATATGGTAATGAATTGTTGTTATCATTATTTATAGTGAAATGATTTACAAATAGGTAGCACATGCATATGGTACACCATATGCAAAAATTTAAAAAACATAGAGACAGTGAAAAGTAAGTCTAAAATAAATAATCTCCTCCACACTCCTATCCCCCAGCAACCCACCCAGGAGACAACCAATGTTAACAGTTGCTTTTCAAATTTAAAAAATTGTTTATTTTCACAAAACTGTGGTTTGCCACTGCATCATTTCATAGCCCATGTAACCCTAAGCCATGTTATTATGGATTTCTACTCTAATTTTTAAATTTTTCTGTGTGAAACATCCTTCAGAATTGATCCCACAGTAAGCTGGGACGAAGCGAGAGAGTGGCATGGACATATCTACACTACCAAATGTAAAATAGATAGCTAGTGGGAAGCAGCCGCATAGCACAGGGAGATCAGCTGGGTGCTTTGTGACCACCTAGGGGGGTGGGATAGGGAGGGTGGGAGGGAGGGAGACACAAGAGGGAGGGGATATGGGGATATATGTATACATATAGCCGATTCACTTTGTTATACAGCAGAAAGTAACACAACATTGTAAAGCAACTATACTCCAATAAAGATGTTAAATTTTAAAAAATTGATCCCATAAAAAAAAATTGATCCCACAGAAAACATGATAAAAACAGCTCAGAGTGCATTGCAAATGCTAATGCTTTTCAGACATTAATTGTTCGATTTCGCTAATCAAGCTTAGTGATATGGTATATTCTAATTCTCTTACATTTTCTATTTCAATGACGTAACTTCTTTTTACAGTAAGATGGAACATCTGTCTGATGAAAAATGGGCCATTATTATTCATCTTAAGCCATGAAGCATCATTTAACAGCTCTGAACTAATGGTCATTACATCAAATAGGTTTTACTTTAGTCATTATTTCTAATACATGTGAAATTAATACACAGTGTTTGTCATTACTGAGCACTAGAATATAATTCTAGAAGAAGCAATTAATGTCTATCAGAAGTTTTTTGAGATATGATTATCAAATACTCGCCTAATGAATCATTTGCATATCTGAAACATCACCTAAACATCAAGCACCCCTGTGACAGGACAAATTACATTTAACAATGAAAATAAGAGAACAAGAGAGAGATTTCAGATATTAAGTCATATACACTGTCCACTTCCCTGCCAGCTCAGAATTTTTTCTGAGGAGAATTCTTTTTCAAAAGAACTGTTAAACAGCTTCAGGGGAAGGTACTTCTGGGGCTTTTCTAGGAATTCAAACTTTCATTTCTCTTATTTACATTGTTTTTTTAAAAAGGAAAGTAGTTTACAAGACCTGAACCTCTCAATAAAAAAAAATCATGGTTAATTGTGAAATTCAATCTCTATATAGAAAAATGCCATCCATCTCCAAATGTTGCTTGTAAACTCTCTCAGCAAAGGGGCAAAGAAGAATGCACCGTATTTCCCCTGCAGCGCTGTATTGCACGTTCACCTTTAGGAGCATATGCTGCTCTTTTGAAATATGCAGACTCCCCTCTCATTGTACAGGGCCTCTGTGAAAAGACTTGAGGGCTCTACAGAATTAACATATGAATAGGCGAACATACCTCCCAAGAAGCCTCTACACAAGGTGGGGGGGCACAAAAGGAGGAGATCCTTTTATTCATTTTGTAGTTAATGAAGAGTAAGAGGACCCTTTCTGACCAATTTTCTTGGGGATTCAGAATTTAAACTTAAAATGGTGAGTGTAGAAAATACCCATTTAACATTGGATGCTCTATTCTTTCCGCCTTCATAACCAACCCATCATGCTGAAAAAGGCAAATGTGTCATGTCTGAAAAGAGTAATCGCTGCTATCAGTATTAATAATTGAAAGCTGATAAAGTTAATCATCACCATTCTTGCCAACTGGCTGCTCAATTGTCATCACTTTAGCAAAAACGCTTCACCTGTAAGAGGCGGACCTTCAGGATTAGGTTAGGGTCAGTGTTCTAGATGTGGGGATGAGGCCAGGGGCCTGTTAAGACAGTGTTTCTGGGGAAGCGAACCTAGGAAATAGGACTGAAACCAGGAGCTCATTTCAAAGGAATAAGGCTAGATTGGGCAGGACTACTGTTTGCAAAGGTCTAAGCGGAGCTCAAGATGCACCTGCTAAGGACATTAGGGTCCCTGATGCTGGGGTCGGCTCTAATATAGGGCTCCATATATCTTTCATACCCAGAAACAAGAGTTAGGTGTCAATTCCTCTGCGTGCCACCTCCCCTGACCTCCATGTCTCGGTTAGGTGCCCTCCTCTATCCTCCCACAAACACCCTGCACTTCTTGCAATATTACATAGAAATGCTTCCCTGTCTACCTCCCCCATTATGTTGTGTAAGCTCCGTGAAGGTCACAACCATGGCCATGCTGTGTTTTGCTGTGTCCAGAGTCTCTAGTACCATGCCAAGTACATAACTGATGCTCAGTAAGTATTTGCTGAATAATGAAAAGTTCAGTTCTAGATGGAAACTAAGTCCATGCCATGGTTAGACACCTGGGCTCAGGAAACCTGGCAAGTTGTTTCATGGGATGGATGTGTTGATGAGTCCCTGTCTATGGAGCAGTCAATCTGTTGGCTACATTACTACCATTTTGGTTCAGGGGTGATGCTTTCTGCTGGAGCATCACCAGGGTGTCTCCAATTAGAGAGGTTTCACCAAATTCTCAAAACAAATTTTAAGCATAATCCTTTCTTTTTTTTAAAAGAACATATGCTTTACAGAACCTTTAGGAGGTTCTGTAAAGCATATGTTTTGTAAAGCACTGGTAGCCAGGGTGTGATTGGAATTAGAAGGAAGGAAATTAGATAGGAAGCAGGGAGGGTGCAGAACCAGATGAGAGTAGAGCAGACTAGGGTGAGAAACAACCTGGGCGCTGAGTGCGGTGGGATGTGGTGGGAACGGAGAGATTCTATGAAACCAAACCAGTAGAGACAGGAGGCCGAAAATTCGATTTAAGATGAGGGTCAGTAAACTATGTCCTGCAGCCCAAATCTAATCCTCGGCCTATTTTTGTACACCCTGGGATTGAAGAATGGTCTTTATGTGATTAAATGGCCTCTCACTGTTGTGGCCTCTCCTGTCGCGGAGCACAGGCTCCGGACGCGCAGGCTGAGAGGCCATGGCTCACGGGCCCAGCCGCTCCGCGGCATGTGGGATCTTCCCGGACCGGGGCACGAACCCGTGTCCCCTGCATCGGCAGGCGGACTCTCAACCATTGCACCACGAGGGAAGCCCCTGCCTTTCTTTCTTGATGAGAAACTTAAAGATATTTAAATATTTTCATGATTTTTCTGGTAGAAAAGGAAAGACTAAAGAGCAAAGGTGTCGTAAAGAGTAACGTCGCTGACAAGGTGAGAATCGAGCCCAGAGAACAGAGGAGGGCTGCCCTCAGGAGGACCCAGGAGGGATGAGAAGGGACAGTGCAGGCTTGGGTGGCTGGTGGACTTGAAGTGGGAGAACGCGAGTTCCTGTTGGATGGATGAGGTTTTACCCTGATGGAAGCATTGTGTCCTCTACTGAGTATAATGAGTGAGGCAGGAATGGATTGGAGAGCAGCAACAGAGGTGGTATGTGGCCCACAACGCCTAAAATATTTGCTACCTGATCCTTTACAGAAACGTTGCCAATCGCTGATTTAAGTGAATACAATCAAGAAAGCAAAAGCAGGAATTCCCTGGAGGTCCAGTGGTTGGGACTCCAGGCTTCCACTGTGGTGGGTGTCAGGGGGAGGTGGCAGGTTCGATCCCTGGACAGGGAACTAAGATCCCACAAGCCACGCGGTGCAGCCAAAAAAAAAAAAGAGAGAGAGAGAGCGCAAAAGCAAACCCATCCCCAAGCACAGATATGCTTACATGCACAAATGCACCTACGCGCACATGCTGCACACACACACACGCGCGCGCGCGCGCACGCACACGCACACACACACACACACACACGGTAATTTTCTTTATAACTTGACAATACCAAAGGCATTTTGATGCCCCATGAAATTTGTGAAAATGGAAATTAATCACTTGTATTCTCTGGCAATTAAACTAACCATGAATATAATGTTTTGCAAGGTACTATTTCCATATATTTTTTGAAGACTGATTTTTCTCTCTTCAACCTCTCACAGATGGGTATCTTATCCAGCTTCTGCTGTAATCATTCTGCTTGCCCTTGGACCTTTACCTAATTATGAGAATTTTGAATCTCCGGAGAAGAGACTACATAATGTGAATATATTTGAAAGATAATAACTTTGATTTGATCTCATTCAGTAATGTTCTTTGAAATGCAGTCATAGAACGTTTCAGAGCTGGAAGATATTTTAGAGATCATATGGTCCCCAACCCCTTGTTTTACCGAGAGGAAGATGGAGACTAAGTAATTTATCTGAGGTTTAAAATATATCAGGGTCACATAGAGACCCAGAAATCCTGGTTCCAAGCTCTCTCACACTGCTACTTACACACGGGATCCCTTCCCTAAACTCCTACAGGGCAGGACTGTGTCAGTTTCCTCTATCTCACCAGTGCAGAGCCCCCCTGCCTGGCACATAGTTAGTATGTGTTGAATAAATGAATGAATGATAATCACACTAATATTTACTTCGCGCTTACCATGTGCCAGGCACTATGCCAAACACTTCTACATGCATTATCTCACTTGACTCTCATAACAACCCTAGGAGTAGGTTATTTTACTATCTCTGTTTTACAAATGAGGAAAGTAAGGCACAGAGAGGTGAAGTGACTTGCCCAAAGTCACACAGCTAAGAAATGATGGAATTAGGCTTGGAAATTAGGTCTTTCTAACTTCAAAACCAGTGTTTTTAATCACCGCCCAAATGTGCGGTGAGGACCAATGAAAACATCAATTCTGAAATTATGCTGAAATGCTAAGCCCATGCACTTACACATCAAAATACAATTTCCTAGGCTGCTTTTACTCAGCAAATGAAGCCCAGTGAACAGGTCCCTTGGCTTGTTTTTTCTGGCTCTGCCTTGACTCCCCACACAGTCAGCTAATCTCTCAAATTCCCTAGTTCCCCAAACCCATTACTAGTCCTGCTTCTTATGACACCCCAGGGTGTCTCCAATTATCTCAGAGGGGTTTCACAAAATTCTCAAAACAAATTTTAAACGTAATACTTTTTTTTAAGAACATATGCTTTACAAAACCTTAAGGAGGCTAGACGGGATTTTCTTCAAACAAAACGAAACAAATGAAAATGTGGCCGTAGTTTTTAATATTCCGAGTTTGCGCTGAATGTTAAGGGATGCAGCTCCATCTGCTGGACATCAAACACACTAATAATAATAGTGGTTAAATACTGATAACAGGGCATATTTATAGTATGTAGCACTTGTCACGGTCTGTTCTAAACAGCTGTTTTTCGAAATAACAAAACATACATGGCTATTGTCAAAAATTTATAAAACGGAAAATTTACCATGGATAATATAAGCATAATCTTGCTTCTCTGGGATACCTACCACATTAACAGTTTTTCCTTCTGTTTCTATTCATCTGCATCACTTTTTACACAGGTGAGAATGTATATATACAGTGATTTATAATCTTTATATTCCTAAACATTATAAGTGTTTCCTATGTCATTTGGGTACAATACTTAATAGCTTACACAATATTCTGTTAAGATTATACAATAATTTATTTCTCCACATGCCCATTGTTGGACATTTAGGTTGACTGACAATTTGGTTATTATAAATTTTGCATAAATTTTGTCCAGACTTCTGCTTACTTCCTGGGGAGTGATTGTTATTAACAGTGGAACTATGGGTCAAAGGGTAGGGCTATATTTTACCTCCTGAAACATATTGCCAAATTGCTTTCCAAAAAGACTGCATCAGTTTCTCCTCCCATTATCAGCGGATGAATGCCCTTCTTAGGGCACCCTATCTAACACAGAGTATTGTCTTTTTTCATCTTTGCTAATTAATAGGTGAAAATTGGTCTCTTGTTGTACCATTAGCATTTTTTATTACTAGTGCAGGTGAACATTTATTCATATGTTTATTAGCCATTCACATGTTCTCTTTTGTGACTTGTTCGTTAATGTCACTTTCCCATTGAGAGCCTTTGTATTTTCTTATTATTTTGTATGTGCTCTTCAGATATTAAAGACATTATTTTTCCTCTCATATCTATGGCAAATATTTCTCCAAGCATGTTCTTTTATTATACTTGACATGGCTTTTCATTTTATATTGTCAAATATTTTAAGTTTCTTTTATGATTTTTCTCCAACTGTTTTTAAGCTTAGCACATCCTTCTCTATAAAGAAGTGTGATATTCACATTTTTATGGTTTCAATTTTTGATCCACTTTTTATAGTTTCCTTTTTTTATTCACCTGCAAGTAATTTTGATGTGAAATATGAACTATGAGGATATATGTTTAAATATCACCATTTATTGACTTGCTCTTCCCTACTTTACTGAATTGTTAAATTATCACCAGCGGACTTCCCTGGTGGCGCAGTGGTTAAGAATCTGCCTGCCAATGCAGGGGACACAGGTTCAAGCCCTGGTCCGGGAAGGTCCCACGTGCAGCGGGGCAGCTAAGCACGTGCACCACAACTACTGAGCCTGCGCTCTAGAGCCCATGAGCCACAACTACTGAGCCCGCATGCCACAACTACTGAAGCCCATGTGCCCTAGAGCCTGTACTCTGCAACAAGAGAAGCCATCGCAAAGAGAAGGCCGCACACTGCAACGAGGAGTACGAGCACAGCAACAAGGGCCCAATGCAGCCAAATAAGTAAAATAAAATAATAATTATCACCAGCATATGTTTCACACAGCATTATCCTTAGGCTCTACAGGGAGTTGCAAAGGTTCAAATTTGGCAGTAAACTTTGGAACGGTTTGCTTCTGGCTGACAAAAAGATTCTGGAATGTTAAGAGATTGTAGGGAACCATTGAAGGCAGCGGTCCCCAACCTTTTCGGCACCAGGGACCAGTTTTGCAGAAGACAATTTTTCCACAGACTGGGGGTGGGGGGGATGGTTCAGGAAGTAATGCTAGCGACGGGGAGCGATGGGGAGCGGCAGATGAAGCTTCACTCGCTCACCCGCCGCTCACCTCCTGCTGTGCGGCCCGGTTGCTAACAGGACGCGGACTGGTAGCAGCCCACAGCCCGGGGGTTGGGGACCCCTGATTTAAGAGTTTTGAGTAGATAATTAACATGATCATATCTGTGTGATTAAAACAAGTTGACTATCATAAACTAGAGAGTGAGAAAAGAGCAGAGGAAGGGAGAGTTTGGAGACAGCCATGCCACACATTTGACAGTTCTTTAAATGATTTGTGTTCTTACCTGAGTCTTACAGGGATCCTCCTCCTTGCCTTTTTCTAATATCACCTTTTTAATAACTTTGGTATATACCAGGCACTGAGTTAAGCCCTTTTTATACATTATCTCATTAACTGTCATCAAACCCCAGTTAGGTAGGTATCATCACCCCCTTTTCACAGATGAAGAAACTGAGGTCTAGAGATGCCATATAAGTTGCTCCAAGTCCCCCAGCTAGTGAATTGGAGGAGGCAGGACTCAAACCTAAGGATTTGGGGAAATGTAAATGAATATAAAACACCTAAAACAGTGCCTGGCTTGATAAATGGCAGCTTCTCATCCTCGCACCCATCATCAGGTTTTATGAACTTGAAATTCCATATTTAAAAATATGCTGGCATCACATTAACAAAATATTCCAGCAATTACAGGAGGCTTATTCAAGCTTAGCTGGGAACTATTTTGTGCCTCTGACATTTGCGTAAAATGAGCCCCAGCACGGCAGGGAGCCTGGCTTTCTACTCCATCTTCTAGTGCTAGGTGTTTATGTGACCTTGGGCAAGTCACTTGACCACAAAATTTCCTTGTCTGCATAACAACAAGAAAAAGTAATCATTCCCCTCACTGGGTTTTCTGTATAAAATAAAAGCAAATCTGAAATGGTTGGAAAATTTCAAAATTCTGCATGATTTTATAGATTTCCCAATTAACCTATCAAAATTCTTAGGCCATGGAAACGCCTATGAAAACAAACTGCAACAAACCGTGAATGTAGTCTCTTTGTTTCGATTTGTTGTGTTCATATTTTTCATTACGTCAACTTTCAAACACACACAAAAATAGACAGAATGGTATAATAAACCTCCATGACTGGCTTCAATGATTATCATCTCTGACGTGCCTATTTCATAGAGCCTCCCCATATCTTATTTTTCTGTGTATTTTAAAGCAAAACCTAAGACATTATATGAACATGGTTCTTTTATGATGACAAAAATACTGAGGGAATTTTATTTAGTTTTCTCAAATCTTGAGGAGAAAGTTAATTTTAAAATCTGGCAAAATCCAAGCTGGTGGGACGAAGTGAGAGAGTGGCATGGACATATATACACTACCAAATGTAAAATAGATAGCTAGTGGGAAGCAGCCACATAGCACAGGGAGATCAGCTCGGTGCTTTGTGACCACCTAGAGGGGTGGGATAGGGAGGGTGGGAGGGAGGGAGACGCAAGAGGGAGGGGATATGGGGATATATGTATACATATAGCTGATTCACTTTGTTATACAGCAGAAACTAACACACCATTGTAAAGCAATTATACTCCAATAAAGATGTTAAAATAAATAAATAAAAATAAAGTCTCCCAGAAAATGAATCTCAAATCTAAATAATACATTAATTTGGCAGTCCAGGCCAAGGGCTAGTGAATTCCAATTGTCTGCAGAAGACAAGCAAGTGGGGGGTCCAGCTAGTCTATGCAGAGGGCAGCATTTTCATTTCTATAATAACAGTATTCATAACAGCAAATGTAGAGCTGGTTTAGTACATTAAACCAGTTTGGCTTGTGGGGAATTCTGACCAGAGATTCAACTATTCTTGACAAAGGGAGTGAAGGCAAGAAGACTAATTAAAATTATCCTCTACGAGTTGAAATTTTTTTAAAAAGAAAGAAAAATGAGCTGCACTGCCCACTTGCTAAAAAAGGAAGGAACCAATTTCTCCCTAAACCTGAGTACTTGCAATTTTTCTGATGTGCCTAGTTTACAAAGCTCATTGACATCCACGATCCACAGCATAATGACATATGTAGGGTAGGCATTTCTGTACCCATTTGTACAAATGAGAAAGTGAGGCCTCTAGGGGTCACACGAGCTGGAGAGTGATGTAGCTAGGGACTAGAGCCCAGTTCTGTTTCCTGTGTCAGGGCTGGAACCCTACGTAAACAAGTTTACCAGAAAAAATAATAATTTCTTCACCTTCTATTTCCGATCTCCTTGAGACTTAACAAAGTACCTGTATTTTGATTTTATTTTGTATTTATTTATTCATTTAGGCTGCACTGCGCCGCATGTGGGATCTTAGTTCCCCGACCAGGGATCGAACTTGTGCCCCCTGCAATGGAAGCATGGAGTCTTAACCACTGGACCGCCAGGGAGGTCCCTAAAGTACCTATACTTTGTAGCAGCTCAATAAATATTTCTTGCCTGTCTGACTACTTGCCAAATAATGGGGGTGGGGAATAATTATAGGTAGAAAGAAAAAGGAGAAATTAGAGAATTGACTAAAGGAAGAGGAAATAGCATTAATAAGTTTAGTCAATAAAGCATAATCTAGGAAAAAATGGAAATACGGAGAAAAACATGTTAAACTGCAATAAGGGTTCGTGAAATATATGTCAGCAAAAAAAAATTGAAGGCCATATACCAAAAAGCTGACAGTGGTGGTAATAACAACTGTAACTACTACCACTTAAATGTCCTAGGCTCTGTGGTAAGCCTACTAACCCTCTGAGGTAAGGAAGTAATATTATTATCCCCATTTAATGGGTGAAGAAAGTGCAGCTCAGAGAGGTTAAGCAACTTGCCCAAGGCTATAGAGCTAATAAGGATAGAGCTAGGATTCCAACCTAGACAGTCTGACTCAATTTTCATTTTTTTATACTTTCTATACTTTGCAAATTTCCTACAATGAGCACACATTACCTTTATTTTTTAATCCTGTAGCATTCATCGTGTATAGAAATAATTTTGTCATTACATCATTAACTATAGTTAATTACTATTTCTATTCATGATTTGTATGTCACCTCAATTAGACTGTTAAGAGCCTGTGTCTCAGGGAGTGTCATGTTTTAATGCATATAATAGCTGCTCGATGAATACTTCTTAAATGAATGGACAATGGAGAGAAAAATGTGGGAGTGTGAGGCAAAACAACTACCACAGATAAAAGGATTTAGGGAGGTGATGAAAGAGACAGATGAGGAACAGAAAAAGAGGCACAGAAACATAATGATCACGAACAGGAGATATATGTGGGACATAGGTAGAAAGACAAACATATAACAATAAAGCAGGGTAAATAAGAAAGGAAGATTGCTATGAAGAACCCTGTTTTGGTGAACTTGTAAACTAAAATTGGAGCTAAAATGCATTAACAAAAAGAAGCCAGTCACAGGCGAGAAAGGAAATTTTTAAGATATGGTACTTTAAAAAAATTAAATAGAAAAATTGTTTCGAAGTACCCTATGAGAGGGAGAAGTGCTAAAATTGCTTTTCTGGCAAAGCCCGTCCCTTCATCCAACAATTATCCTAAGATACTTGAGATCTCATCTCCATAAATTCAATAGGCAATTGGGGCCACTTTCTCTTTTGAGGCCAGATGCAGAAACAGAAATTACAGTCATTTCCTATATTGCAGAAATTAGCTGGCCAGTTGAAAGCCACCTGCACGCATAATTCACATCATCAGAGGTTGGCATCTAGAAGGCTCACGGCCTTATCCTCTCTGCCACATACTTCACCCACGTAGAGGCCATGCTCAAATAACCAAAGGTGATGTTTAAGTTTGCAGTTGGCTCATGTTATGAGGTGGTGATCTCTTTGTGGTTCCTGTCTCTTGTGAATTAAAAAATAATAATTTTTTCTCATAGTAATACATACACATAGTTAAACATAAAGCAATACTGAGGCATGGCTAACAGCAAACAACAGCAGTTTTCTGCTCCACCATTCCCCATCATCCTCAGAAGAGGCAACACTTTTCTGTGGCTTTAGCTGTTTCTTCTGGTTTACCCATTATATAATTTAAATAATATGCCTAAACAGCTATTTATTTAACAATTTTAGACGTTATCTATTGCCTTTCTTTTACAATAGTGAAGAACTTAGCTTTCTTATACTTTCCCCCACTCAACCTCATATCCTTAATGTCCCCCAACCCCTCTATCACAATTCTTAGTTAAATCAGTAGCCAAGTTTACATGATTATGACTATATAATTTGTTCACTGCTAAGCAAAGTAGTATATTATCGTTAGTTAGTGTTTAGTTAGTCTTAGCACATTATTGTTAGTCCTCTGATTTTTTTCTCAAGTTAACAACTGCTTCAGTATTTCATTTGAGATTTCTATATTTCCAATGCTATTTTTATCCAGGTGTTCTAACACTTCTGTAACATACCTATCAATACCCATTCCAAACACTCCAACCTGTCTAAAATCTGCTGGTTCCTTATTCCCCCTGAAGATGCCCTCTCACAGCTCCCTGTTCCCCTGCTACAAACTAGGCCAGTTATCTCATGGTCTGCAACATGACTGTCATCCTGGGACTCCTCCTCACAGTTCCCTGGAGTTGGATTCTTTGTTTCCTGGATCTTATATTGCGTATTCCTCTTTCTTGATTTACTCCCTCATTTTAGTAGAGTACAACTTCCAAGAGCTTCCAGAGAAAGAGTTGCTAGGAGGAATTTTTTGAGACCTTGCATACTCTAATATTTAACATGAGCTTGATTGGACTGCTATATGATTTTAAGATGAAAATCATTTTCCATTACAAAATTTGACATTTATGCTCAATTGATTTTCAAAAAGGGTGCCAAGACCCTTCAATGGGAAGGCATCCTTTCAACAAATAGTGCTGGGACGACTGGATATGCACAAGCAGAATAATGAAGTAGGACCCTTAACTCATACCATACACATAAACTCAAAATGGATCAAAGACCTAAATGCAAGGGATAAAACTATAAAACTATTAGAAGAAAACATAAATATAAATCTTCACAACCTTGGATCAGGCAATGGTTTCATTTGCCCACATGACCAAAGAACAAATACATAAATGGGACTTCATCAAAATTAAGAACCTTTGTGCTTTTAAGGACACTATCAAGAAAGTGGAAGACAACCCACAGAATGGGAAGCTATTTGCAAATACACCTCATACAGGACCTGTACCTGGAATACATAAAGAATGTTTATAATTCAATAAGAAGAAGATAAATTACCCAATTTAAAAATGGGTAGATGATTTGAATAGACATTTCTCTGAAGAAGATATACAAATGGCCAATAAGCAGATGAAGAGAAGCTCAACATCATTAATTATCATGGAAATTAAGATCAAAACCACGAGACACTACTTCACACCCACTAGGATGGCAATAATCAAAAGAAGAAGAAGAAGAAGAAAAATAACAAGTGTTAGCAAAGATGTAAAGAAATTAGAACTCTCTTACACTGCTGATGGGAAAGTAAAATGGTGCAGCCGCTATGGAAAACATTTTGGCATTTTTTCGATAAGTTAAAGATACAATTATCATGTGACCCAGCAATTCCACTCCTAGGTATATACCCAAGAGAATTAAAAACACATGTCAACACAAAAACATGTACATGAATGTTCATAACAGCATTATTCGTAATAGCCAAAGAGTGGAGCAACCCAAATGTCCACTAACTGATGAAAGGATAAATAAAGTAAGCATATCCATACAATGGGATATTATTCAGCCATAAAAAGGAATGAAGCACTAATACATGCTACAATGTGGATTAACCTCAAAAACATTATGCTGAATGAAAGAAGCCAGACAAAAAAAGCCACATATTGTATGATGACATTTACAGGAAATGTTCAGAACAGGGAAACCAGGAGAGAAAAGAAAGCAGATGAGTATTTTCCAGGGGGGGATGGGAAAAATGGGAGTAACTGCTAATGGGTATAGAGTTTCTTTTGGGGGTGATGAAAATGTTCTGGAATTAGATGGTGGTGATGGTTGCACAACTCTGTGAATATATGAAAAACCACTGAACTGTATAACTTTAAATGGGTAAACTTTATGGTATGTGAACTAGAGTTCATTAAAACTGTCCTTAAAATGTAATATGATATAATATAGGAACATATGGTTAAATGTGATGAATCAACTGTACTTCTCCCATCCTCTCCCTCCCCAAAATCCCATGAACATGGCATTGAGAAGATAAAGAAGATATTAGGTATCTGCCCCTCAAAGAGAGATCTGGGAATCACTGGGACAGTTTGAGCTATCACCAAAGGCAGAGGAAAGGCTAACTGAACAAATGTAAAGGGATTGAATTCAAAAACTTTTTAAAAATGACATTGCTTCTGTAACAAAAAATACACGTACATTCGCACACAGATGAATGAAACAGAAGACGGAACAGCCAAAAAGGAGGTTTAACAAACATTGTGAGAACAAATTGCGGCTGAAGAAAAGGTGTTTGATCTGGGAGAGTAAAGGGGGCTACAGCTATAGCGTCTGCAGAGGGGGTCAAAGCAAAAAGTAAACTCACCCTTTAGGATCTGAGAGGCTCAGAACATGAAGGCACAGGGTACAGTGGAAAACAGGGATGAAGCACGGGGCTCAAACTAAGAAAAGATACTTAAATGTCAGAATATAAACAGTGGGACCCTCACGCCCTTTTCCCCAACTTCACAGGCTGGCCACTATCCTTGACAAACCTCCACATCCAAGAGACCTGAAATTGATTTTCTGGTGACAAACAAGGAAAGCTACCGACTCGAACAACAGCCCAAGAGAAGGCTGGTATAAGTCCCAGGCTTTACAATGGAGGAAGGAGGGTGGGTGGACTAATTTGGACCTTCAGTCCCCTGCTCCCAGAATGTCAGCACCCAGGTATTTCTTCCACCCCACCTTCTACTCCTAGGCAAGATATTAGAAGTTTTCTCTGGAAAAAAAGGAATGGGTCCAGAGAAAAGATCCCGAGATACTAACATTTGATGTTTACATACGCTCACAGTCATCAGGCATTTGAGGAAAATTCACAATGCTAAAGAAAGAATACAAACAACAGAATCAAAGGGATTCTGAGGACACGGACAATGCAGGAAGCAGAAGAAAACTTTAAAACATTATAAGTGGTATGCTCATAGAGTTAAGAGAAGGTATCCTACTCATGCCACAAGTATAGGATCCTTATGACTGGCTTCTTTTACTTAGCATAATATTTTCAAGGTTCAGCCACATCATTCCCTTTTATGACTAATATTCTTCAGTTGATGGACATTGGGTTGTTTCCACTTTTTGGCTATTATAAATAACACTGCTATGAACATTTGTGCACCCTATATTACTTTTATGATCTGAAACATAAGTTTTTTAAAGGATGAATTATAGAGAAAAAATTACATTAGAAACATCACTTCCACTTCTACTCATGGCAAATAATGTGAAATATTACCATGGTTCTAAAAACCAGAGCTATATAAAGATGCACTCTGATTTGTGTCACTCCCCTCAATCCTTACTAACCCATTCCCATTCCTCCATTCTTTCCACTCTGTTCCCACATACCCCTGTAGGTAACCAGTCTCCTTAGTTTCTCGTTTACCCTTCCTGTTTTTCTTTTTCATAAATGAGCACAAACATATATTGTCTTACATCCTCTTCTTTCTTATATAAGGGTAGCATATTATAGATACTCTTTTGAACTTACTTTTCATTTAACAGTACATCTTTTTTTAACTGAAGGACAGTTGATTTACAATGTTTCAGGCGTACAGCAAAGTGATTCAGTTATACATATACATATATACATCTATTATTTTTCAGATTATTTTCCATTATAGGTTATTACAAGATATTACTATATTAGAATATAGTTCCCTGTGCTATACAGTACGTCCTTGTTGTTTATCTATTTTATATACAGTACTGTGTATCTGTTAATCCCAAGTTCCCAATTTATCCCTCCCCGCTCTTTCCCCTTTGGTAACCATAAGTTTGTTTTCTATGTCTATGAGTCTATTTCTGTCTTGTAAATAAATTCATTCGTATCATTTTTTTAGATTCCATGTATAAGTGATACCATGCGATATTTGTCTCTGTCTGACTCACTTCACTTAGTATGATCATCTCTAGGTCCATCCATGTTGCTGCAAATGGCAATATTTCATTCTTTTTATGGCTGAGTAATATTCCATTATATATATATGTAATTATATATATTAATGTGTATTATATTATATATGTATAATATATACATATATGTAATGGAATATTATAATATATACATATCCATGTCCTAGCTATTGTAAACAGTACCACTATGAATACTGGGGTGCATGTATCTTTTCGAATTATGGTTTTCTCCAGATATATGCCCAGGAGTGGAATTGCTGTATCATATAGTATCTCTATTTTTAGTTTTTAAAGGAACCTGCATACTGTTCTCCATAGTGGTTGCACTAATTTATATGCCCACTAACAGTGTAGGAGGGTTCCTTTTCCTCCACACCCTCTCCGTTTATTATTTTTAGACTTTTTGATGACGGCCATTCTGATGAGTGTGAGGTGATACCTCATTGTAGTTTGATTTGCATTTCTCTAGTAGTTAGCAATGTTGAGCATCTTTTCATGTGCCTGTTGGCCATCTGTATGTCTTCTTTGGAAAAATGTCTATTTAGGTCTTCTGCCCATTTTTTGATTGGGTTCTTTGTTTTTTTGATATTGAACTGTATAAGCTGTTTGTATATTCTGGAAATTAATCCTTTGTCGGTTGCACCATTTGCAAATGTTTTCTCCCATTCCATAGGTTGTCTTTTCGTTTTGTTTATGGTTTCCTTTGCTGTGCAAAAGCTTTTAAGTTTAATTCGGTCCTATTTGTTTATTTTTGTTTTGATTTCCATTACTCCAGGTTAACAGTACATCTTCAAAATCAACCCATATCAGTGCATACAGAACTTCATTGCTTTTTACAGCAGCATAGTATTCCATTGTGTGGATATAACATAGTGTATCCAACCACTCTCCTTTGAATGAACATCCTTTCATATGTTTATGAAACATATCTCTGTCACTTCTTAAGTAAAATATCTGTTCATGTCTTTTGCTCATCTTATAACTGAAATTTTTTTACTCCTGAGTTTTAAAAGTCCTCTGCATATTCTAGTTGTAAGACCTTTGCTAATATGTGCTTCGCAAATATTTTCTTGCAATCTGTAACTTCTCTTTTTTCTTCATAACAGGGTCTTTTGTAGTGCAAAAGGTTTTAGTTTTGATGAAGTCCAAATTATTAATGTTTTATTTTATAGATTACTCTTTTGGTGTTATGTCTAAGACTCTTCACGTAGCCCTATTTTCCAAAGATACTCTCCTATGTTTTCCGTAAAAATGTTTCTAGTTTTATGTTTACACTTAAATCTATAATCCATTTTGAATTAATTTTTTATATGGTGTGAGCTTTAGGTGGAGGTTCATTTTTTTTATTCACTATGGTTGTCTAATTGTTCAATAACCAATTGTTGAAATGAATATCCTTCCTTCATTGAATTGCTTTAGATCCTTTGTCAAAAATCAATTACACTAGGTAATGATTTCTTTGATATGGCACCAAAAGTGCAAGCAACAAAGAAAAATAGATAAATTTGGGAGTTCCCTGGTGGCCTAATGGTTAGGATTCCTGGCTTTCACTGCCAAGGCCTGGGCTCAATCCCTGGTCAGGGAACTAAGATCCCATAAGCCGTGCAGTGTGGCCAAAAAAAAAGAGAGAAAAGACATGGAAAGAAAGGAATGGAAGAAAATATTTGAAAATCATACATCTGATGAGGAACTTATATCCAAAATATATAAAGAACCCTTACAACTCAATAATAAAAAGACAACCTGATTGAAAAATGAGCAAAAGATTTGAGCAGACATTGCTCCAAGGAAGATGTACAAATGGCTAATAAACACATGAAAAGATGCTCAATATCATTAGTTACTAGGAAAATGGAAGTCAAGACTCCAGTGAGATAACAGTTAATATCCACTAGAATGCTTATAATCAAAAAGATAAACAATAATAAGTGTTGGTGAGGATGTGGAGAAATTGAAACACTCATACATTGCTGGTAGGAAGGTAAAATCGTGCAGCCGCTTCAGAAAACAACTGGCAGTTCCCCAAAAAGTTAGAGTTACCATATGACCCAGAAATTCCACTCCTAAATAAATACCCAAGAGAATTCAAAACATATATTCACACAAAAACTTGTACACAAATATTCCTAGCAGCATTATTCATAATAGCTAAAAGTGGAAACAACACAAATGTCCATCAACTGATAAAGAGGTAAACAAAATGGAATACTATGCAATATTATTCAGCCATAAAAAGGAATGAAGTACTGATACATGCTACAACATGGGTGAACCTTGAAAACATTGTGCTAAGTGAAAGAAGCTAGACACAAAAGACCACATGTGATAAGATTCCATTTAAATGAAATGTCCAGAATAAGCAAATCCATAGAGATAGAATGTAGATTAATCATTACCAGAGTCTGGCGAAAGGGGGAATAAGGATATGGAGAATGACTACTTATGAGTTCAAGATTTCTTTTTAGGGTGATGAAAATGGTCTAGAATTAGATAATGGTGATGGTTGCACAACTGTACAAATATACTAAAAACCACTGAAGTTTACACTAAAATTTTTAAAACTAAACTTAAAAAATCTACTGGGGGTATTCACATTAGACTATTTCTGGGATTTTGTATTCTGTTCCATTGACTTGTGTCTATTTGTCAACTAATACCACATTGTCTTGCGTATTGTACCTATATAGTAAGTCTTAAAAATAGGAGTAGTGATTCCTCCCACTTTACTCTTTTTTAGCCATTCTAATTCCTTCTCCTTTTCTTACAGTTTTTAGAATAAGCTTGATTATATCTATAAAAATATTGTTGGGATTTTGGTAGGAACTGCATTATACCTATGGATCAATTTGAGAAGAATTGATATTTTTACTATATTGAATCATCCAATCCATGAGCACATTATGTCTCTCCATTTATTTAGTTCTTTGATTTCTTTCACTTGTGTTCTGAAATTTTCAGCATACAGCATATAGAGCCTGTAATTATTTTATTAGATATATCTAAGTATTCCAATTTTTTGGAGTGATTGTAAATGATATGTATTTTTAATTTTTGTTTCCATGTGTTCTTTGCTAGCATATAGCAATAAAATTGACTTTGTGTTGATTGGTATACTGTGACCTTGCTGAACTCACTTATTAATTCTATGAACTTTTTAAAGATTCCTTTCTACATAATCATGTAATCTGAAAACAGAGACAGATTTATTTCTTCCTTTCCAATATGTATGCCTTTTATTTCCTTTTCTTGCCTTATGGAGTTGGCTAGGACTCCCATTACTGTGATGAATAGAGTATGATAAGCAGACATCTTTGCCTTGTTCTGATCTTAGGGGGAAAGTACTCAATTTTTTGCTGTTAAGTATCATGATAGCTGCAGGATTTTTATAGATGCTCTTTATCAAGTTGAGAAAATTCCTCTCTATATCTAATTTCCTTGGAGTTTTTTTTAAAATCATAAATGGGTGTTGAATTTTGTCAAAAGCATTTTCTGCATCAATTGGTAAAATCATGCAATTTTTCTCCTTTAATTTGTTGATGATATGCTTGCTTTGACTTTCTAATATTGACTCGGCCTTGTACTCCTGGAATAAACCCCCACTTCATCATGATGTATAATCCGTTTTTATACAAGAATTGTAAGGATTTTTGTCTTGAACTTTTGCATCTAAGATCATGAGATATACTGGTCTGTGGTCTTCCCTTTTTTGTACTTCTTTTGTCTGGTTTTGTTATTAGGGTAATATTGGCTTTGTATAATGAGTTGGCAAGTATACTGTCCTCTTCCATTTTCTGGAAAAGATTGTAGAGAATTGATGCTAATTTTTCTCAAATGTTTGATAGAATTCTCCAGTTAAATGACTGGGGTCAGGATATTTCCTTACGAATGCTTTTAAATTCTGGATTGACTTTCTTTAATAGTTATGAGACTATTCATATTATCTATATTGTATTGCATGAGTTTGTGTTTTTCAAGGAATTGGTCCAGTTTATCTGTGCTTTTGAATTTATGTCAGTAGAGTTGTTCATAGTATTGCCTTACTATTCTTTAATGGCTGAAGGATCTGTAGTAATATCCCATTTCATTCCTGCTATTGGTAATTTATATCACCTCTCTTTTTATCTTTTTCAGTCTTTCTAGAGGTTTATCAATTTATTGATAAATTCAAAGAATTGATTTTTTTTAGTTTTTTTTGTTTTTGTTTCATTGATTTTCTCTATTTTTATCCTATTTTCAATTTCATTTATTTCTACTCTTTATTATTTTCTTTCTTCTACTTGCTTTGGGTGATCTTACTCTTCTTTCTCTAGTGTTTTTTAATGTGGCCACTTACATTATTGATTTGAGGTCCTTCCTCTTTCCAATTTTAAGTATTTAATGCTATAAATTTCTCTCTCACCAACAATTCTGTATAGATCTGTTAATCTTTTTGTTGTTCACTTTGTTATAGCGTGGTTTTTTATGAGATTCCTACCTTAATGGCGCCCTCTTCTGTCAGCTTAGCAAAGTCCAGATATTTAATAAGTTTGTGTTTCTGTTTTTGTGATAGGGGAGCTTTTCCTGTGTTCTCTGATTTTATGGTTCTCTTTTGTCATGTTGGCCCTAAATCTTGTTTTTATTCTTCTGCCCTTCACTACTCAACTGACAAAGGGTTCTTCTATGTTGCTTTTTACTCTTATTTTTCCCCCCCAGAAGCTATGTGTTCCAAAGATTGGCCCTTCAAATCACACGTAAGTCTCTTCCCTGTAGTTTATGCTCTGTTCCACTTAGACACTTTATTAAAAATTTAGGGTGAACTTCGTCTTTCTGGTGGTGGTTTTTACATAACTTTAGGCCTTTTAGCTCTCATACTTCTTCTGCTTTCCCCTCAGGTTTTCTCAGTCAGCCTTGCTCACCACAAAGCCTTGTAGGAGGGCAGGTGGAAGGACGAAGGAACATGAAACATAACAGGCTGTAATTTGGTGTTATTTCTTCTTTTACTTAGTTATTTTGAAGTTTAGCTATTCTTTCTCTTTAAATTATGGTGAGGGCATGGTTAGTGTAGTTTTATTTTTCTCTTATTGTTCTGTTGCTTTAGAAGAAAATGTTGGGAGTTTGGGACCTAGGTGGCTGCCATTGTTGTCAGCTACCCAGAAGTTCTCTATCATACAAAATTCTAATAACAGATAGATGTTATTTATGCAAGTGACTGCAAGTGTTTCTTTGTATAAAGATGTTTTAATTTATGTAAAACTTGACAGCGTACTAGGGATGATGTGGAAAATCATGTATAATTTTCCCAGGTCTAAACTAATGTTTCTCTCTTTTATCCTGTTTTCAATCTCAATATTCTGTTTGGAACACAAACCCCTCTTTTTCTCCCAACCACCAGCACTAAATATGAAACACCAAGATTCTAATATGTAAATTATTTCAGTTTTCATCTCCAGAATACCATGAATTTGGAAAGATAAACTATCCAAGAGTTTGTTCAAAGATTCATCTATTTAGATCCCAACCCCTCATCTTCCATGATCGCCTTTGGGGAGACCTTACTTGCTAGTGGTGTGACGGATAAAAATAGATTTCCTTATGATATTCACTTTTAGATGTGGCCCTTTTAAGACAGTATGCTTTCAAAATAAACGTTCACTAATAAAATTTCTAATTAAGGTTTAGTGGCCAAGTTCTCTCATGTACCTTTTCCAGAAAGTATGACATTAGAATCAATATAGCAGAGTAGTTAAGGTGTGTGATTCTCAGAGCCAGAACGCCTGGATGAATACCTAAGTTTTGCCATTTTCTAGATGTGTGACCAAATTACTGAACACCTTGGTACCTCTGTTTTCTAGTTTCTCATCTAGAAAACAGAGGTAATAATAGTACCAAGCTCATAACGTAGTTGAGGGGATTAACTGAGTTAATACATGTAAAACACTTAGAACTGTGCATCACGTAGTAAGTTCATGTAAGTGTTTGCGATATTCATTAAGTAAGTTAGTTTTAACAGTATCTTTAATGGCTATATTAATTATCTACCATTGCATAACAAATTGCCACAATTTCACAGCTTAAAACAACACCCATTTATTATCTCACCATTTCTATAGGTCAGGAGTATCGGCACTGCTTAACCAGGTCCTCTGCTTCAGAGTTTCACCCAAGGCTATAACGAAGGTTTAGAGCTGGGCCTGGTTCTCTTCTGATGGTTGGCTGGAGAAGGATTTGCTCCCAAGCTCACATGGCTGTTAGCAAGATTCATTTCCTTGTGGTCTATGGGACTGAGGGCCTCAGTTTAGCTGGCTATTGGCCAGAGGCCACCCTAACTTCCTTGCTACGTGGGCCTCCTCAACATGGCAACTTGCTTTATCAAAGCCAGCAAAGAGAACAGTCAGCTCGAAAGACAAGTTACAATCTCTTGTAAGCTAATCACAGAAGTGATATCTCATCATCTGTGTCATATCCTAGTAGTTACAAGTAAGTCACTTATGCCAGCCCACACTACCTGGACACAGGGATCACTGGAGGCCATCTGAGAGTCTGTCGACCGCAAGCTCTTAAAAAGAAAATGCAATATAGAAGAGATGTTTCAGAACACTGATTCTGTAATCAGCTTACCCAGATTTAAGTGCTGACTGACCTTGGGCAGGTTACTTCATCCCTGTGAGTCTCAGTTTCTTCATCTTTAGCATGAAGTAATAATAGTACTTGGGAGATACTCTGGGAAGGATGAAATGTGAATATCTATATCTATATATCTTTCTTCCTTTGAACTCAGTGAGTGCTTAATAAATATTACTTAATATTATTCCAAAGCTAACAGATATTCAGGTTAACCAGCTAGTGTATTCTACACATCACCACTAAACAGTTGATCAGACATGGCTTGAGAAAAATGAACATAAACAAAAGACCATCACAAAATTGTTACTCTCCCCTGTTAATTATGATAATTTTGAAAAGTGTCACTTCTGTATAGACACTCAGCTAGGTTATGGTGTTTTTATGGCACTTCTATACTCAGAAACAGATTAATAATGACAATCAGAACTCAACTCCACACACCATATGTCTCTATATATGACTGGAGCTATACTTCAACTCCAATCCAGCCAAGGTATCTGCTACACATGTATAAATTAAGACTTTTAATTGCATTATCAGTATGTTTTCTTGATTTAACTAAATACAATTCAATATGCCATTATTGAGATCCTTCTACGGACTATTCCCTTTGCTGGTCACTTGGGGACACAGAGCCTGACTTCAAGGAGCTCAGAGTCTCTATGGAGAGAAAAATAAACACAGGGTAATAATACAGAGTGATGCACACTGTGGCAGAAGTTGGCATAGGGTAACATGGAAACAGAGAAGAGGAGGATTAACCCAAATTACGTGAGTCAGGAAAGGCTTCCTGGACAAGGTGATACCCGACCTGAGGCTTAAAGTGTGGGTAAGAAAGGATATTCTCAACATGGGATGCAAGAAGTGAAATAGAAATGTTCTTTGCTTTCAGTCCCACAGTCCAGTGTGGGAGACAAACTCAAAAAAAGCTAATGAGAACACCGCATGTGATGAAATGCTGTGGGAGCACTAGGAAAGCAGGTTCTGAGTGAGGTGGGGGGCTTCACGGAAAGATTCACAGAGAAGGAGATTGCTGAGCCAGACTTTAAAGATGGGAAATTGTATTGGTATGTGTTTGGGCTTCTTCAGGTTTCCTCCATTGCTACTTCCAGCATCAGATGGAATTGTCGGTGTTGGGACCATTTTATTTTTTGTTAATCACCCTTCTTCACCCACATGCGACCAAAGAAACACCTAACTGGAAATAAGAACATTAGAACTATCTACCTACATTACACCTTAAGCATAATCTTTTAACTATATGTCAGCATATTAACTGAATAATGGTAGTATTACTATGAATAATCATAATAGCCTAACATTTATATAACACGTTCCAGTTTAGAAACCACGTTTTTTTGGGGTTTTTTTTTGCGGTACACGGGCCTCTCACTGTCGTGGCCTCTTCCATTGCACAGCACAGGCTCCGGATGCACAGGCTCAGAGGCCATGGCTCACGGGCCCAGCTGCTCCGCAGCATGTGGGATCTTCCCGGACCGGGGCACGAACCCGTGTCCCCTGCATCGGCAGGCAGACTCTCAACCACTGCGCCACCAGGGAAGCCCAGAAACCACATTTTATAGTCATTACATTTACAAACTAGTTATATTTCAGACATATACAGAAAAATACAGAAAATGATAAAATAGTCCACCTATAGTCACACCACCCAATTAACTGGATGTTACCATTTTGCCTTATTTCCTTTGGCTGTCTCTTTCTCTCTCTAAGAAGTAATGTATTAGAAATACAGCAAAAATTCCTACACCCCATCACTTCTCTACTCATATCTCTCCTTGAGAAATCACTGTTCTGCAGTTGTCATGCATCATCTTTTGTACTTTTCATACATACAAATATAAACACTATATTTTCTCGTGTATTCTTAATTTTTTTTAAATTGCATAGTGCATATTTACCCTTTTGTACCTCATTTTTCCATGCAACATTGTTTTTAAAAGTTATTCATGTTTGGGACTTCCCTCGGGGTGCAGTGGTTAAGAATCATCCTGCCAATGCAAGGGACATGGGCTTGAGCCCTGGCCTGGGAAGATCCCACATGCCGTGGAGCAACTAAGCCCATGCGCCACAACCACTGAGCCTGAGCTCTAGAGACCACAAGCCACAGCTACCGAGCCCATGTGCCACAAGTACTGAAGCCTGTGCACCTAGACCCCGTGCTCCACAACAAGAGAAGCCACGACAATGAGAAGCCCGCGCACCACAATGAAGAGTAGCCTCGGCTCACCTCAACTAGAGAAAGCCCGTGCACAGCAACAAAGACCCAACACAGCCAAAAATAAAAAATAAAATATATAAATTTATTTTTTTAAAAAAAGAGAGACATGTACCACAATGTTCATTGCAGCACTATGTACAATAGCCAGGACATGGAAACAACCTAAGTGTCTATCGACAGATGAATGGATAAAGAAGATGTGGCACATATATACAATGGAATATTACTCAGCCATAAAGAGAAACGAAATTGAGTTATCTGTAGTGAGGAGGATGGACCTAGAGTCTGTCATACAGAGTGAAGTAAGTCAGAAAGAGAAAAACAAATACCATACGCTAACATATATACACGGAATTTAAAAAAATGGTTCTGAAGAACCTAGGGGCAGGACAGGAATAAAGATGCAGACGTAGAGAATGGACTTGAGGACACGGGGAGGGGGAAGGGTAAGTTGGGACGAAGTGAGAGAGTAGCATGAACATATATACGCTACCAAATGTCAAATAGATAGCTAGTGGGAAGCAGCTGCATAGCACAGGGAGATCATCTCGGGGCTTTGAGACCACCTAGAGGGGTGGGATAGGGAGGGTGGGAGGGAGATGGAAGAGGGAGGGGATATGGGGATATATGTATATGTATAGCTGATTCACTTTGTTATACAGCAGAAACTAACACAACATTGTAAAGCAATTATACTCCAATAAAGATGTTAAAAAAATTTATTCATGTTTATTGATGTTGCCCTGGTAGTTGTTCTAGTTCATTCATTTTAACAACTATATAGCATTCCACTATGTGAATAAATCATAGCTTATTTACAGATTCCACAAGTGAGGGACAATTAGGTTGTTTCTACTTTTTTTTTTTTTTTTTTTTTTTTTGCGGTACGCAGGCCTCTCACTGTTGTGGCCTCTCCCATTGCGGAGCACAGGCTCCGGACGCGCAGGCTCAGCGGCCATGGCTCACGGGCCCAGCTGCTCCGTGGCACGCGGGATCTTCCCGGACCGGGGCACGAACCTGCGTCCCCTACATCGGCAGGCGGACTCTCAACCACTGCGCCACCAGGGAAGCCCTTTAATTTTACTTTATATTTTGCTATTACAAAGAGTACTGAAGAAAATGCTCTCGTACATGTGTCTTTGTACCCGTGCCTGAGAGTTTCACTAGAGGGGTACTTAGGAATTGTACCTGTCTGATACAATTTTAATATCCAGGATTGCTGGGTCATAGGATATATGCATTTTCAAGTTTACCAGATTTTGCCAAATTGCTCTCCAAAGCACTTGCTCTGTTCTAAGTACTTTACATGTATTAACTCATTGTATCATTACAACAACCATAGGAAGCAAATGTTGTTATACTCCTTTTTCTACAGATGAGGAAATTGAAGCTAAGAGAAGTTAAGTAACTTGTTCAAGGTCACACAGATAGCAAGATGTAGAGTTCATATTTGAATACAAGCAGTCTAGTTCCAATGCCCACATTTTGAACCACTACACTGTTCTCTCTCCTATTCCAACCCAGTATGGTGTTAATTTGCATTTTTCCCATTACTAGTGAGGTTGAACATCTTCTATACCTTTTTATTTTCAGGAAAACTAAGTACTATGGAAGGAGTGAGTAGGAAAAAAGAAAGCCGTGGTCCACCCACAAAGGCAATGAGCTTTCACAGAAGCCAGGC
Source organism: Leucopleurus acutus (assembly GCF_964270905.1). Taxonomy (NCBI): domain Eukaryota; kingdom Metazoa; phylum Chordata; class Mammalia; order Artiodactyla; family Delphinidae; genus Leucopleurus; species Leucopleurus acutus. The sequence goes on along the minus strand of NC_139148.1, from coordinate 119,977,237 downwards.
CAGGCCCATGGCCTCCATGACAACATGAGGTTTAGGAGACTACTGCAACTGAAGGACTGATTTGGAAAAGGAACATCTTTTTAAAATTAGTTTTATTTTTATTACAGAAATACACACACACACATTGTTTAAAGAGACAGCTAAATCTACAAGACTTGTTAAGAAAAGCAACAATCCTTTCCTCTAGGCATCTGTGGTGCCAGAAAGTAAAGAAGTGTAAAAGAACGACAGGGACATCACAGAAGAACAAAGAAGCCAGTGGGCTCCCAAAGGTGAAATGTGGAATAATTTGTTCATCAAAATAAATAATGATAGTAATACATCCCAATGCATTAAATATCCTACCGTATAGCACAGAGAACTGTATTCAATATCCTAAGATAAATCGTAATGGAAAATAATATTTTAAAAAAGAATGTATAGGGCTTCCCTGGTGGCGCAGTGGTTGAGGGTCCGCCTGCCGATGCAGGGGGCGCGGATTCGTGCCCCGGTCCGGGAGGATCCCGCGTGCCGCGGAGCGGCTGGGCCCGTGGGCCGTGGCCGCTGGGCCTGCGCGTCCGGAGCCTGTGCTCTGCAGCGGGAGAGGCCACGACAGTGAGAGGCCCACGTACCGCGAGAAAAAAAAAAAAAAAAAAAAAAGAATGTATATATATATATGTATATATGTATAACTGAATCACTTTGCTGTATAGCAGTAATTAACACAACGTGTAAATCAACTATACTTCAATTTAAAAAATGCATTAAATAAGACCCCATGAGTCCATACCGACATTAATTAACTAATTATCTAGTTAATTATTAGTTAAGAGCTTTTCTTCCTTAGCATAAAATGAAAACTAATAAATCTAGAAGGAATGATGGAGTTAGAAAATCACTGGATGAATGGATAAAGAAGATGTGGCACATATATACAATGGAATATTACTCAGCCATAAAAAGAAACGAAATTGAGCTATTTGTAATGAGGTGGATAGACCTAGAGTCTGTCATACGGAGTGAAGTAAGTCAGAATGAGAAAGACAAATACCGTATGCTAACACATATGTATGGAATTTAAGAAAAAAAATGTCATGAAGAACCTAGGGGTAAGACAGGAATAAAGACACAGACCTACTAGAGAATGGACTTGAGGATATGGGGAGGGGGAAGGGTAAGCTGTGACAAAGTGAGAGTGGCATGGACATATATACACTACCAAACGTAAAATAGATAGCTAGTGGGAAGCAGCCGTATAGCACAGGGAGATCAGCTTGGTGCTTTGTGACCACCTAGAGGGGTGGGATAGGGAGGGTGGGAGGGAGGGAGATGCAAGAGGGAAGAGATATGGGAACATACGTATATGTATAACTGATTCACTTTGTTATAAAGCAGAAACTAACACACCATTGTAAAGCAATTATACTCCAATAAAGATGTTAAAAAAAAAGCATAGCGTTTATTTTCCTGCTCCAAGTCAAACAAACAAAAATTATGGTAGATATCAATTTTAAACTTAAAGGGACCTTTTAAAATCTTAAGTACTTCAAGCTTAAATGGAGTAATCAGTAAATACATGTCGATAGAAAAAAGACAAAGGACTGACGGCTAAAAAGGGACCTTGGAGACTGTCTTGTCCACCCTCTTCATTTTACCTATGGGAAAGCCAAGGCACAGAGCGGAGACATCATTTGACCATGGTGGCAGAACTGAGGTTAAAAATCCAGGTCCCCAGATTTCTCAAACTAGTCCTCATTCAACTGCCATCCCAACGCCTTCCTGCTGACAACTTTTAAAAGTGTAATTTGCAAAAGCAGTATCACCGTATCCGTACGAATCAAGGTAGAATGTACTTACATACATACAAACATAGCTACTGACAAAAATGTTATAAGAACATTAAAAGAAAGCTCGGAAAGCAGAGAGGAAACATAAACCACCACAATGCCCGCTGTCCTAATACGGCATATTGGTAATGGTTTACAAGTGGCATAATTTCAACTACTGCAAGCCCCTCACTGACACATTCACTATTCTTATATTCCCTTTTTCCTAAAGTGGTTCATTCTGTCTGTCTTCACTACTAGTTTAAGTCTGCACTGCCAGACATTTTGAACATAACTAGACTGTAACTCATTATATTTTTAAATGGGTCACTTGAAATCCATGCCTTCACATCTTAAGAAAACATCAAAGCTGGGTGAAGACAGGTAAGAACATATACTATTAAAACACTGTTATAAAGGACCACAGGTCACATCCTAACCCTGTAAGGCTGTGATGTTCATCTACTTTCTCCCTATTGTAGCTGAAGGTTAGGACACTGTTAGAATTGCTAAGGATAGATTTTGTTCTAATACTTTAAGGATTCAGGAGAGCAATTTAAGGCTTTTGAGATATGAGTCATTCATATAGGGATGAAATTATTTTTTTAATAAAACGCATTCATTTTGAAAATAGTAAGATAGTTCTCACTTGAAAGCAAACTCAAATCAAACACTGAACTCACGGAGCGGTACATTTGAACAGTTGGAGTTGTCAAGCATAGCATTTTTACATAAGCACTGTGAGATGTAGTAAACCAAGTGAACCTCTATTGGGAAAAAAAAGTGACTTGTTTTAGAAGTGAACCGCATTTAGAAGGAAAATAAACTTTAGACAAAAGCCTTTACACCTTTGTCTCCATGGAGCTGGACAGGACCTCGAGAGACCACCTAGTGAAGCCACCTGCCCTTCATAGCAATTGCTTCCCTTTTGGTCCCCTCACCTAGGCTCCCAAAACTAATCCCCTCTAAGACAGTTGTTTAGTTGTTTGGCTCCAGTCTATAATGAAAGAATTTCAGGCACCTGACATGTGATGGGAAAGAGCTTTTTGGACAAGAAAGCCTTCCGGGTGCCCTTAAACCACACTGTTCTAGTCCTCCCGGTTTTCTTTGTTATTATCCATCAATGTATTTCTGGCCTGATCTTCAACTCTTGCTAAACATCATCAGAATTTGGAAAGGCACTTTGAGATGTTTGACATGATTTAGAGGTTACCGGAAATCATTTACAGGCCACTCTAAACTATTTCAAAATAGCTATTTCAATAAGGCTTGTGTAAAGCTTCAAGGTTCTCTCAAATTGCACTACACTGAGCTTAGGAAACTAGGCAGGCAGCAATCAACTTGCAGTGTTTTTCACTGCCTGACAATCAGCTTTGGTTGTTTGTTTATTGATTTGCGTATCGGGTAACTGGCCTTTGTTCAACATTAAATTAAAAACATGTTATAAAGCAATTACACCTATTTCACTCACTAGCACTACACCTGACCTGTGGATCCACCTTTCTAATTAAAAAAAAAAAAGTTGAGCCAGAAAAAAATCTAAGTAACCAGGTTCTCAAAAGCTGTTTTGAATGAATGGATAATATTAGAGCTTAATTAAATAATGTGTTAACCAAATTCCCTCTCCCCTTATTTTCTAGCCGATTTCTCTTAAGCATAGTTGGCAGGAAAAGGGAAAGATATTTTAAGGAAAAAAATATTCGATTAAACCTCAAAGTTAGCAGAGCTCAATGATGGGCAGCACAGTGGAGGGAGAGCAAAGCTCTCTAGGTCACGCAGCAGAAGTTTGCAGCGTCAGCCCTGGTTCTGCCCTGCCTTAATCAAAAATCATTTCCAATCTCTGGGTCTCAGTTTCCTCTTCCAAACCCCTTTGAACTTCAGAAGTCTTTGTGCTGAGTAATGTTAAAAGGAAAGCTATTCATTTTCAAACTTCTAGAACACCACTTGTATTAAAAATACATAAAAATGATTTTTTAAAAACCAGTATGGATATGCATGTTAAATGTTAATTTGACTATGTCAGGTGGTATGTTTCTGAGCAATACTTTTTGTGTTTCCAATTTTTAAAATAGGGAACATAGATTCTTTATTTTTTTAATAAATTTATTTATTCATTTATTTATTTTTGGCTGCATTGGATTTTTGTTGCTGCCCGCGGGCTTTCTCTAGTTGCGGCGAGCAGGGGCTGCTCTTCGTTGCGGTGCGCGGGCTTCTCATTGTGGTGGCTTCTCTTGTCGCAGAGCACGGGCTCTAGGCGTACCGGCTTCAGTAGTTGTGGCTCACGGCCTCTAGAGTGCAGGCTCAGTAGCTGTGGCACACGGGCTTAGTTGCTCCGTGGCATGTGGGATTTTCCCGGACCAGGCCTCGAACCCGTGCCCCCTGTGTTGGCAGGTGGATTCTTAACCACTGCGCCACCAGGGAAGTCTGAGATTCTTTATCTTTTAAAGTTTCAGGCTAATCATAATGAATCACAAACTCAGTATTACTTTAGAATACAGTATTAAGTTTGCTTCTCATGAGAGTTCAGCAGGCTTTATCTAGGTAATGCCCAGAGCGTCCCTGTGAGGTAGGTGAATGGTGTCTCATTTCTGTAAATCAGCATTTTTCAACTGGAGTTTTGCAGGGAACTTAAGTCCTGATATCCTAAGACATCCACTCTATGTAGTGAATTAACCTTTCTCCTATGCATCTAGAGTGGTACTAGTCACTTCTTCTTGGGAGAATTTGAGAAAATAATCACTCCACTATTTTCTGTGTTTAGTGGTTCAGCTGAGGAACCCCAGTTGAAAAAGGATACACAGAAGGCAAACAAACCCACATACCTGATCATTTGATTAGTAGTTTCTTAAATTGCACTTTGAGCCATAGGTTAGCAAAATGTTTTAAATGAGTTTAAACATTTATGTTTAAATGAATTTAAACATTCCAGGAATGTACACAGAATGTTTTAAAAGATTTTAAACATTAAAAAATTTTCCCTGGGTACTCTTAATTGTTGAAATTTCCAGTTATTTAAATGACAAACCCTTTTATCAGCACAATGTATTGATAGTGATTAGTCAGACTTTTAATGCACAAGGCACCAGTAAGTACTCTCTAGTGAGCAGGATAATTTTTTCAAATAAAAAGGTAAGGGAATTCCCTGACAATCTACTGGTTAGGACTCCGCACTTCCACTGCAGGGGACATGGGTTCTATCCCTGGTCAGGGAACTAAGATCCGAAAGCTGCGTGACGCGGCCAATAAATAAGTAAGTAAATAAAAGGTAAGATTAAACAAGATCAGAGTTCAAAGAGGGTGGCTTACCGAGTCAATGAGCTCCTAAGTAGATGATTGTGGATCACGTGGTTTCTTCCCAGTCCCATCCAGATCCTCATTTGCTGTGCAAGTCTGAATTCTGGATGATGATGATGGTGCAAATAAAAATAATCGCAGCTAAGAACTTCACGTGTATTTACTCCACACAACAACTCTACCATTTTACAGACAAAGAAGCCAAGACCGAGACTTAGGCATTTTAGTTACTTCTTGAAGGTTTCAATCTAATAACTGGTGGAGCTTTGGTCGTTTTTGTCTTTCTAAGTTGTCAAATACGTGGGAATACATTTGTTTATAATTTTTTTTTTTTTGGCTGTGCAGCACAGGGATCAAATGAAGGCCGTTGGCAGTGAATGCACTGAGTCCTAACCACTGGAAAGCCAGGGAATTCCCATTTGTTTATAATATTTATTTATTGTCCTTTTAGTATCTGTGGAATTTGTAGTGTTATAACTTTTCTCATTCGTGTCATTTGTGTCTTCTCTCCTTTTTTCCTGATAAGTCTGGCTAAAGGTTTATCGATTTTATTGATCTTAAAGAACCAGTAGAATTTGGTTTCATTGACTTTTCCTCTATTGTTCTGGTTGTGATTGTTGTTGTTTCACATTTCATTTATGTCTGCTCCAATCTTTATTATTTCGTTTCCTCTCCTTATGTTGTGTTTAATTTGTTCTTTTTCTAGTTTCGTTTTTTTGTTGTTGTTGTTTTGTTTTTTTTGTGGGACGCGGGCCTCTCACTGTCGTGGCCTCTCCCATTGCGGAGCACAGGCTCCGGACGCGCAGGCTCAGCAGCCATGGCTCACGGGCCCAGCCGCTCCGCGGCATGTGGGATCTTCCCGGACCGGGGCACGAACCCGTGTCCCCTGCATCCGCAGGCGGACTCTCAACCACTGCGCCACCAGGGCAGCCCCCCATGGATTATTTAGAAACATATTACTTACTTCCCAAATACACAGGGCTTTTCAAGATATTTGGTTGTTACTGATGTTTAATTCCATGATTGTCATCAGAGTATGGTTTAAATCCTTTTAAATTTATTGGGACTTCTTTTATGGCACAGTATATGTTCTATGTAGGTAAATGTTCCATGGACACTTGAAATAAATATATACTCTGCTGTGGTTGGGTACAGTCTTCTACAAATGCCAATTAGGTCAAGTTGGTTCATAGTGTTGTTTAATTCTTCTACAAGCTTCCAGATTTTCCATCTGATTGCTCTGTCAGTAATTGAGAGAGAAGTATTGAAATTTCCCACCATAATTTTGTTTCTCCTTGCCATTCCTTTGGTTTTTCCTCATACATTTTGGAGCTCTGTTTTTTGGCACATAAATGTTTAGATTATTATTTCCTCTTGATGAATCGACTCTTTTATTTTTATGAAACAACTTCATTTACCTGTGGTAATATTCTTTACTCTGAAATCTACTTTGATATTAATATAACCATTCCAGCTTTCATTTGACTAGTGTTATCATGGCATATCTTATTCCATTGTTTTAGTTTTAACCTATTTGTGTCTTTATATTTAAAGTAGGTTTCTTGTAGGCAGAATGTAGCTGGGTCTTGCTTTTTTTTAATCCAACATGACAATCTCTGCCTTTAATCGAAGCATTTAGATCATTTCCATTTAATGTGACCACTGATATGGTTAAGTTTAATTACATCATCTCTTATTAGATTTCTTTATTTTCCCATTTGTATTCTTTTCTCTTTTTCATCTTTTTCTGGCTTATTTTAGATTAACTGAGTATTTTTATGATTATAGTTTATCTCCGCTGTTAGCTTATTACATATAACTCTTTGTTCTACTGTTTCAGTGATTGTCTTAGGATTTATTGGATACATCTTCAACTTATCACAGTCTACCTGCAATTGATATTATACAACTTCACATATATTATAAGAATCATGGAATAGCATACTTTCATTTCTCCTCTCCTGGCCTTTGTGCTGTTATTGCCATATATCATACTTCTACATATATTATAAGTCCACAGAAACTCTGCCTGTCTACACCTGGGTTCCCTTTGTGCACTGTGGCCTGGAAACTTTCTCAAGGTAGTAAGCTGGGATACTGTAGTGTTCACCTTGTTTCTCATCTCTCAGAATCACTGTTCTTTGTTGTCTGATGTCTTGCATCTTGAGACTACTGTTTCCATTTTTTTTTTCATTGCTTCACGTGGGAGTGTAAATCTGGCCCAGATTGCTCCATCTTGATCAGAAGCTGAAGTCCAGAAGGAGCTTTGTGAGTCTAGCTGGAGAACCTGCTTTGTCTCAGAACAAGAGTGCAATTGGGGAGTTACTTGAAGATTGACAGATATCAAAAAAAATTGTCTCAGCTACAGACAGATGAGTAACCAGGTGTATGAAAAAACTTGAGGGCAGGGCTTCCCTGGTGGCGCAGTGGTTGAGAATCTGCCTGCCAATGCAGGGGACACGGGTTCGTGCCCCGGTCCGGGAGGATCCCACATGCCGCAGAGCGGCTAGGCCCATGAGCCATGGCCGCTGAGCCTGCGCTCCCAGAGCCTGTGCTCTGCAACGGGAGAGGCCACAGCAGTGAGAGGCCCACGTACCAAAAAAAAAAAAAAACTTGAGGGCAATGGCTTAGAGCTGAACATGAAGCAGGTCCCCAAATGACAGGCAGTGTCTGAGAGATACTGGCAAGGATACAGGCCAAAGACTGTGGGAGAGAGATAGGTCAATAATAGTTAATGCAAGTGAATGATGACTCCTCAGACCATAACCTGATTGTCGTGGATGGACAAAAATAGGTCAGTAACAGTTAATGCAAGTGAATGATGACTCCTCAGACCATAATCTCATTGTCATGGATGGACAATGGTTAGCCAACATTCTTGCAGATGTAAACCAGGATTCAGAGAGAGGGTCGGTTGACTAACTTGCAGCCTTCAAGCACAGTGTGGCGAACTGCTGATGATATAATAAAAATAAATTCCTATAGCTTTTTTGTTAAAAACACTTATTCCTATAGCTTTAAAGTAATCAGGATGTTTATGATTATTTTGTCCTCATAACAAATCTGAGAAGAGATAGGTACCATTTCCTTCTGATAAAGGAAATTTGTATATTGGCACCCACAAAATGAAGGCAGACCCAGGGGCCCATACGCAAATCTAAACCTATGCCACCCCACACTTACAGGAAACAGCTCACTGTCTAGGAAACCTAACATACACCAGTCACTATCCTCCAAGTCAACTTCATTTTTTAAAAAAATTTATTTATTTCTTATTTACTTATTTATGGCTGTGTTCGGTCTTCGTTGCTGCGCGTGGTCTTTTCTCTAGCTGTGGCGAGTGGGGGCTACTCTTCTTTGTGGTGCTCGGGCTTCTCATTGTAGTGGCTTCTCTTGTTGCAGAGCACGGGCTCTAGGCACGCGGGCTTCAGTAGTTGTGGCACGTGGGCTCAGTAGTTGTGGCACACGGGCTTAGTCGCTCCGCAGCATGTAGGATTTTCCCGGACCAGGGCTCGAACCCGTGTCCCCTGCATTGGCAGGCGGATTCTTAACCACTGCGCCACCAGGGAAGCCCCCCTAGTCAAGTTTAGCTAGCTTATCTTACCCAAGAAAACACACTGCTAGCCTTACCAGGAAATCCTTGACTCCTAGCCAATCATGCCCTGTTTCTGCATTGCCTCTCCTAATGCTCTATAGAACTTGCTCTTGCCAAAAGCCCTCAGGAAAAGTGCTCCACTGCTTGTGAGGCACCGTACACTCCCAATCCATGGATTGTTTTCCCTCAAATAAAGGACTTTGCACTCATTACTAAATTGTATCATTTTTGTCATTTGATACCCCATTTGACGGATTAACAAATTAAAGTCAGAAAATGCTGAAATGACCTACCCACGTTAATAGTTAAGCAGAAACTTGATGTGAGGGCCATCTGACTCCACAGCCAAGACTGTAATGACCATCTGTACCACTGCCAAAGCTTTTCTTAAATTTGATTTTTTAATATTTTAAATTTATTTGTATATTTTTTATTTTGAAAAATTTTATATCTATTTGGGGGTTTTAAAAAAATATTTTCTTTATTTATTTATTTATTTTTGGCCATGCCATGCGGCTTGTGGGATCTTAGTTCCCCAACCAGGGATCGAACCTGGGCCCACAGCAGTGAAAGCACCTAGTCTTAACCACTGGACTGCCAGGGAATTCCCTATTTTTTTGTTTTACATAAAGATACTTTATAGTTGTGGGTCCTGGATGTATATAGGGCAGCATGAGGTAATTTTGTTTACAGGGGTAGATGAACAATTATTTATTCTAGTTCTGTGAAAAATGCCATTGGTATTTTGATAGGGATTGCATTGAATCTGTAGATTACCCCGGGTAGTATGGTCATTCTAATGATATTAATTCTTCCAATCCATGAACACAGTACATCTTTCCATCTGTTTGTGTCATCAACTTCTTCAGTCAATGTCTTACAGTTTTCCAAGTATAGGTCTTTTACCTCCTTAGTTAGATTTACTCCTAGGTATTTTATTTGTTTCGATGCAATTATAAATGGGATGGTTTTCTTAATGATAGTTCATTGTTAGTATACAGAAACACAACAGATTTCTGCATACTAATTTTGTATCGTGCAACTTTGCCTGATTTATTGATGAGTTTGGGTAGTTTCTTGGTGGTATCTTTAGGATCTTCTATGTATAGTATCCTGTGGTCTCTGGCTGCAGGGCCATGGGGCTGAAGGAGTTGGTGCTGTCCTGCTGGTGGGCAGGACAGGGTATCAAAGGCTGGCTGCAGGGCCCTGTGGGGGGGTGGTTTCAGGGCTAGTGCCAGTGAATTAGTGGGCAGGGCCAGGTTCTGGGCGCCCTGGTGGAGGGGGCCTGGTTCTGGGGTGGCTGGAGGTTTGGGGGTCTTAAGGCAGCCAGCCTGCTGGTGGGTAAGGCTGTGTCTCCACCTGGCCAGCTGCTTGTCCTGAGTTGTCTGAGTACTGGTGCTGACAGCCTGGTAGGTCTCAGTGCTAATAAGCTAGAAGGATTCCAAAATGGTGTTTGCCAGCATCAGTGTCCTTGTGGTAGACCGAGCTCCCCAAACTGGCTGCTGCCAGTGTCTGTGTCCCCAGGGTGAGCTGCAGTTGCCTCCTGCCTCTCTGGGAGGCTCTCCAAGATCAGCAGGCGGGTCTGACCCAGGCTCCTCCCAAATTACTGCTTCTGCCCTGGGTCCTGGAACATGTGAGATTTTGTGTGTGCCCTTTAAGGGAGGAGCCTCTATTTCCCCCAGCCCTCTGGCCCTCCTGAAACTAAGTCCCCTGGCCTTCAAAGCCAAATGTTCTGGAGGCTTGTCTTCCTGGCACAGCACCCCCAGGCTGGGCAGCCTGATGTGGCACTTGGACACCTTGCCTCTTTGGGAGAACCTCTGCAGTTGTAATTATTCTCCCCTGTGTGGGTTGCCCGCTTGGCCGGGGGTGGGGGGCGGGTATTGGTCTTAACTGTACCACATCTCCTCCCCTCCTACCCAACTCATTGTGGGTCCTTCTTTATATATTTCATTGTACAATATCTTTTCTGCTAGTCTGCAGGTCTTCCTCATCAATAGTTGCTCTGTAAGTAGTTGTAATTTTGGTGTGGCCATGGGAGTTCAGGGTCTTCCTACTCTGCCATCTTGGCCACTCCCTCGTTAGACTTCTTACATTGTGGCTGAGTGATCCCAAAATGAATCTTTCCTTCAGCCTTCACTAACAGTTCCTACTAGGCCATTTCAGCTTGTGCATGCTGACACATGTTTTAGACTTTTGTTATGTCAGCAGTCTGCTTTCACATACTGTGATTTATAAGAAATATATATTTGGTTATCCAGATGGCCTAAATATATCTCATATAAATTTGGTCTTTGTCCATGGCTCCTGGCTCACAGGTCCCAAAACCCTTGGAATTTTCCTGCATGACAAGAGCAGTGGGAGCACCTTTTGTCATAATATTTGCTCGCTTGTCCTCTGTTCCTGAAATAGCTTTAGAGCTGTGAAGGTGAAATGGATGTCTTGTTATTCACAACAAGCCCCCTTCTACCACAACTGGGTTTATGTTGATGAGGTGACTTTTGGAAAGCAGCTCAGGATGGGGGTTGGTTGTCAGGGGAACCAACCATGTGATTAGAGGGTTAGAACTTTCAGTCACTCCCCCCTACCTCCACCCCTCCCCCAGATCTAAAGAGAGGAGGGGGGCTTGAGATTGAGTTCGATCACCAGCAGCCAATGATTTAATCAACTGTGCCTATGCAATGAAGCCTCCATGATAAAACCCCAAAAGGACAAGGTTCTGAGACCTTCCAGGTTGGTGAACACATGGAGATTTGGGGAGACTGGCATGCTGGGAGAAAGCACGGAAGCTCAGTGCCCTTTCCAAACACCTTGCCTTATGCATCTTTTCCACCTGGCTGTTCCTGAGTTATATCCTTTTATAATAAAGAGATGATCTAGTAAGTAAAACGTTTCTGTGAGCTCTGTGAGCCACTCTAGCAAAGTAATAGAACCCAAGGAGGGGATCATGGGAACCTATGATATATAGAAAGTAGATCAGAAGTACAGGTAACAATCTGGACTTGGTATTGGCATCTGAGGAGGGAGGGCAGACTTGTAGGACTGAACCTTTAATCTCTGGAATCTGACACCATCTCCAGGTAGATAGTGTCACAATTGAACTGAACTGTAGGACACCCAGCTTGTGTCCTACAGCCTGGTGGTGTGGGAACCCTCCCTTGCTCACCACCACCCCCCAACACACACACACACACACACACACACACACACACACAGACACATGAACTGGGTCCAGACCTTTACATACCAGTTGCTATTTTGATTAACATAACAAACCACCCTAAAACTTAGGAGCTCTAAATAATCCTCATTCTATTTTCTATCATGATTCTATGGGTTTATTGAGCTCAGTGGTGAAGTTCTGTTGGCCTGAATTTCTCATGCAGTTGCAGTCACACGATGGCTGGGGTTGGAGTCATCTGGAGGTTTGACTAGGACCCTGATATAACTGGACTGCTCTGTCTTTCCATATGGTCTCATGGCCTCTCCCCTCCACATGACCTCTCCACATGGTCTCTGCAGAAAGGTAGCTAGACTTTGTACATGTTGGCTCAGGGGTCACAAAAGTGATCATTGTAAGAGAAAGGAAGCAGAAACTGCCAGTAGGTCCTAAAGACTGGATCTGGCCCCTATCTTACACCACTCACAAAAATTAACTGGAAATGGGTTAAAGACTTAAATGTAAGACCTGAAACCATAAAACCCCCAGAAGAAAACACAGGGACAAGGCTTTTTGACATTGGTCTTTGTAATTATTTTATTGATATAACACCAAAAACACAAGCAACAAAAGCAAAACTCACCATGTGGGACTATATCAAACTAAAAGCCACTGCCCAGCAAAAGAAACAATCAACAAAATGAAAAGGCAACCTACAGAGTTGGAGAAAATATTTGCAAACCATCTACCTGATAAGGCGTTAATATCCAAAAATATATAAGGAACTCATAAAACTCAACAGCAATAAAACAAATAATCAGATTTAAAAATAGGGAAATAATCTGAATAGACATTTTTCCAAAGAAGGTATACAAATGGCCAACAGGTACATGAAAAGGTGCTCAATGTCACTAATCATCAGGGAAATGCAAACCAAAACCACAATGAGATGTCATCTCAAACCTGTCAGAATGGCTACTATAAAAAAGACAAGTCATAACAAATGCTGGCAAGGATGTGGAGAAAAGGGAACCCTTGTACACTATTGGTGAAATGTAAATTAGTACAACCACTTTGGCAAACAGTGTGGAGGTTCCTCAAAAAATTAAAACTAGAAATACCATATGATCCAGCAATCACGCTGGGTATATATCTGAAGGAAATGAAATTACTATCTCAAAGAGGTATCTGTACCCCCATATTCACTGCAGCATTATTTACAACAGCTAACACATAGAAACAACTTAAATGTCCGTTGACAGATGAATGGATAAAGAAACTGTAGTGTGTGTATATGTGTGTGTGTGTGTGCATATACACACACAGTGGAATATTATTCAGCAATAAAAAGAAGGAAACCCTGCCATTTGTGACAACATGATGGACCTTGAGGGTGTTACGCTAAGTGAAGTAAGTCAGACAGAGAAACACAGATACTGTATGATCTCACTTATATGTGGAATCTAAAAAGAGGGTAGATTGACAGTTTCCAGAGGCGCAGGGAGGAAGAATGGGCGAAGGTGGTCAGAGGGTACAAAATTCCCGTTATAAGATGAATAATTTCTGGGGATCTAATGTATGGCATGGTGACTAGAGCTAACAATACCGCATTGTATACTTGAAAGTTGCTAAGCGATTAAATCTTAAAAGTTCTCACCACACACACAAAAAAATGTAACTATGTGAGATGATGGCTGTGTTAACTAACCTTATTTTGTGGTAATCATTTCACAGTATATGCATATATTAAATCATCACGTTGTACACCTTAAACTTACACAATGTTATACGTCAATTACACACCAATAAAGTTGGAAAAAATAAATGTTGAATATTGAATAAAAAAAAAAAGACTGGATCTGGAACTGACACAGTATCCCTTCCACAGCATTCTACTGGTTAGCACCAGCCAGAGGCCAATGTGGCAGGGATTGCACAAGGGTACAAATACCAGATAGTGTGGTTCCTTGAGGGCCACCATCAGAATCGAGTTACCATAGAGAGCCAAAAAATACACCACTTACTTCATGATTATTAAAATCCTAATCTTGGGTTTTGTTTTTTATGCCTATATATTGCAATCCAGTGGGCAAACCTGAGTTAGACTATCACATTCACTCAACCAGCAACTAAATTTTCCAAAGAATAAATATAACCATAATTCACAGCTGCTGAGTTAACAGGTTCTATCCCCATTCTAGGCCAAAGAAAGTTCTAAAATAAATTCCTGAAAATTCATTCTCACACATTTTTCAGGACTCCATGTGAGAGTCCACATGTGCTTCAAAAATCAATTTTAAAGTTGTTTGAGGGAATTCCCTGGCAGTCCAGTGGTTGGGACTCCATGCTTTCACTGCAGGGGGCCTGGGTTCGATCCCTGGTCGGGGAACTAAGATCCCAAAGCCAAGTGGCATGGCCAAAAATAAAAGAAAAGAAAAATTATAAAAAGAAAAATAAAGTTGCTTGATGATCAAAGTGGAATTGACAATGAACCATGGTGGAATGATAAGAAAGATATTTTGGAATAACCTTCTGGAAGTTCATCCAAATGTTAAACCTATCTGATAAAAGATAAGAAGCAAAAGACCCAATGTGAATCAACTTGGTTAAAATTAAAACACAATTTCACCATATTATATGATGCAATCATTGAGGCCTGGTCAGAAAAGACAAGGACTGGCAGGTGGGGTTGGGCAGATTTCACAGGTCAAGTCAGGCAAGACGTGAGGTACTGAGAGGTTAGCTAACTAGGCAGGGGTGAACTCATTATGTTCCACCTGTGGTGATTTTTTTTCTGTTCTCTAAATGTATTAACTTCTGAGCTGACTCAGAACTCTTTCTGCTATGATCTGAATGTTTGTGTCCCCCCAAAATCCACATGTTGAAATCCTACTGCCCAATATGATGGTATCTGGAAGTGAGACCTTTGGGAGATAATTAGGTCATGAGGGTGGAGCTCTCATGAATGGGATTTGTGACCTTATAAGAAGAGACCCCAGGGAGCCTTAGTACCTTCCATCATGTGAGAATACAAGAAGTCTGTGACCTGGAAGAGGCCCCTTACAGAATCATGCTGACACTCTGTTTTGGACTTCCAGCATCCAGAATTTTAAGGAATAAATTTTTTTTCTTTATAAGCCACCCAGTCTGTGGTATTAAGTTATAGCAGCCCAAATGGACAAAGACACTTTCCCCAGTGATTTCCTTTGTCTGGAATGCTAACTCCTTGCCCCATCCAGTGACTCAGCTTAATGCCACTGAATTTGAAAACAAATTTGACAAACTCCTAGCAATCACAGTGACATACCATTTTGCACTCACTAATTTGGCCAAAATTGAAAGTTCTGTAAAATTCAAATGAGAGCAAGAATTTGAACCAATGGAAACCCTTACACACTCTGGTGGGACTATAAGTTGATACAACCACTTTGGGGAAGAATATTAGATTATCATGTAAAAGTTGAACATTTGCATTCCCTATGATGCAGCCACTCTCTTCCAGGTATATTCCCTAAAGAAACTCTTATACACATGCACCAAGAGGCAGGTACATGGACATTTATAGCAGCATTTGATATAAGAGTGGAAAGCTAAAAACAAGTGAAGTGTCCAGTAACAGGAGAAGGGATGACAACATTCTGGTATATTCATATAATAGAGTCCTATACATCAGGGAAAAAAAAGAACTGTAAGTACACATATCAACATGAATGGAAGTCACAAGCAATTCTGAGTGAATAAGTCACAGAAGAAATGTAAAATATCTTTCCATTTTTATATACTTAAAAATTAAGCAAAACTGGACTTCCCTGGTGGCACAATGGTTAAGACTCCACGCTCCCAATGCAGGGGCCCAGGTTCGATCTCTGGTCAGGGAACTAGATCCCACATGCATGCTGTAACTTAGAGTTCACATGCCACAACTAAGGAGCCTGCTGGCCGCAACTAAGGAGCACACGTGCTGCAACTAAGGAGCATGCCTGTCACAACTAAGACCTAGCACAACCAAATAAATTTTTTTAAAAAATTAAGCAAAACTAAGGACACTTACTTCTGGGATAAAACATTAATGAAAATCAAAGGAATAAAAAAAGTCAGGATCTAAGGGCAGCGAGGCAGGAGTATAGGGACACACTGGGAAACTCAATGGCACTGATGGTGTTCTTAAGTTAATGGGTTCATGAGTATTCATGTTATTATTTTGCTTCATGATTTATATATATATATATGTGTGTGTGTGTGTGTGTGTATGTATATATATAACCTAGATTCCTTTGTATGTAATTTCCTAATGAAACTTTTTATATTTCCTGTTTATATTCCCAGTTTATCTTCAAAACATCCTGGCTCTCCCACGAACTGGCTTTGGGAACTTGGGCGCGCTACTTAGCCATTCTGAGCCTCAGCAGGCTCATCTGTAAGATGAAGATAATGCAATGATAATGCCTACCAAGCTGGCCACCAGGAGGATCGCTGTAGGAATTCCTTGCCTGGTACCTGGTAGTGCTAATAAGCGCTAGCTCCTCTGAGGAACACTGCATTCAGAGGAGCAAATTCTCCAGCCTGAACCAGTTGTAAAGATTTAGGGAAAGGAGTCAGTCTTCCTTGATTTGGAACTCATATTTTCTCCAGGTGTCCTTCCCACTTCTCCCTCACCCCTGGAGGGAAGAATATCTCTGATCATTAACGCTCTTTTCAAATGAAACTTTAATCTCCAAAGCACTTGTGTTCCTTGCCCACAGGATGGCAGAACAGGCAAAGAACAGTGAAATGGATACTGATCTGTCAAGATCTCCTCTGGAGGATGCTCAAGACAGAAAGTAATGAATTACCAGTTCATTAATGTCAGTCACCGAATAAAGTGAGACCCGACAGGTAGTTGAGATCAAAACGGCTTCTTGCCTTTATGTGGCAGTAACTAGAGCACATGAACAGGCATATGAGATTTCAAAACCAACAAGACATAATTTCTAGTCCTACGGATGCTTCCTCCTCCGAGTTCTCACCTGAGGTCTCATGCATATTTACGTAGGTGTTTGTGAAGGCTTTTGAGGGCACACATGTGGACATGTGTCGTGAGTGTGTGCAGGTGAGAACACAAATGCATTCGCAATGGCGGAGAAGTCTTGCGGGTAAACATAGGGGCATAAAGAGGGAAAGCTGATAACAGCCTTCTCACCAGAAACGTTCAGGTCTGCAATGACGCAGTGTGCTACTAAATGCTGGGAGAAGGGGACTTCCCTGGTGGTCCAGTGGGTAAGACTCCTTGCTCCCAAAGCAGGGGGCCCGTGCTTGACCCCTACTCGGGGAACTAGATCCCACATGCATGCCGCAACTAGGAGTCCGCATGCTGCAGCTAAGCGCCCGCATGCAGCAGCAAAGATCCCATGTGCCACAACTAAGACCCGGAACAACCTAAATAAATAAATATTTTTTAAAATGCTGGGAGGGGGAAATTTGAAATTCCAGTCAACGCTGGCCTCAGCCTCATCACACCTTAGCAGCAGGTCCTGTGCCACAGAGGTGTGGCTAGGGGCTGCTGTCCTGAGACCAAGCATGTTGGGCCTGCTTTTGACCCACTGATCTTAATTAATGGCTCGGGAACCCCCTGTGGTATTATCCTATTGTTCACACACAACGCCACACCAATTCATATTAGCTAGAACTCTTGTGGTTGCAAATGACATAAGCCCAATTCCAATCGGCAAAACAAAAGAGGGACTACAGTTGATGCTTGAACAACGTGGGGTTAGGGGCAGCGATTCTCGATTCTCCCTGCAGTTGAAAACTTTACCGTTGACCCTCCATATCCACAGCTCCACATCCTGGGATTTATTGAAAAAAAAATCCACACGTAAGTAGACCCACGCAGTTCAAGCCTATGTTGTTCAAGGGTCAAGTGTATATGGATGCATATAATCAAGCCACCAAAAAGGCAGGGATGCAGATGGCCTAGGGAACAACTGGAATTGTGACCCTCCTTGGAAAACACTCTCCATCTTTCGTCTTTATGTTTCTCTTTATGTCAGTTTTATTCTTTCCAGTTAGCTTAGTCCTATCAACAGGGGCCATGGTACAGGCAACTTTGAATTCATATCCAGTGGTGGTAAAGGAACTTCTTAGCCCAAATTGTTTGAAAAAACTTGGTGAAGACCTCTGGTTCGCCTGTCCTGAGTCACATAGCCAACTATAAACCAACCACTATGGCCAGAGATAGAAAATGATTACTGGTCTAGCCTGAGCCACATGCCCACCCTTGTGGCCAATGGGGAGCGATTCTATGATTGCTACCCCTTTTCAGGACCAGGCTGAGGTGGGGAGAAGTGGTTTTCCAAAATAATGGATTTCCCGTTCCAAGCAGATAAAACAACTCATCATGCTCGTGAGAAAAAAGAATGGGTGCAAAGTTCTACGTACATCCATAAGATGGACTCTACTGATTATTTTCTTCACATCTTCTACCTCCTTAATAATTCGGTGTCCATTTGATTTGTCTTGTACTGAGAGTAATGTATTAAAGTCTCCTTTATTCCTATGCCTCTATCTATGTTTCCTTGTATCTTCTCTACTTTTTGTTCCATAGGTAGATGCTAGATTTGATTGGCAGCCATTCACTTTCCTTTCTTGGGCTCTTCTGCTGCCCTTTCTGGCCCCCATCCTCAAATTTCCTCCAGTCCCTGCTTTCTGCTTTTAATGTCACAGGTATTATCTGCTTGTCTGCTTTGCTCACTCTCTAAAGGTGGACACTACATCCAATAGTAATGGTAAGCGAATAGTAATAGCTAACATTTCTTGATCACTTAAGTGCTAGGTACTGTGCTAAGTGCATTATCTAATGTAATCCTCACTGTAACCCGAGTTCAGAAACTTCTATTATTATTCCCCTTTTACAGATGATGAACCTAAGGCACAGAAACATTAATTTGCCCAAGGGTCACCACGTTGGTAAATGGTAGAGCCAGGATTTTAACCCAGTCTGGCTCCAGACTATGCTCTGTAATGTATGTAAATGCACAGAAAAGGAAGTCAAAGGACACACACCAGAACTCAGGCCATTACCTGAGGAGAGCAGAATGGGATGGAGGAGGGGAAGTGGTCCATGGGGTTGGTCATGCTTTGCCCTGTAAATGTTTACATTTGACTGTCTTACAAGGAACTCATTCAGGTATTAGTGGTGTGATTATTTTTTTATTGTGGTAAAATATACATACCCTAAAATTTACCATTTTAACCCTTTTCGAGTATATAAGGCAGTGGCATTAAATGCATTCACACTGGCATTAAATACATTCATCAACAGAACCATCCATCTCCAGAACTTTTCTATCATCCCAAACTGAAACTCGGTACCTATTAAACAATAACTTCACATTCTCCCTTCTGCCCAGGCCCTTTCTATTTCTATGAATTTGACTATTCTAGGTACCTCATGTAAGTATAACCATACATTATTTGGCCTTTTGTGACTGGCTTATTTCTTAGCGTAACTGTCTTCGAGGTTCATTCATGTTGTAGCATGTCTCAGAATTTAATCCCTTTTTAAGGGTGGATAATATTCCATTGTATGTATATACTACATTTTGTTTATCTGTTCATCTGTTGATGGACATGTGTGTTGTTTCCACCTTTGAGCTCTTGTGAATAATGCTGCTATGAACATGAGTATACATGTAGTTGTGCAATTTTTTAAAACCCTGAAAATCAATACTTACAGAATGATCCCATTTATATTTAGTATGTGGGTGTATGCATCATGCACTTGGTACGTATGTAAATGTGTAGAGAAAGGTCTGAGAGATGCCCATAAAACGTTTGTGTCATTGCCTCTAGAATGGGAAAAGAATGGGGTCGTGAAGGAAAAGACTCTGTAACTTTTTATTCTGTATATTTCTATATTTTTTTATTTTTTATAATAAAAATAGATTAAAATATTCCTTATGCAATTTTAAATTGCAATTAAAGATACAGGCATCTTGGCAGGCTATAGGTAAGGAATATTTAGAGCAATTTTCAAGGGGTCAGAAGAACTGAAGGGATAAAGGAAAGCTGAAATACCTTTGTGTGATTTGAAATTTTTATAAGGCACATATATGATTTTTTTAATTAGAAAAAATCGGATGGGAAAAATAAATCGAAGGCACGCGGTGGAACTGCAGTGGTAATTGAGGCCCAGAGGAGGGCAGTAGAAAGCCATGAGGCGGAAACCCTGGAAAAGTTCCTCCCTCTCACCTGGAAAAGGGCCAAGGATTCAAACTTGCCTGAGTGGGAGCTAGGACAAGCTCAGGTACTACCAATTCCAATGGGAATGGTGCTGGCCAGACTCTTGGAGCAAGACAATCAGATAAAAGGGGAGAAATCAGAAAAGTGGCGACGGTTCAGCTCTAGAGAGGTAAGGGGAGAGAAAGCGGGAAGAGGCGTTCTTCACAGAGGATCATCAAACAGGAGCGCAGGAGCAGAGACTTGGGCAGAAGACCTAGAGACATTTCTAGGAGTCTTGGGTACACAGCCCTGTTTAGAAGCACCGGCTGAGTCTTTGGACCCTGCCCTTCTGGGTTTTAAAGTAGACAAGGATAAGGATGGCCCTGCAGGCTGAAGACTCAGAGTTGGGATTAGGGGGAGGCAAGTGTAGGGTCAGATCCTGTCTTTATTTAAAATATTTGCTATTTTAGGGCTTCCCTGGTGGCGCAGTGGTTAAGAATCCACCTGCCAATGCAGGGGACACAGGTTCGAGCCCTGGTCCAGGAAGATCCCACATGCTGCAGAGCAACTAAGCCCATGTGCCACAACTACTGAGCCTGCGCTCTAGAGCCCACGAGCCACAACTACTGAGCCCACACACCACATCTACTGAAACCCGCGAGCTCTAGAGCCCGTGCTCTGCAACAAGAGAAGCCACTGCAATGAGAAGCCCGTGCACCGCAGTGAAGTGTAGTCCCTGCTCGCCGCAACTAGAGAAAGCCCGCACACAGCAACGAAGACCCAACACAGCCAAAAATAATAAATAAATTAAAAAATTATATTTGCTATTTTGTACATCATGGACATTTTGTGCATTCATTTTGATTTTTAAAATATTACATGAAAATATTATTTATCTTGATTACTGAGTGTTTGGGCACCCGTTAAATTTTGTGCCAGAGGCAAGTGCCTCTCTGAGCCTCAGCATAGTTCTGGCACAAAGAAACACAATAACAACAAATCTGAAGCAACAAATGGGATTTTAAAGTACATCTATTATGCACAATTTTGATCAAAATTGTACCCCAGAATTTTTGAGTAAAATGAATTTCTAACATGTTAGGCATGTGAGCTTACAAATAAAAGAAAATCATATATCTATGTTAAAGCAAAAAAAAGTACAGTATAGCTTTTGTATCTATTGTGAATATGAAGTTAATGATAAATTAATTTCGAAGCTATTTCTGAAATTATCAGCTCTAACATATTGTTTATCATTTATCCATCACTAGGGAAAAAACTGATTTTAAAAAGGGTTGATAGGGGACTTCCCTGGTGGTGCAGTGGTTAAGAATCTGCCTGCCGGTGCAGGGAACACAGGTTCGAGCCCTGGTCCAGGAAGATCCCACATGCTACAGAGTAACTAAACCCGCGCCACAACTACTGAGCCTGTGCTCTAGAGCCCATGAGCCACAACTATTGAGCCCGCGTGCCACAACTACTGAAGCCCACGCGCCTAGAGCACATGCTCTGCAACAAGAGAAGCCACCGCAATGAGAAGCCCTCGCACTGCAACGAAGAGCAGCCCCTGCTCGCCGGAACTAGAGAAAGCCCGTGCGCGGCAACGAAGACGCAACATAGCCAAAAATTAATTAATTATTTTTTTTAAAAAGGGTTGACCGATATTCTTTTACTTTATAAGCATCAAATTAAGATTATTTGATTCAAAAAGCAATAAAGGGCTTCCCTGGTGGCGCAGTGGTTGAGAGTCTGCCTGCCAATGCAGGGGACGTGGGTTCGTGCCCCGGTCCGGGAAGATCCCACATACCGCGGAGCGGCTGGGCCCGTGAGCCATGGCCGCTGAGCCTGCGCGTCCGGGAGAGAGCCAGACTCCAGAGAGTCTGCAACGGGAGAGGCCACAACAGTGAGAGGCCCGCGTACCGCAAAAAAAAAAAAAAAAAAAAAAAAAGCAATAAAGTAACTTTAAAAAACAATTTTTTTCCTAGCTTTATTGAGATACAATTGACATATAACATTGTGTAAAAATGGCATTTTCTGATCTTTATACAGTTAAAAGGTATTTGAAGAGCAGGATTATTTAGAGTTTCAGGGTAAAAGTGAATTTTATTTTCCAAAGAATATTTAGTTTTGTTCTATTCCAATGGTCCCAAAAGGATGATTTCGAAGGCTGCTACCCTTACAGGCTTACCCTTTCATCTTTTTTCTGTTCATTTTAAAGATGAGGAAACAGACTTAAAGAAAGGCCCTTAGCACACAACCTTTTTATAAGGGTTACCCCGCTTACCCACTCCAGCTTTGTTTCCAGCTAGCCCCTCCCCAGAGTCTTCATTTTGGCCACATGGAAAGGAAGTTCCCTCAACCACGCTTCACACATATTGAAGCCTGTACAATGCAATGTTCTTTCCCTTCCTATTTGGGTTCAAGGAATTCCTACCCACATTTAAAAACAAATGAATTAAAGACCCCACCTCAGCTCAAGGGTCATCTCCAGGAGTCCCCACTTTGAATAGATACTCCTTTTGTGTGCTCTTGTGGCACTGTACCCTGCGACATCACAGCCTGCGAGACATTACACAGCTTAGTGATTGGTTATTTACGTGTCTCTCTCTCCCATTAGATTTCAAACTCCTTGAAGGCAGGGACTGTGTCTATTTGAATGCTCGTGCTTAACGCAAAGCACATAGGGTAAAGGGAAAGTCACACAGACACCCAACACATTTTCGTTGAAGGAATTAATCATCCTTGCTACCTCTCTCCCCTTCATGCCCCATGGCCTACCCTTCATCAAGTCCTACCCACCATCAAAATATTCCTCAAATTCATCAAGTTTTCTCCATCTTTATCACTACTACCCTGCTTCAAGCCACCATCCTCTATCACCTGGACCTATGTAACAGCCTTCTAATTGTCTCACCTACTTTCTTCTACTCATGCCCCGCCAATCTATTCCCCATACAACAGCCAGGGTGGTTTTTCTAAAATGCAGATCTTACCAGGTTATTCTCTAGCCAGAAAGTCTTCAGTGGTACCCCGTTATTCGTAGAATAAAGTCCAACTTTATGCACTTAGTTTGACCTACAAGGCCCAAACTTCTTTAGTCTCAACTCTTACCTTTTTTGCTGTCTCTAACTTGCTGCTCTCCCTTTCACCACAGGGCGTTTGCACATGTGTCTCCTCCACCTAGGACATTCTTATCTTTCTTCTTCTCATAATTCACTGCATTCATCTTTCAGAACTCAGCCCCAGTATTGCTTCCTCAGGAAAACTTCCTCTGACCCTCCTGATGAAATCAAACCTGTTATTCGTGGCTCTCCTAGCACCTTTATAATATCTATCATTGCTTATTTTCGTTTAATGTCTTTCCCCCATCCCATTAGTCTCTCCCACTGAAACCGCAGTGGCACATAAGAAGCCCTCAATAAATATCTCAGAATGACTTACTGGTGATGCAACACAAAACTGAAAGAGCCAGTCCATTTGGGGAAATGCACTGTGTTTTCGCCATCGCCACAGAACCCTGTAACCACGCAGGCCTCTCCAGGGAAATTTCCTGCAAATAGGCTGCCCTTGTTCATATGTGATGCTGAAACTAGGGCAGGCAGAGGACAGGCTGAACAAAGGGAGACCGGAGCATCTACTAAGCAAAGGTTTCGTCGTTCCCTTGCTTTAGGGGCCTAGGCTTCAGAGCTCTGAGATGAGTCAGCTGCTTGAACAGTATGTACTGGTCCATTCATTATAGAGCCACTTAATATGACTGTTAGGGAAAATTCTTCAAAAAATTGAAGGCTGTTATGTAGCATCCCTGATTAACATTTACTTCGCAAGTAGTATTCATCATGATGATTAATTTTTTAACTTAATAAACACATCATCTGCCATAGAAACAGCTTTATCATTAAAGGGAAACATTTTTCTCTTAAGCCAGAAAAAGGGCAAAATGTCCAATCACATCACATCAGATAGTTTCTTCAGTCCTTCCATTCTCCACAGCATCTATTCCAAAACCTTCCCCACTGTCCTCAAACCGCTAACCCTCAACAAAGGATGACTTCCCCTCTTCATTCACTAGGAAAACAGAAGCATTCAGATAGAAATTCTTCAAATCCCTCCCCCTAAGCCTTTTATTCCCATCCCCATGCCCATCCTGCATGGCTCTGTATCCAATTCCGACTTTTTGATCTGCACTTGTACCCACTGGGAGGGTAACTATGGCATTCTTTATTGCTCCCAAAGAGCCTGGCTCTATCATTTATCCTCACACTTTTCTGTGGCTTCAATATCTTCCCCCATACTAGTTCTTTCCCATCAGCTTTTAATTGAGAAGTTCTTTTCCTTCTCACAAAATGTCCTCCCCAGGTCCACTATCCCCCTCTAGAAAGCACCCTATTTTTCCGCTTTGCAGTCATACTTGAAAGAATTGTCTACACTAGCTGACTCCACTTCCTCAGCTTCAGTTACTCGTCAACCCATTGAAATCTGGCCTCCGTCTCTGCCTTTCCACTGAAACAGTGCTCTTGCCTAAATCACTAGTGACCTTTCTGTTATTAAATCCATTTTAACTTCTTTTCAGTCCTTATCTGTCTCAGATATTTAGCAGTATTTGTCACTGCCACTACTCCCAGTGCCTTGAAAAACTCCCTTACCATGGTTTCTAGGACCTCACACTTTCCTGGTTTTCCTCCCTACCTCTCTGGCACTTCTGGATTTTCTTTGCTAGATCAGGCTCCTTTACTAAATTTCTAAATGTTGGGATTCCTCTGAGTTTGGTCCTGGGCACATTGCCCGCTCTACCTTCTCTCCTTGGGTTGATCTCATCCCTTCCTATGGGTTTCAGTTAGCTTCTAGATTGGGTTTCTGACCTAGATACAGGAATTGAATTCAGGCAATTTGTAAACTTGAAAGGATAAAAAACATTTTTATTTTCACCAATCTCTAATGAAAATTTAGTATTTCTCCCAATTATGAATGTAAGCAACAAACCACAGTAGTATATAACCTGTGCCTGTGACTTTGTCAGTACTAGAAATCATATCTATTTTCATATATTACAGTTGTTGCAGATACCGCAAAATATTGTTTATGCTTATCATTTCAGTGTATAGTAGTTATTAGATCCACTGCCAGATCTCTTTATTTAGTGAATCAGTAATTACATATATTACTACATCACAATTTTTGTATTTGATAACTCTATTTCAGTATAATCCATTTCCTTTGTAACCCTATACATTTCATTTTGTACGTTTAAAAATATCATTCTGAGATGGGCTCCACAGGCTTCCCCAGACTGCCAATGGCACAAAAAGCATAAAGAAGCCCTGTTCTAGATGCTGATGACTTCCAGCCTAAATCATCTTCTGAACTCTAACTGGTTTCTGGATATGTGTACTTGAATATCTCATGAGAACCTTAAGTTCAACATGACCCAGACTGAACTCATCAACTTCTCCTACTCCCATTCTCCTCAAAGCTGCAGCTTCTCCTGTGTCCTCTGTCTCAATGAACAGGGCCAAGAGCTACTCAGTTGTCCAAGCCAGACTTCTGATCTGTCCTCGACTCTTCCCTTTCCTTCACTCTAACAATCAATCAAGAACCAAATCATGTCTATTCAACTGCTTTATTATTTCTAAAAATTCACCCATTTATCTCATCCTCAACACCTCAATTTCGGTAACCATCTTTTCTCTTCTCTGTAAGTGGTCTCCCCACAAACAGACAGAGCTCCCCTCTAATCCATTCTCTCCAATCATTGTTAAAATGATCTTTCTCTCCCCAAACACTGTGCTTAGTCTTAATACAGCCCACTTCACACTATCTTGTAATTACTTGAATTCTCTACTTGAATATAAATTCCAGGAGCGCAAGAATTTTTATCTTGCTTATTTTAGGATCTGCAGCATTAAGCATGGTGTCTGGCATATAGGAATACTCTATGTTTGTTGAATAAATGAATGATTGGACTGAGCTTCAGCCTGATGGTTAATAGCAGCTCAATAAAAAGGTTGAGGGACTACTCAAAATCTTAATTTTACTAAGAAAAAAATCCTAAAAACTTATACCCCAAGACGATTTAACCTCTATAACACAGAAGACTACGACAAGGCTGCAAGGTGCCTCCTTAACATTTAATAAGGAAAAATAGTTCTTCAATATCTAGAGCTATCCCAGTTTCTCTACCTTCTCTAAGTACTTCCCTCTGTGCTTAATAATGTCCCAGTCTTCTTGATTCAAATTTGATAGAATATTTGATGTAAAGGAGAAATAAATGATTAAAAGTCATTTGATAATATTTGTACACAGAAGCTCATGCCTCCCCATGGTGAGATTATGCTGTCAGAATATGACACAGAATGATAATGTCATAAACCCCTAGAACAAGCTGAACCATATCAAATCCAGTAGTTTCCTTGGTAGAAGAAGCATTTGAACAAGGCCCTGGACATGAATCTTTTTATTTATGTCCTACTTTTACCCATTTGGACAAATACTTGTTTAAATACAAACCAAAGTGATGAACCGTCTACTACAGGTTATGTGCTTAACCTTAAAACTTAGAAATTATGATCTATTATATTATGCATTCAAGCATTTAATTAGGCAAGCTAGCTGTGTTTAAGAAATCTGCTGTTTCTTGGATGTTACTATTAGTAGGTCTTCAAGAATTTCTAGGACAACACCTAAGAGCTTTACTTCTGTGTAAAAATTCCAAGCAACATAGAAGCATAAAGAGTACAGACATGTTGCCCCCTTTCACTCCCCTTCCCCACCCAATCCACCACCCCCCACCGCACCCCCCACCAGCCAAACGAGAAAATGCTATGTGAATGAATGTGGCATGGTACCTAAGACACAGTAGGTTTCAAGAAGGGCTTTTCCTTTTTTTTTTTTTTTTTTTTTTTTGCGGTACGCGGGCCTCTCACTGTTGTGGCCTCTCCCGTTGCGGAGCACAGGCTCTGGACGCACAGGCTCAGCGGCCATGGCTCACGGGCCCAGCCGCTCCGCGGCATGTGGGATCTTCCCGGACCGGGGCACGAAACCGCGTCCCCTGCATCGGCAGGCGGACTCTCAACCACTGCACCACCAGGGAAGCCCGAGAAGGGCTTTTTCTTGTCCTATCCCTTTTCCCACCGTACACATTCACATATACATTAACACTCAAGTGCATTCACACATGCAAGACATACACACACACTCAAAAACCTAGGTAATGGGTCGAGCAAGCCATGATGCAGGGGTAACACAAGTAATTATACACATTAGCCGGAGATACCTCCCAGATTCGGCTTCTAGACTGTGGCTGGGGACCTGATAGAGGGAAGAAAATAACAGTGGGACACTTATCATGCTTAAAAAAATAATTGATGAAGAGATTTGACTTTGACCTACAGTGACAAACCAGCATCAAAGTGGAAGGAAACTTGGTTACCTGACACATTTTCTGGTGATCCAATCTCTTTGACAGGAGCCAAGCACCGTGAATCAATGGAGACCAAACTGGACAATTTTAGGAGACATCTACTCATTATCATAATTGGTGTTACGATCATAGCTTTTGTTTATACCTGTTTTTGCTTTCTCCATTATTACTGTATGAGCGATGATGCCCCCAAAGCAGGAACGTACGTTTTACACCTTTGAATTAAGAATGCAAGGGGTGTGTGTGTGTGTGTGTGTGTGTGTGTGTGTGTGTGTGTGTGTGTATACATGTAGGAGTTTTCGTTGTTGTTATGGTTAGTTAATGTTAACTTTAGACTTCAAAAGAGCTACCAACATCTTGTGAGTGGATACCTTCACTTAAATGATATCAGCTCAAATTATTTCAAGTACATTATCAACTTTAGCCAAAGCTGTCCCTTATTCAGGGTTCAGCTGAGCCCCAGGCTGCTAATTTCATTATAAATTGAGTCTAGGAAAAGAGGGAATGACTATCTGAATAAGACAGAATGAAAAAGGGGAGAGAGAAGGCACTGGGTCTCTGCATTCCAAAGACAATAAAACATTTTGGATAATCTACCGTTTTAAGATATAATAACATGAAAACTGATTAACTGTGTTCAGTGATCTCAGTCCCTGGCTTTCATATAGGAGGATCAGGCTGGCCCTGATATACTAGTTCCCTAAAAATTTCCCAATCCAAGGACTGATGACTGAACTATACCAGTGCTCCATTCCTTTGGTTTTAGAGGAATATTGTGAATATAAATATGCATGGAGAGAAAATCTGATGGTATAAATATGATAGGAAAACAATGAATTTGGTCTAAAGAGTGTTTTTTTTATACGTGAGAAGTTGTGACATTTGTGCCTCCGTTGCATATCAACTTGTGACTTTTTTATAAAAAGTTTAATTTCTGGAATAAATAAAATTATCTCTCTCCCTCTCAACAGTAGACTTGAAACAATTTTGTGTCATTCCATACACAGACTATATGGTTATGAACTGTGGTTGAAACAGTAAAATTAAGAAAAAGGAAAAGCATTCAACATATGTTCATATCTGTAACCTGAGTCATGGCTTTCACCACACTCCAATTCTTACTGTGTTCAATTTTCCTCCTAGAGCCAAAAAAAGACCAGAAGTCTAAAATGACACAATAGCCTGTGTTTTCTGGTGATAGCAATAGTACTCTTTTGATTTAAATTGTCATACTCCAAATTTTCTATATTTTCAGGGTCAAGAAAGAAGGTGTAATGGCTAAGTCATCCAGGTCATCCAAAATATCATTCAGTGACTCCAAGACAGTTAGTCTGTGCAGTCCAGAAAAACAATCCATGCTGTCCGGTATAGACAAGCTATCCGGGCTCTCAAGTCCAGGAAAGGCATCCGCACCGTCCAGTACAGAAAAGTTAATCAGGCCTTTGAGTCAAGAGAAGTCATCCCACCAGGAAAAGTCACATAGAAACACAGTCTAGAAAAGGCACGTAAGCAGGCTCATGCCCATTAGCTAGTCAATCAAGTCAGTTCATCCTATCCCAATAAGGCCAACAGGCCACCTTGGCTAGCCAGTCTACAATATCTGGTCAGGCCAACCAAAACTCCTTGTTCACCCTATCCACAAAATCAAAGCTTGCCGAAGCCATCCAGTTTACAGAAACTCACCAAACGCCACAGACATCCTATTCTAAAGAGGTCAGTTAGTGCAGGTAGGGCAGACATATTATCTAGGCCTCAACCAGTCAAGTCTTGTCTATGCTACAAGGAAAAATGCCTTGTTTGCAGAGCTGCTTCTGAGTTTTCCGTCAATAATATTTCAGAGGTGAAGAAGAAGAATACTCAAAATCCACCTTTTCCACGTGAACTGAAGCCTTTTTCCAAGTCCTTTCATAAGATAGATTCCAGACACAATGCACTCTGTGGCAATGCGAATGACAGTGATATGATGACAGACTACAGTGATGGTGACAGTGACAAGGAGATAACCATTATCTGCAACATAAAATGCAAGGAAGTCATCTATAAAACCACCCATGAAATAATTAAGGGCTCAATAAAAATTAAAACCACCCATGAAGAAGCAAACTTATACCAACTGTTTTATGCTCACCATCCTTTAAGACCCTGATAGAGGGAAAATCCTCTTGGGATCACTACTGAGGTTAGACCTATCCATCTTAGAGGCAATTTACTTGAAAAATAGTAATTAAATGCATGACATAACAAATGATTTTATTGTAATTATTATTGCATTTTAGAGGCATAAAGCTCTTTTGAGGTATCTTATTTAGATCTGGTCGCTTGGATGGGAACCATAAACACACACACATAAATATAGAAAGGAATTGCAAGATGGGTACCCTGGACTCCTTTTTCCCTTGGATTAGCCCTCAATTGAAGTCTCAACCCAATTAACCTTATTTTTTTCGTGTTTACGTACAGTCCTCACAGTTTAAGACTGTCTTTCTGTAGTGCCCAGTGCTTGGTGGAAATGGCTCTGTGTGCTTCCTTCTGGCTGCATTGGGGAAACTCCTGACGGTCATTTCTAATACCACTGCCTCCTGTGACTGCTACCAAAGTAAGGGTCCAGCCTCCAGCACCCACGCCTGGAGTGCCATGATGTTAGTCTAAGTGTTCTAGTCTTCATAACTCTCAACAAGGCTTTTCATTCTTTTCGTTATCCTTCAAAATGATTTAAAAAAAAAGAGTTTGCCCTGTTGTGCATTCTCAAAATGTCCCAGTTGGAGGTCTGATACCTACCCATTTTCTTCACATGGTACCTTCCCACTCTGAATTGGCACGGGTGGGAGGCCAGGGAACAACCTTGGAGTTATATTCTCTAACTTCCCCACTGATGAGAGGTTATCCTTTCCTTCTACCAAGGGCATGGTTAAGAAAAGCAGACAAAGTCCTGGAGTCCCAGCCTATATTCTAGTACAGTGAGGTTACTCCTCTGTAACATATAGCAGGATAAGTTAAATGCCATAGCTAGCATATATTGAGTGTGTACTATTTGCCAGCCATTGTACTGGTCTCTTTATGTCTTGTGAGTCTGAAGGCCACCCTCCCCTCAATTTTGCTGATTTACTAAAAGAACTCACAAGACTCAAAAGCAGGTTATACCCATGGCTAAGGTTTATTAGAGCAAAAATATACAGCCCAAGAGCAACAGGAAAAAGACCTCTATCAGGAGGAAGCTAGAGAGGTTGGACACACGCTTTTGAGTACTTACCCATCTGGGGCCACCTAGGACATGCTATCTCTCTAGCAACAAACTAGAGGGACATGTGCAAAATGTCTCTGCCCAGGGAAGCCTCCGCATCTGAGGCTTTTATTGAGAGCTGGTCCCATAGGTATATCATGCTACATGACCAGCCACGGCAAGTGAAACTCAGGATCCCAACAATGAAACCAGATGCACATCGTCAATGTTGATGCTCGTGCAAAGCAATCAGGTGTACAAAACATGATCATCAACCATTAACATAAGAACATTCCCACAGGGCTGGCCAATGGTCAAATCATAGTTCCCGGTCCCCTTGACATACAAGGACCAAACAACCAGACCTGCTGTGTTAACACTTTCCTCATATTTCACATATTTTATTTAATCCCCAACAGGCCCCTATTATATGGGGAATTATATGAGTCAACCGAGACTCTGTAACGTTTAGTAAGATCACATTTATTAATTGGTTGAATCAAGATACGAATCTATGATTGGCTTATGTTCAAATTTTCATTATGCTGTACTGCCTTCTCACTACCAGTTTCTAGGGTGCCTGTTTATTCACAGATCACCCAATCCATTGGTGTGACCAAAATCCCCACTTGACCTTCAATCAATCCGGGCCATTTTCCTAACCTACCAGGAGCATATAAAGATGTCTTATGTTCATTCAGATCTGACTTCCCCATATCCTCTGCCTCTATTGGTGGTCCCCTGGTGGGATCTGTACCCATAAGGTCATCATAAAATTCACAGATGGCACAAAGTAGCTGCTTAGGTATAAAGGTTTTAAGAGATGGTATATGCATTTAAAAAGCATTGTGAGAGCTACAGACTTGATTTCCTACTGGTATTACCCTTTTTGAAAGGATAAACTTTAAAGGGTTAGAATTGTTCTGGGTTAGGCTGGTCTTTTTAAATTCACAAATAGAAGCAAAAGTTCTGATCAGATTTTTACAGTTTGGTATGAAAAACAGTTCAAACAAAAAAGTAGAACAAGTATAATGAACGCCCATATAAGCATTGCTCAGATTCAACAGTTATCACTACATGACTAATTCTGTTTCACTCCTATCCATTTCCCTCCCATTTATATCTCTAAAAGATAATAAATTTTAAAAATACATAAACACAATACTATTATCTCATGTAAAAATTAATAACTCCTTAATATAAATTATCCAGTCAGTATTCAAATTTCCCCATTCGTCTCATTTTTTCTATGGTTGTTTGTTCAGATGATGTTGATCAGTGTTTGACAGCATCTAAGTATTTTTAAATCAAAATTACAATTTCATTGACTAATCTGGCTTCATATTGTAAGATGATTTTGGAGTTAATCTGAGCTATCAGTAGCCTGGAAAATAGCAAAAGTTGAAATTGTACGGTTTTCAGCTTAAATTCAACTCATGTCTTGGGAGGCAAAGCCAAATAATCTAAGCTCTCTTCTCTTTCCCATTTTTAAGCTAGAGACTTGTAATACTTTAAAGGCTGTGAATATTAATAGCTAATAAAAATGACTGCCAGTGACAACCAATGATAATGACATCTTAAGAACAAGTTATCAGCATGAGTATGTATGTTCCTTTTTAAACCACACTTAATTATAGAGTAGGAGTCTACAGAATATTTGAAGCTCATTCAATGTGCAACATTCTAGGTGCATTAGTGGGGCTTTCACACATAAAACCAGTATAAAATACGTAATAAAAATAAGTACCATGAGTCAGAGAAGAATGTTAGCCAAAAAAAAAAAATTAACCAGTGAAAGTTTGTGCAAGCTAATAATTAAAATAATTAAGTCCTATCACTCCAAAGGACAGTCTTTGGCACTTTTTGGAAATGTCCTGATTTAAGTAAGAGGGCTCCGAATTTCTATTTCCTAGCCTTCTTGCAGCATTGTATTATCTCTCATGGTACCTTTCTCCTTCCTTCTGTCTTGCTCTCTGTTTATTTCCCAGCTCAGCAAGAGTCACGGCCATATCTCAGTCAGTCTGTGGCTTCCTTACATTTCCCTTCTACAGGGGGCGCTGTGAAGCCAGTTTCAAGCATGGCCCTTCCCTCTCAGACTATCTCCACTCTCTTTCCCTTCAATCCACATTCCTGACGCTCACCTCCAAAACTCATCCCTTCTTGCTGGCTATGGAACTGAAATTAATTATATTTTGTTCCTTATTCAGTACAGCTCTTTCTAAAAACCCATCACTTAAAAAAAAAGTGCTAATTAGAGAAAGAACAAAAAAAACCCTAAGTTAGCAGAAGGAAAGAAATCATAAAGATCAGATCAGAAATAAATGAAAAAGAAATGAAGGAAACTAGAGCAAAGATCAATAAAACTAAAAGCTGGTTCTTTGAGAAGATAAACAAAATTGATAAACCATTAGCCAGACTCATCAAGAAAAAAAGGGAGAAGACTCAAATCAATAGAATTAGAAATGAAAAAGGAGAAGTAACGACTGACACTGCAGAAATACAAAGGATCGTGAGAGATTACTACAAGCAACCCTATGCCAATAAAATGGACAACCTGGAAGAAATGGACAAATGCTTAGAAATGCACAGCCTGCCGAGACTGAAGCAGGAAGAAATAGAAAATATGAACAGACCAATCACAAGCACTGAAATTGAAACTGTGATTAAAAATCTTCCAAAAAACAAAGCCCAGGACCAGATGGCTTCACAGGCAAATTCTATCAAACATTTAGAGAAGAGCTAACACCTATCCTTCTCAAACTCTTCCAAAATATAGCAGAGGGAGGAACACTCCCAAACTCATTCTACGAGGCCACCATCACCCTGATACCAAAACCAGACAAAGATGTCACAAAGAAAGAAAACTACAGGCCAATATCACTAATGAACATAGATGCAAAAATCCTCAACAAAATACTAGCAAACAGAATCCAACAGCACATTAAAGGGATCATACACCATGATCAAGTGGGGTTTATTCCAGGAATGCAAGGATTCTTCAATATACACAAATCAATCAACGTGATACACCATACTAACAAATTGAAGGATAAAAACCATATGATCATCTCAATAGATGTAGAAAAAGCTTTCGACAAAATTCAACACCCATTTATGACAAGAACCTTGAAGAAAGCAGGCACAGAGGGAACTCTCCTCAACATAATAAAGGCCATATATGACAAACCCACAGCCAACGTCATCCTCAATGGTGAAAAACTGAAACCATTTCCACTAAGATCAGGAACAAGACAAGGTTGCCCACTCTCACCACTCTTATTCAACATAGTTTTGGAATTTTTAGCCACAGCAATCAGAGAAGAAAAAGAAATAAAAGGAATCCAAATCAGAAAAGAAGAAGTAAAGCTGTCACTGTTTGCAGATGACATGATACTATACATAGAGAATCCTAAAGATGCTACCAGAAAACTACTAGAGCTAATCAATGAATTTGGTAAAGTAGCAGGATACAAAATGAATGCAAAAAAATCTCTGGCATTCCTATACACGAATGATGAAAAATCTGAAAGTGAAATTAAGAAAACACTCGCATTTACCACTGCAACAAAAAGAATAAAATATCTAGGAATAAACCTACCTAAGGAGACAAAAGACCTGTATGCAGAAAATTATAAGACACTGATGAAAGAAATTAAAGATGATACAAATAGATGGAGAGATATACCATGTTCTTGGATTGGAAGAATCAACATTGTGAAAATGACTATATTAGCCAAAGCAATCTACAGATTCAGTGCAATCCCTATCAAACTACCACTGGCATTTTTCACAGAATTAGAACAAAAAATTTCACAATTTGTATGGAAACACAAAAGACCCCGAATAGCCAAAGCAATCTTGAGAACAAAAAGTGGAGCTGGAGGAATCAGGCTCCCTGACTTCAGACTATTTTACAAAGCTACAGCAATCAAGACAGTATGGTACTGGCACAAAAACGGAAAGATAGATCAATGGAACAGGATAGAAAGCCCAGAGATAAACCCACGCACATATGGTCACCTTATTTATTTATTTATTTATTTTTGCGGTACGCGGGCCTCTCACTGTTGTGGCCTCTCCCGTTGCGGAGCACAGGCTCCGGACGCGCAGGCTCAGCGGCCATGGCTCACGGGCCTAGCCACTCCACGGCATGTGGGATCTTCCCGGACCGGGGCAAGAACCCGTGTCCCCTGCATCGGCAGGCGGACTCTCTACCACTGTGCCACCAGGGAAGCCCGGTCACCTTATTTTTGATAAAGGAGGCAAGAATATACAAAGGAGAAAAGACAGCCTCTTCAATAAGTGGTGCTGGGAAAACTGGACAGCTACATGTAAAAGAATGAAATTAGAACACTCCCTAACACCATACACAAAAATAAACTCAAAATGGATTAAAGACCTAAATGTAAGGCCAGACACTATCAAACTCTTAGAGGAGTTTTTGACCCACCTCCTAGAGAAATGGAAATAAAAACAAAAATAAACAACTGAGACCTAATGAAACTTCAAAGCTTTTTCACAGCACAGGAAACCATAAACAAGACCAAAAGACAACCCTCAGAATGGGAGAAAATATTTGCAAATGAAGCAACTGACAAAGGATTAATCGCCAAAATTTACAAGCAGCTCATGCATCTCAATAACAAAAAAACAAACAACCCAATCCAAAAATGGGCAGAATACCTAAATAGACACTTATCCAAAGAAGATATACAGATTGCCACCAAACACATGAAAGAATGCTCAACATCATTAATCATTAGAGAAATGCAAATCAAAACTACAGTGAGATATCATCTCACACTGGTCAGAATGGCCATCATCAAAAAGTCTAGAAACAATAAATGCTGGAGAGGGTGTGGAGAAAAGGGAACCCTCCTGCACTGTTGGTGGGAATGTAAATTGATACAGCCTCTATGAAGAACAGTATGGAGGTTCCTCAAAAAACTAAAAACAGAACTACCATATGACCCAGCATTCCACTACTGGGCATATACCCTGAGAAAACCATAATTCAAAAAGAGTCATGTACCACAATGTTCATTGCAGCTCTATTTACAATAACCAGGACATGGAAGTAACCTAAGTGTCCATCAACAGATGAATGGATAAAGAAGATGTGGCACATATATACAATGGAATATTACTCAGCCATAAAAAGAAACGAAACTGAGTTATTTGTAGTGAGGTGAATGGACCTAGAGCCTGTCATACAGAGTGAAGTAAGTCAGAAAGAGAAAAACAAATACCGTATGCTAACATATATATATGGAATCTAAGAAAAAACAAAGAAAAGGTCATGAAGAACCTAGGGGTAAGATGGGAATAAAGACACAGACCTACTAGAGAATGGACTTGAGGATATGGGGAGGGGGAAGGGTAAGCTGTGACAAAGTGAGAGAGTGGCATGGACATATATACACTACCAAACGTAAAATAGATAGCTAGTGGGAAGCAGCCGCATAGCACAGGGAGATCAGCTCGGTGCTTTGTGACCACCTAGAGGGGTGGGATTGGGAAGGTGGGAGTGAGGGAGACTCAAGAGCAAAGAGATATGGGAACATATGTATATGTATAACTGATTCACTTTGTTATAAAGCAGAAACTAACACACCATTGTAAAGCAATTATACTCCAATAAAGATGTTAAAAAAACATAGTGCTAAAAGGTCAGATTTCAAACATTTCTCACATATAATACTTTCTACGTGAAATTATATAAGCATGGAAATTAACTCAACATTGTAAATCAACTATACTTCAATAAAACTTAAAAAATTTACAAGTGAAAAAAAATTTATAAAAAGAAATTATATAAGCATGGAGCTGAAAGGATGCTTAGAGATCCTCTCTTCTAGCTCCTGTGGGGAGGGGCAGCTGTGAAGAGCTGAAGGAATGCTCATTCAGCAAGAAGACCACTTTTTTTTTTTTTTTTTTTTTTGTGGTACGCGGGCCTCTCACTGTTGTGGCCTCACCCGTTGCAGAGCACAGGCTCCAGACGCGCAGGCTCAGCGGCCATGGCTCACGGGCCCAGCAGCTCCCCGGTGTGTGGGATCTTCCCGGACCGGGGCATGAACCCGTGTCCCCTGCATTGGCAGGCGGACTCCCAACCACTGTGCCACCAAGGAAGCCCCAAGAAGACCTCTTTTCACCAGGGTTGAGGAGACATGTGTCAGGATCACAGATTTTTAAGTGGCCACAGAGAAGTGATATACCAGATGTGGGATGTTTATGATGGTGTCAAGCAAGGACTTACTTAAAGTCTTCAGCTTTATCGGTTCTCAAAATCCTGCTGACCCTGCCACTGTGCAATCCCTAAGAATTAGAAGCAGCAAAGGAAGGGAATTAGAAGTAGGAAAGAAGCTTTGTGGGAGCTTCAGTCAAATATCTCCTTAACGGTAACCTATATACAACCCACAATTATTCCTCTGCTGTTGCAACCTTAGAAAACAAGGGCTAATCATGATTAATTAGTTTTGCAATTATTTATATAATTCATAGAAAGGGCCTCTTTGAAATAAGCAAGGGCTAATTATAGCTTACATCTAAGAACTTTCAGGTAGTGCTGCTTGAGAATAATTCTACTTAGAATTATTCCCTTATGTGCCTGAATCAAAATAACATTGAAAAGACTGCTAAAGGAGATGAAGAAATAAATTGCCGTAAATCTGTCGTATATAAGTATTTTACTTTAAAAAATAAACTATAGGAACTATACAGTCATTTTTCTCTAAATAGTAGAAATTTGCTGATAATAACAAATTCATATATATCCTCTTTCATCAAACTCTTCCCTTAGTCACCAATTTTCCTAGCAAAGTGGACTATTTTTAATGTCATATTAAAATTATCAAAAGGCTGGGAATGTAAGTTGGTGCAGCCACTGTGGAAAACAGTACGGAGAGTCCTCAAAAAACTAAAAATAGAATTACCGTATGATCCAGCAATCCCACTCCTGGTCATATACCCA
This sequence comes from Leucopleurus acutus, assembly GCF_964270905.1. Classification (NCBI taxonomy): domain Eukaryota; kingdom Metazoa; phylum Chordata; class Mammalia; order Artiodactyla; family Delphinidae; genus Leucopleurus; species Leucopleurus acutus. The sequence goes on along the minus strand of NC_139148.1, from coordinate 119,939,580 downwards.
GACAAAACTATAATTCAAAAAGATACATGCACCCTTATGTTCGTAGCACCACTATTCACAATAGCCAAGACATGGAAACAACCTAAATGTCCATCGACAGATGAATGGATAAAGAAGATGTGGTACATATATACAATGGAATATTACTCGGCCGTAAAAAGGAATGAAATAATGTCATTTGCAGCAACATGGATGGGCCTAGAGACTGTCATATTGAGCGAAGTAAGTCAGACAGAGAAAGACAAATACCATATGATATCACTTATATGTGGAATCTAAAATATGACACAAATGAACTTATCTACAAAACAGAAACAAACTCACAGTCATAGAGACCAGACTTGTGGTTGCCAAGGGGGAGGGAGGTGGGTGAGGGACGGAGTGGGAGTTTGGGGTTAGCAGATGGAAGCTATTATATATAGAATGGATAAACAACAAGGTCCTACTGCATAGCACAGGGAATTATATTCAGTACCTGTGATAAACCATAATGGAGAAGAATATACATATATATATATATGTATAACTGAATCACTTTGCTGTACAGCAGTAATTAACACAACATAGCAAATCAACTATAATTCAATTTTTAAAATTGTTTTTAAAATTTTAACAAACATATGGTTACCAAATGTGAAAGGAAGAGGGGGGATAAATTAGGAATTTGTGATTAACAGATACAAACTACTACATATACATAAAATAGATAAGCAACAAGGATTTACTGTATAGCGCACGGAATTATACCCAATATCTTGTAATAACCTATAATGGAAAAGAATTTGAAAAAATATATATACGACTGAATTTGCTGTACACCTGAAACTAACACAATATTGTAAATCAACTATACTTCAGTTTTTTAAAAACAGAACGTTACTAAGCTACTTACCTTTAATTTCTACATGTTTATATAAATAAATATAAAGGTATTCACAGCAAAGTGAAATAAAATTCTAAGGTACTACAGGACTAATGGCCGATATTCTAAGTTATTAAGAATAAAGGCAGTCAACTCGATATTTGTTCAAAAAAGGAATATATCACTGTTGTGTAAACAAGTCTCTTTTATAAACCTTAGTTTCACTGAAAGAACAGTGATGACAAAGTGAAATTGTCAAAAATAAAGCTTTCTATGCTGATCTCTTGAGGTTACTTACAGGAAAAAATAAGAACATATTACAAAGTCACTTAAAAAATTAAAGCAGTGTGGGGTAAGGTATTTCAGGATCCGTATGCCAATTGCTAGACTCATGGATTGTCAGGAAACCAGTCTGGACTACCATACACTAATTCAAGCCACTTTTTTTTCATTACTATTAAATGCACTAAACCATGTAAGTCTAAAATAGAGATTTATCGTGCTCTAGAGCTTTAAACCACTTTTATGTTGTAGCCAGTCTCCCAAAGAACACCTCCCCTATTCATTAACTAGGTACTGGATGCTGGACTGGAGGGAAAAAAAATTTTTTCGTGACCATAACATCCCATGGGTCATATATATATATATATATATATATATCATATATATATATGTCATATATATATGTCATATATATATATATATATATATATATATATATATATATATATGCCAGATTTTGTGGTTTATTTTCTTTCTCTAAAGCTCACATTCTGTGGTACACTTCTGTTCTACCACAGGTAATATGGATCAAGTTTTATTCAGGCATACAAGGCCTCAGAAGGTCTCCCACACAAACATCCACATTGAAACACTTTTGTAAGAAGTACTCAGATAAGAGGAAAAAACAAATCCAGGAGATGCTGCGAGGGATATGAGGTTTACAAGTGATGGAATACCTTGGCATTATGTGTTGAATTGTGCCCCTCCCCCGAATTCCTATGTTGAAGTCCTAACCCCCAGTACTTCAGAAAGTGACTATTTGGAGACAGGGTCACTGCAGATGTAATTAGTAAAGATGAGGACATATCATACTAGGGTGGGCTCCTAATTCAATATTACTGGTGTTGTTATAAAAAGGGGAAAGTTGGACCCAGACAAGCAAACAGAGAGAATGCCACATGAAGATGAGAGTTATGCTGCCACAAGCCAAGGAACTACCAGAACTGAGGAGAGAGGCCTGGAAAAGATCCTTCCCTGGTGCCTTCAGAGGAGGGCATGGCCCTACTGACAACTCCATCTCAGATGTCTAGCCTCTAGAACTGTGAGCTAATAAACCTCTGTTGTTTCAGCCACCCAGTTTTTGGTACTTTGTTATGGCAGCCGTAGGAAACTAATACACTTGGTGAAGTTTGCTATTGCCTTAAAAATGGCTAAGACCAAATAATGGAAAAATAAGAGAGGAGTACTAGGGAGGAAGTGTCCTTTCACACCCCATCCCTTGCACCGCCTCCTCCCCACAGGAAAAGGAGTGACTAATCTGATTGTACAGAGTTAAACTGCATTAGGTCACACATCACTAGTAGGTAAGGTCACTATCTTGAAAGGTGATTCGTGTTTGCTATGCTCTCTGTACAACCTGTGACTTGATATGTGATGCAGCTCTGGGGTCCTCATCCATTTTGCTGGTTGGGTAAGTGGACTGGAGTCTGATTTAAAACTCTAGTCATCTCTCTCTCTTTCCCTCTCTTCTGTCTTCTCTCTCTCTCTCTCTTCCTTCTGTCTCTGCACATGAATAGGCAGGTTGGTGTCAAGATGACAATTCCACTGGAAAGTCAGAGGCCCCCTTCTTTTTTTTTTTTTTTTTTTGCAGTACGCGGGCTTCTCACTGTTGTGGCATCTCCCGTTGCGGAGCACAGGCTCTGGACGCACAGGCTCAGCGGCCATGGCTCACGGGCCCAGCCACTCCGCGGCATGTGGGATCTTCCCGGACCGGGGCACGAACCTGTGTCCCCTGCATAGGTAGGCAGATTCTCAACCACTGCGCCACCAGGGAATCCCCAGAGGCCCCCTTCTTAAGTCACAAGTTTAAGCTGCATCCACAATCTACCTCTTAACAGCACTCTGTGTTGGGTTATTCGGTCTTGGCCAGCCATTAATGAATAAATCAGTCATTTGTAATCAGTACTTTGTTTCTGATTTGGTTATTGAAGAGGAATGAGTGGTCCCCAAAGCCCTAAACAAATCCTACCCAAGAAAGTAGAGATGACAGTCAAAAGAAAGAGGAGACACCAATTCAACTTCTTTTGAAGAGACTCTTCCAGGAAAGTCATTTTTTGAAATTGTGGCATTTGTCATATACTCATGGTGCTCCAAACACTCTACTGAGTGATGTGCATAAAATTAACATGAGTCAGACTCTGCCCCTAAACAGCTTCTATCCTGTGGAAGAGAAAATCCACCCACTCCCCAAAAAAATCTGTCCTAAAATCAGTCTGGAAGGAAAAAACAAGTCTTCAAAAATAGAGCCAATAAGAGTAAAACATGCAATATTCTAAACATGGACTACTGCTATGGCCACACTGAATCTCTGCTAGTTAGAGATATTTTAGTTTAGGATTTTTACCCACCCTCAAAGGGTAACAGCTACTGACTTACTAGAAAACATTTCACTGTACCAGCTCAAGGGATAAGTGTAAGAGAGGACTTGCGGATAGGTTGCTAGATTTAGCATATAAAACACAGGATATCCATTTACGTTTGAATTTCTCATAAACAATGAGTAATTTGGGGGGCATGCATATGTCAAAGAATATTCATAGTTTATCTGAAATTCAAATTTAATGGGGCCTCCTGTATTTTATCTGGCAACTGCACTCAGGGAGGACAAAAAGAATATATGTGAACAGATTAGATAGTCAATTTGCCCACCGAGACCCAACTTCTTCAGGTTTCATCTGGCATGTTCATAGCTCTGGGAGGGACAGTCCTTCACACAATCAGAGTCCACTGTCTTAACCCTGACTGAACCAAAAGTAGACAACTGACATCCTAGAAGCACATAAATTAGTTGGCTGTTAGATTTGGTCTCTTGAGAATTTTCAGTAAGAGACACAGAGACTCTGGTGAGAGGACTATGTGGATGCTTGAATTAAATAACAGAGTCAGGCTGAGAAGGCAGTTAGGTAGAAAGTAGAGATGATAGTCAAAAGAAAGAGGGGACCTCCCTGGCGGTCCAGTGGTTACAACTCCACACTTCCACTGCAGTGGGCACGGGTTTGATCCCTGGTCGGGAAACTAAGATCCCACATGCCAAAAACAAACAAAAAAAGAAAGAGGAGATAGAAGCATAGAAGAGAGATACTACGTGGTGAGAGAAAGAGCAAGCAACCTCAGTTTCTGCTAGCCAGTTCCAGTTTCAAACATTCTGTGGCCTGGCTGTACTTCATAGACCAGATACCTATAATACTGTCTGTCATATTCTTATAATAAATTTCCCCTTCTTAAGCTAGCTTGAATGAGTTTCTACTCGCTGACATCACCGATCCTTGAGTAAGGAACGGTATGACCTCTCAAGGATAGAACAAGAATGACAAATGGCTTTCATCTCAGGTGACTAGTCTGATCTATTTACATAGCTGTGTACAGGGCTGGACTGCAAAAGGTTATGGGATTACTCCAAATTCACTGACAAAGATGCCAAGATAGACTAGCACTGTCTGCTGTGAAGTGGGAGCAGGAAGTGGCAAAAGGCATATCATATATTTGCCATCCCAGCAGTCGAGGAAGAAATTGAAATAAGTGTAGGTCTTCTTCTAAAAGATGCCAAAGATCATTGTGGAACTACATTATGGAAATATGAGGTACACAAAATATACAAAATTTCATTACCTATCATCACAGCAGTTTGCTGAACTTTTGCCTTTTCCTATCTCTTCTTCATACTTATGTGATCCTTAATTTCTTTCTATGGAAGGTCACCAATAGAAATAAATATGAATCAACTATTTTCCTGGAAGGCTGCATTTGGACTATGTTAGTATTTAAACAGTTCATGGAAAAATATGTCAAGGCTATAAATAAATTCTCGGTACAGTTGAGATCATGAATATTGTTTATGATCTGGGCCAAGAACAAAAGCCGATTAGGAAAATTAGCATATATTGCCGAGGCAGCTGAGATTTAAACCACAGAAGATACTGACTTTTCCCACTAAATAATATTAACAACTTATATTAACATGGCACTTTTACAGACTGTCAAAAAGTGAAGTAGTCTCACATCCCTTTATTAAATACAAAATAGCCGATCCCAGGAACTCTGCACGTGTTACAAATATGTACACCATCCAGGAAGCACAAAGCCTAAAGTGTAGTGAATCAGGGCAACTATCAAGAGTCCTGTGCTTTAGGGAACACCAGATTTCTGGTAGACCGATAAATAACTGAGGGAGGCAACCCAAAGGAGATAAGGAAGGTAATGACCTTGTAAGTACTTGAAAAAACTGTTCCCTGACAAACTGTAAACAATTGGTCCATAAACTCCACTCTACCCTTTTGTGACTTTTCTATTCCTTTAACCGAATTTCATTTGGACAGCCGTGTCGGGATAGGGAGGGGAGTGGGTCTGCTGGAGACCCAGTGATTAGACCTGGCTAAAACTTCCTGTGGAAGCCTAAGGGTCACTGGAAACTTGCCTGCCCTGTGGTAACATAAAACAGTCTTTAATGATGGGAGATTGCCCAGCAGTCACGGAATGACACAGAAATAGCCTGATTATTAGAGCTGAGCAGGAGTTGAGACATTACCAGTCATAGTCTTAGTACTGGTCTTCAGGAGAGGAGCTAATTAACTTTTTGTGAAGAATGACAAGACCATTGTTTCTTTGAAGTCCATATTATACCTGGTTGCCTGGGTGATTCTGGACAATCTATATGCACAGATACTCACAGAGAAGGAAGCAGCTTTACTGCAAGTGCTAATGAAATGTAGCGTAAGTACTTAATTTATGTGATGGGTTTAGTCTTTTTGTCACGGTTGGGTGTTCTCTGTTACCCAGGATTGATTAGGAAGATTCTCATAAGCACAGGTATGGTAGTATGTCGTAGGGAAGGTGGAGTAAGGAGGAGGTGTGCAATACTGAAAGGCAGGCCAATTGGAGCAGAAAGGAAACTTGGCCTTCCCCACAATTGTAAAGCAGAAGGTATGAGGCAGAGAAGTTGGCAGTCGCAAGGTGTGATTTGAAAGGCAGAAGGTGAGTGAACCCTCCCTACACACCCATATCCTTTACACTTAAATGCCACCACCATAGACTCATTACTTCGGCTCAGCGTTCCTCATTCCCTGCGGTTCTTTTTAAACACTTAAACATTTTTTAAAGTCCTCAAATTCTTAAATTGAAGAGGCTGATCAGATCTCATTCCTCTGTCATAAGGGAGTACTGCAGAAGAGCACTGGGCTCTTGACACAGAGGCTAGGAAAAGGCAGTGCTAAAAGGAGGCAGGGGAGTTTGAGGAGGTCTAGTAAACACCTGTTGGGATGTCTGCCTTGCTCACCTCAATTGATTTCCTGTTTTGTTGGGAGCTCCCTTTTGAGAAGTCTCCTGGTTTGCTGATGGTTTCTGGTGGAGACTGAATGCCTAGTCAAGAGAGGATAAAGACACAGGCTGCCCATCACAGTGTTATCTCATCTGCCTGGCCATAAAGTCTGGGATGCCCAGAAGTATTCCATCACCTTGTGGAAGGTGTCTATGTGGGATGCAGTCTGAGCAGGATCTGAAGGCATAAGTTAGTTTCCTAAGCAGGTGGCCCAGACTCCCTTGGCACCTCCTCCCGCCATATTGCTGCCCCTCCTCAATCCATACCTGTGGCCTCATGGTAAGTTACCTATGACCAAATGATTTAAGGTCAAAAAGAAATACATGAGCCTGGTTTACACAAAACGCTGCATAGATAAGCTGGCACCATCTTAAAGTGGATGACTGCATCACTACAATCCCACCATGAGGTGCCCTGAAGAGACACTAGGGAAGGCAAATCTTCCCAGTGGACATCTGGTTGTCTATCCCCAGGAGAGATGGCCTGAGGTACGGATCTACTCTGACTCACAGGCAGTGACCAATGGGTTGGCCAGGGACTTAGAACAAGTTCCTAACAGGAATCTAAATATTGCCACTTGGAAACCTGAAATTTTATCTACTTAAAAATAGCATATAGGGTTTCCCTGGTGGCGCAGTGGTTGGGAGTCTGCCTGCCGGTGCAGGGGACACGGATTCGAGCACTGGTCTGGGAGGATCCCACATGCCACGGAGCAACTAGGCCCGTGAGCCACAACGGCTGAGCCTGCGTGTCTGGAGCCTGTGCTCCGCAACAAGAGAGGCCGCGATAGTGAGAGGCCCGCGCATCGCGATGAGGAGTGGCCCCTACTTGCTGCAACTAGAGAAAGCCCTCACACAGAAATGAAGACCCAACACAGTCAAAAATAAATAATAAATAAAATTTTAAAAAATAGCATATAAAACTAAGAAGTAATTTAATAAACCATCCAATCCCCTCATTTTCCCATGGGGAAAATAAGGTCCAGAGAATATACGTGATTGGTCCAAAGGGAACCCTAAATAACAGCGAGAATCGACATCTCCTGGATCTCAGTTTAGGTCTCTCTCCATAACAGCACATCCATAATCACTCATTCCTTTGTCAACATTCCTTTAGCTTCAACAATGTGCTACGCTCTTCCCTGGAAAATAGGCATAAAGATCAATAAGGCATGGTCCCTGCCCTCAAGAAGCTCTTGTGTTTGTTCTGTGTTTTGTGCATATTGGTGCATTATACTTATATCCTGTGACAAGAAATAAGTGAAACCAAAATGGCAAATACTTTTTCAAGTAGGGCAGACTGAATACTTGCCGAAGAGTGCCAAATGGAATTACAAATGCTAGAAAGTGAGCCAGTAAGAACTATATGACTTAAAACAGACACCAACAGAGATATTAATTAATGCAAGGTTGGATTTGATTGTTAAGGGGAGTTTGCATCACTATCACTGCTGGGAAGAGAGCCATTTTTAATGGATTTTGATGGCATCCTGCCTGAGTCTTAGTACCTAAAAGTTGGCCTGGGTGAGATAAAAGTTGAATTAGTTGATCAGGAAGACTGAAGGATGGTACAATCTGCCATTATTTTAAACAGTAGAAAGCGACTGAAATAGGGTGGTTGAGTACCCAAAGGGTTTGTTAATTTTCAGATCTGAGCTTCAAATTCTATTCTTTGATTCCTTAGGAAGCTCCATTCCCTTCCCAATTGACCTTTCTCACAAAAACTAAAAAAGATAGAGACGGTTCACTCCTGTGCATCCTCTTCATCTAAGACTGTTCGACTCACTCTCTCCCCTCTCAGCCTTCTTCCCTATTTTAGAAGAGGAAGGGTCCCTCCTCCCCTCTCGACCTGAGCCTCCTGTTCTCCAGTCCATCCCCTCTTACCTCATTTCACACCCAGCTTCCTCAATCATCATTTCTTTCTGAAATCTTCAGCTTCTCCTTTCCACAGAATCTTTCCCTCTCTGCTTTTTTTTTTTTTTTGCGGTATGCGGGCCTCTCACTGTTGTGGCCTCTCCCGTTGCGGAGCACAGGCTCCGGACGTGCAGGCTCAGCAGCCATGGCTCACAGGCCCAGCCGCTCCGCGGCATGTGGGATCTTCCCGGACCCAGGCACGAACCCGCGTCCCCTGCATCGGCAGGCGGACTCTCAACAACTGCGCCACCAGGGAAGCCCCCTCTCTGCTTTTAAACATGTATAGGTCTCCTTTAGTTTGGGGAGAAAAAAAAAAGACGTGTAATCCTGACGGCCCTCTAGCAACGGCCCTCCTAGCAATTGTACAATCCTTTTTCCTTCTTCCACCATCAAGCTTTGCAAATGAATGGATTACATCTATAAACTCCTGCAATCTGGCTTCCAGCCCAACCACCATTGAAACTGCATTCTTAAAGCTCATGCAGGATTTCTGAAGCATTAAATGAAATAGTTCTCCTCAGTTCTGATTTCCCTTGACCAGGGTAAACTTTTTTTTTTCTGCATTGGGTCTTTGTTGCTGTGCGCGGGCTTTCTCTAGTTGTGCTGAGCAGGGGCTATACTCTTCCTTGCAGTGCGCAGGCTTCTCATTGCGGTGGCTTCTCTTGCTGTGGAGCACGGGCTCTAGGTGCGCGGGTTTCAGTAGCTGTGGTGCGTGGGCTTCAGTAGTTGTGGCACGTGGGCTCAGTAGCTATGGCTCATAGACTCTAGAGCGCAGGCTCAGTAGTTGTGGCACACGGGCTTAGTTGCTCCGGGGCATGTGGGATCTTCCCGGACCAAGGCTCGAACCCGTGTTCCCTGCATTGGCAGGCGGATTCTTAACCACTGCGCCACCAGGGCAGCCCCAGGGGTAAACTTTTGAGGTTTAGAGCATCTTATATCAAGGTCTTAAACCACATTTTCCATGCATACTATACCTTTTTATTAGAGCATTCTATTGTTACTTCAACATAGTTAAAACTGAACTCCCAATTTTCTCCATTCATGTTCCCTCTGAATGATTTTCCTATGTACGACTGATGGTGAGCCCTATGAGAGCTGGGATCACATCTCTCATGCACATTACTATAGCTCCAGCACACTGCCTGGATGTAATCAACACTCAATAAACTTTTGTTGAAATGAATAAATGAATAAACCTTTTCTTCCATGCTCTGAGCCTTAATTCCTTAGAGTCATTTTGGATTCACCTCTCTCCTTTGTTCCATAAATTAAATCAGTGATGAAATCTTGCCAATTATGACTTCAAAATGTGGTGGTTAAGGGTATGGATTTGGAGTCAGGTGGACCTGTTTGACTCTTTGCTCTGCTATTGTCAAGCTGTGACATTGGGCAAGTTCCCTAACCTCTCAGTTTCTTCATCTGTAAAATGAGGATAGTAATGGTATCTTATGCGGTTAATGAGAATAAATGAGGTAATGTGTATAAAGTGCTTAGCACAGTGTCTGGCACATTGCAAGTGTTCAATAAATGATAGCTATAAAATCGTCTTTCACTGCTCCCCACTGTGAACTCAGGCTCCCCTAGGAAGGTCTATTTACTACTTCATATCTTTGCTGTTTCTCTTGGCTGGAATGCTCTCCTTCCTTTCTGCGCATTCAAAATGCTATTTACTCTTTTTGTTAAGTTTTTTTAAGTAATACATATTCATGGTTTAAAAGTTAAATAGATTAATAAGACTTTTTAAAGCAAAAGAGCAGACCTCTACTCCATCTCTCCCAACTTCTGATCTGTACTAGTAAAGCAACCACTTTCAATAATCTTAGCTGTTTCCTCTAATATTTACTTCCGTATTTCTAAATAGTGTACTTATACTGATGTCCTTGATCTTTCCATTTTTAGATAGTACTTACTGCCTTCTTATCATGGAAGATAAAGATTTAGACCTCTTACAACACCATCCTTTCCAACTTGCTTTCCCTTCATTCTACAAAAGAGTTTTTTAATTTGGTAAAACAGTAAGGCAGTGTTCATTATTATGGCTATGCAAATGTCTTTCAGTTTGGAGCCAAAAGGTATTTTATCACGATTCATTTACCTTCTTGAGCAACTTTCAATTTTTCCTGGAGTTAAAAACTGTCTTGCTTTTTGTTAGTTTGTTTGCTTTGTTTTATATGTATCAATTACTAATTCTTCACTAATTTTCTCATACCTGTAAAACATTTCTGAATACCACTCTGCATATCATCACACACATCAGGTAATCTATTAGCTACTTTAAGAAATTCTTTTCTCTAGATACATCCCTCCTGTATCCCTCCATCTTCCTACTCTCCTCTGGCCTGGCTGATCTTTAGGTGTGCCACATAGCTGTCTACCGCAAACTTTCTTTCATTATCATCTGGGGAATTCCCTTCACTTCTCTTTTATATTTATCCCCTGTTTCTCGATGTCTTCCTCTTTCTTGGTTTACTGTTTCATATGATGGAATGAATATTCCAGGGCTTCCTAGAAGGGAGGTAAAAATTTTAGATCATTTACTACTCCTGCACGTGGACCCATTGCTCCTGTAGGCAGGTCCACTAACCATTTACTGGAATATTTTTGCCTCCACATCTTTACCATTCTCCTCCTTAGAATGCTCTCCTACTTCCAGTCTGTGTCTCCAAACGCTATTTGTATTTTCAAACTGATTCTTATTTTTACAAAAATAATGCACGTACATAGTTTAAAAGTTACTTATAAGGAAAAGAACATGGTTGCACACTCTCACCACTCTTATTCAACATAGTTTTGGAAGTTTTAGCCACAGCAATCAGAGAAGAAAAGGAAATAAAAAGAATCCAAATCAGAGAAGAAAAAGTAAAGCTGTCACTGTTTGCAGGTGACATGATACTATACACAGAGAATCCTAAAGATGCTACCAGAAAACTACTAGAGCTAATCAACGAATTTGGTAAAGTGGCAGGATACAAAATTAATGCACAGAAATCTCTGGCATTCCTATATACTAATGATGAAAAATCTGAAAGTGAAATCAAGAAAACACTCCCATTTACCATTGCAACAAAAAGAATAAAATATCTAGGAATAAACCTACCTAAGGAGACAAAAGACCTGTATGCAGAAAATTATAAGACACTGATGAAAGAAATTACAGATGATACAAATAGATGGAGAGATATACCATGTTCTTGGATTGGAAGAATCAACATTGTGAAAATGACTATACTACCCAAAGCAATCTACAGATTCAATGCAAAATGCAATCCCTATCAAACTACCACTGGCATTTTTCACAGAACTAGAACAAAAAATTTCACAATTTGTATGGAAACACAAAAGACCCCAAATAGCCAAAGCAATCTTGAGAAAGAAAAACGGAGCTGGAGGAATCAGGCTCCCGGTCTTCAGACTGTACTACAAAGCTACAGTAATCAAGACAGTATGGTACTGGCACAAAAACAGAAATATAGATCAATGGAACAGGATAGAAAGCCCAGAGATAAACCCACGCACATATGGTTACCTTATTTTTGATAAAGGAGGCAAGAATATACAATGGAGAAAAGACAGCCTCTTCAATAAGTGGTGCTGGGAAAACTGAACAGCTACGTGTAAAAGAATGAAATTAGAATACTCCCTAACACCATACACAAAAATAAATTCAAAATGGATTAAAGACCTAAATGTAAGGCTAGACACTATCAAACTCTTAGAGGAAAACATAGGCAGAACACTCTATGACATAAATCACAGCAAGATCCTTTTTGACCCACCTCCTAGAGAAATGGAAATAAAAACAAAACTAAACAAATGGGACCTAATGAAACTTCAAAGCTTTTGCTTTTCCTTTGCCCAGCAAAGGAAACCATAAACAAGACGAAAAGACAAGATGAAAAAAAAATGGGAGAAAATATTTGCAAATGAAGCAACTGACAAAGGATTAATCTGCAAAGTTTACAAGCAGCTCATGCAGCTCAATAACAAAAAAACAAACAACCCAATCCAAAAATGGGCAGAAGACCTAAATAGACATTTCTCCAAAGAAGACATACAGATTGCCAACAAACACATGAAAGAATGCTCAACATCACTAATCATTAGAGAAATGCAAATCGAAACTACAGGTATCACCTCACACCAGTCAGAATGGCCATCATCAAAAACTCTAGAAACAATAAATGCTGGAGAGGGTGTGGAGAAAAGGGAACCCTCTTGCACTGTTGGTGAGAATGTAAATTGATACAGCCACTATGAAGAACAATATGGAGGTTCCTTAAAAAAACGAAAATAGGGCTTCCCTGGTGGCGCAGTGGTTGAGAGTCTGCCTGCCGATGCAGGCGACACGGGTTCGTGCCTCGGTCTGGGAAGATCCCACGTGCCGTGGAGCGGCTGGGCCTGTGAGCCATGGCCGCTGAGCCTGTGCGTCTGGAGCCTGTGCTCCACAACGGGAGAGGCCACAACAGTGAGAGGCCCGCGTACTGCAAAAAAAAACCAAAAAAAAAAAAAAAATAGAACTGCCATATGACCCACAATCCCACTCCTGGGCATATACCCTCAGGAAACCATAATTCAAAAAGAGTCATGTACCACAATGTTCATTGCAGCTCTATTTACAACAGCCAGGACATGGAAGTAACCTAAGTGTCCATCGACAGATGAATGGATAAGGAAGATGTGGTGTAGTGAGGTGGATGGACCTAGAGTCTGTCATACAGAGTGAAGTAAGTCAGAAAGAAAAAAACAAATACTGTATGCTAACACATATATATGGAAACTAAAAAAAAAAAAAAAAGGTTCTGAAGAACCTAGGGGCAGGACAGGAATAAAGACGAAGACGTAGACAATGGACCTGAGGACGCGGGGTGGGGGAAGGGTAAGCTAGGACGAAGTGAGCGAGTGGCATGGACTTATATATACTACCAAATGTAAAATAGATAGCTAGTGGGAAGCAGCCGCATAGCACAGGGAGATCAGCTCGGTGCTTTGTGACCACCTAGAGGGGTGGGATAGGGAGGGTGGGAGGGAGATGCAAGAGGGAGGAGATATGGAGATGTATGTATATGTACAGCTGATTCACTTTGTTATACAGCAGAAACTAACACACCATTGTAAAGAAATTATACTCCAATAAAGATGTTAAAAAAAAAAAGCAGTTGGTATGAAAAAGGAAAAAAAAAGTTAATTATAAGACTTGTAAAGAGGGACTTCCCTGGTGGCACAGTGGTTAAGAATCCGCCTGGCAATGCAGGGGATACGGGTTCGATCCCTGGTCTGGGAAGATCCCACATGCCGCAGAGCAACTAAGCCCATGCACCACAACTACTGAGCCTGTGCTCTAGAGCCTACGTGCCACAGTACTGAGCCCGCATGCTACAGCTACTGAAGCCCATGCGCCTAGAGCCCGTGCTCCGCAACAAGAGAAGCCACCACAATGAGAAGCCTGCACACTGCAATGAAGAGTAGCCCCTGCTCACCACAACTAGAGAAAGCCTGCACGCAGCAACGAAGACCCAACACAGCCAAAAATAAATAAATAAAAATTTTTTAAAAAGACTTGTAAAGAGATAAAACAGAAGTCCGTTATCCCCTTCTTCTCCATTCTCAATTCGTACTCCTAGAGGCAAGCACTATTCATTATTTTAGCTGTTTCTTCTGGTATTTACCACATTATTTCTAAATAAAATAACTACAGTGAGATATTTTGACTTAATGACTTCCTATTTGGGAAGATAAAGATTTAGTCTTCTTATGCCACATCCTCTCCAACCTGTTCTCTATATTCCCGATATAGTTTAGCAGGATGTAGAATTCTGAATCAGAAATCATCTTCTCTGAATCTTGGAGGCCAAAATATATCCGAGTGAGTTCACCGTAGTTCGTAGTGATTGCCTCTTCCCCTCCCCTGAAATAAAATACCCCATCCTTTGAACAATCAGTTCTAGGACCGTGCATGCCTTTGATATGATTACTAGAATACACCTACTTCCCCTTTTTGAAAAGCAAAATGATATTAGATCATCCACAATCCCCTTGGACTTCTGTTCTCCATGATTACTAACCTCATTTGTCAGTACAGTACCCTCGGTGTAATTAATATGGGCTATTTGGAGCACTATAACAGGGAGCCCTGATCTCATCTGACAAAGTGACATTTAAGTTGAGATCTGAAAGATGAATAGCAAAGGCTGTGAAAGCATTCCCGCAGAGATGGCTGCAAGTGCAAAATCTGTCAGGGGAAAAAGAACTTTGGGAACTCAAGGGATAAAAGGTGGCCAGTGGAGTGTAGCTTGGTGAGTAAGGGGGAGAGAAGGCTCACTGGAGGCTAGAGAGGAAGGCAGCGGTCAGAGAATTCAGAACCTTGTAGTTGAGGTTAAGGCAAGAGTTGGGACTTATCCTAAAAGCAATGAGCAGCTACTGAAAAGTCATAAGCAGGGGAGTGATTTGATCTGATTTGTCTTCCAAAGACTTCTGTGGTTGCAGGGTGGGGAATGAATCGGAGAGGGCCAATAGTTAGGAAGATACGGGTAAAATTGGTTTTACATCAACGTTAAGGCCAGCTTTGTAAGGGAGAAAAATTTCAAATGGGCAAAAGGTAGTCTTACGAGGTATTTTGGGGGTTTTTGTTTTATTTATTTATTTATTTATGGCCGCGTTGGGTCTTCCGTTGCGGCAAGCAGGGGCTACTCTTCGTTGCGGTGTGCGGGCTTCTCATTGTGGTGGCTTCTATTGCTGCAGAGCACAGACTCTAGGCGTGGGCTTCAGTAGTTGTGGCACGTGGGCTCAGTAGTTGTGGCTCACGGATTCTAGAGCATAGGCTCAGTAGTTGTGGCACACGGGCTTAGTTGCTCCGCGGCATGTGGGATCATCCCGGACCAGACCAGGGCTTGAACCTGTGTCCCCTGTATTGGCAGGCAGATTCTTAACCTCTGCGCCACCAGGGAAGTCCTTATGAGGTACTTTGAAAGCTCAGCGGAGACCTTTGAATTTCTTCAACTTGCTGATGGCCGTGATAGAGATGCTGATATAACAACTTCAAATTTTTTTTCTTTCTTTTCTTAGTATTAGACGAGGAAGTGACTCTTCCTTCTCATCATTCCCCTCCTGCTAGATCCCTGAATTGCTGATCAACCAATTGATCCCAGAAGCAATTTGCTCCCCTCCTTCCCAAGCATGAACTGATGAATCCGGTGCCCTAGTGGGTGTTCTGCCCATTTCCCATGGTGAGATTTCTGAGGGGTTGAGGTAGAAGGTGGGAAAGAGCAAGGGGGGTGATAGAGAAGAAGGGCTTCCAAGGGGCTTGCACGGAAATAGGGCAGCAGGACTGAAATGGTCAAGGAACATTTTCCCTTCCCTTTCCGAGACAGTACAAATTATATCTAGTCAAGATGGTAATAGGGACAGAAGACTGCTTCCTCTGAACTCCTGCCTGCAGGAGCCTGGGGCTTCTACTGCAGTCAGCTGATGCACCACAAGAGTTGGTGTTATATACCAAGAGGTCTGACAGTTTAGACAGGAGGAAGTTAGTTTTTGCAGTTCTGTTTATGGAACTGGCCAAATGAAAATGCTGGGTGATGGTCCACTTTTCATAGCCAGTGACAACAGCTTTCTACAACACCTGGGTTTCTTTTGGAAGCTGTGAAGAGGCACTGAAAAGAACAAAAATAATTTCTTCTTATCTAAAAAAAACACCTCACAAAGGAAAGAAATTCTAAAGGATGGGTGTGTGAGAGTAACTCTAATTCAGGTTGAATTTGGATATGGAAATAAATTACCTTGCACAAATTTCATGTTTTGCTGAGCATATTTATGTGGAATTGCAGTTTTATAGTCAAGCAAATTAATCTGGACCCAAGAGTATAGGTGTTGTGATGAAATAAATTAGGAAGACAGAGAGATGGTGAAATTACAATAACAAATGAAAATATGACCAACAATACTGCTATATCTTGGGAGATCCTAAAAGCCTTGCTTTTAAGCTGGGCAACGTGGCAATGGCATGTGAGAAAATACACAATGATGTGTGAGAGAATACTGAAAAACAATTTCCAGTTCTCTAAATTTTTTTAAGTTGATCTGTTTGAATCTATAAGCTAAGTACATTTTTTCCATTCATTTAACAAAATTGAATATGGAAAGATATTACTTATTATTTATTAGTAAGCACTTGCATCCCCAAATGTCTAAATTCATTTTCTATTACCAATTTTATTGATAAGGATGTATTTTATTGATAAGGATTCTAGACTTATACCTAGAACAAATGGCAATACGCTCTTCCACCCCCAAATTCCAGTCAGTGTCTAGAATAGTGCCTGCCACATAGTAGGTGTTCAACAATTAGTGAATTAAATTACGTTAGTCGTTCTGCTCAATAAAAGGAAAGCCAGAAAATACACTTTTTCTATTTGAAAATCTTTGAAAGAGTAGAGAGCAAAACCTTAGATCCATTTTGCCAATAAAATAAAATATCCTAATATCTGACTAACAGACATCTAACATAAATCTTAAAAATCACTAGATACAGCCTTAAGTGTGAGTAAACACAAAGAACCATCATAGGGAAAGAACTGGAAACGCACGGTTTTACTTCTTGGCAATTAGGACAGTTTGGGAACATACCTTAAGTCTCCTGCGTTTGCACTTCGGTGAGGATGGGTACTCGTGGCTCACACTATCAAGTGCAAACTTCTAGGGTGTTTCTGAAGATCCTTTTGGGTTTGAGTTCCTCCGGGCCGTGCCCGCCCACACATGCTGGGCGTCTGCCAAGACGGTGTGGTCTTTTTCTTAGATTGTCCGGCACTTCCTCACCGACCTCTCCCTCCACCCTGGATTTTGCCCACTGCGCTCCTTCTAAAGCCTTCTCATATTGTAGGGTCCAGTTTAACCTCCAGCGCTTTCGAGAAAGCTTCCCAGACCCCCTTTTCAGATTTACTAGCGCTCTCAGCACTTGGCACCTCTAGTCTAACAGCCATTACTTCTAACCTGTTGTTCTGGCACGTGGTTAGCCCTGACCAGAGCGCGACACCTCCCCCCACTCTGGGGAGGTCTTTTAAGAAGTCGCCGTGTCCAGCCCTTAACACAGCCTGGTGCAAAGAAAATGCCCAGGAAAGGTCTGTTGAAATGAATCTAAACCCCAGAGGGGAAAAGGAGAAGCGCTTGCGCCCAGTAGTAAAGGCCCTTCACGACCCAAGGGTAGGCCCGCGGTGTAGCTGGCCCCTGTCCCCAGCGGCACACTGGCAGGAGAAGGTGACACGGTAGTGGCTCGTGGAGATGCCCCTGAACTTCCTTTACTTATTTCTTCTTTACTTTTTCAGAGGAATCTGAACGTTCTGCTCCAACAGCCTCGGGGCACGCTGTAAAGGGCGGTGCAAACCGGGCGACGTGGGGTTGGGACGGCCAGTCTCGTGGCAATTTTAGCCTCGGCTTTCATATGTAATGTTTAAAGTTTCGCAAATTCCAGTTCTAAACTAGGAGCCGAGGGTGGAGAGCGTTTCCCGGTGCACAATTTTTCGCGTCCTAGGGAAGGCTCCGGGCATTCGGGGCTTTGCCTCACGTATCCTTTTCACATTTCCCACCGCAGGGAATCTACCGAGCGCTCCTGGCCTCCACTTCCAGCCCGAGCTGAGAACCGCGGTTCGGCCCAGCGGTCTCAGCCGCTTCCTCCTTCAACCCTCTGGGCAAATCCCGTGCGGGCGTGTGGGGGAGCTCCCAGCCCGCAGTACTAGGAGGAATAGGGGCGCGGCGGGACTACAACTCCCAGGCTGCTCTGGGAGAAGCGAGGGGGTGGGGACGAGAGGGAGGAGTTTGGGGAAGGGGGGTTGTCAGGGAAATCCCGCCCCGCTGCACAGCAGCAACGACACAAAGCCTGACTTTACAACCTAATAGAGAAAGTGGAAGTGAGACGGTTTAGGTGGGGAGACAGGACGAGAGAAAGAACCAGAGGAGGGAAAGCCGCGTAGGTGGGAGCGGAGCGAAGCAAGGGTAGTGGAGAGACCCGCGCCTTTCCAGATGAGGAGGGGGCGGCTTTCATAACTAATCCCCCCGCCCGCGCCCCGCCCCGCTCCGCCCCGCCCGCGCTGGGGTCTCTACAGCGCCCTGCCGGTCCCGGCTCCTCGCGCAGACCCCGGCTCCGCCCCGCCGGGAAGCAGGGAGCCCGGCTGTCTGGCGGGTTTGGGGCGGGCCGGCAGGCTGCACCGTGGCTCCCCAGCCCGGGTGCGAGACGAAAGCGCCGGGCGGGCGACGCGGCTGCCGCGGACTGAGGAGGGGCTGCGAGCGAAGCGGCGCGGCGGACGAGTTAGGGCCGGGGCAGGGCAGGCTGTGGCTCCCGCCCAAGCCAGGGGAGTAGTTTCGGGCTGAGGCGAGGTGAGGCGCGGGGCGCCTCGGGAGGGTCCCCGGTGGCCGCGAGCGGGGCGGAAGCACGCGGGCTGGCCGCAGGGAGGGCGGGCTGTGGCTCCGCGCCGGGGAAGAGTGCAGACGGCGGGGTGCCGAACCTGGCGCTGGTGGAGAGATCGGGGCGGCCCCCCTCCCTGCAGGAGGAGCCTAGCGCTCCTCCGCCATCCCTTCCCTGCGCGCTCGGCTCGCTTTCTCCGCGGGCTGCTGCGGGAGCGGCGGGGCGGCGGAGCTGGGGGAACGGCGGGGCCGCCGTCCCCGGGACGGGCGGGGCGGGGGCGGGCGGTGAGTGAGGCGGGCGGGGGCCGCGGGTGCGAGCGCGCCTGGGGGCGGGGGGAGTGAGGAGAGCCGCTGAGGGCGGGCGGGTGGCGGGGCAGCCAGCCTCGCCGTCCGTTTCGCGCCGCCGGCCCACGCCGCAGTGTGTGTTGTGGACGGCACCTTCTCAGACAGCCCAGTAGAGCCCAGCTCGGCGCCCGGCAGCCTTCGACGCGATGTTCCGCCGGAGCTTTAACCGTTTTGTAAGTACACTCCCTGCGGCTCCACGCGTGCCGGTTTGCTTGCTCGCCGGCCCCTTCGTCCGGTCCCTCAGAACAATTTTCTGAGGGGATGACTCCATCTCTGGGAGACACCACCACCACCCGTTTTTACATTTTGACTGAAACACGCTGCCCAGGCGGCCAGGGTGGGAAGGCAGGTAGGGCTCTCGGAGCAGCCCCCCACCCCGCCCCCGACCCCGGACAATTTGTCCGGAGCTTCCCGGGGCTGTTACAGACCCTACCTCGGACGGGGGGCCACTCTCGGGCTGGATGGGGAGGGACCCGTGGAGGGACCGACCCAGGGGCCCCTCGGTTTGCCAATTAGTCGAAGATGGCGTTTTATTATCTGGGAGGTTGCTTTCTTTTGTTTCCTTTGCCACGAGCACATGGAGGTAAACCTAGACCTGTCACCGTGGCCCAAAAAGGACCTGGGGGCTGAAGGGTGAGAGGCTGGGGCCGGCCTCAGCCTTGCCCGGGGCTCGGCCGGCTGCTGACCCGAGGCCGGGCGAACTTTGGAGACCCAGCCTAAGCCTCTCACCTTGAGGGTATAATAAAAGCGAGGGTGATCGTCAGGGTGGGTCGGGTGGAGGTGGAGACGCGAGGAGGCTGCGCCGCCGCTGCCGAGCGCCGGGTCGGAAGCCTCGCCGAGCCCCGAACACCCCAGACATTGACCCAGGGGAGAAGGAAGGGAGCTGCGGCTGGACTCCTCCGTCCACGTCGACCCCCTCCCACAACCCCAGCAAAGGGAATTTCATTGCCGAGGGAGTTTGGCACCGGGACAAGCGATTTCTGGCTACTGACTTTTTTGAGTAATCTGTTTACTCCTGGAGGGTACCTTAAGAATGGAGTAAAACCGGGACCATTTACTTCTATGCTGCTATTTGTAGCAACTTCCTTAATTGCAAGATGAGGTGGCGGGAATAGGATTTTATTTCTGCCAATGATGTGAAAGAAAGGGTTCGTATGTAAATTTTCATTTTTCTGTCCTTAGGAAAAATGGTTGAGCGCTGTGAGCGCCCACCACCCCCCTTCCAATGTCTGTTTGAGAACTTGTCGGTTTGGCTCTTTTCCTGCGATTATTCCAAATCGAAGCGTTGCTAGCATTTTTCATGCGTCGGATGAATTTACTCTCATGTTTTTCTGCGCTTGAAACTTTCCCAAATGTACCCTGGCTAAATGAAATAATTGTACATCCCATTTTAGAATGTTATTATCACAATAGTGCTATGTTAATGTTTTTCTAAATGTTTACCTCACCCAGAAGCCGTGTCTTATGAAATTGGAGCAGGTTTACCTGTGGCACAGAGCAGTAGAGGTTGTGCATATCAGGATTTTGAAATCCGTAGGAATTGGATTGTACTGGATGCTTTGCTAAAGCAAGTGACTAAAATTGGTTTCTCACATTTAGCCTGAGAAGATAAAAGAGCATTGTACTTCATAGTTCTATTTCACATAGATTCTTGTGATCCTGGAGTGTTGTTTGGGGGTGACAAAAAGGGAAAGGTGACAAAGAGGACTAATTGTAATATTTGGGAAAAGAATAATCTTTTCAATGGCTCTCTTATACTGGAAAACCACTGGCCTCTGGTTCATAATAAATTCATTAGCTCAAAATTGAGATCATTTGAAACCAAACAACCCAAGTATCAGTCTAAAATCCCCCTTTGCTTTTCTTTTGCTTAGCGTGATCTGCGTTTTATGAGTCTAGTAATGAAGCAGTGCTGGCCCAGGAAGCTAGGGCATGCAGCAGAATTTGCAGCAGTTGTTGAGGTGCCAGCCTGCAGGTTTGAGGCTAGTACTTTGCATCCCCGTCCAAGATCTCTGCAGAGAATCACTTACGCTCACACTGAAAAGAGCTTTGACCTCATTGTTTCGGCTGGAATGCCCAGCTGCTCACATTTTCCTGCGCAGCCAGGACTATGGTTAAGTCTCCAGCATTTGTACCAGTGCAGTAAATTGAAAGCTTCTCAGGAGTTGTATCTGATCCCTAGGCCTAGACCAAGGAATTAATCTGCAAACCCTTGGACTGAATGTGAAACATGCTATCAAATACTCATTGCTAAAGAATGACTTCAAAAAAAATTTTTGGTGGTGGGGGGCGGCAAATTGTAGCTCCCCTAATCAGTGAGCCAAACACTGTCCTCATCTTTAGCCTGGTAGAGATTGAGGGGCACTCCCATTTACATCACTAGAAGGATACAGTGAAAGATTTAGGTTGGCCTTGGCCTTGCACAGCAATGTACATGTAGTCTAAGTTGTGTGCTTTTATATTTCAGAGATGGGGCTGTGAATTCCTTTCAGAATTGTGTGTTTGTGTGTGTGTGTGTACCTGTATGTATGTGAAATTGACTTTGAATGTGATGTAAATTACAGTGGTGTTGCTTATAATTCTTGGTCACTGAAAACTAGATATTAAGTGTTAGGACAGGGCTTTACGTTTTAAGCCTGACATGGGGAGTAGTATCAACTTCTATGGCTCAGTAGTGTTTGCTGAATCGTCTAAAAAATGCCAATTATTTCCCCAGGTTCTGCAGTTTCAAGCTAAACGAAGTAGTGATTCATTGTATTTTTTAAAGACATGGCCTTGACGTCTTTGCCATTAAAAATTTCTTCTTTCCTATCTGATGAATTAGGACTTTCCTTTTGACAGTTTTGAGGTAGAAAGAAATTGGTGGATTTGGTGTAGGATTTTCAGATTTAGGTATGTAGGGGGTGTCTTAAAAGATTTAAGAGTTGGATGTCTACAAGTACAATAAAAGCACCGCCTGTTCCCAGTCAACATCTCCATTCTCCATTCTCCATAAATACAATAAATAAATAATAGTTGTTTTGTCTATACAATTTATTTCCTTTAAAAGCATGTGTTTTTTTTTAGAAGGTTTTTTTTTTTTTTTTTTTTTTGGCTGCGTTGGGTTTTCATTGCTGCGCGTGGGCTTTCTCTAGTTGCGGTGAGCAGGGGCTATCTTCGTTGTGATGCGCGGGCTTCTCATTGCGGTGGCTTCTCTTGTTGCGGAGCACGGGCTCTAGGCGCACCGGCTTCAGTAGTTGTGGCTTGCGGGCTCTAGAGCACAGACTCAGTAGTTGTGGGGAACGGGCTGGGCTTAGTTGCTCCACGGCATGTGGGATCTTCCTGGACCAGGGCTCAAACCCGTGTCCCCTGCATTGGCAGGCAGATTCTTGACCACTGCGCCACCAGGGAAGTCCCTAAAAGCATGTTTAATTGGAAGTCTGGGCTAGTTGAGACTTAAGGGTCAGGGACTTTTATGTTATTTTGTCTTTTACCCTTCATAACATTCCTAGTGATTACAATAGCATTTTCACATGGGTTTAAAGGTTTAATGAGAGTCTAAACAATGAGAATTCCCCCCATTTAACTTAGTAAATTATTTCATGCTAATGATTCAAAATAAAACATTCCTTGATAAAGTAGATCAGGGGGCTTGGCCAAGTGGATGCGGTCTAATTAGCTTGTCAGAGAGTGATATTAAACGGATATGAATTTCTAGATCATTGACATACAGAAGCTTAAGTTTTGAGTTGAAATACTGGAAAAAAGTTATATCTCAGATTCTGAAGCTCTTAAATTGCTTTGGTTCCATAAATCATGCAGCATATAGTAATGATATCACATAGAAAATTTTATATCTGTCAAAGAGGCCCAGGACTGGAAAGAAATTAGACTGCATAAGGTATAATGAAAATTCAAAATAAGACCAAAAATATTCAAAATAGGTAGCCAGTTTACTACTTAGAGTCTGATCTCTGGTGGCCTCGGCCTACAGCGGCTTGAAGCAGGATTTAGGTTCCCCTGCCAGAGATTGAAGTCAGGTCACGGCAGTGAGAGCGCTGAATCCTAGCCACTAGACCACCAGGGCTAGTGGCCAGTGACAAGGGCCTGGCCCGTCGGCTTTGTAGAAATGAATTCCCAAAAAGAGACGGAAAGTAGTAAAACAAGTGTTTATTAGGAGGAAAAAGGGCTCAGAGAGAGTCGTGCCCTCGTGGTAGTTTGAATCACTTATGTGGGGTGTTTCTTCCAGGTTTCCCTTGGCCAATCATCCTCCTTTGCCTGATTCTTTTTTATTTTTTAAATGAATTTTATTTATTTATTTATTTAGCCACAACGCACGGCATGTGGGATCTTAGTTCCCCAACCAGGGATCAAACCTGTGCCTCCTGCAGTGGAAGCGTGAGTCTAAACCACTTGACCGCCAGGGAAGTCCCATGACTTTGCCTGGTTCTGAGTCCGTATTTGGTTTATCTCAGGGTCCGCCAATGTGTGTGCATGCATCTCTTAGCCAAGATGGATCCCAGCACAGAGGCCTATGGGTGGGTTGACATCACCTAGTGTGCGGTGGCGCCCCCTCCCTTTTGACCTCCAAGGAGCCTTTCTGTGTAGTCAGGAAGGTCTTCTTAATCCGGAGAATGAGGAATATGTAGTCTCTTTATCTTTTCTCTGGGCAGGGCTCAGCTCCTCTCTGTTCTCGCTATTCTCTTTGTCTGGGAGTATCTGTCCACAGGGGACAAACTCCAGCTGCTCAGTCTGGGGCCCATCTCTCTCCTGCCTCAAGTCCAAGGCAAGGCCAGTCTAGTGAAGCAATATATGAAGGCAATTAATAAAATTCAGGTAATTTTTTTTTTTAGGAGCAAGGTTTTTTGTTTTCTCCTTGAATTATCATTATCAGGGTAATTAGACTTTTTTTCTCTGTTTCACCTTACTGAAATCCTTGGCCTGACTTTGCTGAGCATGGAAAATATTGATGAGTTTATTTTATTGTGTTTAGAAATTTATCTAAATGTATGTATTGCAATATTTTTGCATTTACACAAGCATTACAAATGGCCTGTGTGCATCTTGGCTCCTACCAGGTAGTTCATACGTGGCTGGGTTTAACAGGTGAATTTGTCCCTACTAAAAGCAACCTTTTATTATCATATTATATTGTAATTTCCTTTTAACTTATGTGGTACCTTACATTAGTCTTTCTCCACTGGGAGAGAACCAACCCCTAATGCCCTAGGGAATCCATTGTTTGTAATACTCATCTCCTCTGCGTGCATCTTGAGATGAGGAATTATAGTTGAGAAAGACTGCCCTAGACTGTGAAAGCTGCTGGGGGCAAGGACAGTTGGCACAGTGCCTGGTGCATAGTAGGTGTTTGATAAATATTTGAATGAACAATTTTTGTATGTTTCACATAAATAATAGCTTCCAGTTATAGACAGTGATATTTATAGTAAATTCTTCCTTATGAAGAACGATTAAAGAATGAGGAGTTCGGGCTTCCCCGGTGGCGCAGAGGTTGAGGGTCCGCCTGCCGATGCGGGGGACACGGGTTCGTGCCCCGGTCCGGGAAGATCCCACATGCCGTGGAGCGGCTGGGCCCGTGAGCCATGGCCGCTGAACCTGCGCGTCCGGAGCCTGTGCTCCGCAACGGGAGAGGCCACAACAGTGAGAGGCCCACGTACCGCAAAAAAAAAAAAAAAAAGAAAAGAAAAGAATGATGAGTTCTAGTTAATTGGGTGTGATATTGTGATTTATAATAACAAATATATGTATATTTGGTCTTTGTTTCTGGCCCAGAGCTCCTAAAACCCTCTGAATTTCCAACACTGAGAGCAATAAAGGTGTCTTTTATTATGTTAATTAGGTGAATTGGAAAAGCACCTCAAGTTGGGGGCTGGTTACCAGAGGAACCAACCCTTTGATTAGAGGGTTGGAACTTTCAGTCCCACTCCCCTGATTTCTGGGGAAGGGAGAGGGCCTGGCGATTGAGTTTAATCACCAGTGGCCAATGGGTTAGTCAATCATGCCTATGTAATGAAGCCTCCATAAAACCCCAAAAAGACAGGGTTTGGAGAGCTTCCAGGTTGGTGAACTCGTGGAGATTTTGGGAACAGTGGCGCGCCTGGAGAGGGCATGGAAACTCTGCGCCCTTTTCCCATTCCTTGCCCTATGCATCTTCTCTGTTTGGCAGTTCCTTTTATAATGAACCGTTAATCTAGTAAGTAAAATGTTTCTCTGAGTTTTGTGAGCCTCTCTAGCAAAATAATCAAACCAAATGAGGAAGTTTTGGGAACCTGATCTATATAGCCAGTCGGTCAGAAGTACAGGTAACAACCTGGCCTTGAGGCTGGTGTCTGAAACCCCAGGCGGGGGTTGTTGGAACCCCCAGTTTGTAGTCAGTTGGTCAGAAATACAGGTGATCACCTGGCCTTGCTACTGGTATCTGAAGTGGCGGGGAGGGGATGGTTATGGGGGGAGTCTTGTAGGATTTAGTGCTTAACCTGGGGTAGCTGATGCTGCCTCTGGGTAGATAGTGTCAGAATTGAGGTGAATTATGGGACACCCAGCTGGTGTCTGAGAATTGCTTGTTGGTGTAGGGACCACCCCCGACATAGGAACTATGATCAGAACCTAAACATTGGGGTCTACTATATACTGATTACCAATTTTTAAAGTATTAGAATAAGTCTATCTAACGACAAAACTATACTGACCATCTCTTAGATGATTACACCATCTTATGATCTTGGAGAGCATTATTTCCTTCAACAAATATTCACTGAGCATCTGTTATGTACTGGGCACTGTGGTGGGCCCTGGGACACATTGGTGAGCCAGACAAACTCCCTGTCTTCCTGAGATTAATGTCATTACATACACGGCTCAGAGGACACGGTGACTGCTCCACGCAACTTGAGTTTTTGTGAATTAGTTACTGTTGTGTACTTGCTTGTCATTTGCCTTTCTACCAGAAATAAAGTGAGCAGTCTCAGATGTTTTCTGGTTGTCTGGATTTCAGATGAAAAGGAATTTGTTGCATTTGACACCTTCAATATGACCTATACATGGCAAACTGCTTTTTTGCAAATAGATGTTAGTCCTATCCTGTGTAAAGTGGGAAACCTATTTAGAAATGAATCACTATTACTTGAAATAAATATTAAATAACCTGAACACAAGTTTTTTCCTTTTTTTCCTGATCTGGCTTTTACTGATTAAGCAACATAAAACTCTGAATATCTTCTAAATACCTTCTATAAGGGTTTACCGTTTGCTCCTTCTGTTTATGATTATTGTTCGTAATTCAAACCTTTAGTGGGTAATATTGAGTGCGTACAAATCAGGTAGCTTCCAGTGCTCTTAGTGAGCTTTTAGCAGAGGTGAGATTTGAGCAGGTAAAGCTGGCCATTTTCATATTGATGGAACTGTCCAAATGAGCAGCTGGGCAGTGGGTTCTGGGAGGTAAAGGATGGCCAGTGGGCCCTGGGAGAACCATAACTAACATCCCTGTGTCTGGATGATGTGCAGAGAACTAGCCCATGAGTGAATTCAAATACTGGTTTGTTGAGTGATGGAAAAAAATCATTAAGGCTGACTGCTTGTCTAACCTGGTTGATCAGTTCTCCCAAAGAGGTGAAAGCGTGGGACACAAAATAAAAACACTTTTTTTTTCCCCTCAAGGTGGTGGGGTTTCCTCTACATCTAGTGCTTTATATGGAATAATCTTTTGCATCTGGAATTCTTGAGATTGGGAGGAATTTTCAGGTTGGGAGGAGTGAGGTTCGAGGCTTCCACAAGTGAAGTAGGTGCTGTTTTCAAGTTTATTTCCGTTCACTTAACACTTACCTTCCTGGCCTGGGATAAAGGTAGATCAGTGGTGATTGTTAAACAAACATTAGCACGACTGCAGCATATGTTAACACTACCGCAGTTTAATGATGAATGAGTAATCAGCACTGCAGATATGGGCGAAGGGTGCCCTGTGCCAGCACACTGGCAGACAACCCCTCAATTACTGCCATGTATGGAGGGATTGCTGGTTCGGCTGACTTCTTGATTATCTGAGGTTTATAGATAATGTTGGACCGTGGATATCCAGATTTGGGAGGTTAATATGTATTTGTGAAATACAGATTGTCATCAGTTTTTTGCCCCATATTTATTTAATAGAATATGGGAGGATTGGTGAAGACTACCCTGTTCAAGCAGATGCCGTGTATTTTTTTAGACTCCTCCATTATATGCTATCTTAAAGCATTACGGTGGCTGTATTTTCCTAGTCTCTTTTTCATGTCGGTATTGAAAAAATCAGCAGGTTTTTTTTGGGGGGTGGCTGCATCGGGTGTTAGTTGCAATACGCGGTGGGGCAGGGGAGCTTTGTTGCGGCATGCGTTATCTTTTGTTGCACCGCGGGCTCTTCCTTGTGGTGCGCAGGCTTCTCTCTAGTTGTGGTGTGTGGGTTTTTTCTCTCTAGTTGTGGTGCGTGGGTTCCAGAGGGCACAGGCTCTGTAGTTTGCGGCATGAGGACTCTCTTGTTGAGACGCGCAAGCTCAGTAGTTGTGGCTCGCGGGCTTAGTTGCCCCTCGGCATGTGGGATCTTAGTTCCCTGATGACCAGCGATCGAACCTGTGTCCCCTGCATTGGAAGGCAGATTCTTTACCACTGGACCACCAGGAAGGTCCCCCCAGAGGAGTTTTCTTGATAACGATTATGCCTTTAGCACAAACCCAATTCCCCAGATAACAACTGTGTCTGTGTCAAGGGTACCAACCTTGTAAGCAGACCTTTTTAAGAATAGCAGTCACAGACTTACCTGGTGGCATAGTGATTAAGAATCCACCTGCCAGTGCGGGGGACGCGGGTTTGAGCCCTGGTCTGGGGAGATCCCACATGCTGCGGAGCTACTAATCCCGAGTGCCACAACTACTGAGCCTGTGCTCTAGAGCCCGCAAGCCACAGCTACTGAGCCCTTGTGCCACAACTACTGAACCCCGTGCACAGCAATGAAGACCCAACACAGCCATAAATAAATAAATAAATTTATTTATTTATTTTTTAAAAAAGAATAGCAGTCAGTCTCAGACCTGCTCTGTTAACTTTTTCCTACATGTTGTTAGGAAATCCTGGTATTTTTCAGTGAATGGAAGTGACTTGTCCTCGGTCATTAAGCTAATCAAGCAGCAGAACTGAGTCTGAGACTCCCAGCAATCACCACCTTTTTTTCATTGCTGCACATACCATGCTTCTGGATTATGGGTCATTCCTTTTCATATTGTTGAATGCATTCACTATTTGTCACTTGCAGCAGAAGAGCAGCCTGCCGGTGGTAAATTGATGCACCCAGTGGGGGAGCCAGGAAGTATTGATGTTTCTGCCAGTTTAGCGTCAACACTTGCTGGTTTCCTCTCTGGAGCATCACAGAGTTCGTGGATTTTCATTTTTTCTGACTTTGGTACTTTCATCACCGCCCCCACTCCTCCTTGTTCCATCCAATTACCCATAGTCCCAACACTCACTTGCATCATTAATTCATCCCATTCTATACATGGCTAGGTGTTAGCTCATAGGCAGCTGATTTTAAAAGTCCTTTTGGGTAACATAATTCCAAAGAGCGGGCATACTGAAGAGTATTTAGTTAAGGACGATTATATAGGAAAAGTTGCCAAAAGGAAAACAAAATTCTTGGGCTAATGAATGAATTTTATGGAAATATTTATAAATACTGTTTAACTTCAGGATTGTTCTTTGAGTTCTATGGTCATGGAAAACCCCAGAGATATCTCTCTGGTTATTCTTAAGTTTCAGCCTTTTTTTGAAAACTGTTATCAAAAAGGAAAATTAATAATTCTTTTATGTTTTTGGACAAAGAATACATCAGGAAACCATACTGGAAGATGCAGTAATCCTGCAGATCAAGGGGGAGCAGAAGCCAGGAGGGAACTGTCACAAATAAGTAACAGCTGGGTAGAGCAGATTATGTAAGTTACACCTGTTGTGTAAGCAGTTGGGGCTGTTCTTTAAGCTTCACAATTAATGTCGTTTGCAGTAATATGGATTAAGGGATCTATAATATAGTGCACAATTTACTTTGGCTTCTTTTCTGAAAACATCCATATGAATCAAAAGCTTCTTTTGAACACTCCTGCCCTGCTTGGTTGCTATAGAGGTATGTAAGGCACAGCCTTGCTCTCCAGTAGCTTGCAGTCTATTAGAGATAGAAGACCACACACAGGGCCAACCTCCTCACAAGGCAGTAGGTCATCACTGCTCTCTTCTTGAAGGCACACACAGTAAGTGCCGCAGGCATTCAGACGAGGGCACCAAATCTCTGGAAGCAGTGGGTGGAGGAGGAGGGATTTGTAGAGGAGGTAGCATGTGAACGAGGTGGTAGGGAACCCAAGGAATTGAAGTTTATGGGATTCTAGGGATCGGCAACCTCATTACAGGAGGAGGCATTTACCTGAGCAATCAAGCCGAGTTATTGCTTATGGCACTTAGAGCAGGGGAACCAGTCAATTTAGAGGACTTAGGTTCCAACTCTAAATGTAGCAGAGAGACAGAAACCTTAATCTTCAATGGCTTATGTTTGCCGTGGTGAAATTTAGACTTTTAGAAAGGGAGCAATGAAAGCAGACGTAAGGTGGCTTTCGTTTCCACAGTAATTGCTATAGGAATCTCCCAGTAGACACTGTTTTCTGAAATCCATAATTCCAGTGGTGGTGGCCCTCAATCTTCTGATTTCGATACAGGAACTGGGATGGAATAAACATTTGGGGTAATATTTCATGACCCTGTTTCATGTAATATCATATGACTGTTTATTTAGTTGTCCTGCTTACATAATAAGTACACACTTTCAGAAACTTTTACTACATGGGGACAATGCGGTGGTTTATTATCTTGAGTACTGGTGGTCATTGTAAAAAGCCAGGGATCAAGCCTTTGTCCAGGAGCACATTCTTTATAGTAACACTACTGTTTCCCTGTCACTAAACAACATGCCTCTTAATAGACATTCAGACTTGACCTTCATTGTGCCTTACCAGAACATGAATTGCGTCTTATTCCCACATAACCAATTCATCACCACAAGCTGTTGATGCCACTTTGCTTTATCATCATGACTGCCACTCTAGTGCAAGTCATCAGCATCCCTTCTCTTTCATATTTGTTCCTCCTCCAGTCTTCTGTCTTTGAATAAATGACACCATCCTCTACCCAGTAGCTCAAGCTAGAAACCTAGCAGTCATCCTAATAGCCCCTTTCCCTTTATCTCCTACATCTAATCTCAGCAAATCCAATAGGTTCTGTTTCTGAAAGAGCTCTCAAATCCGTCCACTTCTCTGCTTTCCCTACCACCATCCAAGTCCAAGCTACCACTGTCACTTATCCGGACCATTGCAATAGATAATCTCATCTACTCCCGCATGCTCCAGTCCATCCTCCACACAGCATCAGAGGGATCTTTTACAGATTCATATCTGAAAGCCTTCAGTGACTTTCCACTACACTCTGGATAAAGACCTGACCAGTATCAGCTTGCACTCTTCCTCACTTTTTTTCTTTCACTTTTTAAAATTGAGATATAATTCACATGACAAAAAATTTGCCATTTTAAAGTTTACAGGTAAGTGGTTTTTAGTATATTCATTATGTTGTGCAACCATCACCACAGTCTAATTCCAGGATATTTGCATCACCCCAAAAAGAAACCCTGTACCTATTAGCTGTTAGTCCAATCCCTCTCCTCAGCCCCGGCAACCACCAATCTGCAGATCTGTGGATTTGCCTATTCTGGGCCTTTCACGTAAATCGACTCTATATGCAATATGTGCTCTTTTGTGATTGACTTATTTTCATTTAGCATGTTTTCAGGGTTTATCCGTGTCATAGCATGTGTTAGTACTTCATTCCTTTTTATGACTCAGTAAAAGTCTATAGGTCTTTATGCCATTTATGCCAGTACTGCGCTGTTTTGATTACCATAGTTTTGTAATAAGTTGAAGTCAGAAAGTATGAGGCCTCCAACTTTGTTCTTTTTCAAGATTGTTTTGGCTATCCAGGATCTCCTGAGATTTTTTGTGGATTTTAGGATGGATTTTTCTGTTACTGCAAAAAGTCTTCCTCACTTTTTACCTTACATTTGCCAAAGGACCTTTGTATATGCCATTTCCCTTGTCTGGTAAACTTCTCTATTTTAGTCAGTTGCCTGAACTCTTACTCATGTCTCAGGGCTCGGCTTAATTATCACTTCCCCAAGGAAGCTGTCCCGTATCCTTCCCTCAGACAATGGCAGGTTCCCAGGTTCTCATAGCACTATGAACCTTTCTTTTATATTCTTTATCACAGTTGACTTTACATTGGCATATTATATTTTTTTGCTACTTACATAGTATCAAGCTTTCCCCTGTGTAGTAAATTCCATGAAGGTAAGAACCATTTTTGCTTATTGCTTATCGCTAATGCTTCAGTGCTTGACATGTGGTATATGCTCAATAAATATTTGCTGACTGAATGAAATTTGATTCCTATCTGTATTTTTAATTTTATTTCCCATTTATAATCATAGAGTTTGAGAGCTTGACTGAGAGGTCAAATTGTTCAGTCTTTAGGCATCACTGTTGTGTTCAGTTAAAAAAAAAAGATCTCTACTCATATTTTAGAAATGAAGTCATTTCCTCTAGCACGCTGTGTTTTGAATACATACAATATAATATCTCTTTTTCATTATATTTTTAAGTATTTAATGGTCTCTGATGTACTTAATGAATAACTTTATATTTATGAGCATCACTGTTGTACACACATTTACAACATTGACTTTCTTGAAGTTTGCTATTATACTTTAAAAGTACTCACTTCGGGAATTCCCTGGTGGTCCAATGGTTAGGACTTGATGCTTTCACTGCCAGGGCCCAGGTTCAATCCCTGGTCAGGGAACTAAGATCCCACAAGCCCTGCGCTGAGGCCAAAATAATAATAATAATACATACATACAATAAAAGTACTTCACTATAAATAAGAAATGACGTATTTACTGATTAAAGTGCTTGTTTCATTTTGTAAGTCTTGATAACTTTTTAGTCTAGCTATTTTACAAATACTTGTTTTTTAAATTTAAAAAATGGTTATATAGAGGTGTAAGTACTTTCAATGTTACTGTTTTTGTGAGTTTATTGCAGTTTTGCTGGGTACCAGATAGTCAGAAATGATAGTGGTAAGGGTCTCATTTAAGCCCTTAATACATGAAGATGGAAATAATCTTTTTATTTTACACGGATCAAAATTCAAAATGAGTTTTCTTTTTTATCTTTTTTTTTTTTCATTTTACCTTCAGTGTAAGCATTTGTGTTCTGTTAGGCTGTGTACAAAAATAACTATTCCATTCAGTGCCTTGAATTACTGATCTATGACTCCATTGATAGTCTGCAGGTTTATGGAATTGTTTTAGTTGTAAATTGTCTTTGCCTTCTTACCATTATAATAACAGCTAAAACCAGAGTAGTAAATTCCTGACACTGTTTTAAGTGCATTATAAGCATTAATTCATTATACACATTTGCTTGTTGTATTAGTCAGGGTTCTCCAAAGAAACAACCAACAGGGTCTTTGTGTGTGTGTAAATACCTATATATTTATTATTTTAATATTATTTACATGTAGGGACTTCCCTGGTGGTGCAGTGGTTAAGAATCAGCCTGCCAATGCAGGGGACACAGGTTCGAGCCCTGGTCTGGGAAGATCCCACATGCCGGGAGCAACTAAGCCCGTGTGCCACAACTACTAATGGTTAATATTATTTATTTATTTTTAATTAATTAATTTAATTAATTTATTTTTGGCTGTATTGGGTCTTCGTTGCTGCACGTGGGCTTTCTCTAGTTGCGGCGAGCTTGGGCTACTCTTCGTAGCGGTGCACAGGCTTCTCATTGTGGTGGCTTCTCTTGTTGCAGAGCAGGGCTCTAGGCACGCAGGCTTCAGTAGTTGTGGCACATGGGCTCAGTAGTTGTGTCTCGCGGGCTCTAGAGCTCAGGCTCAGTAGTTGTGGCGCACGGGCTTAGTTGCTCCACGGCATGTGGGATCTTCCCAGACCAGGGCTTGAACCCGTGTTCTCAACCGCTGCACCACCAGGGAAGCCCAGTTAATATTATTTACATGCAAATATTTAAATAAATTTCTTCATATATATATGTATACACATATTTACACACACACACATACATACACATATAAAGAAACTTGCAAGGAATTGGCTTACAAGGTTTGCAAGGAATTGGCTCACATGATTATGGAGGCTGAGAAGTCCCAAGACCTGGAGTCAGCAAGCTGGAGACCAGGAGACCAATGGTGAAGTTCCAGTCTGAGTGGGACGGCCAGAGAACCTGGAGAGCTGATGGTGTAAGTTCCAGTCCAAAGGCTAGCGTTACGCTTGATACCCAGGAGGAGCCAGTGCTTCAGTTCAAGTCCTGAGGCCAGTTAAACCAGTGTCCCAGCTTAAAGGCCATTAGGCAGGAGGAGTTGCCTCTTACTCCAAGGAAGGTCAGCCTTCCTTCCTTCCTTTCTTTCTTTCTTCCTTCCTTTTTTGGCTGTGTTGGGTCCTTGTTGCTGCACGCAGGCTTTCTCTAGTTGCGTCGAGCAGGGGCTACTCTTCGTTGTGGTGCGCAGGCTTCTCATTGCAGTGGCTTCTCGTTGCGGAGCACGGGTTCTAGGCACATGGGCTCTATAGTGCAGGCTCAGTATTTGTGGCGCACGGGCTTAGTTGCTTCGCGGCATGTGGGATCTTTCCGGACCAGGGATCGAACCTGTGTCCCCTGCACTGGGAGGCGGATTCTTAACCACCACGCCACCAGGGAAGTCTCGGTCTTTTTGTTTTATTTAGGACTTCAACTGGTTGAATGAGGTCCACTCACATTATTGAGGGCAATTTGCTTTACTCTGTTTACCAATTCAGATGTTAATCTCATCCAGGAATACCCTCACAGACAAACCCAGAATGTCTGACCAAATATCTGGTCAGTATGTGGCACAGTCAAGATGACACATAAAATTAACCATCACACTTATGTCCTAGAATCATGTGAAGATGAATGAACAAATATAAACTGTGTATAGACCAGGAATGGAAGATTTTACCATAAGTAACTGTAGTCTGCTAACCTTACCATCTGTAAAATGAAGGGTTTCGACTGCTACATGGTCTGTAAGGCTCATTGAAGTCCTAGAAGTGGTAAAAGATCTTAGACACCTTTTAATTGTCCAGCCTCTTCATTTTACAGCTGAAGAAATGTACAGAAAGAGGGCAAATGGCTTGTCCAAGATTATTCAGTGAATGGGAGTTCAGAAATAGGAATTCCAGGCTCAGCTCTGTAACGTATGTCCTCAGTTTCCTCTTTGAACTGCAAGGGCTCCTGGGTCATCAATATTTAAGTTCTCTCCCAGCTTTATAATTTCGTATAAATGTTTAGGCTTCATAGTCTAGCAGTGGAATTTTTTGACTATTTTCTTTTCTTTTTTTAATTAATTTTTATTGGAGTATAGTTGATTTTTGACTTTTTTTTTTTTTTTTGGCGGCACACGGGCCTCTCACTGTTGCCTCTCCCGCCGCGGAGTGCAGGCTCCGGACGCGCAGGCTCAGTCAGCGGCCATGGCTCACAGGCCCAGCCGCTCCGCGGCTTGACTATTTTCTATTGGGTTGTTTATCTCTGTTACTCTTTGGGTCTTCATCTGTCTCTTTTTTTTTTTTTGTAAGGAGGGAGGGAGGGAGGGAGGTCTCCATCTCTTGGTTGCTCATTTGACTATACTCTACCCCGAATTTCATTTCTCCTTTAACAGTAATGAGTGTGAACTAAATTGTCTGTACTTCGGATGGAAATAACGACAGACTTTAATGGGCTTTTAAAAGTGGTTGTAGTTTTCGTTTTACACTGACCTGAGTGATTGGGGGATCAAATGTAGACGCATGCCTCTGTTAGTACTGTGTTCTAGAAATGAACTTAACTCTGATTAACCTCTTAGCTAACAGCTCTAATGGAGGAGAGCGTTTTTGGTGGTACTGAAATACGATGGGCAGGCTTCCTGGGGAGCAGCAGCACTGTCTGTGCCAGTGGCCACCTGACGTTAGTTCCCAAAGACACTCTTACTCATCTCTACTCCTGAACACCCTTAGCTGCACAATGGTAGATAGAGAGGCAGCACTTGGGTTGGCTGAGTCACAGCTGCTAGGACACAGTAGGGGCAATAAGAAGAAAATTCATATGTACATATTTGAGAACCAGTTTGATGAAAAGTGTCGGTAGAATATATATCCGTGTTTTGAAATGTGAAGCAGTGTAATTAAAATATTGTGCAAATTTAGACGTACTAATCAAACATACTAATGAAGGCAGTTTAATCAAAGTGAAATCAAACCAAAAGACATACTAATGGATTTATAGAATCCATGTTTGGAATTAATATTTTACATAGTCATGAAATTCATGTTGTATCAACAAATGTCTCTTTTGTTCCTAATATATACCTAGCGTTGTGGAAGTTTTTTGAGGTATGGGACTGGAAATTTCTCTGTTATGGTGCCTCCACTAACCAGCACTGTAGCCTTAGGAAAATCACTTCGTTTTTAAATACATTGTTTTACAAATGTAATATTCAGTGCATATAGAAGGACACGTGTTAAATATATGCATAATAAAATGACCACTCACGTACCTGCACCCCAACTTCAGAATTAAACCATTACCAATATAATTCTACCTGTGTGCTCCTTTCTTATCTCATCCCCGTCTCCCCACAACCCTGTAACTATTAACCTTATTTCTGTGAATCATTCTGTTGCTTTAAAAAATAGTTTTAACACATATATATGCAAATTTAGATAATATATTAGTTTTCTTGAGCTTATAGAAATAGTATACGGGGTTTTTATTCTTATTCAATATTAAATTGCTAAGATTCTTCATAAGGTGTTTTGTTTTTTTTTTTTGCGGTTCGCGGGCCTCTCACTGTTGTGGCCTCTCCCGCTGTGGAGCACAGGCTCCGGACGCGCAGGCTCAGCGGCCATGGCTCATGGGCCCAGCCGCTCAGTGGCATGTGGGATCCTCCCGGACCGGGGCACGAACCCGTGTCCCCTGCATCGGCAGGCAGACTCTCAACCACTGCGCCACCAGGGAAGCCCACTTCATAAGGTTTTATGTAGCTATAGTTGATTCATTGTCACTGCTGAGTAATATTTTACTTTGGGAATGTACTAGAATTTACCCATTCTTCTGTCAATGGACCTATAGGTTATTTGCAGGGTTTTTTTTTTTTCTGTATGACCAGAAAATGTGTCTTTTAGTGTATATTTATAAAAGGGGTTCCCCCCCAGTGCGTGTAGGATACACATATACATATACAAACACACACTCAGGCATATGTATAGGAAAACAAATACACATAACAACTCTTGAAATGTGCAACTTTACAAGAAGAGATTAAATTGTTTTCCAAAGTGGTTCTACCAATATGCACTCCCACTAGCAATGTATGAGTTCTCGTTGCTTCATATACTTGCCCTTGATATTGACTTACATTTTGTTGCTTCTCTGATTACTACTGAGGTTAAACATCTTTGCATACGTTTATGGGCCATTTATGTTTCCCCTCTGAAATACTTGTTCATGTCTTTTAACTGTTTTCTGTTGGTTTATCTTTCTCATACTGATTTATAATTATGAGTCCTTTTCATATTCAGGAGATTAATCCTTTGTTGGTTATATTTTTGCAAATAACTTAATTTGTGGCTTCACATATATTTATATATGTCTTTTGATAAAGAAGTTCTTAGCTTTAATGTAGTCAAATTTTTTGGTTTCTTTATGGTTACTGCTTTATGTGTCTCTTTTTAATTTATTAATTTATTATTTGCCTGCGTTGGGTTTTTGTTGCTGTGTGTAGGCTTTCTCTAGTTGCGGCAAGCGGGGGCTACTCTTTGTTGTGGTGTGCAGGCTTCTCATTGCGGTGGCTTCTCTTACTGTGGAGCACGGGCTCTAGGCATGTGGGCTTCAGTAGTTGTAGCACGTGGGCTCAGTAGTTGTGGCTCGCAGGCTCTAGAGCGCAGGTTCAGTAGCTGTGGCGCACGGGCTCAGTTGCTCTTTGGCATGTGGGATCTTCCCAGACCAGGGCTCGAACCTGTGTCCCCTGCATTGGCAGGCAGATTCCCAACCACTAGCGCCACCAGGGAAGTCCGCTTTATGTGTCTTGATTAAGCAATCCTTCCCTATGCCAAAGTTGGAAAGGTAGTCTCATTATTTTTTCTAAAAGTTTTAAAATTTGGCAAATTATTTTTTGAGCCTCATTTTCCAGAACTTTAAAATGCAGTTGAACTGGGTGTTTTGTAACAACCTTTTATTCTTTGATGCTGTGACCTGAAGAAGACAGGATATGTGTGTATATTTTCAGAGATTGCAGTGTTCTTTTAGTAATCTCTCCTACTGTGAGGTTTTATACTCTCTCCTACTTTACTTCTCTTTCTCTCATTTCCCCAGCCTCTTCCTTCCTGTTTTCTTCAGAAAATAACCAGTTGAATCCTGCAACATCCTAGTTTCTCTGTTGAAGCAGCACTTTTTAATTGAAATTTATTGAGATAATGCAGTTGTAAGAAATAATAGAGATCCTGTGTACCCTTTACCCAGTTTATGGTAACATCTTGCAAAATTGTAGTGTAACGTCACAACCAGGGTACTGACATTGATAACATCCACTGATCTTATTCAGATTTCTCCAGGTATACTTGTACTCATTTGTGTATGTGTGTGTGTGTATTTATTTCTATGCAGTTTTATCCCATGTGTATGTTCGTATATCCACCACCACAGGTAAGATACCGAAGGAAACAGCATTTTTTATAAACAGCATTTTTAAAAGTCTGAATTACTGAATACCTCCAGAGTGTTCTGGAGTACCCAGTTTGGCTGGTGCCCACACAGTTCTAGAGGGCCACCTCAGGTTACATAATCCAGAAGCAAATTGATGAACTGAAACCTTGACCTTAGAGATGAAAGAATCTTTGATCTTTGGGTTTGAGGTCCTGGGAGGCCAGTTGGCATGCCCCAAAACATAATCATCATTTATTTTGAATTGTATATGCCCATATGAACCTGCATTTGAGACATCCTTGTAAAAGTTGCCCTTGGTCCATCATACCAATAGGAGTCATTCAAATTCCACCAGGTTGTAAGCAACTAAAAACTCGTAGTGGAAAGGAGGAATGGTAATCCTTCTAGGAAAGCAATTAAAAGCTTGCTGAAATATGCATTGGTTTATATCCCCATAAGTAGAAGCTTACATTATTGTCAGGCTGGTAGTCAAGAACATTTGAAGACTACATTTATGGGAGAGCTACGTATGCTTTAACTCATGTCTACTTCAAAATATTTAAAAATAAACACTCAGCACCTTTTGACCTCTTATGACTGGCCAGGCACTATGCTAAGCAAAGAGGATAGTGTAGTAAATAAAAACAGAAGTGGTTCGTGTCCTTATGGAACTTATAATCTAATTTACAGTTTAAAAATAAGGCAACAGGGACTTCCCTGGTGGCACAGTGGTTAAGAATCCACCTGCCAATGCAGGGGACGTGGGTTCGATCCCTGGTCTGGGATGATCCTACATGCTGCAGAGAAACTAAGCCCGTGCGCCACAACTACTGAGCCTGCGCTCTGGAGCCCACGAGCCACAACTACTGAAGCCCACGCGCCTAGAGCCCATGAAGCCTCCGCTCGCTGCAACTAGAGAAAGCCCACGCACCGCAATGAAGACCCAAAGCAGCCCAAAAAATAAATAAATAAAATTTTAAAAAGAAAATAAGGCAACAAATATTATAATTACTCACTTTCATAAGTTTTGAATAAAATGAATTAGAAACAGAGATAGCAGAAATAAGGTCTGTTTTTGATAGGGTAGCCAGCCAGCTCTGTCAGAGGAGATGGTATATAAGCAGATAACTGAAGGAAGGAGGGGCGACTTCTGCAGAGGGGTTTGGGAGTAGATACTGGAACCAGCTTGTTCAAAGGCGCTGAGTTGGGCAAGAGCCAGGCACGTTGGGAAACTGAAAAGGAGGCTAGTGGGGCTGAAGGGCACACTCAGTGGAGGAGGGGGAAGATGGCAATGAATGGAGTATAGGAACTTCTGGGGCGCTGTCTTAGGAGCAATTTGGATCTTGTAATCTGAACTTCTTGAAGCCATGAAGGTGGTTTGAAGATGTGGAAGTGTTAATAATGAAGTTGTCTATTTAATCAATTCACAAATATTAGGTACCGTGCCCTGTGTCAGGCACTTCTACTTGCTAGGGATGCACTGGTGAGCAAAACAGACTAATGTCTCTGCCCCCATGGACCTTACATTTTAATGGGGGAGGGTATTGTTAGGGTAAAGGATAAGCTGAGAGCTCCAAAATACAATGGCCAGAAAAAGGTAGATCTTTGTCTTTCTGGCCTGTAATAGCCCGGGGCAAGGAGGCAGCTTCTATTCCATAAGATCATCTAGGGTCCCAGGCTAGCGGGGCAGTTCTGCCTTCCTCAGCGTTTGGTTTTCAAGTTCCAGCCAGCTAGAGGGAAAGAGGGGTCCAGGGCAAGCTTCTTTAGGAAAATGACCAGGAAGTTTCACACATCACTATTACACATATACCTTTGGTGAAATCTTAGTCACGTGGTCCTCCCTAGTCATAAGGGAGATAGAAAAATGCAGTTTCTAGCTGGAAAGCCAGGTGCTCAGGAAGAAAGGAAGAACAGATTTGGGGGGACAACCAGTAGACAGGGAGACAGACAATAAACAAGATAAATAATTGTAATATCTTGTATGCTAGTGATGAGTGGTAAAGGGAAAAGAAAGCAGGGAAGGAAGATAGGAAGTATCAGGTGGTAGCGGTTGCAGTTTTTCAATAGAGCAATAAAGGAAGGCCTCATTGGCAAGGTGCCATTTCAATAAAGCTCTGAATGAAGTCTGTGAGCAAGAAATACCATTCTGAGTTGTTCTGAGGTTACCATAACCCAGGGTAGGCTTTTACATGCCTGAATCTTAGACCTTATCTGAAAGTGTTCAGGTTAGTGGAAAAGGCACCATTATACTACAGTTTCATTTAGAGCAAGCAATACAAGAAAGCCTTAAACAATGAATTGGTGAATTACCATGCTAGGGCCTGGACTCTGAGGCATCTGTCTGAGAGATTTTTTCTTGGCTCTTTGATAGATGGTAAACTTAGCTCCCTAAGAAAGGAGGGACTAAGATCCCTCTGCAACACTCAGTCCAGAGAGTGTTGCACATACTTGTTTTATAGGGTTTGGGGGGTGGCAGGGTAATTTTTTTTCTAAGTGTAGGAATTATTGATGATTTGAGTCTGCTGTAGAACTCTGGTTAATTTCAGTCAGCCATTGCCAGTGCAGTTTTAAGGATGTGGTGACATAAAAAGAATGGAAGTATTTTCATGTCCACGCTTGGTCATCCAAAATCTTGCTTAGTTGCCCTTCCAGTTAGAGAAAGCAGTAGTTTCCAACACTTCATTATTTTCTTTAATTATATTCGAGTGCTGCTTTAAGTTATATGTCAATGTAAAATACATAATAAGCACCTTTTCCTACTTCTGCATCACTTTTTTTGTTTTTAATGACAACCTGTTTGGTTAATGAGACAAAAGAAAAGGATTTTCTGCCTGTTTTTACTCTAATGCCCTTCCCACCTACAACACCCCTAGATGTGGGTAGATAGATTGTCTCGGGTTTATTTCTATGTTAGTAATCATTATCTTTCATTAGAGAACTTACAGTTTAGGAAAGGAGATAAGATACACAGACACATAACGAAAATACAAGGCAGGAAGTGATAAATGCCATGAGAAAGGTAAAAATAAAATGCTCTTGTAGTTCACAGACTACAGAATGAGTAACCCTGTCAGTCTTTGCTTCCACAATCTTGAAGGGAGACAGTAAGGTTAACTTTGAGCTTAATATATAATGCTGTCAAAAGGAATTTTCTCTTCTTGGAAAAGGGAAGCATTTGATCTGTTATCCTACTATTTTAAGTATTTTTGTGAGTCCAGTCCTTTTCTAGACACAGATAAAATACATTTTTTGCCTGTCATGCTACACCACAGAGAAAAGCTCAAGTCAGACTGGAAAAGCACTGCTAATCACTTCATAGCATTTTATAGTCTTGGAAGTTACCCTTGAATCTTTTCTCCTCTCCCTCCAGCTTACCCAGTCCCTCACCAAATTCCAAAGATTATGCCTCCTGAATATTTTTGGGATCCAGTCTTGCCAAGCTTAATCCATCTCTGCGAAGCAGCTAGACTGATTTTTTTAAAACATAGCATTAGTTTAAGTCAGTTTAATGCTAAGAATCCCTAGTGGTTCCCTTCACAGAGTAAGATTTCGACTCCTTATTGTGCACACCAGGCTCTGCCTGCCTGTGCAATAACATCTCTGACCTTTGCCCCTCGCCTTGTACACTGCAGTCACACTGGCCTTCCCTCAGGGCTCGCCCTCCTCCCGCACACTGCTCCCACTGTGTGGAATCCTCCCCCAAGGGCCCCATTTCTATTCCTTCAGTACTGAACTCAAGCATCCTTAAGGAAACCTTCCGACCCCTGCTGCAGTCAGACCACCCAATCTCAATGGGGTCTCATAGCACCTTGTACTTCTCTTACTTCTTTCTGCAACTGTAATTAATAATGAATCTTGGAGCTAGTTATTAGCTGCCTTCCCCCTAGAACAAAATTTAAAAGGGTATGTGTGCTTTTACTTAGTGCTCTGTGGCCAGGGCCAGTGTCTGGTATAGTGCCGAGTACTGGAATAAATTCTTAAGAAGTACTTGTTGCTAAAGAAAAAGGGCAGAAAATTCCCAAATTATTTAAATTTGGTTTTAGATTTTATTGAGGTGCTTACATTTGATCATAGGTTTTTTAAAGTTGTTGGAATGTTTATAAAAGACAAGTATCAGCATCACCTGGGAGCTGTTAGAAATGCAATGCCCAGGCTTCTGATTCAGACCTACTGTATCAGAAACTGTGGGTGGGACCTGACAATCTGGTGTAACACACCCTCCAGGTGATGCTGATGCAGAATAATGTTTGAGAACCAGGGTTCTATAAAAATACTGACTGAAGGTTGACTCTGACTAAGTAAGATATGAAGTGCAACTTAATCCTACTTTTGCAATTAGGTACATTGTTTCTAATCAACAGTGGGTGGTAATAAACTACTTTTCAGCTGCCACCCTCCCCCACCCCCTATTTTATCAATTGTCTTCAGATATCAACTGAAATGTAAACAAGGTCTGCTTGATCAATCAACCCAAACCTGGACTTTAGAAATTCCACAGTATTTTTCAACCTTTACCCCTCTGAATATAACTTTTATGTAGTGCCATCCGATTCCAGGAAATGCTTGTAAAACTGATAATACCCATGATTCTAGTGTTGGAGTGCTTTGCTTTTAATTTTTGTTTTTGGCCGCACTGCGTGGCATGTGGGATTTTAGTTCCCCGACCAGGGATCAAACCCATGCCCCCTGCAGTGGAAGCGAGGAGTCTTAACCACTGGACCGCCAGGGAAGTCCCATTAATTTTTTAATGTTTATTATACAGGGTCGAAATGATTTTTGCTAAAGCTCAGGTTGTCATAGTTTCTAGATTTATATCTAATGCATTTTGAAGCATTAGCAGGGTTTAGATGTGCATATTCTTGGCTGTGTTTAGATTTCAGGGCTGTGTTACATCATCAAACTTTTGCTGATGGATTGACTGCATTGTTAAAGGTCACTCATCCCCGATTTTGCCGTTGACTTTAAATTTGCTCCATGTTTGACTCAAGGACAGTGTTGACAAACCATTCCCACCTGGTGACTATTAAGTGATCCATAGGAAGTTAATTGCAGGTTTCTTTCTCATGTAACAGATGCCCAAGGCTCATTGATTCTCTTTGTAATATTTGGTTAGAAGCACAGGATTTGAATGGAGAAGGGAGGTAACCAACAAAAGATTTTTTTCAATGTTTTTAAAAACTTTAAATTTTAGAATAGTTTTAGATTTACAGAAAAGTTGCATACATGGTACAGAGTTTTCACATCCCACGTGCAGTTTCCTATATTATTAACATCTTATGCAGTAATGTACATTTGTCACAATTGATGAACCAATATTGATACATTATTATTAACTAAAATCCATACTTAATTATTCAGATTTCCTCAGTTTTCCATTAATGTCATTTTCCTGTTATAGGATCCTAGGCAGGATACCACATCATATTTAGTTATATCTCATTAGATTCCTCTTGGCTGTGACAGTTTCTCAGACTTTCTTTGGTTTAGATGACATTGACAGTTTTGAGGAATACTAGTCGCATATTTTGTAGAATGTCCCTCAATTGGGATTTGTCCATTTTTCTTATGATTAGACTGGCGCTTATTGAGTTTTGAGAGGAAGACTGGCGAGGTGAAATGCCATTTTCATTACACCATATCAAGAGTACATTTAAAAAATTTTTTTTTTATTGAATTATAGTCGATTTACAATGTTGTGTTTCAGGTGTAAAGAGTACAAATTATTAACATGACATCGTGGTTGGCATTGACCTTGATCACCTGCCTAAAGTAGTGTTTACCTGATTCCTCCACTTTAAAGCTGCTGTTTTTCCTCTTTTCCATACTGTACTCTTTGGAAACAAGTTACTAAGTGTAGCCCAAGAGTTGTGGGGGTTTTGTTTTTTTGTTTTTTTTGCTACCATGCGGCATGTGGGATCTTAGTTCCCTGACCAAGGATCGAACCCATGCCCCCTGCATTGGGAGTGCAGAGTCTTAACCACTGGACCGCCAGGGAGATCCCAAGAGTTTGTTTTTTAAATATGAGATTCCAGATAACATCTTTCTCGCTGAGTGGGGCCTTCTCCATTATTTTTTGGTGTCTCCTTTTTTAATTTTTACTTTAATCAGGAGACAGGCATATGCAGTTGACATGTTTCAAATGCTTATTTATTTATTTTTAAGAAAAAAACATTGCCAAGCTTTATTTAGGTTGCAGTGGTTATAGACAACACATCTAACCCTATATCCCACCCCACCGTACTCGGCCCCCTGCACAGGCTCAGCTCCCTTTTCCCTCCAGTCTCACTTCTTGTCCTCCTCCCTCTTGTCCTTCTTGCCCTCCTCCCTCTTGTCCTTCTTGCCATCCTTGGTGGCCTGGGAGGCCAGGGAGCCCATGGCATTTCAAGTGGCCTCATTGTTGGGATCCACACCTGGGAGGTTCTCCAGGACACTCTGAAGGAACTTGGGGTCCTGCATTGCGTCATAATCATCCTCCTCCTTGGCGGGCTCAGGTGTGTCCATGGCTGAACTGGCATCAATGTCAGCTGATTCTGCCTGGCCAAATTCTGCGCCCTGGAGGCACATCTGCATGGCGTAAGCATTCTGTTCTGCCTCAGTCATACTGCTTAGGTCAGGGAGCCCCGTGCGGCCACACTCCTGCTGGCTGATGGTCATCTTCAGCAGGGCATCGTCCGAGTCTTCAGTCCCAGTCGTAGCGCTTCCCACCTCAGCGGCAGAGGCAGCAGCTGCCCACCGCGCCTCCTCCTCCTGCGGCTGCCGCTGCTCTTCCATAGAAACACGCAGGGCCAGGGCCAGCTCACGATCAGCACTGGGATCCACTCCAAATTCAGCCACTGGCACCAAGACCCAGCATGGCACTGCCTTCCCCAGCCAGAATCGGAGAACTGATGAGGGCATCGGCCAAGCTGGGCCCAGGACGCACTGTCACCGGATGAGAACCGCTTCCATCTTTGCCATTCAGTGTGTTTACAAAGGCGGTCAGCTTTTCTGTGCTCACCTCCTCTTCTCCCAAATTGAT
The DNA here is from genome assembly GCF_964270905.1 of Leucopleurus acutus. NCBI lineage: Eukaryota > Metazoa > Chordata > Mammalia > Artiodactyla > Delphinidae > Leucopleurus > Leucopleurus acutus. The sequence continues at coordinate 119,894,627 of NC_139148.1, read as the reverse complement.
AATGTCAGCATTTACTTTCTCCTTCTTGAGGCGTTTAGCCAGTTTCACCAGATTCTTCTCATTGTCCTCCATGGGGCTTCCCACAAAGGCAGTGATTCGTATCTTGTGATTCTTGACCTGTTGGTGCTTCAGGGCCAGATGGGCCACGCAGATGCCAGTGCAGAAGGTGATCTTGCCCTTCGGTTGGACAGTGTGGAGCTTAGACAGGATGTGGCCGGTGTCAGGGGTGAGTGTGGTCCGCACTTCACAGTCATTGGCCAGTGTGATGAGGCCCACATTGTTCTCAGGGTTGCTGAGGATCTTGGAGTGACAGACTATGTTGACAGCGTCTTGTTGGGCGTGTAGCCGGGTGGGTAAGAAGTCCCCATTCCGCATATACTCACTGTTGTCCACGCAAACCATAGTGCTTTCCAACACCATCTTGCCGCCTTCCACCCTCTCCGACCTCAAATGCTTATTTAAATTATGAAGTATAGGGGCTTTCCTGGTGGCACAGTGGTTGGGAGTCCGCCTGCCGATGCAGGGGACACGGGTTCGTGCCTTGGTCCGGGAAGATCCCACGTGCCGTGGAGCGGCTGGGCCTGTGAGCCATGGCTGCTGAGCCTGCGCGTCCGGAGCCTGTGCTCCGCAACGGGAGAGGCCACAACAATGAGAGGCCCGCGTACTGCAAAAAAAAAAAAAAAAAATTGTGAAGTATATTTCAGCTGATGAAGGGATTTGAAATTAAAGCGAATATTTGTGCTGGGGAACTGAGGGGAACCTAACGTGGTTTTGCAAATGCTCCTGTGTCTAGCTGTTGCCCACATATACTCTCATTCCTTAGCCTCCAAGCCTCTGTTTGCCTGTAGCTGCTCCTAGAACTTAATTGCCTGCTAGCTAAAACCTCTATGAAAACATTTGGGTAGATAGAGTGGCCCAGGATTTTCTTTTGCTTGGCAAGAACTCACTTGCTAAAATGGTTTTTAATATGTTGGTGCCTCTCTACTGTGCTTCTTTTGCCAGAATAGATGCAGCCCAAAAGATTTGCTTGTCTTCCTAACTCCTTTTTTAATAGCTCATAGCAGTGACTGAGCTATTGATCTGAAGGGATAATAACAACCCTGTATGTGCTTTTTGCAAGTTCTGATATTTTAAGAACTGAGAGCTTTGAAAAAGAACATCGCTTTACTTCACAAACTCAAGGCTTCTTCAAACCAAATAATATACAGCATATGTCATAAAGAAGGTTCATTCCTAGAAATCACCAGATTTAAAGGGAGCAAAGGATGAGGGAGAAGGAATTAAAACAAGTGACAGTACTTGCTCAGAGACTGATGACCAGGGTCAGCTCCACGGGAACACTGTCTCCAGCAGCCCCACTTACTCTTCCTCACCGCATCCCTAATTCATGTTCTTGGCTCCTAAAATACACTTAAAGCACTTCTCAGAAAGATTGAAAGGCACACAGAAAGTAAACAAACTTTTTGGTGAAGTTAACCTTTAGTATATTATTAGTAGTTTTGGATTCTAGGTTGACTCCTCAGTAGGGAAAATAGCAAGCAACATGCCTCATTATAATTGGATATATAAATAACTTAAGATAATACATCTATCATAAGGTAAATAGAAAAATTGGGGGATTTTTTAGCTGCGCACATTTATTTATTTATTTATTCTTGGCTATGTTAGGTCTTTGTTGCTGCGCACGGGCTTTCTCTAGTTGCAGCGAGCTGGGGCTGCTCTTCGTTGAGGTGCGTGGGCTTCTCATTGCTGTGGCTTCTCTTGTTGTGGAGCACGGGCTCTAGGCGCACGGGCTCAGTAGTTGTGGCACGCGGGCTCAGCAGTTGTGGCTCGCGGGCTCTAGAGCACATGCTTAGTAGTTGTGGCGCACGGGCTTAGTTGCTCCACAGCATGTGGGATCTTCCCGGACCAGGGCTCAGATCCGTGTCCCCTGCATTGACAGGCAGATCCTTAACCACTGTACCACCAGGGAATTCCCTTAGCTGTGTACATTTATTAATCCAAGTTCTGGCTAATAAGGTCTAAGAGGACTCCCTCAATTTGAGAGATGTGCCCCACCCCCCAAAAAACAGTCAAAGAATATTTAGGTTTATACTCTTAATTTGTTAATATTACTGTCTAATATCTCATATATTTGTATCTGTTCAGCACCTGGAAGAATTCAGTACTTATTTTTAGAATTTGTCTTAAACTTTTTTAGTAAACTTTTCATTTTAGGATAATTTCAGATTTATAGGAACTTTGCAGAGATGGTACAAGGAGTTCACATATGCCCCTACACAGTTTCCCTTATTATTAGCTTATATTAGTAATGGTACATTTGTCACAATTAATGAACCAATATTGTTATGTTATTCCTAACTGAAGTCCATACTTCATTCACATTTCTTCAGTTTGTCCCTAATGTCCTTTTTTCTGTTCCAGGATCCCATCGAGAATACCATACCATAATTAGTCATCCTGTCTCCTTAGGCTCCTCTTGGATGTGACAGTTTCTCAAACTTTCCTTGGTTTTGATGACGTTGACAGTTTTGAGGAGTACCGGTTAGGGATTTTGTAGCAGATCCCTCAGTTAGGATTTGTTTGATGTTTTTCTCAAGATAAGATGTGGATTATGGCTTTTTAGGAGGAAGACTGGAGAAGTGAAGGGCTGTCCTCATCACATCTTATCCACCATGCATAGTATCAACGTGACTTTCTACTGATGATGTTAACTTGATCACTTGGCTGGGGTAGCATTTGTCAGCTTTCTTCACTGTGAAGTTAGTCTTTTTTAAAACAGATTTTTACTGATTTTTCTACCTCTATGATTCTGGAGAGGAATATGGTTCATTTCATTTATTTATTCAACAGATGTTACTTTGAGTTAAAGAAAACATGGTTTTAGGTAAATTTTAGGGTTTTATTCCCCCCAAGGCCCACTCTTACTAATTGGAGAAATAAACCATATTTAAGGAATAGCCAATACTTTGTAGGTAACAAAAGTTGGTCAAGGTCAAGTTGTTGGTGTACAGTGTATATTTGTTTAGCTTTTCTGAATATACTGAGTTTTTCAACAAAATTCTGTTTGACCACTGATGAATATTGTTAAATAATTTAAATCACATTCTTCAAGTGTTATGGCATCTCAATTATTCATGATTTATCAGTTATTAGACTTTCTTACCTTCTCTTTTCATTCTTTTATTCAGAAGTAATAGTGGAAATGAGACCCTTTCTATCTTCCCAGCTTTTGTATAAGTACAAAGGATTATATAGATATTAGGGATCAGGCAACCTCCTGCTTATCTACATTCTTTCAAATGCCAGTCACAGTAACAGATGAAGATCAGAAAGCACTAGGAAAGGCTTCCCTGGTGGTGCAGTGTTAATAATCTGCCTGCCAATGCAGGGGACACGGGTTCGAGCCCTGGTCCGGGAAGATCCCACATGCCACAGAGCAGCTGAGCCCGTGTGCCACAACTACTGAGCCTGCGCTCCAGAGCCCGCGAGCCACTACTACTGAGCCCACGTGCCACAACTACTGAAGCCCATGTTCCTAGAGCCCGTGCTCTGCAACAAGAGAAGCCACCGCAATGAGAAGCCTGCGCACTGCAACGAAGAGTAGCCCCCACTCGCTGCAACTAGAGAAAGCCCATGCACAGCAACAAAGACCCAGCGAGCCAAAAATAAATAAATTAAAATAAATAAATTAAAAAAAAGAAAGTACTAGGAAAAGAAGAGTTTTGCTATCAAAGAATGAGTGTGTCATGCAGCAGATGAGCCTCTAGGATGAATTTGATTAATTCTCCACAGCAGCAAAGTCGCATAATCAGATGGTGTTGCTTGAGGCTTTCTCTTGCTTTGGAGTTGGATAATCTAAATTGTGTAGCCTCTAGTGGATTTTCATTCTGTCATGTATCAAGGAACGTCTGTGCAGATGGAAAGAGGTTTTCTGTTGGGCTGTGTGTGAGCTCAGTGGAAAGGGTTAAAAATTAGGAATGAATGCATTTAACTCAATTTTTCTTCCTAATAACAGACATCTCTACCAGATTTGATGACACTGCAAACATGAAAGGAGTAGAGACATCTGGGTGTTATCATAGGCTCTGCCACTACTTGTGTAGTTTTGGGGGTAGGTTTTTTTTTTCTTAATAAATTTATTTATTTATTTGTTTTTATTTTTGGCTGCGTTGGGTCTCCGTTGCTGCACGCGGGCTTTCTCTAGCTGCGGTGAACATGGGCTACTCTTCGTTGCGGTGCGGGGGCTTCTCATTGTGGTGGCTTCTCTTGTTTTGGAGCATGGGCTCTAGGCACACAGGCTTCAGTAGTTGTGGCACACGGGCTCAGTAGTTGTGGTTCGTGGGCTCTTGAGTGCAGGCTCAGTAGTTGTGGTGCACGGGCTTAGTTGCTCCACGGCATGTGGGATCTAACCGGGCCAGGGCTCGAACCCATGTCCCTTGCATTGGCAGGCAGATTCTTAACCACTGCGCCATCAGGGAAGCCTGGGGGTAGTTTTATTATGTGACTTCCCTCGGTGGTCCTCAGATTTTCATCCATATAGTTAAGAGTGGATAGGTCAGAGCACTGCTTATACCCCTCAAGACTATGTAAGTTTGTGGTTCAGAATGGGAAATAAGAGTAGCAATATGGGCTGTCCACCCAATTTCATGGTATGATATGATACAGTACATTAGGAAAAAGATTTCTGGGTAATAGCTATGAGGCATAGAGCTTTTTAAGATATGTATTCTGGATTAGGGAAGTGATGGTAGGTAGAGAAAGTGGAGGTGGGTGAACAGAGATCTTTATACACTGAATTCCATATTCCTCTTCCTTGGTCCTTCCCATGTGACAGGTTCACTCTTTCTCTTTCATTGCCGATCTTCTCTGCTCAGGGCCTTGCCTCATGCTGTCTGATGTTGGGAGGGCTGTGAGGCCCTGCTCACTTCCATGTCTTCACTGCTCTCCAGTGGACAGAGCTGGGGCGGGTCAGCCCTGAACGAGGCTTTGGGCCCCAGCCTGTCCTGAGCTGGAGATAATTTGGGAACCTCTGGCTGCCAGCTCAGCAGATCGGCATGTCTGCTAGTCTCATTCTGACTTTGTGTGCTTACATTTTTTAAGGCTGCTCTTGCTTAGTTCCTTGTAATTAAGACTGGCCTTGTACTTCCATGCCAGAACCCGGGCCCGTCTGTGCAGTCCTTGTCTGGGTATAGTGGTTGGTGCCACAGTTGCTCCAAGGGTAGAAATATGCTTTCTTTTAGCCAGGCCTCTCCGGAACTTGAGCTCTGCCTGGACCCATGCCTGTGTTTGGGACTCTGCTACCCATTGTTGATTTTGTTGATGCTCACTGACCAATTGCTTTTTACCAGATTTACCTGTTATAGTATTCTGTCTGCTTTCTCCTTGCTGAGTATCCTGATGTTTGCTCATTGACCACCTATCTGGACCTCTGCCTGTTGCTGCCCGCTCTCCTTTGCCAATTATGCTCTCTTGCCTACCTGGATTTCCTCCTAGAGCTCGCTTCTGAGTCCATCTCCAATTCCTTCCCTCCAATATGGAGGTGTCTCTAGAGATGACAGGGCCTGATCTACCGTACTGCCTGCCTTCAGAAGCTTAATTGTGACAGTCAGTGTTTTCCATTCTGTTTATAAAAATCTGTCACCTTTTAGCTGCCTTAGTTTGTTATTCCCTGATATTATAAACTCACTCCTTGACTTTTTTATTTGATCATGTTTTGGTCTTTCCTTAGAACAAATCTCATGTATCCCCTTTTCAGCCACTTGTTACTTTCACAGGGAGTGGCCTCAAATCATAAATCTTCACATTGGAAGAGACTTTCAAAGACATCTAGCTCAACTTTCCATGCGATGGGCAACTTACCAGCTCCCAAAGTAACCCATCAATAGCATTTTCCACAGCTCTCAACTGGTTTCCTGGGCCCCAAACTATCAATTCATTCATATATTTATTCACTTATTCATTCAGTCAACAGTTACTCAACGTCTACTTTTAGCCAGGCATTCGTGTGTGTGTGTGTGTGTGTGTGTGTGTGTGTGTGTGTGTGTGTCTCTCTCTGTGTGTGTGTGTTTGTCACCATTCCTGTCCTTAGAGAGCTGCTACTCCAGGGGGGATAGAGAAATAAACAATCATGATTGCTAGCTAGAGGCATGCAGTGGGTAGGGGAATGGGTCATTTCTTCTGCATGACTTAAGGTTGGTTCATGGAGGGGCTCTTTCTGCCGCTTCAATTAACACGAACTTTCTGGTGCACCACCAGCTTTTCAGCTACTCAATAAAGAGAGAGGAGAGTCTCCTTTCTGCCTCTGTCTATTGTTGACTTGCCCTTGGAATCATCTTTGTAAATGCAAGTCTTCGTTTGTTACTCCCCTGCTAATAGGCTCCCCATTGTCTACCCCACAAACAGACATCTAGCTCTTTGACACAACTTATGAAGCCCTCAGCCTTCTGGTTCATGCTTGCCTCTCCAGTCCCATACACACCATTTTTCATCAGGCTCTCAGTGCCCCCAAATTTCGTGCAGTTTCCTGGCTACATCGTGCTTACTCACACTTCTCTTGTATATGTTGTTCCTGCTACCTGGAATGACTGCCGGTCTCATCTCCACGGTGAACTCCCGGGGCACTGTGAAAGCCTGACGGAAAATGGTACACAGGGAGGAATAAATCACAACTCTGACCTTCCTTTTCTATTAAGGTGTACTTTGACCTGTTGGCTGCTGTTGCCCCTTATACACCCCCATGCCTGCCACCCGGAGATTGTAAACTACTCTACACCAGGCAGTTATCTCTGTGTCTTCGGCCTTAACACAGAGACTGGCCCAGAATGAGCAGTCAATAGATATGTGTTGGATGAATGGATGAGTAAAGAAATGAAGACATGTCTTCTATAGCCTATTTTTCACTTTAGGTCTCCCTTGGAGCACTGAGAATGCTACTTAAAAGACTCCTACCGTTGTTTTGACTGTAGCTCCCTGCCAACCTAGGACCGCGCTCACTGGCTTATCCATGGCTAGACACCTGCCTGCAACTATCACTGAACAGCCTGCCTGCCATACAGGGAGAAAGGCCCTTTGGGGGTTCGGGGAAGGTTGGACAACTCTTCACCTTCTCCCACCTGGCAGCCTCTGCTGCCAAGATAAGCTTCTCGCATGTCTCTTCAAAACTCTAATCAAGAGAAAGAAATTGCACAGAATGAAAATGCTTCTTTCCTGCTCTGGTAAATCAGAACAGTTGTAAAGTGAGGAGAATTAGTACTTGAACAAGTTCCTGTCTTATTAAGCAATACTTTGAATGAGTCATCTACAAACTCAAGCAGTTGGTGAGAACAGTTAGTGGCCATTTATCATTTTAAGTTGATCTGTTTCAAATAAATAGCAAATGGGATATTTTGGTCCTAAATTATACATTTATCCCCTTCTTACAAGAGCCCTTTTTTTTTTTACATAGTTATATCAATGAGCAGTGAAAGACACACAACACTGTCATGAACTTTGTCCTCCTTGTCTTCCTGTTCTTTAATCATGGATCTTGAACTTTCAGTCAAAACTCAGCAGTTTTAGTTCTATTAGATGTAGATCTCTACCTAAAATAGTTGGCCATTTCTGAGATAGTATGCTTTTCTTGAGGTTTATTGAGATACACTTTACATAAAATTCACACTTTTTATGTATGTACAAGTCTATGAATTTTGACAAACTTAATATAGCTTGTGGCCACCACTGAAGTCAAGATAATAGAATTTTCTGCCACCCAGAGTATTCCCTCGTGCTCCTTTGTAGTCAGTGTCCTCCCAATGTTGCCAACCCCTGGCAACCACTGCTCTGATTTCTGTCTCTATAGTTTTCTCATTTCCAGAACCTCGTATAAGTGAAATCAAAATATGTAGCCTTTGGGACGGCCCTGGTAGGGTGCTGTTCTTCATCTTTATTTGATCTTTAGGCTATCAAAAGAGAGTGAGGGGAAAGGCAACAAATATAGTGAGTGTCTACGTACCAGGCAATGTGTATGTTTATTTAATTTAATCTTAATTGAAAATTGAGATCCAACAAGTCATTTGTACCACTTAAGTCTTTGGAGCTAGTAAATGGCACGGTCAGAACTTAACTGCAGGTTTGTTTGGTAAAAACCCGTGATCAGCCCATTACATTTTTTTTTTTTAACGTCTTTATTGGGGTATAATTGCTTTACAATGGTGTGTTAGTTTCTGCTTTATAACAAAGTGAATCAGTCATACATAAACATATGTTCCCATATGTCTTCCCTCTTGCGTCTCCCTCCCTCCCACCCTCCCTATCCCACCCCTCCAGGCTGTCACAAAGCACCGAGCCAATATCCCTGTGCCATGTGGCTGCTTCCCACTAGCTATCTACCTTACTACGTTTGTTAGTGTGTATATGTCCATGACTCTCTCTCGCCCTGTCACAGCTCACCCTTCCCCCTCCCCATAACCTCAAGTCCGTTCTCTAGGAGGTCTGCGTCTTTATTCCTGCCTTACCCCTAGGTTCTTCATGACATTTTTTTTTCTTAAATTCCATATATATGTGTTAGCATACGGTATTTGTCTTTTTCTTTCTGACTTACTTCACTCTGTATGACAGACTCTAGGTCTATCCACCTCATTACAAATAGCTCAATTTCGTTTCTTTTTATGGCTGAGTAATATTCCATTGTATATATGTGCCACATCTTCTTTATCCATTCATCCGATGACGGGCACTTAGGTTGTTTCCATCTCCGGGCTATTGTAAATAGAGCTGCAATGAACATTTTGGTACATGACTCTTTTTGAATTTTGGTTTTCTCAGGGTATATGCCCAGTAGTGGGATTGCTGGGTCATATGGTAGTTCTATTTTTAGTTTTTTAAGGAACCTCCATACTGTTCTCCATAGTGGCTGAACCAATTCACATGCCCACCAGCAGTGCAAGAGTGTTCCCTTTTCTCCACACCCTCTCCAGCATTTATTGTTTCTAGATTTTTTGATGATGGCCATTCTGACTGGTGTGAGATGATATCTCATTGTAGTTTTGATTTGCATTTCTCTAATGATTAATGATGTTGAGCATTCTTTCATGTGTTTGTTGGCAGTCTGTATATCTTCTTTGGAGAAATGTCTGTTTAGGTCTTCTGCCCATTTTTGGATTGGGTTGTTTGTTTTTTGTTATTGAGCTGCATGAGCTGCTTGTAAATTTTGGAGATTAATCCTTTGTCGGTTGCTCCATTTGCAAATATTTTCTCCCATTCTGAGGGTTGTCTTTTGGTCTTGTTTATGGTTTCCTTTGCTGTGCAAAAGCTTTGAAGTTTCATTAGGTCCCATTTGTTTATTTTTATTTCCATTACTCTAGGAGGTGGGTCAGAAAGGATCTTGCTGTGATTTATGTCATAGAGTGTTCTGCCTATGTTTTCCTCTAAGAGTTTGATAGTTTCTGGCCTTACATTTAGGTCTTTAATCCATTTTGAGCTTATTTTTGTATATGGTGTTAGGGAGTGATCTAATCTCATACTTTTAAAAGTACCTGTCCAGTTTTCCCAGCACCACTTATTGAAGAGGCTGTCCTTTCTCCACTGTACATTCCTGCCACCTTTATCAAAGATAAGGTGTCCATATGTGCGTGGGTTTATCTCTGGGCTTTCTATCCTGTTCCATTGATCTATCTTTCTGTTTTTGTGCCAGTACCATACCGTCTTGATAACTGTAGCTTTGTAGTATAGTCTGAAGTCAGGGAGCCTGATTCCTCCAGTTCCTTTTTTCGTTCTCAAGATTGCTTTGGCTATTCGGGGTCTTTTGTGTTTCCATACAAATTGCAAAATTTTTTGTTCTAGTTCTGTGAAAAATGCCAGTGGTAGTTTGATAGGGATTGCATTGAATCTATAGATTGCTTTGGGTAGTAGAGTCATTTTCACAATGTTGATTCTTCCAATCCAAGAACATGGTATATCTCTCCATCTATTTGTATCATCTGTAATTTCTTTCATCAGTGTCTTATAATTTTCTGCATACAGGTCTTTTGTCTCCTTAGGTAGGTTTATTCCTAGATATTTTATTCTTTTTGTTGCAATGGTAAATGGGAGTGTTTTCTTGATTTCACTTTCAGATTTTTCATCATTAGTATATAGGAATGCCAGAGATTTCTGTGCATTAATTTTGTATCCTGCCACTTTACCAAATTCATTGATTAGCTCTAACTACAGGCCAATATCACTGATGAACATAGATGCAAAAATCCTCAACAAAATACTAGCAAACAGAATTCAACAGCACATTAAAAGGATCATACCCCATGATCAAGTGGGATTTATTCCAGGAATGCAAGGATTCTTCAATATACGCAAATCTATCAATGTGATAAACCATATTAACAAATTGAAGGAGAAAAACCATATGATCATCTCAATAGATGCAGAGAAAGCTTTTGACAAAATTCAACACCCATTTATGATAAAAAAAACCCTGCAGAAAGTAGGCATAGAGGGAACTTTCCTCAACATAATAAAGGCCATATATGAGAAGCCCACAGCAAACATCATCCTCAATGGTGAAAAACTGAAAGCATTTCCACTAAGATCAGGAACACGACAAGGTTGCCCACTCTCACCACTCTTATTCAACATAGTTTTGGAAGTTTTAGCCACAGCAATCAGAGAAGAAAAGGAAATAAAAGGAATCCAAATCGGAAAAGAAGAAGTAAAGCTGTCACTGTTTGCAGATGACATGATCCTATACATAGAGAATCCTAAAGATGCTACCAGCCCATTACATTTTAATGCCCCTCTCTGGAAATGAGTGTCTGAATGTGGCAGGGGAGGGGCGGGGCAGGGAACCGGGTTGGGTATGGGGGGCTGGGGGCAGGACTGCAGGGAGGGTGGAGGAAAGATTGACTGAGATTAGGAAAGGGAGAAACGTTCTACCACCTTTCATTGCCATCTAAAAACCTGAGCTTTTTAGATATCTTGGTTTTCATCTTATCTCTGCCATTTACTTGATTTATAGCACATTTGTCTCTCTGAGACTCATTTTTTAATTTTGTTTTTAATTTGAAATGTAGACAGACTGTTAACTTTGGTTGTTGTGAGGAATAAAGATAATACATGTAAAGTGCTGTGCGCATAGAATGTGTTCAATATAATGGTGTCCATTACTGTCATCATTATTAATTTCCTACCATTAAACATACTTTATAACTGGAAATAATTAATTTGGGTTTGGAAAATGATTTCTTTAGTTGTTTGTTTAATTCTTTTGCCAGGATAGCCTAGAGCAAGTTCCTTTTTATAAGAATGGACTTAGTTTCCTCTATTTTTTACCCACCTCCTAAGTCAAAACAATACCAGTTTACTAAATCAGTTTGAAATTTGATTTAAAACCTCCTGCTGAATGCTTTGGGCTCTGGAAATGATAGTGTGCATGTGTGTCTGTGTGTGTGATCTGGAAGTGGTTGTCTCAGCCCAGAGGACTGGAGATGCCACTTTCATTTTACAGGAGCAACCAACCATTGATATCCAGCTTCAGTTCCTTTGCTCATGCAGATCTGATAGTTTCTGAGTCACTGAAACTCTCTTCTCTGACACAAACCACTTCAGGCTGTTTGGAGGTAATGATTCCTTTTTTTGGTAAGGTTATTTTGGTTATCACAAGTAGGGCCCAACAACTTCGGTGTTTCATCAGTCAAGTCAGGAGGTAGCAATGAGAAAAAAGGCTGACTCTGAGAAAGGACATCAGGCCACCATCAGGTGACCTTTCTACTGTCCAGGACCTAAGGAGGGTTTCTGGCTCCAGCTGAAGCAATGCATAGCCTTTTGGGAATTGATTTTCATTATTATTTGATTTCCTAGCAGTATACTTCCAACTAAAAATGCCGTTTGACAGATGAAAGGAAAGGAAAATCAATTGTATTTTGAGAATGTTTGGATAATATCACACCATCCCTTGGTGTTGCTGCAAATCAGAATTGGTGGTCACTAGTCATTTTTTTTTAACAACTTTATTGAGGTGGGATTGTTATACAGAATACTGCCCATATTTAATGCATACAATTTGATGGATTTAAACATATCCATACACCCTTGAAACCATCACCACAATCGGGATAATATACATATCCATCACCTCCAAGAAAGTCTCCTGCCCTTATGTTTATTTGTGTGTGTGTGTGTGTTAAGAACTCTTGAGATCTACCCTCTTAAGAAATTTTTAAGTGAACAAATACAGTATTTTACATACTACTGTTTTCAAAGCCCCTTGATAACATCTTCTAGTATAATTGACACCTTAAGTAGGGTAGGTCTTATTTCTACTTTATGATGAAAAAATAGACCTATGGGATATGTTTTCCCAAAGATCACCTTTGGATATTGTGCCAGTATCCAGAACCCAATTTTGGTTTTTGTCCAGTGTTCTTTGCATAAGACCTCTGGGTCTTAAGCCTGATCTGGCTCATTGACCTGGTAAACCTTCAAAAACCAAATGTTTAATGACCACCTTTGTCCCCACAGTTAGGATCAACAAATGTGATTGATGTCAGCTTCAAAGAGAGTTCATGAAACAAGTAGTTGGTGGAAGATAGTTTTGAGAGGAACTTCTACCCTTCACACGTGTAACTTTCCCTTTCTAGATTGCCTAGACGGAGACTTCCAGTGTCCAAGCAGGAATGTTCAAAGGTTGGTCATTAAACTTTTGGGGTGGTCTTAATTAAAATGTTGGGCAGTGAGGTGAGGCCTAGCCTGGTAGATTTGGTGTGGCCTCTTGAGTAGTTACTTTGTGTTAAACACTTTCCTAATCATTACAGGGGCATAGAGATGAAAGCAAAACAAACAAAAAATAGGATTCTACTCAAGCCAGCAGACAAGGTGGAAGCATACACAGAGATGCTTCCATTTCTGCTTACTCCAGTCCATCCTTCATTCTGCCAGCAGAGCAGTCTTTTGAAAACACATGCCCTTTCCCTGCTTAAAACTTTCTGGTGGTTCCCTGTTTCTCAGAGGACCAAGTCGAAGCTTCTTATCAGGACATAAAAGGCCTTCTCTGATTTTGCCCAGCTTCTCCCTCTGTACCCACCCCTCTGGCCAGGATCCCAAATCTCAATACCCTGGTGACCTGGATTGGGCTATGTATGAGGCGGGCGCTCCTTCGTGCCCAGGCCCAGTTCTGTCCTATGCATTCTCTCTCATGTCTAGTTTCTCCAGAGGTGCCACTTGAATGGATGCATGTTTCTTCATTTGTAGTAGGGGGATGATGGGACTTCCCTGGTGGTCCAGTGGTTAAGACTCTGTGCTTCCAATGCAGGGGGCGCAGATTCGATCCCTGGTCAGGGAACTAATATCCCACATGCTGCAGCCAAAAATAAAAAGGACAGTGTAATAGGGGGATGAATATTGGCACCTACATCATGGGCTTACTGTGAGGATTCAACCAAGTAACGCATGGTGAGGGCTTAGGCTGTGCCTGGCATAGAATATTTGTTCAATAAATGGTAGCTAGGTTTTATTATTATGCAGTAGAAGAAGCAAAGGTGTGAGGGTAAAATCAATATTTCTAGGTGCTCAGAGCACGTCGTGATTTTTCATGCCTCTGGGTGTTAACTCATGGTGGGCCCTCTGTCTAGAATGCTGTGTTAGTCTGGGTCCTCTGAGAAGGAGAAATTTAGGATTAAACGGCAAGGATTTTATAACCAACCACCTATGTGAGAGAGAAGGGGGGTGGGGGAGGGGGAGATGGGAAGGGTGGGAGTGCCCATGATGCAAGTCCATGATGCACGCCTGACCCCTAGTGAAGAGGAGAGAGAGTAGCTTAGGTGGAAGCTCTCTAGACTGCTATGCAGCTGAAGAAAGTTTCAGAAAAGCCTTTGGGGAGTCCAAAAGTCAGTGATCAGTACAGTCCTGTCCCTGATGTACTGTCATTGGTCAGGTGCAACCCATTGGAAGCGAGCCTTCAGCACAAACACTAGGATGAATTTCTGAGGCAGCAGCTCAATTGTGCTCCCTGTCCTTGGAGGCCTTTCCTCTTCCATTGAACTCCTGCTTGTACTTAAAGGGCCAACTTTAAATGTTTCCTCTTCTGGGAAACTTTTCCTTGAAGGAAATTCTCAGCATGTCAGATGATGGTCCCACTGCCTACAATGATCATCCCCAAATCTCTGCCTAGTTAATTTCTTTCTTTTTTTTTTTTTTTTTGCGGTACGTGGGCCTCTTACTGTTGTGGCCTCTCCCGTTGCGGAGCACAGGCTCTGGACGCGCAGGCTCAGCGGCCATGGCTCACGGGCCCAGCCGCTCCGCGGCACGTGGCATCTTCCCGGACCAGGGCACGAACCCGTGTCCCCTGTATCGGCAGGCGGACTCTCAGCCACTGCGCCACCAGGGAAGCCCTACCTAGTCAATTTCTAATGCACTTACTTGAACCCCTAGCATCTGAAAAACTACTGGGTGCTCAGGAAATACCTGTTGAATGAATGAATGAGTTAGTAGGACTTGGACAAGCAGATCTAAGGGAGAAGATAGTTGAGGCAGAGTGAACTGCTTGAGCAAAGTCAAGTAAGTATGTCTTGCCCCAAAACTATCATTTTAGGGAAAGTATATTATGATGCAAAACAGCGGGTATATTATGATGCAGAACAGTGGGGGCAGGAGTTTTTTCCTGGCAGTTGAAAATGATTCATATTTGAGAACTTTGTTAAAAACAATGTTTTGAGTATTTCCTGAGAGACTTCTTTCCTGAGAGGAAACAGAGTTGATGGAAATGGAATTTTACTGCTGCCAGGAAAAGTATGATAAAGATCAAATCTCTTACAACTACTACCAGAATAGAAATTTCCATAGAGCAAAGAGATTTAAAGGCCCACCTAATGGCTCATATGTATTTAGTGTTCAGTGCAGCTGAACTATAATTCTGTAATGGAATTTGACCAGTTTTGACAATCCAGTCTGTAACGTGTGAATTAGTGAAGACTCATCTTGACATTTGCTGACGCTGCCAGATGTTGGCCATATTTTTGATGGAAAGAAACAGGGAGCTGGCCAGGATCCCAAGTCTCAGTATCACTACCAACCGCCTACCACTGCCACATGTTGCCAGAGGAGATAGACGTGATGAGGATAAGGTCCCACAAAATCACTCATGATCAGCAACTGGAGATTTAACTCCTAATCTCTATGTAATGTTTTACCCTGGTGACCTGGGTTGGACTATGTATGAGCCAGGCCCAGGCCCAGTTCTGTCCTATGCATTCTCCCTCATGTCTTGTTTCTCCAGAGGTGCCACCTGAAGGGGCCCAAGTTTATCTGTAATAGGAGGATGAATATTTGCATCTACGTCATGGGCTTGCTGTGAGGATTCAACCAAGTACTGCATGCTGAGGGCTTAGACTGTGCCTGGCATAGAGTATTTTTTCAATAAATAGTAACTAGGTTTTATTATTAATATGAAGTAGAAAAAGCAATGATGTGAGGGTAAAATCTTAATATTTCTAGGTGCATATTATAAAAGTTGGTTGTTCATGCCTTCGGTGAGTGCCTGTTCTGTGATAAAGCTGCATGAGACTCTAGGCACATGGGGTGCTGTGGCCCATTCTGTAATTAATCTCACACACACAGTTGCTGATATCTAATTCTCCTTTCAAGTGAGGACAGTTCATTTTGACTCGTACATAAGTAAAATCACCTACTCCTCCACTGTGCTTTCTTCTCTTTCTCATTGGCCCATCTCTCTCACCTTCAAATTTCTATTATATTTCTTCCTAGGTTACATGGAAGAACCTAGGAAGAAATGAACATGGCTGCATGATATAGTCCCCTCCTTTGATTTTTGTTGATCAGGTTGGGAAACTCTTTGACCCAACAGCCCTTGCTTTACAGATCCTTTCTTCCATTTTAGTGGAATAGTTCACTTGGGATATTATGCATTTATTTCTGTCTTTCACTACTGAGTCATTGATTTCACCAAAGAGCTTCTCCTTTGTGTATGTTTATACACATCTCTCTTTACCATATTCCTCCTTTCTTTCCAAGTCTGCTGTTACATCAAGAATTACTCCCGTCTCACTTCTTTATCCTATTTGAAAGCCAAAAACAAGAATTGAATTATGACTGATAGGGAATAGAATATTATGATTGATGGATGTGTACCAAAGTAAAGGAAAGCAGTAAGTTTAAAAAGGAAAAGTAGTATTTGAAGTCCCAAAGGATCTCATACTCAGTATGTCCACATCTGAACTTACTCTCTGTGTCTTCTCTAAGCCTCTGACAGTTAACTCTCAAGATGTTTCTCAAATGGGTTTATTTCCTCCTTACTCCCATTGTCCTTGCCCTGGGCCTCACCCTCTTCATCTTACATCTAGACAACATAACTTCTTTCCTTATCTTCTTGCTGGTTCCCTCTCTTCCCTAGTCTAACTACACAGTGTCACAAAAGGGTGTACTTTTTTTTTTCTTTTTTAGCTTCTTGTATTGTAAAATGAGACAAGGATTCAAAACACCAAGCAATCAAATGAGTAGCTTAATACAGTATTACAAGGCAAACATACTTAAAATCTCCATCCAGATTAAGAGCTGGAACATTGTCAGCGATGCCGAAAGTCCCTCTAGGTGCCCTATCCCAATCATAAACCTTCCCTCCTTCCGAAATAACTATGATCCTGACTTTCATTTTTTTACTTTTTTAAAAAATGTTTATTTATTTATTTGGCTGTGTTGGGTCGTAGTTACAGCACGTTGGCTTCCTTCTAGTTGTGGCTTGTGGGCTCCAGAGCACACAGGCTCAGTAGTTGAGGCATGTGGGCTCTGTAGTTGTGGCACACGGGCTCAGTAGTTGCTGTGCGTGCTTAGTTGCCCTGTGGCATGTGGGATCTTAGTTCTCCAACCAGGGATCGAACCTGTGTCTCCCGCATTGGAAGGCGGATTCTTAACCACTGGACCACCAGGGAAGTCCCTATCCTGACTTTTAAAGTAATTATCTTCTTACATTTTTTAATCAAGAGGGTGCTTTTTAAAAATATCAGTCTTGCCATATCAAGTTAGCTCTAAATTCCCTCACAGGTTTTCTCAGGCCTACCTTTATAGCCTCCTTTCTATGACTACTTCTCTTCTCCCCAGTACCCTGGTTTCTGGCCATACTGGATTATTCACAGGATCAGATGCCTCTAGGTGTTTGCCAGATACCTCCAGGCACTTGCTCCTGCTTTTCCCTCTTTCTGGAGTTCCATCCATTCCCATTCTCTGATGAAGTCCTAGACCCTGCTCAAATGTGGATTCTTCATTGAAGCTGTCCTAGATCTCTCTTCCCTGACAGCCTGGGTCAGAATGAATCCCTCGCATCCCTGTGCTCTGTGCCCATTAGAGCTTTTTTTCTTGGGGTTGGTGGGGGGGGGCGGGTTGCGGGATCTTAGTTCGTTGACCAGGGATCAAACCCGTGCCCTGGGCAGTGAAAGTGCTAAGTCCTAACCACTGGACCGCCAGGGAATTCCCTAGAGCATTTTATACATGCTTCCATTACTAGTATTTGTCATAGTCTCTGGTACCTAACAGATTGCTTAATGCATAGTAGGTGCCTAATAAATGTTTGTTGAAAGTACGAATCTGTGCAATCATTCTTTAAAGCTTTTTCAGGGTGTCACGTTTTCTTCAGAATTGACACAAATCATATACTTGATCATATGATCAAGGTTGATGTGGACTCTTTCAGAGGCTGTTGTTCTGAACGTTACTACGGTTGAAATAAGTTTTTTCGCTGTATAAAGCTAGCACTGCTGTATTTTAATTCCTTGAGTTGTCTTAAAATGCTCAAGTTGTGTCACGCAAACAGGGACCGAAGTATGCTTTATAATAACTTAAGATTCAGATCAGTTTCTACCTATTTATTTATTAAAATAAATCAATACAAGTGATTTATTTTAATTCAGGTTCTCTCTTTCAATTACATTTTATGTAACCAGGATAGATTGACTGAGAAAAATTTGATTGACAGTTATCAGGATTTTTTTTAATTGAAAAGTATTATATGTGGTTAAAACTTATTTTTAAACTATAGAAGATATAAAAAAGTTTACATCCCCGCTTCATTTGCAGCCCTATTCCCCAGAGGTAACCACTGTTAAATTTCTTGTCTCGGTGTTCAAATTGTTTTTATGTGTATTGAATCATATACACACTTGTGCATACACACATGCTCATATGTTTATGCTCATGAATATATATCTTTTTTATGTACACAGTTGGAATCATACAATATATAATATTCTTTAATTTGCTTTTTTACTTGATGTGTGTTAGAAATAATTTCATATTGGTACATCTTGAGCTACTCATATATTTTAACATTTGCACAGTAGTCCATTGTTTGGATATTTCACGGTTAAACAGTCCCCTCCTGATGGATATTTGGATAATCCCGTTTTGTTTTGTTTACTGTTTTAAACACTGCTGTTAACAAACATCCTTCTATAGTTTTATTTACTCTTGTTTGTAGAATCACACAAGCTATTTTTAAAATAAAAATCAGAGTAATGATATTATTATTGAAAGTTTTTCTATTTTGATAGTTCATAGTTTAAAAATAAAGCCAGTGTAAAAAAAACTTTTGAAACAATAAGAATGAAAACCATCATCACACATTTGAACACACATATCTAAAAGTGTGTGTAAATATTATTTTGAACAATAATAGCTACCATTTAATGATCAACGACACTATCTTATTTAATCCTCACAGCACTATGGGGTAGGTACTGTTGTTCCCAATATATAGATGAAGTAACTGATTAGAGAAAGGTTAAATAACTTATCTGAGGTCCCACAGGTAGTAAGCATGAGAGTGGGGACTCTAAAACAGTGTGTACTCAACAATAAAAAGACACATAGCCCAATTGAAAAATGGTCGAAGGATCGTTTTTTTCCTAATTGAAGTATAGTTGATTTAAAATGTTGTATTAGTTTCTGGTGTACAGCAAAGTGATTCAGTCAGATATATATATATTATACATATATATTCCTTTTTAAGATTCTTTTTCCATTATAGGTTATTACAAGATATTGAACATAGTTCCCTGTGCTATACAGTAAGACCTTGTTGTTTATCTGTTTTACATAAAGTAGTATGTATCTGTTAATCCCAGGCTCCTAATTTATCCCCCCAACCCTTTCCCCTTTGGTAATCATAAATTTTTCTTTGTGAGTTGGTTTCTCTTTTGTGAATAAGTTCATTTGTATCATTTTTTTTAGATTACACATATAAGTGATATATGATATTTGTCTTTCTCTGTCTCATTTACTTAGTATGATAATCTCTAGGTCCATCCATGTTGCTGCAAATGACATTATTTCATTCTTTTTTATGGCTGAGTAGTATTCCATTGTGTGTATATACCACATCTTCTATATCCATTCACCTGTCGATGGACATTTAGGTTGCTTCCATGTCTTGGCTATTGTAAATAGTGCTGCAGTGAACATTGGAGTTGCATGTATCTTTTTGAATTATGGCTTTCTCCAGATATATGCCCAGGAGTGGGGTTGCTGGATCATATGGTAGCTCTATTTTTAGTTTTTTGAGGAACCTCCATACTGTTCTCCATAGTGGCTGTACCAATTTACATTCCCACCAACAGTGTAGGAGGGTTCCCTTTTCTCCACACCCTCTCCAGCATTTATTATTGGTAGACTTTTTGATGATGGCCGTTCTGACCAGTGTGAGGTGGTACCTCATTGTAGTTTGATTTGCACTTCTCTAATAATTAGCGATGTTGAACATCTTTGCAGCATTTGGGGCAAAAGATCTTAATAGCTATTTCTCCAAAGAAGATATGCAACTGGCCAATAACCACATGAAAATGTGCTCAATGTCATTAGTTGTTTGGGAAATGCAAATCAAAACTACAATGAGATACTACTTCAGGCCCATTAGTATGACCACTTAAAAAGAAAAAAGGAAAATAACTAGTGTTGCTGCCGATGTGGACAAATTGGGACCCTCATGCATTCTTTGTTGTTTGTCTGTTTTCATCTGAAAGTTCCATTTTATTTTCCATTTTGATACTAATCCCTTTCAATTTAGCTTCCTCTCATCGATGTACAATAGAAGTGGAACCTTAAAAATAATTACCACCTATTACTAGAATGTTTTATAACTTTTTGCTACATCATTCTTATTTAAAACATAAACTTATTTCCTCTTTTTAAAAATATTTTAATTTTATTGGCGTATAGTTGATTTACAATGTTGTATTAGTTTCAGGTGTACAGCAAAGCCTCATACATTTTTAGTGGGAATGTAAAATGGTGCAACCATTGTGGAAAACAGTTTGCCATTTTCTCAAAAAGTTAATCATGGAATTACCATATGACCCAGGACCTCTACTCCTAGTTATATGCCCGAGAGAAATGAAAACATATTTCTTCAGAAAAACTTGTACACAAATGTCCATAGCAGCATTATTCATAATAGCCAAAAGGTGAAAATAACCCAGATGTCCACCAACTGATGAATGCATAATTAAACAAAAGGTGGTATAGCCACACAATGGAATATTATACATCCATAAAAAGGAACAAAGTATTGATAAATCCTACAACATGGATGAACCTCAAAAACATTTCACTAAATGAAAGAAGTCAGACACAATATCACACAGTGCATGATTCCATTTATAGAAAAGGCTCAGAATATGCAGAAAGTAAGTTAGTGATTACCAAGGGCTGGGGAGGAGAGGAAATGGGGAGATGGAGGGTGACTGCTAACAGTTTCAGAGTTTCAATTTAGGGGATGAAAATGTTCTGAATCATGGCGATAGTTGCCCAACTCCATGAACATATTATAAACTATTGACATGTACACCTTAAATATGTGGATTGATATATATTGTGCAGCACTATAAAATCAGAGAGCCTTTAAAATATTGTTGTTCCTTAAAGGTCTGTCCTTGACTCTCTTTTTGTGGGGTGGTCTCATCCATTGTCATGCCCTCTATGTTGAATTTAGGCAGATGAAGAGCAAATCTCTTCTCCAGACCAGTCCTCTCCCCTGACCTATATTTGGGCCTGCCTACTGAAGAGGGCCACTTGCCTTTCCCACAGACACCTCAGAAGTACTAGTGTGTCCCAAACAGCTCATTCCAGTCACAAATCTGATTCTTCTGTATGCCCTGTCCGAGTGGATGCTGTTCCCACTTAACTGTCATCCATGAACTTAACCTCCCAGTCCTATTAGTGTTTTCCTCTAACAATTCCATCTACTCTTTTCCATTCTCATGGCAGAAGCTATCTATGGCCCAGGCCCTCAAAAGTTCCTGCCTAGGTGAATGTGGTCACATGTACCCCAGGGTGCTTGGTGCCTGTCCAACCTTGCCTCTCCTTCAGGCCATCCTCCTTAAACGTTTTCCTTCAGCAATAGGGGAGCTCCTTGGAGATCACTCAGTCACTCCTTGCCATCTCCTGCCTTTGCACTTGCTGGCTCCTCTGCTAGATCTTCCCTCTTGTTTCTTAGTCTGTCTAATGTCTCATTTTTGTCAGACTTGCTTCAGGCATTAAATCTAAGAAGTCTTGGTTAACCCCTAACTGGGTTTGAGTTAGACACCCTCCTTGCCCCCTCTTGCCTATAGCTCTTCTGATGTTACATTCACCACACTAGATTATAATGATCTATTTGAGTGCCTGTCTTCTCTACCAGATTGTGAATTTTTAGAGACTACAGCCATGGGGGAAATCTTTATGTACTTTCTCCATGTCTGTGTGTGAGCAGGGTGAGGGGAGTCCCTCCTGTAGTAATGAAGCCTCTTCTCAGGGAGTCCTTTGTTCACAATTCTATCTAAAATTGCAATCTCTCCAAACACTTCTTATCTTCCTCCCTTGATACTGCTGTCCGTAGCGTTTATGACTATCTATCATATTGTATATTTTACTTATCTTGTTTATTGTCTGTCTGTCTTCTCCCACTAGAATATAAGCTCCACGAAGGAAGGAATTTTTGTCTGTCGGTTAACTTGTATTCTCACTTCCTAAACCAGTACTAGGTACGTGGTAGGCACCCAGAGAATGTTTGTTGAATGATTGAAAGAATGTTTGCCTCAGTCAGCTGCCTCAGAGAGTATGTTATGAGTGTACTGTCTGGAGCCAGAATGCCTGACTTCGGATCCTACCCATGACTTTTTATCTGTGTGACCAAGGGCAGCTTACATAAGTCTCTGTGCCTGAGTCTCCTTTTCTGTAAAATGGGGCTAAAAGTTGTTTACTGCACGGAGTTGTCATGTAGATTAAAAAAGTAGGTCTGTATAATGTATTACAAGAGTGCCTGGTAATTAGTAAATGTTCAGTAAGGATTAGTTATTATTATTTCTCTCTTGGGAAGTTGGCCTTAGAGATACCTAGTATAGCTATGTGTTTATTTCTGCATTTCCAGAGCCTAGTCTGTTATTGCTTGAAAGTATCAAATAATTCTTTGTGAAATAAATGTTTGAATGGAATTAAAACAGATTTTTCAACACTATTATTTTGTCTTCATATTAGTGTTTTGGATTTTTAAATAATTATTATAGCAGCTCGTTTAAATTAAATATGTGAATATCTAAAGGAAAACCGTAAACATTTTAGACAGAAATGGGAACTTTTGAACTTTGACCTTTATTAGAGCAGTAAGCCCATTCAGACTTCAGTTTTTGAGGAATATTGTTACTGTTATCAAATTCCAGGCTAGGCTTGGACTAGTAGATCTGTCTCAGTTGAGACCCTTTTTACCTCCTTGCTTCGTTTTCATCAGCTTCAGAGCCCTCCATCTTTTGCAGCCAGGAAGGAAATTGGTCCAGGCTTGTAAAGACTGACATCTAGTCAGGGTAGGCATCTTAGTCAGTTTCCCGAAATCTGATGCAGAAAGGCAGAAAACTACTCATTTTCATATCTTGGAAAGTGAAACTGTATGTGTACTAAGCTCCATCTGGCAAAAGTAGTATTTAATATTTGTTCCTTACTCTTTTCAGAAAATGGAGGCGTGGGTGGTGGTGATGGAAATTAACACTTACTGAGTGCCAACTATGGGTCAGGCACTCTCTATATGTTATTTTGTTTAATCCTCATAGGAATATAGTATGGCTCCAATTTACATATAGGGATACTGAGGCATATAGTGGTTAAGTAAGTTGCCAAATATGACATACCTTGCTAGTAAGTGGCAGGGCCAGCGTTTTGATCCGAGGTCTTCTTGACGCCCACTGTCTGTATCAGTCACACACTTGG
This sequence comes from Leucopleurus acutus, assembly GCF_964270905.1. NCBI lineage: Eukaryota > Metazoa > Chordata > Mammalia > Artiodactyla > Delphinidae > Leucopleurus > Leucopleurus acutus. The sequence goes on along the minus strand of NC_139148.1, from coordinate 119,871,419 downwards.
ATAAGAGATCATACCATTATTGTTCATCTCAAATGTTGATAATTTGTTCTTTTGGCAAGTTTTGGCTACTTTTCAAAAGTTGGCATACAGTTAAAACAACCTTGGATTTCTTAAAGTTAAGAAACTTGTAGCTTCATTGGTAAGAAGTTAAGTCCTAAAAGTATACTGGAAAGTATATTCAAAGAGCAAATTAAAATTAATAGCTGTAAAACTATACTTTAATATTTATCTTACATATACACTGTGACTCATTTTATGTAATATAAACTAGAAAATTATTTTAGATATGTAAAGAATCCTTAACACGATTACATATGCTTCAGTTATTCTAAAATACTTTTTTTCTAATATTTTTTCTTAGAAAACACTTAGGGGAATTTTTTTTTCTTAAGCCTTCAGAATTTTTGGAAATGTTGCATTTTCCGCTAATAAAATTTTTCGAATTTCTCCTCTAACTCCGAAGCATATGACTCAGGCTGCTGTGTGGCCCTGATGAGTGCTATTTTATATGCTTCTCAGGAATGATGCTAACAAATGTGTTCTCCTAAGTGGTAGACTTCATAGATAAAATCATTTTGAAGTTAAAGTCCACAAGTAACATAGAATTTTTCTCCCTGGACAATTCTCTGTGCAGCACACAGTGTAATTACAGCAGACCCAACTCTACTACCAACAACACTGTAATGTCAGTCCTATGTCCTGTTTGTCTTCTCCTCTGGAGGGTTTCTGTTCTTATCAAAACAAATCAGAGTGCTGTGTATATTGCTAGTCCTCAAGAATTATTATTTTCTGTGGTAACTGTTTAATTCAGACACAGATGCTACAGAAGTTACTCCCCAAGGTACCATGTGCCTAAGGCATTTTAAAAACTTGAGTATTTTTCAGTGTGATACTGCTACTCTGGAAGAACTATATACATAGTGGTTTACTTTTACAATGGAGTTAGAGCTAACATTTCTAATATATTAAGAGATTTATGGCCGATGTGCATTTGTATTCTGGCTCTGCTACTTAGCTGGAAGACTGAGTGATTTAGTTATCCTCTCTGTCCTTCAAGTTCCTCGTCTCTAAAGTGGGGATGATAAAACCTACCTCATAGCTTTGCTGTGAGGATTATTATCCGGGATTACATAATCTTGATTTATACATTTATTTAAGATAGTGTAGTATTGGGGTTAAGGATGCAGGCTTGAAAGTCAGCCTGTCAACATGCAAATCTTGGCTCTGTTCCTTTCTAGCCACCTGACCTAGAATAAGTCATATAATCTCTTAGTGGTTCAGTTTCCTCATCTATAAAATGGGAAAACTAGTAGCTACTTACTTCATTGGGCTGTTATCAGGAGTAAATGAGTTAATCCATATGAAATGCTTTGAAAGATACCAGGCACATGGTAAATCTTGAATGGATATTAACCATTATAATTATTCTCATCTCCATTTGTCAGCATGCAGTATCAATGTTCATTTACTGTGCTCACTAAACTGAGACCTCTTTGGGAGACTGGGCACAATCTTTTTCCTCTTTATATCTTCTGAGCCTGACATAGTAGGTACTAAATTTAAAATATTTGTGGAATGAATGAATTAGTGAGTGAAAGAATACCTTCATGCTTCTCAGATCTACCCTTTCCCCCCTCTCCACTTCCTTTGGAACTATTCTCTTTCTCCCTCCCATGAATCACATGGTTTTTGCAGCTGAACTCACCACGTTTTCTAGAATAAAAGTTTGGAAATACTTGGTCTAAAAACAGAACAATCTTGTTAGATCCAGGCTGTACTACTTATCATAGTCTCATATTCTGCCTCATTAGATGATGCCTCCCCCACTACTTAACTGTGAAGCAAGGGATTACATCTTTTTTCCTCTCTGCTCGCCAGCACCCAAAATAGAGTCTGGGGTATAGCAGGTGCTCGATAAATGATGTATGAATTGAACAAAGAGCCTACGTGGTTCCAAGAGATGAGTTCACTCACTTCATACCTTTATCCCAGATGGAAAGAAAGAGCTGTCCTTTCACACCAGTGACGGTTTCAAGGTTATTAGGAGCTGTGGGATCTGCATCTGATATATTTTGAAGTAACACATTTCGAACCTCAAATTAGGCACACTATATATGACAGAGAAGAGCTTGAAACAAGACATTTGAACGACTTCTGTTTCGTAAAATTGGATACTGATGCTTTTCTTCAGTGGTGGTTCTTTTCTCCTATCACTTTAAACCTATAAATCTGTTATATTTCTTTTTCTTTCCTGGTCTGTCCCAAGTCCTCAAACAGTAAATTAGATTAGAAATAACTCATTAGAGCTTTGCAGTTATTGGACAAGGAAAGCTGGCATCAGTGGTGCAATTTTACTCTCGCTGCGTCACTCCACCTGGAGCAGCGTGGAAATACCTTCTCTAATTATAGTCATTAAAAGTCTAATGGGGCTTCCCTGGTGGCACAGTGGTTGAGAGTCTGCCTGCCCATGCAGGGGACACGGGTTCTTGCCCCAGTCCGGGAGGATCCCACATGCCGCGGCTGGCCGCTGAGCCTGTGCGTCCAGAGCCTGTGCTCCGCTAACGGGAGAGGCCACAACAGTGAGAGGCCCGCATACTGCAAAAAAAAAAAAAAAGTCTAATGAACTCTTCTGTTTTAAAAAAGCCTTTTACGTGTTCTTCTGTTAAGCAGTTTCTTTTCAGTTGTGCCATATATGTTGTTGATAATTGCCATTTATATATTCTTCTGGCTTTATACAGTTGGTTTCATTTTTCATGTTATTAGACACATAGGTATTATATGTAAAGTTGTGTGGGTAAAAAGAGGTCATTCTTTATTCAGTCTCTTAAAGATATTCTTCTTTTTTTTTTTTTTAAGATATTCTTCTTTTTACTGTTCTTCCTGTGAGGATTTACTGTGTCTTCCTTCTGGTAACACAGTAAGGCTACAATATTTGCCTGGTTATAGGAATATTTAGCTCTTTCATGTTTGAATTTCTTGTAGCATATGGGTAAATCCAATCCTGGTAGGAAACTCCTTTTTTTTTTTTTTTTTTTTGCAGTATGCGGGCCTCTCACCGTTGTGGCCTCTCCCGCCGCAGAGCATAGGTTCCGGACGCGCAGGCCCAGCGGCCATGGCTCATGGGCCCAGCCGCTCCGCGGCATGTGGGATCCTCCCAGTCCGGGGCACGAACCCGCGTCCCCCGCATCGGCAGGCAGACTCTCAACCACTGCGCCACCAGGGAAGCCCGAAAACTCCTTTTTAAAACACATAAAAGTGAATCTTTTTTTTTTTTTTAAAGTGAATCTTTTGTATTGTAAAAAATAATATACATACACTTAAAAAAATAAACCATTTTGTCTTAACAGGCTTCACACATTATAATTGCTTCTTTTACAAGTGTAATTATCTTAAAGTTTCAGTTCCTAAAATCAAAGTTTAAAAGTGCTCGTATCAATGACTGCTAGTGGGTACCACATTTCTTTTTGGGGTGTTGAAAATGTTCTAAAACTAGATTGTGGTGGTGTTTGCACAACACCGTGAACATAATAAAAATTATCGTATTGTTAAATGAGTGAAATCTGTAGTATGTGGACTGTATAGAAATAAAGCTGTTATTTTAAAAAAAGAAAGGTACTCATATCACTATTAAGAAGCTCTGCCACTTACTAGCTGGCTGTGTGGCCTTGAGTAAGTTGTTCTTTCTGTGCCTCGGCTTCCTCATCTGTACATGGTGGGAATAATATTACCTTCCTAATGGGCTGGTTGTGAGCACAAAATGAGTAAATACATGTAAAGGTCTTAAAATTGTGCTTTGGACCACAAAACCTCAACGTTATTTCTTTCCTATTGTATGTAGAGCTCAGAAGAAAAGTCTGGGGCTAGAGATAAAAGGAGATAACTCTCGTATAGATGGTAATTAAAGCCATATGTATGGATTAGGTTATCCAGGGAGAGCATGCGAGTGGTGAAGGACAGAGAGCTGGGGGCTGAATCTAGAGAGATACCAGCATCTAGTAATATAATATGGGGCCAGGACAAGCAAATTTGGCAAAGGAAACTCAAAAAGAGTATCCAGAGAGTTAAGAGGAGGTGTGATGTCATGGAAGCAGAGGAGCAAACAGTCTTCAAGGGGGAGAAGACGGTTACTAGTGTTAGTACTAGTGAGAGGTTAAGTAAGAAACTGTCCATTTGATGTGGCAGGTTAGAGCTGTGGGAGTAGGGCAGGAACCAGCTTACAGAGAGAGGGCGGGAAGAGTAAAGAGGGAGGTGAAGAAGTAGACATAGTGAGTGTATTCTTTTGAGAGGAGGCTACTCATTTTTCAGCTGCTGATTATTGAGCTCTTACTATGTGCCAGTCCCTGCTCTAGGTTAGTGGTATACCAGGGAACAAAACCAAACAAACAAAAAACACCCAAATCCCTGCCCTAAAAGAGCTTTGCTTTATACAGGGCCTATCTAGAGAAGGAGAGAGATAAGGCTGGAAGAGGATCCATTGTCAAGAAAAGTGTGTTTAAGAAAATAAGGACTTAAACTAAAGATTAAAGCTAAGAAGCCATGGGGAGATGGAGAGTGGTGAGAGTGGAGATGAAGCAGTTCATAATATAAGGGAGATGGAAAATATTGGTGCAAAAAGATGGGAAGATAGAGCTCAGGAACATAGGCGGAGGCTCTTTATCAGTCTGAAACAGGAGAAGAAATCCACTGTTCTGAAACTGGAGGGCGAGACCCGATGCTCACACACAACAGGGCCAGCAGAGGACCCTGATTTTCTAAGGGATGTAGGAGCAAGGTCGCCCACATAGAGAAACGAGTGTGGTAGGGAACTTGAGGAGAGTCATGAGGCTTTGAAATAGAAACTTAGGGTAAGTGGAGAGTGCAACAAACGAGGACAAGTGGGAGGTTTGTGGAGTGGCACTGAGGAATTTGTAATGGCGTGAACTTCACATTAGTGTGATTTTAGCAAAACATTCTTAGCTTTGTTCAAGCAGGAATGAAGACAGCCATTTCTGAGACTGGTCCTGGAATTAGGGCTTTGCAGGTCAATTGTGGCAGAAAGCCTGGTTGGGAAGAAATTGAGGGAGCTGGTGAGAGAATAGTTTCCACGAGTGAACACTTCATAGGAAAAGTGAAGGTAAGGCATTTGAGAAACTGAGAGTGGGATCAAGAGACTAGAGGTTTTAAAGAGCTATTGTAGTAGGAGTGAAAGAGCTGAAAGCCTAAGAGAGAGAGTGCTTTTGTTCTTTGAGCTGTCAGAGATGAAGCAGTAGTTGGTAAATCCTAGTCTGTCACTGTAGAGTAGTTGGCTAAAGTAGAGCAAAGGTGAAGATCCTTAGAGCAAAAGAGTTCTGGGACTTGACAATCTAGGTTTCTGGATCAGTTGTCCATGTGGATGATGGTATTTCCAATTGCAATGGCAAGAGGTAACATAGGGAACAGAACTGAAAGCTGAAGTTCAAAGTCTTCTGTTGATGTCAGTAAGTGACCAGAGAGCTGTTTGGTAGAGATGATGAAGGCTAGTAAAGGTCACTTGAGATAACAATGTCCAAGAACTATGAAACCGGAGTATGGAGTTGGTTGTCCACATAGACATTAAAAGTTCACAGGATGATGGCAGGGGATGGGATGGAAAGGCCTCCAGTGACCCAAATAAATAAGGGGAAATGTCCAGGAGACATGATGTCCATGATGAGGAGGGGTAAAAGCGTCTGTCTCCAGATCATATGAGCCTAAAAGGAGGAGGGGCTTTTCGTGAAGTTGGATTAATGGAGTGGAGTGCACAAGCGATGTGGGGGCAAGAGGAGACTGACCCCTAACTGTCTGGGGAAGAGTCTTCAGAAGAGAGCTAAGTCTTAGGGAAAGCAGGTGTTTGTAGGGAAGGCTTTCTGTGTTAAGGATGTAGAGAGTTTGGTTAACAAGGATGGCAGATTGTACAGGGCACAGTTTAATCACTGAGTTAGGAGTGAGGGAGGGAAGGGGAACAGTGGCATCATGAATGTGGGGTGGAAGAAAGAAGCACAGGGCAGTATGAGAATAAGGATGAGGGTGGGAAGTTGGATGAGAGTCATGGGTTGAAGTAATTAGATTTTGGGTCCCACCACCCCCCCTTTTCTTTTTGTAAAAATCTTCCGGAAATGCCATGTGAATAGTTCAGTGTGTCACAGGTATACCTGGAAATTGCTCCCACCAGTTCTTTCCCTCTGCAGATGCTGTCTGGGTCTGAGCCTGACTAGAGTTCTAGGTTATGTGCTTCCTACCCCAAACCCCAAAGTTTATTTTAACTAATGTGAGTCTACTTCCTGCAAAATAGAAACTGTAACAATGAACGTGCTGTATTAGAAGTGTAGCCAAAATCCTTAGTTATAACATACTTATTTGATTTTTTCAGCTATATTAAGATATAATTACCATACAACATTGTGTAAGTTTAAGGTGTACAACATAATGATTTGACATATGTATACATTGAGAAATGATTGTCACATTAAAGTTAGTTAACACATCCATCACCTCACATAGTTACTGTTTTAAAATTTTTAAATGTTTATTCCCAGGAGTGAATAAAGGAATTTCTTCCTAGTATTTTATGGTCACCATCAGAGCCCAAATCCTGCTTTCACTATAGTAACTGGGTGGCTGGCTGTTTATTCATCTAAATAAATATATCTACTTATTTATTTATAACGAAAAGAAATAAGATGGCGAAAGTAAACCGTAGGAATGACATGGTGGATGGCATTATGCTGCAGACAACTGCTCAACCCAACCTTACTTAAACATTTACAAAGCCAGTTTTGATTAGCTGTTTAATCCTGATTATCAGATAGACTCCAATCCACTAAACCAAGTCCAGAGGTGATTATTACTAAGATTTATAGCCATTGACACCACAAAATCTTACAATTTACCTGTTTGGAATTTGGGTCTGTGTGTGGATTATTTAAGAAGTAAATCAAGTGTTCACTATGTTGGAAACAAATAGACATTAGTAAAATCGAAACCCTTAACAAATCTTACTCCAGTTTGTTATATACCAGTTAACAGCTAGAGGTTATCTGTGTTCTTGCAAGAGTCACTATTTCTTAGGGTCAAGAAATGTAAATATAAATGTATAAGCAAACATTAAATATAAATGTATAATCAAACTTTCTTTTGGAGGATCACATTAAAATCAGAAGATTTACAATGAGGTTTACATGATGGAGATTCTCACACGACAGTCTGAGCAATCTCTAGAGTGGTCTACAACTTTGCTTTTGCCAAGGGAGTTTCTTTCTTAAGCTTTAATTATTCCCAAAGCAAATCCATTCAAACATATCAAAAACGAATGGGACAGTATTTGGCAAGCATAAGCATGTTTTAACAGTGATTCCAAAGGTTTTTAAAGAGTTTAGTTGTAATAATGATGAAAACTTAGAAAAGCGGAGAATTAATCAGTGTTCTCTTGCTAAGAACAGTTAGTTGGAAAAGATTGCTTTGGGCCTTAAATAGAGGGAATTATGGATAGAGGCAGTAGTTCCTGAAAGGTGGCTACAATATTGAAATGTCTTTTAGAGTATTTTATCTATCAACTGGATTGAGCACTCCCTTGTTTAGAAACTCTAACTGATATAGTTTGCACTTAGTCTTAGGCCCATCAAGGGTCTGACTATATTCAGACCCCCTCTACAGCTCCCCTCCCCCTACATTCATACACTCACACTTTTCCCTCAGAAATCCCCAACCTGTCCTGATATTACAAAGAAATTACTTTTAACATTAAGAAACACATTCATGAAAAAGCAGAAACATTTATGGCGATTTTTCTAAACCTCTTAAAAGCAGAAGCTCTAGAGGGGTTCCTAATTGCATTCTGTCCCACATTGCCCCCGGTCACTAAAATCAAACAAGGGGCCACTGCTGCTGGGACACCAGCTGGAAGCCACATTTTATGAATAGGAAAACGGAGATGTGGAGAGGGGAAACTGACCCTCAGAGTTGGCTTTCTGGGAGAATAAGCCACTGAGTTTAGCACAGGAATGATGCTTATCACTGGGCCTGGCTCATTGGAGGCTCTTTAAATATTTGTTTCAGTAAAAAGAAGGGATGGTCCTTGGGTTTAGAGGATTTGACAAATACCAAAGCCCCAATGCACATACTATTTAATTTGATTTGGAAACAACGGTAGAAGGTAGAGGCCAGCTGTTTCCAGATCTAAACCTATGACCCTCTCTTTGTCCAGAGCCACTCGCTGCTCTGACCATCTTCTTGTCCCCTTTAGTCAGGGTGCTGCCTGCCTGTGTGCACACTTACCCCTCCCTCTGGGCGCCCAGCCTCCCCGACATTGCAGGGCCGAGCCTGTGCCTTCTTATAGTTCTGTACATGTAATTTCACATGCTGGTTATTTCTGCCTCCGACCTAGTGCCTAACCCAGAGCCCTCCACTTGCTGATACTCCCCAGATTCCAACCCTCAAGCTGAGTCAGTCCGGTTTAATCAAATGAGTGTGCCATAACCTTTGAGAAGCCATTTGAAGTTGGCTTTAGATCCTTTTTTGCAAGTATTTCGAATGAACTATATTGAAGTCCTGAGTGAAGTCACAAAGAACTGTTCTGTCATAATGTGCTAAGTAAATAGTATCTGGTCAATGTGGCATAGTTCATTTAAGGAAATACTCATGATCATTTGGATTTTGCAAGTGTGCCTCCTTTCTCTCTCTTTCAGTTTTACGAAGATTGTATCTTTCTGTTTTTATTCTAGTTAAGAAAATGTGTTGATTTCATTTGTGCCACTGCATTTCAAGTGTAATAACCCTACAGATGTATTTCAATTATTTGTATTAGGATTACAGTTTTTTACACAGATATTTTTTTAAATCTGTGTTGGAAGCAACTAGTTAGTGGCAGCAAAGGAATTTGCTATTTCACTGTGCTATATGAACGCAACTAACATTTTTTATTTACTGTATGAAGGCACTGCCTCACAACTGCCTTGTAAGTCATCATCAGCGTCATCCTTATTTATACAGATAGGGAAACTGAGACTTAATGTAGTTAAGGAAATTGGCCAAGGTCACTTAGGTGTAGTAAGTGGCAGAACCAGGATTTGAACCCAGACATCTGGCTCCAGAACCAACGCACTCAGCCAGTATTCTCCTCTTCCTCACCATCTCTTGTATGACCACTTTGAAACAACCTGGTAATTGCCAGGGTCTCTGAAAGAAGGCCATTAGAATGGCAAATGTCAGAGTGCCTCTGATTTTTGAGCATCAAATATATACCCATTAGAAGATATTTATAATACAGTTAAACTTTGAGACACTAGCCTTGATCAAACTTTATTCTCATCTCAGGTCATCACTTAATGATCCCTGGTAATCTCAAATGGCTGTAAATGATACTCTGATTTTGGAGCCATGCTGGTTTAATCAGATGAGTGTGCCATAGCTGTTTGTCCATAATCCTTCCGTCACTCCATCCATCCATCCATCCATCCATCCATCCTTCCATCTATCCAGCTATAGAATTCTTCATCTGCTTATAACGTACACTGAGGTGTTGCTTATCTTTATTGAGGAAGCAAGTCCCAAATGTATACTAAGTGAATGAGACAGGGAGCTCCAAGAATCACTGGCTAATCGCCTTGAGGGGAAAGTCAATTTGTAAAGGTTTGTCAGTTTTATGTATCTACAGCCCTTCATATGTTACAGGGTCTCAGATTAGGTTGCTGAATGTGGCATAGTTGAACCTTCAGTTTACTTTTCAGGGAGATTGATGCAGATAATTCCAGTCCAGGAGAGCAGCAGCTGGGGATAAACTGGGATACTTAGAGAGAAAATGAGGAGGGATACCAGCTTGCTGAGAGCAGAGCCTTCTTGCGGGGGGGACTAGTAATAGAAAATGCAGTTAGAATGTGTAGACAAGGTCAGGCTGCGTTAGAGAAGCCCTGAAACCAAGCACAGTGTATAACTGAAAATAAAATTCTCTTTTGTCATTGTATCCAAATTCTAGCTGTGGAGCATGGCACATGTGACATACACAGTAGGTTTTTTTAATGATTTGGATCATATTCTGGATTAGAAGAGGCCAAAATTACCCAAGGCTTGGACATGTGTTAATCTGGAACTCTTCCTAGCCTAACTAACTCTACCTGGCCCTAGTCAGCCTCTGCATTTCAGCAACTGCTATTCTTCCTTCCTCCTTCTGTTTACTTAGCAGTGTGCTGCAAATGTGTTTCTGTGCTTCCTTCACTTATGTCCTACTTCTTTCTGTCAATCCATGAGATTGTATCTCAGGAACTGAGGTGCAGCCCTAGCTCAGAGGTCAGTGAGAGGTGGAGTACAGGAAAAAGGAGCTAAGTGATTGAGCTTTACTCCAGTCTGCCCCTGCTTGCCAACTGATGGTCTCCCACAATGGCAAAAGGTGAAAGAGTGAAAGAAGGCGGGGAGAGTTGTTGGGTGGCAGGGTGGCAAGGGCAAGATTGGTAACCTTGGAGGGCAGGTAGAGGGTATGGAGCTTAAAACCTGCTCATGCACCCTGGACAAGGCAAGATATGTGGGGGCCTGGTGAGCCATGGGCTCCTCTTCTTTGAGTTATAACCTGAGATTTCCCAGTCCCAGGAACATAATTAGCTAGGGGAACTAGGAGGAAAGAAGGATATTCCCTAGGGAAATCAGCACTTAAAAAAAATCGTCTTACTAGGTTTCATTATTTGTCAGCTCCATTGCAAAATGGTCTGTGTATAAAATATTTTTAAACCTCATTAAAAATTTTTTTGCCTTTTCTACTATCAGGGAAGCTAAAAATTTTGGTAAGCGGCAGTTTTTGTGATTGAAATATGCCACTTGTTATGTATTTGAGTTGTTTTTCTACAGAAGCTTTACTGTAGTCTCAGCGTAGGAATAACAAAAACTGAAGGGAGAAAATTCTCTTGCATGTTTTTTGAATATTGATGAAAGGAGAGATTTTCCTTACAGCTGTGCTGCTCTTGAACGTTGAGTTTAATTCTTCTAATTTGGAGTTGCATTTGAACAAATCACTTTCTTCCCCAGCCCATTGTACTGGCAGCCATTTCAACCTACAGCCCTCCTTCCCTAACACACCCCACCCTTTGGGAGGGTCTCTCGGAGCAGGAGGTGTTTGCTGTGACCAACTTGATCTTAGTAGGGATTAGACTTAAGTCATGAATTGGCATTTCAAATTTATAAGCATTTAGTGGTGTGGGTGAAAACTACCAGGGAAGAAAAAATGAGTCTCATTTTCCACTTGGAGTGGGGTATCTCAATTTTGTGTTGATTTCCCCATAGTGCTCTTTAAGACTGGAAGCTATGATCCAAGAAATAGTGATGCTGATTACATGCTATTGTTTTACTCATTTGTTAGTAAACACTTTGTGCAAGTGTCGTTACTGTTATATCAAATGTGTGTACAAATAAATAGTATCTGTTAATCATTGAGATGTTATTTTAAAAATGCCATTTATTTTCACTTCCAGAAAGCACAGGGGTAATGTTATATTGTTTAAATGTCCTTTGACAGCTTTAGCAGAGCCTGTTTTTTTTGGCCGCACTGTACGGCTTGCGGGATCTTAGTTCCCCGACCAGGGATTGAACCCGGGCCCACAGCAGTGACAGCACTAAGTTCTAACCACTGGACAGCCAGGGAATTCCCTAGCAGAGTCTTTTTTGTGTGGAACTTTCTACAGGTCGGTGATCTCTGCTCTGCTTGCAGAGGAATCAGCGCTGTACAAAATGCGTTGCCCCACTTTATGATTATTAAATGAGATAGACTTGAGAAGAGAACAGCGCGTGCCTGGCTGATTTGAATTGTGTTTGCCGTGTTCCTAGCCTCTTTCCATAGTGCACACTAGCTGGGTGATGGGCCTTCCTGAAAACCTTTTCAACTTGTCCTTGTATGCTATAGCAGGTTATATTCATGGAAGTCAAAGTAATATAAATCTCACCTGATTTCTTCACAGAAACAATATTACGTTGAGGATTATATTTCTGGACTGATGCCTGAGGTTTTTTTATTTAATAGAAATGACCATAACCACCATTTTTACTCAACTATTTAATCAACGGGAAATGATTAATCTGAATACTGCTCAGGATAAAATGGTCTGAAGTGTATATAAATCAATTCACAAGGCTTCACAATAACCAGTCGCATTAAATTATGTTTAATGAGTTAGTGTCAGTAGACTATACAAGGTTCTTATTGTCATAATAACTGCCTTGTTTTTACTGCAGCTAATCAGAAGTTTAAAAAATTCACTTTATGCAAAGTCAGGGAACTCATAAAGGATTTCTTTGGTTAAATGTTGACAGGAATGTTTGAGGAGAATTTTCGGGAGACTTGGAGTTAATGGCTTTTCGAAAAGTTGAATTGAGATTTCTTGTTTTGCTTTGCTCATTGTAAATTCCCTGTAGCAGACACAGATTTCGGATAACGGGTTATTGATCTCTCTTGATTTGAGTTGCCATCGGGAAGCCTTTAGTGAGGAAGTGACAGTTGAGAGATCTGAAGGGTGGTTACCAGAAGGTAAAGAGAAGAGGGAAGAGTATTCCAGTGGGGGGAAGCAATGGAGTAGAAGCCCAGGGGCAGGAAGGCACCTGGAGCTCACCTGGGATGGAAAGAGGACCAATGGGCTGTAACAGAGTAAGCAAGGAGGAGAGTCTTCAGGAGAGGTTGGAGAAGTGGGAGGAGAAGACCTGACTGTGCAAGACCTTGCAGGTCAGAGGAAGGATTTTAGTTTTCAGTTTTAATGTCAGGGGGAAACTGATTAAAGCAGGGACTAGAGGAGCAATATCGTCAGGCTTGTGCTGTATGTGGTTGTTGTGTGGTCATGGCTGGGTCAGCTCTCAGAATACTACACAGCCCTCATTCTTGGCACTTAGCTGATTTGTGTAAGTACTTGATTAATATCTTGTCTCCGTCACTACACTGTACGCTCCATGAAGGCAAGGACTGTTTCTATTTATTCATCACTCTATCTCCAGTGTCTTGCACATAGTAGGGACTTAATATCATACTAAACCTTGTGACCTGCTACAAAGCAAGCGTGTTAACTTTTGTTTTTGAGGTGAAGTTTGCGTAACAGAATTAACCATGTTAAAGTGAATGATTCAGTGGCATTTAGTGCATCACATGGTGTGAAACCATCAACTCTGTCGTGGTCCATAACATTTTCATCACTCCAAAAGGAAGCTCCATACCTGTTAAGTAGCTACTCCCCATCTCTACCCTCTCCCCAGCTCCTGGCAACCACCAATCTCCTTTTTATTTTAATAGATTTACCTATTCTGAATATTTCATATAAATGAAATCCTACAATATGTGACCTTTTGTGTCTAGCTTGTCATTTAACGTAATGTTTTGAGGTTCACCTATGTTGTAGCATATATCAGTACTTCATTCCTTTTTATGGCTGAGTAATATTCTGCAGTATTCCATTTTGTTTACCCATTTATCAGTTGTTGGACATTTGGGTTGTTCCCTCATTTTGGCTATGTAAATAATGCTGCTATGAACATTAATGCACAAGTTTTTGTTTCAACACTGGTTTCCAGTTCTTTTGGGTGTATAAGTAGGAATAAAATTGCTGGCTCATATAGTAATTATTTGCTTAGTTTTCTAGTAAACCACCAAAATGTTTTCCGCCAAGGCTGAGCTATTTTGCATTCCTACCAGTACGAGAATTTCATTTTCTTTACATCCTCATCAATACTTTTTATTTTCCATATCTGTTTTAAAGCCTAGCCATCTGAGAAGGAGGTCATCTTTAAAATGCATGAATGAACCACCCCTTATTTGCAGTGAACATCTTGTTCTTTGATACCTCATCACATTGATGCTCAACATTATGAAAAATTGTAGTGAAGCTCAAAGGCACACTGGACTGAATTGGATTCTAAATCCACAAAATCTGTGTCCAACATCATTCTGGTACATTGCCTTCTAAGAAAGGCTTGCAAATATTAGGAGAATCCCACCTTTTCCTCTTGCCATCATTCTTTAGGATCGAAGATGAGGTCTAAAGGACTAATCTGACATTTAAAGAAATTTCTTCCTTCTAGAATATATGTGTTGCTTAAAAGTTCTTCTTTGGAGGTGTCTTTTGAGAGTTGTATTGAGAATGATGAGGAAGCCGCATGCAGTCTTATGGCAGAATGTTCTCATCACAACTAATTTTCTTTCAGTTTGACACATTTGTACTTTTCTCCTTTGCCTTTTCGTTTTCCTTTTTTCTTCTTTAAAGTTTAGCACCTCCTCCCAGGGAGTAGATGTACCTGCTTGCTTTTGGCCTTGGGCAGAGACTATAGCAAATGGCTCAGAACCAAACAGGGATGTAAACAGAATATCTTGGAATACTCAGATTATTCCCACCCATCCATAGTCATCAGTCCACCATAGTTGGCCCTCATTAATAATGCTTAAAAATGCAAGTGCACTTTAATTTCCAGCCTTTGAGCGCCATCTCCATTCTTTCAGTTTCTGCCATTTTTCTACCCTTAACTAATGCTGTGATTATTTTCTGATTGTCAACATTTAGAAAGTTTTATATCATATCTGAGTTCACAAAGAGTAAGAATGGACTCAGAAACACATTAACACATTTGCATACATACATGCCTTTAATAATAACATGAAGTAGAGTGAAATGCATTGCAATCAGGAGAATTGAGTCTTTGCAAACATTTAATTATCCAGTACTGGTCATGACTAATCAGCTTGTGTTCCACTGACTCAGTTGCTTAATGCTACAACTGCTATGCTGTTTCATGATTTAGCTGAAAGCATTTTTCCTGTTCAGAGGTTGCCAGGTAATTTTAATGTTGGCTGTAAATTCTTATAATTGTTCTAGATACCCCCTATGTGTGTTTTGGAAATATCCCATTGCTATTTTCAATCATATACTTGAATAGAATCTCAAACTATTGTTTGTCCTATTTGGTAAAAAACAAAACAAAAAAATTGTTTGGTTTGGGGGTGGTATGACCTTAGTGTGAGTAGTGTTTGTTTTTGAGAAGTCATACATTTTGAATGTGTCTGCTTTAATAAAAATTCTTTCAAGTGGTTTTAAATCACTGCATGTGTTTCATTTTATATCAAAACCCTTTTGTACAACTAAAATTTGTAATTCTAAGTGGTTCATTATTTTTTTTAATTACACTTGTGGCAGTTAATCCTAACCTGTTTTAACTTGAAGTTGTTTGTACCTTGGGTGCCGGGACATAAATTTCATTTTATTTTATCAGAGGAATAAACTGTTTCCCTTGGGTGACAGGCACATTTGAGAGGGCATTCATTTTTTCCACATCTAAACGTTACCATTAAATAAACTGACACTGTGGTGCTTTAAATGGGCATCCTTAAAGCCCCAAAGAGCCAATGTACCTTCTGGTGTACCAAAATTAGCACCCTGAAGCCTTTCCCTGGTCTTTGTAATTTTTCATAATGTTTCTTTTATTTCTCCCTTCTTGTCTACTTTGAAGCCTATAAATAAATTTCATCCTGAATATATTATCTTCTCATGTGTATTGATTTATAAATTATTCTTTATCCTCAAACAGGTAATCTCTCCCTGACCCTTGAACAGTTGTTTGGTTTTTTGGGGGTTTTTTTGTTGTTTGTTTGGTTTGGTTTGTTTGTTTTGGGTTTTGGGGGGGAGGGTTCTTTTTTTGTTTGTTTTTTGGTCCAGGCTGAAACAGGTGGCGAATGATACAGCAACCAAAACCACATTTCAAATACTATTGCTAGAAGAAGATCTGGCCCCCAATTCCTCTGCAGCCTCTCAGATCAGATAATTTAGTCAAGCTCTCCTCAAGTTACCTATGAAGAAACAACACACACACACACACACACACACACACACACACACACACACACACACACACACACACACACACACACACACACACACACACACACACACACACACACACACACACACACACACACACCCCGATCTGTAGTAGGAGGCAATTAGAACAAAGATCTCCTAGTTTCTTGCTTCTCATAATTAAGCCTTAGAAGCAAAAGCACACACCTGGGATCATGGCCAAACACTTAATTTTCCTTATCTATTTTTGGCATACAGGGAGAGAAATTGTCACAAATTTAACAATTATCTCACCTTATACCCTTAAATGCTTTGCCACTATAGCTGATTGTGGTGAGGTAAGAAGTATATCAGAGTAGCATTGCCCAACCATGTTTTACAGAATCTGATGTCACTGGATCTCCCTTGGGTTGAAAAAGAGTTCTATGGGAGATGCTGACTTACACAAAGATAAAGAGGTTTCTTTACTACAAGACTTCTTAGAGCATTTGTTTTATGAATATTTGTTGTGAACAGCCAGCAGGAGGGGTAAGGAACAGCCTTCCCCACTTCTCTAAGGAACCTCATTGTTAACTTGTTCCATGTAATGCAGTGTTTGAAACAGTGAATGGAGTATTCTGATATTCTTTTTAGTCCATCTTTTTACATGGGATCTTAGTTCCCCCACCGGGGATGGAGCCTATGCCCCCTGCAGTGGAAGTGCAGAGTCTTAACCACTGGACCACCAATGAAGTCCTTGTTAGTCCATCTTTGTGTGGCATTCCTAGTTGGCAGTACTCAAAGGCCAAATATTAAAATTTTGCGAACCAAACCAATTTTATTTACATACAAGCCATTATTTAATATCTATTTCATGTGCTCTTCTTTCTGTGCTCAGTGTTCTGAAGATTATACATTATACTTCAAACATATCGCTAATTTTTAATGTTTCTTTTAAGCATGTTTTAGGGATAATTACAAACAGATTACCTGTTAAGTTTATAGCAGCACCCAGTGTTTATAGTGTACACCAGCTTCCAATCCAAAGCCTTGGGGGGAAAGAAGTGTGATTTAGAAACAATGTAAATAATTCTAGTACAGTTCCCAAATGACCATGTGCTCTGCCACAAAGGGAGAAATGAATTCCTAATTTTACTCACATGGTGTCAGATCATCAGTTCCAAAGGACTAATGGCATATGTTATGGACAACAGCCTTCAGGGGACTCTTTGAGTGGCCCTCACTTGCTTCCAGACACACCACCCGTCAGCCTTCCTGGCCAACCCTGGTCCTCTTCGTGAATGGTGTTTTCAACACCAAGTGCTCTCTGTCAATGGACCATACTTAACCTGCCCCCTTGGATAAGAGTAGCATCAGAATGGGTATGCCTCTTCTGTAGAGCCAGAAACTTTCTTGCTTTAAATAAAATATGTACACTTGAATTATGTGAGGCCATTGCCTGGTTCTGTGCTAGCCCAGTTCCTGGAGTTTTAATATTCACATAGTTGGCTACTGTCAGCAAGCCACCTGAATGAATAGTCTTTCAAGTCCTTTAAAGTGATATCTGGGTGTTTTGTTAATCCTACTATAAGCAGTCTTTTAAGTTACTTGACCTTTTTTTTTAACTGTTAAGGAAATTGAGGTTCCCCGGGTCTCACATTGAAGAAAATATAGGTATCAATAGTATTTCCCAGGGTCATGTCTTTATTGCTTCTCCTGTTCCCTCCAAACCTTGCCCTAAAAGCCTTCACCTATAGGGAGGATGCCTTTTTCAAGGACAGACTTTTCTTTAGGACATAGTAATTTGAGCCAAGAAGTTGGCCACGTTGTGGTTGAATGGAAGGGTAGAAATGTTTCACTGAAGAAGTGGCTACCTTTTGTGAGGCCCCTCCCCCTTGTTTGCTTATTCAACTCAGCCATGTTTCACAATGGAAACTTGTTTTTTACCTACCTCTTTTGTTGGGGATATTTTTAAAAAAACAGGTATAGCCTGGATGTGCTATTTAAACTAATCATAACTTGGACATTTTTTTCTAGCTAGTTTGCTTTCTGTGTGATGTTTAACAATTCCGGGGGAAAAAAATTGGATTCGTTGGCTTCAGTGGACATGCTCCAGCATATATTTGAACTGCTAGACCTTTCTAGGAAACTTACTGTCACTTTTGTAATAACGGTGCTATCACTAAAATGGGAGATAAAACTCTGTTCAGGACATCAGACACCTCTTTTACAATATATTTTTTGTTCTAGCCAGAGTTTATCTCTTCTTATACTGTAATAAAAATTCTCTGATGACCTATAAAGATTTTTGGCTGAGAATTTGTCTCTTATATTGAAAAAGGCATTTTTCACCCTAATAGCCAGTGGTTCTTTCCCTTGCCATTGTTAGGTATTACTGTTTGCTGGTGAGATAAAATTTTCACTTACCTATGAGATCTCTAAAAAGTAGGAAAATCTTCCAGCCCTAAGGGATTTTGCCACAAAAACCATCTGCTTAGGTCTTATATATATTTCGGTACACATTTTTGAAGCTTCAGTGTATGTTATGACCGATACTCTCTTACGGGGTGGGGGAGAAGGGGTTAGTGTATCACAGTGAACATCTAGATTATACCTCTTCCTGTTAATACTGTTTACCTGCTTAGAAGTAAAAGTTCAATTGAACTTTCCTTAAAAGTTTGATTTTTAGCCTCACATCTTACATTGGTCCATTTATTATAGGCATGGGTCAGAAAAGAATTTACAAGATGAGGAGAAAATGCTGTGTGGTGTAAGATACTAATGTTTTAAAATGATGATACTTCAAAATCAAAAGTTACAGAGGCAAATCAGGTCTTTGGAGAAGAATAACAAAAAAGATGTCAAATGGCTTAATAATAGAGGCCAGGCCACCAGAGTGCTGCTTCAAAGTCTTAAAGGAGCAGACCAAGTCTTCTAGCACTTCCCTTGGACGTACACAAACTTGCCAGCCCCAACTGGCTGTCTTCCCAAGTTCTGGGAAACTTTACAAGAATCACAGGGGTTGGTACAAGTAGCGTGAGAATCTGCAGCGTTTTCTCTGTGATTTCGCTGCCATTGTGTGAGCAAATTTTCGTGTGTCAGTATGGAGAGGGTCCCATCTTTCCCTCCTGCCTCTGAGGTTTGTGATCTGTATTTTATTCTGTTCTTTTTTTCAGCCAGGTTGGGCTTTGAGGTCCTGGGGCCTTCTTTATACTTGCTTTCTATTTGCATGTGTATTTTTATCCATTTCCTGAGGGCTGTGGTGAATGCGTGGCTGGCATGTCAGTCAGCCTCACTGTTGCTCCTATCCTTAGTAGTTATGTATCTCCCTATTTAGATTTTTAAAGTCTGGTAAGTGTTTGGAATGCAAGGTGGTGTGTAGATATGGGTAGTGAAAGTGAAAAGTAACTTCTGAGGCCTTGTAGACGTGTTCAGTTCATCTCCAGTTAAGTTTGCCTTAGGAGAGATACTTTTACCAAGTAAAGTGGAGTTCCTGAGCCCCGGTCTGAATTTTGAGAGTCTGAGATTACTTTCTATAAATGGAAGAATCTCTGAATCATTTAAAAAAATGATTCCTGTTAGACTCTTGAATCACTAAATGCTTACAGCATTTTTGATCTGTCTACCCTCTATTAGCCATCCTGTGAGAAAGCTGCATTTCTTCTTTAGAGCCACATTTCTGTAGCCCTGAGGTCCTTGGGGGTGATGGCATGGTGGGGAGGGGGGTCACAGTGGGAACACTTAGAACTGATTGTTCCTGGTGAAATTAAACTGCTCAGCGGATCACATTTAGATAATGATAGCCTCACTCTGAGCTTCCAAACATGGCATCGTTCTTATCCAAGTCCTCATGGTCACTGCTTTTTCCTCAGCATTGTGCTTGCTGATTTAGGTGTTTTTTGTGGTGCTTAATATCCATTTCCTATAGGAGTTTCTATTCAATTAAATGTGCTGCCATCGGGTAATGCCTGCCTAGAGACTATCTTCGTGTCTAGGGATGTACTTTGGATATTCAGTTGTGTTTTGATCAGGTGTTTGAGAGTTTCGGTTAATATAACCATAAATAAGCTTTAAAGGCAAGAAGACAAAAATGCCCTGGCTCGGTCTTGCTTCACTACCTCTAGTAAAGGAGAGACAGCTTAATCACTAAAGAAGATGCAGGAAAAGCAAAGTCAGAAAAGTACAGTTTTTAAGGCTCGTTTTAGAGTTATGACTGTAAATTACACATGAAGATTATTCTTCTTGGCTTGTTATAATGGGATAGGCTTAGAAACCTCAGCAATTTAACCACTGAATACATTATGGCAATTTTAACCAGGAAGCTTAATACACCGGAAATGTTGCCTGGCACTGTAGTGCTCTCCTCTCTGCACCCCGCCTTCCAACCTTAGTACAGAAATGCTGAAATTTTGATGAAATGCTCTTTCTTTCAATTTTGAGTTCTTTTGGCCTTTTAAAGACTGATTATAATGTTCAAAAATACTAGTGCTTCAGAGAAGAAAATAGCTTTGGGGCTGGGATGTGGAGAACAGTTTTAAATCATTGCCAAGTGTTCAGATTATTAATAAGGATTTTTTGTTCATTTTTGAGCAAATATAGTCCCTCAGTATCTGCAGGGGATTGATTTCAGGACGCTCTGCAGATGTTTGAGTCCTATAAAATGGCATAGTATTTGCATACAACCTATGCACATCCTCCATATACTTTAAATCATCTCTAAATTACTTATAATACCTAATATAATGTAAACGCTATGTAAGTAGTTTTTAGGTGCACGACAAATTCAAGTTTTGCTTTTTGGAATTTCTGGATCTCCCCCCACCCCCAAAATATTTTTGATCTGAAGTTGCTTGAATCCACAGATGTGGAAGAGCTCTCCACCGATAAGGGAGAGCTGTCCTCTTACTTCCTTAGTAGCTCACAAAGAGCAGTCTGATGATTAATAAAAGTAATGCAGTGATCATTGGAGATGACATTGATGATTATTTGCTGATAACCCGAGTAGCTTTGCATGTTTTCAGGGCCTGTAATTTTCATTATCATTGATCTGAATAATTGATGGGTATTAGCCACATGCAAAATGAATATTGAAGGAGAATCTCATTTTGTGAGCAGCTTAAAATGGTCAGAGGGGTTGCTATTTGATGGTTATTTGTATATTTTTATCCTTTGAAAAGCCAATTATTTAAACTATTTTAATTAAAAAGTGTAGGATCGTGGCTGGTGTACTAAAAACTTGTAGGATGTTAGTTAAGGTCAATCATTAATTCAAAGAGAGAGGTTCTGTAGCAGTCATTCTCAGCCCTGGCTACAAATCAGAATTGTCACCTGGGGAGCTTTGAGAAAAATTAAATTAAATATTAAATAAAAGACCCAGCCATTGGTATTATGTTTAAAGACAACGTGTGACCAGACTTAAGAACCACTGATCTATGACTAAGTGATAAATTTAAGTCTGCCAACACCTGGAATGGATGGATAGGTGAGCTCTGTTTCAGAACCTGTGCCAGCTTTCATAATGACAGTCTGTATTAAGGTCTTAATCTTCCCTCAGTTCTTTTTGAGTCACTGGTCTAGAGGCAATCAAGAAATGAATTATAATTCCAGCAGCTTTCTTTGTTTATGACTAGCGAAAGCATAGGATTTTAAGATGGTACTAGTTGACCATTCTGTTTAATTCTTATGATGCATAGAAGCTTTTACTTTCTATTAAAATGTTTTTATGTGTCATACATTTTCCTTATAATACTGTAAAATCCTTATTGTCCTGACTACCGTACCACTTATGAAATGTGATGCTGGGCAAGCTGCAAAAACTCTCTGTGCTTCCGCTTTGGCTGCTGTTTATTTTTTTCTTTGCTGTTATCTGGGGCATGGGTATAATAAGAGTATCTACCTCATAGGGTGGCTGTAAGGATGTCTTGAGATACTGTGTATTAACCACTTAGAACACAAAATCAGTTCTCAGTAAATGTTAGCTGACATTATCGATGATTTTATTTCCCATTGCACCTAGCAAACTATCCATAAATGGTTCCTAAATAACTTAATGAGTTATCAAATCTATGCTGTGACTCTTGTGTAAATAAACTACTTCTTAGAAAGTTTCTTGAAAAATATATTGCCTCAGATTAGCAGATGCAAACTATTATATACAGAATGGATAAACAACAAGGTCCTACTGTATAGTACAGGCAACTATATTCAATATCCTCTGATAAGCCATAATGGAAAAGAATATGAGAAAGAATGTATATATGTGCATAACTGAATCACTTTGCTGTACAGCAGAAATTAACACAACATTGTAAATCAACTATACTTCAGTAAAGTAAATTAAGAAAAAAAAGAAGGTACTAGTTGAATAACAGTACCATTTTACTCTGGTTTTTATTGAGAGACTATGTTTTGGTATAAATTACTTTTTTAAAAAAACAATATTCAGTTTATAGTATGGAGATATAATTCAAGAGTACAAAAGGGTGATTTTTATCATGAAGAAGACAATTAAATTGATTTCTCTGTTAATTCATATTGCTATAAATACACTTTTATTTTTCCACCCTTTTAATTGTAGTGTATGCTGTATCATTAAAATAGAATTGTTGCTAGCACATTTCAGTTTTAATAAATGCTGTTCCTAAGAACATTTGCATGGGAAGCACTTCAACACAGGATGGACTCCTAATGAATTAAAATTCATTATGAGGTGGCAGGAATCATACACTCCCACTCCAGACTACACTGTGTGCCATCCAAGTGGGAATTTTGTTTTTTTTAATAATTCGAACTTGGAGTTCCTCTCCCTTGGCTAAGGCACACCTACATTATTCACAGTCACAGGAACTAAAACCACTGTTCTAACACTCTGCATTGGCAGCAAGTGTAAAATTACAGTGGATTTACACATGTGTTCAGCTTTGCCATTTTTATGTGAACCAAACAACGTTATACGGTTGCAGCAAATTCTACCAGAAATTGTGGGCTCATCAGATTTTTAGGCCAAAACAGGCATTGAAAAGTCATCTATTTCACCCCACCCCACCCCCAGTCCTCAGGCAGCTCCAAATCCAAACCCACCTGAGCTGAGGAGACTTTGCCCTTTTTTGAAAAATCCTCAGGAGTGGACATTTTACAAGTTCTCTTGGGTTCCTATTTCCACATCTAACAATGATCACTGCTGAGATCTCCCATCCCCCTCTCCCCCTCCCCAAACCTGCACAGCAATTTCAATCCATTTTCTCCAGTTTAATGGAGATAGAGGTCACTTAAGCCTTACTTGAAAGATATCAGAGGTAATATATGGGGGAAAGTCTTAGTAAAACTGTAAATGCTATGCAAATGCACGGAATTCATAAAAATATCATGTGCCTGAAAAATTGCTTTATGCTTGTTCCTTCCTTTTGTTCTTTGGAATGTTGTTATCTGCCACAGAAGAAAGTTGAAGACAATTAAGAATTGGGGAAGTGCTAGTTCAGTTGGGTTTTAAGTGGCCACTGTTAACTGAGGAGAACTATATTGGCAGTGCAGGAAACATCCTGCTTCGCTGATCTTCTACCTCTCTTCCTCTTCCCTGTTTTCATTTGTTGAATGATCTGAGAACTGGCATGAAAGGTAGCTCTTCCTTATTTACTCTATAGCCACTTCTTGCTTGCGTGGAAACCTAAACAACCATGTGAATATTAAATTAAAGGATTTAAATTGTAGTGTGTATATGGACTTGACAATTTCTGTACTTCAGATTGGTACATAATAGGTTCAGGTTTGTTGTAGAGACTACATTGGTACCGTAACTTGCAACAGAAAACTAGGGTAGGGGAAGCAGAATAAAGTATACTTTTAAGCAGGTGTATTCACTTTCGGTTTACTTTTTGCAAAAAGGATATTATGGAAAATTTAGTGCTCTTATCAGTAAGCTGCGTCAGACCATGTATATTACAGTTGCAAACAAAGTCAGTCCCTGAATCAAAATGTATATAGTTACCATTCTGGTAAAGGTATTGTTTACTGGTTTCCAGGAACTGTTTGAAAATTTACCTGTTAATCACTGACCCTTAGCATGTGAAGGACCTGGTACAATCAGCTGTTCTAATGCCCTGTCTTGGGGCAGGCAGGTAAATAGCTAAGTTGTCCAGCATTAATAACTTACTTTTTCCAGGTTGCCATAGATTGAATGCTCCCTTAGTGCATGCCAGGGTGGATTTCCAGAAGTTATCCTTTATATACAGGCTAAATCTCTCCTACTTCAATTTATCTCAGTTAATTTTCCATTGATTCCCTATGGATTTTGGAGGCAATACCCCACTAAATAATTATTTAATAAGCTTAAAATGAAAGTGGTGAGGCAAGAGGTCTTATCTGTATTTTAGGGTAATTCTTGTTCTTTTAATCTGAAAAATTATTTTCCCTATATCTATGTGAGGTACAAAAATTCAGACTGGAATACATCCAAGCATAGACGTTTGGAGAACTTTGCAACCTCTAAGTAGTCTTGCCTAAAATGATTATTTTGGGAGTAGAGAGTTATATCTTTGACCTTTAAATAGATAATTGAAGGGAAATCTTTGTGGCTACATACTTTAAAACATTTTAGGTTGGAAATTATAGTTATCTTTTTTTAAAAAAATAATGGAAATATGTAAGTGGATATTGGTTTTTATCATACTTTTTACTTAAAAAAATGGTTGTCTCAAACATGATAAAATAGTACCATCAAAAGAGACTATCCCAGATTTATATAAGAAGGTATATTATCCTGATTTAAAATAAGGAAAGTGAAGCCTTAGTGAAATAAAAGGGTGAGGTAAAAATGGAGCTCAACCTTGCGACTTCTAGATTCAATGAACCTCTTTTTTAAAAATATAAAAGGGGCATTAGAGCTGTATTGTGTGAAATGGGACCTTTTTTTTTTTTTTTTTTGCGGTGTGCGGGCCTCTCACTGTTGTGGCCTCTCCTGTTGCGGAGCACAGGCTCCGGACGCGCAGGCTCAGCGGCCATGGCTCACGGGCCCAGCCGCTGTACGGCATTCGGGATCCTCTCGAACCAGGGCACGAACCCGTGTCCCCTGCATCGGCAGGCGGAGTCTCAACCACTGCGCCACCAGGGAAGCCCTGAAATGGGACTTTTTGACAGTAGGCTCTGAGAGATCACAAAAGAATGTCTTTCCTTGTAAAGCCAAACAATTACAACTTTTCTTTGTAGAAATAGTTGATCATTCCATTAAGAGAGGCAGCCATTCTAGTCCGTATATTCCTGTGTATTTATAAGCAATTATTTTGTGTTTAGAGCATTCTGCTGTCTAGTAAGGAAATTGACAAAGGTTGTCCTCAATAGTTGTTGTATAATAAAATAAATATTCCCAATCTGACCTTTCCTAAGTTAGTATGTTGCTGTGATAGTGATGGTTGAGACTCTGTGGATGAAAGAAAAATGATTGGCAGTAAAAATACTGTTTCTCTAGGATACTTACTTCAATTTAAACATTTAGAATTGCAATGTTGGCCTCAGAGCAGTTGGCTCAAACAAAACTTTTATTAATAATCTTCACTAAGTCAGCCACTAAGAGCTTAGTGGAGTTTGAATTTCCTAACAAGGTTTTCTCCTCTCCCCCTACTACTCTCTCTCTAGACAATAGCCAAACATGTTAAGACAAGAATTCTGAGCTTGGTAGAAGCATGGAGAAATGTGATGAAAAACTGACTTTTCCTCTTTCTCTTGGTCAGTGTGCTGGAGAAGAGAAACGAGTTGGTACACGCACAGTATTTGTTGGCAATCATCCAGTTTCAGAAACAGAAGCATACATTGCACAAAAATTTTGTGATAATAGAATAGTCTCATCTAAGGTAAGTTGTTTTTTAACTCAATAGATGTTCATATAGTGAGCCAGATAAAACTTATTTTTATATTTGCTGGAAGCTGGTACATTTATATATGTATACCTGGATGTGCACTTATACCAATCATAGACGAACTGTGGTAATTATTCCACCAAAAGGCAGTTTTTTTAAAAGCATCACTTTGTCTTGTTACAGGTGAAAGATCATTTACTTGCCCTCCACTATGATTCACATTGCCTGTTGATTATATGTATGACTTTAAGTCTTAAAGTGTGCTAAACGTGGAATTATTTACTTGCCCAGAGCTTTCTGAATTGCCCTTAAGTGGACGGACTGGGTTGTAAATAATTTACATTCTTCTGGAGGGTGTTATCTTAGAATGACATTTGTGTCTCTTTCTATTCCATTGCAGAGCTTCTCAAGTACACTCCTGGGTCCTAATGGGTACATTCTGTTCTGTACACTGCTTAAACAGTTAAGGGTTCAGTCACTGTAGCTGTATTACCATTTGAATAATCATCTTACTTTAGCACTGTGTAATACTAAAAGGAGTGGCCTGAAAGTCTGAAGACCTGTTTAAATCCTGGCCTGATCATTTACTAGCTGTGCGACTTTGGCCAAATTAATCTCTCAGTCTGAATGTCCTCATTAGTGAAATAGAGCTTATGTGATAGCGTTCTTTACAGATCCTAGTATCCAGTAGTCATCATTCTACAAGTGTTAGTTTGCTTATCTTTACCTTTGACTGACTAGGTTAGGTGCTAGGTGCTAGATTGCTGGCCCACTGCTGTCTCTTATAGCATGGCACAGATCTTGATAATTTTCCTCACTTCCTAATGTAAGGTAGATCTCACATGTTGCTGACGGTTGGTTCACTGAATGTTGGCAAACACTGAGGACCTGAAACACAAAATTATGCCCTTCCTTTGCAAACCTAACATTTTGGTTTTCAAATGTACATGTGATTTCTCTTTGGGTAGTGATATAATACAGACATGGGGAGGGGGAAGGGTAAACTGGGACGAAGTGAGAGAGTGGCATGGGCATATATACACTACCAAATGTAAAATAGATAGCTAGTGGGAAGCAGCCTCGTAGCACAGGGAGATCAGCTTAGTGCTTTGTGACCACCTAGAGGGGTGGGATAGGGAGGGTGGAAGGGAGACGCAAGAGGGAGGGGATATGGGGATATATGTATAGCTGATTCACTTTGTTATACAGCAGAAACTAACACACCATTGTAAAAAATTATACTCCAATAAAGATGTTTAAAAAATACAGACAGATTATGCTTAGCTGGGAGAGTAACATGTAAAATGCGGACAGAATGAATGAAAACTATATTGCCTAATGAGCAGATCTATTGGGCTATAGAACACTCTGAGTGTATTTGGATAAAATGTCTGTTTCCTGTTAATCTTTAACCTTATGGCAGAAATTTATCCTCAGCTAGAAGTTTCCATACCTGTGCCCAAGATAGTGAATAGTTCTTTCACTGAAAATTGTGACTCACCCTATAGTATTCAAGAAAACAATCAATAGTAGTCCTTTGGCTCAGAATCATAGACTTATAGAACTGAAACATCATAGGAGATCCTCTTGTTCAACTCGCTGATTTTATAGATGGAGAAAGCCAACCCACAGAAATTAAGTTAGTGACATGGTCACGAAGCAGAGTTAGTGATAAAGCCAGGGTCAGAACTGCTTTATAAGGTCTCGTGGCTCTGAATAAAGAGCTGTTTTCACATCGTTTTGCAATTTGGGCTCCTCCCACAGTTTTCTCTCTCCTTTTGTATCAAGTGAAATATAAAATACTTTCTAGGGGATTATTGTTTCCTATAGTGTTTTATGGGGAAGATGATAAAGTGACACACCGATAGTAAAGTGACTTTTCACTGAACCTAGTGATAATTGATTTGTTTTAATATACCATGAATTTTTACATATTAAAAGAACGTAGACGACTCAGTTAATTCTCAGCTCTTTTTGTTTAATAGAATATTTAATGGAATAGAATATTTTTCATATTTTGTTTAACTTCAGTTTTGCCAATACGCAAAACAATGCAATAGGATATTTTTTTAAATAGTTGGGAATTCATGGGCAAATATAAATTATTTCTAAACAGTTCTGCATATACAGTATATATGTATGTGTTTTAGAAACCAGAATAAAGAAGTGAACATTTCTACATTGATCGACTAACACATCTCTTTTTTCTCTGTAAATATTTTATATTTACAGTTTGTCTAGTTAACTGCTCATTAACTGATCTATTTTTCATAACAGATCTAGAGCAGAAAAAGAGGAATTGACAGCATACTAACTTCACAAAAAGAATGAAATTTTAGTACAATGAATAGTTACAAGAAAACAGCGTATAGTGTAGTGGTAAAGAGCTTCACCCTTACAGACAGAAGACCTGGGTTTGAAGTTAAAGTGAGTCATATAACCTTCCTGTGTCCCAATTTTCTTATCTGTAAAATGTGGGTATTAACTACTTAGCTCATAGGGTTGTGATTAGACTGAAGTAAAGTAATCCACAGAAAGCATTTAAGCACTGCGCTTGGCATGATGTAGTAACAACTCAGTAGATGGTAGCTGCTATTGTTATTTATGTTTCTGTGATTATTATTATTATTACTGCAGTCCTGAGCAGTACTATTGATTTCCTCAGTCTCCTGTGTTCAAATGAGTGGAGTGATCTCTCTTGAAAAGAGGCCTTCAGTCTGGAGAGAAAAAGAGTTTCATAATTTGACTTTCTCTTCCTCACATTGCCTTTTGGCTGATTGTATTTGCACCAGAATCTTTTAATTGAGGAAATGTGTAATTTATAGAATATGTTAGCTGCCTTCCAACTATGTAGCAAGTGTTGATTTCCTTTCTAAACCATTCAGTAATAAAAATAACTTTCTCTTAATTGGGTGCTTTTTGTTTGTCTACAAATGACATCAGTAATGTAATATCATTGGGAATAAGTCCTGTTAATACAAGGAACACTGAAGATAAACACTTTGATAAAAATTTGTTTTAATTTACTTATAAAATGAGTGTCCTTTTCTTCTTTTGGAAACACAAACACTTTCTTTAGAAAAACTTGCTCTCTTCGGCCTTCCTACTTTAGAACACTCTGCAGGGACTTTGGGAATCATCAGAATTTTATGGCTGGTACAAAACTTGGAAATCCCCTTCTGTAGCAAAGGGGGCTAGATCTTTAAGATCTTTAGCTTCCATCA
The DNA here is from genome assembly GCF_964270905.1 of Leucopleurus acutus. Taxonomy (NCBI): domain Eukaryota; kingdom Metazoa; phylum Chordata; class Mammalia; order Artiodactyla; family Delphinidae; genus Leucopleurus; species Leucopleurus acutus. Next base: position 119,842,568 of record NC_139148.1, on the reverse strand, counting down.
CATTTCTCTGTTCTACATTTTTTTTTCCTTTAAAAATCCTGAGCCTCATCTTGAAGGCCCCTTCAGTGGGATAAGAATCAGGGAGCTCCACCTGACTCTTTGAAGCTATGCCCAAGGTTAAACTTACTCCTATGTGAAAGAATGTCTTAAAGTTTCAAGCCTAAAATTACACTAGCATTTTCCCTCATTTTAAAAGTCAGAACCTTCAGTAGAATTTATTAGACATGTCTTTGCATCTTATCAAACTCCCTGAAGGTGACTTTTTAGCTAAAATCCTAATGCAGTACTGTCTTGGTAACTCCTTTTGCTGTTCTAAATTTATGGTAGAAAGAGTGATACTTTAAAAATGAGAAAGTTCTGCTTGACATTGGTAATGAAAATGGAAGTAGACTGCTGTGATGCTCAAAATTGAATTTAATGCCTACATCAAGGAGAGTTGATAATAAAGTTGATACAGTCATTTAGCAAAGTGAACAGTTATTCAAGCTACAGCTCTGCTTATTTACAACCGGGTGCTTATTTACAACTAGTCTTTAAGTTTAGTGATTTTGTTCCATCACATCCAAATCCCAGTAGTTAGAAAAGTCAGTGCTCCTTCTGCTAGCCCCTTCGCAACTGGTTGTTAACTTTGTTCTTTTCAATAGTTACTACTTCGTTTTTTAGCTGCTCCCCTGTTTTCTCGTGATACACAGAAATATTAGAACAAGTTATTTGGAGCTTTAGCTTCCACATCAGGATTTTTAAGGCTAAATTGGAAAATGTTTGGACTTTGGGTACAAACAAGTAATGTTCTAAAGCCTCCTTTGGTTTAAATTTTTCAATTTAATAGACTTTCAAAACTGAGGTTCATTTCCTACTCCCTCCTTTAAATTAGGAAAGTTATTTATCAAATTTATATGGTTTTGATTTCAAATTAAATTAGGTGATAGATGTGCGAGGGGGTGACCCACAGTTTTTTCACATCAGAGGCCACATTTGTGTACCAATTATTTAATTCACTATAGAGAAGATGAAAAATGCATTGCATATACTTGGAAAGCTGGCATTTTTCTGGAGAAACTTTTAAAACATGTTCTGAATGTCACGGTTGCTTTTTAAGTTTATGGTTGCACATTAAGATAGTATAGAAATCCACTTACTGACTTCTCTGAGCAAGAACTGACTTATGACCCAAAAAAATCTCCATTTTCATCACTGTGTATGAAACAAATGCTGTAAACATCTTATTCCTGTGAGTTAACATTGTTTTTGGTTTGTAGCAACTGACTAAGTATGAGAGTCCACTTTTTAGGTAAACAAGGCAATTTGAATGAATAACTTGGTATTAATGTGGCTTTAATTCAATTTCAGTTTTAATTAGAAAACTCTTTTCTTAGTCTACATCTAGACTAAAGTTCATTCTTTATCTCACAAACAGTGGGAAATAAATGAAGCTTTTAGGCAGGGAGAGGTCATGTGAACAGAACCACATTTTGAAAAGGTCATTCTCATTGCTTTGTGGAAAATGGAATGGAAGGGAACAAAAGTGGAGGCAAGGAGTCCATTTAGGAGGCCAGTGCAGTAATCCAGGTAAGAGATGATGGCTTGGACAGCGGTGGTAGCAAATACGGAAAGATGTCCCAGAGATATATAGGAAGCAAAAATGGCAGGACTGGTAAGGAATTTCTTGTAACCGGTGGTTAAAGGTGTCTTCCAAGTATCTGAATAACATGGCTAAGTAGATGTTCTTGTCATTCACTGAAATAGGACATCCTGAAAGAGAACTAGATTTGAGGGACAGAGAGAGCATCATGGATTCAATCTCCTTTTACATGACTCTGTGCCTTCTTGCACTGGGTTCTTTACCACATAAACTCCCTCTAATCTTTCAAGGCTCAGTTCAGAAGTCACCTGCTCTTTGAAGCCTTCTCAAGCTTCTCTTGGGTAGGAAAAAAATCATAACTTCTACTGTATCCCCATAGCATTTTGCTCATGCTAGTTTTATGACATTTACCACATTAAATTGAGTGAATACATGATTGTCTTTTTGGCTATAACATAAATTCCTTCTGGGTAGAAAAGCCATATCTTGATCTTTAATGTACCTGCTAAAATCTTTGTTATCTGGGCCACTGCCTGGCACACAGTAGGTGCTTGCTGAATTGAACTGAAATGCACTGCACACCAAGTGGGATGACTCTTGTGAGCATAATCTAGTTCTAGTTTTACTAGAAAACTGCATTGAAATAATGTATGCTATATTGCATTTATATTATAATAAAGAGATGAGAAGTTGAATTTGCTTTTTACTTAGAGCAGTGGAGGAAATAGCCAAAACACAGGTTTTAATCAAAATTTCTTGTATGCCTTCTACATGCTGAACACTGTTGTAGGCACAGAAGGGAAGTGATCTTATGATGTGTATGATATGCTCCCTGACCTCTTAGCAGTTCATGACCTGATATAGGAAAGAAGAGGGCATGTTGCAGTAGTTTCCTATAAAGAGAATAACCAGAGTTCCTCAAGGAAGCAGTTCATTTAGTGAAACACAGGTAAACAAACTGGGGGCCTGGAAGCAGCAACAAAAAATGTTCCCTCTCAATGTGTTAACACCCCACGGAGGATTCTAACAGTCCCTAATGTTTGTTTGTTTAATTAAAAACCCTTTACTTAAGGAACAGAAGGTCAACAAGCTAGAAGCTCAGCTGTTAGCCTGTTGTTGGAGTTTAGTTTGTTGTTTTAGAAAGTTAACCTTCAGTTATCGGGACAGCTAAGTGCTGATCTGAACTACGGCAGCTTCAAAGTGACTGGATCTGTGGTTTTGATCCCTTTTATTTTTGGTCACAAGCTGCCTTGGGAACCTGAAAACTGTGGACTCTCTTCTCCCAAGTAATACACATCCACACACGATTATGCACTTCATTTTGAATGGGCTTCCCTGAGGCACTTCTGTGAACGCTGGGGGAAGAACCTTCTAGGTTAGCGGAACCTTGAGCCCATACACCTTTTAAAGAGAGGTTAGTAGTAAATCCCCATCTGTCGTGTCATGCTCTACAACTTTGGCTTTTTCAGTCACCCCACCTAATATAATGGACATTTTCTCACATATGGAGACCATTCAAGTATAAATTTAGATCTTTAGATTAAGAAACATTTCTTTCTTTCTGGTTTCTGGTCTTCTTTATTAAGACATCTGGAAAATCCAACTTCTGGTGATTTTAAAATTACCTAGTCCTTGAGCTTAAGGTATCAGTGAGAAAGAAGGTCTTTGTGATTTGACAGTTGGCCCAAGAGTTTTCTCCACCTGCCCGTGTACAATTTAGCGTTGAAACCTTTACCTATTACCAGTTAACAAAGCGCAGCGTGGTGCGTTGTTGATTAAAATGAAAGCCCTCTATGACCCAAGGTTATGTGTACACCTCAGCTGTCACAGAGGTGGGAAGCGGTGATAGGGACAGAATTATACTTGTGATGATGATCAAGATTCCAGAGGTTAGCTCAGCCAAAGGAATTAATTAAATTAGTACATTCACTCATCCAACTAATTTATTGTCTACTTTATGTCAGGCATTGTGCTAGGTGTTGGAGAAAAAGTAATAAAAAGACAGATGCGGTCTGCCCTTATAGATCTCATTGCCTATTGAGGGAGGAACTTTAATTAAATTATGCACACATATAATTATTCACTGAAACGAGTGTTATCAGGGAAGTATAGGATGATATGAGAGCAGATAACAGGGAACACAATTTAGATCGGGTCGGGGAAAGCAAAGCTGTGGGACTAGATGGCCCAGTTGGAATGCTCCAAGTGAAAACTTCACTCCTGAAAAGAATGTTTATATACTCTACCTCTAAGTACACGCTTATTCATATGTTTGAGGTTTGAGTTTTAACATGCTTTCAAAGTGTTGTGATAATTTGGAATCATGAGTCATTATTATTAATATTTTTCAAGTTTCCTTTCTAATAATCTTTTTTTTCTTCTCCCCTTACAGTATACACTTTGGAATTTCCTCCCAAAGAATCTGTTTGAACAGTTTAGAAGAATTGCAAATTTTTATTTTCTCATCATTTTCCTTGTACAGGTAAGAGCTCCATTAGAAACTTAATTTCCTTAACCAAGTTTCAATCCATTTCTAACCTTAAAATGCCCTGTAATTAAAAAGTTGTTTCAGGGCTTATTATAATAAGACTTGTTAAAGTACTAATATTATATTTTAAGATATATGTGATTTTACATATTTCTAAAGTAGCTCTTTTACTAGAAAACTCTAGTAAAACATCTAGACTAGTCTGCATCTCATACCACATGCTCTCTTGCCGCTGGCTTCCTTTATTTTCTTACAGGTGCCACATGCCCTCCTACCATAGAGACTTTCTATACACCCTTCACTGCACCTGGAAGGCCCTCCCTTCCATCTAGTTGACTTCTATTTACTCTTCAAATCTCAGTGTCTCACTTGTTTTAATATCTGGTTTTCACTGTACGCTGCCAGTTCTGTGAGGGCAGGAACTTTCTCCATCTTGTTTAAAATAAAGCAGCATCTCTACAGCCTGGCTGGTAATAGCACAGAGGCTGACAGAATGGTGCTCAACAAATAGATGGTAAATGAATGGATGTATTTCAGTCAAGGGGTTAGTTCAAGCTGGGATGAAAACTAAGCCTAAATTTAGAACTATTTTCTTAAACTTACAGCTATGTGGATTGCTTTTGTTTTAATGAAAGTTAACATTCACCCTGCTACCGGAATGTGTTTTGTCTGCATTTCTGTCTGAAATGTTTGTAGCATGTAAGTGCTGCATATGAGTTAATGACTTATTTTCATTTTACTTTCAATTTAATTTCTTTACCTAGGTCACAGTAGACACACCAACTAGCCCAGTTACCAGTGGACTTCCACTTTTCTTTGTTATAACTGTTACAGCCATCAAACAGGTAAATTTCTAGTTTACAATTGTACTTGCATTTCAGTCCTGTCTGATTTGAATTTCATTGTCAAAGGTTCTTTTTCACATTTATATCGGGTGGGTATCCTTGATGAATTTAGTTTATATTTGGTTTTTATTGAAAACACATGAAAATTATTGTAAGGTGCATCTTTAATTTCTTTGCTCCTTTCTTCCTATTTGTGTGTGTGTGTGTGGCGAGGGGGGAATATAACCCTAAAAGGAGAGTAAGTAGAAGGTGCAGCTCAGTGGGGAAGTGAGAGGTGAATTTTTAATGTGCATTACATTTTTCATTGTGCTATATCTGTCTGAAAAATTCCCATTCTTGTGGACTTTTTAAATTGCTGCCTATAGCAAAGAACTCAAGAGCATACTTGAGTTTCTTACTTTAATTTTGTTGTCTTCCCTGATGCTGCTGAAGGGGGTCATGGGTAGAAGAGACTTTTATTCTTGTTTCTTGTCAAAGTTCATACCTGCCACAGTTTATGATAGTGCCTTTGAAAAATTCCAGATGAAATAGAAAATGGAAACAGGAAACTGGAGGTGAAGGGGTGGGTTAGCAATGTTTATCATGTAATCGGAGAGTCCATAGGACCTGACAGATGACAAGGATACTTTTAGACAGTACTTACCAAAAGTACTGTAAAAATTATCCCCCAAAACTTCCAAACTGTTTGCTTAACAATATTGGGAACATGGTTATCTTTCCTCTTGGGTTTATCTGGTCTTCTATCTTGCTTACCAGGAACTGCAAGAATATTTTATCAAGTGTTTGGTTGCTATATAAAGACTTTTGGAATGTTATTTCCTTAGGCTGTTAGGATTATTTTCTTTAACATCATAGAATTGCTGGTTCCAAGAATAGCCTGTGTGGTTTTCAAAAGCTCTTACTGATTCAGTTTACTCCCAGTACTAGTTCATGTTGGGGCCTTTCTTTCCTCACTGACATCACAGAAAGTACCATATGAAGTGATAGCCTAGCATTGCCATAAAGAAGGACAGAAGAGGAATGGTATACAGCAGCTGAGAAAAAAACGGGAAGGCGATCAAGAGATTTTTCACACAGTTAGATTTGAAAAGGTACACTCATTATTATAAAGAAAGAAAGCAAAGTGATGTAAAAAAAGAAGGAGATCATGCTAAAACAAATGAATACCCTCCATCCTTAGTTCTTTTGGCTTAAATTTACTCTAGACCAAAGGAAGCCCAAAGGAAAATGAACTCTGATTACTTCTAACTCTAAAAAATGAACAACAATTTGTATTATTTTGTCACCAAGTCAGTGTAGAAGTTTAACCGTCGTTCTCTAAAACAACAGTTTTAGATAGATACTGTTCCAAAATAATCCTCCTTGCCTTTTCTATTCTCTGTCCCTGGGGAGGAATTATATTTCCTCAGAGATGATCACTCCAACGGTCTACTATACAAGAACATATTTAAGTGATTCGCTCTATAAGAAAATAAAACTTTTTTCAAATTAAAGCGTAGAAAAAATTAACATTAACTTGAATAAGAGCAGAATTAGAAAAATAAATCATATCCTTCACAATTGAAGAATGCCTGTGTTTTTATTAATACTTACCTATAGAATGCAGGAACCTTTTAACGCAATAAAGCTATAAGGGATATTTTGAAAGCATATCTTAGTTTTTGCTGCAAAAATTTACAGTGTTGTCTCTGTAGCATTCTGAGTTGAAATTAATACTGTAAGTATAAATACCTGCTGGTGACTCATAGAGGGGGTTATAGAAATTTATTAACAGTTTTACTTCATTATGTGAGCTTGATTATGTCCTTACTTTTATCCTTCTAGGGATATGAGGATTGGCTGAGGCACAGAGCTGACAATGAAGTCAACAAGAGCACTGTTTACATTATTGAAAATGCAAAGCGAGTGAGAAAAGAGAGTGAAAAAATCAAGGTATTAAGTTTTGTAGTTCATTCTTTTTTTAAATTACAGTAAGAACACGTCATTTTAAAATGTACAATTCAATGGCATTTCGTACATTCACAGTGCTGTGCAACCATCAACACTGTCTAGTTCCAGAACATTTTCACCACCCGGAAAGGGAAACCCCCATAGCCATTAAGTAGTCATGCTGCGTTCCTCCCTCACCCAGGCCCTGGCAACCACTAATCTCCTTTCTGTCTCTGTGGGCTTACCTATTCTAGATATTTCATATAAATGGAATCATACACTATGTGGCCTTTATGTCTGGCTTCTGTCACTTACTGTTATGTTCTTGAGGTTCATTCATGTTGTATCCGTACTTCATTCCTTTTGATGATTGAATAATACTCCATCATATAGCTATACCATATTTTGTCTATCCATTCATCAGTTGATGGACATTTTAGGTTTTTTCTACCTTTTGGCTATTAGGAATATTGGTAGTATGAATATTCATGTACAAGTTTTTGTTTGAACACCTGTTTTCCATTATTTTGGGTATATACGTAGGAGTAGAATTGCTAGGTCATGTGGTGACTCTATGGTCAACTTTTTCATGAACCACCAACCTGTTTTCCACAGCAGCTATGTACCATTTTATATTCCACCAGCAACGTATGATAGTTCTAAGGTATTGTTATTTTTTAATATCTCAGGCAATTTAATTTTTTATCCAAATTAATCATTGTTTCATATTACCCAATAAGAGTCCTGTCAATAAAATTTTAGACTTGTCCACATCAAATAATATTTTTTGTTCCCAACAGGTTTTATTTTAATTAATAGTAAGGTTTACTTTTTAGAGCAGTTTTAAGTTCACAGCAAAATTGAACAGAAATTATGGAGTTGACATACACCCCTTTCTCCACACAGGTGCAACCTTCCTCATAATCATTATCCCTCACCAGAGTGGCATATTTGTTATAATCCGTGAACCTCCAGTGGCACATCATTATAACCCAAAGTCCATAGTTTAGATTAGGGTTCACTCTTGGTGCTACATATTCAGTGAGTCTGAACAAATGTATAATGACCTATACACTATAGTATCATACAGAATCATTTCACTGCCCTAACCATCCTTTGTGCTCTGCCTATTCATCCCTCCCTCCAACCCGGGTCACCACTCTTCTTTCTACTGTCTCCATAGTTTTGCCTTTTTTCATAGTGTCATGTAGTGAAAATCATACAGTATGTAGCTTTTTCAAATTGGGTTCTTTCACTTAGTAATAATGCATTTAAGTTTCCTCCGTCTTTTCATGGCTTGATAGCTCATTTCTTTTTTTTTTTTGTCCAAATTATTATTTTTATTTTTTTAACATCTTTATTGGAGTATAATTGCTTTACAATGATGTGTTAGTTTCTGCTCTATAACAAAGTGAATCAGTTATACATGTACATATGTTCCCATATCTCTTCCCTTTTGCATCTCCCTCTCTCCCACCCTCCCTCCCTATCCCACTCTTCTAGGTGGTCACAAAGCACCGAGTTGATCTCCCTGTGCTGTGCGGCTGCTTTCCACTAGCTGATAGCTCATTTCTTTTTGCACTAAATAATATTTCATTGTCTAGATGTACCAGTTTGTTTATCCATTCACTTACTGAAGGACATCTTGGGTGCTTCCATGTTTTGGCAATTACAGATAAACTGCTGTAAACATCCATGTGCAGGTTTTTGTGTGGACGTAAGATTTCAGTACATTTTGGTAAATGCCAAGTAGTGTGATTACTGGATCATATGGTAAGAGTATGTTTAGTTCATAAGAAGCTTCCAGGCTGTCTCCAACATAGCTACCCACTTTGCATTCCCATAAACAGTGAATGAGAGTTCTGTTACTCCATATCCTGGCCAGCATTCATTGTCAGTGTTCTGGATTTTGGCTGTTCTAATGGGTGTATAGTGGTATCTCATTTTTGTCTTAATTTGCAATTCCCTAATGACATATGGTGTTGAACATATTTTCATATGCTTACTTGCCATTTGAATATCTTCTTTAATGAGGTATCTATTAGGTCTTTGGCCCATTTTTTTATCAGATTGTTCATTTTCATATTGTTGAGTTTTAATAGTTTTTTTGGTTTTTTTAGTATATTTTGGATAACAATCCTTTATCAGATGGGTCTTTTCCAAATATTTTATCTTAGTCTTAAGGTATTATTTACTTATTTTTATTTTATTGTGTTATTGGGATAAAAAACACATAATACTAAATTTACCATCTTAACCATTTTTTAAAAATATTTATTTATTTATTTATTTATGGCTGCATTGGGTCTTTGTTGCTGCGCATGGGCTTCTCATTGTGGTGGCTTCTCTTGCTGTGGAGCACGGGCTCTAGGCGCACAGGCTTCAGTAGTTGTGGCTCACTGGCTTAAGTAGTTGTGGCTCGCGGGCTCTAGAGCCGCAGGCTCAGTAGTTGTGGCTCACGGGCTTAGGTGCTCCGCGGCATGTGGGATCTTCCTGGACCAGGGCTCGAACCGTGTCCCCTGCACTGGCAGGTGGATTCTTAACCACTGCTCTGGCAGAGAAGCCCTTAACCATTTTTGAGTATACAGTTCAGTAGTGTTAAGTATATTCACATTGTTATACAGCAAACCTCTAACCCTTGGTACACACTTTTCTATTTTCTGTTTCTATTACTTGGATTACTTTAGAGAGATACTTCCTGTGAGAGGGAACTATAGTATCTGTCCTTTTGTGACTGGTTTATTTCGCTTAGCATAATGTCTTCAAGGTTCATCTATGTTGTGGCATATGACAGGATTTCCCCTTGTTTAAGGCTATGTGAATACTCCATTGTATGTATATACCACACTTTCTTTATCAGTTAATCTGTTGATGGACGTTTGGCTTCCTTCTACCTCTTGGCCATGTGAATAATGCTGCAGTGAACACAGATATACAAATAACTTTTCAAGATCTTGCTTTGAATTACGTTAGATATATACCCAGAAGTAGAATTTCTGGATCGTATGGTAATTATATTTTTAATTTGTGCAGGAACCTCCATACTGTTTTCCATAATGGATGCACCATTTTATGTTAGCGTCTAGATTACACAAGGGTTTCAACTTCTCCCTGTCCTCTTGAGCGCTTGTATTTTTCTGTTCTTTTGGTAATGGGCATCCTGATGGGTATGAAATGATATCTTGTTTTGGTTTGGATTTTCATTTCCCTAATGATTAGTGATGTTGAGCATCTTTTCATGTGCTTATTGGCTATTTATATATCTTCTTTGGAGAAATGTCTGTTCAAGTCCTTTGCCCATTTTTTAATCAGGGTATTTGTTGTTGAGTTGTAGAAGTTCCTTATATATTCTGGATATTAACCCCTCATCAGATATATGATTGGCAAATATTTTCTCCTATTCTGTAGGTTGCCTTTTCACTGTTGATTGTTTACTTTGGTCATGTATTCTCATTTTCTAATTTTGATATTTGTCCTGTGCTTTTGGTGTCATGTCCAAGAAGTCATTGCCAAGTCCAATGTCCTGAAGCTTTTTCTCCATGTTCTTCTGGGAGTCTAATGGGTTCAGGTCCCACATTTAGGTCTTTCATTCATTTCAAGTTAATTTTTGTATGTGATGTAAGAATCCAACTCTATTAATACTTTTGCATATAGATACCCATTTTTTCTAAAACCATTTGTTGAAGAGACTGTCCTTTCCCTATTGAATGGTCTTGGCACCCTTGCTGAAAATCATTTGGCCCTATATGCAAGAGTTTATTTCTCGGTTCTCTATTCATTGGCTTATGTATCTGTCTTTATGCCAGTCTTAATTTCTGTTGCTTTGTAGTATGTTTTGAAATCTGAGAATGTGAGACCTCCAAGTTTGTTCTTCCTTTTCAAGATTGTTTTGGCTACTCGGGGTTCCTTGAGATTTCATATGAATTTTAGGATTTTTATTTTCTATTTCTGAAACAAATGCCATTACACTTTGATAGGAAGTCCATTGAGTCGTAGATCACTTTGGATAGTATAGACTTTTTTTTTTTAATTTTTTAAATTTTTGGCTACATTGGGTCTTTGTTGCTGTGCACAAGCTTTCTCTTTTTACGGCAAGTGGCGGCTACTCTTTGTTATGGTACGCAGGCTTCTCATTACGGAGGCTTCTCTTGTTGCGGAGCACGGGCTCTAGGCACGGGGGCTTCAGGAGTTGTGGTGTGCGGCTCACTAGTTGTGGCACGCGGGCTCTAGAGCGCAGGCTCAGTAGTTCTGGCACACGGGCTTAGTTGCTCCATGGCATGTGGGATCTTCCTGGACCAGGGCTCGAACCCGTGTCCCCTGCATTGGCAGGCGGATTCTTAACCACTGCACCACCAGGAAAGCCCATGAAAGGGTGTTGAATTACACCAAATGCCTTTTCTGCATTGACTGAGATGATCATGCAACACATTGTTTATGTGTTGCATTACATTGATTGATCTTCATATATATATCCTTGGATCCCAATGATAAATCCCATTTGGTCATGGTGTATGATCATTTTAATGTGCTGTTGATTTTGATTTGGTAGTATTTTCAGATTTTTTGTATCAGTATTCGTTGAGGAAATTGGTCTGTAGTTTTCTTGTACTGTCTTTTTCTGGTGATGGTATCAGGGAAATGCTGGCCTCATAGAATAAGTTTGGGGTTGTTCCCCGCTCTTTGATTCCTTAGAAGAATTGGGAAGGATTGTTATTTCTTCTTTAAATGCTTGGTAGAATTCTCCAGTGAAGTCATCTGATCCTGGGCTTTTCTTCTGTTTTTGATTCCTGCTTCAATCTTCTCATTAGTTTTGGATCTACTCAGATTTTTTATTTCTTCATGATTCAGTTTTAGTAGGTTGTATGTTTCTAGGTATTTATCTATTGGCATATAATTGTAGTAGCCTCTTATAATCCTTTTTATTTCTCTGCCATCAGTTGTGATGTCTTCTCTTTCATTAGCTGTTTGCATCTCTCTTTTTTTCTTAGTCTAGCTAAGGGTTTGTCAATTTTGTTAATCTTCTAATTTTGTTAGTCTTCCAAAGTTGTTTGTCAATTTTGTATTATTTTTAAAAGAATGTTTCTATGTGAATATGGATTAAATTATAGAACCTAATGGAAATCAAATCCTCCAGAAAAAGGGAACAAGATATATGGAACAGAAAGAGAAGAAGGTAGGTGAAAATACCATTCCAGAATGATTCAGTGCTGTGGTATGAATTCATACAAAATGATACTCTCCTCCCTATACGTTTATCAAGTATTATCACTGCTGAATTATTTATTAAATACCCGGAATTCCAGGCATAAGTTGTCCGTATCCCCAGCAATAAGTAAATTGTCTTGCATCTTCTTATAGATGGGAGGAAGGCTACAGAGTGGGAGGGTTACCCAAGTTTGACATAAAATGTCTTTCTTCCACTCTTTTTTCTTTTCTCTGTTCTCTGCATCCCAGAGGGAGGACCTTGTGATGAATTAGAGTGGTTAGGATCTGAAGTTTCCAAACCAGTCATAGAAGCTCAGCTTTTTGTTCACATAAGAACCAAAGGCAGCATAAATGATTCATAGCATTAAATCTGTTGCTCCCAGGGCACAAAGTAAAATTGCAAAGCAAGTAAAAGCCTCCCACAACTCTCCTTTTCTCTCCTTTCCTCTTTCTGTTTTTGCTGTCACCCCCCACTGCCTTAGAAGGACCCCCATCTTCCACCTTTCCTCACCAGGCTACTTCTCCTTGAGGCTGACCTCAACCAGGTATAATCTGAATTACATCAGTTGTTGCTGTTGTGTGAAATGCTATTTGATTGAGCCCGTTCTGGAGTATTTGTGTGTGGAAAGAGATGCCTATAAACTACAAGTGTCCAAGTGTTTGATTGCTTGGCTGGGGAGTGTGGGGACTCTTGCTAAGCAGGAGAGTGACTTATTCTGTATCCTCAGTGCATTGGGAATTTTTTGAAGGGTTTTTCAAAGCTAGGGGGTGACTTGATCTTATTTTTTAAGAAAAGACAACTCTGGAGAGTGAGCACAGTAGAGGCACGAGCAAAAGTAGAATGAGGGAAACCTGTTAGGTGGCTACTGCCATGGTATAAGCAAATGATGATAAGAGCTTATATTAGAATGATAGTAGAAGAGATAATAACAGTAAAAATAGTTGTCAACATTTATATGTTACATAAATATGCCAGGCACTCCCTTTTACATTCTATTAACTCATTTAATCCTTACTTTACAGCAGTCCTATGAAATAGGTACTTTTGTTATCCCCTCTTTACAAATGATGAAACTGAGGCATAGGGTGGTTAAGAAACTTGTCCACAACTAGTAAGTGGGAAAGCTGGGATTTGAATTGAAGCAAGTCTGGGTATGGCATCCATGCTCGTAAGCACAACTTTGTCCCTCCTGTCTCGTGATCAAAATAAATGTATGTATTCAGGATGTTTTTCGGAGGTAATGTGTGGACTTACTGATGTATTCCATGTAAGGAGGGAGAAAAAGAGCAAAATAGAATAAAGGTAGCCTCCTTGATTTTGGCCTGAGCAACTAGGTGCATTAAATAGTGCTATTAAACAAAACGCTGGTGCTAGGGGCTTCCCTGGTGGCGCAGTGGTTAAGAATCCACCTACCAATGCAGGGGACATGGGTTCGAGCCCTGGTCTGGGAAGATCCCACATGCCACAGAGCTACTAAGCCCATGCGCCACAGCTTTTGAGCCTGAGCTCTAGAGCCCGCATGCCACGACTACTGAAGCCTGTGCGCCTAGAGCCTGTGCTCTGCAACAAGAGAAGCCACTGCAATGAGAAGCCTGTGCGCCACAAGAAAAAGCAGCCCGCACTCGACGCAACTAAAGAAAGCCCGTGTGCAGCAACGAAGACCCAACACAGCCCAAAATTAATTAATTACTTTTTTTTTAATGCTGGTGCTATTAAATAAGCTGGAGAAGAATAGGTTTGGGGGAAAAGGTGGGGATGAAGGGAAATCAGGAATTTAGCTTGGGCCATGTTAGTTTTTTTTTTAATATTTGTTTGTTTGTTTGTTTGTCCACGCTGGGTCTTATTTGCGGCACGCGGGATCTTCGTTGTGGCATGCAGGATCTAGTTCCCTGACCAGGGATCGATCCTGGCCCCCCTGCATTGCGAGCACAGAGTCTTAACCACTGGACCACCAGGGAAGTCCCAGGCCATGTTAATTTTGAGATTCCTATTAGACAGCCAGATGGAATTGTCAAGCCTGAAGCTCAGAGATGTTTTAGGTGGATACAGAAATTTGGATGGAATCACATAAAACATAGAGGAGAGAAACAGGCCTTGAGGAATTCCAATGGAAAAATACAGGTATTTGTAAGGGAAAGAGTATGGGTTTTGGCATTAGAAATATTGGAAGAGTTTCTTCAGGTTTACTGATTATTTCCTTTGTATCCAGTATGCTTATAAGCCCATTGAAGGAAATCCTTACCTCTGATAACATGTTTTTCATTTCTAACTTTTCCAATTGCCTTTTTTTGGGAGTTTCCATATTTATGCCCAAATTCCTCATCTGCATGTGTATGTTGTCTACCTTTTCCAGTAAATAGTTTAATATCTTAATCATAGCTGTTTTTCTATCCCTGTTTCATAATTCCAAAATCTGAATACTTCTTTTTTTTTAAATTTATTTTAGTTATTGATTTTTGGCTGCGTTGGGTCTTTGTTGCTGCACGCAGGCTTTCTCTAGTTGCGGCGAGCGGGGTCTACTATTTGTTGCGGTGCGCGGGCTTCTCATTGTGGTGGCTTCTCTTGTTGTGGAGCACGGGCTCTAGGCATGCAGGCTTCAGTAGTTGTGGCATGTGGGCTCAATAGTTGTGGCTCATGGGCTCTAGAGTGCAGGCTCAGTAGTTGTGGCGCACGGGCATAGTTGCTCTGCGGCATGTGGGATCTTCTCGGACCAGGACTCGAACCCGTGTCCCCTGCATTGGCAGGCAGATTCTTAACCACTGCGCCACCAGGGAAGCCCCAAAATCTGAGTATTTCTGAGACTGGTCCTATTGACACCTTTATCTTTTGATGATAGGTCATTTTTGTCTTGGTTTTGTGCATCTCATTTTTTAAAAATTGAATTTGGGGCAGTGCATGTAAAAGAATGCTGGAGACCAAGGCAGGTAACCTGTATTTGTGGCCTGTAGTGGGCACACCTATTCTGTCAGCCAGCCCATCAGTGTTGGGGGTTGAGTCAGTCTGGTAAGGAGTTGGCTGGCATTGGATTTTGCTGTAGCTGTTGATGCTTTCAGTACACCACTGGACTTTAAATGCCTGCAATGCTGGGCTGCCACAGGGTTTTTCTCAGTGTCCCTGTTCCATTCTCTGCTTTCAGCAGGTCCTACATTCCTGAGACACAGTGAATGCCTCTCTCTACACCCTTTCTCCTCCCCCAGTGGTAGATTGCTCTTTCTTGGGGTTCCTGGTGGGAACAGACTGGTTTCTTGGTTCTCCTACTCCATCTCAGTATTAGGCAGGTTTTAGGCACCTTTGCCTCAGGGTGGAACTTTCTCAGTACTCTCCTTTTTATCAGTGCTAGGTCCTCAATATGAGGGGGTTTCCTGTCCCATCCCCAGCAGCAGATGGCTTTGCTTCTATCTCCCCACTAGCAGTAGTTACGTTACCCTGAATTGAGACTGTGCCCGGGAGGATTTCTTGCCTTTCTCTTAGGCACAGATGGCTTTTACCTCATATGAGAGAAGGGTCCACAGTTGTAGCATATTTTATGTCTGTTCCTCCACAGCAGTCATTCACAACCTGTATGCCTGTACCAGTGAGGAAGGCTCTTTTAGGCCTCCTGTCCTCATGCTATCTCATGAGCACTCAGTGGATGCCTATAGAGAACTGATATGTGCTTATGGTCTCCTCTTTTCTCTCAGGCTTGCAGAGGTTTGAAACTGTCACGTTGGCCCCTACCAAGCCTTTTACAGTTGGTTAAAAATCTAGTTATTTTCTTCCTAGGCACTTTTTTTTTTTTTTTTTCCCCTAGGCACTTTTATGGCAGTCGTCTCTTCCTCCTGTGCTTCGTCAATTGTGAAACAGTTTATTTCTCCTCTCTCTCCTCAGAGGGACTTTTCACCCTTGAAATTCAGTTCATTTGGTTGCCCTGCAACCTCAGCTCTCTGATGAACTCCAAAAAAATATGATTCTGTTGATTATCTGGCTTTTCCTAATATTTATGACAAGGGATAGTGATGTTCTCTTGTGGCTTTGTACATGCTAAGTGGAAACAACTCTAGAGTTGATTGTCTAACTGGACCATGTTGTTCCCTTTCTTTAAAAGTCCTTTCCCAGTCTCCCCTTGCCTTCAGGGTGAGGCCTAAACCCCTGACCCTGACCTGTCAGGACTTTTGTGATCTGGCCCCTGTCCATCTTACCAGCCTTAACTTGCACTCCAGGTGCAGGGATCTTTTCATATCTGAGCGAATCATTGTCAATGTTGTAGAAGAAATTCTGTTTGTGGTTTTTATTTATCAGTGCCTGAGAATCATGTTCTGTTCTTCTAAGATGCTTTAGGATTTTGTTTGTTATTTTTCTTCTGTGTATTTAAGCATAGATTGTGGCTTTGTGTAAGCAACAGAAGTGTTTGTGTATGTGAGGAAGGAAAGATCCAAGAAAATAAAATATTATTTACAAATTAGTTCCATTATTGATGCTGTTGCTCTTGGCTACTGATTAAGATTGGCAAAGAAAATAAAATTGTTCCTGAATAGACCTTGAAATCCTCATCTTCATCTGCCAGATTGTGTGTAGCAATTGGGAGGCAGGTGTGTCATTTGTTAGTTCAGCATTTCACAACCAGTGTGCCAGAGTTGGTGAGCCAGATATTGTGACTGACTCTCTCCTAAAGTGGGTTGTCTTCTGTCAGCAGCAGCCTCCTCCCTTTATCTGGAAGTGCTGTACAAAAGGGTTACTTGTCGTTTTCTGTGTGTGCCACGACATGGAAAATGTTGGAATGCACTGGGCTGGATAATTTCTTACATCCTTCTAAAAAAATTTTATGACTATTCATAAGTTGGAAGTAAAGCAGTTGTAGGGTATTAGTAATAATTATAATTAGCAACTACCAGAGGGTGAATATATGCCAGGCACTTTATGAAACACTTTACCCGTATCCTCATTTCATACTCCAGCCAATCCTATGAGGTAGTTGCAATCATCAAAGACACTTAACCGAAGGTCATATAGTTAAGTGGCAGAGCTGGGACATAAAGTCAAGTAGTGAAGGTCTGTGTTTTAATCATCAGGATTTATTTCCTACATTATTAAGTTATGCGCTAGAAATGGTTCGTGGTTTCTTCCCTCATGTTTTTCCTCTACTTGAGCTTTGGGTACTTGCTCATAGCAGATGAATTGTTGGAAAATGACCTATTTGAAAAAAGTTTTTTCAAATGTTATGGGTAACATAAACACCTCTCTAAGCGAGATTTTCTGAGCACTGAAGAGAGAACTATGACCCCAGAATAATAGCTGTTATCACTTGGAAGGCAAAGCATTTTGAAATATTTATCTATGATGCAGAGTGGGAATGTGGCTGACCAGTGTTCATGAAGTGCTCAAGTTAAGATGTGTAGATTTTCTTGATTCATTCATGAAATGATAATGGCCATTCTCTTATCAAACACCAATGCCAGAAACAACAGAGAGCAAAAGGGTCCCTGGATGCTGAAATCATTTGTTAGAGATTAAAGTTCAATACTAAGGTAATCTAAAAGCATCCTAAGTCATTGTAACCTTAAAGAGGATTCTGAACATGAGTGATATTCTTTCATGACCTTTCACATGGTATAGGATGCTGAGACAGTCTAAGCCCTAGAGGAGGAGAGGTCTTTTGCTACTGTTTTGACTTTAGTTTGAGGTATAATGAATGCTTTGTTTGGAATTAAGAATATTTATATTTATTTTGCTCTCTATGCTAGGTCGGTGATGTAGTAGAAGTACAGGCAGATGAAACCTTTCCCTGTGATCTTATTCTTCTATCATCCTGCACAATTGATGGAACCTGTTATGTTACTACTGCAAGTCTTGATGGGGAATCCAATTGCAAGGTAATGGAGATTAAACCTTGCCTAAACATTTTGAGCTCAGGATAGTTAATCATACAATACTCCATCCCACTGCCCCCTAATCTTTTATCTTATTTTTTTCCTGTTTGTGTAAGTGTTGTATTTGAAGACAGCTTTTATATAACTGTCTTTGAACTTCTAAGCAAATACTCAACTTTGGGGGAAAGGGTGGTGTTGGGTGAGGAAATCCACACCCCAAATAAAAGCCACCACATTTTTGATAGCACTGTTTGCATTTCATATTGACACTAACCCATTCAATATTTTATTTAGGCTTTTAAAAATGAAAGTAGTCTTAGGCTGAAACTATGTAACTATGAAAATAACTTCACCCTAAGGTACTCTAACCTTACAGTTTGATCTGTTTTTATTTTTAAAGTGATGACTATCTTCTTGAAAAAAATGTTTATTCCTGGCATATAGAAAATCTAACCTGGAATGGTTTGATTACTTTTTAAAAATACCTTAGGGTGTAGTTTGACAAATATTTGCTTTATTTCAACTAGGAAGAATTATAAATGTGTTAGAGTAAATTTGTTCAAACTGGGGGATAAGTTATGTCCTTGGTACTTTCCGGCACTGTCAGTTCTTGGCTATCATCCAGAGCTCCACAGAGCGTGAACATGTATCCTCTATATGCTGCCTTTAAGGAAGAATACTAATGTGCTCACCTCTGTGTTGTATCCTTGGGGGCTTTCCTCTGCTTGTTTATTCCATCTGGAGTTGAGGACCAGGACTCAGTATGTGGGAAAGGAACTTAAATGCCTGTTAGATAACGAATTTTTTTCTTCAGGGGCATGGTGATGAACTAGTCCCATTTAAACTACTGAAGAACAAAGTTGTATTTGAGGGAATGTCAAGATAAAAATCGAGAAATCTACCTAAAGATTTCCTAATAGGGTAAAAGTTGTTTAGAGGCAGAAAACTTTCAAGTGGTTTCATTTTCCAATTAAGTTGATCTGATAAATCAGCTAAAAGTACATAGGTTTTCCAAGTCAGGAGATAGTTTCAAATGTAGCTGAGGCAGATCCATAATATTTTCCGAAGACTGTGCACAACAGCTTTCCCTTCAGCATAAGTGAATCTGCGTCAGCCCTTCTTTGATGATTTATAAATGGGTTCATTGGAGCCTGCCTTGAGTTCTGGGTCAATCAAGTAAGTACATAATATACATTAGTAGAATATTCTAACTGCCTGACTAAGGCAAGACACATCATCTCCCTGCTCCTTACGTAAATTGTAGCCACTCAAAGCATTTTCAAGATCATTAATTTTGCTGTTTGAATAATGGAAACTATTGATGAATTTTTTCTTTCTGTTAGCAAAAATGTTAGCATTCTTATGACCAAAAGGGTTATGTTCAATTCTTATGTGTATGTTAACATCACCATACACTATGGTGAGCAAAATAATAGGTCTCAGTTCTATAAATAGGAGAAAAAAATGCATTAAATTTTTCATGGGGTTTTCAGTTAATTATATGCATGCTGCAAATGGAATTCTCTCTGCTGTCAGTATCAAGAAAAGTTTTTAGTTTTCTCATTATCTTTGAAATCCCCTTGTAGCAGAGTTATCGTTCTAATTATTTGTAATATATTTTAAGAATAATACCATCAAGTTTATTTAGTTGGAAATGTGCATCAATATTTGTGTCATTCTGCCAAAGCCTCTTACTAAAAACATACAGTGTTCATGAAATCAAGTGGGTATACGATTACACTTTTTTTTGGGGGGGGGCTGTTTTTGCTTTTTCTTCTGCTTACATCTAGACACATTATGCGGTACGTGACACCATTGAACTGTGTACAGCCGAATCCATTGATACCCTCAGAGCAGCAATTGAATGTGAACAGCCTCAACCTGACCTCTACAAGTAAGAATTACCTGGTTTCATTTTACTGCTGTCTGATGGCTTTGCTTCTCTTTGCCACCAGTATTGCAAAGAAACACCCACCATTTACCAGCCTCCTTGCATTTGTGTTTTTATGAGCTGTTCCTTCCTTCTGGCAGGCAAATGAATCAAATCAGCCTTGTTCACTACCAGCCTAAGATAAATCATTGTGGGCCCAGGCATCTTACTTGTGGTTTTTCTTTTATTATTGTTATTTGTAGACATGGCCGTCCATCACATTTTAAGATTATGTAATCCCGTAAGGCTGATCTATCAAACTCACGCATTAGCCAGAGTTAATTAAAACAAAAATAAACCACTTTATGTGTCATCCAACATTAAAGAGAGAAGGAGATATGGAGCCATGCAATTAGTAGGCACTTTGCCCTTTTTTATGAGGATCATGATGAACTGAGTATTGTATATAGGCTGTTTCTTGTCCAAAGTGAACAGTTAAGTTGAGGGAGCAGTGAAATGGTGTGATTTCCTCTATTTTGCCATAGTTAGGCTTTCTGGAGTCGATTTACTCATTCACAGTCATTGTGGGTTGTCAAAAAATTTGGCATTTGATTTTTAAGACTGGTTACTTTGGTTGATTAGAGCATGGTGTTAATGAGGATAGAATAATATGTTTTATCCCCAAGTGGGCCAATTAATTATATTCTATTCCACCTTTACAGATGGCATCCATCACTCATGCCAGCCATCTGGTTAATGAATGCTGTTGGTCATAATAGGGGACCAAATGGCGGGATGTGGCTTACAACAGTGCCCAGTAGTGGAAAAACAAAGTATTCATCCTACTACATGCATAATACCCTCCCTCCTTCCCATCATTCCTTCTTTCCTTTTTCCCTTCTTCTTCTGTATCTACCTAGATAGTAGGAACTTAGAATCACAAAGCAAAATAGCTGTTCCCTGCCTTTAGGGAACTCACAGTTTGCAAAGGGGATAAAACAGTAAAGCTAGGCTTACAGTACAGTGAGGTAATGAAGGTGAGTAAAAGGCCCATAGAATCACAGAAAAGGGAGTGACTGATTTTGCCTGAGTTAGACAGTAATATACATCCTTGCATATTCATAGGGTAACTCCTAAATTTCAGTTACCTTAAATATGAAGGAGATTTTTAGTGAGGGAAGGTTATTCCTAATTTCTCTAGACTAGATTGAGTACCCTTGGTATGTGACTTCAGAATACCTTGTACTTCCACCACCCTAACAGTCATCACTTACATTGTAATTGCCTGATTGTCTGTTTTAGGGCAAGGAACACATTTTTCTTGCTTATTAGCAAGCATAGTAATGGTGCAATTAATACATGATGAATGAATGAGCAGACCTTCATATTTTGTGTGTTTAGTAATAATCAATTTTTCTGAAAAATTTCTAATGTAAGTTATAAAATACTCATAACATTCTTGTTAAGGAGGATTTAGAGCTTTTTACCCTATTTTTCAGAGATGTAGATTACCATATGCATAGCCATATAGCTGATCACTTGGTCAGATCAAGCTCAGTATTCAGATCAGCTGCAAGACAGTTTGGAAATTTCCAAGATGGTAATCAAGTGTTCCCTAATGCGGGTGGTTCTCAAACGGTGATCCCAGGCCAGCAGCATCAGCATCACCTGGGAACTTGTTGGAACTACAGATTCACATTCTTACCTGAACCATAAGCTTGGGGATGGGGCCCAGAAATCTGTGGTTTAAGAAGCCCACCAGTGATTCTGATGCATGCTCAAGTGAAAGAACTACTGAACTAATGGTTTTAAAAGTTGCTTTAGCACCAGAAACCTTTCTTCACATGAATGTGAAATAGAAACCAATTATTTATATGGAGTATAGATGAGAGGGGTAATGTGTGCATGCACGGTGCCAAGTAGATCTTGAAAATCAATTTAGAATCTTTGTTTACATTCTTATAATCCATAATATTTTTAAAATTAGTTGAAAATGTTACATACCATATTGGTTCAACTTAACTTTTTTTAAAAAGAAAGACAATAGGCGTTCGTAGTTCATTGTCTTATCTCTACTTGCATTTTTTGTATTTTGATTCATTCCCATATTTGGGGCAAATAGATTTTATCTAGATATAGAAACACGTGTGCTTTTATGTTCTTTTTGCAGGTTTGTTGGCCGAATCAGTATCTATAGTAATAGTCTTGAAGCTGTTGCCAGGTTAGTTTATAATTCCTTTAATCTGTCCTTTTGGGGGGAGCAATGTTTCTCTTTTAAGCCCATTAAAATAGTTGAATACTTTCCTCTATAGAAAGGGATGTAAAGGTGAATAACCCTGGAGTAACTAGCCACTAAGGGGTCTTAAGTAGCTGACCTTGTGATTGGTAGCAGCTCAGAGTGTGTGTGTCCTGGGAGGGGGGTGGTGTTGGAAGTGATGCTGAGGGTTTCTAAAATTGTAGAGCTCCAGACACTTTGACCAATAATCCCAAATATGTTCTAAGCACTGTATTTATTGTCCTTGGCTGTGCAGTGCCTGACAATATTGGAAGTATATCTGGAGAACAGTGTGTTAAGGGAGAGTAATTTAGGCAGGAGATAAAATGCTGGGAGAATTAGCTGGACTTAAGTAGAATGAAAGGTTTAATCATTTATAATGTAACAATTCACGGAACAAGGGGTGTTTTCTTCCCTCTTCTATCATCCAGTTAATTATCTCAACTTTTCCACTTGGCCTTTATAGCCAATACTCAAAAGGAGGTTAAAGAAACACCGGGTGCCCAATGATCCCCCGAAAGGCGTGTTTACTCTCTATAAATATGGCAGTGTGTCTTTCCCACCTTGACATTTGCTTTCCCAGCCTTTTACTGTCACCTTTTCTTTCTGTTTCTTGATGTCTGCTGTTCTGTCCCGTTCTTGTCTTGCTGTCTGTGACTCATAATCCTTTTATCTCTATGCATCTCTTTACCTCTGTGTGTTGCTGGCTATTCCTGTACTGTGTGTGCTTCCATCTGTGCTGTACCCTCAAGTAACTTCAGAGGGAAATATCTTTCAGCTGGTCCTGTGTTAGTAAGCATATGATATAAGTAAACAGATACATTCTGAACCTTTTGGAGATAGATGTATGTTAGGGCAAAATATGTCACCAAAGTTGATGGTGCTATTTGTTGGGCTGTTTGGATAAGTTGTGTTCATTTTTTGTTTAGGTCTTTGGGACCTGAAAATCTCTTGTTGAAAGGAGCTACACTAAAAAATACCAAGAAGATATATGGTGAACGTTTTTTAAGATATACTTACTAGAAATATGTCTCTTTTTTTTGAAATATGTCTTTTAAAGCCTGTGCCTAAATAGTGCGGTTAAAAATTGAACATGGCATTTAATTCCATTTAATCTAAGCCTATTTTTAGGTGTTGGGAATTTATAAGATGGTAAACTAACTTGAAAACTATGACAAACTATGTAGAATTAAAATTATACTATAAATGATGTATCAACTGGTGAATAGAAGAGAGTTTAGAATTCCTACTTTTATAGAGTGAAAGAATTGGTAGATCCAACTGGGTGGGGAGTTGGGTTGGCAATCTCATTGGAAACCTAATTTTCATCATATTGTTATTCCTTAGGAGTTGCTGTTTACACTGGAATGGAAACCAAAATGGCATTGAACTACCAAGGGAAATCTCAGAAACGTTCTGCTGTTGAAAAGTTAGTGTACAACACAATTTCTTTAGTTGTTATTGAACTGAAATTGTTACTTCTCAGTAATTCTAAATAACAACCATAAGCAAAAACAACATAACTTGTAATAGTGCTACCAGTTTGAGTACTTTTTGTGTTCCAGAAACTGCTCAGTGATTTGTATGTCTGATTTGGTTTAATCCTCTGAGCAACTCAGAGTAATTCCTGTTAGCCTGTCCACTTTATAGATAGAGAAATAGTCGTAGAGATGATAAGTGATTTACCTAAGCTCACTTAGCTATTCAAGGGCAGGGTTTAGTTGAAATTTATTCTCTTTTGCTGCTGGATAATGGTTTGGGGTCCTCTTGTTGCTATATGTAAGGAGGTTGTACAACACAGATAATAGTCTCCTGGCAGATATTGAAGTGGTACATGACACACACCTTCAAGCCAGTCGCCACTGGCACAGACCTCACTCTCCTGTTGGCATGGATATCCAGTATATCAGTGATACCCTCTCCATAGCTGTACTTTCAGACTAAATGAATCCACACTAAACTTGCAGGTTTCACATTTGCTCCTCTACCCTCTATTCCAAACCTTTAGGATTCAGGGAAATGGAAACAACCTACTCCTTCTATAAGGATGGAGTAGGTAGTGTGTGTGTGTGTGTGTGTGTGTGTGTGTGTGTGCGCGCGCGCGCGTGTGCGTGTGCGTTCTGTCACTTTATAGGGTCCTTACTAAAGGTGTGTTGAGCCATTGCACTTTGGGTTGGGGCTAGGGCTGGCTTTTCCATTTTACCACTCAAGAATAACACGTTAGCAGTGATAACAGGTTCATCCATACAGGTCTGTGCTATGGTTACACATCGTACACAGGAGAAGCTTTAGAAAACTGAACAGTTTAGTTTATACCTGGTTGATATCTTAAGTAATTAAATGGTTTTTAAATCCATAACATCTTATTTTTCAGATCCATTAATGCCTTCCTGATTGTGTATTTATTTATCTTACTGACCAAAGCTGCAGTATGCACTACTCTAAAGTATGTTTGGCAAAGTACCCCATATAACGATGAACCTTGGTATAACCAAAAGACCCAGAAAGAGCGGGAGACTTTGAAGGTAATTTGTTTTATGCTGAAAATCTTAACCCTAGCACATTGTAACAGAGACACCCTTTATTGAAATGCTGCTCAGATAATGATATCTTTGGTATTTGGGTTTTCTCTTGGTTGTATGGTAGCACCAAGCCATTAACTGTTTAAGAAATGTTAGAACTTTTTGTTTTAACCCTAGGCATCTATCCTTGTTTTTCATTCTTTGGTTAAGAGTTTTAAGCAATTGGGCAAGAAGGTCTGACATGTTAATATATTATGAACTTGTGATATATCATGATAGGAACATAATGGGTGCCTACATTCATATTGGGGGGTGGGAGGAGCAGAGAACTTAAGGAAGTGGAAAGTGTTAAGTCAAGGTACATTCGCTGAAGAATAGTGACAAAATTCAGGGTGTTGTAAATGTTGTTTTCATGTACTGTGAAAATGTTTACCAATGATACAGTGTCGTTGGGAAGAGCAGTGCTTTCAGCGTTGAAATTAAAAGATAGAAAGTTTATATTACACTTGCTTGATGGAACTGTGCATATAATCAGCATGAACTATTTCTTTTGTTTAGGTTTTGAAAATGTTTACCGACTTCCTGTCATTTATGGTTCTGTTCAACTTTATCATTCCTGTCTCCATGTATGTCACAGTAGAAATGCAAAAATTCTTGGGCTCCTTCTTCATTTCATGGGATAAGGACTTTTATGATGAAGAAATCAATGAAGGAGCCCTGGTTAACACATCAGACCTTAATGAAGAACTTGGTCAGGTTAGAACTTATTTTTACTTAAAATAAGTTAACATAGTGAACTTATTTCTTGTAGTCTGGATTACCAATGTATGTGACCATTTCACATTTGGAAATGTGATTCAACGAAAATTCCTTTATGCAGGCATGTAACGAAGGCAAGCGATGTTTTCATAACTATAACGTCAATTATTTTGCTGGCATTTTGAAATCAGTGTTTTGAAAGAACACCAATTTATGTATTAAATTTGAACGTTATGGAAATTCTCTTTAAAACTCACCTGGTGGTGTTGCTAGATTATGGGCTATTGCTTTGGAACAGGAAACATGTAGTCTTCATCACCATCTGTAATCATTTAGGGATAGACTATGGGACAGTGGAAATAAAGCTATTTTATAAATGCATTTTGTTCTATAAACAAAATTGACCAGAGTTGTCCTATGGACATTTTCTTTGTACATTTCTGATCAGATGGAATATAGACCTAGAAAGCAGAGTTGTTTATTCCAGTGTAAGAATTTAAATGAAGGGAAAATGTGAGGGTGTGCACTCCTCTAAATGCTTTTTGCTTCATATACCAAGGTAGTCCAGGCTTTGACCTCGCTGCTAACCCAGGTTGTTTTCAAATGCAGTGCAGTCTAGCTGTAATTCTTCAAGTGATGACTTCTTTGGTGCTTTTCTTATCAGTATTGAGAAAAGTTTTTCCCTTTGTCTGAATTTACTGTGTGTCACGTAATGATCTTCACAAGCTGAGGGGATTTTTTGGCTTGCATTTAATTCTCTTGATATTTAGAATGTCAAGACTGTGGAAATACCATTTCTGTGACTGGGAGATGCAAATTCAGTTAATGGAACTGTATGGCTGGAATAGGGCCTCACACTCGTTTTGAATGGTGGCGATTTGCGCCTGTGCCTGAAAACTCCCCTCCTGAATTCAGTCCCCCTCCACCCCCACTCTGTATTTCTGTTCTTTACACAGCCTTTGACTAAACCAGAGTACCCTCTTGACAACTACAGTCACAAGGGTGAAAGGACTCTCCAGATACCATTATGTTGAAACCTGACTCTAGGACTCCAGGATCCCAGGCTGTGGCATCTGCATTCCACAGAGATACTGAGTCACTAAGGATAGAATAAGCAATGAATGAACGAATGCTTTTCCCTTAGATATTGTTCCCAGAAGTTTCTTTTGTAGGTCACTTCAGCTGCCACAGCTGACCTTAGCCTTTTTAAACCAGAAGTTTTCATCCAGGGAAAGCTGAGTAGAACTACTCTAGTCCCAACAAAAGGTATCAATCTGCAGCTTTTTCGCATGGGAAAAAAAATGAGTTATAAGCCACCTCTGGTGAACTTATCCCTGACAGCTGATTTAGTTGACTAGATCTGCCTATTCTAAATCCATTGCCTGGCTATATGGATTAAGCTACCCAAGGGTGAACATGGCTAGTCCCAGGCTACTGCAAATAGAACAGCCATCATTCCACATGTGGCACCTAATTCTCACCAGAGACAGGCAGGATATCCAGGCCAGATCTCCACCTCAGCAGATTCCATCTTACCTATGGGAACGTAGTCTTGTTCCTATCATCTAGACTTATTCACACTGCAGAACGTAAAGTAGAGCTTTGGGTAATGATGTAGTCAGTTTGATCAGTGAAAAGAAACTACAGTTTTCATTTCAGCCACCACTTCTTTCCCCCGCCAAAACCTGCTTTTCTGGATGTGACTGTCATTTAGTCACTTACAAGGTAATAACCAGACCACCACTTCAGTTTGTACAGTGCAAAAACAATTTGCCATCATGATCAGCTTACATGTGTAGAAACTACCTAAATGAAAATGCAAAGAAGTCTTGAAATGGTTTCTTAGGACATTTAGCATTTCATGGACCAGTATACACGAAATTAAGTGTAACCAGTTTCCTCCTTGATGAGTCATAATTTAAAATCTGTAGGGCTTTTATGTTACTTAAAAGCAGTGTCAGTTAGTTTCGATCAATACCATTGCAAACACTTGCTTAACCTCTTCCAAAGTGACCCACATTGGTATTAAAAAAAAATAGGAAGATATGTTTAGGACAGTGTTGGTCTTTGACTTGAGAAACAAAAAGAAGTAGACTGCTCAGTTCAATTGTAAAAGAATGGGGTCTTTTATGATCAGACATCAGTCCTTTAGACAGCCAAATGGTTTCAACTTTGAAAAAATGGTGGGGATAGCCTCCTCCTTCATATCCCCTCCCAGTCTCACAGCTATGCCCAGTGGTGTGTCAGAGTATATACTGTGATTCCAGTAATTCAATCCAGTGGTTATATATTAAACTTCTGTGTTATCTAAGATATGTTCTTGGTACTGGGGTTACTATTATGAAGTAAGCGAGAAACCCTTGAGTTGTTCAACATCTAGTTGGGGAAACACACATATCGTACCCTAACTATAGCAATGTGACGATAATCAGAAAAATCAGGGAATGTGAAATGATGGAAAGAGTCTAGTACTGTGTGATTTTGGTCAAGTCAACAGCAATGACAATCTACATCTGTATAACACTTACAAACATATTTAGTAATCTTTACAGCCTTGTGCAGCAGGTTTGATTATTTAAGGCTAATATTTAATGTACAGAGAGATGAGATTTTTCCAAGGTCACAAATTTAGTAGGTGGTGGAGCCACAACTCCAGTCCAAGTTCTTCACTAGGTTAAACAATGTGAAATTTTTTGACCAATTTTGACCTGTAAACTAGGTGATTTCATATGTGTTCAACCTTTATTTTAGGGCTCTTTCTATTCTGAACCGCTGTCTCACTTTAGGCTTTCTATCCATAAATTGATGGCTTTGAGCTTGCTGATAGAGAAGGGCCTTTCCTGCAACTGGCTCAAACCTACCACTAAAGAGGAAGAGGCTGTTGAGAGTCAGAGGCAAGCAGTAGCCTCTGACTTGTCGGCCCGCACCCTCCTTTAAATATGAGAATACTTTTTAATAATAGCCAATCCTCTCCTCCCCTTGTTCTGAGTATAGGGCATATATTAGATCAGTGGTTCTCAAAGCATGATCTCAGGACCAGCATCACCTGGGAACTATTGGAAGTGCACATTATCTAACCCCACCCCAGAGCTACTGAATGAGAAACTCTGGGGTAAAGCCCAGCGATCTGAGTTTTAACAAGCACCCTCCTAGTGAGTGTGATGCAGACTACAGTTTGATAATTACTCTATCAGGGTATAGTTGGTTGGCCTATACCTGTGAGATTAATTGTACACAGATCCATAGTGCACAAAATGTTATATATAGGCAAACACTTTATTTAAATACACTTTACTTTTATTTATTTATTTATTTATTTTTGGCTGTGTTGGTTCTTCATTGCTGCGCGCAGGCTTTCTCTAGTTGTGGCGAGCAGGGGCTACTCTTCGTTGCGGTGCATGGGCTTCTCGTTGTGGTGGCTTCTCTTGTTGCGGGGCACGGGCTCTAGGCGCACAGGCTTCAGTAGTTGTGGCACGTGGGCTCAATAGTTGTGGCTCTCAGGCTCTAGGTGCGCAGGCTCAGTGGTTGAGACGCACGGGCTTAGTTGCTCCGCGGCATGTGGGGTCTTCCCGGACCAGGGATTGAACCCGTATTCCTTGCGTCGGCAGGCGGATTCTCAACCACTGTGCCACCAGGGAGTCCCTGCACTTTATTTTTTAAAGCTATTACCTTTGTCATCTATAAAGGATTTCGAAATGGGTTAATGCTCATCCAAGTGCAGGAGCCGCAACAACACAGGACAACCTTCCGGGGGAAATGAAGGTTAATAATTTTGATCAGAATAAAAAACCCAAAGAATTTCATTTTAACTGGAAAAATCTAAATGATACAGGAATAATACCACTTGGATTAATTTAAAGAGAGAATTCAAACTTGGCTGGCTAACAGGAAAAACAAGAGAAGACTGGAATGCTATATTTGTGCCAGTGCTGCTACCGTGAAATGCTTTGAAAAATAATTAGAAAGCAACTACTGCTGCAGTTCATCTCTTTCTCCCTTACATAATAAAAACCTTAATCTTGTACTTATGCTTATTCCTGTCAGCCCATAATTTTAACTATTTAAGTATAAATTTCCAAAAAGGAGGATAAAATTGTGGGTTTCCAAAAGCCAGATGTTATAAATAGAAGAGATAAAAACTGAGATAAAATGAAAATGCTCAAAATGGCTTATTTTACATGGGAAATTTATTTCATAGCCTATTTTTTCCATTATTTATGAAAGTATGCTTATACTTTAGCCTATCATTATAAACTCTGCTCCTTCTTTTAATTTGGAAATTTTTTGGAGGAGTATCTGAAAATATACATAGTACGTGGAAGAAATTTCATTTATATTTTTAATCATCATTGACTTACTGTGTCTCATTAAGTAACATTATTTCCCCATCTGTCTATATTCTGTAACTCTTATATACATTCTATGCCATAATGCATTTTACTTCAATCCAGTATATTTATAGAAAATTTTACTTTTCAAAGAAAGGTTTTGTTACATCCCAGTTAAAGTTCCTATTCAATATGTTTTCTCTGTGTGTGTGTGTGTGTGTGTGTGCGCGCGCGCACGCGTATGTCAGTGTGTCAGAGAGAGAGAGAGAGAAATAATGGTCAGTAAATTGTTTCCCACTTGGAAAATTGACTTTTCTTATGTTAACTTCTTTATATCAAAACAGGTCAGTGTTAAATTGAAGGGGTCTTAGTTTGATAAAATAACCACATTTTTCCTGCCTATTAATCTCCTACATTTGAGCAAGTCTACCTTAGACATGTGATCCTATTTCAGTATCTTTAAAAATACTTCCTCATTTCTCATTCATCTGATAATATTACTTCTGTAATTACCTGACATTTGACAAGTTTTTAGAAAAGGTGATTTCTACGGATATGAGAATATCCTTATAGTTATGCCTTATAGAAAATTAATCACATTGAAGAAAGAATGCATATGTTTGTGTTCTTGTTTTTAGGTGGATTATGTATTTACTGATAAGACTGGAACACTCACTGAAAATAGCATGGAATTCATTGAATGCTGCATAGATGGGCATAAGTATAAAGGTGTAACTCAGGAGGCTGATGGACTCTCTCAAACTGATGGACCCTTACCGTATTTTGACAAAGCAGATAAGGTGGCATTTTCTGCGTTACCATTTTACCTTGAGAAATCAATTTATATAGGCATGTGTTAGCATAGTAGAAATTAAGGATTTGGGCACGTGACATAGACTTTTGAATAACCATCTGTTTGTTCTTTCAAGTTCACCTTTCTTGTTTTATGCACAACTCCGGAATTTGTAAACAAGTAGAATTTATAAGAGAGCATTATGAAAAATGGCATTTGGGTAAAACTTTCGCTTGACTGTGTGATCATAATTTTTGGTGCTTTATCTTTAAAAATATGAGCTGCTTCAAGAATGATGTCAATTGCAATCATTCAAGTCCCAGCAGTGTCTAGGCATGAAATGAACCAGAGTCTCCCTGCACCTGAGCTATTGCCAGATTGTGAATTAGAATTGAATGAGCTCTTTTAGGCCATGGAGATGTCACTGCTTTGGTATTAGGTGGCACTACAGTACCCTGAATGAGTTAACATAGCCCCTAGGGTGTGTTAGCTGAGAACCAGGCATGTTGGTAGGGACCAGAAGAATATGTAGTTCATTTGAGTATTATGAATTTATAAATTTTTGCTACTCAGTTTGCTGGAGGTTATAACATTCTCTCACATTAATAACTTTTCTCTGTTCATTGACTAGTTACCAGCTGTTCACAGTGAAACTAATATAATCATTTTTCTGTTACTGTTCAATAGAATCGAGAAGAGCTCTTTCTGCGTGCCTTGTGTTTATGTCATACTGTAGAAATTAAAACAAATGATACTGTTGATGGAGTTACAGAATCAGCTGAATTAACCTATATGTCCTCTTCACCAGATGAAATAGCTTTGGTCAAAGGAGCCAAAAGGTAAGCACGTACGTTATGCTAGATGAATAATTTCGAGAGGTACAGTTCTGCCTATAGTTAACAATATGGTATTTTTACTTCAAAATTTGTTGAGAGTAGATCTCATATGTTAAATGTTCTTACCACAAACAACAAAAAAGCAAAGGGGACACAAAGAACCTGAGAAATGTTGGGATATGTCGCTATCTTGATTGTGGTGATGGTATCACAGATGTATTCATGTGTCCAAACTCATCAAATTGCACACATTAGGTATTTGCAGTTCTCTATCAGTTATACCTCAGTAATGCTGTTTTAAAACCCAGAAATAGGGCTCCCCTAGTGGCGCAGTGGTTGAGAGTCCGCCTGCCGATGCAGGGGACGCGGGTTCATGCCCCAGTCCGGGAAGATCCCACGTGCCGCGGAGCAGCTGGGCCCGTGAGCCATGGCCACTGAGCCTGCGTGTCCGGAGCCTGTGCTCCGCAGCGGGAGAGGCCACAACAGTGAGAGGTCCGCGTACCGCAAAAACAAAAAACAAACAAAAAAAAACCAGAAATAAGTTGTAGAAAATACATTAACATTTTTGAAGAGTAAAAAAAATTAAAGTTCTTCTACTTCTCCTGAGAAAGCGAAATCACAGGAGGACAGGAGTTATTTTGTTCCTTCTCTTACTTGCTTCAATAACCTTATAAGTATCCTTATTCTTTAATAAGGAGCCAAGCTACTTTATCTGAAAGTTTGAAAAACATTCCCAAATCTAACCAGTTAAGACCAAAAAGAAGATAGCAATGCATAGATGTAACTTGCATTACTATTTATGCATTCCAGCCAGAAGTCCAAATATTCATATTATAGTTCGGAAATCCTATAATAATGGCTACTTTTTGTACAACACATGTTCTTGCTGAAGTGCTCCTAGCAATTTTGATATCATTTGGTAACTGAAAGTCCTGTTTTATCCATGAAGCCCAAGCTAATTAAGTGGATTAAAGTCACCCCATGTGTTAGCTACAGAACTGGAATCACAAATTGCCTCTTTCTTGGTTACAATTTGTGACTGGACATTGACTTGCTCTGTGTTAACATCTCAGTGAGTAAAAGGAAGTACAGTTATAGATTGAGATCTTATGAAAGAGAAGAAAACAATAAACAAGTATGAATAATGCCAGTGCAAGAGGAAATTAATTATTCTTTAAAGATACACAAAGGTCTTTTTTATTGTGTTTCGCAGGTATGGGTTCACGTTTGTAGGAATGCGGAATGGTCATATGAGAGTAGAGAACCAAAGAAAAGAAATAGAAGAGTAAGTAGCGCTGTATGTTTGATGATTGTCACTTCTTAACCCCACAGTCCACCTTAGATGGATTTAGGAAGGGCAGCAGAGGGAACTGATTACATCTATAAATGTAGGACTCTGCTCTCCCAGTTCAGAGCTTTATGTAAATGTAGTTGGAGTAGGAGAAGACATTTTTCATAGAATGGCAGAAACTAGCATTTGAGGTGTAAATGATTCCAATTTTGTTCACATATGGGTCCAGTAGCCTGAATGAGCGTCTGCCTGGACTTTTCTGAATTTTAGATGCCATTTCAGGTCTCCAACACATGCTGCAAGAAAAATCAGTGAACAGGCATGAAACCTTCTGCTGTCCAGAGCCCAACCAGTCATTCTGGGATTGCAAGCCCTGCCAGACATGGCAGCTTTGGAGTCAGAAGCTTTCTCTTGTTCTAGATGCTTGGGTGTGAGCCTCAGGGCAAGTACTCCGATGCAGCCATAGCTCCACATTTCTTTTTTTTTTTTTCACTACAGAGACCCCAACAAACAAAACCACCTTGGCTTAATAACGGATTTTAATTAGCCCCTGTGATTAATTTGAATTCTTTATATGAACTTGAAATGTAATTGTCTGACCCCTAGCATCTCGTGAGACCCATCTCAGAAACATGTAACATGTGTAGATGTGCTTAGGGAATATGCCCCTTTGGGAAGGAGTGTTCAAGAGCCAGAGGAACCAGAAGAAGGCTCTTTGGCCTGACTGCCAGGAGCCCCAGGTCATTGTCAAAGTCCAGATTCTAGCCGGTTCACAACAATGCCCCCATGTGGCCAACAACAAATGAGATACTGTGCTACAAGTAGATGTCTTATACATACACATCCCAAAACCAATGACCCGCTCACTCCCATCAAAGAGAAGCTTTGTAGTAAATACTTGTATACAAGTTATTTATTTTCAAGAAATTATTTCCTCACATTTTTTTCTAATAAGTCTTAGAAACTTTCTTCTTCATCCTTTCATCTGGTGAATAGCTTAGCCATTTACACACAAATCTGATCATGTCAATCCACTGTTTATACCCTTCAGTGGATTCCTATTGCCCTTAGGATGAAATCCCAAATCTCTGAAATGGCCCACAATGTTCTCAGGTCCCAGCCCCTGCCTACCTCTCTTGCGACTCCCCTATCAACTAGATCTCAAGCCTTAAATGAACTACTGTAAGTCCCTTCATGGGCCACGTGCTCTCATGTTGCTGTGCCTTTGCACATGCTCTTCTCTGTACTCAGAGTGCCATGATATCCTTTCTTCATCGTGTCACTCCTGCAAAACACAGCTCAAGCACCACCTCTTCCAGGAAGCCTTCCTTCAGATGCCTTCTTTCTGTGCTCCCACATCTCCCCTGTGTGTTCCTTTGTTACACTATTTGGAAGACTAGGGGGTAGTCATCTCATTACCCTCTGTCTCCCTTATCATTTGGTAAGCGCCTTAAGGGAAGATGTGTGTCTCTTCTCCAGCGTCAGTCACTGTGCCTGACACATAGTAGGCACTCCATAGATGATTAAAATACTTGGCAGGGTGAGACTATTTCTAGACCCTCCCCAGATATAGCTTCGCAGGACAGCTCTTTGTTCCTCATTCCTATGCAGTCAGTCTCTCCTTACTATTTTAAGTTATATAATGAGAAGATATAGATAACCCTTAACCAACACTGGTATCCTCTGACAGCATGTTCTAAGCACAGAGAAATTCCAAAGACACAATGGAAAGCACCCGTTGTGCCCACAACTAGCAACCCTTATCCAAAGAGGAGAGCTCTGTTAACTTAAGATGTTTCTGTTGTGTTTTATCTTGGTCTAGGTATTTCACTTTTCTCTTTTTTTTTTTCTATTAAAGGTATGAACTTCTTCACACCTTAAACTTCGATTCTGTCCGCCGTCGTATGAGTGTGGTTGTGAAAACTCAATCAGGTATGCATTTTTAAAACTTGACTTTTTCCATTTGTAGATTTGTATGTTGATCAACTACTTCAAGAGAGAAAAGCATTTAACGTAGTAGTGTAGGATTACCGAAAGTCGTGCAAAGCTTTTGTATAAGCCTTAATGTATTTATACAAGCACATGTTCAGTTTGTCAAATTGTCACTGGCAGAACCCCTGGTATGACAATATATGCATTTTCTTGGAAAGTGAACTCTACCGCTCAGTCTTGGATGTCCAGACAGGAACTGAAAGGATGACTTTTTCACAGTTCAGGGTACTAACGAATCACCACCAATGCCTACCTGCAGCAGCCCACTACAACTGGATGGTTTGAGATTACTAGCAGTAGAATCTATGAGTGTAGAGAGTTGCTGGTTATCCCTCTCTGACCTTCCTAATTCCCCACTGCTTTACACTTCCTGGAAACAGGTAAGCTAGAGATGACTAAGGGCCTGACTGCTGGGAAAGGGCATGTGATTTTACTCTAGCAGCCTGGGCTGTTTGTTTAACACAGTAAAGAAGCTTGCCCTTTGCAGGGGAAACAGTACCATCATTTCAGGGTTCCCCCATGTTCTTGGGAGGAGCCATGGTGACTGGGATGCCTTCTGCTCAGATTCAGCAAGACCCATGGGTAGCATTCCTTCTTCGTTTGTGGGCTCTCATATTCCTCTGTGTGTGTGTGTGTGTGTGTGTGTGTGTGTGTGTGTGTGTGTGTGTGTGTGTCTGTCTGTCTGTCTGTCTATCTGTCTGTCTCCAGGTGGTTTTTCAAAATATCCTTGATTTATTTCCTAGTAATTTACTTTTTAGTATTAAATCTGTTGAAAATGTCTTAGTATGAGAAGGGGAAGATTTAGACAGACCCTTCAGGGAATATATCCTACCTTATTCATACTTTGTGGTGTGACTGCAAAGTCACGATGCTGATTTCATTATATGTGAATGTGGAATTTGTTTTATGACTTTTAAACACATTGTGGCTATGTGAGAGAAAATTTTTTTAAAAACACCTAACATTTGGAATACTTGCTGTTCTTACCTGTACACATGCACGTCCACGTTCTACTGCAGATGGTAAGATGTCTGAGGAAGTGGTCTATCAAGGGCCTTGACCTCAGAGTTACCCTTTTTTAACTTTTTGAACTTAGCACTTTGCCTTATAAGGTCAGGGTGTCCTTTTTTTTTTTTTTTTTTTTTTTTGCGGTATGCGGGCCTCTCACTGTTGTGGCCTCTCCCGTTGCGGAGCACAGGCTCCGGGTGCACAGGCTCAGCGGCCATGGCTCACGGGACCAGCCGCTCCGCGGCATGTGGAATCTTCCCGGACCGGGGCACGAACCCGCGTCCCCTGCATCGGCAGGCAGACTCTCAACCACTGTGCCACCAGGGAAGCCCCAGAGTGTCCTTCTTAATGGTACTGTCTACTTTCCTGGGTGCATGGACTGGTATAAAGCTGTACTTGTACTAGCATTCTACAGAGCTATTCTCCAGTTTCCGGTGAAAACCTTCAAGCTACTGTTTTAAAAGCTAATGTGTATAGTCTTTCAAAATGATTTTATCGTGTTTGAGCTTGAGTTTGGTCCTTGACATCTGTAGATGCCACATGTGAACTTTAGACCATGGTTGACAACATCCTCAAAGAGAATTCAGATGCAGCTCCTTGACACAAGCACCGTCTTCTGTGATTCACTTGAAGGAAGTTTCTTTTAACAGAGGTGCATGTTGTAAACTCTGAGATATTAATTATGTCTGTTGGTCCCAAGAGGTGGTGAACGTTGTCCTGACAGAGTGAAGGTCAAGATGGCTGCTTCCATTTGGATGAACATTCCAAGGCAGGCTCAGGATACACAGCTGCTGGGTGGGAGAGGCCACCTTAATAGTTATGTATTATTAAAATCCCAATTCTAAGTAAGTCAAGTACTCTGATTCTTTATTTTAGGAGACATACTTCTCTTTTGTAAAGGAGCCGACTCAGCAGTTTTCCCCAGGGTGCAAAATCATGAAATTGAGTTAACTAAAGTCCATGTGGAACGTAACGCAATGGTGAGCCTACACCCCCTCCCCCCAGTAGATAGAGAAATGCTAGAGATGACTACGTTTATGGATTGCTATTTAAAGGACTATTGAAATGAATTTTAGCTTATTTT
Organism: Leucopleurus acutus; assembly: GCF_964270905.1. NCBI lineage: Eukaryota > Metazoa > Chordata > Mammalia > Artiodactyla > Delphinidae > Leucopleurus > Leucopleurus acutus. The sequence goes on along the minus strand of NC_139148.1, from coordinate 119,805,914 downwards.
TATGGCCTATTTTTATATTTGGGGATTTTGTAATATTATTTTCCTTATTTTATAAAACATCCTGGAGCAAGTTTCTGTTCAGAATTTGCACCCTTTGAAGACTTTTCAAGAACCTTTGTTTTATGTTCTGCTTTTTGTTTGTTTTTTTCTTAACCCCAAGAGCTATTATTTTGTTATTCCGAACCTAATTGAATGTTAACCCAATGCAATCTGTTCTTTCTTTTTTTTCCCCTTTTTTAACTAAAAAGGAAATTAGTCAGAATTTCTCTTTTGTGTGGTAAAGCAAGAGTATTTAAAGAATGTGTTTTGTTTGTTTGTTTTTATTCATTATTTGGATAACTAGAGATCTCCTACCTTGCTTCTAGGATGGGTATCGGACACTTTGTGTAGCCTTCAAAGAAATTGCTCCAGATGATTATGAAAGAATTAACAGACAGCTCATAGAGGCAAAAATGGCCTTACAAGACAGAGAAGAAAAAATGGAAAAGGTTTTTGATGAGATTGAGACAAACATGAATTTAATTGGAGCCACTGCAGTGGAAGACAAGTAACTAGAAAATGATACTCTTGTTATTTTAATGACCAGTCATTTAGGGTGGTATCTGTCCAGATTGGTAATTCATTCTCAAGTTTTGAAATCCTTGATTCAGCTTTGTCTGTACATCAAATTTTGAACTGTTTGTGGGAATAATTTTTAAGTTAAATATTTGTGACTTAGAAGAATGAATCTGTCATCTCTAAGGTGTTTTGAGTACTTACTAAGCCACCCTTCATTTATGCAGGTATTTATGAAGTAGTCTTACTGTGCGTAGGAAGCTTTGTGCTAGAGACACCATTTGAGTTGGTGCTTGGTAGAATGGGTACAATTTTGAAAGACAGATGAGCAGAAGGGAAATTCAAGGTTGAGCAAACAACGTGAGAGCTCATTCTAACCTGGTTTAACAGACTAGAGCATATTTTTGCATACTTTAAAATAATTTGCCCTAACCATACAGGCTGAGCTCTGCCAGGCATGATTATAGGGCTCCAGAATTGATCTGCTTGAAAAAATAAGTTTTAGATTCTATTTTAAGAGTTTTCTAGAAGCTATGAATGCAAATTGTGAGGCTTAACCCAAACATGAAGTTATAAACATATATTCATTGGAAGGTATTAAAGTTCTAATAGAATTCATTTAGTCTAATTTCATTGTTATTCTCTGACCAAAAGGAATGCAAAGTATCACTCTTCTTCTACCCTTGCCTTTCAGAATAATGCTTAAAATCTCCTTCAGAATGGTTGGCTTTCCTAAACTTCCAGCTCCTCAGGGATGGGGATTCGCTAACTTCCTTCAATATCTCATTAGACTGTGTCTGGCCCTTTCTGTTTTAAACCATGTTAAGTATTTGTATAGTGAGATAGAAAACATAAACTTTCCAAACCTCATTGTTTGAAGTGTACTTTAATAAGTAAAACTATGCCAGAAAGAGTATGCTCAGAAATGGTAGAGGATATATAAGAAAAACAACTGTTAAAACATGTCAGGACTCCAGAATTGCTATGAATTATAAGGACATTCTCTTTAACAAGCCTTCTTGTAGAATCTGTGTCAGGAATTTTCAAAGGTAACAAGGTTTCCTTTGTGTTTCCAGGCTACAAGATCAAGCCGCTGAGACCATTGAAGCCCTGCACGCAGCAGGTCTGAAAGTCTGGGTGCTTACTGGGGACAAGATGGAGACAGCCAAATCTACCTGCTATGCCTGCCGCCTTTTTCAAACCAGCACCGAGCTCTTGGAACTGACCACCAAAACCATCCAAGAAAGCGAACGGAAAGAAGATCGATTACATGAGTTGTTGATTGAATATCGTAAAAAGTTGCTGCATGAATTTCCTAAAAGTACTAGAAGCCTTAAAAAGTAAGAAAGTACATCAATTTGTTATATTTAGACAGTGGTACAGATGTAAATCACAGCTGCTTATGCAGAAGGCTCCGTTTTCTGTAATTTATCAGTCTTTGTTTGCAGGTGCTTTATCCTTGTAAGTTAGAACCTTTCCTGAGGACTTGGCTAATGGCCCATTTGAGATTATTTGGCACTTTCCACCTCTTCTTTCATTTAAAAGAAAACCCTGCCCTTCTCATGCTTTAGAAAAGTGGTTCATTTTCTAAATACTTAGGGTCTGGGTACTTATCATTGGTACTCTGTCCTGGTCCATGTTAAGAAAAAATATTCCTTTTCATGGTCTCTTAAATTGAATGTAATAAAATCAGTCTCTAAAACAGTTTCCATGCAGGTCGAAGTCCTGGAGGCATTTTCTGTGTGAATTTTCATGCCCCAGTGCTCCAAAGGAGACCAAATACTTGATAGCATGGCCACTCGACTGCTTTCAACAAGCTGCTTAGGAAGAACCTGTAGAATCTAAGGTTCTCAAGGAAAGCCACTGATCCACAATAATTCAATACCCAGAGTTACATTTTCCTATACTTGACATTGACCAAGGCCTAGCTTTGTCTAAACCTATTACTGGAATTTACCTTGGCCGTAAGCAAATCAATTTCCTCTTCTGGAATGCCACAGGATGTGTCTGCAGTAAATCCAAAGACCCGTAGATAATATTATTTCACATTTCTTAAGTGCCCTCTTTGTTCCAGGAACAACATTAAGCACTTTAAATTATTCTCATTTAATCTTCACAGCAACCCAGTAACACAATCTTATTTTCTTCTTGTTAGAAATAGGGAAACTAAGGCTCAGAGAGATGAAGTGATTTATTCGAGATAACACAGTTAATAAGGTGTAGAGCAAGTCTACCCAATTCCAGAGCCCATGCTTTTAACAACTGTGCTCTATCTGTGTCCTCACTAGTGTTTAAACAGACTTTAAAAATGAATAGCCCACATTCATGAGGCTATGGCCAATTTTAAAACAGCTGTTGTTCTTCTGTTACTTGGACATCAGTGAGAGTAAACAGGTTTTTATTAATTGCCTATGATAAATGTTTCCTTCCTTTAACCAAATGGTACTTATAAAGGCAGTCCAGATTACATGTGTTTTACTTGCATTTATCTTAGTCTGCTCAGGCTACCATAACGAAATACAAGAGACCAGGTGGCTTAAACAATAGAAACTTATTTCTCACATTTCTGGAGACCAGAAGTATGGGATCAGGGTGCCAACATGGCCGAGTTCTGGTGAGGTCCCCCTTCCTGGCTTGCAGAATGCTGCCCTCTTGCTGTGTCCTTACTTGGCAGAGAGAGAGGAAGCTCTGGTGTCTCTTCCTCTTTTTATAAGGATATTAATCCCATCAACCCATCATAAGGGCCCCACTCTCATGACTTCATCTAAACTTATCTCCCAAAGGCCCCATTTCCAAATATCATCACATTGAGGGTTAGGGCTTCAACATGGGACTTCAGGGGGGACACAATTCAGTCCACAGCACCATTCGGGAGCCCTTGGGCACTTTTGTAAAAGCCAGGGCTTATGGAAAACTGAACTCACCATCTCAACATTCCCTCTTCCTGACTCATCTGGAGTTGGGTACACTCCTTCCCCAAGTTACACAAGCATCAGACACAGGATCCCTTTGGCCAGCTTCTGCTCCTTTGTCCCTTCCACTTCAAATCAGCCACCAAGCCTTACCCACGTCCCCACTCTCTCCACTGGCGCTCCCCATCAGATTCCTAGTAACTCGTGCCTCAGAGCACGTAAGCCCCTCTGCCAGATGAGTGGTCCTTAGGTATAAAGTACTGCCCATGTCACAGCCCTGCTCAGAAACCTTTAGTGGATCTCTATTACCCACAGAATCAGGTTGTACCAAAGGCCCCAGGTGACCTTTTCAGTTTATTTTCCTAGTGCACCACACATACATTCCCTCTTTTCTTCACCTCTTTCTGTCCTGTCTTTTAAGTACCATTTCAGATATCATACCTCACAAAGAAACCATTGTTCTTTCCTGGTGTGTATTTATTGTCCCAATCACTGGATATTAACCTTTTTAAAAACATTTTTACTTTATATTGGAGTATAGTTGATTAACAATGTTGTGTTAGTTTCAGGTGTACAACAGTGATTCAGTTATACATATACATGTATCCATTCTTTTCAGATATTAACCATTTAATATCATGTTTGGTTGGGTATATTCTCTCATGTGTGCTTCTGTTACCCCAAGGAGATTTTCTATTCTCCAAAGAAAGATTCTTTCCATTCTTCTATATGGCCTAGTTAGAGACCAAATATTACTTGATTGATTATTGAGCTACTGTTTTCTGCTCATTGTCAGCTCTGTGAATAGGGGAGCAAAGGAGAATGCATGATTGATATCTCTAATTAGTGAATAAAACATGCTCATAATATCATGAAGCAGAATATGAAAGGAAGGAAGGAAGAGGCATATTAGGCTCTCACTATTCATAGTCCATAGAACAGCAGCTCCATTATCACCAGAAGCTTGTTAGAAATGCAAAATCTCATGTCCCACCCCAAAACTACTGAATCAGAATGTGTACTTTAATAAGATTCCCAGGAATTTTAACAAGATTCCTTTAAACATTAAGCTTTGAGGAGCATAAAATCAGACAAATGAATCTATTGTATAACGATGAGATCCTGCTATGTTTAATACGTCTACTGCAGCGGTTCTCAAATGGCACCCAAGATTTCCTGAGCAGAAATTGATTAATCGGTGTTTTTTTTGTTAATTGCAAAAAAAAAAAATTAAAATGTTAATTGGTAGAATTTTCTCAATTGTAAGTTTTCCCCCATATGTTTTTCTTAAATACTTGGCACCTGTTATATATATATATTTTTTTAATAAATTTATTTATATTTTATTTTTGGCTGCGTTGGGTCTCTGTTGCTGCTCGCAGGCTTTCTCTAGTTGTGGTGAACGGGGCTACTCTTGGTTGTGGTGTGCGGGCTTCTCATTGCGGTGGCTTCTCTTGTTGCGGAGCAGGGCTCTAGGCGTGGGGGCTCAGTAGTTGCAGCACACGGGCTTAGTTGCTCCACGGCATGTGGCATCTTCCCGGACCAGGGCTTGAACCCGTGTCCCCTGCATTGGCAGGCGGATTCCTAACCACTGAGCCACCAGGGAAGTCCAGCACCTGTTATATTTGTCTTTCCTGGCAACTAATACTACTTCATCCTGGCTATACAGGAGAATCACCTATGGAGTCTTTTAAAACATGCCTATATGTAACCAAGCCCTGCCCAAGATACCCTGATTTAATTTGTCTGTGGGTAAACCTAAGACATGGGCTTTTTTTCAAGCTGCCCAGATGACTCTCATGGGAAGGCTATGGTTGAAAACCACTAGTCTAGTATAAAATGATACTTATTTAAGGAACATATATCATTATTGTATGCTATTCTTTAATGAACACTATGTCTTTTTAGTAGTCCATCATATTTGAGAAGCCAGGTCTATTGATAGGTTTTGTCATTCGGGCAAAGACGTTAAGAATATCTTCTGTGATTTGTATACCCCAAAGCCATTTTGTCTTTTCCCTGCATTGGTAAGCAGTTTTCAGATTGACTGATGATTTTCTTCATATCAGAGTTTGATGGAACTGTAATTTCCAAAATTCACCTTGAGTTTCTTATATGGAGACTGGCTGCTAGAAGTCCATTATTTTTATATTTAGAACTTAGTGCCATCTATATGGGCAGCTTGAGTCTCAAAGATGTGATAGAAAGTCTCTGTTGTGTCATTAATAGAGTCGGTTGCTTCTTTAGAATTTACACGTCCAGGAACCAGATTGATGATAACCCTCCTCTGAGTGGTTTCTTAAAGTTCCTAAATAGCAATGTATAGTAGCTTCAAATATAGCATTGTTTTTCTTTTTCAGAGCATGGACAGAACATCAGGAATATGGATTAATCATTGATGGCTCCACGTTGTCTCTCATATTAAATTCTAGTCAAGACTCTGGTTCTAACAATTACAAAAGCATTTTCCTACAAATCTGTATGAAGTGCACTGCAGTGCTCTGCTGTCGGATGGCACCGTTACAGAAAGCCCAGGTAACTGAATGTTAGTTAATGTTCCATTCTGGGTACTTCTGTACGCATATGTGCAAATGTTCACTTTTAATTTTCTTCAAAGAGCCCTGAGTACCTTATTATATTTTCCCTGGATTCTTCCTCTGTGCGGTCCAACTCAGAAGTCTTCCCACCGATTTGAATTAAACCTGTGCTTCACCTTTTTGTCTCCTCAAGCTGGCTGTCTAATTCCTCACCTTGCAGACTTCTCTAATGAGTGCTTGGTGCCTGCTGCCTTCATCCCACTGCTCCTGGCTCCACTATTCCATTAGCCCCACGCATTCTTTCTTCTCACCTTACTCTGCTGCATCTCCTGGAGGAGAGCAGTGACCTCCTTGCTGAACCCGTCGTGTTGTCTTTCGTTTTCTCCTCATTTCTCCACTGCAGTTGACACTGCCAATTATGTCCTCCTTTAAACTCTCCTCCCTTCGTTTCTGTGATGGTCCACGGTCCTTTTTTTTTTCCCTTCTTGGCAACCTAGTGTCTTTCTATTTTGTTTCATCCTGTGTCTTCTCCCTAATTGTCAGTTTTTTGGGGGGGCTATGTCTTCCCTCGGCTCTTCACTTACATCCTATCTCTCTGGATAAGCACATCCATTTCTATGGCTTCCATTGATGATATATCTCTCGTCCTGACTTCCTTTTTGTTAAGTCTCATATTTCTAGCTGCCTGCTAGACGGCTCTATATGGATTCCCCACTGTAACATTAAATTCTAGTATCCAAGACAGATATTATAATTTTCTCCTTCAGGCCAGTTTGTTTTATCCCTTGTCTTTATTATTCCTGTTACCAGTGACATTTTTCTTTGGCTCCCTAAGTCTCCAAACTGCCTTTGATCCTTTTCTTCTCACTCACTCCATATATAGTCACCACGTCCTACTGATCCTACCTTTTGTCATAGCTCTCATTGTGGTGCCACCTTGTTAAACCTTTTATCTCCATCTTAGTGCAAGCAAGACCTTAGGACTTTACACACAGGCTATTTGATTTAATCTTCTCATTAGTCTCCTTGCTTTCACCCTTCCCCATTCCATCTCTTTCCCCATACTCCCAAATTAATCTTGTTAAAACAGTACTTCTCCCATCATATATTCTCTCTCAGAACCTTTCAGTAGTTTCCTAGTCCCTTAGGATGAAGGGCAGATGACTCAATATGGTACTCCGGGCCACCCCTGTCGACCCTTTCAATGTGTCCGTACATATTTTGTGTCCACCACCACTCTCACGTCCAGCGAGAATCATCCACTCCTGTTGGTTGTTCCCCCTTTGTGTCCCTTCCACGTGCCATGCTCACACCAACTTCTAAAGCTTCCCTCATATAATTTCCTCATCTGGAATTTCCTCTGAATTCCTCTTGGCCTCACAAAAGTTTTACTCCTAATAAAACCCAATGCAGGGGCAACCTCAAGTGTGCTGTCTTTTCCAGCTCCTCTTGCTCGCATTGATCTACTTCACCTTGCTTCCTTGTACTCACTGAGTCTCGGGAACCTTAGAATCTCAGGTACACACCTTTTCACTTCTGCGTACACTGTATTCTTTTATATGTGTTGGTCTTGCTTCTTCCCGTCCCTCAGCTGCTTGCTCTAGACCTAGCGGATGGCGCTGTGTCTTTGCCTTCTCCTTCACACACCCTGCCCCCTACCTCGCACATGCATGCACGCATGCGCAAGCACACAGCCCATCCTAATTTAGGGCATTGTCTGCCTTCTTCTCACTTTCAATTTCCATCACAATCAGGTGCTCTTCTGTTCGTCAACCATAAGAGCCTTGGTTAGCCCCAGCTGGGGAAGCAGATCCTATCAGAACAGTATACATAGAAATCTGTCCCTTTAGTCAAAGACAATACCTCTTTCCCTTTTTTTTCCTCCTATATTCATTGTCTGCTGCTCAAATTGCTCACCTGGGTTCTAACTTCTCCACTGCCCAGGACAGTATCTGAATTCCTAACACTGTGCTGCTTCTCTCACCCAGACTATGGAGCCCCCTGTGGTTCAGTCCTTAGTCTGTTTTATTTCCTTCACTATCATCACCTCTTCCAGGATATCACCTACTCATCTGTCATGGCCACATAGGTGATTTTCTTTTTTATATATTTATTTGATTGATTGATTGATTGATTGATTTTGCGGGGGCTGCATTGGGTCTTAGTTGCTGCACACGGGATCTTCGTTGAGGCATGCAGGATCTTTCCTTGCGGCGTGCGGGTTTTCTCTCTCTTGTTGAGGCGTGCGAGCTCAGTAATTGTGGCGTGTGGGCTTAATTGCCCCACGGCATATGGGATCTTAGTTCCCTGACCAGGGATCAAACCCACGTCCCCTGCATTGGAAGGCAGATTCTTTACCACTGGACCACCAGGGAAGTCCCCACATAGGTGATTTTTCAAGTCACTTCTCCAATCCCAATCTTTGGAGTTCTACTTTACTTCTCCAGTTGCTTACTGAGCACATGTTCTTGGGTGTGTCATTGTCACCTCAACTCAGCCTTCTCTAGAGCCCAAATTGTCATTTTCCTTGTCTTTTTTTTTTTTGGCTGCATTGGGTCTCCATTGCTGCACGCGGGCTTCTCATTGCGGTGGCTTCTCTTGTCGCGGAGCACAGGCTCTAGGTCCGCGGGCTCAGTAGTTGTGGCTTGCGGGCTCTGGAGCAAAGGCTCAGTAGCTGTGTAGCACGGGCTTAGCTGCTCCACAGCATGTGGGATCTTCCCAGACCAGGGCTCGAACCCTTGTACCCTGCATTGGCAGGCAGATTCTTAACCACTGCGCCACCAGGGAAGTCCCTTTACATCTATTACTGAGCTCACTATACTTCTAGGTCTTTAGATTCAAAAGCTTGACGGTCCCCCATGCTTTACCCTTCCATGTGGTCTCAGTCACCAAATTCTGTCCATTTTCTAGTACACTGTCTTTTCCATGTCTTTCTTTCCATTACTTTCCAGGTCCAGGACTTAAACAGCTCATTGAACTCCATGTGGACTAACTTCTCTCTTTGCCTGCAGTCTGGCCTTTTCTTCCCATTTCTCCTGCACCCTGTTGCCACTTTCATAATATTGCTCCCTGTTGATGTGGCCCCATATATACCTATCCATGTCCCCTGTACAAAAACTCATTGGTCTGGTCAAACCAGATCTGTTTTCTAAGCATATACTGTACTTAACTGGCTGTGGGCCTTAGAACATGCTATGCTCTTCCCTTTCCGTGGGATACTGCTCCAACCCCCTTTTCCCCATCCATGCACATCTTACCAGTCTTTTATGATTTAGATCAAACCACCCTTCCTTCTATAAAGTCATTTCTGATCATTCTGGCATGTAGTGTCCTCTCCCTTCTCTGACATCACGGGCCTTCTTATGTGGACAACTTAGATGACAGTGTTATATATTCCCTTGCATAGGTATTGTGTATTGTTAATCTGTTTATCTGATATTATTGTATCCATTCCCCATTATATGCTTCTTGAGGTATGAGACCAAGCGGTATATCCTTTCTGGATATTTGCACTTTGCTTTTGCACATTGTATTGCATGTAGTTATAGTTGATCAATAAATAGTTTTTGGTAAATTGATTTCTTTTTTGTGAAGCTATCTAGAGATTGAAGAGAAGTTCTTAATCCAGGTGACCTGGGACTCAGTAAAAAAAAACTCCCGTGTTTATCTACCTAGATCTTTCATGGTTTTATGGTCCATGACAATATATCCTTTTATCTTTCCACAAGGACAAGCTTTCATCTTTTTAAATCTATGTTTTCATGCAGAAGCTGTCACCCTTGATAATTTTATTGCCTTCCCTGGCTGCATTTTTCTTCCTTGTGGTTTAAATCATTACTGCATACAGTATAACAAGTGCAATTAGTTTAACCAGTATTGTAGCCCATTAAACACAAGTTTACTTTTGTGGATGACTCACTTACAGATTATTTCTGACACTCTTATAAAGTTTTTAAAAAGAACCAAGTTGAGGTGAAGGATTGGGAGAAAGCCGGCATTTCATAGTAACATCATTTTTGTGTCAAATGGATTGGATGTAGGGGTTTTTGGTTATGTTGTTTTATACAACTAAAACCTGACTGAATTTTGTTCAAAGAAAAAACTGCAGGGTGGTTTTGCCTCGTATAAATTTTTTTAATCAGTTATCTGAAAATGGATTTTATTTATGTTACCTGGTGAAAGCCATTGTGGGTACAAAATTTTTGCAAGGCATTATTTAACTACTGGATTACATAAGCTTTTTAAAAGCTGCTAGATTCCAAGGGGTTTTGGGGGTTGACACATAAAGCAGTCATTATCTAAAACATACGGTGGGAGGACAGCAGCTTACCCAATACTCTTCCCACAAGTAACTCTGCCGGGAGAACATTTCTTTTATTCAATACTTACCGTGAACACAGCATTGAGCTGCACTGTGCCATCGACACATCTTTAAGAGACACTCAGGGAATAATGACAGCCTTTATACACCTATCTCGGGCATCTTTATGCAAAGCTCATCACCTTTAAGGCGCCCCCTTTTGAAATGCAGCTACCTGTATGAGAGATCATATCATATCATATTGGGCACTGGGTGATTTAGTAAAGTTTAGTCGGCAGCTAGATGGAAATAAGGGTTGGCATGCACCGAGGGGAGGTGGGAGTGTCAGCAGGGAGGAGAGAGGGAGCGGTAACCAAAAACATTGTCCTCTCACTGCCCACTTTTGTCCTGGTAGCCCCATGATGTCTCCCCAAATAGGCTCTCTGGTCTCCACTTTCTCTCATTCAATACGTGATCTGAAAGGACACAGGAAGCAATGACAAAAGAGGGAAGTGTGCTGACCTCTAATATAGGTATGAGGCATGGTTTTTGACAGTTCATACATTCGCAAAACCAGAAACAAGTGGGCGCCGGTATTACATTTTGAAAAGCTGTGTTCTTCTGCCCCTGAGAATTCAAGACTGGTTGTACTTATATGCACAAGCTACCTTTCTGTTTGAAGGCCTCCATTTACAAGTGTGAATGAGGCAAATACCCACAATGTAGTACAATCTCACATTCTGCTTTGACCTTTTCTATACCTCTTTTGTATTTAATGTTTAGATTGTGAGAATGGTGAAGAATTTAAAAGGCAGCCCAATAACACTGTCGATAGGTGATGGTGCCAATGATGTTAGTATGATCTTGGAATCCCATGTGGGCATAGGTAAGAAACATCTAATGAGATGGCAGCTGTAAGGTATCAGTATTGCTTTTAGGTAGAGTGGTCTTATTATTCTAGAGATTGTTTTGGTTGCTCATCTTGAATCCGAATTTGGGAATGATCATTGTTTATCAAAAGAAGGTCCTCATCGGATCATGGAATATGTCCATGCCAAAGTCCTACCCATGGTGGGAATGTAGCAATACAAAGTTGGAGGATATTATTATATTAGCCAAGTAAAGTGAATTTCCCAAACCTACTAGCCATGCAGTTGATCATTTAGCTCTCACTTTTGACAGCATGCATGAAATTTTATTGATTTTTCGCCCCTGGCCAGATCGCCTGCTTATGTTGCTGCACTATATCTTTTGAGATCTGTAACTGTTTGGGACTGAGAGACGATAATTGGCTGGCTGATTCTCCACATGGCAATATCTCTGCATGGCGGTTTGGGCTGTAGTGGTGAATTTACATGTCGGCATGCAACAACAGCTTCTCTAAAACCTGCACCCTTTCTTCCCCTGTCAGGCTGCTGGGAGGCAATCCTAACACCCCAGCAAGTGGTTTTTTGGTGGGCGAGAAATAATGGAAATAGTATCTTGGGGATTATTGTACCACAGTTTGGATTCCCAAATTCTTTCCATTTGCAAGTAACCCTACTTAGTGTGGAACTCTAGTTCAACTCATTGGTTATTGACTGTGGAAATGGCCTAAAGCTGCTTGAGCTCATGGAATACTTGGACTGCTACTCAGCCTTGCAGGACATTTGGTCTTGTCTAAAACGTCCATAGCACATTTGGTCCATGCAGAAGGTCCTTGAAATTTGGTCCTGTCCAAAACCATTTGGCATGGACCAAACATGCTCGTGGACATTTTGGACCGGACCAGGTTTCAAAGACCTTTTGGCATGGACCAGCTGTCTTATAGTCCAAATGTCTTGACGTTTTGGACAGGACCAAATTTCAAGGATCTTTGGTGTGAACCAACTGCCTTATGAACATTTTGGACCGGAGTGTTTGCCAACCACTACTCAGTATCATTCAATATAAGGACTTAACCATCTCATTATAACTCTTCAGTTTTGAGCTCTTAGACCATAATCCCCAGGTCTCTGAGTTGCTTTAGTATGGCATCTAGTCTGGTGCCATGCATGATTAATCACTTACTAAATAAGTACCTTTAAAATAATTTTCAGATTTAACTATTTCCTCAGGATAATTTTTGCCTTATAACGATTAAAATAATGATTCTATTAATTATTTTATGTTTTGTTATAAATAGGTAATTGTCAATTAAACATAATTTTACTTTTTATTGGTAAGTCTCACTGTCACTGTTGAAAGCACTTTTTGCTTAAGAAAGCAAATCTAAACTATTCAACTGAACTATACATGTAAGCAAGTAAAAAATACGAAAGTAACAAGTCAGGTGGTTACTTATTCTATAAAAATACTCACCCTATAGAGATTTTTCTTTTTTTAGGTATCAAAGGCAAAGAAGGTCGCCAAGCAGCCAGGAATAGTGATTATTCTGTCCCAAAGTTTAAACATTTAAAGAAACTGCTGTTGGCTCACGGACACCTATATTATGTGAGAATAGCACACCTTGTACAGTATTTCTTCTATAAGGTACGTGATGAAATACTTGTGATTTAACTTATGACTGTTTAACCCAGCATTGGCTCAGCTTGGTTGTAGGTATCTTTTCCTTCTTTTTTCATGTTTCTTTTACTGTCTTAGTACTGAAATTTGTGGTCAGCAAAACAGAGGCAGTCTATTTAACGAATCAGAAACCAGAAATTCCTTTTAATGCAAGAGATTTGAGATGAAAATTTTTAAGTCAACTTTCTTAAAGTATAGTTTAAATACAGTACAATGTACCCATTAAATGTTTACAGTTCAATTTTGACAAATGTATGCATCCATGTGGCTACCACCCGAACCAAATATAGACCATTTCTATCACCCCAGAAAGTTTACCTGTGCTCCTTTCCAGTCTTCTCCACCCCTGCACCAAACAACGACTAATCTGATTTACACTACTCTGTGATACATAGTAACGTATATGGAGTATAGCACATAAATTTAGATATAATTTATGCAACATACGCATTAGGTTTGCCTGTTTTAGACATGTACCAGAACTTGATCTCCTGTCCTATGTTCTATTCTATATAGTTTTTAAAAGTTTTTTTCACTTTTTGTTTTGAGATAATTTCATACTTTTTAAAAGTTGCAAAATTAGTGAAATCTCATATACTCTTTGCCCAGCTTTGCCAACTGTTAACACCTTAGATAACCCACAACATAGTTACCAAGATCAGTAAATTGATGTTAATTGGCACATTATTAACTAGTCTATATACTGTACTGGAATTTTGCTAATGGTCCCACAGATTTTCTTTTTGTGGTCCATTTCAGGCTCATGCTTGCATTTAAGGATCATGATCTCCTTAGTCTTCTTTAACCTAGAATAGTTCCTGTCTTTTTTGTCCTAATGATCTTAACATGTTTGAAGAGTGCTGGCCAGTTAGTTTGTAGAATGTCCCTCAATTTGGGTTTGTCTAATGTTTGCCTATTATTAGACTCAGGTTTTGCATTTGGGCACAATTACCACAGAAGCGCTATTGCAACCTGCTGAATGCATCATATCCGGAGGCACATGTTGTCAATATGTCTCATGATAATGTCAACTTTGATAAGCTGGTTCAGATGGTGTTCTGAGGGTCTCAAGACCCCTCATTTTTGCTCTGTGTAGTTTCACTTGAAAAGAACATTCTCCTGCTAAACTAGATATTTTATTCTATGTTGAAATTCATTACTATCATTGTTCATTCTGTTACTCAAATTGTCACAGATTTGGCACCTGTTTCCTTTCACCATGTCCCCATCATTTTTAAATTTTTATTTTATTGTGATAACCCTTAACATGAGCTCTATGCACTTAGCAGATTATTAAGTATTTGGTACAGTATTGTTAAGTACAACAGATCTCTAGTACTTACTCGTCTTGCACAACTAAAACTGTATACCCATTGAGTAGCAACTCTCCGTTCCTCCCTCCTCACCCCTTCCCCCTCCCCCGGCCCTAAACCTTTTTTGAAGTCTTGTTTATTTTCTGGTACCACATGATGTTCTAGGCTCCTCTTGTATTTTTCTTGCAATTCAATGGCAAGATGCATTCAGACTTTTCTGCAAGGATCACTTATTCCTTTCCATTATTCGCAAATGGTATTTAGAAATCAAGATCTGGGTGCTAGTTGTGCTCATCGCTACTGAGCTGAAGTTGTTGGGCTGAAATTAAAGGTATCTGTATAAACTCAATAGTTGAACTCAGTTTATACAGATACCTTTGATTAAATCCGGCAGCACAAGGTTCATTGTAACCTTTCCCTTTTCCATTTAGTAACTCCTTTCTTCAGTGGTGAGAAACCTGGTTCTCATCCTCATAGTGTTTATTTATTTGCTAAGTCCTCAAGTACACTTAAAGTAGTTCCAGAGTTGCTACTCATACTCCTGTGAGAAACAAATCTAACTTGAGAAATATATTTGTGAGCACTTGTTTTTGTCTTTAGTCTTAGAGAATGTAGTCAAAACACTGTTTCCAAAGTTACTTTTTTTTTCCTTTTCCACCATTTCAGTGTGGTTATGTTATTTATATAGTTAAGGTTTGTGGGGCCTTGGACTCAGTAACTTAACAGCCCCACATGGGGATGGATGGTTATTCTCTCTTACCTCCCCTTAGTAGGAGAGCCTGTGAAGATTTGCCATACAGATCTGCCTAGCAATCTGATCCTATTCCAGAAGCTTGGTTTCCCTCTTTAAGATTTTGGCCTGCAATTCAAGCAACTGCCACCAGATGGAAGGAATGCTCTGTTAAGAAGAACAAAACAAGCATTAAAATAGCTAATATTTACCAGTGGTCAGTAATTTACATATCCTGGTTCCCAATTTAGGGGATTATTTATGTAGATGCCGTCTGTCTTCATTAGGATCTCTATGCCCATTATCATCTTAGTTACTGACTTAGCAATATTCCTTTTTAAGTGCTGCCTTTTGTCCCAAGATGATTTCTGATACCTTTGACTGTCTTTGGCTGCCTTCCTCTTATCTTGCCATTGCATCTTCAAATTGTTGCCCGCCCCTGGAGTACTGCAGTGACAGGTCTTCCTGCTTTCTATTTCTCCATTCGCTCCTCCTTGCATAATTCAGCCAGGTTAGTGTTTAGAAAATACCACTTTTCAACTTGTCCTCCAGAAACTCCACTCTCCATTGTCTTAAGAGTTAGTCTGGCTTTTAAGGCACTCCACAGTCTGACCCTGCCCTACCTTATATGTTTAAAATACATATGGCCTTACCTTGTTGGTTCCTGCTATCACCGTATCCTATTCATCTGTAACACCTAGTTCAAAGTCTAACTTCTTTATTCATTCAATCAACAAATATGTTTGAATGTGTTACCATGTGCCAAGCATTGTTTCAGGCGCTTGAGAATTCATAATGGAATAAGACAGGCAAAGTCCCTGTTTTCATGGAACTGTTATTCTAATGGGAGGGTCAGACCTCCCCTTCCCACAAAACACCCCCATAATCCACACCAAGCACTGCCTCTTCCAACCTCAGAACACTTCTTTTATGTACATAAATTATGACTCTAGAAAGGCTACAGACAGTATTTTGCATTCTGCCAGAACTGTTACATACGAATGAGTGTTGCCCTTCCAGGTGCTAACCTTGGGAGCTCCGATACTCTGGTGCTGTAGGACTTATTCAAAATACATGTAGCAGTTTTCTGTAGAAATGTCCTCCAGAGCCTGCAGTATATATTTACCTAAATATCCTCAGCTGCGGCAGTTGTTCATGCTTTAAGGATCCATTGGATTTTTAAAACGGCCTCAAATCTCCCAGCCTGGTAAATTAGCCAAGTGAGAATGTGTGAGAGAAGGAAAGAGACTGGTTTTTTGACATGGCTCAAAAATGGGCTATTGGGCGTGAGCCATGGCCGCTGAGCCTGTGCGTCTGGAGCCTGTGCTCCGCATCAGGAGAGGCCACAACAGTGAGAGGCTCGTGTACCGCAAAAAAAAAAAAAAAAAAAAAAGGGGCTATTGGGGACTTCCCTGCTGGTGCAGTGGTTAAGAATATCTGCCTACAAGAGGGAAGAGATATGGGAACATATGTATATGTATAACTGATTCACTTTGTTATAAAGCAGAAACTAACACACCATTGTAAAGCAATTATACCCCAATAAAGATGTTAAAAAGAAAAAAAAAGAATATCTGCCTAGCAATGCAGGGGACATGGGTTCAAGCCCTGGTCCGGGAAGATCCCACATGTTGTGGAGCAGCTAAGTCCGTGTGCCACAACTACTGAGCCTGCGCTCCAGAGCCCACGTGCCACAACTACTGAGCCCACGTGCCACAACTACTGAAGCCTGTGCACCCTAGAGCCCGTGCTCCACAACAAGAGAAGCCACTGCAATGAGAAGGCTGTGGACCGCAACAAAGACTAGGCCCCGCTCACCGTATCTAGAGAAAGCCCGTGCGCAGCAATGAAGACCCAACGCAGCCAAAAATAAATAAATTTATTTATTTAAAAAAATATAGAGCTATTGAAGGTGCTGCCCTAAGAGAAATCCAGAGACACCATGAACAAGTGACAGCAGCGCTGAAATACAGTCACAGCCTATATTGAAGGACAGCACTCATTTGAAAATATTAGTTCTGGTGGTTTTGCCTGAAGATGTTAATTTTAGTATTTATCTTCTTACTTAGTGGCTTTTTCTGCCTTATGAATTCTTAGCTTGTATTTTTTTAGTATGTTTGTTTTTAGTGTTCTCCCAGTTAAATCCCTTAGAAGTAAGAAGTTTTGTTTTTTGTATCACCCACAGCGTCATCTTTACATATAGTAGGTGATCAATAATAACAGTTAATTGTTTGATGAGGCAGTAACAAAGGCAGTAAAGCATTAGCTGATACTTGTTCGTGTCAATATACACTATAATTTCCTGACTACTTATTGGCATTAACTGACTTTTAAATATAGACTTACAGCTTTATGTCAGTCTACTTTGTGATGATTTTGCAAACCCACTTGGCATTTAAGGTGCAGTACCATTAGGTGTTCATATTATATGAGCTCATTTCTTCCCTACAAGAATAGCAAGAGGGTCTCATAAAGTAAGTGAGGTCCTCTTCTGCCTTGGTAGGGCAAAAGTTGGTATTAATATGTATGTAATTATTTGTTTTGAATTGTTTCCTTACAACTCTGGAGTAGAAGTTTATTGCACTGTGACATTAGAAGGACTTAGGACTGCCTGTAGACTATCTGGAGTAGAGTTTCCTGTTTTACTTTAGAAAGTTGATCAAGTGAAAAGCATTAACCCTTTTCTTCATTTTTTTTTCCAGAACCTTTGTTTCATTTTGCCACAATTTTTGTACCAGTTCTTCTGTGGATTCTCACAACAGGTTTGTTTCCCTAGGTATTTCTTGTAATGTAGTTTTTTTGTGTTGTTGTTTTTTGTTTAAATTTATTTTATTGAAGTATAGTTGATTTTCAAGGTTGTGTTAGTTTCTGGTGTAGAGCAAGGTGATTCAGCAATATATACATATAATAGTTTTCACAGAAATGTTAGGATTTTTTTTAAATTATTTTTTATTGTATTTTATTTTAATTTATTTTTTATGTCAATCCCACTCTCCCAATTCATCCCACCACCACCACCACCATCACCCCCCACCACGACTTTCCCCCCTTGGTGTCCATACGTTAGTTCTCTGCATCTGTGTCTCTATTTCTGCCTTGCAAACTGGTCCATCCGTACCATTTCTCTAGATTCCACATATATGCATTAATATATGGTATTTGTTTTTCTCTTTCTGACTTACTTCACTCTGTATGACAGCCTCTAGGTCCATCCACGTCTCTACAAATGACTCGTTTCGTTCCTTTTTATGGCTGAGTAATACTCTATTGTATATACGTACCACATCTTCTTTATCCATTTATCTGTCGGTGGGCATTTACATTGCTTCCATGACCTGATTATTGTAAATAGTGCTGCAATGAACACTGGGGTGCATGTGTCTTTTTGAATTATGGTTTTCTCTGGGTATATGCCCAGTACTGGGATTGCTGGGTTGTATGGTAATTCTATTTTTAGTTTTTTAAGGAACCTCCATACTGTTCTCCATAGTGGCTGTATCAATTTACATTCCCACCAACAGTGCAAGAGGGTTCTCTTTTCTCCACACCCTCTCTAGCATTTGTTGTTTGTAGGTTTTCTGATGATGCCCATTCTAACCGGTATGAGGTGGTACCTGACTATAGTTTTGATTTGTATTTCTCTAATAATTAGTGATGTTGAGCAGCTTTTCATGTGCTTCTTGGCCATCTGTATGTCTTCTTTGGAGAAATGTCTATTTAGGTCTTCTGCCCATTGTTTGGTTGGGTTGTTTGTTTTTTTAATATTGAGCTGCATGAGCTGTTTATGTATTTTGGAGATTAATCCTTTGTCAGCTGATTCGTTTGGAAATATTTTCTCCCATTCTGAGGGTTGTCTTTTCGTCCTGTTTGTAGTTTCCTTTGCTGTGCAAAAGGTTTTAAGTTTCATTAGGTCCCATTTGTTTATTTGTATTATTATTTCCATTACTCTAGGAGGTGGATCAAAAAAGATCTTGCTGTGATTTACGTCAAAGAGTGTTCTTCCTGTGTTTTCCTCTAAGAGTTTTACAATGTCCGGTCTTACATTTAGGTCTTGAATCCATTTTGAGTTTATTTTTGTGTAAGGTGTTAGGGAGTGTTCTAGTTTCATTCTTTTACATGTAACTGTCCAGTTTTCCCAGCACCACTTATTGAAGAGACTGTCTTTTCTCCGTTGTATATCCTTGCCTCCTTTTTCATAGATTAGTTGACCATAGGTGCGTGGGTTTATCTCTGGGCTTTCTATCCTGTTCCATTGATCTCTATTTCTGTTTTTGTGCCAGTGCCATATTGTCTTGATTACTGTAGCTTTTTTTATATATATTAATTTAATTTAATTTATTTTATTTTTTATTTTATTTTTGGCTGTGTTGGGTCTTCGTTGCTGCGTGCGGGCTTTCTCTGTTGTGGTGAGCGGGGGCTACTCTTTGTTGTGGTGCACAGGCTTCTCATTGCGATGGCTTCTCTTATTGTGGAGCACGGGCTCTAGGCGCACAGGCTTCAGTAGTTGTGGCCCTCAGGCTCTAGAGTGCAGGCTTAGTAGTTGTGGTGGATGGGCTTAGTTGCTCCGCAGCATGTGGGATCTTCCCAGACCAGGCCTCGAACCCATGTTCCCTGCACTGACAGGCAGATTCGTAACCACTGCACCACCAGGGAAGGCCCTGATTACTATAGCTTTGTAGTAGAGTCTGAAGTCAGGGAGTCTGATTCCTCCAGCTCTGTTTTTTTCCGTCAAGACTGCTTTGGCTGTTCGGGGTCTTTTGTGTCTCCATACAAATTTTAAGATTTTTTCTTCCAGTTCTGTAGAAAATGCCACTGGTAATTTGATAGGGATTGCATTGGATCTGTAGATTGCTTTGAGTAGTATAGTCATTTTCACAATGTTGATCCTTCCAATCCAAGAACATGATATGTCTCTCCATCTGTTTGTGTCGTCTTTGATTTCTTTCATCAGTGTCTTATAGTTTTCTGAGTACAGGTCTTTTACCTCCTTAGGTAGGTTTCCTCCTCAGTATTTTATTCTTTTTGTTGCAATGGTGAATGGGATTGGTTCCTTAATTTCTCTTTGTGATCTTTCATTTTTAGTGTATAGGAATGCAAGAGATTTCTGTGCATCAACTTTGTATCCTGCAACTTTATGAAATTCATTGATTAGCTCTAGTAGTTTTCTGGTAGCATCATTAGGATTCTCTATGTATAGTATCATGTCAACTGCAAACAGTGACAGTTTTACTTCTTTTCCAATTTGTATTCCTTTTTTTTCTTTTTCTTCTCTGATTGCCGTGGCTAGGACTTCCAAAACTATGTTGAATAATAGTGGCGAGAGTGGACATCCTTGTCTTGTTCCTGATCTTAGAGGAAATGCTTTCGGTTTTTCACCATTGAGAATGATGTTTGCTGTGTTTGTCATGTATGGCCTTTATTATGTTGAGGTAGGTTCCCTCTGTGCCCACTTTGTGGAGAGTTTTTATCATAAATGGGTGTTGAATTTTGTCAAAAGCTTTTTCTGCATCTGTTGAGATGATCATATGGTTTTTATTCTTCAGTTTGTTAATATGGTGTAGCACACTGATTGGTTTGCATGTACTGAAGAATCCTTGCATCCCTGGGATAAATCCCACTTGTTCATGATGTATGATCCTTTTAATGTGTTGTTGGATTCTGTTTGCTAGTATTTTGTTGAGGATTTCTGCATCTGTATTCATCAGTGATATTGGTCTGTAATTTTCTTGTTTTGTAGTATTTTTGTCTGGTTTTGGTATCAGGGTGATGGTGGCCTCATAGAATGAGTTTGGGAGTGTTCCCTCCTCTTCTTTTTTTTGGAAGAGTTTGAGAAGGATGGGTGTTAGCTCTTCTCTAAATATTTGATAGAATTCACCTGTGAAGCCATCTGGTCCTCGACTTTTGTTTGTTGGAAGATGTTTAATCAGTTTCAATTTCATTACTTGTGATTGGTCTGCTCATATTTTCTGTTTCTCACTGCTTCAGTCTTGGAAGGTTATGCCGTTCTAAGAATTTGTCCATTTCTTCCAGGTTGTCCATTTTATTGGCATAGAGCTGCTTGTAGTAGTCTCTCATGATGCTTTGTATTTCTGCAGTGTCTGCTGTAACTTCTCCTTTTTCATTTCTAATTTTATTGATTTGAGTCCTCTCCCTCTCTTTCTTGATGAGTCTGGCTAATGGTTTATCAATTTTGTTTATCTTCTCAAAGAACCCACTTTCAGTTTTATTGCTCTTTGCTATTGTTTTCTTTGTTTCTATTTCATTTATTTCTGCTGTGATCTTTATGATTTCTTTACTTCTACTAACTTTGGGTTTTGTTTGTTCTTCTTTCTCTAGTTCCTTTAGGTGTAGGGTTAGATTGTTCATTTGAGATTTTTCTTGTTTCTTGAGGTAGGATCTTACTGCTATAAACTTCCCTCTTGGAACTGCTTTTGCTGCATCCCATAAGTTTTGGATCGTCGTGTTTTCATTGTCATTTGTCTCTAGGTATTTTTTGATTCCCTCTTTGATTTCTCCAGTGCTCTCTTGGTTATTTAGTAACGTATTGTTTAGCCTCCATGTGTTTGTGTTTTTTACGTTTTTTTCACTGTAATTGATTTCTAATCTCATAGTGTTGTGGTCAGAAAAGATACTTGATATGATTTCAGTTTCCTCAAATTTACCAAGACTTGATTTGTGACCAAGATGTGATCTGTCCTGGAGAATGTTCCGTGTGCACTTGAGAAGAAAGTGTAATCTGCTGTTTTTGGATGGAATGTCC
The DNA here is from genome assembly GCF_964270905.1 of Leucopleurus acutus. Lineage (NCBI taxonomy): Eukaryota > Metazoa > Chordata > Mammalia > Artiodactyla > Delphinidae > Leucopleurus > Leucopleurus acutus. The sequence continues at coordinate 119,784,263 of NC_139148.1, read as the reverse complement.
TATAAATATTAATTAAATCTATCAGGTCTCTTGTGTCATTTAAAGGTTGTGTTTCCTTATGAATTTTCTGTCTGGATGATCTGTCCATTGGTGTAAGTGAGGTGTTAAAGTCCGCCACTATTATTGTGTTACTGTCAGTGTCCTCTTTTATAGCTTAGCAGTCGCCTTTTGTATTGAGGTGCTCCTGCGTTGGGTGCATATATATTTATAATTGTTATATCTTCTTTTTGGATTGATCCCTTGATCATTATGTAGTGTCCTTCCTTGCCTCTTGTAACAGTCTTTATTTTAAAGTCTACTTTAGGGACTTCCTTGGTGGCACAGAGGTTTAGAATCCACCTGCCAATGCAGGGGACACGGGTTGAAGCCCTGGTCTGGGAAGATCCCACATGCCGCAGAGCAACTAAGTCCATACGCTACAACTACGGAGCCTGTGCTCTAGAGCCCGTGAGCCACAACTGCTGAGCCCACTCGCCTAGAGCCCGTGCTCTGCAACAAGAGAAGCCACTGCAATGCGAAGCCCGCACACAGCAACAAAGAGTAGCCCCTGCTCTCTGTAACTAAAGAAAGCCTGTGCACAGCAACAAAGACCCAACACAGCCAAAAATAATAAATAAATAAATGAATTTTAATTTTAAAAAAGTTAATAAAAATAAAGTCTATTTTTTCTGATATGAGTATTGCTACTCCAGCTTTCTTTTGATTTCCATTTGCATGGAATACCTTTTTCCATCCCCTCACTTTCAGTCTGTATGTGTCCCTAAGTCTGAACTGGGTCTCTTGTAGACACCATATATATGGGTCTTGTTTTTGTATCCATTCCGCGAGCCTGTGTCCTTTGGTTGGAGCATTTAATCCATTCACATTTAAGGTAATTATCGATATGTATGTTCCTATTACCATTTCCTTAATTGTTATGGGTTTGTTTTTGTAGGTCCTTTTCTTCTCTTGTGTTTCCCACTTAGAGAAGTTCCTTTAGCATTTGTTGTAGAACTGGTTTGGTGGTGCTGAATTCTCCTAGCTTTTGCTTGTCTGTAAAGCTTTTGATTTCTCCATCAAATCTGAATGAGATCCTTGCCAGGTAGAGTAATCTTGGCTGTAGGTTCTTCCCTTTCATCACTTTAAATATATCGTGCCACTCCCTTCTGGCTTGTAGAATTTCTGCTGAGAAATCAGCTGTTAACCTTATAGGAGTTCCCTGGTATGTTATTTGTCATTTTTCCCTTGTTGCTTTCAATAATTTTTCTTTGTCTTTAATTTTTGTCAGTTTCATTACTGTGTGTGTCGGTGTGTTTCTCCTTGGGTTTATCCTGCTGGGACTCTCTGCACTTCCTGAACTTGGGTGGCGATTTCCTTTCCCATGTTAGGGAAGTTTTCGACTATAATCGCTTCAAATATCTTCTTGGGTCCTTTCTCTCTCTCTTCTCCTTCTGGGACCCCTATAATGCGAATGTTGTTGCGTTTAATGTTGTCCCAGAGGTCTCTTAGGCTGTCTTCATGTCTTTTCATTCTTTTCTCTTTATTCTGTTCTGCGGCACTGAATTCCACCATTCTGTCTTCCAGGTCACTTATCCGTTCTTCTGCCTCAGTTATTCTGCTGTTGATTCCTTCTAGTGTATTTTTCTTTTCAATTATTATATTGTTCATCTCTGTTTCTTTGTTCTTTAATTCTTCTAGGTGTTTGTTCTTTAATTCTTCTAGGTTTTTTTTAAAGATTTCTTGCATCTTCTCAATCTTTGCCTCCATTCTTTTTCCGAGGTCATAGATTATCTTCACTATCAGTATTCTGAATTTTTTTTCTGGAAGGTTGCCTATCTGCACTTCATTTAGTTGTTTTTCTGGGTTTTTATCTTGTTCCTTTATCTGGTACATAGTCCTCTGCCTTTTCATTTTGTCTGTCGTTCTGTGAATGTGGTTTTAATTCCACAGGCTGCAGAAATGTAGTTCTTCTAGCTTCTGCTGTCTGCCCTCTGGTGGATGAGGCTATCTAAGAGGCTTGTGCAAGCTTCCTGATAGGAGGGACTGGTGGTGGGTAGAGCTGGTTGTTGCTCTGGTGGGCAGAGCTCAGTAAAACTTTAATCTGCTTGTCTGCTGATGGGTGGGGCTGTGTTCCCTCCCTGTTTGGTTGTTTAGCCTGGGGCGACCCAGCACTGGATCCTACCAGGCTCTTTGCTCTTTGGTGGGGCTAATGGCGGACTCTGGGAAGGCTCACGCCAAGGAGTGCTTCCCAGAACTTCTGCTGCCAGTGTCCCACGGTGAGCCACAGCTGTGATTCCAGTGCTCTTGCAAGAGGGAGTGAGCACACGTCCTTCCAGTTCGCCATCTTGAACCAATCTCTGTAATGTAGTTTATATTTGCTATTAATTACCTTTTATGTATTGGATTGTAGAAATTAGAGAGGTATGCCCAACGTAAAAGGATTTTTTTTTTTCTTAGTTCAACAGTTGATCTGCTTGGCCTGGTTTTTGACAATAGCAAAATTTTATATCTGTGCTTTAGTAATGGTCTTATTGTTATTTTCTTTTTGAAAGTTATTTGGTATGTCCTGTTGGAATTGAGATCCTTTAAAAAGTATTTTTTATTTTTGTTAGTGTACACAATGTTTTCCAATAATCCTAAAATATTATAGTTTATTATTTCATCAAATAAAATCTCATACCTTTGCATTTTCTCAGGTTGATTCTCTAGAAAAACATTGATGTTTAAGCTAGCAAAGAAGCTGTGATTCCTGGATAATGCCTTGGATTATTTAAGCAATTCTACACTTTCAGCCCTCTGTAGTTTTCTGAACATTTTTCACATATAGAATATGCTATATGTTAACTTGATACATAAGTGGGGGATGGGCAGGCATATTTGTAGGTTTGTTTTAACAGCTGAACTGTATTTTGCATTGCTTCTAGTGGAAGTATAGCTATGTAAAGGAGCTATAGTGCTCAACGACTCAGAAATTTTGTACTTAATCTATGAGCAATTCAGTGATTTTTACCAAGCTGAGCTGCTGGTAACATCATCACAGCTATTAGAGACTGATTTTCTCAATTTCAAGGCATGTTCCATTCCTCATGATAGGAAGTGATTTTTTCCTAATTTCTTGGCAGTATTTTTAAGAGAATGTATTCTTCTCAATGGGAAGCGACTCTATTTATTTGTTTGTTTGTTTGGCTGCACCTGGTCTTAGTTGTGGCATGCAGGATCTTTAGTTGCAGCATGTGAACTCTTAGTTGCGGCATGTGGGATCTAGTTCCCTGACCAGGGATCAAACCCGGGCCCCCTGCATTGGAAGCGTGGAGTGTTAGCCACTGGACCACCAGGGAAGTCCCTGCTTTCTTTCTCTTGAACTTGCCTCTTTGCCATTTGGTATGCTGTCTCTTACATCAGTGCCATGTCATCAGCCCCATGATGCCAGTTAAGCCGATCACTTTATGAATTAATCATCTACTGGCTGTAGAAAGTACCATCAGCCTTCTTGTATTCAAAGCTAACAGTATTGGTAACAGAGAGTTTTATAAACTCTGATGAATCTACTTTTCTTGAACATTCAGATTACTGTTGATCAAAATGTTTGTAATTCCTCACTTCCTTGGAAGATTAATGCAAGTTTAAAGGGACATTTTCAAATTTTGTAGCAAAGTGATAAAGGGAAGTTGGCTTTTTAAACCATGTTTACCAAGCACAAGTTGTGTGAAGAAAGAAAGGACTTATTCCCTATAAAACCCTGGGCTGTTGGGGGTATGGGGGTCTGCTTAGGTTCCCATAGGACTTGATGTTTGCCTTTGTCAGTTGCTCAACTGGTACATTCATTCATCTAACAAATACTTCTTGAGTGCCTACTGTGTGCCAGGCTAAGTGCTGGGGATATAACAGTGATCAAAACTCTTTACCACATGGAGCTTGTGGGTACAGTGAGTGATAGGGGGAGAGACAGACAGCAATCAGACAAACACATTATGTTGGGTACTGATATATGCTCTGAAGGAGAACAAAAAGCATAATAAATGGATAGAATGTGACTGGGGAAGAGAGCTGCTGTTTTAGACAAACTGACCTGGAAAGTTCTCTCTGATGAAGTGACATTTGGGCAGAGATCTAGAGGAGATGAGGGAAAGAGCTAGGCAGACATCTTAGAAAAAGTGTACCACGTAAAAGGAAGGTCTCTCTAAGGTAGTGATGTATTGTACATATCTTTAGTTTTCCCTTTGGCCTTGTGCTGAATGTAGAGACCTTTATTGCAAATATTTGTGGAATACATACAGGTAGTCAGCCTTTTTCACTTCAGGTCTACTTCAGGTGTTCTCTGCAACCCTGGTACTTGGAGAGTGAGCTATGGAGAATGTAGAAATGGGACCAGGATGCAGATTATTTAAGCAAAAAGCAACTCTTTGTTTACCAAAGCCTAGGTTAGTAGTGGACTTTCTTCTGCATGAAAAGATACCCTTATAACAGGTATAACAAGAAACAGTATTATCAACTAAACCTGTTTTGTTTTGTTGTTATAAATTTATTTTATTTATTTTATTTTTGGCTGCAGTGGGTCTTCATTGCTATGTGCGGGCTTTCTCTAGTTGCCACAAGCGGGGGCTACTCTATTGCAGTGCGCGGGCTTCTCATTGCAGTGGCTTCTCTTGTTGTGGAGCACAGGCTCTAGGCGTGTGGGCTTCGGTAGTTGTGGCTTGCAGGCTCAGTAGTTGTGGCTTGCAGGCTCTAGAGCACACGCTCAGTAGTTGTGGCGCACGGGCTTAGTTGCTCCACAGCACGTGGGATCTTCCCGGACCAGGGCTCGAACCTGTGTCCCCTGCATTGGCAGACGGATTCTTAACCACTGGGCCACCAGGGAAGTCCAGTTTGTGTCACATTTAAATGCATTTTATTAATCAAAAAACATTTTATATATGGGAAAAATACATGTGAATATGGGATATTATTTATTCAGGTCACAGATGATGGTTGCATGACAACATCTAGCACTGTGTAGAAAATACTGAACTCAATAAGTACTAGCATCAAAACAAGATTCATTATAAAAACCTTAATATTTTTTTCAATAAAGGAATATTTACAGTATCAGATCAGTCCTTTACAACTATGTTTTAGCTTCCAGTCTCTAGTCATTCATTCATCCAGTATTTATTGAATGCTTTCTGCATGCCAAGTTCTGTTCTAGGAGTTCCAGATTGTCAAAGCTAGTAAAACACTTGTAGTTGATCACATTAGGTTCATTACTCAATGCAACAAGAAAGAGTGTACACCATGAGGAACAGTAGGGCCTCTTAGGAAGCGAGTGTTAGAAAAGTCTTGTAAGATTTGGGCTTGAGTTAGGTGATTTGTGGAAGGGTTTAAGGAGTAGGGCCTTGCTGGGTGCTGTTAGCAGATGGGGGTAATTTTATGACTAAGCATGTTAGTAAATCTTATCCAGGAAGCCAACATGTCATTGGTCAAGAGGCAATAGTCACCCAAATCAGCCAGAATGTAGATGTTGGTCATTATTGTGATTTGGACAATATTTATATTCTGTCTGTGTTCAAACGTGATTACAGAGTGTTTTTGTCTCGATATATCGAGGTCACACAGTGGCCTTGTTTGATGTTGCTCTTCTGCGAAATTGTTCATGTTGTACAGAGCGCCGGTGCGTAGCTGTGAGTGCTGGGCCAGCTCTTGAATGTCAGGGGCTGCTTTGCTTTTTCTCAAGCTACAGCTATCAATAAATAAATAAAAATCCCTGCCCACATAGAGCTTAAATTCTAGTGTGAAGAGAGAGACAGTAAACATAATAAATTTATCATGTAAGTTAAAAGGTGATTAGTACTTTGGGGGGAATGTGTTCAAGAGAGGGGAAGTGGCAAGGTAAATCAAGGTTGGTCTCACTGAGAAGGTAACAGACAGGTAAGAAGCTGGATCGAGGAGTAGGACTTTATATCCCCACCATTGTAGGAGCTTCTTTACTTTCAGAGATAAAGGAATCCACTGGAGAGTTTGAACAAAACAATGATTTGATTTGACTTATTTTCCAGTAGAGCTACTTGGGCCATTGTGTTGAGAATAGACTGCAGGTCAAGGGGAGAAGAAGCCGGGAGACCAATTAAAGGCTTGCAGAGTGGTCACAGTGGAGGGGCTAAGAAGTGATGTGGTTCTGAATGTATCTGAAAGTGGAGCTAGTAGACGGTGCTTAATAGATTGGATGTGGCTTGTGAAAAAGAGAAGAGTGAAGGATGAATCCAAGATTTCGGTTCTGGTTGATCAAAACGATTTTGTTGCCCTTTCTTGAGATGAGGAAGACTTCAGGAGGAGCAGGTTTGAGGTGAGGGCAGGTCAGGAATTCAGTCTTGGATGTAAGTTTGAAATATGCTAGACACCCAAGAGGAGATATCAAGTGGGCAGTTGGATATATGGGACAGGTTTAGGCTAGATATGGGAATTTTCAGTGAATGGGTTATATTACAACCACGAGACTAAATGAGATCACCTAGAGAGCGAGCATAAATAAAGTTCCAAACACCGAGTGCTGGAACACTCCAACACAGAGGGCTCAGGGAGAAGATGAGCCTGAGAAGGAATGGCTAGTGAGGTAGGAAGAGAATCACTCATTTCAAAAGATTTCTTGAGTACCTAAGGGGTACCAGGCACCAGGGTAGATACTGGGGTTGCAAACATTGTGGGGCCACTCACTGAGGTAGGGGACATGGGAGGAAGCAGATTTAAAGGGAAGGTTAATGAGTTTGGTTTTAGACATTTTGAATTGCAGGTTGTCCTGTGGGACAACCAGCAGGAAGTTGGAAATTTTGGTCTGGAGCCTAGGGAATTCAGGACCAGAAAGAGTCATGACCATGTGAATATATTTAGCTTTTATTTTTTTGAATATTTATTTAATCCTTAGTAAATGGCCACATTCAATATCATAAATATACTCTGGAGAAGGTGATAGTGATATTTAAAACCATGTAAAGTATTAACCCAAAAAACTGTGACACAGGCTGGCCACTGCTTATATTTAGTTTCCCTAAGGGGTTCCTGTCTTATACTTAACTGGTCTTCATTCGCTGAAAATCTTTTGAAAAGTTCTTAGTTAATATCCATTAGAAATAGAGCTTATCAGCCACATAGCACAGGGAGATCAGCTTGCTGCTTTGCAACTACCTAGAGGGGTAGATATGGGGATATATGTATATGTATAGCTGATTCACTTTGTTATAAAGCAGAAACTAACACACCATTGTAAAGCAATTATACTCCAATAAAGATGTTAAAAAAAAGAGTTTCTCCTTTACACATACTTATATATAAATTTACTTGGACTAATTAATAAAAAGAAAAGCATATATATTTAAAAAAAGAAATAGAGCTTATAGCTTGTAAACATTCTGAATAAGATCGTATTTGAAAAGGGAGGGTATTTTAATATGCCTTACAGTATGTTAGTTTCTTTTCTATAGTGGTCAGTTAGAGTGACCTTATTTACAAAACCTCCTTTGCTGTCACAAAAGGTGTGAAAGGAAACTGTCTTGTTTTAGCTTGTGAGTTTTTCTAAACACTTAAATATCCTCTTGCAGATGATTGTTACATTACCTTTCTCTTCTGTGGTTTGTCATTACAGCCACTGTATGATGCCGCTTACCTTACAATGTACAATATCTGCTTCACATCCTTGCCCATCCTGGCCTACAGTCTACTGGAACAGCACATCAACATTGACACTCTGACCTCAGATCCCCGATTATATATGTAAGTTGAACATATGTAAGTTAACCCCCCGCCCCAGACTTTCAAAATTGTGGATTTCATTTTATCTACAGGTAGGAAGGACACAGAACTGCCCTCCTGGTTTGATTACATGGTTCCGTTCTGCATTTTTAGCTACTTAAACCAAACCATCCAGCTGGAAAATGATGTATTTCCTAGGTATTGATATATGTCCTGTAGTTGAATGGGTATGAATTATTTAGTTCAAAATCAGTAATTCCTAAAACTTTGCCCACATTGTCATAGAGTTCTAGAGTCTTGGATGGAGACACAATAGTTTAACTACCTGCCACCCCCCACCTCCTCCAAGAAGGGCCACACAAAGATCTCTTGTAGTTTAGAATATTGATCCCTCTCTGTAATGGACTGAACTGATGATGTTATGTTAGGCTTTCTCTTGTAAACTGCCCCTGAAATATAGCCTCCGGAGTGCTTTGTTAGCTGCATTCTAAAATGGCATTGTTGAAGAAAACAATTAAGTCATCAAGCCATTGTATTCATTTTGTGTTAGTTGGAAATAGATGCTTTTCTCTATGGGTGGGGGACTTGGCACTAGCCCCAGTTGCTTAACCTTTGATTAAATTGGATTTTTATAAGTGAAGCTTACAGCTAAAGATAAAGATATTAATTTACAGCAGATTGTAAGCGTTGCTAAATAGTGGGTAGCAAGTGCAATAGAGAGACTTGGGTGTGATTCATTGGTGCGAAGTGAAGGTGCACAAATTTAAAGGATGACTTTAACCAGTATGACTCGTGAAACTCACATCTAGGAATTGTTAGACTTAACCAGGTTTATAAAATTAGTTGTCATTTTAAAGGTATTTATTATAAAAAGTTTAAAACATGCAAAGAGTGTAGCAAAAATACTATTTATATAGTGAACTTCCCTGTCCTTACCACTCAGCTTCAACAATTATCAATTCAGGGCCAATCCTGCTTCATTAATAACCTTGTCTTATCTATCAAGGACTTATTTTGAAGCAAATATCAAACTATATAAAATAGTTATTTCAGCATGTATCTTTTACATGTACTGTTATAACAGTACACTATCATACCTAAAAATTTAACAAGTCATATCATCAAATATCCAGTCAGTGCTCAAATTTTTCCAGTTGACTCAATTTCTTTTTATGGCATGCTTGTTTGAAACAGTATATAAGGCCCATATACTTCAGTTGGTTAATATGCTTCTTGAGACTCTCTTAATCTGTAGGTTAACTTGGCAAGTTATTTGTTAACGAAACCAGATAATTTATCTTGTAGCATTTCCCCCAATCTAGAGTTTGCTGATTGCCTCCTCATGGCGGTAACATATTCTGCTTTTCCCTGTATTTCTTGCAAAGTGTATTGTTAGATCTAAAGGAGAATCGTAGAAATCTTGGTAGAAATCTTCCAGAGCATCAGCTCTCACACCTTCTTTTTTTTAAAAGAATGAAGACCCAGGGCCCAGAAATGACTTGCCTAAGGACACAGCGTGTAACAAGAGGCCAGAGCAAGATCAGATTTCTATCCTCCTGATGACCGGCCCTGTGCTCTTTTCCACAGGCTGGTGGTTTTCAAAGATTGAGTAGCAGTGTTCTGTTTTCAGACAACAACTAAAGCGAAGACCAGTAGTGCAGTTACTCTGGTTGAAGAGGGCTTTGGGTGGCGGTGAGCAGAATGCCTCCCGTTCAGTCCCACCAAGAGCTCTAGCTAATCGCCTGCACTCTGATCCCAGCTCTGCCACTGACTCTGTGGCCTTGCTCAGGTTACTTGACTGAGATGGGCCTCAGTTTCCTCTTCAGTAACAATAGATCCAATCACAATGTTTTGGGGGAGGATTAAATGAGTGACTACATGTAAAAACTTACAGTGGTGCCTGGCACATAGTAAGTTTTCAATAGATGGTAGCTATTAATCTTATTATTCTAATACCCTTCTCCACATAACTTCAGGGCTATGCTGAGCAATTTCTTTTTGTTTGTTTGGTTTTGGGTTTTTTTGGCTGGTTTTTGTGTGTGTGTGTGTGGTACGCAGGCCTCTCACTGTTGTGGCCTCTCCTGTTGTGGAGCACAGGCTCCGGACGCGCAGGCTCAGCAGCCATGGCTCACGGGCCCAGCCGCTCCGCGGCATGTGGGATCTTCCCGGACCGGGGCACAAACCCGTGTCACCTGCATCGGCAGGTGGACTCTCCACCACTGCGCCACCAGGGAAGCCCCGAGCACTTTCATACATTAAGAATGTTGAAAACTTGAAGCAAGCCGTTGAGTACAAATTATTAAGGGTTTCCATGAAGTTTTAGTTACCGCATGCAGGTGTAGGTCATGAATTTTTAAGCAATGTTGCATAGAGGGCATACTTGCCACATACGATGGAGAAATGAAAGCCATAGCATACCTATCACCCAGCCCAAAATGCAGCTTCCTGCCTGCCCGCTCTGATGAGACTGTGCTCTCAGCCTGTCACTGTATTGGAGATTGCTCTGTTACTCTGAGCATTCCTTTGTAAATGTGAAGCTCTAGTCTTCATATGTGTCTCTCTCTGCATTTGTACCACTTAATGTTACTTGTGACCTTGTGTAGCATATTAATATCACCTTCGGGGACTTAGTGACACAGGCGTTTACCAAAAGTTTTGATGTGAAATGTGACATAATTGGATCTTTTCATATTTTTTGAGAGAAATTTGAAAAGTAAACTGTAGTTCTTTTCTAGAGGGTAGAGGCATAGTCTGTTTCTTATACAACTTTAAAAGGCAAAAGAAAGGTCCTGGTACACCTACTGTCTCCCATTGTATGGAGGTGCTCAGGCCTGTGCTGCTGGTCAACCGCTCCCCCCCCCCAATCTTCACTCCCTCGTGTTGCCCCTCACGTTGGCTATCATATTCTGAGTTAACAACAGGTTCATCATTCACCTGAGCGCAGCTAGAAAACCTCAACTATAACCCAACACACCATGACTCCCCTTCCTTTCTTCCCATGGCATGTAATGTAAATCCAGTGACTGGCTGGAAAGACAGGAACCACTTCCTGCCTCAGCCCAAGTCAGTGACTCTCAAAAGCCTCATTGGCTGGCAGTTGCTGGGCCCTCCTTGCAAGGATCTTTAAGGGAGGTGCCTTCCCTGTGGCTCCCAGTTGCCTTGGGAACACGACTTACTGGCTGTGGGGAGAGCTTGTTTCTGGGAAGCAGCTATACCTCTTTCCCCCTGCAATTTTCCCAAGGCAAACAGCAGCGTATTGCTTTATGCATCCCCCTACATTGCTGATTTCTGTGTGCACCTGGAAATCCTAGTAGGCAAAAGTTGCATAATTGCTATTTTTTCAGGAAACCCTACAGCACTCCATACCAACTGAACAAGGATCAGTTGTATTTACATCACAAAGGTCTTTCTTATTCATTACAGCCCAGTGACATTCTTGGTAGTATTGGCAACAGGTGTGCTATTTCAGTGATTACATACCTTTTGATAAATGTTAAGAGGAATTTGAAATAGAAGCTAAAAGAATTCCATGCACAGACCCATCTTCTTTTTGCCCCATTAGAGTTGTTAGCCTTCTTCAACATTCTGACTTGTACCCAGAAGACTGCTATTTTTGACAGATGTTAAACTTTTGATCTGGCCACCTGCCATTTATCAAAGCATGGCTGTACAGCTTCAAACATGTTATTTGACTCAATTTTTAAAATATAAAGGCTACCCCAAGACCTAAGAAAGGTTAAATTCCCAGGCAGAAATCTTGATTAAACAAAATATTTTAACAATCATAGTTGCAAAGCCATGGTAGCTTGGTTGAGAGCATGTGATTTAAAGTCACATCAGTCTAGGATTGTATACTAGCTCTGTCCCTTACTAACTGAGTGAACTCTGGCATACTGCTGTACTAGTGGTTCCCAAACTTTACTGCACATTACAATTACCTGGGGAGTTTTAAAATTATCCTGGTTGCCCAGGTTACACCTCATGCCAGTTAAATCAGAATGAGGGTGGGAGCCAGACATCAATGTTTTTAAAGATCCCCTGGTGATTCTAATGTGCATCAAAGTTTGGAAACCATTATGATACACCTTTGTGAGGCTCATTATTTGTAAATGGTAGTGATAAGAATACCTATCTCATGTGGGTTTTGTGTATACAAAAATGGACAATGTAAAACTCTTAACCCACTTTTATAAGCGTATAATAAGTACTCAGTAAATGAGATCTAATTATTATTGATGATATTATTATTGTCAGTGGCCAGAATTTTAACTTAGAAGCACTTTGACAGTTTACTGCAACACCTCAGACAGGAGGTGATTGCACAAAGACAAACCTGCAGCTCGGTCTGGGCTTTTATCAAAAGCTTACCAGTCCCTCAGGGATAGCTCCCTTCATTCTAATAGGGTCAAACCCCATGCGCACCTTTGGCGTTTCACTGTATCTTTAAATTAACAGCCTACAGAGATTCATTAACTTGTGTTTCTTCCCATTTCTCAATAGGAAAATTTCTGGAAATGCCATGCTACAGTTGGGCCCCTTCTTATATTGGACATTTCTGGCTGCATTTGAAGGAACAGTGTTCTTCTTTGGGACTTATTTTCTTTTTCAGACTTCATCCTTAGAAGAAAATGCAAAGGTAAAAAAGAAAAACATCATTACATCTTTTAGTATTACAAGCATGGCTTAATTTTTTTCCATAGGCACTGGATCTATCATACACATACTCTAGCTGTAATCATTTTGCAAATTATTTTTCTAAAGGTATGGTATTTAGTTCTCACAGTGTCCTTAGAACAATAGAAGTGTTGAAGTGAGAAATCACTTCCTGCATGCACGGCTAACTAGACAGCTTATGTGCAAACCTCTGGAAGCTTAACTTGGCTGTAATTTTACTAGATGAACAGAGTTCTTGGGATTTCAGACTTTAGACCCATACACTTTGATGTGAGCAAGGCTTTTCCTGTTTTAAAAGAAGTGTCCCTACTCAGTTCTTACTCATAGTGGCCTTCCATGCTTAGAGTGGAAGGGGGTAGCTGCCGTATGTTTGCAGTATTTGCCCAATAATTAGGGAATTCCCTTCTCTTCCTCCTTCCTTTCCACATGGGAGCATAGTGTTTTCCAGAAAGGCTACACAGATCCTGCCAGTATCTTCCCAGCCAGCGACTACATAGGTCAGCACCTGCATTGGGGTGATTTTGCCCTGGCTGTGCTCTTTGCCAATGGGGTGCCAATGGGGTGAGGTCTTCCGGCAGCCACACAGTGGAAAATCAAACCCACCACCTTGCTTGCTGCTTTCACTATGTTCTTTGCTATTTCTGGGCTTCCTCTTTTATGGTCATTCATTGGTTATAATCATATGAAGCAAAGCAAAGGTTCAAAAAGACTTTATGAGTACACTGACTATGTCTAGAGCCGAGACAGTCAACATCTGTTACAGAAGTGATAGGCTCAGTGAATTTGAATGATACTTTGAAATTAGGTACTACAATTAGAACCTCTCTAATTTGGACTAACAGAAATCAGTTTAGTATGAATCCATTAAAATTATTAATCACTGAGTAACTGCTGAGGAAATACAGATCTAGTACTTTAGAGTAGACACGTGTAGCATTTGCCAGGGAGACGGCCCTACTAAATCTCTCTGTGCACCCTCGGGCCAGTCCCTTCAGTTTTCCAAGTCACCTTTACCCAACAGTAAGAAGAAGAAATTCGATTTTATGATTTCTCAGGTCCCTTCAGCTTTATGACTGATTCTGTAACTCCAACTTTTTATTTTGTATTTATTTGCCACATAAATTGTATAGAGCTGACTGTACCCTCCTGCGATTCTATTGACATGGTTCATTTGCTCAGCAAAGTCTACTGGTGGTGCATGGGGAGCCTCAACCCACCCTGTGTCCAAGTCATCACTCATTTTGAGTTCATGAAGTCCAAATGAATTAGATTTTATTGTATATTGTTTGCTAAAATTACAATAAGTATAAGGACTACTATCAGCAATTAAATATAACACCATGTACGATTTGATCAAATCCTTTTTTTGCTATTAACCTTAATTTTTGTTTTTATTTTTTTAAAACCTTTTACATTTCATTTTCTGTTTTAATGTTATGCATTCAGATCTTGACAGCGTTTGGTAAGCATATGTGCCATTCATTGCCATCGTTTGGGTTTATATACATGGTATCTGCTTTTCTTTGATGTGCACATTCTGACAACTCTAATATCTACAGCCACAAAATTAGACTCTATTTTATTTGTTTTTTATTGAGATATAATTGACATATAACATTATATTAGTTTCAGGTATATAACATAAGGATTCGATATTTCTATGTACTGAATGGTCACCAAAGTAAGTCTAGTTACCCTCTGTCATCATATACTCTATTTTTAAAATGTGAGTTCATTTGTCTGCAAATTAGTCTTTATTTATACATAGAGATCTTTAGATCTATATTATAGGAAAAGCCTATATCAAACTCTTTAGATACAGGAGCCATCCAAATGAGTTGTTTTTATGAACGTTACTGTTAGTGGAATAGGGTTTTTCCTGCCTGTATCACACCAGTGTGTTCCCTGTTTTATGCTTCATGGAATCACGAAATAAACCCTACCAACCACACATGTGGTATACCTCTCCAAGAAAATTTAGGCTCACAGTAAAAGCCAGCATTTTGGCCTGATCTTTTGAGCAGATATTTCCCTAAACAATTTATACAAAAATCTTTGGCAATTACACTCAAGATTAAACTTGGCTGTTTATTTTTTTAAGCAAGCTTGTATATTCATGGTACACGTAATTGTTGAATGTTTTTCAGGTATATGGAAACTGGACTTTTGGAACCATTGTTTTTACAGTCTTAGTATTCACCGTAACTCTGAAGGTTAGATTTTTATTTATTCAAATATATTTAACACCATTTTTATAATACTTTCTGGTCTTATATCTTTTTTGTCTTCTAATCTTTATTTTTACTGCGAGTTGTTATTCAAGTCTGAATGCTTACTAAAGTTATGTGTGATATTAGAGATTTGGACATTTATATACTATTTGTGATCCATTTTTTCCAGTATATTGCCTATCCTCTTTTTTTTAATACACCATACTTATATTGGAAATCTGTTCCTTCTTTCCTGCTATTTTTGAGATGGTAAGTGGTATATAAATGGGCTGTGTGTATGTGTGTGTTTCCATGTTAAGTACTTGAATATTTTTTAAGTTATATATCTGTTTAAGAATGCCAGTCCTTAAAGGAATTTGGGTACTTAAGACAGTTGAATATAGATGTCCATGAGCAAGATATGTGTGTGAAAGAGCTTGGTAGTGATGACGTTTTGTATAATGTATTCATCACTGAAATTTACCCGTATTTGTGATGAAATGCATAAGAATATACAGCAGGTAACATACAACAAAGGCAGTTTTGGCAAAATCATTGGCATTAACCTGCAGCCATGTAATAATGCTGCGTGCTGAATACTACCCTTGAGGTTCATGAGTTGGGACTCCCTTATAGTTGAAGGTATAATTAAAATTATTTTGATCATTCCAGTAATAAACACCTCACATGGGGTTCAGGAATGAGTACCTTTAAATGAATTCCAGTATGCCCAGTGGCCAGAATTAGAATTCAGAAGTATAAATGACAAAGGACCTCTAATCATTTCCCCTCTGAATTTTTATACCTGCTTCATTTCTCGTACCGAATACAACTAACATGTTTGCATTATTCATCTACTATTTCAGTAATATTTTAGGACTGCAAAAGAAAATGTTACAATTCATCTCAGTTTAGCCACTTACTATCTGGATGTCCTTGGGCAAGTGACCTCATTTCTCAGTACTTACATTTCCTCTTCTATAAAATGGAGATAAAAGTACCACCCACCTCCCTTAGGATTTTTTTTGTGAGAAGTCAATTAGTGAATACATATAAAGCAGTTAGAATGGGGTCTGGCACATAGAATGTGCTCAGTACAATAGATGCTAGTTGTTATTTACTATTATGTCTCATAGGATCATAATTTGAAAGGGAATCCTCCCCACCCTTTTTTACCCCTGGCCTTGCACATGGCCCCAGGGCTTCCAAGCACCCTTCATAGCTAAAGTTGGCCTTGCTGCAGCAACTTCCACCTGTCCCTCAAAATCCATCCACTCCCTCTTCTCTGCATGGGTATTACTGTGGCATGTTCCCTAGCAGCCAGAGGCTGGAAATTCAAGACAATGTTATCAGTATCCTGTTTATAAGTGAGCAACTGTTAACAGATTGCTGAGGAGCAGGGTGTCACAGCAAGTAACAAAACAAACACCACCTCCTCTTCAGAAATTAAATGCCCTGGATATTAGGCCATGTGGCCCAGAAATTTTAAGCAAGCAGAGTGGACCATACTTTTATTTTTAGATTGCATTTGAAAATCCCAGGTGCCACAATCTGAAGAAACAAGCAGCCCTGGAAGAAACATGAGAGGATTAAAATCTAAGGCAACTGAAAATGTTATTAATTTAATGGAGTAGATACGGACTTTGCAATTGAAAAATTGCACACTACATAGACCCACAGTCCATGGCTCCATGATGCCTGACGTGTAGAGCTAGTTGCCTTTGCATTTAGTAACCCTCATCTGTTGTGTTTGAGCTCTCACGACTCCTTTGTGTAGTTTGTCTTCTCTTCCTAGCTACTCTCTCCCTCTCCTCCTGCTTTTCAGTATGCCTGCCTCCACCAGCCAGGCCTTCTCCTTTTGCCGTCAGCTCCCTGACCGCCACCACTTAAAGACGCGGGGCTCCAGTCTCTGGGATGTTACCGTTACCTCATTCCTTGCCCTTCCTTCAGTAGTGAGGCATCTGCAGCTGTACTTGCTTGACCACACCTCCATGCCTGTACTCCTAGAGTCTAAATGCCTGAGGGCAGAGCTCTTTGAAAAGTCTGGGTTCTGTTCTTCTAGTGCCATTCTCTTCTGGTTGCCTGGCCCAAGCTAGATCCTCCCACAGGTATCATATTGTGTATAAGTTGTCAAATACCATCAGATACGGCCTGGTACAGTTTGTACTCATCATGAAATCTCTTGTGTTGTATCCTTTCAGCTCGCCTTGGATACTCGTTTCTGGACATGGATAAACCACTTTGTGATTTGGGGTTCTTTAGCGTTTTATGTATTTTTCTCATTCTTCTGGGGAGGAATTATATGGTAAGCTACTGTACGTGTGTAATACGTAAATAACAAAATACATATATAGGTACATTGTATATGCAAACATTAATTATACTTTTAAAGTTTTGATTATATAAAATGGCAAGTCTTCAATATTAATGGACTGGAAGTTACTTCTAGCCAGTAATGCTGCTATTTCAGGTAAGATTTCAAATGCAAGTATATAGACTGCACCAGTTACTCAAAAGACCTCCCTTCTGGTAGCCCCTGTCCAAATCTTCCGACCTGAAGGTGTGTAAACATCTCTCTGTGAAACGAAACTAATTTCTAGCATGACCTCCCATGTGATTTCCAGTAGAAATACTCATCCTATGAAGTTTCTACACAATATAGTGGCCAATAGATACAGTATTATCCATTTGGACCCTATTCTCTCTTTATGGTATATTACTCTCCTTCTTGTCACTACAGATGTGCTCAAGAGATAGAATATATATCACTTAATACTCAGAGGGTTATATTTGAAATCACCGTCCCATTGTTTTGGGGGAGGTAAAGGTAGACTCTCTAGCCTGGATTTAAAGTTCATTCTGTTCATCTTGGTTCAGTAGATGTTTATTCAGAATCTGTTTTGTGTGAGGCACTCTATGGGATACAGAAATGAATAGACTGTACCCCTGCCTCAAGGAGACTAGAGTCCAGTGAGGGGCACATAAGCTGTGATTGGGAGAGTTATAAGGAATGAAAATAAGTTAGATTTTCATCTCCTTTCCTTACTCCCAGAGGCCTATATTTTGTTTTTTAATATCACAGTTTTCATTAATTGGTGACTTCCCCTGACAAGGATGCCAGCAGCAGAGACCAGGACTAGAGTAAGCCATAGGGTAAGATTCTAGGAGTACATATTTTCACTGGTTTGAGCAAAATCATACGTACAAAACAGTCCATATTATCACAGAGATGTGGGGACCATGTTTATGTCCCTTGAGACTTAATTAGAAGAAACTCTTACTGTTTTGGAAAGCTTTTTAAAATAAAAGCCTCAAGAAATAAAAATACGGACAACCTAATCACTTATGGAAGTAGCAGCTTCAGAAAGTATAATTACAGCATTTATTTGACACCTATATAAATAATTAGTGAAGCTGAAGGAAGTCTGTTTTCTTTAATAATATACAAATGAATCAAAGTTGATTAACCAAATGTAATACACAATTGTAAGGTCATAATTCTGTCTAGGAACCTGTGTAATCAGTATCTGAACTAATTATGCAAAATTTCCACAAGAATGAAATGTTTCTAGCAAACTAGTTTCTCACTCTTTCCAGACTATTCCTTATTAATTAACATAAATCCTTTAAATGATTTAAGATATTGTCACACCTGTTTCTATTCATTAGAGATGGTTACTAAAAATGAAATGTTAATAAATCTGTTTTATTTTGTTGCCTATAGTGCTATCCTTAAGTAGACCTGTGTGAGTTGAGCTACTACATGAATATAAAATTTATATTATAAAGCAACCAAGAAAATGTGACTAGAAACTGTAATACTTCAGCTGAATGCTGATTGCAGCTAATCTCCAGACATGCTCAGCCCTGAGGCATTGTGACTCACCCCTCTTTGGGGATGGGCAGTGAGAATGATGATTTCTGATCCCCAAACCCCATCCAGGAATAATAATTTTTGTTTTTTACTGCTCCTCTGCAAAACTCCACAGATGCCATCAAAATCAAAAAGAAAAATGTGGAGCTTTTAATCACAGAGAGGGTACTGTGCAAAAGAATACCCTGTGACGACTAGGTGTCAATTGTCTGCTGGACCCTTATTGTGCCTCAGTTAACTGCCTAGAAGATTAGTCAGGGTGCCCTTCTGAATTAGAGTGGGAATAGAGCTCTGTAGAAATCTTTTCTTTATGGTAGGAACCCTAGAAAACTTGTTTAGCCTGGACCTCATAAGTTTCTCCACCTCACTATTGTGCTCACAATCTATTCCACATACATTGCACAGTCTAGTCCTCAGCTGTGTAGAGCCACGAGCTTGATTTTATCGTGTTACATGAGAGTGCACAAACATGAAGGTTTAAATGAGAAACCAGTTTATCTTCAGTGAGCACTATTTGTGATCTACTCAATGGCACCAACCACTTATCTACCTAGGGCTCCTCATCCAAGGACAGTCTGATGTATACCCCAACCTTGAGCAGCTGCTTTGCACTTCCTCCCCCTCAGCTTCAGACAACGTTCATCCTAGCCTAGTGAGGCTCTCTGTGGTTCAGCTCCGGCAGGGAAGGGAAACTGGCTGGACTTCTCAGTGGTCGCCTAACAGTTCAGTGGAAGACTGAACCCTGCAGAATGAGGCGTTCTCCTGGATTTCTGGACCCCAAGGCTTAATGTGTGATTAGCAATATTCTTATGTCAACCTACTTGGCACACACTCGTACTCAATATATATTTGTGGATGAGAATGGTAGATTCCTCCCATTTGAGAGAGAAAATCTCTACAGTCCTTGTTATGTTTACATAGGGGTTTTGTGGGCGGGGGGGTGGGGAGTGGTAATAAAAATGTCTTTTAAATTTCCAAATGTAGACCAGAAATCCTTTCTTATATTAAAAAAACAGCCAAGGAAGTAAAATGTTTGTTAGCATAAAAATTAATCATCATTCCTCGTGAATATCTCTGAAGCTCCAGCATTTTCTTCTTTTTTATTATTTTATTTTATTTTATTTATTTTTGGCTGCGTTGGGTCTTTGTTGCTGCTGCGCGGGCTTTCTCTAGTTGTGGCGAGCGGGGGCTACTCTTCGTTGCGGCGTGCGGACTTCCCATTGCGGTGGCTTCTCTTGTTACGGAGCACGGGCTCTAGGCGCGTGGGCTTCAGTAGTTGTGGCGTGCGGGCTCAGGAGTTGTGGCTCACGGGCTCTAGAATGCAGACTCAGTAGTTGTGGTGCACAGGCTTAGTTGCTCTGCAGCATGTGGGATCTTCCCGGACCAGGGCTCAAACCCGTGTCCCCTGCATTGGCAGGCGGATTCTTAACCACTGCACCACCAGGGAAGCCCTCCAGCATTTTCTAATGCAGATAAATGTTCTCCAGTTGGCAGCTTTAAAATTGATCGCTTAGTTGTTTTCAAGTCAAATGCATTTTAGCATCTTTTTTCCCCTTTGATTATCATTCCTTTCCTTTCTAAACATTTAGTAAATGAAATCGGTTTACTACTTCTGGGTCGTCCTAAAGAAAATTATTTTTATTAATGTACATAACAAGGATTCCTTTTAAATACAAAAGTTTCAGTTACACTACTGTTTCATATAACAGGAACTGATTTGTTTTTCCATTATGTATTTTCTTTCCACTCTAGGCCTTTTCTCAAACAACAGAGAATGTATTTTGTATTTGCTCAAATGCTGTCTTCTGTATCCACATGGTTGGCCATAGTTCTTCTAATATTTATCAGCCTTTTCCCTGAGATTCTCCTGATAGTATTAAAGAATGTAAGAAGAAGAAGTGCCAGGGTAAGAACTAAGTTTATATTACCACCTGATTTTTGGAAGGGGCTTCAATATCTGCCGTGAACTAAAAACTTTATTTAGAGAATTGCATTAGTTACAGCATGTTAAACCCCTCCTTACAGGTTCATCACTTAATTTCCTCTTCTGCATAAAAAGTATAGTAAAAAACTTCGTTATCCAATGCAGGTGGTAAGTAGATTCCTTAATAGTGTTCTATGTGACCTTTAGCAATCCATATGGAGTATCTCATATGCTCCATATGGAATTTTAAACAGAAAAAAATGATTTTTTTTTAATTTAACCTAGAATTTTCACACTGGGAATTTCCACACCAACATTCCAGCTTTAACCTTAGAAATTCCCCCATGGGTTGTTTGCAGATTTTTTTTTTTAGTTGATAATCCCAATTTGCCTCTTACAAACCTTTCCCCTTCCTTTAATTATAGTGCTGCTTAATCTCTGTGTTGCTTCTAGCCCTGTCTGTCCAGCAGTATATTTGAACCAAAGAGAATTCCTTGGATGTGGTTTCTACATCCTTCCCCTCTTGAACACACTTGTAAAAATCCGAGATTGTTTTATGAGTGTGTTTTTATTTTTGCTGCTTATATGGTAAATATTTGCGGGAATGAGAAGTTATTACCCTCTGTCAGCCTAATCGCTTGGCCCTGCATTGTCTGATATCTTTTGAGCCTTTCTGAAAAAGCCTTTAAACTGAAAGGGATAGATTAGCCTTGAAAATAAAACTTCTGGCAAATTTTGACCAACATGTTAATTAAATATGTCATATTCCTACCAACACTAGCTCATTTTGCCAAACAAAACCCTGTTTCGATCATATTGACACCAATTAGATCTTGTAGCCCCTCCAAGGCAATATTTTCAAGAAGTAGACTAAGCTATATCTACCTGATCTATTTCATTAAATTTGCCAACCATTTTAGCCACAAAACTGGCTTGCCTTGATTTTTTGTTTTCCTATTGATTGATTCCAGTGGTTGGCATCATGCAGAATAGGGAACTAAAATGATTATAGTGGGAAAATCTTCAGTGATTAGATGTATAAGAGAGGAGCTTCAGCCCCACTCAAAAGCAGTAGATTATCAGTGGCATAAGCCACATTGATTCTTGCTATACACGGCCCAATCACTATATGGTTAGGTGGTCAGAACTGGCCTTAACTCCCTGCTTCTGCATGCCTTATGGGTGGAACTGCACACAGTAACGTTAACCTAAGACTGCCTTAATCTCTCTCTAATCCTTCCGGTAGACCCCCCACTAACTCCCTCCAGCCTGGTGTTTAGTCTTAGAATGGAAAAGTGGCATTTACTTGTCTGATTATACCTTTAATACCAGTTGAACAGGGATAAAACAGGTTCCTCCCAGAATGGCTCAAGTGGCAATTTGCATGAAGCCAAACAGAAAATGTCACAGTAAGAAATCTTTTGGTGCCTTGTTGTAATAGAGATTTGTCTAGGAAGGATCTCCTTATTTGGGAGTACACTTTGAGGAGTTCCTCGATGTTTTTCTTATTTGGGGTAATGGAGCTCATGCTAAATAATGGCTCACACCCAGCTTCATGCTGTAAAGATGAGACAAAAATCTCAGAAATCAAAACCTTCAAACATATCATCTTATCCTCTTCCTTAAGCCCTTTAAAAAAAAAAATTAGACACTGGCTGGAGGTGACTTCTTTTTTTTTTGTACGCGGGCCTCTCACTGTTGTGGCCTCTCCTGTTGCGGAGCACAGGCTCCGGACGCGCAGGCTCAGCGGCCATGGCTCACGGGCCCAGCCGCTCCACGGCATGTGGGATCTTCCCGGACCGGGGCACGAACCCATGTCCCCTGCATCGGCAGGCGGACTCTCAACCACTGCGCCACCAGGGAAGCCCTGGAGGTGACTTTTATATAAATTAAATGGCTACTAAATATTTTAAATGTTTTTATATAAGTTAAATGGAGAGATGCTACAGGGTAGTCACAGATAAAGACTTAGAACATTTTCTTTCCGCGCAAACAGCAGATTCCAAACTTCTGTTGAACGAAAGCATGGAGTTCTGGGACTGCGGCCCTTTTTACTTAGCAGTGTAGAATGTTTCCAGGGTTTAGCATGAGATTTGTTTGCCATGGATTATGTCCACGATAGGAGGAATTCCAGTGTCTGTACTGTAGCTTGGCATGCTGATATGCTAGAACAACCAGGAGAATTTCCATAATCACCTTCATTCGTTCACTCATTCATTCATTTATTCCTATCGTCATTGAACCAGTGAACATGTGTTGAACCACCTACTGATGAACATCTCTCTTTACATCCAGAGTCTGAAAGGCTAAATGGTTTTTCAGACTCTATGGGATTGTGAGACTTGCAGATGAGACAAAACATTGTGGGCACTCAGCAGCACTGCCTTTTTTTTTTTTCTTTTTTCTTTTTTTCCCCTTGTGAGAAAATGCAAGAGCAAAGTAGTGCATATGAATGCATAAAGGCCAACTGAAACATGGCAGCTATGACTACTCTGATAAGTCACATCTATTTACACAAGGCTCTAGTTGGCCACATCAAAGAGGCAGAGGCCACTTCTAAGATAAAGGAGAAAAGAGTATTTTGATGACCAACAGTCTGGCATCCTGGGTGACTTCCTACTTTGTTCAATATCCCTTGCTAAGACATTGGCCTCATTGTAAAGAAACGCAAAGGACTCTTTTACACCGGGTCAGCCTCATACCTGACTGAATCCCTAATGGGGATTAGCTCGCGTGTGTCCTGAGCTAGAGGTAGAAGATCCCCCTGACTTCATCCAGTAAGCTAGGGATCCTTCGCATGTCGAGCCAGAAATGCCTGTGGTAAGTAGACTGCCAGTGCTATCCTCCTGTGAGTCTAGGCGGCTGCTTTAAGAAGGGGACTCAGCAGTGGATAGAGAAAATGTCTATGGCATTTGAGAAAGAAGCTAAACCATTTACATCTAACAATTATAGAAGCAGCCTTCTGTTGAATTCTATTCAGTTCAGCACACATTGCCCGAGGGTCGACTGTAAGCTAGCTGCTGTACTAGGTGTTAATCATTCAGAGAAGAAGCAGACGTAGCTCCCTCTCACAAGGAGCTCTCACTCTAGTTGAGTTATAAAGGGGACTTACTTGGAACACTTCTGTAAGCAGGTATAAACAGAACAGTAGATTCAATACTATGGCTTGTTGTAACACAGCTGGGCTATTTCAAGGTCCAAGTCACTACCTCCAGAAGCCTCCACCACAGCTGCGTTCTGTCATGATATTAGCATTAGAAAGAATTCTCTCTTCGAAAATAGGTTCCCCCACTCATTTAACTCAGGGGTAAATATTTTCACACCCTTATTTTCAGCAATGTAGTTAATTCTTGAGCTAAAGTCCCATCATCATTAAGGATCATAGAACTTTTCTTTAGCTTATAAACTGACAAAGCCTCATCGCCATGCTGCTGACAAGCGTATGATGAAACTATCATGGAGCACTGAACAGTGGTACAGCAGATAACACTTTAAAGGAAATTTAAAGTTTAGGATTTTGGTATTTCAAAAAGCTGTGTCCCCTCTTAAGCACATTTCTTGGGCTGTCTCTTAATCAGTGAAATACACCTGGACCTTCTGGCCAACTGGTAAATACCAGTTCCCATTTCCAGCAGAGGAATTTTCCACATATCTTTACATAAAGTTTTCCCGTGTAAACCACCATGATCTAAAGGAGGCTTGACTTTGCCTAGTAGACATGGAAACACTATAATCTAATGAGAATGGACCCAGCAACATGGCCATACCTTGCATGTGAGGTCTGCACAAACAAGAGGAAACATTCCATTACGCAGGGAGCTCTTTCAGAGTGGAAGACAGGAAAAGGAAGAATGTCAGGTGTCTGAGCAAAATTCCCAGAGAAAGCACTTTGGAGAATACAGTTTATCCTTATAATAACAATGGTGACAATGATGATTACTGTTGCAATCCTGACAGTGTCACATAGAACCAAGAGTTCTAAGGGTAACAGTCCTGTCATCTAAATTAGACAAATATAAAGTTGAATCCTGACATCGTGGCTGTTGAGGTGGACCTTTATGCATTGGCCTCTGACAAACTGCTACTTGAGCCAGAGTCAAAGCTCTCTAGATGACTGCAAAGGAATGTGGAAATTTCATACTGTTTTAATTATCTCCCATCCTTTTCACCCTCCCCCAACCAGTTGCTAGCTGTACCAGTTTTTTTATTGCTTTAATCTTTCCATGCTCTCTGCTGCCTTCTGTACTTTCATATTTCTTTTGTTTTCCTTTATAAAGTAACCTATTAACCCCTAAAATGTCTACTTCTTAGAAATACTTTTATCTCTGACCGTTGGGAACAAGGTTTTGAGCACACCGAAATGTGTTTCAGTTACAGTCTTAAATAGATGGGCTTGTATTTTAAACACAGGGTGGGTGATTTGGTATCATGTTAATCTTGTTTCAAGGTTTTTGCCCACAAAATAGAAGACAGAGCAATTTAAAATTTTTTTCTCAGAAACGAAATATTTATTTCTCTAGCTTTATCAATTGGTAATTTGCATGTTACCAACATGTCACCAACTGTATTTAAGGTAAAATGTGAACAGGAAAAAATGTAGTTATGTTAAAATATATATGAATAAATAAAAATATTTGCCTTTAGAAGTATAAATGTTTATTAGACTCTGTTAGATATATGTGTTACTTTAGCTGGTTTCTTTTTGTAAGCGTATTTCCATTAGCTGCTAAGGAGATAATATGGGTAATCTTGATTAGCAGAATCATTAAGCTCATCCGCATAGTTGACCACTCATCTTCTGTTTTGCTTGAGCAATACCAAAACCAAGTCTATAAATTAGCCTATAGCTTCAGGCACAGAATAAGAAAAAATAAAACTAGCCTCTTAGGTTTTCTGATTAAACTGTAAGTTATCAATTTTTACTTTTTCTAAGTGTTTTAAAGGAAAAATTCATAGCTCTTCAGCCAACACTTGTAAAGAGTCTCTATAGGAGAAAAGGGGGAAACTGATCAAATTATGTTAGAATAAAGGAAGTTAAAGATTGGTTCAGAGGTAAACGGCACTGAAGTGTGGTTTCGCCAACAGTTTTTCCATTATGTTAGTTTTGATTAGGTTTTTAACCTGGAACTGCCCAAGGGCAGTCAGTCTCTTCATATTCCATCTATGCAATTGGATAGGGGAGACAGTTACTTCAGTATAGACTGGTGATGGACCCTCAGCCTAGCTCTCTGACCAGTGGATTTTGAACAGTGTAAGCTACTGAGTTAATGATTAGAGATGAGCTTTATTTCAATGAGAAACATATTTTTAAATTACTTTATTCAAAATAGTCAATTTTCCCATTAAGAAAAAAAATTTTTAATTGCTATACAGAGAAATAGTAGTTTGCTCATATAATAGACTATTCCTAACTCTAGCTCTACTTTTACTTCAGAAAGTAACGTCTTCAAAACTAACGTCATTTCAACTTCGAATTCTCAAGGTTTCTTTTTAAATGTCTTACATTTCAGAGAATATTTACTTTTTTTTTTCTTTTTGGTTTCTGCATTTCTCTTTTTTCTACTGCAATTTTCCACCTTTTGTGCAATTGTGAACAAGGTAACGAAACGCCTCCCTTCCTCAGGAACATCTACTATCTTCATGCTTTCTCAAACTTCCAGCAATCACAGTTTCTCTTGGAGTGAATAAGGTGATTTCCTTTCTTAATGTACCAACTTGCTTGCATTCTCATTTGCTTGACATCATTTTCTGATTCTTTATGAAAAATTCTCATGACTCATCTTTACATCTTCTATTGATACTTAAGAATATTTTGTCATTTTCCTTTAATCATTTGTTCACCTTCTCAAATTGTCACACTGGAGAGAAAGTGATTTTCAAAAACTTGGACTGTAGGTCTGTAGTCCCATTGGTTCCTGGTGGCAGTAGAAGCCACAGTGTGTTACAGCTAGTCTGTTCACTAAGACAGGAATGTTTTGCACAAATTTCTCTTTGTTCAGTACACTCACAGTACCGGCACAACTCTCAGAGGTGTTCACCAAAAGGATGGTAAGGTTTACTAATCGAACCATATTGACTTCATCAACCGCATAACTTAACCAGTGTCATTTCAAAAACCCAAGTTTGCCACGTACTACTAATGTCTGTATTCTTCTACCATGAAAACAATTCAACTGGAGTTGGAGACTTTCTTAGGTCTTTAAATGTATTCATTTAAATGTTACGCATTTGCTGTAGTGTAATCATTTGTACTTTTGGCCAGAGGAGTAGTCTGTAGGAAATTATTTTTTTCTTCCTACATTTTTATCACCAGGTGGGTTAACCAATCTTCAAATGCTTTAAGTATCTTTACCTCACTATTACAGAGAAATCTGAGCTGTAAAAAGGCATCTGACTCATTATCCACCAGACCTTCAGTCAGACCTCTTCTTTTACGAACATTCTCAGACGAATCTAATATATTGTAACAGGTACCTAGTGTTAAACAAGCGGGCTGGCTTTAAAGAAACAGATTAACAGCATTATAAAGAAAAAATGAAAATATCACTCTCTAAATTTTCTCTGCTGTTGGTGTGGTGAACTTTATACTATTCTTTGCAAAAATATAAAGATGCATTACTTGGAATATGGAGGAATACATATTTTAAATTTGCTAAGCCCCCAAATAAAATTTTAGGCATTTTCCAGAACTGAAGGGCAATACAGTATATTTAATTTATAAGGGGCATGTTGTCATGGCATCACGTGAAAATGCTTGTTAATACTGATTAGGAAATACAATTTTGATTTTAAAAGATGATTTGGAAAAATTGAAAATAAATATTCCAAAATTGCATCTGTATAATATCAAGTCAGTTTTAGCACTGCATGTTCTTTTGGGAATTATGTGAAAATAATTCAATGTGTTTGTACTTCCATGTGCTGTGTCTGTGTTTCCAGGTATATATTTAATGTCCTTGTAAATGTCTGATCCCCAAGTATATGTTAATGAACCAATCTACTGTAATCACTTTTTGTAGTGTCAAGTTTTATTCAAGCTAAATGTTTCAACTTTCAGAGGTAAAACCTTTCCTAGCCATTCAGGGGGATGCTAGCCTAATCATATAGAATGCTTCATAATTTTTCCAAAAGTGAGTAAATTAATTTTATAACATTGTTTCATTTACCCCCCAAAAAAAAAGATTTGGAAGGAATTGATATGCCATGGGAGGAATCCTTGAACTCAGAATGACTCCTCTACGTGTACTCTGTTTCCCACTGCAGGGGCCTCTGTCACCCTAGACCTTTAAAGGTCTTTTATCCATCCATGGGAATGTAGAATAATTCATGAATGAGGTTTACAAGCTTGTCAGCTTGGAAACAACTCTATATGGCTTAGGGCAGGGCTGTCTTTCATGCCCACATAAAAATTAATGATCATCATGAATGACAGTTGCAGGTCAGTTTGCTGTGATGCTAACAATTGTGAGTCCACCTCATAGGCCCATTTTTTCATCATCTGTCAACTTCCCTACCCTCCAGCAAAGAATAAAAATTGAGCTAATGGATTGAATCCATTGGTTCTTCTGTCTCCTACTGTTCATCACAGTCTGCATCTGCAGTGTTATTTTGGAAGCCAATTCATTTTGTCTCAGTCTACATACATCCTTTTACCCATTTGGAGTGACTCACCTGCTTATGTTGTCCCTCAGTAATGAATCTGCTTCCCAGTAGCCTTCAAAGTCTTTGACTATTTTGTTCCAGATAGCCTTGTCCTAAGCTGTGTGATGCATTTTAGCTATACTGTTTCCAGTGAATTTTGTATCCCCCTGGATTGCTTGCCTTAGCTTGGTCTGTGGTTTGGGAGACTAGGCTGGGTAGCAGACACTGCTACTGCTTTTGGTCTCTCCAGGGCCTTAACTCCTACAATGCCTAACACAACTGAGGAAATTTTTTTCAAAAAACGATTGTTTTATTTTTAATGTAGTTATTTCTTCTAGGAATATCTTTTCATGTGACATTATTTCTTCTCCAAGGAAAATATTTGGCAATTAGTTTAGCCACCGAGTTTGTCCCTTGGTTGATAAGGGAACTGCCTGACTCCTTTTATAAGTTCTCGATGTGAATGGCAACCTTATTTTGGTTAGGGTCACCCTGACCCTGCTACCTGGAGAAATAATATGAGAAAATGGAACATCAAAAGGAATGGAAGGTATTCTAAAGAACTTCTAGTCCAAGTATGGCAAGGAAGGTGCACCTAAAGGGGGAGAAAATAGTACACCCCTTAAGGCCCTCCACTACTCAGGTTTTAAAAAGTTGGATTTTTGAGTGGAGAATCAAGGGTCAGGTTGACTCCCTTGACGTAGGACTTCCACTTCTGCACATAGCTGATTTATACTCACTGATCAGTTGCCCTGTCATGCCCCATCCTGATCATAGCATGTGATAGTGTTTAGAGGACAAAGAAGAATCTACAGATTTCTTAGGGAGATTTCTGTGGTTTCTTTTCTAAAAAGATGATGAATAAGAAAAACAGGAGTCAGTTGACTCATAGATACATGATCTACCAAAAAGAAAATTAACTTCAATATTATAGAGAGGAAACATGTTTCTTTAAGTAAAGGAAAAGTACTTTCATAACAGTCTTTCAAAACAATGTATCTTCAGACTTTGTCATAATTAACAACCAAAAAACAGTTGATGCATTCATTCAACATGTCCTGAGCATCTGCTGTGCGCCAGACACTGGGCTAGGTGCTAGAGATAGAAAGTTAAATAAAATGTCCCTGTTTTCATGTCCCTTCTGTCCCTCACAGACTAGAAGGGATCTTAGTGAGCTAAGCCTCTGCTGTCCTAGTGGTAAAAGTTCTTAAAAGAACCCTGGAGCAATCCAAAAGCAAAAAGCAAGTCTGAATCTATTCAGCTGACGAATAAAGGATTCAAAATTGGTTATTGTGTCACTTTTTCTTTCCCTGCATGTGAATAAAACTTGGCAGCTTTGTTAAAACAGTTGTTTTATTCTCATAACAAAATTTACTACTTGATTTATTTTTGAAAATGCTGAACAGGTGGTTTTACATTATTATTAAGATAAAACTTTTAACTCTGTGTATTTTAAATCTTTCAGAATCCGAATCTTGAACTGCCTATGTTATTGTCCTACAAGCATATTGACAGTGGTTACAGCTAAAAGAAAGCATGAAGAAGCAACTACAAAAAGTTATCATCTCAGGATACTTGATATGCAACAAACTAAACCACTATCTTATGTCTAAGGTTCAGAGTAAATGTCCACTAAGATACCAAATGACTCTCTTAAGCATTTACAGTTATTGTAAGTAGCCGTATGGCCAAAGCTCTAAGTTATGAATTATATGAAGGTTGAAAGCAAGAATATTTAGAATTTCTGGCTTTAGATAGAATAAAATAACTACCAAGTGGGTGCTCTTTTAACCCATGAACTCTGAATGGATTTAAATACAATAGTATAAAGTAGAAGTCATGCAATGGGAATGAATAGATTTTGCTAATATTACTTTTTTTGCCTGGCAGAAGAAATAGGCAATTTAGATCACATTTCTTGTTCCTGCTGAATGATAATGTTAAATTATTTTTTTCAACATGTGAAAGGAATACTTGAAAATATAAGAAGACTAAATCAGTGCATCAGATAGTAGTTAATCCTTTCTGTTCACCCACATGCTAATTTTGTCTTGATAGAATATCCTTGCCAAAAAATAACTTGAAAGGTGGAAAGAATGTTAACCCTGGGTATTTTTGCAAAAATCAAAAGAAATTATTTATTTTTGTTCTTCTGGATTACACTTAATGAGTGTAAGGCTACTAGATTTGAAAAGAAAGCATTTCCAATCAGGAGCTCCTCAAAATAGTTAAGATATAATAGATTTTTCCAATATTAGTTTTACTGGGATCTGAGGCAAGATGGGCAGAACCACAGTTACATAAAAATAAAGGCCATTCTGAACATCAGTCTTTTATCATTTTTTTGTGGAGAGGAAGGAAGAATAGCTTAATTTCAAACTGTTAATGGTTTTTATTTGAAAGAGGTTGCATCTGTGCATATATGCAGCACTTTTTTGTTTTTAACTTGCCGATTTGGGAGGAGGAAGGGTCCCTGGCACGACTCTGAACATGAATGTTGTCTCTCTCAGCAAACTTGGCTAGAGTAATGGTCTAACTCTAAACCACGAGATTCACCTTGGTAAAGTCCTTGACTTACTGGACTAGAGGGAGGTTTTAACCTCCTAAGGAGTTCACCTAAAACATATAAATGTGGTGTGTCTTTATTAAATGTTAAAATTAAACACACGCTTTTTTTGGGTATAAGTGACTACATTTGACTACTAGATTGAAATGGTCTTTTAAAAGGTATTTTCTTACCAGTTTCCATTCTTGGTTGTCTTCCTGGCATGCCTGTACTATTAGTGTTTCTATTGTACCTTGATTTGGAGAAGTAAATATTAGATTCAATCTATACCAGTGTATTTATAAAGTCCATATGGCACATTTGATTCTTCCATTTATATTTTGTGTTAATGTTTAGGTGTAATTTTTCTTAAATTTTAGAAAGGACATAATTTCAGTTGTCAGAAACCATTCCATCATTACTGACCCTTTTTCATTATTTCATTTGTTCTCATATATCAGTATTATTTTTGAGTATTTTGTTAGGTGGCGTCACACCTTCCTAAGTGTGCTGTGTTCTAGTAGCCTAGTATTTGGGGCAGTCTGCTGAAAACCAAGTCAATATATTCTTTACCTATTCCAAAGAGCTAAAAAATCAGACCCAGGAAAGTTTTCGATGTTTTGTTGTTGTTCTTGTTTTTATAGTTGTTGCTGTATTGTTATTGTTGTTTTACATAAGAATTATAAGGACCGTGAATACAAAGAGCCGACCTTAATTAGAGAGGCTTGTTTAATGCAGACCATGGAGATTTGACATGATCAGAATATCTAGGGTAGTGGAAATATAACTGGTGGCATGTGAAATTCCTTGCATCCTGGAAGAAAGACAAGGGGGATTTAGAGTTGTGTCTAATAAGCTACACATTACACTGCAGCTCAAATTCATGATGGCAGTGATGTGTAATATCATGGCCTAGATCCTTGAGAGGGACCTGACTTTATTTTTTGAAAGATATTTTATTAGTGAGCAAAACAATTGGTTAGCGTGGGGTTAGCAGATGGAATAACTTGAAGTAAGCCATCCAGTATTCCTATCACTACAATCTAACCACCTTATTTTGTGTCAGAGAAAGGGGTAAAATGTAATAATAGGATCATATACCCATTATTAGAATAATTTCGAACTACAAAACGTCCTTGTAGTTTTCACAGCTGTCCTCCACTGTTTGAGGATGTTACCTACGAAACCGAAAACATAAATTCCATATCTACCACATTTACACCAGCAACAGTATAAAATACAAGCCTAAATTTGCAAAATCCATAATAATTTAGTGATGGAATTTTTTTAATAACATGCAGTATATAAATGTAGATTTTATGCAAGTGTTGACAAAATCATTTTTCAGCTTGCAAAATGGGACTGCAATATTACATTTTTCACTTCAGCAATTTTTTACATCGTTTTTGCTTTCTATAATGAATGTGAATGCCATCTTTTATGAATGCAACTTGCCTTTTTCATTACAGAAATTTTGTTTGATGTAATCAATAAACTTTGGTATGATATGATTGATATTTTTAGCCTCTTTTTTGGGAAGGTCTGTCTGACGTAAAAGTAATGTGGAAGCAATTTGGTGATGGGCAATACGTTTCTAATTTCCTCTTTGCCTGTACAATTCACAAATGACTGACCATTTCTGCATACGTTCAACTAGCACTTGAGGGCAATACCTAATTTGGGGAGTTTCCGATATTTGTGGGAGTTTTGAATAAGGCTGTATCTGGTTGCTGCATACGTAAAAGTCCAGCCAAATCAGCAAATACGTATTGAAAGTCTGCTGTGTGCTTGGCAGTGCTCACTCATTGGAGGTTGTACGATATATGGTCCCTGTCTGCATCGCATTGAAATCATTTGATTCTTAAGTGCCCAAAGATACAGAGATTTTACAATAGTGTGTGTTTACGCCAAAGGTGTGTGTGTTTACACCAAAGGTGTGTGTGTACACCTTTCTGTCCCTTGCTCCCCTTCCCCTACACCTCTCTCCCCCTCTCCCCATCCCCCTTCCTTCCCTGTGTCGTTGCTCAGCCTGCATCTAAGGCCTTGTGAAAGTCCTTTTCCTTGAAAAACCCTGCCCTCCTTGACTTCTAAGAAACTAAAGTCTCCACTGTAGCTGGTTTCATTACGTTTTTACACTTCAGTCTCTATATTTTTGTCGTCTTTCAATCCTGTTAGTCTTTGACCTACATTTAGAGCATTTCCTCTTTTTCTGTTGTTGTAAAGTGGGAAATGTGCTATATTTGGAGGTAAGACCTGAGTTAAGTTTCAGCTTTGCCACTTGGAGCCATTCCCCTCTCAGTCCTCTTCTTGCCTATAAAATGGTGTCTTGGGGGTGAAGGGTGATCAAATGAGGTAAAAGGTCATAATTGCTTTGTAAAATGTCATTTGCTAGTCAGCTGAATGCATTGCTATTTTTCTGTTAAGGGGTTTTGTTGTTGCTTTGACATTTTCAATGAATAGTTGTCATTTACCAAATTTTCATAGATATGTCTTAGATTCTTTCTACCTTCTTGGAATTAGTCTGTTCAGGTTTCCTTCCCTTCCCCCATCCAGCCTATTAAGATGCTGCCTCACTGTGGAGTCTGCCCAGGATTGGCCAATAAAGTAAGTATTGTGAGGGGCTGAGTGGTTTGGCCCCTTCAACAAGAAGCACATGCAAAGGTTAGGGGCTGAGGTTATCACTATGGTTATTCAGTGAATGTGTCCGCAGCTGAAGTGCTGTATGCATACTAATGAAGCTTGAAAGCCTGAGTTCTGGGAATAGTTGTCAGGAAAATGGGGGGCTTAATTATTTCACAACATTTTTTAATTAATTTGACACGTATTTCCCAGCAACTGACGGGTAAGGAAATGTGGCCTCAGTTCCTAGTACGTGGACCTATTGTGGACCAAGCAAGTCCTCATCTCATGGGCTTAGGAGCAAGTGCTATGAGCAGGCCTCTGGCTGAAAGAACAGTGCACCTCTTGGTGGAGCAGAATGCCTGCTAGCCAAAGGTCTTTGGCCCTGGCTCTTTGGGTGGAGAGGGGCAATGGATGTTCATAGCTAAAATGCCTGCTGCTGCTTTGATCTCTTCATCAATTTGTTAGGATATATTTCCTACCAGTAAAGCCACTAAAATCCCAACTCCTCATATAAGCTAACACTTAGATAGCATTTACTATGTGCCAGGCACTGTTCCAATAACTTTACATATATTCGCTCCTTTAATAATCCCGACAACCCTATGAAATAGGTATTAACGTTTCTCCATCTGACAGATAAGGAAACTGAGTCACCAGCCAAGGTCACACAGTCTGGTAGAACCAGAATTTAAACCCAGTTCTTCTGACTAGGGTCCAGGCACTTAACCAGGACACTGCATTTCCATCATTATATCACCTTTGATGGCCTGAATAAATAATCACAACATTAATGCAAAATGTTAATGTCAGCTATGAGACAGCATCAGACAGATCCAAACTGAGGGATATTCTACACTTTAACTGGCTTGTAATCTTCAAAATTATTAACATGATTAAAGATGAAGACCCAGAAACTCCCAGATCAAGGAAATCAAGATGACATAACAAGTGCAGCATATGGTCCTCAGTTGGATCCTGGACCAGAAATTGGACATTAGTGGAGTAATTGATGAAGTTTGACTGTGGTATATAGGTTATATCAATGTTAATTTCCTGATTTTTGAAATTGTGCTGTGATGATATTTGGGGGGATCTGAGTGGAGAGTATATGAGAATTCTTTGTACTGTTTTTGCAACTTAAGTCTGAAATTATTTCAAAATTATAATTTGAAAAGTAAAGCTAAAACATAATGAAGCATACAAATATTAATGGGAGAGGGCATTAAATTGAGCTGACTGTAGAAGACTAAAATATAATTTATTAACAAATATCTGCATAGCACTTTACAGAATGCTTTTGCATACCTCATTTAATCTTCACAACAGCTCTATGTAGAGATCATTAAATTCCAGATTCTTTTTTTTTTTTTTTTTTTTTTTTTTTTTGCGGTACGCGGGCCTCTCACTGCTGTGGCCTCTCCCGTTGCGGGGCACAGGCTCAGGACGCGCAGGCTCAGCGGCCATGGCTCACGGGCCGAGCCGCTCCACGGCATGTGGGATCCTCCCGGACCGGGGCGCAAACCCGCGTCCCCTGCATCGGCAGGCGGACTCTCAACCACTGCGCCGCCAGGGAAGCCCTCCAGATTCTTAAAGATAAAGAAACTGGGGCTCAGGACTTCCCTGGCAGTCCAGTGGTTAAGACTCTGCGCTTTCACTGCAGGGGGCATGGGTTCCATCCCTGGTCAGAGAACTAAGATCCCACATGCCACGCAGCCAAAAAAACTAAAGGAACAAAAAAAGAGAAAAAGAAACTGGGGCTTAGATAAGTTAATTATCTTGTCCCTGGTCCCTCAGGACTGAACCTAGGTCTGATCCACGTGTTTCCCCCTACACTGCACTGCAGTTTGTCTAGGATTCCTAAAGCATGTCCTGCTGGAGTCTACAATCATTTAAAAGAAAATCTTTCTGCAGTCATTTTTCCTGTAGGTTCATCTGGATACGTTGGTCTACCCCAGGTCAAACCATGAATGAGACTCATGCCAATGCCCTTAAGGTTGAGGTGGGCGCCCTCAGAATGCCCTAGGCCCAGGTTTTCCCTTCCATCTAATTGGATGTTGAACTAGGTTTCCCTCATGTTTTTCAGGTGGTTCCCGAGGCAAGTTTTATCCTCCTAAACCAGCTTCCCCCCATCTGAGTGAGAACACAAATAAGCTCCTTCAATTGAATAACGAGGCGTCAGGCTAGCCACCTGGTGTCTAAAATATGTACATCGCCTAAAGTAAGAATGTGGGAATGTTGCCGGCAATCTCCATCTCAAATTATTCTACCCCCCTCCTAGCAAAAGTATGCTGAGATGATTGTTGTTTAGTATTTCCCAAACTGGGTTGTATGAAGCATTAAGAGTCCTGGGAAATGTTATTAGAAAGTCCTTGAAAAAGGGGGTTCCCTGGTTAACTAACTTTGGGAAGTTCTGTGTATGATTGCCCTAAGTTACAATGCATACTAGAACACTAAACTCTATGAGAGATCTAATATTAAACCCATTTGACTTCTTTTAACCCACTATGTTCCAAACACTGGACCAAGGAAACCTTTTTGCATAGATCACCTAATAACAAATCGTCGGACACCAGTTTTCCATGGAACACTCTTTCTTCCCCACTCAGGTGATGGAGTTCATTTTCGTGATCTGAGAAAGATGTAAATGAAGACAGTTTTCAAGGCAAAAGCCTCAAACTCCAAAGTAGAAAACAGAGACCATTCCATGTATTTTAAGTGGAGGGAACTTAAAACGGGGAATTGATTACACATGGGATGGCAGAGGGGCACAACCAACTGGGGCTCTTTGTAAAGCAGCCCAGAGATTAGAAAGAGTAGGAGGCCAGAACCACTCAGGCTGAGGGGACAAAAAGAAGGTGGCGATCCTGGATGCTGTGGCCTGGTCACTTGGCAGAAACAGGAATCATGGTGGACCTACCTGGAGCGGTGGAACAACAGCAGACTCAGCCACTGTTAAAGATGCAACCTGAGGTACAGACACCCTGGCTTCTCCCGCCTGCCCCCAAGCCTGTGACAGTGACAGGCACTGGCTGGACCCAGGTGGAAGCCAGCCATCTTGGGAAACAGCTTGAAGGGAGTCACCCCCCATCATCACAGAATAGAGCAGAGCTGGGAAGTGCAAGCAATGCATCTAATCTGAACTCACTTCTGTAATATATTTAGTGTGATACATACAGATGATAACTTTTATGGATGCATAGCTTAATGGAAGTAGAAGGCCCTTGTATAATAGTCTTCTCAATTAGTAATAATAGACACTTAAGATTAAACACTAGAGCAAAATGAAGGAGTAAGCATATCTAGGTAAATTCACCTACATCATATTCAAAATTTAAAATTCACAAGGGTCTGGATAAAATTGCAATATTAATTGCAAAGGGAATAATTTTCCCTCTTCATGTTCCTGCCTCCACCCATAAAATAGGAACTCTCATCCTCCCTGAAGCATGTGGAGCGAGGTTTCTGCCCCTCTCTCCACCCACTCAAGTACTAATGGGTGAGCCTGGAGAAGGGTTTATTCCATGTGTGCGCGTGCACACACGTGTGTGTGTTTCAGCCTGCTCTGCCCCTTCTCTTTTAGAGCTGCCAGCTTCGAGTCTGCTGGTGTTCTTTTCTCCATCCCTGGATCTTCTGTGCAGTGAGCTCACTGGGGACAGGGAACCATACTGGAAGGGTGAAGGGGTGGTTTCAGTTTTCCAGCCACTGAAGTCTTTGACTACAATGGATAAATTCAATTCAGGTATGTCATTTCCACTGCAAGCTAAGCCAAGTTTTAAAATGCAACTTTGCAAATAATAGACGGCTATCTTGTCTGCTTCAGGCACTTCTGTGTTCTTAGTGCCTAGAGCAATTCTGGGACCATAGATGAGCAAGTGCATTTTATCTGATTGATGCCTGAGCCTATTTCTCAACTGGCTTGAACTCCCAAGGGAGAGAGAGATGCCAAGATGGGGGAGGAGTGTTGTTTGCATTTTCCCCTTTACGTTCTCCATATTCAAACAGATAGCCAGCTCATTACCTTAAGAAGTATATAGTACCAGGAAAACGTGAAACAGCCTGCACAGCTTTTGGCTGTGTTGCAAAGGCAGATCATTAAGAAGACTGTAGAAGGTTTGCAGAGAAGAAGGCAAAGGGGAGTCATGGGCAGAGAGTGTCTTGGGGAGGAGAAATGAGGAGGGGGCCTTTGAGTGCAAAGAGCAGGCAGAACCTATGTTCTTCTGCAGAACAGCACCTACAGGGTAACAGCAGGAACAGAGAGGACAACAGCTGGGTGCCTCTAGGGAAACAGGATCCTAGCCAGCCAGCCTTGGCAGAGACTTCCAAGCCTCCACATGGCAAGAGCCAGGAGAGCTGCTGGCTGTGGGAGACACTATGTAGATTGGGATGATGGACCTCTCGGGTATAAGTGTGGATGAGGACTGAGGACCAGACAGGTGCCCTTGTCCGTCTCCAACACCTTGACACAGCATTAGCTCCAACAATCATAGAACAGCCCTGAGGAGGGGGACCCATGGAAGGACAATTTGCATTCATTCATTCATTTGCTCACTCATTCATTTATTTAGGCATCCTGGCAGGAGGGGGACTAGACAGGGTTAGAAATTGAATTTACTTTTCAAATATATTTGTTGAACGCCTCCTCCTGCATTTGCTACATTTCCTTAACAGCTGCCTTTCACATTGTTTTTAAGCATTATGTCTTTCATCCTGCACTGTCAGTTTCTACATAATTAGATTTTCCAGATAACAGCAAGTCCCTCATTTAAGCATCAAAACTTTTTCCTTAGTGGAAATCTTTTTACAATGTGCTGCACTCTTCTCTTCCATATGCAGAGGCACCGGCTACCACGTCACCTTCTCCTGATGACACTGGGTCATTTCTGGAGTTCCAGCACAGTGCTGGGCAGGAAGTGCTGTGGTTCCCACGTTTGTGCGCCTCCGCATTGCATGGCTTTAAGAGGATATCGGATTTCTTTCTATAGTCCTGGCACCTCCCTTGAAGCTCTCACCATCAGCTATTAGTTTTTTATGTTTTGTTTTGTTTTTGCGGTACGTGGGCCTCTCACTGCTGTGGCCTCTCCTGTTGAGGAGCACAGGCTCCGGACACGCAGCCTCAGTGGCCACGGCTCACGGGCCCAGCGGTATGTGGGATCTTCCCGGACTGGGGCACGAACCCATGTCCCCTGCATTGGCAGGCGGACTCTCAACCACTGCGCCACCAGGGAAGCCCAGCTATTAGTTTTGCTGTGTGTATAGGTCCACATCTACTCTCTACCTCTTAACTTCCCCCACCGGTTTCTTTTTAAATTATAACATGTAACCGACTAGAGGGCTTCCCTGGTGGTGCAGTGGTTAAGAATCCGCCTGCTAATGCAGGGGACACGGGTTCAAGCCCTGGTCCTGGAAGGTCCCACATGCCGCGGAGCAACTAAGGCAGTGCACCACAACTACCGAGCCTGCTGTCTAGAGCCCGCGAGCCACAACTACGGATCCCACGTTCCACAACTACTGAAGCCCACGTGCCTAGAGCCCATGCTCCACAACAAGAGAAGGCACCGCAATGAGAAGCCCGCGCACCGCAACGAAGAGTAGCCCCTGCTCACCGCAACTAGAGAATGTCCA
Organism: Leucopleurus acutus; assembly: GCF_964270905.1. Classification (NCBI taxonomy): domain Eukaryota; kingdom Metazoa; phylum Chordata; class Mammalia; order Artiodactyla; family Delphinidae; genus Leucopleurus; species Leucopleurus acutus. The sequence goes on along the minus strand of NC_139148.1, from coordinate 119,745,453 downwards.
CGTGCAGCAATGAAGACCCAACGCAACCAAAAATAAAAAATAAGTAAAATAAATAAATTTATTTTTTTAAAAAATGTCAGAGTCAGATCTCATGTTTTTAGTACAGTTCAGCAGGATGTGTATTCGTGGGAGAACTTCCACTCAGACTTCTCCAATAATTAAACTCATGTGAGCCATCACAGGACAGATGGTTGTGCTATTTAAAACAAATTATAACCTTTAAGGATGAACATGTACTATTGAAATCTAAATATAAATTTGCTTTGAATTTTAATTGAGTAGTACTATTGTTTAACAGGTAAAATTGATGTGAAGACTTCAGAAAGTGTTTTTTTTTTTTATTTTTATTTATTTATTTATTATTTTTGGCTGTGTTGGGTCTTCGTTTCTGTGCGAGGGCTTTCTCTAGTTGCGGTGAGCGGGGGCTACTCTTCATCGCGGTGCGCAGGCCTCTCACTGTTGTGGCCTCTCGTTGCGGAGCACAGGCTCCAGACACGCAGGCTCAGTAGTTGTGGCTCACGGGTCTAGTTGCTCCGCAGCATGTGGAATCTTCCCAGACCAGGGCTCGAACCCGTGTCCCCTGCATTGGCAGGCAGATTCTCAACCATTACGCCACCAGGGAAGCCCCAGAAAGTGTTTTTTTAATAAAGTAAGAATACCTCTTAAATGACAAAAATATTAGGCAAAAATTCTTTATGTAATTTGTCAATATTCCTGGAAGCCTTTGAAAAGCCTTTTTCTGACATTTAAATTATCTGTTCTATTGAATAATTTTGGAACCAGAAAGGGATGACAGATTTTTATCTTGTTTTCTTTTCATGCCTTAAAGTTGGCCTGTATATAAAATTTAAATAGCAATTTTAACTTTGTTGTCAATCACTGAAGTGTCATCAAGGGCTGTGAGTAACAATGACCCTCCTTTTGGTTATAAGAAATCTTCTGACCATTTGATTGAAAACAGTGTCTAATCCAATGTTTAGATTTCAGTGGGTTTTTTTTTTCACTTTGATTATCCTTGTGGTATTTAAAATGCAATTTTGTCTATTTGGAATTTTTCATGATAGAGGTATGAAAGAACACATCGTGCAAATGTAACCTGTTAACCTTATTTCATGACTAGTTTGATATTGAAAGCCAAGACATATTTTTTCACACTTATTAAAAAACTGTTGCCAGTGGGAAACGAGTATACTTTAAGGCTTAGTAAAAAAAATATTCAAAATTATAAACAGTAGGATCATGGTTCTGAAGAACCTAGGGGCAAGACAGGAATAAAGACGCAGACCTACTAGAGAATGGACTTGAGGACATGGGGAGGGGGAAGGGTAAGCTGGGACAAAGTGAGAGATTGGCATGGACATATATACACTACCAAACGTAAAATAGATAGTGGGAAGCAGCCGCATAGCACAGGGAGATCAGCTCGGTGCTTTGTGACCACCTAGAAGGGTGGGATAAGGAGGGTGGGAGGGAGACACAAGAGGGAAGAGGTATGGGAACATATGTATATGTGTAACTGATTCACTTTGTTATAAAGCAGAAACTAACACACCATTGTAAAGCAATTATACTCCAATAAAGATGTTAATAAATAAATAAGAACAGTATGATCTCAAAATGACTGGGGGAATGTCATAAAATTAACCATGGTGGCCACCGGATGATGTCATTAATGCTGGGTTTTGCTTTTCTGTTTTTTTATGCTTTTCCATAGTTTGCAAATCTTCCACAATGAGCATGTATACTCTCATAATAAAAAAAAAAAGCAAACACAAAAAATAACAAATAAATCAAAGTTATTCTCCAAGAATAAAAGTGTCCCATTTCTGAGGTAAGAGCTTTAATCTGAAGTCCTATTTTAACTCTGTCAGTGAAGCCTTTCTGTTTGAATACTGAAATACACATTGTGGATCCATAAAAGCTGCTCATTTGTGCAAAACATGGTGCAACTGAAGTGCTATGCAGAACACCAGGGCTGTGATATTTCTGTTCACTTGCACATTTATTTTCAAACACAGCAAGCTTACATGATACAGCAACTGAGGACAGCTTGCCTGCAAATTACAGTGATGTGAGTGATGCACTTGGAGTGTCTCTCACCGTCCATCTTCTCTCTACCCTTCTCCAGCTTCCATACGGCAGCAGGCAGTGTGGTGCTGTTTTAGTTCCATTCTCTGTGCCCTGGTTTGAGAATGCGATGATACTACAATGCCAGTGAATGTTCACTGTGAGTTTGAGAAAAAGAGGTGACAAAAATTTAAATGCATGATCCTAGATATCCTAAAAGAATATTTATAAGATGACAAATTAATGAGTAACTTTGTACTTTCAGCACAAGAAACAAACCAAGAAGCCAATAAAACCCATAAAACTATTTGTTCAAATGGAGAAAAATATCTACCATGATTGTATTGTAAGAATAATTTTGGAAAGATAATTTTAGAAGATTATCGCATTTCAGGCAAAAATCCATTTGGGTCGACCTGATGTTTTCCTAATTTAATAAGAGTATTATTTTTTCTGATTATATATGATGATGCATTGTCAAAATTAAGCAATACCTAATAGGATGTCATGTAATATCCCACCACACTCCTGTTAACCATGTTCTTCAGACTCTCTCTATGCAAACGTACACACATAGCATGGATATACACAAACACACACACACACACACATATGTATGTATAATTTTGTATAAATTGAACCATGATATACACACTGTTTTATGTGTGTGTGTATGTATATATATATTTTGTTTTTTAACCAAAAAAAGCCATGAAGACCTTTTCACATTATTTTATTGATTTCATGTACATGCATTATTTTACCATTGCCTGCTTAATGGCAATTTAGCTTTCTCCTTTTCCTCCTCCTGCCTGCTACTGTGAATGACGTGTCAATGCACCCTCAACCAAAATATTTGCACACTTACCGCATTAACTTCTGGTATAAAATCAAAGATGAGGAATTCCTGGGGCAAAGGATGTGCACATTTAAAATCCTGATGTGGGGAATTCCCTGGTGGTTCAGTGCTTAGGACTCCTTGCTCCCACTTCAGGGGCACAGGTTTGATCCCTGGTCTGGGAACTAAGATCCTGCATGCCCCGTGGCACGGCCAAAAAAAAAAAAAGATGTTGAAGACTATGTGACAGAAATGTATGCTGTATGTGGCCCACAACATGGAAACTTCTATCTAGATCTTTACAGAAGAAGTTTGTCAACCATTGGTTTAGAGGAAAAATAGTGCTTTATTCTTGGTAGTATTTGCTTTGCTTTTGTGTGAGTTTAAGTATTTTAAACACGTAGGTGTTTGTATTTCTTCTTTTGGCAATTACATTTCCTTTGCCCATTTTCCTATTCAGTTGCTCATCTTTTTTTTCCTTACTTGTAAGAACTCTTTGTATATTAGGAAAACGTACATTTTGTCACATATTTTGCGAGTATTTTTTTCTCTGTGTCCAATTACCATTACGTCAGGCATTTTTTGACATTACAAAGGAAGTTTTAATGAGCATGTAATCAATGCAAGTGTTCAGAGAATGACAGCGTGCTACTTTAGATATGGTAGTGAAAGAGGTTCTCTCTGACATGGTGACATTTGAGCGGAGAATTGAAATAAGCAAGAGAGAGATATATGGATGAACTTATGAGGGTTATCCTGGCACTGGGAACAGCAAATGCACAGATGCTGAGATAGCAGCTTACATGGCATATTGGAGGTACTGCCAGGAGATTGGTGTGACCAAAATGGAGGGAGAGTGGTAAGACTTGAAATTACAGATGTAGGGAGGGAGAAGATGATATAGAACCTTGTAGCCATGGCAAGGACATTGGATTTTATTGTAATTGCGATGGAAGTTTGGAGCATTATTACCAGAGTGACATGATCTGACTTAAGTTTTAAAAGGATCCCTTGAGTCTAATTTTGTTGTCTATTTAAAAATATTTTTTATATTTCTTATTATAAATTAAATATATGTCCATCTTCAAATATATAGATAATATAGAAAAGAATAAAGAACCAAGTGTAAGGGTAGTAGTATTTTAATAAGCCTTTAGGGATATATATAATCTTAAGATTGGGAAGTACCTTAAAGATCTGCTGCTCCAGCCCCCTGTATATTTTGAACAAAAATATTTTGCTTTGATTTCTTTACACTAACAATGAAATATCAGAAAGGGAAAGTAAAAAAAAAAAAAAAAACCCTTTTAAAATCACAGCAAGAAATAAAATACTTAGGAATAAACCCAAGCAAGGAGGTGAAAGACTTAAACACTGAGAACTATAAAACATTGATAAAGGAAACTGAAGATGATTTAAAGAAATGGAAAGATATCCCATGCTCCTGGATTGGAAGAATTAAATTGTTAAAATGGCCATCCTACCCAAAGCAATCTACAGATTTAATGCAATCCCTATCAAATTACCCATGACATTTTTCACAGAACTAGAACAAATAATCCTAAAATTTATATGGAATCACAAAAGACCTAGAATTGCCAAAGCAATCCTGAAGAAAAAGAACAAAGTTGGAGGCATAACTGTCCCAGACTTCAGACAATACTACAAAGCTACAGTAATCAAAACAGTGTGTTACTGGCACAAAAACAGACATATGATCAATGGAACAGAATAGAGGGCCCAGAAATAAACTCACACACCTATGGTCAATTAATCTTCGACAAAGGAGGCAAGAATATACAATGGAGAAAAGACAGTCTCTTCAGCAAGTGGTGTTGGGAACGCTCGACAGCCGCATGTAAATCAATTAAGGTAGAACACACCTTCACACCCTACACAAAAATAAACTCAAAATGGCTTAAATATAAGACATGACACCATAAAAATCCTAGAAGAGAACATAGGCAAAACATTCTCTGACATAAATTGTACCAATGTTTTCTTAGGTCAGTCTCCCAAGGCAATGGAAATAAAAGCAAAAATAAACAAATGAGACCTAATCAAACTTACAAGCTTTTGCACAGCAAAGGAAACCATAAACAAAACGAAAAGACCACATAAGGACTGGGAGAAAATATTTGCAAATGACGCAACTGACAAGAGCTTAATTTCCAAATTAGACAAACAACTCATACAGCTGAATAACAAACAAACAACCCAATCAAAAAATGGGCAGAGGGCTTCCCTGGTGGCGCAGTGGTTGAGAGTCCGCCTGCTGATGCAGGGGACGCTGGTTCGTGCCCCGGTCCAGGAGGATCCCATGTGCCGCGGAGCAGCTGTGGCGGGCCCATGGGCCATGGCTGCTGGGTGTTCGGAGCCTGTGCTCCGCAGCGGGAGAGGCCGCAGCAGTGAGAGGCCCACGTACCGCAAAAAATAAATAAATAAATAAAATGGGCGGAAGACCTAAATAGACATTTGTTCAAAGAAGATATACAGATGGCCAATAGGCACATGAGAAGATGCTCGACGTTGCTAATTATTAGAGAAATGCAAACAAAAACTACAATGAGGTATCACCTCACACCAGTCAGAATGGCCATCATCAAAAAGTCCACAAATCATAAATGCTGGAGAGGGTGTGGAGAAAGGGAACCCTCCTGCATTGTTGGTAGGAATGTAAATTGGTGCAGGCACTATGGAGAACAGTATGGATATTCCTTAAAAACTGAAAATAGAGTTGCCATATGATCCAGTGATCGCACTCCTGGGCATATATCTGAAAAAGATGAAAACTCTAATTCGAAAAGATACATGCACCCCAGTGTTCACAGCAGCGCTTTACAATAGCCAAGACATGGAAACAACCTAAATGTCCAATAGACAGATGAATGTATAAAGAATACGTGGTACATATACACAATGGAATATTACTCAGCCATAGAAAAGAAGGAAATAATGCCATCTGCAGCAACATGGATGGACCTAGAGATTATCACACTAAGTGAAGTAAGTCAGAAAGAGAAAGAGATATAATATGATATCACTTATATGTGGAATCTTAAAAAAATGGTACAAATGAACTTATTTACAAAACAGAAATAGATCCACAGACATAGAAAACGAACTTATGGTTAACAAAGGGGAAGGGCAGGGAGGGATAAATTAGGAGTTTGGGATTAGCAGATACACATTACTGTATATAATATAGGTAAGCAGCAAAGACTTACTGTATAACACAGGGAACTATATTCCATATGTTGTAATAAACTATAATGCAAAAAGAATATGAAAAGAATATATATGTGTGTGTGTGTATATATATATATACAAATAAAACTGAATCACTTTGCTGTACACCAGAAACTAACACATTGTAAATCCACTATACTTCAATTTTAAAAAAAGAAAAAGAAAAAAATCTAATCAACACTGGCACAAACCCACGTCCCCTGCACCGGCAGGTGGACTCCCAACCACTGTGCCACCAGGGAAGCCCTTATACTTCAATTTTTAAAAAAGAAAAAGAAAAAAATCTAATCAACACACACACACACACACAAATATTTGGCTTTGAACCTGGCAGGCTAATTCTTTCTAGTAGAAGCTTCATTTCCCCAGCATTGTCCTTGTAAATAAAGTAGGTCCCCTTCCTTTACTGATACAGTGTATAGGTTATAAAATAGTTTTCTGCAAGTCAAGGCTATTCTACATTTATAGTTGCTGACAGCAGGTTGGTTTTGAAACATTTTTCCAAATATTCATGTTTAATCTGAAGTTAAGATCCAGGCGGAGAGACAGGCTGTGGTGTCCTGTGGTTCATTTTGGCTGAGGAAGCAGAGAATGAGTAGCGACCGTCTTAAGGACCAACATTTGTGGTAAGGATTTCTTTGCCTTAGACAAATACAAGAAATGGGTTTTGGCATGATGGGTCCATCCTGGAATATTCCTATTAAGAGAGTATCCACCGTAGCCAGTCATTCCCACTCCTTTCCCCAGAATCCCACAGTTCTAGAGCCAGTGATTGCAGGACACAGCTGTTGAGTGACTGCAGCTCTTGTTAAGGTGTATTCATACATGCAGACTGAGATAACCTGCTTCAGAGTTCTCTGCCAGTTCTTTGTCTACCCTTCAGGGGTCTCCTAAAATAATTTGGGACCTCAAGGAAAGGCAGGCAAGAATTTCCCAGTTCTGGATTGGGACTTCACCAGTAGTAAAGCTGAGATTACTACTGCACCAGATCTTGTCCGCTGGTTCTTTGCTGTTGGCCTTCTCGGGATAGCTGTATGTTGGTGGGGGGGTCCCTGTGGAATCCAAGGGTCTCAGACTCTGAGCCCTATAGTGATTAGGACATGAGAAAGTGCCTCATGCTACCTGAACTTATGCAAGATTGGCTTGTAAATTTGAACACTAAATTATTCATTTTCAGTGGGGAAAAGACCTTTCCACTATTTGTGTCTAGTTCATTTTAAGCACAACGTTTTCCCAGGACCAAAATGCCTGGAACCCACTTTGGTCCCCAGAAGGTGGCTGGCAAGCACAAACTTGGGGAGTAAAGGAAAACAGAAGGTCTTAAGAACAATTTTCTAAAAGAATATGGCGACATTTCTCACATTTTTTTGGAGTGGTATCTATTGAGGCAAAACTTGACCTTTTCATTCTTGCTCTATAGTATTGATTTGTGGAGGGAGGAAGTTTCTGGAGAAGGAGTGGATCTATTTGTGTAAGGAGCCTGGGAGCCTTCTAAGAGTGAAGCATTGGAGACGAGAATTCTTTCTTTGAGGTACAGAGTTCTTAAAGCCTCTTTGGGTGGATCAAAAAGGCCCTGATGAAGGCTTACTGAAGTCAGTTAGACAGAGGTAGAAAGAGATGGAGCAGCGCCCTCTCAGAGCCCTCCGTTCTTATCCCACCGGAGCTGGTTGTTCTCCAGGCTCCCTGCACATCTCTCTTTCTAGAATTTTTTTTGTTTGTGCTCCTGGACTGGATCAATATCTCCTAGATTCCTTGTCTTCCTCTTTATTGATTTACTTCTTCATTTGGGGGGAATACATTCTCTAGTAACTTCCTAAGAAAGGTTTATGGGTAACAAGCTTTTAAAATATTATTCTTTGCATGTCTGAAAAATATCTTTAGTCTATCTTCGTATTTGTCTGAGATTTTGGCTCAGTAAAGAATTCTGAGTTGAAAAATATTTTCCCTCATAATTAAAAAAGTTTTTTGGTTTAAATATTTATTTATTTAGGCTGTGCCAGGTCTTAGTTGCTGCATGCATACGGGATCTAGTTCCCCGACCAGGTATCGAACCTGGGCCCCCTGCATTGCGAGCACAGATTCTTACCCACTGGACCACAAGGGAAGTCACTTCCCTCATAATTTTGAATGTTTTTTTCCAGTAGATTCTAGAGTCCAGTATTGCTACTGAGAAGTTCTATGCCATTTTGACTTTTATTCCTTTGTAAGGGATTTATGTTTTTCCACTCTGGAAATATTTAGGTTCTTTTTCATATCCCTGGTGTCCTTAAAAATTCATAAGGGTGTGTGTCAGTGTACTTCTTTTTTAAAAAATCATCTTGGTTTGCATTCGATGGGCCCTTTTAATATAAATACTTGTGTTTTTCAGTTCTAGGAAATTTTTCTTCTATTTCTTTTATGATTTCTTTGAAATAGCCCCTCCGCATTTTCTCTCTTCTTCCTTTCTTGGGCTTCTGTGGGATGTTGGGCCTCCTGAATTCATTCTCTATGTCTCTTCTTTCACTCAACACTTCCAGGCAATCCCACACTGTACTTTCCTAGAAACCCAGTTTTCCACTCTAAAAATAGTGAGGAAGAGGAGGAATTCCTACCTCCACTTCTCCTCTTTACTGTCATCTGATGACTTCAGAAAGAAAATAGATACAGGAGGCTCGTTAAGATGTGTTACTGAGACTAACGCCTGTGGAAGAGTAGGGAAGAGAAGGAAGATGGATTGGGCAGAAGTCAACTGGTAAAGTATCCTGAACAGAATCCTCATCCAACACTCCTGGTGAGTTTTGGAGATGGGATCATTTGTCAGAGTGGTTCCTATTTGGAGCAAGAGAGCTGGATCTTGATACCCCGTGCTGTTCAGTCATTGGATGGGGGTTGCCATTGTCAGGGGCCGTGACCTTGGCTTAGGTGGCTCTTTTCAGCTGAGGCAATTGCTGCGGGGTGCTGACAGCAGAAGACATTTAGCTGGCACCAGTTTCAACAGATGGGAGAATAAATCCTTCCCTCCTGAAGGAGGATCTGAGTGGCACATCACAGCTGCTAACGCAGCAGCCCCCCTGCACCCGTCTGGTGCCCAGGAACCGGCTCAGACCAGCCTGTGAAAACCGACTCTGCACCTCTCTTCCCAACTTGGCACTCAGTGACATCGAGTTAGAAGTCTGAAATTGGCCCTTTTATGGAATTTTCAAAATGTTGCCAGTCATTTTCCGCTCTGAGAGCTCTCTTTTTTCTACTCTAATTATTCGTTTTTCATAGTATACTGTTTTTGTTTATAGATTATAAAAATGACTTGAATCTTACAGCGTATAAACAATTAGCTTTTTTTTCTTTTTTTTTTCTTTTTTTCGGTACGCGGGCCTCTCACTGTTGTGGCCTCTCCCGTTGTGGAGCACAGGCTCCGGGCGCGCAGGCTCAGCGTCCATGGCTCACTGGTCCAGCCGCTCCGCGGCATATGGGATCCTCCCCAACCTGGGCATGAACCCGTATTCCCTGCATTGGCAGGCGGACTCTCAACCACTGCGCCACCAGGGAAGCCCAAAATGAGCATTTTAAAAAATATTTATTCACTTCCATCTTTCGCAGTACCTGCTATCTCCAAATTCCAAGACTTTTCAGGGTTCTGCCAGGCAAACTGGCTCCCTTTGATCCATATCCGGTTTCTGTGAGTCCCACCCTCCCCCCATTCAAGCTACGGCTCTCTCACACCTAATCATCCTTTATCCTTTATCCCCCCTTTTAAAAAAAATTTCTAGGGCTTCCCTGATGGCACAGTGGTTGAGAGTCCGCCTGCCAATGCAGGGGACACGGGTTCGTGCCCCGGTCCGGGAAGATCCCACATGCCGCGGAGCGGCTGGGCCCGTGAGCCATGGCCGCTGAGTCAGCGCGTCCGGAGCCTGTGCTCCGCAGCGGGAGAGGCCACAACAGTGAGAGGCCCGAGTACCGCAAAAAAAAAGAAAAAATTTATTTATTTAGACTGCATTGGGTTTCACTGCTGCGCGCAGGCTTTCTCTAGTTGCGGCGAGCGGGGGCTACTCTTCGTTGCAGTGTGTGGGCTTCTCATTGCGGTGGCTTCTCTTGTTGTGGAGCACGGGCCCTAGTTGCACGGTCTTCAGTAGTTGTGGCACACGGGCTTCAGTAGTTGTGGCACGTGGGCTCTAGAGCACGGACTCAGTAGTTGTGGCGCAGGGGCTTAGTTGCTCCGGGGCATGTGGGATCTTCCCGGGCCAGGGCTCAAACCCATGTCCCCTGCATCGGCAGGCAGACTCTCAACCACTGCGCCACCAGGGAAGCCCTCTATAAAAATTTTGAATCACTATGCTGTACACCTAAAACTAATATAATATTGTAAGTCAACTATACCTCAATAAAAAAATAATTCAGTGGTTTTTAGTATATTCACAGACTTGAGCATCCATCAGCACAATGAATTTTAAAATATTTCGTTACCCTAAAAAGGAACTTTAATCCCCTTAGTTTTTACCCATACTCCCTCCATCCTCCCCATTCTCTGACAATCATTATTCTACTTTCTGTCTCTATATATTTGCCTATTCTTGACATTTCATATAAATGGGATTGTAAAACATGTGGTCTTTGCGACTGGCTTCTTTCACTTAAGAAGGGAACTCAAGATTTCACTTAAGATGAGAACTCTCAGGATTTACTGTCTTAACAACTTTCATATATAACATACAGCAGTGCTAATTTTATTTATCATGTTGTACATTACATCCCTAGTACTTATTTATCTTACAACTGGAAGTACTGGAAGTACCTTTTGACCACCTTCATCCCTTCATCCAATTCTCCCTCCCCCCAACCCCTGCCTCTGGCCACCACAAATCTGTTCTCTTTTTCTATGAGTTTGTTTGTTTGTTTTTAAGTATAATTGATCTACAACACTATGTTATTTCCTGGTACATAGCATAGTGATTCAATATTTCTATACATTACAAAATGATCACCATTATAAGTCTAGTTACCATCTGTCATCATACAAAGATATTACATTATTATTGACTATATTCCCCACACTATACATTTCATCCCTGTGATATTTATTTTGTAACTGCAAGTTTGTTAATCTAAATCTCCCTCACCTATTTCACTCATCCCCCATCCCTTTTCCCTCTGGCAACCACCTGTTTGTTCTCTGTATCTGTGACTCTGTTTCTATTTTATTATGTTTATTTATTTATTTTTAGATTACACATGTAAGTGAAATCATATGGTATTTGTCCTTCCTTTGTCTGACTTATTTCACTTAGCATAATACCCTCTAGGTCCATCGAGGTTGTCATGAGTGGCAAGATTTCATTTTTGATTTATGGCTGAGTAATATTCCATTGTGTGTATATATACCTCATCTTCCTTATCCATTCATCTGTCGATGTACACTTAGGTTGCTTCCACATCTTGGCTACTGTAAATAATGCTGCAATGAACATAGAAGCACACATATCTTTTTGAATTGTGTCTTTGTTTTCTTTGGAAAAATACCCAAAAGTGGTTTTGCTGGATCATATAGCACTTCTATTTTTAATATTTTGAGGAATCTCCATACTGTTGGCCATAGTGGCTGTACCAATTTACATTCCCACCAGCAGTGTACAAGGGTTCCCTTTGCTCTACATCCTTGCCAACATTTGTGATTTCTTGTCTTTGTGATGATAGCCATTCTGACAGGTGTGAGGTGATATCTCATTGTGGTTTTGATTTGCATTTCCCTGATGATTAGAGAAGTTGAGCACCTTTTCATGTGTCTGTTGGCCAACTGTATGTCTTCTTTGGGAAAATATCTATTCAGTTCCTCTGCTCACTTTTTAATCGGGTTGTTTGTTTGTTTGTTTGGGTTGTTTGTTTTTTGATGTTGAGTTGTATGAGTTCTTTGTATACTTTGGATATTAACTCCTTACCAGATATATCATATGCAAATATCTTCTCCCATTCAGTAGGGAACCTTTTTGTTTTGTTGATAGCTTCCTTTGCTTTGCAAGAGCCTATTAGTTTGATTAGGTCCCATTTGTTTATTTTTGCTTTTGTTTCCATTGCCTGAGGAGATATATCCAAAAAATATATATATTGCTAAGACCAGTATCAAAGAGTATACTGCCTATGTTTTCTTTTAGGATGTCAGGTCTTAACATTTAAGTCTTTAATCCATTTTGAGGTTATTTTTGTATATGGTGTGAGAAAGTAGTCCAGTTTGATTCTTTGCATGTAGCTGTCCAGTTTTCCTAACACCATTTATTGAAGAGGTTCTCTTTTGCCTGTTATATATTGTTGCCTCCTTTGTCATCGATTAATTGCCCATATAGGTGTGGATTCACTTCTGGGCTCTCTGTTTTGTTCCACTGATCTATGTGTCTGTTTTCGTACTAGTACCATACTGTTTTGATTAATGTAGCTTTGCAGTATACTTTGAAATCAGGGCATCTACTGCTTTTATATTTAGAAAATTCTTTTTCATTGTTAATTTTCTAATACCTTTCTGAACCTAAATTTATTTTTCTATTTGTTTCCTTCTTTATTTAGAAAATGTGTTACTAAAAAACAATTGCCCACTGTGAAACATTTAACATAATTACTTATAAAGCAAAAAGTGAGAGCTCCCCCATAACCAAGTGACTCCCAGTTTCACTCTTCAGAGATCACCACTGTTAGCAATTTGTATCCTTCCCAACCATTTTCTATGCATATACATATGTATAGTGTTTAAAAAGTGGGATCAAACTATAAATATTGTTTTGCATCTTACTTTTTTCACTTGACAGTATAGCAGGACATCTTTCCATATGTGGATCAATCACATTTTTTTTTGTTATGCTAAGTAAAGCCTTCTCCACCCCAGATTATAAAAAATATCCTCCTATATAGTCACCTAGTACTTTTATAGACTGCTATTTTTATTAAATAAAATAATAAATGTTATTTAAATAGACTGCTATTTATTTTTAACTTTAAAGTTGTAAAAGAACAACAACTGTAGCATCAGTGGAATTCTTAATGTCATCTTGTCCACAATAGAGGGGACAACTATAAGTCGTTGCTCCTCTTCCCTCTGCACATATTCAAGAGAGGGGCTGGAAAACATTCTGCCTGTGGACTGACGCATTCAGACAGAGCTTAAACTGGTTAGAGGAAGAGGTGTGTGTGTGTGTGTGTGTGTGTGTGTGTGTGTGTATGTGTGTGTGCGTGTGTTGTTTTCCTCCCCTACTTACTCTTGCCTTTTGTACTTGCCTGCACTCATTCTCTGGAGGTATAAATCAGTGATTCCCCAGAGAGTGTTTAAAAGATAGACCTGGAAAGATTGGCCATCAGACCACTCTCTTGCCAGAAAATTTTGAAAAGGATAAGGATTAAAGAGAGAAATGGCACTTGCAATTCCCATAAAGATTTCTAGCATTGGAGCAAAATCGTGGCGAATTCCAACAGCACTGACTCAGTTTCAGACTTGCGTTTTTTTTATGCTGACATCCCCTGGCCTCTCCTCCAGCAGCCGCGGCTTCCTGGCCAGCGCTCCTTTCCTTCCAGGCACTGCGGAGTCCCATCTTTCATCAACCCCATCCCTGGGGGCTTTGGGGCAAGGAAAGAGCTCCGGCTCCTTCCTTTCCCACTTGGCTTCTTTAAGGGGTCACCTCCTCTTGCCTTTCTGTTTTCTTGTGCTCTCTGTGTTCTTGAGACCTCCCGCTCGAGGACAGGTCAAGATTCCAAAGCCCCTGAGGGATGGCAGCTCAGGTGTCTATACAGGGCGCTTCCTGAGACCCCAGCGTTCGAGAATCAGGGATCTGGAGGGCACAGGACTTAGCATCCCCAAGGGGTAGGAATGTGTGTGTGTCTGTTTGAGCTGGGGGTGGGGAGGGCATATTCTGGCTTCAGCACATACCCTTTCAGACTCTCCAGGGCTAGTGTCCTCTCGGCGTCAGCAAGGACAGCAGTCCCGGCAGGGCCACCTGCAAGCGTCCTCACGGAGCCACTCCCGCGCGTGGCGAATCTTTGCCTCGGCCAGTGCTAGCCAGATGCTAAGGAATCGCCAACAGTTGCAAGAGATGCCATGGGAGTGCGAGGCCCGGCCGTCTCCTCCCACCACGTGTGCTCGCCTCGGTCGGCCTTCCCTCCCCTGACAATGGGCGTCTCTGCAGGGGTTCTCCCTTTAGGCTACCGGAGTCCCTCCCCACATCCCCGCCTCCCATCCTCCCGGGAGCTAAGGGGGGCGTGTGTGCGCTCCCTGGAGGAGTGGCCCTCGCGGCGGCCGCGGCCAGAAGCGGCCCACCGGAGCCCCAAACTTCGAGCAAGTTCCCGGGCTCCGGGCGCGCCGCGCTCTCGGCCTCCGGCGCTCCTGTCCCCACGAGCGGGCTCGGGAGGGCGGGCCGCGGTGGCGGCACGGCGGGGCCGGGCGGGCGGGCGTCAGAACTCCCCGCCCGTGTCCGGTCGCGCGGGGCCGGAGGCGGGGTGGAGTTCGGCAGGGGCCGGCCGGGCCGGCGGTCCCGGCCCGGGCTCCCGCGTGAGTATGGCGGCGGCGGCGGCAGCGGACTCCCGGCCCCACCTGGGCTCGGCCTCCGGGCACGCGCCCCGGACCCCGGCGCCGCAGAGCCCCGCGCCGGGCGGCAGGACGCCGGGCCTGCCCTGGGACCCGGACGGCTGCGCGTTCGTGCCGGCCACCCAGGCCATCTCTCTGCAGGTGGACATGGCCATGGCCCTGCAGCGCGTACGGATTTCCGATAAGTACGGCAAGAGCTACCTCTGCCTGCTGCAAGCGGTCTTCCTCGCAGGTAAGTTCCCTCCTCGCGCACGCCGCCCGGCGGCCTCCGCCTCCCGCAGCGCTGGCGCGCCCCTCTCCTCCCGCGCTCCATCCCCGGCCGCCCGGCTGCCGAGCACACTTTGTCTTCCCTTCGCCCACACACGCTCGCCCTCCCCCGCTGCCAGCGCCCTTGGCCGGCCAGCCGTTTTTCCTCCGGCCCCGGGCCGCGCTGCAGCGGGACCGTGAGAAAGTCCGGGAGGTGGTGTGAGGACGTCTCCGCCGTGGCTAGTTCAGGTCTCCTCTCCGCTCCTCACCCGCTCCTGTGTGTCGCTGGAGAGATGGGGCCAGACGGTATCTTCCAACTCCGCATCCCGCCGACCAGAAGCCCCCCTCCCGGGGGTGCACCTCGCTTGTAATATCCCCTGAATGCTGCAAAAGCGGCGGCGGGGGTTGAATAATACTTTTGGGGAAACCAAATCCAAAAAGGTGCTGGGATTCGCAGACCCTCGGCGCCGCACTTGGAGGGGGAGGAGTTGTAGAGAAACCGTGCCGCCGCCGTCGCCGCCAACTCGGGCTTTCTTACACTCAGGCTGGTGCATCTTTCCAGCTGGGTCCATGAGTTTCCTGTCCCCTGGGGTGCTCACTATAGGACAGACAAAAAAGAGCCAACAAACCCACGCATCCTTTACTGCCACTGCCGCGATTTGGGTGAGGGATGTGAGCAGTGAGCGGGGGACGGTGGACGTGGTCACTTGCCAGCCGTGATGCACACGCGTCTACTTCGCCGGAGGTGCCAAGCTTTGGGGTTGGTGCAGCGGGGAAGGTGCAGCAGGCTCTGGGCTCTGAGGAGCTAGGTTCCTACGGGACCATGCGGACTGGGACTCGGGAGCAACCCGAGAACAGGGTGCAGCTCTGGTACCTTAAGTTCCGCCAGGGCTTTTCAGACAAGTTCTCAAGGTACTGCAATTCATGGACGTGTCTTCTTCCTCTGCTCCCGTGGTGGTTTTGCTTTAGCAGGTGTTCAGCCTTGCAGTGGGAGTTTTGGCACCCCAAAAATAGACTTGGTGACAATTTTCTGAAAATCAGGTAGCCCTCACACACGTTCCAAATGCTTTCCTTCCTTATTCGGGGCTAGTCTCGAATCCAAAGGAGGCCACGGCAACCCCTGTCGTTAGACCGCAGTAAGTCAAGGCTTCGGCCTGTGCGTTTTCAGGCCCTCCCTGTTTGGTATTTGGGGTGGGCACTATTGGTTTCCATGTGTAATCAACCATTAAGGGGAGTGCGGTGATGGGGCACACGCTCCTTCAGGTATTCAGCGTCTGGAATGGGTTGGGATGCTACAACAGACCCTCACTGGCAGCTGGGCAGCTCAGGGGAGTGTGGAA
This sequence comes from Leucopleurus acutus, assembly GCF_964270905.1. Taxonomy (NCBI): domain Eukaryota; kingdom Metazoa; phylum Chordata; class Mammalia; order Artiodactyla; family Delphinidae; genus Leucopleurus; species Leucopleurus acutus. Next base: position 119,729,180 of record NC_139148.1, on the reverse strand, counting down.
AGTGCTTTGTGTCTTGTGTTTGCCTCCTCCATCTTCCTGAGAGTGGAAAAAATCTCCATAGGAGAAATGTATGCTTTCTCACCAAAGTTCAATTAGCTATGCTGTGAACTGCCAGTTGACATTTCTACCTCCAGTGATTTCTCTACTTCTATAGTGGTGCGGTGTGTTATCTTCCATACCTTTGAAGGCTCCTGCATGGTGGCAGTTGCCTCGGCATTATGATGTGTCACAGCACCCAAATGACACTGGTTGCTGTGCTGTGTTTTTACACGAGCTTGTGGTGCTGTTCTGCCTTTCAGCATTTTTAGCAGTAACATCTACCGCTGGATGGACCAACAGAATGTCTTGGAAGTGGTCTGTAGCTATGCTGTTAGGACATGCACCCTAGGATGAGAGTTTTACGTGTGAAAAGATTTCATCTATTTAAAAAAATATTCCTCTACTTAAGAATATGTTTACAAGGTTTTTTACTGTGGTACAGGACTTTCTGAGAGATCATTTCAGTAATGACCATTTAGAGACTGCTCGCTACCAGGACATGCCACGGTGCAATAAGCTAATTACACCTGTTTGTGCAGGATCTGCTGCGGGGCAGCCAGAAATAGGATGGTTGACTCTACTTAGGGAGTTAAGGGAAGACTTTGGGGAGAGGGTGATGCATGATTTGAATCTTCAAGGATGCATACAAATGTCCAGGTGGACTGGGGATGGGGATGGAGTGTGGTGGGGAAAGGTAGGGAGAGGTTATCTAGGCAAAGGAAATAAGATGTGCCGAAACAAGCAGAAAGGTGACAGCATAGTAGGTTTGGGGAGTCGTTTCTTTGTTTCTTTTTCTTTTTTTTTTTAATGATTGGAGTGGAAAGTGTGGAAAATACAGGAGAGAGATTAATTTGGAGAAGTAGGCAGAGGCTGGATCAGGCATATTAAAGGGCTTTATTTGGAGTGCAATGGGGAGCCATTGGGGTGTTGTAAATAGGGGAATAGAGCAAGGCTGCTGCATATGGTTGTACAGGTTGTGCACTGCAAAACTGTGAATGATGCCCTTACTGGGGTGGTACAGGGCACGGTGTGCACAGTGGCTGGCAGTGCCAGTGCATGGCGGGGCTTGTTGCTTTTGCAGATACCACTCTGGCGGTTGTGGGGAGGACACAGTGTGTGTGGAGTGTGCAGAAGAGAGCCAGAAGACCGGAAGTAGGGGGGCCAGTTAGAGAGCAGTTGTAGCATGCTGGGCAAGAGTGGATGAAGGCATGGACTGAGTCAGTTCTGGGAATGGGGAGAAGGGGAGAAGCTGAGATGGTAGAACTGATTTGACTTGGTGACTCCTTGCGAGGTTTGAGGGACAGGGAAGGAGACTAGGTTAATTCCAGGTTTGTAGTTAGGGTGAAGGAGTGGGGAGAGATATCATTAAGATAGGGAATGGAGGATGGAGAGGAAATTTGGGGTTCAGAGTTGAGAGCTTACTAGAGCTGGGAAGAAGTGAATATTATTTCTTACAGTCATCCGTGGCGCTCATTAAACAACTCCTGGCACAGAAGTTCTTTCCTTAAATTACTTCTGTGGGTTGATAACTCAGTCTAGCCTAGACGGAGCCCACATTTATTATAAAATTACCTTTTGAACTTACCTTTAAATAGATTCTTTTTCCCCCCTCAAACTTTCCTCACCTGATGATGGGTGAAAAAAGAAAAAAAAAAGAAAGAAATGTTTTGCGTTCCTTGCAGGACAAAAGGACTCGAACTATACTGATCTAAGGTAACCTCACATAACTCAGAGAAGTAGTTGTGAAAACCTGTTCACTGAAAATTTGTTTTTGTCAGAGTTTAGCTGTGTAAATCACAACAAAAGTTAATTATTCAATATACATTGCAACATAGTATAAAACTGTTTTCCAATGATGATGGGTCACTTACTGAGCAACACTAATTTCTGAGTTGTTCCGCATAACTGATTTTCTGGGTAACTGAGGTTCAGCACTTGCACTGCTTTTCCCTTGCCCCAGTCTCTAAGCATTTTGGATGGAAAGCTTTTCAAAAAGATTATTTACCTTCCTGACTCCTGAGCCTGGAAATAATTGTATCTTTTCTTGATGATTCAAGATTATCCTTATAAGAGCATTAGTTATTTTAATTTGCTGTATATAGTGTTGCCTCAAGGGCTCCTAAAGTGTGGCGGGTCTGTTTGTCCCTGCATTAAATTGGGCACAGATGTCCTGCTTCTTAATTGGTAATGCCTGGTTTTCTAATCGTTCCATATGTCCCCTCTCTGTTAGTTGCCATTTCTTGCTGCTGTTATTTTAACTCTTTCTACCAGCCAGCAGTTACTGCCTAAGCCTCTAAGCTCCCTCCTTTGTTGCCCCTTCTGATGTGTTGTTATGAACTAGGAAATGAGATAACCAAACTTGTTAGAGTTGTTTGCAGAATACGAGTAAATAGACTTATGAGTATTTGGGGAGCCTGCTTCTACCAACGTATAGGACCTTTAACACATGGACTCTGTGATATCTCTTCCGGTTGCATTAAAAGTTTTTTTTTTTTTTTTTTAATTGAAGTATAGGGCTTCCCTGGTGGCGCAGTGGTTGAGAGTCCACCTGCCGATGCAGGGGACACGGGTTCGTGCCCCGGTCCGGGAGGATCCCACATGCCGCGGAGCAGCTGGGCCCGTGAGCCATGGCCGCTGAGCCTGTGCATCCGGAGCCTGTGCTCCGCGACGGGGGAGGCCACAGCAGTGAGAGGCCCGCGTACCGCAAAAAAAAAAAGAAAAAAAAATTGAAGTATAGTTGACTTACTGTATAATGTTAGTTTCAGGTATACAACATAGTGATTCCACTTTTTATAAATTATCCTCCATACAAAGTTATTACAAAATATTGGCTGTGTTCCCTGTGCTGTACATCACATCCTTGTATCTTATTTTACACCTAGTAGTTTGTACCTCTTAATCCCCTTCCCCTATCTTGCTCCTCCCTCCTTCCCACTCCCCTCTGGTAACTACTAGTTCGTTCTCTGTATCTGTGTCTGTTTCTGTTCCTAAAAGCTTAACAAAGTTTTTTCCTAGTACTTAGTTGTGTCCTGGAGGGTTGATGATGTTTTTGTTTTGTTTTGTTTTTTGGCTGCACGGCTTGTGGGATCTTAGTTCCCCAACCAGAGATTGAACCCGGGCCCTCAGCAGTGAAAGCGCAGAGTCCTAACCACTGCACAGCTAGGGAATTCCCTTGATGCTGTTAAAAATGTTATCAGTGAAACATGTTCTCTCATAAATTAAGCTATTACAGTATGTGAAATTGTAATAGTTTACTGTCTTGTAAAACAAACAAATAAGCAAGTGTGTTCAAAATCCATCAGAAAATCGAGATGCATTTTATCCATTGCATTTCTCAGGCATGCCTGCAAGTGCTTGGCACTAGGAGGTACTTCAGTCTTTAGGAGTTGCCCCCAGAGATTGAAAGCAAATGTCCCTCTACAGCATCTTCTCAAGCAAGCACCCTCTGAAGGCTCAATAAAAAACCTGCTCCCCACCTGCCCCAGCGCAGAGGCAGAGGTCAGCCCCCTAAGAGAGATGCCTCTTATCTGATCGCTGCCAAGATCTTATCCGGAACCCGGCAAGGGGCCAATGTCACAGCCCTTCCTTTCATTTATTTTTCACCCAAGCCCTCCCCTCGTTGTATATGCATGATGAATGTAGGATCCGACTGGCTTCTTGTTCCTTTCAGGACTGGGAAGGTGACACTGAGCAAAGACCTAAGGGATTGTAGGATGTCACCAAGAGGGGGGTCTGAGGGAGTGTTCTGGGCAGAGGGGATAATTGATGTAAAGGCGTTGAGATGACAAAGTATTGACAAGTTCAAGGAATGGGAGGAAAACCAGTGTGGCTGAAGCAGTGTGTGTGTGTGTGTGTGTGTGTGTGTGTGTGTGTGTGTGTGTGTGTGATGAAGCCAGAGAGGTAACGGGTCTGGGTCGTATAGGGCTTGGTAAGGACTTTGGCTTTTACCCTGAGTCACATGAGGAGCCACTGGAAGGTTTTTTTTGTTTTTTTGTTTTTTTTAACATCTTTATTGGAGTATAATTGCTTTACAATGGTGTGTTAGTTTCTGCTGTATAACAAAGTGAATCAGCTATCCATATAGATATATCCCCACATCTCCTCCCTCTTGCGTCTCCCTCCCACCCTCCCTATCCCACCCCTCTAGGTGGTCACAGAGCACAGCACCGAGTTGATCTGGTTTTGAGCAAAGGAGTGATGTACCTTGCTCTGCATGCTATGTGGAGAATGAGGTAAAGGCAGGAGAAAGGTGAAAGCAGGGAGACCAATTAGGAGACTGTGACAATCGATGATGGTGGCTTAAACCAGAGAGTTGATAATGGAGGTGGTGAACAGTGGTGAGAGCCGGGGTATATTTTTGAAGGTAGAGCCAAAACGATTTGCAAATGGTTTCAATGTGGGCTATGAGAGAAGAGGGGTGTCAAGGATGGCAGGAATTGTCACGGATGGAGATGGAGATGCCGGCAGGGAGAGCTGGGTGTGGGGAAATCATGAGGCTCAGAAGTTTGGTTTGGGGGGAGGAGTTCCCTGGCGGTCCAGTGGTTAGGACTCGGTGCTTTCACTGCTGTGGCTGGGGTTCAGTTGCTGGTCAGGGAACTGAGATCCCACGAGCCGAGCTGGGCGGGTCCCCTGCAAAAAAAAAAAGAAGTTTGGTTTGGGACCTGCTAACTTTGAGGTGCCTATTCGATGTCCATGCAGAGATCTTGGGTTGGCAAATGGATATAGGAATCTGGTCTTCCAGGAACGGATCTGAGATGGAGATATCAATTTGGGAGTCATCGGAGGTGGTATTTAAAGCCTGGATGAGTGAGTATAGAGAAGCGATCAGTCAGAAGAGACAGTTGTTTGTTTCCCCCAGTGAAGACTTGGGGATGACCTCTTCCCCAGAGCAACATTCAAGAGAGCACAAGGGACTCCCCTGGTGGCGCAGTGGTTAAGAATCTGCCTGCCAATGCAGGGGGGAACACGGGTTCGATCCCTGGTCCAGGAAGATCCCACATGCTACAGAGCAACTAAGCCCGTGCACCGCAACTACTGAGCCTGCGATCTAGAGACCTCGAGCCACAACTACTGAAGCCCGCATGCCTAGAGCCTGTGCTCCGCAACAAGAGAAGCCACCGCAATGAGAAGCCTGAGCACCGCATCAAAGAGCAGCTCCCACTCGCTACAACTAGAGAAAGGCTGCACGCAGCAACGAACACCCAACACAGCCAAAATTAAAAATAAATAAATAAATTTATTAAAAAAAACATAAGAGAGCACTAGTGGAATCAGTGCTCCAAAAAGACAGATCATTTCTGTGGTTTGTTGTTGAAATGTTTGCACTGTCCGATTTGCTCACAGGTCACTTTGGCTCATATTCCTTTGCTCAAAGTATGGAACCAACATAATCTGTGCCCGGGGGTAAAGAAGAGGTCTACGAGGAAAGCTCTCCAAAGAGAGAAACTACAACTTCAGTGCTAAACGAGCCTTCTTTATGCGTCAAGAAATCTGCAGTAGTCATTTATGCCTTAAGTTTCATGATGCAGATGAATTCCTTCCCATCTTATTCTTTTCTTCAGTAGGAATATTAAGCAGCCACTGTTGCTTCCCAGTTGAGAAGACCTTTATCCGTTACCTCCTTTCATTTTCAATACATGATATAATTTTCTTTAAAACAATTATATTTTAATGGAAAAATCAAAGGCTGATGTGAAATTGGAAAGAAGGATCAGTTTATACTCATAATAAAGTTTGGGGCTTTATAAAATAGTTGGATTAGCAAATATAATGACACTTTAATATATTGAAATTTACTGTGAAAAGTAATTATCTCTTTTCTGACTTTCTTTCAAATATTTATCAATGATACTGTTACCTCTGCCAGGAATAAATTAAGTTGGCTCGTTAACCCTGAAGATGCTGGGAAACCAGACGTTTTAGCAGCACTTATAATTTACATTTGTGTATTTGTCTCTGGAAAATTGTGAGCCAGCAACTTGATAGAGATATGTCTGCTCCGTTTTCAGATAATTTTTTGCACTAATCTGAAAAGGGAAGGAGAGCCATTCCCAGCAAGGAGGAACAGAAAAGAGTTTTCTTAACGAGAAGGCAAACGGGGAAAACAGGATCCCATTCAAGTTTTTTTTAACAGCTCTATTGAGATATAATTCACATACCATACAATTAACCCATTTAAAGTGTACATTTCAATAGATTTTAGTATAATCACAGAGTTGTGCATTAATTACCACAAGTTTAGAACATTCCCATCACCCCAAAAAGAAACCCTCATACCCATTAGCCATTGCTCCCCATTTCCTCACATTTCCAACAGCCCTTCCCACCAGCCCCTGGCAGCCACTAACACACTTTCTGTCTTTAAAGATGTGTCTATTCCACAAATTTCAGACAGATAGAATCATAATAGATGATCTTTTGTGACTAGCTTCTTTCACTTAGCATAATGTTTTCAAGTTTCATCCATGTTGTACCATGTGTCAGTATTTCATTCTTTTTATCTGGCTAAATATTTTAATTATCCATTCTTCAGTTGATGGACGCTTGAATTATTTCCACCTTTTGTCTATTATGAATAATGTTGCTATGAATATTCTTATATAAGTTTTTGTGTGGACATGTTTTCACTTCTCTTGAGTATATATCTAGGAGTGGATTTGCTAGGTCATAGAGTCACTGTATGTTTAATCTTTTGAGGAACTCCCAGACTTCCAAAGCAACTGTACCATTTCACATTCCCACCATCACTGTGTGAGGGTTCCATTTTCTCCACATTCTTCTGAGAACTTGTTAATCTCTGTCTGATTCCAGCCAGCCTACTGGGTGTGAAGTGCAAAGTGGTTTCACATTGTGGTTTTGATTTGCATTTCCCGAAGGGCTAGTGATGTTGAGCACCTTTTCATGTGCTTATTGGCCATTTGTATATCTTCTTTGGAGAAATGTCTATGAAGATTCTTTGCCCATTTTAAAATTGGTCTGTTTCTGTGTTTACTATTTAGTTAGTTGTAAGAGTTATTTATATAGTCTGGATTCAAGAATCCTTATTAGATATTAATTTGCAAATATTTTCTCCCATTCTGTGGATTATCTTTCATTTTCTTGACGGTTTCATCTGAAGCACAAGCGTTTTTAATTTTGAAGTCAAATTTACCTATTTTTCTCTCTTTTTTTTGAGTCTCTGTTTTCAGTTCTTTTAATTGAGGTATAATTGACATATAACATTATATTAGTTTCAGGTGTACGACATGATTCAACAGTTGTGTGTATTGGAAATGATTACCGCAATAAGTCTAATTAACATCTGTCACCACACATAGTTACAAAAATTTTTTTCTTGTGATGAGAACTTTTAAGATTTGCTCTGTTAGCAACTTTCAAATATGCAGTAAAGTATTTAAAAAATATTTATGTATTTATTTATTAATTCATTTATTTATTATTTATTTTTGGCTGCATTGGGTCCTAATTGCGGCATGTGGGCTCTTCGTTGTGGCACGTGGTCTCTTTCATTGAGGCACGCGAGCTCAGTAGTTGTGGCGCGCGGGCTTAGTTGCCCCGCGGCATGTGGGATCTTAGTTCCCCGACCAGGAATCAAACCCATGTTCCCTTCATTGGAAGGCAGATTCTCAACCACTGGACCACCAGGGAAGTCCCAAGTTTTTTTTTTTTTTTTCTTTTGCAGTACACGGGACTCCCACTGTTGTGGCCTCTCCCGTTGCGGAGCACAGGCTCCGGATGCGCAGGCTCAGCGGCCATGGCTCATGGGCCCAGCCACTCCGCGGCATGTGGGATCTTCCCAGACCGGGGCACGACCCGTGTCCCCTGCATCAGCAGGTGGACTCTCAACCACTGTGCTACCAGGGAAGCCCCCAAGTATTTTTTTAAATTAATTAATTAATTAATTTATTGGCTGTGTTGTGTCTTTGTTGCTGCACGTGGACTTTCCCTAGTTGCAGCAAGCAGGGGCTACCCTTCGTTGCAGTGCTCGGGCTTCTCATTGCAGTGGCTTCTCCTGTTGCGGAGCACGGGCTCTAGGCACGCCAGCTTCAGTAGTTGCAGCACACGGGCTCAGTAGTTGTGGCTTGCGGGCTCTAGAGCACAGACTCAGTAGTTGTGGTGCACGGGCTTAGTTGGTCCGCGGCATGTGGGATCTTCCCAGACCAGGGCTCGAACCTGTGTACCCTGCGTTGGCAGGTGGATTCTTAACCACTGCACCACCAGGGAAGTTCCCCAAGTAATTTAAACTATAGTCACTCTGCTGTACATTATATCCCCATGACTTATTTATTTCATAACTGGAAGTTTGTACCTTTTGACCCCCTTCACCCATGTCTCCCACCCCATCTCATCTCCCACCTCTGGCAACCACCAATCTGTTCTCTTTGTTTGTTTGTTTTATAAGATTCCACATATAAGTGAGATCATCATATGATATTTGTCTTTCTCTGTCTGACTGACTTCACTTAGCCTAATGCCCTCAGGGTCCATCCATGTTGTCACAAATGGCAAGATTTCCTTCTTTTCTATGGCTGAATAATATTCCATTATATATATATATATATACACCACAGCTTCTTTATCTATTTATCCATTGATGGACACTTAGGTTGTTTCTATGTCTTGTCTATTGTAAATAATGCTGCAATGAACATGGGGGTGCATATATCTTTTTGAGTTATTGTTTTCGTTTTCTTTAGATAAATACCCAGAAGTGGAATTACTGGATCATGTGGTACTTCTATGTTTAATTTTTTGAGGCACCTCCATACTGTTTTCCATACCAATTTACATTAACACCAGCAGTGCACAAGAGTTCCCTTTTATCCACATCCTCTCCAACACTCATTTCTTGTCTTTTCGATAATAGCTATTCTAACAGGCGTGAGGTGGTACCTCATTGTGGTTTTTATTTGCATTTCCCTGATGAGTAGTGATGCTGAGCATCTTTTCTTGTACCTGTTGACCTGTTTTTTTCTCTTCTTTGCTTTCAGTGTCATATATAAGATAATATTGCCTAACCCAAGGTCACGAAGAATTCCATCTATATTTACATCTGAGTTTTATAGGTTTAGGTCTTACATTTCAGTCTTTGATCCATTTTGAGTTGATTTTTGTACATGGTGTGAGCTAGGGGTCCAACTACATTCTTTTAACCATGTGCATATATACAGGTGTTCCCAGCACCATCTGTGGAAAAGAATATTCTTTTCCCACTAAAATGTCTTGGTACCCTGGTTTAAAATCAGTTGATCATAGATGTAAGGGTTTATTTCTGGACAATTCTATTCCACTGATCTATCTGTAAGTCTGTCATTATATCTGTATCATACTGTAGATCAATTTAGGTAATGTCTGAATCTCATTTTTTTAGTTGTACAAATTGAGGTTCCCCCAAATACAGGGCATTCCTCTTAAAGTATTTGGGAATTATTTACTCTAATGCTTTTCTGGCCCATCAGTGCTCACATTGAATGATTACTCGCCTGTAGATTTTGAAGAGTTCAGTTATGATTATGATACATTACTTCATTCTTATTATGGGAATTATTCTAGAGACCCTGCTAGAAGCTTTTAAGAGGCATAAAACAGTAAATATCCACAAGAGTTCTCCCAAGGGAAGACAAATTCACAGTGAAGACAAAAACAGCAAAATATAATCACAAACTCAATTGCCTTAGTGCTTGTGAGTCAACATTTGGCATGTGAGTCCGTGTGGGACTAGAGCGGGTTAACATCCAGAAAATGAGAAGCATGTGTTTTTATACCACATTGACCAGGAATCCGCAAAAGACCTTTCCAGGCTGGACGAGACCATGTGTCAATCAAATGTATAATCCCCCTCCCTGTGGCAGGAGATGTCTTTCAGGAAAATAGATTTCAGTGACTACACAGTTAAGCTTGGGCCAACTCTGCCGTGGATTTGCTGATGCTTTAAGGAGGAAAAACATTTTCTAATCCCGATTTTTACATACAGTAAATCACCACATATGTAGTTCTCTTTATGGCACGATTCAGTCCCTCTCAAAATTTACCTATATGTATTGGGTTCCCGAGTAATGAATTCACTAGGCTGTAATTGTTAGTCAGGTTCCCAAGACAATGGCAGCTCCCGCCCCTGTACAAGGAAAACATGCTGTCTCTGTTGGGTGGCTTTTAATCTGAAGGAGGGAGGAAGGAAGAGCTTTCCATAGTCACACTCTTAAACACCTGCAAGAGACACAGGCGAGGCCCAGCAACCTGGGACCCCCAGCTCCTGGGTGGAGGTTCCACCTTGTCACTGCCTACCCGCTGCGCCTCATTTTTCGAAATCATGTGCTTTTTGGCTCTCTCCCTTTCATCCCTCTCTCTTCTTGTTTTTCTCCTCTTTTTTATTACTCCTTTTAAACATTTCTCTCTTCCTTGCCTAGTGCCTTAGGTGCTGCTTCTTTCTGTGTGTGTGTGTGTGTGTGTGTGTGTGTGTGTGTGTGTGTTTTGCTTTTGGTAAGGGATTATCTTTTATTTTTCCATTTTCTTGTGACTTTATTTTTTCTCTGTTCCAATAAAACTTTATTTACAAAAGCAAGGAGTAGGGCGGATTTGGTCCCCAAGCCATAGTTGGCCAACTGCTGCTCTAGTGAACTCTGTCATACACCTGCCTTGTTAAAAGAATCACCTGGCCTTTGGGGTGAGCTACAGATTCCATTGTCTTTTTTCTGATTCAGATTTAGGATGAAGCCCAGGAATATGCATTCTTTTCAGACGTATCAGGTGATTTTTTTCTCAAGGGACAAGTTGGGGAAACACTGATCTAGGGTATAGTTATTCTTGCTTTGTAATATTAGAAAACCACAAACGTTTATTTCCAGTTTTAACTGATTAATAATGACTTTTCCAATACGTATCTGATCAAGGTTGAGTCAAAAGGACTTTACTATTTGGTTTCAATTTGCTTTGGCAGATTATTCTGATTTATATTATTATTATTTTTTAAATGAAGTATAGTTGATATACATTATATGTTATAGTTGTATAAAATTTACAGTTTTTAAAGGTTATACTCCATTTATAGTTATTACAGAATACTGACTATATTCCCTGTGTTGTACAATATATCCTTGTAGCTTATTTTATACATAATAGTTCTTCTTAATCCCCTAACCCTATTTTGCCCCTCCCCCTTCCCTCTCCCCACTGGTAACCACTAGTTTGTTCTCTATATCTGTGAGTCTGTTTCTTTTATTATATTTACTAGTTTGTTGTATTTTTTAGATTCCACATATAAGTGATACCATACAGTATGGTACTGGCATAAAAGCAGACACATAGATTAATGGAACAGAATAGAGAGCCCAGAAATGAATCCACACTTACATGGGCAATTAATCTACGATAAAGCAGGCAAGAACATACAATGGCGAAAACAGAGTCTCTTTGATAAGTGGTTCTGGGAAAACTGGACAGCTACCTATAGAAGTATGAAATTAGAACATTCTCTAACGCTATCTACAAAAGTAAACTTAAAATGGATTAAAGACCTAAATGTAAGAGTAGAAACCATAAAACTCCTAGAGGAAAACATAAGCAGAACACTCTTTGACATAAATCATAACAATATTTTTTTGGATCTGTCTCCTAAAATAAAGGAAATAAAAGCAAAAATAAACAAATGGGACCTAATTAAACTTGAAAGCTTTTGCACAGCAAAGGAGACCACTGACAAAACAAAAGGACAACCTACAGAATGGGAGAAAATATTTGCAAATGATATGACCAATAAGAGGTTTATATCCAAAATATATAAACAGCTCATACAACTCAACATCAAAAAAATGAACAACCTGATTTAAAAATGGGCAAAAGACCTGAATAGACATTTTTTAAAAAAGGACATGCCGATGGCCAACAGGCACATAAAAAGATGCTCAACATTGCTAATCATCAGGGAAATGCAAATCAAAACCATAATGAGGTATCGCCTCACACCTGTCAGAATGGCTGTCATCAAAAAGACCACAAATAACAAATGTTGGCGAGGATACGGAGTAAAGGGAACCATCGAACACTATGTAAATTGGTGCAGCCACTGTGGAAAACAGTATGGAGGTTTCTCAAAAAACTAAAAATTAAAAAAAAAGAATTACCATGTGACCCAGCAATTCCACTCCTGGGTGTATATCCCAAAGAAACAAAAACACTAATTCGAAAAGATACATGCACCCCTATGTTCAGACCTTTATTTGTTTATTTATTTATGGCTGCATTGGGTCTTCGTTGCTGCTTACGGGCTTTCTCTAGTTGCAGTGAGTGGGGGCTACTCTTCGTTGCGGTACATGGCCTTCTCATTGTGGTGGCTTCTCTTGTTGCAGAGCATGGGCTCTAGGTGCATGGGCTTCAGTAGTTGTGGCATGAGGGCTCAGTAGTTTTGACTTGCAGGCTCTAGAGTGCAGGCTCAGTAGTTGTGACACACGGGCTTAGCCGCTCCGTGGCATGTGAGATCTTCCTGGACCAGGGCTTGAGCCCATGTCCCCTACATTGGCAGGTGGATTCTTAACCACTGCACCACCAGGGAAGCCCTTATAGCATTATTTACAATAGCCAAGACATGGAAACAACATAAATGTGCATTAACAGATGAATGGATAAAGAAGATGTGATACTTGCACGCACGCACACACACACACGCACGCACACACACATGCACACACACATACTGAAATACTACTCAGCCATAAAAAAGAATGAAATTTTGCTATTTGCAGCAACATGGATGGACCTGGAGGGTATTATGCTAAGTGAAATAAGAGAAAGACATTTTCTTTTGTTTTTAAATTAAATTATTTATATGCAATCAGTTTGGGATTGTGGAACTTTTCTGTGGATATAGATACATTAATTCAGTTCAACATGTATTGATCACCTCCACTGTTGGGATATTTCAGTGAACAAAACCCACAAAAATCCCTGCCTACAAGGAGCTTATTTCTAACTGGTGAGAACAACAGTAATGAATCCATGTCGGGCTTCCCTGGCGGCGCAGTGGTTGAGAGTCCGCCAGCCGATGCAGGGGACACGGGTTCGTGCCCCGGTCCGGGAGGATCCCACATGCCGCGGAGCGGCTGGGCCCGTGAGCCATGGCCGCTGAGCCTGCGCGTCCGGAGCCTGTGCTCCGCAACGGGAGAGGCCACAGCAGTGAGAGGCCCGCGTACCGCAAAAAAAAAAAAAAAAAGAATCCATGTGTATCTAAGCATTTTACCAAGCTGGGATCTTCCTCCTTACCTTAAACTGTGACTTGCATTTGAATGTGTTTACTTAAAAATGATTTCATATTGAAATGTGTGATACACACAAGAGTACAGGAAACATAAAATATATAATATAAAATCATTTTGTTATGCTATTAAAATTTTTTCCTTTCATGGAAGACAAAGATACACATTCAGGGACACTGGGTTCTCTGTTCATCAGATGCTCACTTGCCCTCCTGATAGTTAAGCTGAAGAATTAGCTACTCAGTATCAGTCTGATGACAAGAAAAGCCATAGGGAGTTATTTTAAATAATATTTCCCGTATTTAAACTGAAATGGTGTGATTATATATTCTTAGACTCTTTGATGACACTGAAAAGTAATATGTGTATTTGCAGGACATCTTTGTGCTTGCACGTGCCAGCCGGATCACGTGATTAGTCACAGAGCAAAAAGCAGCGGCCCTGTTTTTCTTTGCCATTTTGCACTTGTCAGTTTCCAACAGAGGGTCAGTTTTGCTTCCTTCCTTAACACATTCCAAGGACCATTGACAGATGTTGTGTGTTCTTTTGCATGCCTTATAAGCTAAAGTAAGTCATTTTAATCGGATTTACCATTGCAGATGCTGTGTATTTCAAAATTAGATTGTCTGAACCCAAGAAGAGATGAATAGCCACGGAATAGACCTGGCATTTGGTCATATGTCTACATGGATATTGTGAGTTCTAATATTAGTGGGTCATCTCGTCTTCTTTTATAGCTTGTGCTTTAAATAGCTGCTCTCCAAAGGCTTGATGTTATAATAAAAATTTTAAAAAGAGCCTAATGTTAATATTTACCTGTTACTAAGTTAGTGTGTTTAGAATCATCTGGTGGTGGCGGTAGTGATTTTAAGCTCATGTTCATTTCCCTGCTCATTTGCACCGTGGGTGCTTGAATGAGTATGATTTGGATGAATAAAGTGATGTCCCTTTGATTTACATGCTTTTTTTCTCAAATTTCTATTGTTAAGAAATAATTTGGAACATTCAAAATTGTGTGATGAAGACGTGTTTTGTTTAAACTGTGCTCTCAGAAGTACCCACGGAAGCAAATTCTGAAAGACATTTATTTTCATAACAGGTAATGTATGGTTTTGAAGATGATGCATAATTGTATATAACATATATGAAATATGTATATAATATATATCCTCATATACATATTAAAAAGCCCTTTACCAGAGTTCCGGCATTTAGCAAAGATCCTGTCAATTTTTATGGAGTATGAATTTTCAAAGACACACGATCAAGTCACAAAAGCGCTTTCACAGTGGAGAAGAGTAAATAAAGGCTCCACGCTGCAGTTTTTAACCACTTCTTATCAGTGTGAGCTTCTTCATATTGCCTCTTGACTTTACAAGTGGTATGAAAGACGGCAGAATGAATTTTCAGAACCAGCCGTTTTAATTACATACTTATTATTTCCAATTATCTGGACTATACGCATGCACAGAAACACATACACATCGGAGTTGGCAAAGTTACAGAAATGAACAGTTCCGTTTCATTTGTCTCATGCATGACAGGCTGAGGGAGCTCACTACCACTTACTCCCCTCCTTGGAAGCAGGTCAGAGGCCGTCGACCTTGGTATAATGTTGAGTCATTGCTGCACACTGAAAATGCTGCAAATGAATGCCGGGAGGTATTCAGCACAGATTAGGCCACAAAACCATTTTCTTTCCTTTTTTCATACGTTATCTATTTTATCAGTTTAGTGCTCGATGTTCTTTCTCTGTGTGCTCACAGTATCCTAGGCTCAACACTATTGTAACACTTAGCTCCCAGATGAAGAGCCCGTGAGGCTGGGCCAGTGTTTTCACTGGTTTCTGTGTCCCCAGCGCTGCTTGGGGCATGGCAACAGATGGGAGTCTAACAAAGGTTTGTTGAAAGAAGAAATACACAAATGATGAGAGTGGCTGATAGGTAAACGAAAAGGACACTTAAAGTTGTTTTGAAATGTGGATTCCTGATTTGTATTCCTATTCTCTCCTTCCAGCCTCTCATTCCTTCCTTCCCTTTCCCATCATCCTTTAGAATTCCACTTCGTGCTACTGTGGGTAAAATCATCCCACGGTTTTCCCCTTCAAAGCACAATTTCAAAGGTTGAGCATCCGAGGACAGCCAGATCTGTGGATGTTCTTCCCTGAATTGGAAACTGTTCATTCTTAAGTGCCGTGTAAGTGGGTTCTAAAACACCACTGAATGCACAGTAGGTACTCAGGCCACACTTGCGAATGTTTGAGTTGACATTATACATGCCTTTAACGCCACCGCAGAGTTCCTTTGATCTTTGTTGTCACATCTAACTGATTTTTCTGTTTCCATTTTAGCCTGTGTCTAGTCACTGCATTTGCCCTTCAGCTCTATCACGGTAAAACTCTCCCTGATATGTTTTCTTTCAGTGAGCACTAAAACAATTTTTAATGTGGTCTTTCAAAACGGATGCTTCATAAGAAAAGAAATCTGTGATAAGAGCCACGGCCAAAACCAAAACATCTATAATGATTACGCACATACAGGTGCATGCTAACGTCGATGTTTTAAAATTATTGTTTAAGTGGTGGGTAGAAAATATTATCTTACTGTCCTTGAAATTTGCATTTCAAACTTTACAAATGCCGTTGAGGATCTTTTCAAATGTTTATTGACCATTCCTATTTCCTTTTCCGTGAAATGCCTGTCTGTGTTCTTTTTTCCCCCATTTTTCTGTCATGTGGTTTGTCTTTTTTTTTTAATTGACTTACAATCTTTTATATATCCTTGATACTATTTGTTTGTCACTTATATGTATTGCAGTGTCTGCTTCTAATTTGTGGCTTGTCATCATTTTCTTTATGATAGACATCATCCTTTTCTTTCATCATCCTGATGAAAGAAAACTTTAAATTTAGTGTAGCCTAAATTATCGATCTTTTCCTTTAAGCTTTCTGCTTCTTGCATTTTGTTTAAAAAATTCTATCCTACCCACAGGATATACACATATTCTCCTGTATTTTCTCTGATCTGATGCCTAGCGCTGTAGGCTTTGAATCTCCACCAAAGCATGACCATTAAAACCAAGTTCTAAGTCACCTGGGATTTAGCAGCTGCCTTGGGGCAACTTCTATTCTCAGTTGGCTTCTCTCAGAATATTTGCCCTGGTAGTGGTTTTGGCCTCTGAGGATTTCCTTGTCTTTCCTGCCAACTCAGCCATTCATTAGAAAGAATTTAATTTTATTTTCCCCACCATGTTTTTATGTTTTGTAGCAGGAAGATTTTTCAGGATGTTTAGTCCCCTGTGAGACCAATAAGGGAAAGTGCCTTCATGTTTGTCAAACCTGAGAGTTCAATTTTTATATTCAAAGATGGTATCATCTCAGAGTTTTCCTTGTATACCAGACTTGAGATATGGATAAGGAACCATGACCTAGTCTCCTATTTGCAGATGAACTGAAAGATGGGAGTGGTATTCTGGCCTAGAAGCAGCCCGTGGCTGTTTGGGGACGGTAGGAAGCAAAATGCTAACCCAGTCGTTATCTGCCACTGCCTGAATGCTCACTTGTACATTAAACCTTTTAAATTGTAATGTTATATTTTCTTTCTTCTATAACAATGGCCAATGTTTATTGAGCACTTACCATATACTAGACACTGTTCCAAGTCTTTGCATGTATTAATGACTTTACTCATTACAATAACCCTATGAAATAGGTACTGTCATTTTCTCCACGTTACCAATAAAGGAAATTGAGATACAGAGAGTTTAAGCAGCTCGTCCAAGGTCATACAACTTGTAAGTGGTAGAGCTGGAATTGGAATATAGGCAATCTGTCTTTGAAGCACGCACTCAAAAGTACTGTGCTGGGCTTCCCTGGTGGTGCAGTGGTTGAGGGTCCGCCTGCTGATGCAGGGGACATGGGTTCGTGCCCCGGTCCGGGAGGATCCCACCTGCCGCGGAGCGGCTGGGCCCGTGAGCCATGGCTGCTGGGCCTGCGCGTCCGGAGCCTGTGCTCCGCAACGGCAGAGGCCACAACAGTGAGAGGCCCGCATACCACAAAAAAAAAAAAAAAAAAAAAGTACTGTGCTATATTACCTCTACAAGAAATATTTGTGTGAAAAAAATCAGAATTCTATATTTATACATCACCTAAGATAGCACCGAAATATAACCACTGTGTGAACTTACTGATCGTGTGATGTCCTTGTGGTTTACCTTTATGCACAACCTTCATCTTTTTTCCTGAACATACATTTCCAAAAGTCGAGCCCACTTCTGTTTGTTTTTCATGTTTAAATTCCTTCGGAAGGAGAAGTAGAAAAAGTGCAACTTTTGCTCAAATGAAATTTTTTCTTATAAACACCGATTCTTTCCTTGATTTGTTATTTTGTAACAGCCTTATTGTGATATACTTCGCATACCATATCATTTACCCATTTAAAGTGTATAGTTCAGTGTTTTTAGCACATTCAGTGCTGTGTAAGCATTACTGAAACCAATTTGGGGGCATTTCATCATTCCTAAAAGAAACCCTATACCTTTCAGCTATCATCCTCCCAGTTTCCCCATTCCCCAGCCCTAAGCAACCACTAATCTACTTTCTGTATCTCTCTCTATGCCTGTTCAGGATATTTCATATAAATGGAATCACATAATTTGTGGCTTCTTTCAGTTAGCAAAATGTTGTGAAGATCCATCCATGTTGTAGCATGTGTCAGTCCTTCATTACTTTTTATGGATGAATAATATTCCATCATGTGGATATAGCACATTTTGTTTATCCATTCTTCAGTTGATAGACATTTGTGTTGTTTCCACCTTTTGGTTATTATGAATAATGCTATTGACATTCCTGTATGTGTTTTTGTGTAGATGTATGTTTTCATTTCTTTCGGCTATATACCTAGAAGTAGAATTGCTGGGTCGTATGGTAACTCTCTGTTTAACTTTTTGAGAAATTACACAACTGTTTTGCACAGGGGCTGAACCACTTTACATTCCCTTGAACAGTAGATGAGTTTTCTAATTTGTCCACCTACTTGTTGACACTTGTTATTGTCCATCTTTTTCCTTATAGCCATCCCCATGGGTATGAAGTGGTAACTAATTGTGGTCTTGATATTTCCAAAATGACTAAATGATGTTGAGCATCTTTGCATGTGCTTATTGGTCAGTTTTATACCTTCTTTGGAGATGTGTGTATTCAAATCCTTTGCCCATTTTTTTTCTTTTTTGCGGTACACGGGCCTCTCACTGCTGTGGCCTCTCCCGTTGCGGAGCACAGGCTCCAGGCGCGCAGGCCCAGCGGCCATGGCTCACGGGCCCAGCCGCTCCGCAGCATGTGGGACCCTCCCGGACCGGGGCACGAACCCGTGTCCCCTGCATCGGCAGGCAGACCCTCAACCACTGCGCCACCAGGGGAGCCCCCCTGTGCCCATTTTTAATTGTGCTATTTGCCTTTTCATTATTGATTACTAAGTGTTCTTTATGTATTCTAGATACATATTCCTTAACAGATAATGATTTGCAAATATATTCTCCCTTTCTGGTAGATTGTCTTTTCCTTTTCTTGTTAGTGTCCTTTGAAGTGCAAAGCTATAATTTTTTTTCTTTTGTTGCTTCTACTTTTGATATCATGTGTATGAAGTCTGCTTAATGCAAGGTCACAAAGATTTATTACTGTATTTTATTTTAAGAGTTTTATTGCTTTAGCTCTTATATTTCCACGTTTGGTTCATTTTGAGTTAATTTTTGTATATGGTGTTAAGGTAAGGGTCCAACTTCATTCTTTTGAATGTGGATATCCTGTTGTCCCATCACCATTTGTTGAAAAGACTATTCTTTCCTCATTGAATTATCTTGTCCTTGTCAAAAATCAATTGACACTAGATGTATGGCCTAATTTTTGAATGCTCAGTTCTATTCCACTGATCTTTATGTCTGTCATTATGCCAGTACCACATGTCTAGTTTTTAGGGGTTTTTTAAATTAATTAATTAATTAATTAATTAATGTTTGGCTGTGTTGGGTCTTCGTTTCTGTGAGAGGGCTTTCTCTAGTTGTGGCAAGCAGGGGCCACTCTTCATCGCAGTGCGCGGCCTCTCACTATCGCGGCCTCTCTTGTTGCGGAGCACAGGCTCCAGACGCGCAGGCTCAGTAGTTGTGGCTCACGGGCCTAGCTGCTCTGCGGCATGTGGGACCTTCCCAGACCAGGGCTCGAACCCGTGTCGCCTGCATTGGCAGGCAGATTCTCAACCACTGCACCACCAGGGAAGCCCCACACTGTCTTGTTTTTATTGCAACTTTGTGTAGTAAGATTTGAAATTGGGAAGTGTAAGTCCTCCAGTTTTGTTCCTTTTTTTTCCAAGATTGTTTCGGTTTACCTGCCTCCCATGCATTTCCATATGAATTTTAGAATCAACTTGTCAATTTCTGCCAAAAAAAAAAAAAGCCAGCTAGGATTTTTTTTTTTTCGCTGCGTTGGGTCTTCATGGCTGTGCGCGGGCTTTCTCTAGTTGTGGTGAGTGGGGACTACTCTTCGTTGTGGTGCGCGGGCTCCTCATTGCGGTGGCTTCTCTTGTTGCGGAGCATGGGCTCTAGGCATGCGGACTTCAGTAGTTGTGGCTCACGGGCTCTAGAGCGCAGCCTCAGTAGTTGTGGCGCACAGGCTTAGTTGCTCCGTGGCATGTGGAGTCTTCCCAGACCAGGGGTCGAACCCGTGTCCCCTGCATTGACAGGTGGATTCTTAACCACTGTGCCACCAGGGAAGTCCTGCCAGCTAGGATTTTTATAGGGGTTGTTTTGAATCTGTATATCAATTAGGGGAGTAATGCCACCATAAAAATATTGTCTTCCATTTCAGGAATATGGGATGGCTTTCCATTTATTTAGATCATCTTTAATTTCTTTCAATAATGTTTTGTCGTTTTCAGAGTATAAGTTTTGCAGTTATACTTTGCACAATAGAAATACAATTGATTTTTGATCTAATACACTACACCCTTGCTAAACTTGTTTATTAGTACTAAAAGCTTTTGTCATTTTTGTGTCTCTGTGTGTGAATTCCTTATTATTTTCTACAAGCAAGATCAAGTCATTTGCAAGTAGAGATAGTTTTACTTCTTCCTTTGGGGAGGTGACTGTGTGTTGGGGGTTCTCAAGACCACCCCAAGTTTGATGCCTTGCTAGACAGACTCACAGGACTTGGCATATTGTTCTACTCATAGATAGTGTTTGTTACAACAAACAGATACAAAGCGAAATCAGCAAAGAGGAAAGGCACATGAGATGAAGTCTGGAGAAAACCAGGCACAAGCTTTCAAGGTCTCTCTCCCAGTGGAGTCACAAAGAATGTGCTTAATCATTTACCCCAGCAACAAGTTGTAACACATGTGAAATGTTGCCAATCAGGGACCCTCTTTAGAGGCTCAGTGCAGGATTGATATTGTTGGGTAGTTACATAGGCACCCAATGCCTAGCAGGTACCAAAATTTTTCCTTGCTCCCGGAAGGAAAGCAGGTATTTAGCATAATCTGCATTGTTTACTTCCTGAATCCAAGTTCCCAGATGCCAGCCAAAGGCTTACTTTGCAATTCAGCCTTTCTTAGGAAAAGCAGTCTAGGCCTGCTATGTTAACTCTTTCTGTACTGACTTCTAATGCTACAGGAATTCTTTTTTTTTTTTCCCCAGAAAGTTTTAAAAAATTATTTTAAAAAAATTTAATACAATTTTAAAGGTTACTTTCCATTTACAGTTATTACAAAATATTGGCTATATTCTCTGTGTTTTACAATACATCCTTGAGCCTACCTTACACCGCATAGCCTGTACCTCCCACTTCCCCACCCCTATTCCCTCTCTCCCCCGTAGCCACTAGTTTGTTCTGAGAGTCTGCTTCTTTTTTGTTTTATTCGCTAGTTTGTTGTATTTTTTAGATTCCACATATAAGTGATATCATACAGTATTTGTCTTTCTCTGTCTGACTTATTTCACTTAGCATAATGCTCTCTAAGTCCATCCATGTTGCTGCAAATGGCAAAAATCTCATTTTTTTTATGGCTGAGTAATATTTCATTGTATATATTTACCACGTCTTCTTTATCTGTTTATCTGTTGGTGGACACTTAGATTACTTCCATACCTTGGCAATTGTAAACAATGCTGCTGTGAACATTGGGGTGCATGTGTCTTTTCGAATTAGTGTTTTGGTTTCTTTTGGATATAAACCCAGGAGTGGAGTTGCTTGATCACTTGGTAGTTCTTTTTTCTTTTTTAAGTTTCAGTTTTTTGAGAAACCTCCATACTCTTTTCCACAGTGGCTGCACCAATGTACATTCCCACCAACAGTGCACAAGGGTTCCCCTTTTTCCACATCCTCGCCAACATTTGTTACTTGTGTTCTTTTTGATGATGGCCATTCTGACAGGTGTGAGGTAATATCTCATTGTGGTTTTGATTTACATTTTACAGGATTTCATTTTGAAATGATGAAAATGTTCTGGAGTTAGATAGTGGCGACAGTTGCACAACTTTGAATATACAGAAATCTACTGAATTGTATACTTAAAAGGGCGAATTTTTGGTATGTGAATTATATCTCAATATATATAAATAAATATATAATAAAAAGTGTTTCTTCTCAGGCTCACAGGGGACATTGACCAAGATGGACCACCTTAACAAATTTAAAAGAGTATAAATCATAAAATGTCTAGGGGCTTCCCTGGTGGCGCAGTGGTTAAGAATCCCCCTGCCAGGGTTCGAGCCCTGGTCTGGGAATATCCCACATGCCGTGGAGCAACTAAGCCTGTGCGCCACAACTACTGAGCCCACAAGCCACAACTAATGAAGCCCACGCGCCTAAAGCCTGTGCTCCACAACAAGAGAAGCCACCACAATGAGAAGCCCGCACACCGCAACGAAGAGTAGGCCCCGCTCGCTGCAACTAGAGAAAGCCTGCGCGGAGCAACGAAGACCCAATGCAGCCAAAAATAAAATTTTTTAAAAAATTAATTAAAAATAATCATACAGTGTCTGTTCTCAGCCCACAATGGAATTAAACTAGAAATCAATATCAGAAAAATAACTGGAAAATCCTAAAATACATGGAGATTAAGCAGCATACTTCTAAATAACGCTTGGGTCAAAAAGAAGTCTGAAAAGAAATTTAAAAAATGTTTTGAATTAAATGAAAATGAAAACATAACTTATCAAAAGAAAGAAAGAATGGATAAATAAACAGTGGTACATCCAGAGAATGGAATATTGTTCAGCACTAAAAAGATATGAGCTATCAAGCCATAAAAAGACATGGAGGAACCTTAAATGCATGTTGCTAAGTGAAAGAAGCCAGTCTGAAAAGGCTACATACTGTATGATTCCAACTATGGGGCATTCTGGAAAAGGCATAACTATGTAGACAATGAAAAACAACAATGGTTGCCATGGGTTGTGTGTGTGTGTGGGGGGGATGAATGGGTGGAGCACAGAGGAATTTTAGGGCAGTGAAAATATGCTGCATGATACCATAATAATGGATACATGTCATTACACTTTTGTCCAGACCCATAGAATGTACAACACCAAGAATGAACCCTCATGTAAACCATGGACTTTGGGTAATAATGACGTGTCATTGTAGGTTCATCAGTTGTAACAATGTACCTCTCTGGTGAGTGATGTTGAAAATGGAGGCTGCGCATATGTAGGCGTGGGCAGTATATGGGAGATCTCTGTACTTTCCCCTCAATTTTGCTGGAAACCTAAAACTGCTCTTAAAAATGTATACTTAAAAAAAGTGAACATGATCACTACAAAAAAAAAGTGGAAAATATACCAAAAAAAAGAATTTTATGGTCCAGAGGAAAAGCCCTGCTAACACTGAAGTATATATATATATTTTTTACAGATTTTTGGTTAAAAATAGATATTGGGTCGGCCAAAAAGTTCGTTTGGGTTTTTCCATACTAGCTTACAGAAAAACCTGAATGCACTTTTTGGCCAGCCCAGTATATTATATAGTTGACATCATACTGAATAGGTGGGTTTTTTAAAAATTGAAGTATAGTTGATTTACTACGATATTGCGTTAGTTTCTGGTGTACAGCAAAGTGATTCAGTTATACATGTAGATATATATTCTTTTTCATATTCTTTTCCACTATGGTTTATTACAGGATATTGAATATAGTTCCCTGTGCTATACAGTAAGACCTTGTTGTTTATCCATTCTATATGTAATAGTTTGCATCTGCTAACTCCGAACTCCCAATCCATCCCTCCCCCAACCCCCGGGAACCACAAGTCTGTTCTCTATGTCTGTGAGTCTGTTTCTGTTTGGTAAATAAGTTCATTTGTATAATTTTTTTTTTAGATTCCACATACAAGTGATATCATATGATATTTGTCTTTCTCTGTCTGACTTACTTCACTTAGTATGATAATCTCTAGGTCCATCCATGTTGTTGCAAATGGCATTATTTCATTCTTTTTAATGGCTGAGTAATATTCCATTGTGTATATGTACCCCATCTTCTTTACCCATTCATCTGTCGATGGACATTTAGGTTGTTTCCATGTCTTGTCTCTGAACAGACAGTTTTGTATTCTGCTTTTTCATGCCGCATTATCTTGTACTATATGACATCTAAAATGACAATTGTGAAATCTAAAGATATATATTGATATATATATGCACATATATATGTGTGTATATATATATATATCAACTACAAAGAGGTTGAGAATTAATTTTTTAAATTTCCTGTTTTTCCTTTTTTTGACTGTAATTGATTTGTTCTAAGTTACTTAATATAGGGTTTTGGATGGAAAAACGAAAAACAGAATCAAATGTGATGGTGAGTCTACTATACCTCTAGACTTCAGAACTGTTAACTTTTGGAAAAAAATGGGCATCTAGTACTCAGGCCAAGTTTTATTTGGAGTTTATAACACATGAAAGAAGGACTTTCACTTCCATTTCCCTTTTCCTTCCCACACATTTTGTTGTATAGGTGCTTATAAACAACCTGAGTCCTGGGGCATCTTCAGTGAATTGCCTGAGGTTATACCAAAAGTTGGTAGTTGACTTGAGACTCCACCAGTTTCTCCATCCCTGCCATTGTGTTGCAGGAGTTGCCTGCTTGGAAAATACCTTTGTGCTAAGGCAGTGATCCTGGATCAGAGGCTTTCCAGAAGCCTGCTCTCCTCTGGAGACATGCAAAGTTCTCCACTTTTTGCTTCCAGTCTTGCTGTCAGGCTTTAGCTAGACTATCCCATGCTCTGAACTCAAACCATATCAGGCATGTACAGTCCCTGATGCCTTCACCTACTCCTGTGTTTGTGCCTTGTTTCTGTTACCTGGAATGTCCTTCTTTATTCCCCTGTCTACGTATTTGAATCCCACTCACTTTTCAAGGCTCAGCTCAGATGTCACATCATCTGTGAAAGCTTCTTTTTTCTTAATCTTTCAATTTCGATGCAATAATTTCTTCCTCCCTATACCCTATATTGTATATTTCTATTATAGCACATACTGTACCATATATTATGGCCAGTTGTTTATATGTCATATCTTCTGTTAATTTTTGAGCTTAAGGTGAGAAACTCTTTCATATTCCAATGGGCCACAGCACCTAGCAGAGAGGAGCAGATAGAAACCCACTAGATGTTTGGTGAGTTGGATTACAGTAGATTGGAAGGAGGTTGTTAGCAGAAGGGTTTAGCAAGAATCTTTGTTTTCTTTTGTTAGTACAGAATTTTGCGAGTCTTTTATACTGTACCTTTTAAAAAAATATATTTATTTATTTATTTGGCCGTGCCGGATCTTAGTTGCGGCACACGGGATCTTGGTTGCCACAAGCGGGATCTTCGTCATGGCACGTGGGATCTTTAGTTGCGGCATGCGGGCTCTTAGTTGCGGCATGTGGGATCTAGTTCCCTGACAGGGATCGATCCCAGGCCCCCTGCACTGGGAGCGTGGAGTCTTAAGCACTGGACCACCAGGGAAGTCCCTATACTGTACCTTTATGGTAGAACAAAGTACTGCATAGTTTGTTCTCCTGTAGTCTAATGGGAATTCATTTTGTGATGGTTTCAGAATTGCCCTTTTATTTGTTCCACCTATTTTTTTTTTTTTTTTTTTTTTTTGGCCACGCCGTGCAGCATGCAGGATCTTAGTTCCCCGACCAGGGATCCAATCTGTGCCCCCTGCAGTGGAAGTGCAGAGTCTTAACCACTGGACCGCCAAGGAAGTCCCTGTTCCACCTTTTAAAGCATAACACTTGTCAAGACAGCACTTGAATCTGTTGCATGTGCTAACTCATTAATGTTTACAGATGGTACAGTGTATCTGATGTTCATATTGAAAGGGAAAAATTACACTCATAGAATCCCATCTGACTCGCAACAGGATTTAGGACTCAAAACGAAACCTAATTTTATTTGCATCCTGCACATCAGCAATAGTGAACGTTCAAAGAGATGATTGCTAAGAGTAAGCACCATTGTTAAGAATTCCAGGGTGTAAAAATAATGGAGTTTCTGGCAAAAGATTGTTTATAAACATTCTTGATGTGGTTTGGGATAAAATTCTTCCTGGAAGGGCTTCTCTGGTGGCGCAGTGACTAAGAATCTGCCAGCCAATGCAGAGGACATGGGTTTGAGCCCCGGCCCGGGAAGATCCCACATGCCGCGGAGCAAATAAGCCTGTGCGCCACAACTACTGAGCCTGCGCCCTAGAGCCCGTGAGCCACAACTACTGAGCCCGTGTGCCAAAACTACTGAGCCCGCGTGCAGCAACTACTGAAGCCTGTGCGCCTAGAGCCTGTGCTCCACAGCAAGAGAAGCCACCACAATGAGAGGCCCGTGCACCACAACGGAGAGTAGCCCCCGCTCGCCACAACTAGAGAAAGCCTGCGTGCAGCAACAAAGACCCAACGCAGCCAAAAAAATAAAATAAATTAATTAAAAAAATTCTTCCTGGAAGAAAATTGGAGGTTAATAAACTATATATAGTTAGTAATTTGCATTAGAGCTGATTGAGTGTATTCTTCTGCCTGTCTGAAGGTTAGGGAACCAAATGGATGACACCGTGAAAGCTTCTTCTAAATCTTCTACTAGGTTCTACACAGCAGTGCCTGTGCCTAGCAGTTGTTCAGTGTGAATTTCTTAAATGAATAAGTACATGAATGGGAGCCTCTCTGAGTCTGTTTCCTCATCTGTAAGGTGAGGGTTTTATTTATTTTTTATTAATTTTTATTGGAGTATGGTTGCTTTACAGTGTTGTTAGTTTCTGCTGTATAGCAGTGAATCCATTATACATATACATATATCCCCTCTTTTTTAGATTTCCTTCCCATTTAGGTCACCACAGAGCACTGAGTAAGGTGAGGGTTTTAATATCCATCTTGGAGTACTAGGTGCTCAGCAAATATCTACTTTTAATCATTCCCTACACTTTCCCCCTCTGTTTTCATATTGGCTGTGGCAGTGGGTCAGTTGCCTTGAAAGAGATTGTATCTTTCTGGTTGACATTTCCTTTATTTCCCTGTCTATTTTAATTTGTGCTCCATTTTTGCCTCTTATTTTTAGGAAAATGTGAGAATAGAAGTATTTGCTCTTTTAAGCAGTTAGTATTTGCCCTGGCTCTCTGGCGCTTGAACAGAATGGCACGTGTGTGCAGCATGGTTCAGAGCTCGTATTCTTCTATGGGGTATGAACAGAAACCCCGGAGAAGGGATAAATGTATTGTACACAAGAGCGTGTCACTGTGACATAAAGCTCAAGGGTTGGAATTATAGCTGTTATACACCAGAATCTGGAGTAAAAACGCTTTCTAGAAAATGGAAATGCTTGTAGATACCAATTTACTTAACTTTATAAACCATCATTTTCCTTGTAGGAATCATTAATAAACTCAGTAGAATTTAAATATCTTGGAATGGTAATACATACTCAGTTCATGGAGAAATAGACTCTTGGAGAAGTAGGACAAGAAGGATCATTTACTCCAATCCACCTACACGCTCCATTGTCCTCTCTAGCCTCCTTGCTACAGAGCTGCTTGACCTTCGTTCCAACCCTATTAGTGGTAGGGAAAGGCTTCTCTACCCACCACGGCGGTCATTTCATCTCCAGAGAGTTTTGACTTCTAAAACAAGTGCTTCTTTACATGGAGTCTGTGTAGCTGTCTCTGTGGCTTTCTGTTTGTCTTCTCTCTCTCTCTGAAGGGAAAAAACCAACCAACCAACTTCCAACCAACCAAACAACCAGCCAACCAACCACACAAACAAAGAAGTACCTGATCAAATAGGTTTGGGAAACGCTGCATACATAGCCCATACCCAGGGAGTTGCAATGTGTGTGTGTGTATTTGCTGGGGAATGTTGCAGTATGCTTTACCCCCAATATCACAAAACTTTTTGGTTGCGAATCTTTACTTTTACCCAGAACATCTATCCACAGCTTAGTATCTGGCACATAGTAGGTGCTCAATAAATATTTGTTTTTAAAAAGTGAATGGATGGGGCTTCCCTGGCGGCACAGGGGTTAAGAATCCGCCTGCCAATGCAGGGAACACGGGTTCGAGCCCTGGTCCGGGAAGATCCCACAGGCCGCGGAGCAGCTAAGCCTGTGTGCCACAACTACTGAGGCTGCGCTCTAGAGCCCACGAGCCACAGCTACTGAGCTCACGTGCCACAACTACTGAAGCCCACGCGCTTAGAGCCTGTGCTCTGCAACAAGAGAAGCCACCATGATGTGGTGCCCGTGCACCACAACGAAGAGTAGCCCCTGCTCGAGGCAGCTAGAGGAAGCCCGTGAGCAGCAATGAAGACCCAACACAGCCAAAAAAAAAAAAAAAAAGTGAATGGTTGCAAGATAAATCTTTAAAAGCTATAAAGGGCACCCTGTATCAAGGTGACAAGTGGTTTTTTTTTTTTAATATTTATTTGGCTGCACCGGGTCTTAGTTGTGGCGTGCAGAATCTAGTTCCCTGACCAGGGATCAAACCCGGGCCCCCTGCGTTGGGAGCACGGAGTCTTAGCTACTGGACCACCAGGGAAGGCCCTGACAAGTGTCTTTTATTTCTGCAAGTGACACAACCCAAATGGATCAACTAATTGGATGGGTTTACCTTCCTCCTCTGCGAACCATCCTAAATATGTTATTTATTTCCATGCCTTTTAGGACTTTAAAAATTCTTTGTATTTGCATTCTGAGCTTGTATCCTCATTTGCACAACTACCTGTTATGTTATAAAGGAAATATTAGTGATTGAGTTTGCAATTTATGGCCAAGGCAATAAAAGCTTGCCTCTCTTGCTTCCTGATCAAATGTATGGAATGAATGAGTTGACAAGCACTCTCCTCGTCTTTTGTTTTCAGTTTGTGCCTGATTGTGTTTGACTGTACAGTCACATGGTTGGGTCTTCAGAGCTTTTCAATGAAGAGCTGCTCCATCGGGGTGTTTTTGAGGCTATTTGTCAGATTACTTATTGGGTTAGTACTTTTTTGCCTTCCCAACCAGCCCTTTTGCACAACTAGTCCAAAGTAAGGAGAATGTACGCCTTTCATTTTTGAGTGATTGACCTTACCACGTGGGACAGCTCCGCAAACCTCCTATCAAATGTGAATCTGGTCAACAGGAATATACTGTAATATGGACCTGATCTGGCTTCGGTGACCCAGGCTTTTTATTTCTCATGCTCTGGAGTAATAGAGTTTAAAGGGTCATCAAGAAGAACATTCTAAACCATATTTGTTCTCACTTTTACATTTCTGGAGGAAATCTGTGTGGAAGTTCAAGAAGGTTAGATACAAAGCTGGGTTTAACTCAGTGTCAGCTTTCTCCAAAGTCTGTACTCTGTTTCTCTCTTCTCAGCAAAAAGCCCACCTTGTCTTTTGTGGCTGCTCAGTGATAACCCCGTGGCTTCTGTTTCCCTTTCCTGCTATCTTCTCTCCCTTCAGTCTGTTTCCAACCCAGAACTTGATCATTTTTTAAATTAATTAATTAATTAGGTTGCTCTGGGTCTTAGTTGTGGCTCACCAGCTCCTTAGTTGTGGCAGTTGGGCTCCTTAGTTGTGGCATGCATGTAGGATGTAGTTCCCTGAGCAGGGATCGAACCCGGGCCCCCTGCATTGGGAGCGTGGAGGCTTAACCACTGAGCCACCAGGGAAGTCTCTGATCATTTCTTAAAGTAGTAACATCTTTTTTAACCATTTCTTTTAATTGAGGTGTAGTTGATTTACAATACTATGTAAGTTTCAGGTGTGCAGCATAGTGATTCACAAGTTTCAGAAGTTATACTCCATTTATAGTTATTCTAAAATATTGGCTGTATTCCCTGTGCTGTACAATATATCCTTGCAGCTTATTTATTTTATACATACTAGTTTGTACCTCTTAATCCCCTACCCCTATCTTGCCCCTCCCACCATCCCTCTCCCCACTGGTTACAACTAGATTGTTCCCTATACCTGTGAGTCTGTTTCTTTTAACCATTATTTTATCCTTTTTTGTTAGTGTGGAAATGTCATTTTGTTGGCATAATTGTGGGAGACATTTTATGACAGTGTGTTTTCCTTATATCTATGGATTTTACCTGTTGTCGGATCTCAGAGAATGTAAGGGGGCTTGGAAAGCATTTGTTGTATTACCTGCAGAAGGTAGTGAGCTGAAGGGTAGGGAGTGACTTGCCCTAGATCCCAGAACTGCTCAGTGGCCGAGCCAGCACTGAGCCCAGGTCCTCCCATTCCCAGCCCTCAGCCTTTTATTTTATGCCCTGATGCCTCTCTGATGATGTGAATGGATACAAAAATTGTAGAGTAAGTAGACATTGTAACTGTGCAAGAATGTGCTGTGCTGAATGGTATGGGAGGAATCAGGTTGCAGATATTAGTGCTTCCAGATCTGCCACATGACATAAAATGTATCCATTTATGTTGATAGCTATTTCTACTGATCAAAGCAGGGGAGAAAATTGGGTCTTATTATGTAGGAATATTTTAATGCCTAATGCTCTCATCTAAACGGTAGAACACATTTGGGGCATTGCCACTTGTGCAGGCCTCTGAGAGCAGAGAAAGTTCTAGTCCTCTTTGCACTATCCCCATCTCATCCTTCCTTCAGGTCTCCAGGCATAAAAAATGTGAATATATGACGCATGTTTGTGACTCTCATAAACACGTGCTTTTATCAGAGGAAACATGTACCATTGTAAAAATAACTGCTTTTGGCAGTTTGGGTGTGAAGACTGGGACGTACCAGGAGCCTAATTTTTTTAAATTGCAAGACATTTTTAGGAATTGATTTTTATGTCCTGACAAATGGTGGATTTTTAATGGCATGTTTCTTATGAAAAATAAATTTGTCGGTGAATTTATGTTTCAAATCGTGTGTGTGTGTGTGTGCTTGTGTGTGTGTGGCTCTGTAACAGAGGCCCTATTCCACTGTCTGGTGTGGGTCATTGAGAGCTTGTCTGTGCAGGGCCCTTGAGCAGGATGGGCCCTGATCCACCACCTCCATATGGTATGATCTGAGGAGCACTAAGAAGGGTAATGTGTCATCAGTCTGACACCACCAGAGACCAGGTGTTTGAAGGCCCTATGTGTCAGAGGGCAAGGGGAAAACATGGTTTCTCTGAGAGATGTCACAGGCGTTAAAACCAGCAATCCAGAATAGCTGAGTTTGATGACCCATTTTCTTTTAAAAAGTTATCCTTGCTCATGGACCAGAGGCAGGTAGTGAACTTTGACCTGGGGCCCCTGTAGAGTTCACTAGAATCGAACATTACAAATTAGCACTTAAGATCTGGGACAACTAAAACATATTGAACATCACATGGATGTGTCCCACCTCTAATGGTCAAAGATGAGTTAATAGGCTGCCGTTCATGGAACACTGACTCTTATGCCAGTTATTTTGCATTTGGTCGGCAAGGCACCCTGTGGGGTAGATATTATGCCCATTTTACAGGTGAGGAAACTTGAGGCTCTGAGAGGCTAAGTAGCTTGTACATGTTTATACAGCCAGTAAATGCAACAGGCTGGGATTGGAATCTAGGTTTCTCACATGCTTAACCAATACTTTGCACTTGCTCTCTGACATTTTCCTGACCTGTAAGATGGGATAATAATACCTTTCTCTGGGTTATTTTGAGTATCCAATGCAATAAACGATCCGAAAAGTGCTTTGTAGTCGCTAATAAAGCTTTGCAGAGTGAAAGGCATTGTTAGAAGTAAAAGACACTATGCCAGTGTCTCTATGTGACTATCTACCCTTTAGATAAATAAATCTGGATGTCCTGGAGTTTGGACCTTTGCCCCTGGCTTTCTGGTGAGTGAAAGTAGTTTATGTCCCAGGCGTAGATTGTGAGAACGAGGACACTGGTCCTCCTTACCCAGTGATATTGTCCAGAGTGTGATTTCTTTCTTATGTGGCTGAGAGGAGAAGGTCAGCAGTGCTTCTGGGGATGCAGATCTGCGGGACCCCCAGAGTTCTTTTCGGCACGATAAGAAATCACGTGTGCGTTGCTGGCTGTCCTCTAACGTGCCCGCTGTTTCTCTCCCTTTCTCATTTGTCACATAGAAACCGAGGTGCTCCTCCGTGTGAAGGACATCAGCCATTTCTTAATGCAAGACATTGCCTTCCTGTCTGGTAAGTAGACTTTTTCATATATTTAGACCAGATAAATGTTTGAATCTATTAGCAAAGTTAGTTTGGTCCCTCTTATATAAGTGGCTGTATAATTTTTATATTTTAATAAACATTCATACATTGTGCATGTAGTTGCTAAAAAATGGACATTTAGAGAATAACTAGAGGTTTGAAATGTGTTTAGATATGTGATTAAAACCAGTCTTACCAGTCTTGTATATTGGACGTTTGGGCAAGTCTTCAGCAATCTGTGATGGGTGAAAGTGGAATACATCTCCTAGGTGGGTGCAGGCTGAGTGAGAGGGTAACCACTCAGGTGGCTTCTTTGAGGTTTCCCCCTCCACCATAGCTCTGATGACTTAAATGTTCATTACAAATGCTGCAGGTCACCCTAATTAAGCATCATGTATTAAGTTTTTTTTAAAAGGATTTCATTTACACATGATAAAAAAGTTTACTTTTCTAAAATATGTATAGGTATTTGTATATGTATATGTATTCGTATATAATTTCTAAAAATTGTGATGAAATACACATAACATAAAATTTACCGTCTTAACTCTTCTTTTTTCTTCTTTTTTAATGAAATTTTATTTATTTATTTATTATTTTTATTTTTGGCTGCATTGGGTCTTCATTGCTGCACGCGGGCTTTCTCTAGTTGCGGTGAGCCGGAGCTAGTCTTCGTTGCAGTGCGTGGCCTTCTCATTACAGCGGCTTCTCTTGTTGTGGAGCACAGGCTCTAGGCGTGCAGGCTTCAGTAGTTGTGGCATGCAGGCTCAGTAGTTGTGGCACATGGGCTTAGTTGCTCCACGGGCGTGTGGGATCTTCCCGGACCAGAGCTCGAACCCGTGTCCCCTGCATCGGCAGGGACTCTCAACCACTGCGCCACCAGGGAAGCCCATGGAAGCCCATTTTTAAGTGTACATTTCAGTGGCATTAAATACATTCACATTGTTGTGCAACCATCACCACCATCCATCTCCAGAACTCTTTTTGTCTTATAAAACTGAAACTCTGTACCTGTTAAAAAAATTACCCCTCATTCCTTCCTCCATCTAGCCCCTGGCAACTACCATTCTACTTTCTGTCTCTAGGTATTTGACTATTCTAGGTGCCTCATATGAGTGGAATCATTGCTGTATTTGTCTTTTTGTGACTTGCTTATTTCACTTAGCTTAATGTCCTCAAGGTCTTTCTATGTTGTAGCGTTTTTCAGAATTTCCTTCCTTTTTAAGGCTGAATAACATTCCGTTGTATGGATGGACCACATTTGTTTATCCATTTATCCATTGATGGACACTTGGGTTGCTTGCACCTTTTGGCTATTGTGAATAATGCTGCTCAAAAGCATTACATATGTTTAGAGATATAGCAATGGGAAACCACCCTTGTCTTTTTAATTTGGTCAGATATCTAGGGAAAGCTTTGCCTAAAGACAAGCAGATTCCTTTCAGGTGTTCGAGTAACTTGAACTATGCCATTAAACTTTATATTTATTGTATTACACAGATAAGAATTTACGAGTATATGCATTGTTTGCATGAAAATCCTTCTTAGGTGTTGAGAGTACAAGAGACCATCTTATTCCTTTTAAGTAGTTTAATTATTTCTTCTGAAATGATACCTACATGCTCGGTTTACTAAACACACATTTACTTTACAGATGATCCTAATTGGACACTTCAATCTGGCCTCTGCTTTAATGATTATAATTAGCGGTAATTGTGGTGACTTAATTAATGTGGTTTTATGTTTTATTTTATAAGTGGTATAAATGTGTGGTATGCTTTCACTGTTGAGATTCAGGGATTTTACTGAAGCTTCTTAGTGTTTTTCCAACTGTGTTCCAAATAGAACCACCCTCAGGACCTGTTCCCAGACCTAGATCCCGCTCCACGACTTCTTTCCTCATCTGATTTTTCTAGTTGTTTTAAAAAATGCTTATGCCTGTCGTTTCTTTTGAAGAAAGGGCTCCCAATGGGAAAAATACTGAAAACCCCCAATTCAGAATATAAATATCTCCCTTGTTCTTTTCTCGCATGTTTATTACCTAGTATAGCACTTGTAGGTACTCAGCAGTAATAATGGTTTATAGATTAGTCAATGACAATCTGTCCTTAACAAGAACCAACATTCTTTCCTTTGACAGGTATAGTTTGCCTAAGTGTTGCTTGGCAAGTCTAAGTTATATTATATATTATATATATATATATATATATATATATATATATATAGAGAGAGAGAGAGAGAGAGAGAGAGAGAGAGAGAGCATTATATGTTACATATTATTTATATTCCTAGTTCTACACCATACAGTACCTATAGAGGCCCTTTGTTTCATGATTGGCTAATCTCTTGGTTCAGAGTTGTACAGTTTCTCCTTTGAGTTCCTTTAAAATTCTTGGGTGGGTGCCCTCATTTTCCATGATTATCTTTCTTCATCCTGCTCTTTAAGTCTAGAATGTTATAAAGATTTATCGTCCTTTGATTTATTACTTTGGTCTAGTTTGATTCAACAGATACTATGGGAATGGGGACCTCCCTTCAGTTTCCGTTGGTAAAGATTAAGGCAAGGAATGAATTTGATCTTTCCCAAGTACGCTCGTGTAGAGTATGTGTTCTGCTTTGGTTGGATGGAGTGTTCTAGAAACGTAAATGAAGTCACAGTGCTGAGATGGTTATTCGGGTGTGCTGTTTCCTGGTGAACTTCCTGTCCACTTGTTCTATCACTTATTGAAATTTCTGACTAAAATTCTGGATTTGTTTGTTTCTCCTTGCAGCTCTATCCATTTTTGTTTCATGTATCTTGAAGCTCTGTTATCAGATACATAAGCGCTTAGGATTGTTATGTCCTCTTGATGAATTTACTGCTGTTTGATTATCAAATGATCTTCTTAATCTTGATTCTGAAATCTTCTTTGTCTAAAATTAGACACCTTCCTTTTGACTACTTAGCATGATATATCTTTTTCCATCTTTTTGCTTTTAATGCATTGTGCCTTTATATATATATATATTTTTTGTGCCTTTATATTTAAAGTGTGTTTCTTGTAGGCAATATATAGTTGTG
Source organism: Leucopleurus acutus (assembly GCF_964270905.1). Taxonomy (NCBI): domain Eukaryota; kingdom Metazoa; phylum Chordata; class Mammalia; order Artiodactyla; family Delphinidae; genus Leucopleurus; species Leucopleurus acutus. The sequence continues at coordinate 119,694,170 of NC_139148.1, read as the reverse complement.
TCTTGATTGTTTGATCCAATTTGACAATCTCTAACTTTTAATTGGGGTGTCAAAATCATTTACATTTAATGTGATTATTCATGGCTCAGTTTAAACCTATCATTTACTATTTGTTTTCTATTTGTCCTAGTCTTTGTTTTTTTCCCTCCATTTTTGCTTTCTTTTGGAATTAGTTGCTTTATCATTCTACTTTCTCTCCTTTGCCTTTGTCATAGTTTTATTGCATATTGAATATTTTTATATCCTGTACCTTTATTCACTTAAATTTAGCCAAACGAGAATTACAACTAAACCTCTCAAAAGAATTCTTTTAGCAAGCTAAATTCAAAGGCCACAGTACAACTTTTCCCCTAAAATAATCTTTCAACTTCCATTTAGCAATAATATGCATTGAGCACCCACTCTGTGCCCAGGTGTTAGGCTGACTACAGAGTGGGACCTTAGGCACATGTAAGGCTCATCCCTGCACTAGGTGGCTTTCATTCTCAATCCTCCAGGCTGCGTAGAGGGCTGTGGAGTGGGATGCACACTGAATTTTAACCCATGGAGAATTTGTGGTCTTTCTTTCTTTGCATTAGTAAGATTCCTTTTCCATTGCTTATATTGTTTCTTCCACCAATCCGTTAGAACATCACTTATTTCCTATAGTTTGTATCCTATACTCTTCATGCTCACCATGACTCTAAGTGGTCAATTTTATCAAGGTTTCCACTTGTTATCAAGCTGTCAGTGACTCACTTTGAATTTAGGCTCATAGCATTGGTATAGAAACAGTTATTTCCCAATAGCCATGGTTGTCCAATATGAGTGATCAGCTCTATTTTCAACTGCATTTATTATACACATTCTGTGAAATTTTTTCTCATTTTGCCTTCTCTACTCCCTCCCTCCCCTCTTTCTTTTTCTTTCTTCCTTCCTTCCTCCCTCCCTCCCCCTTCTCTTTCTTCCTTTCTTTTCTTCTTTCTTTCTTTCTCTCTCTCTGTCTCCCCCCCCTTTCTTTCTTTCTCCTTTTTTATTTCAAAACCACCCTGCCACTTTTTAGACTTCAGCAGCAGCATGGTGCCGTTTTGGTTTCTGTGGAGATCATCATCCTTATAAAAGTTGCATTGGCCCCAGACTGTCTTCTAACCAGCCCTCTCAAATCTAAAATCCTCTTTCTTGCATTGCTGTCACATAAATGCTAATTTGTTTTTTTATACTATTTTAGGTGGCCGGGGAAAGGACAATGCTTGGATCATTACGTTTCCGGAAAATTGTAATTTCAGATGCATACCGGAAGAGGTGATAGCAAAAGTGCTGACTTACTTGACGTCTGTTGCAAGGTATAGCATTTCATTACATTTTTTTTCAGTTTGCTTTCTATTGGCTACCCATTTGAATGTAGTAACAGGAAAATGGTGTTTTAGTGTGGCTTTTGTTATTTTAAATGATCATAAGACTCACCTTCAGAGTAGATAAGAAATAACTTAGAAGGGGAAGCTGACAGCTACCTAAATTGCTATAAAAATTATACTGAGGGCTTCCCTGGTGGCGCAGTGGTTGAGAGTCCGCCTGCCGATGCAGGGGACACGGGTTCGTGCCCCGGTCCGGGAAGATCCCACATGCCACAGAGCGGCTGGGCCCGTGAGCCATGGCCGCTGAGCCTGCGCATCCGGAGCCTGTGCTCCGCAACGGGAGAGGCCACAACAGTGAGAGGCCCGCTCACAGTAAAAAAAAAAAATTTTACTGAGGCTCTATGAAAACCAAATTGGGGGCCTAGAAGTATTTGTCCCCATGCAGAAGAACATAGGTTAAAAATGATGGTCATACATAAAGCCTTTAATTCGCCTAAAAGGAACTCTCACTAGCCAGTAGCTAGACAGCTATTTTTCACTTCTTCCAAGGATAAAATAAGAAGACTGAAAGTTAAATAGACTCAAAAGTGATATTGGAATGGATTAGGAGTTACTTGATATTAGAAATCATTTGAGATGAGAATTCTTTAAGGGGAAAGTTTCAAATGCTTCCTTAAAGATTTTATTTAGGTTGAAAACAAATTTTTTAAAGGAAACATTTTCTGGTTATTAATCCTGAAGACTAAGAAGGCAGGAATCTAAAATCATAATATTGTGAAGAAGCTCATGAACAAAAATCAAATCCCAGAAAACTAAATTTACACGGCACCCCTTAAAGCTTGAAAGTGGTCTTTTTAGGGCAAATAAAAGTTTTATTATCCATTATACTGCCTTCCCTCAAGGAGCAAAGCAAGAGGTAGGAATATGTATTTAACAGTGTTTTTCTGAATGAATGAATGGATCATTGACTCCTGATGGATTGCCGCGAAGTTACATCTGACGTCATGAAGGACAACTGTCTATAAGGTTTTCCCATGCCCCAAATCATAGTATTCCGAATCCATTTTAGTGGCCTACCTGCATGACACTATTACTTGCCTATTTAAAAGATTGACATTAGTGACAAAAAAGAAATTTTAAATAGTGAGTAGTGGAATATGGAATTAAATTGGCTTTCCATTGTAGCACTTTGTGATAACTTTCCAAATCTGTCTTCAGGCAAGACATCACATGTAAATGAAATAATCAGAAGTAAGGACATATCTAGCAAAGTTGGGTTATTACTAAGAAAAACAGAGTATTTCCTCTCATCTTGTAGGCAAAATGAATCTGACTCCCGATTTACCATTATTCTTGATCGAAGACTGGATACCTGGTCTTCTCTCAAAATCTCTCTCCAAAAAATCTCAGTGAGTACCAATTTATTCTACAGTAACTTCTTTTTTAAATAGATCTTTATTGGAGTATAATTGCTTCACAGTGCTGTGTTAGTTTCTGTTGTACAACAAAGTGAATCAGCCATATGCATACATATATCCCCATATCCCCTCCCTCTTGAGCCTCCCTCCCACCCTCCCTATGCCACCCCTCTAGGTGGTCACAAAGCACCGAGCTGATCTCCCTGTGCTATGCGGCCGCTTCCCACTAGCTAACTGTTTTACATTTGTATTCTACAGTAACTTCTTGACTTTGTTTTGCATTATACTTTCTGTTTGTGGGTTACAGCTTATTTTGATACTGATGGAGACAATAAAAATAGATGAAATGGGGAGGTGGAAAACTAGAGAGGCGAATTGGTAGAGGAGATTGAGCTAACCAACTCTACCCAAAATAAAACCTAATAGGAAAGAATGGGTAGTTAATGGTTCAGGTTGAGTGAGAAGTGATTCATGGTCCCCTATGCCTTTCAAAGCAAGGCAGTTTTTTTATGAGAACTGTTTTAAAAATAGAAACAGCTGTGTTGCTGTATACTCATTATATATGGAAAAGTATAAAGAAGAAGGTTTAAAACAATAGTCAATAATCGAACCGTCCAGAAATAAGCACTTTTTAACATTTTGGTGTGTATCTTTCTAGACTTTTCTTTCCCCTGGGGTAGAGAGGGAAGGGAGTCACCTGCAAAATGACATATTGTCCCTATTGGAAGCTAGTCCCCAGCTCTCCAAGACCCAGAGAGAAAAAACAGTTTCCCTAAAGGAGACAATATGAGAGATGCAATCCTGCCCACAGCCAAGATGATCTCTTACATTATCATGCTCATCTGCATATTGTCTGACACTTCTCTTTCATAGAAGAAGAGGCAGGTGAGGAACCCATAGACTCCTCCCGAGCTGGTAAGAGTGGGGCTGTCTGCAAAAGTGCCGTGCAGTCAACTTCCTCTATCAGACCAGAATAGCTGGGAATCAATATATGTTTTTCTTTGAGAGTCCAATGTCATCAGCCATCTGAAATTCTTCCTTCGTCTCCGGACTCACGCGGGAGGCCACAGCCAGCAGAGGCAGTTGGTTTAGTTGTGAAGACAAGACAAAAATCTAGGTTGTTGGACTTCTGAGCCAGTGTTCATTTTGCTCTACTAACTTGCTGACGAGTGTAAGAAATACACTGGCACTCACATGGTAAAATGAATGAGATCATTCTTCTTCTCATACCCAGTATGAATTATTCCTCATCTTGGGTAAGTCAGCAAGGTAGTTTTTTGTTTATTTTTTATAACAGAAGTGTTTAATCCTAAGCAATGAAGAGAAGAGTTAATACCACATTCATACAAGTTACCAAAATAAAATAGTAAAACCTCGATTTTGTATAATACATTTTTGCTTTTTCAAAGGCATTCACATTTATTAAGTAATGTTGATTCTCTTCGTTTCCTGATTAAGTCCTGTGGGCAGGTATCATTATAATTGTCCCATAGATGAGGGAATTACATTGATATACGCATTTTGGAAAGATTACATGTTGAATCCAAGGTCAGGAGCAAGAATTGAATTTTCATGAACTGCAGTTGGTGACCTTTCCACCTGCTGCTTCCTATCATTTTCCAAATGACATGTGGATAGACAAATACATTAAATTTTTTTTTAGAAAAAGGTAAAAATTCCTTTGGAGAACGTACATCTGGCGTCCGGGTACTATTGAGCCCTATCAGTGGGCTGAATCATATAAAAGGCATTTATTGTGCCCTGGCCTTTAGGATCGGTCCTTGGGCTTATTGAGCAGACTTTAGTTTATGACAATAATCGATTATTTAATACTAAATATAGCACTTGTTACAATAAAACATTTTTTTATCACCCAGCCCAGTGTTTTTTCTTTTGGCCAAAACTACCTGCTCGATGAGATTAATTTTCATTGAGTGACTGGTTGGCACATGGCATCAGTTTTTTGGTAAAGTTTTATTTTTATTTATCAAATAGATTGCTTAGAACAGAGGTCTTGTTTTTCCCAAAAGAGAAATACAAAATTGGGTCTTGATACTATTGATTTGGGGTCAACAAAGGAATAATGACTTTGTTGACCCCAACAGAAAGGGGGGGGTGATGCTCCCCTTTCTGTTTCCCTAGGGAATGCTCTCTCAGGGGGGAAGTGTGAAGTATGCCCAACAAAGAGCTTTGAGCCCAAGGTCGCTTTACTTGCATAACAGTCGGGCAAGAGTGGGAGGTGGGGGGACGGCAGGTGACGATGACATGTAACTGGCTATAGATTAGTTTAAGCGTTGTTTCTTTTTAGCATTTTAAATGTTTCTGCTTATGGTAGAGCTTCTATACCCATACTCAAAAGCACATTAATTATATCTCAACCATTAATAGCCATTGGACACTGTTTGCAATAGAGGTAAATATTGAATGCAAGCCAATTTCAAGAACAAAAGTTGACATTCAGAAAGAATTTCTGGTGAAAATGGCCATTGTATAGATAGGTCTAACTGTCTTTAGTATATTATTTTAAACTAGTGTCTATGAAGTAATAATATAATTCAATTTGAAGATCTTAATTTCTAGATTCCTAAAGAAACTACGCAGTTAGGCTATACTTCCTAATGATAAGAGACAAGATTTTTTATTTTTTAGTTATACATTTTGGGGAAATGTTCATTTGGGAGAGAATCCTATCCATCTTAGAAAGTTTGCACGTTCTGCTCTTTCTAGATTATCATCAGGACAAAATTTCACAAGCTATTAACCTTTCACAAGGCTTAAACCCAGAATAGAATTTAATTTAAAAAAAAAACAAACAGAATTGAATTTCAAGTTACAGACCAGGGTAGGACAAGATTAAAGATATCAGTTAATACTACCTTCACAAAGATTCTTAGCATTCCACCTTAAAAATCAAATTGCGCAGAGGAGAAAGCCAGTCCCATCTAGCCCCTAGGAGGAGAGTCATTTTTTTTTCCTTCCTCCACTCCCTGGACGAGGCTGATCTTCTTGAGCAGTCCAGCACCAGCTAATCCATGAGGTTCAATCAGGCTAAGTAATTGGGGGAATGTGTCGACTCTGAATTACAATGAGCAGCAGGGAAGGCTCTGTCAGCTGACGAATCAGGGATAGTGGTTTTTTTGCAGCGCTGCCACGGTGGTAATGGAAGCAGCTACGGTAGCTTTGTTTGATAGAGATTTTTGGCTGCCGCTTTTAAATACTACCTAAGAAGCGGCTCATATTTCATCAATGTGGCATTGACAATTGGAAAAGAAGAGTGTTATTGTGTATAGGCGAGATGGCAGAAGCAACTCCCCCGAGAGGCAAGATGAGGTTCAGAAGGAATGCGGTAAGGGCTCTGCCTGCAGTCCTGGAAAGCCTATTCCCAAGTTCAAGTGCAGGGATGCGGCAGCATGGTGCTATAGCACAAACTGCTGAATGGGGCTTTTAAGGACAGAGGGCGAGAATGGAGTCTTGTGTTTGCATGGACTGCATTGATGTGATTCCTGTGATACGGACATAGGGGAATGTTAAGGCCAAGGAGGTAGAATGTAATTTCAAAATCTAAACGTGATCGAGTTTATGAGGAAGCACCATCCGTCATGGTACTTGTTCAAGACTGTATGAGCAATTTTGAATCGTTGGGCAGAGTAGCTTTAAGTGACCAGTTAAAATAATATCTAACAAAAGGATTCGTCCTTCCTTTCACCATGGTCAAGTAGAGTATGATATCATGGACAGACCTGGAGACGACTTCATCAGCATTTAAAAAGGCAGCCCTTCCTGGGTGTTACCGGACAAGTGAAAAAATGTTGAAGTCTGATGATCTGAAATCTTTCTGATTTCATTTCTTCCCCATATTCAAACTTGAAAGACGCAGATTTCTAGCCTGTTGACAACTGTTTCTTAAAGGAAAAAAAGTGACTCACTGTTCTTGATAAGCTAGACTCTCCTTTCAGATACATTTTCAAATTTTCCCATCGTTGGTTCACTTGTATACTAAATTCCCAGCAAATTTCTGAAGGGATATTTAGATGTATTTTGGAGAGATACAAAGTAACACTAGCTAATTTGATAACTAACTGGTCATCAGCAAGGTTTTCAGGGCTACTCTTTTTCTTTCAAAACTTAAGGTAATATTCTTGATGTTATGATTTAAAATATAATACTTGCTTATTTAAATAATCAAGACAACACACAAAAAATAAGAAAGTGAAAATCAGTCATAGAAAAAAATGACACTTGGAATCAAAAGTAAGATCAGGGAAATAAACCAGTAAGAATTTTATTGTTGTTGAATGACAGTAACATCAATGGGTGAGTAAACGGTTTATTTTCTAATAAAGCTCTTGGCACAAAATGGTATATTAAAAATTACAGTTTAGGATATGAATCTTTTATCTCCAGCTCTACACATGATTTTGTATTATGGGAATAATAGCTTCAGACTTTTAACAGACAATTCATGGTGCACAAGAGATGCCTGTGTATATGCTTTGCAATACTGGGTGCAACTGACATTAGTACTTATGTTATCAAAAGTAATTTACTTAAGCTTTCAGAAAATTCCTAATTCCTTTATATGCATAGATGTTTTCTCAGTTCTGAACTTTGTTTCGTGTAGATGCACATCCCTTAATATACACACAAATTACTACAGCACACAAGTACTCAGTGAATAGATATATCTAGTACTGTGCCACACACAACATGGGTTACAAAGGTAAACATGGAATGGCTACAGAGCTGAAGGAGCTTTCAATCTAGTAGAGAAGGTAGGACATGTTCATAAATAACTATGAAATAACTATTATGAAAGAACTTCTAGTTGGTAGGGAAGGGCTCACAAAGGAGATGACGTTTGTTTGGACCTTAAGGAAGAGCATATGTGTCTATTACCTTTCTTGGTTTCTTTCTTCTCTTTTTCTCTCAAATGAATTACTTTAAGTGGTCCCTATGAACAGCTAGCTTGAAATGAAATTGATTGGATTAAGCCTGAAGCCCAGAACTATGGTGGAAGACAAATTTGTTCTGCTTGCATGCATAGGGGCTGACCAGAGTGAAAAATTTGCAACTCAGTTGGTGACACCATGGTTTGACTTGGAAGGATCTCTGGAGTTGGACTGATTCTAGAGGCTATGATAGGTAGCACCTGGAAGGATGGTAGCAGTGGATTTAAAGTCCAAAGAGAGGCTTAAACTGGCTACTTGGTGGAAATTGCAATGAGTGTGAACAAGTGAGGGGGTTGAGAATGGATATGGGACAAGAAGGGCGAATCACAAGGAAAAGAGTATTGCCTGGGACTGTCCCACTCCTGAGATCCCTTGGCAAGTTATTTGGCTATCTGTGGAGTAACTCTTCCTTTCTGTACCCTTTAAGGGTGTGGTATGTGGGAAGAGTGCGGGAGTAGCTCACGGCCTTGGAAACTCTTCTCTGTAGTTTGAGGTCACGAGATGTTTCCCAACTTATTCTAACGTGATGGTGTGGACCTTATCGAGGTCAGTCACATTGCCAACAATTCAGTATTTTATATTCTGTAACAATAACAATATGAAATTATAATAGTTTTGTTCAGTAGGCTCCACGATGCTAAATTGTTTCAAACATTTGTTTTTCTGTTAGTATTTGTCCTATTTTCTAGATGTCAAGGTCAAGTTATTCCTAAATGCCAGGCAGCAAGTCTGAGTTTGCATTCAGCCTGTGCGTTAAGTACGTGTCCTGGGAAGGGTTAAGGGTCCTGGAAAGAGCTTGTCCTTAGCATTCAGACTGGCCTGGTTTCCCTCTTATTGTGACTGCATTTCTCTGCCCTAAAGATGCAAAGAAAAAGCTCTAGGAATATAAATTGTTTTCATAGTAAAATAATCAAATTTTTATGTGGCATCAGCCACTGTAAGCGTTTTTAAAGAAATAACTAGAATAACTGAAAAGCGAGCAGGGGGTGTATGAATTGCCTGTCTGAGATGCCGCACAAAAGAATATTAAACAAGGTTAATTTCCAGACTTCAGTAGTGAAAAAGCGATGCCTTTTGTCATTGTTATTGCTGTCCAAACTGCCGTGAGGCCATATAACTGGGTGATCTGAAGACAGGCATGAGGAGAAGGGAGGGAGTAAATGTCTTCTCCAGGAGGGGAAGGGGAGAGAAAACGAATTCTGTGCACCTTAACTTGAAGAACCGGTCGGAGCTGCTGCCGAGGGCTGGGGTGGGGCCGTGCTCAGAAACGGGAGAAATGGCTCTGCGCCCTATGAAGACAGGCGGCATGTTCATTTTTACTGAGGCGCCTTTAAGCAGTCACATGTTGGAACTCCAAAAAAAAAAAAAAAAAAGCCTGAAACCAGTGCCTAAAACCAGTGCTGTTTCCTCTCTCATGCTGCATGCAATAAAAGAAAACAAGGCTGACCCTTGCTCACATCTTTTTGCTTTTTTGACAGGCTCTCAAAAACGATTTATAGTTTGAAAATCTAGGGTTGATTTTGGAGAAAATAGGAACTGTGCCTTTTCATGTTTATATAACCATCCAGATTAGAGATCTTTAAGGCAGCATACCAGAGAATGTAGAAACGTAGTTTCCCCAAACCGAATGGGAAACCTCAGGGGGCTTGCGCTATATTTGCTATAAGATATGTGCATCTGATCCTGTTTATGATATGTGATATGCTGTTTGAATGTTCATTTCAATAGCGGCTTTAAAATAGATTATCTTGAATCTTTTAGTTATGCAGACATCTGTATATAAAGAATAGAATCTGTCTCTATACCTATTTGTATGCTCACATGCAAACACATGCAGACTGACCCTAAAGCCAAAATGGCCTTTCAGGTTGAAATTTCTCAAGAGTGCCCTGTCCCCTCCAGATTCTCATAGCCAGCGATCACAGCCAGAGAAGTGGACAGAGCGTTGATACTGGCCCAGGTTCAGATGTATGAAGCTTTAGTTCCAAGGTTGCAAACTGGTAGTCCATACATGTGTTTTGTTGAGACCATCCAGTGCTTTAACAAACTTTCCATTTGTTTCCCATCTTTGAAAATCGTGTTTCCCACAGAAGTCTGGATTTCTGGCTTTTGAGAAATCACAGATTAGGCAGAGCTGGGCCCACCTTCCCCCATGACAGCGTTTAGCTGGAACTGACTAGTTGTGAAATGAGGATAAAAGAACCTATTGCATGTAAAATACTTAGTATGATGTCATAATATCATAATGAGGAGAATTCTCATAATAGTCATTCAATAAAAAGCAACACTCCCACCCATGGCCAGCTAGACAATCTCCTGTCCCTACCTTAAGGCTTTGAGGGGTCCTGAATACATGTAAATATATGTACATGTGTGTGTGTATATATATATATATTATGCTATTAAAAGAGAAGCTATTAAAAGAGAAGCTATTAAAAGTCATTCACATGAGGTTGTGGTTTTACTATAACTAGTTTGGCACCTATGTACATTTGGGGAAGTGAGTGGGACTGGGATTCATACATGGGATCTAATGCGTGTGAGGCATAGAAACGATATGCCTGGTCTGAACTGTATGATTTAGTTTTCTAAAAAAATAACTGACAAGTCACATGGATTGTTTGAGTGCCACCCAAGTGTTTAGTAGTTTTGCCTACTAAATAATAACTGTTGCCTACAAGTTATTTATTCCTTCAGATGGCTTAGATTTCAGAGTAGCTGTTGGGTTAACAGAATCCATGTATTCTAGGAAGATTTGCGTGGCAGCTCAATAAAGATTCTAAAATTATCCTATAAGGAACAACATTGCAAATGTAATTATACAGGCAGTAAATGAAGTGTTCATCCTTCATAGGGCATTTTCTTTAGAAATGCAAATATTTGTGGGCTTTTAAAAATATGTATTTATTTATTTATTTGGCCGCATTGGGTCTTAGTTGCAGCACGCAGGATCTTCGTTGCAGCATGTGGGATCTAGTTCCCTGACCAGGGATTGAACCGAGACCCCCTGCATTGTGAGCTCGGAGTCTTAACCACTGGACCACCAGGGAAGTCCTATAGGTTTTCTGTGATAAGCAAATCACTAAACATTTTGAAGGAATTAAGGGAGGAGAAGGTATGATAAAATAATCAGGAAGTTTTACTTAAGAATGATCTCCTTAGAATGTAGAAATATCTTTAGAAGCATTTTATTCCGCTTTCAATGTTTGGGATAAGCCACTTTATCAAATAGATGGAGTAACTGATTTAGTAAAACAGCCAACATGAAACCCCTGACTTAGGAGCAGCTGAATACCCGCAAACCCTGCCTGAACTCTCTTCCCCATGGATGCTGTGAACAGTGATTCTGCTTCTCTCTCCTCTCTACTTTGTTCCCTGCTGTGTGATCAGCTGTCCCAGGGCCTGGCTGCTTGTTCTCCTGGGAGTGGCAGGTTAGAGACCAGGGCCTGACCTCAGGGCAGAGAGTTGCCACATGATCTTCTCTGCTCCCATAGTATCACCACCCCCACCCTGCCCGCACCAATTTTGGAGGTGGGTCAGTATTCCAGGCTTTAAGTTAGTCATCGCTAGGGTGTTGCATCTAGAGATTTCCAATGCAATACCAGAGAACATGACATTAAGGAAAGTCAGAGACAAAAAGACAAATGAGAGCAGATCAACCTAGAATCCATGAAACAATAAAAGTAATAGTGCTTTAAGTGTTGGCAAAAGTAGGATGCTTTCGATTTCATTTAAAAGTGAAAAAATAAGCTGGGGCAAGGCAGGTTAAGTATAATAATTATGCTGGTAATATGCCCATGTGAAGGAGAAGGAAAGGCTTAACTCCTAAAGTGAATAGGATAGAAATACACTTAGTGCTGTCAGTCTAGAAGTAGGTCCAGAGTTCTCACAAGTCCCTGTCAGAGTTTCCCCTTAAGCAAGCCTTTATCCATATCCCGAAAAAGTTTTCTACCTAAGTCTGCTTGTTCTTCTTTAGGTCCAAGAACCCAAGGTAAATTAAAACAACTATCTTATTAATTTTTTTAGAGTTGACAGAGTAGCTTGATAGTCATTATTTCTTTTAATTCTTATAATAACTATGGCAAGTATGTACCATTCTTAGCATAAAATATAATAAGACATTATGTGCATAATAGATGGTAGGATACACATTATCATTGGGACTCTCTGTCTCTACTTCCAGTTCTCTATATACATTGTTGGCTTTGTTCTTTGGAATAAGCTTCCTCTAGCAGCAGGGGTCATGGCTATCAGTAGCTCCGGAACTGCACCCTCAAAGTTTCCTTCCCTCAGCAATAGTTTGAAAAACCCTAGTGTGGGACTTTTTACATTAAATTTTCATCCCACTTCAAATCATTGTGTGTTAGAAGGGCAAGGTCATGAAGAAAGAGAACAGTTCTCATTAGAAACCAATATTAAGAATAATAAGAGGTTGGGCTTCCCTGGTGGCGCAGTGCTTAAGAATCTGCCTGCCAATGCAGGGGACACGGGTTTGAGCCCTGGTCCGGGAAGATCCCACATGCCGCGGAGTAACTAAGCCCGTGCGCCACAACTACTGAGCCTGCACTCTAGAGCCCACGAGCCACAACTACTGAAGCCTGCATGCCACAACTACTGAAGGCCACGCACCTAGAGCCTGTGCTCCACAAGAGAAGCCACCACAATGAGAAGCCTGCGCGCCACAACGAAGAGTAGCCCCCGCTTGCCACAACTAGAGAAAGCCCACGTGCAGCAACGAAGACCCAACGCAGCCAAAAGTAATAAATAAATAAAACAAATAAATTTATTTTAAAAAAAAGAGTAATAGGAGGTTGTCTTAGTCCTTATGGGCTGCTATAACAGAATACCATAGACTGTGTGGCTTATAAACACCAGAAATTTATTTCTCACAGTTCTAGAGTCTGGAGTCCAAGATCAAGGTGCCAGCAGATTCGGTGTCTGGTGAGAGCCTACTTGCTGGTTGGTTCATAGATGGCCATCTTTTCTCTGTGTCCTCACATGGCATAAGGTGTGAGGGAGCTCTCTGGGGTCTCTTTTGTAAAGGCACTAATCCCATTCATGAGGGCTCCACCTTCATGCCCTAGTCATCTCCTGAAGCCCCCACCACCAGATACCTTCACTTTGTGGGTTAAGTTTCAACATATGAATTTTGAGGGGAGGGGAAGTAGTTTCTCATGAAGGGAGAGGGTAGTACAGATATGGCCAGCTAGAGGAGTTTTCAGGTAGATAGCCATCCCGATTTGTGTCTATTTGTAATCATTGTTTAGTTTATTGATTTAATTTTGCACTCCTTTCTTTTACCTATTTGTATCACACTCAGTTCTCTTTCCCTGACTCTAGTTCTCATCGCCACTTGTTTATGTTTTTATCATCATCTCAAGTTGAATTTTAAAAATCTCCAGTTTTGAATGTCATTTCAGAGTCTAGGTCTTATCCCTCTATGAAAGTTATTCTTTTTTTTTAATAGACTTTATTTTTTAGAGCAGGATTAGGTTCACAGCAAATTGAGCAGAAAGTACAGAGTTCCCATATACCCCTGCCTCCACAGTATCTTATTAACTTTTGTTTTGTAGTTTTCTTCAATTATTAATATTCCAGCATTCCTAAAAGATGACTGTATTTTAAACATTTTGGACATATTTTGCTTTATTACGCTTTAACCCACTGTTCTGAGACTGATGACTCCGAACTCTACATTCCCAGTGTAGGCTTCTTTCCCTCCTTACTTGTACATCCATTTGTCTGATGGACATCATCAGATTGTCCTAATGACCCTTCCAACAGGTCAAGGAATGGGAATCAGTATCATATCCCCCTCCTGAAAACCTGCTTCTCTTGTGTTCCCGTGTCAGTGAGGGTCGTACCATTCACCCAGTTACTCAAGCCAAAAATCTGGAAATTGATTGTCCTAGTCTTTCCTTTCTCATCAGACACAGCCAGTCATCATGCCTTGCAGAGAGTACCTCCTAAATTCTACCCTCATCCCTGCTATTGTTGCTCCAGTTCAGAAACTCACCATCCCTGGCTTGGAGGACTGTTCCAGCCTTCAGGCTCATCTGTTTGCTTCCACTCTTGTCCAAATCCTGTCCTTTTCCAAAGCCAAAGTGATCCTTCTAAAATGCAGATCTGATCGTGTTGCTCTGCTGCTTAAAAACTCTTGAGTCTCCCTTTGCCGCCAGGAAAAAACCCGAGGTCTTTCCTGATCTGGCTCCTGCTCATCTTTCTAGCACCATCTCCCATTGCTGCACCCCTCCACTCCCATCAGCATTTTCCTCTAGTTTTCTGGACTGGGACCTCTTGATGTGGGGCAGACTCAGGTGCCGACTCAGACTTTACCAGCTGGGTCAAGTTATACTTAAACTCTATGAGCCTCACTATTTTTTGTTGGTAAAAGAGGATAGCCTAACTAATTCACAGGATTATTATGAAGAGGAACCGTGATAATGTTGGCAAAATACTTCGTATACAGTAAGCATTTGATATGTGGTGTTTTATCATTTATATCAGGCTATACTATTCCACCCCTTGCAAATTCTGCATAGTGCCCTCCTTGTCTTTTGCATTCTTTCATTTAATGATTATTTCTTGACCACCTACTATGCGCCAGTATTCTAAGAAGCTGGGAAACATGGGTGCACCAGAACAAGATTCTAATCCAATTTATTCCTCTTTATGGGAGACCTTTTTGACATTCCTAGGTCTAGGATGCTCTGTGCTACCACTTCCTGTTGTATATTATTCTAATTCCCTTGTTTCATTTATCAACTTATCGTCCTATAGAGTAAATGATACTAATGGACTCTACTATTAGATTGTCATTTTCTTGCAAGCTGGGTAGGGACTATATTTTATTAACTTGTGTACACCAAGTGTTAACAGTGCCTGATAATCATTCACTTAAATACATGGAGTAGACACGTAGAAGATATTCTGTGAATGTTGCTTGGCTGAACTAAAAATATGAGTCCATAAAATAGTTTTCTTCCATTGTTTACTGCAGGTATTCAGTATTTCAGCTCCCTTTGGCATTTAGGGTTATCCTAGAAACCTGCCTCCTAATTCTGTTTTACAGGGATTAAATGCAATTTGAGTGCAAACAACTAAGTTTAAAATGAAGTTTAAGAGCATAATTTTTCATAACTTGGGATTGACTTTAGTGTGAGAAAATTCCAGGCCACGAGAACTGCAAGGATCTGACCTGATGACCTTACATTACTTTTATTTCTATTTTTGTGTTTTTAGATTTTATCAATATCCATTTTTTAAAGTTTTATCCTTTTAGTGGCTTTTATGACTTTAGAATTTGTTTTCTTTATCTATATATTTTCTGCCATGTGCTCACTTGAATGCATGTTTTGACAATTTTTTCTTGCTTTCCTGTGGTCTTTCTATAGGCTTCCTTCCCTGGGAACTTGCACTTGGTTTTGGTCCTTCGTCCTACCAGTTTTCTCCAACGAACTTTCACAGACATTGGATTTCGATTTAGTCAGGAAGATTTCATACTCAAATTACCAGTAAGAGTATTTAAATGTTTTGTCCCTTTCTCATGAAGACTTTGCACCATGCTATTGATGTTTTACATGTGGTCACAGAGCGTGTAAAAGAAAAAAATAGAATTTATCTTCCCAAAATGTAAAATCAAAACGCCTAAAAGTCTTCTGCTCCTACTGTTAAAACAGAGGAAAAGATTAAGCAACTTGTAACAAAGCAGTTCCTTTTGAAAAAGATGTATGTCACATATGTTGTATATGTGTATATATGTATGTGTGCATGTGTATAAAATCAGGACATTTTATTTTTAGAGGAAAAAAATGAGTGTGTGTTTTATGTATTTGAACTCCCATGAACTTACATCCTGAGCTAGTTCAGAGTAACTTTTTTTTTTCAAAAGATATTTTTATACGTTTTTAGAGTTAGGAATAGAGTGCTCATAAATTTGGGTACTTTGGCAAAGATCAGTCCCTCCTGATAAATTATAATTTACTGCACAAAGCCCTTTTACTTTGTTATGGGCTTAACATTCTTTCAGAAGGTTGACCACTGACAGTGCAACATTTTAGATCAGGGGGAATCAGGTGTTTGGGTTTCTATGGCGATTACCTTCGCTTTACAGAGAAATGTTTTGTAAATGACAACTGTTATTCCCCGAGGGAAGGTAGTGTATCCATGTGGGAGGGGATGTACAGGAGAGAATTGTTAGAACCGTTTATAAAAGATAACGTTCTGCTAAATGAATGCTAAAGTTCATTGTATGGCTGTGTGGAGGGATGCCACGGAGGGCAGTTAACAGTATCTTTCTTGCTTATTTATGTAGGTTGTTATGCTGAGCTCAGTTAGTGATTTGCTGACATACATTGATGACGAGCAGTTAACCCCTGAGTTAGGCGGCACCTTGCAGTACTGCCACAGTGAATGGATCATCTTCAGAAATGTATGTTTCTTTTGCCCTTACTGTAGAGCCTGTAGTTTGTGTTAGCTTTGAAATCTAGTTCTAGAGTTGTTTGTTTTCCTCCTTGGGGAAAACAGGTTTCTGGGGCTCCTATTTTACAAAAACATGTATAATTCAACATCTTGATTTTCTTCCCTAGGAAGTATCTAGAAATGATGCAGAGTCACTGAGGATGGCATTTGAGTGAGAGGCCTGTAGGGAGTAAGGAGATCCTACTGTACCCACCCCCTCCTGTGGCTGTGTAGTAACTTGAAGAAACCAAGCGTTTGGGTTCAAATCCTAGCAGTGCTGATTTTTAGGGATATAACTTTGTGCAAGTTGTAAAAGCTCTCTCAGCCTCAGTTTTTCCAAGTATAAAATGGGAAGAATAAGACTTTACCTCATAGGAATATCAGGAAGATTAAATGAGATTACAGATGTAAAATGTTTGGCATTGTGCCTGGCCTATGGTCCACCCTCAAAAAATGCAAGTAATCTTATTAATCTCATCAGCTTAGTGATTCTCCTGGGGCAGTTAGATTTGTAGCAAAGATGCCTTCTGTTCCAGAAATGTACGAATAGGCAAGGGCCCGGTGCCTCACAGGTGTGAATCTGTCCTATAAAAATCTTTACTCCAAATCCCAGAGATATGGGAACCCTTCTGAAGGAAATAATGATATTTAATTCAATCAGGATTCTATTTTCCTCATCCTTATTTTCATTCAGCAGTCCTGTTCACTCGTATGAAAGTGTATTGTCAAAATAAGCAGTGTCTTGCCTTTAATAACCTATAAAGCTATAAATAAAAGAGCAGACACCTTGAGTTGCATGGTAAACAAAGGGTTAATATGGTCTCTACATGTTGTCCTTCTTTCTCTGAGTCATTGATTTTGGAAACAAAATAAACAACCCAACCTTACTTGACATTTTAGGGCAGCAGAGCCTTTGGGGGTCACAATTTCCAATCTTCCCCAGTACCTGAAATGAACTGTTGCGACTAATATTCCTCTGTCACCTTAGTCCATTGCCTTGTTTGAAATGCTCATAAATGCTAATAAATATAAAGTGGCTTTGATGTTCTCATTTCTCTTCAGAAGTAAAGTTATTATAAAATAATTTTGCAGTTTCAGAATTTAATAGAATAAGGAAACACTGTGTTTTGCAAGAGAATAAAACAAATTACTCTTTACATGGCATCTTTAAGAAAGCGTTTTCATCGGTGTTCGAGAAATAAGTACAGAAGTTCAGGTAAAGGACATTTGAGAAGACTTTCTACCTCACTTCAGTTTCTTAGGGGCTTAGATGCAAAGTTAGAGTTGATTGTCAAGGGCATTGCCAGCTTTCCTCAGCAGAGTTCGTAGTATATGTGTTTGCTGTCATACCTAAATGAAAGTTAATACGATTGCTGGTCTAGGTTTTGATATGCTGGCAGAACTTCCATACAATTAAAAGCATCACGGGCTCCTTTGCAGGCTATAGAAAATTTTGCCCTCACAGTGAAAGACATGGCTCAGATGTTACAGTCCTTTGGAACCGAACTGGCTGAGACAGAACTACCAGATGATATTCCCGCAATAGAAGAAATCCTTGCAATTCGTGCTGAAAGGTACCACCTGTTAAAGGTATGTCTGATAGAGGGGACAAACCGAAATTTCCCATGGTCTTTATTTTGATAGAGAGATGTTGAGTGTCCATTTCACACAGATTGCTGGGTAGGGAGACGAAGGAGATATTTATATATTATAAAGCACACTATTTAAAAAAAAAAGAATACTTTACAAGAGGAAGATGTCCTGGATATGTTGAATCGAAGTGTCCCTTGTTTAAATGGTGCATTCTCTTAAGCAGCTGTTTATTTGTAAATAGAATAGTTTAGCAATGCTTCAGAATAAGAGATCCACAGTCATTTTTGTTGCCATGCATTCTGTATCTTATAGAAAGGCCCTCTCATTTGGAAAGCTAGAGTGAGGGTCAAGAGGCAGACAGGTGTTCTGTTTCAACATCCAGCAGAGGTACACTGTGAAGTGGAGAAGGAGAACTTGATGAGGAGTTAGGATGCCTGGTTTCTTGTCCCAACTCTGCCATATACTAGCATTGTGACCGAGCCAAACATTGCTAAATTGATTACAAGCTTTCTTTTCCACAGAGTACTAGTTCCTGATGTCTTCTACAATAGACCATAGCTAGCAAGTTGATCTTACTCTCCTCCCCAGTTGTCTGGAATGTTGTGTTGTGAAGGATTCCGAGTCACGTTTCAGACAGTCACCAAATACTTTTAGATTCACTTTCCCCCCAAAGTTTGAGCATGATCTGAACAAGCACCAGGCATCCCTGTAAAACTCATGTCCTTTGTATGATAACAGGCATGCTGGGGGCACTGACAGATACAAGCTCTATGTGGAGGTGACATTTTTATGTTAAGAAGAGGAGAGAAATGGAAATTTTGAATCATAATCTAAAAGCAAAACTCTATTCAAGGAAAAAAAGCTCTGTCCCTCACAAGTTGAGTGACTTGGTCATTTGCTTACCCTCTCTGAGTCTCAGTTTCCTTATATGTGCGATGGGGTTGATGATGATGATGATGATACATGCATACCTTGTAGGGCTGTCGTGAGGATGAAATGAAGTAAGTATCTGATGTGTATCAAACAGTGTTTGACACGTAGTTGGCACTTCGTAAACAGTAGCTCTTAATGTTTATGTTCTTATTTCATGTTGGTATCTTGGAACCTGTTCCCAGAAAATACATGGGCACCCAAATTTTTCCTTAAAGTTTCAGAGGGCCTTTGCATCTCCTGAAGGGAGTGCTAGATCACTCTTAGATCCCTAAAGGATCAAGATCCTTCTAAGGTTCAGACCTTCTGAATAGAAGTACATGCTTCATGGTGAATTCATTAATCCAAACGTGAAGTAACAGAGTACTTATGGCCGGCAGTGATTGGTAACAATTAAGGATTTGTAGGAAAGGTATCTAACTATATCTGAATATGCATTAAATATTATTTGTAACTGTATGCTTTCTAGTGTGGTAGTCTTTATTACAGTACTACTGCTTTATTGGAGCACATTAAAAATATTAGCAAAATAGAATAGAATAAATTAGAACTTTCTTTTTTTATTGAGGTATAGTTGATTTACAATACTATATTCGTTTCAGGTGTACAGCATAGTGATTCACAATTTTTAAAGGTTATGCTCCATTTATAGTTATTGTAAAATATTGGCTATATTCCCCATGCTGTATCCTTGTCGCTCATTTTATTTATTTATTTTTTGCTCATTTTATTCATAGTAGTTTGTACCTCTTAATTACCTACCCCTATTTTGCCCCTCCCCCCTGCCCTCTCCCCACTGGTAACCACTAGTTTGTTGTCTGTATGTGTGAGGCTGTTTCTTTTTTGCTATGTTCACTAGTTTGTTATACTTTTTAGATTCCACGTATAAGTGATATCATACAGTATTTGTCTTTCTTTGTCAGACTTACCTCACTTAGCATAATACCCTCCAGGTCCATCCATGTTGTTGCAAATGGCAAATTTCATTCTTTTTAATGGCTGAGTAATATTCCATTGTATATATACACCACATCTTCTTTATCCATTCACCTGTTGATGGATACTTAGGTTGTTTCCACATTAAATTAGAACTTTCTTTTTTTATTAATTAATTAATTTATTTATGGCTGTGTTGGGTCTTCGTTGCTGCGTGTGGGCTTTCTCTAGCTACAGGGAGCGGGGGCTACTCCTCGTTTTGGTGCGCGGGCTTCTCATTGCAGTGGCTTGTCTTTGTTGCAGTGCATGGGCTGTAGGTGCTCAGGCTTCAGTAGTTGTGGCACACGGGTTCAGGAGTTGTGGCTTGAGAGTGCAGGTTCAGTAATTGTGGTGCACGGGCTTAGTTGCTCCGCGGCATGTGGGATCTTCTGGGACCAGGGCTCGAACCCATGTGCCCTGCATTGGCAGGCGGATTCTTAACCACTGTGCCACCAGGGAAGTCCCTAAATTAGAACTTTCTACCTGTGACAGAAGGAGGCTACAAACCGAGCATGGGGTACTTCTGTCTGTAAAGATCTTATAAAATTAGTGATTGCAAATCCATCTCAATAGGCAGGGCTTCTTGGAGATCCTCACGGCTTTTGGATTCTGTGATAATGAGGTATTCCTTGATTTTCCACTTATGAAAGCAAAGGCCGTTCTAGAACTGCTGTTTCTATTCTGCATGCTGTTGCTGTATGCTTCCTTTTCCCCAGGTCATTCAGAATAGGTTCCCAGCAGGCTGATTCATCCTATTTTGCCTTTGTACAGAAGGATATTACAACTGTAACCAAAGAAGGAAAAATCCTGCTAACAAATCTGGAAGTGCCTGATGCCGAAGATGCTGTGAGTTCAAGACTTGAAAATCATCAGCAAATTTGTGGTGACTGGCAAACTATTAATAAGTGAGTAGTACTCTTTTGGGTTTAGAGTTACTTATTTTATACCTTTGAAAGGGAATTATACATTTTTGCTGCTACCTGTTAAGTGTGAAAGTATTCCTGGACCTCTGGGAATCTGAGAACTCCTTCCTGAGATGTCTCACAGAGCTTAGTTTGCTCAGAGAGGAGGTTCTGTGGACACTGATAGTCTCTACCTGGACCAAATGTCATGGGCTGTGACTTTGCCTATAATTCTTGACATCCAGACCAGGTTTATCTGCATACCTGCAACACAAATCGTTGTTTTAATTATGACTTTGCTTTGTTAAGATTGCTCACTCAAGTACATGATATGGAAATAGCTTTTGATGGATTTTGGGAAAAACACCAGCTAAAAATGGAGCAATATCTGCAACTCTGGAAGTTTGAGCAGGATTTTCAAGAGGTCAGTTAAAACTTTCCTTGATACAGTGTTTTTCATTATGCTGGAGGTTCTTACTCCTTGATCATCAGAAACAGTCTTGCAAGGTGCCCATTTATACCCCCAGAGAGGTGAAAAGAGGCAAGTGTGAGTGAACCTTGACTTAGAATGAAGAAAACAGCTTCGAAAATGCCAAGACTTCTACTTCTCTGGCTTAACCTCATTTCTTATGAGAAAGTCCTAACATAGATGACAGGGATAAAGTTGCTATCTACACTGATGTTTGATATTCAAATTTATTTTAGATACAAAATGCTTTTGGACTATGGGATAACTTTCCAAGGAAATAATACCAACTTCCTTCATGATTTTTTTTTTTCCCCCGGTACGCGGGCCTCTCACTGTTGTGGCCTCTCCCGTTGCGGAGCACAGGCTCCGGACGTGCAGGCTCAGCGGCCGTGGCTCACAGGCCTAGCCGCTCCGTGGCATGTGGGATCTTCCCGGACCGGGGCACGAACCCGTGTCCCCTGCATCGGCAGGCGTACTGTCAACCACTGCGCCACTAGGGAGGCCCCTTCATGATCTTTTAAATACCATATATCTATGCTGACCATATTTAATATAATCCAACGAAACTTTTTTTTCTGATCCAGCAATTTATTTTCTATGAAAAGCCTGATGGATGAAATTAAATCATGTTTAATTATACATTATTTAAAAGGTTATAAGTATATTCTAGTTCCATCCTTCTGAAAAATCCATCCCATATGGATTTATTTTCTTCTTTTCTTTAATGGTCAGCATCCAAGCTTCTCCCAGTCTCTGTCATAGTATTTTCCCACGGATCCGAGGAAAACTCACTTCTTTCTCTTGCACGTGGTCAGCTTGTTCCTACCCATGAGTGGCTGACTCGTCTGGCAGAATCAGTTGGGGGAGGGGCACTGCGTTCTGAACCCAGGGCTCAGTTACTACCAGCCTTTTCCCTCCAGTGATTCAGATTTTGAAGTGGGTGCTCTCCATGAAACCTTTCTTAAAGAGAGAATAGGTCAAATTGCTCTTGGGCCTTCCAGATTATTTGTGTCGGTCCCTCCTCCCCAACCAAACACATGCAAAAACAACACTCTTCCTGAATAGACCCATTGCGCCTCTACTTATATGTTAAGTAGAGGTCTATATTCTGTTTTGTTCAATGTGGGCCTGAGTTGCCTCCAGGTTAAATTCTTGCCCTGTGGTTATAGTCTGTTTCATGTAGTCATTGTAGCCTCCGATCAGTATTGCTGTTGTTTGTCTTGGATTGTAATCTCACTGACACGATCTGTCTCTCGTAGTGACATGCAGATGGGTTCTGGCTTTTTAGGAATTAACTAAATAAAGGCTTAATTGGCAATTCAAACTTACAAGAAAAAATTGAATATTCTCAAACTTGAGATCCTCTTGAAGGTACAAAATAGGAATATTTTCTTGCATAATCACAGTACAGCAATCAAATTTTGTACATTTACGAATAATGCAATAGTTTTCTAATTATCTGCCATCAGTATTCCGATTTTGTCAATTGACTCAATCATGCCATTTATATCATTTTCCCCCCTCAGCACAGGATCCAGTCTAGAGAGTCAGGTATTGCATTAAGTTGTCATGTGTCTTTAGTCTCCTTTAATCTATAACATTTCCATAGCCTTTCTTTGTCTTTTATGACACTGACATTTTGGAAAAATACAGTCATTTTTAAAATAAAATATTCACCATTTTGAGTTTGTCTGACATTGTCTCATGATTAGATTAATCTCCGCATGACCAGCAAGAATACTGCATAAGTGATGTTTCCTTTGGAGGGTATCACATCTGCAGGTAGATGAGGTCCATCTGCCCCTCATTGTTGGTGGGGGTTTTGATCACCCTGTCAGAGTGTTGTTGAATTTCTCCAGAGTATAGTTACTTTTTTCCCTCTTGCAACTAGTAGACAATATGTGGGGAGAAAATTTAAAGCCATGCAAATATCTTGTTCCTCATCAAAAATTCCCCATCCAGTTTAGCATCAATTGATGATTCTTGCTTCAAAGTATGATGGTTGTGAAATGCTGATCTTCATATCTCAGTGTAGATATGTCATGGAGTTGTGACTGTTTCAGGCCCACCAATAGGAACAAGAGTACAAATCATTTTGAAGAAGCTAGAAAATTGTCTATCAAGAATACTGTCTGGGGGAGTTCCCTAGCATTCCAGTGGTTAGGACTCTGCGCTCTCACAGCTGAGGGCCCGGGTTCAATCCCTGGTTGGGGAACAAAGGTCCCACAAGCTGTGCAGTGTGGCCAAATAAATAAATAAATAAAGGGGGGTTTAAAAAAAAAAAAAAGAATGCTGTTTGGTGTTTATCTATTTATTGGGCTCATGGCTTCCTAGTTTTTAATTCATTACTGTTCTTAACTGTTTTGGTGTTTCCACCTGGCTGCTGTGTCCTTGTGACATGTCCAAACATTTTGATCACTTCTTTACTTCCTGGCATAAAGAGATGTTCTAACCTAATCTTATTCCTACTCTGCTTCAGCCCTGGAACCAGCCAATTTCCTGCAAAGTCCCACTTTCTTTTTCTGGGAAATGATATTAAAGACCAAGATCTGGGTGCTAGGTGTGCTCATTGCTACTGAAGGGTCTCTGTTTCTAGAACCATTCACCATAGAGCTAGGGAATATATATGCATGTATATACACGTATATATACTTCCATACCTGTCCATATACACATGCCCTTACATGTACATAGTGATCTTTTATAAATCATCAGTACACACTGATGTCTAGCAGGTTAAATTTTAACAGATTAAGTTGATTTCTGTGAATAAAATAACTGAAGACATTTTCCATATGTGCGATTTTTCCATATTGATGTTCTTAATGACTAGCATTTACTACAAAACTTGATTATTAAGGGAAAATGCTTAATAATTTATATGCTTTTAAGACTTTTTCTCCCCCTTATTTTTAGCTCGTGAGTGAAGCTGAACTTCTTTTAAACCAACAAGCAGAGTTGGCAGATGTAACAGGGAATATAGCTCAAGTAAAACAAAAAATTAAAAAGTTGGAAAACTTAGATGAAAATTCTCAGGTAAGATTACATTTTAGATGTTCTCTATATTTATGGGGTATAATAGTCACATTTTGATGTTTTTTAGTAATATAAACCCTTATTATAATTAATCTCTCATAGCAACAATCTGTATAATTGGTTCAGTAATATTGGTCTATATTCTGTTTTGTTCAATGTGGGCCTGAGTTGACTCTGCAGTTATGTTATGTAGTTGTAACTGTTGCAGGCCCACCAATAGGAACAAGAGCATAAATCATTTTGAAGAAGCTAGAAAATTGTCTATCAAGAATGCTAAACGCGGGCTTCCCTGGTGGTGCAGTGGTTGAGAGTCTGCCTGCCGATGCAGGGGACATGGGTTCGTGCCCCGGTCCGGGAAGATCCCACATGCCACGGAGCGCTTGGGCCCGTGAGTCATGGCCACGGAGCCTGTGCTCTGCAACGGGAGAGGCCACAGCAGTGAGAGGCCCGCGTACCGCAAAAAAAAAAAAAAAAAAAAAAAAAAAAAGAATGCTATTTGGTATTTGAAAATGATGGAAACATAACAACATAATTCCTTAAATAACCATCATTTGATATATGCAATTGAACCAAACATAGATTCATACAGATAGATCTACTTAGCCTTACCAGTTGTCCTCATCTATACATTGGGGATGTAATGACCTACTTTTCAGAGTGATTGTGAGGATTTATTTAGATGCTGTAGATAAAACACTTAGCACAGTACCTGGGATATATGGATATATAGTAAGTACCCACAAGAGCCAGCTATCATTGTTCTGCTGGTCTTAAAGCTTGGACTCATGGCTTTAATACTCAGCACATTCTAGCCTTGCTCTCCTGTCTCGTATGTGAGAGTAAGGCCATTGTTTTTAAGGTGTGTTCTCAGCAAACAAATAGATTTATGGGTGTACCACAAGCATCTGAAAACCAAAATTGAGAGGCAGCAGTTGTGGTGCCTAGTTCTGAAATTGTGCTTGTAGATCTTTGTGATCATGGGGCAACTTACGCATCTTTATGGTATAGGAGAAAGAGAAGGCAAACTGGCTTGCAGACTAGGGAGCTTTGAATTTTTTGTTTGGTTTTGTTTTGTTTGTTTTCATTTTGTTTTGTTGTGTTTTGAATAAGTTTTAGTTTTAATTGTGGTAAAAGACACACAACATAAAATTTACCATCTCCACCATTTTGAAGTGTACAGTTCATTGAGTGTATTCACGTTGTTGTATCACAGATCTCCAGAACTTTTTCATCTTGCGCTATACTGGGTGGGGCTGGGGGACGGTCAGTAGTTGATAGAGTAGAGACTAGGCTGCTGAGATCCCTTTTGACAGGGAAACCCTGTGACGGTCACTTCATGTGTGTAAAGTACTCAGGTAGATGCTGACTAGACCTAATGGGATTTCCAAGACTGAAGTGATAAGAAATCCCTTAGCTTTCACTTGGCTTTTGTGTACCTCATTTGATATATGCGGTTCTGTTCTAAATCTGTACATACCAAGAGGAACAAATCCAATCCACATTCTGGGCAGGCTGGTTAATTTTCTGTTTCTGTGACCAGAAGTGCATGAGCTTCTGATGACATCACTGCCATAACTAGTGACTGTAACTGGAGGCTTTTTTTGCAGCCAGCAGAAGTATGACAACAAACTGTATATTTGGCAATATATGTCTCTGGTTCGACCATTTATGCTTGTTTAATTGCATTCTTTTCTCCCCCTCTATTCAGAAAGAGATCATGCAGTTTTTGTTTCCCTTCTTTCTTAAAATCAGGACCTGTTAGCAAAGGCCCAGTTCGTGATACTACATGGACACAGGCTCGCAGCAAGTCACCATTACGCCCTGGATTTGATCTGCCAGAGGTGCAATGAGCTACGTTACCTTTCTGATATTTTGGTGAATGAGATCAAAACCAAACGGATACAGCTCAGCAGGACCTTTAAAATGCATAAAATCCTACAGCAGGTAGTGTCATAGGACATGGTGCATTTCTGAAAGAGAAGATACTTTTTTTTTCCCCTGGGTCCTTCTCAGAGGCTATGGGGCTAAGGTCTGGTATAGCTTTGGAATTAAATTTGTAAGAAGTCTGAAGGACTGAGTTTCATTATGCTTGTTTACTCCGTCTACTTTGCAGTATTCAGAGCAGGTCCAGTATTGTACGAATTTTGGCCTCTGTTCTGAATATTGACGTGGTGGTGGCAGTGGCTTCCTCTATTTTGGGTCCATCTCTGTAGCCTCTGCCCTGGCGATAGTTTGCAATCAGAACACTTAAAAAAGCCCCGGGGGCATTTTGCTAAAGCCTGACACTCATTCCACATTTCATAGTTACAGCAATAACAAATTAAACAGTGATTGGAAACTATTCCTCCATGGCTTGTGGGTCTGACCCCTTTGATGATTAGGCGGTGAAGAGAAGTTGTGATCATGGCAGTGGAATGTAAAGTAGGGGTGTCACTTATAGGCATCGGATCTGAATGTGAGCATTCTAATCTGTACATCTCCTTCTCTGGCAAGGAAACTTTTATCCTTGTCCTTGGCAATCATTATGCATTTATATTACACTTGATATTTTGCGAGGAGTTTCATATTTCAATTATTGATTTTGGGAAAATAACGTGCAGCTGAAGTGCTGGTGTTGAGAGAATGGTCAGACACCTGCTGCAGAATGAATTCCTCATTATGAAATGAGTACAGCACTTCCCACACTTGGCTGGGTGTCAGAAATACCTGTGGAGACACAGAGACTTGTGGTTGCCAAGGCGGAGGGGCGGTGAGGGAGGGATGGAGTGGAAGTTTCAGATTAGCAGATGCAAACTATTACATATAGGATGGATAAACAACAAGCCCCTACTGTATAGCACAGGGAACTATATTCAATATCCTATAATAAACCATAATGGAAAAGAATATGAAAAAGAATGTATGTATATGTATAACTGAATCACATTGCTGTACAGCAGAAATTAACACAACATTGTAAATCAACTATACTTCAATTAAAAAGAAAGAAGAGGGGGGCTTCCCGGGTGGCGCAGTGGTTGAGAGTCCGCCTGCCGATGCAGGGGACGCGGGTTCATGCCCTGGTCCGGGAAGATCCCACATGCCGCGGAGCAACTAAGCCTGTGCACCACAACTTCTGAGCCCGCGTGCCACAACTACTGAAGCCCACGCGCCTAGAGGCCGTGCTGTGCAACAAGAGAAGCCACTGCAATGAGAAACCCACGCACCGTAACGAAAAAGAGCAGCCCCCACTCGCTGCACCCAGAGAAAGCCCGTGCACAGCAATGGAGACAACACAGCCAAAAATAAACAAATTAATAAATAAAATTTAAAAAAAGAAGTACCTGTGGAATGCTGTAAAAATATAAATGCCTGGCTTACAGCCCAGAGCTACTGAATCAGAATTTCTGGGGGTAGAAACCGGATATCTTTTTTTTTTTTTAACAGCTCTGAAAACAACTCTGATTCACAGAAGCCAGAGCTGATAAACACTCTCCTAAGGGACAAACATATTTCTTCTTTATTCATTCATGGTTTGTGCATGTGTGTGATTTGCTCACCAGGCTCACCAGTGCTGTGATGAAGGAGAGTGCCTTCTGGCTAATCAAGAAATAAATAAGTTTCAGTCTAAGAAAGATGCTCAGAAAGCCCTCCAAGACATGGAAAATTTTCTTGAAATGGCTGCACCCTTTATAAATTATGATCCTGAAGCCCTGCAGTATGAATTTGATATGATTTTATCCCCTGAACTCAAGGTAAGAGGCTTTTGGGGGCAAGTAAACAAACTTTAAAAAACTATAATTGCATTAGTGTTGATAAGAGTTTTACTGCTTCACAGGTAACTTTATATCACGTTGCAATGACACAGTTCTCTTAAGGATTAGGGGTTGTATCAGGGCCACTGTTAGGCGGCAAAGAATCCAAAGGCTTATGTTTGCCTTATAATGAAGAGTAATTTCCTTTGTGAATTCTGACTGCAGTATTTTTAATTTTTTAATTTATTGTTTATTTTTATTTTTTTGGCCACACCACGCGGCACGCAGGATCTTAGTTCCCCGACCAGGGATCGAACCCGTGCCCCCTGCAGTGCAAGCGCAGAGTCCTAACCACTGGACCGCCAGGGAAGTCCCATGACTGCCTTATTTTTCAACTCTTTTCACATACTAGGAGCTCTCACATACATTTTCTTGTGCATCCTTGGACTAAGGCCCAAAACTGTCCTAGAATATTGGACCCATATCAAGAACACTCTACCCAAAACATCTTTCCTTTGTGCTGCAGTGACTACCAGCAGATGCTCTGGGGACACAGATCTGGCTTTCCTACTCAGTTTGAGGATGAAGAGATGAGGGAAGGATCTGTGTCTTCTTGGGGAAGGGGGAGCAGCAGAGGCTGGTGTTGGCAGGGTAGAGAGCTATAGGTTAGTTCAGCACCACCCTGTTGCAGCTGCCATGAAGCCCTGTCTCCACATTGTGGATAAGAGCATTTGTGATGCTATTTGCTGCTAAAATGTCTCATTGACCCTTAAGTTTGGAGCAGTATCTAAATCCATTCTTAGCTGCAGATCTGAGGGGAATACTCCAGAAGATCAGAAACATGGCGATGACCAAGTGATTCTCTAGCTGCCTCAAATCATCAGTGGCTCTGAGGAACCTTTTACGACATGGTGAACTATAGAATGTCCTGCAGGCTAAAATATAACAAACTACCGTGATAATGCTTAACCTGGTGGCTTTCTCGTACCAAACACGCCTTCTTTTCAGGCCTTGATCCCCTTTCACCCAATGAAGGGTAAATCACTTTATGCAGTGACCTATTTCATGACTGCTTGATAAATTTCTTCTTCAAGTTGTTTTGGCTGAGACCTTCTGGTTTTATAACCATGTGAAATAATGCATTAATCTGTTTCCCATTACTTTCCTAAATTTCTTCTAGTTATATATTAAACTCTATATTAATTTTTTATCTGTCTGAGTCTGAGAAATGTAATAGGATTTGTAATGACCCCCATTTCAGAAACTATTTCATAGAATTCTTATGCAACCTGCAGGTTCAAATGCAGACCATACAACTCAAGCTTGAAAACCTCCGAAGTATATTTGAGAACCAACAAGCCGGTTTCAGAAACCTGACTGATAAGCACGTGAGGCCAATTCCATCTGTAGTACCTGCTTCTGACAGTTTGATCAGATCTAGAGAACCATTTTTTTCACCTAAACAAGGTAGAGTATCTTACATTCCCCTTTTCTATCTCTTCTTTCCCTGCTATTGTTTACTTTGTTACTCTTGATGTAAATACTGAACTCATTCTTCAGTCCCGAGAAACTGAAATTTTATTTTTAGCGTCCTTGGTCATGTACAGATTACATTGCACAAGGCAGGAGTTGTGATAGAGATTATCGTACAATAATTAAACATAGTAGTAGTATAGTATAGTACAGGATGATGCACATCTGGACTGAATTGCCCAGTGTTGCAATGAATATGAACATTATACTAGCATCAAACTCACCCTTTTCTTCAGCAGGTAGAGGAAAGCATATGAAACTGGTATATACACGCATGTATTTACCACTTCTTGGGATAAACTATCACTTGGTTCTTATAAGCTTCTAGTAAGTGAATGATAAGATAGATAGATAGATAATCGAATGAATTGCCTTTTCTAAATGGGCACAGGTAAATTGAGTAGTTTCACTGGTAATTAACTTACAAAGTTCGTTTACTCGTTTTAATCTTTGTAGACTAGTGTTAAACATGTAATATCCATTTCTGTTTTCTACGTTCTATGGGATAAAAAAAATTATCCTCACTGTGATGTTGAGCTACTGTGGAAATAAGATGACTATTGCCCCAAGGTTTTTCTTGAGCTGCCTCTGGGGCCTCTTAGGGGAAAGAAATTTGGCCTTTGGGGCCCTAAGTTAGTTGAGTGGGTGAACATGGGACTAAATTCGGTCTCTTTGATCTGAGAGAATCAGAGACTTCATTAATGATGGGAACTGCTTTGAAAATCAGAGAAAGCCTGAGCCAGGCATAATGAATATAAAAATCCAGCTCAGCCCCAGCATGGATCAGATTAAAACGAGGTGATGAAAGCAGATAACTAGGCTAAGATGATGAAAGTTATATAGTTAATAGTTATTAAATATAAAAATATACTCACAAGTCAAACCATGAACAATGCCATAAATAAATTATACTAAGAAGATACTGGGAAAAAGAATGAAAAGAACAAACAACCAATAGGGCATAAAAACCAACAGCTATGAGAATAAAAACAGAATAGGTTGGTATTCCTGAACAGAAGACAGAGCTCAGATTTCTGGCTCCATTCATGGGTTATGTGACCTTGGGCAGTTCACTTAACCTCCTTTGTTGGTTTTGCCTTGGTTTCCTTGTCTGTAAAATAGGAACAATAATACCTACCGATTTCAAAGTGTTGTTGTGAAGACAAAGTGGAAAAAAATTGTAGAATATAAAAAAATACTCAATAAACTAGACTATTCTTTCCCTCATGACTAAGGCCTCTTGCTTTGTGGTCTTCTAAAAGCTCAACTCCTCTGAAGGCGTTCCGCAGGTTGAGGAATAGAGCTCTGAAAAGACTGCCTAAGACCCACTCACGGCCTTAGTCACTAAAAGTACATTTTGTTTTGTGTTGTTTCATTTTTTTTCTTTCTGATATTCTTATTTAATGGCGTTACACTTTCTTTCTGCAGTGGGAGTTGGATACTCTTTCTTTCAAGCATGTAAACTTTTTTCAAAAGGTACCCATCTTTATTACTTTTCATCAGTACATTTTCTGAGTTTGTGTACGTGTGAAAAACCAGTTTGGCATCTAAGACCAGCAGCAGTTCATTCTTGCATTCTGCCTAGGATTAACTTTCTCCTTTTTTTCATAATAAGCATCCATTATTCTCTCAGCACTAAAATTACCTTGGAAAAAAACTATATAAAAAGTAGATTATTCCCTTTCATCAAATGACCACTCATAAGACGAAAACAATTGGCCATGTTAAAATAAATCAAGCTTGCTTTCATTGTAGAGACTCTCTGTCACCCAGAATAAAACTATTTGTTGGGAGTAGCTTGAATTTGCCTCGGTTTAGAACTGCCTAATGTATTTATAAGGAAGAAGGCAGCTTACTGAATAAATGACATGGATGGATAAATGATTTTATCTGTTATCCATCATGGTTTCTAAATTAAATCAGAGCATTATTGATGCTACAAACACTGTTCATTTTACCTAATTGGTCTGTGAGTAGTGGGGATTCTAACAATCAGTTCCAAATAACTCTTCAAGACTTTTAATTGCTAAGCCAAATATATAAGATTTGGTAAAAAAAAAAAAAAAGATTTGGTCAAATCAAGGCATAAGTGTTAATTTTTTATAAAATAAGTCAAACTGTTTTTTTGTTGTTTTTGTTTGTTTATTTTCATTAATTTGCATCAAATAGAATCTTGTATCTAACACAGTGCCTGGCACCTAGCAAGATGTAGTAACTATTTGCTGAATTAACATTTCATACAGAGGGAAGTTATGGAAGAACATTGTGTGCGAGGGGTAAGATGTGGTTTGAGCTCCCAAATCTGTAGCTCTAGTCTAGATCTTTCTCCTAAACTTCAGAGTCTCCGTTTCCAATTTGCCTCCTTGAATTTCCTACCGGCAGCTCAGTCTCAG
The DNA here is from genome assembly GCF_964270905.1 of Leucopleurus acutus. NCBI lineage: Eukaryota > Metazoa > Chordata > Mammalia > Artiodactyla > Delphinidae > Leucopleurus > Leucopleurus acutus. The sequence goes on along the minus strand of NC_139148.1, from coordinate 119,662,444 downwards.
CGAACCCCAAAACTGATGCCATTTCTCCTGCTCCCCTTTCTCACTCATTCCTGACCTCTAATCAGTCCAAAAGACCCACTTGTTTCCAACCGCCCTGCTAGCCCTCACTGCCACTTCCGGAATCCAGCCTAACAACCATCTGTTGCCTTGGCAACTACAACAGTCTCCCTGTTTCCCACTTTCTTTTCTTAAATGCCCCTAGTTGTCTTGCCTTTTGGACTTTACACCTACTGTTCTCTCCTACTCTGCCATCAGATTTCCTATCTCTAGGCCTCTTCCTTCAGGTAAGCTTTTCCTTCCTGCCTCTCCTCCTCCCCTGCACCCCAGTTCGGTCAGGTGTTCATGCCATGGCATAAAAAGCCCCTCTTCATTTCTTCTCAGCTTTAGCGTCATTGCCTGTTTCCTGTCTCTCTTGCTAGACCGTAAGCTCTGTCAGAGCAGGGACTGTGTGCAGTTCACGTTTGTATGCCCAGCACCAGACACAAAGCTTAGCAGAGAGTATAGGTGCTTAAGAATTATATATATATATATATATATATATACACACACACACACATATATATATATGTATATATATATGTATATATATATAGTCATATTGTTAAAAGAATGAATACATCTACCTTGCTTTTCAGAAAAAGGTGCATTCTTCATAAGTTGTGTATATATTCCTTTTTCATCTCTTAATGTATTTGCAAAGAATTAATTAGTAAAGCTAATAAGTAAAGCTCCCTAAGTTTCCTTTATAAGTATCTTTGGATGTCTGTATATCAAGTTTCTTTAAAGTGATGGGTATCAGTATTTATTGAGAAATTGATTTTATATGGTAATTGCCACTAAGTCTAATTTATATTTATCTATTTACATATATATCGTGTAAAGGTAAATATTCCCATATAGAATATATTTTTAAGTAAATGAAAGTGAAGGATAAGATTTAGAGAACTTAACAACAGAGTCTTTCCCTGAGCGGGCCTTGTCATGGCTCCCACCGAGGAGGAAAGGACAAAAAGTCTATTCCTTCCAGCAGCCCTGAGAATTAGGAGCCTAAACGGCCTTGTCTTTTTTTTTTTTTTTTTTTTTTTGCGGTACGCGGGCCTCTCACTGTTGTGGCCTCTCCCGTTGCGGAGCACAGGCTCCGGACAAGCAGGCTCAGCGGCCATGGCTCACGGGCCCAGCCGCTCCGCGGCACGTGGGATCTTCCCGGACCGGGGCACGAACCCATGTCCCCTGCATCGGCAGGCGGACTCTCAACCACTGCGCCACCAGGGAAGCCCAGAAATGTTGTTTTATATAGTGGTTAGAAACACGGATTCTGATAGTAGGCTTTATGGATTTGGGTACCACTTTTGCTTCTTGGACAAGATATTAAGCTTAGTCACCTATAAAATGGGGATAGAAGTAGTACTTATTGCTCAGGGTCGATTTGAGGGTTAAAAAAGAAAATGCACGTGTAGGGCTTAGAATAGTGCCTGGCATGTAGTAAGTGCCAAATAAATGTCAGAGGCTATAATTGTTAGTTAAATTGAGATTTTTTTTTCCGAAATTCTTTTTGATTCAGTTAATCAGTGAGCTACCATCTGATTAAATGCTTATGTTATCGGAATGAACACTAAACCTGCGAATAATCGTGGGTACTAACACCTAGCTTCGTGCTTGCTCGGCAATCCAGCAAATGTTTGATGAATGAGAGAATGGGTGAATACATAGCAAGTCATGCTCTGTAGGAAGTTGAAATCATATAGATAAGTCTGACTGATCATCTGCTATGTATAGTGTGATTTAAAAGTACTAATATAAACATGATGGAACATTAATGTCTCTGTAACACACATGCACGTATTTTTATGAAAAGGGTTGATTTTAATTCTCGTTTGAAATTCTTCTTTCATATTTCTCTACCAGGGAGGAAGACTTGGAGACAAAATCAGAGCAACGTAAAAGTAAATATCATTCATTAATTCAAAGTTGGCCTTATTGCTGTAGTTGCAGAATTGGGATAGGGACTAAAACCATATTTTTTCATTCACTAAACCAATATTGTGCATTTGAAAGCCAACTTCATCGAAAAGAAAAAGCTGCTGTTGCATTGTGTCTAATTGCAGTACTGGCGTAGCCCCAGATATATGAGCAGTTTCTCAGGTCTTGGCTCAAGTTCAGAATAATTGCTGTAGAACATCTCACATAAGTTCCAGCTTCTCATTCCTGCCCCCACCTCAATTCACCTAAACAATTGTTGCATCTTCTTACAAAAGGAGATTTCTTTCCTAAGTGATTCCAGTCCTGCAAGTACGAAACATGGACAAAGGACAGATTCTAGTGGACCATCCCCTTGGCTCAAAACAGACATCTATCCATTTCTTGATAGATTTAAGATTCCTTCTCAGTTAGCCATGATATTCTGGTATCTGCAGAGAGTAGCCTCCTCAAAACTGCAGCGCCCTACGTTTTCTTTGTGTGTTCTTTTTTAAAAATAATTAATTAATTAATTTTGGGCTGCATTGGGTCTTTGTTGCTGTGCGCGGACTTTCTCTAGTTGCGGCGAGCGGGGGCTACTCGTTGTTGCGGTGTGAAGGCTTCTCATTGTAGTGGCTTCTCTTGTTGCGGAGCACGGGCTCTAGGCGCGTGGGCTTCAGTAGTTGTGGCGTGCGGGCTCAGGAGTTGTGGCCCACGGGCTCTAGAGTGCAGACTCAGTAGTTGTGGTGCACAGGCTTAGTTGCTCTGCAGCATGTGGGATCTTCCCGGACCAGGGCTCAAACCCGTGTCCCCTGCATTGGCAGGCGGATTCTTAACCACTGCGCCACCAGGGAAATCCCGGCATGTGGGATCTTAGTTCCTCAACCAGGGATCGAACCTGTGCCCCCTGCAGTGGAAACACGGAGTCTTAGCCACTGGACTGCCAGGGATGTCCCAGTACAATCAACTTTTTATGAATTAACCTCATTTTCCCGAAGTGCCAAAGAAATGAAACATTACTTAACATATAAAGTAAATGGTAATGAATATCTTAAATCTGTCCTCTTAGGCAACTAAAATAATTTTTTTAACTAGTACATATCAAAGTTATTTCTGAAAAAATCATACTCATAGTGTTACTTTTCAGTTTATCTATACAGTTAGAACGTAGAAAACTTAATTTGAGCTAGAGTTCCATGAAAAAGAACTATACCTACGTAGATGCTAATTTCACTTTTATTTTCATTTCAGATTGAAGTGGTGCATGATTGTCAGGAGAAGAGAAGTTCTGCTCAGTCCTCCAGTTTGGACAATGACAATAGCCTGGATATTTTAAAGAAGTATCTTTTATTTATTAACATACACCCATATATATACATCTACCAGTAGGAGGCTCTGATTCAGTGTTCAAGGCAAATGTGCTTAGAATTTTGAGTTCACAGAATGGGGTTCTACTGGATGTGATGAGAAGTACACTAGAGAAGGTGCCAGAAGTCCTGGATTTAGGCCTGGCCAACTTATATTCTGTTTATGTGACTTGAAAATTAACCAGATCTTTTCAGAATCTTAGTCTCCTCTTTTATGAAAGAGGTGAGAGTGAATGGGTCAGTGTTTCAAAAACTACAAAGGATTATGTAGATATACAATGTGATTTTATAGGTGCTAATAAAAATCATTGTTTTGTTCACTTTTATATTATTATGTTAATATTCCACACATATGAATATTCACATTTTAAACTTTATATCACAGACTTTTGAGTAAGTAACCAGTATTTTGGAGCAAGTTATGTATATAGTCAAAGATTGTTAAATGTTAATTCTTAGAAGTGTAAAAATTTAAAAGAAGCCAAGGATAGAAGTTAAATTAAATGGGTAACTTATATTGGGGAGTGAGGAAATAAATTTTAAATATGATGTCAATTAGAAATCACATTGGAAGGAAAATGTATTTTATTTTAAAAAGACAGTAAAAAAATTACTACAGAAACTTAAGTATGATCTATATTTGAGAAAACCAGTATAATCATGTCTTGGAGAATTTCAGAACATTACTGGGAAAAAAAGGAAAAATTGTGCCTAAAATGCTAATATTATTTTTTTCTGAGCACGAGAGAGGGAACTATAGCGCAGAAACTGTGCTGTTCAGAAAAGTATTCCCAGCTTTTGCGCAGTGGCAGTATCGTAGCCAATGAGGTTTATTCGAGGCGCGATTATTGCTAATTGAAAAAAGTATTCCCCAGATTTTTAGGAATAGATTTTGTGAATTTTAGCAAATGATTCTTAAGCTTAGTGAGTTAGAAATAAGATGGGTTTTTTTTCTCTTTAAAAATAACTCCTGAGCCCCACTCCTCTTTTTTAAAAAAAATTTTTAAGAGTCTTGTGCGTAGTACTTACTCTAGAAACCATAGAATTAATTTTATATTTTGATGATAAAACCAAACCATTGGTAGTTCCCCTGCATTATTAATTTTCATCTTTGACAATTTATAATGATAATAAGTGAAATGTTGCAATACAATTCTAAAGCCATACAATAACTGACAAATGTGGTCCTTTCATTTTAGCCACGTCCTAAATGAGCTGGTACAGACAGAGAAGGTGTATGTTCGGGAACTATTTGCTGTTTTGTTGGTAAGTGACTCAGATCGTATTTTCCTGTCTTTTAGGAAGTGCTTCGGGCAGACTTCTCTTTTTGTCTCCTTCCTTGATTGTTAAATGTGCATATTCAGGTTCTCCCTCAGCAGTGAGAATTGTGGGTTCAGAATTTGTTACAGAACAGATAAGCTGTTCCCTTAGGAATACAGCAGATTGTTACCATTATTCCCAGGGTGCTCTTTAGAGATTGTGATGTAAAGCATTAAGTATGGGAGAAAAACATTCTCTTGATACAAATGTCATAATATTAATTTGGTCTGAAAAAAGCTAAACAATTATTGCCTGTTTAAGGAGAAGTTAATGACCTGTAATATCATTTTTCATACCTGGTTTCTATTTTGTCTCTATTTTGTTTTCCTATAAGCTACCCTGAAGGCCAAAGAGCTGTCACTTTATTCTACCCATTGAGTAGAAAACCTTGACTTCCTTGTTCTACTATCTAAAATAATAATAATAATAATAGTGGATAACTTTGGGAACTAGAAAATTTGAATGTTAAAATTTAAACAACTTTACCCATTAATCCCATATATGTTCTGCTATACCTATATCTTTGGTGGCCCAATCAAATGTTGATGTAAATATTTTTTAAATGAATAAATGTGTTTATTTTGGGTAGGGCTACAGAGAGGAGATGGATAATCCAGAGATGTTTGACCTTATGCCACCTCTCCTGAGAAATAAAAAGGATGTTCTCTTTGGAAATATGGCAGAAATATATGAATTCCATAGCAAGTATGTAATTGCTGAATTGAATTTTCTTTTTCGTGATTTTTATTTAAAAGGTTATTGATCAATTTAGCGTATTTCACACAAAATCATACCATTTTTTTCTTTGAAATTTTTACAGCATTTTCATGAGCAGTCTGGAAGATTGCGTTGTTGCTCCAGAAAGAGTGGGACCTTGTTTCCTGGAAAGGGTTAGTTCAATGATTATTTCAAAATAGATAAATATAGGCCACCAAAAGAGCAGGTCATTTTACAGATTTAGAGGCAAGGTAGGCATTATTTTTTATGTCTCTATGTTTTTGGAGGAAACACATCACTCCAGCAAGTATTTGAGGCTAAACCAAGTTTTGTTACAGGAATGGGGTATTCGAACGTGCAAATGGCCATTGTATTCTGTGGTATCAAATGCTACAATGGCTCAGCTTGTGTCCACTGACCCCTGGGTGATCCCAGGAGTCCAAGGACCATCCTGGCTGTGAAGATGGGAGATTTGGGATCATCTCAGCACAACCATTCTTGGCTTGGTTAATTTTTAGCCTAAGAGATGCCTTGATATTCCCCTCTAATACATGTGAAGTCTTTGAATCAAATGGAGTCTGGCTTTCAGACACCAAGGCATCTGTCACAGGAACTTTGCAAAATGGGGAGCTGTGTGTTCCTTTTATTCTACAAGATCATTCAGGGAGGCTCATTTCTCTACGTCCTAAGAGTGTACTTAGTACAATTGACTTCCCAGGCTTTGTAATCATACTCTCTTCCATTAGAGTTTTCTCTCACAATGTTCTCTGCTTATCTAGTTCCTCCTCTTCTTGAAAGATCCGTTTTGTCTTGATTTGAGAGTCAGTTTGATAGAGGTGATCACTGAAAGCTTCCAAGGAGATATCTTGTCTCAGAAAGCGTTTATGGCGTGAGAAAATAATAAGGATAAGGCAGAACCTTTCTCAACATATCCAAACTTCAAACGCGTTTAAACCATGGCCAAGTTCCTCCTCAGCTTCCCTAAGCAACAGCAACCTCTCTTTCCTTTGAACTGTAGTACTTAATGTCTGTGCTACTCATTGGGAATTTTACATTACTACGCATCTTTACACATATTCATGAAATCTGCTCCAACTAGATGGAAAGCTCATTGAGGCAGGGTCCATATCCCGTGTATTTTTGTATCTCTAATAAGGTCAGCATGGTTCTTGGCAATCAGTAGGGGTTTAATAAGTGCCTGTTGGTCTGTTCATTCATTCAGCAGCCATCTACTGAATACCTACTCTGTGCCAAGCACTTTACTAGGCAATGCGGAATACCAAGACCATCCGCATAGAAAGACAGGGAATCCATTGTGTACAGTGTGAGATGTGGTATATTAGAGATATACAAAGGGTCCTATAGGAGCCAAGAAGAGGTGCATCTGATATTGACTGGAGGTATAAATGATGGTTGTGTAGAAGAGATGACTCATGAGATGAATGCTAATGAGTGAGTAGGAGGTAGCCCATTACATGAGGGTCAAATAAAGATGATTCCAGGGAGAGAGAATAGCATGGGCAGATGCCTCGCAGTGTTATGGTACAATGATGATGCTCCGAGGGACCAAAGGCCTCGGGAGTTACTATAAGTTCATTCACTAGGGAGTCGAGAGACTGAAAGCATAGAAAGAGCATATTTCTTGGTATCCTGTTACCTCATAGTAATGAAAAAAGTAGTCTGTTTTCATAGTTCATTCAAAGAAGACTTTTCTGCCTCTGACTTTTCTTTTCTCCCTCTAACTCTTAAACTTGGTAAATGGAAGTTATGAAATTCCTTGGATAATTATGTGTCCCTGTACCTGGTCTGATGGGCATGCTGTTCTTGGAATATAAAAAGGGCTTCTGACCAGCTGCCAGTGTGACAGGCCCTTTAGGCCACATTCCCTGTGATGCTTGGCCATACTAACCCTTGCTCAGGCTTCCTTGATAAGAAAAGTACATGCTCACAAATTGCTAATACCCTTGAATTTTCTTTTTATCACAGAAAGATGATTTTCAAATGTATGCAAAATATTGTCAGAATAAGCCCAAGTCAGAGGCAATTTGGAAGAAGTATTCAGAATGCGCCTTTTTCCAGGTATAGTAATTGTTCAGGTATTGGATGTACTCTCTGTGGAAGATACTGGGATATTTCTTATTTATAAATTCATTTTCTGCTTTAAGTAAGTTATATATATATATATATATATATAAATAAGAGCGGTTTGACCCACCCCCAAATATGCATACATGCACACAAACATATATGCTGCTCCCCAGAGGCAACTATTTTCTGCTCTTTTAGCTACTTCTTTCGGTATTTACCTCCATACCTCCAAATATCATACCATGTTGCTGCTTCCCATGACGGAAGATGAGGATTTAGCTTTCTTTCATTGTTCTTGGCTCCCCCCGCCACACACACACACCTTTTCCTCCAAATAGTCCAATCTAGTTATATTGTGTAACTCTGGTTAGATTGATATACAGTGTTAAATTATTAAGACTATGTAATTTCTGTGCTCAGGTGAATAATGTGGAATAAGACGGTTGCTTTTCCTTCCTTATTATTTTTCTTACAAGTGTCTTTTTTACTCACTTAATTTTCTAGGTACTTATCCCTATTCTACCCCAAACTCTCCCAGTTGTGAGAGTTACATCAATCTCTTCTTAGTACATTTAAACATTATATTTTCTCGGGGCTTCCCTGGTGGCGCAGTGGTTGAGAGTCCGCCTGCGATGCAGGGGACTTGGGTTCGTGCCCCGGTCCGGGAAGATCCCACATGCCGTGGAGCGGCTGGGCCCGTGAGCCACGGCCGCTGAGCCTGCGTGTCCGGAGCCTGTGCTCCGCATCGGGAGAGGCCACAACAGTGAGAGGCCCGAGTACCGCAAAACAAAACAAAACAAAACAAAAAGACATTATATTTTCTCTGAATTTCTTCTTGAAAACATCTCCCCTGGAGTCTTCTGACCTGCTCATCTAGACTCACTAAGCCCGTTGTGCAGCTGCCGTCTTGGAATGTTGGTGAATATCAATTTCGGGGAGTCTGTTCACGTGTCTCTTGCCCAGGCTCTCCCGTTTCCTAGGTGCCATATCTGTCTCTTCCTTGTTTTATTAACTTGTTCAGCGGAATACATCCTCCAGTAGCTTTACTGAGAAAGTGTGCATGATAGGTAAATGTTTCTGAGAGCGCGCATGTCTGCGAATGTCTTTATTCTACCCTAACACTTGATTGCTAGCTTGACTGGGTACAGAGTTCTATGTAAGAAATAATTTTCCTCAGAATTTTGAAGGCATTTGCTCCATTGTTTTCTAGTTTCCAGTGTTGCTGTTAAGAAATCTTATGCCAGTTTGATTTTTGTTCCTTTGCATGTGACCTAGTTTTGTCCTCTCTTTGAAAGCTTATGGGAGCTTCCTTTATCCTCAGGGTTCTAAAATATCACAGTGCTGTGCCATTATCCAATCTTATGGTGATCCCTTTGAATTTGGAACCCCTTGTCCACATTTACTTGGATTTTTTTTTTCCTTTGATTTTCTCCACACAATTTTCTCCATTTTCTCTTTCTGGAATTTCTATTGTACAGATGTTGGAGATTCTGGACCAGTCCTCTAATTATCTTTTCTTTCTATGTTCTGGGTCTTTGTCTTGTTGCTGTATCTTCTGGGACTTATCTTCCAGTCCTTCTGTTGAGGGTTTTGTTTCTGCCATCATGTTATTGATTTTGAAGAGCCTCTACCCCTTTTTGTTCTCTGAATGTTCCTTTCAGTACAACCCTGTTTATGTTTCATGAATTCAATATCTTTACTTATCTCTATGAGGAGAATTATAATAGATTTTCCTTTTAAAAATAGCTTTCTCCTCCTTGCAGAGTTTCTGTTGTCTTCATATTGCTTTTCTTCTTTCTTTTCTTTTCTTTTTTTTTTTTTTGTTTCTGTCACTTTCCTCAAATGTCTGGTGATATTTGGTTGTCCACTTGCATTAGGAATAAGCACTAAAAAGCTCACTGGAAGTTTCCTGTGCTTATGTGGGTTTATTGACCATGGTCCTCACTGTTGGGTCCTTGGAAGATCCCCAGGACCTGTATGTTTAGGTCCTTTTGCTCAGGCTGGTCAGATTCTCCATTCTGCTACCTGGAGAATAAGGATCTGACTGCCAGTGTTCTGGTAGCCAAGTGGGGGGAAAGGTTGAGAGTCTCTTAGTTGGTACATAAATATTCAAGTAATCTCTTTGCTTTCAATATGGTATGATGCAGTCAGCTGGACCTGGTATTCCCTAGTCCAAAGGCCCTCTGTTTTACTCTTTTCAGATAAACATCCTTTCTTCTGCTATGGGGACAAGGGCAGCAGCCACCCAGTTTTGCACAGTGGCATGCTGTCTAAGATGCTTACTGTTGCTGCTGCTGCCGGTGCTGCTTTGTTCAGATTTAATGCTCATTTAATTCTTTTTTTTTTTTTTTTTGGTAACAGCTTTGTTGAGATATAATTAAAACAACACAAAATTCACCCTTTTAAAATGTACAATTCAGTAGTTCCACTATATTCACAATGTTGTGCAACCATCACCACTGTCAACTTAAGAACATTTTCATCACTCCAAAAAAAATTACCTTTTAACAGTCACCTCCCATTTTCCCCCAAGCCCCACAGCTCTCTGCAATTACGAAGCTACTTTCTGTCACTATAGATTTGCCTGTTCTGAACATTTCATATAAATGGAATCTTAAACTATGTGACCTTCTGTGTCTGGCTCCTTCCACTCAGCATCATGTTTTCATGGTTCATCCGTGTTGTAACAAGTGTCAGAACTTCATTCCATGTTATGACCTAATAATATTCCATTGTATGGATGGACATTCCACATTTTATTTACCCATTCATCAGTTGATGGACATTTGGGTTGTCTCCACCTTTTGTGTACAAGTTTTTGTGTGGGCATTATTTTCATTTCTCTTTGCCATAGACCTGGGTGTGAAATTGCTAGGTCATATAGTAATTCTGTTAACTTTTTGAAGAACTGTTGGGTTGTTTTCCAAAGTTGCTGCACCTTTTTACATTCCTGACAACGGTGTATGAGGGGCCTGATTGCTCCACACCTCTACCAACACTGGTTAGTATCTAATTACTTCTTAAACAAACTTTTAAAATTACTTCTTAAACAGCTATCTTTTTTCAAACCCCACCTTCATCTCCAACTTCCAGAGGTACTTGATTCTGGAGTCTTTGTGGAGGAGGGGGAAGTGTGTTCTTTAACATAAATTGAGTTGTTCCTTGGCTTTTCCCTCTGCCAGTTTCCAAATTTTGTCAATGTCTTTCCCTCTTTCATCTTTGTAACTTTGGGTTTTTCGTTGTAAAAATAACTTTTCCATCACTTTAATTGGGTTTCATGAGTGGAGAGCTAAATACATGTATCAGTCCACCATTTTTAACCATAAAAGTTGATAATCGAATTAGATTATGTATTGGATTTTATCACATACAGAGGAGGGTCCTGGATCTTCCATAGATATCTCCTCTCCCATTCCCTTTGTGTTCTGCACTTCCTATACGCAGATTTCATCCTAAACAGCTCCATCTTGCCCTAATTATGGACCCTACAATGTTCCCAGGACCCAAAGTCATGGCTCTTATATTTATAGTGGCAGCAAGCCAATAATCAGATGAAATGTAGCACCAGTTGATAAGGGCTGTATTTTTCTTGTGACATTTAAAAAACTCTTCTCATACCCAGTCTGATTTATATTCAGTACAACCTATTTCTTTTCTGGGTCTTGGCTTGCAGAGCTGAGCCTTTTGTTAATTTTCTTGGGTACTTTGAAGAACTTTGTGGTCGTGTTAACCTATGGTCATTCATTGCTTTCTTACTTTTTTTTTTCTTTTTTTTTTTGCGGTACGCGGGCCTCTCACTGCTATGGCCTCTCCCGTTGCGGAGCACAGGCTCCGGACACGCAGGCTCAGCGGCCATGGCTCACGGGCCCAGCCGCTCTGCGGCATGTGGGATCTTCCCAGACCGGGGCGCGAACCCGCGTCCCCTGCATCGGCAGGCGGACTCTCAACCACTGCGCCACCAGGGAAGCCCTGCTTTCTTACTTTTTAAGCATTCTACATCATTGTGAATTTCTATATAAAAACTGTTTAGTCTTTGAAATTTGGGGATTTTCTACCTCTCCGATCCTTGAAATAAAGTTTACTGTAGTGTTTTAGACATACTGCCTCTTACAATTTCCATACCATATATAACAGCAATTTTTCTGGTAACTTTTCCTTGAGATGTAAGAAACATGCGTGCATTGGGTCTAATCAATGAACATTTGACATTTTCATAGGTAAATGCCAATTTAAATTTATTGATCATTGTATTTTAATGACAGGAATGTCAAAGAAAATTAAAGCACAGACTTGGTCTAGATTCCTACTTACTGAAACCAGTGCAACGGATTACTAAATATCAGTTACTGTTGAAGGTAATTGCGTGAAACATTTGTTTCTTTCTTTACTTACTTCTTTGGGTCAAATGTGGCAAAGCCATTAAAACGGAAGCAGCTGACTAGTAAGCACTAGAAATAGGTAGGCTTCCTGACTGGGACAGCTGGATTTAGCAGTTGAATCAATGCTTCTAGCTATTTAATCGTCCATACAAGGTACACTGATATATGGATTACCCTGACTGCAGAACTTTCACTGTTGTTAAGCAGCACTAAACAAATATAGTTTTGAGGCTGTATTTCCTATAGTTTTGAGACTGTATTTCCTATGGGCCTTCTCAATGAAAAATGAAGACGGCACACCTCTGAGTAATGTGAAAGGATTCCAAAAATGTCACGTTAAGTATAAATACAACACAGCCTGTTTTAAAATGTCTTTTTACAACGTTCTATGGTATATGCATAATGAATAAAATGAATTGCTGTAAGTGGAGGACCAAAAAATGTGTAATTGCTTTAAAAACAGATCTCTAGCGTGTCCTAATACCTATAGTTCTCCAGCTCCAGAAGCATTGAATGCCTTTTGCTTTCTACTGTCTAGTCACTATTCCATTTCTTCCCCAATTTTGACATTGTTATTAAATATAGTATTAATGTGACAAATAGCATATGAAAGAAATTACTCGAAAAACTGCCATTATCTTTGGATTCCTCCTCGAAAGCGTGTTAGCCAAAAATGTATTCATTTTCTCCAGTTATTAATATCAGCCTAATATTAATTCTTGACTTCTAATTACAGGAGCTATTAAAATATAGCAAAGACTGCGAAGGATCTGTACAATTAAAGGAGGCACTTGACATGATACTGGATTTACTGAAGTCAGTTAATGACTCAATGCATCAGATTGCAATAAATGGCTATATCGTAAGTAGATCATAATGATTGTTGCAGTTTTACAGGGTAAGCATGTTAACATCTCTTTCTTCCTCTCCTGGAATCAACTGAGAAATAAGACGTAAGAGGCAGACAAATGAAGGATCCGAATGTCAGCATTATTACTTAACGATGCTAAGTGGAAAATTGGCTTCAGATCAGCAGCCAGATGGATTTACGACATTCCCCTCGTCCCTAACAAGGCCTACCCCCAAGTGCAGACCTTGGGAGATCCCGCTTGCTGGAATGTTTGGGTCTATTCTAAGGAGGCATATGGTCCCAGAATTGCTCTTTGCCTCAGTCCAGGATAGAGATGGAAGAAAGAGATCAAATCTTTAGAGTTAACTGCCCCCCGTGGGAAAACTTGGACTGGGAGAGGTCATTTACCGATTAGGATTGAGGAAGTAATGGAAACATGAAGCCAGGGAAAAGGAGGCTTCTTCTATCTCCTGGTCCCACAGTCATTTTGTAACTGGGTGACACATGGCATGTTTTCCTGTGAAAAGTTATGATGAATGAAACTTTAAAAACTATAAATATACGCTTCAGGGTTTTAGTAACTCAATCTAAACACTGTAATATTGATGTCAGAGATCTGAATGTTGCTCTGCCTTGTACTAATGAGTTTGGGTTTTCCATTCCAGGGAAACTTAAATGAGCTGGGCAAGATGATAACGCAGGGTGCATTCAGCGTTTGGACTGGGCACAAGAAAGGTGCTACAAAGATGAAGGATTTTGCTAGATTCAAGCCAATGCAGCGGCACCTGTTCTTGTACGAAAAAGCCATTGTTTTTTGCAAAAGGCGTGTTGAAAGCAGAGAAGGCTCTGATCGATACCCGTCATACAGTTTTAAGCACTGTTTGAAAGTAAGACTGTTTGAATTGTGTAATGTAATAGTCTTTCATATATACATATACTGTATTCCAGTTTGTATACTTTTTCAGCTCAGATGACTGGGCTGAAAAAGTATATATACTCTTATACTTTAGTTGCACATCTTTTTTTAAAAGAAAATCTTTTTTTTTTTAAATTGAGGTATAACTGACATATAACATTACATTAGTTTCAGGTGTACAGTGTAATGATTCAATATTTGTGTATGTTGTGAAGTGATCACCACAAGTAACATCCATCACCACACATAGTTACAAACCTTTTTTTCTTGTGATGGGAACTTTTAAGATCTAATCTGTTAGCAAGTTTCAAATATGAAGTACAGTATTATTAACCGTGGTACCCATAGTCACCATGCTGTGCATTACAGCCCTAGGACTTATTTATTTTATAACGGGAAGTTTGTACCCTTTGACTCCCCCTTCACCACCCATTTCGCACGCTCCCACCCATGGAACCTTAAGTAGAAATCTTAGAGAGAAGTCAGGTGAAGCTGAACTTTTCTGCCTGAAATGAGAGCCACGGAGGGCAGACCGTGGCCTCCTTCCTTTCCTCTCTCACTTCAGTCCCAGGCAGTCCCCAAGGGGGCGCCCTAGACTCCTGCATGGCACAGTTTGAAATTGTGGGCAGTGACACAGGCTCCCCCATTAGCACTCTCTTACCAATGGCACCAGGTGGAGTTCTTGGTCTTGGTAGCAAGGAGCTTTTCTCATACGGGAGAGTCAAGGAGGAAAGAGTTTCTTCCTTTTTTTCCGTGTGATTTAAAAATGGATCACTTTTATGGTTAGCACATTCCCATTGTATCCCTCCTCCATCCCCTCCCTTCCTGGGTGTGCAAAGCCACCTACCGCTGAATCCTGCCCACACCTGTCCTGTCCGATCCTTAGAAATTACTTTCTTCTCTCCTATAACCCAAACTGCCATTGTGTCCTAATGTTAGTTTGGTATTAAAATGAGAGCAGTATTGTTTGAGGAAGTTACTGGCAATCCAGTGACACTCCCAGCTGGTTTTGACATTTGACAAGAGGAGCCTCCAATCCACATGAGTCTGTAATTGGCAAATTTGATTTTTTTCACACCTAATTAATTTTATCTTTCAAGTTCTACATTGTAAAAGCGGTATGGCATTTGCTGAAGAAAATTTGGAAAATGGAGAAAATTATGACCCTCGACTCTCCAACCACTGTTTCTTGGTTGTTAGCATGTTGAGAATTGATGTGATGTCCAGCAGTGGTAATGGAGAGGACGTGCCATGTGTCCTGAGCCAGGCCCGAGGGCTTTGTGTCAGGAGGCCACCGGAGAAGCAGGCCCTGCTTTTGATTCTTCCCAGAGGCCAACGACTCCATGCTGTTCCTAATGGGGTTCCTGCCCAGGGTTAGGTCTCTGACTTCTTCCTACTGTCTACTTTCCCTGCTTCACTTCTGAACCCACAGCAGTGACTGTTCAAAAACCTCACTGTTTTCATAACAAATGCCCAGTTGCTCCTTTTAAAAAATTAATTAATTAATTAATTTTTGGCTGTGTTGGGTCTTCATTGCTGTGCGCGGGCTTTCTCTAGTTGCGGCGAGCGGCGGCTACTTTTCATTGCAGTGCGTGGGCTTCTCATTGCGGTGGCTTCTCCTGTCGCGGAGCACGGGCTTTAGGCGTGTGGGCTTCAGTAGTTGTGGCATGCGGGCTCAGTAGTTGTGGCTCGTGGGCTCTAGAGCGCAGGCTCAGTTGTTGTGGCGCACGGGCTTAGTTGCTCCGCGGCATGTGGGATCTTCTGGGACCAGGGTGCGAACCCGTGTCCCCTGCATTGGCAGGCAGATTCTTGACCACTGTGCCACCAAGGAAGTCTCCCAGTTGCTCCTTTGATATTCGCCCACCTCTAAGCCCCCAAAATTTCCAAGGGTCTTTTATGTCTCTAATAAACATCTGTCGAGAAGCAAGAATTTGTAATTGACCTCAGACAGGGTTCAGATGTCTTGCTGTCTGTATATTTATTCCAGAGGAGGGTACTTTATCTTCATAGCCACGTTGAACCCAAATCCATTTGGTTCACTTTTTTTTTTAATTTTTAAGTTTAATTTAACTTATTCTTTTATACAGCAGGTTCTTATAGTTATCCATTTTATACATATTAGTGTATACATGTCAATCCCAATCTCCCAATTCATCACACCACCCCCCTGCCCCCGCCACTTTCCCCCCTTGGTCCCCATACGTTTGTTCTCTACATGTGTCCCAATTTCTGCCCTGCAAACTGGTTCATCTGTACCATTTTTCTAGGTTCCACATATATGCGTTAATATACGATATTTGTTTTTCTCTTTCTGTCTTACTTCACTCTGTATGGCAGTCTCTAGATCCACCCACGTCTCAACAAATGACCCAATTTCGTTCCTTTTTATGGCTGAGTAATATTCCATTGTATATATGTACCACATCTTCTTTATCCATTCGTCTGTCGACGGCCATTTAGGTGTGACCTAGTTACTACCTAATATACTATTTCTGGCTTGTATCTATTTTTCTTTTTTTACCTTTAATTTGTCACAATGATGGGCACACCAACAGAGTGTTTCTAAAGTACACCACAGTAAGGACAGACTGGTATGAGGTAACCAATTTGTGAGATTTCGAACTACAGTGGCTACTGTGGAAACAGAGGGTGGGATAGATGCAAGAAACACTTCCATGGCAGGTAAACAGGCAGGCTTATTGACTTACTAGATACTGAAAATAAATAATACCTGACATTTGAAGGAAAAAAATCAGCCTGATTTTTCTTTGATTCCCCAATAATGCCTAGTGTCCTTAATAAAAGAGATTAGTCAGTGATGCCTGCAAGGATTTAGACCAGGATTACTAGGAAAATGGTGATGTCACTGACAGAGAAAGATGGAAATTAGGCTATCTCTTATAAGCCTCACCATGCTTTCTTCCTCTTGCTTATATGAGATTCCAGGATTAAATAATTACTAGTAGGACTAGTCAGTGTGTTACCTAACAGTTTGGGTTCCTGGTTTCAGAATCTTCCCCTTGGTAGATACGATCAATGCAGATGCACTTTCAGGGGACTGTTGCCGTGAGTTCATCGTACCAAGCTGGAATCTCGTAGCCCCACAGCTGTACGTTGATTGTGTGCTATATTTTAAGTCGCCTGCTCCTGTGCAAAGGAAAGGCCCTAAAGTCACAGTTAGTCAAATGGAGACATTTGAGTTCTACAGATTCCTCAGTTCATGTGTTTATTATTATCATCTATGTTTTTAAGTTTAACAAACATACATGTAGTACTCACTGTTTGCTAGGAGCTGTTCTAAGTGTTTATGAATATCAGTGTTAATTCATTTAATCCACATAGCAACTTTATATGAAGTAGGAACTATTATTAACCCCATTTTGAGGATGAGAAAGCCAAGTTCCAGAGAGGTGAATGATTCATCCAAGAGCATGGCTAGTAAGTGGTGCAGCACAGATTCAAACCCGGGCAGATGGCTTCGGTCTCCATGATTGTAACCGCTGCGCCGTGCTGGCAGGCCTTGTTCTTGCTTGTTTATTCTTTCATTCCTTCATTCATTCCTTTTTATCATTCCCCACACTTCCTCTCCTCTCTACCCCTGCATTATTTGATGTACATCCTTCAGTTTGTGTGTTCTTTTTAAGTATACACTAATGTTCTGTGCCCATTTAGTTTTTAAAAAATTAATTAATTATTTTATTTTATTTATTTATTTTTGGCTGCCATTGGGTCTTCATTGCTGCACACGGGCTCTCTCTAGTTGCGGCGAGCGGGGGCTGCTCTTCGTTGCGGTGCACGGGCTTCTCATTGCAGTGGCTTCTCTTGTTATGGAGCACAGGCTCTAGGCACACGGGCTTCAGTAGTTGTGGCACGTGGGCTTCAGTAGTTGTGGCTCACGGGCTCTAGAGCGCAGGCTCAGTAGTTGTGGCACACAGGCTTAGTTGCTCTGCGGCATGTGGGATCTTCCCGGACCAAGGCTCAAACCCATGTCCCCTGCATCGGCAGGTGGACTCTCAACCACTGCGCCACCAGGGAAGCCCCCCCATTTAGTTTTAATTTATATAAATAGTATTCTGTTATAATTCTCATTTTCTTTCTTTTTTTGATCCCAGAAACTATTTTCAAGATACAGTTATGTTACTGTTTTATACCCAATATCTTGTTTCTAACTGCTTCACAGCAGTTCAACCTAGCTACATTTTTTTGTTGGTGTTGTTATTGTGAATCAAGATCAGTTTTTTTTTTTTTTGGCTGTACCACGTGGCATGTGGGATCCTAGTTCCCTGACCAGGGATCAAACCCATGCCCCCTGCACTGGAAGTGCAGAGTGTTACCCACTGGACTGCCAGGGAAGTCCAAGATCAATTTTTTCATAATACTGACCCAAGAAGTAACTATTATATATCCCAGATACAGAAATAAAAGTCTTTTTTCTTCAGTTTTATAACATGGACTTTTCATTTAATATATCAAGTGCTTTCCCTCCCAATATTCAAGTAGTTTTTTTTTTAATAGATCTTTATTGGAGTATAATTGCTTCACAATACTGTGTTAGTTTCTGTTGTACAGCAAAGTGAATCAGCCGTATACATACATATGTCCCCATATCCCCTCCCTCTTGAGCCTCCCTCCCACCCTCCCTATCCCACCTCTCTAGGTCATCGCAAAGCACCGAGCTGATCTGCCTAATAAAAGTCTTAAGATAGGTAGTTATTGGTTATAATCCCAGAGTTCTGACCCACTGGGTGACTTTTAACAAGGTAGTTGACATCTTCTCACTACCCTGAAGACAGAAAATTAGGTTAAAAGTTGGGGCCCTGAGCACTTGATACAGCAAGATGTCTTCAGATAAAATGCTTTAAAATAAAGAAAATATATTCATAGCTACCAGAAATCATCAGTGAAAATGTGAAGGGTGAGGCGGAGACCACAGTTAGGGTATAACTGTAGAATCAGCCTCGTTCTTTTATATATATTATTTATTATATAATATATCATATAACTATATTCATATAGTTAGAGCTTTAACTCTGCCTGTAGGTTCTAAAGGTAAGTTTTCATGGTATAGTAAATATTTAATAAGTAGAATAAAAACCTTTTGATAAAACCTTTATATTGTGTTATTTGAGTAAATATCTACAATCCATGAATTACAAATGGATTGTATTACAGTGGATCATTTGTAGTGAATTGTTTAGAACTAAGAACAGTGTTGTCTGATAGAGATCATGGTTAGGTTTCCAGAGTAACTCAAAAAAGCTCATTTAATCTATAATGCTGTGCTCTATGTATACAATGAAAAGTAGCAAAACCATTGCTATTCAAATAAGGGAAAGTTGAGAAAGCAAGCTCATACTTTTAAAAACTCATCATGTTATCTAAGCCTTTAGTGCATGCTGTTTAATCCTTATATCAACTCTATGAAATAGGTACTCTTCCCACTTCATAGTTGAGGAAACTGAAATTCAGAAAGGTTAAGCAACTTGTACCAGCACACATAGCTAGCGCATGGGCTTTCCATCTTATCATGCTGTTAAAACAAAACCATGTATTGAAACAAAATCAATTTAAATAGAGATTGAATATGAGATTATTGTTTATCTTAAAACCTGATGTTTGAGCAAAAGTAGGTTAGTTAGAGTGGTTGAGTAGGAATGTAAAGATATTTTTGGATATTCTGAAAGTAACTTCTGAGTACATTCAGGGTAGATGTCACAGGCTCTTTCATTTCTAAGTATAATCCTTTTTCTTTTCCTTGATATGGGGATCTCACTAGCACTACTTTAAATGCTTATCAGCTCTAATTAGGGTCATTTGGGAGGCCTGTAAATGGAACAGAGAGTGAGATATTCCTTTAGTTAATTAGGAAATGATTGAAAGGAAAGAGAAGGCAGAAGGAAACTAAAAGAGAATGTGTGTACAAGGGAGTGAAGTTGCTCAAAATGAAATTAACCAAGCTACTAGCAGCACAGGATGAAAGAAAATGGAAGAGTTTGTGCTTTGCACAACATATGAAAGAGAATAAAAACTATGGTAGGGAAGGGATATTGCATACCTAATTTTCACTGGCTACAAGAAGACATCACTGTCCCATGACAGGTTGTTTCCTAGAGAGGCCAAGAGATTGGTGGAAATAGAGGGGATTTCTGTGTACCTGGTTGGTTCTCCCCTGACCCATAAATTGGATGTCTATAACTTGTAGGGCTTCTATAGACATACGTAGTAATTTGTGAGATTAACTTATCTGGCATAAAGTTATTAAAAAGAACCATTTAAATTAATTTTGGATGACCTTTTCCACAATGTTCAATTAGTTTTACTTCTGTGTTTGACACAATAATTTGTTTTTATACTGTACAGTTAATTTATAATGGAATTCAATCTTACATGGACTACTTGGATGCTCAGATTTGAAACATTTGTTTCACTCACTGGAATGGAGCATGTAGTCTGTACTATATAAGTGCATAGTTTAATGAAAGTGTATAAACACTCAGGTCTCTGATTGTATTTATCATTTCATATTCTTTGATTATAAAACATATATTTTGCAGAAGTGAGAAATTCTGTTTCATTTAGAATATGATGGGGGTAGATTTAATGTGATTTCATTTTCCTAATAAACTGCTCATGAAAATGGTGACTCATTTATTGTAGATGGATGAAGTTGGAATCACTGAATATGTAAAAGGAGACGACCGCAAGTTTGAAATCTGGTATGCTGGGAAGGAAGAAGTTTATATTGTCCAGGTTGGTCACTTAAGAATTATTCTAGAAACCATAACCTGCCTTAAGATACAAAAGTCTGAATTTACAAACAAAAATAATTTTGGTTACATTACAAAAGTTCTCAGTCCTTTCCTGTAGGTTACCTAAATATTATTTGATTATTATTCTTTGTGATGCAATTAAACATTTTCTCAGTTACCAAGTTTTCTTCTTTTTCTTTTATTGAAGTATAGTTGCTGTATAAAATTATATTTTACAGGTGTACAATACAGTGATTCACAAGTTTTACAGGTTATACTCCATTTATAGTTATTATAAAATATTGGCTATATTCCCTGTGCTGCACAATATATCCTTGTAGCTCATTTTGTACCTAATAGTTTGTACCTATTAATCCCCTACTGCCATATTGCCCCTTCCCCCTTCCCTCTCCCCACTGGTAACCACCAGTTTGTTCTCTGTATCTGTGAGTCTGCTTCTTTTTTGTTGTATTCACTAGTTTGTTTATTTTTTAGATTCCATATATAATCTCTAGGTCCATCCGTGTTGCTGCAAATGGCATTATTTCATACTTTTTTTATGGCTGAGTAGTATTCCGTTGTATATATGTACCATATCTTCCAAATCCGTTCATCTGTCGATGGACACTTAGGTTACTTCCATGTCTTGGCAGAAGTTTTCTTCAACTTGAGATATGTCTGTGATGCTTTCTATGGCTTTAAGTTTTCACCACGACACCAGGAGACTTATCAACAAGAGCTGATAGCCAAGAGCTTGGCTGGTGCTTCTCTGTCCCCATCAAGTCTCTTGAGTTACAGATTTATAACAGTTCTGAGTTCCTCTTGTGCTCAGCATTCAGAGAGGACCTGATTACGAGACAGGGCGATGTGATGATTCAGATCAGATTGTTTTTTCTAAAGAATGTGGTTAAAGTCCTGGCCAGACGCGCTGTAAGCTTCAACCCGTCTCGCGGAAGAAGAGAGGAATTAGAACATTTCAAGAGATTATTGTCATTTCAAAGAGTCTTTTTTTTTTGGCCGCACCACATGGCTTTCAGGATCTTAGTTCCCTGACCAGGGATCGAACCCCGGCCCTCGGCTGTGAAAGCACCGAGTCCTAACCACTGGACTGCCAGGGAAGTCCCTACAATAGATTGTCTTTTCAGAAACAGTAGAACTTGTTTTGTTTTACCAAAATTAAACATCAAAACATTTATATATTTAAAAGAACCCTCCTACACAGAAAAAATAAGTGAGATTTATATTTCACGCTTCTCTGAGCATTATTATTGAAGGCCAATTTCGAAATGCTTTGGGCTGTTATTTCATCTAATCCGATGGCTACTTATTTGCTTCTCAGAAGTTTTAAGAATCAAAATGTTAGAGTTGGATTATGGTGGTTCAGGATGTAAATCGTGTTTGATATACTTAGTGACATTTGTTTTATTATTAAAGCATCGTTCTAAAAAGGAAACATGTCCTCTCCTCCCCTGCTTTTTAAATCTTTAGGCTTCAAATGTAGATGTGAAGATGATGTGGTTAAAAGAAATCAGAAGTATTTTGTTGAAGCAACAGGAACTTATGACAGGTAAGTTCACGCATTCTCCAGAACAAGAAGTACAAGAACGGCTCAGTGACTCAGATTCTGTGATAATTTTTACAGGGAATGGGGCTGATATTTACTTTCTACTATTTATAATGAAATGGTTTGCTCAACTCATTAGTAGGAGATCAAGATGCAGGAGGCTGTTTAAACTATTTTGGAGAATGAATTTTACAATGGAAGATGAGCTCTAGTGCCTGAGAAGCAGTGGTGCAGTGATAGAGCAATCTGAATGTGTTAATTCTAAATGCTTCCCACGAGGCAACTCTGCTTAGGACCTCAGTAATCAGTGCTTGGTAATGTGGGCCTGGGGGTGGTGCTAGTTATAAACTTGAATTTCTTGAATAAAATATTACATGGTTCGACCCTTTTCTATATTCCAAATTCAGACTGGCCTTCCCTCTGGCTGTTTCAAGTCTGTGAAGGTGAACTCAAATGGGATTGGAGGGGGGGGGGGTGTGCATATGTGAAGGTCATTGGTCCTCAAGGAAGTAAGAAGTGTGGCTTCCGCACAATGCTTATATAATCTTTGTTTTATTTCACAGTTAAAAAACAAGAACAACATAATCAGTTAACAGAACAGAATCTTTCTTCTCAGCGGAATGAGTAAGTGATTATACTTTAAGAAATACCACTCTCCAATCTTCTGTTTTCCGTATATAACATGAAACAATGTAATTAAACTATCAGACAAAAATTACCTGGCCTTTTAGCAATAACTCATCAAATTCTATAAACACATTTTCTCAGTTCTGTCCTTGGACTTGCAGCCTGATAGTCCTTAGTAGTTATCCCACTGTTCCCCTGATGTTGAAAAGAATATAAGGAAGTGCCTTTGTTCAGGGAAACATCTTGACCGGGTCCAGGTGTGGATGGCGGCAAGAAAGAAGAAATTAACACATCCCCTCCCCCAGGAGATGTTTTGCAAGACTGATGGCCCTTTTTACTTTACTTCCTCCCCGCCTCTCACTATTATGCCTTTTTACTTTATTTCCCTCTCGGATTCTATAAAAGAAACTGGCATCCAGACCCTGATAAGATGGTTATTTTGAGACATTAGTCTGCCATCTTCTCGGTCTGCCAGCTTTCCAAATAAAGTCGTATTCCTTGCCTCAAAAAAAAAAAAAATAGTCTGGGCTAATTTTTAAACACGATTATAAGTGCTTTGTTCTCAGTATACCCTGGGGGGAGTTGCATGTAGGCTGCTAGCAAAAGCGGCTACACTCATAGCTTTCTCTTCAAAGTATTTCTGGGCACCTTCAATCTGATTGGAGAAGGAGAGGTATAAGAATGATGAAGTACTGGCAGCTAATACTGGCCTGCAGCTTTGTGGTCTCTTGATGGAGACCACTTGCTGGTGACTTGGCCTCTCTGTGTAGCTAGAGAGGAGGTCTGGATCCCCGGGGCGGAGGCTGTGGGGCGGGGGCTGTGCCTAGACACAACCACAACGTCTTTGAGGAAGGCAGCGGTCCTCAATGATAGCTTTGCTGCTGGTTTAGAGATGTGGCCATTGTATTCCGCCTCTAGGAATCTTAAAAGGTGGAGTTTCCATACAACATTTACATATATGCAGAAAGAATCCTCACGGTGATTCCAAAGCCTTGGCACAGAAATTCACCACGCAGCATCTGCATGATGTAAGGATCATTGAAGGACTTATTTAAAGTACTCTTTTTCAATGGTACAAATGAACTTATTTACAAAACAGAAATAGAGTCACAGATGTAAAAAATAAACTTACTGTTACGGGGTCGCGGGGAGGTGAGAGAGGGATAAATTGGGGGATTGGGACTGACATATATATACGACTATAGATAAAATAGATAACTAATAAGGACCTACTGCACAGGGAGCTCTACTCAATACTATCTAATGACCTATCTGGGAAAAGAGTCTAAAAAAGAGTGGATATATGTATATGTATGACTGATTCACTGTGCTGTACAGCAGAAACTAATACAACATTGTGAATCAACTGTACTCCAATAAAAATAAAAATACTCTTTTTCTCTGTTGCACATCATCTTTCACAGGTAGCTAAGATCAGGTGCAAAGTATGTTGATTCATCTGAGGCTTTAGGAGAACCATTTTAGTTTATTTTTTATTTATTTATTTTTGGCTGCATTGGGTCTTTGTTGCTGCGGACAGGCTTTCTGTAGTTGTGGCGAGCGGGGGCTACTGTTCGTTGCAGTGCGCGGGCTTCTCATTGCGGTGGCTTCTCTTGTTGCAGAGCACGGGCTCTAGGAGCACAGGCTTCGGTAGTTGTGGCACACGGGCTTAGTTGCTCCACGGCA
Source organism: Leucopleurus acutus (assembly GCF_964270905.1). Lineage (NCBI taxonomy): Eukaryota > Metazoa > Chordata > Mammalia > Artiodactyla > Delphinidae > Leucopleurus > Leucopleurus acutus. The sequence continues at coordinate 119,638,225 of NC_139148.1, read as the reverse complement.
TGTGAGATCTTCCTGGACCAGGCCTCGAACCTGTGTCCCCTGCATTGGCAGGTGGATTCTTAACCACTGCGCCACCAGGGAAGCCGCAGGAGAACCATTTTAAAATCATGGTGGAAGTCTTTATTTTCCACGGTTCACAATACTCAGTGTTTTATCATGTATTCTGGAAGTAAAGTCTTTAGATTTCATGGAGCAATTGACTCTATAGTAGCTGATACAACTCAGCAGTATTAATCAGATTGAGGTTTCATTGTCATTCACATACACTTTGCCTAATTCATTGAAGTTAAAAGTTCATAGAACAGTAGGGTTTTTTTGTTGTTTATATTTTTCCAACTTATTGAGTTATAGTTGACAATTAAAATTATATACGTTTAAAGAGTATAATTTGATACCATATGCTAACACATATATATGGAATATAAAAAAAAAAAGGTTCTGAAGAACCTAGGGGCAGGACAGGAATAAAGATGCAGACGTAGAGAGTGGACCTGAGGACATGGGGAGGGGGAAGGGTAAGCTGGGACGAAGTGAGAGAGTGGCATGGACCTATATACACTACCAAATGTAAAATAGATAGCTAGTGGGAAGCAGCCACATAGCACAGGGAGATCAGCGAGGTGCTTTGTGACCACCTAGAGGGGTGGGATAGGGAGGGTGGGAGGGAGATGCAAGAGGGAGGAGATATGGGGATATATGTATATGTATCGCTGATTTCACTTTGTTATAAAGCAGAAACTAACACACCATTGTAAAGCAATTATACTCCAATAAAGATATTTTAAAAAAAGAGTAAAATTTGATGATTTGACATACATATACACTGTGAAATAATCAACACAATCAAGCTAATTGACATATCCATCACCTCACATAGTTATCCTTTTTTGTGTCTGTGGTGAGAACATTTAGCATTTACCTCTTAGCAAATTTTGGGTATACAATATAATATGAAACAGGGATTTTAAACAATATACCTGCCTTGGGTCCAGAAAGGAGCCTTTTCTTTCCATGCTGGCTTGGATCCCAGGATTAAAGCTTTTGTATATTATGAGCTGTTATCACACAGACTTAAATAAGGGGGAAAATCAGCTCTGTTTGAATGGATTCTTAGACTATGTTCTTAACACATGGTATTAGTAGAAGAAATACCATTTAAAATTTCTTATTACTCTTAAACTGAAAAAAAGCTTACCAGTTTTTACATATTTACTGTTTCAGAAGGCAACAGGGAGCTTTTATAGGTGCTGAGGAAACTGACTTGGAGCACACCAGCGCTATGGTGGAAGTCGGTGAGGCCATCGCGTCAGTTCGGGCAGAAGCAAATACAGGTATGTGTAATGCTCATCCGAAGGCAGAATTCATGGCTGTGCAAATTGTTTCCTCCCGTTGTTAACTTGAGAAATCTACCCATCTATTCACTTTATATGGAGAAAACAAAGTTAACCCATTTTTAGAAGACTCTTCTGTCTTGTGTATATGCAAGATACTCGGCTGAGCAGAGGTTGTCAGAGTGTGGTCCGTGGACCAGTAGCATCAGCATCACCTGGAAACTTGTTAAGAAGGCAAATGCTCTGGCTCCATCCCAGACCTTCTGAATCAAAAACTCTGGGAGTGAGACCCAGCCAGCTGTAATGTAACAAGTTCTTCATGTGATTCTTTCTGGAACCTTCTCAAGTTTGGGAGCCCCTCCTACACAGGATACAGAGGTGAATAAAACACATCCTGCTTCAAGGGATGCACACTTGCTTGACTCACTGTAAGTTTAATGAATAGAGAAGAGTCATTTACAGCTCAGGAATATTTCTTTTTATTTTGCAAATTGGGTCATTTAAAGGGATTTAAAACAATTTGTTTAATTTAACAAACATAACAGCCTGTGTGCCAGAAACTGTGCAGTACTCTGGGCATACAGGCTAACTGAGATACACTCAGCTGCCATCCCCACGAAGCTAGGAGAGTAGAAAGATAATGCAAAAAGCAATGAAAATTCAATTTGATAGTGTGATAACAGGGAAGGCGCTTCCGAAGCACCTGCAAGGGTCACCTCAACAACTCTGGGATCAACAGCATAGACTTCCCTGAAGAAATGCCTAACGGGGTGCCTGATACTCAGTGCTTAAATATGATGTTCCTTAATCTGGAAGACTTCTCTACTGGCTGAGGAGAAACAAGGAACAACAACCTTGCTCAGCTTCAGTTCTCCATTTACGTTCAGTTCTCCACTTCCCTCAGGTCATCTATACTGTGGCCCCCTGAGCCATCAGGAGGGAGCCTAGTACCACTGCCTTCACTTGACAGATGAGGAAACCAAGTCAGAGAAAGTTAACATGACTCTTCCAAGGTTACATGAATAGTTTAGTGTGGCCAAGATGAAATGCTGTCATTTCTCTGCCTATATCAGATTGCTTCATCCATACCAGTTCAATGCATTTTATTAATTAAGCATCTCTTGCAGGCAGGTTCTTATGAGACACACAATGTGTAACACGTGGTTCCTGCCTAATAAAAGAGATACGGCAAGTCCGATATAACAATATTACCAGGTAGAATGTTATAAGTGCTATTTAAGTGGGACCAAGAAGAATGCTATAGAAAGAATTTTTGGAAGAGGTGATTTTCTATAAGAAGGGATAAATGTTCTCTGGAATGTTATTTAACTTATTATTATCTGTAATAACTCCCACCACCCCCAACAGGAAACTATCCTAAAAAGTAAAAGAAGTGTAGATATTCTAGGCCCTTTCTGAAATATCAGAAATTCTAAACTAGTACAACCTCATTGGAGGTTTTATTACAAAAGATATTATTCTTGGACCATTGAAGGGTATGGCCTTGATTATTACACTTCATTTTACTTCTCTCCTTGTGGTGGACCAGTAACTGCCACCCTCCATGTTTTTCTTACAGTTTGGACTGAGATGTCGTCACCTTCAGAAATCTCTGTTGAGCCTGAGGAATGGCCCAGTAACTATTTCTACTCTTCTTATGATGACAATGAAGAAGAAAGGCCTCTAATGGTTAGTAATGACATATTAAGATAAATAAAAACCCTTCAAGCAATTTTATTGATGAAATAGGTGAGGCACATAGGGGCAATCCTTTGTCAGTATCCTTGAGGTCATGAGGTCATTTCCACAGCCAAAAGATTTGAATCAAGTCTTACTGTGAACATTCAGTAAGCACTTTTATCTCTGTGAGAACTTGTTTGAGCTATACATGGAGCTCCTACTGAAGTTGATGAGATAGTCAATCATTCCAAGTCCCATATCGTGACCAATTTTATCTTTAATTGAGCTTCACCACTCTGTTTTCAATCTGGGCATGTGAGATAAAATCAGAGCACAAAGGAGGTTCAGATATACTTAGAAATCAGTTTAGATTCCAGATTAGAAAGTATAGGAAATAAACATTACACATTAAAAACTATTTAATACCATCTGGGGAATATATTTTAGTGGGCTGTCAAAAAACATGCTAAGGCTACAGATCTCAGCATATCACAGCAAGAGGGCACCCCATGAAAGTAAAGGTTGCTTTAGGGTAAAAGGAAGTGTTTTATAGAAGAACTAGTTTGCAGTGTTGTTAGGATCCTGGTGGATTATTAGAGGGGAGTTAGGACTGTTTAGGATAAATCTCCAATTTTCTGAAGTCACCAGGGTGGAGGGTGGGAACGGTGCTTTGTAGTGGCCTGTTCCTTGGTGCTTTTCAGAGGAGTAAATCCAGTTTGGCAGTTCTGGTGTTGGGGTAAGGGAGTAATGGCATGGAGAATCCCAAAGGTGCATCGACGCTGGAATGCTTTCTTTTAAAAAGCAACAGAATATTCTTTCCACTAATAAGACAGTGAGCATAATTTGTATTTGTATGGTCGTTTACAGTTTTCAAAGTGATTTCACACTGAATATTCATAGTCTTAGTGAGGCTTTATTCCCTCCCACTGGAGGAGGAGGAGGCCGAAGCTCAGAGCTGGTAAGAGGTTTGTCCAGCGTTCGTTGTCTAGACTGGCAGTGCTCAAACGTTTTAATGAATTTACATTTTTGAAACCAAAAAAATCTAGTGAGAAGAGTGGCATTTGAAATATTTTTGCAGCCTAAAAAATAAAAAGTAAATAAGGGACTTCCCTGGCGGTCCGGTGGTTAGGACTCTGCGCTTCCAGTGCAGGGGGCATGGGTTCGACCCCTGGTCAGGGAAGTGGTATCCCGCAAGCTGCACAGTGCAACCAATAAAAAAAATAATAATAAATGAAATATTTTTGCAAATTTCTTTAACATCTGGCTTCAGAAAAGACAGCTGGATTCTCATATTTGCGTTTGCATTCAGTCTGTTGTGCTATCACACATTCGGTGGCCTCTTGAAAACTCCCCTGTAGACTTGTGAGAGGATGAGAGTGAAAAAGGCAAATAATATATTTAGCTTTAACCCTTGCAGACCCTTGGAACTCCCAACGGTCAGCCTCCCAAACTTTGAGAATTGCTGATTTAGACGAATAAATAAAAAGAACTTCATTTCCTGAAGTAACATTATCTGAGGACAGGAGGGGTCATTGTTCAGATGTGAGCAGTAAGTCAAGGGAAGCCAGTTGGGATTTCAATGTTTGCTGTAAATGATGCTCTATGAAGGGATTGTCAAGAACCGAGAAAGCCTTCAGTAAGCATTTTTCCAGCTATGGTGTCAGAAAATAAAGCAAATATGCCAAATTGATTAATACTTTCATCATAGGGGATGGGAATGTAGAAAAACCTACTAGCTCTCCTCTCTTCTCCCAAGAATTCCCTGAGTTGTGCTACTAAGGAAAACATACAAGGGACAATATAGTGCATTCCATACCCCCTCAATTAAATAACACCCAACCTAGAAAGCAAAACAGGTTGGAATGAGCTGATCTTTTAGCCTCGCTTTATCAAGTCAAAAACAAGAAATAATGGGTGCTGCTTCCCTTGTAGAGGCCGGTGTCGGAGATGGCTGTCCTATTTTAATGAAGCTACTCTGTTAAATGGCAAGTAGCTCTTTCCTGCCTGCTCCTCGGCCCATTTGATAAAAATACTGCTCAAAAGACGTTCAGCCCGAGTGATGCGGATAATGTTTTCAGGTTAATTCCTTTGGACGTGCAAAGAATCAACACCACTTAATTATTTCTTTCCTTTTATTTTAAAAAAGTTTTAATTATGGTACTCTTACTCTTTAAAATCATATATTCAATGTATAAGATACTGTGCTGGAAAAATTCTCATCTCAGAATACGTTTGGACTTGAAGATTACTATTTCTTCTCTGTCTACCTTGTAACCAGATGCAATCAGTGTGCCTTGGATTATTTAGCTTATTAATGAATCAAGTTAAAATTATAGCTGCAAAAAGATTAAGGCCAAGTAAAGCACAACATTATGGTTTAATATGCTTTTATTGGACTAAGCTTTTGTGCGCATTATTTTTACCTGTGCAAAACGATAACAAAGCAAGGAGTCCTTTTGGGGGCGTTAGTAAATCTTTGTTCAGGGCCATTGCCTTTTTTATGTGCCAAGATAATTATTTTTAATGAGAGTAGTTTACAAATAACAGTATTTAAAAATTATCTTCATGCTTGTTTTTTTCTGGATTTATGTTTATTATTCATGTAACTTAAATCAGCTGTGCTCTGTTATTTTCTGTGTAGTTCATGCTGTAATGCTCTTTTTGCAAATAAAAATTAATTCTTCAGGTTAAATAAACACATGTCCTGCTTTTTTTTTTTTTGCCATCACAAACTGCTCTGTGTTTGTTTGTTACTTCAAAGCCGCTGCAGCTAACCACATTTACCATTGACGTAAAGAATGAAGTCTGTACGTCACAGAACAGGCACTTACGCAAGTAGTTTTGCATTCAAATTTGTAATGTCACTTTTCAAAACAACCTTACAGTCTCCAGGCAAATATAAAGCCCTAGCAGATTGCAGGAAGAGAGGCTCAGAAGACCTCCTGATTAGAAATGGAGATGTCATTCAGCTTCTCCGTGAGGATGCTGAGGGTCAATGGTAGGTGAATTCTCCATGACTATGTTGACCTCCGCCTGGGGCACACGGATATCTAATCAATTGTTCTGCTTTACTTGTATCTTTGTTATACAGTCTCAAGAAGCAGAAATAACACATTTCTTATCAGTGTTTCATTTTCATTGCTTCAGCCATGTCTATATAGCTCACTGAAAGGAATGTTAACCTTTGGTGAGTGAAAAATGCTTTGAAAGAATGAAATGCTATGAGTCTGCATGCTCTTTTGTGGTTTACCTTTGGCTCAGATGTTTCAGCTGATACGTCAGGCTTTGTAATGGCTACAGATCACATTACATTAGGTCGTTTAAGTCATGCATTAATTCATCACATGTTTAATGAATGCCCACTATGTGCCAGGGACCATGTTCGCTACTTTACAACATAGCCACACTTTGCTTTATCAGTTCGAATACTGACTTTTTAGTCTTATCATTCTATCCTCATGCGTTTGACTTTATACAGCACTGATTGCAAAGATGCTTCTGCCAGATATGCTGTTTAATTATAGAGAACCCAAAGCAAGAAGGAAATATTATTTGGAAGAGGACTGAATGAAACTTCCATAAAGCTTTTGGAAATTTTATATGAAATAATTCTGCCTTCATTGTGTCAATAACTTTAACTGAAGTGCTACATTGACTGTGTACTCTGACCCTAAAGGGGGAAGAGTGTACACCTGACGGTGAAATTAATGATGGATCATTAACATAATAACCATTTTTGCTAGTGAGCTAAGTCTTTTGTAGTCAGAGGACTCAAGCACAGTGTCATGAAGGTCTTTGAATACGTGCAATAGTTTGTGAAAATCTGAGCTTTAATGCAACGTATATGTTAATTTTATTACCTTATATTACCATTATTGGCTACTAATTAGTTTATTATTTAGGTTGATGAAAAATCTAAACAGAAGAAAAGAAGATCTGATTCCAGGGAACAGTTTGCAGGGGTTTTTTTTTGTTTGTTTGTTTCTTTTAATTTATTTATTTTTGGCTGCGTTGGGTCTTTGTCGGTGCGTGCAGGCTTTCTCTGGTTGCGGCGAGCGGGGGCTACTCTGTTGCGGTGTGCGGGCTTCTCATTGCGGTGGCTTCTCTTGTTGTGGAGCATGGGCTCTAGGTGCCTGGGCTTCAGGAGTTGTGGCTCACGGGCTCTGGAGCGCAGGCTCAGTAGTTGTGGCACAGGGCTTAGTTGCTCCGTGGCATGTGGGATCTTCCCAGACCAGGGATCGAACCCGTGTCCCCTGCATTGGCAGGTGGATTCTTAACCACTGTGCCACCAGGGAAGCCCCAGTTTGCAGGTTTTAATCGGTGACTATAGGTTTCAGAATGCCAAAGTTACAGGTATAATATGAATTTGACTGTATGCTATTTGTTTAAAGGCTAAAAATTTTAAAGCTCCACCAAATATGTAATTGGCATAGGGTAAGAACCTCTGTGCACTTAGAAATAGAGCTGCAAGCATATTATGTTAGCTAGGATTTAATTTTTTCCCTTAATAGTTTTAAATTAATGAATAGAGATGTTTTAAACATGTTAAACTTTTCTCTACAAGGTTGATAGGTTTGAAAGAAAGTTTCATGTACAGTGCTGTCTTATAAGAGATCCTTCAGAACTAAATACTGATGATATGATTTTAAGGAACCAGCCTTACTGTCCAAGGATGCTTCACCAGTGTGTTTTTACTCAGTTCTAAGAGCATGCTATTTCCTTATGGTAGGTTTCTGCTACACGTTTGTGCATGCATGTGCGCACGCACACACGCACAAACATACCCTGTGTCTGTTCCCAAGACTTAATGTGTGAAGATATTACGAAGCAATGAGAATGTTCCTTTCTATTAACCCATGCATTAGTACATGAAATTTCTGTACACAAACCAGTATTCTTATCAATTTTTCACCTGATACTGAGCTATCTATAAAAAGGCAGCACAAAAACAACAACAACAACAAATTTGTCTGTGAACAAGATTATTATTATTATATGTACATATTTCCTTTGAATTCCTAGTTTTGGACTTGTATTTGAATTCTAGGTGATGTTACCTTGTGTTTAAATGAATCTAATAGGCCAGGAGTAACTTACTTGGTTCTAAATTTCATTTATGACATGAAACAAAATCTAAGGGTGATAGGGCTCAATATAAATATTGGGTCACACGGGAATCCCCAAAATAGAGTCACTTCTTGTTTGTGTTTTTGTTTGTTTGTTTGTTTGTTTCTCTAAATCTGGGCCACCTTTCAAAGGTTTTTTTTTTTTTGATAATTATTGAATTACTGAATTATTTAGACAATTAGTAATCAGAAAAGTCTGATAGGCCAACAACCTGAACCAGTTGGCATTTATTCAAAATTGACACCCAACAACTGCAGAATACACCATTATTTTTAAGTATACATGGAACATTCACCAAGATAGATTATACGTTGGATCACAAAAGAAATAATAAATTTCAGAAGATAGGAATCATATAAAGTCTCAAAAGATATTATATTAGAAATAGATTATCCCTAAATATTTGGATATTAAATAATACACATCTAAACAACACATGGGACAAAGAGGAAATCACAAGAGTAATTATAATGATTTAAAGTTGTATGAAAATGAAATGTGACATATCAAAATTTGGGGATGCAGCTCAAGAGGGAAGGAAATGTAGGGAATTGTATAGCTTTAAATTAAGTACTTGTATTACATGCTTCAAAAGTCAGTATAATTTGCCATATTAATATAATGAATTGGAAAATTATATAATCATTTCAGTAGATACAGAAAAGCACTTGACAAAACTCCATACTCATTCATGATAACAACTCTCACCACACTAGGAATAAAGGGAATAATGTGTGCTTGTGAAAAATCACAGTTAACCTCATTCTTAATGATGAAATATTGGAAGCTTTTGCCCCTAAGATTGGGAATAAGCCAAGGATATTCATTCTCACCATTTCTATTTAACATTATATTGGAAGTCCTAGCCAGTGCCATAACTCAAGATAAAGAGATAAAGGAACCAAAATATTAGAAAAGAGACAACGCTATCATGCTTAGCAGATCATGTGTATGTATGAAACCATTGGGAATCTCTACACAAAAAGACCCTATTAGAAGTAATAAGTGAATTTTATAAGGCCATGGTATATAAAATAATTATAAAAAATAAACTGTAATTCTATATCCTAGCAACAAAGAATTAGAAAAAAAGAAATAAAAAATACCATTTACATTAGTAATATAAAATATAAAATAAATATGAATAAATCTAACAACAGATGTCTAAGGCTTCTATACTGACAACCACGAATAATTGCTGGGGTATATTTAAGATGACCTACTAAAAGGAGAGATATACCATATTCGAGGATTGGAAATCTCATTGTTAAGAAATCCATTGTCCCCAAATAGACAGTTAATGAAGTCAAAATCTCAGCAAGCCCTTTTGGAAGAAAAAATAAAGACAAGTATATTCTAAAATGTATATGGAAGGCAAAAAACAACCCAGAACAGAGGAATCTCAGAAATCTTGAGGATTTACATACCTGATTTCAAAACCTACTAAAAGGCTACAGTAATGAATACAGTGTGGTATTGGTTTAAGTACAGAAAAATAGAGTTCAAAAATAGACCCACAGGGGGCTTCCCTGGTGGCGCAGTGATTGAGAGTCCACCTGCCGATGCAGGGGACACGGGTTCGTGCCCCGGTCCGGGAAGATCCCACAGGCCGCGGAGCGGCTGGGCCCGTGAGCCATGGCCGCTGAGCCTGCGCGTCCGGAGCCTGTGCTCCAAAACGGGAGAGGCCACAGCAGTGAGAGGCCCGCGTACCGCAAAAAAAAAAAAAGAAAAGAAAAATAGACCCACGGGGACTTCCCTGGTGGCGCAGTGGTAAAGAATCCGCCTGCCAATGCAGGGGACACGGGTTTGAGCCCTGGTCCGGGAAGATCCTATGTGCCGTGGAGCAACGAAGCCCGTGCGCCACAGCTACTGAGCCTGCGCTCTAGAGCCCGTGAGCCACAACTACTGAGTCCGCACGCCACAACTACTGAAGCCCACGCACCTAGAGCCCATGCTCCACAACAAGAGAAGCCCCCCGCAATGAGAAGCCCACGCACCGTAACGAAGAGTAGCCCCCGCTGGCGGCAACTAGAGAAAGCCAGCGCGCAGCAATGAAGACCCAACACAGCCAAAGATAAATAAATAAAATAAAATTTTAAAAGAATTTTAAAAAATAGACCCACATATATATAACTGATTAATGTTTAATCAAGGTGTCAAGTCAACTGAATGGGGAAAGGAAGGTTGTTTTAGCAAATTGTGCAGGAGCAACTGGGTATCCACATTAAAAAAAAATGAGCCACCATCCCTACACCTCACTCCATACACAAAAATTAATTTCAGTTGCATCATAGACCTAAACATAAAAGCTAGAATCATAAAGCTTCTAAAAGCACAGGACAACATCTTCATGCCTTTGAGCAGTTAACCATTTCTTTCTTGTAAATTATACAGGGCAGAAAAAGTACTAACCATAAAAGAAGAGTATCAGACAAACACAAAGAAACATTGCACGTGCTGAATTGAGCACTTTCCACTTTAAAAATGTATATGTGTTCGAATAAGGTAAAACCTAAGATAGTGACATTTTGAACACTTTCAAAAGCCAGATAGTTGTAATGAATCATATATTCCCCTCAAATTAACTGATTCCATCTTACACATTAAAGAGTTAAGTTTGAAAATAAATATGGCCAGCTTTCTGCCAACTGCTTTATGCTTATTTAAGTGGTTAATGAGAGAGAGAGACAAAGAAACACATGAGCCACTTAAAATACATACTCGAAGAGCTGTGTAAATTAAATATATAAATCATTTTTTAATGAAGCATATTTTATAAGCCAATAAAGCCATGAAATAAGAGTGCAGTGTATATACTAGAAAATAATGGCCTTTCTTGTACTCAGGTCTCCAAAATTCAAAATTGAAAACACCAAGTGCATTCATCTAACTTCCATATAATATTAGCATTTGTATTCAACATTAGGAACACTCAGTAGATTTTCCATAAATTTTATCATCATCATTTTAAATATAGAGCCAGGTGTCCTCATAGTTAATTCAGGACAAAGTTAATTACGTTCAGTTTTAGCTAACAGTAATGCAGGACATGTAAAATTACATATATGATTAGTTTTAATTTGAAATGATTCCATTACTGTAACTAATCACAGTAGGTTTAGGGCTTGTGCTTATTTTTCAGTCAGTGAAGGGCTTACTATACATTTGTTAACATACATACACTTTATTTGGAAAAAATAACATTATTCTTTTCAGTTTTATTTTCTACCATCAGTACACTTTTTCAATATCCTTTTCTTTTTTGCAGTGTCATCAGGAGAGTTAAGTGTAATGGATTGATATACCATCAGCATTTAAAGCATGTATTACTCTCTTGGTATGACATGCTACTAGATAAGGTGACAAGGTCCCATAGTTCCCTGTTCTCTAGAAAGTTCTGACTTCGGAAGTTTTAAAAATATACATTACTTTCAAATAACATGGATTTATGACAGATCGAATTGACAAATCAGTACTTGGTAGATTTTGGTTGAATGCTATATCAAGTGGTCTTGACTGAGATCTGTTCCTCATTACATTGCATAGAGCAAAATAGTATAATGTGGCCTACAAAAATATATTGTACTGTGTGTCAGTTAATGGATTAGGAAATGAAAGTTGATCGCATATGTAACTGTCAACAGCACTTAGGTTTCAAAATATGTATTAGAGTATCTTATTTGAAATCTGGCAAATGGAATGTAAAGGTCTCTCCGTTAATTATGTGCTTAACATGTTTCATCTATATGCACACAGCATAATTCATACAATATTCGGGAAATCTGGTTTTAGGAGATGTGAATTCTGTTTATTTTGCTTCTAGTGAAGTTATGCCGTTCATGAAATAGATGCCTTTAATAAATCACTATGTAACAGAATAACGACTTTCAAATTAAAATAAACAACCAGAAGACATCACCTTTGAATTTATGATGGACCTTTTGAATCCTCACAGTTAGTGTTAGAAGTCATAGCACAGACAACATTTTTGGCCTTAAAAGTCACGAGTATTAACATCATTCTTCATTATTTTGTAGATGCTGCTCTGAGTAACACAAGGAAACTAAGTTCCCCTTGAATTAAAGGAGAATGAATAGACTTTAAAAAATAAGATTTCCTTTGAAGGTATGAACTAGATTACAGTTCTTAAAAGTGTTACAGATAAACAGCACAAGAGTCAGGATGATCCTATGCTACCCATGACATTCACAGAACTTCCTCAGGACTGAGGTGGACTTCGTCATTCACAGTTTGTCTCATTCTTGCAAGAAGCCATCTTCACACCTTCCAATCCCCCCAGGTGAAAAGTGCAGTGTTATTTTGTTTCCAAGTAGGGTTTTTCATGGCATGCATTCAGATTCTATCTAAACAAAACAAAACAAAAATCCAAAGAGAGAAGCGAGATAATCAGAGATTTTAAACCCCTTTGGTAATTGTTAGGATATGTTATTATTTAATTTTGTTAACTATGTGACTATAATGTACCAAAGGGATACGTTCTGAAGGACCTCTTTTGCACTTGGACTGGTATTTAGGGTTGTCAGAGCTGTCTTAATGGTTCTAAAAAGACCCAAAGCTAAAAATCCTGCGGTTAGGATGTGTTGAAGTTTACACTTTATGCATTGAAATTTAGATACATCATAGCTTTAAGTTAAATATTCATATTTGCACAAGAGGTGTTCCTGTAACAAAGCTCTGCTTTCCAGTGTCTTTACTTGCTTTTGAATTTTCTAGAAAAATCTATTCTAGTGCAGGTTTTCTTAAGTTATATTGTGTTTCTTCCTGTGGTTTTTCTTTGATAATACATGTATAGATGCCCTTCTTTTAAATATGTAAACAGTGAGATCACTTGTTTTAAAGCACAGGCCCAGTTGTTGCATGCAGTGTTGAACTTAGGCTTGGCGTATTTTATATTATGGGCCACTGAAGACGATGGTTTGAAACTGCTGCCTTTTGAATCATGGATCGTGAGTTTTACTATCAAGTTGGCATATTAGGTGCATGGTTTTTGATGATTGGTTTTACAGAAAACAACACAATAACTATATAATACATAAATTATCTTTTAAGTAGGTTTGTGTATCATGTCAAATCATAGTTTATTTCAGTGGTATCATTAGATGTAACCATTTATATGACAAACCAATTGTATTTTATTCAAAGTTACCTGTAAATTATAAATCTTCTAATGTCAAATTGCTGGAATTTGTGATGGTTGATTTATAACTGACTCATGAAAATGTCCATATGTTTGATATTTCAATGAATGCTTCTGCAACAATAACAACAACAACAAAATGATATTAAAATACATTTCTTTTGTGTGCTGACCCTGTGGTTAGAAGACAGAACTAGGAGATAAAATCTTTGAATAATGATGCCCCTCTGCACAAGGCATCTTATTTTCATGGTATTAAACTAGGGATTTTAATCATTTAAGACAGTACTGAGTTCTATATATTCAAACATACAGTGTGGTCTTTTAATGTTTTAATCACTGTACAATGAATGCTATATTTGTACATGTATTTGTAACTGCACTGTATTAATTTTTTCAGGTTTATAAATGTGTATTACTATGAAACATAGCAGCAATTTCCTTTTAAGTCTTCAAATTTTAATTACGTTATAAATGTACTTAAAAAGTAAATGTACTTGCATTAATTCCACATTAAAAATATCCAACCTTAAACTCACTCATATATTTTTTTCGGTTTAGTATAGTATCATTGAAAACTCCTTTCCTTTTTTTTTTTTGTTGAAGTATAGTTGATTTACAATGCTGTGTTAATTACTGCTGTACAACAAAGTGATTCAGTTATACATATATATATTCTTTTTTATATATAATATATATTCTTTTCCATTATGGTTTATCACAGGATACTGAATACAGTTCTCTGTGCTATACAGTAGAGTAGGACCTCGTTGTTTATCCATCCTATGTATAATAGTTTGCATCTGCTAACCCCAACCTCCCAATCCATCCCTCTCCCACCCCCTCACCCTTGGCAACCACAAGTCTGTTCTCTATGTCCTTGATTCTGTTTCATAGATACGTTCATTTGTGTCTTATTTTAGATTCCACATATAAGTGATGTATGATATTTGTCTTGCTCTTTCTGACTTACTTCACTTAGTATGATAATCTCTGTGTCCATTCATGTTGCTGCAAATGGCATTATTTCATTCTCTTTTATGGTTGAGTAGTATTCCATTATATATATGTACCACATCTTCTTTATCCATTCATCTGTCCATGGACATTTAGGTTGTTTCCATGTCTTGGCTGTTGTGAATAGTGCCGCTATGAACATAGGGGTGCATGGATCTTTTTGGATATATGCTCAGGAGTGGGATTGCTAGATCATATGGTAATTCTATTTTTAGTTTTCTGAGGAACCTCCACACTGTTTTCCATAGTGGCTGCACCAATTTATATTCCCACCAACAGTGTAGGAGGGTTCCTTTTTCTCCACACCTTCTCCAGCATTTGTTATTTGTAGACTTTTTGATGATGGCCATTCTGATGATGGGTGTGAGGTGATATCTCATTGTAGTTTTGATTTGCATTTCTCTGATAATTAGTGATGTTGAACATCTTTTCATGTGCCTATTGGCCATCTGTACTTCTTCTTTGGGGGAATGTCTATTTAGGTCTTCTGCCCATTTTTGAATGGGTTGTTTTCTTTTTTTTTTGATTGTTGTTGAGTTGTATGAGCTGTTTGTATATATTGGAAATTAGGCCCTTGTCTGTTGCATCATTTGCACGTATGTTCTCCCAGTTTGTAGGTTGTCTTTTCGTTTTGTTTATGGTTTCCTTTGCTGTGCAAAAGTTTGTAAGTTTGATTAGGTCCCATTTGTTTATTTTTGTTTTTATTTCTATTGCCTTGGGAGACTGACCTAAGAAAACATTGGTACGATTTATGTCAAAGAATGGAAAACTCCTGTCCTTTCATTTATTAGTGATACAGTAAAGACACAGTAAGTATTTTGAGTTAAATGCTTACCTTCAGATTTGTCATAAAATTGTAATAAAGAAAGAGAATGAGCTCAATGATAGACAAAATACAATAGAACAAAGAAAACCCAGAAACAGTCTTACATATATTTAATTTGCTGTATTGATGGATGTAGCATTGCATGTGGGGAAATAAGGGACTGTTTAATAAATGATGCTAGGAAATGTAGAAGGAAATGTTTACTTTCAGCCTTGCTTCTCTGAGAGAGACAGAGACAGAGAGACACAGAGACACAGAGATCTGACCAGAACTAGGATAAAATATTTTGCTTAAAAAATTTCTTTACCCAAATTTGTAGGATAGCAGTTTCAGGGGTTAGATAGCCATGTTTATGAGTGGATATTTCCACACACTGAAAAAATCTGCTTCCATGTGATGGAGCCCAAGGAAAGCTGGAAAGCATTTAGATACCCACAGTTGTTTTCTGAACCGTTGCTTGCTTTTGCAAAGGGTTCTTAGTTGGGTTTGCCAGACTTAATCTCTTCCACAGCCCATTAGGGAGCTAGAAGTATGCCTTAATATAGAGGGGGAATCAAAACCTATCAAACTGGTTTGGTTGAATCTTCCATTTCTCAAAAACTCAGATTGTTTCGGATGTCTTAATGAACATCCCATGACAGGATCAACTATTCCTTTTTGCCTTTAATTTTATTTTGAGCTTTTTTTTTTTTTTTTTTTTTTTTTTTTTTTTGCGGTACGCGGGCCTCTCCCTGCTGTGGCCTCTCCCGTTGCGGAGCACAGGCTCCGGACGCGCAGGCTCAGCGGCCATGGCTCACGGGCCCGGCCGCTCCGCGGCATGTGGGATCCTCCCGGACCGGGGCACGAACCCGTGTCCCCTGCATCTGCAGGCGGACTCTCAACCACTGCGCCACCGGGGAAGACCTATTTTGAGCTTTTTTGAGGAAGCACCGTTGGTGAACTACTTACTCAAGCATTTAATCCATCTTCAAGAACTCCTTGAGGACTTCCCTGGTGGTCCAGTGATTAAGACTCCACGCTTCCACTGCAGGGGACATAGGCTCAATCCCTGGTTGGGGAAGTTCCGCATGCCACGTGGCAGCCAAAAAATAAAAAAAAGAACTCCTTGAAAATTAAAATGTGTATTCAAGTCTTTATTCCTGTGTTGGCTGAAGAGTAAGTATTATTGTTGACATTTCCAAAATTACACATGAATCTCACAATATAGATTATGTAGTTGTTTTAAAAGCCTCCCCAACTTCCAGGCTACAGTATTCTCTTAAGAAGAGAGAAAGTTTCAGAGTATATATTTGAAGGTGTAAGGGAGTATGAGAAATGCTCCACCTGAAAAGAAATTAGGTCAGTGATTTTGTCTGAGGTTTAGTCAGAAATCAATCCAGTTTCACTTAACAGACTTTCTCTGAAAAAAATGCATATTATTAGTAGGTATTAGAACACAGGAACGTGCTTCCCTTAGGAGCAGTAGACTCCAGAGTGCTCAGTGAATCAAGTGTCAAGCAATTAATTGTCAAAACAAGTCATTTTTATTACCTTTCAGTACACTTCCCTGCGTTGATTTGGAATGATCAGTTTGCAGTTGGTCTTATGGGGCCTGCCCAAGGACAGCAAACAAACCAACCAACCAGTGTCACAGACAAAACGTAAACCCTTTATATTGTTCAAGAGGAAATGAATAGAAGTGACAATAGTCTTTTTAAAAAAAAGTAATTCCTTTTTAGTTCAAAATGTATTTTCTATATTAAAGCTCATGACACACTCAAGTCTAAAGTTTTCCCTTGTACTTGGTGAGGGACTACCTAATATATGTTGATCACCTCATTTTCACATATATGAATTTGCACTTTAAATTCTGAAGAGATAATTTCAGCAAATGTACACCAAATAGGACTAATAATGTGCATTGAGAACAGCCAATGAAGCTGGACTTTGTGAAGATGAATTCCTTAAGGTAAATGAAACTTTCCTTAAGCCCAAACCCAAATAAAATGTAAACTGTTTCAAAGACACGTTTCATCTAAGTATTTCTGAGATAGACTCACTAACTCAATTACTCCAAAAATAACCAAACAAATAAAACCAGGCTGGAGTGAAAGTCAGAAAGATCTGAAGCATGAAGAGAGCTCGACATGCTGAGAGTTATCTAAGTCAATATTTCCTTTTTATCTCAGTTTGATAGTGAATGTGCTCTTTTACATGGCAAGCTATGAGAACAAATAAAATTTTAGTAACTAAGTGAACTGTAACTTTTCAACCATGACAAAAATGACTTAAAAGGGAAAAATCCTAGTGGATGTTTTGGAATCTAATGTTAGAAGCTAAAGTGGTCTCTTTACTGACCTTAGAGAAGACACAGAGCTATACCTATACATTTGGAACTAGTTTCAAAATACCTGAATTCAATGCAAAACAGCCATTTTACATGAGTATTAGTAGCTTTAAAATCTGCCTGTATTTCTAAAAATACCAAGTGTTAGAAAAAAATATGAAGCAAGAACTCTTACATGGTGCTACTGGTGCATAAATTGGTACAACCCTTTGATGAACAATTTGCTAATACCAAATAAAGTTGAAGTGAATACTGTATGGCTTAGCAATTCCACTTCTAAGTGTCTCCCCCAGAGAAACACTCACACATGTGCTCAAGGAGACATATGTGCCAGAATGTTTATAACAGCATTGTTTGGAAGAGTAAAAAATTCGGAGACAACATTAATGACCATGAACAGAAGAATAGATAACTAGATGATGAAATATCATACAATAAAATACTATTTAGAAGTTAAAATGAATGATCTCAGGCTTCACCTGTCAACGTCAATGAATCTTGCAAGATAGATGCAAGATGATAGCATTTGTAGAGTTTTAAAATGTGCAAAACTCTATACTTTTAATGGATAATTTAGAGTAAAATATACACATGCTGGCTAATGATGAACACCAAATTAAGGATGGTAGCTACCTACCTCTGACGATGGGGTGGGGGGCGGGGAGAGACAGAGACAGAGACAGAGGGAGTTTATGATATTGAATATTATCCTCTCTCTATTTTTATGTCTGAAACATTTCATGCTGTAAAAAATTCTGCTTACTTTAATTCAGTACTGGAAAAGTGGATTATAACGTCTTGTCCCCCGATGATTGAAGTATAGTGAAAATCTACACCAAACTTACCTTCTATACATCCTTGTGGGACTTTTTTTTAAAATCTTACTTGCTAGCTGAAAATAACAGTCACGAACTCTTTTATGCAGTCTTCATAAATATCTTAAGAAATTACTGTGAACTAACATACCAGCAGAAAACTACCATAGAATAATCCTTCATTGACTTCACAATGTGTGATTGTAAATGTGTTGTATAGGAGAAATATTTGCACTTAAGAAACGTTATGGGACTTCCCTGGCAGTCCAGTGGTTAAGACTCTGTGCTTCCACTGCAAGGGGCACAGGTTCGATCCCTGGTTGGGGAACTAAGATCTGGTATGCTGCGTGACACAGCCAAAAAAAAAAAGAAAAGTTGAAAAAAAAATTGTTTTATTTTGCAACAAAATAACTACTTGTTGCCACCTGAGAACAACTTTAAAGGTCTGATTTTTAAATATTTCTAGGTCATAAATATTCTGCTTCTTTAACAACTTTTATATTTTAATTCACAGTGTATTTAGTGCTCACTCAGCAATAATTGAGTAGCAGGACTGTAAAAATGATGAATTTTTTAAATCAAATAATTAGATTGTGTCGATCGGTATGTTGAACAACTGGCTCTCTTAAACAAAAGTATTTGTAGTATTTGTCAATATCTGTTGTGTAAATACCCCTATCATGGTGGATTTCAGGCTACTGACATGAAGTCACTGAACTGGACGTTGGAAAGAGATGTGCAAAATTCACATTTGTGAGTTGGTATAAGCCAGTTCCAGCACATGGCTGATTTTATCTTATGAAACAGACACAGTGCTAGGCCCATAGTAAGTGTTCAGTAAAATTCCTTATTCCTTATGCGCTAAGATTTCCGAATTATAACCCACCATTAGGTAATGTGTAGCTATGCTTTTAGCCGTATCAATTACCCAAATTTACATTTTCTAAAGTAAAAAAGTAGATTGTGATCTCAAGCACAATCATCTAAAACAACATATGGAAGAGAGTGTGGACAATGAAAATTATGGGAGGCATATTGAGAGAAATTAAATCCCTGTGGCGAAGAACAGCAGTTTGATTCAGATATAAAACTTTGAAATCCAAATGAAAGCCAAGAGCTGACTATAAAACCAAGGTACAACAATAAAATACCTCCCTAAATAAGGATACAAAGCACAGATAAGAGAGGTAGGGGCTTCCCTGGTGGCGCAGTGGTTGAGAGTCCGCCTGCCGATGCAGGGGACACGGGTTCGTGCCCTGGACCAGGAAGATCCCACGTGCTGTGGAGCAGCTGGGCCCGTGAGCCATGGCCGCTGAGCCTGCGCATCCGCAACCTGTGCTCCGCAACGGGAGAGGCCACAGCAGTGAGAGGCCCGTGTACCACAAAAAAAAAAAAAAAAAAAAAAAAGAGAGAGAGAGGTAAATACGGCTTCTGGAGAACACAAACACAAAAGCAAAAAATGTTAACAGGAGAGGAAAAGGCTAAAACAATGGTCTTATGGGCGATTCCCGTTTACATTTCCTAGAAATTAGTAATAACTCCTCTCATAATCCTTGGAAGGACATGAATGTATTTGTATTTGTCTCTCTTCCTTTCTATGGCATATTCCCTATGTGTTCAGGTTGAGTATCTCATTCCTACCCTAGATAACTGTGTTTTGCTCTGAGGTAGTCAGTAATGGCTTGTTTTTCTTCCATTTCATTCACCCATTGGTTCATTCAACAAAAATGCACTGAGTTTCTCAGAGACCTGGCTACTTACTTTCAGAGCTGAGTTTTAATATCATGAAAATGCATGTTTATTTTTGTAATATATTCCAAGAGGAAAATAGATTTTTATATATAGATCTTCACTAAAGCATGTCATGTGTAAATCGTGAGACCCCTTAACTTTATGAGGTCAGCACCTAAGCCACTACACGGTTATTGATCTGGAGAAGCTATCTACTGCAGCATTTCTTTTTTTTTTAACTTTTAAAAAAATAGAGTTATTAATTAATTTAGTTATTTTTGGCTGCATTGGGTCTTCGTTGCAGTGTGCGGGCTTCTCATTGTGGTGGCTTCTCTTGTTGTGGAGCACCGGCTCTAGGCACGCGGGCTTCAGTAGTTGCAGCACACTGGCTCAGTAGTTGTGGCACGCGGGCCCTAGAGTACGCAGGCTTCAGTAGTTGTGGCTCGTGGGCTCTAGAGCGCAGGCTCAGTAGTTGTGGCGCACGGGTTAGTTGCTCCGCGGCATGTGGGATCTTCCCGGACCAGGGCTCGAACCCGTGTCCCCTGCATTGGCAGGCGGATTCTTAACCACTGCGCCACCAGGGAAGCCCTGCATGCTGTCACTCTTATACTTCTAGAAATGCTTGCAGTAGAGCTTCCCTGGTGGCGCAGTGGTTAAGAATCCGCCTGCCAATGCAGGGGACACGGGTTCAAAATATAGGAAATATTCCTATTTCCATCCTTCTCCAATCAAGAGGTAACTCTTGGGGGTAGGGTGGGGGTGGGGTTCGGGGGGCAAAAAAGAGGTCAGTCTCCTTCCAAGGTGAAATGATCTGGCCAGGAGTTCGAAATAGTACTCTCATTCTGTGAGGGGGTCTTGGCTGTCTTCCAGAAGCCGTTGCCTCTTTATCTATAAGAAAGTGTCTGCTTGCTGTTCTTCCCTTCTGATACCTTTCTCCATACAAGAGGTTGAGATTAACTCTGGAAATCTCAAGGCAAGCTACAACCCCACGGACACGGTGGAAGAGGTCTGCCTTCAAAGTACTCTTGGAGAAAATGAGTGATCTGTGTACCTGGATTGGTTGGAAAGGGCAGGGGTCCCATAGTCTTTTGCCTGCTGTGACTCCCTAGTTTCCAGAACATGATTTTTGTGGCTTTAGCCATGAGATATTTTCCCCCAAGTTTTAATTTTGTATTAATCCACTGATCCTAGCATTTTTTTTTAAACCCTGAGGTTTCTAAATGGCATCAGCCTCAGATTCAAAAAGAGCCCTGATTCCTGAGTGCTTTGCTCAGACAGGCCTGTCAGCTGCTGAAGTCTGTTTTCCCGACACCCAGGGCTGGGTGGCACTGTTAGCATCCCAGATTCAGCGGGCCTTTGAAGCATTCCTTCAACTCTCAAACAGGAGTTTCTGGGGTAGCTGCTGTCTCGGCGTGCTGCCTGTTTTACCCTGCACAGCTGCAATGAATCGAGTTGAAATGTTGCCGGGATGACTGTGTGCCAGATGACACTGACGAACTTGCTCTAGAAGTCAAATGTCACATCTGGAAGGCCCAGTGCTCACAGCTGGGCTAAAAGCCAGGCACCAGCACCACAGGTTCATTCCACATGTGCTGCCCTGAGTCCAGGACTGCGGTTCCAGTTTGCTATTCGACCGCCACTCTGCCTTCCCCGATACCTGTTGGTCTTCTTGATTTGGTCACCGGTTTGTCAATTAGAGCATCACTAGTAAGAATTTCAGGCAGTTTTCACCCCCAGGTTTGCTGAAAGGATCGCCACCAATGCAGAATGCCCCAGCGGCCCTAAAAATATAGACAGGGCTCTAATTGAAAGCACTGTACTTTCACAGTGTGGAGTGGGACACCTGAGTTCTAGTCCTGGCTCTTGACATTGTGTTACTTTGGGCCTGGCATTATCTTGGCCTCAATTTCCTCATCTGTTAAATGGGTAGAGGAGTTTGGATGGTGTCTAAGGGCCTTTGCAGCTCAGACATTCTTAGATTGGACTGTAAGCCTTCAGAAGTGGTTTAGAAATTATAATTAAGCAATTTTGCGAACTGGTCTGTCATGGTACAGGAAAGTTGGGGAGAAAACCTTTCTTTCTCCTTTGGCAGAGAAAATTGGACACTTTGTTCCTGTCAGCATTTAGCAACTAATATTCATAAGAACCCAAAACAGTCATACTTAAACAGCAAGTTGAAATGACCGCACTACATTAACACACTTTTCTTCACTCAGCAAGAGTTCTGTTTTAATCTGTCACTCTCAATATTGTTGCAGCAGCATATCTCAGCCAATTTAGGTTAAGTAGCTACAGCGATTTTTGAAAGCGTTAATGATTCTTATATGGCGACTGCAAATGCTCTAGGTAGAATCTAGCGAGGGCCTGGATCCAAAGCCGCTGGCTCTTAGGTGGGCTTAAAGGCCCCGTATGTTTAGTGGTGGCAACATGCCACACGTGGGTCCTAATGAATCCAGTCATTTTTGAGCTTATGGGGAAAAAGGCTGTGGATTTCAGACTGATGGGCCCAGGAGCTCCTCCCTCTGCCACAGGGAAGACCAATCACAGGAGGTATAAGGCCATGCCCCCATGGCTGCCTTTGTAAGGGGTGGTCTCCATGGCAACAAGGCCAGAGTGGCTCCCTTTTATCAATCGCAGAGCCCTGGGCCTACAGAACTTTCCTCATTCAAATTTGAAGTAATGTGTTTCCATGCATGAATCAGTACCCTCCTTACCCTAAGGGGGACCATTGCAGTGTCTCCTCTCTCTCCTTTAGCCAGCAATAGCTGAACTGATTTCTTTTGTTTGTTCATGAAACCTCAATCCCAGGCATTATTTTTATTTAAGTATGTCCTCTTCCCCTGATACTCAATACAAGACTAATTCCTATTGTGGGATAAACATGGGTTCAGATTCAGCTAACATTTACTGAGCAAATACTGTGTAGTAGGCACTGACAAGGCAATTCACATACATTATTTTAGTTAACTCACAAAATACATAAATGTGAACTTAAATTGTAATGAACACTCTTGGTGTTTGGCATACAACCAATGCCAAACAGTAATCACTCCTTGAATATTTGTTGAATAAAGGAATGGAAGAACACGAACCCACCGACTATCACAGGGTCAACAAGGGCCTTTGGAGAGCATCCTGTCAAACTCCCTCATTGCACAATGGAGAAATCAAAGCATAAAATGTGGAGTGACTTATCCAAGGGCATATTCACAGCTGTTTAGACTCAATCCTCCCGTGTGGAGCCAGACCACTGTCCTCACCAGGACACACACATGCTGCCTTCCATGAAAGCTGGGTGACAGCAGACCATCAAATCTCTGCTGTGTCATATGGCACTTGGACACATTCTTCTGAGTGTCCTGCTGAATGTAGGGTTTGGGAGCTCTCTCTGGGAATGATTCAACAAGAAACACTTTGAGAAATTGAAAACTACATTTATTGATACTTATGTTTGAAAGACTAAAGGAAAAAGGGATTAATGAGAGTAACTTGAAAGAAATCAGCAAGTGTAAGGCCTGGCGGAGGGTGAGATGAGGGCAGGAGCAGCAGCAGCTTGGTGGGGTCAAAGTGGTCCGAAACATGATGTCAGTAGTTCCACATGTAATCACATGCAGGGTAAATGATTCACATCACCCAAATTCGTGAAAAGCAAAGGTCTGAATCAGAACACCAGTTTAACTCACGAAGGGAAATAGTCTAACAGATGGAAGTATTGATGTGATTGATGTGTTGGTTGGTCAGTAACCCTCTAGAAAATACAATATAGAAGGCCTAATTATTATCAAAAAGTGGCTTGGGGAGCATGAACCAAAAAAGGGAGTTGGTTGGCTCATTGGAATGAGTGCATCCCTCTTCACTGTGGTGATACACCAGTTGAGGAGGCGTGATGCCTATCTTCTCTGGTCTGGGCAACTTCTTCCTTAGCCCTGGACAACACTGGAGACACACCAACAAATTCTTTCTTGAAGACTCTATTAGCTCTAGTTGCAAACTGACTGTTCTGACAGGGGACAAAGCACTGGGTTGATGTCAGCTTTCTTGGGTACAATGGCATGCCGGTTTGCCTTCATGGAAGCATGTCTAGTCAAACCTCCATAACAACACAATTAAAGTCCTTAGGAAACTATTCTGATGGGTCGTTCCTTCCATTATGTATGTATTTCAATAATGTGACTGTCTGAGAGGAACTTTTCCTCCAAGTTCAGGCACCTTACTTCATCCCTATGTGATGAAAAGCAAGTCCAAGACCAAACTGAAAGCAAGTCTGGGTTTGATGGGTATATATAATTGTGCACAGCAGTAAAACAGTATGATGTTCCCCTTTCCTCCTTTAATGCCTATGTAAGGAAAAGGGGAGAGAGGGAGAGAGAAAGAGCAGAACTGCTTTGGGGATTAGGAGTTGGCAAGGACAAAGGATGCAGGAATAAGGGTACCGAAAAAAAAGTAGGGTTTTCCATGAGTTTTAACCTGTCAGCTGCTCCTGTGTTCTTCCTGTATGAGTGTGGTACTGGCCTTGTGATGGACTAGACCAAATATCCTGGATACGGATCTAATAAATTTTAACGTTTTGATGGGAGAGGTGAGAAGGATCTGGCACATGGAATGCTGCTAAGGACGGAGAAGCAGGGAGTCGCCTCAGTGGAGAAACATAATGCCTGATGCACAGGATGAAGAACTTAACTTCACAGTTCTGTCAAGGGCTGGACCTGGAGGAATGGGCACAATTTCCCACCACAGTATATTTCTCTAGTGATTACATTTTCTAATCTACTTATTCTAGTAAAATATGAATTCTAGTTAGACTTCTTCCGGTAAAGAGAAAAAGCAGTATTCATAGAATGTATATATTCAAATCTAAAGAGATGGGAAAGTGATTAGTGAGTAAAGGACCTTGTCCATGTTCAATCCCAAATATATCAGCCTTGGAAATACATTTTTCTTTAAGTGAGCTTTGTTTTTTCCTTAATCCAGTTGACATACCGGGATACCTTGGTATATATTCCATATTTTCCTTTCACTGCACACTCTTCGCCCCAGCTAATAATTCCAGTTAAGAAACTGGTACCTTCCACTTCGGTAACATGGGGTCCCCCACTGTCTCCTTGGCATGAATCTTTACCTCCCTCATGGAAGCCGGCACAGAACATGTGATTATAGATGGTGAACTTTGTGGATCGAAGGCATGTAGCTCGGTCAACAAGTGGAACTTTCAGGTACTGAAGAATTGAAGCCGATCTCCCTCTGTTGAAGACTCTCCCCCAGCCACTCACATAACCATATCCAAATTTGAGGAAGATGTTCGTGTATTCCCTGTCAGCAATGCAAATAGGGGTTACGTAGCTATTTAGCATTAAGGGTTCATCCAGTTCCAGAAGGGCAATGTCATGGCTGTACTTATTAACAGATGCGTTGTAGCTGTGGTGAGGAATAGCACGGATCACGTTTCGCTTTTGCTCTGTAGGTTCTGTCTCCTCGGTGTTATGCTCACCTATTGAAAAGAAATTTCTTTTTCAATCACAGTCTTTCCCACAAAGAAACACGTTTTCCAAGTGTCCATCTAGCACCATTGAAGTACCTGGCAGTCAAGTGTCAAAGATCTTATATTGTTACGATTTTGGTAAAATATAATGAGGGCTGATGCATACTTTTCAGACCAAAAAGCCATTCAGGACCATCGGATAGATGGAGCTGTTCACCCATGCTGTTACAAGTCTTACATGGTTCACAGGTGATAATGAATCGACTTGTTATGAATTATCCTAGATGTTCCCAATTTCAAAGATTTTGGCCGCTTTTTTGAGCACAGATAATACATTCATTTGGTCATTCATTCAATGTTAACTGAGGGCAGCTTGCAGCTTGTGCCAGGTGCAAGGATACAAGAATCAGTGATATGACACGGCTTTTGGGAAGGCGCAGTCTGGTGGGGAAACGCACACATCAATAGATTAATTGTACTGCACTGACATGAAAGGTCCGCCAAAAGAACGATGGGGGGCTTGGAGGATGGAACACATTGGATTTTGAAAAGATGGCCCCCCTACCACTAGTTCAACTTATTTAGCAATGAGCTTATTAGACCTTAGTAAAGTATGATCTAGCAGTCATGCAGAAGATCTAGGGATGTTGCAGACGTCTATCATTCTTTATTTACCTGCGACAACAGTAATTTTAACACCAGGTTTGAGACAGTGGGCTGCAGTTACAACCCATTTTTCATTAATGATGGAACCTCCACAGAACCCATCAATTTCATCACTCAAAAGCACCTGTGGAAACAAAATTATGAATCTTACTACATAATATATTTGATCCAGAACAAAAAAAACCATGTGTGCTGTTTAGAGGAGTGGGCAAAATGTTGGCTTCTAGGTGCTGGCAGAAGTGGAGTGTTTCTGGAAAGTGTCAGCTTTGAAGATGAATTAGTGTTTCTGGAGCACAATCAAAAAAGCCATTTCTGAAACTCTTGAACAGAATGAACAGTGATAGGCAGGGGGAGCACTAGATGAGGCAACTGTGAGGAAATGGCTTCTTTTGATGATTCAGGGCCCTTGGATTCCTTTTCCAGGTGAGTCAGGTTCTCTGATAGCACGAATTGCTTCACGGGGATATGGCAGGTACATTCAGAAACGCACTTATTTGACTCCTGGGGATCAATAGTTATTACCGAGTCTTCTGTCCCTGCATGAGGAAATCTCCTTGCTACAGATCATTTGAAAGAGAAAAACTATTGATTTTTCCAGGACGTCTTTTCAAGCCTTTTCTAAACCAGAATGATATGAGATGAGACCTATGGCATCCCTAAGGGCTGTGCTATGGCCATCCAGGCAGTGAGCAACAGAAGAACTCGCCTACTCCTTCCGGTCTCCCCCAACTCTATTCTCCTCCCCCAACTGGATCTGTAAGCTGCCTCTGTCCTAAAAGGTCTATTAAGCTATGTTTGATTTGGGGACAAAGCAGACAAAAGTGTTTGGGTGCTGCTTTGAGCCTGGACATTATTAGATAAGAGGCCGATCCATTCTTTCATCTGTACGTTCATTGTATATCCAGAGTGGTTCATGAATATTTTTACCACCTCAATGTCTAGATCAAGTTGGAGAATTTCACTTCTTGTGTATGCAAGGGCCTCAATCCGTCTGAGAAGTGTGAACACTAGAGGGCACACTAACATTTGGTAAACCCTTTGTGGGCCCTGACTAGCCCTTGTGAACTGCTGACCTTAGCCCCAGGCATAAACCCATTCATAATAAACTAGGGAAGGGGTGTGGTCACTCCTTTCAAGGGTGAGTCTGAGAAGGTCCTTGGGGGCATATTCTAGTGAAGATTCTTTTTGTCCTGAATCCAGTTTATGGAACACTTGCTAAATCCTAGACACCAAAGCACTAGCCTCCTACCTGGAGAACTATGGGCCTGACTCACTGCAAGGCTCTGACCCTCTTTTCCATACTCAGGTTTCCCTCTCATTCTAGCTGTTGCTTCTTATGTTGAAAAGTAAAAATATAGGAAAACTCACACAATATAATAAACACCAGTGTACCCATCGCCCAGATTTAACAATCTTAATTTTTTTTTGAACCTGTATCGATTGATTACTATGGATAATCACTGTGCTAAGTGTTTTATGTACTTTGTGGAGTGACAGTAACATATCCATATACAGATGAGCAAACTGAGGTTTAGATATGCAGTTAGTTAGTTAAGGTTAGTTCGTGGTGAGGCTGTGATGCAAACCCTAGTCAGCCTGGCTTCAGAGTCTAGGCTTCTAGGCACCCAGTATTTCTCCAAGTGTGCTTGGTGGGCCGACTGCTGTAGAATCATCTGGGATGCTTGTAAAATGCAGCTTTGGAAGCCCACCCAGACTTAATCAGAATAGTTGGTGGCTGGGATGGGAGAAAATGAAGACCTCCAGAATATCCTTATGCATAATTAAATTTGAGAAATTCGGTTCCAGAATTCCCAAGGCTTGGTGACCCTTCTGTTTTAAAAGTGCTCACTCCAGGCAGGGCTGGCTACATAATTTGTAGGGCTTGTTGCAAAATGAAAATGCAGGGTCCCTTGTTCAAAAGCGAGGAAAAAGTGTCACGGAAGATACTAAAATACAAAACTTTTTCTTTTCTTCTGTGGTCTCTCACAACCTATCATGGTGTTTTGAATTTACTATTCAAAGTTGTGCTTCCTCGGGTATGGGGGATATTCGCTGGGCGAGCACAGATCCTCACAGGTGCCCAGGGACTACAGCCTGAAATCAAGCACACAAGCACAAACGCAGCCCTCAGCTGCCAGGTCCCCTCTTCCGCCAGCCCTGTGCTGATGCCCTGTGCCCCAGCAGGGGGAAGGGTAAGTCAGTCTTTCCCACTGGTCCACTGTAGCAATCAACAGCAAGCAGTGACTCCCAAGGGATTTCAACTTCCCTGCCAGGATATGTTCAGGTCCTGGAATGAAGGTGGACAAGAGGTTTGCCCCTGCCATTCACCCTCCAAATGTGCTATGATGCATTTCTGGTCCTGAGATGCCATGTGGCCACGCCCTGTCCCCAAATGGCATAGAGTCTGTGCACCCAGCCTCAACCCTCCCTGTGCCTGTGCCGAAGGAGGATGACAATGGTAGCTGTTGAGGGTGAGGAGGTGGCATCTGCCAGTGAGCCAGGGGTTGGGGGTGGTAGTGGTCACTGGGCAGCTGTGGAAAGGGGAGACAGAGCTAGCCAAGGCACCACAGGACAGGGGAGAGGGAGGTCAAGAATCCATCCCTGGGTGGTGCTGAGAGGTAAGAGTGTGGTGACTCGAGGTTCCAGGTCCCCAGCACACGCATGCTCCATTGTCTCATTGAACTTGAGTTACAAAACACAAATGCAAAGCATTGAACTACAAATGCGGGAAACTTTTGAAGACAGGGCCCTGTGCAAGTGCACTTGGTCACCAGCTCATGGAGCTGGCCCAGACCTCAGGTGAGTTTCGTCACCAAGCAAATTTGCGTAACACTGTTCTTTACTGGGCCTAATGATTACAACTGAATACATTTGCTCAAGTAACTGGAGTTAAGCATTCACATGCAATGATATAATGGTGCTTCTCCTCTGTATGAGAGGTGAATTGGACATCTCTCAGCTTAATGGGCTAGTTAGGCCAGAGTGAATGATAGCCACAGCCCCTGGGCACAGAGACTAATCTGATGTAGCTAGTCTGACTCCTGCCAAAGATTTGCTGCCCGGAGCATCTACGCTGTTCTGGTGCATGACTGAGAAATACAGTTGTGTTCTTCTAAGCCCGAAGTGTGTTTTTTTGCCCATTCCTGATTGGTATTAGAAATTTTAGCAAACATCTTTGCCAAGAAAAAGCCCTAAAATACATTTGCATTTAAAGATATTACAAGCAACTTGGTTTGGGAATGTTTGCTTGGCTACCTCAGGATCACAGCTATCTAAATATTAGCTGTTTGGGTATGAGCTGTCTGCTTGGCGAAGGACAGGTTCTTGTATGGCATCACTTTGGAGAATGTTGGAAGAAATGGAAAAGCATATGTTCTGAGCAAGGATGTCGGAGTTCTGATCTGTCAAACATTTTCATGTTTGTCACATCCTAACAGGAGCCTGTTTTCTCTTTCAGACACCCACACACCCACACACATCTGCAAAACACATATTCACATATCTGTTCTGACGTTCTTCACTGACAATGCCAGCCTAGAGTGATAGCTGCTGCCCTGTTGTTCCCTTCCTAACCTTTTAACTCAAACTTGGCCTTTCCCTGTGATTTCAGTAAACCCTCACTCTCCCTACCTAGCCACCTCCAGCTTTACAGTAACATTTTTTCTTTGCACACTTGTTCTCTTTCATATGAAGAGCAAAACCATTTCTACATGATGCACAGCTTATTATACCCACAGGTGTGATTCGCCCAGCCCTTGGCCCTACTTCATTTTTCTGGGCACAGAGGGGATGCTCACTTTTGGCTTTTAATGGTTAACTAGACTCGTCATTGAAAGAGACTTCATCAAACCATCCTAGAGAATAATTGTCTAAACGTTCTGTTCAAAATAGTTTTGTGAGGCCAGATGAGATTACATATGTTATGTTTTCATTTCTGCTAATTGGAGCTGTATCATCTGAGCTAGGAAAAATAGAGGATTACCTTTCCAAGTGAAGATATATCTATAGCCTTAGGACCTTCCTGTAGCATCTTCCTCCCAACCCCCCCGCCCCTCCCCACCCCCCACCCCCCACCCCCCCCCGCAAAAAAGGAGGAAGTTCTGGTTCGTACAGATGGTAACTGCATGTTGTCTGCTATGGGGGTGTATCCTAATCAAATGAAAGGTTTGGGTCTGTGTAGGTAGCTGTATAGGTCAAGTGCTCGGGTACCTTTAAGGATAGCTTCAGGCCAAAGCTGAGGAAAGCCAAGACTGGGGAAAATGCTAAGACATTTTAAAGATTGTTTAGGCCAAGAATAGAATAAGGAATAGACAGACTGCCTCTCAAGACATATTTTGCTGGGTAAAATGGTTAAATACAGGCAATTGCATAGATACAGCCTAATATAAAGGATTAAGGAAAGCTTAACTACTTGGTTTCCATTGTATTCCGTTTTTATCAATCTCATAGAATGATCTTCAAATTATTAAATGTACAATAATTATGGCTAATACAGAACCTGAGGCCCATGATAAAACAAAAGAGAAAGATCTGGTACTTCACACACAGGGCCAGTCGGATCCTAACTCAAAGCAGAAGAGGAGGACAGAGCTCTTGGGGGCAGGCTTGCGCATGCTCAGAATTGTGGGCTGGCAGGGTCAAGTGCATGGGACCAAAGCCCAATAAAAGCTTTAGAAAGCCGAAACACAGTGCTACTTCCTCAAATCTCTCACTATTAAGCTGTTGATGAAGGTGGTCTCATGGTACAGGTGTTGCGATTTCCCAACTCTAATGTTCACATTTTTCATTGTTTCCCTTTGTAGCTGTATGAAATTCGAGTTCTGTTTTTTTTTTTTTTTTTGCGGTACGCGGGGCCTCTCACTGTTGTGGCCTCTCCCGCTGCAGAGCACAGGCTCCGGACGCGCAGGCTCAGTGGCCATGGCTCACGGGCCCAGCCGCTCCGCGGCATGTGGGATCGTGCCGGACCGGGGCACGAACCTGCATCCCCTGCATCGGCAGGCAGACTCTCAACCACTGCGCCACCAGGGAAGCCCCGAGTTCTGTTTTAGTTTCCCACTCCGCTAAGGATATACCGACTCTAGGAAATAGCCTTTCTCTTCCTATATAAGAGTTAACCCTCTAGCTTCCTCTCTCTGCTCCTAAGTGGCCCTGCAGAGTCCCTGCTTCCCGTCCCCAGAGTTCTCCAGGGGCTCTGAGCCCAGCGCTGGGCATCTGGAGGGAAAATGAAGGAAACTGGCCTCACACCTCCCTCCGCTCCTTTCTTGGGTGTTCTGTCACTGTGATGTGGGGTCAGAGGTCAGAGGTCAGGCAAGTCCGCCTTCACCTTTGGCCTTGGGGTCGGGGGTTAAGGCGGCCGGAAGCGCAGGGGCTTCTGGGAAGCGTCTGTGGCTGACGCGGCGCGGCTGTGGGTGCGGCGGCGGCGGCTTCTCCTCTAGCCGGGAAGCGGAGACGAAAGCCCTAGAATAAGGTAAGAAATGCACGCGGCCGCGGACAAGCTGCGCGGAAGGTGAAGCTCACTCCTTAGGGTCTCAGAGCTGCACGGGGTGGCTGCGGTCCCTAGCCTGTCCTGTCTCATCTCCCACCAGGGGAGCCCGAGCCGTCGATGCTCTCTGGGATGAGGTTGTCCCGCTGCTGTCGTCCCAGTGACAGAGCAGCTCGAGTCAACAATTCCACGAACATATGTTAAACCAAATCTCCTGCCCGAGCTGCCCAGCCCACGCGGCCGACCCAAGTGGTTGGAAAGGGCTTTCTTAACTGGGGCCAGTATCGACCTGCCTGCCTGGAACTTTCACCCGTAAGTCTACAAAGAAAAAGTTGTCATCCCCTTTCTCTTGTGGCCCTTTAGCTCTCGCAAACAGCTCACCTAAACATTTTCTTTAACAGACTAGACATTTCCAGTTCGTTCAAACTGTTTGTTACTCCAGAAGAAAGTGAACTCTGTCTGTGCTGCTTTGTGGAATTGCTTCACCCACGTGGTCGCGTTATTTCCCATCCCCTTTTATTGACGCATCAGCATTTTGAATCACTTTTTTGCTAGGTGATATTGCTAAACAGTATTTCCTATGTCAGAGCCACAGATCTAGTTTGGCCATTGAAACCCCAGCTGTTGCTAGCTTTCTCTTGATGCCTGGGCTGCAGCAGGTGTGTTGCAGTCTTGTCTGCAATCAGATCAAGCATTTCCACTTTGCAGATTGATGGTGCCATGGTCGAGCTGACTCATCCACAAATGGGGAGAGATTCTGGTTGGTTTTCTTTCTTATTTTGTCTAAAAGTGACTTTTGCACACTCAGTTTGTCTCCTATTTTTTTTTTTTTTTTTTTTTTTTGCATTACGCGGGCCTCTCACTGTTGTGGCCTCTCCCACTGCGGAGCACAGGCTCCAGACGCACAGGCTCAGCGGCCATGGCTCACGGGCCCAGCCGCTCCGCGGCATGTGGGATCCTCCCTGGCCGGGGCATGAACCCGCGTCCCCTGCATCGGCAGGCGGACTCTCAACCACTGCGCCACCAGGGAAGCCCTGTCTCCTATTTTTGAAACCCAGTAACCTTTTGTGAGAAACTGGGTGGAGGTGGGTGTGGAGAGACGGTTCTCTGGTGAGGAAGGCATCAGTGTGAAAGTATGGCAGGGTCTTTCTCAAGTATCCTAGCAAGTAGCACAGCTCTTCACTTTTGGAAAAAACTAAAACCTAGCGCTTGGTACCTCTACAGTCAGTAATCTTACTTCATATGGATGAAATAGCGAGTGAACCTGTATGTGCACAGGTGTGGATGAGTGATCTTGAACATTCCTAATGATCTTAGCTGGGCTCCATAGGAAGGGGACAACAGGTACACTAAGTGTGCAGCACGGAGGACGTGAAACGATTTGAAATGATGGGTATCAAATCTAGCCCTTGGCTGTTACCTCAAAAATGTGCACAGGTGATTTTCATGTGGGTTGTCTGCAGATCACACCTGGAGAAATGTGGGACTAGGTACCACGAGTCTACTGTTTGGTGTTTTGGAGCCTAGCTTCTATAACAAGTTTGTTTCCTTTGGACCGGTGCGTTTCAAATTGTAGAGTGCGTCAGAATCACCTGAAGGGCTTGTTAGTGCACAGACTGCTGGCCTCACCCTCAGAGATGCTGATTCAGTAGGTCTGAGGCGTAGCATGAAAATTTACATTCCTCACAAGTTCCCAGGTGAATCTGATGCTACCACACTTTGAGAACTACAGCCTTTGACCAAGCCCCTGTCTCATATGCCCTGGTTCCAGTAACCCAGTTCTTGTCTTAATCCTTCCTGAGTCCTTTTAAAAATGCCTTCGAAATAATTCAGTTTCTCTGGACCTAGAGACTTTCTGACTCTCACCAGTTCTCCCAGGGGCTGAAGCTGAAGTAATACCCAGAACCCCAGCACCAGTGACCTCGCTTCCAGACCTCCCTGTTGCTTGTCTGAAATCCTGCTGTGCTATTTCCTTGACGCCAAACTCTCCTTGACCTTGTATGGTAGCTGTCCCTGGACTTCTCTCTCACCGGCTACTCACCTGTCGGGGCTTCCTCATCCGGCTTAGTGTTGAAACTTGCCTAAATACTTCCCTCATCCCAATAAGTCTGTCTGATGTCCTAGCCTCAGCCTCCCACCTGGCCTGGCCCTTGCCCACTGGGCTCCGGTTTTGACACACCATAAATATAGAGTACCTGCCAAGGGAATTGACCTCGTATGGCGTCTTCTCCACCAACAATGCGAGTGACATCATTGGATGATTGGTTGCTTTGAATGATGTTATCGAAAATTATTTCGGCTTCAGTAGAATTTTCATAGTCCATATTGGAAAAAATAGTCTCAGCACGGGTGAACTTCATACGAGTGTTTGAGACAGAAACTCTTCCACAGGGAAATGGCACTAGACAAATGGAAAAAAAAAATTAGTGTTCTGGTATTTCTCATTGGCAAGCAGAACTTGTATTACAAAAATTGAAAATGAGGCCCATCCTTGTCACTTCTGAGAAGTAGGCCCGTCGATATTTTTAAAAAAATCAAATCAATGAATATAGTCTAAAACTAAAAGGTTAATTGAATTATTTTCATGGAAAGTTTTCAAACCCTTCATGAAAAGGACATTTGGCTCAGGAATCCATCATCTTTATGGAAATAAAAGAGGTGTTCCAGAATTGAATTTTGTAAGACTTTTATAAAGTCTAATGACGTTCTGTTTAGTTTCTTTGCTAAAAAGTCTTACTCTCAAGTACTGTCCCTGAATGGAAATCTGGTGCCATGTAACTTTGATTTTAGAATTAGGTAAATGGGATGTCTGCTGCTTATTGTTTACAGGATTTCTTTCTTTCTTTCTTTCTTTCTTTCTTTCTTTTTTTTTTTGGCCGCACCACGTGGCTCATGGGATTTTAGTTCCCTGACCAGGGATCGAACCCGGGCCCTCAGCAGTAAGAGTGCAGAGTCCTAACCACTGGACCACCAGGGAATTCCCAGGGTTTCTTTTGTAGACCAGAATGCCTTCTAGATTCCAAGGTGGACTTTAGGTATCCATTGGGGAGGGATTATCATGATTTAATTACCTGGCTGTTGAGTATTAACCAAATAAGTTATTGATATGATTATTACAGCCACATCTACCTGGGCACTGGCCACCTTTTACCTTGGGTTGGTTTATTTCCTAAGGAAAAGAAATCATCTACTGAAACACTGGGGACAACCAGAATGGAAATTTGTAGTCCAGCAAAGTCACCTCACATTTCATTTCTCACTTTCCTTCTATCCACATTCCTTATAACAGACATTTCTATAGCAACCAGCTGCGGCAGAGTATCATGAAGACAGCATGTGGTTGGGAAAACAAGAAATTAGTTCAAAATACTTATGTATAAATATAAATCATCAACAATAGCTAGAGAAAAGGGACCATTACTATTGAAAGGCAGAAAAGCTTATTTTAGGTTTGGCCTATTTATTCTGCTAAAGCTAAGGCTATATTCAAATATAACACTTAATAGTTGGAGGTGGTTCTCCATTTTTTTTCCTCGCTTATAACAGAGAAGGGCTTATAAGGGTTTAGCTACTATGTATGCTATCTGTCTACACTGGAAGTTAGGTTTCGAAGGTTAAAACAGATATACGCACACACTCCTCCCTCGGTAGGCTAATTTGAAGCAGTGTATGTCAAGAACCAGGTAGAAGGACAGGAGGCAGGCAGGTCCCTGAAGCATTAGAGACTCTTCATTTTAGTGCAGCATGTACACTCTTGGCTTCTGATGCTGCCTTTAATTTCCTCTGCCGGCTGCATTGCTGAGATAGGTATCGAACCCAGTTACAGAGGAATGGTGCGTGATTTAATGTACCAATTTAATAAGATATCAGGCTTTAGAAATGCAAAAGAAATTATATCTAGTTTGCTTCAAAAAGACCCCTCATTTATCAAATGTAATTGGTCCCGCAGAACCTGCTTTTTTCAAAATCCAAGTTTCTACTGCCTTCTTTTTCAGAGAAGAGCAGTATGAGTTTGGAGTGGAGATGCTCTGAACACACCAGTCAGCTGTCAACATGGTGGCATGGTTGGCATGAGTGGGAAACATTGCTTTGTCCACTGCTGTATAGACTGACTGTGCTGATCAGCCTGACACAACTTAAAACAGATGGTTGTCGGAACTGTTGTGATGCCAAGCGTATAAACTCAGCTGAGACCCAAGGATAGGAAATAACTTTCTTGGAGTAAGCCAGACACAACCGGACAGATCATGCTTAAAATTCACTATCCTTGGGCTTCCCTGGTGGCACAGTGGTTGGGAGTCCACCTGCCGATGCAGGGGACGCAGGTTCGTGCTCCGGTCCGGGAGGATCCCACATGCCGCGGAGCGGCTGGGCCCGTGAGCCATGGCCGCTGGGCCTGCGCGTCTGGAGCCTGTGCTCCGCAGCGGGAGAGGCCACAGCAGTGAGAGACCCGCGTACCGCAAAAAAAAAAAAAAAAAAAAAAAATCACTATCCTTGTACTAGAAGCCTATCAGTCAATCACGTACGTATCTTTTATGTTATGGGATTACTACATTAATTTGACTTGGGGAATTACAAATAGGCATACAGAAATCACACAAATCGATTGCTTCATGATATAAAGGTCAAAGAAAAAAATCAGACAGAAAAGAATTCAAACTGAAGACAGTTGCAGAATTTCTATTTAAAATGATGATGCATTTTGAAAAATTAATTTGTCCAAGCTACTAGTCTTTTCTATGATTTCAAAAGGAAGTAGAAACAAGTAGGGCATAAAATTATGTAGGTTAGTTATAATGCAAAAAGTTCAAATATGGATTTGGAGAATGTATCTGCCGAGCTTAAAAAAAAACTTATTTAGATTTTGACCTGCTGGTTCGCAGGACTTTTGGTCTTCTGCAAGTCGGTATCCGGCAGTACAGGAACAAACCACCTTGTTATCAGCGCCCTTTTTACAAAACTGCTTGCATCTGCCATTCTTAATGCTGCATGTCGCATCTGAAAGAAAGCAGAATCAACAGCAATAGCATCATGTATTTTTTTTTAAAGATTTCTTTGATGTGGACCATTTTTAAAGTCTTTATTGAATTTGTTACAGTATTGCTTCTGCTTTATGTTTTGGTTTTTCGGCCACGAGACATGTGGCATCTTAGCTCCCTGACCAGGGATCGAACCCACACCCCCTGCATTGGAAGGAGAAGTCTTAACCACTGGACGGCCAGGGAAGTCCCAGCAATAGCATCATTTAACATGCATTTCTAAAAAGTACATGAAACTACTGACTCCTGTACAGGTCAGATATAAGCTGGGGGCATTCATAGAGAGAAGTGTGTGAAGCTGAACTTGAGCTAAGAGTAGGAAAAAAAAGATAAAATTCTTAATAAGGCATAAAAATGGTGGCAGCAATATATGTGATTTGGCATAAAACTGAAGTTGTAGATATACTACTTTCACAAAGTCATAGAGTGCAATGAAAAAAGCCGTTTATTAGAGTATAACATATTCTAAAAAGTACCCAGAATTTTGGAATAAGTTTTCACAAGGTGACTGCACTTATTTAAACAGTAAACAGATCAGTACATAGGACGTTATCAACACCCCAGAAGCTCTCCTGATTCCCCCTTCTGGTCACTATTTCCTCCTTCCCAAAGTTACCATTACCCTGACTTCTAACAGGGCATTAGTTTTGCCTGTTCACGAAGTTTATATAAGGAGACGTTCCCAATATGTACTCCTCTGTGTCTTTCAGTTAACATTTTGTCTGTGAGCTTCATCCATGTTGTTTTGTATAGCTATAGTTCATCTGCATGCTGTGTAGTATATTCCATTGTATGAATATTACTACCTTCATTCATCCATTTTACTGTGGGTGAATATTTGAGTTGAGTTTCCAGTTTTTGGCTCTTATGTATAATGCTGTAAGAACATTCTTGTACATATCTTTTGGTAACATATGCTTGCATATTTACTGGATATATACTCATGAGTGCAATGATTGGACCATGTGTTCAGGTTTAGTAGATACTACCAAGTAGTCTTCTAAGATAATTGTACAAATTTGGATTCCCACCATCAGCGTATGAGAGTTCCAGTTACTGGATATATGTATTGCGGATATCTTCTCCCACTCTTGACTTACCTTTTCACCCTAAATAGTATATTTTGCTGAATAGAAGTGCCTGGTTTTAATATAATCCAGTTTTTCAAAGCAAACTTGAAGCTGGCTGACGTATGTGTCAACACAAGAGAATGAAATAGGGTCCTTTAAGGGAGCTAAATGCCTGAAACGCTATGTGTTGACAATGATAAGCATTCTACTGGCTCATATTTTCTTTACTCTCCTATACAATCTCCCTTATTAATATAAAATATCTTTCTTTGTCTCATACAATGCCTTTTGTCGGGATTCTGTTTTATCTGACATTAAGATAGCTTTGCCAGTTTCTTTTTGTTAGCATTTACCTGGCAAATGTTTTCCCATCCTTTTATTTTAGCCTCCTGGTAGAGTTTTATTTTAGTATCTCTTTTATCAACAGCATGCAATTAGATTTTTAACTCCAGGCTGAAAATTGTCATTAACCCCAATTCACATTAACTGTGATTCCTGATATATTTGGCTTGTTCCTGCCATCTCATTTTCCATTTTCTAATTTGCGTGCTTTCCCTTTGTTTCTCTGATGCGATCTCAATAACAGGAAGTAGCAGGTTTAGGGCTTGCTGGCTGAGACCTGCTGAGTTAAGAGAAACAGGCTCTGCCCTTGGGCCTATTTCTGTCTCTAGAGCAGCATAGGAACACAGTGAATGGAAGGCACCTTCCCCCTTACCTACAGGCTCAACAGCAGTACAGCCTTCAAGAGAAATGCTCACTTGTCAGTGCAGTTAGAACTTGGAGAGTTTGAACATGAGCGACTGTGTTAGCCACCTCTTTGTGCACCACCTTAGTCCCCACCAGCCTCACCCACGTCCGTCCCCAGCACCCTGGTGATCAGCTCTGCATGGACTTCCGCTGGCCTCGTCCAGGTGCAGCCTTGAATGGCCTGGGCTCAGATCTGCACTGTGTGCCTCTCGCCTCTTAGCTTGGCGTTCCCGGGTTGATGCTGAGGCCTGGGATGCCACGTGACCTCTAGGGGGCCCCAGCGTGTACAGCCTGGTGATGCAGGGGAGTTAAAGCCCCACAGGCTGAAGTATTGACCATCTGGAGAAGGGTGCTGATGGACAGATTCTTTCACCTCTTCTCCCTCCGAGGCTGACTCTCCTGAGGCCAGCTCACGTGGCTTCTTGGAAAACAGTCCCCGGAGATCAAACAGTCAGTTGCAGATGAGGATGGATGACTCCTTTTACTCTTGGTTCTCCTTTCCTTACTGCCTTACTCCCCCATCCCTTACTTTTGCCCCCCTAGAATTGCACACCCTAATAGATAAGCTTGTGTCAGAGACTCTTTTTTCCTGGGGGATTCCAGGCTAACCGAGTGACTATATGGTTTTGGAGTATATTATGGATTTTTGAGTGACAGATCTAAATTTTCTAATTACATTTTACATAGGTAGCATAGGCTAATGTAATGATTCGCTCATGTTCCTTACTGATACTTCAAGAAATAAGGGGAGGCAAATCAACTGTTACTAGGTGGACAAACCAGCCTGAGCTTTAACCTTCGCTACCAATAATCCACTAAGTGCATGATCCAAAAAGGTGGCACTTGATCCTTTTTATTTTTGTATTTATTTTTTAAAGACCTTTCTCCTCACTATTGGTGATTACATCCCTGAGCTCTTCTCATGTTACTAGCAATCATTTCGTTGCTATAAAGCAACACTAGAGTGTTCAGCCAAATCAAATACCACCTGCAGGGAGTGTTCAGTCAATATGAGATTGTGCTGAGTTCACAGAGGTGGGTGGCAGGTGCTGACTACTTTGGTCCAGGCCATGCACAACGGGAATGGGTAAAGTCAGGGTGCTTTTCCCGATTCTGATGCGGCGTCCTTGGCTAGGTAACTAGACCTCTCTGTCATTTTCCTCATTCGTCATTGCTCTTTGCAGCCCAGTGTGTTGCCGCTGTTGCTGTCCTCTGGCTTGGTTTGCACACGCAGTGGGAAATATTGCTGTCCGACCAGCAGCCTTTTGACCTCAGGTAAAGAACTCGAGTCTGGAAAGAGAATAACAGCACGAGGAGTTCCAGTTGAGAGGTCTGTAGTCCTGGACCTCAGGGACAGTCACTGCGGGCCTCATTCATCAATTGCTTCTTGAGCACTCGGACGTCAGGCACTGTGTTGGGTGTGGGTTCTCCCTGGTCCTGGGGCTGATCTCAGTGCCTAGAATATCTGTGGAAGGACATGTCAGAGCATCTGTTCTTCTCCCTCCGTGTCAGCTAGCACAGATACCTCTTTCTAATTCCCCTCATGCCTACTACAAAGTTATCGTGTTCTGCTTCATTTTACTCTGCCTTCATCTTCCCTGGTATATTCAGGGATGGGAAAACCAAAGCTTGGACAAAAGATGTTCTGTTTAACCAGTGTATCACAGAATATGTTGTTGTTCGGCTAAACTCAAGATATTTTCTTTTTTCTACTGCATAGAAATACGCAGTAAATTAGTAGTGTCTGTGACGTGTTAGCAAAACGAAAAATATAAAAAAGTGTTTATATGCTTGATTTTCTTTCCATCCTCTGTTACTGTGGGGAAATGCCTCTTGTACTCTTTAGAAGGGACAGGAATGACCAAGTTCTTATAGACTTTGATTTATCTGAAAAGGACTCAGATGTGATGTGTAGCTGGGCACATACAGTGGTCTTTATTCCAGCCAAAGGGACACAATAGCCAATTAATTGTTCTAACTAGAAAGCGTGCCCTGAATATTTGCACCTCTCTCCCCTGGAGAGGAGCCTGATGAACAAGAGAAGAGGAAAACAGCAAGGATTTAACAGTGGAAATCTCCTTCCCTTTCCGAGACAGGGTGAAGCAAGGGACTTGGGGCCCAGATACTCCATAAACTGTGTTGTTTTTCTAGCGGCTTTTGAGATTAGTTCTTAGTTCAGTTTGAAGCAACAGCTTAAAGGGGAGTTTGTATATGCTTTTGCTTTCCTCTAGTGTCTGAGATAAAGAGCTTTTTGAGAGAATTCCCACTTTGTTCCTGAACTAAGCAAGCTGGGAGGATTTTTCTAAACCTTGATCAGATGGGCTGGGGGAGCTCAAGACACCCTAGAGGCCAGGTGTAGTGGTGGCTGCAGTGTCACTGCAGAGCCCTGACCAAACCAAAACGTGGGGAACCCGAAAGGCCTGAGATGGTGCCCGTTGTAGACCTAGCACTCTTGCTGTGTAGACTGTAGCCTCACACACGTAGCAAAACCTGTTATAGCAGTTTTGTGCTTATAGCTACATTCCTCAGGGCTCTTTGCCTCTTTTAAAGTGTCTTTATTTTTAAACTAAAGACATTTAGGAATATTTAATACCAAACACTGTTTTCAGTTATACTTTGCTACCACATGCCCTTCATTCTTAACAGAGACCAGTTGAGTCCTTCATTCCCTCAGCTCCAATAGTTATATTATTTAAGCTGATACTCCATCAGTTTCTGTAGGTTTCCATGATAGCAGGATCGGATTTATCTAGGTCAATCTGAACTTGAAATTATAACCTTTCAGATGAAAGTAGCACTTC
This sequence comes from Leucopleurus acutus, assembly GCF_964270905.1. Taxonomy (NCBI): domain Eukaryota; kingdom Metazoa; phylum Chordata; class Mammalia; order Artiodactyla; family Delphinidae; genus Leucopleurus; species Leucopleurus acutus. The sequence goes on along the minus strand of NC_139148.1, from coordinate 119,596,930 downwards.
AGAGGTGTTGAGCCAATGAACACACCCATAGGAAAGGGAACCCAGACATCGGTTTGTCCCCATGCTGGGAAGCCTGCAGGAGTGGGAGTCCAAGCCTGGGGTACAGTTCATCCACCTGCATCTCCTTTTTTCTTTTTCTTTTTTTTTTAAATGTTTTTGCCCTGCCACCTTTTCTTTTTCCTATCTTCTATTCCTTTTTATCTTTTGGATCTCAAAGGAAGAGATCTTTTGGATCTCTGAACAGCATTAGAGATGACTTTTTCCCTTCTCAATAGGACAAGTGCAGCTGCTGCGTTTCATTTTGTTTTATGCCCTTTTCATCTGTGTGTCAGGTGGGTTGCCATAACGCCTTAATAGAGTCTTGCTAATTTTCTACTCTTTGCCCTTAGTCATGTAGCCTGTGGTGTTAGTCATGTAGCCTGTGGTGTTAAATTCTTTCCCTAGGACTGCATCTCTATTCTTCTGGAGTTTCAGAGGAGAAAGAGAACCCGTCATTAGCACTGTATGCTTTTCACAATCAGATACCAGTAATCCTGCATCCAGAGGTAATAAACAAGTAGGTAAAGGACTTTGGGGTTTACTGTTCCAGTTGCCAAAATCTCAGAACAAAAAGATTCTAGGATATGCAGAGAAAAGATGCACAATGATCCTAGATTTTCTATGTAATTCTTTCAGCGTAATCAGTATAGTCAAATTCAGGAATGAGTTTTGATTTTTGTCAACAAATTTCATATGTGAAGTGGTTCGTATGCGTGGAGAAGTGCCTAGTATATGGGAGAATTGGCCTTCCCATACCCCAATTCTTTACTTAGTTGACTTCCACTGCTTTTGTTGATAGCAATTTAGTCACGAGTTCTAACAATTTTATGGGTCAGTTTTCTTTGTGTTTTGTGGGTAGCAGTTAGAAGAATGGGTTTTGGCCAAACCAACTGAAGTTCAAGTCCTGGCTCAACTGTTTACTGCTTCTGTGATTTTTGAGCTGTTTGAGCTGCACTTTTCTCATTTGCGTAGAATGGAGAGGATAATGGTGCTGACTACATGTGGTTGTATTGAGGATGAATATGCTAATGGAACATCATTACCACTTCCTACTAGCTACCAAATCTTACTATTGTTCTTCATCTAGTTTCTTGAGCACATCCTGGAAACTATGACTGCAGATAAAATGAATGTTTATAAGCTTTGAAAGTATGTTTTATACAATGGAATATTATTCAGTCTTCAAAAAGAAGGAAATTCTGTCATAATCAACAACATGGATGAACCTGAAGGACATTATGGTAAATGAAACAAGCCAGTCGTAGAAGGACAAATGCTGCATGATTCCACTTATATGAGATGTCTAAAAATAGTCCAACACATAGAAGCAGAGAATACAATGGTGCTTGCCAGGGGCCGGGGGGAGGGGAAAATGGGGAGTTGTTGTTTAGCAGGTATCAAGTTTCAGTTATGCAAGAGGAATAAGGTCTAGATGTCTGCTGTACCGCATAGAGCCTAGAGTTAGCAGTACTGTATCATACACTTCAAAATTTGTTGAGTGTAGATCTCATGTAAATGGTTCTTTACCATAATTTAAGAGAAAATTATGATACATACACATTGCATTTTCCAGTTGCATCTGGTTTCAAAGGGAAATTTTGAACCACGAGTAATCCAAAGATAGTTACTTACCTAATTCACAGTTTTTTCCTTCAAATCCAACTTGACACCAACATTCATAGGAATTAATGTCATCCTTGCACAGGCCACCATTTAAACATGGATTGGACTCACACTGATCTCCATCTTCGAGATAGATTAAGAAGTTGAATTAGCAGATCCATTGCTTAGAATGCTTAGTCTTCCCTGCACAGACTCATGGAGAGGGGAGCCTGATTTTAGGGTCAGAGCAAGACTGCTGACCTGGAAACCAGCTGCTTATGGGATGTCCCTGTCTTCCTAAGTTTCTAAAAACAAGTAAAGGTTCTTAGGCTAACATTGTCCTAGGAAATGGCCCCGAGGAAGGCATGTACATTGTTTATGTAACTGAAGGGAGGAGGAAGAGGGAAAAGAACGTCTGAATATAGAGATGTACTCTATCAGCAGAGTGTAAGAAGAATTTTCAATCCTTCCTTATCGAACGATGATATAGTTAATTCTCAATGAAATCACATTGCTTCAACAATCATCTATGTGTTGTACAAGGCTTGCTCTGTCACAGGTCTTGTAGAGCAAGCTGAGCTAGGTAACAGCAACTCCACTCATGAGCTTGGTAACAGATAGCAACTCCACTCAGGGACCTGGCAGCCTAGGCATGGCGCACATGCATCCACTTCCTCATCTTATCACTTCACTTTTTTTTTTTTTTTGCGGTATGCAGGCTTCTCACTGTTGTGGCCTCTCCCGTTGCGGAGCACAGGCTCTGGACGCGCAGGTCCAGCGGCCATGGCTCACGGGCCCAGCCGCTCCGCGGCATGTGGGATCCTCCCGGACCAGGGCACGAACCCGTGTCCCCTGCATCGGCAGGCGGACTCTCAACCACTGTGCCACCAGGGAAGCCCCTATCACTTCACTTTTAAGCAGAGTATGCAGTGATCATTCCAAACAGTACAAAAGATGCTTTACTCCTGAAAGATATTCTACTGTCTGTGATTAGGTCCCAGATGGTTTGGTAAAGTGAGAAACAACTTTCAATACAAAGAATTAAAAAAGAAAAAGTTCTGAAAATGTGCTTTATTTATATATAGATTGGCTATGTTTCCTTCCCACCTTTCCTGAAGTTTCTACATTTGCAGAGTTCTGGAGAGCCTTTGAGAATACTGGTCATCAGAAAACAGCAGGAAGGAATAGGTAAGAGGGGAAGGGTCAGGATGTGGAGGGAGCCTTTAAGTCTGGTTTCTGAGAGCTCTGCCTCCATCCGTACTTCTAAGGAAGCTTCAGGAGAAAGGGATGCATAGAGCCAGAAGGGAGGCTGGTGTGCACTGTGAGCTGAGAGAGAGCCCTGAAGAAAACTGGGAGCAAGATCAGCAAGGCTTAATGTATGAGTAACAAAAGAGTAAGTGATAAAGATGGTGTAAGAATAAAGCAGTGAACGAAAGGGGGCAATTTAAGAGAAATTTCTAATGGTCGTTCATATTTTAGAGCCAAGCTCCGTGACATCTAGTGTGTGGCCCCCTGCCTGCTCTAGGGACAGCAGGAGAGTGTCTGTCGTGCTCGCTGTCAGGAGCATGTGTCTAGGTCCCACTGGCTGGGGGTTAGCACCCCTTTCTTAGGAATAGTCCCTCTCTGGAAAACTGCTTGTTGTAAAAATTAGACCTTGCCCCCTCTGCCCCTTGATCCAGTGTGCTTTTGCACAGATACTTCAGTTTGTTCCAATTCTATAAAAACAAAATACGTTATCTCTGGTTTATTATTATTGATGTTCAGAACTGGTCCAAAAAAACGAGCCACATTTGCACTTTATATTACAGACCAACGGAGCTGAATTATTTAGGATGTTTCACTGAAAGGCTCTGGGCTTGCAGCCAGCTACACAGCAACTCATTTGCTGAGACATATCTTTAAAATGAGTGTCATTTCATCCCGCATTTAGTCCTCCTTTGGGTGCTTGTCTGTGTGTACTTCGGGCTGAAGCAAAGCCACAGACTGTAGGGGTCAAAGACAACAAGGGACAAGACCTTGCCAAGTGAGAGCTTCCTGTTTAAGCCTACCAGGTGGTGGTTTAATGAATAACTGCATTTAGATTTGAAGGCCGGGAGGGGTAATAGAGAAAGTGGGGATTGGGCAGTGGAGAATTTGGCTGCTCTTCTGGGCTCCATGACTCCCTAGCTGGGTGACCTTTGACAAGTCATTTAACCTCCCTAAATCTCAGTTTCTTCTTCTATAAAATGAGGTTCATAGTGCTTTGCTCACAGGGTTGGTGTGAGGATTAAAGGTGACAGGCACTCTGTAAAGGGCTGGGCAGATGCTGGTTAATGTGGTTGGGTGATGTTTCCTCTTCACCAGGCTCCTTACTTGGTGAGATGATGGAAGAGAGTAGGGCAGGAGTGAGGGGCCTGCGACCCTACCATGTGAGAAAGCCCATACAGGGAGAAACAGCATAGACTATTTTGGGGGGGTTGGGAATCTCGACTGCAAAGTGAAAAGAAGCCGTGGAGTTGGGTTTTCTTTTTCTCTTTTCTTGTTTTTTTATTTTTAGCAGACAAAGCAGTAGTGACAGTGTAAAAAATTAATAAACGGAAACCTCAGTTAAGTAGAGTCAAGAGGGACTTCCCTGGTGGCGCAGTGGTTAAGAATCCGCCTGCCAGTGCAAGGGACACGGGTTCGAGCCCTGGTCCGGGAAGATCCCACATGCCGCGGAGCAACTAAGCCCGTGCGCCACAACTACTGAGCCTGCGCTCTAGAGCCCGCGAGCCACAACTACTGAGCCCATGTGCCACAACTACTGAAGCCCTCGCGCCTCGATCCCATGCTCCTCAACAAGAGAAGCCACCGCAGTGAGAAGCCCGCGCACCACAAGGAAGAGTAGCCCCCGCTCGCCGCAACTGGAGAAAGCCCGCCTGCAGCAACGAAGACCCAACGCAGCGAAAAATAAATGAATAAATTTATTAAAAAAAAAAGTCAAGAGACTGGAGGGCAGAGCTCTCATGCCCTATGACAATAGCAGAGCCCAACGGGAAGAAGACAGACTCCTTTCTTGGCAAGGACTAAGCCAATGAAAAGCCAGGGACTCTTTGTTTACTGTAGCCCTCCTTACTTCCTTTTCCCCTCTCTGAAGGAGTTGTCTGTCCCCTACCATGCAGGGACTTGCACGTGGCTCATGGTGGTTGTAGACCCTGAATTGCAATTCTCTGCTGATCCTGAATAAACCCATCTTTGCTGGAGTCTGTTTGTTTCAGGTCAACAACAGAATCATGCCCTTGATGTTTTCCAGGTATCTTTACCTGAGTTACAGTAAACAACACAGCCTGTGACCTAGAAGTTAGGGAGCCAACTTCAAAATATGGTGTTTAAGAGGTACTGATGAACCTCTACTCACAGGTGGGGGGCCAACTGGGTGGGGGGGTGGGCAATGAAGGGACCATGAGAGTTTAAATGCAGCCAGGAATGTTTGGGGAGGAAAGGTAGAAATTGATTTGCTTTAAAATACAAGATTCAACATTTTAAATGGATTAGAAATAGAGAATAAAAAGACTTGTTTGGACTAACTGTAGGGCAATACCTTAGTAGAGAGTTGGCGTGGTAGCATTCATTACTAAGAACGAGGAAAGGCAGATAAAGCAAATGTAACAGAATGGACCTCTTCCTCCCTCATGATTTAAAAACAAAGTGGAGAAATTATGAGTTACAAGAGTATGAATAAGTCCATTAGTGTCTACAGAATAGAATCTGGGAAAATAGAACTGATGGAATTCAGTGAATTGGCTGTCCAGGTTAGTTTCTGTCCATGCAAATGGTCTTAGGTAAATCAAGCTGGGAAAGTTACACTGCCTCAAAATCCTGCTGCTGGATTTTAAATTAGTTTTAAAACTTAGTTGTCATTAAAGTTTTGACTTTTCCTCCTTTTGGTCAATTCATTCAACAAATATTTACTCAGTGCTTCTGTACCAGATACTGTTCGAGGTACTAGGACTACATCAATAAACAAAACAGTTGAATACCCCTGCCAACATGAAGCTTACATTCTAGTGAGGTGGGAGACATAAATAGTATACATAAGACCATTATATGATACCTCAGTGGTGAAAAGTGCTATGAAAAATAATAGAGCAGGATACGGTGTCTAAAGTGATGGGGTTATGGGGGGGCAGGTTGAAGTATTAATAGATGATCAAGGCAGGCTTCATTGAGAGGGTGACATTTGGGTAAAGACCTGAAGGAGGTGAGTGAGTGAGCCTAGGGGAACCTGGCAGAGGAACCTTCCACAGTAAAGGAACAATCAGGTCTAAGACTTTGAAATGGAAGCATTCCTAGAGCATGCAAGGAGCCGCAGCAGCCCAGGATGTGTGAGGAGGAGAGGAGGTCAGAGGGGCAGCGGGGAGGGAGGGGCTGGGCAATCAGGAGGGCCTTGCAGGCCGCCAGAAGGAGGAGCACTTTTAAGCAGTAGACATGTAAGTCAGTCAGCATTCTCTGATTCTCTGCTGAGGATGGCAAACTCTCATTCAGTCCCAGATGCAATTCTCTTTGGTCTCTCCCTTCCAGATTCCTGGGGTGGAACGATGTTCCTTTTGAAGCCCTAGGAAGAAGTAAGCGTATCTGCCAGAGGATACCTCCCACGCTGGCATAAACCTGGAGTCTCTCACCATTCAATTTTGGGTAAAAAGAGTTGGACTTATTTTTCTGAGCCCTTTTGAGACAGTTTAATATATTATCTGTTTACACAGAAGAAAAAAATACATAATTCTCAAATGTTTCGTATACTAGAGGATAAAATGAATTGCTTACCAACATATTGCTTCCAAAATTCAGTCTATAACGAAAAAGAAGACAAGTTAATGGTACTATTTAAAATGTTTTCGATTTGATTCCTTCTCTATTATAACATTTGTAAAACACGTGTATGTATAGATATTTTAAAATTCCAAAGAGAAGTATGGTCCCCCACCTTTTCTTTTTAAAGGTTTTCTATTCTTTGCTCTGCATCTGAAGGATGTTATGTGGAAATACTCACAGTTTTCTCAGTGTTTTCAAAAACTTCTCGTGCTTCTTCAAAACTACACTTTTCTTCTATACATTCTCTCTCAAGGTTCCCTCGAACAAACTCTTCCAATTTACCTGAATTATACCTCTTTGGCCGATTCAGAATTTTGGTGGCATTTTCACGATCAAGAAAAACTGAAATTTAAAAGAAAAAGAAAACATCATGAAAATTAAATACATCTCTTAAGAAAGGCTTTCTTTTTAATCCAAGTAATCCCAAAGCCAATTTATCTTTGGGGCATGGAGCCAAAATCTATGATGTTCTCATGGCACTGTATACACATGGAGATTTAGGAATTAAAATTCAATTTTACTCTTAGTCAAGAGAACTCTGGTAATGAAAGGTCAGATTTTCAATCATATTTGAATTTACTCTGGATGAAAAGGAAAGTTCTGAGATAAGCAGTTAACTTCACACTTTGTCATCATTTGAAAATAACTAATTGCAGATCCTTGCAAGGTGATCCATCACGCTGGCCGGGCTGTGCTTACAGGACGCAGTTGCCCAAATGACTTTGGAGCACATTTCCCTTGGAAGAGCAGAAGCCTAAATGCAACCCTGCTGTCTCTCACTAGATATTAAAGAAAAACCACTGCATTCATGTTTTTTTAACCTTCAGACTCACAGCACCTTAAGTTGGCACGTGTTCTAGGAATACCAGTGACATAAGTCTTTCTCTGGGATTCAGGATGTGGTTTATTTTAGCTCTGACTGTCTAGCCTGTTAGGAATGCACTCCTGAACTCTGGGATTGAGGTCCCTAACCTAATTCTCCACCCCAGTCCCTCCCCACCACTCTCCATACCTCAGTCTCTTCTTTCTGTTTCACTCTCTGTCTCTGTGCGTGTTTCTCTCTAGATAGACAGATATAGATGTAGTATCTGTATCTATAACTAATAACAGGAACTCAAGAAGCTGCCTGGAGTTATTCCTTTCTTCTAGAGAGTGTCTGATACCATCTCAACAGGACGAGGTGTTTATAACGTGAACTCTCCAGGGCATTTTGGGACTGTTTTCTCATTAGCGCCAAAAAAAAAGGAAAGAAACAAACCGAAGTTCCTTATTTCCATTGCAGCTGTTCGCTTTATGGAGCCTTCTAGTCCCTTAACAGCCTCTCACTTTTCTCTTGCTCTTCAAGTCCCCTTGGGCTTTACTTTTTCCCTGAATTTAGCTTAGACTTTTTCTCTTCAACTCTTCCCTTGCCAACCTTCTCAGTTCCCTTCACCCCTTCTTCAGTGCTGCAATACCCCGCAATCCCAACCACTAGGTCAGTGCCGCCAGCTGCCTCTTCCTTCCCTTCCCAGGCAGCCAGGCGCCCTGGGAGAAAGCCACAAGCTGCAATTGGGTGCCACGGCATATCGACACCTCCCAGCCTCCACCAGGCCCTCCTCTCTGCTTGCCAGTTCATGTGCTTGGCCCTGGGCGCTCCTACAGTAGCATCTGTGTCTGTATCCATTTACAGTGTGGTCTAGTGGAAAAATAGGGGTTTGGAGTCAGAGCAGACACACCTGGATTTGAATCACATGTCTACCAGCTATTGGCAGTGAGATCTCAGGCAGGTCACATAAACTCTGCAGCTTAACTTTGTCAAGTGTAAATGGGTATAACGGTAGTATCATCAGACTGTCTACCTCCCAGCGTTGCTGACAGGATCAGTGAGATAATGTGTACAGGCTGGTGTATGTTGGTTTTCTCTCTTCCTTTCTACTCCTCTGTCTGGTCTGCCTCCCTAACTTTCTCAATTCCCTTTTTATTTAATGCACTTTTCTGTGGCTCTTTCTCTTCTTTACCACCATCCATGTAATGAAACGACTACTGTCAGGATCAGCAATGACCTCCTAAAGGGTAATTTTGAGCTTCTGTATTTCCTGCCTGCTCTGAAACATTTCTAATTGTTGATCTTTCCCTCTTCAGGGTGCTCTTTTCATGAAATCACTCTCTCCTGGTTCTCCTCTTCGCTCTGATTCTTGTTATTCATCCACCACTTGCATCCATTCATTCCCCTTCTTCTGCTTGCCCCTTATATGTTCAGAGTTCTCCCAGGCTCCAGCCTCCAGCTTCAGCCTTGTCCCTCTTCACTCCATACATCCTTGCTAGGGCCAGGGCTGGGGTGAGGTAAACAAGGCCCCTAGGGCACAGAATCTACGGAGTCACTCTCTCTCAGCGTGTGCAAGTATGTTTATGCCCTGCTTGCCTCACCCTAGTCCAGCCCCGACTCAACACAATTTTCTGAGCACTCACTACTGCCAGGCACTGTACTAGGTGCCACAAGATCCATGCTCACTCCCTGGATCCTCACACACGTGGTTGTAACTACTGTCTATAGGACAGTGAGTTCCGAATATCCATCTCCAGTCAGATATATCTTCGGAATTCCAGATTGTCTTTCTTTGTAACTGTCCATTGTCATGTGGCTGATAAGAGCTGATGTTTATTTAATGCTTCTGATGTGCTGGACAATGTGCTTGGTGCTTTGCATCCATTATTTCATTCCCTTCTCACGGCAGTCCCATGAGAGAGGTGCTGTCGTCTCATTTTCGTAAATCAAAAACTCGGAGGTTCAGAGAGGTTAAGTGATTTGCCCCAAGTGATATATTAAAGTGTCAGAGCCAGAATTTAGACATTGGCAGTCAGACCACACAGTCCATGCTCTTAGGCACTGTGCTGTATCCCAAATGCTCAAGACATGGTCTTTCCACTTCCTCTAAACCCGTTCCCCTTCCATACCCAGGTAGTTAAGTCATATCATTTCTACTTCCTCAGTGTCACTTGCATTCCATTCCCTCTTCTCTGTCTGTACAGCTAATGTCCAGGTTCAGGCCCTCATGCCTTCCCTGGATGATTACAGTAGCCTCAAGACTGGTCTCCCCTTGTCTGGCCGTCCCTTCCTCACACAGGTCATGAGAATGTTGCCAGGCTGAGCAGCCTGAGTCAGCCATCAGTGGTATTCATGTTTACACTTCTGATGACTCCACATTGCATTCCGTTGTCCAAACTCCTTCATTTAGGGCCTTCCTTATCTGATGACCTGACCCTGCCTCACCTGTCATATTCAATATTGAAAACATACTTAGTTCCTGAAAGACCTCACATTCTTTGTGGATCTGGATCTCTGCACGTGAGTGATCCTCTCTTCACAGGATGACCTAGATCAGTCATTTAAGGAGAGAGTACCTACTTATTCTTTAAGACCCAGCTCAAAATATGGTCTCTCTGTCAGTGTCTCCCCAGTTAATGTGTTCCTTTCTCTGTGCCCCTTTAGCAGCTGGTATACATCTCCTCATGTTATATTGAAATCTCTCAGCTGACCTCATGGTACTTTAGGTCAAAGAGGGAATCTGGTTTATCCCCAAGCCCCTAGTACCTTGCCACAGTACCTGGCACCGTAGTAGTCACCTAGTTTTGTAAAGTTTTGTAAAGTGTGTGGACTGAAGCTGTCTTTCATTTATTTCATTCATTCATTCTAAATGAAAGACAGGTTGGGTCCATATGCTTTACAAAACTGAATTGGTTTTATGGAACACATTTGATTTCAAAATTCTAAATTGATACAATAATATCTAAGGGCAGCAGCCATGAAAATGCAACATCTCAGAAAATCATTCATAGAAACTGCTTTTAGAAGCCAGTGGTGGTTCAACAGTAGAGGAGAGCACTGCATCAACACTGTCCGTCCTTAGGGAAGGCGCCTTGGTGCTCTGCTCAAGGACCTATTATCTCTGACTAAGGTGACTCCGGAATCACACTGCCTTTCTCCTCACCATTGTCTGAGGGTCATATATTTAACCTCCCTTCGGGCTTATCTCTTCTAGTCATTATTTCCCAAGCTGTGAAATCCTAGTCCTTCTTTTTTTCTCTGAATCTATCCTTTTTCCTACATCTGAGGTCTTCAAGGGGGCAGCAGTCCTCTTAAAATTTACTCCATCATCTCAGCACTTATCCTGAAGGAAGGGTTTGGATCCTTTGTCCTCCTAGATTTCACACTGATGAGATGTGTGTAAAGACGTAGCATTCTGTCCTACTTTGTGAGTGTTCACGCTGAATTTCTTCATTGTTTGACTCTAGCCAGTTTGCTGGCTTGACTTAACCTCTGCATTCTCGCACCATTATTTCTGCATTTCAGTGTGACATCATGTCTGGAGTGGGAACCTCGGGCCAGTCTGCTTTCTGGGGATGCTTAGGGTTGGCACCCCTGATCCTCCACTGTCAGCTACTAGATTTGATCATAATAGGTTGACAAGTAAGTGTGATAAATGCTTCCTGTGAGAACATGCTGTTTGTCTAAATGGGGTAATTTCTTCCCTATGTGCCTGCCTTTGGGGAATGCATAAAGTCAGTAAAGTTGTGAAAAAAAACCAAGTGATGTAAATTGCTTTAACTAAGTTCCTACTCGACATCAATTCTTGTACTTGCTTTGCTGTCCTAAGAGCTCAAGTGAGTACTGAGTTTCCCCCTGTATTAACTCCGAGATGTTTAGAATCAGACAAAATAATTTCTTCCTCACCCATGGAAAACTTCAGTGATAAATAACAACTTACTAATGAAAGGTTTGTATTTTAACTAAAACTTTCAATTGAAGGTATATAATTTTATAGACTAAAAATTAGAGGCATGACTCATTAAATAGTTACAAAGTTTTGAATCACATCATGTCTTAAAATCAAACTTTGTGTGTAAATAAAACCATTGTTTTTGCTTTAATGTTTCCCATTTTGATTTCAAAATAATGAGTTAAAACCCCACAAAATGACAGTTAATTTTTTCTCCACATTCGGCTGTTTCCTTGTTAAAACATTTCCCCCTTTTATTTATTTTTTTAACCAAGGAGATGACTTTTCCAAGGAATTACATTGTCAAATTATAAGCCCAACAGTGTCCATTAAAAAAATGTACTATAAACATTGTAAATCTATTTAGTTTTAAAAATGAGGAAGAACCAGCACCAGAGAACTAGTACTCACCAACCCACATGCTAACTAGTAGAATCTTAAACATTGTGGTCAAATCCTGTAATCATTATTTAATGAAGAAGACAGCCCCAGACGTTTCTATATCTAAAAGCCAAGCACATTGAATGTATCTTTATAAAGGAAACAAACCTGTACATTCAGCACTGAGTAGATATCCTAAAAGGCAGATGGTGACGAGGCCCGGTGATTCTGCCATGATCATGTTCAGGCACCGCATAACCTTTGCTAGTAGATTGTGCAAGTAGCAAGGTTGACAATTGTTCCAAAGTACAAGCTGAGCTGTATTTACTTCTGGGAAACAATGTCCATCTCCCTCAGTGGGTCTTTGGGCTGTTTCCGATGTCCTCTTGGGTTAAATGAAGAGAGGAGGCAGTGGCCATTGTTAAACTTCACCTCTGATTCCATGGGCTTCTGTCACTGTGGCTGATCTGAGGCTGAAACAGGAAGTGACCCATCATTAGAATAGGGGGAGGTATAATGTGGCTGCAGTTGCTGTGGCAGCAAAATTCATCATAGGATCCATCTTATCCTTGTCAGGGAGCATTAATGTCTTATAGTTGAAAGGTAAAGGGATGGAAAGAATGAAGTCATTTTGTCACCCACCTTAAAATGTCACCACTGCTGATAATCTCGAGTCACCTGGTGGATCCTTTATGTTCCTCCTCGTAACAAGGAGCTTATAAACTTTGTTGTGCTGTGTACCCATATGGTGAAACATATGGGCCCTGTCTCAGAACACATGTATGTATATGCATATATACTTATGTATAGAAAATAAATGTTATAAATATTATTATATAGTAGTTCATATTGATATACCACTTCACATGTAATATAAAAAACTCATAATAGTATACCAACATTTACCTACCATTCTTTGTGCTGTTGTGATACATTTTATTTCTAAATTTAAAAAAATTTTTTTATTGGAGTATGATTGCTTTACAATGTTGTGTTAGTTTCTGCTGTACAATGAAGTGAATCAGCTATATGTATACCTATATCCCCTCCCTCTTGGACCTCCCCCTCCCATCCCACCCATCTAGGTTGTCACAGAGCACCGAGCTGAGCTTCCTGTGCTTTATAGCATGTTCCCACTAGCTATCTTTTTTTTTTTTTTTTCCGGTACGTGGGCCTCTCACTCCCACGGCTCTCCTGTTGCGGAGCACAGGCTCCGGACGCGCAGGCTCAGTGGCCATGGCTCACGGGCCCAGCCGCTCCACGGCATGTGGGATCTTTCCGGACCGGGGCACGAACCCGTGTCCCCTGCATTGGCAGGCGGACTCTCAACCACTGCGCCACCAGGGAAGCCCCTAGCCATCTATTTTATGCATGGTAGTGTATATATGTCCATCCTGATCTCCCAGTAAACCCTATATTACCTTATTTTGCCTCAGGCAGTCAACAGTCTTTCAAAGAAATTTAAAAATGGGGAAAGATTTTATATTTAGTCACATTTTCTTCATTTCTTTGTGAGGACCCAAATTTCAATCTGTTACAGTTTTTCATTATTGTGAAGAATTTTCTTTAATAATTTTGATAGCGTAGGTCATCTTTTGATGAATTTTCTCAACTTTCGTTTATTTGAAAATGTCTCCATTTTACCTTCATTTAAAAAAAGTAATTTGGCTGTATATACAATTCTAGGTTGACATTTTTTTTTCTTTCAGCACATTAAAGAAGTCATCCTGTTGCCTTTTGGCATGCATTGTTTCTGATGAGAAGGCAGTGAATATTATTATCATTTCTTTTCAGCAGTTGGACTACAATGAGCCAAGGTATTCTTGGGGTTCATTGAGATTCTTGGATCTGTGGCATTAAAATTAGGAAAATTCTTGGATCTTATTTTTCAAAATTTTGTTTTAAAATAATTACAGTTATGGGAAATTGCAAAAACAATACAGAGAAGTCCCATATACCTTTCACAATGTTTATATCTTACATAAATATAGTAATATAATATCAAAACCAGGTAGTGGACATTGGTCTATTGTATGTGTATAATTCTGAGTGATTTTATCACATGCATAGATTTATGTGACCACCACTATAATTAATATACAGAACAATTATAATTAACAATTATGTCACCACAAAGGTCTCCCTTGTGCTGCTATTTTATAATCACACCCCTCCCCCTCCTTCCAATTATTCCTAACCCCTGGCACTACTGATCAGTTTTTGGTCTCTATAGTGAGAATGTGGTATAAATGGAATCATAGAGTATGTGACCTTTTGAGATTGGCTCTCTTCATTCAGCACAATGCCTTTGAGATCCATCTAGATTGCCACATGTTTTAGTAGTTGCTTTTTATCGCTGAGGAATATGGATATGCCAGTTTGTTTAACTATTCACTTACTGAGGGACATTTTGATTGTTTCCAATTTTTTGCTATTGCAATAATGTGCTTTCAACATTCATGTACAGGTTTCTATGTGGATGTAACTTTTTAATTTCTCTGGGATAAATGCACAGGAATGCATTTTCTGGGTCATGTGAGAGTTGAATATTTGGTTTTTAAATAAACTGCCAAACTATATTCCAAGACGGCTGTACTTTACATTCTGACTGCGATGGATGAGTGGTCTAGTTTCTCTGCATCCTTGCAAGCGTTTGGTGTTATCACTGTTTTTTATTTTAGACATTTTGATAGATATGTATTTAGACCATTTATATTGAAGATAACTATTAATATGTTAGTGGTTTAGTCTGCCATTTTTTTTACATCCTTATTGGAGTATAATTGCTTTACAATGGTGTGTTAGTTTCTGCCTTATAAGAGTCTGCCATTTTATTATTTGTTTCTTTTTCCCTCCTCTTGTTCTCATTTCTCTGTTCTCTTTACATGCCTGTTGGTGGGTTACTTGAAAAAATTTTTAGAATTCCATCTTGATTTATTTATAGGGTTTTTTAAAAAGTGTATCTTATTGTATAATTATTGTAGCTTTTGCTCTGGGTTTTACAATATACACATGTGACTTGTCACAGTCTACTGGTATCCGTATTTTAACACTTCAAGTGAAATATGAAGCCTTACTTTGATTTTGGTCCATTAACCTTCTCCACTTTTAAATATCATTGTTGTGATAACCAGATAGTGCTATTTTTTGTTTTAATTATCAAATATCATTTATAAAACTCATGAGGAGAAGGATAGTCTAATGAATATATCCATATTCTTCTCTTTGCATTGCTAGATCTTCCTATCCAATTCTTCTATCATTTGCTTCTCATTGAAGAACGTCCCTTAGCCATTCTTTTAAGATAGGTCTGAAAATGCCTCTGTTTCCCATTCATGCTTGAAGGATAGTTTTGCTGGATATAGAGTTTGTATTGGACTGGTTTTTTCCCCCCAGTACTTGAAAAATGTACCAGTTCCTTCTGGCCTCCATGTTTTCAGATGAGAAATCTGTCATTCAAATTGGTCCTCCTCTACAGGTATTGTGTCAGATTTCTCTGGCAGCTATCAAGTTTTTTTTCTTTGTCTTTAGTTTTCACAAGTTTAGTTATGATGTGCTTTGGCATGGATTCCTTTGGCATTATACTGTTTGGGGTTCACTCAGCTTCTTGAATCTGTAAATTTGTGTGTTTTGCCAAAATTGGGAAATTTTCAGCTATTATATCTTTGGCCCCACTTTCTTTTTCCTCTCCATCTGGGATTCTAATGACACCAGTGTTGCATGTATTTTACTGTCCCACAGGTCTCTGAGTCTCTTTTCATTTATATTAGTCTATTTTCTCTCTTATTAAGTAAATTCTGTGAATTCACTATTGTTTGGTGATTTCTGTTGAGTTCTCTTTTAAGTTTACTGAGTTGATCTTCTGTCATCTCTACTCTGCTATTGAGCCTCTCCAGAGAGGTATTTTTTTTTTAAAGTTATTCTTTTCAGCTTTATATTTTCCATTTTCTTCTTTTTTAAAAAATAGCTTCTACGTTTTTGCTGAGGTTTTCTACTTCTTAAATTTTTTTCTGAGATAATCTGTAATTGATTATTGAAACATTTTTTATGATGCCAGCTTTAATATCCCTCTCAGATAGTTCCAACATCTGATTCATTTCAGTATTAGTGTCACTTGATCGTCTTTTCTCATTCAAATTGTGATTTTTTTGGTTCTTAGCATGATGAGTGGTTTTCAGTTGTATTCTGGACATTTTGTCTATTATGTTAGTAGACTCTGGGTCCTATTTAGCAGGCAGTCACTCTGTTAGACCTATCACACAGGTCCTGGCCTAGTTTTCTGGGCTGTGATTCCAATTCCAATTTAACTTTTAGATCCTTTGTGGGATTATTTTTGGTAATTAAAGTTCCAAGTCAGTTGATATTATGATATGGAGACTATCTGGGTGGGCCTGTCAGGCATATCCTTTAAAAACAGAGAGTTTTCTCCAACTGATAGCAAAAGGAGAAGTCAGAGATGTTCAAAGTACATGACAGATTTGATGAAGCATTGGTGGCTTTGAAGTTGCATGGGAGGTGGTGGGGCATGTGGAAAGAGTGGTCTCTAGAGGCTGAGAGCCATTCCTGGCTGAGAGCCAGCAAGAAATCAAAGATTTCAGACCTATAGCCAAATGGGATTTAATCCTATCAACAACCTTAATGAGTCTGAAAATGGGTTATCCCCCAGAGCCCCCAGATAGGAGCCTAGCTGGCTGACATCTTGACTGCAGCCTTGGGAGACACTAAGCTGAGATCTCACTTGAGATCACTTGCTCTTCTGTTTACCAAACTGAGACATAATAAATGGGTATTGTTTTAAGCCACTGTGGTTGTGGAAATTTGTTATGTGACAGTAGAAAACTAACACTCCATCATTAGTGTTTTCGTTTGTGCTAAGCATTGCTTTCTTCTTGAAGTTCTGTTTGAACTGTTGGTACCTCTGGGAGGGTAAACAAATACCGTCTTGAGAACACTAATTTGAGATTATAAAAGCTTTATAGTTTTAGCTTTTATGTTTTAGTCTGTGATATATCTTGGATAAATCTTGTATATGAAGTGAGGTTAATATTTGAGGTTAATTTTTTGTTCTTTATGAATATGGATTTCTCCAGCACTATTGATTGATAAGACTATTCTTTCCCCATCATATTACCTTGCTACCTTTGTCAGAAATCAGTTGGCTCTGTACATGTGAGTTTATTGCTGAACTCTCTATTCTGTTCAATTTGCATACGTTTTAATTTATATGAATGGGAGTATATTATATATTTTGTGTTTCTTTAATTTTTAAATTCAAACCCATCATTTTAAGATCCATTTTTATTGCTATGCACACATCTAGTCTAATGCTTTTCTAACTGCTGCCTGGTGTATATGTACCACATTTTTTCCTAGCTTTTCTCCCAGTGATTGACATCTAGATTGCTTAAAACACTCTGATTCCACAGATATTGCCACAGTGGACACCTTCTTTTGAGTACCCTTATGGAATAATGTGGTAATTTACTTAGGATATATATTCAGGAGCAGAATGTCTGGGTCTTAGGGTATTCCTATTCCTGATTTGTCTAAGCACCGACAGATTGTTCTCCAGGTCGGCTGCACCAATCTACACTCCCACCAGCAGTGCGTATAGATTTCTATATCTGCACATTCATGCCAATTCTTGGAATTATCCCTTTATAATTTTTAATAATTTAAAAGAGTTAAAGTGCTATCTTATTTTAATTGATGCTTGTCTTATTGTTATGAGTTAGAACATGTCTCTGTATACTTTTCAGACTTCTGAATTTCCCCTTTTATAAATTGCCTGCTTATGACCATTGCCCGTTTTTCTTCTGGGGTTGTTAATTTGAAGGCTTTCCCTGAATATTCTAGATATTAATCCATTATCAGTTTTAGACATTGTAAATAATTAATGTTTCCCATTCTGTCATATGTCAACTAACTTTGTGATTTTCTTATACTTTGTTGAATAGACATCCTCAATTTGAATTTATTAAATTCATCAGTTTTTTCTTTTATAATTTGTGTTTTAAAGTTTTGTTTGAGAAATATTTCCCTGCCCCTAGGTCAAAAAAATATTCTCATATATATATATATATATATATATATATATATATTTATTTATTTATTTATTTTTGCGGTATGTGGGCCTCTCACTGCTGTCGCCTCTCCCATTGTGGAGCATAGGCTCTGGACGCGCAGGCCCAGCGGCCATGGCTCACGGGCCCAGCCACTCCGCGGCATGTGGGATCCTCCCAGACCGGGGCACGAACCCATGTCCCCTGCATCGGCAGGCGGACCCTCAACCACTGCGCCACCAGGGAAGCCCCTCTCTTATATTTTTTATACTAACTTTATAGCTTTATCTTTCACATCTAAATTTATAGTCTAATCTGTGTCTAAAATTTGATAACAAGGTTGATGAGAGTGTGGGGAAAGAGTACTCACATTTACTATTGGTGTGTGTACAGAGTTCTGGAGGTCATTTAGGTCTTATCAAAAGCCTCAAAAATTTATTCTTTTGACATAGAAATTAAGCTGATAATTATAAATGAACAAAGAATTTACCTCAAACTATAGTTTTTGCACTTATTATAATAGTGAAATACTGAAAATAACCCAAATATCCAACAGTAAGAATTATGGTAACAATTAAATAATGGTATGTTGAACTATAACATGATACAGCTTGCCAGAATAGCCAAAACAGTGGGGAATTGTTGTTCAATGGGTATAAAGTTTCAGTTATGCCTGAAAAATAAGTTCTAGAGTTCAGCCGTACATCATTATGCCTATAATAATAAATAATAAATAAAATTGCTACAAAGCCATAGTAATCAAGAAAGTGTAGTACTGGCACGTGGATAGACAGATTGAATTAGTTTCCTGTTACTGCTGTAACAAGTTGCTGCAAATTCAGTGGCTTAAAATAAAAAATTTATTATCTTATGCTTCTGAAGGGGTCAGAAGTTCAAAATCGATCTCACTGGGTCAAAGTCAGGGTGTTGTCAGATCTGGTTATTTATGGAAGTTCAGAGAGAACAGTCCATTTCCCTGTCTTTTTCAGCTTCTAGGTGCCACCTGAATTTCTGGCTCATAGCCCCTTCCTTATATTACTCCAAGCTCTTGCTTCCATCATTGTATCTCCTACTGACTGTGATCCTACTGCCTCTCTCTTATAAGGGTTCTTGTAATTACATTGGGCGCACTGACTAATCCTGGAAAATCTCCACATCTTAAGATCCTTAATCACATCTGCAATCTTTTTTGCCAAATGTAAGGTAACATATTCATCATTTCTGGATGTGGGCATATTTGGGGGCCAGTATTAAGCCTACCATATATATCAATGGATTAGAATTGAGTGTCCATAGATAAATCCTCAATTTTATGGTCATTGATTTTGACAAGGGTATTGCGAAAATTTGATGGGGCAAAGAACAGTCTTTTCAAGAACTGGTTTTGGGACAATTGGATACCCATGTGAAAAAGAATGAAGTTGAATCCCTACCTCACATCATACACAAAAATTAACTCAGAAATCAACCACAGAACTAAAACTATAAAACTCTTAGAAGAAAACATAGGTATAAATCTTCATGATCTTGGATTAGGCAATGGTTTCTTAAATATGACACCTAAAGCTCAAACAACCAAAGGAAAAAAAGCAACAAATTGAATCTCATCAAAATTAAAAACTCTTCTGCATCAAAAGGTGCTATTAAAATAGTGAAAGTCTAACCCACAGAATAGGAGAAAAAAATTGCCAATCATATCTGATAAGGGATTTTTAATAAGATATATAAAGAACTCTTACAGCTCAGCATAAAAAACACAAATAGCCCAATTAAAAATTGGTAGAAGATCTGAGTAGAGATTTCTCTGAAGAATGTATACAAATGACCAATAAGGACATGAAAAGATGCTCAGCTTCATTAGTCATTAGGGAAATACAAATCAAATTAACAATTAGGGACAACTTCAAACCCAATAGGATGGCTATAATCAACAAAACAGAAGATAAGTTTGGTGAGGATGTGGAGAAATTGGGACCCTCGTACATTGCTCTTGGTACAGCCTCTATGGAAAACAATTTTTTTGTTCCTTAAAAAGTTAAACACAGAGTTACCATGTGACCCAAGAATTCTACTCCTAGGTATATACTCAGGAGAAATGAAAATATATGTCCACACAAAAATTTGTACCTGAATGTTAATAGCATTATTCATGATAGCCAAAAAATGCTATTGGCATATGAATGCCTGAGCAAAATGTGGTATATCCACACACTGGGATATTATCCAGCCATGAAAAGGAATGAATATAGCATCCATACATGCTACAATATAGATAAACCTTGAAAACATTAAGCTAACTGACAGAAGCCAATCATAAAAGGCCACGTATTAGGACTTCCCTGGTGGTCCAGTGGTTAAGACTGCACTTCCACCACAGGGGGCATGGGTTCGATCCCTGGTCAGGGAAGTTCCACATGCCATGTGGTGTGGCCAAAAAGAAAAAAAAAAAAGGCCACGTATTATATGATGCTATTTATGTGAAATGAGAATAGGTAAATCCAGGTTGCTGAGGGCTTTGGTAAAGGGAAAATGGGAAGTTACTACTAATAGGTACAGGGTTTCTTTTTAGGGTGATCAAAATGTTTTAAAACTGATTGTAGTGATAAAAAATGTTCCAAAAAATTGATTGTAGTGATGGTTCCACAACTCTGTGAATATACTAAAAACTTAAATTGTACACTTTAAACTGGTGAATAGTATGGCATGTGAATTATATCTCAGTCAGCTTATGAAAACAAGTGAACTAGATCTAAAAAATAATACGGTTTACAGTGATTTTTAAACTGGAATATTTGTTTTATTTTCACCAAAGCTTAAAATAAACAAAGCTTAGGGTTAGGGTTTAAAAAACAATGATGGGGAAGTGTGTTTGACATGGACAGATGTTGTCAATTCTTACGTGAGGAGAAAACAGCAGCATGGTAGTGTGATTGTATTCTCATGTATGTGTTCCTGTGTGTGTAAACGATGTTAACACATGCATGCACACTTATAGTCACAGTAGATTACTCCAGAATTTTCAGTGTTTTTTTCCTGGGGCTCGATTACAGGTTATTTTCCTTTTTTCCTCGTTTATAATTCTTTTCTTTTCTTTTCTTTTTGTAATGAGCATATAATTTTCTTAAATTAAGAAAATTGCTAACACTTCTGTACTCAAATACAGTGGCACTGAGGAAGGAGAAAAAGTCCATCAAACTTCAGCTTTTCCCCTGAATATCTGTGTCCTCTGTTCCAGGACCAGTGTGAGGGTAGGCAGAGCTTGCATCATTGATAGGAAAGAATGAGCCTACTCTTTGTCCGGAGTTGGAGGGGGGGAAAGCGGGTGGGGGACGGGTAACAGGCACAGTGTGGTGGCGCTTCTTTTTGTTTTTAGGTGAACTCTCAGAACAGCAGGCATATCCACGATCAAATGTAAAAGCATCCCAAACACCTAAAGCTGAATGAAAATGCACTTAACAATGCCTATGATTTGTCTGATTGAATTCCCTACATCCTTGTTAATTTGCATTAGTACAAGTGACCTGTTGTTTTGCATTTGTTCACAAGTTGTTTCATTTGTATATGTTTGCTCTCCTGGAGCCCATTGTGAGCCGCCCCCCCCGCCCCCCCCCACCCCGGGTATGGGATCTTGGCTTTTCTTCCTGTTCTTGCTCTTCCAGAGCCCAGTAACAGTGCTTTGCACACAGCAAGGACACAGCCAGTGTGGATGAAATGGTTGAATTGGCAGAATCCAGGAGAGACTTGAATCATCAGCTAGCCCTGCTATCTATTGGTAGCCAGAAAGATATTCCGTATTTTATTCTAAAACCAAAGGTTTTATCTTTGGCAGGCGGCCCCCACCATTTAACTGTTTTATAATTAAGAAATGAACTGCTATTTTGCCACATATTTTAAAACAAGTCTACTTTTTATATTGAGTGCCTTTTTCTGCACCACAAATTACCACAAACTTAATGGCTTAAAACAACACACATTTACTATCTCACCGTTTTTGTGGGTCAGAAGTCTAGGCATACCTAAGCTGAATCCTCTGCTTAGGGTCTTACCAGGTTACAGTCAGGAACAGGTCCCAGCCAGACCGTGTAGGCATGTGGAGACTTAACTGGGGAAGAATCTGCTTCCAAGCAGCTCATGCAGGTGGTTGTCAAAGTTCATTCCCTTTGGGATGTGAGGACAGAAGGTCCCCTGGCTTTATGTCGGCTACTCTCAGCTCCTAGGGGCTGCTCATAGTTTCTTGCTCTGTAAGTAGCCCAAAATGGCTACTTACTTCTTCAAGCTAGTAAGGAGTATCTAAAGCCCAACTGCTGACAGAATGAAGTCTTCTACAATGAAACCTAATCACAGGCGCAACCTCCCATCACTTTGGCCCCTTGTATTATTCAGAAACAAGTCACAGGCTCCACCCACACTCAGGGTGAAGGGATTATATAAGAAGGTGGCTACTCGGAGGAGGGCATCATGGGGAACTTTATGATTTATTTATCAGCCACACTTGTGATTTATTTTAAATTATATACCAGAAATTTATACTGTCCTAGATTAGACAGAATTTCATGATTATTTTATGTTTTTAAAATAACTAACATGAGTATTTGACTTACTGTAGCTGAACTCACTGCTAAAGCACATGCTTAGCTGGTTGTCTAAAAGAGCTCCATTTCAGTGACTTGTCAGGGAACATTTCCTAGGAATTGCTGGTGCCAAAACCCAAAACTCAGTTGTTGGTAACATATTTATGGAGAATGGCCTATAAGTTATGTCATCTATCCATTCCTAAAGAAATGCTAAAACCTCTCTGTAAGCCAGACCTTGGTAGAGCTGGTTACCCGGCTCCCATCTCTCTGGCTCCCTGTAGAAGTGCTTTGACCTGAAGTCATCAGCGTACAGCGAGTGATCCTATAGGAAACAGCGCTATGAAGCGTGTTGCTTGTGGATCATGTAATGTAATGTCTGGTCTCAGTACCAGGAATACCTGTGCTTCTCTTGTTTGGCTTATTTCCTGGAGGCACCATGTCGCTGCTTTTCTTCCTTCACACGGGCTGATTTTATGCAAGTGTTCCGTACTTTCAGTAGATGTTTTGTGTATTAACTTTACTCCTAACCCTGTTTTTACCTTTATACCATTTTTTTAATATAAATTTATTTATTTAATTTATTTATTTTTGGCTGCATTGGGTCTTCGTTGCTGCGGGCGGGCTTTCTCTAGTTGTGGCGAGCGGGGGCTACTCTTCGTTGTGGTGCTCCGGCTTCTCATTGTGGTGGCTTCTCTTGTTGCGGAGCATGGGCTTTAGGCATGCGGGCTTCAGTAGTTGTGGTGTGAGGGCTCAGTAGTTGTGGTGCATGGGCTTAGTTGCTCTGCCACATGTGGGATCTTCCCGGACCAGGGCTCGAACCCGTGTCTCCTGCATTGGTAGGTGATTCTTAACCACTGCGCCACCAGGGAAGCCCTCTACCATTTTTTTCACCTTGCCTTGATTTCCTGACCTTTTACCTTCTTATTTACACTTTTAATTTTATCATGAAATAAAATAAATAAAAATATGTCGTATCATATAATAAGCTACCTGAGATCCTTTTGGTAGCAAGGTGGAGTATAAATAACTTGTTTGAATGCTACGGGAGTCTCAAAGTGAGCCTTGTAGCTGTGCCCGTAGAAGTGAAAGCATTTTTCTTGGATGGAAAGGCAGGTGTTGTGCTGAACCATTTGAACCTACTGAAGAGATGGTGTGTTCAGTAGTGACTCAAAGGTAGTTCTTTTGTGGCTGTCACTTGCCTTGGCTCATGGGAATAGCAAACCACATGGCTAGGTGCTGACAGTAAGAGTTAGAGAGGAGGCATGAAGTTTGGGTGGTGGTGGGGATTGCTCTTAAAAGGAACTAGAACTGGTACAACACAGGAGGAGGAGGGAAAACAGAGATGGAGGGGCCCTGGGAGGAAGGGTTATTTCATGAGAATCCTGTTTGTCCTCAAGTTCAGCCTTTTTGCGGGGATCATTCTTGGGTTGCTGAGAATCATTCTTGGGTTTCCTCTCTCTTTTTTATTTTAAGTTTTATTTATTTGTTTGTTTGTTTATGCTGTGCCAGGTCTTCGTTGTGGCACACGGGATCTTCGTTGCAGCACATGGGATCTTTAGTTGTGGCGTGCGGACTTCTTTGTTGTGGCACGCGGACTTCTTAGTTGCAGCATGCATGTGGGATCTAGTTCCCTGACAAGGGATCGAACCTGGGCCCCCTGCATTGGGAGCACAGAGTCTTACCCACTGGACCACCAGGGAAGTCCCTTGGGTTCCCTCCCTTAATCATCCCTGTCAAGCCAGGGCTGTGCACAAGCTGTGGCAGAGAGGTTTGCAAAGCTGTGTGCAAGGTCAGTGTGTGGATAGAATTTTTCTGTGGAACCAGATTGGTCCACAAGGGCACTACCCTACGAGTTATCAGCATGTGCCAGAGGGAGAGATGATAGAAACATTTGGCCAGGAGGGAAGCCAAGGCTGAAAGTTTGGATGGACTAGATTATCTGTCCAGCTGAGGGGGTGATTTGAAATTGGAATGGTCAGGGGCCAGTGGATGAAAGAAGTCAGAGTGAGGAACAAGGAATGGAGTGAGGGAGGATGGAGTGCTGAGGAAATGAGTTTGTGCACACTGGACATGTGGCAGATTGGGGCAGGGGCAGCTTGTTAAAGTTCTGTACAGGGCTGCACCCTGCATCTTCCTGGGAAAAGGCCAGGTAGAGAATCTCTGGGAATTGGCAGTCGTGGCTTGTTACCATTAAGATGGAGTTAGCCACTGGATTGGTTTCTGACTCTGCCTGACATCTACATTGTCTCCATTTGGCCAAAATGGAGCCGCTAAAAATGCTTTATTCAAATGTCACAATATGCTTTCTTCCAGTAACCATGACCCCAATGAAGAACTATTGAAGCAGTTGTCAAGTGAGTAAAATTGAGAAATAACACATAATTCAAATACAAATAGCACTATTTTCAGGACTAGTACTGGAAAAAGCTAAAATAAAAACCTCCTTTCAGCTTTCTTTCCATCCCCGCCCCCAACACTTCTTCCAAGATGGCTTGGTTTTTTATTATTTTTTTCTCTACTATATTGCTTCCTACAAATCTTGGTTTAATTTTCAGATTTAAGGAGTGATGAGATAATATACAAACTCACTCATTTGTCCTTTTCTTATTAAATTTAAAGGAAGAAGGAAGTGTAACATTAAACACCTGTTATGTGCCAGGAACTTTATATATGCTATCTCCTTAAACCTTGGCAACCCGTGAAGTAGGAATGATATGTTTTACAGATGTGGAAATTGACACTCCATAGTTAGACAGGCTCTATAGCTTGCCCAAGGCCACACAGATATTAAGTGGGGATCCCACAATTCAAATCCAGCACTTTCTGATTTCAGAACCCTTTGGGTTAACCTCTATGTTGATACCTACCTCTTAGAGTTGTTGTCAAGATTAAATAAGATAATACATGTAAGGTACTTAGCAGAGTGGTAAACATAAATAGCTCAATAAAGGGCAACTGCTATAACCAGCATCACCACCACCACTACTGTTCTGCTTTCCAAGTAGTTGAGGTTGACTGGAATACAGGATGTGTGAACAACTCCCTGCAGGACCTATGAATAAGTAAGATAGTTTTAACTGTATTAGTGATGCTCATTTATTGAATGTGAACCATACGTCAGAGTCTTTTCTCAAGTGTTCTGATTTATTCTCTTTTTATCTGAGAACATTGTAAAGTTGGTATTTTAAAAATTTTTTATTGAAATATTTACAATATTTACAATATTGTGTTAGTTTCAGATATACAGCAAAGTGATTTAATTATATGTATATATAAATATATTCTTTTTTACATTCTCTTCCATTATGTTATTACAGTATATTGAATATAGCTCCCTGTGCTATACTGTAGGATCTATTTCATATATAGTAGTATCTGTTAATCCCAAACTCCTAATTTATCCCTCCCCCTCTTTCCCCTTTGGTAACCACAAGTTTGTTTTCTATGTCTATGAGTCCATTTCTGTTTTGTAAATAAGTTCATTTGTATCGTTTTTTTAGATCCCATGCGTAAGTGATATCACATGATAGTTGTCTTTGTCTGCCTTACTTCACTTAGTATGATAATCTCTAGGTCCATCCATGTTGCTGCAAATGGCATTATTTCATTCCTTTTTATGACTGAGTAATATTCCATTGTGTATATATACCACATCTTCTTTATCCATTCATCTGTTGATGGACACTTAGGTTGCTTCCATGTCTTGGCTATTATAAATAGTGCTGCTATGAACATTGGGGTGCATGTATTTTTTCAAATTATGGTTTTCCCTGGATATATGCCCAGGAGTGGGATTGTAGGATCATATGGTAGCTCTATTTTTAGTTTTCTTAAGGAACCTCCATACTGTTCTCCATGGTGGCTGTATAAAGTTGGTATTTTTGCTCTCCCCAATTTACAGATGAGACTGAGCCTCAGAGAGATGAGGTAACTTGTTTAAAGTCACAGTTAGGACATAGCAGAAGTAGAAACTTGCATCTAGTTTTGGATGATTTCCAAAACCTAAGCTTTTGGCACTCCACCTTTTTGCCTCCCTGTAAGACCAAATTCCTGCGGTTATTTCTGTACCTCACCCACATGCTGTACTGTAGAAATAATACTCTCCATGCACTAGGCCATAATTTAAATGGATCCATCCAGAGTTCCTGCTAAAGAGTTTTGGCTGTGACCACAAATCTCCAAGGACCGTAGTAACTTTTATTGAAACTGATTTGTTCAGTTTTTCCATAGAGTGGCATAATCAATTGGAGGAAATCGGGTTATTAAATGCTCTAAGTCTTTGTCAACCACCAGTTCTGATCTCTGGCTGCAAAATGGGATCAGAAGTTGCTTCCGAATTTAATGTAGACACAGCTCTCAAGAGCATGCTCAGAGTTCAAAGGGGGATACATCAAAGTGTGATCCTGAGAAATTCCCACATTACACTTTCATGATCTAGATAACTCAGAGTCCTGAACAGTGAGGCCTGTAAAAGGGAAGCAGTTATAATCAACTCATAAAGAAGAGTTTTTGAATAGGAACAGTTGATAACTATAGTTACTTTTCTTCACCAAAGTGTATGGAATGGGAATGATGGTTAAATATACAAAGAATACTAAAATCAATGAAAGTACCCTGTATTTGGAGGTTGAAAAAACAATTACTGAAAATGATATTGGAACAACTGAGTTACTAAAAAGAAAAAATGGTGCTGGGTTTATCCTCCCAAATTCGCTTAGCCATCCACAAAATAAGCCGCATGCTGCAATATACCTGGGAAATAATTATTGCTGTTAAATGGCCTCCTGGTTAGCAAGATAAACCAGTGTACTTGGAAGGTGAAAGCCCAAAGAGTGGGCCTGCACAGCTGGGCAAGGGAATCTCATGCCAAGGATGCTCTCCAGAGGCTTCGCTGGCAGAATTTAATCTCATCCTTTTTACTTCTCTCTGGGTCTTGCCTCGCTCAGGGAGACAAAGCCTCCAGCATTCTGTCTCTGTTGGTGTCCCCTAGAATACTCTCCTGCGTTTCTCCAAGAGAAGCAGCCATAAGAAACGATGGAGGAATGTCTTAGAAGTCATTGCACTGGTTTTTAGAGGTGAGTTTATGTTACAGGGGCAAAACAGTAGGTCACAGAATTGTTCCAACCCCATATATCAAACTCTGCAGGGAAACCATATTATTTCCTTCTGTTCAGTAAACCGCTGAGCATTCTTTCTGCCCAAAGACAGCTCTGATTGTCAGCCTCTGCCTTCTCCAGCCTCCAGCCCATGGACTCAGCCTCAGTCCACCATGAGGCAGAAAGGATATGAAGTCGTCCCATCCCTACCATCAGGTGAGGTCTGGACCTACTTTTGTTACCAGGCTTATATCCACTATGCCTGAGGTGAACCCATCCAACCAGGCCATGTGACTGGGCTGTTGCCTCATTTCCCTCCACCTGGCCCACCAGTTCTCCATGCTCCTCTAAACCATCTTCTACCAGTCTGTAGTCCTTTACCCACTCTTTCCCCGGAGCCTGGCCCTGGCCCTTATAATCTCAGGTGCTCACAGTTTCTACTTCTGAGGTGCTGATGTGTGCTGCAGCTGCATTGGCCTATGGAGGCTGGCTGTACTTGAGAATCATAACTCCCCATGAGCCTTTGGGCTATGTGTGGTGGACTGTCCACCACTCTGTTCAGAGACCAGACTTTTGCCTGTTCACAGCTTTCTTCTCCCCTCGACTAGCTCACTGTAGAGGTCCTGTATGTCTCCTGTCTGAACTTGCACTGCTTATAGGTCATGTTGCATAGACAGGTATTCAGCCATCTCTGTGCTGTGATGGAGGTGTTGTGGTATCATGGAGACAACAGGAAGAAATGGATTTGTCTAATCACAGCTAGCAACTGTCTTTTTCTTCACACCCTTTGTGTGAGTTGGAACAGCTTCTCTTTTACATGCCATGTAGTGACAGGTCTCATAACTTTCGGTGTAGTAGTGAACTCAGGGCAGACTGTTGGGACAGAAGACATGGGTTCAAGTTGCAGATCTGTTATTAATTGTGTGGGGCCTTGGGTAAGATGCCTCACCTTGCTGGATCCTAGTTTCCTCATCTATAAAAATGGGGGTGATAATGGCTATATACCTCATGATAGTGGTGAGAAGATTAAATGAAAGAATGGATGTGAAAATGTTTTGTGAACTGCTCTTTATCCTGTAGGGGAGAACCTTGTGAGTTATGAAATTTTATGAATAGAATTTTATGTTCTGTTTCTCATGTGTGAAGAAATGCATCAGGGCATCAGGACATCTGGTGGCCAAAAAGTCTGACCACCAACTGATCGTTGCTTTTAAGACAAATAGTGGAGTTTCATATGCTAGGTTAAGCTGTGGCTCTGTGACTTAGTGTATAGAAAATCAAACATTACACATGTGATTACAGCCAAATCCATGCATGAGGAGGCAGCGTATAGTAGTGAAAAGAGCATGGGCTTTAGTTAGACAACCTGGATTCAGATCTCAGTTTAGCCACTTAATGGCTAGGTGAACTTGGGCAAATTAATTAACCTTTTTGAATCTCAGCTTCATCGCAATAACACCACCCCCAAACTACTGATTTTTTAAAACCCCAATCTGACTGTCTTTGTCTATTATTGGAACATTTGGCCCACTTATATTTAATGTATTTACAGATATATTTGGGATTAAATTTATTTTTATTGTGTTCTTTGTTTTCTTCCTTGCCTTTCTTTCAGTTAATTATTTTTAATCATTCTATTATTTTCTCTTTACCACGTAGAAAGTTATATACTCTTTCTATTTATTTAGCTGTTAGCCTGTAAATTATAACATGGATAAATAACATGAAAGTCTAAAGTGAGTCAAAACCTTTATCCTACTCCCAGATACTGCAGGAATTTTGGAACTCATATTTTGTCCTCTCCCCACCTCAAGCTTATATATTTTATTGCCTGGTATTAAAATCTATCATGTTTCATTTCTCTTTTTAATACCACTAGACATTATTATTATTGCTTTTTAGTCAGTGTTCATTTATATTTGCCCACATTTTTATTACTTTATTCTTCATTCTTTTTTACACCTCAGATATTCCAACTGGTGTATATAGTTTTGGCTTTAAATAAGTCTTTATTAGTAAATACTTTTTAGTAAAAGTATAGGCTAATAATGGCAATTATTATTAATATTATTATTATAATTGCCTGTAGTTGTCTCTGTTTTGCATTGATTCAGAAAAAGTATTTCTGTAGGCTATAGAATTCTAGGTTAATAGTTACTTGGGGGAATTCCCTGGTGGTCCAGTGGTTAGGACCCGGCGCCTCCCAAGCAAACAGGATATATATGGTCACTATATCTCTGTCCCTCCAGCCATCTTATGCTTACTGTTTACACGGTATATTTTTTTCCCAGTCATTTACTTTTGACCTGTCAGTGTTTTTATTTTTAGGTTGTCTCTTATTGACAGCATATGGTTCAGTTTTGCTTTTTTATCCATTCTGAGAATCTGTTCCTTTAATTGAAATGCTTATACCATTACGGTTTAATGTAATTATTGACATGGTTGGATTTAGGTTTGCCATTTTATTTTTTGTTTCCTGTTTGTCTCTTGTTTCTTTTTTGTTGTTGTTCCTATCCTGTTTTCTGCTTTCATTTTGATTATTTGAATGTATTTTAGTATTCTATTTTATCTATTGGCTTTTTAGCTATAGTAATGTGTTAGTTTTTAGTGGTTGTACTAGCAATTAAAATATAAATTCCTAAACTTTACCAATCTATTTAGAATTAATATCATACCATTTCATGTAAAATGTAGAAACTTTTTAACCATATAGGTCCCCTTAATCCCCATTCTCATCCTTTATGTTATAATTACCTATGTATTGCATCTACCTACTTTCAAAATCAGACAAGAAAATGTTATACTTTTTCTTTAAACAATCATATATGTTTTAAAGAATTTAAGAAGTAAACCATTTCTTTTTTTTTAAATAAATTTATTTCTTTACTTAATATTTGGCTGCATTGGGTCTTCGTTGCTGGGCGCGGGCTTTCTCTAGTTGCGGTGAGTGGGGGCTACTCTTCGTTAAGGAGTGCGGGCGTCTCATTGCAGTGGCCTTCAGTAGTTGTGGCTCAGGGGCTCTGGAGTGCAGGCTTAGTAGTTGTGGCGTGTGGGCTTAGTTGCTCCGCGGCATGTGGGATCTTCCCGGACCAGGGCTCGAACCCGTGTCTCCTGCATTGGCAGGCAGATTCTTAACCACTGTGCCACCAGGGAAGCCCCAAGAAGTAAACCATTTCTAATGCTTCTCATTTGTTCTTGAAGATCCAAGCTTCCTTCCAGTACTATTTCCCTTCAGTCTAAAGAACACTGCAATGTGTCTTCTTAGTTCTCCTTTTTCTAAAAATTTGTTTATTTTACCTTCATTCCTAAGGGATATTTTCACTGGATATAGAATTGTGGGTGACCTGTCTTTTTTTCTTTTATCACTTTCAGTATGCTATTCCACTGTCTTATAGTCTTCATATTTTCTGATGAGAAATCTATGGTCATCCTGCTTCACTGTCATCAGATAAATGCAAATTAAAATCCCAGAGTGGGACCTGTAACTTCTGAAGTAGTGGTATAACCCCTCTATAGAGGAGTTATAGAGGTAAATATTTACTTGACAAAATACAAAAAACAGCTACCTGAGGATTCTGATTTTAAAATATAGGCAGACAAACTGCGGAGAAGAGCTGAAATTCGCAGAAGACAAAATACAAAATACAGACCTGAGGATTCTGATTTTAAAATATAGGCAGACAAACTGCGGAGAAGAGCTGAAATTCGCAGAAGCAATGTGCATGGGCATCAGTTTTGTGCTATTTGTTTTTGTCTTTGTGGCTTTGCCCCAAGGGCAGGCATCAGTTGTTCAGTGAGACAGGGCAGCAAAAGTGGCTTCAATTCTGATAGAAATGGTGCTTTCTGGGGGCTTCCCTGGTAGCACAGTGGTTGGGAGTCCACCTGCCGATACAGGGGACACGGGTTCAGGCCCTGGTCCAGGAGGGTCCCACGGGCCACGGAGCGGCTGGGCCCGTGCGCCACAACTGCTGAGCCCGCATGCCTGGAGCCCGTGCTCCGCAGCGGGAGAGGCCGCCGCGGTGAGAGGCCTGTGCACTGCAGCGAGGAGTGGCCTTCGCTCGCCACAGCTGGAGAGAGCCCGTGCGCAGCAATGAAGATCCAACGCAGCCCAAAATAAAAATAAATAAAAAAAGACATGATGGGCTTCCCTGGTGGCGCAGTGGTTAAGAGCCCGCCTGCCGATGCAGGGGACACGGGTTCGTGCCCCAGTCCGGGAAGATCCCACGTGCCGTGGAGCGGCTGGGCCCGTGAGACATGGCCGCTGAGCCTGCGCGTCCGGAGCCTGTGCTCCACAGCGGGAGAGGCCACAGCAGTGAGAGGCCCGCGTACCGCAAAAAAAAAAAAAAAAAAAAAAGAAATGGTGCTTTCTGGCTAGGAGAACCAGGGAAAGAAATCCAGGCATCCATGACTAGAGAGTGAGGTATAATTCCCAGAGGGGAGAGTTGGAGAAAGGGATCCCTAATTCTGTGTATGAACACCAGGAAAGTCTCAAGCTGACCCTTGAACCATATAGTTACAGAGCAGACTCAAAGGAGCAGAGCAAAGGCTTAAAGACTTGAACTGATTGATGGTTAAACCACAGTCATGCATGGGCCATGTTTATTTTGTTTGTATTATATAATTTCTGCTCAGTTGGGGTTTTTGCCTATTTTAAATTTCTATTATTATTTTATTTCTGTTATTAATTTCTATTTATATTTTTGTTATTAATTTCTATTTTGGTTAGAAAACATATTCTGAATGGTTTTAATATTTTATAATGTGTTGAGGTTCTTTTCATGGCTCAGCATATAGTGGATTTTAATAACTGCTCCATGTGCCCTTGAAAAAAATGTGAATTCTGGCTTTTTTGGATGCAGAGCTCTGTAAATGAATATTACATCGAGTTTTTTAATTGTGCTCTTCAGAACTTTTATGTATATACTGATAGTTTTGTCTGCCTGTTTTATTAGCTATGAAGATTGATGGAGATGGACAGTAAGGTTCTACTGTATAGCACAGGGAACTATATTCAATATCCTGGGATAAACCATAAGGGAAAATAATATAAAAAAGAATGTTTATATATGTATAACTGAGTCACTTTGCTGTACAGCAGAAATTAACATGTAAATCAACTATACCTCAATTAAAAAATATTGATGGCTAAGTATTCCTTTATGATTGTGCTGTCTATTTCTCTTTAGTTTTCTCAGGATTTTTGATATATATAATATACTTAGAAGCTATATTATGTGTATACAGTTTTAGGATAGTGATATCTTTTTACTGATGGTATTGAGCTCTTTATCATTATAAAGATATTGAAGAGGTATTGACCTCTTTTAAAATTTTTTTTAAATTTTATTTATTTTTTAATTTTTAAAATTTTTATACAATTTTAAAGGTTACCTTCCATTTACAGTTACTACAAAACATTGGCTATATTCCCCATGTTGCACAATACATTCTTGAGCCTGTCTTACACCCAATAGTTTGTGGTTTCCACTCCCCCACTCCTACATTGCCCCTCCCCCCTCTCCCCACTGGTAACCACTAGTTCGTTCTGTGCATCTGTGAGTCTGCTTCTTTTTTGTTATATTCACTCATTTGTTGTAGTTTTTAGATTCCACATATAAGTGATATCATACAGTATTTGTCTTTCTCTGAATTATTTCACTTAACATAATGCCCTCCAAGTCTATCCATGTTGCTGCAAATAGCATTATTTTGTTCTTTTTTATGGCTGGGTAATATTCCATTGTGTG
Organism: Leucopleurus acutus; assembly: GCF_964270905.1. Classification (NCBI taxonomy): domain Eukaryota; kingdom Metazoa; phylum Chordata; class Mammalia; order Artiodactyla; family Delphinidae; genus Leucopleurus; species Leucopleurus acutus. Next base: position 119,563,842 of record NC_139148.1, on the reverse strand, counting down.
TGTGTGTGTGTGTGTGTGTGTGTGTGTGTGTGTGCGCGTGCACACACACACACACACACACACCACATCTTCTTTATCCATTCATCTGTTGATGGACACTTAGGTTGCTCCCAAATTTTGGCAATGGTAAATAATGCTGCTGTGAACATTGGAGTGTATTTATCTTTTCAAATTTGTGTTTTAGTTTTTTTCAGATATATATCCAGGAGTGGAATTGCTGGGTAAACAAATAGGACCTAATTAAACTTAAAAGCTTTTGCACAGCAAAAGAAACGATTGACAAAACAAAAAGACAACCTATTGAATTGGAGACAATATTTGTAAATTATATGACCAATAAGGGATTAATATCCAACGTATATAAACAGTTCATACTACTCAACATCAGAAAAAAAATGACTTGATTGAAAAATGGGCAGAACACCTGAATAGACATTTTTCCAAAGAAGAAATGCAGATGGCCAACAGGCACATGAAAAGATGCTGAACATCTAATCATCAGGAAATGCAAATCAAAACCACAGTGCGATATCACCTCACACCTGTCAGAATTGCTGTCATCAAAAAGACCACAAATAACAAGTGTTGGCGAGGGTGTGGAGAAAAGGGAACCCTTGTGCACTGTTGGTGGGAATGTGAATTGGCGCAGCCACTGTGGAAGACAGTATGGAGGTTTCTCAAAAAAACTAAAAATAGAACTACCGGGCTTCCCTGGTGGCGCAGTGGTTGGGAGTCCGCCTGCCGATGCAGGGGACGCGGGTTCGTGCCCCGGTCCGGGAGGATCCCACGTGCCGCAGAGCGGCTAGGCCCATGAGCCATGGCTGCTCATCCTGTGCGTCTGGAGCCTGTGCTCCGCAACGGAAGAGGCCACAGCAGTGAGAGGCCCGTGTACCGCCAAAAAAAAAAAGAACTACCATGTGACCCAGCAGTTCCACTCCTGGTTATTGACCTCTTTATCACTACAAAATGTTGCTCTTTATCTCTAATAATGCTTACTACCTTAAAATTTACTTTGCCTGATATTACTGTAGTTATGCCAGACTTCTTTTGGTTAATGTTTGAATGATGTATTTTATCTATCCTTTTAATTTAGACCTTTCTGTGTCTTTATATTTTTTAAAAGTGTTTCTATAAGTGTATTATAGTTATCTTTAAAAAATTATAACAGCTTTACTAAGATATAATTTACATACTATAATATTCTTGTGTATAAGTGTACAACTCAGTGGTTTTTAGCATATCCACAGAGTTGTGAAACCATTACCACTAATTTTAAAACATTTTCATCACCCCCAAAAGAAACTTTGCATCCATTAGTCTCTTCCAATTCTTTTTCACCCCAAGACCCTAGAAAATATAATCCTCTTTCTGTATCTATGGGTTTGCCTAATGGGAACATTTTATATAAACATAATCATATAAAATATGGTGTTTCATGTTTGGCCTCTTTCACTTAGCATAATGTTTATAAGATCATCCATGTTGTAGCATTTATCAATCCTTTATTCCTTTTTATGGCTGAAAAATATCCCAATGTATGTATATACAGTATTTTGTTTACCCACTTATTAGGTGATGGACATTTGGGTTGTTTCCACTTTTTGGTTATCGTGAGTGATGCTGCTGTGGACATTCATGTAAGGGCTTTATATGGGCATATGTATTCAGTTCTTTTGGTATACACTTAGGAGTGGGATTGGTGGGTTATATGGTAATTCTATGTTTAATACTTTCAGAAACTGTCAAAACTGTTGAGCTCGCAATTCTGTTCCATTGATCTATATGTCTATCCATATGTCAGTATCACAGTGTCTTAATTCTTGTAGCTTTGTAGTAAAATTTGAAATCAAGAAGAATGAGTCATCCATCTTTGTTCTTTTTTGTGAGTGTTGTGGTTATTCTAGGTCCCTTGCATTTCCATACGAATTTTGGGATGAACTTGTCAATTGTTGCACAAAAACTGGCTGTGATTGACAGGAATTGCATTGAATCTATAGATAAATTTGGGAAATATTGCCATTTCAACAATATTAATTGTCCAATCCAAGAACATGGGATGTCTTCCCATTTATTTAGGTCTTTTAAAATTTCTTTCAAAATGTCTTATAGTTTTCAGTATACAGCTTTTGCACTCTTTTTTTTTTAACATCTTTATTGGAGTATGATTGCTTTACAATGGTGTGTTAGTTTCTGCTTTATAACAAAGTGAAACAGCTACACATATACATATATCCCCATATCTCCTCCCTCTTGCGTCTCCCTCCCATCCTCCCTATCCCACCCCTCTAGGTGTCACAAAGCACCGAGCTGATCTCCCTGTGCTATGCGGCTGCTTCCCACTAGCCATCCATTTTACATTCGGTAGTGTATATATGTCCATGCCACTCTCTCACTTCGTCCCAGCTTACCCTTCCCCCTCCCCGTGTCCTCAAGTCCATTCTCTACGTCTGCGTCTTTCTTCCAGTCCTGCCCCTAGGTTCTTCAGAACTATTTTTTGTTTTTTTTTTAGATTCCATATATATGTGTTAGCATACGGTATTTGTTTTTCTCCTTCTGACTTACTTCACTCTGTATGACAGTCTCTAGGTCCATCCACCTCACTACAAATAACTCAATTTTGTTTCTTTTTATGACTGAGTAATATTCCATTGTATATATGTGCCCCATATTCTTTATCCATTCATCTGTCGATGGACACGTAGGTTGCTTCCATGTCCTGGCTATTGTAAATAGAGCTGCAATGAACATTGTGATACATGGCTCTTTTTGAATTATGGTTTTCTCAGGGTGTATGCCCAGTAGTGGGATTGCTGGCTTGTATGGTAGTTCTACTTTTAGTTTTGTAAGGAACCTCCATACTGTTCTCCATAGTGGCTGTATAAAGTTTCATTCCCACCAACAGTGCAAGAGGGTTCCCTCTTCTCCACACCCTCTCCAGCATTTATTGTTTGTAGATTTTTTGATGCTGGCCATTCTGACCAGTGTGAAGTGATACCTCATTGTAGTTTTGATTTGCATTTCTCTAATGATTAGTGATGTTGAGCGTTCTTTCATGTGTTTGTTGGCCATCTGTATATCTTCTTTGGACAAATGTCTGTTTAGGTCTTCTGCCCATTTTTGGATTAGGTTGTTTGTTTTTTTAATATTGAGCTGCATGAGCTGTTTATATATTTTGGAGATTAATCCTTTGTCCGTTGATTTGTTTGCAAATATTTTCTCCCATTCTGAGGGTTGTCTTTTCGTCTTGTTTATGGTTTCTTTTGCTGTGCAAAAGCTTTGACGCTTCATTAGGTCCCATTTGTTTGTTTTTGTTTTTATTTCCATTTCTCTAGGAGGTGGGTCAAAAAGGATCTTGCTGTGATTTATCTCATAGAGTGTTCTGCCTATGTTTTCCTCTAAGAGTTTTATAGTATCTGGCCTCACATTTAGGTCTTTAATTCATTTTGGGTTTATTTTTGTGTATGGCGTTAGGGAGTGTTCTAGTTTCATTCTTTTACATGTAGCTGTCCAGTTTACCCAGCACCACTTATTGAAGAGGCTGTCTTTTCTCCACTGTATATTCTGGCCTCCTTTATCAAAAATAAGGGGACCATACGTGTGTGGGTTTACCTCTGGGCTTTCTACCCTGTTCCATTGATCTATATTTCTGTTTTTGTGCCAGTACCATACTGTCTTGATTACTGTAGCTTTGTAGTATAGTCTGAGGTCAGGGAGCCTGATTCCTCCAGCTCCGTTTTTCTTTCTCAAGATTGCTTTGGCGATTTGGGGTCTTTTATGTTTCCATACAAATTGTGAAAATTTTTGTTCTAGTTCTGTGAAAAATGCCATTGGTAGTTTGATAGGGATTGCACTGAATCTGTAGATTGCTTTGGGTAGTAGATTCATTTTCACAATGTTGATTCTTCCAATCCAAGAACATGGTATATCTCTCCATCTGTTGGTATCATCTTTAATTTCTTTCATCAGTGTCTTATAGTTTTCTGCATACAGGTGTTTTGTCTCCTTAGGTAGGTATATTCCTAGGTATTTTATTCTTTTTGTTGCAGTGGTAAATGGGAGTGTTTCCTTAAGTTCTCTTTCAGATTTTTCATCGTTAGTGTGTAAGAATGCAAGAGATTTCTGTGCATTAATTTTGTACCCTGCTACTTTACCAGATTCATTGGTTAGCTCTAGATGTTTTTTGGTATCATCTTTAGGATTCTCTGTGTATAGTATCATGTCATCTGCAAACAGTGACAGTTTTACTTCTTCTTTTCTGATATGGATCCCTTTTATTTCTGTTTCTTTGATTGCTGTGGCTAAAACTTCCAAAACTATGTTGAGTCATAGTGGTGAGAGTGGATAACCTTGTCTTGTTTTGATCTTAGAGGAAATGGTTTCAGTTTTTCACCATTGAGAATGATGTTGGCTGTGGGTTTGTCATATATGGCCTTTATTATGTTGAGGTAAGTTCCCTCTTTGCCTACTTTCTGGAGGGTTCTTATCATAAATGGGTGTTGAATTTTGTCGAAAGCTTTTTCTACATCTATTGAGATGATCATATGCTTTTTATTCTTCAGTTTGTGAATATGGTGTATCACATTGGTTGATTTGCATATATTGAAGAATCCTTGCATTCCTGGGGTAAACACCACTTGATCATGGTGTGTGAACCTTTTAATGTGCTGTTGGATTCTGTTTGCTAGTATTTTGTTGAGGATTTTTGCATCTATGTTCATCAGTGATATTGGCCTGTAGTTTTCTTTCTTTGTGACATCTTTGTCTGGTTTTGGTATCAGGGTGATGGTGTCCTCGTAGAATGAATTTGGGAGTGTTCCTCCCTCTGCTATATTTTGGACGAGTTTGAGAAGGATAGATGTTAGCTCTCTTCTCTAAATGTTTGATAGAATTTACCTGTGAAGCCATCTGGTCCTGGGCTTTTGTTTGTTGGAAGATTTTTAATCACAGTCTCAATTTCAGTGCATGTGATTGGTCTGTTTATATTTTCTATTTCTTCGTAGTTCATTCTCAGAAGGTGTGCTTTTCTAAGAATTTGTCCATATCTTCCAGGTTGTCCATTTTATTGGCATCAAGTTGCTTGTAGTAATCTCTCATGATCTTTTTTATTTCTGCAGTGTCAGTTGTTACTTCTCCTGTTTCATTTCTAATTCTATTGATTTGAGTCTTCTCCCTTTTTTTCTTGATGAGTCTGGCTAATGGTTTATCAATTTTATTTATCTTCTCAAAGAAGCAGCTTATAGTTTTATTGATCTTTGCTGTTATTTCCATCATTTCTTTTTCATTTATTTCTGATCTGATCTTTATGATTTCTTTCCTTCTGCTAACTTTGGGGTTTTTTTGTTCTTTCTCGAATTGCTTTAGGTGTAAGCTTCAGTTGTTTATTTGTGGTGTTTCTTGTTTCTTGAAGTAGGATTGTATTGCTATAAACTTCCCTCTTAGAACTGCTTTTGCTGCATCCCATAGGTTTTGGGTCGTCATGTTTTTATTGTCATTTGTTTCTAAGTATTTTTTGATTTCCTCTTTGATTTCCTCAGGGGTCTCTTGGTTAATTTGTAGTGTATTGTTTAGCCTCCATGTATTAGTAATTTTTACAGATCTTTTCCTGTAATTGATATCTAGTCTCATAGTGTTGTGGTCGGAAAAGATACTTGATATGATTTCAGTTTTGTTAAATTTACCAAGGCTTGATTTGTGAACGAAGATATGATCTATCCTAGAGAATGTTCCATGAGCACTTGAGAAGAAAGTGTATTCTGTTGTTTTTGGATGGAATGTCCTATAAATATCAATTAAGTCCATCTTGTTTAATGTATCATTTGTACTCTTCTTGAAAAATTCTTTCATAAGCATTCTTTCTCATACTATTATAAATGGAATTATGCTCATAATTTTAGGATGTGCATTAATATAGAATTACAATTGATTTCTGTAAATTGATCTTTAACCTGCAACTTTGCTGAACCCTCTTATTAGTTCTAATAGTTTTTTGGTGGGGATCCCATAGGATTTCCTATATATGATTGTGTCATCGGTGAATAGATATAGTTTTATTTCTTCCTTTTCAACTTGATGACTTTCATTTCATTTTCTTGCCTAATTGCTATGGCTAGAATTGATAGTAAAATGCTGAATAGAAGCAATGAGAGTATATATACATCCTTGTCTTGTTCCTGATGTTAGGGAGAAAACATACATTTTTTCAGTAACATGATGAGTAGGTTATTCATAGATGTCCTTTTTCAGGTTGATAAAGCTCTTTTCTATTCCTAGTATATTGAGTGTTTTTAATCAGAAAAGAGTATTGAATTTTGTCGGGTGCTTTTTGTTTTTGCATCTGTTGAGATGATCATGTAATTTTTTTTCCTTTATTATATTAATATGGTACATTACATTGGCTTGCATATGTTAAATCAGCCAGAACTCCTGAGATAAATCTCTTATGGTGTATAGTCCTTTTTATATGTTGCTGAATTTACTTTACTAGTATATCATTGAGAATTTTGGCACCTATTTTCATTCATAAGATATATTGGTCTGTTGGTTTATTTTCTTGTGAAGTCTTTGTCTGGTTTTATAATGTATATAGTCATGTTTTGTTTTTGTCTGGCTTTATAATCTTGGTCTTTTACTTGGAGTAGTTAGTTCCTTTACATTTATTGTAATTACTGATATATCATGTTATTTATTTCTTTCCCGGTCCATCCGTTTTATATTCCTTTTATCACCTTTTCTTATCGATACTTTCTTTTAGATTAATATAAAAATATATTGTGCTGGGTTTTTTCTTCTGATAATTTGTTAGTTACATACACTTTTCGCTCTTTTAGTTGTTACTGTAGAGATTATAACATGCATTCATGAATTATTTTATTATAATACAAATTATTGTTCTGCTGTGGCCTCATAACCAATAGACCCTTAGAACCTGTAAACTTCATTCACCTCTCTGTTATTAATATTTTGTTATTGTTGTCATTTAATGTGAATTCTACAAGACAGTGCTTTATTATTACTTTGTGCAGTCAATATTTATTTACATTTACCCACATATTAGTTCATTCTTGGATTCTTCATTCCTTCCTGCATTTGCATGCTTCTGTCTGGGATCCTTTTCTTCTGTCGCAGGGACCCCCCCATTCTTCTTGTAGTGCAGGTCTTGGAATGTTTGTATACTCTCTAGAATATTAGGTCATCTAGTCCTAATTGTTACCGAAGCTCTCTCAGACATTTAAAATATGATTTTTAATAATGTATCCATATTTAATTAGTTATTACAGCAGGAGTATTTATTTGCTGCAGTCTGTTACATTTTACCTGGAAGTAGAAGTTGTGTGATTATTATTATTATTGTTTTAAATTTATTTTATTTATTTATTTATTTTTGGCTGTGTTGGGTCTTCGTTGCTGTGCTAGGGCTTTCTCTAGTTGTGTCAAGTGGGGGCTGCTCTTCATTCCAGTGCACGGGCTTCTCACTGTGGTGGCTTCTCTTGTTGCGAAGCACGGGCTCTAGGCTCGCGGGCTTCAGTAGTTGTGGCTCACGGGCTCTAGAGCGCAGGCTCCGTAGTTGTGGCACACAGGCTTAGTTGCTCCGTGGCATGTGGGATCTTCCCGGACCAGGGCTTGAACCCGTGTCCCCTGCATTGGCAGGCAGATTCTTAACCACTGTGCCACCAGGGAAGCCCCTGTGTGATTATTTTTAAACATCTCTTTCTTGAGCTCATTTGTAAGCTACATGAAAGTAGGAACATTATCTGCTTTGCTGATTTTGGGTTGTCTGACATTTATAGGTTATTTGTGAATAAATGAATGAATGATTAAGGGAGGTAATATCTCTAAATAGCTGGTCACATTGTAGGTCCTTGATAAAATTAATGGTACTTTTATCTCTTGACTCTTTGATTCCTGTCAACTCTGTATCATTCTAGGGTGGAGGCTAAAATCTGTACCTATTATCAGACATTTTTGCCTGCCTTTTTAATAGAGGGAGTAGGAGAAAGCATCAGGGAAGGCTACAGAGCTGAGATGTTGAGGCACAACTGGCTGACCTACTTATACAGGTTTACTAGAGCTCAGGCTTGTAGTTGACAGCATGAAGATTTGACTTTTTTCATTCTATGGTTTTGAGATTTGGGTTACACCAGTGAATGATTTGTAAAGTAACCACTGTCATATTTCAGTGGCAGAAGTGTGTTAAGCTGTACTTAATCTATTTATGAATTCAACTGGAGAATGCCATTATAATTCTTAGCATCCTCTCTGTGTAAGAATCTGCAAATGAGCAAAGGAGCCCAGGGAAAATGAGGTGCAATCGTACAACATAATGTGACCACATGGATACAAGGCAGCAGGGAGGACACCATTCTACCCAAGTTAGATTAATAAGGTTTTTGACATATAAGAAAATAGTGTTAGGGATTTTCCTGGCGATCCAGTGGTTAAGACTCCGCACTTCCACTGCAGGGGGCAGCACGGGTTTGGTCCCTGGTCAGGGAATTAAGATCCCACATGGCACAGGTCCTGGCCGGGGTGAGGGCTGGGGGGTGGTGGGAGGGTGGGGAGGGAGAACAAAAAAAGAAAATAGTGTTATATAAGGATCTGGCTTTCAGTATGTATCTCAGGTTCTTGTAAAAGTAGTTGCTGCTCCCCTGCATTCTGGAATCAAGAGCCATATTGGTAGGATATAGCCAATTATACATCAGACAGCCACTTTGGTTATCGATTGTCATGACACAGATTGAGAGTAGAGGATTTATACTTGGTCATTTTTCAAAAAGGATGTTCTAAGAGAAATTCATTGGCTTGTCTGAAATTCTTAAATTATTATCCTCAAAGCTGTGACATTTTTAGAAGAGGAGCATCATATTTCCTCCAAAGATAATACATCATAGCAGATGAAACATAAAAGGAATTTTTGAGTGGTTCAACACAACAGTGTTCTTTTGCTTTTTAAAGCACTTCATTTTCTTTAGGAGCCAAAAGTTTCTACATGTTAACAATTCCATTTGCTCTCCCATCTTGGGCATAAGGTAGAAGCAGCTTCCTCCTAGTTCTCCCAGTCATTTGACTTCCACAGGGACAGCATTTTAAAATTGACAGAGCCCACTCCCACTCATTTTCGTATTTGGGTCTCACAATAATCCTTTGAACTAGGCAGGGAAAAGAGTTAATATCTGTCTTATAGGTAGGAAACCAAGACTCTGTTCCTGGCCACTGTTCTTGCCTTTATTTCACTCTGCCACCCCAGAAGCTAAGTTTATGTTGGGACTAGCTTAGTTATTATTTGTTCAGCCATCTTAACCCCCCCATATTTCAGTTTTTAGTATACTAGAAGGGAAATGAATAAATTTTTGAATTCTGACTGGATCAAAAGACCTATTTTCTCAAATATTTTATTAGACTTGTATATAGTAACCTACCTTGAACTCTGCTTTCATCTGAGAGATCCTGTCACAGTAAAATATATCTGGGAAGAAAAATATCAAAAGTTAAAAAAAAAATGCAGGTTGAGATGAAGTGCCTGACTTGAAAAAAAAATTCTTGCAAAGATAGCTTTCCGTTCAAACGACAGAAATGAGTGGTGAGACAGGGAAGACTTTATAGTAGAGAGGACAAACATGATTATTAATTCATTCGTAAACATGATTATTAATTCATTCGTAAACCGCGTTTTCCTCCTGTAGCATCTGTCCTTTCCCTTCTATTGAGTCTAGTCTGTTTTTCTATTGATGATGAACTATCAGATAAAAAAATAATCAGACTCGGTAATTCTGTTTACATCTATAACCGAGTATGGCCATTTTATGTAGCAAAATGAAAAGTTTTCTGCCAGGGGTTAGATGAATCCGCCATTTTTGTGTGGCTAATTGAATTGTCAGTAGTACTTCATCATAAGCTTTGCAAGTTATTTTTATAAAGCATTAGGACTACAAAATTGGCCTTGGCCTTGGCCGTGCCCTAGGGGCTGGGAGCACCTCTGCTCCGCCACCCCACCCCAATTCCTGTGTCTGTTGCTTCATTGGTAACTGGTGTAGGTTCTCTGTCTCTGTCTATACACACACGCGCACAGTCCCCAAATAATTGGCTGGAGTGAACATTTTATTCAGTGTATAGCTACTTCAATACATTTGCCTTATTTTTATTCTGAATTGACGGGTTGCCTTGGGATTTTAATTCTTTATTCAGAGAATATTTATTGAGCACCCACTGTGTGCTAGGTACTGTTCTGTGTCCTATGGATGAAGCAGAGAACAAGATAGGAAAAAAATCTCTGACCTCATAGGGCATGCACTCACGTGTCAGGGGAGACAGAATTAAACAATAAATAAAATGTAGAGTAACTTGGTGATAAGTGCTGTGGAGTAAAATCAGGGAGCACAGGGGTCCTGTGGTGTACGGGAGAGGATGCCATTTGGAATCGGGTGGCAAGGGAAGGCCTCACTGACAAGGTGCCATTTGAATGAAGACTTGAAGCAGTTGAGGGAATGATGCCTGCAGATATCTGGGGAAAGAACATTCTAGGCAGCGGGAGAACCTCCAAGTGCAAAGACCCTGAGATGGACCTGTGCATAGCCAGGTCTGTGAAAAGCCAGGTGACTGGAACTGAGTACGGGAGGCAGAGCCTGGTAGGAGATCCCATGGAGGGCTGTTGGGAGCCAGCGGAGAAGTGAGGTGATCTGACATGCATTCACTGATCTCTCTGCCTGCTGTGTTGAAAAGCAATGTAAAGCACCAAGGGCGGAAGCGGACCAGTGACAAGGCTGTTGCAGCGACCTAGGGCACAGATGCTGGTGGCTGGACCAGGTGGTAACAGGGGTACGGTGAGAGACGATGGGGTTCTAGACGTAGTTGGAAGGTATTGCCAGTAGGATTTTCTTACAGATGGGGTGTGGGTGTGAGAGAACAAGAGGAGTCAGGATGACTTGAAGGATTTGGCCTGAGCAGCAGGAAGGATGGGGTTGTTATTAACTTAGTTGGGGAAAATTGAGGAGGAGCAGGCTTTAGGGGAAAGTCTGGGCTTTGGTTTTTGACATGTTAAGTTTGAGATGCCTGTTAGATATTCAGGGGGAGCTATTGAGGAGGCAGCTGGATACATACATCTGGGCTTCAGAAGGTACATTTATGTGCATTGGGGAGTTGTCTGCGTACAGATGGAATTTAAAGGCATAGGACATGGGCTTCCCTGGTGGCGCAGTGGTTGAGAGTCCGCCTGCCGATGCAGGGGACACGGGTTTGTGCCCCGGTCCGGGAGGATCCCACGTGCCGCGGAGCGGCTGGGCCCGTGAGCCATGGCCGCTGAGCCTGCGCGTCCGGAGCCTGTGCTCCGCAACGGGAGAGGCCGCAACAGTGAGAGGCCCGCGTACTGCAAAAAACAAAAAACAAAAAAACACATAGGACATGAGGAGATCACCAAGGGAGTAAGTGTAGAGAAAAATGTACAAAGACTGGGCCCTGGGGCCCTCTAACATCTAAAGCTCAGAGAGATGTGGAAGAGCTAGTAAAGGTGACTAAAATAGAGATGCAGGTAGGTGATCTGAGAGACCTCAAGTGTGTGCCTGACAGTACGAGCAAATGCAGAAAAAAAAACGTATTTCCAAGAGTCCCATCATCCTATTAGGCCTTGCACCCTCCCTCAGCTGGAGGGACTTGACAGAGTCAACTGTATGTAAGGGGACTCCTCACTTATTTTTTTTATTTTTTAAAAGAATGAATTGGGCTTCCCAGGTGGTGCAGTGGTTGAGGGTCCACCTGCTGATGCAGGGGACACGGGTTCGTGCCCCGGTCCGGGAGGATCCCACATGCTGTGGAACGGCTGGGCCCGTGAGCCGTGGCCACTGAGCCTGCGTGTCCGGAGCCTGTGCTCCGCAGCGGGAGAGGCCACAACAGTGAGAGGCCCGCATACTGCAAAAAAAAAAAAAAAAAAAAAAGAATGAATTAATTTATTTTTGGCTGCGTTGGGTCTTCATTGCTGTGCGCGGGGTTGCAGTGAGCGGGGGCTACTCTTCGTTGCAGTGTGTGGGCTTCTCATTGCGGTGGCTCCTCTTATTGAGGAGCATGGGCTCTAGGCGCACAGGCTTCAGTAGTTGCGGCTCACGGGCTCAGTAGTTGTGGCTCACGGGCTCTAGAGCACAGGCTCAGTAGTTGTGGCGCACGGGCTTAGTTGCTCCGCGGCATGTGGGATCTTCCTGGACCAGGGCTTGAACCCGTGTCCCCTGCATTGGCAGGTGGATTGTTAACCACTGTGCCATGAGGGAAGCCCCTCACTTATTTTTAAAGTTTGGTGGGATATAATCCCCTCATAATTTTGGTACAGGATGGCAAAGATACTGGGCAGTGACAGATGTGTCAAAGCAAATATTGTAATGGAAACACTCTTTGTTCCAGTGAATGCAATGTGTGATAATGAAGACACTGTTGCACTCTGTCATCATGACAGGTCAATTTAGTGCTTTGTCAATTTCTTTATTTTTCATTTGGGGAGTAGGGTGTGCTAAGATAGAGATGGAAAGGTCAGCATGAGGCAAGAGAGACTAACGATTTGAACATTTGACGTTGTTTATTATGACATTCAACAGCAGGTCACACAAAAGAGGACCCAGGAGCTCTTTTTCCCCTCTGCAACCATTAAATATCATGTCACCAGTGACAGCTTGGAGCCTGATTCCATATTCCTCTTTGTTTGAACAGCCATCCTTGAGATACAGATCTCTTCTGAGGCAGAAGGTCAAAGCCATGTGTATTGTGGATTGAATGCTCAGCTCAACTTTTGGTTCTTTGCTCTCTGAATTTTACTTTCCCTGAACTTGCCTGCTAGCATCTGTCATTTGTAAGCATCAATTTAGAAAATTGGTGAGCAGGTGTGAATTCTGAGCATCCCTTCAAGTCCCAGGTGAGCCTTCCTAAAGCACAGTGGCGCTGTAGCATCCTTGCTGGTACCTAGGAATAGTACTAATTAATTTTCAGTACCTTTCCCTATCGGAGAATTTTGGTCAGAAAGACTCATTTCTAAAAGATGGCCTGGAGCAGATTTAAGCACAGAGCCCTTTAATTGGCATGAGTGAGCAACACTTGGACTTTGTGAATTGAGCTCTTCCTCGGTTAACCAGAGCACATAGAGACAGCTCTCATTGCCTCTTAGCTCCCCAGAGGAGGAGATGGAAAGGAAAAAAAGAAAGCAGAGCAGTGAATGGCCTGACTGAATTAGTCCGTGGGCATTGTTCCTGCAGTTTGTTTCTGCATGTGAGCCCTACCTTGAAAATAAAACATTTGAATTATAAGCAGGTACTGTAGTAGCTGGACCACATCATCATTTTTATAATTTGATATAAAATTTCAAAAACCTGCTTCTGTGAATCAAACCTCGAAGGGAGTGGGCTTAATGTTTGGACCTGTCAGGCTTTCTGAAACCTTAATTTTCTTTTTGGGATGGGCTTATCAAATTTAGGCTCCTGTAGCTTTAAATACCAAAAAATTCTCTTGGTTATTACACACACACACACACACACACACACACACACAAAACGTGCTGGTTTATGAGAGCTTTTTATTTCAGAAGAGAACTGTCAAATCAGTGAAATAATGAAGAGTGTACAGTATGTGCTCAATTATAAGATGTCACATTTTTATATGGAAGGAATCATGCTTTTAGGCAGGTAGGCTATATATAAACTCTTTCCGTAAATATATACTAGATATATGAGTCCAAGAGAAATTGTGAAAGGAGAGAGATACTGATAATGCTGCCATACTTGCCTTGTACTCTATTCTTAATGTTAGGGCCACTCTATTCTTAATGTTAGGGCCACTTAATGAGGGCCACTGCTGTTCATGGTTAGGAGACCAGCCGGGCACCCAGGGGGCTCTCGGGTCACACCCTGCACCCTTTGCACTGATTTGCTGGAAGATTCTGGGGAGTGCATTTCAGCGTTCTCTAGTGGGATTTCTTCATCTGCTGACAGAAACATGGCGAGATGGTGAGAGCCATGCTTTACCAAATCCCAGGTCAGGAGCAGCAGGGCCGAGTCCACGAAGCACTGCTGGAACCACTGGAGCTTTGGGGGCTGGTCGGTCACCATTTTCAAAAACGCCCTTCGTGCACCGACTTGTAGGACTAGCCCTTTATCGGGTAGCTTCAGATTCTGATAACTAGGTTGAAATACTGGAGTTCTAGGCAATAAGGCCTCCTTTTTGTTCAAGCTGCCTGTTATATGATAAGGTCTTTGGGGCCACACTTCACTGCTGCTCCTCCTGGCAGGACCTGAAGAGGAGAGTGTCAGGGCTGTGTTCTCTGAGTGCCCATCAGTGCGGCGTGGCCAGCTGCACGTGGAGGTTCCCCAACCCAGTGTCTTGGCACGTGGGCCTTGTCCGCACCCTGGCTGGGCGCTTCCTCCCTGCCTGGGCCCGCAGGCCTAGGCCTCGCTGCTAAACTCAGCCATGCCGAACGCTGGCGGAGTTCAGGTGTAAGTAGAGTCGAGACCATCTGTCTCCTCCTCATATTTATGCGTCCATTTATTCCCGTAATCATTCAAACACTTTCTAGAAATAACTGTGGGAAAGATCCTGTGATACTTTGTATCAAGTAGGAAGCAGTAGCGGAGAATTACAGAGCTGCGAATAAAGCTGGTCTAAGTTACAAAGCTATATCTGCAAGTTACTGAAGAAATATGAGGCAGGCTTCTGGAGAATCTGGGATGAGATTTGGGCTGAGGTGATAAAGGTGTCTCCAGAAATGCACATCAATATCAGTTGTTTAACATTGTAAATTAATTCAAAAAAAATCAGTTGTTTAAATCTCTCCCTTTCCCCTTTGTTTCGAAGTGGCAGGCTACCTTCTTTCTGACGACTCACACCCCTTCCCATTCCCTGCCTGACTCTGCCCATCAGTTATCCTCTCTCCATGGTCCTGGAAGTTCCCCTTTCTCCTGGGGCTTTTCTCTCACCTGGAGGACACTCTCAGGCCTCCTCCAGCTCCCAGCCAGTTCCCGTGACCTCACCAAGCCCCAGCCCTTATCCCCTTTCTGTCTGCCTTCTTTAGTTACTGCTGAGCTGTAAGTGCGCCTTCGTGGGTGCTGTGGGTTGAAGTGTGTTCCCCCAAAATAGGTATGTTGAAATCCTAACCCCAGCACCTCAGAAGGTGACTTGTTTTTAGAAAGTCTTTTTTTCTTCCAGTTTTACTGAGCTATAATAGACACACAGCACTGTATAACTTTAAGGTATACAGCATAATGATTTGATTCACTCATGTCATGAAATGATATGACAATAAGTTTAGAGAACATCTGTCATCTCATATAGATACAAAATTAAAGAAATAGAAAAACAAATATTTTTCCTTGTGATGAGAACCCTTAGGATTTGCTCTTAACAGCTTTCATATATAACATACAGCAGTGCTAATTCTATTTATCATGTTATACATTACATCCCTAGTACTTATTTATCTGATAACTGCAAGTTTGTACCTTTTCACTGCCTTCATCCAATTCCCCCTCCTCCTACCCCCTGCCTCTGGTCACCACAAATCTGATCTCTTTTTCTATGAGTTTGTTTGTTTTTGAAGTATAATTGATCTACAACACTATGTTAGTTCCTGTTACACAACATAGTAATTTGCTATTTCTCTACATTTCAACATGAGAAATAGAGTATAGAGGTAATCAAGTTAAAATGACATCATTAAGGTGGGTCCTAATCCAATATGACTGGTATCCTTATAAACAGGGGACCCAAAGACAGACCACAGAGACAGATATGTACAGAGGAAAGACCATGTGAAGATACAGGAGAATACCATCCACAAGCCAAGAAACACTGGAGGCTACCAGAAACTTGGAAAGGGACATGGAATAAATTTTCCCTCACAGCCCTCAGAAAGAACCAACCCTTCCCACACCTTGATCTCTGACTTCTAGACTGCAGAACTGTGAGACAATAAATTTCTGTTGTTTAAGCTACCCAATTTGTGGCACTTTGTTAATGGCAGCCCCAGCACAATGGCCACAAATATGATTTCCTAAGGCTCAAAGCCAAAGGCCCCTTCTTACTGTGGTCAACCCGTCTGCACTTTTTAGCCCCATTAGCCACCTTCCTTTTTAAAATTTGAGTGTCAAGATGGTAAGATGGAATAAACCAGAGCTCTGGAGTTAGGCCAAGCTGGGCTCAAATGCTTGGGTAATTTTATTCACCTTCTCTACACCCATGAAATAGAATTTGTATTTACCTCATATGGTGGTTGTGAAGATTACATGAGATGATGCATGTAAAATATGTGTCATACAACTAAGCACAATATAAATAAAAACTAAATGTTAGCTCTGTAGTCAGGCTGGGAAGAACTTAGAGGTTGAGTGGGCAGCCAAGGTACCAAGCCAAATGATAGGACCCTGGAAGCAAGACCCTGATGATGGTTTAGCAGGGTAGGTGTTGGGCACTTTCATGGGTGTGTTGCTTCTCTCATTAGATTTTGAGATCATTGATAGTGGGCATAGTAAATATTTCAGGAATGAAGAGATGACTGAATGGGACAAATCTAAACAAGCGTTCTTGGCCGATCCAAGGGTAAGTGTTTGTACTATTGTGTTAAGGCTCCGTGTGGAAAGCGGTGAGCTACATGAGTCTGCAGGATGGCAGAAGCTGCTATTAATGAGTTGATTGTTTGCACTGAAATGTGTTTTTCTCAAGTTCTCAACAGCCCCCTCTGCCAGGACTGTATAAAAGAATTACTTGTGGTCACTACTGGAGTCAACCTGAGTGAGTGATGAAAATGCACTTTCAACATACTTTTTGAACTGTGTGCACTAGGGTTGTGTATTGCTGTCATTTCTGTGATTTCATTATCAGAATTGTTCACTTGTGCTACTCAGATGCAGAGATAACATCAAGAGTGACATTTTAAAAAGGCGGTTTGTCACTTTAAGAATGCAGAAGGCCAAATCAGAAAGAACATTCACGTTATGGGCCAAAATTCTATGGCAGTAATCCTAGAAATCACAAATGTAGGTAGATTGGAACTTGCTGGTTCCTATGTCATTTCACAAAGTCAGCTGGCTGTGTCGAAGAATGGGCTTCCTCAGCAAACACTAATTTTCTTTAATGAACAGCCTGCAGGCTCTTTGTATTCCTTATTATATGAGACTCTGTGGTGGCTTTGCATTGATTTTGTTGTAATTCAAACATTGGCTTCCCCTTCACATCAATCTGAGGGCTATCTTTTCTAGCTGCTCAGGAGTCTGAATAGCTTTTTCAAGCAACTCTATATTTACTCAGTTTACCCACGGCCCCTCTCCTACCCTCCATTTATTCTAGTCCATATACAAATATTTCTCAGTGCAGGTATAGAAAGAAAAAAAAATCGTGGTTGATTTTTCCAGTGCTATTCATGGAGCTTGAAATAAAAAGCTGTATTTATACTTCATTGAATAAGAAGGTTGGCTTGGCTAAATAAGATGGTAAGCATTAATAAAATATAAGATTTAAAAAGAGGCAGTGGTTGTGTTACCACTCCCGCCCCCTTGAAAATAAAAAGCATGAGGCAGAGAGTGACAGGAGATGAAGCTGAATAATGAGGTGTTTTCCTGAGAAAGAGAAAGAGTGGTTAAAGTGATTCTCAGCTCTGGGCCAAATCCTTGGCCTAACTCTGGCCTGATTCAGTGCAGTCCAGTGCACACTCTACTATAAAGCTCAGAGAATGTGGGGTATACACAGTCAATATCATTTTGTATCATACAGCCCAAATCTTCTTATGAACACCCTGGCATGCATGTTCTCCTCTCAGTGTTACTTATAACACTGAAAACTCAGGAACAGCCCAAGCATCTAACAGCACAGAACTGGTTAATTAAACTGTGATGCCGCCATGTGATGGCTGTGTTGTACAAAAGGGATTTAATGGCATGGGATGATGTTCACAATATATCAATAACTAGAGAATAGGGCAGATTATATACTAGTAAGTCCAGTAGGAGCTTAATAAAATGTGTACACATATTCATAGAAGCCTGAAATATAATTTCTCCGGTTGTTAACAGTGGCTGTCTCTGGGTTGTGGAATTAAAGATGGGTTTTATTTTTCTCTGTGCTTTTAAAATGTTCTCTATAATGATAATGAACATATATTAACTTTACAATCAGGAAAAGAGAGGATACCTCTCCCCCTTGTAAACGCTGTTGTAGTGGCTTGAATGGTGCCCTCCCCCGGCCCCCGCAAACAAAATATATGCCTGTGTCCTAATCTTTGGAGCCTGTGAATGTGACCTTATTTGGAAAGAGAGTCTTTGCAGATGTAATTAAGTTAAGGACCTCGAGATGAGATCGTGTGGACTGTCCAGGTGGGTCCTAAATCCAATAACAAGCATCTTTATTGAAAGACGGAAGTGGAGAAGGCACAGCTACAGAGGAGAAAGCCGTGAAGATGGAGGCAGAGTTTGGCCATAAGCTAAGGAATACTGCCAGCCACGAGGAGCCAGAAGAGGCAAAGAAGGATTTAACCCTAGAGCCTCCTAGGGGAGCATACCCCTGCTGACACCTGGATTTTGAACTTATGGCCTCTAAAATTGTGAGAAAATTTCTGTTGTTTTAAGTTTGTGGTGATCTGTTACAGTAGCCATGGGAAATGAATATACACTACAGTGGACCAGTGCAGTCCATTGAGTATTCCTTCTACGCGGACATCTGACCGGGACCTCTCTCTGGCTCTCCTTAGCCCTGGATCACTGTGTTCACCATCTTCAAGGAGCCACGCTGAGCTCTGTCGCCAGCTCGCTGTCCATTCAAATGGCGTGTCTCCTCCCTCATGTCACTCTTCACTCTCATTTGTGAGACCTTCCTTTTGATCACTACGCACTGCCTGTGTCGTCTGGTCCAGGCTGAGAGCTTGTTGTCCGGTTGTCTCTGACAGTTGGACATTTGTTACTGCACGTTCACAAAAGGGCCCTGATGGCTGTCTAGGGCCTCTGTATTTTCAGAGGAGATCCAGTGACCTTCACCACCCTTTAAAATATCTGCAGTGGCTTAAAGAGGCTCCCAGATGACGTGCGCACTCAGGATACTTGGGGTATATCATTATCCAGTTAGAGGAGAAAGGGAAATTCTTTATAACAACGTAAGGAGAAATCATTCCCAAGTCACCGAAGAGATTTCCCAAATACCAGAGGTAGATAGTTTGCAGATCTTTTGTTGTTTCTGTTTGCTGAGGAAGTGAAGATAGCTCACTGGTAACTTGACTCCGTCTGTCATGCCAGCTTCACCTCCCGTCTCTTGCTGATGGTCCAGTCATCTCTAGGTGCCATGCTCCCCACTCCTGCCATTGCTCCCACTCTTGGCTCTGCCTGGGCTGAGGCCCTGGTCCACCATGGTCCTCTTAGCCTGACTCACTCCCCGCTTACTCCCGCAGTCCTTCAGACTTGGCTTTCCCGAGCCCCACTCCCCAGGTACCAGGCCTGGCCTCTTGTGTCTCTCAGCATTGCCTCACCTCTGCCTCTGCTCTGGTCACAATGTGTGGAAATGTCTCTTTGTGGAGGTGGGACATTTTCAGATTCATGTTACCTGTTGATAGAATATCCCACAGGACAAAGGAAAGAGGAAATGAAGCAAACTGTCCTGTGAATGGAATGTTGTCTGTGGCTGAATAATCTGTAAAGAAGAGGCTATAATAAACCACTGCCATGAAGATCTTTTCTGCCCACTGGTTGCATACGCATAATTCCCTAAGCAAAACTCTCATTTTCTGTTGCAAGGGAAAAAAAAGAAGCTGATGAGAAAAGGTTGAACGGGGCCTCCCAAATGTGAGAAAATGCTTGCTTTGAATGATCATAATAAAAAAAAGGAAACGATCTAGTTGGCTCTCTCTTCCCTACTGAACTGGGAACTACTCCAGGGAAGCAACTTCTGGATTCCCTGCACTTAGCTCAGAGTTGGTGCTCCTTAGATATTCGTGGAATGAATGAGCAAATATTTTCCTCATGGCCCTGTGCTTTTTGTTCAGGAACTGTCAAGAGAGAAGCAGAGCAAACACATTGATACCAGATCTGCCATTTGTCTGGATTAGTGTCCTGAAGCCCTTTAGACAAGACCTTCCTATCACCCATCTCAGAAGCATAAACACGTGACAGGATTTTCAGTAGGTGAGAATGGGGAAAGCAGATAATGCTTGCTCTTTTCAGTCTAGAAAAAGTACCAGCTAGGAGCTTTATGCTGGGAAGTGATAAGGGACGCTGCACACAATGGAGGAATCAATGCACAGTCCCTCTGTGGTCAGTAAACACGGTGGTGACAGAGGAGATTTTGCTGAGAGATTAATCAACTTTGGCCCTGACATCCCTCCACCACAGGACCCAGGATTTCAGGAATAATTGATGCAAGCTGTACTGCTTGTGCTGAAACAAGACAGGAGTTGGTTTTCAGTTACTGCTGTCAGACTCTAGAACAGGATTTGAAAGCAGCTCCAGAGTGGTAGGATCCCTCCTAGAATGGGATAGAATTATGCTCTTCCCAGTCATAAGGTCCTGGGGCTGAGCCAAATGGTGTCTTGTAACTAAGTTTCAGAAAGTTCTGAGTCTGGAAGAAGAAAGCAATTTATAGCTGGGAAGGAAAGTAGGAGGGTCGTGAGCCACCATGTTGGTCGAATAGGTCACCACACTGGAAGGGGCTGTACTAGCTGGAAGCCAGATAAGAATAAGGGAGCAAGCAGAGAGGAGAACATGATGCAGGGGGTTGAAACCGGTGCCCAAAGTAATTTCATGAACACAGCCTTCCTTTGCATGGCCTGGTATGTTTCACGGGGCAAGGGGCAGGCTCTCGAAGCTCTAGAATGACTGTATTTCCCCATTTCCTGGCCCAGGGCTGACAACCATGAAGAATTGTATGTTTTGGGGTGGCAGTGGGATTAGTAGACCCCTGTTGAAGGCAGTACCATGTTGAAGGGTTAAAGTGAGGATTAATGATATGATATCCTTTGGGAAACAAAGAACACTACACACTGGAAGTCAACAAATATTTACTGAGCTGTATTTATTGAGTGTAGGACACTCATTAGTGTAAGGAGGGTATAGAGATGGGTATTACATTCCATGTGCTCAGTAAATATAAAGTGTCTCATCTTAGATAATAAAGGCACGGAGAGAGATGGTACAACATGGGTCGTGTTCTGGGTACAATGCCAGGTAAAGTTGGGGGAGGGGCGGTGGCAGGAAAGATATGTTAGGTAGACTCCAGTGCCAGCCAAGAGCAGCTATTACTTAGAATGCTAGCTGGATAGTACTGTGTAGAATACCTGAGATGTGTGGAAGGCAGTGAAGCTACTGCAGTGGTCTAGGTAGAGATGATGCAGGTCTGACTTACCCTGGTGGCAGTGGGATGAGAATAGAGACAGGACTGACAGACATACTGGAGAGCCGAATTGGCTCTGACTTGGTTTCTGATGGACTGCTGGGAGTAAGGTGGAGAGGAAACAAAGATGACAGCAAGCTTTCAAGCCTGGGTGACTAGGTGAATAGGATCACTCATAGATATTGAGAAATCAGCTGGGGTCATTGATTTGAAAAGGGACATTTGTTTGGTGGTTTTGAACATGTTGGGTCTGTGGTGCTGGTTGAACATCTGAATAGAGATACCCAAAAGGCTGTTGGAAATGTGGAATGAGACTAGGGTAGACCTCCCGCCATAGGTTCCCTATGTGCTCCCTACCTGTACATCACCTTCCTCTGCAGCTATGTGTGTAATGAGTTTCTGTTAGCTCTGTATGGAGAAGGACTTTGTTCAATGTTCTTTGTTCAATGAGAAGTCATAGGTTCACAATACTGTTTTGTTTTATTTTTTTTTTAATTAGTGAACTAGTGGTTAGGAGAGAGGTCAAGGCCAAGAGTGATGGGTCACAATGACCAAAGTGATATTCAAAGCACTGAGTAGGTGAAATCACTGAAGGGGTGTTTTGGGTTGAATTGTGTCCTCCCCAGATTCATGTGTTGAAGTTCTAACTTCCAGTACCTTGGAATATGTGACCTTATTTGGAGATAGGGTCTTTACAAAGGTAATCAAGCTAAAATGAGGTAATGAGGGTGGGTCCTAATCCAATGTGACTAGTGCCCTTATAAAAAGGGGAAATTTGGACAGATACAGACATGCATACGTAGGGGAGGAAAAATAATTTTCCCTTTATCCTTTTAGGTTCTTGGCTGAGACCCTGTGTAACAGGAGAAAAAGAAACAGAAGTTTAATAACATGTATACCTCCTGTATGCATGAGAGATACCCAGGAAAACTAAGCAACTCTCCCAAATGGCCCAAGCCATCACCTTAAATACCATCTCCAGCTAAAGAGAAAAGAAGATGTTGGGGGTGGTGGGGGAATCAGTCATGAGAGGTGACCAGGAAGAGCACAGTAAACAAGGGTATGGTTATTATGCAGGTTTAAGTCCATGCCTTCTCCATTGATGTTTCTAGAAATTTAGTCATTCTCTTCTTGCTACAGAGGGGGAGACACCCTTACAAATGGAGGCCTCCCTTATAAATGTAAATCTCTCTTACAAAAGGGTAACCTCTGCTTGGTTTTCAGAGCTTCTCCTCTCTGCTATTTCTTAAAAATAACCAGTTCAAGATATTATGTCAAAGAGGCATATTTTGAGGTGACATATTTTGCTCCCCTTCACATAGAAGGAAGATGATATCAAAGGGGTTCAGAACATGTTTCCCCAAAATGTGCCACTTTGGCATGTGGATTGTTTTGACCTGAAGGCAGTCGGGGTCCAAAAGACTCAGGAGGAGCTTTTTACCTCCCTCTTGACTACCTAAAAGAATTTAGATAGGGGGCCTGGATCAGAGAGAACTATTACTAGAGTTAACTTTTATCTGAATGATCTATCTGTATGGGTGGACACATATCTAATTACCAAACATCTGTTCTTTTTTTTTTATTGGAGTATAGTTGATTTACAATGTTGTGTTAGTTTCAGGTGTACAGCACAGTGATTCAGTTATACATACGTACATATATATATTCTTTTTCAGATTCCTTTCCCTTATAGGTTATTATAAAATCTTGAGTAGAGTTCCCTGTGCTATACAGTAGGTCCTTGCTGGTTATCTGTTTTACATATAGTAGTGTGTATATGTTAATCCCAACCTCCTAATTTATCCCTCCCCAACACTTTTCCCCTTTGGTCACCATAAGTTTGTTTTCTATGTCTGTGGGTCTATTTCTCTTTTCAAACATCTCTTCTTATTATTGTCCAGTGAATTACCCTCCTCCCTTCTGAAGGCCCAGGCCCCTATCCCACCCCTTAGCTCAGGATGGCATATAAGCCTCAACTGCCTGACTTGCCCTGGGATCTTGTATCTTTGGGGGTCCCTTATGTACGTCATTAAATTTGTTTTTGTCTGGTTAATTTGTCTTACATCAGTTTATTTATTAGACCAACCAAAGAACCCAGAAGGGTAGAGGAAAAACTTTTCTTCCCCTACAATATGAAGAGATGTAGGGAAAAGATGGCCATCTACAAACTAATGAGAGAGGCCTGAAACAAATCCTTCCCTCACAGCCTCAGAAGGAACCAGCCCTGCCAACACCTTGACCTCAGACTTCTAGCCTCCAGAACTGTTAGGCAGATTTCTGTTGTGTAAGCCACCTAATTAGTGGTGATTTGTTGTGGCAGCTCCAACGCGCTAATAGAGGGAGAGAGTATGTACTGGAGAAAAGAGCAGAGGACTCAAGTTAAAAGCGTAGGATCACTTCTATCCAGGATGAAAGAAGACAGGAAATAAGAAAATGCAAAAATATATTGGTTATAGAAGTGGAAGGAGAGCAACAGTAGTGTCACGTCATGAAAACTGACGGAGGAGAGTGTTTCAAAAAAGGAAGTGGCAGATAACAGTGCCAGGTGTTACAGGGAATGTGAGTAGGACAGAGACTGAGTGGTTTTGCACTGAGGAGGTCCTGGAGGTCTGACATGGCCTGTGAGGAAGCACGTTCATCCGTGGTAAGGGGCGGGGGATGGAGAAGGCAGGTGATGGAATGTTGATGTGTGAACGGGACGGGAGGGGCGGAGGCTGGGGTACTCAGACGTCTGAGGGGTGGCACAGGTCGGCTGCCTCAGTCAGTTGGGGAGACTATATAAAAACTGGATTTCTACGCCTCAGCACCCAAACTGTATTTGGATTCATCAGGTGTGGGGTAGGTGTAGAAATCTGGTTTCTTAAAAGCTCTCTGAGTGTTTCTTATGCACAGGTAGATTTGAGAACCACGTGCTAGACTTTTATTTGAAGGAAATTCATAGTAAAGTAGAAGTGAGAGAGAAAAGACTACTGTTTAGGATTGGTTAGAAAACATCAAACCAACAGCCCCCAAACCTCAGTGTTTTTAACTCTTTCTCAGTGAGAAATGCTGATTTCTCACTCCTGCTGTCTGATCATCATGAGCTAGGGGAGAGACCTCTGTTTAAGTCAGGCTGACAAAGCCTTCAATCATCTTGCTGCTGTACCTTCTAGAACTTGAGGTCTCCTTAGTTGTTACTTCAAGCAAAAAGTGTACGTACATTTTACGTCTGCTCTTCTAAGCAAATGATGCGTTACCTCCACTCAAGTCATTGGCCAGAACGAGTCATGTGAGCTTTCCTAACTGCAACGAGTGGGCAGTGCAGACTTTTATGTGCCTCTGAGGAGAGAACTGGATGAGGATGAACTGGATGAGGACGAGTCAGGTTTGCTTGGAAGGGAGCAGAGAATCAGGAAAGTGTGTTCCATTTGGGAGAGAATGGAGCATGTGTGTAGGTCAAGAGAAGGGTGCCGGAGGAAGGGGAATTGTAAAGTGGAAAGGAGGAGGATGAGAAAAAGCAAGAATCAACAAGGTAAAGTCCTACAAGGGGGATGGGCACATGAGCACCAATTAGGGCGGGCCTCACCTTGGAAAGGAGGGATGCCTGTCTTCCTTAGAGTCAAATGTGAACAAAAGACGGAGAATGACAGCTCTGTGCGATTTTGTAGGACACAGAAATTCTCATCATCACTGTTAGCAATATTATTATGAGACTTGACCTGTCCTTCCTTTCTCCCTTCCAGGTTTCTATTTACAATTCTTTCCTATGAGAGTTCAGACAGTTCCAGCACTTGCAAAGTTAACCCAAGGTGATTAGTCAACAGGACTGAATTAGCAGGGCATTGAAGAGTCAATTGCATCTCTCCCATCTTAAAGGTAAAGTTCAGCGTTGAATCAAAGCAGATATCAGGGTCCCCTATGAATTGGCAGTTTGGGGCTTTGGGGCTGCATTTTCTGGTGCAGGTTCCCAAAGTGTCAGCTCTCCTGGCCTTTAGCATAGCATTACAGTGTGAATAGTGTGTTCCCCTACCAGTTAGGGAAATGGTCATGCTACCACTTCCGCTGTACTTAGGATTCAAAGTCATGGGAAACAGGATTCTCCATCTGCAAGGGACCTTGAGAGATAGGACCATACTAAACTGACTAAAGTAAATAAAAAATGCTCTTTTTCTATGTTTGAAAGCCCACATCAGAGGCTGATTACCCAGTGACTTCTGTTCTTGCTTCTGGCTAGCCTAGTTCCCTCACCTTGCATTTCAGATGCCTCTCCTCTTGTTGTGCCCTCTGTGGACATGAAAACAACTGTACAATCCCTTATATACACAAAGACATTCTTATATTGCCCCATAGCCTTCATGTTAAACTCAAAATATCT
The DNA here is from genome assembly GCF_964270905.1 of Leucopleurus acutus. Lineage (NCBI taxonomy): Eukaryota > Metazoa > Chordata > Mammalia > Artiodactyla > Delphinidae > Leucopleurus > Leucopleurus acutus. The sequence continues at coordinate 119,538,167 of NC_139148.1, read as the reverse complement.
TTTCTCTTTCCCATAAATGTATCAAGTGGCTAATACGTGCCGGTCACTGTGGCTATAAAATCAATAAGTTACTAAATCAGCCCTTGCTTTCAAAGAACTTGTAGGGGAGGAAAAACAGCCTTCTAGGTTCTCGGTGGAGCCTCCGCCCCCCCATCCCCCCTCCAGTGATAAAAGAGCCCCGGGAAAACTGAGTAACTCCCCCAAAGGCCCAAGTTATCACCTTAAATACCACCTACCATCTCCAGCTGCAGACAGAAGATGATGTTGGGGATGAGAAGTCAGGGAGGGAGGTGACCAGGAAGAGCCCAGTTAAAGAGGGTAAGGTTGTGATGCAGATTTAAGTCTGCCTTCTCTCTCGATAAAAGTGCCTAGAGATTTAGAGTTTTCCTCCTCTTCCTGTTTGGAGAGGGAGACACCCTTTCAAATGGAGATTTCCCTTGTAAATGTAAATGTCTCTTACAAAAAGGTAACTTCTACTAGGTTTTCAGAGCTTTTACTTAAAAATAACCAGCTGGATAATTCTTCTGCCAAAGAGTTATATGTCTTCAAACTCCTAATCTAGTTTTGGGGGCGGAGATACACACACACACACTCACTCACTCACTCACTCACTCACTCACTCTTTGTATTCTGATAGTTTCTTTCCCAGTGGCTTAACAGAGGTAGGTGCCACGAACAAGGGAACACAAAGAAGGAATGCATTTGGCCTGGAGCCATCAGGAAAAGCTTCATAGAGCAGGTAACCGCTGACCTCAAAGTCTGAGTCGGGGTTCCTCTTCCTATGTAACCACGTTTATATGCCCAATTCTCCCATCTTTAGGTTGTACCCTGACCTTTATAATCAACTCTAATGCCACCCAATGCAAAGTGCGTGGCCTAGAATCCCTCCAACATCTCTGGGGATTCTGGGTGCGGGCCAAGGATTGTTATACTCATCACCTGTGAATCCTCTTCTCTGTGGCCACTGAATCCTTGATCTTTGCTCTGTGGCTTAGCTCATGAAATAAACCTGGTTCTCTTTTCCTGCATCTCTCCATGCAGATCCTGTCCTGGGCTACACCTTTGGCCTAGGGATGTGTGTGGCAGACTTTGCTAAAGGTTTGAAGACAGGGAAGGGGGGCAGGATTGAGGGGAATATGGGCTGAAATTTGGCCCCTGAGCCGCTCACCAAGCCTGTGCCCTAGCTGGGTTCTGGGAGGGAGGGGTAGTGTGGGACTCGGGGGACATTGTTCCAGCTAATGATTAAGAACTCTCCAGACAATAGGGGCTTCTTAGACAATGGGTGAATTTCCAGGATGTCCGGCCCCCTTCCGAGAAGGAGGGAGATAACACAATGTAAAAAAGGTGTCTGTCAAAGACCAATCAGGCAGCTGGGGACAAGTTCCCTCTCTGGTCCGAGCCTAAGCCGGGACCAATCAGCAGGAGAACACAACCAAATCTATAATTTACATACGGGGAAGTGGGAACCTATAAAACTGACATATTCACGCCCAAAAGGGTTCCTTCTTCGACCTCCTGCGTGAGGACCAAGGAACCCCGGTGCACCGGCCTTCAATAAACCTCTTGCGTTTTGCATCGACTTCCGACTCTTGTTGTTTCCTGGGCGAGTCGAAACTCCTAGGAGACCGCGCAGGTCTAACAGTAGTTTTTTCTAATTAACCCAAACCCGTCTTATGGGTTAGGTGGCATCTCTGAGGAGGATTACACCCTAGTACAGCTAAACAACCTCAGATTGAAATTCCTAGAATATTCGTCATTTCTGCCCCTGGTAGGATTGCCAGATTTAGCAAATAAAAATACAGGATACCCAGTGAAATTTGAATTTCAGATAAACAATGAATTTTTTTTTTTTAGTGTAACTATGTCCCAAGCAATATTGGGGACATACTTAGACTAAAAATTTTTCCTTGTTCACCTGAAATTAAAATACAAGGTATCCAGTTAAATTTGATCTGCAACCCTAGCCTCTGGGAGCTATTCTCCAGACCCCGCCCTCCACCCCTGCGCCCTTATATTGGGTTGGCCAAAAAGTTCGTTCGGGTTTTCTGTAACGTGAAAAACTCGAACGAACTTTTTGGCCAACCCAATATTTGTGACTCAGACCTCCATTGTGCTGCGTGGCCCCTGGCTCCTGCCTTCCACCTCTTTTCTTTCCCTCTCCAGCTCATTTATTTCTGACCACCCCCACTCTTTTCCTTTTCTTACAAAGAGCAGTTTAGCAGTTAGGCTGGTCTCAGCTCAACCCATTCAGACTCTGCCCTGGGGGCTCATCTTCATAACCAAACATGGCCTTTGTCCTAAATCAAAACAGTTTTCTCTCAGAGAGGAATTGTGGCCAGCCAGCATGGGTTCCTGTTCTTTATATAGTTAGATGTTGCCCCAGTTTTATAGCTAGAGTTCGTGAGGGAGGGTTGATCCCTTACAATAATTGGCCCATCTTTCTTATGAGGAATAAACAAATAAATGTGATAACCTTAGTTTGGGAAGATAATCCCATTCCCACAGTTTCAATCTGGCAGTTGAATCACAGAGCGCAGGATGTTAGGACTGAGATTATTTTAGAGATTTTCTAGTCTGTACTACCTCCTCATTTTGCAGATAGAGAAACTGAAGCCAAGAGAGGGGCTCTGACTTGTTCGCACAGCAAACGTCAGAGCCTGGACTCCCGTTGGATTTGCTGTCCTGTCTTTGTCTCTCAGGAAATGCAAACAATTTGGCAGACTGTGCGGTTTTTCAAACACTACCCCCTCTCCCCATGGCTGTGGTGGTCCTTCTGTACAGTGCTAAGGTGAAGGTAACTTCACGGTTGGTTACTTATTCGGCCTCCCTGGAGAATCTCAAGTGGTATGCTTCTTCCCAGGCCACCATGTCCATCTTTGCTGGACCCCAGCGGGGAGTTGGCTGCCCTCTGCCCCTCCCCCTGGTCCTGCCAAGGAGTCGGATTTACCCATGGTGATTTCCACTTAAAAACAACAGCAAATGCCTCCGCATCATCGCTTTCATCGCAATGAAGAGTAAGCGCTCAGCTCTCTCTGAGCTGATGTGTAGATGTCTTCTCACTGTAAAAACATGCCAAGTGTGATTTCATGGCAAAAAAGATTTCTTGTCAGTGTGCAGTGGTGCAGACATTGCGAAGTTTCCCCCCCAGCTCTTCTCGAAGCCATTGTGCAAGGGCCAGTCCTGCTGAGCGTGTTTCCTTTTTGCCACATTCGTTTTTCCTAAGTTTGTTGCCTCAGTAAATGTTAAACACTACTTCCTGACCTTTCTAAATTAGACCATGCTGCTTACAGGAGCCAATCAGTCACACTGAAAAAGGCTCAGCCCCTCTGGTGAAGACTTGGACATTTTTAGAACTTCCTTGTTTTAACCTCCCCCTGCTGGTGAAAGATAATCCACGTCTATTCTGTTCAGGAGCTGAAGAATTTGAGGGGAGGGAATTTCAGTCTCACTCTAACAAAATACCTTCACTCCCACAAAGTTAATGATTTCGTCTTTTAAATACAGAAAGATAAATGAATATTTTTTCCAGGAGCCATGGCAGTCTGATCCTTACCTGGCTGCTGCTAGGAAGGAACCCTAGCTCTCTTTCACAGTGTATTTATATGTAACACATTTCACAAATATTATGAAGTACCATAATCCGTAGACTGACGCTGCATTGTCTTCAGTCTTGGGCATTTATGAGGTACACCTGTGGCTGCCGGAATTACAATGAACTCTGAGAATGGGGGAGAATAACTTGCTTCTGGCCAACCTTTTCCACTTTCTGTTTCCTGCTTTTCATTGGCTGTAAGGTATGAAAATTCGATGGCTGTGCCTGTTAAAAATGTGTCCAAACTAAGCGTTAAGAGTCCCAGAGTGAGTTGCTTGCACAGAGAAAGCATGAGCATTCAAGTACTGTGGAATGAGCAGACATGAAAAAAGCAGTGCTATTTCTTTAGTGCCCATACTTCGTAAGCTATATTTTAGTGCGCAGAGGAATTTTCTGCTTCCTTTTTAATTTCAGGTGTCTTCTTCATGGTTGAAGTTGATAGGTAGGTAGCCTTCTGATAAGTTAGGTATTAATATGCTATTTGTAATTCTGGGGATTGAATTAAGGGGGAAAACAATGAAAAATGATAGATTATCGGAGAAAACAACATTTTCTATTTTGAAAATATGTGATCTTTTCACAAGCTTGACTCTGCAGTGTACATCCATAATTTATGAAAGCTCCTTTGCCGAGAAATGAATGGTGTGAGGGAATACTTTGAATTGTAACATGCTTTATAAATGTTAAAGATCTTGCTATCTTGTCCATTTGGGATCTAAGGGTGTAGATAATATATCTTTCCTGTTCGCCACCATTATCACACATTCTACCCTTTTTTGGAACGCCTGTGCTAATGCTGAAGGATGTACAGAGATGATTAAGACACAGTTCCTGCCCTCAAGTTGCTGACAACCTGTGAAGGAAAAGAAGCCATGGGCACAATGTTGATGAGCAGTGGGGATGGAGGCCTCCAGTCTGATCTCTGTTTATGAAGGCATGATACTGAACTTCATATGTGTGAGTTTACTCATCTGTAAAATAAGGGCTTTAGATGACATGAAATTTAAAACTATCGGACTTCCCTGGTAGCACAGTGGTTAAGAATCCGCCTGCCATTGCAGGAGACACAGGTTCGAGCCCTGGTCCGGGAAGATCCCACATGCCATGGAGCAACTAAGCCCGTGCACCACAACTCCTGAGCCTGCAAGCCACAACTCCTGAGCCTGCACGCCACAACTACTGAAGCCCGCATGCCTAGAGCCCATGCTCCACAACAAGAGAAGCCACCGCAATGAGAAGCCCACACACTGCAATGAAGAGTAGCCTCCACTCGCCGCAACTAGAGAAAGCCTGTGTGCAGCAATGAAGACCCAACGCAGTCAAAAAAAATTTTTTTTTAAATTGAAAACTATCATTCTATGATTTTATGATATATACTGCAAAAATATATGATCCATGGGATCAGTGTCCTTCCTGTGTCATTCACTGCTGTTTTTGTAGCACCTACTATAGAAGCTAGCACACAGTAGGTGCTCAGTTGTTTCTTGAATGACTGAATAGACAGCATGCTGAAGAAATCCAAGTAGGGAGAGCTCATTTTTGGACTGGGTGATCAAGCACTTTATGGAGGAGATAGTATTTGAAACAGACTTTTAAAACAGGCATTTTCATAGGTTAAAATTTGGAATGGGGTGCAGTTGAAGGCACTTTGTATCCAAGGGAAGTTGTGTGGTGTATTGGGAAGAACATGGGCCTTTGAGCCTGAAGATTTGAATTCCAGTTCAAGCTCTGCTACTCACTAGCACGTGTCCTTGGGCAAGTCACGAAACTTCTCAAAGCCTCAGTTTCCTCATATGTAAAATGGGGATGATGGTACCCATCACGTGACAGATTTGTTATGAGGATTAGATGAAATGGTACAAGGTGTGTTTCTTCATCGACACAGTGCTCAAAAAATGTGACTCTGAAGAAGTAACAAAAGTCAAAGAAGCATGGAGGTAGAAAATGAAGGGTATGTCTATGAACTGGTGGATATTCTGTGTTGACATGGGGTATAGTTGCAAAACAAGTTGGAATCAGACTACACAGAAACATGCATGATGTGGTTAAAAGTGTGGAAGAATCTTTAAGTCTCTGTTATTAATATTGATTTTTCTTAAAGAGGAACAACCAAATAAAACTCAGGCCTTTGGCTTAGATCCAAGATCTGTGACCTTGCGAACAGCCAAGGTTCACATTATTGTTTTCTTATATGAAGGAAGCACTGACTATGTGATTTACAGCAAAATCAATAAAAATATTTCCTGCTTCTGAAAGGAGCATTGATCAGATAAACAGTGTGTGTGTGTACCAAGAAAAGCGTGGTTATAATGCCAAGTCAGATAGTCTTAAGGTATTGAAAAGAAATTAACATGCAGCCTGCAAATAGTTAACTCAACCAAGGATATCAGATGTGGGTTCAGGAGAGAGGGAGTGGCAGAGATGACTCCTAGATTTTGAACTGGAGACAAGGATGGTGCTATGAACAGAAACAAGGTTGTCTTGAGGAGTTGTAACTTCTGGAGAAGATACTGTATTTGCGTTAAAAGGTGTGAGATGCCGCAGAAGTTGGTGTATCAGTAGCCAGTGGAGGAGGAGGAGTTTGCTAGACATAATGCTTTGGGGGCTTGTTTGTATAAAGGTGACAAAGCTGAGTGAGTGGTTTACCGCCACCTTTCTGATCCAGTTGTTGTGGCCCTTGATATGCTTCCAGATAATAAACATTCTGTGAGCAATGTGCCAAGCATTATTCTAAGCACTTTATATGAATTATCTCATTTAATCCTCACAATAGGCCTGTGCAGTAGGCACTATTATTATTCCTCTTCTACAGTTTAGGAAACTGAGGTAAACACAAAATTAAGTGACTTGCCCAGTGGAGCTGTATTTAAATCCAGTTTTGTCTGACTCCAGTGCTTAAGTTCTTAAACACTCTTGGGTAGGGTTGCCCAGTTAAATTGGAATTTCAGATAAACAGCAACTATTTTTTAATATAAGTGTGTCCCACTTGGGATACACTTACGCTGAAAATTATTGTTTATCTAAAAGTCAAATTTAATTGGAGGGGGTCCTATATTTTCATTTGCTAAATCTGGCAATCCTGTTTCTGGGGGCATAATGAAAAGAGTTAACCCCTGGGTGCCATCCCTTTCTCTTTCCTCTCTCTCACACACAGTTAAATCTCTTTTGGTCTCTACTCTTTATTCGCTGGCTCTCTTCTCCCGTGATGACATGGTGCTTGGGCCCTTGGGTCACACCAGATGTTTTTGGAGCCAGGCAAGAAAGTTCCGCCTTATTTACTTCTGTCCTCCACTGTAGGGACCAGACTGGACTGCAGACCCTCTTACACATCTCAACATAGCCATCAGCCGGGGAAAACCATGTTAAGGCTTAACTTCTGTTCCCTTATTCCCAACATTTTGTCTTCTTTGCCTTGTTTTCCTTTTAATCAGTGAAGGATGTTACTGAACCCAGGTTTGGCTGCTTGCCGCTCAAAAGCCAATAATTCGAGAGGCAAGTGTCAGTAGAAAGGAAACGTGCTTTAATGAGAAAAGCCAGCAATCTGGGGAGATGGTGGACTCATGTCCAGAGACCAACTCCGGAGATTCTGATCAGCCATGACAGTTTTTAAGGAGAAAAAGGGGAAAGAATCTCAGTGAACTGTCAAAGCAGAAGGTTGGATTCTGCATCATTCTCATCTACATTGAGTGTAGACTGGCTGACTCTCTTCAGATGTCATCTTGATCCCTGTGATCTGCCTGCAGGATTGCTAAAGGGACTGTTCAGGGTGGAGAGCTAGTCATTTTTTAACTGCTTCATTCCTCATTCTTTTTATCTAGGAAAAGAATCAACAGGTTAGGCAAGGCATGGTGTCCATTCAGGAGAGCATAAGTCAGGAGTTAGGTTAAACTGCCTAGTGATCTCATTCTTATGATTAGGTTCTTTTCAGGTTAGAGGGGAAGAGAAATGGGCAAACAGGAAAGGGGCAAAAGAGCTGCCTTTAAGAACTGGATCGCCACTAGGAGAGTGAGGAATGGAAATAGGGGAGAATTAATGAGCAGTAGAGACACACCCATGGTGGGTGTGAAAATTGAAGGGAGGGCTTTCTGGGGGAGGAATGACATGCGGAGCCCCTGAAGAGGTAGCTGTGAGCTGTGCTTTCACACTGGGCTTAGGGTTTCTTCTCCTTGCTCTCCAGTTCCCATTAACTCCGCAGAGAATTGTCCCAGTAGCCTGTGCTGGGGATGATTTTCCCTTCTCATTCAATCAGTTCAGTCATTTTTGGCTGAAGTTTCTTTACATTTCTGCATGTGTTGACAGGGCTTTAAGAGAAAATTCCCAAAACAACTAACCACCCCCCAATCCATTTTTTTCCACAATTAGTCACAGGTGTTGAACATGTTTAGTCCTTGTGGAAATAGGTAGAGTTTAAATATGCAGTGATTCTAGTTCAAATTACTTGAAAAGATAGAAGAGGGCTTCCCTGGTGGCACAGTGGTTGAGAGTCCGCCTGCCGATGCAGGGGATGCAAGTTCGTGCCCCAGTCCGGGAAGATCCCACATGCCGCGGAGCGGCTGGGTCCGTGAGCCATGGCCGCTGAGCCTGTGCGTCTGGAGCCTGGGCTCCGCAATGGGAGAGGCCACAACAGTGAGAGGCCCGCGTACCGCAAAAAAAAAAAAAAAAAAAACCTAAAAAAGAAAAGATAGAAGAAAAGTGCCCAATAGGCATTTGGAGATAGGGGTGCTGCTTGGTCCAGATCAGCTCTTATAATCTGAGACTGTCTCTGGGAATCAGGGGCACAGGGGTAGTTCTCAAAGCAGGACATCTCTTTCTTCAGAGACCACTGCTAGCTGCGACCAGATGGCTTATGTTCCGATCAGGACAGTTCTCCAGAAATGCTCAGGTCAAAGTCAATGCATGATTAGCGGTGACTCACAACTTAAGCTGCTTTTAGACAGCCAAGGCGCCACCACGAAGGAAGGGTGATAAGGGCCTTTAAGAGCAGCAAGGAAGGCCAGCAAGCAAGGCCAGTGTATTATCAACCATTATTTTTGTCCTTTCATTTGTACTTTATCCAAAAAAGGATTTGAGATGACTTGCTATGAAACAGACAGTACAAGATAAAAAATAAGTGAAGGCTTTGGGGCTAGACATGGAGAAAAGAAAATGGGCACATGCCCGTCCTTCGCTGGGTCCCGTGAGCCGGAGTGTACATTCTCAACCTGGCCACTCCTGGGCTCTGATGGCTGATTTCAGTTGGGTGGGCACAAGCTCTTCCTTTTCTGACTTACCCTGTGACTTGGCATTTCTGGCGAGATCTCTACTCTAGTAACACTGACCTGAAGACCTGGATCTTTCCCAGGTTATTGGGTGCCTCCAGTGCCAAGCTCTCTGGGTCTCTCTCCAGGAAGCTGGAAGCCTTGGCTAATTAATGCAAGTGGGAAGTACAAGGATATGCTTCATACTCACCCAGAGCATGGGCCTGGGGGCTTCCCTGGTGGCACAGGGGTTAAGAATCCACCTGCCATTGCAGGAGACACAGGTTCAAGCCCTAGTCTGGGAAGATCCAACATGCCACAGAGCAACTAAGCCCGTGTGCCACAACTACTGAGCCTGTGAGCCACAACTACTGAGCCCACGAGCCACAACTACTGAGCCTACGTGCCACAGCGACTGAAGCCCACGCACCTAGAGCCCGTGCTCTTCAACAAGAGAAGCCACCACAACAGGAAGCCCACGCACCACAACGAAGAGTAGCCCCGGCTCGCCACAACTAGAGAAAAGCCTGTGCACAGCAACGAAGACTCAATGCAACCCAAAAATAAATAACTAAATAAATAAATTAGAAAAAAAACATGGGCCTGAGTGTCTGTTGAATTGGTTAGAAAAAAACCATGGGCCTGAGAGTGTTGAATTGGAGGAGACTTATCACCTCTTATGTTATCCATCTTACACCATCAGAATTCATAGGAAGTAGTACTGGCTATCTGGAAGTACCTCTGGGCCTCTCTATGAAAGGATTTTACTTCTCCCCATTAGGACATTTGTTTTAGATAAGACCTTCAATCTAATTTGTTAATGGTATTGTCATTCATGTAGTCAATAATGTTGAATGCAATCCTCATCATAATTTATTACTAATGGTAGCTCAGGGCTGAACTAAAAGTAATTGTGATTATTTCCTGGCGAAGGTACATGTGAGGAGTATAACTGAGCATGACTACCCGGAGGACTGCAGCATATGCAGTCATGTCAGTAATAATTTGGTTTATGTTGCAGTTGTCAAGAAGAGTTCCAAGTTAATGCTATGGATTTATATAGTTGACTTTTAGGTCGCAATCTCATACTTCTTTCTCTGGTCATCAGGCATCTCATTTTTATTTTTTTTATTTTTTTTTATTTTTTATTTTTTTAATTTTTTTTTAACATCTTTATTGGGGTATAATTGCTTTACAATGGTGTGTTAGTTTCTGCTTTATAACAAAGTGAATCAGTCATACATAAACATATGTTCCCATATGTCTTCCCTGTTGCGTCTCCCTCCCTCCCACCCTCCCTATCCTACCCCTCCAGGCTGTCACAAAGCACCGAGCCAATATCCCTGTGCCATGCGGCTGCTTCCCACTAGCTATCTACCTTACTACGTTTGTTAGTGTGTATATGCCCATGACTCTCTCTCGCCCTGTCACAGCTCACCCTTCCCCCTCCCCATAACCTCAAGTCCGTTCTCTAGGAGGTCTGCGTCTTTATTCCTGCTTTACCCCTAGGTTCTTCATGACATTTTTTTCTTAAATTCCATATATATGTGTTAGCATACGGTATTTGTCTTTTTCTTTCTGACTTACTTCACTCTGTATGACAGACTCTAGGTCTATCCACCTCATTACAAATAGCTCAATTTCGTTTCTTTTTATGGCGGAGTAATATTCCATTGTATATATGTGCCACATCTTCTTTATCCATTCATCCGATGACGGGCACTTAGGTTGTTTCCATCTCCGGGCTATTGTAAATAGAGCTGCAATGAACATTTTGGTACATGACTCTTTTTGAATTTTGGTTTTCTCAGGGTATATGCCCAGTAGTGGGATTGCTGGGTCATATGGTAGTTCTATTTGTAGTTTTTTAAGGAACCTCCATACTGTTCTCCATAGTGGCTGAACCAATTCACATTCCCACCAGCAGTGCAAGAGTGTTCCCTTTTCTCCACACCCTCTCCAGCATTTATTGTTTCTAGATTTTTTGATGATGGCCATTCTGACTGGTGTGAGATGATATCTCATTGTAGTTTTGATTTGCATTTCTCTAATGATTAATGATGTTGAGCATTCTTTCATGTGTTTGTTGGCAGTCTGTATATCTTCTTTGGAGAAATGTCTATTTAGGTCTTCTGCCCATTTTTGGATTGGGTTGTTTGTTTTCTTGTTATTGAGCTGCATGAGCTGCTTGTAAATTTTGGAGATTAATCCTTTGTCAGTTGCTTCATTTGCAAATATTTTCTCCCATTCTGAGGGTTGTCTTTTGGTCCTGTTTATGGTTTCCTTTGCTGTGCAAAAGCTTTGAAGTTTCATTAGGTCCCATTTGTTTATTTTTGTTTTTATTTCCATTACTCTAGGAGGTGGGTCAGAAAGGATCTTGCTGTGATTTATGTCATAGAGTGTTCTGCCTATGTTTTCCTCTAAGAGTTTGATAGTTTCTGGCCTTACATTTAGGTCTTTAATCCATTTTGAGCTTATTTTTGTGTATGGTGTTAGGGAGTGATCTAATCTCATACTTTTACATGTACCTGTCCAGTTTTCCCAGCACCACTTATTGAAGAGGCTGTCCTTTCTCCATTGTACATTACTGCCACCTTTATCAAAGATAAGGTGTCCATATGTGCATGGGTTTATCTCTGGGCTTTCTATCCTGTTCCATTGATCTATCTTTCTGTTTTTGTGCCAGTACCATACCGTCTTGATAACTGTAGCTTTGTAGTATAGTCTGAAGTCAGGGAGCCTGATTCCTCCAGTTCCTTCTTTCGTTCTCAAGATTGCTTTGGCTATTCGGGGTCTTTTGTGTTTCCATACAAATTGTGAAGTTTTTTGTTCTAGTTCTGTGAAAAATGCCAGTGGTAGTTTGATAGGGATTGCATTGAATCTATAGATTGCTTTGGGTAGTAGAGTCATTTTCACAATGTTGATTCTTCCAATCCAAGAACATGGTATATCTCTCCATCTATTTGTATCATCTTTAATTTCTTTCATCAGTGTCTTATAATTTTCTGCATACAGGTCTTTTGTCTCCTTAGGTAGGTTTATTCCTAGATATTTTATTCTTTTTGTTGCAATGGTAAATGGGAGTGTTTTCTTGATTTCACTTTCAGATTTTTCATCATTAGTATATAGGAATGCCAGAGATTTCTGTGCATTAATTTTGTATCCTGCCACTTTACCAAATTCATTGATTAGCTCTAGTAGTTTTCTGGTAGCATCTGTAGGGTTCTCTATGTATAGGATCATGTCATCTGCAAACAGTGACAGCTTTACTTCTTCTTTTCCGATTTGGATTCCTTTTATTTCCTTTTCTTCTCTGATTGCTGTGGCGAAAACTTCCAAAACAATGTTGAATAATAGTGGTGAGAGTGGGCAACCTTGTCTTGTTCCTGATCTTAGTGGAAATGCTTTCAGTTTTTCACCATTGAGGATGATGTTTGCTGTGGGCTTGTCATATATGGCCTTTATTATGTTGAGGAAAGTTCCCTCTAAGGCATCTCATTTTTAAATCATGGTTTATCTCATATGACTTATAACTGTGAATGAGAGATTCATTTTGCTATTTCATATGCTAGACTTCTAAATGGAATGTGGTAGAAAGAGAAGATTATGTTTTTATACCTATAGTTATTACTATGGCATGCACAGTTTGGAAACTAAAATAATTAAATGTTTTGCTCTGGGGAGTTTTCTTTGTATTATTGTCAGAAGTTCAATGGTTCATATCCTAGTGAGTTCTAGAAGGCTCTGATACTATGTTCCTTCTATTTGCTCTTCATTTTTCTTACTGAGAATTGCCTGACTAACCTGTGTCTTATTTGAATTTTCATTATCAGTAGATCAGTCATTTTTAGCTAAAGTTTATTTGCCTTTCTGCCTATGTACACAAGATTTTTAAGAACAAATTCCAAAAGTGCCTAACTTCTTTTACTCCCATTCATTTATTTTAATTAAGCTTTTTACTTTGACGTAATTGCAGATTCACATTTAGTTGCAAGAAATAATACAAGCTACCCACTTTCCCCAAAGGTGACATCTTGCAAAAACTATCATACAGCATCACATCCAGGATATTGACATTGATAGGGTCAACATACAGAAGAGTTATATCCCTACAAGGATCCCGCTTGTTACTGTTTTATAAGCATGCCTCCCTCCCTCCTCCGTTCATTTTATCTATAATTATTCACAGGCATATATTACATCAATTCCTTTTGTAAGTAGGTCGAGTTCTTCCACCTTCCATAAATCCTGGATCAAATGAGTTATTGGTAGAAGCCAACCATATTCTGTGAGTTTCTAATTATGTGTGTAGTTAATTGCATGTAGCAAACCTCAGGTCTGATAAGTAGCAGAAAGCATTTGAAAGGTCCTTGTAACTGGCATTAGGTCATACCTTGGGGTTACAGGAGTGAGAGAACTCTGTGGAGGGACTTACTAGAGCCTCTGCAGTGAGCAGATACTGAGGGAAAAGCAGTAAAAATAGTGGGACAGGTTAAGAGACAAGGCCGAGTTACAGGCTCTGTTCCTAAGGCGTGGCTATCCAGCAGTGGAAAATGCAGCATCCAGTGGAGTGAGTGAACTCTTTCTTGACCAAAGCTTATATGGGAATGTTCAAAATTCCAGTTTGTATGATTGTAGGGGTGGGAGGGGGCATGTGTCAGGAGTGGGTGATGCTCGTAAATCAACTGAAGACTGTCTCGGTTCTCTTGGAGAAGGTCCACAAGCAAGAGATGGATCCACTGAGAACAGGGTTTAAAATCCTGTAGGAGGAGCTGATCAGTGCTGGGTGGGGTGTGGCTGGTTTGCAAGCCTGGTATTCAGCCCCAGTAAGAAATTGAGGCAGAAGCCCACACAGACAGACTTTACCAATTCAGAAAGTATTCCAAGAAAATCGTGACTCTGAGAATTCCAGAAGTTAGTTCTACTCAGTGTACATTTGTCAGGTATTTACTCTGTGCCAGATTCTGAGCCAGACATTGAGGATATAATACCAATAGACTGAGGAACTGAGAGGCCAGTGGATATAGTACCAACAGGCTGACCTAGGATCATACTAGGGCAGCAAGACACAGCCTAGATCGCATCTTTTGGCGTGGCTGGGCCTCTCATAAGACTCTCTGCCCTAGTCAGGACTGGTTTTAGCGTTTGGTATATTCCTTGCCTAGCTCCTTATTAGGGCTTAAAATTTATAGATACATACATACATACATGCATACTTACTGGGTTGGGCAAAACGTTCGTTCGGGTTTTACAGAAAAACCCGAATGAGCTTTTTGCCCAACCCAATACATACGTACGTTCATACATACATGTACCCATGGAGAGATGAATGGGAGTGAAGCTCAGCAATTCCAGCAGAGCGGGGCTTCAGAAGGTGAGGGCTAACACTTTATAACAACTCAGCGCTCTATCCTTGGAGAATAACACAAGGAGCATTTAACACTCAAGATATCAGTAAACAGATGGGTGCAGCTTCATGTCACTGTGAATGTTTCCAGAGCTCTGAAAAATCTATAGCTGACGGAAAAACCCTGAGTGATCTTGCTGCGGATCAAAAAGCTTTCATTAACATTTTTAATCTGTGTAATGAAATCTTGAACTATTTTTCATGCCTATATTGTCGCTTCAATCAGTAACCAAAATCTCAAGAGAACTCAATGAATTAGAATGTGACCTAAAAAATCAAGAGTGAAGAGTCATCAATCAAAAAGGGAGATTATTTGGGGAAGAGAAATGATTTGAATACCAAAGAAACACTGCTTGTTGACAGAAATATACATTTATAACTAATGTTTCATTGGTCATGTAGGCCATGGAACACATCAGAAGCCCAAGTCACATCAAAAAAGAATTTGATTTTAGACTTCCCTCTACCACCTTGATTTTCTGGAGCTTTAATTCAGATTCTCTGTGACTATAAACCTTGGTGCTTTGTCCTCTTCTTGCCCTGTCTTTCCCCATTTGTGTTATCCTCCATCTTTTATCCCCCTTGTTTTATTGAAAAAAATACTGTTCTCCATCTTGAAGAAGTACTCCACACTCATCTTTTTCCCCATGCTCTGTCTCTGCTAAATCAGGTTGTCAGATAGCAGAGAGGCCTTTTTAGTGAGCCCCTGTTGAGATAGGCTGACTTTAACAAACAACCTTCAAATGTCAGTGGCTTAACACAATAGATATTTATTTCTTGGTCACACAAGATCCAGTGTTGATGTTCTGGTTAGTCAGTTGTCCTGGGCACCTCTACTCTAAATGGTGACTCAAGCATGCAGCCCCCTTCCTTCTTGTGATGCTGTCATCTTTCAGTATGAGCCTCCACAGTCACTGTAGGCGGGAAAGAAAGTGCAAGGGACCAAGTGTTACTTGGTCCAGAAGTGGTACATTCTCTAATTGTTTCATTCCATTGGCCAGAACTAGTCACATGGCCCCACACAGATGCAGGAGGGACTGGGAAATGTAGCCCCAGGCTGGGCAGTCACTTCCCAGTGACAACAGTACACTTTGGTGTCCAGCTGCCTGTTTTTGTCTCCCCGTGCTTTGAGAACATTGCTCCGTGAGAGTGCCTGAGCGCTCTTCTGACTCCTAAGTAACCTGCTCTGTTCCCCATTCCAGCTGAACTCTGTATAATCACAAAATCCTCAAGTCAGGGTCACCAATTAGAAATTCAGTTTTTTTAAAAAAATTAATATATCTGTAGAAGAGTGGGTACCTTTTTATGTGCAGAGCTATGACATCTTACCATCTGTGCTTTCTAAAGCCAGAAATCCCCCCATTAAAATTGGACTCTCACTTAGAAGATTAAAAAAATGCAATAATTGATAATAATTTAAGCCCAACTTTTCGTGTTTGTTAAATATCATGAGTTTGGGGAGTAAAAAATCTTGATTTAATTTTCTTAGACAGGAGCTGGGTTTTGATTGGCCCAGTTGAGTTCCCTGAGTTGCATTCTCTGGTACTGTTTTCTGACCCATACAGATATGAGAGCTACTCTTACCATTCTGGTAAGGAGCCCCTGTCTTAAGTGCTTTAATCTGGGGGCCCCTTTCAGTATAACACATCAGCAAAAAGGCTAAATATATACGTATATGGATGGATCCTTCTAAAGGCTAAAAATATTGTATTTGATTGTCTTGCCTCCCTTGATTCTATTAAGTTGCAGAGACCAAGGAATAACCTAGGGTTCTTAATCTTCTGTGCTAATTCCGGTCCTGTTATTTACATAACTATTTATTTCCTGACCAAGCCCTGCTGTTCTCCAAAGATAGGGGAATGGTTAAATAAATTATTCTTTATCTGTATGTTGGAGCATTAAGAAAGCTTTAAATTTTGTTTCTCAGAATTTTTAATGACCATTGGAAATGTTCACAATATTTACTTTTTAAATATATATATAAGTGATCTCAATTTTTGTGTGAATATATGTATAGCAAAAAGATTGGAAGAAAATATGTCACGATTTTAACTGTGATTGTCTCTGGGCAATGGGATTGTGGGTGATTCTCATAATCTTTGTATTTCTCTGTGTTTTCCAAAGTTTAAAAATGAGCATGGGGCAATGGCTTGTGGCTCCTTCCTGCACTGCTTCTCTCTTCCGCTCAGGCCCGTGGCGCCGGCAGCATGGGCAAGTGTTGCGGTCTTCGTACTGCCAGGAAGCTCCGTAGCCACCGACGAGACCAGAAGTGGCATGATAAACAGTACAAGAAAGCCCATTTGGGCACAGCCCTGAAGGCCAACCCTTTTGGAGGTGCTTCTCATGCCAAGGGAATTGTGCTTGAAAAAGTAGGGGTTGAAGCCAAAGAGCTAAATTCTGCCATCAGGAAGTGTGTCAGCATTCAACTAATCAAGAATGGCAAAAAAATCACCGCCTTTGTACCCAATGATGGTTGTTTGAATTTTATTGAGGAAAATGATGAAGTTCTGGTTGCTGGATTTGCTCGCAAAGGTCATGCTGTTGGTGACATTCCTGGAGTCTGCTTTAAGGTTGTCAAAGTAGCCAATGTCTCTCTTTTGGCCTTATATAAAGGCAAGAAGGAAAGACCAAGATCATAAGTTTTGATGATGAAAGCGGAATAGTAATAAATTTCCATATGCCAAAAAAAAAAAAATGAGCATGGGGCTTCCCTGGTGGTACAGAATCCGCCTGCTAATTCAGGGGGCACGGGTTCGAGCTCTGCTCTGGGAAGATCCCACATGCCGCGGAGCAACTAAGCCCGTGCGCCACAACTACTGAGCCTGTGCGCTAGAGCCTGTGAGCCACAACTACTGAGCCTGGGTGCCACAACTGAAGCCCGTGCGCCTAGAGCCCGTGCTCTGCAACAAGAGAAGCCACCACAATGAGAAGCCTGTGCACTGCAACGAAGAGTAGCCCCCACTCACTGCAAATAGAGAAAGCCCAGGCGCAGCAGTGAAGACCCAACTCAGCCAAAAATAAATAAATTTATTTTAAAAAAATGAGCATGAATTACTTATGAGAAGAATGTTAGACACTACACCTGTCAGTCAATTCCAGCATTAACCATTCTTGTGAAAATTACTGGAGGCTAGCAGAAAGGGGAACTTTGGCTGCCTTGAAGTAGGTGAATCCTCTCTTTAAAAAAAAATTTTTTTTTTGGCTGC
The DNA here is from genome assembly GCF_964270905.1 of Leucopleurus acutus. Classification (NCBI taxonomy): domain Eukaryota; kingdom Metazoa; phylum Chordata; class Mammalia; order Artiodactyla; family Delphinidae; genus Leucopleurus; species Leucopleurus acutus. The sequence goes on along the minus strand of NC_139148.1, from coordinate 119,520,725 downwards.
ACCATGCGGGTTGTGGAATCTTAGGTCCCCAGCCAGGGATTGACCCTGGGCCCTCAGCACTGAAAGCGTGGAGTCCTAACCACTGGACCATGAGGGAATTCCCAAATCCTCTATCTTTAAATGAAAAAAAAACGTAGAGTGACCTAGCAACCAAAACAATGGTTGTATTGCTTTTTCCCGTTCCAAAATTTTACTGGGGAAAGTTACTGGTCCTCACAAATAAACCTTTCCACGTGAACTACAGTTTTTCCTTTTCATTGCGGAAGCTTATGATAGAATAAGTTGTCTAAGCACGTGTCAAAATTAAGTCATGAAACGTGAACCTCGGAGTGGAAAGCATCAGCCTTTGATTTCCTTTTTTCATAGGAGGTTCCGGTATTGCAAGAGAGACAAAGCATCAGCTTGGGTGTCCTGAGCTTTGGTTCTGTTATGTACTAGCTGTGTGACTTGTAGCCAGTTATTTAAAGTTCCTGAAATGTTGTGTCCATATCTACAGACTATAGATAATACCTGTCTGGCAAGTTTCTTTTGATGACTAGAGATGATATTTGTAAGACTGTACCATCTAGCTGTGTTCAAGTTGTTGGCCAGGTCAGTTTGACTGCTGTCGCCTAACTTCCAGTCCTGCAAAGGCAGGACAAGCCTTCTCAACCTACCTGTGCTGCCCCCCCTCCACCCGACCAGTCCAGCAACTAAGGGGTTAAGTTCTAGTGAAGCAGGGGACATCCAGTAACTAGCTGAGTCCTGAGGTCTGCATCTTTTCAGATGGTTCAGTGCATCTTTTCAGATTGTTCAGTGTGGGGTACTGATTGTTAAATATTTTGAATATTACACCTGGCTCTAGTCAAATAAAGACTAAGGGGAGTCATCTATTTCCTGCGTTTCTGAAGAATAGAATACCATAATGGCCAACTGTGCTTGAATACTGAAGTCTTGAAAAGTGGGAGGAAATTGCCAGTAAATGTAAGTTGATGATAAAATCTTTATTTTTCCTCTTTTCACTTTGGCATTCCCTCCCTCAGATGGCTCTGTGCTCAAGACAGTATTGGTGAGTACAGCTGCCGTGGTCCTTGGGAAGCATCTTTACGAAGAAGGAGGACATGATTGACACTAACAGGGGAATCTTTCCTTCCCAATTTCATTTTCCAAGAGATGTAAAATGCACCTCACCAAAAACAAACAAAAACAAAACCCTAAAAAACAAACAGAACTTCCACAGCCTTCTTAACTACCTATTCTGTGTACGTGGTCTGGCCCCATTATTACATTGCAAAGCAAGATCAATGAAGACAATCTAACTCAAGAATTTAGTTCTTGGACTGTCACTCATATTTCTATGCATTTTAATTTGAGAGCTTGGGTTGCTTGGTTATAATTGCATCAAGACGGGACAGATATAAATCTTCCTTGAATTAGATGATCTGTGTGAGATATACTGTGGAATATTGGCCAAAAATAATTTTAGCCTAACTCAAACCCTTAGAGTTAAAATATCTTGATTATATAAATTTGTCTTCTGTTCTCAACCCAAAAAGACAGTAAAGGATGAGATTGCCTTGTCTCTTCAAAGACTAAATGAAGTAGAACTCTCTTATGGACTGAATGTTTGCATCTTCTCAGAATTCATATGTTGAAGCCCTAACCCCCATTGTGATGATATTAGGAGGTGAGGCCTTTGGGAAGTAATTAGGATTAGATGAGGTTGTGAGGGTAGAGCCCCCATGATAGGATTAGTGCCCTTAGAAGAAGAAGAAGAGACAATAGAGCGTCCTCTCTCTGCCATGTGAAGACATGGAGAGAAGGTGACTGTCTACAAGTTAGGAAGGGAGCCCTCATCAAGGACCACATCTCCCAGCACCTTGATCTTGGACTTCCTAGCCTCCAGAACTGAGAAATAATGTCTGTTGTTTAAGCCACCCAGTCAGTGGTATTCTGTTATAGCAGCCTGAGCACACTAAGACAAACTCCACAACACCCAACCTTTCTGTAACATAGATTCAGTTATATTGCAGGCCAAAGTATGCACCTGGATATAACAACTCTATATTGACACTGATAGCAGTACTCTCCTTCAAGACTGGCATTATATCGGGATTTTAGGTGTCTGTTTTGGAGGGATATGTTTCTTGTAGGAGAATGGATTTGTATTTTACCTTGCTAGACAGTTAGTGATGCCAAACATGGTTGCTCTGTGCTCTGAGAAGTTCTTCAGTAAGATCAGGGCATTTGGACAATGGTTAGACTGAGGTCAAGGTCAAACCAGGTACTAGAGCTGGGAGAAGAGAGACCATCTTTTTGAGCATCTGTGTATGTGTCACAGAACAGCGTTAGGCACTGTGGACTCTAGAGTGCTAGCAGCCAGGAGAGGCCCATTGCAGTAGCTGTTCATTTTGACAGCTACTTAGGTGCTTCTGCTGTTTTTAAAGGTGAACCATTTCAAGCCTCCTCAGCCTACCCAGCCAGCCAATCTGCAGTTAAGGAGTTCAGAGTGTCTCAACTTTAGTTTCCAACCCTTCTGTGGTCTTTAAAAGAAATTCTGCTATAAATTCTTAATCCACAAGAATGTATCTTGTTTTCTGAATATTCCTTTTTTTTTTTTAATAGCATTGTGTTCTTGTACACGTGTCCTATTTTTATTCCTTTACACTCACTTTATGGTGTTTGGGAAGGAAATGGATATAACCATGTGTGATTCAGTTTGTTACAACTGGAAGTCTTCCAGCATACCCCATTTTCAACTGCTCCTAGGGACTGATCTAGCCCCTTCTCCATCTACTCAACTTACTCCTCCCTCAGACTTCCTGCCTATGCTGATTCCAGCCTGCTGGCCTGTGTTCCCTGATGCTGCAGCTGCTGCAGTTGAAGGAGAGGACCTGCTCCACACAGAGAAACCACTCAGACACAGGTCTGGGTTTTTTTTTCCCCCTCCTTGGACAAGTCTTGGCCTAATGGCTTTTTCAGTCAGACAGAATTGAGTGCAGATCACGGTACTGTCATTTACTTACCACATGGCATAGGGAAAATCAATTAAGTTCTCTGAGCCTGAGTTTATCTGTAAAATGGGCATAATATCTGTATCTCAGAGTTTTCTGAAGACTATATGAAATTTTAGCAACATTTGACAGGTTACCTAACCCTTAAGTAGATTCAAAGAAGGAGAGTTCTTAGATTGATCTCCGGCAGGGGGTGAGGCCAAACAACTGATGACTTGCAGTTGGTTGGTAACAGTTGGTTACCTCAACAGGAAAGAAAACCAGTTGAATCAGCTAGTTGATACTAAATAATAAAGAAAAAAGTATCTGTCTTACTAGAAAGGCTGAATTGACCAATATAGTCAGTTTAATCAGGAGAGACATTTGTGTGGAAAATTTCCCTAAATTAAAAGAATAATTTATTGGGTTTACCAACACATCAGCATCTTTAGATTAGTGGCTTACTAAAGTGAAAGCACTCTCTAGTTGAAATGTATTGACTATTTGGGTGTTTGCAAATCTATTTCAAATTCAGTGAGTATAGAGGACTTGTGTGGTCCTTCTCTAGGCCCTGAAATGAGAAGGTGGAGGGGGTATGTGGTGAATAAAAAATACATGATCCGGCTCTGCAGGAACTTGCCAGAAGGGAGATGAGATAGATACTTAAGTCATTACAATAGACATAATACACACTGATTAAATTCTGAGAGTTCATAGGAGTCAGGATTTGTTTTTTTTTTCTTCTGTGTAGTTGAGGAAGAGGGGTGGCATTCTGGAAGGAGTGGGCTTTCATCTATTTTTTTAAATTAATTAATTAAATTAGACTGTGCAGTGTCTTAGTTGCAGCATGCGGGATCTAGTTCTCTGACCAGGGGTGGAACCCTGGCCCCCTGCGTTGGGAGCACAGAGTCTTACCCACTGGACCACCAGGAAAGTCCCCCATCTGGGTTTTTAAAGGATATAAGCTCCTTGTTTGTATTCTTTTATGAGATGGTTAGTCAGGTGCAGCCATAAGAGGAGACAGAGGATAGGCTCAGGGAAGCATAGATTATGATGCTAACGGGTGCTAGAGACAGGAGACCCGGCACGCAGGGCCAATGGGGAAGACACTGAGGAGGTCAGGAGGCAGAAGACAGGAGGGAGGGGAAGTTTTAGGGAAGGCAGGGCAAGGTGAACAGTTTTGGATGGGCTAGTTTGAATAATTTCCTTGGGCTTTGGGCTATAGGGGTAGTCCCTACTTGTCTGACACCTGGTGCTGGGTGATTAAGGCAGAGGAATATGTCTCCTGGGGTATAGGCGCCAGACAGAGGAGACACGGCTCCCGATTAGTTGGTTTGCATATCAAAGGCATGCTTCTGCCTGGACGCTTTGTTATCTCTAAGAATTGACTAGTCCCTGGAGGGGCAGGCTTTTTCCAGCCAGAAGGATTTTTTTTTTATGATGTTAAAACATCATAATACGTAGGAAACTTTAAATATTTATAACAGACTTCTTTAGCTGTTCCTTTGTCTTGTCCAGGTTTTGACTTGGAATGGGTTGAAGCCACTAGCACTCTCAGCGCGAAGGCGCAGGAGGCCTACTGGTAACAGGAGTTCTAACAAGAGAAGCAATGCTGTATTTGGATATAGTCGCAAATATTAAGGCTGATGATATACAGGCCCATGGCCTGCTTCTGTCAGGGTCTAGAGGGCTGGGTCAGCCGATCTCCGACAGGCCCAAGGCAGCTGTTCTCTCTAATACATCTTTACTTGAAAAATTGGATTAAGGTGATGTTTTGATATATTGCTAGTCATCTTTTATAGCCCCAAATCCCTGACACTCTTGGCTTCCTAGATGATTGTGTTCCTGCCGGCTGTGGCAGCCTTGTGAGTACAGCATGTTGAGAGTCAAAAGCACGTAAATACACTTTCCAGCCCATATCCAGGAGTGTTCTGAGACTCTGCTTAGAATAGTCAGCAGTACAATGGGTGTTTGGCTTTCGTTGGCTGTCTTTCTGATAAAGTACCATAGGAAGGAATACTAATAACTCACTTGCTTTTAAGTTTTTCCTACAGATTGGAGTGTAACAGTTAGTAAAATATTAGCATTGGAGAAATTTTCGAATCAGATAGACCCTGATATCTCAGTGGCTTATCATATTAGATATTTGTTCCTTGCTTATTAAAGCCCAGTTGGCAATGGTAGGGGTGAGGCTCTATCCCACACTCAGGGACTCAGACTGACAGAGATTCTGTTCTCTTCAACACATGGTTTCTTTGTATTGACATCCAGCTGGCAGACAAGGAAAGAAACCTCATGGGAGATGTGTGTGACCCAAGCAGGGAGGTTGCTCACATAAATTCTACGGAATTCTGTTAGCCAGAACTCAGGCACATGGCTCTACGAGGATGCCAGAGGAACCGGGAAATGTACTAACTGACAGAGCAGCCACTTCTCAGCATCAACCCACTTTAGTGCAGCTACACACATTTTTCAATTTGGCAGCGTTGTAACCGTAATCAGTTTGTATCCTGCTTTTTCACTTAATAATCTGCAGAGTTTGAGTAATTATTTTTAGTTGCAATATAGTATTCTATTGATGAATCATAATTTATTAGGCCATCCCTTATTGGACGTTTAGATTATTTTTCTGTTTTTGAGGATTATACATTTTCTTTCTATGGACATCCTTCTGCTTTAAGATTTATCCCTCTGTTAAATGACTTTCTTAGAGTAAATTCCCATGAGTTGAATTACTGAGTGAAGGGAAGTGGCTGTTACACATTGCTATGCTACTTTCAAAATGATGTTTCTGTTCACAAGGCCATCAGCAGAGTGTAGAGATTCTAGTTCCATTTGAGTCTTATCAGGCAATGAGAATTGAAACATTGCTCTTGTAATCTGCAGAGTAGCCTAGAGGAAGCACACAATCTTCTTTCCTAGTTATTACTTTTAAATTATCCTTAAAAATTTGGGGAATGTTTCTTGGTCAAAAAAGGACAGACAAAAATTCCTCTCCCTGAGTGGTTGAATAAAGCATGGCACATCCACACAATGTTGTACTATGCAGCGGTTTAAAAAAAAATGAGGGAGATTCTAATAAACTGATTTGGAATAATTTCAAGCATATACTCAAGTGAAAAAAACAAAGTGCAAAAGACTATACTATGCTACCCTTCATGTAAGGAAGAAAGGGATTTAAGAAAATATAGACATATCTGCTCGTCTGTACAATATAAACAGGAAGGATAAACCAGAAACTGAAGAGACTGATTACCTGCCGGGTCTGGGATGGAATGAAGGGAAGAATGTCCATGAGGTCGTAGGGATGAGAGGCAGCGACCTTTCTCAGGGTTGATCTTTTCGTATAGCTCGGATTCTCAGAACTGTGCTAATGTTCCTTATACACCCTGCCAAAAATGAATCGATAATTTAAATCAACCAAGGTGGGGGGAGGGGGAACTCAATTGGAATGCAAGTAGTATTTCAACTGTATTTGCAGAGAGTATTCCTAACTGTATTTCAAATGAATAACATAACCACACTGAAGGGGATGGTGAGAGAGGAGCTGACCTAAGTAACTGTGGTGGGTAGCCTCTGAGATGGCCCCCAGTGATCCCTGCATCCTGGCTTTCATGCTCTTGTGCAATCCTTGAGTTGGCCTGGATTGAATGATTGCTTCTAGTGAAAAGAATGTGGCGGAGATGATGGGATGTCCCTTGTGAAATTTGAGTACAGAAGGACAGGGTCTTCTGCCTTGGGCACCCTTTTTCCTTTCTGACTCTGACAGAAGCTGGCTGCCATGTTGTGAGCTGCCCTATAGAGCTGCCCTCGCCCTGTGGCAAAGAATTGACGTTTCCAGTTGACAGCCATTGAAGAACTGAGGCCCGCCAGCGGCCACATGAGTGAGTTTGAGATGCGTGCAGCCCTGGGTGACACATTTATTACAGCTTTGTGAGAGACCAGAAGCCAAAGGCATCTACCTAAGCTATGCCCAGATTCCTGATTCCACAGAACTAGTGAGAAAAATGTGGTTTTCAGTTGCTAAATTTTGGGGGAAATTTCTTATCTAGCAATAGTTAACTAATATAGCAACTGTGGAAAACAGCATTCTGACTGGTTAGGGTAAGGTTAAAGATAAAAAAACTGTACACAAATAGTGCATTCCTTTTGGTAGCCCTGTTATTCACAGGGTATTGTTTAGCAATTCTTTAACAACTTTCTGTGGTCAAGATTGAACAAAATAAAATGAATCTATAATGAGATAGATAATGAGAACCAGTTTTCTCATAGGTAGAGAAAGAAGTTACAAATAAGGAAAGAGGGAAGGCTAGAATGATTGAGGTGTTGGATTGGATTCAGAGGTATCAGTATGAATTCATGGCTTTTAGTATAGATACAGAGAGATAGATATAGAAATAGATATTGACGTTTCATATATTGAGTTAATATACACGCCTATATTTCTAGCTTTTTTCTCTGAGAGGACCTAGGACTCAGGACAACCCATTAGCAATAAGCACACTTAGTGCCCAGACCTTGATTTTGAAACATAGTTTTCCAATAAAAGGAACCAAGGTTTCTCAGAGAAGTGACTGATTCTAGTTGGAGCATAGAAAATATATGATGAACCTGGAACATTTTGTGGTACCAGACAGTTAGAAAATATTCACACAAAAAAAGCATGTCAAAAGAATACAGGATCCAATCTGACAGGGCTCCCAATGGCCAAATCTCGGACAAGTTGAACAACAAAATAAATGATGATAGTATTGTATTATAACCTGTAGAATTCAATAAATATCCATTTGTCCATGCTGATATAGATGAATAAATACATGGAAGATATCTTAGTCCATTTGGACTGCTATAACAAAGTACCATAAATTGGGTGGCTTATAAACCACGGAAATTTATTTCTTAATACTGGAGGCTGGAAATCAAAGGTCAGGGTGCCAGCATGGTCAAGTTCTGGTGAGGACCCCCCTCTTCCGGGTTGCAGACTGCTGACTTCTTGTTTCCTCACATGGCAGAAAGAGAGTAGCAAGCTATCTCCTGATTCTTGTAAGGACACTAATACCTCATGACCTCATCTAGCCCTAATTACCTCCCGAAGGCCCCGTCTTCTAATATCATTGTATTGGAGGGTAGGGTTACAGCATACGAATTTTAGAGGAACACAACCATTCAGTCTATACTAGAAGAGAATGGGCAGCTCTTCCTTACAGAAGAATTCCAATTAATACGTGTAGGGGAATGAGCAAAATTCAGAATCACCATTGGGCAAACGCCACAGTGATAATTATTTACAGTAAGGTCTACCAATGGATAAAAGAAAATCAGTAGGTGAGAGTTTGAGGAGAAACAAGGTATTGGCACAGTCTCAAAATATCTCAAAGATGTTTACCAATTGCAAAGAGAAAAAAAATGTTAACTTTACAGTGGAGAAACCAATCAATACCACCTAAACCATATAATCAGGATTAACCTCAAGGGTAATAAGACACATGGGCCTGATGGACCTCCTGATATGATGCACTGAGGGGGCACAACATGACTTCTGTGGCATTCATGCCAACACTACATGACCTCAATCTAGCCACGAGGAAATACCAACCAAACCCAAATTGAGGCCCATGCTGTAACTGCTCAGTACTCTTCAAGTGTCCAGGTTATGCCAGACAAATGAATTCTGAGGAGTTGTTGCAGATTGGAGAGGACTAAAGAGAAATAACAATTGAATGCAAGGTGGAACCTGGAACAGATAAAGGACATTAGTAGGAAAGCTGGTGGAACTTGAATAAGGCATGTAGTTAATACTATTTCGTTAATGTTAATTTCCTGGTTTTGATGATCTACTGTGGTTGTGTAAGATGTTAATAAGGGGAAGCTGGATAAAGGGTAGATGTGAACTCTATTATTTTTGCAACTTTTCTGTTAGGAAAATTCCTTTCTGAAGATCTCTGGTCCCATCCCTGAGGGCCAGACTTGCCTGGTTTTCAAGAGGAGGGACTTGATTCCCAGTCTAATGAATATTTCTATAGGACACATACCTTTATTAGTTATATGTTCAGTGGGCTAGTAGTTAATCTACAGATTTGTAAGTCTATAAATAAAACTGATCCTGTATCACTTGACCTAGAACCTCAGAATTATGCTGTTTCTGCATGCTTCTAAATTGGTGGTGTCTCTCTCAGGCTCTGCTCTGGATTATGTATGACATGTGATATGGTCTTGTATTGATAGAAGGCCTAGACAGTTGCCATGGTCTACAGCAGCCTGTGGTAGAGTATCGCAGAGCTACTGCTACCAGGATCCTTTTCTCTGCACGGTTCCTAAACCACTGCTGCAGACAGTGAAAGCCTCGGTTGCCCTTTTAACTCACTGGATAATTTATGTCTTCTCTTGGCTAGGATTTGTTTCATCACAAGCAAGAGGAGAAAGAATTACATGTTGGAACAGTACAGACAGCGCATGTTCAATAACTTAAATCGATTTGAAATTGCCCTAAGTGATGACCCTGTAAAGTAGTTCTGACATGGGAGACTTACAGTGAAAGCCTCATTTTAGGGTCAAAAATAAATATTTGGCCAACTTTCTCCCTTTCCTCTTTATCATAGTGATCCTTTAATAAGAATGAATATTTTTATAAAAATGGCACAGGCTAGCTATAAAAATTCAAGCAATATAAAAAAGTACGAAGAATATCTGTTTTTAAAAATCTCAAATATCAGTGCTCAGAAATGACTGATATCATACTTTGTGGCTATTATTATAGATAGCTCTCTCTATAAAGATGGATGAATGGATGTGTAGCTGTGCAGATAGAAACAAATCTAAAAGAATTGGATAATATAGAAGCATGTTATTGTTTTAATAATAAAAGTATTCGATTTTGTTTTTCTTGAATTTAATAAAAGAAAAATAAAATAGAGCTGAAGAAATCACTGAATGTTAGGTAAAAGTTTCTTTGCCATAGGTAAAAGTTTCTTTGCCATGAGAGATGTTGGTTCCTAAAAGATCTCTTTAAGATTAGGAAAACAGATTCTAAAAATCATTACGAGACTAAAGTAGTATTTGTTGTAGGACTCGATAATTTTTTAACAGTATAAATGACCTTAAAAGACCAGCTACTTAGTTCTCTTACCACTTTTCTCACTTCCTTCCCCTCCACCTCTCAGTTTTTGTTACTTGTCTGGGTTTTATGTCATCAGAGCTTATAATATTTACATTGCTATTCTGCAATCACAATTCTCTCAGTTAAATTCTAGTTTAATTGGATTCAGTGCTTACTGTCCCATTACCTTATCTTGTCCTCAGTTCTTCATTAGACTCCCCTCTTGGTTGGCTGAACTTCATTATCAAGTAGTATTTCTTTTATTTTTTTTAAAATAAATTTGTTTATTATTTATTTTTGGCTGTGTTGGGTCTTCGTTGCTGCACGCTGGCTTTCTCTAGTTGAGGCAAGCAGGGGCTACTCTTCCTTGTGGTGCGCAGGCTTCTCATTGCGGTGGCTTCTCTTGTTGAGGAGCACGGGCTCTAGGTGCTCGGGATTCAGTAGTTGTGGCACGTGGGCTCAGTAGTTGTGGCACGTGGGCTCAGTAGTTGTGGCGCACGGGCTTAGTTGCTCTGCGGCATGGGGGATCTTCCCCGGACCAGGGCTCGAACCCGTGTCCCCTGCATTGGCAGGCAGATTCTTAACCACTGTGCCACCAGGGAAGTCCCTAGTATTTCTTTTAAGAGGAGCTCATTAGGGCTACAGCTCCTGAGTGTTTAATTTATTCATGTTTGAGAATATCTGCCTATTATTTTTATACTTGAACAACTTGTCTGGGTAAAGCATTTTGGAGTCACATGTACTTTCCTTTAGGATTTTGGTCTATCTTCCAGCACCGAAAGTTTCCAGGGAAGAGTCTGAGGTTGGAATTTCCCCCCTTGTGGATGACTTGCTTTTTCTGCCTGGATACCTAAATAGGTTTTCCTCATACTTCAGGTTTAATAACTTGACCAGAATATGTTTTGATGGTGGTTTCATTGTGTCACTATTTCTTGGTATGTAGCGTGCCCTTTTGACTAGAAGATCCAGTTCTTCCTTCTTGGAAATGTTCCTTATTTCAGAGACCCAATTGTTGGGTCATCTTTATCTGTTCTTCGTATCTGTTATCGTTTCTCTAGTTATTTAATGTCCTTTTCCTGGACATACACTATGTATGATATTGTGATTTATAATTAGAAATATATATTTGATCATCTTCTCTGTTTCTGGCAAAGAGCTCTTAAAACCTTTGGAATTTCTTAAGAGAAAGATTAAGGTGTCTTTTGTATGTTAATTGTGACTTTTGGAATGCCCCTAGATTACCTAAGGATAAGGGCTGGTTACCGGAGGAACTGACCATGTGATTAGAGGGTTGGAATTTTCAGTCCCCCACCCCAACCCCCCACCTCTTGGGAAGAGAGAAGGGCTGGAGGTTGAATCAATTGCCAGTGGCCAAAGATTTAACTAAACATACCCATATAATGAAGCCTCCTGAAAACCCAAAAGGATCAGGTTCAGAGAGCTTTCGAGTTGGTGAACACGTGGAGATTTGGGGAGAATGGCACTCCAAGAGGGCATGGAAGCGCCGAGCTCTTTCCCATACCTTGCCCTATGTACCTCTTATCTGGCTGTTTCTGAGTTATACCCTTTTATGATAAACCCATAATCTAGTAAGTAAAATGTTTCTCTGAGTTTTGTGAGGCACCCTAGCAAATTAATGTAACCCAATGGAGGGGTCATGCAAACCTCCAATTTATAGCCAGGCAGTCAGTAGTACAGGTGATAACCTGAACTTGCAACTGGCCTCTGAAGTAGAAGGGCCTGGCAATCTTGTAGGACTGAGCCCTCAACCTGTGGAATCTGATGCCGTCTCCAGCTAGATGGTGTCAGAATTAACTTGAACTGTAGGACACCTGGTTGGTGTCTGGAGAATTGCTTGATGGTGGTGGGGAAACCCCTCCCCGCCGAATTGGAATTGGGATCTGGACACTTTTATCGACCTTCGTTCTCTCAAATCTTTTCTCCATTCAGTCCATTCTATTTTCTTGTTATTTCTAATTTATATATTATAATGTGTATTAACATTTTAGTTTTCATTTTATTTTCTTAGCCCCTCCATCTCTGTTCTCTGATTTTATCTTATATTTAACTCCTGTTTTATTTCCTTTTATTTTTTTTTAGCATGAAGTCCTTCCAGAAAAAATTTTAAAGCTGCTTTGTTTTCTTGTTTTGTTTTCCTTCAGACTTGCTGAGTCTTCCCTCCATTCCACTCCCCTTCTTTCCCCTCCTTTCCTCTTTTTCTGCAGTAGTATGTTTACACAGTTGCTTTGTAATTTTACATCTCACTCCTATTTGTAATTGGTGGCTCTGTCCAAACCTTCAGTAGTAAGTGATGGTGGTCTTTATCTAGGTCCATCTTTCAAACCCCAGTCCCATGCTGAGGGACAGTATGAGCTCTGGGTATTGGTTTCTATAGTTCAGCGCTGGAGGATAGTTCTCTTAGGTGACTTGGTGTTGTTGGTGGAGAGCTTGGCTGGTGCAGCATGGGTATTTGTAGAGAAACCCGTGTTGAGGATTTTTTTCTACTAAGATCTTGTGAAACATGTCAGGGCCCCTCTCTCCAGTCAGGGGTGTATTTCACTTGTGCCGGCTTTGCTTCATTTCCTTATCTCAACACATTGCTTTGGAAAAGGTGATGAATCCTGATGGATCTTCCTGCCATTGCTGAGATCCCACAGGGACCTATGCCTCACTCCATTTCCCTACAAGTTGAAGGGTATTAATAAAACTCCCATGATTTGTTGGACTCCTCTTCCCTTTTCTCAGTTCTGCTTCTGAGAGGTGGGGTTGGAGTTAGGAGGCCAGCCATGGTCTGCTCTACTGTGGTTCACTACCCCTCACCTATCTCATATCTTTTCCTTCCTTTCCCAGCTTAAATTATGCAATCATTCTATTGATCCGTGTTGATACCCTCTGATCACTTGCCTCCATCTCTCATGGCAAAACCACAATCCTGGCTAAATCCAGCTCTGCCTTCTCTGAGCATTCAACTGAGCAACTGAACATGGCTGGAAAAACACACAGCCTTGCTGACTGGTCCTTCATGCCACGTAACAATCCCACTGCTCTTCCCAAGTCCGTTTGTGTGCCCACTCTTCCAGATGACCATTTTACACATTCTCCTCTTTCAAACACCCAACACCTCCTCCCTCAATTTCTCTCTCAGATAGTGTTCTTGTTTCCTACTCTATTGAGAAAATTGAAGTGGGCTGAAGAAAACTGCAGACTCCTACCAAAACATCTAGCCACACACATTCATGTCTACTCATATTCTCTGCCTTCTATCCAATGACTAGAGATGAACTTCCATTGCTTCAAAAGACACCTCTTCCAACTCCGCATTAGATCTTATCTCCCCCCTTACCTTCTCCAGCACTTCTACCCTTTCCCTCATGTATTTTTCCTTTTCTTCTTGATCAGTTTCATCAGCATAAAGACATGCTATTACTCCTCTCAGTTTATAATAGTCTTCTGTTGACCCCACTTACCATCCCATTTCCTATCTCCCATTTATATAAGAATTCATAGAGTTGTCTACACTAGCTGTCTTCACTTCATCTCTTCCCATTCTGTCTTGAACCCACTCCAGACAGACTTTCGCCCCCACTGCTCCACTAAACTGCCCTTTTCAAGGTCATTATGACATCCTTGTTTCAAATTCAGTGATCAATTCTCAGTCCTCATTTTACTTGATCTATTAGTTGCTTTTGCCACAGTTGATCACCTCCTCCTTTTGGAAACACTTTCTTCGCTTAGCTTCTAGAACAATACAGTCTACTTTCTCAGTTTTCCTCCTACTTTACTGGTCACTCTTTCTCAGTCTCTTTTGCTTGTTCCACATCATCTACTGACTTCTTGACTTTGGCATGACACAGGCTTAGGCCGTGGACCTTTTTTTCTTTATTTATACTCACTCCCTTGGTAATTTATCCAGTGTCACGAATTTAAATAACTTACATGTGCTTTCAACACATGTATATCTCTTGCCTGAATCCCTCCATTAAACGGCATCCTTGTATATCCAACTTCCTACTTGGCATACACACTTGGATATCTAATAACCATCTCAAAACTAACATGTTGAAAACAGGACTCCTAATCTTCACCCAACCCTCATACCTCCCCTACTAACAGTCTTCCATATATAGTTTAACACCAATTCCATCTTTCTTTTTTTATTAGATCAGGCCCAAACCCTTGGAATTCACCTTGATTATTCTCTGCCTCATAGTCTCTTATACCCCACATCCAGTCCATCAGAAGATGATGTTCACTCTACCCAGATTGACTCTTCTTTCCTCCCTTCCTTTCTTTTTTCTTTCATTCTAGAATCTGACAACTTTTTCTCACTCCCATCACTATCATCCTAGTTCAAGCCACCATCATTTTTATCTATATTATTACATTAAGTTCCTCACTGTTCTCCCTTCTTCCATCCTGCCCCTAATAGTCTATTTTCAGAGCGATTGCTTTACTGGTACACTCCTTTACTCAGAACTCTGCAATGGCCCCTCCTTATAATGGTCTGCAAGGCCCTACATGACCTGGTCCCTTGTTGCCTCTCTTAACTGATCATTTGCTTTTCTTTCCCTCCATCACTCCATGCCAGCCTCCTTAGCCTCCTCGCTGTTTCTCAAACATGCCAGACACACTCTTCCCCATGGCCTTTGCACTTGGAGTTGCCCTCTACTTGGACTATCCTGATATAGGTTAGCAGTACCTAGCACTAGTAGGGACTCAAATGTGTTGAATTGAATTCACTGAGTTCACAACTTAAGCAATAGATTTTCTGAATGTTGAAGTTATAAGAGCACTCAATGGATCTGAATGATCTCTTTATTCATTGTATTTTATTTTGGCTTCTTTCTTTCCTGTGACTCTTCTTTCATGTGTTCAGCAAGGAGAGGAGGTAAGATGCTAGCTCTTTGAGATTCAGATCATAACTCCTTTCCTCCTGTGTGAGCTGTGACCCTCTCAGCCTGTTCTGCACAAAAACCAAGGGTTTTCTCTTGCTGACTTGAGCATTCTTGAGCATCTGGGAAATATATGTATCTTCTTGCTTCCCAGTTAGAGCAACAGATGACTGCTCAGCGGGCACATTCAGTCAGTCTTCTGTCTGGACATTCTTTGTGGAACTCATAATCAGCCATTTAGAACATTACTCAACAGAAAACATTGCTTTAGTTTGGAGAAACAATGTTCAGATTGCAGTCTCCCTCATCCTACTGGGTTAAGCTGTTGCCTTTGGTCTGGCACACATGTATTTGCACTATGTTTCATTTAACAAATCCTGATTTAATTCCTGGGGAGACATACTTGGGTGTTTACAGTTAACAGCATTGCTTCCAACTAATTAAACTCATTCTTAACTTTTTTCCTCAATTGACTTTTCCTCATTTAACATGTTTGTTCCTGTGGGGATACTCTCCTAAAAATCATCTGTAAATTTCCGATGCCAGGTCTGACTTCCAAAGACCACTTACCTT
The DNA here is from genome assembly GCF_964270905.1 of Leucopleurus acutus. NCBI lineage: Eukaryota > Metazoa > Chordata > Mammalia > Artiodactyla > Delphinidae > Leucopleurus > Leucopleurus acutus. The sequence goes on along the minus strand of NC_139148.1, from coordinate 119,505,192 downwards.
TCTGACTGTTGGTTACCTTTTAACATTGCAATGAAATGCAGTGGGTATTTAGTTTTAAGCCTAAAATGGCATTAACGTGGTGGAGAAATAGTGTTCATTGGTAAGGAAGATTTGGAATGGCAGTTGGCATGATTGCAATGTAGCTGCACTGTTCAGAATCTTTTCCAGGTATATATTGTGGGTATAAGTGGAGAGACAAGTGATAAATGAGGAGAGTAAATTTGCTAGGATTTCTTGTTGCTTGGGCTTATAAAAATGGATTTTTGTTTGTTTTTGTTTTTGTTTTGCAGTACGTGGGCCTCTCACTGTTGTGGCCTCTCCCGTTGCAGAGCACAGGCTCTGGACGCGCAGGCTCAGCGGCCATGGCTCACGGGCCCAGCCGCTCCGCGGCATGTGGGATCTTCCCGGACCGGGGCACGAACCCGTGTCCCCTGTCAACCACTGCGCCACCAGGGAAACCCCTAAAAATGGATTTTTAAGGACACTGCTCATATTCATTAGGTCTAAGAGAAAGTAACTTCATGTCAAATAGCTATTGGTATTACTTGGGAACCAAAGATACAGCTGTGGCCATTAAGACTTATACAAAAAATTCATCCTGCAAACACTTTTATTGGTGCAATCATCACATTTTTTTTGCCTTTTGATTTTTTTTCTTATTTGACTAACCTGTAAAAAGTGTTCAGCTAGGGGAAATCCATTTATTCTGAAGAAAGAACTCATTAGAGGGTTTATTTGGCAACAAGCACTGGGACTTTTAAAACTGAAGAACTGATGAAATGTTGTTACTTTCTCAGTTAATTTGTTTTCTCTCTTGCTATGTCCTAACCTCTATCTCAGAAATATTTTCTTAGTAAGCTGAAAAGGTCCTGGGACCCTATTTCTACATGGTTATGTGGCGCTTCATTACAGTTGTAAAGCACTGTTAGAGAGTGCAAGTATTTCACCTACACAAAAATATTCCTCTTGGAGGTTTCAAGGAAATGCCGTGGTCATAACAAATAGGATTCAGGTTAAAGAATTGTGTTGCACTATATATCAGCAAAGATATATGGTGGACATATATATCTTAGTTACTGTTATGGGTTAAATTGTGTCCCCCCCAAAAATATGTTTGAGTCCTAACCCCCAGTATCTGTGAGTGTGAGCTTATTTGGAAATAGGGTGTTTTCAGATGTAATCAAGTTAGGATGAAGTCATGTGGGAGTATGGTGGGCTCTTAAAGTTCACTGTGTCATCTTATAATAATATTGGGCATCTTGCTTTTAGTCCCTAAGTCCCCTAACCAAATTGGTACCACAGCAATGATGACAGCATCTGACTGAATGAGACAATGCAATGCAATCGATGCTGAAATCACTGCCTTGCAGCAAAAGCAACATAATTAAACTTAGAGATACCAAAGTTCCAGGATTTCCTATACAGTGAAAAATATAACCTTTACTCACGGGTGCAGGAAAATCAGTTTAGTCAGTCCTCGGTCTCTTTTACTGCAGGGTTGCTCACTCAAGGGGAGTGGGCAGAAAGGCTGTGCCAGTCTTATGAGGGCTCTTTACAATGAAGCAGACATCAGGGCCTGTGTCTAACTCCCTGTCTAAACAAGATTAAACAAGAAGAAATAAAGCCATGTTCCTAGGTCCCTCTCAGCCTGTATGTAGCATATTCATCCACACTGTCCATTCATTCATTCTACAGAATATAGCTGATCTCTCTGGTATTGATGTCCCCTTTCTGTTTAACATCAGGTCTTCTTTGCAGGAGGAATTATATGAATGGTTTTCCTAAGTTACATTCAAGTAAAAAAGCAACTGCTTTATTTTCAAGGTTGGCAGGTGTAAGGAAGAAAGGATCCTAAACATCATCAGCATCATCATGTTCACAGTCATCATCAATAATCATTTATTTAGGATCTACTGTGTAATGGGCAATAACTAACATCTTGGGATAAGGCATGGTATCCTGACTCTCAAGAGCTGACAGTCTAGTTGGAAAGGTAGAACATATAGGAATGAAGTAACTAATACATTATAGTCTGGCATGTTAATATTCAAATGAATGGGACCCTCAATAAGTATACCAGGAGTTGGTGGGAGACAGAGGTTTGAGATGAGTTGTAGAGTGAGCAAAGACTTCCTGTGGGAGGTGGGACTTGAGCCGAATCACGGTAGATCGATAGAGCTTATTTAAGGCGAGATGATGGGAGAGTACCTCTCCTTCCAGGTGCAAGGAATGTAGTGAACAAAAAGCCTGGACCAGGGAATGCATGCAGCATGTTTAGGAGACCACAACTAGATCCATTTGATTGGATTGGAAAGTTCCTCAAAGGGAGTAAATGGAGGCTGGATTGTGAAAGATCTTGAATGTCTGACTTGGGTCTTTGGACCTTACTGTAGGAAACTACTAAGCATGAGAATGACATTTGCAAAGCAGGATTTTCAGAGATGTGGCTAACGGTAACGAAGTAGAAAAGTTACATGACACTTTGAAGATCTAGACTACAGTATTTGGAACAAAAAGGAATTGGTTGATACAACTGCTATCATTAGGGCAGGTTTTGGAGAGGTGACTTATTGGATTTGGGAATGGGAAGAAGGAACACAGGAAGGAAGTTATCAAAGATTCCTCAGATGGACTTCCCTGGCAGTCCAGTGGTTAGGGCTCTGTGCTTCCACTGCAGGGGGTATGGGTTCGATCCCTGGTCGGGGAACTAAGATCCCACAAGCCACACCATGTGGCAAAAAAAAAAAAAAAAAAAAAAGATTCCTTAGATTTTAAGTTACTTCTTATACCTGGTTAAGAATGTTCTTATTCATTTATAGCCAACAATTATTAAGCTCTGATAATGTGCCAAGCAGCATGTTAGGTATTGAAGACATAAAGGATGGGTAAGGAATGGTTCTTAGCACCGAGAAGCACACACACCAACTTTCCATTAATTACTGTCTGCTGCCACAAAACCTTGGTTCCTATCTTTCTAGGGTGATCGATCCCCTTGAGAATCCAAGGAAAGCTATGGCTCTCATTCCAAACAAATACACACACGCAATCAAGCACACAGATGTGCCCATCCATGCACCCCAGGTTAAGAAGCCTTATCATAAATCCAAGTAAAAAGTGCTACAGGAGTCTCAGGAAGGGGGTCACAACATTTTTAGGAACGTAGTGGGAAACCTTCACAGAAGGATGTTACCTTCTCACAAGGAGGCAGGGCTGTAGTATAGGCACACAGGTTAATAATTCTGGGAAAGGCATAAAACTATGAAGTTGCATGATATGTTTAGGGGATAGTTAGTAACTTGGTGTGGCTGGAGTGTAGGTATGTATGTGGGGAAGGTGATTGGTAGAAACACAGGGCAAGATTATCAACACCCTTTTAAGCTATGTTAATAACATCAAAATATTATAATGATAAGAAAATTTGCTGTTTATGGGGCTCCTACTATATGCTACATGCCTTGCTAAGTATTTTAAACACATTGTCAATAAGCCATACTCAGCCTTGTAAATCAGGTATTATACTCATTTTACAAGTGATGAAATTGAGGTATTAGAGAGATTAGACTTCTTGTCCAAGGGTTACACAGATAGTAAGTGGTGAACTGAGAGTTAAAACAAGATCTGACTCCAAAGCCTCTCTTCACTCCACTATGTTATATTATTTGTTTAAAAATGCTTATACTGAATCCTTAAGCACTAGGGAGCCACCAAAGATTTCAAAGCAGAGAAGTAGCCTGAAACATAAAATAGGCGAGTGCTTTAGAAACATAATTTTGTTGGTAATATGCAAAATGGAATTGAAGGGAATGAGAGCCTGGGATTAGGAAGACCAGGTGGGAGGCTGTTATGTGATGAATGTTCCATGTACACTTGAAGAGAATGTGTAGTCTGCAGTTGTTGTGTGGAGTTCTATAAATGTTGATTGGGTCAAGTTGGTTAATAGTGTTGTTGAAGTCTTCCATAACCTTATGATTTTTCTCTCTACTTGTTCTGTAAGTTCTAGGGAGAAGTATGTTGAAATCTCTGACTAAAATTGTGGATTCATCTATTTCTCCTGGCAGTTCTATCAATTTTTACTTCGTGTATTTTGAAACTCTATTATTAGGTACATAAACAGATAGGATTGTTATGTCTTTGATGAATGTTCCCCTTTTTCATTAGGAAGTGATCTTCTTTATCTTTGGTAATATTATTTGCTCTGAAGTCTACTTTGTCAGATAATAATATAGCCATCCCACACTTCATTTGATAATTATTAAGATGAGATATTAGTTTCCATTATTTTAATTTTAATTGATGTGTGTCTTTATATTTAACATGTCTTATTGTAGGCAGGGTATAATTGAGTCTTGCTTTATTTTCTAATCTCACAAGTTCTGTTTCCTAATTGAGGGGAGGAGTTTAGACCATTTACATTTAATGTGATTAGTGATACAATAGGATTTAAATCTACTATCTTGCTATTTGATTTCTCTTTGTCTCATCCATTCTTTGCTCCTCTTATCCTTTTTGTCTGCATTTTTTTGGATTAACTGAGTATTTTTTTATGATTCCATTTTATCTCCTTTGTCAATTTATTAGCTATGATTTTTGGTTTTGTTATTTAAGTGGTTGAATTAGTTTGTAGTATACATCTGTAACTTGTCACATTCTACCTTTAAGTGATAGTAAATCACTTCATACATAGTGACAACAAAAAATCCTGACAATAGTATACTTCAATTTTTCACTTTCTGCCCTTTGTTGCCAGTATGTTGCCATAATTTTTACTTCTACATATGTTATATACCCTAAAATACATATTATTATTTTTCTTTAGATAGTCAGTTATCTTTTAAAGAGATTTAAATAATAAGAAAAATAATTTTCTATTTATCCATGTAGTTACCATTCCCAATGCTCTTCATTTATTTGTATAAGTTCAGATTTTCATCTGGTATCATTTTCCTTCTGTGTGAAGGACTTTCTTTAATATTTCTTATAGCGTGGGCCTGTTGGTGATGAATTCTTTAATCTTTTGTACATCTGGCAAAGTCTATATATGACCTTCATTTATGAAAGGTAATTTTGCTGGGTATAGAAATCTAGGGTACAAGTTTATACTTTCATTACTTTAAAGATGTTACTTCACTGTACTTTACCTTACATTGTTTCCAATGATAAATTTGCAGTAATCTATATATTTTCTCTTATGTAAACAATGTACTTTTTTTCCCTCCGGCTGCTTTTAAGAGCTTTTTGGCTTTTAAAGAATTTGACTGTGACATGCACTGGTGTTGCTTTTGTCATGTTTCTGGAATTTGGGATTTGTCGACCTTCTTGGATCTGTTGGTTTATAGTTTCTGTCAAATTTGGAAGATATGCAGTCATTATTTCTCCAAATATATCTTCTGCCCCCATCCCCATCTCTTTTCCCTGCTTCAAAGATTACAATTACACAAATATTTGGTTGCTGGAAGTTGTCACAAAGCTTACTGATCCTCTGTTCAATTTGTTTTTTCGATCTTTTTGCTGTCCATGTTTCATTTTTGATGGTTTTTATTGCTCTTTCTCCAAATACTCTGATCTTTTCTTCTGTGATGGCTAACCTGGTGTTAATCAACTCCAGTTTATTTTTCATCTTAAACATTGTTTTCATTTCTAGAAGTTTCATTTGGGTCTTTTAAAATATCTTCTGTGTCTCTACTATCACGTTCAATATTTTCTCTAGCTTCTTAAATATATGAAACACAGTTATAACTAACACCTGTTTTGATGTACTTGTCTACTAATTCTATCATCTGTGTCATTTGTTTTCAATTGATTTTTCTTGTAATTTTGGGTGTTAGTTTCCTGCTTTCTTACATGCCTAGTCACTTTTGATAGCATGACAGACATTTTGAATTTTACTTTTTCAGTGCTAGATTTTTTAATATCACTATAAATATTTTTGAGTTTCATACTGGAACACAGTTATGTTAATAAGAAACAGTTTGATCCTTTCGGTCTTGCTTTTAAGCTTTGGTAGGCAGGATCAGAGCAGCATTTAGTCTAAGGCTTATTTTGCCTTACTACTGAAGAAAACCTCCTGAGTGCTTTCCTCAGTGCCTCATGAATTATGAGTATTTCACTTTGACTTGTGGAAACAGGAGCTTTTCCCTTCTTTGTGTGAGAACTGAGGATTGTTTCCCTAAACATTTTGGGTGGTTCTTTACCTGGTCTTGGGTAGTTTCCTCACACACATGTGCTGCTCAGTACTCAGCTGCAGATTCAGCAGATCTCCAGAGTTCTCTCTATGCAGCTCTCTTCTCTCTGTTATTCTCTCCTATGAACTCTTGCCCTTTTGGCTTCTCCAGACTTTTATCCCTGTCTCTTCAACTCGGGGGCACCATAGGGCTCTGCTTGGGTTTCCCTTCTCTGCTCAGCAGCCTGGAAACTCCCTCCAGGGAGTAAGCATGGGAAATCATAGGTCTCATTTCATTTGTTTTCCATATTTCAGGGATCACTGTCTTTTACTGCATCAATTTTCAACGTCTTAGAAATAGCTTTTTATATATTTTGGACATTTCTTTAGTTGTTTCAAGTAGGAGGGTAAATCCCATCCCTGTTACTCCATCTTGGATGGATGTGGAAATCCAAGCAGTGTGAAGTAGTTAGACTAATGTTTGCAAATATCCTCCATACCTGTTGCTTTGGCCAGTGGAATATGGGTGAAATTGACAATGTGGAAGCTCCAAGCCTAGATCTTAGAGGCAGGGCATATTTCTCCTTGCCTCTTTGATAGTTTTTAGCTTCTGCTGTGAGAAGAACATGATGCAGGTGGTTGCTGCCCCTCTAACCTGGGCTCTCTACATGAAACGCATGCAGCAAGCTGGTTCTTTGCCTGTAGTTTGAGACAGAATCACCCCATCTGACTGAAAACACTTATAAGGAAGAAATAAAGCCTTTTTGTTACATGCCATTGAGATTTTGTAGAAGCCTACTAAGTTCTTACTTGATCTGCATAAGCAGAAAAGTTCTAGGTCAAGTGAAGAAAAATCTTAACCAGAATCATAAAAACAGAGAGTCATGGCCCATCAATCAATTCCCAGACTTGAGCCAGTTTATAGACTCAAAGCATTTTCAATGAAGGGGAGGCCAGTTCCCCTTGAGGAAAGGCCTGAGTACACTGACAATATTGAATACTGTTATTGAGTAGTTGAAGAAGGTAGTTATAAATACCAGTTATGACCATGTGACCAGTTACAGAAATGAGGACTATAATTATATGAATATTTCCTTCTTATTTTGTTACGAATATATTTGTGTGTGTATACATATATATTGTATGTATATGTATTTAGATATGTATATACACAGACATCTATACACTAAGCAAATAATCTTTGCTTTCTTACTTTTCTTATTCCTTTATCATGTAGCATATACTGACTTTATGTCATAGTATTTATTATTGTTAATTTTACATCATAGTATTTAAGTTTTACGATATCAAAGATAAGAGTAAACATCACTCAAGGACTTATCTCCTATTCTGGGGAGGGGATTAGTGCATTTTCAGTTGTATGCAAATAGTTGTATCAGTTAGGTGGAGTTATGACCTTGTTATTGTCTTTATTTGGAGATTAAGTATGGTTTAAGGAGAGGCATATGGTGACAAGTTGTGGAAGGTATACCCTTGTGATGGTTAATTTTATGTGTCAACCTGACTAGGCCACACGTTGTCCAGATATTTGGTTAAACATTATTCTGGGTATGTCCGTGAGGGTGTTTCTGGATGATATTAATGTTTGAGTTGGTAAACAGAGTAAAGCAGATTGCCCTCCATAATGTGAGTGGACCTCATTCAACCAGTTGAAGGCCTGAATAGAACTAAAAGGCTGAGTAAGGGAGAATTCACTCTCTCTTCCCAACTGTCTTCCAGCTTGGACATTGGTCTTCTCCTGCCTATGGACTTGCACTTGGACTGGAACTTATTCCATCGAGTCTGCTGGTTCTCAGGTCTTCAGACTTGGACTGGAACTAAACCATGGGCTCTCCTGGGTCCCCAGCTTGCCAACTACAGCTCTTGGGACTTCTAAGCCTCCATAATCATGTGAGTTAATCATTCATATAAATCTTTTCATCTACTGTATCAATATATTAGTTCTGTTTCTCTGAAGGACCCTGACTAATACAAGTAGTAACTTGCTAAAAAGTCTAAGAAACCTTGCAGTACTTAGCTTACATTGCTTATTCAGTTAATGATTTTGTGCTTGGACAAAGCTTTCTCCTTTCACAGCATTGCCCTTTTGTGGCTCCAAACTGTGCTCAAATGTGTTCCTAGGATGCTTAGAGCTTTAACTTGGATGAGCTCAGCTAGAAGGCATCTTGGGCATTCAGTGAATGATAGGAAGCTGGGGCTGGGGGAACTTGGGGCAGGGGCAGAGAGGAAGGGAATAGCCAAAGGTGCAGTGTGCACTGGTCTAGGGTCTTCTGTGAGGTCAGGATTCTGTGGAATGGCAGTGATCATGACTTCTGGTGTCTCAAGAAGTGGAATAGTCAATATGAGGCCACAATCGGTGTGACAATTCTAGATGATCCGTCTATTTGTAATAGACTCCCAGAGAGCCATGAGCTGGATATAGGGGGCACAAGGAAGGAGGGGTGGTCAAGAACTTGGCAAATCTCAATCAAGTGGGCTGACTCTTTGGACAAGGTTCTGGTCCCAGCAGAGGAAGTGAAGGGTTAAGTAGGAGCCATCAAAGATGCGCTGGACTAGAGTCTGTCATACAGAGTGAAGTCAGTCAGAAAGAGAAAAACAAATACCGTATGCTAACGCATATATATGGAATCTAAAAAAAGGTACTGATGAACCTAGTGGCAGGGCAGGAATAAAGACTCAGACGTAGAGAATGGACTAGAGGACACAGTAGGGGAAGGAGAAGCTGGGACGAAGTGAGAGAGTAGCTTTGACATATATACACTACCAAATGTAAAATGGATGACTAGTGGGAAGCTACTGCGTAGCACAAGGAGATCAGCTCGATGCTTCGTGAGGACCTAGATGGGTTGGGATAGGGAGGGTGGGAGGGAGGCTCAAGAGGGAAGGGATATGGGGATATATGTATACATATAGCGGATTCACTTTGTTGTACAACAGAAACTAATACAACATTGTAAAGCAATTATACTCCAGTAAAGATGTAAAAAAAAAAAAAAAAGATGCACTGGATATATACCGTGGGAGTGCAGAGAATAGGCATCTCGCTAGAAATGGGGGTACCCAGGGCTCATCCCAGTGATCCCAGGTATAATTCTCTACCCAACCCCGTGGTAGTGTCTGTTCTGTTTCAGCCCCTTTAATGCAAGCCAATGAAGGAGTTCCCAGAATTTAACAATCAGATTAATCATTTGAACCATCCTCTTATAACTGTTACAGATTTATAGCCTTCTGGAGGGGACTACAACATGATCAGGTCAAAAATTGCATGGGCTTGAACCCGAATGAGAGGAAATGGAGATGATTCATTGTGAAATAAATACCAGAAATTAGAATCAGAGATCATGCCTTTTCATAATAGCAACGAAAGACACATTCTTATTGGGTGGCCAAGCCAGGACTAGGGTGAGGCAAGCAAGGTGTCTAGAATTTGTGCACCTCAAGTAAGTGGCCCGGGGTTGGCAATATCGACCTGGTAGTGGCCCTGCTTGTTAGCAATATTGACCCAAAGCTACGTAGTGAAAAACCTAAGAAATGTGGGGAAAACAGTCTATAAAAGAGATAAGAAAAAAAGGTGAGAATAGAAAAAAGAGGGAGAATAGTGTGTGCGTGTTATTGACAGTAGCCAGCATCCTTTTTAAATAGAGATTTCTGGACTTTGTCGTGAAATTATACTTTATGGCCATGTATTTGCCTTTTGTCCTCATACCTGGGTTTAAATCGGGAGCTCTCCCATTGTAATCTTGGGCAAGTTGCTTAACCTCTCTGTGCTTCAGTTTCCTCATCTGTAAAGTGGGGGTTATTCTACATATGGTTGCTGTGAAAGCTAAATTAATGAATAAATGTAAAGTGCTTAGGATAGCATCTGGCATATCATGTGACATTCAACAAATATTGTTGTTGCCGCCACTATTGTTGTTGTTAGTAGTAGTAGTAGTGGTATATGGATCTATTACAGTGATATCAAAATATGCTGTACATGATAATGACCGTAGCTCTTTATTAAATCATTTGTTATTGTTAATTTAAGAGCACCTGAAAATATACAGTGGATGTTGGAATGATTTCTGTCAAACTGCAGTTAAATAGTTAAGGTGGGACTTGAAAGGGTTTCACACTTGCTTATGCGGAAACTTAACCGTCTTGAATATGTCATTTCTAAATAGTGTTGGATAATTGAGATGTTACCATGAACAGTTATGAAATATTCTAAAGTTTTCATTTTTTTATGTTGACGACAAAAGAAGAGTCTGTTATCACATACACACCTATTCCCCTAGGAATCACTTATGTTGGCATATTAAATTTGCTCTGAGATGGTAGGTGCACCCAAACTTGATAATAAAAAACTAAGCTCCTGATCTCTCCCAAGGAAGAAGGGAATAGCATAGTCTGTCACAAATTACCACCCACAGCACAATCATATTTTAGTGCCAGGTGAGGAAAGGTCGTTGTATGTCTGTACATACACACACACACACACACACACACACACACACACACACACACACACATACACACATACACACACACACACACCTCTCTCCTCAAAATAAGTTTAGTATAAAAACAAACAAACAAAAAACAAGTTCAGTGTATTTGGTAATTTGCTGCCTGCCTTCCCAAACACAAGGACTGACTTCAGGGTTAATAAGCACACAAGGAGGAGATTCAGAGTTTATAGAGTGATATTCCTCGGAGGGTTTTGCCATCTCAAGAAGAATGCTGGGGGCTTCCCTGGTGGTGCGGTGGTTAAGAATCCGCCCGCTAATGCAGGGGACACAAGTTCGAGCCTTGGTCTGGGAAGATCCCACATGCCGTGGAGCAGTTAAGCCCGTGCGTCACAACTACTAAGCCTGCGCTCTAGAACCTGCGAGCCACAACTACTGAGCCCGTGTGCCACAACTACTGAAGCCCAAGCGCCTAGAGCCCATGCTTCCAACAAGAGAAGCCACCACAAGGAGAAGCCCGCGCACCACAATGAAGAGTAGACTCCGCTCACCGCAACCAGAGAAAAGCCCACGTGCAGAAACGAAGACCCAACGCAGCCCAAAATAAAATAAAATAAATAAATTTATTAAAAAAATAAAAGAAGAATGCTGGAGCTTCTAAGTGGTAGTGGGAGGAAATCACTCAGTGACTAAGCAAAGTTGTAGCAGCATATTGCAACACAGAGCATGTGGCAAAAAAATATTTTGGCAATTGACACTGTAGAATTGCCAATTGGGAGAGCCCGTTTCTGCAACTAGTTGAAGAAGTGAGAAACTTAAATGACAAGATATCACTTTGTCTTTTGCCAAACAAATGGAGTGAGGAGGTGGATTCCCTCTAGTAAAGACGGTTGGGAGTGGTAGGATGCATTGTATATACCAGGCCACATAGGCGCTGCGTCCTGGGTGGATTACTTGGCCTCAGAGGCAAAGTAGTATGGAGCGTTGCACAGGGGATGTGCTTGGGGAATGTTTGAGTAAGGAATGAGGTCTAGAACCTCCTCAAGCAGCTCATTCTTTAACGATTTAGCTCTGGGAAAGCTGGCTTATGCCACCAAAGCTCAGACTGTGAATTAGAAAATCAAGTGAAAATCTCTCTCTTTCTATCTCCCTATCTGTACACAAGACACATGCACATATTTTTTTCATGAATCATTTGGCAGAAAGTTAGAGACATGGTTCCCCGCAAATACTTCAGTGTGTATTTCCTAAAAACAAGGATAAATACAGCACCATTATCAAAATCAGAAAATTTAAGATTGGTACAGTCCACTTCTGTTATGTTATGCATAGTCCATTTTCACATTTAGCCAATTATCCTAATAATGTCCTGTATAGCTAATGTTTTGCCTGATCTAAGATATAATTCAGTGTTATGCATTACACTTGTTGTTGTGAATTTAATCTCTTTTATTATTTTCTATTGAGGTATAATGGAGATATGACATTATATTAGTTTTAGGCGTACAACATAATGATTCGATATTTGTATATATTGCAAAATGATCAACAAGTCTAGTTAACAGCTGTCACCACACAGAGTTATGGAATTTTATTTCTTGTGATGGGAACTTTTGAGATCTAATCCCTTAGCAAACTTCAAATATACGATACAGTCTTATTAACTACAGTCACCATGCTGTACATCCTGCACATCCCTATGACTTATTTACTTTACAACAGAAGTTTGTACCTTTTGAGCCCATCACCCATTTCACCCACCCTCCACCCTCTGCCTCTGGCAACCACCAATCTCTTCTCTGTATCTACGAGCTTGGTTTTTTGTTTGTTTTTGTTTTTTTAAGATTCCACATATAAGTGAGATCATGGGGTATTTGTCTTTCACTGACTTATTTCACTTAGCATAATGCCCTCACGGTCCATCCATGTTGCTGCAAATGGCATTATTTCCTTCTTTTTTACAGCTGAGTAATATTCTATTGTAGATATACACCACACCTTCTTTATTTTTATTTTATCACTCGATGGACACTTAGGTTATTTCCATGTCTTGGCTGTTATAAATAACATTGCGTTGAACAGGTTATTTCCATGTCTTGGCTATTATAAATAACATTGTGTTGAACATGGAGGTGTACCTATCTTTTTGAATTAGTGTTTTAATTTCTCTGGATATATGCCTAGGAGTGGGATTGCTGGATTCTGTGGTGGTTCTAGTCTTAGTTTTTTGAGGAACCTCCATACTGTTTTCCACAGTGGTTGCACCAATGCATGTTCCCACCAACAGTGTACAAGGGTTCCCTTTTTTCCACAGCACTTACTTGTTATCTAGTCTTTTTGATAATAGCCATTCTAACAGGTAGAAGGTTACATCTCATGGTGGTTTGATTTACATTTCCCTGATGGTATTTAATCTCCTTTAATCTGGCCTAGTTCCTCAGCCTTTCTTTGCTTCTTTGATCTTGACATTATTGAAGAGTATATGCCAGTTATTTTGTAGATTGTCCCTCAGTATGAGTTTGTCTGATGTTTCTTCATGATGTAGATTCAAGGTTATGTATTTTTGGCAGAAATACCACATGAGTGATATTATGGCTTTCTCAGTGCATCATATCATTTTGATGCTAATGTAAATGGAATTATTTCTTTTAAAATTTCATTTTACAAGTTTTTCCTTTTAGTATATAAAAATACAATTGATTTTTGTATATTGATATCATATCCTGACACTTTACTCAATTCACTTATTATTTCTAGTAATTGTTTTGGAAATTCTTTATAATTTTCTATATAAACAATGATGGCAACTGCAAATAAAGATTAATTTCGTCTTTTCCAATCTTTGTTTTTTCTTACTGTATTAGATCATCTAGTACAATGTTGAGTAAAAATGACAAGAATGGACATACTTGCCTTATTACTGAAAACAGGGTGCAATATTAGCTGGAGGTTTTTTTAAAAAAAGATATATAATTGACGCTTGAACAGTTTGGGGCTTAGAGGCACTGACCCTCTGCACAGCTGAAAATCTGAGTATAACAGGTAGTCGGTGCTCTGTGTTCACGGCTCCTCTGTATCCATGGTTTTGCATTTGCAGATTCAACCAACCGCGGATGGTGTAGTACTGTAGTATTTACTACTGGAAGAAATCCAGGTATAAGTGGACCTGTGCAGTTCAAACCCGTGTTGTTCAAAGGTCAACTGTACTTTATAAGATTAAGGAAGCATCCTTTTATTCCTGGTTTTCTGGGAGTTGATATTATGAAAAGGTATTTAATTTTGTCAAGATACTTTCTGCATCTATTGAGATAAACATATTTCTTATTTTAGTCAATTAATATGTTGCTTAACATTGATTGATTTTGAAATGTTAATCCAACTCTGCATTCATGGGATAAACCCCTCGTGGTCCTGATGTATTATCCCTTTTATGTTTTGACTGAATTATCTTTGATAATATTTTGTTACAAAATTTTTGTTTCTGCCTTTACGAGGGATATTGAAACATAGCTTTCTCTTCTTGTAATGTTTTAGCTGGCTTTCATATCAGGGTAAGGCTGACCTCATAGAATTAATTAAGCAGGTCACTGTCTCTCCTATTTTTGAGAAGAGTTTGATTAGAAATGGAATTTTTTTCTTCCTTAATTATTATTTGCCAAACAAATGGAGTGAGGAGGTGGATTCCCTCTCGTAAAGGGAAGTGAAGCCATCAGGGCCTAGAATTTTCTTTGTAGGAAAGTTCAGTTTGTTAATAGGTACAGGGATATTCAGATGCTATATTTCTTCTTAGGTGAGCTTCGTATTTCAAGGAATCTGTTAATTCTGAGATGTTGAATTTTGGCATATAAAACTGTTCATGAAAAGCTCTTTTTATCCTTTTAATGACTGTAGGATCTATATTGATGTCCCCTTTCTTATTCCTGATATTAGTATTTTGTGTCTTTTTTGACTTTTTCCCTTATTGATATTTTCAAAAAATCAGCTTTTAGTTTTATTGATTTTTCTCTATTATTGATATTTTTCTTTTTTTTCCATGTAATTGACTGATTTCTGCTTATCTTTGTTATATTTTTACTTTGGGTTAAATTTGCTCTTCTTTTTTTAGTTTCTTAAGGTGGAAGTTTAGAACATTGGTATGAAATCATTCTTTTTCTTTTAATATAAGCATTCAATGCACCAAATTTCCCTCTAAGCACTGCTTTAGCTGTGTCCCACAAAATTTGATCTTTTGTGTATCATTTTAATTTAGTACAAAATATTTAAAACTTTCCCTTGATCCTTGATCAACAGGAATCATATGGATCCACATTTAGAAGTGTTGTTTAATTTCCAAGTATTTAGAGACTTTTCAGATATCTTTCTGTTACTTATTTCTAATTAAAAGTTATTGTGGTCAGAGAACATTTGTCATATCAATTCAATCATTTAAAATTATTTAGACTTACTTTATGGCCCATAACATAGTATATATTGGTAAATATTCCATATGCTATTGAAAAGAATCTTTATTTTGTTATTTTTGGATGGAGTATTCTATTAGAGTGTTAATTAGGTCAAGTTGATTGATGGTATTGTTCAAATATTTCATATTTTTATTGATTTTCTGTCTAATTAGTTTTATAATGATTGAGAGTCTGGTGTTGAAGTGTCTAAAATAATGGTAGTCGTATCTGTTTTTTCTTTCAGTTTTATTAGTTTTTTCTCATGTATTTTAATACTCCATTATTGGTGGCATACATATTTAGGATTGTTCTTTATTTTCAATGATTTAGCCCCTTTATTTGATGTTATCTCCTGTTTTCACTCTTGATGATAATACTTCTTATTCTGAAGCCTGTTTTGCCTGATATTAATATGGATATTCCATCTTTCTTTGGATTGGTGTTTGCATGGTATATCGTGTTCCATCATTTTACTTTTACCCCCCTGTATCTTTACATTCAAAGTGAGTTTCTTATAGAGAGGATATAGTTGAGTCTTGCTTTTTTATACAATATATCCACCGCTGATTATTATTTGGTAGTTTAGACCATTTGCATTTAATGTGTTTATTAAGATGGTTGGTTTAGTGTAATTATTTATCTATTTTGACTTAGGTCTATCATTTTGCTTCTTTGTTTTTCTTTGTCTCATTTCTTTTTTACCTCCTTTCCTTTTGTGGGAGGTTAATTGAATATTTTCAGTATTCCATTTTAATTTCTCTATTGACTTTAAAATTTTACCTTTTCATTACTTTTCAATGATTTCTCTACGGATTACAACATGCATCTTTAACTTATGGTGGGCTACATAGAATTAAGACTGCATTATTTCACGTAAAATATAAGAAACTTTTAACTGCACAGTTCCATTTAACTTCATGTCTTTTGTCTTATAGCTTTAATGTATGTTACATTCATGTAGGTTACAAACACCACAAAATAATTAAAAATCTAAGAGAAAAAAATTATATGGTCTTTATATTTACCAACATATTTACTAATTCAAGTGCTCTTAATTACATTCTGGAGATGTGCATTACCATCTGGTGTCCTTTCCCTTCAGCCTGAAGAACTTTCATAGGTGTGATGGTGACATAGTCTCAGCTTTTTTTTTCCTTTTAATATGAACATGTCTTTGTTTTGCCTTCACTTTTTTTTTTTTAACATCTTTATTGGAGTATAATTGCTTTACAATGGTGTGTTAGTTTCTGCTTTATAACAAAGTGAATCAGTTATACAGATACATATGTTCCCATATCTCTTCCCTCTTGCGTCTCCCTCCCTCCCACCCTCCCTATCCCACCCCTCTAGGCGATCACAAAGCACTGAGCTGATCTCCCTGTGCTATGCGGCTGCTTCCCACTAGCTATCTATTTTGTATTTGGTAGTGTATATATGTCCATGCCTCTCTCTTGCTTTGTTACAGCTTACCCTTCCCCCTCCCCATATCCTCAAGTCCATTCTCTAGTAGGTCTGTGTCTTTATTCCTGTCTTACCCCTAGGTTCATGACATTTTCTTTTCTTGAATTTCATATATATGTGTTAGCATACGGTATTTGTCTTTCTCTTTCTGACTTACTTCACTCTGTATGACAGACTCTAGGTCTATCCACCTCATTAAAAATAGCTCAATTTCATTTCTTTTTATGGCTGAGTAATATTCCATTGTATATATGTGCCACATCTTCTTTATCCATTCATCCGATGATGGACACTTAGGTTGTTTCCATCTCCGTTGCCTTCACTTTTGAAGGATACTTTTCTGGATATAGAATTTTGAGTGAAAAGTTGTTTTTTTTTTTTTCAGCACCTTGAACATTTTATTCCTTTGTCTCCTGGCCTTAATTATTTCTTTTGAGAATCCAGGTGTCATTTGCATTATTGTTCTCCTATATATCATGTGTCTCTTCCTCTTTCTGCTTTCAAGATTCTCTTCATCTTCGGTTTTCATCAGTTTGACTATGATGTGCTCAAGTGTGGTTCGACTAGTTAATTTTTCAACGACAGTTACAGGGATTAATTTAAATGTTTACATACAAATTCTAACAGTTTAATTTAAAACAAAAAAATGTACATTATTGATCAATATTTAACATCAGGCTGAGTTTTTTCCCTTGTATTAATCATATCCCTCTAACATTTACAGTTTGTATTTTTTTAAACTGGGTAATGAATTTGATTATGACACTATAATGCAACTGAGTGCAGAATCCTTCTAGGCTTTTATTATTCTCTCCACTATTTCACAGATGTCTTGCCCATATATAATTTCACAGCATTTATAAAGTATCCCTGAAGTATTCAGCTTAACTTTTTTAAAAATTAAGACTTTATTTTTACAGCCATTTTAGATTCAGAGCAAAATTAAGGGAAAGGTACAGAGATTTCCCATATACTCCTGCCCCCGCACATGCATAGCCATCCTCATTATCACAATCCCCCACTAGAGTGATACATTTGTTAAATTGATTAACCTCCATTGGAACATCATAATTACCCAAAGGCCATAGTTTACATTATGGTTCACTCTTGGTGTTGTACATTCTATAAATTTAGACAAATGTATAATGAGCTATATCCATCATTATAGTATCTTACAGAGAATTTTCACTGCCCTAAAAATTCTCTGTGTTTTGCCTGTTCATCTATCCCTCCCTCCTCCAACCCCTGGCAACCACTGATATTTTTATAGTCTCCATAGTTTTGCCTTTTCCAAAATGTCATATAGTTGGAATCATATAGTATATAGACTTTTCAGGTCATCTTCTTTCACTTAGCAATATGCATTTAAAGTTCCTCCATGCCTTTTCATGTCTTGATAGCTCATTTCTTTTTAGTGCTGAATAATATTCCATTGTCTGGATGTAACAGTTTATCTGTTTGCTTACTGAAGGACATCTTGGTTGCTTCCAAATTTTGGCAATTATGAATAAAGATGCTATAAACATCCATGTGCAGGTTTTTGTGTGGACATAAATTTTCAACTCTTTTGGGTAAATACCAAGGAGCACAATTCCTGGATCATGTGATAAGAGTATGTTTAGTTTTATAAGAAGGTGCCCAACAGTCTTACAAAATGGCTGTAGTATTTTGCATTCCCACCAACAATGAATAAGAGTTCCTGTTGCTCTCTGTCCTGGCCAGCATTCAGTGTTGTCAGTGTTCTGGATTTTGGCCATTCTAATAGGTGTGTAATGGTATCTCATTGCTGTTTTAATTTGCATTTTTTGGATGACATGTGGTGTGGAGCGTCTTTTCATAAGCTTATTTGCCATCTGTATATCTTCTTTGGTGAGGTGTCTGTTAAGGTCTTTGGCCCATTTTTTAATCAGGTTGTTTCTTTTCTAATTATTGAGTTTTAAGATTTCTTTTATATTTTGGATAACAGTCCTTTATCAGATGTGTGTTTTAGAAATATTTTCTCCCAATGTATGGCTCATCTTCTCATTTTCTTGACATTGTCTTTTGCAGAGCTATTCAGCTTAACTTTACACAAAGAACAACTCACGCTTCCATTTGATTTAATTAATATTTTAATTAAATCTGTTAATTATAACAAGTAAAATTTGAATAAACAGGTTTGGGAATAAATGGAACTTGTACTTAGTATGCACACAGCCTAATGGTGGAAGCAGAATGAGTGGATGTACTAGAATATAGCTTATTATCCCTGAGGATTCAGTGTACCATGGCCATTGGACATTTTATAGATGGAATGAAGTATTTGATTAATTTTTCAAGTAATTTAAATGGAGATTGTTTTAAGGGAGATTGTATTTAACTTAGGAAATTCTGTAAGAGCAGAAGGATGCGTGATTAAAACAGAGTCATGGCAAATGGCTTTGAATAATCCTAAAGTGCATATTCCACCAGCTGTTGCGACCTGGTACATCTTTTACATGTAGAGATATTTACACCTGCCAAGTCATATGGATACTTAAGTCACCAAGATGCTGGAGACAGTCAGTCCCACTGATTAGACTGGGAAGGTTTTGAACTGAAGTTGATGACATGGGAGAAAAACGTCATGAACTAGGTTCTCGGGAGGAAAAAAGATAAATGTCAAATTGTGCCATGTGGAGCTTTCTGAGTTTGAGGAAATACCTTTGGGACTAACACAGATGGTGGAGAAGGAGTAGGAGGGGAATGGTATAGGTGAGGCTTCAGATCGCCTACCCTTACTTAACTGGACCAAATGTGATTTTTATCCATTTGTTGTTTGGGCTTATGCACTGTAGAAGAAAAAAAAAATGGAAGAAGTTTCCCAGTAACCCACAAGATAAAAGTATGAAGCAGTTCCTCATTACTTCAGGTGTTAATTTCCAATATCTGGAGTCATAACCAAAGTGACCTTAAAGATTTCATGTATGAAGTTAATATTATCTCATAGGTTCTGCTGAGGTATGTAGAGTTGAATTCATGATTAGAATGCTGTAATAGATGCATACACTTTATCTAAAAAACTCATCTGGTAAGGGTTAAGAGTTGCAAGATGCTGTTCCTTACAATCTGAATCCATAGACCTAAGGAGAAATGTGATGAAATACAACTGGGTGGTGATATTTTTGGGAGAATACTATGGACTTATTGAATTGATAGATGGCTGCTTTGGATGATGCTTTCATAATATCAATAAAAAATAAGAAAAGCAAGATAGAGCAGTGATGGCACATTTCAACTATACCTAAGATGGCTAGAGTTCTCCTTCCATTGTAGAGCATCCAGAAGGTTCTTCACTCAACTTGCAGGCAGTATCAGCTCTCAAATAGAGGACTTTATTTGCTTTAGGATGAGAAAGGCATGGCCATAAGACCTAAAACTTGTGCCTCTAAAATAGGCAAGTATTGGACAAAATAGCGATATGAATTTATTTCTAGAATTTACCTCATGACTTCCAGTAACATTTTTTGTAGCGGGTGGAGGCCTTTCTTTGTGATGGCGTGCCCACTTTGGGTTCTTTTTTTTCCTCATAATTTTCAATCAGTAAAATGGGCTTAGGCCACATTCCTTCTTAGAGAAGGGCTCCTTTATTGGAATTCCTTCCCTGAGCATGCTTGAACTCAGTCCCCCACACCAGCCACTTTAGAATGGTCTAGCAAGACCAGGATGGGATGGGGCTAGGGAGGAGTGCTCTAGTTCGCAGCATTGGTTTTTCTGTACAACTCCTGGAAGATTAAGTCAGAGGTCCAGGATTTGGTGGGTAAGAAAGGTGGTTTGGTCAAGACAAAGGCAGCAAGGCAGAGGCTGCCTGGCCTTTCCCATATCTGAGCGAAAGGATTCCTTAAAGCCTAGCCCTGCTAATCAGGTAAGAGAGCCCACACATAGGTTTGGGACCAGTGTTCCAGCTATGTATAACATTGGGCATTTGCCTTTAATGTTCTGTCCTTTTATGGTAGCAACAGGCAATAGGACTGATTCAGAGATTCAAAGATCCTCAGCTTGGATACACTGTACTAGAATTAAGAGAAGCAATGATAACCGTGATAGACTACCATAGTGTTAATAAAAGCAAAGAGAGGGGAAGCTGTGCACAAAAGCCTATCATAGGCTATAATTCCAAAAAGTTCAATAAAAAGTCAAGTATGAATCCATGGCTCAACATTCTAGAAAGGAAGATAAAATCAGGAAGATTAAAGCTCAGATTTAGTTGAGAATGTAAAAAAAAAGACAGGATGACTGAAGTGCTGAAAGGGAGAATGTAAGGGATGGATTTAATTCCTTTTTTTTTTTTTTGGCCACACCGCACAGCTTGTGGGATCTTAGTTCCCTGACCAGGGATTGAACCCAGGCCCACAGCAGTGAAAGCACAGAGTCCTAACCACTGGACTGCCAGGGAAGGCCCTGGATTTAATTCTTAAGGCAAATGGCAGATGATAAGAGATGGTGCTGAGAGGGCTGATGTACTTACTTGGTATGTTACTCCTCTCCTTTCTCTCAGGAGAAATGACCTTCAACAAATTGAACACTGCTTGATGGTGGCCCCCTTGTTCCTTCAGGTCTTCATAGACATGAGAACAACCACACCATGGGTTGTGATTGCTCTCTGCTGTACTGCCTGCATTCTTGGCCTGTCACCAACACCACCATGCCACTGCCACTGGTAAGAAGGCAGTAAGAAGCTTGATCGTCACCCCCCCACCAACCAACCCTGGCTCCATTTGCTGCCAACCCTCTGCTCTCTCTCGAGCTGACAGTGGGGCTAAATTGCTTCTGTTACATCGAAATTTAGTGGTTAAAAGCAGGAGGCTTGAGCCAGAAAGACCTGGACCCCAGGTCTTTACCACCTACTATTTATATTAACTTGGACAGTTTCTGAACTCCATGCCTTAGTTTCCTAATCTGTCAACATATTCCCTACTTCCCAAGGTTTCTGTGAAAACTAGAATGTTTAAAAACCTCTAGAAAGTGTCGGAGTCATACTAGGAGCTCAGTAAATATAGATTCCCCTGCCTGAGGTATCTCTGGATACTTGGTCCTTAAGAGATGATACTGTGTTCACACAGGTGCTATTTGCCTTAATTGCAGGCCTAATGCCTGGTTGGAGATTATGTCTCACAAGTCCTAGCCTGAATATCTGAATCTTAAAAGGTGCCTCTGAAGCAGTTTTTCTATCATTTATTTTATTGCCACCTAAACTCAGAAGTGTGCCAGCTTAGTTAAACTACAGAGCAAAGACTGCCAAATGCACAAAACCTCCCTTTTGGAAATATAGTTTCTGAAGACTCAATTTAATTTAAAAATTATTGATGATCCTCTTTATATCTGTCTACATTCTTTGGCATATCAGAGGGGTTGGCTGGCTGTATCTTCCACAGATGGGCTCTACGTTAAGAAAACCTAATAAAGAAAAAAACCCCTGAATTTATAGAACATAATCATTGTACCTTGCTTCAGGGGTTTTCAGTGAGTGTTTGCGTGTGTAAGGGGCAGGTATAAGATTATCCTGTGCGGCTTTGTGAAACTACACACATTCCTACATTCCTCCTTTCCCCTTTTACAATCTCGTTAAATATCCTGGCAATAAGGCATCTAGATCCTCAGGGAGAAGCATGAGTGGCTTAAAAATTCCAAAAAATCACAGGTGATTCTGAAACCTGTGTAATGTATTTGCTTTATCAACGTTTTGGTTTACAAAATTACTTGTCAACGATGCCACAGGGAAGGTATATATTATGACTCCACTCACTGGGAAAACACAGCTAAATTTATAATGACTCAATTCATACTCTGGAAACAGATCTACTGCCTAATGTAAGGGATGTGTGGAAGTGTGTTGTCATGCCAAGCTCTCTAAAGTATTCTGTCTTTGAGCACCATTTCCTTACTCCTGTCAGAGAAGAGTTGGATGCTGGAGAACAAGGCAGGCATGAGGAAAGGAGGTTTCTGGAAAAGGCTTTTGGGTACATATATTGGTTCTCCCCATCCTCCACCCATTTTCCATCCATAAGGCATAGAAGGAGGGGATGCTTCCCTGAGGAGGTAATATTTTGACTAAGACTCAAAGGAAGAGCAGGCTGGGGACAAAGGACAAGAACCAGCAGAGAGCGGGACTGGTAGCTCCATCAGGACCACATTACCGCATTGTCAGCTGTTCTCTAGAGAAGGGGTCCCCCCACACCCAGGCCACGGACCAGTACCGGTCCACGGCCTGTTAGGAACCGGGCCGCACAGCAGGAGGTGAGCAGCGGGTGAGTGAGTGAAGCTTCATCTGCTGCTCCCCATCGCTCCCCATCACTCGCATTATTGCCTGAACCATCCCCCCCACCCCATCCATGGAAAAATTGTCTTCCCCGAAACTGGTCCCTGGTGCCAAAAAGGTTGGGGACTGCTGCTCTAGAGAAATAGAACCAATAGGATATATATATCTATATAGCTATAGATATCTACACATCTGTAAACCATATATATATAGAGAGAGAGAGAGAGACAGACAGACAGACAGACAGACAGACAGACTATAGAAAGAAGGAAGGGAAGGGAGTAAAAGAAAGCTTAGATAAAGAGTTACTTTTGAGCACTCTCCACTATAAGGTTTGATCATATGACACTGCAACATGGCCTTTGTTTCTAAAACAGCAGTATCATTAATATGGCCTGTTTAAATCCAGTTAGGTGCCTTCTGGAAAACAAGAATATAGACTTAAATCAACATACATAAGAGTTCAGTACATGTCCACCTAAATTTAACCAAGCAACAGGGAAGGGTTCATTTTCATAAATGCTGTTAAAATAACTTGACATTACCATGGGGAAAAATGAACTTAAACCTATACCTCATGCAATATATCACAGTCAACAACATAAAAATTCAATGTCAACTATTTATAAAAATTTAATTATAGGGGATAAAGAGAAAATAGAGCACTTAGTCTTTGGAGGGAGATAGATAATGTTTGATTAAAGGAGAAAAATAAATTACAAAGGAAAAGATAAGCAGAATGATTGTACAACAAAAATTAACAAAACTAAAACACAACGAAACCAAGATAAAAGTCAAGTCACAATATAGAAAATTATTTTTAATACATATGATGACATTTCCAAAATATATTGAGTTTTTATAAATTTACATTAAGTTCACTGTGGACAGTGGTCAAAGAAGAATCATTACATAAGATGAAACACTGTTAGTAAATTAACATAGGAAGCAGGGTGCAGTCTTGCCAGCAATAAAAGACGTGCGATTTAAAACAACAATGAAATGTCACTTTATAACTCTAAAATTAGCAGCAATAAAGGAACATTAGTAAAACTAGTGATGGAACTATTGGGGAAATTGAAACATTTATACATTTCTAGTGACACTGTAAATTATCTCAGTCGATTTGATGAATCATCTGGCAGTTTTTATCAAGAGTCATAAAATGTTCATACCTTTTTACTAAATAATCTCACTCCAGGGTATTTGTTTTAAGGATATAATTCAGAAGAAGAAATGCATTATGTGTTATTTATTATCATGGAAAACTGGATACATCCCAAATAGCCATTAATAGAGAGATGGTTATAAAATCATGATATTTTAACCTAGTGGAATTGTTTGCAACCAATGAAAATGATAAATATGAAGATTATTGAGATACATGGAAAAGTATATATAAAAAATTTTAAATGAAATAAACAAGTTATAAGAGCCTGTGTTAAGAAGTTCTGAAGGGGCTAGAGCTGTGTATTCCCTATGCCCCATTAAAATTTTTTTTTTATAAATTTATTTATTTTATTTATTTTATTTTTGGCTGTGTTGTGTCTTTGTTGCTGCGTGTGGGCTTTCTCTAGTTGCGGTGAGCGGGGGCTACTCTTTGTTGTGGTGCGCGGGCTTGTCATTGCGGTGTCTTCTCTTGCGGAGAACAGGCTCTAGGCACGCGGGCTTCAGTAGTTGTGGCTCGTGGGCTCTAGAGCGCAGGCTCAGTAGTTGTGGCGCACAGGCTTAGCTGCTCTGTGGCATGTGGAATCTTCCCAGACCAGGGCTCAAACCCGTGTCCTCTGTATTGGCAGGTGGATTCTTTTTTTTTTTTTTTTGCGGTATGCAGGCCTCTCACCGCTGTGCCCCCCCCCCCCCACCGCAGAGCACAGGCTCCAGACATGCAGGCCCAGCGGCCATGGCCCACAGGCCCAGCCGCTCTGCAGCACGTGGGATCCTCCCGGACCGGGGCACGAACCTGTGTCCCCTGCATCGGCAGGTGGACTCCCAACCACTGTGCCACCAGGGAAGCCCAGCAGGTGGATCCTTAACCACTGCGCCACCCGGGAAGCCCTGCCCCATTAAAATTGATCCACTAGGAGTCTCCTTCCATGATAGAGCGTCATATTGAAGAGAAACTCCAGGTAGCTGGATAAAATATGAACATGTAAGAATAACAGAGATGAGGGAAAGATGAGGTTCAAATAAAAGTTGGGGAGGGAAACAGATACTACAAGGAATCTCAGAAAGTGAGAGGCCATATTGTTTAACACTACACAGAACTACAGAAGAGGCCCTGTGAAGTTAGAAAATCTATCTGAATCCTGCCTCTTTCTAAAAGTTGAGTCAAACTAAGTTCACATTAAAATGACTAACAGAAATTTATCAGGATAAAATTTCATAGACAGTTACTATAAGAAGAGAGAATAGGGAGTAAAATAAACTCATTTCATGAAAACTGAGCAGCAAGGCATGCTTTAAAACAGATAAAAATTGTGACAGGTTACTTAATAAAAATGTATTAGAATGATACAAGATATGACAAAATAATATAAATTAGAAAAACTCATAAATAAGGATACCAAACTCAAAAATAATTACAAATAGCAGGGAATTCATTTTAGAAATGTAGAATAAATTAAAAGAGATAGAAGAGTGAAAAGGCACAACAAATAATGCTTTAGGAGAAAAAGAAGATTAAAGGGAGGAAAATTTTGTTTTTATTTTTACCTTCAAAGGTTTTCTCCTACCCTCTTTATTTATTATTATTATTTTGTGATAAGAACATGTAATATAAGATCTATCCTCTTAACAAAATTTTAAGGAAAATTAAAAAAAATAAATGAAGAGATGAAATAACTTGAGTGAAAATGACACATATGGAAGGTAAGCAAAGAAGATCCAACATACAGGTAGCAGGAGTCCCTGAAGAAGGAAACCAAGCAAGGGGACAGAAGAAATACAAACAAAATACAAATGTACACACACACACACACACACACACACACACACACACACATATAATTGAACTATACATTAAAAAAAAATAACAAAAAAACACTGTTTACCCGAGAATACTGATCCAGAATGACAAATAGCAGGACTGCATCCTAGTAAAATTACTGGGTTTTTAGAGAAGGAAAAACATTATTTAGGCACCTTGGATAAAGAGAACAAGGCTGGGACTTCCCTGGTGGCACAGTGGTTAAGAATCTGCCTGCATCACGGGTTCGAGCCCTGGTCCAGGAAGATCCCACATGCCACGGAGCAACTAAGCCCGTGTGCCACAAATACTGAAGCCCGCGCACCTAGAGCCTGTGCTCCGCAACAAGAGAAGCCACCTCAATGAGAAGCCTGCGCACCACAACGAAGAGTAGCCCCTGCTCACCACAACTAGAGAAAGCCCACACGCAGCAATGAAGATCCAGCACAGCCCAAAATAAGTAAGTTTATTTAAAAAAAGAGAGAGAGAACAAGGCTTATAAGGAAAAATAAAATCAGGTTATCAGATTTTTTTAAATTAATTAATTAATTTATTTACTTATTTTGGGCTGTGTTGAGTCTTTGTTTCTGTGTGAGGGCTTTCTCTAGTTGTGGCAAGCGGGGGCCACTCTTCATCGTGGTGCACGTGCCTCTCACTATCGCGGCCTCTCTTGTTACGGAGCACAGGCTCCAGACGCGCAGGCTCAGTAGTTGTGGCTCACGGGCCTAGTTGCTCCGCGGGATGTGGGATCTTCCCAAACCAGGGCTCGAACCCGTGTCCTCTGCATTGGCAGGCAGATTCTCAACCACCGTGCCACCAGGGAAGCCGCAGGTTATCAGATTTTTTAAACAATAAAGCTTTATGCTATAAGGGAATTGAATAGCATTTTTAAAATATTCAAGAAAAGAAAATATTCGCCAGTAATTTTATATCCAGGAATACTGACCTTCCAGTAGAGAGGGAACAGACAAATTGTTAACAGCATGGAGAAGGATATTGATATAAGCCCTTCTTGAGGAAAGTAATAGAGAATGAACTTTAGATAACCGAAAGATCTCTATATCTCTCTAGGGAAATATCAACGTAAGGGTTAGTGGTGAGCATTAAATATATAGTTACTCCTAGAATTAAGTCTAAATGAGTTAAAAAGGAAAGAGTCAGCTGTGGCTATATGATGAAGCATTGTAGATATAGTACAACCATAAAACAAGTGGGAGAAGAAAGGGGTTAGACCATGCAAAATGTTTAAACTATTCATTAATTATATTGGTGGAGGCAGTAGTATTGTTATGCAGATATTACTATGTATGTTATATGGAAAAAGCCAGTGGCATATTCTGTCATGTATTCTCACTGGGGCTAATATAGCCCCCAAGAGGGCATAAAATTATTCTTGGACAGTGAAAAAAAAATCTGACGCAGCGTTCCCCTAGGGCAAAAAAGCCTTTTCCCTGGGAGTGTTTGTTGAAAATATTTGCGGTCAATTATTTAATTTCTGTTCTGCCTGAGGCAGTCAAGTGAGGCAACAATTGGCTAATCAAACAGCCAGAAAGGAAAATCTGGGGAATGAGATGTTATTGGGGACTTTGAAAAACTCCATCATATTTCTGGGAATCTAGAAGGGCACACTCATTTGTAGGGCTGTGCACATGCTCAGTAAAGACATGAGAGTTCCCTGAACTCTTGCTGCAGACTGGCACAAGGAGGACGTGAAGCCTAAGGCATAGTTGGAAACTGCCCAGCTGAGTTTTGAAAACATTCCCTGACACGCACACAGAACCCGTAGGTAAAGACTGGGAGACTCATTGGTTCCAGGCATTTAAGGAAATCTCATTGACTGATCACTTAGCTAGCCAAGCAAAGACTTCAGTGACCACACACAACAAAGAATGCAGACGTTACAGAATTAGTTCAGAAAATTCACTAAACAAAGAGCAATAACCACAATACACCATGGTGATGATTGCAAAGCTTGGTGAATATACTAACAATCCCTGAATTGCACACTTTAAAATGGTTGATTTTTTGATATGTGAATTATATCTCAAAAAACATCATTCCAGCCAATAACTTAAAATGATAGAACATGGTCCTTTTGAAATTGAACATCAGTGGCTGCTAACAAAATAGTGAAAACCCGAAACTGACCAAGGCCTGAATCCGCCAGTATATACAGAAGAACGTGTTGACCGTCACAATGAATGTGTAATCAGCACCATGCAGATTATGAGGAACTCTGCAGGTGAAACAGCATGAGTTCCTTGGCATGTAAATGTAGGAAAAGGAAGTGGATGGAGGGAAAACCTATAGGTTAAAATAGGTTTAAAAGACATATCAAGTTTTTAAGAAATTGGGCAAGACTGTTCTGTATACTCTAGTGGTTCACCCTTGGGTAATGAAACCATACGAATCCAAGGAAATGATTACTATAAAATTAAGGATAGTGGTTATATTTGGAGGGAGAGGGGGCTGTATTTGGGGTTGGGCATTTGGAGGAGCTTCTGGCATGGCTAGTTTTTTAGCCGGGATGGTGGTTACAAGGGTATTATTTGTATAATAATTCTCTAAGCTCTACATTTGTTTTGTGTGGTTTTCTATGTCTTAATTTTAAAATAAGTTTAAAAAAATGATCTACATAAACCTATAGGTTGAAAGAGATTAGAAGAACAAAAATGTGGGTTGTGGGCATACTTCTTCAAGTAAAGTTAATATTATAATAATGATAAAAAAGACTAATGATTAGAAATTGACTCTCTGTCCCATCCTATGGGATATTGCAGGGGAAGAACTGCAAAGGAGAATCATCTCACACTGTATCTAGAATGCTGTTTTTATTTTTTAAAGAGGAAATGTGTGCTAACTGTACTATAAATGGCATCTGTATAAATGGGCCACTCTACTCAAAGAACATCCATCTTACAACCATGAATCGTGCGGGATGAGTTTTTAATTTAGTCAGCCTCTACAGTCATTTTTCAAAAACTACAAACAATGGGACTTTTATTTAAGGATGTCATGTTGATTCAGGATCCTTGATGCAGAAGTTTAATCTTGTCAGTACCCAAGGGAGTTCCTGACACCAGTTATTCTAGATCTCCTCTTTTCTCCTCAAGCTCCACGCACCCACTGCCTTAGCAAATGACCTCTCCTACTTTGCTAAGACTGAGTCCCTCGTATGTGCTCTTATCCCTGCCTCAACTCATTGCTGTCTGTATACATATTTTTTATTCTCTCCAGCCTCAAAGGAAGAGCAGGTCCCTTCCTTCTCTCTAAAAATATCCCTTCCACCTCTGCCTTAGTTTCCAAATGGCTGTTGAATGGTTTAGCCTTGATGTACTGCCATGTACATCTTACTTTC
Source organism: Leucopleurus acutus (assembly GCF_964270905.1). Taxonomy (NCBI): domain Eukaryota; kingdom Metazoa; phylum Chordata; class Mammalia; order Artiodactyla; family Delphinidae; genus Leucopleurus; species Leucopleurus acutus. The sequence continues at coordinate 119,476,060 of NC_139148.1, read as the reverse complement.
ATCCAAGACACTTCTAAAGTATTCAGCCTGGGAGACCGGAAGATTCTTTGATGCCAAAGACAGAGATGAGGAATGGTAGAGGGACTGGTTTGGGGAAATGAAGAATTACATTCAGGATATGATCCATTTGGTAGAATGGCAAACCAGCACAAACTGAAGGTCCATGGCCTATGGTGTAGTACCTGCTATTAACCTGTCACAGTTGTTATTTTTTATTTTAAAAATATTGATCGTTCACCTAGTATGTGCTAAAAGTAACACGCTGGGTATGTGGGGGAGAGCGAACACTGAGACGAGTGCGATGTAGTGCTTGCCTTCAAGAAAATAACGTTGAACTTAGTTTAATATAAGTAATGTACAAGGCAGTGGATACAGGTAAGGATGGGATGACTGTTGGGGGTAAGTGGGAACAAACAGAATGCTGAGTGTGGGAAAATAAGCACTTGCAAGTTTTCCAACTGGAAAGTTTTGGGCAGCAGTGGTCTGTTCTGTACACAAGAAGTCTTCAGGACAGCTGGAAGAAAAAAGTAGCCCTTCTGTGCATTACTTAACCCCTCTTTCCTCAGTATTTAAGTATTTCTTTTTCTCCACAGGTGCTGTGGGTGGTAGATACAAAGACATGTAAACCACGGCACCTGACCTCAAAGAGTTTACATGCCCTTGAGAAGATAAGGCACATCTTTGTCACTAGAGACAAATCATGAATTAAGGGGTGGCACACAAGTACAATTAGAGGTGTGGCTTTTATGAGTTGAACACTATTCCAGGCCCAAGAACAAAGATACCAAGATGATGAAAACATATTCTTGCACTTACTACGGCTAAGCCATTTATTTTCATTCCTGGGATATGCCAAGCAGTGAAAGACTTGTAAGGTTTAGAGAGCAATTTAAAAGCTTTTAGTAAAAACTGTGCTTTAGCAAGAGTAACCTGAAAACCGTCTGTAGTAAAGGCTGAAGAAAAACTTCAGTGAGGCATTGAAGTTGGACACGTGAGAGTTAATAAAGGTCTTATCTGCCATAGTGCCTGTATATGTACTTTGATGTCAGACATATACGGACTCTATATAACACCAACTCTCCTGTTCATGAAGAGTGTGATCTTGGGCCGGTCACTTGTCCTGTCTTGAATCTCAGTCCCTGTATTAATAGATAGATGGATAAATAGATGATGACAGATAGATAGATAGATAGATTATAAGAATTGGCTCATGTGACTTTAGAGGCCAAGAAGTCCCACAAACTGCTGTCTGCAAGCTGGAGAACCAGGAAAGCCAGTGGTGTGATTCAGCCCTGGTCTGAAGGCCTGAGAGCCAGGAGAGCTGATGATTTAAGTTGAAGTCCAAGTCCAAAGGTCCGAGAATCAGGAGCGCAGATGTTCAAAGGCAGGAGAAGATAGATGCCCCAGATCAGAGAGAGCACATTCCCCCTTCCTCTGCCTTTTTGTTCTATTCAGGCCCTCAACAGATTGGATGATGCCCACCCATATTAATGAGAACCGTCTTCTTTAGTCTACTGATTAAAATGCTAGTCTCTTCCAGAAACACAGACATGCCCAGAAATAATGTTTTAACAGCTGTCTAGGCATCCCTTAACCCGGTCAATTGACATACAAAATTAGCCATCACAGGCCCTTCAGATGTTGGAGATGGAGAAGAGGGAACAGATGGGAGAGATACTCTGAAGGCATAATAGAGAAGACGTGACAGTTCATTAGAGGTTGGGAGCAAGGAGAACAGAGGAATCAAAGACGAGTCTTTGGGCCTGGATGCCTGGGAGGATGGCGATTTGTCACAGAACCAAGGAGCACAACATGAGAAACAGGTGAAGATGGCAAGCAGAAAACTGGACATTTAGAACTAGAAGTCAGGAAGATGGTTGGGGCTAGGAATACGTTTGGGGGGTTATATACAGAGTAGGGGTTTACTCTCAAGGTGGCAGGAAGCTGAGGTCTTCCTTTTCTCCTTAGCTTTCAGAGAATATTCAGTAATGTAGGCAGAAATAAAAAAATCTGTAATTGAGGGCATATGGGTTACTTTCAGAATCAGCTCAGAGGACAAAACAAAATAGTGATTTATTTCCCCTGGACCCTGATTACTCTAATTGCAGTCACCACACTTAAGACAAATAGTGAACTAGATGATATAAAGCAGGAAGGCAAAGGTATAGAACGTCAGCCTTGTCACGTTCCTAAGATTGGCTGTTGCTGGTTTTAAAATCTGAGAGTCCAGACTGTGTCTATCTGGTGCATCATTCCACATGCATCCCCTTGCACAAGCTTGGCACATAGCAAGGGCTCAATAAATATCTGTGGGATGCATGACTATTGAGTTAATGTAGACCCATTAGTCCTGATGATTCTATCTTGGAAATGTCTGTTCATCTTCTTCCCACAGCCATTGCCCAAGTTCCAGAAATAATGAAAATTACTTCTCATCTGGTCTCGTGGAGTCAAACAGGCCTGGGTTCCTGGTCCTGGCTCAGTCACTTACAGCTGCCTGACTTGATGGAATATGTTTTTGATTTATCTTTTTCCTCCTGATACAAATATTAAACATTTCTAAACTAGTGAAAATGTGGCCTCAAAGGCACTGTGAATTTGGTAAAATCCATGACTGGCACTGATGCCCTTGACAGAATGCTACTTCTATTTTAGTGTTTCCATAATACAGTTGATAGAGAAGAGAGAGCATTTTTTTTTTTGAAATTTATCAGCAAAGAGGAATACAATGGCTCCTAGTCCTTTATACATTGGATGGTGTACAAATAAGCGGAAATCTGGACGTCGCTCAGTGACCGAAATGAGGTCCTTTGGACTCCTGACAGTAAGAGAACACTGATGTTTTTGGTGCTAGTACAGATGGACCTCAGATGTGGTTTGGAGCTCTGGCAAGTGGCTTATAGTCAGTCAGGAAGCAGCCATCCTAGGAAGCTTCCAGGAAGACAGATCTGCCTTGTTCACATATGTATCCCCAATACCTAGCACTGTGCCTGGTACACAGTAGATAATCAATATTGCTTGCATGAATGAGACAGGAGCTCAGTATGTACTACTGAACTGAGAGTAGGATACTTGGCTTTTTATCCTGGTTCTGCCACTTTCCCACTTCTGTGACCTTGGGAAAATCTTTTTTGTTCTCGGGACATCAGTTAACCCATGAATGTGAACTTGCTTTCCAGTGTTCTTTGTGTTCTCAAATTCTGCAGCTTGGGATTCTTCACAGTAAATCTACAGAAAGCCTCCCTGATTCAAATGACCTCAAATGTGACAAACAAGGCAGAGGAGCAGACTCCCTCAGGCTGACAGTAACATAGTGCGATTCTGGCTTCATGTTTGCACCTAAAAAAGCTGGCTTCTCTGTGACCGGCATGTTGGATGCTTGTGGTACCATATTAAATGACTGTCTCCTTATCAGGATAGAGACATGCCCTTCTGCAAATCCTTAGTACCACACAAAATCTCCAACTACAAGCCAGGCAGTCATTTATTCTTGAGGCCATGGCGTCAAGACATTCCACCAGTGTAGTATTCTGTCGGTGGCATAAAGCTTTTTCTGAAGTGGTAATTAGAATAGAAGCTCTCAATAATAGACCCATTCAAGGTCAGCCTCAGGGGACTACTAACTCATGCTGGAAAGTCTCTTGCTGCTTTTATTCAAGAACTAAGCTACCCAGACATTTTTGCAGTTGCTACTTCAGAAGGGAAAGAACAGTACAAACGTTGGCACTTTAAGATGACCTTCAGCTTTACAAAGCATCATGGGAACTTTTTCCCCAATGGCCCAGAGCTGGCATCCCCAAATAATTTATTAGGATGGGCTTGTGTATCTTGAAGCCTTATCTAATTGGTGTCCAAACCTGTTGCTGCGTCTTCTCCTTTTATCTCTAAGGACTCCCAGCAGAGAGGAGAAAGCATCCATTAATCACACCTTCCCTCTCCCTGCACACACTCTCACATGCATGTGCTCACATGAAGACACAACACCCCTCGTCCCATCCCACCCCAATCCCTGCAAACACTCAGGGCCGCTCAGGAATAGAATTGTGTTAGATCTGGAACGGACCAGAAATATCATCTGGGCCAACTTCCTCAATTTATAAAAATGGGGAAGCTGAGGCTCAAAGACAGGTGGTACAGAGCAGAGCCAGGACTCAAAGCCAGTTCTTCTAATACCCTTGGCACCATGTTTCCGCACCGGGAGCTTGAGGTTTCAAGGAAGTGCAAAAGCTCCTTGATTCAACTCAGTATATCCATCATTCGCTGTCTTTGTATATGAAACATTGTGCTAAATCCCAGAGGTGTTTTATAGGGAAATGAAATATTATCCGGGTCCAGTGAGGGTCAATGGAGATGTACGTAAATACGTCGAGTGCGAGCAGATTGCTGAGTGTTCTCATAAAGGCATCAAGTAATCGGAGATGAGAGAAGAGACTTGTTCAAATTGAATCATTGGTTTGCGGTGCCCCTTCTGAGTTTCATGGAGAGGGTTTCTGCTGTGCTTTGAGAAGCTAAAGATTATATTAAACACTCAGCATTGGCATTGTTCTTTCTGCACTTGTTTGGAGAAACTTCAGAAGTGCTTCTAATTAAAATAAATACTATGTTTTTGCTTCTGAAAACATCAAAAATAAAAAGAATAAAAATCTGTAGGTTTGAGGAGGGTGTGAAGAAATGGGAATGGGCAAACATTACTGCTGACAATTATGATAAATATATTAGTATGTGTTGGGCGCCTTAAAAACGTGCATGTCTTCTAATCCAGTATATTTGACTTGTAGAAATACAGCCTGAAGGAATGTATGTGTGTTTGTGTGCATTTAATTACATATATATTTTGGGTCTGTGAAAAGAATGAACACAAGAAATGTTTGTTATAGTGCAAGGGAAAAAATGTCAAGGGGCAAGACAATATATCTTCTTTTAAAATCTCATATTGTGTATTTTATATACTCACGTGTATAGAACATAACGCAAATGTAGGCCTGTCTTGTTTCTACCAGGTGTCTACTTTGAGGTCAGTGACATATAACACATTAAAATACACATTAAAATACAAACACCTACAAATCCAAGTCTAAAAATAGACAAATGATGTGAGTTTTATTGACAATTTCGTGAGAAGATGGAGTAGGGATAGAGTTATTTCACATATCAAACAGCAAAACCTTCTAAATCACTTTCCCTTCAAACATTTCTCTCTTGCCAAAGTTTGATGTCCTTCTGTAGCTACTTTTCTCCCTTCCCTTTCTCTCAGACCCCTTCAGGGACTCTCCCCCTTTCTGTTGCCAACATTTCCTCCTCCTCTTCTTACTCCTCTACCATCACCATGACCACTGCCACCACCATGCAGCCTTCCATGATTCCCTAGTCAAGCATTATCCAACAGAATTTCCTGCAATGACTGAAATGTTCTATAAACTTCTCTGTTCAATATGGCGGTCACTAGCCACACGTGGCTAGTGAGCACTTGCAGTGTGACTGGTGCAACTGAGAAAATACGTTTTTATTTTTATTTAATTGTAATTGATTTAAATTAACCACATGTGGCTATTAAGCATCTGAAATATGGCTAGTGTAACTGAGGAAATATAGTTTACATTTTATTTGACTGTAAGGAATTTAAATTACCCATATGTGGCCAAGGGCCACCATATTGGGCAGCAAAGCTCCAGTTCCTTCTTAGGCAGAACAAGCTAGGTCACGTCTGGATCTTCAACTTTGCTTTGCTGGGTACAGGAGATGTGAGGGGTGATTCAGTGACTTTTCCTCAGCATCTACCTTGCTTAGAAAAACCTGGAAAGGGTGGGGAGATGGAACATAACTAGTAAGTTTCTTTATTTTCATAGGTATGCACAGAAAACCCTGGAAAAACATACATAAAATTAATTATTTGGGTTAATTTGTAATAGTTGGCTTGGTGGCTTCTTTTTAGTTTCTTTTTTTAAACATCTTTATTGGAGTATAATTGCTTTACAATGGTGTGTTAGTTTCTGCTGTATAACAAAGTGAAATCAGCTATACATATACATATATCCCCATAGCCCCTCCCTCTTGCGTCTCCCTCCTATCCTCCCTATCCCACCCCTCTAGGTGGACTTTAGTTTCTTTTTATTTTGTTTCCCAAGTGATGTAGAGTGCGCATTTATTACTTGTGTTATTTAGAAAAATATACAACAAATATTATTAAAATACCTTTCCTGTATGTTTTTGTTTTAAAACAAATTAGGGAAGGCATCTCTTCTAAGGGTCCTGTAAGCAGCTCCCAGAGCAGCCTCTCGCTTGGTGAATGGGGGCCCCCCCGGAGCAGGGCCCAGGAACGGGGTGTGTGTGTGTGTGTGTGTGTGTGTGTGTGTCTGTTCTCCCAGCTGCTTCCTCACATCAAATAGCTAACCAACCAGAGCTCCAAAGCCAAGCCAGTTCCCGCTGTCAACATTGATGAAGCCTGTGCACAGATGGAGAAGTAAATAAAAGGGAGAGGTGGTGAATTTTCTATATTTGACCCAGTTACTATTTTTGTCCAGTAAAGAGAGAAAAGCTTGGGATTTCAAGCATGAAGAAATAGATCCTGATTTTGTGAGCAAAATCTTGCTGCTCTCTTTTAGTGCTTTCCAGATATGCATTTCCTTCGTGGAATCTGGGCAGAATTTAGCAGAATCAATAGGAACTCGTAATTGTGACCTTTCAACCCAGCCCAGAAGAGGGGGTTGTTAGAGGTCGCACAGAGGAACCACCCAGAGGACCTGAAAAAAGCCAACAGATCCTGGCTGCCCACAGGGTCGGCATGCATGGGGCCAAAACTTTCAGTTTAATATTTAGAGTTGTCATGACCTAGCCTACAAATTTGGACTCCAAGGCTGCTTAAGGAAAGGGGTCCCCTCTGGAAACAGCAAACACCAATAGGACCAATGAATTCTTTTATGCAGTCTTATTTCTGACTTATTTCTGACTCAGCCACACCCAAGCCAGCCCTATGGTCACACTTTTGGCAGTATCCTGCCTCTCTTCTCAGTAGCTCCTCCCCAGAATACTGTGCCAGCACATCTCTTGTGAGCCTCATTTACCCTCCCTGGTACATGATAAATGTAAGGGTTCATGCTTGGATGCCTTCCAGGGTTCTCATGTTTATTTCAGAGAGGGCTCTAGAAGGCTGAAAAGCTTTATGGGACTCAAAAGGATGAAGCTAGAAACTGGAAGTGGTATGATAACTGGGGAGTACTTAGGGGCAGGGGGCAAATGGGGTCCTTCCGGGGCTTTCCACCCATCACACGAGCAGATATTTCCCACGTCACTTGCTTGCTGATTGACTTTCTAGGGACTAATGTCTACTTCAGTGAGGCAGAGGGGAGGTGAGCTGCTATATTTCGGTCCTAGTTGTGTAGCAATAGAAGGTAAACCACATTTCGACTTTCAATTTTGTGTTTATTTTCACTGGTTATTTTTAGTTGGTTCAAGTCTAGGAATACTTAAAAATCACTCCTTCCTGAAATAGCTTTAGTTCTCCGAAATTAGAAAAGTAAGATGCTTTCAAGTTGCAAATCATTGCATTGGTGATTATAAGACATTCTTTCTATTAAACAGCCAGAGATGAAGCGAGCAGGAAATAGACCTTCTGGTGCCCTGAGGTGTTCATTGCCTTTACTCAGCTTGATCGTATTGCTCTTGAACAAGTGCCTATGGAACAGTTTCTAAAATACTTCCTTCTGGCAGATTTCAAGTGGCTTGAGAGAAGCGAATGCACATATTCCTTGTTTATTATGCACAACATGGCTACCAATGAGTTCTTGACACCATCCATTTTATAAAGGGCTGTCTTATCTCTAATACAGAAGTGCCTTGAGGATATTAGTTGTAGCAAACCCACACTGGGCCAGTCAGCTCTCAGTTGGCTAGAGCCCAGCAGTGATGAGGCCAAGGTCATAGATTCAATCCCAAATGGGCCATTTAGCTTTAAACAGAAGATGAATGAGTTATTTTTTTGTGTGTTTCCAGGTTGCAGCTCTCTCATTGCCTTCCGGGTTGCAATGCAGTGTGCTAATAAATAAGACTGTAGCTTGGTGTCCGGCCTGTCTGAGGGTCTGTTAGAGCTTTTTCCAGCAGGAAAACAGGGGCATGAGTATTTAGAGCTCTAGGCCACAGAAGAAGGGCCGTATTAGGAAGACAGTGGAGTGAGAGCCCAGAGGTGAACCCCAGAGCAGTTTGGAAGGGTAGACCCAGGGCCTGAGGCAGGAGCTGGCCCACCAGGTATGGTACCTAGAAAGCAGCAGGTCAAGGAATGGTGAGCTTATGTGAGGGAACTACTGAAGTTGTGTAAGGAAAGTCTGGAAAAACTTGCTGTGCCTTTGGAATATTTCTTTATCCTTTATTTTCCAGTTTTATTGAGATAGAATTAACATATAACATCATATAATGGGATGATTTGGTAGACATATGCATATTGAAAAATGATTACCACAGTAGGGTCAGTTAACACATCCATCTCTCACATAAGTTACCATTTTTTTCAGGATGGGGGCGTTGAGAACTTTTAAGATCTACTCTCCTAGCACCTTTCAAGTATTTAATACAGTATTGTTAACTATAGTCACCATACTGTATGTTGGATCCTGGAATATTTATTATGGTACTTCAGGACTCTGTTGATGTCACCTCATTTGTGAGACTTCCAGACCACCACTCTCCTCACATCCAGGCAGACTCTGGGATGTTTCAATTCAACTTCAACTCACGTGGGACCCTGTGATTATCTCTGTTATATCACTTACCACACTGTGTTTTAACCTTTCATTTGTATTTCAGTCTCTTCCATGTAAACAAAGAAAAACAAAGTGTTGCTCATCACCCAGTTCTACAAGGATTAGTTCTAGCCACTGCAGTCACTGACAAACAGTTCACCCTGAGAGAGACGAATTCAGGATGAAAAACAGGATGAGGTACTTTGTGGTTTGGATAAACAGGCCCCAGAGATAGATGTATTTATCTCAAGAAGAATTGTCATGACCCCAGATTCTTGCATCTTCCCATACATAGAAAAGCACTAAAATCTTAACTTGAGATATCTGTTCTTTGTGACCTGCAGTTATCTTTTACCAAGAACGTATGCTCGACTGCACGTATTCCCTAGCCAAAAATCATATATAAACTGGCTTCTCCCTTACCTCTTCGGAGCAGTTCCCTCAGAGCTACTGAGAGGCAGTCTACCAGGCTATAGTCCTCAGCAAGACCCTGAATAAAACCTAAACTCACAACTCTTATGTTGTATGTTTTGCTTTGAGTTGACACCCACTAGACAGCAAACTTCTTTATGTTTAGATCACTAGCACCCAGCAACTATAGGCTTAATGCACGCTTCTTGGCTGACTGAATGAGTGATCGAATGAATAGAAGAATGAAGAAACAGGGAGGAAAATGCCAAGGAAGAGATAGGGGTGGGTTCTAGAAGAATGAGTCAATGTTTGATAGGAATAACATGCTGTGTTTTAGCGAGAGGGAGATGTTTAGTGTATCTGGTGCCCTGAGTGCCTGGAGGAAAGTCAAGGGAGCAGAGGCTGAAAGGGAAGTTGGGATCAGAGGATGAAGGGCCTTGTGTCACATCCTAAAGAGTTGGAACCTCTTCTCTAGCAGTGGTTCTCAAACCTCAGGGTGCATTCTAATTATCTAAGGGCTTCATAAAGCACAGATGAGTGGGCCTCATTTCCTAACTTTCTAGTCTGAGTTGGAGCTCTCAAATTTGCATTTCTAACAGGTTCCCAAGTGATGCTGTTACTGTTGGCCTGGGATGAAAATCTCAGAACCCTGATCTAAGCTGTGGGCTTGGGGCTGTAAGGAGAGTGGTCAGGAGTAGCTCAGACCTGAAAAAAAGTGCTGTGAAGTGGGGACTGGTCATGGACGTCCATTCATTCATTCATTCATTCATTCAGTATTTAATAAGCACCAACTATGTACTTGGCATTGTTTTGATGCTGGAGATACAGCAGTAAACAAAGAATTGTTAAGATCGGGCTCAGGGTGAGTTCCTATGCAAATTTGATTTATCCCTGAGTCACCAAAAGGGCAGACCTTGGTCCTTTAAAATGCTGCCTCCCTCAGGTCAGGCTTAATCTCAAATTGTGAACCTCCTGGTCAGGGTTACAAGGCATTCATCTCTTGGGAAATACAGCAAGGAGTCTTAATACAACCTTATGTACCACAGACTATTCTGGAACCCTAGCAGAGGAAGGCAGCCACTGTACTACTTTTTATATGAATCCTGTTTTCCCAGGATTGTCCAGGTGCAAATGTTATTGGTTTATCCTCGGCGTGGCTTCCCTGTTTGAGGGCCTTGGAGGAGCCTTTTTAAAAATCAGTGTCCAAGGCCTCTCCTAGACCAATTAATTCAGAATTTCTGGGGTGAGGCCCAGCCTAAGTATTTTGTAAAAGTTCCCTAGATGATTCTAATGTGTAGCCAGGGTTGAGATCCTCAGCTATTGAATAATCTGAATCCTCAAGAGCTGAACGTAAGCACTTGTGACAAGCATAGATCCCCAGAGGCTTCTGTTGCTGGAAATGAATCCCCAAGGGTCAGGATGGCAGAAATGCCAGATGACTTCCTAGAACTTGATGAGCCACTGGAAGGTGATAAATCTTTTGATTCACAGTGTGTTGTATATGGCCATTGACAGCTTGAAAAGTTTCAGAAACATTGGTCCTTCACTAAGAAATAATTGTCATGGTTATATTTGCTTATCTCTGCCCCCCTCTCTCCATTTCATCTCTGGCAGTATAATGTCATGTTTAAGAGCCCATGGTTAGGGAAGAGCTGGTTTTGACCCCTGGCTCGATCGCTATGATGTATCCTAACCTTGTGACATTCTCTGAGCATCAGTTTCCTCATCTGTAAAACAGGGATGCTAGTACCTACCACACAGGTTTATTGTTGAGGGTAAGGGTTAAATCAGAAAATATATGTAAAGTATAACACACTGCCTGGATCAGGTAAATGTCTGGGGAGGGGATGTCACACGTCAAATACCCTCAGGGGTCACCTCGGGGCCGTGGGGTTGGGAGGGTGGAGGAAATGGAAGACTTTCACATTTTACTTTATACCCTTTTGTATTGCTTTATTTATTTTTTATTTTTATTTTTAGAAGATGTTGGGATAGGAGTTTTATTAATTTATTTACACTGTGTTGGGTCTTTGTTTCTGTGCGAGGGCTTTCTCTAGTTGTGGCAGGCGGGGGCCACTCTTCATCGCGGTGTGCGGGCCTCTCACTATCGCGGCCTCTCTTGTTGTGGAGCATGGGCTCCAGATGCGCAGGCTCAGTAGTTGTGGCTCACGGACCCAGTTGCTCCGCGGCATGTGGGATCCTCCCAGACCAGGGCTCGAACCCGTGTCCCCTGCATTAGCAGGCAGATTCTTAACCACTGCGCCACCAGGGAAGCCCCTGTATTGCTTTAAATTTATAGATGGCGTAATTTACCTTTGTAATTTTTTTAAAAATTTATTTATTTTTGGCTATGTTGTGTCTTTGTTTCTGTGCGAGGGCTTTCTCTAGTTGCGGTGAGCGGGGGCCACTCTTCATCGCGGTGCGCAGGCCTCTCACTGTCGCGGCCTCTCTTGTTACGGAGCACAGGCTCCAGACGCGCAGGCTCAGTAGTTGTGGCTCACGGGCCCAGTTGCTCCGCGGCACATGGGATCCTCCCAGACCAGGGCTCGAACCCGTGTCCCCTGCATCGGCAGGCAGACTCTCAACCACTGCGCCACCAGGGAAGCCCCTACCTTTGTAAGTTTTGAAAGTGCCAAGAAAAGACAAAAGAAGCTGACTCCCATGTCATGAGCCCAGAGAGTCTGCAGGTAGGCTCAGAGGTCACCCAGCCTGTGCCCCTAACAAGTGAAAGAAACTCTGCTACTATCGCCCTATGAGGACTCATTCAGTTTCCACTGCACGTTCTCTAGGGCAGAATTTGATGTCCAGGCCATTTCATTTTTCATACAATTCGAAATGCTAGAAAGTTATCTTTCTGTATTGAGCCCAAATCTATCTGCCTGTGATGCCCTCCCGTTAGGCCTACCTAGTTTCACCTCATGAAGCCATCCAGAGTAAACTTAATGGATTCTACTGTACATTATGATAAGCCTTGATATATTTAAAAAGAGTTCTCCTGTCATTTTGAAATTTGCTCTTTTCAGAAAATCCCCAAATATTTCAGCTGTTCCTCAGAGGACATAGCTTCCCTGCACTGTCACAGATTGGGTTCTGTGGAAGGAGACATAGAACAGACTGGAGGGTTCAAGGTGTTTATTATGGGTCAATGCTTACCAAAGAATTGGGGAAGAGTCAGACTGGGGAGGGGAAGAACTTGAACTACAATGCAGGCTCAACAAAGTCTCAGCTAACCAGGCAGGGAGCTCTGGATTACCTGTCAGAGTTGCCCAGCAGCAGGCATTATGCCCTAGTCCCCTGAGTCCCCACTGTGGGAAGTGTCACCTCGGGTGACAGCTCTCTGCAGCTGAGTCTGTCTGCTGACTGCACGCCTCACAACTGGGCCACAAGTCCTTCCTTGGAGTGGGATCTGGATTAGCGTGTTCCCACGTCTATCACAGTCTATCTGTTACGCCATCTGGATTCACTTCTCCACACAGCTTCAAGGGACAGGTCTTCCGGGAACCACTGGAGTCAGTAGGCCGCTCTTCCTGAGGAGAAACTGAGAAGAAGCAGGTGAGGGAGGTTAACTGGATGAACTACAGTCCCTGCTACTACAGTTGGTCTCAGGACCACGATTGGTACTGGGTTCTACACCATTGTGTGACAGCATCCCGACCTCTTCCTGATGACCATGGTCAATTGTCCCTGTCAGGACAGTGGCTCATTCTTGCCTGTGTGTCCCTGATGAGATGTCCAGAGTGCCCAGGTGGCAGCCGTAGCTAATGTAATTCAATGCAACTCTTGTTGTGTCCCCTGGAGGAGATGTTCCCCTTTTGGGAATCACAGTCTTGAACTTAACAGAGCCCTGAGTTTCATGGATGGAAAGCACAGATTCTCCCAATGGGTTTTGTGAGTGATGATAAGTAAGTGGTGTATTGGTTGGCTAGGGCTGCTGTAAGAAAGCACCACAGCCTGGGTGGCTTAGCAGAAATTTATTTTTTCACAGTTTTGGAGGCTAGAAGTATGAGATCAAGGTGTCAGCAGCGTTGGTTCCTTCTGAGGGCCATGAGGGAAGGATCTGTTCCAGGCCTCTCTCCTTGGCTTGTAGAAAGTTCTCTTCTCCTTGTGTTTCTACTGTGTCTTCCCTCTGTACATGTCTGAGTCCAAATTTCCTCTTCTTATAAAGATACCAGTCAGATTAAGGTCCAGCCTAATGACTCCGTTTTAACTTAGTTACCTGTATAAAAACCCTATTTCCAAATATCACATTCTGAGGTACAGGGGGTGAGGATATCAACATATACATTTTTCGAGGGGGACAGAATTCAGCCCATAACAAGTGTGGTCACTTTTGCTTCCACTCCTTTGTTCCCAGACCTATGTATTCTTCCTGCTGGGGTCACACCACCAAATGGAAGTGTTTGATTCAGTACACATACGGCATCTTGAAGGGTGGTTCCCTGTTCTCACCAAATGTTGCCTATGAGCTGGTACTTTTAGCTGTGCCTTCAGCAGGCCATCCCAGTGCTCTGTCAGATCCGTAGATTCTCATGGTCGTGGTCCCACTCCCACACGTTGTGTTCTGTAAAGCAGGTCCCCTGGTCAGATGCACTGTAATGTGGGTTCCTGTGCTGATAAGTCGAATATTCTGTGAGCCCTCAGGGAGTAGTGCTGGCTGTGGCCCTGTAGATAGAAAAGGTGAACTCATACTATTGCTGTGAGAATAAACACTGGTCTTTCCAAGTAAGGGAGGCTCAATATGGTCAGCATGCCACCAAGTGGCCAGGAGGACTCCTTAAGGAATAGCGCCATGGTCGGGGCTCGGTGTTGGTCTCGCTGTTGAAAGGTTGGGTATTGAGAGGCCGCAGTAATTAGATCCATCTTCTGAAGTGGGAGTTCATGCTGTTGGGCCCACGTGCAGCCTTCATCTCTGCCACCATAGCTACTCCGTTCATGCACCCATCATGCCAGTTTGGGGATGCTCGATGATAAAGGCTGACTAAGGTCACCTGGCCAAGTCATTGCGTCAGTTTGCTTATTCAGTGCCTCGTCCATGGTAGATGCTTTCTAGTGATATTGAAATGGGATACAAAGGTCTTCACGCTTTGTCCTCACTCCCATTTGTCCATCCACATGCCTCTACTGCTGAGTTCCTTGCCCTCGGTACTCCCGTCTCCCTCCTTCCAGGCTCCTAACCAGCTGGCCAGACCATTCACAACTTCTTTTCCCAAAGATATTGGTTGCCCAGGTACATTGTCCCAAGCTCTGCCCATTGCAAGTTTCTTTCCTGCCCACTTCCTTTCAAGGCCGTCACTGAGTGAGGTTGTATGTGTGGCTAGCACCCAAGTACACCCACATATGGATGGCTGTGCAGCTATACACCAGGCTCAGGCTTTTCCCTCCTCTATCAGCTGGTGGTATGGGATCCCCCACGTGGCCTCGAATGTCAGCTCACGTAGGACTCCGGGGCAACAGTGGCTCTGCTCATGCTTAATTCAGGATGTACTCCTTCTATCTTATGATGGATTATTGATCAGCTCACCTCATCTCGTGACTTGGTGCACCTGACCCAGACCACAGGGGAGATTCTGGACTCGTGGACTCTTGGTGTCTAAGGGTCAGGCATTCTGTCTCTACCAGTAGTCTACCATGAGGAGTTTTTGTTTTAAGTGTTCCAGGTCTCCACTGCTGTCACCATGGTCTTGCACTAGAATCCTAGCACCGTGTTTTGTGGCTCTTCCCCTGGGGCTTGCCACAACCTCTCCATGGCATTGTTTCTCACCATTGATACCTCCAGCATCATAGTGTCTGCTGGACCACAACGTCCAAGAGGCAGGAGTGCTTGCAGTAAAGCCTGAACTTGATGCAAAGCACTTCTGTAGGCTCACAAGGCTCAGAAGTGTCTGCTGTGTCCTCCATAAAAGCCTGATACCTCCTGCCCACTAGTGACTTCCTTTCCACGGGACCACTCTTCTGATTCTGGTGAATATTGTAACAATTGGACCACCACTTTGGGTAGGAGCTGTGTGCCCCCCTATCACTAGTGAGAGGATTCTCATCACCAGCATGGCAGCGAGGGATCCAGCTCCGGAGGCCTGT
This sequence comes from Leucopleurus acutus, assembly GCF_964270905.1. NCBI lineage: Eukaryota > Metazoa > Chordata > Mammalia > Artiodactyla > Delphinidae > Leucopleurus > Leucopleurus acutus. Next base: position 119,460,839 of record NC_139148.1, on the reverse strand, counting down.
CTTGTCACCTGCTTTCTTGGACCACTCCTCACACCAACTTCCTCATGCTGGGTTTTCTGGAAGCAGATGCTGAGATGGAATTTAGAGGACAGGATATGTTTTAGGGACCAACACCTGTGAAAGGAAGCCTGACGGAGGAGAGGAAGGAGTCCAAGTGCAGCGCAGAGCTGATAGTGCCTTGGCCCACCCAGCGAGGAGCTCTGGAGCAAGTATTGCCCTTCACAGTTGCCCTGGGGCGGGTGGAAATGGCCAGGCCTTTTTACCCATCCCCCCTCACCCACTCTGCTCAGCCACCAGACGATGGCAGTACCTCGTGTCCCTCTGCTCTCTGTAGTCCTGACCTCGGGCGAGGCGGCTCTCTGCGTCCGCGGCAGACCCTAAGGGAGCTGGCAGCTGGTGGCTGGGTGTGACCATACGCCCTGCAGGGGGGCGGCAGGGCCTTCCTTGAAGCAGGATCTGGCCAGTGTGTGTCCCTGTTTCCCACCTCCGCCACCATTCTGGTCACCCGTGTCAGTGCTGGTTACAGTGTGGGAACTGTCTCATGAATCAAAAGCTTCAGAGCACGGTGCAGCGAGTCTGAGACCAGCGCCTCATTTGAGCAAAAGATCCAGCACACTGGTCCATGGCCCCAAGGTGGCATTTTCTTTCCGTTTTTAAAAAAATCATCTCACATTATCCAAGAATACAAAGCTTCAGTAGAGCAGAGGAGTTAAAATCACAGGAAAGCAGTGTAGAGTGGGGAGAGCATGGTGTCGAGTCAGCATGAGATGAGTGGAAATCCCTGCCCTGCTACTTACTTGCTACGTGACCAGCACTTATTCAGTTGTCCATAAATATTGGTGAGAGGAGTTTTGAAGTGATTTAGAGTGATTTACGTTCTCTAAGCCTCCTTCGTGCTCTAGAAGATGGGAGTAATAAGCACCTACCACACGCTCGTTCTGAGAATTAAAGCAAAGAAGGCAATTATGAAAAGTTGTTCACTGCTATATCACCAGCATCAAGAACAGTATCTGGCCCTGAGGTAGCGCTCAAATATGTGAATGTGTGTGTGATGAATGAATCAAAAACTTTGGTGCACAATAAATGCTGACTTTTATGATTATTATGCACTAAACACTTTACATGCATTAACTCCTATGAGTATCTTCACCATTTTACAGATGAGGCAACTGAGGCTCAGAAAGGGGAAGGTCATGTTGCCAGTAAGTTGGTGAACCAGAATGGGAGCCCAGATCTTTGTGCTTCAAATACCTGTGCTCTTTCCCACATGCAACTTACAGTTTTTGGCCATCTGTATCAGCACACTGAAGTACTGACCAGGGAGTGGATTTTCTGACAGAAGAAAAGGGATGGTCCACCTTTTCAGAGCAGGGCAGTCTCATTTTCAGAGGCTGAAGCTGCTGGAAATTTGATAGTTCTTTAGACTCTCTTGAAAATAGATGCCTTACCCTGAAGGATCTATCCACTCTTCTGTCTTTTAAAAGAGCAGGCTCCCAAAATATAGACTTTTGATAATAGAGCAAGAAATTAGTCGAAGGTGAAGGAAGAAGGTTCATTCATCAGTCAATTGTAGCTGTGAACCAACACTAAAATGAGGGCGTATTATATACCATGCTTTACACACTTTAAAAAGCACATCTTTCTACTGCCCCAACTTTTTCTTACACTCTTCCTTAGCTCTCTACTGATGCATGCTGGTAGCTTGGGGAATGGAGAGTGCTGGGGGAAGTCTAGGCAAAATGGCCCCTCCAAAGGGCATGGCCCCAATCCCACCAGCATGCTCCATTCACCAAGCTCAAGTCACTAAGTACCTTCTGATGAAACACTGATTTCAAGACACCCAAAGAGCCAGTTTGGAGCTCTTTGTTTCCCTTCCTCTCCTATGGCCTTTGAATCCTGAATCCAGCAAAATGGCTCTCTTTCTGGCCAGGTGAAACCAGGCCATAATTGCCCCTGCCCCGGGCTCTCAAATGCACAGCTAGCTGTGGATCTTCATCTTTAATCTCAGGACCAGGATCTCATGTGCTTTGGAAAGTGTGTAAAGCATGTTATATAATGCTCGCTTTAGGCTTGACTCACAGCTGAGATTAAACCTTGACTGATGAATGAACCTTTCACATCTAAAGGCCATAGCTGAGTATTAGAATCCTTGAACTGTCAGCAATACGATAGTGCACATGCTAGGAAAGTGTAAGGAGCTTTGAAAACAAGCATTTTCTGCTAATTTTAGCTTTCCTACACCGTAAGAAGACTCACCAGCTCTGTGGCTCCATGTACTTCAGAAATAATACCAGCTCTGCTCTTACTCCTGGCGACTGAAGGTCGGGCAGGGGTGCGGGTATACATCATATTCTTCATTTTCTCCCGTGAGTGCTAACTTTTTCCAGGCAGCCACTGTCAGATGGTTACCTGCCTGTCTACAGACTGTATCCATCACCATCATCATCATCGTCATAGTCACCATCATCATAGAACATGGTCGTACCTGTGCCTGAATGGTCTCCCCTAAATCTGTTTTCTTCAGGACCCCTTGCCTAAACCACTTCAGAATTCTTCAGTCTGACAGTTTACTGCCATCATTCACTCAAAATTGAGTGATATTATGTTCTTTTGGTCTAGTGTATGCCTCTTGTCTTCTATTTTGACTCTCACAAAAAAGAAATATACATGTATATATAGTAAATATACATATATATATATTACATTTATCAGCAAATCCAGTTGCCTTCACCTTCAAAAACAAATCCACAATGTGATTATATTTATCCAGTGTGTGTGTGTGTGTGTGTGTGTGTGTGTGTAACCTCTAGCCTGGACCACAGCCATAGCCTCCTAACTAGTCTCTGGTCACACTAAGTGATCACTCTTGTCCTGTACAATCCGTTCCTTCTCTCATAGCAGCCTGAATAATCCTTTATTAATACAAATCAGATCATGTCGCTCTCCTGCTCAGAAGCTTCTAACCACTTCTGGTTGCATTCATACTTCCTGCCACACACCCCCGAGGCCCTGCGTGGTCTGGGCTCTACTGACCTCTTAAGCCTCATCTCCTCTCTCCTCCTTTCTCACTCTGCTCCATCCACACTGGATGAAATGAGATAAAGTGAATGTTATGGGATGCATGAGGGGGCCTTCCCTGGAGTCCTGGAAATTTGGCTGAAGCTCAAAACTGGGGGCAATGGGTGTTAAGTAAATTGATAATAATGGAGGCTTACAGTTATTCCTCACTATGTGCCAGGCACGCGTCTAAGTGCTTTCACGTGGATGGACTCCTTTAAACACACCCCCATGAAGCGGTTACTATTATCATTCTCGTTGTACAGAAAAGGAAGCCGAAGTACAGAGATGACAGGTAACTTGGCAGAATTCACACACGCACGGTGAGTGCTGGGGCCAAGAGTTGGTCTGGGTGGTGTGACCCTGGAGTCCGTGCCCTTCACAGCCACCTTTCAGCTGCTCTTCACAGTCTCAAGGGATCAGCCAAGGAGCTACCAAACACACCTTGCCGACACTTGCTGAGAGGTGGCTAAACTGCTCCTTTAGACCCTCATCCCCACCCCATCCAACCTAGTAAAGCAGAAGAAGGGGGCTTTTTGAAGGGAGGGCTGTCTTGGGAGAGGGAATTTTGTATTAGTAGAGAGTTATCAGACCACGTTGGGGGCATTTTCCTTCCCTCCTCATGGGGGGCAAAGGACTCCTTCAAGCCAAATGAGACGGGACTGTGGATATGTCCTAGAGGACCAGTTATACAGAGCTCTTTACTGGCAGGGGCTGTGTCTTTTGGGGTCTCTGTGTCCGCAGTTTCTAGAGCTGTGCCAGGCACAGGGTGGGAGCTCTGTACCCCAGTGAGGGAGTCCCAGTTGCACGGGAGCCTTTGTATGCAGAGCACTTCCCTCCACTGGCTGGGGACCACCCAGGAAATGAGATGGATGGGTTGGGCCTTGAGCTGCTTATGATCTAGAAAGGGAGATGGAAAGCATAGAGCAATTTGGAAAAGGAAAACAAAAAAAAAGACGAGCACAAAAAGACACAGAGAAAAGTCCAGTTGCTAAGTATGAAAACTAAAGGCAACCAGCAAGGAGGGCTTAATAAAGGTTGCAGTTATTATTATCTTCATTTAGTAGATGTCAAAACAAGATGCAGAAAGATGATGAAGGGCATGGATTTACACTCATAGTGCAATCCGACACGCCAGGAAGATTCAGTCACTTCGATTTGCTGGGGCCCGTCTCCCAATTCTTGTGATTGAATGGGGCTCAAAGACATGGGAGCATTATTATAGGAAAAATCATGATAATGAAACTTGCTGGAGAATAATGACTACATCTTACAGCTGCATCTGATTCCACTACATCTGTGCCCATCGACTCAGTCAGCAGTGCCAGAGTCACTTGAGTAATTGTAGCCAGAGTTAGGGAGGCTGCCAGCTATGGCCCTGGCAGCAGGCACTGGAGCTGGAAAAATGGAGTAAGGAGGTGGAGAGGGATGTACTTTCAACAGAGACCTTGGGCAAGGGGATTAGAGAGGCCCCTTTATAAATAAGTGGCAGGGTTGTACAGGCTGTTGGTTATGAGCTAGGGCATTGGAGCCATACTGTCTGGCTCCAGATTCTGGCCTGCTTAGTGACCGCAAGTAACTTATTCATTCTGGCACTGGAGTGTGGCACGTTGATTAACCTCTGTATGACTGTTCTCTCATCCATAAAATGGAACTGTTAATAGTGCCTACCTCATTGGATTGTCATGAGTGTTAAATGAAATAGTGTATGTAAAGTGTTTGGCATTTAGCTAGCGCTTAACAAATATTTGCTATTATTATTATTTCCTACCATATTTTTCACACTGTGGTTTCAACCCATTAATAGATGAGAAAAATCATTTAGGTAGTCGTGACTTGGGTATTTCATTAATAAAATAGCATTGGATGAAAACTATGAGTGCCTTGAATGTTGTAAATGTTTCATGAAACTTGCTTCAGGTGTTTATGTGTGCACATGTGTAACACACATGTATGAACATACCATAAACACCAACACACACATATACATGGGTATACATGAAAACATGTACATACTTATATGTGTAAATATATACATTTACTTATACAAACACAAACCCTTAAAAACACACATATTCACATGCATGCACATATGCACATAAACAATGGCATCCCCATCCACAGATATACAAACACACATATACATGTGCAGACATGCACACACATGCACACCTACATATATACAGATATATATTCATGCATATACACATACATATACAGACATGTAATGCACTGATACATGTAAACACTCATAACATATATAAAGCCATATACACAACACACATACACAAATTAATGTATATACACACAAATACAAATGAACATACACACATACGGAGACATGCAGTAACATACACACATACAATAGATACACATACACACAGAGATACATGTTCACAAACATGATTCACACATGTATGTATAAATATACATTCACACACACCTAGACATATACCACCTGCACAAACACAAACACACACCCACATATATCTATATAATACATACAGCACTATTCTGTTGTCATGAGAATCAGGTTCCAGATTTCAGGTGTGCCTTTGCCTCTGATCCATGTTCAGACTAGATCAGTCCTCAGACCCTAGCACACATGGTGTCACTAGAGAGAAACATCTTATCACACCAGAAGCATTTTATAATCATTATTGGCAGATTGCAATACTGCTTTTAAACCATTTATCCATATTACCTACTCAGAAAAGACTGGTGACATCAACCATTCATGTTTAAATCCTTAACTTCTGGGAGATATTTGGACTTGGGTTATATCGCCAAAGCCTGACTGCATGGGAGAGACCAGTGCTGCTGGGAATTGTTTCCACTGTCTAATTTGGAAAGAGTTGATCCCTAACTAGAATTCAGAGAGAAAGGGAACTTGTATGAGTGAAAGCTATCACAAAAATAGACAAAGAGAGAAACCCCAAATTAGAGAGGAGATCTTTAATATTTCTGCAACATAAAGGAGTTTTTAAATGAGTGACTAGAGAAGATAAATTGTACTTTCAACCTGTCTCAAAAAATGTACAAATGAGAGGCCCACTGTCTTCATTAGGTGGGAGGAGGGGGAGGTACTAGAGGTATTTGAAAGCCAAGAATCCTGGATCTCTCTTATGTGGTGATGGAAAAGGTGTGGGAAACTTTAGGTTTCAGCCCACATATGAAAGTTGAGAATGGAGAGTACCAGGTAGAGAGACCCAGAAGAGACAGCTCACAAGAAAGAAGAATTGGGCACTCTACTGGCATATTGCCAACTTGACTTTTTTGTTCCCTACAACGATATCATCCCTGTGTTGGGTTCTGAGGACACAGAGAAGAATAAAAGACAGCCTCTGACCTCTAGGAGCTGAGAGTCTTACCCCACCCTTACTCTGCTAGTTCCACAATTGTTACCCTAGAGCCTATGGTAGAGATGGCTAACTGTCCAACCAAATTCATGTTCCCCTTCCACTGTGTGGAATGGTCACAGGAAAGTGGCTGTCCAGTTGGGGACTACATTCCCAGTCTTCATTAGAGTTTGATGGGATCCTGTGGCTAGTTCTCACCAATAGCATGTGAGTGAAGAGATGTATATCACTTCTAGGCCATCATGTGCATTTTCTCCACCACATTTTCTCTTTTCACTAGCCTGATACAGAGGAGTATAGTGATCTAGGAAGCCATGTGTGGAAGATAAAGGAGCCACAGTGTAGGAGGAGACTGGGTCCCTGAGTCACTGCTTAAAAGAAAGCTGCTTAACAGGAACACCTCTTGGTAGTTTTAAATGCGTGAGAAGTAAAGTTCTATTGTGTTTCAGCCTATCAGACGTATTTGAGTCTGTTTTTTTCTAGCAGTTACCTTATTCTGACTAATACAAGTGCCTTATGTGAGATGCATCTTTCTTGATTTATCATTTAGATCAGAACATTCCCTAAGTTTGGTCATTCTTGGTCCATCCAGGCTGCTATAACAAAGATACCATAGGCTGGGTGGCTTATAAAAACAGAAATTTATTTGTCACAGTTCTGGAGGCCGAGAAGTCCAAGATTAAGGTGCTGCCAGATTTGATGTCTGATGAGGGCCACCTCCCTGGTTCATAGATGGCCTTCTTCTCACTGTGTCCTCAAGTATTGGAAGGGGAGAGAGAGAGAGAGCTCTCTGGGAATCTCTCTTATAAGGGCACTAATCCCATTCCGGGGGGCTCCATCCTCATGACCTAATTGCTTCCCAAAGACCCCACCTCCTAATTCCATCACTTTGAGGGGGTTAGGATTTCAACATATGAATTTTGAAGACAAAAACATTCTATCTGGCAGTCTTGGATTTAAAGTAATGTGAGACTATCTAAAACTCTCTCTACTGATTTTGGCCATTAGTACTTATGCTCTGCAGGTAGAGGAAGATTTTTTTTTTTTTTTTTTTTTTTGCGGTACGCCGGCCTCTCACTGTTGTGGCCTCTCCCGTTGCGGAGCACAGGCTCCGGACGCGCAGGCTCAGCGGCCATGGCTCACGGGCCCAGCCGCTCCGCGGCATGTGGGATCTTCCCGGAGCGGGGCACGAACCCATGTCCCCTGCATCGGCAGGCGGACTCTCAACCACTGCGCCACCAGGGAAGCCCAGAGGAAGATTTTTAATACAGGAGAAAAGCAATTAAATTGATACTGACCTTCAGATACTTTAGTTGGTGCCAGGCATATAAAGATTATTTTGTTTAGGAAACAATTAAAAGGCACTAGGCACTGTTATAACTGCTTTATAAATATTAACTCATTCAATTTTCCCAACAATTCTATGAACTAGGCTCAATTATTTCTTCCACTCTACATATGAAGAACTGAGGCACAGAGAGGTTAAATAGTTTGCCCAAGGTCACATGCTAAGAAGCAGCAGACTCTGGAGGAAAACCCAGGCCATCTGGCTCCAGAGCTCATGCTTTTATCCACCATACCAGATTGCCTCCTATTAATGGATGCACTGTTTTTTTCTGCCCTCCTCTTGGTGGGGAGCAGATCTGATTTCCTTCCCTCCACCTTAAAATAGGTAGTGGCTTTTCGAGGAGTGTTCGGGACCATGCTTTTGCTTTGGGGAGAAGATGGCCTTCCAGAGTCCCTTGGCTTGTGAGAATTAATAGGATCGCAGCACACGGGGGTATGATTGCAAATAGAAATACTGCTCTGTTCAAACAAATCTCTTTCTTGCTTCATGCCAAGAACTACAGTGTGTAAACTTACATTCAAATTGGCCTTGGTGCATGGAGCATTGTTTCTTCTATAACAAACCCTTGGCCTTGGTCAGATCTCCCCCCGTCTGAGATCCCAGTCAGGGAGTGTTCAGTAGGGCAGACGTGGCCCATGGCTCTGAGTTGTCAGGGGTCTGCCATGTCTTTGGGTGAGACGAGTGGAGACAGGTCAGTATCCCACCAGCAGCAGGCATCTCCTGTCTTCACTGAAACTGATTGAGTTTGGGTTGTTAATTCTCATATACCCCTTTCCTTGCTCCCTACTTAGATGTTCCTATGGCAGTTTTGTAACTCTTTTCTCTATCACTTATTCCTAAGGGTTGAACTCATCACTACCTCTACTAACCTCAACCCTGTCTGTGTCTCTATCACTTCTTTAAAAATCTCAAGAACATGATGTTTCTACACATCTATATCTCTAGGTATAAAACCATAAAGACTTAGAGTGTCAGAGCTAGAAGGGCCCTTAGAGATGATCTTCTCCCCTAACCCCTTCATTTTATAAATGAGGAGGCTGAGGCCCAGGGGAGGGTGTGGACCTGGAAGTGGAAGTGACTAAAACTGCTGCTGGGGACTTCCCTGGTGGCACAGTGGTTAAGAATCTGCCTGCCAGTGCAGGCGACACGGGTTTGAGCCCTGGTCCGGGGAGATCCCACATGCTGCAGAGCAGCTAAGCCCATGCGCCACAACTACTGAGTCTGTGCTCTAGAGCCCGTGAGCCACAACTACCGAGCCTGTGCTCTAGAGCCCACGAGCCACAAATACTGAGCCTGTGCACCACAACTACTGAAGCCCGCGTGCTGCAACTACTGAAGCCCGTGTGCCTAGAGCCCACGCACCACAACTACTGAGCCCATGAGCCACAACTACTGAAGCCCATGTGCTCTAGGGCCCGCGTGCCGCAACTACTGAGCCTGTGTGCTGCAACTACTGAAGCCCACGTACCTAGAGCCCGTTCTCCTCAACAAGAGAAGCCATCGCAGTGAGAAGCCCGCGCACCGCAACGAAGAGTAGCCCCCGCTCGCCACAACTAGACAAAGCCCGCACACAGCAACAAAGACCCAACGCAGCCAAAAATAAATAAAATTTAAAAAAAGTCAAAACTGCTGCTGAGGGTTGACCTGTGTCCCTAAGTCAGGGCTGTGACACTGATGAGCCACACTCACATGGATAAAATACTGGTATACTATGGCGTTGGCCTCCTAAGCAGTGCACTTGGCAGGGTCCAGACTAGTGTTCAGAGGGCCACGTGATTTAGTGAGTGTTCTGGGCTGGTGAGAAAAGGTTGCACCCCATGCTAAAGAGGAGAAATAATGATAGTTGCCAAACATCAAGCCCCTCCTCTAGGTCAGCTGTTGTGCTGTGTGCTTACGTGCTCAATTTGTGAGGCAACTAAGGGTTAACTATCACAGCTGTATTATCTCATTCTGAGCCTCACTGTAATCTTCCAAGGTTGGTTCCATTGTCTTTGTTTTACAGATGATAAACTGAGGCACAAATATATTAAATAACTTGCCAAGGCTCACAGACCAAGTAGTTGCAGACCCAGGATTCACACCGAGCTGACGTCACAGTCCACGTTAAACACTGAGCCATGTGGGCACTGCTTGGCCACAGTATGAGACTGTCAGATGTGCCCAGAAGTATGCCTGTATGTCCCCCCTTCACTAGTCTGAGGACAGGCTAGTCACTTTTGAGGACAGGCTGCCTGTGCTCTGACTCTGACTTGGCCTTGGCACTTGCCAGGCCACTGACAGAGACTGGAGTGTGGTGTGCTGACCTTGATGCTCCGTGTATGGTGGTTTGCTTGTCTGCCCTCCCTGTCCTATGAGGCTCACGTCAAGGCTACCAAGAGCAAGAACGGTCAACATCCAGGAAATCAGAACTCTGCAAAACTGAAAATTGTTCCCTTTTTCCTAGTCAGTTGGATCTACGCTTGCTAATTCTTTTGTGAACCAAATCAAACTGTTGTTCACATGAGTGCAGGTAAAACCAACGCTCACCTGGTTATGTCTTCTCTCTGGAGAAGAGTGAGCAGACACGTTCATCAGTCGTGTATGTAGTCAAATCATCTCTGAATTGGACCGGTTCCAAGATAACTTTCAGCTATAAAAGTACACAATTCTGCGGGTGAAGATTGGGAATACTCAGCGTTTTTGCAATTTCCACCAACTGCCAAAAAAATTTTCAAGCCCAACCTCAAGAATTTCATAGTCCCAGACCCCAGTGTTTCACTACAAAGAAGTGGCAAATATTGATAGAATTTGATATTTGTTGCCCTACATTCAGAAGAACACCAGTGGTTTTAAATATTACAAACATGTTATTTTTAGAGGCCCCTAACCTCTTACTCACTCTAGGTTTAGAAGGCTGATCTAAATAAATAAATAAATAGCAATGGCTTCTGCTTAAATTAGGTCTATCTCAGTTTCCATGGCATCCAATCTGTTAGCGTCAACATTCTCGCCTGGATCTGTGCTTAGCCTTTGGGATGGCAATGTTTGCTTTCAGGTTTATAGGACATATCATAGCTCAATGAATTCCATTATACTCAAGGAAAGAGAGGATTTGTGGAAGCCCATAGGTGATGCTGTCTTTGATTCCTGGCGTCAGTGTTTGGTCCTAGCCTTCACATGACTCTGTGGGTAACTGGGATTTGATAGAATCACAGATGATGAATTTTTGGTAAGTGCTCGGTCTCTAGCTACATTGGTCTATAGCAGCCTCTGCAGGTAACGTTCTGTGGTTGACCCTAATAAAAAGGTACCCCAGGGAAATAATTGCAATGCCGAGAGTATGGAAGCAACCAGGGTTTGGACAATGTGTAAATCTTCACTTTACCCTTCAAGAAGCTTAACTGCAAGGTGAAAACCTTTTCATGTATCAGTGGGTCCACACTAAATTTATTTCCTCAAGCAAATAGACAAACAGGTAACCATACAAACAGTACCTTTGTAGGCCTTCCTTAGAATGGGAGGAAAATATAGTGAAACTGATATGTGCAATTTCAAAAGAAACTAGCAGGAAGGAAAGTGTAGACTTATATGTTAAAATATACATGACAGTGTGAAATAAAAGAATGTGTAGCAAGTTTAGCAGGTGGAAGGGCCATTGTTCTTCTTTGGACATGTCACGTAAAAATGATATTCCACTTAGAAAATATATATGCAAGTCCCACATTTTATAATGACTCCTGACTCTCAAAGTTTATTCATAGTGTTTTTTAAATCAGGTGACGTCTCTTAAACCTCATGTCTTCAGTTTCTTTTTAAAATTGTCATTTTTAATCAGATTGCAATTGGAACAGCATCTCTGGGAAGATCAATCTAGATAGGTCTTTACACTTAACTTCCTTGTCTTTCACAGGAAAAGTCTGCATGGGAACACTTCTTAATCTGGGCTCCATGGATGGGCTTCATGGCAGTCTCTAAGCTCCAGGCAACTGTATGCAAATTGTGTGTGTATGTGTGTGTGTGTGTGTGTGTGTAAATACATACGTGCAGTGTTCTGAAGAAAGTGTCTATGGCTTTTCTCAGATTCTACGATGTTCATGGGAAAATTGAGAATTTCTGAGTTAGATGCTTTCCGAGTTCCTGTGTGACTTTAAAGTTCAAAGAGATTTGCTAAGCAGATTCATTACAGCTCTTCCTTAGTTGAGGGGAGAGTGATAGGAAATTCAACAGGTAGCCCAGTGAACGCCTTTTCATATTTGCCATCATCAAGCATAATTGAAGGTCTAACTATGTAATGAGATAATCTAATGTATGATCTTAAATTGGAGACAGCAAGAGTAGTAAAGACTAATAATTTGCAAGCCCTAATAATTTAAAGTTGTTAGCAACACTGAAAGATCTTCGAGCCCAGTTTATTTTCATTTCTGTTTATTATCATGCTAACTGCCTACTTTTCATTCTTTTTGCATATCCACGGATATCCTGTGGACTTTCAGAGTGAGCTATAGCCAAATACAGAATAAACATGGGAGGGAGACGAGATGAGAATGAAGCTGACTATGATTGCAACTAGGTCAAATCTATTAATATGTGAGATTTATGTCTCTCGTGGTGGAAGCTGCAAATCCTTTTGCATAACATTTCCTCTGGCTTTGATAGAAAATTTCTCACTCAGAATACTTCAAAACCAGCATTTTAATTTTTATCACCCCTGAAAATTTCATTCTTAAACAGGAGTACAAAGTTATCATGATGAAATAGATGTCATTGGATTCCATCACTTTGCCTGGTGTGGAGTGCTCTCCCCCTCCCTCCGTCTCCCTCTCCCTCTCCCTCCCTCCCTCCCTCCCTCCCTCCCTCTCTCTCTCTCTCTCTCTCTCTCTCTCTCTCTCTCTCTCTGATTCTCTCTGTCTCTCTCTGTCTCTCTAATTAATTTTGCTGCTGCCTATCAGAAATGTGCCTGTGAAGTTGGGGGGGTTAGAGGACGGAGCTAATGAGAACCAAAGTCATGGTTTCAGTCTCTGTAAGAGTATTAACTTCGTTATGTTTCCTGGCTGTGAACTCTACCCCAATCCTGGCCAGAGGACTCTTGGGGTCAAGGGAATCCAGGGAAGAGAGGAGATGATTCAGTGTAAACCCATTCCGCATGACTAGAGAGACAGCTCAAAGAACACCCATTGCAGAATCTCCCAGTGTCAGTGTTGGGAAGAATCTCAGGGCTCTTCTCTTTTTCCTCCCCATCTGATATGCAGTAATTTTGTAAAGGGGTTATTCAGTCTTTTCTTGAATGGCTCCAGTGACAGAGAACTCATTGCTTTCCAGTCCCAACCATTCAATCTTTTTTTACAAAAATTTTATTTTATTGAAGTATAATTGATTTACAATGTGTTAATTTCTGCTCTACGGCAGAAATTAGTTATATATAATCTCTTTCATATTCATTTCCATTATGGTTTATCACAGGATATTGAATATAGTTCCCTGTGCTATACAGTAGCCAACCATTTCATCTTGAAGCAGTTCTGATAAATTGTTTCTTATGTGAATTACAACCTTCTGTCATTCTGTAAACTGATTCTAGGCCTTCCCTGTGGGATCCACAGAATAAGACTCCAACCCAATCATTTACAAGTTGAAAAGTAGCAAAGGAGTTGAAGTTGGTGCTTCTGGCTTTACCTCCACATTGCCATTCTTATTGGCTTAGTCAGCAGAGAGAGCCCTTGCTCAGAAAGCAAGCATTTAAGCAGAGGTTTTGATTCCTTTATATAAAGCATTTGGTATAGCATTTAGGGAGTGAGTCTAAATTAACTTTCAGTTTTTGAGACCAGTTTCACAGATAGCACACACAGCTAGGTGATACAATAGGGATTACTAGAGAGCTATCCACCAACTCTCAGCCTGCAAAGAAGATTGCAATGGGGCACTGCCTCTGGGCTGGAGATTTGGGACATTTATGGGTAGTCCAGACCCATCTGTCATTGCTTCGCCAGAGAGCCTATTGGAGAGACCTTTGAATGACAAGATTGACTTTTAATCCCATCAGAAGACATGTACTCATTCATTCATCCATTGAAAAGGCATTTATGGAGGGCTTTCTATGCCCTAGATGTTAGGGATACGATGATGGCCCACTGAGGGGGGGTATATACATCAAATAAAGAATTACCCAAAGTAATAGATGATTCTAAACCGTGATTAGTGATAGAAGGGAAAGTTACAGATTATTTTCAGAGCAGGTCTGACTTAGTTGAGGTTTTCAAGGAAGGCTTGCCTGACATTTGAGTTAACATATAAAGGATGAATAGGAATAAACAGTAAAGGATGCAGAGATGGGGGAAGCATTCCAGACAGAGGCAACAGCATCGGCAGACGGCCCGTGGGAGAGAGGTGTAAGAGAAAGCACAGAATATTCAAGGAACTGAGAGAGGGCTGCTCTTGGTGAAATTCAGAGACTAGGGTATGGTATAAGGTGAAGATGGAGAGGTCATAGGGCCAGTCCGTGAAGGGCCTGGCAGTCTGGAAAGCCCTGTGCAACTCTTGTCTTCTGTAGTTTCCCTCACAAAGTCTCTGCTCTTTTCAGCAAATGCCATGATCATTCCTCACCTTCAGTTCTTTCCTTGTACTGTTCTTGTCCCGGGAACATTCTCCCTATCATCCTTCTCTTACGCAAAGCCTTACTCATCTCGTTCCCTGAACTTTGGCATCCAGAAAGTGGAGGTGGAAGGCAAAGGGCTCTCATGTATATTACACACTTGCTCTTCACCGAGCATCGTGCTGAGTCCTTCATACGTATGATCTTTAACACCCCTGCCCTAACACTGTGAGGTAATGCCCTTCCTACCATCTTACCGAGGAGGAAATTGGCACTCAGAAATCTTGAATACTTGGTCCAATGTCATATAGCTTAACTAATAAACCCAGATGAAAATTCAGGCTTGCCTGACTCCAAAGATACTGCTCTTTCTTACACATCAAGTTGCTTCTATCGCCCTTCTCATTGTTCATTAACCTCCCAGTAGAAGTGCCCTGGCTGTTCTCATTTTGACGTTAAAATTACCATTTGAAACATCAGTTGCTGGTATCAGTGGGAGGACATCCAGTGCGGGTCTAAGTTCCTGGGCATAAGAGCCCCATTCGTGGTTCGTAATGCTCTTATAGCCACAAGGAAGCAGATGCCGTCATTCCACACAACATCTACTTTGCTATCACCTCTTGAAAGTAGGCACTTAATGCAAGTGTTTGTCAGAATTTTCTAAAGAAATTTACATAACCTTTATGAAGTTCATCTACCTATTGACCAGTCTGGGCACAAAGTCACAGTCAAAGAAAGAAGATTCTGAACATCAAGAAAAAGATGTAAAAAACAATGTAATTAGCATTATAGATGTTGTCTCAGAAGTATCCAAAGGTCCCCATTCCAATCTCAGTGTACGCCACACCTTCATGAAGTTCTTTCTAAAACTTCTTCCTCCCTGTCTTTCTCTCTCAATTGCTTACCCCCAGTACAGGTGCCCCAAACTCTCTCATTTTTCTTTCTCAACCTCTCCAAAACCTTCCCCAAACCTAGCCTGTGCTGCCTACTCTGGTCTTGTTCTTTCCTCTCATCTTCAGGATTTATTCCTCTCTTTCTTGCCAGTACCTTTCTGCTCTGTCCAATGTAAATCCTTCGAGTGGTCTCAGTGGTCAGGATGGCAGAAAAAGGATCTTTACAAATCGGGATGAGCAGGAGATGACCTGAATGTCTAAATGTTTTCATTTAGGTAGTAGTTCATTTTTTTCCTTCACATTTATTTTTCTGTGTCCATTTCAAAATTCTTTCAACTTAAAGTAGTAACAGTATCCAAAGCGATCTGTAGTTTGTTTTCCGTTTCATCTTCTTGCCAGAGCCTGTCAGTACTCATGGACAGCCCCGAGCTACCCTACACTTCTCAGCATCCCTTTGCAGCTGGATTGGCCATGGACTAGTTCTAGTCTATGGAGTTTGAGTGGAAATGACATGTGTCACTTGTGCACCTAGATGGGTGAGTATCCAGTTTGCCTTTTCCAAACTCTTGCCCCTGTTTGCTGTCTGGATAACACTAGTGTGACCTTGAAGCCACCAGATGGAAGCACTCTGAGTCCTTGAGTCACTGCCTGGAAGAGAATTAATCCACATCCGACTGTAATGTGAGTGAGAAATAAACCATTGTTGCATTGTTTGTTTTAGTAGCTAGTGCTAATTAAGCTAATATATTATTTTTTTATATTTTAGTTAAACTCATTAATAAGTTTGTAATTGTAATGAAGTCCACTTTATCAATCTTTTCATCTGTAGTTAGTACTCTTTATGCTCTAAGAAATTTTTGCCTACCCCAAGGTCATGGAGGTATTTTCTGATACTTTATTTCAGAAGTTTTATTGTTTTGCCTCTTACATTTAGGTCTACCACCTATCTCAAGTTAATTTTTGTATACAATTCGAGGGTCATGGTTAACTTTCCATATGGATATGCAATTAACCCAGCACCATATATTGAAAAGATCATCCCTCTCTCCCTGGGTTTCAGTAGCGCCTTCACTGAGTATCACATGTAGCAGACAGTCTCTAAAATGGCTCCATGGATCCCCACATTCTTTTTTTTCTTTTTTCTTTTTTTGGCTGCACCACGTGGCATGCAGGATCTTAGTTCCCTGACCAAGGATCGAACCTGTGCCCTCAGCAGTGAAAGCCCGGCATCCTACTGGACTGCCAGGGAATTCCCAGTGACTCACTTCTCATGAACAGTATATGGCAAAAGTGACTGGAGTCTCTGTGATTAGGTTACAAAAGACCACGACTTCCATTTACTCTCTCTTTCTCTCCCTCTTCAGTAAAGAATTTTGTATTCTCGCCTTGTAATCTGGTGTGCGCTGTGCTGAGGTTGGAGGGAAGGGATGTCATGGGTCTGCAAATGGTATAGTTTGGTTGATATTGCTCAGAAGAAGATGGTGCCGGAAAGGTATCCCCCTGACAGTTGGATTATTAGGGGGTGCCTCTACTGGTTACCTGCAGGAGAAGACATCACAAACAAGCGCTCAGGTGCAAGAGACAATCAAACCGAATCCCCTGGTGCTGTGCTAGGTTGGCAAGGATGCCTTTTATGTCAAAAAGGGGAGAGCCTACCACATCTGGGTTACATGACAGGAAGCCTAATTTATTCAGCTTTTGTTATCTGGAGCTAATCTTCTGTCAAAAGTATTACCACATATAAAATAGACTTATTTTTTCTGTTTTTATAAGATTCTGCTTAAGAAAAGTCTGAGGTGTCAAATTTCATTTTCCAGCAGTGTCAGTTTACTGCAAGATAAGATGTAAATCAAATAAATATTTCTTTGTCCCTATCCCTGTCATCCCTCCTCCCATCTGGACACAAGACATATATTTAGCATATCAGCGAGAGAGATGGGTGGGCGGGGCTTGCAAAAGAATCAACATGCCTTTAGCTAGAGACTTACTACATTCATCGTTGGAAGAGGAAGAGAAAAAACAGAAAAAGAAATGGCTCGTTCAAAGTCCAAATTCTTATTTTATGGATGGAAAATGTCCAGGTTGCTGCAGGATTGCCAGGGTTTGTAGCCATTCCCACGTGGTGATGCTTTGTGTAGGTTGTTCAACAGAGTTGTGCCAGCTGATGGGAGGAAAGGCCAGGCTCACAGAAGGGTGTTCATGTAGAAGAAAGCAACACTAATGATCCCCACAACTTCCTGAATTTGGGTGGTATCGCAGAAAGCCTTATTGGTTGTGTAATTCTAGTTAATCTGTCAAGATAAGGTAATGATGTTTAATTCTGTAAGGTCTACAACAGTGATCTCCTATTTTGGTGTCAGCTTGTCAGTACTTTTTGATTATGGGCAAAAGCCAAGAACATAAATTTTCAGAGTCCAGAGAACTTGCTGCTTTTCTTCCTGATAAGTAAGCTAGTCCGCTGCTGCGTCACCTTTCTCCTGATTTAAGAACAAGGTTCCAAACACCAGGGGCACAAGTCACAGTGGTGGCTGGAGTGTGGCTGATTTTATCATGGGAAAATTTCAATCAAACCAGTTCCTCTCATTTTATTTCACAATTTCCCGGGGTCCCAGGAATTCCCCAGTCCTCTAATTCTGGCGGGAGGAGCAGAAGGTATTTTTCAGTCTCCATTTTGCCGTTTATTCACCTAATGCGCTTGGGTGCATCCTTAGCCCCATCCTCTTCACTGGGCATGTGCTGCTGCTCACAGACAGAGTGCAGGGCTCCCAGATTCCATCAGAGTCTGTACAAAGGGAGGGTCACATGAAAAAGAAGGGAGAGCTTCACTTAGTCTCTTTGGGCTGGGTTATGTCTTTCTTGCGAAGGATTGCCAGGGAGGGGAAAGCACTAGGGAGGCCCTTTGCCACTTCAGGCGAAAGCAAAATAGAGCAATTTCACTTCCATTTCCTGGGAGCATGGCACGATCCCGAGCCCCTTACATCCTGTCATTTAATCCTCACTACAACTCTGTGAGGCAGATAGTATTATTTCAGATAAGAAACCGGGTTACACACAGAAAAATTAAGAACTGGTATGAAATTGCATAGTTAGCAAGTAGTAAATCCAGGGTTTGAACCCAAGTCTGTCTGATTCCAAGGTCCATTCGCATAACTCATGTGATGCTGAGTTGTTACAGTAATTTGATGTTCAAGGGAGCAAACGGTAGTACATTTCACAGTGAAAATATGCAGCCGTTACAAAAATGATAAAAACATGGAAAGGTATCCAATATATATTTTTAAAATTTTTATATTAAAAATGCCCAACAATCACCTACTACATGTCAGCCACAGTTCTAGGTGCCAGGGAATACAAATACCCTGCCCTCACGGAGCTTGTCACTGGAAGGTTCGGCTCGGGCAATAAACTAGCACCAACACTGTCATTACTGCTTGCAGTAACTGCAGTGAACAAAATGAAATGGAGCTCTGGGATTGGAGGGGGTCTTTCAGCTTGGGTAGAGCGGGAAGGCCTCTCCAAGGAGGTGAGATCTAAGTGACGAGAAGGAGGCAGGCATTGTGCATTTCAGGGGATGGGGGACGGCAAGTACAAGCGCACCGAGAAGGGGAGAGCACATATATTGCTGGGACAGAAAGAAGGGAACTGGGGCTCAGGAGTTGTGGGCAGACTGGGGGCAGCAGTGGGGGAGTGGTAGGAGATTTTAGGGGCTAGCAGGGGCCAGATCATACAGGACCCAGCAGGCCACATTAAGGAGTTTGGATTTTATTTTTAGCACTGTGGAAAACCAGTGCTGTGTTGTAAGTAGGGAAGGAATATGATCTGGCTGCTTCGTAAGGATTGAAATGCGGCAGCGCAAGAAGGGCAACAAATGAAGAGGACATAAGCAGTCTACCTGAAAAAGAATTCAGAATAATGATAGTAAAGATGATCCAAAATCTTGGAAATAGAATAGAGAAAATGCAAGAAACATTTAACAAGGACCTAGAAGAACTAAAGATGAAACAAGCAATGATTAACAACACAATAAATGAAATTGAAAATTCTCTAGATGGGATCAATAGCAGAATAACTGAGGCAGAAGAATGGATAAGTGACCTGGAAGATAAAATAGTGGAAATAACTACTGCAGAGCAGAATAAAGAAAAAAGAATGAAAAGAACTGAGGACAGTCTCAGAGACCTCTGGGACAACATTAAACACACCAACATTCGAAATATAGGGGTTCCAAAAGAAGAAGAGAAAAAGAAAAGGACTGAGAAAATATTTGAAGAGATTATAGTTGAAAACTTCCCTAATATGGGAAAGGAATTAGTTAATCAAGTCCAGGAAGCACAGAGAGTCCCATACAGGATAAATCCAAGGAGAAACATGCCAAGACACATATTAATCAAACTGTCAAAAATTAAATACAAAGAAAACATGTTAAAAGCAGCAAGGGAAAAACAACAAATAACACACAAGGGAATCCCCATAAGGTTAACAGCTGATCTTTCAGCAGAAACTCCGCAAGCCAGAAGGAACTGGCAGGACATATTTAAAGTGATGAAGGAGAGAAACCTACAACCAAGATTACTCTACCCAGCAAGGACCTCATTCAAATTTGATGGAAAAATTAAAACCTTTACAGACAAGCAAAAGCTGACAGAGTTCAGCACCACCAAACCAGCTTTACAACAAATGCTAAAGGAACTTCTCTAGGCAAGAAACACAAGAGAAGGAAAAGACCTACAATAATGAACCCAAAACAATTAAGAAAATGGGAATAGGAACATACATATCGATAATTACCTTAAATGTAAATGGATTAAATGCTCCCACCAAAAGACACAGACTGGCTGAATGGATACAAAAACAAGACCCTTATATATGCTGTCTACAAGAGACCCACTTCAGACCTAGAGACACATACAGACTGAAAGTAAGGGGATGGAAAAAGATACTCCATGCAAATGGAAACCAAAAGAAAGCTGGAGTAGCAATTCTCATATCAGACAAAATAGACTTTAAAATAAAGAGTATTAGAAGAGACAAAGAAGCACACTACATAATGATCAAGGGATCGATCCAAGAAGAAGATATAACAATTGTAAATATTTATGCACCCAACATAGGAGCACCTCAATACATAAGGCAAATGTTAACAGCCATAAAGGAGGAAATTGACAGTAACACTTCATAGTAGGGGACTTTAACACCCCACTTTCACCAATGGACAGATCATCCAAAATGAAAATAAATAAGGAAACAAAAGCTTTAAATGATACATTAAACAAGATGGACTTAATTGATATTTATAGGAAATTCCATCCAAAAACAGCAGAATACACATTTTTCTCAAGTGCTCAAGGAATATTCTCCAGGATAGACCATATCTTGGGTCACAAATCAAGCCTTGGTAAATTTAAGAAAATTGAAATTATATCAAGTATCTTTTCCAGCCACAACGCTATGAGACTAGATATCAATTACAGGAAAAGATCTGTAAAAAATATAAACACATGGAGGCTAAACAATACACTACTTAATAACGAAGTGATCACTGGAGAAATCAAAGAGGAAATCAAAAAATACCTAGAAACAAATGACAATGGAGACACGACGATCCAAAACCTACAGGATGCAGCAAAAGCAGTTCTAAGAGGGACGTTTATAGCAATACAGTCTTACCTTAAGAAACAGGAAACATCTCGAATAAACAAGCTAACCTTGCACCTAAAGCAATTAGAGAAAAAAGAACAAAAAACCCCACAGTTAGCAGAAGGAAAGAAATCGTAAAGATCAGATCAGAAATAAATGAAAAAGAAAAGAAGGAAACAATAGCAAAGATCAATAAAACTGATCTTTGAAAAGATAAACAAAATTGATAAACCATTAGCCAGACTCATCAAGAAAAAAAGGGAGAAGACTCGAATCAATAGAATTAGAAATGAAAAAGGAGAAGTAACAACTGACACTGCAGAAATACAAAAGGTCATGAGAGATTACTACAAGCAACTCTATGCCAATAAAATGGACAACCTGGAAGAAATGGACAAATTCTTAGAAACGCACAACCTGCCAAGACTGAATCAGGAAGAAATACAAAATATGAACAGACCAATCACAAGCACTGAAATTGAAATTGTGATTAAAATTCTTCCAACAAACAAAAGCCCAGGACCAGATGGCTTCACAGGCAAATTCTATCAAACATTTAGAGAAGAGTTAACACCTATCCTTCTCAAACTCTTCCAAAATTTAGCAGAGGGAGGAACACTCCCAAACTCATTCTATGAGGCCACCATCACCCTAATACCAAAACCAGACAAGGATGTCACAAAGAAAGAAAACTACAGGCCAATATCACTGGTGAACACAGATGCAAAAATCCTCAACAAAATACTAGCAAACAGAATCCAATAACACATTAAAAGGATCATACACCATGATCAAGTGGGGTTTATTCCAGGAATGCAAGGATTCTTCAGTATACGCAAATCAATCAGTGTGATACACCATTATTAACAATTTGAAGGAGAAAAACCATGTGGTCATCTCAATAGATGCAGGGAAAGCTTTTGATGAAATTCAACACCCATTTATGATAAAAACCCTCCAGAAAGTAGGCATAGAGGGAACTTTCCTCAACATACTTAAGGCCATATATGACAAACCCACAGCCAACATTGTCCTCAATGGTGAAAAACTGAAAGCATTTCCACTAAGATCAGGAACAAGATAAGGTTGCCCACTGTCATCACTCTTATTCAACATAGTTTTGGAAGTTTTAGCCACAACAATCAGAGAAGAAAAGGAAATAAAAGGAATCCAAATCGGAAAAGAAGAAGTAAAGCTGTCACTGTTTGCAGATGACATGATACTATACATAGAGAATCCTAAAGATGCTACCAGAAAACTACTAGAGCTAATCAATGAATTTGGTAAAGTAGCAGGATACAAAATTAATGCACAGAAATCTCTGGTATTTCTATACACTAATGATGAAAAATCTGAAAGTGAAATCAAGAAAACACTCCCATTTACCCTTGCAACAAAAAGAATAAAATATCTAGGAATAAACCTACCTAAGGAGACAAAAGACCTGTATGCAGAAAATTATAAGACACTGATGAAAGAAATTAAAGATGATACAAATAGATGGAGAGATATACCATGTTCTTGGATTGGAAGAATCAACATTGTGAAAATGAATCTACTACCCAAAGCAATCTACAGATTCAATGCAATCCCTATCAAACTACCACTGGCATTTTTCACAGAACTAGAACAAAAAAATTTCACAATTTTTATGGAAACACAAAAGATCCCGAATAGCCAAAGCAATCTTGAGAATGAAAAATGGAGCTGGAGGAATCAGGCTCCCTGACTTCAGACTATACTACAAAGCTACAGTAATCAAGACAGTATGGTACTGGCACAAAAACAGAAATATAGAGCAATGGAACAGGTTAGAAAGCCAGAGATAAACCCACGCACATATAGTCACCTTATCTTTGATAAAGGAGGCAGGAAGGTACAGTGGGGAAAGGACAGCCTCTTCAATAAATGGTGCTGGGAAAAGTGGACAGGTACATGTAAAAGTTTGAGATTAGATCACTCCCTAACACCATACCCAAAAATAAGCTCAAAATGGATTAAAGACCTAAATGTAAGGCCAGAAACTATCATACTCTTAGAGGAAAACATAGGCAGAACACTCTATGACATAAATCACAGCAAGATCCTTTTTGACCCACCTTCTAGAGAAATGGAAGTAAAAAGAAAAATAAACAAATGGGATGTAACCAAACTTCAAAGCTTTTACACAGCAAAGGAAACCATAAACAAGACCAAAAGACAACCCTCAGAATGGGAGAAAATATTTGCAAATGAAGCAACTGACAAAGGATTAATCTCCAAAATTTATAAGCAGCTCATGCAGCTCAATAACAAAAAACCAAACAACCCAATCCAAAAATGCGCAGAAGACCTAAATAGACATTTCTCCAAAGAAGTTATACAGACTGCCAACAAACACATGGAAGAATGCTCAACATCATTAATCATTAGAGAAATGCAAATCAAAACTACAATGAGATATCATCTCACACCAATCAGAATGGCCATGATCAAAAAATCTAGAAACAATAAATGCTGGAGAGGGTGTGGAGAAAAG
This sequence comes from Leucopleurus acutus, assembly GCF_964270905.1. Taxonomy (NCBI): domain Eukaryota; kingdom Metazoa; phylum Chordata; class Mammalia; order Artiodactyla; family Delphinidae; genus Leucopleurus; species Leucopleurus acutus. The sequence continues at coordinate 119,437,459 of NC_139148.1, read as the reverse complement.
GGAACACTCTTGCAGTGCTGGTGGGAATGTGAATTGGTACAGCCACTATGGAGAACAGTATGGAGGTTCCTTAAAAAACTACTAATAGAACTACCATTGCTGTCATAACCCAGCAATCCCAGTACTGGGCATATACCCTGAGGAAACCATAATTCAAAAAGAGTCATGTACCAAAATGTTCATTGCAGCTCTATTTACAATAGCCAGGAGACAGAAACAACCTAAGTGTCCATCATTGGAGGAATGGATAAAGAAGATGTGGCACATATATACAATGGAATATTACTCAGCCATAAAATGAAACGAAATTGAGCTATTTGTAATGAGGTGGATGGACCTAGAGTCTGTCATACGGAGTGAAGTATGTCAGAAAGAGAAAGACAAATACCGTATGCTAACACATATATATGGAATTTAAGGGAAAAAAATGTCATGAAGAACCTAGGGGTAAGACAGGAATAAAGACACAGACCTACTAGAGAATGGACTTGAGGATATGGGGAGGGGGAAGGGTAAGCTGGGACGAAGTGAGAGAGTGGCATGGACATACATACACTACCAAACGTAAAACGGATAGCTAGTGGGAAGCAGCCGCATAGCCCAGGGAGATCAGCTCGGTGCTTTGTGACCACCTAGATGGGTGGGATAGGGAGGGTAGGAGGGAGGGAGACACAAGAGGGAAGAGATATGGGAACATATGTATATGTATAACTGATTCACTTTGTTATAAAGCAGAAACTAACACACCATTGTAAAGCAATTATACTCCCATAAAGATGTAAAAAAAAAGTCTATAACTTTACAAAAAAGTCATTTTTAATGCTTACAATAGATGAATTTTGTATTATGTAAATTATCCTGCCATAGAAGTGTTAAAACTTAAATAAACATTTTTATAAAGGCTGACGGAGGCCCAGTCTGGGAAGCACGTTTGTCCTAATGCACCGGAGACACCAGGGCAGGCGAGAGGCACCCAGTCAACGGCAAACGGCCAGATCTTGGAAACCTCTTTATCATCATAGTTAAAAATGTCTTTACCCCCTACCCAGAGACACCAGAGCAGTTTAGGGCGTCAGCAAGGGAATCTCAACATACCCTTCCCTTCCCCCACTGGGAACACCTTGTAGCCTGACCTTATGAAACCCTCAGTCATCAGCAGCAGGAAACATAGGAAGCCCCCGGGGGCACCAGATAAATGAAGCTGACCAACGTAATACCACAGAGTCTCTGAAAACAAACTGCCATTTGAACCACAGCCCACAAAATTAGGTCAGGACCTTATGCTAAACTAAAACAGGGTGAACGCCTGCCGAAATAAAAGAATTATATAGTTCTCAGAGTCCTAAATTAATGAACAAAATGTCCAGGATACACTTGAAAACCACCCATCATAACAAGAACCAGAAAATCACAACGTGAATGAGGAAAAGCAATTAACTGATGCCAACACTGAGATGAATCAGATGTTGGAATTATCTGATGAGGATTTCAAAGCAGCTATCATAAAAATGCTTCTGCAATCAATTACTAATTCTTTTGAAACAAATGAAAAAATAGAAGATCTCAGCAAAAAGTAGAAGTCATAAAAAAGAACCAAATGGAAATTATAGAACTGAAAATTCCAATAACTGAAATAAATAACTTGCTAAATGGGTTTAATGACAGAGGACATACACTTGAGGACAGAACCATAGCAGCCACCCATTTCGAACAACAGAGAGAAAATAGACTGAAAAGCAGCAGAGCCCGAGGGACCTGTGGGATAATAAAATATCCCAATGTTTGTATAATCGGTGCCTCAAAAGGATAGGCGATAGGGAGGCTGAAAGAGTATTTGAAGAAACAATGGCTGCAAAGTTCTAATTTGGCAAAAGACACAAGGCTACAGGCCCAAGAAGCTGAGTGAACTATAAATAGGAAAATCAAAGAAAGATGCTAAGACACTTCATAGTTAAACTTTGGAAAAATAAAGACAAAGAAAAAAATCTCAAAAGCAGCCTGAGAGCAATGACATATTACCTAGGGGGGCACACCAATTCAAAAATGTATTTCTCGTCTGAAAACATAGAGGCCGGAAGTGACACAACATTTTTCAAATGCAGAGAGAAAAGAATTGTCAGCCGCAAGTTCTGTTTCAGGTATCGTTCAGGAATGAAGAGAAAACAAAAACATTTTCAGGCAAGGGAAAACTAAAAGAATTTTTCACTAGCAGACATGCCATTAAATATTGGCTAAAGGAAATTCTTCAAACAGGAAGATAATGATAAAAGAATGAAATTTGAAGCATCAGGAAGGAAGAAGGATTAACAATGGAAAGAGCAGAAATATGCGTACATATAGTAAACTGTTTTCCTCAGGAGTTTTATAAAGCATTATTAGTGATTAAATACAATATAATAACACCATCTAATACTCAAAATAATGATATTTAAAAGTGGGGAGGGTAGAGAGACCTAACCGAGAGTGAGGTTTCCACATTTGAAATGGTAAAAAGTTGATACCAGAAAACTTTTGTAAGGCACATATTTATAATGTAATACACCAAGCAACTACTACACTTGTGTAGTGAAAACTACACAAAGAGAGACTCAAGAACACTTAATGAATCAAGATGGGATTAAAAAAATGTCTAACTGGCCCACAGGAAGGCAAGGAAAGAGGAACAGAGGAATGGGAACCAAAAGGATTAAAAAAAGAAAGCAAATAATAAAACAACAAATTCAAGTGCTAACATATCCATAATTACATGAAATATAAAGGGTGTGAATACAACAATTAAAAGACAAAGATTACACAAGTAAAAAAACATGATACAAATATATACTCCTTACAAAACTTTAATGCTTTTCTAGTTTCTTGATGTAGGAACTTAGGTTTTTTTGATTTGAGACCTATGCTTATTTCTAATGTAAGCATTTAGTGGCTTAAATTCCTTCTCAACACTATTTTTGAATGTCATGAGTCAATTCAATGGCATAAATAAGTTGAAAGTAAAAGGATGGAAAAAGATGTAAATTGCAGATATTAACTTTAAAAAGCAGGTGTGGCTATAGTAATATCTAATAAAATAGTCTTCCAATTTAAAAAATCACTACAGAGAATTCTGTGGGAGTCCAATGGTTAGGACTACACTTTTCCACTGCAGGGAGCACAGGTTCGATCCCTGGTCAGGGAACTAAGATCGTGCAAGCTGCGTGGCATGGCCAAAAATAAAGAAGTTAAATAAATAAATAAATAATTGCTACAAAGAGGGACATTATATAATAGGATCAATCACTGAGGAAGATATTACAATCCTAAAGGTGTGCATACCCAAAATCAGAGTCTCAAAATATATGAAGCAAAAACTGATGGAGTTGAAAATAGAAATAGGCAAATCCACAATTATAGTTGGGAACTCTAAAACCTCCACTCTCAGCAACAGATAGAACTTCCTCACAGAAAATCAACAAAGATATAAAAGATTTGAGCAATGCTATAAACCAATCAGGATCAAATTGACATATACAGAAGATTCTGTCCAACAACAACAGAATGCACATTTTTTTCAAGCATATGGAAAGGGAAAGGCCCTATGATAGATAAAACAATATTGACAAAGAATAAAGTGGGAGGAATTGCTCTACCTGGTAATAAGGCTTACTCTAAAGCTACAGTAATCAAGAAGACAGTGTTATATTGCTGGGTGGAGGGCTAAACACATTGGTCAATGGGATAGAATCAAGAATCCAGAAATAGACCCTCACAAATGTGCTCAGTTGCTTTTAACAAACGTACAAGAGTAATTCAGTGGAGGGATAGCCTTCTCAACAAGCAGCGCTGGAGCAATTGGACATCCACAGGCAAAACACAACAACAACAAAAACCTTTCAACTAAACGTCATACGTTATACAAAAATTACCACAAAACGGATCACAGACCTAAATGTAAAACATAGAACTATAAAAACTCTAGAAAGAACATAGGAGACAATATTTAGGAACTTGGGCTAGGCAAAGAGTTCTTAGACTTGACACCAAAAGCATGATCCATAAAAGGAAAAATATAAAAATGTAACCTCATCAAAATTAAAAACTTTTGTTCTGTGAAAGTCTGTGTGAAGAGGATAAACTATGGATTGGGAGAGAATATTTGCAAACAACATATCTGACAAAGGACTAGTATCAGGAACATATAAAGAGCTCTCAAGACTCAGCACTAAAACAAAAAAACAAAAAATCCAATTATAAAATGACCGAGAGACATCATGGAGAGACATTTCATCAAAGTGGATATACAGATAGCAAATAAGCACATGAAAAGATGTCCAACATCATTAGCCATCAGGGAAATACAGATTAAAACCAAAATGAAACATCACTACACATCTATCAGAATGGCTAAAATCAAAAACAGCGATAACAGCAAATGATGGTGAGGATTCAGAGAAACTGGCTCACTCCTACATTGGTGTGCGAACGCAAAATGGTACAACCACTTTGGAAACTAGTTTCGCAGAGTCTTTCATAAGTAAACATGCAGGACTACCCTGGTGGCACAGTGGTTGAGAGTCCGCCTGCCGATGCAGGGGACATGGGTTTGTGCCCCCGTCCGGGAGGATCCCACATGGTGCGGAGCAGCTAGGCCCGTGAGCCATGGCTGCTGAGCCTGCGCGTCCGGAGCCTGTGCTCCGCAACGGGAGAGGCCACAGCAGTGAGAGGCCCATGTACTGCAAAAAAAAAAAAAAAAAAAAAAAAAGTAAACATGCAATTATCATATAACCCACCAAGGGCACCCTTGGTCATTTATCCCAGAGAACTGGAAATTTATGTTCACACAAAAACCTGTACACACATGTTCATAGCATCTTTATTCTTAATAGGCAAAAACTGGGAACAGCTCAGATGTCCTTCAACAAGTGATGGTTAAAGAAACTGTGGCATATCCATACCATGGGCTACTACTCAACAGTTAAAAGGAATAAACTATTGAAACACACAACGTGGATAAACCCCTAGGAAATTACACTGAGTGGAAAAAAAGCCAATCCCCAAAAGTTAAAAAAGCACGATTCCATTTCTATAGCATTTTTTAAAATTTGTTTATTTATTTTTGGCTGCATTGGGTCTTTGTTGCTATGTGCGGGCTTTCTCTAGTTGCGGTGAGCGGGGGCTACTCTTTGTTGTGACGCATGGGCTTCTCACTGTGGTGGCTTCTCTTGTTGTGGAACACGGGCTCTAGGCACCTGGGCTTCAGTAGTTGTGGCACGCAGGCTCAGTAGTTGTGGCTCACGGGCTCTAGAGTGCAGGCTCAGTAGTTGTGGCGCATGGGCTTAGTTGCTCCACAGCATGTGGGATCTTCCCAGACCAGGGATCGAACCCATGTCCTCTGCATTGGCAGGCGGATTCTTAACCACTGTGCCACCAGGGAAGTCCCTCTATAGCATTTTTGAAAGGACAAAATTTTAGAAATGAAGGATAGATTAATGGTTACCAGGAATTAGAGACAGGAGAGCGGGCAGCAGGAGGGAAGTGGGTGTGGTTATAAAATGGCAACAGGAGGGACCTTTGTGTCCTTGGAACTATCCAGTATTTTGACTTTTGTGATGGATGCACAAACTTACACAGAAAGAAAAAAGAAGTGTAGCACTAAATGCAACACGTACACACACATACACACAAATGGGAACCATTAAAACCGGGAAATCGGAATAAGATTGGTGGATTATATTCATGTCAATAGCCTGGTTTATAGTTTTGTAACATGTTGCCATTTGGGTAAACTGAGCAAGGTGAGCAAGCAGTGTCTCTGTATTTCTTACAACTGCCTGGAATCTTCAGTTATCTCGATAAGAATTTCAATTAAACGTGCTACAGCAGAAATCTAGAGAAGAGATGAGGAAATTGGACTTAGGTGATGATGGAGCTCTTGCCAGGGTGTTATTCAGTGAAAAGAAACAAGGTCCAGGATAGCTTGTGTGGTGTGTTCCCACTTATGATTTAAAAGGATGCATCTATACATATTTGTATATCAACATTGAAAAGTACTGGAAGGGGACATAGGAAATTGTTGAAATAGTGGCCACTGGAAAGTCTAGCATGGGAGGAGACCCACTTTTGAAAATAGACCCTTTTGTGGTACTTTATTTATTTGTTTTTAATTGAAGTATAGTTGATTTACAATGTTGTGCCAGTCTTTGCTGTACAGCCAAGTGGATCAACAACAAGGTCCTTTATTTTTCTTTTAACCCTGTGCCTATATTGCTTGTGTTAATTTATACTAAAAAATACAGAGAAATGAGAATATCTTACATGAAATATAAACTTCAGTGTTTTTAAATATGAATTTATATATTCAGTGCTGTCATAATTATTACAGAGAATCTGTGGGGAAAATCTCACAGGGGGAAAACACATTTGCTAGTTTTGTTGGAGGAGGAAGCTTTCATCAAAAAATGATTGCCATTGCTCTGATATTCCTGAACCCCTAGACTCCGGGCCAGAGCCAACTGCAGAGGAAGCTATCACAGGGGAGTGGGATGAGTTCTGGTATCAGCTTGATGGTAGTTAAAAAAAAAAAAAGGTTCCTGACGGCACTGTATTTTGATGTCGAACTGTATGGAAGAAATAATTCTTTGTGCTAGCATTTTGCCATTTAATCCTGATCACTCTGATCACTGATCACAATTTAAATCTGTTCATGAAAACTGGCATATATAATTTAGAAGTTTATATCCTCCTAAATGCTCGCTTGTAAATATCAAGAATGTTGGCAATAGTTGGTGTCTAATATTTCCTACAGCCCACCAGCAGGGAAGAGAGGAACTGATGGGCAGATTGTAATAAGTCAGCTGCGCCTAAGTATGGGTGTGTCAGGACTCCTGAAAAGCCTGATCCATTCTGACTAAATGAGGAACAGCTAGGGAACAAGTCTGTGGTACAATTAATTGATGTATAAATGCTCTGAGACCTTTTGAGCTAAATGTAAGCCTCAGCCACATACAGAGGCAAGACTGCGCAAACAGGGGAATCTGTAAACAGCAAAGGTAGTGGGTCACACTTAGGTTACCTTGGGCTAATGTAATTTTGAAAATGTTTGGGTTTTTTTGACACTGATGAGAGATCTCTGTTAAATCACTACTCCACAGCAACATTTTCATCATAAAACCGATCTGTTTATGCCCTTATTTTTATTTTTACATCCTGCTCTATATCTTAGGAAGGCGTTGACAAGCAGCTGTTTAAAACAGAAGGAACAGCTATTAAAACACATACTCTGGGCCTCTGGCTCCCCCTTCACAGACCTCAAGGGCTGGAAGGCATCACTTTGCACTGACAGTGAAGTATCTCAAATAACTTTTGAGTTTGAGCAGCAAGTTGGACGATGATGCTGGTGAATTTTCACTGGTGAATATTTAAAGAAGAAATGCCACTAGTCATACACAAACCTGTTTATAAAATGGAGGAGGAGGTACACTTCATACATTTTTCTATAAAGCAGCAAAACCTTGATGCCAAAACGTTGCAAAGTAATTGGTTTGAAGAGAACTGCAAATCAATATACTTTGTGTACATAGATGCAAAAATCCTTAACAAAATATATAGTCGAAACCAGCAATATATTAAAAGAATAAAGGGAAAGGGGGGAAAAGTATGATCACGTCAATAGAGTAAGAAGATTTTGACAAAATCCAACACCTGTTCATGATAAACAACAACAAAACCTCAGCAGACTGGAAACAGAAAAAGCTACAGGTCTCATGATATTTATTGATGAAATACAAATACTTTCCCCTAAATTTAGAATTAGGCACAGATGCCCAGGCTCACCGCTTCCACTGAACATTGTTCTGGAAATCCTAACAAGTGCAATAAGGTAAAATAAAGGCATAAATATTAGAAAGGAAAGTTTAAAAGCACCTGTATTTGCATACAACATGATTGTTTATGTAGAAAATTCTAAGGAATCTGCAAAATCATTCTTCAAACAAATAAGTGAGTCTACCAAGTTGACATGACTCAATTTACAAAAAGAGTAGTATATATTTATAGTGACCCAAAACATTTGGGAAAAAATTTAAGCAAACAATTCTATTTACAATAGCATCAAAACTATAACATAATTTAGGAAAAATATAACAGATGTATGTGAGCTCTACTTTGAAGAGTGTAAAAATTGCTGGATAAAGACTAAATATTATTAAGATGTTCATTCTCTCCAAATTAATTGCTAGATCATATAATAAAATAAAATCCTGGAAGGTTCTTTTGAAAAAATTGACAAGCTGTTTCTACAGATTTCCCCATTTTTACTGATGTATAGTTGACAAAAACTATATATATTTAAGGTGTATGATGATATTTTGATATACATAATACATTTTGAAATAATAGCCAAACTCAAGCTAATTAACATATTACCTCACATAGTTACTTCTTCCTTCCTCCCTCCCTCCTTCCCTCCCTCCCTTTCTTCCTTCCTTTCTTTCTTTCTCTTTCCTCTCTTTAGTGGTAAGAACACTTAAGATCTTCCTTCTTAGCAAATTTCAAGTATATAATACAACATTGTTGACTATATTCATATTGCTGTACATTAGATCCCTATAATTTATTCTTGCATAACTGAAAGTTTGAACTCGTTGACCAACATTTCCCCACTCCTCCCACACACACACAGACACACTCCTGGCAACTATCATTTTACTCTCTGCTTCCATCAATTTGACTATTTTAGATTCCACATATAAGTGAGACCATGCAATATTTGTCTTTATGTATCTGGCTTGTTTCACTTAGCATAATATCCTCCAGGTTCATCCATGTTGTTTTAAATGGCAGGTTTTCCTTCTTTTTTTAGGCTACATGATATTCTGTGGTATATGCATACCACATTTTCATTCTCCATTCATCTGTCAGTGGATAGTTCGGTTGTTTCCATATCTTGGCTATTGTGAATAATGCTATAATGAACAAGAAGTGCAGATATCTCTTTGAAATATAGATTTTATTTTATTTTTGCTTACTTTTATTGAACTATAGTTGTTTTAGAGATATAGATTTTAATTCCTTTGGATATATACCCAGAAGTGGGATTACTGGATCATGTGGTACTTTTATTTTTAATTTTTTGAGGAATCTCCATTCTATTTTCATAATAGCTGTACCAATTTACATTCTCACAAACAGTGTACAAGTGTTCCGTTTTCTGCACATCCTCACCAACACTTGTTGTCTTTTTGATAATAGCCACTCTAGCAAGTGTGAGGTGATATCTCATTGTGGTTTTGATTTGCATTTCCCTGAGGATTAGTGATGTTGAGCAACTTTTCATGTACCTGTTGGCCATTTCAGTGTCTTCTTTTGAAAAATGTCTGTTCAGGTCCCTTGCCCATTTTTTAATGAGGTTATTTGATTTTTCTGCTCTTGAGTTTTATGAGTTACTTACATATTTTGGATATTCGCCCCTTTTTTGCTTGATAATGGTTTTCGAACATTTTCTCTCATTATGTAGGTTGTCTCTTCACTCTGTTGAATGTTTCCTTTGCTGAGGTAAAGCTTTTTAGTTTGATGCAATCCCACTTGTCTATTTACGCTTTTGTTGCCTGGTATTTTGAGGTGATATCCAAAAAAAATCATTGCCTAGTTCAATGTGAGGAAGCTTTTTCCTTATGTTTTCTTCTTGTAGTTTTACAGTTTCAGGTGTTATGTTTAAGTCTTTAATTATTTATGAATTGACTTTTGTATATGGTGTGAGATATGGTTCCAATTTATTCTGCAGGTGAATTTCCAGTTTTCCCAAAATCATGTATTGAAGAGACTCTTCCCACTATGTGTTCTTGACACCCTTGTTGAAATCAGTTGAGTGTAAATGTGTGGATTTATTTCTGGGCTCTCTATTCTGTTCCATTGGTCTATGTGTCTCTTTAGTGTGCCAGTATCATACTATTTTGATTACTGTCACTTTGTAATATATTTTGAAATCAGGAATTGTGATGCCTCCAGCTTCGTTCTTCTTGCTCAAGATTGCTTTGGCTATTTGGAGTCTTTTGCAGTTCCATATAAATTTTAGGACTGTTTTTCTCTGAAAAATGCCATTGGATTTTTTTTTTTTTTTTTTTTTTTTGCGGTACGTGGACCTCTCACTGTTGTGGCCTCTCCCGTTGCGGAACACAGGCTTTGGACGCGCAGGCTCAGTGGCCATGGCTTGCGGGCCTAGCTGCTCCACGGCATGTGGGATCTTCCCGGACCGGGGCACGAACCCATGTCCCCTGTGTTGGCAGGTGGATTCTAAACCACTGCACCACCAGGGAAGCCCGCCATTGGAATTTTGATAGGGTTTGTACTGAATTCATAGATCTCTTTGGGTAGTATGGACACAAGCTGTCTTCCCATTTATCTGTGTCTCCTTTAATTTCCTTCATTGATGTTTTATAATTTTTGGTGTACAAGTCTTTCAACTCTTTAAGTTTATACCTAAGTATTTTATTCTTTTTGTTGCTATTGTGAATGAGATTCTTTTCTTAAATTTCTTTTTAGATAGTTAATTGTTTCTGTGTAAAAATGCCACTGTTTTTTGTATGTTGATTTTGTATCGTACAACTTTACTGAATTCATTTTAGTTCTAGTAGAATTTTTGTTGAGTGTTTAGGGTTTTCTTCAAACAGAGATAATTTTACCTCTCTTTTCCTATTTGGATGCCTTTATTTCTTTTTCTTGTCTAATTGCTCTGGCTAGGACTTCCAGTACTATTTTGAATAGAAGTGACAAGTGTGGGCACCCTTGCCTTGTACTGGATCTTAGAGGGAAGGCTTTCACATTTTCCCAATTGATTATGATGTTAGCTGTGGGCTTTTCATATATGACCTTTATTGTGTTGAGGTATAAAATAGCCAAATCTTGAAAACAAAGGACAAAGTTAATAAACTTATATATATGAATTCAAATATTACTATAAATTTTCAGTAATTAAGACAGCGTGGTACTAGCATACAGATAGAAAAGTAGATCGATGCAACAGAGTAGGGATTCTAGAATTAAACCTAAATTTCTAAATTCAGTTGATTTTTGACAGTCTGCCAAAGTAGTTCACTTGCAAAAATGAAGTCTTTTCAAGGAATGGTACTAGAACAACTGAATAACCATATTAAAAATATACTGTTAACCCCTACCTCACACTATGCACAGAACATAATTCAAGAGGGCTCATAAATATAAATATTATGCTTAAATTACAAAGCTTCTAGAAGGAAACATAAGTGAATATCTTTGCAGTCGGGGGGTCACCAGTGTTTTTTGTAGGCAGGACACAGAAAGAAATAAATATATAAGCAAATACCTTGGTCAACTAGAGTTGCTGAGAATAAAGAACTTCTGTTCATCAAAAGATACCATTAAGAAAATGAATAGGCAAGCCAAATGCTTGGAGAAAATATTCACAAACCATATTAAGCATAATAAAAAGGTAGAAAGGGCTGTCTTCCCCCCAATCTATTATTCTCTATGATAGCTCCCCAGTTTTTCTGATCATCCATTTGCTTGTTTGTTTGGTATCTCACCCACAAAAATGTAATCCCTCTGAGAGAAGTGTCTTCTACCAGCTTCTATCTCAGTGAACACAACAGGTGCTCAAGAAATATTTATTGAATAAATAAATAGTATTTATCTTTGATATAGGAGGGGCTGGGAATGTATGTTTATTCACTGGGTTTATTCACTCTTTAGCATCATCCAAAGAGCCAACTTGGCTGTGTGTGGGAGACTAAATGTTCGCAGCTCAGGCTGGATCTGCTTTGGTATTTCCAGTTGTTGGCAACTTGAGATATGTTTATTCCATGCCTCTACCTTGGAAAGTAAAATGTGATGTTTGTTAGTCATCAGGAAACGGAGCCAATCTTTTAGGCTTGTATTGTTCCTCGAGTTCTTCAGCTATGCTTAGCTAGCAACTCAGTTGGAATGGTCCTAAATTTCATGGTAAATCTTTTGGATTAGAGTATGGCAAAGCCTCATACTCTATCATGGCTTTAAAGTTGCTTTCACATATTGATGAGGATATCAAGGTATTTCAAGCTCCAGATGGAAGCACTTAAGTGAACTGCACATCATCTTGGTGCAGGAAGCCTTGACTTTGGTGCTTATTATGGGTAGGATTTATCAACCTCATTTTACATCCTAAAATGCTAGCAAAGATGGTGAACACTGAGAACAATTTGGGTATTGATTGTTTATATACCAGCCAGTGTAAAAATTTTGCTTTCAAATTCTCAAAGTCTATTTCTGTTTATTTGCACACAAGTAAAGAGAGCAGGGTTTTGAACTCAAATTGGCCCCTAAATAAATGCCCCTGATAAATGCTTGCATTTGGCCAGCATTTCTAACCACCATCTGGAAGGGGCAAAAGTGGCTAATTTGCAAAGCTGTGTTTACTCTGAATAAATTTGAGAAATTCTATTTCAGTCCATTATATACTTAATATTAAAACATTAGATTAGCCAAACTGTAGATTACCATTAGAGACAGTTGTTACAGATTAGCCAGCCTCAACCATGGGTTCAACAAAGTTAGAAGGGATAATAAATAGCATGCTGGGGGGTGTTGAGAGAAAGCCACTGGCTGCCTTTGAGGAGAGGATTCATCTGGGCTCTTGTATGACTTTTCAACAGCCCAGTTACCCATCTCTGGAGAGCTCCCTAACGCACATTTCATCACAACTCTACATTTTTTGAACACTTTCTGTATGTCAGGTACTAGGCTACCTACTCCATTTTTACATTTCCCAAACCGTTTTAAATACATTTCCTCATGCAGTGCCCATAGCTGCCCATCAAAGCAAACATCATTAGCCCTTATTTAACAGATGAGGAAATGGAGGTCCAGGGGGGATCCAATGATGCCACATTGCCAATGGGTGGAAGAGTCGGATTCTAATTCATCTGTGTGTCACTCCAGAAGTTTGCCTTGTTTTTTTCTTCCCAATATGGATACAACAACATTAACTAAAAGATGTGACAGGATGAGATGAAGATAGTTAGAGACTAAGATAACAAGAGGGGTGCAAGGGACATGCAAGCTGGCTCTTCTGCGGCCCAGGGCTCAGGCAAGTACATTTCAGGAACCATTATTGAAGGTACGGATTTTCTATGAGAATTGCCTCAGATCCTACTGATTTCTCAGGGAGCCATACAGGGTGATCCCTGAGTTCTTCCTACACCCACTCCAACTTGCAGAAATATTTCCAAGCCTCTGACTCCCGGCCTGGGCAGGAGAGCCTTCAGAGATGAAAGGATGGTCAGCCTGTGCTTCTGAGTGGGCTCTCTCTGTCCTCTGCTGGACTTCAGGGCATCTGGATTATCTATGACTCTGGATTTTCTGGCTGGAGGAAGGAAGCCTAGTGAAGGCAGACCCCATCCTTAGGGACTCAGTTGAGGCTTGTCCTGAAGAGTCAGTGGAGAGGGTATCAGGGCACTGCCATGATCACCAGTTACCTTGCCTGTACCGTCCCCGTGCATGAGCTCTGTGAGGACAAGAACTGAATCTCAGTCACCATGTGTCTGGTGCCAGGCGTGTAGTTAGCACTTGATGAATGTTTGAACATTAAATTGAAATATCAATCGATAGATAACTATGAGCCCCTTAGGGCCACCTGACATTCCCATTCCCAGCACCTACTTGCTGACATTTGCTTCTCCCTCTCAGACAGCCCTGCTAGCCCTAGTTAGGGATGTAGGCTTCAGACAAGAGAATGTGATATTGATTCCAGTTCACTCAGCCAATACGTATTCATTAAGCATCATTGGGAAAAGCAGTCTCATGTGTGCATGCAGTCTTATGGACACTCCTTCCCTCCAGTTTGGCCACATAAGAATGGGCCTTGGGCCTGGAACACTCCCTTACCACAGATACAGTCCTCACACCTTGTGTGGGAATCTTTCCGCATTTCAGACTTAACGCGTGCTCCTTTGCTCTGGTTAGCACGTGTGTCATATGGTGCCTGGTCAACTCCACTGCTCTATCTGTTCCTGGTGGGGCGGAACGGGTCCTTCGCTTGCAGCAGGAGAGTGGTGGGTGCAGGCCATCTCCCTATGGGCCAGGACCTGCTGACCAGGAGGGGCTGACGCCCACCATGGAAGCTGATGTTGCTCTGTCTCTTCTCCATGGGGGTGAACTGTTGCTCCATCTGGTACCTGCGTGAGTCATATCTTGGCAACCTCGAACCGTGATTGATCTCCTGGGACTGTGGTTCCTGGGCGCAGGCGTCATTATGCTCTCCGCTGTCCTGCATGCAGTGGGATGCCTGCCCTGGAGGTGGTGACAGGTGTCACTTGCTGGCCAGTTCAACAAGCCCCTCATGGTTTCCGGGCATCCTGTAAGTGAGGTTCTGGGGACGTGGAAAAGTAATTAAAACCTAGCCTCTCCACCCCAAGAGGTTCATGATTTACATGTAGACAAAATTATAGTTATCATTTGCTGAATACCTACTATGCACAAGGGCTTCATCTGAACCAAAGCTCCTTTTCATTTCATTAAGCATAGAGCTACTTTTGTCATGATTTTGTTGGGACAGTCCTGGTTTATTCTTGTTGTTCCAGTGAAATGATTAATGGCACCCTTTTCACTCTCAAAAGTGTCTTGATCTGAACAATAAATTATATGGTCAGCCTCACTAAGCCACACGGGTCCTCACGTATGCTGACTCAGAAGTCTAACCAGAGTACCGTGGGACTCCTGAATAAGGAGCAATTAGATCTCCCTCGGGTGGGATCGGGGAAGAGGGTCATGGAGAGGGTGGAATTTGAGGATGACTAAGTAGTATTTTTGACAGCAGAGGTGACAAATTTTGATATGTTTCTCCTTTTCCTTTGTTATGAGTATCTCTGTACTTGGATGTTCAAAGCCAGGATCAATGAGTTCTGGTATAAAACATAGGGGTCTCCATCTAAGCACAGAAAAGCATATGAGTAAAAAATAGGGGACTTCCCTAGTGGTCCAGTGGGTAAGACTCCTCGTTCCCAAAGCAGGGGGCCTGGGTTCCATCCCTCGTGGGGGAACTAGGTCCCGCATGCATGCCGCAACTAAAGATCCCGTGTGCCGCAACGAAGATCCCGTATGCTGCAACTAAGACCCGGTGCAGCCAAAATAAATAAATTAATTAATTAATAAAAAAATAGGACATAACATTTATCTATCACTTATTAGGCACCAGACACTGTGCTAAGTCAGTCATGCACAGCATCTCACTGAATCCTTACAAACCTGTGAGATGGTGCCTGTGAACGCTCATCCCCTTTCTAAAGAGCGGTTAAATGACTTGTTCAGGGTCACACAGCTAGGAAGTGTGGAATCAAAATACAGACAGAGGTCTTTCTCACTCCAGAGCTCGCATTATTATTTTTTAATTGAGATATAATTGACATGAAACATTGTGTAAGTTTATGGTGTACGTGTTGATTTGATACATTTATGTATTGCACCATAATATGATTACCACCATAGAATTAGCTAACACCTCTGTCAGGTCACATTATCATCATTTCATTTTTGTGGTGAGAACAATTTTGATCTACTCTCTTAGCAACTTTGAAGTATATATTGTAGTATTGTCGACTACCATCACAGTGCTGTGCATTAGATCTCCAGAACTTAGTCATCTTCTCACTGCAAGTTTGTACCCTTTGACCAACATCTCCTCAACTCCCCTACCCCCCAGCCCCTGGTAACTACTATTCTACCCTCTGTTTCTATGATTTTGGCTTTTTTAGATTCCACATATAAATGATACCATATAACACTGCCGAGTTTATTGCAGAATTATTCTCAATAGCCAAGATATGGAAACAGCCTAAGTGTCCCTGAGCAGATGAATGGATAAAGAAGATGTGGTGTGTGTGTGTGTATGTGTGGCTATATATCTATATCTATATATAGATATAGGTACAGATATAGATATTCTATCTTTGGATATTACTCAGCCATGAGAAAGAACGAAATCCTGCTATTTGGGACAGCAGGGATGGACCTTGAAGGCATAGTGCTAAATGAGATAAGTCAGACAGAGCTCGCATTCTTAAAACCTTTACTATCCTGCTTCCAGATATTTCCATAATCTGGAATCAGGATTCCCCTGTTGCCCACGCGGCTGTCAGTGTCAGTGGATCATGAGAACAGTGCTAGGGACCACCATGTGTTGAGCATCTATGATGTACCAGGCACTGCACATAATTTATTTTGGATCATTGTAACCGCCCTGCTAAACAGATACTTCTCATTTTATGGATGAGGAATACTTCACGTCCTTCATGATGAGGAGGAATGGTAAGCATAAGAATGCCTTTGGGTGGCACGAGGGCTGTACACTGCTGTATTAGATACCAACTGAGCTGGTAGGAAAGGCAAAATCTGTTCTTTTTAATCAGTGGACCTCTCAGAAATGACACAGAATGTTACCTCTTTGCTTCCTCGGAGTCACTAGCCTTGTCACCCTGGGCAATTTCATTCCTCTCTAGGAGCTAGTTTCTTCATCTGTACAGTGGCGATAACTCCTACGTCACAACCTTGCCAGCAAGATTAAATGAGAAGGTGCGTGCAGACTATCTAGCCCAGCATCTATCTGTTCATGACCCTTCCCTTTCCAATAATTATTGATCTTGCCCTTCTGTGGACAGTTGACAGGTATCTGTTTCACTTTTACAGTAGTCATGGCTGAAATTTAGCTCAACTGTTTTTCACATTAGGAATGTGTGATTTTTCTACATTAGAACTTGGATACATTGGGGAAATTAAGCTGGAACAATTTTGTGTCTGATTTTTCCCTACCCTGAAAAATCCAAGCATTCTGTGCTTACATAGAAATACTAACTTCCCAAAGAATGTACATGACAGAGGATTCCAAAATTTGACTTTTTTTCTTACTTTATAATTTTAATAATACATGCACATGTGGGAAAAGGCAAAAGCTGCTGAAGCTTTACACTGAAGAATAAATTCTTCTTTCCCACCACCCTCAATTCCCCACTTACCCTTCTTAGAAGTAACCACTGCGCTTATGTTGTGTGTCTTTCAAGAGAGATACTCTGTTCACGTACAGGCATATCTGCATATTTTTATCTCCCTGCCTTTTTTCACAACCATGATAGCATATTCTACACACTGTTTGAACCTTGTTTTTGTTATTTAACAATGTATCTTGGCAATCTTTCCATTTCAGTATGAATAGATCTTCTTCATTATTTTTAATGGCTGTGTGGTATTCAAACATATGGATATCCTATAATTTATGTAAACAGTCCCAAAGTTGTTTACGGTCTTTCGCTATTACAAATAATTTTGAAGGCATTATCTTCATGCACACATCATTGCACACGGGCACGTAGAATCAT
This sequence comes from Leucopleurus acutus, assembly GCF_964270905.1. Classification (NCBI taxonomy): domain Eukaryota; kingdom Metazoa; phylum Chordata; class Mammalia; order Artiodactyla; family Delphinidae; genus Leucopleurus; species Leucopleurus acutus. Next base: position 119,420,108 of record NC_139148.1, on the reverse strand, counting down.
AAGATAAATGGCTATTACTGGAATCACTGGATCAAAGTGTACGTACATTTGCCATGTTGATAAATACTGCCAAATTGTCCTTCAAAGAGGGTGTCCCAGTTTAATTACCACTAACAATGAATGAGGGTGTTTCTTGACATCCTGGAATACAGTATAGGTTATCCTTTTCAATTCTAGTTGGAAGATGATAATTTGTTTTAGTTTAATTTTGTATCTCTGTTGCTATGAGGGAATTGATCATCTTTTCATATATTTGAGTCGTTTCTTTTTCTATATACATGTTCCTTACCCATTTTCTTATGGATTATTAAATTCATTTTACTGGTATATAAAACCTCTTTAAAGTTTTAGATTCTTTCCCAGATATGTTGAAAGTATTTTGTCTGCCACTTATCTTTTGATTTTATTCATAGTATCCATGGTATTTTGATACATGGAATGTTTTAAATTTTAATGTCTTTGTCTCTTGTTTAATGGTTCTTGGTGTATGTGTCATACTTACAAAATATTTCTGAGAATGTAACAAATTTTCCCTGTTTACATTTGTTACTTTAATGGTATCAGTTTTTAAGAAAACGTTTAACATTTTTATCCACGTGGTATTTATTTTAGTATAAGAAATGGGGCAGGTATCCAACCTAATTCTTTTTCAAATGCTTAGCCAGTTGGCCCAATACTATTTATTGAATAATTCATTTCCCCTGTTGAATTTAAATGCCTCCTTAATAATAAAACAGATTTTTAAGAGATATATTTTGGGCAGTTTCTAGATTCTGTGTTCTGTTCCATTAATTTTGTCCATTCATTTAATGGCATCAAACTGTGTTAATTACACACGTTTTATGATATCTTAATAGGTATTATTGCTAGCATCCTCACACAACTCTTTCTTTTCAGAATTTTCCTCGGGTTTCTTACAAGTTGTGTTTCCACTTGAACTTTAAGAATAAGTTGGCCTGCTTCAAAATAGAATCCTATTTGTATGTTATCTGGATTGTTGAAATTTATAAATATTCTTGAGAGAATTGTTTTAGTAAGAATCATTTCTGTTGCTACTTTAAATGGGTTATTTTCTTTGATTCTGTTTTCTAACTAGTTATTTGTTATATATAGGAAAGTTAATGTTATTTTTATTAAAGAATCTCTGCTGCAGCTATAAAAATTGTGATGGGGAAGCATGTGTATTGAGTCTACATGATGAGCACCCTGGTTCCAGTTTTGAAATATACACAAATATAAAGACTCCTAGGAAATATATTGACAAGACATGAACCAAAATATCAACCTTGATTATCTCTGAATGGATGATGCTTCTGAATGTCCCAGGGATTGAACCCGTGCCCTCAGCAGTGAAAGCGTGGAGTCCTCACCACTGCACCACCAGGGAATTCCCCTTTGTTGTCTTCTTTGTGTTGTTCAGTGTCTCCCATATTTCTTACAGTAAGCATGCATTACTACTATATCAAGAAGAAAAAAATATTTTTAAAAGAAAGTTGACAATATAATTAAGAGATATAACTTTGGAGTATGCTTGTGATGCTCATATAGGGAGGAAGGGAACAGCATGATTAACTAACTGCATAGTCAGGGTAGATTGAGTGCTGTAATAAACTACCCCAAAGACGCAGTGGCTGGAAACAGTAAAAGTTTGTTTCTTTCGTACAGTCTAATGCAGGTCAACAGGAACTGGGGCAGGGAGAGGGGAGCTGTTGCATATAGTAGGTTTTAGAGTCACTTCATCTCACATTCTATTGGCCTGTACTCAGTCACATGACCATATTCAGCTGCAAGGGTGACTGGGCAATGTCACCTAGCTGTGTGCTCAGGAAGAAGAGAGCATGGAGTCTGGGAGAACCCCCAGACTCTAGTGAATCTGGTGAGCATTTACAGTTTTGCAGTAGCGGTTTTGCATCATTTCCCGGGGCAGTTATTTGGGTTTGGGAGTGTTCTTCCCAGGGAGCTTTCTTGAAGTTGTCGAGAGTACCCAGATTGTACCTGAATAACCGAACAAGGAGAGGTGCGCCTCCCTCCCATGCAAATCTCTTGGTATCTTATTACCTGTGTTCAGCCTTCTTGTGCATTGAGCCATTGCCAATCTGAAATTGAATCCTCAGACTCTGATTCCCCACCTTACATCTGCTCTGGTTTGGCATCTTCAGTCAATTGACTCAGTATCTGACCATCATCTATGTTGGACGCTGCTTTCTCTATGTACAGTGCTTTGGTGAACTGTCTACATTTCTTTCTGTGTCTGAACTCAATCCATCTCCTGCTTCCTGACCTGACACTGGGTTGTGAGGATGGCATCTCTAAAGGACTCTGTATCGTCTTACTTAGGGCTGATTACTTCCTGGAGAAGGAGGGAATCATTTTCCCTGCCCTGGTTTCTGGAGAGTGATTGATGAACTACTTACAGTTCAGTGCATGTAGCTCCTTGCCCAGTGTCCTTTGGTACCCTGAGTTTGTGTAAGGAAGCTGATGGATGTATGTGGTACAGCCTGACATGTCATTTGGAAAGGATGACTGATGGACACCTGGCACCATCACCTTCCCACAGAATATCAAAATGCAGGATATGGTGAAAACATTCAGTGTGGTCATAAAGGACAAACCCTCGATAAATAGCCCAGGAGGCCGGGGTCTGATTTTGCTGGCTCTGTGCTCACACGCTTTGTGTCTTTCTCATAGGGCCTTTGGAGTATAATTCCTTTCAAAGGGACAAGTTTTCTGTGTTGTGTTTTAAATGGGGCCTTTATTTAAGTAGTTTCTGTGTTCTGCTCATCTTTTGCTATCCAACAAGCTGCTAGGCAAACAAAATACCTGGGGCCTATGACCGACCGTAGGTATTGATTGAAGTCCAGAGCTATTTTTAAAGTAACATTTTCTTTCTGATTTTAAAAGGAATACATAACAATGACTTATGCTTTTGAGTACATGCTAAGAGCTCAGGACTGGGCTCAGTGTTTTGCATGCATTGACTAATCTTCCCAACAACTTTCTGTGGTAAATATTATGATTTCCATTTAACTTAGAAAGGAAGTGAGGTCCAAAGAAATCCAGTGTCTTGTTCAGATTCACAGAGCTGGGAAGTGGTAATGCTAGAATTAGAACCTGGGTCTTCTGACACTGGAAACTTCACACTTTACTGCCACCAAATCCTGCCTCTATACTTAACTATTATGGCACATTTAAAGAAGATAAAATATAATGAAGAAAACAACAATAAGAATAAAAATTATCCATAATACCTTAACCTAGAGATACCTATTATATCTGGTACATTTTCTCCAAGTCTTTACCCTGGATGGGTAGATAGATAAAATATTTTAATGAACAGGCTGTATTCATGGCTTTGTACTCTGCTTTTAATATTAACCTCTATTGTGAGCATATTTTCAAGTCACTAAATTTTGTTGAAAGCATTTTCATGGTTACTTACCACACAACTCTACCATAATTCATTTAACCGATCTTTGATTACTGGACATTTTTCTGCTTTCAGTTTTTGCTATTTCAAAACCAATTATACATAGTTCTACCATGAATCAATTTGACTGATTATTTTCTTGTTATAAATTCCTAGTAGAATGACTGTTTTAAATCTATGCATATGTTTAAGGTCCTTGACACACATTGTCAAATATAATGGATTATTGATAGTATCTCTATCACTCAGCCATAATTGACTTTAATATACTTCATAATTGATTCTAACCATTTCTAGAGGCATCTTTTTTATTTGGTCATTGAATACAAAATAGATTTAGATAATTTCTAAGTGCCAAGTCTTCTTCCTTATCTAAGGATCTATGTTAGATCTTATGAAATCTATGAACTAGGTACTATCTTTCATGGATAAGGACATTAAGACTCAAAAATTTATTTAAAGTCACAAATTTAGCAAGTGGCAGAACTGAGATTCAAACCCACTTAGTCTGTCTCCAGAGAAATCTCAGAGAGGTTAAGTGCCTTGTTGCCTTCTTTAAAGTCTCCCAGAGTATCACTTCACACTGGTCAGAATGGCCATTATCAAAAAGTTTACAATTAATAAATGCTAGAGAGGGTGTGGGGAAAAGGGAACCCTCCTATACTGTTGGTGGGAATGTAAATTGGTGCAGCCACTATGGAGAACAGTATGGAGGTTCCTTAAAAAACTAAAAATAGAGCTACCATATGATCCAGCAATCCCACTCCTGGGCATATATCCTGAGAAAACTAATTTGAAAAGATACATACACACCAATGTTCATAGCAGTGCTATTTACAGTAGCCAAGACATGGACACAACTTAAATGTCCATCAACAGATGAAAGGATAAAGATGTGAAATATATATACACAAAATGGAATACTACACAGCCATAAAAAAGAACAAAATAATGCCATTTGCAGCAACATGGATGCAACTAGAGATTATCATACTAAATGAAGTAAGTCAGGCAGAGAAAGACAAATATCATATGATATTGCTTATATGTAGAATCTAAAAAAAAATACACTGTACAACTGAAACTAATACAACATTGTAAATCAACTATACTCCAATAAAAATTTTTTAAAAATAATGCAAATCAACTTATTTACAAAACAGGAGCAGACTCACAGACATAGAAAAGGAACTTATGGTTATCAAAGGGGAAAGGGGAGGGGGAGGGATAAATTAGGAGTATGGGATTAACAGATACACATCACTATAAATAAAATAGATAAACAACAAGGATTTACTGTATAGCACAGGGAACTATATTCTTCTATATTCTTGTAATAACCTATAATGGAGAAGAATCTGAAGATGTACACCTGAAACTAATACAATATTGTAAATCAACTATAGTAAAATTTTTTAGAAAGGGAAAAAAACTTAAAAAATAAAGTCCTGGGAAAAAAACGTCTCCCAGCGACTAAGTAGTTGAACTGGAGCCCACATCCAGGCCTCAGTGTTCAGCGATCTTTCCTCTACACCGAAGCTCCACTGTAGCCATTTGGGTGCCGTTGGCAATATCAGCCCTCATTTGAAATGCCCAACACTGTTAAGAGTCTCTCAAGCACAGACCAAGTTTGCTCACAAACACATAGTGACAAATCATTGGGTTTTTTTCACCTGACATTGGTGTATGCCCCTTGCGTGTGTTTGCACCTGTGATGACCTGACAGTTCCCATAGGCGCCATTTTACCGAGCCGGTAGAGGAACTGAGAGGTAAAATAATGCAGTCAAGGTCACATAGCTGATAATGTAAGTAGAAATCACAATACCCGTCTCCTAGAATTGTTCAGAGTATTATATGCATGTTGGAAAGTGCCTGTCCCAAGGTAAGCATTCAATAGATAAGAGTAAATATTAATAATGCTGCTGATAATTGTCCTTAGTATGGTAATACCTTAGTAGGATAGGGTAACGAGTTCTTCTGCTTTGTTAATCCTTGTGTCCTCAACTAAGGACCATTGTGGTCATTCATTGTCTTACTAGACCAAACACTACCTGCGAGATTTGCAAATATTGATTCCACTTTGCATGAAGAATGCCTCCTTGGGAAGTTGCTGATTAGCTAGAAGAAGCTGGCTAACCCCGAGACCCTCAGATTGGTACTGAAGCTACAGAGGCTTCTAAGTAGAGGCATTATTTTCAATGTGTCAACCTCTCACATATCTCTGATAAGCAGGGACACTTCTACTTTTACACACTATACTTGGATACAAGTCTGCTTCCACGTGATAGGAAGCAACTTGGTACCCTCTACTTGCTATTTTAAGTATTAAACAGCAAAATCCTGTGGCAGTCTAGGAAACTTACCTCTGCCGAATGTGCTGAAACAGTAGAATGGAATTAAATGGGACCTTGTACCTAGTATATTTCACCACCAGCATGTTTTATTCATCCTTGCCTGGCTGTATGAATGGGAAATTTGATGAAGAGACACTCTAGTAAGAGAACTATAATTTTCCGAGGAGAAACTGCACCCCTGTTTTGAAGGAAGAGGTCATTTTGGCTGGGAGAAATTATTAGTTTCCTGGTGTGGTATTCCCTTTACCACTGAAAGGCATGGTGTGGCGATTCCAGCTGGATTTTTCCTATGAACAGTGAATGTGAAGACTGAGACTCTCTAGTCCTCTGTTATCAAAGCCATATGTTCTAGCAAGGCTAGACCCAGACACAACTCTCTGTTGGAGTTGTGACTATAATTTTACTGGGGAACACATCACTACCGTGTACATTAGTCTTCTAGCCGGGAAATGGGAAAGCAAAGCAAGCCATATCCCTCCAAGAGACCTAGTGAAGAAAGTAGGCTTGTGTCATTAGCCCCAGACCACTGAGTGCGGTGTATTGCCGTGCCAGGGCCAGCCATCACCATGAGAGCGGGCAGAGTATGGCAGATACGATAAACCCATTCCTGCTATGAAAATAAAATATAAAATAGATTAATTCATGAAGATTTGATTTTTGCTGAGCATCAATTGTGTGAAAGAATCAAGCACCTCAGGTGTGCTGGAATATTCTAGTGGATGCTTTACTAATAGTATCACCAAAGCTGAAAACAATCATGTGGGCTAGGTACTATTATTATCATACCAATTTTTTTAACATCTTTATTGGAGTATAATTGCTTAACAATGGTGTGTTAGTTTCTGCTTTATAGCAAAGTGAATCAGCTATACATATACATATATCCCCATATCTTCTCCCTCTTGCGTCTCCCTCCCACCTTCCCTATCCCACCCCACTGGGTGGTCACAAAGCACGAGCTGATCTCCCTGTGCTATGTGGCTGCTTCCCAGTAGCTACCTATTTCACATTTGGTAGTGTATACATGTCTATGTCACTCTCTCACTTCGTCCCAGCTTACCCTTCCCCCTCCCCGTGTCCTCAAGTCCATTCTCTATGTCTGCATCTTTATTCCTCTCCTGCCCCTAGGTTCCTCAGAACCTTTTTTATTTTTTTTTTTTAGATTCCATATATATGTGTTAGCATATGGTATTTGTTTTTCTCTTTCTGACTTACTTCACTCTGTGTGACAAACTCTTGGTCCATCCCCCTCACTACAAATAACTCAATTTCGTTTCTCTTTATGGCTGAGTAATATTCCATTGTATATATGTGCCACATCTTCTTTATCCATTCATCTGTCGATGGACACTTAGGTTGCTTCCATGTCCTGGCTATTGTAAATAGAGCTGCAGTGAACATTGTGGTACATGACTCTTTTTGAATTATGGTTTTCTCAGGGTATATGCCCAGGAGTGGGATTGCTGGATCGTATGGTAGTTCTATTTTTTGTTTTTTAAGGAAACTCCATACTGTTCTCCATAGTGGCTATATCAATGTACATTCCCACCAACAGTGCAAGAGGGTTCCCTTTTCTCCACACCCTCTCCAGCATTTATTATTTGTAGATTTTTTGATGACGGCTATTCTGACTGGTGTGAGGTGATACCTCATTGTAGTTTTGATTTGCATTTCTCTAATGATTAGTGATGTTTAGCATCCTTTCATGTGTTTGTTGGCAATCTGATTATCTTCTTTGGAGAAATGTCTATTTAGGTCTTCTGCCCATTCTTGGATTGGGTTGTTTGTTTTTTGGATATTGAGCTGCATTAGCTGCTTGTAAATTTTGAAGATTAATCCTTTGTCCGTTGCTTCGTTTGCAAATATTTTCTCCCATTTTGAGGGATGTCTTTTCATCTTATTTATCGTTTCCTTTGCTGTGCAAAAGCTTTGAAGTTTCGTTAGGTCCCATTTGTTTATTTTTGTTTTTATTTCCGTTTCTCTAGGAGGTGGGTCAAGAAGGATCTTGCTGTGATGGATGTCATAGAGTGTTCTGCCTATGTTTTCCTCTAAGAGTTTGATAGTGTCTGGCCTTACATTTAGGTCTTTAAACCATTTTGAGTTTATTTTTGTGTGTGGAGTTAGAGCGTGTTCTAATTTCATTCTTTTACATGTAGCTGGCCGGTTTTCCCAGCACCACTTATTGAAGAGGCTGTCTTTTCTCCATTGTATATTCTTCCCTCCTTTATCAAAGATAAGATGACCGTATGTGCATGGGTTTATCTCCGGGCTTTCTATCCTGTTCCATTGATCTATATTTCTGTTTTTGTGCCAGTACCATACTGTCTTGATTACTGTAGCTTTGTAGTATAGTCTGAAGTCCAGGAGTCTGATTCATCTAGCTCCATTTTTCTTTCTAAGATTGCTTTGGCTATTCGGGGTCTTTTGTGTTTCCATACAAATTGTGAATTTTTTTGTTTTAGTTCTGTGAAAAATGTCATTGGTAGTTTGATAGGGATTGCACTGAATCTGTAGATTGCTTTGGGTAGTAGAGTCATTTTCACAATGTTGATTCTTCCAATCCAAGAACATGGTATATCTCTCCATCTATTTGTATCATCTTTAATTTCTTTCATCAGTGTCTTATAGTTTTTTTGCATAGAGGTCTTTTGTCTCCTTAGGTAGGTTTATTCCTAGGTTTTTTATTCTTTTTGTTGCAGTAGTAAGTGGGAGTGTTTCCTTAATTTCTCTTTCCGATTTTTCTTCATTAGTGTATAGGAATTCAGGAGACTTCTGTGTATTAATTTTGTATCCTGCTACTTTACCAAATTCACCGATAGCTCTAGTAGTTTTCTGGTAGCATCTTTAGGATTCTCTATGTATAGTATCATGTCATCTGCAAACAGGGACAGCTTTACTTCTTCTTTTCCGATTTGGGTTCCGTTTATTTCTCTCTCGTCTCTAATTGCTGTGGCTAAAACTTCCAAAACAATGTTGAATAATAGTGGTGAGAGTGGACAACCTTGTCTTGTTCCTGATCTTAGAGGAAATGTTTTCAGTTTTTCACCATTGAGAAGTATGTTGGCTGTGGGTTTGTCATATACGGCCTTTATTATGTTGAGGTGAGTTCCCTCTATGCCTACTTTCTGGAGGGTTTTTATCATAAATGGGTGTTGAATTTTGTTGAAAGCTTTTTCTGCATCTATTGAGATGATCATGTGGTTTTAATCCTTCAGTTTGTTAATATGGTTTATCACACTGAGTGTTTTGCGTATATTGAAAAATCCTTGCATTCCTGGGATAAACCCCACTTGCACATGGTGTATGATCCTTTTAATGTGCTGTTGGATCCTGTTTCCTAGTATTTTGTTGAGGATTTTTGCATCTGTGTTCATCAGTGATAATGGCCTGTAGTTTTCTTTCTTTGTGACATTTTTGGTTTTGGTATCAGGGTGATGGTGGCCTCATAGAATGAGTTTGGGAGTGTTCCTCCCTCTGCTAAATTTTGGAAGAGTATGAGAAGGATAGGTGTTAGCTCTTCTCTAAGTGTTTGGTAGAATTCGCCTGTGAACCCGTCTGGTCCTGGGCTTTTGTTTGTTGGAAGGTTTTTCTTTTAATATAAAAAATTTTTTATTTTATATAATGCAGTATAGTTGATTAACAATGTTGTGTTAGTTTCAGGTGCACAGTAAAGTGATTCAGTTATACGTGTATCTATTCTTTTTCAAATTATTTTCCCATTTAGGTTATTACAGAGTCCTGAGCAGAGTTCCCTGTGCTATACAAGAAATGCACAACCTTCTGAGACTGAACCAGGAAAAAATAGAAAATATAAACAGACCAATCACAAGCACTGAAATTGAAACTGTGATTAAAAATCTTGGAACAAACAAAAGCCAAGGACCAGATGGCTTCACAGAGAACTCTACCAAACCTTTAGAGAAGAGCTAACACCTATCCTTCTCAAACTCTGCCAAAATATAGCAGAGGGCAGAACACTCCCAAACTCATTCTATGAGGCCACCATCACCCTGATACCAAAACCAGACAAGGATGTCACAAAGTAAGAAAACTACAGGCCAATATCACTGATGAACATAGATGCAAAAATCCTCAACAAAATACTAGGAAACAGGATCCAACAGCACATTAAAAGGATCATACACCATGATCAAGTGGGATTTATCCCAGGAATGCAAGGATTATTCAATATACGCAAATCAATCAACGTGATACACCATATTAACAAATTGAAGGAGAAAAACCATGTGATCATCTCAATAGATGCAGAGAAAGCTTTTGACAAAATTCAACACCCATTTATGATAAAAACCCTGCAGAAAGTAGGCATAGAGGGAACTTTCCTCAACATAATAAAGGCTATATATGACAAACCCACAGCCAACATCATCCTCAATGGTGAAAAACTGAAACCATTTCCACTAAGATCAGGAACAAGACAAGGTTGCCCACTCTCACCACTGTTATTCAACGTAGTTTTGGAAGTTTTAGCCACAGCAATCAGAGAAGGAAAAGAAATAAAAGGAATCCAAATCGGAAAAGAAGAAGTAAAGCTGTCCCTGTTTGCAGATGACATGATACTATATAGAGAGAATCCTAAAGATGCTACCAGAAAACTACTAGAGCTAATCGGTGAATTTGGTAAAGTAGCAGGATACAAAATTAATGCACAGAAATCTCTTGCATTCCTGTACACTAATGATGAAAAATCTGAAAGTGTTGGAAGATTTTTAACCACAGTCTCAATTTCAGGGTTTGTGATAGGTCTTTTTATATTTTCTATTTCTTCCTGGTTCAGTCTCAGGAGGTTGTGCTTTTGTAGGAATTTATCCATTTCTTCCAGGTTGTCCAATTTATTGGCATACATTTGCTTGTAGTAAACTCTCATGATCCTTTGTAGTTCTGCAGTGTCAGTTGTTACTTCTCCTTTTTCATTTCTAATTCTGTTGATTTGAGTCTTCTCCCTTTTTTTTCTTGATGAGTCTGGCTAATGGTTTATCAATTTTGTTTATATTCTCAAAGAGCCAGCTTTTAGTTTTACTGATTTTTGCTTTCGTTTCCTTCATTTCTTTTTCATTTATTTCTGATATGATCTTTATGATTTCTTTCCTTCTGCTAACTTTAACGTGTTTTTCTTCTCCTTTCTCTAATTGCTTTAGGGGTAAGGTTAGGTTTTTTATTTGAAATATTTCTTGTTTCTTGAGGTAGGATTGTATTGCTATAAACGTCCCTCTTAGAACTGGTTTTGCTGCATCCCATAGGTTCTGGGTCGTCATGTTTTCATTGTCATTTGTTTCTAGGTATTTTTTGATTTCCTCTTTGATTTCTTCAGTGATCTCTTGGTTAGTTAGTAGTGTATTGTTTAACCTCCATGTGTTTGTATTTTTTACAGATTTTTTTTCCTGTAATTGATATCTAGTCTCATAGCGTTATGGTCGGAAACGATACCTGATACAATTTATACCAAGGCTTGATTTGTGACCGAAGATATGATCCATCCTGGAGAATGTTCCTTGAGCACTTGAGAAGAAAGTGTATTCTATTGTTTTTGGGTGGAATGTCCTATAAATATCAATTAAGTCCATCTTGTTTAATGTGTCATTTAAAGCTTGTGTTTCCTTATTTATTTTCATTTTGGATGATCTGTCCATTGGTGAAACAGGAGTGTTAAAGTCCCCTACTATGATTGTGTTACTGTCAGTTTCCCCTTTTATGGCTGTTAGCATTTGCCTTATATATTGAGGTGCTCCTATGTTGGGTGCATAAATATTTACAATTGTTATATCTTCTTCTTAGATTGATCCCTTGATCATTATGTAGTATCCTTCTTTGTCTCTTGTAATAGACTTTATTTTAAAGTCTATTTTGTCTGATATGAGAATTGCTACTCCAACTTTCTTTTGGTTTCCATTTGCATGAAATATCTTTTTCCATCCCCTCACTTTCAGTCTGTATGTGTCCCTAGGTCTGAAGTGGGTCTCTTGTAGACAGCATGTATACGGGTCTTGTTTTTGTATCCATTCAGCCAGTCTATGTCTTTTGGTGGGAGCATTTAGTCCATTTACATTTAAGGTAGTTATCAATATGTATCTTCCTATTACTATTTTCCTAATTGTTTTGGGTTTGTTATTGTAGGTCTTTTCCTGCTCTTGTGTTTCCTGCCTAGAGAAGTTCCTTTAGCATTTGTTGTAAAGCTGGTTTGGTGGTGCTGAATTCCCTTAGCTTTTGCTTGTCTGTAAGGGTTTTAATTTGTCCGTCAAATCTCAGTGAGATCCTTGTTGGGTAGAGTAGTCTTGGTTGTAGGTTTTTCCCTTTCATCACTTTAAATATGTCCTGCCAGTCCCTTCTGGCTTGCAGAGTTTCTGCTGAAAGATCAGCTGTTAACCTTATGGGGATTCCTTTGTATGTTATTTGTTGTTTTTCCCTTGGTGCTTTTAATATGTTTTCTTTGTATTTAATTTTTGACAGTTTGATTAATATGTGTCTTGGCGTGTTTCTCCTTGGATTTATCCTGTATGGGATTCTCTGTGCTTCCTGCACTTGATTAACAATTTCCTTTCCCATATTAGGGAAGTTTTCAACTATAATCTCTTCAAATATTTTCTCAGTCCCTTTCTTTTTCTCTTCTTTTTCTGGGACCCCTATAATTCGAATGTTGGTGTGTTTAATGTTGTCCCAGAGGTCCATGTAACTGTCCTCAATTCTTTTCTTTCCTTTTTCTTTATTCTTCTCTGAAGTAGTTATTTCCACTATTTTATCTTCCAGGTCACTTATCCGTTCTTCTGACTCAGTTATTCTGCTATTGATTCTTTCTAGAGAATTCTTAATTTCATTTATTGTGTTGTTCATCATTGTTTGTTTGCTCTTTAGTTCTTCTAGGTCCTTATTAAACGTTTCTTGTATTTCCTCCATTCTATTTCCAAGATTTTAGATCATCTTTACTATCATTATTCTGAATTCTTTTTCAGGTAGACTACCTATTTCGTCTTCATTTGTCTGGTCTGGTGAGTTTTTACCTTGCTCCTTCATCTGCTGTGTGTTTTTCTGTCTTTTCATTTTGCTTAACTTACTGTGTTGGGGGTCTCCTTTTCGCAGGCTGAAGGTTCGTAATTCCCATTGTTTTTGGTGCCTGCCCCCCGTGGCTAAGGTTGGTTCCGTGGGTTGTGGAAGCTTCCTGGTGGAGGGCACTGGTGCCTGTGTTCTGGTGGATGAGGCTGGATCTTGTCTTTCTGGTGGGCAGGAGCACATCCAGTGGTGTGTTTTGGGGCGTCTGTGACCTTATTATGATTTTAGGCAGCCTCTCTGCTAATGGGTGGGGTTGTGTTCCTGTCTTGCTAGTTGTTTGGCATAGGGTATCCAGCACTGTAACTTGCTGGTTGTTGAGTGGAGCTGGGTCTTAGTGTTGAGATGGAGATCTCTGGGAGAGCTTTTACCTTTTAATATTTCATGGAGCTGGGAGGTCTCTGCTGGACCAATGTCCTGAACTCGGCTCTTCCACCTCAGCGGCACAGGGTTGACACCCAGCTGGAGCATCAATACCCTGTCAGCCACACGGCTCAGAAGAAAAGGGAGAAAAAAAGAAAGAAAAATAAAATAAAATAAAGTTATTAAAATTTAAAAAATTATTAAAAATAAAAAATATTAAAAAGTAAAAAAAAAGAAGAGAGCAACCAAACCAAAAAACAAATCCACCAATGATAACAATGCTAAAAACTATACAAAAACAAAACAAAACAAAACAAAACAGACAGACAGAACCCTAGGACAAATGGTAAAAGCAAAGCTATACAGACAAAATCACACAGAGAAGCATACACATACACACTCATAAAAAGAGAAAAAGGAAAATATATATATATATTAAAAGAAAAGGAAGAGAGCAACCAAATCATTAAACAAATCTACCAATGATAATAAACTCTACACACTAAACTAAGACAAACATAAAACCAGAAACAAATTAGATGCAGAAAGCAAACCCCAAGTCTACAGTTGCTCCCAAAGCCCACCTCCTCAATTTGGGATGATTCGTTGTCTATTCAGGTATTCCACAGATGCAGGGTACATCAAGTTGACTGTGGAAATTTAATCCACTGCTCCTGAGGCTGCTGGGAGAGATTTCCCTTTCTCTTCTTTGTTCGCACAGGTCCTGGGGTTCAGCTTTGGATTTGGACCCGCCTCTGCGTGTATGTCGCCTGAGGGCGTCTGTTCTTCACTCAGTCAGGATGGGGTTAAAGGAGCAGCTGATTCGGGGGCTCTGGCTCACTCAGGCCGGGGGGAGGGAGAGGTACGGATGTGGGGTGAGACTGGCGGCAGAGGCTGGCGGGACGTTGCAGCAGCCTTAGGCGCAGCGTGCGTTCTCCTGGGGAGGTTGTCCCCGGATCACGGGACCCTGGCAGTGGCAGGCTTCACAGGCTCCCGGGAGGGGAGGTGTGGAGAGTGACCTGTGCTCGCACACAGGCTTCTTGGTGGCGGCAGCAGCAGCCTTAGCATCTCATGCCCCTCTCTGGGGTCCACACTGATAGCCGCGGCTCGCGCCCGTCTCTGAAGCTTGTTTAGGTGGTGCTCTGCATCCCCTCTCCTCACGCACCTGGAAACAATGGTCTCTTGCCTCTTAGGCAGGTCCAGACATTTTCCTGGACTCCCTCCCGGCTAGCTGTGGCGCACTGACCACTTCAGGCTGTGTTCACGCCGCCAACTCCAGTCCTCTCCCTGGAATCTGACCTCCGAAGCCCGAGCCTGAACTCCCAGCCCCCGCCCACCCCGGCGGGTGAGCAGACAAGCCTCTCGGGCTGGTGAGTGCTGGTCAGCACCAATCCTCTGTGTGGGAATCTCTCCGCTTTGCCCCCTGCACCCCTGTTGCTGTGCTCTCCTCTGTGGCTCTGAAGCTTCCCCCTTCCGCCACCTGCAGTCTCCACCAGTGAAGGGGCTTCCTAGTGTGTGGAAACCTTTCCTCCTTCACAGCTCCCTCCCAGAGGGGAGGTCCTATCCCTATTCTTTTGTCTGTTTTTTCTTTTTTCTTTTGCCCTACTCAAGTAAATGGGGAGTTTCTTGCCTTTTGGGAAGTCTGAGGTCTTCTGCCAGTGTTCAGTACGTGTTCTGTAGGAGTTGTTCCACATGTAGATGTATTTTTGATGTATTTATGGGGAGGAAGGTGATCTCCACGTGTTACTCCTCTGCCATCTTGAAGGTCTCCCCCATCATACCCATGGAAGAGGAGGCAGGAAGTGCATTTTTGAAGGAGAGATGAGACGTGAATAGACAGTGCCTCCTTTTCTTTAGAGCCTGCTATATGTATGCCAGGCCTTGCACTAGGGACTTTCATCCATTAAAACTCGGTCTTGGGGCTTCCCTGTTGGTGCAGTGGTTGAGAATCCGCCACAACTACTGAGCCCACGTGCCACAACTACTGAGCCCACGTGCCACAACTAGTGAAGCCTGCGTGCCTAGAGCCCATGCTCCACAACAAGAGAAGCCACCTCAATGAAAGGCCCATGCACCACAATGAAGAGTAGCCCCCGCTCGCCATAACTAGAGAAAGCTGGCGTGAAGCAACAAAGACCCAAGGCAGCCAAAAATAAATAAAATAAAATAAATTTATTTAAAAATCTGACTCTCACAAGAACAATATCATGATCCCCAGTTTGTAGACGTTGAAACAAAGGCTATCAAGAGATGATGTAGCCAGATGTGGGTGAATGGCATCAACAAACGCCTGGCCCATGGACCATAAAGAGAGACATTGTTTTTACAGAGAATACACAGTAATATCAGAGGGGTCCACTGGGCCCAGATTACAGAAATTCTGGGACTCTGTTAAATTGACAATGGAGAGTTAGTCAGATTTCCTGAGAATGCAGAAAGGAGATAACGAGAGTTGTGTTTCAGGAAGATTCTCGGGCATTGGTCTGCAAGGATGAATTGAGTGGCAGGACCTAGAGTGAGTAAAGACAACTATTTCTCTACTCCAAGCACAGGGCAATAGGCATGGGCCCCAGAGGCCTGAGTCTGAAGCTGAGCGCTGTCATTGATTAGCTGTGTGATTTCAGGCAAGGCATTCTCTCTCTCCTGACCCTCAACTGTCTCAGCTATAGATGAAGCTGATAATAGAATGTATGTGTCTCATAGGGGTGCTGTAAGGAGTCAACAAGACAAAATATATGAAATGCTCTGCCCAGTGCCTGACCCATAGTAATCATGCCGTAAATGGGAGCCCCTATTTTTTTCATGAAAAAGAGCGAGACCAGCTTGGAGGCTGTTGTAATCCATGCACGAGGTGATAAGGACCCAGCCTGAGATGGTGACAAGAGAGATTGGGAAAGGGGGAAATAATGATGTTAAGTGTAAGACAGTAACTAGGTTGTTGAGGGAAAAAACATCTTTCCTTAGCCAGAATATTCTGTTGTCAAATGTAAAACAGATTTGAAGATGAAAATTATCTATCATGTGCAGTGTAGTTTTTGTCAGGCTTTTGTTAGACTGTAAGACATTGACTCCAATTTTGTAATGTCTGTATCTATCATTCTTTAAGCATTCAGCATGTTGATTTCATATCTCCCAAAGCCTTTCCATTTTGTAACTATTGAAATGAAAAGTTTTGAGATAAAGCAAGGGATTTGAGTATATATGAAAATGAGTTCTAAAATGGAAGATTGAGTTTCATATTGACAACCTTTTAGTCTATGTTTCCAAAAGACTTGCAGTTTCATCATTTCCATTATGTTTTCTGAAGTGGCATGAATGTTATAGATACTAAGTCTGATATTTAATTAAAAGGAGGTTGTCTGTTCATGTAGTTGCTGTCCAGGGTAATTAGTCATTTGTCTTAGGTAGCTAGAACTGAATGTTGCCACCACAAACCCATGTCAGTTATTTGGTACATAAATCAGACCCTGGAGAGAATGAACTTAGGAATTCAAAACATGGAACCTGCCTTTGATTTTAATATTCAGCCCACAGTAAAAAATCCTAGAATGCCAGCCTCCAGCCCTTTCTTAAAATGAGTTTATTAGTTGATCATTAAACATATGTTATATGCCACATAATTAATTTTAAAGTTGGTTAGAGCCTGAGTAAATGGACAATTACCCTCTCCTGTGTGAGCAGATCCATTATCATAATTGCTAATGAAACAAAATTCACATGCATACGTAGATAAAAATAACCCCTCTCTCTTATGTATTTGACACAGAAGCAAAAAGTTCAATCTGTAATATCTAGTAGGACTAATTCCTTCATTTTATTCTTTTTCTTTATCTTACAGTGGTAATCAAATTTTCTTACGAAGCTGTCCTATCTTGTTTGCATTTAATTCTCCAGCTTCCCTTATTTGAAATCTAAAGCTTGTGTTTAACACTGGAATATATTATTAGCTAGATTTCAAATACCTAGATAAAATAAAGAGAGAGCATATAAATTTCATTAGGAAGTTTGAAAAACATAACTAATGTAATAGGTCATTTATAATGTGTCTATACAGTCATAGGTTAAGTATCTCTGAATGAAGAATAAGAGGTGACACATACTTTGAGATGTCACATACTTTGGTAATTCCTCTGCTGTAGACAATAGTATTGATGGATAATATACAGAAAAGATAAACAAAAAGACACAGCTGGTCTTGGATAGAACACAAGTTATCTCCATGGATCAGATACAGAAAAGCAAAGCACAAGTGTGAGCAGGGCTGAATGTTGCTAGGCTCCTGATCTAGTAATAGGCAATGATGGCCAAGTGGTTAGGTCCTTGCTGAGGCAGCTAATGTGCTCCACATATAAAGGGGGATCAGGACCAGCTCAGTGTTTAAAAGCAAGAACTGGGAGTGGGGGACAGAACATTTTACCTTGTTTCATGAAAGGAAGCTGCAAAATGTTACCTGAGACCACATCCCTTACAAGATATAGGCCTTAAGAAATAGGAGGACACAGATACAGCCTCATGACCTAGGTATGAGCCAAGTGGCCCATTTGTTCAGTGAAAAGATCTGCCGAGTCCACAATATGACCACTGGGTGGAAACTCCAGACTGAGTCTGTAAGACCTGGCTCTGGAATAGGGACCTGTAGGGCTGGGTGGAGATGACTGTAAAACTGCTAGATGGGAAGGGATGAGAACAGAAGCAGAGACAGGAAAAAAAGGCCCTAGACATGTTGCTTTTCAGAAGGCGCTTGCACAATGCTGAGAGTAAGTACCTCCTTAAATTTTGTGCCCCAGCTGCCTTACTCTCCCCCCAGGCCCTGCTATGAATCCACGAGTCCATACAAATATCAATATAAATAAATAAATGGAGAACTTGTGAAAGCTCTTCCTCACAGAAAATGTTAATAAATGTAGGCGGAATCATAGAAAATCACCATTCGGCAATAATCGTTAATAGATGCTATAACTAGTGGGTTACATTTTGTTGAAAGATGGCATATTTACATATTTTCAAAGAATTTCCTTTATAGGACACTTAGTAATAACAAAGAAGGAAACAGTAATTTTACAGAGGAGAAACCTGGAGATACCACTGCAACCAAGTGATCAAAATTTATATCACCAGTAATGGGACATAGATATCATGCGTCTCCTGGTAAGATGCACTGAGAAGGACACATCATTTGTATGACATCTCTGCCAAAGTTATAGAAATAACCTGAATTTAATCATGAGGAAAAATCAAACAAATCCAAATTGGTAGACATTCTCCAAAATACATGGCCTGTACTATTCAAAATTGTCAAGATCATGAAAGACAAAGAAATGCAGAACTGTTCTAGATTAAAGGATACCAAAGAAACGTGACAACTAAATGCAATACATAATCCTAAATTGGATCCTTTTGCTATAAAGGACATTAGTGAGATAACTGGTGACATATAAATAAGATCTATAGATTATAATACTGTATTGTGAATTTCCTGATATCTGATTATTGTATCGTAATTGTGTAAAAGAATGACCTTGTTTTTAGAAAATACACACTAAAATATGAGGGAAAAAGAGACTTTATGTCAGCAACTTTCTTTCAAACAAAGCAGTTTAGAAAAATATGTAATATATACCATTAAGTGTGTGTATATATATGGTAACATTTGTGGAATTTGAGTTGTGGTACATAAGAATTCTTTTATTATTTTTGCAGCTTTTCTGTCAGCCTTAAATTATTTAAAAATAAAAGATCTAGTGTTATCTTGCTGAAGTGATAATTAAAGGTAATTTTACAATCTTAACTACATTTAATTTAAAAACTAAGGCAAATTGAAAATAAACGAATTAAATGTTCAACTCAAGAAAGCAGAAAAAAGAAAAACAAAGTAAATTAGAAAGAAGGAAATTGTAAAGAGCAGAAATAAATTAATGAGTTTGGTAGAAAACAAATCAGAGAGAGGATCCACAAAATTTAAATATTGGTTCTTTGGGGAAAAAAGGAATGAGTACAGTGAGAAAATAACAACAATAGTCAAAGAAAAGACAAATAATTTTAGGAACAAAAAAGGGAATATGACAGTCCTGCTGGTAAATTAGAGATTTCAGTGATCGTAAGAGAAAACTACAATCAACTTTATGCCCGTAAACTTGAAAGCTTGAAAGAAATGAATATTTTCCTAGAAAGTCTATCAAAAGTGACTCAAGAAGAAAACAGATACCTCCATAAACCAATAAACATTAGTGGAAGTGAGTTAATATTCAAAAATGTTCTACCTTAAAAAACACTAGGCTCAGGCAGTTTTACAGAAGAAATTTACCAAATCTTCCAGGATCAGATAGTCCCTCTTTTACAAACTGTTGCAGAGAGTAGAAAAATAGGGGAGAAATATCTACGAGATTTTGGAAGAACTGAGCAGAGTATCTTGCTCTACCTGATATCAAAACTTCCTATAAAGGTACATGGGAATTCCCTGGCAGTCTAGTGTTTAGGACTTGATGCTTTCATTGCTGAGGCCTGGGTTCAGTCCCTGGTCAGGGAACTAAGATCCCACAAGCCGCTCAGTGCAGGCAAAACAAACAAACAAAACAAAACAAAACTTCCTATGAAGCTACAGTAATTAAGACACTGTGCTTGGTGCAGGGAGGGGCAAAAACACTGGAACAGAATAGAGAGCCCAGAAATATACTCAGATGAGCACGGACCCTGGATATATGTCAGGTGTGGGATATCAAATCAGCAGGGAGATGGAAGCATCATTCGGTATATGCTTCTGGTAGAATTGGGGATAATTTGAGGGAAAATAAAATTAAACCTTTATTACATATAATGTAAAACCAAACCCAGGAGAAAATCTTCATGATCACAGGACAGGAAAAGTTTTCTTAAACAAAACGAGACAAAACAAAACAGAAAAGCACAAATCATAAAGGAAACAACTGATAAATTTGATTCTGTAATTTAAAAAATCTGCACAGAGACACCATTTAGTATCTTGAAAACATAATGTTGAGTGAAAAAAACAAGTTGCCTCATGATACGGTATGACCTCATTTGTTAAATGTTGAAAAATACATACACTAATATTGTACATTGTTTATGGATGTATATGTATGGTGTAAAATTATTAAAAATATGCATGGGAACTTTAATACTGTATTCCTAACTAACAAGAAGAAGAGAAAAATGGGGAATGGATTGGAAAGAGTACAATGGGGTTCTCAACTCTATCTGAAATGGGTTTTTTTCTTAAAAATAAATGAGGTCTGAAACAAAAATGGGCTAAAATTAAGATTTGATAACACAGAATGTGGGTAAATGGATACTTGTTAATATCATGTATTCACATCTATATGCTTAAAATACCAATACCCCATATCCAAGCAGGGTGCTATAGTAGAGAAGCATCAGCCTAGATCATGGTTGAATTGCAGGACCTACTGCTTGTTAGCTGTGTGACCCCTGCCAGATTACTTAATTTCTTAGAACATCAGTTTCTTCATTTGTAAATTGGGGATAGTTGTAGTACTTAAAGCATCGCTGTGAGAATTACATGAACCAATGCACGTAAAGTGTTTTGCCCCATGCCTGATACATAAATACTCAGCACTCTGGCCTTTGTGATCATTTTCAACAAATTTGCCAAATTTTAATTTTTGGTGTTTTTTTTTTTGTTTTAGTGAGGTGTAATTGACATATAACATTATATTAGTTATAGTTGTACAACATAATGATTTGATATGTGTATATATCAGAAGTGATCATCACATTCAGTCTAGTTAACATGTCACCATACATAGTTACAAAAATTTCTTGTGATGAGAAATTTTAAGATCTACTCTCTTAGCAGCTTCCAAATATGCAATACAGTATTATTAACTATAGTCACCATGCTGTACATTACATCCCCATGACTTATTTTATAAATAGAAATTTGTATCTTTTGACCCTCATTCAGCCATTTCACCCATGCCCCACCTCTGGCAACCACCATCCTGTTCCCTATATCTATGAGTTCTCTCTCTTTTTTTTTTTAAGATTCCATATATAAGTGAGATCATACGGTATTTGCCTTTCTCTGTCTGACTTATTTCACTTAGCAGAATACCCTCAAGGTCTATGTATGTTGTCACAAATGGCAAGGTTTCATTTGTTTTTCTTTTCTTTTGGCTGCGCTGTGTGGCTTGTGAGATTTCAGTTCCCTGACCAAGGATCGAACCCAGGGCCCTCGGCAGTGAGAGCTCAGAGTCCTAATCACTGGACCACCAGGGAATTCCGAAGATTTCATTTCTTTAACGGCTGAATAATATTCCATTATATATTCCAATATTTTATACCTATATCAATACACACAGAGACACACACACATACACGCACACCATGTTTGTCTTTATCCATTCATCCATTGATGAACATTTAGGTTATTTCTGTGTCTTGGCTATTGTAAACAATGCTGCAGTGAACATGGGGGTGCATATATCTTTTCAATTTAGTGTTTTTGGTTTTGGCTTTTTTTGGATAAATACCCAGGAGTAGAATTGCTGGGTCATATGGTAGTTCTACTGTTAGTTTTTTGAGGAACCTCCATTCTTTTTTCCATAGTGGCTGCACCAGTTTACATTCCCATGAACAGTGCACTGGGGTTCCCTTTTCTCCACATCCTCATCAATGCTTGTTTATTTCTTGTTCTTTTGATAGTAGCCATTCTGACAGGTGTGAGGTGGTATCTCATTGTGGTTTTAATTTGCATTTCCCTGATAATTAGTGATGTTGAGCATCTTTGCATTTGTCTGTTGGCCATTTGTATGTAGTTTTTGGAAAAATGTCTGTTAAGGTCCTCCGCCCATTTTTTAATTGGGTTGTTTGTTTTGATGTTGAGTTGTATGAGTTCTTTGTATATTTTGGATATTTACCCCTTATCAGCTTTATGATTTGCAAATATTTTCTTCCGTTCAGTAGGTTGCCTTTTCATTTTGTTGATGGTTCCCTTTGCTGAGCAGAAGGTTTTAGTTTCATGTGGTCTCATTTATTTATTTTTACTTTGATTGCCTTGGCTTTTGGTGTCAAATAAAAAAAAATCATTGCTACGACCTGTGTTAAGAAGCTTACTGCTTATGTTTTCTTCTAGGAGTTTTATGGTTTCAGGTCTCACATTCAGGTCTTTAATCTATTTTCAGTTAATTTTTGTGTATGGTGTAAGATAGTGGTCCAATATCATTCTTTTACATGTGTTTGTGCAGTTTTCCCAGCACCTTTTATTGAAGAGACTGTCCCTTCCCCATTGTATCTTCTTGCCTCCTTTGTCACAGATTAATCAACCATATAAGCATGGGTTTGCTTTTAGGCTCTCTATTTTGTTCCATTGATCTTTGTGCTGTTTTTATGCCAATACTGTACTGTTTTGATTACTATAGCTTTGTAAAATAGTTTGAAATCAGGTAGCTTGATGCCTCCAGCTTTGTTCTTCTTTCTTAAGATTGCTTTGGCTATTCAGGGTCTTTTATGGTTTCATAGAAACTTTGGGATTGTTTGTTCTATTTCTGTGAAAAATACCATTGGAATTTTGACAGGGATTACATTGCATCTGTAGTATGGGTTGTATGGACATTTTTTAAAATTAATTTTTATTGGAGTATAGTTGCTTTACAATGTTGTGTTAGTTTCTACTGTACAGCAAAGTGAATCAGGTGTATGTATACATATATCTCCTCTTTTTTGGGTTTCCTTCCCATTTAGGTCACCACAGAGCATCGAGTAGAGCTCCCTGTGCCATATACAGGAGGTTCTCATTAGTTATCTACTTTATACATAGTATCAATAGTGTATATATGTCAATCCCAATCTCCCAATTCCTCCCACCGCCCCCCCTTTCCCCTTGGTATCCATACATTTGTTCTCTATGTCTGTTGGGTTGTATGGGCATTTTGACAGTATTAATTCTATCAATCCATGAGCATGGAATATCTTTACATTTATATGTGTCTTCTTCAATTTCTTTCATTACTGTCTTATATTTTTCAGTGTACAGGTCTTTTACCTCCTTGGTTAAATTTATTCCTAGGTATTTTATTCTTTTTGATGCAATTATAAATGGGATTGTTTTCTTAATTTCTCTTTCTGCTAATTTGTTATCAGTGTATAGATACACAACAGATTTTGTATATAGATTTTTGTATCCTGCAAGTTTACTAAATTTGCTTATTCTAACAGTTTTTTTTGTGGAGTCTTTAGGGTTTTCTCTATACAAAATCATGTTATCTACAAATAGTGATAGTTTGGGGCAATCTTTTTTTTGTTAATTTTTCATTTTGAAATAATTTCACACTTACAGAAATAGTTACAAAGACTCCCATTTACCCTTCATCTAGATTTTACCATAATCATTCTATTATCTGGATCAAAAAAACCTTCTCGATGAATGGGAAACCAAACCGTCATATATCCTCTGCTGTGGTAAAACTGGACTATTTGGGAGGCAGTAAATAACCGTGGTTAAGAATGTAGGCATTGGGTCTCATTGAACGTGGCGGCAGCTTTACAGATTGCTGTTTTCTCCTCCAGCGGACCTGGGCCTGCACTCCAGCAACCATGTCTAAGGGACCTGCCGTTGGCATTGATCTTGGCACCACCTATTCTCGTGTGGGTGTTTTCCCGCACAGAAAGGTGGAAATAATTGTCAATGATCAGGGGAACCGAACTACCCCAAGCTATGTCGCCTTTACTGATACCGAACGATTGATCGGTGATGCTGCAAAGAACCAAGTTGTAATGAATCCCACCAACACGGTTTTTGATGCCGAACACCTCATTGGATGAAGATTTGATGATGCTTTTGTCCAGTCTGATAAAAAAAGCATTGGCCCTTCATGGTGGTGAATGATGCAGGCAGGCCTGAGGTTCAAGTAGAATACACGGGAGAGACAAAAAGGTTTTATCCAGAGGAGGTGTCATCCATGGTTTTGACAAAGATGAAGGAAATAGCAGAAGCCTACCTTGGGAAGACTGTTACCAATGCTGTTGTCACAGTACCCGTTTACTTTAATGATCCTCAGCGTCAGGCTACCAAAGGTGCCGGAACTATTCTGGGCTCAGTGTACTTAGAATCATCAATGAGCAACTGCTGCAGCTATTGCCTACTGCTTAGACAGAAAGGTTGGAGCAGAAAGAAATGTGCTGATCTTTGATTTAGGTGGTGGCACTTTTGATGTGTCAGTCCTCACTATTGAGGATGGAATTTCTGAGGTCAAATCTACAGCTGGAGATATCCACTTAGGTGGAGAAGACTTTGGCAACTGGATGGTCAACCATTTTATTGCAGAATTCAAGCGCAAGCACAAGAAGGACATCAGTGAGAACAAGAGGGCTGTCCGTCGCCTTCGTACTGCTTGTGAGCGTGCTAAGCGCACTCTCTCTTCCAGCACCCAGGCCATTATTGAGATTGATTCCCTCTATGAAGGAATCAACTTCTATACCTCAATTACCTGTGGCCGATTTGAAGAACTGAATGCTGACCTGTTCCTTGGCACACTGGACCCTGTGGAGAAAGCCCTTCGGGCTGCCAAGCTAGACAAGTCTCAGATCCATGATATTGTCCTGGTGGGTGGTTAAACCTGCATCCCCAAGATTCAGAAACTTCTCCAGGACTTCTTCAACGGGAAAGAACTGAATAAGAGCATCAACCCTGATGAGGCTGTTGCTTATGGTGCAGCTGTCCAGGCAGCCATTCTATCTGGAGACAAATCTGAAAATGTTCAAGACTTGCTGCTGTTGGATGTCACTCCTCTTTCCCTTGGAATTCAAACTACTGGTGGAGTCATGACTGTCCTCATCAAGTGCAGCACCACCATTCCCACCAAGCAGACACAGACTGTCACAACCTACTTGGACAACCAGCCCGGTGTACTCATTCAGGTTTATGGTGAGCATGCCATGACCAAGGATAACAACCTGCTTGGCACGTTTGAACTCACAGGCATACCTCCTGCCCCGTGGTGTTCCTCAGATTGAACTCACTTTTGATATTGATGCCAATGGCATCCTCAATGTCTCTTCTGTGCATAAGAGCACAGGAAAGGAGAACAAGATTACCATCACTAGTGATAAGGGCCGTTTGAGCAAGGAAGACATTGAACGCATGGTTCAGGAAGCAGAGAAGTACAA
This sequence comes from Leucopleurus acutus, assembly GCF_964270905.1. Classification (NCBI taxonomy): domain Eukaryota; kingdom Metazoa; phylum Chordata; class Mammalia; order Artiodactyla; family Delphinidae; genus Leucopleurus; species Leucopleurus acutus. The sequence continues at coordinate 119,394,757 of NC_139148.1, read as the reverse complement.
AGCTGAAGATGAGAAGCAGCGGGATAAGGTGTCTTTGAAGAATTCCCTTGAATCCTATGCTTTCAACATGAAAGCTACTGTTGAGGATGAGAAACTTCAAGGCAAAATTAATGATGAGGACAAACAGAAGATTCTTGATAAGTGTAATGAAATAATCAACCGGCTTGATAAGAACCAGACTGCAGAGAAGGAAGAATCTGAACATCAGCAGAAGGAGCTGGAAAAAGTCTGCAACGCCATCATTACCAAGCTGTACCAGAGCGCAGGAGGCATGCCAGGAGGAGTGCCAGGAGGAGTGCCCGGGGGCTTCCCTCCATCTGCTGGTGCCTCCTCTGGGCCCACCATTGAAGAGGCTGATTAAGCCAGCCTAGCATAGGGTTAGCATTGTTCCACACAACATTGAAGGACCCAAATCTGTAGCAAATTCCATGACAGTTTTAAAGTTGAGCTGCTGTAGTAAACTGGGCATTCTTGATACTTGAACATGGAATGTGTGCACAGGGAAAGGAAATAACACTGCACTTTACAAGCACTGTATTGTAAATGGAAAATGCAATGTCTTAAATAAAACTGTATTTAAAATTGGCAAAAAAATGTAGGCATTATTTGTGACAATGTGCATGGACCTTGAGGGTATTATGCTAAGTAAAATAAGTCAGAGAAAGACAAATACCATATGATTTCATTCATATATGGAATATAAAAACCAACAAACAAAAATAAATTAACAAACCAAGCCAAAGTAAACCAAACACATTAGCCTAGGTTCCCAACTAACACAATCAGCTATATAGAACTGTACCGTAATAGGTTTATAATACTTTTCACCCAAATAATACATAAAAAACAAACACAAAAAATAAAACATTTTTAATCTTACAGTACAGTACAACAGCTGGCATACAGGGGGTAGCATAGCGTGAACAGGCAAGAAATAAAGATACCGTATTACTGTACTCTATACAATACTGTACAGTAAAGTACACAAAAGCACAACCACTTGTAGAGGATGCGCACACGTGACAGTGTACGCCAGACACGTGAACTAACTTAAGTGATTGGACATGTGACCGTGCATTCACATCTTTGAAAGTTCGCAACTTGAAGGTTCGTATGGAGGGGACTTACTGTAGTGGTAACGAGAGGGGAAGGGGTAGTGAGGAGTGGGCCAAATGAGTTAAAGGCATCAATTGTATGGTGATGGATGGAAACTAAATTTGTGGTGGTGAGCACACTGTAGTGTACACAGGAGTAGAAATACAATGTTGTACACATGAAACTTATATAATGTTCTAAACCAATGTTACCTTAATTTTTTAAAAAAGAGAGTGCAGGCATTGTATTTCAGCAGTCCTTAATGGGATCTCAGCTTTCCCACTGACCAGCCTGTGACTTTGGGTAAGTTGCCCAACTTCTCTGAGCCCGTGAGAGAAAAAGTCAGCATGGGCCTCCCTGGTGGTGCAGTGGTTAAGAATCTGCCTGCCAATGCAGGAGACACGGGTTCGAGCCCTGGTGCGGGAAGATCCCCCGTGCCTCGGAGCAACTAAGCCCGTGTGCCACAACTACTGAGCCTGCGCTCTAGAGCCCACGAGCCACAACTACTGAGACCACGTGCCACAACTACTGAAGCCCGTGTGCCTAGAGCGCATACTCTGCAACAAGAGAAGCCTCTGCCGTGAGAAGCCCACGCACTGCAACGAAGAGTCGCCCCCGCTTGCCGCAACTAGAGAAAAACCGCGTGCAGCAACGAAGACCCAGTGCAGCCAAAAAGAAATAAATAAATAAACAAACAAATACATTTATTTTTTAAAAAAAGTCAGCACGGTGTGGCGACACTGGCCACTGATCCATCCTGAGAAGCGGTATGCAGCCGCAAGGTTTCTGAGCTGGGATTATCTCTGTAGCAGTTGCTGAGATGCTTAGAGACGCCTACTCTCCCTAAGGGGCAGAGAGATCTGGAGTATGGCATTTTTCTCTGTTAACCAGAGTCACATGAATGATACCCAGCTTCAGATGCCTGAGTCCAAACTTCAAATTTCCTAGATGTCTTCTTTCAGAATGCATGCGCACGCATGCGTGATGTGCCATGCATGTCCTTTTGATTTGTTTGTTTGATTTTTTCCGACTCATCAAACCCAGCTTCCTTTGCCACTTTATTCTCTGTCTTGTTCTCTGCTGAGGCTTTTACACATAGATGTCCTTTCCCTCCTGGGGAGGAGGAGGCCCAGTGGCATTCCCCTTGACAAGGTTCTGACTGGAGTAGCAGGCCTGGCGGAAGAGATCGTCCACCCAGGGTGACCTTAAGGGAGAAATAAGAAAGTTTGGTGCCACAGAACATTGGATCCCAAAAGTGGATCTGAGGAACTTTGCCAATCTTTGAAAATGTTTCTTTTTTTCCTTTCTTTCTTTCTTTTTTTGGCCATGCAGCTTGTGGGATCCTAGTTCCCTGAACAGGGATGAAACCTGTGCCCCTGCAGTGGAAGCACAGAGTCCTAACCACTGGACCGCCGGGGAATTCCCGACAATGTTTCTTATATCTGTATCTAAATGAGAAAAAAAATAGACAAGGGAGTGAGTTTTTCATAAAGCCAAAAGGATTCAACATAATGACCAGTTCTCTATTTTTTTTTTTTTTTTTTTTTTTTTTTTTTTTTGCAGTACGCGGGCCTCTCACTGTTGTGGCCTCTCTCATCGCGGAACACAGGCTCCGGATGCGCAGGCTCAGCGGCCATGGTTCACGGGCCCAGCCGCTCTGCAGCATGTGGGATCTTCCCGGACCGGGGCACGAACCCGTGTCCCTTGCATCGGCAGGCGGACTCTCAACCACTGCGCCACCAGGGAAGCCCCTGTCTTTTCTTTTTTGAAATTATTGTGGTAGCTTTTTACAATGCCTTCACTTGGCAGTCAAACTTTGTAAATCCTACGTATGTCTCCAAAATGTTCATGGGAAGTGTTATTGGTCCATGAAATTCAAAAATCTGGGATCCATTGATTTGGACTACCAAAGATGACAAGATTCTTTGATATTAAGCTCCCTATCCCAATTTTACAGATAAGCCAACTGAGGGACTTAAACTCATAGCAAGTTGGTAGCAAAACCAGGATTAGAATCCCATCACCTAATATCCAGCGTACGGACCCTTCCTCTCCCCTGCCCTGATGTTCCAAATGGAAAGAGGCATTGAAGAAAACCTCTGTCGACCTCACTACGTAACAAGTTTTTACCATGCACTGTTTATTTCCTGTTTCATTTTAAATTCAGGAACTGAAAGAACAGCCAAAATCCCAATGGGAAACGATGACGGCTAAGTTCCCTGCCTCATAATCGTTAACCCTGTTGCAGTGGAGGCAGGCAATAAAGTGGTTACTTAAAGTTTTTGCTGACTTGTTCACTGTTGAGTAGTCAGAAGAAGTGCCTACTCAGAGCATTAATTTCTGATTAGCTGTTAATCCAGCCAGGTTAGAAAATAAGATGGAGAACAATGAGCCTTCCCGTATCCTTTTCAGATCGTTAACTAGCAGTGGCTTGCAGAAGTGGGTCAGTGCTGTTACAGAGGGGAAACTGGAGGTTTCTCCTCTCCCTAAAGCAAGAGACAATCAGCTTCTGGCCTGGGGAAGCTGGTGGGGGTGGAACTAGTTCAAAATTAGGGCACTTGGGTAGCTCATACCTAGAATTCTAACAGCAATGCCAGGATTAGAGGGACCCTAGAAAGAGTCACGGAGAGGCACTGCCCTGGGAAAATGTCTCTCTACGTCTAGGTTAAAGGAGACCTGGCTTTAACTAGAAAGGCCTCCACACATCATGTTTTATCCTAGTGTATTCATTTCTTATAGTTGCTGTAAAAAATCACCACAAACTTAGTGGTTTAAAACAACCCAAACTTACTACCTTACAATTCTGGATGTCGAAAGTAAAATGAGTCTCACTAGACTAAAATCCAGGTGTCAGCAGGGCTTCTGGAGGCTCTAGGGGAGAATCCATTCTTGCCTATTCAGCTTCTAGAGGCTGCCCGCATTCCTTGTCCCATGGCGGCAACACTTAAACTTCTGCTTCCATTGTCACATTGCCTTCTCTCCTTCTCAGTCTGACCCTCCTGCTTCCTTTTTTTGAGGATCCTGTGATTACATTGGTCCTTTCAGGATAATCCAGGATTATTTGCTCATCTCAAGATACTTAATTTAAAACACATCTACCAATCCCTTTGGCCATACGAGATAACATTCACAGCTTCCAGGGATTGAGATGTGGACCTCATGGGGGGAGCATGATTTAGCTTACCACAACTAATAAAATCATGTTTTCAAGTGAAGTCGTGTGAGGAACCCCAGTACATAAATTACATCAAAGCACAGCAGCTATAGTTAAAGTCTTACTCATTTAGCCTCTACTAGTTCCTAACCGTGATGGTCCCAGAAGCACCCAGGGGGAACCTTGCGGCTCTAGGACCAGTTTGAATACAACCGATTTATACCTGAAGGGAGAACACCATTTGGAAAACACTTCAGCCACCATTCTCGTTGTTCATTATATTCTTCAGTGAAACCAGGTGCCTCTTAATGCTTGTCACCGAGCTCTGTGGGACAAGAGACCTTGCTCATTTAGCTCAGCATCACCAGAATCTGAGGTGCCCAATGTTTGTTGAGTGAATGAGTGAATAATCAGTTAATGGTGAATGAAAAATGCTTAGGCAGCATCCGTTTCCTGTTTCCCTGCTCACAGCTATTCATGAGGCAGGCTTGTGCATCAGCATTATTGGAAAAAGATCAAAATGGAACGGTGCCACCTTGCTGGCCCTCACTATATCCTGTCCCAAACCACTTGTGCACGTGTATACACACTGAATTTAAGTGCTTGTCATGAGTCTTAATGGAATGTATTGTTTCACATCTTGATCATGGACATCTTAGTTGCACATCATGGAAGTAAACAGTGGTAGTCTAATATCTTTCTCTTCCTGTCTCCCAAAACCATTAGAAATGGAAAAAAGAATCTTAGAGATGAAGGTGCTTTGATGCCTTAAAGGCTGTCTAGGACAGGCAGCTTTACAGATGAAGAAACTAAGGCCTAAAGAAGACAAGGGATTTATCCAATATCACTTTATTTATAAGCACATTTTATAAGATCTAAACTAGAGCCCGGGCCTTCTGCTCCTGGATGCAGCGTTCCTTCCATTGTTCCACAGTTGTGCAAAGTTCAACAGTTCTATCTAGAAGAAGTTAACTATAGAGATGATAAAACCTGAACTTCCAAGGATGGTACAATTATCTCTTATCTCTGTAAAACTAAGTTTGGCAAACTGGTGGATCCCAAGACAAATCTAACCCACAGACCTGCTTAATTTGTCCCATCGTTTGTTTTTTTTTAATTGAATTGGTATGTCTTTAAATAGAGTCGGCACACTCCAGCTCCCCCATGTCCCCAGCACTCCTGTTGTCTTACATTTAGCCCATTCACTCATTTATGTTATATATGAGACCCTTGCATACATCTGAGTTTCTTTTTCAATCTGCAAATTTGGATTTACAAATTGATTGATTGATTGATTGATGTTTGAGTTTTTAACCCTTGATATAAACAATCAAAATGTACAAGAACTGTTAATGTCTGGGGTCAGAACTTCTAAGTGTCTTTAACACCGTAAGTCATATAAAATTTGACAGACCATGTGTCCTGAAGACCGATGGTTTAGAAAATAATCATAGTTAACCCGTGTTTCAGTCAGTGCATGAGAAGGGAGAGGTGATAAAGCAGACTGTGTCTCCTTCGCTTCCTCCAAGCCAATCATCCCTAACTTCTCACCTGACTCTCTCTCCACCTATCCCTTTGGAATCTTTAGGTCTGACTCTCACTGAGATTAGCCTTAGCTGACATGTGACTGTGACTTTGGCAGTCGAACCTTATAGCATGTGAAAGAGATGATTGTAAAGCCAATTATCACATGAACTCTTGAGCATGAGATAAATGTTCGTAGTGGGGGCAGAGCAGAGCTCCAGTACCCGTGAGGAGCTGGAATGGTAATTAGAAGCTGTCGTTGGGCACATGCAGTGAGATTTGGCTTGGAGGCTGTATTTGGGTGGGCATAGAGAGCCGAAGTCTCCATTCAGATATACCAGAGAGCAGGGTCCAGATAGCAAGACTGAGACTAACCCTACCCGTGTTGGAGACTGGGCTTCTGGTGTCTTACTTTGCATAGATTTTATAGGCTTTTCTTACGTAAAGCTGGGCAGAGCTCGGGCAAATAGGAGATGACAGTTATCGCCCTTCTGGGTGCATCATTGGCACCCAGTCAAAGCATGTTGATTGAAACGACTTATTGGAGGTAATGCCAATCTACCCAGTAGAAATAGAATTGCTTCCAAGTTGTGGACTTGCACACCTAAAAACATTGAAACAACCTCGAAACTTTAAGCACAGTGCACCACATAGAATATTTTTGGAAACTCTCCGGTTTTATTTGGAAAATTATATCTGATGTTTGGTCAGGTTTAAAGTTTCCTGGGCTTTGAAGTAATGCTGAGTCCTAAACAGTGAACCTTCAAAAGCTTTGACTCTGCCACAGGGCATTGATGTGATCTATAAACAAGAAGAGAACAGTATTTGAAAAAGAAAAAAAATGCCAAGTTTTGACATTATAATAGGTAGGATTCTTTCTCTATTTCAGCAACAGTCCTATCCTTTAGGAACACAACTCTGAGCAAAGATATCTTAGGAAAAGGCATGAGCAGGAAAGCAGGGCAGAGCATCTTCCTGGCTCTGCCACTGACGTCCTCTGGCTGGGGGGCTATCCTGATCACCTGCTCCATGAAGATAGCATGCTACACGAGTGATGGTGAGAAAAAGACAGTTCACACCAGAAATGTTTCCTGGGAGACTCAGACATGTAAGCTCCATGAAGACAAGAACTCTGTTTATGACACTCACTATTCTATCCCTGTGACTTAGACCGTCCCCCTGGCACACGGTTGGTGCTTATGGCGGGGCGGGGGGTGGTCCCGATTTCCATTTCATCATCTAGATTCTGAACAAGTTGAGAAATATACAAAACAGTAAATGTGGACTTTAAAATATCACTTCAGTGCTGATGGAGGCCAGGCTAGGAAACCTAGCTTAATGAGCAAGTGAAATGTGTCTGTTAAATGAATTGTAAAAATTAGGCAGACTTACCCAACTTCAATATAAGCGGCACAGAACCAGGGCAGGCTGCCCACCCAGAGGAGCAGAGGAGAAACCCACTCCCTGGAGTACAGTTGCTCCCAAGAGAAAGGGGGACTGCATTGAGTTGAGCTTGTCCAGTGATCTACCCAAATTTACCCATCAAATTAGTGTTCATCACTTGTGGTGCTCAAGAAATACTTTATGAAGGCATACATGAATGGTCCCTGGGGAAGGTGGAACGTGAACTTGAACTGCAAAAGATCAGAAACACCACCTGAGATAATTAGTGTAGCCTAAAGACTGATCTTCGTGTTTGCCTGAAGAGACCTGGGGTAGCCAGAATGGGGTCTCGCTGCAAAGAGCGCTTTGGAGCCCTCAGTAAGCTTCTGTAGCACCAGGCTTCAGATCCTCTCACAGCAAATAAGGGGAGATAAAGGCTACCTGCACTTCTGGAGAGGGTGTCATAGGAAAACATCTTCCACCCTGAGATAAGGCAAATTCAACTGGGGGTCAGGGCAAAGGGTTACTGATACAGCTTGAGTGAGAGGAGTCAGCTAATATTTTCTCCCATCCTAAATTGGATGAAGAAGAAGAGGTTCATTAAAGCCAAAGCAAGTTTCATGCTTTGTTTCGCTTTGTTTTGCTCTGTAGGACACCTGCTAATGTTACTCTCTATTTAGCCATGTTTCTCATTGAACTAATCCAAGGCAATGAAAAGAAGCGCCGAGGGTCCTCTCGCTCTCAGAAGGAGATCCTCAGAGAGGGGCTACCTTGTTCCTGAAGGCGTCTATGCTTGGGGGCCACAGGCTTGAAAGGAAACACATTTGACTCTTCTCCCCTTTTCTAAAGTACTGAGTTCAGTCACTGCAAGTGATTGGGAAGGATTGTCATCATGGGTCCACACTTTTGAGGTAATAAGACCAGCAGGTTCTGCACTGGCACTGTTTTTCCTTTCAGGTGAGCTGTGTGCAAAGAAGTCACACTATCACCGTGTGCCCTGGTATATGACCCAAGGTGCTAGGCTTAACTGTGGCAATGCAGAGCTGACAATCTTACCATCTGTTAATGGTCATCACTCACATTTAATCGAATTCTGTTTTCACTCACAGACCCTGATGAGACCACCCTCGTTAACTTAACTCGAAATGAAATCTGAGAATCGAATCCTTCCTGGGTCTAGGATTTGCATCAAAAGCCTAATGACCTGTGTAGTTTTCTTTCTGTCACAATCCATCAGTATTCTTTTGACCCTGATTAAGCTTTAGATAGAATTAAAGGGACAGTGTTAGTTTTGATATTTATAAGTGGTCATTAATTCCACATTTATTAAGGGCCTACTTTGTGTCAGCCTCCATACTCTCTCAGCCCTTTACACTTACAGCAGCCCTGCAAGGTTGATGGTATCCTCCCAGTTTCCCAGATGAAGAATCATCTCATTAAAGAGATGAAATCACTTGTCCAAGTTCCACAGAGAATAGATGGCGGAGGTGGGATTCACACCCAGGTCTGCTGAGCTCCACAGGCACTTTCTAATAATATGCTCATCTGCTTCCAGCTGCCTTTCTAGCTCAGCTGCAGATCAGGGGGAATCAGTGCTGGTTTATGCGATGTTTACTTTGTTTCTTCCCCCAGCCGAAATAGGAGGAGAAGCTGCCCCATCAGGGTAGGATGGGCCCCTGAATGGTAAAGGTTGCTCACTGATTTCTTCTTCGGGGGAGAACAGAACGGTCGACTTTTTATGTTATCTGCTTCTTTCTCTGGAAACTGCCAAGTGTGAAGAAATGGAAGATCATTACACTACATTTTAAAGCTTCCTTCCGTAACTGCTGAGACTAACAAACAGCCTTGTTTGGCAGAGGTTCCAGACACAAACAGAGGCTTGGACCATGACAGAACTTTGGAGCTGTTTTAATCTAATCATCAACAAAGTTTTTAAATGGAGACTTCAGGCAGTTTCATCCAGGCCTCAGATCCACAGGGATATCCACAGGTCGGAGTTCAGGTCAAGTCCAGTGGCTCTGGGAGTCCTGACCGCCCACCTCGCCCATCCCCACCTTGGAGGTCAGAAGGCAGGAGAATGCAGGAGTGTTGTGATTCCTCGATATCTGAGTCGAAATGTCCCCAAAGATTGTTTTCTGAGGACACTCTTCCACAACATGTGCACTCAGAAAACAGGAGAGTGGGGCATCTGGGGAAAATGAGATTAGAATTACTCAGTGGATTCCAGGGTCCTGGCAGAGTGAGCCAGCACATTCCCCAGCGTGGCCTTCCATCCCAGCTGACCCGAGATAAATCATCTAATAGAGGGTGGCTCTCATATTACCCATTGGAGAGTTCCTGTAACTCTAGTACAAATTGATGTTTTTATTTTTGTAAGCAGAAACCTTGTACAAATGCGCTCTCATTAAAGAAGTCTTGTGGTGAATCCTTTGGTAAACAGAAAGAGATCTTTTGTAATGCAAATAAGCTAATCTATCCGCATTGTCTCTGAGTTTTGTGGTTAGGATTTTCTTAAAGAGGATATATTAGTAGTGCCCCAAATCACAATTATAGTGTTTATTTATAAGCTACTCATTTTAGAACACAGCCCACCTAGAAATTCATATCCCATTGTTTCTCTTTATCGTTAATGAGTCTTGCCGAATGCTGACTTTTTTTTGAGCCACTTCACCTTGTCACATCAAGCTTTGGAAACTCGCCGGAGATTTTCAAAACTAACAAGGACAAAAATCAAGCGGATCATGAAATAAAAGAGAAGGCAGACATCAATGGATAATGACACTGAGACCTTTGGTTTTGCTTTCGTTTTTGTTTTCCCTTTGAAAAAGGAAGTAAGTGGTCTGTGCATTCCAAACCGTGGCAGAAAGACCTTTTTTCAGTTCTCAAACTGGAGTTAGGGCACTGAAATCTTTTAAAAAAGAAATCATTCGAAACCTGAAAATTTTGCCTTTTTTTTTTTTAAACTTCTAACCTCTGATGGGTATTGGGGCCTCTTTGTTTCTCAGTTGGCTAACTTGCCAACTAATTTATTCTGTGGTTCCCTCAGGATAGCTGAGGCAGAAAGCAGAGGCTGGGGCAGCCAGCTGAGATTGAGGGTGAAGGCCTCTGCAAAGGAAAGGTCCAATTCTGAAGTGAGACTGGAAGGACAATTAGCTTGGGCTATGGCATTGGTCACTCTAGCTGCGTAGAGATCTGTTTCATTGATCCCCAGCAATAGCAGAATAAGAGGGACTTTATAAAAGAAGGAGATGTGTCTTTTCCTGAGCAGACGTTACAAGTGGGGTGGTGATCCCAGTAGCGTTGGCCTCTTTCTTAAAGGAGAGGGCTTTCCAGAAGTAACAAGGACACAGACCAGCAAACCTCAGGGGAAGCAGGGAGACCAGCCTGTGAGAAGCAAGACTTCTAGAAGTAGATCCTTATCTGAGTTCAAAGACGGTGGGGGGGGGGGCCCAGAAAAGGGAATGGAGACCAAGTAGATTGTTGTGAGGGCATGGTGTCAAATTGTAATTGGTCTTTAAAGTTATTTGTGAATCGAGCTAAAGAGTTGTTGCGAGGAACTGGCTGAGAGGGTATATTCCGCAAGTTCCTGAGTAGGGCCTGGAGCCCAGAACAATGGGCACAATCCCTTGAAGAAGCCTCTAGACTCCTCACGTTTGGTCTTATCGTTGTTACCCGTAACTATATGGTATTTTTGAGATGCCAAACTGGGTAGGTAACACTCGGTTACATTCCTAATAAATTCAAAAACAAGTATAGAGTAAGAGGGAACCATTTTGTCCAGATGTTAAGTAGTCACTAGTGACATCTTTTTTTTTTTTAAATAAATTTATTTATTCCATTTATTTATTTTTGGCTGTGTTGGGTCTTCATTGCTGCACATGGGCTTTCTCTAGTTGCAGTGAGCAGGGGCTATTCTTCATTGCGGTGTGCGGACTTCTCATTGCGGTGGCTTCTCTTGTTGCGGAGCTAGGTGCATGGGCTTCAGGAGTTGTGGCTCGCAGGCTCTAGAGCACAGGCTCAGTAGTTGTGGTGCACGGACTTAGTTGCTCCGTGGCATGTGGGATCTTCCCGAACCAAGGCTCGAACCCATGTCCCCTGCATTGGCAGGCGGATTCTTAACCACTTTGCCACCAGGGAAGCCCACTAGTGACATCTTTGAAACTAAACTTGATGAGAATCCTCAAAGGAGATGTTAATAGATGAATTTGTATAATATGAAATAAATCCATCCTCACTTATGCTCTGCTTTCCTGTATAAGAAAATAACAACTAATTTGGAAACAAATTGTGATCCTGCATTTGGTTTACTTAATTATGAGTTTCTGTGGTTTGCAATAACTGCTAATTTCTCAAGGACATCCACATCATCAAACTTTCTAAGATGGAACTGAAAATTTGTGTCTGCCACTACAGTAATCCAGTCTTATGCTTTCATTTTTGTGTATTCATGAAGGGGTGAGGGAAGTGATTGGGAGGTACCTAAAAAGGAGGGTATCTGGAGTACCAAAGAATAAGATGGGCTGCCTGGAGTCTAATCACATTTTGCTTTGGGTAATTTGCTTGTTCATTTATTTATATAATTCTATGATTATAATGGCATCGGAAACACATTTGATAGACGAGGATTGGAAACTGCTATCATTGCTGAGCCCTTCAAAAGTAATTGTAGGAATAAATTGTAGCTAATGCCTAACTATTAGCCTTCAGTAAAAGGCAAACAACATGAAGCCAACGTGAGGACCAAATTAGTGGTAAGTGGTAGTTAGAGAAATGATGCCTGGAACAGCTAGCAGTTGGGAGTTACCCAGAGACCTGAAGGACCAGATGGGCAGTACTCTGGGGGAGTCCTGCCAGCCACTGGAGTTCTCAACATGTGGGTTGGGCCTGGGAAAGGGGCAAAGGGACATGTGAAGAATTTGAGGTTAGATTCTGCAACTTAACTACAGTCACGTTAAAAAATACCTGTCAGCTAAAGCGGGGAGCAGGGCTGATTCTTCATCGTCCCAAATTACCTCTAGGTTGCTAAATCTAATGGACATTTTCCCATGCTCATCTTACTGGACATCTGTCCCAGAGCTACTGTTGGTCACTCTGTGCTTGAAGCCCTCACTCTCCCACCTACCATCCCTCCTGGTTCCTCTCAGCCTCCTTGGTCTGTCCTCTTCCTGACGTTGGCCTGCTGGAGTCGATCACGGTTCTGTCTTCCGTCCTCCTCTGTGCTCACGTTCCATGCCCCCGCGGATGAACTCATTCACTCCTTGGCTGCAGTTCCCGCCTCTATACTGAGCTGACGGAATTCAGATTTCTCTCTCCTGTCCTCTGAGCTCCTGATCTGTATATGCAACTGCCCACTGCCCTGCCTCCCAGGCATCTCAGTTCAACTCATCTCAAAAGGAGCTCCCCATCCTTCCAAACCACTCCGCAGCGGCTCTTCCTGCGGGTTTCCCATCCGCGTGACCAGGTCCCAGCATCTACCCAGGGCACAAGCCTGAGAAGGAGTCACTCCTGACCACTCCTGCTCACTCACACTCCACGTCCAACTCATCAGCAAGGATTTTCAGTTAGAACTCTGACAGGGACTTGCCTGGAGGTCCACGTTAGGGCTCCACGCTTCCACTGCAGGGGAATCAGGTTTGTTCCCTGGTCGGGGAACTAAGATCCGGCATGCCTTGCGGTGAGGACAAAAACAAACAAACAAAAACGTGAGAAAAAAAAGAACTCTGACGCCTCTCTCAGATCAACCCTCTTGCCATTCTCCACCTCCGAGCTCCCATCACCTCTCACTGGGCAGTAGCATCCGAACAGGTCTCTGCCCTCCGCTCTGGTCTGCCTTCCCGCAATCCATTCTCCCCACGGCATCCAGATCTTTCACAAACCTAAGTCAGGTCATGTTGCTCATTGGCTTGAAATCCATTGACAGCTCCCCATTGGCCCTGAAAGCAAGTCTCCTTATTCTGGACCAAAGGCCTTGGGTGATGTGGGCCTACTGGCCTCGTCACCTCATCCTGTACCATTCTTCCTTTTGCTGATACCCCCAGACTCACTAGCAGTCTCTCAACTCCTTCAACTTGTCACGGGCTTTCCTTTCTTGGGGCCTTCCTCAAAGTTTCCTCTGCCTCTAATGGTTGCTCCCACCCGCCACCCCGCCTCCTACTGCCTCTGCCTAGAAAACTCTGCATCCTTTAGAGCTCAGACCAAATGTTACTGCCTCTGTGATCCTCCAAGCTGGGTCAAGCCTCCAATATCTGCTCTCTTAGCAATCTGGTTCTTTTCTTTCCATCACCTACACACCGAGCAAGTAATTCAAACAAGAAGTATTCGTTGCAATAATGTGGTCCCCTTCGCTGGATTGTAAGTACCTTATGGTCAGGGATGGTGTCTGCTTTTAAATCACCAGCATCTCTCTGACACTGAGCATATGACTTGGCACAAATTGAACTCAGTCCATAGTGGTTAAATAAATATGTGAATAGCTCGAATCACCTTGTACTGTTACTTCTTGCCCAGCTGAGTATTGTTTGTGGTCACTGAGGGCTGAGCCAGCGTCCACCTTGCATGCCACTGGAGTCTCCGTGCCCCGCTCAGTGCCTGGCGAGGGGGCGAGCCTGGCTCAGGGGTGGGCGCGGCCTCACTTCAGGGACTCCCGGAGCCTGTTGCCAAACGCCAGCCTGTGGCAGACACGGCTCAGTATTCTCAGCAGGAGAAGCCATAGCTGGTGAGGAAGACCCCCCCAGAGGGGACTCCTGGAGCCCATCCTTCTGGGGCTCAGTTATCCCAAAGGGGCTTCCAGCGTGGGAGTACTGAAACAGGGCCTCCGTGCTCCAGAGCCCCACAGAATAGACCCCTCACCGGGCCCAACTGTCACAGGGGCCAGTGTGAGTCAGCTTCGAGGATGCTTCTGGGCCGGCAGAGAAGGTGACTGTGACGGGGGCAAAGTGCCAGAGAGTTTGTACTGAATGCTTCGCAGGTGCCAAGCCCTGTGCTGTGGGTTTTAGAGTCATTCTCTCATTCCATCCTTGAAAACCTCTGTGAAATAGGTGCTTTTTTATAGGTAAGGAGATTGAGGCATGAAGAGATGACATAATTTTGTCAGGGTCCTATAGCCAGTCAGGTGGCGGAGTCGTCTTGAACTCCAGTGTAGACACTTGCTCTCTGGACGTAAAATAGAATAGACTTGCACTCATGGGGCCTCGGTAGCCCCGCGTGAACAGTGAAGAGGTTGGACAAGATTGCCGTCAAGGGCCTTTCTTAGTGTTTCCATCTGGCAGCGACGGCTTGTTTTCCAGGGAGAAAGGACTGAGGCCCCTTTCCAAGCCCAGCTATCGCCTTCCGGGCCTCATTCTGTGCCGTCAGCCTGTCCCTGGCATCCCCGCCGCATGCCTTCCACGACCCTCGGAGCGGGGCTGCCCGTCGTCTGCTGCCACGGCCCCGCACTCGGAGCTCTGCCTCATCCCCACACGAGCGGACTGAGCTCCCGTCCCCCGTCTCCCAGTCGGGGTTGCAGGGAGGTCGTCCAGGTGCAGGGGAGCTGGCTCTCTGATGCTTGGATGCCCGACTTCACGTTTTACCGTCGCCGGATACGAATTGCTACCCTGCGTTGGGTGCGTCCTCCGTGCCGGGCTCTGTGCTGAATGCTGTCCTCACGTCACCGCATGGGATCCTTGCCGTTACCCTGTCAGGTAGACGCAACCCTTTATACGCGAGCAAACCAAAGGTCAGGAAAATGACGTCGCAGAGCTCACATCTAGAAAGTGGCCACAGTGGAGTTCCAAGGCCAGTCGTCTTCTGCCTACGCTGCTTTCCTGTCACTTCCTCTCCATGTGGGCTTTGGCGAGGCACCTGGCCTCCCTGAGCTTCTGTTTCCTCATGTGTGAAATGAAGCTGATCAGAGCGCCCACCTCGTAGGGTTGCTAAGAGGCTCAAAACACACAGTGTGTAGACCTAGCGCATAGTAAGTGCTGCATACGTTGTAGCAATTATAGTTGTGGTTGTCATTGCTGTTGTTACTATATCCTTACCCCTCTAAGCTGTCCCCACTGAGCTCTTCCAGCCATCCCTGTTACCCCACAGCCAGGGGGCCAGGGTGTAAGAGCAGAGCCTCTTTGGGGCCGGGGAACATGGTGGCATTTCATCTCTCCGTAGTCACCTTCCCCTTCCCATCCCCTCTGCCCTGGGAGAGACGGCTTCTGAGTGACGGCTCTGCCCAGGTGACGAGAATAATGAGGTGATCCACGTAGTAAGGCGACTGAGCCGCTCATGCCTAATAAAAAAGAGAAATTCCTGAGGCTAGCCGGCCAGTGCCTTTAAATAAAACTGAAATCCACTGAAAGGAGAGATGTTCACAGTTGTTTAAATCATTGCCTCCTGCACCTGCAGAAGGGAATACGTGGCAGTCCCAGGTTGAAATCTAATATGCGGGCTCCTAATCTCTTAGAACTGATTACTTTAATGAATTTTAAAGGTAGAGCTTTAATTAAAACAGGTCTCTGTGGGCAGAAAGCATGCTATTTTGTGAGCTCAGTAAATATTGCCTTTTAAACTAATAAGTTCAGTTACCAAAAATACTACTGCATGTAAACAGTTGGGTTTTTTTCTTCCTGTGCTGTGGAAACATAACTAGATATTGAAGAGAGACTGGCTGCATTTCAAAGCCTGGCACTTGGCTTTCCAAATAATGGTGACTTAAATGTGCGGGCCGTCTTTCTCCTCTGGAGCACAGAGAACTTTCCAGGCATGATCTCATCCTGTCTTCAGACATTCCCCTCTGAGGCTGGACTGAGGAAGACAGTGCTCGTCATTGCAGCATTGCCAGGCCTTTGCGACTCCCCCGCAAGACCTCCACTGCACGGCCACTCCACCCTCTACATTACTAAGAAGACAGAGGCCCGCCAGAGGGACGCCACAATTTCTTTTCCCTTTCTCCTCACCCAGCCGGTACCACTCTCCTTTTGTTCAGAAGAATAATAAATAATATGAGTACTCATGCCGACGTTTATGTGCCAGGCATTGGGCTAAGCATGGACGTATTATTTCATTTAACCCTCAGAACAACCCTGTGAGGTAGGTACTAACATTATCCGCAAAGGTTCCTCCACTGCGCTCAGAATAACAGCCAAAAGCCTTCGCAGTGGTCTGCAAGTCTCCTGTGCAAGTTGCTCTTAGCTCTCTGATCTCATTTCCTCCTCTCTCGCCTTTGTCTGCTTGGCTATCCGAGAGTCGAGGACAGGCTAGCACAGCAGGCTGCACATTTTTTTTTAAAGACTATTTTCTTTGCATCTCTTCTTTTTAAAATCAATTAATTATTTTATTTATTTTTGGCTGTGTTGGGTCCTCGTTGCTGCGCGCAGGCTTTCTCTAGTTGCGGCGAGCGGGGGCTACTCTTCGTTGCGGTGCGTGGGCTTCTCATTGCGGTGGCTTCTCTTGTTGTGGAGCACGGGCTCCAGGCGCGTGGGCTTCAGTAGTTGTGGCTCACGGGCTCAGTAGTTGTGGCTCGCGGGCTCTAGAGCACAGGCTCAGTAGTTGTGGCACGTGGGCTTCCGTAGTTGTGGCACATGGGCTCAGTAGTTGTGGCTCGCGGGCCCTAGAGCTCAGGCTCAGTAGTTGTGGTGCATGGGCTTAGGTGCTCCGTGGTGTGTGGGATCTTCCTGGACCGGGGCTCAAACCCGTGTCCCCTGCATTGGCAGGCAGATTCTTAACCACTGCGCCACCAGGGAAGCCCAGGTCCCACATTTAGAAATTAGCTTGACAGTATTTTGAAAAAGAGACCCTCTCTTGGGCATCTTCTCTATGCCAAATTTCATGCCAATCAATTTTACAGCAACGATTTACCCTTCCCAGTAGCTCTGTGAGAAAGGTATCATTATTATACTCATCTTAGTGATGAGAAAACCAAGACTTAGCAGAGGCTGAGATCTTTTCCCAAGACCACAGACTTGGTAAATGGCAGGGCCTGGGCCTCAAACCAGACTGTCTACATCCAGAGGCTGCTCTATTTCCATTCAACCCACTGCCTCCCAAAGTCTAGAAATATGTCTGCAGACATATGTGGACTTCTGCATCCTCTCCCACTGCATGTCTCCCATTGGCCACATTTGTTGTAACTTCCCCTAATTAGCAGCATGATTTATAGGCTGAGAGAGAGTGTGCATGGCTTGTATCACCTGTCATTCACCTCTAATTATGTGACTCAGCCATGAGTGCTTTATTGTCAGAAAGCAGATCCTGTCAGTAGATGTTCTGTCTTCATTCAAGTAACCTCTAATTTGTGGGCTGACTATTCCCTTTGGGTTATTTGGAAGAGGTATTAGTCATGCTGTGGTCAGTTTCAGGATCCCCACTTGTTTTCTTATCTCCAGATTTATTGCAATGACTTAGGGGTTTGCATTCCTGATTGAATAGCAAAGAATGGAGGACTTGACCTTGGAGGATGTTGCAGAGACTTCTAGCACTCACCAACATTCGTGTTCTACTCTTCTTAGGCCTATAGCCCAACTATACTTCCCAGGCTCCCCTGCAGTAAGGTGTGGACATGTGACTATTCCACATAAAACATGAGTGTAAACGATGTGAACTTTGTCCAGACTTAGCCCAGAATAACTCCATGTAATCCTCAATCCCTTTCCTGTATATCAATCAGGTTGATGGAAAGAACTCTGAGGATTAGAGGAGACTGGATCCAGGATGACAATGAGAGAGCTATCCAGCCAGGAATATTTGCACTGGATTATGACACGAGTGGTAAACAACTCTTTTTCTGTTTCGCTACTAAAGTTTGAGTTACAGAGCCCAGCTTTACTTACCTTAACTAATACAGAGGAAAACAATAATTTCCGGATATCCAAAACCTAGATGGAAAGGAAGGAGGTATAACAGGCCAAGAAAAGCAGAATCACTGATGAGGACGAATCTGATATATGGTGAATGAATTACCTCCTTTCTCCATTTTCGTGTATCCTTTTTTTTTTCCTTCCATTTTTTTTAACACCTTCATTGGAGTATAATTGCTTTACAATGGTGTGTTAGTTTCTGCTGTATAACAAAGTGAATCAGCTGTACATATACATATATCCCCATATCTCCTCCCTCTTGTGTCTCCCTCCCACCCTCCCTATCCCACCCCTCTAGGTGGTCACAAAGCACCGAGCTGATCTCCCTGTGCTATGCGGCTGCTTCCCACTAGCTATCTATTTTACATTTGGTAGTGTATACATATCCATGCCACTCTGTCACTTCGTCCCAGCTTACCGTTCCCCTTCTCGTGTCCTCAAGTCCATTCTCTACGTCTATGTCTTTATTCCTGTCCTCCCTCTAGGTTTTTCAGAACCATTTTTTTTTTTAGATTCCATATATACGTGTAGCATACGGTATTTGTTTTTCTCTTTCTGACTTACCTCACTCTGTATGACAGACTCTAGGTCCATCCAGCTCACTACAAATAACTCAATTTCGTTTCTTTTTATGGCTGAGTAATATTCCATTGTATATATGTGCCACATCTTCTTTATCCATTCATCTGTCGATGGGCACTTAGGTTGCTTCCACGTCCTGGCTATTCTAAATAGTGCTACAATGAACATTTTGGTACATGACTCTTTTTGAATTATGGTTTTCTCAGGGTATATGCCCAGGATTGGGATTGGTGGGTCGTATGGCAGTTCTATTTTTAGTTTTATTTCTCTCTTCTCCCTCCTGCAAAGGAATCAGCACAACTTTGAGCAAGATCATTTCCTCCCCACATAGAGCTGGTTAAAAGCAGTAGACACCAATGGGTGAATGGCTTCTATGTATGTGCAAACCCATTGGTCAACACCACCATCTCTCCAATTGGTGGAATATGCAGGAGATATTTTTGAGGAGGAATCTAATGTGTGGAGGTTACTACTGACCAGAGAGGGGTCTTCTTTTCCCGCCACCAGTCCTCATGGTTCTCTCTGGAGATCAACTTGTCCTCCCAGTCCTTTCAGCAGTGACTCTGACCCATGAGAGTCAACGCAAGCAGAATCATCCCATTGGGGGAAGGGAGTTAGGCACGTTCAATACCAGAAGCCCCAATGGAGACAAGACTTTGGGCAGGAATGCGAATAGTCTTCTATATTTTTAACAGGTGACTCGGAGGCTTATTGTAGCTTTTATCCACTGTGGAGACCTTACTCTTAGATTTGGAGGAGGTTTTTAATAGGTTGTATGGATGGAGACATGGAGGCCTCAGAGCGGGCTGGACATGACCTGTTCATCACCTCACAGCTGGTCAGTGCCGGCGTGAGTACTAGACTAAGGCTGATTGCTCCATATCCTTTCAAAGCCAACTTGGGCTTAATCATTTTATAGAAATGAGAAGTCATTTTAATGTAATAAATCTTCTACAATATGGCAGGCTTGCAGGCCTATCTCTCCCCCAACTCAGGGTAAGTTATGGAAATATAACTTAGTGAGTAATCTCTTTGTCTATATATGTATTTGAAAATATCAGAATATTGTAAATGAAGTGTTTTTTCTGAAATGTTAACTTGGAGATTTGCCTGAAATCATGCAGTTCTTGCCTCTGCTGTGTTATGTAAAAAAATTGTTTCTTGATGAGTGAGCAATAGCTGTGTATCTGTTTCTCATTATTCATTCGCTAAACATTGACAGAGCACTTACTGGGGAGCTGGGCTAGGTGTTGCTTGGAGGGGTATGCGGATATGTGGGTCAAAGACATGCCTTGCTCTGGGGCACAGACCCTTAAGTTCTTGGGACCCCTCCCCTATATTTCCCCACAAGAGCCTTCCACAAAGTCAGAGCAGCTCTGACCACAAAGCAAAGTTCTGTCTTCCCTCTGTTAGTACTGCTTTGTCCAAGATCCCTCTTTTCATGGATTCGTTCTCATAGTCTTCCCTGTTCCGTGGTCTCTTCTGCTTTATTTTCTTTAATGATATGCTTTCAGTCTTTTTTCCTATGCATACAAAGCTACATATACTTTAAAATTATATACATGGACTTATATTTCAGACATTATTTTATAACCTACCTTTTGATCAATTGGGAAAAGTTTTCCATGACCACAAATACATACTTCATTTTTATTTTTAGTGGCTGCATAACATTTTACTGTAAAGAGGAACTATCATGTACTTAATCACATGTTGTTGACTATTCAATTCTTTCCAGTTTTTCACTGTAGTGAGTGGTATTTCTGTATTCATCCTTATACGTACACATATTTGTATGCTTATCTTATTATTTCCAAAGAATAAATTCCTAGAAACTGAATTTCTACATCAAGGGGTATCTGCTTTTTCGAGGTTCTTAATCCCTATCTGTTTAGCCTTTGAGTCTACGGGCATACCACCCTGAATATGCCTGATCTCATCTGTTTAGCTTCTGATCCAGCTTCTCATAAAAATATTGCCTTCCAGATTGCTCCATCTTGGCTGCAGAAACCTCAGACCAAGTGTTGCCCCACCAACCAAGACCTCAGGTCGTACAGCCAGCTAGCTATTGTCAGAGCTGAAGCTAAAACCTGCATTTCCTGACCCAATTGACTTATAGACATTTGGGTTGCCACTAAGGGTTAACAAAGGCCGCCGCCAGCCCACTCTTCCTCACCAGTAGTGATCTGGCTGCCGCCTGGAAGGAGGAAGACCTGGTCTGCAACAGGGCTATGGCTTGTCTTGGCATTTTTACTCATGTCCAAATGGAAATCACATTACTTAAAGTACAAACATGATTTAAGGATTTTTAAAATGTGTAGTTGTCTCCATTCTAATTGCCCATTAAGGTGAGAATGCCTTTGGAATGAAATGAAAAAAATGATATGCAGGTAAATGTGAAGCTGAGAGGGAGGGGATAAAAGAGAAGCAGCCTGGTCTAGTAGAGAAGAACAGGAGACCATGGTTCTAACTTTCACTCTGCCACTAACTCTCTGTGTGTCCTTGAGAAGTGCTTTTGCAGAGGAGGTTGGACATTGATCTCTAGGCTTCCTGCCAGTTTTAATGATCTAGGATTAAAAATCAGTAGGTTGAAGTTTACCCCTTTTTCCAGGTTTATAGAGAAGGGGGTGTTTGAGAAGTCTAATAATAGACCCTGGGCTCAGGGCTTGAGGAGAAGCAATAGGATCTGATCACCCTTATGATGAAGCTTGAATCAGCTGGCCATGAATTTAATGTGCTTTAAAGCCTCCTGAGTATGACTAACTTAATGTACCTTATGCAATCTAAGATGCCACTCCGGTAAGATGCTCTCTTACATACCATTAAGAAATTTTTTTAATGCTTAAAATTAAACTATGAGACAATGCTGTTTTATGCATCAATTGTAACTTACATTCTAATCTTGGATCTTAAGATTATCTGGCCTTCACACCCACAGACCCCTCTATGTTGTACAGAGGAAGAGGGCCCAGAGAAATAACATGAGTAGCCTAAGGTCACAGAAACAGTATGGGTCGAGAACCAAAAAGGAATAGAAAGAAAGAAGCACTTAACAGAATGGAGGAGTAAGGGTGTCCAAAAATACATTCCTCCATGAAAGCAGGGAAAACACTGGGAAATTTGTCAAAATAAGCTTTTTTATAACTTTTTCTGGAAATTAACCAAAGGCTTCAAAAATCCATGAAGCATTTTATTTAAGAAAAATAGCTGGACCTTGATAAGAATAAAGGACTTTGTAGTGTTTTAACTTTCCCTATGTACATCCTCCTCTCCCCAAATCAGTGGCGGCCTTGAAAACCAGTAGCCTAGCAGCTACTAGAAGGAGAACAACAGAGCATCAAACTATGTGAGGCAAAAACTAATAGAACTGCCAAGAGAAATAGATAAATCTACTATCATAGTTGAAAACTTCAACATCCCTCTTTCAGAAAAAGATAGATCCAACAGGCAGACAGTCAGTAAGAACAGAGTTGAACTGAACAATACCCATCAGTCAACTGGATATAAGTGATATCTATAGTCTACTTCATCTGACAACAGCAGAATACACCTTCTTCTCAAGCTACCATGGAACAGTTGCCAAGATAGACTGCAGTTTGGACCGTAACACACAACTTAACAAATTTAAAAGACGAAATCATACAATGTCTCCTCTCAGACAAAAATGGAAAATGATAATGAAGGAGGACTATGAACAACTCTATGCCCACAGGTTTGACAACCTAGACGAAATAGACCAATTCCTTGAAAGACACATTTTGCCAAAACTCACACAGACAAGAAGAAACAATCTAAATAGGCCTATATCTATTAAAGATATCAAATCAATAATATCCTTCCAAAACAGAGAGCAGTGGACCTAGATTGGGTTCACTGGTGAATTCTACTAACCATTTAAAAAAGAAATTATAGTAATTCTTTACAATCTCAGAGGATAGAAGCAAAGGGAATACATCCTAACTCATTCTGAGGCCAGCATTACCTTAATATCAAAACCAGACCAAGACATTACAAGAAAACTATAGACCAATATCGCTCATGAACATAGATGTAAAAATCCTCAGCAAAATATTAGCAAGTTGAATCCAACAATGTATAAAAAAGATTATATACCATGACTAGTGGGATTTATCCCAGGTATGCAAGGCTGATTCAACATTTGAAAATCAGTGTAATCCATCATACCAACAGACAAAAAAGAAAAAAATCACATGATCATGTCAGTAGATGCAGAAAAAGCATTTGACAAAATCCAACACTGATTCATGATAAAAATTCTCTTAGTAAGCTGGGGTGAAACTTCTTTAACTTGATAAAGAACATTTACAAAAATCCTATAGCTCACCTTATACTCTATGATGAGAAACTTGAAGCTTTCCCATTAAGATCAGTCTAAAGGCAAGAATGTCCCCTCTCACCACTCCTTCTCAACATGATCCTGGTAGTTCTAGCTAATGCAATAAGACAAGAAAAGGAAATAAAAGGTGTACAGACTGGGAAGGAAGAAATAAAACTTTTTTGGAGATGACATTGTTTATGTAAAAAATCTGAAAGAATCAACAACAGCAACAAAAAACTGCTGGAACTAATAAGTGATTATGAATGCAAGGTTGCAGGATATAAAGTTAATACTCAAAAGTCTGTCACTTTCATGTATACCAGCAGTGAACAAGTGGGATTTGAAATTAAAAACACAATACCATTTACATTAGCACCTCCAAAACTGAAATGCTTTGTTATAAATCTAACAAAATAAGTATACGATCTATGTGACGAAAACTACAAAACTCTGATGAACTAGATCAAGGAAGAACCAAATAAATGGAGAGGTATTCCAGTTCATGAATAGGAAGGCTCAGTATGGTCAAGATGTCAGTTCATCCCATCTTAACCTATAAAGTCAACGCAATCCCAATAAAAATCTCAACAAGTTGTTTTATGGATTCTGGCAAACTGATCCTAAAGTTTATATGCTGAGGCAAAAGACTCAGAATAGCCAACACATTATTGAAGGGGAATAATAAATTTGGAGGACTGACACTACCTGAGTTCAAGACTTACTATAAAGGTACAGTAATCAAGGCAGTGTGATATTGGTGAAAGAATAGACAAATAGATCAGTGAAACAGAATAGAGAACTCAGAAATAAACACACATAATATAGTCAATTGATCTTTGACAAAGGAGCAAAGATAGTCTCCTTAACAAATGGTGCTGGACCAACTAGACATCCACATGCAAAAAATGAATCTAGACACAGACCTTTACTCTTCACAAAAATTAACTCCAAATAGAGCACAGATCTAAATGTAAAATGCAAGACTATAAAACTCCTAGGGGCTAAAATAGAAGAAAATCTACATGACCTTGAGTATTGTGATGACTTTTCAGGTAAAACACCGATGTCACAATATATGAAAGAAATAATAGATAAGTTGGATTTCATGAAAATTAAAAACTTCTGTTGTGCAAAAGACAATGTCAAGAGAATGAGAAGACAAGCCACAGACTAGAAGAAAATATTTGCAAAAGACACACCTGATAAAGGCATGTTATCCAACATATATAAAGAAATCTTAAAACTCAACAATTAGAAAAGAAACAACCTGATTAAAAAATGGGCCAAAGTCCTTAACAGACACCTCACCAAATAAAATATACATATTTTGAATAAGCATATGAAAAGAGACTTCACATCGTATGTGATCTGGGAAATACAAATTAAAACAACAATGAGATACTATGAGACACCTACTAGAATGGTCAAAATCTGGGATACTGAGAACACCGAATGCTGGCCAGGATGTGGAGCAACAGGAACTCTCATTTGTTGCCAGTAAGAAGGCAAAATAGTATAGCCACTTTGGAAGACAGTTTGGTGGTTTCTTACAAGAGTAAACACTTTCTTAACATAGAATCCAAGATTTGCACTCCTTGGTATTTACCAAAGGAGATGAAAATTCATGTCCACACAAAAACTTGTCCACTGATGTTTATAGCAGGTTTATTCATAACTGCTAAAACTTGGAAGCAATCAAAATGTTCTTCAGTAGATGAATGGTTAATAAACTGTGGTATATCTATTCAGTGGAATATTATACAGTAAAAAGTAGTAAAAAGAAGTGAGCTATCAAATCATGAAAAGACATAGTGAAAACTTAAATGCATATTACTAAGTGAAAGAAGCCGATCTGAAAAGGCTTCATACTATGTGACATTCTGAAAAAGGCAAAACTATGGAGACAGCAAAAAATCAGTGTTTGCCAGGGGCTGTGTGGGGATGGATGAATAGGTGGAGTACAGAGGATTTTTAGGACGGTGAAAATACTCTGTATGATTCCATAATGATGGGTAAAAATCATTATGCAATTGTCCAAGCCCATAGAATGTACAACACCAAGAGTGAACCCTAATATAAACTATGGACTTTAGGTGATTATGATGTGTGAATGGAGATTCATTAATTGTAACAACTGTACCACTCTGGTGGGGAATGTTGATAATGAGGGAAGCTATGCATGTGTGGGGCAAGGAATATATAAGAAATCTCTGTACTTCCCCCTCGATTTTTCTGAAATTTTATTAAAAACTTTTAATAAAAATGATCCAGCTATACTCTCTCTACAAGAGAGTCACTTTAATTAAAGAATCATTATAAGAGACAAAGAATGACACTGTTTATTGATAAAAGGGGTAGTCCATCAAGAAGATCCAACAATTATAAGTATATACATAGCTAATAATAGAGCCCGAAAATATATGAACCAAAAACTGAGAGAACTGAATAGACAGTTCTACATAATATTTGGAGATTTAAATAGTTCACTTTCAAAAATGAATAGAATAGCAAGAAGATCAATAAAGAAATAGTGGAGCTGAACAATATTATACACCAACTAGACCTAATGTACTCTGTAAACAACAACAGAATATACATTTTTCTGAAGTGCACTTGGAACATTATCTAGGAGATATATGCCATAAATTAGGCCACAAAACAAGTCTCAATAAATTTAAAAATATTGAAATCCTATAATTTCTCCAACTCAAAAGAAATGAAACTGGAAATCAATAAAATAGTAAATCTGAAAAATTCACAAATATGTGGAAATTAAACAACACACTCTTAAACAACCAATGGATCAAAATGAAATCACAAGAGAAATTATAAAACATTTTGAGGTGAATGAAAGTGAAAAGACATTATACCAAAACGTAATGGATGCAGTGAAAGCAGCGCTCAGAGGGAAATTTATGGCTATAAACACCTACATTAAAAAAGAAGAAAGATCTCAAATCAATAACCTATCTTTGCACCATAAAGAAAAAAAGAGCAAACTAAACCCTACAGTAGCAGAAGGAAGGAATGAGTTGAGTGGAAAAAATTTTAAGTACACAATAGAAAAACAATATAATCAACCAAACCAAAAGGTGGTTCTTCAGAAAGATCAACAAAATTTGCAAACCTCTAGCTAGACTGGCCAAGAAACACAAAAAGAAGACTCAAATCTAAAATCAGAAATGAAGTTGAGGACATTACTACAGACCTACAGAAATAAAAAGTATTATAAGACAATACTGTGAATAATTGCATGCCAAAAAATTAGATATCCTAGATGACATGGATAAAGTCCTAGAAACAAACTACCAAACCTGACTCAAGAAGAAATAGAAAATCTAAGTAGACCCATAACAAATTGAGATTGAGTCAGTAATCAAACACCTCCCGACAAAAAAAGCCTAGGACCAGATGGCTTCACTGATGAATTCTACCAAACATTTAAAGAAGCATTAATACCAGTTCTTCTCAAACTCTTCCAAAATATGTAAGTGGAGGGAATACTCCCTAATTTATTCTTTGAAACCAGCATTCCCCTATCAAAGCCAGACAAAGACATCACAAGCAAAGAAAACTATAGAATATCCATTATGAATATAGATGTAAAAATCATCAACAAATTACTAGCAACCAAATCCAGCAGTATATTAATAGGACTATAAACCATGAGCAATTGAGATTTGTCTAAGGAATGCAAGGGTTCAACATTAAGAAAAAACAAACAACTATCAATGTATATTAGTCTACTAGGACTACCATAATAGAATACCACAGACTGGGTGGCTTCAATAACAGAAATTTATTTTCTCAGAGATACGGAGGCTGAAAGTCCAAGATCAAGGTGCTGGTTGGTTTCTGGTGAGACTGCTCCCTTGGCTTACTTCCTTCTTGCTGTGTCTTCACATGGCCTTTCCTCTGTGCTCATGCACTCCTAGTGTCTCTTCCTCTTCTTATAAGTACACCAGTCCTATTGGATTAACACCCTACCCTTATTACTTCCTTTAATCTAATTACCTCCTTAAAGGCCCTATCTTCAAATACAGCCACATTGGGGGTTTGGGCTTCAACGTATGCCTTTTGTGGGGGGACACAATTCAGTCCATAACATAATTTAATATACCATACTAACAGAATGAACGAAAAAAAAAAAACCCACATGATTATCTCAACTGAGGCAGAAAAAGCATTTGATAAAACTCAACTCCCCTATTCATGATAAATACATTCAGCAAATTAGAAATAGATGGGAACTTCCTCAACATGATATAGGGCATTTATGAAAAACTCACAGTGGACATCATATTTAATGGTAAAAGACTGAAAACTCTCTTTGTAAGGTCAGGAACAAGACAAGCAAACTTGCTTTCCCCACTTCTATTCAACATTGTACAGGAAGTTCTAGCCAGAGCAATTAGACAAGAAAAATAAATAAAAGATATCCAAACTGAAATGAAGTAAAACTATCTCTGTTCTCAGATGACATGATCTTATATATAGAAATTCCTAAAGCATCCACAAAAACTATTAGTGCTAATAAACAAATTCAGAAAATTTTCAGGATATAAGCTCAATGTAAAAAGATCAGTTGTAATCCTATATATGCCAGCAATGAACGATCCATAAAGGAATTTAAGTAAACAATTTCATTCACAATACTAAGAAATTAAACCAAGGCAGTGCAAGCCTTATACACTGCAAACTACAAACATTGCTGAAAGAAATTAAAGAAGAGTTAAATAAATGGAACGATACCCAGTGTACATGAACTTGATGATTTAATATTATTACTATGGTAATACTCCCTAAATTGATCTAAAGATTCAGTGCAATTCCTATCAATAACACAATAGCCCCTTTTTTGCATAAATGGAAAAGTCGCTCCTAAAATTCATATGAAATTTCAAGGGACCCTGAATAGCCAAAACAATTTTTAAAAAACCAAAACAAATTTGGAGGAGTGTCTTCATCCATCCAGGCCGCTATAACAAAATACCATGGACCGAGTGGCTTATAAACATCAGAAATTTATTTCTCACAGTTTTGAAGGCTAGGAAGTCCAAGAACATGGCACAACAGACTCAACATCTGGTGAGGACCTGCCTTCTGGTTCATAGATGGCTATCTTCTCACTGTGTCCTCCTATAGCAGAAGGGGCAAAGGAGCTCTTTGGGGTTTCTTTTATATGGGTACTAATCCCACTTATGAGGTCTCTGCTCTCATGAGCTGATCACCTTCTAAAGACCTCACGTCCAAATACCATCACGCTAAGGGTTAGGATTTCATCATGTGAATTTTGGAAGAGCACAAACATTCAATCCATTGCAAGGAGTCACACTTCCCCATTTCAAAACTTACTGAAAAGTTATAGTAATTTTTAAAAGTGTGGTAAAGGCATAAGGGTAGATACATAGATTAATGGAATAGAATTGAGAGTCTGGAAATAAACCCATATATATAAGGTCAATTGATTTTTGACAAGGATGCCAAAGTCATTTAATGGGAAAAGGACAGTCTTTCAACAAGTGGTCCTGGGGAAACTGGATATGTATATGTAAAAGAATGAAGTTGGACCGTTACCTTATATCATATACAAAGATTAGCACAAAGAGGATCAAAGACCTAAATATACAGGCTAAAATTGTAAGACTCTTAGAGTGAAACATAGGGGAAGACTTCATAAAAATGGATTTGGCAGTGATCTCTTATATATGACACCAAAAGCACAGTCAACAAAAGAAAAAAATAGATAAATTGGACTTCATCAAAATTAAAAACTTTTGTGCATCAAAGAAATACTATGAACAGAGTAAACAGGCAACCCATGATGTGGGAGAAAATGTTTGCAAATCATATATTTAATAAGGGATTAATATCCAAATATATAAAAAACTCATACAACTCAATAACAACAACAAAAGAACTAAATTAAACTTGAATATACATTTCTCCAAAGAAGATATAAAAATGGGTGACAAACATATAAAAGATGCTCCTTGTCACTACTGTTAGGGAAATGCAAATCAAAACCATAATGAGATACTACTTCATGCCTACTAGGTTAGCTGTTATCAAAATAATAGAAAATAAGAAGTGTTGGTGAGGATGTGGAGAAATTGGAGCCCTCGTGCAACTCCTGGTGGGAATGTAAAATGGTGCAGCCCCTGTGGAAAGCAGTATGGTGGTTTCCCAAAGAATTAAAAATACAATTACCATATGATGCAGCAATTCCACTTATGGGTTTATGCCAAAACCCCCCTGAAAGCAGAGACTCTAACAGATTTGTACATCCATGTTCACAGCAGTAGTTTTCACAGTAGCCAAAAGATGGACTTAATCCAAGTATCGATCACCAGATGAAGGGATAAACAAATGTGGTCCATCTATACAGTGGAATGTTATTCAGACTTAAAAAGGACAGAAATTCTGACAGATGCTACAACACGGATGAATCTTGAAGACATTATGCTAAGTGAAATAAGTCCGTTCCAAAAAGACAAATACTGCATGATTCGTCTTATATAAGGTACCTAGAGTAGGCCAATTCATAGAGACAGAAATGAAATTTTGGGTATCAGAGGTTGGGGGGAGTGGGAAATGGGGAGTTATTGTTTAATGAGTACAGAGTTTCAGTTTGGGATGATGGAAACGTTCTGGAGATGGATAGTGGTGATGATTGCACAACAATGTGAACGTACTTAATTGTACTGCATTGTACACTTAAAAATAGTTAAAATGGTAAACTTTGTGATGTATATTTTACCCAATAAAAAAAGAGAATGGCATTGTTTTTAGGAAATACACGTTGAAGTATTTAAGGGCTGAGTGGCACATGTCTCCATCATAGTGGTTCAGAAAAAGAAATTATGTTCATGTTTGTGTGTATACAAATAAATACATATCATACACACACACGTATATGTGTGTGTGTGTATATATATATATATATATATATATATATAGAGAGAGAGAGAGAGAGAGAGAGAGAGGGAATGAAAATGAATGATAAAATGATAAAACAAATGGGACAAATGTAAACAGTTGGTGAGTCCATGTAGGGGTATACAGAAGTTCCTGTACTGTTCTTGCAAATCTTTTTTTTTTTGCCGTATGCGGGCCTCTCACTGTTGTGGCCTCTCCCATTGCGGAGCACAGGCTCCGGACGCTCAGGCTCAGCGGCCATGGCTCACGGGCCCAGCCGCTCCACGGCATGTGAGATCTTCCTGGACTGGGGCACGAACCCGTGTCCCCTGCATCGGCAGGCAGACTCTCAACCACTGCGCCACCAGGGAAGCCCTTGCAAATCTTTTTGTGAGTTAGAAATCATATAAAAATAAAAAGAAACAACTTAGGTTGGATAAAATAAATAAGAATCTGTATAAAGTGCTTAGTTAGCATGGTGCTCATCCAAGCTCAACCTTATTCCCCCTTCTCTTACTTGCCTTTTCAGTGCCTGAAAAGAAAAAAAAAAGAGAAAAATTTCCCCCCAAATTATCTAGTCTTTCTTCTTACTCCATGGCTGGTGCCATGGCTGCCTCCAGGGTTGTTATTCTGAGGGTTTCTGAATCTTCAGGACAGGTGACTTGATGGGCAGGCCAACAGTATGGCTAACAGGCAAGCCATCCCAGGATGCACTTGACCCTGTCAGCATCATCGCTCACTTGGGAAAGCAGCTTTCTGGAATAGAATCGGGAGTGCTAGGGACGGTGTTTGGCTACTCTTTCTGACACTCCCTTTGAACTGCTACCTTGAGCCATGGCAGTTAGAGAATCTCTCCCTCCAAGAAGTTCTGCCGAAATGATCATAATCAAGACACTGAGGTTAACAGCTATACTTCCTTTACACTGAGCAGCTGAGAGAAAGGGTAGGATACAGGAGAAACATAAAGCCTGGTCTTTGCCTTCAAGGAGTTTACAACTGAGTTGGAGAGACCAGGCTAACAAGTGCTGTGCTCAGTGGTGGAAGTGAAGCAGAAGTAGATTTGTCTGTCTTTGTCCTGGAAGGGCTGGCCAGCCCAGAGGACACCGAGAACTTGCAAAAGAGATCAGAGTCACAGTGGAGGCTTTCTTGAAAGCATTAGAGAGAGTTCTGCCTGCTACCAGACTGTAAGGCTTTTCACAGTGGGGACAAGAGAATAGGTCGAGGTATAAATGAGCACTTCTCAGTCTCGAGGTATAAATGAGCACTTCTCCGTCTATGTCGTGCATTGGAAACACCTGGGCATCCTGTTAAAATGCAGATTCTGATGCAGTAGGTCTGGGGCGGGGCTTGAGTTTCTGCATTTTTAACAAGCTCCCAGGTAACACTGATGTTGCTGATCTCTGCAGAACATACTTTGAGAAGCAAGGTTATAAAGGAATGATTGTTCACCTTGGCTGTTAATTAAAGCATTCATTCAGCAGTTTTTTGAAGAAACAACTGTAATAGAAAGTCATAGAGGCATGGTTGGGAATAGGGCCTTGAGTGAAGCTGGGTGTGTATGTGTGCAAAATAACAAACACTGAGTACTTACAATGTGCCAATCACAATGCTGAAGCATCACATTGATTATCCCTTTTCAGTCCCTGTAACAATCTCATGAGGAAGGCACTGGCCTTTTAGACTGGGTGGCTTATAAGCAATAGAAATCTGTCTCTCACAGTTCTAGAGTCTGGGAAATCCGAGATCGAGTTGCTGGCAGATTCGGTGTCTGGTGAGGGCGTACTTTCTGGTTCATAAATGGCCAGCTTCTTGCTGTGTCCTCACTTGGTGGAAGGGGCTAGGGAACTCTCTGGGGTATCTTTTGTAAGGGCACTGGTCCCAATCAAGAAGGCTCCACCTTTATGACCTAATCACCTCCCAAAGGCCCCACCTCCTAATACCATCACGCTGGGGATTAGGTTTCAGTGTATGAATTTTAGGGGCACACGTTCAGTCTATAGCAGCACTATTTTAGCTGAGGGACTGAGCACAGACAGATGATTTGTCTATGTTTATATCTCTAGAACATGGCAGAGCCAGGAATTGTACCCAGACAGTTGGACACCAGAGCTCTTTAACCAGGGCATTATCCCAAACTTGAGTATCAGTGTCTACTCAGAACTCATACGCTCCCTAATGTCAAACTATCATTCATGTATTTATCTGTTTATTCTTCTCAACCTCCAATACCTAAAATTGTGTGAAAATGTCTTTTAGAAAATGATAAAATGAAAGGAACATGCTTTGAGTGAATGCTTACTCTGTGCTAGGTTTAACCAGGACCTATTACATAAAATCATCTCATTTAGGGGCTTCCCTGATGGTCCAGTGGTCAAGACTCCATGCTTCCACCGCAGGGGGCGCGGGTTCAATCCCTGATTGGGGAGCTAAGATCCCACATGCCGCATGGCTTGGCCAAAACAAACAAACAAACAAACAAAACATTTAATTTAATTCTCACAACAATCAGATAGTTATAACCCCCAGTTTACATGCAATGACACTAATCCTTGCATAGATTAAGGAACATGTTCAAGATCACTAAGCTAGCACATGGTAGGAGAGCCAGCATTGGAACCCAGGTCACCAGGTCAGTCAGTCTGTACTTCTCACCTAACAGGCTGCTTTTGCAATGATCTTCACAGAGCCTTGGTGTGGTAGTACTCAACGAACACTTCTTCGTTTTGGCCATCTAAGCTATGTAGTCAAGCTTAGTATTTACCGTTTATGCTACCTCTTTCAGGTTAGGTAGTTTCAGAGTCATTCTTTACCCTATCCCAACCCCATCAGTTCCCTAGGTCAAATATCCTGGTTATCAAGCTTTGGCTATCATCCTGTTCTCAAGGATCCTGCTACACAGTGCATTTTCAGTGTGTGTGGATGTGGTTACGGTGAGTGGTGATGGAGTGGTGGTGGAGGCTGGTTAAATATACAAGCCCATCCGCCATATTTGGGACTTTCAAATTTGACAAGCCTCCACATTTGCTACGCACTTTCTCAGTGGATTTGAATGGTTATTTTAAAAAGTACATCTTGGGCTTCCCTGGTGGCACAGTGGTTGAGAGTCCGCCTGCCGATGCAGGGGACACGGGTATGTGCCCCGGTCCGGGAAGATCCCACATGCCGCGGAGCAGCTGGGCCCGTGAGCCATGGCCGCTGAGCCTGCGCGTCCGGAGCCTGTGCTCCGCAACGGGAGAGGCCACAACAGTGAGAGGCCCGCGTACCACAAAAAAAAAAAAAAAAAAAAGTACATCTTGAACTTCACAGTGAAGTCTGAGAAGTCAAAGCAACTAAATGCCATAATGGAATCAGTAGTGCTAGACAGTGGGTGGACTTGTCCTCAGACTTGAGCAGAATGTTCTCATTAGGTCCTTTTAACCATTGTCAACTTGAAATGAGTTATGTCAAATGAGATATTTTAAATTCATAGAACAGTATAGTGAGTACTAGAAGAGACACACCGATATATCACATCCAATATTAATAAATGTTAACATATTGTCAGGTTTTTTTTTTTGTTTTTTTTGTTTTTTTCCTTTGCGGTACGCGGGCCTCTCACTGCCGCGGCCTCTCCCGTTGTGGAGCACAGGCTCCGGACGTGCAGTCTCAGCGGCCATGGCTCACGGGCCCAGCCGCTCCGCGGCATGTGGGATCTTCCTGGACTGGGGCACGAACCCGCGTCCCCTGCATCGGCAGGCGGACTCTCAACCACTGCGCCACCAGGGAAGCCCCAAACTTCTTTTAATACTTGTTTATGTGAACAAAGTTTCTTAGCCCTCACACATACAAAAATGTAAAAGAGGGATAGAATTAATGCTGAACCCTTTCTCATTCCATCAAAAAGTAGTATTAATTCAGAGGTGCATAAGTTAATTCCGAACCTATCCTTATCCAATGCACTCAGAAATGAATTTGCAGTAAAATTTTATTTTTAGGTTAATAATTTTATCAAAATACTAAATATATTTATGTTATTTTTGAAAATTGTGTAATAGTGATATTGTAATTATAATGTAATCCAGAAAAAAGACATATAGAGCCTTGTGTTCATAGAAAATTTTTTTTAATTAATTTCAATTTATGTGTATATTTTGATGTGGCTTAATTATAGGCATTCAAGTATAAAAATATATTATGTTAAAAATATTGGGAGGGATGGAATGGATGTATGAGGTCAAGGAAAAACAGGAACTATGTATATTTAAATACATAATAATACAATTTTATGTATTTAAATATACAATCGTATAATACAATTTGAGAAGGTATTTTTTTGCATTCCCTTTCTGATATTTTACTGTTAGTGTAAAGAAATGCAACCAATTTCTGTATGTTAATCTTGTATCCTGCTACCTTGCTGAATTTCTTTATCAGTTCTAGTGGTTTTTGTGTGGAGTCTTTAGTGTTTTCTATATATAGTATCATGTCATCTGCATATAATGATGAATGGCCATCATTAAAAACTCTACATCATTAAAAACTCTACAAGCAGCAAATGCTAGAGAGGGTGGGGAGAAAAGGGAACCCTCCTACAGTGTTGGTGGGAATGTAAGTTGGTACAGCCACTATGGAAAACAGTATGGAGGTTCCTCAGAAAACTAAAAATAGAATTACCATATGATCCAGCAATCCCACTCCTGGGCATATATCCAGATAAAACTCTAATTCAAAAAGATATATGCACCCCTATGTTCATAGCAGCATTATTCACAATAGCCAAGACAGGGAAGCAACCTAAATGCCCACCAACAGAGGAATGGATAAAGAAGATGTGATACATATATACAATGGAATACTAGTCAGCCAGAAAAAAGAACGAAATAATGCCATTTGCGGCAACATGGATGCAACTAGAGATTATCATACTAAATGAAGTAAGTCAGAAAGAGAAAGACAAATACCATATGATATCACTTATATGTGTAATCTAAAATATGACACAAATGAATCTATCTGCAAAACAGAAACAGACCCATGGACATAGAGAACAGACTTGTGGTTGCCAAGGGGGAGAGGGTGGGGGGAGGGATGGGGTGGGAGGTTGGGGTTAGCAAATGTAAGCTTTTATATATAGAATGGATAAACAACAAGGTCCTACTGTATAGCACAGAGAATCTATACTCGATATCCTATGATAAACCATAATGGAAAAGAATATTTTAAAAATGTATATATATGTGTATAGCTGAATCACTTTGCCATACAGCAGAAATTAACACAACATTGTAAATTAACTATACTTCAATTTAGAAAAAAAAGAATAAAAAAAGAATCATATTAGAGAATTCCCTGGTGGTCCAGTGGTTAGGACTTGGTGCTTTCACTGATGAAGATCCCGGTTCAATTCCTGGTCAGGGAACTAAGATGATCTCACAAGCCCTGAGTCACGGCCAAAATAAAAAAGAATCATAGTAGTTCACAGCTAAAAAGTAAAATAGAATAAAGTAGATAATGGTGAGTAGTAAATAATGATTTAGCAGTTTTTATTTTATTCACAATCTGTGGAAAATTGTATTCCTTGTGCCTACTTACACATATGACAAAAAAAGTGTCAACTTTAAAATGTGCAAAGAAACACTTGAAGACCGCTAAGTAAAGACTTTACTGCCTCCTTCTTTCAGAAATCATCTCAAATTAACCAGTAGAAAAAAATAATCAATATACAATCTGTAACCTAAAACCAAAATGTATGCATAAGGGGTGCCACTAAGACTAAGATAAGGATGCCCACTCTCACCACTTATATTGTACATAGTACTGGGGTCCTAGCCAGAGCAATTAGGGAAGAAAAACATATAAAAGGCATCCCAATCAGAAAAGAAGTTAAATAGTCTGTTTGCAGCTGGCATGATTTTATATGTAGACAATTGTAAAGATTCACAAAGAAGCTGTTAGAACTAATAAGTGTATTCAGTAAATCTGCAAAATACAGATTCAGCATAAAAAGTCAGTTGCATTTCTATACACTAACAATGAATTATTTGGAAAGGAAATAACTTACAATAGCATCAGAAAGAATAAAATATTTAGGAATAACCTTCACCAAGGAGGTGAAAGAATAGTACACTGAAATCTATAAAACATTGATGAAAGAAATTAATGAAAACTCAAATAAATGGAAAGGCATCCATGTTCATGAGTTGGAAGACTTAATATTGTTAAAATGTCCATAGTACTCAAAGTGATCTACAAATTAAATGTCATTCCCATCAAAATCCCAATGGCATTTTTTACAGAAAGAGGAAAACAATCGCAGAATTCATATGGAACCACAGAAGATGCCAAATAACAAAGCAATCTTGAGAAAGAACAAAGCTGGAGACATTATACCTTCTTGGCTTCAAAATTTATTACAAAGTTACAGTAATTAAAACAGTATGGTACTGGCATAAAGACAGACATATAGACCAGTGGAACAGAATAGGGAGCCCTCAATTGACCTCATAAGGGCGTGGCCAACTGATCTTCAAGAATACACAATAGATAAAAGATAGTCTCTTCAACAAATGGAGAAGTTGGGAAAATGATATCTGCACTTCATGCAAAAGAATGAAATTGTACCCTTTTCTTATTCCATACACAAAAATCAACTAAAAATGGATTAAAGACTTAAACAGGAGACCAGAAACCATGAAACTTCTAGAAGAAAATATTGGGGGAAAGCCTCTTGACATCGTCTTGGAATGATTTCTTGGATATGACACTAATATAATATAGCACAGGCAAAAAAAGCAGAAATTGACAAGTGGGAGTACATCAAAAAAATCAAATAACCTGATTAAAAAATGGGAAAAGGACATTTTTCCAAAGAAGACACACAGATGGCCAATATGAGTGTATAAAAAGATGCTCATGGACATATATACACTACCAAATGTAAAATAGATAGCTATGGGCTTCCCTGGTGGCTCAGTGGTTGAGAGTCCTCCTGCCGATGCAGGGGACACGGGTTCGTGCCCTGGTCCGGGAAGATCCTACATACCGTGGAGCGGCTGGGCCCGTGAGCCATGGCCGCTGAGCCTGCGCGTCCGGAGCCTGTGCTCCGCAACGGGAGAGGCCACAACTGTGAGAGGCCCGCGTACCGCAAAAAAAAAAAAAGCCACATTTGAAAAGTGAGCCGTTAACTCACTGGCCCGATGCTTTTTCATCTTTAAGGCATGACTCAAGAAACCCAGAACCTAAATGCAGTTTTTTGAACTTCAATTATACCTCAGTAAAGCTGTTTAAATAAATGAATATTCTTTTGCTTTTTCCTTTAAGGTTTCCTTTGCAAAATAGTCTGGAAAATTCCTTGGTCTAGTGGTTAGATTTTTTTTTTTGCTACTATTCAGTTTCTCTAGTACCTTTAGTCTGATATTCTTCTTGATCAGTTTAAGCACATTTTAAAAGGAAATTATTCATTTTGTCTACATTTTCTAATTTATTGGCATACACTATTCACAATATTATTGTATTATCTTTAAATTTCTACAAAATCTGTAGTAATATCCTCCAATATTTTTTTGTGTGTGCAGAGAACCAACTTCTGATATTGTTGATCATTTCTATTGTTTTTATTAATATTTCATTTTGACTTTTATTGTTCTTTCCCTTCTTTCTGCTTTAGTAGTGTTTACTCCATTGTTATTTTTCTTGCCTCTTGATTTGAACTTTTATCTCATTAATTTCATTTTTTTTCTGTTTTCTAAATATGTACTTAAAACTATAAAATTTCCCCTAAATATTCCCTTTAAACCGAATCCCACAAATTTTGATGTGTATTCCTTTCAGGGTTGTTTATTGCAAACACTATATCCATTATGACCTCTTCTTTAACCCATACTTCATTTATAACTTCCTTAAAGTCCACATTTTTGCTATAATTATTGACTTCTAATTGTATTAAATGTGGTTAAAGAAAGAAGTCTGTATGGCATTGTATTCTAGGAACTTATTGAATTCTCCTTTCTGGTGAATTACATGTATTTTTTTTCTCATTACTTACTCATTGGAGTAGTCAAGGATTCCTTATTCCTTTTCTCCCCTCTCTTGGTTTGATATACATTTTATTTCTATTCTTTTGGTGATTATCCTTAAAGTTTTACACTTTATACTCAATACAGATTAAATTTAATCAATATTTCTCTCCTCCTAAAAAATAAAATGAGTTTAGGATGCCTTAATTCTGAGCTCACACGTTCCATCTTCTGTGCTACTATTGTTTAGATTTTTAGTTTCACCTTATATTTACCATTTATTAACATATGTGCTTGCTTCAAGCATTACCATTTTTATTAGTGATTTATATTGGAATTGATATTTATTGGAGAGGCAATACAGCAAACAGGTTATGGACACAGATTCTGTAGCCAGACTCCACCACTTACTAGCTGTGAGACAGTGAGCAAGTCCCTTAACCTCTCTGAGTCTTCAGTTTTCTCCTTTATAAAATAGGATTATATCAGTACCTATCTCAAAAGATTGTTGTAAAGTGCTAAATATAGTATCTGGCTCATAGCAAGTGCTATATAAGTATTATATTGTAGTAGTGGATGTAACATTATTTAGGTATATCAAATTGTTTATAACGCTTTATATGTTTACAATGCTTTTTGTATCTCAAACTTTTCTTCTAGTTTTATTTCCTTCTTGAGATAACGTGTCATTTAGTGTTTCTGTTAGTGATGGTCTGTGAATAATAAACTCAGGATTTATATGCCTATAAAAGTATTTTATGCTCCCCTAAGGTGAGAGCTTAGCTGTGTATAGCTTATTAGATTGTCATTTTCCTTCAGCACTGTGAATATATTATTTTTTCTGACATCTCTTACTGGTGATTCAGTATCTACAGCCACTGTGGCATTCTTTGTTTCTTCCTTCCACTTTTATTGAGATATATTTGACATACACTGTGGCATTATTTTCTTTGCAATTAATCTGTCTTTTCTCTCTGGCTGCTAATTGTTCTGCAATTTCACTACAGTGTGCCTACCTGTGATTTGTTGTAACTTAACCTGCTAGGGATTCAGTAGGCTGATACTTGAATTTGGAGACACTAGCTTTTCTCAGTTCTAAAATTTTTAGCAAGTATTGTCTTGAAGATTGCTTCTACATTGTAAGTTTCTAGAACTCCTGATGACTATGTGTTGGCTATTCTCATTCTATCCTTCATGTCTCTTCACCTCACTTTGATATTTTCTTTTTATCTCTCTGTGCTGTGTTTTCGGTGATGTCCTCAGCTTTATCTTCCAGTTCATTTAACTCTTTCCAATGATGTCTAATATATTGTCTAATACACTGAGTTTTAAACATTTCGATGGTTACATTTTTCAAATTTGGAAGTTTTTACTTGGATCATCTGTTAAATCCACCTATTCTTACTATATTGTTTCCTTTTCTTTTTCTTTCTTTCTTTCTT
The DNA here is from genome assembly GCF_964270905.1 of Leucopleurus acutus. Taxonomy (NCBI): domain Eukaryota; kingdom Metazoa; phylum Chordata; class Mammalia; order Artiodactyla; family Delphinidae; genus Leucopleurus; species Leucopleurus acutus. Next base: position 119,355,500 of record NC_139148.1, on the reverse strand, counting down.
TCTTTCTTTCTTTCTCCCTTTAATAAATTTATTTATTTTATTTTTGGCTGCATTGGGTCTTTGTTGCTGTGTGCGGGCTTTCTCTAGTTGCAGCGAGCGAGAGCTACTATTCGTTGCAGTGCATGGGCTTCTCATTGCGGTGGCTTCTCTTGTTACGGAGCATGGGCTCTAGGCACACGGGCTTTGGTAGTTGTGGCACTTGGGCTCAGTAGTTGTGGCTCACAGGCTCTAGAGCACAGGCTCAGTAGTTGTGGCGCATGGGCTTAGTTGCTCCGCGGCATGTGGGATCTTCCCGGACCAGGGATCGAACCTGTGTCCCCTGCATTGGCAGGTGAAATCTTAACCACTGCACCACCAGGGAAGCCCTTTTTCTTTATTTTTTAAAAAACAATTTCAAAGAGATTTTAAACTAAGTACTTTTTTTTTTTTTTTGCAGTACACGGGCCTCTCACTGTTATGGCCCTTTCCATTGTGGAGCACAGGCTCCGGACGCGCAGGCTCAGTGGCCATGGCTCACGGGCCTAGCTGCTCCGTAGCATGTGGGATCTTCCCAGACTGGGGCACGAACCCGTGTCCCCTGCATCGGCAGGCGGACTCTCAACCACTGTGCCACCAGGGAAGCCCTAAACTAAGTACATTTTAAATGCTGAATTATTTCTAGTTTTGAGCGGGTCCAAAATCTCACTCATGGTCTTTTGTTTTCTTGTAATTCTTGAATATGAACTAGTCTTCAGAGGAAGTTATTTTCAGTAGGTATCCCAGACCCTTTGGTTGCAGATGCAATCCTATAGGTCAATTTGGCCCTTTTTTTCAGATCCCTATAGAATTTTCTTGCTTCAAATTTATTTTTATATTTATTTCTTGGCTTCAGTTTCCTGAACCATGCAGGTATTGTGAATTTAAGTCTTATTTCCATGGATCAGGCAGATTTGGGGACCCATTCTTGCAGTTGACTCTTTTTTTACCCATACTGATGAGAATATGACAAGCTACTTTGCTGCTTCCCTTGGCTGGTAGGCAAAGTTTTGCGATTCTCTGTTTCACATAAAGGACATGTTTATTGTGGGGGCAGGGAGGGGGCATGCAGCTTTATGCAGGGAGCTCAATTCTAGCTTTCTACATGGGCCTGAGTCCTTATTTGCTATCCTTGAATAGATGTTAAAATACAAACTCTAAGACCTGTCCTTGTGATCTCCAAGAGCTGTTCTATGTAAATATCTGCTTGCCATTCTAACTTTTGAGTTCCTTCTTGGTTTTTGGCACAAAGGTATTTCCTCTTCCTATTTTTAATCTTGACCATGCATTTTTAAATGATTTTGTCATATTTTATCTAGCGTCTATTTTGTGTTTGAAGGAGAAGGTTGTTTTTGTTTTTGTTACTATTATCTCAGTACACCGTCTTGACAAGGAGTACCTTTGGCTTGATATGCGTTAGGTGCCAACAGTTGGTAAGGGGGCTTAATGGTGCAGTTGATCGCAGATCAATGCTGCAATGATAAAAGTCCTGTTAACATGCTTTTTGCTTTACAGTACTTAGTCCTACTTATTTGAAGCTATACTCTTGGTGTATAATTTGCTTCAAAGAACTTTCCCCAAACATAAATATAGACTAATTACGTTGCATTCTTACTTGTTTTTGAACATTTCATATAGCTTCCTTAGAGGACAATTCGGATGCAATATAAATGGTACACGGTTCAGAATGAAGTAAAAATTATTTGGCTTTTTTTTTTTTTTTTGGCTGTTGAGTTGTATGTACTTTTTATATACTTTGTATATTAACCCCTTATCAGATATATGATTTGCAAATACTTTTCCCCATTCTATAGATTGTCTTTTCACTTTGTTGATGGTTTCTTTTGCTGTATGGAAGCTTTTTAGTTTGATATAGTCCCACTTGTTTATTCTTGATTTTGTTGCTAGTGCTTTAGGTGTGATTTCCAAATAAATCATTACTATGTCCCATGCCAGAGAGCTTTTTCCTGTTTTCTTTTAGGAGTTTCATGGTTTCAGGTCTCATAGTTAAGTCTTTAATCCATTTCGAGTTAATTTTTGTGAGTAGTGTAAGATAGAGATCAACTTTCATTCTTTTACATGTAAATATCCAGTTTCCCCAGCATCATTTATTGAAATGAATCTCTTTTTTCCATTGAGTGTTCTTGGCTCCCTTGTTAAATATTAGTTGACTGTATTTGCTTGGGTTTATTTCTGGGATCTCAGTTCCATTCCATTGGTCTATTTGTCTATTTTTATGCCAGTACCATACTGCTTTAGTTACTATAATGTTATAGTATAGCTTGAAATCAGGAAGTGTGAAGCATCCTGCTTTGTTCTTTTTTCTCAGGATTTCTTTGATATATGAATGGCCAACAGGTACATGAAAACATACTCAATATCACTAGTCAATAGAGAAATGCAAATTAAAACCACAGTGAGCTATCAACTCACACCTGTTAGAATGTCTATCATTGAAAAGTCCAGAGATGACAAATGCTGGCATGAGTGTGGAGAAAAGGGAACCCTTGCACACTATTCATGGGATTGTAAGTTGATCCAGTCACTATGGAGAAACACATGGAAGTTCCTCAAGAAATTAAAAGTAGAACTACCGAATGGTCCAGCAATTCCATTTTTGGGAATATATCCAAAGGAAACAAAAACACTAACTTGAAAAGCTGTCTTCACCTCCATGTTCATAGCAGCATTATTTATAATAGCCAAGACATGGAAACAACCTAAGTACCCATTGATGGATGAATGGATAAAGACTCTGTGATACACACACACACACACACACACATATACACACAATTGAATATTATTCAGTCATAAAAAAAGGAAACCCTGCCATTTGCGACAACATGGATGGACCTTGAAGCCATCACGCTAAGTGAAATAAGTCAAACGGAGAAAGACAAATAGTGTATGATCTCACTTATTTGTGGAATCTAATTCAAAAAGCCAAAAACGCCAAACTCGTAGAAAAAGAGATCAGGTGTGTAATTACCAGAGGCAAGCTGGGGAGTGGATTAGGGGAAGGTGGTCAAACGGTACAAACTTTCAGTTATAAAATAAATAAGTACTAGGGATGTAGTGTACAACATGATGACTATAGTTAACACTGCTGTGTGATGTATAGGAAGTTGTTAAGAGAGTAGATCCTAAGAGTTCTCATTACAAGGAGATTTTTTTTTGGTATTTATTGATATATGAGATGATAGATATTAACTAAACCTACTGTGATAATCATTTCACAATATATGTAAATTAAACCATCATTCTGTACACCTTAAACTTATACAGTGATACATGTCGATCATTTCTCATTAAAACTGAAGAAAAAGAATGAAGTAAAGAGGCATTACACTTAGCCACCTCCTCTCATTTTTTTCCTGGGTTGTTTCACCAAATTCGGTATTCTTGCTAAGATGTCTCTTATGACCTTTTTGACTTCTAAATTTTGTTCTTCACAGTTTTCAAAAAGATCTTTTAATCACATTGTTCAAATATAACAAAAACTCAAGTTGGTTTGGTACCAATTTAATGCTGTAGCTGAAATCTAAGGATTCAAATGAACTCTTTTTGTTGTCAAAGGAAACAAAAATGCCTTGGCTGTCAAACTCAGAGGCTATATCTTACAAGGGTATTTGAGGCTGTCCAGAGGAGATCGTTGTTTGGAGCTCTGCTAAAGACAGTGTCCCCCTAAAATACATATGTTGAAATAAACACCACCCAATGTGATGGTGTTTGGAAGTACAGCCTTTAGAAGGTGATTAAGTCATGAAGGTGGAGCACTCATAAATGGGATTAGTGCCCTTACAAGGGGCTGAAGAGACCAGAGTTCTCCCTTTCCACCATGTGAGGACACATGGAGATAATGGCCTTCTATGAACCAAGAAGTGAGTGCTTACCAGACACTGATCTATCAGTGCCTTAATCTTGGACTTCCCACACTCTATAACTGTGAGAAATAAATGTTTGTTGTTAAGCCACCCAGTCTAAGGTATTTTTGTTATAACAGACCTAATGGACTTAGACAGGCTCCTCAATCATCTTCATAGAAAGATTTCCTCATGAATGTGGATTTTTAAAAAAAATTATTTATTTGGCTGCGTCTGGTCTTGGTTGTGGCATGCAGGATCTTTTTCGTTGTGTCATGCAGGCTATTAGTTGCAGCATGCAGGATCTAGTTCCCCGACCAGGGATTGAACCCGGGCCTCCTGCATTGGGAGTGCAGAGTCCCAACCACTGGACCACCAGGGAGTTCCTTGAATGTGAATCTTGATGTTTACCTTTTTCTCTTTATTTATTTATTTTTAAATAAATTTATGTATTTATCTTTGGCTGCATTGGGTCTTCGTTGCTGTGCGCGGGCTTTCTCTAGTTGCAGCGAGTGGGAGCTACTCTTCGTTGCGGTGCATGGGCGTCTCATTGCGGTGGCTTCTCTTGTTGCGGAGCATGGGCTCTAGGCATGTGGGCTTCAATAGTTGTGACACATAGGCTCGGTAGTTGTGGCTCTTGGGCTCTAGAACGCAGGCTCAGTAGTTGTGGCGCACAGACCCAGTTGCTCCATGGCATGTGGGATCTTCCCAGCCCAGGGATCGAACCCGTGTCCCCTGCACTGGAAGGCGGATTCTTTAACCACTGTGCCACCAGGGAAGCCCTGCCTTTTTCTCTTTAGACACAACCTTTCCCATCCTTAGTACAGAGGAAGACCAAGAACCAAATTTATGTTACCTTTGGCTTGGACAGAAGCACATTCCCAATGCTTCTCAGTAAGGTTTGCGAGCGTATCGGATCATATATGCTGCATATATGCTGTATACTCTTATAACCACTAGAAAAACTAAAAATAATTCACAAATCATGCAGATACCTGTGCTTTAGGTCACAGTGCCATCTTTACTGGTACCCCTCTTCAGCCTTGTATCTGTGCTGTCACGCTAAGTGCTATCCAGGAAAGAATGCACTGCTACTATTTGTCCAACTTTTGACTATATAAATCCATCCAGAAGTCATTGCTTTTTAGAGAAGCAAGACAGCTTTATAGTATAACAAGAGGTCACAATGCTTACTTTAAAGATGAGGATCTTCACTGAAACCAAGAAAGAATTGACTTGCCATCACAATCAGCACAGAACCATGCAAAGAATATGAAATGGAGAATTAGACAGCTTCGTGACCTGCGACTAGATATTTATGATCATCTGTTCTAGTAGCAATAATAACAGCTAAGCCGTCTTGATCACTTATGGGCCAGACATTGTGCTAAAAGACCTTAATATGTAGTAACTCATTTAATCCTCACAGTAAGTCTATGATGCAGGCCTTTTGCTTCAACTGTTCCCCGCTTTAGATATGGGGACGCTGAAGTTTTGAACGTTTAGGTGATCTGCCCCAGATCACGTAGCTAGTGAATAATAGAGCCATGATTAAAACCCTGGAAATCTGATTCTCTGTCTGAAGTCTTACCACTGTGTTATGAAATGAAATGGAGATGCTAATACTTGTCTGGTAGGATTACATTAAACCAGATAATGCTATGAGATAGCAATTAGCACAGGTATATGTACTTCAGTACTCAGTTGGTAAATGGTGGTATATTTTGCCAGTCACATAGCTGTCATTAGATTAATTAGGGCCCCTTAATCCAGTGTTCGTTCCATCTGTATCCTGAACTGACTTCACTCCAAACCACCAGTTTATCAAATAATAATAGATAATATTTATTGAGTCCTTACAACGTGCCAGGCACTATTCGAAGTGCATTGCATGTAGTGACTTAATGTTCGTATCATCCCTCTAAGGAAGGTACTGGCATTACCCCTATTTTACAAAGAAGGAAATGGAGGCTGAGAGAGGTTAAGTTCCCCAAGTCCTCTGTCTAGTGAGCGAGGATTTGGAACCCAAGCAGTCTCACTCCAGAACCTGTTCTCTTAAATGCCGTGCTATATGCTGCAGATGTGTCATAATTAACTCAGTTACCAGTGTTTTTCACTCAATTCCATAATCATATGCTAGAGCCCTGGACCAGTTTTCTGTTTCAAATCCAGTGACTGACCAGTGTGTATTGATTTCAGTACTCTTTTGATAGACAGGGTAGAATAGGTGACTTTTAGAAATAATATCAGGCAAAAGACTTTGTTGACAATACAGGATCTGATTTCTGCTCAGGAACATTTTAACATAATAATTTCAAGATGTAAATGAGTGATTTTTTTCCCAACGCAGACAGTACAAGTAAAACAGAAATTATGTTTCTCAGCAGTATCTGAATTAAATATATACATGATGTGAATACTTAAATGATATTTTAAATGCAAATAGAAATGTGATCATTTAAGCTATTGTTTCATTAAAACTAATCTTGGAATTAATGATGTTTTATATTGTCATACCAACTGCACTGGGGTAAAATAAAGGAAATTCAAAACGGCAGAATCGATATATTTATATGTATAGCTGATTGACTTTGTTATACAGCAGAAAATAACACACCACTGTAAAGCAATTATACTCCAATAAAGATGTTTAAAAAAAGAAAAGGCAGAATCGTATATGAATGGTAAAATATCAGTGTATCTCAAAGTATTTGGGGGAAATAGGAAATGTAATTGAGATTCTAGAATGTTGAATATATGAAGGTCAAACTGAACCACCCAAATCTCACTATACTTATATGAGAAGGTTGGGACCAAATTTAGAGAGCTACTCAGATGAAGGTGGAAAAGATGAAGAGAAATTTAGAAAGTTGATACATGTATGTCATTCTGTAATATTCCATCTCAACCATACAAGAGAGCTGATAGAGACCAAATTTATTTATATTTTTATAGATTTAAAAAAAATATTTATCTATCTATTTATTTATTTATTTTGGCTGCACTGGGTCTTAGTTGCGGCCTGCAGGATCTTTGTTGTGGCACGCGGGACCTTTAGTTCTGGCATGCGGATTTCTTAGTTGCAGCATGTGAACTCTTAGTTGCGGCATGTGGGATCTAGTTCCCCGATCAGGGACTGAACCCGGGCCCCTTGCTTTGGGAACGTGGAGTCTTACCCACTGGACCACCAGGGAAGTCCTGAGACCAAATTTAATGTATAAATGCATTATTTATTTTTTTATGATGTTAGCTATACATGCTCATGTATAAAAATGAAGAAAAGCACATAAGCAAATAAATAAAAAAGTTTAAAACACTCATAATCCTATCATCCAGAGGAAGTTGTCATGTAAATCTTTGTTTACCTATTGCAGCTCATTGTTATGCACTATGTATAAGATAGTTTTAAACAACATTTTACTGCATATATTATTTTTAAACTTTTAAAAAACATAAGATATTTAAAACACATTTGATAAATAATAATCTACAATGTCTTTTTTAGTGATTGAATAACATTCCTTTATTTGAAAGACCCATATATAATTTACCCAGAACTCTATTATTGGCATTTATCTAGTTTGAGGTTCATCTCTACTAAAAACAATAACTACAAGGAAGAGGACTTCCCTGGTGGCACAGTGGTTAAGAATCCGCCTGCCAATGCAGGGGACACGGGTTCAAGCCCTGGTCCAGGAAAATCCCACGTGTCACGGAGCAACTAAGCCCGTGCTCCACAATTACTGAGCCTGCGCTCTAGAGCCTGCGAGCCACAACTACTGAGCCCGTGTGCCACAACTGCTGAAGCCCAAGCGCCTAGAGCCCATGCTTCCAACAAGAGAAGCCACCACAAGGAGAAGCCCGCGCACCACAACAAAGAGTAGTCCCCGCTCGCCGCAACTAGAGAAAACCCGCGTGCAGCAACAAAGACCCAACGCAGCCAAAATTAATTAATTAATTTTAAAAAGTACTACAGGGAAGATTTATTTTCGGGATACAGATCTTGTATGTATTTTGGTGGCATTGTAAGAGGTAATGAAATGCTTCTTTTAAAATTTCAATTCCAACTGTTCATTGTAAACATATAGAAATAGATTTTTGTAAATGGACCCTATATCTTATGACTTTGATAAATTCACTTATTAGTTCTAGAAGCTTTGTAGTAGATTGTTTGAAATTTTTTACAGATTCAATCATGTCTTCTATGAATGAAGACTTATTTCTTCCTTTCAAATCTCTTTTGATTTGAGAATAAATATCCTCTTATTTCTACTATATTTGTAGCTAGGACCTCCAGTGCAATGTTGAATAAGAGAGGTGAGAGTGGACATTCCTGTCTTATTCCTGATCATAGGGGAAAAAACGTAAACTCTTTCATCATTTGAGTATGATAGAGCAATTTTTTTTTTTTAGAGAAGGTCTACAGGCTGAGGTTTTTTATAGATACCCTTTATCAGTTTTAGGAATTTCTCTTCCATCCTTGTTTCCTGAGGGTTTTTAACATGAATGAATGCTGAATCTTGTCAAATATTTTTGCTGCATGGAGTGAGATAATAAAAACCTTTAAAAAAATTCAGGTCTTCCCTGGTGGCACAGTGGTTAAGAATCCGCCTGCCAATGCAGGGGACATGGGTTCGAGCCCTCGTCCAGGAAGATCCCACATGCCGTGGAACAACTAAGCCCGTGCACCACAACTACTGAGCCTGTGCTCTAGAGCCTGCAAGCACAGCTACTGAAGCCAGCACGCCTAGAGCCCGTGCTCCACAACAAGAGAAGCCACTGCAATGAGAAGCCCGCGCACCACAACGAAGAGTAGCCCCTGCTCGCTGCAACTAGAGAAAGCCCATATGCAGCAACAGAGACCCAATGCAGCCAAAAATAAACTAAATAAAATAAAATAAATAAATTTTTAAAATTTTTTTTAAAATCATCTATTTTTATAGTGAATTGCCTTATTGGTCTTTGAATTTTTTATTGAAGTATAGTTGATTTACAATGTTGTGTTAATTTCTGCTGTACAGCAAAGTGATTCAGTTACACATATATATATATATATTCTTGTTTTTAAAAAAATATTCTTTTCCATTATGGTTTATCATAGGATATTGAATATAGTTCTCTGTGCTATACAGTAGGACCTTGTAGTTTATCCATTCTACATGTAAAAGCTTACATCTGCTAACCCCAACCTCCCACTCCATCGCTCTGCCAAATCCCTCCCCCTCGGCAACCACGAGTCTGTTCTCTATGTCTGTGAGTCTGTTTCTGTTTCATAGATACGTTCATTTGTGTCATATTTTAGATTCCACATATAAGTGATATCATGTGGTATCTGTCTTTCTCTTTCTGACTTACTTCACTTAGTATGATAATCTCTAGTTGCATCCATGTTGCTGCAGATGGCATTATTTTGTTCTTTTTTCTGGCTGAGTAGTATTTCATTGTATATATGTACCACATCTTCTTTATCCACTGGTCTTTGAATTTTGAACCAAACTTATGTTCCTGGATTAAATTCTACTCAGGTATGATATATTATTCTTTTATGTATTGTTAAATATGCTAATATCTTGTTAAGGATTTTTACATCTATATTCAAGAGGGATATTGTTTTGTAGTTTTCTTTTCTTGTAATGTCTTTGGTTTGATATCCGGGTAAAGCTGGCCTTATAAACTGAGTTAATTATTCCTTCCTCTTGAGTCAATAGTTCTTTGGGGAGGTTTTTAACCTGGGGCTGTGGTTTTGTTTGCAGTAATGTTTTGACTACAAATTTTATTTCTTTAGTAACCATAAGGACATTCAGGTGATCTATTTCTTCTTGAATAATTTTGGTGGTTTGTGATTTTCAAAGAATATCTAAGTTACTAAATTTCATCTAAGTTACTAAATTTATTGGCACAAAGTTGTTCATAATATAACCTTAGTATGTTTTAAGTATCTTTAGAGGCTGTAGTTATAACACTAGTCTATTTTCTGATGTTGAAAATTTGTGTTTTATCTCTTCTTTCTTGAACAGTCTTGATAGAGATTTATCAGTTTTATTGATATTTTCAAAGAAACAATTTAGTTTCATGGATCTTCTGTATTGTTTGTTTTCTATTTCATTTATTTCTGTTATCTTTATTATTTCCTTCATTTTGCTTGTCTTATGTTTAATTTCCTCTACTCTTTCTAGTTTTCTTGAAGTAGAACTTAGGCGATTGACTTGAGACATTTCCTCTTTTCTAATTTATGCATTTAGTACTATAAATTTCCCTCTCAGCACTGCATTAGCTATACCCAACACATTCTGTCTATATTATGTTTTATTTTTTATTCAACTCAATTTTTTTTCTAATTCTCCTTGTGACTTCTTTATTGTTTCATAAGTTATTTGGACATGTATTTCCTAGTTTTCAAATATTTGGAGATATTCTAGATATCTTTCTGTTACTCATTTCTAGTTTAATTCTTTTGTAACCAGAGAACATACTTTGTATAATTTCAATTCTTTAAATACTTTTGGAGGACTTCCGCTTCTGAGAAGATGGACATACTTTATCTCTTTCTTCTACTAAGTACAATGAGAAGCCCTAGAAATTATATATAAAAGAAATGTAAGAAGACTGTGAAATGTGGAGAAGAATGCAAACTATGTATGGACCTCAGGACCTGAGGTACAACATGCTACTGAGTTCTCTGGGTTTTGCTTTTCCTCATATGTCCCAGACTTGGCGCTGATGAAGTCAGTAACAGAGAAACAGTAATAGGCACATACCAAGAAAATAAAAAAGCCCCAATAAAAGGCTGCTCTCTCTAGCCAAAGGACTAGGAAAGGGGCAGCCTAGCAAGCCAGAAACTTTTAGACAATACTGCTCTACTCCAGCCAAACACCACAGAAAAACTATGGCCCCCACCCCCACTCATACCAACAACGACAGAATGGGGAGCCTAGACTTCTATCCTTGCAGATTGTTACAAGGTGACCCAAACTCACACCAAGATGATGTCAGGGAAGACCCAGTAGGGAGCAGTGTTCATCCCTGATGGCTAGTGGTGAGCCCCCCACCTCATGGTGTCAGTCAAAGTTTTTGGGGGAGCAGCGACAAAGAACTCCTACCCCTCCAAGGCAGGAAGGTATCAATGGAGGCCTAATGGGAAGCCAGAAATCCTACTCACCACTCAACAGTAATGGGGTGCCTCCTCTTGATTGTCAACAGAGGTCAAGTGGGAAAGCTGGATTTCTAACCCCACTTATCAGCAATGAGGCTCTGTCATCCTCTCTCTTCCAGAGTGGTGTCAGAGAAAGCCAGCTAAGGTTTAAACAAATTAGATCCAAAGAATTAGAATACAATACGAAATTCTCCAAGTTTCAATAGAAAATTACATATACAAAAAAACCAGGAAGATTTCAACCTGAATAAAAAAAGATAATCAAGAGGTGCCAATTCCGGGACTTCCCTGGTGGTCCAGCGGTTAAAACTCCATGCTTCCAGTGCAGGGGACGTGGGTTCAATTCCTGGTCAGGGAATGAGGATCCTGCATGCCGAGTGGCACAGCCAAAAAACAAAAAATTAAAATTAAGAAAAAGAGGTGCCAATTCCAAGATGACACAGGTGTGAGAATTATCTGACAAAGATTTAAAGGTGGCCATAATAAAAATATTTCAAGGAGCAATTATACTTGAAAAGAATGAAAAGACTTAAACTCTCAGCAAAGAAATAGGAAGTCTCAACAAAGGTATAGAAGATGTAAAGAAGAACAAAACATAAACTTTACAACTGCAAAACACAATAACCGAAATGGAAAGCTTAGTGCATGGCTTCAACAACAAAAGGAGACAGAGGAAAGAATCAGTGAACTGGAAGACAGAATAATAGACATTACTCAATCTGTACAACAAAAAAGAAAATATAGTACAAAAACAAATAGAGCCTCAGAAACCTGTGAAACTGTAACAAAACATCTAACATTAATGAAACAAGAGTCTTGGAGGAAAGAAAAAAAGAGAACAGAGCTGTAAAAGTACTTAAAGAATAATGGCTGAAAACTCTCCAAATTTGGCAAAGACATACACAGATTCAAGAAGCTGGACAAACTACAAAAGGATAAACCCAAAGAAAATCTATGCCAAGACACATTACAATTAAACTTCTGCAAAATAAAACCAATGAAAAAATCTTCAAAGCCATAAGAGAAAAATGACACTTTGTTTATAGGGAGAAAGCAGTTGGAATGAGGGATTTCTCATCAGAGCCCATGGAGCTGGAAGGAACTGGCACAGTGTTTCTCAAGTGCTGAAACAAAAGAACTGTCAATTCAGAATCCTCTACCCAATGAAAATATACCTCAGGAATAAAAGGGAAATCAAAATATTCTCAGATAAAGGAAAACTAAGAATTTTTCACCAGCAGACCTACCCTAAAAGAAAGGCCAAAGGAAGTTCTTTCAACTAAAAGGAAATGATTTAAAAAAAAACCCTTGGAATATCAGGAAGGAAGAAAGAAGACATTTAGTAAAAATATGAGTAAATAAAATAGGCTTTTTTTCTTTTCTTGAGTTTTCCAAATTATGTTTGACAGTTGGAGCAAAAATTAGAACACTGTCTCATGTATTTCTAATTGTATGTAGAGGAACTATTTAAGACAATTATATCAAAAATGGGGAGAGTAAAGGGATATCAGTGGAGGTACGGTTTCTACACTTCACTCAAACTGGTTTAATGATGACACCAGTAGACTGTAATAAGTAAGATATATATAATGATATATCTAGAAATATCTCAAAAATGCTTATACAAAGAGATACAGTCAAAAACACTATAGATAAATCAAAATGGAATTCCCATGGAAAACAAGAAAAAGAAAACAGAGAAAAGGACAATACAGAGGAGAAGTAGAAAACAAAAAATAAAATGGCTGACTTAGGCACTAACATAGCAACATTTAAGTTAAATGTAAATGGTCTAAATCCACCAATTAAAAACATAGATTTTCATTGTGGATTTAAAAATATGACCCAATTATATAGTGTCTATAAGAAACTCACTTTATAATGATAGAGGTAGGTTGAAAGTCAAAGGAGGAAAAAAAGAAGTCAGGAGTAGCTATATTAATATCAGATAAAGTAGACTTCAGAGCAGAGAAAATTACCAGCGAATGACAGAGACATTATATAATGACAAAAAGATCAATCCACCAAGAAGACATAGGAATCCAAAACTGTAAGTGCATGAAAAAAACAGAGCTGTAAAATATGTGAAGCAAAAAAAAAAGGGAGAAACAGCCAAATCCAGAGATATATTTGGTGACTTCAACACCCCTCTCTCAACAACTGATGGAACAACTAGACAGAAAATCAGCAAGAGTATAGGAGAAATCAAGAATATCATCAACCGACAGGATTTAATCGACATTTATAAAACACTCCACTCCAAAACAGTATAATACCTATTATTTTCAAAGGCCCACAAAACATTTGAGATAGTCCATATCTTGGGCCATAAAACAAACCTCAACAAATCTGAAAGAATTGAAATAATGCAGAGTGTGTTCTCCAATCACAATGGAATCAAATTAGAAATCAATAACAGAAAGATAATAGAAAAATCTCCCAACATTTGAAAGCTAAACAACACACTCCTAAATAACCCATAGGTCAAAAAAGACATCTCAAGGAAATTTTTAAAAATACCCTTTGCTGTACACCTGAAACTAGCACAACATTGTAAATCAACTGTACTCTAATAAAAATTTTTTTAATTAGGCAATTAAATGTGAAAATAATATATTTTATGTTTACCTTAATTTTTACCACTTTCTACTCAATTTATATGCATATATCCAAATTTCCAACTAATATCATACTCCTCTACCTTTAACATATTATTAATATTTATTTTCAAGTCTCTTTAAGAATTCCAACAAATGGGTGATCTCTGAGTCTGGTTCTGTTGACTATGTCATCACTTGACAATGTTATTTTTAAACTTGCTTTTTTGTGTTTCTTATAATTTTTTATTGAAATCTGGCCATCATGGTTAGAAGAACAAGAAACAGAGGTAAATGGTATTTAGCCTAGCAATGAGTACACCTCTTCTTCTGTTAGGCCACTGGGACTTGAGTCAGTCTAGTCAGGAGTGTAGCAGGGTTTGGGTTGTTCTGTTATTGCTATCTTTACCTAAGTGTGCTACAGGCTTCAAATTTCTCCAGATCTTGGCTGCTGTTACCTTGTTCTTAGAATGGAACTGGGGTGCTCATGGGTTTTTCTCAGTGTTTCTATTACCCACCCTTGGGGAAATTGCTAGTTCTTATCCACCTGCCCTACAGAGGTTGACTGCCTCTCCACACTTGCTAAACTATTCCTTGTTACTCAATGCTAGGCTCATGGTAGGGGATGCAAACGTTTTCTGTTGTCCTGGTCCAGCCGCCTTCTTAGGCAAGCCCTGTATACTTGGACCTCAAGGGTAGGGTTTTCTCAATGTTCTTGCCCTTCTTTCCTATGACACCCAAATTCTGCCTTGTTTTCATGGTTGATCTAGTATGAAAGTTCCCTTCCCCTCTCCCAGATGATGTGGATCTTTGCTCGGGATCTTTGAAGGCTCCTGAGCTGAAGATGGATTCCTGCCCCTCCTTCAGGGTCAGAAGGTTTTTGCTTCTACGCGTCCTCCTGAGGCAATAGATTTCTGCTTGGAACCTGGGGGCAAAAGGATTTGCTGCCATTCCCCCAGTCACTTAAAGCTTTTGCTTCGCAAGTGCTCAGATGATGCCGAGGCTGCTGGTCCAGATACCAGCATCAGCGATCACCTCCTGCAGGCCTCTGTCACTGAGGAGAGTTCTTTCCAGTCTCCTGCCTTCCCTTCAATCTTTCGAGTAAACACCCAGTGAAGGTTTGTGGAAGTGAGTGTGAGATTTGTTTGTCTGTGGTCCTTAGCTATTCCAAACTGATGTGCTAACCCATACTTGGCCTTTAAGAATTCATTAAAATGTTAGCTGATACCACTTGTGTGGCAGACTCCTTTTTCCCTCTGCTCTGCCAAAGATGAAATAGATCATGGGTCTCATCTCTTCTCAGAAGATTTCATGTTCCTGGAACTCATTTTGCTTGCTTTCCCTGTGACTTCAGATTTCTGTTGGGCTCAAGAAATGTTATGTTTTTATAAATTACCCAGTTTTTTTTTCATTGTTATGGTGGAAGCAATGTTCTCATGCGCCTTTCTACATTCTAAGTGGAAGTTCAGTCTCTGTGCATACATCTTTAATTATTTCTTACTATAAATTCCTAGAAATGCAGTTGAAACAAAGGATATGAATAAACACATTTTTAAGACTTCTTTGTACCTATGGCTAAAATGCTGTTGGGAGAATTTTGAACACGTGCTTCCTTCAGCTACTGCTGTAGTCGTTCAGCATTATAATTCCCATATCACAAAAAAGCTATCCATTTACTAAGGCGTGTATGTATTTGATTTAAAAGTTTTGTCTGTTGAACAAAGAAAAGATGTCTTAAAAAAATGTTTCATAGTTCTAAACTAATGGGAAGGACCACATGCTAGGATTGTCGTCATTAAAACATTTGATAATGAGATTCTTTGGGGGCTTCAATAATCAAGTCTCCTGAGAATGTGTAAAGATCAACTTACATCAACTTGCCTTATGGGAAAAAGTGTTTCCTTGAAATGCCAACATAATTGAGATGAGCTAATGGCAAAACACGACTGGAAAGATAGGGAGAAATAATAGAAATAACTAATTGATAGCAAGGGAAGAAGAAAGCTCAGTTGGTCCCTGGATGTTACAAACGGTTTGGCCAGAGCCCCAAATCTACTAAGTTTCAAGCCATTTCTTCCTACTGCTATAGATTCTTGAAGTTGAAATCATCTCCAAGAACACATTGCTAACTGGGCCTCTGGCCACAGATCCCTGTGTCATCAGTCCTCCCCTGGTGAGATGCTCTGGATGATGCAGACTTTTTTGGCCCAGACCAGTTGCAGGTTAAGCAACCTGCTGCTTTTCCTCTTTTCCTTTGGAGCCACTCTGGTTCTTTCTCTGCCATCTGAAGACAGAGGCATCCTCTGATCAGGAGATATTCTGGGGCCAGTAGAGAAATATACCTCCCCCACACCCTGATACTGCCTGACATACTCTCCTGGCTCCTGTTACTCTGGGATGGGGCTCTAATGTAGGCTAGTGGACTTGAGGAGGCTGCACAGTCAGAGAAAGGATGGATGATACAGAACAACCTGCAGGGTCCATGGGAATAAAGATTAGAGGAGGACTTGGGCATTTCAGCGGTGGATGCAGCAACATGCACTCAAGTCTGGGCCAATCAGGTTGATCAGTCGCCCCGCTGTGTTTCCTCTCGCCCTTCTATTCACGGAGCTGTCTCTTTCCTCACCCTTCGTGTTATCCTGTAATTCAGCTTAGGGGGAAGAAGTGGGATGTCCTTTGCCTAAGGACTGCAAAGAACAGACAGGATAAGTTACATGGCCAGTAAATGTCAATTTTGGACTGCAACTGGTCAAAGACAAGAAGCAAATCATAGATATCTGGACCCTATGAAACCACCCCCTGCCCACCTGACATGAGGAAAGAAATCAGAAAGGGGAGAGAAAGCATCCTGGGTTGTTAAGTACTTACTTGAAAGAGGCCTTAAGAAAAAGACCAAAAATCCAGAAATGATAGAGTCAAATTCAATACATTCAGATATATATATATATATATATATATTTACCTTGGGTTTTTAAAGCATCAGGATTCTATACATGAGTCTTTGGTTTGAATTTAGTTTTATATCTTCTCCCCTGCAGCCCAAGAAGGAGATAACTCCCCCCAAAAAAGAGGGACCCCAATTCTGCTGTTTCCATTTGCTGATAAATTGGTGTGGAAAAACCCAAGCCCGGGACTCCTGAAACATACAAGTATGATCAGGGCTTGTCAATTATCTTTAGAGGATACGTGGGCTTTGCACTCCCGTAGGTGAGCCCAGGCCAGCAGATATAGGGTGAGGGCTTTTCCCTTGTTGGTCCAACCATCCTCATCCACAAAGATCACGGCTTTTTTATATGATGAACCAGAACCTAGAAGAAGGCAGCTTCAGGATCACTTTATAGGCCCATTATACCAAGCAAGGTAGGGAGCAGAGAAAAAAAAAAGCCTGCAGGGCTTCCCTGGTGGCGCAGTGGTTGAGAGTCCGCCTGCCGACGCAGGGGACATGGGTTCGTGCCCCGGTCCGGGAAGATCCCACATGCCGCGGAGCGGCTGGGCCCGTGAGCCATGGCCGCTGAGCCTGTGCTCCACAACGGGAGAGACCACAACAGTGAGAGGCCCGCGTACCGAAAAAAAAAAAAAAAAAAAGCCTGCAAAACTAGCCAGAAGGGAACCCACGGGAAGGAAAAGGAAACGGTGTGGGATCTTCCCTCCCCTCTGAAAACACAGCTTCCTATTAACTTGCATGTCCTCTTCCCACGTCAGAGTTCCTCTTCCTCTCCCCACCCTTCTCTTTCTCCTCTCCCCTCCTCTTCCATTCTTTTTCTCTTCCTTTTCAGAGATATAGAAGACTGAGTGAGCTGTAGGTTGTGCTGTGTGTCTCTAAACGTGCCCACAGTTGCAATAATAATGGCTAACTTTCTGTAAGCAATGATGCTCCAGAACTGCACCATGAACTTTCCAGAGACTATGGTGTGTTTGAGGAGGGGCAGGGAATTATGTAGTGCCCGAACATGAGATGCGAGGAGGCCCAAAGAAAGGCTGGGTGCTTGGGTGACTGACCATCCCTGTTTGCCTGGGACTGTCCGGACTTTTGCGCTGAAATTCCTGCATCCTGAGCAACCCCTCGGTCTAGGCAAAGCAGGATGAGTGACCGGTCACCCTGCTGTATTCCCTCTCGCCCTTCTATTTCCAGAGCTGACTGTCTCTCTTTCCTCAGCCTTCATGTTGTCCTTGTAATTCAGCTTAGGGGCAAGAAGTGGGATGTCCTCTCCAAGGAGCTGCATCCTAACACTCCAGCCCAGTGGTCTTGGCCTTCGTCTGCTGCCGCCTGTGGGAGGTGACCTTCAGAGGGCTGCCGTGCGCTCTGGACAGTTACACGGTGCTCGGGCGCAGCACGACCTGGACTGGGTGTCCTTGGGGACCAGCTTCTCCAAGATGCCAGAAGGTGCCAGATTCCCCACCCCCTCCTCTGCGTCCTCCCAGTGAGCCGTGGAGCCAGCCGGACCCTGGGCTGTCCTCAGGGGGAGTGCCCGGCCTGGCCCACCACCTTCCCCTCCAGTTCCCTCAACACAGCTTTCCAGATCCTTCCCAACACCTCCAGGGCCAGTAACCCCTTCTTTTGAACTTCCCTGGGCCAGGAAGGGTGGACTAGGATCCTCTGGGTCCCTCCACAACTCCCTGTGTATCTGTATAAATAAATGGGATTGTAATGGAGGGAGAGAGATGGGATATGGTCTTTGAGTCTGAGTCTGTATACAGTTCCTGGGAGATTTGCTGTAATTGCATCTTTCTTTTAAAAAATTGTTTTTTCATTCTTTGGCCGAGGCACACGGCTTGTGGGATTTTAACTCCCTGACCAGGGAATGAACCCGAGCCGGCAACAGTGAGAGTGCGGAGTCCCAACCATTAGACGGCCAGGGAAATCCCGCATCTTTCATCATATACAAGTATGCAAGTAAAAGACAGGCTTTCTAAATAGAGAAAAGAACGAATCTTCCCGAGGTTACTTTTAGGGAAAGCGATTCGTTCTAAATTATTTGTGACACCTTACAATTGTCCTTGGCACCCTCGTGTGCCATGCCACCATAATGGAGGACTGTCTTTCTAGCTCCTTCCACCCAAGGTGTGTGTAATCCATAGTGCAGCATGGGCGCTGCCTGGGAGCTTACGAGAAATACAGAATCTTGGGCTTTACCTCGCGCCTGCTGACTCAGAGCGGCCTTTTCCCAAGGGCTCCGTGTGATTGCTGCTCGTGGAGAAGTTTGAGATGCGCTCTGGACTAGCAGTTTGCTAAGTGCACTACGTGGGCCAGCAGTACCAGCATCATCTGAGCACCTGCGAGTCATGTACGTTCTCAGGCTTCACCCCAAATCGAATGTTTCAGAGATTCTCGAGGTGGGGCCCGACAGTGTGGGTTTTAATAAGCCCCCCTGCCCAGGGGATTCTTATGTGAGCTAAAGGTTGAGAACAGGGTTCTAGAGGATGGTCAGAAATACACGGTGCCCGTGTTCCCCTTCCACTAGATGCAGCTCATGGCAGGTCTTGCTAATCAGTCATGATGACCGAGCCCGGACATGGCCTCAGAGTCTTTCTCCAAACAGCATTCTAGTCCGTCACTAGCAATTGAATGGAGGTGACCTACTTGTCAGCCCAGCACAGGTGGCTACAGGGCTGCCTGCACGGTAACCTGTGTGCGGTTCTTAACAAAGGAGAGAGGCATGCTTCTGGGCCAAGGGCCGCAAGAGCCTCTGGGTAGCCTTTATGAAAATGCTGACAGCAGCAAGGATGAGGATTAGATCCCTTCACTCGTAGCCTCCTAAGGTGATCTCATGGTGAGTTTCATGTTTTCAGTAGCAGTGTTCAAAATGCTCCCGTCATGCTTGTTCAGCGTACTAAGTCTCTCTTCCAGCCCTCAGCCATCAATCTCATCCCTTTGTCCCCTTCACATGTGTTAAGGGACAGGAAAGCTGTGGCCGTGGGCTGCTGATAGAGAAGCTCTCATTGTACCCTGTAGTTCCCATCTGGAGCACTCAGTGACCTTCTTTTTTTTTTTTAATTTTAATAATATATTTTCTTTAACTCAATGTATCTAAAATATTATCATTTCAACATGTAATCAGTAGAAAATTAGTGAGCTACTTTATACTTTTTTTCCTAGTAAGTCCTCAAAATCTCATGTGTAATTGACACAGCATATCTCAATTAGGACTAGCCTTATTTCACATACTTAATAGAGTGACCTTCTAATTTTTAAAAAATCAGTATCTGTCTTGTCCATTCCATGAGAGCAGAAATCACGTTTATCTTGCTCCCTGTCTGTATTAATTTCCTAGCGCTGCCGTAACAAATGATCCCATACTGGGTGGCTTAAAACAACAGGAATGTATTCTCTCATAGTTCTAGAGGCCAGAAGCCTGAAATCAGTATCATTGGGCCAAAGTCAAGGTGCCGGCAGGGCCAGACTCCCTCTAGAGGCTGTAGGAGAGAATCCGGTGGCTTCCAGAGTTGCTTGGCTTGTGGCTACATCACTCCAGTCTCTGCTTCTGTCGTCACATCTCTTTCTCTGACTCTGATCACCCTGCCTTCTTGTTATGAGGACCCTTGTGATTACAGTGGACTCACCTGGATAGTTCAGCAAAAGCGCCTCCTCTCAGGATCCTTAATTTCCTCATATCTTTTGTGACGTAAGTGGATATTCGTAGGTTCTAAGGATTAGGATGTGGATATATCTTTGGGGCAATCATTCAGCCCACCACACTGCTGAATCACCATCAGTGCCTGGCTCACAGCAGGCATCAATAAAACTGTGTGATATGAGTGGATGAAAGAAAAAAGATATGAAGATGCAGGTAGGATCACCTCTGAAGAGAATGCTGAAAGAGAAGAGGGCTTAAAGGCAGCCTGGCAGAGTGCTTAAGAGCGCTGCCCCCAGGGCAAGACTGCCTGGGTTTGTATCCCAGCTCTGCCATTTACTAGCTGTGTGACCTCAGGCAAGTTACTTAACTTCTCTGGGCCTCTGTTTCTTCAACTATAAAATGAGCATGACAATACCTACTTTGTAGAATTATTGTGAGAATGATAAGAGCTATCGTGCATGAAATTCTCGAATAGTGCCTGGCTTGTTATCTACTATAATTTACTACCTCTAGCACAAAGAAGAGTGCCAATCATGCAGAAGGTGCTGAATGATGTATGTTGAATGAAATCAGGAAGGAAGGCACAGACCTTGTCTTCCTGGCCCTCTTGACCTGGTAAAGATTTTGAGAAAAATCTCAGGGTAGCTATAATATCCAGAACAGTATGAAAAGTGCCCTAAAAGGACAGAATGAAGGGTCCATGAGGATTCCGAGAGGCGACCATGCCGTGCAGTTAGTGACCTTGGGAAGGCTTTATGCAAGCACCGGTGTCTGAGTTGGGCCTTAATGAACTGGGTGGATTTCCACAGTGGGCACAGGGGCAGTTTGGGCAGGGGATCTACTTGAGCCAAGGGGTGGGCACAGGAATGCAGCTGGTACAGCTGGAACCTTAACAGTGGGTGGCAAGAGAAAGGAAGAGAAACATACAAGGGTTGATTAGGTCCAGGTTGGGAAGAGCCTTGAATGCCAAGCTCCGAAGTTAATTGAGTAGGCAATGGGAAGGCCACAGCGATTTTTTAACTGAGCAAATTATATAACCAGTAAGTATGCTTTAGGAATCCTGGCCGGAAACAGTGGGTTGGAGATGGGGAGAGGCAGGGGAGCTAGTTAGGATGCTAGTACACTCCACTAGGGAAGGAGTGAAGAGGCCCTAGCCTAGGCAGATGGGCAGGGAGGACAGAGAGGATGGAGGGAGGGCTCTGACACATGTCGCAGGGATTAGGTTAATAACTTTGAGGGGCAGGAGTAGGGAAAGAACACAGATTCCGGGCTTTGCCACTGACTCGCTGGGCGCCTTAGGATAATTCACTTCAGTTCTCCATGGCTCATCTTCCTCATCTGTAGAATGGGACCAGCTGCCTCAGAGAAATGTTATGAGGCCCCCAGTGCCATGGACTAGATAGGATAATTACGACTCTCCTTGGCAAGTGGAGGGTATAAGAACTGTTCATTGAAAGTGACAGACACACAATTCAATTCAGCTTAAACCAAAGAAGGGAGGAATGTGTGGGCTCCTGTGATCAAGCCGGGGAAGGACAAGAATGGAGCTAGCCTTGGGGACAGCCGGCAAACGGGAAGAAGAATGCTTGTAGGCATTGGTTCTTTCTTTCATCTCTCTTTTCTTCATGGGGCATCTTCATCCTTTCCTGCTGGAGGCTGGCGTTCTCCATGAGCTGAGAAAGCTGACCGCAGGGCTACCTCAAGCTCACATCCTGCCATTGACCGAAGAACAAAGAGGGTCCTCCCCTCCAGCTCCAATTTGAAAATGCCCAGTAGAAGGTGCAGCTTGGCCAGACTTAGGAGTGCTGTTTGGACCCTACCTCCACGGTCACAGTGGGTATGGGAGGTGGGGTGCTTCCTAGATCACACAGTCACAGTGCAAGAGGAAGAGCTTCTTAGAAGAGAGGTGGGGCCGTAAGCGTAGCATGTGAGGAGACTTCTAGGACCTGGGCAACAACCACAGTGCCGGTTCCACGGGAGTTGAGGGGGAGGAAAGAGTCAGACAGGCTGAAGGTTCAGGCTGAATGGTATCATTCAAAATGAAGCCTTGGGAAAGCAGGAGCTGGAGCTGGTGTGTTGGGGCGCGTGCCCTGGGAGGGGGGGATCCCTGCTGCCCTTGAGCTCCAGCATTTCTGGTGGCATCAACTCCAGCCTCCCCTCAGTCCCCGGCCCTGCCCCAGCGTTGTTGATAGCTGGGCCCCCCTTGAGAAGCCCTTGGTGACATGTGGCTCTCCATATTCTTCTTTCTCAGTTCCTCATGCATGTCGGGGGTGAGGGTTTCTGTCCTGAACCTCTTTGCAGCCATTGCCAGGAGGCACACACTTGATGCTTAATTAGACACTCCAAGCGTGACTGCAAAGTGACCGAACTGTGTGCCTCATGCCAACTCATCCTTCTTCCCTCGGGTTATGTAATATTTTTCTCAGAAGTGTCAGGATGAGATCAGAGCTGTGTGAGCCAGTAGCACCCCCTGGGCATCACTGACCCCGGCCTTGGACTTTTCAGGTTGGGCAGCGGCAGTGGTACTTTGATGCTGCTGACAGCAATGGCGATTATGATGATGATGAAGAGGATGAAGACTGTAAGGACAGGGCTAAGTACTTACTTTTCCCTAAAACCCGCATCTTGTTTTCAAAGTGAGGCCCAGTCACATACGTCATCTCCCTAGAGCCTCCCTGATGGGTTGCAAAGACCTAGGTTGGTATCCCACTTCATCGTGCATGGACAAGTCATTTCTCTCCTTTGAGCCTTGGTTTCCCTTCTGTAAAACATAATAATAATAATCTGTTTTGCAAGTTTCCAGGGAAGACTCCACGTGAAAAACACAAAGTGACTGATGTAGTGCACATTTATTAAATCTTCATTCTTAATCTTACAAATGAAGGACATCCAGGGTCATGGTCTTTTAGCCATGTTCCCTTGGACAAGTTACTAAATTTCTCTGTGTCTCAGGTTCCTCATCTCCAGGGAGGGGAGAACTATTAATAATGTATTTAACTTGTGTGGTCGTCATGAATGTTAGATGTGTTTTGATTTGTAAAGCACATAGGAGAGTGCCTTGCCCAGGCTCAGGCCTCAATAAATGAAGTTTCAGAATCTGGCAGAGATGAGCTGGAATGCAACTTCATTATGTACTAGTTGTATGACCTGGGGCTAATGACTGAAGTACTCTCAGCCTCATCTGCAAAATAAAGATGATCTGAGCATCTGCCTTCTACAGGGCTGTGAAGATTAAGTGAGGGGATGTAGAGGCAGCCCCCAGCCCTGGGCCTGGCACCAATCTGTAACTGATATATTTTTCCCTTTTACTCAAAGGTAGTGACATCATGAAAAAGCCAAATCGCCAGGCTTGAAAAAGCTAGACTTTGATTATGGAATTAAGACCTGCAGTGGATTGAATGGTGGTTCCCCAAGAGAATGTCCAGGTCCTAATTCCTAAAACCTGGGAAGGGGATCTTATTTGGAAAAAGGGTCTTTGCAGATGCAATGAAGTTAAGGATCTCAAGATGAGATCATCCTGCATTATCTGGATGGGCCCTAAATGCAATAAGTGTCCTCCTAAGAGAAAGGAGAGAAAGATTTGACACAGAACCACACAGAAGCGGGATGTGAAGATGGCGGCAGGGATTGGAGTGATACACATAGGAGCCCAAGAATGCCAAGGGATGCCAAGCAACCCCCAGAAGCTAGGAGACAGGCAATGAATGGATTCTCCCTCAGAACCTCCAGAATAATCACCCCTGCCCACACTTTGATTTCAGACGTCTGGCCTCCAGAACTGTGAGAGAATGCATTTCTGTTGTTTAATGCCACCCAGTTTGTGGTTCTTTGTTACAGGAGCCCTAGGAAACTAATACAGACCCTAGAAGTTAAGCTAAGAGATGAGTTGAGGTGGTGTATTGTTCTGCAGGCCTGACACAGCACCTCCAGGCCATGCCAGTCATTACCCTGTTAGAATCGCTGATCTGTATATAGCCAGGGACTTCTAGAAGCCCTAGAAGAAGATACACATTAAAGTCCTTTCGGGTAGAAAAGAAGATTCCCAAAGGGAAAGAATGGCCTCCTGATCTAAGCAGGGATCACATCTCTACAGGTACCCTAAGGGACTCCAATTAATCTAAGGGGCTGGCCATAAAAAGCTACTTGGGAAAATGAAGCCACACAAACTAATCTGCATCATGGAAGAAGGAAAAAAAAATACAGTAGACTCTGTAGGAGACAAAAAAAGATCATTTTACCCTCCTGGCTACACTGTCATCTCATTGCTTTTGAAAATTAAATTCCACTTAGGAGAAGGATAGAGACCGATTGATTGCCAACTTATTGATTGCCAAGTCTCTGCAGGTGCTTTACACACAAATTTGCATTTGATCGTCACAGCTACCCTGAGAGGAAGACAAGTTCTGTTGTTACTCTCATTTTACCAATTAGAGAGCAGAGGCTCTAAGGCTCTACGTGATGGAGCTGGATTTTAAACTCACCTGTGAAAAGGTAAAATGTGTGTGTAAGTGTACATATGCACTTATCTAGAGAGATACAATTTTCATCAGATTTTCCAAGGGTATTATTACTCCAGAAGCTGAAGTCTCCTACTGTTATTTTCCTGGTCTCCTTTGAGATGTCACCTCCTTAAGGAAGTCTTCCTTGACACTTCCCACTAAAAATAACTAAGCCAACAGACTTGGCAAGGTGCCCCTCCTCCATGCCTTTATGCCACTGTTCCACAGTGGTTTCCATGTAAGTTCATACTTATCCCTCCTCTCCCCACTACTAAAGCACGGGTAGTGTCTTCTCTTCATCTCTGCATCACTAGCACCAAACACAAGGCTTGGTGTACGGGAGGAACGCGGCAACTGTCAGATGGATGGGTAGGTGGGTGGGTGGGTGGATGGATGGATAGATGGATAACTGGATGGATGGATGGATGGATGGATGGATGGATGGATGGATGGTGATTGGATGGATGGATGGACTGATGAGTGGATGAGTGGGTGGGTAGATGGATGGATGAGTGGATGAGTGGATAGATAGATGGATGGATGAGTGGATTGTAGCAGGGCCTTTCCAAGGTCAATACCCAGGCCTCTTTCATTGTTTGAAGCTTGTGATAGATTAAGAAAAGAAGAAATGCCAAAATAGTGTTACAACACTTGTGCTATGTTTAAAATACTGTTAATATATTAACATTTTTAACACGCACTTAAAGCATCACTGTAGTATAACTTTATTTGGATTATATGAGTTATTATCAGTAAAGGTCTTGGAGCAGAGCCTGGTACATACCAAATACTATATGTTTGCTGTTGTCGTTGTTGTTAGGTGGTGTAAAAAGTAGAACTTTGAGACTGTGAATATGTGGCTTAGGCCCTAGTGGCTTGGTGGCCTAGTGGCTTAGTGGCCTAGTGGCTTAGTGGCCTAGTGGCTTCCTTTCCTCACACCCCCCATTCCACATAATCAGCCCCGGTTGGATGAGTAGTAGTAGGGTGACTCTTTTCTTTCAGGAACAGTCTTCATTTCATCTTTTTGTCACATCTCTGAAAAGCCTTTACTGTAGATGTATGTTGAAAAGAAGTTGGTTTAGCTAATAAATATACTACATTTTGTGAAAATAAAAAAGGTTTATAAGCAGCTGTGTAGCAATAGAAAGAGCACTGGTCTTTCAGCCCTAATGCCTACTCCTGACTCTGTCCCTAAGATGCTGTGTGACCTTGAGCCAACTTCTTCCCCCCTCTGGGCCTCCGTCTCCTTGTAAGTAATATGTGGGAGAGAATTAGACCAGATGACTTCTGAGGCTCACTTGAGTGAGCAGATGAGTAACACCCCCAGATTCCTGGGAAGGATAGGGTATGACTATTTCCACTCTTCCACAAAAGAAGAGGGAACAGCCCATCAGGCAATTCCCAGTGACACCAAGGGGTCAGGAGGGCCAGAGGCATAAGGTGGTTTAGCTCTGGTTTCAGGATTTCAGACTACGGTTCAGCTGATGAGTTAACAGATGCTTTCAGGAAGTACTTCGGCTTTCCATGTCACCTTGGAGGATGGGGGGTAGAACAGAAGAAGAAATGGTAATTTTTGAGTCTACTATGAACCAGGTAGGATGCTAGCTATTTCCAAAGACATTATCTGCGTTTTACAGATCATAAAACTAAAACTCAAAGAGATGGAGTGACCCCAACAGGCTGATAGACAGCTTTTCAGTTTCTCGTTCCTACTCGCTTACTCACCTTGGAATCGGGAGAGCCAGACTCTGGCTTGGTGGTCCAGGAGCCCTTTCCTGTATGACGGCTCCAGGATCTCTGTTGTACAGTATCAATCATGTCAGCCTTTACAATAGCTGAGATTCATGAAGGAGGCTGGACCAGAGTGATCTGACAGGAGAAATAAGGATACAAACAACAAACAGTACGTGCTTGGCCCAAAGTACAGGTGTTTAGCTGCTCGCCAACACGTGACCAGGCTGAGGCCCTCTTTTGGGGACTAGCCCGGCAGAAGAGCATTTTTCCTCAATCCTGTGAAGAATTCTGTTGCTTCCCCAAGCACAGGGCAAAAGTCTCTGAAGCCCATCACACTTCCATCTCTCCACTGACACTCCTCCCCCGTCCTCATCCAGTGCTGTTTCCTCGTCTCCTGCCTGGGCTCATTCCCCTCAAGGGGTTTTGTGTGTATTATTTTCCACAGTCTTGTCCTCCAGTGCACTGGACTTCTGCTGTTCCTGCCCACCCAGCTTTCATTTCCCCATCTTCTGATGACACTAATTTTTCACTGCGGAACCGTTTGGCTCCTATTCTCAGTACAGTTGGTTTGCGTGGGCTTGACCCCCACCTACACCTCACATGCCTACGCGTGTGACCTGGGCCTGGCCTACTGATGAATTCCAGGGTCTAGGACACAGTGCTAATCCAGTTCAATGAGACTCAATTCTGGAATTTTGGTTGGTGTTATTGGAAAAGAGGTAGGTCTCTTTCCACTAGACTTGTATCTCTGAGGTTATCAGAGAGGGACCCACCTGATAGGGGAAGCCTGTTCAAGTTGGGTTTCTATCACTTTTGATGTAAAGTCCTAACTGATATGTTCAGGGCAGCCCCCTCTGTCTTTCCCCTTACCTTCCAAACCAGAAATCCATTGGCCCCTGGGTAACGTAGCCGTGACCACATGCAGACCCCAGCCTGAGGGACCTGAACAGCTCCAGAGCTGGCCTTCTCCTCAGATCTGGGCCTTCTCCCTCTCTCTCTGCCTCTCTGGATCCCCTACAGGGAGCTGTTTTCCTCTTTTCCCACAGCCCCCTAACCTGGCCTCCCTGTCTCCAGCCCTGCCCGTCCTGTTGCCATCCTCATAGGATGTTTATGACCCCAGGCTCCTGGGATGAAGGCCCGCTGCTTTCCTTGCAAATCTCATTTTCCCAGATGACAATCTCTGTGCCTATTGAAGCAAATTCCTTGACTACATTCTTCTTCACTATGGATCGAATGGCTTCTGGAACGCTAGGCCCCAGCATTTACTATATTTGGCATTTTGAAATTATATATAAAACAAATGACAATGAATAAAAACAGTCCCCCCGCCGAACTACCTGTTTTGTAGGGTAAGTTTTGTGTTTCTGGAAACGGTGTCCAGATAGCCTTAGATAGGAACCTTAGATAGTGTCTGGACGGTTCGGGGAAGGTGCTGCTGTTTCCTGGGTTTCATTAAGATTGAATGAAATCATTTTCTGTCTTTCACCACGTGCTTGCTGTGTCCCTTCTCTGTGCCAAGCCATGTGCTGGGTGCTGGGGTACCGAGGGGGAGAAAAAGAGATAGATGGAAAAAGACGCCGCCGTCCCTGTCATCAGGGCTCACTCACTGCCGCATCTGTCAAATATGTCATTTCCTGCCTTTGTCACAGCGCTGTTGTGAAGAACAGGTGAGCTCGTGGCTGGGGAGGCACTTCGAGGGTCTCTCCAGGTGGGAGGTGGGTGTGGTAGTGGTCCT
The DNA here is from genome assembly GCF_964270905.1 of Leucopleurus acutus. Lineage (NCBI taxonomy): Eukaryota > Metazoa > Chordata > Mammalia > Artiodactyla > Delphinidae > Leucopleurus > Leucopleurus acutus. The sequence goes on along the minus strand of NC_139148.1, from coordinate 119,327,326 downwards.
GCGGTCTCTCTTAGCCCTTCCAGGCTGATCCAGGATCTCCTCGTCTTTTACTCTGCCTGTGCCATCCCACCGAGCAGTTGGACTCGTCCATGGCAGGTCCCCGAAAAGAAGCTCCTAGAAAACAGAGAGCACAGAGAGCACAGACCCAGCATGGACACTTTGGAAATGGTCCCGGGGCAGTAATGAGTGGGGCACCGTGACACCCCAAGTAGCTCAATTAGCCTGCGGATTGCCCAAGTGGGAGGACGTTAGTTGAACTCAGCCCTCCGCCTGGTGAAGCCACACCACCCTGGCTGAACTGCCCAGCAAACGCTGGGCACCAGATCCAAAACAAATCTCATGATCGCCACTTTCTCCTGCAGGTGCCCACCCCGCCCTCAGCCCCACCTCCACCATCTACCCACTCTGGACACAAACTTAGGAGACATCCCTGACTTCTCCCACTCCTTCACGCTCACTTCCACATAGGCGCCTCATTCTGTTAATTCTGTTTCCTAATTCTTATAAAATCTGTTCGATTCTCTTCCATCCCCCTATTCCAGAAGAGGCCGCCATTGTCTCTCACTTGGTCCTCTCTAACAGTCGGCCAGTCGGTCCCCTGCTTCTCCTCCTATCTCCACCATCACATTTGCCACCGTGCTGCCAGTAGGATATTTTAAAAATGCAAATAAAAGCATGTCAGCCCCTTGCTTGGAGTGCTTTATTGACTTCCCTTTGCTTTCAGGGAAAAGTCTCCACTCCTTACCGTGGCCCATGAGGCCCTGTGTGTAATCTGTTTCCCCTCCTACTTTCTAACTTCATCTCGGGTCATACTCTCCCTTGCTTTATAGGCACCAACCTCAGTGACCTTCTTTCAAGGTCTTTCCCATTTCAGAGCCTTCCTTTTACTTGAGAAGCTTCCCTCCCAATCTCCCCCTTCCACCGCCACTTGTTCTGGACCAGGGGCCCCATGCTGGGTCCTTATGTTCCTTGGTCTTGGCCACTGTAGCTTAGGAGAGGTGGGGCTCACCATAAATGACTGTCAGTAGAGGTTTCCAGGTGATTCTGACTCTGGGAGTTCCTTGAGAGCAGGTACCATGACTTTTCTTTTGAAAAATGATTTTTATTCATCCGTTGTAGAAATTTTCAAGCACACACAAAACTGAAAAGTCCAGTGAACTACCCTGTACTCATTACCCAGCTATAACAACCATCAACTCAAGGGCATTCTTGTTTCATCTATATCCCTTCCCATTTCCTCCTATTAACCATGTATTGTTTAAAGCTAATCTCAAATATCATATCATTTCATCTACAGATGCTTCACAGTGTGTCTCTAAATGGTAAGGTAATTTTATCAATGTAATTCTATCACACCAGAAAATTAACAATTTCTTAAGTATCAAACGTCCAGTCCATATTAAAATTCCCCCTCTCGTTTCACAAATGTGGTGTCTTTTTGGCCTCGGGGCACGTGGGATCTTAGTTCCCCAACCAGGGATCGAACCGCACGCCCTGCAGTGGAAGCGTGAGTCTATAAACCACTGCACCACCAGGGAAGTCCCTCACAAATGTGTTCCTAGAGTTGTTATATTTGATTCAGGATCTAAACAAGGTCCGTACATTGCATTTGGTCTCTCAAATCTCTTTTAATCATAAGTTCCCCCTTCCTTTCTTGTTGCCTGGAAATTTATTTGTTAAGGAAACAGGAGAACAGAAACTTGCTCCTCTCTGTTTCCCTGGTGTCTAGCGTAGTAGCTAGAAAAGAATCAGAACTTAATCAACGTCGGGCGAATGAATGAAAGAAGGAGTGAAGGACCAAACTTCCTCAGCCTGGTGCTGGACTTGGGCGGCCTTTCCTCTTCTCGGGGCTGCCTTTCCTCATTGTCCGTCCTTGGAATAATACCCTTTTCATCCATCCCTCAGTCTCCTGGTCTGCAAAGTGGGGCTGCTAATACCTGCCTTCTACTCCAATTCCTGGGGAGGTTATGACAAAGGCTGGGATTTAAAACCTAAAGCCTAACACAGCTTTGAGCAATTGGTGCTATAAATACCAGAGGAGGAATTCTATTATTAAATGTCCTTTGTTCATAGGAGCTTCAGGCAGAGCGGTAAGGTTGAGAAGTAGAACCCCTTGACTGTGTCCTTCGCGCCCTGCTTCCGCGATTGTGGCCACTAGAGCGGGCAGGGCTTGGGCCACGTCCTGGGGTGGGGAGCCCCAGGGCTCCCTTTCAACAAGTCAGCCCTGCTCTGGCTGGGGCAGGCCTGCAATATCCGATGCCATCCCAGCAAAAACAGAATAGCCAGGAGAATGCGAGGACTGAGACAACTGGTCCTGTTTTGAAAAGCTTCGGAAGGATGTAGCTACAGGTGGGGATAAATGTCAGCCCTGAGGGTGAAGTCCAGCCAGGAAGGGGCTGGGCCCCCGTGGTGCCCAGCTGAGATTTGGGCTGTACTCCTGACAGCACCTGTGGCCCCAGGGTCTGGTCAGGTCGCTGGTGACAATGGAGAGCTTCTTGCCTGGAAATTCTGCACGTGGTTATGAGTCAATTCGTTTTCATTTCAAACAAAGAGATCACAGAAGCTCTGATGAGTGGCCAAGAATTACTACAGAGAAGTGAAAAGCCAGTGAGGTCAAGTTTCAGCCTGCCGTGCTTGGGAGAAAAGTCCCTTCTGAAGCCAGCAGCCAGGTGGTATTGCTCTGGCCCAGGCAAGCAGCCAGGAAACAAAAGCGGGGCTTGCCCTTTGGGGCATTTTTTACTTAACCTGCAGGAGACTGTGTTCGGTACTTATGTCCCTTCTCAGCCCGCCCCGGCCCCCCCCACCCCACCTTTTATTGGCACTTATTGAGGCCAATACCTCTGGTCGATAACACACTGAGTCTGCGCGTAGGGTGTGTGCTGTGGGAATTACAAAAATGACAACAGAACATAGGAGCCTGCAAAATGAGCAAATCACTAGGACTTTTAAAAGTAAATTTAAAAGTAATGAGGGCCTAAAAGTACCCATATGTGAAGTGGGAAGTTTTAAGTTTCAGCCTTTTCTGAGCTTTCTGTGTGCCCAGAAGAGAAGCTTATTTTGGAAGTGGAAGAAGTATGATTTTTTTTTTCCCTCATCAACTCAAAAGTGGTTGAACTGATTTAGCTCGAACTATAAAAAGATGATCACCAAATGTGGCCCGGTACAAGATTTCTGTGTGGAAGAGAGTGGAAGCAACTAGAGGGGTAAGGCCGTGAAAATCTAGTACCAGGAAATCATATTCTTCCAGCTGATTTTTCAGATGCCCCTTAGAGGGTCTTGAGGCTGGGGGTGAGGTGTGGGGTTCTAATAGGCAACTAATTCTAATTCAAAATGAAGCCCTCTTTTCTAATAAGAGTTGACTAGAAGCTTTTGGGAATCTGAAATTATTTTTCTAAATATCTCATCTTATTTTATATAAAGCCACCAGCACAGCCAGGCTTTTCATATGTGTTTAACTAGTGGATTTAACTATACATTGACCAATTAAAGAGGGGAGGGGTCTAGAGTGGTTAAGAACACAAACTTTGGAGACAGACAGACCTGGGTTATACCCTGGTGCTTCCCCTGACTTGCTGCTTGAAATTGATACTGAGCCTTGCTGCTGCTTCTGGAGAACTGGATAAATTTACCTCAGAAGGTTGTGATAAAGATTAGATAAGATGATGAACATGAAATAGAATAGTGCCTGACACATAATAAACACCCCCAGAATAGTGGTTATAGTAGTATTAGTAGTAATATTTATGAAATTGGGGTTGCCCGAGGGCTTATCTTCATGCTCTTTTCTACCAAATCATGTAGCTCAGTGTTTTTCAAACAAATTTTATGATGACCAGCAGTGAGACACATTTTATGAAGTGATTGAGTACACATGTCCATAGGAGAGACAAAAGTTTCACAGAACAATATTCCCCATTACTGTGTGCAATCTATTCTATTCTATTAAATTCTATTCTTTTCTACTCTATTTATTTTATTTCTTTTCATTCTTAAACGCTGATCACAGCCCGCTAAGTAGCTTTCACTACTGTATAAGTGGGTCGTGGCCCACAGTTTGTAAAGCACTCACCTAGATGAACCTGGGAAAGGCAGTTAGCGCTCTCAGGATCCCAGAGAGCAGTCTTCTTTTTTCTTTAATTCTTTAGAAATTTATTTATTTATTATTTATTTATTTTTGGCTGTGTTGGGTCTTCGTCGCTGCGCATGGGCTTTTCTCTAGTTGCAGCGAGCAGGGGCTACTCTTCGTTGCAGTACGTGGGCTTCTCATTGCGGTGGCTTCTCTTGTGGAGCACGGGCTCTAGAGCGCACAGGCTCAGTAGTTGTGGCGCACGGGCTTAGTTGCTACGTGGCATGTGGGATCTTCCCGGACCAGGGCTCGAACCCGTGTCCCCTGCATTGGCAGGCGGATTCTTAACCACTGCGCCACCAGGGAAGTCCCAGAGAGCTGTCTTCTTCTGAATTAACATCTCTGGCCAAGATTTGGATCCAAAATAAGTGTTCGCCATGAATTATCTTCCCCATTAAAACTACCTGTGAGAACAATGAATGACAGCTGCAAAGTGACTAGACACCAGTCCTCATACTTTCACCCCTGGCCTGCCTTCTGGATGATGATATTCTTTTCTAGACCCTTCTAGCAACTCCAGGCCAAGATCGGGGTTTGGCCTGTAGGACCTGGCACGCACTTGGGAGTGCGAGTGCATGTGTGTGCGCGCATGGGAGAGAGGGAGAGAGAGTTCGTAGGAATTGGGGAGGAGAGGGGAAGGACTGCCAACTTCTCAGTTTTTCCCTCTGATGTCATCTACCTCTCAGGTTTCTGCCAGGTTGGAGGGGAATGCCCACTCCCCTGGGTGGTAACACTTTCCTCTCCAGAGGCTCCTCCTCTGGAGATGCCTGAGATGGTGAGGAACCAAAGCACCAGCAGTCGCCAGCTCTTAGCTCCACCTCCCTGGTTTGTTTCCTTCGCCTTGACAGAGCCTTGGTCCGGTAAGATGATCTGACCACAGCTGGTCTCCTACACTTAGAACAAGTTGGAGGCAAGAGAACTTGGGGAAGGAATTTGGTTTCACTAAAAATAGCTGCAGTATAGACCCTGTGACTTACCACTCCTCAGAACAGTCTGATATGCACCGCACGGGGTCCACTGACCCCTGCCATCACTTTGGACTATTTGCTTGTCCTGCCTGGAGCCCTTGAAACCACGAGGGGCTTAGGGAGCTGGGGGCGCTTTGGCTCAGATGCAGACTCTTGCAAATCTCAGACACGCATGGTGGTGATATGACCGAGAAGCTTCCTCCCCCCCGGAGCGCGTGACCGTCGGCACTAATAACAAGAGGTCCCTTTAAGAGTTTGGTCCATGGTGGAATATCGCTTGTTCCTCACCACCGGGCCCACTGCATCTCCACTTCTAAGGTAGGTGAAACCAAACTCCTTGGGGGAAATGCTACTGGAACCGTGATCCTCTTGGGTAACTCCAGCCCAGGTTTCCTCAGCCTGGGTCAGGGAGGCAAATGTCAGGGCAGGACGTAGCTTAGGGATAAAAGTCTGAGTCCTTTCCTTGCACCCTCCTGCCCCAAAGCGAAGATATTAGCCAGCAGGAAAGCACCTCAGATGTTAAATTTAACCCTTTCTTAACATCTCTACTTAGAGTTGCCTTTTTTTTTAGGTGCCTTGTCCTTCCTCTCCTGTTACTAACGCTGAGAATTTGAACTTGGCTCAGGGCACTGGTTATCTGTGTTTGCCTTTTCTGCTGTACAGTGACAGAGTGATACAGAGCTGCCTAGAGCAGAGATTTCTGTAGTTCAGGCAGGCCCTGTGACAGAGGGAGTCCACCCCAGGTGCACAAAAGACTTGCTTGGATTCCCTTTCCTCCCTGCAATACCCCTGTCGGGACTCATCTCTGATTTCTAGTCCGTTTATAGCAATGGGCCTTGGGGAAGGAGTTGGAATTGAAGGGGAGCTGGAAAGTTCTGGGGGAGAGGTTAGGAGCCCTCTTAGAGAAAAAGAAGCTGCCTTGGCTGTGGGAAGGTTAAACGCTAACAATTTCTTGCTTTTAAGGTTAACTTTTGAGCATTCGCTATGCAAAGTACTATGCCAGCATTCCAGCTTGCCAAATCAAGGTGTTTTCATGAAAACGAAGAGACACTTTAGTAACAGATATGCTTACTTTAAATGAAAACTACAATCTTAAAATATTACATGGCTGGAGGAAACAAATCTCTAGACTCAGAATCATCTGTGTGCATTTTGTAGAAGAATGGATCACTGACTGATACTTGAACATTATATCCCTACTTTTTTTTTTCCTTTCACCCATCTTTGGGGTAGATGAGTGTCTAAATACCATAAACTTAAACTCTTAAACCTAGGGAATTCCCTGGCTGCCCAGTGGTTAGGACTCCGTGCTCTCACTGCCGAGGGCCCGGGGTCAGTCCCTGGTCGGGGAACTAGAATCCCACAAGCCACATAGGCCCAAACAACAAAACAAAAAAACTTAAACCTAGAGGAAAAATGTTGGAAGTCATCTTGTCTAATCCTCCTTATAGGAGCATGAGTTGGGTTGAGTGGCGACCTGGTCTGTACCTAGAGTGTTGCTATTTCCATTTTGAAGCCGTGGTTCTATTGACACCACATCCTACTAGTGCTTTCTCCTTTCCGATAATACTTTAAGGTTCATTCATGTTGTTGCAAAGCTAGATGAAGCTAGAATGCTTTGAATTATTTTCCCCATGTTGAAAGTTGTCAGGGGTTTTGCACTCAAACTGGGTATTCGTTTTATTGAAACACTCTAGAGAAGGCGATTTGCTGGATGTTGCCTCTAAATAGCACACTTGTCTAGTACTTTGAACAAATGACTCCGCTGAGAAAAACTCCATGAACAAACAACTTTTCAGGAATGCATTTTTCAGTAAAGCAATGCTTCCCATACTCCATTTCATGAACCAATGCCGGGCTGGCTGCCCAGGAATCACCTGGAAAGATTGTTTAACAATATAGTTTCTGGGCCACATCCCTGGAACTTCAGATTCAAAGGTCTGGGAATAGAGCCCCAGAACCTGGACTTTTAGCAAGCCATCCTGCTAATTCTGATGCATGGGCAGATTTGGGAAGCATTCTGAAAGTCAAGGTCCTCCTGTTTTTGTTCGTTTGTTTCTTTGTCCCACATCTCTTAATGATTCTCTGTTGCCTTCAGGAAAAGTTCATACTTCGTTTGGCATTCCCCAGGCCCTCCATGTTCTAGCCCTAACCCACCTTCCCAATCTCATTCCTCATCTTTCCATTTTGCTTCCATGCCTGGGCACTTTACTAATGCCTTTGACTGCTGTGTCCTTCCTTACCTTTCTGCACACCCAAGTCTGCCCCATTTCTCGTGGTCTATCACAGAAACAGTATGGGTCTAGAACCAAAAAGCAATAGAAAGAGAGAAGCACTTAACAGAATGGAGGAGTAAGGGTGTCCAAAAATACATTCCTCCATGAAAGCAGGGAAAGCACTGGGAAATTTGTCAAAATAAGCTTTTTTATAACTTTTTCTGGAAATTAACCAAAGGCTTCAAAAATCCATGAAGCATTTTATTTAAGAAAAATAGCTGGACCTTGATAAGAATAGAGGACTTTGTAGTGTTTTAACTTTCCCTATGTACATCCTCCTCTCCCCAAATCAGTGGCGGCCTTGAAAACCGGTAGCCTAGCAGCTACTAGAAGGAGAACAACAGAGCATCAAACTATGTGAGGCAAAAACTAATAGAACTGCCAAGAGAAATAGATAAATCTACTATCATAGTTGAAAACTTCAACAGCCCTTTTTCAGAAAAAGATAGATCCAACAGGCAGACAGTCAGTAAGAACAGAGTTGAACTGAACAATACCCATCAGTCAACTGGATATAAGTGATATCTATAGTCTACTTCATCTGACAACAGCAGAATACACCTTCTTCTCAAGCTACCATGGAACAGTTGCCAAGATAGACTGCAGTTTGGACCGTAACACACAACTTAACATCTAGACTTCAGCGTGCATAAGAAGGACTCCGAGGGCCTCTTTAAAAATACCAGCTCCTGAGACTCACTTCTGGAGATTCTGATTCAGCAGGTCTGGAGTTCTCCTGTGCCTCAGAGGGTCTGATGCTGCCACGCTTTCAGAAACACTACATCTAGCTCAAATGTCATCTCTTTATGAAACCATTTCTCAAGGTGTTCGTGTTCTCCACTCCCAAAGCATTTTGTTTATAGATCGTAATTTAATACTTCACTCTTTATCTTTTATTTGAATTATTCCTGTACATTATCATTTCTCTCACTCAACAAACATCCACTGAGTGCCTAATATAAAAGATATATCCTTCCTCAAGAACGCACGCTCCTTGGGAGGAGGGATCTCTGTCCATTTATCTGTGTAAACACCTTAGGCCTGAGTGTGCAGTGTCAGTGGAATCGTAAAGTTTAAATCACCTTGCGGTAGATGAAGCGAGGATGGAAGCTGTCCCAAGATAAAGCTTTATTTTCCCTAAGCAAGGTGAATGTGAGGCAGATCCTCTCTGTCTCTATGCCCCAAATCTGAGATTTATGCACCAGAAAGGGATCTGAGAAGCCTTCTGTGGTTGGGAAATCTCAGAGCACAATGATGACTGGATTCCAGGAAGTCTCTTGCCTTAGGTAGGATGGGAAAGCACCTGGCATTTCTAAATGCAGTAGTTCTGCCATAAGGGAGGGATGAACATAGTGCCAAGGGATGCAGAGGCGGGGCAGGAGACCTTGGGTGATGGAGATCTGCAGGGGCTTCACTTGGGGCAGACTTCCCTTCTGTGCCTCACCTGGTGTAGCAACTGCAGTTCCTCTAGAATCGTCCATTACTGAAATGCTGTGGCTCTTTAATTATTTGTAATTTACTTAAACACATATATAATATATAATTATGTAAAAATGTACAACTCGCATTGCTAGCCTCATATGTGTCTTTCCATATTTCTGTTCTCATATAATTATATAAAACATGCATATGTACACATAGACACATGAATATATCTTTTTGTTATAGATTATTTTACAAAAATTATGTCATGTTACTTAAACATTTCTGGATCTTATTCTTCTTACCATCTACTAGCTGTGTGACTTTAGGTTCTCTGGGCTTCAGTTTCCTCATCTGGAAAATGAGGATGATGATAGTACTTATCTTATAGGTTTATGAGGATTCATTGAGTTAAAATACATAAAGCACTTAAAATAGCGCTATATGTGAGTGTTTGCTATTAGCATCATTACTATTATTCTCATTCAACAAAACCTACAAGTCAACTGCAGTTGATTGGTTTCATTCTTTTCAATGGTTGCACAGAATTTTGTGATGGAGAACAATTTCTCTATCCATTCGACTTTTAGTGGACATTCACTTTGCTTCCATTTTTTTTTTTTTTTTTTTTGGTCACTAAAAAGCAACATTGCAGGGCTTCCCTGGTGGCGCAATGGTTGAGAGTCCGCCTGCCGATGCAGGGGACACAGGTTTGTGCCCGGGTCCGGGAAGATCCCACATGCCGCGGAGCGGCTAGGCTCGTGAGCCATGGCCGCTGAGCCTGCGCGTCCGGAGCCTGTGCTCCGCAACGGGAGAGGCCACAACAGTGAGAGGCCCGCGTACTGCAAAAAAAAAAAAAAAAAAAGCAGCATTGCAATAAACACCTTTGTATATATACCCTTACCTGCACTTTTTCTCTTACTCTGGGACAGATTCCCAGGAATGAAATAGCTAAGTTGTTGAAGAGTGTATACATGTTGTTTTAAATTTCATTAAATGTTGCCATATTGCTTTCTAAAAAGCATGTAACAAAGGCACAGTTCCATCAGTAATGTACGGGTGTACACCTTTTCCTGCAATCCCACCAACAGTTGATCTTTCTGCTCTTTTTAAGTTTTAACAGTCCTATGAAAAAGGTCGTCTCATTGTTATTTTAACTTGAGTTTCTCTGGCTATTCATGAGTCTGAGTATCTTTTGAAAAACTTTTTGGCCATTTGGATTTGCTTCTTAGTGGCTCTTCATATCCTTTCCCTATTTTTTGAATGGGTTGTTTTTCCTTGTCAATTTCTAAGACCTCCTCGTATATTATTGCTATAAGCCCCACAGCTACTCCCTGTGTGCAGCTGTTTCCAATTTCTTGTTTTATTGATTTTAATTATTGGGCCTTGTGGCAAAATTTTGAAAAAATATATATAGTTAAATTTCTTTTATAACTTCTTGGTTCTAAAGATTGGTTAAGAGGGTTTTCCCACTCCTAGGTTGCGCGTGTATTTTACTAGATTTTCTTGCAGGACTTTTACTGCTTTTATATTAAAATATGTCTTTACCCGGAAACTGCTGACTTGGGGCATAAAATAGAGGTCCAATTTTTTACTCTTCCGAATTAATAGCCAGTTACATCCTTATTGTTCACTAACAATCCATCTTTTTCCCACTAAAGTGAAATAATACTTTTGCCATGTATTAACTGCTTATATATGGGACTTAATTCTGCATTCTCTATTTCATTCCTCTGATCTAATTGCCTATTATTCCCATGCCACTACCATGTTTTGACTTGATTATGGTGACGTTAGGGTATATCTGATATCTGGTTAAGATATTTCTCTCTCATTTTTCTTATTTTTCATGGCTATCCTAAGGTTTTTATTCTTCCATCTAAGTATTAAGATTATACAGATCTTCCTGATCTTATGATGAGGTTACATCTTCAAAAATCCATCATAAGTTGAAAATATCCTAAGTCAAAAATGCATTCAATACACTTAACCTACAGAGCAACATAGCCTAGCCTACCTTAAACGTGCTCAGAGCAATTACATTAGCCTGCAGTTGGGCATAATCCTCTAACACAAAGCATATTTTAAAATAAAGTGTTGAATATCTCATGTAATTTATTGAATACTGTCCTGAAAATGGAAAACAGAATGGTTGTCTGGGTACAGAATGATTGTAAGGGTATCGGGTGATCGCCTGGCTGACGGGGAGCTGCCATGGCTGCCACTGGCCAGCATCACGAGAGAGTATCTGACTGCATATCACTAGCCCAGGAAAAGATCAAAATTCAAAATTCGAAGTATGGTTTCGTTATATCTGTATCTATATCTGTATCTATATCTCTATATAAAGGCAAACACTTATTTAATATAAAGGTTCACAGATATACAACATATTCATATTATCAAAATTCATAAGCAAAATCACTATTTTTTTTCATGGAAAGACATTTTATTTTAAATAAGCAGTGTGTACATGTCAATTCCAAACTCCCAATCTATCCCTCCACCCCACCCCTCCCCTCTGGTAACTATAAGTTTGTTCTCTAAGTCTGTGAGTCTCTTTCTGTTATGTAAATAAGTTCATAATTTTTTTAGATTCCGCCTATATGCGATATCATATGATATTTGTCTTTCTCTGTCTACCGAGTATATATTGGTTTTGCACCATTGTAAAATCGAAAACTCATAAGTTGAGGCATCATAAATGGGGGACCATCTGTAAAAATAAATTCCCTCTTTTTTCCTTGAAAAATTATGTTGGGAATTTAACTTGGGATTTTAAAAAGCGTACTGGTTTTGGGAGAATTGACATTTTATGATATAAAGTCTTATGATTCTTTAATTCATTCCCTTTTTCCAGATTTTATGTCCTTCAGTAAGCTATTGTAATTCTTCATACTGGCCTGACACTTTTTTTGTTATATAGGTTTTTTTCATTATTATGAACATGATTTTTCCCATTTTCATTTCTTGGTGTTGATTGCTTGAATAAAGAAACACTATTTGTTTTGTATAGTAACCTTGTATGCTCTACCATACCAAATTCTCTCAATAAGTCTCACAGATTTTATTAGAGTGTTTTGTTTGAGTAGCTGTACAAATATACCACTAGCAGACGAAGAAATAGACGCCTTTTCTGATATTTGTTAGTTCTTTCTCTCTTTTTATTCTGCCTTTTTATAAGCTAGAATCTCCAAGGCAATGTTGAATAATAATGGGGGTAAGAGGCATTCTTGTCTACTTCTGAATTTTATTCAAGTAGGTCAGTGTTTTGCCATTTGGGATAATATTTGGCATCCATTTTTGGTAAACAATCTGTATTATTTTAAGAAATTTCCTTCTAATCCTATTTAACTTAGAAATGTGTTAGGAGAGCAGCTGAATTTTATCAGTTGACTTTTAAGCCTTTCTTGATATCATTATTCATAGTTTTCCTCTTTAATTTGCTGATGTAATGAGTTATGTTGATAGATTTGCTGATACTGAACCTCCTTTGCATTTCCAAATATAATCCTATATGTCAGTAATTCCTGTGAAACAAACCAGCCAAAACTGCAGTGGCTTCAAAACCAACAATCATTTCTTCCTGCTCATGTTTTCTTCAGGTTAGTTGGGGCCTGGTTGGTCTAGTCTGGGCTCAGCTGAGTGGCTCTGCTTGTTGCTGTAAGTCTGTTGGTCCGATGGGGCTGCTTTGCTTCAGGTTGTGGTGGTGGGAGCAGCTTTGCCCCCGGTGACTCTTATCCTCCTTGTGGGGCAAGCAGGCAGAAGCACAAGAAGGGAGGCGGCAATGCACAAGACCTCTTGAGGCCTAGCCTGGGGAGTGGTACCCGTCTACTTCATTTTATTCACCCAAAGGCATTTGGCTGATCCCAAAGTTAAGGGGCAGGGAAATGTATACCACGTTGATGGCAGGAACTCCAAAATCACATGTAAAAACTCTTGGACACAAGGAAGGGTGAAGAATTATGGTCCTATGTAGCTATAATTTTACTTTGTTGAAAGATTGTTGGATTGTATTTGCTAATGTTGTATTCAAAATTTCAGCGTCTACATTTTTTAAAGCATTTATTTATTTTCCTTTCTTTCTTTTTTTTTTGGCTGCGTCAGGTCTTAGTTGCGGCGCGCAGGATCTTTGTTGAGGCATGCAGGATCTTTTTGTTACGGTGTGTGGTCTGCTTAGGTTTCTCTCTAGTGTGGCGCGCAGGCTCCAGAGCACGTGGGCTCTGTAGTTTGTGGCATGCGAGCTCAATAACTGTGGCTCGCAGGCTTAGTTGCCTCGCAGCATGTGGGATCTTCCCCAACCAGGGATCGAACCCGCATCTCCTGCACTGGAAGGCAGATTCTCTACCACTGGACCACCAGGGAAGTCCCCAGCATCTACATTTTAAAAGTGAGTGTTTATGGATTTCTTTTTGGTTGCCTCCTTTGTAGATTTGAATATTAAATTTAGATTGGCTTCCTAAAAAAGAATTAAGGGGGTTCCCATTGACTTGCTCTGTAGATGACCCCAGCTTTCTCCACCGAAGAAACCAGTGGCCAACACACCCGCCATAAACCCCCTACAGATTTCACTAGGCTTTTGCCCCACAGCTATTTGCCTCTACTGACATTAGCCATCTGAGTCCCTCCCCACTCCCTTCACCCTGCTCCCACCCAAGCCCTGAATTTGCATAGGCAGCCAGCCCAGGCCTCTGTGGCTGCAAGAGTGCAAGGCGCAAACCTAGACCCCCCACAGCTGACCCACACCACTGTGTGTGCTCTCAGGGCTAGACCCTCCAGCTGTGCACCTGCACACTGCGGGCCTGACACCCATCACCAGCCTTCATTGGCATGTGTGCATCTGTGGCAACATCCTATAGCTGTGGAAGTGCACACTGATAGCCAGGGCCTCTGCAGTTGCTTGTGGGCCTGGATCTGGCCCTGTCTCCTGTCACTGGCACCACTAGGCTCACCTGCAGCTAGACCCAGCATCTGTGCACTTGTACACCTCCAGCCTTTCTCCCAACACTGGTCTCCACTACCGTGCATCAAAAACAATAAGATACTTAGTAATAAATTTAACCAAAAAATCTATATACCCAAAGCTAAAAGACATTGATGAAAGAAACTGAAAAAGACACAAATAGAAAGATATCCTATGTTCATGGATCAGAGGAGTTAATATTACTAAAACGTCCATACTACCCAAAGCCCTCTATAGATTCATTGCTATCCCTATCAAAATTCCAATGGCACTTTTCACAGAAATAGAAAAAACAGTCCTGAAATTCATGTAGAACCACAAAAGACCCTGAATAGGCAAAGCAATCTTGAGAAAGAAGAAAGATGGAGGCCTCACTCGTCCTGATTTCAAACTATATTACAAAGCTATAGTAATCAAAACGTTGAGGTATTGAGATAAAACCAGACACATAGATCAACGAAACAGAATCAAGAGTCCACTAGAGAGACAAGAATACTCAATGGAGAATGGATAGTCTCTTCAATAAATGCTGTTGGGAAAACTGGATGCCCATATACAAAAGAATGAAATTGGACTTCTATCCTACACCACTCACAAATATTAACTTGCAATGGATTAAGGACTTAATTGTAAGACCTGAAACTGTAGAATTCAAAAAAGCTCCTAGACCTTGGTCATGACAATGATTGTTTGGATATGACACCGAAAACATAGGCAACAAAAGCAAAAATTAACAAGTGGAACCACATTAAACCAAGAAGCTTCTGCACAGAAAAAGAAGCAATCAAGAAAATGAAAATGCAACCTACAGGATGGAAGAAAGTATTTCCAAACCATATATCTGATAAGCGATTAATATACAAAATCTATAAAAAACTCACAACTCAATAGCAAAAACACCCAAACAATTCAGTTAAAAAATAGGCAAAGCACCTGAATGGACATTTTTTCAAAGAAGACATACAAATGGCCGACAGGTACATGAGAAGGTACTCAGTGTCACTAATCATCAGGGAAATGCAAATCAAAACCAAAATGAGATATCACTTCACATTTGTGTGAATGGCTATCATCAAAAAGACAAGAGATAACCAATGCTGGTGAGGATGTAGAGAAAAGGGAACTCTGGTGCACTGTTAACAGAAATGTAAATTGGTATAGCCACTGTAGAAAACAGTATGGAAGCTCCTCAAAAAATTAAAAATAGAACTACCATATGATCCAGCAATTTGACTTCTGGGTATATATCTGAAGGAGAAGAAATTACTGTCTTGAAGTGATATCTGCATCCCCATATTCATTGCAGCATTATTCACAATAGGCAAGACATGGAAACAACCCAGGTGTTCATTGATGGAGGAATGGATAAAGAAGATGTGGTATATATACATAATGGAATATTATTCGGCCACGAAAAAGAAGGATATCCTGCCATTTGTGACAACATGGAAGAACCTTGATGGCATTATGCTAAGTGAAATAAGTAAGGTAGAGAAAGACAAATACTATGTGATCTCACTTGTATATGGAATCTAAAAACATTGAACTCATAGAAACAGAAGAATGGTGGTTGCCAGGGGCTGAGCGTTGATGGAAATGGTTAGATGTTGGTCAAAGAGTACAAACTTTCAGTTATAAGATGAAGAAGTTCCAGGGATCTAATATATAGCATGTGGAGACTACAGTTAACAATAAGGTACTGAATATTTTAAAGTTTCTATGAGACTAGAGCTTTAATGTTCTTACTATAACAACAGCAACAACAATAAAATAGTAATTATGTGAGGTGAAAGCTGGGTTGACTAACCTTATTTGGGTAAACATTTCAGAATATATGTGTATCAAATCATAACATTGTACATCTTAAACTTACATATTGTTGGGGAGTTCCCTGGCAGTCCAGTGGTTAGGACTCAGTGCTTTCACTGCTGAGGGCCCAGGTTCAATCCCTGGTCAGGGAACTAAGATCCCACAAGCCAACGGCCAAAAAAAAAAAAAAAAAAGAAAAACACCCAAAAAACAAACAAAAAAACTTACACAATGTTATGTGTCAATTATATCTCAATAAAGCTGGGGATGAAAAATAATTAAAGAGCTTTCCTTCTATTTTATGGCCTGAAGTAGTGTAAATAATATTAAAATTACTTGTTTTTAAAAAAAGTTGAATTAAAACAGCTGAACCACTCTGTTATGATGACTTTTTCAGTGGTAGATATTTATTCACTTTTTCAATCTCTTTTTTGATAATTGACCTATTCAACACTTCTTGTTGGGTTAATTTTGGTTTCTGAAAAACCATCCCTTTTGTCTAAATTTTCAAATTTGCTGCGGTAGAGTTTAATGTAGTGTCATTTTATAATTATTTAAATCTTTTATGTATACTTTTCCATTTCCAGTGTTGTCAATGTTTATTCTCCCTTTTTCCTTGATGAGACTTGCAAGAAGGTTATCTGTTTTATATGTCTTTTCAAAGAACAAGTTTTGACTATCTCATTAATTCCATCTTTTTTGTTGTTAAAGCCTTTTCCTAGTTCTTTTTAGTTTAATTTCTGGTTCTTTCCCACATATCTTAAGACGAATACTAAGTTCTTTTATCTTTGTTCATTAATACTGAAGACATTTAAGAATATAATTTTTTTCTGAGAAAGGCCGTTTACTCTGCCAAGTAGGTTTTATTTTTATTGTTATTTATTTTTGGCTGCATTGGGTCTTCGTTGCTGCGCGCGGGCTTTCTCTAGTTGTGGCGAGTGGGGGCTACTCTTCGTTGCGGTGCGTGGGCTTCTCATCGCGGTGGCTTCTCTTGTTGCAGAGCATGGGCTCTACGCACGCGGGCTCAGTAGTTGTGGTGCACGGGCTCTAGAGCACAGGCTCTGTAGTTGTGGAGCATGGGCTTAGTTGCTCCGCGGCATGTGGGATCTTCCCGGACCAGGGATTGAACCCACGTCCCCTGCATCGGCCGGCGGACTCGCAACCACTGTGCCACCAGGGAAGCCCCAAGTAGGTTTTAGAATAAAGTGTTCTTTTAAATTGCTTTCTAGATAGTTTGTAATCTCACTTTTGATCCAGTGGTGTTCTAGGGGTATATTTCTTAATTTCCAAACAGTTATTCTTTGCATCTTTTAAATTATTTAAATCTTATAGCTGTTATGCTCAGCAAATCTCTTTTCTATTATCTTTTAAAAATATTACTGCCTTTCCTCTTTCTCTTCCCTCTTCTTCTAGAAGACTTCTTATTCTTCAGGGTCTACAAGTCTCTTACATTTTCCTTCATGATTCCCTGTCTAGGTATTTTCGACTTTGTGCTCTGCGATTCTTCTTTTACTTTCTCTTCCAGGTCACTATTTTGGGTCTCAGCAGTGATCATCCTTTCCTTCAGTTCATCTACTGAACTGTATAGTTGGGGAATCACATTTTGTAGTTCCAGAAAGCCTCTTTTTAGGCTGCACTTGAATCTCTGTGTAAGCGCCTTTTTTTTGTATTAATTTTTATTGGAGTATAGTTGCTTTACAGTGCTGTGTTAGTTTCTGCTGTGCAGCAAAGTGAGTCAGTTATACATATATCCACTCTTTTTAAGATTTTCTTCCCATTTAGGTCACCACAGAGCATTGAGTAGAGCTCCCTGTGCTCTACAGTAGGTTCTCATTAGTTATTTATATTATACATAGTAGTGTATATATGTCAATCCCAATCTCCCAACTCACCCCACCCCCTCTTCCCCCCTTGGTAACCGTAAGTTTGTTCTCTACATCTGTGACTCTATTTCCTATTTTGTTGTTATAGCTGTTGTGGTTGTTCAAGTTGGCATCTGTTATCCCCCAGTCAGTTTATTTCTTTAGACATACATTGCTTCATCAACCTTCCACTGGGTGCTGGATGCACAGAGGTGGTTATAAAGGATTTTGTTGTTGGCCCATAGCAGTCAGCTCACGGTGGAAGGGGTCTCTGAGAGCTCCGCAGAGGCTAGGAGGCCCTCAAGTGGTGGGAAACTAAGTACCTGAAGGAAGCCGCCCTCTTCCTAGGTCTCCTCGCAGAGTGCCTCTCTTCTCCTTTACTTCATTCTTTCTTGGCCCGTAGGAGGCCTAGGAGACGGGCAATACAGATGTGATACTGTTTCCCGATCTCCTGGTCTCCTTGGGCCGGGCCTTTCTGGTGCTGCATCCCCACCTTTGCTCAGCTCTCGAGGGAGAAGGTGCGACAACACTTCTTTCTGCTGAGACTCCCACAATGCCGAGGGCTTCGCTCACATCGGAGTTTTCTCCACAGACCTCAGTAGCTTTTTGGCTGAGGAGAGGCAGGCAGCCTGGAGTTGAGAATGGAAACAACCCATGCTTGGGTCACCATCTTCCCAGAATCTTCTGTGGCTTCTAAAGAGAAAGAAGAAAGGCTTTTAGATGACTGGACCTTAGTTACATCACTTCCAGGGAGTCGCTCTTTAATAACACAGGGCTGGTGATGAGGCTCAGGGTGGAACCTATATCAGTTTGGGCGCAGTCGTGAAAATAGAACTACTGAAATATTGCAGTAAGAAGAGATCTGTCTATCTGTCTAACCATATCTATGTATATATTTATAAAAAGTGGGAGTAGCTAGGAGAGTGAAGGTCCACAAGGTTTATGCCAGAGGATCAAATGTCTCTAATTGTTACTGAGTCCAAGCTCGCTCTGCTCACCGCACGACAGGCCAATAAATCGGAGACGAGGTGTTGAGGCAAGGAAGACGACTTTATTCGGAAAGCCGGCAGACGGAGGAGATGGCAGACTAATGTCTCAAAATAACCATCTTATCAGGGTCTGGATGCCAGTTTCTTTTATAGATTCAGAGAGGGAAGTAAAGTAAGTAAAAAGGCAAAATAGAGAGGGAGAGGTGGTGAGGAAGTGAAGTAAAAAGGGCCATCAGTCTTGCAAAACATTTCCTGGAATGACCAGCCTCTGTGAGGGGGCGTGTTAATTTCAGCCATCCACAGGTGGGCGGGGTCAGAATGTCTCCCTGTGAGCTGGACAGAGGCACTTTAGTTGGACATTCAGGCAGAGGGGCAGGGTTCCCTGAGGCAGGCCGTTATGTGTGATTATAATAACAAGAGCAACGAAAAGCAAAGGTTAAAGTCAACGAAGCAGATCCAACATGGAGCCAGATTTTGCTCTTCCCTGTTACATAATGACTCCAGCTTGCAGCATTGGAGGGGGTGAGGAAGTCAGAACTCACTGGAATTCTGAGAAGTCACCAGGTCTCGCTGAAAAAGGTGACCCGGAAGGGGAAGCTCATAGAGAGATGTGTGACGTCACACCGTCTGAATGTCGCAGCGTCCCGAGAACAGTGACTTCTGCTTCATTCCCACCTTCCAGGTCTGTTTCTCTCAGTGGCAAAGTCTAAGCTGGAACCACACAACGAAGGGCCTTCTGGCTAACCTGGTTCCTGGCTTTGGTCAGGAGTGGCAGTGGTACCTGAGCTGACCACAGACAGTCGAGCTCAGTACCCCAGCAGGAAGGCCAAAGAGGCGCAGGGTAGGACTGTGGCTGTGGCGGAGTGGCCTCTGGAGAGACTTCTGCCTTTGTCCCCAGTGTGTAGCTCTCTTGAGCGCATGCTTTGACGTGGCTCTCAGAGACGTCCTCTACACTAACACCAAAGCCACAGCATCACTCACTCACTGGTCATGGATTCTTCCAGAATCCTGTGGCCCAGTGCCAAGACTGGTAGGTGAGCCTTCTTGACTATGTCAGCATCTGGCAGTGCAAACTGCTTAGGTTTTTGCAACGGAAAGACCTACGTTCAAATCCCTCTACTGCTGTCCGCTACCCGGGCAGGTAAATTGCTCTTTCTCAGCCCTTTTCATTATTTGTAAATGAAGGGTGACAATATCTAACTTTTAGGACAGTTAGAAGTATGAAATGACAATTTATATAAAGCACCATCTATTAATTGCCTCTCCTGTTTCGGGTCATTAGTCTTGCTGCCTTGACAATGCTTCTAGTGTTTGCCTATGGGGAAGAAAAATGATGCTGTTGCTTCATTCATTCCGTAGTAAGTGGGGACCCTCAGAGGGGCTCCTCTTTTGCTGGCTGAGTGGCAGGGAGGCAGATCTCCTATCACTGATCTGAGATACTCTCTCCAGAAGCAGACCACAGTAAATCCTGACCTTTCAGGCTGGGTGATATAGGGAAAAGGGAGGCTTTATGTAACAGAGTGAATAAATATGGAGAAAAAAGTAATAGGGAACAGTCATGCTAGACCCCGCTAGTGGGGGAGGGGATGAGAACATGGAAAGGAAAATACCACTGGAGGCTGCGCTGGCAGAAGTGGAACAGAGGAGAATAAAGAATCGCAGAAGTGGGAAACCGAGAATGGCAAGTCCCTTAGAGAAGAACACAGCCGCAGACTGGCAGCTACAGCTCTACCAACAACAGTGTGATGGTTACCGTCACCCCAGCTATGTGCCGGGTGCAAATCCATTCTGTGCCCAGTAAAATCACACCAACCGGGTTACAGTTTCTAGGTAAGGAGAGTGCAGGTACAAGTGTCTCATCACATCATTAGAAACCCAGCTCGGAATTTCTTGACCATCTGCAAGTTATTCCTCTTTTCCTAAAATGTAACTGTTATAGACAGTAGCAGCTGGGTATCCGGGCTCTGTGGGCAGGTATAAATCCAAGCGCCAAACCCTGACGCTCCAAAGAGGGTTCCAAGCAACTTGGAGGCAAAAGGCACTAGCAACACAGTGATGGTCACTTAAATCACCAGAAGAAGAGGAAGTTTCTCAGAATCTCTCTTTACCAAAAGCCTGGGCCGTCAGACAGTGTTGGAGAGAAAGAGAGAGGAGTCACAGGCTGGGATCTCTGAAAGCAGATGGAGTTTGTGCTGGAAGATGCTCATTAGGGATCAACACCTGTAAAAGGAAGAGGGAGGAGGTGGGATCGGGCAGAGGCAGAAGTTGAACTGCGATGCAGGCGCATCACGGCCTCGGCCCATCAGGTGGGGAGCTGTGGCGTGAGTGCCCTCTGCCAGAGAGCCTGCATTAAGCACAGATGGCCAGGCCTCGTTCACTGGGATGTGGGCCGCCCCAGGAAGGACATGACTTCCGGTGAGGTCAGGGTTCTGCAGCTGAGGCAGACCCTGAAGGAGCTGACCTCTAGAGGCTGCCCCCTGACAGGCCCCTGACAGCTGGATAGGAAGACCTTCCTGGAAGGGGAATCCCACTGGCACACCTCCCTGTCTACCATGTGGGGGGCGGGTATGGACAGAAAACGAATGAAAGCCAAGTCAGCCCTGAGATCTCTGTTCTTGCTCTAATGCTTGGCTTTATTTATTTAAAAATTTTTTTTTGCCCGTGCCCTGCGGCATGTGGGATCTTAGTTCCCCGACCAGGGATTGAACCTGTGCCCCCTGCATTGGAAGTGTGGAGTCTTAACCACTGGGCCGCCAGGGAAGTCCCTGCTTGGCTTTATTTTTTTTTTTTTTTTAACATCTTTATTGGAGTATAATTGCTTTACAATGGTATGTTAGTTTCAGCTTCACAACAAAATGAATCAGTTATATATATACATATATTCCCATATCTCTTCCCGCTTGCGTCTCCCTCCCTCCCACCCTCCCTATCCCACCCCTCCAGGCGGTCACAAAGCACCGAGCTGATCTCCCTGTGCTATGCGGCTGCTTCCCACTAGCTATCTACCTTACGTTTGGTAGTGTATATATGTCCATGCCTCTTTATCGCTTTGTCACCATTTACCCTTCCCCCTCCCCATAGCCTCAAGTCCATTCTCTAGTAAGTCTGTGTCTTTATTCCTGTTTCACCCCTAGGTTTTTCATGACATTTTTTTTTTTAAAATTCCATATATATGTGTTAGCATACGGTATTTGTCTCTCTCTTTCTGACTTACTTCACTCTGTATGACAGACTCTAGGTCTATCCACCTCATTACAAATAGCTCAATTTCGTCTCTTTTTATGGCTGAGTAATATTCCATTGTATATATGTGCCACATCTTCTTTATCCATTCATCCGATGATGGACACTTAGGTTGTTTCCATCTCTGGGCTATTGTAAATAGAGCTGCAATGAACATTTTGGTACATGACTCTTTTTGAATTATGGTTTTCTCAGGGTATATGCCCAGTAGTGGGATTGCTGGGTCATATGGTAGTTCTATTTGTAGCTTTTTAAGGAACCTCCATACTGTTCTCCACAGTGGCTGTATCAATTTACATTCCCACCAACAGTGTAAGAGGGTTCCCTTTTCTCCACACCCTCTCCAGCATTTATTGTTTCTAGATTTTTTGATGATGGCCATTCTGACTGGTGTGAGATGATATCTCATTGTAGTTTTGATTTGCATTTCTCTAATGATTAATGATGTTGAGCATCTTTTCATGTGTTTGTTGGCACTCTGTATATCTTCTTTGGAGAAATGTCTATTTAGGTTTTCTGCCCATTTTTGGATTGGGTTGTTTGTTTTTTTGTTATTAAGCTGCATGAGCTGCTTATAAATTTTGGAGATCAATCCTTTGTCAGTTGCTTCATTTGCAAATATTTTCTCCCATTCTGAGGGTTGTCTTTTGGTCTTCTTTATGGTTTCCTTTGCTGCGCAAAAGCTTTTAAGTTTCATTAGGTCCCATTTGTTTACTCTTGTTTTTATTTCCATTTCTCTAGGAGGTGGGTCAAAAAGGACCTTGCTGTGATTTATGTCATAGAGTGTTCTGCCTATGTTTTCCTCTAAGAGTTTGATAGTTTCTGGCCTTACATTTAGGTCTTTAATCCATTTTGAGCTTATTTTTGTGTACGGTGTTAGGGAGTGATCTAATTTCATACTTTTACATGTAGCTGTCCAGTTTTCCCAGCACCACTTATTGAATAGGCTGTCCTTTCTCCACTGTACATTTCTGCCTCCTTTGTCAAAGATAAGGTGACCATATGTGCGTGGGTTTATCTCTGGGCTTTCTATCCTGTTCCATTGATCTATCTTTCTGTTTTTGTGCCAGTACCATACCGTCTTGATAACTGTAGCTTTGTAGTATAGTCTGAAGTCTGGGAGCCTGATTCCTCCAGTTCCTTCTTTCGTTCTCAAGATTGCTTTGGCTATTCGGGGTCTTTTGTGTTTCCATACAAATTGCAAAATTTTTTGTTCTAGTTCTGTGAAAAATGCCAGTGGTAGTTTGATAGGGATTGCATTGAATCTATAGATTGCTTTCGGTAGTAGAGTCATTTTCACAATGTTGATTCTTCCGATCCAAGAACATGGTATATCTCTCCATCTATTTGTATCATCTTTAATTTCTTTCATCAGTGTCTTATAATTTTCTGCATACAGATCTTTTGTCTCCTTAGGTAGGTTTATTCCTAGATATTTTATTCTTTTTGTTGCAATGGTAAATGGGAGTGTTTTCTTGATTTCACTTTCAGATTTTTCATCATTAGTATATAGGAATGCCAGAGATTTCTGTGCATTAATTTTGTATCCTGCCACTTTACCAAATTCATTGATTAGCTCTAGTAGTTTTCTGGTAGCATCTTTAGGGTTCTCTATGTATAGGATCATGTCATCTGCAAACAGTGACAGCTTTACTTCTTCTTTTCCGATTTGGATTCCTTTTATTTCCTTTTCTTCTCTGATTGCTGTGGCTAAAACTTCCAAAACTATGTTGAATAAGAGTGGTGAGAGTGGGCAACCTTGTCTTGTTCCTGATCTTAGTGGAAATGCTTTCAGTTTTTCACCATTGAGGATGATGTTTGCTGTGGGCTTGTCATATATGGCCTTTATTATGTTGAGGAAAGTTCCCTCTATGCCTACTTTCTGCAGGGTTTTTATCATAAATGGGTGTTGAATTTTGTCAAAAGCTTTCTCTGCATCTATTGAGATGATCATATGGTTTTTCTCCTTCAGTTTGTTAATATGGTTTATCACATTGATAGATTTGCGTATATTGAAGAATCCTTGCATTCCTGGAATAAACCCCACTTGATCATGGTGTATGATCTTTTTAATGTGCTGTTGGATTCTGTTTGCTAGTATTTTGTTGAGGATTTTTGCATCTATGTTCATCAGTGATATTGGCCTGTAGTTTTCTTTCTTTGTGACATCCTTGTCTGGTTTTGGTATCAAGGTGATGGTGGCCTCGTAGAAGGAGTTTGGGAGTGTTCCTCCCTCTGCTATATTTTGGAAGAGTTTGAGAAGGATAGGTGTTAGCTCTTCTCTAAATGTTTGATAGAATTCACCTGTGAAGCCATCTGGTCCTGGGCTTTTCTTTGTTGGAAGATTTTTAATCACAGTTTCAATTTCAGTGCTTGTGATTGGTCTGTTCATATTTTCTATTTCTTCCTGATTCAGTCTTGGCAGGTTGTGCCTTTCTAAGAATTTGTCCATTTCTTCCAGATTGTCCATTTTATTGGCATAGAGTTGCTTGTAGTAATCTCTCATGATCTCTTTTATTTCTGCAGTGTCAGTTGTTACCTCTCCTTTTTCATTTCTAATTCTATTGATTTGGGTCTTCTCCCTTTTTTTCTTGATGAGTCTGGCTAGTGGTTTATCTATTTTGTTTATCTTCTCAAAGAACCAGCTTTTAGTTTTATTGATCTTTGCTATTGTTTCCTTCATTTCTTTTTCATTTATTTCTGATCTGATTTTTATGATTTCTTTCCTTCTGCTAGCTTTCGGGTTTTTTTGTTCTTCTTTCTCTAATTGCTTGAGGTGCAAGGTTAGGTTGTTTATTCGAGATGCTTCCTGCTTCTTAAGGTGGGCTTGTATTGCTATAAACTTCCCCCTTAGAACTGCTTTTGCTGCATCCCACAGGTTTTGGGTCGTTGTGTCTCCATTGTCATTTGTTTCTAGGTATTTTTTGATTTCCTCTTTGATTTCTTCAGTGATATCTTCATTATTAAGTAGTGTATTGTTTAGCCTCCATGTGTTTGTATTTTTTACAGATCTTTTCCTGTAATTGATATCTAGTCTCATGGCATTGTGGTCAGAAAAGATACTTGATACAATTTCAATTTTCTTAAATTTACCAAGGCTTGATTTGTGACCCAAGATATGATCTATCCTGGAGAATGTTCCATGAGCACTTGAGAAAAATGTGTATTCTGTTGTTTTTGGATGGAATGTCCTATAAATATCAATTAACTCCATCTCGTTTAATGTATCATTTAAAGCTTGTGTTTCCTTATTTATTTTCATTTTGGATGATCTGTCCATTGGTGAAAGTGGGGTGTTAAAGTCCCCTACTATGAATGTGTTACTGTCGATTTCCCCTTTTATGGTTGTCAGTATTTGCCTTATGTATTGAGGTGCACCTATGTTGGGTGCATAAATATTTACAATTGTTATATCTTCCTCTTGGATTGATCCCTTGATCATTATGTAGTGTCCTTCTTTGTCTCTTCTAATAGTCTTTGTTTTAAAGTCTATTTTGTCTGATATGAGAATTGCTACTCCAGCTTTCTTTTGGTTTCCACTTGCATGAAATACCTTTTTCCATCCCCTTACTTTCAGTCTGTACGTGTCTCTAGGTCTGAAGTGGGTCTCTTGTAGACAGCAAATATATGGGTCTTGTTTTTGTATCCATTCAGCCAATCTGTGTCTTTTGGTGGGAGCATTTAGTCCATTTACATTTAAGGTAATTATCGATATGTGTGTTCCTATTCCCATTTTCTTCATTGTTTTGGGTTTGTTATTGTAGGTCCTTTCCTTCTTTTGTGTTTCTTGCCTAGAGAAGTTCCTTTAGCAGTTGTTGTAGAGCTGGTTTGGTGGTGCTGAACTCTCTCAGCTTTTGCTTGTCTGTAAAGGTTTTAATTTCTCCATCAAATCTGAATGAGATCCTTGCTGGGTAGAGTAATCTTGGTTGCAGGTTTTTCTCCTTCAACACTTTCAATATGTCCTGCCACTCCCTTCTGGCTTGCAGAGTTTCTGCTGAAAGATCAGCTGTTAACCTTATGGGGA
Source organism: Leucopleurus acutus (assembly GCF_964270905.1). NCBI lineage: Eukaryota > Metazoa > Chordata > Mammalia > Artiodactyla > Delphinidae > Leucopleurus > Leucopleurus acutus. Next base: position 119,301,644 of record NC_139148.1, on the reverse strand, counting down.
TTCCCTTGTGTGTTATTTGTTGTTTTTCCCTTGCTGCTTTTAATATGCTTTCTTTGTAGTTAATTTTTGACAGTTTGATTAATATGTGTCTTGGCGTATTTCTCCTTGCATTTATCCTGTATGGGACTCTCTGTGCTTCCTGGACTTGATTAACTATTTCCTTTCCCATATTAGGGAAGTTTTCAACTATAATCTCTTCAAATATTTTCTCAGTCCCTTTCTTTTTCTCTTCTTCTTCGGGAACCCCTATAATTCGAATGTTGGTGCGTTTAATGTTGTCCCAGAGGTCTCTGAGACTGTCCTCAGTTCTTTTCATTCTTTTTTCTTTATTCTGCTCTGCAGTAGTTATTTCCACTATTTTATCTTCCAGGTCACTTATCCGTTCTTCTGCCTCAGTTATTCTGCTATTGATCCCATCTAGAGTACTTTTAATTTCATTTATTGTGTTGTTCATCGTTGCTTGTTTCATCTTTAGTTCTTCTAGGTCCTTGTTAACTGATTCTTGCAATTTGTCCATTCTATTGTCCATTCTATCTCCAAGATTTCGGATCAACCTTACTATCATTATTCTGAATTCTTTTTCAGGTAGACTGCCTATTTCCTCTTCATTTGTTAGGCCTGGTGGGTTTTTATCTTGCTCCTTCATCTGCTGTGTGTTTTTCTGTCTTTTCATTTTGCTTATCTTACTGTGTTTGGGGTCTCCTTTTTTTTTTTTTTGCAGGCTGAAGGTTCGTAGTTCCTGTTGTTTTTTGAGTCTGTCCCCAGTGGCTAAGGTTGGTTCAGTGGGTTGTGTAGGCTTCCTGGTGGAGGGTACTAGTGCCTGTGTTATGGTGTATGAGGCTGGATCTTGTCTTTCTGGTGGGCAGGTCCACGTCTGGTGGTGTGTTTTGGGCTGTCTGTAGACTTATTATGATTTTGGGCAGCCTCTCTGCTAATGGGTGGGGTTGTGTTCCTGTCTTGCTAGTTGTTTGGCATAGGATGTCCAGCACTGTAGCTTGCTGGTCGTTGAGTGAAGCTGGGTGCTGGCGTTGAGATGGAGATCTCTCGGAGATTTTTGCTGTTTGATATTATGTGGAGCTGGGAGGCCTCTTGTGGACCAGTGTCCTGAAGTTGGCTCTCCCACCTCAGAGGCACAGCACTGAGTCCTGGCTGCAGCACCAAGAGCCTTTCATCCACAGGGCTCCTTAATTTGGGATGATTCGTTGTCTATTCAGGTATTCCACAGATGCAGGGTATATCAAGTTGATTGTGGAGCTTTAATCCGCTGCTCCTGAGGCTGCTGGAAGAGATTTCCCTTTCTCTTCTTTGTTCTCACAGCTCCCAGGGGCTCAGCTTTGGATTTGGCCCCGCCTGTGCGTGTAGGTCGCGGGAGGGCGTCTGTTCTTTGCTCAGACAGGACGGGGTTAAAGGAGCCGCTGATTCGGAGGCTCTGGCTCACCCAGGCCGGGGGGTAGGGAGGGTCACAGAGTGCAGGGCGGGCCTGCAGCGGCAGAGGCCGGCGTGACGCTGCAGCCTGAGGCGCGCCGTGCGCTCTCCCGGGGGAGCCGTCCCCGGATCCCGGGACCCCGGCAGCGGCGGGCTGCACAGGCTCCCCGGAAGGGCGTGTGGCTAGTGACCTGCGCTCGCACACAGGCCTCCTGGCGGCGGCAGCAGCGGCCTTAGCGTCCCATGTCCGTCTCTGGGCTCCGCACTCCTAGCCGCGGCTCGCGCCCGTCTCCGGAGCTCTCCCAAGCAGCGTTCCCAATCCCCCCTCCTCGTGCACCAGGAAACAAAGAGGGACGTAAAAGTCTCTTGCCTCTTCGGCAGATCCAGACCCCTCCCCAGACTCTCTCCCGGCCAGCCGCGGCGCACCAACGCCCTGCAGGCTGTGTTCACGCCGCCAACCTCAGTCCTCTCCCGGCGCTCCGACAAAAGCCGGAGCCTCAGCTCCCAGTCCCGCCCGCCCCGGCGGGCGAGCAGACAAGCCTCTCGGCTGGTGAGTGCCGGTCGGCCCGATCCTCTGCGCCGGAATCTCTCCGCTTTGCCCTCCGCACCCCTGTTGCTGTGCTCTCCTCCGCGGCTCCCAAGCTCCTCCACTCCGCCTCCCGAAGTCTCCACCCGCGAAGGGGCTCCCAGTGTGCGGACACCCCTCCTCCTTCACAGCTCTCTCCCGCTGGTGCAGGACCCGTCCCTATTCTTTTGTCTCTGTTTAGTTTTTTCTTTTGCTCTAACCAGGTACGTGGGGGGTTCCTTGCCTTTTGGGAGGTCTGAGGTCTTCTGCCAGCGTTCAGTAGGTGCTCCGTAGGAGTTGTTCCACGCGTAGATGTATTTCTGGTGTATCTGTGGAGAGGAAGGTGATCTCCGCGTCTTACTCTTCCGCCATCTTCCTTGGCTTTATTTTTAAATAAGGAGAAGTTTTAGAGCCACTAATTATTTTCTAACATTTACAAAATATGCAGTGTCGCAGAGTAGAAAGAGCAGGGTCTTTGGAAAGAGGAGATCCTACCCGAGTCTCATTCCTGGGTGTATCCGTTTACTACAATCTTGGGGAAGTTGTTTCACCTCTCTGAGCTTCTTTTCTCCTCTGGAAAATGGAACTAATAATAGTCACTAATTCAGAGGGTTGCTGTGAGTATAAAATGGCATAATCTGGATAACGATTTAGTGCGGAGCAGGAAAGCCAGTAGATTAAATAAATGCTGTTACAAGGATGAGACTAGGTCCTGCGCCTTTGATGTGCCAGGCGCTGTGTAAACCGTGGAGTGGGCATGGGGGCAGTTCGTCTTAGGAGAGTTTAACCCAGTCCTTGTCACCTTGGAGTTTACAGTCTCATTGAGGATTCAAGATAAGGGCAAATGGGAGTGTGCTAACAATTTATAGCCAAGAATTTTGTAAGACATAATCTTTTTCCGCCTGACATGTTTTCTGTTAGCATTGCAGTGTATCCAGTAACATGGAGGGAAGAGCGGCATCTGAAAATCTTCTCTGGCCCACCTTGGCCAGAGTCTTTTGGATGTTATTTACTGGGAGAGACGATGGCTAGGTCCTCTGTTTCAGGTGTAGAGAACATCAGGAACATGCCGTTAGGAAAAGGCCACCTTTGATGACCCCTTCCTCTTGACACGGGAGATTCTGAAGGCTGTGGACTGATAGGGACTCTGGGTGGGGAGCTGATGCTGCCTAGTGATGTTCCTTGTTTGGGAGAATCCTTGAACAAGTTCTAGCTCATTGTTTCCTCCTTCACTAGAGAAGAAAGTGACAGAACATTTAAAGATGTTCACTCCTGACAGGCATGCCAACATTGCATTACAATGGTCTAAATGTTCAAGTTCAAGGGAGGCAGAAGAATCACTTATATGTTTGGTATAGATTGGAAAGATCTTAGTGTGAAGCTGTTTTCAGATAAATCGTGGACATCTCTCTGTCTTACAACTTTTCCCTACTCTCAGTTCTACTCACAGTTCTGTGGGTCAGGAATTTGGACAGGGCGCAGCAAAGTTGGCTCTTTTCTACTCCATGAATTCTGGAGCCTTGCAGCTGAATGGATGGGCACTGGCTGGATGGCTTGACCGTGGTCATGTTCTGGACCCTCGTTCCTGCCGTGAGCTGGGTTTCTCGGCTCTTCACGTGGTCTCTCTGCATAGCCTGCCTGGGCTTCCTCACAACATGGGTGTCAAGGTGTCTGCCTTCTTATGTGGTGGTTGGCTTCCCCCAGAAAGAAAGTGGAGCTGCCAAGTCTCCTAAAGTTTGGCCGGGAACTGGCACAGCATCACTTCGGCCACATTCTTTTGGTAAGAACAAGCCACAAGGCCAGCCTGGATTTAAGAGGACATTACCTCTAGAGGGTGGAGTGGCATATGCATACAGGATTAGGAGAAATTGTTGGTCACTATTCCAGTTACGATTTCTGCATAACTTATTACCCTAAAATGTAGCACCTAAAAGCATCCATTTAATTCTGCTCCTAATATTATGGGTCAGGAGTTAGAGAAGGGTGCCACTGAGTAGTTCTCCACTGAGGGGTCTTTCACAAGGTTGAGGTCAGATGTCACCTGGAGCTGCAGTCATTTGATGGTTTGGCTGTCGTCTGGGAGCTCAGCTCGCACTGTCAGCTGAAGAGCCTAGATGTCACGTCTCCACCATGGTGGTCTGCGGGTAAGCTGACATCATGCCGGCTGGCTTTCCGCAGAGCAAACGTCCTGAGGGCCAGGCAGAAGCTGCATGGCCTTTGCTAACCTAGCCTAAAACGAATAGAGCATCACTTCCACCAGTGACGCGGTTACAGGCCACCCAGAATCAAGGGGGGGTCAGTGCCCACCTCGCAATGGCCACAGCCACCATCTGTGGAGATTACTTGACCCAACTCTTTTTAAAAAAAAATTTCATTGGAGTGTCGTTGATTTACAGTGTTGTGTTAGTTTCAGGTGTACCATAAAGTGAATCAGTTATACACATACATATTTCCACTCTTGTTTTTTAGATTCTTTTCCCATATAGGCCATTACAGAGTACTGAGTAGAGTTCCCTGTGCTCTACAGTAGGGTCTTATTATAATTTACCCAACTCTTACGTCACAGAAATCCACCAACTCGCCTATGCTGCTGCTAGAAAGCGATCTTAAGTCATGACATAGATAAACACTGTAGAGTTTGCATCAGAAATGAGTCCTTTCAGAGCTCTAGCATTTGGATCTCAAAATTCAAAGTCCTGAGATGTGAGCTTAAAAAGCAAAGGGACTTCCAACTCCCAGATCTTGGTCCCTTGGGCCTTGCTTTATCTCAGGCACCCTGGCTGGAAGTGTAGCTTTTGCCAGGCTGCCTCCTTCTGAACCAGCTTTCTGCTGTGAAGTGCTTTCACACATGAAAACCACATTCGGTCCAGTGAGAAGCAGTCTTGTCACTGAAGCGTCTAATTTGGTGGTTTCTGATGACAATGGCTCTACACTCAGACAGTTCAAACCTGACAGGAAAAAGCCCTAAGTGTATCTGTCCTCCACGACCCCACTCACCCTACCCTTACCCTCCCACGCAGACAATGGAACCGAGTGGCATCTTGCCCAGAAGCATTGCTCAGAGCTGCTGGAGGATGAGCAAACCTGGAATCCAGAGGCTGGTGTCTTGGGACATTTGGGGACTGGCATGAAACAGACACCAGGGAGATGATAGGGCCAAGAGGATGAGACTCTCAGTAGCTTTCCCACTTTCCTACCAAAGACTCAAGCTCAGCTCCTCCCTCCGGAAAACAACCAGGCCCTCTTTAGGGGCGTGGCCCTGCAGCCTTTTGTTTTAGAATATTGCCTTAATTCCAGGACTGAGTTACCTGACTATACAGGGTAATCCCTGTGCCCCATGTTGTGTCAGATGAATGGAGTTCTCTCTCATAGGAGGGGCAGAGACAGGACAGAAGGGACCATTTTACCATAGTGACAAGGCAGGGAGGAGTGAAGGGATCAGATAGCACCAATTGCTAGAGTGAAAGTGAAGGAGCTTCCACCCCAGTGGGATGGGGCAGAAGGATCTGGGAGGGGCAGAGAAGTGCTACAGTCTAAGCCCGGGCTTCACTGAGATGCTTCCGCACTGAGTCCATTTGGTGGTGGGGAAATGACCCCCCTCTGAATACCCTCACTCAGAGGTCAGATCTTCCTGTGGCCGATCATCCGAAATTACAAGGCGCTCAGGGGCTGAACGCACTGGAGCGTGCCTTTTTTGAGCCAGTACCAACGACATTTTGTTCATATTCTCACAGGGCTTGGAAAAAGGGAAGGCCTCCATGCCTTTCATGAAAGAGGCTGCCCGTGACCCCCCAGCAGGGTCTTCAGAAGCTTTGTTTAGAGGAGATTGCTTGTCCTGGTCCTTGAATATTCATGATTCTTGGTCTCTGGCATGAATGCCTTTATGACGTCATTGATTTGCCCCCATATGAACACACATCACTATATTGTTCTTGCATGAAATGTCTAGTTTCTTTATCTTCTGATTATTTCTTTGGCAGAGTGGTTTATGGTGAAGAAACACACTTTATCTTTTTGCGTTCATGGACAGGCAGACTCCACTAATACTCTCAAGCAGACATCTCTTCAACTCACCTCAATCATATTAACTAACCGAGGTTTAGTCGTATGTTGACTATTATTGTCCTTCAAGGAACAGGGTTGATATCTGGCTTCCAGCTGGAAGTTAACTGTGCCGGAGGTGCCAGAGGTGATAGGGCTTGCGGGATGAGGGAGTCTTCTCTGTGCAGAAAACTTCCCTGGAAATCTTAGTGTGTCAGGAAAGCTGAGATACTCAGGATGGACACCATGCTTAATAACCCCCAAGACAGAGACTGACCCTTTTCCCAAAAGAGGGTCTTGTTGCTTACTGGAGTTATGTAGACAAAGCAAATGTTATGTGTACAGAAGAGAGGAGTGTGTGTGTGTGTGTGTGTGTGTGTGTGTGTGTGTTTGAATGTGCTGAGTTAAGGGAGTTTAAAAAGACTGAGGGGTTCAAGATTGGCAGATAGGTTCAGTGAAAATGTGCTTCCCCGCTCTTTTTAACAGGCTGATAGGAGTGTTGAGAGACCATGTGGTCTAATAGAAGAGCACGGAAAAGACAGACCCACCTGGTTTCCTATCCTGGCTCTCCTAGTTTTTTATCCAGGCTCCACCACTACGAGCTGTGTGACCTCTGGGCAAGTTACTTAACCTCTCTGAGCCTCAGTTTCCTCATTTGTAAAATGGAAATAACACTTCCTAGGACTGCTGTGAAGATGAAATAAGATAATGATGTAAAGCATTTAGCACACTGTTTGGCACAGGGTAGGTGCTAAATCCATAGTAACTGATTATTATTGGGTGTAAACTGAGGACTCTTTCCCCTTTTCCCCTTCATCTTTCCTCTAAACCCACCCAAATTTCCACCCCTTTTGAATTCCGGTCATTTGAAGAGAAATTCTTTCTTTCCCAGAGTACTGATACTAATGATCTAAACTTGGGTTGGATAATCACATTGTGTCATCAACCTCCAGATTATTAGATATTATTTACAAGAAAAATAGGCCTGGAGTTCCTCCCAGACCAAGGACAGAGGCTGCAAATTGAATTTAGAGGGTTGCCAACCTTTAGACCCGGGCTGGAGGCAGGGGCAGCCCACTCTCCTGGTCTTGAAAGCCACAGCAGGCTCTGGTAATTGAGTCACCGCCTGGGATTCAGTAGGACTAATCCATCTATATAATTTCTTCGCCTGGTTTAATGCCATTAACGAAACCGAATTAAGGGGCGGGTGGAGTTGGGTGGGACAAGGGGAAACGGATTTTCTTCATGGGAGTCGCTGCTGCGTCTCCACCGCCAGGCTGGAGCCTATGGTCTGATTAATGGACCGCCCTGAGGACCAAGTCCTGACAGCAGCGACCCCAGTCCCTCAACAGAGCGCCGGGCTTCCGGGTATCCGCGCGCCGAGAAAGGGCCATCGCGGAAAGGGTTTCCCAGGATGTCTCAGGGCCACCCTGTCCCCCCTTCCCTTTCCCAGGCTCTCTCTTCTTCCCCATCCGCCCCTCTCTTGTACAATTTCTGAGCAGTTTTCCTTTTAGTTCAAATCTTCAGGGACGTTCCCTGTTTTGTCACTAGCGTGCCCCAGGCGACGTGTCGATCCCTTAATCCCTCTCCAGCACTCGCCCCCAGTCCCACCTTACTCCGTTTGTCTGGGGTTGGCCATCCCGGGTGGTGGGCACTCTGCGCCTAGTTTGCCAGCCAGAGCGACCAGCCCTAGGAGGAGGGGCCTGCGTGCGGGGGGTGGGGGTGGGGTGGGAGGTGGCAGCCGCCGCGGTCAGTTTCACTCTCTGCCCTACTGACACCCAGATCCCAGCGCGCCCTTCTCGCGGAGAGTCCGGCTGTCTCAACTTGGGCAGCTGGCCGGAGGCGAGGAGTCGCCGACTCCCGGACTGAGATTCCACCGCTCGGTGCAGGCACTTGCCAACAGCGGAGTCCCCAAAGTGTAGGTGGCGACCAGCGCGGGCCCAGGCAGCGCTGCGGGGAAGGCGGGCGCCGGGATCAGAGGGGGTAACGGGGGCGGGGGGACGGGGGGCGCCGGGCTTCGATCTCGGCGGCCGACAGTGCGAGTCCGCTCCGGCGGCGTCCGCGGGCCCTGCCTGCCCCGGAGGGGCCGGGGGACGCCAGGCTGACACGCTTGCCCGCACTCCTCTGCGCTCGCCTGGGTTTTGCCACCCGGCGGCTGACGTCGGCGCGCCCCTGCCGAGCTCTCCTTTTACTACAGCCCGCCGGCGGCTTTGTGCCGGCCCCGCCCCCCGCCGGCCCCCGCCCCCCGCGTGCCCACACCTTGTCGTTTATATAGAATGCGCCGCCGTGCCGAATCGCGGCTCTCCGGGACCCGAGAGTTCTTTGGAAGGAGAGCGTAAGCGAGGGAGCGGGCGAGCTCCTAGGGGGTGTGGGTGTAGGGAGACGGAGAGAGCAGGTAAGGGCCGTCGCGTCCCGCTCCTCCGCCCGCCAGCAGCTCGGGACCCCCCTTTGGCAAAATTATAGGAACCTGAAAATTGGTTCAATAGAAAGAAAGAGGCGACCCTCCCCTCTCGATTCTCCGCGGGCGAGGAGCTGCGCGGCTCTGCGGTGTAACAGGCTCACACGTTGCTCATCACATGTTCAAACATTTCCCTTTCGGGGAGGCTCGTCATTTTTAAGTGAATATTTTCGTCTTTGTTTTCATTTTTTTTAACCTTCCTCGGCGTTTTATTTTGATGGAGTTGGCGGCCCGCAGCGGATGGGGAGAGGCGGGGGAAGCGGCCCGCCGGCGCGCGGGCAGCCCACCCAGGCAACTCCCCTCGCGGCCCGCGCCGGCCCGGCGAGCGGCCGGCGCGGAGCCCCGGGAGGCCGGCGGCCGAGCCAGGGAGTCCCAGCCGCACCTCTCGGCGGCCCCGGGGGTGGCGAGCGCGGCTTTCCGCGGGCGGGCGGGCGGGGGTGGGCAGGAGCGGCGGGCGCGGGGCGCGGAGGGAGCGCCGTGCCGCTTTGTCTCTGCACTTCTGGAGCCAGGCGAGCGGCTCCTCCCGCGGCCGGCCGCTCGGGCTCGCGGCGGCGGCGGCGACGGCGGCAGCGGCTCCTCCTTCACCCCTCTCCTTTCCTCCCCACTCTCTCGTAGGCAGCGGCGGCGGCGGCAGCGCTGGGGGAAAGCGGCTTCTGCCCGGAGCCACACCGAGGGGAGCTCGCGGTCGTGACTTGCCACCCTAAGCACTCTCCCAAGTCCGGCCCGCTCGGCGAGGACTTCCGTCTCCTGGCCGAACCTTGTCAAGCAAGCTGGGATCTATGAGTGGAAAGGTGACCAAACCCAAAGAGGAGAAAGATGCTTCTAAGGGTAAGCCCGCCCGCCGAGTCCGCCAGCTTCCCTTCCCTTGGTTTCCCTCGCCCACTCGCGTGCGCGCCGCCCTCCGGCGGCTCCCGGCCTCCCTCCCGGAGCCTAAGCTGCCCGTGACCTCTGCGACCCCGGCGAGAAAGGCGGGGGCCGGGCCGCTGGGGGCCCTGGGTTTGCACCACTTTCCCTCCTTCCTCGTGGAATTGTCGCCCCGCGAGTGCCTCCAGCCTCTTCGCTCCCCCTCTGGACGCAGCGGGGTGGCGCTGCGGGCAGACGAAGCTGCTGCAGCCGCGAGCGCCGGGAACAGCGCTGCCTCTCACCGGCCGGCCCCCTCTCCGTGCGAGTGCCTGTGTGTGCGTGTGCGCGAGTGTGCATATGTGTGCTGCGCGGGTGCAACATGGTGACATACTCAGGAATCTGCCCCACTCTTAGAACCCAAGCTCGAATCCACCTTCAACCCCCCCTCTCCCCGCCCCCAATGCAAACAAAGAGCCTGGCCGACACGCACAACCCCTCCCCCCACGCTCCTTTCCCTCTCACGCCCTCCGCTCCCCAACTCTCTACGTCCCCTCCCCAGAAGGCAGGAGCTTGCAACCTTCCACACGCCGCGTGCAAAAGTGAGCGATCCCGGTGCCCCGGCGCCGCCCGCGCTGCGCGTCGGCAGCGCAGCCTCGTCGAGCCCCGGGAGAACAAAGGCTCTTGTCCCCTCGGTACCATTGCCCAGCAGAAGCGGGTCCCCGCGGGAGGGGAGAGTCCCCTCCCTCCACTCTGGGGGGTTTAGCCACCTGGCCCGCGGCGCCCGGCCGCCGGTCCCCCGAAGAGCGCTTCTTGGCCTCGGGCCTCCCACCGGCGGGCTGGGGAGGCGCAGCGGAGCAGGGCTCAGGCCCGGGAGAACTCGGGAGAAGGAAGGGGCGTCCCCCCGACCCCCACCAGTCCTAGCCGTGGCCTTGCTGAGGACCCGGCTTAGCTCCGGAATGTAAGCTGGAGACAGCATCCTTGGAGACCCGGGTGCAGAGAGGCACAGAAGAGGGGGTGTGGTAGAGCCGTGGGGAAACGGCAAGTGCCTTAGGTGCAAGTGTCCGGAATGGCCACAGAGCGGACGCCGGAGTGGGCTGGACCGGCCCGGAGGGCCCCAGGCATGCTGAGCTGCAGCGACCCACGACGGGTCCACGCTGCTGCAGAAGTGGGGCTGCAGTGGGGGGAGCCCCAGCCTTCGTTCACGGGGCCCCGATTCCTCCTTGAGCCCTGGGGCTCCCTTCCCTCCCACTCCTTTCCCTCTTCCTTTTTCTCATCTCCTCCTTCTCGCCTCTCCCCATCTCTCAAGAGCTTTCTTTCCCGGGAGATTCTAGGGCAGCGTCAGCCCTCCCCCGCGGAAAGTTGTCAAAGTCTTCAGCTCAGGGCCTTTATCCTTGTTTCTAAATGGAGCCGGTTCTCTTCCAACTAGGCGAAGCGCCGACGAGAGGCTCCAGAAGTTTGTGGGGCGTTTAGATCTGCTGTACTAAGGGTCAGTGTTGCCATCGGCTCAAGGCTAGAGGTCACTCCCTTCGGACCCACTGATACCCGCAGGCTGTTTGAGGCGCACAGATTAATTGAAACGGTCACCCGGAAAGTAGAACTCCTGCTACACATTTCCGGAGCTTTCCTAATTGTTGTGCGTTTTAAACAGGCATTCGTATGATAAGAGAAAGTGACTTCCGGGTCGTTAGAAGGTTTTGTTTTCCGTTGAGGGCCCAGACAGGTGAATGCAATTGAAGATGGTAGCACCAAATTGACCTAGGCAAGTGATTCCCCTTCTGCATCTGGGAGTATTTCAAGTTTGTTTCTGGAACTTTGGTCCCTGATTTCCATCAGGTGGTTACCTAAGGCTTATTTCCGGCTACCTTTGGGAGGACCCTGAAACCAAATTCATTCACAGAAAATGAGATGCTGTTCTAGGAATATAATTTGTAATTGTCCAGAACGGAGTAAGAAGTCTGGAAACATTAGGACAAGTTTCTGTCACTTGATAATGAAAATTTTTACTAGGCGTATGTCATAACATTTTCTTACGTTGTTGACTCACGACATTTGAAACCGAATACCTCTCTGTATGAATTGTGTAATTAGCATTTGGAATTATGGTTGTAATTAGAATAAATTAAAGTAATTTTACAAGACAACTTTTAAGAAGGGAGTTTACGTTCCCGAGAAGATGGGAATCTTATGGCTGCTAAGAGCCCGAATCCCATTTCTGTCTTTCTGTTGGCTGTTGAATATAGAGTATTTTCAAAATAGTGAATGCCTAGTAGCCCTTGGTATTTTACCCTTTCAGGTAAATATGTTAAAAGTCTTGTGTGACTAAATTTTAAAGACTACTTTTTATGTTAGAGATGAAAGACACCGAGTCTATTTATATTTTTAGCTAATAAAGTTTATTGACCATATTCATGGAGAGGTTGGGTTATTTACAGATTTCCTATGTATAGAAGTCATGTTTGGGATATTTTTAAGCTAAGTGACTCAGGAACGCACTCTGCAACAGATACAGGATTGAACGTTTATTGGGTACTTTGAATATACACACTTAATTTTGAATGATGGTGTGACAAATGATTGAATCAAGTCAAAATTTAGCAACAGTTTGAATGAATTTCATAATGTTTTCAGAGCCTACTGCTCGTTTAAATTCGGCCTCCCACCCCATCACCTGGGGTTGATGCGCACAGCCTATCGTAACTGCATGGAAGATTATCACAGAGTACAGTGTTTCTAGAAGACTTTCTAAAGCATAGGTAGCAGGTAATTATTTTGTGCTGCTTAATGAAATATGGCTTTCAGAGCATATAAATTGCTCTTTGTCTTTTTAAATGATGTTCTTCAACTCATTGAGGTTAAGACCAATGATGGACGATGATGTTTTCTCTAACCTTTTTCAGTAACATAGCCAGACAAGATGGACTGTCCTCTTTGGGAGGCGGGAGGGGAATCTTGATTGTGTTTGAAAGTATTAAAATGGCCTCTTGAGCAGCAAATCATCTTTTGTGTATTTAGGCTTTGCATAAACTTTTTTTTTTAGATTAAGTTCTTTAACATCTACTCTTTTTTAAAAAAATTTATTTATTTATTTTTGGCTGCATTGGGTCTTTGTTGCTACCTGTGGGCTTTCTCTAGGCGGCGACGGGGGCTACTCTTCATTGCGGTGCGCGGGCTTCTTAACTGCGGTGGCTTCTCTTGTTGCGGAGCACGGGCTCTAGGTGTGTGGGCTTCAGTAGCTGTGGCACACGGGCTCAGCAGTTGTGGCTCGCGGGCTCTAGAGCGCAGGCTCAGTAGTTGTGGCGCACGGGCTTAGTTGCTCCACGGCATGTGGGATCTTCCCGGACCAGGGCTCGAACCCATGTCCCCTGCATTGGCAGGCGGATTCTTAACCACTGCGCCTCCAGGGAAGTCCCATGCATAAACTTTTAAATTGGCAGATGAATATATAGTTTAGGGCACTCAGCTCCTGACCAGGAGGACCTATTTCCATTTCAGGGAAGAATAACATTTGGTTGTTCAAGCAGATATTCACTTAGCTTTGACTCTCTTCTCTACCTTGTCACATAAGATCTTTGCAGCAGTTCTCTGTTGTAAAAGCACTCAGTTAAGGCTTTGTCTGGTTTACTGCAACCGTGTTCCTGTGGCATTCGGAGACTCTGTAGCCTGTTACAGATAAAACCAAATCGTTTGTAGATTGAGTGAAAGTCCTAGCCAATTCTTGATTTCAAAACTGTCATTTGGTTTGGGAATTCCCTGGTGGTCCGGCGGTTAGGACTCTGCGATTCCACTGCAGGGGGCACGGGTTTGATAAGATCCCACACTGATCCCACATGCCGCGTGACATGGCCAAAAAAATCCCACAACTGTTATTTGGTTTGTAGTTGGAGTTTGGGTTTGGGTTTGGGTGTGTTTTTTCAGCAACCCCTTCCCTTGTGCTTAGCCTGAGAGCCATCACATCTGGGCAGGTTTAAAGGCCATGTGGGCTGTGGGTTCTCTCTGAGACGGCCAGCACTAACGTCAGGCTCGGTTTCTGCTGGCTGCTGGGCAGTGGAGGACAGTTCCACGCATAGTCCGAGACGCCAGCCGCTTGCACAGCTGTTGCTGTAACAGATTACGTTGCACACGTGCATTTATGGGTGCAGCTCATTTTCAGTTCCCTTCCTGGCCTCTTGCAGTTCCCTTCCTGGCCTTTTCCAGTAGGCTCTCTAACCATACCTAAGAAGGACAGGGCATTGTGGTCAGGCAGCCAGCGTATCAAGTCTTGAACCTGGAAGGCCATTCCAAAAGCTCATCTTGGTCTCGGTGGATTACTGCAGTCGCCTCCGTCAAGTGTCTTTCTCAGACTGGGGCCAGGTGAAGCACGTGTTTAGAGGTATTTCACCCACAGGAAGTCATGATGTTGGCGACCTCTTATTAAAAACTAGCAGTCAGGGACTTCCCTGGTGGTGCAGTGGTTAAGAATCTGCCTGCCAGTGAAGGGGACACGGGTTCGGTCCCTGGTCCGGGAAGATCCCACATGCCGCGGAACAACTAAGCCCGTGCGCCACAACTACTGAGCCTGCGCTCTGGAGCCCGCGAGCCACAACTTCCGAGACCCCGTGTGCTGCAACTACTGAAGCCCGCGCGCCTAGAGCCCGTGCTCCGCAACCAGAGAAGCCACCGCAGTGAGAAGCCTGCGCACCGCAACGAAGAGTAGCCCCCGCTCGCCGCAACTAGAGAAAGCCCGCGCGCAGCAACGAAGACCCAACGCAGCCAAAATAAATAAATAAATTGGGGGAAAAAATGAGAGAGAGAAAAAAACTAGCAATCATAATCTCCCTATTACTCATATAGGGGCTTGTTTTTTCACCTGGTGCGTGTCACCATGGACCAGTACGGTATTATGGAGTGTCATAAGCCCCAGATTTGCTTCCGTGGCCGAGATGGTGATCACAGCCTCAGTGAGGGGGTGTGGCCAGGGAGATCTCTAATCAGAAGCGTTGGTCTTTTCTTGGGGATAGGTGCAGAAGATGAGTGCACAGTGTCCCCAAATCCTCGTCATCATTATTTCCAGTGGTGTGCAGCTTCTTTACTGACAGGCCGGAGCAGGAGTGGGATGTGGGTTAGGGGCACTGTATTTTCTTAGCTCTGCTTCCTCTAAGTCTCTTGACAGTACAGTTCAAATTGTTAAAAGGCGTTAGGATGCATCCTCGGGCTGGAGGTGTGAGGGAGGTTGGAGTCCGAAAGGATGTTGCAGGATGAGCGAGGAGCAGAAAGTGAGCTGTGGGGTTGAGGTCCATGCCTCGTGCGCAGGGACATGTATGGTGGCTCTGAGCACAGGGCCGGAACTGGGAGAGAACTGGAGTCAGGGTCTGGGTGGTAAGCTGGAGGGCTGATTTGTGAGGCAGTCACTAGGGAGAGGAAACTTAACATTCCAGGTCTCTTTGCAGCTGTGCTGTTTTATGTTCAAATCAACTCCTCATTCTGGGAATTACAATCAACACAGAACAACCGGAATGTGTTGCAGCTCTTCAAATATATCCAATAAAAGGGCTTTCTAGTGTCTGCTTCATTATGGCTTGTATTTTTGGAGTTGAGAAATTTGAAAGGAATACAAGATAATTGCCAAGATTAAACAATTCAAAGAGGGTAAAAAACCTCCCATGAATTAAAGTGTGGCAGGTGGAGGGGATCCTCCATGTCTATTACCGTGCTAAGCTTAACGTGGTCTTTGGAATGCGAAGATTGGGCACATAAATATAGCTTTAGCAATTAGCAGAGAAGACAAATGTCTGCAGAAATCATTGTGTGCAGCCACCCATTTACGTTTCCCTATCCAGAGGATCCAGAAGACAACGTTAGCAGCAGGATTTCTCGTCCTGTGTAGCATGGTTCATCCTCGTCAGTCCTCACCAACTCTAGATGTAGCTTATCTATTTGTGATATACCAGTTCTATGAACTCACTTGAATGAGATTTCTGACATTTTAAGACGTGACATTTTATCACTTTGGTGAAAGCCATATCTTGATGAAACATTTCTTAGGGGTGTGAATTTCTGGGTAAATGGCACTAATTTCCTAAGGAAAGTGAAATAGTAATCATTATGCCCCCCACTCCAGCCTGCAGGTCTAATTTCTCCTTGAATTGGATGGCCACTTGTTTTTCTCTAAAGCCTTGTTTTCCAGGGTATTAATCCTGAAAATGGGAGTTTTATATTAGAAAAGAGATAAGTTCTTGATTCTTGGGGCACAACGGAAATGTGAAGGACTGTTTTATTAGGGATCTGGGTTTGTAATAAACATTAAGCCTAAATTACAATTACTGTACGTTGAGATTACTGTTAAGCAGTTCCCATGCCCTACTCATGCCTCTGCCCTTGTAAATTACATGTAGCATTGATTTTCAAATGGAAATGGTATTAGTGTCACTGGCTAAGACCCTCCCCACAGGCAGTGGGCAGAGGGTAGTAGGTGTCCTTGCTGAGTCTTTTAAACTGGCAGCACCCTTGGCTTATGTCGGTGTAAGGTTTAGGTTGACGTTCCAGGGGGTGCATTGGGGCTGGGCTGAGCTGAGGCGTTTGCTTGGCCTGCCTGCTCTCAGCCTTGTGCAGAGACTTCAGATTTGGTTTGGACAATCACTGTTGCCCAAAGGAATTCTCAGGTATACATGTCTGTCCTTTATGGAGCCTGTCAGTAGGGCCTGGGAAGAAAGAAAAAAATCTTCTGGTGAAAGGCAGGCCTGGTCAGAGGCCAAATTATATATAAAGTTATTAAAAAAAATGGTACGAACCCAATTTCCTTTTGTGTAATTGAAGATTATATACAACATGAACAAATCCTAGGTGTACATCTCCACGAATTTTGACAAATGTTTACACCCACATGATAGAATATTTTCATCACCCCAGAAAGTTTTCTTGTGTCCCTTTCTAATCATTCCCCCTTCAAAGGCAACTACTATTTTGATTTCTGTCATCATATTTTAGTTCTCCCTTTATTGAACTGAATGGAAATGGAATCTCGCAGGATGCACTCTTGGTCCCTGAGACCTAGCCACCTCTCTGGTCAGCACGCTTCCTTTCCCAGTTGACAGCCCTTCTTGTCTTGGCATCTGGTTTCTTGGAAGACCCCCACGCTAGGGCACTCAACAGGGTCTTGTACTTGGCAGCCCATAAGGAGCATTTGTTGAATGATCTAGGCAAGGTAGGGAATTCCTTTAAGCCAGGGTACGTCTTTTTCATCCTTAATAATGATCATAGTTATTATTATCATTATTATAGTAGCTTCTAAATTACGGAGCACTCACTATTTACTAGGCATGCATGATTTTTATATATATCTCATTTAATCCTCATGACAGCCAAATGAAATAGTGAATAGTGTTTATGGACTTCAGAGATGAGAAAATTGAAGTTCAGGGAGATTATGTAGTTTGTACGAGGTCACACAGCTAGTGGGTCCCAAATTACTGGCACAGCACCTGGCATTGAACTAAGGATTGCCAGAGGCAGCGCTTTAACTCCGGGGAATTAATGTCAGTGATTGAGTTTCTGACATCTAGATAGGATGGGGAAGTAATTTTGGTTGGAGTCTTAAAAATAATGTAACCCGAGCGGGACCCTACGGGTCCTGCTGGGGACAGACCCCTCCCCCATATCCTCTGCTGTAGTTCCTCTCTGACGTACCCAGACAATAGTATCTCATGCATATTTCCTGAGTTTTTCAGATGCTAAAACCCACCAGCAATGGAAGAAGTTAACTACTTGATGATCAGGAGCCCCCAGCCCTTCTGGCGCCTAAGGACTGATTAAAGTTAATTGCCCTGTTACTTCACCATCAAGAGAATTGTGTACGAGCTGATCACACACCCTGTGATCAGCCCCCTCACCTGGCCTTTAAAAATGCTTTGCTGAAGCCCTTTGTGGAGTTTGGGGTTCTGCGCTCCAAACTCTGACGTAGGCACACGAACTTGCATTTGGTAACAGCAGTAGTTTTTTTGAGCACTGACCATATGCCAGGGATTGACATGAAATATCTCAAGCTATCCAAGATAGATATACATACTACTATTATTCCCATTTGACAGATGAGAAAACAGTCCCGGGTTGAGACCAGTAGCTGTGGCACACGGGCTTAGCTGCTCCACGGCATGTGGGATCTTCCCGGACCAGGGCTCGAACCCGTGTCCCCTGCATTGGCAGGCGGATTCTTAACCACTGCACCACCAGGCTTGAAGCCCAGTTGATTCATTCTTTTCTAATCCAGGTTTGCACAAGGACCAAATTACTTGCCGTTTGCCAACGTGGACATGACTAGGAAGAGTTTGCCTATACAGGCATGACTGCTCCATGGCTGTGATCTTTGTGCAGCCAAAGAGATCTCCGAACAGATTTCTTGAGTGACTTATCTATCTCGGGCACTGTGCTGCGCCCCCGCAGAGATGAGAGAAACCCAGTCCTACCTTAAGCCTTAGGGGTGCCCTTTCCTTCCTCTTTGGCCTTGGACATTCTCACTTGTACTTTCCAAAGTGCATCTCCCCTCAGTTGGCCATGATTCTGACTTTCAAGATGTAAGCATCTGTCAGTTTGAAAATAATGGTATTTCTTCCCCAGAACTGAGTCTGGGAGCTTGTTTCACCTGTGTTCTATCGATTACACTTCCTCTTAATTCACAACTGGGTAAAACTCCCAGTTGTTTATTTATTTTTTCCATTACATGGCATATGCTTTCAGTCTGCCTTTCAGCAGAATCATCTGTCTCATTTCCCTTCTCTTTCTCTCAACCCCACCCTCTCCTCCTTCCCTCCCTCCCTCCTTTTCTCTCCTGTTCTGCCCCCTTTCTTTTCTTGTCTACAGATGTCAGTGGTTTTCATTAAGTGAATGGGGTTCCTTAGGGTATGCTGGGCTCATTGGAGGATTCTCATGTCTGGATTTTCTCCCTTGATAGCTATAACTTCAGTAAAAGAAATCCCCCCCCTTAACATGTAGCTCCGTGGAAGAAGCATTCCACTACTTATTATATAACTCATTTTAAATGGAAAAATAAAGTGCGAGCTTTATTTCTTATACTGTTTATGCTGCCTTCAGTTCGATATTTCCAAAAATATATCTTGTGAACAGAGACATACGCCTTGAACGAGCATTATTAATTATAGTTCTCAAAGTTAAGACTCATGCAGTGTTTCTCTGGTGCTGCAGAACCTAGGTTTAACAGCCGTAATGAACAGTGACGGGTCTATCGCGTGGTTATAGGTAAGTTTAATAACAAATGTGAAACCCAGTTCGCAAAAAAAATCCCTCCAAATTATGTAGGTAGCATGTCTCCTGCTCTTGCACTGGGGGTCAGTAAACAGATCGAGTTCTTCAAATATTTATCTTGCTGTTAAAAGTAGAAGTAAACAAGCTAAAGAAGGCAGGCTGAGTGCAGTTCTTGAATATATGCCTACAGCTATTTTAAGAATCTTCTTTCAACCACGACTTTGAAAGTATTGTGAATTGACCTGCTTCTCTTGCCTTTGATTCTCCGTGTGTGTGCTCGCCTCTTCCCTTGGGGGGCTTACTGAAAAGACTTCCAAGAGCTCTTGGATTTGCGCGTGGTTTTCGGAGCCCTGGGAACAATGTGAGCGGTTCTCCTGGAAACGGGGCCGGCGCTCCTCGTGGCTCTCAGCTCCCGGGAGCGTTTGTTTTCCGACTAACTGGGACCCGACAAGCTCGGACCCGGGCGGGAACGCCGAACGGCCCGGTTAACCGGCGTCCCTCAGTCGCCGCGGATCCGGCCGGCGGGTTGTTTACAAACCTGTGTGCCCATGAGCCTCGTGATGCGGCGGCTGCCGAAAAAAGAAACACAGAAAAGTTGTGTCACGGAAGGTGAAACTTGGCGAAGAAGTGCTCGGCGCCGGGCATGACAAAGCTGCTCGCGGCGGTGGCGGCGGCGGCGGCGTGCAGCCGAGGGCTTTGCCCACCGGCCTCGGGTGCCGGCGGCCCGGCTCGCTCGCGTGGGGATGCCGCCGAGGGGGCGGGGCGCCGGGGGCAGCCCACGGCCTGGAGGTCTAGACCGCGGGCGCTTTGCAGCCAGTGGGAGGCAGCGTTAAGATGGTGGCGGCGGGCGGGGCCGGAGAAAGAGTGTCCTGACCCCCACCCCCCTCTAGCGATCAGGGCGTCCTTGCCCTGCCTTCGCCTGACCCTCTCGCTGGGCCCCTCAAAGGCGGATACCCTTCAAAGCCTGGAAGTCAGGTCTTGGCCAAACAGAAGTGCTTTGCTTTCTCTGTCTTCTGGTCAATGTTAATTCGGTTTCAGCTGTGTAAAAAACCTAGGATGCATCTTGACCAGAACGCCCGTGACCGTTTTGAGTTGGTCTGCTTTTAATATTGCTTATGTTTCGTGGTGTCGATTTTTTTCAGATTACAAAATAATGCATGCAATTCGGAAAATCATAAAAGCATGAAGAAGAAAATATCCCCCAAGGGTCGTACTCCCAGGTTCTTTTTGAGATTTTCCTTCCAGTCTTTTTTCTCTGAATTTTATAATACACACGTATACATCTTTAAGTACGTGTGTGGGATTACACAGTAGATACTATCACCTGCTTTTTTTCCCTCAACACCCTGTTAGAATGTTTTTCTATGTCATTAAATAATCTTCCACACTGTCATTTTTAGTGCATGCACTGGGTGTGGATTTGGGGGTGACAAAGGAGAGATGGTCATTTGGAGCCTGTGGTTGTGAAAAGTTTTTCTCTGCTGCCTTGATCTTTCTCACTGGGCACCACAAACATTATTCGTATTTTATAAACGTATATATACGAATCTGTGCATATATAAAGATACATATATGCATGTATAAATTTATACATATAAAATTAAATGCATGTAGACAAATATGCATATGTCTAAATAAATACACACACAAGTATGCTTAGAATAAACCCTGAAAGAATATATATCAAAAGGAGTGTCTGGGTGGTTGGCTTATAGAAGATGTATAGAGGATGTATACGTATATGTATGTTTATTCGTATCTTCTATTTTCTCTACAGTGGATGTATATAATGATCATAATGATATAATGAAAATTAACATAAACAATATATTGCTTATGGATTGTCTTCAAGCTGACTCTTCTGCTCCAGCTCTTACCATTTCTTGATCTGGAATGCTCTACTACCTATTATTTCTACATTTTGTGATCCTTCATGTCCAAGCTTAACCCACATCCTCCAGGAAGCCTCTCTCCCACCCTCCCTACAGGATCTGTTTACCCCTTGCACTGGGCTTCTCGGTTACCCATCTGGCAATGTCCGTGGACTACTTTGGATAAATCTGATGATGCAGTTTTCATCTGCTCATGTTTTATCTCCCCGACTAGATTTTAAACCTCCTCAAGGGCCCTTTTCACAAAAGAGGTACAGTACTCAGTAAATGTGTTACTTAACCATCACGCTCAGCATCCTTCCTAGGTTTCTTTAAATGCTCCTGTACCTTTTGAAACTCCAGGCCATATCAGAAGCCCTTAGAATGACAGCAGCAATCCATCTGGATTTAATATTGCTAATTTGATTTGGGGTATAATTTTCACTTTACAGTGGACCATCTTCCAGGTGAAAGTGGCTGCATGGTTAAAAGCATGGATTTTAGAAACTTGGGTTCACATATAAGTTCCTCTGCTTAGTCGCTGTATGATCTTGGGCAAATAATCTTCCTAAGCCTCTTCGCAATGGAGATAGTTATATTTATCTTACATGCCTATTTTAAAGATAGAATGAAATAATGTGTGAAAAACAAACATAGAATTTGGTCAATGGTCATATTGATAATATTGTTAAAATAGTGATTTTCGTATTGATTATTCAAGTTAGAGGGTTCTTGTTAAAGGGCTTGTTGGCCATAGAAATAAATCTACAGATTGACACATCTGACAGTCATACTCCAATTTAATGGATTTTAGTTATACAGTCACTGGGGATGGGTTCCAGGACCCCCCACCCCCAGATACCAAAATAAAATCCGTGGATGATCAAGTCCCTTATATAAAATGGTGTAGTATCTGCATATAACCTATGCACATCCTCCTGTAGACTTTAGATCATCTCTAGATTACTTCTAATACCAAATGTAAATACAATGTAAATAGTTGATGGCCTGGGGCAAATTCAAGTTTTGCTTTTTGAAACTTTCTGGAATTAAAAAAAACGTTTTTTAGATCCATAGTTGGTTGAATCCACAGACGTGGAATTTGTGGATACAGAGTGCCAACTCTACTAATTCATGTATTAAGTAATTCATCCATTACTTTATCAATAAATATTTGTTGAACCTCTTATGTGACAGCAGTGAGCAGAACACATAATCATCCCGGCTTTCGCGGAGCCGATATTTTAGAGGTTTACTTGGAGGAACCGGACTTTCAGTGCACAAAGCACTCTGTCCCATGTTGGTGATATTTCAAGCAGTGAGTGACCTGGTGCCCATAATAGCCATCCGGGCCCCCGGGCCCTGGCCAGCCCAAACTACCAGGGACGGAACCTGGGTGAAGTTGGACATGGGTTATTCATCTTTGGTCCAGGGACCACTAGAGCTGAGGTTCCTAAACCTGCTTGGGCATCAGCACCACCTTCCACCACATACATCTCCACCATGAGAAGTTGACTCAGTAGATCTGAGTATGGGGCTTATGAACCCATATGGTTTATAAATCTCCTTAAGTGATTCGAACGCACAGCCAATTACGGGGCTTACTGCTCCTGAGCAGTGTTTCTCTAGCTTGCAGGAAGTTAACAGTCACCTGTAGGGTTTGTTAAAAAACAAAAACAAAACAACTACCCCTCCCCCTGACGTGCTGACAAAGAACTTTAGGAGGAGAGTTTGGTACTGTGAATTGTAAATCAGCATCTGGGTGATTCTTATCATTGAGCAAGTTGGGGAAACATTGTCCTAGAGACATCAAAGGACCCCTGGCTATTATGTGTACATGTGCATTTTTCCGGTGGTGGCATCCATAGCTTTCAGCAGATTCTCAGAGGGTTCAGTATCTCCAGAAACAGCCCTGAGCTCTGTGCCCAGCATTGTGGTCCATGAACTGTGTGCATCGGGTCCTCAGTTTTCTCAGCCCTGCTCATCCTCCCCAGGCAGACGTTCTGTTTGGAAGCCTCCTTTCTCCATTCTTGCTCCTTTCTCTCTTGTCAGGCTGGCCTCCGTTCTTTCTGTTGCTTCCAGGAAGAGAATTTCAAAGCCTTGGGCCCTTCCAGAGAGGGCGGGGCTGGGAGGGCGCTCTGGGGATGCCATCCAGATCTGGCCATCCCAGCATAGCTGTGAGAATGGTGGAGGTCAGTGAGCAGTTATTTTGACCCTTCTGGGGGCTGGACCTCAATGGATCTTCCTGTGGGGGGATAAGGGTCTGGAAAGTGCGACTTCTAAGATAATCCTTTGCCAGTCCAGAGCGGGTGGGCAAGGGCATTCCGCCTTCTTGGTACCACTTTCCTGCCTGTACGAGGCAGGAGGTGGGGCGGGGTGGGATTGCAAGGGTTGGGCCAGGCTCAGACACTTCCCTACTTGGTCTCCCCCAGGCAGCCAGCAGTGTCGCTGTCACTGGTTCATGAGCAGTCAGGTGCATTGACCTATTACTGCTAGTTACTTTGAGTTATAAATGGTTTTTATTTCCCCTGTGGAATTGGGGATTCAGGCTATATAGAACGACCCGATTTGTATCACAAGAGCCTTTGGGACTTTGACAGATTTCACCACTTAAGAAACACAGCTTTTTGTCTCTACCCCACTGGACATAAAAGCAATCTTTGAATTTATGGAACAAAGAGCATGTCTTTAAACGGCAGTGCACACAGAAAGGGAGGAAAGGGAAGTAAGACAGTTCGTCCTCTTTTCTGAGGTCATTGTCTCCAGGCAAGTGACAAAACTGAATACGCTGAAAAATCTTGTATTGATTTTTCAGTGCACAGGCATCTCCCTAGGATCTGAAAACCTGGTAGAAGATAATAAACTTGTTCTCCTGCCTCTGAGCCAGGAGTTGAGTTGCTTGGTTTACTGAGAGTGAGATTTTGACCAGGGTGCCTCTCGCTTGACCATATTGATAGAGAAGAGGCTCGCTTTCTGAAAGCCTGATATATACAGATTGGATTTAAATGGTGGATGGGGAGGTCATTGCGATATTGAAGGACTTACTGTTTTATGAAAAGGTTTTCTTTTCATAGCATCATCTCTGGTGTATCTGAATGTTTCTTTACGGATCAAGGATTACTTCATTAAAAATAAAGAAATAAAGGCCAAGGCTAGAGGTCTCTTGTTGAAGCATTTGGGCTTCCTGCAGTTCTCATTATAAGCTATTGCTCGCAGTGGCTGTTTTCACTTCCCAGGTTCTTTTAAAAAATCTTCATTTTTACTTTTCATTGTGGGAAAATATACAGTGATTTTTTTTAAAGTGTACAGTTCTGTGGCATTATGTGCACTCACGTTGTTCTGCGACCATCACCACCATACTTCCAAGATTCGTTTTTTTAGAATTGTATATATTTTTTTATAAGGCAGGTTCTTATTAGTTATCCATTTTATACATATTAGTGTATACATGTCAATCCCAATCTCCCAATTCATCACACAACCCCCCTGCCCCCGCCACTTTCCCGCCTTGGTCCCCATACGTTCGTTCTCTACATCTGTGTCTCAATTTCTGCCCTGCAAACTGGTTCATCTGTACCATTTTTCTAGGTTCCGCATATATGCATTAATATACCATATCTGTTTTTCTCTTTCAGACTTACTTCACTATGTATAACAGTCTCTAGATCCCATCCACGTCTCTACAAATGACCCAATTTCGTTCCTTTTTATGGCTGAGTAATATTCCATTGTATATATGTACCACTTCTTCTTTATCCATTGGTCTGCCGATGGGCATTTAGGTTGCTTCCATGATCCGGCTATTGTAAACAGTGCTGCAGTGAGCATTGGGATGCATGTGTCCTTTTGAATTATGGTTTTCTCTGGGTATATGCCCAGTAGTGGCATTGCTGGGTCATATGTTAATTCTATTTTTATTTTTTTAAGGAACCTCCGTACTGTTCTCCATAGTGCCTGTATCAATGTACATTGCCACCATCAGTGCAAGAGGGTTCCCTTTTCTCCATACCCTCTCCAGCATTTGTTGTTTGTAGATTTTCTGATGATGCCCATTCTAACTGGTGTGAGGTGATATCTCACTGTAGTTCTGATTTGCATTTCTCTAATAATTCGTGATGTTGAGCATCTTTTCATGTGCTTCTTGGCCATCTGTATGTCTTCTTTGGAGAAACGTCTATTTAGGTCTTCTGCCCATTTTTGGATTGGGTTGTTTGTTTTTTTAATATTGAGCTGCATGAGCTATTTATATATTTTGGAGATTAATCCTTTGTCCGTTGATTCATTTGCAAATATTTTCTCCCATTCTGAGGGCTGTCCTTTCGTCTTGTTTATGGTTAGCGTTGCTGTGCAGAAGTTTCATTAGGTCCCATTTGTTTATTTTTGTTTTTCTCTCCATGACTCTAGGAGATGGATCAAAAAAGATCTTGCTGTGATTTATGTCAAAGAGTGTTCTGCCTATGTTGTCCTCTAGGAGTTTTATAGTGTCTGGTCTTACATTTAGCTCTCTAATCCATTTTGAGTTTATTTTTGTGTATGGTGTCAGGGAGTGTTCTAATTTCATTCTTTTACATGTAGCTGTCCAGTTTTCTCAGCACCACTTATTGAAGAGACTGGCTTTTCTCCATAGTATATCCTTGCCTCCTTTGTCATAGATTAGGTGTGTGGGTTTATCTCTGGGCTTTCTATCCTGTTCCAGTGATCTATATTTCTGTTTTTGTGCCAGTACCATTGTCTTGATGACTGTAGCTTTGTAGTATAGTCTGAAGTCCAGGAGCCTGATTCCTCCAGCTCCGTTTTTTTCCCTCAAGACTGCTTTGGCTCTCCGGGGTCTTTTGTGTCTCCATACAAATTTTAAGAGCTTTTGTTCTAGTTCCATAAAAAATGCCATTGGTAATTTGATAGGGATTGCACTGAATCTGTAGATTGCTTTGGGTAGTATAGTCATTTTCACAATATTGATTCTTCCAATCCAAGAACATGGTATATCTATCCATCTGTTTGTATCATCTTTAATTTCTTTCATCAGTGTCTTATAGTTTTCTGCATACAGGTCTTTTGTCTCCCTAGGTAGATTTATTCCTAGGCATTTTATTCTTTTTGTTGCAATGGTAAATGGGAGTGTTTCCTTAATTTCTCTTTCAGATTTTTCATCATTAGTGTATAGGAATGCAAGAGATTTCTGTGCGTTAATTTTGTATCCTGCAACTTTACCAAATTCATTGATTAGCTCTAGTAGTTTTCTGGTGGCATCTTGAGGATTCTCTGTGTATAGTATCATGGCATTTGCAAACAGCGACAGTTTTACTTCTGCGTTTCCAATTTGTATTCCTTTTATTTCTTTTTCTTCTCTGATTGCCGTGGCTAGGACTTCCAAAACTGTGTTGAATAATAGTGGCAAGAGTGGACATCCTTTTTTTGTTCCTGATCTTAGAGGAAATGCTTTCAGTTTTTCACCACTGAGAATGATGTTTGCTGTGGGCTTGTCATATATGGCCTTTATTATGTTGAGGTAGGTTTCCTCTATGCCCACTTTCTGGAGAGTTTTTATCATAAATGGGTGTTGAATTTTGTCAAAAGCTTTTTCTGCATCTATTGAGATGATCATATGGTTTTTCTCCTGAAGTTTCTTAATATGGTGTATCACATTGATTGATTTGCATATATTGAAGAATCCTTGCATCCCTGGGATAAATCCCACTTGATCATGGTGTATGATCCTTTTAATGTGCTGTTGGATTCTGTTTGCTAGTATTTTGTTGAGGAGTTCTGCATCTATATTCATCAGTGATATTGGTCTGTAATTTCCTTTTTTTGTAGTATCTTTGTCTGGTTTTGGTATCAGTGTGATGGTGGCCTCATAGAATGCGTTTGGGGGTGTTCCTTCCTCTGCAGTTTTTTGGAAGAGTTTGAGAAGGATGGGTGTTAGCTCTTCTCTAAGTGTTTGATAGAAGTCACCTGTGAAGCCATCTGGTCCTTGACTTTTGTTTGTTGGAAGATTTTTAATCACAGTTTCAATTTCATTTCTTGTGATTGGTCTGTTAATATTTTCTCTTTCTTCCTGGTTCAGTCTTGAAAGGTTATACCTTTCTAAGAATTTGTCCATTTCTTCCAGGTTGTCCATTTTATTGGCACAGAGTTGCTTGTAGTAGTCTCCTAGGATGCTTTGTATTTCTGTCGTGTCTGTTGTAACGTCTCCTTTGGCATTTCTAATTTTATTGATTTGAGTCCTCTCCTTTTTCTTGATGAGTCTGGCTAATGGTTTATCAATTTTGTTCATCTTGTCAAAGAACCAGCTTTTAGTTTTATTGATCTTTGCTATTGTTTTCTTTGTTTCTATTTCATTTATTTCTGCTCTGATCTTCATGATTTCTTTCCTTCTACTAACTTTGGGTTTTGTTTGTTCTTCTTCCTCTAGTTCCTTTAGGTGTAAGGTTAGATTGTTTATTTGAGATTTTTCTTGTTTCTTGAGGTAGGCTTGTATTGCTATAAACTTCCCTCTTAGAACTGCTTTTGCTGCATCCCATAGGTTTTGGATCATCATGTTTTCATTGTCATTTGTCTCTAGGTATTTTTTGATTTCCTCTTTGATTTCTTCAGTGATCTCTTGGTTATTTAGTAACGTATTGTTTAGCCTCCATGTGTTTGTGTTTTCTACATTTTTTTTCCCTGTAATTGATTTCTAATCTCATAGTGTTGTGGTCAGAAAAGGTGTTTGATATGATTTCAGTTTTCTTAAATTTACCGAGGCTTGATTTGTGACCCAAGATCTTATCTATTCTGGAGAATGTTCCATGTGCACTTGAGAAGAAAGTGTAATCTGCTGTTTTTGGGTGGAATGTCATAAATATCAATTAAATCTATCTGGTCTGTTGTGTCATTTAAAGCTTGTGTTTCCTTATTCATTTTCTCTTTGGATGATCTGTCCACTATTGTAAGTGAGGTGTTAAACTCCCCCACTATTACTGTGTTACTGTCGATTTCCTCTTTTATAGCTGTTAGCAGTTGCCTTATGTATTGAGGTGCTCCTATGTTGGGTGCATATATATTTACAATTGTTATATCTTCTTCTTAGATTGATCCCTTGATCATTATGTAGTGTCCTTCCTTGTCTCTTGTAACATTCTTTATTTTAAAGTCTATTTTATCTGATATGAGTATTGCTACTCCAGCTTTGTTTTGATTTCCATTTGCATGGAATATCTTTTTCCATCCCCTCACTTTCAGTCTGTATGTGTCCCTAGGTCTGAAGTGGGTCTCTTGTAGACACCATATATATGGGTTTTGTTTTGTATCCATTGAGCCAGCCTTTTGGTTAGAGCATTTAATCTATTCACGTTTAAGGTAATTATCGATATGTGTGTTCCTATGCCCATTTTCTTAATTGTTTTGGGTTTGTTTTTGTAGGTCCTTTTCTTCTCTTGTGTTTCCTGCTTAGAGAAGTTTCTTTAGCATTTGTTGTAGAGCTGGTTTGGTCGTGCTGAATTCTCTCAGCTTTTGCTTGTCTGTAAAGCTTTTGATTTCTCCATCGAATCTGAATGAGATCCTTGCCGGGTAGAGTATTCTTGGTTGTAGGTTCTTCCCTTTCATCACTTTAAATATATCATGCCACTCCCTTCTGGCTTGCAGAGTTTTTGCTGAGAAATCAACTGTTAACGTTATGGGAGTTCCCTTGTATGTTATTTGTTGTTTTTCCCTTGTTGCTTTCAATAATTTTTCTTTGTGTGTAATTTTTGTCAGTTTGATTACTACGTGTCTCGTCGTGTTTCTCCTTGGGTTTATCCGGCCTCGGACTCTCTGCACTTCCTGGAGTTGGGTGGCTGTTTCCTTTCCCATGTTAGGGAAGTTTTCGACTATAATCTCTTCAAATATTTTCTCTGGTCCTCTGTCTGTCTCTTCTCCTGGGACGCTTGTAATGTGAATGTTGTTGTGTTTAATGTTGTCCTGGAAGTCCCTTCGGCTGTCTTCATTTCTTTTCATTGTTTTTTCTTTATTCTGTTCTGTGGCAGTGAATTCCACCATTCTGTCTTCCAGGTCACTTATCCATTCTTCTGCCTCAGTTATTCTGCTATTGATTCCTTCTAGTTTGTTTTTCATTTCAGTTATTGTATTGTTCATTTCCGTTTGTTTGTTCTTTAATTCTTCTAGGAGTTTGTTCTTTAATTCTTCTAGGTATTCGTTAGACATTTCTTGCAACTTCTCGATCTTTGCCTCCATTCTTTTTCCGAGGTCCTGGATCATCTTCACTATCATTATTCTGAATTCTTTTTCTGGAAGGTTTCCTATATCCACTTCATTTAGTTGTGTTTCTGGGGTTTTATCTTGTTCCTTCATCTGGTACATAGCCCTGTGCCTTTTCATCATTTCTGTCTTTCTGTGAATGTTGTTTTTGGTCCACAGGCTGCAGGATTGTAGTTCTTCTTGCTTCTGCTGTCTGCCCTCTCATACTTCCAAGGTTCTTAATGCGAGATTATAATGGCTGGAAGGGACCATAATAACCATTTTGCCCAACCTTCCCATTAGAGAGAAGAGGGAAATCAGGCCCACAGCGATGTAGTGGTCTGCCCAAGGCCAGAAAGCAACTTATTAACAGGAGCCTAGCCCAGTGCATTTCTGTGTGACCACATTGATAGTAAAGGTGTCATCTTTGACTCTACTGGTAGCAGAATCAAGGATTGGCCTAAATATTTAGGATGTTTCCCTGATTTTTTTTTAAATCAAGTAAGCCATCAGTCTTTATGATTTAGATCCAGAAGCCCTTCACACGTCATCTAGTTCCAATTCCAAATTTAAAATATTGGTTCCATTTGCTATTTCTAAATCCGAATTCAGCTACAAAAAGATGCTAACGTTCTGATTTCCAAAATTCAGTCCAATTCTCCCCCAGTCTTCCTTCCAGTGACTCCTTGACATTCCATGTTGAAACCAGGTTCTTTGTGGGTGGCTGTTATTAATAAGCTTTCCCTGAGATGTTTACAGTAACTGCTGTGACCTAAATAAAATTTGCCTGTATTGTTTTTTCCCCACAAAGGCAAGAACAGTTTTTAAAAGTGTGTTCGTCTCTCATACCAGTGTACTTACCTGTGACTAAAAGAGCTGAACATTGGGGTTTTTTTTGTCCTGTTTATTACATTAGGTAAGGAAACTTTCAGTAGATGGAGTAGGGTATTTCTACACAAGTTAAACTGTTTGGGGCCTTTGTGTACCATAACCACTTGTTCTTGGAGTAGAGGTTCAAGACAATGTACCATGTAGCTTTACAGCATGATCCTTCATAAAAATTTTATTTCTAATTGTGATACAATAAACGTGATAGAAAATTTATCATCTTTAACCATTTTTAAGTGCACAGTTCAGTAGTGTTAAGTATCTTCACATTGTTGTGCAACCAGTCTCCAGAACTTTTTTATCCTGTGTAACTGAAACTCTACCCATTAAGCAACACCTCCCCATCCCTCTTGCCCCCAGCCCCTGGAAACCACCACTCTCCTTTCTGTTTCTATGAGTTTGACTGTTTTAGAGAACTTATATATAAGTGGAATCTTATGGTATTTATCTCCTTGTGACTGGTTTATTTCACTTAAGATAATGTCCTCATGGTCCATCCATGTTGTGGCATGTGTCAGAATGTCCTCTTAAAAGGCTGAATGATATTCCCGTGTATATTGTATTAGTCAGGGTTCTCCAGAGAAACAGAATCAATAAGATATCTCTATATAGATAGAGATGGAGATAGAGGACATTTATTATAGAAATTGCCTCATGTGGTTATAGAGGCCGAGAAGTCCCACAGTCTGCCGTCTGCAGGATGGAGAACCAGGAAAGCCGATGGTGTTATTCAGTCTGAGTACATAGGTTTGAGAACCAGGGGAGCTGATGATGTAACTCTTACTCCAAGATCGAAGGCCTGGGGGGTGGGGTGGGGGGTCGGGTGGTGTAAGTCCTGGACTTTGAAGGCCTGAGAACCAGGACTTCCGATGTCCACGGGCAGGAGGGGATGGACATCCCAGCTCAAGGAGAAAGAGAATTTGCCCTTCCCCCAGCCTTTTGTTCTGTTGGGGACCTCAAGGGATTGGATGGTGCCTGCCCACATTAGTGAGGGGGATCTTATGTACTCAGTCTACTGACTCAAATGCTAATCCTTTCCAGAGACACCCTCACAGACACACCCCAAGATAATGTTTTACCAGCTATCTGGTAAAACATCTCATAGCCCAGCCAAATTGACACATAAAGTCAACCATCACATGTGTATGTACCACATTTTCTTTATCCATTTCCTCTGCTGATGGACATTTGGGTTTTGCTTCTACCTTTTGGCTAATGCTGCTGTGAGCATGGGTGTTGATTATTTTTTTGTTGTTGTTTAAGTGATGGGAGAAGTTGGGTCTTTTTGTTTGTTTTTGTTTGTTTTTTGTGGTACGCGGGCCTCTCATTGTTGTGGCCTCTCCTGTTGCGGACAGGCTCCGGACGCGCAGGCTCAGCAGCCATGGCTCACAGGCCCAGCCGCTTCGCGGCATGTGGGATCTTCCCGGACTGGGGCACGAACCTGTGTCCCCTGCATCGGCAGGCAGACTCTCAACCACTGCGCCACCAGGGAAGCCCTGTTTTTTTTTTTTTTTTTTTTTTTTTTTGGCTGTGTTGGGCAGCTTGTGAGATCTTAGTTCCCTGACCAGAGATTGAACCTGGACCCCGGCAGTAAAAGCACTGAGTCCTAACCACTGGACCTCCAGGGAGTTCCCGGGAGAAGTTGTTTTAACGTACTCGATTTGTTTCCTCAGTCTTAGTCCTAGGTCATCAAAATAATATGGTGAATGAAGTGAAGGAAGGGCCCAAACCATCAGGCTGGGCCCTGAGGATGGAGGTGTTAATCCAAATGGCTTGCAAGTTTGAGAACCATGAGAAGAGAGAATAGGGCTTTTGTTGGTCCTCTTCTGTCTATGTATTTTTTTTATGGTGGGTTTTTTTGGTACAGTGATGTTTTGGTAGAAATAATGTGGTTTCTCTGAGATAGCCTTCATGATCCTTCATCCCTGCATTTGGAGTGGACTGTGCCTTCCAGTGGCCTTTGCAGTTTATCTCCATTTCCCTTTTGCTTTGTCCTGTACTGTAAACTTCTTGAGCTCAGGGCCGCTGTCATTCATCTGTGGATGTCCAGTAACCTAGGGCAGAGACTGGCCCATAAAGCAAGTACATTAAATGCTTGTTTGAACAGAAATTTGACTCATTCTGTCATTTGGAAAATTGTAACTTCCTAGTTAGTCTTGGAACAACTTGACATTTTTGTTTTCCTCTGCTTCTTTTATGTGTGAGACATGGCTTATGTTCAGGCGCACAAATTAGGTTTAAATATGTGACAATTAAGTTTCTTTCTCTCAATCCTTTGCTGAATACTCGGCATGAAATAGAGGAAATATCCAGGCCTGGACTTTAGTGTTGATCTGTGTAGCCCCTCTGAACATCTTCACTGTGCATCCTCTCTCCTCCCAGCCCCCTCATACGATGGTTTGCGCAGGTCTTGTGTGTGGCTTTGGCTTGTACAGCCAGTGCCGTGAGTGCTGTAATTGTATCGGGGCACATATTTCCCACTCTGTGTACTGGCTCCTAAGCCTTGTTTTTCACGCCCCTTGCCATCTTCAAAACCCTCCAGAACATCTTTTATATGTTTCCCGAAATAGAAATCTCCCCAAGTGGACTCTGGTTTCTAATAAAAGCCCTAGCAATGTTTAATATATTCTGTTTCCCATTGGTGAGCAGAGAGCGTGCAGATACACTTATTAGGTGATAGACAGTACTTTAGAAACACATGCCTGAGAATCTGGACACCATTCATTCAAAGAGCACCAGCCACCTTGCAGGCTCAGTGCCAGGCACTGAGGGGCAGAGAGTCTCTGTCCTTGCTCCCTCAGGGCTGACAGTGGGAAGGATGGAGAGCTGGGGAAGCTCGCGAGAAGGGCACTGCCCTCGCTGGGGGGCAGTTAGTAGCGGGAACATTGACCTGACACCTGCAGGATGAGCAAGGGTTCGTCAGTTGATGAGAGGGAACAAGTTTCATGGCAAGTGGGAACGGCACATGCAAAGGCTGGCAGACAGTGAGAACCAGGCTTACTTAGAGAACGGAAGGAAGTTCAGGGTTCCTTGAGCAGCGAGTCAGCCTAGTGACAGGCCAGGCCTTGCATGCCCTGAGTTATGCCACTCATGTGGCAGTGGATGTTCTCAGTGATTTCCAGTTTTTAAGAAGAATTTCCAAAACACCATTTCTCTCTGCATGAACAAGCAGGTTCCCTGATTGGAAGAAATATATGAAAAGACAAAACTATACAGAATTCAAGCAGGCTCAGTGATAACAATGGACGAGTTTAAATGCCGACTGTGAACAAAACCGTGGGATATGATCTTTTTAAATGAATAAAACTCATTAGGTTTTTAAGTAGAAGCCTTTGTTGTTAAAGTTGTTTTTTTTTACCACCAAAAATTTAGTTTCCATGGGTCACCGTACAGTTGATCCTTTTGCCCATTTCACCCTCCCCCTCCCCTTTCTGGTAACCACTACTCTGTTCTCTGTATCTACGTGGTTTGGTTTGGTTTGTTCATTCATTTATTTATTTTTATTTGTTGATTAGTTTTTTAGATTCCACATATGAATGAAGTCATACGGTGTTTCTCCGTGTGACTTATTTCCCTTAGCACGATACCCTCAAGGTCCATCCATGTTGTCCCAAATGGCAAGATTTTATCTTTTTTATGGCTGGTAGTATTCTCTTGTATGTATATACCACATCTTCTTCATCCATTGATGGGCATTTAGGTTGTTTTCATGTCTTGGCTATTGTAAATAATGCTGCTGTGAACATAGGGGTGCACATATCTTTTCAGATTAGTGTTTTTGTATTCTTTGGGTAAATTCCCAGAAGTGGAATTGCTGGATCCTATGGTAGTTCTATTTTTAATTTTTTGAGGAATCTCTGTATTGTCTTCCATAGTGGCTGCACCAATTTACATTCCCAGCAACAGCTTATGAGGGTTCCCTTTTGGCCACATCCTCACCAACACTTGTTATTTCTTGTCTTTTTCATAACAGCCATTCCGAGAGATGTGAAGTGATGTCTCGTGGTTTAACGTTGTTTATTTTGTGCTACTAAGATCAAAGGCCTTGGAGTTCTGTGAATTGTAGGCTCTGTGCTTAGAAATCCATATATGCGTTTGCAGTGCTTTGTTTCTTTTTAAAACTGGTAACAGGAGTGCGAGATAACCTTTTAGCTATTCAGAATATGGATTGTTTAGCAGTCAGATACTACTAGCCCAGAAAGCAACTTAATCAACTTTATTCATACAAAAGTACAAAGTAATATGGCTAGTTATTAGTAGGTCATGAATTTTTATTAAGTCAAAAAGACCATTGGTATTTAACAGATAGCGTCATTCTTGAGAGCTGGGGGTATAGCCAGGCAGGGTGCAACTCATTAACGGCTCCAACTTATATCACTCCTGGTGGCTCTCAGCTTTGACTTCAGCAGTTGCAGAAAAGTAAATGTGCTCTCCCAAATATTACCCAGAAGTTGCCACAAAGAAATTTCAGTACAGTTCCATGTATTTCACTTAATCCATTCATTGAACATGTGTTGGGTGCCAGCTCTGTGTCAGGCTTGATTCTAGGTGCTGGTGATACAAAGGTGAACAAGCTATAGATGGTCCCTGCCCTCATGGGGCTCACAGTCTAGTGGGGAATAGGCACAAGGATATTGTCGATTGGGATAAACACAGTGTGAGCAGTGTGTAATAGGAGAAGCCCAGGGAGCAGTGCGAGCCCAGAGGAGGGCAGCTAACCCAGCCTGGAAGGGGTGCAGGGAAGGCTTCCTGGGGAAAGAGACGTTTAACTGGGATCAGAAAAGTGAGTTAGGAGTTGGCTGCGCAGAGAGGAGGGCGAGGAGAATTTCAAGCAGCGAGAACAGCGCATCTGAAGACAAAGAAAGGGGAGGGGAACGGAGGGAAGTAAGAGAGAGGGAAGGAGAAGGGAGAGGGTTTGCAAATGGAAGTATAAATGTGAATAGTTGAATAACATTCATTATGACTAGAGAGGCATGAGGTGCACCTCAAGACGTAGGCAGGGGCCAGTGCAAAAGGCGTTGAGGGCTTGATCTATCAGGATGAGGAGTTTGACTGTCATTTTTAAATTCATTGGGACACCTGTGGAGGGTTGTATGGTGGAGAGCCCTGTGACCTGATGTGCTTTTTTTTTTTTTTTTTTTTTTTGCGGTACGCGGGCCTCTCACCGTTGTGGCCTCTCCTGTTGTGGAGCACAGGCTCCGGGCGCGCAGGCTCAGCGGCCATGGCTCACGGGCCCAGCCGCTCCGCGGCATGTGGGATCTTCCCGGAGCGGGGCACGAACCCATGTCCCCTGCATCGGCAGGCGGACCCCCAACCACTGCGCCACCAGGGAAGCCCTGATGTGCATTTTGAAAAGCTCTGGCTGCCTGGGAAAGCAGTGGGAAAGCTGATGCAGGTGGTCCAAGCTTAGACTCGGTAAAGTAGGAACGAAGATGGATGATGTCTAAAGATCTGAGGGCACTCTTCAAGGGGTAGAGGAGATTGGGTTTAAGGCTAACAGTAACATGAGTGGTCCATTTATATCTCATTTAATTAGGGGGGCGAGAGGAGTCCAGAATGATGACTCTCATTTTCTGGAGTCCACTTCCATCTCTAGCACCTAGAAAGGGTGTGATTGGGCAGTGTCACTTCTCCTCTCTGCATCTCCTTCCCGTCATCTCTTAAGTTTCCCCAATGTGACTGCAGAACCATTTTCAACAGTGATTGATAATGACCTTCATATCATTTACTTCTAAGGTATATAGCAGATCCTCAATAAATATTGGGCAAATAAATGAAGGGACATTGGTCAGCCACCTCTCATTTCTTATGCAGGTCCAATTCCCGGTTAGGTGCACGTTAGCATATTCGGTCTCTCTTATCTGCAGCTGACTGATGGGAATATTATCTTCAGATGACTAGACCAGTTAAAAGTGGAAATCAAACCTTAGAGTGTGTGTGTCATAATGGTCCCCATATTGCACTGGGACCCGAGAACTCAGGTTTTATTTCCTGTTTCGCTGTTATCTTGCTTTATTTTATGCAAGAGAAAATCACTACAGAGCTTTATATCAATATTCATGCCTGTAAAATATAGAGGCTAATGCCAGATCCTGACTTAAGTTTTAAGGTTGCTGTTATTAACAAGATAATAGCTTTTAAGCATCTAGTGTTTATAATAGATCATTCCCCTAAGGGCTTAAGGGTGGTTGTCATTGGGGGTGGGCTAAGGCAGAGAATAGAAGCCCCTGAAGAGCTTTTTCAGAGCGTCTGTGTCCTGACTGTGGTCTTACTGCCGTGGGGATGTGGGCTGGACCCGTGGGGTGGGCTACGGCTGTCCTGGGAATCCCTCAGCTCATTCCGGGGGAGAGACCCTGCTCTGCAGTCTCCTGCAACATGGTCTTCTCTTGTTTCAGAAATGCCGGATGTAAAACCAAAGCTACAACTGGTAAGAAGCCCATCCCAGTTCAAGGGAAATGTATGGATATTGGTAATGCTGTTGACAAAGGCTACATTTTAGGGTCGACACTGTGAAGTCACACTGCTGTGGAATCAGGGGATTGGTGTGTCCTGAACAGTAGAAAGGAAAGCTGGTATCAGATGGTGGATTGAAGGAAACACTTCATTATGCACAAGTATCCAGGTATACTTGTGAGATGAACTGCTAGCAAAGCAAAAGTGAGATGAACTTCTAGCAAAGCAAAACTTTACAGAGTTCATGGATTTTGTGATTTTGCCGTAATGAATAAATACTTTTTTTTTTACAATTTTCTTATTGTTTTTAAAAAGTAGTTATTGCCCGAGCGGTCGGGCAAGTGTCAGAATGTGCTCAGCATACCCTGTCCCCGTAGATAGTTCAGGCTTGGCCCATGTGGGATTTATGAATCCTGCATCACTGAGTCTGATTTAATGAGTTTTGCTCCGGTGCAAAACAAAGTTAATACAGGTACTGCCCAGGGCTGGTTTCATCTGTGCATGAACCAGACCTAAATGGTCTACATTTGAGGCTATAATGGTGAGAGTTGTCCCAGTAAAGTGTCCTGGAACATGCATCTGAGTGCTTCCTCTGAAGAAGATGGTCCTGCTAGGTCAGAAATGCATTAGCAAACCTGAAGAAATAAAGAAGGTTACATTCTGAAATGAGACTTCAAGTTGGTATGGGAAAATTTTATTTCATCTTGGAAAGCAAGGATTTTTCATATAACATTCATTCAACAAATATGTATTGACTATCTGCTATGTGCTAGGCACTGTTCCAGGTAGAGGTGACACAGCAGTGACTAGAACTGAGATCTCTGCCCTCCTGGGCTTACATTCCTCTGTGCATGTGTGTATGTACGTGTGTATTTTGGGGGGCATACAACACAAAAAATGGTAGTCCGTGGCTGCGGTCTTGTGTGTGGTGTTCAGGGCTAGACTCAACTAAGGTGGCATTTGAGTAAAAACCTGAGCGACAGTCACACAGATAATCTGGGGGAAGAGGATTGCACACTTTTGCGTGTTGCTTGGGGAAAAAAAAAAAGAATTGCCCAGCAGTCAGGCAGTCAGAGTTGTTTTGTACTGAATGGGAGTGAGGTCCTTCCTGCATTCCTGTATAAATTCTGCGAGGCAGAATTTCAAATGTAGTCTACAGCTATTTGACTCTGTAAAGTGCACAAAGAGCTTTTTTTTTTTTTGCGGTACGTGGGCCTCTCACTGCTGTGGCCTCTCCCGTTGCGGAGCACAGGCTCCGGACGCACAGGCTCAGCGGCCGTGGCTCACGGGCCCAGCCGCTCCACGGCACGTGGGATCTTCCCGGACCGGGGCACAAACCCGTGTCCCCTGCATTGGCAGGCGGACTCTCAACCACTGCGCCACCAGGGAAGCCCCACAAAGAGCTTTTTTAATTGCAGTCTCTAAAATGTGTGTAGATGCATACATATAACACTTGCACGGACTAAATTGGTCTCTACCCGTGTCTATACCTGCTTTGGTGTGGAAAACCACTTGCTGATTTGTGGATGCAAGCAGGCCAGATTTTCGTTTCTGCAGAAGAAAGCCTGAACCATTCTGATATCTTGGAAGAATGAGCATCTCCCTGGTCCGGGGATTCACCTGGAGCTCCTTTGGATTCTTTGACTTCTGAAATTAGGAGGGAGCGGCAGCTAGCTAGATTAGCTCTCTTGAGGACCTGAAAGGGGCGGGTGAGAGCAGTGTTGGGCCACTTGCAAGGAGTAGTGAGTGAGTCAGAGTCACGGGGAGGAGAGCTTCTTGGTCAGTATTCGTTGTGGATTAATGTTAGGACCAGTCGGTGCATATTCTCTCTCTCTCTCTCAACAGTGCTGTGCTTAACCCTTGCCACTGGCCAGGTAGATTAGGAGGGAGGACCTAGCAGGTCTGGAAGGGAGAGCTGATCCTACGGTGGGGAGACCGCCAACCCAAAGTGAAAAATGCTTGCTCCAGCCTCCCTTGGACAAGATCCGGGCGTGCTGTACTTGTTGGGTGTGACCTGCCTGCCGTTTGTGTGCGAAGAGCTGGAGTGTGGGAGTGAGTGTGTGCTGCACAGCGGCTGCTGTAGTTGGGATGGGGCTGCAGATTGACCTTCGCCTCTTCAGCAAAGTGCTCATTTGTTGTATAAAGATTCGAATGGGGTGGGGGTGGGAAGGAGGGAACGGAGCATGTTTGTGGAAAGAGGACAGGAACTGGGTGCCCTGGGGTGAGCTTCTTTGACTCCCTGGTTCTCAGTTTCGTGAGCCTGTACAATGAGAATAATGATATTATGCAGCTACCAAGCTCTGTTGGGGAATAAAACGAGATAACGGTGCGTGAGCGCACCTGGTGTAGCACTGTAGCTGTAAGTGTGCCTTTATAAATGGTTTTTCCTTAGAAGGTCTTTATTGGTGGAAGGTTGTTCAGCCATACAAATGACACGCGGCCTTTTGTCAGGAAGTTCCCCCAAATTAGCATTATTCACATTTGAAGTCACATGCTTCCTAAATTTCATCGCCCAGATAATTTCATTTTAATACCTTCCCCACTGCACCCCAAGGGAACCAGTGAACAATTTACTGTTGACAAATAAAAGATAGTGTACTGTGAAAGCGACAGGCCCGAATCAGCAGGAGAGCTTACATTTCTGCTTCCTGGCTGTCATTCAGTGATGGAAATATTATAGAACGTTTAATACTATATGTACTAGAACAACATGCAATTTTGAAGAAGCAACCTCATGACATTTCAATTTATTTTACAGAAAAGACTGATGGTCCTGTTGAAGTTCAGAGATTGGATGTTTTTCACTAAGGACAATTTAGCATATTTAGGATTTCCCTTCCAGTGTTCCCTTTCAGGCTTGACCCTTTGACGTTTAGGTGAAGGTCCCCCCAAGGCTGCTCACCAGAGTCACTTCTGCCATGTGGACCATCAACATCTCGTAATAAAGAGACAATAGGGTATAGTGGTGAAGCATACAGAGTGTGTGCCTTTGTTTTCCCATCTGTAAAATGGGAATAACAATAGTGCCTACCTCCTTGGGTTGTTGCGTGGATTAAATCATTTAATGTATATAACACTAAGAACAGTGACCGACGCGTAGTAAGCACCATGTGAATGTTTGCTACTATTGTTATTACTTAAGCCCTCATCACTGAGATTAGATTGGCCTAGAGGGTCTCTGTCTAAAGCAAAAGTCTGAAGACAGTCTGGATTCTGTTAGAGGGAGGAGAAGGTGGTAAAGGAGTTCCGCTCAGTAAGTAACCGACAATATCTGCCGCCTGGCAAAGCCCTTCAAGTCCCTTCAAGACCCAGTTCAAACGTCCACCCTCCCTGCCTTCCCCACCCTTCTCCGTAAACCCAGCAGATAATTCCCGCTACGATCTCAGCGCTTTATCCAGTAAGTTCCTGGATTATGGCATTTATCACACGCGTCATATTATGTGTTTATGGGTCTGTCTCCCTCACGGACCATGGCCTCCTGGAGGTGAGGGACTGGTGTAATCTGAGTACAGTGTCTTGGTACACAGTAGGCGCTCAATTTGTGCCTGTGCAGTGGCTGACGG
This sequence comes from Leucopleurus acutus, assembly GCF_964270905.1. NCBI lineage: Eukaryota > Metazoa > Chordata > Mammalia > Artiodactyla > Delphinidae > Leucopleurus > Leucopleurus acutus. The sequence goes on along the minus strand of NC_139148.1, from coordinate 119,262,086 downwards.
TAGCCGGGCAGGCCATTTCTCTTTCAGGGCTGTCCTTCCTTGTGGTCACTGCCTTCCCCAGACGATTAGACGAGAGCCAGCCCCGAGTGGCCGTGATCTGCTGCTTGGCCGCTGAATGAAGTGATCGTCCCAACCACAGTGGGCCGGGGCGTTGCTGCGGCAGAAAGGAGGAGAAGAGGCACTTAGAATGACAGTCCATCTTCCCTTCCTGCAGCGGGGGTGTGGGTGCTGCTCGCTGCCGCCCCTCCAGCTGGACTGAGCTCGTGGAGGGCAGAGCTGGTGTCTCTGTGGCCTTCCCAGGGGCCCCTAGGCACACCTAGCTGTTGCTCCTCCTGTGTGCTCACTGCTAACATGTGACATCTCTGTTGAAAGAAGGGATTTTATTGCATAATAAATAACTGATAATACTACATCAGTCATGCTGTATTTGCCTTGTCTGTTCCTCCCTAGACTGTGAGCCACAGGAGGGCAGGGACTCTGTTGGTTCTGCGGAGCAGCCTGGGGTCAGTGGTTGGTGGATGAGTCAGTAACGGAGGCGCTTTATCTTCCTGCTGCTGCGTCAGTAGTCTGCCCCAACGCTGTGGAAAAGCGTATCCCGCTCCTTGTTTTCTGTTTGTTTCAACTTGCAGCGAACCGTGGAACCCTTCTCTCCCGCTGGGCACCTGGTCCATAGGAGGGGTTCAGTGAACGCTTGGTGAATTGAATGGCGCTTGAAAGCAGCACGGCCTGAGGGTACTCCTACTTTCTGGGTGTACCTGGGGGCAGGAATACAGATCAGCAACCTTTTATACAGTACTCCCTGGAGGAGGGGTCAGTGTGCCAGCCTGTGCAGTTTAGAAGTGGTCGCAGCGGTGACCACACCCGGTCACACAGTCACCAGCTAAATCAGGCTGCCCCGTCGTGCACCATCTTCAACTGCATCTGGAGTTGGATGTCCAGCCCGTTGTAAGGCTGATGCACATATGGTGGCCAAATCGTGTTGGAGATCCTCTACTTGAGAAGTTAAGGAAGTATATGATATCTGTTAGAATGAGATTCTTCATCCGGAGAGAAACAGAACTAAGAAACAAAACATTTAACCCCCAGTATTTCAGAAAACTCAATTTCTTTTTTTTTTGTTAGTTACTTATTAGTTAGTTATTTATTTAATTTTAAGTTTTGGCTTTGTCGGGTCGTAGGTGCAGCACACAGGATCTTTGTTGAGGCGTGCGGGATCTTTCGTTGCGGCTCACGGGCTTCTCTCTAGTTGTGGCGTGCGGGTTTTCTCTTCTCTAGTTGTGGTGCCCAGGCTCCGGGGTGCGTGGGCTCTGTTGTTTGCAGCACGCAGGCCCTCTAGCTGAGGTGCGTGAGCTCAGTAGTTGTGGCGCGCGGGCTTAGTTGCCCCATGGCACGTGGGATCTTAGTTCCCTGACCAGGGATCGAACCCACGTCCCCTGCATTGTAAGGCGGATTCTTTACCACTGGACCACTGGGGAAGTCCCAGAAGACTCAATTTCTGAGGATTCTGGATAATAGAAGTTTTGCAGTGGCCACCCAAGCTTGGAGCAATTTGTGCATGGAGTACCCTTAGGGAACATCAGTTCTAGAAGGTCATCATTTAGCTGAGTGCCCAGCATTGGTGCCAGTCTTTGCAAGGAATTTCATACATCGATAAGGCCTGGTCTCGGTCCCCAAAGAGGTTGCATTCTCATTGATCTCAGGAGGTTATATCTGAAACGGCAGTGAGCAGCTTGGAAGGATAGAAACGCTAAAGCTGAGCTGTCCGTTCTGTGCACTAGGTGGGCTACATCGGGGGAGGCTCTGTGAGGGGGAAGGTCTGGGATGAGAGCAGCCAGGGGAGTCGGAAGTGCAGTCCAGGTGGGGGCAAGGGGAGACAGGGATGGAAGTAAAAATGATTGTGAGGTGTTGGTGATGGGTCCAGCCTGACAGGAGCTTCATTCATTCGTCAGGTGAAACTTATTCGATCAGCTGCTTTGAGCCCGGCCCTGTGCTGGATACTCGGGAACAGAGACACACAGGACGTGGTCCCTGCTCTTGGTACTATGGGGACACCCAGGGAGTGCGTTCCTTTACTCATCAGCCATTCATGGTTTCATCAAGCATCTCATAAAGGTCTCATTTGGGTCTCACTCAGTGCTGGATGCTGGGCATACAAAAATAAATATGACTAGTCCAGGACACTTGCATCTTCTAGGTAGACACATATTAAAACATACAATCTGCCATTTGCCATTTGCCAAGTGCTCTTTCACACACAAGGCAGGTTGAATCCTCAGCAATCCTGAGAAGTTGTTTGCGTTATCCCCATCTCACAGATTAGAAAACTAAGGCGCAGAGGAGTTAAGCGATTTGCCTATGTTCACACTGCTAGGAAGCAGCTGAGCTGGGACATGATCCAACTTCTGTACGTTTTTATTTATGTCCTGGAATCACAAGACTGCCCGACTCAGAACTGTATGAGCAGAAATAAAGTTTGAAATCTGATTGTAGAAAGAGGTGTGCGCACCTTTTCCTAAAGAAATGAAAGAATGATTTCTCTGAATGGGAAAACTGCTGTCAACTCAGGTAAAGTTATGAAAAGTTTGAAGACGTGTAATGGGAGGGTAATAAAAATAAGAGGGGACCACGTCTGGGTGTGTTGCTTCACTAGTCCACTGTGAGATGCCCCACTTGGGTTGGCCATCATTCCCTGCTATTCTTTCTTGCCTAGGAGTGCAGATTCAGTTATGGAATCCTTCCAGACTGACTCCTGAGGACTAAGACAGTCTTAATATTTGGAGAGGACTTTGCTTAAAAATGAGAGCTTATCAGACCTTAACCCTAACCCTTCCATTCAAAACTCTCCCCATTCACACCACTCTCAGGATTGTTGTGCTCTGTTTCTTTCCCAAATAACCCGTGCTAGGCTGCCGACAGACAAGCCGATTAGCATCATGGAATATTGACCATAGAGTTCAATGCTCTATAAAGTAAAACTATTGTGAAAAAAGTCACTTATGGTATCTTGTCACTTGCATGTGTCAATTCTTGATCTTGCTGGCTTGCAATTTATAAATGTATTTTTTTTTGCGGTACGCGGGCCTCTCACTGTTGTGGCCTCTCCCATTGCGGAGCACAGGCTCCAGACGCGCAGGCTCAGCGGCCACGGCTCACAGGCCCAGCCGCTCCGCGGCACGTGGGATCCTCCCGGACCGGGGCACGAACCCGCGTCCCCTGCATCGGCAGGCGGACTCTCAACCACTGCGCCACCAGGGAAGCCCTATAAATGTATTTTTAAAAAGAAAGACTGTTAGGTGGTTTGGGTGGTAGATTTCTCTCTCTCTTTCCTTCCTCCCTTCCCTCCCTGCCTCCCTTCCTTCTTTCCTTCCTTCCTTCCTTCCGCTGAGTCAGTAATTTTAAGATAAGGAAAGAGATATATAAAGGATTTGGAACACTAATGTGCAGTTTAATCCCTCATTCTTTCCTGAAAACAGAGGACAGAGTAGGGAGATAACTGGAATGGGTTTGTGGCCAAGAATGAAAGAAAGAAATTAACTGTGATTACAGACCTCACACCCAAATTATGCAGATTGAGACCACACGAAACACATGGTATAATGTTTTTCTAGGCATGGTTCACTTGATCTTTCTTTAAAGCACTTAGATCTGAAGCTGACTGGAGAAGTTATGTCTCTGGTAATGACATTCTGGACCTGCCCACCTCGAGGTTTTCATGGAGAGTGTCAAACTTTGCAAGAGTGCACGAATTCCTGGTGTGACCAGGTGGTGTGGAGTGTGAGCCTGTGGCTCTGCATTTGTGATGGGATTGTTGGCGTGTTAGCGTGAAAATATCAACACCTGTACAGTACTCAGCAACGTTCTCTGGGGCCGTTAGATCCGAAGGTATAGAAACATTGATGGGTGTGGAAGTCTCCCCTGGCAGTCTGGTGTCAGTGATGGCCCTCACATCCTTTCTTTCCATTTTCCATGTCATCGCCCTAAACTCGGTGACCTCAGAGATCAACCCAGCATTCTACAGTTGGAAGGGACTGAGGCCTGGAGAAGGTGAAGGACTTTTCCCAGGTTTTTTGGTGTGGCAAAATGAGCTTCTGGAGTTGCTTTCCATTGCTTGTGTATCATTTGCTCTTTAAAACAATTGGATGAGGCAAGTGGGGCAGTTTGTTTTGTTCCATTGTATAGAGGAGACAGTGGAGAGCCACAGAGGTTGCACTGCTTGTTCAGGGTCCAAGAGATAGCGGCATAGCTGGGACTAAAGCCCAGATCTTCTGATTAAACCAATGTGCAGTTTAATCCCTGCATAATGCCTCTGAATCCTTTTCTTTCAGAACAGACATTTCCGTTGTGTGGAGTTTGGCAAAGTACTTCCTACATCATTTTTTGACACTACTATTCATTGGCTCTTGCAAATTGTCTTAGATTGGTAATTAACTATTTAAATTGGTATGTATTTTGTTTCTCTCTCTTAGTCCATTCGAGCTGCTATAACACAGTGCCACAAACTGGGTAGCCTATAAACAACAGACATTTGCGTCTCACAGTTCTGGAGCCCAGAAGCCCAAGATCGGGGTGCCAGCATGTTTGGGTGAGGGTCCTGTTCCGCGCTGCCGATGCCTTGCTTTGTACTCATGGCAGAAGGAGTGCGGGAGCTTTCTAGTGTCTCTTTTATAAATAAGGGCACTGACGCCATTCATGAGGACTCTGCCCTCGTGACCTAATCACTTTACAAAGGCTTCACCTAAAACTCTCACCTTGGCGGGCATTTGATGGCAGCAGAAAAACGCACAACCTAAAAGTTGTGAGTTATGTTTTATTTGGGGACCTTACCGAGGACTGACCCTGGGAGACAGCCTCTCAGACAGCTTGAGGAAATGCTCTGAGGAGGTAAAGGACGAGCCAGGATATATAGGAGTTTTTGCTGGAAAAAAAACTTATAGGGGCATCAAAAGATTACTGCTAATCGCTAAAAACAGACATTTCAAGTGAATGATTTTAGTGTCTGTCTTAGGTAGGGGAAGTTGCCCGAGTCTGGGCTCACTGAAATTATTCCTTAGATACGCATCTTAACCCTCCAGGGCCAGTATCCTGCTTTTCCTCCATCCTGAATTCTTCTCAGGCGCACCATGCGTTGGGGTAAGAGGCTGCAGTGGCTGGTGGCTTGATGGCTGGCAGCATTCCTTGCTAACTGGAACGGCAGGCTGCAATTTTTGTCCCCAGCTTTAAGTTGTGAACATATTCAGACCACAGCACTAACTATACTATAATCTGAGGACTGGGGATAGACAGGTTTTATACCTCTTGAATCCCCCTTAATACCTAGCACATAATACACACTTGATGAATGTTTGTTGATTGACTTGATAGTAGAAATCAACGGGGCGGGGGGTGTTGGCATATATCTAATATAAATCTGGAAATTAATGTGTCTTTTGGTTCTTGGAGCAGGGTAAAAAAAAATCACGGGTAATAAAATTTCCAAGTCTCCTAGCCTAATCAGGTGTTATATAAAATTTGTATCTTGATTTGAGAAAATCTGTGACTGCCGGCAGATTCTGACTGTTGGAACATGAATATACAGATTAATTTGTGGTTGCAGCGTTCTGGCATAGGGCTGGTGGAAAACCGTCTAAATTATCCCCAGAGCTTTACGGCGTCTGCCAATAGTGAACAAGTTGATCTTGTTTCTCCTTTAAAGATTGCTGTCTTTAGGACTTTGTGCAGAGGTTCACTGAGTAATGGTCTACTCCGAAAACGAGGACCTTGAAAACCAAGGAGGGATCAAGTACCTGGTTTGTGCTACGAGCCAAGAAAGCGGAAGTCCGATTAAGCAAGGGTGGAAAATGGAGAGAGGGCGGAGAGGAAGGAAGAAATGGCAAGTGTAGGCTGCGCGAGCAGGAGTCTGGCACAAGCCCCGTGTGGAATCGGGACAAGGCTCCTGCGGGCCTGGTTCATTGTCCTTTCCTCACATGGCCTGCTGGCCAGAAAGAGTTAAGGAGTCCCTTTGCTAGGGCTGGCCTTCAGCCCTGGTGCAGAACTAGCCCAAGAACCATCAGATTAATCGCAGAGAACTTTCTACTCAGATTGGATTTGGGTCCTGATATTAAAGAGTAAAAGAAAAATAACCATTTCAAAACCGTTTCCACTGTTTATGAAGGTGTATGGGATTTTTATAGACCAGTAGGGAATTTTATACCAATAAAATAGAAATACAGAGTCATATCTGAGTTCTTATGTTGGAATCATATCTTGTTGATTGAAGTTAGTTTTAAACAACTGTATTTGTTGAGGACCCACTGGGGGCAAAACACATCCTAGGTATGCTTTTCGGGTTTTTTTTTTTGTTCTGTTTTTTGATGGCAGGAAAGAGAGTACCAGTCACATTGAGGTGACGTGAATGTTTAGAAAGGAAAATAATAGAACAATGCATTTCACCCTTGAAAAGTTTATGAATCAGCTGCATATGTCAAAGCAATATCATAATCACAATGTAGGGAAGATAATTCATTGTTTCCTTGTATAAAGTCATTAGCATCCTAACTTATTCATTCATTTGGAAATCACACATTGACAAGGAAACAATTAGCGCACTCTTTCGCAGGACTGGGATGGGACAGGGCCTCAGGAAGCTGTTGACTCATGGGCAGCCTGAGTTGTTAGTAATGCCTTATATATTTTAGAAAAAGCATTGGGGGTATTCTCTGCGCTCCCACACGGCGCAACCAAAAAAAAAAAAAAAAAAAAAAGCATTAGATTTAGATATGAAATTGAATGTTTTCTTTTTACAAAATAAAAGTCACTATGAAAGGGCATAAGGAGACCAGCAGGTAGACAAACAAGGCAACAAGGCAGAGCTTGGATTGGGGCATGGGGTCTATAGACACCCCGTTTCTGCTGAAGGCAGGTCGTCGTCTATCTCAGGGCTGCGTTAGAACCTCAGACAGAAGCTCTTCATAGGCTGTCTCCTCCCCCCACTCTTTTGCACTTATTTCTTTCACAAGCTTTTTCCATATCCTTTGGGGACTCTGTTGTACAAGCTAAGAGAAATTAGGCATCTAATAATAGTCTTCTTAAGGAGGAGAATGGAGCACAGTCTGGAATTTGCATTTTCACACATTCCTAATAAGGATTCTTCTTTTAAAAATAGCCCTGAGAGTGGATCCTTACTCCTTCCTCAAGCTTGCATTGGGCACCCACTGTCAGCTATGGGGACACAAAGATGAATGGGACGCACCCTGCTTGCCAGGAGCTCACAATCTAGTAGGCCCCATGCGATGAGGCACACGTAAAGACACCATCAAGGGCCCATGGGGATTCAGGGCAGGAGGAAATTGATTCCTGCTGGGAGGCTCCTGGAAGAGGGCACTGGGAGCTGGTCCTTGACAGCTAGGTGGGATCTGGGGGAGGGCAGAGGGGGCAGTCAAAGGGTTGAGAAGGCATGTGACATGGTGGCTGACAGTGAGAAGTAGGTTTGTCTTGGGCGATAGGGAAAGGCAAGAGTATAGGAAGGGAAGTGATGGGAGGTCCGGTTAGTGATGTAAGTTGAAGCTAGATTGGTAAGGACAGCCTTGGATGTCAGGCCAGTGTTTCGGACTTTATAGGCAGTGCTGAGACACATGCAGAGGATTAGCTAGGCAGCCTCGCAAACAGCTGTTTACAGCATATCATGGCAAGAAACATGACAGAAACGAGTGAGAAGTGGTTGGAAGCATGGAGGAGGGAGCCACTAAGCTGCTGAGGTGGGGAAGCTGAGGCACGGTCACCCAGGCGTCACCCAGGGGATGACATTTAGCTGAGTCTTGGGTGGATGTGAGTTCTCCAGGGAAGGATTTGGGGAATGGCATTCCAGGCGGAAGGAACAGCAACTGCAAAGTCCCAGAGGTCTGTGAGAACATGCCATGCTGGGGACTGGAGATGACTTCGGCGTAGAGCAGGCAGCCATATGGGAAGAGGGTAGAGACCAGATGGCAACAGAGCCGGTAGGTCTGGCTGAGCAGCTTGGACTTAAAGGCCAAGTGCAGAAAGGAGGCCTGATCAGACTTGTGGTTTAGAGACATCACCCTCACAGTGGTAAGGATGGTGCATTGGCACAGATGAGAAAAGCTTGGCTTTCTGGGAGGGGAAGCCGTGGGCCTGAAACGCGTAAGCAGTGTTTGGGGCCTAGAGTCCAGGATAGACTTGAAGAGTTGACTGAAAGGATTTAGGGGAACGGTTTTTGTACTTTTAACTAACACTGTAGTTTTAGCAACAGAACTCTGGTTTCAAAGGAAATCTTATAGGAGCTCCTCCCTGCCGCCCAGTAAGGGAAACTGGCCTCCTGCTGGGCCGGTTGGGCGCGAGCAGGCAGGTGGGTCTGGGGGCAGGCAGCCTGGTCTGTTTCAGAGGCCCTCACCGCTCCCGGGGGCTCTCTGGTGAGGTGTCCGGGATATTCTTTGATACCCAGGGTCATCATAGATCCCAAATCATTCTGAACAATTGTTCGGGCTCCAGTCAGGCTGAATTTGTGAAAGGGGTCTCGGAGATCTAGGAAGAAAGCCTTGGGTAAAAGAGGTATGTAGGCCAGAGAGAAGCAAGGTGAGCCGGGGGTAGGGCCTCTGCACGAGGGCGCCTAGGCCTGGGGCTGAGTGGAACTGAAGTCCAGACAGTGCTCTTCCAGATGGGGACCTTTTTCTGATTCACACCGGGATGCACTGGATATTTGGGAAAACAGTGTGAAGAGGGGGTGAGAAGCAGGAGAGAATTTAGGAGTTGGAGTTGGATTCAAGTCCCTGCCCCACCCTTACTAGATGTGTGACCTTACATAACTTCCCTAACCTCCTGGAGCATCAAGTTCATTATCAACCGAACACAAAATAATACTAGTATCCCCTTCAGAGGTATTTTATGAAGATGAAAGCAGAGAATTTGTGTAAAGTACCTGCCACGTATTAAGTGACGGAAACATTTTGCCTATTAATGTTCTTATTTGGAATCAGAAGACTGTCTACTCAATGACAGCGGTGGCTTCAGACTTCATATCTTGATAAATTTCTCTTTACTGAGAGAGAACGCCTCTCAGTTCAACAACATGAGCATCATTTATTTTTAGTTACGTCATATAAGGGGAATTCAAGGAATTAACACCAGCCCTGTTTTAGAAAAGATGACAAGGAAATATCAGTATTTCAGATATAAAAATGATATGAAGAATAATCGAGTGAACACTGATGGACCTACCACTCAACAAAATATGACTGATACACTCGAAGCCCCTTGTGTATCCCTCACTGATCATATTCCCCTCCCCCATGCGTGGAAGTTATTAGGATCCTGACTTAGGCATGAATACTTCCACTCATGTTTTTATATTGCTATTACATTTGGGACTAGCTGGAAAGAAGATATCATTTCTTTTTTATTTGGTTGTTCTGGGTCTTTGTTGCGGAGGCGGGCTCCTTAGTTGTGGCATGCAAACTCTTAGTTGCGGCATGCGTGTGGGATCTAGTTCCCCGACCAGCGATCGAACCCGGGCCGCCTGTGCTGGGAGCACAGAGTCTTAACCACTGCACCACGAGGGAAGTCCCTGTTATCATTTCTTTTTTGTTACATTTTTACTTTATGTAGACATCTTCTTACTATATTTTTTCTTCTGCAGCTCACTTTCTCCCCCTCAACATTTATATTAATATACATTTGTTGTAGTACATGAGGTAGGGAAGTAAAAATGTTATTATTTATTATGGAGAAGACCATTACCTTTTTATTGTAAAATACAGAGTTAATATTTTTTAAATAGTAAGGATATTGGAAGTTGACTTTCTATAGGCTTTAGGCAGCAAGTGACTGAGTTTTGGGAATTTGAGCTGATATACCTCCAGGCCAATCATAAGTATAGGGTGCCAATACGTGCATGTTACTGAACCTTGATTGGGTGGCTAGATGGATGAAACTTCCAGAATTTTGTCTACACAACACTCGTCTGGATTTAGAGACTTGGGATTTTGACTATTAAGTATGAAACTTTCATGAAAAATAGTTCAGTTTACTCGTGGTCTTAAATGGAACACCATGCATCTTTAGACTGTGCGCTCACATTTATTCATTTGAGCGTGAAATAGTATCCTGGTTTTCATTTTGAACTCTAGAGTCTTGTATTTGTGAAGTATGATGTCTTCTCTTTAAGTGTAATTGTTTGGTTTTTGAAAGGGTAGATATTTGTAGTTTATATTCTGGTAAAGTTGTGTTGTTATTCTTTGCAAATCATTACTCCACAGCATGTACATTTTATTGTTTGAGAGGACACCTATTTTTTTAAAAAAAAAAAGCAGTTTATGGCATGTACGTTATAACCTTTTCCCTCATTTTTTTTTCTTTTTTTTTTTTGGCCGAGACACGCGGCATGCGGGATTTTAGTTCCCCGACCAGGGATCGAACCCTTGCTCCTTGAAATGAAAGCATGACGTCCCAACCACTGGACCACCAGGGAAGTCCCCTTCATTCTTGCTAAGTGGAATCTGTCTGACTCTGTGGGCTGATGAATGATGCCCTATTTATCTTCTGGATCAAACGTGTGGCTGATCAGAGCAGATACCACTTATGGGCTCTGAGATCACCAGCTGAGATGCCAGAGACATTGGTGGTCAGAATGTTTATCATTATGTATCACTCGTGAGAGGTCATGGCCAGTTGGGGTTTTGACACCTGGTCGTGTATTTGGTGTAATCCCTTTGTTGGTTGTAACTTATCTGGGACACTGATATTACCACATCCCTGAGTGAGATGTCCTCATTCTTCCGGTGTCACCATCATTCATATCTCAGACATTGGTTAACAGAAAGATGCCCAGAGCGAGTTGAGATGATTGACATTGACTGAGTTTCTACTCTGCTCTAATTAATGTCGTGTTGACATATCGGCTTGACGCGTGTGCGCGCACGTTCGTATGTGAATGTAATTGCTGACTTGACATTTGCTTATCTTCATATCTACAATTAGAATATATTTTCTCTTAATGTTTAGATTAAACCTGCCATTTTCCCATCAGCATTTTATTATATGCCAGCTAGTCTGCCAAGTACAGACTGTTTAGAGATTATTTTACCCTTGAAGAGCTGACGGTCCAGGAAGGCAGATAGACCGTATACTTTGGCAGGTTCTTTAATTGAGTTATGTGCAGTGTATTAGAGGAACACCAGAGGAAGGAAGTGTTAATGTATAAAGGATAATGGCTCAAGGGAGCCTTTTCCGAGGAGCTGATATTTGATATGAGTCTTGGTGGACGAGTAGAAGTTTTCCAAATTGGAATGCAGAGGGCACATCACTTGCCAAGATGCAGAATCACAAAAGAGGATGGTGAGTTTGGGAAGCATGTGGCTGAGATAAGAGGGAGGCTGAAAATGTAGGCCTGGGTCAGATTCTAAAGAATCGCATGTGCCACACAGGGAGCCTGGCCATTTTCTCTTAGGCACCGGCGGATTGGTAGAGAGTTTTCTACGGGGAAGTGGAATGTTCGGATTGGGCTTTAGGAAGAGCTCTCTGCTGGCAGCTTGGAGGAACTCTAGCCGAGTTCATGTTGGATGGGGAGCCCCATTATGATCTGGTCTAATGCACAGAGCTTGGCGCTACATCAGAAAGACCTGCGTTTGAGTCCTTGTTTTACTACTTCCTAGCTGCGTGATGTTGATCAAATGATGTAACTTCTCTAGGCTTCAGGTGCTCATCAGTGAAACAGGGATGACGGTTCCTACCTTGCAGGGCTGCTGTGAGCACTGAATAATACCAGGCATGTACCACCTGTATCACACGCCCGGCAAGTGGTAGATTCTCAGGAGATGCCACTTCCCTTCCTATTCTCTTCTTCCATTTGTGCTCCTGCCCCTTCAAACGATGCCTTGGAAGAGTCTATTTTGTTCTGAGATTTTCCCAACAGTGTCTGTCTTGGGTCTTGTTTTCCTCCAGTGGCTTTGTGGTGTTTAGTTCACTTAGCTTTTGACTCCCCACTTGAATTTGACCTAAAGCAGCAGCTTAAGGACCCGGTTCTTTCTCCTCACCTTCATTGATTGTGACCCATAAAGTTCAGAGGCGTCGGCTCATGGACTGCGGTGTACCTTGTCTTGCCTTAGATTTTAAGTTTGTTCCTCATGAAGATGTACAGTAATCTGCAGCCAGGACATTGTTTGATGGCTCTATTTATCGTGTAAAATGCTGAATTTAATCAGGAGATGATGTCCCATTGGATCCAAACCACACTCAGCCACTTTCCTAAAGATGCAGTGATTTACTTGCTATAAATCCTCTGTGTGTTTAATTGCGTTTCAGCACTCCTCTTACTGAGCGTCTGTGATGTCCAAGCCTTTGGGCCAAGTGAGGAGTTGGGAGTTGATTGTGACCTGGCCTGTGCCTTCCCACCACTTGCCTTCTGTGGGGTAGAGAGGCCTGTAAACTACATGCTTGAAAGTGAAATTGATTGAGTGATCAATGAAGGAGCAAATGAGCTAGCAAGTGATTGCTGTAGGAAGGCACAGGAGGGGGGACATGCATCAGGAAGGGATCAGAGAAGGGCTTCCCGCAGGAGGTAGCTTTTGACCTGAACCTGGGGAGTTGAGTAAGGGATCTAAAGGTGGAGATGGCAAGGGAAGAGGCCTCATTCCAGGTGGAAAGAACCATGTGAGCAAAGACGTGGTGTGTAGCTAAGGGAAGAGCACGTTGGTCATTGTGGCTGGAGGGTAGATGTATTTGGAGCTGAGGCCGAATAAAGTGGCCAGGGTCCTGGATGGCAACACATACCTGACACTGAGGAGTCCTCGTCATTATTTACAGGTTATTTTATTGTTTTTTTTTCATCACGTGCTTGTTGTAGGCAACCTGAAAATATAGAAACATACAAAGGAGACCACATAACTCACCCAAGGGAAAAACCACTCAAGTTTTTTTGTGAATTCTTTTCAGTGTTTATCTGTGCAAGGGGATCATGCATGTTTAGAACTCTACTATTTATATTTTTTCACCTATCACATTGTGAACATTTTTTGATGTGATTAAAACGTCCTTAAGACATCGTTTGTCATGACTGCATACTGTTCCATCATATGGATGCATTATATTTTATCTGATCATTTTTCTGTAGTTCGCTGTTTAAGAAGTTTATAATTCCGTATATGAGGGCTGTGAGGAATGACCTTGTTAATCTTTCTATTGCCACTGAAGGTTTTTGAGGAAAGGGAGTGACGCTATCCCATTTCAGTTTTAGGAGGATCATTCTGGGGGTACTATGAAAAATAGATTAAAGAGATGTGAGAAATTTGAAGCAGGGAGAACGGGGAGATAGGAGAATATTCCATTAGTGCAGGTAAGACAAGACAAGAGACACACTAAGCAGGTGTCAGTGAGAATGGAGAGGAGGTGACAAATGACAAGGACTCCAGGCAGGCAAATGAACAGGAATTAGGATCGTGGTTTAGCAAAGTGTAGCATCAGAATCACCATTTTGTGAAGAATGATTCAGCCCCGCCCCGTGGCCGGGTGCTGAGACCCTCTGGGGGTGGGCCCTGATTTCTGATAAGCTCCCGTGTGTATTCTTGTGTGCACTAAAGCTTGAGGACCACTTACTTAGGTCTGTGGGCTGTAGGGTGGGGGGCCTCAGTTTGTTGCTGGCTGGGCCTTCTCAACATGGCTGCATCCTCAAAGCCAGCAAGGGAGTCTCCTTGCAAAGGTGATGGGATGTATGTGAGTATGTGTCCGTGATTACATTGCACTGGAATGGAACCTACCCTCAAGGGGTGGGGTTGGTATGAGGGCATGACCCCCGGAGCATGGGCTGATGGGGGCCACCTTAGAGTCTGCCCCTCGCAGCATGTGAGAGGAGTGGAGAGATGGTGACTTCAGTTTTCCACGTGTGACCTTTAAGGTAGTTGTGGGCGGAGGTGGATTCATCATGAATCTAAAGAAGTATCAGCTTCGGGGCCCTGTACTTCTGTGGCCCCTTACAAGGGCGCATGGCTCATTGGCTCATTTTGTATCCATAATTTCATTTTCTGTTTCTAAAAAGAATCTTCTGAATTACATAAACTTCAGGCCTCACAAAACGCAGATCTGCCCCTGCCGGTGGCAGAGGTCAGGTAGGAAGTTAGCTGCTTGGGTCTGTAGCTCAGCAGAAGGTTCAGTCAGCGAGCATGGGTAACCTAGGGCAGTAATGGCAAAGCTCTCCATTACCACCCAGCACAGCAGGTCCCTGGAGCCCCGTTTCAGGTGCTTCCTTTGCTCTCATTGGAGAAGGCTCTGCTGCCCAGGGCTCACCCTGACAGACAGCCCCTAGCTGGGGATTGCATAACCTTGGCCTAGCAGCTGTTAGCAGGAGACGGTCATTCGCAGGGGGAATCCCTGAATCATTATCCCAAGCACTTTCTGAAGAGTGGAGAGGACCAGTTCCAGAAGACTGCTTTTGTATCTGGTCCAGCGTTCTTTGGGAGCTCATGCTAAGCAAGGAGGAGAAAATAGAACTCTCAGGCAGGCATTAGCCATGCCCTCTGCTACCCATCTGTAATCCACTAGGCGTCTGCATCTGCAGAGCAAACATGCCTCTGAAGACGGCTGGGTCCAGGCTCCTGTGTGGTGGCCAGTAAGAGCCATTGAACGTTTCTGCTTTTCTTTCGGTATCCAGGGCTTTCCAAGTTTCTACCCCAGAATAGTGAGTCAGGGAGTCCACCGTTAGCTGCAGTCTCCTGAAGATGACTCATGGAGGACAACCTAACAAGTCAAAGAAGTTGTATCCCTACACTTCCTGCCATCTGAATGCTGGGGGATTCTTTGCCTAAGATGGGGAGTTGAGGAGCTTTCTGTCTAGTAGGTTCGTCTTGGCCATCACTGACCTGCCAGGGTCCTCCATAGAGACACAGAGCTGGACTAGGCTCTAAAGTGTCTCCAGCACTGGGTCCCAACCTGTGAGTCCTGGACCCTAAGAAAGTGGGGGTGACATGAATGCTTCAGGTATGAAATATGCACAGCTAGTATTAGCCCTTGACTCAATGATTAACATGGTCCGTATCTGTGCTGCTGCTTATCAACGTCTGTGCTTACTGTTGTGATGGCAAGTTAAGAACACAGGCTCTGAAATCTGATTGGTTTGAGATTCTCCATCTAGAACACACAAACTATGTGATGTGTGATGATGAAGGACATATTGCTTAATTTCTCCAAGCCTCAGTTTTGTTATCTGGAAAAGGGACATAGTAACAGTTTGTGTACCTCTGAAGGTTGTTGTCAGGCTTAAGTTAGATGTTCCCCAAAAGGGCTTAGAACAGTGCCTGGTACAAAGTAAGTGTCGTATGTGTTAACTTTTATTATTAATAGCATACAAATTTAAAGAACTACTGAATGCATTCTAGCTGTTTCTGGTTCAGTGTTTTCATAATCAGAAGATACTGAAAGTACAGCTGCTGTCATGCTCCTTGAATGAGTACCGAGCTGGGAATGGATGGAGCCCAGGGCCCCTGACTACAGTTGACTCATCATTTTTGCTGTTGCAGATCCTACTCCTTTGTCTCTTAAAGTCTTTGTTTAATGAGAATAAATTGGAAATTTTGCTGTTCTGTTCAGGGCCTGTTGTCATTTAGTAGCCATAGTTTGATATTGGGGTGCTCTCTAATTAGCAAGCAGTGATTGTCTGGGCACTCTCCCCTCAGTTCATATGTCCAGAAGAGCCCTTGTTCATGATTGCTTGCTTCCATGGTCATGTTGTATATTCATCCAACCCTTTCTTGAGACAGTGGATATGTTGTCCTGGATACCTCTCTGTTGCTGATATGGGGTTTTGGTAAACACATCCCTTCATTGATGCTCTTAGAGTGGTTGAGTTATTGCAGGGTTTGTGAGCAGCACAAAATGTTCTGAATAGAAAAAAATCTCATGGCGACTCTAAGCAGGGCTATTTTCGGTCCCCTTGTCTATTCCTGCACACGTGCTTCCTTCCTGTATAGCCAGAACCCCATTTCACTAGCAGTTGTCCTTGGAAGCTCTCTTATTACCAGGATCCAAGGACATGCCCACCAGGGATAGTCAAGCGGCAGCAGATCCTAGGTAAAACGAGAATACTTTTTCTGTGTTTGGTCTTTCCTTAAGGTGGTTCCTGTGCTCATTTCCTAGGAATGTAGTAACAGATTACTATAAATTCGGTGGCTTGAAACAACAGAAACTCATTGTCTCATGGTTCTGGAGGCTAAAAGTCTAAAATCAAGGTGTCGGTAGGGCCATGCTCCCTCTATAGACTCTAGGGGAGAATCCTTGCTTGCGCCTACTAGCCTCTGGTGTTGCCTGCAATCCTTGGCATTCCAATCATGGCTCCTGTCTTCCCAATGCTTCCTCCTCAGTGTGGCTGTGTGAGTCTCCTCTTTCTCTGTGTCCAAGGGTCCCTCTTCTTTTTTTTTTCTGTGACTAGAGGCATGCATTCTTTTTTTTTGGTTTTGTTAGTTTCTGCTTTATAACAAAGTGAATCAGTTATACATAAATATATCCCCATATCTCTTCCCTCTTGCGTCTCCCTCCCTCCAACACTCCCTATCCCACCCCTCCAGGTGGTCACCAAGCACCGAGCTGATCTCCCTGTGCTATGCGGCTGCTTCCCACTAGCTATCTATTTTACATTTGGTAGTGTGTATATGTCCATGCCACTCTCTCACTTTGTCACAGCTTACCCTTCCCCCTCCCCGTATACTCAAGTCCATTCTCTAGTAGGTCTGTGTCTTTATTCCCGTCTTGCCCCTAGGTTCTTCATGACCATTTTGTTTTTTGTTTTAGATTCCATATATATGTGTCAGCATACGGTATTTCTTTTTCTCTTTCTGACTTACTTCACTCTGTATGACAGGCTCTAGGTCCGTCCACCTCACTACAAATAACTCAGTTTCGTTTCTTTTTATGGCTGAGTAATATTCCATTGTATATATGTGCCACATCTTCTTTATCCATTCATCTGTTGATGGACACTTAGGTTGCTTCCATGTCCTGGCTATTGTAAATAGAGCTGCAGTGAACACTGTGGTACAGGACTCTTTTTGAATTATGGTTTTCTCAGGTTATATGCCCAGTAGTGGGATTGCTGGGTCAAATGGTAGTTCTAATTTTAGTTTGTTAAGGAACATCCATACTGTTCTCCATAGTGGCTGTATCAATTTACATTCCCACCAACAGTGCAAGAGGGTTCCCTTTTCTCCACACCCTCTCCAGCATTTATTGTTTGTAGATTTTTTGATGATGGCCATTCTGACTGGTGTGAGGTGATACCACACTGTAGTTTTGATTTGCATTTCTCTAATGATTAGTGATGTTGAGCATTCTTTCATGTGTTTGTTGGCAATCTGTATATCTTTGGAGAAATGTCTATTTAGGTCTTTGGCCCATTTTTTGATTGGGTTCTTTGATTTTTTTGATATTGAGCTGCTTGTAAATTTTGGAGATTAATCCTTTGTCAGTTGCTTCATTTGCAAATATTTTCTCCCATTCTGAGGGTTGTCTTTTTGTCTTGTTTATGCTTTCCTTTGCTCTGCAAAAGCTTTGAAGTTTCATTAGGTCCCATTTGTTTATTTTTGTTTTTATTTCCATTTCTCTAGGAGGTGGGTCAGAAAGGATCTTGCTGTGATTTATGTCAAAGAGTGTTCTGCCTATGTTTTCCTCTAAGAGTTTGATAGTGTCTAGCCTTACATTTAGGTCTTTAATCCATTTTGAGTTTACTTTTGTGTGTGGTGTTAGAGAGTGTTCTAATTTCATTCTTTTACATGTAGCTGTTCAGTTTTCCCAGGACCAGTTATTGAAGAGGCTGTCCTTTCTCCACTGTACATTCCTGCCTTCTTTATCAAAGATAAGGTGACCATATGTGGGTGGGTTTATCTCTGGGCTTTCTATCCTGTTCCATTGCTCTATATTTCTGTTTTTGTGCCAGTACCACACTGTCTTAATTACTGTAGCTTTGTAGTGTAGTCTGAAGTCCGGGAGCCTGATTTCTCCAGCTCCGTTTTTCTTTCTCAAGATTGCTTTGGCTATTCGGGGTGTTTTGTGTTTCCATACAAATTGTGAAATTTTTTGTTCTAGTTCTGTGAAAAATGCCAGTGG
The DNA here is from genome assembly GCF_964270905.1 of Leucopleurus acutus. Lineage (NCBI taxonomy): Eukaryota > Metazoa > Chordata > Mammalia > Artiodactyla > Delphinidae > Leucopleurus > Leucopleurus acutus. Next base: position 119,244,011 of record NC_139148.1, on the reverse strand, counting down.
TAGTTTGATAGGGGTTGCATTGAATCTGTAGATTGCTTTGGGTAGTAGAGTCATTTTCACAGTGTTGATTCTTCCAATCCAAGAACATGGTATATCTCTTCATCTGTTAGTGTCATCTTTAATTTCTTTCATCAGTGTCTTATTTTCTGCATACAGGTCTTTTGTCTGCTTAGGTAGGTTTATTCCTAGATATTTTATTTTTTTTGTTGCAATGGTAAATGGGAGTGTTTTCTTGATTTCACTTTCAGATTTTTCATCATTAGTGTATAGGAATGCAAGAGATTTCTGTGCATTAATTTTGTATCCTGCAACTTTACCAAATTCATTGATTAGCTCTAGTAGTTTTCTGGTAGCATCTTTAGGATTCTCTAGGTATAGTATCATGTCATCTGCAAACAGTGACAGCTTTACTTCTTCTTTTCCGATTTGGATTCCTTTTGTTTCTTTTTCTTCTGATTGCTGTGGTTAAGACTTCCAGAACTATGTTGAATAATAGTGGTCAGAGTGGGCAACCTTGTCTTGTTCCTGATCTTAGTGGAAATGCTTTCAGTTTTTCACCATTGAGGACGATGTCGGCTGTGGGTTTGTCATGTATGGCCTTTATTATGTTGAGGCATGTTCTCTCTATGCCCACTTTCTGGAGGGTTTTTATCATAAATGGGTGTTGAGTTTTGTTGAAAGCTTTCCCTGCATCTATTGAGATGATCATATGGTTTTCATTCTTCAGTTTGTTAATTTGGTTTATCACATTGATTGATTTGTGTTTATTGAAGAATCCTTGCATCCCTGGGATAAACCCCACTTGATCATGGTGAATGATCCTTTTAATGTGCTGTTGGATTCTGTTTGCTAGTATATTGTTGACGACTTTTGCATCTATGTTCATCAGTGATAGTGGCCTGTAGTTTTCTTTCTTTGTGACATCTTTGTCTGCTTTTGGTATCAGGGTGATGGTGGCCTCGTAGAATGAGTTTGGGAGTGTTCCCCCCTCTGCTATGTTTGGAAGAGTTTGAGAAGGATAGGTGTTAGCTCTTCTCTAAATGTTTGATAGAATTCGCCTGTGAAGCCATCTGGTCCTGGGCTTCTGTTTGTTGGAAGATTTTTAATCATAGTTTCAATTTCAGCTTGTGATTGGTCTGTTCATGGTTTCTATTTCTTCCTGGTTCAGTCTCGGAAGGTTGTGCATTTCTAAGAATTTGTCCATTTCTTCCAGGTTGTCCGTTTTATTGGCATATAGTTGCTTGTAGTAATCTCTCATGATCCTTTGTATTTCTGCTGTGTCTGTTGTAACTTCTCCTTTGTCATTTCTAACTTTATTGATTTGAGTCCTCTCCTTTTTCTTGATGAGTCTGCCTAATGGTTTATCAATTTTGTTTATCTTCTCAAAGAACCAGCTTTTAGTGTTATTGATCTTTGCTATCGTTTCCTTCATTTCTTTTTCATTTATTTCTGATCTGATCTTTATGATTTCTTTCTTTCTGCTAACTTTGGGGTTTTTTTGTTCTTCTTTCTCTAATTGCTTGAGGTGTAAGGTTAGGTTGTTTATTTGAGATGTTTGTTTCTTAAGGTAGGATTGTATTGCTATCAAGTTCCCTCTTAGAACTGCTTTTGCTGCATCCCATAGGTTTTGAGTCTTCTAGTTTTCATTGTCATTTGTTTCTAGGTAGTTTCTTATTTCTTCTTTGATTTCTTCAGTGATCTCTTGGTTATTAAGTAGTGTATTGTTTAGCCTCCATGTGTTTGTATTTTTTACAGACTTTTTCCTGTAATTGATATGTAGTCTCATAGCGTTGTGGTCAGAAAAGGTACTTGATACGATTTCAGTTTTCTTAAACTTACCAAGGCTTGATTTATGGCCCAGGATATGATCTGTCCTGGAGAATGTTCCATGAGCACTTGAGAAGAAAGTGTATTCTGTTGTTTTTGGATGGAATTGTCCTATAAATATCAATTAAGTCCATCTTGATAATGTATCATTTAAAGCTTGTGTTTCCTTATTTATTTTCATTTTGGATGATCTGTCCATTGGTGAAGGTGGGGTGTTGAAGTCCCCTACTATGATTGTGTTACTGTCGATTTCCCCTTTTATGGCTGTTAGTATTTGCCATATGTATTGAGGTGCTCCTATGTTGGGTTGCATAAATATTTACAATTGTTATATCTTCTTCTTGGATCGATCCCTTGATCATTATGTAGTGTCCTTCTTTGTCTCTTCTAATAGTCTTTATTTTAAAGTCTATGTTGTCTGATACGAGAATTGCTACTCCAGCTTTCTTTTGATTTCCATTTGCATGGAATATCTTTTTCCATCCCCTCACTTTCAGTCTGTATGTGTCCCTAGGTCTGAAGTGGGTCTCTTGTAGACAACATATATATGGGTCTTGTTTTTCTATCCATTCAGCTGGTCCGTGTCCTTTGTTTGGAGCATTTAATCCATTTACATTTAAGGTAATTATCGATATGTATGTTCCTATTACCATTTTCTTAATTGTTTTGGGTTTGTTATTGTAGGTCTTTTACTTCTCTTGTGTTTCCTGCCTAGAGAAGTTCCTTTAGCATTTGTTGTAAAGCTGGTTTGGTGGTGCTGAATTCTCTTAGCTTTTGCTTGTCTCTGAGGTTTTAATTTCTCCGTCGAATCTGAATGAGATCCTTGGTGGGTAGAGTAATCTTGGTTGTACCTTTTTCCCCTTCATCACTTTAAATATGTCCTGCCAGTCCCTTCTGGCTTGCAGAATTTCTGCTGAAAGGTCAACTGTTAACCTTATGGGGATTCCCTTATGTGATATTTGTTGTTTTTCCCTTGCTGCTTTTAATATTTTTTCTTTGTATTTAATTTTTCATAGTTTGATTAATATGTGTCTTGGCATGTTTCTCCTTGGGTTTATCCTGTATGGGACTCTCTGTGCTTCCTGGACTTGATTAACTATTTTCTTTCCCATATTAGGGAAGTTTTCAACTATAATCTCTTCAAATATTTTCTCAGTCCCTTTCTTTTTCTCTTCTTCTTCTGGGACCCCTATAATTCGAATGTTGGTGCGTTTAATGTTGTCCCAGAGGTCTCTGAGAGTGTCCTCAGTTCTTTTCATTCTTTTTTCTCTATTCTGCTCTGCAGTAGTTATTTCCACTATTTTATCTCCCAGGTCACTTATCCGTTCTTCGCCCTCAGTCATTCTGCTATTGATCCCTTCTAGAGTATTTTTCATTTCATTTATTGTGTTGTTCATCGTTGCTTGTTTCATCTTTAGTTCTTCTAGGTCCTTGATAAATGTTTCTTGAATTTTCTCTATTCTATTTCCAAGATTTTGGATCATCTTTACTATCATTATTCTGAATTCTTTTTCAGGTAGACTGCCTATTTCCTCATCATTTGTTAGGTCTGGTGGGTTTTTATCTTGCTCCTTCATCTGCTGTGTGTTTTTCTGTCTTCTCATTTTGCTTATCTTACTGTGTTTGGGGTCTCCTTTTTGCAGACTGCAGGTTCGTAGTTTCCGTTGTTTTTGGTGTCTGTCTACAGTGGCTAAAGTTGGTTCAGTGGGTAGTGTAGGCTTTGTGATGGAGCGGACTAGTGCCTGTGTTCTGGTGGATGAGACTAGATCTTGTCTCTCTAGTAGGCAGGTCCACGTCTGGTGGTGTGTTTTGGGGTGTCTGTGGCCTTATTATGATTTTAGGCAGCCTCTCTGCTAATGGGTGGGGTTGTGTTCCTGTCTTGCTAGCTGTTTGGCGTAGGGTGTCCAGCACTGTAGCTTGCTGGTCGTTGAGTGGAGCTGGGTCTTGGCGTTGAGATGGAGATTTCTGGGAGATTTTCGCCGTTTGATATTACGTGGAGCTGGGAGGTGTCTGTGGACCAATGTCCTTAACTTGGCTCTCCCACCTCAGAGGCACAGCCCTGACGCATGGCTGGAGCACCAAGAGACTGTCATCTACATGGCTCAGAATAAGAGGGAGGAAAAAAAAGAAAGAAAGAAAAGCATAAAATAAAGTAAAATAAAGTTATTAAAATAAAAATAATTATTAAAAAACTTTTTTTTAAGTAATAAGAAAAAAAAAGAAAGAAAGAAAGACGAGAGCACCCAAACCAAGAAACAAACCCACCAATGATAACAAATGCTAAAAACTATACTAAAAAGAAACAAACAAAATTGGGAGACAGAACAGTAGGACAGATGGTAAAAGCAAAGCTATACAGACAAAGTCACACACAGAAGCACACACATACACACAAAAAGAGAAAAAGGGAAAAAAATATATATCGTTACTCCAAAAGTCCACCTCCTCAGTTTGGGATGATTCGTTGTCTATTCATATATTCCACAGATGCGGGGTACATCAAGTTGACTGTGGAGCTTTAATCCGCTGCTCCTGAGGCTGCTGGGAGAGATCTCCCTTTCTCTTCTTTGTTCTCACAGCTCCTGGGGTTCAGCTTTGGATTTGGCCCCGCCTCTGCGTGTAGGTCGCCGGAGGGCGTCTGTTCTTCGCTCAGACAGGACGGGGTTAAAGGAGCGGCTGCTTTGGGGGCTCTGGCTCACTCAGGCCAGGGGGAGGGAGGGGTACGGATTGAGGGGCGAGCCTGCGGCGGCAGAGACCAGCATGACGTTGTACCAGCCCGAGGCGCGCCGTGCGTTCTCCCGGGGAAGTTGTCCCTGGATCCCGGGACCCTGGCAGTGGCGGGCTGCACAGGCTCCCCGGAAGGGGGGTGTGGAGAGTGACCTGTGCTCGCACACAGGCTTCTTGGTGGCGGCAGCAGCAGCCTTAGCGTCTCATGCCCGTCTCTGGGGTCCGCGCTTTTAGCCGCGGCTCGCGCCCCTCTCTGGAGCTCCTTTAAGCAGTGCTCTTAATCCCCTCTCCTCGCGCACCAGGAAACAAAGAGGTAAGAAAAAGTCTCTTGCCTCTTAGGCAGGTCCAGACTTTTTCCCGGACTCCTTCCCGGCTAGCCGTGGCGCACTAACCCCTGCAGGCTGTGTTCACGCCGCCAACCCCAGTCCTCTCCCTGCGCTCCGACCGAAGCCCGAGCCTCAGCTCCCAGCCCTGCCCGCCCTGGCGGGTGAGCAGACAAGCCTCTTGGGCTGGTGAGTTGCCGGTTGGCACCGATCCTCTGTGCGGGAATCTCTCCGCTTTGCCCTCCGCACCCCTGTGGCTGCGCTCTCCTCCGAGCCTCCTAAGCTTTCCCCCTCCGCCACCCGCAGTCTCCGCCCGCGAAGGGGCTTCCTAGTGTGTGGAAACCTTTCCTCCTTCACAGCTCCCTCCCACTGGTGCAGGTCCCGTCCCTATTCTTTTGTCTGTGTTTATTCTTTTTCTTTTGCCCTACCCAGGTACGTGGGGGGTTTCTTGCCTTTTGGTCTTCTGCCAGCGTTCAGTAGGTGTTCTGTAGGAGTTGTTCCACGTGTAGATGTATTTCTGATGTATTTGTGGGGTGGAAGGTGATGTCCACGTCTTTCTTCTCCACCGTCTTGAAGCTTGTCCCCCCTCTTCTTTGAAAGACACCAGTCATTAGATTAGGGCTCACCTTAATCCACTGTGACCTCATCTTACTTTGATTACACCTGCAAGGACTCTTTTTCCATATAAAGTCATGTTCACTGGTACTGAGGGACCTTAATCAGTTCGGGCTGCTGTAACAGAATACCGTAGACTGGGTGGCTTAAACAGTGAACATTTATTTCTCATAGTTTTGGAGGCTAGGAGTCTGCAGTCAGGGTGTCATCATGGTCAGGTCCTTGATAAGGGACCTCTTCCTGGTTTATAGGTGGCCATCTTCTTGCTGTGTCCTCACATGGTGGAGAGAGAGTGAGCCCATGTCTCCTCATTCCCTTACAGGGACATCACTGCTATCATGGGGACTCCACTCCTGTGACCTCATCGAAACCTGATTACCTTCCAAAGACCCCACCTCCAGTACCATCACTTTGGGGATTAAGGCTTCAATATATGAATTTGGGTGGGGGGACACAAAGATTCATGCAGTTCATAGCATGGGGGTTAGGACTTGAAAACATCTTTCTTGGGTCGCAATTCAACCCACAACAGTAGATATTTCCCTTTCTTATTTTCCCTCTTATATTTAACAAGATGAGCCTCCCCCCCCCCCCCCCCCAGTCAACCCAGTCATACAGGAATAAGTCGATTTATAAATTAGGATTAAAAGTCACAGACTGTTAGAGCAGGAGGAGGAAACTGGAAGATAAGGCCCATTTCTTTTATTTTACCAACTGAGGCCTAGAGGGGGGAGGGTACTGTGAGGTGTAGAACCAGTCATCAAACTCTTCAGATTTCTTAACTTCCAGGTCAGGAATTTGTTGTTGTTGTTATTACCTGTTGATAAAGGTTGGCAGCTGTGGTTGGAAATCCTCATGTGGCAATAATACATTGAGGCAAATTCCTATGAAACCAGAGGTAGTTGGGAAAGTGGAAGCTGGGTTTGGTCCTGCCAGTAGTTGGGGTTCGTGGCTGAACGGGGCAGGGAGGGAGTTTGTGAATTTACTGTCAAAAGCCCTGACCGGCTCCAGATCGCTCTTCCACCCATGGTAGGGGAATCTAATCAATATTTTCCTGAGCTATTAACTTGAACTAGGCCCTGGGGAGTTGTTGACCAGAAGAGTAGGTACTCTGCCTACAGAGCTCATGGTCACGTGGGGGCTAAAGCAGGCGAAATGCAGCTGTCTGTCCGTTTACCTGAGGGCTGTGAGCAAAGTATGCAACAGTGGGCAAAGGTCGAGGAGCTGAGACCCAAAAGCTGGGCAGAGTCATCCAGAAAAGGAAGAGTGGAGCAGGGTTGGGGGTGCCGGGGGGTGCGTGAGCAAGGACAGCACATGTGGGAAGAACGGAGAGATCCTGGCTGAGGCACAGGTATGGCATTGTGAATAGCTTTGTCAGCTTTCTTTCAGGGAGCTGAATTGTTTTCCCCGATGCAGTGAGAAGTCATTTCAGGGGGTCTGGGCATGGAGTAAGCACTTGGGCTGGGGACTCTTGACCCCCTGATGAGAACGAGCAGACCTTTATTCTGGATAAAGAAGGCTTCAGGGTATCTCTGTCTATGTTGAGCTACCTTTCCAGTCGTTTCCCCTCGATCTATGTTAGTTCGGAATTAACTCCAGCCTCTGTCTTGGGCCCAGAAGCCAGAGTTCCTTAGAGTATAATTTGCAGGTTTTAGTCTGTGGTTAAAGGCCTCTGTCTTCTGTTGTGTGTGTGTGTGTGTGTGTGTGAGAGAGAGAGAGGGAGGGAGTGTGTGTGTGTGTGTGTGTGTGTGTGTGTGTGTGTGTGTGTGTTCCTCTAACTGGCACTTTATCTCCTTTTATCTTCCTACATATGATTTGAGCGATGGTTTCCTCGTTTCTTGTCGATCTGATCCCATGTGCTTTCCATCCTTGGGGAATTCGTCAAATTTTGGTACATGGAGCATCTTCTCATTTCCCAACTCTGTTCATAGTATTGCGATTAATTCCTGTCAAGGCAGTGGAGATTAGTTTATCTCAGTGTTTCTCAAGCCTTTTTTAAAATTGTTGCTCCCCTAAAGATCCTTTCTAGATATTTTTTCCTTATTACCTCCCTATGATATTTTAATACCAGAGATACGCTTGTATATCTGTTTATGTATTTATGTATATCTGTACTTTATACATAAAATGAGTAAGTGTATGGTTTATTTACTCTTTATAACATGCAGGATTAAGAATGACAAACATTTTAAAGGTAAAAGTTAAACTAAATATTAAAAAGGTACTAACAGTAAATTTATTGATTTATTTGTATTTGCTGAGTAATTTTTACTTAAAAATTACAATGTATCAAATTACATATGCAAATTTCCAACTTATAGAAATATGTAATAATAGCAATGTGATCAAATTAAAAAAATCATTTAAAACTGTTGTTTTTCTAACAAAAGTAAGAAAAAATTGAATAAATTAACTTCCTAAAAATATTTTTAGTGAGCTTAACTTTTAACTATTGCTTCATATAGGAAAATAACTTGTTTTTTTTTTTTTTGGCTGCAATGCATGGCTTGCAGTATCTTAGTTCCCTGACCAGGGATTGAACCTGGGCCACGGTAGTGAAAGCACCAAGTCCTAACCACTGGACTGCAAGGAAATTCCCCTAGGAAAATAACTTCTAATTTAACTAGCTGCTAGATACTCATTCAGATCTTGCCGACAGTTTTTCTTTGCATTTGACATAATCAGTGATGGGTTGAATGGCATTTTTAGAATTAAATACTAAAATATAATCTGAAGATCAAATATAAACATTAACAGGGTAGCCAGTGGCAGTTAATAGGCACACACACAGGCCACCTCTTGCTATATAACTTCTAGAATAAGCAGTCAATCCAGAGACAGTCTTCCAACCACAACCATGTATTGACCATAATTTTGTAGCGCTGATCCTACATGTGTTTTGTTTATCATCTGTGAATTCATTGTCATTGTCGCTCGTGTGATAGCCAAGAAAACCCAACAGGAGAAATTGAATACAGAGCAGTAAGATTTTGTTCGGTAGGGCTGAGCTTTTGGAGGGCCACACACCATTGTAATAGGTAAGATTTTTTTCTTGCCTCCTTCCCTAAGAACCGAATTTTACCCCCTTGAAGGCTGTATTGACTCCGAGAGAATGCATGGTTTATCTGATGGTGTCCTCTTAGGAGTCTGACTCCTTAAAATACAGGGCCCAGGAAAGCTGAATATTAAAAGGATATAGAGGGGGACTTCCCTGGCATTCCTGAGGGCACGAGGGATTGGTGAAGATCCCACATGCTGTGAGGCACCACCAAAAAAAAAAAAAAAGAAAGAAAACCCCAAAAGAATAAAGCTTTTTTTTTTTTTTTTTAAAAAAGAAGGATATAGGGCATATAGCCAAAATTTGGCCTCTGTATCCCGGTACTGAATTGAATCTCGGAGACAGAGTTTTGGGTGAAGTAGAAAAGGAATAGCTTTATTGCTTTGCCAGGCAAAGGGGATCACAGTGGGCTAACGCCCTCAAAACTGTGTGTCCCAACCTGGAGGGGGTAGTGAGAAGTCAAAGAGGGGGGTGTGATCAGCTCTTGGACGTTCTTCTGATTGGTTGGGGGTGAGGTAAGTGGGCGTCAACATCATCAACCTTCTGTCTGCAACCGGTCTGGGGTCTGCGTGCTGGTGCATAATGTTAATTTCTCCCACCTGTTGGGGGTTTCAGTATCTGCAAAACAGCTCAAAGATATTGTTATGTGTATCCCTTGAGGGGGAACCCAGACGTTGCCCCAAGGCTGCACTGCTGTTTCTTGACTGCTCCTCCCTAGTCTCTACATCCCCTCTCTTGCCAGATTAGCAACTGTTTGAACCTGCCCTTTGGAACTGAGGCTGAATGAATCCTATTTCCTGCAAACAGGAAAGCAGGGCAGCGGGGCACACAAAGGCTTTTGTGCCCAGGAGCCCCACAGGGTCCTTGCTCCATTTCAGGCAGAGGATCAGAATAGATTCAGGGCATGAACCATTGCCATGGGAGAGCAGTCCAAGTGGGGCACTGAACGCAGAGGCTGGGCCCCTAGATTGAGGATACTACAGCACTGGGGTCAAAGCAGTGTTGGGGGGGGGGCCCTCCTTGGAGTTATTTAATCTCTGTGGCTTACTGCATCCCGCCACTTACCACCCAGTGAGTAATTGGTGTGCTATTATATGCTGTCTAGTCTGTGCAGGCGTTGGCCATTGTACCTTGTTCTGTTGCTGGAATCTACCATAGTGCCTGGCACACAGAAAGTGCTCAGTAAATGTTTCTGGAATAAAGGGAAGGCACTGCACATGGATTCGGCCTACATCGTGGGCTAGATGAGGGCTGGATCCAGTGGGAAGAAAGAAGGTGCACTATTGAATAAGAATCTCAAATCACCGCCTCCAAAATAAACCTCTTCAGGGTCTTCTCATTTTCGGGCACCCTAGGGAGGATGTCATTGTGGCTACCTGGCTTTGACTGTTTGCCATTTAGGTAGCGAAATAGTTTTTTTAAAAATTTTTTTAAAAACCGAAGTATGGTTGATTTACAGTGTTGTGTTAATTACTGCTGTACAGCAAAGTGATTCACTTATACATATATACACTTTTTTTTCGTATTCTTTTCCATTATGGTTTATCACAGGATACTGAATATAGTTCCCTGTGCTATACAGTAAGACCTTGTTGTTTATCCATTCTATATATAACGGTTTGCATTTGCTAATCCCAAACTCCCACTCCATCCCTCCCCCACCCCCCTCACCCTTGGCAACCACAAGTCTGTTCTCTATGTCTGTGAGTCTGTTTCTGTTTCATAGATAAGTTCATCTGTGTCATATTTTAGATTCCACATATAAGCGGTATCCTGATATTGGGTTGGCCAAAAAGTTCGTTTGGGTTTTTCCGTAAGATCTTACAGAAAAACGCGAATGAACTTTTTGGCCAACCCAATATTTGTCTTTCTCTGCCTGACTTGCTTCACTTAGCATGATAATCTCTAGTTGCATCCATGTTGCCGCATATGGCATTATTTTGTTTGTTTTATGGCCCAGTAGTATTCCATTGCATATGTGTACCACACCTTCTTTATCCATTCATCTGTTGATGGACATTTAGGTTGTTTTCATGTCTTGGGCTATTGTGAATAGTGTGGTAGCAAAATAGTTTTCATGTGAAAAGTATGAGTGAGTATCTTTCTAAAATGTCCTAGTCACTACTTTGCTTTTTTTTTTTTTTTTTGCCGTACGTGGGCCTCTCACTGTTGTGGCCTCTCCCGTTGCGGAACACAGGCTCCGGACGCGCAGGCTCAGCGGCCATGGCTCACGGGCCTAGCCGCTCCGCGGCATGTGGGATCTTCCCGGACCGGGGCACGAACCCGTGTCCCCTGCATCGGCAGGCGGACTCTCAACCACTGCGCCACCAGGGAAGCCCGAGTGAATGTATTTGATGTGAGACATGGATAAAAATTAATGTCAATCTCAGGAAGTCTAGAACAGTTTTTTCTTTTTTGCGGTACGTGGGCCTCCCACTGTCGTGGCCTCTCCCGTTGTGGAGCGCAGGCTCCGGACGCGCAGGCTCAGCGGCCATGGCTCACGGGCCTAGCCGCTCCGCGGCATGTGGGATCCTCCCGGACCGGGGCACGAACCCGTGTCCCCTGCATCGGCAGGCGGACTCTCAACCACTGCGCCACTGGGGAAGCCCACTACTTTGCTTTTTTGAAGCAAATACTGCTGAATGTAATCTACCTTTTATTGGAGACTCGAAACCTTCCTAATAAGAATGAATTCTTGAGGCATGAGGAGCATTTTTCCTGCACCAAATGATCTGAGACTACTCTCTGAGTTCTGAGTTCTTTTCTTTTTCTCTCTTCTCTTTGCTGGCCCCCTTCCCTGGCAGGGCAGTTGCTCCCTGTCACTTTGAGTTGCTGTTAATGGCGCACTGGTGGTGCTCGATCGCCTCCCTCCCACTTGATAGTTCTTGGATGTCCGGAGGTTGCTCATCCAACCTTTAAAAACTTTCTGGAAGGTGGGCGAAAAGAAGGTCCCAGTGCGGAGTTGAGGAGCTGTTCTGTGAATAAATTTCTAGAACTTTGTATATTATGTGTGTGTGTGAGCACCCTTGAGCACCTCTAAGAGACCTCTTTTGTCCCCTCTTCCTGTTATCAGCTGAGTTCTGGTTGGGCAAAATGCACAGATCACTTTTGTGCTGGATAAGCAAAGGATTGGTGTAAAGTGTTCTCAGAAGAGTTTGTGGAAAGTGTACATACGAAGAAGTTTCTCTGTGTCTCAGTGGGTTGTCCCAGGTTCCTTTTGTGGGGACTCATCCCTGAATCAGGGGCAACAGATTTCCAATTCATAGAAAAAGTAAGCCATGGGAGATCCAGGTTGTTTAGTACATGGTGACCTGTACCTGCTGAAGTAATCTTATCAAGTAGTAGTATTCAACGGTGTTTTTAAGAAGTGCTAATTAACATTTGGTTGGGAAAATGTAATTACTTGAATGGGAATTTTGACCCAGATACTTAGCTGCTCTTCTTAGGACATTTTAAACTTAAACACACTTTTCTTTCACCAAGTGTACTAACCAGATATAATATTAGTAGCTCTTAGAAGTATGAGCACTTAAAGTTTCCAGTGTTTGTAAAGAGTCCTTATATATTGACCCTGTGTCCATTTAACAAAGCATTCTCGATGTAACACACCATGTGGTCCCCCTTTTGATGTCAATTCCATGTTTCCAATTTAAGTTTTAAATCTTTAATTTTATGTATTACAATAGTACACGTTATGTAGGTAGTTCTAGACATGGAAAATCTTTGAAATGTTGCAAAGTAACGATGCATTAGGTATCACAATTTGAAGAAGACAAGGCAAACATCCTGAACGAACAGAGGAAGAGCGATGGACAGAAGAAAGGCAGAGAGAGAAAAAGAATCCTTAAGGGAAATCATCTAGGGTTTTGTAAATACATGGCCAAATCACCAAGACTGACACCGGAAAAGGTCAAAGCCATTTTAACTTTGCAGGAGACTAAGTCCAGGTTGCCTCTGAGAAGTAATGATATTTTGAGTAACCCAAAATTGTACTTAAGGCTTGATATTGGGGACAAAAGGGAATCACAGCAGGACTCGAGGCCCGCCACCTCTTTGTCAGACAGATCCCTGTGTTCTGGGTGGGTGGTGGGGGTCAGGACCCTACTGGATGCGCCCCCATGAATGTCGAAACACTCCCCGAGCATCCAAGCCCCTGGTGGCCTGCTACGCGCTGACAAAGAAAACTGACATTAGGGGCACACTCCTTCCAGCTCACGCCTCCTGTCGGTTTTGTTGAACATTCCTGGCCTCGCCGTGTTAAAGATGGACATACCATAGTTCTTTGGTTTCTGTTTTTCAACAGAGACTTTGTGATCCTTTCCCAATGTGTTTTATGCTTTCTTGTAACCAGTGGCCACTGACATTAGAAAGCCCAGTTACATTGCAACATTCTGGACCAGAGCTGATTTGGGAAGGCATTTTTAGGGTAATTAGACTCAGAGTCATTCTTTCCCTTTTGTTCCTTCGAAAAAAGCTGGCCTTTTGGATTTATTGTGTAGGCTGCATCCACCAAGCATATACTCTCCCTGGGAAATTCTATCCCCCTCACTGAGAAATGTTAGCATGAAATTATAGTCCCTAAATGTACGGAGGTGATTCCTGGATAGCACTTGAAGTTTCTCTCTGAATTGGCAGGTGTGTGTTCTGTGCGCCACTGACCACGTGGGTGGCTCAGGAGCCTGTGAGGAAAGCAGGAGCTGAGGGGGAAAACAGTCATTACCCGCGGCTGTCTGTCATTTCCCTGTTGATCCCTCACATCTGCTAAGTATGGAAGGAGAAAACCTCCTGCAAGCCGGGGCCTCCCTCTGAGAAGGGCGCCCTGTGCTTCTCTTCTGCCTTTGCAGAAGGGAAGGAGGATGTTCCCATGAGCTGGGTACCTGCCCAGCACTTCCACACATGCTCTGTGTACTGGGTGGACTTGGATCCCTCCTAAAACTCACATCTACACTGAACCCCAGAATGTGACCTTATTTGGAAATAGAATCTTTGCGGATGTAATCAAGTTAAGATGAGCTTCTACAGAATTCGGGTGAGCCCTAAATTCAATGACGGATGTCCTTATAAGGAGAAAGAGATTTGGAGACACATAGAGATATTCAGGGCCATGTGAAGGCGGTGGTAGAGAGTGGAATGATGCGGCTACAAGCCAAGGATCCCTGGCAAACACCAGAAGCTAGAAGAGCCCTACTGGTGCCTTGATTTCGGACTTCTAGCCTCCAGAACTGTGAGACAATAGATTTCGGTTGTTTTAAGCCACCTGCTTTGTCGTATTTTGTTAAGGTAGCCCTAGGAAACTAAGGCACTGTAAATAAGGACTTAGGGCAACCTGGACAGGTAGATGCTCTTAGATGCCTTTTGTAGACTGAGAAGCTGAGTCTTACTGAGGAGGTCCTATGTCACTTGCAGCACAGGTACTTTGTGAGTACCTGTGATGGGGGCCAGGCACTTGAAGGATTGGCCAAATGTGGCCCTTGTCCCCACAGAGGTCCCTGAGTGTGGATATGGAGCTGTGACCACTTCCTCTGTATTGTGGGAGAACCCCTAGAAATGGAGATGGATCTTCCTCCCAGGCCCTGTAACACTAGGCCGCTTTCTTCTGCTTATAGCCTTCTTTGATCTCCTTTTTGGGTGTTTCTTCTTTTCTTTTTTGGCTGCTCTACGCGGCATGCAGGATCTTAGTTCCCCAACCAGGGATCTTAGTTACCCCTGCAGTGGAAGCACAGGGTCTTAACCGCTGGACTACCAGGGAAGTCCCTGGGTGTCTCTTCTTGATTCGATAAAGATTAAGAGGAGATAAGTCAATCTGAGGAAATCCAGATGGAGATGTGCCCCCAGCTGCTCTCACCTGATTCTTTCCTGAGCCACAGAAGTTGAGGAGACAATAGCTTAATTTTCCCTCAGGACGGTGTTAGGATCTAGGAAGCCTTCTTGGGCTGGTGACATTTGATGTGGATTTTGAGGAAGTTCTCTAGTGGGAGGAGGGAGGGAGGCAGAGAGGTACCAGGGTGGGTCGGGCCAGGGCTGGGGACCGCTGTTAGTAACGCAGTGGGAGGGTAGGTTGTGTGTGGCTTTGCGGAGAGTGGAGGGAGAAGAGGAGAGGAAGGCTGAGGCCGTTAAGAGCAGTGTTTCTTTCTCTTTCTCCTTTTTTCCTATTTTTAACAGCTTTATTGCAGTATAATTGACATACATACAACAAACAGCATATATTTCAAATGTACAATTTGATAAGTTTTGATGTATGTATACACCGTGGAAGGATCACCACCATCAAGATAATGAACATATCCATCATTCCCCAAAGTTTTCCTGTGACTTTTTATAATCCCTCCCTGACTCTGATGCTTATACATCCGTCCCCAGGAAGCCTCCGATTGAGGATTTCTTAAAGTGTGGTCCGAGGACCCCCGGGGTGTCCCCGAGTCCCTTTGAGGGGGTCTGTGAAATCTTACCTTTTATTATTACATATCTGTGTAAGACTGAAGATTTTTCGTGTATCTCAGCTAAAACAGCCTATCACAACAAGTCAAATGGACAAGCAGACATGAAAATCGAAAAATACAGAATAGTGCTGCTTTTTGTAAAGTGTGGTTATTTTCATAAAAATATGGTATTTATGTTACCATGTAATTCTATTACTTATATTAACATGTAGTAGGTTTATTATCGCTAACTTTTATTACTACATGAATATTTAAGAACTTTTTTCAGCTTTAATTTCTAATAGGATAAATATTGACAAATATAGCCCATATAAACAGAAGCTCTTTGGGCTCCTCAGTAATTACTATTTTTTTTTTTTCCGGTACACGGGCCTCTCACTGTTGTGGCCGCTCCCGTTGCGGAGCACAGGCTCCGGACGCGCAGGCTCAGCGGCCACGGCTCACGGGCCCAGCCGCTCCGCGGCATGTGGGATCCTCCCGGACCGGGGCACGAACCCGTGTCCCCTGCATCGGCAGGCGAACTCTCAACCACTGCGCCACCAGGGAAGCCCAGTAATTACTATTTTTCAAGAAATTGCCTACCCCCCTTTTTTCTGCCACCTCTCGGTTTTGTTTTTTTTTTTTAATTGTTTTGGCCAAGCCGCTATGTGGGATCTTAGTTCCCCCACCAGGGATCCAACCTAGGCCCTTGGCAGTGAAAGCGCAGAGTCCTAACCACTGGACCGCCAGGGAATTCCCGTCTCAATTAGTTTTAAGATCCTGAGATGAAAAAGTTAGAGGACTGTTGCCATAGAGGGCTTTGAATGCTCTGCTAAGGTTTCTGGACTTTCTTTCCCGATGGAGTGGGGGCCTGTTGAAGACCTTTTCAACAGGCGGTGACAGCATCTAGCTTGGCTTTAGAAGGAGGCCTCTGGAAGCATAAGGATGGGGGAGGATAGGAGGGGTCCAAGCATGGGGGGAGCATGTGCCCGAGGGGCAGGGCCACAGAGACGGGAGAGAAAGGATCTGTCGTGAGGGATCATCAGGACAGGAGTTGGGACAATCCCAGGCCATTGTTCTCATAGGATGCGGAGGTGAACTGGCCTCCCAGAAAGGGGAGTGTCTCAGGCAGTGGGTAAGAGGGATGCAACTTCTTGTCTCCAACGTTTTTATCTGGACTCTGGTACCTCTTCCAAACTACTGGGCCTGTTATCTTGGGCGCGAGTAATGGGGAATCAGTAACCCATGTTACCAAATAAATATCCAAACATAAATGTCCTTAGAGACTCCTGGCTCCCTTTTCAAAATCTTCATAGCACGGTTCTCAGAGGAAAGAACGTTCGCATTGGCCTTTTTTTGGGTGGGGGGCATGTGGGATGTGGGATCTTAGTTCCCCAACGAGGGATTGAATCCGTGACCCCTGCAGTGGAAGCTTGGAGTCTTAACCACTGGACCGCCAGGGAAGTCCCTCCCGTTGGCCTTTTAATCTCATGGGTTCCTTGTATTTTTTATCCTGCTTATCAAATTTAGAGGGAATGCAGTGTTTGCATCACTACGCCCTATTTTTGACAGTGTGTTGTTACAACACTGTTATTTTGAATGGTGTTAGATGATTCTCCAAATGCGCAGACATTCTTCTTTTTATTAAAGGCTGTCTACCGGGACCTCTACTTGCCAATATCTCCTTAGCCTTTAGCTCATGTTGCATGTGGATGATGATAACAGCCACCACCCCAAAGAAAATAACATTGGATGAATTATTCTGTTCTTTTCATGTATTAGTGCAGTTCATTCTCATAAAACCTATAAGGGAAGTATTATTTTTGTTCTATTCTACAGATGAGGAGGAAACCAAGGTTCAGAGAGGTAACACAACTTGCCCAATGTCACACGGCTTGGAAGTGACCAAGCCAGGGGTTGAATCCGGGCAGACTGGTGCCCAAGTCTTCCTTTTTGGTGGTGTTGTTTTTGGCCGTACCATGTGGCTTGCGGGATCTTAGTTCCCTGAACAGGGATTGAACCCGGGCTCACGGCAGTGAGCGGGCTGAGTCCTAACCACTGGACTGCCAGGAAACCTCCCCCAAGTCCTCTCTCTTAACCCTTATACTATACCTAAAAACCAAAAGCCACTTCTTCCCCCAAAGTGTTAAGAATTAGAGGGATGGACTATTTAGTGGCAGATTTTGAAGAATCATGTATTTAATTAAAGGTTTCTTGGAGAGAGTACTTTGTTATTCTCCGGTAGTTTACAACTTGTCTATTTTTATTGTCTGTAATGCCATTGATGATGTTTTTATGTGTTGGTATTTTTATCTTTCTCTTTCTGTTGGCTGTCATTTTTATCTACAGAAACTATAGCTGATTATCTGTGCTATTTTCTCACTTGACAACAAAAATATTGACAATAAACATTGCTTGCAGCTTAGAAAAAAATGCGGTGAAACACATTTTTTGGAACTCAGTTGTGGAAACTATCTGTCTTTGTATTCAGGTGACATATGCACTTGTAAATAACTGTTGTTTGTAGCAGCAATTTAGATCTTGTAGAAGAGGTGCTCTCGCTCAGCCTGTGGGCTTCTCTGGTAGAGCCTGTACCTTAAGTGCTTGAGCCCTGCAAAGTGTTAATTCGGCCTGAGCTCCAGGGACCTCTTTTTCTGGTCCCCAGACTAATCAGTGTGTCAGTCCCAGGGCACACCAAACCCATGGCCTTACATTTCAGAAGTTAACGTGATTTGAGCTGCATTAGCAGGTACTTTTAGCAGCTCGTTAAATAGTTATGTGCACCTACTATGTGCTCATTAGGCACCAGGGTACTGAATACCATAGAAATGGTCTCCATCTTCATGCTTTATTAAAGAAAACAGGAGAGGGCAGACAGCAGAAGCAAGAAGAACTACAATCCTGCAGCCTGTGGAGCAAAAACTACATTCACAGAAAGATAGACAAGAAGAAAAGGCAGAGGGATATGTACCAGATGAAGGAACAAGATAAAACCCCATAAAAACAGCTAAATGAAATGGAGATAGGCAATCTTCCAGAAAAAGAATTCAGAACAATGATAGTGAAGATGATCCAGGACCTCGGAAAAAGAATGGAGGCAAAGATCGAGAAGATGCAAGAAATGTTTAACAACGACCTAGAAGAATTAAAGAACAAACAAATAGAGATGAACAATACAATAACTGAAATGAAAAATACACTAGAAGGAATCAATAGCAGAATAACTGAGGCAGAAGAACGGATAAGTGACCTGGAAGACAGAATTGTGGAATTCACTGCTGCAGAACAGAATAAAGAAAAAAGAATGAAAAGAAATTAAGACACCCTAAGGGACCTCTGGGACAACATTAAACACAAAAACATTCACATTATAGGGGTCTCAGAAGGAGAAGAGAGAGAGAAAGGACCAGAGAAAATATTTGAAGAGATTATAGTCGAAAACTTCCCTAACATGGGAAAGGAGATAGCCACACAAGTCCAGGAAGCGCAGAGAGTCCCATACAGGCTAAACCCAAGGAGAAACACGCCAAAACACATAGTAATCACATAGGCAAAATTAAAGACAGAAAAATTATTGAAAGCAGCAAGGGAAAAATGACAAATAACATACAAGGGAACTCCCATAAGGTTAACAGCTGATTTCTCAGCAGAAACTCTACAAGCCAGAAGGGAGTAGCATGATATACTTAAAGTGATGAAAGGGAAGAACCTACAACCAAGATTACTCTACCCGGCAAGGATCTCATTCAGATTCGATGGAGAAATCAAAAGCTTTACAGACAAGCAGAAGCTAGGAGAATTCAGCACCACCAAACCAGCTCTACAACAAATGCTAAAGGAACTTCTCTAGGCAGGAAACACAAGAGAAGAAAAGGACCTACAAAAACAAACCCATAACAATTAAGAAAATGGTCATAGGAACATACATATCGATAATTACCTTAAACGTGAAGGATTAAATGCTCCAACCAAAAGACACAGGCTGGCTGAATGGATACAAAAACAACACCCATATGTATGGTGTCTACAAGAGACCCACTTCAGACCTAGGGACACATACAGACTGAAAGTGAGGGGATGGAAAAAGATATTCCATGCAAATGGAAATCAAAAGAAAGCTGGAGTAGCAATACTAATATCAGATAAAATAGACTTTAAAATAAAGAATGTTACAAGAGACAAGGAAGGACACTACATAATGATCATGGGATCAATCCAAGAGGAAGATATAACAATTATAAATATATATGCACCCAACATAGGAGCACCTCAATACCTAAGGCAACTGCTAACAGCTATAAAAGAGGAAATCGACAGTAACACAATAATAGTGGGGGACTTTAACACCTCACTTACACCAATGGACAGATCATCCAGACAGAAAATTAATAAGGAAACACAAGCTTTAAATGACACAATAGACAAGATAGATTTAATTGATATTAATAGGACATTCCATGCAAAAACAGCACATTACACTTTCTTCTCAAGTGCGCACGGAACATTCTCCAGAATAGATCACATCTTGGGTCACAAATCAAGCCTCAGTAAATTTAAGAAAATTGAAATCATATCAAGCGTCTTTTCTGACCACAACGCTATGAGATTAGAAATAAATTACAGGGAAAAAACCGTAAAAAACACGAACACGTGGAGGCTAAACAATACGTTACTAAATAACCAAGAGATCACTGAAGAAATCAAAGAGGAAATCAAAAAATACCAAGAGACAAATGACAATGAAAACACGATGATCCAAAACCTATGGAATGCAGCAAAAGCAGTTCTAAGAGGGAAGTTTATAGCTATACAAGCCTACCTCAAGAAACAAGAAAAATCTCAAATAAATGATCTAACCTTACACCTAAAGGAACTAGAGAAAGAAGAACAAACAAAACCCACAGTTAGCAGAAGGAAAGAAATCATAAAGATTGGAGCAGAAATAAATGAAAAAGAAATGAAGAAAACGATAGCAAAGAGCAATAGAACTAAAAGCTGGTTCTTTGACAAGATGAACAAAATTGATAAACCATTAGCCAGACTCATCAAGAAAAAGAAGGAGATGACTCAAATCAATAAAATTAGAAATGAAAAAGGAGAAGTTACAAAGGACACTGCAGAAACACAAAGCATCCTAAGAGACTACTACAAGCAACTCTGTGCCAATAAATTGGACGACCTGGAAGAAATGGACAAATTCTTAGAACGGTATAGCCTTCCAAGACTGAACCAGGAAGAAATAGAAACTATGAACAGAAAAATCACAAGTAATGAAATTGAAACTGTGATTAAAAATCTTCCAACAAACAAAAGTCCAGGAGCAGATGGCTTCACAAATGAATTCTATCAAACATTTAGAGAAGAGCTAACACCCATCCTTCTCAAACTCTTCCAAAAAACTGCAGAGGAAGGAACACTCCCAAACTCATTCTGTGAGGCCACCATCACACTGATACCAAACCAGACAAAGATACTACAAGAAAAGGAAATTACAGACCAATATCACTGATGAATATAGATGCAGAAATCCTCAACAAAATACTAGCAAACAGAATCCAACAACACCTTAAAAGGATCATGCACCACGATCAAGTGGGATTTATCCCAGAGATGCAAGGATTCTTCAATATATGCAAATCAATCAATGTGATACACCATATTAACAAATTGAAGAATAAAAACCATGTGATCATCTCAATAGATGCAGAAAAAGCTTTTGACAAAATTCAACACCCATTTATGATAAAAACTCTCCAGAAAGTGGGCATAGAGGGAACCTACCTCAACATAATAAAGGCCATATTCGACAAACCCACAGCGAACGTCATTCTCAGTGGTGAAAAACTGAAAGCATTTCCTCTAAGATCAAGAACAAGACAAGGATGTCCACTCTCGCCACTATTATTCAACACAGTTTTGGAAGTCCTAGCCACGGCAATCAGAGAAGAAAAAGAAATAAAAGGAATACAAATTGGAAACGAAGAAGTGAAACTGTCGCTGTTTGCAGATGCCATGATACTATACATAGAGAGTCCTAAAGATGCCACCAGAAAACTACTAGAGCTAATCAATGAATTTGGTAAAGTTGCAGGATACAAAATTAACGCACAGAAATCTCTTGCATTCCTATACACTAATGATGAAAAATCTGAAAGAGAAATTAAGGAAACACTCCCATTTACCATTGCAACAAAAAAGAATAAAATACCTAGGAATAAACCTACCTAGGGAGACAAAAGACCTGTATGCAGAAAACTATAAGACACTGATGAAAGAAATTGAAGATGATACCAACAGATGGAGAGATATACAATGTTCTTGAATTGGAAGAATCAATATTGTGAAAATGACTATACTAACTAACGAAATCTGCAGATTCAATTCAATCCCTATCAAATAACCAATGGCATTTTTTATGGAACTAGAACAAAAACTCTTAACGTTTGTATGGAGACACAAAAGACCCTGAATAGCCTAAGCAGTCTTGAGGGAAAAAAACGGAGCTGGTGGAATCAGACTCCCTGACTTCAGACTATACTATGAAGCTACAGTCATGAAGACAATGTGGTACTGGCACAAAAACAGAAATATATATCAGTGGAAAAGGATAGGAAGCCCAGAGATAAACCCACACACCTATGGTCACCTAACTTATGACAAAGGAGGCACGGATATACAATGGAGAAAAGACAGCCTCTTCAATAAGTGGTGCTGGGAAAACTGGACAGCTACATGTAAAAGAATGAAATTAGAACACTCCCTAACACCATACACAAAAATAAACTGAAAATGGATTAGAGACCTAAATGTAAGACCGGACACTATAAACCTCTTACAGGAAAACATAGGAAGAACACACTTTGACATAAATCACAGCAACATCTCTTTTGATCCACCTCCTAGAGTAATGAAAATGAAAAGAAGAATAAACAAATTGGACCTAATTAATCTTACAAGCTTTTGAACAGCAAAGGACGCCATAAACAAGACGAAAGGACAACCCTCAGAATGGGAGGAAATATTTGCAAACGAAGCAACTGACAAAGGATTAATCTCCAAAATATACAAACAGCTCATGCAGCTCAATATCAAAAAACAAACAACCCAATCAAAAAATGGATGGAAGACCTCAATAGACATTTCTCCAAAAAACACATACAGATGGCCAAGAGGCACATGAAAAGATGCTCAACATCACTAATTATTAGATCAATGCAAACGAAAACTACAATAAGGTATCACCTCACACCAGTCAGAATGACCAACATCAAAAAAATCTGCAAACAATAAATGCTGGAGTAGGTGTGGAGAAAAGGGAACCCTCTTGCACTGTTGGTGGGAGTGTACATTGATACAGCCACTATGGAGAACAGTATGGAGGTTCCTTAAAGAACTAAAAATAAAATTTCCAAATGACCCAGCAATACTACTACTGGCCATATACCCAGAGAGAACCATAATTCCAAAAGACACATGCACCCCAGTGTTCAGTGCAGCACTATTTACAATAGCCAGGCCATGGAAGCAACCTAAATGCCCATCGACAGACGAATGGATAAAGAAGATGTGGTACATATATACAATGGAATATTACTCAGCCATAAAAAGGAACGAATTTGGGTCTTTTTTAGAGATGCAGATGGACCTAGAGACTGTCATACAGACTGGAGTAAGTCAGAAAGAGAAAAAGAAATATCGTATAGTAACGCATATATGTGGAACCTAGAAAATGGTACAGATGAACCGGTTTGTAGAGCAGAAATTGAGACACAGAAGTAGAGAAAAAAATGTGTGGACACCAAGCGGGGAAGTGGTGGGGGTGGCGGTGGTGGTGTGATGAATTGGGAGATTGGGATTGACATGTATACACTGATTTGTATAAAATGGATGACTAATAAGAAAAAAAAAGAAATAAAAAATAAACATTAAAGAAAAGAAAACAGAACATCGAAGAGGTAAATACAAATAAGTTAATAAGAGAAATGGGATAGGGCTGTGAAGGAGATTCACAAAATTGAGAGACTTGTACTAGTCTAGGGATTCTAAGAAGGCTTCCCCAAGTTAGGTGACATTCCAGGTAGAAAGGGAAGGGTGCGGAGGGGTTAGTATAGGATGAGAAGGGAGGAGAGAATTGCAGAAGGAGTGACCAGTAGATGTGAGGGCCCCTGAGTGGGAAAAAGAAGAGCGTGGTAAAAAACCAGAGAAGTCCAGCAGGGCTGGAGCAGAGAGAGTGAGTGAGCGATGGCAGGAGACGATGCTGGATTGAAACCTTTTCTACCACAATGGGAAGTCATTAAAGGCTTTGAAGCCTGGAGTAGCATGATTCAATTTGTACTTCCATTTTGAAAAGGTCAGTGCAGTTGCTCTTAATCCCACAAATAATTATTGATCGTTTACTACATTCCAGGCCTTGTCCTTGGTTCTGGGGATAACTCAGGGAATAAAACCGACCAAAAAAAAAAAAAAAAAAAATCCCTGCGTTTGTCGAATTTACATTATAGTGGGGTGGGGGGAACTAGTAAATGTAAACATGGAGCATATCAGGTGGTGATGGGTGCTGTGAAGAGTAGCAATGGTCGGGGGGAAGGATGCCAATTTATACATATAGAGTGGGGAGGGAAGACCTCATGCTGAAGGTGGCGTTTCAGTAACGGCCAGAAGGAGGTGAGAGATGCATGAGGAAGAAGAGTGTTCCAGGCATAGAAGAGCAAGGTGCACAGGCCCTAAGGAGGAAGGAGGTTGGTGGCTGGAGCGGGGTGGGCAGTGGAGAGTGGTGGGCGCTGAAATTCCTGAGAAAGCCGGGACTCAGATGGTGGACAGTCTTGGCCAACGTAAGGATGTTTGCTTTCATGCTGAGTGGGATGGGGAGCCATTGGACAGATGATACAATGTTCATAATTTTTTTTTTAAACTGGAGTAGATTTGATTTACAGCGTTGTGTTAGTTTCAGGTGTAAAGCAAAGTGAATCAGTTACACATATACATATATTCACTCTTTTTTAGATTCTTTTCCCATATAGGCCCTTGCAGAGTACTGAGTAGACTTCCCTGTGCTATACAGTAAGTCCTTATTAGTTATCTATTTTATATATAGTAGGTTGTATATGTCAATCCCAATCTCTCAGTTTATCCCTCACCCCTTCCCCTGTGGTAACCATAAGTTTATTTTCTACATCTGTGACTCTATTTCTGTTTTGTAGATAAGTTCATTTGTAGCCTTTTATTAGATTCCACATATAAGCGAGATCATATATTTGTCTTTGTCTGACTTCACTCAGTATGACACTCTCTTGGTCCATCCATGTTGCTGCAAATGGCATTATTTCGTTGTTTTTTATGGCTGAGTAATATTCCATTGTATATATATGTACCACATCCTTATCCATTCCTCTGTTGATGGACATTTAGGTTGCTTCCATGTCCTGGCCATTGTAAATAGTACTGCAGTGAACATTGGGGTGCATGTGTCTTTTCAAATTAGTGATTTCATTTTTTTCAGATATATACCTAGGAGTGGACTCTTTGATTCACGCCATCCTAGTGGATGTGAAGTGGTAGCTCATTGGTTTTGATTTGCATTTCCTGAATGACTACTTATGTACTCATGTGCTTACTGGCTGTTAGTGCATATTTTTTTGAAGAAATGTCTATACGGTTCCTTTTCCCATCTAGAAAATCAGGTCATTGGTCTTTTTATTGTTGAGTTATAAGAGCTCTTTATATATTCTGGATACAGGTCTTTTACCAGATGTGTGATTTGCAGATATTTTTGTCCCATTCTGGGGGTCATCTTTCACTTTGTAGACTGTAAGGGACAAAGGTGGAAACAAGGAGATGATGACTGGGACCCGGGGGTTTGTGCACAGGAGGGAAGATCAGAATTGACTGAGTGCAGATCTGAAGAAGGGCAGGAGTAGGAGCAGGGAGACCCATTAGCAGGCTGTGCAGTAGACTTGCTGGGAGACTGGGAGGAAGCTGAGTGGGGGCCCTGGGGAGGGAGAGGTGTGGGCAGATCTGAGAGATAGCTAGAGCGTCTATGCCCACCCACAGGACTTGCTGATGGGTGGGATGTGGGGAATAAGGGTAAAGGACGAGTCCAGGATGACTCCTCGGTTTCTGATTGGAGTCACCGAGTGTTGTCATTTACTGGGCGCACTAGCCACAGAGCAGTGAGTGAGGTGGGTGAATGAGTCCTGTTTGATTGAACCGGGGTTGAGCTGTGGAGCCCGAAAGGGAAGCAAAAGAGTAGATCATTGGAAATATAAGTGTGTTTTTCAGAAGTCTGACCTGGGGACTTCCCTGGCAGTCTAGTGGTTGGCTGGGACTCCGTGCTCTCACTGCCAGGGATCCGGGTTTGACCCCTGGTCGGGGAACTAGCATCCCACAGGCTGTGAGGTGCGGCAAAAAAAAAAAAAAAAAAAAAGAAAAGAAAAGAAATGTGACCCAGGATGGAGATGTAGATTGGGAAGTTGACCATGAGGAAGCTAGGAATGCAGATGGGGAAACTGAGGCTTAGGTGGGTTAAATAACTTTCTCAAGCCCAAACACCCAGTCAGTGGTAAAGCTGGGATTCAGACTCACTTCTACTTGACTGCAAAACCCAAGTTCTTAACCACAGCACTCACTGCCTTTGAGAAGCTGGTGTGGACTTAGAGAAGGCCGGCTGAAGAAGCGAGGCAGCAGGATTGAGCCAGTCTGTCCTGCCCTCCCGACGCAAGGGCTCTTTCTGAACTAAGGATGGAATAGTCTGGCCACAGCAGACCCACGTGGGCTCCAAGAGAGGTCTGTGACCGCAGCCCGTCAGCCGTCAGCCGTCAGCAGCTCCCTCCACAGAGGCCCAAGTGCGAGGCTACCCAAGCTCACTTAATACACTGCAGGGGAACAACAGCGCAGACTGGGGACGGATCATGTCTCCCCAGGCTTCAGGATGTTCTGACTGGGCTTTTAATAACTAGCATCCCTTCCACGGAACGATTTCCAGCTTACAAAGCACTTTCACATGCATAACCTCATCTGATCCTCCCGGCATCCTTTTGAGAGAGGTGTGATTCTCTTGCTTCTGATTAGACGGGACTGAGGTTCAAGGATGTCAAGTGACTTGCCAGTGTCACAACGTGTGTTGTATGTGACAGAGTGTGGACTCTAACCTGGGTCGTCTGATTCCAGAGCCTGAGCTTGTCCATACCAAATCGCATTTGTTACTAACTAATATCAACCTGTCAGCATACTACTGAGCTAGTTAGGTACAGATTTATTGACTATCTGACTGTGTACAAAGAATGATAGAAAACACCCAGGAGTCTACAAAAATAGGCATGAGTTATGTGTCCTCATTTGCATACAGAAACACTTGCTTGAAAATGGTCAGATCACTCAAAATACAAGAAAATGTTAACAAACTTTTAATTTATTTTTAATTAAAGTATAGTTGGTTTACAATGTTGTATTAATTTCTGCTTTACAGCAAAGTGATTCAGTTATACACGTATATACGTTCTTTTTTTAAATATTCTTTTCCATTATGGCTTATCATAGGACATTGAATATAGTTCCTGTGCTGTACACTAGGACCTTGTTGTTTATCCGTCCTATGTATAATAGTTTGCGTCTGCTAATCCCAAACTCCCAATCCATCTCTCCCCCAGCCCCCCTCCCCCTTGGCAACCACAAGTCTGTTCTCTATGTCCACGAGTCTGTTTCTGTTTCATAGATATGTTCCTTTTTGTCGTATTTTAGATTGCACATGTAAGTGATATCCTATGATATTTGTCTTTCTCTGTTTGACTTGTTTCACTTAGTATGATAATCTCTATGTCCATCCATGTTGTTGCAAATGGCATTATTTCATTCTTTTTTATGGCTGATTAGTATTCCACACTGTTTGAAAGAATGCTTACTCCATGCCCAGACCCCCTGAAATGACTTTTTAGCAATGTGGGGCTAATAAGAGGTGTAACTAAAATGATGCATGTAATATGCTTAGCACAGTGCCTGGTGCACCCAGTAAGTGCTTAATAAATGTTGGCTGCTATTGTTATTATTGTTGATATTGATTCCAGTAGGTCCTTTCAACTTTGCATTGATAGAGGACAGTCCCTAGTCAATCTTAGGAGAGGGGGGCAAGGGAACACCCACTTTTGAAGCCTTACTCTGTGACACAGGCTTCAAGAACGGTGACTGGACCCTGTTGATCTCTGTATTCCCAGGACCCAGGCTAGGGTATTGGCCAGAGCAGGCATTGGATATGAGGCAAAGAACTTGAACTGGATATGTAAAGGTTGCTTCACAGTGATTTGAAAGATTTTTCCTAAACACACACATAACACCAGCTCCTGAGATGAGTGGGTACTACTAGGATTGGCACAATCAGAATGTTTGGGGGAGAAAAGATTGGCACAGAAAGGTGAATGTACCTCAGTTAGGGCCTCAGCACTCTTGTGCTTTGGCTATTTCCAGCTCCCCATCCCTGGGCCAGGGCACAGATGGCATCCTTGGTGGGCTTCTGTCCGCTTAGCCCTAATGAGCGGAGCTGAACATCTGGCAAGCGCCTGAGTTCTGAATGGTGGCGTAGCCCCGTGCCTTAGCAATCGCCCTGCCGCATAGCTGCCTCTGGAGAGTGGATGGAAACCAGAAGAGGCCTCAGCAACTCCGCGTCAGGCGCCACGTGACTGCCTCTCCGAGAACTTTTGCAAACTCGTTTGGTTGTGTATGTGTCTTGTGAGTTCAGTAGCTTATCTGTGTGTTTGTTGTCTACCTACCCTACTCTACTCGTTTGCTGCTTATACAATATAATCCCCACTGAGTGGGCAGTTGGGGTAAAGTGCGAAAGGCGTGAGGTCTGGATCGGGCAGCCATAAGATCAAATCCTAGCCTTGCCATCTTACTGGCTATGACTCTGGGCATGTTGTTTAACCTCGCGGAGCCAGTTTCGCCCTGTCGACAATTAGAATGATAACGCATACAATATAGGGTGATTGTGAAAAGTCATGGGATCACATAGGTAAATTGCCCATCTAAATGTCTGGCATTGGGCTTCCGGGTCGTCACAGTGGTTAAGAATCCGCTTGCCAATGCAGGGGACACGGGTTTGAGCCCTGGTTCGGGAAGATCCCACATGCTGCAGAGCAGCTAAGCCCGTGCACCACAACTACTGAGCCTGCACTCTAGAGCCCGCGAGCCACAACTATTGAGCCCATGTGCCACAGCTACTGAAGCCTGCACTCCTAGAGCCCGTGCTTTGCAACAAGAGAAGCCACCGCAATGAGAAGCCCGCGTGCCGCAACGAAGAGCAGCCCCCGCTCACTGCAACTAGAGAAAGCCCGTGTGCAGCAACAAAGACCCAACGTAGCCAAAAATAAATAAATAAAATAAATTTATAAAAATAAATAAATAAAATGTCTGGCATTCATTCATTCTTCATGCATTTACTCGGCGCCAAGCTCAAGTACGAGGTGTTCTTGATTATGCAGAAAAGAGTAACCACAGCAGGCCTGGCTGCTCTCCTTTGAAAGGCCTGCTTACAAGGTTGGTCTGTGGCTGGTGTCTGGGAATTTGGATTCAGAAGGGTTCCATCCATTGCCACTGTGCAAACAAGGTGGTTTCTGCCGAACACCTGCTCTCCTCTGGGGCATCTGGGATGTTGACACGTGCTTGGCAGAGAGAAGAGCCTTGGACACTTGATCTGATGAGCATCCCTGGGAGACAACATTTCACACATGTTGCCGAAACTCGTCATTGTGGGAATTAAGCATATTTTGTGTGACTTTGCTGGAAGAGGACTCTTGGAAGCTTGCACCTGGTTTCCCTTGGACTTGGCCCCATGTGCTTTTTCCTGTTCCTGATTTTGCTTTGTATCGTTTCATGGTAGTAAATCATAGCTGTGAGAGCAGTAATTTCTTGAGTCCCATGAGTCCTAGCAAATCATTCAACCTGGGCATGGTCTTGAGGACCTCAGTGCATAGATATAGATATAAATGTAATACATGTTCTTTGCCCTTAGAAAGCTCACACTTTAGCTAGAAAGCCCAACATGTAAGTAATTACTATACAGTGAGTGAGGTTAGTGCAGGGGGCTGGGTCAGCCCTGAGGAGGGACATTGACCCTAGCACTAGGGTGTTGGGGGGAACTTTTTGAGTTGAATCTTTTTATTTTTGTAATTTTTTAAAATTATTTTTTATATTAAATTTTTTTAAAAAATTTATTTTTGGCTACGTTGGGTCTTCGTTGCTGCACGTGGGCTTTCTCTGGTTGTGGCAAGCGGGGGCTACTCTTTGTTGCGGTGCGCGGGCTTCTCGTTGTGGTGGCTTCTCTTTGTTGCGGAGCACAGGTTCTGGACGCGCGGACTTCAGCAGTTGCGGAGCGCAGGCTTTAGAGCGCGGGCTCAGTAGTTGTGGTGCACGGGCTTAGTTGCTCCGCGGCATGTGGGATCTTCCTGGACCAGGAATCGAACCTGTGTCCCCTGCATTGGCAGGCGGATGCTTATCCACTGCGCCACCAGGGAAGTCCTTGAGTTGAATCTTGAAGGGTAATTAGAAGTTAGCTATGTGAAGCAGGAGGAAAAGACCCCTGTAAAGTCTAACATGCTCTTCTAAAATCATTTTACATTTGAATCACTCCTTTTCAAAACGTGTTTATTGGCTCTGTGCTCATTCACTAAACATGGTTTGAGGGCCGGCTATCCTAACCTACTCTGTGATGTATATTGGGGCCCCAAGAGTGAACAGGAATGGTGCCTGCTTTCAAGGAGAGTCTGGCAAGTTTTGGGTTGAGAGGTTGGGCTTTCAGGAGGCAATGTGCATGACCATGAAAGCCCCTAAGCTAGCCCAAGGGCAGGGAGTCAGGTGAAGGCTCCCTGAGGGGGGCAGTGTCTAGGTGGAAGGACAGGTAAGTTTCACCTGGAACAGGAGAAAGGCACTCCAGGAAGAAGAAACAGCATCCTGTGGCAAGAGAGACCACGATGTCTTCTAAAAACAATCAGTCGTTCAGTGTATCTGGAGAGTAGCAGATGAAGGGGCGGTAGGCAGGAGCTATATTTTGACAGGTAGTGAGGTCAGGCTTGAGGAAACAGGAGAAGAGATTCAGTGAGGAATGGGAGAGAAAATGGAGTAGGTCATGTAGAATACTTGCTGGGCAGGGTGAAGACCCATGAATACGTAGTGGCACCAGTCTGTATGGATCCATGACATATGTTCCACCATGTTGATCTGGGATTAGGGGTTGTCAGGTGGGAGAAATGGATGGAAAAGGAGGCACAGAAGTTAAGGATATTGGCAAAAGGGTGATTGAAGTCAGGTAACACGATATCTAAGATGGATGGCAAGAGTGGCCTAATAGACTTCCTGGGGCCTTCGGAATCTTCTGACTCCGCTGCCATCTATGTAAGTGCAGAAAGAGTGAGAGTAACAGGTGGAGAAGACTAGTGACCAGAAAATAGGCTGTTTGAACTTAAGATATCAGAGTTGAACTGTTCCAGGTGACTGTAAATTCTAGGGATCAGCGTGGGTATGCGGAGGTGATCTTTGGAGAGGGGAGAGAAGAAACTGAGAAGCCAGTGGTTGGATATGTCATCCTTGTGTACATCGAGGTCATATAGGGTGAAGGTGGGACTTGCAGTGGAGAGGAAGGCTGGGAGCCAGTTGCCAAGGCCCCCAGTGAATGTGAGAAACTGCTCAGGAGGCCTGAGGTGACGGTGAAGGGGAGAGGGCACTATCATTATTTGGTTGTGAACATCAAAGGAGAAGGGACGTATTTCTAGGACTTTTTTTTTTTGGCAGTACGCGGGCCTCTCACTGTTGTGGCCTCTCCCGTTGCGGAGTGCAGGCTCAGCGGCCATGGCTCACGGGCCCAGCCGCTCCGCGGCATGTGGGATCTTCCCGGACAGGGGCACGAACCCGTGTCCCCTGCATCGGCAGGCGGACTCTCAACCACTGCACCACCAGGGAAGCCCGGGACATATTTCTTATACTGTAATATAAGCTTGCTCTTCTTCCTCTGCCATCTAAAGCTCACTCTGACTTGGGACGGTTTTTGCTTTGATCCTAAGGGATAGGCATCCTTTGAAGTTTGTAGAACAGTCAACAGTGCATTCTTCTCACTGCCTGCCCCAACATTTGCTTTGCCCCAGCCTCCTGGTGAGAAGACTTTTTCTCATGGTCCTGCAAGAACTATCGCCAGCTTGACTTCACAGAGCCTCCTGCTGGGGTGTATTTGTGTGCTTGCCTGGGAAACCTGCTTGCAAAGGCCAGACAGTCCTGCCTTTGGAAAGCTGCTATTGTCTTTTACTAATAGTGTTTCCCAAGGTATATTCCGTGAAAATACTAGTGCTTCAACATGCTTAGCAATGATGCATTCCATGGTCAAATATTGGGGAACCTATATCCCTTTTTTAGAGATTCATAATCTACGTTAGTCTATGAAGACCCTAAGAAATTTTTTTTTTTTTTTTTTTTTTTTTTTTTTGCGGTACGCGGGCCTCTCACTGCTGTGGCCTCTCCCGCTGCGGAGCACAGGCTCTGGACGCGCAGGCTCAGCGGCCATGGCTCACGGGCGCAGCCGCTCCGCAGCATGTGGGATCCTCCCGGACCGGGGCACGAACCCGCGTCCCCTGCATCGGCAGGTGGACTCTCAACCACTGTGCCACCAGGGAAGCCCCCTTAAGAAATTTTGAAGAAAGGAAACCTTTGTGTAAGGTAGCATTTCCCAGTGTATTTGACCACTGAAGCCCTTTTCCCATTTAATCCCCGTCAATGGGAAATGTATATACTTGGAAAGTTCTGATCAATTGTCAGAAAAGAAGTATGTAGATTTTTTCTTCCGATCAATGGCCATCTATCTAGAAGAGGTGCATTTTGCAACACTGGTATATTTCAATTCTACTAAAATGAGATTTCACTGTGTTCCCAAGTTTAAATATCACGAATTACTACATTTGGTTAGAACTAACATGTTATAATATTTTGTTTAGACTAACTGTCATTCTTATGTTAAGTGGTAATGTTAGGAAATTAACAGCATTTCATTTTCCTTTGGAAGAATTCCCATAACTAAGGTTAGAATCTAACAAAGAAAATGCACATTTTTCAGAGTCCCCTTGCTCTTATTTTAATTAGAAATGACAGCATAAATTTCAAACTAATCACATTATTTACTACTTTAACGTGATAAAATTTCTTTGCAAATGCATGGAGATCATTTATAAAATTTAATGATATGCCTGGACTTAGATACATGCTTTGTAAATATAAAAAGACAAAAGTACCCAAAAAAACACTTTATGAAGCTGTAATGAAATGAAAAACAAACAAGGGAAATTAACAACATACTCTCTTAAATAGTACCATGATTCTGAGAGAAGTGCAGAACCCAATAACCCAGACATTTTAATGAGCAAAAGAAACATAAATATGAACATATCAAAATAATGTGGGATGTTGCCGAAGTGGCGCTTAGAGGAAGCTGCATTATTCTAGGTGTTTACGTTGCTAAGAAAGGAAAGGCAAGACATAATGAATTAAGCTTGCACCTAGATGTTTTCCAACAGGAGCAGTGTCAGAAGCCAGAGAGAGTGGGAAGAGGAAGTAATAAACTTAAAAGCAGAAATAAATAAACTGGAGAAAAAGCTGATATATACCCTAAGCTGATTTTGGGGGAAAAAATGAACAATGGCTTGTCTAACTAAAAAAGAGAAAACACAAATTCGTTAAATTAGAAATGAGACAGAAGATCTGACAACAAATGTAGAAGGTTTAGAAATTTGCAGAGAAAACAGTACCCTCCACTGTATGCTAATAAGTCAGATGAATCAGAGTGGGAATGAATTACTCCTTGAAAAATTACAAAATATAAAAAGTCATGCATGATTAAATAGAAAACACGACTACACCTATTACAGAGGAAGAAAGAAGAAGTCATTAAAGTCTTACCGTGAAACCCACACAAACTGTGGGTATTTGGACTTAATACATTAATAAAAAGACCCAAACTTTGAAAGCCATGATATTTTTTGACTGCCTACTATTGACTAGATCATTTACATACATACA
Organism: Leucopleurus acutus; assembly: GCF_964270905.1. NCBI lineage: Eukaryota > Metazoa > Chordata > Mammalia > Artiodactyla > Delphinidae > Leucopleurus > Leucopleurus acutus. The sequence goes on along the minus strand of NC_139148.1, from coordinate 119,211,000 downwards.
TACATATATACACATGTATCTATAAGGTCCAATTTATATAATGATTATATATGAGAGCTATTAGTAATACTAATTTACAGATCTTATAATAATTATAGGCTCTGAAAAGTTAGGTGACTTGCCTGAATCACACAGCAAGTAAGTGTGGTAGAGCTAGGATTTGAACTCAGATCCATCTGGCTACAAAGTTTATAATCTTTCCCTACATTATACTTTCCACAAGTATAAAAGATTTGTCTCCCCTAAATTGTTTTTAAATGTTGAGTTGATGCTGCTTTAACTCAATTCCCAGTTTACTTTTTGAAGAAATATGATTTCAATCTTCAAATTGGGAAAAAGTACAAAGAAAGAAAATTATAGGCCAACTTCAGTTATGGATAGTCATTATTTATTAAATAATTATAAACAGAAGTAATTTTACTTAAAAATTGATCTCTAAAATAATACCTCCATAGATGTTGAAACGGCATCAGCTGTTCTTGGACAATGTATTTGGAGACCTGAAAAATAATATGATTTTTATATATGTAAATAAAAGATATAACACTATCTTTCATAGAGAAGAGAGTTCCCATAAAAATAGAAAAAATTACAGATGACGGTAGGACTAAAGTTCTACCATATTTTAACACTGTACTAGAAATGTGAGCCATAGTCATTAGAAGGAAAAAGAAATTAGATGAGTACCTTTCTTCAATAGGCCTAGCACTTACTATATGCAAGGCATTGTGATAGTTACTGCGGATATACCCTGGAAAGACTGCGTACCTAGAACATACAGGGTCATCATATACTAGTTGGTGTAAATGAGGTTAACAACATCTTGAAATTCAAGGCAGAGGAACACAAATAGTCATGTTTCCAGTTGCCAACAACTGAAGAATATAATGAGGAAGAGAATCATTTGCATTGGAGACAAAATACATTAAATACTAGGGCATTAATTTAATTGGGGACATGAGATTTATTTAAATAAAATTATACAATCCTAAAGGGAGGAATCAAAGGCATTAAATAAATGAAGGGAGAGATACCTCGCTCCAGTTGAAAAGACAACATATGGGAAAGATTACAGTATCCCCTGAGTTGTCAGTGCATGCCAGTTAAAGACCTGGTGGGATACTTTATGAGATGTGACAAATTGCTAGCGAAATTCATCTAGAAAAATAAGCAGGCAGAAATACTAAAGAGTTTTAAAATTAATCATTTGAACTTATACTTTCTGTCGTATATTTATTCAATCTTAAGAGCATCTCTTTTTCCATATCCATCCAGTTATAGCCCTGTGCCTAACTCATAAAAGGTTCTCCATTAATACTAGTGGAAAGAAGAAAGGGAGGGATCCTCATTGTAGGGCTTTGAACATAAGCTAGGGATTGACTGCTGGCTTTCCCCAAGGTGTCAGAGAACTGATGAGATGGAACACTGGGGACGTGGCCTCATCTTAAAGCAAAAGGAAGGCAGCAGTGGCCGTAGTCAGAATTTCAGGATCTTGTAGTCATCCTGCTGACATTTTTCTAGCAAAGTCAGACCTGCCTGCTAGCTCTCTGCCCGGGCTTCTTGTCACCTTGACACTTGGGCGCTCTCGCTCATCAGCCACCATCTTCATGAGAAAACCTCAGAAGTTGGAACAGGAGTACCAGCCTGGATCTCATTGCTCTCTGCTGCAGCTTTGGGGTCTGACCCCTCTACTTTGCAGATGCAAGAAATCCTCCTTCATTTTTTGAGGCCCATCGCTGGTGTGAAATCTTTCTCAAATGCCCCTAACAAAAATGCCTCTTCCCGCTCCGCACGTGTGCAGTAGTTGACCTGTTTCGTGAAGGGTCTAAAGCAGGCCACGTGAACTCTGGTACCAGCATGGCTCCCCCACCAAATTCCTTGAGGGCGGGATTTAGGCCTCCATCTCTCTTTTCTCCACAGCATCAGTTCCCAAGCTGGACTGGGCTGGTTATCAGAGTCACTTGAGGAACCCTTAAGAGACAGATATCCCTGACCTTGGTGATTCAGATTCAACAGATCTGGGGGTATAATATATGAAAAATATATTACATTGTATTATATATCACATAGTATTATATATTATATTAAATATTACATTATAATTATGCATTATATATATATATATATATATATATATATATATATATATATATATATATATGGATTTTCCAGACTATTTAGCTGAAGAACCAGGTTTGGAAACACTGGTTCCACAGCATCAGACGGACCATCTCTGCAGAGGAGCGCCCCCCCCCCCCCCATTTATTAAACAAAGGGATTAAAGTAGGCACAGTGTTCAGAATGATTATATAGTTGCTGCTATGCCCACATGGGTGTTGCAGGTGCTGGAGTATACTGCAGAGGGTCTAGTAAACACTTAAAACGAGATGATCTCTAACCAGCATTTTCATGATTTTAACTAATAGTTAAAGAACATTTGCTAATTGCCACTAGAATGTTCGCATCAGGGGGCACCACTTATCCCCCAGTGACGGACTAGCTCAGCTCAGTGTCTCACACAGAGTAGGCCCTCAACTCTTTAATGAATGAATGCAACATGTTTAAAAATTACTTCTCACAATGACTCTCCTAAGATGGCTACTCTTTTTATCATTTCATAAATGAGGAAGTTAAAGCAGACTGACATACTTGAGGACCTATAGCCAGTGAGCAGTAGAGCTGCAATTTTCCTTCGTGTCTTGGCCATTCCAAAGGCCAGGCCTTGAGCAGTTGTGCCATAAGGCAGAAAGAGCCTTTCCACCCCATGGACTAGGCGGGGGCCAGGCCAGGAAGGGCACAGATGCAGACAGCAGACACCCCAGGCGGGACTGCACGAGTGCTGGGGAGAACAGTTAGCAGCAAGGCCTTGGATCAAATTTAGAGTATGGTCCGGAGAGTCACGTGGGCCTGGGGGATTGGCAACACACAGTGATGGCGGGCCTAGTCAGGACTGAGAGCATGCATTCCAGGCCAACAGAGATCGGGAAAGAGTAAGGCAGGAGCCCAGATCTGGAGGAACTGGGGAACACAGCCTTGGATACAGAGGAGCAAAGCAAGAAGCATGTTACTGGGTTTGGGGCGACAAGGTGGGGTCTCACTTGATAAGGAAGGAGGCATGACTCCGGCAACAAGAGCTGAGGGCCAGGCAGCGCCAGCAGCCCTGGTCCTGAGGGTGAGCCTGGTGCTCGTGGCTAGCTTCTTCAGCTCCTGCCCTGGGCCGATTGTGTTTCCCAACTGAGAATAAGCTAGGACCCGGATTAAGGTAGGGCAATGGCTGCGGGTCCAGGAGGATGAACTTCAGAGGTGGAGAGAGAGTAGACTCAGGTCAGAGAGCCAAGAAGCACCTCCAAGGCAGAGAGCGGTCCTAAGGTGAGATCAAGCCCCAGACCAAAGTGAAAAGGGATTGCAGGACTGGCAAACTTTGTAAAGCGGTGTTTTGACTCCTTCTGACGTGCCGAGGGTTGGTGGGACATTGATTATTACAGGCTGGCTCCTAACTTTCATTATGCTGGGGGAGCTAGATACAGCTGGCTTACTTGCTCCTGAGAGGTGGTCATTTATCTCGAAGTTACCAACCCCTGCCCAAGCACAGCTTTCTAACGATGCCACCCTGGCAACCCAGTCCAACAGCACCTGGACCCTTGAGAGACGGTACTCCTCCAATGGGTAAAAGTGCCTCACCCCGGCTCTGATTCTCAAGTGGGGAAGGCCGCGTTCCGCATCTCCCAGAGCTGGGTAGGGTTTGAGAACGTCCCCCAGATGATGCTGAGCTGTCTTCCTGGGGCAGGAGGCCATGTTCCGATCCCTTGAGCATCACTACTTTGCAGCGAGAAGAGCTCTTTTCACCCCTATGATCTCCTGGCTTCTTCTCATCTGGCGGCATTATCATGACCAAATCATCGATGAGGAAGCTGGGGCCTGAGCTGCCCGAGGTTCTCACAGTTAGAAAGTAGAGGAGCCGGTAGTAACAGCTGGGTCTTCTGACTCCAAGTCCAGTGCTTTTGTGCACTAGGCTCCATCCCTGATACCAGGATTAGGACCTAAGAGGAAAATGGCAGGCTCAGAAAACTCAGGCCCGTGGGCATGCTGGGACACCTGTAGTAGGTGGCACTTGACGTGGTGGGTGTGTTGCCACAGGTGGGGGATTGGCCAAAGCTGGGTGCGCAGCTGGAGTGAAGGAGGTCAGCCCTTGGGAGAGGCAAGAGGACCCAGCTCTGCTCTGCCTGGTGGGTGACCCTTCCCTGCCGGCAGCAGGGCAGGCTGTACGGTGACTTCCGCAAGTGCCAAGGTAATTGTTGAGTGGTGGTTGGGGTAGCTTTGTGTGACGTTACGAATACAGGAGTGCCCAGCCCGTTCACTCCAGCAGGACTTATTTAGTACCGTTTCCGGGTCACGCCCTGGGTGCTGGGTGTTCACTGCTGAACTACTTAGTACCGTTTCCGGGTCACGCCCTGGTGCTGGGTGTTCACTCCCCCAGGGAGGTCAGTGTCTTGGGTTTTGGGCAGATAATTCCATCCCCATGTGATCAGCGCTTCATAGGGGCAATGAACTGAGTGCAAAGTGGGTGTGGGGTGCATAGAAGAGAGAGGTTCAAATTCCATTGGACACTGGCAGGGTGGAAAGGTCTGGGAAGGCTTCGTGGTGGAGAGGACTAGAGCTAAATTTTAAAAGATGAAGAGGATTTATCGAAGTAGGAGAGAAAGGGGAGGGCATTCTAAGGCAGGGGTCTGCAAAGGTTTCCTGTACAATGCCGGTAGTAAATATTTTAGACTCTATCCCAGCTACTCAACTCTGCCTTGTAGTGCAAAAGCTGCCACAGACAGGATGTAAACAGGTGTGAACTTCGCTGTGTTCCAGCCAAGGCTGACTGCCAGAGTGTGCCCAGCCATACGAGGTGTAGGTACACCTACTGTCCCCATTTGATGTTTGGACGCTCATAGGGGTGAAGTGACTCGCTCAAGGCCCGTCAGTGCAACCAGGCACAAGGGGATCCCGGCACTACTCGCAGGGGCCAGAGATGCAGGCGGAATGTGGCAGATGGGAGAGCCGGAGGACGCTGGTCTTAGCAGTCGAACCTATTGTTACCTTCTGCCCTTGGCCGTTCCAGCTACTGTACTACCTCTTTGCAAGACCTTGGCTCTGCAGCAGCTGTGAGCCTATCAGCCACACATCTTCATTCAAACCATGTCCCCTCACACAGGACTGGGCAGTGAGCAGGTGCCCGGCCCACGCTTGCTTAATTGATCTACCTAGGATTCAGTTAAGGGCTCTGGGTTGTTTAAAATGCTGTTTCTGATATAACTGGCATCAAATTCTTTTGCTTGTTCTGTTGTTTTAATTGCTACAACTTCCTGCTCATACAAACGAAGACATTCAGCTCTGTGGAACCACATCATAAACATAGGAACTCTTCCAGATTATGTTGGAGCTTCTTCGAAGGGAAAAAATACTTTTCATTCTTAACTAATTATTTTTTTAAATGAATGGCAGGTGGGACACTACAAAATCCGTAATTTTGCAAGCTGAAAAAAGAACTGAACATCTTTTTCTTGCCAAAAAATTTTTTTTATTTCACTGGTGTTAGTGACAACAGTTTTGTTTTGTTTTTTTTCTGGATCAGACTGAGGACGTTTATGAAATAATCAGTCCTAACTATGAATATTCCCATAGGGAGGCTGTTTCTAAGGAGAGTTAAAAATACCCCTGAAATCATATGTGTAACAATTTCTATTTCTGTGACTTCTCCCCTCCCTTCTGTAATGGATTTCAGTTAGTGGGGTCCTTGTTCCATGTCATGACCATTTTGGCCTCATAATCTTGAGAAAAAGATTCAAAGCGTTTCTTTTTTTTTCTTTTTCTTTCACGTAGACAGAAGCATAAAACCTGTATTATGTGATTTTGGTCATTGGACTCTGTTTTGGAGCCTGGAAAGGTACCAAAGTGTCAGCATGCAGGTTAACCCTGGACCTCTCTCTCTCCTCCTACCTCAGTAGTACCACCCCCTCCCCAGAGGATCCGTGTGAGAAGTTCCATCTGGAACTCAGGCTGGCTGTGTCCATCGCCAGCCCACTCCCAGCGCACCCTCCACCCCCAGCCCAAGTTCACTCCTGGGTACCACTTGTCTTTTCTGACTTGATTGTGGTAATAATAGCAAGTGCTTCATGAGCACCAACTGTGGCTCGGGAGCCACACAGACATGCTCTCAGTTGAGCCTCAAGGAAACCTTGTGAGGGTCTTGCTGTTATTCCCATCTTCCAGATGAGGAAACTGAGACTCCAAAGTTGAGGGGGAACTGGCCAGGGTGACTCAGAGCGGAAGCTGCAGAGCTCTGATTGGACCCCAGAACTTGCGTCTGCATGTCTGATTACACTTGATTAAAACAAATCCTGGGTACCATTAAACAGGCATAGAGTGGTGACTGCCTTGCTTGTGATCATACAGGTCGTGATGGAGCACTTCTGGAATCCAGATCCCCCCCAAATACAGACATATGCTTTCTTTTACCTCATATAGTTGCTTAGTTTACAAATGATGCGGAGATGTTGGTCTCAAGAAAACACCCTAAACATTTAAAATCCTGTCCGATCTGTTTTTTGTGGAGGATGAAAACTGGTAACTCATTCTGTGACAGGCTCTATGGATGAGGAATGGAAGGAAATGTAGTAAATTATGGTGATGTCAGAATGGTAACATTGGCGGCCCTTAGGGGATATAACAACAACAATAAATGATTATATGCTTTTCCCCATACCACTCACTACTATAAAATGGTGCTACTGCATGCGGAGAGTCATCCTTACTTGTCAGGAGAGTGCCACCTGAAATTATTAGTGAGTAAGGTTATAATTGTACGTTTGTAGCTTAAAAATGAGTAATCCACTTGTCATTTTTTTCCTGCCTCCTCTGCTTCATTAGTCATCTGTATTTCAATAGTGAACTTGGTTGTCAGTTTGGGCCTGACTTCAGTCTGGGGCCAGGGAGCCAGGGGCTTAGTCCTCCTGCTGGTCCACAGCCCACAGGGCCTGGAGGGCTGGGAGGCCCAGGCTCCGCAGCCACCCTTAGGGCATGTTCCCAATTAACTGAGGTCAGGGTCCAAGTAGACCTCCTGGGGGCCTGTAGCAATGTAGCTTGAAAATCAGAAATGCTTTTTTTTTTTTAATAACAAAGGATGCTTCCATTGATTTTTTTAAAAAATTAATTTTTTTATTGAAGTATAGTTGATTTATAATGTGCCAATCTCTGCTGTACAGCAAAGTGACTCAGTTATACACATACAGTTCTTTTTTTAAATGTTCTTTTCCATTATGGTTTATCACAGGATATTGAATTTTCTATGGCTAGAACCTGCTGTTTTTGGTGTGTTCGGTTGGTGGTGTTCTGTAGAGGATATAGCTGGGGAGACCCAAGAGAAGTCATTGTTCAGAGGGGCTGACCTGTGGTGGTTAAGAGCACAGACTTTGGGTTCCAGTCCAGATCCTCTTCTTATTGGCTGTGTGACCTCAGGCAAGTTACTTAACATCTCTGAACCTCAATTTCCTTATCTATAAAATGAGGGATGCTGGTACCTGCCTCAGAGGGCTGCTGTGCAGATTAAATGAGTTAGTGCCCAAGAGGTGGTCTGTGTAATACAGCAATTAGGAAGACTACATGGGAGCCAGACTGCCTACATTCAGATCCTAGCTCGGCCACTAATTAGTTGTGAGACCTTTGGCAAATGTCTTAACCTCTTTGTGCTTCACCTGTCTCATCGGTAAATCAGAGATGACGATAAAAGGGTTGTTGGCAGGATTACATGAGCTAACCTGAGTCAAGGAATTTAAAGGGTTCCTGCCACATGGAAGGACTATTTAAACGTCTGCTATTATTACCATTGATCATTTCTATCAGTAGCCAGAGGCAGCATGGACTCCAAGAGGGCAGACCCCGTGTGCTTCAGAGTTCAGACGAACAAGGGAGCTCGGAGAGCTGGGGGCTCCAGGAAGGCATCACAGAGCAGGCAGACACTGCAGAGGCTGGGGGATGCAGCTCGACCGTGGGGCCTGCCAGAACTAGGCGGGGATCCCTGCTCGGCCACTTGTTAGCGGAGGGACGTTGGGCAATTTACGTGCCTCTCTTTGCCTCAGTTTCTCCGACTGCAAAATGGGGATGATAACAGGGAGGATTAAGTAAAGCAATAAACGTAAAGTGCCTGGCGTGTGGTTAGTACTCAATAAGTGAAGATGTTGTTTACTAATTACTACTCATCCTTATATTTACAGTGAATTCAAGGAGTTACACTTATTATTATCAGGCAGAGTGCAAGCTGCCAGTGTGCGAGGTGAGCAAGGACTTGGATGCTCTCAGAGGGAGAGGTTTACATATGGGCAAAGGCTGGGAGGCAAGAAGCTCCCGGGGAGTGCTGGTGGTGATGAGCAGACCAATTCGGATCCCTTGGCAGCTCCCTGTAGTGCGAGATGTGGTTTAAACTAGAGAGTGAAAGGCATTGGATGCCAAGGTAAGGAGTTTGGTTTTTATTTCACTGGCAGCAGAGGCTGTAAAAATCATTGAGACGGGGAGTAGGTGGGGGAGGGCTTCAGGAATATTCTCTTGTCTATCAGAAGTTCTAAAACCAGGGGGTCTGAGGCTCCTTTTGTGTTTGTCTCCTTATTTGTGGATTCTCCTCGTTTCACAGTGTACACACTTCTGTAAAGGGACAACAGCTGCCTCCTCCAGGAAGCCTTCTCTGATTCTCCCAGCTGCCATATGTGTCCTTTCCTGCTCAGGCCTCCCACAGCACTGTGTGGCCTCCAGAGACTCTTAGCCCAGCTTACCTGGTGGAAGTCATTCATTGCCCCCTCCGCATCTCCTACCAGCCTGGAGCGCCTCTAGGGGACCTGGACTGTGCTTTGTTTTTCTCTAGACTACCTTGGTTGCTTCCTCCCAGCCCCAGCTTAGTGCCTTTTACCAAGGAGATGATATGAAGAGGAAGCAGGAGAGGGGATGCTTCGTTGAGCAAATGAGTGGGCAGTAATTGAGGGAGGAGGGCAGGGAGTGCTTTGTCTGGGTCCTGAGCAGCAGGGAAGCAGCACCCCGGGCACCCGTGGGAGGTAGGGTATGCGTGTGGAGGGGAGGAATGGAATGGAGCCCTCTGCTTATGGCTGTGCTTCTCATCTGAAGGACGATAGTAAGAGAACTTAATTCCGAGGGTTGTATACCTTTCTGGATAGTTATGGGCCTCTTGGAAAAGGGAATAAGCACCTGCTTCAGTTTTTCAGTGGTTTTCACATTTTTCAAAGTAACAGGACCCTTTATTCAAATGAAATTTTAAACTGTGGCCGATAGATGGATGGGTAGAAAGATAGATGTACAGATGATAGATAAGAATGACCTTAGACAAGACACACTCCTTCTGGACCGTGATCTCTGTACTGTGAGGGGTGGAATTTAAGCCGGATTTCTCAGCCACTGACATCTTGGACTGGATAGTTCTTTGCCGTCTGGGACCATCCTGTGCATTGCGTTCAGCAGCATCGCTGGCCTCTCCTCACTGGATGCCAGTAGCATCTCCCCCTCCGCCAAGTTGTAACAACCAAAAATGTCTTCAGACACTGCCAAATGTCCCCAGGGGGCTAAAACCATCCTCAGTTGAGAACCACTGGGCTGTATGGTCTCTGGTGCCTTGTTGTTTTTTTTTTGAAACATTTTTAATGGTTACTCCTACTAGGTCCTTAGCACAGTGTCGGGAGCATCTTTTAAACTCTCTGTTAATGGTGGCTGTTATTACTGTTATGTGCTTCCCTTTAGTAGTCCTTATAGTTTGGTTATTCCTCGTCTAATACTGTGGCTGAGATTTTTAATGTCCAATTTGGTAGCATATCTCATAGCAAAATGGTTGGCTTTGCTTTCTCATTAGCAGTCCCCAGGGAGGTCTAGCCATCAGTAATCAGGTGGTTGCCATGGAAGAGGCAGGAATATGGTCACTCTGTACCATTCTCCTTCCTGCTGGATGTTCTTCAATTTGGCCTTTCCTGTCCTCACTAACATTCCCCCTGGTGTTCTTTTCTCTTCTCCGTTAACTAGACACAGTGCCAAATGGAACTTTTTTCCACTCCCCTTTTTTCTTTCTTTACCCATTAGAAGCAACACGATCCAACCTCCAGAACGACTTCCTTTACTTTAGGTCGCTTTAGGTCACTTCCACTGAAAGACCATTAAAATCAGCTTTTAGGTTTGCAGCGAGAAGGGGCGTTTGCCATTTTTATGTTAGTGTTCATATTCTTTTTTCAGATGCAAGAGAATGCCAAAATAATATTCGTGGTAAGAATTCAACTACCAGAATAGACAAATCTACAATAGAATTATTGTAGTCTGTTGTATATTAATCACCCCAAACAAGTTGGTCTTTTGGGCTAAATGACAAGTATTTGTTTCTGTATTTTCTTGATCCAGGAGGAAAAACACCAATGGAAAAAAAGTATGTTAGAAACCAGCAAAATAAATAAAGGTTATTCATCTTAATGCCATAATATGAACATCCCACTATTTTGGAGCTGGTACGTTTTTCATGAAAATCAGCAATGATCACTCATCATATATTCCTTGTTAAGATTTCAAAGTAGCCCACGACCAGAGTCTGGCTGCTTTTGTTAATTTGCTGTTGAAATTGAGAGTTTTTGTATAAACACTTCTCTTTAGTCCCCTGCCTAGGGCCTGGCACGCAGTAGGCGCGCCATAAACTTTCGTTGAATTGTACTAACAGAAGTGATTCTGGGGATCTCTGCATTTCCTCATTGAGTTAAAGGGCCCCTCATGACTTTTTTTTTCTTTTTTTTGTGGTACGCGGGCGTCTCACTGTTGTGGCCTCTCCCGCTGCGGAGCACAGGCTCCGGACGCGCAGGCTCAGCGGCCATGGCTCACGGGCCCAGCCGCTCCACAGCATGTGGGATCCTCCCGGACCGGGGCACGAACCCGTGTCCCCTGCATCGGCAGGCGGACTCTCAACCACTGCGCCACCAGGGAAGCCCAATACACACACACTTTTAACTTAGGTTGTATTTTATGGAATTTGCTAAAAATAGCAAAGTTTTCTAAAGACTGTCCCTTTCTTCCTTCCTTCCAGAACTATCCAGTGAGCACTTACATAAGTAAAAGCACCTCTCTAGATACTGGTGATATATATTAAGAACGAAACAAAGATCCCTGTCCTCATATAGGGCATTCTAGTGAGGCAGAAAAGAAATAACAGAAAAATAAGTCGATCATATAGGTCACGCTTTACAGAAGATTGGGAAAACATCGTGGGCTATGACGTCACGCATCCACTATTGTTACGGATTTTTACTGTGTTCAGTTTCTCCACCGATTGCCTCATTGAACTCTTGCCTCAGTCATGTAAGGTAGGCTTCATTTCCCCATCGAACAGATGAGGAGACAGAGGCCCAGAGTTTGGGTAAAAGCAAGTTCAAACCCTGGCTTACATGTCACCTCATCCAGGAATGCTTCCTGTTTAAGTGTCAGTCTCTTCCGGGAGATAATGGATCTTCATGGGCAGGGGCTGGTTGTACTGAGTTTGGTAGCCCTACCCCCTGACCCAGGACCTGGCATTTAATCAGGACCTAGTACATGTCCAGTTGTTGAACAGAACTGGCTGGAGCTCTTATACCAAGCCCATGTTCTTTTGTACTGTGAACAGTTGCCCCCGATACATCTATTTTATACGTCTAGATTTTGTTTATTTTCCCACACCGCCTTGGAGTGTTAATACAATATCACCATACACCCAGATTTTAGATAATTGTCTTTTCTAAAGCAAACTCAGTTCTCTTGTTTGCTTTATGGAGTTGGTTTACTTCAAGGTAAAACAATTCAGGCTCTCCAAGGCAAATCATTCTACGCAGGGGACATCCTTTCTGTGGCTGTGAATTTCCTCTCATTCCCTTTACTAAGTCAGCTGCCAGTCATCTGGGCCCTGAGGCCTTGGATGGAGACCTGAGTTTTCTGCTCTTCTCTGAGGAGTTCATGATTAAGTCACTTGATGACTTGCCATCCAAGGCTGTAAAGACATTAATTATTTAAATTAAGTGGGTGTTAAGAGAATCCAGTCAGTTCTGCTTTGCCCAGAGACATCAGAGAATCCAGAATATTAGAGCCAGAGGGCCCTTAGTCATCCCTGGTTCAGTCCCCCTCATTTCCCGGGAAGAGGAAATGGAGATTCAGAGGAACAAAGGCACTTGGCCAAGGCTAGCGGTTAGTGGCCCCGCCATCTGACTCCCGCTCCAGTGCTCTTTCTACTCTATCATGCTGCCACTTATGCAGCAGGTCAGAAGGATTTCTCACCAAAAATAAGGCATTTGTGAATGGACTCTTAAGAGTGAAGAAGTGATTCATTAAAATTTAACCATGTATTTCAAACGATAAGCCAAGTATAGTCAACCCCAGCCTGGTTTGAAATAGCAACATCTACTGCTATTGAGTGGTTGTATCTTTTTTTTTGGCCACGCAGTGCAGCATGCAAGATCCTAGTTCCCCAACAAGGGCTCGAACCCATGCCCCCTGCAGTGGAAGCGCAGAGTCTTAACCAGTGGACCGCCAGGGAAGTCCCTAAGTGGTTGTATCTTTTAGTAGTGTGTTTCCACTTCCGTGTTACCTGCCACCATTGCAGAATGCACGTAGAGGCAAATATACTTTTCTTTTTTGATTTCTGAAAAAAACGTTAATGATTCTAATAAGGCAGCTGTGTGATGCAGCCAAGAAAACGTAGACTTTGGAGTCAGGTGGCCTGGCTTTGAATCATGGCTTAACAACCTACTAGCTTTGCGAGCCTTTGGTAAGAACCTTCTTGGAGCTGATAGTGTATCTCGCAGTTGTAGGTTCATACACTTAACGGATGTGAGAAAAGCCGGTGGGGAGGGAGGTGACACCTTGGTCTGGAGTTCTAGAATGTGACTGAAAGCCACTGGGTCCCTGGGGCTGAATTTAGACAGTGATCATGATAATTTGGAGCAGTGTTGATAGACACAGCCCTCAGATAAACTTGCCTCTAGTTGGCATTATTAGATGTGGACATTTCCTTTTGCTTTCACGATGTTTTACTGCTGTTCAAGAAGCCACTTTAATTTTCTTTTTTCTGGAAGAAGATCTGGTCTAAATGAAATCTATACACATGCACACACACAACCACTACATAATTAAGTAATTAGTTCATGAAATACACATTATGCTCACTGTGTGCAAGGTACTATTCTGGGCCCTGGGGATGCGTTTTAATGGAATGATAATGAAAGACAGGTGAAGAAGGGGAAGAGGAAAACGAGCAGAATGAATGAAAAGAAGGATTGTGGGGACGATGGTTGCCACGTATCTGGTGCTCGCTCTGGGCCAGCCATTGGCGAGTGATATAAATGCATGTCTCACCAGATCCTCACGGCAGGCCTACACAGAGTAGGTGGTATTATCATCTCCCTCTTACAGTGAAGAAACTGAGGCCCAGGAAGGTTGAGTAGCTTGCTGAGGATCACACAACTAGCAAGTAGTGGAACCTGGACTTGAACTCAGTTGTGTCTGGCTCCAGGGCCCGAGTTCTTAGCGGTCTTTTGTGGGGATTAAAATGGCAGGATAGTGACTGCTAATGGCTAAAAGCTTGTTGGGGTGACAAGAATATTTTAAAAACAGACTGTGGTGAGAGTTGCCCAACGCTGTGAATCAATACAAAAAATAATTGAATCGCACACTTTAAATGGGTGAATTGTATAGTATGTATATCATATCTCAAAGCAGTTATCATAAAAAGGCAGGGTAACTCGGTGACTAATGCTAATTGAATGTTTTCTATATGTTGGGCAATGGTGAAGAGTTTTACAGCTATTATTTAATGTCATAACAGCTCTGTGAAGTAGGTGTGCCATAATGCCCATTTTACAGATGAGGAAGTCAAGGCTCAAAGACACTAAGACGCTTGACTGAGATCATGCACCTAAGAAGCATTGGCGCTAGGACTCAGACCCATGGATATTTGATTCTAAAGCTTGTGCTTTTTCTGTCTCCCTGAAACAAGATAGAGATTGGTTTTCTTTCTGGTATCAAAGAAATCTGGCCCCAGTTTTTATTGGTCTTAGAATTTATAATCATTTCTACTACGAGATGCCCTCAGAAGAAACCTTGGCAGCGTTTCTGCGACATCACGTGTATCATTTGTCCACGTAGCAGAAGATGGGCAGGGGTGGCAGGGATGTTGTTCATCCAACAGTTTAGTGATGGCAGTTTAATGTGTCAGGTATAAACTGGAGATTGAAAAATGCTTCGCGTCTAAGGAATTTAGAGCGGGGAAAATGTGTTCTCTGTTCGTTGTGCTCACTCTTGGCAGTCCTGAAGCCTTTTATTTTAAATGTACTGTTCATTTTGGGTGTTCTGTTTTGTTTCTCTTATGTAAACTTTCCCCATTTATGACACGTAGCAGCGTGTGTGTGTGCGTGTGTGTGTTTTTTCTACAAATAGATAGCATTCATAAACTGAAACACTTTCATTGGGGAAATTTTCTGTGGCACTGCGACAGAACACTCTTGGCAGAAATACTGGAATCCTATAAAATAGAGTTAATATTGATATACTTTGATCAAAAATTTCTGTTTAGAGGCAATAAAGCCACTCATTGTTAAGCAGCCTTGGTTCTATCCTTAGCCTTCCTGCTCAAAACACCTTTCATCTTTGGAGGATGATGCCATAACTATATATCTTCAAATTTTCTTTCTTTGGTACCAAAAGAGAACTCTTTTTTTAAATAAGCTTTATTGAGGAATAATTGACAGATATAATTGTGAATATTTAAAATGTACAGTGTAATGATTTTATATATATTGTAGAATGATTACCAAGATAAACATAATTAATGCATCTATCACCCTACATAGTTAACATAGGTAACTCCTGTGTGTGTGTGCGTGTGCGTGTGTGTGTGTGTTGAGAATGCTTGCAGCCTACTCTCAGCAACTTTTAAGTATACAATTCCGTATTATAATTATACTTACCATGTGCGTTAGGTCCTCAGAGCTTATTCTTCTTATACCTGGAAGTTTGTATTCTTCACCTTCATCATCCCTTTCCCCCTCCTCCCAGCCCCTGGCAACCAGCATTCTGTTCTCTGTCTCTATGAAATTGGCTTTTTTTTTTAAAAAAAAAAAAAGAGGGCTCTCACAGGTTGTAATGGCACTGAGCATCTGCCAGCCTCGCCTCCCTGGGGTGGTGCACAGTTATTCCCAGGCCTCTCTGATGTCTGATACCATCATCACGGACGGGCATCAGTCCCCAGAGCAAGCTCCCCTGACTGCATCCTGCACGTCCCCGCTCTGCACCTGTGCCCAGGCTCTTCCCGCGAGCTGGGGCGTGTTTACTCTCTCTCTACACTCCAGCTCTGCCTTTTGAGATCGTCCCCATCTGTAGCAGTCCGCGTTACTCTGAAGGCAGCCAAAGCTACTCTTGTTGTCTTAAGCAGACAGGTATTTTAGTGCTGTCAGTCAGGCACTGACAAAATCACTGGGATGCGTGGTCGTGAGGCCTCTAGGCTGGGTCTCCAGGGGTGACACTTAGAGCACCACCACTGAAATGGCCCACCCAAGGGAGGCGGGCAACCGGGAGGCTGGAGCGCTGGGCTTCAGGACACATACATGCCTAATGGTGCAGCCCAGGGTGAGGAGGCCACCACACAGCCACTGCAACTGTGTCTCAACCCCCTCCCAGCGAATGACGGGCCGCTGGACCATTGCTGTGGCGTGATCCACGTCTCCATGACTTTGCTTGCCAGGATTAAAAAAAAAAAAAACAACAGCTGGAGATGTAGGAGGGTGGCCCTTGCCTCACTCTAGTCTTCGAAATATATGAGTATATAAAACTAAATACATAAATGAATATATGTGTTTATGTACACACACAAATACATGCACACATATATTCCAAATATAAAACATGCATGTGGGGCTTCCCTGGTGGCGCAGTGGTTGAGAGTCTGCCTGCCGATGCAGGGGACACGGCTTTGTGCCCCGGTCCGGGAAGATCCCACATGCCGCAGAGTGGCTGGGCCCGTGAGCCATGGCCGCTGAGCCTGCGCGTCCGGAGCCTGTGCTCCGCAACGGGCGAGGCCACAACAGTGAGAGGCCCGCGTACAGCAAAAAAAAAAAAAAAAAAAAAAAAAAGCATGTTAAAATATATTTCATATATTTATGTAAAAATGCATATAGTTTATTATGTTCCAGGCATGTATTCACATGTATTCTTTACATGTATTCACTCAGTTCACTCTGTGAGGTGGGCATTGATACAATTATTGCCCCCGTCTTTTAGGTGAGAAAGCTGAGGCACAAAGAGATGAAGTAACTTGGATGGATTGTAAGCATCTTCACCTACGAGACACATTTTATTCCCATTCCCCCAACCCCACTCCTAGAGCAGTGTTTTGCCCAAATGCTCAATAAATACTTATTGAATTAATTGAACATCGATGTGTGTCATCGGTAAACCATCTTCCCCTCTTTGGGCCTTAGTGTTCTCCTTTGAGAAGTGAAGGGCTAGGACCCTGTGACCCCTAGGCTTCTTCCAGCTTAGGAGGGCTCCTTGGGTTGAGTTGCCAGGGCGGCTGCAAGAAGAGCTGCCACTATAGTTCTCCAACTGTGCGCCAGTGTTCCATAATGGAAAATAAAATTATTAAGAGTGACTATCATGTGTGTATAGGACTTAGAGTTTCCACGGCCTGTTCTCTTCCATCTTCTCCTTTGGTCTTCACAGTCTTCTAGATGGTTATGACAGGGATGGTTGTTTAATTTTAAAGATGAGAAAACTGAGGTGCAGAGTGGCCAGCTTGGATGTGGCAGAGCTAAGACCAGAGTCCACATTCCTTGACTGTTGCCAGTTCACCACAGTGTATTCGGTAATTAACTGAGATAATACTAGGTCTTCAATAAAATGATGGCCCTTTCTCTTCCTCCTTTCCCCCTCCCCCTCTTCCTCCCCTCCCCTTCTTCTTAGATTCAGTATCCTTATAGCAGTTGATAAGTGTATATTTTGAGATAACGAATATCTGTTCATGAATGAACCCTCATAATTCCTATGTGCTAGAACCCCCGGAAGAGGAGGGGTGACACCAAAGGCACAAAAGCATCCCTATTGCATCTCCTTTCTTCTCTCTCCTCCCTCCGTCCTTTCCTCCCTCCATCTTTCTCTCATTCTTTAGTTCATTATATGAATATTTATTTTAAACTCTCCTTCCCAAGATTCACTGGAGATCCAGCCATAGCCCTAGCAGATGGCCTGAGAGGCTGGCTTTCATAGCCTGATCCTTCTTTTTTCAGCGGTGAAGGATAAGTATTTCACCATCAGCATATTTTATCGATGACCTAAGCCTTTCTGATTACTCTCCATCTGCGGGGCCTAGTTCATTTTGTCGCCTTGGCTTTTTAAGAGATTTCTAGTATGTAATGTATTTGTGACAAATAACTAGTTGCTTTTGTTTCAAGGAAAGTCATCTTAGAGGAGCAAGTTACAATCTTCTTTTCCCCTACAACCGTAATTTTACATGTTATAAAATAACATCTAGCAGCGTTCTTGTAAGGGGCCAGGTGCCCCTTATGACAGTGGCTAGCACGTGCCTCTGTTTATCATCCTTTGTTATACTTGTCAATTCCCTTGTCCACACCTGTCCCCTCACTCTCTTTAAGGGTAGGACTGCGGCTTAACCACTTTTATATCCCCAGGGCCTGATACATGTTAAAAGTAGAATCACAATGAGAAAATAACATGGCCTCTGCACAAAGGATCGTTTACAGGCTTTGAAGCTTTCTGGAAATACCCTGAGGCCTGAGTTCCTCATCTGTTCAGCAGGCGTGAGAGTGATTTGACAGAGTTGCTGCTGGGGGTGGGGGGGACTCTTGCTGCCCTCCCCGGCAGCTTATTTGCCATCTTCTTGGTATCCTCCCTGCCCTTTAGGGCAGTACTTGCGTCAGCAGATCCAGGCTCCTTCGCACTTGACAACGAAGAGTTTAAAATCTTTTTATCAAGAATGTCAAGGCCCCATTTTAACTCTGTGTCACATATTTTCCTTAGTAAATCTGGAGTGCTAACTCCATCTTAGAAGTTTGTTCTCTTTGCTCATGTATTCTTTGAGGCCGAGCCCAATAAAATGATTCATTAAAATATTTAAATTAGTTCCCAGAAACAATGAGGATAAACATCTCAGAGGCCCATATCCCAAGCCGTCCTCCCAACAAGGCTGGTTCGCCATCCAGCCCTGAAAGTTTGCAAGTACAAGGGCTGTAAGACCACAGTTAGCAGGAAATTAGGAAACTCTGGGCTCCTACAAGCAAAGCCCAACCTTTCCT
This sequence comes from Leucopleurus acutus, assembly GCF_964270905.1. Taxonomy (NCBI): domain Eukaryota; kingdom Metazoa; phylum Chordata; class Mammalia; order Artiodactyla; family Delphinidae; genus Leucopleurus; species Leucopleurus acutus. The sequence continues at coordinate 119,192,659 of NC_139148.1, read as the reverse complement.
TTAGAAGTTTCTGGCATGAGAATTGAACGAATTGGCACTGAAGGTGTAGTGGGAAGTAGCGCTGGACTCTCCACACCGCCTCTGTAATCTCCATCTTTCTCTGAGTCCGAATCTGAGAATGTTTCCTCACTCCTTCCTCTCCCACGTTATTCCTACCTGTCTTTGAGTCTCAGTCTCATGCTCCTGACTGGCGTCTGTTTAAAACAGCTCTACTGAGATATAAATCACATACCATACAAGTTGCCTACATCAATTTTAGAACATTGTTTATCACCTCCAGAAGAAGCCCCAATCGTTTAGCTGTCACGCCACAATCCTCCTGCACCCCCTCGCTTCAGCCCTAAGCATCCACGAATCTACCTTCTGTCTACAGATTTCCCTATTCTGGACTTTCATATAAATGGAATCGTATAGTATGTGGACTTTTGTGATTGACTCCTTTCACTTAGCGTAATGTTTTCAAGGTACATCGATGTTGTTGCATATGTGAGATCTTCATTCTTTTTTCTGGACAGATTATATCCTGTTGTATGGACAGACCATATTTGTTTATCCCTTCATCAGTTGATTAGATGGACATTTGGGTTGTTTCCATCTTTTGGACATTATGAACTCTTTGGCCTCTTAAATGTCTTATTCTGCACAGCACTTTCAGATTAATTTTCCTGAAGCGTAGCTCTCAGTCATGTCACCCCCTCTGATGGAAAGTCATCACAGATTTCACTTTGCCTCTAGGACATTGTTTAAACTCCTGAGTTTGGGTTTTCTTGTGGGAAAGTGCCTGGCATGGAGTGGGCACTTACGCTGGGAAGGACTGGCGAGGAACTGTGCTTTAATCGAGCGCGGAGCCCTCCCACATGGATGGAGCCTTCTCGAGCTCTCCCTTCCTTTCCACCAGCCAGAGCTCTCATGTCTGGACCGCCCATTTGGCCGTCAGTGTGTGCCTCTGCACACTGGGAGGGAGATGCTTCTCTGTGTTTCTCATTTTTCCTTTGCTGGACTGGGAACCCCTTGAGGTCAGGGAGCAAGTGTGAGTCATATTCAGGGTCATGAGTGGAATAATCATAGCTGTCATTTGTCTGAGGCATTGTGTGTGCCAGGCCCTCTACTCGGTCCTTTCTTCTGTTAACTAACAAGGCAAGTCATCAGGGTAGGTACTATTGCACCAGTTTCGCAGATGAGGAAACAGACTGCGAGAGTCTCAAGAGCTTGAATTGGGTGACTCAGTGGGTAAATGACAGAGCTCAGGTCCATCTGACGACAGAGCTCAGGTCCATCTGACTCCAGAGTTTGACATCTCACAATGCCCTGCTGACAAGGACTTCATTTTCTCTTCCTGCCGTTCCTCCTCCTTCATCATCACGAATCATCACTCCCATTTTGCAGATGAAGGTAGGTGTTAAGGCTCAGACAGAGAGGTGGCCTCTCCTGGGACACATTCTTAGTAAATGATGAAGCAGGGACTGTAAAATTAGCACTTTTGGGGCTTCCCTGGTGGCGCAGTGGTTGGGGGTCCGCCTGCCGGTACAGGGGACACAAGTTCGTGCCCCGGTCCAGGAGGGTCCCACGTGCCGCGGGGCGGCTGGGCCCGTGAGCCACGGCCGCTGAGCCTGCGCGTCCGGAGCCTGTGCTCCGCGACGGGAGAGGCCACGGCAGTGGGAGGCCCGCGTGCCGGGGGAAAAAAAAATTAGCACTTTTGTCTCTAAGCCCATTTTTATTTTCCCCAACTGTACCATGGCCTCAGCGAGCTGTTTGATGATGATAATTATCATGTTATAAAACAGTGGGGAGGGGAAGATGCACGTACATAACTAGAGGAGTGTAAGATACTCTATCGTGGTGAGGATTATAAATGCCATAGAAATTTGAGAATAGAAACGTTATGACAGCTTCCTAGACGATGGAATTCTGATGCTAGACCTCGAAGGAAGGGTGAGTTTAGCAAGGCAGAGAGGTGAGAGGCAGAGAGAGGGGGAGGAGGGCGAGAGGTGAAAATCTTCCCGTGGGGCCATTCTCCACATTGACCCAAATTCTCTAATAGTCTGGACACTGGTCTTACCACCATTGGGACAGCTGTGAGAAAGAAAGAAACAGTTGCATAATATGGAAGTGGGCATGTGGCTTTGTCATATACTTATATGTCTCAAAGGGACAGGTAAGGGCGTTACACATTTGGACGATGTCTCTCAGAATTACTTGAAATTCTGTAGTTTAAATACATTTGTTATGGTGAAAATATCAGCCCCATTTTCAATGACTGTAATTTGTGGGAGGGATCACAGATGCACCCATCTATACCTCAAAGTATGAGTCATGCAGAGACAGAGGTCAGCCTGCTCGTGGCCATCACAAGTCGGCCCTTCTCACTAGGGCATCACCCTAAGCAGAGGTTCTCCCCTTCCCTTGTTTTAGTTCTGTGTTGTGAAATATGGAAGCAGACAGCACAAGCCTGAGCTAATTTTTTTTTAATGGATACAATGTTTTATTTTATTTATTTGTTTATTTGGGGGCATGCCGCGCAGCTTGCGGGATCTTAGTTCCCTGACCAGGGATCGAACCTGTGCCCCCTGCAGTGGAAGCGTGGAGCCCTAACTGCTGGACCGCCAGGAAATTCCCCAGGCCTGAACTATTGAATTGATCCAAGTTCTGAACAGCCCAGTGCGATAAGAAAGCATCGTCCTATGGGATGCCTCGGCCGCATTCTCCCAGGAGGTCCGCCAGGAGACCACAAGGAAGGAAGACAGCCTGTGTTAGATGCCTGGGTCTCTAATGGGGGGAGCCTGGGCTGGCTGGGAGCCTACTATTACTTTGGGCTCTGCTTTGCGTTTCTCTCAAAAGCTTTTCTCTGACCTCAGGACACTCCAGTTGTAAACTTGACTTGAAAGCCTGAAGAATCGATCCCTTTCTATGTACTTCACTTGTGTTTCCAGAGCACTGTTGCCCTCCTCATCTTCTGAAACTGTTCTGTGGTTAAAGTGTTTACTGGGTTGTTCCATCTGATAGTCTCCTTAGATATTAAACCAATTTTAAAAATCTGCATCGTTTCATTTGCTGCAATTTTAAAGGGAATAGATGGGGGCCTTAACAGTATTTCTTTTTCATCACAGAAGTATTTTATCTTTATTCTGAAGATTTTATCCTTCCTCAAAATCTGTTTTTTATTCCTCAAGTATAATAGCTTTTCCAGCTCTCTTGAAAGGCAAAGTTATATGCAATCCATTGAATATTCTTTTTTTCAAAATTGCAAACCTGTTTCTTACTTAAAAATATGTTACCATGTCACGTACAAATCGCGCTAGTTTTTAGGTATTTGCAGCAGACTGTTCGATAGCTTTTAGCTTCAGGATGATTAAACAGTACATTTATTGATTTCTAACCGAACCACAATATCAGTAATCTCTGGAGGCATAGTGGACTATTGGCTTCTTGTCAGAATGGCTTTGAGGAGAAGATGGCCTTCGGCTCTAACGCCAGCTTCTCAGCAGAGGCCAGAGTTGGGTCTCTGAGTCCATTGCATTTACGGTTTAGCAGCAAAGTTTCCCCAGTCTTGATGGACTTGTTCAGTTTGCAGGGGCATGCGGCATGTTTGGCGACTGGACAAACTCGGAGCATCTCATCCTTACAAAAGATTTCTCCTCTTGCTTCATCTTTTTGTGTCTTCCCGAGATGCTTTGCCTTAGCAGCTGCCTTTCTTGGCTCCTGGTATTGTGGGAAGAGAGCTGAGGATGGATGGTAATATAGCCGTTTCTTCCACTTGGACCGAGGAAGATGGCGCACATATGAAGTTAGCCATGCCTGCTTCCCTTTGGCGTACGGGAGATTACATCCCTGCATCGAGGCTTGGCCTCTGAGCTTCTATTTTTCAAGGAAGTGGGAATTACTATGAAGCTTTTCACCTTTCCTGGCTAGTAGAGGAAGCCTATTGTTCGCAGGTGTTGGTACTTTTTAAAGGGAGGAAAAAAACTTCCCCTCCTCTTCCTTGTGTTCCAGCTCCCCTGAAGTCACCTCAACTTGGTCCCTTGAGTGCCAAGTTTCTAGGTAGTGTCTGCCTTCCCTGCATTGGCCACCTTTTGGGGTTCGGTCTTCTGAGCAAATTCCTGGTGGTGTTTGCTGTCAGTGCTGTTCAGGGCGCCCTGCTGTTGCTTTTCTCTGCATCTTCGCCTCCTTCCGCCCTCCCTCCCTCTTCCCTCCTTTCTTCTGTCGCTCCCTCTCACTCCCTCCATCTCTCCACTCCTCTCACTTCTAGGTGCGAGCGTGTCCCCACTGAGGTACCTATTTGCTTTTCCTCACGTCCTTAAATCTTCTGCTTGTTTGTTCTTAGGATGTGGTCTGTTGGACGTGGTGAAGCTGTGTTCCGAACTGAGGCCATCTGCTCTGCAAACCCAGCTCAAACCCAGTCTTTGGATGCAGCATTATGATGACCCAAAGAAGTTGTTTTGCCTCCCCGGTGGTGGCTGCGCGTGTGTGTGTGTGCGCACGCACATGTGCACGCGTGTGTGTTTGCCCAGAAACTGGCAGGAGGACCCACATGGCTCTTTCATTATTTCGGGAGTACGGATGGGCCGTCCTCATACTTAAATCTGCCACTCAGTTGCCACCAGTACTTCTGTTACGCTTCTGGCTTTCTTGGACTTACTGATCTAAGATGTTGTCATTTGCATGACCTAGAGTTCTTCTAATATAGCGATTTTCACACATATGGTTTTTTTCTGCTTTATATTTTTTTAACAGGGATTTAAAAAAATCGTCTCTGAAATCTTATGCAAAGTCCTATATTTCCAACAGGTCAAATGGGAGCTGCTGTGCCTGAAATGCAGGTGGGAAACTCATCCTTCCCCACCTCAGGGACCCACCAGGGGATTCCACAGAAGAGGGCTGTGGGTCTTTGGAGAAGAGTTTGATATACTCCTGGCCTGGTCCCCTTCCCTTTCAATTCACAGGTGAGATCCAGAGCTAGGGACAGGGGAGAGGACATGGTACAGAGAGGCTCAAGGACGGCAAGTTGAAGCATTGTGCGATTAGGAGCCCAGTCCTTGGTCCTGAAGGAAGCCGAAGGGCAACCCTCGAGTCTCTACATTTGTATCAGCATTCTCGCAGCCGTCCGGCTGGTCTTGGGGCTTAGGATGTACAATCATGCTTCTCTCTGAGACAGAAAAGATCCTCTCCACCAACATTCCCCGCAGCCAAAAGCCCGAAACAGAGCCAGACACAGCAGTTTGCCAGGTTACCATGCCTTTGACAGAGATTAATTCAGTGAGTAAGATTTGTTCTTATCTTATTATGAGGTTGTTTTTTCCAACTTTTACACTAAGAAGAGAGGCTGGGTCAGTCAGACCCAGTAAATGCGCATTGACTCCACCCATTTGGACATGTCATTCGAAGGCCAGGGCTAAGATGGGCTGTGCTCCCAGGCCTGGAGCTGCCAGAGGAAGCCAGGCAGGGAGCCAAGATGGGCTCCTGACCAGTCGTAGCCCTGGGGGCACAGAGACAGCAGCTCCACTGTCTGCTATTAGGGGGTACAGAGTGGGGCTGTCAGGAAAGGGGCTCTGGCGCAAAGGTCGCTTGCAGAGCGGAGGCCTCGTTGACCGGGAGGTGAGGGGGCCTCTGTGCCTTATTCATACCCCTCTTTCTCTCGCCATCCTCCGCTGAGCCCTGAGGCCACGTAGGGGGCTTCTTCTAAGCCCTCAGCTGGCCTGTCCTCCCGATCACTGCCACTGCCCTGTTTAAAGCCCTCCCCTCTCTCACCTGGACTATCGCGAGAGCACAGCACTGATCTTCTGCCTCCAAGCTTTTCGTTTTCTTTTTAAAGTTTATGGTGAAATACACATACTGAAGAGTACATATAACAGGTGCCTGAAAATAAAAATGATTATAATGAAAAAATAAAAAGAACCCCTGTGTGTTCATCCTATAGCCTGGGAAATAGAATAGTACTACCTGTACTTTCGAAGCCTGCCTCTAACAGCCTCGCTAAATTCTCTTAATAAAATTCTAGCAATTCCTAAGATTCTTTAATTCTGTGTAGTCAATCATATCATCTGCAAATAATGGCAGTTTTATTCCTTCCTTTCTAGTCCTTTGGCCGACTTTTCCATTGTTTTGCCGTACTGTGCTGGTTAAGACCTGTAGTGCAATGTTGAACCAAAGTGATATGAGTGGACGTTCTTCTTTTGTTCCTGATTTTAAATGGAATACTTACAATATTGCATCGTTGACTTATGATACTTCCAAAATATTTTGTACAGATAGATTTTATCAGGTTGGAGAAATTTCCACCTGTAGTTAGCTAATAGATTTTATTGCGAATGGATATTGATTTTTACCAAACATATTTCCTGTGTCTTTTGAGGTGATCATATAGCATAGTTTTTTTTCTTTCTCCTTTAATCCTTTAAAGCAGTGCATTCCTTTACACTCATAAAATTTTTAATGCTAAAAGAAACTTAAATTCTTGGAATTAACCCAACTTGGTCACGATTTATTTTCTTTTTTATACATTGCTAGATTTCACTTGCTAATATTTTGTTGAGCATTTTTACTTTTATGTTCACAAGTTAGGCTAGTATGTATTTTTCCTTTCTCTATTATTCATGTCTAGTTTTTGTGCCCAGATGAGAGTTAGCTTATAAAATGGGTTGGGAAATGTTCCTATCTTCTCTCTGAAGTGTTTAAGATTGGAATTATGTGTTTCTTGAATATTTAGTAGAACTAGCCTATAAAATCCCCCATTGGTCTGACATTTGTTTAATGGGATGCTTTCAAAATTTTAATGGTTATAGGACCATTCTGGAGTCAATTTTAAAATTTACATTTTTCTAATAATTTGGGTTATTTCATTGAAATTTTCAAATTTATGGCTGTAAAGTTGCTCATAACATTATCTAATCATTTTTTTCTTTGCTGCATCTGCAGTTATGCCCCTTTTAATTCTTAATATTGTTTATTTGTACCTGTTTTTCCAGTACGATGACTCCCTTTTATTTCTAAGTCCACATAATCACCAAAACAGTGTTATTAAAACATGGTACCAGTCATATAGTTAGTTCTCTTCCACAGTTACAAACTACAGGGGGACTTTCAAGGCCCTTTCTGATCTAGTCACAGCCTAGCTTTCCAGTTTTAAAAAACGATTTTCTTACTCATTACTTTGATTCCCAGCCACATTGGATTTCTGTATTTATCCTGGTGTATTCTTATCTTCCATGAGCCGGGACCTTCCCACCATTTTGACCTCCCTTTTCTCCATCTTCATCCTTTGAAATACTCATTGTTTCTCAAGGCTCATCTCAAATTCTACCTGTTCCATGAGCTTTCCCCTATTTTCCCCCAAACAGACTAGATCTCTTCTTCTCCTGTGTTCCCATGATATATTCCCCCAACTTCTCCATAGCAGGTATCATGGTCTGTTCATATTTGGTCTGACGGACTGTGTTCTTCTACTACCCAATCACTCTCTTCTTTATGACCTCGTCTCAAAACCTCAGCTTCTTATTGAGTCCCTGTTATGGGAGTTGCCTCTGTCTGGCTCACCACTATCCCACAGTCAGTTTTTCAGGTATTTTAGTGGTCAAAAGTCACCTCCTGCTTGCTGGCCGATCTTGGAAGCTGCTGGAATGAGCTAAGAATGTGTGCAACTGCTTGGGTTGCTTCCTGTCCCGATAGCATCTCTCTCTGCTCCCTTAGTGGGGGCTTCTGGGTTTCACAAGGGTCTGGAACTTCTTTGTAAAGAGAAGTCTCTGCTTTAGGTCATGTCATTCCCACCTTGTCCACAGGCTGTTCCTGAAACATCTGGCCTTTGGAAACAACAGCTTCCTTGATTAAAGGGGAGGGAAACAACTGTTTCCAGAGAAGCTGGGAAATAGCTCAGAGGGCCGACCAGAGACCATGACTGTGTATACTTGGGGGCAATCTTGTAGTTTACTCTTTCCAGGCTGGGAAACAGTAAGCTACTGGGAGAGCACTTTCTGCCCTCCCCTCACCCCACCAATCCACAGAGCCAGTTTAGGGGTGCCAGGTCAATAGTCTACAGGTCATCTGGTCCAAACCCAGCATTGTGTAGATGAGGAACTGGGAGCCCAGCGAGGGGGCATTGTCTCACCCAGGCTCACATAGAGTGGGAGTCAAGCCTGCATTAAAACTCAGGGTTTTTGATACAATGTTCCGGATTGGGAAACTTTATTTGGCCCTCAGTGTACACTGCCCTTTTTTTTTTTGAAAGCAGTGATCTTTGCAAGGGAACATGCTTTTTGTTTTCAGTTAGGCTTTAAGTGCCTTGAAGCCAGAGAGCACATTTTTTACTCGATCCTGGACTCGGTACCATGACTCGCACATAGTTGGCCCTCAGTGGGGGATTGGTGGTTCAGTAGGGTCGCCTTCTCCTTTTCTGACTCTTCTTCAACAGGACTCCTAGTCTCTCCGTATGGCATTGCCCTCAAAAAGGTGTGGTCGTCCATCACCTGCAACTCCTGTCGCCCAGAGGAGGCCCCTTCTGCGCGGAGCCTCGGTACTTCACATCCAGCCCGTCCATTAGCTCCAGTTTCTTGAAGTCCATTCCAAATTTTGCTTCTAACTCATGCAGATTTGTTAAAATCGTCTTGCACTGTATACATAAAGTTTGTAGAGTGCTTTTTTTTCACTTAACTTTAGAGATACATGGTAATTCTTCACGCAGCGCTGTTAAGAAAGGTGTATAATGCTGTCTACCGTGTCCCTAAGAATCTTGGTTTTCTGGGTCCTGCCACTTTAGCAAGTTTCCCTTGGGATATCGATCTAACTACAAACCAACAGGCACTTTAGAGGGCCTGTATGAAAGACAACCTTATTTCTTTATTTTTTTTTTAACTTTTTAAAAACTTGAAATGTAGTTGATTTACAATATTGTGTTAGTTTCAGGTGTACAGCACAGCGAATCAGTTACACATACATATTCTTATTCAGATTCTCTTCCCTTATAGGTTATTACAAAATATTGAGTATAGTTCCCTGTGCTATACAGTAGGTCCTTGTTGTTTATCTATTTTATATATAGTAGTGTGTATCTATTAATCCCAAATTCCTAATTGTCCCTCCCCCACCCCCCTTTCTGTTTTGGTATCCATAAGTTTGTTTTCTATGTCCATGAATCTCTTTCTGTTTTGGAAATAAGTTCATTTGTATCTATGTTTTGTTTTAGATTCCACATATAAGTGATATCATATGATATTTATCTTTCTCTGTCTGACCTACTTCACTTAGTATAATATTCTCTAGGTCCATCCACGTTGCTGCAGATGGCATCATTTCATTCCTTCTTATGGCTGAATACTATTCCATTGCATATATGTACCACATCTTTATCCACTCATCTGTCGATGGACATTTAGGTGGGACAACCTTATTTCTGAAGGATGTATCGGGCTTGCTCCGTTCTTCTTCATTCACGTAACTACCTGGCATCCTCTACAGAAAGATCTTGGTCAAGTTATCTCATCTTTCTGTCAAGGAGGTGCTGTCTGACAGTTGTAAGCACATGTGGAATTAGCACGGGACAATTTTGAAGGCAAGAAAGCACATGGATGTGTCAGCTGGGGTGTGATTGGGAGAACAACTCTCCCCAGTCCACTCAAGCCACGTTTTCTACCTAGTGTGTTGCAAAAGGCTGACAGGCCCATTAATTTTACATCTTATTTCATAGCGGTGACTTTGCTTGTAGTCGGTTCTGGTACTAGTCCTGCTCAGGTGCTGGTACTGCACAGTTGACTAGTCCCGCCCCAGCACTCAGCCTCAGAAGACTTGATCGTCCATGTCCCTGCTGATGACTGCAAGCTCTGCCTGACGTTATCCCGTTTTTAGTCTTGGGGAGAGCTGTGAAATAGGTTTTGTTAGAGGAAGACTTGAGATGTGTTCTGTAGATAGAGACAAGGCTTTATCGAGTGTTATATTGCCTGATCCTACGATCGGTAGGTAACTCAGCTTAAGGAAGAAAACTGAATCCACCTAGTTAATTTTTAACGGAAACGGTGGGAAGATCATGTAAATTGCTTTGAGTAGATCAAACAGAAACATGCAGTACTGAGGACTGGTTGCTCTGGTGGGGCTTTGGGAGTTCTTGGAATGTCTAGATAACTACTGTTTGCCTCCCAGCTACTTTCACAGAGTTTTTAGTTGGTAAATACTGACTTCTGAATGGACATACCTAACTGCCAGGTAGCTGTTCTGTTAGCTCTGATCTCGGGGGTGGGGGGAGGTCGGGGGGAGCTGATACCTGTGTTGTTTGAGGATTGGTGCAGTGAAAAGCCCTAGCGAGGGGCCAAGACCCAGGAAAGCAGTGGCCACCGACAATGAGATGCAGCTGTTGATGTGGTCACAGTAAGGGCTGTTGTCTGGAACCGGCTGGCTTCTGTCTACACATCCTACCCCCAAACCCCTCCCTGAAAAAAAGGCAATCAGGAGAAATAGGTTGATGAGGTGATGAAGTTTAGAATTTGAGGATGTAGGAAGGTGCTCAGCTGTGCCGGAGTTTGGCCAGATACAGCCCAGAGGACACGAGTGAGTGTTCGGAAGCTACTTAGCTAGTCATGTCCCTTCAGGGGACAAGAGCCTCTAAGGAGTAGGGTATGAGGACTACTTACTGCTTCAGATCACTTCAGTGCCACTCAGCCATTAAGCGCAGACCTAGAGGAAGGGAAGGAAAAGCATCTCCGGCGGCCACCTCTCTGCACTTCCCAGGCCATTCCTCCATTGCAGGCAGACTCTCATTACCCCTTGTCTTTGCTGTTGCGACAAACATCCTTCTAATTGTTCTCCAGTGTCACGTGTCTCTCCTCACTGGCCTCTTCCGCCTCCGACATGTACCCTAAAGCAGTGCCAGGTACATGCTTCTAAGGCCCAGTTCGAATCACCTTCGTCCCACATGCGGACTTGGGCTGCTAAGAAATAGTCTACCCTTCTCAGCTCCGTGTGTCTGGGCTTCCCAAGCAACTGAACAGCCGTTTGCCCTTCTCTTCTCCTTCACCTGACTCATTTCCAGCCAGACTGGAGCCCTCAGTGCTTCCTGAACACACCTTGACATTTTCTGCCTCTGCTACAGCTGTTTACTTAAAGGTATTTCTCCTCGTAATTTTACCTGTCGTTTGTCAACGTCATCTACTTTACTAAGCTTTCCTTGACACCCTGGGCCCCGTTGGAAAGGAGTTTTCCTCCTCTGAAAACTGGCAATTGGCTTGAATTCACGTCGCTTGTGACTCATCCGTCTCCCTCTGTGGGCCTTGGGGCCCTTACAAAGCCCTTGGTAACTGTTGGAGTTGGCCCCCACCCCTGCCCAAAAAGAAAAAGCTTGCAACACCCCTGAGGTTCTGTGGGAGGCGATGAAAACGCATTGCTCCACTTATCATGTCTTCAAGTTTCTGGTCTACGAGTCAGGGCGGCTGTAAGTTTGATTTCTTTAGGTCCTCGCTAGCTCTAGTAGTCTATGGCCCAACTTCCCAAGAAGGGTTTGTGTAAGTAGGTTTTCTACTTAGGGCCCAAATGGTTCCCTCTACAGCATGGGCTTTTGCTACATTTTGCTATCATTGGATAAGGCCAGAGACCAAGGGATAGCCTCTGTTTTTCCTGCCTTCTGAGACCCCGATTCTCCCAGCATTTTACAGTCACGCAGAATCTGTCTAATGCAGGTGTAATGCAGCTTTAACATTGGGTACAATGCTTGGTACATAGTAAGAATGCACTGAAGCTTTGCTGTTGTTATTACCATTATCAATAGTCACTTTCCAATAAGAGAGACTTGAGTTCAAATCCTGGTTTTGTCACTTACTGGTGATGTGACTAGCAGTGTCGCTTTCTTAACCTATAGGAACCTCTACTGGGGACTTCTCTTGCAGATGCATTGTTAGTATTAAGTAAGTTACTTCATGGTAAACTGCCTAGCGTAGTCATGTGCATGAGACATTATATATAGCTCAAAAATGTAGTTATTGTGATGTTGATGATGTACATTATAGTATAAAAGCTTAATGAATTCATCCAAAAGCCAATTTCCCGTTCCTACTATATTCAGGGAGCTATGAAAACACCTAAATGATAAGGGGACAAAGACGATGTTACTATGACCTGTCACAACATCTATTGAGCACAGTCTCTGCTGTGGGCAGCTTGAAGGGCTCTACATGTGTCATTTCATTAAATCCTTAACTATAAGCCTAGGAGATAAACACTATCATTATCCTCATTTCATAGATGAGGAGAGTAAACCATAGAAGAGTTGGGGGATTTGCAGAATGTCATCCTAGGATTTGAATCCAGATGAAGAAACTGTGGTATATAAAACTAGTTAATGGCAAAGCTCGAATTTGAGTCCACAGGTTTTATCTCCAAAACCCATTACTTCCATCAGGTCATAACCACCGAAGGGCAGTAACTACGTGGAGGTCTACATGGACACGAACAGGGCGTCGAAAGCATTGCTTCCATCCTTTCATAAGAGTCTAATTAGGTACCACCTAGATGTGGCCACAAGGAAGTTCAGCTACCAGTCCTCAGCTGCCCTGCTGCCTGGCTTCTTCTATGACACGCACACACACACGCACACATGCACGCACGCACGAACACAGTGAACTTATTATTGAGGTTGTATCATAATCTGGGTACCAACCCCCCCCCCCCCCCTCCAGTGGAGTGTGTTCCTCACATGTGTGTCACACTGTGGGAAAATCACTGAGAAAATCACAACCTTCCCATTTTATCCCTGGATTGGAGGCTCTGGGAGGGGACATATCATGGACATTCCTTTTGAAGTTTGCTCTACGTTGTCTTATGTATAGAATTCAAATTTAATTCTGGGAGTTATTTGTTTGGGGAGTTTTTCTTTCAAGTAATGCTGAGTGAATCCCACTGTGGCTGGCTTTGTTGAATCCATTTGGGAAAACTCTTATAGGTTGTTCCCTTGCCTCAAAAACCCCACCATAAAATTGGTTCTGGGGCTTCCCTGGTGGCCCAGTGGTTGAGAGTCCGCCTGCTGATGCAGGGGACGCGGGTTCGTGCCCTGGTCCGGGAAGATCCCACATGTCGCGGAGCGGCTGGGCCCGTGAGCCATGGCCGCTGAGCCTGCGCGTCCGGAGCCTGTGCTCCGCCACAGGAGAGGCCCGCGTACTGCAAAAAAAAAAAAAAAAAAAAAAGGCTCTGATTCTAAATTATGTGCACAGATTGGGGTGGTAACCAAATAGGATTTCTTCTCCTTTCCTTCCTGCTCAAGTTACTTCTTAACACATCATCATTGGCTCTCTGATAACCAGGAAACAAGTTGAGATCTTTTGTCTTGCTTGTTTGCAAGTCTAAGGAGTGATGTTAAATAAACATACAGGGCTTCACCAGTGGGGTGTGCAGTGGGTAAACTGCTGGAGGCTGGGATCCAGATTCAATTCAGGTCACTGTCTCCCAATGTATCTAAACTCCTCAGAATGCCAGAGGTGCCCAGAATGTTTTTAAAACCTACCATTTTGCAGGAATGGTCATGCTTCAGCCCAGACTCCAAAGTGCTGAATGCAGGTGTCGCAAAACTGCAAATTGGTGACGTGTAACTTAACAAAATGCCCAGATCTTTGCTGCCTCCATCATGCCAGTGCTTCTTTGATTCCAAATAACAGATCACGGGCAAGCATGCAGTCCTACTACGAAGAGACACATTTGAGAAACATTTGATCGTAAGCCTTCTCAGAAATTAATCCGTGCAAAATACAAGTAAGGTATGATTTTCTTGGCTGTGGATGGAAAGATTTCTTTGTCCTTCAAGTAAATAATCTAGCTGCGATTTGGAGTCAGGGCAGTGTGAGAGGTGCAGACATAGAAACCGCTGTGTTAATGACAGTGTTCTTGAGACCCAGATGAAAGCCAGATCTTCAGTTTTCCCAGGGATAAAGTGGTAGGGCCGAGAAGGTGTGGAGCATTACTGAGTTAATCCGCAACCCATCACCTGCTTCTCACAACTCGTATAACTGTGTTAAACAAGGATGAGTTTGCTCAATACAACTATCAAAACATATGACCAGTATGTATATGAAAGGACTTTGGGTGCAGAAAGCAAAATCTGGAAAATGGCATGAGGCTGAGACTTTGATCAAAGAGTAAATACGTATTTAAAAATAGTTATAAAGAAGCCCAGAAAACTGAATGAAGAAAAGACTAGGAGTGGATTATTCTGGACAGAACATTGGACAAGGACACTTGAATTCTAAATCTGATTTTGTAAATTACTGTGTGTTCAGTTCTCTCTTTTCTAGCCTCAGTTACCTATTCTGTAAAACAAAATGGCTGAACTGCCTTTCAGTTCTAATATCCTATGGCTATGGTAATGACATGATGAAAACTGCATATTGGTTCATAATATGCATCTCCTGGAAACAAAGTAAAGAGGCATCTATGAAAATTTTGATCTAGGTGTGCAGAGTATTTACGTGTTGGATACACAAAAATTCTAAGAGGCAAATTTTCCACATCCATGTTGAAATTACCAGCACTCACTGTCATGGCTTAATTTTTGTTTATATTTTATTGAGGTGAAATCACACAACATACAATTAGCCATTTTAAAATGTACAATTCAATAGCATTTAGTACAGACACAATGTTGTACAACCATTAACTCTGTTTAGTTCCAAAACACGTTCATCGTGCCAAAAGGAAGCCCTATGCCCATTAAGCAATCATTTTCTCTTCCCCTCTCTTCCCAGAGTGGCATTTTAATTTTAAAATGTACCTTCAAAGCAATTTCAAGGGTGGCTTGAGTGTTCGGGCAGATGCACCAGGGAAAGCAAGAAATAGCCCTCCCTTCATCTCTCTGACAGAGTAAATGGAGGTCCGGGCCTTCCAGAAACCGGCATATCAGCCTCTCAAACCAAGTGATGGCTAGTTGAGGAGACTTAGAGCCTTATGGTTAGGGATGCTGTCTGTCATGGTGTTGAATAAATACATGTTCCTTGTTTTTAAAAAAATCATTAAAAAAAACCCCAGAAAGTTCAAGTAAAGTCCAAAGAGAAGGTGAAAATCACCTCAATTCCTATTATGCAGAAAGAATCATGTTGAAGTGTAAATAAAGTCTTTGAGAGTTTTTCTATGCATTTTAACACGTGTACCACATATTTGCAAAAGTGAGATCAGGTGGAATGCTTTTTATTACTGTATTTCCAAGGTAATATATATTTGTTAAAATTCATACAAGAGAGGTGTATAAAGTGTAACTCAGAACATCTGTTTCTTAACTTGCCTTTTTTCCCCATTCAACAGCATATTTGGGGCATGTTTTTCTGGCAATAAATATACTTTCCGAGCATCATTTTAAGTGTGGCCTGCTAGTCGATTATATGCGTATTTTTAGTTTCCTCAGCTAGGCTTCTGTTTTGGACCTTTGTCATTTTGGACATTTGGGACATTTCCAGTTGTCAGCTATCAGAACGATGCTGCAGCCTGTGCAGAGTATTTACGTGTTGGATACACAAAATTTGTGCCCATGAATTTGTGCCCTTATCAATGCTTAGTCCCTTTGGACAAATGTGAATCCATGCTGTTTGCTCATGATGACAAGGATGCCATGTCCGGGAACGAAGGCTAACAATTAGCTGCTCACTTTGCGGTCCTCTCTTTTGGAAACACACTCTGGGGGGCTCTTTTTATTTCCCACAGCGTGCCTATACATATGCTGATTTCATTTAATACCATCAGTGGCTAGTAGCTAATATTTATTGTATACATTTGTACTGGACACTGTGCATATGCTTGAGACAAAGATATCTTAGTTGGCCTTATTTCTTAGGTACTATTGTTATCTCCAGTTTAGAGATGGGGAGAATAGGAGGCCCAGAGAAGTTACGTAAATTGCCCAAAGTGTGATCAGTGGTTGGAGCCAACATTTTACTTGGGTCTTTTGGATTCCAGCTGCGGTGTTCCCTTCAGTACACCATGACGTCTCTGTATAAGATAGTCCAAGGCTGTATATGGACGAGCAATTTAGATTCCACACCAGTTAACTTGGAAAGATTCAAGAATGAGGAAACAACATGGTGTTCACAGACTGTGTCTCTTCCCTTCCCTCGGGCTGGCTGCCTCTGGGGGTGCCTGTCTCTGGTTGATTTTACCATGTGGTCCATAAAATCTGTAAGTGTACTGCCTGCCAGGCTGGATCCTTTCCTGAGGCAGCCAGGTGTGATTTATGGAAGTTCAAAAGGGGCCAGGAGCAGAGCTTGGGAGAGGTCTCATTTACATTGAGTCATTGTGAATTAGAATCTGGGGCCAAGTGCACAAATGAATTCATCATTAAAGAGCCAGTAAACGGTATTAAAGGACAAATTGGCTGAACTTCATTGGACTGGCTCATTCTGTGCTGAGGAACAAATGATACTTTGTGCTGTTTATTTCTCAGGAAAAAGAAGCTGTGAAATGAGATGTACCATCAATGGGTACCCCGGGAGGATGTCTTCCTGGGAAGAAAGCTGGGGTCTATGGGAAGGCAGCTAAGGCTCCATTCGGGACCAAGGTACTTCTGGCACCGGGAGTCTCTGCTTGTTTTTAAGGACGTCTGCTGAAGCTCCAGACTCTGTCCTGGTTGGCCTCGGCGCTTGGTGGCTCCACTGACCCAGATCACAGAGCCAGGCTGGTGCCTGTCAACATTATGGATTTACAGAGGTCAGAGCTGCGAGGGTCCTTGGAGATGACAACTTTCTGCATTGACTGCTGATTGAAAACCAAGGCTCAGACAAGGAAAGGGACTTGGCCAAGGTGCCTAAACCGGTGCCTGCCAGAGTCCACTAGTCACATTTGCAATCTTCAGGTTAACTTACATTTCACCAGTGATGTGTAGAACTAAATTATTTCTCTACCTTCTCCTTCTCTCCCTTCTCCACCCCTTCTTCCGTTCCCCCAAGGTCCCTTTCCCTTCCTCCACCTCCTCCTTCATCTCCATCTTCTCTACAACCTCCTGATGTGTGTCAAGCATGTGATCTAACTAACAAGCCACTTTTACATCCATTATCTCCTATGATCCTTCATCCACGTTGGCCACAGCGCTCAGAAACTGAATATCGTATGCATGGACAGAAAGTACAAGCTAGAGGCCCCCTCCCACGTTCAGGCTGGCTGGCTTCCTGAGCGTTGTACAGATGGTGTATACAAGCCATAGCCTTTCTCCCTGGGATACTTTCCGTAGACCTTTGAGTGTTGGACTTTCCCTGGCAGAGCCTCAGGCTCAGTGGCAAGGAAGGAAGGGAGTTAAGAAGCTCTCCTCTCATTGGATCTGGATCCTACTCAGACCTTGGCTTGGCAAGCCTACTTCCCATATTGTCTGGCTGGCCCTGCTCTGTGGGTGGGGCCTCGCTCACTGGCACTCTTCAGCCAAGACCAGCTTCTATGCAGGCATCGTCACTCACGTGGCTGTCCAGGGCATACCTCCCTGAAGAGCTTTGGTTTTTAATAACCTAGCCTCCTGGGACATTAGATTTCTATCCCAAAGATGGGGTGGGAGTGACATGGGGGAGAGAGAGGGAGAGAGCTATAAGCATTCAAGAGGGAATTTCACACAGTGAGAAATTCGTGTTTTTCTTTCCTTCATTCGCTGTTCTGTTCATTCCAGAGATACATATTCATTGAGTGCCTAGTAAGTGCCTGGTACCCCTTAACATTTTCCTTAAGGAGCTTATATTCTCATGGGGGGGGGGGGTCAGACAGTAAACAAATGGACCTATATTATATTATCTGGAAATTACCGTAATGTCATAATACTATGAAGAAAAGTAAAGCAGGTGTATTAGCTTCCTAGTGTTGGTGGAGGGTTGTCCTTCGGAGCAGAGACCCTTCATCCACAGTTAACAGAGAGGAGCCAGAGCCGGTGGGTACAGATGCTGGTAGGTGGGCAGATAGCGTGGTGGGAGGATGTGGAATTTCTCCTAATTGTTTCTTTTTTCTTTCTGAAATTAGAAGCTAGGTCATCAGCTGAGAGCGAGGAGGAAGAAAGAGTTAAGAGGTGTGAGCAGAGAGGAGACATGAAATAGCGTCTGGGGTAGGGGGTAGAGCGGGGTGGCAGGCAGCACTGAAGGCGCACACTTGAGGTTTGAGGGCATCAGTTTAGAGGGGAACAGACAGCATGGTGGCATGGTGGTCCAGTCATGTTAAGCTGCTTGCGAGCAGTGTGGAGTCGTTCAAGAATTAGGTGTAACCTGAGTTGGGATGTTGTCAAGGGTGCATGAGAGAGGGAGAGAGGAGTCCGGGGGAGAGGGGGAAATGAGGCCAGGTACCAACCTCTTCTTGGACTTGTCTCCCTCCACCCGCCTCCTTAATGTTTCCTCGTTGCCTTTTCATGTCCTCTCTCATCTCATCACTTGGCAGGTAACACTTCTGCACAGGTATGAAATCTGTCCTCCCTGGCTACAAATAGATACGGGGCAGAGAGTGAGAGAATGGCAGAGCTCCAGAAGAGATTGGCACTGGGGCTGTAGAATATTTAATTTTAAGAAACTACATAACAGGTGTGTTGGGGGAAAAACTGGCTATGATTCTGCTTCTTATGATCTTTTGAGGTAGCAGCCTCTTCATTTTGGTCAACGTAAAAGCCTTCCGGTCATTTGTTAATAATGATAATAGCAACTGCTGACATTTATTGAGCGCTTGCCGTGACGAAGGCACTTCACTAAGTGCTTTAGATGCACTGAGTCATTTAATCCTCACAACAGTCGTAGGGGTGAAGTACTACTACCCCCATTTTTAGGTAAGTTTAGGTAATTTACCCACTAGGACACAGCTAGCAAGCTTCAGAGCTAGATTTTGAACTCAGAACTTTGTGATCATATTGTCCACCCTCTTAACCCCTTCTGCACTATTCTTCAGTGCCCATGACTTTGCATGTTAGAGTTGGTATACTCATCCATCTCTCCATTCAACAGAACTCTCCCATAGCCCATTCTATTCCAAGCATGTAACTGTGGTAGCTGTTGGGTGGGGAGAGGGTGTGTGGGTGGCGGTTCAGCCCCAAATTCTTCTTCCCAAAAAAGAAGCTAGAGGGGGAATGGCCTTTGTCCTGGGAAACTGTTCTGGAGACTTATGTTCTAGGCTTGTAGTATATATACTGATGTCTAGACCTATGAGACCTGCCCCTGCCCCTGCCCCTTTCTCTGAGCTCTTAACTCTGGTGGGAGAGTCTGAGACCTGCTCCTGGCTCCCACCTACTAGGCTCGGCCTTCCTATCATACTTAATGCTGCCATGTAAAATAGAATAGGCCTTCTGCTCACACACTGCTGCCATCTTCCTCTATCCATCCAGATCCAAGAAGTCTATATCATCGACATTAAAACCCATAGAAGCAATGCATGCTGGGAATCAGTCCTCCATATCAGAGCTGATTAGCATGGATTGGGGAATTCTGTAGATCTCATCTGTCCTAACAGTAAATTAGCTGTGCTTGACTTCAGCTACCACATTTTGCCTGCTGTGAGCTTGTGCTACCCTTCTATGAAACGTATTCTGCAACGGTGCGGAAGAAGTACACAAGATTGATTAGATTTGGCACGATTTGTGCATACTTCTGCAGTTATTGTAGTAGCTGCTTTAAAAGACTCAAAAAAATCCTTTAGTCAGTTTTGTTCCTCTATAAAGTTTCATTTAAGTTTTAGTGGATGTTCTTATGTGTAAATCGGATCAACTTCCAATGATAGCTTCCGATGGTTAGCGTTTTGATGTTCTGTTTGCCCGAGAAGATTGATTTGCCATTATAGGAAAACGTTTGAACTAAAAAAAGTCCTCTCAACTTTGTTCACTGATCTTATCAAAGAAAATAGAAGCAGAACATGTAGACAGAAGCCTGCAAATTAAATATACTTTTCCAATTCAAGTGTATTTGATCAGCATTCGTTATGGAACTAGGGCAGTAGTTGCTTCTTGATTCTGCAATAACATTGAGGTTTAGATTCTTTTCCAAAGTCTTTAAAAATTCAGTTGGGAAAAGGATAGGCAATATTAACTGCTAATAACATCTACTCTTTGGTAGTAAGTTAGGATACCTCATAGATCATGTCATTGCCCTTACAATTCCATCTATCAGGCCTGGTGGGTATCATGCACTCGTGTCCTTTCTGGAAACAGCCGGGCCAGCCTCGCTATGTGGTGACAGATTGTTTAGGGTGAGCTAGTAGCGGCAGAAGTGTTAGAAAGCTTGTAAAGCTGATTCGCAGCCATGTGAAGGTTTAATTTCTTCTGCTTGACTCACAGGGATGGGTTATTTCACATACTGTTATTGAGATTTGGAGAACTGGGCTAATGGCCTTGGCCGTTGCTTTCTTTCTCTGTCTCTCGCGTGTTTTTAATCATTTCCTAATTGACTGACTCTTAACTAGGCATATGAATCAGAACCACTGTGGAATCTTTAAGGAAAAAAAAAAGAGAAAGGCACAAGCTTAAGCCCTGTAGGTGTTGTTCAGGTAGCTCAGGTAGATGGAAAATGGTAGGAAAGATGCAGACACATGGACTTTGGTTGAATCCTGATTCTGTCATTTGCTAGTCGTGTGCCCTTGGGCACATCACTTACCCTTTCCAAGTCCCCTCGCTTTCTTCATTTGTCAAATGGGTAAAATGCTGCCACTGCTTTCATATGGTTGTCGAGAGGGGTGAATGCGTTGATGTATAGGGGACTGTACATAAGTAAAAAATACGCTTCCTATTTGAGTGCTTACTATTATTGACTCTTAGGTGGCAGTCAGGCTTCTGTATTTTAAGAAGTTTACAGGATATCTGGAGTTCTATCCCCACTGAGAACTGATGCTCCTAAAAGATTCTTAAAAGCTGGCTGTTAATATGAAAACGGAAGCATCTGCCTCAAATCTGGCCTCAGGGGCTGGTTCAGATTCCATGCTATGATGCCACTCCATAAAACTATGTATGTATGTATGTATATATGTACGTATGTACTGTTTGAGTGTTGATGTTGTTCCTGGCGCTGTGCTGGGTACTGGGGACACAGAGACCATGAAACATGGTCCCTACTCCTAAGAACTGAGTTGCCTAATACTGCATTCTGTTCTGTGATGAGGTGACACAGTATTTCTAAATACAGGATAGCAAAAATTCCCTGGGGCATTCAAAGGTGGGTTTGATTTCTAAAGAAACCTAAACTTCTCCAAACATAGTTGTTTTAAACTAATCAGTAACAAACGTTCTGTTGGTAATCTTTTTTTTCTTTTAACATTTTTAAAAAACTTATTTATTTTTGGCTATGTTGGGTCTTTTGTTGCTGCGCGCGGGCTTTCTCTAATTGTGGCGAGCGGGGGCTGCTCTTCGTTGCGGTGCTCGGGCTTCTCATTGTGGTGGCTTCTTTTGTTGCGGAGCACGGGCTCTAGGCGCGTTGGCTTCAGTAGTTGTGGCTCACTTGCTCAGTAGAGTTGTGGCTCACAGGCTTAGTTGCTCCACGGCATGTGGGATCTTCCCGGACCAGGGCTCGAACCCGTGTCCCCTGCATTGGCAGGCGGATTCTTAACCACTGTGCCACGAAGGAAGCCCGGTAATCTTTATTTTAATTCTCTTCCAGTGGCTTTTTAAGTGGAGGCACCATTGGCATTTGTGGAGTAGTACCATGTGCTAGGCATTTTTACTGATGCTTTCTTTCCATTCTCGTGACAATCTATGAAATTGTCCTCATGACAATTTATGAGGAACTAAAGGCTCTGAGAAGTTTAGTAACTTGGTCACGGTCATATAGCTAGTAAGCAGCAAAGTCAGGATTTGAATCCAGACCTGTCTGACTCCAAGTCACATTTTCTGTCCACCCTTCCTTCGTGCACGTAGGAGTTAAAGATGGGAGCTAATTACTGAGCAAAGTTGGAAGGGCCACGTTGGCTGATGTTTGTAAAGAAGGCTAAATAGCTAATTGTGGTAAATGCACATAAGTGCTCAAGAAATATTAGCTGCTTAGGGCTTAGAGATCACTTATAATGTCAGGAATGGGCCGTGTGTTCTTTCAGGTTCTTTTTCCACTGAGTGGATCCAATGTTTTTCACAGTTGGTCTTGATTATTGGGAAGATGAATTGAGTGAATCATTTGTGGTTATCTACTGTGTAGTCCTCAATACCATTCATTTAAACGTCCTTCCGCTCAACTAAGTCATCTCCCGTGACCTCTGCTTGAACCGTAGGTTTGAGATTGTTCACAGTTTACATGCACTTGGATGCATGTAAAAACACGACAACAGCAGCAAAACGACGTTTTATTTTACATTTTGGTTCTGAATTGTTCTATTAAGGTGCAGATTAAAGTTTCAGAGATGCCTCCTGCTCTTTAAATAAGGAGCACCAAGGGGTCTGGTGAGTGGGCAGCTGGAGCCTACTAGAAAACAGGGCCATCCTTGTTGAATCAATGCACTTGAATTGAAGCTGTGCCCTCAGGGTCAGTCAACATCACATTCTCCAGTCCTTTTGCAGCATGATGAATCGATCCGCAAAGCAGCTCACGTGCAGCGGTACAGGAAAAACAATCCCGCACAAAACCCCACCTCTTCAAATCTGCACATTTCAGGGAGAACATTCTTTCTCTTCTTCTGTGTCATCAAATCGGCACACCTGTGCCAGGCGCTGTTTGCTCCATGGGCTGAAATACCTCCTCTGATACTTCTGGGCAGACCTGAGGCACAGTTTGTTACCTGGGCCAAGTGACCTCGCCACCTTCAAGGTACTGAGTTCTCAGAGTTGCCAAAATATCTGGGGAGGGCACTGAGAAAAAAATGGGAATTTTTCTCCTCCCGGGCTCCCAGGTGAGAATCAGATTCCAGCCTCAGTTAATGGATTCTTTTTCACCTCTGAAGTATTCAGATTGGTGTGGAATCATAACTCATTAGAAACATTATGGTAGCATTTTATTCGTATTTCTACTTACTGTTGTTTTTTTTTTTTTCCCCGGTACGCGGGCCTCTCACCGTTGCGGCCTCTCCCGTTGCGGAGCAACAGGCTCCGGACGCGCAGGCTCAGCGGCCATGGCTCATGGGCCCAGCCGCTCCGCGGCATGCGGGATCTTCCCGGACCGGGGCACGAACCCGTGTCCCCTTCGTCGACAGGCGGACTCTCAGCCACTGGTCAAAGAGATGACAGGGGAGAACACATCAGGTCATTAAAATAAAAATATACCACCCACTAACGTTGGTTACTTTCAAGCAGATTAATCCCTGTACATGCAGAAGATGCTGTGGCCCCTCTCTTCCCTTTACGTTTCATTTTAGATTCTGGTGAATGTGAAAAACAGACGCTGCTTCAGGTAAATAGTTAGGTATCCAGGTGAGCTGCAAATTATGCTTCCATTCCAGTGCATTTATTCCAGTGAATGCACTGATTGCATTTGGCCGTGTGATAATTAGGCCACATTCAGATCACAAATTCCCATTTTACACCTTTTGGGTTTTCTAATCCAGGATGCACTAATGGCCTACCGAGTGCTTTGGTGTTAGGTGACCAGAAAAGCCATCCGTATGATGTTCTTGCTACTGGGGAGGTTTACATGTAGGGAAGGCTAGCTCCACACACACAGACTGTCATGGTCAGAATAGGGCACCGGTATAATCATCAGAGAGCACTTTTTCTTATGGGGAATGTTGGCTGGTCGTTATAGATTCAAGCTACGTAAATGAAGGTAATTGGAGAAATACACACACACATACCATTTGCTGTTAGATGGGTACCTTAATATTGGGGTAATTTAATTTAAAATTAAATTATCCATTCCAAACTCATGGGAAAATCGGCCAGATTAGAAAGACAGATTCAGCCTGTGGCCAAATTGAGAGCCTTTTCTTTCTTTCTTTCCCCTCCATTCTTTCTGATTTCAGTTCTTTCTTCCATTTAATTGTGTGAGCACCTGAGCCAACGCTGAGCCAGGTGAAGAGCGTGAAGTCAAACCCGTTGACCGAGGGATGGATGAGCAAGTGTTACCTTCCCCGTAACGGGCTGCATGGAGACAGCCGTCCTTAATGGGAAGGAACAGTATCCTGATGTGAGGCATTAGCAGGTAGCCGCTGCTTCTGCCGGTGATGAAGACTCTCCCCAGACAAGGAGTAATTGCCGACGAGTGTCTAGGTGGCACAGGGCATAGCCTCCCCAGCGCCGCCGCCAGCCACCAGTGGAATTAGGCAGTGCCTGTTGCAGGAGGCTCCTGGTCTGACAGGTGGGGGACAGAGGAACAGAGGAGTAAGGCAGAGTGGGAACGTAGAGTCTGGGGAACAGGAGGAACTAGGGAGTAGATCCTGGTTCGGATCCTGGATCTACTACTGCTTCATCCATCTAACAAATGGCACTAGTGATCCTCTTGGAGCTTCCCGTCTAGTCAAGAAGAGAGACCTTAAACAGATGATTCACGCATTTACCAAATAGGTGTTGAACTTACTATGTAACAAACATGGTGGGTGCTATGAGGAAAAAGTACCTGTTATGAGAGACCTGACCTCGTCTGGGGCATCAGTGAACTTCACTGATGGAACTTCATGGCCAGAAGTAAGACCTGAGGTTGGAGATGAGGAAGGAATATGAAGAACGAAGAGCTGTTTAGGCAAGGGTGTGTAAAGGGAACTTTCCCGAAGGAGGGAAGAGCAGGCGTAAGGAGAGAATGCAGCATGTTCTAGTGCATGACCTGAAGGCCAGCATGGCCGGAGCAGAGCACATGAGAGGGGAAGTGGGAAAAGCTGAGGCTGAAGAGATGGGAAGGGGACAGCACCTTCCAGGCCATACCCATCTGTGGTAAAGTGTTTAAACACTTTTGGAAGAACAACGGGAAGCCATTTGCGGGTTTTCAGTAAGATAGTTGACCCTGGCTGTAAGAAGGTAGAGAATGGATCAAAGCAGGAGCCACGCTGGAGGTAGGGGGACTCTTTAGGAGACTGTTGCAGTGGGCTGGACCAGGCACGGTGGTGGCTTAGACTGGGATGGAAACAGTGGAAGAGAAACATGGGTGGACTGTGTGACCTTGGGCAGGTTGCTTCACCTCTCTGAGCCTAGATAGGCTTATTTTCTTCTAGGTTTGGTCTGTCATATGTAGTGATTTAAGAGCAGCCTTTGCTGCTCAGATCATCTGCCAGCTATAACCTCCCTTGAGATGGCAACTATTCAACAAAACATTCTGTCCACACTTGATATATGAGGGAAAGACAGAGCTAGCTTGGAATTCTTTAGAACTGTATTTATTGCAGTTCCTTGAGGCTGGTGGCCTGGATGAGTTGTACATTTTTGTGATAAAGAGTGGCTTTGAAATGAATAAAGGAACACTGACACAACACCACACCTGTTATTCCTCTCATTCTAAAGTACTAAACAAAAGGACCAACACACATCTCCCCTGTATTCAGCAGTAATTAAATACAACTAAACTTATTTAGGGAACTGATAATAGTAGAGAAGTTTAGTGTCAGCTATCCAAGAAGAGACAGTAAAAGGACTACCTTTTGTTCTTAGAGTTACAAACACTTCCAAACACAAATAAAAAGAAAATGCCTTTCAGGGTTATGATATCTTTCCCCCAAACCTTTGAAACTTGGCAAACATTTCTTGCCAGCTCATCACAGTAAGCTGTGTTATAACTTTGCACAATGTTCAGTAGGGAACAAATGGCTCTGCGAGTAAAGTGTTTGATTCTAGGTTATCCAAACAGCATTGCTGGTGAGGGTAGGAAAACAGTGAAACCAGTTGCCTAACTAAGCCTTTCAAATGGTTCGCTTCCATTTGATTGATCCTTGTTGTAGCTCAGGATCTGTGGACGGTGCCTGGTGCTAGACATCTTTGGGGAAGGCAATGATGGGGATCTAGCAAGCGAACAAATATTGTTCAGAATATAGAAGATTTGAATAACAAAATGGTAAAACCTGATGCAGAGGACCTGTATAGAACCCTACACCCAATGATTAGAGAATAAAAATGATTTTCTAACGAATAGGGCACATGTATAAAAATCGACCTTGTAGTAAGCCGTAAAGGAAATCTCTAATACCAGAAAGCCAGTGTCATACAGACCAGGTTATCTGACAAAAATGCAATACTGTGTGATATTCACAGCTATAAAATAGATTAAAGGAGGAAAAAAACCTATTGTCATCTCAAGACGTAAAGAAGTCACTCAATAAACGTCAACATGAATAAGAAAAAAAAACCTACCTAACAAACTAGAAGTAGATTCTTCACCTGTTGAAGGCTATCTCCCAAAACCCTATGGCACACACTATGCTTAATGGTAAAGTATTAGAAGTCCATATGTCTCTTTCAAGTCAGGAGCAAAACTGACAAGAAAACCTCTAGTCACAGTTTTTATTCAGTTTTATAAATGAGATCCTAACCAGCTCATTGGGAAAAGAAAAATATAAGGGTTGAAAACACATTTTTATTTTCACAGATGGCATGATTGTCCATACAGATAACGTACTAGAATATGTAGACAAATGAATAGAACTAATATAGGGTTCCACAGGTTTTCTGGGTATAGGCTTAA
Source organism: Leucopleurus acutus (assembly GCF_964270905.1). Lineage (NCBI taxonomy): Eukaryota > Metazoa > Chordata > Mammalia > Artiodactyla > Delphinidae > Leucopleurus > Leucopleurus acutus. The sequence continues at coordinate 119,166,200 of NC_139148.1, read as the reverse complement.
TATGTAAAAATCAATAGTGCTCCTCTTCAACAGTAAGAATCAAGGAGAAAATGTTATAAAGATATATTCTGACAACCAACATGGCATGCAACATTGGTATCTCTTTTCCCATGTTTCACTTTCTTTCAGGTCCTACGTTGTTTTTGTGAGGTTTGCCCATCTCCCCTCAGTATGCTTGGGTGAAGAGGTTTGTTCTTCCTTTCTTCTGGGCCCTCTAAAGAGAAATTAACTAACTTAAAGAACAAATGAAGACGAGACAGGATCGTTGGGAAGAACTTAGAGAATATTCCTTTCCAGTGATTCTTCTTACAAGTCCATAGAGACTTTGCTGTAGCCACTGCTATGGAAATTGAAAACCAGAGTATAGCACTGATTCTTCTGTACCCGCTTATTCAAAGTTCAGTTTGTTCCTATTTCTAAGTAAAGGAGCTGACACCCCATTAGAGTATATGTTCCCTCACTTGAGTGTATTCAAGAAGAAATTTATCAAGTTCTTTTCTTTTTAAACCCATTGACTTTTTTTTTTAATTGGAGTATAGTTGCTTTACAATGTTGTGTTAGTTTCTGCTGTACAACAAAGTGAATCAGCTATATGTATACATAAAAACGCTCCCTCTTGGACATCCCTCCTACACCCCCATCCCACCCATCTGGGTCAACACAACGCTGAGCTGAGCTCCCTGTGCTATACAGCAGGTTCCCACTAGCTATCTGTTTTACACACGGTAGTGTATATATGTCAATCCTAATCTTCCAGTTCATCCCACCCTCCCTTTCCCCCAACCCCGGGGTCCACATGTCCGTTCTCTATGTCTGCATCTCTATTCCTGCCCTGAAAATAGGTTCATCTGTACCATTTTTCTAGATTCCACATATATGCGTTAATATACAGTGTTTGTTTTTCTCTTTCTGACTTACTTCACTCTGTGTGACAGACTCTAGGTCCATCTGCATCTCTACAAATGACCCAAGTTCATCCCTTTTTATGGCTGAGTAATATTCCATTGTATATATGTACCACACCTTCTTTATCCATTCGTCTGTCGATGGGCATTTAGGTTGCTTGCATGGCCTGGCTATTGTAAATAGTGCTGCACTGAACATTGGGGTGCATGTGTCTTTTGGAATTATGGTTTTCTCTGGGTATGTGCCCAGTAGTGGCATTGCTGGGTCATATGGTAATTGTATTTTTAGTTCTTTAAGGAAGCTCCACACTGTTCTCCATAGTGGCTGTATCAATGTACATTCCCACCAACAGTGCAAGAGGGTTCCCTTTTCTCCACACCTACTCCAGCATTCATTGTTTGTAGATTTATTTGATGTTGGCCATTCTGACTGGTGTGAGGTGATACCTTATTGTAGCTTTCGTTTGCATTGATTTAATAATTAGTGATGTTGAGCATCTTTTCATGTGCCTCTTGGCCATCTGTATGTCTTTTTTGGAGAAATGTCTATTTAGGTCTTCCATCCATTTTTTGATTGGGTTGTTTGTTGTTTTGATATTGAGCTGCATGAGCTGTTGGTATATTTTGGAGATTAATCCTTTGTCAGTCGCTTCGTTTGCAAATATTTCCTAGCGTTCTGAGAGTTGTCTTTTCGTCTTGTTTATGGTTTCCTTTGCTGTTCAAAAGCTTTTAAGATTAATTAGGTCCCATTTGTTTATTTTTGTTTTCATTTTCATTACTCTAGGAGGTGGGTCAAAAAAGATGTTGCTGTCATTTATGTCACAGAGTGTTCTTCCTATGTTTTCCTGTAAGAGGTTTATAGTGTCCGGTCTTACATTTAGGTCTCTAATCCATTTTCAGTTTATTTTTGTGTATGGTGTTAGGGAGTGTTCTAATTTCATTCTTTTACATGTAGCTGTGCAGTTTTCCCAGCACCACTTACTGAAGAGACTGTCTTTTCTCCATTGTATATTCTTGCCTCCTTTGTTGTAAGTTAGGTGACGATAGGTGTGTGGGTTTATCTCTGGGCTTTCTATCCTATTCCAGTGATCTATATTTCTGTTTTTGTGCGAGTACCATACTGTGTTGATTACTGTAGCTTTGTAGTATAGTCTGAAGTCGGGGAACCTGATTTCTCCAGCTCTGTTTTTCTTTCTCAAGATTGCTTTGGCTATTTGAGGTCTTTTGTTTGTTTCCATACAAACTGTAAAATTTTTTGTTCTAATTCTGTGAAAAATGCCATTGGTAATTGATAGGGATTGCATTGAATCTGTAGATTACTTTGGGTAGTAGAGTCATTTTCACAACATTGATTCTTCCAATCCAAGAACATGGTATATCTCTCCATCTGTTTGTGTCATCTTTGATTTCTTTCATCAGTGTCTTAAACTTTTCTGAGCACAGGTCTTTTGCCTCCTTAGGTAGGTTTATTCCAAGGTATTTTATTCTTTTTGTTGCAATGATAAATGGGAGTGTCTCCTTAATTTCTCTATCTGATCTTTCGTTGTTAGTACATAAATATGCAAGAGATTTCTGTGCATTAATTTTGTATCCTGCAACTTTACCAAATTCATTGATTAGCTCTAGTAGTTTTCTTGTGGCATCTTTAAGATTTTCTGTGTATAGTATCATGTCATTTGCAAACAGTGACAGTTTTACTTCTTCTTTTCCAATTTATATTCCTTTTATTTCCTTTTCTTCTCTGATTGCAATGGCTAGGGCTCCCAGAACTATGTTGAATAATAGTGGCGAGAGTGGACATCCTTGTCTTGTTCCTGATCTTAGAGGAAATGATTTTAGTTTTTCACCATTGAGAATGATGTTTGCTGTGGGTTTGTCATATATGGCCTTTATTATGTTGAGGTAGGTTCCCTTTATGCCCACTTTCTCGATAGTTTTTCTTTTAAATAAATTTATTTATTTACTTATTATTTTTGGCTGCATTGGGCCTTCGTTGCTGCAGGCGGGCTTTCTCTTGTTGTGGCGAGCGGGGGCTACTCTTTGTTTTGTTGCGCGGGCTTCTCATTGGGTGGCTTCTCTTGTTGCGGAGCACAGGGTCTAGGCATGTGGGCTTCAGTAGTTGTGGCACATGGGCTCAGTAGTTGTGGCTCGCGGGCCCAAGAGTGCAGGCTCAGTAGTTGTGGCGCATGGGCTTTGTTGCTCCGCGGCATGTGGGATCTTTCTGGACCAGGGATCAAACCCGTGTCCCATGCATTGGTAGCTGTATTCTTAACCACTGTGCCACTAGGGAAGCCCAGGAGAGTTTTTATCATAGGTGGGTGTTGAATTTCGTCAAAAACTTTTTCTGCATCTGTTGTGATTATCATATGGTTTTTATTTAATTTGTTAATATGGTGTATCACATTGATTGATTTGTGTATACCGAAGAATCCTTGCATCCCTGGGATAAATCCCACTTGATCATGGTGTATGATCCTTTTTCTGTGTTGTTGGATTGTTTGCTAGAATTTTGTTGAGGATTTTTGTGTCTATGTTCATCAGTGATACTGGTCTTTAATTTTCTTTATTTGTGATACATTTGTCATTTTTTGGTATCAGGGTGCTGGTGGCCTTGTAGAATGCATTTGGGAGTGTTCCTCCCTCTGCAATTTTTTGGAAGAGTTTGGGAAGGGTAGGTGTTAGCTTGTCTCTCAGTGTTTGATAGTATTCGCCTTTGAAGCCCTGTGGTTCTGGACTTCTTCTTGCTGGAAGATTTTTAATTACAGTTTCAATTTCATTACCTGTGATTCGTCTGTTTATATTTTCCAGTTCTTCCTGGTTCAGTCTTAGAAAGTTGTACCTTTCTAAGAATTTGTCCATTTCTTCCAGGTTGTCCATTTTATTGGCATACCGTTTCTTGTAGTAGTTTCTTATGATCCTTTGTATTTCTGCGGTGTCAGTTGTAATTTCTCCTTTTTCACTTCTAATTTTATTGATTTGAATTCTCTCCCTGCTTTTCTTTGTGAGTCTGTCTAAAGGTGTATCAATTTTGTTTACCTTCTGAAAGAACCAACTTTTAGTTTTATTGATCTTTGCTATTGTTTTCTTTGTTTCTATTTCATTTATTTCTGCTCTGATCTTTATGATTTCTTTCCTTCTGCTAACTTTGGATTTTGTTTGTTCTTCTTTCTCTAGTTCCTTTAGGTGTAAGGTTAGATTGTTTATTTGAGATTTTTCTTGTTTCTTGAGGTGAGGTTGAAGTGCTGTAAACTTCCCTCTTAGAACTGCTTTTGCTACGTCCCATAGCTTTTGGGTGGTCATGTTTTCATCGTCATTTGTTTCTATGTATTTTTTAATTTCCTCTTTGATTTCGTTAGTGATCGCTTGAGTATTTAGTAGAGTATTGGTTAGCCTAAGTGTGTGTTTTTTACACTTTTTTTCATGTAATTGATTTCTAATCTCATAGCATTGTGGTCGGAAAAGATGCTTGATATTATTTCAATTTTCTTAAATTTTCTGAAGCTTGATTTGTGACCCAAGATGTGTTCTATTCTGGAGAATGTTCTGTGTGCACTTGAGGAGAAAGTGTATTCTGCTGCTTTCGGGTGGCATGTCCTACAAATATCAATTAAATCTATCTGGTGTATTGTGTCATTTGAAGCTTGTGTTTCCTTACTTATTTTCTGTCTGGATGATCTGTACATTGGTGTAACTGGGGTGTTAACATCCCTCCACTATTATTGTGTTACTGTCGATTTCCCCTTTTATGGCTGTTAGCATTTGCCTTATGTACTGAGGTGCTCCTGTGCTGGGTGCATAAATATTTATAATTGTTATATCTTCTTCTTGGATTGATCATTATGTAGTGCCCTGCCTTATCTCTTTTAACAGTCTTTATTTTAAAGTCTCTTTTATCTGATATGAGTATTGCTACTCCAGCTTTCTTTTGATTTCCATTTGCATGGTATATCATTCTTCCATCCCCTCACTTTCAGTCTGAAGTGTGTCTCTCGTAGACAGCATTATATACGGGTCTTGTTTTTGTATCCATTCAGCCAGTCTGTGTCTTTTCGTTGGAGCATTGAAACCATTTACATTCAAGGTAGGTATCGATATGTATGCTCCTATTACCATATTCTCAATTGTTTTGGGTTTGTTTTTGTGTGTCTTTTTCTTCTCATGTGTTTCCCGCCTAGGGAAGTTCCTTTAGCATTTGCTGTAAATTTGGTTTGGTGCTGCTGAATTTTCTTAGCTTTTGCTTGTCTGAAAAGCTTTTGGTTTCTCTGTCGCATCTGAATGAGATCCTTGCTGGGTAGAGTAATCTTGGTTGTAGGTTTTTCCCTTTCATCACACTAAATATATACTGCCATTCCCTTTTGGCCTGCAGAGTTTCTGCTGAAAGTGCAGCTGTTAAACTTATGGGGGTTCCCTTGCATGTTATCCCTTGCTGCTTTGAATATTTTTCTTTGTATTTAATTTTTGTTAGTTTGAGTGATATGTGTTGGTGTGTTTCTCTTTGGGCTTATCCTGTATTGGACTCTTTCCCCTTCCTGGACTTGGGTGGCTCTTTCCTTTTCCATGTTAGGGATTTTTTTGACTATAATCTCTTCAAATATTTTCTCAGACCCTTTCTCTTTCTCTTCTTCATCTGGGACCCCTATAATTTGAATGTTGGTGCATTTAATATCCCAGAGGTGTCTGAGACTGTCCTCAGTTCTTTTCACTCTTTTTTCTTTATTCTGCTCCTCGTCAGTTATTTCCACCATTCTATCTTCCAGCTCACTTATTCGTTCTTCTGCTTCAGGTAATCTGCTCTTGGGTCCTTCTAGTGTATTTTTCATTTCAGTTATTGTGTTGTTCATCACTGTTTGTTTGTTCTTTAGTTCTTCTAGGTCTTTTTTAAACATTTCTTGCATTTTATCGATCCATGCCTTCATTCTTTTTCTGAGATTTTGTATCATGTTTACTGTCATTACCCTGAATTCTTTTTCAGGTAGATTGCCTATTTTCTCTTAGAGTGTTCTACATTGCACCTTCATGTGTAACATATTTTTTTGTCATCTCATTTTTTTGGACGGGTGGGATTGTGTTCCTGTCTTGCTGGTTGTTGGGCCTGAGGCGTCCAGCACTGGAGTTTGCAGGCAGTTGGGTGGAGCCTGGTCTTGGTGTTGAGATAAAGACCACTGGGAGACCTCACACCGTTCAATATTCCCTGGGCTCTGAGGTTCTCTGTTAGTCCAGCGGTTTGGACTTGGCCCTCCCACCACCGGAGCTCAGGTCTGACCCCCAGCCTGGGAACCAAGATCCTGCAAGGCATGTGGTACAGCAAAAAAAAGAAAAAGAGAGAAAAATATCAAAGAATAAAAAATAAAATAAAATTAGAAAAATAAAAAATATATTAGAAAAGATAAAAATATAAATGAAATAACAAGGCAAAACAGAATCACAACAGAAAAAGAAAAAAGAAAAAGTCTGGAAAAGGCCATGTGGACAGGGCTTAGGTGGGGTGAGGGCCTAGGCTCAGAACCTGTGTGCTGGAAAAGGCCCGGGTGTGGTGGTGCTTAGGCTCAGAACCTGAGTGGCTGGAAAACGCCTTGCGGGGCGGGCTTGAGACTCAGCTGGGATGGAGGGAGACCCCAGCGGGCTGAGGTTCAGGCCCAGTATCACAGCAGGCTCTCCATGGCCCGAGCAGTCGGGTGAGATGGTCGCCGTGTTACCCTCTGATCCCCCATTCTCTGAAGGTCTCTTCCCATCCCTGCTGATCGCTGTACCGTGGGTGGGCCCTTCCCATCGTGGGAACCCCTCTCCTCCCCCAGGCACCCCTCAGGGAAGCTGGTCCCATCCTGCCTCCACTTTTCCTCCTCCCCCTTCTCCCCCACGTCCTACCCAGTCATGCGATTCCTCCTGTCCCCTTTGACTTTTAAAAGCTATTTTGGAAAAGTTGAAGAAAAGAATTATTAAAAAAAAAAAGAAAAGGAAGACCAAAGGTAAATACAAATACTTCAGGGCTTTCAGAAATAAATAAGAAACTAAATACAAAAGCCCAGGGTTCCTGTGAGTATATTCATAGAATGGAAATAAACCATTCCTCTGAAAAACAATTTTAACCTTTGATCAAATCATTGTAAGAGGATTTTAAAACTGTGTTGAAAAACTGAAGTACGGGATTACCTGAAGGAGACCTTGAAACTTACGAATGTTGGTGAAAATTTAGTAAAAGAGGACGTTGATGATTATAGATATGAATATTTAGATGGCTTTGGAGTCATTTCGTCTGTTGGAGAGTCTGTTACAGAGGATACGTGTTATTGTTAATATGCAGATGTGTGTGATGTAAAGTTGGTAGAAGATAGTTCTTTGATGATAAGTACTGATTTACTGAAGAGTATGAATCTCTGTCTAAAACAAGAGGAAAATGGTAAAGAAGCTGCTTTGTCTTTGAAGAAGAGATCTTTAAAGAAGAAAAAAATAATGGTTAAAATCAGGATAGAAAGACTTGAGAGTAGTTAGAAAGAAATGTAAGTGCAGAACAAGGAAGAGGAAACACCTCATATATTTAAAGAACCCAGATAAAGTATGTTTGCGTGTGTGTGTGTGCACGCGTGCTTGTGTGTCCTCTAAAGCAATAATCTTCTTAGGAGAAAAAACATGCCTTTGAACAAGTGTATACATTAAATGAAAATAAACGATAAAAATGTATTCTAAAGAATAAGAAGAAAAACCTTTGCATTTAGAACTACGACAGTGGTGTGAGCCCCAGGCAGGAAAAGTAGAAGCCTTCTTAGGAAAAAATAACATTTCTGAAATATAGAAACACTGTCACACTAACCAAAAAGCGGTCTCTGAACATAATAGGAATTATCCTACTTTGTTTAATGAAAGGGTAAAATTGACTCTAATTTGGTGAGCTCAGAATGTCAGCTACGTTCAAGCACACAAGCTGTATTTCCGTAGCTATTCATGTCATTTATGAATAAATACTAGAATTAGAGTTTATTTGCAAGATAACTTGCTAAATTGGAAAGGAAAAAAAACCATTTACATAATAGCAAAACGCATAATAAATCTGGATATGTACCTAACAAAATATGTGTCTTTTAAAGAAATATTATGAAATGTTATTGAAGATAATGAACAAAGACCTAAGTATAAATAATAGAAGATATATACCATTTAAATGGTTTGGAAGACTCAATATCATACATAAATCAATTCTCCACAAATTAACTTGCAGTTCAGTGCAGTTCTAATCAAACTCCCCCACAAATTTTTTTCGTGGAACTTGGCAAACTTACCCTAAAATTTGTATGGAAAGAGAAAGGGTAAAGATTAGTGAAGATCGTCTTAGAGAAGAAAAATAAGATGCGATGAGCTCTGTCAGGTAGGAAGCATTGTTATTAACCCATATTAATAAAAAATATGATATTAGTACAGGGATAGACAAAAGTGCCAATAGAACAAAATTGAAATTCCAGAAACAATCTCATACATATATGAGAACTTGGTATATGACAGAGGGGACATTCCAATAGAATAGTCCTGGGACAATTGGTTATTTAGATGGAAAAAAGTAAAATTCCCTACCCCATACCGTACAGAAATGTAACCTCCAAATGGATTAAAGACCTAAATGTTAAAAGCAAGAATTATTTGCTTTTGAAAAATTTGAAGAATATCTTAATGATCTCAAACTAGGGAAAGATTTCTTAAAACCACAAAATGAAAACCAGAAAAGGAAAGATTGATAAATTTGACTTCATTAAAAATAGAAACTCTAATTGATGAAGTATAACACAAAGAAAATTTAAAATAATGAGCCACCGGCTGGTAGAAGCTATTTTTAGCTCTTATAAATAAGGAAGGATTAATATCCAGAAGCTGTAGTCTAAAAATCATTACGAAAAAGACAAGCAATCATTAGAAAAATATACAAAGGATATGACCAGGCATTTTACATAAGGGAAAACCCAGTTGACCTGTAAACACATTAGAAAAGGTTCTCAACCTCACTAGTCATGAGGGAAATGTAAATTAAATTCAAAATAAGACAGTCCTTCACAACCATCAAATGGGCAAACATTAAAAAACATGAGCATGCCAAGTGGTCATACCAAAGCAAGATGCGGGGAACTAGGAGTTCTGATGGGAGTATAAATTTATATACTTGCTTTGAAGAGCACTTCAGCAATGCAATATCTAGCAAACTTGGGGATGTGCATACCTTATTATGATCCCATAGTCCCTCTTCTAGATGTTTACTAGGGAGAATTCCTTGCACGTGTACGAAGACATAAACAAGAATGTTTATTGCTATATCAAAAATTAATGTCCAAGAATATGAGAGTGGATTAATATTATAAATGGCAACATATTGAAAGAATGGAAGGCTCTATGGCAGTTTGAATGAATGAACTGTATCCACATGCATCAATAAAGATGAATCTGATGAAAACATACAGATTGCCAAAAGGCACGTGAAAGGTTGCTCAACATCGCTAATCATTAGAGAAATGCAAATCAAAACTACTCTGAGGTATCACCTCACACCAGTCAGAATGGCCATCATCCAAAAAAATCTACAAACAATAAATGCTGGAGAGGGTGCGGAGAAAAGGGAACCCTCTTGCACTGTTGGTGGGAGTGTACATTGATACAGCCACTATGGAGAACAGTATGGAGGTTCCTTAAAAAACTAAAAATAGAGCTACCATACCACCCAGCAATCCCACTACTGGGCATATACCCAGAGAAAACCATAATTCAAAAAGACACATGCACCCCAATGTTCACTGCAGCACTATTTACAGTAACCAAGACATGGAAGCAACCTAAGTGTCCATCGACAGATGAATGGATATATATATAATGGAATATTACTCAGCCATTAAAAAGAATGAAATAATGCCATTTGCAGCAACAAGGATGGACCTTGAGATTATCATACTAAGTGAAGTAAGCGAGACAGACAAATATCATATGATATCGCTTATATGTGGAAACTGAAAAAATGATATAAATGAACTTATTTACAAAATAGAAATAGACTCAGACATAGAAAACAAACTTACGGTGACCAAAGGGGAAACGTGGGGGAGGGGAGGGGTAAATTAGGAGCTTGGTATCAACAGAGACACACTACTTTATGTAAAATAGGTAAACAACAGGGTCCTACTATATAGCACAGGGCACGATACTCAGTATTTTGTAATAACCTATAATAGAAAAGAATCTGAAAAAGAATATATATATATATACACATATACACATGTATATGTATAACTGAATCACTGTGCTGTACACCTAAAACTAACACAATATTGTAAATCGACTATGCTTCAATAAAAAAATAAATAAAAAGAATGGAGATATGCCAACACACACACACACACACACACACACACACACACGAATCTGAACAATAATGTTGCGTGTACAAAGCAGTTTGGAAAAGTATGTTTATAGTACATTTGTGGAAAAGGACAGGAAAATAGTCAGCCATGCCAAGAGGGTCTCTTGGGGCCTCTGCGTAGTGGCCCACACATAGCCCAGAAGGTTCCCCCGAGGAGACAGTGGGAAAAGTTTAGTCCTATCTCCTGGAGCCTGACAGACCTGAGGCAGTGAAGCAGGAAGACCCTCCTGGACATTTTCCGTTAGAATATTTTCTCAGTCAATGTTCTTACGCTTGAAGAAATCTTTTCTTACCCTTGAAGAAAAGCCTGGTGTCACACCAACTATTATTGTGGCAGTGACTCAGGTACACTGTGCGGTGGCTTTCTGCAGGGGAGAGTTGAGGGGTCAGGTGACTCAGGATTTTAGATGAAAAGGCAGAGTTTATAGCTGAAACAAAGGAACTTAAATTGTGGGTTTTTAAAATCTTTTTATGCATCACTGAAAACTTTTTGAAAGAAAAGGGCCCAGTGGTTATTTTCTAAATCACCTAACTTTGGGTTGGTTTTTGTGTAAGATTAGAAAGTCTTTTCTTAAATATTCAGCAGTTTTCAGGCCTTTGACTGTATTAATAATGAAAGTGATGCTTAGATGCTTAAAATTTTTTCCTTCTCTCCATCTCTCCCCCCACCCCTGCCCCCCGCCCACCCTTTTCAATCTTAGAACATAAAAGATGAAGGCAGTTCTGAAGATTAACTTTTGGGTTCATTAATCCTCTTGAATTCAGTGTAACTTTCAAAGAGAAAAGGGGCCACCAGCATAGATCAAATCAGGGCCTCATCTCATGTGGCTATCCAGGCTCCTGTTACCATATTTTAGGTGGTAGGATGAATGGGTCCTGGTGTTTGATCTCACATCCTCTCTGCATATATGATAGAACGTGACTGAATTATGTATTCATTTGGATCTTTTTGTCCATTCTGGGAGCCTGCAACTATATACATTTGTTGATGTACTTTTAATAATAAGAGCTTTTAATAATACTTTTAATAATAATTAGCTTTGTGCTAATTATAGAAACTATTGTGATATCATTATTGACGAATAGACTTTTTTTCAACTTATTTTGGTACACTTCTTACAACATTATGTTGAGAATCAGTATGTACGGACACTCTTAATATCACTAGATGAATGGTCAAATCAGCAAGTGATATAGGAAACTGGACCCAGTCCACTGTCTAAGAAAAGACATTTTAGTCATTTATATGACTAGATCCATGGCTGTGGAGGTTTAAAAGTCTGTATAAGCCTCAAAAAGAGTTTTGATCTTAGATGCAATATTAGAATTCTCAATCACCTTGGTGATGTTCTTTGGGAAACCCCACGAGGGCATGGGCTTTATCTGTCTTGTTCATTGTGGAAGGGCCTAGCGTGGTGTCAGGCACGTGGTAGGACCTCAGTATTTGTTAAATGAATGGGTGGATGGATAGATGGATGGTTAGAGGAATGGATGGATGGTAAGAAGGAAGAAAGGAAGGGAGGAAGGAGAGACGGTGGGATAAATCTGCTTTGAAAAGGGCTTCCATGATGAAGGTGTTCATTTTGCTGGAAAATTGCCCTTTATATTTCAAATGTATGCCCTCTTACTTTGGATACCCAGAGTGCCAGCCACAGGATACTTGCTATTTATGATCTTAGAAATGTTTGAAGCCCATTCCAGGGAGTAAGTGAAGAAGATCACATCAAAGAGGCACCGCTTCTCTTTTGGTTTTAAGTTCAAACATAGCATTCAAGATGATGCAGGTATTTGATTGTATAGAGTTAATATTCTCCCAGAAGATAGATACAGCTGAAGTGTAAATAACCTCTTTAGACTTTTTTAGTAAACTAATTTAGGAGAATGGCATTCACACAGAAAAGTGCACAAATCCTAAGTGTACAGCTCATTAAATGTTTACAAATTGAACAAAGCATTCTAACTAGCACCCAGATTAAGAAAGGTAACATTACCAGCACTTTAAAAGCCCTTCTTCTGCCGTTTTCCAGAGTTTATTCTTCACCACGAAGGTAACCACTATAATTTCGAGCACCATAGATTGGATTTTCCTTTTCTGGATGTTTCATATAAATGGAATTATATGTATCTTTTGTGAATGGCTTCTTTCACTTAGCATAATGTTTCCAAGGTTCATTCATATTGTAGCATATGTCATTTCTCATTTATTCTTATTGCTGAGTAATATTCCATTGTATGGATATGCCAGTGGAGTTGTAGGTTTCTACTTCTTGGCTATTGTGAATAATGTTGCTATGAACATTTATGTACAATTTTTTGTGTGGGCATATGTTTTCAGTTGTCTTGGGTAGATGCCTAGTACTGGAATTGCTGGGCCACATGGTAACTCTAGGTTTAACTTTTTGATCAACTGCCAAACTTTTCCAAAGTGGCTGCACGATTTTACATTCCTTTCAGTAGCCTGTAAGAATTCTACCTGCTCCATATCCTTGTCAACACTTGGTATAGTCAGACTTTAAAATTTTAGCCATTCTGACGGTATGTTTTCTTCTCTATAGGTTTTTATGTCTTGTTGTTATACTCAGAAAATACCTCCAAAGCTAACTTTTCTTAATTAACTAATCTTAGGTCATTTCCTATCCAGGGCACTAATTGGAACAAGTAATATTTCCCTGTCTTTTCTGAAATATGTGGAAAGAGCCTTCAAGATTTAGCTCAGATGCTTCTTCTGCTAGAAAGCCTTCTCTGACTCTTCTTTGCTGGGTCTGCATGTGGCGGCTTCTCTCTGAAGGCTTGTTTCCTTTTTTGTGTCTTTCAGCATTGCCCTGACACAAAGTAGGTGCCCAAATGCACCTTTGTTGAGTGACCCTATTTTACTAGTAGACTCCTATTCTACACCCTATTATCTCAAAGAATCTTTGCACCCAAGTTCTACAAGGGCCTTTGAGGTCACCTGCCCAGTCCCATCACTTTATTGGTAAGAAAGTTGAAACTCAGAAAGAGGAATGGGCATAGCCAGACAGCCTGGGCCTAGTGGCTAGGTCTCCTGACTCCTATTCCGGGGTTCTTTCTACCTACCCAGACGAGCTCCTCGATGCATCTTTGCTTCCCCTCTTCTGTTAATTTGCAGAGACTGAAATTAATCTTGGCAGGAAAAAACCCTGTACATTTCCAGGGCTTAAATTGAAAGTCAAAGAAGCAACTCTCTTATCATGGAGAGTTTGCATTATCCAGCACTGAGCACTACCATCAGTTAAGCCAGAGAAAAGAAACATAAAGTGACGTTTCAGCAAATACGGTTTTTAATGATACATATATAATATCTTGTTCTGTTTTATACTCTGACCATGATTAAGATTTTCAAATAGCTCAGGAAGAATTAAGAAGATTTACACCCACAGTTTTACGCATAAGCACTTAGAGCAAAGAAAGAAATCTTTTTAAAAGATGTTTATTGCTTTCATACCAAATGAGAATCTGAATTAAAAGGATTCCCAGCACAATCTTTCGAGCTGAAAGTACATTCAGCAGTTTTCAAAATCCCTTTTAATAACAACAGTGCTCTGGAATTTCATGGAGTTTGTATTCTTTCAAACAAGATTAGGGGAAGATGCTGTAAACATGAACTTCCTAATCCCCCATCATACAGTGACTGATCTGCGCCAATCTTGTTAACACCTGCTCCTCAGATGGAGATGCTAACACACTGCCTGGCTTTCCAGGTTTCAAGGTTTGACCCCTTGGTTCACTGCAAATTTACATAACCTTAGTTCTTCAGTAATTATCTGACCCTCAGTTCCTAGGCTGTAAAATGGGATGATCTTGTACCCATTTCAGAGAAATAATGTATGTGAAGCACCTCGTGCTTAGTAGATATTCGTTGTATGGTAGCTACTGTTAGATTCTCTGCTGGAGAAGGCTGTGGACTAGGAAAAGAGGGCTTTGCTGATTCCCCAAATCCCCCAAATATCCCAAACTCATTCATTCACTTATTCATTTATTGTGACTAGACTGACTGCTTCCTAATCCTGTAGTGGGGGTGGGTGTGATATGCAAACAAAATTTCAACATTCAAGCATGTCACACTCTATATTAGTTTTAGCTTATAGATTTCTATAAGTAACCATTATTACCAATGCTAAAGTCTAGCAGACTAAAACAAGGCCAACAATGTTGGAAAGAATATTTCAATCAAAAATACCCCAGTATATCACATATCATAAAAAGATATGAGGACTTCCCTGATGACGCACTGGTTAAGGATCTGCCTGCCAATGCAGGGGACACGGGTTCGAGCCCTGGTCCGCGAAGATCCCACATGCCGCGGAGCAACTAAGCCCGTGGGCCACAACTCCTGAGCCTGCGCTCTAGAGCCCTCGAGCCACAACTGCTGAGCCCGTGAGCCACAACTACTGAAGCCTGCATGCCTAGAGCCCGTGCTCCGCAACAAGAGAAGCCACCGCAATGAGAAGCCTGCGCATCGCACCGAAGAGTAGCCCCCGCCCTCCACAACTAGAGAAAGCCTGTGCGCAACAGACAAATATAAATAAATAGAATAAATCAATTATTTTATTTATTTATATTTATGCAGCCAAAAATAAATAAATTAAATAAATTTATTTTTAAAAAAGGTATGAACAGATGGATGAGCTAAAGCAGCTCCTCCTGTCTAAGTAAATGTTAGAAATAAAGCTTCAGGGACTTGTAATTTATACCAGCTCCTGGATATGGGATACCTCATTGTTGGATTAATGGCCTAAAACAAGCGAAAAATGTAGTTTTGTTTTAGCTAGGAAGACTTTCAGAATGGCGCTGAAATGAGTCATGTGCTTAACCTGGAACTCTCAGAAACCAGGGCTAACATCTATTTCCTAGAGCAAATACAGAGCAGGAGAAACTCTCAGGAAGACTGATAGGGCTGGAAAATGCCCCTGACCGGGAGTCGAGAGACCTGGCTTCTCACTCCCGATCAGTCACTGTTTTAGAGTGGGACCTGAACAAGTCACCTTGATGTTGTGAGCTTCAGTTCTCTCATCTGAAAATGCCCTATCCAGGGAAAATTTGTCAACTGCATTCTGCAGATTCGTAGGGTTCCACAGAGGTGCCTCAGATCACTGAAGGAGGCGTTCTGAGACCTCAATCCGGAATCCCAAGTTCCATGTATACAAAGGGGCTCTTCTCAGGGTTGCATCTGAGTAAAGGGCTCCATTCCAAGCCCTGAGTAAAACTGTCATCCGCTAGGCTAAGCGATCCTCAGGGGTTTTCGGTTCTAAGGTTCTGTCGTATCTGAGTAGTCAAAGTGGATATCTGTGACATTTTAAAATTACTGATATGTGGGGACTTCCCTGGCGGTCCAGCAGTTAAGACTCCGCGCTTCCACTGCAGGGGGCGTGGCTCAACCCCTGGTCAGGGAACTAAGATCCCACAAACCGCGCAGACCTCCCCCCGCCCCACAAAAAAAATAAAAAATTACTGATATGTTAGCCAGCCCTTGGCCTGGAATGACGGTGGTAATAGATTTGCTCTGTGTACTACCCAGGTGCATCTTACACCTGGATTACTGGATTCTGCGACGATTCAGGATCATCACAGAAAGGTCGAATTTGACTTAATGTCATCTTACTCTTGCACATCTCTATCTACGCCTAGTATATTTAATAGGGCTCTAAGTATATTTGGTGGGTCTCCAATAACTAGGATGTTGGATTAATCCGTATGTGCCATTCCCCAGCTATACTAAGCAGCAGAAAGTTTATTGAAGCAGACAGTGAACAATTTGAATTTGGGGCAGTGCTTCTCACACTTACATAGAAGATGTCATGGGGAAGAGCCAGAGACGAGGCGTGTGTATGCGTGTTGGTCAATTTTTTATAGACATATAGTAAAGGCTGATTTATTTTAGGCATAGAATTATTTCAGGCAGTCTGAATTCACTGTAACTGAAAATGGTTCTTTGGAGTGTTTCTATTTCCGAGTGACTACAAACCACATGCATGAAAGCAGAAATCTAGATTTTGTCAGGATACACCCAGCATCTCCAAGAAAATAAACTGGAGGCGTATTGCACATTCCAGTTTAAAGCGTAGTGGCCGCCCTCTGAGTGCCAGTGGTACTATTAATGTCATTTTACATGGGGGAGAGAACTCTGTGGCACTAGTGACGCTTTTATGTGCACCTCTTCATTTAGTTTCAGCCTGTTGATCTATTTACCTCTTCCTTCCTTCATTTTTGCTTCACCCTGTTCCTCTGTAGGCTCTAGTGCTTTTGATATTTGACCGCATCCATGCGTTCATGCAATCCAAAACACGGAAAGGCCGCTTGCTGCTACAGAGCCAGGTTCTGTGGTAGGCACTGCTGGGATGCAGGGAGGATGAGCTGCTCTTGTTAGTATGTTATTGCATTTTGTAAAGTAATGTTTTGCGGGATTATCACTCTAGGTGAGGCTCTTGCTTAAGACATGAAAGAAAATCAATTATTGAATCCAAATGGAGGTTGGGGGGAAGACTTGAAGGACACGGGTCCTGTATGTCCTTCTTTTGTCACATCTTATCTTACTATATCATGTTGATTCATTCATTCCTTACGAAAATGACTGCTTTGAGAGCAGGGTTTTGACTCATGTGGGATTCCTGGGGCCTAGCACACTGCCCATAGGATTGGCTATGCACATCATATTCAATACATGAGAGAAGGGGGTCTGAGCTATAAATTGGGAGGGGCTTCTCTAGAAAAGCAAAATGTGGTGAAGATATACCGCTATGCATTGTTCAACATTTTCATTTATGTCAAGAGTGAGGAAAATTTTAATTGATTGGGCTTTGAACGTGACAGGTAAAGATTTAGATCCCTCCCAAATGTTCATGCCAATCTTATACCAAAGGTAGATCAGATTGTTCTCCTGACTACCCATTACACAAGCCCCAAAATCAGAAGGAATGCCATGGGATTCCAAAACTTAACTGCCATCTGTGCCACTTATGGCTGAATTGAGAAGTCATTTAGTCAGCAAGAAAGAAGTAACATCTGCCTACGCAGACAACAAACTCAGACAAGCTTCCCTCTGAGACCCAGCTGCCATTGTGACTCATGGCGCGCTTCCAGCCCAAAAAAGCCAAGGACTGCAGATCAGAGGCACCCTACCAGGGTAGAGACTAGAAAGGGCAGGGGTTTTGACACTCCTGAACAAATAGGTTCCCATGAACTCATTCTCTCCAGGGACTCAGGTTGACAGGTGGGTAGAGAAGGGGGAGAGACGGAAGGGATGAGTGACAGAAACACTTTATTAAGTTGGGTTTATTCCAGGAATGCAAGGCTGGTTCAACAATTGGAAATCTTATCAGTGTGACAGATTTGAAGCAAAAAAGCCATATCATCAGTAGAAACGAAACAAAGAAGGTACTTTTAGAGATTTAAAAATCAGGAATGAATGTTCAGTTTTAAGTATAATAGGAATAGAAAGCTACTTGTTTAACATGATGTAGTATATTTACTACAAACCAATAGTACACATAATAAATGGAGAAATACAAATGGCATTTCCAAAAACTTAGGAACAAGACAGGGATTCCCACATCATCAATACTATTTAACGTTGTTTTAAAGGTAATCATAATATTAGATGTCATGGAAAAGAAATTAGTTTTATAAAAAGGAAAAGTGACAGAATTGTCATTATTGAATACAATATCAGTATATATCTATGAAAACCAGAAGATTCAACTGTAAAATCTTGAGAATGAATAAGAATTTGATTAAGTGGCTTGATGCAAAATAAATATAAAAAATCAATTGATTTTATTTATAATAGCACTAGCTAGCCAGCAATAAGACAAAATTCCATTCATAATAATATGTAACTAAAACAATCACCCAGGAATAAAATTAATTATAAAGATACAACCTATGTGAAAAGCAATAACGTTTTATATAATGGCAGAATACAAGACCTGTTCAAAGTGAGAGACATACCATGCCCCTGCATGGCAAGAATTGTTATCTTAAATACTTAGGATTTTTTTTTTTTTTTTCCGGTACGCGGGCCTCTCACTGTTGTGGCCTCTCCCGTTGCGGAGCACAGTCTCCGGACGCGCAGGTTCAGCGGCCATGGCTCACGGGCCCAGCCGCTCCGCGGCATGTGGGATCCTCCCGGACCGGGGCACGAACCCGTGTCCCCTGCATGGGCAGGCTGACTCTCAACTACTGCGCCACCAGGGAAGCCCTAGGATATTTTTTTAAACTTGAGATCATGATTCTGAAATCCATGTGGAAGAATAAACATGCTAGCATTGATAAGGACGTCTTGGAGGAAAAGAAGTGTGAGGGGAAAGTTCTCCTGTGAGATGTGAATTTGATTATAAACAAATCAGTATGATATTGATCCAAATTGGACAAACAAATGAACAGAACAGAGTAGAAAATATAGATGTAAGTATATATGGGAACCTGCTAATGCTAAAGGAGTTACTGAAGTCAGTAGGGAAAGACCGGCTTTTTAAATTTTTATTAAAAAAATCTCTTTAATTTTTATTATTAGGGGGATAAAATTTACATACCATACTATTCACCCATTTAAAATATACAGTTCCTTTGCTGTACACCTGAAACTAACAGCATTGTTAATCAAATATGCTCCAATATAAAATGTTTTCAAAAATGCAAAAAAAATGTATACAGATCAGTGGTTTGCTTTTTTCCTCTTTTTAAAATTTATTTATTTATTTTTAACATCTTTGTTGGACTATATTTGCTTTACAATGGTGTGTTAGTTTCTGCTGTATAACAAAGTGAATCAGCTATATGTATACATTTATCCCCATAGCCCCTCCCTCTTGTGTCTCCCTCCCACCCTCCCTATCCCACCCCTCTAGGTGGTCACAAAGCACCGAGCTGATCTCCCTGTGCTATGTGGCTGCTTCCCACTAGCTATCTATTTTACGTTTGGTAGTGTATATATGTCCATGCCACTCTTTCACTTCGTCCCAGCTTACCCTTCCCCTTCCCCATGTCCTCAAGTCCCAGTTCAGTGGTTTTAAGTATATTTAGATAGTTGTGCTATCATCACCACCGTCAAGTTTAGAACATTTTCATCATCCCATAAAAAAGCCCCATACCCATTAGCAGTTAGTCCTCATTTCTTCCCAACCTGCACCCCTCCAGACTTAGATAACCACTACTTTACTTTGTATCTCTTAACCGATTTGTATATTCTGGACATTTCTTATAAATGGAATTGTATAATTTTTTGTGACTGATTTCTTTCACTTAGCATAATGTTTTCAAGGTTTATCCACATTGTAGCATGTATCAGTACTTCAGTCCTTTTTATGACTAAATAATATTCCATTTTATGGATATATCACATTATCTGTTCAGTAGTTGATGGACATTTGGGTTGTTTCCAGTTTGGCGTGACTATGAATAATGCTGCTGTGTACAAGTTTTTGTGTGGACATACGTTCTCATCCCGCTTGGGTAGATACTTGGAGAGAAATTGAGAGATCACATGGCAACTCTGACTAACCTTTTGAAGGACTGTCTTGCAATAGCCTTTTAATTTTTGTGATTATATTGGTAATCATATATGTTTAATGACATTAGCTTCTTTTTTTCTTTTATGAATCTCAGAATATTTTATTTCCTTCCTATTTGTAGCCTTTTCTTTTTAAATTTATTTATTTATGTATTTATCCCAGCTTTATTGAGATCTAATTGACATACAGCACTACATGAGTTTAAGGTGTACAGCATGACTTGACTTACATACAAGTTTTTAAATATATGGTGAAGAAAATAAAAATAGAACCTCTTCTTCACAACATACAAAGATAAATTGTAGATGTATTAAAGGTGAAGTGTAAAGAGAAAACTACTAAAGTATTAAAAAGCAGTGCAAGAGAATATATATATGGCTTTCGGGTGATGCTCCTTAAGCAGGAAACAGATCTAGACTCTTTAAAGAAAAAAAAAACTACAGATTTTCTTCCGTAAAAATGATCAGTTGGGAGAAAATATTTGCATGTGTCTGACAGAAAATATTTGATATTGCTAATACGCAAAATACACCTACATTCATAACAAAAAGGAACTACCCAATGGATACGTAAACAAAGGATTTAAACAGGCAGTTTAAAGGAGAGAGTACAGTTTTGTTGAAGCATTTATTTGGAGTATTAAAAAGCCCTTGTAAGGAACCTGAATGAACATCCATCGGGAAAATGCAAAGTTGCACAGGTTCTCAATTCTGCTAATCATCAGATAACAGCACATTAAAATGAGATGTCATTTTATTTGACACTGGTTCAAATAAAACAGATCAATAACATTGACATTTGCCAAGTGTGTGGGGTAGGAGTGCTCTCCTGATGTCCTGGTTGGGGTGCAAATGACTATAACTTGTTGAGAGATGAATGTGGCAGTATTTATTAGCATTTAAATGCATATACTCTTTGATCCAGCAATCCCATTTCTAGAATTTATATGATAGATGAAAGATCGTTCGATAAAGATATATTTACAGGAAAATTTATTGAAACATTTACTTGGAATATTAAAAAACTAGAAGGAACCTGAATGGCCTTCCGTAGGGGAATAGTTGAATAAATTGTTACAGTTCTCTACTTTGGAGTAATATGCAGCTAGAAGAAGAATTCTATAGACCTATCTAGTTATTTATAAACTTGAAAGACTGTCACTGTATATAATTAAATAAAACGAGCTAGTTTTACAGCTGCATGTATAGTATGATCCTATTTGGTTAAAAAGCAAGCCTAAATATGGGCATATATAGTTTTGTTTGTTTATGTGGAAAGCTAAACACAAAACTCTTTCATGGTGGTCACATCAGGGGCTGGTATTGGCTGAGGGAGGGGAATGCTATCATGTTTGCTTAAGTTACTTCTGTTTTTTCAGAAAAGTTACAACGAGCCAAAAAGATGAATTATTTCGTTAAAACTAAACAGCCCTGGAAATGTAAATACCGCCTATTTAAGGACATTGGAAAGGACCCCCATTACAGAGGATATAAACTAATACGCACAAAGCATGCAGTGTGCAAAGCTCTTTGAATACATTTTCTCATTGAAACCTCCAGCTAATCTTAGAGGAAGGGGATGCTGTGTCTCCATTTTACAGGTGAGGAAATTGAGGCTCTGTGAGTTTGACTAACTTGCTTGATGTCATGCAGCCCATCAGTGGCAGAACCGACATTTGAAACCCAGTTCTGATGGGCTCTGGAATCGGCGTGAAACCCAGCACTATCCAGAACCTGGGAAGATGTGTTATAGGTGGTGACATAGATGGGTTCTTAGATCACTAAGAAGATATACCCAGACATTGTTGGCATAGCGACGATGTGCGTTATAGTCCAAAGAGGACTTTGAGTAGCCAGGGAATCCAGTCTCTTGATTCCATGTTGACCACTGACTCAACTGGGCAATCATGGGCACGCCTCCCAGATCTCTTGAAGTGGTTACGTGAGCGGCCTGAATGACCGAAGTAGGAGAATGCTGAATGAGGGCTTGTATCTACATTGTCCTGGTATCTTGTGGGCAGACAAGTTTCCTTCATTGCTGTATTCTCTGAACAGATACTCAGACTTCCTTTATACACCTGGGAGGATGAGCAGTAGTGGAGGGGGCTTATAGGCCTGTCTCTATCTTTAATCCTCTACTGTTCAATCTTGAATCAGACGAGGCCACAGGAACCACACTTGTCTGGTTTTTCAATTCTGCTGATAGAGGTGGGGGATGCCAGTAAAAAAACATTCCATTCTTTTCAAGTTAAGAGTCAGTGGAGAGAGAAAATTCAAAAGGCAGACAGATGGAGACAGAATGCCAACATTTTTACCAATAAAGCTAGCTGATGGGAGAATTTGGCGTTAGATCTATATTGAGAAGTGTTTGCTGACAGTTGTACCTACCCCCCTAACCCCCAACTGCCTTCACGTTCAAAGTTGGGACAGCGAACCTGAGGGAAGGGTTAGGTCCACAGGTGCAGCTACATTTACCCAGGCTGCTGATTCTGGTCAGAAAGGGACAGATAAGGCTGAATCCCCAGTACTTGTGGAGTTTAAAAAAATTGTGGTAAAGTATACATGACATAAAATTTGCCATTGAAAGCACTTTATAGTGTACAATTCACAGTGTCATGCAATTACCACCTCCATTAGTTCCAAAGTATTTTTATCACCCCAAAAGGAAACCTCATACCCACTAGGCTGTACCCCTTCATTCCCTCCTCCTTCAAACCCCTGGTAACCACTGATCTATTTTGTTTTATATGAATTTGCCTGTTTTGGAAATTTCAGGAATCATACCTTATGGGGCTCTTGGTGTATGGCTTCTTTCACTGAGCATGTTTTCAGGGGTTCACTTGTGTCGTACCATGTATCAGTACTTCATTCTTTTCTATGCGTGAATAATATTCCATTGTATGGATATACCATATTTGGTTATCCATTCATCCATTAATGGAGATTTGGGTTATTTCCACCTTTTGGCTATTGTGAATAGTGCTGCTATGAATTTTCATTTTCAAGTATTTATTTGAATACCTGCTCTCAATTCTTCTCTGATAATATGGGGATTTTATGTTTAAATTATTGAGAAAACACCAAACTGTTTTCTGCACCTGTCTCCTTTTAATATAAATGAGCTCTCCCTGACTGAGCAGTGTAGCCCAATGAATGTGCACTACCAGTTTGGGAACTTACTCCTCTTCCTTGTAGTAGGGTAAGTCACAGGTGGGTACAAGCCAGGGCTATTACTCCAGCTGAAGTCCATTCTCCTGTACACACGTCCCATGCGGAAATGTAGCACACACACCCAAAGATGACACACAGCTGGGAGGAATAACTGACGTCTACGTATTAAACACAAGCTGATTGAGGAGCAGGGAGTAATGTGCCAGGGAATGTGACAAACATTGTGGATACAGAAACAAGGAAAATTTTTGGTCCTCCATAGGCTCAGATTTTAAAAGCTGCACGTAGACTATTAAAAATGAAATAATAAGGTGCTAATCAGAATCCATGCTACATTTAAAAATCTAATTCTCTGAAATACAGATTTAACATTATAACGGTGATGCCTTTCAATGATAAGTGAGCTCACTCTCACATTATGTCAGTTCATAAAATATTAAAAGGGCCATGTCTAAAAAATTACATATAGTTCAGTTGAGATGAGCACTGTACAAAATTGAATAAATTACAGTGGATCATCTGTCTTTTAAAAATAATATTTAAATTAAGAGACCCAAAGGAATCATTAGCTGTACTTTATTATTAAAGTCAAATATTTTTACTTAAATGGATGTTAATAAGTAGGCAAGCTACACTGCAGTAATTACTTTATATTTGTCACTTTCAGTTTACCGTTGAGAATTGACCATCATCATGTAAAATGTGAATCTGTCCCTAAACTGCTAAGTTCATTTACCAACAATGAGCTGATTATATCTTTACCTACTGCACTAAACCACTGCATGGGATATTATACTACCACAGTTCTCCATTCTTGGAATGACTCATGGTCCAAATGACTCACATACCCAAACCTATGTTCTGTGTGATCGGTTACCACATTAGCGTGGGCCACAGAGAATATCCATCTCTTGCTAAGAATAACAGCACTATTATACAGATAGAGCGTAGCTCAGGCTTTTGAAATGGAAATAGACACAGGTAAGAATGCCTACTTTATCACTCTGTGTAAATTTCATTTAAACTCTTAGGTAATGTAGACGTGCCCATTCTTCTACTTAATGGCTAAATGCCCAGTATTGTCAAATACCATGATGGAATATTCTGACAGGTCAGCAGTTTTACTCATGTGCTTGAATGTTCAAGCCATTTCCTCTCCATGACAGGCTACTAAACATGTAAACAATTTTTGAGTGTTTTTGACAGAATGGGCATCAGTTTCTTTCTAGAGAATAACTGCTTTTGTGGTTGGCTATCATAAGATTTTCATAAATCATACTAGTGAATTTTCCAGGTTGTTCTTTCACCCACAATCATTGAGTATTGTGATGTTTTTGAAACCGAATCCCCCTAAAATCGAGTTCCTGGGTGAGCTTATGATTAACTTCTCTATCCAAAACTTTATCCCTTTTCTTGTCCTGCCCCTGTTACTCTTAGGATTTAGAAATATCAAAGAAAAGGGGGACTGAAACGGAGTAGGACCCTGCATGACCTTCTCAGGTACAAGCCCCTGCATGCTTCCTGCTTCTTGTTTGGCCTTACCAGCATTCCAGATAGCGGACTCAAGCAGTAATGATTAGAACAAAAGAGTCACAGGACTCCTAGTTCCTCCTGAAGGGGTGTAGGTAACAATCTGATGAATATCTTTGAGTCTTTCTGCATTAACTAAAACCCCCATCCAGGTGGAGGACATGACTATATGCTAACCACAAACTCATAGACCCCAGACTGGTTAGAACTGGAAAGTTGATGATTAAGATTCTTGAAACATTACCCTGTTACCTCACCACCAACCAGTCAGAAGAGTGTCCACAAGCTGATCACACACCCTCTGACCCTTCCCCGTAATGTTGCCTTTAAAAACCCTTCCCTGAAAGCCATCAGAGAGTTTGGGTCTTTTGAGCTTTAGCTGCCCGTTCTCCTTCCTTGGTGCCCTGCAAATAAACACTGTACTTTCCTTCACCAAAACTCAGTGTTAGTAGATTGGCTTTGCTGCACGTCAGGCGAGTGAACCCAAGTTCAATTAGTAACACTTGGTTCAAATGCCTGCTTTCACATTAAATTAAAAATCCAAGTTGGTGTGATTGGTATAATTCAAAAATACCCATTAGAGTCACCTGAAAAAGTTAGGAGCCATGACTGGAACTAGAACACAGAATCAAAGTTATCCAAGCAACTGAGCTCTGTTGAAGTATTGGGGTTTAGTTGGAAGAGCAAAGCTAAGAGGTGGCCAAACACAATGCTGGAAATACACTAGGTGCTTAGTATATGCGAGTTAAATGGATGAATACATGTAATTAATTAAAAAAAGAAAAAGTCATGCAGAATATAATTTTAGGTGTCAGTGGGAGAAGTCCATCCTGCAGAAGAAACTCAGATTGAAATTCTTGTTCCAATCAGCTCACCGTATATGAGTATCAGTGCTTTTGTATGCACGTTCTAATCCTAGCTAATCCTCTCAAGAGTGCTATTCTATTCATTTAAATGTGTTACGATAGAAAATAGATCTGCCCATTCTATTTCACATAATAGGAGATTTAAAAGAAACCCTTGCTCTGTCAGCATACACATTGTATTAGTCTACTGAAGGTTGTCTGAACTTCTGTTTTCTTAGTCAAGTCTTGATCTCCCCTCCTCATCCCCTAACCCCCTCCAAGGATTTTGGTTCTTAAGTGTCCTTTGGTGTTGCCAATCTAATCTGCATTCTCTTCCTAGCTGCTGAACACCTCTCTTGCCCTCCATTTCTAAATTCCCAGCCCCTCACATAAGTAATGCTTCAGTGAACTGAGTTCCTTATTTTCTGAGTCTCGTAGTTAACCCGAATGACTGGAGAGTGTCTCTAACTATCTTGGCAGGTTTCTTTACTACAGTGATGAGATGGGTCTATTTTGTGGCTGGCCTTTGGAGTCAGACCAGGACAAGGTACTCAACTTCCCTGTGCCTCACTTTCCTCACCGGTGAAAAGAGAATAATGAGAGTACTTGCCTTATAGGGCTTTTATGAGGATGAAACGAGATGCAGCACTAGAAACACTTAGTACAGCCCCTACACAGAGTAAATGCTTAATTAATACAACAAAAGATGATAGTGAACACTGGGGTTCCTCACAGAAAAGTTCTCCCAAGCCACCCTGTTAAACAAACTGCTCTGGGAAAGTATCCCATTGACCTAGTTTAATTTGCTTGAAAATGTAAATAGTCAACCTTTTGGAAAATTGATGGCCCATCCCTAGTCTTCGGACATGGCTCACATTCTCCTCCTTCCCTCAATTTACAAAGGGTCACTCGGAAATCGAATCTACACGTGCTCTCTGTGCCTGTGGTGTCATCTAAGTGGGTCAGGAGACTCGCTTAATTCATTCCTAAAACATGGATGTAGTGCGTGCGATGTGCCGGTTGCTGTTCTAGGGATAACAGGGTGAACAAAACAACATCCCTGCTTTCATGAAGCTTCTATCCCAGTTCAGTTGAAATGCCTTAGGATAGCCAGGGCTGCTTTTCCAGCCTCCTTGCCCGACTTGGCCCTGCCCCTCCCTTTCTCCAATAAACTACCTTTGTGTTGCCTTTTCCAATGGTCGGCTCATTACCTTTGATGGAGAATATAGAAGTGAAATAGGAGCTGAAATTCTCTGCCTTCCCCTCCTCTGGTTACAGCAGGCTGTTGTTTCCAGGAATAAGCCTTCCTCTTTCATCCTGTCTGGGAAATAATGGAATAAGTCGTTTCTAGGTTAAGCCTTACCTTATTCTAGGCGTTAGGTTTTCTAACTCTGTTCTAAGGGGACTAGCACTTCTTGGTGCAAAGGAAAGGATGTCAGACCCAACTAGACTCACCTCAGCTCCACTGCTTCCTAGCTGTGTGACCTCCCGCTAGTCATTTCACCTCTCTGAGCCTCAGTTTCCTCATTGTTAATTAAGGATAATGATTACCTCTTTCTTGGGTTGTTGCGAGCATTAAAATGAGAGGATGTCTGTAAAGCACTTCGTACAGGCCTGGCACAAAGTAAGTGCTCAAGAAACGTTAGCTATTACTAGAAAGAGCCACGGAGTAAAGGATGCCTGGTTTCAAATCTCTGTTCCAAGCTTACTAGCTGATTAACATTCAGCAAATTACTTACTTTCACGGAGGATTGGCTTCCTTTCTGCAAATGGAATTTAATATCTACTTATCCACATGACTGTTCTACGGATTAAGTGAGATAAAAAATTTTAATGACACTGTGTGCAACATATTCTTCTGCTCTTCTGACTTCGTTCACTAACATGTGTTGTAAGGTCTTGTGCTCAGCCCTGGGCACAAGTGGAGAACAAGATAGACATCCCTTACTCTCCTGGAGACAAACTAGTTAATTAATTAATTAAGCCCAGATGGTGAAAATGTTATGAAGGAAACAAACAGTGCTATTGTAGTGACCAATAGTTGCTTACTTTTAAAGCGAAGGAACAGGGAGGACTTCTATTAAGAGATGACATCTAAACTGAGATCTCAATGCTGAGAAGGAACTAGCAATGGAAAAGCATTACTGCCAGAGGGAACAGCATGTAGAATAGTGTGGGAAGAGGTTGGCCTGTTCAAAGAGCTAAAAGAAGCCCAATGTCCTGATTATTTTGAAAGAATATACCTGTACTGTATTTAGAAAAGTAAGGAAGAGCTGTTGACAGCATCAAATATTCTAGAGAGGTCAAGGGGGTGAGGGCAGGCAAGAAGGCTTATAGACGGTGATCCTGGTAAGCTTTCTAAAAGTACTTTTGGTATTTTTATCAGTTAGGGTCCCAGCAGGAGACAAGCCGTGCACCCAAGGGAATAATTAGAGGATAATTTAATGAAGGGACTATTTACAAAGCTGTGGTCAGAGTTTAGGGTTAACAACTGAAGGAAACCAACAAGGGAGGGGGCACCGTCCAGGGCAAACAGCAGCTGGGAGTTATTATCATCCCCTGTCCTGATGAAGCTGGGGCAGGGGGTGGTCGCAGAGCCTGGAGAGGGCACCAGCTGTTTGGACAGAGCTGTGGTCTTTGGTGGAGGAACACAGGGACCACCAGCCTGTAGCCTAGCACCAAGGAATCTGGCAGTGGGGACACATACCCCTCACCCTTCATTCACTCTCTTGCCAGTGCCTCCTATTGGCCAAACCCAGCTGGAATCCAGAGGGGAAGGGAACCGAATGGATTATAGTCCATTGGAGGTCAGCCTTCTGGAGCACGGTGGAGAGGGATGGAGCATAGATCTGGAAAGATAAGTATCTGACGTATATCTGTGCTAGGCTAAATAGTGCCCCCTCCCATGTCTCCCACGTAACCCAGGAACATATGCATGTATTAACTTACATGGTAAAGGGACTTTGCTGGTGTGATTAAATTAAAGATTTTGAGATGGTAAGATTATCCTAGGTTGTCTGGCTGGGCCCAATGTAATCAGAAGGATTTTTATAAGGAAAAGGAGGGGGGGCGGGAAATTCAGAGAGGGCGATGTGGAAACTGAAGTGGAGGTCAGAGTGATGTGCAGTCACGAGCCAAGGAATGCGGGCCGCCTTTAGAAGCTGGGAAAGTCAAGGAAGTGAATTCTCCCCTAGAACTTCCAGAAGGAGCACAGCCCTGCTGATGCCTGGAGTTTAGCCCAACGAGACCTATTTTGGAGAAGAATTTTATGTCTTTTCAGACACTAAGTTTATGGTCTTTTTTTTTTTTTTTTTTTTTTTTTACAGCAGTGATAGGAAATGAATAACATAACCTTCTATTTCTATAGTATTTTTCAGATCTACAGGCAGGTTCACAAACATCACCTCCTTTAATACTCACAGCAACTCTTGAGGAAGGAGTTCTTTCCTTCAGCACATAGAGAGGGAAAGTGAGGGTCGGAGATTTGAAGAGACTTGTGCAGAGCTAGGAAAGGAGGCAGCTGGAGATGGAACCCAGGGCCAGTGTCGTTTTCACTCAACAGCACACTTTCTACTGTAGAGAGGTGGCCAAAGGAAGCCATGTCACAAGGAGTTAGGGGACAAATAGGTGGGGAAGAGTAAAGTGGCCAACCCATCCAAAGATGGTAAAAAAAAGCTGCCTTTATTAGAGCTAATGTATCCTGCCACGGGATCTGAGTCTGCCTTCAATTTCAGGGCATCAACCCTCACCTGAACCCATGCTTGTTGCAAGGCCGTGGTTTCAAGCTGAGCCCGCAGAGACCTACGGTGTTTTACAGGAGATGATGGGATGGTGGGATGCCTTCAGCCAGAGAAGTTCTACATGTATTTATTTTTTAAATATTTGACTTCCAGGTTAGATTTCACACATACACATGCATACACGATCCTGGGGCTCAAAAAGATGTTTGAAAATACTGGTGGAACATTCTGCAAGTTGCCACTGTAGAAGATAAGAAGAAGCAGAGACCCTGTGGCGATCAAACCCCATGGAACTCAGAGAAAGGGAGGAAGACCAGATTTGGGAGAGACCCCCGGAGGCCTGGCCTTCCAGCTTCCAAGCAGAGGGTGGCTGTGAGAAGCAGCAGAATGTCATGAATATGACAGCATCTGGGCTGTTATTTGATTTTTAAAGTGGATTATAAGAATTGGAGCTCCATCACCCAGGCGGCTTAAACATATTTGTGAAGCCAGGGTGTTTCTGTTGCATTAGTAAAGGTCAGAATCAGTAGAATTCTCCAATCTTCCCCTATTTCGTAGGTCAGGTGTGCTATTATTCCACAGATCACTAGTGAATTTCTCTGTGATCCTTAAGTATTTGCTTGACATAAAAATGCCTTTGAAGGTTTACTTACTGGTCCCTTGGCAAACAAAGGACATTTTATATCTCCAGTACCTTAAATATATCATCCGGAATTATTGCACATTGAGCTGTTGCTTTGCCTGGGGGCTGAGAAATGTGCCCGAGTTTCAAAAGGGCTTCTCTTTTGGGGGTAGTGGGTGAAGAAACTATATTTTTTCTGTCTGCTTCTCTAGAAATGCTCTTTCTGAATGAAGTGAGTATATCCGAGAACTGTGTCCCTGAAATGCACCTCAAACCCCCTAAGCTCACCTTCTTTCAATTGTACCTCAGCACGAGGCTCTGGATCGCCCATGGAGGGCTCTACTGGAGCTCTTCGTCAGAAGCCTGGCATCGTGTTGATGGGAGGGATGGTTTTGAAAGAACTGTCCACCATATCCCATTCTATACCCTTTAGAAGAACCCACGGGAGGGAGGCTGTTCTCTCCATCCTCATTGCCAGGAAAAGCTGTGTTTCTTATGAGCAACTAATGTGTTTTCTAATTTATGGAGATTTGGAATTTTGCTATTCAATGGTCACATCCACTGAAGTACACAACCATAGCTACGTATTAGAAATATCCCCACTCTCAGGAAGTTAATTTTTCTAGGGTGAGGATAATTTTCCCAAAACCCTGCTCCCTCCCTCTAGTGATTCTGAGCGGATCACTGTTAAAACTGATTGGGTCTAATTGCTTTGGCCACTGGAAAGGTCAGAATCTAGTTTGGGTCGTCTCTTTAAAAAAAATTTTTTTTTTCTTTTTTAGCCACACTGCGTGGCATGTGGGATCTTAGTTCCCCGACCAGGAATTGAACCCACACTCTCTGCAATGGAAGCATGGAATGTTAACCACTAGACCTCCAGGGAAGTCCCTAGTTTGGGTCGTTTTCCGACATCTAAATAGGACTTCATGGTGTGTAGTTCTGAGTGCAGTTCTGATCTACACTTGATCTTAGTGACACATTTTGATTTACACTTCCTCAATTTCCTTACCTATTTAAAAAAAATCACATTGCCGGGACTTCCCTGGTGGTGCAGTGGATAAGACTCCATGCTCCCAATGCAGGGGGCCTGGGTTTGATCCCTGGTCAAGGAACTAGATCCCACATGCACGCCACAACTAAGAGCCCGCCTGCCGCAACTAAGACCTGGCACAACCAAATTAATTAATTAATTTAAAAAAATCACATCGCCATTGTGTATTTATTGGGGCTGTTTTGAATGATCTTCAAAATGAGGCAAAAGATGGATTGGTAGGTGGCGAGATGATGGAAAGACAGACCAGTGCCATACAGTGTTTATAATGGGTCTCTTCACTGCCATGGGATATTTTCACGCAATAGATACCACAAATGGCACTGCACTGGCCATTCCTGATGCAGAGATAATAGCATACGTTGTCCTTGGTGATGGTATTATAAAAACATGCCCATACATCTTTTACTTTTTAACTGAAGGGGAATGTTAGCAATCTTTTAAAACAGGTAAATTTAAGAAATAATTTTTTTAAAATTTTATTTATTTTTGGCTGCGTTGGGTCTTTGTTGTTGCGCGGGCTTTCTCTAGTTATGGCGAGCGGGGGCAACTCTTCATTGCGGTGCGCGGGCTTCTCATTGCGGTGGCTTCTCTTGTTGCAGAGCACGGGCTCTAGGCGCGTGGGCTCAGTAGGTGTGGCTCGCAGGCTCTAGAGCGCAGGCTCAGTAGTTGTGGCACTCGGGCGTAGTTGCTCCGCGGCATGTGGGATCTTCCCGGACCAGGGCTTGAACCCATGTCCCCTGCATTGGCAGGTGGATTTTTTTTTTTTTTTTTTGGCAGGTGGATTTTTAACCACTGCGCCCCCAGGGAAGTCCCAGAAATAATGTTTAATTCCACCCCTTCGCAACATGAGAAAAACATTGATTTTTTTTTCAGAAAACCAATCTGTCTTCAGAGGGCTTTTCTTTAAGCAGAATAAATAGAAGGAGTAGAGAAATCAACAAAGCAAGTATTTATGAAAAATCAGCCCAGTATTCAAGGCACTTGAAATTCCACATTTACCACCTGTGAATCATGGCGACCGAAGAATAAGCCATTGGCTTTAGTGCCTTCTCAGTGTACTCCAGACACCATGGCCTACAAGACCTTCTGAGAATGGGCCCCTGTTTACCTCTTCAGCTCTCAGACCATCTCCCTCCCCCCACTTCCCCCTGCACTGCCAACTTTAGTCATAATGTACTTCTTTCAGTTTCTAGAACATTCTCTTGCTTCTGGTCCTTCACACGTACTGTTCCCTCTGTCAGGATCATATTCTCCTCCTCCTTTCCCCATTCACCTAGCTAACTTCCCTCATTCTTGCCATGTTTCAACTTACATGTTTCTTCCTGCTGGCAATTCTCCCTGAGTGTCCAGACTTGTTTCCCTGCTGGAGCTTCTTTTCCTGTTGGGCTACTTCTCCTACTGAATGGTGATCACCCGATTAACCTCTGTGTCCCCTCCTAGAACGTAGGCTCCAGGATATTGTCTTTGTCACTGAATTTCTAGCACTTACCACAGTGGCTAGCACAGAGTAAGTACTCAGTACGTGGAATTTGCTATTGTGATTATAATGTGTGTATTTCCTTGTTTGGAAGGCACTTGGTAAATGTTGATAATGCTGAGTGGAGTGATTTTTGGAGCAGGACAGTCATAATCGTTCAGGGAGAGAAGGCAATGTTCAGACAGCATGTGGACTCTGTAAGCTGAACATTCCTCTCCCCTGCTCTTGAGACTTTATGTGAGGGATAATAAGACATGCAGCAACGGAGAGAAGTCAGCTCTTCCAAAACTAACTTTCACTTTTAGTTAACACTTGCTCTATGCAAGAAAAGGTCACATCAGTTGGGAGCTTGACTGTTTCCAAGATGACTATTTCCACAACTCGAAGGGGCTTCGGGGGGCTTTACCCTGTGCTGCAGTCATTTGGTCAGGAAGTAGATGGTGCCTGAAATACGACAGTTGTGGGTAGAAGCACAGGAGTGGGTGTCATGAAATGTGCATTTATGTGACTTTTTTTGCCAATAAGTTTTCGTGTATTTTCCTGTGAGAAAGCAGATGGTGTATCGGAGGGTTCTTTGGAAGTGAAATTTCTTACCTTTCTGTTACCCAACAGTGTTCCTTCGGGCAAGTTGGTTGATCACTCTTAGCCTTGATTTCCTCGTCTCTAAAATGGGATAGTTATGTAAGCCTCATGACCCCTGGTGAAAGTTATCTCATACCTAGTACGTGATTGATAAAGATTTCTTAAATTCAAATGTCCAAGAAAGATATACCCCCACTGGGATGAATAAGTCTAAATGTTCTGGCTTTCGTTCCCCTTTCTTTCTCAAAGTTTGTGCATGAATTTGAACACTTTTATTGTTGTTATTAACATTACTTCTTTACACAGTACCTTTCTTCAAAAAAGATACAGGAAAAAGAATGTCATGTAACTTACCTTTCCAAATAAAACTGATTTGTTTAATAAAGCATAGCTCCCAGAAACTCCGGTTTTGCTCTGCTTTGATGTAATCCATACGCAGACTGAAAGTTTCCCTGCGGAGCTGAGGGGAAAACGAAGGCCCACAGATCTCTCCACATTAGCCCCTGAATACCAACCACATTTCTTTCCGAGTATAATCAGATACTCTGACTCTGGTCTTCTAATTATTTCACCAGGCCGGGGAAGGAGAGCTGACAAATAAGCCCGATTCTTCCTTGCCTCCACAAAATTTCAAAAAAGAACAGAAAGTCCATTGAAGTCCTCCGCTGTTCTTTTGAAATGTGTGTGATCTCCCTCCTGAGACTGCAGGGTTATTGAGTGAAGCCAGGAAGGTGGTAGAGCAACGAGTAAAGAAACACCCATCCATCCCTGTTGTCATGGCTCCTCTGTCACTCAGACCCCGGGAGAGCAGGAAGCGGTGAGCGGCAAAGTGCACATATGAGCTCCCACTTGCTGCTGCCAATGTATCAAAACTCCTTAGGCTCCTCGGCAGCTTGGCTGACGCCTTCCTTCCTACCTATGTCTCCCGATGTCTAAGCCAAGTCCTCCTTTGTCTGTGGCTCTGAGGGTTCTTCTTCTCTTTCCTTCTTGGCATGTCTTTTATGCCATTCACTCTCAATTCTGGTGTAACCTAGCTAGGAACACATGGCAAGCTCATTGGTAATTAGGTACAATACAGAGACCTAAGGCTACAGGAAAGTATAGAAGGAAATGGGCTCTCAGAGCTGTACTTGGTTTTCCAACTCTTCTCCAAAGACCCTATAGGTATACTCCGGAGGGGTATCCAGGGCTTCATAGGGAGGAAGTTGGTGGGAGATGGGTGCTAAAGAAAGACTGTGAACGGACAAGGCTGTGGGCAACCTTTCGTTCCTCTGACCAGAGAAGTTCTCTTTTTATCTGCAACCTGTATTTGACATCAGCATGAGATTTCATTTAAAGAAATGATTTTATGGCCAAAATAATTTGTGGGGGAAACATTCGCTCAGCTCTGTTACATAGCCATGCAAGGGTAGGGACCTATTGATTGTGAACTGTATTTTTTATACCTGTGGTGGTTGCACAGCTGCGTTTTCTATCTCTCCAAGTGGAATGTGAACTTGTGAAGACCAGGGTCTTTATGACTAGACAACTCATCAGCTCCCATCGGACACACTGCCATGAAAAATGCTTGTAAACCCACTGCCATGAAAGACCCACTGCCATGAAAAATGCTTGTAAACAGTACAATTTACATATTCTTTCAAGGAATTATGGTCCCACTGAAACCCAGCTATGCCCTCTGAGACTAAGAATCCCTGCAGGAAAGGCTTCTCTTGATGGAACACAAAAACTGTTGGGGTAAATGTTCACCAAGGAAGCATTTCCCCCTGATCATTAGAACTGCCCAGTATTGGAACAGGCCATTTCATGAGAGAATGGTTGGTTGCTTCATGGGTACAGATGCTGGCTGGCCAGACGAGCAGGGTGGCATAGTGGAAGAAAGCGCTGGACTTGACATCAGCCGGAATGGGCTTTAGATCCTATTGTTGCCAATTCCTACATGTTTCCTTGGGCAAATCACTTAACTTATCTGAGCCTCAATTTCCTTACCTGTAAAATGGGAATAGTGCTACTGCCTTCTTTATAATGACCTTATAGGGGTGTTGTGATGAGTTAATGAAATAATGCATGCAAATCATTTTTTCATGGAATAGAGTAGTTGGTTGAAGATCAGTTCCCTAGAACTTATTGCGGAAACGGCACCTTCCTTGTGTGGGAAAGTGAATTAGGTGTTCTGTAAGATCCCTTGTGATTCTGGTTTATATTTTCCGCTATTTTTGTTGAATAATCTAGGAACTGTTATCCTCTTGCTTTGGATTTACCCTCAAACAGGCTTTGTGACTAGAATCTTGAGCAGTGATTGCTTTTCACCTCAAAGGTCAGTTTTTAAAAATCTCTTTAAGCTATCTTCAGCTTCTTTGAAGACATTTTACATCTTTATTGTAAAGGGGCTCTGCGTGTTCCTTAGGAAGGTGAGGAGACTTTGACCAAACCTTCTGACACGTTGTACTCCATAACCAAATTGTCTAGGGAAACACACATTTAGGAGGAGATCGAGGAAGCTTAGAGTTTGTGATCTGATTTGACTTTAGACGTTTAAATAAGTCAGCCAAGAACAGGTCCAGAAACTTGATCTTCAAAATGGTTAACTTTTGACAGGCCTGTGGCACCCAGTTTCCAAAGATGGCATCCAGATGAACAACGCTTCCTTGCATGGAGGCCCTCCCTCTGAACCTGGGCTGGCCTTTGCCCGTTAGAATTCGGTGGAAGTGACACTGATGACTCTCTAGACTAGATCATAAGAAGCCTTGGAGCCACGCTGGTCTGAGTCTCTTGCAGTGCTCATTCTGGGAGAAGCTAGGTACCAGGGAAGAAATCCAACTGCTCTAGTTCCTTATGCTGCAGGGAGCTCAGATAGTGAGTCCCCGTGGAGAGAGAGAGAGAGAGAGAGAGAGAGAGAGAGAGAGAGAGCGATGTCTGACCAGCGCCCAGCTGCTCCAGCCATCCCGGCTGAGGTGCCAGACACGTGAGTAAAAAAGCCATCTTGGACATCCAGCCCAGGTGAAACTTTGGAGGACATCAGCCCCCATCTGACTGTAGCTGCCAGAGAGACCCCAAGTAAGTACTCTTAAGTTAGCCCAGTTAATCCGCAGAACTGTGAGATAATGTACTAAATTGTTGTTTGGAGCCACTAGTTTGGGTGTTTTTTTTTTTTTTAATAGCGATGCATAACCAAAAAGGATGCCTAAGTCACACACGGGGGTGGGCAGGCACATACAGACAAAAACACTGGTGAATTCCATGTCGCTGCCAGCAGAGTATCTGGTAGGATTGTTGGAGGACCTGTGGCTTCCTAGTAAGAGGGTCCACGTTGGTTGCCATTGACACAAGTTGATGAGCCTTAACCCTCATCTAGAATATCACTTATTATTGGGTTAAGAATACAATTCTTGCTAAGAATACAACTTCTATCTCTCCCACCGGACTCCTTGGTATCCAAGTTCATCCCTTCTTTCTTATTTGTAAGACAAGTTCCATTGAGGATTTTGTACTCCTGTTTCCCCAAATTCCTTGCCAGGCTTACCTTATGTGCTTGTCAAAACCAGGGTTGGCAAAGTAGAGCCTGCAGGCAGACCACTATTTTTTTTTAAGTAAAGTTTTATTGGACCTTGCCCATTTGTTTACATATAGTCTATTGCTGCTTTTTCACTACGATGGCACAGTTGAATAGTTGTGACAGATGGTATGGCGTGCAAAGCCAGAAATATTTACTATCTGACCTTTGCAGAAAAAGTTTGCCCAGCCCTTGTCTAAACCATTGAGCTAATTGCTTGATAGTATTTAAGATTACGTGCAGTATTATATGTAGACCGAATCTGACAAGTGGACTTCATGATGATGTCCTTCTAATTTCATCTTTTCTGGGACCACTAAGCGGGTAAATTCAGGCTCAGCTAGTGTATATTGAGTACCAACTATGCACTAGGTACCTAGTGCTTGCGTATTATTCATTAACGCATATAATAATCCTGTGAGGTGGATACTTTGTCTCCACTTTACAGATCAGGAAATTTCAGACTTGGAAAGAAAAAATGATTTCATTAAGGTCATATAGCTGCTAACATGATTGACCTAGGATGTGAACCCAGTCCACAGGCTCCAATACTGTGTTCTTTCTCCTACACCAGTGCTTCTCACATTTTTATTTTATTGATATTTTATGTATCTGGATATGTGTGTATGTATGTGTGTGTGTGTATATGTGTGCGTGTGTGTGTATGTTTGCACTTATGTGTTTGGCAGCAGAACCTTCTTTTACTCAAAAAATGCTATGCATGAGCCTGATGTATATAAAACAGATTAAAGCAGAACTTCTTTGATCACACTCCATGATCACACCCTTCCTCTGGGCAACACACACACACTCATGCACACGCGTGCGCGCACGCACACACACACACTCACAAACACTTTTACTTCAGCTTTCACCTAAACATAGCATGGACCTTCTCGGGACCTATAACGAGAGACGGAATGACAAGAGATTTGGGCCATCATCATTCGGTCTTCATCTTTCTCATAGCACAGGTGTCTGATTGCTCTTTTGCCACAATGCCAGTGATTCCCAAGGCATTCCGTACAGTTGCAAAAGAAAAATAAAAGTCAAGGATCACTATATTTGTTTATGTGACTGCGTTCACCACTGCCAAGCTTCCAATCTCCCTAGCCAAATCAAAAGTAAATTGAAGGGGGCTTCCCTGGTGGTGCAGTGGTTGAGAGTCTGCCTGCCGATGCAGGGGATGCGGGTTCATGCCCCGGTCCGGGAAGATCCCACATGCTGCAGAGTGACTGGGCCCGTGAGCCATGGCCGCTAAGCCTGCGCGTCCTGAGCCTGTGCCCCGCAACGGGAGAGGCCACAA
Source organism: Leucopleurus acutus (assembly GCF_964270905.1). Lineage (NCBI taxonomy): Eukaryota > Metazoa > Chordata > Mammalia > Artiodactyla > Delphinidae > Leucopleurus > Leucopleurus acutus. The sequence goes on along the minus strand of NC_139148.1, from coordinate 119,128,501 downwards.
CAGTGAGAGGCCCGCGTACCGCAAAAAAAAAAAAAAAAAGAAGTAAATTGAAGGGACTTCCCTGGTGGTGCAGTGGTTAAGAATCCACCTGCCAATGCAGGGCACATGGGTTCGATCCCTGGTCTGGGAAGATCCCACATGCCGCGGACAGCTAAGCCCGAGAGCCACAACTACTGAGCCTGTGCTCTAGAGCATGCAAGCCACAACTACTGAGCCCATGCGCCACAACTACTGATCCCGCACGCCTAGAGACCGTGCTCCGCAACAAGAGAAGCCAGTGCAATGAGAAGCCTGCACACCACAACAAAGTGTAGCCCCCGCTCGCCACAACTAGAGAAAGCTGGCGCACAGCAACGAAGACCCAACGCAGCCAAAAAAAAAAAAAAAGTTCCTTTAAAAAAAGAAAAAAGTAGACCTCTACTCACCACCAGTCCCTCCCATCAGGAAAATTGCACAAGCCTCTTAGATAGCCTCATCCACCAGAGGAGAGACGCAGAAGCAAGACGAACTACAATCCTGCAGCCTATGGCACAAACACCACATTCACAGAAAGACAGAAAAGATGAAAAGGCAGAGGGATATGTACCACATGAAATAACAAGATAAAACCCCAGAAAAACAACTAAATGAAGTGGAGATAGGCAACCTTCCGGATAAAGAATTCAGAATAATAATAGTGAAGATGATCCAAGACCTTGGGAAAAGATTGGAGGCAAAGATCAAGAAGATGCAAGAAATCTTTAACAGAGATGAACAATACAGTAACTGAAATGAAAAATACACTAGAAGGAATCAATAGCAGAATAACTGAGGCAGAAGAACGGATAAGTGACCTGGAAGACAGAACGGTGGAATTCACTGCTGTGGAACAGAATAAAGAAAAAAGAATGAAAAGAAATGAAGATACCTTAAGGGACCTCTGGGACAACATTAAACGCAACAACATTCACATTGTAAGTGGTCCCAGAAGGAGAAGAGAGAGAGGAAGGACCAGAGAAAATATTTGAAGAGATTATAGTCGAAAACTTCCCTAACATGGGAAAGGAAATAGCTACCCAAGTCCAGGAAGCACAGAGGGTCTCAGGCAGGATAAACCCAAGGAGAAACACTCCGAGACACATGGTAATCAAATTGGCAAAAATTACAAACAAAGAAAAATTAGTGAAAGCAGCAAGGGAACAACAACAAATAACATTCGAGGGAACTCCCATAAGGTTAACAGCTGATTTCTCAGCAGAAACTCTACAAGCCAGAAGGGAATGGCATGATATACTTAAAGTGATGAAAGGGAAGAACCTACAACCAAGATTACTCTACCCAGCAAGGATCTCATTCAGATTTGATGGAGAAATCAAAAGCTTTACAGACAAGCAAAAGCTAAGAGAATTCAGCACCACCAAACCAGCTCTACAACAAATGCTAAAGTAACTTCTCTAAGTGGGAAACACAAGAGAAGGAAACAACCTACAAAAACAAACCCAAAACAATTAAGAAAATGGTCATAGGAACATACATATCTATAATTACCTTAAATGTGAGGATTAAATGCTCCAACCAAAAGGCACAGGCTCGCTGAATGGATACAAAAACAAGATCCATATATATGCTGTCTACAAGAGACCCAGCTTAGCCCTAGGGACACTTACAGACTGAAAGTGAGGGGATGGAAAAAGATATTCGATGCAAATGGAAATCAGAAGAAAGCTGGAGTAGCAATACTCATATCAGATAAAATAGACTTTAAAGAATGTTACAAGAGACAAGGAAGGACACTACATAATGATCATGGGATCAATCCAAGAAGAAGATATAACAATTATAAATATATATGCACCCAGCATAGGAGCACCTCAATACATAAGGCAACTGCTAACAGCTATAAAAGAGGAAATCGACAGTAACACAGTAACAGTGGGGGACTTTAATACCTCACTTACACTAATGGACAGATCATCCAGACAGAAAATTAATAAGGAAACATAAGCTTTAAATGACACAATAGACAAGATAGATTTAATTGATATTAATAGGACATTCCATCCAGGAACAGCAGATTACACTTTCTTCTCAAGTGTGCAAGGAACATTCTCCAGAATAGATCACATCTTGGGTCACAAATCAAGCCTCAGTAAATTTAAGAAAATTGAAATCATGTCAAGCATGTTTTCTGACCACAACGCTATGAGATTAGAAATAAATTACAGGGAAAAAACCGTAAAAAACACGAACACATGGAGGCTAAACAATACGTTACTAAATAACCAAGAGATCACTGAAGAAATCAAAGAGGAAATCAAAAAATACCGAGAGACAAATGACAATGAAAACACGATGATCCAAAACCTATGGGATGCAGCAAAAGCAGTTCTAAGAAGGAAGTTTATAGCAATACAAGCCTACGTCAAGAAACAAGAAAAATCTCAAATAAACCATCTAACCTTACACCTAAAGGAACTAGAGAAAGAAGAACAAACAAAACCCACAGTTAACAGAAGGAAAGAAATCATAAAGATCAGAGCAGAATTAAATGAAAAAGAAATGAAGAAAACGATAGCAAAGAGCAATAGAACTAAAAGCTGGTTCTTTGAGAAGGTAAACAAAATTGATAAACCATTAGCCAGACTCATCAAGAAAAAGAGGGAGAGAACTCAAATCAATAAAATTAGAAATGAAAAAGGAGAAGTTACAACGGACACCGCCGAAACACAAAGCATCCTAAGAGACTACTACAAGCAACTCTATGCCAATAAAATGGACAACCTGGAAGAAATGGACAAATTCTTAGAACGGTATACCCTGCCAAGGCTGAACCAGGAACAAATAGAAACTATGTACAGGCAAATCACAAGTAATGAAATTGAAACTGTGATTAAAAATCTTCCAACAAACAAAAGTCCAGGAGCAGATGGCTTCACAAATGAATTCTATCAAACATTTAGAGAAGAGCTAACACCCATCCTTCTCAAACTCTTCCAAAAAACTGCAGAGGAAGGAACACTCCCAAACTCATTCTGTGAGGCCACCATCACACTGATACCAAACCAGACAAAGATACTACAAAAAAAAGGAAATTACAGACCAAAATCACTGATGAATATAGATGCAGAAATCCTCAACAAAATACTAGCAAACAGAATCCAACAACACCTTAAAAGGATCATGCACCACGATCAAGTGGGATTTATCCCAGAGATGCAAGGATTCTTCAATATATGCAAATCAATCAATGTGATACACCATATTAACAAATTGAAGAATAAAAACCATGTGATCATCTCAATAGATGCAGAAAAAGCTTTTGACAAAATTCAACACCCATTTATGATAAAAACTCTCCAGAAAGTGGGCATAGAGGGAACCTACCTCAACATAATAAAGGCCATATTCGACAAACCCACAGCGAACGTCATTCTCAATGGTGAAACAGTGAAAGCATTTCCTCTAAGACCAGGAACAAGACAACTGTGTCCACTTTCACCACTATTATTCAACATAGTTTTGGAAGTCCTAACCACAGCAATCAGAGAAGAAAAAGAAATAAAAGGAACACAAATTGGAAAAGAGGAAGTAAAACGGTCACTCTTTGCAGATGATATGATACTATAGATAGAGAATCCTAAAGATGCCACCAGAAAACTACTAGAGCTCATCAATGAATTTGGTAAAGTTTCAGGGTACAAAATTAATGCACAGAAATCTCTTGCATTCCAATACACTCATGAGGAAAAATGTAAAAGAGAAATTAAGGAAACACTCCCATTTACTGTTGCAACAAAAAGAATAAAATACCTAGGGCTAAATCTACCTAGGGAGACATATGTCCTGTATGCAGAAAATAATAAGACACTGATGAAAGAAATTAAAGATGATACCAACAGATGGAGAGATATACCCTGTTCTTGGATTGGAGGAATCAACATTGTGAAAATGACTACACTCCCCATAGCAATCTACAGATTCAATGCAATCCCTATCAAATTAACAGTGGCATTTTTTATAGAACTAGAACAAAAAATCTTAAAATTTGTATGGAGACACAAAAGATCCTGAATAGCCAAAGCAGTCTTGAGGGGAAAAAACGGAGCTGTAGGAATCAGACTCCCTGACTTCAGACTATACTACAAAGCTACAGTCATCAAGACAATATGGTACTGGCACAAAAACAGAAATACAGATCAATGGAACAGGATAGGAAGCTCAGAGATAAACCCACGCACCTATGGTCAACTAATCTATGACAAAGGACACAAGGATATACAGTGGAGAAAAGAAAGTCTCTTCAATAAGTGGTGCTGGGAAAGCTGGACAGCTACATGTAAAAGAATGAAATTAGAACACTCCCTAACACCATACAGAAAAATAAACTCAAACTGGATTAGAGACCTAAATGTAAGACCAGACATTATAAAAGTCTTAGAGGAAAACATAGGAAGAACACTCTGACATAAATCACAGCAAGATCTTTTTTGATCCATCTCCTAGAGTAATGGAAATACAAACAAAAATAAACAAGTGGAGCCTAGTGAATCTTAAAAACCTTTTGCACAGCAAAGGAAACCATAAACAACCCTCAAAATGGGAGAAAGTATTTGCAAACAAATCAATGGACAAAGGATTAATCTCTAAAATATATAAATAGCTCATGCAGCTCAATATCAAAAAAACAAACAACCTAATCCAAAAATGTGTAGAAGACCTAAATAGACATTTCTCCAAAGAAGACATACAGATGGCCAAGAAGCACATGGAAAGCTGCTCAACATCACTAATTATTAGAGAAATGCAAATCAAAACTACAGTGAGGTATCACTCACACCAGTTAGAATGGGCTTCATCAGAAAATCTACAAACAACAAATGCTGCAGAGGGTGTGGAGAAAAGGGAACCGTCTTGCCCTGTTGGTGGGAATGTAAATTGATACAGCCACTATGGAGAAAAGTATGGAGGTTCCTTAAAAAACTAAAAAGTGAATTACCATATGACCCAGCAACCCCACTACTGGGCATATACCCAGAGAAAAGCATGATTCAAAAGACACATGCACCCCAGTGTTCATTGCAGCACTATTTACAGTAGCCAGGTCATGGAAGCAACCTAAATGCCCATCGACAGATGAATGGATAAAGAAGATGTGGTACATATATACAATGGATTATTACTCAGCCATAAAAAGGAACGAAATTGGGTCATTTGTAAAGACATGGATGGATCTAGAGACTGTCATACAGAGTGAAGTAAGTCAGAAAGAGAAAAACAAATATCGCATATTAACACATATATGTGGAACCTAGAAAAATGGTACAGATGAACTGGTTTGCACGGCAGAAATTGAGACACAGATGTAGAGAACAAACGTATGGACACCAAGGGGGAAAGTGGCGGGGGGGGGGTGGTCGTGGTTATGTGATGAATTGGGAGGTTGGGATTGACATGCATACAGTGATGTGTATAAAATGGATGACTAATAAGAACCTGCTGTATAGAAAAATAAATTAAATTTTAAAAAAGTAAATTGAATACAATTGTTTTTTTAAAACCCTATTTTTAACTTTGTATATCCATATAATGGTGTTTTATATATACATATTAAATTTATGTTTATAAAGCTATTTAGTGATGTGGAAACTATAGCATAATGCAGATAAAAATAGCTCTGTATACACTGTGGTCTCAGCTTTGCATCATGTATTTGGGTGGCAGTATGTGTCTTAAATCACTCACCCCTAGTCAAATAAAATTGGAGAGACCCATGACCTCTGGGCGGAGGGGTTCTGTGTGATGGTTATTGTCTGCCTTTTGTCCATTCTTTTGAAAGCATGCAGAAACAAGTCAATTTGCAGAGAAAATGTATCTGCATGTATTGTGTTGTGACACTTCCTGATGTTGTTCCAAAAATTGGAGATGAAATGACTGGCCTGGAAGAATAGAGGCATGTTGGTTCCTTAGTTCTTCCTCTCTGAGTCCTGCATTGTCCTTTCACTCCTTGTCTGCCTGCTTTTCTCAGCCTCTTTATTTACAGTGACATTAAAGAAAGGGCACAAAACGCCCTTGGCCTTTTGTTTAGCATGTTTAAAGATGTATCTCTGTTTCTGGCTTGTCAGTATTGCGTGAAAACTTGACTTGAAATAAATCTGTGTAGTTTGTACAAAAGAAGCACAGATGTTAATTGGTATCCTGTGATTTAAATGTCATCATCAGTGTCTTCCTCTGGATGTAAACTGAATCCATGCAGCAATCCACAAAGTGTGAATGAGATTATATTTAGACAGATGAATGGCTTGAGACACTTAAAGTCTTGTCTTTAGGACTCATGAAAGATAATATGTGACATACTGTGTTTCTTTGGACTAAAAGTATCGTACATCATATTGTGTATTGACTATGTAGGGAAGTTTTTAAACATGTTTTTAGGAAAATGTAAAAAAAAGCTGTATGCTATTATGGGAGAATGTTATATATTAATGCCACTCCTGAAATAAAACAGATCAGTATCACATTCTGTGAACATCTCTGTATCAGTTAGATTGTAGTGACAGTACATTTTATAAGGTCTAAGGAAGCTTACATAAGAACAAATATTTTCCCAATACAATCAAATGCCACTTTGAATAAGGGGCATGGTAGAAGAGATGCAATGGATATGTGTAATGTGTGCTAAATTTGTGACTGCCTTGGGCCCTACCAAAGCCACACTAGGTAATTTCACTTGACAGCCAAAATAGAGGAGCTAAAGAAATGTGGCAGTTTCACCTCCTGCATCTATTCACAAAGTCCCATGGTGACCTCATTAATCTTGAGGGGGTCGGGGGTGGTGCGTGAGGCACTCAAAGACTGGCTGCGTCCTGCCAACATGACTGCTTACAGAAATCAAATTCCAGTCCATCTGCCACTGGTTTTCTTGATGTTGGTGTTTGATACCTTTATAAAGGGGTGAGCTACGCTGCGCCGGATCACAGCTGGGGGAGGAGAATGTTGCCAGCACGCTGGTTGGAACAGCAGCAAATGTGTTCCGTGCCTGCCGTGCCTGCCTTGCCTGCCAGCCACGGGAGCTCAGGCTCCAGCTCTCCCAACTCTTTGCAGCTACTGGTACTCATCATGCTGCTGGCAGGAATCATGCAGAGAGGAATGGAGGCCACCACTGGGCCTCCCACCAGAGACGGTGGACTGCCATGTCATCACGTGCGTGCTTGGGTACATACGCCAGGGGATACTAACCTCTGGCCTTGATCTGAGTATATCAGACAATTTGTTGGGCTGATGCTTTACTTGTCTTGACAAAGGTTGAGTTTTTGCAACTGACCAATTGTTTAATGGCCAAGGACACTCAATGACTTTAGATTTGGATTCAGCAAACGTGTAGCATGTGACTTGCTGTGTACCGGGCATGGTTCTGGTGTCTCCAGCCCCTTTATCTCATTTAATCGTCATAAGATTTTGAGGGTAATGTTACTATTCTCATTTTTAAATGATTAAACCAAGACCCTTTCTGCTAACCCGCGCTATGGCTCTCCTTGCTTTAGGGGTAAATATATTAATGTTTTTATAAATAAAATTATATCATGTAATGTGACATGATGATAAGGTCATCATCTTTTAAAATATATATATCATTGCTAAAAATCTAACCTCGCACTGACAGTTATAACAAGGACATGTCACTGGTGAAGTGATGTGAAGGCCGGGAAGTTGGGGCAATAGGAATTGGAATCCAGTGAGTACCATCGAGTCTACACATGTCGGGGCCAGTCCTGAATCCTGTGGCAGACGTTACAAGGAGGCCATGAGTCAGATAGGTGCAAGCAGAACCAGAATGCGTTGTCATGGACGCCAAAAAAGGAGGAAATTTCAAGATGGAGCAAGTGTTTCAACACTGTGTGATGTACAAGAGACTTCCAGAAAGATAAAGCCTACAAAGAACCCCAGGCTTTTGCATTTGGGAGGTCAATGCTGACCTTCCCAAGAGCCCCTTCTATGAAGTGGGAAGGGCAAGACGCAGATGAACGAGGCGTCAGTAGGAAGTGAAGGAAAAGAAGACCCGTTAGTGAGTAGTTTGGTACTTCTAATGGTTTTGATGCGGCAGGGAGGGGAGGAGGGAGTGGCTTCTTGGGGACACATCCTTACAGGAGGGTATCTTTTAAAAATTTTAAGCCATGAAAAGACTCTAGCATAACTATAGTTTGAAAGGAAAGGGCCTGCATGGAGAGAATGGTTTGAGATTTAGGAGGTGACCTGAGGGCCAGTGTCCAAGAGATGACAGGAGGGGACGTGGACCAAGCCACAGTCGTCATTCTTCAGGAAAGAAAATCAGGAAGGATGTGACTTGTAAATATTTTTGGTGGAGATGGAGAAAGTTAAGCAGAATATAGCTGAAAGCCTCAATTGTGTTAGTGAAATGGGGGCAAGCCAAAGATTGAAATTGGAAGGGGCGGGGGCTTTTGAGCAGGGTAGTGAAGGCTTAATTAACATGGTCATTGAGGAGAGTAGATTATGGACTGAATCAAAGTATAAAGTGTTGTTGCTGAGACTCTAGCAAAGGTTGGAGATCGTGGGTTTGTAATGTTGCTTAACTGCCCGGTTTGCATTTCTTTCTCTTGCTGGGTGAATCTGAAAGGGTAGATTGTAATATTGGAATTTGGGGTGGTGGCAGAAGGACAGTGGTGGAAAGAATCTAAGGGGCTGGAGGGCAAGTAGCTTGGATTTGTAACCGTCAGATCCAGGCAGGGTAGGGATGGAAGTGAAGACAGAAGTCTGGTAGACGCGAGGGAAATGCAGGTCGCTCGAGGATGATGTCAGGACTTGGGGTAGAGAAGGAGGTGATGATCCATGAACTAAAATCGCTCTGAGTAGATCATGAATGTGAAGAGTTATTAGGCGGCACAGAGAGGTAGATGGCTAAGAGGCAAGCATTTCAAGAGACCAGAGGTTTTTACATGAGCATTCAGGAATGATGAACATGGTGGCAGGTTAGTAAATAACAGGGCCAGATCTCCAATATTCCTATTTTGTGAGATATGAAGAGTAGGTGGAAGAGTAACCAGTCTTCACTTGAAAGCCTGCTGGGAAGGCAGTGTCGACAGAAGATACTTAGGTTCCAGTAAAGGTAGGAGTTGGAGAAGCATTCTGTCAAGCTTCTTCTTCCGTGGTCTTGAGGAATCAGAGCACACATGGGAAGGTTTATGGGCAAGGGCAGCACAGGGGGGCGAGAATGAGACTGTAGATGAGGAAGGGGCTTACATTTTGGTTAATGACCAAGGATGACGGGTATGGGATGGAAGTCATTGACATTTTCTAGCCTCGGGTTGGTGCATGAGGCCAATGAGAAGGTTTATGGCCCTTCTTTGCAGCCCTGTGAGTTGTACAGAAGTGAGTCACGGGTGAGAGGTCTTGGAGTCCAAAGCTTGATGTTAGATAAGGATCCCAAACTTCAGGGCTTAGTACTTTGTCAATATTTCATATCAGGCTGACAATTTGCTTCAATACAGCTTTATCTTTGACCAGTGGTATCTTGAGGACACTATTCATTCCTTAATACTCTATCTCCTGGTTGCTTTTAATACCTGTTATTCATTTATTTGTGGCTCTGCCTTATTTCAAGGAGTCTGTAAGGCAGGTATTCAGTGCTGTGAGTTTCCTGGTGTGAAGCGTCAATGGCGTTGACTGGGAATGTGTCATTAATAATTTGGGAAAGCTTTTGACGGGATTGATCTGACCTTTTTCCCGCCCAGTTTTTGGATGTTCTGTGACCTGAAAATATCCCCATAAGATTATAACGTGGATGAAATATTCAAATTATTTACTTTGCAACAGTCTTTAAACAATGGCCTCCAGGGAATCCCCTGGCAGTCCAGTGGTTAGGACTCCAGGCCTTCACTGCGGGGTGGGGGTGGGGCACGGCGGGGCGGGCCGGGTTCAATCCCTGGTCCAGGAACTAAGATCCTGCAAGCCGCACAGAGCTGCCAAAAGAAAAAGTAAGAAAAAAAGAAAGAAAAAAAGTGGCTTCTAGAGAAACTTCTCACCAAAATGATGTTTGGGGCACTATGTTTGGATTTCACTGAGTACTGCTTTCCTAGTGGCATGGCTGTATGACGGTCTTCTGTGGGTTCACTGATATCACCAGGGACAGGAGAATGAGCCCATCAGGGAAAACAAAATATTTTTTTCTTCATGTTCCTAAGCCCCAAATGTTTAAAATCAGTGTAAACATTTAGAAACTCTTCAGAGTTCCTTATGATCAGATGCCATCGATACTCTGACAAAATGGCGTTCAACGTAGTATTATTCCATTGATTTACTGTATTTATTTAACTCCTCTCCTCGGGCTATTTATCTGGGTTTTGTTCGTTTTTTTGTAATTATAAATCATGTAGGTATGAACATCCTTGAGAAGAAATTAATCTTGCACGCATTCATGGTTACTTAAATACAGTCTTAGAAATATAATGGCTTAGAAATATAACTGTGAAAGTGGTTTCTCTCCTCCCTCCTTCCTTCTTCCCTCTGCCTCCCCCATCTTCTTCTTTCTTTGCCTTTCCCCCTGTCTTCCTCTTGACGTTCTTTTATGCCTTTTTTTCTTACAATTTACACTTGAAATCTAATTTATCCTTGTGATTATGGTGCAGTGGATTCGTTATCAGATGTGTTACTGATTTAGACCAAGGGTTAACAAATTCCAGCCAACGGGCCAAATCCAGCCTGCCTCCTGTTTTTATACGGCTCAAACATGCTACTTGATCAGGGAGAACAATTCCCATAAGCTAAGAATGCTTTTTACATTATTTTTTAATAAATTTATTTATTTATTTATTTTTGGCTGTGTTGGGTCTTTGTTGCTGTGCGCGGGCTTTCTCTAGTTGCAGCGAGCGGGGGCTACCCTTCATTGTGGTACGCGGGCTTCTCATCGCAGTGGCTTCTCTTGTTGTGGAGCACAGGCTCTAGGTGTGCGGGCTTCAGTAGTTGTGGCTCGTAGTCTCTAGAGCGCAGGCTCAGTAGTTGTGGCGCACGGGCTTAGTTGCTCCACGCATGGGAGATCCCACGCATGGGATCTTCCCAGACCAGGGCTCGAACCCATGTCCCCTGCGTTGGCAGGCGGATTCTTAACCACTGTGCCACCAGGGAAGTCCCGCTTTTTACATTTTTAAATGATTGAAAAACGTATAAAGAAGAATGATGTTCTGTGATATGTGAAAATTATATGAAATTTAAATTTCATTGTCCATTCGTAAAATTTGGAGTACGGCCACACTTACTTGTTTCTGTATTGCCCATGGCTCTTTTCGTGCTCATACTATGGGTGAGTTGGGTGGTTGCAACAAAGACTATATGGCCCCCACCATGCCTAAAATATTTACTGTCTGGCCTTTTGTAGAGAAAGATTGATGATTCCTGATTTAGGCCAGAGGGCTTTAGAAAGTTATTATAGGTAATACACCAATCCTTTATTTTGATTCCAGAATAATTTGCTTTTATGCTGTATTCTATGTATATTGTAAATCGATGCTGCCCCTGTTTCTTCATCTGTAGAGTGAGGGTAATTATAATGGCAGTCCCTTGTTGGTTTTGTGAAGAGAGAATGATTTGATACATTTGAAGTGCTTGGAATAATGCCTGACTTAGAACTGATAGACACTGTCACTGGCGAGCTTGGCAGGTGTTCCATTGGAAGCTGTACCATTTATTTCGAAGGAAGGAAGTCCAAGCTTGCTTGTTTTGGTGATTTTCATATATGTTCCACATGTATGTGCCTTCTAAGACCATTGCAGATGCTCCCTCATGTGGCTGGCATGGGAATTGTTCTCCCTGGTCAAGTAGCATCTTTGGGTTGCCGGCCTTGGTAGAGATAACCTTGGGTGGTTGAATGTGGTCGGACATGTTTCACTTCCGCTAGAAAGTCACCATCAGCAGTGCATGAATTACAAATGCTCATACAATCAACGATTTATAGAAAACGACGACAGGGAAGGAAATCATAAGAACTGGTTTGGGTAAAGAGTATATAAAGAAAGAGAAGAGGTACTTGACAGAGTAGAGGCAGACAGAAGGGGAAATTTTGGAATGTGATGAGTTTAAACTTTAGCTAGATTTAGGACAATCAGTTTTAAAATGGTTGTGTATTGTGTGCTCCAAAAAAGAATGCAGCAAAAAATGTATGGAAAGTAGACTTTCAGTACACTGTTTTAGGGAATGACTTCAGAACCCAGGGTTGCCATGTAACCAAAGTTGGGTCATTATCCTTTTTATATAACTTGTTAGGTTTTTTCTGTCTTTTTTTCACATCCATCATTTTTTTTTCCCTCTGTCCAATCTTAGAGAAAAAGGTCTTTCCTTTCGTACCAAGACTAATTCATTGTTCTTCTTCCTATTCCTCCTCTTGCTCCTGTCTCATCCCTGCCTTGGAAATCTCCCGTCTTCTTCATCAATTATCTCCACTATGTCTCAATTAATCTTCAAACATTCCAAGTGATATTTTCTACAGAAACTTTATCACAGGGTCCTCTTTGGTATTTGGAGGAATACAAGCAGGAAAGGTAACATAGATGAGAGAGACCAGTCACTGGTGTCTCCTGACACAGTCAGTTCTCAATCATCCAGATCGATGGAACGCAAAGTTAATATGGCGGCTCTTTTTTTTTTTTTTTAAGTATTCACCTTTTAAGTATATACCATGCTTACTCTGTTCAACATATTTTAAATCTCATTACAATATTTTCTTTGACCTATGAATTATTTAGATTGCTATTTCAGTTTCCAAACACACAGCCTAGTAGGGCTCTCTCCCTCCCTCCTCCTTTGTTACCATTTGTTTTTGGATCTTGGGCTTTTGGAAGGAGCTTGTGTTCTTTTTTAAAAGCATTTCTTTGGAATTTTTGAGAGTTACTTTATGGCTAATATGTGATCAGATTTCCTTAATGTCCTGCGTGTGCTTGAAGGGAATGTGTATTCTCTAATCATTGAGTGCAGGGCTCTATACGGTTCAATTAGAGCAAGCTTGTTAATTATGTAGTTCGAATCTCCTATGACTGTATTAATTTTTTGCCTGATTGATTTGTCACTTTCTGAGAGATGTTAGTTAAAACTCTTCTGCTGTCATTGTGGATTTATTGACTTTTCCTTGTAAGTATGCCAATTTTGTGTCACTGTTTTTTTTTAAGATTTTTCTTTTTTTGATGTGGACCATTTTTAAAATCTTTATTGAATTTGTTACACTATTGCTTCTGTTTTATGTTTTGGTTATTTGGCCGTGAGGCATGCGGGATCTTAGCTCCCTGACCAGGGATCAAACCCATACCCCCTTCACTGGAAGGCGAAGTCTTAACCACTGGACTGCCAGGGAAATCCGTGTCACTTATTTTTTAGGTTATATTGATATATTTGATGTGTATTTGATATATTTTATATGTAATCATTATATAATAAACCTCTTTAATTCTAATAAAATTAATAAAACCTTAAATAAGTACTTACCTTTTAGAAGTATTCTAATATTTAGGAGATGGATGCCTAAATATTTACCTCCTGAAGTATATCTTAATTGTTTTTAACTTATAAAAGCAATACCTGGTCATTATGGGAATTACAATTACTGTTGATTTCTTTTACCTATGTATGCATTTTAACCACAATCCCATCACCCACTCATAATCACTACCAACCTTTTAACATAGTTTTCCCCTCATCCCTCTATATATTTTTTCTAGTTGAGATCATATATAAAATGCAATATTATATCTTGATTTGTTTTAATTTCACTTTACCATAAACATTTTCTCATGTTATTATAAGCTCTTTATGGACATCATATTGCCATACTCCTAACCACCAAGGGAATTAAAATGGATTTTGGGATACACTCCAATATGCCTAAAATAGCAAATAGAACAGGACCAAATCGTGAAGTACAGAAATTAAGGAATATGACTTGAATATCAATCACATTATTTATACCATAGTTTAGAAAATTTGAATTGTAGAATTTCAATGGTGGTTGCAGTCCTTGGGGAAAAAATACAAAAGGTGGAATTTAAGCTTAACATTGCTCTCTTCCTCAATGCTAAGTCAGCTCCATCTAATGAAGGTAGTAAGGCAGGCATGAACCAGGCCCCGTAATACAGAAGAGGTGAAGGAAGATAGAGCAGCCATCAGTAATGTAAAGGAAGACGCATCCGCTTCACTCTAGAGAGGGCGGTGATACGATTCACTAAAGAAGATGGGACCAAAGTTTGGAGCACCTAGATTGTCAAGAGAGTTGCTACTCCCTGGGCAAAAGAGAGATGCTTGTAGCTGTGTTGTTGCCACACTGAGGAAAGGAAAAAGGGAATGTTTATGTCTCCGTGGGTCATGCTGTCTCAACGACAAATCTCTCCTGAGAAGGGGAGGACAGAGCAGACCCGCTTTAAGAAAGGAAAGTGAGAACCATTAGGCTGATTCTACTGATGAACTGGTAATTCTAAGTAAAAACCATCATGTTTTATCCTTCTTACAAAGCTATGAGAAGGTATGAAAATTATCCTGATATTAAATAGGAAGGAACCAAGGCTTAAAGAAGTTAAGTGATTTCATATGTCCACACCACCAGCAGATCTTAGGGCATCTAGTTTGATGGTTTTTCCATTACTCTTGTAGTGCCTCTACGGGTTAAACATCATATTGTAGTTTTCAAGGATGGTAACAATGGTTGCTTGTCCTTTTATTCCACAGCTTTTGGACCCTTAAGGTGTTAGTTTTTCCTAGAAAGATTCTGCAGTACTAAATATCGGAAGGAAGAAACCCATACATCCCCAGAGAAGGCCAGACTGATAGTTGTTTTGTAATTGACCTCTTTTCTTCTAGACTGGGTTCTTGTGGGAGTTTACTTACATAAGACATACACCATATTTATCCAAGTGTGGATCTCTTTTCACTGGTTTTGCCTGGAATTTGAGGAACCCATTTTATCAGTAGACTCAGCTTTTTCTTCAGCTTAGGAGGGTTATCTTCAGTTATGTTTTTAACCATTGTTGTCTTCCGGTCCTTCTGGTTTTTCCTTGGAAATGCCTGTGATGCATAAGCTCGTTCTGTTCTTCATCTCTATCATCCTTTCTCTCTTCTTCACCATGTTTTAGTCTATGTCTGTTACACTCTGGAGATCTTCAGAATGTGAATATTTGGTTTTATTAGTTTGGCTCTTTACTTAATGTGTCTCTCTTGACATACCTTTCTCTCCACTTTTTACCCATGTCAGCAAATGGAACCTTCTTCGTCCCTGTTCCTCAAGCTAGGAGCTCTCTGTCTCTGAATTCCTACAGACAAATCATCAGCAAGCCTTTCCTGTCAAATTCCAAAGTATGTGTTGAATCATTCCATTTCACGAAGCAAAATAATGGCTAAGGCAGGGCTAGAATCAGGTCTTCGCGAAGGTATAAAATGGAAAGATAAAAACAGCATTGCCTTTAGATCCAGGCACACCTTGGTTTGTTTCCTGGCTTGACACTTTCTACTTGTGTGACCATGGGCAAATTATTTAATTTCTCTGAGCCCCCATTTCCTTCTTTATAAGAAGCTAAAATTGCTACATTTCACAGTTATATTAAAAAAAATTGTATGATTCCATTTATATGAAATGTGCAGAATAGGCAAATCTATAGAGATAGAAAATATATTTGGGGAGGAAATGAGTGGGATTAACTGCTAAAGGATATGGGATTTCATTTTGGGGTGATGAAAAATGTTCTCCAACTAATTGTACTAATGGTTGGACAATTCTGTGAATGTATTAAAAACCATTGAATTGTTCACTTTAAAGGGTGAGTTTTATGTAGATTATAGCTCAACAAAGCTGTTTAAAAACTTAAAAATAATTAGTGAATAAAGAGAGAGATTTCCTGAGATGACGGAAATGGAGTCCCTTGGGCTTTGGAGGCCCAGGCCAACCTTCTCCCTACTCGAGCTTGGCCACCACAGGTACGTGGTCTGGGGCCTGGACAAAGTCTCCTCAGCTGCATCGTAGTGGCCACTGTGGAAGGATTGCTTCCCTTTAGGAATCACAGCTGGGAAAATTTTTAGTCCTGAACAGATTTGGGGAGTTACTTTTGGCAGCTTCCTAAGGTAAGCAAGTGCAAAACTCATTTGTCATCTAGGGCTTCATGGCAGATGAGAGCAAGTGGCCTTCCAAGGCCCCCAGCTGAAAAGTCGAGATAACACCTCAGGCCTCAATTTTCTAAGGGATTTGATCTACTTGTCTTCACTGCAAACTTCCCTGGCCTGGCCGTGCTGGTAATTCCAATGCTGAATTACTTGAGACATTTGATAGAGTTGAGGGCATGCCTTTTAATGAGTTTGATTTATTCATCTCCACTAAAAAAGATACTCCAAAGTGGATTTACTGTGATACAGCTTTACGAGAGACATTTGATACCATCTGGAAGATTTAAGAGTTGGGGGCATACCTTGGGGGTCTCCATTTTGTAAAGGGCTTCATTCACTGATCTGCACAACAAAACGTGATCTTGGGCCTTGATTTTTGTAAGGAGTTCTGTCTAGTTGTCTCTACTTCAAACCATGCTGAATTAACACAGCCCAAAGTGAAATCACTTGATGCAGATATACTGAAAACCTTTCATATGTTTGGGGGGAACCTGAGGTATGAAAATGTCCAGTTGGTCTGAGAGACCAGCCCAGCATCATCTTGTCCCATTTACAGGGTTACTTGGAAGGTTAAATGAGATAATACAATTATAATACCTAACATATAGTAGTCTCTGAATGAATGCTTGTTCCTTCCTCCCTACTTCTCGACCCACATTAGTGCCTTCATTCATACATCCAAAAGGTCATTTGTTGTGTGTGTGTGTATATGTATGTATGTATATATAGGACATAAATATGTGTGTGTATGACATATATATTATATATAAACACATATACAGTACATATAATATAGATTCTGCATATGTAAAAATCTATCATCTATCTTCTAGAGTAAAATGAGTAGTTACTTAAGTCACTGAAAAGAATGCTGATTATTCACCACAGAGGTCAGCTTTGAATTTTTGTTGTGAGGGAAGGAAATGAATATTTTGGAAAGGACATCAAATAAAATATGACTGCTTGAAAAGAATTGGTGCATTTGCATCTTTCTTAAAAACACAGAAACGAAAATTAAGAAAGGAGCATATTTGTGTGGCGTGGGAGAGAGTAACGGTCCCTTGAGTGGCCCATTTCTTTCTGGATCTCCATGCAGAAGGCCGACCGGAGACATGCTGGGACCAGGGAGGCTCCAGCAACCTAGATAGGACATCGGTAGGGAAGCCATGTGATTGGCCCCGAGGCACCTCGCAGACTGTCATCCCAAGTACTGTTTTGGAGCCAAATGCTGAAGCGAATAAAATATGTTCTGGTTATGCTTGGGAGGCCTCGCGAGCCCAGCTGCCTCACTTGCCTCCTGCCTTTGCTTTCTTTTGCCAAGATAACGCTCAGAGGGGAAAGGGGAGAGGAGAGGGCTGATCTGGCTCCCGTCACTGTATTTTATGTGTCATCTTTCTATTTGCATTTGGAAAAGCTTAGATTCCTTACCCACTCCGTGTTTACTTAGCAACTTCAGGCTGGAAAGGGACTGCGAAAAACGCTGGGAGTCGTGATCTTTCACCGACCTTGGCAAAATCACTTTGAATTTCTGAACAACTTCCTCATTTACCAAAATAGAGATAGGGATAATAGTACCTTTCCTACCCTTTCCACATATTGCCTGTTATCAAAGTATGAAACACCAAACTTCCTCATCATCACTTAAACGGTATTTTTTAAACCCCTTCACGAATTTAAGTAATTCACATTTAAAATGAGACTAAAATGTTTAGCTGTCGTAAAAGAAAAAAGTTAACAAAAGTGAAATATTTTGTACGTATTAAAATAAGAGATTTTTCAAAGCATGATGACATTGGTAAGGGTAGAGGGAAGTGGGTACTTGCATAGCCTTCTCGGGGTTGAGATAATATGCTTTTCTGAGGACAACTTGGCAGTATGTATCAAAACCTTAAAAAGTCGTGAAACCTTTGATCCCTCAATTCCACTTCTAGTTCATTTGAAATAAAGGATCAAAGATGTGCATAAGGCCACTTTTTCAAGGAATTTTGTTGCAGGGTCATTTCTCAGAGCAAAATGGTCAGTACAACCTCTAGTCCAGTAACAGGAAGTTAGTTGAGGAAATGGAACACATAATGAAATATAATGCAATTGTTAAAAAGTGTACTGCGAAAGAATATTTACTGATACAGGGAAATGTTCTCAAACGTGGGGATCCTTACTGATGCATCTTTCAGCCCATTATAACATTGTTTAGAGGAATGATGGCAGAGCAAACCGTAGAATACCCAGCAATAGAGGGGTAGTGAGCACTGATGAAATATTAAGCATGGTTAAAACCCCTAAATTTCCTCTGTTTCCTAAATAAGTCAGTAAGTATATTGATGCAAATGCTGAGTGAAAAAAGACACTATATTCAGTATAATTCATAATATCTGTATATACACATTATATTATGATTCATTATATTATAATTATGAATTAGGAAAACACAAGAGAAAATAATGTCAGCTTTTCTAGTAAAAGAATTATGTGTTTAAAATGTTTTCACTTTCTCAAATCTACCAAGGAAAATGGTATTTGAAATGTAAAAAGGTACAGCAGTGCTATATATTGAATGTTTATGTTCCCCCAAAATTTATTTGTTGAAGCCTTAATCCCTGAAACGATGGTATTTGGAGGCAGAGACTTTAGGAGGTAATTATGATTAGATGAGGTCATGAGGGTGGAGCCCCCTTGATGGGATTAGTGTCCTTAAAAGAAGAGGAAGAGACCAGAGCTTTCTCTTTCTCTCTGCCAGGTGAGGACAGAGAGTGAGAAGGCAGCTGTCTGCAAGCTAGGAAGAGAGCTCTCACGAGGATCTGATCATGCTACCACCTCCATCCCAGGCTTCCAAGCCTCTGGGACAAGGGGTGTCTACTGCTTAAGCCACCATGTATGATATTTTGTTATAGCAGCCCAAGCAGACTAAGACAGACAATAACAAAACTGGAGCGGCTGCTTCCTACTTCAGGGAGCCAGTCGTCTCCAGTATGATGGAGGAGGAAAATCATGATGTCTCTGATCACTAGAAATAGTTTCAATAATTTTAAATGTATTGATCCTGAGAGGAAAGATTGGGTCAACTGGCATGATAATAAAAATAATGAAAGCAGTAGTTATTACCTACTAAGCATCTCCTCAGTGTCCAACACCGTGAGAGACTCTTTTACAACCTTAACTCATTTAATCCTTTTGACAACGCAGTATCCCATTTAATCTTTATTCCACCGTACGACAAGGTGGGAGTTATCTTAATTTGACAGTTGTAGAAAGTAAGGCTCTGAGAGATTGACACTTAATCAAGATGATATAGCTATGTGCAACAGAGGGAGAATTTGGTTTGTCTGGTTCCCATGCCTCCTTGTTTGCTTGTTGCCATGCCAGGAAAGAGTTTCTAGAAGGGGCGGTATTCAGCTATGGTCGTTAACCAGTAACTGGAGTTTTAAGCCTGAGTTTTCTATTGTCCTAGAGGCCCATTTTCATTAAGCAGAGATGAGGAAAGCTGCTTTACTCCTTCAGTTGTTCACTTTGGATGAAATTGATCAGAAGGCAAGGAGGGACTTTATAAAACTTTTTATTTTGAAATGTTAGGCTTACTGAAAAGTGGCAAAATTAGTAAAGAGTTCCCATATACCTTTCACTGAGGTTCCCCTAATTTTAACTTCTTGTGTTACCATAGCATAATTATTGAAGTGAGGAGACAAACATTGATATCATACTAGTAGCTAAACTATAGATTTTATTCGGATTTCACCAGTTATTCTACGGTTGTCCCTTTGCTGGTCAAGGATCCCACCCAGGATGTCACATAGCATTTAGTGGCCCTGTTACCTTAGTCTCTTCTAGTCTGTGACAGTCCTCAGTCTTTTCTTGTCTTTCATGACCTTGACACTTTTGATGAGTGCTGGTTAGTTCTTTTTGTTTTTTTGTTTTTTTTTGCGGTACGCGGGCCTCTCACTGTTGTGGCCTCTCCCGTTGCGGAGCACAGGCTCCGGACGCGCAGGCTCAGCGGCCATGGCTCACGGGCTTAGTTGCGCCGCGGCATGTGGGATCTTCCCGGACCGGGGCACGAACCCGTGTCCCCTGCATCGGCAGGCGGACTCTCAACCACTGTGCCACCGGGGAAGCCCGCTGGTTAGTTTTTTTGCAGAATGTTCCTCAATATAGTTTTGTCTTAAGCTTCCTCATAATTAAACTCAGAGTATGAATTTTTGGCAGGAATAACACAGAAGCAATATCGTGACCTTTCCAATGCATCTTATCAAGAGGTACATGATGTCAGTCTGTCTCCTTACTGGTCATGTTAACTTTGATCGCCTGGCTGATACAGGGACACGAGGTCATTCCACTGTAAAGAAACTAATTTTCTCTTGATATTAATGAGTATCTTGTGGGGAAATATGTGGTTTTTCACCATGTGTTTGTTCACTAATTTTACCGCCCATCAATATTTCTTGACTGCAACAATTATTTTTGTGGCGTTTTCCCAGTGATCATGTTCTACTTATATCATTCCTTCTCTGTTTATTAATTCTACTGTAAAGAGGACCTGCCCTCTTCCATCATTTCTTTATTTACTTATTTATTTATATCAGTATGTACTCAAGGATATTTATTTTATTGTATGCATTGTACGCCATTACTGTAATCATTTAATTAAGCTTCTATCTCACACTGTATAAAAGAATAAACCCCAAGTGGTACAGGCAAAGAAATATAAAAAATGAAAGCATATAAATGCTAGAAAAAATGTGGTGCCTACCCCTTAAACCTTGTTGTAGCGAAACGCTTTCTAACCATCACTCAAAGTCCAGATGCAAAAGTAAATACATGAAAGACTGATAAGTATGACTGTATGAAACTAAAAGCAATTGTACTATAAAACACCATGAACAAAGTCAAAAGACAACTGACAAAATATTGAGAAAATATTTGCACTCTACCACAAAGGTCTAATATACTTAATATATAAAGAACTGTTAACTTGAGAATTAAATGACTAAAAACCTTACAGAAAAATGGGAAGACGTGAACAGACAGCTTACCAAAATCTCATCTAAAGATGGCCCTTAACCATAGGAAAAATGTTCTGGCTCACTCATAATGAGAGAAATGCAAATCAAAGCAGCACCAAGATGCCATTTCCCACCTATCAGAATGGTGAAAATTTAAAAGTATGACAACGTGGGGCAACAGGTACTCTCATACATTGTGGATGGGAATTGCAAGCTGGTACAAAAAGGGACTTTTAGAACTACCTAGTCCAGAGGTTAGAGAGAGGTTGAAAGCAGAAATGTGTTTATTTTCTAGTGACATTTAGGAGAAGGCTGCTTTACAATGTTCTTGAAGGTCGCTGGTAATACAAGTTGTGTTAAGACTGTTCAACAGGCATTTATAGGTACTTGAAATACTTTCCCAAATACTCCCCCCCACACACCTGTTTTTAATCATTTATCATTAAAGAAGCAAGTTGTGATTGAGAAGCCGTCTCCATGCTTGTTGATTTTGCTACTTTTGCTTCTACTCTCCACTGGACTCTGGGATCTCTATGTCTATATCTATGCATAGATCTGTATATCTGTATATCTCTGGGAGCTATGGAGTCATAAAGACCAGAACTAGTAGGACCCTTAGAGATGTTCGAGCCCATCCCTGAATGATTTACAGGAGGGAGTGAGGTCCAGAGAGGGTCAGTGGCTTGCCCAGGGTCACACAGTGAGCCAAGCCTGGAAGAAAAGACTCCTGGCCAGAATGCTTCTCTGTCTCTTGTAAGATACATGTATAGTACCAGACACACAGTAGCCACGTAGGCTATGAGAGCAATAGTAACCGATTCAGTTTCATTCCTTGAGCGGAACTTGTCTTCTAAGTATACCAAAGTTGAGGGAAAGTGAATACTCTATTTTTGATCCTTCCAGGAACCTTAGGTAGTGGCAGTTCATTAGCAATGACAGCCATAAGACTGTGAAGAGGCACCAACAGGTGAGTGTGTGTTGACTATTAAATTACGAGCCAGCCCCATTATCCTTTCCTACAGATGCTTTGACTCCCAGCTTCAGTACCTATGGGCCTGGAGTCTCCATTTCAAAGGCTTGCAGGAGGGAGCTAATGGGACTAGAGTCCAGTCCGTGCAGAGACACTGTTCCTCCCAGAGCTCCGTCCGCCTTGAGCTTTTCTCAATCACAGAGGTGCCATGTAGCCTAGTGGAGGTGCTGGTGAGGATTCAAAGCCAAGTCCGCCTGAGTCTAAATCCTGCGTTTTTCCGTCTTTACTCAGAAAGCTGAAAGAGTTGAGAGAATATCCAATCCAAACCTTACCCTTAGAGATAAAGAATTAAGGCTCCCAGTGCTTAAGAGACCTGCACGTGGTCACGCCGTACATACAGATCCCAGCCTAGAATCCAGGAGCAAGACTCAATCCAGGGCTCTTTGTAATATCAAAACGGCTCACTCTAAAGGCACCATACAGCGCATTTCTGGAGAGATAAAGGGAAGCCTGTAATTTCTCAAATTAGGAAGTCTCCAGGCTTGACACATACTGTCTAGATAGATTCTTTTAAGATGCCAAAAACAAGTTTTACGAAGTTTTTTACAAGCTCTGCTTAGAAATCTGTGCCTAGGCTTCATTTAAGTCAAGACTGGTGGAGGTTGTAATTTATTTGGGGATTCCCACCTTGAATTTTGGGGTTTAATGTAACATAGGGGCATGAACATGGTTTAGGGTTGGGCGAGTCTTGGTTCTTTTCCTGGTATTTTCCACGGTAGTTATATTACTCTAGGCAGGATATTTATCCCCACTGAGATGGATATCCTGCTTTTTCCCCACTTAATAGTAAATCATGAATATTTTCCCGTGTCATTATTCTTTTACATCATTATTTTTATGTCTGCATAATATTCATTGTGTGACTCAACTGTCACATTTAATCAGTCTCCTATTATGGTTAGATGTCTCTGCTGTTTCCCATAATGGTGATGATTTCCCTTGTAGCTCTATCTCTGCTCGACCCCCTAAGTTTGAATGTTATTTTCAGATGGCATCTTCCCACTCCCGATATCTATGACAATACCAGGAAGTTTCTTTAGCTTAGAAGTTTCTAACGAAAAATCGGTAAGAAGAGTTACCACGTGCCAGGTCCTTTCTAAGGAGATACTTTGGGTTAGGAAATTTTCAAGGTAGGTATCAGCTGCTGTCCACCCCAGCTCGAGAAAGACCCAATGAGGCGCTTGTGAAAAGTGTGGTTGTGATCAGCATAGCCTCTTGGTGTTCTGGATAGGACAACTCGGCAGTAAAATAAAATCCCGGGACACCAAATCGACTGACTTGCTAAATGGATTTCTTCAATATTGACACACTGGCTTCTCGAGAGTACAATTTTCATTTTGATATGATTCCCAATGATCCTTCACCGTTAAATACAAGTGCCATTTCTCTCTTAGTTCCTCTTGGCATCGTTCCTGGTTGGAAATATTTAAAACATATCATTAGCATAAAAGAAGAAACTTATTTCCCAACTTGCTGTGGAAGGACAGTATAGGTTTGATTAATCTGTAAGTGGCAACAGACAGCCAGGGATACAACTTAAAGGGAAGCATGTAAAAACCCTCATTCTCATCTTGCTTCTAAAACAATTAGTTGATCGTTATTACTTTGTCTTCTTTTCAGCCATCTCCAGGATAATTGTATATACTTCTTAGTGGCCAGAAAATGAAAGACAGGCATCCACTGAGAGAACAGCTCCCATAGGGAAGATGCCAGCAGGCACGCTCAGGATGAGGCATCCATGTACCATTTCTTCTTTCAGCCCTTACTTAAACCTCAAAGCTCCGTTTACGCTCATTCTAGCTCCTGCTTTCTGTGCAGCTAGATGGATTGGCCGTCTCATTCACCTAAGTTTTTTTATTAATTGTGGCAGGAACACTTAACATGACATCTACCTTCTTAACAAATTTTGAAGTGTACAGTACGGTGTTGTGAACGACAGGCGCTATGTTGTAAGCAGATCGCTAGAACTTATTCATCTCAAATAAAACGAAGTTCTTGGTTCCAGACTAGAAGTTTGGGCCCCTTGTGTGATGGACACGTTGCAATCATATATATTAGTGTTTGCATACTCCTTCAAGCCTAACCCTTCTGCATGTTGGTAACAGAGCAGAGCTCTTTTGAATGACAGTATTTCCCCGGAGCCTTTTAGAAAAACAGTAATAAATTTCGGCATATTTCCAAACCGTGTGCTTCCCTGCACATTTATGCAACATGATTTGGAGACCCCAGCTGAGGAGCCTATGATGATAGCTCATTGTTATATAGCATAGACCCATTCAATTATTCATTCAGCACATATTTACGGAGCATCTGCTCTGTGCCTATTCACCTGTAATGAGAATGAGAAATTTGATTTGCTGACTTAGTTGACAAGTTAGTCTGCTACAGAAAGTAAGACCAGTTGAGGGTCATTAGCATAGCGATAGTTGAAGCCAAGAGCAGAAGACACTCACAGCAGGGGAGAGTATAGGGGCAGAAGGGAAAGGGGTTAATGAAGGACGCTTGGGGTGTGTGAGTAAAAGAGTCCACCACAAAGACACACAGTGAGCTAGGTGGAAATGTTTCTGCTTCTTGTTCCTAACTAGGGAACAGGTGAAAACCAGAGACAGAGAGAGAGAGAGATTGAGTCTTAGAAATAAAATTATTAATTTTATCTGTAACAGTAAAATTGCTTTATTTTCATTATTATGATGATAAGATTTTTTCCTATCTTCAAAGGTCTTATAGGTTACTAATAAAATCATATCGATTATGTTTGTTTCCCCTCATCAACACTTGAAAGAGATGCCAAAAACTCAGCCTCTGTGCACTGGTGCCAGATCGAATCACAGAGACAGAGTTTTGGGTGAAGTAGAAAAGAATAGCTTTATTACTTTGCTAGGCAAAGAGGGATACAGTGGGCTCGTGCCTCAAAAACTGTGTGTCCCACCTCCGGGGGGAATTGGTGAGGAGTTGTATAGCAGTGGTTCAGGGGCCGGGTTGGGTGTGCGCAGGGTCTGCATTCCTTTAATCTGGCCTCAGGTGGTCTCCTGATGCGCTTCTCTGGTTCCTTGAATCTGGCCTTTGGAACTCAGGGAAGGTCATGGAGGCTGAAGATCTGTTCCCTACAAACAAGAAACAGGGGGCACAGAAAGACTTCTGCGTCTAGGAGCCCCACAGCGTCCTGCTCGATTTCAAAAGTGAAGTCACAAATGAATAGCACATGTTGTATATATACTTAATTTATCACCAAAATGTGGTACATGTGTTTTATAGCCAAAATCTGAATAATAGCTGTTAAGAAAACAGATATTAACCTCACCCTCCTTGAGAAATTTCCAATATGAGTTCAAGAATTCACCCCCCACCCCCAACGTACCTGACTACTACTACTATTACCGTAAGCTAATTTGCTAATGTTAACATTTTTCATACATCATTTGGACCACCAGTCTCTCTGCCATCCAAGCCAATAAGAAGTCATTTTGGTCATTGCTGAGATTATTCAACTAAGTGAACGCCAGCCAAATCTTTGCCTTAACTGAAAATGATCCAATTTTGAATTTCAAAATTTGATTAAATGAATTAAATCCCTGAGTTCCATCTGTGGAGTTTCACATCTGGAGCTACGTGCAAGGTTTGCATCTTAAAGTTTGTTACTAAGGCTGGTTCCCCCAGTCCTGGCAGGGTATTCAGAAGAACCCACAGGATAAACAACAAGGTCCTACTGTATAGCACAGAGAACTATATTCGATATCCTCTATCCTATGATAAATCATAATGGAAGTGAATATTTTTTAAAAAGAATACATCATCTATATCATCTATATCTATCTGAATCACTTTGCTGTACACCTGAAACTAAAACAACATTGTAAATCAACTATACTTCAATTAAAAAAAGAAAAGAAAAAAGTGGACATGAAAAAAAAATGTAGAAGAACCCATGGGGGTTATCAGTAGATTAGGAGCAGAGTCTAGGAGCTAACCCTCTAGGGGGAGAGGAAGGATGGGGCAGAGCGGTCAGTGGTGCTGGGGAGATCTGAATTTTTTTCCCTTTTTTTGCTGTATGCGGGCCTCTCGCTGTTGTGGCCTCTCCCGTTGCGGAGCACAGGCTCTGGACGCACAGGCTCAGCGGCCACGGTCCGCGGGCCCAGCCGCTCCGCGGCATGTGGGATCCTCCCGGACGGGGGCACAAACCTGTGTCCCCTGCATCGGCAGGCGGACTCACAACCACTGCGCCACCAGGGAAGCCCGAGATCTGAATATTGAAAATAACTTGAACCCTAAAAAAACAGAGGATACGTACTGTCACTCCTACTGAGCCTGTTGCTGCCTTTGTGGCTGTGTCACAACATTCATTATACCCCAGAGACATCTTCTTGGGAAGTCTTTTCAGCCTCCTGTTGGTACCTCCACTTCCTTGGTATATAGGGGTCATCTCTCCTGGAGCGGGGCTGGGCCATTTAATTTAGTACATGCCTCCAGAGGGACACATACATTGCAAAAGCTCTGCTGCTTGCTTTTTTTTTCTTGGGAGGTTTGGGAAGTTTTGTACATTTAAAATATTTGTCGCACAGCAACATTGTAACAGTACTCAATATTTGACTTGAAGAGATGGAAGATCATGGGTGACTTTTTAAAATGTTCTTTCTAGTTCTGTTAATTTTCCTTGCTTCCTTCCTGTGACTCTTTATTTTGATACACTTTTCATAATATCATGTGTCAAGAAAATCAAATGTTACATATTCCTATTTTAAAAATGTATTCAGTGGGAAAATAGGACTGCATTACGGAAATTAGTTCTAGAGCCTGTTTACTTGGTATGTCAGCCTTCTCTTTAAAAATATTTCCATTATGTGGGAAAATGTGCCTTTCTCCCTCCCTCTGTGGGCAGCGCAGACCCTTGATGATGTAGTGATTATCTAGATCTGTTAACCCAATAGAGGACAAGTTCGGCTTTAAGGACATGGTGGAGAGGAAGAAATTCAGGCTGGGGCGATGAGGGGTCATGGCACATACTTTCACTTTCTGGCTCTGCCATCCCCTTATTGTTTGATCTTGGACTTGTCTTGGGTCTCAGTTTCCTTATGAGTAAGGTGAGAGAAATTATGCTAGATGAGCTCAAAGTGCTACATTGGTCATAATTACCATGTTCACCCATGGAGCTGGGCTCTGTGCTCTGATAGAGCAAAAAAATAGAAACAAACAATCCCACCCCTGGTAAGTTTCCTTACCCATAGTCAGAAAAACAGAGTGGTTAAGGGCCTGGGCTCCGGAGCTAGCCTGTTTGGGTTTGAATCTTACCTCTATCACTTACAAGCTATATGACCTTAGGTGAGTTCCTCCATGGCTTTATGCCTCAGTTTTTTCATCTGTCAAATGGGCATAAAAATAGTTCCTAGTTACCTGGTTGGTTTTTTTTTTTTTTTTTTTTGCGGTACGCGGGCCTCTCACTGTTGGTGGCCTCTCCCGTTGCGGAGCACAGGCTCCGGACACACAGGCTCAGCGGCCATGGCTCACGGGCCCAGCCGCTCCGCGGCATGAGGGATCTTCCCGGACCGGGGCACGAACCCGTGTCCCCTGCCTCGGCAGGCGGACTCTCAACCACTGCGCCACCAGGGAAGCCCTACCTGGTTGTCTTAAGGGTAAAATAAGTTAAGGTCTGTAAAGCCTGCAGACTCAAGAGTCCATTATAAACAAGGTGCTAAAAATTTTTTAGTTAGTTAAGCTATATGGTATCTACATAGGACACATAATGCAGCCTCTTTTTCTCTCTCAAGGCACCCTGTAGAAAAAAAATGCCCTGTCTAAGTTTATGACCAGAGGGCTTTTACTTATCAGAAGGATAAGAGTCTCACCTTGTAAGATTATTCTAATGCTAATCATTTTATTGAGGAAATGATGTTCTAATTTACTACTTATTTTTTAAAAAACAAGAGTTTGGGTAATAATTATTCCATTTCTTTAAGATTAGTGTTTGGTAAATTGGCAACCACACTTGGCAATCACTATAGATAACTATAGTTGTAGATAACTATTTTCCTAGGGCTTGGGAAGGGGCAGGATCCTTTTGACTGCTTTTGTCCCCAGGCAGTTTTGTTTTGCTTCCTCTCAGCTGGAAGCAGGCACACTTGGGTCCCTGGGAAGAGCCCTGCAGGCTCTTCTGAGGGTCCCCACTTGTCCAGAGTAACCTTGGCCAAAGCCTAGAAGCACTTACTAGCTACCAATGTTTCCCATCTTCTAAATTGTACTCAGGGAAGAGGAGAGCAAGGGCTCTTGACTGAGTCACTTTTATGTTTACACTCTATAAGCATGGCTGAGGATGTGTTGTTGCCGGAAACTTCCTACAGTTTACCGGAAGTATCAGGTGGGAAGGACATGCGTGAGAGACAGGTGACCTGAGGTCTGCTGCATCCCTGCCACTATTCACTGTCCCCTCCCCTCTTGGTGTCTCCGTAGAACGCGCGCGCGCGCGCACACACACACACACACACACACACACACACACACAACCTCCCACAATTACCCCCCAAAGCAGGGACATCAGTTCTTGTCTGTAAACCCGTGAAACATGCGTTCCTTCCCAAGTTTGCTGTCAGCTAGACACGGCCTCAACTTTCTCTTCCACACAGTCCTAGTGGACGATGCGAATCATTTTCGTCCTCACTTCCCAGCAGTATGGTGAGGACGAGCGTGCTAAAGTCAGGTGACACCATTTGAGCTCTTTGGGAGGAAGCTACTGTCTAACTAAAAGGCATTCATATCATTAGGTGCAGTGCCATTAATATTTCCCCAAACTGCCTTTATCCTATTAGTGCCTGTAGGTAATTTTTGTGGCTGGGGTATATCTCCATTCGTGCTTTCATTTTAATGAGAAGTGATGATGGTATTGCTCCATTAAAACAACCCATAGTGGGGCTTCCCTGGTGGCGCAGTGGTTGAGAGTCCGCCTGCCGATGCAGGGGACATGGGTTCGTGCCCCGGTCCGGGAAG
The DNA here is from genome assembly GCF_964270905.1 of Leucopleurus acutus. NCBI lineage: Eukaryota > Metazoa > Chordata > Mammalia > Artiodactyla > Delphinidae > Leucopleurus > Leucopleurus acutus. The sequence goes on along the minus strand of NC_139148.1, from coordinate 119,099,383 downwards.
ATCCCACATGCCGCGGAGCGGCTGGGCCCGTGAGCCATGGCCGCTGAGCCTGCGCGTCCGGAGCCTGTGCTCCGCAACGGGAGAGGCCACAACAGTGAGAGGCACGCGTACCGCAAAAAAAAAAAAAAAAAAAAAAAAAAGTCAAAAAAACAACCCACAGTGAACTGACACAGGATCTTAGGACATGACAATTTTAGCTTGCTTCTGAAACAAAACAAAATACCACAAAGAAATGCTGAAGTCCCTTCTGACTCTGGTCTTCATAGTCAAACGTGCTCATTTTATAGACAGTGAAACTGAGGGTCTGAGAGAAGTAGAATTTTCCCGAAGACTCTCAGCTAGCTGGTGGCAGAGCTGGGACGAGGACCCTGGCTGATTGCTGCTAGGCCCCTGGATCATATAGTTGGAGGTTTCTCCTGTACCCGTCTGTGAAGGCATGTATTTGATTCTATTTGGCCGAAATGATTTCCTCAACCTTTTTTTTTGTTCAACTTCCTCAGTGGCTGCTTTTCAGTGTCTCCTTAGTTCCATGCAGAAGTCTGTTACTGAAATGCAGAATCCATTTCCTCCCGCTATCATAATTTGTTTTTCATTGAAAAATACATATACATTGAAAAATACATTGTGAGTTTGGGTTTTATCTTCTTTTGTTTTCCCCTGCTGTATGTGTGTCCTGACTATACGGATGGGTTGGACAAGGATTGTGACATTACATAGGGGAAAGGTTGATGGTGTCGTTAAAGCAGAGAAAATGGGCTTGACATAAGAAAAGTGTAATTATTCCAAGCACAACTACTCTGCTTAGCTCAAATTGGATTCATGGATTCTGACAACACCCAACAACTCGGATGATTTCCCCCAGACCTGCCCATACCCCATCTCCAGTCCCACCTGCATTCTTGACCTTAGGGAACCTTCCCCCAACCCTGATTACATCCTTCAACCTGAAAGACTCACTTCAGCTGAGACCTTCCTACCCCATAAGTCAAGTCCTCCACTGCTGGCTACACTCTTACCCTCACGCTCCCCGATAGTACTGAACATTCCTGGGTGTTCTTCCAAGCCTTGCCAAATTGCTCAGCCCTGATCAATGATCCTTGATCCTGAGTACCTACTGGTGACTGATTCCAGAAGCCAGATCTAAGGCAGGGGGTGGGAGCAAAGGAATTAAATGAATCGAGAGGTCATATGGGAGGGAGAGAGAAGTAAGGGGTGAGAAGATGGAGTGCGCTGATGACGAGAGGGGCCTCGTGATGTGGCTCCTGAGCGTAAAATGAATGCCCTGTGCTTTTGAATGAAGACTCTGGGGATGAGTTGAATAAATTACATAGGCAGTTCCCGATTCCCATCACCCGGTGGGCTGAGGAACAAGTGGATTATTGGACTGTGTCGCCTGAATCTGAAGGGAAGGGCTGATTGAAAATTCTCTGGAACCCTATGTGGGTGAATATTGGTAGTGTGAAGAACTGGTCTGTGATCCCTTCAAAGAATACGTCCTGCCCATCCTCACATCCACCCCTTCCCTCCTAGCATCCAGGCGCATACCTAGCATATAGCTTTTGCTCAGTGTAGACTCATTTGTTCAGGATAATTCTCAAATTCTTAATTCTTACCTGCCTCATTTCTCACCACCGTAAGCCCCTGCTCGGCTGTTCTTGTGTGCGGGCGCGTGTGTGCGCGCGCACACACACACACGTGCACGCACACCTCCATTCTAACTGTGAATGGGCCATATGCTTTGACAGTCTTGCCTTTGCACCTGCTATTTCTCTGTGTACCGTGTCCTTTCCCTCTACCTCTTGTTCAGTCTTCCAGTCGTAGCACAGGCCTTATTTTGTCCAAAAAGTTTTTCCTGCTGACCCAAGAATCCCCCCCAGATGTCCTCTCTCTGTGTTCTGATAGCATTCCACTCTTACGGCATCATCATCATAAAAGTGAGACAAACAAAAGTTGACAGTTTTGTTTCCGACCTCATCTCGTATTGAGCTGTGAGCTTGCAGAGGGCCGAGGCTGCATCTCATTCAGCTCTTTCTATCTCTGGTGCTTAACGCATGGCCTGGCACGTATTAGGCTTTCAATATATGTTTCCTGAATATATGACTGGAAAGCGTCTTCCTACTTATCATGTCTGCTCCATTCGATCCTTTTGTTCACCTCTTCCATTGTTTTTGTCTATAAACTGAATACACAGATCATGAAGTCACCAAACTTAAAAGGCATTGACAAGCAAACCCTATTCATACTTATCATCTAGGAGACAAAAGATACCGGTATCTCTCCTAACCAGGAATTTCTCCCATGCTTTCCCTCCACTAAAGACACAAAAAATACTTCTGGAAGCATACCTGGTGCTGACTATCACTACTGTTCTCTAGAGATTATTAACATTTATCAACCAGTTGTTTCACGGGAAGAGCTTTAGCAGTTGTTTTGCATTTTGTAGCTAATTTCAGGAACAAAGTGGCTACCAGTGCAAAATTTGATTTTTAAAAGAAAACATTCTCTCCCTAATCAAGTCCACATGGGAAAGACAACATCAGATTATTACCGATCAGCATTCATGAGCCAGGAGAGAGGTGAAGTAGTAGATTCTTCTTGATTCCTAGTTAAGAAGTTGAAAGGTAGGATGTTACACGTTTCAAGGAAATTTGCAGAATCCGGTGATGCAAATGTTGGAGACTTAAAATGAGGCGAGGTTTGGCTCAGGGATTAAAAGGAATGAGTAAGAAGTGCTTTTAGAATATTAGAGAAACCCAGACTAATAGAGCTGGAAAAAGGCTTTTAACATCTAGTTCAGTGATCCTCAATTTCTTGTGCTTGTATTCCCCCTAAAATGATAAAAGTATTTTGAAAAACCATATAACCGTTCACATGTCATTATTTTTACATATATAACTCATGACTTTAAATGGTTTTAAAGGATGTAGTTTTCACTGTTTTGTATATTTATTACATACTTTATGTATATTTTCATCACAACCTTGGAAATGATCAGTTAGCTCATTCAGTTTATGGAAAATGTCCACCATATAGCCTCAGCAGTGAAACCAGCCCTCATCGTCAAACCAATCAGCCAGCTAAGGTTGACTTTCGGGTTAAAAGAGTTTGATTTGATTATATTCTCCTGTGACAGGTATCACTGAACTGAAATTCTAACGTGAAGAGAGGTCGATAAGGCACAGTCTTGCCATGGTTTGTCACCTGGATGAAATAAAGGCCCTGCCTCATCAATATTTCTTACCCCAGCACTCTTGGGTTTGTTCTACAAGGACTCTCCTTCAGGAGTTCCATGTTCTTGAATCTTCCCTTTGTTGTTTTGTACTCCAGAGGATGTTACTCCCTGAGATAATGTTCCACAGGAAAATTAAGGGTGGCCAAGAGGTCTGTCTCTCTTTTGTCAAGTGGGAAAAAGGACAGTGTGAAAATGGAGGTGGGAAAGGAAAACCTACAAATGATGGGCAGATATCCTGCCGTACTGACCGCCTGGGAAGTCAGATACCCAAACTTGGAAATCTCTGACCTCCTCCTCTCTACTTCCGAGAGAAGTCTACTTCTCTCTCATTTCACTGATAGGCTAACTAAGATCTGGAAAGAAGCATGGGCCCACCCCAGTTGGTGCTGCTTGTTAACCAGTGGCAGAGCCAGTATGGGAATATAGGTGTTTTGATTTCCCAGCTAGTGTGCTTCCTGCCCCATGATGTCTCAACCTGTCCTACGGTGAAGCGACTGTAGTCTCTTATGGCAGTCACAGTGGAGTTTTCTCGTAGAAGATGAGCTCTGACCTTGACGTTTCTTCGCAGGGAGGTGTGTTTACATAGAAAACTCAAGGATGGTAGTTATTCGTATCTGCTCTGACATTCATTGCAGGTTAAGCAGGTAGGGTTACCACTTAACAAGCCTTCATGCGAAAGCCTGTAATTTAACAAGGCTGTTCTATATGAGTGGAAAAGGCACTTTACTATGGGGCCAAAGCCTCATGGTAGCTGTCAGCTTTTTGAATAGTTTACTATTCACCTCATTTTGTTAGTCTCCTGGGTTAAATTGCAAGGTCTCAAAGTACATAAACTCTGTCTTTTATTTCTTTATCTCAGGGTCCCTTAAAACACTCAGTAACTGAAATGTCTCTGGAGTCAAACTGCCTTGGTTCAAATATTGGTTCTGCTGCCTGCCGGCGGTATGACTTGGGACAAAGAATTAACCGCTCAATCCCTCAGTTTCCCCTTCTGTAAAATAGGTTGTAAGGATTGAGTACACGATATGTCAAGTGCTTGGAAGTATACCTGGTATAATTATAATACTATTCAGTAAATGTTAGCTATCGTTATCATTACTGTTGATTGAAACCGGTAAGTAATCTTTCCTTAAGACAATTAGGGGAGTTAGCCCATGGAGATTAAACAGGTTGGAAAGTACATTAAATTCACCCAGAGGCAAGCTCCCAGGGAGAGGGCGCAGGTCTGCAGAAAGGGAAGGTCTAGACAGTGTTATGGAGGTTTCATCAAGTCCCACATAGAATAGTTTAGGACAGTGCTATCTAATAGAACTTTCAATGGTGACAGAAATGTCCTGTATCGACACTGTCTGATACGGTCGCCACTAGTCACGTGTGGCTTTTGAGCACTTGGGGTTTATTATAATCCTTGTGAGAAATTGAATTTTTCATTTTATTTAATAGTAATTAACTTACAGTTAAATTTCAGTGGCCACGTGTAGCTGGTGGCTATCATCCTTTTGGCCAGTACAGGTTCAAGACTTCAGCCTTGTTTTTGTCAGTTACCTTAAATCTTTGAGTAGGAAGCCAGCTTCAGGTGAGACGGTGGAGGTAAAACTGACTCGAGGAGAGTGAATGCCATGCAGTTGGGAGCGGTGACTTGGAATTAGGGGCTGGTTCCAAGTGGGCTCTCCTATGTCCCTCTTCTGGTTCTGCCCCTCCTTTGTTGCTACCTCTCCCTCTAGCTCTGCCCTCCTTCCTCCCCTTTCTTCTGTATCCCCTCCATCATTCCTCCTTCTTTCCCTGTGGCCAGGCTCCTTAGCCAAATATATTTTGAGACCTGTGCAGATGTAGCTAAGTTCCTACCCATTAAGGTCAATAACATATCCATGAGAAAGTCTATTAAGACGTGTGGGGCAACGGCTAATTCCTTAGGAACAGAAGCTGACTGGGGGAAGTCACAAGCTGTGGCAAAAAGAGACATTTTCTCACACTATGGTCATACGAAGAGTGACCCTCCATCAGTTTAGTATTGATTGCATTCATCTTTTAAGTAGTAGATCATGGGCAAGATCACTTAAGATTTTGTTGACTGTCAGTGGAGGCTCCCACTGTTTACCCGAGCTAGATACAGATGATATTTCAATACCTTCTTCATCTTACAAAGACAAATACCATAGGATATCACTTATATGTGGAATCTAAAATATGACACAGGGACTTCCCTGGTGGCACAGTGATTGGGAATCCACCTGCCAATGCAGGGGACACGGGTTCGAGCCCTGGTCCGGGAGGATCCCACATGCCACAGAGCAACTAGGCCCTTGTGCGCCACAACTACTGAGCCTGCACTCTGGAGCCCGAGAGCCACGACTGCTGAGCCCTCGCACCACAACTACTGAAGCCCGCGTGCCTGGAGCCCGTGCTCCACAATGGGAGAAGCCACCACAACGAGAAGCCCGCGCACCGCGACGAAGAGTGGCCCCCGCTCGCCGCAGCTAGAGAAGAGCCCGTGCACAGCAGCAAAGACCCAGCCCAGCCAAAATATAGATAAATAAATAAATAAGTAAATAAAAATATGACACAAAGGAACTTATCTATGAAACAGAAACAGAATCATGGAGATAGAGAACAGACTGATGGTTGCCAAGGGGGGCGGCGGAGGGATGGATTGGGAGTTTGGGGTTAGCAGATGCAGACTATTGTATATAGAATGGATAAACAACAAGGTCCTACTGTATAGCACAGGGAACTATATTCAATATCCTATGATAAACTATAATGGAAAAGCATATGAAAAAGAATATATGTATAACTGAGTCACTTTGCTGTACAGCAGAAATTAACACAACATTGTAAATCAACTCTACTTCAGTAAAAATTACAAAAAAAAAAAATACCTTCCTCATCTCGGAACACATTCTATTTTGAAGGCGTAACTAGTCCTACAAGGGAAAGAGAAACACTTAATATAAATCAAGAAAATGAATTGCGATTATGATATTTGGAAAGTGACGAGGTCCTAGCCAGATCACGTGAACCGAGAATTGCACACAGTGTCATCCAGGCAGTGTCTGGGGCCAGCGTTCACCATGGGAGCAAAGTTACATACCTTGTAGCACAACTCCTTTCTGCATTTCTCACATCCAGGTTAAAACAGCTCATTGTTAGTATTTTCACTATTTTAAATGTGCACTGAGTTATAGTTAGGATCTTAAGTGGCTCCAACATTTGCTGTTGTCAAAGCAGCTGTTTTGCAGGGCACCAGCAAACCTCTTTTTATTTGTGGAGCCCATCCATATTAAAATTATAACTTCAGCAGCTTTCTGTGGAGAAAATGGTGGCTCTGACCTTTTTATTCCATTTGACCGTGGAGAAGAGGACCATAATTTCAACAATCAAATCCCCAGAGTGTTCTCGTGCGCATTTTCTTTCTACAAAATGTTATTCTGTCTGTCTGCTCGTAACGTACCTTAATCCATTTTCAATGACCTTTTTTTTTCCACAGGAAAGTCTCACAAATACTTTTCATTTTCTTTACAATGGAGGTAACCGTTGTAAGTTCTTACACATCTTTGTAGAGGAAATTTATATATTATAGCTGTAATTCACCCAGAAAGTGGGAAAGTAGGCCTTGTTCTGGGTGGCCCCCGCCGGGGCCCAGGAGCTTTTCGGAGTCCTGTGTCTAACCCAGGTAATACGGTGTTTGCAGGTCAGACTGCAAACAGCGATTGCCAGTGAATGGCCATGAATACAAGTCCAGGCTTCAAACAAAAGTATTTTTTTCTACTGAGAGAGAATGAGAAGTATCCAATGAACAGTGACACAAAATCGAATACAGCAGGTCCCAGACAGCTGCCTCCAATCCCGTTTTCCTGTACGGGGCAAAGAGCTGCCTGGCCAGTATATTCTCCACACTGGTGCAAGCGTAAGCTTTCTCGAGTATAGCCTAGTGATCTTGCCCTGTGCTGTTCTCAGACCTCTGTACCACCTTAATGTCGGCCAGATGCAGTCGTTTCTGTCCCAAAGTCAAAGTCCTGCATGACTTTGCTCTTACTCTCGTCCCCAGCCTTTCTCTCATGGGACTGCTCTCCTGAAGCCCCAGTCAACTGTTTTCAGCTCTCTTGTCACCACTCTTCCTCCAGCGTCCTTTTTCTCCTCTGGATCTGTCGACCAAAGAGTTTTCCATTCTTCTAATCCCAGTTCAAATCCTCCCTTCTCCAAGGAACCTTCCCAGAGCCCCCAAACGTACTCAAGGCCCTTTTCTCTGTAGTCGTCTGGCACTTTGAAACTACGGTGTCATAGAAGAGCTTGCGTTCAGAAACGCTGGGTTTGAATCCCAGCTCTGCCATTTGCCATTTGTGATCTTGGACAAGACATTGAACCTCACTTTCTGAGCCTCTGCCTTCATCTGGAACATGGAGAAAATAACGCCTCCCCTGCACATGTCAGAGGCTTGCTGTGACCCTTGAAGGAGGTGACGCACACCAAGCTCTTAAGTAGACAATGAAATGCCACGAACATGGGCAGTACTGGTCCTTTTATTATTGTTCTTCAATGAAAAATCAAGCAAGGCTGCTTTGAAACTCATTCTGAAAGGTGCCGAGGGAAGATGTTTGTCACCCAATCCCTGGGCATGACCAGCAAACTGTCCCAGAAGCTGTAGTCTTTCAGTCTCTAAACTCGACTTTCCAGATGGCCTCTGGCACTAGAAGACGCGTGGAAACCTTTAGTCACACTACGTGTTCGGATTTACAGCACTTGCTCGCACGGGTGAGGTCCACAGTGACGCATCCTCAGTCTCCTTTAGTGATGAATGCTAAAAACTAATACATGTACCTGAAATCCTAGCTGTTAGTTTCCCAAACCCATACTCTGCTGATCTGATACACTGTTAGACTTTCCTCCTTCACTCCTTTTCCTACAATGTTGAGGGGTTCTCCTAACCTTCATTAAGTGTTCAAGAGTTGAAGAGTTAGAAGTAGACAGAGGAGAGAGTGACTCAGTGAAAAGGGTGTTGAGAGGTGAGAATGAGGTCTCAGAGTGGTGACTTGGCAGAGCTATAGAGATGGTGCCTCTATATGGTGGCAGTCTTGCCTGAGCCCTTGTTCTCGGGGGCGGGGGATCCGAAGCAGGCTGGATTAGAAAATGAAACAAATGGCACCATGGGGTCAAAGAGCATATACATCCCAGCTGGACCTCTTAGGCTCACTGTAAAATGAGGCTGATGCCTGCTCTCCTTCCCTCTCTCCATTCAGTTATTTACAAAAAGACTTAGTGGACCATGTGTCAGGCACTCCGCTGGGGTGTATGGATATCAGAGTGAACAAAACACTCACCCTGCCGTCAGGAAACTTAGAATTTAACCGATTGTACCTACCTTCCTGTCAGTTCAGCCTGGTGTGAGGATTGAATGAGAGTGGTGGATGTAAAAGTGGCCAAAACATAGTCAGGGCTCACAAAGTGTGGCCATCCTTTCTTTGTCTTGCATCTTGGCGTTACACCACTCGGTGTACTTGACCCAGGCGTGCACACACGCACGTGTACCCGCATACATGCCCTCAGATCTCTGTGACTTTCATTTATTTTAGTCCAAGATTGTTGCCGTTTTCTTGCACAGCCCTTAGAGCAGGTGAATCAGCCAGTCAAAAATGGACTCGATGGACTTGCTTGAGTGACTCGACTGCCATCAAAGCAGGATGGCTGAACGGATATAGTCACTGAGTGAGGTGGCTTTCAGCGTTCCCATTGGCGTTAGAATTTCAAATTTAGTTTCCTGCTGCTGTGGTTGGTTATACATGGGAGTCAGTGACAGGCTATCAGCTCTCCAATTTGTTGTAATGATGTGCTGCTTAAAAGACATCCCTAATACATTGCATTTGGGGTTCAGAAGCCTGTGCTCTTACAAGAAAATGACAGTAGTAATGAAAACTGTGCTGCGCAATCTTATGACAAGTTTCGTGAGTATGACATCCCGCAAACTCATTTTCCAGGCATTGCACGAGTTCTCTTGCTCTATTGCAATTGTATGTCCTAATTGCTCATCCACCTCCACACTCTGCCCTGCATGCACCAGGTAGGTCAGGTCTTTGTGAGTGATTCCACCAAGTAAGTCAGGAAGCTGAAAGCCAGCCTAGATGTTTCCTTCTCCGTCACCCACCCTCCCCCAAATCTGTTCCGTCGCAAAGTTCTCTTGAGTTTGTTCCTTAAATAGATGTCCTCTCCAGCCCCGCGGCCACTCACTACCTTAGTCCGTGCTCTCATGATCTCAATCGTCAATGACACCAATAATGTAGACGCCTCTTCACCTCCAGTCAGCCCTCCTCCACGTTCCCCAACCCCCCTCCTTCAGAAGCCATTTACTCGCTCACGGTGACCGTGTCACTTTCCCGTTCAGTGTCTTTCAGTGGCTCCATATTGCTTATGCAGAATAAAGCCTGAACTCCTTGGCGTGCTACACAAAACTCTGCCCAGTTTGTCTCCTCTCTATCCAGTCTCAGCTCTCATCATCCCTGTTAACTTCCCAGTCATACCAAAATACTTAAGAGTTCCAGAATAGAGCGTTCATTTGTTCATTCAGCGGCTGTTTATGTCTAGACACTGGGTATACCGCTGTGAACAAAATTGGGGAAAACAAAAACACACACATTATTTGTACAACTTCTTTATCTTTCCATATGCCCTTTGCTCTCCCTGAAGAAACTTCCTTGCCCTCTGTCTGTCTACATCTAGCCCGCTGCCCTTTCAGGAGTTAGCTTTTAAGCATTACAGCTAAGGTAAATTTCAGCCTGCTTTCCTCTTTTTCTCTGTGCGTTGGCATATTTTGAGTATAGCATTTGTTTTTCTGTTGTTGTTCTCATTGTTTTCATGTCATATCCATCCCTCATGATGTTCTCTGTTTAAGGGGACAGTATCTTTTTCTCTTTGTCTTCAGAGTACCCAGCACTTAATCGGGACTCCAAAAACGCGTTTAAGTCCATGAAAGAATTAAAGGAAGGAAGGAAAGCCATTTATTTCCATTTCTTCATAGCTTGGAAAAGTTTTAACTAGTTTTAAATGATGCCCCAGTAGGATTGCATAGTCAAGAAAATGCCACTGAATTTTACAACGGATGATATTTCCTAAAATGTATGGAAGGAATGAGTATTCCCTCCCTGATCTGGTTTATAAGTCATTGTCTCAGCAACTTTATATTAAACTAAGAAATTAAATGAAATCTCCCTCACACGCAGGTAAGTTCGTCTTTGCCTCATATCCTATTGCTGTGTAATAATGGTCAGAGTTTACAAGAAGGAGAAAAGCAGAAATCACAAAGAAAATGATTGAAAGAGTTGGCAGATCAAAATTTAAAAAAAAAAAAGGAAGAAAACTTCCACTCATCAAAATACCAAAAATAAAAAAAGCTGTTCTTTAACACTCCCTTTTATCGGCTATAGCCATTAAAGAGACTTCTGTGGTCTCTTCAGGGCTGGTTTCATGGGTGTGTGTTCTGTGCTTGGTCTAATGCTCTGCGGTTGCCATCTTGAAATTCTTAATTTTTGAACAAGGGACACCCTCCGCTGTCATCTTGTACTGGGCCCCCCAAATCATGTACCTAGCCCTGAGTCTCTTAAATCATTCTAGAACCTTCCTGCTGCCAGTGATAACTTTTACATCAGGCCCACTTGTATTATGCTTGGCAAAAGAACATAGGAAACTACCTGCTCAGTACAATTGGGCTTCAAGGGGCATGTAGAGGGACACCTAAACGTTGATACCTTGGTAGTGTTCCGTATATCCTGGCATTCAGTCATCTGTTCCTTCCTTCATTTATTTTTATTTACTTATGTTTTGGCTGTGCCGTGCGGCTTGCAGGATCTTAGTTTCCCGACCAGGGATCGAACCCGTGCCCCCCTGCACTGGGAGCTCGGAGTCTTAACTACTGGACTGCCGGGGAAGTCCCGTGTTCCTTCATTAATTTAGCAGACTTTTCTGAGTCTACCCTTTGTGCCAAGCATAAAGGCCAAGAGTAGCTTCTCAACAAGTATTTGACAAATGTATATATGAGTGTGTGGTGTGTTACTATCCCCGTTTTACAGATGATGAAACGAAAGCAGAGCTAGTTGATCCTGACCAAAGTCAAAGAGCTGTCAGGTGGTAAAACAGAAACAACCTTCCGGTTATTCACGTTGCTTTTCTAAACATTTAAAAGACACGTTTAGAAATGAGACTAATAAGATCAGCTAAATAAGGACTTTCCAGAAGCAAAACACCAAGTCTGAGGATTCGTTTTGGTTTGTTTTCTCTTTGTTCTCATGGGGTATGCAGTGCAATGAGGGAGGTCAGATAACTGCAGAGCAGATAAGTCCAACAACCCAAGGTAGTGTGAGGCAAGTACCAAGAGAGCTTGTGTAGGTGTGGGCTGCTGCGGTGACGTGGGAACGCAGAGAAAGGCAGAGGCATGCACTGGGCCAAGCCATGGTAATCCCCCAGGCTACATCACCCCAGGGAGCTAGTCCCATGCGGGTTGGCTAGCCGGTGCCAAGGGAACAGTGACCTCTAAGGCAGGTGTGTAGGGACCCTCACGAACTCTTTCCCAGGTAATTTGTTCTCCAGACTGCCACATACCAGTCTGCCTCTGCAGAGGGCCTGGCCATGATCGGAGTCTTAGCAGCTGCCCAGAAAGTTCGAGTAGGGATCTCATGCCTCATGAAAAAGCACTCTCGGGGCCTGAAAGAGTTTGCTGTTCCTACCAGTGATTGATGGGGGACAGTCTCTTAACCCGCCCGCAAGTGTTTATTGAGTGCCTACTATGTGCCGGGAAAGTCAAATGGGGCTTCTGTTTCTGGCAGCTGAACTTTTACTCCCATCTGTTTCCTTTGTCTTGAGGTGAACATCAGTCTGATGTGGAAGTGCAAAGTAAAGCTATTTCTGTGCCTGCTCATTCTTCAGACACCTTTCTGCTAAATAGTTCCCAGCAGCTGTGCCAAGCCTTTCTGAACGCCAGGAAATCAGTTGCGCATTTTGAGAGTGTCTTATGGAAGTATTAATTGTTTCTCGTCACTATAATGGGTTCTAATTAGCTTGGACAATGCTCTCGGTCTTCTCTTTGAACAGACTCTGTGTGGCTTGTAATGATTTCTCTAATTCTGATGGGCTAGATTAGATGGGAACCGATCTCTTGCTTTCCTTTCCTTTCCTTTTGATTTCTTCTTTCTTTGTAGATGTATCCTAATATCCTCATTTATACCCTATCTAGATTTACAGTGTTATGGATTTCTGTGGTGCAGGGCCTTCTGAACACTCCACATTCCTGCTAGCAGGGCTCATGGATACTGTTGAGAATCTGATGCAAACTATTCAATATTAACCCTTTCCCCAGAGAAGTGTACTTTTGCATAAATACGTATAACTCAACGTCCAGTTACAGGGGTCTCAAGGATTTAGCCTGTCCGTGGATGTTTCCTCACAGCACATGAAGACCATAGAATTTCTACAGGGTCAACCCCACAGATCATTGAGTTCACTGGTTTTCAAAATTATTTTAACCACGGAGCCCTCTGGTTGAAGGGAGTAAAGGGAAGGGGGAGATGCTGCATACTGCCCACACCTATCTCCCCCCCAGAGTGCTTCCTAAGGAGGTTCTGAGGAACACAGTTTGAAACCCAGTGATCTAGTCCAATCCCTTCCTTCCTTCACCTGGGAATACTGATTCAAATAGAGGAGAAATGACTTAACCGAAGGTCACGCGTTCACTCAGCGGCAGAGTGGAGACCTCCAGGGCAGAGCCTCAACCTTCCCTTATTTCTCTTCTAATTACAAACCTCCTATCATCCGTACCACATTAGCGTCACAAAGAACCTGGGCGCAACATGGCTTAAACCCACAATTATATATAATCATTGCTATTGAAGTAGGAGGAAATGGAAATACACAACTGACTTGCGTGTCCTCGGTCCATCCAGGCCGTCTTCATTCTGTCTCATTTCTGCTGGTTCTCTCGTCTTTGTGACCTGCATCCATTTTACAGCACGCACTCTATTAGAATACACATCACAGTCAGAAGTATCCTGTGTGCCCTCCACAAAGTAACGTCCCGTTGGCTTTGCACAAACACTCTGCCATAATTCGTAAAGAAGCGGCAGCCGGCTGTGGCCCTGGCACGGTTCCTGCTTGGCTTCAGGCCACCAGCTGGACAATCCAGGCTATTCTTGGGCTGGTCTCCTCCCCAGTCTTCTAACCTACTTTGTCACCGTCAAGAAACCCGACTGAGCCCCAGCTGCAGTCTGTAGACTTGTTGTGGACCCGACAATGGGCGAGCCATGCTGAGTCTGTCTGGGTCTCCCTTTGCTGTGCATTGGTCCAGGATGAAGATAACTGCTCTGCTTCTGGGCACCACAGTGGAGAGAGAGAAACAAACAAACTCAAGAAGGCAAAAAGGCAGTTCATAGACAGACACCGTTGTTGGGGTGAGGGGCGAGCTGGTCTCTAGACTTCCTGAGTTGAAGATCTGTATTTCTTTGGGTGGAATTTCTCTGTGCTGCACGGGAAGCAAAGATAGTTCATCTGCTAGGCCAGAGATCCGCTTACACAAGGCTTCAGCCTGTCCACGGGACCCGAGAACTAGTGACAGGTGGCCAGGCCAGTGTTCCCAGCCAGGACAGCGGCACAGTGGAGTGGTTACGAACACACGCTTTGGATGGCTCAGATATGACCTTGAATCAGGGCACTGCCGCTTACTGTCTGTGGGGTCTTGGCCGAGTTCAGTTTCTTGGGCCTCCATTCCCTCATCTATCAAGATGGAGAGTGTAATGTCTACATTAGAAGATAATTTCGATAGACTCGAGTCTTGGATCAACAAACAGAACCAGTGTTTAAGGGCAAACCCCTCCTTCCCTAAAGGGGACACTGAAGCCAAAGAGAGGAGCGGAAACTTAAATCATGGTTCCCCCAATAATCAGGGGCCGAACCCGTGCTCTCCTCCCTGTGTCCTACCACATTTCCCGTGTCCCCTGCATGCAATTGTATTCTCCACCAACCCTCTGTATCCCGATTGTTCGGCCACTGACTATTGGGGGAACCATGATTTAAGTTTCCGACTCCTCTCTTTGGCTTCAGTGTCCCCTTTAGGGAAGGAGGAGTTTGCCCTTAAACACTGGTTCTGTTTGTTGATCCAGGACTCGAGTCTATCAAAATTATCTTGAGTTTTGTTTGTTTGTTTGTTTTTTAAAGTACAGATGCTCAGGCGCCACCCGCAGACAGTCTGAGTGAGGAGATCTAGAGCATGGTCACAAATCTAGAGGACATTTCAAGTCCCCCAGGGGATTCTGATGAGTAGTCAGGTGTGAGAACCCCTGATTCAGGAGAGTTCTACAGGTCTTCCCTTCCCTGACTTCCATCAGTCTCAGAACTTTTTACCTTCACAAAACTGTCTCCCCATTAATTAGGCCCACCACTGACACATGCTGATTTTCACACAGAAAATCAGAGAGTATTTACACTTCCTCTAGAGGGCCTCAAAGATGAGATTTTTTCCCCCATGGAGAATTCTTTTCTTTCCTGCCTTAGTGGCTTGAGGTCAGATTCTCAGGGATGTAATGTTAGGACAGAGTGAACTTCGAGGGATCTAATTTCTTTTGGCTTCCCCAGATGATCACTCGCATCATTTAGAAAATGCATTTTTCTTTATTTTATGACTCCAGCTGCAGTAATGACGTTTAACAATTCATGTAATGGAGTAGAAGTATCTCAGGGTTGATCATAGTAATAGCTACTGAGCACCTTTTAAATGGCAGTTGCTACGTGTATTTCCTTAATCTTTCTGATAATCCTTGAGATAGGCGTTAATATTTTTCCCAATTTTAAAACAAAGATAAAGCTCAGAGAGGTAAAGTGACTTACCTAAGGGCACACAACTGATAAGAGATCTTCATTTACTGAATAGGGATGAGCATGAGCTTTTCAAAGTACAAACTGGATCACCTTACTCCCTCTCTTAAAATCCTTCAGTGATTTATCCCTTAGTCTTAGCACAGTATCCAGACAGCTTTGTGAGGGTAGTGATTTTTGTCTGTTTTGGTCACTGCTGTATCTCCAGTAATGAGAACAGTGCCTGGCGTATCACAGAGGCTCAGTAAATAAATACTAGTGGAATAAGTTACATGATGGGACCTGGATTCAACCCAAGTCTGTCTGATTTCAAAGCTCACTTTTCAGTACTTATTGTTTTTAATTAAATATTTATTTAGTTATTTTTATTTGAAGTATCATTAATTTACAGTGTTTCAGGTATACAGCAAAGTGATTCAGATATGTATATATATATGTATATATATTTTGTTCATATTTGTTTCCATTATAGGTGATTACAAGATATTGAGTATAGTTCCCTGTGCTATACAGTAGGTCCTTGTTGTTTATCTATTTTATATATAGTAGTCTCTGTTGCAGAAATTCTTATACACACACATCTTTGACTTAGGTTAAACTTACATACCAGTAAATGTACCAACATTTAGTGTACAATTTTATAAGCTTTGACAAATGCTTGCAACTGTGCAACCCGCAACCCTTAAGATATAGAACATTTCCATCACACTCCAAGTTTCCCTTTTGTCCCTTCGCAGAACTTCTCCACCCACTTTGCAGACAAAGGCTGTTCTGTTTTTACTTTCATCATAGGTCAGTTATGTCTTTTCTAGAATTTTAGATGAACGGAATCATACATTATGAAGTCCCTTGAGTCTGTTTTTTTTCCATTCAGCATGATGATTTTAAGACCTGTCCGTGTTGTTAAGATTGTCAGTAGTTCCTTTTTATTATTAAGTAGCATGCCAGTGTACGAATATACCACAGTGTGTTTATTTTCCTCCTGTTGATGGACATTTGGGTTGTTTTCAGTTTTTGGTACTACAGATCAAGTGGCCACGAACATTTGTGTTCAGGTCTTTTGTAGATATATGTTTTCATTTCTCTTCAGTATTTATCTAGATATGGATTTCCCGGGTGATACGGAAAGAGTTTGTTTAATATTTCAAGAAACCTCCAAGCATATTTCCAAATGGATTGCCACCAGCGACGTATGAGAGTTGTGGTTGCTTTACGTCCTTGACAGCACTTCGATATTTGAAGTCTTTTTAATTGTAGCTACTCTAGTGGGTGTGTTGTGGTATCATTATGGTTTTAATGTGTGTTTCCCTGACGTGTGCCTGGTGAGCATGGTTGCACGTCTTTTGGGCCATTCACGTATCTTCCTTGTGAAGCGTGTTTAAGTCTTTGGCCTATTTTTTATTGGCTTGTTCATATTTCTACTATTGAACTGTGGGAGTTCTTCTTTATATATTCCGATACAAGTTCTTTATCAGATAAATGTTTTGCGAATATTTTTTCCCAGATTGTGACTTGATTATTCTTTTCTGCTCTTTTGATATATAGGATCTTTTAATTGAATGAAGTCTAATTTATCAGTTTTTTTCTTTTATGGTTCATATTGTCTGTGTCCTAAGAAATATTTGTCAACCCCAAGGCTGTGAAGACATTCTTCCGTAGTGTCTCCTAAAGCCTCCATTTTAATCACTATAACGTGCACCCTCTCTTTGACCTTATTTTTTATAGTGGATGCATTAGTTCATCAGATAATTTTTTATTAGAACGAGCTGATGGGAGGCAGTGTACTGACAGCTTTGAAGTCTGACAGATGTGAGTTCAAATCCCGGCTCTAATACTTACCAGCAGTGTGACCTTGGCCAAGTTAATTCATCTTTCTATGTGTAAGTTTTTTCATTTGTATAGAGGGGATAATACCTCCTGCTTATCCTACAAGGAAGTTATGATTATCAAATGAATAATTGTATGATAACTTATTAAAACAGGACATAACACATAGTAAGCTCTCAACCAATGGTATCTGCTGTAGATAGAATAATTTCCATTCATATTATATCAGTCTCACCAAGAGCTCTTAATGCTAGAGGCAAAAACAGGGAGCGTTGCCTTTTTTCCCCTTACCCGACTTCAAACAGAATCTTTGAACGTAAAAAAAAAAAAAGAAGAAGAAGAATCATTGAACGTAGAGTTGACCCACCTGAGAAGAAACCGGCTATAGTTATGGACAGAGTTATTTATATATGAGTCTAAAATCACATTTTTATACTTTTGATTAATGAGAATAACAGAATCCCCCGGCACAGATATGACAGATATGATTATACAACTCCCTGGCAGAGAGGACAATTTTATTGAAAACTGAAATTGTATGACAGAGCAGATGCAGTGTTTTTCCAGAAATGCGACGTGCTGGTTAAATGTGGTTAAAGGCAGATGTGTAGAAGGTTTTTAAGTCAACGTTGTACAGTGAAAAGAGCAGGGACTTTGAGATGAAACAAACATGGAACTTGAATTCTTGGCCATATCACTTGATTGTTGTGAATCTCACTTCTATCATCTGTAAAACGTAGTTTAACTAAGTACTGGTGAATATTTTGTGAGTGTTACATAGAATATGAGTACATAATCTGGCACATAGTAGGCCCTTGAAAATGGTACTTATTGGTTAACCTCATATTTTTAGTGATTGTATTATTACTTTTATATGTACTGATAATATCAAACAAAGGTGAGATATCGAATTTCAAATGAGTTACATCCTAAAAGAGGAAAGCAATATTTTTTATGGATTTCTCCTCTGTGTTTTGGAATTGTATTCACAAAATACATCTGTTTGATAAGTGAGGCCATTTTCAGAACACTCACTGATTCAATGCATTTCTGAATCATAGCGGAGCATCCCTGGCCATTTGTCATGTCGGAATGATGGATATACACGTTCCAGTGATCCTGGGTAAAGGAGAAGAATGTGGCTTTTGCTCTATACATTTCTGCCTTTAATACCTTCCCTTTCAACATCTTCCTGTCGTCGCGGGGAGAGGAAGGAGAAGATGGTGCATGGAAATTGCTCTCTGCTATTGCTACTACTGCTGCTTTCAGAATGAATACACACACCCAAACTCAGAAGCCTATTGGCTGAGCATTCTTTCTGCCTTTTGAAGGCCTCAAAGACTTTCCTCAAGCCTTTGGAGCGACATCTGCTGATGTCCTCCCCACGGGAATCACTCTAGGCCCATCATACACTGGTCTCAACCTACCACTATAGCCCTGCCTCTCTTCTTGCCAGAGCAAACCAATTACCGTTCTCCAAACAACTCCCATGTTGTACTGTTTCTGCATCTTCGCTCGTGCTGTTTCTTTACCCAGACTTGAGAAGCTTTTCCCCTCATATCTCTCTGCTGAAAGTATATCATCTGTTCTGAGTTTATATAGTGTTCCCCTAAATTTCACGTCCACCTGGAACCTCAGAATGTGATCTCGTTTGGAAATAGGTGCTCTGCAGATGGAATTAGCTAAGATGAGGTCATACTGGATTAGGGTGGGCCCTAAATCTGAAGACCCGTGTCCTTATAAGAAGGTCGTGTGAAGACACAGACACACGCAGGGAAGAGGGCCATGTGAAGCTGGAGGCAGAGACTGGAGTGATGCGGCCACAAGCCAAGGACTGCTGGCCACCACCAGGGGCTAGGAAGCAGCCAGGAAAGATGCCTAGAGCCTTCAGGAGGAGAGTGGCCCTGCCAACACCTTGATTTCGAACTTCATCCTCCAGAGCTGTGAGAAAATAAATTTCTGTTGTTTTAAGCCACCCAGTTTGTGGTAATTTTCCATGGTAGCCCTAGGCAACCGTGACACCCTTTTTCAAGGTCAGGCTGAAGTATGACATCTTCCCAGGTCTCCTCAATTAGATGTAATTTCTCACTCTTCCTGACCTCTGTAGCAAGGCGGTACTACAAAGATCACAAACTTCGTTGCCAGGAAAATCTTGGCTCTAACCCTGGCCAGCTACTGACAGGATTTCTTCGTCTGTTCAACAGAGTTAATGATGCTTACCTAATAGGATTGTTGTATCATAAATATGATTCTCCCTCCCTTTCTTAATTGATTCACCCATTCTGCCTCATATCGCGATAATTTTGTAGTAAGGGCATAGTTCTGTTATTACTGGTTCCAGTGCTGTAGGGAGCATGGGTAGGCGTGTAGTTAACTGTGTATCACACAGGACAGAACGCAGTCCCCACCAATGGTAGAGACAAGCAGATTTCCAGGAGTCTACCGTTCCAAGTGGTGGGTGTTAGGAGTCCAGTGTTCTACACTGGGAGTTCCAGCCATAAGTCTGTCGATCGAGTTGTAAAAGATAAACAGGGAAGTCTGCTTTTAGCTCCTGAACGCTCCTGGTTGTAAGATCCAGGGTGGCTGTTGTTTCAGTGGCTAAATGTGGAGCAAGAATTTTGGAAAAGTAAGAGCCCTCTGCTGATTGCACAGCTCCTGTAGATGGCACTAGGACATCCTTACACTTGATAAATCCAAAAGTCTTTCACCTGGAAAGCTGGTCTCTCTTCCTCCAGGACACCGTCCGAAAAGGCCTCATCCCTGGAGAGTTTCTCTGTTTTTTCACTCCTGGAGTCTGGACTGCCAGGCCCAAGTCGGGAGCTCAGCGTGTGTTCCTCGTCCTGAGTTCTCTTTGACTGTCTGCACCCTCGGTCCCCACCCTCACCAAGCTTTTAAAAAAGGTCAAGAGTAATATCATCCCCTTACTTTTAGTCCATCATCTCCTTTTCCAGATATATCAGTTGAGAGCCTTTTTGTGAAATCACACGGAAGTGTTTTAGGCATTGGCTGGTATCCCGGTTAGCGTGGCAGAGTTAATAAACACAAACGCCTGCCCCCTCTGTCTGGTTAGCCCTTGTATTAGTTTGCTAGTCTGTCATTAAAAAAATACCACGGTGGCTTGAACAACATTCCTTTATTTCCTCACAGTTCTGGGGGCTAGAAGGCTAAGGTCAATGCATTAGCAGGGTTGATTTCATCCTGAGGCCTCTGTCCTTGGTTTGTAGACGGCCGTCTTCTCTCTCTGTCCTCACGTCGTCTTTCCTCTGTGTGAGTGCATATTTGTGTTCAAATTTTCTCTTCTCATAAGGACACCAGCCATACTGGATTAGGGCCTCACCCTAATAGCCTCATTTTACCTCAGTTACCTCTTTAAAGGCTTTATATCCAAATACAGTCACATTCTTAACAGGGGGTTAGGACTTGAACATATGAATTTTGGATGGACAGAAACCGTAAGCAGACCTGTAGTTGTCTTATGATCAAAATGCTTTGAAATCACTTTGTGATGAGCTTATTATTTAGCCTTGTTTCTCCAAACATCACATCTTCTACACGCTGAGACTTCAGGGTCATGGTATATACATAGAAATTACTCCAGCACAATTTACAGGTCTTCCTCGTCAGGAGAGGCAAACAATTGACAGAAGTTAGCGCTCGTGAACACCTACCATTGCATCACCACTGTAATGGGATGTTTAATTTACTCCTCACAATCACTCTGATGTGGAAATTAAGATTCAGAGGGGCTAAAGTGATTTGGTCAAAGGCACACAGCTAGTAAGTATCCTAGAGTTGAGATTTAACCATAAGCCCGTCTGATTTCAGAGCCATGCCCTTTCCACATGCATCCCTTATCTGGCTTTGAAAAACAAGTTTCCTCTTTCCCATTTCAAGCATGTTGCACTAAAATTAAAAAAAAACACAACTTTTGGACAGAGTTTCTAGAAGTTTACAGTCTTCATTTATTCATCCTTCTATTTATCATATACGCATACTTGACTGTGCTTTCTTTTTAGTGTTGCCTCACTAGCTGATTTTTTTTTTTAAAGCTTGCCATGCACATTGCACAACTGAAGAATTAGGAAATGGGGACAGCAAAGTGGTTAATTATAAATTGAAAAAGGAACTGGGGTGGGGGTGATGGTGCGGAGAGCCCTTTCCGCCATGCTGGTGTGACGAAGTGATTCAGATTTATCCTGTGGCCTCTGCGATCGAGCTCCACTTCACAGCGCATTGGCTTGCAGTACCAAAAACGGCCTGTTTATGCGTGGTGTTCCCTATGCAGTTTTGTTCCCAAAGTCTGAAAATGGTCAGAGATTATACAGGAAAAGTCAGGAGCGTCCCTGTTCTCCGGAAATTTCCTGTGATTGTGACATATTTTGTGATGCTATTTCTACCCAGTGAATGGTTCCGTTCCTAAGGATGAATTCTTTGCAGAGGAAGGGGCTGTTGGCAGTTCAAGTGAAAGATAAAATACATTTCAAAGGATTGCAGGGCCAGTTAAAAATGACGATGGCAGCGATAACAGCCATGCTTCCTACTGTTGAATTCTTTCTGGTTTACACGGACCTTCTATATCTCATTTGATTTTCACAAAAATATATTGAAGTGATCAGTCAGAGACTGTTATATCTACTATCCAGATGTGGAAAATGAGGTTCAAAGAGGTTAAATGTAGGCAGAGCAAACTCCCAGGTCTTTTGATCACCCCTGACTTTCTTGCTAAATTACTTTTTATAAGTCCAGCACACTGAGTTCATTCCCTTTCAACTGTTGAACATTTTGTCCTCCTGGAACAATTTATAAGTAGAATTGGGGCCATGAATAATTGCTTACTAGTTTCAACTGCCCAGTGGATGCCAATCAAGATACAGGGGTTCTTTTCTCTCCAGGCCGTGTGCAGCCAAACATTTACTAAATTCCGGCCATATTTCAGTCTTCCATCTAGTGCTCTTGCTGCTAATAACTCAACAAATAGCCACCATATATGGAATATTAGCCATTTGTCAGGTGCTGCCTTTGCCTGGTATCTGATCTTCGCAAGAACTCTGCAAGAGACGTATTACACCCACATTACAAATGGGGAAACTGAGGCTTGGAACTGTGAAGTAACTTTCCCAAGGTTACACAGAGAGTGAGCCGCAAAGCGAGCATTTGAAGTCATTGAATGTAGCTTCTGACCATTGCTTTTACTCACTCTGTCTCTTTAATTGGGAGAAGTCCGTTCCTAAGGAAATCGGTTGACGAAAATAAATACTAATCTCAGAAAAATGCAATGGAATATGTACCTGGAAGGTGAAATTGTCAACTTATCTGCATCATCTAATTAGGTAATAGTCTTCTAGAATTGTATGGGAAAGCTTATGATGTGAGCCAAGCCTCTCTGGGGGTAACCCACAATCACTGTGTGCGCACAGAGGATGCTTTCTTTGCTGCTTCTTGATACGAAACGATTTCTGACCTCCTATCTCTCTACCGCACCGAATCTGTTTTCTCCATTCCACGTATTAGTTTTGGTTCCTATGTAATCACTTAATTGAAAACATGCTCACCAATAGAAGTCTCAGTTCCTGGATGCTTTCCAGATGAAGGGTTCATCACTTCTGTTGGCAAGTGGTGTTGATAAGCGTCAGAATGAAGAGCCCTGGGTAGGTAGATCCTTTCTTCTAGGAATAGTCCCCTCTGTGCATGGAGCCAGCAGGAGCCCCGAACTGAACTGGCTTCCTTCAGACTCCACTGCCCGAATGATCTGTAGACATCTATCACTTCTGTTGCAAGCTGTAGTTTACCCTCTTCACAGGAGCTGGCAGAGGTCAGCATCTGTGCTGGGGGAGCAGAGCAGCAGCGCTTAGACAAATCATCTTCATGACTCCACATGCTTTTAGGACTTAGGACTTTGGTTGGGAAGGCTCAGTGCGTGTCCCGTGGACATCTCCTTGTGCAGCAGTGAAGAACGCCATTTTGGATGTAAAGATGGAGGGGGTGAAAGTCCAAGCCTTCTGTGACGCTGCAGGTCCATCCTGAGACTCTGTTTCGGAATACAGTTGGCTACCTTTCCCTGGGCTGTTCCTTGCGGGTGCACTCTGACTGCTCAGTGTGGGCTGCCTCTGTACACTTACTGCCTCATCTCAGCCCTCCCGCCACTTACAGGAGCCGCATCCTTAGAGCAATGGTGACCAGTAGCTTATGTGGGAGGTCACACTGGGCAAAGGAGAACTGTGCATATGGGATAAGTAGTGAACACTTTCAATACATGGGACCGGAAGGAAGGAAGGAAGGGACAGATGGTTTTCAAAATTAAAATGCTTTATTAATCCCATGGTGGTGGTAGGGTGTTGGGAAACGTTTATTCTTAAAATTCTAGATTACCCCTTTCCTGAATAGAATAATACCAGTGAGAAAATTGCCACTGCTTTTTAGCCACTGAAAAATGTAATATCTAAGCATATTTGAGAAGCAGCAACACAGAAGCTGCTTTTTAATCTTTCATCCTGTAATTAGCATGCCTGGCTCTAAGATGCAGCCTATGATCTATCGGCTACTCAGGAGTGTTTTAGAGGATTTTTGAGCTGGAAAGGCCCTTGGATATGATCTAGTCTAGTGGGTCCGAAAGTTTTCATCACCAAGGGCACCCTTAATTAATTTTCCCCTGCATCCTGCGTTTTAAAATGTCTGGCCCACTACGCAAAATACATTTATCACATCATAATTTCTTTTCCCATTGCCTGTTGCCCAGGGCCATTGAAAACCGCCAATTAGAGCATCTGGTCAGCATGAAATAATCAGTGTGACCCCCGTAAGCTTATAGAATTCCTTCCCAAAGCACAGGCACTCGTTGAGTTTCCCTGGGGTCTGCTAGATCTCAGGGATCTTTACAGTCCAGCTCCCTTAGGCTTATTGAAGTGTTAAAAGTAGCTCATAGACTCCCGTCATGACCTTCTTGTAATCCTTGTGGAGAGCCAGTCACCTTTTTCTCCTATGAGGACAGGTGAGGAGACTCGGATTTGGGAGCCCAAGTGACTGGCCCAAGGTCACACACGCCTTAATGGCAAGGAGGACCAGAACTCACGTCTCCTGTGTCTCCCTCCTCTTTCTTCACATCCTCAATTTTCATGTGCTTTGAGTCTAAGAGCTTAATTAATATTGTCTTGTATTCTTTGGTGACAAGGACTTTTCGATGAGGAGATGGGAAGGAGAAAACGGCAAATTATATTTGGGTAACTTTGAGGATGGCAGTGTTGGGTACAGACCTTTTGGATAACAGAAGGCATCACGGAAGCTGGAATGAGAGTATAGTTTTGTGGAAAGGGCCCAGGCTTAGGAGTCAAGAATACATGGGTTCCGTGTCTTCCTCTGCACTTAGTGGCTGTGTGACCCTAGGTCAGTTCCTTACTACCCTGAACTTAGGTGTCTGGCCCACGTAAGCATTCCCTAAGTATTTGTTTGCTGAATCAGTAGAATCAGGACAGTGGTGCTTACCTCATGGGGCTGTGTGTGGATTGCATGAAATGATGTAAATGGATTTCCTATAATGTGCCTAACACATAAGAGATGGAAAAAATAAAAATCCACCATGCATTCATTAAATAACCTGTAAAGTTATACTAATAACCAATTCTTAATTTTGAATTTGTGCCCAGCCTCCTTTCCGGGAATAATTTCAGGCATCTCGCTATAGACTATCTCAGGCACTGTTGCTCCTGAAAAGGTTCATTTAGACAGTCAAAGAGTATCCGTGTCATCCTGTACACACTGGCCCTGAGGGCTGAGAAGGCAGGCTGTTATTCTCAGCAGTGAGGTTCATTCTCCTCTTTTGCCTTCGTCCCTTTTCCAGTGATGGTCTTTGCTAAAATGATTAGAATTTGAATAAAAATACCCAAGGATGGCTCATTCCCAGTCCTTCTAGAGGGAGGGAAGATCCACTTAAGCTTTTGTTTCTTTCCTTCTTTTAGTCCCATGGCTCTGTGACTGTTGGATACTTTGTAGTTAACCAGGCCATTTTTGACAGATATACCTACTTCCCAGTAGGTCAGATAATAAAGCTTTAGCGGTGTGTTCTTTATGTGATTTTCATTGGAATCCATGTTTAGGAAACTTGGCAAGCTCATACTCTCTTAGCTCAGTGAAATGTTGAGACGGAGCCTTAACGGTAGGGCTTTGGTTGCCACATATGGCCCTATGTGTAGGGTGCCACTCACGTTGACAAGAATGAGTTGTGCACAGCCTAGAAGATGAGATGGCCAGACCCTGCTACACATCCCACATTTCGGGTCGCAGAAGGCCTCTGTAGCCCCTCATCACTGGCCGTGGGCTGTGAGGGTGAGGCAGTAACATCCTCATGCACAGCTCCGGAGCCCACTTTGATGCCCCGGAGAGGACCAGGTGGCCTAGTCTTTGATCACCACTCCCCTCTCCTGCCCCGGATAGCGCAACAAAAACACCCCACCAAAACCCACAAACCAGCCCCCCCAAAAAAACGCGTAGTGTGATTATTATGGAGGGTTTAGAGTCAGTAGGAGAGAGCAGGTGAGATTTACTGCGCCCCCCCCCCCCCCGGAATTTTAGGTGTAGAGTTGATAGAAATTTCATGAGCAGAGTAGAATCTTGGCTGGTCTAATGTTTGCAGAAACTGCTTGTCAGGCTCAAATGAAAATTTTTCATCTTGTAAATGGCCTAGAGCAATCTCGAAGATGAAAAGTTGTATGTTGCAAGGCAGAACAAACAAACCAAATACTTGAAGAGCACCATGTCCAAGGAACCAGTATAATGAGAATTTCCCCGGTTTTGTTTTCCTTGCAGTATCTTGGGGCTTTTTTTCCCTTGTGAACTAAGGAGATGGAAAGTACCTTTGAGTCCAGTTAAGAATGGATTCTTAATTAACTGTCCAGAGATTTGTCTTGTGAGGTCAAATTCTGAGTCGGTTCTTTCTGTGGATAGGAAGAATTAGCTCTGTAACAAGCAAACAAAAGGTTATATTTCTTCTTACTGGCTTTTCTGAGGAAGCCAGGGGAGGAGAGGGCACCAAAGAGGACATTATCTCACTGCTCAAATGACCGGGTGTTTTGGACCCAGCTGAGTCATAGCTGACCTCAGGTCAAGGCTTCCAGGCTGCCTCCAAACTGTCCCTTTCTTTGTCAGATTGTTATGTACGGGTGTGTGTGTGTGTGTGTGTGTGTGATCATACTCCTGCCTTGGCCTTTTGGGAGGCACCCTTCCCAGTGGAGTTAGCACGCTACTTATTAACTCGGGCAGGCGTTTTGCTCCCAAGGAGAGAGTGCAGGAGAGGGGGCCTGGGCTCTGGGGTCTTAGCTCGGACATTTATTACATATATGCCTTGGGGCCAATGGCTTAGCCTCAGCTGGCTTGTCTAAGAAATGCAGAGAATAATAATACCAACTTCCAAGGGTTGTTTCATGGCTCAAATGAGATATTCCACGTAAAGACCCTTCTCGCCATGCCAGGGATATAAGGAAGTAGCTGCTCAGTGAAAGATAGATGAGAATCCGCAGGGTTTTGCAGGATAAGGATTGCCTGGGCTTGGAGACTATTTCTTTGAATGCCGCACTAGTGAGGAGACCTCATCTTCTGGGCCAGTGAGTTACTCGGGGAAGAATCCTGACACACGGCTACCGGATGCAGGTTGAAGTGCTGTCTGGTGCTCCTTAGTTTGGGGCATTGGTATCAAGGGACTCCCTGTGAAAGAGGCCTGAGTATAGATACAGAGTGGAGAGGGCCCTCAGACACGTGCAGAGCAGCAAAAGTGCCACTTTTTCAGAGGAATGAGAGGTCATAGGTAGAACCCAATCTGGCCATGAGTTTGGGGAGCAGGGACTTGTCAGCTGAATGCCATCCTGTGAGGTTCGAGAACTTTCTTTCTGGACCATGCTGAGGATTTGCAATTTGTGAAACATGAAGCAGCATCTGTGGTTTCTTGCTTTTAGCAGATGAATAAAGGGGGAGGTCTTTTCACTGAAGTGCTGCTCTGGGCCAGTTGACCTATGGCTTGGTTTCCATAAATACATTTTCACTAGCAGCTTCGGCAATGCCAACAGGAGGCCAGGCTAGTTCCAGATTCGTTATTTCCTGGCACTGTCTCAACCAAGCATGAAAATCTTCATCAGATTTTTGGGCTTTGTTTGGGGAAATGGCTTTAAATACCAGCTTTTCTTCGAGCCCTTTAAAAGCAAAGTAGAATTAAAATTACACTTAAACCCAATCCCCCTGAGGACGGGGAAACCTCTGCCTATGCCTCTCAAGGCCTGGTGGACAAGCTTCTCATCAGAGCCTCTCTGGCATTTCCCTTGCTCTGAAGTCCAGCCCACAGGAGGAGCGGGGTAGAAAAGACTGCATTGCAATCTTCCCTAAGCATCTAGGTTTAGGGCCTAATTTGTAAATAGACAGTTTCTTGGAAGTACATCAAGGTCAGCCTCAAATCAGAACATCTCTTGGGGAGAAATCTGTATTTAGATGTTTCATTTAAAAATTCATCATCGAATAACAGAGTATTTTGTTGCAGCTCCTACTTGATACGTTCCAAATTCTCCCTAACTCGTTTTTGATTACAGTGATGTCATTAATAGTGGATGGAGTGGAGAGGACAAGATTGTGCCAGGGCCTCAGCGGCGGACAGAGGGCGGCACAGGCAGACAAGTCCTGGCTCCCTGGGACTGCCGAAGCCAGCGACTCTCAGGCTAAGAGCTTACCTCCCTTTTCTGGATGCCTGTTATTTGCATCCTAGAACTGCTGTGATTTGGCCAGGAGAAAGGCCTTTTTAAGTAGTGGGCAGGAAATGAACTACTGAAAAGGTATTTGGCAAGCAGATTGTTTCCCCCGAAGGTTGGAAGAAGTGTCTGTACTGACAGCCAACACTTTCCCCATTCTCTCCTCATCCCATTCCAGTCATCCCTCCATTGAGACTACTCTTGTCAAGGTCGCCAGTGACCTCCTGTGTGGCCCAGTAAAATGGTCTTCTCTTTCCTCATCTCATTGGATCTCTTAATCGCATCCATGATTGACTGCTCTCTTGTTTTGGCTTAGTTGATTTCGCGTTCTCCTGCTTCTCCTTCCTCACCGGCTACTCCTTCTCGGCCTCCTTTACTGGCTTATCCTCCTCTGAGCAATCGCTAAATGGTAGGACCCTTGGCGCTTGCTTCTGGCCTTTCTCCTCTTCTCCATCCCTGTATACCCTGCCCTGGTGATCTCATCTATTGGTGCTTTGACGTTTTGTGCAGTTGACGGCCATATTTCTTCCTCCAGTCCTCATCTCTTCTCCCAGATGTGTTGTGCTAAATATTCTGTCTAAAGCAGAAGACTGAAGTAGGGCTGCCTGTGAGGCACACTGATGGTTTAATGGCCTTTTCTTTTTCTCCTTGGCCTTTGAGTTCCCATTTCTAGATCATTCACCTAGAGGGACTCTTTCAACAAACATTAACAGATTATCTACACTGTGTCAGACACAGTGCTAGCTGCTGTAGAAATTGGGGGTTGGGGGAGAGCCAGTTGCAGTGCACTGGGCTATGTGTATGCATGGATGGTAGAGAAGTGTGTGTTCATCCATGCAGTCATTAGTATGTACATCTTCCTTGCAGATATTCATTTGGCAAATATTAACTGGGATCTTTCAGTGCACCAGGTGCTATGCTGTGTAAGCCTGTCACACCAGTTATGTAAGAGGACCAATCGAGAGAGATGGCCTGGCTTTACAGGGAGGTGTTCTCTTAGGCAGAGAAAAAAAAAAGCCAAAGTCACCCTCATTCTCACCTCCACCCCATAGGAAGTGCTTAATTAATATTGGTTGAATGAATGAATGAATGTATTATAGTGTAAGCAGGAGTTAGCCAGAATCTGTGCTGGCTAGCCATTAGGCAAGCCACTAGGGCTGGAGAGATGAATGATACCAGGTCCCTGCCGTCAAGGAGCTCAGGTCACAGTCTAATGCAAGAGATTGAAATGTTAACAAGTCAATGCCACTGGTGGTGTCACTGTTATAATAACAGCTAATGCTTCTTGAGCCCTTATGTCCAGGTAATACTTCATGGGAATTAAGTATTCAAGTATTATGTCCAGGTAATACTTCATGGGAATTATCCCCTTTAATCTTTACAATAACTCTATGTGAGATCTTTGATTAGTCCCCACTTTTCAGATGAAGAAACCATCACAGTGAGGTTAAATTTTTTAAAAAAGGGACAAAGGCAAGATCCAGAACAGGCCAATGGGCTCTAAAACTTGGGCTCTTAAGTGCTGTTGACATTGTCTTTGGGTCTGGGCTGAAGCTTGAGGGAATTTTGGCAAGCATCAGTAAGATCACTGTGGGAGAGCTCTTTTTGTGCAAAGAGAGGGAGCCCAGGGATGGAGTTGTAGGGAGAAGTAGTAGAATGTAGTAGGCTTAATGGTCCACGTAGCACACCCTGTGCAGACTGTGGGGCCTTATGTCCAAAAGATGATTGAGCCTGAGTAAGAATTTTGAGATGATTCATCTCTGCTCAGATGCCACAGTGGGACCTTGGCATCACCCAGTATGTGGCCCTGTCTGTGGCCCTAAGGATCCATAAGGGACCCAGGAGAAGCAGTGGAGAGATTCAGTCTTCACAAGTATTTCTTGAACCCTCTGCCCAGCCGGGCTGTACACTTGCAGATGGAAGCAGCAGGGCCTGCAAGTGTGGCTGAGGCAGATTCAGGTGAAACACACACCACATAGGTTCCATTTGTCTCAGTGATGTGACACTGTTAAAAAAGGACAAAGCTATGGTGACGTAGATCAAAGCAGTTGTCAGGAATTAGGAGTTAGGCAGGCCAGTAGCACGAGCAGGGAGTGTTTTGGAGTGACAGATCGTGTAGATCGTGGTGGTATTTCCCTGAATCTATACATGTGTTAAAACTCATAGAACCGTACACCAAGAAAAGTCAGGTTTACTGTATGTTAATTTTTAAAAGCAAAATTTCAGAAAGAGCCAAGGCCACCTACATAGTTTTTATTTCTCATCTCTTAGTTCCTGCACAGAAACACGGGCACTTATAGCCTTTGATGACTTGGCAGGGCTGGAAGAAGGCTAATAAGGAAGACTGCTTGAACTTGGCCCTTGATTCTTTTTCAGTCATGAGAAGCTAATTTATCCTCCCATGTACCATCTCTGTTGTTAAGCTACCGAATGCCCTTATTTGGAAGATGCCACATAGGCAACGTGGGATGACGCGTGATGCTGGGGCACGCTCCAGGGAAGTAGTGTGAAAAGAGCATCGTTGCCCAAGTTGGAGCCCACGATCCTCAAATGCTCCCCTTTGCAGCTTTTTCTCAGTGTCAGATGTGACTTCAGTTCCTGTTAGTACTTGCAGCCCAGAGCAGGCAGACCTTGACTTCCATAGGCCCTGACCCCTCGGGAGGGGTCACCCACCAAGCTTTCTGCAAAGATTAATGACTCTGGAACCTTCAGTTCAGGTGCTCTAGGGCAGAAGGAGCACTCGTTTCTACCAGACTGGGGAGCTGTCCTTTTCCCCTCTCCCTCTCTTGTTTCTTGTCCTGAAGTCCTTAGTCCAGAGCAGGAGGAAAGAGAGGGAATGATTTGTCACCAATTATACTGTAACTGGACTAGCTTCGGTAATATGCATAGTATTTTTTCCAAGCTCCTCCCCTTACTGGTTGTTGCACTTTTGGCAAGGCACTTAACCTTCTTTGATTCTTTCCTCATCTGGGACATGTGGATAACAATATCTTCCTTGCATAACTTCCAGACAGACCGTTTGGGTCAAATGTCAAAGTGCTGGGCACATTCGTATGATGATAAGGATGAGTTTAGTAGGAGTTATGCTGGACTAGCTTGGACACCTAC
Source organism: Leucopleurus acutus (assembly GCF_964270905.1). NCBI lineage: Eukaryota > Metazoa > Chordata > Mammalia > Artiodactyla > Delphinidae > Leucopleurus > Leucopleurus acutus. The sequence goes on along the minus strand of NC_139148.1, from coordinate 119,068,648 downwards.
CATTTCTTCCCTTGGGATTGCGTGTTGTGATTTCCAACCTACTAAGCCACCCAGTGGTGGACACAGTTTTGAAACCTAGAGCACATTTCATCCAGTTGATTTTCAAAGCCGTGAGCAGAGAGCCACGCTCCGTGAGCAAAGCACTTTTGAAAGAAAATACAAATTCCCATCAAGGTGTTCTGACATGTTAGACAGGATGCCGAATTGTTACTGTGCTACGGAATAATTAGGCAGCATTGAAAAGTAGTTTCTATCACGACAGCAATTCATTTGTGCTTACCTGCAGTCACGCCAAGCATTTCCTGAGGTGTGGTCATTTGGGGGCAGAACAACCAGGCTTCTTCATCCCTATCAACTTTTTGAGGAGAAGGCATCCCCTCCTGTGACTATGGGCCCACTCTCTCCTCTCCTCCGAACTCCCATGACATTTTGCTGGGACCACCCTTACAGCTGTTGCTGTATTTTTCTTATGGCATCATTGCTCCTCTATTTGCCGCATCCCTGATTGGTCTAGAAGCCCTTCCAGGGTGAGCACTATGAGTGTGTAGTGCCTTGTGCGTGGCTGGTATCTGGGATTTAGCTCTTGAGTTGAAAGTTAAAAGGGGTTACATTGAATTCTAAGAAAACAGTGGCTTTTTTTTCATTTAGGAAAGCAAAACTACATGTGTTGATTACAGAAAATTTTGAAATATTGATTAGCAAAACAGAGAAAATGAACATCAGCTATGATCCACCACTTAGGTCAACAGGTTCATCACTTAATCCAGCTTCCTGTGTGTGTACAGTTACTATGGTTGACGCTGTGAATCTCAAGGTGATATGGCGTGGCCTGTGCCCTCAACCACCTCACAGACTGGTGGGGAAGACAGATACACGAGCCTCATCCTGCAGGCATTTGGGAGCCAGTACAAGTTTTGAGCAGGACACTGATGAGACGAAAATATTTAAGGGATATTTATCCGACAGCAGTACGCAGGATGGTGTGAAGAAAGCGAGGCCTAAAGCATAGAGGCCAGCGAGGAAGCCATCGCTAAGAGGCCACACATGTGCTGTTTGGCCTGAAGATTAAGATGATGTCACTCAACCAGAGTGACCTCCTTCCCGATTTACTCACCCTGGGGGCTTCCAAGAGTGAGACTTAGAGGGTAGCCTTGCCCCATTCACATTGACTGAGCACCAAGAGCCTGAAGGAGCCCCGCATTGTAAGGGCGGCAGGCAACGCTTTCTCTCTCTCTCTCTCTGACTGGCTGAGCTCCCAGGCCACACCGCAGAACCTGAGTCCTGGGGGGGACTTTTCTTTCACCCGCAAGGCAGCCACTGGGGATCCATGTTAAGAAATGTCTTGGAGAATCTTCCCCAAGTCTACCCCTGTGACTCTCCAAGAAATGGAGATTTTCTAGATTTTAAATTTAGAATTCCCTGGCTGTCCAGTGGTTTGGACTCTGTATTTTCACTGCCGAGGGCGTGGGTTTGGTCCCCGGTCAGGGAACTAGGATCCTGCGGGCCGTGTGGTGCGACCAGAGGAAAAAAAAAAAAAAAGAAATTTAGATTTTCTTAAAAATCAGGATGCTGCTGGTCAGGATGGTATAGACCCAAAGACATTTCAAGCTAGAAGAGCCGTGGAGACCTGTCATTCTATAGACGAGTTAAGGAGACCCGGAAACGTCATACTTGCCCAAGGTCTTGGTATCGTGAGTAGGTGGCAAAGGTGGGCCTCAAATTTTACTCCCGACTCCTTCTACCACGACCCGGCCACTAAATGCAAGTTGCTTCCAGGCTGGAGAAGATGGCGGAGCCTCTGCAAACCAAGGCCTTTAGAGCTGGGGGACCAGCAACAAAGCCCAGACTCGAGGGACTCTGGTTGATGGTCACCCACACAGTGCTGCGATTTCAAAACAACCAGGAAGCAAACAAACTCAAAACTTAACACAAGCAAACACATTACACTCCTTTTAGACATTTTTCCCCCCTTCTATCTTGTGCTGGAGTTATTTTTCAGTTTATTTCAGGAAAGGGGTTTGGTTTTAATGGCACCGTAAACTGGGATCTGGGATGGAAGGCTGGGATTAGTGGGCTTGTTTTGCTGTAAAAGGTACTAACCTCTTCTGGCTTTATAGCTCGTACCGCTTATCTTCGAGACCATATCTAGGCTTAAAGGGCCACTGTTGGGAGTGACAAGTATACCATTGGAACCAATCTCAGGAACAGTAAATGGCTAAAGCCTGCCTTCAGGAGGGGTGTGAGCTACCCTAAATTCCATAGAGGAGTGACCTTTTTGATGAGGGGGGTAGTTTGCTGCTGGTTTTTCAATCCATGTGTACCTAAGCTCTTAGGAAATGGACTTGGGATAACAGGAGCTACATTTCTTAGAAACTGAGCTCTGGTCATTCTTTCCTATTCATATGCTTGTTTGTTTTTATTTGAGCCCACAAACTTATTTCTGAATGCTGCAAATCACCCTTTGTCAGGCTCTTACTAGACAAATACATTTAGGGTCCGCTTGAGGAGAAGTACACCCTGAGTTTTTGGAAACAGTGAATTCTCCTGTCTCTGTATCCTTGGGTAAAACTGGAAACACGAAGGCTTTTGTGTATCGATTTACAGAGCTGATGACTCTATTCAGATGTAGCTACCTTAGGTCTGTTGGAGGCCTGGAGCCGTTTGGCGATAGAGAATTGTTTTCACGTTTGGAAGAAAACTCAGCCCCAAAACGAGACAATGTGACACGTTCTTGTTTATTTAACATCTTTATTGGAGTATAATTGTTTTACAATGGTGTGTTAGTTTCTGCAGTATAACAAAAGAGAATCAGCTATATGTATACATATATCCCCATATCCCCTCCCTCTGCGTCTCCCTCCCTATCCCACCCCTCTAGGTGGTCACAAAGCACCGAGCTGATCTCCCTGTGCTATGGGGCTGCTTCCCACTAGCTATCTACTTTACATGTTCTATTTGTAATGAGTGTATTTTCCTGTTTCAGCTTAGAGGTGTTGGTTCATCATTTTGATTCTTGACAAAGGATTCTGCTGCGACTTTCAACTCCCTGGTGGGTTAGAGTTTCACAAAAACATCTGCACTAAAGCAAAGGGATTCATGCTGTCCTAGACAGTGTTCGCTAGAAGGTTGCTCCATAAACAGCTGTAACCAGCAGCATGCCTGTCAGTCTCTGCTCTCAGTTGTAGACAGGCCTGTAGCCCTCACTGCTGGCTGGGGAAAAATTAACAGTTATTAAAAAAGAGTCCTTTTCTATCAGTAAGGAACCAAGTGTACTATAGCAAATGGACTGTATCCAGTGCTCAGGTATTTCTTCTAGTATCTTCCACAGCACGTACTCACTATTGCTAAGCATTGTGGGTAATTAGGGAGCAAATAGCCCCAAAGATTGGCCTTGAGGGAAAAGAAAACATGACTGGAATTCTGATTATGGTAGAACATCCTTTTTGACTTACAGTTCATAAGAAATTTAAGAGAAGCGATCTTAGAGGGGGTTTTCCCCTTCATTTCAACTGTCCTTTCTTTTCATTTTTCATCTCCTGCAGACAACCAGTTATTACGTGGAGGATATGTATGTACCTCGGTGACCCAAGTTGCTAGAGATACATCAAGTGCTTCATCCCAGAGCAGTTGAGGGAGGTTTGGGGGTATCTCCGCAGCCCTTGACTTTTCAAGTTCAATAATAAATCTGTTTGGTCCAGTTGTGGTACACGAGCAGCCCGGGCTTATTTGTTATCGTCTCTACTAAGCTGCTGAGATAAGTGCCTGGGGAGGCTGATTTAGCAAGTGGAAGCGTGTCGTGTTTTAGTGTAGGTTCTTAGGTTCATGAAGAAAAATGATGCTTGGCAAATGACTATTTTTGACTTTAAAGATGAAACAAAGATAAAAAGACTTTCAGATCTGTCCTCCTAAGTAGCAGCGGAATGTTTTGTTCATATATCTTCATTCCTGCCTTTTCTCTGGATGCAGAGAATTCTTTTTTTTTTAATTTTATTGATTTTTTTTTTTTTTTTTTGGTGGTACGCGGGCCTCTCACTGTTGTGGCTCTCCTGTTGCGGAGCACAGGTTCCGCATGTGCAGGCTCAGCGGCCATGGCTCACGGGCCCAGCCGCTCCACCGCATGTGGGATCTTACCGGACCGGGGCACGAACCCGTGTCCCCTGCATCGGCAGGCGGACTCTCAACCACTGCACCACCAGGGAAGCCCTCTTCCTAATAGTTTTAATATAGCATTCTCATTTTGTTAAGCATGATAGCTTTTTTAAAACCAAAGCTTCAAGAGACCGCTCTATTAAGTTAGTATGTGGGAGAGAGCTATAGCTTAAAAGTCCTCTTAACCGTATCTTCTTTTGTTTTATTTTATTTTATTTTTTTTTTTTTTGGTACGCGGGCCTCTCACTGTTGTGACCTCTCCTGTTGCAGAGCACAGGCTCCGGACGCGCAGGCTCAGCGGCCATGGCTCACGGGCCCAGCCGCTCCACCGCATGTGGGATCTTCCCAGACCGGGGCACGAGCCCGTGTCCCCCTCATCGGCAGGCGGACTCTCAACCACTGTGCCACCAGGGAAGCCGTCTTTTTTTTTTAATTTTTAAATTATTTTATTGGAGTACAGTTGCAGATCTGCAATTTATCCCTCCCTTGGTGAAGTCTTTTGAGGGGGAAATTTGCCCCATCCGGAGAGCAGTATGTTTTCCATTCTATATGCATTTTACTATCCATTACCTTGTTTCTGTTAACATTAAAATAAACAAAACCCTACAACCTAAATTTTGCTTTTTCGATATAACTGAACACAGTAGTTTTTAGTTGAATTCAGGCAGCTTTCAGATAGAAACATTATTGTATTATGGCACAAATGCAGTAGAAAAAAAAAATCTAAACACCCTAGCACAACACATGTTTCACTGGGTACTTGACAGATATGTTGGCCTCAAAGTAAACAAGCTATATTCTCTCAGACTCGATGAAGCTCATTAACTCTTTCAGGCCACTTGCTGCTAGGCACCCAGTACCCTGCTGGCTTGAAGCCGTGGCTTTGAAGACTATTAGTTTCCTGCCAAAGACTGGCTGAGAGACAGAAAAAGGCAAATTTAGAACACATGCTGCATTTGTTAGGCAAATATTTATTTAGCGTCTGCTGTGAGCAAAAACAGTGGTAGGGACTGGAAGTACAGTGAGAAGTGGAAGGCAGGTAGCCCCTGCCTTCAAAGAGCTTACAAGCTGTTGAGAAGATTGAACACACAGATACACAGACGCGCGCTCGCGCGCGCATATGTGCACGCACACAGCTAACACAGGGAAATAAGAGTTCATGACAGTGTATGACCGAGGACGACGGTGAATCGTGTGGACCACGGTTGCTGTAGAGGAGTTTAAGGAAAGGAGGTCATCGCTGTGAACTCAAGGAGCCAGGGAAATTGGAGCTTGAACTTGACTAAGGAGAACGGGGAGAACATTGTAAGCACAAAGAGGAGGGAGTCATGATGTTGCCCAACTAAGGCAACTACTTGTTGAGGGCCTCTTACTTGGTCAGTGTCAGGGGCAAAGAGAAGAATAAGTCAAGCATCATCTAGGCTATCATGGAGGTTATCCTTTAGGCTGAAGACAATTCTTTTAATTATATTTTACTAGCTGAGTTATTACAGAAGTGCAAAGTGCTGTAAATAAGTTGAGAATCCATTTGAACTGCCTAAATAAGAGGCAATCAGATTGGAGGAGTCTGTGAGTACAACCTGCCCTGAGTCGTGTGGCGGGATCCAGGAACGGGTAGGTCAAGAGCTAAGATTACTTGTTCCATCATCTTGGGTCATATAGGCACTCATCCCGGCTTCTAAGACTGATTCAAGTTTATCTCTTCTCTCCTTTTCCCCACACGAAACACAAACACACACACACACACACACACGAGTTTTTTGTTTGTTTGTTTTCTTTTTTCTACTTTCACACACTTAATGGCCACATCAGCCTCAGCTTTAAATCCACTTCCTAGTTCAAGGATCCAACGGAGATGGACCAGAATTCCTGTGTTCCATTGCCACATTGGCCATTCTGATCCAATCAGCTATGCCTCATGGGTTAAGTCATCATGGCTTTGAGAAGAGAGAAAGACAAATAAATGATTGTCATTTCAGGTACAGACAGCCATTGTTGAGAGAAAGGGGAAAAGCCCAAGCAGAGGCTTAAACACAAACAGTGGGGAGCCTGGTATCACTGAAAACCAGGCTCACTGTGGTGAGAATGTAGACTGGAAAGGTCAGTAGTGTGGGCCTGTGTTTTAGGAGATCGTTTCAGGTATGGAAGAGGAAGTCTTCGGGTCTCATTGGTATTGAGGTACATTCTGACTGCCCAACTCGTAGAGAAACAGTAGAGAAAATTCCTGCCCTGGATGGGGGCTCGTGGGAGTGGAATAAGCGTTTTCTGAGACTGGGTTTTTGATTTGAAGCTCCTGCGGATTCCTCTGTGAGAGGAGCTTTGGTGATTTATTTCCCTCTCCTCTGGAGATTGTGCTGCCCTCTGGGGATCAGGAGACTCCTGGGAGGTGAGGGCACCCCGGGCCTGGCCTGGCTTCCTGAGAGCTCCATGTTAAACGCCTTCCCACAAGACGACTGTGTCCTTCAAAGGCAGAAATGGAAGAGATTCAAAAATCTCCTCCAACTCCCCCCTCTCTAGATGGAATGCAATATACATGTGTAATACACAAGCCCCTTTTCTTGGAGGAACCCCCAACCCCCCAGATAAGGTCAATGTTTTAATAATGCCTATCGCCCATCTCAGAATATTTAAATTATTTATTTTTTAGAAAGTTATAAAATATCCATTTATAAACATTTAATATAGAAGTCAGAATATTTGCTTATCATGGGAGAGTCCATAAAGTACACAAAGTGCCCGTCACACTAAACACCCAAAGAAGATCAAGTTGGCCTTTTGTTGTCATTCTTCCCAATGTTTGATACATGTTGTATATATTTAAAAGAAAATTAAAACAATGTGGTACATACAGTTTTGTATCCATTTTTTCCCCTTAGCATTATATAATGAGCATTTCCCCGTATTAGTAAATATTCCTAGTGGTTATATAGTTATACAGAAATATATTTTAAGTATTCACTTAGTTGGGCAAATTTAATTGTCAGCTTCCCCCCTTCCCAAATAACAATGCAAATAAATATCTTTGTGTGTAAACATTTGACCCCTTCTCTGTTTCCTCACTCCAGCTTTCCAGAATTTAAATTACTAGGGGAAAGGGTATGAAATTTTAGGCTCTTGTTACAGAGTTCCAAATGGCTTGCTACAAAGAGTGTACCAATATATACACATCCACAGGCAGTACATGAGGGAGGTTGACTAGTCCGTCCTCTCCGGTGCTAAGTAATAGCATGGCTTGTAATCCGTATCGGCTGGAGAGCTGGAAGGCTCCTCTAGGTCAGGGCCCATGACATTAACTTCTTTTATGGCGCTCAACACCTATCAGGCACAATACGCATGTTTGTTGAATAAGCCACCGCCAACAGGGAAGGTGGTAAGATCCATTAGGGTGGCACGTGCTTTGCTCCAGGTCTGTGGGGACGTCACGACAAAATTAATTCAAGCCTGTGTAGGAGGAAGTAGTGGAGAGATGGGATTGAGAAGTGAAGGGCTAGGGAACGAGGATGCTGTTAAATGCTTTGGAACTTAATATCAGCAAATCGGGTCAGGGAGAGGAAGATGTTAAAGATACAGTGTAGTCTACTCCATGCAGCAAAGCGCAGGGAACTGCAGAATACACTGTGCATTGAGTGCTTATGTGACCCAGGATGATGGAACAAGTAATTTTAGCTCTTGACCTACCCGTTCCTGGATCCCGCCACACGACCCAGGGCAGGTTGTACTCACAGATTCCTCCAATCTAGTTGCCCCTTTTATTTTAGGCAGTTCAAATGGATTCTCAACTGATTTACAGCACTTTGCACATTTGTAAATGAGGATCCCCTGGGCCTGGGATTAAGTAAGAACTGGATAGGTGACAGGGAGGTCAGCTTGCAATAATAAAAGCCATCTTTTTATATTCCTTCCTTCCTTTATTCAGTCATGCATTAACGAATAGTTTTTGAATCGGCACTATTTTCCTAGTGGGGATGCAGCTATGAACATAGTGTTGCAGCTCCTGTTCTGGTACTTCGTTCAAATGCATTAGGTGTGGAAGTTGCTACAGGGTTTTGCACTCTGGGCCTAAAGGAATCATCTTGGCTTTCTAAGAGGCTGACTGGGCAAGACTCACTCTTCTCTGGCCACAAAGGCCTTCTTGCTGCTCTTCAAATAGGCTAGGCTCCCATCTCAGGGCCTTTGCACTGGCTGTTCCTTCAGTGTCGAATGGGCCTTTCTCAGATACCCACTGGACCAGATCGTTCACCTCATTCGGGTCTTTGCTCATCTCTTACAACATCAATGAGGCCTACATTGACCACCCCATTTAATTTATTAAATTTATTATTTATTTAAAATCCCCAACTCTGACACTCCTGCTCCCCCTTATTCTGCCCACATTTCCCCCTTTTCATCAAATTATACTATACTTTTTATTAAATTTTATAATATACTGATTTATCATGCTGATTCTTTATTGTCTGCCCCTCCCCACTTTTTCATGAAAGCAAGGATCTTCGTCTGTTTTGGTCATGCTATATTGCTGGAGCCTAAAACAGTGTCTTGCACATACAGTAGGGGAGCATTATATGTTTGTGGAATGAAAAACTGATCATGTGATTGGCAGCCTGACGTTGAAGAGCATGTTCAGAAGAGCAAGGCAGAAAATCCCCCATCCCCTGGGTTGTGGGCGCCAGGTTGAAGTCTGAAGAAACACCTTACTCCATTCCTTGGGGATGGTGGTGAGATCAGCCGGAGGGATAGGACAGCATCATGGGGAGAATTTGGGTTTAGAGTGTCCTGGGCCTCTTTGTCATGGTAACAGTAATGCAGGCCAGCATCTCAGAGCTCTTAAAGTGAAGGACCTCATCCAAATGTTGAGACCAGATTTCCACGGCTGCTGCTACTGCTGTGACTACAGTCTCAGCCCCTCCTTGACCACCTCCCCCTCTGATCTGTGGTCTCAGCAAACAGATGCTTACTGCCGCATACAATCTGCAGGACATGTCCCATAGCCCAACTCAGCCCTGCCTTCAACACCAGGACAAAAGAGGATTATAAGAAGACGATTCACTGCGGGTAGACTCTTTGGGAAGTAGTGCCACAGCCTCAGTATGGGCAGCTGAGGGGATAGGGAAGGTGGGGGAATTTCTAAGCAAGTTTGGGATTTTTTTAAATTAATTAATTAATTTTTATTTATTTATCTTTGGCTGTGTTGGGTCTTCGTTGCTGCGTGCGGGCTTTCTCTAGTTGCGACGAGCGGGGGCTACTCTTCAATGCGGTGTGCAGGCTTCTCATTGTGCTGGCTTCTCTTGTTGCGGAGCGCAGGCTTCAGTAGTTGTGGCACGTGGGCTCAGTAGTTGTGGCCCGTGGGCTTAGTTGCTCCACGGCATGTGGGATCTTCCCGGACCAGGACTCGAACCCGTGTCCCTTGCATTGGCAGGCGTATTCTTAACCACTGTGCCACAGGGAAGTCCACAAGTTTGGGATTTTTTTATTGAATCTAGGGGCTGTTACCCATCCCCTTTAGGGTGTGGGGAATGGGCTGCAGAGAGAACCACAGCTGGTTTGTGCTGAGTCATCCACTTGTATTTGTACTTTGCCTTCCATGGAGGAATCCAAGGTTGTTCTACAGTGACTTGGTTAAAATTAGCACTGTCAGAGAGCTCCTTAAAGAGTCTTGTGAAAAGTCTTCCAAAATAAATCAACATGGGGTTTAGTCATCCCCTTTGCTTCTTTCTTCAACTGGAAATGGTTTTAATGGGAAGATGAGCCAGTAAGATCTTTGTGGTTGCCATATTTGAAGATACTGGTTATGATAAGGTAGGGGGATAAGGTAGAAAGGGTCAGATAGGGGTAGAGGGTCAAAGGCCAGCTGTGTCACTAACTTGCTGTGTGACCTTCTATGGGTTCCATAACCTCTCTGATTTTCATGTGTCTCATATGTAAAAGGTGGGGCTAACAGCACCTCCTTCGCCACGAGTCACTAGATGTGTAATTAAGTGAAATAATGTATATGAAGCATACTTTTTGTTTGTTTGTTTTGTTTTTTTTTTTGCGGTACGCGGGCCTCTCAGTGTTGTGGCCTCTCCCGTTGCAGAGCACAGGCTCCGGACGCGCAAGCTCAGCGGCCATGGCTCACGGGCTTAGTTGCTCCGCGGCATGTGGGATCTTCCCGGACCGGGGCACGAACCCGCGTCCCCTGCATCGGCAGGCGGACCCTCAACCACTGCGCCACCAGAGAAGCCCCTATGAAACATACTTTTAGGTATATATAGGCCCTGAACAAATAGGAACAGAATGATAATGGTAACTGCTTTCCATATATCCTTCAAATAACTATGTCCCAGACCAAGCTCATCACTCCCTCCCCTTCTGTTCTCGTTGAGAACTGCTGCTTTCTTGACTTCCCTGTAGCTCTCAGGGAGCAGCGTTCGTTCAGAATCCTTGATGGCTAATCTCTTCCTGTCCATTACCACTTCCGATACTCCGGTTCTGCCCTTCATCACTTTGTACAGGGACTCTTTTACCAGTACCTTTTTCTTGAACCACCCCCCCTCCCCCCATCTCAACCACCTGGAAGTTCACCTACTGGGGTGGAACATAGCCCTGGGTCTGCTTCCCAGCCTTTTGGCGTAGGCTGGCCCAGAGTAGGTGCTCAGTAAAGACTGTCTAGAATTAAAATTTATGGGAAGTTGTGACAAGGTGTCCTGAGGGTGGATTAAATATCATCGTCACTGTCTAAAATGACTCGGCTTATTTCTTTATTCGCACACATATATGTCCTTGCTGCCTGCAGGGTTGCCCATCTTACCCCCGTGTCATGTCAGAAGGGGTTAGATGCCCAGACAGTTCACCGTGCGCCAAGTCATGCCTGCAAGACAGCAGGGCCCTTGCCATTCTTATTCATGGCTGTGTCCTCAGCACAGAGCCTAGTGCTCTGTGACCATCTTTTCCAAATATGAGCAAATCCTGCCTGAAAATGAAGTCGACACACAGAAAAGCAAAGTTAGGAGTTGGACAACAGAGGCCGCACACTGCTGACATTGTTCAAACCCTCAGATCTTGTCACACCTGAAGCCAACGTGTGCCCTTCAACATCCCATTTGTGAGCCGATAAATTCCCATTGTTACTAAAGCTCATTTGACTGAGGTTTCTGCCATGGGCGATCCAAAGAGGACTGACTAACACACCATCTCTCCTCTACCTCCTAAAGCTTCAGGGAAATCAAAAGGAACTTTTCTTCAGCAAAAGGTTATAAATTCTGCTATTAAAGTTTCTTTTTCTGCCTTGATCAATTCAGGAATGCAGAGATAATGATGCCACTGGAGACCGAAGGCCTTGGTAATGGCCTAAGGAGCACCTGAGGTGGTGGCTACTTTCAATAAAGGAAGTGGCACCTGAGTTGACATCTGAATGAATGACGAAAAGCAGCTAGATACGTGCTTACGCAGAGGAAGAGCATTCCAGGTAGAGGAGACGGCAAGTACATAGGCCCAGAGACAGGAAAGGGCTCGCTATTGGTTTGAGAACCCTCCAGAAGGTCCACGTGGCTAGAGCTTTGTGAAACAGGATCTGGATGGGAGTGGAGAGGTAGCCAAGGGTGACCTGTATCTTTCCGGAGAAGGCATGACTTGAGAGCAGTCTGGGAATCTCCCTCTGTCTGACATGAGACAGGAGGGAAAATGGGCAACGACAAAGGCAGTAAGGCCTGCATTCATTCAGTAACATCCCAGGGCGGCTTGCCTGGCGGGCACTGTGTGGTTCAGCGTAGCTGTACAAGATGATGCCTGTAAGGTTGATCCTTTAGAAAGATAGCAGAGCGGGGAATAAATGGCTCGGGTTTGACACATAAATTAACCTCTCACATTCACCAGGGCTTAATTTAGTGATGGCTTCCCCATTGCTGTAGATGGGCCAGCAGTACACCCTATCTGAGCGTGAGCCCCTCACTCTCAGAATTTTGCTCGGTTTCCACAGGGTAGCACCATAAAATATGAACTTGTAACATTAATGAATTGGATATTATGAAGCTCATCATACTTCAAACATGCTGGTGATTTAATAGCATGTGAATATAATAAAAGTGTATCTTTCTTTCTAAGTCCTGGGACGGTATGCTTACAAAATACCTTGAAATCATGTTTATTCTCTGGCACTGAGAGCATCCTTAAGTCATTAGTGTGCACACATTCTGAATACGGAAGCTGCCATTTAAGGAAATTGGATAATGCAATTTAATTCATCTCAGTTCAGCAAACATAGATGGAGCGTTTGATATGGATTCGCAGTCTAGAAAGAATGATTGGACGAAGGGGCAAGAGATGAAACAAGGGGTCCTATTAAGGACATTCTGGGGAAGAGAAGATATTGGCATGAGCTATGAAAGTGACAGTGGAGATGGTAAGTGCGCAGATGCAGATATCTGGGGGCTACACTATCAGGACTTGGGGACAGATTCGATGTGGGGAAATAGGGAGATGCGAGAACCAAATGTTATGTCTGTGGAATCAACAGACAGGGGCCAACTGACTGGGACAGTGATGGTGCTTTGATGGAACTGGGAATCCTTAAGGAAATCTAGTTTGGGATGATGCAGCCATCTGGAAGGCAGGTCTAGAGTTGAGGGTGAAGTTCTGAAGATTTACTTTTGGAGATTACCCCCCTGACGATGATTGTTAAAGCCATGGCAACGGATGAGCTCCTCCAGTAAGGAAATGTAGCAAGAGAAGAGAACTCCCACAGATGGAGGCCCGCAGAGTCCTATGCAGACCACCTTGCAGTCACCCACCATGCCTTTCCCCATTAGGTGATTAGAACCATTGGGTCCATCTTGATTTGGGATTCAAGCCTTATACTATGGAAGAGGGGAATTTATAGGAACATTCCAATTCTGCCACTGGAAGCCTGTTTGATGGTTGGACGATGGACCTCAGACATTGAGAATAAACGTTACATCCACTCAGGATACAGTTAGGAATCCCTAGTTTAACATATAAACATTTTCAGAAATGGGAAGTGATTTCTTGGAGAGGTTTATCTGGGGGCATAGCCAGCAGCAAAATCGGCTATTGACACCCTGACCTGAAGACCAGGACGAGGAACAGTAATGCAGAGGTTTTGTATCTTCTTTTAATTCCATGAGACGGACCTGGTTGGCCGATTTCTCTGATTGTTTCATGTATGGAAATTTTATCTCCCCAATGAATTTTCAGTTCTTTTGAAGCATAGGTTCGACCTCATGATTTCTGGATCTCCCTACAGTTCCTAGAACAGTCTAGGCCTAGGGCAACATGCATTCAGATATCTCTTGTGGAAAAAAATTAAATTACAAGTAGAATCCTCATCCTAGATAGAAAAATCCTTGAAACACGGTCAAGTCTGTTCACATGCCTGTGTGCACTGCTGCAATTAAGCTGTCCCATAAACATTGACTTTCTTCATATAAATTCCAAGCTATCTTTCTTAGGCTGAGGCAAAAAGTCATATGGAGAAACCATAGCTTCAAGGGCTCTTTATGGCTGGAAGTTAGAAATGTCAAGGGAATCAGCAGTAATAGAGATGAGAAAGAATCATTGTAAGACACCATAGGGAACTTGGTAATAGCATTTCTAAGAATACATATCCCATGAACATTGTCACTAAAAAGGCAGGGCCACTTTGGAGTTAGAATGAATACCATATGAAATGATAAATTTGCAAAGAACTTGATAAATGTCCGTAGCATCAACACCTGGGTTCACAGCAAAACAAGACCTTAGGAGTTCACATTGCACAAATTCTGCCTGGTACGAATGATGAGTGGATGCATGTTCTAACCCAATTCACTTTTGATGACCACTGAATTTCATCAGGAACTTCTCAGACACAACGTCATGGTCAGTAGAGTTTGTTTCTGATATAACTAATACTTAATGGGAGTTGGGTAAATTAATATTAGTGTTGAATATCGACCTGGCACTGTACTAAGTGTTTTACAGAGATTATTTCATTTAATCCTTAAAATAACCCTATGAAGTAGGTTTTATCATTTGATCACTTAAATCAGTGTCAGTTCTTTTGCACATAGTTGGGTAGAGTTGGGCTGAGTTCGTGGAGCCTTGCCAAGGACTGTTGAAACATTTGTCGATGGCTATGAGATAGAGACTATGGAAGACCAAGAGGACTTGGAGCATCTTCCCCAGCAGCTGTTCTCAATACCTCCTCAAGTTCTACCTTTCTTTGTGGTTAAAACATTGACCAATAGTCATACAACTCTGGCAGACTTGATAGCACATCGGTTATCCTCATTTACCTTCTCTAACAGTTTATGGAATTGTCTATATGATTTGATGTTACTTAAGTCAAGAAGACCACGAAAGGTAAACTTGTCCATGGAAGGAAGCCTCCATAGGTTAGATCGAATCATCTTTGGCTTACTTTGTGGCAACATGTCAAATTAATTTCAGCTGAGGCTATAGAAAAAAGGGGCAACCTTATCATCGTCATTATCATCATTTCATACCAGCCATTCATCACATCCGTACTATGCCAGGCACGTTATAGCCATTATTTTAATTAATTTTACAAAAAGAAATCTCTGTAAGGCAGGGAGTATTGTGCTGACTTTATAAGAGAGGAAACTGATATTCTGAGAGCTAAGTAATTTTCTCAGGATCACACAGCTAGTAAGTGATAGATCTGTGATTTGAAACGAGTTATGCTTCAGTCACTTTCCACAAGACCTCCCTGTGTCACTCCTTTATGGCCACATCCATCCCCTTTCCCTAATCTCTGATAACTACCCTGTTTGCTCTTTAACCTGCGTTTTTTCTGTTACTGTTATTCTTTATTATGATCACAAAAGAATTCCAACGTAGACTGTTGGTACACAAAATAATATTAACTCCTCTTACATGCCTGCCAAAAAGATCAAACAGAAGTTAAAATTTTGCCTCAGGTCTATGCCCGCTTTTAATTTTTTAAAACATTTTATTTTGAAATAATTATAGATTCACAAGAGGTTGTAAAGAAAGATACAGTCCTGAGCCCCCGCCCCAGCTTCTTCCAGCGTTAACATATTATCCAACTGTAGTACAATGTCAAAACCACTGACAGTCCTTAGAGCTTATTCAGACTTCTCCAGTTTTAAGTGCACTCGTGTGTGTGCGGGGGGGGGGGGGGGCAGTTCTAGGTAATTTCATCATGTGTGTAGCCTTATGTAACCACCACCACAGTTAACATACGCACTGTACACAAGACGTCCCTGTGTTACTCCTTTATAGCCAAACCCATCTCCTCTCACCCTCCCTAATCTCTGGCTACTACCTCTTCTCCACAGCTCTAATTATGTTATTTCATAAATGTTACATGAAAGGGATTATACAGTATGTAAACTTTGGTGATGGACTCTTCTCACTCAGCATAAATTCCTTGAGGTTCATCCAAATTGTTTTTTTTTAATAAGCGTTTTAAAAAATTAATTCATTTTTATTTTTGGCTGCGTTGGGCCATCGTTGCTGCGCGTGGGCTTTCTCTAGTTGTGGCGAGCGGGGCTACTGTTCGTTGCGGTGCGCGGGCTTCTCATTGCGGTGGCCTCTTTTGTTGTGGAGCACGGGCTCTAGGCGCGTGGGCTTCAGTAGCTGTGGCACACGGGCTCAGTAGTTGTGGCTTGCGGGCTCTAGAGCACAGGCTCAGTAGTTGTGGCGCACGGGCTTAGTTGCCCCGCGGCATGTGGGATCTTCCCGGACCCGGGCTCAAACCCGTGTCCTCTGCATTGGCAGGCAGATTCTTAACCACTGCGCCACCAGGGCAGTCCCAAGGTTCATCCAAATTGTTGCATGTAGCTTGCTGTATGGTATGGGTGGACCATGGTTTAACCAGTTGTCCATTGAAGGGCATTTGTATAATTTATAGTTTTTGAAAATACGTCTTCCTTTCTCTGGGATAAATGCCTGAAAGTGCAATTGCTGGGCCTCGTGGCCCTATGCATCTTTAGTTTGGAAAGGCACTGCCAAACTATTTTCCCCAGAGGCTGTCCCTTCTCCCCCTTGTTAATTTACATCTTCAAGATGATGTTTGGTGTAGAACATCTTTTTATATGCTCCTTGGCCTTTAGGCCTTTCTTTTCCTTGAAATTCCTATTCCTATCATTTGCCTATTTTTTTCTAATGAGCTTTTTGGCCCTTTTCTTACTGATTTTGTTGCAGTTCTTTATTTATTGTTGATGGTAATCCTTTTGTTGGTTAAATATATTACATGTTTTCCAACCTGTGACCTGTTGGGTTAATTTCTTCGTGGTATCTTTTTTATGTTCACATTTAAATTTTTCATGTAGTCACATTCATCATTCTTTCCCTTTATGGTTTGTGGGTTTTGTGGTCTTGAATAAGAAATCCTTTTGCAGTTAATTCATAGATGAGACTTCAGAGAGCCTCAAACAGTCTCTTTGCTCTTAATTATACCCAGTACTACCATTCCTGCTGATCTGATGTTGAAGTACTTCACACACCAGTACGTTGGAAGGGGTCAGGGAAATTCTGGAGACAGTTACACTGATAACAGCAAATAATGATGATTTTCACTGCATCTCAGTTCATTGTACTTTCTGCCCACCATTCATTCTATTCGTCCTTCAAGGCTCAACTTAATATCTACTCCTCTGGGAGTAGATTTCCTTGACACTTTTCAGGTCTTCTTCCGAGTTCCTACTCTACGATCCCACATCACCCTGTGCTCCCCTCGTTATAGTGCGTCTCACACTGCAGTGTAACTGCATGTTTACTCCCCGTGTCCCCCACGTGGCTTTGGCTCCATGAGAGAAGAGACCGTGTCAGTCGGTTTCACAGTTGTACCTTCAGCAAAGTGCCTGATCCCCTGGTAGGTGACCAGCGACCTTGATTGAATGTGGGATGAGGGAGATCCATGGAAAATAAGCAGACCTTAGACCTCCCAAAGCACAGTTGCTCAGTGTGCTTGGTGCAGAGGCAAACTCTCTTGTGATCCAGGACTCCCTTACTCATGGGAGAATCCGGCTGGCCAGGGCTCTGTGGGCTGAGAGGCTTAGAGCAGAATAGTGTCTGGGGGTCACAGGCTACAGTGTGGGCTTTTAAGCGCAAGGCAGTCATGGCGGGGGGGCGGGGGTCTTGGTAGTGAAAGGGGCCTGATAAACTAAACAGTAAAGGAAAGCCAAGGACCAGTTCCCGAGAGAGCATGTGTGAACTACAAGCCTCAGTGTCAAGAAGCAAGAACTCCATGAAAGTAACATTGAAGCACGGGTAGGCAGGGAGACTTACACTGTTTTTTCTCCTCTATTTAAGGGAGCAGAGAAGTGTGTCAGCTGTTCAGCAAAGCTTTTGCTCCAAGATGGTTAAACTCTCTGGTGGTATGGCTCCCTTCCCCCATCAGATATGGGCACATAGACACAGACATGTATTCTTTCCAAGCGAGATGGGCCAGACCTTAAAAAATTCCCGGCTGCTCCTTTTTTCAGATGAAGCGATCATGTCCTTTCCTTTTGGACTCAGTGTAGCTCCTGAAAATCGTTCCACCGGCAACTGAGGAGAAAATAGGGCCTCTTTTCCGGCAGCCCCTGCTGCTCCCGGGCTGCGACTGCCACCGGGAAGCGAGAAGGTTCTTTTTAATTGGAGCTGAAAGCCTAATTTAATGTCACGGCCACCTGTTGCAGCCAAAATAGACTCTCCGGATGCTGCCTGGAACAAAATGTGCCACACCCAGGCAACGGAAGAGTAAAAAGAGGAAAATGAAGAGCAAACTTCGAGAAAGCAGGAGACGTGGTGAACACTTCCATCATGTTACTGAACTGGAAGCGGTTGTCCAAAAGAGAGCTATCATTTCAAATTTGTGGTAGGTTAGAGGAAAGGAAATTCGCTTAGGCGAGACTTGCTGCTCACCAGGTAAAGTGAAGGGTGGGGAAGGCACACGGCTCAGCGTGCATTTACTTAAGTCCTCGACTGCTTCGCTATTTAGGATGATGCCGCTCCTTTAAAATGTCTCCTTATTCTGGCATAATTCATAGCACTCTTTGAGGCCACTACATCACTATATTTAGGATCAGCTTCAAAGAAACATCTTTCACATTTCCATTTCCACTCTTTCACTCTTGCTGCCACCTTTTTTTTTTTTTTTTTTTTGTGGTGTGTGTGTGTGTGTGTGTGTGTAATTTAGGGACAGTCTGGTTTAGTAAAAAGAGCTTTTGGTCCAAAAGCCAGGATGTGTTGGCTGTGGCAGTAGCGCTGCTACTGAACTCTCACCAAGTGAACGTGGGCACATTCCTTCTCCTTTGGAGCATTCAGTGAGCCCATCTGTACAAAGAGAGGCTTTAGGGTTTCCCTGGTGGCGCAGTGGTTGAGAGTCCGCCTGCCGATGCAGGGGACACGGGTTCGTGCCCCGGTCCGGGAAGATCCCACATGCTGCGGAGCGGCTAGGCCCGTGAGCCATGGCCGCTGAGCCTGCGCGTCCGGAGCCTGTGCTCCGCAACAGGAGAGGCCACAGCAGTGAGAGGCCCGCGCACCGCAAAAAAAACAAACAAAAAAAAAGAGGCTTTAGAGACTTGAGCTTTCAGGTTTCTTCTGCTTCTACTCATATTGGTCCCGTTGAAATATGATCACTACTCAGCTGGATATCGATGTGATGCCTGCACCGCCGACAGTCATGTGATCGTTCTCCTAACGGAAGCAGCTTTCTGAAAGCAGTTTGTCCTGCTTGCTTCATTTTAATATTTTTATTAATGATAACTTTGATCACATCAGAAGTGGGACTTTATAATCAATGCGATAAGCTTCAAGCAGCCCTTTTCTGACTCATTGCTGCCCCCTTCTGATGGTGGCCTCTCAGAATGTGGACGCTCTCTTTGCATTGCAGTCTAGAGGCCCCCACAAGCTTCCCCACCTTCATCATAAAGCCTGGTTTACCCAGATCAGAGATTTCAAATGTGTTCATTTCACTTGCCAACTTCAGTGAGCTGGTGGAAGATGTCAGGAGTCTGTTCAGAAGCGTCGTGCGGACCGTTTGGCCACTGTGGACTTAGGATCGTCAGGGTAGTCAGTATGTTAGGGATGTGCCATCCCAGACCTGGCATGAGATTTTCAAGTCATCTTCTGCTGTTTCCCAGTCAACTCACTGGGGACTATGGAGTAGATGTTGCTCTAGGATCAGTAGGCCTCCCAAAGCCCTGGAGGCGCCCTTTGTGCAACAGGAGCAGGACCAATTGAGGAAAAGTTATCCAAACATCACAGAGCTGCTTGCTGTTCACTTTGCAGTTTCTTAGGATCCAGGACAAAAATGTATCTATAGAAGTACTTGCTGTGGAATGGGCGAAGTGTGGTCAGTGATGGTGCCAGAACCCAGAGGGAATCGGAGAAACCAGGACAGCCACCATGTAAACGTCCCTGCCTCGTGTTCTATGCATACTATATGCCAGGTATTTTTAAAGACACTTGACTTGCTAGCTAATCCTCACAGCAGTCCTATGATGGAGGTACTAAAGGTTTAAGTAGTTTTCCAAAGTTCACATGACAAGTAATGAGTACCTTTACCTCTCTGAAGAGTGTGTGGAAATTGATGAGAGCGATGAAGAGAAGGCCGTGAACTCATCGACTCGAACCCTTGAGGATCTGGGATTCCTCCCCTGTAGAGCCTTTCTGACAGTAGAAGACGACAAGTCACAGAGTCCTCTTGAGGCTTTAGTGGATCAGTGAATACAGCCCTTCATTCTCCATCTGGGTCCTGAACCAAATGAGGCACAGTAGTGAGATAGATGGAGAGGAACAGATCACCTTGATTTGTGATAAAGCTATTTAGAGATTTTGGCTTAGGTCTGTGGCCAAGCAGACCAGAACACATGTTCCTTCAAGCAAGCAGACTCCAAGGGAAGGGAGGGAACTGAGCCAGATATGCTGGTTCCTTCCTCCAAACTCATAAAACAGACTGGTCACTCCTTCGAGGGGAGGGGTGAGTGAGTTGGTGGCAGAGGCCGGGTTATAACTCTCTTATAGTATAGGCAGGCCCTCCACGTGGAATCATCAAGATGCCAGAAGAAAGTTGTCCTCATAGATACAGAGTGTACTGTTGAATGAGCTAGGTCAGTTCCAGGGAAGCCTAGTTCTCCAGACCAGAGCCAAGAAGTATAGTCCCTAATTTGGGAATCTTCTAGAGTGCCAGTCGGGTGGATTCAGCAAGAAGTCTTAGCGTATATCTCCTGATGAGTGATGCTAGTAGCAGGGTTTTTTTTTAATTAATTCATTTATTTTTGGCTGCGTTGGGTCTCCGTTGCTGCGCGCGGGCTTTCTCTAGTTGCGGCGAGCGGGGGCTACTCTTCGTTACGGTGTGTGGGCTTCTCATGGCGGTGGCTTCTCTTGTTGCGGAGCACGGGCTCTAGGCGCGTGGGCTTCCGTAGTTGTGGCACACGGGCTCAGTAGTTGTGGCGCACGGGCTTAGTTGCTCCGCGGCATGTGGGACCTTCCTGGACCAGGGCTCGAACCCGTGTCCCCTGCATTGGCAGGCAGATTCTTAACCACTGCGCCACCAGGGAAGTCCTCTAGTAGCGGTTTTAAGGTGACACCCTTCAGTGAACATCCTGGCCAGCTCACTAAGCGTCCCTCCTCATCGTAAACAGTAAAATCCTCGAGATGCCTCAGAAATGCCCTAGGCCCCTCCTGCAGGGCTGAGCCAGGCCTGGCAAGTGTCCTGACTCATGCGCTCTGGATGTAAACTGCACATATGAA
The DNA here is from genome assembly GCF_964270905.1 of Leucopleurus acutus. Lineage (NCBI taxonomy): Eukaryota > Metazoa > Chordata > Mammalia > Artiodactyla > Delphinidae > Leucopleurus > Leucopleurus acutus. The sequence continues at coordinate 119,047,801 of NC_139148.1, read as the reverse complement.
CAGTCCTTGCAAAGAGCGCTAGCATTCACTTACAGGCAGGAAGGCTGCTGTGCGCTGTTCCCGTACCTGTTGGCTTTCCCACAGAGTCTACCACGTAGTGATGGCTGCAGGCTTGGGGAAAGGCAGTCATGGAACTGGGGATGATAATGATAGGGGTCTTACGTCAGCTTCTTCCTGAAGTTGACCTCGAGACAAGATTTGAGTTCAAGTGGTTTATTTGGGAGGTACTTCCAGGAAGCACTATTATGGGGGGGGAAGTAGGAAGTGTATACACAGTACATTATTTAGTAAGTTTCCACTGTGGGCACCTGGGCTTCAGGCAGTACAGTCGTCGTGGGGATCATGGGAGTTGTGCAGAACATGCCTCAGAGTTGAAGAAACTGGAGCATGTTTTCATCAACTCGTGTCTGTTAAGTGCCAGCTCCCAGACTGAACAAGTTCCTGCGGCCCCAGAGGAAGCTCCTGGCAGGCAGACATTGCAGGTCATCGCAGTAGAAAGTTGTCCGTGTGTATAGGAGCTGGGAGTGCCAAGGGGATATGGGTGGGGTATAGTACAGCACAGCATTTGCTATGACGCCCGAAAGGATTTTCTAAGAAGATGAACTAAGCCTTTGTTTGCCCACTACTTCCTTTCCTCCCCAAGGAGTTTGCACCAGGATTCTCCCAGCCTGACCATGAGGGTTTTTTGTGTGTGTGGGTCCAAAGAAGAAAACTTATGTTTTCCTTCTTTCTTTTCTTTTTCTTTTTCGTAAGGCGAGAAAGGTCCACGAGAGGCACAGAAACAGTAGCAAGGTCTTGGCTTTCCAGAAGCTTTGGAAACCATTAGTGGGTTTGGAAGCTGTCAACGTGTCAGGCAGATTGGTTTTCCAGAAAAAGGGCAGAGGTAAATTATAAATTGTATTCTGAGCCATGGATGCCCCAGCCCTGCCGTCTCGGGAACAGAGAAGGAATGCAGCTTGAGGGGCTAGGCTCTATTCTTTGGGAATGGGAAAAGGAAGAGGCAGAGGCCAGGAACTCAGACTAGATGACAGAGTCGTGTAGCTGCAAAATCATGGTGGGAGGGAGCGTTCAAGGAAATGGGGTGGGGCTGAAAGGACTGGAAGGGTATTTGTGTGAAAGGCAGTAGCTGCTCAGGGGGCAGGCGTGGGGCGAAACCTCTGCTTTAGGGCCGCCTTGCCTGGATCTCAATTCTTTCTTGGTCATTAGCCGCTTGCTGCCCAGGGGAGCCATAGGAGGTGAGGGTGGGCAGCTCTCTCTGGAGGAGTCCTAAGAGGAGGGTCTCTGAGAGCACTGATGATTGATTTGTAATTAGTGAATGAAGTTTGTGAAAGGCACATGTAAATTCTCCATGGCTTTTTGTATTTTCTTTATTTTTAAGGCCCGGAAGGGGAGGAATTATCTCAGTGGTAGCCTTGCTCTCATTAATGAGGCATTAGCTCACCTGGTTCAAGCACAGTACAAATAATGCTAACAGGGAAACAGGGAGAACCTTCCCTCAGGGCTGGTCTGGATTTAATCCTGGGGGGGAGGCAGGTTGTTTCCGTTAAGTTCTTTCTTCCTGTTTTATCTTTGCACCAAAACCCCCAAACAAGCTATCGAATTCTTCCAGTCATTAAGGATTGACAAAACTGGTCGAATCAGATTACTTTTTTAAGGATGATTTTGAAATGCTACTTATTCAATGTGATGGCTCTTTGTTTGTTTGTTTTTCCTTCCGGCCCTGTTTATTGTTGTAATTTGGGGTAATTTAATTCATCCTATTTTCGCACGTCTAATAGTAACCCGACTTATATTGGGGGTTTCTAGCTAGTAGAGGCTTTTTCTGCCCAGGTGCAAGAGAAGGAAATCACGACGAGGACCTGTCCCTGAAAGGGGAATGATGTCGTCTGCTTACAAATGGGTTTTGAGATGTAATGAAATAGTGTTTGCTGTTTATTACTGTGGAATCATAGCCTGGGTTTGAATGGGTTCTCTTTGCCAGGGGCCTGCTTTCTCCATACCAGGATGATAGAGGAGTGAAAAGCACATTCTGAGGAAATGTCAGAGCCGAATGTGGGGTGCAACCAGAGGGTCTGGATGCTCTCTTCCAGGGACTTTTTCAGGCCTATTTACAGAGTTCATTTTCCCTGAATGCAGCCTGACGACTCTCCCTCGCCTCCCCCTCCCCCTCCCCCCACTGCCATTTTGAATAGGTCTTCAGGGCAAGGCAGACCAGAACCCTGGTGCGAGACTTCAAATGTGGCACCTTTGCAGTGGCATAAACCCATGGGACATAACCATAGCTGCACAACAGAATCACATGGAAGCCTGTTAAAATGTAGATTCCTGGGCACTATTGCCAAGATTTTGCCAGTGGGCGTGGGGTGGGGTCTGGGTATCTGTGATCTTTAATCTGCTCCTTGGGTTGCCTAATTTTCGTCAGTTTGTGTCAATCCCTTACTCTAAATTGATTAAATAATGCTATGTTGATAGAAGAGTTTTCTAACTCTAATTCAGTGACATTTTTCTTCCTTTCCTCCGTATGGACAGCAGGCTAGTTGATTAATATGTCTTCAGAGCGCAAGTCTCCGAAGTCAGTGTTCTGTTCTCAGATCTGCCTCTGATTTGGAGGATGACCTTTAACATCACCGTGCTTCAGTCTTTCCTTGTCTTCTATGTGGACGTAACGACTCCTGTTTAGCATGCCGAATGCAAAAGGAAAAGGACTGTGAAAAGTTCAAGCTGTAAACTGCCATGGAAACATTATTGCGTCAGTAAAACATGTATACTCAGCAGATGAAGGGGAAGACAGATCGGGGGATGAGACTATCCATTCATCAGCCTTGGATTAATCAATCCCTGCTTGTCATTTTAAATAGAGTGATTTCAAAGGAATTATAGATTTCTGGACGGAATTTGCCTGGCTTACTATTTTTTATGTCAACTCTAAACATTGTTTTAAAATGTTGCCCTGTCACTTTGGGAGTATACACAAAGACCAGCCTCCAAGCCAGTAAGAAGCTGTTTGCTCGGGGACCTGGAAGGGTCACTCCTTTTTCTTCCTTTTCCCAGGAAGGGGGAAGGAGCTGTCAGGATCTGTGTTGGGCATCTGTGTATCCATTCAAGTCGTGGAATCGCTCCTGGGTACCTTCTGGGGACAGGAGTCTTTTTCTGGATGTTTATTATTCTGACTGTTTTAGGGCCTGTGGACGTAAGGAATACGTAGCCCCTGCTTTGACCGGTTCATGGTGATGATTGGGAAGTTTGGGGTAGAGGTAAATTATTAGCTGACCGTGATACAAGATAAAATATTTGCCATGGAGATTGAGAGCAGCGAAAAGTCCCAGCACGTTGGGAAAATGAGCAAATGCTTCATAGTGGGAGCCATGATTTATGAGGGACTTTGAAAAACATGCAGGATTCGACCACACAGAGACATTCCCACTAAAGAAAACAGCTAGAACAATGGCCTGACGGTAGGCACAGGCAAAGCATGTTTGAAAGTATTCCAAAATTCACTGAAAGATTTTCAGATTGCCTTGGGAAAGGGGTAATTTCCCCTTTCTTGGCATAAGTTGGAGTTCTTTTTACTATTTAGTCAGTCAAGGATTTGTTAGGCATGCAGACATTGCAACACCCCTCTTACATAAAGGAAAAGGCCTGAGATGCCAGGGTTTGTGAGCTGTGGGAACGCGGGACCAAATACCAGTGCTCAGGCCTGGGGGCCAGCTGTGGAATCCTGGTAAGGCTCCAGCACTGGGACACGTTACTGAAAGAGGCCAAGAGGGTTAGGAAAGCCAAGCAACCCGCCTCTCTCACGGGTTAATGAAAAAGCCTGGGCTTGGAATCAGATCGACCCAGATTTCAATCCTGGTCCTGCTACTTACTTACCAGTGTTATCCTAGGCAATCAGTAAATATAACTGGTGTAGTGTCGCTGGGACAGCTGGTACACTGTAAATGGTCAGTAAATAAACTGCTGAGTCCCGTGTGTAGAGGCCAAGTTTCAAAGAGGGATGATAGATGTTCATCTGCATTTCCATAGTGTCACAGTCTATTTCTCTCACTGTTTTATAATCTATTATGTCTCCTTCACATCTCAGCTATTTGCTTGGCTTTAGCCACGGTTAGGTCGCTCAGTTAAGTGTTCGTGATTTGGCAGAAAGAAAGACCATTCCTTTAGCACTGGCAGTGGCTTCCTCATTTTGGGATTCTTTCAGCAGATGCTCCCATCTGGCTTTGCTCTGACACTCTGGCCTCTACCTGAACTTTCTAATCTTGCTGGCTTTGTCCTATCTGCATGGGAACCTGAACCCAACCCTACCAAGGTAGCGATGCCGCCTCTAGTCTGCGTTTCCTTAATGTCTTCTTACATGGACTCCAGTCTTTGTGTGCGACATATATTGCCAGCCAGTCTTATGGGTTGCTGTCGGTGGTCAAAGGTTACCAACCTGGTCGTCACTGGTGGCCTTGGGCACTAGCTTGGTGCCAGCCTGAGTGCTTGAGCTGGACAGATGATGCTCTTTAGGCAAAGGGAGGAGGACTTGGGGGTCATAGCTTGATCTTGTCTCTACATCCTCTGGGTAAGCTGGTGGTCCAGAATGGCTCCGTTGGGCTAACCTAACACTCTTGGCCTACCTCGAGCTGTCCATGGGGCTTCTGAGCAGCTTCTAGACGCCCTGATAGGCTGAGAAGTTGTTGGTGTGGGAGTATAAGTACAATACCTTAGCTTTGTTCAACCCAGTGTTTGCCCAGATCATGGGGTCGTGGACTCCGCTCATGTACACCCTGACTCACGTACATATCCACCAAACACCTATGAACATACCTGGAAAATAGTTTGTCCATACTTAGGGGAAATGTCCTAATTTCATCTTCATAGACATGCTGTACGATAGACTTATTATCTCCACTTTATTGATGCAAAAAAGGAAGTGCAAAGAGATTCCAAGACTTGTCCCACGTCACCTAGTGAGCAAGTTGTAGAGGTGCTCACACCCATTGTGTTTGCACGCACAGCCCTGCCGTCGGCTCTTGGGATAGAAACGTCATGTTAGCACAACGTTGGGAAACCAACATGTTAACGTCCTGAATCTTAGAAATTGGATGGGCTCTACTTGGGGACTGAATTGAACTGGGACCATAAAACAAAGTCGGGAAGCCTGTCACCTGTATGTCATTCATTGGTACACCCAGGGGCTTGCCACGGGGACTGCTGTCATCCTCACCTCTCCCCGGGCTTGGAGGAATTCTCAGATGGGAGGTGCACAGATCTCAGCAGAATTACCACCTGCTCTATTTGGGGGCTCTGTCAGCATCTTCCACACCCACCCCCAAGCCTCCCAAGCCTCGAGTTCCTGGTAGGAGTGGTGGTAGAGGCTTTTGCTGTGCGGATTGTTCTTTTCATGGCCCAGGGACCAGGGAAACAGCACAACAACAACAAGAACAGAATCCTTGCTAGAAGATTCGATCGTCCTGAGTCACAGAGAAAAACCAATGACTAGAAGCTCAGTGACCATCCCCCCGCCCCCAGCAAAGCCTTGCCCACATTTTTTTTTCCTTTCGTAAAATTCCAGGAATGGTATTTAGCATGGCTGAGCAGACGGGGGTTCAGACGTTGGAACCTTTCTGTGGCTTCTCAGAGCCTGTTCCATCATTCATAAGAAGGGGATAATAATAATACTGTTGCTGTTTAACAGTATGGTCGTAGGGCTTAAATGAAAATAATCGATGTGCTTTGTTATCTATGTTTCTGAGGAACACTCCAAAGCAGAATTCAAAATAAAGAATTGGCTTCAGCCGAAGGCAGATGTCATGAATACTTATTAATCGCACACTTCAAGATCAGGATGACTGTGACTCACAAGCAAAAGCAGAAAAATACTCACACCTGCCCGCTCTTGGGCTGAGTGTCGTGGCCCCGCGAAAAGGATTAGCTCCGCGGCACAAGGCAACTTTGGTCAGGGTGACTTGAAATAGAGGTAATGTCCCAGCTCTTTAAATTGCCTAAATCTACTAGTATTAAAAAAAATGTGTTAGCAACACAGCATGCTAGAACTACCGTCTCCTCCTCCAGCCTCTGCCTCTCCTCACAGATGGGAAAACAAAGGACCCAAAGAAGGGACTGTAGCTGGCTCCAAAGTGACACAAATCATAAATGATAAAAATGAGATTCTAACCCTGATCTTTTATCTTACATGACGTTGGTGTTCTGATTTGTCATGCTTATTAGATAAAATTTGAAAAATGTGGAAAATGATAAAACAGGAACCGAACGCCTGTAATCCCTCTGCACAGACAATTCCACTCTGACCATTTTGGTGTATTTCCTTCCTTTCCATCTTCTCTCAATGCATTTTCTTCCACTTACCTAGAGACACGGTAAGACCCAGGGCTTCTGAGCTCACACTCAATGCTTTCGCTGGCATATCAGGCCACCTTTCTAATCAGCGTCCTTATTTGATATTGGATCAATAATAGGTTTTTAATTCTCAAAGCTAAGGAAAGCTGCCCACGAGCCCCCAGATGTATGTGGCTCATTAAGAAAACAGGTGTAATAATGAGATCAGGAACCAATCAGATCACCAGGATGGCTCAGAGCAGGAAGCCAAGTTGGTGCTAGACTCTCAGGGGACTCCCCCAAAGCTCCCACCCCACACCCCATCGAAAGCACCCTCAGTGGCATAGCTGCTATTAGAAACTGGACCTGATCTCCGCCTGTGTTCATCCCAGCTGGAATCAGGGCAGAAAATGAAGAGGCCGCACGCGACGCTTCCCACAGCCCTGTTACCGTCAGGAATGCGATGCCTGGGCCCCAGAGCATTTTGACTCAGCTTCTGTTCTCTGTGCGAAGGCTGAATGACTAGCACTCCAGCTGCAGCCTGCACTTTAACTCTCCGTTCTCTTCCCAGCCCACAATCTTGTTATCATTCGACTTCGGGTCTGTCAGAGAAGGGGGAGGAGAAGCTCGTGGAGACGTGACTAAGGGGGCCTGAGACAGGTCAGAACGTCCTTCCAGTCGATTCTGCTCTCATGGATGTGATGCTGTAGCATCCTGTGTGCTGGGAGAGTCCACCCCCCGCCACCTCCGTCCCGACCTGCTCCTCCCCTGCTCCCTGAGTTCAGCTGAGCTAAGAAACCTCCTCCAGGGCTTTTCCTAACAGAGGCCTCCGCGTCCCGTGCGCCTGGCTGTCTGGCCACAATTCCTTGAGGAGGCAGGAGCTAACTCTACTGTCCTGGCAGACTTGAATCATAGGAAAGAAATGTTGGGGAGCCACGCAGCATCTTTGTGTTTTTTTTTTGCGGTACGGGGGCCTCTCACTGTTGTGGCCTCTCCCGCTGCGGAGCACAGGCTCCGGACGCACAGGCTCAGCAGCCATGGCTCACGGGCCCAGCCGCTCCGCGGCATGTGGGAACCTCCCGGACCGGGGCATGAATACGTGTCCCCTGCATCGGCAGGCGGACTCTCAACCACTGCGCCACCAGGGAAGCCCCGACGCAGCATGTTTGTTACACAGCGCGTTCCTGAAGCAGCCAGCTATTTTTAGAAGGAGGGAAAAAAAGGTAGCAGCTTACTCTCTAGGGATCAGCAGGTGGAATAACAATCTGCCGAACTTGAACATTCATTTTAGCTGGGCTGCAAACGACACATTTTTCCCTGCCTCTGTGAGATGCTGTCATCACACATCCCCGAGCAAGCAAAACATGTTGCTGGGAAAAGGAGACGGGAATGGAGGGCCGAGGGAGCCTGCTAGACCAAGTGCCTGAGTGATTGAATCAAAAAAGAAGGTGGCCTAGTCGCTGGGAGGATTGAAACCTCAAGTCTGTGCTCCAGTGTCACCCTCATTGAGGTCTCCTTGGCACTCTATTTAAAGCAGGCCCTGTCACTGACTCTCCCTTTATCCTGCATTATTGTTCTTCCCTGCACACGTCACTACCCGACATTATGCTTTTTATCTGTTTATTCATTTTTCCATTGTCTGTCTTACCCGCTAGAATGTAAGGTCCAAGAAAACATGGAGTTGGGTTTATTCACTGCTGTGTCCCCAGGGCCTAGAACAGGGCCTGGCACACGGCAGAAGCTCAGGTAATATAAGTGAAATAAATCAATGGATTGTGGGAATGAATGAACCTAGTACGAACAAGACAAGGAGTAGACCAATCCCCACAAGGACAACAACAACAGCAGATGATGTCTTGAAGGCCGTGATCAACTCCCTGAATCTTCACAGCAACTCTGCATCCTGCGTGCTGTGCCTGTCCCCGTTTTGCTGTGAAGGAAAATAGACTTGGGGGTTACGTGACTTGCTTCTGTGACCCTGGGGTCACAACGTGAGTAAATGGAAGAGCCAGGATTTGATCTCGGGCCTGGGGGCCATCTTTTCAGACATACCAGACTCAGGATTCACTTGATAATATTTTGAATTGAGTTCTTTGGAATTTCTTTCCATGATTCTTATCCAACTGTATAAAACTCTCACTAAAATGACCACATGAGGTGAATGTTTCATTTGCATCTACTAAACCTGTGACACCCTTGAACTTGTCATCATAAACTCAAACTAGCAGAGCACTGCTCTGTGGCAGAAGGAGCCCCATTCTTTGTCACAGTAGTGGCTCAGTAGTGAAGCCGTTACCACATAGGTAATGAGAGTTCCTTTCCTTGAAGATTTGGGAATAAAGATTAACGGCCATTCTGACATGCTCCACTGTTGACTTTCGCTTGCTGAAGACATGGCCTAGACAACACTACTTATTGCCGAAGTGTTTTCAAAGCCAGAGCATTTTAGGGCCTCTTAGTTAATTTTTTCATCACTGTTTTTCACGAAATTGCAATTTGCATGACCCCTCTTCCCAAAGAAAATGCAACAAAAATACGTCAGACCAAAACACCCCACCAAGGACAAGCGGTCCACGGAGCTCCCCAAGGGCAGGGTATATTTATACGTGCACCCCAAAGTCCCCAAGGCCCCTGCAGAGGCTCTTTTCCTTCTGGGGGCTCCCAGGTGCCCTCAGCACGCTGGCTCGGGGCATGCATGGAGTCTCATTTTCCTCCTAAGCGTGGCGTATCCACATCGTAGCACCTGGCGCAGTCCATTGTCAGGGTAGTCACATCATTATCTTGTGTTTATGAAAATTAAGGTCTCTATCATGTTTGTATTATAATTAGCCAGTTAAAGAGTCCTATTATTCCTCTTCAAGGAGACCTACGTATAAGTGAGTGAGAGACTCTTTTCCCATGGAGGAGTCAAGGAATCACTGCCTTGTTTCCAAAGCAGGCTCCAGCACCATTGACTTCGAGGATTCTGTGTTCAGTCACCTCCCCATCCCAAGAATCCCAGGTTTTAGGGACATTCTGGGCCACCCAACCCCATCTGGGCCTAGGTTCCTTTTTAGTGTTCAAACCACCAACAGATTTCCTGAGCCATTCTTCTTTCTTTTCTTCTAGGTGAGTCACAATTATACTTAGGTCTATTAGGAATTCACTGAGATTTCGAAGTATTCTTCAATATTTCATATTGATTTGTAGAGGACGAGTAAGTCCCTAATAGGAGTACAGACTCCTGACACTTGCATTTCTGTCACATTAGAGAACAGTCTAGTTTTTACCCAAGTTTTTCTTTTCAGTATATATCAGTTCAAGTCATAAGTTGTCAAGGAAGAAAAGTAGTCCATGTGATTTGTTCTCTTGGGGTGCACGTGTCACTGCTCACAACTAGCTTGGTAGTTCTCACCCTGGCTGTATGTTAGAATCACCTGGAAGGGCTTCCAAAAATTACCAACGTTCAGGCTCTACGGCAGGCCACGTAAATCAGAATGTCTGGACATAAGGCTGAGGGGATTTCATATGTACCTAAGATCAAGAACCACTGAATTACAGGGCCTGTATTTGAATGGCGCTATTTTCCCAGTGCCTAGCACGGGGTTGGGAACCTGTCAGGTTCTAGACACGTGTGTGGAGATAATAGATGTTCCAAAGAATTCAATTTGTAAGGGTCACTTGGCATCATTGCCAGAAATATCGATGCAATTCTGACCATGTTTCATTTTCAACCGCTCACCCCTGCCCCATACATATAAATACTAAGTCAGGTCCTCCTGGAAATGACAGTGCTTCTTTGAAACCTTATTCGGGCTACTTCTATGTGACCACACTTCAAGTGTCCTGACACAAGGTGGTGTCCTTTTAATCGACTAGCTGTGGGTTTGGGGACTTCTTGTTTGGAAGGAGCAGTAATCATGATGCAGCCTCTTGGACCACGCTTTTCCATTTTATGAAACAAAGCTACAGACTTTGAAAATAGGTACTTTAACTACTTGAGAAAAATTCTCAGCCTGACCTGGACACGGCTCCTCTAAGCCTCCCGGGGGCTGGGTTCTACCCCACGAAACAGGCGCACCAGGAGAAATGGCTTCCCTAGACTAGGTTGATTGCTTTTCAGCTGAAGGAGTCGACTTTTATTGGTCCCTACTCTTTTCGCCATTTTAATTTTTTATGGACTTGTCAGTTTTCTTGTCTTCTGTTCTGCAATAACATTTTGCAGCAGTATATCAACCTTCAAATTTGACTGTTGGCATATTCAGTCATGAAATCTGAAGAGTCACTTTTATCGATGTCCTAGAAGCTTGTATGCAAGGGACAGTCATCAGTGCTTGGTAACTAGTATTTTTATTCCCTTGGTTTTAATTGTTAAGCTGCTTTTAAACTGGTAAGGACTGGAAACTCCTTCACTGGGATCTAGATCTTGTTTTCTCCTTTTTCTTTTCACCATTCCCAGAAACCATAGCAGATCTCAGCTTCTATGAGATTAATCTTCATTTAAGCCCTTTCCTTACTATAACAGATCATGAAAAGTTGACTCTATCTAGCCCAGTTCTCTAGATTCGAGTATTCATCATCACACGCTGCTCCTTTCCGTATTATAAGACTTGACATTTCTTTGTCCATTGATTCTTTCGATATTTAACTCAGTGTGTTTCTTGAAACCAAGAATTTTTAGTCAAATGTGGTGATGGGTCCCTCAGAGACACCTGTTAATGATTTTATGGTTTTATTTAAGCATTTATGTGTTATGCTGCATACAATCTGTGTTTTGCTTTAAATACAGAGGCCATTATCAAATACACCCAGAATTCCTTAATACATTTCAAAAAGCCATTGCCTGAATCAATGTACTGATGGTATTTAAATATTTCTACCAAGCTGTTTCTTAGGCAGGGTTTTCATCACTCTGATTTTCTAGTCTTCCTCCTCTATCCTTCCTGCTTGTTTTTGCACTGACTGGAAGATGGGGGAGAGGCACAGCTCCCATTGAGACTTTTTTCCTTCCCTAAAACGAGGTAAAGTCGATGAATAGAAGGTTGAAATGATTAGTTACAATGAAATTGTGAGAGCATCTGTGGAAAGGAAGAGAAATTGCTGGGGTGATGGAATTCTGATGGAAAAGGAAGGATGGTTTCCTTCAGAGGACGAGGAGGGACCCGGTGAGCATGAGATGGCGTTCCTAAAATAAGGGAAATGGTCCCTGTGTTGGTTTTTCAGCTGATTGGCCACATTAAGAACGTTTGTGTGTATAACGAAACAGGTGCCGCATTTCCCCCTCAGTATAACCATCAAAATAACGACTGTCTAGTGCCCTGCTCTAGCAGCCTAACAGAAATACCTGACATCGTTACATGTGCAGCTCAGCAGGCTGAGATAGTTGGATGGTGTCGAGACATCAAGGAAAGTAGGTTTCTGAGTCTGCAGTAGAATGAACACTCAGAACCAAGATCAGACCTCCTTTAGTCTTTGTTTCTGTTATTTTACTGGGTTTCATTAAATGTTAAGAAATTCATGGTTAGCTTTACGAATCTAAGACTATTCAGTTTCTCTACTTTCCTCCCAAGAATTGTAAAGAACCTGGAACATTTTATCTTTGATCTCCCAATTACCATGTACCAAATTATCGTCTACTAGTATTTAGAACCACCTTGTTTTCGCACTCCCTCCGTTACCTATTATTTTCCTTTATTATTTCCAGTTAGTGTTTATTTAGATTCATTAGCAACTTCTTTGCCATTTGTCTCTTATACTCTACTCCTTTCATTTAGATTCAGTTGCCTTCTTTTCAAACTACAGAATATTCTTGTACTGAAGTTCTCTAAGCAAGAAACTCAGTTTTTCTTTGAAGATGTTGAAATTTCATTTTCATTCTTTTAACGATGGGTTAGCGGGTAGAGATGGCTTTATCCCCCCCGCCAAGTGTAGCAGTTTCAAGACACTGCTCTATGTCTTGCTGTGGAGAAGGCTGTTGTCAATCTAATTATCTTTCTTTTGCAGGCAATCTTTTGTTTTTCTTCAGTCACTTTAAATGTTTTTGATTTTTCTTCCAGCCCCTAGAGTATAGATTTGTTTTTATTTAGCCTTCCTGGAACTTAGCATGTTTAAGCCTGAGGATTCATGTCTTTTTCTGCAATTCTTGGAAATGATTGCCGTTACATCTTAGAATATTTCCTCTCCCCCTTCTCGTTATTATCTCCTACTGAAAATCCTAGTAGACTTCGGTTGGCATTCCTCATTTCGCCTTCTCTGTCTGTTAACCTTGTCTTCATCATTTCCATCTGTTTCTCTCTCTGTACTACAGTCTGGGTTTCTTTTCTCAGAAAGCTTCCCGTTTACCAATTTTTCATATCTGTGTGGATCTTCAAGGGATTAATCATTTCATTTTCATGATTCCTGACACCTTCAAACTAATAGGAAATTCATCTGGAGTGGGGAATGCAGCCAGGAGGTCACTCTCAGTAGTTGTGGTGTGTGTCGTGGGATGTGGTGTGTGCCGTGGGGTGTGGTGTGTGCCGTGGAATGGACGACAAGCACTGACCTTGAACTTTTTTTCTTGATGGTAAATGCTCAATAAATGTCTCGTGAAGGACCAATCAATGAACAAATAAATCAATGAACCCATTCCCCTATGTAAAGGCAAAAAAGCCAGCCCCTGACCTCATGGAGTTTACGCTTTAGGAGAGAAGCCATCACATTGCTTTGTCATTGTTAATTTACCTGTTCCAGATATGGTGGGAGCCAGATTAAGGAATGGGAGCCAGGGAAGTATTTCAGAGACGGCTCTGCTCGTAGTGGATTTTGCAGAATCACTAGGAGTTTGCCCCGTGGATGAGGGACGGACGGGAGAGGGGAAGCACTGTGTAGTCAAAGGCTCGGAGATTCCCAAGAGCCTAGGACTCCTGGAGATGGGTGTGTTGTTGGCTCCTAACGAGGGACATAAAGGGGATATATTTAAAAAATAAAAAATATGTCTAAAAGAAAAGTAAGAGCACGTACCCTCTGCCCTGGCCCCTTACACAGGCAGCTCTGCCCCCAGCATGCCGAGCTGCTCGCTCGCTCTCCTGCGTAGCTTTCCTGGAGATGTACAACAGAGGGAACGGTGGGATAGCCACCAGCCTTTGGGCCTGTGGCGGAATGACCAGGCCCGGGTAAGATTCCAGCCAACAGTCCCACCTTCTGTGTCATAATTGAATCAAGTATTTCAGTCCAGATGCTAAATCCTGAAACTCGGGAGCCAAGAGGAATTACCAACTTCAAAAGAAAAATGAGAAGCAAATCTGGCCTGCCTCTCCACACAGTGGCCCTGATTATGCGCCAGACGATGCTCTGAGGATGTAGCAGCACACAAGCCAAAGCGAGGCGTTAACGGCATCGACATGTAACCTGATACAGAGCTACTATCATATAGTCATAAACGCACTGGGAAAACACGGCAGAGTGGATGGGGGAGACGAAGTGGGGGGAAAGCTTCTTTAGCCACGGGGGCCTGAGGGGGTATTAAGAGAGACCTGAATGACGAGCAGGGGCTGCCAAGCAAAAGGATGAACAAAGAGTGTTCCAGGCAGAGGGCAGAGGAGGTGCAAAGCTGCCACGGCAGGAACTAGTGGATTATGTCCAAAGGGCAGAAAAGAGCCTTGAACCTGGGGCAGAGTCAGAGAAGATGAAGCCAGGAAGGTGGGCTGGAGGCCCATCACCTAAGGGCCTTGCAAGGTATCCTAAGGGGTTTGGATTTTCTTCTAAGCAACATGTGCAGGCAATGGAATGCTTTAAGCAGAGAAGCAGCACGATCAGATTTTGGTTTTTAAGGGATTTCTCTGGAGATTATATGAATAATTAAGTGGAAAAGGGCAAGTCTGAAGATAAATTAGGACCCCACTGTAGGAGTCCAGTGGAGGCGTGTGATGGTAGCTTGGCGTAGGGTGGTGGGGCGCAGATGGTGAGAGGATTCAGACTGGGGACCCATTTCTGAGGTAGAATCCGTAGGGCTTGGTGATGGATTGGAATTCAGGGTGTGGGAAAGGGAGGAGCCCCAGGCTCTGTACTGAGTTATCAGATGGTGAAGACTGGCAGGAGGAAGAGCGGTGAGGGCATGAGTGTCCAGAGTTCAAGTTCAGACATGGCCAAGGGTAAAGTCTAAGAGTGGTGATATTGCATAAGGATGTGTTGGGAAGGAGTTAGGACATGACCCTCTGTGGAAATCTGAGAGAGTGGAGCTTTGGACACTAGTAAATAAGACGATCTGCTTGTGGGATTTTGATTGGAGCTGGGCATCCAGTGGGAGCCGTGAAATGTTGACATATGTATAGTCAAAATGGTTTGGGCTCCTATGAGCAGAAAGAACCTTGCTGACTTCCCAGGCCTGATAGGACCTGTGACATACAGCCTGTTCTTATTCTTTTTCTCTTCTCCCATTTTCTTTCTCTAAAACTTAGCTCCTGCCACGATTGTAAACCCAGGACACATGCACATAGACCCACACACGAGGACGCTGACACATTCATACACACACATAATTGTGTTATTTCCCGTTTGCTGACAGAGAGTGAGTGACCTCACTTAGGGAGCTGGCCTCGCTCTCCATTTCATGCTTCTAATTGCAGGCAATTCCCTAGGGCTCTGACAGCTAGTTCCTCGTTCATTAGCTACCTTAGGAAAGGTGAAAAATAGGCTTTGGGGGGTAAATATTGATACACTGCATGGAAGTTTTTGCTTTGGCGAAATCCAAGGGGAAGGGCAGCCGGTTCATGCTCGTCTCAGTCCACCACGTATGCAGCAGTGACCCTTCTGTCTAACTCTGGCTGCCTTCCGGTTGGAGATATAGAAGACCTTCTCTGGGCAAGTGTTGCGTGGGTCAAAAGCATCAGTTCCTCGTGAAACCTCATCAGCCTTTCCAATTGGCAACCATTGTTCTGGAAATGGAGAGAATTATGCCCGTGTGACTGGCTTTTTGCACTAAGGAACAGGCCGAAAAGATGGCATTCCCCAGCCTGGGCTGTGGACTCCATTGCTGCACATGGTAGGGGGATCGCAATCGGATGAACATATCAACCTCAACCCACGGCCTGTACGTGTTCAGTTTCTTCGAGTTCTGATATCCCTCCCGCACTTCTCCCCACCCACAAGCTGCTGCTTCTTTTTTTTTTTTTCCCTCATCTAAACTTTTCCAATATGCAAGTCACAGCAACAACCTCCTTAGTCCTGAATAAAGAACGGACTGAAGGCTGGAGGATGTGAGAGAGAACGAGAGAGAGCTTTGCATCTGAGTCCTGACTTCGGGAGTTGTGTCGGGGCAGGGAGTTTGGTTCTCTCCCTCTCATGAATCTCCTCCTCCCCGACAAGCTTTGGGCATATCATCATCTCTCAGTATTTTTTGAACCTTCTATTGAAAAAAGCTATGAATGCTTTGAAACAGGAAGAGGACACAGGGAAAGGGAGTGGTCTGGACATGTTGACTGAAGGCGACCTATGTCCTGTGTTTCTCCCGTAAAGAAGTGAGGTCTGAAGTGGGTGCTGGGCCCTTCAGGGTCAGGAAGCATGAGGAAACCAGGAATGGAATTCGCCACATGTATACTGATCACCTACTTAGTGTCTAGTAAAGTGCCCGTTCAGGCCCCTAGTGGATGTTCAAGAAATATTTATGGACCAAGTGCTCTTAGGTTTGACCCGTGCGAATTGCTGATGTCGGAGAGGTGAACAACGCAGGTCGTACTCGCCCCCGGACAACTTACACAGCTTAGGTAATTAAAAGGTGTGCAGTGGAGTAACCCAGTGTTCTGACTCCTTCCCTTTTGCCTCCTTTTGTCCCCAGCTCCACTAGGAAATCTTAGTTTGTGGTGTTATTGTTAATGTCAGAAGAAGCCTTTTTAAACACCAGAGCAAATATGCGTCTTGCAGCTGGAGAAAGATCCCATGGCATTTATTCAGGCAAGTGGGATTTCACTTCAGAGGCAGATGATGGTGTGGCTAAGCTTCGGATGGGTGGAAAAATTTGTCAGCTGGGCTGTGGAGAGCCTGAGAGCGTGTTCCCTGATCCAGCGGCTGTTTGCAAGAGTCCTCACCAAGGAAAAACAGAAGCCAGGGATTTCTCTGTCCTGGAGGGAAGGATCCTGGTTCAGATCTGAATTTGGACCAGTGCCCTGGCCCTGAAATGTTTTCACGTGACAGCTTCTCTGGCTGACCGCGCGGGCCCCAGATGTGGTGTGAGGGCTGAGACCCATCGTCCTCGGAGTGGTTTGGTGGGGTGAGCTCTGGGGGCGTGTCCAGGCCTTTGCTGTGCCCAGGTTAATCAGCAAGTGTGCCCAGCCTCCTAAAAGTCTTCTGGAACCAGGACAGTGCCGGCCCAGCAGACAGAGGCGTGACATCTGCTGTGGCTTGTTCTGCTGCTTCGCTCCTAAGTTGCCCTTTTAGATTACTTAACCGCTGTGTGTAATGTCATGTGGCCTTAGCGTCTCCTCACATAACTGTTCATAGTAGTTAGTGCTCAGTGGAATGTGAACCATTCCAAGCCTGGGATCCATGTTCACTTAGCCAAGCAAGGCTTATATGAGCCCCGCCCTCCCTGGAACTTCTGACTGGATCAGGGATTTAGACGCCCACTGTCATCTACCATCATTGACCTTATCTCACTGCTCTTCCGTCCCATCTGTTGCTGCTACTGAAGCACTGATGGAAGGATACGTAGGAGTCATTCAGACCGAGATGGCAGAGAAAAGGTTGGGGAGGGCCTTCTAGGCAGGGCGAGCAATGTGTGAAAGTCCACACGTGGAGAGCAGTTCTTTTCCCATTGCACAGCTAACGTCACTGAGCATTACAGAGCTAGGCGTCTTTGTTGACACGTCTAGTGAGTAGCAGAGACCAGGTTTAAACCCGTGTCTAACTCCAAAGCCTGTGCATTTGCACGTAAGCTGCCTCCTGAAGTGGAAAGGTTACGGAGGAGACTTACACGAAGAAAGCAGTTTTTCAGGAAGATTACCTTGGTGGCCGTGTGTATACTGGATTGGCAAAGTGAGAGGCTAGAAATAGGAGACCAGTTGGAGGACATTGTAAAAGCCTAGTCATAAATGATTTCGGACGCATTTCTGTGTGCTGAGCTATTGATATTTACTTCCCCATTCATAATATTGATCAGAGTTGTATTTTTTAAAGTTGGTCTCTGCCCACTAGTCTGTAAGCTTGGTGAGGATGGAGACTGTGTCCCTCTTATTCACTGCTTTGTCTTCACTGCCCACTCAGTTCCAGGCATGTAGTTAATACACAATAAATACCTGTCGGTTACATGAATGAACGTGAATGAGGGACAGTGAGAGAAGGTTTGAAATGATTCGCCTAAGGTAAAGTAGATAAACCTTTAAAACATGAGCGGAAAGACGGTAACAGCTACCATTTCAGGAAGAGCTGTTTTGAGCTCAGCAAGTATTTTAACTATATTTTCTCAATTCATCTTCACAGCCACCATGGAAAATAGGTCCTGTTTAAAACTAGTTTAAAGCTAAGGAAGTTCCCCTTAAGAAGGAGTAGAATGGAGCATGGCGACTGTAATCAACAATACCACATGGTTTACTTGAATGTTGGTAAGAGGATAGATCTCAAATGTTCTCGCCACCCATGTAGGAAAAGCTAACAGTGGAGGTGATGGATGTGTTAACTAATCTTATTGTGGTAGTCATTTCACAATATGTATGTGTTTCAAATCATCATGTTGTACATTCTTAAACTTACACCATGTTATTTACCAATGATATCTCAGTGAAGCAGAAAAGAAGCCTTAGAATCGTTGGCCAAATGGCCAGAACACGCTGAGTCAGCATGTGTATCGAACCCCAGTCTGATTGATTCCAAAGCTTGTACTTATAAGCACTCTGTTGAGGAACTGGGAGAACTTGGGGTTGAAGACTGAAGATGGGAAGTCAGAAAAGAGAGACTTTCTTCTCTCCCTTTTGGCTTTCTGGTCTGTGGTTTTGAAGATTTTGGTTTTAGACCTCTTGAAGTACCATCAGGCCAGCCCAGTACAGATGAGACACCCAGTGGATGATACAGAAATGGGGTTTAGATGAGAAGTCAGGCTGGGGGTAGAAATTCAGCAGCAATCAGGATGGGGGCAACAGGTGGTAATACTCAGAGAGTCTTTTCAAGACAAAGGATGTAGAGCGTGGAGGACACAGGCACAAAGCCGCCACCCGGGTTGTTAATTGTACTCAGCAGACTAAACGAGGCAGAGGAGCTGACAAAGGATGTGTCTTCCCCAAGGTCAGATGACTAGAGTAGTGTAGACAGAGACCCGGGAGCAGTGGGAGGAGTGCCTGCAGAGTAGACGCTTGTCCTTTCCCCGGCTGAGCGTTCGGGTAAGACACAGGCCCCACAGACTGATTGCCTGGGTGGAAGTAGGGACCCCAGGAGCTTCTTCCTCTAACAGTTCTAGGCAGGAATAGGAGCACCAAAGATTTGTTCTGAGGGAGACTTCTGTAACAGAGCACTAACACACTTCCAAAATAGGTTTTCGAGTAAGGGGGACCCCAGAGAAGTCTGGAGCACCCATACAGAGCCAGATGGGGAGTTCTGTATTCCCATTAGAAAGTATAAGTGTGGACCTATTGGGGTCCTTGAAGGGGCAAGGCAAAGTACAGATGTGAGAGCTGAGTGATGGGGAATTGGAAGAGGGAACGATTATTGTTAGTGTTTTATGCTGCCAGAAGGTCACATGGCCAGGGCTTCCCTGATGGCGCAGTGGTTAAGAATCCACCTGCCAATGTAGGGGACACGGGTTCGAGCCCTGTTCCGGGAAGATCCCACATGCCGCGGAGCAACTAAGCCCGTGCACCACAACTACTGAGCCTGCGCTCTAGAGCCTGCGAGCCGCAACTACTGAGCCTGCATGCTGCAACTACTGAGGCCCGCGCGCCTGGAGCCTGTGCTCCGAACAAGGGAAGCCACCGCAATGAAGAGTAGCCCCTGCTCGCCGCAACTAGAGAAAGCCTGCTTGCAGCAATGAAGACCCAATGCGGCCAAAAATAAATAAATTAAATAAAATTTTAAAAAGGTCACATGGCCAGTGAGTGTCCTGGCAGAAGTCCTGAGAGGGATGCATTCATTGTCCTTGCTACCATTGGGCATCTATGAACATCCTGATGGTACTGCTGCCCAGAGAATTACTGAGTCACGATTGCTCTGGGGTCTTGTCTTTGGAACTTGCAAAAATGATCTTGCAGTTGCTTCCTGGATGCTGTGTCTGTCCACCAGAGGACACAATTGCTCATCCCCATAGTGGTAGCTGCAGGAGCAGGGGCAGCATTGGCGCCTGCCCCCACCCAGCCACCTGTACAATATGGCCCTGCCTGCTCACCCTTGGTTCCACTGCAAGTTTCCTGCTTTAGGTTTTGACTGGTTCCTGGGCTTGGATCTTCATGATGAAATTAACTAGAAGGTGTCCCTAGAAGAATCACTTTGGTCTGTTTCCTCCAAACCACTTAGGACAAAAAATAAAGTGGACCCAAGAAGCATGCTAGCTGGACCATTAACATTCCATAGACTGAGACAGAAATAGATTCTTTCAACTTACTAACAGCTTACCAACTACTAATGTAGCTGTTTTCATGGTTAGCCCTCCTCACTGTGGCTTCACTGCCAGGAAGGAAGAAAAGGAAGGCCCAGGGGTCATCAAAACTTGCAGCGACCAAAATAGTAGTGCATTTCTACACAAATGGCCCTCTGGCTACCAAGAACAGCCCAATGTATACCCACCGTCTCGTACAGCCCATCTCTGCTCTTGAGTGGTGGGCATTCCAAGGCAGCATACTCCACACACACCTTAGCCTCCAATGCCAGCAGGCACCTGGTTGCCTAAAATCAGAGTCAGCCTGGACATGGGATGACAGCTTTGGCAAAGAGTATAGCGAGGGCTTTATGACCTGAGAGACATATGAGCCATCATGGTTTAGCTTTACAGCACCTTGTTGTTCTTCCATTCAGATACTGATCCATGCAGTCCAAGAGAGATAGTCCTGTTCTCTTTGTTCCCTAGATCCCTTTCTGCTCTATTTCTGCCATCTTGTGTATGTGTCAAGTGTCTTCATCTTCTCTGAGGGGTAACAAGTAGATCCAGGTTGTTAAAAAGAAACAAACATGATATTGGACTAAACACACACACACACACACACACACACACACACAGCACGCAGTGAGTGTCTATCAGCAGTGGTCAGACGTCCCCTAAAAATCTGAGCCAAAGTGGCTCTGGCAGTGTTTCATGCCCAGGAGCAGTATTGCATTTGGAAAAGTGGTGGGAGTAATTTTGCATTGTCGCACTGACTGAAGGGAACTATTGGCATTTTGTGGGCAGGCACCAGTGTTGTGAAATGCTCTGCATTGAGTGGGATGTCCTACTCCACCAGGAAGTATCCAGGCCCTAATGCCATAGTGATGCCCCTACAGGGAGACCCTGGAGAGGAAACTAATGAAAGGGCACAGGAGAGTTCTGTGGGATTTCTAACGTTATCAAAGATCTAGGATGAGTGGCTTAAAGTGGTGCTTATCAAAGCATAGTCTCTACGTCACCGGTATCAGAATAGCCAGGAGTGCTTGTTAAAAACACTTTCTGGATCCCACCCAAGACCTGCTGCATCAGAATCTTTGGGAGAGGGGCCAAGGAATCTGCATTATAACGAGCACTCTAACTCATTGTTATGTGCACTGAAGCTTGAGAACCATTAGACTAAGGGATCTTTATTTTAAAGCAAGAGGAGGAGTCTGAGGATAAACTCATTGATATATAAAGTCGTCGAGAAAGTCAGCTATCCCCACTGAGGAAAGCACAATTGGAAGTAAGTTTGGACAAAAAAAGAGGTATTTAGGATAGATTTAGGGAGATGGAACGAATCCTGATTTCTTCTACTTTTAGAATCTCATTGTTTTTAAACATGACTGCAGTCTCAATGTGCTTAAAGAGTCAATTTACAAAATATAATCTACAAAGAGCCAATAACCTATGAGAACTTCCTTTTCTAGTAATCGAGGAAACTCAAATTAATAAAATATCCATTTTACATTTACCATATTGGCAAAAAGTGATTTGATTTATCTCTGTTTTACTGATAATATACATTGTTGAAGAGAATTAAGTCGAGACTGGTATTCAAGTACATTGCTGTTGGAAATGTACATCCAGCCAATCTTTCTAGAAATCATGTTGACCAGATGTATCTAAAGACTTAATATGTATATATCCTTTGAAGTTGTGATTCTATATCTGAAGCAAAAGCTAAGACATTTTATTGTTATTTATCGGCATTTTGTCTACAAATCTGATTTAGATGTTCATAGCTGCTTTATTTATTATAACAAAAATGGAAAGAACCTAAATGTTTGACACGAGAAGATAGTTTGATAACATATTATATGGTCATTTAAAATTTAATTGTATGATGAATTTTAATAACACGGATAATGCTTATTATATTGTATACTGTTATGTGAAAAGATTGAGATATAAAAGTTTTGACTCTAATCGTATGGGCAAAAATTAACAATATGTAGAAAAAAGAACCGGAAGAAAAAATATGCCAAGATGTCAACAATCTCTAACTGGTGGGCTTGTGTGTAGTTGTTCGCTTCTTTATGCTTTTTCTAGTTCCAAGTTTTCCACAACGGGCATGCGAAGCTTTAATGAGCAGAAATAAGTTAATTTAAATATATCTGTGGCAGAGACTTCAGGCAGGGAAGGATGAAACGTCCTTTCCAATTACACTTCAGTGACGTGAGGTGGGATGGGGGTCGTAGATTTTATTTAACGTAATATGATCAGCTCTGTGAGCACTAGCTTATATCAATACAGCATCATCTAAAAAGGAAATTTGTTAGTGCTCGCTCTCCCTTCTTGGGTCTCATATTGATTTAACACATGTCATTCCTGATGGAAGGGCGGTTGGAATGGAGTATACTTGGGTGGTAGTGGTAATATGGGCTTTATTTATTTTAACTTACATTTCATGAATATCAAATACATTGGATTGACCAGAAAGTTTCAGTAAGGCATCAGGAAGCTTTGAAAATGAATATCATTCTTTTGTTTTGTTTTGTTTTTCTGAATATGCCATTTGCTTTCTCTTCCCTTGAGTTATTTATCGTTTATAACACTCACAGAGCTGCTGGACTAAATCTCTCTAGTGCTATTTGTGAATACAGTACAGATGCAGTAATATACTTATGGGGTCACGTTGGCAGGAGGAGCTTGGTTTTCCAATAAATAAGATGCAACTAAAAGTATTCAGTAAATTCAAAACCACCAAGTAATTCCATTTGGAGACTGAGCTTTAAAATGTGAACCATCATTAAAGAGTAAATTTAAAAGACATTGATGGCACGTGTATATAGTATGGCTTTACAGAGTCCCAGGAAAATTGGAATGAGTTGCTGGAAATAACAGGAATTGGTACACTGGAGAGTTAGCAAAGTAAAGAGGCTGTAGGTAGTGTGTCACAACATGTGCTTTACTCATTTCTTTGGCTGAAGGGAGTTAGATTCTAATTATTTGTGAAACCATCACTACATCCTTAATAATAATAACATGGTCTTCATAATCAGATACCTCTTTGTGCTGTGAACGTGGGGCTCATAAGTAGGGTGCAGTAGCCCAGATGCTGTTTTTCTTCTTGTCCCTTTTTTAGTGAAATATTGAGTCTGAGGATGTCAGAAGGACCTGGGAAAAGATTCTTCCAAATCAAATACGTAAAACTACTAAGATGCTTCTGTGCCACAGGAAGTAGAATTTAGAGGCTAATGGGACCTCAAGGGAGCCAACCTCAGACCACATATTCATCGCCCGATTGTGGTGGAGCCTATACAACAGCCACTGGAGCCTTTGCACGGGAAAGTGAAATACGCAATTCAGGCTAAACTAACTAGATCATTGTCACAGTCAGTGGCTCACCAGCCTTCCTGGTGGATTGAACTGATTGATAGTCTTTTATCTTGCAATGATTTGACAGTCATTGCCACCACTTAGATTGTCACTGCTATAATACAAGTTCGGCCGTAGCTGCAATTTCACATTATACGATAATCACTTTGATTTTCAGAGAACCTTTTCTCTTATGAAATATTCCTGGAATATTCACACCATTTGAAGATTTCTCCTTAGAATAATTATCTAAGGTAAGCAGGGAATGTAGTACAGGACCTCAGTCTTCTCTCCATACCCCTTGGGAGCCAGTGCATTTCAGAATACAGAACTATTTTGGAATGAGAAAGATAATAGCGAATATTATGAAACAGAAGCTATTCCTGGTATCCTGACACACACCCCCACCCGATCACTTCTTGTGTGCTTCCTATGCCTAGGCCTCTTTATTAGCTCAGGTTGTTCCCTGGTCCAAAACGCCCTCCCTCCTCTACTTTGCTCATTCTGAAGCATCCTTCAACTCTACATCCTCCATGAAGCCTTCTCTTACACCTGCTATTTATACTGATCCTTGCTCTGCTGACCTCCTTCAGCTCTTGTCCTCAGTACCATTGATTCCTACTTATTCTCTGCTACATGTGATATACATATGTATTGATATTTCACTAGTATACATTATTTGCTTTTGGATAGGCAGTGTACTTATTATTTTATATTGATAATATCACTTAATCTGTACCACTCAGAATTTTCGTTATGCCCATTTTATAAGGTTCAGAGAGGTTAAGTAACTTGCCCAAGGCTACGTACTTCATCAATGGTGTGACTGAGATTTAAATGCAGTTCTAATATGAATTCACAGCCTATATTCTTTTTTTCTGGGGGGGGGGGGGGTCACGGGCCTCTCACTGTTGTGGCCTCTCCTGTTGTGGAGCACAGGCTCCGGACACGCAGGCTCAGCGGCCATGGCCCACGGGCCCAGCCCCTCCGCGGCATGTGGGATCTTCCTGGACCGGGGCACGAACCTGTGTCCCCTGCATCGGCAGGCGGACCCCCAACCACTGCGCCACCAGGGAAGCCCACAGCCTATATTCTTAACTACTGCATTATCAGGTATTAATCTATTCCCTAAAAGAGCTCACACTCTAAATGGGACAATAAGAGTTCGACATCATCTATCCCCTTTTTTATGGACTGAATGTTTGTGGCCCCTCAAAATTCATGTGTTTAAGCCTTGAGTCCCACTGTGATGGTATCAGGAGGTAAGGCATTTGAGAGGTAATTGTGTCATGATGATGGAGCCCCCATGATGGAACTAGCACCCCTTATAAGAAGAGAAAGGCAAAAGACAAAATTATTAAAAATAACTATCGCTACAATAATCTGATAATGGACACATAGTATAAAAAGATGTAAATTGTGGCATCAAAAACATAAAATGTGGGAGGGGAATTAAAAATGCAGGGTTTTTCTCTGTGATTAAAGTTAAGTTGTTCAGCTTACAATAGCCTGTTATAACTGTAAGATGTTTTATGTAAGTCTCATGGCAACTACAGAACAAAAACATATGGTAGATACACTAAAGAGAAAGGAATCAAAACGTACCACCAGAGAGAATCATCAAAGCAACAAGGAAGACAGCAAGAAAGGAACAGAGATCAACATAACACCTAGAAAACAACTGAACAAAGGACAACATCAAGCCCTTATCTATTGGTAATCACATTAAATGTAAATGGACTAATTTCTCCTATCAAAAGACATAGAGTGATTGAATTGATAAAAATATAACCCCATTATGTGCTGCCTGCAAGAGACTCACTTCAGCTTTAAAGACACTATATATAGATTGAAAATGCCGGGCTGGAAAAAGATATTCTATGCAAAAGAAAACCAAAATTGAGCAGGGAAACTATACTTATATCAGATAAAAAAGACTTTAAGTCAAAAACTGTAATAAGAGACAAAGCAAGTCATTATATAATGATGAGTAAACTCATGAAGAGGATATAATAATTTTATATATCTATGCATCTGACATCAAAGCACCAAAATATGTAAAGCAAATATTAACATACCTGAAGGGAGAAACAGACAGCAGTACAGTAATAGTAGGGGATTTTAATAACCCAATTTCAACAAACGATAGTTCATCCAGACAGAAAATCAATAAGGAAACATTGGACTTGGACTATACTTTAGACCAAATGGAACTAAGATACGTATATAGATCATTCCATCCAACAGCAGCAGAATGCACATTCTTCTCAAGTGCACATTCAAAATTCTCCAGGGTAGATCATATGTTAGACTACGAGATAAGTCTTAACAAATTTAACAAGATTAAAATCATACCAAGCATCTTTTCCAAGCACAATGCAATGAAACAAGAAGTCAATCACAGGAGGAAAGCTGGAAAAGTCACAAATAGGTAAAGATTAAAGAACATGCTGCTGAACAACCAATGGGTTAAAGAAGAAATCAAAAGAGAAATAAAAAAAAAAATCTTGAGACAAACAAAAATGGAAGTACAGCATATCAAAACTTATGGAGTGCAGCAAAAGCAGTTCTAAGAGGATTGTTTATAGCAATATGCCTATGTTAAGAAAATAGGAAGATTTTACTTTTACATGTATAGGAACTAGGAAAAGAAGAACAAACTAAGCCTAAAGTTACTAGAAGGAAGGAAAATAACAAAGATCAGAGCAAAAATAATGAAATGGAGACCAGAAAGGCAATTGAATAGATCAGCAAAACTAAGAGTTTGTTTTTTGTTGAGATAAACAAAATTACCAAACCTTTAGCCGGAGAGAGAAAAAAAGAGAGAAGGCTCAAAATCAGCAGTGAAAGAGGAGACATTACAACAGATGCCACAGAAATACAAAGGATCATAAGAGACTACTGTGAACACTTATATGTCAACAAGTTGGGTAACCCAGATGAAATGGATAAATTCCAAGAAACACACAATTTACCAAGACTGAATCATGAAAAAGAGAAAATCTGAACAGACCATTCATGAGTAAGGGGATAAAATCAGTAATCAAAAATGTCTCAACAAAATGTCCAGTATCAGATGGCATCACGGGTGAATTCTAACAAATGTTTAAGGAAGAGTGAATACAGGTCTTCCTCAAACTCCTGCAGATAATTGAAACTGAGGGAACACTTCCAAACTCAAGTTGGAAGGCCACCATTACTCTAATGCTAAAGCCAGACAGGACACAATATGAAAAGCAAGTTACAAGCCAATATCTCTTTTGGACTTAGATGCAAAAATCATCAAAAAAAAATTAGCAAAACAAATTTAACAGCACCTTAAAAGAATCATGATCAAGTGGGATTTATCCCTAAGAGGCAAGAATAGGTTACCATATGCAAATCAATCAATGTGATATACCACATTAACAAAGTGAAGAAGAAAAATCACAGATCATCTCAGTAGATGCAGAAAAAGCATTTGACAAAACTGAACATCTTTTCATGATTAAAACCGTCAACAATTTAGGTATAGAAGGAAAGTAACTCAACCTAATAAAGGCCATATATGATAGGGTCACAGCTAACATCATACTCAATGGTGAAAAGCTGAAAGCTTCTCCTTTAAGATCAGGTAGAAGACAAGGATGCTTAGTCTTACCATTGCTATTAAACATCACATTTGTGGTTCTAGGCAGAGCAATCAGGCAAGAAAAAGAAATAAAAGGCATCCAAATCAGAAAAGAAGATGCAGAATTGTCTTTATTTGCAGATGACATGATCTTATCTATAGAAGATCCTGAAGTGGGCAATTGGGATTGACATGTATACACTGATGTGTATAAAATTGATGACTAATAAGAACCTGCTGTATAAGAAAAATAAATAAAATTCAAAAATTAAAAAAAAAGGACTATAGCTGGGCCTCCTGTAGTTCTAAGAGGGTAAGTAGAAATTTATCAAGAGTGAGAGTGGCTACTCTCTTGATCATTCCTCCTCTGGGTCTATATGTTTGTCCTATCTGCATCATTCTGTTCTTTCTTAACCAGTCTCTTTCTTTAATTCATGTATGGTCATCTTTGCCAATAACTTAACTTTGCACACTGCTTTGGTTTACCGTGTTATGTTCTCAGGTCTGTATTTTTCTATGTCTCCTCAAGTGCCTAGCCATGACTTTTGCTAGTTTCTAGGTTTCTTAGATGGTATTTTAAGGACAAAAAAATTGAATTAAAAAAAAAAGAAAAGAAAATCCTAAAGACTCCATGAAAAAATCAGAATAAATGAATTCAGTAAATTTTCAGGATGCAAAATCAACATACAAAAATCTATTGTTTCTATATATACTAACAACAAACTATCTGAAAAAGAAATAAAAATACTTAGAATAAAATACTTAGGAATAAATATAACAAAGGAGGTTAAAGATTTGTACACTGGAAACACTGATTGATATAAGAAATTGAAGAAGACACAAATAAATGGAAAGATATCCTGTGTTCATGGATTGGAAGGATTAATATTGTTAAAATGTCCATACTACCCAAAGTGATCTCTAGATTCAATGCAATCCCTATCAAAATTCCAATGACATTTTTCACAGAAAAAGGAAAAACAATCCTAAAACTCATACAGAACCAAAAAGACCCCTACTAGCAATATTGATCTCAAGCAAGAAGAACAAAGCTGGGGGCATCACATTTTCTGATTTCTAAGTGTATTACAAAGCTATAGTAATCAAAACAGTATGGTTATGATGGGAATGTACATTGGTGTAGCTATTATGGAAAACTTTTCCTCAAAAAGTTACCTTTATCTTGGACCTCCAGCTTCCAGAACTTTGAGAAATAAATTTTTATTTTTAAGCTGCCCAGTCTGTGGTATTTGGTTATAGTAGCCCAAGCAGACTACATCGCTTCCATTAGCCCAGAGCCAGGCACCTCTTTGGTCCTCAGTAGTTGTTTGTTTCTTGATTGCTTAACAATTGAGAGGCTGCTGAACTTCAGTAAAAGCCAGCATGGCATATCTTAGTTTGGAACATGGTAAGTGTACTGAAAACACTCCTGGGATGATATATTTCAACACCAGATTGTTTAATTGAGCAAGAAAAAAAAGCTACAATTTGGTCAAGGTACTTAACCTGTCTGTGCCTTAAAATTTACTCATCTATTAAATGGGAATAATAATAGTACCTCTTTCATGGGGTTATTTTGAAAAATAAATGAACTAATATATGTATAGTACTTAGAACTGTACCCGGCAAATGGAAAATCCTGTAGCTTTCTACTATTGGTATTGTTGTTGTTGTTAATGTGTATAACTTGATACAAATTGGAGAGAGATGTTTTGATAATGACACCGGTGATCTGTGTGACTTAGCGAAAGAGAAGCCCTATCACTGTCTCGTGTGCAAGTTGGTACAGTGCTTGACACATAACAGGCACTACAAAAATGTGTAGATTGAGTAAGTGGTGGACTGATTTCAAACCCTCACTGTGCTGAAATATCTATGTAGAATAAGTTCCAAAGGTAGAGGTTGGATATCCTCTTTCCCTCATGTTACAAAACGAGTGGGTTTCCAATATACACTAACATTCGGTCTCTTCCTCCACTCTGAGCCCCCGAAGCCCACGTTTTGGCTTAGCAGCATGGCAGGTTTTTCTCTGTTCTAGCCTTGAAATACAGTTATAAGCAAGGGTGCCACAGTATTAACTCTGTTCTCTGGCATATGAATGAGAACGATTTTTCTTGGAGCTCTCCATGCCTGCTGCTTTGAGTTGTTTGTCATTTCCTTAACGGGCCTGTTCAAGAGAGCTTGGCTATGGGATGTGTTGTGAAAGCCATGTGTATTGGTCTTGTCTAAGTCACCAGGGAGATTTTATGGGTTTTCTTTTTGTAGGATTCTAAGGAGATGCCCTTCTAATCTTGGACAGATTGCCTGTTGTTACCCTTGGGATTTGTTATGGTGGCATCAAATCAAAGGACTTTTGTACTGTTGGGTGGAAAAACAATCAAACATTCTTGCTGGGAGGCACCTTTGAGACCATCTGGTCGAAATTTCCATCTAAAGGCAGGGACCATGTTTACCTTGTTTCACTTTGCATCCCCAGTGCATAGCAGTATGCTTGGCATAGAGTGGATATGTGATAGACGTCTGCTGATTAAATGAATATTTTGCAAGTGGAAGACTGTAAAAACTTTACGTTGGCCTATTTTGATTTGTCCATTTTCATCTGTACTGCAGCAAAGAAAGTGTTTTCTTTCTGTGCTGTACTGTAATGTGTCTCTGTCTTTCTGCCCCCACTCTCATTCCTGCAGTTCTGTGTCTGTCTTGTCCACTGCTGTATTTCCCAGTGCTGAGAACAGTGCTGAGCTGATGCTTGACGCTCAGAAAATATTAGTCGGATGAATGGTTCTAATGCTTATGGTGGACAGCAAAAACAATTACAGTGCCAGGCATCACATTTATATCACACAAAGGACTGCTTGTGGACGAAGATATCAGAAGAATGGTGGCATTAATGGGACTGCTGCCAGGGGAATGATTGGTCATAGACTTTCTTCATTTGGAACATAGGAACAGTAATAATAGTGAAATCCCGGGAAGGTTGTAGAGATTCAGTGGGAAGATTCTCTAAAGGGAGCTAGCTCATGACTTCTATTGTAGCAGGAGGAATTTTGCTTTCCCCCTCACCCCCAGTACTATGAGCCGGCAGAAGGATGGGGAGGAAGGAAAAATGGTCATGCCTTGGGAAGCAAGCAGAGATGACTCCTCTTCCCTTTTCCCTTCCTCTTTCCCTTCCCCACCATTTTTGCTAAGCCAAAAGAAGTGCTAAGTGCCAGCCATCAACCTTATAGAGTCTGGGAAGCACCACCTGAGATGAGGACCTGCTGAACACAGGTCTTAGAGGATCAGAACAGTAGAGGACTCAATCAGGTTCCAGGCAAGCTGGAGGAATGAGAGCCAGGGGGCTCGAATGCTAGAGCGGAAGAGATGGTGCGGGTCCAAGGAAAGGAAAGCTTATTGTGATCATGATGAGGTAGATGGGTGCCCACAAAGGTTGTGTGCTGGCTTTCTCAGTTTCAGTGTCTGAGAGTTTGTTATAGTATATTTTTCCTGTTGAGTAGTAGGGCTTGCAAAGTGATATTCCTAAGTGCATTGGAATGAAATGATCCACACAATGGCAATGGTCTTAAACTAACAATGGGAAGGTTCTGGAAAAGGGTGAGGCAGAAACAATGATTATTTTAACTGCTTCTCATTCACTCATTTAATCGCCCCTTCACTCATCCATCCAACAACCATTTAATAAGCTGTTCATGTAGGTTAACAATTGGCCGAGGAACAAGAAAGGTAGTGGTGAGCAGGGAAGACATGGGGCCCTGACCTGGTGGTATTTACAGTCTTAACGGGAAGAATGAAACCATCAGGCAAATATAATCTAATCTGAGTTCCGTGGAGGACAGACATATGGAAGAGTTCTAATAGCGTGAGGAGGTATGAAGAATCAGAGAAAGGGCCTTTTGAGCTGAGAATTTATGGATGAATAGGTATTAACAAGTAGGGAATAGAAGGAGGGAAATCATGAGAGACTAGGCAGAGGGAGCCAACTTCGAAAGGCAGTCATAGTTGAATGGGAGAAATGGAAGGAAAGAGGAGGGAGAGGATACTATACTGCAAGGGCCACTGCCTAGTTTCCAAACAACCTTGAGCGATAGGCAGCTCCACAGTTATTACTCTTGAATGCATAAGGAAATTGAGACTCGGACATGTTCATGTCTTTAACTGAGTTAACGAGTCATTATCGAAGCCCTATTAGGTTCTAGTCACCGTGCTTGTGCTGGATGAACGTTTAGATATGGTCCCTGCCCTCCAGGAGCTTACTTTCTAGGGCGGAAGTAAAAGGAATTTTTAGATCACAGTTGCTGGTAAGATGTAGGGCTGAAACTTGAAGTCTTCTGACTCCAAGCCCAATGCTCTTTCCACGTTGTCACTTTGTGGCTCAAACAAGGAAGAGGCCTCGTCAGTCACATCCATGATGCCTTGGCTCGATGAGGCAGCTTAGCTTTTGTTCTAGCGGCTGGGGAAGGCTCCCTTTTAATGTTCTCGAGGACATTGGGGCCTGGAACTGTAAAAGGTAAAGTTGAAACCGAAACAGAAAAACACAGCTCATCTGTGTGAACAAACACAGCTGCCCGTTTTGGAGTTAATTCTTTGGACTGGACATTTTATACATGTCATGTATCTCATCCTAACAACAACCCTGTGAATGAGGTTCACAATCACACTCACTTGCCAGTTGTACACGTGAGGATGCCGAGGCTCCTCGAGGGCATGCAGCACTGCTGAGCATGTTCGATTAGTAATTCAGGGCTATAGTATGCAAACTCATGTGCTCCGATTCCATAGGCCGTGCTCTTAACCACCATGCTACACTGCAGCTATCTATCAGGCTAGAATGGAGTCTGACACTAGCCCAGAAACAAAGGGACAGCCTGGGAAAAAGGCCACCAGAGATTGCTCCTTCTGGCAGGACAGAGTTCTTTAACAGGTGAAAAAGCACAAGATTAGACGTGGAAGAGTAGATTGGCCACATCTGCTAATTTCAGATGTCAAGTGACTTGAATCCCGATTTCCTACCTTCTCGTCCATGTGGTCATAATTGATAAGGCCTTTCTACCTTACTACTGTTTTTTTTTTCTCTAGATAATTAAAGCTACAAAACACTACCCTTGTCCAAGCTGAATTTAGAGAACAGATTTACCTCAAACCTTATGCGTGTATCTTGTTTAGGAAGTCGTTTCACATTTATGATCTCGTGGGTCCTCACAACAACCCCAGTGAGGTTCTTCCCATTTTATAATCGAGGAAGGGTAAGGCTGAGACAGCCCAAGGTCATGTAGCCCGAAGGGTTTTGGAGCCACTGCTGGGCACCTTTGCTGTTGGAAGTAGGAGAAGGCATACCCCTTCTTCAGGAAGCTCAACCCAATTTTCACTTCTGTTTTTGTGCCCCCGATGAACTGAAGCAGTTAGTAAAGCATTTGCCGTTTCAAAATAGGTACTGTGTATGCAAGTGTACTAGGATATACCAAGATTTCTTTCTCATTCCAGATCCAAAAGACTCTTAATAAGTTGATTGTGTTCACAACACTGTATTATATACTACAGAAGGGGTACAAAAAGGAGCACATATTATTTTGTAGGTTTCCTAAAATAAGTAGCTTATATGGATAGCTTTAGTTGACCAAAGCAACATAGATTTCTGTTCAGATACAGCTTACTGGGTTGAGGCTGGGGGCTTGGGAACCTTTTAGGATATACGACATACCTTTACTCCATTAGAATCTCATTTGTCTACTGGGTTAGTGTCAATGGATTCTTTCTTGCGGTGTCTTGTCCCTCATGATTGGCAGGATTGGGGGCTTTAAGTCTTTTCACTCTCAAAACAAATATGACTCATAACCAATGTGGATATGATGACTTGTTGATTTGGTGAACATTTGAAAATATGAGGTGGGAAGAAACATAACCATTGCTGTAAAGGTTCTTTTAAAAGCGAACCTAATGCACTGGAGATGGTATAAATGAACTGGAGGGGGAAAATGTGAACATTGGAAATAGATTCCAGTTAGCTCGAGCTTAGGGGAGAAGGCATTAAAATTAAGGAGCCGTTCATTTACTTATTCAACAAATATTTAATGAGCCAGGCATTGTTCTAGCACTGGAGATACAGCAGTGAGTAAAAACAAAAAAAGACAAAAATTCCTGCCTTGTTGGAGCTGACATTCAAGGGGGGAAGAAGAGACAATAAATATAAATAAAACACGTTATGTCAGATGGTGATAAGTGCTGTGGAGAAAAATAAAGCAAGGAAGAGGGATAGGGGTGCTCAGGTGTGTGGGTGTGTGCAGAGGGGGACGGCTAGAGAAGGCTCGAGTGGGAAGATGATATGTGCACACAGAGCGCTCCGGGCAGAGGGAAGAGTGAGCGCAGAGACCCTAAGATGAGAGCACGGGCAAGGACCAATGTGGTGGGCATGGAGTGAGCGAGGGGGAGAGGAATGTGAGGTGAGGATAGACAGGTCGCCAGGGAGCTGGCTGGCCCACGGTAAGAAGCTTTGTTGACCAGGTATCTGGTTGATGTTTGGCAGGTGTAGTGGACACTGTTGGTGCCCTGCCCACATTCCCTTTACCAGTCGTGTGTACCTCTCCCTACGCTGCTGGGAGTGTTGGTTGCTGAGGCTCATAGTTGCCCCCTTCTCCGTAGCAGGAGGCCTCTCGCCTAAGGGGTGTTGCGTCCTCGTCCCTGGGGGCAGCCAACAGCCAATGACACTTTCAACCCCTTCGCCTGAAGGTGGGACCAACCCCATGGTGCCATTTGTGGTCCAGGACACCTTGCGGGATCAAGTTAGAGCCAGTCTCTGGCTGAGACCACAGCCTTGCTTAGGGCCCTTCCCTGCCCTCTCTTGCCTACTCCCTTCTCCCCCCAGAGAATCCCTGTCTCAGGCTCTGCTTCCAGGGAACCGAACCGAAAACAACCAACTTTCAGCAACATAATTTCAGAAAGTTACTATGCTCTATTCTTCTCCTCAGAGTTCGACTTTGTGTTGTATTTTATTGAAGTGGGCACCCCGGATGGTGAGGCAGATCTTTCAAGCCAGTCTCCACTGCCTTCCATTTTCTTTAGGAGTCAGGAGAGAGATCTGTGAGCTAGATGGCACTAGAGGTGACATTATTGACATCTGGGCCTGTCTCTCTAATTCTGCTCCTCAGCGGAGGAGGGCGTTTTCACTAGGGTCTTGATGGGATTGTGTTACAATGACTGACTTGCTTTTACATGGGTGAGTGAATCCACAGGAGGGTCCCTTTCGATGCCTCACTCTAGTTACTTGGAATCCTAGTCAGTACATATTGACTTCCTGCAGTCTGGCAACTATGTGTGAGTGGCTATAGTATAGTATAGAATATAGTCCTTTCGTGAGAAACGGCAGTGTTTTGCACCACATCTTTTGTCTAACTGCAGCCTCTTCTTCCTGTCATCTACTTTAGGAACGGGAAAGAAGCTGTGGCTGGAAAATCTGCACCCATCTCAAAACTAGCAGGCGATAAATTTGCCTTTCCCCCATTTCTCACTCGTGTGGGCAAAACTGACTTGGTTATCAGGGCCAAGGTTTAGAGAACGACTGTTTTGGGTAACAAGTGTCTGGTTATAAGTATGACTTTTAGCAATGAGTGTGAGAGAACTCTAACTGAAGGCTGTCTCTTGCTTGGGCTGTGAATGAACAAAGCCAAGTTCTTGAAGGGCCTCTCCGACTCTGAGGTTCCCCACTCCCTGCTCTCAACATAGGATTTGCCCGTGGTCCTGAGCACATTTGGTCCCCCTTTCACAGAGCCACTCCTAAGGTCTGAGACCAGTGCAAGTCACATTGTGTAAGATACTTTGGGAATCTTTGGGATCACTGTAGCACAGATCCATCCAGACCCTAGTGAAAATGCTCTCCTCTGCTGAGGAACAGAATTAGAGAGACAGGCCCAGGTGTCAGTAATGTCACCTGTAGTGCCATCTAGCTCACAGATCTCTCTCCTGACTCCTGAAGACAACGGAAGGCAGTGGAGACTGGCTTGAATGACCTGCCTCACCATCTGGGGTGCCTAGTTCAATCAAATATAGCCCAAAGTCGACCTTTGAGGAGAAAAATAGCGTATATTAGTTTTTTTTAATTGTGTTGTTGAAAGTTGGTTGTCTTAAGTTTGCTTCCCTAGAAGCAAATCCTGGGACAGGGATTCTTTGGGGGAGAAGGGAGTAGGCAGGAGAGGTCAGGGGAGGGCGCGAACCAAGCAAGGCTGTGGTCTCAGCCAGACACTAGCTCTAACCGGATCCCCATGTATTCAGGCCCCTTTGCCCAGCTCAGTCTTCCCCCAACATATTCACCTAGAGTCGTTCAGCTGGTGTCAGCTGCCCTCTCTGACACCTTAGTTAGTACTACCCTGTGGAGTAGGCAGAGGAGGTACAGTTGTTCCCACTTTGCAAATGAAGCAGTAAAGATTCGGAGACTTAAGTGACTCACCAAGATCACAAAGCCACAGAGTCAGAGATAGACCGCAGGTCTTCTAACTGCTGTGCCTTTCCAGTGTTATGAAAAGGCAATGACTTATTTTTGGCATTCTCTTAAATGGTCATTCTACTTCCTGGTGACATGGGGATGCCAGTGCCTCTCTCCGTTTTAGTCAAGCCAGATCTTTGTTTTCTCCAAGTAACGTGCTCTCCTCGTTAAAGCCTCCTAGTGGCTGCCTGTGCTTCCCGCGGAGTGCTTCTGTAAGCCTTGAGCTTCTGAATTCTGGGTTGTTCCTGGGCCTCATTTTACATCGCTTTTCATCACTTGCACAGCCACTCATGCCCTTGTCCAGCTCCATTATCTGGCAGCATATTTGTCGCTCTGGTTTATTGCCTTGGCTCCTGATTGGTTAGTACTGAGACACGTCATCAGTGAGCGCCATGCCTTGCTGTGTAGGATGCTGATCCAGACTCCAGAGAACTGGTCTCAGGGCTGCCTCTGCTCCGACTACTACTCCCCCAGGATTTGGCGTAAGAAAACAAACAGATAAACAGAGACCTCCCAACCCTCCTCAGTATGTTTGGATCAGCTCGCTTTCAGTTCAACCGCAAGGTAAAAGTTTTAGACAGCGGGGGGCAAGTGCTGAAATGGGGTGGGGGGTAGGGTAAACCTCTGTCCTATGGAGAAGCTGGTTGGCTGTGGCTTTTACTTTTTCTTCTGTAGAAGAAAATAGAACCTTCTCAATGATTCAGAGCATCCAAGGGGGCAGGGTCCTCTCTTGCCATTATTTTAAAGACGGCCGAAGGGAAGCAATTCAGTTACCGGCGTTGACCGAGCCCCTATTCTGGGTCCGGTAGGAAAGTTTCTAGGGACCTTGTTCCGTATGACGTCAATGGGCTGTCTCTGTGGCTGATCACGCCCAAGATAGGGGGACTCGCCGGAAGTGCAGAGGAGGGAAACTGACAGGCTTTCGCAGACACTGTACGGCCTCTGTTTCCAGTGGTGGGGCTGGCTCCCGTGGAGTCATCTGCCCTCCCTCACTCCATTCTCCTTATGCCTGGGGTTGTGCCTGGGTAACATGCTTGGCCAGGCAGGGCCTGAAACCCTCACCTCACGTTTACCCGTGTTGTGTATGAAGTGGCCGAGCTGAGTCACTACAAGCCCTGAGGTGAAACGGGGTATGTGAGAGAAGCCCAACCCTCCTCTATGTTGTTTCCAGGGCACCTGCAGGTTGGCACTAGGCCCCATCCAGCAGGAGAAAGGAAGCCTGGCCTGGGCAAAACAGCCTTTGTAAACCACCCGCCTGGGCTTGGGCGGTCCTGTAGGGCATCGAGCTCAGGAGGCCTCCCACCGCCCCTCCCACCCCAAATGCTGAGTGACGCGTGTGCCACCACGTGACAGCATTCCCACGTTGGGGTTACAGACGCCCGCCTGTGTTTAGATTCATGCCAAACCCAGGGGGCACAGCTACTTATAATTTTCTTGCCAAAACATGGAAAAAATTAGGGGTTTGTTTCCTTTCAATTCAATGAGGAAAAGTACTACCATCTCCTCCAGCAGCTGAGTATGAGCAAGTACTGGTGACATCTTTGTGTTTCCCCCGGAAGTATAGTTCAGCCTGTTTGGGGGGACCCCTTCTACTCTTTTTGCTGTCGTTATTTCTGAATTCCAGTTCAAGAAGGAAAATTTAAAAAGTTGTCTGGAGGAACTTGCTCTCAAGGGCCAATGCTGGCAAACCTTAATTGAATAATCCCTGTCTAGGGGTGTTTCCTTGCAGGGTTGCGTCTGTGTCTGCCACCGGCCCACAGTGGGCCTAGGTCACAAGGTTTTCTGCTTGTACACGTGCATGCATGGTGTCTAGCGTGGTACCTCAAGGAAAGAAATGTCTCTGTTATCACATCAACATACCCCGCGCACATACACCTTCTCCTTCTGAAGAGCTGCGTAAGACGAGACGAAAAGAAGCTGAGGTCGATTCATGCGCCTGTTAACCTCATGTAAGCATTCATTGGCTTGCTCGTCTCTGTATGTCTCAGAGTCTAGCACAGATCTGGTATGCAGTAGATGCTGAATAAATGGGCATGCTAATGAGCTTATTGAACCTAAGAAATTTATCTGTGTATTAGATGCCGGCTTTAGGATCAGGGACCTGGTTGTGTTCCTAATTCTGGCATATATTTTCTGGGTAACCTTAAGCAAATAACTCCTAGAGCCTCAGCTTCCCTCCTTATAGCAATCAGGATAATATCAATGCTGGCCTTGTTTATTTCACAGAGTTGTTAGGTAGATCAAAATTAAATAAAAATGAAGGACTATATGAAAATGTACTTTTGGAACTGAAATGCTAAACACATCGAGCTGGTTACTAGTCTCCTGGTCACACATGGTATTGAGTTTGCGTCTCGTCTGTATAATCATGATAACAACACTCTGTTTTTCACTCACTGCATTAAAACATTTTGATGGCACGCAAGAGAAATGATGCTGATTATTGACAAATTTCATTTAGGATAATCACCTCTGAGCAAGGAGAGCACAGAATTATGTTGAAGTGTTGAATTTAACCTTTTCCAGTGTGTATAAACACATGGTTATAAAATATGGAATGAAATACAAAATATCTTCCCATCAAGTAAAAATTCACTCTGTCATAGCACTGAAAGAGTTGGAAGAAAGATTCCAACTCCACAGACCCAATGTACTTGCCCAGGGCACTGCGGACACATGCAGAGCAGAATGATGGAGAAAATACTGAAACCCACAATTGTTATGTTATGTTATGTTATGTTATGGTTGGGCTAGATCAGTTTCAAATATGGAAAAAGAGGAAGTAAAATAGTGGGTCATCAGTTGGGAGGAAGGAGACAGACTGGGACATGAAGGTGGGCTGCTCATGTCCTGCGATCCCGGAATGGGTCTGCCTTTTGATTTTTTTCTCTTTTTTTTCTTTTTTTTTTCTTTTTTTTTTTTTTTTTGGTTAATGTATGTATGGGCTTTCCCAAATCTAGCAATCTGGCAAGACACATTGATAAAAATGATCACATAAGAAGAGTACCTGGGACCTAATAAGCATTCAGGAAGCAGTAGCTGCTGTCATCACAATAATGTCTGACCAAATATCTGGGCACCCTATGGCCCAGTCAAGGAGACACATAAAATTAACCATTACAGTACTCTTCAATAATCACAGGCCCTTCTCCCTGACAAGCGGGGCTAATCCAATTATCATAGCAACAGGACTCAAACAGCTCCTGCTTTACCCCGTGAGCTGAGGGGCCTTCCTCAGCCTGTTTCCTGCAGCCATTGCTGGGGCGTGTTACAAGTCTGCTCACAGCAGTATGCTTCTGGCGAGCTTCTGGGGGAAGAAAAGTAAACTGGACTTGCTCAGGGGCAAAGAGGCAAAGATGAAGCCAGGGGCAGAGGCAGGAGGCCTCCCCTGGCTGGAGATTCCCAGCTCGGCATTCTTACTGCCTCTTCTGCTTCACTTTGCCACTTCCTCCGTTATTTCCAATCACCCTAAATATGGATGTCAGCATAAAAGCCATGTTCCTCTTGTGCTCATCAGAAGGGGCTCCCAAAGTTCCATGTAGAACAGAGGAAAGTCTAAAATAGGCTGCAGGAAAAGGCTGGCAATCCAAAGTACCCTGTGGTTCAGTCCATCATTGCTGCTTCCTACATCCGACTGTGACCCACCCTGCTCTCAGCCCAAAATGTTTTTTCCAGGTTGCCATAGCTTGACCTGAGGATCTCTTTGCCAACTAGGGACTGACTGCCTCAGAGGTGATGTCTCAAGCTTCTGAGACTATCTCACATGCCCTGAGCTTGTCTTTGAGAAGTTGTCAGTTAAAGTGTTAGATAGAGACATTGGGAGAGGAAAGAAGAAAGAATTGCTCTCTAGATATCTGTGGAAGGTTACCGATTGCAGTTCTGCATTTCATAGGACCTCTATCTCTTCCACCACTCGGCAACTAAATGCCTAATTGGCTGGGAGAGGATTTATGTGGAACATTTTGCCCTGGCTTTCTTCGGTGCAATCTTGAACTCCACTTAACTCTCCATTAGGAAGGAAGCAGAAGGCCCTCTCTGGTATGAGAACTGGGAAATGTTTCCATGCCCCAGCTGACATTTTTCAAGCTTGTGAAGTGTGGCGTGTTTCAGTTTCTTGATGGTGCCAACAGACCCTCTTCAAATGACTGGGTTTCTCTGTATGAGTCTAATTAATGCAAATATTGGAGGCATGTCAAAGGGACTAACTGGCTCCTAGGCTGGGCTAGGTGTCCAGGCGCTTCGGTTCTAAGGTTGTTTCCCACCCTTCCCCTCTCCCACTAGCACTTGAGGTGTTAGATTGGTTTGGTGGAATCTTTGACATAATGACAGAAGAAAATAGATTGATGGAAGAGCAACAAGAACGGTGTAAAGGGTCAAAATAATCGATTTCTCAAGGATGTTGTTTTGCAAACTGCCCATCCTCATCTCCATCGCTGCCATTAATACTTTCCTGCTGTGTGAACGTTTGCTGGGTCCCAGGCTGTATAGGCACGTTTAGTACAATGGCATGGTGCAGGAGAGAGCTAAGTGTGAGGAGATTTCTCTCCTAGGCTGAAAGGAGAGACTTTCCCCTCTGGGAAGTGTATGTTCCATGGAATTACCATTTTCAAAGGGTATCTATATTAAGCAGCATTGTTAGATGCTGCATAATGTTAGCCATTATACTTCTGTTCATAAAAGTTTATATTCCTAGAGTATGTACCCAGAATAAAACCACTTCTTCCTGCCTATACCACCAAGTCCTAACTGCTGTCAACCCTTGCCTGCATCGTAGCAGTGGCCTCCGAACCAGTTTCTCTACTTCTGTCCTTCTCCTCTGAAGTCTGTTCTTTATATAGTGGCAAGAATGAGCTGTGGATCACATGAGCCAGATCCCATCACTCTCCTGCCTGAATCCATCCAATGGTTCCCCACCACTCAGAATTGAAGCCAGAGGTATTAACACGGCCTAGTGAGCAGGCTTCCTGTTGCTTTTCTGACCTCACCTCCTCCCACTCTCCCCTTCAGTCTTTGACTTCCAGCCACATTGGCTTTCTTCATTTTCTTAAAAAAAAAAATACACAAAACAGCGAGTCCTACTCTTCCCTCAGGATCTGAGCATTTTTGATCCCTCTGCTGGGAACACTTGTCTCCTGGATATCTCCATGGCGCTTCACTCAGGCCTCTGCTCTGACGTCTCCTTGCCTTGCCCTAAACGGAAGCTAACTGACGTGGCAGGAGCTTAACTTGTAAAAGTTTATTTCTTACGTACATGGGTCTAGCGGCAATTCCGAGCCCCTGCCTTCCCTTGAGTGACTCAGAGACCCTTGGAAGTCTCATCTTCCTGATTTATTTACTCTCTCTTTACCCCTCAGCTCCACTCCAAATGTATAAACTCCATGAGGGCGAGGGTTTTTCTCTCCATTTTTTTCCCTGTATACTGTATACATTGAATAGTGCCTGGTATATGGTAGATTCCCAATAAATACTTGTTGAAAGAATATTGAAAGGTAGTATTACGAGAGGCAGTGGAAAATAAAAAGGCCAAAGGAAGCATCTTTGTGCATATGTTTTCTTCTGAGGCTGAAGATGATGAAGATATGTCAGTTCTACATAATGATATTCGATTATTGTTATTAAATTACCTGTTGAAGGCTTATGAGCTGTAGAACCTAGTTAGGTTTTCAGCATTAAGCATTGTATATTGTATTAGTTTTCTGCTGCCCTAACAAAATACCACAATCTAGGTGGCTTAAGCAATGCAAATGCATTATCTTACAGTCCTGGAGGTCAGAAGTCAGACACGCATCTCACCAAGCTAAGACCTTAGTCTTGGCTTGGCTGGGCTGTATTTCTTTCTGGAGGCTCTAAAGGAGGATCTATTCCCTTCTCATTTTGGTTGTTAGCGCTATTCAGTTCCTGGTAGGACAGAGATCCCTGTCCCCTTGCTAGCTGTCAACTGAGGACTGTTCCCAGCTGCTAGAAGCTCCGTGTATTCCTTGGTCCTGGCCTCCTTCAGGCCAGTGTTTAAAGCCAGCAACATCCTGTTGAGTCCTTTCACACTTTTACTCTGGCCTGTCTCTGCTTCCTTCTCATCTCTGTGACCGAGACTTCTCTCTTTTGATTTTAAGAGCTCATATGATTACATTGCACCCACCTGGATAATCCTTGTAACGGTCAGCTTATTAGTAACCCTCATGACATCTGTAACCTTCAGGTAACATATGCACAGGTTCCAGGGACTAGGGTGTGGGCATCTTTGAGGGGCTGTTGTTCTGCCTACCATGGATATAAAATCAAGTGTAAGATACGGCATAGTGAGTAAGAGTAAAGGCTCTGGAGACATGAAGACCTGGGCTTGAATCCCAACTTTCATCTTGATGCTGGGTTCCTCTGGATATGTTTCTTAACCTCTCTGACATTCAGGTTCCTCTGTGCCAACAGGGGACAATAATGACACCTGCCTTATGGGATTGTCGTGGATATTGGAAATATGTGAAAGTGGGTATACACACCAGGCACTCTACTTTACTCCTTTCAAAAATATAATGTGAGTATCGAATGGATAAACAGCAGGGTCCTACTGTATAGCCCAGGGAACTATATTCAATATCCTGTGATAAACCGTAATGGAAAAGAATATGAAAAGGAATATATAAATATAACTGAATCTCTTTGCTCTACAGCAGAAATTAA
Organism: Leucopleurus acutus; assembly: GCF_964270905.1. Lineage (NCBI taxonomy): Eukaryota > Metazoa > Chordata > Mammalia > Artiodactyla > Delphinidae > Leucopleurus > Leucopleurus acutus. Next base: position 119,005,852 of record NC_139148.1, on the reverse strand, counting down.
CACAATATTGTAAATCAACTATACTTCAATAAAAAAAGAAGAAAAATGCAACTTTGCAATTTTGTAATAACTTTAAAAAAATATGTGACTATTCCTAGTGTCCTAAACGGGAGCACCAAATCCAGCTTTGAACCCACCTCAGAAGACCTTACCTTTGATAGGATTAAGGAGTGCTCTTTAGCTAAAACCTCACTTAACCAGCTGGGTTTGTAGGGAATGAGGGGGAAGTTTTATTTAAGTGTTCATGATTCATTTACGCCTAAATCATTAAATGCTATTTTAAGGACACTTAATGGCTCGAGGCTTTTCAAACATTCATAATGCCTCTTTTCTTGAACAGAAATGCTGCCAAGAGTAAACAAACGCAAATACCATTAGCTTTGAAATTTTTCAAAAACAATTTAGAGTAGGTTCTAACCTGGCGCACTATATTCTTCCATCTGTGATCCCTGCAGGGACAGGCCTGCTCAGCAGAAACACCAGCTCTGTTTATTGAATGAGGAGTTAGAAACTGTTTCAGGCCTGAGTGCAGAGAACAGCACTCATTTTACTGGAATATTTCTGTTTGAGAATTCTTTTCTGGATTTCAGCTGTTGTAATTGGGAATTTTGTTCTAAAGCTTTTCATTAGCTAAAACGTTCAACTCTTTTAACTCTTAAGGGGGAAGAATTCTTTCACAGAATATAGGTGAGAACTGCATTTCCTGGAGGTTTTGAAGACCATTTGAGCTTGCAAATAAATGAATTTGATGTTGTGGCCAAATTGAACTAACTGCCTTTTTTTTTCCCCCTAATTTATTTATTTATTTTGGGCTGTGTTGGGTCTTCGTTTCTGTGCGAGGGCTTTCTCTAGTTGTGGCGAGCGGGGGCCACTCTTCATCGCGGTGCGTGGGCCTCTCACTGTCGCGGCCTCTCTTGTCGCGGAGCACAGGCTCCAGACACGCAGGCTCAGTAGTTGTGGCTCATGGGCCTAGTTGCTCCGCGGGATGTGGGATCCTCCCAGACCAGGGCTCGAACCCGTGTCCCCTGCATTGGCAGGCAGATTCTCAACCACTGCGCCACCAGGGAAGCCCCCAAACTGCCTTTCTTAAAACATTTTTGTTTTATATTGGAGTGTAGTTGATTAACAATGTTGTGTTAGTTTCAGGTGTACAGCAAAGTTATACACATACGTGTATCTCTTCTTTTTCAAGTTCTTTTCCCTTTTAGGTTATTATGGAATATTGAGCAGAGTTCCCTATGCTATACAGTAGGTCCTCGTTGGTTATCTGTTTTAAGTATAGCAGTGTGTACATGTCAATCCCAACCTCCCAGTCTGTCCCCCCCAGTTCCTGCCTGGTAACCGTAAGTTGGGTCTCTAAGTCTGTGAGTCTGTTTCTGTTTTGTGAATAAGTTCATTTGTACCATTTTTTGAACTGAATGTCTTCTGATGAGCTTGAGTGCAGCTTGCGATTAACTAGGGAGGGAAAGATTTAACCAGAGCATCGTTTAAATGAAATAAGACATGCCAGGGCTCACGTCCTGATCAGTTGAAAGAGCCTTCTCCCCTCTCTTTTCTGGGGCCTTCTTTCCCCCTTTACTACTTCTCAATCCACTCACACAGCCATACTGTGTTGAATGCCAGGTAGCACAAAGCCACAATGACATATGCATACTTTATAGTTTTTGAGAAAGGGTTTTTATAGATCAGCCCATATATTGGTATTTACTTCATGGTTCCTGCCAAAGGTTTAGTCAAGACGGGCTGCTAATGTACTTGAGTGAACTTTCTTCAATGTCGCTGGGGCTGGAAGGACACATCAGTTAAGTGATAGAAGCACATATGCTCATGGAACAGTGGCAGGAAGAGGAAGTAAGAGAACTCTGCTTGCTTGAAAGTGAGGGTAGTATTTCATAACTGATAAAGTAAAATGAGTTTGCTGCTTGGATACCTTTTTGGGGGGACATGGAGATGTAGAGGTGACTTTGATGGTATTGATCACTCTCCCAATCATATGATTTTGTGTGTGTGTGTGTGGTACGCGGGCCTCTCACTGTTGTGGCCTCTCCCGTTGCGGAGCACAGGCTCCGGACGCGCAGGCTCAGCGGCCGTGGCTCACGGGCCCAGCCGCTACACGGCATGTGGGATCCTCCCGGACCGGGGCACGAACCCGTGTCCCCTGCATCGGCAGGCGGACTCTCAACCACTGCGCTACCAGGGAAGCCCCAGTCACATAATTTTTAAGCAACATTACAATATAATTTTCCAGTCACTGTCACCAGGACTGAGAAATTTCTGGCTGTCAGCAGAGCCTATGAGGTGGGGTTTCCTGGGCCCTCGAGACATCTCAGGAGATTTGGAGCAACCATGAGATTTGTATTAGAGCTTAGCTTTCAAAACATGAAATAACAATGTGAAGGAAATAGTGATCATGCGTATTGCAGGCCTCTTCTAGCATGCCGTCCATGTGAAGAAGTATGGTGACAATGAACACATTTTCTAGAAAGACGGGTGTAATGCTTGAGAGTGCACTCTCTAGTATGTAGGTGACGAAACCTCATTCCTCTGAGATTTAATGCTCTAAAAATGGAAAAGATTGATAGGAGAAAATAGGCTTTCTATAGCAGTTTAGCCTGTGATGTTGCCCAAGAAAGGTCTTAAGATCAAAGATTTCAGGCGAGAACGTTTCTGTGAGTAGCTATGACATCATTTTGTGAGCCTAACCGGAGCTCCTGTACTAATAGTTATTAAAGACAAAGGCATGTCTCTAGCCTCAGACACACACACACACACGCACGCGCGCGCGCGGCAGAGCTGGCTGGAACAGCATGCTGCGGGCAGTCCCCTTAGTTTACTGTGTCTGAAGACAAAGGCCGCTTACAAAATGGTGCCAGTGGCTTCCATCATTATGCACGGAGGAAGAGGCAAAATTTGGTGGAAAAGCCATACCTAGAATCAATCTATAAGTAATCTTTAAAGGCTGCCTAGATATTTCAGCCCCTAGGACATCGTGGCCAGAAGCACTCTATTAAAAAAACAAAATAAGTGAGACCAAATAAAACTTTTCAGTGAAACCAGTCATAATGAAACATTTTCAAGAAATTCCAGATGGCATTCTCGAAGAAATACCATTTGTCAGTCAGTTTATTACTCTTTGAGCAGTACAGCCGTCTTTTTCTCCTGTGGGTCATTCTCCATGCGTTGGTTAGAAAACTAACATGAGGGCCGTGTGAAGCCTTGTCTGGACCAGCTAGAAAGTAGGTGGTTGGCATTCGTTTTCTTGAGAAAGTCACTTTCATGTTAAATAGGATTCAGCCTCCATTCATGCTGAGGAAGTACTTAGTACATGTGGAGTAACTATCAAAGGCTAGCCATTGTGCTGGATGGTTCCATCCAAGTATCTCTTTTAATTTTAAAAACAACCTTGTTAGGAGTTAAACTCTGATTCAGTTGGATCGTCTGTAAAAGGTAGGAAATTGACGGGCCCAAGGTTATGCAGTAGGTGGCAGAGGTCTCCCAAGTTCAGTGCTCTTTTTTCTACCCTGTGGCTGGGTTTCCAGGAATATACATTTAATTGCCACCCAAATAGTTGTTTGGCCTCAAGGGAAAGGGGAATGAACCCATACTGAGGGCCGACTGCATGACCATCTGCCAGCCACTGTTCTAGGCATATTTCAGTCTTTAATATGACGAGCAGTCCCCTCAGAACCTTGTGAAAATACAGATTCTGACTCTGTGGGTCTAGACTTGGCAGGGATGCGGGGCTGCATGTCTAACAAGCTCCCAGGCGATACCCATGCTGCTGGTCCAGGGTCCTGACTTCAAAATAGCTATCAGACTATTTTATGGGTTCAAAGAGGAGACAGGACTTGCCCGAGGCCACACTTCGGTCTCAGAACTGGGATTTTTTTTAAAAAATTGTTTTTTTAATCGAAGTAGAGTTGATTTACAATGCTCTGGCAATCTCTGCTGTACAGCCAAGTGACTGAGTTATTCACATATAGACACTGTGTTTTCATATTCTTTTCCATTATGGTTTATCACCGGATATTGAATGTCTCCCTGCGTTATGCAGTAGGACCTTGTTGTTTCTCCATACTATGTATAATAGTTTACATCTGCTAATCCCAAGCAGATTTGTGGTTGCCAAGAGAGAGGGAGGTGGGGGAGGGGAGAACTGGGAGTTTGGGATTAGAAGTGGGATTTGAACCAGGACTGGTGGATTATGACGCCTTTGCCAGTACCTCGGTTTTCATTCCCTTAGGCTTTTAAACCTTCCTCCTTGAGAGAGCCATTTGTATTCCATATTTAATTAAGGGGCTTAGAACTCTGAAGTTGTAGTATCTCCTAGAGCGCTTCCTTCTTTGTTCAGGAAGACATCTTTGCAGTTAATTGTGCTTACATTTGCGGCCTTAATTTTTCTCTTGCTCCTTTGATTAGACACACTGGTTCCACCCTAGCTGCACCTTAGAACCACCTGGGGAGCTTGACTACCAAGGTCCATACCCCGCTGCAAGACCAATTAAAGGAGAATTTCTGGAGGTGGGGCCTGGGCATGGGCATGTTATAAAAGCTCCCTGCGTGATCCTGATTTTGTAGCTAGGGTGGAGAGCCCCTGAATTACAGGGTTCAAGGGAGCAATTTCTGGAAAATGTAATGCAAACCTCCTTTTTTTGTGATGTCATAAAAGAAGGACTAGTGTATTTATTGAGCCAGTCACCAACAAGGTTCCCGATGAATTCTTGGTACCATTTTGTTTTGTGACCATGAGCTTGGACTGCACTGTGGTTCAAGTTGGGGCACATGTGAAGTTTGCAGTGGCTCTGGGTGGACCTTCAGGGTGAGATGCAGCATCACAGACTGGCTTCAGGGCCAAGACACCTGTTCTCACCAACCCAAGACGTTGACCTTGAGGGGTATTAATAAGAAGAGAGCTTGCTTTGACTCACTGCAACAAAACTGGCTAGTGAGGAGATAGTCATATTGAAACACAACAAAAACACAGGGCAGGGGTGGGTTAATGCTGTGGTAGAACTATGGACAAACCACCGGGGCTGAGTGCTCAGGCTGGAACGGACCGGCTGTGGGGAGATATGAGCTGCTGTAGAGTTTTACGCAGTGAATAGCACCACTGCCCGAGGGGACGTGGCCGCCGTTGGCTGGGGTGTACAAAGAAATGGAAATACAGTTGATCTTTGAACAGCAAGGATTTGAACTGCCAGGGTCCACTTACATGTGGGATTTTTGTTCACTAATAAATACTACAGGACTACATGGTCTGTGGTTGGCTGTATCCGCAGATGCGGAACCACGGGTATGGAGGAACCGTGGAGAGGGAGGGCTGACTACAAGTTATACGTGGATTTTCAGCTGCATGGAGGTTTGGCACCCCTAACCCTGCATCTTTTTCAAGGGTCAACTGTAGCAAGATAATCAGGCGCCAAGCCCACCCTCCAAAGATGAGAGAGGAATTTTCACTGGAGAAAGCAAGGAATGGCTTAAAACAGTCATTCTTAACTCTAGCTGTGCGGTCGAATCACCCGAGGAGCTTGGAAACCCGCCAGTGCTCTGGCCCCAGGCTGGAGATTCTAGTGTAATTGATCTGGGGTGGCACCATGGGTACTTTAGTTTTTAGAGTTCCCCAGGTGACGCTAAGGCTCAACCCCAGCTGAGAACCACTGGTATGGATTTTGTTTGTTCCTGGCGGAGAATGCAGACGGCAGAGGTAGCTGGAGCAGGTAAAACGAACAGCTGGGGCAATCACACCCCCAGTGTGATCCCTGACCAGCAGCGGCAGCACTTGGGAACTTGTTAGAAATGACAATACTCACACCCACCCCAGAACACCTCCATCAGAAACTCTAGTGGAGGACTTCCCTGGTGGCACAGTGGTTAAAAATCCGCCTGCCAATGCAGGGGACACGGGTTTGATCTCTGGTCCAGGAAGATCCCACATGCCGTGGGGCAACTAAGCCCGTGTGCCACAACTACTGAGCCACAACTTCTGAAGCCCACGCGCCTCGAGCTTGTGCTCTGCAACAAGAGAAACCACTGCAATGGGAAGCCCGCGCACCACAACAAAGAATAGCCCCTGCTCGCCGCAACTAGAGAAAGCCCGCGTGCAGCAACGAAGACCCAATGCAGCCAAAAATAAATAAAATACAATAAATTAATTAAAAACAAGCAACTCTAGTGGAGGGGGCCCAGCAGTCTGTGTCTTAACAAGCCTTGCAGTGCACTCTGATGGATACTTCAGTTTCACTTGGACTTGAGCAGGGTGCATGGGAGAGGAATGCAATGTCATCCGGCTAGAAAACTTGAAAGTAATGGGCTGGTATCAGCTCTCTGAACAGTATACTGAGATGTGTTAGCATCACCCAGTGTTCTAAGGTGGAATGCATTTCTTGGCATTTCTTTCTCACGTGCTTGAAATGGCAGTAGGGACAAAACCTATGTCATTCCTGCTGGGGCAGGGGACTTCTGAAAGCACACTCTGCTCTGCTAGAGGAAGCTGCCACTTTTCTTCTTAAGGGAGTCATTTCTGTCTTCAGTAGGGATATGCATCCTTCCAGGTGACATGGGCCCTTTGATGATGAGAATGCCAGGCTTCAAGGAAGCTCCTTAGATAAGGCCACGGAGAGTTGCTCTGTCTCCTTGCTTCTCATCCCCATTTGAGCAGGGTCTTTGGTAGCCTGTGCGCTGTCTGTTATTCACAGCACGTGCCTGAAGTTACTCCCCTAGAGTTGAGCAACGCCATTGGTGCTGCTCTGTGTCGTCACTCACTAGAGAAAGCCTTTGCCCTGGGCTGAGTAAGGACCCCACTGGTGTGTAGCCGTAGTGCTTTCCATCTTGTTAGGGGCTTTCTGTTACCCGGATCATTGGCATGCTCACTAGCACATTTTCCTCGCTCTTTGGTCTGGACTGTGTGGGCCAAACTCCCCTGAATAGAAGAGCTGAGTCCCTGCAAGATGCTGAGCATCTCCGAAGGTCACAAAGGGGCTTCCAGGATTGGTACGACTGCGTTACAGAGAGGTTTATAGAACACAGGGGGCTTACCTGTCATCAAGTCTAGTGATTCTCAACTCAGATGATTTTGCTCTCATCCCACTGGTAAAGGGGGATTTGACAATATCTGGAGACCTCTTTGGTTGTCACAAGTTGAACAGGGATGCTACTGGCATCTACTGGGTAGAGGTCAGGCATCCTATTAAACATCCTACAGTGCACAGAACAGCCTCTCGGAACAAGGAATTATCCAGCCCCAGGTGTCAAAGTGCTAACGTTGCGCTACCCTGGCCTAGTCCACATGACTTATTTTTGAAATGAGGAAACTGAGGCTCAGAGATCTGACATGGCATTCCAGAGGTCACCCGGGAAGTCAGCTGTGACTCAGGGTGGGGATCCTGGTACACTGCTTACCGGCTCCATCTCTGTCATGGGCAGCGTTTCCTCCATTGCAGCCACTACTATGTGCCTGCCAGGTACCGGGCAATGTGCTGGACTCTTTCCATTTTTGACCCTTTCTTCTTAGCACTCGCCTTCAAGGTAGGCAGGGCTCTCCCTAGAAGGCACTAATTTTATGCATGCAAAATTACCATGTGCAAAGCATTGCAGGCCACTAGGAAAGCAAGGATGATACCAAAAGAGACATTGTTCTGGTCTTCTGGGAGCTGACATTCAAGTTGTGGAGGAGAGACCATATATAAGAAAATAATTATCAATGTAACTTGTCAGTACAAACCTAGGATTATGACCAGAAAGCTGTCTCAAGGCATGACAGGATAAATTTCTTAAAATGTCATATGGGGCTTCCCTGGTGGTGCAGTGGTTGGGAGTCCGCCTGCCAGTGCAGGGGACACGGGTTCGGGCCCTGGCCCGGGAGGATCCCACATGCCGCAGAGTGACTGGGCCCATGGGCCACAACTGCTGAGCCTGAGCTCTAGAGCCTGCACGCCACAACTACTGAGCCCACGTGCTGCAACTACTGAAGCCCATGCGCCTGGAGCCCGTGCTCCACAACGGGAGAGGCCACTGCAATGAGAAGCCCACGAGCCACAATGAAGAGTAGCCCCCACTCGCCACAACTACAGAGAGCCGGCGTGCAGCAACGAAGGCTCAACAAAGCCAAAAATAAATAAATAAATAAAATTAATTTTAAAAAGTGTCATATGGACGTGAAGAGTTAGAGTGAGTTTTGTGGGAAGGCTGGGTGAAGAAGGGCATCCTTCATTTGATTCATAAGAATTCTTTGAGTGTGTTGTATGATGGACCCCACATATAGAATGGCGAATGAGACAAAGAATGTTGCTGCCTCAGAGAGCTTGTATTCTTGTGGGAAGAGTCAGATGAGAGATACATACATACCTACATACATACATAAAATAATTACAGATTGTGACGAGTGCAAACCTACCTAACATGGCTAAAAAGACATCTCAGAAGAGGTGGCATTTGAGTAGAGCCTGAAGGACATAAAGGGGGCATCAGAGTGAACAGCAAGTACACGGTCTTTAGGCAGGAAAAAGCCTAGCATATTCTAGATACTAATGTAAAGCTAGTGTGTGGAAGAAGATAGGCATGTGATGGAATTGAGGAGGTGGGTGGCCACCGTGGTAGGGAGTTTGCATTGTATTCTACCATGAAAATAGCAAAACAGCCTGAACAAACAGAATTGGAGGAAGGCTGGATAGTGCTTGGGGGTTGCATGGAGATGGGGGAGATCGCAAAGGCGAAGGTAACTGAAATTTCTAGAAATATTTTACAGTTATTTCTGTCTTAGCCAAATCAAATGATCATTAGTATTGATCAATTCAGTTCAGTGGATTATTTATTTAAATTACTCATTTACATTTAAACCTGCCATCTTGATAGTATCCAGTGTGGCAGTAAAGCTTGAACAATAGATACACATAAGCAGATAGAGTGTAAGTTGGGAGGCAAAATGGAGGTCTTAACTCATCCTGTGGTTGATGTACCTTTCAGCTTGACAGGTGCTCAGTGACAGGGAAAAGTAATCGCTCTAATTACTCTTGTTTTCGTCTCACTTTCTTTCTCATTATGTGAGGACATTTGATAATCTGTACATTTTGCCATATTTTCTGTTTCATAGATATTTTCAAGTGTTTGCTTGTTGAAGTCACTAATATATGTCTGATAACTTTGGTAGTCCCATGGCTGTGTTCATTTCTGTTGCCCTGGTGATCTCAGATTTGCTTTGATTTAAAATCACGTCATTAATTATGTTGAGTCATCTTTCTGAAGAGTTCATTTAAAAAGAGAAAACAACAGGGCTTCCCTGGTGGCGCAGTGGTTGAGAGTCCGCCTGCCGATGCAGGGGACACGGGTTCGTGCCCCGGTCCAGGAAGATCCCACATGCTGCGGAGCGGCTGGGCCCGTGAGCCCATGGCCGCTGAGCCTGCGCGTCCGTAGCCTGTGCTCCGCAACGGGAGAGGCCACAACAGTGAGAGGCCCGCATACCGCAAAAAAAAAAAGACAGAAAACTTCGTTGGAGACAGAGATAACCTTTGAGGCTAAGAAACACCGGTGATCCCCATCCCTGTTAAATATATCAGTGTTTGTACAAAGCAGTCTTACCTTAGACTTTTTGGTAAACACACTGGAATCCTGGCTTCTAGGCTGTGCTTTTCCAATAGCTGTGTGGCCTGTCAAGTCACTTCCCCTTCTTGAGCTTTATTTACCTTATGTTTTAAGACAGAGGGGTTGTATTAAGTTATCGCTAAAGGAATTGTGTTTGGAATGTTGTGGAAGATTGTAGTGTTCGTGATACTACTAAATATTTGAGTAGGTATTTTATGTAACCTATGATATATACATATATATATATATATATATATGTATATATATATATATAAAATTATTATTTTTTTTTGCAGTATGCGGGCCTCTCACTGTTGTGGCCTCTCCCGTTGCGGAGCACAGGCTCCGGACACGCAGGCTCAGCAGCCATGGCTCACGGGCCTAGCCGCTTTGCGGCATGTGGGATCTTCCTGGACCGGGTCACGAACCCATGTCCCCTGCATCGGCAGGCGGATTCTCAACCACTGTGCCACCAGGGAAGCCCCACCTATGTTATATTTATTGATAAAAGTTATAGAGTAAAACAGGAAGTGGATAATTTTTGGGGGGTGGCTGCACACGGGCTTTCTCTAGTTGCAGTGAGCAGGGGCTACTCTTCGTTGAGGTGCGCGGGCTTCTTATTGCGGTGCCTTCTCTTGTTGCAGAGCACAGGCCCTAGGCACATGGGCTTCAGTAGTTGCAGCATGCGGGCTCAGTAGTTGCGGCGCAGGCTCTAGGGCACGTGGGCTTCAGTAGTTGTGGCTCGCAGGCTCAGTAGTTGTGGCTCGCACGCTCAGTAGTTGTGGCATACGGGCTTAGTTGCACCACAGCATGTGGGATCTTCCCGGACCAGGGATCCAGGCAGGTGGATTCTTAACCACTGCACCACCAGGGAAGTTCCGGAAGTGGATTTTCTAAACATAGAAAGGGTAAATGATTGTTAACTTCTTTAACTAAAAAAATACATTTAAGAAGTATATTACTTGGAATTATCTTTAATTTTATCAAAGATTGTTTTGCTACAGATTGATGCTTTCTTTATATCCAGTTTGAAATGGGAACACTATTTCTGTGATCATGAGTACCTCAGACCAGGTCATCAGGTTTAGACATAAACTCTCTTCCCTTACCATGAATGACCCCCAACCCCTGACCATGACCTTGATCTAGGTGATTGCTGAGAAGCCTGGGGGAGAGTGGGGGTGGTTTAATGCCAATCCAGTGCTGATGCTGGGAAACCAATCCTGGATGCAGGCTTGCCCACCTAATGGTTAGTCAGTAAACACCTTTTATAATGGGAACTAGGTCTTTCATAAATTGTGCTCTTAACTGTCATGCTACCAGTAAAGTCACTTATTTTTGCCACCCTCATCTCTGCGTATGCCACCTGTCAGTGTCTGCGTGTCTGCGGGTGTGTGAATTTGCATGTGTGCACTTGTCTCCTCCAAATCTCAACCACTCTTGTGGGACTTTGGAATTCTGAGTAGGTGATCAGGGCCAAGGGCACTGGCAGAGTGGGTGTCATTTCCCAGCAGAGGCCTACTCCTTGACTGCTGTTGTTTGGGGCTCGCGGGCTTTCTCAAAGCACGGGCCCCACGGTCCAGAAATCAACCATGAGGGCTAAGCCACTCTTACCATCTTATCTGTCTTGAAGAGTCAAGCTGAACCTCTGAAACTGGAAGAGGTTTGGTGTAAATCTATCATCTACCTAATCACTGGAGTCTTTCATGCACCTTCAAGATTAGATAAATATTATTTAGAAGAACAGCAGGAGTCATTGAGTAAATGTGGACAAATGGTTCCAATGAACAAAGGCGAGAGTGGTTTTCAGAGGCTAGAAGTGATGTGCAAGAAGAAATGCACTAGAAGGGGGAAAACAGCAGAAGTCATAGTACCTAGCCAGGGAAAGGCAAATCCCATTCTTTCTTCCCGTTTTGATGAGCTGACTTCTTTACAAGTGTCCCTCTTTTCTAGAGCTAGTCGCCCTTGGAAGCATTGTCTCCTCATCCTTTTTGTAAGGAAGTAGAATTAAGGTACCCACCTGCCTTGATGCTGGGGTCTTGTGGGAAGTCCCCTGTCATTCCCACTGCTGTCAATTGCACATGCATCCACTGTCCTACTTGAAGGAGCCCTAAGAATAAATGCATTTAACATAATAGTTTTAATCTTTCATCCAAAATAAATTTACATTCAGAGATTTTATACACCTGTGTGAGGTGTTGCGTGGATGATGCCACTTCTGTTTACAAAGTCCAAAATATTTTTAGCTCTCGTGTCAACATGACACCCAGGTGTACTGATAGATTGAATATTCTTTTTTTTCTTTCTGTTTTGCCTGAATTGACTGATGTTTGGGGCATTGAGTGGAGACGGCCTGGACCCAAAGCTAAGCCATTAACTCCCAGGTGTTCACGATTTCCAAGGAAATGTTCTGTGCCTGTGGTCATTACTCAGATGGCACCTTAAATGCTCGCATCTTGGCACCTTTTGCACTTGCTAAATTCAGCTTGAAAAAAGAACAGGAGAGAGAGAATTTTGTGGAAAGCAATTATCTTGCACTTTTGTGACTTTCATGCTTTCCCCATCATGATGAATTTGGGGGCTGGTTCTTGTATCAGTCACTGGGTTGCTTTCACTAGAATTTTGTTGTATGTTACGGATAACCAGTTGTATCTAATTAAACAATAATGATGTCAGTGCAAGGCATTTTCTGGGAATTAATGACCAGCGGGGAAAAGCTGATGGCTGGAGAGTCAGCCAAAGGCTATTACCTTCAGCCTGTCATTAATCTCCAGAAATGCCCATTTGTGACGTCATTTTTGGTATTGAAAAATGAAAATGGAAGACAATTTACTGGTGATTATCATGTACTTCTGAATAGCGAGTTCTCTACATATTATCCAAAAGTTGTTCTTTTTTTTTAATCCTCCAATTGTCCTTTAATCTTAAAATTTGTTTCTTATATACAGTGCATGAAAATGGGATTTCTCAGCTTCTGTATAATCATGGGCGGGGTTTTGCTTTTTTTTTTTTTTTGAGTTCCAAGTTTGGGAGGTTTCCCTAAATTTTTTTTTTTTTTTTTTTGCGGTACACGGGCCTCTCACTGCTGCGGCCCCTCCCATCGCGGAGCACAGGCTCCGGACGCACAGCCTCAGCGGCCATGGCTCACGGGCCCAGCCGCTCCGCGGCACGTGGGATCTTCCCGGACCGGGGCACGAACCCGTGTCCCCTGCATCGGCAGGCGGACTCTCAACCACTGCGCCACTAGGGAAGCCCCCTAAAATATTTTGTATGGTAAAATCAGAATTTATCTTTACCTATGATGCTGGAATTTGATAAGTGTCTATATTGTCATAACTAACTGCTCATGGCAGGTAATGGTTGCAAATGGTTTGAATAGCAGCTGTTGCTACCGAAGATGTGCATTCAACGACCAGATTCTAAGAAGTTGTAGTCACATTCCTAGTAGATGAAGGGAACTCTGCCAGGAAAAGCAGTGGTGGTTTGTCTATATAGTATTTTTGATTAGTGCTGCTGGGAGCTAGAGGAAGATAGAAAGAGAAGTAACTAAAATATTCATCACCTTCTTGCATAATTTAATGACTTATAAAGGAAGACAACAATTCCACATACAAGCAATCTATCAAGAACTTGTTCTAAACTCATAATACGAATTTCAAAGTTATGTTGGTTTTTATACCTTTTTTACTCCTACATGAAAGAAAGTTCTTAATGTCCGTTAGGATCCCAGCCAGTGAGCTGGGAATGTTTTGCCAAACATGGAAGCTTGAGATCCCATCTAATTTCAGCCATAAGCTGTTGGTATTTTACAAACACTGCAGCATTATTCTCCCCATAGGAAGTGTGCCGCTGGTGTCAGTCTTTCTCAATGCATGTTAAGTGTATGCATTTGGGGGAGTAGAATGAGTCACTCGCCGTGAATCATAGCTTTAGGGGCACTGACTCACTCCCGGTAAAATGGGATGGCCTCATTGGGAAGGGCATGAAAGAGAAAAAAATCCATGCTGGGGTCAGTTCTCTGTTTCTGCAGATGCAGATCAAATTTGCACCCACTTTGGTGGGTAGTTACCAGGCTAAAGAATGTTGCAGCAGACCCTGTAAAAGCAGACACCTTGTTTTTGCAGGGAGAAAACACTAGAAATTCACAGTCTTGCTTAGGAAAATGCACAAAGGGCCTAGCAAGCTGAGAGGGGCTTGGTGTATATCTGAGGCCAGAATTAGTGAACCAGGCCCTGCTGTTCCGCAATTCAAGGTAGGTCTTTGAGCCAATGTTGATTATTAGGCTCTCAACTGGAATTTGTTCTCTGCATTAGGGGGTTTCGAATATGTGAAGAATGTTTGTGACAGCCCCAGTTCTCTTTGGGGAAAAAATGAATTCTTTTGTCAGACTCGGTACATAGTGCATGGAAGCCGGGCCCTCTCCAGGAGCAGACTGAGGAAGAAAACCTAAAGTAATACACTGAGAAGTTGGTGGACATTTGCCATTTTCACCTGTAAATATTTATATTAGATTTCAAGCTGAAACATGTGAGCTCTCCATGGTGTTTATTTAGATACAGTATGGTTATTGGTATTAATATGTTTTATTGTTCATCCGGGACAGTTTAACACTGTTAAATTTTCATTATACAAGCAATCGAGGTGTGTATAGCTGAGTAAACTATTCCCAGGGCTTTCGTATTATAAAACTAAGCCCTTAAAAAGAAAACCCCCAAGCTATGCAATGCTTTTCTTTGAAACTTTTCTTGGGAATGTTGTTTCTGTAGTCTTCCTGGGAGTAGAGTTGATGTAAGACGTTCGCTGCTTTCCTGAAGCTCTAACTTGAGTTCATTTTGTTATGTGGTGACCACAGTTCTGGATGACGCCCCCCCTGGCACACAGGAATACATTATGTTACGGCAAGATTCCATCCAATCTGCGGAATTAAAGAAAAAAGAGTCCCCCTTTCGTGCTAAGTGTCACGAAATCTTCTGCTGCCCGCTGAAGCAAGTCCATCACAAAGAACACACAGAGCCCGAAGGTTTGTGCACGACGGACGTGTGTCTTGCTTGTTTCCTCTCATTCTTCTCTCTTTCTCTTTCTTTCTGACTGTGCATTGCCCTCTGCTGTGCTGTGTGTTGTTCGGCCCCTGACATCGTTCCGAGGCCCCGTGGCTCGCCAGTGAGTGTGTTATGCAGTCTCAGATGGGACACTGTATAATACAGTCAGATCTGGCCGGGCGCGCAGCATCTTCCTGCTTCTCACAGCTGACACGTGTTCAGCTGGTGTCATGACACTGCCCCGTTTTGGCTGCTAAAGTTGCTTGCTCCCGTAGCCAACATCTGGCCGAGTCTGGTCCCATCACATCGCCTTCCTGAAGCAGCAGTCGGCTGAGGAATGGCCCTTCCAAAATGAAATAATGAGAAGATTGTTCCAAATTTTCTCACTCTTCTCCACTCCATAAAGCCTTCTGCCTTGTGTTCGAAGAATGCTCATGATCTACTCAGTTGGCTGAAGCAGGCCCAGACTTCCCCTGTCATGCACGCCCGGTGCGCTTTGCCATAGTGAAATGCATGCCTCAAGGAAACGATGAGTAGTTTGTTTTTCTTTGCAGCTCAAGTACAGGTTTGGAAAACTCTACTTGCTGTTACTTAAACTGAGGTCAATAAGGTATTCATCGCAATCCGTGCTACAAATCTATCTGTGAAGTGCCTCGTCTCTAGAAAGAGTATTCATTCATTTTTCCAACTGTTTTGCATATATCAAACAGGGACATTTTTCACATTACCAAGTGTGGTCAACTTTTTGCCATCTGTGTACGTTTTGATTTCCAAAATGACATTTGAGAAGTATACTTACCGTAAAACAGCTCATGTTCTCCCACGCCCCTCCCCCCCAACCCAAGATCAAATACTATCCATGCAATTTACCAGTGAATGATGTTGGGGGTGACAATATTCACTAGTCCTTCGGCATTCGGTGTACACGTTCGCATAAATGGTTCTGGTACAATTTCTAGAAGTGCCTTTGTTCCGATTTCAAGTTGCCCTTTTTGCAACATTATGAGATCTTCAGTACAGCTGCCTTTCTGCTGTGTGGTTCTGTTCAAAGTTTGGTGTTTGAGGAAATTAATCCAAATTGAGTCTCGTCTATAGTTTTGGAAGCAAATTTTTACATCTCAAAGTCTCCCCTTTTTCCTCCCTTCCAAACAGCTTTAAATGTTCTTTGGCAGAAAATGAGAAGTGTACACTTTTCTATGCTTAATTCTATTTCAGCAATAGAATAGAGCATTTGCCTTTACTTTCCACTCATACTCCCGTATGCAAGCTATCCACTTTGCATATGAGTGCTGATGTCATCTGGAGATATAAATGGTGGCCCTTTACAGTGAGTAAGACAAATTTTTGGTGGTTTCATAGAGAAGATACTAACTTGATTTTATGCTTCACCGAAACAAAAAAATTCAGCCAGTGACAATGACTTTATATAATGCATTGCAATATTTTCTTTCTTTTCTATAAAATGATATCTGTATGCGATATATATCTATCTCTCTCTCTATATATATATATTTGCAAGCACAAAAACAGTGTCTGTATGAGAGAAATATACTATTTATTATGTAATTATATTCTTATGGATGTGTGTATCTGTATTACAGATACTGTACTGTTTTTGTACTTGCACATCGTCCTGAAAAACAAAAGTTGGTTAAATTCAGTCAAGCAATTGGTTAGAAACTTACTTCAAATTGTTTTAACAATTCTCAGATTAAAAAAAAACAACATTTGAATAACTAATTTTAATGGGTGTGTTCTTATTACATATAGTTTTTTTTTACATCTTTATTGGAGTATAATTGCTTTACAATGGTGTGTTAGTTTCTGCTTTATAACAAAGTGAATCAGTTATACATATACATATGTTCCCGTATCTCTTCCCTCTTGCGTCTCCCTCCCTCCCACCCTCCCTATCCCACCTATTAGTTTTCAAAATATCTGGAGTGTATCGTGAATAATGTTATGAATGTTTTCAGATATGAAAAATTCTTTAGAGAATGGGTTGCAGTGAAGCTCTCTTGTACAAGGTTTGGATACTTTTTAAGCTGGCTGTCCTTGTGTTAAATGTGGCTTCCAGCCTTTCACTTTTGTATACTTTGATGGTGGTCATTGTCTGCTTTCAGACTGAAGGTTTCCCTTAGTCTTGCTCTCCTGGAATAGTGAAAGCTAATACTTCCCTCTTGATTGGTATGAATTATTTATAAATAGTATTAGATGCATTAGAGGTTTTCTGGGATGATATTTTGACACTATTTACAATTTTACTGTACCCCCTTTAAACAAGGAGCCAGAAGCTGATGGTGAGCCCAGACCTTAAAATGAATACACTTGATCTCTGTACAAATTAACAGGATCCCGAAGACCTTAGATGGGGGCGAAAGGAAGCATGCTGTGGAAGAGACCTCGGATAAATAAGGAAACTATGCTAAGAAATTAACATGCTTACTTCACGTAGGATACAGAAGGCCAGAAACTCATCATTGCCAGGAGGTGAAGTAACTGTGGGTTTAAAAGGGTTCAGTGGCCGTTCTGGCGACCTGGAAGATTTTTGCAAGACTGGTTTTTAAATTCTGTAAGGTACAGTCTTCAGTTCTCTCTTTCAGTTGTTGTAACATTTTATTATGATTAGTAGAAATAAGAGATCGCTTTACTACAAATGGATAGAGTCTCAATTCTAAACTATATCCATACCTTGAAACATTTTATTCTCACGTGAAGCATTTTGAAGAGAGAGTTCCTCTCATGGTCTTTCTGCCAAAGCATGAAATTGACCTTGACTGTGGCTGCCCACCAATTCCACTGCAGGTGAAGGCAATGGACAGGGTGGCTAAGCCATCCATGGTTTGATCTGTGCAATGCCAAGCTGCCAGTGTGACCTCTTCTAATGCGATTGTGTGTGTGCGGCACTCATTTGAAAAATGAAACACTCATTGAAATTTGGGGGTGAAATGTAAGTTAGAGTTGGATAAGTCTTACAAATGATTAAATTAGATCAAAGAGGTTTATGTGTATTATGATACAGCTGGGATTAATTTTCTTCTTCCTTACTGAATTGATAAAATCTACCAACTGTTTTTGCATTATTATAAAGTCTTCGTGTTACTTTTGGTTGGTGATGTTTTTATAAGGGCCAGGTTATTTCTATAATTTATGATGATCTGAGATTTGGTACAGATAAGTTATTTACAATTGTTCACAATCATCTATCTTTGAAAAGACATTTTTGTATTGTGTCCAGGGCCCTCAGAATTCATGTAAAATAGTACATGGAAGGCCTGATATACCTCCCTGGCTTTTCAGGATATACTAAGGACAGATTACACTTTGCCAAAAACAGCTCTCTATTTCTGAGCAGCCAATTCCAAAATAAGTTCTTTAGTTTGTTCCAGATACTTGTGATTTTCGGTGATGTGATTATTTCCATAAAAACCACTTACGATGGAATCTTATGTGAGTACTGGAATTTGGGTGAAGAAGCACATACAAATATCTGAGAGTCTAATTTGGCCCAGTACCAGCAACGCTCTTTGTTATAAGAAAGCCACATGGAGAGTGGAGATCGTTACCAAAATCTTTTTCTTCCTGTTCCAGGAGGCTCTTGGCAAGAGAAAGTATAATCATCAAAGCTTTATTCTTTTGTTCATTTTTTTCCTTTCATTGTCATGTGTGCCGAAATGAAATCACTGATTTAGAGTAACTTCTGAAAGCCAATCTATTATCAGTATAGTTTGTTGCTTCCGAAATGCCAGTCATTGGGCTTTTACTGATGTTTGAAGGCTGTTCAGAAGAATTACACCAAGATATACATGCTTACAAGTAGATAATGTTGAAAATCTACAGAGAAAAAGAAATCATGGATTCCCAGCATTTGCTTGTAGGATTGAAAATCCTGATCACAATAGTAAATTTGAAGGAGTTCATGCAATACAGGAAAGTATTACAAAGCTCAGGGTTTTGTCACCATCTTTTAATCAAGCATCTGGCCTCCTTCCTACAGTCCTGTTTTCATGTGATTTAAAAAAAAACGTTATGTATATATTCTATCTCCCCCCTCAGGACATCCATAACCTTTTTATTCAGAGAGGCATCCAACCACAGTGACTTTGGTTGGAGGAGAAGAGAATCTGTGCTCCAGCCCGGTGATGAAGTATGCCAGCTTTCACCAACCAAAAGAGAGCAAAATTATGTGCCAAATGTTAAGGGCGCATATTTGTAACAAGCACAATGTCTGTTACTCTGATACTGCCTTGGTTTCTTTATCCCAGAAAGAGAATATGTCACCATGAATATCAGTCTTGCCTAAATGGTAGGAGAGAAAGACGGTAGGAGAGTATTTAGGAACATGCCGAGGGAAATGTTTTTATTTTCATCCTCACCTTTTCTTTAACTTTGTTGTCTCCTGTTTTGTGTCTTCCTCATTTTCATACTAATTTGCCTTTTGAGAAAAATGGGTGTAATGCTGTTTGAATTAATAGTTCAATAAAACGAAGCCACCTCTGATGCTTGATATCTGAAAATGTCTTGACTTGCAGGAAGGGTATAACTGCTTCCATATCTGTCCCCTTGAAGATGAGAATTGAGGGGATATTCCTATTTGATTAGAAGAACATGGGGTCATATGTTTGGGTGGCCCTGTAGAGATAAGAGACCTTATTCTGAATCTTTTAATTTCAAAATAACTATGACTTAGGGTCACCCTGCCTTTGTTTTATGACATGAAGGATGACAAAACAACAGCAGAGAGGTTTCTTTGCTCATTGAAGCCATTGGCAGCTTAACTGCAGAGTCACAAGAAGGAGTAAAATATTGGTCCATATGGAAATCGAATTAAAAAGCCAGAAATCTGAAGGCCTTGGTGATTAGCAATGAATGAACACTGTCCTCTCCCCGTAAAGTGATCAAATGTATTTCTCTTGGTTACTTGTCAGCTACTTCTTAGAAGACAACTTGTTATCTCCTAACAACGTTAGGGAACTAGTAATGGCACTGAAACACAGTCTCTCTTCTCTCCTATTTCCCTACGTTATGGCAGCAAATACAACATTAAGTTGTATTTGGGGGATAGTTTCTACTCTCTGGAAAACTCATAATTTGATCAAGGAAGTATACATAACAGCCACTAATTCAATTTCAGGCCAGGATGCGCATTTATTATTCTCTTATTAGATACATGCATCTCAACTCAGTCTCCAGGCTGGCTTTTCTGGTAGGAACTAACAACCTTTTATTCTTTGATGATTCACTTTTTAAAGCAACAGGCCTCCCTTCCCCCTTGAGCCTTGGTGTTCCCGTCCTGACAGTGGGGATGTTTCCTGAGAAGTAGTCTCTCCTTTACAACTCTCTTGACTGAGGTTTCCCTCGGTTATCTGCCTCCATTTCAAGTATTTATGTTTAAATGAACAGTGCCCTGGGAAAGTTCCCGGAAAGGTCTTACTGGATGAACGATGGTGGTGCTTCTGATTTTAAAACAAAGTCAAAATCTAAGTGCTGATCCTTGAAAACAATCTGGAAGTTATCTATCCATATAGCGCTGCCCCCTTCAAAGCTGCTACATCAGGGATCGCATTGCCAACATGCTTCCGGGGCTCTGATGTCTCAGCAACACCTACTGGTTTTTTCCTTTTCACAGCCAGTTAATAAACCACTTAAGAAAATCTGCCTTTCTGACCCAGCACGGTATGACCCAGGTAGACTGTGGTCCACATCCGAAAAGGCATAGCCTGGATGACTTTGAGCTGTTTCCCCAGTCAAGCCCAACCCTAAGGCCTGGAGGTCTGCCTCTGTGAAGGAGATGCACCAGATGTGCTGCTGCTTCAGCTCTAATTTTGACTCCTTTGTTTTAAATGATAACTTGTTTGCCTGGTTGAAGAGAATGCAGAATTAACTCTACTTGCTTGCACGTGTTCTTCAATAATTATTGGATCAGTATTTTCCAAATTATGTTTCATGAAACGCTGATCATATGTCTTTGTGAAAAGAGAGATCACATACATGTTTCCTGAATTCCACACCATTCTTAGAGAGTATTAAAGGTTTTAAGGAGTCTTACAGGTTAGGAATTTGTCTCTCTTTGGGCAATTCAGTGGTAAACAACATACTCCAGCTATCAGAACCTTTTTATTTGTAATACGTAGTAACATCCCACAAATACGCTTTGGGAAGTGCCATGCTGGCTCCACTGAGCAGCGTGTTCCCATCAAAGCTGGGCTCTGACAAGTAACACACTTGAAGATGAATGCCGTTCCCTTGTTCTCTGACCCCCGCCTGCTATCTTTAGGGAAGTCCTACTCCAAATGTGGTCTGTGGTTCAGGGCTGGGTCTGAAATTGTTTGTTACCAGTCCGTGATGAGATGAGGAGCTTGTGCCAGAATGCAAATCAATGCACTGTTTCTTTCCTCAAGAAAGTATTGCTGTCTTTCTGCACGTAAATCAATGAGGTTAGAACACTCCCTCACACCCTAAACAAAAATAAACTCAAAATGGCTTGAAGACTTAACTATAAGACATGACACCATAAAAAATTCCTAGAAGAGAACATAGGCAAAACATTCTCTGACATAAATCATAGCAATGTTTTCTTAGGTCAGTCTCCCAAGGCAATAGGAATAAAGGCAAAAATAAACAAATGGGACCTAATCAAACTTACAAGCTTTTGCACAGCAAAGGAAACCATAAGAAAAACAAAAAGACAACCTGCAGACTGGGACAAAATATTTACAAATGATGTGGCCTACAAGGGCTTAATTTCCAAAATATACAAGCAGCTCATACGACTCAATAACAAAAACAAACCACCCAGTCAAAAAATGGGCAGAAGACCTAAATAGACATTTCTCCAAAGACATACAGATGGCCAACAGGTACATGAAAAGACACTCAACATTGCTGATTATCTGAGAAATGCAAATCGAAACCACAATGAGGTATCACCTCACACCAGTCAGAATGGCCATCATTAAAAAGTCTACGAATAATAAATGCTGGAGAGGGTGTGGAAAAGGGAACCCTCCTACATTGTTGGCGGGAATGTAAATTGGTGAAGTCACTATGGACAACAGTACGGAGGTTCCCTAAAAAACTAAAAATAGAGCTACCATATGATTCAGCAATCCCATTCCTGGGATTACATCCAGAAAAGACAAAAACTCTAATTTCAAAAGATACACGCATACCAATGTTCATAGCAGCACCATTTACAATAGACAAGACATGGAAGCAACTTAAATGTCCATTGACAGATGAATGGATGAAGAAGATGTGGTATATATATACAATGAAATACTACTCAGCCATAAAAAGAATGAAATAATGCCATTTGTAGCAGCATGGATGGACCTAGAGGTTATCATACTAAGCGAAGTAAGTCAGAACGAGAAAGACAAATAGCATATGATATCACTTATATGTGGAATCTAAAATATGCTACAAATGAACTTATTTACAAAATAGAAACAGACTCACAGACATAGAAAACAAATTTATGGTTACCAAAGGAAAAAAGGGGTGAGTGAGGAATAAGGAGTTTGGAATTAGCAGATATACACCACTATATATAAAATAGGTAAACAACAAGGACCTACTGCATAGCACAGGGAACTCTATTCAATATCCCATAATAGGGTTTCCCTGATGGCGCAGTGGTTAAGAATCCACCTGCCAATGCAGGGGACACAGGTTCGAGCCCTGGTCCGGGAAGATCCCACATGCTGTGGAGCAACTAAGCCCGTGTGCCACAACTACTGAGCCTGTGCTCTAGAGCCCGTGAGCCACAACTACTGAACCTGTGAGCCACAACTACTGAGCCTGCCCTCTAGAGCCCATGCTCCACAAGAGAAGCCACTGCAATGAGAAGCCCGTGCACTGCAAAGAAGAGTAGCCCCTGCTCTCCGCAACTAGAGAAAGCCCTCACACAGCGACGAAGACCCAATGCAGCCAAAAATAAATAAAATAAATAAAATTTTAAAAATATCCTGTAATAAAGCATAACAGAAAAGAATATGAAATGGAATATGTGTATGTGTGTCTGTGTATCTCACTTTCCTGTACACCAGAAACTAACACAACATTGTAAATCAACTATACTTCAACTGAAAAAAAGAAAGTATTGCTGTCTTGCTGTGAAAAATAGTGTCAGCTGAACTAAATAAAAAATGTGCTTAGTTACAAGTTCAGGGATCAGCACTAAGTCTCTGGACCCAACATTCAGCAAACTTGCTTAGATTACTTCAATGATTCTCAGCCTCGGCTCCACACTTGAATTATCTGAGGACCTGTTAAATAGCAGTGATGCCTGAACCCAACATCAGACCAAAATCAAGCAATAGCCAATAACTTGTCCAAGTGGAAACCCTGCAAAATCTCTTGTGGCTGAGTCTTGACATGGGTATTTTTTTTTTAAAAAAAAAAAAAGCTCCCCAGGTGATTCTAATGTACTAACAGGGTTGGAATCGCTGCCTTAGAACAAAATTACCTTGGCATAAGGTTCGTTGTATGATGTCAGCTGTCCATTTACAATTCTTATCATGCTGGTTGCATGAGCCTCTTCAGGAGGTGCCCTGTGATTAGAGGTCACTGCTGGACAGGCAGCACTTATATGACCTTTAGAACTTGTGTCCATGTAAGGTATCCATCCTTCCCAACACACACACACATTCTCTCTCTCTCTCTCTCTCTCTCTCTCTCTCTCTCACCTTTTTGAAGTTCCCTTGCCTCATTGCCTCTCTGTGCTTTTAGAAATATAATCTGGCTTTTCCATAGGAGCGTGGCAATCTGCCACCTTGTGATCAGCCTTCTTTCTTGCAAGCAGTGGTTGAAACCTTGCTCTGCTCTCTATGATTCTCGGGAGCACTGTGATCATACTTAAAGAAGAAGATGGGGGAGGAGGGGAAGGAGGAGAGCGTATCCACATGCCAGAGGAGGACTTCTACGTGCTTCTTGACTTCATTGCTGCTGCTCTAGGGTGAGATTGCAGAAGTTGCCGCCAGCTGCCCCTGATCTGGGTATCTGTCCCCGAGGCTGTCGTCACTGGGGCATTTGCCCTCTTATCATCCAGACATCACCAGCTCCCGCAGTGTAATGTGTGAAAACTGACTTTGCCATGATTGGGAGACTTTCAGTGTTATCTGTGTTTCTAAATCATTCCTAGCATTCTAAATTACATTGATTCGGGTATTTATTTGTTATACGCTACAGCATTTGTCAGCGTGCTTGAGAATATGCCGCTTGAATAATGCCCGTGGGAAAATGTGGAACAAGACATATTACATCCTGCATTTTATCAAACACTTACCCTTGTCTTGCTTCACAGCCATTATCCACACTCACTCCGACACATCAAAATCACATGTTCACTTCCACCCATGTGCTAGCCTATTTCTACTTAGGAGCCCCAGCTATTTTAAGATATATATTTTCAGAACAGCTCCAGGTCAACCTTCAAGCATGTCCAGCTTTGGAAGCAACCAGTATACATTGTCTGGAATATCGGATCTCCAAGGAGGAAGGAAAAGGGAGCACAGTTCCACTGGGCCACTTCTACATGCAGTGAGAGCGCTGTGCAAAGCCCCTTAGAGGCAAGATCACAAAACCCCCGTAAGGTAGGGGCTGCTACCAACCTTTCACAGATGAGTAAACTAAGATATGGGAAGGTTAAGTCACTTCCCCAGCGAATGACAGGACTTGATTGAAACGTGGTTTTTCTGGCCTCCTTTTCCCCTCCATGGCTTCTCCATATGCTCAGTTTTGCCCCTCTTGCCCTGTACGTGCATTTGTTGTCTAAAAGCAATTTTTTTGCTGAAACATCTTAGTTTTAAAGGGAAAAATGCTGTCTGCACGCCATTCTCAGCTTTGCTGTGATAATACGTTGTCACAAGCAGAAGGGACTCGGGAAGTACCTGCTAATTCTGCAGGCCTAGAGTTAGGTGGAGTGTAGCACTCACAAGAAGGAAGTGAAATGACCCTCACCCTCAAGGAGGCGATGACCTTGTCAAGGACACACAGAGAAAGCATAGAATGATTATGAAAAGCTAAATTCCATTTGAGTGCAATAGAACGTTCCCTAGATAAATAACATAACTGGTCACTTGCCTCATCTTTCTTTAAGCCAGAGGATGCTCTTCACCTATAATAGCAGAAATGAGGAAAGATCATTTCTCATTATTAAAAAGCTGATTCTGTTGGTTAAATTTGTTTTCACCACCATGGGGCTTCCCTGATGGTGCAGTGGTTGAGAATCTGCCTGCCAATGCAGGGGACACGGGTTCGAGCCCTGGTCTGGGAAGGTCCCACATGCCGCGGAGCAGCTGGGCCCGTGAGCCACAACTACTGAGCCTGCGCGTCTGGAGCCTGTGCTCCACAACAAGAGAGGCCGCGACAGTGAGAGGCCCGCGCACTGCAATGAAGAGTAGCCCCTGCTCGCCGCAACTAGAGAAAGCCTGCGCACAGAAACGAAGACCCAACATAGCCAAAAAATAAAATAAATAAATAAAATTAAAAGTGTTTCTTATTAAAAAAAAAAAATTACCACCATGAATAGGAATGTTATTAAGACCTGCTCTCAGCATTTCCCCTTTTCTGTTTGATTAGTTTTTACCTAGAGGTTTAGATATTAGCCATGAGTTCTCTCTCATTACTTGTTGGAACCTTACTCTCTAGTCTATGGTAAATAGTAATGAAAACAAGAACGGACAATTATCCAGAATTTACTATGTGCCAAGTGCTCTACCTAATATTATCTTAAGTCTTACAAGAATCCTTAGAAGTAAGTAGGTGACTTTTTTTCCTCTCCATTTTATGCAAGAGGAAATGGAGACTAAGAGAAGTGAAATAACTTGTCCAAGATCACCTGACTGGGACATGGTAGAGCCAATACTCCAATGCAGCTAAGACATGGAGGGGCCACGGGCCTGCTGTCAGAAAAACGATGGATTAAAAAGGTGGCTTGTTCTTCAGGGAAAAGAGAAACGGCGAGGTTGAGCTTCAACATGTGTACAGGGCAAATTCTCATCAAATATGGCTCTGTCGAAATGCTGTACAATCTGCAGTGTCAGAATTGGGATTTACTCACCGTGCTGGTGTGCAGTATTCAGCTGCGGGCCAGTTCTTAATCACCTCAGGCCAGTTGACCTTCTGCCTTAAAACCTTGGCTCACAAAATACCTGCTGACCTAAACCCCTGAATGACAAAACCTTCATTACATAGTGAGAACTGACTTAAAGGCACAGGAAGAGAAAGTCTTACCCAACTGGGTTGGGTCGCTCTCAAGAGATTGTTCTATGTGACTTTCACAAGGAATGAGATTGCAGGAAGTGGTCCACTTCCCTCCAGAAGCATGAAGAAGGAGGTCTCGGGAATTTGTGTGGTCTGTTCTGTGTAGGAAGTTCCATACTGTGCTTTGGTTAGGTGCTTAGCTATCAAATTTTTAAAGCATCTTTTCTGTGCCAGGCACTTCAGATTTATTACTGCTATTCTTCCCAACCCATGAGGTAGGTGTCATCAATCTTGCAGGACATGGTGGGGATACTGGTGTGTAGCGATGGGAAATAACTTCTTCAGAGTCATATAGCTAATACGTGTCTTAATTGGTATCTGTAGCCTAGTCTTTTTATCTCCCAAGCCTGATATCCTCTACTGCACTGTGTTGCCTTAGCTCATCCTATACCCTGACCCCTGACTCCCTCTTTCAGGTGTAAAAGACCTGAGAAAAAGCTCAGCACCATATTTTTCTGGTTTTGCTTTGCTTTTGTTTTTTCTCCAAATTGATGTATAGTTGATTTATAATATTTGTTAGTTTCAGGTGTACAGCAAAATGATTCAGTTATATATATATTTTTTAAGTAATTTTTATTTTTGGCTGCGTTGGGTCTTTGTTGCTGTGCGTGGGCTTTCTCTAGTTGCGGCAAGCGGGGGCTGCTCTTCGTTGCGGTGTGCGGGCTTCTCGTTGCGGTGGCTTCTCTTGTTGTGGAGCACAGCCTCTAGGCGCTCGGGCTTCAGTAGTTGTGACACACAGGCTCAGTAGTTGTGGCGCACGGGCTTAGTAGCTCTATGGCATGTGGGATCTTCCCAGACCAGGGCTCAAACCCATGTCCCCTGCATTGGCAGGCGGATTCCAAACCACTGTGCCACCAGTGGTTTGGCACTGGGAAGTCCCAGTTATATATTTTTTTCAGATTGTTTTTCATTATGGTTTATGTCAGGACATTGAATACCGTTCCCTGTGCTATACAGTAGGTCCATGTTGTTTATGTGTTCTATATATAGTTATGTGTATCTGTTAATCCCAGACTCCTAATTTATCCCTCCCTCCCTTCCCCTTTGGTAGCCGTAAGTGTGTTTTCTATGTCTGTGAGTCTTTCTGTTTCGTAGATAAGTTCATTTGTGTCATACTTTAGGTTCCACATATAAGTAATATCATATGGTATTTGTCTTTCTCTGTCTGGCTTACTTCACTTAGTATGATTTTCTCCAGGTCCATCCATGTTGAAGAGCTCAGCAGTATCTTGTCCACTGCTGGTAAGAGTTGCTGTTAGAGAAGGACTACAGAAATCTCTCTCACCTCTCAGCAGAGTGCACGTACCCAGTGCATCCATTGGGAGACTTCCCTTGTGGGTTTCCCCACATCCTGGTTGAAACGTTGGTATCAGCAGTAGGCAAGGGGTTGAACAAACGGTCATCCCTGAGATTTGTCACATGCTCTTCTCCTTTGTTCCCTATATGAACATCTACTAAGTGCAGGTCATGTTTCCTGCAGTGTTTCCTTAAGCGGAAGAATGCTTCTAACCCATACTTTTCCTCATGGAACCACTAGACCTTGAAGCAGGCTTAACTGGTTGTGCCATGTGCTGCCCGCTAAGAAAAGGAAAGCGGTGATGCAGAGTTCTGGAACTTCTGTGATTCTGAGGTGGGGTCTGTACAGATAGAAAACCCCCATTTTAGGTTATCCAGCTTTGGGCACTCCCAGTGAGAGCTCAGGGGTTCCACCCATGCACTGAATTTTTGTGCCCACTTTGGAATGCAGTGACCTTGTGCACTAAAGGTGGACCCCTTTTTAGGTAGTCTGTCTGAATTGCAAGGAGGTTATAGGGACACACATGTTCATATTGGGGTTATTTGCTACTTCTTTTCTTCTCTCTTGGTGTGAGCACATTCCCCCAGGTTATGTGCAGGTCCTCTACTTGGAAGCTCAATGGAGCAGGACCTGTCTCAGTTTAATTCTCCCAGAGACCTGCCATTGCCCACACAGCACTGTGGACACAGCCCTTCCCCAAAACACAAAGCCCCAAGACAAGTGAAACATGCCCCTTGTGGTCACTAGTTGGCATTCAAAGAAGGTGTGAACACACGCACGTACGCATGCACGCACACCACTAGTTAAAATACTTTATTGCGGAAAAACACTTACAAGCAAAGAAGTAGTAGAGCTCCCACGGCCCCTCTACTGGAGCCCTTTCTAGAATACATCCAGCCCACAAAGCCCAGCCTAATCACAGCCTTCTATGGGATAATGTGGGCTCAACGAGGTCATTCATACAGGGAGCACCTTTGTCTAGCAGGCTGCCTCAGGCTGTGAACAAAATCTACTTCTTTTCATGCAATAAGGAACAAAGGGCATTTCAAAAAGTAGGAGTTCTAGGCGCTGCCAGCCAGTAACTTTTCTGTTTTGTTCCCTCCTCAGCCATTTTCCTTCTGTAATCTCTTGATCTTTCTCTGAGAAGGTAGCAATTTTGGATTCGTGTTAGATTTGTGAACTGGGTCAGTAAATTTCTGATTGGCATGCATGGTTAGCTGTTCACTTAGTGGATAATTGGTTAAATATACCCAGAATAGGGCTTCCCTGGTGGCGCAGTGGTTGGGAGTCTGCCTGCGGATGCGGGGGACATGGGTTCGTGCCCCGGTCCGGGAGGATCCCACATGCCGCGGAGCGGCTGGGCCCGTGAGCCATGGCCGCTGGGCCTGTGCGTCCGGAGCCTGTGCTCCGCAACGGGAGAGGCCACAGCGGTGAGAGGCCCGCGTACCGCAAAAAAAAAAAAAAAAATATACCCAGAATATTTACTGAAGGAGGAAAAAATCCCCAAAGCACATCAGAATAGTTTGGGAGCCTTTTATTCTAGTGCAGCATTTTCTCTGGGAGCAGTTACTGGTGTCTTAAAAGAGATCTGCCTCCCTTCCCAATTAGGACTCCATTTAAACATACACCCTTTATTTCATCCCTACTAAATAGAGCTTTATTATATAGAGACCACAGGCCTAGCACTGTGTCCGTCAAGAAATACTCAGTAAATATTTATCATTACAACTAACCTATTCCAATAACAAATTTGATACTCTGGTTTAAACCTGCCATTTGCCGTAATTCTAGGCAGCAAATGACTGATGACGCTTGCAGTCACCATTAACAGAATTGATGTATTTGTCAATAGGTATTTATTGTCTTGTGCAGACCAGGGACGGTGCTGGTTATTCGGCACACCACGGACAAGAGGTACTATCTCTGCCCTTGAGGAACAAAGACTAGCATGAACGGCCGACTTTGAACTATCAGTTAGCTCTTGTATTTTAAGTCACCCTAAAACATGGTGGTTTGAAAGAGGAAAAAATTTATTCTTTCTCGTAGTCAATAGGGTGGCTAGGTCTGTTATAGATAGCCTATAGGTTCTGTTTATCTTTCCTGAGCTCACTCATACATTTGTGGTCAGCTTGTGAGCTGGGTTCTTGGACGGGCTTGTCAGGGACAGCTCAATCGCTCTAGAACGGGCTCGTCTAGGACAACTTCACTTTCCTCCATGTGTCTTTCACTGAAATCCCATGAATCCGGTTTTATATTTCATTCATTTATTCATTTAACCCTTACTGAGCAATGTTTCTGTGTCTCAGACACTCTGTGGACCTGCCTTTGAATTGCTCAGGAATGAGTTCTAGGCTGGTGGCGGACATTTAGGACTTAGCAGCCCGTGGGTGGTGGTAAACGCATCAGAGCAGAGGCGATCGTCCAGGGAGGAAGGGGGGGCAGAGAACGCGATCTGGAAGCGAAGGGACCCCTCAGGGGCGAGAGAAGGAAAAGCAGGAGAAGAAGGTACTAAGGAAGGCAAGGGGGTCGGAGCTTCAGGAAATAATCAGTAGAGCAGAATGCAGGAAGGAGGTAATTGAATGCAAGCTTCTCATATGTCCCTCTTAACATCTGGACTTCGTAGCCCAGTTCATTTCAATACAGAACAAATGTCTCCCCACTTCTCACACCTTATTAGACTTCTTGTAAGTAACTAGCATAAATCATTGAAATGAGTTTGGTTAGAATGACCCTTGATAGAGGGAGTGATGACTAATCACACACTGCCAAACTGCTAAAGAAAGAGTAGGTCTTTGTAAAGATGTCATCGATTTTTCTTCTCCACAGTGCATGTAAAGTTTAAGCCTTTGCCAGGACTGATTTATTCTTTTGTTGTTTGTCCTTTTTAATATAGTTAAGCTTGCTCGATATTTTTTAATAGCCTAAAAATATTGGACCACTGGGCATTCAAATTAAAAGTAAATTGCCTCTTGAGTTCGGTATTTTCAAACTGACATTCTTTGAAGTTGTATTAATATGCTGCAGTCAAGGATGACATTACGTGAGTTTCCAATAAAGCAAGTTTTCTGCCAACTTTACAAACATGTGCATTCTTGCTAGACGATGGAAATTGATTCCTTGTCTAACAGAGAGGGTCTCTTGCAGAATCAAAGAGCTAGTATATAAAAAGCACAGACACACAGTTTTGTGGTGAAGAACTGTTGAGATGACAATAGTTTTCATCTAGGATTTATGAATTTACATCTCAAGGATATGTGAACTTAACCATGCAAAACTGGATGAAAGTTTTCTGTACAGGGTGTCCCCTTGTCCAAGGTCAAGTGACTCTTCTTAGTAGCCTCAAAAAATGAAAGAAGCTTTGTTTTTTCAGGATGAGAAAATCAAAAATTAGTTAACTTCTCATAGTGTAAGGTGGTCCGGAGGATTGGGGGGAAAATTCTTTTTAAAGGAAGTCTTGTAGTTGGATTACCCCTTAATTAAAACTACATTAGGCTACTACCCATTTCTAAACTAAGACCAGAGGCTACAGCTGCTAGACTCTTGGCCCAGGACCCTTTTTACCAAGACAGCAAAACGTCATGGTAGAAAAGGATGCATTCATGCGCCAACCTCTAACAACATATTTTCCCCCTATGCCTATCCAGTACTACTCTCCTGTGTCTCAATTAAATCTGTGCTGAGACAGTATCCTGTACCTTAAAATGTAGGTTGGGGTCTCCATGGTGGAACCTGAAAGCTAACCAAGGAGTCTGTATATTCCTTTGACTTGTGAAACTTTTTGACGTCCTGTCATCCTTTTTTCACCTGTCTCCTGGCCTCAAGAAAGGGCTTTGCAAAGAAAGGAATAATACCTCTGCAAGTAGGGGGAAGAGGTTAGACTTAACACACAACCTGAACTTTGTCTTCTCTCCTGCTTAGTTCTATTCCTGTGTGGGGTAGAGGAGTGGGGACGGAAAATTGGAAATGGACCTGTTTCCCTAGAATGCTCCAAGGGGTAGTGTGTATCATCTTTATGCAATGGTGCCTAATTCGTTTGTACATAGAGGAGTTCGTCAAATCAACCAACACATTCATATTCTTGTTAATGAATAACATTGGGTTATAAATGACACCAAATTAACATGGGAAACACAAGTGAGAACTAAAACCCAGGGAGCGTAATTGTTCATGCTTCTTTCCTGCTGTAAACGTCAGTTGACATACCTTTTTTTCCTTCAGTCAGTCAGTTCCAGGCCCCATGTTGGGCTAGAATAAGGTTTCTCAACCTCAGCACTATTGACCTTTGGGGCCAGATCATTCTTTTTTTTTTTTTTAACATCTTTATTGTAGTATAATTGCTTTACAATGGTGTGTTAGTTTCTGCTGTGTAACAAAGTGAATCATAAATACATATACATATATCCCCATATATCCTCCCTTTTGTGTCTCCCTCCCACCCCTCTAGGTGGTCACAAAGCACCGAGCTGATCTCCCTGTGCTATGCGGCTGCTTCCCACTAGCTGTCTATTTTACATTTGGTAGTGTAGATATGTCCATGCCACTCTCTCACTTCATCCCAGCTTACCCTTCCCCCTCCCCGTGCCCTCAAGCCAGATCATTCTTTGTTGTCAGGGGCTATCCTGAAAGTGGTGGGGTGTTGAGCAGATACCTGGACTCTATGCAGTAGATAGTAGTAGCAGCGTCTCAGCTGGCCCCCCGTCCCCCTGAGTTGTGACAACGAAAAATATCTCCAGACATTGCCACATGTCTCATGAGAAGACACATCACCCTGTTAAGCACCCCTTGGCTGTATACTAACTATGCCAATCAGAAAGCTATGGTCTGAGAATTACTCTTTAGGAGACATTCATAATGCTTCTGTTTAATCACCACCAATGCCCTGCTTCCTTGGATTACTAAGGTCATAATTTCAATTTAATCCAAATTCCGCCTCCCAATCCTTCCCTCCTCCCTCCAAAAGCTTTTCTTTTTCCATTAATTTTATATTTGGGTTTTTCCCATGGTTGGCTTACCAGCTTATAAGCGCAAGTTCTTTTTCCTTTATTTTTTAACAGAAGTATAATTGACTTAAAATGTTGTGTTAGTTTTAGGTGTACAGCAAAGTGATTCAGTTATACATATGTATATACATATATATGTAAATCTGTCTTTTTTTTATAAATCTATTTTTTAGATTCTTTTCCATTATAGAAGATATTGAATGTAGTTCCCTGTTCTATATATTAGGCCCTTGTTGGTTGTCTATTTCATATATAGTAATGTGTATATGTTAATTCCAAACTCCTAATTTATCCCTCCCTACCAAAAGCTTCTTAAGTTATCTAAACTATTTATAAGAGTTTCCAGTGGAGCTCAATGCAGCGATTTCGCAGAAGAGAGCTGAGAGCTCTGGTTCAATGAGTCCTTGCCCAGTCATTGTTTCCCCCTTGTGTCTATTATAGGAGATCTGGAGAAGTATGACAGAGTTCCTTCCTTCCAGGAGCTTAGTGTCAAAACTCCCACATGGGAAAAGTAATGTCAGTCAGTTTGTGTCCAGGGCCCAGGCTCAAGCATAATCTCGTTCACTCTTTTCATTGAAATCCTTTGAGAAAGCTTCCCTCTGTTCACTCTCTTTCTTCAGCAGAGCTGATGATGAGCAGAGATGAAAGTATTCTTCAGTGTTTTCTTTTGCCTGTTTTCATATCTAGTTCAAAATTCAAAAGCTTAGAATATTAAACCTAACCATTGAGAGTGAACTCACACAGGCTAGGTACCTATCACTATGCCAGGCACTGGGCTAGCTGCTTCCTTCAGAGTATTTAGTTCTTAAGACATCCCTAAAAATTATCTATCACTTTTCCCTACGTCCTCTTGGTTCCATGAGATCAGGAAAAAGGAATTTTGTGAAGCCTTGCATAATATTTTAAAGGACAAACAGGAATTCAACTCATCCAAGTTCAGAGAAATCAGTCCTCTGAAGGATAATCAAAGAACAGAATTAAATTTACCTCTCAGCTAATTTAATAGATTTTGATTTATACTTTTCAAAAGCAGCTTCAACTTATCTGGTTCCTGCTTTTAGCTTTGCTTTTATTCCCTTATCATAGTAAAACGCTCTCAGTGAGTTATGTAACTTGAACAAGGTCCATTCCTTCGTTGGGTCTCCATATCCTTATGTGTTTAAATGGGGGGAAAAATGGGTTGAATGGGGGCTGAATTGACGACTTCTTGTATGTATCTCAGTGGTTCAAAATAAGACTCAGTTTGTTGCTAGGTTCCTAACAACTTTATGCACAGTCAGAATGGATGGAAATTGGACTAATGGATATGGTTGAAGTCTGATTTCATAAAAGTTCCAAATGTTTGCTGCCTTCAGCTGGGTGGTTCAATGTTCAAAAAGTTCGAGGACTTCGTGGCCAAATGGTGATGGCCATGGGCTTCTCCTTTTCCAGATTCTTGCTGAAACTGGTAATCTTGATTCTGGGCAGCTTTAAGAAGAGGCATGGCCCGGGCTGTCTTTATTTCAAACATCTGTTAGTATGATCAAATTAAGTAACTTGCCCAATATCACACCATTAGAAAATGGAGGAATTGAGGTTCAAACCCAGATTGTCTTGCCTGAGCTGCACTCTACCTTCTCTGCAAGGGAGGCTCTCAGGACTGCCTCAAGGAGGATGAGGACTTAACCATGCTTTTCCTTGGTGACCTTAGCTCTTCCTTTTAGTGCCTCTAAACTTGACTTCAGAGACCTGATGCTGTCACGATCCTGATGTGTAGAACCGCCCATTTGGTACCCTTTGGTGGAGAAGTGCTTTGGAGCAAGGCGGATCCCCTCAGCACAGAAAGTCAGAGCTGGGGGTGGGAGGGATCAGCTGTCTGGTAGACGAGCCCCCAAGCCACTGCACTTCACACCTCTATTTCCTGACGCAGGATCCTAGGTATCAAGCTTCACATCCCTCCTCAGCCTACTGTCCCTCATCTTGGGGCTTTCCCATCTACTCCCATGTTTACCTAGTTCTGTGGGAAGTTGAATTAACAACCCGCATTCTCTTGGAATAGACACTATTGCTGGGTGAGTGTTAGGTACAAGGGTGGGATATTTGTTCATCTAACTAAAAGGGTAGAGTTTTCCAAATTGCCCAGTTGTCTTTTAGGTGATAGCCTATTGTTCATAGAATCAGCTCCCCTCTCCTGTGAGCACTACAGCTGCTCTAAGACTCCTCCACCTAGTTTGGAAGCTGATGTTCTGGATGATAGAGGAGTTTAATGAATGGTTAGAAAAGCGGAGTGATACGCCTGTGTGAAAAGAAGTGGGGGAACCTTGTGGAATATTGCCTCAAGCGGGGCCTCCAGCGCATCTCTCCTCACCCCTGTGCACCGCACCTGGCTTCGGACGACGAGCAGCAATTACCACGGCCGCCATTTCTTTGAAGGCCCAGTCTAAGCCAAGTACACGTCAAGTTTCTCTAATCTCTGTTTAAATCCTGTATTGTAGCTATTTTATCCCAATTTCATACGTGAGGTAACTGAGGCTCACAGAGTTTAGTTGAGCCAGGACTAGGAATCTAGGAGGTGTTCAAAACACAGTTTGATTTGAAGTTTGAATTCTTTAAGTGATCTAAACCAGCCTTTGGATAGATTCGCTCCTCCATCTGTTGCTCAAGATGTGACTAAGTTTCAATTTATCTTCTCTGTTTACAAAATAATTTATTCTAGAGTAATAGCTATACTAGTCACAGAAAACACTGCTTCAGTAAATCTCTTGTTAGCTATAAAATGGGAGCCGCATAAATGTGCATTCAAATGTGTTTGTCCATAAATAGAAAACCTGGTTTATTGAGTATCTTCATTTCTGAACTTCTTATGTATTTATTTTTTTTTGGCGGTACGCGGGCCTCTCACTGCTATGGCCTCTCCCGTTGCGGAGCACAGGCTCCGGACACGCAGGCCCAGCAGCCATGGCTCACGGGCCCAGCCGCTCCGCGGCGTGTGGGATCCTCCTGGACCGGGGCACGAGCCTGTGTCCCCTGCACCGGCAGGCAGACTCTCAACCACTGCGCCACCAGAAAAGCCCTGAACTTTCCTCTTTAACTTGGGGTCTTTCACTTTTCTTTTAATGTGGGCAACACTGCCCATCCCTGTAAATTTGAAACTGGCCAGGTTCAAAAGCCTTCAAAGCCTTCCTCAACTCCAACCTCGGCCTTTGCCTTCCTGGATCTATTGCCAGTGCTCCCCCTGCTCCAGGCACTTTTGCTATCAATCCCTCCCCATTGGTTTCAAAGCACTTTGTTGAGGCCTTCCATTATAGATCTTATCACTGCCTGCCTAAGATTAAAGGGTTTCATCTTTCCGTAGAGGGCAGGACCCACATCTTCTTCCTTGAACACCATACGTACCCAATACAGGTGTCTCAATTCAAGATGCAACGCTGATGTTTTAGAAATGAGGCCGGATGTCATATCAGGGAAATAGGAACCTCTGTTACCTCTTAATGCACAAAAGTATACTTCTCAGAATTGGAAAATACTGGGTGTTACACATCACTGTTAAGGGCATGTTTGTCTTACTAGTAAGAGGCTTTCACAGATCATGTTGCACAATTAGGTCTGTCTCTCGAGTGTTGTTTTACCTTAATGGAAATTTTCAAATGCGGAGTGAACAATAGATTCATTACTTCATCAAGGCAATTAGCCTCCACATAGAGTTTGCTTGCAGGTTATTTCAGGTTAAAAAGGTTTGGTTTGCTGATTGTATTTTTCAGTATTTTTAATCCTGAGCTGTGAGAATCCATTCATACATATCATTTTCTCCTAGTGCCTTCTGCTGGGTGCAGTTACCTGCAGCACATACTGCTCTACGTGGTATCCTGCAGGTCCTTCCGAATCTGCCTTCGCCAGTGCGTTAATGAGAGACAGCTAGTGGAATGGAAAGAACACCGAACTCATGTTCAACAAACCTGGGTTTCAGTCCTACCTCTGACACTCACTGGATGATTGGGGCAAGTGAGGGTAAAATAGAGACAATAGTAGGATCGAAATTTACAGGACTCGCTTGAGGACTGATTCACCACAGTGCCTGAAACATAGCAAGTGATTTATAATGGTGAAGTATTTCTTTTTATTATTAGGTCCCATTTGTTTATTTTTGTTTTTATTTCCATTTCTCTAGGAGGTGGATCAAAAAAGATCTTGCTGTGATTTATGTCAAAGAGTGTTCTTCCTATGTTTTCCTCTAAGAGTTTTATAGTGTCCAGGCTTACAGTTAGGTCTCTAATCCATTTTGAGTTTATTTTTGTGTATGGTGTTAGGGAGTGTTCTAATTTCATTCTTTTACACGTAGCTGTCCAGTTTCCCCTGCACCACTTATTGAAGAGACTGTCTTTTCTCCATTGTATATCCTTACCTCCTTTGACATAGATTAGTTGACCATAGGTGCATGGGCTTCTCTCTGGGCTTTCTATTCTCTTCCATTGATCTATATTTCTGTTTTTGTGCCAGTACCATTGTCTTGATGACTGTAGCTTTGTAGTGTAGTCTGAAGTCAGGGAGCCTGATTCCTCCAGCTCTGTTTTTTAACTTCAAGACTGCTTTGGCTATTCGGGGTCTTTTGTGTCTCCATACAAATTTTAAGATTTTTTGTTCTGGTTTTGTAAAGAGTGCCATTGGTAATCTGATAGGGATTGCATTGAACCTGTAGATTGCTTTGGATAGTATAGTCATTTTCACGATATTGATTCTTCCAATCCAAGAACATGGTATATCTCTCCATCTGTTTGTATCATCTTTAATTTCTTTCATCAGTGTCTTATAGTTTTCTGCGTACAGATCTTTTGTCTCCTTAGGTAGGTTTATTCCTGGGTATTTTATTCTTTCTGTTGCAGTGGTAAATGGGAGTGTTTCCTTAATTTCTCTTTCAGATTTTTCATCATTGGTGTATAGGAATGCAAGAGATTTCTGTGCATTAGTTTTGTATCCTGCTACTTTACCAAATTCATTGATTAGTTCTAGTAGTTTTCTGGTGTCATCTTTAGGATTCTCTATGTATAGTATGTCATCTGCAAACAGTGACAATTTTACTTCTTCTTTTCCAATTTGGATTCCTTTTATTTCTTTTTCTTCTTTGATTGCCGTGGCTAGGACTTCCGAAACTATGTTGAATAAGAGTGACGAGAGTGGACATTCTTGTCTTGTTCCTGATCTTAGAGGAAATGGTTTCAGTTTTTCACCATTCAGAATGATATTTGCTGTGGGTTTGTCATATATGGCTTTTATTATGTTGAGGTAGGTTCCCTCTATGCCCACTTTCTGGAGAGTTTTTATCATAAAGGGGTGTGGAATTTTGTCAAAAGCTTTTTCTGCATCTATTTAGGTGATCATATGGTTTTTATTCTTCAATTTGTTAATATGGTGTATCACATTGATTGACTTGTGTATATTGAAGAATCCTTGCATCCCTGGGATAAATCCCACTTGATCATGGTGTATGATCCTTTTAATGTGCTGTTGGATTCTGTTTGCTAGTATTTTGTTGAGGAGTTTTGCATCTATATTCATCAGTGATATTGGTCTGTAATATCCTTTTTTTGTAGTATCTTTGTCTGGTTTTGTTATCAGGGTGATGGTGGCGTCGTAGAATGAGTTTGGGAGTGTTCCTTCCTCTGCAATTTTTTGGAAGAGTTTGAGAAGGATGGGTGTTAGCTCTTCTCTAAATGTTTGATAGAATTCAACTGTGAAGCCATCTGGTCCTGCACTTTTGTTTGTTGGAAGATGTTTAATCACAGTTTCAATTTCATTACTTGTGATTGGTCTGTTCATATTTTCTATTTCTTCCTGGTTCAGTCTTGGAAGGTTATACCGTTCTAAGAATTTGTCCATTTCTTCCAGGTTGTCCATTTTATTGGCATAGAGTTGCTTGTAGTAGTCTCTTAGGATGCTTTGTGTTTCTGCCATGTCTCTTGTAACTTCTCCTTTTTCATTTATAATTTTATTGATTTGAGTCCTCACCCTCTTTTTCTTGACGAGTCTGGCTAATGGTTTATCAGTTTTGTTTATCTTCTCAAACAACCAGCTTTCAGTATTATTGATCTTTGCTATTGTTTTCGTTTCTATTTCATTTATTTCTGCTCTGATCTGTATGATTTCTTTCCTTCTACTAACTTTGGGGGTTTTTTTGTTCTTCTTTCTCTAGTTCCTTTAGGTGTAAAGTTACATTGTTTATTTGAGATTTTTCTTCTTTCTGGAGGTAGGCTTGTATTCCTATAAACTTCCCTCTTAGAACTGCTTTTGCTGCATCCCATAGATTTTGGGCCATCGTGTTTTCATTATCATATGTTTCTAAGTATTTTTTGATTTCCTCTTTGACTTCTTCAGTGATCTCTTGGTTATTAAGTAGTGTATTGTTTAGCCTCCATGTATGTGTAGTTTTTTACAGATTTTTTTCCTGTAATTGATATTTAGTCTCATAGCATTGTGGTTGGAAAAGATACTTGATACAATTTCAATTTTCTTAAATTTACCAATGCTTGATCTGTGACCCAAGATATGATCCATCCTGGAGAATGTTCCATGAGCACTTGAGAAGAAAGTGTATTCTGTTGTTTTTGGATGGAATGTCCTATAAATATCAATTAAGTCCATCTTGTTTAATGTATCATTTAAAGCTTCTGTTTCCTTATTTATTTTCATTTTGGATGATCTGTCTGTTGGTGAAAGTGTGGTGTTAAATTCCCCTACTATGATTGTGTTACTGTTGATTTCCCCTTTTATGGCTTTTAGCATTGCCTTATGTATTGAGGTGCTCTTATGTTGGGTGCATAAATATTTACAATTGTTATATCTTCTTCTTGGATTGATCCCTTGATCATTATGTAGTGTCCTTCTGTGTCTCTTGTAATAGTCTTTATTTTAAAGTCTAGTCTGATATGAGAATTGCTACTCCAGCTTTCTTTTGATTTCCATTTGCATGGAATATCTTTTTCCATCCCCTCACTTTCATTCTGTATGTGTCCCTAGGTCTGAAGTGGGTCTCTTGTAGACAACATATATACAGGTCTTGTTTTTGTATCCATTCAGCCAGTCTGTGTCTTTTGATTGGAGCATTTAATCCATTCACATTTAAGGTAATTATCGATATGTATGTTCCTATGTTCTTAATTGTTTTGTGTTTGTTATTGTACGTCTTTTCCTTCTCTTGTGTTTCCTGCCTAGAGAAGTTCCTTTAGCATTTGTTGTAGAGCCGGTTTGGTGGTGCTGAATTCTCTTAGCTTTTGCTTGTCTGTAAAGCTTTTGGTTTCTCCGTTGAATCTCAATGAGATCCTGCCAGGTAGAGTAATTTTGTCTGTAGGTTCTTCCCTTTCATCACTTTAAATATATCGTGCCACTCCCTTCTGCCTTCTAGAGTTTCTGCTGAGAAATCAGCTGTTAACCTTATGGGAGTTCCCTTGTATGTTATTTGTCGTTTTTCCCTTGTTGCTTTCAGTAGTTTTTCTTTGTCTTTAATTTTTGTCAATTTCATTACTATGTGTCTCAGTGTGTTTCTCCTTGGGTTTATCCTGCCTGGGACTCTCTGCGCTTCCTGGACTTGGGTGGCTATTTCCTTTCCCATGTTAGGGAAGTTTTCAACTATAATCTCTTCAGATATTTTCTCGGGTCCTTTCTCTGTCTCTTCTCCTTCTGGGACCCCTATAATGTGAATGTTGTTGTGTTTAATGTTTTTCCAGCGGTCTCTTAGGCTGTCTTCATTTCTTTTCATTCTTTTTTCTTTATTCTGTTCCACAGCAGTGAATTCTACCATTCTGTTTTCCGGGTCACTTATGTGTTCTTCTGCCTCAGTTATTCTGCTATTGATTCCTTCTAGTGTATTTTTCATTTCATTTATTGTATTGTTCATCACTGTTTGTTTGTTCTTTAATTCTTCTAGGTGTTTGTTCTTTAATTCTTCTGGGTCTTTGTTAAACATTTCTTACATCTTCTCGATCTTTGCCTCCATTCTTTTTCCGAGGTCCTGGATCATCTTCACTGTCATTATTCTGAATTCTTTTTCCGTAAGGTTGCCTATCTCCACTTCATTTAGTTGTTTTTCTGCGGTTTTATCTTGTTCATTCATCTGGTACATTGCCCTCTGCCTTTTCATCTTTTCTGTCTTTCTGTGAATGTGGTTTTAGTTTCACAGGCTACAGGATTGTAGTTCTTCTTGCTTCTGCTGTCTGCCCTTTAGAATAATGAAGTTTTTTTAATCACTGTTAACGGTGATGAAGATGCAGCTCTGGGTGAGTCTTTTAACTCATCAGGCCACCCTTAAGCCAATCCAGCCATTGCCATATATAAATGGGCCTTCAGAGTCCTCGTCAGGTTTTAGCCGCTGTCCCAAGCTACATATTGGGACCCATTTTACATCATCCTTCCAGACTGGTACCCGAGTATCACATATTCTGTGCCTGGCACTTAATAAATGTTAGTTGTTCTTATTGTTGTTAAAATTGACTTTAAGGCAGCATTTCCAAATATGTTACCCGAGTGAAATGCTCCCCTAGGAAAGGTCGCAAGAGTAAAACTGTTTGAGAAACAGCTGTTTGCCATCTTCCTGCCCTGGAGATTTGCACTGCACATTATATAATATTAAAGACTCTGGAGAGTCCTATATCATTCTTCTTTTATGCATATGAAATTGTTCTTGCACTTACAAAGAACCTCCCCATAGTACAAGCTCTTTTATTCTTGCTGTCTTCATGTTTATATCAGCGACTTGTTTCACTCTCCTACTCTCTTTCCACTTCAGGAAAGACCTTCAGTAGACAGGGGCTATGAAGTTGCAGTCACTGCGATCAGGCCACCAGGACCATACGACATGCCGATCTGTTCCTTAGAAGTTTCCAGGTGGTTGGTATTCAGTGCCATTTTCTAGTTTGTATACAAGTTCTTACAGAATCACGACATGCTCTGGGAGTTAGGGTTAGACTTTTCCTTTGATACCAGCTGAATATTAAAATGGAGCCAACGATCAGGAGTGTAATCTTGTATAGAGTAGGCTGTGGTGCCATGTATACACCACCCATGCTACAGTTCCGTGTGTCACAAGCTTTGTGGCTGCAATTCAGTTTACTATGTATTAATATACCAGTGTACCAGCGTAGGGCCGTAATGCCCATCTTGGGATAAAAGTTGCTTAAGGTATATAGCTGTGGAGCTAGGGTCTCTTGGGTCATAAGTAAATCCCACTTCAAGTATTATTATTTGAGCATTTGAATGTGTAAAAGATGTAAAATGGGAGTAATCATTCATTTTATTAATGGATCCACTGCAAGATTGCTTTGTAAGGCCTTTTGAAAGTATTTTTAAATAAGCATTGATTTATACACAACTTTCTAACATCAAAGCATTTTATTAGATAAAGTGAGGGACAGCTGCCTTGGGCTGTGTTGTTTGGTTCCTACCCGTAATAGCATCCTTTGGATCTGATTCTTTTTTTGTTTCTGCAGAGTCGGGCAGATCATGAAGAGGCTTTCATGACTAGAATATTCTGTGAAATATTACTATTTCACACTTTTTTACCACTTGAGAAATTTGTACTTTAGACCTGTGTTTTTATGTTCTATATTCTGTGGAAAGGCACCATTCTTTCGTTTTATTTTGAATGGATTTTGTTTGAACGGTATAAATGACTTGCTGGGAAATAGTCATTTAAGGGATATTCCAACTTTTTGACCACTCGGGTACCAGTAGTACATTGTAGACATCCTTTGTCTAATGGTATTCATTTAGCCTAAAAGAGATAAGAGGTTTTCAGAAATAGCAAACTCATTCCCGAGAGCACCTAACGCTTTGGGCAAATCATCCTGAAATTCTGAAGACTTGTTAATACAAAGGTCCTGTTGGAAAAGGCACAGCCAAATATTTAAGAAAGGACAGGTAGCTAGAAAGGATCGTTATAAATCAGATAGCTGAACTGATGGGGACTGAAAGGATGTATTGCTGTTCCACCAGCAAAAGTTTTTCGTTAGATGCTACTTCCATAACTGCCCTTACCCACAGTATGAGAACCACCATTGTGGGTCAGATTTTCTAGAAGCCCTCCCAGGTCGGCCCAGTGTAGCCAAACTCTTTCTTCATTTCCTGAGGAGTTAGAAACTCCCTGTTTAAGAAGCCAAGCAATTAATAAGCCTGATGTGAGTTTGGCTGCCATCATGGAACCAAGTATACTGCAGAGCTTTGGACACTACTGGTAGGAAACCTTGAGTTCAATTTTTGGCAGACTGCCTCTGAAAAATGTCAGAGTGAGCCTACCCAACAATAATATCAATTGCCTACATTTTTAGTGTATACCATATGCCAATCACTGTGCTTTACAGCCATGATTTCATTTAATTCTCATTTTGCAGATGAGAAAACTGGTGCTTAGAAAGGTAACTTTCCTGAGGTCACAGGAAAGTAGCAGAACAGGGACTTGAACTTGGGCAGAGTCCAGAGGTCAAGTTCTTAACCATAGCAGTCCATTTTTGAAAGGGTTTTCATGCCTATGATGGGGCCTGGAAAGACAAAGGACAAGTTCCTTTTCCCTCTGGAACAAAAGCAAGAGGAAGCACTGAATTATTTTTATGTAGCTGCACATTATGGAGCACCTCTCTGTGCCAGGTGCCATGCTAAAGCTTTACATGCATTATCTTTATAATCCTCCCAACAATATTGTAAGTTTGATCTTATTATTTGCCCCTAATTTTGAGATGAGAAAATGGAGGCTTGGAGCATGAATTTGAATTTACGTGCCCAGGGTCAACTAGCTAGTAAATTGTGGAGCTGGGATTTGAACCCATATCTGACTCCATAGAACATGTTCCATAATTACCCTGTATATATTGCCCCAATGAGCAACTCCTAAGACCATTGAAACAGTCATTTTGACCACCACATTTATCACTCACAACCGAGATCCTGCAGTGATGGGTAGGAGAAGGGGAAATGAGTTAAATGACAGGCCAGCCTTCCCATGGTCTTTTTCAATGGGCCAAGAATCATCCTCTTCAAAGGAAGGCTTTGCTCAACTCATTGGGCTGGTGTCCTCTCTGCATAAGAAGTGGATTGGCAGCTGCCTGTGTGGTGGAGGAAATGCACAAAAGGAGAAAATGAGGGCTTCCCTGGTGGCGCAGTGGTTGAGAATCTGCCTGCCAATGCAGGGGACACGGGTTCGAGCCCTGGTCTGGGAGGATCCCACATGCCACGGAGCAACTAGGCCCGTGAGCCACAACTACTGAGCCTGCGCGTCTGGAGCTTGTGCTCTGCAACAAGAGAGGCCGCAACAGTGAGAGGCCCACGCACCGTGATGAAGAGTGGCCCCCGCTTGCCACAACTGGAGAAAGCCCTCACACAGAAACGAAGATGCAACACAGCCAAAAATAAAAAAATAGACAAACAAATAATTAATTAATTTAAAAAATTTTAAATAAAAGTTCTATGATAACAAGGGTTATTCACAAAAACTCATTATAAAAAA
This sequence comes from Leucopleurus acutus, assembly GCF_964270905.1. Lineage (NCBI taxonomy): Eukaryota > Metazoa > Chordata > Mammalia > Artiodactyla > Delphinidae > Leucopleurus > Leucopleurus acutus. The sequence continues at coordinate 118,962,208 of NC_139148.1, read as the reverse complement.
AAGTAGAAAATGAGCACAAATATCATTCTTAAGCACAAATCGAGTAGGGTGTATAATTCCCTTGCAATAAGTTGTAATAGTCTGCTTACCGAAGCAGAACGACAACATTCCTTTTCCTTCGGGGTTGTGCAGCCACAGGATAAGTGGAGGAAGGGATGAGTTAGACGTTTTTTTAACGTGGACAATCCTAACCACTTCTGATTCTTTCTCTTTGAAGGCCACATGTTATCATATTACGGGCTCTTTGATTATGCTTAGGCAGAATATAGGCAGAATTCCATGAAACTTAGTCTGTATTTATGGCCAAGATCTTTGACACAGATCTACTTTTAAGATGTACTTTTTATCACTAAGAATAAGAAGTTGTTTCTGTGATGCATCCTCAGTTATCTCTTAACTTTTGACCTTCATAAGGTCAGTTTTTACAAAAAGTATCATCATGGGTCATGTCCTAATTTTTCTGATTATTTATACTCTGGGATATAATAAGAGAAGAATTTCACCTTTTGATTCTTTACATTGAAAAATGAGTAAAGTGCATCCGGGATACACAGCCTTGACACTGAAGTCATCAGGTCCATTATGTAGCCTATTGTCTCCTGCTTTTTTCTCCCACAGCAGATGTCCTAAACCCATGCCACGTGCCTCAAGCCTCTGTACCATCTGAAGCGTACTGTATCATTCTCCAGAGAAACACCCCCCCCCCCCCGAGATTATAGGAATTGGCTCATGTGATATGAAAGCCAAGAAGGTCCACAATCTGCCATCTAGAAGCTGGAGAAGCAGGCAAGCTGATGGTGTAATTCAGTCCAAGTTTGAAGGCCTAAGAACCAGGGGAACAATGGTAGAAGTCACAACCTGAGTCCAAAGGCCCCAAAATCAGTGTGCAAGGGGGAAGGGTCAATGCTATAAGTCCCCGTCAGAGCTGGAAGGCCCGAGGATCACGCGCCAGTGTAGGAGGGCCGGAGAAGACCGATGTCCCAGCCCTCGCTGAGAGCAAATTCACCGTTCCTTGGCCTGTTTGCTCTATTCAGGCCCTGGATGGATTGGATGATGCCCAAGGACATTGGGGAGAGCAATCTTCCTTACTCAGTCTATGGATTCAAATGCTAATCTCTTCCAGAAATACTCTCACAGACACACTTAGAAATAAGGTTTTACCAGCAATCTGAGAGTGCCTTAGCCCAGTCAAGTTAACACATAAAATTAACCATCTCACCTACTTAGCAGAGGAACTCCCAACACTGCAGAAAAAAGTCCAGGTGAACCCCCTTAGCTTCCCTCCTCTGCACCTTCAAACTTGTAGGCATTTGCAGTCACCCTCTGTCCCATTCTTCTCCTCACAGAAAATTTCTCTTTTCTTGCCCAAAGTTTGTCCTTTCTACATGTGCTTTGGATCACATTCTTCCTGTCCCTTCCATGACCTTGATATCAATTAGTATTTCTGTTTCCCTTATATTTCTTGCTTCCCACTGGCTAGGCTGGCCTTTGGAATGTAAATATTCTCAGGTAGAGGAGCTCCTGAGACTGGTGCCTTTTGTTGCCAATTGGCATGGGTAGAGACCACAGGAAAATGAGTTACCAGTTCACTCCCATGCTTCAATCCCCTGCATAAAAATAAATTCATCAGTGACATTATCTGATCTCTATGAACATGATATGGTTCTCTTGAAACAATGAGTATCACTGAACAATGTGTATCACCAAACCTAGAACCGAGTGCTCAAAAATGGTGACATTTGTGGTCATGGTATTTTTTATAGTACTTACAGTCATAGTGGGAATAATTATACAGGGAATTGAACCAAAATACCTTCAAGGTGCCCTTTACTTGTCCAAGTACAAGTTTAGATTCTGTAATCTCCTGTCCCATCCTTTGTCACAGTGTTTAATATATTTCAACTGTATCCAAACTCTCCCAATTTCATTTCCTCTCAAAGCCCCCCTTGTTCCAGGCTTACTGGCCCACTCGTCATTCCCCAGTCATGCTGTGGACTTTCATCCTCATGATTCTGTTCATGATGTTCCTTCTGCTTTCCCTGCCTTTTCCCCTTTTCCCCGAGTGAGTCCTAGAATGGTGCGCCTTGATCAGTGTTGTTTTCGTCATCCTCGCACCGCGGGCAGAGTTGGTGATCCCATACCCTTTACATGTATTGTCGCACGTGGTATGTTCATTGTTGACCTGCTTTTCCATCCTGCTCCACCTGGAACTCCTGGGGGACTAGAGCGAGTTAAGCTTGGTATCTCCAGTGGCTGAGTACTCAGTACAAGCCTGATGATTGTGGTAATGGACAACTACTATGGCCTCATGACACTGCCCACCAGTTGAGGAACTGCTTGGCCACTTTAACAAAATTATTTTTATCATGTTATTGGAGATTCTTTTTGTACTTTTAAAGCTATTAAATAGCAGTGCTCCTTTGTTAGGCATTCTAAAGATGGGAAATTAGTGCAATATTTGGTTCCATGCTTTCTGTTCCCATTGATGCTAAACAATGGAAACTTTTAGCTTCTTGATTTTAAGGGGGAGGTAGCCTCTTAAAAATAATTGGCTCCTGTAAGCAGAATCCCTTCTCAGCCACTCTTCTCTCACCTCCCTGAGGGCATGAATGATTTTAGTGATTTCTCATCAGTTTGAAAGACAAAGCTGCCACTTAGCAAAGTCAGTAATTAGCATCAGCTTACTCCTTTTAAGATGCGAGCAAGCCTTCAGCATTCTGCAAGAGTTTCAGACAAGAAGAGAATCCGATTGGCTGAGTGTCAGTCCCCTTGGCAGGGTCAGGGGTTTGATGCTGGTAGGCAAGAAATTGATTGAGGAGGGAGGAAGCAGGCAGGGCTCCCATAGCCAAGGGACTGGATTGTTGCTGCATATCTTCTGAGGTTGGCAATCTTGTGACAGTTTGTTTGCCTCTGAGGCATTGCCTACGGATATCCTAAAGACCTTTGCTTTTCCTATAAGAGGATCAGACCCTTTCTTCCAAAAGTGGATTTTCTACTTAGTTCTTTACTTATTGGCAACCTCAGGTTTAGAAGTGACCTAAAAGGTCAATGTATCCAAATACATCTGTCCTCTTTGATCTTTGCTTGAATCATTTCTGTACTGTCTGTACGTCTATCTTGAGCACAGTGGTTTGGATCTCCAGCTTAGCCATTGACCAGTTTTGTTGTTGTTTTTTATTTGTTTGTTTTTGTCTCTTTACCTTGGGCATAGTATTTATCCTTTCTGAGCCTTAGTTTTCACATATATAAAATGATCGTAATATTAGTACCTACCTACTGGGATCATTGTGAGTCTTCAACAGAAGAGGACAAAGGGAAAGTTGGCTTTTATCGTTATGAATTGATTTTCCTTTTCCGTCCCATCCCCACCCCTGCCATGGAACGCTGCAGAACAAGCTCAGTTGCCTTCAGATATGTAAAAACATTTATTAGTGTCCTCAAGAGTCTCAATGAAGAAGTTTCATCTTGTGACCATTACTTTCCTTTGGTCACTCTCTTTTAAGAATTTGAATGCCTGGATTCAACCAGGAGCAAACAGGGTGAAAGATATTATACATTGTTATTAGTTGTCTGAAAATTCTCATGTATAAGTAAATTTACCTAGTGAGCAATCTGACAGACTAAAGCCTGGTTTGAAAACAGTCATCTGAACATTTTAAGCAACTCACTTTAATTTCAGAGCCTGCTTTGATTTCATGTTGCAGAAGAAAAATTATCTCAGAGAAAATATACTTTCTGTTAGAGGGCTAAAATAGCATTTGTTAAAAAATTCTTTCGTTTGGTGTACCAAATCTCTGATTTTTTATCCTCTTCTTTTCACATTCTCACTTTCTTTTTCTTTTTTTTAAGTTGGGGTATAGCTATTTTACAATGTTGTGTTAGTTTCTACTGTAAAGCGAAGCGGAGTAGAGTTCCCTGTGCTATACAGCAGGTTCTCATTAGTTATCTATTTTATACATAGTAGTGTATATATGTCAATCCCAGTTTCCCAATTCATCCCACCCCCACCTTCCCCCCTTGGTGTCCATACGTTTGTTCTCTACATCTGTGTCTCTATTTCTGCCTTGCAAACTGGTTCATCTGTACCATTTTTCTAGGTTCCACATTCTCACTTTCTTAATTCAACTAGAATGCTTGCTTTTAAAACAAGGTCTCTCAATTGTTATTGACATTTTGAGCCAGATAACTTCGTGTGGGGAATTGTCCTTTGCATTATAGGATGTTTAGCAGCGTCCCTGGTCGCTTACCCTTGACGTACAAGTAGCAGACCACCCCTTTCCCCAAGGTGTGACAGCCAAAACTTCTGTAGAACTGCCAAATGTGCCCCTGATGTGGGGAGTGGCAGTGGGGGCAAAAACACTCCCAGTTAAAAGCACTGATTGAAAACATTTTTCCATTTTGAACACAGCTATGCTCATTCAACATTACATGTTTGTCTATCGCTGTGTTCATGCTCCAGCGGTAGTGTTTATTCAGCTCTTCATTTTTTTTTGTAGTTTATTGCAGCTGTTTGTTGCAATAGAGACTGAATGACCCACAAAGGCTAAAATATTTATTATCTGGCCTTTTACAGGAAAAGTTTACCTACCTCTCTGTCCTAGAGGCTGGGGGTTCTGTCTTACCCATCTTCAGTGCCCTAAGACAGCGCCAGGCACATGGCAATAAATGTTTGTGGAATTTACTTCTCAGTAAATGTTTGTGGGATTGAACAGTAGCTGAATTGAATGAAATTGGATTGATGAGTTGAATGAAAGTTGATGTTTTTGTCTGTAATTGAGAAGATTTTTGAGGATAGAAAATGCTTTTTGCTACCTCTTTAGAATTCTTCATGATATCTACCATATTGCCACTTTATAACTGTTTGCTTGAATGAAGCAATTTTTGTTTTACCTCCTTCATTCTTTTTTTGCAAAATACGATGTACCACCTACCATTTGTACTTTAATTTCTGTTTGATTTGACCTGCTTCACAGGGACACAAATTGATTAAATCCTTAGAAGGTGAGTGACTCCAGCACAGGGAAGTGGCAGAAGGTATGAATTCAAGTCTTGGCTTGATCTTTGGCTTAGTTGGCTACTTTTGATAAGACACTTGACCTGACTTGTTAGTGTTCTTTTCTGAGTCTTTACTGTAAATAACATTATCCCACCTTCAAGTTTTTACTTGAAGTGTGTGTGAATACAATATGCATTTTGTAATGAGTATTCTTAACATAACATAGATTTTCCTAAAATAAAAGCTATTTTTCCTCCACAGAGAATCAAGAACTAAGCAGTATATGCACCCACTTTACATATTAGTTAGTTTGTTTTTTTTTAAACTCCATTATTAAAAGTTTCCTGTTTGGGGGAAGAAATTGTTGGCCATCAATAATACCATCATGATTCTGTACTAATACGAAAAGACCACTTATCTGTCATTTCTCATGTTGCATTATAAAACTAGAATTCTGAAAGCAAACATTGAAGATGGTTTCCACATTTGAGCCACACCTCTATGAATGAAGAACTTGAAGGTGAGAGACAAGGCATCTTGTAGAAAGGTCTGGAGGCTTTAGGATATGAGCAAAAGATGGAGGGGCTGTCTTTGGGAAGTTCCATTTCTAGGAGGGCTTTCCACCTGACAGTGGCTAGAAGCATTCATGATCCACACCCACACCCAGTCTTATAGTTGCAATTTCTAGCTTGCTTTTTTCTCAGCGTTCTTAGGGTGATGAGGGATTTCACTTACTGAGCACAACTGTGTACTGTTGACGAAAAATTAGTCACTTGATCTGAGAAAGAATTGGAAAATTTTATTCGAGCCAAATTTGAGGATTATAACCCGGGAAGAGTATCTCAGAAAGCTCTAAGGACTGTTCCACAGGTTAGAAATCAAGGAACAGTCATATAAGTTTTTTAGAGAAGGGGGCTGTGCATCAAATGACGTATTATTGACAGTTCACATAATCCAGATCTAAGCAACGTAGTGGTGGGTCACGTGATCCCTTAGGAGATCAAGAAGGAATGTTCTTTAAGGAGTTGTCTTGTTGATGCTGAGAGAATGTTGCTCTTTATGGTTGAGCAGGTCTTCCTCTCGATGGGGGAGGTTTGGTCGATGCATAATGCAGATACACGATGCACAGCAGGCGGAGAGAGGAGGCCAAAGGGCAGAGCAGAATTTTTATGTTTACATTTTTCTTGTCTTGCCATAAAATATGAATCTGATTTCACAGTACCATCTATATATCTTGTTTCTATAACTCATTTCTTATCCTCACAATAACCCTGTGAGGTAGGTACTTTTATCTTCAGTTTACAGATAAGGGTACTGAACCTGTAAAAGATGAAATGCCCTGCGCCCAGGTCACATAACAAGTAAGTGGCAGATCTGGGATTTGAACCCAATCTCAGGAGCCCCTGGTCTTAACCACTGTAGAGGCTGTAATATTTTCTGAGGTGAAAGATATTAGGTTTTTGAAAAAAAAGGTGCCTAAACTATGCTTTGAATTATTCTGCCTTTTTCATCTAGAGGATGAATCCTAGAACTCGAAGGGGCTCGAGAAGTCACCTAATTTAACCCAAAGAGGTTCAACAACTTGCCCACGTGACCTCATCTGAGTTCGTGGTAAATGCACTACTCGAGTCTCCTGACTGCTAGTCCAGGGCTGCCCGTCCTGCATCTCAATTGACATTCCTGGTTGGATGTAAACAAGCATACACCCACTTTATTTTATTTTAAGGTTCATTTTAAGAAAAGTATTTCTGCTGAAAGAAGAAAAAAAACCAGTACTCCGAAAGTACACCAAAGATGATTGATTTTTACCAAATCTGCGGGGAATCCAGCCAGTGATGCCAGCACACACGAAATTGCCTCTTTAAGAGTTCTGCTGGTGGTAGCCTGGGCTCCTGTGAGCAACTCTCTAGATCCCCCTGAGCCTGAATTTCTTATCTGTAAAATGAGGAACCTGGGATAGGTGAAATCTAAGGTCTTTTCTGGCCCATAGTTTATGATTTTACGAGTATGATTAGGAGGTTCCAGGACCAATTGAAGGAGACAGATTTTGGTTCAATAGAAGAAATTGTTTCAGCTGGGCATGGCCTTCCTAAAATGAATTGGGATACCCTAAGACATGGGGAATTTCCATTTTTAAGTAGAAATGGACAGTGACTTGGTAGAAATGTTGTAGACGTTATTCAGACATTATATGAATAATTGGATTACAGTTATGATTGAGGTTATTTCTGTGCTTCACACTCTGGGAGAAATGAGGTATACTGAAATTTCCAGGCATAACCAGACAGTGTGACCCTGTGGTCAATCATGTACTCATTCAATAACTGGTTACTGGTTACCTTTGGGGTTTCCATGTACTGTACTAGAACTGGGGATGTCACAATTTAGGACATGGCCTCTGTCTTAGATGTCGTAGACCGCGGTCAGCAAATTATGGCCCTCAGATGGATTCCCACCCATCATCTCTTTTCATAAGTAAAATTTTCTTGGAACACAACCACTCCCCTTCACTTCAGTTTCATGTTGTCTATGGCTACTTTTGCACTACTACAGCCGAATTGAGTAGTTGCAACAGAGGCCATAGAGCCCACAAAACCTAAGATATTTACTATTTGATTCTTTATAGCAAAAGTTTGCCAATGCTTCTTGTAGACAAACATGTACATCTTTAATTTCAATCCAGTGGTCTAGGTACAAATCTGGAGGAGGCACAAAGGCAGCACATATAATTACATCTTCTTGAAGAAGGATCGATCAGAAAATTTTCAGAGGAATTAAACCATATAATCATGCCGTCTTTGAGTGGGAAGAGACCTTAGCGCTTCTAACTGTTTGCATTTCCCATCCATTCTCTTATGTATTTCCTCTAGAGCATCCCTGATACACTGACATTTCTTTAAGAAGGAAAGCATACATGCTCCCTACAGAGAAGTAGCAAAATTTTATAAAATTTAGCCTGCCAGTGTATGCAGAAGGAGCGAGAGAAATCCATAGGTGGCCTATGCATTCTAAAGGGTTTATGAACCACTTCTCTTCAGGTTGCTGTTTGATTTTCAAATGAAGCAAATTCAGGCTCTTTATGGGCCCTTGCTGATGACACTGAGCTGTAGGAAACTCGAGGGAGTAAGGGCTTGCAGACTGTCCTCCTTCCCATACAGAAGGATGAAAACCCAGCATTTGCAGTCATTCCTTTTTTTTTTTATTTCTTTCTTTTTTCTTTTTTTTTTTTTTTTTTTTTTTTTTTTTTGCGGTATGCGGACCTCTCACTGTTGTGGCTTCTCCCGTTGCGGAGCACAGGCTCCAGACGCGCAGGCTCAGCGGCCATGGCTCACGGGCTTAGTTGCGCCGCGGCATGTGGGATCTTCCCGGACCGGGGCACGAACCCGCGTCCCCTGCATCGGCAGGCGGACTGTCAACCACTGCGCCACCAAGGAAGCCCTGCAGGCATTCTTTAACCGCCCTGGCAGTATGCTTAAGTCCTGGTAAGCAGGACTCAAAGGTCCTCGATAAGTAGCTTTAGGGAGACATTGAAGAATAAGCAGAACGACCTCCATCACTTTTACCGTGATATGAGATGGGACCTCCTGGAGTGCTGTCTGCACAGTAGGAATTCTCAAGATAAATGGTGTTGACCGATTGACTGACTTCTTACAGAATTTATTGTCGGTCTGGGGAGGACTACAACAGTGTGATTACTGATTTGTTAAATATTCTGTTCACTTATACATTTAGAGCCTTGATTCTCTATTTTTAAAATGCAATGTGAGATGGATACTATGAGAAGGGAGGGCTGAAAAAATCCTTTTTTTTTCCCCTTTTATTTTGACATGATTTTTGACTTCCAGAAAAATCACAATAACAGTATTCTATGGTATACCATGTTTTCCTACATTTTCGCTGTTATAATGCTGCAATAAATAATGTTATGCTTATGTATTTTCATATTGTTGAAGCTAGATGTTCAGGGTAAATCCTGATAAGTGGGATTGCTGAGTCAATAAGTAAGTACATATATAATGCAGTTGAATATTGCCAAATTCCCTTCCCAAGAGTTGTACCAGTTTGCATTCCCACCAGCTATATATGAGAGTGCCTGTTTCTCCACAACCTCTCCTATAGAGAATGTTATAGTTTTTAATTTTTGCAAATCTGATAGGTGAGAAATGGATTCTTAATGTAATTTTATCTTGCATATCATTTAGTGTGAGTGAGGGTGAATTTTTTTCATAAGCTTAAAGATTATTTTTATATCATCTTTTGGTGTGAGTTATTCATATTTTGGGCCATTTTTCTATCTGGGATTTGTTTTTCTTCCTTCAGATTTTCAGCATTACTTACATATTAGAGATATTAGCTGTTAACCTGTCATACATGTTGCAAATATTTCTACTGGTTTGTCAGTTACCTTTTCATTTTGTTTATGGTATTTATTGACATGCATTCATTTAAAAAATTATTGTTATACAATGAGATTTAAAAATCATTTGTTTTATCGTATCTGGATTTGGAGTTCTAGTTAGAAGACCTCTTACTACCTCCAGATTAAAGAGGGATTCACCCATATGTTCTTCTAGTGCTTGTATGGTTTCACTTTGCATTAGATCCCTGATCCATTTGGAACTTATTCTAATGTATGGTGTGACGTGTGGATCTAATTTTCTTTTTCCAAATGGTTAACCTTTGTCCCTGTGCCATCTATCAAAAAAGTTTATCTTTGCTCCATTTATTCAATATATGATCTTCCTTATATTCTAAAGTTCCATATTTACTTGGGTCTATTTCTGAACTTCCTATTCTTTTTCAATGGTCTGTAAATATGTGCTAGTACCACACCTGTTCAATTATAGAGACTTTATAGTATGTTTTATTTTCTGGTAAGGCTAGTACCTGCTCATAGTTTTTCATTTTTGTGTTTCTATGACCCCTGTTAATTTTTCCATGTGAGGTTCAGTGACAGCTTGTCTAACTTGAAGGTTCTTTAGAAACTTGATGTTTTAATTGGGATTATGTCAAATTTATAATTTAACTCTATATATTAAACTTATAAATTAAGTGACATCTTTATACTGTCGAGTCATCCTATCAAAAAACAAGGAATGACTTTCCATTTCTTCAAGTCTATTTTTGTGTCTTTTATGAATGGAAAAAGTTTAAGAAAATTAGATTTTTATTTGGACTATTGAAGCTTTTCAGAATACGGAAAATATGTTTAATGAACATTCCATTTACATATATAAGTTGAAAAGGGAAGAACAAATCTGTTCCACACCTACTCCAATTGTATTCTGAGCTGGAAATGTCCTAGTTCATCACTTACTCATTCATTCATTCTCATCAGTGATTTCACCGAAGCCAGAGAGCAACTTATCAAAACCAAAGAGAAGAGTTGTAAGGGATGATGATCATGACTGTGATAATAATGAAGATTCAAAAATATCTTGACAGTCTGGAATGATCAGCCCAAACTTAACAAGTAGAGAAAATTCTACACTGAGGTTCAAAAGTAGAAAAACTGCTTTGGGTGCAGTGCTTTTGATATCTGGAGGAGGTATCTAGATTGACCCATAACTTAACTGGATCCAGTAGTTTCTGTTCAGCAGCTGTTAAAATAACATAGTCATCCAAGCTTCATTAGAACAAATGTGGTGACCAGACCAAGGCAAGCTGTGCACTTCTTGGTTGGACCAATCTGTAGGTAGCCCTCTATTTATGAAGAAGAATCTTAAATTAAGGGAAATGTGGACAAACTGGAGAGAATCCAGAGGAGAGCACCCTGAGATGCCAAGAAAGCATCTCCTGTTAGAAATAGTTGAAAGAACTGGGGATACTGGAGAGAAAGAAGAGAAAACTCGGAGCTCTTACATGTCTTTTGATAAATGGATGTCAGGAGCTCAGACCTGCTCTAGAGACCAGAACAAGAAACAAAAGGAAAGTGAAACAAAGGGGCAGCTATTGGTTCCATTGGATTTCCTAATAAAGTTTCAGTTGACCAAAGCGTTTGTCGGGGAGAGGGAAAGGGAAGAGAAAGGGGGTAGGGAGAGAGAGAATGAGAATGAAAGAATGGACCACGATGGCTCAACAAACAGCAGAAGCAGGGAGCTCAGTTAGGAGGATGTGGGCACAGTGCAGGCAGGAGATGATGGTGGTTTGGTCTAGACTCGAGAGTAATCGTGGAGATGATGAAAGTAGTTGGATTTGGAATAGATTTTATAGGTGGAATTAGTGAGATTTATTGATGGATTGGATGTAGGAGTTGATGGAGTGATAAGAATGAAGGATGAATTTTAGGCTTGGGGGCTGAACAGTTGGGTGGATGGAGGTGCCATTTACGGAGGTTGGGAATATTGGGGGCAAATCAGGATTGAGTAGTCATGGGATTGGAAATCTCGTGTCCTCCTATGATCATGTCGGTTTTGAGATGTCCACTAAACATCGAAGTAAAGGTATGCCGTTGGCTTTATTTATGAATGTGGCAATAAAGAGAGAAATCAATACTGAAGCTATTGATTGAGTGTTCACAGCTCTCACCTAGGTGGCCGATTTCTAGAAGTTGGGCCTAGAGCTAAGTGGTTCATTACTGTGTACTATTATATGGTGTCTAGCCTGAGAGATGTGGTAGAAATGGTCAGTGCAAATGAACGCCTGAGAAGCGAGAGATCCGATCGTTGAAGACTGCAGTAGAAGAAGGCTTCCTGCAGGAGGTGGCATGTGTTCTGGGCCCTAAAGGCTATGCCCAGGGAGAGAGGAATGGTGTAAGCATTCAAAGCTCTGCTAAAATGTAGTGTGGCCTTAGTTCTTTGTGAGGGTGTGCTTTGATATGGCTTATTTGATGACTTTAACATTTCCTCAGAGTGCCCTGGGTGCTGCGTTCCATTTGGCTTTGGGGTGGAAATGCCCCAATTTTGCCAAAGTGTTTGCTCCTGGTTACAGGATGTGGACAGTGGAGTGCAGCAGGGCACATGACTTTCAGAGACTCTCAGCTGTCTGTCCCCTGTGTGGTGTGTCTCTAGCACCAGAGATAACCATTTCCTCCTGAGGTTACACCCTCTGCTTGGACCAGGATGCAGAGTAGTTTCTTTGGTGTAGTATCAACTCAGTTTCTCAGGTGGTGGAGCTTTGGAAAGAAATACAGATGTGCCAGTGGGAAAGCATATGGGGAGAAAAGCACTTTCTACACTTGGAAGTGTTGACAGGAGCTGCACCAGTGCACTCTGAGTGTTTCTGCTAAGGCAGCTGCCACCAATGGCTGTGCTATTCCAGGAGGCTGCCGTAATCTGATCGTAGCTCATGCTTATTTCACCTTGTGATGTATTCTTTCAAGTCAATCTATTGTTGTCCAGCTCCAAATCCATGCCTCCCATCCTCACCCTGGGTTAGAACTCGACTTCCCTTCTCTACCCTTGCTGAAGGCATGTCCTAGGGCACTAGTTTTCAAACTCTGCGTTTCAAAACCATAGGGCTTCTGAACTGCGGAATGCTAGGAGAGAGAGGATGAAGTTAGAGGTCAGACATATTCAGGGTGGGACTAAAGGCCACCTCCCCATACATACCAGCTCTGCTGTTAATTGTTTCTTATTCTGAGTTCCACCAGTGGTTTCATTTACATAAGTTTGAAATTTGCTGTTCTAAAAGTATAAATAATAGATTCAAACTCCTAATTTGACTAGATTCCTTCATTAAATTGGGAGATCATTTTCAGAATTGTTTCCTTACTTCTGGTCAACCTAAGGACATGTTAATTTCAGTGATTAGGTGGGTGATATAGCAAGAAAAGTATGAGTGGTAAGGGGAGAATAAGTCTTCAACAAGAACAACGGTGACTACAGTAAGATGGGCATGGAGAAGTATAGATCCAGTATTCGCCATGGACTGAAATAATTAAGAGTATTTTGGAAAAGTGTTGTTATTTAAGTATCATTTTTTGTTAATCTATTCATTCATTAATATCTGTTTATTGAGTACCCACTATATGCCAAGCACCGTGCTTCATCTTGGAGCCACAAAGATGGACAGAGTTCATAGACGTTTTCATTCTGGTCGTCAGCCACACCAGATGTTTAATAGTGCCCCTACCTCCCCCTTGCCCTGTAGAATTAACAGTGCTTAGGTCCTAACACTCGCAGAATTCAACTGGCCCTACACATTTTGGAATCATGAAATTTTAATTTGTTTTTCCATTCCAGCCACTTAGCACAGGACTAATTAAATTGTAGGCCCTAACAGACTCCTCCACCCCTACCCTCCTCCTCTAGATTGCTGGGTCACAAATCCAGTCAAAATACAAGCCAGCCATTCAATTTAACAAGAGCTTCAGACATTTGAATATTTAGATTTCTTCCTCAGTGTATGTGGGTGCTTACGTTTATCACATATTTTATGCCATTATATCAATTCACTTTATTTCACATGGAATGTATCCAGTTATCTGAAAATATAGCAAGGAATTTTGAAAGACTTTCAGGACAGGAAAAAGAGAGGTTTCCTGAGACACCAGTATCTGAAAATAACTTGGCATCTGCTGTTACCTTGTATATTTATTCCCCTAGAGTCACCGTAGATGGCTTTTGTTATCCACATCCAAGTGTGCTTATTTAAAGTTGAATGTATAGGAGGTTATACACATACTGATTTGTATTTATATAACATAGAGAAACCCACGTCAACTTGACATCTGACATTAATTTTGCACCTACTTGAAACATCTGCCTTTCCATTTAATTGGTATCAACAAGTAATTATTATGAGTCTTCCTTTTTAATCTCAAATGAGTCATGATAACATTAGGTAGTATGAAATAAGATTGTTAACCTTTGCCCTACTATTAAGTTGCAATTTCAATATTTCTTTAAAAGTAATGTGGGGCTCTTTTGTATCCCATAGTCTGAAGCGAACTTATAAGACGTACAAGGGACTTCCCTGGTGGTCCAGTGTTTAAGACTCCGCGCCTCCATTGCAGGGGGTGCGGGTTCAATCCCTGGTTGGGGAACTAAGATTCCGCGTGCCACTCGGTGCGGCCAAAAATTTAAGAATTAAAAAAAAGACATTTGTTAAGACTTTTAAGACTGTAGATAATAATTTTCAGAGTTAAAATTATTTGAATGTAGTTTGGTGGGAAGGACAGTCTCAAAATTTGAAATTTGTCTCCTTCAAAACTTAACCACAGTATAGCACAAAGCAGGACTGAATTGAACAGTTTCTTCTGATAATCTTACACAACAGAGATTTGAATTGCAAAGAAGCCTTTTAAAAATAAGATGTGTGCATACAAAAAGAACCTAAGTGAAATTGACAAAGCAGAAAAGCCACGTGAAGCGCATAGGCAGGGTGGTGTATCGTGTTACTGATTCTCCTTTTAGGAACCAGGAAGAGCTTGATAATGTGTGTGGTTTCAAGTGTGTGTGTATATATGTGTGTGTGTGTGTGCATCCCACAGACACATATATAATGCTGGGCTAATTAGCAATGAAGAATTCTCGTCACCAGCATCACTGGTCAAGCACTATTGGCTCCAACTAATGATTGAGTCTGCCCACCCTGGGTGCATATAGGTGCATATTGAAAATAAGAGTCTGGGTTTCTGAGTGATGCTTTCAGGCCCACAGTGCATTGCACCAGTCAGGTGCAGGTGACATGTGACAGGGAATGATGGTGGGAGGAGGAGCTGTGACAATGAGATAGAGGGCATTTTACGAGAAAATGCAATGTCACCTTTGAAGAATCTGTCCATGAGCGTGAAGTGAGTGGTACCAAAAAGCTAAGAAAAGGGGTTTGAGAGGATAGATGAGAAGCAGGGTGCTTGCCATTTAGCTTCAACAGTTTTTCCTTGTTAGGGAACTGAGGATATTTCAAGTAAATGAAGAAGAAATTTTTAAGTTTTGTGGGAGCAAAGTGTGTCAGGCTTTATAAAGTACATTAGGTCTAAATGTGGTGACGTAGGCCTCTCTTTGAAAGGGTCACCCAGCGAAACTGACTCCTTTCTGGAACTCAGTCAGAAAGGATGGCACTGACTGCTCCAAAGTAGGCACTGTTTTTCAAAGGGTGGATTCTTGCCGTCATTTGCTTCTTAGTCCTAAATCAGACTGGGTGCTACCCCACCACCTGGCATCAAATCGAGACTCACTCTGCCGCCCAGAAAGCAACATTGCATTTACGTTTGCTTCCTGGGCAACCCCAGTAGAGATGAAGGACACCGAATGGACCCCGATAAATAGGAAGCAGCTCCTACCCTCCTGACTCAGTTTCCAGTCCCCTATCTCCTACCTGCCCTTTCAGCTATTAGAAGGGATTGTAGCGATTTCTACTCACTTTCTCTAGCGCTTGCATCACCTCTGAATCACCTCTCTTGTTTTTCAGCAGTAGCAATTATGCAGCTAAGATAGGTCATGCCTTGACATCCAAATAGAGGAAACTTCAAACCCCAGTGATTTGGATTGGGAAGCTAGAAATGAAAGCAGAAAGGCTAATTAGGAGGTTGATAACACCATAGCAAGAAAGAGATGGTAGGCCTCAACCAAGGCAGTTGCATTTAGAGTTGGGCAAATGGAGGAGTAATTCGCTAAAAAGGTCCAGGAGAACTTGGTGTTGTCTTGGATGTATGGCTCAGAGGGAAGAAAAAAATGATGAGCTTGAGGCTTCAAGACTTGGTCCCTTGACAAATGGAGGTGCCTTTCAAAGAAAGACAGCAGAAGGAAGAGTTGATTTAACATGTTGAGTTCTGTTTCAAAAAGATGAGTCCGAGGTGCAGGCGCAACATCGTATTGTAGAATTGATGCTTTGGAGGGAGTCCCAAATTTAAGAATTGTGTGAGGAGTACACAGAGTAGATGAGACCACTAGGGAACATGGGTAGAAAGAGAGGGCAAGTAGTCGAGGATGGCCCCCTTGAATACCTGGTTTTAGGGCCGAGGAAGAAAAAGACAAAGAGAAACTAGGAGAAGGGAACAGGGAGCAGTGGTCAGAAAAGTAAGTAGCGAACCAGGACAGCACAATGTCATGGAAACCAAGGTAAGAGAGCGGTGGCCAATACTGTTAGATTCTTCAGAAGATCAAGGAGAGTGTAAGCTGAGACAAAACCATTGGATTTGGTGGTTATAACTCCAGTTTCTCCCTTTATTATAACAAAATTGAATCAAAACCATGGCTACCATGAAGTTCTTAATAATGGTATAACAACCGCAATGGATGTTTGACGGAAAGGCTTTGGAGAAATAAAGGGATCCAATTTTACTTTATTTATTCATCCAACAAAACTTTATCAAACTTTTCTACATGCCAGGCATCATGCAAGATGTTCTCTGTCTGTTGCCAATATCAGTTATAATATTAGCAGTGCCCTCCCCATGCCTTAGAACTAGGTCTTGAGGCAATTATTAATAACTCCTCATTTCATCTTCAAAAATGCCCCGATTTGGACAATACATTATATTTATTGCTTATGGTCCCCATCTTCAGACTTGTCTGGTCTAGTCCGGTTCTATAACTCTTTCTGCTTCTACAAAGTCTTTCTGAACTCGACTGCAATGGGACCCTTATGTGAGCCATGTTGTCTATGAAAAGAATCACTCCCCGATGATCTTCACAACTCGTTGTGTATTCCCAAACATACGCCTTACAACTTGTGTAACGTGTCTCACAACGTAGACTGTGTGTGTTCCTGAGGCTCACCTGCTCAAGACCTGCCATTCACGTGTTATCTGCCAAGAATCCATGACAGCCATTCCATCTGGATGGGTCTTGATGATTCACAGTGGGTGTGTCAGTAACTCACAGAAATAACCCACGGTGCAAACTAGCCTGGGTTCATTATGGCAGAACTGACTTGGCTAAACCAAAATTCCCCCAGTGTAGAAATGAGGATTGGAGTATTTTTAGCTGGTTCATCAAGAGTTAAGTGTGTTAGCTACAGACACTTGTAAATCCAGGCTATGCTTATTTCTCAGGTTTATAAATAACTTAAACCTATGTAGGAGTTAATTAATTTGGCTCCATTCCACCTACAGTTTACCTTCTTGAGGGAATAACTTGACCCTTCTTATACCCTGTGTTTATAGTTATAAAGAGAACTCCCAACAAAACGAAGAAAACCACACTTCTGTGGAGAAGCTCTAAGATGTCAGACACAGCACAGAATGTCAGAATACCTCTTCCATTAAGGACAAACACATACATGGTATTATTCCTGGCTGGAGTTACTTACCATTCTGGTTTTTTCTCCTTTAAATGACTGATGCGCTACAGCAGAATGAACTTGTGACTTGGTAGCACTGAATTTTCCTTACTCTAGCCTGACCTTTCCTTTCACTGGCGAATATTTTAAAACAAAATTATTGCCTTTCAGACAATAGGTCTGTTTCTTCACCTCTGAGGCGTCCCATGATTAAATAAGAAGTTACAGGAGTTTTCTCAGTTGTCAGAATCCCAGAATGCAGGAACACTTAACAGTAAGAATAAAAGAGACCACTTGTCATGCTGACAGATTTCACTGGTAACACCTCTGAAAGGATCTGACAGATTAGACTCCAGGTAAGGCCCAAGAACCGAGCGTAACAGATGAAAATGAATTCAGTCGTTTGATGTCACGATGTAAATGAAATGTGACTTCATAGAAAGTACTCATTCCTGATGCCATGTCCCTTGCGTCATCCAGTCTTCCCAGCCACTGAAGTGACTGCCATCACAAAATGTCATGCCAGAGTCTAGCCCAGTAACTGGGATGGTAGCTTGCATTGTACTGTTGATTTCAGTTTTTAAAATGTAATCTCAATGAATCATTCATTTCATGAATGTGACTAAAATTTTATCGTAAGTTACAAATAAATAATGGTTAAGAAAAGTCACATACCTCACTCAGGGAATTCTGCTATAAGATCTGAGAAACAATGGGCAGATAAAGTGGGAAGCCATCCACTCTTTTTCAGAGCTATGAAGTCCATTGGATTTCACCATTTTGAGACTTCGGTCCAGGATGGAGAGGAGGCTCCTGCTCTGAGCCATCTTACACTTAGGTTAGAACATTGGCTGTGAGAATAGATCTTGCCTCTTACTCTTGAACCAGCGCAAGGAAAGGATGGCAGTGACAGAGCTGCAGGCTGAGGTCTCATGACTGAAGAGAACACCAGCTAGTATTTAGTGAGCACTTGTTTTGTGTCAGTGATTCTTCATGTAAACTTGTAATATTTAACTCAGTCCTGACATCTCAATGAGATTGTTCCTGGCAGTGTCTCAATTTTGCAGTTAAGGAAACTGAGAAAGTGTCTACTCATTGTCAGCTCAATGACTCTGGGACCTAGGACAGGGCCAGAAATGAAACCCAAGGTTTTTAGAGCACAGTCTATGCTCATTTCTCCACATCATGCAGCTTCAGGTGAAGTGTAAAGGCAGGACAAATTGTCCTCATTGAAGCCTTGCTGAATCCTTCATGTTTATAGGTTAGTACATCTTGTGTGGTATTGATGCCTAGTTTGTTAGAATCCTTACTTTCATGCCTATCAAGATTTTCATGGCACCTGTATTAGCCCAGATGTTTCTAATCACAGGGCTTTTGCTAGGCCCTGACCGCCATCCGCTTACTCCTTGTACGTTACAGTCTAAGATTGCCCTGCACTCTGCATTCTGAGCACCCTGGATTTCCTGGTTGGGGGTTTCTCATGATCAAACTTCTCAGTCCTAGAGGTAGACAGAGCTCTCTTTTTGTGTGTCTGCAGATGGAAGCACCTCAAGCCACACTCGGCGTGGATTAGTTTCCTGTGGCAGCCATAACAAATGGCCACAGACTTGGTGGCCTAAAACAACAGAATTTTATTCTTTCGCATTTCTGGAGGCCAGAAACCCAAGATCGAGTTTTGGCAGTGGTGCACTCCGTCCAGAGGCTCTAGGAGAGCATCTGTTCCTTGCCTCTTCTAGTTTGGGGTGGCTTCAGGCATTCCTTGGTGTTCCTTGGTTTGTAACTTCATCACTTTAATCTACGCCTGTCTTCATATCACCTCCTCTTCTACTGTGTCTTTTTCTCCTCTTTCTCCAATATCCCTTGCCTTTCCTTTATAAGGACATTTGTAATTGGATTTAGGGCCCACCCAGATAATTGAGGATGATCTCATCTCAAGATCCTTAATTTAATGACATCTGCCTCTTTTTTCAAATATGGCAATATTCACAGGTTCAGGGATTAGGATGTGTACATATCTTGTGTGAGAATCAGCGTCCCCCACCAGTGCTCTGAACCACAGGGAATCAGGCTGCCCAGGGCCAAACTGAGTCACTAAGGAATAGGAGGATAAGATGGTGGCTACCCTCCCCTCCTACCTTTTAAAATATGGCCACTCACCCATTGCGCCCTCCAGTCCCCAAGCTACCCTGACACCCCATGAGATCAGTCTCAGGTCAACTGAGGTCCATCCATTCGTGTAAACAGGGTAGTATAAGAGAGATCGCAAGAACTTAGGAATCTCACAGAACTGGGTTTGAAGTTACTCAAAACACTTCCTTTTGATGTGACCTTGGACATGTTCACTGACCTTCTCTAGGACTCAGTTTGTTCACCTGCAGAACAGAAATGAGATGAAGCAATCCATTTTGGTCAGAGGCTCCTGTAAGAGAAAAAAGTGTCTTGGCTTTGGGGACAGAGAGACATGGCTTTGTTTCCTGGCTCTGCCACCCACTAACCACAATTTGGGGCAAGACACTGAAAATCTCTTAAAGCTCAGTTTCCTCATGCACACACAATAGGGATAATAACCCTCATCTTACAGAGATGCTAAGATTTAATAGTAAAAGTTGCAGAAGCTATAGTTGGTGTCAATGCATGTTTATATTCATTATTGTTATTGTGTTGTCATCAGCTACAACTCCGAGAGGGCAGAATCTATGCTAGACGTCCTACCATGCACTGTGGAGCAATGCAGAGATGCATCTTGGTCCTCCTGTAGAGAAGACTGAGCTTTTAGAAGGAGAAAGATGGTATGATTGTGAGAAACTAGAAACACCACTCAACGTATGCCCCTGAAAATTAATTCCTTGGGGTACAGTTAAGTTACAGGCACTCTTGGGTGAAATTGCGTAAATTTGAAGAGTTTAAAAAGGGGTGAAGGGGCTAGGGGTTAATTATGTTTTAAGGAGCCAACATTTTAACTATGGTAAACACTTTGATATCCAGACCACAGATCAAAGCTAATGTCTTTCCTGTCAAAATTCGTAGATTTTAAATATGTCCTGGGGAAAAGTTGAGAAATGTAGACAACTAACAAGTGAACCCTTTTGAATTGCTTTTTACTTTCCTAGCCGAATGCTCATGGAGATTTTCTTCTTGTTTTACTGGCAAATTCCAATTAGGGTCATTAGAGTGACAAAACCAGCCTGACTGTTCTTAAATATCTTGCTTTGTACAGAAGTTAACAGTGTTGCTGCAGACATCAAGATATTACAATTCAGACCACCGAGGGAGCCTTCCAGGTCAACAGTCCACATTAGCCTGGTTCCTGCCTCCTTTGATTGCAGTCAAGTACAAAACAGCTGTTAAGTCTTTGGACCTCAGTTCACATGCATTACCACAATCAATAGTAGAGGAAAAGGACTTCCCTAAAGAAAGCGGCCAGCGAACTGTGACATACAGAAGGCGGGCTTTGACATCATAGTAAGCATCAGGCCAAGGAAGTAGAACTTTTGTTTCCTGCATGTGCAAATCCAGGTTCTGAGGATCCATTCTCGTGCTCAATAGACAGTGAGTAAGTGCTGCTGACCCTTGAACAATGGGGGGATTAGGGGCACCGACCCTCCACAGAGTCAGAAATCTGCCTAGAACCTGATAGTTGGCTGGCTGTATCCGAGGTTCTGCATCTGCAGGTTCAACCAATCGTGGATCATCTAGCATGTTCTGTACTATGTATCTAGTGAAAAAAATATTCGCGTGTAAGTGGACCTGCGCAATTCACACTCGTGTTGTTCAAGGGTCAACTCTACTTTGCAAATTCACCAGCCTTGTGCCAGATGCTGGCGATACAGAGATAAAGAAGACAGCCCTGACGGGGAACTTCTGAAAGTTACTGTGAGACGCTCCTGCTCATTTTAGGAAGGGCAGGGGCGGAGACTTCACAGAGGAGGGGCAATTTCAGCTACATATGAGAGGGTGGAATGGGAACTAAGCCTGGATATCAGAGGCAGAGATTTTATTAAATGCAAAGGACAAAGGCACAGAGATGTGAAAACAAAAAAAAAAGCATTAAGATAGGTGAAGGGGGAAGGGCTGGCTCTTTGGGTCTGAACATATCTAGAAAGTGTTTCTGGGTAGATCCAGGACCAGATGACGGATAGGATATAGGAGAGGAAAGAGGCTGAAAGGCTGTGAAGCCTCACTTAGGCTTGGGCACTGGGCAGGCAGTTTGGGTTTGCCCAGCGTACTTTCTCTGTGCAGCAAAATCTGGGCCACCAGAGACAGCGCATCCCTGGAGCTCTGGGTGATTAAGGGCTAATTCAAATAGCAAGTAATCGTTCCTCATTTAATTTCTTTTAAAACATTTTCACAGTGCAGATAATGAGGAAAAATCTTCTGCTTTGAAAAGTCAAGCAGGATCCACCACTTTAAAGAAATTAGTCTCAAACTCTTGCAAATGGAAGCTAGTAAGTGAGCAGATATTGGCAGTTTGGTTCAGGAGCTTAAAGATTTCCCTGTCCCACTAAAGAAAGATTGAATCATTGGTTAACCATGAAGGTTTTCCAAGGAAAAAGCGGAAAGTCCCAATGATTTTTTTTGGTTTATTTCTTTATTTCTTTTTTATTTTTTATTTTTTTTGTGGTACACGGGCCTCTCACTGTTGTGGCTTCTCCCGTTGCGGAGCACAGGCTCCGGACGTGCAGGCTCAGCGGCCATGGCTCCTGGGCCCAACCGCTCCGCGGCATGTGGGATCTTCCCGGACTGGGGCACGAACCCGTGTCCCCTGCATCGGCAGGTGGACTGTCAACCACTGCACCACCAGGGAAGCCCTTTGTTTACTTCTTATAAAACGATTACATTTCCTCTCTTTGACCTGATGCTAGTAGAATTGGTAATGTATTGCAACTGGAAAACTAGCAGTTGATTTTGGAATCTTAGTGTTAACAGGGACCATTTCAATAACATTAAGCCTCAGAGTGGTTATGTGGCTTGCCCAGAGTCACACAGCTACTTAGTTGCAGATCTAGCTGGACCAGAAGACAGAAGGCCAAGGTTTTCATTACCTTTCCTTTTGTCAGTGCTGCCCTCTGGCCACGGTAGTGAATGATGGTTGCATTTTGCTGGGTGGTGAGAAAGGACAGTAGGAAGTGAGGTAAAGAGATGGTTGGGGGAATTCTAACAAACTCTTGGAGGCAGGAAGTTCTCTGGTTCACTGTAACACCTTGGAGAAACCAGCCCACTTGAAGCAGGGGCTTCAGATTAGAGAAACATGGAAATTAGTCCCCCGGGAAGACCCTGGAGGTGCCAGACTATTTGACCCAGGCTTGGTAAAGAACTGCCAAGGGCTTTTAATTTCCTATAAATAAAACAACCTTCTCCTCCTCCAGTGCAGATATGGAGTGGGTGTTTATATGTTCGTTCCCTTGCCCTCTTCCCCAGTTTGTTTTCTGGAAAGTGGAGGGTGAAATCCCTCCCTGGCTTTTCCCACAGGACTGGTTGGGAAAATAGGGAGGAAAAGGAGTTTAGATTTTATTCTAAGTCTCTTGGGTAGTCCCTGGAAGATTTTAAGTAAGGAAATGAATGATATGATTTTTTTAACCATGTTTTAAAATTGAAATATAGTTAATTTACAATGTTGTGTTAGTTTAGGTGTACAGCCAAGTGATTCAGTTATACACACACACACACACACACACACACACACGCATATGTATATTCTTTTTCAGATTCCTTTCCATTATAGGTTATTACAAGATATTGAACATAGTTCCCTGTGCTATACAGTAGGTCCTTGTTGGTTATCTATTTTATAAATAGTAGTGTGTATATGTTAATCCCAAACTCCTAATTTCTCTCTCCGTCCCCACCCCACTGTCCCCTTTGGTAACCATAAGTTTGTTTTCTATGTCTGTGAGTCTGTTCCTGTTTTGTAAAAAAGTTGATTTATATCACTTTTTTAGATTCCACATATAAGCGATATCATATATTTGTCTTTTTCTTTCTGACTTACTTCACTTTGTATGATAATCTCTAGGTCTATCCATGTTGCTTCAAATGGCATTATTTCATTCTTTTTTATGGCTGAGTAATATTCCATTGTCTATATATATATATATATATATATATATATATATATATATATATATACCACATCTTCTCTATCCATTCATCTGTCAATGGACACTTAGGTTGTTTCCATGTATTGGCTATTATAAATAGTGCTGCTATGAACATTGGGGTGCATGTATCTTTTTGAATTAGAGTTTTCTCCAGATATATGCCCAGGAGTGGGATTGCTGGATCATATGGTAGTTCTAGTTTTAGTTTTTTAAGGAACCTTCATACTATTTTCCATAGTGGCTGCCCAATTTACATTCCCATCAACAGTGTAGGAAGGTTCCCATTTCCCCACACCCTCTCCAGCATTTATTGTTTGTAGACTTTTTAATGATGGCCATTCTGACCGGTGTGAGGTGATACCTCATTGTAGTTTTGATTTACATTTCTCTAATAATTAGCGATATTGAGCATCTTTTCATGCACTTGTTGACTGGGTGTATGTCTTCTTTGGAGAAATGTCTATTTAGGTCTTCTGCCCATTTTTTGATTAAGTTGTTTGTTTTTTAACAATATTAATTTGTATGAGCTGTTTTTATATTTTAGAAATTAATCCCTTGTTGGTTGCATCATTTGCATATTTTCTCCTAGACCGCAGATTGTCTTTTTGTTTTGTTTATGGTTTCCTTTGTTGTGCAAAAGCTTTTAAGTTTGATTATGCCCCATTTGTTTACTTTTATTTTTATTTCCATTACTCTAGGAGATGGATCCAATAAAATATTGCTGCAATTTATGTCAAAGAGTGTTCTGCCTATGTTTTCCTCTAGGAGTTTTGTAGTACCTGGTCTTACAGTTAGGTCTTTGATCCATTTTGAGTTTATTTTTGTATATGGTGTTAGAGAATGTTTGATTTCATTCTTCTACATGTAGCTGTCCACTTTTCCCAGCACCACTTATTGAAGAGACTGTCTTTTCTCCATTATATATTCTTGCCCCCTTTGTCATAGTTTAATTGACCATAACTATGTGGATTTAATCTCTGGGCTTTTTATCCTGTTCCATTGATCTACATGTCTGTTTTTGTGTCCGTACCATACTGTTTTGATGACTGTATCTTTGTAGTATAGTCTGAAGTCAGAGAGCATGATTCTTCCAGTTATGTTTCTGTTATTCTTTCTCAAGATTGTTTCGGTTATTTGGGGTCTTTTGTGTTTCCATACAAATATTTTAATTTTTTGTTTCATTTCTGTGAAAAATGCCATTGGTAATTTGATAGGGATTGCATTGGATCTGTAGATTGCCTTGGGTACTACAGTCATTTTAACAATATTGACTCTTCCAATGCAAGGACACAATATATCTTTCCATCTGTTTGTATGGTTTTCAATTCTTTCATCAATGTCTTATAGTTTTCAGAGTACAGGTCTTTTGCCTCTTTTGATAGGCTTATTCCTAGGTATTTTTTTTAATGTGATAGTAAATAGGAGTGTTTCCTTAGTTTCTCTTTCTGATATTTCATTGGCAGTGTATAGAAATGCAACAGATTTCTGTATATTTATTTTGTACCAGCAACTTTACCAGATTCACTGGTGAGCTCTAGTAGTTTTCTGGTAGTGTCTTTAGGATTTTCTATGCACAGGATCATGTCACCTCCAAACAGTGAAAGTTCTACTTATTTTCGAATTTATATTCTTTTATTTCTTTCTCTTCTCTGATTGCTGTGGCTAGGACTTCCAAAACTATGTTGAATAAAAGTGGTGAGAGTTGGCATCCTTGTCTTGCTCCTATTCGAGAGGGAATGCTTTCAGCTTTTCACCTTTGAGTATGAAGTTAGCTATGGGTGTATCATACCTTTATTAGGTTGAGGTATATTCTCTCTGTGCCCACTTTCTGGAGAGTTTTTATTATAAATGGATGTTGAATTTTATCAAAAAATTTTTTCTGCATCTATTGAGATGATCATATGGTTTTTATTCTTCAATTTGTTAATGTGTATCACATTGATTGATTTGTGGATATTGAAAAATCCTTGCATCCCTGGGATAAATCCCACTTGATCATGATGTATGATTCTATTAATGTATCATTGTGTTCGGTTTGCTAGTATTTTGTTGAAGATTTTTGCATGTATGTTCATCAGTGATATTGGCCTGTAATTTTCTTTTTTTGTGATATTTTTGCCTCTTTTTGGTATCAGGGTGATTGTGGCCTCATAGAATGAATTTGGAAGTGTTCCTTCCAAAAGGAACACATGTTGCAATTTTTTGGAATAGTTTCAGAAGGATAGCTGTTAACTCTTCTCTAAATGTTTGGTAGAATTTACCCATGTAACCATCTGGTCCTGGACTTTTGTTTATTAGGAGTTTTTAAATTACTGTTTAAATTTCAGTGCTGGCAATTTGATCTGTTCATATTTTCTGTTTCTTCCTGGTTCAGTCTTGAGGGATTGTACCTTTCTAAGACTGTATCCATTTCTTATAGGTTGTCCATTTTATTGGCATATAGTTGCTCAGAGTAGTCTCATGATTCTTTGTATTTCCGTGGGGTTGCTTGTAACTTCTCCTTTTTCATTTTTGATTTTATTGCTTTGGGCCCTCTCCATTTTTTTTTATAGATGAGTCTGGCTAAACGTTTATCAATGTTGTTTATCTTTTCAAAGAACCAGCTTTTAGTTTAATTGAAGTTTCCTATTGTTTTCCTCGTCTCTATTTCCTTTATTTTTGCTCCGATCTTTAAGATTTCTTTCCTTCTACTAACTTAGGATTTTGTTTGTTCTTCTTTCTCTAGTTGCTTTAAGTGTAAGGTTAGGTTGTTTATTTGAGGTTTTTCTTGTTTCCTGAGGTAAGTTTGTATCGCTATAAACTTCTCTCTTAGAACTGCTTTTGGTGCATCCCATAGGTTTTGGATCATCATGTTTTTGTTTTCATTTGTCTCTAGGTATTTTTTAATTTCTTTGATTTCTTGAGTGATCCATTGGTTGTTTATTAGCATGTTGTTTAGCCTCCACGTGTTTATTTTTTTGCAGTTTTTTCTTGTAGTTGATTTCTAGCCTCATAGCGTTGTGGTTGCAAAAGATGCTTGGTATGATTTCAGTTTTCTTAAATTTGCCAAGGCTCACTTTGTGACCCAGCATGTGATGTATCCTGGAGAATGTTCCATGTGCACATGAAAAGAATGTGTATTTTGCTGCTTTCCGATGGAATGCTCTATAAGTATCAACTAAGTCCATCTGGTCAAATGTGTCATTTAGCACCTGTGTTTCCTTATTGATTTTCTGTCTGGATGACCTGACTATTGATGTAAGTGGGATGATAAAGTCCCACACTATTATTGTGTTAAGTCTATTTCTCCTTTTATGGCTATTAGCATTTGCTTTGAGGTGATTGTACGTTGGGTGCATGTATATTTCCAACTGTTAAATCTTCTTCTTGAATTGATCCTTTGATCATTATGCAGTGTCCTTCTTTGTCTCTTGTGACAGTCTTCATTTTAAAGTCTATTTTGTCTGATATAAGTATTGCTACTCCGGCTTTCTTCTGATTTCCATATGCGTGGAGTACCTTTTTCCATCCCCTCACTTTCAGTCTGTATGTGTCCCTAGGTCTGAAGTGGGTCTCTTGTAGACAGCATGTATATGGGTCTTGTTTTTGTATCCATTCAGCCAGTCTGTGTCTTTTGGTTGGAGTATTTAATCCATTTACATTTAAGGTAATTATCACTATGTATGTTCCTATTACCATTTTCTTAATTGTTTTGGGCTTGTTATTGTAAGTCTTTTCCTTCTCTTCTGGCTCCTGCCCAGAGACGTTCCTTTAGCATTTGTTGTAAAGCTGGTTTGGTGGTGCTGAATTCTCTTAGCTTTTGCTTGTCTGTTAAGTTTTTGATTTCTCCATCAAATCTGAATGAGATCCTTGCCGGGTAGAGTAATCTTGGTTGTAGGTTTTTCTCTTTCATCACTTTAACTATATCCTGCCACTCCCTTCTGGCCTGCAGAGTTTCTGCTGAAAAGTCAGCTGATAACCTTAGGGGGATTTCTTTCTATGTTATTTTTTGTTTTTCCCTTGCTGCTTTTAATATTTTTTTCTTTGAATTTAATTTTTGTTACTTTGATTAATATGTGTCTTGCTGTGTTTTTCCTAGGGTTTATCCTGTATGGGACCCTCTATGCTTCCTGGACATGGGTGACTATTTCTTTTCCCATGTTAGGGAAGTTTTCAACTATAATCTCTTCAAATACTTTCTCAGATGCTTTCTGTTTCTCTTCTTCTTCTGGGACCCCTATAATTCGAATGTTGGTGCCTTTAGTGTTGTTCCAGAGGTCTCTGCGATTGTCTTCAATTCTTTTCATTCTTTTTTTTCTTTATTCTGCTCCTTGGCAGTTATTTCCACCATTTTGTCTTC
The DNA here is from genome assembly GCF_964270905.1 of Leucopleurus acutus. Classification (NCBI taxonomy): domain Eukaryota; kingdom Metazoa; phylum Chordata; class Mammalia; order Artiodactyla; family Delphinidae; genus Leucopleurus; species Leucopleurus acutus. The sequence continues at coordinate 118,934,610 of NC_139148.1, read as the reverse complement.
CAGCTCACTTATTCGTTCTTCTGCCTCAGTCATTCTGTTATTGATTCCTTCTAGTGTATTTTTCATTTCAGTTATTGTGTTGTTCATCTCTGTTTGTTTGTTCTTTAGATCTTCTAGATCCTTGTTAAACATTTCTTGTTTAACATTTTCTCAATCCATGCCTCCATTCTATTTCCAAGACTCGGGATCATCTTTACTATCATTACTCTGAATTCTTTTTCAGATAGATTGCCTATTTCTTCTTCATTTATTTGGTCTTATAGGTTTTTACCTGCTCCTTCATCTGTGACCTTTTTTTTTTTTTTTTGCCGTCTTATTTATTTATTTATTTTTTATGAGTGGGATTGTGTTCCTGTCTTACTGGTTATTTGGCCTGAGGCTTCCAACACTGGAGTTTGTAGGCTGTTGGGTAGAGCTGGGTCTTGGTGCTGAAATGAGGACCTCCATGAGACCTCACTCCGATGAATATTCCCTGGGGTCGGAGATTCTCTGTTAATTCAGTGTTTCAGACTTGGAGCTCCCAATGTAGGAGCTTTGGCCCAACCCCCGGCTGGGAATCCACGGAGATATTCCTGAAAGTGACCAGAGTCTGGAGTGCTCCAGGCACACACACCCCAAGCCGGCGCCCCTCACTTGACTGTGGTAGTTTTAAGGTGCCTATGAGACATCCAAATGGCGATGTCAAGTAGGCAGTTGGATATGAGCGGAAATGTAAACCTGGGAGTCATCAGTACATAGACAGTATTTAAAGCTATAGGACTGAATGAGGCCACTTAGGATGAGAAGAAAAGGAGGCTGCAAAACAGTTTGGGAGAGAGGCCAGTGTGATAGAAATAGAACCAGGAGAGTGCAGCGTTCTGGAAGCCAAGGGAAGAACAGGTTTTAAAATGGATGGAATAGTCAGATATGTCAAGTCCTGCTGGGAATCAAGTAAATTAAGAGCAGAGAAGAGACCACTGACTTCGATGACATGAAGGTCATTGATAACTTTTGCAAAAACAGTGTCTGTAGAGTGAGTGGTGAGGAGAGAAACTGGAATTAGAGTTGAGGAAAAAATGAGAGATGTAGGGGCTTCCCTGGTGGTGCAGTGCTTGGGAGTCTGCCTGCCAATGCAGGGGACAGGGGTTCGAGCCCTGGTCCCGGGAGATCCCACATGCCACGGAGCAACTGGGCCCATGTGCCACAACTACTGAGTCTGCACTCTAGAACCCGCGAGTCGCAACTGCTGAGCCCGCGTGCCACAACTACTGAAGCCCGTGCGCCTAGAGCCCGCGCTCCGCAACAAGAGAAGCCACCGCAATGAGAAGCCCACGCACCGCAGTAGAGTGGCCCCCGCTCGCCGCAACTAGAGAAAGCCCGCATGCAGCAATGAAGACCCAACACAGCCAAAAATAAATAAATAAATTTTTAAAAAATGAGAGATGTAAAGTCAAAATGGTGACTACAGACTACTTACACAAGAGATTTTGTTGTGAAGTGGATGAGAAATGAGGTGGCAGGTGGAATGGAGATTTAGGGTAAAAGGAATTTTTTGTAAAAATGGCGAATACCTAAGGCAAGCCCATTTGCTGCTGAAGATGATCAGAGGGAGAGGGAGAAATTTGAGATGCAAGAAAGAGAGGGAATAATGAGAGGAAGGGGACCCCTTAGAAGGCTAGAGGGGATGCGATGAACACTGCGCACAAGTGGAGGAGATAGCCACAGAGAGAAGCAGGGACATTTTACTATACGGCTGCTCCTTTGTCAATTGAGTGGGCCTAAAACATCATCTGTGAGCGAAAGGTTAGATGTTGGATTTGTTTGTAGGTTTGAGAAGGGAGAGAAAGCTGTGAAATCGTTGTTTTGGCAGTAGGAATGTGAACATGAAAGCAAGTGGTGTGATGTTCAGGCAACATAGAGGGCTCATTTGAAATTTAAAGTCAGGGTTTTAAATTTTAAAACGAAACCTGCCAACACTACTGTGTGTTTTTGCAGACAATATTCAGCTGCTAAAATAGAGGGATGTAGTAGGCAGAGAGGAGAGTTGACTGAAGTTGGGACTTTGCAAGGCAGATGTGATAGAGGGAGAGAGAAATTAGTGAGCTAAGCTTGTTTGCAAGAGAGTGAATACAGTGATGGATTGTTGAGTCAAAGGTTTGGATAGAGTGAATTGAAGACATAGGGTAGATGATTAACTGTGAGAAGGTGGTGAGTACCTTGCAGGTCTTGATGAAGTTAATTACTGAATGATCTGGAAGGAAGAGAAACAGGCAGATAGAGAAAGAGGAGCCCAAAAGGGAGATTGAGGAGTGACCTGTGAAGACGGAGAGGGAAAGAATGTTTCTAGGAGGAAGGAGCAGTCAGCAGGGTGAGACATCAAGTAAGGTAGGGATAGAGGGCTTCCCTGGTGGCGCAGTGGTTGAGAGTCCACCTGCCGATGCAGGGGACACGGGTTCGTGCCCCGGTTCAGGAAGAGCCCATATGCCGCGGAGCGGCTGGGCCCGTGAGCCATGGCCGCTGAGCCTGCGCGTTCGGAGCCTGTGCTCCGCGACGGGAGAGGCCACAACAGTGAGAGGCCCGCGTACCGCCAAAAAAAACAAAAAAAAGATAGGGATAGAATGACAAGAAGATCGTTGTTGACCTTGACAAGAGCCATTTCAGTGGAGTGATTGTATCCATTGTGGTGGCCTGAGAATTGATTGGGGATGAGGAAGTTGAGACAGAGAAATCAGAAGCTGGTTGTGCAGGGAAACTAAAAAAATAGGTGGTTGCTAGACAGGAATATGGAGCCTTAAGTGACTGAGCAACTCTTGATTTTTTTAATGGAAATTATTATTGGTATAATTGTAGATTCACATGCAGTTAGTTGCAAGAAATAAACAGAGATTTTTTTTGCATGACCTGCCCAGCTTCCCCTAACAATCACATCCTGCATTAACACAGTACACTATACCACCCAGGACATTGACACTGCTATGAAATGCCGATTCTACCCAGATTTCCCCAGCACCACCTGCACTTGCGTGTGCGTATACATATTAAATTCTATACAGTTTTATCACTTGTGTGAGTTGTGTGTGCATCGACACTCTTAGGACTACACACGGTTCCAACACCAGATGGATCCCTCATGTTGCTCTTTTATAACCACATACGTCACCCTCCTGCATCCCTCTCACCATCCCTCCGCCATCCCTAACTGCTTGCGACCACTAATCTCTTTTCCATTTCTATAATTTTGTCATTTCTTGAATGCTATATATGTGAAATCACACAGTATGTAAACTTTGGGAATTGGCTTTTCTCATTCAGCATAATTCCCTGAGATTCACCCAGGTATTGTGCATATCAATAACTTTTTTCCTTTTTATTCCTGAGTTCCATGATATAGACATACCACACTTAGCATAACCATTCACCCATTAAAGAACATCTGAGCTGTTACCTACTGGTTTTTTCCGATCTTACACATAAAGCTGCTATAAACATATTTGTACAGATTTTTGTGTGAAGATGGGTTTTCATTTCTCTGCGATAAATACTTAGGAGTGCAATTACTGGGTCATTTGATAGTTAGTTGCATGTTTAATTTTTTAAGGGACTGCTAAACCATTTTCCAGAGTGGCTGCACCATTTTACATTCTTAAGAGCAATAGATGAGTGATCCAGTTATTGGCATCATCACCAGAATTTTCTCCTGTTACTTTTTATTTTAGCCATTTTAGTAAGTGTACGGTGGTATCTTATTGTGCTTTTAATTTGTGTTTCCCTGATAGCTAATGATTTTGAATGGTTTTTTATGTGCTTATTGGCCCTCTATATATCCACTTTGGTGAAATATCTGTTTGACTTTTGTCGATTTTTTTTTCAGTTGGATTTTTTGACTCTTACTCTTGAGCTTTTTGGTTTTTTTGTTTTTTTACTTTTATTTGCATTTATTTTTTGCGGCATTTATTCCCGGGCCATAAGTTTTTGTTTCTTCAGTTTCTTCTGGGATGTCTTTTTCTTCTGGGCAACCTCCTCTTGTGGTTTAGGAACAATCTGTTCTTTTTCAGTAAGGATCATCTCAGTGTGGCAGGGAGACCTCATGTATGGGTTGATCCGACCATGAGCTCTATAAGTCCTGTGCCGCATCTTGGGGGCTTTGTTCACCTGGATGTGCTCAGTGACCAGAGAATCTACATCTAAGCCCTTAAGTTCAGCATTACTCTGCATTTTTGAGCATGTGCAGTAATAATTCAGCACTCTTTTTGGGCCACCGACCCTGCTTCCAGCCCCACTGTCTGGCCTGGGCACACCTGCCAACTCCACCACTGTAACGACGGAATGGCACACATTGCTTCTTCAAAGTGACATCCTTCAGATACTTCGTGGCTTTTCAGATATGCAGACCCTTAATGGCCTGGGCAGTTTCACAAGCGTTCTTAAAGTGAACACAAAGATTTGAACCTCTTGACTTGCATGATTTTGTGGGGTTTTCTGGGTCAAGTGAATAGCGAACCATTTTTAGAGGTCACCTCAGGCCGTTTACTGGAAAAGCTACTCTTGAGCTTTGACAGTTCTCTGTATATTCTAGATACTCTAGATAGTTTTAGTCAGATACGTGGTTTGCAAATATTTTCTCCCAGACTGTAGCTAGTGTTTTCATTCTCTTTGCATGGCCTTCCTCAGAGAAAAGAATTTTCTTGAAAAACTTTTCTTGAATTTCACTTGAAAGATTGTGAAACTCCCTCCTGTTCTTCATGGTTTCAGATGAGAAATATGCAGTCAGTCGAATTGGTATTCTCTCTGGGTAATGTGTTCTTTCTGTTTGGCTGCTTTCAAGATTTCTTTTTTGTCTTTATTCATCAGAAGTTTAATTATAATGTGTCTTGGCATGCGTTTCTTTGTGTTTATACTATTTGGAGTTTGCTCAGCATCTTGAATCTATAGGTCTACATCTTTCACCAAACTTGGGAAGTTTTTAGCCCTTATGTTTTTACATTTTTTCAGTTCCATTTTCTTCCTCTCCTTCTTGGAGTCCTATGATATGAATACTGGATCTTCTGTTGTTGTTCCACAGATCTCTGAGGTTCTGTTCATTTTTTTTTTTACAGTCTGTTTAATTGCTGTTATTCATATTTTGTGAATTCTGTTGATCCATTCTCAAGTTCACTGATTCTATCCTCTGTCATCAATCTACTATTGATTTCATCCAGTGATTTTTAAATTTATATTATTGTATTTTTCATTTTTATAATTTCCCTTTTGTTCTTTTTTATAATTTGTATTTCTTTTCTGAGATTCTATATTTTTTCATTTGTTTCATGAGAATTTCTAATTGTTCTTTAAGCATTTGTATGATGGCTGCTTTAAAATCCTTGTCAGATAATTCCAACATCAAAGTCATCTCAATGTTGACATTAGTTGATTATCTTTTATTAAAATTCACATTGTGATTTTCCTGGTCCTTGGCATGCCAGGTGATTTTTTTATTGTGTCATGGATGTTTTGGTAAATATGTTAGCCAAACAGAGAAGGTGCAGAGTCAGGTAAGTTTATAAGTTTCATAACAGAAATTTGAGGGCATTCTTATCCAACGGACCTAATATTTTTTCTCTGAAACAGAGATGCAGCATAAAAGCCCAGACACTGAGTTTGACATTCCTGGCTATGAACCCCAGCTGTTAGACCTTTGGCAAGTCAAGTAATCCCTTTATGCCTCAGTTTCCCATAGAAGGGAAATAACAATAGCGTATATCCTCATAGGAATGTTATGATGATTAATTGAAATGAAATCATATTTGTGAAGTGCTTAGAATCAGGTATTACATAAGTGTTTGTACATAAAACTTTCTCATAGGGTTCTTGTATTAAATGAAATAAGTTTGCTAAGCACTTTGCTTATCAAACTGCTCAGTATTCAGCATTCAAAAAATAGTCATTTTCCTACTTATTCTTTTCAGCCTTAGGTTGTTCTCTTGAATTAAAATCATTGGTCAAAATTTGCCAAACTCAGCTGAATCCTGTGCCTTTGGTAGAGAGGGTCGAGGCGAGAGTGGGCATGGGCATCTGGAACCAGTGTGGGTAGGAATAGTGGGGATGGAGCCAACTGAGTATGAGGAATTTCAGAACGCCTACCTCAGTGCACTTTCTGCTGCAGTGCTCTTTGCCTGCAGTGTTCTATGCAACTTGCTGCCTTTCTTTTCCATAAGCCTGCGAGCTCTCTTGGTCAGGACCAGCAATAAGAGAAGGTTCCAACCTCTTCACATCACAACATGCCCAACATACACCCTCTCCCAAAGTAACATTTGAATGTCCCTGAGAAAACCATTGTTTTGAAGTGTCTGAAATATGTTCATATGAGCAGTCAGCTACATCAATCGTGAAAAAAACCCTCTTAGTTCTATTTGTTTTGCAACAGTGGAAAAATCATACGACCTTTCATGGTAGTAAAGGAATACAAAGAAGAATTAAGAGTGCCATCTCGTGGAGCGAGCTGCTATTACCACTTAGGAGTTACAAAAAGCCACCAGTGGGAGCTGAGTGTGTGGGTTTTTTTTTTATATCCTCAAGGCCCAGCCTGGAAGAAATGCTTGAAAATTACTTGATGAATAAATGAATGAATGAGAGAAGGGGATAGGGATGAAGTGGAAACTTGCTTTGGAAAGTTATTGGTAAGATGGATGTCACCTTGATAAAACGTCTAATGCCCGGGCCATTGTTGGTTTGGAGACCTTTAAAAATGGTGTTGTAGGGTACCCTGAGGCATTATTATGTGCCTGCAGTAGAGGAAAATGAGGCATGAAATGTTTGCATAAGTAAATCACAGGCTACCAACTTTTCCATGTTCTGGTCTTGGCAGTGGTAGATGAGTAAACTACCTGATGGTGTTAGTCTCTTCCTGTAAGTATCAGTGTGCTACGAATTAATAAAGCATTGAAAGAACATGAAGAGTAGGTTTGCTTCCGAGCTGGTAGGTGCTGTCTGTGTTCTAGAAGGTTGAACTAAATGAAATTGAAAAAGAACTATTTTGACTTGTAACAATGTCAATTTCATAGGGCTCGGCCTAATATTTCAAACTAGTTCATGTAACAGATTTATTCTGGACATACAATAGGTCTAGATGCTGTGCGAGGCCCTGGAGCATACAGAGACAAATAAGACATGGGTCTTGGCTTCAAGTACCTCACCATTAAGTGGGGGAAGTGGACACTTAGATAACATGCCTTGTGTTCTAGTCGTTTCTGTTAACTGCCAACTGTGTAAGGTTAAGCCAGACTCTGTGGAGGTGCTATGGAAGCTCTAGGAAGGCATAACAGTTTGGCGTGGCAGATAAGAGCATGGCCTCTGGCTCCAAACTGTCTGTGTTTGAATCTTAATTTTGCTACTTACCAGTTGGAAGACTTTGGGCAAAGTACTAAACTTCTCTATACCTCAGTCTCCTCGTCTATAAATTGGGAGAATACGGTGCCCCCTTCACACGAATGAAGTCAGGATGAAATGAGTTAATACGTACAAAGCCCTTGCCTAGCTTCTGGTGAGTGCTGTGTACGTTTTAGCTCTCGGCATCATCGTCGTCATCAGGATCATCATCAGCATCTCTGTTGCTACAGAGGAAGCATTTGAGGTGTGTTTTGTAGGGTGAGCTAAACTTCACTATTAGTTCTTTCACTTTTTAAGTTTAAAAATAAGTTACTGAAAAAAAAAAAAATAAGTTACTGGGACTTCCCTGGTGGTGCAGTGGTTAAGAATCCACCTGCCAATGCAGACGACACGGGTTCGAGCCCTGGTCCAGGAAGATCCCACATGCCACGGAGCAACTAAGCCCGTGCGCCACAACTATGGAACCTGCGCTCTAGAGCCCACGAGCCACAACTACTGAGCCCATGAACCACAACTACTGAAGCCCGCGCACCTAGAGCCCGTGCTCCACAACAACAGAAGCCACCGCAATGAGAAGCCCATGCACCGCAAGGAAGAGTAGCCCCCGCTCGCTGCAGCTAGAGAAAGCCCGCATGCAGCAACGAAGACCCAACACAGCCAAAGAATAAATAAATAAATAAATAAGTTACTTATTGCGGTCCTACTTTTACTAGTTCCTATGAGGAATGGGTAGAAACCATTATCTCCTCCCTTCTAGTAGATCATCATCTCCTTCAAGTCTGGTCCTGAGACAGGGCCTAGAGCAAAGGAGTGGCACAATGACAGGACAGAGGACAGTACTACTGGTGTCACTGGACTGTATGGTACATTGGGCTTGTGTTAAGAGTATGGAAGATTATTTGAATCTATCCATGTACACACTTGTAAAGGTAAAACCCCTTCTGGGTTGGCTTTAACAAAATCAACCGAAAAAACTAGAAAGAATCTTAACAAAATAAAGGCATGGGTGTGTCCTACTGCCGGCATATGGTACCTTAAGTGTGTTCTGTAGACGCTTGATGGACGCTGAATGGTCTGTGTTCTCAAGTTGTGAAATAACTCCTCCATGAAATACAGTTTGTATTAAATTGCTTAATCCTAAATTATTTTTTGTGCCTTAGCAAAAGTATTGACGGCTAAGAAGGAAGATTATAAACATAAACTGTTATGGAATATGGACAGTCCAAATTTTACTTTGGTTGTAATGCCTTAGCCACTTAACAATATATTGTAGCATGGCTTTATGAAAAGTGGATAATGTTCATCATTTGATTGTTCAGTATTTCAAAGTTCTTAGGCTAATGGGCAATTGTTATTGATGTTTAATGTTTCTTAAAATGTACAAGTGGGAACAGTGACATGTTTGCTCCTCTCCCCCATCACCGCCCACTTGGTCCCGGAGACTTGGGAAGCCCATCTGCCTTGCTCATCAGTAAGTCCAACTTTGCTCCTGTCATCTAGGGGCCCAGTGAGATCAGGATTTCTCTGGAAGGCCCGCATGTGACCTCACTGGAAGGAATAGCACTGTGCATCAGGACCAGTTCTCGGGCACAGTACAGACTGTGGGGGGCACAGGCCATAAGGGTGGACTAACTAATTTCATGGTTCTATTTGTATTAACTTGCTTCCTGGAATCCTGATCCCTCTTTAAATTTTACGCAGCTACTATCATTTGCCTTTACTGAGTATCAAATGATCACCTCTTTCGCTTTTCAGTGAGGCCCTTTTTCTGGACTAAATATAGACCAGCCATCACCTTGAATTCACAATGACGCAGCAGTTAGCTCAGTGGGGAAATAGTCTTCTCTGCTTCTGTGGTTTGAGCCCACTCTATATACGTTCATAACTAGCTTTGCCAGCAAGACTCAATGAATGACACTTTGTCTAGATTCCTGTTAGGAACCAATAGTATGAGACGTAACACCAGTCTAACACAAGATCTATAATATGTGTAGTTAGAGTACTTCATGGATTTTAAAAGTTACCAAAGCTAATGACCTGTTAAATAAATCACAGAGGTAAAAGAAAAAGTGACCACAACCATAGTCGATCAATTTGTGTTAGAACTTGAGATTCTAATTTACCATCCGGCTAACAGAACATGCTTTTGAATAGAAAATGAGACCCAACCTCTGGCCATCTTTACATCTTTGCAACTTACTCACAAAACTAGCAAAATTTGCTCAATGCCAGTGCTAAACATGGTTGAAAACAGCACGGAGTTAAAGGACGGACACACAAAATACATAATAATTGAAAATAAACAGTATCAAAATTCTATCTGGGGGGACTTCTCTGGCAGTCCAGTGGTTAAGACTCCACACTTCCACTGCAGGGGTCACAGGTTCGATGCCTGGTCGGGGAACTAAGATCTCGAAAAAAAAAAAAAAATTCTGTCTGGGTAAAACCTTTGCTGTCGTTGGGGGGTGCTGTAATTTGAGAGTACAAATTCAGCAGTGACGAGATGTAAGGTATCGAGCTCCCTATGCCCGCCCTTCACCTAACCAGTTATTCCTGTGTTGTAGTCCTTCCTGTTGTATTCTGGAAGAAGGGAAGCTCATAGAAGATTGCTCCAGATTTAGAAATAATACCAACAATAGAGATGATAATAATATTAGCAGCTCCAATTTCTGGAACCTTTTCTCTGGTTGGGTGCTTAAAATGTGTTACCAGGTTTAGTTCTTGCTAAAGCCCTGAGACATAGGTACTTTTATTCTCCTCATTGTAATATTCGAAAAACTTGCTTTTAAAGAAGTCATCAATTTATGTTTTCTCTGAAAGCACAGAGAACAGAACCTAACCGATCAATAGCAAAAATGAAGGCTCTTTCTACTTTTCACTTTAAATGGATCTGTTATCACAGCCTCTGCGGAATTTAGCAACCCAACCTTGATGTTCTAAATCCTTCCAAACTGAGTTTGCTCCCTTCCTTTCAGAGACTCTTCCAGAATCATGACAGTCTCCTTTCTCCTTGTCTACTCCATCCTGAATGTCAGGGAAAGAAGAGAGGGTGTTCCCATGTTTATCCACTGATTACTGCCCTTAAATGCCCTATAATTATTTCTGGAGGTACAGTACCAGGAAAATTTGACTATCCTATAGCTGTTGATACACAAAAACATCACATATAGGGTTGCCAGTTTTAGCAAGTAAAAATAGAGGATGCCTAGTGAAATATGAATTTCAGGTAAAGAACAACAAAATTTTTTAGTATAAGTATGTCTCAAATATTGCATGGGCCATACTTATACTAAAAAAAATTCATTGTTATCTGAATTTCAAATTTCACTGGGCATCCTATATTTTATCTGGCAGTCCTCAATGTTATTTATAATTTCCAAGTTATATAAATGAAATACAGCAGTAAGGCCAATTTTAACTTGTTTCATTATAGTGGGACTCCTACAGAATGAGCTGCACTTCCTTAGAGTCAAATGAGCAGCAGAATGTCCGATTTGGTTAATGGGCCATCAGCGGAGTACAACCAAGTTAATAATAATTAATAATAATGTAATTATATTAATAATATATAATAATAATAATTAATTAATTATCTCGCTTAAATAATAATTAATAATCACTTAAGAGAAAGGAAACATGCTAATTATATGTAGGATTGCATCAAAGTTCTCTTTAGTTTACTTATTTTATTTAGTTTATTTATATAGTGTTTCAGGTCTGAAAGGGCTGTGCAGGACAATCAGTCTAATGTTCCCCCTAAGATCCCCTACCCCGGCCTGGAACCCCATTCTTCCATTTCAGGGTTGCTGGCGAAAAGGTGGCAGGCCGATGGGGGATGGGGTCCGTTGGGGCTGAAGTCCAACGCTTGCCAAATCACACCCTCCCAGGCTGAGCCTGCTAAGAGCTGGTGCCTTTGGAAAATCATTTGCATAACACTAGACTGTTGGCCCCGATTCGCACAGACATTTAACACTTGTTTGCAGAGTCAGTACTGAGAGCCAAACACAAGTTAAGTTCTGGGAATACAGAGATGGATGGCGCACGGTCACTTCTTTCTAGGAATGCAGAGTCTGGTTGAGGATGGACAAGTAAAAAGATCATTACGAATGTGCCACGGTACAGGGTGTGCCCTGTGCACGACGAGAGTGCAGAGGAGGGGCGTGCTCTTTCAGCCTGGTGGCGTGAACTAAGAGACCTGCTCAGAGAATTTTCAGCTTGAGCAGAATCCAGATGGAAGAATGGGGTTAGTGAGGTGGGAGTGGGTTGAGGGGAGAAAAAGCATTCCAGTGGGGAGGAGGGCAAAGTGGATGCACAGAGGTGTGAGATCAAATGCCAGGCTTTGGAGATTCTAGATACTCATTTTAGCTGTAGTGAGGGTGGGGCATTGGGAAACACTGGATTAAACAGTGCCCTGTAGGGTGGTTTTGTTCTTTGCTATATTCTTCCCAGTGCCTAGAATAGTAACTGGCAAATAGTAAGCACTCAATACATGTTGTATTAAATGAATGAATGAACGAGTGATTGCATGAATGGTAGGACTTGTCAGAACCTTCAATAGGCCAGTGTATGTTACAGATCTCAAAAGAGGGGTATAGTATGCAGAGTTTCTGCCTTATTTGACCACATAACTTTTCTGTTTCACTGAATAATACATTTTCAAAGACTATTGATTTTTGGAACACGTTTGGGGAAATCATGTGCTAAAGGAGACCTGCAAATGGATAGCTATATGAATGAATATAAAGTGAGAGAAATCCAGGATAATGTTTCGGGGATTACATTTGGGAAAGATCATGTTCAACTTTGTAACCGGATGGCTCATTGCAGGTGGGCAGCATGGGCAACCAGGCACAAGGTGAGCCAGCCCCAGTCCCTGTGGGTTTTGCAAGACCTTTTCAGGGACAGTAACTCCTTTCCTTCATTTACAAGTCAGATTATACTCCAGCTAATCAGGAAAATACCCAGCTTCCCTATGGGCCAGATGTTCCCACGCCAATGCTAATCTCTGAAACAGTGGTCTCGAGATGATCACAGTTAACATTTATCAAGCACTAACTTCGCATCAGGCATTTTCTACATTTTATCTCATTGATTTTCCATGGCAGTCACGGGCATAATGATGCCACAGTAACAATTACTTATTGAGTGTTTAAATCTGTGCCAGGTCCTGGGCTAGGCACACTTTACAGACATTATCTTGTTCATGCCTCGAAGCAACCTGACCCATTTCTAATAAAACTGAGGCACAGAGAGGTTAGGGAACTAGTGCAAGGTCACACCGGTAGTCAGTGGCAGAGCAAGGACTTGAACCTGGGTCTTTCTTACACTAAAAGCCACATGCTTAACTACCCCACCACGCTGCTGTCAGGGCTACTATAGATAGCGGGTCTTTCCGGAAAAACCTTGGCCAACCCAGTGATTCCTTTGCAATGCAGCTCCTGTGTCCACACAAACATATCTTGAAGAAAAAATCCTAACCTCAGTAGCTACCACGAAATAGGATCCGTTTATGACTGCTTGCCAAGTAGCCATGGATCAAGTGTGTATCATTGTTCTCTACGTGAGAGATAAGCTCGGTGACAGCGTTATTGGATGAGAACAGTCAGCTGAGTGGTGCTCCACGCTGATTCATACCTGCAGCTGACGCAGGATGTTGGCTCCCGCGGTGTCACACAATTAGACACCACCTGGGACAGAACCAAACCAAGCAAGTCCGGGCGCTGCTGTGCCGGACCCCAAACTGTACAGTCCTTCCTACTCTTCTCACAGGAGTTCCAGGCTTCCATGAATCTGCTTCGTGCCTTTTTTTCACATAGACCAAAATAAAAGGAAGTGGGCTGACGGGGAGGATTAATGAGATGTCACCTCCTAGGCTGCTGGCACGGAGACTGGCTGCTTGCGAGATTTGTTTTTTAAACTATCCTACTTACTCTCGCTTTTTGAACATAAAAGCATTTATTCCCATCATTGCCTAGTCTTTGTAGATGAGTTCATATGAATGGCATGTTTTAAAATTTATAGTAAAGTATAATACATATACAGAAGATTGCATATGTAATTAGTGATTAATATTTACACACCTAAATAATGACCACCTAGGTGAAGAAGCAGAACATTAACAGCACCCCAAAAAGAGCCACTCTGGTCACTAACTTCTAAGGGTAACGTCTATCCTGACTCTGAACAGCATAGAAGTTAAAACAAACTACAGGGCTTCCCTGGTGGCGCAGTGGTTGGGAGTCCGCCTGCCGATGCAGGGGACACGGGTTCGTGCCCTGGTCCGGGAAGATCCCACATGCCGCGGAGCGGCTGGGCCCGTGAGCCATGGCCGCTGAGCCTGCGCGTCCGGAGCCTGTGCTCCGCAACGGGAGAGGACACAACAGGGAGAGGCCCACGTACCAAAAAAAAAAAAGAAACTACATGTCAGACATGAAATTTGGACCATCTGACTCCAGAGCTTATACATCAGGTAATGAAATGCATGCCTAAAAAACTATAAAACTTTCCAAATTCCATAGAGAGAAGAATGTTTCTAGTTTTAAGAAAGTGTTTGATGGTGTCTGAAGGTAAAATGATAGGTACCTAAATAGCCGGGCCTGAAAGGGTGGCTGTGAGTAGAAAGGGGCCGGTGGGTGATGCTGGGTTTCCAAGACGCTGTTCCTGATGGGGCCGATGACAGCGTGATCTCAAAGGGCTAAGGACCAAGTCCCAAACGTCTGTAACTTTGCAGTCCCTCCGGAGGCCAGCGAGCGTGGGTCTTAAATGCAACCAGGTTTTATGGGGCCAAGATGACCCTTGGCTGTGCTAATACGATCACTGCCAGGCTCTGCCCTATATCTCTAGTCTCGAATCCTCCAAATTCCCTCAGCAATTATCATCCCTTTTCACAGGTGAGAAAATTGATGCTCAGTAAGGATAAATGCCCTGGCCAAGGTCACACAGCTTGTAAATGGCTGGACCAGGATGTCCATGTCTGTTTTGACTACAGCGTCTGCTTGTAGCCATCCTACTCCAAGCTTGAAACACCCCTTAGCTTTCCAGAGAGTTGCTTTACTGGGGAATCCTTAACTGTGGCCCCCAAGATTTCAAGTTGATGTCTTGAATTTCTGCTCTTTGGGGGATGGTTCAGAAGGAATTTTCAGGGCGTCAGAATGATCATTGAGCACATCATTTACTACTGATGATACCAAAAAAGGCTAAAGTATCCATTAGGACCTCCCTTCTCAAAGTCTGGTCTGTGAACCCACGGCATGAAATGAAGGATCCCAGGCCTGTGAGAATTTACATTTTACCGAGATACCCAGGGGATCTGTACACACATGAAAGTATGAGAAGCAGAGTTGAATGCCAGAACACCACGTTCAGTGTTACTCTGCTCAAAATGGGTTTATAGGGAACTTATATCTGTCTTGGGTAAAAGACATGGAAACTAAGAGTGAGATTATTGCTTGTATTTTAAGAGGCAGAAAAGGAAGCCGCATCCTCCTTGCTGAGGCAATGGGAAGTTGCGAGAAGATTATAACAGGAACAACCTCCCTGGTTCACTTTGCTCTCTTGGCGGGCACGTGCTGTCATTAGCATTAATTGCATTTACGGTATTCGCACACCTGCTGGGGAAAATAGACACCTTAATTTCTTGCAGTGTAAGGAAACATCAACCATCTCAGCCCTGCCTTTGCAGACATTATAAATCATGTGCAATGTCGAAAAGATATTTAAATTCCCTTAACGTGGGCCGCATTATTTGACTTAGAGTAGCATTCTGGCTAGCAACAGAGAAGGAGGTTTGCCCTGAAATTATGTCAGCGGGGAGGTGGGAACTGCTACTCTGAGAGGGTTTTCTTCCTGCTTTCTGAGTCCTTTTGTCATCAGTGAACTGACGACTGTGCAGATGTTAGCTTTCTGGAACCTCTCGCTCTGTGACATGATAACGATATCCTCTAAGAAACAGCACATCCCAGAGTCATTCATTCATGTATCCAATAAGTATTTATTGATCACCTACTATGTAGCAGGCACAAATCTAGGTGCTAGACCAAATGGTGACCAGATCCTTGTTCTCATGGGCGAGACAGACATTTAACAATTAATCCCCACTTTGCATTTTTAAAAATGTAAGTATTGGTGTCAGATGCTAGCCCACAGAGGCATAGGATGCAGTGGGCGTAGGGGCTGTCCAGAAACCAGTTGTGTGGACATGGCGGTGGGGTTAGGAAGAACTTTCTGGAGGTATGACATTCAAACTAAGGTCTGAAGCATGAATGGGAGAGGGAGAATCAAGATGAAAGAGTAGTAGGACATGGAACTCACCTCCTCCCACTAATACATCAAAAATACATCTACAGGCCTCAAGGAACAGTTCTCACAGAATGCCTACCGAACACCAGCAGAAGACCTTGAACACCTAAAAGGACAAGAAAGATGAAGGATGAATGGGTGTTAACTAGGTGAATTAGGCAAGAGTAGAGTAGGGGTGGGCATTTCATTCCCAGCTGGGGAAATAGCACATGCAGAGTCCCTTTGGTAGGAAAGAACATGGAACATTCAAAGGATGTGAAACAAGTCCAGGAAGGCTTGAGAGCGGAGAGAAAAGAGAGTTGCATATAAGCCAGATCGTGCAGGGTCTTGACAGTCGTTCTGGGGATGGTGACGCTATCTCTGGGGCAATGGGGAGACATGGAAGGGTTTTCAGTAGGCTCAAAGAGATTATGAGTTGTTCCAGGCCTCACAGCTCTTAGGGGCAGAGGGAGGATTCAAATCCAAGCCCATCTGACTGCTGAACCAGCTCTCTTAACCATGACAACATAGCGCTTCTCTGTTTTCATGTGGCGACATTTTTTCTGGAATTCCCTTCAGGCCATCTCTAACTCACATTGTATATACCTTGATTTGTTTTGAAATATGTCTTGGCTTCTTTCTGCTATATGACAATTGGGCCTGGGGTCAGAGTGCCTGGCACGGTATGAGTGAGATGAGGGAGTCTGACTTTCCATGTCAAATAAGTTGGTGGAGTGTATACTGGAGGACAGGATCACAGAGTCCTACCTGGTCAAAGGCAACACATGTAATGAGTTTCTGTAAGGGGAAGCCATGCTTAATAGGTCTGACAGTCTTGAAGGGATGACTAAGGGAGCAAATAGGGGAGAGACAGTACATGTAATAATCATCGCACCGGCAGGCACGCAAGGCATTTTTATTCTTGCCTTTGAAAAGCACTTTGACCTAGCAAATTGTTACGGAGTCCATACAGCTCGCTGCACGATAGGCCAATCAATTGAGAGACAAGGTGTTCAGGCAAGGAATGGTGACTTTATTTGGAAAGCCAGAAGACTGAGAAGACGGTGGACTAGTGTCCCAAAGTGTCCCACCTTGCCCCCGTCAGGATGCTAGTTTCTTTTACAGAGCAAAGATGGGGGGGGGGGGTGGTGAGGAGGTAAAATTAAAAAGGCAATACGTTATTGCAGATATTTCCTGGTTCCTGCCAGCTTCCGGAGGACTTGTGTTAATGTCTTCTTTCCTGCTGCCATTCACAGGTGAGCCTGGGCAGGATGTTTCCTATGAGGGTAAATGAAGGTATTTTAGCTTAACTTCATTGCTCAGGAGGCAGGGTCCTGGGAGATGGGCCATTAAGTATACTTTAAGCTATAGGCAACATCACTATAGCGATTAACTTGTAGCAAAAGCAATAGAATATAAAGGTCAAAGTTAAAGAAACAGATGGGATATGGAGTCAGATTTGTTCTTCCCTATTACACTGGACTGCTGTGAGCACTAAATGGGATAATATGTTATTTTTTATATATAAATTTATTTATTTTTGGCTGCGTTGGGTCTTTGTTGCTGCGCGTGGGCTTTCTCTAGCTGCGGCGAGCGGGGGCTACTCTTCATTGCGGTGCGCGGGCTTCTCATTGCGGTGGCTTCTCTTGTTGCGGAGCATGGGGCTCTAGGCACGTGGGCTTCAGTAGTTGTGACACGTGGGCTCAGTAGTTGTGGCTTGCAGGCTCTGGAGCGCAGCCTCAGTAGTTGTGGCGCATGGGCTTAGGTGCTCTGCGGCATGTGGGATCTTCCCGGACCAGGGCTCGAACCCGTGTCCCCTGCATCGGCAGGCGGATTCTTAACTGCTGTGCCACCAGGCAAGTCCCAGGTTAATATATTATTAACTCATTTTGCAGATAAGGAAAGAGGCTCGGCAAGGTCACAGGACTTCTCCGGCTTACCTGTTAAGCAAGTGATGGAAGCGATATCCAAAGCAAGGTCCCTCCAACTCTTGAGTTCTTGACCACTTTTTTTTTTCTTTTTTCGTTTTTTTGCCAATCGGAGGCTTAGTACATGTTTTTTTTTTTTTTTTAAATTTATTTATTTATTTAATTTTGGAAGTGTTGGGTCTTCGTTTCTGTGCGAGGGCCTTCTCTAGCTGCGGCTAGTGGGGGCCGCTCTTCATTGCGGTGCGCGGGCCTCTCACTGTTGCGGCCTCTCTTGTTGCAGAGCACAGGCTCCAGATGCGCAGGCTCAGTAATTGTGGCTCACGGGCCCAGTTGCTCCGCGGCATGTGGGATCTTCCCAGACCAGGGCTCGAACCCATGTCCCCTGCATCAGCAGGCAGATTCTCAACCACTGCGCCACCAGGGAAGCCCGTACATGTTTATTGTGTTGAGTAGATCCTTGCTATAAATGTGAAGGAACTGATTGAGAAGAGGAGTAACAGCCATCTCTCATAGGACCCCAGATTTCCTCCTGGCCTCTGTGTTGCCTTTTGAATCCCCAAGAAGGTGCATTTAAACCCATCATCTAATTTGATAAAGGTACAGTTAATAGCAGTTTATAAAAGAGACTCTTGGAACACTAAGAAAGAGGTTGGAAAACTCTTTCCATAAAGGGCTAGACAGATATTTTAGGCTTTGCAGCCTCCGCCGTAACGTTTCAACTTCGCCACTGTAGTTAGAAAATGGCCACAGACAAGGCAGAAACAAATGGGCATGGCTGTGTTCCATTAAAAATTTGCTTAAGGACCCTGAAATTTGTATTTCATATAATTTTCATGTATCGTGCAACATTATTCTTCTTTTGATTTTTCTCAACCATTTAAAAATGGAAAAAACCTTCTTAACTTGTGGCTGGGCAAAAGCAGATGGCAGTGGGCTGCATTTGACCTTGGGGGCATACCATAGTTTGCCGACCCCAGCACTAAAAGGACCACCAGCAGGCCTAAGGGCACCCACTTAGGGACTGCTGTACGATTTTTTAAAAGGTTTGTGTTTCCATCAGCAAGGGTTAGAGCTTTGCCCTATACCCGAATTTTATTTCAGGTGGAACAATAGAATTTGATTTGATTCCACTAGCGTATCAGAGAGTTAATTACACATGCTTTCATCTTGAAAAGCCGCCAAGAGGCCACTGGCCCGGGTTCAAGGTTGACATGCTTCCCAATCATAGTTGGTTCCTGCGCTGCTGGGCTGTCCTGGTGGGGCCTGGATCTGAGGCTCCCGAGGCAAAGGAAGGGGCTTCTCAGCTCAGGGTACAAGCTAGAAACACAGTCAGCAAATGCTACTCATGCAGGGGGGAAAGACGCTCGTTTGGGACCACTGGATCCGAAGAAGTGACAGTGGCTTCCTTTCCTCTGTGCCTCGAGCGCAGGGTGGGAAGCAGGGTATCTGGCTGGTAACCACTTGCTTCTTTCTACAGAGCAACCAGCTGACGGTGTGAGCACTTGCTGTACTTCTGCTGCCCCGATTCAGCCACTTCTCCAGCTCTGTTTTCTCTCTGCCCAGTACATAAATGCAAGAGTGGCATGCTGTCCCGTGGCTGAGGATGTATTCTTAGCACCAGATGGAGCACAGAACTGCAACTTACCATGTGGCCAAAGCATGCAAGGCCTTGCTGGACAGCTGGTGAATTCAAGGCAGGGAGCGGGTGGTGCGTCAAGGGAAGGATGCCAACTCTTCAGTATCCGCCGAAGCAGCCCCTTGTGTTAAGGTTCATGGTTTAGGATTGAGGATAATACTATGAATGAGGGTGCTAATTAACTGTTAGCAGAACATTCAATCCCCAAACAAATGTTGACTTTAAGGTCTTAGCATCCAGTTGTCTTGCTTGCTGTACAGGAGACACAGTCTTTACAGATACAAGAGCCATGCTTTTGTGCACAGGCAAATGTAGCGGATGTGGCGTGGAAGGACTGCAGATATTCGTGGAGTGAGCCATGAATCTACCCCAACCAGCACGGACACACAGGTTCCCAGCCAGGGGAGTTCCAGGTATTAAGACCACCTCAAATAGGGGAAACCCCTCCGTTATATAGGATATGTTATGTATGTATGTACGCGATATAATATATACTACATATATTATATCATGTGTGTAATATTGTATATTTATATTATATATCTAGGTAGATAGACTATAACTAGAGAAAGTGGAGCCCTCTGCTTGGCTCAAAGCAAGTTTGGGAAAGAATAGGTTTATGTATATGTTTATACGTCCATATGCATATTATGTATATATACATACATGTTGATGTGTATATATTATATAAAATATATATGCAATGTATTATATATACATATATTTTTGTATTGTGTATTATGTATACATGTACGTAGTTTTCCCAAGCTGGTTGTGAGCCAAGTGGGGGGGGCTCCATTGTCTCTAGTTATAATGAGCTATGATGAAAAACTCAGCCAGTTTGGGAACTATCCCTTTATAAATCCAGAATATCTTCCAGAATTCTGTAGTCGGCTATGAAAACAATTATGTTAACTTGTGAGCAGCCCTACGAGGCTTGGAAACCCAGGGGCTGAGAGTACTCCAGAAGTGAGTGTACAGGACTAGGCCTACTAGGCAGTTCTGCCCCTAAAGGTGTCCTCATTTTAAACCATCGAATTATATACTTTTTAAAATAATTAATTAATTTTTGGCTGCGTTGGGTTTCACTGCTGCGTGCAGGCTTTCTCTAGTTGCGCTGAGTGGGGGCTACTCTTCGTTGCGGTGCGCGGCCTTCTCATTGCGGTGGCTTCTCTTGTTGCAGAGCATGGGCTCTAGGCCCGCGGGCTTCAGTAGTTGCAGCACGCAGGCTCAGTAGTTGTGGCTCACGGGCTCTAGAGCGCAGGCTCAGTAGTTGTGGCGCACAGGCTTTGTTGCTCCACGGCATGTGGGATCTTCCCAGAGAAGGGCTCGAACCCGTGTCCTCTGCATTGGCAGGCAGATTCTTAACCACTGCACCACCAGGAACTCCTGGGTCCTCATTTTAGACCTGGACTTCCTAACGGATGGCATGTCTAAGGGAGATTTAGTGAACTCAGGAAGCTTGTAATCTAGGTCAAGATTCGCTACTATTATAACCATTATTCTATGCCAGATATTGCATTAGGTACACTTTTATGTGTTATTGCACTTAATCCTCACTATAAGTCCATGCAGTAAGTGCTGTGATTATCGTCCCCATTTTACAGTGAGGAAGCTGAGGCAGTGAGAGGTTAAGTAACTTGCCCACATTTCTATCTTGCAAGTGGTGGAGCCAGGATTCCTACCCAGACAGTCCAACTGCAGGTGCCAAGATGTTAAACCCAACCCCACGCTGCCTCTTCGGAGGACAGAATCTGAGCTCTTCCTGTCCTACAGGTGGTAAAGGAATGCAGTACATTTGGAGAAGAACGTAGGTTCTGTCTTTCAACAGCCAGCTTAAGTCATTTGTTCTTCATCTGAACAGTCTTGATCTCATTCCAAAAATCTAGTTCTCACAACAATGGATGAAATTAAAATGAACTCACTGCCCTTTGTTCACACTCTCATTTCACGAGTATTTCTCCTATGTGCTGGGCCTGTAAGTGGAGATTTCATTGGAAGTGGCATCTGTGAAATTCTTCCACATATACTTGGTTTTATCAAGTCAAAGGACATGGAGGAGTGATAAACACGGAAGTGCTCCCTGGAGGCAGGTGAAGGTATGAGACTGCCACACACAAGTGTCTAGGGCTGTGCTAGCCAATAAGATCGCACTTAGGCACGTGTGGCTAGTTAAGTTTCAGTTATTTGTAATTAAATGAAGTTAAAAATTCAGTTCTTCAATCCCACTAGCCATGCTTACTTGTTCAATAGCTGCATCTAACTTGTGGCTACCATATTGGACAGCAATGGTATAGAATATTTCCATCATTGCAGAAAGTTCCACTGGAGAGGTCAGATCTAGAGAGAAGCGAAGGAAGAAGAAGAGAAGACAGGTGTTGACAGAATCTTGGGTACTAGCCATGATTAGAAGTTTGAAGTAGAAAATGAGGCCGTCAGGGAGACAGAAGAGGGGATGGAGAAGCTGGAAAGTTAAGCAGGATAACGTGGGGTCAGGAAAGCCCAGAGTGGGGGAATATCCAAGAGCAAAGTGTGCTTCTCAATGTCAAGTGCTGGCAAACAGATCTTTTGAAGTCTAGTTGAAAAATACCCTCTGGGTTTGATAAATAGGAGGGCGCTTGGTGCCACCTTGGTGGGCATTGACGGTGGAGCTGCTTTATGGCAGACACTGTGCTGGACAGTGGAGGGCCCAGCCCTGGCTCCTGTTCCCAAGTCCAGTGGGGCACACATCACACTATTCATTTGCTTCTTTTTTTTTTTTTTTAATAAATTTATTTATTTATTTTTCGCTGTGTTGGGTCTTCATTGCCGCACACGGGCTTTCTCTAGTTGCGGCGAGCGGAGGCTACTCTTCGTTGCAGTGCGCGGGCTTCTCATTGCAGTGGCTTCTCTGGTTGTGGAGCAAGGGCTCTAGGTGTGCGGGCTTCAGTAGCTGTGGCTCGCGGGCTCTAGAGCGCAGGCTCAGTAGTTGTGGCTCATGGGCTTAGTTGCTCCGCGGCATGTGGGATCTTCCCGGACCAGGGCTCGAACCTGTGTCCCCTGCATTGGCAGGCGGATTCTTAACCACTGAGCCCCCAGGGAAGTCCCTTCATTTGCTTTTTGAGAGCGCAACTTGCCACCAGCTTTAACAGTGTGGACGGCAGCGTGACTCCTGACCAGCCTGCTGCCTCCGTGGCCCTTTCAAAGCCTTTGGCCTTGAACATTTCCAAAGCCGTTCCAGGAGTGATGAAGTGCTCAGAGCTCTGGGGGAGCAGTCCTATTTAATTCAAAAGTTATGACTGAGTTTGGTAATGAGAGTAAAAAATCGTGTCTGTGACCTTTGTCAAATTCATAAGTAATCGTTAATAAGAAATGAATGGCAGGTGAGGGAGGACCAGGCAGCATGGTAGAGAATATTAAATCTCAAGGACCATAAAAAGCACGGGCAGGGGCCCTTTGAGTTGACTTAAATGAACCCCCTGGGGTTCTTTCCAGCCCACTTAACATGATGATTCTGCTGAGATCAGAGCCAGAGAGGAACATAAATCGGCACGTTCAGGATTTTGACCAGTGTCTCTGATAGCGCGATGTATGTCCAGGCACGTGTTCCTAGAAGCTGGAAGAAAGTTGAGGTCTCAGGTTGACCTGTCCTTGTTCAATTGTGCCAGGATTTCTTTTCCTTGTAGCTTTCAAGGTATCACTTTCGGTGGAGTGTTAGAGGGCCAGGTTTAGATGTGGGTTCTAATCCAGCTCTGCTGTTGACTCAGTGACCTCTTGCTGAAGTCCCTCTGGTACGTTAGTTTACCGGAGGCAAACTGGAGGCCTTGACAGTAGTTGAAGTGGAGGCCGGGATGAGGTGAGGTGGTGTAGACCAAGGCAAGCCTTGTAGCCCTCAGTCTTCTAATCTGCAATGCGTTGTCTGTTAATTTCTCCCTTTGTTTTGGCCGCACTCCCCAAGACCCTACCCTGCCCGCATTGGGTTCTGGAATCTCAGTTCTCTAAGGGGGCTGCAACCTTGCAAAGTGGGACTAACACCCAGGTAGGCTTGAGATGGCTTCCTGGTTCCTCTTTGCAAGCGTCAGCACTGGAAGGGGATGGTTCATGTAAAGTAAACACTTGCAAACCCTTGCAGAGGTTTTCTAGCCCTTGCCTTTCTCTGTGGCACACACATGCACACGCACACAGACATTCAGATCATACAGCAGCACCTTTCTGCCTGTTCAGCTTAGGATGGATGCAAGGAATGGCTCGAGGAGGTCAGATGTGCTAGGGGAACACGTGTAAATAACTTTGATCTGGATTAACTGTGCATTGTTTCGGGTCTGTGACACGAGCATCTCTAAGGTGAATAATGGTTGCTGAGGTTGGCAGAAGTTCAGGAACCAAACTGTTCCTTTAATTATAACCATCATCTCCCCACATTCCCCCACCCAACAAGGCATGAAGAGCAGCTAGCACGGTTCCTGGCACATAGCAGGGACTCACCAAAGGCTATGTTTATTCACGAAGTAACTGTGCTAATTGTTAGGAATAGGGAAGGGAAATACAGGATCCAGGCCTTCAGTACTGGCAGGAACAATTAGCCTCCCAACAACCCTGCATAGCCCCAGTTTACAGAGGAGGAACTGAAGTTCAGAGAGGTGACCTAATTGCTCCAAGTCACACAGCCCCTAAGTGGTGGAGTCCGTCCAGGTCTCTGTGACTCTGGAGGCTGTACCCTTTCCACTTGTACACACTGCGCTTAAGAAGTAAGACAAAGGAGACAATGAGGAGGCCAGGATCCGGCCCCAGAGTGAGGCCGGCAGGGCTGCAGAAAACAGGGTTAAAGGTCATCCCATTCCCCTTGTGACCCAGGGCTTGGGATCAACAAGCTGGGCCTTTGTAACTGCTCCACACATTATCTTTCTCCTCAACCCATATTAGAACTTTATTCTTCCCATGTTTGCTAGCCCAGAGAACCAGGTGATGAGAAAAGCACACTTGAGGTGTCTGCGGGAGGAATGCCCTGCTTCGCTTAGTATAAATAGCTCCCTCTCAGCCAGTTGCCAGAAACGGCACTTACAGGGAAGGTGACCAGTTTGAAATAAGCTCCAAGGAGATGTCAGGGCACCAATGTTCACTTGGTGTTTGCAGTGTTCCCGATCTATTGCAGAAATTGAGGAGCGTTAGATCTTGAAGCAAAAGTGATTTCATCAGTTTCATGATGTCATCCTCAGTCCTTGGTCTGGGCGTCTACAGTTAACCAGAAATTTGCTTCTTTACTTATGAATCAAAAGCCAGCCATGACTTTGACCAACCTGCAATGAGAACTGAGTGCAGGCTGTGTGCAGTACACCTTTTTACCCTCTCGATTCCCACACAGTACGGAAGGGCTGCACTTTGCTCTTGGCTACTGGCTGGCCTTAAAGAGACCAGCCAGGAGACCGGCCTGCCGTTCCCCCAGACGTGGCACGCGAGCACATTTGTATTAAAGTGAAGTAGGCGCAGTGCAGACCATCCCAAGATGGTTAAAAATGGAGGGAGGGGCATGAATTTGTTCACATGAGCCGCTTTCCTTATTTTCCATTAGTAAATAGGCAAATAATTGATTGTGGGGCTATAATTAGCATAAATAAAATGACTGTTATAGACGATAGAATGCATATATCGATTTTGGCTGCATCCTTTAACAAGGATAAATGATTTTACTTCGGGCAGATTTTGTAATCAAAACTTGCTACAAAGCAAAAAGAGCTGCAGGACCAGAATGCTTCAGGGCAGGCCAAGGGGGCCAGCAGTTTAAGGAGGGAGCATGTGATATGCCAAGGGCTTTGCATTTCCTGTGTGAGGGGAGGGTAAGGCCCCATCATCTCAACCTTCAGATGGTGGTAACTGAGAAGGGAGGGTCTGAGAGCCAGAAGAGAGCTGAGTTGAGAGCTTGGGTGCCGGGCACTAGGACCCAGGAACTTGCTCTGTTTCCCCCATCAGTTCAGCGGCCCAGTTGATGGCCTCTGGGCTGTTGATTCCCTTGACTGTGTCTGGGAAAGACTGCATGGAAAGGTCTAACCTAACCCTAACCCTCGTTTGGAGAAGGCCTTGTGAACCCAGAGCAGGCCCCTTCCACTAGCCAGGGTGCGTCCCCTCATTGTGTACACTGAGCAGGGAGGAGCAGCTGCAAAGGCCCTCCAGGGTCTGATGGGAGGAGGAAGTACCGTGATGGTGACTGTCAGGCCTGGCTTTGTCTGCTCCTGCGTTTTCTCCTCCCCTTACACCTTGACTTGGAGGGGTAGACACAGCTTCCTCATTCCTCCCAAGACATCAGAGCTGAAGCATTATGTGGCATTGGTGTTCAGTGCTACTTTTGCCGGGTCAGCCCAGGGGTCGATAGTACAGCCAGCTGGAGTCAAACTGACGTGGGTTCATATCTCGCCCCTACTACTTTTTTTTTTTTTAATAAATTTATTTATTTTTGTCTGCGTTGGGTCTTCGTTGCTGTACGCGGGCTTTCGCTAGCTGCAGCGAGCAGGGGCTTCTCATTGCGGTGGCTTCTCTTGTTGTGGAGCACGGGCTCTAGGTGTGCGGGCTTCAGTAGTTGTGGCACGCGGGCTCAGTAGTTGTGGCGCACGGGCTTAGTTGCTCCGCGGCCTGTGGGATTTCCCAGACCAGGGCTCGGACCCGTGTCCCCTGCGTTGGCAGGCAGATTCTTAACCACTGCGCCACCAGGGAAGTCCCACCCCTGCTACTTTTTAGATGTGCAGTTCTGGACTAATCAACGAATCTTGCTTTTTGTCATGTCAGAAATGGGTGGGGTAATGGTACCAACTTCACAGCGCTGCCAAAGGAGTTGAATGAGATAATCCGGGTAAAGCAGCCTTCACAGAAACTGGTGTAGAGCTGGTCCTCAATCAGCTTTCTTCTCTTCCCGCTCCCTTTCTGTCTTCTCCGGCTTCCAGGTCTCCTCGCCCACCCCTCACTGCAGCACTCAGTACATGGGCTTCCTCAGTCATCTGAGCGTTTCAACGTCAGGGATCCTGAGTTAGGCGCTTTTTGGTGGCCTCCAGCCTCTGTTCCTTTGCTAGCTCCCTCTGGGCTCACACTCATTTCTAGGCACAGAAGAGTTCGCAGAGAGCAGCTAGCTCTTCTTTCAAGCGCTTCCTGACATTTTAATGATGACTGAAAACAATCACAAGACAGTTATTTTTAGATTTTCTTAGAAACTCAGTGAGGTGCCCCGCTGGATTGAAACTCACCTCTACAGTAATATTCAACACCTACTAAGTTAATAGAGTGGCAAGCAGCTTGGGAAAATAGCCAGTGACGCACACGGTAGGTGAAGCAGAGATGATGGCGGGGTGGGGTGTGAGGAGGGAGGTAATGTTGGCAGGGGGACCCCTGACGTAGCCGTGATCAACATACAGAAAATGTAATGTGACCTGGGAGTCAAACCACAATGTCATACGTGTTCCTAGGGCAGCATGTGATTAAGTGCCACACCAGGTATACACACAGGCTTGTTTCTCCTAGCTTCTATGCCCTGCCCCCATCCACCCCCTGCTCCCATCTCACAGCTTCTCACATACAGCTCTGTTATAGGACGCTCATCACACCGCATTATTGTGATTCAGGGAAAGAGACCTGATTGCAGGTTGTGGTGCCCAAGGAAGCCTTCATGGATGACAGGGGCTTCGTTCAGCCTAGAAGTAGATAAAGGATTGGAATTAGACAAAGGGAAGGAGGGCATTCCAGATGGAGGATACAGTGGGAACACAAGCCTGAAGCCAGAAATATGCACGGTACATTGCCCCGAGGTAGCGGGGAGGAAGGATGGGCGGAGAGAAGGGGAATGGGCAGGACTGTAAATTCACCAGGATGACTGGAATGGGAAATTTGCAACCCACACTGAGTGATGCAATGGTATAATTGTCCCCCAGGCAGCCTGGCATTCATGGAGACTGTGCTCTGCTAAAGGGATGGGAGGTTGTGGGGGGGGGGGGGGGTGTTGAAATTAGTCAAGAGAAAGACATTCTATAAGCTCTGCTAGGGCTTCCCACCCCAGTTAGAAACATATGGCCCTGGCAAGAGTCCTTGCTTTATTTGGATCCATTCCTTATCCTACCGTTTCTGTAAATTGTTAGGGAAAATGCAAAAAGGCAGCTGGCCTGCCTGAAGGAGTCATCGTTAGCTAATGCTGCCATCTCCAGGAACCTGCTTGCTAATGAACCAGCACCCAGCAGCCTGCTTCAAACCGTCTGCCAGGGCGGGCTCCTCCCCATGCCTCACTGCAGCCCCGTCCCGCTGCCTTGGCTTCTCCAGCCGGAAATTTGACTGGGCAGCGGGAGGGGGGGTTAAGCTGCCCAGGGCTCCTAGAATCTGTGTCTGCCAGCTGCCTTCTCTTTTCTCTGGTCTGATGGGGATGCATAGCAAAAGGTTGTCATCTGAAGGATGACATTTGTATTTGTTTGCTCAGGCTGCCATAACAAAACACCACAGACTGCATGACTCAAACCATAGAAATCTATTTTGTCACAGTTCTGGAGTCTAGAAGTCCAAGATCGAGTTGTCAGCAGGGGTGGTTTCTTCAAAGACCTCTCTCCTTGGCTTGCAGATGACCACCTTCTCGCTGCGTCCGCATATGGACTTTCTTCTGTGTGCGTATATCTCTGGTTCTTTTTGTGTTCAAATCTCCTGCTCTTGTGTGGACACCTTTCTGTTGGATTATGGCCCACCCTAACGGCTTCCTTTTAATGTAATTATCTCTTTAAAGGCCCTATCTCCAAATAGAGTCACATTTTGAGGTGTTGGGGGAATTAGGACTTCAGCATATGAATTTGGGGTAAAAATTCAATCCCCCCTACACTGCTCGTACAGTGAAGACTTTGGGTAGGCTCTTTCCCTGTCTGGACCTTTATGATAAATGGGTTAGAGCTAGAAGCTTAGAAATATTTTCCAAAAATAAATGATTCTATGAAGTATGGGTAAGTTTTCCAGAAAAAAAATGCAAATTTGTGATGACTCGCTAACGAATGGATTTTCACAGTCCAGGCTGATTTCTTATTCTGAGAGCAAACTAATGTAGCAATTTCATTATAGAGTTTGAACTTGATATATATATATATATATATATATATATATATATATATATAAATAAATTTCTTTATTAAATAACTATATTTTAGTGTCTTATATATGCCACGTGCTATGTTAAAGGCAAGAGAAAAAAGCTGAATCTATTAGATCATATTTTCGAATTAGCTCTTGTTATAATTTTAAATATGTATTCTGCAAGAAATTGTTGGACCCTGAGGTGTAAAAATCAGAAGCAATATTGGGTTTAACCATCCTTCTGCCTTTAACAATGAGTTTGTACGTGTAGTCTTAAGGTTTTAATTTCCCATATGTAGTTCTCTAGTTTATGTATTCTTTCATTGATTCGTGCGTTCCGCGAATATTTTAAATACCCACAGTGTGCCGGGTACTCTGCTGGGTGCTGATGATACTGTGGTGAATAAAACCAGCAAGGTTATTGCCCCCATAGAGCTTGCAGTCTCGGGTGGATCAGGGGCCATTGTTTGTTTCATGAAATGTGATGAGTTTATAGTAGGAGATATGTCGGGAGTTGCGCAGACCGCCCCCAGGATCAGTGATTCACTAGAAGGTTTAGCATATAGTCGTGCTCATGGCTATGATTTATTACAGCAAAAGGATACAGAGCGAAGTCAGCTTGGGGACAAGATGCATGGGGAGAAATCTGGAGGAAACCAGCCTCAAACCTCCAACATTCTTTTCCCAGTGGAGTCACCCAGGACACCCTTATTTCCCCCCCAGCAACAAGCGCGGCAACACATGTGAAAGGTTGTCTCTCGGGGAAGCTCATTAGGGACCCAGTGCCCAGGGTTTCTGTTCAGGGCTGGTCACGTAGGCACCACCTGCCTGGTACATGGCAGAATTCCAGATACCCAGAAGGAAAACAGTATTCAGCATCAACCACCTTGTTTGTACGAAATTGTTTAAATGCAGTGAATCATTTATCATTTTGTGCAAGCTTCATATGAGTGTAGGGAACTCTTTGCCAGCCAGGTTCCGGACACCAGCCAAGGGGCCTTTCTAAAGACAGCAGCATCAGGGCAGCTAAGTTGCTGAAGTAATGTGGGGAGGAGGGGGAACCAAGGGGTTAATTTTTCTGGAAATGAACATTCCAGAGAGCAGGAACAAAAGATGCAGAGTCCCGGTGGGAGAGGGAGCGTGGCTGATGCATGAAACTAAAAGAAACTCCCCCATCTGCCTGAGGGGAGAGGGGAAGGAGTCAGGTTAATCAAGTGGACATTCGTTGCGATACTTGTATTCATTCATTCATTCAAAAAAAAATTTATTGACTGCCCACCATGTGCCAGGTGTCATGTGAGGCACTGAGGACACGATAGGGATCCAAACAAATGTTCCTGTCCTCACAGAGCCTACATTTTAGTGCCTATTATCTACATGGGCTGAATCACACCACATCCATTTTACTGGAAATTCTCTCTCTAGTTTTAAGCAGACCATGAACATTTAAATCTATTTGGCATGCTCCTTCATTAGAATAAAAACAAGAAGGTATTTTCTATCCAAAATTCCAGCTAGGCTTGTGTGTAAGTAACCTATTACATGTACATAGTAAATGCTGATAAGGTAGGTTTTTAAAGTGGGAGCCACCTGTCACTGCTATGATCAAAGACTGGCATTATTTCAGTTGTGAGTCTCCTAATCTGAATCTGTTTATATGTTGGCAGCATGATTTTGTTGGTGGTGATGGTAATGGTGGTGATAACAAGAGTGAGGAATAATCTGTTAGCTCTTCAGAGAGCAGCAAGACACAGCCAGTCCAGAAAACATTCACCAGCTTTAGTCAAACAAAAGAGCACAGTTAGAAGCCTAGGATCTGATCAATTTTATTTTTATTATTTATTTATTTATTTATTTTTGCGGTACGTGGGCCTCTCACTGTTGTGGCCTCTCCCGTTGCGGAGCACAGGCTCCGGACGCGCAGGCTCAGCGGCCATGGCTCACGGGCCCAGCCGCTCCGCGGCATGTGGGATCCTCCCGGACCGGGGCACGAACCCGTGTCCCCTGCATCGGCAGGCGGACTCTCAACCACTGCGCCACCAGGGAAGCCCTCTGATCAATTTTGATTAAGCCAACAAGAATGCTGCTACTTAACAGACTGAAGTATGCTTGTTAATTGTCTAGTCCAGCCAGCCATCTCCATCCTGTCACCATATTGTATCACTGAGCTTAACTCTCAGCTCACCTTGAGACATTTCATGAAAGCCAAGTTTACTTTCACAGAGTTAAGTCTCAGACTCAAACAGTGCCCAGATTTGACCACACAACTAGAACGGTCAGGATGGTTATAGGATTCATATTCTCATCTCAGAGTTTCCAGGAATCTTATAGTTTGGCATTGTTGATTCTTGGCTGAATTAGGCTCTCTTGAAACTAACATACTGACAGGACAGATGCTTAATAATTCAGATACATCCTGATCTTTGCACTCTAAAAATTCAAAGCGTAGCTCATAGCCATCAAAAGGGAAACCACTTCTGGAACTGTGACTTCATTTCTACCAATGAAATAAATTCCTACATATTTGCTCTATTCTTATCTGACAATTAACACTGAATACCCGACAGGGCCTTCCTTTTTGCTGTAGGTGGCTGGGTAACTGAGAGCAAGGGAAAAAAAATAACACTCCAGATAAGTAAAGCTCTCCTTAGCAGTTAGCTTTTGGAAAAGACAAAAATTGGAGATATGCTAACATACAAGTTGAATTCCTTAGTGCGTAGAACAGTGCTTGGAATCCAGGATGCTCTCAAATATCTGGTGAATGTCTGAGAGAATTGGTGGATTCAACATATAAAAGAAAAATAGTGCTTAGGGAATGTTTGAAAATTGAAGCTAACCTGTAATATGGTCAGTTATCTGGGTGTGTATTTCAAATTTTAAAATTCTTTTCATGTTTCAACTATAAAGAAAATCATCATCGATAAAAATGAGTAATGGAAGGTGCTGATTCAAACATAGATACCTCTGATTTTTTTCTGACAGTGAGAAATAGCCTCTGGGGATAAATGTCTGGAAAATAAATTGTTCACAAAACTATATTTTAAATTACATCTGTGGTCTGTGCTTTGGTCCAAGCAATACAAAGGATTTGTGTACTTCAAAGGTGTATAAAATAAAGAGACTCAGGAACGGGGACTCAGGAGACAGCGTTATGTGTAAATTCTAAGAGGTCAGGGCTAGTGAGGTTTTGTTTATCACTGTCTCTACACCGGTCATCTACAAACCTTTTGATCACACACCTCTACCTGAGTGTACATACTTATTTATGTACAAATTATGTATATGTACATGTCTACTAATATATTTTAATTATATTCTAAATATATTCTAAAATAAACACAAGCATACAAATAAAAAAGGATGAGTAAAATACATATAATTGAAGTTCCAATATGTTCTCCCCACATCTGATTCCTTTGCCCATTCCTGAGACTCATGTATCCCACTTGGGAGACCACTTTTCTAGAGTATGGTCCGTCAAAGGTGCTCAATTCATAATAATATTTTTTGAATATTATTAGGAAACCCTTCTTGTTCAGGACTGTCATAGCCACAGTTAGACTTAAATGTGTTCAAGTCTAAGTTCTTCTACTGACTGTGTGAACCTGAGCAGGTTCTACTATCCGTAATCTGGGCCTTTGTTTTGTCATCCATAAAATAGGATAAGTGAATAATGTAAATAATAATTGCTATGTTGATGATGATGATGATAATAACAGTGGCAAACATGGTTAATTCCCCACTTCTTAGATGAAATTAACTAGGCTTCACCCTCAGGACCCCATTACTTTTGATTGTGGATACCCCTCATACATTCCACTTGATAGGATACGTTCTGTAATAGGGTCTGATGTAAGATCTGTTCCAACTGGGAAATTCTGTTGCAGCTTGTGGACATAATTTCCTGCTAATGGACACGGAAAAAAGCAAAAAGGGAAGAGGTGGTTACTCCCTTTAAGCACATCTCCAAAAGTGGTACCTTTCAACAACATAGGTTACAAAAAGTGAAGAAAAGGTGCTAGTAGAAAGATGCTATTTCCCCTCCTTCACTCCCTCCTCTTCCTCTATTATAAATGTTAGTATTTCTCAAGGTTTCATCCTCAGCCTCCTTCGCATCTCCCTCCGTGCATCCTTCCTAGGACATCTCATCTCCTCTACCCTACCCCTCAGGACTGCAATTACCGTCTCTTTGCTCTTTACTCCACAATCTCTATCTCCAATCCAGGTCCCTCTTCCATATCCCAGGCCTACTCATTCTAGATCATCTCCACGGCCCCGCAGGCATATCCAAAACTGAATTTGTGCGTGTGTGTGCATACGTGCACGTCCACACAAAACAGTTGGCAAAGAATCAGAAAATACTGGCTTCTAGTGCCAGCTGTCACTCACTTTTTGAATGATGTGGGGCAAGTTTAGTTTCCTCACCTGTAAAAATAGAAAATTGGGAAAATGAACTCCAAGGTTCCCTATCTCGATGAATGACAACACCCCAACCATCCAGTTGCCCAAGTCAGAAACCCTAGAGTACTCCCTGACACCTGCCTCTTCCTTACCTTCCATCTCCAGTCCATAACCAAATTCTATCAACTCTGCATCTACAGCGGCTCTGAAGTCCTCTTTTTCTCTGTTCACAGCATCAGTTCCTCAATTTGGGCTCTCGACATTGCTCCCTGGATAAACATCCTCTCGAGATGTCATCCTCTGCCTCTAGTTTCGTACTGGCAACCACCACACTAATCTTCACACTGCAGCCACTGAGCTCTTTCTAAAATGCCAACTGGGTCGGGTCTCTCCCTCACTTAAAACGCTTGCATATTCCCCCAGGGGCATACAGGATTGTAGCAGATCCCCTTCTGTGGCCCATGAGGTGCCACGTGATCCAGCCTACTAGCAACGTTCACAACTCCACGTCTCGTCCCACTCCTGCGAATCTGTGTGCCAAGCATTCCGAACTGCTGCATTTCTCAACTGGGTCCGATCGACTCAGGCCTGTATGTCTTTGTACTTGTTCCCTCTGCCTGGAATCCCAGACGTTTTCCCACCCCCTCCAATTCACTTGACTACTGACCACTGGCCATCAAAAGTCAGCTCCTACCACATGCTCTGAGAAGGGCTTCCCTGACTGCCGCCAAGGCTAGGTTTGGTAGGTGCCCCCCTCTGTGCTTTCATAATGACTTGTGCCACATCTGTGTCCTTACACTTACTACCTTGTAAGGTAATTAATTATATGTGTGTTGGTTGCTCTCTCCTGGGAGCTAAGAGCTCATTTAGCGTAGAGACTTTGTATGATTCCTCTGGGTTGTGCCTGTTCCTAGAGCAGTTAACTGCTTTCACCTGATTGCATCCTGTTTCTGCTTCTAGTTTCAGCTTCATATCACCTCTTCTGGATGCCTTTCCTGAGTTCAGCCCGACCAATGTGTTAGAAGTCCCTCCAAACCCCAACCCAATGTGTTAGAAGTCCCTCCTCTCTAACACAGAACTTCTCCTTTGCTTTTTAAAAGTTTACTTCTCTGTCTCCTCCACTAAATGCAGAATCCCTTGAAGGAAGGGACTAGATTTTATTCAACTTCGTGTTTCCCACCCCAGCTGCCTATTGTTGTCAAGCACAGAGCCAGGTACGGATTAGTCATTCATTAAATGTTTACTGATTTCACCTTGCATTTGGACATTGTGATTTTGCTTCATTTCTATTTCATTACAGTTGCATTCCTGTTTTTAAACTGCTCCTGGTTGCATCTTTTCCAAGCGTTATATAGTTTTACAAATTTGGACTATTTTGTCCTCTAGGTGGAGTTGTTTGGAAAAGAAATGCAAAGTTACATACGCTTTAGAAGAAAGAGGTACCGCATTAGTCTGCTAGGGCTGACATAGCAAGATCCCAGAAACAGTGTGGCTTAAACAGGAATTTATTTTCTCAAAGTTCTAGAGGCTAGAAGTGCAAGATCAAGGTGCTGTAACAAGTCCGTTTTTGGTAAAGCCTCTTTCCCCGGCTTGTAGGTGGCTACCTTCTCGCCGTGTCCTCACATAGTCTTGGGGGAGGGGTGGTAGGCAAGAGCTAGAGAGAGATTTCCTGAGCTCTCTGGTGTCTCTTCCTCTTCTTATAAGGACACCAGTCCTGTCAGATGAGGACCCCACCCTTGTGATGTCATTTAACCTTAATTACCTCCCTAAAGGCCCTATCTCCAAACTGAGGGCTAGGGCTTCAACACATGGATTGTGGGGGGGACACACAATTCAGTCCAGTACAAGTATCGCATCACAAGGTTATCAGCATTTTGTGTAGTTCCATGAAACACGATATTTAAATTGTCTTGGAACAAAAGCAGCA
Organism: Leucopleurus acutus; assembly: GCF_964270905.1. Lineage (NCBI taxonomy): Eukaryota > Metazoa > Chordata > Mammalia > Artiodactyla > Delphinidae > Leucopleurus > Leucopleurus acutus. The sequence goes on along the minus strand of NC_139148.1, from coordinate 118,900,037 downwards.
GGATTGGTTGTAACACCAACCTATGATCAAACTTCCTGAGTCTCTGTTACCTCGTGTGTCAAAGGAGGGAGTTTCTGCCGCAGGAGCGGTTTGGGGCAGGTGGGCCTGCGGGGCACCCTCGAGCTGGAGAAATGATACTTGAGTTCTTTCCCTTTTCCAGCCCTTCATTACCTCAGAAGCCTAGAAGCACTGTGGCCGACCCAGAAGCTCCACTCCTTCTAGGTCAAGTGGACTGCCTTCTTCAAGGGCTTCAGTTTTACCTTTTTCTGGGTACCAGGTTTTCAAAACCTCCTTAAGGGAGCCCTCACCTGGAAACCAGAAATACCAGAAGTCGCGGAGGCAGCCCTATCCGGGGCATCTTTCCGACCCCATCCCTCTGGGGTCATCTGATACGTATGTGGAAAATACAGTGCCAACCTAGGATTAGAACCCTTGGAGCCCCCTGATTAGAACAGGGCCCCCTGAGTGATTCCGCCCTGGCTAAAGAGGCTCATGCCCAAGGGGACGTTAGCCCGGCATGTCCCCAGTGTTTTTCACTAAATACTGGTATTAAGTAACACTAGCAGTTAATGTGGGAAATAACGATTCCGGGGCACATGAGTATGTTTAACCCAGAGTTTCTCACAGATAACAGGTTTCTTCACTGTAGGCTTTATGAGAACCTTCAGCCATCCAAATATATAACACGAATCTCCACGAGTAGGGCATGGTGAACGGCCTTTTCCAAACTTACTGGTCACAGAACCATTTCAGTCAGAGCGTCTTGGTCGGTTTAGTGTTCCCGAGGACTCACTCTTAGGAATGCTACCTCTGGGAGGCTCCTGTAAAAAGCCATTGTGGGAGATGCACCTTGACCCAAGGACTTCCTTCAGGCCTAGCTCTGCTCTCTGCCTCTCTGCATCGGTACCCAGTAATGCCAAATCCACTTGTCCAACTATCTTGCCTGGGCCTTTTCCTCTTCACCTGTCTCTTTCTTGGCTGACTTAGAAATCCCATAGGATTCTGCTGCCAGCCTTGTTTCCAGGCTCCGTGCTTTCCAGTAAGAATTGGCAGGTACGCAGAGCAGGCCGTCTGGACCGAGAGAGCCTGGCTTGTTCTCAGCTCTCCCTGTGGAACTTAGACTCTGTCCTGGTTAGGAAGGGAACAGACTGCTGAAATCATCAGATACCTTTCAAATAGAGGCTTTCCTGACAGCCCAAGGTAGAGTACCCGAGGCAGGCACTATGAGACTCGCGTACAGGCATCTCACAAAACGCTCACCTTCCTGGGTGCGCTGAACAAGAAAGGGGAAGGGGAGATACATTAGCTTTTATCAACTGCTTATTATGTGCCAGACACTGTAATACGTGCTTTACGTGCATTACCTAATTGAGTTCTTACAAGCACCCTGAGAGATAGGTACAATGATTACATTCATTTTACAGAGGAGGAAACTGAAACTCAGAGAGGTGAGGAAACAGGCCCAAGGAAGCATGGCTTCCGACGAGTAGCAGAGCCAGGACTCGAGGCTCTGTCTGTTGGCCCCAGAGCCCATGCTTTTCACCACTTCACCCTGATGCTCGGTGAGGCCAAACAAACTGAAACATTAGAGTTTGGAGCAGAGAAAGGTTTATTGCAGGGCCCAGCAAGGAGAACGGGTGGGTAGTGCTCAAAAAGCCCAAACTCCCCAGTGGTTGGTGGTGAGGTAATGGGGTGGTGTTTTAGGAATCTCAGTCATCAGCCTTCTGGTTCCAACCCGTCTGGGGCCCACGTGCTTGTGCTCAGCCTGAAGTTACCATCCTCCACCTGGGTGGGGATCTTAGTTCCATAGAAGAACTCAGAGATATGCGTCACATTGTTATGCACCATCCCCCAGGAGGAACCAGGACCCTGCCCCATGGCTGCACTGTTGCTTCTTCCTGCATTCCCTCACTCCTCTAATTATAACTGCTTGAATCTGCCCTTTGGAACCTAGGGAAGGTCTAGGAAGCTGAAGCCTTTTTCCTACAAAGAGGAAATGGGGGACACGGAAAAGCTTTTGTACCTGGGAGGATCCCAGAGGGTGCTGCTCAGTTGCAGTCCCTCCTTTTCTTTGATTCTCCTCAATCTTGAGGGGGCGCAGGGGTGGGACAAGAAAGGGAACAACGTTTTGGGTAGAGAGGTTGATCATAAACTTGGCAAAAGCACTTGGTCTTAGGGGGACTTGGTTTCACTTCGTTGTGAATCTGCAGGTGGGATGGAGCCCATCTGCCTGCTGTTGGCCAAATCAAAGAGCAGCTTAGCCGACTATTTGACGTAATCACTGCCTGACCCCTCCCCCAACCCAAGAATCAATTGTTTTATAGTGAAGAGAACTAGGGTCTTTTTGGTTTTGTTTTGTCTTTTGTGGGGTTGTTTTGTTTTGTTTTGTGTTTTCTTTTGATATAGACAATGATCCAGGCTTTGGTGGGGTCTTCAGAAGGGACCTACAACTTCACTTTCTACCCTCATCATCTCTCACTGTATCACTTACCAGAGCTCCCTGTCTCGTCTCCCCCCTCCCCTGCATTCTACGCGCTGCAGCCCATATTACCTTTATGAGAGCACTTTTAATCATTTCTAGTGTAAAACCCAGTTGCGCTTGGGGTAACGTCCAAACTCCTTAAACTGGCTTTCTAAACGATCGCCTGCCTGCCTCTTCAGTTTACGCCCCCAAAATCCTCTGCTCGTCGCTCGCTCATCCCTTACCCTGTGGCCATGCTAAACGACTTCACCTTCTGGTGCGTGCCATGTGGGTTCAGGTTGCTCTCTCTACTTTTTCGGCCTGGAATACCTTATCTCCCTCACCAACCACATCTGCCTTGTGAACAACTATTCAATTTCAATGCTCAGGTCAACTGTCACCTTGTCTATGAAACCTTTTTGGTTCCTGGTCACTGTCTGTGAGTCTTACCAGGCCCGGTTGAGCCTCCCAGCCTTGCACTTTTGAAGATGGCCTTCCAAGATACCTCTCAGCTCTGGACAAGCTCCTCCCCAGCGGGGACCCGGGCTTCTTTATTCCTGTGTCTCAAGCACCCAGAACAGGCCTAGCACATAATAATAGGCACTCAGGAAATGTTTGGTGAATAAAAAGAAATTTCCCTCGAATAAGGATTTGACATTAATTTTAAATTCAGTCAAGAGAATCTTCAGAGTAAGTGAACAAAGTGGACAGTAATTTATTCCTGTGGTCATGAAATATAAATCTAGAAAAGTCAAAATATTTAATTTCTTTCTCCCTCCCTCCGTAGATTGAGAGGAAAATAAAAAGTGTTCAAGCAGGGAGGATTAGCATGCAACTGAAATATGCTCGCTCTCCACCAGGGGATGCTATGAACACAAAGAGAAACGGTTCTTCATTAATTTGTTCTCCCTCAGAGAAACTGCAGAAACCAAACAACTTCTCTATTGTCCCTGCATCGCATACAGTTTTGCAAGAGATGAATAAGCCTTCCATCATGCTTGAAAATCACGTCTGCCTGGAACAAGTCTTCCTGCTAATAAGGTGCGCATGTGTGCCTGCCTGCTCATGTGTGCACGTGTGCGCACGCACACACAGACACACACACCCTCAGCACCTTTAAAAGATCAGGCATCAAGTTTAAAAATGTATGATTTTTGGTATATCTTGAATTTGTTCATTGACAAATTCAGGTGTTATTTACTACGATGTCAGAAGCAGAATCGAGCAGACCAAAGCGTGTGCTGCGTCGCTTTTTAACCCTGACATAGGATAGACTATTCTAGAAGAAGACCCGCCCAAGTATCCAGATGGGCCATCAGCCGGCTCTTGTTACTAAGAGCACATAGACAGAGCAGTATCCAGCTTGTGTGCACTAGTTCTTACAAGACCGTAATGGGAGAACACAGACAGCACGATCAATATTTGGGAAGCCGTAGTTTGTATAACCAGTGACTTAGACAAATCAAATCTTGTGTTCAACATCGTGGCTCCAGTTTCTGCCTTTAGCATATCCCTGATGGCCTTGGCTGCTGAGTGACATTTTTAAATTGTATTCATGTTTATCATCCTTTTAGAGTCTGAGCTCTGTGTGTATGTGTGTTCTTTCCATCTGTGTCTCCTGCACATGGCAAAGGTACATTGTACCAAGGTACATTGTAAGGACTCAGTTAGTGTTCATGGATTGCTTGCTTATTGATCAGTTTCCATAAAAATGCTGCCAAAAAACGTCGGGAAGGATAATGATGAGATTACAGGGGATACAAGTAAATGGGCCAGTAGGGACTGAGGGGAAGAGAAGAGGACTCATTTCACTGACCGATCACAGTGTGCCGGGCACCGCCCTAAGCACTTTACGTGAATTTCTTACCTAATTCTTACAGTAGCCCAATGAAGAAATGATTATCACCCCGATCCCACCGCCTAACTTTTTGCACAGTTGTGACTGTTGCATTAAAATACTCAATTTTAATGAGTATTCCTGGGAGTGGCCAAGGCTTCATCTGTGCCTCTTGTACCTAAGGGCAGTGCAGGTGCTGATTGGGGTTTGAGCTGTGGGCAGGGTAAACAATGAACTGTTATTGAAGCTGACTCCTGTGTTCATGGGGGTAAGGGAGAAGTGGATCTCCCTGGCTGCCTCTCTGCCCCTGCTGCACTCAGAGAAATTGACAGGGAGATGCAGCCCTTGGCAGTTGACAGAGGTGAAGCCGTTCCTATCTTCTGACTGGGGTGGGGCTGCCTGTGGGAGATTTCCTTTCCTCCCTGGGACTCTTGGGTGTTGTGGGAAATGAGAGACATGGGCAGTTGGTGACGGACTTCCAGCAGCTGGGCTCACTGGAGAACGCTTTGTAGAGGAGGAGGGACTCGTGACTGTGAAAACTCTGGCTCGGGAGAAACCATAAAGGGCATCCAGTTTAACCACCAAGCAAGCTTTTGAAACCCTTGACAAAACTCCAGCCAATTGCCCGCTACGTGACCTTGGGCAAGGAACTTCCCCTCTCTTGGCCTGAGTTTCCTCATTTACAAAAACAAAAAGCACAACAAAGAAAACCTTACGGGGTTGTCTTGAGAATCCAGTGAGAAAACATGGACTCCTGGAACATACTAGGTACTCAGTACTTTTCAATTTTATTTTTTAGAGCAGTTTTAGATTCACAGCAAAATTGAGGGGAAGCTACAGAGACATCCCATATACCCCTGTCCCCTCCCCCATTATCCACATCCCTTACCACAGTGGTACATTTGTTACAGTTGATGAACCTAGAGTGATGTCGTAATCACCCAAAGTCCATAATTTACCTTAGGGTTCACTCTTGGTGTTACACATTCAGTGGGTCTGGACAAATGTATAATGCCATGTACCCATCATGGTATCGTACAGAGTGTTTTCACTGCCCTAAAAATCCTCTGTGCTCCGCCCATTCATCCTTTCCTCCCCCCAATCCCTGGCAAACACTTTACTGTCATCATATTTTGCCTTTCTCACAATGTCATAGAGTTGGAATCACACAGTATGTGGCCTTTTCTGATTGGCTGCTTTCACTTAGTCATATGCATTGAAGGTTCTTCCATGTCTCTTTGTGGCTGCAAAGCTCATTTCTTTTTAGTGTTGAATAATATTTCATTGTCTGGGTGTACCGGTTTATTTATCCACTCAGCTACTGAAGGACATCCTGGTTGCTTCCAGCTTTTGGGCGATGATGAATAAAGCCACTATAAACATCTGCGTGCAGGTTTTTTTTGTATGCATAAAATTTCAAGGCATTGGTACTTTTTAATGGAAAATGTATCTGTCCTTACTCCCATAAACTCCCCTCTCCGATAACTTCTTCCCAACATGAGGGATCAGTGCAGCCAAGATGCCGAGTTTGCAGCAAAATGCTCTTATTAATTAGCCAAGAGGCTGTGATGGCGCAGCATGTAAACAACATACTACAAATCTGTTTACATCGGCTTCTGCAGACATTTTAAAACAATTAAACTGTCAAGGGGGCCTGGAGACAGAGCCTTGCATTTTAATGGGCAATGATTAAATATCAGGCATTATTGCTTTTGATGTGTCTGGGCTGTAAGAGGTGGGCAGAGTATTGATTGGGGCCTCCAGGAAGGCAGGATGCTAACTCGGGCTGCTGGACCACAGTGCAATGAAAGCTTGGAGATCTGTAACTTCTTGGGCTGGGATGAAAGGCCACTCACCAGAGAGTTAACTAGATTTGTCAACTTCTGTTTAGTTTGGACTCTGCCAGTAGGGGCAGACGATAGGTTGTGACTTTGGAGGGGTGCTGTTGGTCATAGGCAGAAAGAGAGAGTTAGTTGCTGATGGCATCTCTTAGAAGAGGGTGAGTGACACAGCACTGAGCGCTGACCCCAGTATCAATTCTACCTGGATGAAATCCTTGTAAAGGAAGTGAAGGCACCCATGCAACCCCTGTCTAAGTCAACTAGCGCAAAACTGCGCCCTACAGCCTGCGAATCTGTTTATCACAATTATGACAGCCGCGTAGGCTCAGACTCCCTAGTGCATTCACCATTTAGGTTACCCCGTTCTCTGTTGATTTCATCTGTTCACAGGTGCTTGTCAGGTCACATGGGGCCCTTGCCCTCGAGCCACTTACAGGCTGGTAAATATAAACAGCTGAATGCAGTCAAGTTGAATAGTTCAGTGATAGACGTTTGTGTTGGGTACAGTGAAGGGACCAAGGAGGCCATGGTCAACTGAGAAGTGTGGAGAGGCTGGAAGACATGTCTTCCCAGGAGATGTCCTACTTGAAAGATTAGTAGGCAGACAAAGGGCGAAGGGCACCCCACGCTGGGGGAAGATCTTGAACAGACCCGCCGAGGTATGAAAGAGCCTGGTACATCCCGAGAACTCAATCAGTCTGGCTTGTGAGGTTGGGAGCGGTACCGTGAACCAATGGGCTGGCTCAGCCCAAACCCATCCCCCCCTTGCTACTTTTGAAAGGGTGGGAGGACCTTAGCCCTAAGGTTTAGAAACTGAAATCAAGCAAGAAGTGATGAAAACGTTGAAGTCCATCCCCGCCTAAGGCTAAATAGAACAGGTGAGCACTAACATCCCCTGTACCTTTCTGTTGCTTGACGTCCTTCCATTGGTCCCACTCCCCAAGGGTATGCCAGTCGAAGAACAAGACACTTTCTTTCAAAATGAAAACACCTTTGTGAGAGCTGTCATTTATTCACAAATTCGTGTGAATTAGTTTAATCAGGTTGCTTTCCTCCATGATGCCTGACCTGGGGAGACATGGAAGGCAAGAGAAGGTAGGGCCTGGGGTACGGAGGGAGTTGCCACACCTAGTAGGGGGCTCCTCCTGCAGTGGAGTTCCAGCAGCTGGACAGCAGCACCTAGGCCCCGAGCGCCTGGCAACTAGTTGGGGGAAAGGAGAGAAAGGAGAGCAGAGATAAATTTCACCTGCCTTGCAATTTGGCTCCGTGTCAGCCTCACTTTGTTTATTTCTGTGCTGTCTAGACAGGCAAAGATTGCGTTGCTCTCATCCCAGGGGAACCTCCTTCTCCGGTGCACTGACCAGTGCAGCCCCTGCCCGGCCAGAAGAAGCTATGGCACAGCTACAAGAAAGACCGAGTCTCTTGATTCGACCCGATGAGACCACCCAGGTTGAGATGACTTAATTTCACCCCTTGAGAAATGCCTTTTAAAAAGAGTGCTTCCATTGGCCAAGAGAGACTGCCTTCGTATTAGGGTTTTCTATTTTTGTTTGAAGGAAGCTGGCATCTCTCCTGTGTAAGGAGTTCACTGAAGCCTAAATTCTCCCATTAGCCATTTTGGGCTGCAAACAGGGATCCGAGCATATGCAACTGTGTGTCTGGTGGCCTGCCAGCCCCAGGGCCATGGGGGAGACCCCATGGCCACACTCTGCCCCTCTTAGCATGACTGACTAATGGCTGGCAGGGGTCAGGACTGGCTACTTAATTTGCAGGGCCCAGTGCAAAATGAAAATGTTAAAAATGTTTGCTCTCTGTTCCAAAATTGTTAAGAATTAAAAACAAACAAACAAACAAACAAAAAATAACGGTGACAGCAAAGCTTACAAAACCGGGACACACTTCCCTGCTGAGGAATAACTCCTTGGCCCCTGTGGGTTCTGAGGGCTCCTGCTGCTCTGGCCCCTGGGCTGTGGGCGGCGGAAGGGGGCGGGGGAGGATGCTTGATTTCAGGGCAGAACAAATTTTCTCCATCCTCTGCCTACTGCTGAAATCCCGTCCTTACAGCTAAACCAATTTCGCTTGAGGCTGGATCCCTTTGGGAGGGGCTCCCGTCTGCAGCTGTTGTCTCATATACTCTTGTGTTGGATGGAAAAGTGGAGGGAGAGAGCGCAAGGCAATTTTGATTATGCAGAGACGTTTAAGGGAAAAAAAATTATGTAAGTTTATGGAATGCCTTTGGGTATGCATAATCTTCCTTTCCATATAGCACTGAGTATGGGTGATGGGCTCAATAAATATAGCTCCTTGTGGGTGTCAGTAATCCTTCAATATTCATTGATAGTGACGATATTCAGACCTTGAGACAGATTTCCTTTCTTTCTGACTCAAGGGAAATTTTCCCAGAGCCACACAGAAGGAGAATCCAATCTGTTCAATAGGAAAGACTCATTTGCTCCCGGAATAACTAAATTTCTATTTCCATTTCCATTTGAATTTTTAACCAAAATAGTGGCTCTTCCATAAGGCAGAAATAAAAAGAATGACAATTTGGTTTGGGGTTTCACTTTTCCTTAAAATTTTGATTCCTATATTAACACTGTTGAGTGCTTCAGTAACGTGTATGGCATAATGCTGAAATGTTTCTTGCTTTTTGTTATAATTAGCTGAAAGCCTCATCATAAGCTGCTAGTAGATTCTCTGAATTTTTAACAAAGGACTTCGATATGAAAATGCATTTCTTGGCAAGAAACTCAAAATTCAGGTAAAATTTCAACGTTTGACAAGTAATTGTTACAGAAGATTGAACAACTGTAATTCTTATAAATGTTGGTTTTGCTTGTAGCATGTTCAATTCATCGGTAACTCAATTTCAAAATAAAAGACACATTCTCTACGTCCCAAAAGCTATTGGGGAGCCTTTCAGACAACAAGATTTCTGACCGTGGGAGAGGCATCTACCAAAGAAGGCAGCTAGTTCCAAAAACTCCTCTAATGTGGAGGGATCCTGTTACAGACCAATTTTCGTAATTCTAGAAGGCAAAATACAATTTTTGCTTGGAAATAATAAGTTTAAGCAAATAGTATGGGCAAAGCTTATATCTGAGACCAAGCAATGGTCTGATTATTGCCAGAACAATACTGCTGCATGATGAATCATTAATGATCTGTGAGAGTCATAATGGTCTGTCACTAATGCCCATTAATGATCTCTCTATACCGCGAGTATGGGCTTGATGTTTCTGGCCAGTACCTTGGAGAATACGTTAGATATGCCTTAAACTTTCTCTGATCTCCTTTCTCTGTATCTGCTCCAAACGTAGACAGCAACTGTCTGGGTAGGACCAGCTTATAAAGAAGCATGGCTTTGTTAAGGAAGTCGTATTCAGGTAAGATTTATTTAAGCAATGTTTTTGAAGGGCAGAGATTTGAGAGCTTATCCTGGACATTACGCCTTTGTGGAAATTAACAAAATTATGCTGGCGATCTTTCTGTTGAGATCTTTTCTTTCCGGATGGACAGGGGCTCTTGAGTTTCCCCGTACTCCATGATGTGTGGCTGTTGAACATAGACTCTTTGAAAAATGCTTCCTTTGTTTTGTTTTGGTTTTTGCCTAAGGAATTTTGGATATTAATTGTTATAGAAGAGTGAATGTTTGTCTATTTAAAGCCCTGTTTGTATTTAGGAAACTGACACAAGCTGCTTCAAGAGAGATTTCCTACCTCCAGATTTGCCTTTACTCTGGGCAGACAGCACAAAACATTCATTTGAATTTCTAAAGGAAGAAAAGGGAATAAATAATTATAATCGGCTTGGAATGTATGTTGCTTTTAGCTTAGGAAAGGAAGGAAAGAGAAGTCAACATAGAGCTAAGGGGAGGTGGACACAATCACATATTAATTCTGAGAATCTTATTAGGCGTATCTTCAGGGAAATCACAGAAGATAGGCACTCCATATCTAAGCGAAACTAGGAGACGATCTGTTCCTCCATGGCGGCCAGGGAGATGCGGCAGATAGCTAATGGAACCAACGCCCAAGAGCCTCCAGCTCACGGAGGAAAACAAAATGAGACAAGGTTGCCCAAGCAGCCACTTTCCAGCCTCTGAAAATAGCAGGACAGGGATTCTTGGGGAGGGCGTCACTCACTCCGCTGGCTACTTTTTGATGAGGAATGTTAACGCGTAACTAAATGGAAAATGACATCTTTTCTTTGGAAACTTTATGCCAGGCTTCCTATTATTTGAATGAAGTAGCATCGTCAAGCAAACGCTTCCACTGCAACCCTTTGCACTTCCTTGATCATTGAACTCGAGAGGACCCTGGAGAATGCTCACCCCTCTAAATGTTTTTTATTTTGCTAGGACACTTCATCCAGATGCATGATTACTCTTTGCAATTTTTGTTTCTTCAAAATCCTTCCCCCCTGTTCAAAAACTGCTGAGTAGCGTGCGTTTATTCATGGAATTAACTGGGATTGATAGATTTTCCCTTCTGAGAACTTCACAAGATCTCCTGAACTACTCGAAGTGGTCCCAGAGCATCCCCAGATGAAGGTTACGATTGATCTGTCATGTTGCATGGGCATTGCTGAGTTGGTTATTTTCAACTGATCTCCTCATGAAAAGGAGAAAAAAGCTTCTTTGAACGGTTAGGGCATCACGGGCAATATTAGTGATGGAAGTCATTAGAGACTTTCTGAGTTCGGTTCAGCATTTCATTTTCTGATTATTTTCACAACTCATGCCTGTAATAAACCCACCAAAGTTTCCACCACTCAGATGGGAAACGGCTTCTAATCATCCTTAAGGGGACTACGGACTCCACGTCCCTTATAGTACACGTGGCAGAAACATTTAAACTCGTCCCTTTGCTTGTAAAGTATTTGAGTGGAATGCATACATTAATTCTTTGCTGAGTAAGGTCTGTGCCATAAGTAATTCTCACCAACAATTACTGCACTGGCAAGTGCATAGATTCGTTGGAAGCGATCAGATTCCCATCTAAGCTGTTCGGTTAGATTCAAGTACAAACCAACTTTATGCTTACAAAAGACTTCTAGATTGATTGATGAAGTGTTACAAATAGACGTGTCTGTTTTAAATAGATGTATGTTCATGGCAAACCAAGGCCCTTTGCAGAAATGAGTGCAAACTCAGGGACAGGTTGGCAGCAACCGAGGATGCCGCAGTGTCTCTTTGAAAGGAAAGTTAAAAGTACCTGATGCGATATAGGGTAAGCTGTGGGTCCATGGTAACACAGTGCATATGAGACCAGGAGAAAGGATTATGCAACCAAAGAATGATGAGTCCCAAGAAAGGTCAGGTAGTTGATCTCTTTGCCTTTAGACTGGAAAACACTTCACCTCTCTTATACAGGTGAGACTGTCTCAGCCACCACACACACAAGCTCTTTAAAGAATTCATTTCAACGGCTCTCAGGGCAAGAACATCCACCCTAAATCCCCCCTCCTCTACTTAAGTCTGGTGGCTCTCATTTGGTCCGCAGGGAAACCAGAGGACAGACAGTAGCTGTGCTCTGTGTAACCCTTCCTCGTGATCACGCTTGCTGAAGGATTCTAAGGCTCTTTAGCCTATTAAAAGCCTTGTGTCTAACCAGTCCCATTGTAGCTCACCCATTTACTTCTCTAAGTGTTTATATCCTCGCTGTGCTGCTTTCTGCTTGTCCCCGTGACTACTTTTTCAGCTTTTCAAGGTCCCTTCGTGTTCTTTTCTCTTTCTAGCTGGTTGTGGGCCTTCTCTTCATGGCTATGCCTACCTCTGCCTAATAGTCCACTTATCATGTTGGCTGAGAATTTCCAAAATTTAGAACATATGAAGACAGATTTCCCCTTCTTTGGGAACTACAGGAAACAGTACATTTGTTTCATTTTCTTATCGATACGCACTTAGGAAATGATGTATGTATTAATTGTTTTTTTTATCAGTGATCGCTTAGTCTATTTTTCAGGGGATGCAGATGTGTATTTTCAGCTGTTCCATAGATCATTCATTTCAAACATTGAGGCCACTGTTAACCTGGGCAGTGCTTCAAAGTGCACTTTCTTATAATACATAGCTCTGACTGCCTGGCCCCGGACCTGGGGCTTAGTAGATACTCAGTGTTTGTTGAGTGAATGCATATCTCGACAATGGCTGCATAGAGAACACTCAAAAATATTTCAGTCTATTTGCTTTGGACAAATGATTAAACAATCTAAGCTGATCTTATAAAATGGACTAGAAAGACTATCTTCAAATCGTGTCTTTAGAATTATAGTGGAAGTGTGTATTTGCCCTTGCCGTTGGCTTTAGAAACTGGAGGCTTGGAGTTGGGAATACTATTGGAAGTGAAGAGATCTTGGGTGGTGGGACAATTCATCCTTCTTGAGGAGGAAGGAGAGTATCTACAGGAAGCAAGTGCCTTTTGGGTAGAAAAAGTTCTGTAAGTTCCCCTGGGAATACCAGTACTGTGGGAGAAAGATGAATATGCCATAACATTTCTTTTAATTCCAGCAGTGCCACTGGGCATGGCCTATAAGTTTAAGCATATCTCAGTCTACAGAACAAGTGTGTCTTGCTTTATACAATCAAATTGTTTCCAGAAAATTATATGTAAATCAAGTACCATTTGAAATCCACACGGGGTGTGTAGTAAGAAAGGATCCTTGTGAATGTTTTTGTAAAGTGAAGACTTCTTTTATAATACATGTAATTTAAAGGATTACTTTTTAATCTATCCATTGGGAAGTCTGAGTATTGTATACCAGAATGAAAACATATCTACATTCTGTTGAGAAGGAGTTCTTTGACTAGGACTTGCTAAAGTATGTTTTAATAGTGCCTCATTTGTGAGAATGTTAAAAATGGTTGCATTTGAATCTGCTTACTCTGTTTTGCAATTTTCTGAGTAATTTATTAGCATTTCTTAGGATTTAGCAGCTATCTGATATGACATGCTACTACTGCCTTCTAAAATAGAATTTTTAAAAAACTTTCCTCAAAGGGAGTTGTAAATAACAGGTATGGTCATTTACATTATTTAAAGAGGGTATGCACATGTCTCCTGGACCCAAAACTCTACTCTGTTACCTATGCCAATTTCCCATGTCTGGTTCAACATGTAGCTGCAATGTCCAAATAGTAACCCTTTCCCAACATACTCCATGCTTTACTCTGTTCTTAGAGGACTGACTGCTGATTCAGGAGCCTTTCCTTGCATGACATGATGGGTGTTATTTGGGCATATACGAGGCCTCCAGAGGAGTCGGAGTTGGGGATATTTACCGGGACTGTTTCTTTGGTTGGTTATCTGCATGCATCTCCGGCATCCTTTGTACTATTCATTGTTCTCCTAGGGCTTAACTGCATACTTGAATAAGAAGATACTTTTCCAGCTCTAACACTAGCTAGTGTAAGGGAACATGACGAGGTCTTCAAATGCCACATTCATCATGTTCCTTCTCTCTGGAAGAACCTTCACTGGCTTCATTCTGTCCGCCAACAAGTTGGGGGCAGGGGGTGGTGGACTTTATTCTGTAAGCAAAGCTCACAACAGGCTGGCTTAACATAGCTTTCCAGTCCTATCTCCATCCTTCCCTAAAAAGAACTGCTTCAACCAATCCCATCGCCTCCATTACATCGAGAGGAATTTGTCCAATTCATTAACGTGTTCTCTATGCAGCGTCCTCTCTGTGATGTGCTACACACCGAGGAAGGTGCCAAGATGAAAGAGCCATAGGGCCTGGCTTCCCGGAAGGCATAGTCTGGTTGCCCAGCACTGTGACAAGTGCTGTAACGGAAATACAAAAAGCCACAGGGGATCAAGACCAGGATAGCAGCCTTCTGCTGGCTGGATTTGGGACGGCCTCATTCAGAAGGTGTAATTTAACCAGGGACTTAAATGTATGTTAGACTTTGGTTCATGTCCTCTGAGATGCCCTTCCAAAGCCCTCCCCTAGACAAATAAGATTTTTTCACCCCTAGAGCTCTCATAGGACTTACTGGCTAAACCAGTCATGTGACACTCATTCTAAACTCCTTCATCTGTTTTGAACCTTGTATTCATTTCCCCACTGGATTATAAATTCCTTGGAGGCAAGGCTCACATTGAACCCTTCTTTTTTTTATCACCCTAATCAATAGCACAGGACGAATCACGATAGTAGCATAAAATGCCATTTATGTGAAAAAACAAACCCACAAACTCTTGTTTGGGTCCTGAGAATTCCTTGACTTCTTAGTTAACCACTGCTACGTAGTAGAATACCAAGATAGAGCACAACTAGTCAAGTTCACTACTGCCGAACCAGCCTGGACTGCACACAGCTGTGACGATTCCTTTTGGCCCCTTTCATTCGCTCAACAGATATACACTGAGAACCTACTATGTTACAGGTGCTCTGCCGGCTTCTGGACGTACAGTACAAACCATGGAATATATAGTCTAGAAGCAGCTCAAAAAGGCTCTAGAAGAAGCCTTTTTGGTCCCTTTCCCCGAAATCACATCATGATCCTGCTCTATAGACCTTAACACTCCGAAAACAACCAATCAGACTCTTATTTTTTCCTGTCCATATTATTTCATTCTCTAAATATGTGATCCATTTGATCCTTGTTCTTGGTCAGCAGTTTCTTTCTTCCTCATTAAGAAAAAGAAGCTAAAGTAACCCTAGTGGTTAGACTGTGTGACCAAGAGAAAACAGCTACCATTTGTTAAGTATCAACTATGGGCCAGTCCCCAGCTTAAATACTGTACACTGATAACTCTAATTCTTACAACCATCCTGCAAGGGAGGTGAATAATTTCTTCATTTTACTGCTGGGGGAACTGAGGCTCAGAGAGATTAAATAATGAGACCGAGCTCTCCAGTTCATGAACATTGGAGCCAGTCTTTAAAATAGGTCCATGTAATGCCATACTATCCCAGGTATAATCGATTTTGAACAAATACGGGTTTGTTGATTGGCTGATTGTTACTATTCTGATTGCAAGCTCTTTATATATTTAAAATGCCAATGTCAGAAGTTGATAGTCCGGGGCTTCCCTGGTGGCACAGTGGTTGAGAGTCCGTCTGCCAATGCAGGGGACACGGGTTCGTACCCCGGTCCGGGAAGATCCCACATGCCGCAGAGCGGCTGGGCCCGTGAGCCATGGCCGCTGAGCCTGCGCGTCTGGAGCCTGTGCTCTGCAACGAGAGAGGCCACAACGGTGAGAGGCCCACGTATCGCAAAAAAAAAAAAAAGTTGATAGTCGGGTTGCTATCAATCCCAAGCTCATGTCTTTTTGTTCCAATAGCAATTCTATGACTGCTTTATGCGTAATAGAAGCAAAATTATTGTTTTGATACAATCTAACTCCGTTTCCTCAAACATTTTTTTACATGAATACATATTGACAATTCATCTCAATAACAGGAAAATTTAGATTCTCGGTTAATGTTATAGTTTCTGTCAGATGCTCAAAGTTTCAAGCATCCAACCAAAAATTACAATGTCAACTCTTCTCAATAAAATAAAAGAATCTGATTTTATAGACGTATGAAAGCTGACTCAACAGTCGTCACTCGTGAAGATATCCAAAATCACATTTCAAGCCTTAGCTTCAGTGTTGTCTAACTACACTATTTCCCTATGGTAAAATTCTGTATTCTGGGCTGAAAATTCTGTAACCCCGCCGTTCCCCAACTTCAGTGTGTGCCATCAATATCCTCTGTGAAACTGGTTAAAATTGGCGATTCCCGGCTGATTTGGTTGGAACCCAAGAATCTATTGATACATTCTAACAAGGACTCCATATCCTATCTCGCTTAGAGAAATCCTCCTGGAACTATTCTCCACTCATTACTCTTTTCCCAGTCTTCAGTCTCCTTCCCTCACCAGCCTCCCACATCCACACATAAGAAGTTGAGTGTGTATTACTTTTTAAAGTTTTTTGTTTTGTTTTGTTTTTCGCTATTTAGATATAATTTACATCCCGTTAAGTGCTCAGATGTTAAGTAGACAGTTTGATCAGTTTTGAAAACTACATTCACTCATGTAATCTATATTCAAGGTAGAGAACATTTCCATCACCCCAGAAAGTTCCCTTATGCCCCTTCCTAGTCAACACCCCTCTGCTGCCAGAAGCAATCGCTGAACTTATTTCTATCATCGTAGGTTGTTTTTGCTACTTTAGAACTTCATATAAATGGAAACATGGTAGTAGGTGGGGTTTTTTTGTGTCTGGCTCCTTTCACCCAGAATAAGGTTTTTGAAATTCACCCAGGTGTCTGTGTGTATCAGTAAGTCATGACACTTTCTTGCCGAGAAGTATTCCATTGAATGAATATGCCAGTTTGTTTACCTACTCTGTCACTGAGGGACGTCTAGACCGCTGCCAGATTTTGACTACGATGAGTAAAGCTTCTATAAACAATTTTTAAAAATCTTCTCGTGAACATGTTTTAATTTCTTTTGGACAAACACCTAGCAGTGAAACTGTTGGGTATTAAGGTTGATGTAAACTTAACTTTGGGGTTGTTTTTTTTTTTTGCCCGCGCAGCCGGCGTGCGGGATCATAGTTCCCTGACCAGGGGTTGAACCCGAGCCCTCATCAGTGAAAGCGCAGGGTCCTAACCACTAGGCAGCCAGGGAATTCCCTAACTTTTAAGCTACTGCTAAACAGTTTCCCATCATTTTATACTCCCAAGAATGAGAATTCTGATTGTTCCACATAATCACCAACATTTGGGGTTGACAGTTACTTCCATTCTTCCTATTGTTGTGTGCATATTGCGGTATTACATTTGTTTTAATTTTCATCTGCCTGATGACAAAGGATGCTGAATACTGTTTCATATGCTTGGTGGCTCTTTGTATATCTTCTTCACTGAAGTATCTGTTCAAGGGTTTGGCCTATTTTTCAGTGTGTTTTCTGTCATATTATTGAGTTGTCCACAACAGCCTCTCATTATCCTTTTAATGTCTGTAGCATCTCTAGCGATGTCCTCATTTCCATTTATTATATTCATAGTTTGGTTTTTTTTTCTTTTTCTTCATCTGTATTGCTAGTGGCTTAAATTTTTATTAATGTTTTCAAAGAATCAACTTTTGGCTTTGGTGATTATCTGTTTTCTGTGTCACTGACGATAGGCTCATTTTTATTATGTCCTTCCTCCTTATTCATTTAGGATTTAGTTCTTCTTTTTCTGGCTTCTTAAGGTGGAAATGTAACTCATTTATTTTACAACTTTCTTCTTTCTGAGTAAAGGCATTTAAAGCAGCTATACGTTTCCCTACAAGGGCTGCTTTAGACTCCTTTCATTTTTTGATATATTGTGTTTAATTATCATTCAGTTCAAAGTATTTTCTAACGTCCTTTTTAAATTTTTCTTTTCCCCATGGCTTATTTAAATATGTGATATTTGATTTCCAAATTGGGGCGGAGGGACTAGTATACTTTCTTGACGTTGATTTTAAACTTAATATTGTTGCAATCAGACAACATATTCTGTTCGCTTTTAATCTTTAGACATTTCTTTAAAGTATTTAGAGGGCCGAGCTCATAGTCTACTTGGTGGCCTTGAGAAGAATGTGCTTCCTGCTACTGGTTAGTGCAGTGTTCTACAAATTTATATCAGGTCCAATTGACCGATAGTGTTGTTCAATTCTATACTCTGAATTTTTGGTCTACATATTCTATCAGTCAATGCCTTGGAGATGAGTATTGAAACCTCAAACCATGATCGTGAACTTATCTGTATTTTCTTTCATTGCTATCAAATTTTGCTTCATATATGTAATACCTTTGTTAGGTGCAAGCACATATAGTAATTTATATTCTTGATAAATTGACCATTGTATAATTATTAAATTTCCTTCTTTATCTCTGGTGGTGTTCATTTCCACGAAGCCTACCTACCACACCATCAACGTTAGGCTCAGTGTTTGCAAAATACGTATTTTCCATCCTTTGACGTTCATCCTCTTTGTGTCTTTATGTTTAAAGTGTGTTTTGTAAGTAGCATATAACTGAGTCATTTCTTTTCTTCCAGTCCCCAAATTCTGCCTTTTATTTAGGGTTCTTAGACCATTCATATCATAATTATTAATATGTTTGGATTTAAATCTTCCATTTGGGTGCTTGATTTCTGTTTGTCCAATCTCTCTGCATCCCCCTGTTCCTTTTCTCCAGCCTTTTTGAAGCGAATCAGATATTTTTATAGTACATTCTTTGTATTATTTTTAGCAGTTTCACAAGATTATGGTATGCATCTTTATCTCTGCTACTTTCAATGTATATTCTATTACGTCACATAGAACGTAAGAAATTTGCAGAATTATTCTTCCAATTATCCCACTCATTGCCTTTATGATCATTTTGTCATATCTTTTATTCTATATGTGCTATAACCCCTCCTCCTTGTTATGTTATTATTATTTTACTGTAAACAGTCAATAGTCTTTGATGTGATTTCTACACACACACACGTAAACATGTACATACTATTTTTTTAAATAATGATTCTTTATATTTACCAATATGTTTACTCCTGGCATTTTTCATTTCTTCCTACAGAATTAGATTTCTAGGTGGTATAATTTTGCTTCAGTATAAAGAGCTTATTTTGAGTATTCCTTATAGTGTATTTCTGCTGCATAAAAATTCTTTCAGCTTCTTCTTTCCTGCAAATTTCTTTCTTTCACCTTCATCTTTGAAAAATATTTTTTGCTGGATATGTAATTCAGGTTTGACAGGCTTTATTTTTCTTTCAACGAGGGGCTGAGATGGTATTCCACTGTATTCTGTCTCCTCATTTCTGATGAGATGTTATATGTTATTCTTATCATTGTTGCCCTGTATGTAGTATTTCTGTTTTTTCTGGATGCTTTCAAGATTGTCTCTTTATCTTAGTGTCTTTAGTAGTTTGACTCTGATGTGCCTAGCTGGTTTTGTTTGTTGTATTAATCCTGATTAGTATTCTCTGAGCTTCTTGGATAGTCAAGATGTTGTCTTTCCATAAATTTTGAAAAATTGTTGGCAGTTATCCCCTCATATATTCCTTCTGCTCATTTCTCTCTTTCTTCTCCTCCAGGGACTCTCATTACTCGTATGTCAGATGGTTTGCTATTGTGCCACAGATATCAGATGCTCTGTTCCTTTTTTTTTTTTTTTTTTTTACTGTTTTCTTTGTTTCTGTTTCTTTTTAGATACTTCATATTCACATGCATCCAAGTCACAAATTTCATTCTGTGCTATAGCCAGTCAACTGATAATGCCTTAAAACAAATTCATCATCTCTGAGAGTCTACATTTTATTTCGAGCTTTTGCATCTTTCTCTATTCATAGTTTCCATCTCAATGCTGAAATTCTATCTCCATTCGTGCATGTTACTCACCTTTTCCACTAGATCTTTTAAAATATTTATCATAGTTACTTTAAAGTCCCTGTTTGATAATTCCTTCATCTAGGCCATCTCTGGGATTGGTTCTATAGTCTTTATTTCTTGAGAAAGTTTCCTATTTTCTTCCTTTTTTGGAAGTCTTTTGTTTTGTTTGTTTATGTAATTTCCGTTTGAATACAAGTTACTATATGTGAAAGAACAGAAACTGAGGTAAATTATATCAATGTCCAAAACTGGGACATTCTATTAGGCCATTAGTATTTGGTTTGGGGTCAGTCCACTGTGAGATTGATCTGGAGCTGAATTTTGTTGTTGCTTTAGTTCTATTCAGTTCACAATAGGCTTCACCGTACTTAAGAGCAGTATTACAGCTTTCTCTTTAGCAGGGCTTTCAATCTGTGTACCTGGATCCTTTGTTTCTGTTCTCCTTCCTTAACCCCGGGCTTTAGCAGGCTCTAAACTGGAACCCTGACAGATGGGGGTGTTCTCTCTTTATTCTCTTGCCCATCACAGCAGTAGAGGGCCACTGGCTGGTACTCAGTGTACTCCAGGTCCTTAGCGCCTGTGGGGTTTCTCCGGGTTATTATGCCCGCCCTCCCCACGCTATGCACCTAGGATCGAGGAGCGGGCGATGCCTCCCTCGGCTTTCCTGCCCCGCCTCCAGTGGCAGATGACCACTGTCTCCTACTCATTGTAAAGCCTAGAGTATGAGAAGAGTTCTAATTCCTACTTTCTGAGTTTTGTTTACCATGATATCTTAGATCTGTGCTTGAGTACCATTGTTGCAGAAGTAATAGCACCCAACATAATGTTCGTAAAAATCCACCAACCACATAATATTCCAAAATTCTGTGCATGCTTG
Organism: Leucopleurus acutus; assembly: GCF_964270905.1. Lineage (NCBI taxonomy): Eukaryota > Metazoa > Chordata > Mammalia > Artiodactyla > Delphinidae > Leucopleurus > Leucopleurus acutus. The sequence goes on along the minus strand of NC_139148.1, from coordinate 118,879,655 downwards.
ACTATGCGATAATTATGCATATGGCCTGGTTAAACCCATTCTCCAATTTGGAGGTCAGAGTTTGTTCATGGTAAATTTTCCACGAGTGCTCTCTGTAGGGTCAAGGGGCTATGGCTCATTGGCAACGAGAGAAGGGAAAAATGTTATCTCTTGTCTACCCATATTTAAATGCTAGATAAGAGAGTGACTTCCCTCTGAAACTTTGCATATCCTGGAGTTATAATCCACAGAGCCAAAACAGGAAAGCTACACAAAATGTATCAGCTTAGAGTATAAGCAAATAAGCTATTGCATGATGAATTATGATTCATAAAAGGCTTTTATTTAATATAAATGTGTTCATCTTTTACTGCTTATAAGGTTCCTCAACAGTATGAATTCACACATTTTTCTTCAGTTTTTGCTAACTGCAGCTTTGGGAAAGATAATATAATATTAAAATACTGGGCGAGTGAAAGTCACTCACTGTTCTATTTAAAATATAAGTTTTTCAGTCTGTCTTCTTTTTCATATTGAGTGTTATGACCTTCTTGAACTTGGGAGGCTTTTTTTACACAAAATTGAAATAAGGAGTTACATAAAAGTAATGTCCAGTGGGAGAAGCATGAACACTGCAGAGCTGATACATTTTTCCAGCCCTTTGTTGTTCACTGTGATGCCTTTTGGAGCATTCTTTGTAGGCCATGGTTCCAAGCATCTAAGGACAAGGAATATTAATCATTGGCTCTGTCTCACATTTTACTAGATATGTTTTCCTAGTAGATCACGAAAATGTGTTGGCTTCTTTGATAGCCTGTGTGCTTCCAGAGTACATCTAGAAGAACGGTTCTGCCATAGAATTAAATCGGGTGAATTTGTTCCACGGTGATTTCTTCCAGGCATCTCATTGTATTTCATCATGTAAAAAGTGATGTGATTATGGGCTTTAGTCAGAATGTTATTTTGTTCCCTTAAGATTCATTCTCAGGAAGGTTGAGCAAATTTGAATTTCATATGAAAGCTTTCTTTATGTGCTTCAGCAACGCTTTCCCTTTATAGAAGAGAAAATCTTCTTGTTGGAGAGATCTACAGATCTCCTCAGTGCCTGTGGGACCTGGGCCAGCAGCAGGGGCCCTTCACCCAAGGCTACTGCTTCCTGACCCTCAATAATGGGCCCGCTCTGCAGATTTCCCAGAGAGAACGCTGGTGTTGCAGTTATCCAGCCCCTCCAGAAATTTGTCACTGAGCAAAATGTACCTTCATCTCCCACTAGAAAGACTCTGAGTTTAAGAAAAGAAAAAAAAACTAAGCTAAAAAACAGGAATTTCATTCTTGCTAAGAGACAGTGCAGTAGAGTGGGCAGAACACGGGTTAAAGAGACAGCCTCTAGCCCTCCGTCGCTCTGTGATGTTGGGCAAGTTACTTAGGCTTTCTCAGCATCACTGTCCATGTCTGTTAAAAACTGAGGTAAGCGTAATACCTTCCTTGCAGGGTTACCATAAGGGTTAGAGATAAGGTTTGTAATGAGTGTAGCACTCAGTGGGCACTTAATAGATATGAGCTATTATTATGGCAGCAAAGCATAGGGTTAAAAGCAGGGACTCTGGAACCAGACTGTTAAGGTCCAAATCCTGCCTCTGATATATACTAGCTGCCACTTAGGCAAGTTGCTTTACCTCCTCATACCTCAGTTTTATCATCCCCCAAATTATGGAGAATAATAGTACCCACCTCTTCAGTAGGATAAAATTAACTAATACATATAATGGACCGGTGTCTGGCCCATACAGTAGGTACGATGTAAGTATTTGCTATTATTCTCTTCCATTCCAGACAGTTCAGACCAGGGCGGGCTCAGGAGATGGGATCCCATTGGAGGTCTCAACTGAATATTAGTCACTTCTGTTGGTCTGTACTAGATGGAAGGTTCTGGCTGTTTTTGTCAAGATATCTGTGCAGATAAAGTTGGCTTTAATAAGATGTGTCAACAAGAAGAATAACAGAAGCAGCAAGTACAATTTATTGTGTATATACTATATGCCAAATACACGCTAAGCTCTTTACCAATATTAATCCATTGAGCTCTCACAATTACCCTAGGAGATAGGTACTGTAGTTATTTTCATCTTACAGCTGAAGAAACTGAGGAACAGAGAGATTAATTGGTGTTCTAAGGTCACACAGCTCCCGTGGTATGGACTCAAAAATCACACCTAAGTTTTCTAGTGGCAGAGTTTGTGCTCTTAACCACTCTGCCATATGGCCCACTATCTTCTGTATTAAGTGGAGAACCTGCCCTGGGGCTTCAGGCTTCCTGTGCTTCATGTCTTTTTCAATTTGATGAAGCAAGTGAATATGATGGACAAATAATTCTATGGCTATGTGATAAACTCCCATGACCATTGTTCTTCTGATTAGTGGTGGGTTAATTAAATTCAAAGAGGTTTTGTGTACATAGGCCTCTTATTTTCTAGATGAGGAAACATCTAGACAGAGTGCAGACAGTTTTCCAAAAGTCTCAAGACAAGTTATGAAGAGAACTGAGACTCAGGCCCAGGATTCTTCTTTCCATCATTCCATCAAGCCTGTAGTTCGAAAAGTGGAAATGACAGTTGACCTTGGACACAACTGAATACTATTTCTAATTATCATGTGCAAACCCGTAACAAAAGTTGCCTCAATACAACGCCTAGTCCTTGCTTTTGCAAATGCTAAGTCATGCTTTGTCCATTACCAATAATGTCAGTATTTTTGCAGGGAGGAGAAAAGGAACTTCAAGCTTCCCGGGCACGTAAAAGGAAATGTCAGTGGAAATGCATGCCAAAACAAATATCCTTAGTTAGGAAAGAAGCTATTATATTATCAATACTCTTTGCCTTCAGTGGCATTTCCTCTGCTGCAGTCACAAACACCATCTGCAGCCGGCTCCTCTGAAGAGGGAAAAACTTGAAATGCGTAATGTCTGGTGCTTGCTAGCTGAGAAATCTCCCAGTACAGCTTAGGAAGAACAAGAGTGCAGTTTCTGATTCAATGAGACAGAAAGGAGCTGTCCTAGGCCTGTGTCAACTCCTCGTGCTCTGGGTGTTAGATTCGGCGAGCTGTATCCCCTGGTAAATAACCATACCATGGGCTTCACTAGTCTTTACTTGGTGCTTTTCTGTTAGCAGTGACAGAGGGCGTGCGTGCCTTTCCCTACAAACTCAGCGGCTTTCTTCTCGCTGCCCTGTTGGTACAGCATCATTTGTGTACTCAAGATGGTCCCCTTAACTCAGGAAATTATAAAATTGGGAAAAAAAAGTGAAAAAATAGGTCTCATTTTAGACACACCTTTTCCATCCCCATCAAATCCGATTACTTATTTCCCCATAGTTCAGGTTACATAGAAACTCTATTCAGACTAGAAGGCCCGTGAAATGTTTTCCAAATCAAGGTGAGAAACAAAACAGACCACAACTTGTAAAACATATTGATCTATGACTCAAAAACTAGATCAATTGAAGCAAGCCATGATGAACAAGACAAATGAAACTCAAACTGTTTCTTCATAAACTTAAAATTTTTTGAATAATTTTAGATTTACAGAAAAGTTGCAAAGATGATACAGAGAGTTCCCACTTACCCTTCATCCAATTTTCCCTAATGTTAACATCTTAAATTACTATGGTACATCTATGAAAACTAAGAAACCAACACTGGTACATTACTATCAAATAAACCCCAGATTTTATTCAGATTTCACCAGTTTCTCCACTAATACCCTTGTTCCCTTCCAGAGTCCCATCCAGGGTACCATATCTCATTTAATCGTCACATCTTCATCTCTTCTGGTCTGTGACAGCTTCTTTGTGTATTATTGTTTTTTAGCTTGGACTGTTCTAACAGTAAATCCACATTTACTCCTGTGATTCAAAGATAAGACCACTGACTATTCCAGCAACTCACCTAATTTACAAATTCTGATCTGGATTTGAAAGGACTGAGCTTAACAAAATTCTGCTTTAAAACCACCTTATGACCAATCCCAGCCTCTAGAATGCTCGAAGTATTCTCCACTAACTCTCCCTTTTGAGCCACTACTCAGGGGGTGCCTTTCTCACGCCCAGCATGTTTTTATGACCAGCGGGCTTCTCTGGTGGTCTTTTTGTGTTGGGCTTTGACAGTGGGATCCACAATGATTTGATTCAGTCGTTCACTAAATGCTAGAATCCTCTCTACAACATCTGATAAGAGTTTACCAGGCCTGTGTGAACCCCGCAGCCCCTATATGAACAGTTCCAATGACAGGACGCTGATTACCTCCCGAGAGAATCCATTCTATCCGTTTTTGGACAGCCCCTATTGTTAGAAATGGCATTGTCAAAGTGAGCCCTGATCTATTTCCTTGCAGTTTCTTTTCATTGACCCTATTGCTATCTTGTAGAGAATCAAGTTATTGGATGGCAAGTAAGCTCCATCTCCAGTCCCACTCACTCCAGGGGCGTGGAGGGAGTCAGACACTTGGGTGGTCCAGCTTTGTTAAGATAGTATCACTTGGTGGGTGTCTGAATTGGGGCATGTGACTCAGCTGCTCTGGGCCTCATTGGATTATTGTGAAAATGAAATGAAGTAACAGATATGACAGCACCTGGCGCATTGCCAGGCACAGAGAAGACTCTTAATACATGAGACTTGGTCAGGATGAGCAACTCCTGAATACTCAGAATGAAAAGTACCATTTATGTTGTATTATATTACTGTATTCTTTGCTCTTCCTCACAGCGGTGAATTCTAACTTTCCCTTCGTATTAACAAACTTCCTTAAAGACTTACTTTTATTTTTCTGTTGACTTTTTTTTCCTCGAGGTTTAATTAAGCTGTTACTGAACAGAACTCAAGTGTTAAATAACCTGAGAGGATCAGTTCCTACCATTCTTGAATCCCATATATTGCCAACGTGTGAGATTAGTCATGGTAGTGGATGGGAGAATTTGGAAGGGATTAGCAAATACCCCTGCTAATCAACAAAATATGCAAATGAGGGCCCCTCTTGTGGCATTGATCTCAGTCTCCATGGCAACACCAGGGTTAGCTGTGTACAGGGGAAAAAGTGATTTCAAAGCTGCGAAGTATGATAGAAATCACTGCAATGGGCATCAAGGCGGAAAAAAAACCCACAAGAAACCCTGAAACATATTTCCACTTCTTGAAGAAATTCATACAACTTCCTATAGGTTTTTACTTCCCTGAGCCTCTACTACTGGAATGTTAATTGACAATGATATAAACAGAAAACAGCAACAAGGAGTAGAAAAAGTCAGAAGTGATCCATGAAATCTGTAATCCATCTGTTTGACCAAACAACTATAAATTAAGATTATTTGGGGCTTCCCTGGTGGCGCAGTGGTTAAGAATCCGCCTGCCGATGCAGGGGACACGGGTTCGAGCCCTGGTCCGGGAAGATCCCACATGCCTCAGAGCAACTAGCCGGCGAGCCACAACTACTGAGCCCGCGTGCCACAACTACTGAAGCCTGTGCGCCTAGAGCCCGTGCTCTGCAACAAGAGAAGCCACCACAATGAGAAGCCCGCGCACCGCAACGAAGACCCAACGCAGACAAAAATAAATAAATAAATTTTTTTAAAAAAGAGAAAAGAATCAAAAGAAAAGAAAAGAAAAATTAAAGAAAAAAAGATGATTTGCACATCTGAGTGTAGCAGGATTTGTCTGGGTTAGGAACCCAGTTCCAGCAGTCACTAGCTTAGCCAAAACTTTAACCTCATTGTACCTCATTGTTCTCTTTTGTAACATGGGGATAATAATCGTTCCCACCTCATAGGGTTGCTGTGATCGTTGAGTAAGTCAACACGCGTAAAGGGTTCAGAACAGAGCCTGGTCCAGAGTAAAAGCTCCAAAACATGCTAGCTTCTATTGTCACTCCTCCTCATCATTATTATTCCTGCTGGTTGGTCGTGGTTCTGGAATAGAGACTACCTTTCAATTGTATACACTGTGAAGAAAACACAGGGCGGGAAAGGTTATATTTTCCATTTTCTAATTTTGTTTGTGCTGAAAAAGACTTGGAAATGTCAGCCCTGGAGAGGTTTTATAGGTATTATCATTTTCAATTTCAATAAAACACTTAGGAAAATGGTAACTGTGATTCTGGTTGAGGCATGGGATCCAAGTAAAGCCACATCATTGTTTAAACTCTCATCAAAATCTAGGAGCAGGCGGATGACTGTAAGGTGGGATGTGATCAGAATTGAATTCATTTACCTCAGAAACCGAGTCACCTCTTGATCTAATTAATTTTAATATATATATTTAATATGTATATGTATTAAATATATTTATTAATTATATATTAATCTCTCCCTCTCTCTCTCTCTCTCCCTCTCTCTCTCTCTCTCTCTTTCTCTCTGAAAAACAAACCCAAGCCCCTGTACCCTCGTGGGCCAGTTTTCTTTGTGGTCTCAGCTCATTTCACCATGCCTCTGTCTGTTGGTTGATGAGGTTTCTAGTCCAAGCAGGATAGCTACAGTAATTCAAGTTTGGATTTAACTGTCAGTGCTTGCATTTGAGGGGATATTATTGCTTTGTGAGGTCAAAATTGTTGCTCCTTTTTTCTTTTCTTTTTTTTTTTTAAATGCAAACAGAACTCCTGCCGCTCACTGCCCAGTGGTTGAAACCCACTGGGTTTCCTAAACCCAGTGGCTTTAGGAGTCACAACCTAATGGAGCTGAAAGGGAAGGAGCCTAGGACTCAGAAACCTGAGGTTTGAAAGCCTGCTGGCCTCTGCTACCCTTTGACTTCTTTCTTCACTCCGCTGCCCTCTGTTTCCCTGCATACCTTTTTGTAAGCAACTACACTGCCTCCTTGGAATGAGGCAGGGCCTCAACTGATCAATCAATAAATTAGGTGTGTGATGGTAGGCAAACCATGACCTCTTGGTGAGAAACAGTTTTCTGGTCTGTAAAATGGAGCCAACTGAAATCTCCTCTGGCTTCGTCACCAGTTCTCAAGCATAGCAAATCAGACAATGGTTGTAAAAGGGCTCTGTCAGACCTTAACGTGTTGTATACTTCTGAAGAATTATTTTAATATGAAATATGGGCCAACCTAGTTACCAACGTGATTTAACTTCTTTCCCTTTCACAAGGATCCAGTCATTCCTGGCTTATAGTTGGATGCCTGAACTATATAGTTCTTCTGTCTATGTGAAAACATGGCTACCTTCTAACATGCATTTGTAGGTGAACCTACTCTTATCAAAATAGACCCGTCCTGCATTTCAGTTTTCCAGATGCCTCCTTTATAAACAGAGAAAGGGACAGTTAGCTAATTCATTTAGCCAAGAAACAGTCATGTTATTGAGTCCCTACTCTTTGTAGCTGTGGGCATCCAGAAATGAGGGCTCTGTCCCTGCCGTGGGAGCTCACTGTTTGGTGGGCGTGACAGACAGGTCGACGGAAAATGAACACTGTAAATGCCATCATAGCTATGGAGCAGAGAAGAAGAAACTGTCTTTACAGGGGGATTGTTGAGGAAGGTTTCCCAGGGGAGATCACGCCTGAAATAAATCTTAAAGCATTTGCTAGTGAGAGGGAAGAGAATTTTCAAAGCTGTAGCAGTTGGAGTGGCTGAAGGGCTGGAAGGGGTGTCTTGAGGAAGGGAAGTCCTTTGGTACGGCTGAAATACAATGTGGCTGAGAAAGGAAGGAGGCGTGACAAGGAAGTCTGGGGCCTCATAATGGAAGGCTTGGCAGTGGAGAGCCGCCGAGAGTTGTTAACAGGGCGTGCCTGATCGGATTTGTCTGCTAACATTGGAGCAGTGAGCAGAGAGGAGGCCATGGGGAAATTCAGGCGAGAAATAAAACTGGAATAGGCGAAAGTCTTAACGATAGGGATTTACAGAAGACAGTAAGAATACAGAACCTGCAGTACTTGGTTACTCCTTGGAAGTGAGGTGGGAAAGCAAAGGACACAGGATCATACCTAAGTTCCTGGCTTGACTGAGATGGTGGATGAATCCAGAAAGGCGTAGGCTACGAGAAACACGTGTAATAGCCACATGGAATAAGAGAGGAGGAAACAGTTTGGGGAGATGAGTTCAATTTCAGATTTGTTTAGTTCGAGGTCCTGGATGGCATTTGGGTAGAACTATCCATGTGTAGAGCTCAGAGGAGCTGTCTGAGCTGATGAAAGTGTAGGGGAGGACAAAGTTTGCCTCAACCCTTTTGGGTTTCAGACCCAGCCTCAACCCTGGCTGGGTCTGAACAGCACACAAAGACAAATTAACCAGAGAAAAACATACAAAATTACTTAGCGTCAGGTTTACGTGACATAAGAGTCTTCATAAGGAAATGCAGACCAGAAGGAACAATTAGACCTGAGTATTTTTATGCTAGTTTTGATGAAGAACGGGCAGTCATGTAGAAATATAATAGGCCAAGGAGTATGAGGTAAGTGTAGTAAACTGGGGGAAACTCAGCAAGGCCTTTGGAGATAATGATGCTCCTTTCCCCTGGGTACGAGAAGGGCACTTCTCACATGAGGGTTTTGTTTTTTTTTTTTTTGCGGTACGCGGACCTCTCACTGCTGTGGCCTCTCCCGCTGCGGAGCACAGGCTCCGGACGCGCAGGCTCAGCGGCCACGGCTCACGGGCCCAGCCGCTCCGCGGCACGTGGGATCTCCCCGGACAGGGGCACGAACCCGTGTCCCCTGCATCGGCAGGCGGACTCTCAACCACTGCGCCACCAGGGAAGCCCACACATGAGGGTTTTTATGACGTGTGTCTGGGGAGAAGGGAGGATGGAAGGTGAGAGTGACTTTCCTGCTTTTGCTGTTTTCTCAAACTCCTTCAGCTTAACATTTTCAATGTGCCATATTTAGGGGCATGATGTCCTGAACTCCATCAAAAATGATGGATATTTCTGGAGTTGTTACAGTAGAAAAGGTAGTTATTTCCTACACTATTCATGAGGCTGGGTCCCTATCATATATTAAGAGTCAGCTAGGTGTCATCTCCTTTTAGAGTCCTTCCCTGACTTTCCAATCTCAATTAGTTTCTTTGGTACTGCTCTCAACTAGCATTCTGTTCTTTTGTTTTATAGCAGCAATCACAATTTATAACTACTTATTTATGTTTAAGAGTTCACTCTTTGGCTCTTCATGGGACTCTCATGTCCATGTGAGCCCGATCCCATCTGCCTTGTTCACTGCTGTGTACCTACAGCTCAGCCCGGCACATAGTAAGTACTCCAAGAACACTCGTTGAGTGGATGAATGAAGAGTAAATACCTACAAAGAGAAGAATGAGGGAGAAATTACACAGCTTAAGACAGAATCCTAAGGAACTCAAATGGTCAGTAACAGGAAAAGGAGACTGAGAAGGAGTAGTGAAATATAGGTAGGAGGAAAACCAGGAGAACAGAACCTCGAGAAGCCTATGGAAGAATGTCAAGAAGAGAATGGTCAGTGGCATCCAATGCTGCTGAAGGGTTGTGTAAAGTAATGACTGAGAAGCAGTCATTGCAAGTAACAATAAGAAGGTTATTGATGATCTTAGTATAAGCAATTTTAGTGTTAATGGTGGAAATAAAGTTTGAATCAGGACTTCTAGTCAATATGTTGAACTAAGGTCTTGCAGAAGCCCCTATCCTTCCATAAAAACATAGAAAGAGTGGATAAAACAGAAGCATGTCTTTGACAATATGAAAGAAAATTCAAAATCTAAAAAGAAAACTTTCCAGGTGACAGAAACAAGGCAGCAATTCAAAGCCAAAGCAAAGTGCAACCGTTAAAGCTACATGGCCATCAAGAGTACTAGACTTGGATATATATCTTGGGGCTTAAGGTGAAGCCACAGCCCTGATGCAGAGCCTCGAACTTCCTGCATAAAGCTAGGAGCCAGAAGTCCTGTCCAGCTCGTGATAAATCAGGACTCAAGGCCTGGGGATGCAGCATATAGGTGGAGTGTCCATTCTGGGCCTAGAGTGTAAGAAATCAAAGCCCCACGTCTTAACTGATACTAAAAAGCTGGGAAATTAAAATTTAAAAATGGACTTTGATCCAGTGAAACTCAGAGAGTACTGGCAGAGAAAGAACACAGAATTGTAGAGATGGATAAGTCTGCTATGCAGGGTTCACATAGGACTTCTACAGAAAAGAACTCTCCTGCTGAAGGTGAGCCCACAGTCAAATTTCCAGAGCAAGAAGGGAAATAAGACACTGCAGGGGTAGTCAGAAGTGACAATAAACAGGGTGATCTATATTCCAGAAAAGCTGTGTAATAAGGCAATATGAAAGAGACTTTAACATAAGCATCTCCAAAATGTTCCATAGGATAAAGGAAGGAATAGAATCCATAAGGTATAAACAGCATGCTGTGAAAAAAATAGCAGACATATTAGAAAAGATGAAACAGACATTATAAAAAGTATATATGTGTGTGTATATATGTATACACATGCATGTATGTATATACATATATAATTTTTAATATGCTATATGTAATTTATATTATGTAATGTATAATACAGTATTTGTGGGTGCATCAGTGGAATAAAAACAAAATCAAGCAATAGACTAAATCCAACTAGAGAGGGAATCGGTGAAGCACCCCGATTCTACAAAGTTAAAGAGATGGGACTAGGAAAGAGAAGTAAGAAAGAATGGAGGAGAGAATGACGTCTCACTTACACCTAATAGAAGCTTCAGAAGAAGAATAGAGACTTAAGGGGAAGCAGTAGATGAAGAGTTGATGGCTAAATTTCCAGAATTGAAGCAAAACAATTGAACAATTGAAGGAGCATAAGAAGAGGAATGCAGTGAGTAGGAATATTTTTGATGTTTTAAATATATTCAAAGGTCAACCAAATACTAGTTGTCCCTCTCTAAAAGGGATATTGAAACCTATAGGGAGGAATCGCCAGGAATATATACACACAGACACACACATAATATATGATAAAATTAGAGTGAATGGTGAATATGAAGAAGGGAAGTGGGGTATTTGTTGCTGCGCGCAGGCTCTCTCTAGTTGCGGCGAGCAGGGGCTACTCTTCGTTGTGGTGCGCGGGCTTCTCTTGTTGCGGAGCACAGGCTCTAGGCGCGCAGGCTTCAGTAGTTGCAGCACGCGGGCTCCAGAGTGCAGGCAGGCTCAGTAGTTGTGGCGCACGGGCTTAGTTGCTCCGCGGCATGTGGGATCTTCCCGGACCGGGGTACGAACCCATGTCCCCTGCATCGGCAGGCGGACTCTCAACCACTGCGCCACCAAGGAAGCCCTCCCCATAATCTTTAATTCATTTTTTAGCTTAAAGTTTTATCATCATCATCATAAAATTATTTAATAACTGCCCACACGCAAATCTCTGGTTGCTAAGCTCACCCCAGTTATTGCAGGAGGAGAATGCATGACTCACTGTGGCATACATGCCAATTTAATTTTCATTTTGATTGGCATCTTTCCAAAAGGATTACTTCTACTAAACCCTCAGCTGATGGCAGTTGTAAATCGATAAACTACTGTACACTTGAACATCACCATTGACAATATTGTGCGGAACGCGATCAGTGAGTGGGGAAGGGAAGACAGTTGGTTTACAAGCAAGAAATAAACAACTCACAAACGTGCATCAGAGCCTCCACCTAGCACATTTTATTTCTCCCAGTCCCCAGAATGCTTCACGACCATACCTGTAATCAATATTTCACAGAAAAGTACACTCCTGGAGAATGGTTACAATAGGGGATCAACTTGTTGCCAAGTGATTCGAAGTGTAGGGGCATCATAATCCAAGATTGTGTAAATCCTCTCACCTGAGGTGAAGTAACATAGCCTGGTAAGAACTCAGCACCAGAAGTCAGTTTAACCCAGGTTTGAAGTCTGGCTTTACCCGGTTTCATTCCCCGACTTCCTAGCTCTTTCTCATCCTCCAAAATCCATCTTTAGTGGGATGGTTTTGTGTGTGTGTGTGTGTGTGTGTGTGTGTGTGTGTGTGTGTGTGTGTGTGTGTGTTTTCTGAAGCTGACGACTTCTGCCCACAGTTAGCTGTGCCTCCTTTTGCATGCTCCCAGCACTTTGGACATTGGTACCACTCTTACTGTGCTTCATCACATTTGGTTTTAGTCATTTTATTTACTTCTCTTTCTCCTCCACTTGAGGCCAGGGACAGTCACTGGAGAGGCAGTAGAGCAGTTTTAAGAACATGGGATGTAAGTCAGAATGCATGGATTTGAATCCTCCACTTCTTACCTGAATGAACTCATTAACCTCTTTTTGCCTCAGCTTCTTCATCTGTAGAATGGGGATAAGCCCATAAGGTGGTTGTTAAGTATTAAGTGAGTCAATAAGGGTAAGGTACTTAGAAGAGTGCCAGGGATATAGTTAGTGCTCGATAAACCCATTGTAGCTATTCGTACCTTTGCGTCTTTCAAGGTACCTTTGCACCCCTTCGGGGTGTAGCTTGGTACATGGCAAATGGTTCTCAGTCGATTTTAAATGAATGAATGAACAGTTTGGCCCAGGACAAATTCATTTAACTTCTCTTGCCTCAGATCTCTTCTCTAAAATGAGGTTGTTAATTGAGCATCAAGGCCCCTGTTATGAAATCAGCTTCTCAAATTGCTTGAGGTCTTCAGTGGTTACAGGAGAAGTTAGTAAATAGTTTCAATCTGTTGATTATACTTTTAACTGTTTGTCAGAAGGGAAAAGTTAGAGCAAATTAGTTAGAATGGATGCTGGAGAAACCCGATTGCAAAAGAATAGTCATGGGCGTCAGAGCGTGGAAGTGAATACATTGTGTGTAATATTTTTCTCTCTTTGGGCTGAACTCGAGCTTCCTGTAGCTGGAAGCAGATGGCACAAAAGTGCTTACAGTGTGGAAAGCCAGTTTTCCCTGTATGAAAAGAACTGAGAGAATTGGGAGTAGCTTTCACTTCTTGTCTCCACTAAGTAGGGGTGAAGAAAAAGTCCGGGGAATGTCTTTTGGGTCTCATAGCATCCCCAAACCCCAGATTACCTGAGTCAGACCAGGCCCTGGTGTCAAAGTACTCCCTGGGCTGAGAAACCCAGAGTAGCATTAAGCAGTGATTTATAATCGTTGAATTTTAGTGAGAAAGGTAGTGAAGTTTCCTTTAAATATCACTCTAAGAAGTTATGAACTGTGCTAATAAATATGCAGAGGTCATATCTATTCTTGTTTGTTTCACAATTCACTTTTGTTTTTTTTTTAAAAAGAAAAAACATAACTGAGTTGAAAAGCATGCCATATTCCATCTTCTTCTGTTAACCAAGCCAAGAGATAGCCATATCCGAGCACCACTGTTTAGCGACCCAAATTCCGAACCCGGTGCCAAGAAGAAAAAGGGCTAGGGAGCTTTAGTTTAAATATGGGCACTGCCACCTACGTACAGGCCAGGAAACCATAGATATATCGCTTAGTCTCTCTAGACTGCCCTCTCCTCTTCTATAAAATGGCAATAATGACAACACCTACCTTACAGGTGTTGTAAGGTTTAAGTTGCTTATCCAATTATAACCACAGTATTTATCGAGTGTTATCACCATTTGAAGCCCCAGTTTGGGCAAAAAACAACAACAACAACAACAACAAAAACCCAAACCGAAAAACAAATGAACAACAACTAAAGCAGAGTGGAGAGTTTAAAAATCCTCTAGGGCATCTGCACAGTTCTCAGGGGGATCATCGACCTGGCCTTTGACCCCTCCTTAGAATCTGGAGGATACCATCTTCTCCAAATTCGGCAGGTTCTGCTGCCCAAATTCTGACTGCTGTCTGAAAAGAGATGTGTTAAGACTTAATCCTGAGAGAGCACTGAAGTAGTTTCCCATACCTCTCTGCTCCTTTCAAAGATGGCAACCCTTGACAGGAAGTTGATGGAAACAGTACCATTGGCAAATAGGAAATCAATCCAGAGTTCCTTATACTGCTTGTGAATCCCGCCCCCCTCTGCTGAGTAACCGTGAACATTAGATCATTTGTAAACACTGCATTCCCTTCCACACATCTTGAGTTTAGGTCACCTTCCTCCAGAAATCCTATTTCCTGAAACAGCTTAGATCCAGAAAAATGACTGTCTGCTTCTGCCTCAAATCCTCCATTCTTTTCTGCCCCTAGCTTTTCATTTAGATCACTTAGTTCACTGGGCAAGAAATGAACCCAGTGTTACAGATGTTTTGCCTCTGAGTTTTGCGCATTTCTCATCTGCCATAAGTGTTTCATCATAGAAACACCTCATTTATGTTTGTTAGCCACCAGTCACCTCATAAAATAACAACTGTTCCTTCAAGGTCTTCAGGTATTATTGAATAAAACTAAATCGATCTCAGAGAAGCTGGTGCTTTTGCTGGCTCTGCATGCTCCGTCACCACTGGGGCAAACCATGTAGTAGAGAATAAATGTGTTGTATGTACAAAGTATTACCCACACGTTAAACGAGAGAAACTTTAGAAAATGGGTGCGACTGCCTTGACCCACATGTTCCAAGTTCACCCAATATGATCTTCCAAAGGCAAAGGCACTAGTTATCTCCATGCCCCATCAGACAGGACCTTACGCTTTCTCAGTAATGGTGTTGCTACCCTTTTCCTCGTGACCCCTCCTTGGTTGCAGGTCATGGGTATGTGAATAGTAGTGTCGTTTTAATGACAGAATGAGAGCCTTGAGTCCACATATCCACCAAGGTAGATAAGGTTTCTGTTGTAGTCACGAAAGCTTCTATAGGAAAATCAGCAATCAGCTACGGTAGTTGACAACCCCTGCTGAAAAGATGTTTTCCTTGTACAAAACTTCAATCCCCACATCTTGAAGCTTAAGCTCATTTTCTTGTGATCCTTCCTCTCTCCGAATGACCAAGGGAGAAACTTCCACCCCAGCAATCGGATATTTTTCTCCAGGTTTTCTTTTGCTTTCTTTCTTTTTTTTAAACATCTTTATTGCAGTATAATTGCTTTACAATGGTGTGTTAGTCTCTGCTTTATAACACAGTGAATCAGCTATATGTATACATATATCCCCATATCTCCTCACTCTTGCATCGCCCTCCCACCCTCCCTATCCCACCCCTCTAGGTGGTCACAAAGCACCCAGCTGATCTCCCTGTGCTATGCGGCTGCTTCCCACTAGCTATCTATTTTACATTTGGTAGTGTATATATATCCATGCCACTCTCTCACTTCGTCCCAGCTTACCCTTCCCCCTTCCCATATCCTAAAGTCCATTCTCTACGTCTGCGTCTTTATTCCTGTCCTGCCCCTAGGTTCTTCAGAACACTTTTTTTTCTTAGATTCCACATATATGTGTTAGCATACGGTATTTGTCTCTCTCTTTCTGACTTACCTCACTCTGTATGACAGACTCTAGGTCCATCCAGCTCACTACAAATAACTCAATTTCGTTTCTTTTTATGGCTGAGTAATATTCCATTGTATATATGTGCCACTTCTTCTTTATCCATTCATCCAGTGATGGACACTTAGGTTGCTTCCATGTCCTCTCCAGGTTTTCTTGATTAAAGTGACCAAGCAGGTAATCAGGGACCTTGAACTCTTGATGTTGCAGCTGCTATGGCTAATTAAAATGGCAAGGAGCTGAATTCATAGATATGATTAATAGCATCAGGGTGCTTTATGGTTTTAATGTTCATAAATTATGACTGCACAATGAAATTTTTATATGGGTTATAGGATTTTTCCTCTTAAGGATCAGAATTAATTAGTGTGTTCCCAATTGATTTTATTTATTTATCTATCTATTTATTTATTTATTTGATTTAAATATAAACCAGAGGTGGCTTCAGTACATTCTACAGCTTAAGTATTTAGAGAATGATCTCAGAAAGGGGACATAATGAAGACCAACCCCACTATTCTAGAGCAGTGCAAGCCTAGGGTTCCCTGGCTTTTCATTCCGAATGCGAATCAGGAGAGAGCCAATCAATTGCTAAAAAAATTGATTCTGGGGATCTTTGTTTCTGAAGCATAATTCCCCTAAATGATCTGACTAGGAGAGACTCTTTGCCAGCTAATACATTTGTCAGGTTATGTTACAGAATACAGTAGTCATTCTTTCTGTCTCCAGAATTCCAGTGTGACATTGACGAGATTTCCTTAAATTTCATTTTTCTTCCTGGTTGGAGTTAAGTGGCCGGAGCCTTTGCTAATGGCGTTTCTCTAATCTCCTCATTTGTATTTCTATCCAGTCGTTTCTCTCAGCTTTTGGACATAATTAAATAGACGACAAAAGGTGGTACTTGCTGCCCAGCCTCTTCAATACCCCCTCTGCTGCCCTACTCAGTTACCAGCTGGATCCCAGTGCTGCTTGACCGTGGTGCACTTGAACCTGCCCCCCTTCCCTCCCTTTGAGCTCATCATCAGTCCTTGACCTGGTAACTAGCTGGTCACTGAGATGTTTTGATGGACTGTCAGTGAAGTTGGAGAGCCAACTGGCAAGTGGCTCTGAGTATGTTTATCTTCACTTCATGGAGGAAGGGTGTTTGAAATCTTTTCAGAAAGACAGCCAGTTCCTTCCTGCTCAGAAAGTACTGAGGCTGCTCCTGATGAGGCTGTCTGAATTCTCTCGTTTTTACTCATCACAGTCACATCTGTTTGGGTTTCTGCCTCTCTCCTGGAGATGCCTCTTGAGAGCAGGTCCCCCCAGCTTCTTTCCAGCTCCGCCAAGGCCTGCCAAGAGAGATTGGCAGACAACAATCGCATTCTCTGCTCTGATAGCTCACATAACTCTCCCTGAAAAGAATGCCAAAGCCTGCTTCTCAAGTGAACCCGTGAAGAATGGAGCCGAGGAGACTCGTATTTTTCTTGGGGATCCCATGTGGAGTTTATATTCTGATGCGGTGGGAAGAGAAAGGGCAGAGGGCAAGTGTGAGGAGGGCAAGGTGAAGAGGTAGGAGGAACAGGCAGAAAAATCATAGGCTCCCAGGGCCCAAAAGACTTTCCAGAACATCTCATCCAGAGGTCTTCAAATGTTTTGTTTTTAGTAGTGGAATCTTTTTATTTTTATCTTTTTCATAAGAAATCACACGATGAGTCCCAATATATAAAAGAGAGGAAAGAAGTGCTATGGTTGAAACACGGGTGAGGGAACTTACATCTGTGTACTCTTAGGGCTCTGCAGGATACGATTTGAAAGCCATTCATCAAGTCTCAAGGATGATTTTAAAGATGGGAAAACTTGGACCTCCCTGGTGGGCCAGTGGTTAAAACCCCATGCTCCCAATGCAGGGGGCGTTCGATCCCTGGTTGGGGACAAGATCCCACATGCCACAACTAAGAGCCTGCGTGCTGCAACTAAGAGATCCCACATGCCGCAACTAAGATCTGACCCAGCCAAATCAATAAATAAATATTTTTAAAAAATAAATAAAGGTGGGAAAGATGAAGCGCCAACAGGAGATACGACATGTCCAAGGTCACACAGCCAGTTAGTGGTAGAGACAGGATTCAAAGGTATGCCTCCTGTCTCCCAGGCTAGAACTCTCTGTGAGTTGACTTGGAGAAAGGAGCCAAGGATGCTTTCTTCCTGAATCCGATGGAGGAGAGAGCTTGGTGGTTAGGGCAGTGGGGAGCAAAGGTCTGGGAGGAGCTGCAGCGAGTAGGCCCACCTAGCATAGAGGAGTTGGGAGCCTTGGAGTTAAGCAGGGAGAATTGAAACTCTGGATCTGCAGGAGATCCAGGAAGTTCCCTAACAAGGGCGCAGGGGGAACTGGTAGGAGCAGAGCAAGACAGGAGCAAAAGACACTTTGGAAGTGTCAAAGGAATGTTCTTTATTCATCCTCCCACTGAAATGTCATGCTGCTGGCCTGGGGTGGCAGTAAGACAGCAAGGAAAGGCAAAATATGCTTCTCTAGGGTGGCCTGCGAGTCTTTCTTTCATTATTGCCTTCCCAAGATGAATGGGGATTTGGGACTTCCCAAATCCAGTGGTCCAGTGGTTAAGACTTTGCCTTCCAATGCAGGGGGTGCAGGTTCAATCCCTGATCAGGGAGCTAGGATCCCACATGCCTCGCGGCCATAAAACAGAAGCAGTATTGTAACAAATTCAATAAAGACTTTAAAAAATTGTCCACATCAAAAAAATCTTTTAGAAATAAAAAAGATGAATGGGGTTTTAGCACAGATCTGCTTTGAGGGTTTCAGAGTTATATTCACACTCTTCTCTGAGAGCACCTGAGAAATACACACGAGAGTTAGGAAAGGATGAAAATATCTGCTTCATTAGTGGTTAACGTGATTGTACAATATAGTTTGGACCCAAAGTCAAAATGGCTTTCATTCAGTCCCTCCCCGCCACCCCCTGCCCACCGTGATCCCTCTCCAGTGATAGACCTCTGTGAGTTCTCTCACTGAAGGAGACAGGAGAACACATGTGGTCTGTAGGCAGACACACCACAGAGAGTTAGCTGCCCCTATCTCCAGTCTCACCCATCACACGTCATTCGTTTTCCTGTCCATGGAGTTGAAAGACTAAAGGGGGGATATAAATAGGCAGAAGTACATTTTATGGGCTGACAGGGACATGGGACACAGAGTCTGGTTCCCCCATACCTCTCACTTTTCAAGAGACGTTAGAGCAAGGAAGATATCTATAAACACCCATAGAATCATTTGGTTATCAGCTTTGACCCAGTGGTTCCATGCTCATGGCATAGAGTTTAATTCTCTAATGTATTTTTTAAAAAAAAGCCTGAGGTGGTGGGTAGGGGTTAGTGACAGAGCTGGCGTATTTACATGTTTGTGTTTGTGACTTTGTAGTGACGTGCCCCTCCTCTTCATTATATGTTCCTGAAGTCTTCTTCGTGCCTGTCTACCTCAAATACCCACCTGAAAATACCTTGTGAATGGCATTTGGACAAGCAAACAATGAGTGCTCTCCCGGTGGAGAAGCGGAGGAAAGAGCCCGGGAAAGCCCTCCTCATTTTCTCAGTACCATTCCCTCATTCTTCCCAAGTTCTCTCCCTTGCCTGAATCAGAACTCTGTCTTTCTTTAGCTTTGTCATGCCTGCTTTGGTTCAAGGTCCCAAGAGAGAAGCAAGAGGAAAGAAAGAAAAAAAAAAAAAGGCCCTTGGAGTTGGTACTCAGCAGAAGGTAAAAACATGGCCAGTGAGTAGGAATCTCATAACTGTCCGTCCCACACCCCAAATATTTGGTCCTGGTCAGAGCTCCTTTTGACCCCTCTTTTGGTGAGATTATTTCCCTTCGTGGTACTTGGAATTCAAATCACATACACTCTGAGCCAGGGAACATCTTCCTACCCTTCAGAATCAGTATCGATCAGTCATTTGTCAATTATTTTCAATAAACTTTTATTGAGCATAAATCATGTGACAGGAACGGTGCCAGGAGATGGGAATATAGTGGTGACCAAGCCCCAGTCCCCATTTTTAAGGTGTTCAGAGTTCTGTGGGAGCAGACCAGGGTTTTTCCCCTGTGAATTCAGGTCTGAAGATACTTCGATGGGCTTGAGGTGCTAAAACTCTCCTACCTTGTCCTTCCTTTTCTTTTGGGAAAGTGCAAAGCACGAAGGAGCACTAGACTAACCTGCAGGGGATTTCAGACCATTCGGCATCATTCTCCTGCATCTATCCATTTCAGTCCCTGCACTTTCACCCCCGCCCACTTTAGCAGACACATAATCGTGCTTCTGACAGGGCAAGAGACACTTCAAGGTTGGAGAAAGGTGGAAGGGAGGTGGCAGCAGCCTCCCCGGTGGAGCAATGAAATTTACAGAAGGTTCAAGTGATTCAACTCTGATGGGCTAAGAAGCCTGAAAGATTTCAGTTTCTTAGTTGAGGTTCAGGCTAAAGAGCTCAGGAAAGGACCAGAGTCTAGGCATTTGGTTTTGCATCTGTATCAATTCTGAAAAGATCTGCAAAGGGGTGGAGGTCCAGTAAACAGCATAGTGGTAGCTCCACGTTGGAGCAGACTTACTATTGGGGGGCTTCCTTTCTGGCATCAGAAATCAAGTTAACGTAGTAAAACCATCATGTCTGTGTGAAGGGAGAGATGTGGACGGACTATTCTGTTTGTTACATTTGACCTCAAAATTCCTTCTTTCTTCTCCAGATTAAAATATAGAACAGGGAAGGGACAGAACTTGCGAACTGAGCAACAAGCCAGACTGGATTCCTGAAGTGAAGGGAGGCAGGCTGCCTGCGCTTGAGGGGGTGGGGAAAGTTAGGGTGTTGGAGACGCGCCAGAGCTTAAAGAGGCTCAGCCCTGCATTTCCCAGATACTGCTTGTGGCACACCACCCGAGCTCTTTGTTTGGATCCCAAAGCCGAACAGAATGACGAGGGGGCGCATTCTGTTTTGTGGAGAGGAAAAACGGGGTTCGGGCCGCACAGATTGGCCTGAAATGAAAAGTCAGCAAAAAGCACCGGGTGGCAGCGTGGCGTGCGGGCGCAGCTCTGCAGTGCCTTCTGCTGCTGCTGCCGCTGCTACTGCTGCTGCCGCGGCCGCGGGGGCTAAAGCAGTCTGCGAGCCCCGGCCTCCTTCCTCAATGGCTACAAGTGTCGCCATGCGAAAAACCTCAGCGAGTGTGTGTTTGGAGGGGAGTGGGTGTTGTGAGTCCGAGCCTGGGGCGGGGGCTCCAGCCCGGGCGTAACCTGGCCAGCTAAGAGTCACACACTAACGGAACATCCCGCTCCGCCGCCCCCATCGCCAAGCAACCCCCGGCTCCTCCAACCCAACCGCCTCATCCCAGTGCCTCCTCCATCACTGTTTCCTCCCTAAGCTCCTTCGGGGAAGAGGAGGGGAGAAGGGTTTGGGAGATTGAGCCCCTACAGGTGTTAGCCCGAGCGGCCCGCCGGGGACTTGGGGGGGTGGGGCGGGTGGGGGCGGCCCGCGGCCGGGAGCCAGCGGGCTGGGCTCCGGGAGGGAGGGGCCGCCGGGGGAGGGGGCCGCGGGAGGCCGTCGCGCTCTTCCGGAGGGTGCCTGCGGCGACGGAATTCCTATACTGAGTCTGTGCCGCGCCCAGAGCAGCAGCGGCGGTAGCGGCGGCAGCGGCGGCAGCGAAGATGCAAGGCCATTACCTGTTTGAGCCCCGTCGGAAAGCTGGCACAGGCCAACTTTTCCCGATCGGCAGGCCAAGAAGTTGCAAGGACTAGTCGGAGGCTCGGAGGGGCCAGGGCGAGGGCGCGCTCCCCCGCGCGCTTCCTCCATCCCCCCCCTCCCTGCTGCCGCCCGCGCTCCCGGCCTCTCTCCCGCCCGCGCTCCCTCCCTCCGCCTGCCTCCCTCCTCCGGCCCCCGCCGCGCGGCACCGGGCGGTGGGTGCCGCCAAACTCCGACCCGAGCCACTTGGACTCGCACAGTGTCCTCGGGGCGCAGGGGCCGAGCGCACGCACTCGCGCAGCTCTGCCTCCGCCTGGCAGTCTCGCCCGCGATCCCGGCCCGGGGCTGTGGCGTCGGCTCGGACCCAGGCAGCCGGCAGCCCGCGCGGGATCCGGACCACCGCCGGAGGAGCTCGGCCGGCATGCTGAGCCCCCTCCTCGGCTGAAGCCCGAGCGCGGAGCAGCCCGGGCGAGCGCCGGCTCCGGAGACGAAGGCGGCGGAGGCGCGAGACCGAGCGGACGAGCGGCGGAGGAGCGGGGGGAGGAGGCGAACCCGGAGAGGGGCCCGGAAAGAAGTGGTGGTGGTGGGCGTCGTGGCCATGGCGGCGGCTATCGCCAGCTCGCTCATCCGGCAGAAGCGACAAGCCCGGGAGCGTGAGAAATCGAACGCCTGCAAGTGTGTCAGCAGCCCCAGCAAAGGCAAGACCAGCTGCGACAAGAACAAGTTAAACGTCTTTTCCCGGGTCAAACTCTTCGGCTCCAAGAAGAGGCGCAGAAGGAGACCAGGTTGGAAGGGGCTCTTGGCTGGCTTTTTTGCCCCCCCGTACTTTACGGGTGTGGAGGGGGCTGGGGGGCGTGGATGGAAGCGGAGGTGAGTTTGTCGGCGGCCCATCTAGTGCGGATGTGGCCACCTAGCCGGTGTGCGTGCGTGGGAAGCGATCGCTTTCTCGCCTCCTTCGTAACAGTAACAGGCTTGCTGCATTGCAACTGCCGTGGGACAGGCGCAGAGCCTGGGGGCATGCCCTGCCCAGCGGGCGCGCATTCAGCTTCAGACAGGCCACATGTGTGCAAGCCCGTGGGCTCTGGGCAGGCGTGACCCAGACGTGGCTATCGCGTGAGTGGCGTGTTAATTGCAGGCGCGGAGCTGGGCAGACCCCTGCCCACCCCCCACCCCAGGAAACCCGGGGAATCCCTCCCTTGCCTTCACCCGCGAAGCTCTGACCCTTCCCCTCCAGCTTCCACCCCAAGGGCCGTGGGCTTCCGCTCTCTAGGCATTCTGTTTCTTTGATCACTTTTAAGCTTATCGGGACAGACTTGTGGTGCAGCTTTGAAATATTTGCTGGAGAGAAGGGGGTGGATTCCTAGAACCTGTGGCAAAGAGCTTAGTGATCTGGTTGAGACTAGTCAAACTGTGGTTACTTGCTACTAAAATGCAGGATTCAAGAGAGTTTAAACTCAGAGCCAGATCGTGGGTCCTTTTGAGCCTGTTCAGTGAGAAGAGTAGCGCGGTATTCCGGTGCCAGGGGAAATTCACACAGCTAGAGGTGTCGGGTTGCGTCAAGGTAGACCTTCAGGCGTAGAGGCGGCTTATTTGGCTATTCTCAACCAAATGTATCCTTTAAGCTGTTTCCTTCCTTTTACTAGATAAATATCACAGAATTTCAGACTTATTCAACAATCTGTTATTTCGCTATTTGTGTGTTCTACACATCCTGGACTAGAAATGCAGACACACATTTTCTGCTCGCTCGAAGTTTTTAAGGCATTAGCTGTAAATTAGGCTTGTTTTTAAACAGGTTTAAGCGGTGGCAAAGCATGATTATGTGGCCTGAATAATCACGTAAATATCATTTCAGTGCAGGTGTCTGTATTCAATAAAAGCAAATTCTGGATAACATGGCTGTTATTGATAAATGAGGCACTTCATTAATCTATGGTGATTCATAATTGAAAATCATTTTGAGAATATTTTGGATAATTATATTTGATACGAAATTTGAAAATAAATATGAACTAATTTTCTTTCCTCCCCACCAACAAAACCCCTGCCCTTTGCACCCATTTTCCCTAAGGATAATTAATACGATAGGGTATGATAATGGTTGTTTTATTCTCCCCTCCCCCTTTTTTTGTATCGCGGCTCAATTTTCTAAATAGAAGTCCTTTGATGGGGTTCCGGGTTATTTATGCGTTTTCAACCTTCTTAGAATGGAGGGAGTTCTTTATTCTAATTGTGGTATTTCTGAGGGAAATCTTTGCTAGTGTGTTTTTGGTCCCTGCTTGGTAAACCCACTCTAAATCATCTTAGTATTTCTCCTTTTCCTTCCACATAAGAAGTAGCACGTTGTTAAAAGGCAGAATATGCCATTTGCCAACCCATTTCGAATGCTCAATGAGATGGAGTGCCACTCTGTAAGCCAAAGGACACGCTATCAGAAACTGTCTCTGCTGTCAGTAGCTTTAGGGCTTTACCAGTGTTACCAGGTAGAAATCAAATGTTTCTTCAGTTCAGAGATTGGTTCTGAAGCTTGGAGTTTGTTGGTTTGTTTTCTTTCTTTCAGGGGACTCTTTAAAAGTGTCATCTGACCTTTTCCACTAAAATTTTTAAATAAAATTAGAGTTCTGAAATCTGAGTCTTTTCAACTATATATGTACAACTTATCAATTGATCCAAACCATCCTTCTCCTTGCAGAGCCTCAGCTTAAGGGTATAGTTACCAAACTATACAGCCGACAAGGTTACCACTTGCAGCTGCAGGCAGATGGAACCATTGATGGCACGAAAGATGAGGACAGCACTTACAGTAAGTGACTGCAAAATAAATAATAGTATATCCCAGCATGTTGTTGACATTGTGTTTTCTTTCTTTTTTTTTTAAATTAACAACCCTTGCTAAATCCCAAAGCAAATCCAAAATAGAGTCAGCACTATATAATCCTGTTTCAGCAGGTTAACCTAAAGGAAGGGGAACATGAAAATATCTAGAATAGTGAACTGTAGCAAATAATGTTGACACCATTCTAAAGAACAATCCAAATGTCATCTCCATGGTAATCTGGATAGATTTATGGCTGTCCTTTGGATTTTATTACTTTTTTCCCACAGAAAATTTACTCACCCACACACTGATCCTGAAATAGCACGGTTATCTCTACTCTTAAGAACCGGTCTCATCCCAAGAGAGAGGAGAGGTTTCATGTCAGGAGAATTCATCATTACAAGCTTTCACTTCTGCTCCCCCCACCTCCACAGACACTGATAACTCTCAGACTAATTGGGATTTTAACACTGAGATACCTCCACAGGTGGGTAAAGACATTTCTTTGAGTGCTTTATTTTTATCCGTGGTCTTAGGACCGAATTGGAGACCATCATGGTGAACCTAAAAGAGAAACACATCAAAAAGAAAGTCAATTTTATTTCCAATTACTGAAGGATAGTGATTCCAAGATATTATATAACCTTATGTTACATATGCTTTATCTATTTGGAGTCATCAAAACATAAACTCACAAATAGTAACGCCCTCTTCAATGGTAGTAGTTGGTGGGGTTTTGCAATTAGCAGGTTGCTGCAGACCTATTCAATGTTCCATGAGGCTAAGCCACCTAGCTCTCACCACTCCTTCCCGATTTTCCCTAATTTATATTGCATTTCCCTCAGGCTTTGTTATTTTCCCAGAAATAGTCCCATTGCCAAGGAAAGCCCATCTTAATGCTAACAAGTCCTCTGCAGCATTTTCAGAGATGTGGGGCTAGAGACAACAAAGCTATAGACAAGGGTTCCAATGTTGAGTGTTAAAAGAGTTTCACATCCTTTAAGAAAGCTTCCTGGGCTGATTGATGGCCAATGCAAGACCTCAAGAGGAAGTCACCTTTAATTACCCTTAAAGAAAGCTCTGTTGGTACCTAGGGTGAAAAAGTTCTATACTTAAATGGTTTACTAGTTTTTTGGCACTGTTTTGCAAAATGCAGTGTTACTGTTGTGATACTGAAGTTCTACAATGAGTATGCTAGATGTTCTCTCATGCATACTCTTTCTTCTATTTGAAAAAAATGAGTCAAGGGTAACTAGAGGGTTTTACTGCACTCCCATAACAGACATGAGTCCATTATGACCAGTAATAAAACATTCCCATAAATTGTATGTTTAAATCAGTGTTCGGGAAAGAAATTAGGGGATGTAAGCTGCTCCGTTTTCCAAAGTGCCTCAGCAAAACAGATTCGTTGGGCATTATTGGAAGGAAGTTCACGATCAGCTGCGAATGAACCCCACCCGGTCAGGTTTTCCCCCATCTACTTTTAACTTTTTTTGCAGATGGAAATCAGTGAAAAACTTATTTTTGGTCCAGTGTTCACATGCGTTTCCTGAAAAGGGGAAAAAAAAAAAACCCAGACACTTCATTTGTTTATAAACAGCAATATGGCACACGCATCAAGATCACACTGTGTATGTAGTCATTTTAGGATGTTACACACACATAGATATATACACACAGACACACACACATATATGTATGTAAGTCAAGGCTCCATTTCTTAACTATAGAATCAGGTAGTGGGTTTTACTTTTCAATTCTTGCATATGCATAGCTTGTGCCTTTTGGTTGTCTTATAACTGACTGATAGGCATGGCATTTCTGTATACTAATGATATTGTCAGGCCTTTAAAGAGACAGAATCTGTGTTTAGGCACAATGAAATAATGAGAGGTGAGTCAGCTGATGGTATTACCATCACATGAAGCATACGGATGAAAAGTATCTCAAAATAAATAGCAGGTCTGTGGGGCTTCACTCTACCCTTGCTGCCAAGTATAACCAGGGGCCAGAGAGCTAGCTTTTCTTCCCACTTAAGTACATTGTAGGGTGTAAGTCATCACGAAACAAGAATGTTTAATGGTTAAAGTGATCATTAAAATGATCATCATTAAAATGGAAGTTTAGCCATGCGGATGGCTTCTTTTTTTCCCCAAGCCAAGCAATTTTCTTGGCATTCATTATTTACTTAA
Organism: Leucopleurus acutus; assembly: GCF_964270905.1. Classification (NCBI taxonomy): domain Eukaryota; kingdom Metazoa; phylum Chordata; class Mammalia; order Artiodactyla; family Delphinidae; genus Leucopleurus; species Leucopleurus acutus. The sequence continues at coordinate 118,853,599 of NC_139148.1, read as the reverse complement.
TTATTTTAAATGAGTGGAACAAAAATACAAGTTTTTTTCCCAACTATCACTTTTTCATTTTAATACTGTTTCCTTAATATGCATTCCTGGTATTATGTTTATATTTTTCTTAATTTTTAGGATTTTTCATTTTTTTCTCGCTTAATTCAACGTGGTTGATTTTATGATACTTTAATTCTGACACGGTAAGCCAGATCTTGGTAAAACAAATCAGTTCACGTTTACCCAGATACATCTGTTTCTAAAAACATATGTTTGATGTTATGCATTCAAGCTGACCTTAGGTAGCTTTAGTACAATGATAAATGTTAGTTCGATAAACTCTCATCATGAGCAAGTCAACCATTGTAAATTATCTATTGCCCCCTGAAAAGGAAAAGATGATAGACATTTCGAGGGAGTGGTTTTATTATATCTGCCATGGGTTCAATGAGGGCGATGTTAGAATAGGCAGCTTTCCTTTCAAAACTCCAGTAGTGTTACCAGTTCAATGGGTCAGCTCTTTCCAATCTACATTAATATATACTTTTTAAATTACTCCCTTTGAGAAATTGATCTTAACCCAACTGATAAAAAAGGATGGCCTCGCTTTCGTATTCGGCAAACACTGAGTGCCCACTGTGTGCACATCTCTGAGAAAAATGGTCCCTTCGAGGTAGAAGGAGTTTGTTTTTACGTAGACACAACAGAAAACAAGAAACGAAGGCCCTTTTATTTATTAAAATCATCAAAATTTTGGCAGAAATGGAAAAAGATATTAGGTGTTTAATGAATGTGTTTTAGATACACAAATAAAATCAATTGTTTTCATGTTCAGCATATTTTCATCCTAATCAAAATAATATCTTAAGTCCATGAAGTACTCCAGATTTAGAGAAGCAAAGGCATATTGGAGAATATTGAACCTGTGCAAGCTCACCCTTGATGTAATTTCTTTGCATTTTTATCTGGAAATACTGTCCCTTTAGACAGACTTGAAACAAACCTGTTTTATGATCTATCTGGAATGTCGAAAGAAAAAAGATTGGACTGGTATCACCCGTCACTCTCCACTTTTGCTGCTGTCTTCAATTTTTTATTTTAGAGTGGTATTTTTTGTTTCTGAATCAGGCTCCACAGAAATTTATGGTACGTAGTGAAAAAATCCATGGCCACTATAGAGTTCATACCATTATTCAGGAATACATAATGTCGGGCATGGGTTACGGATGTTCTTTGCTTCTCTTCCTCCTACTACTATCTGATGTTTGGGACTTAAGCATTTTATTGCCCATTAAAACCCACATCAGAGAGGAGTTGGGGCACACGGTGAAAATCAAATATTTCTCTCTCTCTCTTTCTCTGTTTTTTGCTCGTTACCACCTGCATTCAGAGAACTAAGAAGGTTCAGAATATTGTAAAAATTGAAATTCTAGAAACAATTCTGAGCGCCCTTTATTACCTGTCATCTATCATCTATTATCATCTATTAGTTTGACTAAACTAGGATTCAGACATAGACTGGTGTTCTAGTTGTCTAGTGGTAGGCTTTTAAGCCAAACCCATATGGAGGTTTTTGTTTGGTTTCATTTGGTTTTTTAGATATCAGAATTTAAAACTATGAGCTTTTATATAATGGGATTGTGATCTATTACATTCCAAAAATGTAATATTATCATGGTTTCACCATACAGATTGCTAGCAGTCCACAAATGTGTGTTGAGCACCTGCCGTGAGCAAGGTACCATCAACAGAAAGAGATAGAACGTATACGTGACATGCTCAATGAGATCAGACTTCATTCCTGGGCACTGCATGGTCAAATATAGCATTAGATCCTGGCTCGCAATCTGTGCAATTACTCTCCTTCACCTCACATAACAGAAGGGCACAGCTTCAAATATGATGAGTATTGAATGAAATGCCATCAGTGGCATGTGGTAGGAACACTTGTATTTTGAACCGTACAATGTCCTAGCTCCTCTCTGGTGACACGCTGACTTTAAGGGAAAGGTACATTGTAGGCTCGCCAAGGAATATTGAGTTCTTCATTAATATTTCTCAACTCTGTAACCCCACCTACTGTAGTAGAATATACATACACCAAGATAAGAGATCTGAGAGAAACTATTCTTACCCACGGGGTGACTGCTTTACATTTCTCGTTCACAGGAATGATAGCAGACCAATTTATCATCCTCCATAAACTTACACACCAAGGCAAAAATCGTCAACATTGGTCTAGGACTCTTGAGAGAAAGGTGCACAGGCTATTTTCAAAAGATGTGTGTGGCAAGCACTACGTTTTAAAAATGTACTGTTTTATTTTTATTCCTGGTGTAGGAGGGAGTAGACAGCTGGTAGGGGGAAGACGCCCACTGGTTTCATCCAGTGAGTGGTGTGTGATTGTGAGGAGAGCCGGGGTGTAAGTTTCACGCAATCAAACCTTCAAATGGAGAAATGAAGGCCTCCTGGGCACCAGCCAGCTGCCCACTTACAACTATTTAGGAAAAAAAAAAATGAAATAAATAAACCTCTCAAGTTCATTGTTTTTATTCCTATAACCTTTGCTCCCAGAGACTAAAAGACAACCTATCTCAACCCAATCTTAGAAAATGTTCTTTAAGAAATACTACTGTGGGAACGTAAGACTCCTTTTTTTTTCAAGGCCTGGAACTCTTTTTTTGTGCTTGCGTCGGAAATAATACAGATAATTTAGGTGAAGGAGTTGGACTAGTGTCTTTTCTAAGATTCTAGGAATCTCTCCCCAGCTGATAGATCATATCTGTGTCTGAATTTCAGCAGTTGTCTAAGGGAGCAGTTTAAAACCTTGGCTGGTTGAAAATAAAGCTATTTAATATGTAGACCAATTCCTGGAACTGGATCTTTACAGAAGCATCAAGATTTCCCACCTCCAACACTATACAAACCATGGAATTGTCTTCCATTTTCTCCGGGGTGTTTAAAAATATGTAGCTATAGTCCCCGTTGTATGACTGCAACCATGAATCAAGAATACTGAAAGGGGGCTTCCCTGGTGGCGCAGTGGTTGAGAGTCCGCCTGCTGATGCGGGGGACACGGGTTCGTGCCCCGGTCCGGGAAGATCCCACATGCCGCGGAGCGGCTGGGCCCGTGAGCCATGGCCGCTGAGCCTGCGCGTCCAGAGCCTGTGCTCCGCAACGGGAGAGGCCACAACAGTGAGAGGCCTGCGTACTGCAAAAAAAAAAAAAAAAAAAAAAAAAAATACTGAAAGGTAGAAGAGGCCCTATCTATCTGGAGTTTTATATATATATATATATATATATATATATATATATATATATATTCCTACCAAGCACACATTACTTTTGGAAGATCAGACAGTCCTGCTGGAAACATTGAAAAGCTATGGAATTCGAAATCCTAACCTTGTTTTCACATTCTTTTTGGTTGCAGCTCTGTTTAACCTCATCCCTGTGGGTCTTCGAGTGGTGGCTATTCAAGGAGTTCAGACCAAGCTGTATTTGGCAATGAACAGCGAGGGATACCTGTACACCTCGGTAAGCCTTTCACTGTGTTCATGTTTTGATTCTAGTTTTCACCTGATACGAAGTGAACTAGGCTGCATATGTGTTATCATTGCAGATTTGTGTGATTTGAGGAAGAGTGGTCTGGATGGAAATATCTTTGAAAAGACATTAATTTCCAGTGAAAATTATATCTATTACTAATTAATCATTTGAAGCTAGCATTTTGGGTATAAAATTCAAAGATTCACTACACATTTTTGCATACATTGGCATATGGGTTGTTATTTTGTGTAGCATATGATATAATGGTCTGTCTTGCTGTAGTGCTTTGCAGCTGTGGGAAGCAAAGCCATTTCTATAACTCAGTTCAACATATATTTATCCATGTTTACTCCTAAAGAAATTAATGAAACCTCATCCTCAAATCAACTCTAGGACATAAAGAACAGTTTTAGAAGTGTTTCTGTATCTTATATTCAGTTCAGTTAGGTCACATTTGCTGTCTCTACTTTAAATTCTGTTTTTCCATCAAGCACAGTTCAATCTCTCCTTGCAAATTCCTGCTTGCCTTTTCTTAAAAGTTTATAATGTACAGAGTACAAAATGAAACTTTTTCCAAGAAATTTATAAACAATGTAGGCAACAGTTCAGCTAGGAACCTGGGGCCACATTAAACTTTTAAAATTTTTACACTTAAACATAGGCAGAAACGGTACAGTACCAGGGTTAGGATTTTATTCTTAGCAGTAGATCTAGATACAGAGTACAGGAGACCACTTAATATATGAATATTTTTTAATCTTTGTTTTGAACTTCATATATTCTAAGAAAAGGATAAGATGTTAAAAATGGAGAAAATTGCTTCTCAAACTTCCTTCTAGATAGCCTTGAAGTAGGCTATTTCCATGACTAGAGAAATCTATTCCTCAAACTGCAAAAGTGGTTACCTTTAATCACTCTTGCCCTGGCCTGTTCCTTAAATTTATTTCAAAGCCAGGTATGTAGAAAGACTCTCAGACCTGGTGAAACCATGTCATAACTCTGTTTTTCAGAGACCAAGATGGGAAAGAGGGGCGGGAGAAGAGTGAGACCAAAGGGCCTGTTCATTTGGTAAACCTGGGTAGTGCATTTCAGATTCCACAATAAAAGATTGGAAGTGTAATCTTCAAATCCTGATCACGATCAGCATTCCTATCAGGCCATTTCAACTGTCGTGTTGTTTAATAAATGCAGGGGTTTTATTCTTTTTTACAAATGCAAGATTTGAGTTTATTGCAAACTTCATGACATCTGTCACTTTATTAATACGTGGCCATTATTATAAATGATAGGAAAGGGGATTTGTCTTTCAGATTTGTGCATTAAGGTAATTTAGTAACAAAGGATTTTAATTAACCTCATTTAGATCAACAGACTACCTCATCAGGACCAGATGCAAAGGTAGGTTTTTCATAAAATAAATGACTGCTTTCTGCAACTACTATGCAGGTATGGGAAGGAAATGGAATATACAGGGCATACTTTTTGAGAAGGTAAATACCGGATGGCGTAGGAAATCATTACCGGTAAAGCATCCAGAATTTCACTGAGCTGTGTGGTCACCATTGCGGTGCCCTGATGAGAAAGGTTGATTTTTTAAAAATCTGGCAACAGTAAATTTTTTAAAACAGTTTGCAAATAATATGTAAGTTAAAATGAGAAAATGGCATGTAAGTTAGGCAGTATGTCACGTGCTCCCACTCAAGAAAATTAGGGCATGCAGTATTACATGTAGGGAATTGATGTCAAAAACTCATAGCCTACCATTCAAGTTGACCGTTATTCTAGCAGACGGTAAATGTCAACGTGAGCTCATTTCTAAGGAAGGCTTTCCAGGGGAATCAGCATTGTAGATGGATGGGCTTCCTTTCTTTGGTGGGCAGGCCAATATACAGCAAAATGTGGACCACTTTGTATGCATTTCCTATTAAGGAAGGGAAACCTTCAGTAAGTGTTTCCTATTAAGGAAAAGAAACGAGGTTTTCTTTAAGGAGGAGAGATGTCCGATTGATAATCCTAGAGTTCGTAGAGGAAGAAATACCCAAATTAGTCTGCTCCAGGAAAGAATCAGAATCTTCTCCAGGATAAATTACCCAGTTCTTCTCATTACTTCTTACTGATTGTGGTTTGGGGTCCCATCACCACGTTGATCACTATCCTCAGTGGGTACTCCATTTATTATCATCTTTTTAAAAATATTGGGCTTCCCTGGTGGCGCAGTGGTTGAGAGTCCGCCTGCCGATGCAGGGGACGCGGGTTCGTGCCCCGGAGCGGCTGGGCCCGTGAGCCATGGCCGCTGAGCCCGCACGTCCGGAGCCTGTGCTCCGCAGTGGGAGAGGCCACAGCAGTGAGAGGCCCGCGTACCGCAAAAATAAATAAATAAATAAAAGTAAAAAAATATATATATATATATATAGTACTCAGACTCTCTCAGGATATTGTCTGTCTTAGTGACTTCAACAACACAAGACCAAAAAGCTAAATGAAATATCTTGCTTCATCAGGAAGAGAGGGTCACCAAAGGGAAAGCTTCCCTTACATAAAACCGTGGCGCTTCTGCCACTGAAATACTGTATGCAGTTTTGTTAACAAAGAGAAAATAAGGTTGGACAAAGACCTTAGGGAGGAAGCAAAAATAAGAAAAGGAAGTAGAGGCTACTGATATGGGCAAGTAGAAAAATCTGTTAGGAGGTTATTGACAATTATCTCGGTGAGGGCTGACTAAGGGCTGCCTTAGAACATTTTCAGTGGCAATGGCTCAATGGAGAGGGATTTGCGAGGCATTTCAGAGGTAGAATCGTGAGGATTTGGTGGCTGACTGGATTTGGAGGGAGAGTAGGAGCACCATGTATGGTTGAACATGTATAGTTGCCATTTACTGCACAGATGGAAATAAAGTATCCTCAGGTAGACATTTTTGAAAATCTGCACAGCAGTGGTTATTAGGGTCCCTGAGGGAGAGTGAGAATTTTACCTTTGGCAGTTGAGTTGATGGTGAGCTATTAACCAAGATGGAGAATAAAGGAAAAACTACAGATTGGGGGGAAAAAAAAGATACCTGAGTACAGCTTGACATAGATGTTTGAAAATAGGAACCTAGAGCTTGAGGAAGAGATGTGAGCTAGAGATAAAATGCGGGAGTTACCACATGTAGGTGGTGGTTGATGCCACGAGAAGAGTTGAGGAATACATAGCGTAAGGAGAAAAGAGAGTTTGTCGAATAATATTAGGCAGTACCAGCATGGAAGCGGCCAGCAGCAAAAGAACGAATTGTGGCAGATATCATAGCATTGCAAAAACCAAGTGGGGAGAGAGTTTTCAGAAGAGTCAACAATGTCAGAAGCTTCGGAGAAAACAAGTAAAACAAGAACTAGGAATACACCGTATGAAGGTCTTCAGCAGTCTTGGCAAGAGCACTGTCTGTGGAGTAGTGGGGACAGAAGCCAGACTGCAGTGACTTGAGGAATGAATGGGAAGAGAGGAGGCAGAGGCAGTAGGTGTAGACTTTCTAAGGGAAAGGGAGACATGGGTGAGTATTTAGAGGAGGACATGGGATTGAAGAAGGCTTTGAGGGTTCTTTGGTTTAAACTCTTGAATATATTTGTTAGCTGAAGGGCAAGAGCTAGTACCGAGGGAGGTGCTAAAGACATAGGAGATGGGACCCTTTGTGGATTAGGGTCCCAAAGGAGTCAGAGAGAGTGATGGAACTGAGTAGAAGTGAGAGGATTAGATTCACCTTGAAGAGATGCTGTTTCTACAACAGGAGGCAAAGAGATGAGGACAGATGCGGACGTAGGTGTACTAAGTCTGCAGGTGATGGACAAGGAAGTTGAAGAATTTTTAGCCAGATGACCTGTATTTTCCCACTGAAACAGGAAAGAGAGTCAGTCATCTGCCAAAAATCAGGCATAGGGAGGACATAGGTGAAGGTTTGGAACAGCTGTTTTAGGAAAGGGGAGGGGAAACAGTCTAATGACCAGGGCTGGATAGACTGTGACCCATGGGCCAAATCCAGCCTACCACCTCTTTTTGTAAATACGGTTTTATTGGGACACAGTAACACCCATTCAAAAGTCTATGGCTGCCATTGCGATACAACAGCAGAGTTGAATAGTTGCAACAAGAGCCCTTGTGGCCCACAAAGCATAAATTATTTACTATTTTGTCCTTTACCAAAAAAAGTTTCTTGACCCCCTAGTCAGATGATAGTTCACAAAGCTTAGTTACCTATTAGAATCACCTGAGGACCTTTAAGAAAATTCCATTCTCTGTGCTAAACACGAACCAATAATATCAAAATATCTGAGGGTGGAGTCTGTGCAGTAGTATTTTCCAAAGCTCCCCAGATGATTCTAATGTGTAGCCTGGGTTGAAAACCACTGATAGACAACTAAGAAAAATGATTGCTGAATAGCACTGAGAACTGCCCCCCGCAATGAAGTCAGAAACCGTGAATTTATAGGCACTTTTGTCCTATATCTGAAATTTCTGAAGCTGACCTTCTTTTTCTGTTCTTGTAAACAAATTGCCTTTACATTTCTAAAGGCTTGTTTCTTGAGATGAAAGAAAATGCTGATCCTTCGGAGAGATTCCTTATTCTATTTCCTTTTCTTTTTTTCTATCTTCTTTTGCATTTCTGCTTCTACATCCCTCGATTTCTTTTATTTTTTTCTCCTCGATTTCTTTTAAATTCAGTTTTACACTTTTACCATTTCTTACCCCCTTTGGTCATTAAATAAAGAAACAATACCTCCACATTGTTATTGCTGCAGAGATAGCAATTTGCTTTCCATGATTAATCTCAGGATTCTTGCACCCTTCCCCCTCCCTTTTTTCCTTGTTGCCATGGGGGACAGACTTGATGTAGGCTCAAGTGGCAGTGAGAAACCATCTGTGGCACAGAGACTCATAATTAGCCATTATTTCATAACATATTTACTTTTGTCCATGATATAACTAAGTCTTTCTAGAACTGTAAGGAAATTATTACTCATTGTGTATAGAGAACTTTGTTCATACCTTTGGTTTTCCTTTACTAAGAATAATGAGTTGGACACAAGCTTTTGAGGGTTCCTGAAAACTTAATAGTATAAAGCCATTTGTAATACGTATTTCAAAACTGCTTGAAATAAAGGAACATTCGCTATAGGAAAACAAGAGTCTTAAATGTAAAAATGTTATTAATGTCCTAGTAACTATCTTAATAGAGGAGTAATAAGAGATATTAGAAACAAGATAACAAAGATTCAAAGCTGAGCCCAAAGCATTTTCTTCTGCTTTTGGAATATTCCAGAACTTGGCAGCAGCATTGTTCCCTGCCTAATTATTTCCTGTTCTTCAACACTAGTTTTCCATTTCCAGAGTACACTGTGCTGCTTGTGTTGTTGTTGGGATAGCTAACGTGTGTAGACAAGTAGAAATCCTTTGACAAGTAAACCTTCTCCATTCAGATATTTCTAGAGAGGGCTTTTAGGAGTGATTTCACTGCTGTGTTTTATGGTCCTGGGACTATCACAGCAAACTAGATGCAAGACCAGGAAGCAGGTCTCTCTGAGAGTCCGCCTGATGCCATGGGAATGAGGCAGTGTGTGTTACTGATCCCAGGGCCCCAGGCAGACTTTGAATCTGAACTAAGGAGGCATATTTTCCTTCTCTATTGAATTATTTTTACTTAGCTTAAACTTAGCAAGTTTCTTCTCCCCTCACAGATGTTAATTTTGATGATCCATTCAAGATGTTGACTGATTTTCCACTGTGTAGTTCTTGCTTTTTAAAATTTATTTTATTTTATTGTACCTAGTAAACAATCCATTGAGAGACACTTTGAGTAAATACCTGCTCTGAAGAACCCAGCTTTTAACATTATATTTTCAGGTATCCCAAATCTCTTTAGAAAAATAAGATAATTAGTCAATAAATTGAGAAATGACCATTGTTTTTTTAGATAGGCCCTATAAGTTTACTGATAGCTAAATTGAAGTAGAGAAAATTTAGCACATTTTTCCCCAAATGAACAAGTGTCATAGAAAATAGGATCCAACAGCAAGGATTTCCTGGGTTCACCATTCTAGTCACTGGGCTTCCATACCATTATTTAATGGAAAGTTAGTTTAAATCGTCCAGGTGAATTAAAATCGGTTCTGATACATGTTTTGATTTCATACTATGTGTGGGGTCTTGGTTTATGTTAACATGCCTCAGATGTTCAGGACATGTCGCTGTCAACTGCGACCTTACTCATTTGCAGGTTTCTTTAGTTCCTCTGATTTTAGTGTATGACAGTTTAAGATCTAATTTTCAGTGATACAGCTTCACAGCTCAAGACCATATTGTAGTACAGAAAGGATGTTAAAATTTAGATGAATTCATCGATCATTTCAGAGTGATGAATGTTCTCCCAGCAAACATTTGTAGCATGTAAAATGTTTGAGTTATGTCAAATCTGTGTATCAGCAAGTTCGTATAATTTAACTTCTGGGGTTATTATCACAGAGACTTATAAATTCAGTAGAATTAAATGCAAGGGCACTGGTTTAAACATTACAGCTCTTTAAGGAGGTGGGATTGACTCAATTATAAAAGGAAATATATTTAAAATGAACATGAGCGCTATCATATCCAATATAGAAGAAAATGACCGTTATGGGTTTTGCATATAGCCAGTAGCCATCATATATATCACCCCCCTGCAAAACGAGTAGACACAAATAAATTCTAACTTCTAACTACAGCATTAGCTTATTTGTATATTTCAGTTAATTCACAAATTGTTGAATTTGATTTGTTTAATATAAAATTTAAAAAATGTTGACTCTGGGCTTCCCTGGTGGCACAGAGGTTGCGAGTCCGCCTGCCGATGCAGGGGACACGGGTTCGTGCCCCGGTCCGGGAGGATCCCACATGCCGCGGAGCGGCTGGGCCCGTGAGCCATGGCCGCTGAGCCTGCGCGTCCGGAGCCTGTGCTCCGCAACGGGAGAGGCCACAACAGTGAGAGGCCCGCGTACCGCAAAAAAAAAAAAAAAAAAAAAAAAAATTAAAAAATGTTGACTCTGAAAACTTAGATTCCCAATTTTGGTACCTACATCTAGAAAACTTTTTCATTTTCAGTGGCTATGGGGTTAAACAATTTTGATGGGCATTTTCAGTTCAGACTAATGGATTGTAAGGGTAATTGTACACATACACCCCTATTTCTGAGTGGTATCACTAAAAATGGAAAATGTAGACACGGAATTATTTTACAGGAAGAAAAACAGAGAAAACAAGCAGATTTTATTTGCTAATGAATGGCTCTGCTAAGCTCAAGGAGACAAGCTTTATGTTTTAAAGAGGCTTTTGTAGTTATTGTGTTGGTGCTATTGAATTAGAGGTCATTACAATTATTGTATTGAAAAATATACCAAACTTTCTGTATTCGTCTTAGATATTCCTTCAGAATACCAGTGAATCAGCATAATTTTCAAACCCAAAATAGATTTCCCAAGTCACAGATTATTTCACATGTTTAGTTCTCTTTGCAGTTAATGGAAGTTTCATTCAAATGTGAAAGAAAATCTAGCTTGACATTATTTGGATGTGAAATTAGATGACTCTGGTTGGTTGTGCCTTCAAAGTCAAGGGCCTTCTCTTTATGGTCTCTGTAAAAAAAAAAAAATAATGACCAAACTGAGAAATTATTCCGGGTGAAGGTCTTAGTTTCTTAGATGGAAAAAATGACCGATGATGATACTTCCTCAGAAATCAAGGAGACAATAGTAGTCATGGCTAAATAGAGTAAGATTGGCTCTGTATTGCGTTTTTGAGGCCAAGTTGAAAAAATAATCCAAATGAAAGGTCATGGGGTACATACTTAAAAGAGTGTCTCATGGCTTTAACTCAGAAGCTAAATTCATAGTTGTAGGAAAAAAGCCAGTCTGTTGGAGCTAAAGAATAAAATAATTGGCAAGAATAACAAAGAAGAATTTTAGCCAATAAAACCAGATATAAGGAGATAATGCACACACGTACACGTATATGCACACGCATACAACACACATACACGAAAGACAAATGGAAGAAACCAATCTTATGCTCATTGCTCTGTTGCTATTACGGGATGAGTTATTTTGGAATTCCTAAAATAATTCTGTTTTAAATACATACCCTGCACTGAACGTGTAATACCTTTAGAGATTGCTCTGGCAACATATTCTGTAAGGCTTGATAGCTTTATAAAACAGAGCAAATAAGACTTTTTAGCTGTATTTCATTTAATCATTCAGTGAATCTCATGTGTTGGTGCAGACATTGTTTTTAGTCCCTGCCTTCTTGTTTGTATAATTTTAATCCACCATGTGATAGAAAAACACAGAACCCATCAAGACCCTTTTTCTTGCTATCCTTTTTCTTCCGTGAAATTCAAATATTTTAAAATAGTTTACCTACCAAATCCTATGCTCACTAAGTAATAACTGGTTTTATTTTTCTCCACCCCCTTCTTAGACATAGAGCAATACCCAGCAAAAATTATCTTTTAAATAAATATTCATTAAAATAATTAATAAAGATGCGTATAACAAAAAGTAAAGAAAAATCACATTATTTCTGTCAAGGCTTTTGAATATTTAAAATACGTGAAAGGGCCCAATTATAACTTTTCATGCATTCTCTCAAGTGTTAACGTTTCAAGATTACATAAGAAAGTGAATTACTGAGACACGAGAAAAAAAATGAAGGCAATAGCACTGGTTTCAATGGTTACACCGCTTAAAGGGAATTGTGACTTCTGAACAGGGAAACTTTAAATGAAAGCATTTCTCTGATCATTGTAATAGCTGTAACCAAGGTTAATAACTGGCAAGCCCCTGACTAATATATTTAATATGTTTTGCCCAGGCTGAATGTGTGAATAGATAACACGTCTGTGCTAAAATTCTGCTTAAGTTGTTCATCAGATACTCTGATACTAACTGCTTTTGACATTCCTGGAAGTGAAAGTACTGGAAAAGCCTCAATTCATTTCTTGGAAAGATTTTGCATATAGCCAGTAGCCATGATATATAACATCCCCTTCCATAAGAGCCTCAGATGTAGGCTCTCTAGGAATTCTGGCTCAGCATAAAACAGGAGTAGCCAAAATGAGAGATGATGTCCATTTTTACCTGAGAAAAAAATTATTTTAGAGATTTGGAAAAGTCAAATGTAAGTAACTGCCCCAAGGTGTTAGAATGTAGACTGTAATAATACAGAGAATGAAAAATGCTGAACAGAGGGAGGGTGTGAATCATCCCATAATAGTCTCATAATTGACAAAGAGACACTAGAAAACGACAGTGATAGCTTTCAGAAGTGAGATGCCAACAGGTAAAACTCCATTGTATATAGCAAATAGTATAACAAAAAATCCTGTGCCTAACAAATCCATTGCTATAATCTGGTCACAAAATCAGCAAGGCTACAACAACAAAAATGTTTGGTTGTTGGTCTGATTAAAGAATCTCCAAAATATTGTATACGGTATTCCCTGGTTCCTGCCCACATCATAACAATGATTTCCTGTAATACAAGTGTTAACACTTTGCAGACCCTTTGCGCTGAAGAAGTTAGAGGCAGAGCCTCAGGGAGATCTGAAGCTGAGTGTTTCTATACTGTATCATAACCTTTATTTATTTATTTTTATTTTTAAATTTTATTTTATATTAGAGTATAGTTGATTTACAATGTTGTGTTATCATAACCTTTCAAGTAAAGATTTCCTGAAAACTCCCTCCATTCTTCCAGTCTCAGAAAGCCCAGTCACACATCTGGGCCTGAAATGGTCCAGGAGCTTCATCAACCAATCAGTGACCAGATATCTGTGGAACATCCACAAGGTACTAGGCAGCCCAATGATCACATTGATCTCTACTGACAATGGCTGGAGTTTACATTGCACATGGGATTCGTCCTAAGTTCAGAGCCCTAACTGTTAACAGTTGATCTACTGGACGGATCAGCATAAACTGTTTCTCCCCAACTTCCACAGCCTGGCAATGCTATTTTTAGTCTAGAACTCACTGTAAGAAAATCCGTATAGGGAAACAATTCGAATGTCCTTGGGGATGGGGGTGAGTAGAGGGGCATCATTATGGAAATTTACCAGTTGTATTGAATATATATTGGGTGATTGACACCATAGTGTTCAGCAGATCACATTAAGACCACGTTTATATGTCCTAGCAAGGTAAACTTGAATGCAGTGGGAAAATGGTTTTCAGTTATATCAAGAAAAGATATAAGTTGAAGTGCTTTAGAAGTTTTATAAATGTGCAACTCTTTAAAAAAAATCTCCCACCTGGGTAACAGATGGATTACAGTGGATTCAACCAACCAAAGCTTCAAGGTATATCAGAGTCAAACTCACGTGTTTGGACAATGACATGGGGACGTCTTCCCCTCCATTTTTCTGGAATGTCATGCTGCAGTAGTAGGTAGGCATAGCGAAGAGAAACAATACTGACCCATAGATAGAGATGCGCCTTCTTGGAGTTACAATATGCAAGATATATTAACATCTGATCTTTTGGGGAATACCAAGTGCTCATTTATCCAGAATGGAATTCATTTCCTACCAGTGATTTTCATCACTGTTGAGGAAATGGAGCGAGGTTTTGACGCTCCCATCTCCTCTTGCTCTGAGATCCCTGTTACTCAGGGACCATTTCTCTCTGATTAGATGGCTGGTTAGAGAGGCGTTTAACACTAGAGACAGCAAGTGGATAAAAAGCACATTTATTAAAGCTGTTTATTATATTTTCATTCTTAATATCCTTACCAGCAAGGGAAGCCACCTAGCCAGCTGACTTTGTTTCTTTGTACTTCTCTATTCCCAAAGAGAATTATTTGCTCAGACAAAAAAAGTTCTGCTTCCAGTAGGGCTGCCCATAAATCAAAGCATTATTTATGTCACAAGGGTATTTGAATCTCACAATTCTTGAACTTCACGTAAGATAATAGGCTCAGGAAACACATTAAGTGCCAGTGTCTCTGATCTAGGCAGGAGACTTTATTCAAACCAATAACTAACCTGGAGAAAAGAGATCGACAGAACCGCAATGGGTGGTTTTGCTCAGTACTTTTCTTTGCTCTGGACCTTGGCCTGATTTCTGTCCACACTGAGGGCACGCAGAGCAGCGTTTTATTTTACATGATTTGGAAGCTTTTTCGGTGTGCCTTCTCTCCAGATTCTGACGGGGGCCTTTTTCCACTCCGTAATTCATCCTTTTATTTGCCAATCCTCAACGGCAGCTGCCTTGAACCTCTCAAGCCTTGGCAAGACTGGTGGATTTCAGCATCAAGGTGAGGGTGGGGGGTGTTTTGTTTTGTTTGTTTGTCTTTCAACATCTATAACACATTCCCTGCCCCCTCTCCGTGTCCTCAAGTCCATTCTATTTCCATGGTTCCTGCTGTCGGAGAGGTAAGGGCTCTGGTCTCCTAGCTTGCTCCTTTGTGTGGACACAGAGAGGCAGTTTGGCAACCAGCTGGCTGGATGGTAGTGTCGTTCTTGTAACTGTGTACCGCCCAAACATCCAAAGGATGCAAGCAAACTGGTGAGGAGTAATAACAGTAAAGAAATAGAAGCATTCCAGATGTTTTTGAAACAATTCTGGTCTAGGTTTGTTTCAGAACTTTCCTTCTGACAGCCGGGGACACCTCAGTCTTGTTAGTTTCAGGGACCCAAAATGGAAAAGGAAACACTCTTTCTTCCACAAGGTTATTAGTACTCTCTGAAATTCTGAGTAGGCTGTAAGGGCGGTGCTCCAACCTCAGGGGTCAACAGTGTGGGAGCACCTGGCCCAGGCACCGTAATCCCTGTTCCCACCGTAGTGGTAAAGATCTACCATAATATGGCAGAAATTCAATGAGTCAGTAGAGGAGATTGTGCGATGGCAGATCTTTTCAAATAAGTTTACCATCATTGCTTTTTTTTTTTTTGCCCATTTGTGCGAATATTCATACAGGTAGCTCTGCAAACAGGTTTTAGATTGTTCGATCACATACCTAAAGCTCAGGCTCTCCTGTTAATTTACTTAGAATTTTCTGTCAGAATATTTGACAAAGTGGGTTTTTTTTAAATGGCAAATATAGAAGCATTTATACAATAGTCTTTTTATATGGTCGATCTTCCTTTTGGGAGAGGGAAGTACTTGGCATTTTTGTCAGGATAATTGTGAGCTGCCTGAGTTTAAAAATTGGAACCATAATGAGATTTGATCGGTGCTGTGATAGGGTGGTTACTGTACTGACTAAATGCTGATGTAAGAAAGCATGCTGACCTAAGTGTCCATCAACAGATGGATGGATAAAGAAGATGTGGCACATATGTACAGTGGAATATTACTCAGCCGTAAAAAGAAACGAAATTGAGTTATTTGTAGTGAGGTGGATGGACCTAGAGACTGTCATACAGTGTGAAATAGGTCAGAAAGAGAAAAATAAATACTGTACACTAACATATACATATGGAATCTAAAAAAAAAGTGGTTCTGAAGAACCTAGGGGCAGGACAGGAATAAAGACGCAGACGTAGAGAATGGACTTGAGGACACGGGGAAGGGGAAGGGGAAGCTGGAATGAAGTGAGAGAGTGGCATGGACATATATACACTACCAAATGTAAAATAGATAGCTAGTGGGAAGCAGCCACATAGCACAGGGAGATCAGCTTGGTGCTTTGTGACCACCTAGCGGGGTAGGATAGGGAGGGTGGGAGGGAGACGCAAGAGGGAGGGGATATGGGGATATATGTATACATATAGCTGATTCACTTTGTTATACAGCAGAAACTAACACACCATTGTAAAGCAATTATACTCCAGTAAAGATGTTAAAACAATAAATAAATAAATAAAATAGATAACCAACAAAGACCTACTGTATAGCACAGGGGACTCTGCTCAACACTCGGTAATAACCTAAATGGGAAAAGAATTTGAAAAAGAATAGATACATATATATGTATAAGTGAATCACTTTGCTGTACACCTGAAGCTAACGCAACATTGTTAATCAACTATGCTCCAATATAAAATAAAGATTAAAAAAAAATTGCCATTCACCAAAACCCAACTTTACTCTCCATAGTAGAAGGTAATTGTAGACATGTTGTTGCGTTTTAAAACATAAAAAATACTTAAATTTGAACGATATTAAAATAATAAATTGCCAAATAAAATTTATTCCTTGTTATGAAGAAAACAAAAGCATGCTGAAAGAAGATGGACAGTTAGTGGGTTTGGATTTTTACTTTGCTTTAACCATCCATGCCTAATTGAGTATTTATTATTATTGTTATTTCCTGGAGTGTTGTTATGCATCGTTGAATGGTGACTTAAGTCATCCTTTGAGAGGCTTTACAAACATACATTCTAACATTTTTCTATGTGTAACTGCTTAATCCTGAAGTATACGTGTCATTCGTACAGTTTCTGAGTCATTCCTTTAATATGATATAATTTTTCTAGCTAGCAGTATATAGATTTCATCAAACCCAGATTTCAGTAATCCAAGAAATTCTACCGAGACCTCACTATCATTTGTATAGAGATCTCTCTATATGAAATGTGTCATAATAGTTTGAGATACCAACCCACTGATTTCCTGAGTAAATAGCATCTATTAGTAATTAAATCCTGATTTTTAAATGGCTCAGCAGTCCTCAGCCTGACGGATCTCAAACTTCATCTGGTGTTTTCAAGTTAGAGGAAATGAAAGTAGGACCCACTGTGAAAAAACCTGGGAAGTCTCATCAGCAAGTTGCTCATTTCTGGCGCATTAGTTAATTACTTCACAAATTGTTCGTCGTGTTCCCATTTCACTTTTATAATAACACTTTCTTTTTCTGAATGTTACCAACATTTAATTCCTTAATGAATGAATGACTATTTCATAGGTTATAAATTAGCATATGGCTTCACCCAATCAAGTGGCTACACTGCATTTTCAAACATTTGTTGTAACATTACGGGAAAATTGAAGCCAACCAGGATCACTTTTGCGTAAATAATGTATTTTCTCTTAGAATTTAAGATAAAACTTTGTTCTTAAAAGTTAGCAGCAAGACATTAAAAAACAATAACATTTTTCATGGAGAGTTTATCTAAGTACCGCAGTAATAGAGAAAATTTGTCTTTTTTATGAGATTTTATTAAACCTTTATTTGTCATTATTGTTGCCACCAAACCCATTACCATTTCGTCATGAACCAGTGTTTCATTCAATATATTGAGGAAATTAATCTTTCAGGAAGCCATGTACAGAGCTGCTTTACCAGAATCCATGATGAGTCAAAAGTTCATGGGGGACCCTTGATATAAATGTACTCTTTCCGTAAAGGAGCATCCCATTTGAGAGAATTTAGTTTGTGTCATGAGAAAGAAACTTTGTCATAAAAGGAGTTTGATTCTAAGTTTTTCCTGTTTCTAGGACCCTACCGGTAGAATTATAGAGACAACCCAGTGTAATAATAATATCAAAATACATAATATCAAATATGGTGATTTCTTCTTTCCGGGCCCTATTGCTTACATCACGGTATGTGTATGTAACAAACGATCAGGAAAAACTGCTATATTTGGGTTACGGTGTTATACTGCTGGATTAAAGGCAAAGTCAAAATAAATAGGTATATTTTGTGACAACAAATAAACCAAAAAAGAGTAACGTGAAATTCGTCCTTTTGTCCGTTAAAAGTTTTTTGATTATTGTGGCCTAGAGTCACGCTGAAAGAATTCTTCATGGTTCCAGAAGTCGTAGGTATGTACGCAATGTTTATATGTGAGGCAGTGTGGCCAAGAAATATTAAGTGGCTTTCTTGCAACATACATGAACTTTTCTTTAGTTGTTTCATGCATCTCAATCTTCTGTGGAATTTCAGCATCACCATCTCTGATACAACCTTGTGGCAGATTCATATATTTTCCAGAAATATAGAAAGTTTTTCTTGCCGTTGTGATACCGACTGTAGTCCCCCAAACAATTATGTGGCCATCCCACTAAATTCAAGGGAAAATTGTTCCTCCAGACAGTTTTATTGTATGTCTTTGTGGTTGCTCAAAGAAGCTTCCTTACCAACTCAATTTTTATTCCTGCTTTTAATTGAAATTTTCTTTTATAAGAATACCTGGTAGTTCATTTTCCCTTCAAGTGTGACATTCTGAATTCAAATGAGATAGACTATCTTGTTTGTCTTTGCTTCATTGTTTGTTTTGTCTTCAGTCGTTCCCTTCTCTCCTGAATTGCTCGCGGGAGAACTTACAGTCTTCAAATTTTTATTTAGCAGAGGTCCCTTGATAGAAGCTGGATTACACATCCTTAAGGCCCTACTCTGTTTGGCTTCATTAAGCCAATTTTAAATACAGAGATTAAAGAAGTATCTGATAATATCAGACAATTTCCTTGTAATGTTACAACCTTATAAAAGCCTGTAGGAGCATCACAGGGCCTCACTTTGTGTTCTCAGAGCAGAATGTGTGTCATATTTTCATGTACCTCTTTTATTGCCCAGATGTTTCTTTTGTGTAAATCGGGCACCCCCAAACCATATTTTAACCTATTTGTGGATGAGAATGGTGCCTTCTCTTTTTATATTTCCCCCCATACCAAATTCATTACTAAATACCTGGTAGACGCTTTACTAACACTTAGTAAATGATAGAAGAACATTTCGCTATGTTAGAGGCCAAAGATTGAGAGAAAAGATATGATTTCTTTCATTTACGTAGTAAGAGATGACTGAATCAAGAATGGCACAGTTTAGTAAGGAACCATGTGGAGAGCCAGACTACACGTGGGTTTCCCCCTTCCTCATGGAGGCTTGCGTGTTTACCAAGTCTCTGTCACCATTCCAAAATAGTGATGAATAAAATGCCACTTGGTTAATCATGTCCTTGTTATTATATGTGAGAAACGCTGGTTGAACAAGTAGTAATGTCACAGTTGCACGGGGAGTTACAAGGTGAGCACGCCGAGCTAGAAGGCTGAGGATGCATCTTCTAAGCCCTGTTCAAATGAACGTACGAACTCAGGCAGCTCCCTTCCTTATATGAAATGAGAAAATTACATTTGATCCCTATGGCTCCTGGAATCTATTTTGCAAGCCATAAATGCCTCAAGTTTGCATCCATCATTAAGCTTTTTCACAAAATCCTCAGCAATGGTGTTGAGTAGAGTGCAGATCTAATGAACGCTCCTCAGTGCTGGTTGGCGGGGGATCATCTTTGAAATAGATGGGTTGTACCTAGGGAAAGGAACAGTCATTTTCTACTTGTGATCAAAACAATTGTCATCGGTTTCTAATGAATCTTTCATGATAACATTATTTTCTTTTTCTCTGCCTTTGATTATCTGGTTTATTTATATAAAAGTACCATTAGGATTCCACTGGGGACGTAATTGGGCTTGAGCAATAAAGGATGACTGTCTGTGTCTTCTAATCGCCTCCGCTTAATGGTCCTGCTATTCATCCCGCTGAACTGTGGGAAATGTCACATTTCCATGGTCTGTGACTCATATAATAAATGAATGTGTGAGTGGTGTCAAAATATGGCAATTTGCTTTATATAAAGGGAGGTAGACAGCTTTTGAAAATGGTAAGGTACATAACTAGGTATTTCTCAACTGCGAAAATTTCTCATTTGGGCTTAGAAATAGGCTTTTGTGGTGCACTCAGTTATTACATCACCTAATGAAGGGCTCACTTGCCTAGCCTGTATTCCTGCCCACTGGTAATGACCCGGGAAACAAGTCTAGTGGACTCAAAGCTTGCATCTCATTACCCCATACAACAGGAGAAAATACATGATTTCCTCCCTCTCTTAATATCAGGTTTTTCTTTGTGCTGGTTTGTTTAGTTTCCCCCATAGTGCAGTCTTCTAAACATTTGTTATTTCTCTTTTCATGCAATTTGAATTAATGTGGGTAATTGTGGTAGTTAGAGGCTTTCCTCTCTCGGATAGTAATTAGCCATTCTATAGTTTCATTCCAAACCCAGTAAAACAGTATTTGAAAACTTGATATTTATCAAAAGGGATCTCTGAGCATAACTGAATATGTACGATTTAACAAATATATAATCAGAGGTCAAATTAAAACAGATTTACACCCAAAGTTACCCTAGTTATATACTATGTTAACAGGTTTTGTTAGTGTTACTACAAAGTATCAGCAAGCTTCTGATATATTCATGGGCATTTTCTCTCTTCTACAAATTTATCAAGTCATGATTCCCTAGAATTTATATCACTTTTTCTGGCAAGAAAACATGCTTGAGATTTCTTTGGAGGAATTGGTAGCAGACAAAACATCCAAACATTGGTGGTCTGAAGGGAGAGGAAGGTCTAATGTACCAGATTTGACTTAGTTTTGCTTATCTATTCCTTTATATTGAATTTCCTCGAGAACCAAAAATGCTGGCCTTTGGGATTTCTGAAAGTTAAACCCGAGGAGTTCTGTCCTATTCCTTCATAAATGAGCCAGGAAAAGCTGTTTCATAGTTTATAGTCTCCTTGCTTTCATCGATCTCTACGTGGCAGTAAAATTAAAGATAACTTTTAGAGGACATAGAATCTGTCATAAAATTCCGATTTCTGCACAAATTATTTCATTGTAGAGAAACACAGTGAGATCAATGTTCCCAGGTCCCTTCTTTGAAAATATGCTTGAAGATGGAGATGTATATAATTCTGTTAGGAGCTATGAGGATTTTGAGCACATTTAACTTGTAGGACTATGCTGAAGAGTTCACGATGGAACTTTCTACTCTCAGTAGTTTTCTTTCTGTCTTAGGGACACAGCGCACCTCAGTGGTACAGTCTTTAGGGGCAGTGTAAATATTCCTTAGACATGGCAATGCTTCAAGTTTTCTATCTCATAATACATTTATAGGAATGTAAGGGAAAGAATTATAACATCCTTATTTTCCATGTTCATAGGGTCACGGAAAATAGAGGACTTAGGAGAACCCACACCTGAGACACAGTACAAACATCTTAAGCGTGTCCATCCTTCACTGTCACTTGCCCGCTGTGTGACCTTGGGCAAGTTTCCTTTCATTTCTGACCTTCAGATTCCTCATCTAAAACATGGGGTATTATTGGGTTGGCCAAAAGGTTCGTTCGGGTTTTTGTACCATCTTATAAAAACCCGAACGAACCTTTTGGCCAACCCAACACCTATGTCTGAGGTTCACGCAGATTACTTCTGTGAATTGTCTGACATACATAGGTGCTCAACAGATGTTTGCCTCCGCATCACTGTGGCTGAACGAACATTGGACTTAAGGCATCCTTCTATGTAACAAAAGTTTCAGAAACTTTTCATGAGGCTCGTGCAATTGTAGATTCTAAGATTCAATTTTAGCATATAAGTGCAGCTTATGAAAAGGCAATCGGGTTTTTTTTGAGTGTTTTATGAAACTTTTTTATAAGGAAAACCATCTCTTGTGGGTGCTTTGTGATCCTGTTTTACTCGGTTGAGTGTACTTCTTTGCTCATTATGAGCTGAAAGCTCTTCTAAGTGAAATGAACTGAAGAATAGCAGTGGAAAAACCCAAAAAACCACTACACTCATGCAAGTTCATGTTATATAAGTCTGGGACCATTTCAGAGCTCAAAATTTCCATGGCTCACCTATCTATCATGAAAACCATATGGTCCAGTCATAAATGTGCACAAGTAGGGCATCGCGATAGTTTCACAGTCAGCGCTTTCCTCTTTCTAGGTTTGATTTGGACCCAATATAGGTGTGAGTGGTATAGCCATCTATCAAGAGGAACACAGAACACATGAAAGATACTAAAAGAAAAACTGACATGACTGAATCTAACTGCTTAGTTATCCATTTTACAGGATAATTTATTTGGAACACAGCTTTATTTCCTAAGATATCAACCCGTAGTTCATCACCAGCTCCACTCTTCTGTTTTGCAGAGATGTTCTATCAGTGCATGACTCTAACAGGCCGTGCATGATGTAGTGAAGTATGAAAAGCTCTCTGGGAAGGAATCAACTAAATTTGAAAGAGCCATTTGCAATGTTAATCATATTCCCCAACCTTTTAAATTTCTGATTGGCTGATTTATGGGTAGGAGTTCATAATTTTGTGAATTCCTTATAAGGAAATCACTACCGTCTCCAGAAAAGTGATCTACTCAAATTCAGATAATGTACCATTTTCCCTTTACAGCCTACCTTTTTTATAGATAGGGAGACTGAGGGACCAGTTAAGGCTTTCTGAATTCAGTGATGCATACAGGGGAAGAAAACATATATTCATGGAAATAAATCATTGCTAGACATTTAACTGGGTTTCCCAAGTGCATTAATCCCATCCACTTTTTGACATGCTTTCGAACCTCGAATGGCCCCATAAACCTCGCCTGTGCCAGTTTCAGCTCACCCTGTTTTCTTAGGCTGCCGGGCTGTCAGATCTTGTAAGGACCAAACAGCTGCAGGTTCACTGAAGTATGGGCTTTTTAGCTTTTTCCTCTCTATGTTTTGTTCTGCTGTCTCTAATCTTTGGTCACCCCCCAGTACCTCTATACTAAGCCATTCTGCTGCAGATTGAAGATGCCTTTATTCATTCAAAACATTCATTCAAATTCATTCATTCTCATCTAGAGCATTCATTCATTCATTCTCATCTAGAGCAAAACCTTTCCTTAATAGTCATGATGCCTTAACAACTAGCGCGTATTTTCTCCATAATTTAACAGGAGCCTGAATTATTACAAAATGCAAAGATTGAGAAGATACAAGAACAAGAAGAAAACCTCTTAGAGGATTCAGGCCCCATCGCTTGGCTCTCATTTCCTAGAAAAGGGGCACACACCCCAAAAGAGTCAAGAACGGCTATGACTGCATGGTAGAATCATATGCGATTCTTATGTTTCCACCTTTATCAAAGTTTCCAAACTTAATTTTATTATATTACCCTTATAAAAGATAAAAAAGCAAAACAGGGTGTCCTTTAGACAGTGTCTAAGTTACTTCAGCTTTTCACTCCCTTTTGTTTGTGTGTCGATTTAATTAATATGTGACATTGTCACTAAGATGCATATTAGATGATCAGAATCGCCCCGATGTGAAAATATATTAATTAAATAATAAGATAGAAAAATCATAAGAATTTTCCTTTCACAGAATTACGGTTGCGTGTAGTATAGAGCGTAGTCTCAAATGTAGCAGATGACTATTACGATTTCTCAAGATTTTCGTGACGAAATCATGAGTAGTTCAAATTTAAGAGAGATTTAGATTGCATTTATCTTTTGCCTTTGTGTAGAGTAAATCCTATTTCTTGGACTAGGCAACTAGGACTTTTTAAAAAATGTGTATATCTAGCAAACTTTCTGTTTGGAGCTATCACAATGCTTGAGCTCTGCTTTTGCATCATACAGAGTCTAGTTTGCTTCATTGGGAAAAAAGGGCACGAGAGAGTAGCCATAGAATTAACGGGCTCATAGCAGCAGAAGTTCGCAAGTAGCAAATTGATAGGAACAGTGAACTGATTATTTGGGAAAATGGCAAGGGTTTTGGGTGGTCTTCGGAACCATAACCGTGAGAACTCCCAAGTGTTTTTTCTCCATTCTTAGTTTACCCTTGGGCCATACACCACTTTTTAGTCCTGCTTTGATTGTACCTTCTATGAATAGGAGATAAAGGGAGTGTTTCTTGTGTTTGATTATCATTCTCTCCAACACTAATATCCATTGCCCCTTGACAAACACCCCCCACATTACTCTTGCTGTAAATCTTGGTGATTTCGGTGTCCGTGTAGATGACTCTCAAGTGCTTTGACCTCTCAGTTCCTTGAACTTTGCTTCTCCAATGATCTTGTCCACCCTACCTCAGCCATCCACTCTTAAGGAAAACGTTAGACTATCATTCAAAGTAGCCTTTACCCCCATCGCAATTTCAAGCATCCCATTCTTTGACTACCACCTTCTGCCTATACAGTTCATTCTTTCTATTCCCCAGACTCTAGCAATTCCACTTCCTCACTTATCTCCTTCCCCTGCTTAGGTGACACAATTCATCATGATAATCACTCTTTCATACACTATCAATTTAATTCAACTTCCCCTCTCTCCCCCCCGTTGTTAATCACTGGCAACACCCCCGCCCTCGTTAAATTCACATCTTTGCCAATTCAACATCTGTACAAGTGCTGCTGGAAGTGAACACAATGCCACCATCTGATTTCACTTTAAATTCTTGATCATTGGTGGACCATCCATGCTGCCCAATAAGCCTACTACACAGATGAATTGCTGACTTGACTCTGTTTTCTCATCTGTAATATGGGGATAGTAATAGAAAACTAAGTCATAAGGTTGAGGGATTTAAATATGTTAGCATATATAAATTAGCCTTCTTCTTCTACCTCCTTTTCCATATTAGTATTAGTATTTTAGAATTTCCCTAGTTGAATTACTTGTATACCTACCTACTTAATTGTTTCATACTTCTTTCTCCTGAAATCCTGAATGTCTCCTCCCGCTCTTCAGGCTAAGATTCTTGTTTCACAGAGAAAATAGAAAATAAAATTTCCCTTGTACTTCCACCAGCTTATCTCTTACCCACGTATATCTGTGCCTACATACTCTGCCTTTCCCCCCCCTGTTATTATGTCACTTTTTCCTTGCTCCTATATAAAGCCGGCCCTTACAATTTTCCACTGGATTCAATCCCACATCTCTTACTCAAGATGATCACTCCAGAAATGATCCCTCCTATGTCATCATATTTTCCTAACATATAATCCCCATCAGCATACAAACATGCTCTCATTTTTCCCATTTAAATAAGGAAAATCTCCCTTGATTATACATCCCTCACCAGCTACCAATCCATTTATTAGTTTCCTGTTACAGCACAACCCCTCAAAGAATTGTGTGTGCATCTCCCCTCATCTTCTCTCATTCTCCGTTAAACCTATTCCAGTCTGGCTTTTGCCAGGCCCCCCCATTATTCCACCCAATTACTCTTCTCGAAATCCCCAGTTACCTCCACATTTCCAAATCTAGTGTCCAGTCCTCACTCTTCCTCTTATTTGACCTAACCCTGGCGGTGACTGCAATTCGCCACCCCTTCCTCCTAAGAACACTTTCTTCACTTGGCCTCCAGGGTACCACACTCTCTTGGTTTTTCTCCTCCTTCACTGGCCAATCCTTCCAAGTTTCCTTTGTTGATTCTTTCTTATCTTCTTCACATTTAGACTTTGGTGGGCCCCAGGACTCAGTTCTTGGATCTGTTCTTTATTTATATTTACTCTCTTGAGGTACTGCTCTCATGACTTGTAAATACTATCCACATATGGGTGACTCCCCAAATCCTCCAGCCTGGATCTCTTATCTAGAATCTAGAATCTTATTTCCAATTGTTTCCTTAACGTCTCCATTTCGGTGCGTAATTAGCATCCTTCATTTAGCTTGTCCAAATAGAAATATTCATATCCCTTCCCCAGATTTGCTCTACCCCACAAGCTTCTCCATCTCAATAAATGGCAACCCCATCCTTCCAGTTGCTCAGGTCGACATCCTTGGAGTTGTCTTTGTCTTTTCTTTCTCTAACATTACACACCCAGTGCATCAGCAGATCTTGGCTTTTGCTTCAGGATATATGCAGCTTGAGAACCAAGCCAGTTCTCATCGCCTCCATTTCTACCTTTTAGGTTGCCCCTCTCATACCTGGATTATGGCAACAGCCTCCTAATTAGTCTTCCTTCTTACATCCCATGCTTCCCCACTCGATTCTCCACTCATCCTTTTTAAATGTAAGTCAGATCGTGTAATAACTCCTCTGTTCAGATTCCTCTAATGCCTTCTTCAGAGCAAACTTCAAAGTCTTTAGTATGGACTGTAAGACCCTCTGTGACATGGTCCCCCAGCTCTCTGTCTGACTGCACCCTCCCCATACTCACTAGCTTCTCACTCACCACTCACTGTGCTCAAGTGACAGTGCTTTTTATCCTGTTCCTTCCTCACATCGTGACAAGCCTCCCCTGCTGTAGAACCTTCACACTGGCTGTTCCTTCGGACTGGACTCCTCTTCCCTAGCTAGACCCACTGCTCCCTCTCTCACTACCCTCAGGTCCCGATTCAAATATCACCTTATCAAATAAACTTCTCTAATTTATTTATTTATTTATTTTAAATTCATTTCTATTGGAGTATAGTTGCTTTACAGTGTTGTATTAGTTTCTGCTGTACAGCAAAGTGAATCAGCTATACGTATACATATATCCCCTCTTTTTTATTTTTTTATTTTTTTGCGGTACGCGGGCCTCTCACTGTTGTGGCCTCTCCCGTTGCGGAGCACAGGCTCCGGACGCGCAGGCTCAGCGGCCATGGCTCACGGGCCCAGCCGCTCCGCGGCATGCGGGATCTTCCCGGACCGGGGCACGAACCCGCGTCCCTTGCATCGGCAGGCGGACTCCCAACCACTGCACCACCAGGGAAGCCCTATCCCCTCGTTTTTAGATTTCCTTCTCATTTAGGTCACCACAGAGCATTGAGTAGAGTCCCTTGTGCTATACAGTCGGTTCTTGTTAGTTATCTATTTTATACATATTAGTTAGTATATATATGTCAATCCCTATCTCCCAGTTCATCCCACCCTCCCTTCCCTCTTTGGTATCCATACGTTTGTTCTCTACATCTGTGTCTCTATTTCTGCTTTGCAAATAAGTTCATCTGTAAAGCTTCCCTAATTTAAAATAGCACATTGTCCCCCTTATTCTCCATCTCCCACTGTCCATAATTTATGTAGTATGTATAAATAGGTCAAATCATGATAAATATGTTCAATGTATATTTGTTGAATAAACTGTTTATTTGTATGTTTTTTGTATCCATATACTAGAACATAAATTATATGCAGGCAAGAATTTTGTTTTGTTCATTGTTTCTGTTGAATGAATATGTACGTGTTTATTTATTGTCTCTCTCTACTAGAATGTCAGCTCCTTGAGGGCAGGGTCTTTATTTTGTTCAGTGACCTATTTTCAGTGCCTGGAACAGTGCCTGACATACAGTGCATGCTTCAACTTCCAAGGGTAATGCTTAAACTCAAATGAGTATGATGGATAAATATCCAAGTTCTGTATGAGGAAGACATATTGATAAGTGTTGACTATGTTTGTAAGATTCATAATTTTATCCTACTCCATTATATGGAAATGGTGATTTATTTAAAAAACTGGTAAATATAAATATGAAAACCAGAGGTTTTTCTGGCTAAGAGTATCCCACTGTATGAAGTGGAGATGTCATTCAGCCTAATTTATGTTGAACTCCTATAGTCCAACCATTGATTCCTTTCTCATTTGTTTAGATTTGTTGCTAGGAAACACTATGAGTATTTTAAGTATACATTTATTCCCACTAAGAGTTATATAATCAATTTTAATATCTTTTAATGTCCTTTATGATGATGTAGATTAATAATGGAAATGATGGTGGTGGTTGGTGGTGGTGATGGTGGTGATGTGTGTGTGTGTGTGTGTGTGTGTGTGTGTGTGTGTGTGTGTGCCACAGCTAAAGAACAACTTTGAGACTTGCTGTTCAATTCACACACACAGACACACACACACACGCAAAACCCACTCACTACTAAAAAAGAATTACGAAGTGGGTCAGTCTTATAAAGTATTTTTTTAAAGAGATGCAATAACACCTGTTCCCTAGATTAACTCAAACTATGCTTATTCCTTTTTTGGTAAGGGTCCTGAGATGACCTGATTTAATGAAATGATGTATAATTAATGTCTCAGTTGTTTACATGTGAATTCCAGAAAAGTTTGTTCAGAGGTACTTTGTTACTTCTATTTTCTATTTTATATAAAAATGAAAAGAAGTTAAACATCACCACAAATTCACCACCCAGAGATTTCAGTGTCTGTCACCCATATGCCTCTTTATGTGTGTGTGTGTATATATATATATATATATATATACACACACACACACACACACACACACGTATATGTACTTTGTTGTACATAAATGTGATAATTCTGTATGTGCTGTTCTGTAACTTGCTTTTTTCACTTACATCTTGTGCACATATTTTGTCAGTAAATGTACATCCGTATCATTTTTAAAAGCGGGTAATATTCTGTTGTATGTATGCGCCATAATTTGCTTATCCAGTCCTCTGTTGATGAATGTTTAGAATGTTTTCTTTTTTATTGTTGTCATAAAACAGCCTTTATGCATACATTTTAAAAATTTGATGAACAAATATTTTTAAAGTTTCTTCTTCAGTGTCATTATTTTGTACTCATGTCTAAATTGATCACGAAACAAGGATAAGTTTCTCCCCATTCTGTTTTTAAGTTACTGTAAATTTCAAAGTAGTGAAATTTGAATAAATGAGATTTTACTCTGTACTTTGCCCCAGAACCCTCTCTTAAAGTATATTCAAAGGGAATGAAAGGGCTCATTAACAGATAGAGATATTTGAGTTAAAGATCAAATTTGTTGAACATTTACACTTAAATATACCAATCTTATCTTCTTGACATTTTTTGCTATATTTGATGCTGACAATAAAAACTCGGGAATAAGCTATAATTTCTGCATCCATGAATATTCAGGTCTGAAAATGAAAGAAGAATATGACAGGTTTGCATGTAGCAACTTGCCACCCACACATTTCTTTCCTTTCTGATTCTGACACTTCAGCCTTTGAAACAGTTCCCATGAGCAATACTGAGATTCAGACTATTTAGATCTAAAGGAAAAAACACAAGATCTTCTACTGCTTGTATCCGCACCTGGGAACCTCTTTGAAGGAGTGCTGAAATGTACATCATGCTGTTATTTGTTATGCACACAGGAGAAATCCTAAAGGTATTTTTGGGAGAAGCAGGAAGGGGAATCTAGAGATAGTAAGGACAGCATGGGGCCAGGAGTGGGGGAGGGAGCCCCAGTCCACATTATTAAAGTGACATATTTCCAATATATTCTTGTCAGTGTACATGTAGATTGTATGTTGCATGTCATTTTCATGCAAAGGTATCACATTTCGTTCTGAGCTTTTAGAAGAAATCCAGTAAGACAGAAAAAGAGAGAGAGACCTCTTTGCTGAAAAAAGTCTAAGTTTAGCATCAGGTGAGGGGGTTACTGGTAGTTGTCTGAAGTAGACTGGATCCTTTTAACATTACTTTGTTCTGTGCCATATAGAACAAGCCTAAGTCCATAGGAGTACTTTTCCTTCCTCGCCATCCAAAGCTCACTGTAATAGCGTTAAGATTTTTTTCATCCTTCATCAAAGAGTATTAACACTGTGAATGATCTTACAGGTCATTCAGTTCAGCCTCCCTCTCCCAAAAGAAATCCTTTTCAGGACCAAGCCCTCTATCTTTCCCTTGATTGTGTCATTTCCCAAAGCCATGTAGACCTAGATCCATCAATTATTCTCTTTCCCATACTTTAACTCTCTCCTTGACCACTAGCTTTTTCCCATTGGCATACAGATCATTTCAGGAGTCCAGCCCTAAAAAGTCTCTCCTGGGACTCTTTCCCTCTCAAACTGTCTCTTTCCCTTGATAGCCAAGGGCCAACTTTATCTTTGCTGGGTCTGTTTTCTCATCTACTTCTTAATTCCTCAATGCTTTTTACTTTATCTTCTGCCCTTATTACTATCCTTAAACTCCTCTTGCTAAGGTCACCAGTGACCACCAAACAAAATCCACTGTTCCCTTCAGTCCTCACCTTATTTCTTCTTCATGCAGCATTGGACTAGGTTCATCACCTCCTCCTCATGGAAACGAACTCTTCTCTTTGGCTTTCCCAACTCTCCTTTCTCTCTATTTTTCTTTTGATTCCTCCCTTTCCTTCGTCTCTTCTTAAATGTTGGTGCCGTCGCTAACCCCCAGGTTTCAGCCTCAATGGCTGTCTTCTTTTCTGCACATATTCTCAGATTATTAAATCTATTCACAGGCTCCAGTTCCTATCCATATGCAAACAGCTTCCCTCTTGAGAACCAGACCTGTATATCCAACTGGCTACTGCATCTCTACATTTGTCTATTGCTAATGGCTTTTCAGACTCAAGATAGCCAACAATGGCGCCGTGGTCTCTATCTCCAAAATAGAACAGAATAACCCTACTTCTCACCCTGTGGCAACAGCCTTTTGATGTCCTGGGTTTAAGCAGGCTCCAGTATCATTAATAAACGACACTTAATATTTGCCTTCAAGATGCTTGCAGAGTTAAGAGGGAGGGCTCTGTCAGGTGACATGGATTGGAGACCCAGCTCAGCTGCTTATAAGGTTTCTGATTTTGGATAAAGAAATTAATCTTTCTGTCCTTTAGTTTCCCTACTTCTGAAATGGGGGTAATAGTGGTATAGACCTCATGGAGTCCTTAAGAGGATTGATTAAATGAGATAACACAGGCACAGCATTTTACAGTGTGAAAAGCACAGAGAGTTAATAAATGTTCAACTTATTATTTGCTGTTACAGTCCATATAGTGACATGCTGACTTCAGCCTATAATTCTTGGAAGACTGAGGATCTTATCATGTGTTATATTGTCAGATTTTGCCTTTTTTTCTAAGGCCGAATTAAAAAGATTTATAGAAAGTCCAAAAGTACAGTTATTCGCAGGGGACAAACTGATCCACATGGTCACAGTCTCCCCTCATCAGCCAGTACTCTTCACTGCAGCAGGACAATTCCAAAGGAAAAGGTAACTCAACGAGCCATCCATTTCCACCTAAAATCACAACTGAAGACAAAATCTGAAGTGGAACGTTTACTCAGCTGCTGTTGGGAGACCCTGGTCTGCACTCTATCTGTATGCTTACTGAAGGGAGCGCAGGGCAGGGTTTCCCATACAGAGGGCACGGGCAACCACTGCATGGCCAAGGTGTATCGGAACTCGATTTCAAAGCCAGTTCACCAGAATCTACCCTACCAGTCCGGTGCTTCATGAAAATTCAGCTGGTCTGCTCATAAGAAGCTCTACCCTCATAAGTCTCTTCAGTAATTATTGAAATATCCTCGTAACAACTTTCTTATCGTCAGAGGTGGGACAAGAATTTTGAGCCCCTCCCTCTCTCTTTGTCCATCCCTCTCTCTCCTTTTCTCCCTCTGTCCCGTCCCTATCTCTAAAAGAATACCTGATTTTGTGCATTTTAATTTTCTGTTTATCAGTGTCATGTGTGTTTGTAGAAAAATTGGAAAATACGAAAAAGTATCCATTAAAAAAATCCTCCTAGACAGAGACAACCAATGTTAATATTCTATTATAGTTCCTTTGAGTGGCTGTCTGTTTCTTTCTCTCTCTACCTCTCCCTCTCTACCTCTCTCTTTCTCTATATATAAATATACATATTTAGAATTCTCTATACATATATTTTTTAAAATTTTTACTGGAGTATAGTTGATTTACAACGTTGTGTTAGTTTCAGGTGTAAAGCAAAGTGAAGCAGTTATACATATACATATATCCACTCTTTTTTAGATTATTTTCCCATATAGGCCATTACAGAGTATTGAGTACAGTTCCCTGTGCTATACAGTAGGTCCTTATTAGTTATCTATTTTATATGTAGTAGTGTTACACGTATCATGTTTGAAGCCTTTTCTTTTTGTCATGAATATTCCCTCATATATTCTTCCACATCATTATTTGAATGGCTAAAGAATAATAGTCTATTTACAATGTTTTCTGTTTCTTCAGTTTTGTTTTTGTGAAACACCCAAATGCCTAAATGTGTGCAACCTCTATGTCTAGATCAGGGCACTTGAATCCTTGAAAAAGTGGGAGGAAACAGAATACTTAATAATGGTCTTTGACTTACAAATTATATATTGTTGTGTATCCTGCTCATGTATAATAATGGTAATTGACCTAGTCTAACACTTTAAAGTGTATAGTGTTTTGTGTTCATTTCTTTGTTTGATCCCTGCAACCACCTTGTGAGATAGACAGGGCACAGGTTATTATTATGTCTTCATAGATGAGGACTCATGTTCAGAGAGATGAAGTGATTTGCCAAAGGACACACAGTTCAAAAATAAGTGGCAGAATTGGAAGTTGAACTCAAGTCTTCTGATTCCAAACCAGTCCTCTTTCCAGTCCATTTTGCCATGTCCCAACTTCTCCACTTTAGCTAAATGCTTCTTACTAACATTTCTTATTCAAATATTCTCTTCTTCCACATGTTTGATCATGACTTAGGAGAATGTAGCTTTCTCACCAATTTTCTCATTAGCAGTAAGAGAATACGGCTAGATTCTAACAATAAAAACATTTTTTTCCTTTCAGAAATGCAAATATGCTGTGTATTATACTTGGGGAAAAACTCTTAGATGTTGGATTTGCATTGATGATGTTTATGAGGTACCTTATATAGCAACTTGGGCTCTTCTCAGAAAGAGGGAAATCCATTCTTTTGCCCTAACAGTTAAGGGAGGCTGGACTGCAGTCATTCACAGTTGGAACATCTTGATTTGAAAGTGTGGATGGTCAGGTTAAGAAATACAGTGTAAACGCCAGGGAATTAAAGCATAGGACAGAAAGTCCCTATTACAACTTTTTAGAGATAGAGTACGTGTTAAAGTAAAATGACACTGGCTAACGAGTGAGAATAGCCTACCCTGTAGCCAGACTTGAAGTTGATGTGTGTCATCTAGTCCTCTTCTCAGTTAGGCTCCCAGGAGGTAGTGGAACAGGAGTGAGAAATGCACGTGTGTGTGTGTGTGTGTGTGTGTGTGTGTGTGTGTGTGTGTGTCTCGGGGACAGAGATACAGAGAGAAGGAGAGAGAGGCTTCATGTGCTTATACCCAGGATGGGGTCCCTCCTCACCTGATTACCTGGGAAACTGATGACAAAGTGCCTCCAGTCCTGTATCAGCCTTAATTTAGTTGATGACATTATTGCTCCTTGCTTTTTTTTTCCTTCTCAGCAAGTTGCTTTTTTTTCTTTTAAAATAGCACCTTTTGACGCTCTGTTTTATCCTGGTGCCTGTTAAGAAAGTGGTCGGGCACACACTTTTGCCATCTGTTTTATATGAAGGTAAAGACTCTGCTTTTCTTTCAAGAATTAAGTGCCATTACATCTCAGCCAAACTGCCTGCATGTAATGAGCACTTACGGAATACTGAAACAATCTACTGCAGAGTAATCTGCATATTCTTCATGAACAGGAATGAAATGCTTTTCATAGTGCCCCTTTGCTCAGAATTAATGTCTGATTAACTATAGTATGCTAGGTGCTTAAGATACATTTCCCAAAGGCCCAGCCAGAAGGGCACATTGTAGATACATAGATTCTAAGAGTTTATGAAATCTTCCAAAATTAAGTTCCCTGTGTCTTCTTAAAATGCACAGGTATTGCTCACTCACTGTTCCCTCAGACCAAGCAGGAACAGTTGCAGTAAGTATAATAGCTGTTCAGCACACAGGGATGAAACTATCTTAATTGCACAGTCAGATCAAAAATAACTTGAAACCACAGGAGCTTTGGCCTGAACTGAACCCCAGAATCAACATGATACTTGAAGGAGAATTGACGTGGGTTCCCAGGCCTCACAAGACCAGGGAGAAGCAGACAGCCTGGCTTTGAAAGAAGGAATTAGTTACGAATGAAGGAATTTTAGGCTTAAGTCAGGCCTGGATCTTGACTTGGGGTGACCTCTGCCCACTCTGACCTAGAGAATATTTTCCAGGGCTAGCAGGCTAAAGGAGGGAAGGGACTAAAAGAGCACACTCTAGGGCACTGAGAACCCCTTTTGTACAGACAGAGATCCCGGCTGTGCCCCCTCATTTCCAGGGAGCTCAGTGGACCCAGCATGTCCTTGAGTGTTGAGGTCGATGAACAGCTGAATTTAAAAACAACAGAGGAAGCAAACTGAGTGGGGCAGTGGTGAGGAAGGTAGAAAGGGTGAGAAGGGAACTTCTCTCATACACTTTCTTTTCTTTGCACTTCTCAGCACCAAACTAGTTACTATATGTTGCCTGACTTCTTGCAGCCAGACCATTGTTGGATATTTGTACACAGAGGTTCAGATTTTTCATCTCTTTCTCTCTTTCTCTGTTTCTTGGTCCTCCTGCCCCTGTTTCTTTTAAAAAGAGGTATAATAGTTTTTCTTGGCCCTATGTGGGAAACCCTCTGGCATTTTCTAAACTGCCTAGTGTTCCAGAACCAGCCATCTGTGGAAAATTTTTTTTCTTAAGTTAATTTTTTAATTAATTTTCCTTTTTTTCTCTCACTCTTACACACACACACACACACACACACACACACACACACACACACACACACACACACACACACACACACACACCCTCAGACTAGTGTTGAGGATTAATAAGCAACTAATCTCTCTTGGAACAACTTCCCTTCTTCAGCTGAACTTTATTGCTTGCTTTTCTGAATATTTTCTCCTAAAATACCTTATAAATGAGGTCATTTCACTGGAACAAAGGAATGATGTGTCTTTTCAGAGCCTGTTCAAGTATCAAATATAATATTTCAAAACCAACAAGTAATTTGGAATCACTGAGCTTCATGATGGCCCTGGCCAAAAATTAAAGTATGTAAGGTGGACTTTCACATTATTGTCTTCAAAAGATTGTATTAGCCAAAGTTTCCTTCCAACCTGGATAGGGAACTTCATGTCATAACAATTTTCAGACTTCACTGCATCAATCAAACAGATTGTTCTTGTAGCGGTACTTCCTGGGGAATTCACCAGCTGGGAGTTTGTACCATTGAGCCAAAACAGGCCACTGGAACAGCCATAGTCTTTACTTATTTTATGGAGCCATTTAAGAAGACACTCTCGAAGCAGCTGCCTGTTTGTGGTGGGGGGTGGGGGAGGGGAGGGGGAGGGGGCAGAGGTGCTAAATTTAAGAGGCCTAAATGGGACTAGTAGACTGTCAAATAACAAAGACTACCAAAGAGACAGGTGACTCACAGAAGATGCTGTGGGACTTTCTGTAGGGCTTCCCCACCGTGACTCTGAAATAACTAGTTTCAGCTGCAACGATTTGGTGAAGTACAAAGCACTGAAAATATAGAACAGAGTGTGTGCACGCCTCCCCCTCCCCCCCCACTCCAGCTCTTATTTCTCATATAAATTTGGATTTTAGATAGTTTGCCAGTTTGCTTTTTAATAAGTGAAACATGTGCTGGTTTATTTGCATGTCTGTGGCTAAGGTTATCCGCAACCATATGTCCATTCATTTACTATATGCTTACATATTGGAGAGTGAGGGAGAGTAGTTAAGGATGACTCATTTGGGACTAGATACAGAATGCGAATGTAACTCAAATATTGCCATTCTCAAGATTTTAATGGATGTCTCTGCCCAAGGCCTGAGCTTGGAAACAGCTTTCCTGGTTTCTAGTGTGGATTTACTGTGTGCTCGTTCATGAAGGGCATCAGCTGCTGTGTGGATTTTGTTCCTTAAGGTTCATTAGTCAACCTTCAACTATCTGTGTTCTTCCTCCGTATCTAAGGAGGCTCAGAAAATACACAATCATTTTAATAGTCACCTAAGCAAAATATAATGAGGACGACAGACTTCTGCCCTGAACACCATGTTGCCCAATACGGAATTCCAAGAACACATTTGAGGTCAATCTGTTCTCTTGAATAACTTATGCTGATTTTTTTTTTCTTTCCATTAGTCCAGAATCTGGCTTTTGGGAGTGGGGGAGGAGCTGGTCCTGTCCAAGCTGACGCTCCTTAGAAAAGCACAGGTAGTTTAGAAACCCTAAATACGGCTTTGGAGCAGACGATGAAAAAGGAAATGTGAAAGCCGAGAGCCTTCTGGAGCAAAGGGACCCTCCAACTATCATGTCTGTCAGCTGCCTGGTGACAGCACCCAGCAACTACTCAGTGGCCATCAGAGTCTCTGCCCCATAGCCCGTGCATTCCTCTGGACTGTGGATGGAAGCTCGCTAAAAGCCATTCTCTCCTTCTTAATGATTATCCACTAGTACGGCGTGGGCGTGTTTTTTTATTGCAGAGTAGATTAGAAACAATCAGCAAATGGAAAACTGAAGAGGCCCTTGCTGCTTTTAGTGTTCAGAAGCAACTTTTGAACGGAATCCAAATGTTCTTTTCAGAGTCAGACGTGCCATTTCACCTGAATTACATTTTATTCCTCTGTCATGGAGACATGCTTTATTCTACCTAAAAGTGGGAATTTCCTGGACAGGAAGATTTCAGTATGTGTATTGCTGATTGCTGCGATATATTTTTGGATAATGCTTTTTAGAAAGCATTATTTAGTAAGCTAATTTTTTCGTGCTGAACAATATATAAATTAAAATCATGGTTAAAGCATATTCCAAAGGCATCTTTTCATTCAGCAAGAATATGGAACCGTATTGACAGCTACTGAGACAGTTTAATCATTCATTGTTAACTGGGAACGTTTTCCGTTTTATTGTACTTGTCATTGCCTATCACTGTACTCTTGTGTAAAAAGGAACTGTTTCATAGGAAAAAATAATAAAATTAAAAGGACAATAGATCTGATTTTGTCAGTGCTCAGGAAGTCAGTCATTCAGTGCCAGGCCTATAGAAATCAGGGAACATCATTAGGACCTCATGAATTTCAACTTGACTAATGTGGAATTTTTTGTATTTCTCACATAGACTTGGATGAGGCTTTATGTAAGTGCAAATTCCCTCATTTCTTATATTGAAGCTTTGTTTATTTGCATCTTATCCTACTTCCTCCAGAGAGAAGCAAAACTTGGTTAATATGCAAGTTAGAATTTTTATTGAAGATTGTGTTTTCTTCTTCCCAAAGACTAAGGTGATAAAGGTGGTTCAAACCACCTGATGAAATTTGCATCACATTTAAAGAAATAGTGTTTAGTGAGAGAGATTTTGTCATGAACATTTTCACAGCTTGATTCTATTTCTCATTATATCCCAATCATCGAATCAAATAAAATGAAACCATTCCTATAGAATGAAACACATGAAAATGGCAAACTACCCGTGAACATGAATAAAGAAGTATCCATGTTTATTCCTATATCTTTATCTCACCGAATCTAGCAATTCTTTCCCTCTCTCATTTTTTTAACTAAAGTAATCATAGGCAGATAAATTAAATTACTATCTAATATTATTGCTGAAACAGAAGGCTATATGAGGAACAAGGAAGACTTCCCGACAGAATCATGCTGCCTCCTGGACTCCTGGGTATGGACAGCATCTAATACAGTTAAGTAATGCGGCAGCAGTAACATCACCAGAGTTCACAGTGAAATATTTTCATTCATCCCCACTGGAGCTCCAGAGTGCTGAGTGGACTCAGCATCAGAGCTTGGAAAGCTAGAGCCTTACTTCGTTGTAGGTCTCTCAGTAAAGAAGAGAATCACACTTCAGATTTATGGAATAGGTACAAAGCAAATCATTATTCTGCGTCCACAAATGCCAATTATAGAGGAACACCAAGCATCTGACAGGGTGAGACTTGAGGGTTATACTGCTTCTAATAAACTTTCCCAAGCTCTTATTTATTCAGTGTGCAACAGAAAGAGAAGGCTGAGTAAGACAGCTCTGATAGGGATTGGGGCAAGAAGGGAAAATGACATATACTAGCCAAGCAATCACGCAGTTTGGGTCTCTTGTTATCCATTTACCAGCTCTAATTCCTCCAGAAAATCAGTAGTAGTGGTAATAGACTTCTGGAAAGAACACAGTGTATATTGTCTAAAGGAGCAGAACTCCTCAGATGTCTTTCTGTTGGATCCTTGGACTGTACAAGATGGTCTTTGGTGCAGAAATTATTCTTGTCAGTTATATTTTTGTTGGGTGAATACTAAAGTGAGCATGTATTCCCTATGTAACTCCTGCAAATATAATAAATTGCAAATCACGTATTCTAAAAATGAAAAATATCTTACATAGATAGAGCGGCATTCAAATAGAATGTATTCCATAGAGTACTTCTAGGAAGGGCACTCCAAATCATTGGCTTGCCTTGCTAGACAAGGTGTAAATTATTTAAACAAAATATACAGATGGATTAACAAAAGATTATAAGGCTGCCATCACTTATTTGCAACCCAAAGGATTTTCAGGGAAGGCTATACCATTTCACTTTTAAAGGAGTGGGTTCTAACAATGATTTCCTTTGACAAATTAAATTGGAAATCCAGTTAATTTTATTTCCCCTGACCAATGATGAGTTAATAATCTATGTGATACCTTTGTTTAGACATGAATACTCCAAGTATATATTAAATTAACAAAAGTACATGGCTAATGGAAACAAGAAAAATGGTTATGTTTCCAATGTTTGTTTTACATTTAATTTTTTAAAAATCACTCTATGGAACGTTTTTAGGTCATTGATTTAGAAGGTATTAATGTGATGGTGAAGATCTGTCATTCTTTTTTTTTTTTCAAGCCATTACTCATGTCCTTCACATTTCGGAAGGATTAGAGAGATAAGAAGACCAACTTTCAGGATTATATAAGATTGATAGAAAAAGCAAGCTGGTATTTCACCATCAGTTTGAGTTAAGATCCTGTATTTCGCCTTATATCATTGAAGTGTGATGTGGGGCAGTTTCTTTCAATTTGAGGTATTTGTCAGAATATGCAGGAGATGAGGGCTTCCACTTTAAAACATAACTTCCTCTTTAAAGACGGTTATGTGAAAAACATCAAGCTGTAATTATATGGCTTTGTAGAAATAGTATTCATCACCCCTTAACGTATGAATGAGAAAGGTCAGTATCATTCTTTCCATTATATAAATTGTGAAACCCAAGGTTCAAAGCATTTGCCAGACGTTATAGTAAGAGTCTTAGTGAAATGGGGTGACAGAGCCCAGGATCCCTCCGCATTAGAACTCCTTGATCTAAAAGAATGTAACTGGACTTACAGAAGCTACTCCAGACCATTGAATGCACAAACATTTTTCAGACAAACTGGAAAGTTCTTTTCTGTAATACTTCCGAAGAATGATAATTCTTCTATACCGGTCAATTGAATTCAAATTTGTCATAATTATAACTTTTGAATTATCTACCTAGCCAAAATAAATCAAAAATTTAATTTTAAAGGGACAGTTAGAATAATTGGATTAGCTAGGTGCTTTCATTTAAGTAGCCGTACAAAAGGAAACAAGATTTTCAAGGATTAGTTTCCCACATGTGCTGTGCACCTTAGCTGATAGCTGTTGTAGTGAAGGCAATTTCTGCTCCTAATTGCTGGTTGTATTTGGTCACACCTTTCTTTCGACAGGCTCCCGTTTTTTGCTCATTCTGAAAATGACTTGGGAAAATTACTTGAGTTCAAATGGAACTTATTTCACAGTCTGTACTTTCATGCTGATACTCAAGAAAATAAACCAACCAGTTAAGCATAATAAATATCTTACTCTCAGCTCACTTTAAAAATATGAAGCAAATCAATAAGGTGAGATCTTCACTAGACTCTTCTGCTGTCTTCTCTAGTAATTGAGGAGGAAACAGAATCATCTAAAACCTAGAGTCATCAGATATTTCAGGTTGTGATTGGTGGCATCAGAGCAGTAATCATAGTGGGGGCTGGTGATTTCTTTCAGCAGGTGAAATACTGGAAAATAAACTGGATTTCTGTTGTGAATTCCCAGAGTAAGCCTTCATAAAGCCCAGTCATCAGTAAAAGATTTGATTTCTTTAAGCATATAGCCGTACCCATAAAGTGGAAAGTTGAGATAATAAAAAGTAAGCCATGTTACTCCAGCATCACACGCGATATCATTGTATAACATTGGGTCAAAGTTTTAAAATATTTTCGAATAGATTGTGCATACCCATGTGACTTGAGTGAAGGCCCCTGTTACTGGCTTTTTAGGGGTAAAGGCAAATGTCCATCTTTTACATGCTCACTCTGGTATGAAGTCAGTGCCTGCTAGAGATGAATCTGTGTTTGGTTCTAGTAAGATCATTGAAGAATATGGAGTGGTTAATGTTATTTTAATAGCTGATGGAGTCACATAGACACCTAATCTGTCAGTTAGTGATTTTAATGGGTTGTGTTTATTCGTAATAAATGCGACCCTAGGGGGTCAAAATTAAAACCAGAGGTTCAATGAAATCTTTTCATTCCTTTCCAAGAATCTAGTATAGTACCCTGCCCATAGGCCATCCATGAACCTATGTCAATTAATTAGCTTTGTTTCTGCTGAGACTGATTTTCTATAACTCCTAAAGACAAGGCTTCCTTCAAGGAGGACGCTATAAAGAAGTCATTTTACCAATAATTGGGAATTGAGCTCAGAGTGTACAGGGGTGATCTATGAAATACCATCATTTCTGGAAAGCTTCAATAGGGGTCATTAAATACAACACTATCAGTCAGGCTGAGGAAGTTAGGCCTTAACAGTGCCTGTTTCTTCCTTTCTGTATATGGCGTGTCCATGGTTAGGATGCCTCACCATGTTCCCAAATGAGGATTCCCCAGCCATCTCTGTTTCCCTGGACATTGTGTCTGTCTTCTCTCCACCTGTCATTTGTTTAATACTTTAGTAATAGCTACATGGAAGATTGAAGAGAAGGCTGTTTCCTTTCCTCCCACCATTTTTAAAACCATTTTTACCCTCCAGCATTAAGCTAGTGACCTGCTGGCATCTGCCAGAAAACTTACTCACATTAGACCCATACACTTCTTTGTGGTGACGGGCACTGTGGAATCACTGGCTGTCACGAGAACCCCAAGGTGCTATGCTCCACCCTCCAACAAGCTCAGGTGAACTCCTTGCCAACCAAGAGAGAGTGCCACAGGATGGCTCTTGTTCTCTGTTGCTATCAGCTGTGAGAAGCCACTGCAGCCTAGAGAAAGCCTTCTTAGAAAACTTCCCAAGGTAACTCTGTTCTTTTTCCTCCCAGCACCTATGGGATTTCCATATGGTATTTCCTCCTATTCCATAGGAATAGGAAGCCCTGTGCATGTTACTGACATCCTGTGAGCATTCAATCAATGTCGGCCATTTCTATTATCAAATATCCAGTGTTGTGACTGAGCCCATCTAGTGGCCCTCAGGATAAAATGGCTGTTAAACCTGGGTCTACCAAACTGCAACTCTTTCCCTGACTAGATAGCTTAACTGTGTGTCCTCCAAGATCCCATAGTGTACTGTGATAACTCCTACTTCAATACTCACCTTGCCAACAGTACTTGCACATTTGCCTCTCGTTTCTTTAACCAGACCATAAATTCCGAAAGAGAAGAAAACAGCTATGTCTCGTCCACTTCTGTAGCCCTAGTGCTTAGCTTAGTGTCTCAACTTTTCATGCATGTAGTAGGTGTTCAATAAATGTTTGCTGAGTGAATGAATAAAGTATCCTAGGATCACAGGTATGACCCCCACGTGCGAGAGTGGCCCCAAAGAAGGTGTGCATTCTCCAGTTACACCCCCCCAAAATAGGGTTAGCATAACAACGTATGTGCTGTGAACAGATGCAAAGCATTAATATTAGCAATTGAGCTCCAGATGTTAACCTCAGGTTGGATGCAACATAATCATTACACTTTCATATTAATTACACATCCTTTGCTTGGATACTAAATAATTATCCTTTCACCCCGTCATTATGTAATATCGATACTGATTGGCTAAAATCTGTTTAGGATAGCAGCCCCTAAAAGGCAGTTTCCCTCTCAAGTAACTATCACACGCATAGATCAACCCTGGTAGCCCCTCCTTAGCACATCTTAACCCTTTCTCTCTTCACTTTTTCCACCCACTGTTGACTGTCTCACCAAATTATACACCCAATCTCAGCTCCTCTTGTTTTGCTTTAGCCGGTTAGTAAGATCCTGAATAAATATGTTTCTTGCTCTTTTTTGAATCTTTAGTCCTTCTACTCCTTTCATAATAGATTCCTGTAGTATATATATTTCCATCCGTCCATTCAAGCAATAATCCACTGATTGCCTGACACTTGGCAAACACAGCCCCTGCCTTCTCTGAGCTTAGAGTCAAATGGAAGAAACAGACTTTGAACTGTTAATTACAATCAAGTGCCCACTCAAGGTCCCCTTTTCACTAATACCCGACCACTCGCAGATGAAGAGTACCATGAACAGATCACCGTTGCAGCGCAGCATTGAACAGTAATTTTAGACGTCAGCATTAACAAAACAACAAAAAAGCCCTAGGAACTAGGATGTAGGCAAGAAGGTGCACTAGAAGGAGATGCATTTTTAGTAGTCACTAACCAAATTAAGCTCTTGGAATTCATTGCCTGGCAACAGGAGAAGCGGCTTCACTCCTCAAAAGCTGAGAAAGAGCAGAGGAGTGGAAGAGCATATCCAGAGAAACCCCCCAGGGATTTCTTAGCCAGATGTTTACCAGCTGTTGTTTCAATTCTTGAAGGGAGAGGATCCTAACCTCTGCTCGAAGGACGACTGGTTAAGGACAGAAAGAAAAACCGACTTTACCCCAAAAATGAGTTCACAGAATTTCAGTACCTGCCACCACCCCATTTGCAGAACCAAACGCCTAAACCATCCCGAAGCAGATGTGACGCTGACCGCAGGCGTGAGTTGATGGTCAGCCCCGCTCTGGTTCGCACAGGGGAGTGACATGACTTTGTTAGCAGCCAACACTGCCCCGATGTTTCATTCAGGCACAGAGTAATTGTGCTTTACGTGAATGCCAGTGTCCTACAATAGTGCCCTTCGTTCCTGAATTTAAAACATTTGCTTTAGAAAATTCTCTTCCTTAGTATGGGCTAGGCAGCCTAGTACAAATCTTAACCTATTTAATCCTCCCAACAACCCTATGAAGAAAATTATTTTTCCCATTTTAAGGGTGAGGAAACTAAGGCCGGAGGTTACAGTACTTGCCCAAAGTTACCCGGTTAGACAGACCTGCGTTCTAATTTGTGCTCGGCCACTGTCTGACTTGAAAACCTATTTTCTCAACCAGTGCGCAAAGTTGCCTTAATATAGAACATAAAATGAAGAAGAGAGTGGAAAGTACGGCAGTTCTGGGCTGCTATTTGCCATTAGTTAGGATTGTTTATCCACTTTTCCTTTTCCCTGTGTGTCAAAATCAACAGGCCAAGACGTTTGATTGAAGTGAGCATATCTTACAAACCAGTTTCCATGAAAAGAACAACTAGAGGCCTAACATGCATGTTGCTTTATTTTATAAGGTTCCAGTATCTAGTCCATTAGTTTATATCCAAAAGAGACTATCTCACAGGGAATACAGCCAAACCTCTTCATTACACCTGGATCAGGGCCCTGAACCTCTACTACTGGCAAAACCATCCCAGGCATTTG
Organism: Leucopleurus acutus; assembly: GCF_964270905.1. NCBI lineage: Eukaryota > Metazoa > Chordata > Mammalia > Artiodactyla > Delphinidae > Leucopleurus > Leucopleurus acutus. The sequence goes on along the minus strand of NC_139148.1, from coordinate 118,809,784 downwards.
GTTAGATAAAGTTCCTTCTGGGTCCATATTAAGCAAGGCACTTGTCTCCTATAATCATCCAGTGAGTGCAGTAGTGGTAAGGTTTGCATTTATTGCTGTTGACAAATGTAAATGTTTATTTATGCAAAGTGTATTCACAATTAAACCATTCTTTTTTCTTTCTCCTTCACTGTGCTTCCTTCCAAATTATTCCTTTCTCTAAACAACATCTAAAGTGTGGCACTGAAGTGGTTTTTGTATCCCATTGTACTTAATTAGCAAGTTGTGGCATTTATTTCTTCTTTAACATCCCTCTTTCTTTAAAAATCGTTATCTTTCTTTCGGTAAGTGGAAGACGAAATGTGGTCCACGGCAAGGAAATGAGATGTGAACCCTTCTACACTGCATCTGTTCAGCCTGAGATGCCTGTGCTCTACACGGGGCAATGTAAGCACAAGTCATATCAGGCATTAAACCCCCATGAAAAACACATCAGAGTGAAGCACTAGGGCCCTAGCTAAGCTCTTCTTGATGTTTTAGTGTTTTAATCTTTATTTAATGTATTTTAATGAAATCATCAAAAATAATAGCATCTTCTTGGGAAAGACGTATTCTTCCTTTATTCTTTTGTTCAGTACAATGAACTGACATTTCTAATATGTTGAGGAGAAGATTGCACTTTCATATGTTACAAGATAAGCCCTTGAAATTTACTAGCCATCAGGATTTGCTGCTTTCAATGATTAATTACCTGTTGGCATACTTTTCAAAGGTATTATTCTCTTTAGCTATTTCCTTTCATCTTGACCTACCATTTTTTATGAATAGCCTTTCATGTATAGTTCAAAAGAATGTTAGTAAAGGTTTATTTTGTTTCTCCGGGTAGAGTTGCTGGTTTATAATTATAATGCAGGTTCATAACCACAGTGAAAATGAACGCCCCAATAACTGTACCTCAAAGGAGCCAAAATATCATTTTATGACAAATTAATTCTTTAATACTTATGCAGAGACCTTAATAATCTGGACTGACTTGTCCCTTCAATTTATCACGCCACCAGAATTCATCCATCTATTCATTCAGCAAATTTTTACGGCGTGAATACAGAGCTTGAGGCACTGTTCCAAGTACTAGAATACAACAATGGACAGAATATAGTCCCTGTCCTCGTGGAGCTTATGTTCTAGAGCGGGTAGACAGAAGTAGATATAAACAAATTCATACATAATTTGCTTTGGAGAAGAAACAAGCAGGGTTGGGGGACAGGGCATGCTGAGAGATAGGGGCAGCTTTCATATAGGGTGGTCAGGGAAAGCCTCTCTGTTAAGGTGGCATTTGATGGACGGGAAGGAAGGGTTCAGGTGGACATCTAAAGGAAAAAAATTCCAGACAGAGGTATCAGCAAATTCAAAACCCTTAAGTGAGAATATGGTTGGCATGTTCAAGGGACAAGCTAGGAAGCCAGTGTAACTGACATAAAGTGAAAAAAAAAAAAAGGGCAAGTGAGAGACTAGAATAGAGAAGTATCAATAACTGGGATCAGATAACATATGATCTTATTGTCCAAGGTGAGGACTTTGCTTTTGATTCTTGAGAAGGGAAGCCATTGGAGGGTGTTGAGTAGAGGAGCGGCAGGATTTGCCTCATGTGGTAAGTTACTGTTTCACTACAAGGGTGGCTTTTACGGCACTAGTGGCCACTTACGCAGTCAGTGTCAATTAGAGGATGCTATCGAGGAGTCTACGGTCTCCCCCAGCCCTCAGGGACTTTGCTTTGTTCTGCAGCTGCAGAATAAACATCATGGGCGTTTGCTCCATGGGTCACAATGCAGTTGACAAGAATGTGTCATTAGCCCAGTCCATCCATACTGCAAGGAGGAAAAAAACCGAGTACATTCCTTTCACTCAGGCATCAGCAGCGCAGGAAAAACAACTCCTACTGAAGTGAGTCAGTAGCATCTTCATAAATGAAAGCAAGCTTTAATGCCTTAAATGATGGCTCAGTGGCCTCAAGGAAGCAGCTAATTTACTACCAGGCTGTGACTCAGGCTCAGGGAAAATCGAAGCTATTATTGCTCACTCAAAATACAGTAAGCAACTTTGGATAAACATTAAGACTATTTAAAAGAACAGAGAGTTAATGTTGCTAAGAAGATAAAATGTAATCTGCAGCAGTTCTCACACCGACTCTGTTTACGTCTGTCCTTTAGTGACGGGTTGCTGTGTATACACCCATCTCTGCTTTTTCACTGGAACCGCACCGGTAATTTGATGTGTTGGCGCAAAGTTAAACACCGAAGTTCTGATGGCGTCACATCCGTTTGATTTGTCCCCTCCTGGTGCTTTGTAACGCTAGAAAATTAGCAAAGTCCCTGACAACTGGGCATGGCCTATGGAGTCACCCCCAAAGCTCTGAGATTTGAAACTCTGTTAGCGTTCACTCAAAGGAGTATTCGTACTGTCTTTTATTCTGGTCGCTTAACTCACAGCCCCCCTGTTCATGCCTTTTCCCTATGATTTTCTGCAAATGTCTGGCTTCTGAAAACATTCTTTCAATAAATCAGAATTGCAGAAAGTATAAGTTCAGCGACACCAAAGTGTGTTTACGGCATATTGTTGCTGGTGATTGGAGTACTAGTAACCTCGCCGTGCAGGACAGTGATTTAACAATGGAGCCTTATTGTCTTATATTGGCAGATGGTGTACAGTATCACTTGCAGTTAGTTACTATGATTAAATTAACTCGAGTTTGGCTAGTCATAGAATGTACGGGTTCTATGTTCCTTTAGGTAATATCACAGTGGCAACTTCGATCATTCTCATGTGATTCTGAAGGATTTGTTTTTAGGTTTCAACATAAGCTATTACCATTCTAATCTATACCTTGACCTGGGATGGTCATACTTTTTCAGAGATTGGTAAATGCTTAGCTGCTGCTGCTGCTGACAGTAGAACACTTAACTGTAACAGATGAGATTACTAAATGAATCCTTTGCAAATGGAATAAATGCTCAATCAGGTTATCGTAGTGGGAAGATATTCACCCACAGTAGGTCTGTATCTTGCTTGGCCACAATAGACTGTGGAACTCAATTTGGGTCTGTTGTCTCTCACCGTAAGAACACACTTGGGGGCATTGCATGAGTTCTGGCTGCAGCTTGGGAAGTGCTCTTTGGACAGCTGTTGGGGGACAGCAACTGCTCTCCCCAGAGTGCCAAAGCACCATGAGTGTCGGCATCTAGTTTAGGAAAAATGGTGCATGTGATAGGCACTCAAAAAATCTTTGTTGACTTGAAGGCATATAACCCCCATAATTATGTAAGATAATTGGTCTTCATAAGTCAACCAGAGATGATACTGCACATTCTGCAAAATAATAAACATTATATAAAGGTGTTGTTCAGAGAAGCTCTGATTCACTAGGCGAATCATACTTTGGGATTCTGTACACAAACCAATTCCTTTCCAGGGCCAGAAGTTTTACCTGCTTTACCTGGAGAACAGTATCGAGTAGCTAGGCTCACGTGAACGTCGTTTGATATGAACCAGCACATGTAATTGAATGTCTTCTATCCTTCCCTGAACAATTGGCATTTGAGAGTCAACCAAAGAACAAGGCTGGGCTTTCTCCAGGGGTGAGCTTCAGAGCAGAGAGGAAGTGGATCCAGGACAGGCCCAAATTGGATGCTGAACCCATACAGCCCTCTCCCAGGGGACATAACTTGGGCAGAAAAGGAAAAGGATGTACGTCTGGTACACCCTATCTCCCTTCCAGTCATCAACTGTTTATTGTAGTCGGAAGTCAGCATTTAACCCGTTCTGCCTGAAGCTCAGTGAGGGAGTTTCATCCTGAAGATTGTGATCTCGCTGAAGGGCCATCTCCTTCTCTCTCTCTTGGGGAAGGAGTGTCGTTTGCACGCTCCTGATGCAGAGGGATATAGTAGGCACCCTCGTGTGGCAACATCCCAAATGTGTTCTCTCTGCGGGTTAAAGAAAGAGAAGCAATCCAACTGCTGATGTAATTCATGAAGAGATGATGCAGCTTCTAATGACGTGGTGATAGGATTTATCATGTCCCAGTCACGTGCACGTAGAAGAACCTATGTATGGAATCGATAGGAGCCATAAAACTAAATCCAAATATATTGTGACCATTTAAAGTGTTAGCCCCCTTGATTATCTTTAAAGTAATATATACAGCAGGTTCGCCAGTATAGATTTTTCATCACCAGCCGTCTGGTATAAATTAGTATGAGATAAATAATTTAGCTTCCTTCTGTTCAGATACAATTTCATTACCCTCTTCCTCGATACTGTGAAAAGTCTTCAGAAATAATCAATTGTAAAGTGCTTTTGCATCCCAGCCGAAGCTGAGCCTGGAGGTTCCTAGCACGCTGACGTTTGACTCTTTTTCCTCCGTGTGCTGTGAAAGGAAGAGGTGCCGATTATTAGCAAGTGGCCCCCAGAGAATTGCATACCCGGGGGCAGCCCCCGCTAAGTCACAGCGCGTGGAACCATGACATGAGGTTGCTCGGTTGTTCCAGAAGCGCAAGGCGTTTGTTTGAATTAAAATATATAAAATATATAATATAAAAAAATATATATATTATCTCTAATCACAGTGACTATCCCAGCTTCCGAAGCACACTAATTGGTTTGGAGGAGATATTTTGCCATTCATAAGAAACAATCTCTGCTCCTTTTGGTCCTGGCCTTATTTCTCCAGTCTGGCTGGATTGGAGGAATCTTATGCTAAAGTTGTAGGAACACATGTGCGCGATTGTGGAGGGCTTGAACACCAGGCCAGGGAGTTTGGATTTTTATCCTGTAGGCAGCAGGGAGCCCTTAAAAGATTTTGAACAGGAGGAATGTAAAAAATAGGACCTGATTTGGATGCGTGTTTAGTATAAAAGTGCAATGATAAGATATATTAAGGGGGTGTTATGGTTCTGTTCACAGCATGGATATAACTGGGGAATTCATCTCTACTAGCTTTCTAGTTCAGCTTTTAGAGCATGCAGATTTTCAGGGCCAGCTGTAAGAGCTTGATGGTAAGAGAACAAAGTAAGAATTGATAATGTGAATATAATTGTAAAGAGAGGGATTTTAGTGGTCAAGATCACTGGTAACACAGAATAATAAGCATTTGAAAGGGTGACTGTAGAATTATTTGTTATTTTGTTGGAGTCCTTTGAAGTCACTTCTATGCTATATAATTACCTTAAGTTTTAAGTGTTCCCTGCAGGGATAACTTATGTATTTTGCATTCTCGTGCAAATGCTTTAACAGTCTACACTGTTGAAAATGGAAGCTGAAAATTATTGCAAACAGGTCATGGTTGTGCAAAGCTGATGAAGTATTCATCATTTTGATATATCCTCGGAGTTTATATTATATCCTTGCATTGTGTTTTCAAACTCCGGTAATACTTAAGGTAACAAATATTTGAAAATTGAAATTGCATATTTTGATAAAGAACTGTAATTTGCCTATCTCAAAATTGAATGTCATCAAAACCCTTTAAAAAATTAATCTAAAACTGTTGCGGTATTTCAGGAAATCTAGAACAGACCCAATTTCATTTAAACTAAGCTATCAAAAGCTCATTTATGAATTGTAGCTGGATACTCGGCCTAAACACTCCTGTAAAGCATTGCGTTCTTAGAATTCAGGCTTCCCTGCAGTGGTTTCTCCCTAACCATAATATCAGGTGATGCTTATGATAAACGGCATCACAGGTGACCACAGTTTGGTCATAAATAGGGAACCGTTGTCTTGTTTACTGCACCATAGCTACACATCTGAGCATTATGAAAATATAATTCACTTTATGATGGCAACGTTCATCTTTCAAAGTATCTTATTTTAATGAACTTTGCACTCATCCTGGATTCCCTTTTTCTTTTCTTTCAGAGGTGGATGTACATTACATATAGGAAAATCTCTAGGAAGAAATGGGTTTATTCGTTTATCAGGCTCCTCTATAGATGCTGACAGAAGAACAACCTGCCCTAGGTGGCTTCTCAGATTTCACCCTGAGGTCTGAGCACAGCTGGGAATCGGGACAGGAAATAGATTTTCTCCAACAAATGAGATGGCTCACTTTCCCACCTTCCCCCTTGTACGGGGTGGGGAATAGCAGGCATTTCTCAAAGGCCACAGGATTACAGAATTGGGAAAAAGAAGAAATCATCGCATGGACTTTCTCTGTGTTCACTTCTTGTTCTCTTTTTGTCTGTCAGTCTGTCTGTCTCTATTGCGAGCATATGCACATATGCAGGACTCTGACCGGTTACCCATCTCTGTGCCTAGTTTCAGTAAAATTGCTCTGGGATCATCCCCTAAAAACTCTGAGTGTAGAGAGGTCCCTGAAAAGAAAAAAAAACAAAACAAAACCCAAGTGTGCTGAGATTCAGAGATGAGTATTTTGCAGTAGAAGGATGAAGTTTTCATGGCATGAGCTAGGAGAATGTTCCATGGACACATTTACTTAAGATCCATGGGAAGCTGCCTGGCCTGGTGGAGAAGCCAGTGGCAGACAGGCTGGCGGGCTTGGCTTGTGCTTTGAGTTAAAGCTCTTCCTTCCTTCTGCAGCCCAGGGCCAGTTAGCACTGCTGGGTCCTCGGTGTTTTTCAGCCCTTAGAGATCAGGTTGCCTTAAAATAAGGGTCTCTCACGTGTCAACAGCAGCTACCTTAAACAGATTTCAGCTTCCTCTGGAAGGAGCTGCTTCCCTGCTCTGGATTCATTCTCTAAAAGAAAGTGTGAAAGCCAGATTCCAGTATATTAATATCTCTGGTTTCATTTCTTCAACTGTTAAAAAAAAAAGGTCCACCAAATCCATTGTAATCATTACCTTTCTTATCATCATCATTATTAAACTGTCCCTTATCTCATTCGAATGCCAAAACTGTTTAAGCAGTTGTAGAAAACTTTAAAAGTAGGCACTGCTTAAACATAAGGTACTATTAGATTTTTCAGTATTGTTGTTATTAGTAACCTGCATTATGAAAGTAGAACTAGCAAAACACTGGTTTAGAACAAAAGAAATGAGATAATGTTGTACTTTTGTGGCATTAAAATGAGACATGTAGATGTCATTTGGGCCATTAATACTGGATTAGTTCACAAATCTCTTTAATATCATGTGGGTTCACTGATACACATTGCAGTAATTCCTATTTTAGAATCCTAGGATATCTTAAGCCCCATATTAAGAGCTCATGTATTGTTACCCTTGCATAGGAATCACTAACGAAAGCAATCCTCACCCATACGGTTAATGTGTAACATGAGCCTCTCTGTGAACTGGAAAGGTGCTTCTCTACTCCGTTTGTTCTCACTGACAACCACTAGTTTTCATACCAGTTTCAAGTTGGGAGGAGGCTGCATTCTCCTTGCTGTCACATGAACAGAAAATTAAGTGAAGGCAAGGGATCCCGCAGTCTGTGAGCACCTACACGTACACTAGCTGCTTTCCATGCCCCCTGCAGTCCTCCCTGGGAGGCACGTGATGCTATTCTCCTCTTAGAGATGCAAGATCAGAGCCCAGGTAAATTGCCCAAAGTCAGAAATCTGGAAGGTGGAAGAGGCAGGTTTGAACAGAGCTCTTTGGTGTTCAGAGAGCCAGGGCACACGAATAGGAGGAAGGGCGGCTGAACCTTCAGCCAATGTTGGAAGTGTCCATTGAGAAGAGAATTGACATCACAGCTCTTGTCTACACAGTGACTGTTTGGGTGAAAAGGCGCACTTGCAGTTGAGTTCATAAGGGAATGGCTTGTTAAGGGCTTCTTTCCTGTGGCTTTCTCACTTGTGAAGTGGTAGAACTCCTCTCTCAGGCCATTCTGAAGCTGGTACAGAGGCCTGCTGTCGAGATTAAGTCAGATCGTTAGATACGCAAAGGGGCCTAGGCTCCCGGGGTAAGGAGTAGTTGAGAATGAATTCTTCCATTTGAGTCTTAACTTAATGAATTGACTACCCCTGAGTACTACTGACTACCCCTGAGTACTACTCAGACTCATGGTAAGTGACTATCGCAAGCATCCTTTCATTAGCTCATTTCAAGGGGCAAACGTTAGTGGAAATGTGCTCTCTACGTAGAAATAGGACTCTGTAAGATTTCCTATCCCCAGAAGTCATTTGCAGGTGTTATGTGATGTGGCAGTCCAATAGCCCTCTACGACATCTCTCTCATCCTTGGTTTCTAGATGAGGCCTTTGCACCCTGCCCTGTGGTTCCAGGTTTTCGGGTTTGCAGTAGAAAGCAGGCATTAGTGATTTCCTTCTGAGCAGTGGCATTGCTTTCCTACCTGTGCAAGAGAAAAAATAAGAAGTCTTCTTTGAAAGTCTTTGACGAAGTAGACTCCTGGCAATTGTAAATGACTGTCTTCTACAGAGACAGACCCTATCAAATCTAACAAAACCGCTATGCAGTACAAATCAGAATTACCTCCTTCACAATTGCCTGCAGTACTAGAACAAGCCATGCACCCACGTGGGTATGGTGTTATTTCTAATAGGCCACCTAACCCTGCCAGAGTTTTTTCAATTGATCTACGCAGAAAGAACCTTTCTCCTTTACATGACAGTTTGTTGGATGTCTAGGAAAAGTTTTCAGAGTTCCCAGGCTTTGAATTTTTGGACAGGAGCTTGGAAGAGCTATTTAAAAGGATACAGCCTACTAAGTTTATTCTCTCACTGACTATAAATATTCCCAAAGTCATTCTCTTGCCGATGGGCTTAGATCCCCCTGTGAAGTTATTATACAGAAGAATCTTGCCACAAATTAGAAAGCTTCACAGTAATGGAGAATAGTTAGCTAATGGTCACAGATTAATTCCAGTAACCAGCCAAAAGGCAGGAAAGTTTATTTTTAGAAATCATATCTGATATTTGGTTCCCCTTTCAAAACACATAGGTCAGCCCTGCTTATAAGAAAAGCCAACACCACGAGTTAATACACATAATAGACAAAGTTGGAGAGAATTACTCACTTTAGAGAATTGTTCTTTGGTTGAAAAAAATGCTTTTCCACAGATTTTTGTTCAACAGCAAGATTTAATCTAGTAAGATTAAAAAAATAATATTATGGCCACAGTCTCTGTAGCATATCTTATGTAAAATGAAATCCATCTTCTGCTAATTGGGTTCTTAACCAATCTGTATTCTTCTACAAGGCTTGGGTCAGACTGACACTGCCTTGGGCCAGTTATACAGCCCTGGAGACGTATGGCCTGTCCCTCTGCTTCGTCACAAGTCTCAGCAAGTTACTTCCATTTCAGAGTGTGTCTGCTGACCAGGTTTGGGGCTGAGTGAGGCCTTAGGATCATGTAATTTTTTATCACAACAAAAATCACCCCTCTTAGGCTCTGTAAGGGATATGGTGTTTTTGTTTTGTCTCCTGCTTTATTGTAGCTTATTTCAGTGTATTTTATAAAACAAATTGTAAAATCTGACATTGCATGAGACTGCTCTACAGAAATGTATGACAGTCCAGAACAGGACAATACAAAGGACTCAATGAAACCCAGGGCTAAAATGTGGTCATATCTGCATCCTAATTCTGTTTTAAACAGGGCATCGGTTGACAAACTCATTAACTTTGTGGGGTTTTTTTCATTTTTTGTTTGTGAAGAGTTGAGAAAAAGCAATACTCCGCTGCCCTATTTTGTGGACTCAACATAAGGTAAATGAAAATGTCTATCAGATATCTTGGAATACAAAACTGCTACCAAGAAGTTTCACTATAACCGTACGAGGAGAAATAGTCCCATGTGCGTATTCTTAATCATAATCTGTGTTTCTTTACAAATGGTTGCCAGTTAGCATGGGTACTTTGAAGTCATTTTGTGGCATGGTATTTCACGAAGCCCATTTTTCAGCACTTCATTTGTTTAGTGCTGTGGCTCGAAGCACTGCAGCCTTTTCAGCCGACTGCAGACCAAAATGACAAATGGAAGGAAGCGAAACAGTTTTCGGGGAACCAGGCCTGGAGGAGAACACTGAGTGCCATTCATGTGCAGTCCTAATTTTTGGCAGAATTTATCTCCTTCCATGTTAATACAACACAAATAGGCAGATGCTTTCTTTAGAAATGGATTCCAGGGTGAAAAGAACTTGGAAAAGAAGAGAGAATTGACTTATTTTGCCTTGGTTTTCTGGGCATGTATTATCAGAGTAATCCCACGTTTCACGTGTGTGGAGCTTTACAATTTTCAGAGCTTCTTTCACATACATCATCTCATTGGCTCCTCGTCCATCCTGTAAGGTCAGGTGTTCCCCCCCACCCCGCCCCGCGCCATTTTACAAAAATCAAGTTAATAGAATTTAGTTGCAGTGTCTGCTATTTGCGGACCCAAAGACCAAGAATACCAGTCTAATGCTTATGTCTTGGTTACCAGGAAATCTCTTTATTCTTGCAGCTTCAGCATCAGTTTTGTCTTTATTGGTCCCCCTTCTCTTCCTCCCTCTCCACCTCCCTCCCTCCATCCTTCCCTTCCACCCCTCCCTCTCTCCCTCCCTCTCCAGTTTTTTAAATTGAATTTACCTGTAGACTGCTTTCCTCCTTTTGTCACCTACTCTTTCTGCCCCAGCAGGCAAGTTCTGACTTGTCAGTCTCTCCTCTAAAACAGCCCTCTATTCATACCCCGCCACGTTTAACCCTTTTTTAGATCTGTATAAGCTAGCTCCCAAGTCCTCTTCCTATGATATTTCATTCTTTCTGTTATTTATTTCACCAGAGTTATATTGATCATTGACTCTAAGCCAGGCCCCATGCTAGGAGCTGCCCTCAAGTATCCCACAGTCCAGAGGATATCTGAGTGAACAAACCAAACTCTGTTTATCCTGAATTAATAATTTTGCTTAGCTACAGTGCACTGGCTAAGTACTGATTCCCTCTTCCCCATCCTCTCCTTTCTCGCGCCTTGATCTTAGTAATAATGAAGTTCATTCACATCAAATATACCCTGGGAGAGAACATCAAAATCCTGAATATAATAATTAATCCTGGATTTTGAAATCACCGATAGAGGGGAAGCTTATATAGAGAATATAGGTAGTTACAGCGTCACCCCCCATATTTTAAAGACTCTATTTTGTTTTCTTTTTTAACAGAGTTGAAAATCTAATTTTAATTTACATATTATTTTCTTTAGGCTGGGGAATAATTGACGCACACAAGTCAGACCTGCTTCAATAACCTGCTAACTTTAAACCTAGAAAATAAATTGTCATCAGAACGTGGCTGAGAATGAGAAGAGTGACCCTTGCTATTGGCAGTAATTGTTAAATTAATTGGATCTTCAGGCTACTGACAATGTGGCCAGAAGAGAGGAGGAAAAGAGAAGGAAGTGAGAGGATTAAAGGGAGAGATAGATCAGTTATAATATGTTTATAGCACCTGCTGAAAAGAGGAAATCATGTTTCACTAGGTTCATTTTTTAAAGTTTCTTTAAATGCTCACTCATCAATGTCTAAACTGTTTTTCTGTGTTCTGTGATGCCAATGAAAATATTACATGTGAATAGAACAAAATGTATTGAGAAACATTCACCCCTACTAGGATTTGTGCGCTTGACATAGCGTATACATATGCGAAAGCTTATATTCAATGTTCAGGCTTTGTTCAACAGTCTAGGACCTTAGTGTTGCCATTTTATGTATGGACAACCTGAGGAGACTCTGCTGCTCTCTTGAGATCCAAGGAAATCAGCGCAACCCATTTAAAAAAGATTTCTTTTGAGAGAAATGTGTTTAAAGGAAACGTTTACAATAGTCATGGCAGGACCTCCCTGGCTGTCCAGTGGTTGAGACCCCACGCTTCCATTGCAGGGGTCACAGGTTCAATCCTTGGTTGGGGAACTAAGATCCCGCATGCCGCGTGGCACGGCCAGAATAGTCATGGCACTCCTCAAAGCCTACTGAGGTACCGACTCAAGTGAAACACTGCCACCCTATCTGTCGGTAGCATAGCTGAAAATACAAAAGCAGGGGGCAAAAGTATGAAAAACCTGATATTAAGGCCTATGTTCGCCGAATGACTTCTTTTAATCAGGAAGGCACTTAGTCGTGGTGTGTGTATTGTGGCGTCGTAGATGTGCTTAGGGCACGGGAATGACGTACATGATATACAGGTGTTTTCGAGCTCTCACCTTTTGGGATATGGCTATCGAGGATACAGTTGCACATCACCTGCTGAGTGACGAGCCCCTTACTTGGCTCCCTTCAAGGAAGCCACCATCACAGCCCATGCTTCTTCTGAACTGGCTCCAGCTCCAGGAGGCCAGAGAGTTACGCATCTCCTCCATACTTTGCCCTTGGTGCCAGGGGCAACTCAAGGCACTGTTGCTTCTTCTGACCCTAAAGAGGATAGCAGTTTACCCAGGTCCAGAGCCTTTGTTCTGGACCAAAATGCTTTGTAGCACACCATTGTATCTGGGGGTTCTTTGCATATATCCAATGTTACTGATTGCGTTAATGCCTCTCGGAGTCTGTGTGGAGGTATGTCCTGATAAGGGCAGCTGACCATCACCATTTGTAGCTGTAAGTATTCTCCTATATGCTCTACTGACCTGATGTTGAGGGTTTCAAATGTCTTCTTCTTGTCAGTGATATTTCAACCTCCAAAGAACTATTTTGCCCTTAATAGTGAGTAAATTGGTAAAAAAAAAAAAAAAAAAAAAAAAAAGAGAGGTATTAGGTTTTGCTCCTGGATCTGCTCATTCTGCAAATGTAGATTCTTCATTCGTCACCCAAAATACGATCACTGTAGCTAACTAGTATGGATTCCTTGGATAAGAAGTTCAATGTTCACTGAGAAAAAAACTAACCTTGAACTTCAAGGGGAATAGAGATGATGATTACAGAGAAGAGATTTTAGAGAGGTTGAATATCTATATTTTTTTCAGAGTTATTCCTCTGAACATTACTAACATTATTCCTCTGAAATTAGTATAGATATGCAAGAGAGGTAAACAACTTTTAAGAGAAATCGATGCATAAAAGGTTAGAAGATACAAAGCGCCTTTTCTTTTGTATTCATGCCAAATAATTTCTTAGTGGCTGTGCAAGGGATGCTTGACATCTTTTTAATGCATTTATTATGATAACAGGTATTTATCTAATGCATATTAAATGCAGAGCACAATGACTGCTGCCTCTGTTTAGTGCCTACTGTGTATCAAGGCCACTACGGTACCTTTTTCGAGAGCGCTAATAATCAGGTCAGTCAAAGGAGATTGATTCCTTGCCAGATGTCTACCTGGTATTCTCTGAACAGGGCTTCTCTGGTTAGGGTCCAATCCAATTTCTGTTATTTCTGTGAACCACTGCTGAGACAGAGAGGCAGCTGCACCCCTCTTCCCTTTGGTGGCCCTTCCTGTATCGGGTGGGATGTTCACGTCTTTCCACATTTGATAAAAATCAAGCCTCTTCTGCCGTTCCTTCCAGCGCTGGATAAAATGACAGCGTCACACAGAGCACTCCTTTGGTTGCTTCAACATTCTTTTTTTGGCCTCATTTTCCTCCCTCTCTACTGAGTTCTTGAGTCCAAATTTAGTGGTGATGACTAAGAAATTGCCAGGATGTGACAGAGCATTCAGTTCATTGAGTCCTTCCTTGCCATTTTCCAATAGTTGTAACAATCGCCGAGTGTTTTTCCTCATGTTGTAGGTGCCGGTATCTGTGTAGTATCTGTTATTCTGAACAGTTACGAAGTCACACATGCAGGATCTGCCCCTGCAATGACAACCTCCTTCTATATACAGCTGATTTCGTTCTATGGTATTCAGGAAATTCCCTGCAGACTTTTTACTGGTTGATACTTCTGAATCCTGGAATTTCCGAATTCAGTCTGAATCTCTGCAATGCAGATCCTGTAAGCAGTAACCAAGTGGTCTGCTATGTGCTAGACAGTACGACCAGTCCTTTATGACTGGAAGGTGAATTCAGAAGTAAGACAAATTCCTTGTCTTCTGGAGCAAGGAATGCACACGCCTGGGTCACGGGGCCATGCTGCAGATGTAGATAGAGTTTCCGGGAGCACAAATATGAGTGTCATCGGTTCTGATTGGGAGAGATCATATATGATTCCAGGGGCGTCATATTTGAGCTAGACCTTGAGGAATGAGAGGAAAGCCAGTAGGTAGAGAGGTACAGAAATGACATGAATGGCGTCTGTAAAGGCACAAAGGCACACATGGTTCTATGGTGGAGACAAGGCAAGGTAGCGACTGAGTTGTGAAGATTTATTTATTTGTTTATTCATTTATTTATGGCCACACCGCGCGGCATGTGGGATCTTAGTTCCCCGACCAGGTATCGAACCCGCGCCCCCCTGCATTGGAAGCGTGGAGTCTTAACCGCTGGACCGCCAGGGATGTCCCTGAATTGTGGAGAATTTTAAATATCACATTAGGTTGTCATTTTACGCTAGGCAAGTCGAAACCAACATTCTATACAACTGTCCTCATCCCTAGAGGACACATGGAGACTATTTCAGTCAGATTGCTTTGTAGACATACCTTGGCTTTCCTTACGTTGAGAATTCTACAAAGAGGAGCGTTCACAGCCCATAAATAGAACACTTTCATTCCTACCACATGATAGTTGCCTTCGAAGTACATTGCTTCTTGAGTAGGTTGAATTTGTGTGAATCTTCTGAGGATCTATCAAGTATGCCCCTAGGCTGAAATTATGCCAAAGATGACTCTGATCTGTGCACCCTGGAAGCCAGATGGGGGAACCAGTGAGATTACTGAGTGAAACAGATTTTGTGGATTTCCAGAAAAAAATGTTCAATTATTTAACTTTCAGAAAAAGGCTGCCTCATTTGAGGATTCTGTCCCTCTTTGCTGAAGTGATTCTCTGATAGTAAATCACTGTCTGTCGCTCAGATAGTGTGCTTGCTTGGAATGCTATCTAACATGAAGGAAGGTAGGACCATGGAGACATCATTCAGAAAAGACAGGTGTCCAGAAAGCTTGCAATATTTTTATTGCAAGGTGGGTTTTTTTCAGGGTTTTATCAAAACTGATTCCTGGGCTTCCCTGGTGGCACAGTGATTGAGAGTCCGCCTGCCGATGCAGGGGACACGGGTTCGTGCCCTGGTCCGGGGAGATCCCACATGCCGCTGAGCGGTGAGCCATGGCCGCTGAGCCTGCGTGTCCGGAGCCTGTGCTCCGCAACGGGAGAGGCCACAGCAGTGAGGGGCCCGCATACCGCAAAAAAAAAAAAAAAAAAAAAAAAAAAACCGTATTCCTGATAATATCTCAGCAAAATAGTACAAATTGAATGGCTTCCTTAGTGCCACTTTCACATGTAGCTCACTTCGCATTTTCCTCACCATCTTTTACTCCAAGTGGACCCACTGCTGCTCTATAGATTACTTAGAGATTAAAATCTGCTGTTCATTTCACTTTGCTTATAAATGGATATTTTAAATAGCTGTTTATTGCATACATACACATATTACAAAACTTAAAAGAAGGTTTTATGGGGTTTTTTGTTTGTTTTCAAAAACAGTCTATTGTGTCAGGAACCCTTCTTTTGTACGGGCAAGTCCAAAGAAAACATGGCCACGTACATGGCAGGAAACCACGTTGCCGGGTTCAAAGTCTCCTGGCCTGCTCTCTCATGTCTGCTTGTAGAATTACTGTAAATTCCTTGTTTCTATATTGATTTGTGTGAAATGTTACTGTAAGGCAAGGATGGGGTGATGAGGGAATTTTTTTTCTTTTTAAGTCAAGGTCCAATGATCTGAAAAAAAAAATCAATTTGGTTTATCTAAAAGTAAAAGGTAGTCTTTCTTTGTAGCATCTCTTTAGAAATCTAGGCGGCCAGCATTGTAACAGTATAACACAGATTTCAGCCTGGGGCAACTAAAAATTATAGTACATAGTAACTGGATAATCTATGAAAATTAAGTACAGGGATCGGATGTTTATTTTCTCATTTAATCCGGAAGGGAACAAAGCTCCATGTGACAGTTTTATGCTTGTCTTTTCAATCTTTGGCTCCTGTATTTTTCCAATACATTACACTTAGGTGGCTGGTTCTAATTTTTCCATTACCTTATTACAAAGAGAGCTAATCATTGATCAGTAGCACTTGCACTTAGGGCCTTTTCTAAAACATCACGTGAAATGTTATATATAGTTTTAGTTTCCAATGCTAATAGTTTCTGCTATTAAAATAGAACACCAGTCATAACAAGCTCTAACAAAGTATGTCCTGAACTCCTGAAGGATAATACCATATGGTTCTCCATGAAATTCATAGCTATAAATATTGAGCTTTTGTTTATTTACTTCTCTTGTAGGAACATTTCACACCTGAGTGCAAATTCAAAGAATCGGTGTTTGAAAATTATTATGTGACATATTCATCAATGATATACCGTCAGCAGCAGTCAGGCCGAGGGTGGTATCTGGGTCTGAACAAAGAAGGAGAGATCATGAAAGGAAACCATGTGAAGAAGAACAAGCCTGCAGCTCACTTTCTGCCCAAACCACTGAAAGGTAAACTTGATATTATACCAGCTATGGATTCAATGAGTATCGGTATTGAAATCAATCCTTTTTCACGCTTTCGAACGTGGAATGTAATTCTTCCATACTAAGGCATTTATACAAAAATTCAGTAACATTTTACACTTAAAAAAACACTAAAGCATTGACAATAGCATCTAATCTCCTGATTTTAACTTTTCCATAGTATATCTGCACGTGGTAACACCTTTCTTATGTGGAAATAGCTTAATTGCTAACTCAGGACAGCCAAGAACCCCAAATTATGCCCAAATGATCCCTGGACAGGAACACAGGTGCTAAAATGTGTGCATACTTAACACTTATCAGAAAGCTCCTTGGGCCTATCTCTCTAAGGGCCCAACAGTATTGTCCCAACAATTTTCATTCATTCATAGTTTTGTTTTTTGGTCATTAATAGCAGCTTAGTAGCAAATGAGAAAGGGTGAGGGATAGGAATGGGCTGCAGGAAGTAGGGATGTTAGAAGGAGTGAGATGTGGTGGAGAAGCGGTAGAAAATCCAGGCAGAGAAGAGCGGTTTACGGGAGGGACAGACATGCAGTCAGATCAACACAGCGCCCTTTGACAGCACATTTTCTGCAGCCAGATTACTTGGGTCCGAAGCCCAGCTTCCGCCTTTAGTAAGCAGGTAGTCTTGGGCAGATTATTGAGCTCAAGTTCCTTCTGTAAAATATGGATAAAAACACCTGCCTCGTGGGATTTGCATGTGGATTAAATGAGATGACACACGTGAAGCACTTACAACAGTATCTGGCACGTTCTAAGTGCTCCATAAGCATAAGCCAGGGCTGTTATTTACAGCACAACAATAATACTTACCATTTATTGCATTAAGAACTGTGCTAATACTTAGAGTCTGGGAGAGTTTCATTTTAAAGTCTGAGAGAAATCAGTGTTTGAAAATGTTTAAACTTCTAAGAGCTTTATTAAATGCATTTTTCATTAATCCTCTCATATATCTAAAACCATCAGTGATAGAGATTAGGCATTAGAATTCTCTACACGCTTCTGTACCAAGACTGGATTTTGCTTCATCTGGTCCAGTCCGCTCTCTACTGAGTCCTTGAAAGCGGCATTTTTCAGGTTTGGCCTCCAGCCTGGAAGCCTAGTGGGCAGAAGGGAAGTTGAGGGCCAGTGTGGTGGCCTTTGATGCCGTGTCTCTGTGCTTTGCAGTGGCCATGTACAAGGAGCCGTCTCTGCATGACCTCACGGAGTTCTCCCGATCTGGAAGCGGGACCCCAACCAAGAGCAGAAGTGTCTCCGGCGTGCTGAATGGAGGCAAATCCATGAGCCACAATGAATCAACGTAGCCAGTGAGGGCAAAACAAGGGCTCTGTAACAGAACCTTACCTCCAGGTGCTGTTAATTCTAGCAGTCCTTCACCCAAAAGTTCAGATTTGTCCATGATGTTTACCAAACAAACAAGGCAGAGTTCACTACTCTAATCTGCCGTCAAACCTTCTTCTCATCCATACAAACGCCCCATAATTTAGAACGAGCTTGTGCGAAAAAAGAGTGCCAAGCATGATCAGTGAATTAAATCCGGGAGAAGGACTGCCCAATTTTCTCATGATCTCACCTATGCTTTGGGGAAGACAAACCAAAAACATTTCACAGCACTAATGCTGATTAAAAAAATTGCTCTCCAACCAAGAAAATTTGAAAAGACCACCATTGTTCTTCAAACGCAAACAACAAAACAAAACAGAACAAAATTAACTGCTTCAATGTTTTGTAGGGGCAAACAAAATTCTGTGAACCGTGTTGTTTTCTATCTATGCTTGATTCGTATGTATTCTTTCCTTTGGCATAGCGCAACTTTATGATTTCTGGAATTCAATGGTTCTATTGACTCTGTGTCACTTAATCCAACTCAACCAAATTCAGGGTTGAAGCTGAATTGGCATCTCAGGCTCAAGGTAACAGTGTTCTTGTGATTTTACCAAATTTTTTTTTCCTTTACATTCGTAGTATTCTGATCGAGTTCTTGTGCTGTACTTTGTGCGTAGAAATTGTGTTGTGTTGTCAACCCCAGTCAGTAAAGATTACTTAAAAAGAAAAGATTATCCTCAAGTATAGATTTCTCTTAATTCCATTTGTGTTATCATGTTAAACTACTATTGTGGCTTCTTGTGTAAAGACAGGAACTGTGGAACTGTGATGTTGTCTTTCGTGTTGTTAAAATAAGAAATGTCTTATCTGTGTATGTATAAGTCCTCCTGTCATTGTATTTGGCGCGTGAATATTGTGTACAAGGAAATGTTAAAAGACTGGTTACCCCTAAACAACATATACTTATACCTGCTTCTGGAAAAGTGTTTAAGACTTAGCTAGGTTTCCATTTAGATCTTCATATCTGTTGCATGGAAGAAAGTTGGAATCTTGGCATAGAGTTGCATGATATGTAAGATTTTGTGCATTAATAATTGTTAAAATCTGTGTTCCAAAAGTGGACATAGCATGTACAGGCAGTTTTCTGTCCTGTGCACAAAAAAGTTTAAAAAAAGTTGTTTAATATTTGTTGTTGTATACCCAGATACGCACCGAATAAACTCTTTCTATTCATTCAAAGAAAAATCCTCCAACGTGTATTTATTGAGCGTCCATTATGTGCCGTGAACTGTGGTAGAAACTGGAGTTACACACTGAATTATGTACATCAGGTCACTGCCCTCAGATAATCTACAGTCTAGAGATTTATATTAACACGAACACTCTTGAAAGTGTAGTTATTGTACTAGTTGTTGTACTTGAACTTCAGATTGGAACAGAAGAATTCTCATTCCCATTCAGTGATGCATTGTACAAAAGACACCTATGTTCTAGTACCCTCCCTGCCATTCACTCTGTCATTTCCCCTCTCTGTTTCTCATTTCTCTCAGTAGAGGGAAGGAACGGGACTAAATATCTCAAGTCCTTTCCACCTCCGAGAACTGAAGGAAAACATAAACATTTTCTTTTTTCACTAAAATTTCAGAACATATATTAAAATTGAAAGATTTTTATAGTGAACGTCGGTAAACCTACACCTGTGTTCCACCATTAACATATTACTATACTATACATCTATCCGTCCATCAATTTATCAGTCCATCTTATGTTTGACATATTTCAAAATAAATTGCAGACATGTACACTTCCTCCTAATTCCTTATGTATATCTGTAACTAGAGTTCAATGTTCGTTGCAGTTTTTTCTCTTATGTTTATTTTTAATCTTTTGGCTGCACCGCGCAGCATGGGGAATCTTACTCCCTGACCAGGGATCGAACCCGCGCCCCCTGCATTGGAAGTGCAGAGTCTTAACCACTAGACCACCAGGGAAGTGCCTGCAGTTTTTTCTCTTAATATAAAACTTACAATGAAGTGCGCGTATCTTTAGTGTATGTTTGTTGAGTTGACAAAGGCATACATTTGTGTAACCATAAACATTTTCAATGTTGATGACTTTTCACTAGCTCCCCAAAGCTGCCATTGCCTGGTTATGATGCTCTCAGAGTAGTCGATGTAGGTAAGTAAGAGTGGAGGAACAGGTGAAACATAATGGACTGGCACTTTTCAGGGCATCCAAGCAGCATGCTTTTGCACAGAGGGGAGGCTGCCCATTGCTAAGATGTCTGGGCCAGGTTCAGCAGGATCTCCTAGTCCAGCCCAGCTCAGCTCAGTCACCTTGTGATCCCGTCTTAAGCCTTCATCCTGCCAGAGCTCTAAGGTCCAGCTTGCATGAAAGAGCCTGCCTGCCCAGCTTGGACAGGAGCCTGGGTACCATATACCACAAGTAGACTTGCTCAACCCTGCCCCCTATTCAGTCTCACTCATTTTCAGTCCGTAGAGAAAAGTAGTGCATTGTCTCACTTTTTTTTTTTTTTTTTTTGCGGTACGCGGGCCTCTCCCTGTTGTGGCCTCTCCGGTTGCGGAGCACAGGCTCCGGACGCGCAGGCTCAGCGGCCATGGCTCACGGGCCCAGCCGCTCCGCGGCATGTGGGATCTTCCCGGACCGGGGCACGAACCCGTGTCCCCTGCATCGGCAGGCGGACTCTCAACCACTGCGCCACCAGGGAAGCCCTATTGTCTCACTCTTGCTCCAAGGGCTTTAAGGTTTGGTTATTGATTAGTTTGCTTGTGGCTCTTGCTTTTTCATTGTTCAGGAATAGCATAGGTCTGCTAGTCATAAACAAGTCAGAACCTTGGTGTCTTGGGGAGGCCTGGCATAAAATGCCCAGGAATAATCCTTTAGCCACAACATTCTCAACGAGCTGCCCCAAGTTGTTTTTAACAGAAGGTGGTGTTTAAATCAATGATTAAATCGTCCTCCAAAATACCTCCCTACAAACAGTGATACTTTCACACATCTTCATTACACACACACACACACACACACACACACACACACACACACACACACACACACACACTTCAGTATCATTTCTCGTGGTTGAAAATATTAGCCCTGCCACATGTTTGATGAAATATTTTTGGAAAAACACCACAAGGACTATTGGCTCTCAGAACTTTGTCCATATCAGAAACACCTGGAGGGCTCGTAAGACACAGATTGGTGGACTCCACCTCCAGCGTTTCTGATTCAGTAGGTCTGGGGTGGGCTCAAGTGTTTGGATGTTTACGTTTCCAGGTGATGCTGAGGCCTCTGGTCCTGGTGAACCACACTTTGAGAACCACTGGCCCGCACACTCTCTTTCAGGATTGAAAATGAGCATTAGCACATTGAATTCTAGAAAGTCTTCTGTTAAGGAAGCCTGCTTAACTTTGGGAGCTGCTGGGATGAACAAACTTATTTGGCCATGAAGCCATAGTTTCACAGAGCACATACTAACCCTGCCAGAGAACGGTGGTCATCAGGCCTTTGGCAGTGCCAGAACCATCTGTGGTTTTAGGCCAGGCCTGGGAACATGCTGGATTGGGCTCCCACCACAGTCTGAGCCCACTGCTCTGTGGCGCCCAGTCAATCTCACATCGTCACACTCTGTGAGTGTATATCCAATCCTTGCGTTGT
This sequence comes from Leucopleurus acutus, assembly GCF_964270905.1. NCBI lineage: Eukaryota > Metazoa > Chordata > Mammalia > Artiodactyla > Delphinidae > Leucopleurus > Leucopleurus acutus. The sequence continues at coordinate 118,788,247 of NC_139148.1, read as the reverse complement.
ATTGAGCCTAGGAGACCAATAAGGAAAACAACAACCACTGCAGCGACTTTCTTCAAGCTACTTGCAGTTGTTTAAAAGAAAAACAAATGCCAGCATTTTCCTCCAGGACCTGTGCTTGTACCTGGAGAGAACACGTACTCATTGCCATGGACTCCTTAAAGGACTGAGGGGAGAAGTGACCTGTAGCCCTTGCCCTCACCTCCCTCCGCAGCACACCGTCCCAGTCCTAAGCCAGTCAATTTCACCGAAGAACTTTTCAAAGGAGCCAGCTACATGTTTCCGAATTTTCCAAGCACCCATTGTCCAAGTGAACACATGGGGGAAAATGAATATCCAGTAGGACCACCTTTTCATCTGCACCGTCTGATTATAACCAATCTGCAGAGAAGGGGTGGTGGAATCAGGGCTGAGAACCGTTTTGAATAAATGTCGTCCACATGTGCCGTAGAAGCCTCGTTTAGCTGAGGTGTGTCATTCACGGGTTAAACTGAAATGTGCCTTCACTGGCACGACTGTATTCCTACGAACAGTCTTTTCAAGGCAATCTAGGCTTTTCCTATCATGCTTCTCAAACTTCTTCCAACCTCTGGTCAAAGCCATTTCCACATTTTAGGTCTTGGTTATAGCAGCATCGCACTACAGTACCAGAATCTCCACAGGGATATGACAGAGGCATGATGGATGACCATTTCCAATGGGAAAACCAAGTGGAATGGAGGTTCCTTAAAAAACTCCAAATAGAACTACCATACGACCCAGCAATCCCACTACTGGGCATATACCCTGAGAAAACCATAATTCAAAAAGAGTCATGTACCATAATGTTCATTGCAGCTCTATTTACAATAGCCAGGACATGGAAGCAACCTAAGTGTCCATCAACAGATGAATGGATAAAGAAGATGTGGCACATGTATACAGTGGAATACTACTCAGCCATAAGAAGAAACGAAATTGAGTTATTTGAAGTGAGGTGGATGGACCTAGAGTCTGTCATATAGAGTGAAGTAAGTCAGAAAGACAAAAATAAATACCATATGCTAACACATATATATGGAATCTAAAAAAAAAAAGGTGCTGAAGAACCTAGGGGCAGGACAGGAATAGGGGCACAGACATAGAGAATGGACTTGAGGATACGGGGAAGGGGAAGGGGAAGCTGGGACGAAGTGAGACAGTGGCATGGACATAAATACACTACCAAATATAAAATAGATAGCTAGTGGGAAGCAGCCACATAGCACAGGGAGATGAGCTCGGTGCTTTGTGACCACCTAGAGGGGTGGAATAGGGAGGGTGGGAGGGAGGGAGATGCAAGAGGGAAGAGATATGGGGACATATGTATAACTGATTCACTTTGTTATAAATCAGAAACTAACACACCATTGTAAAGCAATTATACTCCAATAAAGATGTTAAAAACAAAAACAAAAAACAAGTGGAGAACTGTAGCTAGGGTAGGCCACTTGTGCCCCAAATTATTAACCTTATTGACAATGACAACTTTGCATACTTTCCATTACTCTATATGCCAATATGTGGTCCCATGGTTTGACTTCATGTGTTTAGCTATCCTGGAATGAAGACATCCGGCCGCCGTGCTAGCTTGTTCTGTCACCTTGGGTACACTCTTTCCCCCCTAGTGAATGGGAATGCTACAAGCATGTACACACAACAGAATGTGCCTCAAATTCTGGGCTGCTCTTTAGCTCTAAATGGGGGGAAAAAAAGGAGAAAAATCCAGACAGAGAACTAGCATTTGAGTGCTATTCTTTCATGGATCATCACATCCTGGACCTCTTTAATCGCTAAACATTGTACTGCTCTTTAAGGGTTAGTTTGAATTTGTTGCACAGAGAACAATAATCTATGCCAAATCAGTCAGCCCTTTTGCTAATACCACATGAGTACAAATCACATGATTTTGCTAATATCACATGAGTACATGGTATTTTCTTCATCACAGTTACTCTAATAATAAATACAGAAAAGTACATGGCATCATTAGGGGAATGTTTCATTTTCTATGTGGGCATTCTCGAAGAGGTTTGTAACAGCTGCAATTCTGTCATTATGCAGGAAGTCTTTCTAGAACACCCAATGGATGGTTTTCAGTATTAGGATTCTAAACTAATTTACCAAATGTCAACCCAATATTTCCTTTTCTGTTAATTTTTGTTTCATACACTCTGCCTCTCTGTCTCTCATCAGTCGCTTCACACATACACACACACATAGATGTGCCCCCAAAAGTTCTCAGAGACGCTCTGTTCCTCTGGGAAGATGACGTATGTCTATTCAGTAGGGAGGCTGGGACAGCTAAGTTTCAAAAGCCAGGACTCAAGACATAGAGATGGCCAACAGGTACATGAAAAGATGCTCAACATCACTAGTCATCAGGGAAATGCAAATTAAAACCACAGTGAGATAGATACCTAACCTCACACCTGTCAGAATGGCTATTATCAAAAAGACAAAAGGGCTTCCCTGGTGGCACAGTGGTTGAGAGTCCACCTGCCGATGCAGGGGACACGGGTTCGTGCCCTGGTCTGGGAAGATCCCACATGCCGCGGAGCGGCTGGGCCTGTGAGCCATGGCCGCTGAGCCTGCGCGTCCGGAGCCTGTGCTCCGCAACGGGAGAGGCCACAGCAGTGAGAGGCCCGCGTACAGCAAAAAAAAAAAAGACAAGAAATAATAAGAGTTGTGAGGCCGTGGAGAAAAGGGAATCCTCCTACACTGTTGGTAGGAATGTAAATTGGTGCGGCCACTATGGAAAACAGTATAGAGATTCCTCAAAAAGTCAAAAATAGAGCTACCATATGATCCAGCAATTCCACCTCTCGATATTTACTCAAAGAAAACAAAAACACTAATTTTAAAGAATCTGAAAAAGAATATATATATGTATGTATAACTGAATCACTATGCTGTACACTTGAAACTAACACATTGTAAATCAACTATACTTCAACTGAAAAAAAAAAAGAATGTGAATAAGATAACCTAAAAAAGATATGTGCTCCCCTAAGTTTATTGCAGCATTATTGACAATAGCCAAGATATGGAAGCCACCTAAGTGCCCACTGATAGATGAATGGATAGAGAGTGGAATGGATAGAGATATACAGTGGAATACTAGCCAGGAAAAAGAATGAAATCTTGCCATTTGTGACAACACGGAAAAAACAAAACAAAAAAAGCAAGACAAAACAGAAATGGACTCATAGTTACCAAGAGCAAACTGGTGGTTACCAGAGGGGTGAGGGGGGTGAGGGGATTAAGAGGTACAAACTTCCACTTATAAAATAAACAAGTCACGGGGATATAATGTACAGCACAAAGAATATAGCCAGTAATACTTTAATAATTGTGTGCGGGGCCAGATAGTAACTAGACTTATAGTGATCATTTTATAATGTATAAAAATATCAATCACTATGTTGTACACCTGAAACTAACAGAATATTATATGTCAGCTATACTTCAAAAAATACCAGGAAGAATAAAGTAAGATGGCTTCTGAAGCTATGACACTTCTGTTCACTAAGGAGGATTGCCCAGGTGTGTCCTCACAACAGATGAGCATGCCTGCAACATAATTGTGTGCACTCTTAAAATAATTTGGTTTTGATTCTGTAAAGTTAATGCTTAAAGTAAGAGAAATGTGCAAGGGCGATGAGTGAGTAAACGCTTGGCTTCCTGGAGTCAATTGCTCAGGTCGTTGGCTCAGTGGATATCTATCACCTTATAAGCTGTCAGTGCAGCGCGGCACGCAGCTGAGCCGTGGAGAAAGCATTCACGCAAGGACAAATGGATTGAGACTGAGTCAGTCTTGCAGAAAAAGAGAGATTCTGGGGTTTTAGCAACGTGGAAATTTCCCTTCCTTACTGGAATTAATAAAGTGGAATTCCAACTGGAAATAATTGTTCAGCTTTACATTCTTCATATATGTTAACCTCTCCATCACTAATTCCCTGGTACAAACTGGATGGTCACAACCCAAGTGTTCTTTTCTTCTTTAAAAGTTGCAAAACTAGGTTCAATTAGTTCTCAAAGGCTGGCTGTACTACAGTTTTTCCCTTGAATATAAAACAGCTGAACAAAACAGCTTGCACAACATTTGAGTTTCCTGGGTCTTAGGGACATTTCAAAGTACATCATCATTACGTTCACCAACATACTGTATGCCAAATCCACACAAAACACTGCCCTATGGTGTGTGTGCATGTGTGTGTGTAGCGGCCAGGGCAGTGAATAAAGAGTCCTGCTACCTGCTCTCGGAGGTTTCAGTCAGGAGGTCTTCAAATCTCCTTGGAGTCACCTGCATCAAGTAGAATATCATGTGACTAAACTGTGCTAGGAACCAAATACACAGGTTCTACTTTCCAGAGACGCTCAGTCTAGAATAGTAGACATGCAACTATCAAATTTAGTCAGTTAGTATAAACACTGTAAAATGTATAATCAAGGTGTCGGGAGAACACAGTGGAGGAAGAAATTGATCAGGGAAACTGAAAACGTTTCAAAGAGGAGTTGATCTTTGAGTTGAGTCTTAAAAGATGAGCTAGAAAGGTAGTGTAGGTGGCTCTAGGACAAAAAACAATATAAGCAAAGCATAGAGTCATTAAATAGCATTGAGTGTCCAGAAAACATTAGTTAGCCTAGTGTAGCTGGACGATAGGAGGCAGAGCCCCTGCTATGCAAGCTATGCTCCGGAGAAGAGTAACCTCCCCGCAATGCTTCATTCCACTACGTCTCACTGCCAGAAAGAGGCTGTGAGCCACCTAAGTCTGGATTATTGGCCTGTCTTTGAAACCTAGTTGCTCTATATGTTTTGTAAAAACCTGAGGAGTAAATTACTCTCTTCAGTAGACAAAAATCAAAGATAATTGTCTGAGCAAAGTATGATTCACAGCCTTGCTTATTAGACTGGAGTGGATGGGTCTTACTAATTCCCCCTTCTCTATTGAACAATCTGTTCTTTGCCTGCTCTAAAAAGAATTTGTCAAGCAATATGGGTTGTTTGACCAGTACAATCATATAGAGAAAGAAAAGCAGCAGCAAGATAATGAAAGGAAAACTTTCTTCAAGCAAATTCCTTCCATCTAAAATGTACATTTTAATGATTTTTCCTTTGAATACAATTTATTTGGAATTTTCAGATTTACACATTTATTTAAAATAACCTCTCTCCCTCCCTCTCCATACACCACCACATACATGCACCTACGCATGCCCACATACACACACACACACACACACACACACTATTTGTATACTTCTTTGGGAAGGAGAGCTAAAATTTTCATATAATGTAATGTACAAACTTCTTAAGTGTACCAATTAGTTTGGTTTGACAAACGCATACACCATGGAAAGCAAACCCCTGTAATATAGAGTGTTTCCAGCACCACAGCAAGTTTTCTTGTGCCACTTCCCAGTCACTATGCACCCACCACCCACAGGCAACCAGTGGTCTGATTTTTTTTCACCTTAGATGACTTTTTGTTTTAGAACTTATTATAAATATTGTCATACATATGTGCTCTTTGTGTAAGACTTTTTTTTTTTTTTTTTTTTTTTTTTGCGGTACGCAGGCCTCTCACTGTTGTGGCCTCTCCCGTTGCAGAGCACAGGTTCCGGACGCGCAGGCTCAGCGGCCATGGCTCACGGGCCCAGCCGCTCTGCGGCATGTGGGATCTTCCCGGACCGGGGCACGAACCCGTGTCCCCTGCATCGGCAGGCGGACTCTCAACCACTGTGCCACCAGGGAAGCCCTGTAAGACTTCGTTTGCTCAGGAAAATGTTTCTGAGATCCATCCGTGTTGTCGTGTGTTATCAGTCTTTCATCCCTTTTTACTGATAAGTAGTATTACGAAATATGACTATATCCACAGTTTGCTTACCCATTTCCAGTTGACAACACCTGGGCTCTTTCCAAATTTGGGCTGCTTGGAAGAGAGCTGCTATAAACAGTTTTACACAGGTTTTTGTGGACATAGACTCTCATTTCTCTTAGGTAAATGCCAAGGAGTGGATTTTCTGTGTCCTAGAGTAGGTGTATGGTTCATTTTATGAGCCTGTCAGAACTTTTGCCAAAGTAGTACTTTCTTTTACACTCCTGCCAGCAGTGTATAAAAGTTCCAGTTGCTCCAAATCCTTGTCAACATTTGGTGTATCCAGTCTTGTTAATTTTAGCCATTCTGGCATGTGTGTAGAGGTATCACATTTGGCTTTAATCTGCATTTCCCTGATGATTAGTGACGTCAAGCGCGTCTTCATGTGCTTATTGGCCATTCATGTATCCTCCTGTGTGACGTGTGTGCTCCCCTGATTTGCCCATGTATATCTCATTGTCTTTTTATTATTGAGCTGTAGGAATTCTTCATATAACCCAGATACCAGTTCTTTGTCAGATATATGATTTGTGAATATTCTTTTCCAGTTTATGGCCTTTGTATTGATTGTCTTAATGGTGTCTTTTAGTGAGCAGAAATTTTAATTTTGATAAAATCTAATTTATAAATTTCCTTTTTTTATTATTGATTTTTGTGTCTTATCCTTAGCTTCTAAATTTACAACTATGATCCAGCTCAAATTAATTTTTGTGTATGGTGTAAGGTCCTAGTTGAGGTTAATTTTTAAATATGGATATCCAGCCCCACTGGCTGAAAAGACTTTTCTTTCCACATTAGGCTGCTGTGGTGTCTTTGACAGAAATCGAATAACCACATATGTGTGAGTCTATTTCCAGACTCTCTATTCAGTCCTACTGGTATATTTATTGATTCTTATGCCAGTACTACACTGTCTAAATTACTGTAACTCTGTAGTAGGTCTTGAAGTCTGGTAATAATTCCTTCCACTTTGTTCTTCTTTCCCAGGTAGCTTTTAAACATTCTAGGTCCTTACCTGGGTAGCTGAAGATGTCCCACATGCTTGCACTTTAATCTTCTACCTTTCCATCCACTCCAAGTGCTCACCTGATCTCCTGTTTTCACAAATCATTGCTGACTAATGAATCTCCAAATCGTAATATCTGGCTAAGTCTAATTCATGCCCCAAGCCCATGTAGACATTCCCCTAAAGCTTAGCTATTTCTCCACATCAATAACGAATTGAACTCACTAGGCTTTCCCACAAGCTGGCCCAAATCAGGAGTAAGACCATTCTTACCAGCTTCAAGCTCAGAAAAACAAGTTCTTTGCGTTGCCTCTTCATCTCCCATGGCTAATCATTGAGGGTTGCCAAATATTTATTTGCTTTTTGTTTTCTCTTTTTTAACCATTCTTACAGCCACCTTCTCTGGAAGATTCCACCTGAATTAATGCTATTGTCTCCCACTATCTCCCCTTCCTATCCCAGCTAGATAAACGTCCTAAAAATCCTTTAGGCCATATTATTTCCTTATTAGACAATGTCTGATCAATTCTAAACCTCTGGATTTGGCCCTTGGAGGCTCTTCCACGTGCGGTCTTCCTCCAACTCTCTCACCTCCTCTCCTGGTAGCCTTTATAAATAAAGGTGCTATCTGGTAGTTATTTGAGCCTTTCAACAATGTTTTTCTAACTCCATAAAATTCAGCCTTTCCAGATATTACAAGGTGTAGCTACAAAAAATTTTCTCAGGTCAGAGGAAAAAACCATTCCTATTATTTAGTAACCACACTACATTAAATGTTCTCACCTTTCAATAATCATTTCAGCATAAACTTCGATTATTTAACCAATAAGTCCCACCTTTTCAAAGTATTCTTGCATCTGTTGATGGTTAAAGCTCCCAGAGCCACCTTAGATCCCTTCATTGTGCTGTCACTTTCTACTCGGCATTGACCATGTCATTGACCAGTCTGACCATCAGAACTTGAAGTCCTCTGCGACATGACCAAGGATGCTGAACGGGAATTTTCTCTTGGTTGCGTTCCTAGACACTTCTGTAGGGAGCACACTTTAGGCATTCATTCTTTTGTTCTCTTGCTCTAATGACAACAAGGAAGTTATTTTCAAAATGTGCATTAGGAAATACTGACAAGTTTCCTGTTTGTATTTTATACATGTCTAATCCCACACTGCATCCCTCAGTCCATGCTCCAGACCATTCCAGCTCATTGTTTCTTAAAGAAATGCCTATCATTGGAGAAAGACGCTGAGTGTGGTTTTCATTTTATTAGAATTTTGGAGATAGACACTCCAGTTCTAGCCGTCTCCCTCACCTGCTTGATCTACAATGAGTCACTTCGCCCCTCTCAGGTTTTTTATTTGGAAGATGAGGGTTTTGGAGTCAATGTTTAAGGATACTCCAGTTAACCCAGTCTAGGATTCTACTGAGGGCTGCTATGGTCTGAACACGTCCCTCCTAAATTTCATATGTTGAACTCAATTCTCAGTGTAATGGTATTAGGAGGTGGGGCCTTTGGGAGGGGCTTAGGTCATGAGGGTGGACGCCTATTGAATGAGATCAGTGTTTTTTAGAAGCCACCACACAGAGATCCATCACCCCTTCCTCCACAGGAGGACACAACGAGAAATCTGCACCCTAGAAGAGGGGCCCTCACCCGACAGTGCTGGCACCCTGATCTCAGACTTGCAGCCTCCAGAACTGTGGGAAATAAATTCCTGTTTTTTACCAGGAAAATACCAGTCTGTGGTATTTTGTTATAGCAACCAGAATGGACCAAGATAAAGGCTTTCTGGGTAACTGGATGTGAAGTCCTTCCCTCAAAACATAGTACGTAGGCAATTTCCAGTCTATTCATACATTACCTTGGCCCTGGATCTAGAACTATTCTATCACTGGACCATATTTGGACCTCAAACGCTGAAAGTAAAACTCACAGAAATGGTAAAGAGAATGAAATATGCTGCCCTTACTATCAAGACTGGGGACCCCAAAAGAACCATTTTCCAAGAATGATGACCTCATCTGCTACACTCAATCATTTATTTATCAAAAACGTATTGGGTTCTTACTAAGGTCCAGGCCTTACGTAGGCACTCAGAATATGGGGATGAAATAAATATGATCCTTGTCCTGGAAAAGAATATAATCTAATGAGGAAGATCGGATGTCTACAATTAAATTACCCTATTGACTAGAATGCTAGGTATAATCTTTAGAAAGTGTTCGAGGACCACGTTCTGATGTTAGCAATATCATAGCAAATAATAGAGTTTCTGCCACCAATTATGGAACTAGAGTCAGTTCAGTCCCTTGGGTTTTTTAAGGAAAACTCATCTGCCTCTTCTTCCCTGGCATTGCTAGTGTGAGAACACATCAAAGATTTTACATTTTCTCAGAACCAGAATTGTTCCCACAGTATAAAATAGAAATATAGTGGGAAAATGCCCTAGATCTAAAACTACCCTTAGTGAGGTTGAGAGACTGTCATTTTGAAATCCACTATTAAAACATTTACAGGGTAAAATTTTAACAAAGACACATAAATAAGCAAACTTATACTCTCACAACTCTCCCCCATTATTACATTATCCCTGTACTTTACTCTCTGATAACAGAAGGTGGAGTTTCTGAACATTTCTTTCTGCCATGATATTCACTCACATGGATCTATTGTGGTTCCTTTCAATTTCCTGATTACTAGCTCTGACTCCTTCTCACCTCTTCTCTGCACTTTAGGGAAGCTATCAGAATGTAGAGGGCAGCATTACAACTGTAGGACTAAGCACAAGTCTTCTCTGGTTGATTTCTTTATATTTTCGTCTTGAAATAATTATAGATTCATGGAAGATGCAGAGAGTACAGAGAACTTTGTGTGCTCTTTACCTCCTTCCCCCAATGGGAGCTATCCTACAATATCAAAACAAGGAAATTGACATGGGTACAATCTACAGAGCTTATTCAGACTTCATCAGTTTTACAATGCACTCGTGTGTGTGAAGATCCATGTAATTTTATCACATGTATGGATTCGTGTAACTACCACTAAGATCCCATGTATTGTTCTTTTATAGTCACATCCATTTCCCTCTCATCCTTCCCATCCGTAAAAGCTGGCAACCACTAATCTGTTCCCCACTTCTATAATTTTGTTATTTCAAGAATGTTACATAAAAAAAAGAATGTTACATAAATGCCATCATACATAATGTAACACTTTGAGATTGGTTTTTCCCACTGAGCCAAATTCCCTTGAGGTTCGTTCGCGTTGTTACATGTATCAGTAGTGCATTTTTATTGTTGCATAGTATTTCTGGGTATGGATGTGCCACAGTTGGTTTAATTATCAACCTGCTGAACTACATTTGTGTTGCTTCCAGTTTTCAGCTATTACAAATAAAGTTGCTATGAACATTCACATACAGGATTTTGTGTGGACGTTAGTTTTTGTTTCTCTGGGCTAAATGCATGAGTGTAATTGCTGGGTCACATGATAATTAGTTTTAAAAGAAACTGACACACTACATTCCACATGGCTGTATTATTATAGGTTCCACCATAAACATACAGTGATCCAAACTCTCTGCATCTTCACCAGCATTTGCCGTTGTCAATATTCTATTTTATTTTAACCATTCTGATAGGTGCATAACATATAACATTATGATTTTAATTGCATTTTCCTTAGTGGCTAATGATATTGAACATTTTTTTCATGGTTTAATTTTCCATTATTATATCCTATTTTTTGAAATGTCTGTTCATGACTTTTATCTATTTTCTATTGGATTTTTAAAAATTTACCATACAGTTTTATGAGTTTGTTATGTATTCTAGGTATGAATCCTTTGGCAGTTATAGAGCTTGCAAATTATCTTCCAGTGATTGGTTATTAAAAGTATATAATTAGTGGGACTTCCCTAGTGGCACAGTGGTTAAGAATCTGCCTGCCAATGCAGGGGACATGGGTTCGAGCCCTGGTCCAGGAAGATCCCACATGCCACGGAGCAACTAAGCCCATGAGCCACAACTACTGAGCCTGCACTCTAGAGCCCGCAAGCCACAACTACTGAGCCCGCCTGCCACAACTACTGAAGCCTGCATGCCTAGAGCCCATGCTCTGCCACAAGAGAAGCCACTGCAATGAGAAGCCCGCACACCACAATGAAGAGTAGCCCCTGCTCGCCGCAGCTAGAGAAAAGCCACATGCAGCAACAAAGACCCAACACAGCCAAAAATAATAAATAAATAAATTTATTTTTAAAAATGTATCTAATTAGGGAAGGCCTTTGGGAATGTTGGAGTTAGGGCCTATGAAAATATTTTCCTTCATAAAAGCCATGAGAGCACTGGCAAAAATTCTAAATCAACTCTTTGAGAACTCTGGAAATTAACCAAAACACATAAATAACTCTTACAACTTGACGATAAAAAGACAATAACCCACTTAAAAATGGTTAAGTGATTTGAATAGTTATTTCTCTGAAAACTACATAAAAATGGCCAATAAGTACATGAAATGATGCTCAGCATTGCTAGTCATTTATATAATTCAAATCACAACCACAATGAAATTGCAGTAAACACACCCTGTAAAATGGCTACATTTTTTTAAAAGACAGTAACACATATTAGTGAGGATGTGATGAAACTGGAATCTTCATACACCAATGGTGGGAATGTAAACTGGTGCAGCCACTTTGGAAAAAAGTCTGGCAATTCCTCAGAAACCTAAACATAAAGTTACCATATGACACAGCAATTCCATTCCTAGGTATATACACCAAAACTTTTTTTTAAAGTATAGTTGATTTATAATGTTTCAGGTGTACAGTAGAGTGATTTAGTTTTATATATATAACTTTTTCAGTTATATATATATAAAACCTTTTCAGATTCTTTTCCATTATAAGTTATTACAACTATATTCAACTATATTGAATATAGTTCCCTGCGCTATACAGTAGGTCCTTGTTGGTTATCTATTTTACATATAGTAGCTTACAAAAACTTGTACATGAATATTCACAGCAGCATTATTCACTATAACTAAACAGTGGAAACAACACAAATGTCCACCAACTGATGACTGGATAAACAAAATGTGGTGTATCTATACAATGGAGTATTATTAGCCATACAGGAACAAAGTACAGACATATCTACAACATGAATGAACCTTGAAAAGATGCTAAGAGAAAGAAGGCAGACAAAAAAGGACACATAGGGGCTTCCCTGGTATCGCAGTGGTTGAGAGTCCGCCTGCTGATGCAGGGGACACGGGTTCGTGCCCCGGTCCGGGAAGATCCCACATGCCGCGGAGCGGCTGGGCCCGTGAGCCATGGCCGCTGAACCTGTGCGTCCGGAGCCTGTGCTCCGCAACGGGAGAGGCCACGACAGTGAGAGGCCCGCGTACCACAAAAAAAAAAAAAAAGACACATATTTGTACAAGTCCATTTATATGGAATGTCCAGAGTAGGCAAATTGATAGAGCCAGAAAGTAGATTAGCAGTTACCATGAGCTGGGGGAAAGGAAGATTGAGGAGTGACTTTTAATTGGTATGGGATTTCCTTCTGAGGTGTTGAAATATTCTGGAATTAGTGGTGTTGTTTGTACAACTTTGTGAATATAATAAAACCCACTAAATTGTACACAATTTTTTTAACTTTAGAAAGTACATAATTGGGAATTTCCTGGAGGTCCAGTGGTTAAGACTGTGCTTTCACTGCCTGGGCCCAGGTTCAGTCCCTGGTTGGGGAACTAAGATCCCACAAGGTGAATGGCACAGCAAAAGTAAAAATAAAATAAAATAAAAAGTACATAATTAGCAAACTTTGGTTTTTGAACTAGTATTAGTAACAAAATATGTCTCACATCTCTCAAAACTTATGTGTCAGGTCAATACAATTGAGACCCACAGCTCTAGGGAGCAAAGAGAGAAAGCACTTCCTTAATGCTCTGCTGACAGAGAAGTGGACTTCACCTTGGCAGAGTTCTTTGTGTTGATGTGATCCCCCATTGCTATTTCATGTGCTGCTGTGTCATTCTGTTATTGTAGAACTCCATATCCCTAGGTTTCTTTATCTATTAAATAGGGATCATAATAGTGTCTTTTTTATAGGTTTCTTATGAAGATTAAATTAAAGAGCTTAGAACAGGGCCTAGCAGATGGTAAATAAGAAAGTTTCACTGTATTATATAACACAAACATAGAGGTATAAAACAAAAAGTGGGGCTCGAATAAGAGTTTAATGTTTTCTATCATCATTATTGCTGCTGCTGCTGTATGATCCCTTTTGGAAACTGACAGGGACATATTATGTAGTCTATTGGTTTTTGTTGGACAACCCCCTACCAAATGAGTATGTCATTATGGGGAGAGAATGATCATTTTCTTTTATTAATTATAAAATATGTAATATATGGCTGGGTAGAAAATTTGAGAACTGTACAAAGGCATAAACTTTCTAAAAATATAAAAATAACCACTATGGTATGTGTGTGTAAATACATATATACACTTTTCCCACTTGGGAATGTGGAACCCATTTTTGATGAGAGTGTGGTAATTTCAAGAAATGTCTTGTCACATACTAAAACACATGCTGTAGCAGAATATCAGAGCTAGAAGGAATGTTAATTTAGTACCTTCTATTTCATGCCTTGAAAACATACCCTCTTCCGCTCTTCTGCCTTGTATCCTATTTGTTCATTCCTGAGGTTCACAGTACAGATATTGGATAGTTTGCTATTCTTCTGTATAGTTTGGTTGAGAACTTCACTCTAATCCAAACATTTTTTTTTTACAGATGAGAAAAAGGAGAAATTGAAAATTAAATCCCTTTACCTTGGTCACAAACTTCGTTACGTGACCCTCCCGGTCCCAGACCAGTGCACTTCAGACTGTACCTCACTGATTGGACTGAGGTGCATTAGATTAAATGGCAAATGTCATGTAGCAGGACATTTATATTTGGAACTGAGAAATTTAATTTCCTTTCTGAATGTTTATGTGTGTTCATAAGTTTAAACTAAACTTTGGGAACTCTGCCTAAGATGGGACTTGAATAAAAGTGTCTACTTCTTCCCAAGTATCCACCTATGGAATAAACAAAGGAGTTAAAAGGGTGGCAGGGGATCTATTTCATCTCTGGAAACCAGGTAAGGGTGCTATTCACCTACTTGAAATTTTAAGAAATTTCTTCTAAATATTATGAACATGTCAGCATATTGAAGAAAAGTGCTAATCCTGGTCTTAACTCTCTTCTGAAAAGGCATCAGAGAATGAAGGTCATATGGAGAGGCCATCATGGAAAAAGGCAACAGTGGAAGCTGAATCCAGCCTCTGTACCCCAACACTGAATTAAATCTTGGAGACAGAGTTTTGGGTGAAGTAGAAAAGAATAGTTTTATTGCTTTGTCAGGCAAAGGGAGCCACAGTGGGCTAATGCCCTCAAAACTGTGTGTCCCAACATGGAGGGTAGAGTGAGGAGTTTTATAGAAATGGTTCAAAGAGGTTGTGATCAGCTCATGGACTTTCTTCTGACCGGTTGGTGGTGAGGTAAGTAGGCGTCAGCATCATCAACTTTCTGGTTCCAACTGGTCTGGGGTCGACGTGCTTGTGGGGAGCATACAGTTAATTTCTCCCACCTGGTGGAGATTTCAGTATCTGCAAAACAGTTCAAAGATATTGCTATGTATATCACTTGGGGGGAACCAGGACCCTGCCCCAAGATTGCACTATTGTTTCTTTTTTTTTTTAACATCTTTATTGGAGTATAATTGCTTTACAATGTTGCGTTAGTTTCTGCTGTATAACAAAGTGAATCAGCTATAGGTATACATATATCCCCATATCCCCTCCCTCTTGCATCTCCCTCCCACCCTCCCTATCCCACACCTCTAGGTGGTCACAAAGCACCGAGCTGATCTCCCTGTGCTATGTGGCTGCTTCCCACTAGCTATTTTATATTTGATAGTGTATATATGTCCATGCCATTCTCTCACTTCATCCCAGCTTACCCTTCCCCCTCCCCATGTCCTCAAGTATATTCCTATGTCTGCATCTTTATACCTGTCCTGCCCCTAGGTTCTTCATAAAATTTTTTTTTAGATTCCATGTAATATGTGTTAGCATACGGTATTTATTTTTCTCTTTTTGACTTACTTCACTCTGTATGACAGACTCTACGTCCATCCACCTAACTACAAATAACTCAATTTCCTTTCTTTTTATGGTGGAGTAATATTCCACTGTATATATGTGCCAAATCTTCTTTATCCATTCATCTGTCAATGAACACTTAGGTTGCTTCCATGTTCTGGCTATTGTAAATAGTGCTGCAATGAACATTGGGGTGCATGTGTCTTTTTGAATTATGGTTTTCTCTGGGTATATGCCCAGTAGTGAGATTGCTGGGTCATATGGTAGTTCTATTTTAGTTTTTTAAGGAACCTCCATACTGTTCTCCATAGTGGCTGTATCAATTTACATTCCCACCAACAGGGCAAGAGGGTTCCCTTTTCTCCACACCCTCTCCAGTATTTATTGTTTGTAGATTTTTTGATGATGGCCATTCTGACCGGTGTGAGGTGATACCTCATTGTAGTTTTGATTTGCATTTCTCTAATGATTAGTGATGTTGAGCATCCTTTCATGTGTTTGTTGGCAATCTGTATATCTTCTTTGGAGAAATGTCTATTTAGATCTTCTGCCCATTTTTGGATTGAGTTGTTTGTTGTTTTGATATTGAGCTGCATGAGCTGCTTGTATATTTTGGAGATTAATCCTTTGTCAGTTGCTTCGTTTGCAAATATTTTCTCCCATTCTGAGGGTTGTCTTTTTGTCTTATTTATGGTTTCCTTTGATGTTCAAAAGCTTTTAAGTTTAATTAGGTCCCATTTGTTTATTTTTGTCTTTATTTCCATTTCTCTAGGAGGTGGGCCAAAAAGGATCTTGCTGTGATTTATGTCAAAGAGTGTCCTTCCTATGTTTTCCTCTAAGAGTTTTACTGTGTCTGGCCTTACATTTAGGTCTTTATTCCATTTTGAGTTTATCTTTGTCTATGGTGTTAGGAAATGTTCTAATTTCTTTCTTTTACATGTAGTTGTCCAAAAATACCTAGAAACAAATGACAATGAAAATATGATGACCCAAAACCTATGAGATGCAGCAAAAACAATTTTAAGAGGGAAGTTTATAGCAATACAATCCTACCTCAGGAAACAAGAAAAATCTCAAATAAACAACCTAACCTCACACCTAAAGCAATTAGAGAAAGAAGAACAAAAACCCCAAAGTTAACAGAAGGAAAGAAATAATAAATATCAGATCAGAAATAAATGAAAAAGAAATGAAGGATACGAAAGCAAAAATCAATAAACTTAAAAGCTGGTTCTTTGAGAAGATAAACAAAATTGATAAACCACTAGCCAGACTCATCAAAAAAAAAGGGAGGAGACTCAAGTCAACAGAATTAGAAATGAAAAAGGAGAAGTAACAACTGACACTACAGAAATGCACTATTGTTTCTGAACTGCTCCTCTCTTGTCTCCGCATCCCCTCCCTTCCTTAATTAGCAACTGCTTGAACCTGCCCTTTGGAACTCAGGGAAGGTCATGGAGGCTGAATGAAGCCTATTTCCTGTTATCAAGAAACGTGGGACACAGAAAGGCTGTTGTGCCCAGGAGCCCCACAGGGTCCTGCTCGGTATCACAGTGACCACCTCATTTGGAAGGGCAAGGGCTGCAGGCAAGGAAGAAACTTAGGGCAGATGTGAAACAAGCCTCCTTGAGACCCCTTTGCCAATAAAGAGCCATAATATCGACAACTACCCTGGAAAGCTCCAGGAGGCACAGAGCTACCAGGAGCAGATAGTCAGCTGTACAGATGGCTGCATTTCTGACAACAGCCCTGGGAAGAAGGCCAAACAGAGCCATCAAAGAACTGGAATGGAGGCTAAGCTAAAAGACATCTGAATATATAAAGCTGTGCCATTGCTCAATGTCTTTACGAAACAGAAAGAAGATATCACAGTGAGATGGAAATCTCTTTCTGGGACTTCCCAAAGCACCAACTCCTTCTCCATACTCTCCTCCATCACACAGTGTTTTTGAATATATAACAGACTGTCCCCTTGCATAGTAAACTGGTAAAAAGTAAATGTATAAAAGGAAAATCCACTCACATTTGTCTGTGTGTGTCAGGAAACAGACTAGCAGTGTCTAAAAAGATGAGTCTATTTATTTCAGTGATATACTCAGGGATGTCATAAGAAATCTAAGCTTTTTCTGTCTTCTTAGTGTGGGACTTAGTGTGTGGCTTTTCGCCTTCTGGTTGCAAGGTGGCTATTTGATCTCCAAGCCTCACATCTGAATTTCAGGCAGGAAGACACAAAGTGTCAACGGGACATGCCAACTTAGTATGCGCCATATAAAAATTTTCAGCAAGCCCTACTCCCCTAGACACACATTTGCTTGAATTTCATTGTCTGGAAACTGTGTCACGTGGCCACACTCAGCTGCAAGGAAGTCTAGGAAGAAAGACAAGGTAAAGGGTATTATGAATGTCTTTGGGATGTCACATCCCCTGTGTCAGTCACACATTGCAAATGGGGAAATAATGATCATGGACGACCTCTCCTCTTTCAAGAGAAAGAGCATATTTTAAAAGATAATTTATGGGGACTTCCCTAGTGGTCTGGGGCATGGGTTCAATCCCTGGTCAGGAACTAAGATGCTGTATGACGTGGGCAAAAATTTTTTTTTAAATAGAAAAAAAAGAATTTATAGAAGAAAAGAAAAGTATATTTAAGGAAACATTTTTAATGGGTATTATTAAAATGGACAGTATAAAATAAGAAATTAAATATGAGAGTATAAGAAAAGAAACTTATGGAAAGTCTTTGGCTAAGAGAATGAAAAAATCAAAAGGAATTGGATGAAATAATGAAAACATATAAGGAAAATCATAATTCACCAAGAGAATTAGAATCTTTAGAAGAAGTGACAACAATCAGAACAACACTCCAACGGTATCGAGGTTCTGCCAGTTAAAAAGATGATTATGAAAAGGGAAGGAAGGGTGGGTATGAGGGATCAGGCAAATGCAGACAATTCATGCTCTTGTACAAGGAACCAGAACAAGATGAGAAACCAAAATAAGCAAGATTCAAGAAGGAAAACGTTTCTGAAGAAGTAAAGATCTGGATCTGCAAACTGAAAGACTTTTCTTTGAAGATATGGGGAAAAAATCAGGCAAAAACTTTTAATTTTTATAGTCAGGAAAGCAAGCATGCAGGAAAATATAGTGAATTTGCAGAGGAGGAAAAATCAGATTGGCCTCAGATTATTGAGGCTTATGGAAGATAATGGAGCTTGTTTGGAAGACAACTTTCCAAAATATTTTTTGCTTCAGCAAGTTCCAAGCCATTCTCCATCAGAAAAATGTTTTGGGTTTTTGTTTGTTTGATCAAAGAAGTTTATGAAATGCTGCAGGTATGTGTCTGTTTTGGTGGTTCAGTAA
Source organism: Leucopleurus acutus (assembly GCF_964270905.1). Lineage (NCBI taxonomy): Eukaryota > Metazoa > Chordata > Mammalia > Artiodactyla > Delphinidae > Leucopleurus > Leucopleurus acutus. The sequence goes on along the minus strand of NC_139148.1, from coordinate 118,769,825 downwards.
AGCAGATTCAATGTATTTTAAAATTCTGAGACTTTGTATGGCAAAGAAACCACACAAATTTAATTTTTAAGTCCATAGTTCCCCAAATTCATTTGACCTTAGAATTCCCTTTTTTCGTGTAATAGTGATTGGTATTCCACATTCATAGAATGGATTTGGGGAAATGTCAGACATAGTTTTTTAATTAATTAATTTATTTTTTTGCGGTACACAGGCCTTTTACTGTTGTGGCCTCTCCCGTTGCGGAGCACAGGCTCCGGACGCGCAGGCTCAGCGGCCATTGCTCATGGGCCCAGCCGCTCTGCGGCATGTGGGATCCTCCCGGACCGGGGCACGAACTCGCGTCCCCAGCATCGGCAGGTGGACTCTCAACAACTGCGCCACCAGGGAAGCCCAGACATAGTTTTGAGAGAAATGTTTTAAGTCAAATATTATCAACTCAAGTAATTTATTATTATAGATGTAATTTCTGAGCCTTGGCATAACTGAAAAAAATGACCAAAATATCCTTTCTGTTCATCAGCCAAAGTGATATACATCAAAATGAATAGCCCCCAAAATGGAACATGTGACTTCTGAAACCTGTTAAACACTTTGGTAAAAGTCTACAAGGTTATACACATTATAACCACATTACAAGGTTATACACATTACCATCCTTACTACTTCTCTGACCTCATCTCTTAACTCTCTCCCTCTTGTTCACTCTGCACAAGGTACACTGGCCTCCTTACTTTTCAGACTCATTTCTGATTTAGAGCGGCACTTTTCACAAGCTGTTCTATCTGGAACACTGCTTACCTAGATCAAGATCTTTGCATGGCTGACTCCCTAACTTCTTTCTTTCTTTTTTTTTTAAATAAATTTATTTATTTATTAAAACAATTTTTTTTGGCTGCGTTGGGTCTTCGTTGCTGCACACAAGCTTTCTCTAATTGCGGCGAGCGGGGGCTACTCTTCATTGGGGTGCGCAGGCTTCTCGTTGCAGGGGCTTCTCTTGTTGCAGAGCATGGGTTCTAGGTGCGTGGGCTTCAGTAGTTGTGGCACGCGGGCTCAGTAGCTGTGGCTTCCGGACTCTAGAGCGCAGGCTCAGTAGTTGTGGTGCACAGGCTTAGTTGCTCTGCGGCATGTGGGATCTTCCCAGACCAGGGCTCGGACCCGTGTCCCCTGTAACGGCAGGCAGATTCTTAACCACTGCGCCACCAGGGAAGCCCCTCTCTACCTTCTTTCAAGTCTCTTCTCAAATGTCACTTTATCAGAGCATCCTTCCTGAACCACCCTACCTAAAATTGTAACCTCTCTTTGCCATCATCACTCAATATCCTCTTTCTCTGCTGATTTTTCTTCATAACACATCACCAACTGATATACTGTAGAAGGTTTGGTTTGATCATTATCTTGTTTCTGCTGTGAGTGTAGAGTTATTGTCTGTCTTGTTTTGTAGCTGGGGACATATCCCCAGTGTGAGGAACAATGTCTGGCCTAGAGTAGGTACTGAATAAATATGTGTTGAAAGAAGGGATGAGTAAATCATTATTTTCAAGTGACATTATAATTAAAATGGAAATAAAAAAGAGAAAAAACCTGATAAATTGTTAAGAAAAATAAAAGAGGATCTGTTTTAAGAGCAACAGAGGAGAAATGAGTAAGAGCTTGAAAGAAGTGAAAGTTAATGAAAAATAGAGAGAAATGAGGCAGAAAAAATAGAACAGGGATGGGGTAAAATATTAGAAAGGAAAGGAACTGCAATGGACAAATCATTAGTGAGAGGATATAGTGATCGTATTTTTGCAAGATAAGAATGTGAGCTTTATTTTTTTGGCCAGGGATGGAGTAGCTGCAGATTTGGGGGGTGAGAATTTTCAACCCAGAGCTACTGCAGTTGGTTCTATAAATTTTGGAGCAAGAGGAACTTGCAATCTTCAGAAAAGCACGTGGACAGTTAGGTAAATACCCTCTGTATTACATTTTAACCACATGTTCGGTTTCACTTTGAGTATTACAGCTTAAGAATCTGCCTAGGAAGTCAAGCCATAAATAATGGGGTAGGCTTTGCTGCTTATTTTCCATATGAGTAAGTACTTCTATATTTTCTTAGCTTTCCTTAAACAGACATCACAAATAACACTATCTAGAATATAAAAGAGGGTTTATTAAAATTAAATAAATATCAATACCCTTTTTACATACCAGTATAATCACTTAAAAATATAAAGGACAAAAGTCCTATTCACCATAGCAAGGAAATAGAAAATATCAATTATTAAACACAACAAATAATGTTTAGTGTTTACATAAATAAAATTGTGACATTTGGCTGCATTAGAAATAAAAGCATTAAAATTTACATAAAAACAGAAAGGAGAAACTAACAAAGAGCTTATATGTTCAATAAAGAATTATTTGCTTAATAGAGTGCTCCCTTATCAATAAGGAAAAATTGAATAATAAAAAAATTTTAAGTCAAAGTGTGAATAATTGTAAAATTAAACATTTTCAATAAACATATAAAACTGCACAGCCTCATTAGTATTTATCTTAATGAACATTGAGATAAGACATCATTTTTATTGGCCTAAGAATTGATAAAGAAAATATAAAAGTAAAGTTAATGCTTTGAGGGAATAGGAAAACTACGACACTGTTAATGAGGGTATGTTAGTAAAAGTTCATAAAATCATTTCTTGAGAGAAATTTAGTAATACGTATAAAATGACTTAACATTCTATATATTCCATGATCAGAAAATTTAATTGTAGGCCTTTAATCTTAGGAAATAGCCATAAAAATGAAAAAAAATTTACAAAGCTGTTCACCACAGTTTAACAAAAAAATATTAGAGACAACTTAAATGTCCATCAAGGTTAAATAAATTATGGTTCATCCACATACAGAAATGTGTTCAGGTAAAAACAATCCGGTTCTACAAAACAAATTGATTTGATATATACCAAAATGTTCACAAGAGCATCTATGGTTATGTTTCTACATTTTCCATACTTTAGTATATACTACATTAATATTCATACAAAACCATGAATATTATTTTATTAAAAACAGATGTCATAAGCCAGATATTTTATTATGGGGAATAATAAATTAAATAGTCCAATTTATTGATTGATTCAACAAATAATTATGGAGCTTATACTATGTACCAAAGATGGTGCTACATGAGGGAGTTAAAGCTGTAAACAAAATTTACAAAGTTCTCATCCTTATAGAGTGACATTCTACAGGGCGAACGATCACTATATAGTACAATACCAGATACTAGCAGGACAATATATCAGGGTAAGGTGATGGTGGGTATTTCAGGAAGAGTGGATGTAACTCTGAGGAGTTACAATATTATCAAAGACCTGACCAAAGTGAGGTAGCCAACTATGCAAAAATTGAGAGAAGGAACGTTCTAGTCAAAATAACAGCAGTTAGGTGCCATCAGTGGGAATGATGGAGTAAGAAAACTTTGAAAACGCTCTCCTCCATAAAAGCGATGAAAAGATTGTCATTATCAGAATCAACTTTCTCAGAACTCTGAAAATTAACCAAAGGCTGAGAACAATCTGGGAGCATCTGTTCAAGAAAAGTAGTTGAATCTTGGTAAGGGCAGCGAGCTTTGTGGCATTTCAATTAGCCCTGTTCCTCAGCCCCTCTTCTCCACAGTAGCCAAAACATTCTGGCAGCCACTGGAGGGGACAGAGTGGCATTGGAGCTCTGTGAAAGCCCCATTCTCATCATTATTTTACCTGGTGGCTCCCTGGCAGATACAAACCCCCAAAGCTTATCTTTATCTGAGCTGACTCAGAACTCACCCAATGCTAACTACCTTTTCTTGAAGGTCTTTGTTGAAAACAATTACAGCAGTTGTTTAAAATCATAGCTATTTGAAGATGTGGTTAACAGCTGGGGCAAACAAGAGGCTAACCAAAAAGCTTAAAAGGAAAGCTTGGGAACAAGATGTCCATAGAGGGCTTTGGAAAGCTCCAATATATTCCTGGAAATCTAGAAGGCTAAGCACATGTGTAGGGCTGCGTGCACCCCCAGGGCTGTGCGAACGCTCAGGGAAGACATGAGAAGGTCCTAAGCTCTCACCTTGAGCTGAACTTAAGGCTCTTCACAAGCAGGAAGTAAAGACTAGAATTGGAAACTATCTGCTTAAGTGTGGACAGCTTGCGGCGCATGAGAACAGCGCCCCTGGGCTCACAATGCAAGCGTTTAAGAAATCTCTGTCTAATCATTAGTCCAACCATTAGACTATCAACTGAGCAGAGACTTCAGTGGTCACACACAACAAATGATTTCCTTATAATAAACAGACTGGGAATTCCCTGGTGGTCCAGTGGTTAGGACTCCGTGCTTCCACTGAAGGGGCACAGGTTCGATCCCTGGTCAGGGAACTAAGATCCCGCATGATCCAGCATGCCACAAAGTGCATGGCCAAAACCAAACAAAAACAAACAAACAACCCCACAGACTTTAGAGAATTAGTTCAGGAAGGTGACTAAACCAGCAAACAACAACAGCAGAAATAGCAAATCCTAAGGAAGAGGAGGAATTTGATTTCCAGCATTGACACATTATATTATGTAAAATGCCCAATTTTCAACCAAAGAAATGTGAGACATGCAAAGAAACAAGAAGTATGGCCCACAAACAGCAAGAGAAGTAGTCGAGAGAAACTGGCCCTGAAGAGCACAGATGTTGCACTTTAGCACAGTTTAAATCAACTATCTTCAATATGCTCAAGAGCTAAAGCAAAGTGTGGATGAAGAACAAAAGGACACCAGGAGACCCATGTATCACCAAATAGAGAATATCAATAAAGAGATAAGCACTCGGCATTTACAGCTATAAATTTCCCTTTAAGCACTGCTTAAGTCCATCTCTTAAGTTTTGGTATGTCACACCAAAATGCTAGTGGTGAGAGCAGGGGTTTAGTTTGGGATGTATTTGAAGGTAGAGTACACTGAATTTGCTGAAACACTGAATCCGTGTCCGAAGAGGAGATAAGCCGTGAAGGCACTTAAGATCTCTACTTATGCAATCTGGCTTGTGGTGGTGCTCTTCAGCGAGATGGGGAACACTGGGGAAATTAATTTTGTGGGTTGAAATCAAGGGTCTTGTTTGGGACATTTTAAGATTTAGATGCTTATGAGATGTAAATCTGGATGAAGTAATCTAGGTGATAAGATGAGATAGGATTTAGAGATTAGATAAAAGAGGAGGGAAAACTAACAAAGGAGGTTGACATGGAAAAGCCAGTGGGGTGTCAGGAGAACCAAGGGACTAAGGAATTCTAAAAACCAAGTGAAGAGACTGTTTCAAGAAGGAGACACTAATTAATTGGGCCAAATATTGTTGATAAATCCTTAATACAAGGAATGAAAATGGCTCATTAGATTTGACAAGGTGAAAGTTGTTTCAATGGGGTGGAGGGGGTAAAAACCATACAGGTGTGGGAGGTGAGAAAATAAAGACAGTAAGTATTGGATACTCCTTTGAGTTGAGCTAGAAAGGGAAGCAGAGGACTATGGCAATACCTAGGGGAGTATGGTAGCCGGTCTCTAAACTGCTCTCCCATGATTCCCCGGCTCCTGGTATTCACGCCCCTGTGTAATCCTCTCCCCTGGAGTTCTTGCTGAATTTAGTGACTCACTCCTAAGAATAGAATGCGTCAGAAGTTATAGGGTGTCACTTCTGGGAGATTAATTTACATAAAGACTGAAGCTTCTCTCTTTCTCTATCTCTCTGAACACTGGCACGGGGGAAGCAAGCAATTCTTTCTCTATGGAGAAGACCAGGTGGTGTGGCCAGGAACTAGGGACCTCCGTCCAATAGCCCACGGGAAATCGAGGCCCACCAACAACCTGGGAGTTGAGCATGGGCGTGAACCCTTCAGCTCCAGTAGAGTTGGGACTGCAGCCCTGGCCAACAGCTTGATGACAGCCTCCGGAGAGAACCTGAGCTCAAGCCACCAACTCATTTGCTCCCAACTTCCTGATCCACATGAACTGTGAGATAATCCGTATTGTTTTCAGCTACCAAGGTTGGGAGACTTTGTTACATGGCAAAAGATAAGAAGTTCGGGGGCAGAGGAGTGGGGAGGATGTCTCAGAAGGGTTTCCTTTTTAATGGAGAGATTTTACAGCATGTTTTTTTTTTCTGTTTGTCATAGATCATGCTCATCAGCATACAATGATGCAGTGGAGAGGGACACTAATTATAATCCTTGTGTAGGGATCCTGGACTGAGGCGGAAGGGTTGCTGTTATATAGGAAAGAAGGATGAGGCACTGTGTTTGTGTGCAATGTAGTGGGGTTAGTGGATTTGGCGGTGGGAGGATGTGTAAATTCTTTTCTGATTGCTTCTGTTTTCTCGGTAAAAGAAGGAAGGTCACCACCTAAGAATGAAGAGAGACAATGAAACTAAATTAGTGATATGCAATCTTTTATAACAATTAACCTATGGTAGAAAGACAGTTCATACATTGGTGAACAATAAAACCATTGCCAGTACAAAGTAACTCTGATTTCTTTCAGCTGTCGTCAAAATGCTCCTTTAAGCTTTTAGACTGTGCATCCTTCTCCCTAAATTACATAAAGATCTAATAAATATAAACTTTACCACAGCTAAATAGAATTGCCACAGAAATTCCCAGGAAGTTTTCTTTGCAGGATCTATCTGTGAGGACCATATACACAGACAAATAATACGGAGAAGAATATGCATTTGAGGGTGTCATAGAGGAACTTTGGCATTTAGAGCTCACACTATAGAGACAAACACTGGAACTGGGATTAGGATTTGTGAGCTGTGATATCTGGGTCCACTAATGTCCAGTCAGTGTAATGTGAACTAAGTAACCTGGCCTCAGTCAGAACTGGAGAACAGGAATTGGCTGGGTGGTCAGCTAAGAATTATCAAGGGTTACAAAATAATGAAAGAATTAGAAATCCACAGATACAAAAGCAAAACCATCTAAGAAGCTACATATATAATGAGGCTTGGAATTGGCATTCTAATAGCTCCATCAATGATAAATGAATAAATAAAACATGCCTCAATTCAAATCCACTGAGAAGTGCTCAGAGCATGATTAAAAGGAATTGAGCAGTAATTCAGTGAACTTGTACTGCAAATAGAAAGCGTCCAAGTGTAATCAGTTTCAATGCCCCAGGTCTCACTACCATCCTGAAAAGTTTACTATGAGATTCACTTTCACTTTGCTGGTGTTGGTGGGAAACATTTCAGATATGAGTCTGCACATTTGGAAGAAAGTTTGAAATAGATAATCACAGTAACAGCAGTTGAACTGACTTGCATACATGAACCAAAAATTTATTCTCTCTCCTAAGCTAAATCATAGATCAAGCCCAATGGCTGATGGAGCTCCTGACTCCATCTCACATTTATTTTTACCTTTCCTCTGCAGTACTACTGGAAATCTTGTGCTTATATATAGTGTGAGGTATCTGAAGACCACATCTAGATAGTGGACATGATTCCCATAAAGATGAGTTTGGTCCCACAAACTTGAAGTAAAAGAGGTACCTTTACAGAAAGGAATGGTGTGCTCTTAGACCACCATGGCCAAATAGATCTTTTTCTCCACTAAAGCCCCACAATACTTGATTTCATTTCTCTTTTGGCATTTATTACAATCTGCCTTGTTTTGTAGATTTTGTGGGTATGAGTCATAAACTTAGAGTTCCTCAAAGGTATATATTATCTCATATTAATCATCAAACATGGTAGTCATTATAGCTGTTCACCAGATATTTCTGATTCTCCTTCCAGAAATGGTAGGAGGTAGGTGACACTTCCCTGTGCCCTTGAAGTTAAGCCCAGCCTCATCATTTCTTGGTCAATTAAATGTGAGTGGAAAGTGCGCTTGTCACTTCCAAGTGAAGGCTTTAGAACTAAGATATGATCCACCACATTCTCATTTTTTGGCTCAGAAATTATGGAAGCACAGAGGTAGAGCTTCCCTTAGCCTGTGAGTGAGGATGAGATGCAGAAGATTTTCCCCAGCCAACATGTGATGGACACGTAGCATGAATGAAAAACCATATTTTTGTCATTTTGACGCTCTCACATTTTGGGGTTGTTTGTTTCTGCAGCATAACAAGCCTATTCTGACTAATATATTGTACAACCCATAGCACTGAACACAGTGCTTTGTAGAGAATGTTCAATGACCAATGGACTTTCAGATCTGAGGATTAGTTTCATTCTCTGAGTCCCTCAGCTCAGTGGCATGGATTGCTATCAGTGTGGAAGCCTATATATTTCTATGATTCCCAGCTTACAGTGAGAAACATGACGTTTGCATGAAAAGGATGCTAACGATCTTTCACATCAGCTTCCCCTGCCACAAAGTGATAATGAAATCAACATGAGTTTTTGAACACCTGCTCTTCATCAAAGATAGCTTTGTAATTCTAGGACGTTAGATTTGGAAGACACTACACGGAGCTTCTACACTCCTTCTTCATTATACAGATGACCATGAGAATGCCCAATATACAGATGACTCACAATCAGAGAAGGAAAGGCTTAAGGCTGTAATCAGTGGCAGAAAAAGGAGTAAATGTTAGTGACTGAGGTACTTACAACCCAGCTGGGCAGGTAAGAGGAGAATATAAAAATGTAAGTAATGAATAAACTGATACAGGCTATTAATACAATGGGAGCCTATAGATGGAAGAAATAGGTCTATCTATTACATACATAAATATATATAAATATAAATATACACATACACACACATCAATAACATATGAATTTGCTCCATGGCACTTGCGTGAAAGTAACAGTGCATTTCTTTATTTTTTAAAAAATCAAGTGAAACCTATGCAGCTATATGATACATTCAGATACTGTCAGTTCTCCTGCTCACAGCCTACAATTCTTCTGAGAGAAATTCAGCCACCAGGATATCCACTGTCCCTTGGAAAGCTGTGATGCCTAGAGATCAGTCCCTTGCAACTACTACACAAGTACTCCTGTGAAAAAGCCTGACAACTCCTAACTTTGTATGCAAGAATGCTACATAGTCTCAACATTCAGAGTCCAGGAACCATGCATCCCTTCAGCATTGGGAAACCCAGCTCTTAAACACTTCTTATCAAACAGTCTAGGCTTATATCTATGTGAATCTAGAGACATCTGACAGCAATAAGAATAAAATGTAAAATCTTGAAACCACCAGTGAAAAAAATGCATGAGGAAAATTGGATCTAGCCATTGGATACGTACTAGGAGAAACATTCACTAAGAAATAGCATTTTAAAACTTACACAAGTTGACTTAATTTCTGGAAAAATATAACATGCCAAAATTGGCACAAAAATTAGAAAACTTGATTAAGCTGATCACATAGAAATGAACTGAGCCACTGTTGAGTTCTCCTTTGCATTATTGCCTTTTGCATTATTCCCAGGGCTTATTTATGGCTGATCCTAGTGCAGAAGGGCAGGGAGAAACAGATCTGTGCCATCTTTTCTGGACCAGAAGTCCCATATAGTACTTTTAATAATACTACTAATAAATCAAATTAAATCAAGTCAAATTATTTTAATTAACTTCACCTTTGTCTCATTTTACATGTATTTTTGTAGAACACAAAATGGCGTACTATAGTTATTTGATTTGTCACATATATATTTTAAATGGTGAATAATCAGTCTCTAACTGATAGAGGTGTATGAGCAAAAATCGTGGAAATCACTGTATTAAGGTAGAATAGGAAAACAATATATATGTGTTTTTCTCCAACTCTGATTAAAAATTAAAATTTTCCACAATTAAAAAATAGAAGCAGGGCTTCCCTGGTGGCGCAGTGGTTGAGAGTCCTCTTGCGGATGCAGGGGATGCGGGTTCGTGCCCCGGTCCGGGAGGATCCCACATGCGCATCCGGAGCCTGTGCTCCACAACGGGAGAGGCCACAACAGTGAGAGGCCCGCGTACCGCAAATAAAATAAAATAAAATAAAATGGATAACTAATAAGAACCTAATATGTTTTATATACAAACAGATTTGTCATCTGCATGAATATATGACAAGACATCTGAAAGTTAGGAGGAATAAGGGAACATTGTGTGTGTGTGTGTGTGTGTGTGTGTGTGTGTAGGATATCTAACATTCCTGGCCCTCACTGACTGAGGCTCAATAACACCCACAAGGCATAGGGACAACTAAACATGTCCTCACAAATTTCTAAAATGTTCTCTTGGGAGGAATGCTATCTCCATGGAGAACAATTGGAAGAAACTCATGCACATCTGCAAGACAAACAGACAACAGACTCTGCAGAATAGAAAAATGGGTAAAGATTATGAAAAGATAGTTCACAGAAGGGCAACATGAATGAACGTATGAGATGGTCAACTTCATTAGTAATTAGAAGTATGCAAGATGAAGCAGCTGCATAATATTACTTTATACTTACAGATAGCCCAAACTTTAAAACATGAATAATATCCAGTGCTAGAAAGGATATGCATAATCGGGAATCATCAGATATGCTTGATAGAGGTGTAAACTCATGCAGCTATTATGAAAAGTCATTTGGAAGTTGTTACTGAAAAGAGATATGTGAATTTCCCAGGGCCCAGCAATTTCACCCCTAAGTATAGAGCCCAGAGAAATTACTGCACAGGTCCACAAACATATGTAGGGGTGTGCTCAAAGTAGCAGTGATGTAATAAGAAATAACTAAGCATTGGAAGCAACCTAAATGTTTGCAAGTAGAGGAATGCATAAATAAAGTGAGATATATGCAAAGGATGGAATATTCTACAGTAATAAAAACCAATGAAATTGGGGTCAATCTCAACAACATGATGTCGAGTGAAAAGAAAATACTGTGGATACTTATAATATGTACATAAAGGTCTGGAAGGCAGATTGAAAAGATACACATAAAATAGATAATAGTGTGTTCTTATAATTTATATTATTTCCAGGTATTTTTTTTTCTGTGTGGTATAGTATATATAATCGGATTGCAAAATTTGTCATGTCATATTTTTTTATTTTGCTGACATTTGCAAAATAAGAGAATGAAAGGCAATTCTCTGCTCCCCTTCTCTCCCCTTCTTTACCCCTACCCCAGGGTAGCCAGGGCTTTTTTCCTGCAAGTCTGGTTTCCCTTGGCCTGGGTAAGCATTTATTTATTTTGGTTTGTGTATACAAATATAAATCTTTAGGGGCACCAAACTGTAGTGGTAAAAATCTTCAGATCATATCACATTATTGTTGAGCTATTCATGGTCACTTTATTTATTTATTTATTTATTTTGCGGTACGCGGGCCTCTCACTGCTATGGCCTCTCCCGTTGCGGAGCACAGGCTCCGGACACGCAGGCTCCACGGCCATGGCCCACGGGCCCAGCCGCTCTGCGGCATGTGGGATCTTCCCGGACCGGGGCACGAACCTGTGTCCCCTGCATCGGCAGGTGGACTCTCAACCACCGCGCCACCAGGGAAGCCCCATGGTCACTTTAAAAATATTATTATTATTATTTCCCCCTCAATCTTACCCCTTTACTCCAATATAACAAAGAAAATAGTAGAGTGGGAAAATATTTACAAGAAGGCACACATTTAATTATGTGGATGATCAAGGAAAGGCAATTTGAAAAAAACAATATAAAGTCATTTTTGCTTATTAAGTTGTAAAAAATTAAGTTAGTCCTAATGTTGACTACAGTGTGGCAGAACCAGTATTATCATATGTAAAAACTTTTATTGCAAATTTTAGAGATCTCTTGGAAAGCAATTATAAAATATGCAGTAAAATATTTATGCCTTTTGACTAATAACTGCCACTTCTGGGACTTATGCTTGGGAAAATTTTCAAAATATAGTAAACATTATGTGGATGAAAGTACTCCATATAGCATTACCTAAAACAGCCATCTTAAATGTCTGACAGCAGGGAAATGGGTAAAGAAAGTATGATACATCCTTTCATTAGGATATTATACATTCATTAAAAAGATAAGTATAAAGAATAATACTTGAAAATATTTTGGCTTAATATCATTATGATTCAAACTATAAAAAAGAGATTCATGGGAAACTGTAAGAAAACATACAAAAATGCTAGTAGTTATATTAGAGAGGAAAAGGGATTATATATTTACAAAGGATTACCCCCCTCCTTATCTGTGGCTTCCTTTTTCATGGTTTCAGTTACCCAGGTCAACTATGGTCCAAAAATATTAAATGGAAAATTCCAGAAATAAGCAATTCATAAATTTTAAATTGAGTGCCATCTGAACAGTGTGATAAAATTTCCCGTGCTCCTGCTTGCTCTGGGCCAGGAATTCATCCCTTTGCGTGGCTTATCCACCCAGTATATGCTACCCGCCTGTTAGTATAGGAAAAAGCATAGTCTATATAGGGTTCAGTACTATGCGTGGTTTCAGGCATCCACTGGGGGTCTTGGAACGTACATCTCATGGACAAGGGGGAACTACTGTACATGAATAAATGTAAGGGGTTTCTAACTTTTGTCCAAAATATTTAAAAAATTTGGAAAAACATCTGAACCTGAGAAGACTATCTTGTTTCTAAGATACTAGGCTATAATATTAAAATTAGAGACCCATTTCCTAATGTATCCAGAACTTCTGGACTTGTGTCACTATAAAGCAATTATTTTCAATCCTGGCTATTCATAAGAATTATCTGGAAAGTTTTCCAAAAACTGGTGATGCCCAGGTCCATCTCCAGAGGTTCTGATTAAATTGGTGTAGGGTTGGGCCTGAACATCAAGGGTTTTATTTGTGATATTTGTTTTGATTTGTTTTGTTTTCCATTTTCCAGATGATATCATGTAGCCAGGACTGAGATCCCCAACCTAAACAAATTTGAAAGCCCCTTTTCTTACAGAACTTCAACAGTTACCACAACTCAGCTGCATTTTAAAAGGCATAAGGAGTTTTGTCATATCTTCAATGGCTGGGCTGTGTCATTCTTTTAATCGTTGTGCCATGCCCCTTACTTCCTGTCTCAACGGGGAGCTGTGGCTTGCTGCCCAGCATTAGGACACAGCCTGATCCGGTGTTGACCTTGGCCACATCAAGGTTGTAGAGCATCTTCACAGCCTGTTTGATCTGGCACTCGTTGGCCTTGACAACCACAATGAACACAAGAAATGATTTCTTCACCATAGGAAAAGAAAATTGAGCCCCCTAAATAAAAATAAATAAAGGAATAAAAAAGTGAATACATGAAAGAACTGAGAAACACACGAGGCGGGGCAGAGTCAAGATGGTGTACTAGGAGGACATGGAATTCGCATCTCCGCACAACTAGGGCACTTACCAAGCACTGCTGGGAGACCACGGACACCTAAGGAGATGGGAGGAACCCCCAGCAACCAGTTGTTTCAATTACAGTTTTATTTTTCCTAATATATTTTTTATCTTTCTAATTTTATTTTGTTTTTTATTCTTTGATATTGTACTGCTCCTTTTTTCTTTCTTTCTTTCTTTTTTCACCACACCACGAAGCTTGCAGGATCTTGGGTCCCAGGCCAGAGGTCGGGCCTGAGCTCCTGTGGTGGGAGCTCCAAGTCCAAACGGCTGGACTAACAGAGAACCTCAGACCCCAGGGAACATTAATCAGAGTGAGGCTTCCCTGAGGTCCTCATCTCAGCACCAAGACCAGCTCTATCCAACTGCCTGCAAACTCCAGTGCTGGACGTCTCAGGCCAAACAACCAGTAAGACAGGAATACAGCACCACCACCAAATAAATATGTTACAGACGAAGGAGCAAGGTAAAAACCTACAAGACCAAATAAATCAGGACAAAATAGGCAACCTACTGAAAAAGAATTCTGAGTAATGATAGTAGAGATGATCCAAAATATCGGAAACAGATGGAGAAAAAACAAGAAACATTTAACAAGGATCTAGAAGAACTAAAGAGCAAACAAACAGTGATGAACAACACAATAAATAAAATTAAAAATACTGTAGAAGGGATCAATAGCAGAATGGCTGAGGCAGTAGGACAGATAAGTGACCTGGAAGATAAAATAGTGGAAATAACTGCCAGGGAGCAGAATAAAGGAAAAGGAATGAAAAGAATTGAGGACAGTGTCAGAAACTGCTGGGACAACATTAAACACACCAACATTCGAATTATAGAAGAAGAAGAGAAAAAGAAAGGGTCTGAGAAAATATTTGAAGAGATTATAGTCGAAAACTTCCCTAAAATGGGAAGGGAAATAGTCAATCAAGTCCAGGAAGCACAGAGAGTACCATACAAGATAATCCCAAAGAGAAACATGCTGAGACACATATTAATCAAACTATCAAAAATTAAATACAAAGAAAAAATATTAAAAGCAGCAAGGGAAAAGCAACAAATAACATACAAGGGAATCCCCATAATGTTAACAGCTGATTTCTCAGCAGAAACTCTGCAAGCCAGAAGGGAGTGGCAGGACATATTTAAGGTGATGAAAGGGAAAAACCGACAATCAAGATTACTCTACCCAGCAAGGATCTCATTCGGATTCGATGGAGAAATTAAAACCTTTACAGATAAGCAAAAGTTAAGAGAATTCAGCACCACCAAACCATCTTTACAACAAATGCTAAAGGAACTTCTCTAGGCAGAAAACATGAGAGAAGGAAAAGACTTACAAACACAAACCCAAAACAACTAAGAAAATGTAAGAGGAACATACATATCATTAATTATCTTAAATGTAAATGGATTAAATGCTCCAACCAAAAGACATAGACTCACTGAATGGATACAAAAACAAGACCCACAATATGGTGTCTACAAGAGACCCACTTCAGACCTAGGGACATATACAGGGTGAAAGTAAGGGAATGGAAGAAGATATTCCATGCAAATGGAAATCAAAAGAAACTTGGAGTAGCAATTCTCATATCAGAAAAAATAGAGTTCAAAATAAAGACTATTACAAGAGACAAAGAAGGACACTACATAATGATCAAGGGATCAATCCAAGAAGGAGATACAACAAATGTAAATATTTATGCACCCAACATTGGAGCACCTCAATGCATAAGGCAAGTGCTAACAGCCATAAAAGGGGAAATTGACAGTAACACAATAATAGTAGGGGACTTTAACTCCTCACTTTCACCAATGGAGAGATCATCCAAAATGAAAATACATAAGGAAATACAAGCTTTAAATGACACGTTAAACAAGATGGACTTAATTGATATTTATAGGACATTCCATCCAGAAAAAACAGAAGACACTTTCTTTTCAAGTGCTCAAGGAACATTCTCCAGGATAGACCATATCTTGGGTCACAAATCAAGCCTTGGTAAGTTTAAGAAAATTGAAATAGTATCAAGTATCTTTTCTGACCACAACGCTATGAGACTAGATATCAATTACAGAAAGAAAACTGTAAAAAATACAGACACAGGGAGGCTAACCAATATGCTACTAAATAACCAAGAGATCACTGAAGAAATCAAAAATTACCTAGAAACAAATGACAATGAAAACACGATGACCCAAAACCTATGGGATGCAGCAAAAACAGTTCTAAGAGGGAAGTTTATAGCAATACAATCCTACCTCAAGAAATAAGAAAAATCTCAAATAATCAACCTAACCTTACAACTAAAGCAACTAGAGAAAGAACAAAAAAACCCCAAAGTTAGCAGAAAGAAAGAAACAATAAAGACCAGATCAGAAATAAATGAAAAAGAAATGAAGGAAACAATAGCAAAGATCAATAAAACTAAAAGCTGTCTTTGAGAAGGCAAACAAAATTGATAAACCATTAACCAGACTAATCAAGAAAAAAAGGGAAAAGACTCAAATCAACAGAATTAGAAATGAAAAAGAAGTAAACACTGACACTGCAGAAATACAAAGGATCATGAGAGATTACTACAAGCAACTATATGCCAATAAAATGGACAATCTGGAAGAAATGGACAAATTCTCAGAAAAGCACAACTTTCTGAGACTGAACCATGAAGAAATAGAAAATATAAACAGACCAATCACAAGCATTGAAATTGAAACTGTGATTAAAAATCTTCCAGCAAACAAAAGCCCAGGACCAGCTGGCTTCACAGGCGAATTCTATCAAACATTTAGAGAAGAGCTAACATCTATCCTTCTCAAACTCTTCCAAAATATAGCAGAGGGAGGAAAACTCCCAAACTCATTCTGCGAGGCCACCATCATCCTGACACCAAAACCAGACAAAGGTGTCACAAAAAAAAAGAAAACTACAGGCCAATATCTCTGATGAACATAGATGCAAAAAGCCTCAACAAAATACTAGCAAACAGAATCCAACAGCACATTAAAAGGATCATACAAAAAAAAAAAAGGATCATACACCATGATCAAGTAGGTTTTATCCCAGGACTGCAAGGATTCTTCATTATGTGCAAATCAATCAATGTGATACACCATATTAACAAATTGAAGGATAAAATCTATATGATAATCTCAATAGATGCAGAAAAAGCTTTTGAGAAAATTCAAAACTCATTTTTCATAAAAACTCTTCAGAAAGTGGGCATAGAGGGAACTTACCTCAACATAATAAAGGCCATATATGACAAACCCACAGCCAACATCATTCTCAATGGTGAAAAACTGAAACCATTTCCACTAAGATCAGGAACAAGACAAGGATGCCCACTCTCACCACTCTTATTCAACATAGTTTTGGAAGTTTTAGCCACAGCAATCAGAGAAGAAAAGGAAAAAAAAGGAATCCAAATCGGAAAAGAAGTAAAACTCTCACTGTTTGCAGATGACATGATACTGTACATGGAGAATCCTAAAGATGCTACCAGAAAACTACTAGAGCTAATCAATGAATTTGGTAGAGTAGCAGGATGCAAAATTAATGCACAGAAATCTCTGGCATTCCTATACACTAATGATGAAAAATCTGAAAGAGAAATTAAGGAAACACTCCCATTTACCATTGTAACAAAAAGAATAAAGTACCTAGGAATAAACCCACGTAAGGAGGTAAAAGACCTGTACTCAGAAAACTATAAGACACTGATGAAAGAAATTAAAGATGACACAAACAGATGGAGAGATATACCGTGTTCTTGGATTGGAAGAATCAACATTGTGAAAATGACTATACTACCCTAAGCAATCTACAGATTCAATGCAATCCCTATCAAACTACCACGGGCATTTTTCACAGAACTAGAACAAAAACTTTCACAGTTTGTATGGAAACACAAAAGACCCTGAAGAGCCAAAGCAATCTTGAGAAAGAAAAACGGAGCTGGAGGAACCAGGCTCCCTGACTTCAGACTATACTACAAAGTGACAGTAATCAAGACAGTTGTGGTACTGACACAAAAACAAAAATATAGATCAACGGAACAGGACAGAAAGCCTAGAGATAAACCCATGCACCTATGGTTAACTAATCTATGACAAAGGAGGCAAGGATATACAATGGAGAAAAGACAGCCTCTTCAATAAATGGTGCTGGGAAAACTGGACAGCTACATGTAAAAGAATGAAATTAGAACACTTCCTAACACCATACACAAAAAATAAACTCCAAATGGATTAAAGACCTAAATGTAAGGCCAGACACTATAAAACTTTTAGAGGAAAACACACACAGAACACTCTATGACATAAATTACAGCGAGATCCTTTCTGACCCACCTCTTAGAGAAATGGAAATAAAAACAAAAATAAACAAATGGGACCTAATGAAACTTCAAAGCTTTTGCACAGCAAAGGAAACCATAAACAAGACCAAAAGACAACCCTCAGAATAGGAGAAAATATTTGCAAATGAAGCAACTGACAAAGGATTAATCTCCAAAATTTACAAGCAGCTCAATAACAAAAAAACAAACAACCCAGTCCAAAAATGGGCAGAAGACCTAAATAGACATTTCTCCAAAGAAGATACACAGACTGCCAACAAACACATGAAAGAATGCTCAACATTATTAATCATTAGAGAAATGCAAATCAAAACTACAATGAGATATCATCTCACACCAGTCAGAATGGCCATCATCAAAAAATCTAGAAACAATAAATGCTGGAGGGGGTGTGGAGAAAAGGAAACCCTCTTACGCTGTTGGTGGGAATGTGAATTGATACAGCCACTATGGAGAACAGTATGGAAGTTCCTTAACAAACTAAAAATAGAACTACCATATGATCCAGCAATCCCATTACTGGGCATATACCCTGAGAAAACCATAATTCAAAAAGAGTCATGTACCAAAATGTTCATTGCAGCTCTATTTACAATAGCCAGGACATGGAAGCAACCTAAGTGTCCATCGACAGATGAATGGATAAAGAAGATGTGGCACATATATACAGTGGAATATTACTCAGCCATAAAAAAGAAATGAAATTGAGTTATTTGTAGTGAGGTGGCTGGACCTAGAGTCTGTCATACAGAGTGAAGCAAGACAGAGAGAGAAAAACAAATGCCGTATGCTAACACATATATATGGAATCTAAAAAAAAAAAAAGGTTCTGATGAGCCTAGGGGCAGGACAGGAATAAAGACACAGATGTAGAGAATGGACTTGAGGACACGGGGAGGGGGAAGGGTAAGCTGGGATGAAGTGAGAGAGTAACATTGACATATATACACTGCAAAATGTAAAATAGATAGCTGGTGGGAAGCAGCAGCATAGCACAGGGAGATCAGCTCGGGGCCTTGTGACCACCTAGAGGGGTGCGATAGGAGAGTGGAAGGGAGTCGCAAGAGGGAAGAGATATGGGGATATACATATGCATATAGCTGATTCACTTTGTTTTACAGCAGAAACTAACACAACATTGTAAAGCAATTATACTCCAATAAAGATGTTAAAAAAAAGTCATAAGATTTTTAAGAAGAGAAATCTTAATCTGATGAGATGAATTTAAGCAAATCAATTTAACATCCTTTACTCAAATTACACCCCCACCTTTAAAATGCCACAAATAATAAATATAGTACCTTTACAGGATACAGGTGATAGGCTGAAAATTTGCACATTAAAAAAAAAGACTTAGGTATGCTAAGTATCTATTTTAGTATAAGGCCACAGTTTAAATATAAATGTAGTGCCCACTTGGACTGCCTTAATAGATATTTAGTATTTTGAATGAAGGAGATAAGTCCCCCTCTGCACTTGTTATCCTTCTCTGGCTGCCTCCTTTAAGATGAGCAAAGGCTACAAGCAAGGGACCAGGATGGTGATGGGCTATGAATCCATGCAGGATCTGGGGACAAATAACTTCATGAAGAGGAGACATAAAAGCACACAATAGCTTTCTTCAAATATTTGCAGCATTGTTGCATGGAAGAAGGACCAAGCAATTTCTGGATGTCTAGAACTTAGAAGAGAGATTAGATCAGTTCTGTATGGCTCTGGATTCAAGTACTGGGATGAATGGCTGAAGATGATAGATTTGGGGGTCAGCATAAACTTGAAGTATTTAATAGACTTGTTTAAAGGAGCACTGGACTGCATCATGAGGTAGTGAGATGCCCATCATTGAAAGTGTTCAAGAAGAGGGGAACAATTATTTGACATGGATGCTCTATTGAAAACAAACACTGGACAAAGGATTCTGAGTTATAAATATAGATATTTTCTAATGTTCCTTCCGATCTTGAAAAGGTCTATGAATTGTTAATATTCCAAATTACCCTCCTTCCCAACTTCAGCTTTAGCCTATGTGGTTTTGTATATCAAATTTCACTTCTATATCAAAAAAGAAAGAAAAAACGCAAAGCGGTGGTCCATAATTAGCATCACTTTTTAGTAAATCTCATGGGCTTTCCTTTTCAGTATTATGACACAGGGAAGGTTGATCTTTGTGTAAGGTTACATCAGACAGAAATCTATTGCCAGATACCAGTCTCTGCATCCCCATGGCAGATACTGCTGGTTATTACCTAACAGCCATGCTCCACTGCCACCTTGCTAACAGACTCTGATTTTGTTCAGGATAGGTAGCAAAGTGCCCAGAGAAGGCGGGTACCTCTCCAATCTAAACCAAGCATGGTAACCCCATTGCTCTCTTGCCAGTGATTGATTTAGAGTTGAGCATGTGATCCAGTTTTGTCTAAAAAAATGTAAGGGGAACTCTTTCAGGGTGAGAATTTTGTACTTCTGTGAAAGGTTTCCTTCCTGAAGAAGAGCAGAGGATGCAGTAGGAGAAAGTGTCCTCTTCTCACTTTTTGATGAGTCCTCTGACAATGTGATATATTGAGCTGTGGCAGCTATCTTGCAACCATGAGGGGGAAGCCAAAATAATCACATAGAAATCAAGTGGGAGTCCTGCCATTACAGACCCCAGGGAAAGTCTAACTATGGAGTTTTATTAAGTGAGATAATAAATCCCTATATTTTAAGTTATTTTTTAAGTCAGGTATTCTGTTACTTGCAACCTAAATATCCTAACTAGCGTCCCAGAAGAATTCAAGTTGAATGAACTGCAGAAACTCTTTGAAAAACACATATATATGGGAGAAACTTCTATACTTGGATGGTAGCATAATTAATTAGCCATGGTGGAATGTAGATTTTGTCTATCAATATCTATGTCTATTTGTCTATTTTCCATCTATCTATCTATCTACCTATCTATAATTCGGTTGCTATAGCAACCAAGTGACACAGCCTTCCTCAGTCTAAACAGTCTGGCTTAATGATCAATTTGAGCTACTTTTAGGGCTCATCCCTACATTATCTCAGCCATACACCTGCTATGTGAGAGCTTCATCCAGACACCTGCAGATTAATATGTGAACACCATTTTACAGAAAAGGAATCAGTGACCCTGAGTAAGAAATCCAAGGTCATATGGCTAGAAACTGATGAGGGCAGTAAGTAACAAGATCAAACCTCATGCGATCTAACCCCTAAATCTATGTTTTTAATAAGTTCACTATACTGCCACCCCCTTGAAAGGTAGCATGATAAAGGTAAGGAGTGAGAGATATGACTAATAAATATGAGACGAGGAGGAGGTTCTAAGCCCAGTAGTACCAGCTGCAGTGCACAGCATGTGTTTCCCTGGAGTTCAAAGAATCAGAAAAGAAAAGCTTCCAAATAGAGCCAACTTGCTAGGTCCAAGACTTACAGTTAAGTGAGAGAGAAGTAAAGAGGACACACAATGTCTTACGAAAGAGTGAAAATGTCTTATTCTTCAACGTTCATGGATTTGCACTCACCACTAGAAACAATCGTTTCCTTGTGCTAAATGGGAATGGCAATCCGGTTAACCTCATGCTGTCATTTTTAAAAAGCCAACTTTGGATCAGAAAATGATGGACTGTTTTCTCCCCTTCTACCTAGAATCCTCTGACTTCTTGCCTTTTCTATTTAGAATTCCAAATAGCGCAGGAATAGTTTTGTAATAACAATTTTCATGAACTCTTTTCAAACACTTTAGAAATACTCAGTTATTAGTTATGGTAAAGTTCATTTAAATAATATCGTTCAATTCTTTGGTGCAAATTGCCTAACACCAAGACCAATGAGATTGCCTAAAAAGTGAAACATTTTAGCTGCATGTAGAAAAAAAGTCATTTAGGTAGGAGTTCAGGTACGTAGGTGTCAGTTTCTACTACAAGACTTACTCGGTGAATAAGCTGGTAAAAATCATTCAGCCTCTCAGCCTCTGGATCCTCACAAGGAAAATGAGGGTGCTAATAACTGTGCTGTGAACTTCTCAGTGAGGTTCTGAGATCACATGAAACAATGGGTTTGAAATTCTTCTGGAAGCATAAAAGCATTCTACATACACAATTTTTTTATTGCTAGTCATCTAAAACATTCAGAAATATCAAATTTTCATTAATCCAAACTGGCCTCTTAAATATTTCAGGTATGCATACATGTATTCAAGATGAAATCGAATGAAACTGTGTACTGGTTTGAAGTCACTGCAGCATTTTTAGGCTGAGAGATGGGGAAGGAGATGGGGGTGGCAGTGCTTGTAGAATTGGGGGCAATAAACACATTCTGAAAAGGAGGGACTATATGGAAAAATGAAGCATCATTAGACAACCAGTGCATTCCCAGGGAAGTCTATTAGTAACTATTCTCTAAAAGTCCACAAGGAAACCACTAGAGGGGTCCGTATCAGGACAATAATATATTCACATAATTTTGCAGGAAATCATGATGGTGTCAGAAATCGATGGTCTTTTTCTTTAGTTTTATCTCCATTAGAGACAGAGGCAGTTGGATTCCATGAAGCTGAGATTTATCTACTGCTTAGGTGCCTAAAGAGACACTAAATGCCAGAAAGATTTTTGTGAAAGAATTATGAAATCGTTTTTAGTTTCTGCTAGCTAACGTCAAAGCTTAGGAAGAATAGGCCTTAGGGGGTGTAAAGGACTGACAGGTCTATAGCGGTAGCGCAGGGGTTGAGGGAGCCTGTTTCATTAAAAACTGTCTTATTAATAAAAGCACCACCACTCTGATAATTTGACCATGCATTTACATTAGCTAATACCATTGCTTATGGTCAGCCCATTCACCTTGATTAGCATAAATTAATCTCAATAAAAATTTGCTTGAGTATAGAGTGACTCATCCCTAATTGTGATTTTATGCAATTACCAAATAGGCTTTTGAAAAAAAATTCTGAGCTCAATTTATAGCTAAGGGATAGCAGAAGCAGTAGATGCTCTGATTCTTCTTTCTTCGCAGAAAGAAAATATTTGCTCCACAAATGAGTACAGGACTTCGTTATCATGGGATTTTGCAGTGGCGTCCTCTGCAGGCTGCATATCGTTCATTTCATCATCTCATAAATATGCTGGAAAGAGTGATTTTAAGACTCTGCTGTATGATCCTAGGTTTACATATTTAATCTTAGAGAATCCTAGTTTTCTCTTCTATAAAATTAGGAATTAGGTTTAGATGATATCCAAACTTTCTTCAAGCTAAAAAAAAAAAATCTGAGACTGGCTTTCAGGATTTTTCAGGTTTGTGAATTTGGGTGAGAATAAATCAAAGACACACACAAAACTGAATCACAACTCCTCTCTAGAGCTACATCATTATTTTCGAAAGATATTTTTTACACTTTTTCAATTCGCTCCATTTCAAGCTTAAAACTGTATAACTTAATGATACATTTGCAGGAGAGCACACATAAGGTATTAGGATTAAAAGCAAATATGTAATTCAAAAGAAGTTTTATTTTGACAGGTCAAAGCAAATTATATTAGGAGAAAATTGCAGTGACCTTCTAAGAAAGCCTCGCTTCCCAATCTCTATAAAAGCCACATGTAACTAGCCATTTTGTCCATCCATTTTATTACCACTTTAGCAAAAAATTTCGAAGAGTGGTTTTATCAACACATGATATGCCAGAAGTGGGATCTATGTACAGTTATTTTTTTTCTTGCAGCCACTTTAATTTCTATATAGGTGTGACCAAACTTTCAGGGTGATTTTACCCCAAACACATTAACAACTACAAGGTGTCTGGATTTCCTGCAGACCAAGAGAGCAGAACTGATTCCAGGGCCTTCAACTTGGGCTCCTAATAATGTTCCCGTTTCAGAAAAGATCTCAGAGTCACGATTCAGAAAACCAGAGCCAAAGCAGCCTCGGCCCCCAGAGGTGATCTTTGGAAATGACAAAGCTCGTTGTTCCCAGAACCCAGTCCCTGCCTGTCGCATTCCTTTCTTCTGCATCTGGGAGTGGGTTACAGGTCCTCTGTTTCAGAGATCTGGGATAAATACAAAAAACAAGACAATTCCCCCCAGTATGTCAGGAATCCATGCCCAGCTTCCTAGAGTGATGATGAAGTGGGAGGAGTTACTGGTCTCTGTGAAGCAATATTATAAAAGAAAAAAGGCCCACTTAAGGTACCATCACATATATGACAAGAAAGTTGTAGATCAAGAGAGAGAATTCTTCCTATACATTCAGTTTTAAAAGGATTTCAGGCTAGCATATCTATTGCAGTCTCATACAATTTCCCTCTAAAATGCACATAAAAAGATGAAAACTCAGCAGCAGTGAAAAGTAAGATTGAGAGACAACCTACTGACAGACTCTGGAAAGAATTTCTACCAATTATAAGACTGATTGAGTGACTTCCCTGTTGGTCCAGTGGTTAAGACTCCACTCTCCCAATGTAGGGGGCACGGGTTCAGTCCCTGGTGGGGGAACTAAGATCCTGCATGCCATGTGGCGTGGCCAAAAAAAAAAAAAAAAAAAAAAAGAGAGAGAGAGACCGATTGAGCACTGAAAAAATGATCAGTTCCCCATCAGCAGCCGCCTCCCCATTTCCCCATGTAACAGGGTAGCCTGGCCTTCCCGCAAGAAGACAGGAAGGCATATTATCTCTTATTTTCTACTTGCCCTTTAGCACAGAAATTCCAGGTCTGTACAGACCTGAAAATTGGACAAGCGTTTGCCTATTATAAGACCCCTGTGCTTTGAAGTAACCAATAAATTGTTCCACAATACAAGATCTCTTTATTTAATACATAAAATAACATTTACTTGTTTTTCATATTTACAGAAGGGATATGTGTTCACTGTGGAATTTCTGAAAATTAAAAAAACTACAAAGAAAAAAATAAAATGACTCCTAACGTCACTACCCAGAGATAACTATTATTAGCTTGAGAATGTATAGCCTTTCGTTTTTATGCATTATTCTATTTTTTACAAAAATAAGAGCATGTTAGATATATAAAATTTTGTAACTTGCTTTTAGATTTAAAATGACATAATTCATGTCATTAAATATGTTCAGAACATGAATGTTAATAAATATGTATGTACATAGTGAATAAATATATTCCATTATTATATACAGTATACATATTATATTCCATTATTCCATTGCACGCTTGTGTCATACATATCTTTAACCAGTCTCCTATTGTTGGACATTAAGGTTGTTTACTGTTTTTCTCTATTGTCAGTAATATTCTGTTGAACACGTGTCGCTTTTAATATACATCTATGTTTATTTTTCTTAGGATGCAGTTTTTAGAAGTGAAATTGCTGGGTCAAAAGAAATGCTTATTTTTTCATTTTAAACAATATTTGGATGTATTAAATAAAAATTTTAAAGTATATTGGGAATTCCCTGGTGGTCCAGTGGTTAGGACTCTATGCTTCCACTGCAAGGGGCCCGGATTCGGGCCCTGGTTGGGGAAGTAAGATCCTGCATGCCACGTGGCATGGCCAAAAAAAAAGGTATAGAACTTTTAATGCTCATCAGTTTTGAGGTTTATGTTGATCCTAATTTTGGCATGTAATTGAACTTTCCAATCTGCTCACACTTGCTGATTTGATTCCACTATGAATTCTAAGATGTCATTTTCCTCTTGCAAATTTTTCTTCTACCATTTATGGTGTTTCTTCTTGAAAATGGCTAGTGGAAGCATCACCAGTTGGATAAGGTGTCATTAAGTAGTCATCTGGCAGCGTGATGTCATCACAAGCATCTTCTAGCTTTTGGAATTGTTGCTTTATCACTTCTATTTCTTCCTTTAGCTCTGTTCTTCTAGTCAGTCCGTGCAAAATTATCTCTTGTTGATCTTCAAAAGTAATCTTGACATCTTTTGCAAGGCCCAGGATAGTAGTAGCACTCACTCCATGGATGTGTGAGGGTTAAATGTGAGAATCCAGGTGAAGTGGCCGCCATGACGATTGATGCAGTCAATGGGACCTTTGGCTTTGCAGATCCTAAGGGCAAGGCCTTGACTGTGAGGTCCTCAGACTCCCCAGGAGCACTCTCAGCAAAGGGAAGGGTGGTCTAAAGCCCACTGAGAGCCTCGGCACTGGTGCCCCATCGTGGTTGGTTGGGTACCTCACCTCAGGTCCCTGGGGCCCCATACCGGGCCTCAGAGCTGCATACTGTCAGCATCCCACGCCCCCAGCTCCCTGAAGCCAACCCCCAGCCTCTGCCCAAGTGCCCAGCACACCAAGCGCTCCAGGAATGCTTCCTTTTAATTCCTTTTAGATATGATACCAAAAAGCCGCAAGAAAGATTATACCAATTTCAATTTACAAATTTATCAGCAGTGTCTGAGGGTAACTACTTACATGGGCTACCATTAATCCTGAATATCATTATTCCTTTTTATGTCATAGGTAAAAACTTTTCTGTTTAAATTTTATTGCTTTTATTACTGTTTGGTGTTGAATGTTTTCCCATATATTTACTTGTCACTAGTGTGAATGGCATTTTCAAGCCCTTTACCCATTTTTCTGCTATCAGGTGTTTATTTTAGTTCTATTTGTATGTATTGTCTCCTCATCTATGCATCTATTAACCCTTTGTCTCTTATATGGATTGCAAATTTTTTCCCTAGTTTGTACTTTGCCTTTTAATTTTGTTTATGACGTTTTTCTGCTATATAGAAGTTTTAAAAGGTTTCTATAAACTGTAGATGACCTGCTTTCCCCCCTTGCAGCTGATATGACCAAAATGGAACCCCTGGTCTAAGTTGGGTTAATTTGATTCTTTTTCCTAAGAACTTGAATTTGAAACATCGATACACTGGAACACTTATATGATTGAAAAAAATATAATAGAATGCTGGCTGGGAGTTGCTGCCATGATATACCACAGCCTCATGCAAGTAAATGATATGGAAGAGGGAAATCTAAGAGATTTCAGAGAAAGTCACTTTGTCACTACAAGAATGAAGCAAATATATAAAGAAAAGACAAAAGAGTGAAATGACAGGAGGGATTTTGGACTGGAGGATACCAGATTGAACTGATGAGGCCTGAAATAAGGTTCTATACTGAAAATAAGGGAATTAGTTACAAGTTTTCATATTGAACATTGAGAGTCCATAGCCCCGTTTTCTCTGTTGGCTCCCAAAACAGGGGCCCCAAAGATTAGAGATCAGAGAAATCCTCTTTGTGAAAACTGGCCCTAAACAAAATGCTACACACACACACACACACACACACACACACACACACACACACACACTTAGCTGTCTCCCACCAAGAGTCAGGTTCCTGATTCATGGTCATTTCACATACAGAAAGTCCTGTTCCCCAAATGTAGAAATTCCAGTGAGATTTTTAGTAACTCACTAATAAATATGAATGGATAGCAAATAATCACTACACATTCAAGCAAAGACTCTAATATTAACAACAGAGTTCAGAATGAACAAAAGTAAAGAACTTGGAAGAAATAGAGATAATGCAGTGAATAAAAGAAAACTTTAAATGACATTGTAATTTAAATCCCCTGATAATCAGAGAAAATCCCATCACTGAACATGAACAGGATGGTTTTGTTTGTTTGTTTGTTTGTTTGTTTTTGCGGCCTCTCACTGTAGTGGCCTCTCTCGTTGCGGAGCACAGGCTCCGGACGCGCAGGCTCAGCAGCCATGGCTCACGGGCCCAGCCGCTCCACGGCACGTGGGATCTTCGCAGACCGGGGCTCTGCATAGGCAGGCGGACTCTCAACCACTGCGCCAACAGGGAAGTCCCAAACAGGATGGTATTTTAAAGGAATATTCTGAAAACAAGGTAGAGCTCTCAGAAATTAAATATGTAATTGCTGATGTGAAATTTTAATGAAAGATTGGAAGATAAATTTGAGCAAATCTCAGTGAAATAGAAGAAAAAGAGAAAAGGGGAATAAAGGGAATACAAGGGAATAAAGACAAGAAAATTAGAGGATCATTACAAGAAGCCAAACATCCCATTACTTAAAGTTTTAGAAAGGGAGAATAGTAAAATCATAGACAAGGAAATTACAAAGTATATTAGACAACTTCCTGGAACTGAAGGATATGAGTTTCCAGATCAAAAGAACCCACTAAGTGCTCAGCACAATGGGAAAAATTACCCATACTCGGCACATCATCATGAAATTATACAAAACCAGAGCTGGGTCCTAAAATGTTGCATGGAGAAAAAAATAACTGGTCACATACAAGGGAACAGGAATCAAAATGGCATCAAGTTCCTTAAAAATAACATTAAAACTAGAAAACAATGGAGATAGCATCCACTTCTAAAACTGGCAGCTAGACAATCAGAATAATCTTCTATAGAGCACATCTAAAACAAGTTAGATGCAATATAAAACATATTATTAAAGCACAAAAGAACTAGAGAAATGACCAAAATCTAGGAGAAGAGGAGAACGAAGAGGGAATCCCAACACTCAGAGCCACTTTGGCTCTGAGCGTATTTTCCACTGTGAGAGAAACAACTGTGAAACTGACCTGAAAAAACAGCCCTGCATTTTGGGCAACATCCTGGCATGAGGAGGACAGTGATAAAATCCCAGGGTCCTCGTAGCGGGGAAAAGACTGAATAAATTACCAGCCACTCTTAAGTTGCCACACCAAAGGGTTATATCCTCAGGGTAGAGGTGAACCAGAAGTAAACCAGACCACGAATGGTCTTGGGAGGTCTGGACAAACAGACACCTTAAATTTGTATTAAGGTGTTCCTGGAAAAGGAATGCCCACAGGCCCCTCCTGTAAGCAAACAAAAAGTCCTCTGGAGGAGGAAGCTATCATCCTAGGCCTCATATAATTCCTGTTAATAAAGCTTCTAATAAAATATCAAGAAAACAGGCAACTAGAACTAGATACACTAGGAAACAGGACACCATGAGCAAGAACCACGCGAAACTATAGGCAATAGAAACATACCAAACGCGGTAGGCAAAATTCTAAGTCCCCAAGATTCCTGCCCTAGTTATTCAATCAAACGTTAATCTAGGTGCTGCTGTAGTGGGATTTTGCAGACATAATTAAGGTCTCAAATCAGCTGACTTTAAGATAAGGAGATTATTCTCAGTGGGCCTGACTTAATCAGGCCTACAGAGGATAATTTACTGGACTCTTTCTGATGAAGAGATTTGAAGCATGAGAGGAATTTGGCACAAGGGAGAATCTCTGCTGCTGGCTCTGAAGATGGAGAAGGCCACGCGGCAAGGGATGCAGACAGTATCTGGGAACAAGAGCGCCCCCCAGCTGACAGTCAACACGGAAACTGTGAGCTCAGTCCTACAACTGCAAGAAATTTAACTCTGTCACAACAATGTCAGCTTGGAAGAAGACTCTCAGCTACACATGAACATGCACCAGCCCAAATCCTGGATTTTAGGTTTGTGAAACCCCAAGCAAAGAATTCTGCCTGAATTTCTGACAGGCAGAGCTGTGAGCTGGTAAGTGGTTGTTGATTTAAGTGACTAAATTTGTAGTTAACTTGTTATACAACAATAGAAAAATCATAATCCACAAAGACCTGGGAAATTGGAACAATGTGTAATCAACTATAAAAGAGCTACGCTTGCTGTACTTAAAGAAAGAAAAGAAAAGCTTTAAAAGATCAACACGAGGGCTACCCTGGTGGTGCAGTGGTTGAGAGTCCGCCTGCCGATGCAGGGGACACAGGTTCGTGCCCCAGTCCGGGAGGATCCCACGTGCCGCGGAGCGGCTGGGCCCGTGAGCCATGGCCGCTGAGCCTGTGCGTCCGGAGCCTGTGCTCCGCAGCGGGAGAGGCCACAACAGTGAGAGGTCTGTGTACCGCAAAAAACAACAACAACAACAACAACAAAAATTTAAAAAAAAAGATCAACACGAAATAAGAAGCCATGAAATTTGTCACAGAGTTCTAGTCATCCACAGTAGAGTGATCAGGGTCAGATTTACTCTCCTGGCTTAGGCAACTATAAAACTGGATAAATAAATGAATCAATTGTTTTCAGGCTGGACAACAGGAAGCACAGGACTATTATCATAAAGAGAAAAGAAATAAATGAGGTGCTCCCCCCAATTGCCCCAACTTATTGCTGGGAGGTGTTTTCAAGCTACAGCGCAGAGTGAGGGGGGACCCAAACACAACCTGAATTTGAAAAGTCAAAGAACAAGATTCAGGGAGGCCTAAGCAGCTGGTAGTCATGGGACAGAGTACCAGAGAGGAGAAAGCTGCAGAGAGAAAACTCCAGAGGTCTGCAGAAGTGTTCCCTTGAGTCTTAGGCTTATTACTCCTGTGCATGCATGAGAGGAAACTACCAGGCACAGGAAATAGAATCACTGTAAACCATTAGGCTGAACAATTTCCAAAGCTCCCATAGGGATGGGAATATTCTGTGTTCTCACCAGCCAGAGTGAAAAACTTCATCTCACAAAGGGCATACGGTAGAGTTGTCAGGAAGATAGCACCATAGCAGAGGAGATATATTAAATCTTGAGTAAAGGACACTCTAATAAGGCTTAAAGCCTCCTTAACATTGGTCTTGGCAAAGATTTTTTAGATATGACACCAAAAGTGCAAGCAACAAATGCAAAAATGAACAAGTGGGATAACATCAAACTAAAGAGCTCTGTACAACAAAAGAAATCAGAAAAATAAAAAGGCAACCTATAGAATGGGAGAAAATATTTGCAAGCCATCTCTCTGATAGGGGGTTAATATCTAAAATATGCAACAGACTCATACAATTCAATAGCAACAAAAAAGCAAAAACCAAAAACCAAAAACCTAACCAATCTGATTCAAAAACGGGCAAAGGACTTGAATAGATGTTTTTCTAAAGAAGATATATGAATGGCCAACTGGTACAAGAAAAGTTTCTCAACATCACTAATCATCAGGGAAATGCAAATCAAAACCACAGTGAGATGTCACCTCACACCAGTCAGAATGGCTGTTGTCAAAAAGACAAGAGATAAGTGCTGATGAGGGTGTGGAGGAAAGGGAACCCTCTTGCACTGTTGGTGGGAATGGAAATTGGTATGGTATGGAGGTTCCTCAGAAAACTAAAAATAGAAATACGATGTGATTCAGCAATCACACTTCTGGGTGTACATCTGAAGGAAATGAAAACACTGTCTCAAAGAAATATCCATACCACATTCATTGCAGCATTATTCACAATAGCTAAGACATGGAAACAACCTAAATGTCCACTGATGGATGAATTGATAAGGAAAATGTGAGATATATATAACACACACACACACACACACTAGAATATTATCCGGCCACGAAAAAGAAGGAAATCCTGCTCTTTGCGACAACATGGATGAACCTTGAGGGCATTATGCTACATTAAATAAGTCAGACAGAGAAAGACAAATACTGTATATTCTTACTTATATGCAGAATCTGAAAAAGCTGAACTCATAGAGAGTAGAGTGGTGTTTGCAGGGGCTGGGGGGTAGGGAAAATGGAGAGATGTTGGTCAAATGTACAAACTCCCAACTAAATAAAATATGACTAAGTTCTGGAGATCTGATATACAGCATGGTGACTATAATTAACAATACTGTATTATATATTTGAAAATTGTTAAGAGAGTAGATCTTAAATATTCTCCCCACAGAAAAGAAGTGGTAGTTATATGAGGGGATGGAGGTGTTACCTTATGGTGGTAATAATTTTGTAATATATATGTGTATCAAATCATGTTGTAAATCTTGAACTTATGTACATAATATGACAATAATATATCAATAAAGCTGGGGCGAAATGTAAAAAATATAGTTTAAACAGACAAAACAACAGGTGGACCTACCTATATCTACAAAAAATGAACTTTAAATGAACATTCACAAATAGGTTGAAAGCTAAAAGATGGAAAATAATATATAAATAATACTATAAGAAATCCAGAGTGACTATACTAAATACAGTTCAAAATAAATAGTTTTATTAGAGAGAAAGAGGGGCATTTCTTAATGATAATAAACAATACATTAGGAGGACATAAAAATTCTAACTCTACGTGTGCCTAAAACAGCCAAAAATGTCAGTGAAACAAATTTGTCTATATTAAAGAGAGAAAAAGATAAACACACAAACGTAATCAGAAATAAACACCCCATCTCAATAACTGATAGAGCTAGACAGAAAATAAGTAAACATACAGAAGATTTGTAGAACACTATCAACCACTTTAACCAAATTGGCATTTATAAAATACAACACCAAACAACTGCAGAATATACATCCTCCTTTCTTTTTACATACGTATGGAATGTACACCAACATAGACCATATACAAGGACATAAATCAAGTTTTAATACATTTCAGAAGTTTGTTTTGAGAGTTTACTTTTCTGATTGCAATGAAATTACATTTGATATCAATTACAATAATGAAGCTAGAAAAGCCCTAAGTATTTGGAAATAAAACAACATATTTCTAAATAACTCATGGCACAAATAAATCAAAAGGGAAGGTAGATAATATTTCAAATGGAAAGAAAATGGAAATACAAAATAGCAAACTTTGTTATTGGCAGCTAAAGCATGCTTGGAATTAATTCATAATAAATGCTTATATTACAGAAAAAGAATGGGTAAAAATAATTGTTACATTTCTATCTTATGATCCTAGAAAAAATAATACCAAACTGAATCCAAAGTTAGTAGAAAGGAAATTATAAATATAAGAGCAGACATCAATGAAATGAAAAATATAAAAACAACATAAAAATTGTACTAAGTCAAACGTTGTTTTTTTTAAGAGGTTAATAAAATTGATGAAACCCTAGCAAGACAGACCAAAAAAAAAAAAAAAAAAGAGAGAGAATAAAACCAAACAACCAGTATTAGGAATGAAGGAGCAGATATCCCTATAGATTCTACAGATGTCAAAAGGGAAATATTATGCCAATACGTTAGACAAACGAGATAAAATGCACTTGAAAAACAAAACAGTCCAAACTGATACAAGATGAAATAGAAAATCTGAATAGCCTTATATGTGTCAAAGTAATTGAAATTATTATTAGAAACATCTATGCAAACAAAACCCCAGGCTCAAATTATTTCACTGGTAAATTCTATTGAACATCTCAAAAAGAAATAATAACAATTTTACACAAGGTCTTTCAGAAAATAGAATAACCCTGATACTAAAACTTGTCAAAGGCATTCCAATAAGGGAAGCACAAATCCAAAAATATTGTATCAAGTATTAGCAATTGTATCTAGCAATATGTAAAATATAAAATACTTCATGACTGAGTGGAATTATCCTAGCAATATAAGGTAAAAATATTCTACATAACTCACCATATTAACAGAAAGTAAGATTAAATATTGAAAAATTATATTTCATAAAAATTAAAAATTTCTCCTCCTCACAAGATACCATTTAGGAAATGAATAAGCAGGCTCTAGGCCAGATGCTATGTTTGTCATGGTCCCCAGGTTTCCTGTAAAAATCACAAGCATAGCTGAAACATAATTCTTTAAAGGCATCGTAGTATTGCTGGTTCTCCCACACCTATGTGACTCCCCAGAGGGCTTTCCAACATGAGCTCCTAAATGCTCAGCTTCCAAGCTTCACCACAGAAATCAAAGGGTGTCTGAAAGACCTCAGAAGCCTGCTTCCTTACAGGAGTACTTCTTGGCCGCTTCATGGACTGTAAGGACTGATGACCTGGCCACAGAGAATTGCTAACCTTGACGTGGTTTACCCACCAGCTATGGCTTCTTGACACCATTAATATCCTTTGTTGTGTTGCTCAGTGACATATCCAGGAGATTATGTTTTGTGCTACAAGCAACAACTATAGGTCAAAGAAGCAGTTTTAAAAAATTAGCTATTTAGCCAACATGCTATGTTCTTAGTATAATGATTAATTTCCTGGCATTACCCACCATAGAGGCATTCACTGTAGGCTGAAGGGCACCATAATATGAGAAACCAATGCCCTGGACAAACAGATACTTCATTTTGGGATGGGGTGGTGGTAGCAGTCTTGAAGGTGAATCTCCACAGGCAGTTATTGGGCACAGGCCTGCTTGTCAACTGCAACGAAGAGCAGAGTAAGGGTTGGGCTTGGCTAACGCTAGGAGGGCTTCATGTGTGCCTATAACGAATCACAAGTCTGTGGTGTGAACATTTGGACAATGAGTGATCTATGAGTATGGTGTTTAATGAAATTATGTGGCAAGAAAGGTTTCTTGGCTCTATAACAAGCACATATTGCAAAGAGCTGTAAAGCCAATCCTAATACTATTTCTTTTATTCTCAGGAGACTGCTGTGTAGCAGGCAAAGGCCAAGATGGGTCCTTCTGCTTGGACACGTGGTGGAAAGCAGAGAGAGAGAGTAGATCACCAGGCAGTGGGGAGACAAGAGGAAACCTGTGTCTGGACCGTCTAGTTCTCTGTTCTAACTCTGACTTACCTTCATTGCACTCCTTTGTCTCTCCACGACGTTTAGCAGGGTATGGTTTTCAGAGCCAGTGGCCCAAGCATCCAGTCATCATGTGAGAACTGGACCCAGCTGCACCTTAGGGAAGCATGCCTAAACATCTAGTATTTATGGAAGAAGCTGCATGTAGCTACTCGTTAAGAGTGCTCTGTGCTAGGCACTGTGCTAAACTGCAGTTTACAGGCAAACATTGTCTTAATCCTTGTGAAAACCCAAAGATGAAGGAACTCTTATTATTCCCATTTTACAGATGAGGAAACATGTTTAGAGGGAATAAATGGATGTCCAAGATCACATGGCCAGTAAGTGGTGAACTGCTGTCTTGAACCCAGCCCATCTAATTCTGTTATTCAGGTTATCTGGACAGCCTCTTACCAGCCCTGTATGAAAAGGCCCAGAAGCAGCAGAGGGTTGTCTTTGAGCATCCGATGGTCAAGTGAAAACCTCAAATGTTGACACTCACAGGGGAGGGTGAATAGTTACTGTTCATAAAAATGAATCTCAGATTTCCACACCATGTAATGTGACAGCTATTTTTAACTTAATACAGTGCATGAAAGTGTTTCTAAGAATTGTATTTTCTTTTTTTTTAATTGAAGTATAGTTGATTTACAATGTTGTGTTAATTTCTGCTGTACAGCAAAGTGATTCAGTTATACATATACATGCATTCTTTTTTATATTCTTTTCCATTACGGTTTATCACAAGATATTGTATATAGTTCCCTGGGCTATACAGTAGGACCTCGTTGTTTATGCAGTCTCTATATAATAGTTGGCATCTGCTAACCCCAAACTCCCAATCCTTCCTTCCCCCACCCCTCCTATGCATTTTCTTTTGAGTTCACCACTTGGAACAGAATTTACGTAGAATATACTTATACTTTTTAAAACAGTTATTCAACTACTGATAATTCTATGGTGCTCTATCAAATATGAGATCATTAGACTTATTGGTGTTTCATCTGAGAATGAGATTAATCATTGTATTTACAATGGAATACATTAACAAATAAATCTATTCATGGGGAGTTCCCTGGCGGTCCAGTGGTTAGTACTCGGCTCTTTCACCACCATGACCCAGGTTCAATCCCTGGTCAGGGAACCAAGATCCCGCAAGACAGACAGCACGCAAAAAGTTTGAAAAAGAAATAAATCCATTCATTAATAGGTAATAATCATTAAGAACTGCTTGAATTGCATGCCTTAAGGCCAGAGAGTGGCTTATATGTAATATTCCTATTTATGTTTTCACAAGAGAGGACAGAAGGATATAGTCCACAGAAAGAATCATGGCACTATCTAACCAATAATCCCTGCTTCGAGTCCTTTTTTGGGAATGAGGCAGGGTATAAATAATCAATGAAATCAGCATGACCATAAGATGTTACAGAAAAACCCAAACAAACTTTTTGGCCAAACCAATATTTCTTCCATCACTCCTCAATCTTCCTGTGAAAGTCTCTGCCCCAAGTTCATGCCAATTGCTGTGCAGCCCTCTGCTCCCCGTCCCCATTGCTGTCCCCTTCTGACCTGTAGACATTTGCCCACTATGAATGGAGCCTTCTGTAGCCTAGTCATCATGTTCAGCTCCGCCTCAGCTACCACCATCACTCTGGGAAGTCAACTGTGCCTGCAACGCACGCAGCCGACTTCCTGGTGTCAAGCCCTTACTTCCTCAGAGCCAGTGAGGGAGTTCTCTTTGCCCACCACCTCAACCCGGTAGTCCCCCCGCCGGGGTCACTCCCCTCATCGTTACCATTGGAAACCGCTCCTCTGGAACCCCTGATTCAAGCCCCCCCACCCCACTGACCACATCCTCTATCCTTCCAACTCTCTGTGGAATCATCTTCTCTTGGATGCCTCACAAACACCTTCAAGTTAGTAGGATTACAGGTGACAGGAGCCACAAGCACGCCCACGGATTTAAATTCTTGAATAACCTGGACAGGTGTTAGCAGCACAGGGCTTCTTCTGCCGTGAGAGGTTTTGGCGCTGGATGAGGCCATGTGGGGCTCCTTCCGGGCGCTGGGGCCCAGGCACCAGCTGTCCTTCCTGCGATACAACATTTCACGAACCTGAGAATTGGTGTCATCTTCAAAGAGGTGACTGAGCTGCGAGTTGTCGGCCACTGCCCTCCAAATCCTGCCGTTGCTGGTGGCTGGAGCTCATGTATTAGAGAATGGCAGAGAGGAGAACCTGCGTGGACAAGCTCAGGCACTGGGCAGAGCGCTTTTCGTGCGCGCGGTGGTCCACGTGGCTCTCAGGGAAGTGTGGCTTGGTTTCCGTGCGGCAGGAGGGTGTATGCTTCCTAAGCCCACAAGAGTTCTGACAGCTTCTATTTCCAGCATGATGGTTTGCTCTGTACACCTAGCTTGATCGTTCAGCTGGCCTGAGACTTTCAAGACACCGTCACCGGTGCTTATTCCCGCCAACTTTGTCTCCATAACGCAGCCGCTAGCTGGTCAGGAAGCAGCCCTCGCGACACCATAGACATTGCGACCTTAACCTAGAAGTGTGGGTGTCAGGTCATCCTAATGACTGGACCAGCATGTAACACTAACATACTCTCTGGAATGGTTGATAATACGTAATGTGTGTGAGAATGTAGAACAACTAGAACTTTCCTACATTGTTGGTGATGTGGGAAAAGGTTACAACCACTTTGGAAAAAAGTCTGACCGTTTCTTATAAAACTAACATACTCCTGCTTTGTGACCCAGCCATTCTTCTTCTGGGTATTTATTCAAGAAAAATAAAATTATATCTACCCCCCACACACACACAAGCACACACACAATGTGCAGCAGAATGTTTACATCACTTTTATTCATAAGAGCCCAAACTGGAAATAGCTCAGAAAAATGGATAAACAAACCATTGTATCTTCATACATTCAGCAAAACCCAAAACGAACTTCTGAAACACACAATCACACGGATGGATCTCACAGGTACTATGCTGAATGAAGAACCCAGACACAAAAGAGAACATACTGTATATGTATATGTTTATGTACATGTATATGTTTATGTCTGTGTATAAGTTTATGTATATGTATTTGGATATGTATATGAAGTTCTAGATGAGTCAGAATTCTGGTTGCCCATGGAGGAGGGGCAGGATTGATTGCAAAGGGAACTCTGGACGTGGGTGTAGATTACATGGATGTATCAATTTTTCAAAATTGTGCAGTTGAAATACGTACATTTTAACATATGCCATTCTTACCAATAAAAGAAGTGTACAAATGTAATAATCAAGTAGCTTGGGAATTGGGCGGGAGATATAGATGAAACAAAAATGGCAGAATGTTGATAGTTGTGGAAGCTAGGTAATGGGTACATGGAGTTTCCCATTATTTTGCTTATTCTGTTTTATGTTTGAAATTTTCTGTAATTAAAAAAAATTTTTTTAAAAAGAAACAAAGGATGAAAGAATGAAGGAAAGAAGGCAGCCATTATTAATCCTCACGGTGTCCTTGCCTTAGAATCCGTTTTAGTCCATGAGTAGTCTCTAATAATCAGTCAGAAGCACATGTGACATAACGTGTTTTTTTGCCCTTGGCCTGTAGCATACACTTCTGAGTTTGTCACACACACACACACACAGACACACACACACAGAGCGAAAAAAAATAACTAGAACAACTTACTCCAATATATTAAACTGTTTAGCTTCAGGTGGTAGGATTATGAGTGATTTTTATCCTCTCTCTATTTTTCTGTATCTTCCAAATATATAACTATGAATATGCATTTCTTTTATAATCAGAAAAGTAAACCGTACAAAAATTTTAAAATATCACTTTCATTGAGTTTCTCCTGTATAGTTACTATGGTTTCAAAAATTCAACAGGCTTTACCACATTATCACTCCCAGGGAAAACAATGCTGCTAATCATATTATTGGTTAGCAAAAAAAGCTTTTGCCAAGGTATGAGCCTCCAGGGTACTTTTTTTGTGAAGATAAAAATGCAATACTGCACAGGAGATCTGCTTATTAGACATTGGGCACGCTCTCTGTAGAACCAAAATAACTCTTCAGAGATTTCCTGCCAAATTCACAGCTAAACTGTTATGCAAATGTAACTACATCTAAATTAAAAGTGCTGAGATGATACAGCCAACGGACTTTGAAGTATGATTGCTTTTGGTGGTGTAGGCAGAAAGGTTGTGATGTTTTAAAGTAAACAAGATGTATCACACTTTATTTTGCTTCCTGTTTGGTCGGGGGTTTATAGTATGCAGGAAAGAAAAAATGATAAATGAAAATAAAGTAGTGTGAAGCCCTCGTAAAGGAAAAGAAAAAAACTGGACATGAACTTAGTTGCAGGTGGAGTCTTTAAGCCTTGGGACCATACATTAAAGAAGGATGATAGTCTTTGTGTTATATAGGTTAAATTCTTCATTATTTAACTTTCTTATGTTTATGTCTTGCCTCCCCAACTTGATTTTTTAAATAGCTAGCTCCCAAGAGCAGAGAATCTATCTTTTACTCCTGGCTACTTGTCATTGGGCTATAAGCTCCGAAGAAGGCACACTCCATCTTCTCCACAGTTATACCCTTAGAACCTAGTTCAGTACCTGAGACATAGTCGGCATTCAATATTTGCTGAATAAATGAACGACTACTTCCAACAGCATGTTTTCTGGTGCCTTGCCCATAGTAGACATTCAGTAGATATGTGTATTGAAGAAGTTATCCATTAATCCATTTATTCATCTCACGAATATTATTGAGTGTCTGCTATGTGCCAGGCACTCTGCCAGGTGCTGAGGACATGTCATTGAGCAAAGTAACATCCCTGCTCTCATGGGACTTACATTCTAATGAAAACAATACCATCTAGACAACATAACAGAATGTAATTTTTACTTTTCATTGACATAAATGACAACTTTTCCCCATTTTCAATGTTACCATACTAAACAACTCTTGGGTGCATTGGGTCAACATTTCACTTCTATAGCACTTCACGTTGGTCGGTGAATGTGATTAAGAGTGGTTTAAGGGGACAAGTATAAGCACACATAATTATGGCAATTGGAGGACTTTCCAAGGTAACACATGAAAATTGCTACAGAATATACCGTTCTTAAAGACTGCATGCTATGAACCAGGAGAGAGATGGTTTCCAATAGAAACAGAAATTCCTTTTATTGACAAAGATGAATTGTTCCACTATGACTCTCCTCTTTCTAATTTCCTGGCTAGTCGAGATCAATCAATACTCCTTAGACAGTACCCATTTAAGGCTCTGACAAGTGTTATTTTTTTAGAGGCCATTCTTTAAACTTCTCATTAATGAAAAGCAGTATTGTAGCATCTATCACCACTTCCACTCTGTTTCTTAGCCTTACTCCGTCTGGGCCTGATATTACAAACAGCTGAAATCAGTACATTGTGATATTATGCAAATGTCCTCTGGCAGATTGAGCTAAGAATAGTGTGCATTGGGCTACTTCACTTTATTTGGTGCATAGATGAATTTGGCATTTTTAAATTAGAGAACTTTACAGACATTTAAAAACACATCTCTGCATTAGGTATGCCTCTCCTTATGAAGGTTAAATAAACACCAATCTGTGGAACAACTTTAAACTTGCTGAGTTCAAAACTAGGAATTCAGGGAGAAAGAAAAAAGATGGCATCGCACTGGGAAAGCAGATATCAGTGTGTTTCATGTTGTCCTTTTGGATGAGTTACAGAAGCATGGGCTGGATGCCCAGTAGAGCTTGGTGGATTCAGCCGTGGTCGATCTACTGTAGCCAAAAGATGCTGATTATGGCTCATTGCAATCCTGGAGGGAACTTTCTAGTGTCATACATCAGAGCTGGAAATTTGGTCTTGACCTGTTCAACAATTTTTTAATGACTTGGAGGAGGACATCCATAGCATATGTATAAAATCTGCTCATCACAAGAACTTGGTAAGGACAGTGAATGTATTTTTGTGACATAATCAGGAGCCTTAAAGATCTTTCCAAGCTAGACACTTCCTCTGAATCTAAAAGCTGAACCTTGACTGATATAAATAAATATATATTTTTTAACATCTTTACTGGAGTATAATTGCTTTACAATGGCGTGTTAGTTTCTGCTGTGTAACAAAGTGAGTCAGCTATATGTATACAGATATATAAATAAATATAAAACTTTATATTTATGTTGAGAAAAAGCCTGTTCTTATTTTAGGGGAATTCTTAGTCAAAGATGAGGGAATACGTCTCCTTTCCAGGCTCTAAATTGATCAACTGATTATTTTCATAAGGGAGCAAGTGAACGATTTTGAACTAAAAAAAAAAAAAGAATTTTTCAACAAAAGATAATAGAGATAATATTAAAGAGCAATTAGTTTTTACCTGTAATGGTTTTTCAATCCTATTTATAATGTTTCTTGCTGAAAAGTATAAACCCCACCCTTCTTCACTCTCTCAGGAGAACCAAGCTCCGTTGGCATCACCTGTTTATTTCATCTTAGTCTTAACGTCTAATCGGAGTTTTCCTTTCTCATTTGGGACAGCGAGAAGTGGGCTTCCTCTATACTTAAAAATTACAAAATAGCCAACATACGTATTGCCTCAGGACAGAAAGCAAGATATAGCATTTTTTGCAGAGCACCTCATGTTTTGTTCCCTTCCCTTGTAAAGCGTGCAATGCATAAATTATCATTTGGGAAAGAATGGCCAAGTACTGGTAATACCACTCTGTAGGAATACGAATGAGAGTTTATTAAACCTATTTTTTAAAAAATAAAGGATTGTCGCATGGAAAATTAGCAAAAAGCTCCTGGCTTGGAAGGATAGGATTTTTCAAGTGACTCCTGGCACAGTACTGAAAGGAGTATACTTGGAAAAAAAGAAACTGAAAGTACTGAAAGTAGAAATGAGTAAAGAATAAAATGTAGCTTCCCAAAAAGCTAGTGCAGCCTTGGTTTTATTAACCAAAATGACACGTCCAAGAAAAAGAGTTAATGGCTCTGCTTTGTTATGTGCTAGTCAGGCCATCCTTGTGAACTGTGTTCTGTTCTGGACACTGTAGTTTGAGAGAGATTGACGATGAGGAACATATCCAAATTCTGCTATCCTTAGAGAGGATGACAATTCTAAAAGTTACGTGATATGGGGAATGGGAGAAGGACCTGGGCAAGTTTAATCAAGAGAAGAAAAGACTAAAGGAGGACACAGTAGTGAACTTCAGTTGTTGAAGCCCTTATGGCAAAGGATGAAGGCAATCATTCTCTGGCCTCTACAGATTAACAGCAGGACTGAGGAGGGAAGCAATATTTGGCTCAAATCAGGAGAGACCCATTTAGCAGGACTCTTCAAAAAAGGAATGGGCTATCCTAGGAGACAGAGATGTGCCTACAAATGGAGGTGCTCAAGTACGTTAGGAATGTGTTTGAAGAGGGGATCTCAACATTAGATGGGGTTGGAACAAATTAGTCCTATGGTCTCCCCCAGTCCTAATATTCTAAACTTGGTCAATGACGTTAGAGACCTAGTTCTGAACAACATTAAAAGAATCTTCTTTTCTTGCCTAGCACCTCATATCTAATCAGTTAATGAGTTCCTTTACAATGTGTCTTGTATCATTCTTGCATTATTATTCTACAGTGATCTGAATATTACAATATTCTCCTAATTGCAAAGATATATCAAAATTAAAATGTTCACATTCTTTGGGGAGCATTGTTTACAAAAATTGTTTACAATGATGGTTAAACATCTTCTTCCATCTCTGTACACAGGTGTCTTTGTCGTGTAACATTGTTGCAACTTCCACCAAAAGGTGACTTATCTTCCCACTCCTTTAGTCTGGGATGCTATGAGTTTTCTCTGACCAATAGAATGTGGTAGAATTAATATTGTGTGACTTCCGGACTTCCCTAGTGGTGCAGTGGTTAAGAATCTGCCTGCCAAAGCAGGGGACATGGGTTTGAGCCCTGGTCCAGGAAGATCCCACATGCCGCGGAGCAACTAAGCCCGTGCACCGCAACTACTGAGCCTGTGCTCTAGAGCCCGCGTGCCACAACTACTGAAGCCCACGCACCTAGAACCCGTGCTCCACAATAAGAGAAGCCACCGCAATGAGAAGCCCGTGCACCGCAACGAAGAGTAGCCCCTGCTCGCTGCAACTAGAGAATGCCCGCGCACAGCAACGAAGACCCAATGCAGCCAAAAACAAACAAACAAATAAATAAATAAATAAATGTATAAAAAAACTATTGTGTGACTTCCAACTCTAGGCCTTAAGAAGCTTTTCAGCTTCTGTTCTCACTCGCTTGTATCACTACAACCTTGTGAATCATCCCGGGCGAATTCTGACGATGAGACACCACACGGAGAGGGAGATCATGAGGTGAGAAAGAGGGGTCCAGGCATCCCAGTCCTTAATGCTGGGGCCCCTGACAGGGGAGGGGGACATCTAGGAGCAGACAACCCACAAACAGACTGAAAATGCGGGAGTGGGTCCATCTGGCATCGTGGGGAGCAGAGATGAGCCACGCCCCCTGAGCCCTGTCCAAGTTGCCAACCCAGGAAATCATGAACGAACAAACAGCTAGTGTTTGACTGAGCAGTGTGTTATGCAACAATAGGAACCGATATGTGCTTCTACTCAGCAAATTTTGCTTCTAAAAATAACCCTATGCAAGACATATGTACACATATGGCCACCGGAGTTTTTTCTAATAAGGATAAAAATAGGGGAAAACAAGAGAGCTGGTTTACAAATCATGGCATATCCATGTGGTGGAATACTCAGTAGCCCTGAAAAGGAATCAGGTGGTTCTCTATTTACACGTGTGGGAAGATGTCTAAGGTATATTGTTAAATGAAAAAACAATGTTCACAATAGCGTGAACAGTTAATCACATTTACGCAAATAGACAAGTCTAGGCACGCGTGCATATGTTGCATCCACATAGAAGCCATCCAGCAGGATGCACAAGAAACTATTAACAGTTAGCTAAGGAGTTGGTCTGAAAGTTGAGAGGAAGAGGACTTTATCCTCTTTATTCCTTTATATATTGTCCTTTGAGTGTATATTACTTAAATATATTAACTAAAAAATAAATGGAAGGGACTTCCCTGGTAGTGCAGTGGTTAAGAATCTGCCTGCTATTACAGGGGACATGGGTTTGAGCCCTGGTCCGGGAAGATCCCACATGCCGTGGAGCAACTAAGCCTGTGCGCCACAACTACTGAGCCTGCGAGCCACAACTACTGAGCCTGCATTCTAGAGCCTAGGAGCCACAACTACTGAGCCTGCATGCCACAACGACTGAAGCCTATGCGCCCTAGAGCCCGTGCTCGGCAACAAGAGAAGCCACCGCAATGAGAAGCCCGTGCACCGCAACGAAGAGTAGCCCCTGCTCGCTGCAATTAGAGAAAGACTGCACAGCAACAAAGACCCTATGCAGCCAAAATAAATAAATAAATGGAAGTAAAAACAAACACAACCTCTAACTATTCCTCTTGCCACCAGTCACTACTCTTTGCAACACATTCTGTATAGTAGCACTGAGTTAATATAATGATAATACCCGTTTTTATTATGTCACTCCTCTGCTCACCAAGTCTCAATAACTCTCCACTGCCTAGCAATGGTCTTCAAAATGAGGGATGTTCTATTTATATATATTTAGCTCAAATAGTAAGAAAGAAAAAACTATTGACATTGAATACATGCATATATACTGGCACCCTCCCTTGGTGTTTACATGACCATCTATTGCATAAGGGAGGCAAGGTGTCCCAAGGAAAGCGGGGCGTTCCACCCCACAAAGGGCCTTAAGGTGATGCCCTTGCTCATCCTTTCACTTTCTCCTGATTCCAACTAATTACAGTTTCTGTGAGCCTGGAAAAGCCAACTTGTGGATTTTCAAAAATCTAGCTGGAAATAAAGAAACTTTTTGAAAAATTGATAAGTCACTTAAAAATATTCCTTCAAGGAAACTCAGCTTTGGGGCTTATATAAATAACATAAGCAGAAATGAATGACAAATAATTGGCAGATCTGACACATTTCCTAGTCCTGGTACAAGCGCTTAGCTATATTACAAGGTGAAAACAATGACCATCTCATAGACATGACAAAGAGCCAAAAAAAATAGTTAACTCCAGAGTTTCAAATGTATAAAATCATGTGATCCTCGTTCCAATACTTTACCCAAGTTCATTTAACAATGATGAAAATGTGCAGCCTTTGTTGAGGATTCTCACTTATTAACAAACTACAAAATTTCACACACTACTTGGAACACACTTGTTCATTTGCCA
Organism: Leucopleurus acutus; assembly: GCF_964270905.1. Taxonomy (NCBI): domain Eukaryota; kingdom Metazoa; phylum Chordata; class Mammalia; order Artiodactyla; family Delphinidae; genus Leucopleurus; species Leucopleurus acutus. The sequence goes on along the minus strand of NC_139148.1, from coordinate 118,725,348 downwards.
TGATAAAATGACTGAAATAATATATGAGGGAAACATGATAATAAAACAGAAATGCATTCTTTGTCAGAAAATACTGTTGTAAGATGCATAAAAATTATTGTGGCAACACAATAACATGAAGGATTCTCAAAATCATTATGCTGGGGACTTCCCTGTTGGCACAGTGGTTAAGAATCCGCCTGCCAATGCAGGGAACACAGGTTCAATCCCTGGTCCGGGAAGATCCCACATGCTGCGGAGCAACTAAGCCCGTGTGCCACAACTACTGAGCCTGCGTTCTAGAGCCCGTGAGCTGCAACTACTGAGCCTGTGTGCTGCAACTACTGAGGCCCACGCACCTAGAGCCTGTGCTCCACAACAAGAGAAGCCACCGCAATGAGAAGCCCGCGCACCGCAACGAAGAGTAGCCCCCGCTCGCCGCAACTAGAGAAAGCCCTCACGCAGCAACAAACACCCAACGCAGCCAGAAATAAATAAATAAATTTATTTTAAAAATCATTATGCTGAATGAAAGAAGCTTGATACAAGGGTACATGCTGTATAATTCCATGTATATGAAACTCTCGAAATTCTAGAAAATGAAATTTTGTAGAAATTCTAAAAAGTGTGGACAAAAGCATTAGTGGTTGCCTGCAGCCAGGATCAGAGGTAGTGGTGGATTGCAAAGAGGCTCAAGAGAACTTTTGGAGGTGATGCAAATGGCCTGTGTCTTGGTTGTGCCTGTATGCATCTATCAAAACCTGTACGTTGAATGAATTTAGCTTATTGTATGTAAATCATATTCAATTAAAATTAACTAAAAATAAATATCAAAAAACATGCTACGTTACATGAGAGGGAAACTAAGCAATGTGCTAAATACTGAAGATACAGGAAAATGTTGAGCAGCAAAATGCCCTGGTCTTTCATGTTAATTACAGTTATAGAAGGAGGTGGCAAGAAACAAAATAATCACAGAGTTACTCCAAAAAAGGACTAGGAAGGAAAGTGGAGGTTCTGGGAGAGCCTACACTGAAAGGACTTGCCTTAGCTTGTGAAGTCAGGGAAGGAAGGTGGAAATGGTCCAAACAGATGGAGAACTACAAACTTCCATAACCTTCATAAGGTATACCTCTCAGTTGGCACATGGCACAAACTTTTAGTGTAGGATTGTTATGCAGAGGTATCTTCACTCCCTAACTAAGCAGCTAGAGCCTGGAGCTCGTAGTACATATTTCTTTGTATCCCCTTCTTACAGCACCTAGAGAATACTATACACGGTAGGCATTTCATATTTACCAGTTGATTAATGCCTGCCTGCCAAAGAGAATAGAGGTATCCATTTTTCCCCTCTAAGAGAGCCAGTGGCTACGGGAGAAAACAGACAGAATGCCTGGCGATCTGCCCACATCTCCCCATCCCTTTTGGAGACCATATGCACCACGACTCTCGCTGCCCCTTGCTGTGGCTGGCTGTCCTTCAGCCTGCTCTTTGGACACACTGTTTGGGGGAATTTTTAAGGTATCTCAGCTTTGTTCGCCCAGGCATTTTCATTTTAGTTTTTCACTTCATAAATTTAATTTGTGCTTTAAAACCTGGCTTTTGCCTTCTGACTCAATCAAACAATTCAGTCACTTTGACAGCCATGGCAAGGGCTCAAGAAATATGTATCAATCAGTTGAAATGTCAACCTTGGCTCATAAAAGAGCTCGCTCCATTGTCCCAGAGCAAGAATTCAATGTCTCTCTGAAGCTGAGCTGAAAATAACTCTCGCAAAGTTGTGCTGTGGTTGCCATCTTTAAACAGCCCGGATTTGACTGTTACCACATATAGCTTTTAACAGCCAGTATTTTGGATTGTAACAGAAAGTCTGCATGTCATCTGTCTCAACATGCTGTTTCAGGTCACTGTTTGGTCAGGTTGCTCTATTGTGTGAAAATTGACCATTAGCACCGCTAAAAATAGAGAATTGACTCTTCTATAGATACGTGACTTTACAGGTATGGGGATGTGAAAATGGTTGATGTCCTAGAACAAAGAGAATATCTCAGAGACTTGAAGAAAGAATCTCCCAGAAAGTGCTGTTTTTTTTTTTTAAATTACAAGCAAGCAGACCAGCCATAAATGGGACTGCCCTCAGCATGACCACTGATTACTTTATAGACTGCTCATTCAATTAAAACGCTTTTGGTGGCAGCTCTATTAACTGAGCCTTACTCTTTAGGAAAAGAAAATTAAGGAAAAGCAATGGAAGATTCTGTGAAGCCAATATTTATGTAAACTGTGGTGTGGCAGCTATTTCTGATATAAACAAGGGCATGAAAACTAAGAAAAGGATTGAATTAGTCTACGGACTAAACGTTCTGTACTACGTGTTAAGAGCCCTTGTCCCTTAAAATAGAGCATCCCTTCAGTCCAAAGCCACTGTGCTTTAGAATACCGACAGGACATGCTCAAAGTTAATATAGAGGGAAACCATAGACCTCCAGAACTTCAAATCAAGGAACATTGCACGACCAAAACTGCAACGATGAATCATGTTATGAGCTGTAGCGTATGCTGTGGCAGATTGGCTATTATTCATGTCACCGTGCTGTATTCGTCTTGATATTGAAAAGAATACATGAAATATAAAGGCAGCCATTTCTGCGTGTAATAAACAAGAGTGATGGAGTAATGGGAGAAATTGTAAGTAAAAAAATGGCAAGAGCCAGTTAGCATGAATAATTAACTTTTCTAGGACGCTCCAGGAGCCACAGGAAACTAGAATTTGCTGGGATACCTTTATGTTTTAGATAATTATTTTCTTAGCCACTTTGTAAAGTGTCAAAGGCTTTATGCCTTTCAAAATGTTACTTATTTGTCCTTATTATTTCAATAAGGATAATTTTCCTTTGCTTGAAAAGCATTTCTGCTTCTGTTACCTTGTTTAGTCCTTATGACAGCCCTAAGAAATTGGCAAGAAAGCTGTTACCCTATTTTACAGATGAGGAAGGGAAGCCCCTAGAAACTACGAACTTGTCCAGTGTCATCAGCTATAGTATATGGCTGAGCAGGGACTCAAACTTACATCCACTGACTCCACATCAGTTTGTTAATTGGCTCCTTTCTCCCTTGTTCTTTTTTTTTTAAACATCTTTAATATAGTTATCAAAATTCATTGGCCTTGACTCCTGGATTTTGAAAACTTTCAAAAGCATTTGGTATGTGGGTTTGGTTTTGTGGCAGCAGAATGGTCAATATTAGATCAGGCAGAGTGTCTGAACTTTGTTCTTGGACAAGCTGAAGCCTGGGGTGTTGTACCTGGGCTGTAATCCCAAGGGCATAGGGATCTGGCCGGTGGTGTATAGGGTGCTGCATGACAGTATCCAAATTGAAGCCAGGAAAACATACAATTCAAACAAGGATTCTAAACAAGAGAGTAAGGCAGATGGGTAGAATCCAGGAGTGAAGAAGTGGGATAGGGACCTGCAATGTAGCACCAGAGCAAAATGGAGGATGGAGAGTAGAAGGAAGAACTTAGGGAAATTTACTAAGCCTCTTTTCAGTGCACGGGTAGCTTTGGCAATGAATGAGAAGAGAGTTTTTAAGGGTGTCATGATGGCTCAGATACATAGGGTAAACCTAGAAATTATTTCAGAATTCGAGCTGGCAAGGCACCTACTTCTTTCCTTATTGATTCCAAAGGGGCAATGATTAGATGCCTGATTGTATTTAAGGATATATGACATAAAACTCGATATATTTCCAAATTATAATGTATTGAACATTTGTATAGAATTAATTGGACATTAACCAGTCAAGTTTAAAGAATCATTCTATCCTTTCCATAATTTGCTACCGGGCTTCCCTGGTGGCGCAGTGGTTGAGAGTCCGCCTGCTGATGCAGGGGACACGGGTTCGTGCCCCGGTCTGGGAATATCCCACATGCCGCGGAGCGGCTGGGCCCGTGAGCCATGGCCGCTGAGCCTGCGCGTCCGGAGCCTGTGCTCCGCAACGGGAGAGGCCACAACAGTGAGAGGCCCGCGTACCGCAAAAAAAACAAAACAAAACAAAACAAAAAACCCCCATAATTTGCTACTATGTAAAATGACCAGAACAATGTAACATCTGAGATATAGTTAAAAATGGATTATAACCATCAAAGAGATTAATTGACCAGAATAATAAAAATAGAATACTTTAAATATAGGAGAATAAAACTATATCCTTTCCACTGATTGTTGACTTCCAAAGAACATATTTGATAGTTGGGGAAATGCAAAGTGTAACTCAGATGTACGGCCTGGCATCCTGAGAAGCCACCTATTTCCGGGAAATCATTTACCTCGGTGGGCTCCGCAGAGTAGAGGGAATTATAGAGAGGTTACTAGTGTATTCAATTTGCATGTGTGAAAAGGGTTTAGTAATTCCTATGAACAGATCATCATGAATTTAAAGAAGGGAATTTGAATTCAGTTCATTTGTAAAGTGCAGCAAAAATGTGGTAGGATCTCCTTGGTGGAACAAGATCAGCTGAAGCAAAATTAAACTTTTCCAATGACTCAGGGTGTTTGGCCAATACTATTTTTGGCCAGAATGACTGCTTTCCATTAAGTGCCTGTGCTGACCTTTTTCCAGCCATACACTGTGTTTAGCTGTTAGGCTTGAGTGTACATGACCTTAGTGCTGTGATTTAGGTGACATGATCTAGGGAATAAAATGAGACTGCTGAAAAGGCAGGAATACAAATAAGAAGATCTAACTGACATTTTCTGTTCTAACTATGAGAACCATGGACTCAGACTGAATCACGACCCATCTATACTGTAAAAATTCATTTCCAGAAAAAAGAACTAATAGTAGAAAATTCAATTAGAGAGCTGAGTATTAGGTTAAACCATATGGAATAACCAACTGGTAATCATTTTTTACTAAGAGAAACTGATTTCTCATGGTATAACATATTACCATAATCATAGCTCAGTGTATTGTATCAATTATGTATTGATTCAATTCACTTCAAACAAGCGCCTATGCTATGCCAGGATCTGTAGGAACATAGCAACTAGAAGGAAAACCTCGTAAGAACAAGTGGAACTTGAAGGGAACGCAAAGCAAGAAGGAGTGATTTCAAACAGAAGGATGAAAAAGTCTTCATGGAGGAGTTGAACTGGCCTTGAGTTTTTTTTTTTTTAACATCTTTATTGGAGTATAATTGCTTTACAATGTTGTGTTAGTTTCTGCTGTATAACAAAGTGAATCAACTATATGTATACATATATCCCCATATCCCCTCCCTCTTGTGTCTCCCTCCCACCCTCCCTATCCCACCCCTCTAGGTGGTGTGACCTCAGGTATTTTTAACCAATTTGCAAAATGAGAGCAATTATAGTAACTATTCATATTATGTATAAAGTAGATAACTAATAAGAACCTACTGTATAGCACAGGGAACTCTACTCAGTGCTCTGTGGTGACCTAAACAGGAAGGAAATCCAAAAAAGAGGGGATATATGTATATGTATAACTGATTCACTTTGCTGTACACCTGAAACTGTACACAGCAGTGTAAAGCAACTACACTCCAATTTTTTAAAAAAAGCACAAATTCTAAGCCAGTATTAGCAGAAAATAAAATAAAATAAAATAACATTGAGTTTACAGAGTCTAAGGAACATTTACCTGAAAATATCCACCCAGCAGCTGGTAAGGTTAGATCTGGAGCCTAGATGAAAGATGAGTGCTAGAGATGAAAGTACAGGAAGTGAATACAGAAGAGCAGAGATGAGTATGTTTGGAGGAAAGAACCAGCGGAGAGTAATGGAATCAAAGTCACTGTAGGGATGAATTTGACTTAAAATAGTGGGGAGATGTTTCTTTCTCTAAAATACAAAAAGAAAATGAGGGAGTAAGTGAACAGAGAGAGGACTTCAGAGGTAGAAGGGAAGGACCTCGAGGAAACTCACAAAAGATGACTTTGATCTTCTTGAGTCTTCTCTGTAAAGTTTGAATTGAGAGTAAGAAGAGCTAAAGAAGGATTAGGGACTTGACCTGTGTAGGAAATGTTCAGAAAATTCTTTGCATGAAAAGCATGCAGTGTCATCACTCCTAACATGTCATACTAAGAAACTGATAAGAAATATTCAAATAGCTTTATCTAGGAAGCAACTTGTTAACAAACACTGCCAATATATATCTTCTAATGAAAAAAGTCACTATAACACAATGATAGAATCAAGAGAAAAAAAAAATAACCAGTTCAAATGTAACTAATTTCACTTACATGTCAAGTGATTTTTTTGAGTGGTGTTTCTCAATTTTTCTACCTTTAAAAAAATTCTTTTTTATGATGCCTGGTTTATTTTTCATTTTTTTTCACACATCATGTGATTTTTCCATCCATCTTTTCTTATACTATTTATGATGCAATTAAAATATAAATTCTTTCCTGATTTTAATCATTTAAAAAATTGACCAGACTTCACTTTTATAACAAAACTTACAATATTAATCTCTTCTTGATTACCACATTCCTCGAGAACCCAGACTATTGATTTTAAGTTGTATGGCTGTAACGGGGCATTAAAAAATAGTAATCTAATTTTGTCAGTAGTAGTTGGATCGCACTTTCACCCTTAAATGATCTGTCACAGAATTTCTGAAACGTCGATTGAAATAACCCAGCTTCCTGCATTAATTTTAACTAATTGAGCTTCAGAAAAGAGTGGCATGTTTCTTATTTCCCTACCTTTGCTGCAGAGGAGGAATTTAAGACCTTGACACTTCAACATAGGGCAATAGTCAACTTAACCTATTTCGCCATGGTTACTCTTGGTTGACTTGAAAACAAAATTCAGAAACTGCAATTTGTGCCAATGAATAATATTATCAATCACTAACAGAATCAACACTTTCCTGCTGCTCTTTTTTTCTTTCTGAGTGAAATTCTTGCACCTAGTAAACATTAAATAAATAGTTATTGAATGGCGCAGACAGCTAAGAAAACCAATTCAGTGGGTTAAAATGATACATTTACTCCTGTAATAATAGATAGTAAAGCCTTGAGTCTGAAGAGGAATTCAGAGATCATTTAGTCTGAATATTCTCATTTCATTTTTTCAGATGGGAAAAAATGATGCACAGGGGTAGAAAGGGACTGATTAATGTCACACAGATAGTAAGTTATCAGAATACATAAACATGATCCTTTCTCATATAACAAAATGAGGCTGGGATTTTATTTTATTTTTCAGAAAAGCTATGGAAATACATGAAAAAAAAACTAAGATCGGGCTTCCCTGGTGGCACAGTGGTTGAGAGTCCACCTGCCGATGCAGGGGATACGGGTTCGTGCCCCGGTCCGGGAAGATCCCACATGCCGCGGAGCAGCTGGGCCCGTGAGCCATGGCCGCTGAGCCTGCGCGTCCGGAGCCTGTGCTCCGCAAAGGGAGAGGCCACAACAATGAGAGGCCCGTGTACCGCAAAAAAAAAAAAAAACCCAAAACAACAAAACTAAGATCTTCCTTATCAGTAATTTTATTGACCATCTCTGGGATATATGGCAGTGTGTTCTAGGGGCTCCGTGATGAAGTTTAGAGAGAAACAATGTAAGTCATATCTGAGTAACTGCAAATATTGGCCTACAGTCAATCTAATCAGCTTAGCAGTCTTACTGATGGAGGTAGATTAAAGTTGTGCATACGATGCAAAATACTAAGATATAAGCCCCTTGGGGGCAGATACTGTGTCATCTGTTCGGTATAAATGTGTGCAGATGAATATGAATAAGACACCATTCTCACTTTCAAGGAGCATTTTGTATACCCCTCTACACTGAATACAGTAAATTCCCTGGCTTATTGATTGACTCGGTGTTCCTCTATCCCTTCTCCCCAAGCGATCACTGTGGTTTGCAATTTGATCAGTCTGTGTAGCAGATTTAGATCTTGATTTTCCTGTAGGAAATATGTGTCTGATCACATATTCATTTGGTATCTTAGAGCTTACACAGTTGGATTTGTATGTTAAGACAAGAGACGACAGTAGCAACCACCAGGACGAGGGCACAAGTTGTCCTAGTGGTCTTTTCAACACAATGGTTTCAAGGCAGTGGTTTCAACAGAATAATTTCAAGGCAGTGGTTTCAGAAAATAAATTCAGAAGGCAAAGAGTACACCTGAGTTTCAGTATTCCCATGGTAGACTGTGATGAGGACAGTAATTTTCAAAAGGGTTTAAAGGAAGAGAACCTTTTATTTTTTCAAACAAAATTTTGTATAAAAATGTTCAGTAGTTATATAAAACAGATAAAAGCAGAAATGCTCTGAATGAATTAGAAGTAGGGGGCTTGGGCCCTCACCATCTAGGCTTACTCTTTCCTCCTCTTATTTTATCAATGAAGAAAGAGAATTCCAGAGAAGGAAAAATGAATTTGCCTTAAAATTCCTTGTTTATAAGTGATACAACCAGGACCGGATTCTAGATCTGTTTCTACTCTACCATATTGCCTCAAAAGAGTATTGAATTTATTAGGGATCTGTGCTATTGTAGACACATTGGAAGGTATGAAAGAAGCTAAAGATACAAAGGCTTCCTTGAAGGAGTTTACAATAATAGTACGGAGATGAAACAAAATTTTATTCAGAAAATGTGTGCTGAACGTTTGCTACTTTTGATGCACTAGGAGTTTAAAGACCAATAAGGGTATAGGCCTTCAAGGAGCTCATAAGATTCATGGAAAGTGTGATTGGCTGAATAATGGCCCCCAAAGATATCCAGGTCCTAATCCCTGGAACCTGTGAATGTTACCTTATATAGTAACAGGGGCTTTGCAGATGTGATTAAGAATCTTGAGATGGGGAGACTATCCTGGTTTGTCCAGATGGACCCTGAATATAACTACAAACGTCCTTACAAGAGGGAGGCAGAGGCAGATTCTACTACAGAACAGAGAAGACGATGTGACAAGCTCAGCAGAGAGAGAGATATTTGAAGTTATTGGGCTTTGAAACATGAAGGAAGGGGTCATGAGCCAATGAATTTATGGAATTCAGAAGGCCTCTAAAGGCTGGAAAAGGAAAGGAAATGGATTGTCCCCTAGAGCCTCCAGAGGGAGCTTGGCCCTGCTGACACCTTGGTTTCAGCCTAGTGAAATTGATTTTAGACTTCTTCTGGCTTCCAGAACATACAGTTCAGAGAATACATCTGTGTTGTTTTAAAGCTGCAAGTTTGTGGTAATTTGTTATAGCAGCAAATTATTACAGGGAGATAGTCACAGAACCAGATAATAAAGTGAAATGGGAGTGCTCACTTTGTCAGCACATATACTAAACCTGGAGTGATAAAGAGAAAGGTAGCATGAAACAGAAACATGAAATGTTTCATAGTAGGGAAAGAATAGCAGTTCAATACTTTGTTCTAGAAAAATAGGCTACCCACATGAAAATTAAGTAAATGTGGATTTCTGTTCCATAGTATATACAAAACTCAGTTCTAGGTGGCTTAAAAGTCTAATGTGAAAAGTAAAACTTTTATTAATCTTCTAGAAGAAAATTTAGGACAATATCTTAATGACTTTAGAGTAGAGAAATCATTTTTTAAGAAGACAAGGAAAACATACACTATAAAGGGAACAACTTGATAAATAGAACCACTGTAAAAAAAATTAGCACAAAAATATTTTTTAAGTAAAAAGACATACCACACATTGGGAGAAAATATTTGCAGTGTACATAACTGAAAGCAGGATTAGTATCCAGAATATGTAAAGAAATCCTACAAATCAGTAAGGAAAATGTCACTTCAATAGAAGCTATGAAGGTATAATTCTAGGTCATGATGTGATGACTCCCAGAGAGAGGACTGAAGGAATTAAAATTCTACCTTCCATTCAATTTCCTTCTGATGTTCCCCATGTGAAACCAAATAGAAGTCAAAGACAAGGGAACCCTTTGCGGTCACGCATAGAGTTCAACCCCCTGGATCACGTCGCAGGACAGAAAAGAATGAAGTGTGGATCTGGAGGGGCACGAGATCCATCAGATTTTACAAGTCTAACCGTACGAAGTGTTTGAGAGTATGTAGACCAAGGGCAAATCCCATACAATTCCGATGGGAGTGTGAATTCACACAACCACTTTCGAGGGTGATTTGGCAATATTTATTAAAGCTTACCTCATATATACCTTATGACTCAACAGTTTCACTTCTATGTATATGCTCTACAGAAAAATATATACACATGCAGCAAAAAACAAGTACAAGAAAGTTCATAGCATAATTATCTTAAAATATTTTTTGAAAAAATAGTCTACCAATTAGAAGAACTGATGACTATGTTGTTGTCTACTCAAGGATACAACATGGAGCAATCTCAAAACAATATTGAGCAGAAGCAAACATCACAGAAAGATCATTCCAGTATAATTCCATATAAGGTTTTTAAAATATGCCAAATAATACTATATGGTGTATAGTTTTACATCTAGCTGTCGTTAAGTGATATAGAATTGCATGGAATAATGGACATCAGTTCAAAGAAGTAGCCACCTCTGAGAGTTAGGGGGGGTGACGCAGTTTGGGAGGGGTGCCTAGGAGGCTTCAGTATATTGATGATGTCATTATTTCTTAAGCTGCATGATGAGTAAATAAATAATCAAAATATCATTTTGTTCAATTTCATGTCAGATATATTGCATAATGCTCTTTAAAACGTGAAGTGTGACAGGTGCTAGAAAAGAGGTTTGCCCAGGGGCCTCTGGGAACACAGAGAAAGGGCCCATAACCTAGACCTGGTAGAGGTGGTCAGGGAAGGATTGCTAGAGGACCTGGCATTAATCACATGGTTTAGACCATAATAAGGTCTCTGGGAGCTCACTGTAGGAAGAAATCAATGTGGCATGGAATCAATACTGAAGACCTAGGCTTTAAATGGGCCTGAAAGAATGGAGAGGATTTGCATGGTGAGAGCAGTAGTTGGAAATAAGGTAGCTAAGTCAGAGAAAGGGGGTAGAGACACATTTCTAGAGACAGCTGGACAATGTTTCCATGCAAAGAACACATTTTTCAGAAAAAGACCCACTGACATAGAAAACAAACTTATGGTTACCAAAGGGGAAAGGGCAGGGGAGAGATAAATTAGGAGTTTGGGATTAACATATATACACTACTGTATATAAAATAGATAACCAACAAGGACCTACTGTATAGCACAGGGAACTATACTCAGTATTCTGTAATAACCTATAATGGAAAAGAATCTGAAAAATAATACATATATATAACGGAATCACTTTCTGTACACCTGAAACTAACAACACAACATTGTAAATCAACACTTCTTCAATAAAAAGAAAAAAGAAAAGAAGAACACATTTTGGTCAGTAGAGCTGTAAGTTTTATTCATTTAGAAACTAGAATTTCTCCCAGGAAAATTTATGCTCTGTTCATAAAGAAAAGCTCAAGGTAAAGGAATTTGTTTGTGGTGCCACGGCTATCACCCTTAAATTTGTACTGTGCTCCGCTGCTTACACAGCTTGTAAATCCTCACAGCCTTGAGAGGTGGGAGGGCAGGCAGCATTATCCTCATTTTACAGGGGACAAGTCAAAGCCTGAGAGAGGTACAATGACTTGCCCAATGTTACCCAGTAATGATGGGGTTAGGCCTAGAACCGGTTCTTCCTATTTTAAGTTCAAAATTTATTCTACTACCCTCTGTCTATTCCACATTCTCACAGCTGAAGTTAGATCAACATTTACAACACATTCTCTTACAGAAGCACAAATCAACCGAAGAGCTTTTTAGCATATTTGAATGGGATGACAGTGCTCACAGCCACACTGCTAATAATTTATTTGTACAAGGCAATGATTTATTGCAGTGGGGCAAACTGCCCAATCCCTTGGGAAGCGTAATTGGGATATTCCAATATGTTTAACATTTTTCAAAGTATACAATCTGATTAAAAGTGTATTCTTCTACTAATAAATGGTTCAGAAGTCACAGCATTTCTTCTATTAGACTAGAAATGCTATAAATGAAGTCAGTGAAATAAAGCTGATGAGTTCTCTTAATAGAGTGGTCATGAAAATTGTCCTTTGGCCACAAGGCTATGGAATGTTTTAATAGAGGCTGGAAAAACTGTTAGAAATGTGTCTAATTTACACTTCTTTTTTTCTCCCATCAACAGATCAGTAAGCCTATCTAAGAGCCCACAGAAGGGACAAAGCATGGTCTCAGTGCAGTTGTAGATGATCGACTGGGTTAAAAAGATTAATTTTATTGGATTTTGTACTTGGACAGATTCATATAGCACAAATGCAGCCAGTGCATTGAATGAGAAATGTCACTGAAACATATCAATCCGTTTACTTTTGGAAACCCACACTGACCCTATTTTTTTTTTTTGCGTGTTATTATGGGGGCAAACAAAGGCATGATATGTTTTCTGTCTTCAGGAAGTTTATAGTTGCATTGAACTGTAAAGCAGTTCAATGTTTTACAGTTGAACTGTAAAACACTGTGACACAGTTAATTATGAGGTATAGCCTGCAAGCACTGTTTGGAAGACACTAATTACAATGCCTAGCAGATAGTTACTACTCAATAAAAATTGGTAGAGTAGCATCTGGGGAAATCTTGTGCCCGTGGTTGGTTTCTTTCTAAAATATTTTAGGAATACCGTAAAACCACTGTGTTCCTAGGATGGTTTGAGCCCCACACTGTGTGAAAGGCTGGAAAGTGCAGAATGACTCCTGGACTGATTATACAATCAAACAAGGGGGTTGCTTCCGAAGACATTGATTTGCAAAGAAGATGCAATTTAGTTTAAATTGCATATACCTTGAGCTGATAATAGTTTAAATAGATAAAAATGGGCTGTTTAAAAATTTCAAAACTTTTTTTTGTTACTTGCATTATTTCCCCAGTAACAAAAAGCTGATACTTCATCCACTCTTTTGTTATATACCCCCCAAATGAAGCATTTAACCATGATTTTAAATACAACTGGAAATACTTTATAATTAGGACAAGATCTAAGAAAAAAATCTCATAAGAAAAAATAATAAAGTTAGTGTTTAGGACTACGAAAACAAAAGCAGTATGCAGTAATTGGATGAGCTCAAAGAAAAAGAACAAAGGATAAGAAATAACATATTAAATTATTGTTAATTGGAAAAGCCAAGATGTTCCTCGAGGCAGAAATCAGTAATTAGAATGTGGTGAAGCTCGTTATCATCATCTGGGTTGGAAATAAGAAGATTGCATCTCCTCCTTACTCAATTTGCTCTCAGTCAACATTGAGATATTTCTACTGGTGAGATAAAACAATGCAAGAGGTAAAATGGACCCTTTTCTCCCTTAGAGACACCTGCAGGCTCCTGAGGTCCTTCTGTCTTCAATCAACACCTATGAGCTCAGGGCTACCTCCACACGGCAGGAAGTGTGAAGCACGGCAGAGAGCCAGCCTGCCTTAGGAAAAGCCTTCAACTCTTGCGGATCTCACCGATTTCCTGATTTCTGCTAGTTGGAACATTGACTAAACCCGTCAATGTTGATCTCCCTACCTTAGTTGATCTCCATACCTTCATCCCCTTTCCAGCCTTGAATAACAAGCCTTCGAGGTTCCACCTGGCTTGTCTATTCCACTGTCTGTGCCTCTAGGGTCACAAGATTCTAGGGATCCTTTCTCTAGGCCCAAAGCTCTGGATTCCCCAACATTTCTTGGGCTTCAGTATGAAAATTCATCCCACAAACCAATAAGCAGGCCCGAGACTTGTGTTTCTCCAAATGTGGTTCACAGATCATGAGAATCAGAAATGCCTTGGGGTGGGCATGAAGCTTGCTAAAATGCAGATCTGGGGGCTCAGCTCAGATCTACCGAACCAGAATAGGGAAGTTGGAGCCCAGAAATCGTCATTTAAATCAGTCCTCTGGGAGATTTTCACCTGCCTGAATATTTAAGAACCAGTCCTTGTTGCTTGCTATTCCTTGCTATTCCTTCCCCCAAGTTCATGTATAGCTTACTTTTTCTCATCATTCAGGTCTCAGATGATACGTCACCATTTCATAGAGGGTTTCCCAGGCCACTCTAGAGAAAGATGCCCTGCCTCCCCTTTAAATCATTCTCATATCATCCTCTTTTATTTTCTTCACAGCAGTTAACACTATGTAAAATTATCTTCCTGTATATATCTTTACTTGTGTATTGTCTATCTTCCCCAGTGAGAATGCAAACTCCACAAAAGCAACACTCTGATCTTTCTTCCTGTGCCTATGATAGTGCCTGACACAGAATAGGTAGATACTCAATAAATATTTGCTGAATTAAACACTGATCTAGTGGAAACACTCAGATACCGGAATGCCACGGTATATTAGATCAGTGAGAACAGAGGAGCTGTTTGCCTTCTCCTGCCTACTCAACACCTTCCTTTCTCCTTTGTATAAAGCCAGATGTGGGAATATATAAAATTAAATCTGAAGCAGATAGGTATGTGCATTTTGAATATGCCACAATGGTTGTGTCATATTCCTACAACCTTCCAGCAGTTGAATAAGCCTTATAAAATTGAAATCTTTAAAGAAGTAGTTGTTTGAATGAACACTTTTTCTAGATAGGTGAAGATTAACCCTTCAGTGCCAGAAAAGTATTAATAGTTTACTGGAATTTTTTTATAATTTTTAATGTATTTGTGATATTATAATTTATAAGAAATCTATATTTGGTCATTCAGATGACCAAAATATACTTATCATATATATTTGGTCATTGCCCATACTTCCTGGCTCACAGCTCCCAAAACCCTAGAAATTTCCTAAGTGATAAGAGTTTAAAGGTCTTTTGTTATATTAATGAGATGACTTTTGTAAAGCACCTAAGGATGGGGGCTGGTTGCCAGAGCAGCCAATCACGTGATTAGAAGGTTGGAAATTTCAGTCCCACCCCCAAGACCTCCAAGGAGGGAAGAGGGGCTGGAGGTTGAGTTCAATCACCAATGGCCAATGGGTTAGTCAATCATGCCTATGTAATGAAGCCTCCATAAAACCCCAGAGGAAAGGGTTTGGAGAGCTTCCAGGTTGGTGAACACTTGGAGATTTGGGGGCGGGGGTTTACATGGAAAGGGCATGGAAGCTCTGCGCTCTTTCCTCATACTTTGCCCTATACATCTCCTCTGTTTGGTTGTTCCTGAGGTATATCGTTTTATAATAAACTGGTGATCTAGTAAGTATTGTAAAATGTTTCTGTGAGTTCTGTGAGCTGCTCTAGCAAATAATCAACCCCAAGGAGGAGGTTGTGGGAACCTCTGATTTAAAGCCAGTCAGTCAGAAGTACAGGTAACAACCTGGCCTTGAGGCTGGTGTCTGAAACCCAGGTTGGGGGGTTGTTGGAACCCCCAGTTTGTAGTCAGTTGGTCAGAAATGCAGGTGATAACCTGGACTTGTGACTGGTGTCTGAAGTTGGGGCAGGGAGGGGGTGGAGGGCAGTCTTGCAGGACTGAGCCCTTAACCTGTGGCATCTAATGCCATCTCTGGTAGAAACTGTGTCAGAAGTTAAATTCTCAGGCACCGTGGTGGTGTCCCTTCGTTGGTGTGGGGGGAAACTCCCTCCACCTGCCCCGCCCCCCCCCCACATTGGAAATTGAGTCTTAGAACACCAGAAGAGTACTTCTTGGCCTTAATAAATGTATTAAGGGCAGGGAACCAGCCATATGACTTTGGTTCACCTGAGTAAAGATTCCCAGGCATTCAGACATCAGGGATTCATTAAGGATGAACTGAAGCCCCTTTATCTGCACGTGTAGAATGCTACAGTCCCTCGAGTTAATAAATTTATCCTGGCAGTTTATCAATGATTTCCTGAGCATTTGGGCTCTTATGGTGGTTCTTCTGAAGAAATGTACCTTGCTTCATTGAAATCCAGCAATTCAAATGATCGTCAATCAATTTTTTTTTTTACACTCTATTTTGGTCTATTATCGTGTGGGCTAAGACCTTAAAAGTAGACCTTGCTCCACCCATGCATCTGAATATGCCATGTAATTAAAAGTTGCAGCCTTATATGATTATCTCTATTTTGACAGATGAGCAAAGGCTCAGGAAATTTAACTTGCCTAAAGTCCACATAGGTGTGTGAGTATGTGTATACTGACTGATCTTCCTGAAATCGATTACTTGCCTGCTCAGATGAGTAGCACAGGCATGACCTTGTTGGATTCCAAGTCCTAGTCTCCTAAGCTTTGCTCATTGCTAGCTCATTAAATAGAGATGATAAGGAGATTTTAATTTTATTATTTTCCTTATTTTTAGGTTTTTATGTAGGTCTTTTTGAAAAAGTAATACATTATCATAAGGATAAAATTTCCTACAGTGTAGAGTGTTATACAATGAAATGTAAGTCTTCCTCTAATCCAGTCCCTACCCCTTGAGGTAGCCACAACACAACCACCATTAATGCTTTCTTGTCTATCTTTCCAAAACAGTTTATGCATAGAACACAAGAAACTACACACACACACACGTATTACATATGTGTTCCACAAATGGAAGTATCTGTACTTTGATGTTTTTTCACTCAATGATTTATCCTGGAGACAATTCCTTATCATTATAAATATACATATTTACCCCATCTGTTTGTTTGATTTTTACCAACATTTTACAATTAAATCTTTGAAGCACAACACAGAAAACTGAAAGAATTATACAGTGAGTATGAATATACACATTATGTAGATATTAGAATTAACAGTTTACAATACCTGTTTCATCACGTATCACATATACACCAATCAATTCGTCTTATTTTCTTTAATGCACTTCAAAATAAGTCACAGACATCAGTTCACTTCATCAGGAAACACTACAGAATGCATATCATCAACCACAGTTAAATGTTTGTTTATAGCTCTTTTCTTAAGGTGAAATTTACATAAAATGAAATGCAGAAATTCAATGAGTGTTGATAAAGGAATACACCATGTAATCCAAAATTCTATCAAAATATAGAAATATTACCATCACTCCAAAAATTTCCCTAATGCTTCATTTCCTGTCACATCCCACCCACACCCCCCCCAGAGGCAATATTCTGATTTTTTTCACAGTAGATTAGTTTGGCCTGTTCTAGAACTTCATGTAAGTGGAATCATATGGTGTGTAATGTACTCTCTTGTGTAAGGCTTCTCTTTATTCAGCATAATATTTTTGAGTTTCACTCACATTGTGTGTATCAGTAGTATGTTCCCTTTTCTTGCTAAGTTGTATTCCATTGTATAAATATGCAATATACATTATTTTACATTTATGTCAATGACCTATCTCAAACAAACTTTTGTTTACAATGTGAGGCAGGGATTGAGTTTCATTGTTTTTCCATACAGATACCTAATTTTCCCACTACCGTTTGTTGAAAAGATGTTCCTTTCAACATTGGATTGCTTTAGTGACTTTTTCAAAAATTAAATAACTGTTATAAGTGTGGGTCTTTTTCTGGACTCCGTTTCATTAGTCTTTATGACAGTACTATACTGCCTTGAGTAATGTAACTTTTCAATAATCTTTGAAATAAGGTAGTGTACGTCTCCAAATTTGTTGTTCTTTTTCTAACTGCTTTCACTGTTCTAGATCCTTTTAATGCCTTATACATTTAGGGAATTAGGTTATCAGTTTCTACAACAAAAAGCATGGTGGAATTATGTTTGAGATTGCACTGAATCTGTAGATCCATTTGGAGATTACTGATATCTTTAAAATATTACATCTTCCAATTCATGAACATAACAAATGTCTCCATTTAGTTCTTAATTTCTCTCAGCAATGGTTTGTAGTTTTCAGTATAGAGGTCTTGTACATCTGTTGTTAGATTTACTCTTAGGAATATAATGCTTTTTGTTGCTGTTGTAAACTGCATTGCTTTAATTTTAATTTGCAATTGGAACTGTTTCATATGAAAATATAATTGATTTTATATGTTAACCTTGTATCCTACAACCTTGCTAAATGATATAAATTAGTTCTGGTAATTTTAATTATACATTCTTTGTGATATTTTATATATACCTTCATGAGATCTAAACCTAAGAAGATTTTTGTTTCCTCCTTGCTGATCTTTATACCTTTCTTTCTTTCTTTTTTTTTCTTGCTTTATTGCAGTGGATAGTACCTCCAGGAAAGTGCTGAATAGGTGGTGAAAGTGGCTATTCATCCCTTGTTCTAAGGGGAAAAGCATTCAATATTTCACTATTAAATGTGATGCTGACTCTAGGTATTTCGTAAATGTCTTTTATTGGAATAAGAATTTCCCTTCTATATCTAGTTTACTGCAGGTTCTTACACTGGGTGGGTGTTGAATTTTGCCATATGTGGTGTTTTCCTTTATTCAATAAATATGGCAAATTACATCGATTGATTTTTGAAATAAATCAATCCTATATTCCTGGGATAAATGTTCCATGATTATGATATATTATATCTTTCTATGTTTTTGAATTTTATTTGCTCAAATTGTGCTAAGTGTTTTGTGCCTATATTCATGAGGGATACTGGTCTATTAGTTTCTTCTTTTGTAATGACTGTCTCAGATTTTAAAATGAGGTTTGTGCTTTGCCTTATGAAATAAGTTGTGAATCAATTCCTCTTCCTCTATTTCTGAAAGACTTTAAGATTCATGCTATTTCCTCCTTAAATGCTTGATAAGACTTATCATTGAATCTATAATTGCCTGAAGTTTTCTTTTGGGGTAATTTTAAAAATATAACAAATTCAAATTCCTTAAAATTTATTGTGTAATTTAGATTTTCTGTTTTATTTTTTGTAATACTTTTATTGAAGTCTATCTTATCTGATATTAATATTGTGACCCCTAATTTCCTATGCATACTTTTTTTACTGCAATTAACCTATGCATACTTCTATATAGCATGTATCTTTTTCCCATCCATATTATTTCCATCGATTTGTGTCTGTAAATTTAAAGCGTATCTCTAGTTGATAGCACATACTTGGTCTCGGTTTTTATCCATTCTAACAACTCCTGCATTTTAATTGGAGTGTTTTTGTGCCATCAGCATTTACTGTAAAATTTGATAGAGTTAGGTCTACCATTTTACTATTTATTTTCTGAGGTCTCCATTGTCGTTTATTCTACTAATCCTCCTTCCCTTTCCCCTATTGGATTAATTGAATATTTATTTCTAAAAATCTATTTTTATTTTATCTTTTGGCTTTGTAGCTATATCTCTTTTATATTTTTATTTTAGTGTTTCCTCTAGAGATTACAGTATACGTCCTTAAATTTTAACAGTCTACTTAGAGTTGATATTTTATTGCTTCATAGAATATGTAGAAACCTTGAGCTGTATAGGTCCATTTTCTCCTTTTCTCATCCTTTATGCTATTTTTGTCATATTCAGTGTGTATTTCTACCCAAGACAACTTATCATCTGTAAGAAAAGTTGAAAATTTATATCACATCCTAAAGAAAAACCATTTCAAAATCATTTGAAAAGGGATTTTATAGGTTCCAATTGTTAGTATTTTACATTTTAACATAGTGAATCTAAGAGAGGCAGTATCACAGGATCATAGAATGTCAGAGCTGGAAGGAATATTAAAAATCCAGTCCAGTGTTTCCTCAGAGGAACACTACTGGTATTTTGAGGGAGACAATTCTTGCTCATACACTTGCCTGCTAACTGCCAAAAAATGCCACCATACATTTCCAAAGTCCCAACTGGGAGTATTATACAACCCTCAGTTAAGAACCATTGCTCTGTAATGACCTATATGGGAAAAGAATCCAAAAAAGAGTGGATATATGTACATGTGTAACTGATTCACTTTGCTGTACACCTGAAACTAACACAACGTTGTAAGTCAACTACACTCCAATAAAATTGTTTTTAAAAGAACCATTATTACTACATGACTGCATTGTCCAGATGGAGAAACTGAGATTCAGAGAGGATAGGTAACTGGCTTAAAGTTGAACACCAATTTTTTTTTAACAGAACTATGACTAAACCCTGGTTCTCATTTCCATTCTCTTTTAGCTGTACCATGCTCTGAGATTGGGCATGAAAAATATCTTAACTATAACTAAAATGTAAAATAAACCAGGAAATATTTTTATTCCTTGTGTCCTAAATTAGTATCATCTGTTGGAAAAATCACCCTGAAGAAATTAAGAGTTGGGATTCTGGGTATGACTCTAGTATAAATTTCATGGACTTTCCATAGCCATTTAACCATTGCATAAGAGTTGCATTTCCTCTTATTCTCTCTGCTAGACTGATTTAGCCACATTTATAAAATGCTCCATGTAAAACCTTCACAGGCAAAAGGCCCAATATAATTTCAGTAGAATAATTAGTGTTTTATTTTGGTTCTGTATAAATATGTATACATTTCTATTTTTAAATTCTGAAAAACTCAGTTCTTAGTATTTTTTTCTAGAGTTTAGTGAGCATTAATACAATCTTCTGCTGCATACTGTCATAAGCATAACAACTCAAACAGCTCCTAAAAGCTGCTTGAAAACCCGTTCCCACGGTTGTAGCGCCTACACACAGCTCAGCTTGCCTATACATTCCCAATAGGAGGTAGGTACTTAACTCAGTCTGTACAGGATCTGAACCTGTTTCAGATCCGCAATGTGGTGAGCAAAGCAGGTGGCGTGGCTGTATAATAACGATTGAGAAGATGAGGCTGTGGTTCAGAATGCCTGGGAAAAGATAGAACACCAAATCTCGAATGGGAAAAGGCTAAATATGTACCAGACACTGAGATTGTGTTTCTTCCTTTGGACAAGAAAAAGTTTGGATGGGACTGAAAACAAAGCCACAAGGCAAATATATGAATAGAAACATTTAGCAGATGGATGGGGCAAAAGGGGTTTTGAGTGGGTGTCGGCAAGGATTGTCATAGTTCCTGGATTCTATCCAACCAAATTGATGCTGCTTAAATATGTAAGACTTTCTTTGTTAGCACTTGTTAGTAATTAATAGGAAAAATTTTCACTAGGGTATTTCATCACTAGGTTGCATTGGATTATTTATTCTTTTTTCCATATAACAAATATTTATTGAATACCTACTATAAGTCTGGTATTGTTCTAAAATGTTGTAGTGAGAATGACAAACACCATATGATCACACTTATATGTGGAATCTAAAAAAAAACCAAGCTCATAGATACAGAGAACAGATTGATGGCTGCCAGAGGCAGGGGGTGGGAGGGGGAGTGAAATGGGTGATGGGGTCAAAAGGTACGATCTTCCAGTTATAAAATAACTGTCATGCAGATGTAATGTACAGCATAATGACTCTAATTAAAAATACTGTATTGCATATTTGAAAGTTGTTAAGAGAGTAGATTTTAAAAGTTCTCACTGCAAGAAAAAAAATGTAACCATGTATGGGTGATGGATGTTAACTAAATGTTTATCGTGGTGATCATTTTGCAATGTATACAAGTATTGAATCATTATGTTGTAAACCTGAAGCTAATGCAATGTTGTATGTCAATTATATCAATTAGAAAAAATGCTGTAGATACCACAGGGAAGAAAAGGAAAAGAAAAAGAAAAAGAGAGAGAAGATCTTACTCCTCTGAGGGTAAGCCCTTTACTGGGGGTATAAAGACAAGAGGGATAGTAAGTGCAGGTGAGGGAGGCTAGGGAATCCTCTCTGATAGAAAATTGTCTGAGCAGAGGCATGAAGGACGTGAGGGAGAAGGTGATGAGAATACCTGGGAGAAGATGGGTCCAGGCAGAGGCAACAGTAAGTATAAATCCCTAAGGCTGGGGCAAGCCTAGTATACTCCAGGAATAGGAAAGAAACAATGTGGCTGGAGGGGAATAATGCAGTGGGAGTGGTAAGAGATGAGGAACACTACCATTACCATGGCTCCTGTCTAATTAGAAATGTATGGTGAGATTGATTGTGTGATTTTGCAAGAGGACAGAGGAGGCTATGGGTGAAACATTTTCTCATGGTTTTAGATCATCTTATGTGTCCCTTTCTTTTCCAGTATTGACCCTCTGTTCCTTTTATCCCTGTCTTCATCCACATCTCTCTGTTCATTCTCTCTCCTCTTCCAGAAAATTGAATTTATCAGATATAGCTGAATAAATCCAGAAGCTAAAGCAGACATTTGTGGAAAATAAATGCCAGTTCAGAGTACTGAGCTTTTAAGGTGGCCACGTTGCATCCTCAAAGGCAGGTTTAGGATTGTCATAAGAGTTATGGGTGCGTGCTAATTTCTCCCCAGAAAATGGATCCAGGCTTCTCAGCTCCTGAATCTTACCTCCTGTAGACTCTACTAATCTTTTCCTATCAACTGTGATCTTAGACTGTTCCACAGAGAGATGGGTGTCTTTCACAATAATCTGCTTAAAGATGAGCATCTCTTCTTCCACAATTCCAGAAACTGACTTCTGGCCATGATCCCCTGATTTTACTCCTCTCCAGTGGCTTGAGAACTGCTGAGTTGAGCAACTCCTTAGGGCACCATTAACATTATATTCCATATATGCTGTGTAGAAAGTAAACTACAGTGGTCCAGGTGAAATTGGGTGATGGCTTAGACTAGGGGAAAAGCTGTAGGAAAGGAGAAATATGGACAGATTCAAGAAATCTTTAGCTGGGGATATTGACAGGACTTGGACTTAGATTAGATACAGATGTTGAGGGAGAAGGAGGTATTATAGCTGACACCTAGGATTCTGACTTACTGAACTGAATGGAAACGCTTCACTGAGGCATGGCGTAGTGAGAGAGGATCTAGCTGGTGGGGGAAGATTACAAGGAAAAATTGAGTTTGAAATGCCTCTGAAAAATTGAATATCAAGTAGACAGAGGAACAGATGGGTTTCCGGGGTTCAGAAGAGAGATTTGCCTTGGAAATATAAATTTTTGGAGTTGTCAATATATAGACATCAAATAGATCTTTAGATATCAAGGGAAGTCCCTAAAAAAGAATATAGTATAAAAAGAGATGTCCCTATGACTGAACCATTAGCTTGAAATCAGGTTGTGGAGGAAGGGCCAAGAAAGAACACTGAGTAGGGAAAAAACAGAACAACGTGGGGTCACTCTCAGTCCCTTATATTCTGATTTGCTTTCTTGAATGAGAAGAAAAGGGATGCAGTTATGACGAGCGTACTGGGACTTGCTCAGAGGAATGGGGTAAGCATATTCAGGCTTTCCATTCCACGTGCCATGGGAGAAGCAAGTCAAGAATTGTTGCATTGAGTCATACTATCTTTCAGTAGCCAGATACATATGAAGTTTTTTAAAAAAAATCTCTTTAACTATAGCCAGGAAATTTCAAGACTACTGACTATTGAGGTAAAAATGTTTTCTCCAAGCTAAGGAGGAGTAACTTTGGAGGATGAGTTGTTGGTGGGAGGGATTATGGGATTTAAAGGGATGGAGTATATAGTATTTTAATGACATTGGTGAAACACATGAAAAATAAATGGTTTTAAAACAACTTTTTCCTTGTAAGCTATGTCATTAATATTTTAAACTGATTCTGTATTGATTGGTTAATATTTTGAATTAATTATATTAAATAATATAATTTTAAAAACCAACTTATTCTTAAGTCCCTTTAATTACTGGAAATATTCTAGCCCATAGAACAAAAATATTCTGCAGTTTGATCTCATCCATAACTGGCCAATATGTGTCATGGCAGAGTCTGCAGATAACAGCTCGTAGGGAGGACACTGAGTCAAATGCAGTAGTTAGGGTGGGGGCAGGGAAGATGCTTTTATAACTCACACTTAGTGGGAAGTAATGGGCTAATGTCAGAAAAAAGTGCTGAGAATGCACTTCGTTTGTGCCTTTGGCTGCTAATCAGCTGGGGCAGCCAATGGTCTTTAATACATAGGTCTCTGTGGTAGCTGTGACTACAGATACTTTGTAATGAAGAAAATTACCAGTTCCTGTTCCTAAGGACAAAGTATGCCGAAGATGGAAGTTTTGTTTTGTATCCAAGAAAGGAGGGTGAATTTGGGGTGAGAATGGAAGGGAGAGAAATTGTTTTCCTGGTGCATGGCCAAGAAATAGTTCATTCCTGACATGAGTATCATGTACAGAAATTGTCTAGGATAATGTCTGGTTCTCACTGAATGTTCAGTAAATGTTGGTTGGGGTTGATCTTCTCTTTAACTCTTTCCCTCACTTGGAATAATTATAATTAACTCATTATTCTGATCAGTATCTGGCGTACTGATACCAGACCATTAAATGAAACAACTGAAGCAACTGAAGAAGTTGTTAAATATTAACCTTTAAGTCCATTATTCTGCATTACATTGTGTATTTGTGGTTTATCTTACACCAATAACTTAGTTCCTCACAAGTCTTCCGACAATTCTTCAACACTTCTTAGTAGGCAATTGAGTAGGAGTGTTCTGAAAGGATAGGAATAGTGACTGGGCGGTGTCAAGCAGCTATCTTTACTGAGACAAGGGCAAGAGAAAATGGATTTCAATTGTATAAATTAAACATCTCCTGTGATATCAGATAAAATTTATCTATATGGATTATTTGAAACTGACACAATATAGCCAGATTAAACTTCCAAAAGCATAGCTCTGATTTTATAATTCCATACTCAAAAAACTTCGACGGCTCCCCATTGGCTGGAGAATGAAATGAATCCTTTAATCTGGCGCTCTATGATTTAGTCTACGTTTCAAGGTTATATCCTGTTCTCCTTCACAGACGCTGAAACTTGACCGCAGCTATTCTTCACATGTTTCCTTGTCTTTCCATCCAGGGATTTTCCCTCCTGCTATGCCTTCTAATGTGTATGTCCTCCCTCACATTCAGGTCCATTCAGATTTTATCCATTCTTTATGTTAGACTGGGTTCAAATGTTACTTTCTTCAGTAAGTCATCCTTGATTCTTTCAGAATAATCACATTCTCCTTTCTCCAGAATCTCTGATGAGTCTTTATGGTGCTAACACAGATAGGTTGACCATCTCTTTCTTGCAATTCTCAAACCCCCAAAGCTATGAAAATAGAAAAGTTTTCAAAATCATTAAAAAAATCAGATCTGATCTGAACTTATTTGGTAGTAAAATTTAATCTGAAGTGATGTGAGACTCTCTCTAATCTTTATTTATCTCAGTTTAGTGTTAATAAGCATTTATTTCAGTTCAGAAATATAAATGTGTTTGATAATGGGCTACTCTCATTGTGTTATTTCATATGCAGTATGTGGGTCTTATTACTGTTCTAACTCTGAAAATGTATGAATCTTGAAATATATCTGTTTCCAAGGTTCTTGGATAGGGATTTTAAACTTGATTATATACAGTTGTCTTTTTTTTTTTTTTTTTGGCTACCTAATACCTAGACCACCATTCTATTCCGAGAGAATCTGCCATTGTGTAAGTCTTGGTGGGAATTAGGGCTCCATCTCCATCATGGACTTTGAAGTTACCTGGTATTTCAACCTCTTCTTCCCTGGTATTTGGTCATGGATGTATAACCTAGGTTTCACCAATTGAATGCTCCATCTTGGGACTTGGAATTCTGAGAGAGATGAAAAGGAATAGGGAAAGTTAGAGATTATTCACTGAGGCAGTAGTCAAGTGACCTGTGGCAGTGTTGCCAACACCAGCTGTTCCTGTGGAGTGACTGGCTGTATTTCTTGCTGCCT
Source organism: Leucopleurus acutus (assembly GCF_964270905.1). Taxonomy (NCBI): domain Eukaryota; kingdom Metazoa; phylum Chordata; class Mammalia; order Artiodactyla; family Delphinidae; genus Leucopleurus; species Leucopleurus acutus. Next base: position 118,699,708 of record NC_139148.1, on the reverse strand, counting down.
AGTTACCTTTGGTTCTTGACTATTTTGAACCTACTTTGACAGATTTCCTGTTGATTCTGTGAACTATCCAATATCTTTTCAATAAACTTTTCCCCTTCAGTTAGCCAGAGTTAGTTTCTATTATTTGTATCCAAAAACCTTAACTGATTATAGACTATCTTTTCCTTCCACCTTCACCTGTCTTAGTCAATTCAGGCTCCTATAACAAAGTACCATAGAATGGGTAGCTTATAAACACAACAGAAATTTATTTCTCACATTTCTGGAGACTGGAAGTTCAATGTCAGGGTGCCAGCATGGTCAGGTTCTGATGAGAATGCTCTTCCAGCCTATAGATTGCTGACATCTCCTTGTATCCTCACAGGTTGGAAAGAGAGTTAACCAGATCTCTGGCCTCTTTTTATATGGGCACTAATCCCATTCATGAGAATTCCACCCGCAGGACTTCATCTAAACCTAATTACCTCCCAAAGACCCCACCTAATTAATACCATCACATTGGGATTGGGGTTTCTACATATGAATTTGGAGGGGGGCACAAACATTCAGTCCATAACACCACCCTCATCTAGATTTTTATCTTTGTGTACTCAAAGCACCTAGTAATAACAGATAATTGATTACTTTTACATATGGCAGTGACAAGATCATACTGGCATTTTAGAAAGATCACTCTCTCTGATGTAAAGAAAATGGGGTAGAAGAGGAAAGATTGGAGTATTCCAGTTGGGAGGTGATAGTGTCATGATTAATGCAGTGAAAGTGGAGATGGGGAGAAATTTTACAGATTTGAGAGATGTTTTAGGAAATAGAAAGGTCAGGATTTGGTGACTGATTGATCATGGTGGAAAATGAATAGGGAGTAGGAGAATGACTCCCAAATATCTGGCTTGAGTCACTGGTTGGATAGTGGTGCCACTGAAAGAGTCAGGGAGCAAAGGAACAGTAGCAGTTTGGGGGTGGTGAGGGAGAGAATTGGGTCAGCCAGCATTGTATTGACTTTCAGGACCAATGGACAGGTCCTGTAGACAATGACTGGTGGGTCTAAAGTTCAATCAGAGTCAGAGATTAGGCATAACCACAATATTAATGGTACTTAAATCCATGGGAGTAGATGAAACCACCCAAGAGGTTAGTATACGTTGAGAAGAGTATAGGACCTGGGGCAGAGCACTGAGGAACATGGAAGTGATCAACTAAAGCTGAGGAACCTTCAAAGGGGGAACAAGAGAGGTAGGACCATTTCACTATGTGTTGTGACTATAACAACCAATAACACACGATCTTTGTCTTCAAAGGTTGGAGAAAGGGGAGGGACAAGCACATCAATGATTGCAACACAATGTGACAAGTATTACATCAGGGGTATATTCATGCAGGAGAGATGAGTATAAGGAGAAGCATAGTAATGCATGGGACACATCCGTTATTTTGAAGTCTAGTTGACCAATTATCTGTATGGCATAGTATATTCATGGGTATGTGTGTAATGTCACATGACCAACATAAGACTACCTATTTAATATTAAGCTTCCTCTGATTGGATTTCCTTTCAGCATCTCTTTTGACTGTTAAGCAAGATGTTCTTTACTAATTCTTTTAAACTGCTTTGCGGTGGTAACCACTTTCAGGTCAACAGAGATTTTTTTTTTCTTTTTTGCCAGTGAAAGAAATCCATGGGTCTAGTTAAAAGTCGTCAAACATCTGATAATATCTTCGAAAAGTTTCTGGATAATTTTATTTATTTATTATTATTACAATCTGAAGAGAGATATTTTCATTTAATCTGGAAGTGCCTGAAAGTGGCTGAGTATGAAGTGAGTCAACCATCTTCATCTTCTTGGCTTGCTCTTGGCTGTCGAGTTTTTTCTTTTCAGCAGGAAATATTTTAAAGCATAAAGAACTCAGGAGTGAAAAGAGGCGTCGTGTTTCTAATTCTACCTCTGCCACTAGTTAAACCTGTAACCGAGAAAAGTCACTTTTGCCCTCCGGGCCTTGGTTGCTACTTCTTTACAAAGGAGCTGCTGTCTGTCCCAGACACCTCACAGAATTGTGGGAACCAAGTGATCAATAGATGTAAAATCCTTGGATAACATAAAGGTGCTTGTGGAAGACACTAGTGCTCTCCCAGTTTTCCACGTGTTCCCATATATAGCCTAGTATCTTTTTACTTATGTTGGAACCATGTGAAAACTCTGGCTAATGGGCTGTGAGTGGGTGTGACACAAGTAACTGCTAATTCAAAGCATTAAGAGTTCCTAGGCCATCTCCAAGCTGTCTCTTCCCCTTCTTTAGTAACCAGGAAGAGGATACATTGTAAGGACAGAAGGAGCATCAATCTCTGAGTCACTAAATGGCTGAAAACTCCGCCTCCTAAATGACCCCCAAGTGACTTTGTGTGAGTGAGAAATAAATTTTTGTGTCTTTAGTCTCTGAGATTTGGGGGTTATGTGTTACTGAAACATATCTAAGCCTCTTCTGGTGAACAGTGTCACAAGCATAAGGCATGGTTACTCGAGATTTTCTGTTTATTGTTTCTTTAGCAAAGACTCTTTTTTAAAAAATAAATTTATTTATTTATTTTTTGGCTGCGTTGGGTCTTTGCTGCTGCGCGCAGGCTTTCTCTAGTTGTGGCGAGCGGGGGCTACTCTTCGTTGTGGTGCGTGGGCTTGTCATTGTGGTGGCTTCTCTTGTTGCAGAGCACGGGCTCTAGGCGCACGGGCTTCAGTAGTTGTGGCGCGCGGGCTCTAGAGCACAGGCACAGTAGTTGTGGTGCACGGGCTTAGTTGCTCCGCGGCATGTGGCATCTTCCCGGACCAGGGCTCGAACCCACGTCCCCTGCATTGGCAGGTGGATTCTTAACCACTGGTCACCAGGGAAGTCCTAGCAAAGACTCTTCATTTCCCATTGTCTTTCCAAACCATCTCAAAATTCAGTACTCCAGCCAAGGTATCAGCTCTGTAGTGGGTCCTATTTTCATGCTAAGTAACAAATGGAATAGAAGCCTGGTAGCTGCTCCACAGGGCGAGTGGAACAGAGGCAGACTGGGACAGGATTGGGAGATCTCACTCCATAAAGGCATTTTTGCATAGAAAACCCCCTTTCATTTCCTCTTTGATTATTTTCTCCTCTTCTTGTCTGCTTCCTATTATTCTGCCTTCTGTTTATTTTTTACTCATATGTTTTTCTTATTTTTTTGAGTGGCCACTCTGTGCTCAGGGCTGTAGGAAATACAGAGCAGTTTAAGATACTATGCCTGCCTTTAAGGGGTTTATAATACATTGGGGAAACGAGCTTTCCACACAGCAACAAACACCAGTGCAAAATTATGGAATTCAGTGCTAAACTGAGAGATGCAAATTAGAAATGCTGTAAGGAGGTATAGCAGAGAGGGAGGACAATGGAGATAATTTGGGGTGAGGGAGAACTTGGAACCTGAGGGCTAGGCTAGGAGGCTGTTGCAATAATCCAAGGGTGAGGGGATAAATATTTGGAAATGGGCATAGAGAAGGGAAATAAGGTGGATGAAAATGACAGTCATTTTGAAAGAAAATGGATAGCGTCTGTGACTGAATGAAATGAGAGCTCTGTGAGTAGAAACTGCCAAAGATGATTCAAAGTTTTAAGCCTGAATAGCTTACGAGAATAAAAGTGTTATTAACAGGGACAAAGTTATTTGGAATAGAACTGAATTTGATTGGAAGGGGTAACTATGGAAAAGGGTGTTCGCTTATGGATATAATTGGTTTGGGAGGAAAGAGCTCATGATTCAAGAAGATATGTCTAGTATCTGGGCAGAACTATTAGCCCTGAGACTCAAATAAAAAGATCCAGTTGGAAATGTACATGATATGTGATGCATACATTAGTGCTCCCAACTTGGGAGGATGGGATAGAGGATAAGGAGTTCATGAGACAGACTGGTAAAAACCAACTGGGGATGTTCATTCACTCATTCGACAAGCATTTACTAAGCGCAAACTATTTGTCATGTATATTTGTTAAAACATATTAATTACTCAACTATCTCAGTGCTTCCAATATGGAAAGCAGGCACAATAGTTAGATCAGTACACGTATTTGAAAAGTACGCGTTGTTTTACAGGCATTCTTTCTATTTAGAGCCTACCTGATGAAAGACAACCAGTACAAAAATTCTTTCATTTGAACCATAAGATAGTATTTGTCTTGAACGAGGTAGCTTGTTGAGTCTGTAGCTATGGCTTTAATATTGCTATATTCATGCAGAAATAAGAGTTAGTGCCACTTACATACTTAGCGTTTATGACCATTGCAGAGAAGTCTGCATGATACCAGGCCTTTTCAAAATTTTCCACTTTATCATCAACCAAGAGGGAAGGCCATTTTAGTTGTCAAAGAAAAGTTATAGACCCTAGACACAGAAGATTAAGTTTATTTCCAATTCCATTAAATACCTTACAGATATGTAAGATCTTTTGAAGAAATACAGGTATGTAAACCAAATGTAATTTGGCATTAAATATATGTTAGCAGGGAATTAAAAATGTATTTCAAATTAAATCATCTCCAAACCTCACTTAATTTAATGTAATTGAAGGAGAAATGCTCTTCTCTCAATAAAAGCCGTGGTTTCACCATCCGTAAAGTGAGGAAGTTGTACTACTTGATCATGCAAGCAATTCTTGCTGTTTCTATAAATATGGAATCAAATCTCGAATCATGGCATATTTTGAAGTTACAAAGCATTGCTGCTAGTTTGTATGCACTCCCACATAGCTTTTAGTGATAGTCACTTTTTTTTTTTTTTTTTTTTTGCAGTACGCGGGCCTCTCACTGTTGTGGCCTCTCCCATTGTGGAGCACGGGCTCTGGACGCACAGGCTCAGCGGCCATGGCTCACGGGCCCAGCCGCTCCGCGGCATGTGGGATCTTTCTGGACCTGGGCACGAACCCGTGTCCCCTGCATCGGCAGGCGGACTCTCAACCACTGCGCCACCAGGGAAGCCCAGTGATAGCCACCTTTAAAAGACCATTTAATATTTAAATTATCATGACCACAAATTTGAGGCAGTTTTTAGCTGAAGATTTTGAGGTCATGTGAGAAATCAAAATGATTCTGTAGGGGAGATAAGGCTTCCTTTCAGCAGAATGGTGAGAAGAGTGCAGAGGTCATCAACAGAAATAAAGAGAAAAGAATGGTTCTTAATGTTCTCACAATAGCCCCAAAGATTATGGGAGGAAAACCCTGGCCTAGCAAATTACAGTGTTTAGCTCTAGGTTGAGATATAATATTTTGTAAAATTTTCCATATGGCAGAATTTGTTTATAGTTATCCTCATGGTCCAACTGCAATATTTCTTAGATCACAAGTCTTTTTGTAATTAGTTTGCAAAACTCCAGGCAGTATATGTGGCCTCTATATTGCAGAAAGCTGAGTTTCCTGGGAATGAGTTACCAAGGGAATGCCCTTGGAGTTGTTTCTCCAATAGTGAATGTGTGGAAACACACTGATTCTTTCACTTCTGCCCAATGGCTCCATCACAATGCAACTACCTAGGGTTGAGTGGAATATTGAATCAGACCAGAAGTGTTGGTTTGCTTAGTCAGTTTCTAACCAATTAAATCAGCTGGCCATAGGTCGAATAAGGATTGGTTGTTTGAAATCTCTTCTAGGAAACCTGCTAGGTGTCAGATGTTTTCCATATATTTAATGACCACTTTATAGATAGGAATGGAGGCAAGACATTGGCCAGACTGAATTCATTGTAGCAGTGAATATGTTTGTGATGAGATCAATAAGATACTTTTGTTATTTACCATTGACTAAAGCTTAGCTCCCTTAGTTAATAGTGCTTTATTGATTTTATGATTATTTTTGAAAGAGTATGTTTTTAATATCAGTATTTAATATATTTCCACAAAATGCAAAGTTCACCCTGAGAAGAAATTTTACCATGTTTGAATGTTAGCTAAAACTAACACAAATCAAGTATCCCTGTACTAAGAAAATAACTCCTGGACGGAGGGGAAGCTTTGCACTTCAGCCAGTAAATCTTGCTTCCTAAGCTATAGTGTGCATAAGGCTTTCCCACACATCTCCGTTGCTACGGAAACCTCTTTCAGTGTCTGGGCTCTAAACAGCTGACTCATTTCAAAGTCTGGCTCTCAAACCTCTCAGCTCACAGCTTAGCGAGACAAATGGAAACAAAGAAAAACAAAGAAACAATGAAATATCAATATATACCAGTCCATTTAAAAAGTTAGTAAATTATGTGTCTTGACATATAAGGAAAAGGCAAGGTAATGCAAATCCTCAGTTGCTACAGACTGTGCTAAAGATATCCCAGAAACGTTTACAGCCCACAGCCTATAAAAAGGGCTTTCTATCCTTTGGACTTAGTGACACACAATAAAACTGAAGCTTAAAGAGAGATCCTCCCTTATATCAAAGCAGTCCAACCAGATACATATGAAAATACAAGCAAAGAGCATGATCAGCAAAGCAGTTAGCATGGGGTGGGAGGGCAGGGAGAGAAGGGAGAGGGCAGAGGTAACTTAGAAAACCCCAGAGTAATCTTAGGAACTGTCCAAGCAAAGCTTGAAGGTCTATCTACCAAGATTGTCCTCAAGGAAACTTCCTGCTTTGGTCTCTGTCTTTGGCCCTATTAAGTCAACATATTCAAGGAATACACAGAGGCATGTTTATTAAATGCGCAGATGCCACAAATCTAGGGAGCTGGATTTTAGGCCAGAAGACCTCTTGACATTCCTTTGGTATCTCAGACTAACGAGGGAATAAATGTCCCAGCACTCTCATTGGTGTCAACTGGCCCAGAATATATGGTGGGATTTTGTATATTTTTTACATTTACAACTAGTAATTGTCACAAGTAATAATGGAACGTTTTAAGGAGTCTGAACGCCTTTTAAAAGTGATTTAGTTTTATAAATTGAGAATCAACTTTAGTTTGGTAGTGAGAAACTTATCTTTGAAAACCCAGTATGGTAGGGATTAGGAAAAAATGCTGCCATTTGGACATGCCCTCACATTCTAGTGTGGGAAGAATTGCTTAGCTTCTATGAGATTATTTATATTGCCTCTATTATATTGTGCCTCTGAAAGTACTGATCATAATATAGCTCAAGTGAGGACTTCCCTGGTGGCGCAGTGGTTAAGAATCCACCTGCCAATGCAGGGGACACAGGTTTGAGCCTGGGTCCGCAAAGACCCCTTATGCCGAGGAACGACTAAGCCCGTGAGCCACAACTACTGAAGCCCGTGCGCCTAGAGCCCGTGCTCCACAACAAGAGAAGCCCCCGCTCGCCGCAACTAGAGAAAGCCCGTGTGCAGCAATGAAGACCCAATGCAGCCAAAAATAAAATATGAATAAATAAATTAATTTAAAAAAAGAATTAGAAAAACAACTCAAGTGAATATTTAAGCATCTCCTTGTTTTATTTACCAATACAAATTATTACTGTGGGAAAGTGCAAATCAATAATACATACCATTAAAATACTATCTTGGTGAAAAGATGTGGAAAGAACCATTAATCAATGCATATTTAGTCTGCAAAATATCTCAAGCATTGCTCCCAAATAGGCAGAGTGTGGAAAGCAGTAAGCAAGGCTTGTATTAATACTTTAATAAAAGTTATGACTCTTGAGAAGTCATTTTGTGTGTGTCCAGACACATGCAGGATGATTGGCATGTCCAGTTTATTCTGGTACTTTCTACTCAATTCATTCAATGCATTGCAGTTAAATTAATGGATTCAGTCGATGAGCCTTGAAAGTCTAACTAGGCTGGTAAATCAAGGGAATGCTGTTGAACCAATATGTCTGGAATTCAAAAAAAAACAAACACGGAGGTAGGCAGAATCAAATATGTTCACATTCTAAACCCTAGAATCTGTGAATATGTTAATTTACATAGCAAAAGGGAGGTTAAATTAAGGAAATGCGATGGGGAGAGTAAGGTGAAATACCCAGGTGGGTCCAATGTAATCAATCTTATGAAAGGAAGGTAGTAGAATTAGGGTCACAGAGAGAGAGGGGCTGTGACGGTGGAAGCAGAGGTTGGAATGATGCTCTGAAGATTGATGAAGGGACTTTGAGGCAAGGAACGCCAGCATTCTCTGAAACCTGGAAAAGGCAAGGAGATATAGTCTCCCCTGGAGTCTCTAGAAGGAATGCAGCCCTACCAATACCTTTTTCACTGAGTCATGCACACTTCAGACTTCTGCCTCTCAGAATTTTAAGATAATAAATTCGCCTTGTTTTAAGCTTCTCTGCTTGTAGCAATTTGTTACAGCAGCTATAGTAACTAATACTGATACTCACTAAATTAGGTAAAGAGTTTATAGCTTTAGAAACAAAAGGGAGAAACATGGACTAGATGATAGGATAGGTAAGTGGTGTCACACCTGGTGGAAATATACACAAATATGAATGGAGCAATGTTAACATGGCTAGAGAATGCCTTCACATGCTAGCTGGCTTTGTGCTTAACCTTGGCCATTTCATCAGTTTCTCTGAAGACATAGAAGGCAAATGGCCTGGATGAATCTCAAGGGAATTATTCTGAATGAAACCAGCTGATCTCAAAAGGTTACACGCTGTATGATTGCATTTATATACTTTTCATTTTTTGTTGTGATGAAATTCACATAACATAAAATTAACCATTTTAAAGCATACATTTCAGCAGCATTTAGGACATCCACAATGTTGTGCAACCACCACTTATATCAAGTTCCAATCATTTTCATCATCCCAAAAGGAAACACTGTACCCATTAAGTAGTCATTCCCCACTCAACCTTCTCCCAGCCCCTGACAAAACCAATCTGCTTTCTGTCTCTATAGATTGACCAATTCTGGATATTTCATACACATGGGATCATGCAACATGTGACATTTTGTATCTGGTTTCTTTCACTCAGCATATTTTCAAGGCCCATCCACATCATAGCATGTATCAGTACTTCATTCCTTTTTATGGCTTAATTATGTCCCATTGTATGGACACACCACAATTGTTTATTCACTCATCCACTGATGGACAATTCAGTTGTTCCCACTTTTTGGCTATTGTGAATAGTAAGGCTGAGAGCATTTATGCACACGTTTTTGTTTGAATGTTTTCAAATCTTTGGGTATATACCCAGGAGTGGACTTGCTGTGTCATATTGTCACTTCACAGATACTGAGAATTAGAACTTCAACATATCTTTTTTTTGGGGGGGGGGGCACAGTTCAACCCATAACAATCTTCCCTTTGCATCCTCCCAAATTCATGTACTTCCCACATACAAAATACATTAATCCCATCCCAACATCCCCCAAAGTCTTAACCCATTCCAGCATCAACTTTAAGTCCAAAATACCATCTAAGTATAATCAACTAAAGTCTCAAATCGTATCATATACCTCATTTAAATAAGTTACAGGTGAGACTATGAGTATGGTCCATCTTGGGGCATAGTTCTTCTCCATCTATAGACCCGTGAAAACTGGAAAAGAAATTATCTGCTTCAAAGACACAATTATAGAACAGGCTTAAGATAGACATCCTAGGGATTTCCCTGGCGGTGCAGTGGTTCAGCGCTTCCACTGCAAGTGGTCCGGGCTCAATCCCTGGTTGGGGACTAAGATCCTGCATGCTGTGCGGCGCGGCCAAAAAATAAATAAATTTTATATATATATATATATATATAAAGATAGACGTCCTATTCTAAAAGGGAGGGATTGGAAGAAGAAAAAAAAGGTGTCATTAATCTAAAGTAAGTTCACAACACAGCAGGGCAAGTTTCACTAGGTTCCAGGACCTAAGAATGCTCTGCCCTCGTAGCCCTGGGCAGCAGCCCTACCCTCTGGAAACAAGGAGGTGGCCACTCTGCCCCCTTGGCCTGTGCTCTTTCTGGCCTTTGCATCCATGGCTCTGCCCTTAGAGTCATGCTTCCTTCACTTTGTCCCACCTCTGTCCCTTTCAATCTAGGCTAGAAATGCCATGTTGGTATACTTCTCAAAAACCTTTTCTGTCTTCCATGAATGTCAAGGGAATTCACCCCATTTGACATGGGGTTTCTCCCAGATCCTTCCAGGATCACCACATTCCTATTGCTGAGATGGTTGATTGGATCCACAAAGCACGTACCTAATCAATTTAGCCAACAGTTGTTCAGCCGCACCCTTGGCCTTGTTTCCAGATCATGATATCTAGATAGACTGAGAATTTTCCAAATCATCAAGTGCTAGTTGCTTTTGGCTTAATAATTTATTCCTTAATTTATATCTTTACTCTCGCATTTTAATATAAGCAGTAAGAAGAAATCAGGCTGTATCTTTCACACTTCGAAAATTTTCTCAGCTGAATATTCAGGTTTATAGTTTATAAGTTCTACATTTCACCCAACAAAAAAACACAATTCAAACAAATTTTCTGCCACTTTATAACGTGGATTGCTTTTCCTTCAGTGCTCAATAATGCATTCATCATTCCCTTTTCAGGCCTCACCAGAAGTGCTTTAGTGTTCATATTTTTACCATCCTCTCTTAAAGGCAATCTAAGCTTTTTTAAAAAATCAACACTTAGGAATTCTTCCAAGCTCTACCCATTATCCAATTCCAAATCTGCTTCTATATTTTAGATATTTGTTACAGTAGCACCGCACTTCCTGGTACCAAAATCTGTATTCGTTTTCTTGGGCTGCCAAAACAAAGTACTACAAACTGGATAGCTAAAAACAACAGAACTTTATTGTCTCACAGTTCTTTGGTTTAAATGCTTTGGTTTAAAAGAGTATGAAACTTTGGAAAAATATATAGCAACCAGACATCTAGATATATAACTCAGAATAATTAGGCAGAGATTTATAAGATTCTGATTTCATACTAATTACGTCTCCTGACAATTACGTTTTAGGTTCTAAGTAGCTAAGTAGCAATTGCTTATAGTTTGAAATGCATATATTAAATGCAAATATCTATTCCAGTAGCAACAACTTTAGCCCAAATTGAGCAATTTAACTGGCTTGGCCATGGTAATGGTTAAACCAGTCATTCATGGAGATAAAGTATGTGCTAATTAGGTTTGCAGATGACATTAACTAGTGAATTTGCTAGTACATTTAAATTGGGATTTAAATTCAAAGTGACTTGAATACTTAGAGAAATGGTCTTTCAGAAATAGAAATTCAATAGATGTAAGTGCATGATCCGGCATAGTTGGCTAGAATGAGTAGCTGACTCTTAGCTACCTCCCTACTTCCTGCCTCCAATCCATTCTATCCCTCAAGATTGTCCTTCCTCAAACATAGCTCAGATCATGTCAGCATACTTCTCAAAAATTATCAAGGCTCCCCATTGCTCAACACATTAGTTACCAACTCCTCACTCTAGCACTTAAGGCCTCAATATTTTTTTCAAATATCATCAAGGTTCCCAGATATTTGGAAATTAAACAACACATTTTTACTAACACATGCTTCAAAAGAAATTATTGAAGGAAATTAGAAAATATTTTGAACTGAATGAAAATCTAAATACACCATATCACAATTTTTGGGACTTGGCTAAAGAAGAGCTAAGTGGGAAATTTATGTCATTAAATGCTTATATTAGAAAGGAAGAAAAGACTCAACTTGATAATATCAGCTCCTACCGTGAGAAATGATAAAACTAAATTAAACCCAAGGCAAGAAGAATGATAGTAATAATATAGATAAGAGGAGAAACCAATGAAATTGAAATTAGAAAAACAATAAATAATATCAATGGAACAAAAACTGTTCCTTCGAAAATATCAAAGAAGCTGAAATATCTGAGAATTTTTTAAAAAGACTGTTATAAAACAATGGTTTTGGACACTGTCTTGGTCAGCTTAGGCTCCTATAAAAAGATACCATAAACTGAGTGACTTATTAACAACAGAACTTTATATCTCATAGTTCTGAAGGCTAGAAGGGTGAGATCATGGTGCCAGCATGGTTGGGTTCTGGTGAAAGCTCTCTTCCAGGTTGCAGACTGTTAACTACTCAGTATCCTTACATGGCAGAAAGAGAACTAGCTAGCTTTCTGGACTCTTATAAGGGCACCAATCCCATTCATGAGGGCTCCACCTTCACGGCCTAATTACCTCCCAAAGACCTCACCTCCAAACACATAGGATTGGGGGGAGACACAGCTATTCAGCCCATTGCAGACATAGTTTAAAGTATATGAAACTGTGCATATAGAGAAAATGACAGATAATATAGGAGTTTGCAGAAAGGGCAAAAATGACAGGATACTTATAATCATATAAACAAAAAATGTCTTATAGTAGTAATTTATAATTGTTTAAAAGTGTAGAATAGTGATCAAATTATTTAGATCTAGAGCAAATGCATATAAAGGAAACAAGGTGATAATGTGGGAAAATTAGGAACAGTTTTAATTTTCAAGAGGAAAATGCTAGCCAATTTATTAAGTGATATTGGTAAAAAAAAATAGTATTGGCAGAGTTACTGGCGCTTATTAATTCACTTGTATCTTTATTATTATTTTTTTCTTAAATTGAAGTATAGTTTCACTTGCATCCTTTTTTTGGAGAATGTGAACCTATGTTGTAAAAATGGAAAAATAAAAGTATTGTAAGATTATTCCATTGCAAAGAAATAAATAATGTGTATATATTTTACAACTGAAAAATCCATAGAAACACATTTGGATCAAAATCATTTGGTAAAACTCAGGGATTGATTAGTTCCAGAAAGTTGGCCATGGTCTAATAAAGAGAAATTGTTCACATGAAGAAAGCGGCTATGTGGTTGTTCTAATAAAAAGAAAGAAAGAGAAAAAGAAAGAAAAGTAAAGAACAAGGAACAAACAATACAGTGATGAGAATATCCTAAGGTATAAATAATATTGAATCACATCCATAAGCATTAATGGCTCTGTTAGGGCAGTGTGTGAATGAAACCATTAAAATAGTGGAATTGTTGAGTGTAGAAAATGAGTATGTGAAATACAGCTAACAACAAAGCACATAACGTATACAGTAGAGAACACTGTCAAAATGATCAATTATAGCACTTTTTACATGATATTTACTTTGTGAAAGATAACCATGTGTTGAGAAACTGTGTGTTGATAATAGTCTATGAAAGAAAATGATGAACATTCTAATGAAAATGTTGCGTCAGTCATAAGAAAATAAAAGTTCATTTTCAGGCACAACTTGGAATTAATGCAGTAATGACGGAAGAACGTATTTTTAAAATAACATGATTTATTTATTATGCGCTCTGAGAAGAGACATATAAACAACACTCATAGTAATGAACGTGATCATTATAATTCCTTCTCCCCAAATTGCCTGTGTGCTGTCCTTCGTATGAATGTTGGATCTAATCATATCATGGAGAATATGATTTAGATGTAAATATACTTTTTCTGGAGAGAGGGCTTTAAAAAGGAGATGGATTCTTATCTGTGCAGCACTGTCTTTGAAAGTATGAGGGAAGTTGGATGGCTACACATAGCTTACTAATTGGATTGCATTTCTTTTTCTTTCTAGTCAGACAAGCAGTAGGCATGCCAGAAGCTGGGTAGAATCCAGCAAGAGGTTGATCAATTTTTTGCAAACAAACCATTTAGAGGATGTGTATTTATTTCTGGCAGTCAAAATCACATTTTAAAATATTTATAAAGGTAATTCATATGTGTTTCCAAAATGTTTGGAAAATTTTAAAACCGTGAATAAGAAAATAAAGAAATCAATTATATATCCACTAGCAGAGAAATACATTGTTGACATTTTCTGTATATTCTCCTAGCTGTATGTAAGTATGTCTATATTAACATAAATGTGTCCCATAGTCTTTCAATCCTGGTTTTAATTTGCATTATAGGACTTCTGCTTCTGGCCATAATGGAGTAAGAGGAACTGAACCTGATATACCTAAAAATCCAGATGAAATATATGAAACAAGTTTTAACTGATTGGACATCAGGCCATGAAGGACACTGATCTCTAAGAAATGGAAAGCAAATGAGTAAACTCCTACGATATCCCAGTTTACTGCCTGGGAAGATAATGCAGGCCAATCCTCAATCCCAGACAGAATCTGGTGGCAACATAGACCGGCAGTCAGAGCCACAGGACACCCGCCCTCTAGTGTCCCAAGAGCTCAGAATCCGTGGGAGGCAGCCTGAGCTGGGGACAACACCTGGATCATTTTTCAGTGCACGTTCACACCCAGCCCTTTTGCTGCAGAGTCTCTGAGGTGATTAGTCCCAGGGATCGCCCCTCCAATTGCCCCCTCCTTGTGGCTGCGCACTGCCTTCCACTCTTCATTGGTGCCCCTGGCCTGTCTCACCTGGCAGACGTCGGTCACCACCCCACTCACTCACATAGCCCAGCTGCTACGGAGGGGTCCACTGCGCACAGGGGCACATCCCAGCCTCCAGCAGGCATCAAGACAGCTCCCAGCGCGGGGACACTGGCAAGGGAGCACTGGACCACTAGAGGTGTCAAGAAATGTAGCTCACCCAAATGATGCAGGGGAGCAGCTGTGCTCTTCCTGACAGGACACAGGGGCGACTCTAAGGCAGCGGGTGGTGTCTGGCATGTGGCTGGTCCACTCCTCCAATGACCTACCCACTCAGACCACACTGGGACTTCCAGCTGGTCATGAGGATGCCGAGATTCCCCAGCCTATTCTTGTAAGGCGTCCAGTACCACCCGCCCAGGTTCCCCACCATCTCTCCTTCTGGGCCCTGAACTCTGGGCTCAGAGAGCCCTGACCGCCAGCCTGCCTGGGGCTCTCTGGACTCGGTTTTGTACGTGCTCTCTCGTGGGCCCTGGCGATCGCTCTCGCCAGGATGCTCTCAGTGACCCTCACTCACTGAGACTATCCTTCCCTGGCTCCTGGTCATTCTGGCCAAATCCTTGCTTCTCAAAGTAAAGGAGAAAGGTCCTGCTGACATTTCAGAACTTTAAGTCATGCCCAGAGGAATCCCTTCTCTCAGGACATCACTGCATAAATCCAGCTTCATATGGGTGAGGGATTAAGTTAATTTTCTGTTTAACTTAATGAGAAAATGGGAGACATACTAAAATAACGTGGACACAGTATTTGGGGCTGTTCCACTGGGAGCAGGGTCCAGTCTTCAGAGAAGAGGAAGTGATAAGCCGGCCAGCAGGCCAGGATCCAGAGCTGGACAGGAGGGCACGTGAAGGAAGACCAGTGGAAGGGTGCATAGTGCAGGAAAGTGCCAGGCCCGGACAGAATTGCCAGGAAGCCCTGGGACCCGGGCAGGAGGCCCAGAGGTAAATAAAGCCCACAGACAATCCCCAAGGCCAGTTTCTCACCGTCTCCTTCCTTCCTTAGGCCTGCTTTTAGCACACTGGACACAGGGCCCTTCTTTTTGTTGCCACGATGCAGTACTGGGGAGGGAAACGAACTAAGAGACAAAAGGTCGGCCTCAGGCTGGGACTAGTGGGGACAGCCTGGACCTCGATGAATTCAGACCAGGGATCCAGTCCCAGCTCTGTCACTTACTGGACATGTGATACTGGGTCCATGGCTAAGTGGCCAATATGAGCCTTAGTTTCTTCATTTGTGAAGTGGGTCTAATAAGCCCTGACTTGTGGGACTTCTGGAATGTACAGCATATAATGTAAGTCAAGCACATGGCCTGGCATTTAACGCATCTTTAATAATAGCAGTAATTCTAATATGATTTTGACCCCAGACTCTATCAGTCTCTCCTGGGATTGTGTGTGTGTGTGTGTGTGTGTGTGTGTGTGTGTGTGTGTGTGCGCTCCATGGCATCTCAGAGAACACGTAGCACTCTAGGACATAAAACAAGGGAGCCCCAAATGCTGCTTTGTAAATAAAACTCAGTACATTTTCCCTGTTAGTGGATATAATCTTTAATTTGGATATTGGGAGGTCTTCCCCAGTTGAATGCAACTCAAAGCTTCCGGAATTTGAGTCAAGGACTAACTCCTTTCCCCCCTCTCAGCTGCTTTTCCATCCAAACAACTATTTTCATTCATCTCACCCCCACCAAAACTCTAGCCCTTGCTTAGAGTTGGCCAAATTGCACTCAAGATAACTTAATTAAAATGTCCTCTCAGTGGCATGGGCTCTGGCTCTCCCAGGCTAGGGAAAAAGTGCCAGCCTCTGGGCACCACCTCAAAGAAATATCAGCCTTTTCTCAGGAAATCCTTGCAGATGATGTGTATAGAACACCAAGTCTGTGCACTGTTCAGTGGCGTGGGGACAGAAGGGCAGGACACCTGCTCCAGGTGGAGACTGGGCTATGCTTCTCCACGATCCCAGAGAAACTGCCAGGACCAGTTTTCCATTCTAGGCTTTTCTCTCACCTCTAACACCCAGCTATAAGCATAAATGAGCTAGTGAGCCAGGACTCTCATTTATTAAGATTTAATTTCTCACACCTTGTTTAATTAGTCAAGTACATCGAGGTGTATAACTTTAATCTTACAAAACAACAGACTAAATGGGATACAGGATTCTTAGGATAACCATCTTTTACATTTTTTTCTTCTATTTCTTGCTCCCATCTATTTTATTCCTGGGCCCTTGCGTGTTTCTAAGGAAATTCCTATTCCAATGCCATGTTATCCTGTTCCAGATCACAAAATATGATGAAAGATTTCCCAATTTGTGTTACAGACTAGCAAAATTCTTGTTCTAAAGCCTGACAAACAGCAGTAAATATGTGACCAATGTTATCACGAACCTAGACTCTAAAGCTAAAAACCTTTAGGAAAAAAAAAGATAAAATCTGCAATTCAGCCCTCCACTATTTAGAACCTTGACCTCAAACACAGAGTGGAGAATCTTCCTCTGACTTCACTCAGGGCAGGAGAGGCTGCTGGGCATGACACTGCAGCTGCCACTGGCCATGGCGGAAGTATTAGCCCCCGCGGCAGCTCTGGCCTGAGCTCTCTCTTTCTCATCTCTCAAAGCTTCCTCATACCAGCGTGAGAATGCAGTGGGGTCAGTCTCATTGATCTTGGCAAAAAACTCCAGGACTTTCGTCTTGCTGCTTTCAGCGTGGGCCCTTGGACCCCACAGGAATTCGCAGTGTGGGCGATCACTGTCGGGCACCTGGCGGTACTCCAGGAACTTCTCCTCCACCAACTCTTTGGTGATGAGCTTCTTGGTCTCCCCGTAGACGAAATCCTCCTGCCCAGCATACATCCCAATAACACTCAGCACTTCCCAGATTTTCTCCTCAGGGCCGCGGTTGCCCTGCATGAAGATCACACCCAGGATAAGTACAGGAGGCCGGCCTTGGGCACGCGCTGGTCAGCACTCAGCATCCCGTCGTAGGTGAGGTCTAGTGTCTTCACGAGCACATAGGAGTGGCTGGTGGGGTCCACTTCCTTCACTTCAATGCCAAAGACAACCTCCATGCACTCACAGGCTTTGCTGAAGATCACAGGGAAGTGGTCCTTGTGCTCTTTGATGACATTCCTCAGCATTTCTACCTTTGTGATGGGCTCCTGTTTTACATACTTGACACTTAAGAACTGCACCAGTTTGGCCACCTTCTTGTTTAGCACGTCACAGAGCAAGAACCCGGGAGCCTGGGGGGTGCTCACACCCTCTGCTTGCCTGCTGCAGCCCTCATTTGACGTGCTCAGTGGAATGGCTGCGACGGCCATGGAGGAGCGGGCTCTCTGTGACCTCCGGGGACACACTCCGCGTCCCAGCAGCAGGCACAGCCTCTGCGGTGCCCTGGGTCAAAGGACAGAGCGAGGAGGCACTGGCCCCTCCTCCTCAGCTACAGGGACCTGTGCGCCCACCAGGCCCTGAGCCTCTTTTCCGGCCTGAAGGCCTACTTCAAGCACGTCGCACTGACTCTTCCGACTGTGAAGCATGATGACCCGTGCTGGGGCAGCAGGCAGGGGTGTGGGCAGGGCGTGGTGATGGCGGCCAATTGGTCTGAGGGAGAGAGGAAGAGTGTGGGAAACTCGACCCTGTCAGCTCTGACCAAGGCCATCTTAATAGGTCTTCCCTTAGACAGTGCTCTGGGGGGTCCGCTGTCTTCCTGACTGGTCTGTGCCCTAAGGACCAGTGGGAGGACCTGTGAAACTCCTCAGGGTGACACCAGCCCGCTCAGCCTGCAGATTCCAGGTAAGACAGCAGGCTGTGTGAGCTCAGGCACTGTGGTGTCCCCTCTGCTCTGGTGTGGGGGGGCCCACTGGTCGACATTCAGGGTCCTCACCTTGACTGACTCCCGGCCCTTCCTGGGCTTCCTCCGCTCTGCTCACCCGAGGATACTTGCCTCAGACCAAGATCCTTGCTCCCGGGGTTACTTGAGTCCCTGTAAGAGGAACTGAGGGCCACCTCAGGCCGCAGACCGCAATCAAAATCCTGCCCCCAGTCCCCAGCGCTGACGGGAGGGGGAAGGCCGGCCTTTGGGTTGCTCGCACCGTCCTGGGGTGGATGGTCCCATCAGTGCCCACTCGGAGTCCTCGGCTTTCTCCTGGCCAGGCAGGCCTGCACCCCACCCCTCTGCTGCTCTGAGGCAGAACTCGCAGAACAAGAGCTCACTCTCCCGAGACCAAGAGGAGGGCATCGCATCTGGCCACACCTGCCCAGGGCCTACCTGGGGTGACAGTAAGGGCTGGATGAACTCCACGGACCCTGCTCTCCTGGAATAGACGGATCATCACGGTCCCTATCTTAAGGCCTGGGACACCCCCTCTGTTGACCCGAGGTCACCCTCCTTAAACCAAGGCCTCACTTCCCTGAGATAGCGGAGGAGGAAGCGAAGGGGCGCCACACTCAACCACCACTCCCTGTGTCCTCTCATGGCCGACAGCAGGGGCAGAGAGGCGCCGGGCCCCATCTGTGCTTCAGCAGGGGGTCCGCCCCGCCCTCCACCTTCCACTTCACTCCTGGCACAGCCTGAGAGTCATCCCTCTGGCGCACTGAGGCTCCGCGAGACCAGCAGGTGGGAGTGGGTCCTTCCCCCTCAGCTGACCCGATATGTGTAATACTTGATATTTCTGATATTTGTAATTCTGTCTTCTGTCTGTCTTGGTTAGCCTAACTAGAAGCTTATTAATTTTATTGATCTTTCCAAAGAACCGACTTTGGGTTTCCTTGATTTTCTCTATTGTTTTCCTGTTTTCAATTTCACTGATTTTTTACTCTATTTTTCTTTCTTTACAATTTTGTTAAACACATTTTCATTTAGATTAAAAAATATATTTTCAATCTCTCTTTGGGGTTTTTCATTAACCTACAAATTATACAGAAGTATGTTATTTCATTTCCAAATATTTCGGGGGTACTCTAACTACCTTCTTGTTACTGATTTTCAGTTTAATTCCATTGTGGTTTGTGAACAAACTTTGTATAATTTCTATTCTTTTAGGTATGTTTAATGGCTTTGAATTTGTCCTATCTTGATAAATGCTTTATGTCACTTGAGAGTAATATGTACTCTATTGTTGGATGGAGTATTTTATAAATGTCAAGTAGATCAAGTTGACTGATAGTGCTGTTCAGGTCACCTACTGATTTTCTGCGTGTTTGATCTATCAATTACCGACAGAGTGGTATTGAAGTCTTCAAATGTAACAGAGGATTTGTCTATTCCTCCTTTCATCTCTATCAGATTTTGCTTCACATATTCTGACACTTTGTTTTTAGTTGCATATGCATTTAACATTTCTATATCTTCTTGGAGAACTGACTTCTTTTTCATTATGTTGTGCCCCTCTGAATCCCTGATGATTTCCCTTGTCCTAAAGTCTGCTTCTGTGAAATTAATATAGCTACAACGGCTTTCTTTTGATTATTGTTAATGTGGAATATTTTTTCCATAGCTTTACTTTTAGCCTATCTGAATCTTTATATTTAAAATGAATTCCTTCATCCATTAGACAAAATGTGATTAGATATTGTATTCTATCACCTTGACTACCTGTGTCTTTTTTTTTTTAACATCTTTATTGGAGTATAATTGCTTTACAATGGTGTGTTAGTTTCTGCTTTATAACAAAGTGAATCAGTTATACATATACATATGTTCCCACACCTCTTCCCTCTTGCATCTCCCTCCCTCCCACCCTCCCTATCCCACCCCTCTAGGTGGTCACAAAGCACAGAGCTGATCTCCGTGTGCTATGCAGCTGCTTCCCACTAGCTATCTGTTTTACGTTTGGTAGTGTATATATGTCCATGCAACTCTCTCGATTTGTCACAGCTTACCCTTCCCCATCCCAGTATCCTCAAGTCCATTCTCTAGTAGGTCTCTGTCTTTATTCCCTTCTTGCCCCTAGGTTCTTCATGACTTTTTTTCTTAGATTCCATATATATGTGTTAGCATACGGTATTTGTTTTTCTCTTTCTGACTTACCTCACTCTGTATGACAGACTCTAGGTCCATCCACCTCACTACAAATAACTCAATTTCATTTCTTTTTATGGGTGAGTAATATTCCATTGCATATATTGCCACATCTTCTTTATCCATTCATCTGTTGATGGCCACTTAGGTTGCTTCCATGTCCTGGCTATGGTAAATAGAGCTGCAATGAACATTTTGGTACATGACTCTTTTTGAATTATGGTTTTCTCAGGGTATATGCCCAGTAGTGGGATTGCTGGGTCGTATGGTAGTTCTATTTTTAGTGTTTTAAGGAACCTCCATACTGTTCTCCATAGTGGCTGTACCAATTTACATTCCCACCAACAGGGCAAGAGGGTTCCCTTCTCTCCACACCCTCTCCAGCATTTATTGTTTGTAGATTTTTTGATGATGGCCATTCTGACTGGTGTGAGATGATATCTCATTGTAGTTTTGATTTGCATTTCTCTAATGATTAATGATGTTGAGCATTCTTTCATGTGTTTGTTTGCAGTCTGTGTATCTTCTTTGGAGAAATGTCGATTTAGGGCTTCTGCCTATTTTTGGATTGGGTTGTTTGTTTTTCTGATATTGAGCTGCATGAGCTGCTTGTAAATTTTGGAGATTAATCCTTTGTCAGTTGCTTCATTTGCAAATATTTTCTCCCATTCTGAGGGTTGTCTTTTGGTCTGGTTTATGGTTTCCTTTGCTGTGCAAAAGCTTTTAAGTTTCATTAGGTCCCATTTGTTTATTTTTGTGTTTATTTCCATTTCTCTAGGAGGTGGGTCAAAAAGGATCTTGCTGTGATTTATGTCATGGAGTGTTCTGCCTATGTTTTCCTCTAAGAGTTGGATAGTGTCTGACCTTACATTTTGGTCTTTAATCCATTTTGAGTTTATTTTTGTGTATGGTGTTAGGGAGTGTTCTACTTTCATACTTTTACATGTACCTGTCCAGTTATCACAGAACCACTTATTGAAGAGGCTGTCTTTTCTCCACTGTATATTCTTGCCTCCTTTATCAAAGATACGGTGACCATATGTGCGTGGGTTTATCTCTGGGCTTTCTATCCTGTTCCATTGCTCTATATTTCTGTTTTGGGCCAGTACCATACTGTCTTGATTACTGTAGCTTTGTAGTATAGTCTGAAGTCAGGGAGCCTGATTCCTCCAGCTCCATTTTTCGTTCTCAAGATTGATTTGGCTATTCGGGGTCTTTTGTGTTTCCATACAAATTGTGGGATTTTTTGTTCTAGTTCTGTGAAAAATGCCAGTGGTAGTTTGATAGGGATTGCATTGAATCTGTAGATTGCTTTGGGTAGTAGAGTCATTTTCACAATGTTGATTCTTCCAATCCAAGAACATGGTATATCTCTCCATCTGTTTGTGTCATCTTTAATTTCTTTCCTCAGTGTCTTATAGTTTTCTGCATACAGGTCTTTTGTCTCCTTAGGTAGGTTTATTCCTAGATATTTTATTCTTTTTGTTGCAGTGGTAAATGGGAGTGTTTTCTTAATTTCACTTTCGGATTTTTCATCATTAGTGTATAGGAATGCCAGAAATTTCTGTGCATTAATTTTGTATCCTGCTACTTTACCAAATTCATTGATTAGTTCTAGTAGTTTTCTGGTTGCATCTTTAGGATTCTCTATGTATAGTATCATGTCATCTACAAACAGTGACAGCTTTACTTCTTCTCTTCCGATTTGGATTCCTTTTATTTCTTTTTCTTCTCTGATTGCTGCGGCTAAAACTTCCAAAACTATGTTGAATAATAGTGGTGAGAGTGGGAAACCTTGTCTTGTTCCTGATCTTAGTGGAAATGGTTTCAGTTTTTCACCACTGAGGACGATGTTGGCTGTGGGTTTGTCATATATGGCCTTTATTATGCTGAGGAAAGTTCCCTCTATGCCTACTTTCTGCAGGGCTTTTATCATAAATGGGTGTTGAATTTTGTTGAAAGCTTTCTCTGCATCGATTGAGATGATCATTTGGTTTTTCTCCTTCAATTTCTTAATATGGTGTATCACATTGCTTGATTTGCATATATTGAAGAATCCTTGCATTCCTGGGATAAACCCCACTTGATCATGGTGTATGATCCTTTTAATGTGCTGTTGGATTCTGTTTGCTAGTATTTTGTTGAGGATTTTTGCATCTATGTTCATCAGTGATATTGGCCTGTAGTTGTCTTTGTGACATCTTCGTCTGGTTTTGGTATCAGAGTGATGGTGGCCTCGTGGAATGAGTTTGGGAGTGTTCCTCCCTCTGCTATATTTTGGAAGAGTTTGAGAAGGATAGGTGTTAGCTCTTCTCTAAATGTTTCATAGAATTTGCCTGTGAAGCCGTCTGGTCCTGGGCTTTTGTTTGTTGGAAGATTTTTAGTCACAGTTTCAATTTCAGTGCTTGTGATTGGTCTGTTCATATTTTCTATTTCTTCCTGCTTCAGTCTCGGCAGGTTGTGTATTTCTAAGAATTTGTCCATTTCTTCCAGATTGTCCATTTTATTGGCATAGAGTTGCTTGTAGTAATCTCTCATGATCCTTTGTATCTCTGCCGTGTCAGTTGTTACTTCTCCTTTTTCATTTCTAATTCAAATTGATTTGAGTCTTCTCCCTTTTGTTCTTCATGAGTCTGGCTAATGGTTTATCAATCTTGTTTATCTTCTCAAAGAACCAGCTTTTAGTTTTATTGATCTTTGCTATCATTTCCTTCATTTATTTCTGATCTGATCTTTATGATTTCTTTCCTTCTGCTAACTTTGGGGGTTTTTTTGTTCTTCTTTCTCTAATTGCTTTAGGTGTAAGGTTAGGTTGCTTATTTGAGATGTTTCTTGTTTCTTAAGGTAGGATTGTATTGCTATAAACTTACCTCTTAGAACTGGTTTTGCTGCATCCCATAGGTTTTGGGTCGTCGTGTTTTCATTGTCACCTTTTTCTAGGTAGTTTTTGATTTCCTCTTTGATTTATTCAGTGATCTCCTGGTTATTAAGTAGTGTACTGTTTAGCCTCAATGTGTTTGTATTTTTTACAGATTTTTTCCTGTAATTGATATCTAGTCTCATAGCACTGTTGTCGGAAAAGATACTTGATACAATTTCAATTTTCTTAAATTTATCAAGGCTTGATTTGTGACCCAAGCTATGTTCTATCCTGGAGAATGTTCCTTGAGCACTTGAGAAAAATGTCTATTCTGTCGTTTTTGGATGGAATGTCCTATAAATATCAATTAAGTCCACCTTGTTTAATGTATCATTTAAAGCTTGTGTTTCCTTATTTATTTTCATTTTGGATGATCTGTCCATGGGTGAAAGTGGGGTGTTAAAGTCCCCTACTATGAATGTGTTACTGTTGATTTCCCCTTTTATGGCTGCTAGTATTTGCCTTATGTATTGAGGGGCTCCTATGTTGGTTGCATAAATATTTACAATTGTTATATCTTCTTCTTGGATTGATCCCTTGATCATTATGTAGTGTCCTTCTTCGTCTCTTGTAACAGTCTTTATTTTAAAGTCTATTTTGTCTGATATGAGGATTGCTACTCCAGCTTTCTTTTGGTTTCCATTTGCATGGAATATCTTTTTCCATCCCCTCACTTTCAGTCTGTATGTGTCCCTAGGTCTGAAGTGGGTCTCTTGTAGACAGCATATATATGGGTCTTGTTTTTGTATCCATTCAGCCAGTCTGTGTCTTTTGGTGGGAGCATTTAATCCATTTACATTTAAGGTAATTATCAATATGTATGTTCCTATTACCATTTTCTTAATTGTTTTGGGTTTGTTATTATAGGTCTTTTCTTTCTCTTGTGTTTCTTGCCTAGAGAAGATCCTTTAGCATTTGTTGTAAAGCTGGTTTGGTGGTGCTGAACTCTCTCAGCTTTTGCTTGTCTGTAAAGGTTTTAATTTCTCCATCAAATCTGAATGAGATCCTTGCTGGGTAGAGTACTCTTGGTTGTAGGTTTTTCTCCTTCATCACTTTAAATATGTCTTGCCACTCCCTTCTGGCTTGCAGAGTTTCTGCTGAAAGATCAGCTGTTAACCTTATGGGGATTCCCTTGTGTGTTATTTGTTGTTTTTCCCTTGCTGCTTTTAATATGTTTTCTTTGTATTTAATTTTTTACATTTGATTAATATGTGTCTTGGCATGTTTCTCCTTGGATTTATCCTGTATAGGACTCTCTGTGCTTCCTGGACTTGATCAACTATTTCCTTTCTCATATTAGGGAAGTTTTCAACTATAATCTCTTCAAATATTTTCTCAGTCCCTTTCTGTTTCTCTTCTTCTTCTGGAACCCCTATAATTCGAATGTTGGTGCGTTTAATGTTGTCCCAGAGGTCTCTGAGACTGTCCTCAGTTCTTTTCATTCTTTTTTCTTTATTCTGCTCTGCAGTAGTTATTTCCATTATTTTGTCTTCCAGGTCACTTATCCGTTCTTCTGCCTCAGTTATTCTGCTATTGATCCCTTCTGGAGTATTTTTAATTTCATTTATTGTGTTGTTCATCGTTGCTTGTTTCATCTTTAGTTCTTCTAGGTCCTTGTTAAATGTTTCTTGCATTTTCTCTATTCTATTTCCAAGATTTTGGATCATCTTTATTATCATTATTCTGAATTCTTTTTCAGGTAGTCTGCCTATTTCCCCTTTATTTGTTAGGTCTAATGGGTTTTTATCTTGCTCCTTCATCTGCTGTGTGTTTTTCTGTCTTCTCATTTTGCTTATCTTACTGTGTTTGGGTTCTCCTTTTTGCAGGCTGCAGGTTCGTATTTCCCGTTGTTTTTGGTGTCTGCCCCCAGTGGCTAAAGTTGATTCAGTGGGTTGTGTAGGCTTCCTGGTGGAGGGGACTAGTGCCTGTGTTATGATGGATGAGGCTGGATCTTGTCTTTCTGGTGGGCAGGTCCACGTCTAGTGGTGTGTTTTGGGGTGTCTGTGGACTCATTATGATTTTAGGCAGCCTCTCTGCTAATGGGTGTGGTTGTGTTCCTGTCTTTCTAGTTGTTTGGCATAGGGTGTCCAGCACTGTAGCTTGCTGGTCATTGAGTGAAGCTGGGTGTTGGTGTTGAGATGGAGATCTCTGGGAGATTTTCGCTGTTTGATATTACGTGGAGCTGGGAGGTCTCTTGTGGACCAGTGTCCTGAAGTTGGCTCTCCCACCTCAGAGGCACAGCACTGACTCCTGGCTGCAGCTGCAAGAGCCTTTCATCCACACGGCTTCGCTCTGTTCAGTGGCCACCAACTGGATTCTTAGTTTCACTTAACTTCTTGGAAAACACATGTTGTTCACAAAGAGAACAGGAAGGCAGTGAGGAAATGTATCATTTCTTCTAACTGGGCTCCTGGCACCAGAATCCCCGCCTCACCCAGCAACTTCTCTTCACTTTTGAAGAACAATTTTGCTGGATACAGAATACTATGTTGATGGGTTTTTTTTTCTTTCAATACTTTAAAATATTTCACTTTTCACTCTTTCCTCCATAGTTTCTGATGAGATGTCCAGTGTAATTCTTGCATCTGTATATTCGTTTCCTAGAGCTGCCAAATTACCACAAACTGGGTGCCTTAAAATAAATTTACTCTTTCACAATTCTGGAGGCCTGAAGTTTGAAATCAAGGTGCTGGCAGGACTGCTCTCTTTCCCAAGGCTCTAGTGCAGAATGCTTCCTTGTTTATTCCATCTTCTGGTGGTTCCAGTCCTTGTTTTGCAGGACAGACATAATTACCATAACACAGTGCCCAGTAATGACTCAATAAATGTTAGTTCTTTCATTAGTATTTCTTTAAGGGTCTCTCTCCCTTTTTGGACTGAGTCTTCCAAAGCCATGTCTGGATGATGCACACAACACTTATGGGTGTTGTACCTAATGAGGACCCAATAAGCAGTTGTTAAAATGAATTATTCAAAAGGAGCTATGGCCAGTTCCCTAGTGGATCAACAGATTTGTGAATAGATGAGAATATGTGCTGAGCCAATTGTTTGTTCTTATCCAAACATATATCTGACTATAACTAAGCTTATGATTCTCTTAGGTTTCACAGCATTCTGTAGACATGGTATTATCTGAGGTATTCTGTGTCTCATCTTTTTCTTACAAAAATATTTGTCATTAGATTTAGGGCCCATCTAGATAACCCAGGATGATCTCATCTTCAGATTCTTCACTTAATTACATTTGCAAAGAACATTTTTTCAAAAAAAGTCACATTCACAGCTACTGGGGGTTAGGACTTATACATATCTTTTTGGGGACCACAATTCAACGTACTAAAACCTCTTTCTCTATAGATAAGATGTTTTACCCCTCATATTATCATTTACTTAGGTCTTCTTTAGTTTATATCTGCAGTAACTTTTAGTTTTTTGTGTATGGTTTTTCTACAACTTTGGTCAGATTTATCCCTATGTATTTCATATTTTCTGATGCTATTTTAAAATACACTCTTTTTCATTTTAGTTTGCAGTTGTTCATTGCTAATATGTAAAAATAAAATATTTTGTGTGTGTATAGAGTTTGTATACTGCAACCTTGCTAAATCCAAATATTAGTTTTTGAAGTTTTTTTTTAAGATTGATAGAGTATTCTACATACACTATTTTAGAGTCTGAATAAAGACATTTTTACATCTCCCTTTGTGATCTGGAGGCCTTTTTCCCCCTCATGTTGCACTTGACAGAACCTTCAGTATGAAGTTGAACAACTCTTCCCTGCTCTGGGAGTGCACATCAGTTTAGATGGTGGTTTCCTGAATGCAAACACCCAGAACAACTTTCAGCATGTGAATATTTGCCTCCTCACCATCTACACTGAAAAAACCTAAGCCTGGGTAATACACTTTCTGAGTTGAACATAACCCCTCAGATTTAAAACAAGAGTAGGATACTCAGTAGGTAGGGCAAGTTTAATTCACTAAAGTCTTGACAGAATGAAGGCAGTGATCTCAGGCTAGAAACAGAGAACTGAGAAGAGCTATGTGGACATTGTGAAAATGAGGAAGAATGGAGAAGTTACCTGGTGGTAGCCAAGAAGTGAATGATCTTCAAGGCATACAAGGGAAATTCGTAGGAAGGAACTGAGACGATTCACATATCCACTGAGACTTACATATTAAATGTAGTCACATTATGTTGGAGGGATTTTAGGTAAGACATCCAAAATAATAGGTCATGCATGGTGAAGGGTGGGAGAAAAAGAACAGAATGAACCACCGAATGTAGTGGCTGTGGTTAAAGTCTTGGAGGAAATACCCTCTCTGGCATGTCGGCTGTCAGGACTGATGGTGGGGAGATGAGGAAAAGTGGAAGGTCATTTTGGGAAGGGTCTTTAGAAGTGCTAAAAATAAATGCTCCCTTTATGCAATTAGAGCATGTTGTCTTCCAGGGTCTCCTTACACCCCCATCCCAAGGTATCAAGAGTGGTGCTTTTTAATGTCCAAGCCACTGCAGAGTTACTATCGCTGGGGAAATTCCTTGGTGACTAAAGAAAGTCCAAGGGCATGGTTCTTCATTGTCTTGGGGAGGGATATATAGGGAACTGACAAAAAGTGTTGAAACATTCAGAGAACTAAAACATTTGCTATTTGGCTCTGGTGAAATATATAATCAGTTTTAGCATGTACCTGAAAAGGTAGAATTAAAACATTCATGAATCATCATTCCAAAGTTGAGGATATGGGGAGGGGGAAGGGTAAGCTGTGACAAAGCGAGAGAGGGGCATGGACATATATACACTACCAAACATAAGGTAGATAGCTAGTGGGAAGCAGCCGCATAGCACAGGGAGATCAGCTCGGTGCTTTGTGACCGCCTGGAGGGGTGGGATAGGGAGGGTGGGAGGGAGGGAGACGCAAGAGGGAAGAGATATGGGAACATATGTATATGTATAACTGATTCACTTTGTTATAAAGCAGAAACTAACACACCATTGTAAAGCAATTATACTCCAATAAAGATGTAAAAAATACAAAACAAAACAAAAAAACACAAAGTTTTCATAAGTTTAAAAACTAAACACTCTATCCTACTGAATTGGGGAAGTCTTTAGTACTTCTTCAAATAATTTAAGATAAATAGTTTAACATAGTTATATCAAGCTAAGAAACATGCTTAACAGTGGGAACCATGTTAATTAAATAAAGCTTAGAAGAATTAAATCTATTTACTATAAAAATGATGCTCTCACCTTGTAATATTTTTAGACAATTGAGACATGCTTCAAATAGAAAATAAAAGTCACATACATTCCCTTTCCACTCACATCCTCAAAGTTTACCACTGTGAACAATTTCTGTACATCCTTCCAGAGGATTTTTATGTGCATACTAACATTTATGTGAAAAATTTTAAATTATGTTACCTTGTTGGACTCACTTTTCTGCACTTAACATTAGATCTTGGACATTTTTCCATGTTAATGTATACTTTCTATCACTTTATTTTCATTGACTGAATAATATGGATCCTTAGGATTTTTCCAGGTTCTTGTATTACAAACAATACGACAATAAACATCCTTCCATCTTAGTGTACTTACATGACAGTTTTTGTAGGATAAGTCTCATAAATGGAATTGCTCAATCAAAAATGTATGCACATAATTTTTTAAAATGTATGTACACTTTATAATTTGTTAGTTACTGTTATATTTTCCTATAAAATGGTGCCAATTTATATTCTCACAGTGTTCAAAAACACTTGTTTCTCTTACATTCTTGCCAACACATTTTAATCTTTGCCAATATGACTGAAGAAGTATTTAGAGTTTTAATTTGCCTTTTACAATTATTAGTAAAGATTGTTTTAAATGCATTTTGGACAGTTTTATTTCTTATTCTGTAAAGTATTTTTCATTTGCTTGCCTATTTTCTATTAGGTTGTTTGTTTCTTTTCTTTATGGACCTGCAGTTCTCAATATAACATCAACAATATGCAACATTTTTAGAGGACCTGACTACGTGCCAGGAATATTTTAAGCACTTTATATTTATTTTATTTATTCTTCACAAAAACCCAAAAGGAAAAGAGTACATTATCTGTGTTCATCTGACAACATAACTGAAGTACAGAATGGTGAAGTAACCTGCCCAAGGTCATATAGTAAGTCAGCGGTCCCCAACTTTTTGGCACCAGGGACTGGTTTCGTGGAAGACAATTTTTCCACGGATGGGCGGGGTTGGGGGGGATGGTTTAGGTGGTAATGCGAGAGATGGTTCAGGCAGTAATGCGAGTGATGGGGAGCGGCAGGTGACATTTCGCCTGCCGCTCACCTCCTGCTGTGAGGCCTGGTTCCTAACAGGCTTCGGACTGATAGTGGTCCATGCGCCTGGGGGTTGGGGACCCCTGTAGTAAGTGGCTGCATTGGAATTTGAGCCCTGGGAGTCTAACCCACAACTTACTCTCCTAATTGGAATTACATTGAATTTATAGATTAATTTGGCAAGAATTGATATCATCACTCTTTTGAGTCTTCCCCTGACCACTGTTCTCCATTTATTTAGATTTTTAAGATAACTTTCAATTAAAATTTTATGATTTTGTATATAATGGTCTTGCACAACTTTCACTGGATTATTTCTAGGTATCTAGTATTTTTGTTGCTAGTATAAATGACATTTAGACATTTCGATTGCATTTATAACTCTTCATTCCTAGTGTGTAGAAATAAAATGAATTTTTGTATACTGAAACCACTTTCAGCAGTGTAGCTGAATCCTTTCTTATTTACAGTGCTAGGAACTCTAGTGCAGTGCTGAATAAATAGGATGCTAGTCCATTTCTTAACAGCTAGACTCCCATGGATTCACAAGGAACGTAAGCATATTAAAGGCATGGCGAAGGCTTGCAGGTAATACATCTGCTACCAGTTATATAGCGTTACTAATGTTTCAGTTACTATTCTAAGTGCTTTATAAGTGTTAGTTCATTAAATCCACCTAAAATTCTGTGAGACAAGGACTAGTACTACCTTTATTCTGTTGTTGAGAAATCTAAGGCACAGGGAGAATATGTTACTTGTTCCATGTCACATGGCTAGTAAGGGATGGGGCCCACATGGTGTGGTTCTAGAGTCCATGCTTTTAACTACTATGCCAAACTGAAACTTTTATTCGAATACATTTACTTTAAATAGCAGATGGAACTGTAATGTCACTTGCCTATAATAAAATACAGTTAGTATGGGTTACATTTATTTTGAGGTTGCGAGAAAAATGCAACCATCTTAAATTATACCTATATGGAAATATAAAAAACGTCCCCACTAGGTAGTTAATATCTCCAACTTCCTTTGCCTTTATACTCTTGCAGACAATGTGGGCTGGGTTCTCCAATAAGGTGAGCAATTAAATACCAAATGGTCATATAAAGTAGAACAATGATCGAGGAATTGTGAGTAAATGGCTTAGCTGTGTGTAATAGTGAATACTGTATTTTTTTCTGAAGAGTTTGTAATCAAGACTTTTACATACGAAGTCTGATTAGTGTAAGAAGACTCACACTGGTGTTTCTAAAATTGGTGTGAGATCACTGGCAGATTTTTTTGTTCATGTATAATTACACTTGGATAGTATTTCTAAGGTAGAGAGGAACATTTTCCTATCCAGAGCCAGTCAGAAGCAAAATGTCAGTGCCCCTGGCACGGAATCATTCCATTTGATACCTCTGTAATGGAATGGTAAGTTAACAACAAACAATGTGAACTGGCTCATAGGAGCTCTGAGCCACATGATCCATTTTTTAAAAAATAAAACTGATGAGTGACAATGAGTGGGTAAAAATAATGCAAGTTTTGTTTTGATACATTTCCTCTGTAAACACAGATAAGATTTCTACGTGGGTGACATTTGCTGTCATGGTGGAGTGTAGCACTTCCCAAACTAATCTGATGCTAGTGTCATGAGAGATGGCAATGGGTGGTCTGTGCAAAAAGGAATTTGATAATCAAATTAATTTAGCCTGCCTAACCTACCCTACAACACGATCATACTTCTGCCCTGTGTGAGATTATTCAGGATGTTGATACTTACGGTTGTCTTGTATCAGCCTAATTTCAGACATCCTTCTCTTTTTTCATCAAACTCACAATAAATATACCTTAAGAAAAATGAGTGTGTTCTTTGTATGTTTCTTTATAAATTTATTTATTTATTATTTATTTTTGGCTGCATTGGGTCTTTGTTTCTGTGCGCCGCTTTCTCTAGTTGTGGTGAGCCGGGGCTACTCTTAGTTGCGGTGCGCGGGCTTCTCATTGCGGTGGCTTCTCTTGTTGCGGAGCTCAGGCATGCGGGCTTCAGTAGTTGTGGTTCACGGGCTCTAGAGCACAGGCTCTGTAGTTGTGGCGGATGGGTTTAGTAACTCCGCGACATGTGGGATCTTCCCGGACCAGGGCTCAAACCCGTGTCCCCTGCATTGGCAGGCGGATTCTTAACCACTGCACCACCAGGGAAACCCTGTTCTTTGTATTTGATTAAGATATTTTTTGCCCTAGCAGAAAAGACAAACATATAAACCAGCAGCAGTAAAAATACTGTGTGATAAGTGATCGACTAAAGTACATAACAATATAAATATATAACAGACAAAGGAAACTTAAGTTTTCTGGGGAATTTGGGAAGGTTTCATAGAGATGGCGGCCCTTAGGTTGAGAATAAAAAAGATGAATTGGAGTTTTCTAGGCAATCACGGGTCCTTGCAGATGTATGGTTTGGTTAAGCAAGGTGAGTAGAGACAGAATCAGATTTAGGAGGAGGGCAGACAGGCGGCTGCACAGGATGTCAATCTATTCTGGGCGCTAAAACATTAAAGTGTTAAATAGTAAATGAAACCAGTTAATTCATGCTTCTATCTACCAATCATTATATAACTGGCAAAACAGAAATCGGACAGCTTTTGACTGAAATATTCAGTACCTCAAGTAGAAATAAAAATACTCCTAGTGGTGCTGACTTCTCATGGTTGAACGGTTGTTGCAACACACACGTGCAAGTTGCAGGTTCCAACTACAGGCAGGTGGCACAACCAAACCCAAGACCAGTCAGAGGACAGTACCTAAATTCCGCAGCAAAGTATAGGACTAGTTATTTGGAATAAGAAATGTCATCTAGTAGCTACATTTTAAATGGTTCACCATGCTCCCAAGGGGTTGTCAGGATTTGGAAATTGTATGGAATAAATTAATGTCATAAATCCTTTACCTTAAACGTAAAGAAGCATCAAATTTTATTATTAGAAAATTCATATCTTTCCATCTTCACTTGAAAAAATGAGGCTGAAGAAGTATGTGTTTAAAGAATATCGCCTTGGGACTTCTCTGGTGGCGCAGTGGTTAAGAATCCGCCTGCCAATGCAGGGGACACGGGTTCGAGCCCTGGCCTGGGAAGATCCCACATGCCGTGAAGCAACTAAGCCCATAAGCCACAACTACTGAGCCTGTGCTCTAGAGCCTGTGAGCCATAACTACTGAGCCTGCGTGCCACAACTACTGAAGCCCATGCGCCTAGAGTCCGTGCTGCACAACAAGAGAAGCCACCGCAATGAGAAGCCCGTGCGCCGCAATGAAGAGTAGCCCTCGCTCGCCACAACTAGAGAAAGCCTGCGCGCAGCAATGAACCCAATGCAGCCAAAAAATAAATAAATAAATTTAAAAGAAAAAGAATATCGCCTTGATTGGGTGCCAAATTAGTAGCCATCTGGGGAGTACCACTTTTTATCATTCTGGCTCTGAATATAGGGGAGTAATGAGAGATGAGGCTACAGAGATCAGCAGGGGACAAATAACTAGCAGAAAATATAAGCAACGTAAAATACAAAATTTATCTTATGTATCATTGGGATCCACGGAAAGCGTTTAACTAGGGATCGGTGTAATCCCGTTTATGTTTCAGACAAATCACTCTGCTAGTCATGCAGAAGATAGCCTGAGCAGGGAGAGGAAGGAGTACGATTACAGGCAAGAAGACTACCTAGGAGGCTGCTGGCATAGTCTGGGTCTGAAATGATGAGGTATTGAGCTAGTCAGTACTTGTGGAAATGAAGAGGATATCAGAGATTCAGAAGCGTTATTAAGAGGCAGATGCCACAAGGCTGATTGTCCATTCATTCAAAAAATATATCCATCTCCTACTTCGTGCCACAAACAGCTAGAACCTCGAAATCTGAAGATAAGTAAAACACAATCCTTGTTTTCAGGTGAAAGAAGTAGCAATGCATATAAATAATTATAAAACAGTGTGATGGAACTACAGTAAAATTATGCACGAGCTACAGTGGGGCATGAAGAGGAGGAAATTATTTATTTTACCTGGGAAACTTGAGGGAGGCTTCAGAGAGGCGGTAGCACTTGAAATGAGCCTTCAGGAACATATAGGAATTGGTTGGATGATCATGGATCATCCTGGTAAAATCATTCCTGGAAGAGGGAGCTGTGTGTGCAAAGGCTCATAAGTTTAAGAGAACATGACCTTACTTGGTAATGAAACTTCAAGTTTTTCGATCTGACAGTGTGGGTGAATGAGGGGGTGAGGGATGCGAGAGGCCATAGCAATTAATAAAAGATAAGGGTGAAGAACTAGAATGGCTACCTCATAAAGTGCATTGGAAAACCACATGCTGATGAGTTTGGCTTTGTCCTAAAAAGGCAATGAGTAGTCATTGGAGGCTCTGAAACAAAGAACTGACATTGTCTCCATTGCATTTTATTTTTTATTCTTTTTAATCTTTTAATCGAAGTATAGTTAATTTACAATGTTGTGTTAGTTTCAAGTGTACAGCAAAGTGATTCGGATATATATATATATATATATATATATATATATATATATATATATGCACACACACACATATATATATATATATATACACATACACACACACTCATTTTCAGATTCTTTTCCCTTATAGGTTATTACAAGATATTGAGTATAGTTCCCTGTGCTATACAGTAGGCCCTTGTTGTTTACCTATTTTATATATAGTAGTGTGTATATATTAATCCCAACTCCTAATTTATCTCTTTAGAAATGATTCTGCTCTTTGAAACAGAGTTATGCGAACAAAGTTGATTCTGTTTTTTGTGTCTGTTTCTACGGTACCCACTGTTTTATCACTTATCAGACTTAAATCAAACTGAAAAGGTTTGAATCCTGTGTCCATCAGCCACTTACCATTAGACCTTGGGCCAGTCATTTTACCATAGGTTCTTTTTCCTCTTCTGTTAAATGGAGATACAGTAAGTCCCCTACATATGAATAAGTTCCATTCCAAGAGCGAGTTCATACTTCCAATTTGTTTGCAAGTCCAGAAAAGTTAGCCTAGGTACCCAACTAACACAATCGGCTATGTAGTACGGTACTGTACTAGGTTTATAATACTTTTCACACAAAAGTAAAGTACACAAAAGCACAACCACTTGTAGAGGATGCACGCACGTGACAATGTACACCTGACACATGAACTAACTTACGTGATTGGACATGCGAACGCACGTTTGCATCTTTGAAAGTTTGCAACTTGAAGGTCCGTATATAAGGGACTTATTGTATTAATAGTATCACCCACGCTGGGTCCTGGTGGGGATTAAAAGAGATAATATATGTGAAGTGTTTGTAACAATGTCTTAAATACCATAACCACAAAACAAATAAAATACTATATTTGTTTGTGTGTTTCCAAGACAACCTACCCTACCAGACTTTGACCTTTCCAAGGGTAAGAGTTGTACCTATTTTCGTGTTTCCTGGTATAGTGCATAGCTATGGTAGACAAGATGACATGCCACCCAGATCCCCCTTCAGTGAAGGACTTATTCCCCTAGCTGTTGGGAGTACTCTCAGCAGAAAGCCTTCAGTTGTCAGCCCCTTCAGGAAACATCTCAGCTACACAGAGCTGCTTTGTTCAAGGTCACATCCCCCCCCAAGGTAGAGACACAGTGAGTAATTGATTTAGAAATATACAGGCCTGGTGATATCCATTCTTGAGGATGGCAATTCTGAAGGGCAACTATAGCTTCAGAGATCCCTGTGGGGTTGGACAAGGCTATCATTGGGCTGCATCATAATTTGAGATCTCCCACTGCCCACTCCTGTTTCCTTTCTTCTCCCTTCCATAGGTGTTTATCTCAAAGGCACTCCTTAGTAAACATCCTGCACATTGACGTCCAATTCAGAACTGGCTCCCTAGGGAATCCAACCCACAACTGTGGCATTTGTAAGGTAGTCAAAGGTTAGTTGAATGAATGAATGGATGAATGCTCATTTCTTCTGCAAAATATGAAAAGCATGGGCTTTGTGTGTTATTTAACCTTTCTTCCCTTCATCTTTACGGGGATGTAGTAAACAATGTGCTCTGTGAAGAGAATATATATACTCTTAACTATGTGAATCCAGGAATAAATTATACTCTGGCAGAGTGCAAACTTTCAGTGCCAAAAGTATTTCTGTTGGCTTCTCTCCTTGTAATTAAACCATGTTCATCCTTGAGGATGTCTTAAAAAGAAATGCTTGGATTTTAAGAGAACACTAATACAATATGAAGGGAAGCTATGTTGATAATGTCTTTTTGAAGAGATAGCTAATGCAAAAAACTTTAAAACTATTACATAAAGTAAGTCAACTCAGTACATCATATGAAAATGTAATCTCCTGTTTCTTCGTGTTTTGTTGGTAGGAAAGGGCCTTTAATTTCTTTACTT
The DNA here is from genome assembly GCF_964270905.1 of Leucopleurus acutus. Classification (NCBI taxonomy): domain Eukaryota; kingdom Metazoa; phylum Chordata; class Mammalia; order Artiodactyla; family Delphinidae; genus Leucopleurus; species Leucopleurus acutus. The sequence goes on along the minus strand of NC_139148.1, from coordinate 118,663,666 downwards.
TATTCATCATGCTATTCTATATAACAAGATATATATATATATATATATATATTTAAATTTATTTATTTGGCTGCACTGGGTCTTAGTTGCGGCACACGGGATCTTTAGTTGTGGCATGATCTTTTGTTGTGGCATGCGGAATCTAGTTCCCTGACCAGGGATCAAACCCAGGCCTCCTGAATTGGGAGTGTGGAGTCTTAGCCACTGGACCACCAGGGAAACCCCAATATTTTAAAAGTATGTATATATATATATATATATATATATATATATATATATATAAAGAACTCAGTTCTACTGTCCTGTGGTGAATATCAATTGACCGTAAATGCATGGGTTTATTTCTGGGTTCTCTATTCTGTTCCATTGGTCTATATGTCTGTTTTTATGCCAGTACCATACTGTTTTGATTATGATCACTTTGTAATATAATTTGAAGTCACAGTCAACATACTTTTATTGCATATGTAGTTACGTGGAAAAATAATACAAAAGACGGGGACCTATCCTTTAATTCATGGAGCTCACAGTCATTGGGACATGGAAAAGTAAACAGAATACTGCAATCCAGTATAAGAGGGACTATAAGAGAAGCTGGAAGTGAGAACAAGAGGCTTTGGTTGCTCACAACATGTACACCTAATTAAGAATGGAGTAGGGAAAACATGCTAGGGTAGCAGGTGGTGATGACCAACCCAAGTTTTGCATGACCATTAAGACTGAATCAAGAAAAGAGACAGGGAAAAGGTTTTTCAGGCAGAGAGATCAGTATGTGCAAAACATTGAGCTAGGACTATGAGGGAGTCAGGATGGGAGTTCTGGAAGTAACAAAACAAACAAGAACTTCAATGGAATAGAAAAGGTTATTTTTAGTCCTAATGTGATATCTCATCACCTCACTAAACAATTCATTTTGGAAGTCACCTCTATATAGATGGTATATTTCTTTCACTTTATAACTCATGCATTTCCCAAAAGTGTGATTTCTGAATGTTTACTATCAATTTTATCCATTTGAGAAATAACTTTCAAATGGCCCAGCTTTTACAAATATCTACATATGGAGACTAATATAGCACTGATGTGATAGTTTCACTATATATTTAGTACTGAAATTGGCCCAAGCCTGGGCTTCTCAAGCTGACTTTCTTCCCCATCCACCCTGGGGCCAGCATGCCATAGTAATGGAAACTTGCAGTTTTCTGAATGATAGCACATGGCAGCACCACTTAGGTAAGCACAGAGATCTCATAATTTAAAACTCATCACCCCCTTTCTAAAACACTTTCTATGTCAGCCCACTGCTTTAAAAAATAAAGCCCAATTTCCTATGTAAAGCATTCAAAACCTGGGACAAATTCACCCCAAACTTCTATTCCAGGCTCCTTTCCCTGCATTTTCCCTCCCCTTCACACCCTGAACACACCAGCCATGCCAGAATTCCTTGCCATTGCCTGAATATCATCTGTAGAGCTTTAGCTTTGCTCATGTATCTCTCTGCCTAGAATTCCATTCCTCACCACACCCCACCCCTTTCTGGCTCCCTTCCATAATATTTAATGTATCACTTTTCTTTGAGGAGCACTTATCACCTATTAGACCATGGTGATTACTACTGAGTCCAAAAGAACTGTGTTCAAATTGAAGCTCTGCCTTATTTACTAGCTGTGAAACGATGCAACAGTTAATTAATCATTTTAAGGGACCTCTGTTCCCTCATCTGTAAAATGGGAATAATGATAATACCTCTGTCATAGGAGGGTGGTGAGGATTAAATGACATAATTACCATAACACAGTGCCCAGTAATCACTCAATAAATGTTAGTTCTTTCATTAGTATTTCTCTAAGTGTCTCTCTCCCTTTTTGGACTTGAGTCTTCCAAAGACATGTCTGGATGATGTGCACAACACTTATCACGGGTGTTGCACCTGATGAGGACCCAATAAGCAGTTGTTAAAATGAATTATTCAAAAGGAACTATGACCAGTTCCCTAGTGAATCAACAGATCTGTGAATAGATGAGGATTTGTACTGAGCCAATTGTTTGTTCTTATCCAAACATATATCTGACTATAACTAAACTTATGATTCTCCTAAGTTTCACAACATTCTGTAGACATGGTATTATCTGAGTGTCGTGTGACTTCTTATGGCGTTTCAGATTATGAAATAATGTTAGGTTATTTTTTGGTTTAATAACAGAAGAATATTTGTAAGAAATTTCAAGTTTACATAAATTGATTCCTGTTTTTCATTTTTTCCTATATTCAGAGTTCACTGGGTGAAATAATTTCCTAGTCACAGTTGGATTGAAACCCATAGTCAAACTACGAATTAGAGTAAAATACTAGCTTCTTGATATATTTGTTCAAAATGCAATTTTCCTTTGCTCCCAATATAATTTACTAAGTGAATACAGTCTAATTACATGTCAATTTTTTTTTCTCTTTTTGTGACACACTGAGATCTTTTTCTACCATTTAGTGATTATTTGTAATCTTGCCAACTAGGAATCATATGCCAACTGCTGAACATCCTACTCAGAGTCTCCTCAACACAAGAGGCTTAGGGAGTGTTGAAACATATATCCATTAGAGGCGGATAACAGAGGGAGCAGTGTACAAAGGGCTAACAAATGCTTAGAGCACAGTTTCAAAAGCACAAAGCCATTCGTTTTTCTTATCAAATTGAATATATTAGTTGTGATATTCCAAAGCATCATTTAGATAGATGTCTGTAGTTCAGGGCACACTGTATAAGGTCAGCACACCAGTGTAGCCCTGTACTAGAAATGCATGTATTTACTTAAACTGCAGAAAGCAGAACAAAGGCACAGATACTAAGACACTCAGTAGTCTCTGGCTCTCATACTGAGTTGGCAGTTTTGGAGGCCATTTTGAGAGGGCCTGAGGGTGAGACTCTCAAGTATGGGTTTGAATAATCCTGACAGATTCATAATGATTTCGGAATTTTAATAGTCAGTTATTTCTAAAGTTACGTTGTAGATTGTATTATTTGCTTCAAATTCCTCATCCTTCCATATGTCTATGGTGCAGCAGTGTCCTCCCAAACTCAAACTTGAGTAGGACTGTGTGATTTGCCTTGGACTGTAGAATAAGCTGGAAGTAACAGTGAGCCAATTCCAAACGTAGCCCTCAAGAGGCTTGCATTTTTCCACTTGCTCTTTTTTTTTTTTTTTTTTTTTTGCGGTACTCGGGCCTCTCACTGTTGTGGCCTCTCCCGTTGCGGAGCACAGGCTCCGGACGCGCAGGCTCAGCGGCCATGGCTCACGGGCCCAGCCGCTCCGCGGCATGTGGGATCTTCCCAGACCGGGACATGAACCCGCGTCCCCTGCATCGGCAGGTGGACTCTCAACCACTGCGCCACCAGGGAAGCCCCTGCTCTTTTTTTTTTTTTAACATCTTTATTGGAGTATAGTTGCTTTACAATGTTGTGTTAGTTTCTGCTGTATAACAAAGTGAATCAGCTATATGTATACATATATCCCCATATCTCCTCCCTCTTGCGTCTCCCTCCCTCCCACCGTCCCTATCCCACCCCTCTAGGTGGTCACAAAGCACCAAGCTGATCTCCCTGTGCTATGCAGCTGCTTCCCACTACCTATCTATTTTACGTTTGGTAGTGTATATATATTCATGCCACTCTCTCACTTCGTCCCAGCTTACCCTTCCCCCTCCCCGTGTCCTCAAGTCCATTCTCTATGTCTGCGTTTTTATTCCTGTCCTGCCTCTAGGTTCCTCAGAACCATTTTTTTTAAGATTCCATATATATGTGTTAGCATACAGTATTTGTTTTTCTCTTTCTTATTTACTTCACTCTGTATGACAGACTCTAGGTCCATCCACCTCACTACCAATAACTCAGTTTTGTTTCTTTCCACTTGCTCTTGAGCGTCTGCTGTTGCTGAAAGAACGTGGATAGCTCACTGAATTCCAAAGGAGGATGAGAGAAAAGTGACGCAGAGTTTCTACCACAGCTGAGCCGGGCTTAGATCAGCCAACTCCCAGGTGTGTGAACAAGCATATCTGACGTTAGCAGAGCTGCCTAGTGTATCCCAGACTAGATCAAACAACCACCGGATGTGTGAGCAAACATATCTGAGATAAAAAGAGCTGCCCAGCTGAGCTCAACATAGATAAACCAACCCCTAGATGTATGAGCAAAGCAAAATTGAGATTAGCAGATCTGTCCAGCAGGGTCCAGCCTATATTAGTTGACCCAGTGTTGTGAGCTAAAAAGATACTTACCATTTATGCCACTGAGATTTTGTAATTGTTTACATGTTACTGTGGCCATAGGAAGCTGATAAGTTGTGTACAGACATGTAAAAAGTTTTGTAATATTATGTCATAACAAGAACTCTATTATCATGAGCGAAGACCAAACAGATTTATAGGTTATTACACAGATGTACCCAATCAGAATAATTTTATTTCCATCTCTCAGCCTGTCTACTTATTATAACTCTAAAGCCTAGCTATATTCTTTAATAAAAGTTGATTGTCAGGAATTAAACCAACTAAGATAATCTAAATTCACAAAATCTGCATCTAAATTCAGAGAGCAATATTTATTCTTTTTTAAAATCCCATTTTAATGTACCTAGTTGTTTATATGAAAGTAATTCTTAAGCATTGGGCCTCGGATTTCTCAGGGAGAGGGTGTATGGAGTTATTGCAAACAGTCCTGGAAGCTATATTTATGTACATGTTCACACACTAACATGCAATTAGCATTTTACAGGAAAGGGCTGGGAGTGACCATAAAAGAGTGTTTCATGTAAGGCAATGAATAATCCAAAAATAAAATTAAGAAAATTTCACTCACAACAACATCAAAAAGAAAACAAATGCTTAGGAACAAATTTAACAGAAGAAGTGCAAGTCTTGTATCTGAAAACTGTAAAACATTGTTGGCAGAAATTAAAGAAGACAAACAAATGGACAGACATTCCATGTTCATGCATTTTAAGTTTTAACATTAGGTGGCAAATTGATTTATAGATTCACTGCAATCAAATTCTCAATTGGCATTTTTGCAGAAATTGACAAAGTATCCCTGAAATCCATAGGGAAATGTAGTGACCCAGAATAACCAAAACAACATTAAAAAAAGAACAAAGCTGGAGGGCTCACACTTCCCAATTCATAAGTTACTACATTAGTAAAGACAGTATGGGAGTGGTGTACAAATAGGCATATCAATTAATGGCACAGAACTGAACTTCTCAAAATACCTTTACATTTATGGTCAATTGATGTTTGACAGAGTTGAGAAGTCAATTTGATAGAGAAAAGATAGTTTTTTCAACAAGTGGTCCTGAGACAATTGGGTGGCATATGTAAAAAAAAAATTATACCGTTACTCCACATAAAACACAAAAAAGTGATTCAAAATATATCATACCAAAATGTGAGATATCAAACTATAATACTTTTGGCATAAAATCTTTGTGACCCTGGATTAGGTAAGCACATAAATATGACACCAAATGCATGATCCATAAAAGAAAAGATGGATAAATTGCACTTTACATAAATAGGAAGTTTTTGTGTTTCAATAGACAACACTGATAAAATGAAAAGGCAACCCATAAACTGGAAGAAAAACATTTGCAAGTCTTATATCTGCTAAAGAAGTGGTATCAAGAATAATTACTCATATCTCAATAATAAGAAGGAAACGCAATTAAGAAATGCTCAAAAGATTCAGATATTTCAGCAAAAAAGATATAGGAATGGGTGAATAAAAACATGAAAAAATCTTCAACATCATTACTCATTATGAAAATGCAAATTAAAATCACAGTGATACACCATGAAAATGCAAACCCTAGAATGGTCATACATTGCTGGTGGGAATGTAAAATGCTGCATCCACTTTTAAAAACAGTTTGACAGTCTCTTAGATAGTTAATCATAAACATAAACAACAATTCTATGCCTAGATACCTATCTGAGAGATATGAAAACATGTTTCCACAAAGACTTGTGGGGGAATGTTTACAGAAGTATTTTTTCATAATAGCTACAATCCAAATATCTATCAATCAATTGGTGAAAGGATAAACAAAATGTGGTTTTATTGCAAAAGTATTCATCAATAAAAAGAAATAGACTACTGATACATTCCACAACATGAATGAATCTCAAAAACATAATGCTAAGTGAGAAAAAGCCAAATGCAAAAGATTATATATTGTATGATTCTATTTATATGTCATTTCCAGAGAAGATAAATCTGTAGAGACAGAACAGTTCACTGGTTGCCTGGGGTTGGGTCTGGGGGTGGGTATTGACTACACATGGACATGAAGGAACTTTTTGGAGTGATGGAAATGTTGTACAACTAGACAACTCTGTAAATTTACTAAAATCATTGAAATCTATACTTAGAGTGGGTAAATTTTATGTTATATAAACTATACCACAGTAAAGCTATAAAAAATGGCAGATGAAAACATGTGGTTATCTATGCTACTACCTTAAATCCCATTAAAAACAACAAAGAAATAAGACACATATAAACCATAACCACAAAGAGAACAGGAGAGAAGACTACAGCACGAGAGATAAATAAACAAAAATCTGAAAGAGCTACAGTAGATAGAAGATTGGTAAATGACTTACAACATAAAGAACTGAAGCCTAAGTAGCTATAGAGGGGAATAATGATAAGACCTGAACTAATCTTTCTTTGTCAAACTTAAGCAAGACTTTGATTGGAGGTCCCGAGTACCACAGAAAGCATGGGTAAAAGTTGAGGTGATATGAAAGCATACGAACTAGTTAAAAATCTAAAAAAAAAAAATGCTGTTTAGACTTCCTAGTCTCCTATGTCAATCTGTGTAGCCTCATGTCTGTCCCAACAAATTGAAATGACATTTATTTTCTGGGGAAATTATACATGCTAAAGAGGTTCTAGACTGTCTGGTGTGATGTTTAATCATTGGTAAGGTTAGAATATTCCCCATTAATCCAATATCTCAAAAGATTATGGTGAATTTTTAGCATGTGAATAAAAGTCATGGTTCAGTATAAACTGAAAAATAAATTTTTTCTGTGACTAAAGAAATAGTGAAATTAGATCATCAATGGAGAAATGAAAATTTTTTTGGAGATAGCCTTTATCAGATTGAGGAAGTTCCTTTCTACTGTTAGATTTCTGGGAGTTATCTTTTTTATCATGAACAGATGTAAAATTTTGTTAAAGGCTTTTTCTTCATCTATTGAGATGATGATATGGTTTTCTTCTTTTGTCAGTTGATATGGTGAATTCCTCTGATTGGGATTTGAATATTGAACTAGCCTTGTATTCCTGAGATAAACCCCACTTTGTCATAATGCATTATCTGTTTTAATATACTGTTGGATTCTATTTTTTTGTGTTTTGTGTCTATTTTGTGTTTTGTTGAGGATTTTACATTCATGTTAGGGATATTCTTGTGTAGTTTTCTTTTGTTGGAATGTTTTTGTCTGGTTTCCTTACCAGCGTAATGCTGATCTCATGAATCGAGTTAGAAAGGGTTTCCTTTTGTTACATATTTTGGAGGAATTTGTGTGGAATTGTTATTATTCTTTCCTCAAATGTGTGTTAAGATTTGCCAGAGAAGCCATCTGGACTGGGATTTTTCTTTGTTAGAAGTTTTTAAATTACAAATTCAATTTCTTTGGATAACAGCACTATTCAAGTTATCACTGTTTCCTTCAGTGAGCTTTGGTAGCTCATATCTTTTGAGGAATTCATCCATTTCATCTAAGTTGTAAAATTTATTTATTGTCACACCATTGTTTGAATTATTCCTTATTATCCTCTTAATATTTGCATTGTCTATAGTGACTTCCTCTCTGTCATTTCTTATATTTGTAATTGGTGTCTTTTTTTTGGTCATTTCAGCTAGTTTATCAATTTTATTGATTTTTTTCAAGGAAATTACTTTTCATTTCATTGATTCTCTCTACTGATTTTTGTTTCCATTTTCACTGCTCTTATTTTTGTATTTTTCCTTCTTGCTTTTTCTTAAATTTGCTCTTCTTTAGCTAGTTTTTGTTTTGTTTTGTTTTTTGGTGAAATCTTAAGTCATTGATGGATTTTCCTTCTTTTATATTATAAGCCTTAAATGTTATAAATTTTCCTCTCAGCACTGCTTTAGCTGTCTCATGAATTCTGGGATGTTGTGTTTCTGTTATACTTCAACTCAGAATATTTTCTCATTTCCCTTGTGATTTCCACTTTGACCTCTGGGGATTCTACAGAATATTTATTTTTTGGAGGAGACCTTCAAGATGGCAGAGGAGTAAGACATGGAGATCACCTTCCTCCCCACAAATACATCAGAAATACATCTACATGTGGAACAACTCCTACAGAACCGCTACTGAATGCTGGCAGAAGACCTCAGACTTCCCAAAAGGTAAGAAACTCTCCACGTACCTGGGTAGGGCAAAAGAAAATGAAAAAACAGAGACAAAAGAATAGGGACGGGACCTGCCCCTCTGGGAGGGAGCTGCAAAGGCGGAAAAGTTTCCACACACTAGGAAGCCCCTTCACTGGCAGAGACGGTGGGTGGCAAGGGGGGAAGCTTCGGAGCCATAGAGGAGAGTGCAGCAATAGGGGTGCAGAGGGCAAAGTGGAGAAATTCCGCACAGATGATTGGTGTCGACCAGCACTCACCATCCTGAGAGGCCTAAATGAGCTCCAGAGACATGCGGGAGCCGTGGCTATCAGCGCGGACACCAGAGACGGGCATGAAATGCTAAGGCTGCTACTGCAGCCACCAAGAAGCCTGTGTGCAAGCACAGGTCACTCTCCACACCTCCCCTCCCGGGAGCCTGTGCAGCCCGCCACTGCCAGGGTCCCGTGATCCAGGGACAGCTTTCCCGGGAGCACACACGGCCCGCCTCAGGCTGTGCAACGTCACGCCGGCCTCTGCCTCCACAGGCTCTCCCCGCACTCCATGCCCCTCCCTCCCCCCGGCCTGAGTGAGCCAGAGTCCCCTAATCAGCTGCTCTTTTAACTCTGTCCTGTCTGAGTGAAGAACAGATGCCCTCAGGCGACCTACACGCAGAGGCGGGTCCAAATCCAAAGCTGAACCCCAGGAGCTGAGCGAACAAAGAAGAGAAAGGGAAATTTCTCCCAGCAGCCGCAGAAGCAGCGGATTAAAGCTCCACAATCAACTTGATGTACCTGCATCTGTGGAATACCTGAAGAGACAATGAATCATTCCAAAATTGAGGCAGTGGACTTTGGGAGCAGCTGTAGGCTTGGGGTTTGCTTTCTGCATCTAACTTGTTTCTGGTTTTATGTTTATCTTAGTTTAGTATTTAGAGTTTGTAATCACTGGTAGATTTGTTTATTGATTTGGTTGCTCTCTCTCCTCCTTCTTTAAAAAAAAATATATAAATATATATTTCCTTTTTCTCTTTTAGTGTGTATGCTTCTTTGTGTGACTTTGTCTGTATAGCTTTGCTTTTGCCATTTTCCTAGGGTTCTGTCTGTCTGTTTCTTTTTCTGTACAGTTTTTAGCACTTGTTATCATTGGTGGATTTGTTTTTTGGTTTGGTTTCTCTCCGCTTTCTTTCTTTCTTTTTTATTACTTTCTAATTTTTAATAATTTTAAAAATTCTTTATTTTAATACCTTTATTTCATTTTATGTTTTTCTTTCTTTCTCCCTTCTCTTCTGTGGCTGACAGGGTCTTCGTGCTCTGGCCAGGTGTCAGGCCCATGCCTCTGAGGTGGGAGAGCTGAGTTCAGGACATTGGTCCACCAGAGACCTCCCAGCCCCACATAATATCAAATGGCGAAAGCTCTCCCAGAAATCTCCATCTCAACACTAAGACCCAGCTCCACTCAACGACCAGCAAGCTACAGTGCTGGATATCCTACGCCAAACAGCTAGCAAGACAGGAACACAACCCCACCCACTAGCAGAGAGGCTGCCGAAAATCATAATAAGGTCATATACACCCCAAAACACACCAATGGATACGGTCCTGCCCATCAGAAAGACAAGATCGAGCCTCATAGACCAGAACAAAGTCACCAGTCCCCTCTACCAGGAAACCTACACAAACCACTGAACCAATCTTAACCACTGGGGGCAGACACCAAAAACAATGGGAACTACGAACCTGCAGCCTGCAAAAAGGAGAACCCAAACACAGTAAGTTAAGCAAAATGAGAAGACAGAAAAACACATAGCAGATGAAAGAGCAAGGCAAAAACTCACCAGACCAAACAAATGAACAGGAAATAGGCAGTCTACCTGAAAAAGAATTCAGAATAATGATAGTAAAGATGATCCAAAATCTTGGAAATAGAATAGACAAAATGCAAGAAACATTTAACAAGGACCTAGAAGAACTAAAGATAAAACAAGGAACGATGAACAACGCAATAAATGAAATTAAAAATACTCCAGAAGGGATCAATAGCAGAATAACTGAGGCAGAAGAAGGGATAAGTGACCTGGAAGATAAAATAATGGAAATAACTACTGCAGAGCAGAATAAAGAAAAAAGAATGAAAAGAACTGAGGACAGTCTCAGAGACCTCTGGGACAACATTAAATGCACCAACATTCGAATTATAGGGGTTCCAGAAGAAGAAGAGAAACAGAAAGGGACTGAGAAAATATTTGAAGAGATTATAGTTGAAAACTTCCCTAATATGGGAAAGGAAATAGTCAAGTCCAGGAAGCACAGAGAGTCCCATACAGGATAAATCCAAGGAGAAACATGCCAAGACACATATTAATCGAACTGTCAAAAATTAAATACAAAGAAAACATATTAAAAGCAGCAAGGGAAAAACAACAAATAGCACACAAGGGAATCCCCATAAGGTTAATAGCCAATCTTTCAGCAGAAACTCTGCAAGCCAGAAGGGAGTGGCAGGACATATTTAAAGTGATGAAAGGGAAAAACCTACAACCAAGAGTACTCTACTCAGCAAGGATCTCATTCAGATTCGATGGAGAAATTAAAATCTTTAGAGAAAAGCAAAAGCTAAGAGAATTCAGCACCACCAAACCAGCTTTACAACAAATGTTAAAGGAACTTTTCTAGGAAGGAAACACAAGAGAAGGAAAAGACATACAATAACACACCCAAAACAATTAAGAAAATGGTAATAGGAACATACATATTGATAACTACCTTAAATGCAAATGGATTAAATGCTCCAACCAAAAGACATAGACTGGCTGAATGGATACAAAAACAAGACCCATATATATGCTGTCTACAAGAGACCCACTTCAGACCTAGGGACACATACAGACTGAAAGTGAGGGGATGGAAAAAGATATTCCATGCAAATGGAAATCAAAAGAAAGCTGGAGTAGCAATCCTCATATCAGACAAAATAGACTTTAAAATAAAGACTGTTACAAGAGACGAAGAAGGACACTACATAATGATCAAGGGATCAATCCAAGAAGAAGATATAACAATTGTAAATATTTATGCATCCAACATTGGAGCACCTCAATACATAAAGCAAATGTTAACAGCCATAAAAGAGGAAATCGACAGTAACACAATAATAGTAGGGGACTTTAACACCCCACTTTCACCAATGGACAGATCATCCAAAATGAAAATATATAAGGAAACACAAGCTTTAAATGACACATTAAACAAGATGGACTTAATTGATATTTATAGGACATTCCATCCAAAAACAACAGAATACACTTTCTTCTCAAGTGCTCATGGAACATTCTCCAGGAGAGATCATATCTTGGGTTACAAATCAAGCTTTGGTAAATTTAAGAAAATTGAAATCATATCAAGTATCTTTCCTGACCACAACGCTATGAGACTAGATATCAATTACTGCAAAAAAAAATGTAAGAAATGCAAACACATGGAGGCTAAACAATACGCTACTAAATAACCAAGATATCACTGAAGAAATCAAAGAGATAATGAAAAAATACCTAGAAACAAATGACAATGAAAACACGACGACCCAAAACCTATGGGATGCAGCAAAACCAGTTCTAAGAGGAAAGTTTATAGCAATACAATCCTACCTCAAGAAACAAGAAACATCTCAAATAAACAACCTAACCTTACACCTAAAGCACTTACAGAAAGAAGAACAAAAAAACCCCAAAGTTAGCAGAAGGAAAGAAATCATAAAGATCAGATCAGAAATAAATGAAAAAGAAATGAAGGAAACGATGGCAAAGATCAATAACACTAAAAGCTGGTTCTTTGAGAAGATAAACAAAATGGATAAACCATTAGCCAGACTCATCAAGAAAAAAAGGGAGAAGACTCAAATCAACAGAATTAGAAATGAAAAAGGAGAAGTAACAACTGACACGGCAGAAATACAAAGGATCATGAGAGATCAGTACAAGCAACTCTATGCCAATAAAATGGACAACCTGGAAGAAATGGGCAAATTCTTAGAAATGCACAACCTTCCGAGGATGAACCAGGAAGAAATACAAAATATGAACAGACCAATCACAAGCACTGAAATTGAAACTGTGATTAAAAATCTTCCAACAGACAATAGCCCAGGACCAGATGGCTTCAGAGGCAAATTCTATCTAACATTTAGAGAAGAGCTAACACCTATCCTTCTCAAAGTCTTCCAAAATACAGCAGAGGGAGGAACACTCTGAAACTCATTCTACGAGGCCACCATCACCCTGATACCAAAGCCAGACAAAGATGTCACAAAACAAGAAAGCTACAGGCCACTATCTCTGATGAACATAGATGCAAAAATCCTCAAGAGAATACTAGCAAACAGAATGCGACAGCACATTAAAAGGATCATGCATCTCCTCTCCTGGTTGCCAGGACAATAATGGGTTAAATCCCAGGGTAACCTAGCTCAGGATGTGGTGGGTCTGATAAGGAGGAAAGAGATTATACTCTGAAGGGGCTGCAAGAATTTGTTAGCATGTCCTGTAAAAGCCATCGTACTCCCTGGGATTGAATTTTGTGGATGCTTCTACAAGAGAGGTGGAATTTAAGAATGAGTTATCAAGAATTAATTGACTCAGGGTATTTTCTTAGGGCACAGGGTTTAACACCTGGCAAGGACCCCTGTGAGTGCTACAAATTCACTTAGTGTGTCTCTTAGAAACCTGGAGAAAGATACACCTTATGTTGTAGGAAGTGGAAATGCCAGAGTTACCCTGGCAGATGGGAGAGGAAAGAATAAAAAAGCTCAGGAAAGTGGGGGATATTGTAAGAGATATATTAAGTGGGGCCATAAAAACCACCAGATAATTATGTTCCACAGGGGAACCCAAAGGACCTCAAGAATTCACCAAGGACCTCAGGAATGTGCTAGTGAGAGTGGCACTAGCATCACTAAAAAGTTAAAAGGTGGCTCTCTTCTGCAGGCTAGGGATGATGCTAGAAGACGTCACCACCGAGCTTGGCTTGTCAACAGCCATGGGAGTGACGGGTAATCAAGTAGTAGAGGGTAGAAGCCAAAACTGACACATTCTCAAATAAAGATGATCTTTAAAAACGAGTCGTTCAGGTGCTTCTGATGTCCATCTAGTTTTGGAATCCACCATCTCTGGTGACTAGCTCAGTGTTCTTTCCATTAAATCATCATGGCTCCCTTGTTTATTTAGGTCTGCTCATAAACAATAGTTATTTTTCTCCTATAACAAAAGTAACTGTTCATTATAGAAATGTAGGGAAAGGAGATAGAAAGAAAATAAAAGGAATCATTTTTGGTGTCACATGTAACACTGAAATGAGCATTCTAGTAGCTAAATCTCTATAAATTAACATGATTTTTTTCCTTCAGACAAATTCCTAGAAGCAGAATTGCTGTGTCCCAGCTGATGTATATTTTTAAGGTTTTTTGGTACATGCTGCCAAAATGCCTCCAGAGACTCACCAGATCACTCTCCCAATTTCAGCCTATCAACATTCCCGTTCCCCATTCCATTGCCAACACTAGTTATTACAATTTGTAATGTTCCATGAATTTAATTGAAAATTGTGTCTCTATTTACATCACTATTATTTGTGAGATTGAACTTTTTCATGTTTTATCTTGTCCTCATGTTTGTTTGCCTTCTGTATTTCTTTTTAAAATTCATATAGTTACCAATTTGGGGGAAATGTTACTCCTTTTTGATTTGTAATAGTGGTTTACAGATTAGGGCTTTTTTTTTTGATGTGTCATTTGACTTCAAGTTTCTTCATAGTTTTTCCTTACATAAGGTTTTGTTGGTTTGCTGGATTTTTTTTAAACGTCATATATGACACTATTCTTATTAAATTGACATGACATTTTAATCATATATATATATTTATATCTGATAATCTCTCTCAAAAGTCTCTATTGTTTCATTGAGTTGACTCCTTCTGTGGTAATATTATGCTTTTAAAGTTATTTTTTGATACAAGAACCCTCTAATTTTTTTTACACAATTTTCTTGATGGATCACAAATGTTTATTTTTCCTGTGTTTATAAGCACAAGATTCATTTTAAGTTCCAGAGTAAATTTCACTGCTTTTATTTATTTTTAAAATATTTATTTATTTATGCAGGGTCTTAGTTGTGGCAGTTGTGGCAGGTGGGCTCCTTAGTTGTGGCTCACCAGCTCCTTAGTTGCAGCACATGGGCTCCTTAGTTGCGGCATGTGAACTCTTAGCTGCGGCATGCGTGTGGGATCTGGTTCCCTGACCGGGGAATGAACCCGGGCCCCCTGCATTGGGAGGGTGGAGTCTTAACCACTGCACCACCAGGGAAGTCCCTCACTGTTTTTAAAATTGTGTTCAATGTATACAGTAAATTGGAAAAATGAACATTTGTGTAATACTGAGTCTTCGTATTTGGTAACATGGCTTGTTTTATACTTGTGCAGTTTTGTTTCCTTAAACAAGATTTTGTGCTGTTTTAGTGTATTTTAAATGTTTCTTAATAATTTATTCTTAGAATAATAAAGTCCTTAGGTATTTTATTTCTTCCTCCTCCCAACTTCACCATATGGTTCTCTTCTTCACTAAAAATTTTATTTTGTGGTCTTATGCTAACAGCCACTTCCCTGGCCTAACAAATAAATATACCATGTATCTTTTGCCAAAATAGAAAATGGACAGATATATGGGAGAACTGAAAAAGAGGGCAAACACTGAGATAAATGGATATCCAAGGAAAGGATGGCTCTGCTTCGGGGACTTAGAGAGGATGCTTGATGAAAGTTTGACTCATTGATTCAATAAAGTAGTTTAACTGATTCTCAGGGTTTGGTGTAATAGATTGTTAGCTCCTGTCTCCAGGCAGTGGTTATTATAAGCTTGGCATTTCACTTCGATGATGAGGAAAAACTCCCTTTAGCAACCTGAAAAGCCATTTGGGCTCAGGACAGACATGGTACCACTCAGTGTGAAAGTGTTAGTGGAAAGCAACCCTGGCTTCCATCAGAGGTATCATTCTAATTAATGAGCTTGAGATCTTAATGGAATTGTACAGCATTGTATATGTTTGAGTGTATGCCTGTGTTTTAAGGATGAAAAGAAAAAAGAATAAGGACACTTTAAAGGTATTCTAATTATGATGGTAAGGAATGGGTGGTGGGGTTAGAATTTTAGAAAACCTTATCGTAAAAGGACAAAAGTGATTAATAAATGAAGTCCTCTAGTGTTTCCCTCCTGTTTGCTAAAGAGAATTCTAGTGTGGTATGGTCAGTCTCTTCTTTTCCTGCATCCTGGAAAGACGGGGTTCTGCCTGATCAGATTTACTCTAGGGGTTCTGTGACACAGAATGAATCAAGGGTAAAGAGTAGCAGCATAAGACATTAATAAGAGGCATGTAGAGTGGAGAGACGGAGGGGTTTTCAGGGGTTGTGGAGAGGAGAGCTGTGATTTATGAAGGAAATGGATGAAAGAGAAATGGGACATCTTAAGGACACTTCAAGGAAGTGTTGATGCGGTTTAGGAATCCCTATTCACAGTCGTGATGGTTATTCTCCATTCGTTCTTGCAGAGTCATTCTTTACCCTTCTCTGCTCTGTTTTGTACCCCTGGAGGCTCCAGGTACTGCATCTCCTGGGTCTCTAGCTGGGCTAGGATCAGATTCAGTCAGTGGGAGGCACTAGCATAAGATCAAAGGATGGGAAGAAAGAGAAGTTGGGTAGGGTATTGATTCCCCACCTCACACCCAACCTGCCCATGCTTTTTGCAGTGGCTGCAGTCCTTGACAAAAGCCACGATTCCTGTTGAGGAGCCCTTCTCCATGACTACAGCTCTCACTGAGTTCTAGTAACACCACTTCCGTCCCCTGGCTCCTTCAATCCTAAGCAGTAGCAGCTTCCCTCTGTTCTTAGTCCCCAGGCACTCTATATCTTTGTGGGTTTCTCTTACCCTGCCTACCCCTCTGTAAAAATGGGCCCTATATTAAACCTTCCCGACTTATACCCTTTGAGTACGCCATCTATGTCCAGCTGAGACTCTGATATATTTCAATGTTAAGAAATACAAGTAAGGACTTGGCTTGTTTTAAAATTACTTTTGACTGTATGCAGTGTTTGGGGCCAGGATACAACTCCAGAGTAAATACAAAATAACAACTTTGTAAGTGTCTTACAATATAGGATAATTTCAGTCTTTTATATAAAGTTTTATAACTCTAACTAGGAAATGGGCACGAGGAAATGAACTATGTTTCTAGCAGGGTTTTGAAGTAATATCGGATAAATTTAGAAGAGAAATGGATTCCATACTTATTGCTTTATCTGTGGGCTTCATGATCTTAGACATGCAACTTGATTTCCTAATGGCTCTGACTTGTCTGAATGATGTCAGCTAATGCTTTCCTTTAATTTTTTTTTTTCCGGTATGCGGGCCTCTCACTGTTGTGGCCTCTCCCGTTGCGGCGCACAGGCTCCGGACGCGCAGGCTCAGCGGCCATGGCTCACGGGCCCAGCCGTTCCGCGGCATGTAGGATCTTCCCGGACCGGGGCACGAACCTGTGTCCCCTGCATCGGCAGGTGGACTCTCAACCACTGCGCCACCAGGGTAGCCCTTTCCTTTAATTTTAATAGAAACTAATTTCATTTCCTTCTTGCCTTTCTAAATTATAATTTCTCCTCTATCAGCGGCAAAAAAGCTATAGCTGCCACATGTGAACTGCCTGGGTCCCTAGAATCAGTATTTAAGAGGTTTAATGATAGTATATAGCTACTATCGAACATAATACTTATTACCAGAGATTCTGTTGCACATATAGCAACATTGTCGCAATGTCTGATTCCAAACAGGCAATTCAGGAGCCACACTTATACTTTCAGCCCCCGGGTAACTTTTTCTCCTTGCGATTGGTTGTTAGCACAGGAAAACCAACGGAGAAGGCACTTGAACAAATGGAAAGACTTGTCTTCAGTTCACTCTTGCTTTCCTTGGCTCTTCATAAATCATCCCTTCTTTCCGTCTTTGTACAGGACTTCCTGCCTTTGCCCAATAGGTGCGTTCACGAGGAGTTGCGTATGGAGAAAAGCCCTTCTAAAACACACTGTTGGAAGAAATCCTGATGTGAATCTTTTTATAAAGAAATCATTTCTAATTGATCTTCAAGCAGATTCAACATAGGAAATTCCAATTTTACATATAAAATATGGCATGATTGTAACATGTTTGCTTTTTCCTGGCATTCCTTAAAGTACCTGCAGAGTCGAGCTAGGGAAACAACTTGACTCTGATAAGCATTTGTAACTTTCGGCTGTTCTCTGAACTAAATTCTTTGTAATGTCTGAGCTTTACGCCGCTACTCCATTAGGTTTGTCTGAGAGAAGACTTAGTACTGATCCTAAGCAAGGTAAGTAGGGCAGCCTACTTGGCGACACTGCTGCTTGCATCCTCTTTCTTGGTTTTCCTCTTCAGTATTCTCACAAAAGGCTGCCCATAAAGATTTTTAGCTAAGTTCCTCAATTCTTAGACTTCTCTGATCAGTCGTTATGAGTTTTCATGAGTGGGTATCTTTATTAGGCATTTGGGGTGAAGCTGGGGAACTGCTGAGCTTCCCATAGCATACCCTAACCCTGACAAGCCCATACCCTATCAAGCCACCTGGCTGAAGTCTTCAGAGCAAAGATGCACAGAGAAGACCAAGGAAACTTGAGAAGTCATTACATTTTCCCTCCTGCCTCTTGCACTGGTTTAATAAATGACTTACTTTAACCTCCTTCTATGTGCCCCACATTGATATAGAAGAACCCTTCAGAGCCTGCAAGGCAGCAATGGCTTATCTTTACCTACTGTCTGGAGAAAAGGAGGGTCACGCTTAGTCACCCTTCATTTTCTGGCCTTCCTGGGCTCATGTCTGTGTCTATGACTTAAACCCTTGCACTCCAAGAAGCCAAGGAAAAATGAGGGCAAAGTGGAGGGAAAAGGAATAACCATTTACTGAGCACCTATTCTGTGCCAGATCTTCGTACTAGGGGCTTTATATACAGTATTCTAGTTAATCCCCATTAAACCTTAGTAAATAGGTGCTATTACTAGTTCCGTTTGACAAATGAGAAAACTGAAACCATGTTGATTGAAGTCACAGAATATACCTTCAATGGCAGATCCGGGATCTGAATCCAGGTTTACCTGGCCCCCAAATCTGTGCCATTTTCGTTATAGCATGATACAGCCCACTTTGTAAGTCACCCATCTCCCTGAGTTTCGTGTACCTTTTGAACCAGGTCTTCATTGCTGGATAACAGTGTATCAAACTAAAAAAGATGTTTGGTTATTATAGCCCATCTCTCTGCCTCTTCGTAGGGCTGCACGTACACTGTGAGATGACATGCAGGAATCATGAACCTCCAAGATCCTCCTATGCTTGCTTATAGGAATGGATTTAATCTTCACTTTTAGAATCAGAATGCTTGCATTTTCATGATTCTTTTCTCACACTCACCCCTCAGATTGAACGGGCGAATGACTGGTGTTGGCTTTGTTCTCTGGTGCTTTCCTCCTCACCCAATAGCCACGAGCTGGACTGCAAAGGCAGCAGGAAACTAGTTAGAGCCGTGTGACCAGAGACACTAAATGCTTCCAAATCTCAGGGAACCAGGTAGGATGTGGGGCTCACCCTGGGGTTTGGTAAACTTAGTGATGTCACTGCTAACCACTTTGCACAGCTGTTGTTGCCTCAGCCGCCCCACCTACTATAGGTGCTGTTCAGGGGAGCCACCCAGAATGTCCCTGCAGCTATTTGAGGTTTCCTAGACTTCTTTTGGCTGTGTGGCTTTTGACATAGTTAGAGCTTAAACATAGTCTTTTTCACTTATATGCACACATTCCCCAAGTCTTCTGTGGCTTATTAACTTTGTCAAGCCTTAAAGAACCGGCAGCAATGGGCTGTCAAATGTCAAGTACAGAAGTTTCCTTCACGTGGACTCCCTAGACCTCTCTAGTGACCCTCTGGAAGAGGCCTTCCTGTCCATGAGCAGTGTATCTCGGGCAAAATCATGAGAGGAAACTCTGTTTCAAAAATCCCCTTCAGAAGTACGATAGCCTAGATGGGTACTGGCCAGTTAGAACAGATGCAAACAATAGGTAGGGCCGTACGAGAATGTACTAGCTGAACATTAGCCCTGCTGGGAGTTGCTCTTATTTTCCTCATAGGGATGTATGACCAAGAGCAATTGAAGACATGCTTTAGCAGTCATCTAGTTAACTCTTTGTTTTCCATTATTAGACAGAAACTTGAATTTTTGTTTCTCCCAAGGCTCTGCCAGGAGCTGTCTTGGAGAAACTTTCATGGGTGTGAGCAGAACACTTAATAAAAGAAGATGGAGCTTTTGGCTGGTCCTCTAAATGCCCTTCTCCCTTATCACACTGCCTTATTCCCTGGAGAGGCTATAAACTGGCCACTACTTCCATGTAAAGTCCTTGGTCCTCTGTTCTTTTCTAAAAAGTCCTCCGTTGGTGTTTATGGTTGTGCTTTTGGAAACAAGTGGCACGCGGGTCCAAGTGCCAATGAGGAAGGTTTACGTGTCATTCAGTCTGTTCTCCTGCCGGCAAACTTCAAATTACATGTGACAATGCTTTGTCACTTGCCCTCATATTTCACCACATCTTTCAGAGAGAGGCCCCCAGAGATCCCAGAGAGAGAAAAAAGATCCTTGGTGCTCCCTTGCTTTCAGTCTGCTCTTCATCTGACACCCAATCCTTTTTTCCCAGTTCCCTATGGCTAGTAACAGGGAATAGCAGGGCAATGCACTTCCCAGGCAAAATCTTTTGATTCCCCTAGAGTGTTCTTGTCTCTTCCCACCCCTCAAAGACTTCTTGCTGACTTTGTGTTCTAAGTGGTCAAAGCAAACCAATAAACAGTTTGAATGAAGGGAAGAGGAACCAGATCTAAGGAAGGTGAACACAGGAGCAGTGACGGGGAAATGGCAGGTGGCTAAGAAAGTGGAATTTCGCTCTCATATTCTGAAAGTGTGGATGTGATTAGTTTTGAAAACTTAGAGGTTTCTGTGACAGGGATTTGAGATTCTTACATTTTTTTGCCTGCCTCTGGCCCTAGTGCTTTATCACTGTGAGACCTTGTCAGAGCTCTGTCCCTTGTATCATTTATAATCTAGTCTGTGAGGTCTTGAAGAGCCAAATAATGTCATTCTCCAACTTTTATTCCATAAAATTGAGCCCCCCCAAACCAAAAAGGTCTCACTAGTAAACCTTATTAGTGTACATAACAATTGTTCTCCTAGTCCATTTTGAAAGGAATTAACAGCAGATGTAGTTCAGGAAGGATTAACTGTAACTACTTTAATAAGAATATGAATTGGGTACAAGATATTATAATTCAAAGCCTTAATATAATGAACTGCCCTACTTGAGACTTGGTATTTACCATGGGCCTGTGTTGACCCATTGCTATGAGATTAGAAAGAATAAAAAATAGGCACAGAAAAAGGAACGTTATGATAGGAAGGGGGCAATGGGAGTCAAGACTCCAACCTCAGCAAACCAGTGACCTAGAGTTATCTAATGACTATTTACAAATATTTATAGTGGTAAAGGAGAACTTTATGTTGTGTTTTTCACTGAAGAGCATTTTTAGAAGGGCTGACACAATTTCTTTTTCCTTTACCCTTTACCACATTTCCAGTTAATTTAATGCTATAGCTATAACTGCTTAGTATCATGAACTTTTTGACCTGGATATACTGTTCAATCATGCAACATCCAATATGTAAAACATTGAGCACCTGTACCTTCTGTCTAGATCAGAATAGGTTTTTGATGAGTTTTTGGATCATTTCAAATATTCTCCCTCTCCTAATACCCCCCTAATTCCGTATCTAGATAAGAAAATGAGGTTAGTGGTGATTTAGTGGCAGAGTCAAAATTAGAGCTCAGATCTCCTTAATTCCCAGACAAACAATGTCCAGTGTTCCAATGTTCCTTACCATACAGGCTCCAAGAAGTAAGACCCTCAGTCTTCTCTGCAAGGGGCCTACTCAACACTTGTTGGCAGCTACCAAAGTGCTTCATATTTCATGGGAGGTTACTATGTCTTCAGTGAGGTCTTTTAAAAAGAGGCTTCGTAATAGCTGGCAAAATTGCCAAAACAAACATCATACAGTTATATTTATAATGCATATGCTCTTGATTTGCCCCGTTAAAGCACTAATAAAAATCAACAAAAAATTCAAACAGATGTGTGGATATTAATTACACAGCATCAATGACATAAGAAAATGAAATATGTTTTTGATTGTAGAAAATATTTCTTTTGCCTATATGCACAATAAGATCCCTATTTATAAAAACATACTAAAATTACATAGTGTCACCAAATGGTAACAGGAGTCATAATGAGTAGTAGGATTCCAGGGGAATTTCATTTTCCTTTTGTGCTTACATACTTTCCAAATGCTCTACAATGACAATGAATTACTCTAGTGACTAGAAAAAGATTTGTACTTGCTCTGAGGTTTGAAATAAATGTATATCATATACAGGATTGGGAACCACTGAGCTATGTGCCCATCAGTAAGTTATTCTCTCACAGAGTGACTATTCTCATTTCTTATGTCATACAAATCAGGCATCTTTATGTACCAGCACTTCAACTTTAAAGTCACATAAGTTGTTTTTACTTTTCTAGCACATACATGGCCTGGTATTAGGCCATCTCTCCTGTAACTTGTGTTTAGGTTGTACGGTTCAAAGGAGTTAGGCGTCAACTACATTGACCTAGTAAGTGTACACACATTAACTGTTTTTAAGAACTGCCTAGTTAGATGAATGTCCTTGCGAGGAACTACTTGATCATTTTATTTCTCATACATCTAAGTTGGCACCATGGTCCAAATGGAAACCATTTTGCTATGCTTCAGCACTATCTGCTTTTAATGAGTCTCTGGAGGTCTCTGGATGGATTTTGCTGCCAAATACCATTCAGCCTAACACTGCAAGTGAAGTATCGAACTCGGGGCGCTTTGTCTGCCAATAGATTTCTGCTTGGAGTAGTATCCTATACATTTGGAAGATTCTCAAATGACACATTTCTAATACTTTACCACAAGACCACCCAGATGAATTCAATGTGGTGTTCTTGGTTCTAAAAAGTTGCATATAATTATCTTCACATAACTACGGTACTACAAAAAATTCCCTACCTATCTTTAATAAGTATGAAATAAGAGAATGAGTGAAATAACTGAATCGATTCAATGGATTTGATCTCTAGTTAACAGCTATTTACTGTATTTGTGTACTGTACAGCTGTTAAACAGTATTTGTGTAATATTTGTGTGGACAATGATGGGGGGGTTGATACTATAATCTTTGCCTTCAAGATGCTTGCAAAGAGATTGTAAGAGGTTGTTCCTTGAAGAGACAAGAAAAAGCATGCCCCCCATGTCTAATAAATGTGTACAGAAGAAATGAGTGAATGCATTTTAGATGGGAGTGACAGGAATAAAAGGAGCCATTCTTCACACTGTCACTACATAAAAGAATGAGGGAAATCGTTAAGCTTCTGCAGTGCTCCATGTCTGAAGTGATAAAGGCCTGGATTAGGGTGGTAAACGTGGAAAATGGAGACATAAGAGTTGCAGAGCATTATAATGAAGAGCAAACAATTGGTTTCGTGATTAACTGACCAGGAGGAGAGGGAGGTGGAGGTATCAAAAATGGTTTAACTCTCAAGCCTGGGTGGCCTGAAGGAGAAAGGGCCTCTTTGTCAGAAATAGGGAAATTAAGAAGCAGATATGTTATGGAGTAAGGTGATGAGATGGACTATGTTGAATTTTGTCAGACTGACATATCAAGGGTATTCTGTGAAAATGGTGTAACTGGATTTCTAGGTGGCATTTTACAAAGCCTTTCCTCATATCCTATCCATAAGAGGGATAAATTGTGACCAGACAATTGTACTGCTACATATTGGGTTAAATTATCTTTGTCTTAATTAATAGGTCAAAATTAACACATCTCTAATGAGTCTCTATCTTATGCCTTGTCCTAGTAATCACTTATATTAATGAATTAAATGAGAGCATAGCTGACATGCTTACCCAACCATTAGTAGACACAAAGCCAGTAGGGATAATGACTTATTATGAAAAATAAGATTTTGCCCATCTCTGTAGCCTCTTGGTTTTAGATTCTGATTTTATAAAGATGAAATTTAATAGTGACACATTTCAATGTCCTGCTTTTGTGTATAAAACAAGCTCTATAAATGCAGTAGTGCAGTTTTGGGGTGACATATTAAAAAAGTGAGGGACCTGTAAAAAAGACTAGCTGTCTTAGTAGGTTCCATGAATCAATAGCATTATGAGGTTATACTAACAGATGTTTAATATCTAGAAGAGGCAACAGGCTTGCTCTATTTTGCACAGATCAAAAGATACCTGAAAACTTTACCCTGAAAAATTTACGCTTTGACATTTGGAAGACTCTATACTGGGATATGCTCAGAGAAGAAGTACCAGGATGGTGAACCTACTCAAAACCTCAACATCCTCCAGAATTTATTTATTTATTTTCTCTCTCTAAATTTTTATTGGAGTATAGTTGATTTACAATGTCATGTTAGTTTCAGGTGTACAGCAAAGTGAATCAGTTATACATATATCCATTCTTTTTTAGATTCTTTTCCCATATAGGCCATTACAGAGTACTGAGTAGAGTTCCCTGTACTTTACAGTGGGTCCTTATTGGTTATCTACTTTATACATAGTAGTGTGTATATGTCAATCCCAATCTCACAATTTATACCCGCCCCTTACACCCTGGTAACCATAAGTTTGTTTTCTACATCTGTAACTTTATTTCTGTTTGGTAGATAAGCTCACTTGTACCCTGTTTTTAGATTCCACATATAAGTGATAACATATGATATTTGTCTATCTGTGTCTGACTTACTTCACTCAGTATGACAAGCTCTAGGTTCGTCCATGTTGCTGCAAATGGCATTATTTCATTCTTTTTTTACGGCTGAGTAATATTCCATTGTATATATGTACCACATCTTCTTTATCCATTCCTCTGTAGGTGTCCATATATCCCCATATCTCCTCCCTCTTGCGTCTCCCTCCCACCCTCCCTATCCCACGCCTCTAGGTGGTCACAAAGCACCAAGCTGATCTCCCTGTGTTATGCGGTTGCTTCCCACCAGCTATCTATTTTACATTTGGTAGTGTATATATGTCAGCGCCACTCTCTCACTTCGTCCCAGCTTATCCTTCCCCCTCCCCGTGTCCTCAAGTCCATTCTCTACGTCTGCGTCTTTATTCCTGTCCTGCCCCTAGGTTCTTCAGAACCTATTTTTTTAAGATTCCATATATATGTGTTAGCATACAGTATTTGTTTTTCTCTTTCTGACTTACCTCACTCTGTATGACAGACTCTAGGTCCATCCACCTCACTACAAATAACTCAATTTCGTTTCTTTTTATGGCTGAGTAATATTCCATTGTATATATGTGCCACATCTTCTTTATCCATTCATCTGTTGATGGACACTTAGGTTGCTTCCATGTCCTGGCTATTGTAAATAGTGCTGCAATGAACATTGTGGTACATGACTCTTTTTGAATTATGGTTTCCTCAAGGTATATGCCTAGTAGTGTGATTGCTGGGTCATATGATAGTTCTATTTTTAGGTTTTTAAGGAACCTCCATACTGTTCTCCATAGTGGCTGTATCAATTTACATTCCCACCAACAGTGCAAGAGGGTTCCATTCTCTCCGCACCCTCTCCAGAATTTAGTGTTGTTTGTAGATTTTTTGATGATGGCCATTCTAACTGGTGTGAGGTGATACCTCACTGTAGTTTTTTTTTTTTTTTCTCACTGTAGTTTTGATTTGCATTTCTCTAATGATTAGTGATGTTGAGCATCCTTTCATGTGTTTGTTGGCTACCTGTATATCTTCTTTGGAGAAATGTCTATTTAGGTCTTCTGCCCATTTTTGGATTGGGTTGTTTGGTTTTTGATATTGAGCTGCATGCACTGCTTGTATATTTTGGAGCTTAATCCCTTGTCAGTTGCTTCGTTTGCAAATACTTTCTCCCATTCTGAGGGTTGTCTTTTCGTCTTGTTTATGGTTTCCTTTGCTGTGCAAAAGCTTTGAAGTTTCATTAGGCCCCATTTGTTTTTATTTCCATTTCCCTAGGAGGTGGGTCAAAAAGCATCTTGCTATGATTTATGTCATAGAGTGTTCTGCTTATGTTTTCCTGTAAGAGTTTTATATTGTCTGGCCTTACATTTAGGTCTTTAATCCATTTTGAGTTTACTTTTGTGTATGGTGTTAGGAAGTGTTCTAATTTCATTCTTTTACATGTAGCTGTCCAGTTTTCCCAGCACCATTTATTGAAGAGGCTGTCTTTTCTCCACTGTATATTCTTGCCTCCTTTATCAAAGATAGGGTGACCATATGTGCGTGGGTTTATCTCTGGGCTTTCTATCCTGTTCCATTGATCTATCTTTCTGTTTTTGTGCCAGTACCATACTGTCTTGATTACTGTAGCTTTGTAGTATAGTCTGAAGTCAAGGAGTCTGATTCCTCCAGCTCCGTTTTTTTCCCTTAAGATTGCTTTGGCTATTTGGGGTCTTTTGTGTTTCCATACAAATTGTGAACTTTTTTGTTCTAGTTCTGTGAAAAATGCCATTGGTAATTTGATAGGGATTGCACTGAATCTGTAGATTGCTTTGGGTAGTATAGTCATTTCACTATACTGATTCTTCCAATACAAAAACATGGTATATCTCTCCATCTTTTTGTGATATCTTTAATTTCTTTCATCAGTGTCTTATAGTTTTCTGCATACAGGTCTTTTGTCTCCTTAGGTAGGTTTATTCCTAGGTATTTTTTGTTGTTTTTGCAATGGTAAATGGGAGTGTTTCTTTAATTTCTCTTTCAGATTTTTCATCATTAGTGTATAGGAATGCAAGAGATTTCTGTGCATTAATTTTGCATCCTGCTACTTTGCCAAATTCATTGATTAGCTCTAGTAGTTTTCTGGTAGATCATACTGGCACCCTAATCTTGGACTTCCAGCCTCTAGAACTGTGAAAAATAAATGTCTGGGTTTTTTTTAATCCAAAAAAAAAAGAAAAAAAGAACACTGGTATATGTGGACAGTTTAAATGAATCTCATGGTGTGTTGAGTTAAAGAAGCCAGAAAAATAAAAAAGTAAACCCTTTATTATTCCATTTATATTAAGTACAAAAACAGGGAAAATAAATCTATGGTAGTAAAAATCCAAACATGGTTGTATTAGGGTTGGGTTGGAACTGACTGCAAAGGGGAACTAGGGTACTTTCTGAGGTGATGGGTATAGTTTATATTCTTGATTACATAGTATTTACACAGGTATTTGTAACTGTCAAAATTAAACCAATGGTACACTTAAAATATTGTATGTGCATTCTCTATATGTAAATTTGACGATAAAAGAAAAGGACAGGGCTTCCCTGGGGGTGCAATGGTTGAGAGTCTGCCTGCCGATGCAGGGGACACAGGTTCGTGCCCCGGTCCGGGAAGATCCCACATGCCGCGGAGCGGCTGGGTCCGTGAGCCATGGCTGCTGAGCCTGCGCGTCCGGAGCCTGTGCTCCGCAACGGGAGAGGCCACAACAGTGAGAGGCCCGCATACCACAAAAAAGAAAAAAGAAAAGAAAAGAAAAGGACAAAAATAAATAAGGAGAATTATTATTACTGGAGGTATGATTATTTTCATTTTCCCCCAATGCTGAAATTATAACCTAAGTACCCTTTGTTTTCATGGTACTTACTGTGTCATATGGCATAATTGTATTTGCACTGAGTGTAACCAACTAGCTTTACCTCCCTGAACCTTGGTTTTCTCACTTGTAAAATGAAAAAGGTTTATTGGTAATATTCTATAATATTTCTACAAAATCCATTAACTATTTCACTAGGGATTCAGCAGAAGGGTACAAAGGAACACATGCATTTGGGTCACCAGACTGTGGAAAGCCACTAAAGGCAGTTTTTGCCAATCCTAACTTGGAGGTGACCAGTAGAGAGAGAAGGGAAAAAATATGGTATTGTCATTGGACACCACTTCTTCCTGCTTCACATGGGGTTGCTAAAGAGATGAGGAAATTAAAGTTAACTACTATAAACTATCTCCTTTATTTTAACATCAATACTTGGATATTCAGGCGGAGATTCAAGTTGGACATTAACCAGACCCACCCACTTTCTGCAATTGTTTGGGGTCACAGTAATAGAAATTTAGTTATGTTGTTTTAAACTACAATTGATTTCTATGCTGTTACTACTATTTACTTCCCACATATACAAATACAAACACTTATAAGGAACAAAGTAAACCAGAAGTGACAAGAATTATAAGCACATTAAGTGAACAAGAAAGATAAGCACAGTATCATCTCCCAAATGATTTCCCTTCTTCAACTCTTCTCCAGATAACGGGAAAGGAGAAAGAAGGAGGGGCACACTTCAGGTGTATGTGTGTGTGCAGGGGCGGTTCAAGCAACAATCTGATGCTGCCTTTTATTCTTCTGGACTGTTTGCATTCATGTTTACCTCCAATTATGGTTTCTATAGTGTTGATCCTTTTTAAAGGGCTCTAGTATATCTTTTAGATTCAATTTAATTTCATAGAATGTATAAAATATTATTTAATCAATTCTACAATTCCTAACTAGCAGCCTTTTAACAGCCTGTGATTTTCAGGTAATCAGTCTGTAATTCACTAAGAATCTTCTCAGAGCCCAGCACTCGGCTGGCTCTTGAAGGTCCATAATCAAGGTTAATGAGGTCTCCATCCTTAAAGAACTCAAAGCTTGAATTAAGAGGTGGCCCTTTGTCTACAGATATTTGGAGGGGAATTCTACTATGTATCCAGCATATAAAACAACGTTTTGCAGATGGATTTGGGAAAACTGGTTACAAAAATCAGCATTGGCATCTGCAAATCCATTATTTTGGCGGTGGGGGGGCAAGTGGACAATTGGCTATTACTAGGGACTATCGCTATTTGGGTTTATGCATAAGAAAGTGGAAAGCTAGGGGAAGCGGCTTGAAATGTTGATCCTAAACACATTTTTCTACAACATCCAGAGATGAATGAATGAAAAGTGGGTTTATTTTAATGATTTTGATAAATGCTTCAGTTGATCATGAAGACTAAATTAAATCAAACAAATTTCAGGGAAATAATCCACATGCTACATGGTTAGAAACAGCCACGAGACTTAAACCAACATTAACAAAGATCCGCCAAGGAATTATGAAGAGGAAACAGAATTTAGTCCAGTTTATGGTGTAAAATGACATTTGCATTTCTAGTTTTCAAAATCTCAGGAAAATCAAAGCAGAAAGCTAGCCCTTAGCTACATCAAGGGCAAGACTGACTGAGGAAAAATGTGATCAAAGCAGAACCATCTGTGGCAATTTAATGATGATTTCAGGCTTGCACCAAAAACATACTTAATAAGAAGTTAAGAGCTAAAGGGAAGACAATGTCAAAGGGATTTGAACGTTGAAGAAAATATCTGTGTATATAGATACAATTAACTGATGATTTGATTTTAATTCTCTTGGAACAGGATGTCTTCTGTGGAATTGGGAAGAAAAGAAAAAGAAGAAAAGAAAACAAACTGCAATAATGCCTTTATGTGTTCTTATTTGGGGCAAGTAAAAAAATCATTTCCCTACCTCTTATTTGACATCTCAGTCATGTAAGGCAAGAATGAATAGAGACCCAGCTGAAAAAACGAGGGATTTCCACACACTTTAAACTCAGCTATAACAAACCATTTGCTGAAAGCATTTTTAGCACATTACTGTATGAATGAAAATGCCAGTGTTCTCTCATTTTGAGAAGTTTGGCCCTAATATTTAGTGAGGTGAGACTTTCCCTGAGTCAGGTGCACACAACACCCAGTGGTCTGTGGAGAGTAGTCAGGAACTCTGGGAACTCTGTTGTCAAGGTTATGGTCCTCTCCTAATTATGGAAGTAGACAACCCCAAATATAATACAAAATAGGGCATGAGTGGCCCGGCAATTTCTTTTTCTTTTTTCTTTTTTTGCCATATCTATCAGCATTTAGGTTTTATTTATAATATGCTATTTAATATGTCACTTGACATTTTATATACAGACATACAAAAGTGTTCAAACACTGAAACATTCCCCTTGCATCTAAGGAAGGTACAGTCTCCTAAAGCCAGTTTGCATATAGACTTTCAAGTTTCTTTCCTAGGGAAGAAAAAAAGCCACTTATCTTTTCATCAGAAATTAAAATTCTCTTTGCACATAAACTCTTCAGTAAATGTATTTTTTTTACAATGGTGTGTTAGTTTCTGCTTTATAACAAAGTGAATCAGCTATACATATACATATATCCCCATATCTCTTCCCTCTTGCAGCACGGCAATTTCAGAGAATTCTCTTTTCCATTGCCAACTGAAGTGAATGAAATAGTAACTTTATGAGTCAGAAATGAGATAAAATCTTTCCTTAGTCTACTGAGAAATTAATCAAAATAATTTCCCTGGGTGAAAATCTTACTCCATGAGTAATAGCAATAATACTGAGGTCAAGAAGCCTAACATTGAGCTCTGTTAATTTAATATACTCAACAAACGGAAATACAATAAAATCAAAATTATTATTCTGACTCGGCTAGCAGCTGTTCATTGGGGAACATTTCAAACTTGACTGATGCTCAGTCACCTTTCATGAATGATTTTACTAACTGTCCCAGGGGCACGGTTATGATTTTTTTAAGTCAATGACTACATTTTAGAGGAAGTAATCACATCTTCCCTTCTCAGCCAAAATTTTCTGATAACGCATTATAGACAAGTTGTTTAAAAACACAACTGAACAGTGCCCCACTTTGGAAAATGACTTCGGAGGTTTTATTTTATTAAGGGAAAAAGTACATGTGTTTGCATCATGAATCATATCTGTTGTGTTCTAGCTGCAGTAAAAGTGACAAGGAAGTGTTAGCGCTTCAGGTCGAGAATCCACGGAGACAACACTAGGCCACTTACAATATCACAATGGTGAAAATGCATAGGCTGTAAATGTAGGGTATTTAAGCTGTCCTTTTTGTTCTCCAGAAGCTTTCTTGGAAATTCTAGTATAAGAGGATAGCGACTTGCATTGCCATGGCCAGATCAGCCTTTTTGTCATGTCTGCGTCAAGTAGTGAGGGAGAAAGTGAATCCCTACCCAGCCAGCTAGACCAAACATACATCCTGCCAATCAGTTGGGTGACAAGGGTGCAACAACATTGCTCTTACATTCCATTAGAAATGGTTAAGTTAGGGGAATGAGGGGATGGTGAGTCAGTTCTTAGCTGTCTAAAGTTCTATGCTAAATCCGTGCTGCCACTGTAGTATTCGGGTAGCCATAAATACAGAGTTTCTGATTATCAAGGGAGATTGGAGAAAAGCAATCATTAAAATAAAAGGCAGACAGCATAAATACATGGGATCAGTAACTAAATCCACTTCTCCTCAAATGTGAGCTGGACTGATGCTTAAAATGTCTGCTCTGATGCACGACAGAGGGTTTGACTTCACCAGACTAATCCTTCAACTGAAATTCTTTTGGCATAGGAATCCCTCAGTGAATAAAATACAGTAAAGGTCTATGAGCATAAGTGAACTGAAGGCCACAACATTTGAAGAGTCCAAAAAAGTTCAGAACGTCCCTGCTTCACCCAAGTCTTAGTCATTTGATGGTTAATTAATGAAATTAATTAATTAAAAAAATTAATGAAATTAATGAAACTTAATGAAACTTAATTTCATTAATGAAATTAATGAAACTTCTCACTAGCATCAGCACTGCTCAGTGATTTAAAGTCCCAGCGTGAAATCAGCTGATTGGAATGACTGTTCTGTACATCACAGAGCTGTGTCACCCATCCCCATTTTAGGATCAGAGGTATTTCACAGATTTCATGTAGTAGATTAGCTTGTTTGGGGAAATATTTGATGAAACTCTACTCTTTGTTCATCTGTAAAAAAGAATAACAACAGCACTTGCCTCATAAAGTTATGGTATTAAAGATGTTATTATACATATAATGCTTAAAATAGTGCCTGGCACAAAGTAAGCATTGAAAAGGCATTGTCATCACCACCAATGCTATTAATATTATTTAACCCATTCTCACTTATTTTAATAACTGATATGTTCGACCAAAATTATGTGACAGAAAAGAAATTGTGCAAGTTCTGAGCCCATTCCTTAAAAAACTCTGCAGTTTACTTTTATGGTCTCGGGAACCCTGTAAGCACCTACGCGGGTGAGCACAAGACCTGCTGGAGGATGAGAGGCCACATTCAGGATGTCTTAGGTCATGATCCCCAGAGGACAGATTCTGGAATGGAGATTTTCAAGCAGGAAGTTTACTGGGGAGTGCTGTTGGCAACAACTGTGAGGCAGGACTAAATGTAGGATTGGTCATGGGGAAAGTTAAGCTGCAGCACAGTTGAAACAGAGGTCTCAGCTGATCCCTTGGGGAACTCTGGAGCTGAGATGGCCCTTCAAAGTTGTTTCAAGTTAAGGCAAAGGGCCAGGCACTTTGATGTCTGCATCAGCCAGTCACTGGATGAGGGCTGCCCTCAAGGAGGGAGTATGATCTTGGGCTAGGCAGGTGCTTTTGACAACTATTGGGGTAGAGATTCAGCAGTAAGTTGTCAACAGGCAACACTTCTAGTCACTGTGGGAAAAATGTCTTGGCCTTGAAGAGGGGGATCTGGCTTGCATGCCATAGTATTCACTACAGAGGTGAATCTAAGTGTTCCATTCAATAGCCTGGCAAGTGCCGAACATGTGAGTGAGTCCACCCTAGATCGTCCGGGTGCCATTCAACCCACTACCTGACCGCACACGTCAGTGAGCCCAGCAGAGATAAATCAAACCAGCCCAGACCAGAACATCCTAGGTGACTCGCAGAATCTTGAGAGATAAGAAATAGTTGCTTATTTAAGCCATTAAGCTTTGAGGCAGTTTATTATATAGTGATCGACAACTGATACAAAAGATTACATTATATTACACTGTAACAGTAATCGTTAAAGGCTGTGAGTGTAAGATTAAGGTTATTCTAGTTGTAGTGTTAGTAACAGGTTTTTTTTTTTTTCCAAACAGCCATGGCCAAGGGCATTAAAATCAACATATATTTGAGATTAAATCAGCAACTCACATGCTACTGATAGAAGCTGGGTTTGACTATGCAGTACAACTCCTATGCCAAGAGGATGCCAACTGCCAGCACATGAGGTGGGCACACAGGCCTCTGGGGAAGGATCCAGCATACACTTCTGGGAATCAGTGTTCAAAGCATTTGTGTCATCCAGACAGTACAACTGCAGGCAGTTGGCAGGAGCTTTCCCTAAGGTATTCTTTGAGAAACTGGGAGCTTACAAAGGGGAATCAGTGTCATTCTATTTAGATATTGATATTATACCAATTTACTTGAAAGCTAGAAATATCTTTTTTCTCTAAGGAAAAGAAAGTTGAATCAGTTGAGACAAGTACTTAAAATTTTTATTTATTGAACAAACATAACTAGAAAAAAAAATCACCTACCAATCCTATCTTTCTATCAAATTATTTTTATTTTCTCACATTCCTTTTCAGTCCTTGTCCCTATTTATATCATGATTAAATAGTTTTAAATATAAGGTAGATAAAATTTTGTGTTAGAGTAGGACCTTTCGAAGAACTTGGAACTTGTTTTTTTTTTACACAGAGCCTAAAATCCTTGCAAGTCAAATGTGATTAGGAACTCTAGACTGAAGGGCTTCAGGAATTCCTCACTGTCAAAGAGTGGTTACACTTTAGAGATCTCTTCTGAAAAACCTACATGAGGATTCATTTCAGAAAGAAGGAAATTGAACCTACAAAGAGCAGGATGCAAAAGTTAAGAAAAGGAAGGGGGGACTGGGAAACTAAAGCTGAACAAAGCTCTGACTGTATAAACCAGAATTTGGCAAAGTATGGCCTCTGGGCCAAATGCAGCCCACTGCCTATTTTTGTACCTATAGTTTTATTGAAACACAGCTACTCTCATTCATTCACCTACTGTCTGTGGTCACTTTCCTACTACAGTAGAATTGAGTAGTAGTGATAGGGACTGTACGGCCTGCAAAGACGAACATATTTACTACCTCATCTTTACAGAACAAGCTTGCTAACTTCAAATCAACGGCTAATCATGTTAATGACTGATTGGGGTACAAACAATTATATTAATGACGAACTTTGGGGTGATGTGATAAAAAAAAGGTGGGACTATAATACTAGAAAACAAAAACATGGAAGATAGGAGAGGTGACTGGAGTTACCTAAGATGTCTATATTCCTTGGAAAGAGTTAGAGATAATGCCAGGTACATATGTTAAAAATATAAGGATATGATTTTTTATATACTACAGTATAGCATTTATAGATTTCATATTGAAAGTTTAAAATAATTTCAAGTTACCCTTAAGGTTGACGATGTAATAATTTGTCTCTCTCCCACCCTGTTAGCGACCTTCAGGAGTCACTTAGCTGGCAGGTTAGGCCGGTGGACTGGCAAGCACTTCCTCTGCAAGGGGCATGATTGTTCTCTAGTCAACCTCACATAATTCTAAGTGATAAAAACTTGTGTGGGTAAAAACAGACCCCACAAGAAAGTCCACTGTTGGTGATGAATGTATAAAAATTCTCCAAAATTTATTATTCTTAGCCATAACACAGAAGTTTTAGGGGGGAAATTATATGTAATCTTAATATTTGTGAATTTCGGAACTTGAAAAGTATTGTCATTTGTAAATGCAAACAAACTGCTTTATGTAACTGCAAAAAGTTCTGTACCCAAGCAATTCAACAACTCCTGATCATACAGAAATATACTAAGGCAAAAATTTTGTGAATCAGTGTTTGAACATTGTTATATTTATAGAAAAGTATTGTTGTTACAATTAAATCATTTAGCATAAAGTAGATAAGAGCTAGTTGACCAAGTCTTACACATTTCAACCAGTGACTTTAATATTGTATAAATAATCTAGTGTCATAACTTGGAATTTAAACCAAGGAAAATATTTGAGGCAACTTAATGTAATTTAATTTATGGAAATCATAATTGCATTGCCAGTCATTTTTGAACTTCAGCTTTTAAATTATTTTTTATATACAATACAACTCAGTAAAATAAATTGTTTATTAATCTTTGTCTAATAGACATTTCTGAGTCTTTAAATGTACATTGTTCATTATTTTGTCCACAGCATTTTCTATTTGTTTTTAACCTTAAGCCAGTTATTCTTTCAGAAGGTCAAGGCTTCTAAATTTTTTGTTGTTGTTAAGAACAACAACCCGTCTGATGCAGACATTTTTAGAACTTTGCAATACATAGGTCCACTAAATCATGAGCTCCTCCAGGGAAAGAAGTATTTCTTATTCATCTTTTTACCCTCATGGCCTGTCACATAGTAGGCACTTATTAAATGCTTACTGAATGTATCAGCTAGCAACATCTCATAACCCCTAATTCTTCCAGAACAAACTGTGCTTTTCTTCACAGGGTCCATGTATCTTCCTAAGTCCTACTCTATTGTAAATATTTGTCTCTTTTCTCTGTCTTCTCCATGTACATCTCAGTTACCAAAAAAAAAAAAAAAAAAATCATCTATGTATTCCCAGTCGCTAGCACTGGTACCAGTTTCTGACACATAGTAGTAGGTGCTTAGGAAAAATTTTTTGAAGTGAATGTATCTCTGGAAGTTATATCGTCTTCAGAGGGTAGGCTTCAAATTGAGAGAAGATAGGAAAATTCATCCTTTGTGATATTATCCCTCCCTTTGATTCTTCTCAATAAACTGTGGGCTCCTTGAAGGTGAGGTATGAGGCCTAGCCTCTCTCTCTCCCCAGTACCCAGAACCTATAGCGCATGCAGTGCTCAGATGTTGAACTGAGTTGAACTCCCACCTCTAATCTTAGGTTGGACTTCATTATAGATTAATCTAGCCCAACCATTAGAGTCAAATAGCTTCCTGGCTTGATTCAATAAATGCAATCAAATTCAAATCTTGAATGTCTGCAATAAATCTTAGAGTTTAAAGTGCCAGATTAGACTATTCTGCCTTAATTTGTTTAGCTTTCTTTGATTTGAACACGGCCCATTAATTTAAATTAAATAAGCAATTCAAAGCCTGTGGACAATAAATTAGATAAATGTAAATGTCAGGGACTGCAATCCCCTGGCTATATTTTAAAGATAGTAAACATGTAAGACATCAGAACCAAATATCCCTTTTGATGATGATAATGAGATGTTCCAGATCAAGAGTAAAACTGGGACTTATTTTAAAAATCCACAGACACTACAAACATCCCAGCAACAAATTCTCTATTTCTGTGCGTGGAAGTTGCCCTATTTCAAGTACAGCTTTAGAAGTTATCACTAAATTGTTTGCATTGTTGTGCTATTTTAAAGAATCAGGTTGTGATGATGGTTTAGGAATCTGCCATCCCATAATAGATGCTTTGTTTCTGGGGATCATTTGTGGATGTGCATTACAAAGCTAACTAAAGTGCTTTCCTCCATCCCCCACAGTTTGTCAGAACTTACCCTCTTCTACAGAAAACCACAGCAACTAATAATTTGGTCAAATGGTCAATTTAGTGGGCAATAACAGCAAAACACAAGAGTTATATGAATCAGCTGAGAGTTTGTTTCACAGATCAGATCAGTAAATACAACAAAATGAACTGACGCAGTTTTCTAACACCAAACAAGCATGTTTGCTGTTGACATATTTGCTCGAACTTCCTCTGTACTATAGTATTCTGAGGTAGGACTTCAGAAATACTACTCAGGAAGACATACAGATGGCCAAGAGGCACATGAAAAGGTGCTCAACATCGCTAATTACTAAAGGAATGCAAATCAAAACTACAATGAGATATCATCTCACACCGTCAGAATGGCCATCATCATAAAATCTACAAACAATAAATGCTGGAGAGGGTATGGAGAAAAGGGAACCCTCTTGCACTGTTGGTGGGGATGTA
This sequence comes from Leucopleurus acutus, assembly GCF_964270905.1. Lineage (NCBI taxonomy): Eukaryota > Metazoa > Chordata > Mammalia > Artiodactyla > Delphinidae > Leucopleurus > Leucopleurus acutus. Next base: position 118,627,114 of record NC_139148.1, on the reverse strand, counting down.
AATTGGCACAGCCACTATGGAGAACAGTATGAAGGTTCCTTAAAAAACTAAAAATAGAGCTAACATATGATCCAGCAATCCCACACCTGGGCATATATCCAGAGAAAACTCTAATTCAAAAAGATACATGCACCTAAATGTTCATAGCAGCACTATTTACATTAGCCAAGACATGGAAGCAACCTAAGTATCCATCAACAGATGAATGGATAAAGAAGATGTGGTATACATATATATATATATATATATATACACAATAGAACACTACTCAGCCATAAAAAAGAATGAAATCATGCCATTTGCAGCTACATGGATGGACCTAGAGATTATCATACTAAGTGAAGTAAGCCAGACAGAGAAAGACAAATATGACATGATATCACTTACATGTGGAATCTAAAATATGATACAAATGAACTTATATACAAAACAGAAACAGACCCACGGACATAGAAAACAAATTTATGGTAACCAAAGGTGGGGGGATAAATGAGGAGTTTGGGATTAACGTATACACCCTACTATATATAAAATAGATAAACAACAAGGTCCTTCTGTATAGCAAAGGGAACTAACTATATTTAATATCTTGTAATAACCTATAATGGAAAAGAATATGAATAAGAATATATATATATAACTGAATCACTTTGCTGTACACCAGAAACTAACCCAACACTGTAAATAAACTATACTTCAATAAGAAAATACTATTCAGTAAAACAGCTCTGCAGAATCTCAGATGTTCATGTTCATTTGAGCTCTTCCATGGGCATGCACATATACAGGCTTTGCTCTGACATATGGATAGATAATTGTTCCCAGTAGCTCTCTGATTTTTGTAGAGACTCTTGCCTGAGCTGCAGGTGCTAACTTGCAACACAGTAACCCATATTCAAAGGGTTCCCATTTTAAATGTAGGAAGAAAAATGTAGTCACAGAAAAGCCAGTTTGTGCTGTGTCCATGACAATGTTAATACTTAAAATAACAGCTCTCTTCCTATTAGAAATATTCTTTGCATAAGAATCCATTGTTGGTTTTCTTAGTTTTCTTTCTTTCAAGAAAATAAACTGTGTTGAGAAAGGCACTGTGTCCAAGTTACAAAAACAGTTTCTAGGATGCATGGTCATCATAATTAAATAGTTCAGCTTGGATTTGCTACTGCACTATCAACCGCTTAAAGCTGAAAATTTTTAACAAACCTACATCCAGCTGAGATACATATACATATGTCATATTTGTGAAACGTGGCGTGAGTCTTGCCATGACTCTAGTGCAATTACATTTTAAGCACCAACAACTCCATAGCCCTTTAGGGACTAAAGGGTTTCCCCCTTAAACACTAAACACATCTGACAGAGATATTCATATGAATGCTTTCACAACTAAGAGCTAGCACTGACCAGAACATGGGGATTTGGGGAAACAGTGAGAATAAGAATGCTTCAGTGAATGTATGATGGTTATTAGAAAACCAGGAGCCTGTATGAGAAGATGGATACAAGGAAACAAAAAGTTAGGGGCTTTATCAGCCAGGGTCCAAGCGGGAAATGGACAGCACACTCTTCTTGGATAATTTGAGGAGGAATTAGCATAGGGACTATTTGCAAAAGCATGGGAGCATTCAGGAAAAGCAACAAGGAATTGTGAAGTGCCCCAGGGATAACAACAGGAGCTGTTACCAACGCTAGGCTTGAAGGGGCAAAGGAGAGAATGATTATTGGTACCCAGAAAGCATATAGAAATAGCTCAGAGATATTGTGGGTTTGATTCCACACCACTGCCATAAAGCGAATATAGCAATAACATGAGTCATGAATGTTTTGGTTTCCCAGTGCATGTGAAAGTTATATTGTAGCAATAGCATTATGTCTAAAAACAAGTACATACCTGAATTAAAAATACTTTATTGCTAAAAATGCTAACCATCATCTGGGCCTTCAGAGAGTTGTAATCTTATTGCTTGCAGAGGGTCTTGCTTTGATGTTGAGGGCTGCTGACCAATCAGGGTGATGGTTGCAGAAGGCTGGGGTGGCCGTGGCACTTTCTTAAAGTAGGACAACAATGAAGTTTGCTGTACAGATTGACTCTTCCTCTCACAAAAGATTTCTCCGTAGCATGCAACAGTGTTTGATAGCATTTTACCCACAGTAGAACTTCTTTCAAAATCAGAGTCAGTCCTCTCAAAAACTGCTGCTGCTTTATCAACTAAGTTGATGTCATATTCTACATCCTGTGTTGCCATTTCAACAATCTTCTCAGCCTCTTCACCCAGGAGTAGATTCCATCTCAAGAAACCACTTTCTTTGCTCATCCTTAAGAAGCAACTCCTCATCCCTTAAAGTTTTATCATGAGATTGCAGCAATCCCGTCACATCTTCAGCCTCCGCTTCTAATTCTAATAGTTCTCTTGCTATTTCCACCACAAATGCAAGTTACTGCCTCCACTGAAGTCTTGAACCCCACAGCGTCATCCATGAGGGTTGGAATCAACTTCTTCCAAACTCCTGTGAATATTCCTATTTTAACCTCTTCCCACGAACCACAAATGTGCTTAACGGCATCTAGAATGGTGAATTCTTTCCAGAAGGTATTCAATGTACTTTGCTCAGATCCATCCGAGAAATTACTATCTATGGTAGCTATCACCTTATGAAATGTATTTCTTAAATAATAAGACTTGAAAGCCAAAATTACTCCTTGATCCATGGGCTGCAGAATGGATGCTGTGTTAGCAGGTGTGAAAAAAATATTAATCTCATTGTACATCTCCATCAGAGCTTTTGGGTGACCAGACACTTATCAATGAGCAGTAATATTTTGAGAGGAATCTTTTTTTCTGAGCAGTAGGTCTCAATGGTAGGCTTGAAATATTCAGTAAACCATATTGTAAACAGATGTGCTGTCATCCAGACTCTGTTGTTCCACTTGTAGAGCACAGGCAGAGTAGATGTAACATAATTCTTAAGGGCCCTGAGATTTTCAGAATGGTAAATGAGCATTGGCTTCAACTGAAAGTCACCAGCTGCATTAGCCCCTAACAAGAGAGTCAGCCTGTCCTTTGAAGCTTTGAAACCAGGGATTGACTTCTCCTCTCTAGCTATGAAAGTCTTACATGGCATCTTCTTCCAATGGAAGGTTGTTTCATCTCCGTTGAAAATCTGTTGTTAATGTAGCCATCTTCACTAATGATATTAGCTAGATCTTCTGGATAACTTGCTGCAGATTGTACATCAGCACTTGTTGCTTCACCTGGCACTTTTATGTTATGGGGATGGCTTCTTCCCTTAAACCTCATAAACCAACCTCAGCTAGATTCAAACTTTTCTTCTTAGCTTTTATAGAATTTTAGAGAGTTAGGACCTTGCTCTGGATTAGGCCTTGGCTTAAGGGAATGTTGTGGCTGGTATGATCTTCTATCCAGACCAGTAAAACTCGCCATATCGGCAATAAGGCTGTTTTGCTTTCTTATCATTCATGTGTTTACTGGAGTAGCGCTTTTAATTTCCTTCAAGAACCCCCCTTTGCATTCACAACTTGGCTAACTATCGAGCACAGACAACCAAATTTTGGCCTACCTTGGCTTTCAACGTGCCCTCCTCACTAAGCTTAATCATTTCTAGGTTTTGATGTGAAGTGAGAGACATGCGATTCTTAAGTTCACCATCTTATACGGGCGCAGTTCGTGGCCTCAAAACAATGACAATAGTAACATCAAAGATCACTGATCACAGATCACCATAACAAACGTAATAATAATGAAAAGTTTGAAATATTGTGAGAATTACCAAAATGTGACCCAGAGACACAAAGTGAGCCAACGCTGTTGGAAAAACGGCACTGATATACGTGCTGGATGCAGGGTGGCCACACACCTTCAGTTTGTAAAAAATGCATTATCTGTGAAACACAATAAATTGAAGCATGATAAAACGAGGTGTGCCTGTAGTAATATGGAGAGGGCCACAGGACAGGAGCTGTGGCCTTTAGGAGAGGGACATTGTCGTCCCATTGTAGAACAGCAGGGGGCAAGGCAGGGGAATACATACCCCAATCTCACTTTCATCTTTTTCTCTCACCTGTCATTGTCTCCCACTGGCCAAACCCAACAAGAAGTTGAAGGCAAGGGACCTTATTGTTGTAAGTCTACGTAAGTCAGCCTCCCAGGGCAGTAAGCAAGGTGCAGAAAAATACAGAGTTTTCCACTTGTAAGGCTTTCTGGAAAAAAGTTACCTCATGCCTACATGTCTCTCAAGGTGGATATGATTATAAATAGATTTACTGTGAAGAAGTGAATTAATTCATTTTAATTAATTGATATAATTGAAGATTACCATAGAACAATTTGAGTACAGTTACAATTTTATGGCATAATTTGATCTGTACATTGGTTGCAGATTTTGGTAAATAAAGTATGCGGCATAGTAGAGAACAGAGAACTTAGCGTCAGAAGATCTGGGTTTTGGTTCTGACTCTGCAAACTGACATGCTTTGTGACTTCAGACAAGGATTTTAATCCTCTGAGCTTAGTTTATATATGGGTAAAATGGATAAGAATACTTGTTCTGTTTGTCCATACCCCAAAGGGTGGTTGTATGGATCAGATGAAAATATATTAAAAAAATGTATAAACCAGAATATCTCTTCTAACACGAGTGTCTACTCTTCTAGCATTGCAAAATAGAGTTTAAAGATAAACGCTGGGCTTGTAGAGAAATAAGCTGACTTTTCATTATTTTTTTTTTTTACACTGACAGATCTATCTCCTTCCACCCAGACAGGATTCTGCCAGCTTCCCCCCAGATCTAATTAGGTTTTAAATGAGATTCAGGAAGACATAATAGCTTATTCTGATTGTTCTTTTTATATCATACAGTCTCTAAATATTCATTGTGCTCATATGATTAAGCTGTAAATCAGTGGGCTTTTCTGAATTTTTTATTTTGCCCCATATATTTGGCTCTAACAGTCATCTTAGCTTCCTATCAGTTTTTACTCTTTTCACATTGCCTTTACTCATTTTGCTTTGTCTGAAAAGCTCCTAATCATATTTCAACACCCTAAGTAAATATCCCCTCTTCAGAAAAGCCCCTCCTTACACCTAAGTAGATTTGTACCTTTTCTGTTTGGTACGTATAGTGCTTGGAACAAATCTCTGTTGTCACAGGTATCACTCTGCATTGTGTTAGAATTATTTGCTTTTATTTCTGTATTTCCTAGTAGGCTCTGAGGGTCTTGAGTGTAAGGGCCATGCTCTATCTGGGGTTCTATCTCTAACAACGAGCAAAGTGTCTGGCACTTCATGTGGGCTCAGTTCATTGGAACTCAAGTTCTGGGGATGGGTGTAAGTAAATTAAAAAAGAAACGTAGAGGCCTAGTTTAACTGAAGTGTCATTTCTACTCCTCAAATTAGTTCATCAGATTCAAACTGCTAATATTTGGGACAAGATACTCACTCATTTCTTTTAGGGTAGAGTTTCAACAGAAGATAAAACACTGACTTAGATGAAAGTTCTCAAAAGGGTCCCAAGCTGAGAGTGATCATGAATGCATATACGTTGAGGAAAAACTTCCCTGAAAGATGAACTTGAAAAATTTTACCAACCACCTTAAAGCTGTACGCATGTGACAGGGTGTGGATAAGATTTTGGTAGCTTTTTTTCTGTTAGTGCCTGTTTTCCATTTTTGCTAATTCATTTTTGTTATCTGTGAGTACTCACTAGCAGACATATTGTAACAAGAGCTAGAGGTTTAAGCAAAAAATATTTATGGGAATAAATAATTAAAATAGAAGAACAGTATATCTATTGACTTACCTGCCCCCAGCCCTCCCCCCTCCATCACACACACAAAGACAGACAACTTAATGGTAAACAGGTATAATCAGTATTCCGTGAAACCTAGTTTGTTATGTTGGCCTTTTTCTTAGCCAGAATTTGTCAGGTTTGAAGATAAAGGCAGTGGCTCAAAAGGATGATTTCTCTGCCTCTGCCTTTATGAGATAGATGGACTGATGGACAGCAGAGGACAGTTCTGAAAGCTCTATTTGTGATTATCTGATCATAGGGGTTGGGCTAAAGAATGGGGAAGCAGATTTGAGATTCCGCACATGAGTTTTCCTCTTTTTGTAACAAATAAAGGCCAAACTGATGCTTAGATTTTATTAGCATGGCTTTTTTAAACGTCCTTTCAAAATACCTCAGGGTTCAAAAGATAACTTTGTACCAGTCTGCATGACCCAATCAGAGGAGTGTTTTGAGTTTTTAAAATTTTCTCCTTAAAGAAGATAATGTAGCTGAACCAATATTGCTAGACCTCCCTCTCCTTTGTCTGTATTTTAGGAAGCAGTAAATCAATGAATCATAAGCGCCTTTCTCCACTTCTAGAGAGTTGCGGGCTTGGGGGAGAAGATCCAATAGGAAGGTGGTTCTACTGTGATAGGCAAGAATGGTAAAAGCCATTACAAACATCCCTGCCTCTCAGGACGATGCCCTAAGAGTCAACTTGACTATTCACTAGTGCTCTCTGGAATAGGAAAAAATGAGGAACGGCGGCTATCAGGGTACTCATGCAGCTGAGCCATGGTCCAGGATCCATTAACATTGTCCACCAGGAGTGACATTCATCCCTGTGGTGACGCATATGCCCAAACCATAAGAGCGTTCCATACTTCAGCCAAAGGACAATGGATGAGAGGCGGAAATACTGAGTGGTTGGTCTCATTTCTTATATCTTTCTATTTTTATCAGTCCTTTCAACAACAAGCTTTTTTTTTTTTTTTTTTGCAGTACGCGGGCCTCTCACTGTTGTGGCCTCTCCCGTTGTGGAGCACAGGCTCCGGACACACAGGCTCAGTGGCCATGGCTCACGGGCCCAGCCGCTCCGCGGCATGTGGGATCTCCCCGGACCAGGGCACGAACCCGTGTCCCCTGCATCGGCAGGCAGACTCTCAACCACTGCGCCACCAGGCAAGCCCTGTATGCTGTCTTAATTTCTTCAAAGGCCAGGACTTTTTCATAGCTAGTACAGTGTAAGAGTCCTGGACTAAAGCAGAATAACTGAATCTTAGTCCTAACTCCACCTCCTAGCTGTGTGGCTCTGGACAAGTCTCTTCATCTTATTAGGCCTCAATTTCTTCATCAATAAAATGGTCATATTACCATACTGCTTACCTCACAGAGTGAAATGCATCCTCCATCATGGGTGTGAAGAATACTCCATCTGCAAAGGGATATGCAAATATAAGGAACTGTGCCCCTGTTGCTGTGGGATGGCAGGGAACAGCAGAACTGTCTCCTGACCAAGAATAGTCTAGGGACAGAAAGTAAAATGACTGACTGAATAATAGATCCAGCCCTAAGCCCCAGAGAACAGGCCTATGTGTTTAAACAATGCATGCACAAGCCTAATATACATACAGATGTGTCTAAAACAAAACTCACATAATCAGAAAAATTGAGAGCTAGAAGTCACCTTAGAGATCTAGTTCTTACTCTGTTTGATGGATGGAGAAGCTGAGGTTTTCTTTTCACCTAAAACAAGGTGCTCTCCCTCACTTCCCAACATATCTCTTGGTCAGCTTCCATCTTGACTCTCCTAACTCTCATCCAACCAGTCAATTGCCAAAATCTACCTTTGCAATGGCTAGCCAGTTCCTTCCATTCATCCCCCTTCAGGCGCTAGTACTTCATGCCTGTTCTTATAGTAACCTCCTAGCTTGCTCCCCTTCCCTCCCCAATTCATCCTCATGTTACCAGGGCAACGTTCCTAAATGATTACTTTTATCATTTGCTTCACTGACAAAATATTTTAAATGTCTCCCTGTGGCTGTAGGATAAAGAATAAACTCCTTAGTCTGACTTTTAAGATTCCCCACAATACACCTCTGATATTCCTAGTGTATCCCCTACTATTTATTCTACATGAACCCTGTGGCCCTGGGAAGCTGGGATCCTTACTATTCCTCCAAATGCTTCCCTACAATTTACGTGTCTTTTTTTTTTTTCCCTCTACCAGTATGCAGTCATCCTCTTCCTGTAGCAAATGTTTCTCTTGGGAACAACCCAACCCCTACTGGATACAAGCTTGGTGGACCATCAAGCAAGGTACCCAAAGTGGGAATGTGACTCTAATTGGGCCAAACTCTCTCTGTCTGGAATTTTCACTCAGAATGAAGTTATATAAGTACTAAACACAAGGCTTGGGCCTGATTCACCTAGAAAGTGATCCCTGAAGTATTGTTAATTAGATATTACTCCCTAGGATTCTCTGCCCTCTGTCCTTTCTGAAGTTTGCTTCCTTAGCTTTTCCTTCAATTTTCTAAGCTATCTCATATTCTTCCAAGAAATGTGCTCTTTCGCATAGTCAGGGCAAGTTGCTCTTATTATCAAGAGCTCAGCTGAGCTTGGAGAGATTGATGAGCTGTCAGCTGTTGGAGTAGCCCATTAAAGCCATGAGCCAAAAATGAAAGAGTTAAGCCTTTAATCACTCTCTGTGATAATATAAGCAAGAGGCTAAACCCGAAGCAAGTGCTGATAGCCCCTGTTCCATTTTGCTCTGTGGAACTGCGTACCCATTGAGGGTCAGGTGATCTGTACAGATGGGAGGGTCATCTCACTGTTGAGAGAGTCTGGAACATAAGGGCTCTGATATTTTTACAGACCCTGAGCTGGTATGGAAAAGCACTGGGTACTAAATCAGAGTGTGCAAGTGTCTTTAAGGTTTTCCCCTCCTCTCCTGATAAGGAGGCCTAGGCAAGGGCCCCTGAAGAGGACTTCTGTCCAAGGCCCCAGATAACGAGACCTAGGAATGAAGGCACAGGAGTTAGGAATGCAAATATGTGAAGTGGGTGACTGGTCAGAGGGATCAGAGTCCTTGAGTGCAGCTCCCCTCAGAGGCTGCAGTGCTGTGACTGAGACCCAAGTCTAGCATGGGCAGGGCAGCTTTACCCCACGAAGCCAGGGAAAGCTTTGTAATTGCCTATGATTGGGCATGAAAAAATCACACAAATTTTCTTACTCATGCCTCCCTTTCCTCCCCCGTTACTCTTCCTATCTAAGGCTACCCAAGTCCAAGGCGAAGTTCACCTCATTTACTTGAAGCCTTGTAGATCAGTCCAGTCCATATTCGATCATTCCTTCCTCTGAAGCCTCATATCGCTTATTTGGGATAATTCTCTTGAGAAGATACTAACAGGTATGATCTCCATGACAGCTCTAACTTACTTACTTTTTATTTCTCGTCTCCTCACCTCAGATGGCAGTACCTTTAGGCAAAGTGTTATTTTTGCCTTTCACAAGACTGTGATTCTTAACAAAATTATGTGTGTAGTAAATGCTTAATACAATTGTGGGAGAGTAGTCTATAGTGTGTGATTTGAAAGACACATGTCCTAAAATCTCCCCCAAAAGATTCTTGAGATGACTATTATTTTAAGAAAGTTGTATCTACTACCTGCAAGGGTAGCACAGTGTCAGTGATTGGTTTTCCCATTATCCCTTAGCACTCATCTTAAGGAAAGATTTCTTCTGTATGTCAGCAAGGGGTATAAAGGAGAGTACCATTTATTGAATGAGCATGATGCGCCAGAGGATGCAGACACTTTCCAATACTTACTGATTCCCTACAGTAATCGTGAAGCTGGCATTTTCTCCATTTTAAAGAAGAGGATATTGGGGCACCAAAAATGATTTAATTTTCCTATGATCCCACGGTTCTTAAGTGACAGAGATTGTATTAACCCAAGTCCAATTGCATATCATCTATTATATTTTCCAAGAAAATACCTAAAGCATAAGACAATACAAATGCCAGAAAGAGGCATCACAATGTGGTAGGAGATGGATGACTGCCAAAGCCCACCCCATAAAAAAGTTCCTTCTACAAAATTAAGTTATTAAAGATTATTAGGTTGAAATAAATGAAAGAAAAGCTAAATAAATGGAATTATATCTCATGTTTATGAAATGCAAGACAATATTGTTAAGATGGCAATAATCTTCAAATTGATCTACAGATTCAGTGCAATCCCTATCAAAATGCTGGTTGCTTTTTCTGCAGAGATTAACAAGTTGATCTTAAAGTTCATATGGAAATGTAAGGGACCCAGAATAGGCAAAACAATCTGTAAAGACTTACTACAAAGCCACAGTAATAAAGATAGTGTACTACTGGCCTAAAGGTAGACATATAAATCAATGTAATCAAATTGAGAATCTATAAATAAACCCATACATCCATGAGCAATTGATTTCTTTTTTTTCTGTTTCAGAGCTCTTTATTTTGTTCTATTGGTCTACTTGTTCATTTTGCATCGGTATCATGTTGCCTTAATGACAAAAGTACACCTTATCACATTAACAAATTCAAGAAGAAAAATGTATCAATGTGCCAAAAGGCATCTGACAATATTCAGTAGGCATTTTTAATAGAAAAAAAGTTAAGTAGGGACTGAAGGAAACAAGTGAACCACACAATGTCTGTTTACCTCAAACATAGAGCAAACATTATGCTAAGTGATTTCCATTAAGTTGGGAAAAACAACTAGATGCCTGCTATCACCACTAATCCTAAATCTTATTCTGGAAATTATTTCTATTACAATATGAATAATAAAATAATCATTATAAATATTCAGGAAAAAATCCTATCTATTTGTAGTTGACATAACTGATTGCCTAAAAAATCAAAACTCTAGTAAAAAATAAATTTTAAAGGTTATTGGATAATAAATCTATGATTATGAGCAATTGATTTTTTTAACATCTTTATTGGAGTATAATTGCTTTACAATGGTGTGTTAGTTTCTGCTTTATAACAAAGTGAATCAGCTATACATATACATATATCCCCATATCTCCTCCCTCTTGCGTCTCCCTCCCACCCTCCCTATCCCACCCCTCTAGGTGGTCACAAACCACCAAGCTGATCTCCCTGTGTTATGCGGCTGCTTCCCACTAGCTATCTATTTTACAAGTCCATTGAACAATTGATTTTTGACAGTGGTGCCAAGATCATCTAATGGGAAAATAATAGTCTTTTCAACAAATGGTGCTGGAACAACTGGATACCCACATGCAAGAGAATGTAGTTGGATATCTACCTTATACCATATTAAAAAAAATTGAACTCAAAATGGATCAATGACCTAAATGTAACAGCTAAAACTATACAACTATTAGAAGAAAACGTAAGAATTGGACTTCCCTGGTGGCGCAGTGGTTAAGGATCCGCCAGCCAATGCAGGGGACATGGGTTTGAGCCCTGGTCCGGGAAGATCCCACATGCTGCGGAGCAGCTAAGTCCGTGCACCACAACTACTGAGCCTGTGCTCTAGAGCCCGCAAGCCACAACTACTGAGCCCACGTGCCACAGCTACTGAAGACCGTGTGCCTAGAGCCCGTGCTCCACAACAAAAGCAAGCCACCACGATGAGAAGCCCGCACACCGCAAGGAAGAGTAGCCCCCACTCACTGCAACTACAGAAAGCCCGCACGCAGCAACGAAGACCCAATGCAGCCATAAATAAATAAGTTTATATTTAAAAAAAAACCCTAAGAATAAATCATATGATCTTGGATCAGGCAACAGTTTCTTAGACATGACATAAGCACAGGCAACAAAAGAAAAAATAGATGAATTGGACTTCACCAAAATTTTAAAAATTGTGTGTCAAGGGATATCTTCAAAAAAGTGAAAAATAGGGGCTTTTCTGGTGGCACAGTGGTTGAGAGTCCGCCTGTCGATGCAGGGGACACGGTTCGTGCCCCAGTCCGGGAAGATCCCACGTGCCGCGGAGCGGCTGGGCCCGTGAGTCATGGCCGCTGAGCCTGCGCGTCCGGAGCCTGTGCTCCGCAACGGGAGAGGCCACAACAGTGAGAGGCCCGCGTACCGCAAAAAAAAAAAAAAAAAGTGAAAAATAACCCACAGAATGGGATAAAATGTTTGCAAATGATACATCTCATAAGAGACATTTTCAGAATATAAGAATTCATAAAATGACAAATATTAAAAACTAAAAATTGGTCAAAGGGTCTTAAACATTTCTCCAGAGAAGAAACACAAATGTCCTATAAGCACAGGGAAAGATGCTCAATATTATTATTCATCCTGGAAATGCAAATCAAAATCATAGTGAGGTACCACTTCATACCCATCAGGATACCTATAATTAAAAAGACAAGTAATAGCAAGTGTTGGCAAGGATGTGGAGAAACTGAAAACCTCAAGCACTGATCATGGGAATGTAAAATGGTGTAGCTGCTTTGGGAAACAGTCTGACAATTCCTCAAAAGGGTAAACACATAGGAATCATAGGGCCCAGGAATTCTAGTCCTAGGTATATATCCAGGTGTAATGAAAACATATGTCCACACAAAAACTTGTATATGAGTGTTCATAGCGGCACAATTCATAAAAGCCTAAAAGTGGAAATAACCCAAATGTCTATCACATGATGAATGATAAATAAAACTTGATGTATCTATACAATTAAATATTATTAGGCAATAACATGGAATATGTACTGATATATGCTTCAACACAGATCAACCTTTCAACACATCATTCTAAATGAAATAAGCAGATACAGAAGGCCATATATTGTATGGCCCCACTTTTATGAAATGTTTAGAATAGGCAAATTCATAGAAACAGAAAGGAGGTTTGTGGTTTTCAGGGTCTGAAAGTGGAAGGGGAGAATGGGGATAGACAGCTTAACGAGTATAGAGTTTCTCTTTGGGGTGATGAAAAAGTTCTAAAACTGGATAATGATGATGGTTGCATAACACTATGAATATACTAAAACCCACTGAATTCTCTATGTTATATTGGTGATTTTTATGACATGAATTATTCTTCAATAAAACTTAAAAATTAAGTTATTTGCATTGGTCTTACCTCTATAATGGGATAGCAATTTTCTGGATTTTTTTTAACCTTTCAGTTTTTGCCTTTTTCCCTTTTTCCCCCCAGTTTAGCCCAATTTCATTTGTACATTTTATAGTTCCATATTTGCTTCTTGTTCATAATGCAGCCTAAAACGAAAGAGGTCAGTTTCTCCAACTGTACTGGTTCTGAGGGAAGACGTGGGTCACTGGTTGACAGGCATCTGTGTGCCTGTCTAAATGAGCTTAGTCATTCCCATTTCCCTTACACATAGATGACATAGTTTTGAAAGGCAGGATAACGTCCTAGCTACCACACTTCTAATCTTAAAAATGATAGCTATAATTCTTTAAACCAAGTGACACAGCTAGATTTTCTACTCACTGAAAGCTACTTAAGTATATTACTTATATTGCAATCAGAAAGAACATTTCATCATTTTGGCAAACATTTTTTAAAGTGTGTTACTTTTCTCCTGAAATGCAATGACAACGCTCGGTACTTTCTCTACTATTTTGGAAAAGTCCCATGTATGCAGTGAAATGTAATTAATTATACTGACTAGCAACCAACAAAAGAATATAAAAATTTGCATATCTAAAACTCAAAAATATCTGTAAACTGCACCTCTCTCTGACTCTTAACTTTATATAATAAGTTTAGAATGGATAAAAAAGAGGATTTGACACTTAACACTTAATTTTTAAAATTTTAAATGTTACTTTCCATTTACAGTTATTACAAAATATTTGCTATATTCCCCATGTTGTACAATACATCCTTGTAGCCTACCTTACTCCCAATACTTTGTACCTCCCAGTCTCCCATCCCTATTCTTCCCCTCCCCGCTTCCCTCTCCCCACTGGTAACCACTAGTTTGTTCTCTATATCTGTGATTTAGCTTCTTTTTTGTTACACTCACTAGTTTGTTGTATTTTTAAGATTCCACATATAAGTGATATTATACAGTATTTGTCTTTCTCTGTCTGACTTATTTCACTTAGCATAATGCCCTCCAAGTCCATCCATGTTGCTGCAAATGGCAAAATTCCATTCTTTTTTATGGCTGAGTAGTATTCCATTGTGTGTGTGTGTGTGTGTGTGTGTGTGTGTGTGTGTGTGTGTGTGTGTGTATGCCACATCTTCTTTATCCATTCATCTGTTGATGGACACTTAGGTTGCTTCCATATCTTGGCAATTATAAATAATGCTGTTATGAACATTCAGGTGCATGTATCTTTTCAAATTAGTGTTTTGTTTTGTTTTGATATATACCAAGGAGTGTAATTCCTGGGTCATATGGTAGTTCTATTTTTAGTTTTTTGAGAAACCTCCATACTGTTTTCCACAGTGGTTGTACCAATTTACATTTCCTCCAACAGTGTACGAGGGCTCCTGTTTCTCCATATCCTTGCCAACATTTGTTATTTGCGTTCTTTTTGGTGATAGCCATTCTGACAGGTGTGAGGTGATACTCATTACATGAGGCCAGCATTACCCTGATACCAGAACCAGACAAAGTTATCACAAAAAAAAGAAAATTACAGGCTAATATCACTGATGAAAATGGATGCAAAAATCCTCAAAAACTACTAGCAAACCGAATCCAACAATACACTAAAAGGATCATACACCATGATCAAGTGGAATTTAACCCAGGAATGCAAGGATTTTTCCATATTCACACATCAATCAATGTGATACACCACATTAACAAATTGAAGAATAGGAACCATACGATCATCTCAATAGATGCAAAAAAAGCTTTTGATAAAATTCAACATTCAACATCCATTTATGATAAAAACTCTCCAGAAAGTGGGCATAGAGGAACATACCTCAACATAATAAAGGCCATATATGACAAACCCACAGTTAACATCATACTCAACTCAGTGAAAAAGCTGAAAGCATTTCCTCTGTGATCAGGAAAAAGACAAGGATGCCCACTCTCACCACGTTTATTCAACATAGTTTTAGAAGTCCTAGCCACAGCAATCAGAGAAGAAAAAGAAATAAAAGGAATCCAAATTGGAAAGGAAGAAGTAGAACTGTCACTGTTTGCAGATGACATGATACTATACATGGAAAATCCTAATGATAACACTTTAAACTTGTATTATCTGGGTATTATTTCTTCTTATTTTACTAGTACTTTTTAAAAAATTAATTAATTAATTTTTATTTTTGGCTGTGTTGGGTCTGCGTTGCTGTGCACAGGCTTTCTCTAGTTGTGGCAAGCAGGGGCTACTCTTCGTTGTGGTGCATGGGCTACTCTTCGTTGTGGTGCATGGGCTTCTCATTGCAGTGGCTTCTCTTATTGTGGAGCATGGGCTCTAGGCACGCGGGCTTCAGTAGCTGTGGCACGTGGGCTCAGTAGCTGTGGTGCACAGGCTTTGTTGCTCTGTGGCATGTGGGATCTTCCTGAACCAGGGCTTGAACCCATGTCCCCTGCATTGGCAGGCGGATTCTTAACCACTGTGCCACCAGGGAAGTCCCCTGGATGAAATAATTTAAAGAAGAAATACCCAAAGGTTAAAACCCAAACCATATGCCCTTCATTTATTCCAACTGTTGACTGTCAGAGAGCCAGTTGCTGTCTCTCTGCCCTCTAGTGGTCCCGTACTGTAGTTCAAGCACCTGCATTACATAGAAGCAGAGCCAGAATAACCGTTTCCTACAAGGACCCTGTTATTGACTACATTGGTTGTGGTCAATAAGAATTCACTAACAGCAGCCAACACCATCACTGATATGACCAATTTACATATGAGTTTATGCAGTGGGGGATTGGAGTTCATGCATTCATTCAACATTTATTTATTGTGTTTATTTTGTGCTTGGCACTTATGAAAATATTGCGGATACAATCACAAATAATGCATAGTTTATACCCTCACGGAGTTTCAATTCTGGTGAATAACATAACTTCCACTCATTTACCATCTATTTTTATGCCAAAATTTACCTTAGGCACTTTACATACATAATTTCATTAAATCTTTACAACATTAAAGGGAAGATATTATTCCCTGCCCATTAAAAAACAAATAAACTGAGGCATAGAGAGATTAAATTAACAAACCAGAGAGATGTGATGTGAACCCAAGTAGTTTGGCTCCACAGATCACAAATTTTCACACAGAATCAATCTTAAAAGACCATATAGAAACCTATATCTAAAAAGTCTACTTTGACCTTTTGATTAAGCAGTGACTCATGGCATTTCTAAAAATGTTTGCATTTCTGTCCACAAACATATATGCTAGTCTTGTCGTTTGCATTGAAATTTAGCAATCAAAATAGAGAAGACGTTCATTTCTTCCTTCTCCTCTTATCCCATGCCACAAACACCAAGAAGTGACTGGTAATTTTTATTTTCGCTGATGCTAAATATTTGCCACTGATCTAATGCAAATTTTATGTTCAATGTATTAAGAGCCTGGACGCTCTAAGATAAAAATTCAGGGAAACAAGAGAAACGAATAGATTATCGTTGAGATTATAGTCTTTCCATCTTCCTAAGCATCTGGATATTCTGCATTCATTTCCTCCTCATTTTTGAAAACCAACTTTTTGCTCTTCTAAAGCTTAAATTTCCCATCTCCTCTGAAATGAAGTTTTTATGGAAGAATCTCAGTCATACTAAATATAGCACTATGAAAGGGCCATCATTTGCACTTCATCAATTAGTTATTTTTAAGATTGGTTACTTATTTGTTATCCAATATGCCTCCCATTTTTCTTCACATTAATGAGCTGAGACATTACCATGTAGGTTTTTCATTTATTGGTTGATTTTGAACAGTGTGCAGAAAAGAGGGAAAAAAAGAAAAGACAAAGAAGGAGTTTTAACAAGCTCTTCTCTCTCTTCATAAACCTGATTAAACTGCTGATGTTGGAATAAAAGGACAGAAAAAGTCTCCAAGAAGCCCAGTTAGCAGTTAAGCAAGATCATTGCTTATTTTCCATAAGAATGTTCTGAGACGTCCTATTCTAGCACATGAAAGAACCCCTTTGGCTTTCCTCTCTTTGATCAGGTCTAGGAGTTTTATAACTCTATAGCAACGCAACCACACTTCAACCTCTTTCCACCCGGCTTACCCCTTCTTCCTTGGCCTATTTTCTTCACTTTTATAGGTCAGTACTTAACCCATCAAAAAGAACTATTACAACTCTTAGCCTTTTAATAAAGAGGGGATAGGTGTTTCATGTGCTTCCTCTCAATCCCTTCTGTGTCACCATACATTTGGAGAAGCCAAGTATAGTATCCTCAATTGTGGATTAATCATAAAATGTACAGTATATTGAATGAATGGCTTTATTATTTTTCTAACATAGAAAAAGGAGTAATAAAATTGTATTTCATTTTTTCTACTAATTTAATTTCATATTTATAAGGTTTGATCAAAACACCTATTTAAAACTTAATTTATATTTGTGTCTAAAATGTTATATATGAAAACATTTATATTGTGTTACTCGATGTAGCCAGAATTCAGGAGACTAACTTTGTAGATGTAAAGTAAAACACAGGAAGATTTTTGAATGACACACAAGTTTGAGCATGGGCTCAATCAAATGAATGGATCATTTATGACAGATCAGTGAGAAAGGTATCAGCACTTCCCTATTTGTCATTTCCCAGATATTTTACTAAATATTCCAACAAGTTAGGCATTATGTTAATGATCTATTTACTTGTCTGCCTCCCTCACTAGACAGTACTTTTCTTTCCTTTTTTTTTTAATTGGGGTATAGTTGTCTTATAATGTTGTGTTAGTTTCTACTGTACAGTGAAGTGGAGCTCTCAGTGCTATAAGCAGGTTCTCATTAGTTACCTATTTTATACATATTAGTTAGTGTATATATGTCAATCCCAATCTCCCAATTCATCCCACCCCCCATTCCCACGTTTGGTGTCCATAAGTTTGTTCTCTACACCTGTGTCTCTATTTTTGCCTTGCAAACAGGTTCATCTGTACCATTTTTCTAGATTCCATATATATGCGTTAATATACAATAGTTGTTTTTCTCTTTCTGACTTACTTCAGTCTGTATGACAGTCTCTAGGTCCATCCACATCTCTACAAATGACCCAACTTCGTTCCTTTTTATGGCTGTGTAATATTCCATCGTATATATCTACCATATCTTCTTTATCCATTCGTCTGTTGATGGGCATTTAGGTTGCTTCCATGTCCTGGCTATTGTAAATAGTGCTGCTATGAACATTGGGGTGCATGTGTCTTTTTGAGTTATGGTTTTCTCTGGGTATATGCCCATTAGTGGGATTGTTGGGTCATATGGTAATTCTATTTTTAGGTTTTTAAGGAAACTCCATACTGTTCTCCATAGTGGCTGTATCAATTTATATTCCCATTAACAGTGCAAGAGGGTTCCCTTTTCTGCACACTCTCTCCAGCATTTATTGTTTGTAGATTTTTTAATAATGGACATTCTGACCAGTGTGAGGTGATACCTCATTGTAGTTTTGATTTGCATTTCTCTAATAATTAGTGATGTTGAACAACTTTTCATGTTCCTCTTGGCCATCTGTATGCCTTCTTTGGAGAAATGTCTATTTAGGTCTTCCACCCATTTTTGGATGGGTTTTTTTTTTTTTTTTTGGTATTGAGCTGCATGAGCTCTTTGTATATTTTGGAGATTAATCCTTTGTCAGTTGATTCATTTGCAAATATTTTCTCCCATTCTGAGGGTTGTCTTTTTATGGTTTCCTTTGCTGTGCAGAAGCTTTTAAGTTTCACTAGGTCCCATTTGTTTATTTTTATTTTTATTTCCATTTCTCTAGGAGGTGGGTCAAAAAAGATCTTGCTGTGATTTATGTCAAAGAGTGTTCTTCCTATGTTTTCCTCTAAGAGTTTTATAGTGTCCAGTCTTACATTTAAGTCTTTAATCCATTTTGAGTTTATTTTTGTGTGTGGTGTTAAAGTGTTCTAATTTCATTTTTTTACATGTAGCTGTCCAGTTTTCCAGGCACCATTTACTGAAGAGACTGTCTTTCCTCCATTGTATATTCTTGCCTCCTTTATCATAGATTAGTTAACCATAGGTGTGTGGGTTTATCTTGGGGTTTCTATCCTGTTCCATTGATCTAAAAGACCCCGAATAGCCAAAGCAATCCTGAGAAAAAAAAAATGGAGCTGGAGGAATCAGGCTCCCTGACTTCAGGCTATACTACAAAGCTACAGTAATCAAGACAGTATGGTACTGGCACACAGACAGTAATTTTCTTGTAGGACTGCATTTAATCTCTGTATCCACAGTACACAGTATAGTGTGTGTGGTGCATGTGTGTGTATTACATAGTAAAGGTTCAATAAATATTACTTGTATGAAAAACTAGAAAGCTCATTAATGTGAAGGTAGATGGGAGGCATAATGAAAAACAAGTAACCAATCTTAAAAATAACTGCTAATTGATGAAGTATTAAACAGCAGCACAAATGATGCTATACTTACTTTAACAACACTGTCTCCTTACCATCAACTCACTAATTCTGGCTTTTTAAATGTAATTATATAAATTATATATAATTATATAAGTATTCAGTATATTAGAAGTAGGCCACTTAAAGACCCAGAATTATACCCTATGTCTCTGGCCAAAGGCCTGGTGATTGCAAGCAACCACCAGTAGGAAAGGAGTTGACTAAAAAATAATATGGTTTCCAAACATGATGGAGTAACTGGTACCAGATAAACCTCCTCACCATAAGAACCATAAAACTGGATAAAATCCATAAAGCAACAGTTTTCAGACTTTGGACAACAGATGGCTCTCTGCCCAAGGACAATTTCCCAAACATGGTGCAGAGGACTGGAATCCAAGCACAGTGGTCTCACTGAAATGAAAAGGAGGAAATGAGAGTTCAAGGAATCAGAAATGGCTAGAACCTGCAGGGCAGGGCACTTGAAGAGAAAGGAGCTGCAAAGGGGGGGGGGGGTGCCCAGGAGTCTGAGTCAGAAGTACCCCATGAGTTCTAGACTGACCTGTGCAAGTGCTGGTTGAGAGTGCACGATGCTTACTAGAGAGCAGCTGCTATGAGGTTGAGAAGAGAACAGAGATACTAGAGGTCGGTTGGCATTGGGGGACATTGGAAGTCTGACCTAGCCAGAGTAGAGACAGACCTCGGAGATACTACACGTTTGGTTCCAGACCACCACAATAAAACGAATATCACAATAAAGCAAGTCACATGAATTTTTTGGTCTCCCAGTGCATATAAAAGTTATGTTTACACTATACTGTAGTCTATTAAGTGTGTGATAGTATTATGTCTAAAAAACAATGTACAAACCTTAATTAAAAATAGTTTATTGTTAAAAATGTTAACCATCATCTGACAATGCAGAATTAACACAAATCTTCAATTTGTAAAAAAACGTTATCTGCGAAGTGCAACAAAATGAGGCATGCCTGTATAAAGTTCTCATTAAAAATTCATAACATCCTAAAAAAAGAAAAAAAAAGGAATTCTCTGGTAGTCCAGTGGTTAAGACTCAGAGCTTTCACTGCTGCAGGACCAGGTTCAATCCCCGGTCGGTGAACTAAGATGCCACAAGCCACGTGGCAGGGCCAAAAAAAAAAAAAAATCAATAACATCCTGAGGTGAGTCACCAGAAAGTGTGTGCCTTAAGATTAAGAACTACTCTATGGCTGACTCTAGATCTACTCTAACAAAGACTAAAACCAAACCCTGACAAAATTTGGAGGCGATACAAAGTTTGAAAGTTGAGTCCACCAAATAAGAGGAGCTTGAAAAACACTGTGGAATTTCCATACATTTTAACTACCAAAGTACAAACTTAAGCTGACACAAGTTTAAGATGATGGGCCAATAATTTAAAAGCTCAACACTCTCCAGACAAAGATACAAGAATCTAAAGTATTTAAATTGTGTCATCAACAATATCCATAATGAGAATTAAAACAAATTAGTAGACATGCAAATAAACAGGTAAGTGTGACTCATAGTAAAGAAAAAAACGTCTATAGCAACTGACCCACTGATGGTCCAGACTTCACATTCAGCAGATAAAGACTTTAAAGCAGTCATTATAAAAATGTTCAAAGAACCAAAAGATGTCCTTAAAGTAAAGCCTGGCCTTAATGAGTGAAGGAGAAAGAAACTTAGCAGATAAAGTGAAAGTATAAAAATGGAATTTTTAGACATGAAAAGTACAATAATTAGAAGGAATAATTTACTAAATGGGCTTAATATCTGATTGTAGATGGCAGACGGCAGAATAATGAGTCAGTGATCTTGAAGACAAAACACTAGATGTTATCCAATCTGAAAGATGGCGGGAAAACATTGACAAAAATGAAAAAAGCCTCACAGGCTTGTGGAATACTGAGAGATACACTGTACTTATGACTAGAATCCCAAGAATAGAAGAGATAAGTAATAGAGCAAAAAGAATATTAAAGTAATGGTCAAAAATTTCCCAAATAAGATAGAAAATATTAACTTATAGACCCGAATATCTCAAAAAGCCCCAAGCAAAGCCACTAAAAATAAATCAAAATTGGTCACATCATAATCAAATTACCGAACCAAAAATAGAGAAAATCTTGAGGACAGCTATAACAGGGAATGCCATTGCATATAGTGAACAATGGTAAGAATGCCTACTGGCTTCTCATCAAAAGTAGTGTAGACTAGAAGATTGTGAAACAGCATTTTTAAAGTATTTAAAAGGAAAAAAAAGAAAGAAGAATATCAGAAATTACAGATATGAAATAATAGGTTTTACTTTTCTTATCAAATACAATTAAAACACAACTGACTGATTAAAGTAAAAGTAATAATACCATAAGATGAGGTTCATAATGTGTGTAGAAGTAATAAATATGACCCCAGTAGCAGAAGTGGCAAGAGGTGAGTAAATGGGATTAGGTTGTTGTGAGATTATTATACTTGTGAAGTGTGCAAAGGGAAGTGGCAGGTGTTAGTGAGAAGTGTGAAGTAGGAATGTGAAGGGTCAGCACTTTCAGACTATTACAATAGCCTCACAGTTGTATCCATTTTTTAACTTCACCCATCCTTTGCATCTACCTTTTACATTCCTGCTACAAGGACCAGCTTCGTAACTGTGTGATCAGTGCAGTTGCAGAGGGCTCCATGTTCAGAACTGCTCCACAGTTGCTGTCTTAAATTTAAAAAGTGATTTTATCTTAAAAATTGTGTTTTGTAAGTTAAGTCAGATGAGGCATTGGAGTGTGCACCAGAGGCTTGGAGTCTTGGTTTGCATGAGGTCTCATATCCTGCCACCTCCCAGGATCAGTTCTTAGCCACCTGCTCTCCCACCCTCTGGCACCCTAGGCCCTGCTAGGTCTGTCCTCTCTGCCTGGGCCCTGCTGTCCTCTGCTCTGAGCAGGAACCTGGGCACAGGTATGGGGAGAGTTGGAGTTGGCTGTGCACGCCCCAGGGCATCTCGGGATGGGGCTTGGTGGTAGCCATGCCCACTCCAGGCTAGCAGCACAATGGCGTGTCTAGTGCGTGGCCAGCCTGGGTCTGCATCTTGGTTGCGGGAAGCCACTTGCCCACTCACCCCCAATCCAAGTACCAAGCACAGCCCAATGCAGAGGTTTAAAGATCTTTAAGAGTCACTTGTCTGCCGTGGGTTGGTAAGATGCCTAAGTGGACTTCTCCAGAACACTCCCCCATCTAGGGTGCAGTGCATAGGTCCAGTGGCTGGTGGGAGGGGCCATCCGGCAGCAGTCAGGCCTGAGCGAGTGTGTGAGCACATCCCATGTCGTGGGGCAAGGCCTCTGGGCACCTGTGAGGATGTGCCCTCCCCTTGCTGGTGCCCAGGAGCGCTCCTTCAGCTAGTTCCAGGTCTGGGAGCATTCTCTCTTTCTCCTTCCAGACTGCCTGGAGCTGGCTTGTGTTTTTCTCTGATACCTGCATTTAAAACTTAGCATCAACAACTCAACCACAAGGTTGAGGATGAGAGGAAACTCATAAACAAATGATTACCCCACCACCTATATCAGAAAGAACCCAGGGTTTGGTATAAAAAATAAGAAATGACAGAATTATTTTTTTCAGGATCAATCCCCAAAAGACTAATTTCCATACTACTGAAACACCTAATCATCTCTGTCATCTATGTGTACTTTTTTTCCAGTGAAATTTTCATTATGTTTAGCTTTGTCCAACCACCCACTGGCATATGTTATATTCTCTCGTTCCTCACTCTAATAGCGAAAGCAAAATAGAGCTATGAAGATAAGACGGATATGCAAAACGTGATAAAATAATGCCCATGAGTCAAGAAACGGCGCTTCCTGTATCACCTCATTGAGGAACCTCCCTGATCTCCCCAGTCAGACAAAACTCGCTCAGTACTTCTATTCCATGCACTCTATCTGTACTTCTGTTACGGTGTTTCACAATAAGTCCAAATGCTGGACTTCTACGCATGACTTATCTCAACAACTAAACTACCAGCAGGCACCATGTGTAAATCACTCGAGCATTCCTCTTTACTTGTCCTCAGTCACCTTAACACATCACCTTTTATAAATATAACTGTCTTCTGAAGGTTACTACACATTAGTCGTCAAGATAACACAAATTAAACAACAGGGAGATACTGTTTTTCACTCATTCGATTGTCAAAAAATATAATGATAACATCTTTTCCTGGTGAGGAGGCAGAATAAAGAACACTGATGAATTGCTGTTTAACTGTAAATTACCAGTCTTCTAGAAACAATTTTGTAATACCTATTAAAGTTAAAAATTCACATACCCTTTAGCCTGATGATTCCATTTCAGGAAATCTATCTCATAGAAATAAAGCCACCATACTCATATAGATATATTTATTGTAGCAAATTATTCGGTGTAAAAAAACTGATGTGATATATTGTAAAAGTGATCAAATCCTTCCATTAAGAGGTAGATTCTATTTCTCTATTCCTTTAATCCGGATTGACCATGCGACTTGTTTGGCCAATAAGACATTAGCCAATATGATACAAACAGGCTTCAAGAGTGCCTGTGCATTGAAACTTGATTGTTTGCTTTCTTGGAAGCTTAAGCCTGCCACGTGAATTAACCTAGCCAGAATGCTGGTGACAAGAGACGTGTGCACTTGTCAGTCCCGTCACTGTGGCCAACAGCTTGCCAACTGTCAGCGATATGATTGAGGCCATCCTGAACATCCAACCTCCTGTAATGTGCCAGTACATCATAGAAATAAGAGTGAGTTCAGCAGAGATGAGCTGAGTTGACCCAGATGAGGAAAACTTCCCAGTCAATCCACAGCATCATAGGAATTAGTAAACGATTGCTGTTTAAGCCACTCCATTTGGGAGAGTGGTCAGTAACACAGCAAGAGCTAACTGATCTATTTTTTTAAAAAGCTAACATGTAACTGGCAACAATATGAGCCCATTAGTAAGGGAACACTTGAACAAATAGTGGCATATTATGAGACATTATGCCGCTACTAAGAAAAATAAGTTAGATATGCGTCTGTTAGTCATCTTTTGTTTCTGTTTCCAACTAGATTGTGAGCTCTTGGAGGACAGGAAGCTTGTCTGTCTCTACCTTCGCTGGTTTCCTCCACAGCACAGTGGGAGCTCAAGTATTTGCTGATTGATATGATTGCTCATTGGCTCCATTTCTTTAAAGTAAAACAAGCAGCCTTTAGTTGGAAGAGTTATTGTACTGGTACAGTCTCGAGAATGTACCATCTGGTGGAATTAGGTCTGTACGTCTGCTTATTAAAGCTCTAAGAGCTGAATTGGCCAAAGTCCCAATGTAATGAACAACCATGTGATCCAGCAGAGCTGGCTTCCTGAGCACGTTATCAGTGTAGCCATACAGTGCCCTGTGCTCAGAAGGACCTTGCAGTTGGGGATTGAAGCTGTTTGGTTGCAGTCTTGAAATTCGTTATTTTTTAAAATTAATTTCTATCGGAGTATAGTTGATTTACAACGTTGTGTTAGTTTCTGCTGTATAGCAAAGTGAATCAGCCACACATATACATATATCCACTCTTTGAAATTCTTAATAATTTTACCTTTGACGTTGTGTTTTGTAAGTGAATTCAGATGGCACAGTGGAGTCTCAGCTCACTTGTGGTCCCACCATTCCACCTGGCCGAGATGGGTTCTCAGCCATGGGCTCTGGGTCCAGAGCAATGATGTAGCCAGCTCTACGTAAACTGTATTAGGAAACTGCAGAGGAAAGAAAATATATATTGTTTCAATACAAACAGAAAAGCCTGGCACTGTGTGAAATAACAGTGTAGCTACCTTCTGCTGGTGGTGAGAGAAATGAAATTAGTCTAAGATGGCACATTTGACAATGAAGAATATAGAAGAATGTTTCCTGGACCTGACACTGGCTCTTGCTACCTGCTTGTCTACCTTTTTTCCCCTCCAAAGAACAGCTTTTGCTTTTGTTAATATTCTCTATGATTTTGGTGTCAGTTTATTCATTTTTGCTCTTGTCCTTCTGTTAATTTTTTCTCTGTTATTTAATTTTCCTCGGTTGTTCTCCTGACTATTTGGATCAAATACTTGATCTATACATAGCTAGGTGCTTTATTAACAAGAACAGTTCTATAAGGTGCCTAGCCTGACACTATCTTTAACCAATTTTCTGGAAAAGGTGGAGAGAGTTCCACAACTCTACAATGATAACTGAACTTCAATTTGGGAACAGATTTACGTGGAAAGAAACCAGTTTAACCCAAAATATGGAGTGAGTACTTCACAGCAATCAAATGCTGTTACAATGCATCCTACTCTGAAACCGTGAGCACGGCTCTGTGGTTAGGTCTGTTGTCTCTTTGTTACTTGGGACCACGCCATGTGCCCTGCTCACTGCCAGAAGGGAGAGTAGTGCTGGTGGTTAAGTAAGTGGTAAGGACAGGACTGTTGCTGATAACACGCATGAACCTGAACAAGCAGCTGAGAGAAACTCACAGACACCTGCTCCTCAACCTGGTGCTCAGCGTAGGCTAGGAGCGCAGAGTATGAACTGCAGTATCAGGCAGGCCTGGTTTCATTCCATTTCTTTCAATTACTAGCTGAGTGACCTGCTGGCACTTTCCTTACTCACTACAAATCTCCCCTTTCTTGTTGTAAAATACAGGTAATAACACTTTTCACTTACAGTTATTTGAGTTTTAAATGAAACGCGTCACTTTCTCCGAGAAGCCTTCCCTAACACAATCAACTGTAATGTTTCCTTGTTGCACACAATTATTTTCCTTTAGAGCACTTATCTCAATTTGTATGTATACATTCATTCATATATTTATAGATTAATTTGCTGAATATTTGCCTATCTTGCTAGACTGTTAAATTGGTGAGTAGAGACAGTATCTATTTTGTCCCTCACTTTATACCTGCACTGAGCAAAGTATCTGCCACCTAATAGTTGCTCAATAAATATTTGTAGAATGGACAAACAAAATGCTCAGCACAGTGCTATGTGTTTAATATAATAAAGTAGCCAACTCAGGAACCAAAATAAGTACAAAAAAGGAATGGTAATTTCTTTCTTTTAACTTATTTGACATAGGTGGCCTTGACCTACTCCCTCAGCCAATTCTTTGTCAATTTAAGCACTCTTAAGTCTCAGCAGCATTCAGTGTCAGGCTTACGTCATTTCATTGCTCACTCATTTACTTAGAGACTCCTTTTGCTGAATTTCCCCTAACGGACACTTCCATAACACTGTGAGATCCATGGCTTCTGGTCTCTGGGAGAAGTCGCCCTTAAGGAGGAGGACTGGCCCTTGCATAGACCCAATATTCGTCCATTTTTCCTGGCTCTTTTGCTACTTCTATATACGGAAGGGCTGTCTGTCATAAAGTGCTTCTGACTGACTCACTTCCGAGTGAATTATTCTCTTTTGAAAAGAAAGTCTATATTGAAACATGTTCAACCTAATTAATCCATACCACAAGTAAAAAATAGAAGGCTCTGTTTTTATTTTTTTCACCCCTCCCCCGCCGCTGCCACACACACTCACACGCACACACAGAGACACACAGACACACAATATAAACCTCTGTAACAAGACGACAAAGCCCAGATTCTGGCTCTCATGTATTCTAACTAATATTAAGTGCATTCAAATTCTTGTGCAAGAAAGGAGTGTGGCCAGTGCCCTAGTAGCAGTATTGACTAGTACCAGCTTGATTTTAACTGATGGCCCAGAGACAAAATCTCCTTTATGTAGGTAGCAATTTCCTGGGGCACGAATAGATATCTCATTTATATTTACTTTGCCCTAACATCTCAGTGTCAATTCCCCTGCTTTCTGAACCCAGTACCTGAGTTTAGATATGCAGAAAACAAAGCAATGAAAATGACTCTTTAAATTTCCCTCCACATACTTGATATTTCCCATGTGTCATTTCATTGCATCTTATCATTTATCAGAATCAGACTTGACTTTGAAAATGCTAAATCCCTGTGTTGTCTATGTCTAATGATATAGTTTACAAAACTTTCTAAAGGAAAATAAACAGGGTCGATTGGTATAGCAATTATGCATAGCAAAGTATATGCTCGTTAATATGAATTACTATATTTTGTGAACTCACTTTGTGACCTGCTACAAGAGAAACCTATGACTTTCCAGTGGTGCCTGGGGTTGGGGGAATAGATTCAAATTAAGGATGCAATATTAACAAGTCTACTTGACTGACAGATGTAAAGTCATGCTCTCCAACATAAAGTTGATATTTTTACCTCTGTTTGCCTGACTTGTGTTTTCTCCCTTAGCACGTTCTGATCTTAGATGTGGTAGAGGGGTATTTTTTTAAATTTATTTTTTATTGAAGTATAGTTGAATTACAATGTTGTGTTAATTACTGGTGTACAGCAAAGTGACTAAGTTATACATATATGTACCTTCTTTTTCATATTCTTTTCCATTATGGTTTATCACAGGATATTGAATGTAGTTCCCTGTGCCATACAGTAGGACTTTGTTATTTATCTATTCTATATATACCAGTTTGCATCTGCTAATCCCAGACTCCCAATCCAACCCTCTCCCATCACCCTCTCCCTTGGCAACCACCTATTTTTTATTGACCTCATTCAACTCCAAGATTTCTCAGACTTCCTATTACACATAATTGGGAAACCACAGTAATATGTTACTAAAACCTATAAAGCTCTCTGTCACAGCCTGGTCTCTTGCTAATCTTCCCACCTTCTCAGCTAACTCTATCGTATAGATACACTGAACTATTTGCACTTCTTCAAATATGTCATGCCTTATCTCAATGTTGAACTTTGCGTACTCTATTCCCTCTGTTTGGAGCACTCTTCCAACTTCCTCCTCACCTCTCTAAAAACTTGTCCTCCAGAAAGTCTTTCCTGATATCTCATAGAACCCTGTATATTCCTCAGCACAGTATTTATCATATTGCATTGTAATTTGATACCCCTTTCCCCATTAGACAGTAAGCTCCCTGAAGATGTTGATAGTGGCTTACTCTTCTCTACATATACCACATTATCTAACACAGTGCTTGGCACACAGCAGGTGCTCAATAAATGTTTACTGGAGGGATTAACCTTTTGCATGTAGTTCAAGATAAAGAGTCTAATTTGCCCTCAATAAAAACAGAATCTTAAATGGAAAAGCAGGGTCATTTCCTTCAGTTGCCTAATATAAATGTAACCATTGGCATAACCCACTTGCGTCCTTCCCATATACACAGTCAGAGAGTGGTAAGACAGGCAGACGGATCTAAGAGGCAGCAGACTGACCAGTCTAAGGGGATTGATCTGAAAGGTGGCAGAGATCAAACTATAGTTGGAAATGGAACTTTAGATAATGTCACTGGTCTGATATCTGGATCCTGAGAGTTGTGTTCCTGAAATGTAGGGGTGAGGAAGCTCCTTAGGTATTAAGAACCATGTACTTTCTATAGCCCTACAGGGCTCATTGTTAGAAGACGGAGAAGGAGAAGGAGGAGAGGAAGGAGAGGAAGAAGAGGAAGAGGGAGGAGAGGAAGAAGAGGAAGAGGAAGGAGAGGAAGAGGCAGGAGAGGAAGAAGAGGAAGAGGAAGGAGAAGAAGAAGAAGGAGACGAAGAAGAGGAAGAGGAAGGAGAGGAAGAGGCAGGAGAGGAAGAAGAAGAAGAGGAAGGAGAGGAAGGAGAGGAAGAGGCAGGAGAGGAAGAAGAAGGAGAGGAAGAAGAAGAAGAGGAAGGAGAGAAAGAGGAAGGAGAGGAAGAAGAGGAAGAGGAAGGAGAGGAAGGAGAGGAAGAGGAAGGAGAGGAAGAAGAGGAAGAGGCAGGAGAGGAAGAAGAGGAAGAGGAAGAAGAGGAAGAGGCAGGAGAGGAAGAAGAAGAAGAGGAAGGAGAGGAAGAAGAGGAAGAGGAAGAGGCAGGAGAGGAAGAAGAAGAAGAGGAAGGAGAGGAAGAAGAGGAAGAGGCAGGAGAGGAAGAAGAGGAAGAGGAAGAAGAGGAAGAGGCAGGAGAGAAAGAAGAGGAAGAGGAAGAAGAGGAAGGAGAGGAAGAAGAGGAAGAGGAAGAAGAGGAAGAGGCAGGAGAGAAAGAAGAGGAAGAGGAAGAAGAGGAAGGAGAGGAAGAAGAGGAAGAGGCAGGAGAGGAAGAAGAAGAACAGGCAGGAGAGGAAGAAGAGGAAGAGGAAGGAGAGGAAGGAAGAAGATACATATTAATGCAATGGAGTCTATAACTGGTAGGATTTCTTGCAGTGAAAAATTTGAGGGTTTGTGTGAAATTTTGGATTTAGGCATCAGCTACACGGTGTGACTATGAATCTGTCATTGGGTCTCTTCTTAAAGTGATTTCTTTATTAAACAGTGTCTTCCCTCCTTCCATTTGTGAACCTACAGCTTGTCTAGAAGTTTCCAGTGTTTTTACGTTGACAGCAACCGTTGGGATAACTGTGGCAAACTGCATATATGAATCATTTATGACTCAGATGCTGCTAAGTCAGGGATTGCTTATCTTTCTATTTAAGATTATTCTTAAGTTTTCTCTTTGAATGTTGATCTTGAAGGGTTTGTTAAGAGGTAGACTCCTATGGAAAATAATACTAATGGCAAACCACATTTATATATTGTGTCTCAGTTTCTAAAACAATTCCCACATGCATCGACTTTGAGCCTTCAGTGAGCCTGAGAAATGGGTTGAACAGTATTATAATAAATCCTTTCCAATTGAGGAAATAGAAGTTCAGAGTTTGGATGGCTTGTAGAAGGTTCTCTGCTGTTAATAAAGGAACAAAGCTAGTAGGATAGAATCCATGTTTCTCAATCCTGGATTGAGCTCTTTCTACCACATCATTCTGCCTCAAAAACAAAGTTAAGGTTAAGCAGATATTTGGATAACTTTAAACTCTGGATTTAAGAAACATAGCCCAATTATTGGTTGTTAAAGAGAACATATGATAAAAATATTTTACACTGGGCTTCTCTGGTGGCGCAGTGGTTGAGAGTCCGCCTGCCAACGCAGGGGACACGGGTTCGTGCCCTGGTCTGGGAAGATCCCACATGCCGCTCCTGGCCACTGAGCCTGCGCATCCAGAGCCTGTGCTCTGCAACGGGAGAGGCCACAATGGTAAGAGGCCCGCATACTGCAAAAAAAAAAAAATTTTTTTTACACTATAGTCAGGTATAGATATATGATACATCAGGTGAGGACAAGTGAATGAAGAAGATATATCTTATTTCTTTACTGATGATAGAAGAATTATCATCTTTCCTCTGGATGAACTAACCCTGTGAGGAGAAGTTCTATTCATAGAACCATGACTAAGTTGCCACTGCTCATTTGTCGTAATGGTAGCTTACCCAAATTACACAAAAATCCTTCAGAGGAAATTGAGTTTTGCATGTTGAACTTGTAAAGACTATGCATATGGTGACAGTAACATCAGAGGAGTCATAAAAATAATATATTTATTAATCTGAGGGAAGCACAAGTTACTAAGTTCATCTTCATGCTGTTACAAATTCCTAGGGAACACTAACAGTTAAAGAGTTAATGTTAACTTAGGAAAATATAAATTAAGCCCAAACTATCTGATATAAAATACATACAACTATGAAAGTTGGAGAAAAGAATCAAAGACAAGTTCTTTTAGATGGATTTAGGACAAAAACAGATCATTCAATACAGAAACATTAGGAAAAGACAAGGGAAAAAAGTCTTTAAAATATTCTACAGCTATAAATCCAAGGAAGTTATGCTTTTTTGTTCAATGAAAAATGAATGTCTTCTGTCAGATACCAGTTTATTTTTGTGTTGCTGTATATGCCTATTTTTAAAAAGTATAGTAGTGTCCTGTTAGAAACAGTATTATTGCATGGGTTTAGATAGGGTTTAGGCCCAATCATTTCTTCCAAATATGAGAGTTTGAAGCTGCAGCAGGGAGTGTGGTAGAAAATAATCCTGAACTATAAGTCAGAACACCTGAGTTCTCTTTCTTGTTCTGAAGCCTACTAGCTTTGACTGGTGTTCTTTAAAAGCCCATCATTTCACTGTGCCTATTCCCTTTTCTTAGAGAATGTGCCTTGTGTTTAGCATAAAGTGAGCAGCTACTTTCCGTATGACCCTGTACCCCCTAGCTGCAGCTGAGTGATCCAGGGATGAAAACCTGTCTCAAGCTTGGGCAATCAGCTTTTCTTTTCCGGAAAGCTGATCATGTAGACCTGGGGCCCAGCGCTGCCATTTGCTGGAGGCAGGCATGCTGGCCATATGCAAATGGACAAGTGAGAAGTAAAGAATGAAGCAGAGATGTAGAGAGAAACACACGCGGCGTGTGTGTGTGTGTGTGTGTGTGTGTGTGTGTGTGTGTGTGTGTGTGACTAAGAGAGAGACAGTAAGAGCAAGAGAATGAGTGAGATAGAGATGGAGATGGAGACAGAGACAGAAACAGAGATAAAAATCCAGATAGAGATTAGTTGCTCTGATGGAGGGAAAAGAGGGTGTGTCAAAGCATAGACAGGCTGTAAAAAATTCCACCTGGAAATGACGCATCTGCTCATATTTCATTGGCCAAAACAAGTCATGTGACTATACATAAATTCAAGAGGTCAGGGCAGTACAATCTTTCCATGTGCCAAGAAGGAGAAAGAGTCTAAACATCTGTGATCAGTGCTAATGACTACCATATTCAGGTACCATCATAGGAGTCCAAGGAAAAAATCACAGGAGGTAATGTATAAAAGCAGGTCTTCTGTAACTTTAAAGTTGCATTAGATGTAAGAGATGATTGTAACTACATGGTGCAGGTCTATAATTTAACTGGCATACATCTGGAGTTCATTAGACCCATCAAATTTCAAAAATCAATTCGAGGTAGAGAGTAATATAGGTGCGATGGGATGCGTATTTTTTTTTATCTTTGTTCCTGCTTTCCTTATCGATGCACAAAGCATATCTAGGCCAGAATAACTAAAATTGTCCTCTGGTTATGCAACTCCATGCTGATAAAGAACTAGAATTCTTTTAGCTGAATAATGCAGAGTGAAAGTGCTAAGAGTAGTTTGATGTTGGGCATGTTAAATATCTGATTGTTTTGTAAATACTCCACTCTGAAGGCAGATGAAAGTAACAGCTTCTTTCACACTTTCTCTTTTTATTCCTCAGAATAGAAAATTCCCCTTTTTCTAATACACTAAGCAATCCTTCAAGTGTCCAAGGAGCAGAATGCTTGATTACCCTTTTCACAGGCAAGAGGAAAAATCAGTGGGTCTAAGTGGCTGCAAAAGAGAGAAATGAGTTGGAGTAATTTCAGAAGGAAGAGGTTTCTCTCCGACGGAGAAGGGTTAGTCAAATGGGGTAAGCGGAGAGAAGAGAAAAAAGACCTCATGTCCATTAGGAAACTTGGAATGAGTTGAATGATATACAGGAGACAGTCTTCATTCTATGGATGTCAAATGATTTGAAATATACAGTTAAACCAAAAGTAGAGGACACTTTTATGTTCTGTGGACTCAGGCATTTGTGTATTATCTGACAGACAATTTGGTTAAGGTCTGCTTTACTCTCTATTTTTACTCTTATTTTTACTTTACTCTTAGGGGTTAAATTCTGATCCTACATACGTTTGACAAATTAATTTTTCTAAATAAGGATTTTAGGTAACTTAATTACTATCTAATTACCAGCTTTTATCATCTTCATAACAGAGGTAATTTTATCATCAAAAAAGCAGGAAAGACTAATGAACAACTAGCCCTCTCTATCTCCCTTACAGACAGCAGAAAACAGAAAATGTTTTTAATAATTCATGTTAATTTGGGGAAAATGTGATTCTGGAAGGTTGGAAAGCTGGAGACAGAGATATTGTTCAGAGTCATGTGGGCACTTACTCTGAGGACATGGCCTCACTGATGCCAGGAGACACCAGTATTTTGTAAACATTACCTTAAATGGAATAATACTGAACGTTGTTGTAATTCTTCTAGAATGGTTATGTAAACATCAAGAGTAAAAGGGATATGGCATATCAAAAAAATTAAACCTCTTGTATCCAACAGGTATTGCTGTTGCAGACACAGCTAGTTAGCTACCTACTCAACATCCATTTTCCACTTCTTCCTTACCTACAGAACTCACATTTTGTTTGCATTGACAACTTCCCCAGCCATTCACCATACTAAAAATGCTCATCTTCCTAGCCTCTCTTACAGCTAAGAGTGGCTATGGGACCCAGTTCTGGAAAATGAGATATAATCAAAAGTCATGACTCCTCTGTTAGAGTGGAGAAATATTAGAGGCCAGAAAATAAGCAATGTCCTGGCCAAGATTTGCTTACTGTGGGTCTAGTGGGCCCATGAACCCATCTACTGGTCATTTCCCTGGTCCCATATGTATAATTGGATTGGCATACTTGGAAGTTGGAATAACACACACACTGGAACCTTGGTCTGCAGGGTTAGAGCTGCCCCGACCCCGACCCAGATGAAGGTGGTAAATTTAAACCAATATCACATTCTGGGAGTGGGAGAAATTGGTATCACAGTAAGGATGGCGCTGAAGGATGCAGAGGTTGTAATTTCCATCATATCTCCATTTAATTCAGCAGTCTGGTCCCCGGAGAAAAGGAATCGATCCTAGATGATGACCACAGAGTACCATAAACTCAAGCAAGTGGTAGCTCAAATCACAGCCACAGTGTCAGATATGCTCATTAGAGGAGATTAAGATGGTCTCAGGTACGTGACATGTGGCTGCAGATTTGGCAAATTCTTTTCTACCCAATCAAAGAGGATCAAAACTAGTTCATATTCTCAAGGATGGAAATCAATATCCATTGATTAGTTTTGCCCTTGGGTTATGAAAAATGTCTGACCCTTGGATATAAAGTAATCTGAAGGAATCTGGACAATCTGCACATCCTGTAGAATATCACATTGATCTTTTAAATCAATGAGTTCATGCTAATTGGACTGTAGCAGGATGAAATGGTGAAGCTGCTGGAGACCTTGGTAAGACACATGCTTCCTACACAGGAAGTAGGAGATAAATGCTAAAAGATTCAGGAGTCTGCCAGACCACTATAGTTTTTAGGAGCCCAGCTATCAGTAGAGTGCTGGGACCTTCTCATCAAAGGAAAAGGCCAATTTTTGCACTTGCTCCACCACAGAGAAAGAAGCATTTGTGCCTGGTAGACCTCTTTAGGTTATGCGAGCTGCATATTTCACACCTTGCAATACTGCTGCAGCCCATATACCAGGTACAAAGTAAAGCTATCAGCTTTGAGTGGGGCATAGAGCAAGAAGGATCTTTGCAGCAGGTCAAGGTACAAGCAGCCCTGCTGCTTGAGCCATATGACTTCTGCAGACTATGATTTTACAGATATTGGGGAGGGGGAAGAAGAAGTTACACTGAGTTTGTGGAAAGCTTGGAGGGAGAATCATAACATGAGCCCCTAGAGTTCTGGAGTAAGGCCACACCATACGCATTAGAGAATTAAGACCTTTTGAAAAACAACTCTTGTTATGGTACTGGATACTGGTAGCGTGAGAGATTATCTAACTGTAGGACACCAAGTGACCATGCATCTGGAATTCCCCACTATGAGTTGGGTTCTGTCAGATCAATCAGTTGTAAGGTCTGGTGAGCCCAGAAATAACCCATCATAAGATGGAAGTGCTACATGTGAGACTGAGTGCAAGGAAAACCAGAGGGTACCAGCAAGCTGAATGAAATAGTAGCCCCAATCCCAGTGTCATCTACCACATTTGCACCATCTCCTCTCCCTCAGCCATGCCTAGGTCCGTATTGGGAGTCCCATGTGATCAACTGATTTTGAGAAATCCCAAGCTTTGTTTAAAGATGGGTCAGCTTGGTAGATGAGCATAAAACCAAAAATGGATAGCAATTGCATTATCATCTCATTCAAGGGAGGCCAGGAAAGACAACAATGAGGGAACATTCTCCCAATGGGTGGAGTTTCAGGCGGTTCACCTTACTGTCCACCTTTTGTGGAAGGAGAAGTGTTTAGGGGTTGGAATACATGTACAGGCTCATGAGCAGTGGCAAATGGCTTGTCTGGCTGGTAGGGGCCTGAAAAGAAAAAGGATCGAAAGGTCTGGGAGAAGGAACTCTGGAGTAAAGCCACGTGGATAGACATCAGAGTGGGCACAACCTGGGAAGGTCTTTGTTTCATCCTTTAACACTAACCAGAGAGCACCTACTATGGGAGAGGGACTGAACAACCAAATTGTTAAGATGTCTTGTTCAGTTGATGTTAGCTAACCTTTGACATCAGCTACCCCAAAACTGCATGTTAGACACACGGAGGCAGAAATTGAGGCTATACATGAGCCCAGCATCACGGACTTCCATTCATCAAGGCTGATGTAGCTTCGGGTGTCAAATGCCCAACGGGCCAGCAATAGAGGCCAGCACTGCCCTTCCAATATGCTATCTTTCCTTGAGGATATCAGTTGGCCATGAGTGTGGCCAATCGGTCCCTTTGTATCCTAGAAGGGCAGTGGTTTGTTCTCAGAAATAGGTAGGTATCCCAGGTATGTGATTCGCTTTCTTGTCTGCAGGGCTTCAGCCAGCACCACTATCTGAAGGCTTATAAAAGGATCCACCGAAGTAGGATCCCACATAACATATCATCAGTAAAGAGAGCCCAATTTGCAGGAAAAGGAGTATGGGAGTAGGCTCCAAACCACGAGTTCCACTGGTTGTTTCACATATTGTATCACACAGAAATTGCCAGCCTGATAGTATGTCAGTAGGCCTGCTGAAGTCCCAGCCGTAGGGCTACCTTGAAGGCGATACTCTGAAAGCATGGGATTCCCTTTTTTAGGATGCAGTGTATGAATAAAATCAAAGACTTATATATGGTTCTGTGACATAATAGGATAAAGACATAGTCTGGGAAACAATGGATACAAAAGCAGGATGCCCCCACTTACTATTCCTCCCTGTCACCTAATGGGAGACCTTGTGTTTCTTGTCCCTGGAACTATGAGCTCAATAGGGTTAGAGTAGAAGTCCCTGTCACCAAAGAAAGCCTGCTTTGACCAGGGCACACAGTGGAGGTAACACTGAATTATAAGCTACAACTACCAGTAGAGCACCTGGGGCTCCTCGTGTTCTGGGACCACAAGCAAGAACAGAAGTTATCATCTTGGCAAGAGTCATTCGCTCTAATCAGCAGGAAGAGGTAGGGCTGTTGCTACGCAATGGAAACAGGGTGAACACTTATGGGACACAGGTGTTCAACTTGGGCATCTCTCGATTCCCCTGTTTGCCCACTGTAACTCTCAATGTGCAAGAGCAGCAACCCCAGCCTGAGAAAGATATGGTGATCAGGGGCTTAGGTTATACCATGAGGGTCAAGATTACGCCATCAGGAAAGCCACCAAGACCAGCACGTGTGGTGGCTGGAGAAAAGATTAGACAGTGGAGAAATCGAACGTGAGGTGGCTCACGATGACTGAACAAGGTCAGAGTAGAAGAGCCTGGACATTCCAGACCAACCAGAGATACCCCTGTCAGGGAATCTGCACTCCAGAGCTCCTCACTGGGTTGGCTGGGGCTTTGCGGGACCTGCTGTTCAACTTCTTCCTCTGCATAATCCCACTTTCTCCCCTTTCCTTCCCAAAGTGCTAAGCCTAGACATCACTCACAATAGATACTGTCTCACAGTATGCTTCTGGAGAGCTCTGTGTGTGTGTGTGTGTGTGTGTGTGTGTGTGTGTGTACTTATTTTACCTTTTCCCACTGCCCAAATGAATACCTTCTCACAGACCAGTGCCAAGTAGGGGAGTGGCAATTAGAGCCACTGTGATAAAGTGCTCGCTAGAACTAGGGTTTTAGTGCTACCTGCTTCCTACTTGACATGTTCCAGAATTGCTGTTGCTATTTACTGGTTAGGGACAATATTGGAAAACAGAATGTGGGCTGACCACATATTTGGCCTCCCTGTTCTCCTGACCCTCACCTCCATCTTTGACTTGGCTGACTAAGTTTGTTGGGTGGCAGCGGGAGGGTGGCAAGAGGCAAATTGACATGATGCTCTTTTAGTCCTCATGGAATGGCTCATGATACCAAAAAGAAGTGGTAGATTCCTCAAGTATGTGGTCTTAGGTTTGCATTGCCAATTCTTAACACTATTTATAAAATTTATTTTCTAAAATAACTGTGTTTAAGCATTACAGAAAATGCCTACATATATCCAGGGGCTATAATATGCTACAGTTGAAATATTTTAATTGAATTAATGAGCCAGAGATCTGACTTATTTCCTGCCCAAAACTAACTGATTGACTGATTAAATTCATGCCCATCTTTACATATTTGGTGTTTACAAATATAAACAGCAATGTACCCACAAACTGGGTTTCTCTGAATGCAATAAGCAGAGCTCTGGGAAAAAACTACCTACAATTCTCTACAAGAATTCTCTCCAATTCTCTCCAATTCTGACCAACAGAAACTATGTGGAACATTTCCACTGTGTGTGTGTGTGTGTGTGTGTGTGTGTGTGTGTGTGTACATTAGATTTTGATGGCCTACAAGGGTAAGCTGAGTCTCTTCCCCTTGATTTGCTGTGGAGTCTCATGGATGGACACATATTCCTCAAACACTATATTAAAGGATGGTGGAAAGCAGCATCTCTCAGACCTGTTGCAAGGGCCTATTAGCAGTAACATGACTTCTCCTATATGGCTTCCAGAATGGCACATTCTACTTCCTACACGTTTGCAAGTAGATGCAGCTTACAGGATGTTTGATTTCTATATAGCCAGTCATTTGGATGGAATAGGAGAGTGGTTAAAAGAGCAAACTTTGGAGTCAGACATATGTGGGTTCCTCTCATGGTTCATCAATCACTAGTTGTGTGACTGTGGGCAGACTACTTGACTTCTGAGACTCAGTTTCCTCATCTGTACAATGGCTGTTCTATTAGTACCTACCTCCGAGGTTGTTAAAGAGAGAAATTGCAGCAGTGACTTGTGGTCTTTACCGAAGTCAGAGCCCAGGCACTCATTTATTTTCTTAATTATCCTGCACTAATTGAACTTACTGTATGTGGAGGCACTGTGCTAGGCACGTGGAAAACAGATAAATGAACGAAATACAAGACCCTGTCCTTCAACATGCTATGTTCTAAAGAGAAAAACAAACACGCAAATAGATTCTTAAAATACCACGTGGTAAGTACAACAGTGGGTGCTGGTACAGGATGCTTTAGCAGCACAGATAAAGGGCGTCTCCTTCAGATGAGTTGTTGAATGGAGGATCCCTGTAGGTTATAGGTATATTAAGTTTTTAAAGATAAATATGAAGTAGTTGGATGGAGGAAGGGTTCTATTGTGAGTTCCAGACAGATGGAGAAATACATGCTCAGTCATAGAAGATTAAACGGAAAGCAAGAATAGGGAGCATCACACAGGTCAACAAGGGAAGGGATGAGATATGAGGCAGAGGACAGCAACGAAGGCCAGACAGTCTAGAACTTTGTTAGCCAGATTAAGGACTTTATCCTGAGGCACTAAGGAGATATTGAGGAGTTTTAGCAAGAGACTGATCAGATTTGTCTATCATTGGCCTTCCAAGTATGGTCCAAGATTTTGCAGCAAAAGTTATCACCTGGGAGCGTTCAGAAGTGCAAATTCTCGGGCCCTAACTTAGACCTGCTGATGCAGAGCCTCTGGGAGTGGGCCCAGCAATCTGTTTTAACAAGCCCTCCTGGCCATTCTGACGCACACTCAATTTTGAGAACCACTGATCTATGACTCTAGCTGCAAAAGAAAAACTGGGTTGTCGGAGGTGGGAGGGGACAAGACTGGATGTGGGGAGAATGGTTAAGAAGTTATTATGATAATTCAGTTCAGAAATGATGTGGGTGCTGAAGATTCCACTCCTGAAAATCAGATCATCCTTTATCAATCTTGCTTTTTTAAAAAAATCAGTTCCCAGAACTTTCAGTGTTTCCAGCCCTATTTCCGGACTGGTTTCACTTTTCTTGTACATTTTTCCCTAAACACCATAACTACTGCTGAAGAGAACACACATTGGACTTAATCCTATAGCCTAGTGCTTCTGAAAACTCTTAGCATGATATAAAGGGCTTTCACAATCTGGCTTCATTCCCTACTACTCTATGCAAACTCTTCTTATGTCGCTGTTCTCCCTGCTTGGATGCTGCCTTAGTCTGGTGGAGCTGCCACAGACTATATAATATCATAGACAGGGCAGCTTAAACAACAGAAATTTATTTCTCACAGTTCTGGAAGCTGGAAGTTTGAGATCAAAGTACTAGCATGCTTGGGTTCTGGTGAGGAATCTCTTCCTGTCTTGCAGACAGCCACCTTCTCTCTGTGGGAGAGAGTGCTGGTGACTCTTCCTCTTCTTATTAAGGTACCAGTTCTTTTGGGTTAGGGCTTCATACTTTTGACCTTATTTAACCTTAATCACCTCCTTAAAGGCCTTCTCTTCAATATAGTCACATTGTGGGGGGGAGTTAGGGCTTCAACATATGAATTTGGGGAGGACACAATTCAGTCCATAGCAAATGCCAGTACTTCACTTCTCAACTGGCAAACTTCTATCCCCCCTTCAAAATTCAGCACACATCTCTTCTGTCTGAATACTGTTCTTGGTATCATACCCTTGATGATAGGAAAGGATTAGCCTTTTTTTAAATGTTTATTTCCTTATTAGTCATCCATTTTATACACATCAGTGTATACATGTCAATCCCAATCTCCCAATTCATTCCCCCATCCCCCACCCCCACCCCCCCGCCGCTTTGCCCCTTGGTGTCCATACGTTTTTTCTCTACTTCTGTGTCGCAATTTCTGCTCTGCAAACCGGTTCATCTGTACCATTTTCTAAGTTCCACATATATGCGTTAATATACGATATTTTTCTCTTTCTGACTTACTTCACTCTGTATGACAGTCTCTAGATGCATCCAGGTCTCGACAAAAGACCCAAGTTCGTTCCTTTTTACGGCTGAGTAGTATTCCACTGTATATATGTGCCACATCTTCTATATCCATTCGCCTGTTGATGGGCATTCAGGTTGCTTCCATGACCTGGCTATTGTAAATAGTGCTGCAATGAACAGTGGGGTGCATGTGTCTTTTTGAATTATGGTTTTCTCTGGGTATATGCCCAGTAGTGGGATTGCTGGGTCATATATTAGTTCTATTTTTAGTTTTTTAAGGAACCTCCATACTGTTCTCCATAATGGCTGTATCAATTTACATTCCCACCAACAGTGCAAGAGGGTTCCCTTTTCTCCACACCCTCTCCAGCATTTATTGTTTGTAGATTTTATGATGATGGCCAGTCAATTTTGCTGTGAATCTAAAATTTCTCTATAAAATAAAGTTTATGAATTAATAAAATATACAAGTCAATGAGCTTTAAAAAAAGAACTCAAGGTTTTCTGGGTAACTTGTAACTAAAAGAGAACACATCTTATCAAACCATTTTTTGGAAAGTGGTACATTGCTCTGATGCTGTCTTCAGCGTCAAATTGGTAAATCAGTGCTCTGGACACATTGATAAAGGTGGTACAGAAAAGGATTCTGCAGGCAAATAAGTATGGAAGCAGTGGGATTAAACAAATCAGTTTTCCTATAATACTCTTCTCAGAGCTCTCAATACACCAGAATGCACAGTGAATGCCCAGAAGCAGGGATATTTTCAGAAACACTTCTCAAACTTATTTGACAATGGAACCTCAGAATACATTTTTGGAAACACAGCTGAGGTTATGGGAAACCACTGGAAAGGATTTTCATAGGATAGTAACACAATCATATATTTGAAATTTAGAGAGACCACTCCAAGAACAATGTAAAGGAAGAGTTGTAGGTGATCCAAAAATAGGGCAGAGGGACCATCTAAGGGGTAATTGCAAGAGCCCAGATGGGAAAAGTTAAGGGCCTGCTTGGGGCAGGAGGATGACAGTGCAGCAGAAAGGATGACTATTGTAGCGTGGAACTGAATCGAAACACAGGGTTTTCTTGGAGTGCGTCTAGGTTTGGTTACTCAGTATATCTGAT
This sequence comes from Leucopleurus acutus, assembly GCF_964270905.1. Taxonomy (NCBI): domain Eukaryota; kingdom Metazoa; phylum Chordata; class Mammalia; order Artiodactyla; family Delphinidae; genus Leucopleurus; species Leucopleurus acutus. The sequence continues at coordinate 118,585,689 of NC_139148.1, read as the reverse complement.
ACAATCCCAAAAGGGATGTATACAATCCCAAAAGGGAAATTTAGGGAAGATTCCAGGGACTGTGCTCTACATATTAAAATGGGTATTTGTGTGTGGCATGAGTTGGCATAATTACGGTCTGAACCATCTTCACATAGAAGTGTGTGGGGTGCTTAGGTCCAGTTGTCCACTTCTATAACCTATGCTTATTATATTTCTATGGTAACAATGCCTCTGCAGCTGCTGCTATTTCAGTGTAATTGACTGAGACACCACATTGCAATCACGGGGCTCCTGAAAGCTGTCCTACACTTGTTTCACAAAGGCGATTGCTACTCCTTTAGCATCCATTCTACCTGGAAAAATCCTAGGGTAACAATTTCTCAATAAAGTAAAGGCGAGTTACTTGGTTTCCTGAGGGGAAAAAAGTGGTTTAAAGAGCTTTAGGAGAGCCTGGCTTCCTGTCAATTGTCTGATAATCTGCAAATAATCACTCCTGGGAATATTTTTAACTCCATTTCTTCGGTACCAGTTTCTTACTGAGCTGGACTGCTCAAAAGTTGTGTATTTTTGCACTGACTTTACTGGCCTAAGAGAGTACCTTACAACCAAACTGATAAAAATCAAAGCTACTGGGGCTTCCCTGGTGGCGCAGTGGTTGAGAGTCCGCCTGCCGATGCAGGGGACACGGGTTCGTGCCCCGGTCCGGGAGGATCCCACATGCTGCGGAGTGGCTGGGCCCGTGAGCCATGGCTGCTGAGGCTGTGCGTCCGGAGCCTGTGCTCCGCAACGGGAGAGGCCACAACAGTGAGAGGCCCGCGTACCACAAAACAAACAAACAAACAAAAAAACCCCAAAGCTGCAGAATGGTATTTATATACAACCAACTACTTTTTACACCCTGTAATATCTCTGAAAGGTCCAAGCCAAACTAGGCACTACCACAACTTCATCCCACACAGCCCAAGGTAGAATACCTGAAAACTCCAACCAATAAGAATAACAGTACTGGGCTTCCCTGGTGGCACAGTGGTTGAGAGTCCGCCTGCCAATGCAGGGGACACAGGTTCGTGTCCCGGTCCGGGAAGATCCCACATGCCGTGGAGCGGCTGGGCCCGTGAGCCATGGCCGCTGAGCCTGAGCATCCGGAGCCTGTGCTCCGCAACGGGAGAGGCCACAACAGTGAGAGGCCTGTGTACCGCAAAAAAAAAAAAAAAAGAATAACAGTACTGATAGCAAAATTAGAGACAGTGTACCATGGTGGGAAATGAGCTGGTTAAGGTGTCAAGAGACAGGGAGCTTTTCTTTTCCCCTTGACCAACTCATTGTATCACCCTGGATAGTGCACTTTATCCCTATGAGTATTCTCTATCTGTAAAATGGGTATGCAAATACTAAAATACTTGCCTCACTAGAACATTTTGAAATAATTTTGCATGTTTTCATATTTGCAGAGCACTTTCACAATCATGACCTTATTTATTCATGTGCTCATTCTTTCCACAAATATCATTGAGAACCTACTATGTGCCTGGCTTTCTGCCAGATTCTGGGGATACAGATGGTCCTGCTCTCAGGAAACTGTTACTCTGATGGAGGACACAGAAAAGTAAACAAACAGTTAAAGCACAATGTAATAGATGTTATGAGAAGCGTAAGTGTGAAATCCTTACAATGGCTTGTAAAACAAGCACACCAAGCAGCGATCATCTCAGTTTTATGGATGAGGAAACTGAGGTTCAACAAATAAAGTGACTTGTCCAAGGTCACATAGCCAGTTAATGGTAGCCTGAGTACTTGAACCCAGTTTTCCTGATTCTTTGCTATAATGTTCCTTCCACTGCAGAAGTCTATCTCCAATGCTTTCCTAAACAATCAAATGATATCATGTGTATTGACAATGAATAGCCAATGTAGAACACAATGTTGACATGTCAACAGTAGAGCAGAAATTACCAAAAAACTGGTGGAGATGGAGGCGTGGGTAGAAGATATGTATATAATTGAGATCAACAGCAGAATGACATGATAAAATATCATATTGTATAGAGACTTGGTGATCCCTTGGGACTGTAGCACCATTAACCCCAAAATATTTTGGAATACTTGGGGAGTTCTGAGCTAGATTCCAAACAAAATAAATCAACCAATATGGTCCCTACCCCACTAGGGGATGAGGGGACTTTAGATCAAAGGCTAAGGTTATTGACCTAATCAAAGGCACATACTTTTGACCTAACTTATTTTATATATATATATATATATATATATATATATATATATATATATATATATATGTATTTGAGAGAGTAATAAGCAAAAGAAAAGTGGTAGGAAAAAGGAAAGAAGGAAAGGGGGATGCTCAGCAAAGTAAGGGCAGATACATGCCTCCAGGTGGGAAGAATGACTCTGAGATGAGTGGGGGCTTTGGAGGACAAATCCTGGTAATTGTAGCGATCTGAGGGTTAAAGGAGATAGGCAGGGGACACTTTCATCCTAAGATATTACTAAAGCAGACAGAAAGTCCTAGTCACAATCACTTAAAAGAAATATACAAGGCAGTGGTCCTTTGTCTATATCCCACACCCATTTGCATTTCTGTCACTTTCATCATCATCATCAAACTAATATTTTAGGGTTCCTATCATTTACAAAACACTTTCTAATGAACGTTTTCATATAATACAGCAATTCTATCAGGTGGGTATTAGCCTTTACCATGTTGCAGATGAAGAAACCGAGTCTCAGAGAGGTCAAAGAACTCTCCCAAGGTCACTCAGCAAGTAAGTGTAAGATGCCAGCTGTTATTGACTCCCAATCTAATTAACAATTCTGAGATCACAGCAGATCCTAAATGCGTGACATTTTGATTGGCAGCTTCCTGAGGAAATTTTAGGGACTTGCCTTCATTTCATTAGCAACACATTTTCAAGTTATCTCTTAGGGTTGGTTGCTTCTGAAAAGATTTCCACAGATGGCTAACCCCATCTATTTCGTTTTCAATTCTTTTTATCCCAATCAGAATGACCCTGTCTGACCTTGTCCCCCAGTTCTGGAGGCTCATAAGGAGGCTCGTAGCCTTCTATCCCTGACTAACTTGCCTACAAATGTAAGGCAGTAAAATTATTTTAATGATGAGTCTCAAGAATGCCCTCTGTTTCACCTTTGGTTACATGCTGTTTTCATTAATGATGCAGCTAGCCTGATGCTTGGAAAAACACAATTTAAGCTTCGTAATCTCTTTCTTGCCCCACTGACCACAGTGAATAATTTTCAGCTCTTCCTTTTATGGTTTCTCCTCAGATATTTAGAGACAAATATCCTGCCCAGTTACCAACTTTCTTCTCAACCGCACAGATCAAATCACAGTCCTGGAGGCAGGAGATGGATGGCAGGGAACCAGTGTCCTAAAAACGGCCAATTAGCTCCTGATTACAGGAGTTATATCTTGCACTGCATGAGGTCAGGCCATATAGTTTTTATAGGTGCTTATGACGTGTTTCTACTATTTATTGCCAGCTTATAGAATGTTCAGTGCTGTGCTGGCCAGAGTCTGCCCTAAAGGCTTGTTCTCAAAGACTCATCTCCATTAGCCTGATGGGAAGCCTGGCTGCGGACGAAGCTGAGATGCATGCTCGAGCTCTGTGTTTTTAGGGGCGTGCTACTCAGAAGTCAGGCAACATTCCAAACTAATCGCTGCATTCTAATCAGGGCTTCCAGGCAGTGATCAGTTCTCACGCAGGAGGATTTTTCTGGGATTCTGGCTGACAAGGAGTGAATTTTTCCCCATCTCTAGTCTTACTGAAAAACAAAAAAAGCTTGTAACACTTGATCAGGAAGCAACATGGATACCTAGGGACAAACACAAGAGACTTCATCTCCTTTTACTGGAACAAACCACGGGAACATGGTGTATTGTCAGGAGAGCCACAGGATGGTCTGAAGAGAGGGCAATAAACACAAGCAGGGGGTTGACTTTGGAGGCTTTGGAAGCTGCTAACCATTTAAAACTTTTTTTGGAGCCATTTTGAGGAGAGCTAGAAACATGATCAAAGGCTTAGAAGGTAAGGTTACAGCCTGGGGGCCTGGGGGCTGCATGAGGAAGTCTTGCTAATTGTTTCCCCATTTGCGACAGCACAGAGCAGCATCAGGTATTTACTTACCGCAGACTAGGTAAGAGCTCTGAAAGCGCAAGAGGAAGTGCTCGGGGAATGTTAGTGTTTGGAGCCTTGGGAATACATTCATGACAGGTGTCATTCTTGAGCACCTTCTATGAGTCAATCACTCCGTTAGGGCTTCACATCCACGATATCATTATACCCACCTATCCAGTTGGCACTATTATCATCACCGTTTTACAGATGAAGAAACTGAGGTTTGGAGAGCTAAGTGATTTGTTCAAGTTAGTATAGCAAGAAAGAGGTTGAAAAGATTCCAACTCAAGTCTGATGGATGCCTTGGCCAACTCTGCTGCTATAAAGTTTTCACCCTGCCCCAAAGATCATTGGTTATCTTCCTCTTCTGGACACTGAAAGACCAGAGGTGCTATGGTCGCCTGAGGGCAGCCTTTTCTAGCTCTCTGATACCTGGGCAGAACATCCAGGCACAGTTTCATACAGCTTTGCCTGCAGGAGCTTTGGGCTTTCCGTCAAGAATCTTGGATTGATGGTCCTCACCAAAGACAAAAATGGGTGAAAGTCAGAGATTTTCTAAAATTCTGCCACTTGCTGGCTTTTTCTCCCAGAATAACATAAACCAAAAATTAAAATAAATGTCAAAAACGCTGAGGTATAGAAGATGTTATCTTAAAGCATTACATCGCTCGGCCAAACATTCTGATTGCCTGAACAGCCTTACTTTCAAACCTATGCTGCTCTCCGGCTCCTGCCTGGGGTGTCAGGGAACAGACCGCTTCCAAGTGCTTTTACAAAGCACATTGCCAACCTGGGAGGCCAGGATTCTGGGAGCACTCTCACTATTTCAGACACTTTATCTCTGCTCACCCATTCAACAACACCCCTTCTTCTTTGGCTGCAGCAGTTCTGTCCACAAATTGGTCTACAACTGTGTTAGACGATATCCAAATAAGAACGATGAACTCTTCGCAAACAGCTCGGATCCAAGTTTCCTTTGGCCTCATACGGGCTTGTGTGGGACTGAAGTGACAGATTCTTTTATAAAGTGAGAAAATTCTCCCACTCCCATTTCTTGGCTGCTAATGCATTCAACAGGTTTTCATCAAGGACCTACTATGTGTCTGGCACTGCGTTCAACACTAGGAACACAAACATAAATAAGACAACATTTCTGTCTTCAAGGATTTACAGTCTAATTGGGTGAGATGGACACATACCCAGGCAAGTCGTAACACAATATTACAGGTGATGTTAAAATCACACAAGAACCCAACTAAAATTGCTCCTATATCCAACACTTGAAAATTTGAGCAACGAAATAAATTGTTACAGTATTGAGTTATAACCCGAAGTGTAAAGCAACTCCCATAAGTCCACATGGATATAAATAAATGGATAAATCAGTGGGAAGAAGGGACGAATCTTCCTTATAGAAGAATTCCAATTAGAATGCAGAAGGAATGAGAGAAATATAAAATCACTCTTAGAACACTATAGTGATAAGTACTGCAGGCAAGATATGATGAATGCTGAAGTCAGTAGGTGAAACTTTAAGGCAAAACGGGGTAATTGTACAGCCTCAAAGTATTCTTCCAAATATTTATTAGTTACTGTGGTGGTTTTAACAAACATCCACAAATTATTATTATTATTATTATTTTTGTTTTTGCGGTACGCGAGCCTCTCACTGCTGTGGCCTCTCCCGTTGCGGAGCACAGGCTCCGGACGTGCAGGCCCAGCGGCCATGGCTCACGGGCCCAGCCACTCCGCGGCATGTGGGATCTTCCCAGACCGGGGCACGAACCCGTGTCCCCCTGCATCGGCAGGCGGACTCTCAACCACTGCGCCACCAGGGAAGCCCTCCACAAATTATTTGATGTTTTTTCTTCCAGGAGGTGTAACTTCATTTCTCTCTTCTTCTGTGTGGGTTGGACTTAGTGACTCACTTCTAATGAATAGGAAAGATAATAACTTTACAGTGGAGAAACACGACATTTAAAATAATATCTGACCAGTACTCTTCAGAAGTGTCAAGGTTAAAAATAAGGAAAGAGTGAGAAACTGTCAGAGATTGTAGAGAACTAAGGAGACATTGACAGCTAAATGCAATGTGGGATCCTGGAAGAGAAAAAGGATATCGGTGGAAAAACTGGTAAAATTCACATAAGCTCTATAGTTGAGTTAGTAGTATTGTAGCAATGTTAATTTCTTAGTTTTGATTAATGTGTAATGATTCTGTGAGATGTTAAATGTTAACATTAGAGGAAGCTAAGCGAATGGTTTATGGAAACTGTACTATCTTTGCAACTCTTTTGTAAATATAAATGTATTTCAAACCGAAAAGTGTAAAACTGTTACAGGTACATGAAAATAAAGCCAATCTTTGAATATTACTGGAGGGTTTTCCAGAGGAAGTGGGGCTTGAGTTGAGTCTTGAAAGAAAAGTAGATGCTTGCTAGGTAGACAAGGAAAGGGAGGCCACTCCAGAGAGGACACTCTAGGCACAGTGAGTCCCCTGGGAAAGCTGCAGGGGCATAAAATAGCTTCCCAGTTTGGAGAAACAAACTAGCTACAGGGTTTGCAATTTCCATTTCTTAGAGACACATTGTCCTAGATTTCCAACTCTCACTGAAAGTGTTCTCCTCTCTTCCAAGATCAGACTCAGCATAGAAGGATGTATGTTGAACTTCTCAGCTAGTTTCATTTTCTCTTTTGGGTATTTTCTTTCTCTACTCGTGTTAGCTCACTGATAGTGAGCTGTCATTCTGGCAAGCAGAGATACCGTACATGGGCGAAAAATTAAAATGAAAAGAGCTAGTGATGGATCATTATTTATAATTTGAATAGTCTCTGTTGAATATAATAGCCAAGTTGTTAAGCCAACTCCTAATGCCTTCAGACAATAGTAAAATGCTCCTCAGTTATAACGGTGTGTTTGTTAGACTGGTGTGAGGACCGTAATGGGGTTGCACATACAGTGATGGGGGGGGGGCATGACAGGAATAGAGCCTAAAGCAAATGCAGTGTTTCAGGACATTCTGTCCCTTTGGCCTACTCCTCACAGCAGCCCCCCAACCCCCATTTTTTTCCCTAGCATATCTAATAAGTTGTTGGCTGGGAACATAAATGTCCAGTAAAGAGCATAATCATATTCTCTACGACTTGAGAATAGAACATTTACTTCCAGAGGCTCAAATGGGAAATAAGACATAGACTCCTGAGATGGTGAGATCTAGATCCGAGATGGCGCCCTCTGCCGGTACAGCCCTCACATGGCTTCTGAGCCAAGACAACCATTCATCATTTCAGGGAGATTTTAAGCCCCTCTCTTGAAGGATAGCTTATGTCCTTGTTTGAAGAAGAACTGTAAATGTACAAAAACGTGATTACTGCAGTACAGAGGAGAGATGTAAGACACGAAGGCTCAGGGAGAGAGAAGAGGCACTGGTGGTCCCGCGGGCCTGACTACTTCTAGGAAGTGCCGTTGACTCACATGGCTGGGTCAGGGCTCCTTTCTTTTGAAGGTCAACACAGAGAACCTGGAGTTGGGGACAAAACTGAAGACATGCCATTTTAATGGGAGAAGGCAATGTTAGGGAAGTACAGTGGAGTGTTAGGAAAAGAGGAGAAAGCCGTTAGAAGCGGGCGTACGGTCTAGGCAGGACCAGGCCACCTGTGCCCCCAAAGGAAGCTGACTTCATCCTCCTTCCATGGATTACCCCATTCCCAGCACACCACACTGCCTTATCCCAGGAGACCTTTTGTAAAATGACATGCATTTTTGCCAGGCAACTCTCCTTACATAGAGAAATGTCTGAATCTGCATGCGTGTGGGGTGGGGGAGAGGGGCAGGTGTTGCATTTGGCATACTTACACAAGATTTATTTAGGATGACCAAGGAGGGCCTCACAAAGGAGGTGATGTTGGAATACAGACTGAAAGGGTTTATGTCGGTATTTGGCAGACACATTTCAGGCCGAAGATAGAAGTGTACTGGTGCATTTGTGAAGCAGCGGGGAAATCACTGTGGCTAGAGCAGAGGTGCTGAGAATAAGGATGGAAGAAGGTCAGAGAAATCGCCAGGGGACAGATCCTGTAGGACTTTCTGGGTCATTATTAGGGTTTTGGTTTTGGTTTTTACTCAGAATGAAATGGGGAGCCATGGGAGGGCTTTGAGCAGAGGAGTAACATGACCTTACATTTAAAAAGGATCCACTCGCTTCTGTATGGATAAAAATGTAGAAGGACAACTTAGGAGGTACCGCAGGAGTTTACTTGACATCATCTAAGTCAAATAAGTTGCCAGAACTCTGGAGACAATAGGAATGGCTTGGAATCTAGTGCCAAAACACACACACACACACACACACACACACACACACACACACACACACACACACACACACACTCTCTCTCTCTCTCTCTCTCTCTCTCTCTCTCTCTATTGTTTTAATCTAAAAACCTCAAGGAGATTCAGGAATTTTTGTTGCTGTTGCTGGTGTGTGCAGCTCCATTGTGTCATTCTAGATGGCGTCCACAGTGAATCCGGAGAGGAGGGTGATAATCATTAGATCAGAGAAACATTATAAGGAATTTATGATGAGTGTATTTGCCTATTGAAGAGAAAAGGGCAGATGAATCATGGTAGATTCAAGACACCTTTCGCTGCTTTAGAAAGGATAGGGGGATATTCCTGCCTATCTCCATTCCATCATGACCCTACCCGGGATCTCACAGTATCTCAAACTCAATGTGTACCAAAATGAACCCTTCCTCATTTCTCTCACACCTCTTCCTCCTGTTCTCTTCTTCATGTTAGGAATTGAAATCTCTATCTACCCAGGGCCCCAACGAGCAAACTGAGTGCCATCCTAGGCTCTTTCTCCCTCCCTAATCCATCAGATCCCTGACCAATTCCTAGGACTTTTACCTCCAAATTATCTCCAGATTACAATCATTTATCTCCATCTCCATCACCTCCCTAGTCCTGGCTACCATTGTCTCTTGTTGGAACTGTGGTAATTTTCTCCTCTTTGGTCTTCCTGTTGTTAGTTCTCCATGCTCTACACTCTCCAATTAAAATTCTACCATCAGAAAAATTCATCTAAAATGAAAATCTGTCCCTTCCATAGCTATTCATTGCCCTCAGGGTAAAATCTTCAGTTCCTTGCTTGACTTATCAGATCCTTAAGGATTTGGACCTTATTTGCCTCTTTAGTTTCATCTCTTTCCACATGAGTTCTGCTCTCGGCATACTCAACCACGTTTAACAGCTGTAAAGGTTAATTTTGTATGTCAACTTGGCTAGGCTGTGGTACACAGATATTTGGTAAAACATTTTTCCAGATGTTTCTTTGAAAGTTGTTAAAGACGAGATTAACATTTAAATGAGTAGATTTTGAGAAAAGCAGATTACCCTCCATAGCCTAGGGGTGCTCATCCAATCACTTGAATGCCTGAATAGAAAAGACTGACCTCCCCTGAGCAAGAAGGAATTCTGCCAGCAGACACCCTTCAGCACCCGCAGCACCAGCTCTCCCCTGGGTCTCCAGCCTGCTGGCCTACCCTGCAGATTTGGACTTGCCAGCCTCCACAATTGTGTGGGCCAATTCCTTAATCTCTCTCTCTCTCTGTCTTTCTGTCTCTCTTTCTCTGTCTCTGTCTCTCTATTAGAGAGGGGGTGGGGGAGGGAGAAATACACAAACACCCTATTGATTCTGTTTCTCTGGAGAAACCTCACTAATAGAGTCACCCAAAATTACTTCATTAGACCGTTGCACCTTCTTTTCTGGCTTCCAGGAATGCTATTTCCTCCCCCTTGCTCCTGTTCCCATTGGCTTACTTACTTCTACTTCAGGATTATGACCATAGGCTAACTCCTCTGTGACAACCTTCTTTATTCTCCCCTCATTACAGAATTTGAGAGAGGAGCTTACATTCTTTGCACTTCCAGAGCACCTGCGGCTTACCGCGACCAAAGCCCTCACCACAGTCCATTTCTCTGGCATGTTTGCCCTTCCCACTAAATTGTGAGACCCGTGAGGGCAGGGACTGTGTCTTACAGTATCCCCAACACCTACTACAGAGGTTGGCACAGAGTAGATACTGAGGACTGTTTGTTGAATCCATTTATCCATTTCATAAATATTTATGACATATCTACTGTGATGGTTAATTTTATGTGTCAACTTGAGTGGGCCACGAGGTGCCCAGATATTTGGTCAAACATTATTCTAGGGCTTCCCTGGTGGCGCAGTGGTTGAGAGTCCGCCTGCCGATGCAGGGGACACGGGTTCGTGCCCCCGTCCGGGAAGATCCCACATGCCGCGGAGCAGCTGGGCCCGTGAGCCATGGCCGCTGAGCCTGCGCGTCCGGAGCCTGTGCTCCGCAATGGGAGAGGCCACAACAGTGAGAGGCCCGCGTACCGCAAAAAAACAAAAAACAAAAAAACCATTATCCTAGGCACGTCTGCAAGGGTATTTATAGGTGAGACTGACGTTTGAATCAGTAAACTGAGTGAAGTAGATCGCCCTCCATGATGGGGGTGAGCCTCATTTTATTAGTTGAAAAGCCTGAATAAAACAAAAAAGCTGACTCTTCTATGAGTGAAAGGGGATTCCTCTTGCCTGACCGCTGAGCTGGGACATCAGTGTTTTCCTGCCTTCAGACTTGAACTGAAACATTAATTCTTCTTGGGTCTTAAGCCACTGGTTTTTGGACTGAAACTTACATCGTCTATCCTGCTTCTCAGGCTTTCAGACTTGGACTAGAATTGCATCGCTGGCTCTCCTGGGTTTCCAGCTTGCTGACTGAATATCATGGGACTTGTCAGCCTCTATAACTGTGTAAGCCAATTTCTTACAATACATCAATCTCTCTCAATCCCTCTCCTTCAGCTTCCCCCCACCCCCACCCCTTTCTCTCTAGCTCTCTGGAACTCAGCCACCACTTTGTAAGCCCAGGCTACATGGTATGTTCTGGCTTAGCATCCCAGCTTAGCCAACAACTTACAGCCAGCACCAACCACTGCACATGTGGGTGGTGAGCAGTCTGCCTTTCTTCCAGCTGAGGCCCCAGGTACCGTGGAGCAGAGGGAAGTTATTTGCACAGTGGTCTGTCTAAATTCTTGATCCACAGGAACCACGAGAGATAATAAATAATTCTTTGTTGTTTTAAGTCACTAAGGCTTGGGGTAATTTGTTATGCAGCACCCAATAATTAATATGGGAACCAAAGGCCCAGACGCTGGAAAGAACGCCAGAGAAAGGATGGCTCCTCCAATTCTGTCAGCTTCATTACTCTAATGGGAATGACATTGAGTATTTTTGTCTAGTTGAATAAACAGTCTTAACTAATGAACTCTAAGTACCAGTATAATTTCTGCATGATGATTATTGAAAGTTAACATAGGAATTTTCAGCCATGGTGTCTCTCAGACTAGTCTAGCAGTGAGATTATAATAGGCAGGGTAGTCAGGGATGCCAGTTGGTGTGAAGAAATGACCAGCACTGGCCTCACAGCCTGGGAAGCTGGGTTCTAATCTTGTATCTGAGTCTGTGTGTGTGACCATAGCCAAGCCCCTTAGCTTTTCTGATCTTAAGTTTATTCATTTACAAAAATGGAATAAGGCCATTTGCTCTGCCTTCCTTAGAAGATTTGTGTGAAAATCAAAAGCAATATAATAAATAAATATACCAAGAGACCATGAAGCACTATAGTCATAAGAGTTATTATTCTCCATCTTTCATAGCTCACCCCATGGGACAGCACTTGTATGCCACACAGGTGGGGGGAATATCTGGACTGATAATTTCTGTTAACTCTAGTAGTTTTTCTTAAATAAACTTAATTTTGATATAGTTCAGAACTTATGTTTGCAAATTTAATGAGGGGAAAGATCAATGCCACCTAATAGGATATTTTAAAAATACCAAATAATTAGATTCTTTAACATTAATAGTAATTTTTTAAAGTCCTGCCTACATCCATCCTAAATATTTCTCAAATCTATTCCATATCTATGACTACTACCCTCGGGGTCAATGCTAGCTCTTATGACTTCTTTGTGTGAATTAGAACACAGTGTCTCTTTCTCCAGGAGGGCAACACCTCTCACTGAGGTACTTGCCAATTGGAACACAGACTAGATTTCAGCTCCCATTTGCCCCCGCAGCCAAGCACCCTTGTGCAGTGAAAAACCTGAACAACTATATGCAGCCACCCTTACTCTTCTCATTCAAGCCATGGGGTCACACCTAGATTATGACAATAGCTTTTCAGTAGATTACCTGATCCTGCCCCCTCTCGCACACCCTGCCTGCTTCTGCCAGCATACAAATCTGACCATGGTATTCTCATGCCTGAAGTCCTAGGATGGCTCTCCATTTCTTCGAGAATAAATTCCAGATTTCTTAGTCTAATACAAGGGGTCCTCCATGAGCTGAGCTCTGTCTTCTGGCTTTGTCTCTGTGCCTCAAACTCCAAGCTCCTGTAACATCAGAACTTGTAGTTCTCTGCCCGCTTCTGCCATTTTATGCTTTTCAGTCTTTGCTCCTACTGATTCCTCTGCATAGACTGCCTCATAGGCCCACATCTCTTCTCTCCTTAATGAAATCCGATTCATCTTTAAGGTTCAGTTTTGTGTCACCTCCCCCAGAAATCTTCCCCTTGACAGCCCAGCTTGTGCTGAGAAAGGCATGAGGATGGGGTGCTCCTCTGCTCTGCTCCCTTAGCTTTCCACCACCATTCTAGAACTGACCACATGACACGTCAATGTTTTCTCTCTTCCCTACTAGAGGTCAATGAATATAGGGACTCTTTCTTATTTAACGTTGCATTCCTAGCAACCAGCAGAGTGCCTGCTACATATTATGGGCTCAAGATGTATTTGCTGAATGAATGAAAGAATGAATGAAGAAGAATAGAATGCCAGCACCAAAAGGAATTTAATAAATTTTCCAGTCCAATTTCCTTATTAAATCTATGAGAAAACTTAGGCCCAGAGAGGGTAAATAGCTGATGAAAGTCACATAGCTAGTTAAGAATTGAACCAGGCTTAGGATCGAAATTCCTTTCATCCTATCTTTTCATTTTCCTACACTAACCCCAGACTTATTATCTCTTTAATATCCAACCAAATAGACAGGTACTTTTCTTGAGAGAATTGTCAATTTATAAATCTCTGTTTGAATGCTCTTCTCCCCTATTTTCTGGCAAATACCATCTGTCAACTGGTATTTTATGTGAATGGAATAACAGGTGGTTTGTGCTCTCCGGAAAGTGTTAGAAGTTAATACTCCCCGCTGTGATCCATATCTGGTTGCTTAAAGAGAAAAAGTCTTTTTCAGCATGAATAAGGGAAAATCAACTCGCAGCTTAACTAATTCCTTTACAAACTGTGGTTGAGTTCAAGGTTGCTTTGATCCTTATGAAACTTTTTTTGAAGTGTGACATGTCTTTTTTTTTATAACTCTATCCCCCAAGAGATATCAGAACAAGAGATTGATAACATTATTGGCTTCGAAGCCACTGAAGAATTTACAAGGGAGAAATGGATGATGTAGACTCCATAATTTCTAAACCTCTACATACACATAAAAATGGTTAAAATAATAAGGCAAACAACAGATGAGAAAAAATTACAAGTAAACATGACAAAAGGCTAGGATGTATATAATCTAAGAAGCTCATACAAATTGTTAAGAAAAACATTAAGAAGCTCAATAGATAAGTGGGCGATGGAGGTGAACAATTTATAAAAGGAAGTGTTGTTAGTAAACAAGCATATGGGAAAATATTTAAACCCTCTAGCAAGCAAAGAAATACAAAAGAGAACACTAATGAAGTGCTTTTTATAGCCAGTAAACTAGTCAAAACCAAAATGCTATTGGCTATCCATGATGTTGTGGTAAAACTGGCACATGCCTATATCACTGGTGGCAGTGTAGGTCAGGATGAACATTTTGTATTTGGATATGCATAGCCTTCGGCATAGGAGTCTTACTTCTGAGAATTCAACCTCAGGAAAGAATCCAAAAGGAGAGAATAAACTACAGTCATAAAAATGTCCATTTAAGTAGTACCTAGGGTAGAAAAATAGGAAACCACCTAAATATTTAATAAAGGTGAATTATCTGGTGAAGCAGTAACCATCTAAAGCAGCGGTCCCCAACCTTTATGGCACCAGGGACCGGTTTCGTGGAAGATAATTTTTCCACGGACTGAGGCGGGGGACGGTGGGGGATGGTTCAGGCGATAATGCGAGCGACGGGGAGCGGCAGATGAAGCTTCGCTGGCTCGTCCGCCGCTCCGCTCCTGCTGCGCGGCCCGCTTCCTAACAGTACTGGTCCCACCCCGGGGTCTGGGGACCCCGATCTAAATGATGAGACATTATGCAGTCATTATAATTATGATTTGGAAGATAATGTAGATAACACAGAAAAAGCTTAAGACATAAAAACTGAGAAAAGTATAAAGAATATAACTACAGTATAATCATGGTTATAATATTATGTTGGCCGGAACCCAATTCCCCTGTCCTCATATTCCCATGACAGAAGTTTTGCTGCACTCCCCAGGAGGAAGTAGTATCAAAGTGACATTTTAAGGCCTTCTCTTTATGTGTCACATTTTCCTCTCCTAGGGAGGAAAAATGATTTATCTGATTAACGAGATAGGGAAGGTGTCACTGGATACATGCAAACATATGTTTACTGCTTTTGCTCTCTTTGGGGGCGCTTTGCTCTACTCCCCAACCCTGCTCCCATATACGGTAAAGAGAGCTGGATCGGGGCTCAGGACCTAGCTTCCACAGGTAAGACTGCAAGTCTCCCTCCTCATTGTCCCTCTGCCCCCTGCTCATCCAGGCCATGACCTTCTGTGTGGGTAACTGGGGAAATGCCCAACTCTCCCCATATGTAAATCCCATGATATAGACTGGAGAGGGAGTAACATGGAACATGCACTTTGGCAACCAGTGCAAAATGCTTCTTCCAATCCACCTCTACCAACTACCAAGATATGAGTTCCACCTGGTTCCTGTGTCTAGTTCTCGACTGCTTTCAGAAAGAAGAAAAAAAAAAGGCTGACAAATGAATTCCCCTCAACCCCAACTTGGGTGCTCATGCCCTAGAAGGGAGTCCGGCAAAATTAAATCCATTTGATTTATTGGGGAGATAAAATACGGTTGTGAATTCTTTCCCTTTCTTTCATTTGATTTTCCATTGATCTTGTCTGAGAAATGAATAGGTCCAAACTCTAGGCAGGTAGTAACTACTTCTCCTGGTCTTAGTCCAGGTAATGCTATGTGGCTGGCAGACACCCAGAAACCACTTCAGAAAAGGGCTTTGGAAAGCTTTGCGGGGGCATGGATAGTTTTGTATTTCCCAGAGGTAGCTCTCAAGGGACTATTCACTGGTGTAAGAATGGGAACTTAACACAAACTGGATCAATAAGATCTCTTCCCCAGTATTATTTGTTTTTGTCTTTATCCTTATTTTTTTTAACATCTTTATTGAAGTATAATTGCTTTACAATGCTGTGTTAGTTTCTGCTTTATAACAAAGTGCATCGGCTATACATATACATATATCCCCATATCCCCTCCCTCTTGCATCTCCCTCCCACCCTCTCTATCCCACCCCTCCAGGTGGTCACAAGGCACCGAGCTGATCTCCCTGTGCTATGTGGCTGCTTCCCACTAGCTATCTATTTTACAATTGGTAGTGTATATATGTCCATGCCACTCTCTCACTTCATCCAAGCTTACCCTTCCCCCTCCCAGTGTCCTCAAGTCCATTCTCTACGTCTGCCCCTAGGTTCTTCAGAACCTTTTTTATTTTTTAGATTCCATATATATGTGTTAGCATACGGTATTTGTTTTTCTCTTTCTGACTTACTTCACTGTATACGACAGTCTCTAGGTCCATCCACCTCACTACAAATAACTCAAATTCGTTTCTTTTTACAGCTTTGTAATATTCCATTGTATACATGTGCCTCATCTTCTTTATCCATTCATCTGTCGATGGACACTTAGGTTGCTTCCATGTCCTGGCTATTGTAAATAGAGCTGCAATGAACATTGTGGTACATGACTCTTTTTGATTTATGTTTTTCTCAGGGTATATGCCCAGTAGTGGGATTGCTGGGTCATATGATACTTAGTTCTATTTTTAGTTTTTTAAGGAAACTCCGTACAGTTCTCCATAGTGGCTGTATCAATTTACATTCCCACCAACAGTGCAAGAGGGTTCCCTTTTCTCCACACCCTCTCCAGCATTTATTGTTTGTAGATTTTTGGATGATGGCCATTCTGACCGGTGTGAGATGATATCTCATTGTAGTTTTGATTTGCATTTCTCTAATGATTAGTGATGTTGAGCATCCTTTCATGTGCTTCTTGGCCATCTGTATATCTTCTTCAGAGAAATGTCTTTTTAGGTCTTCTGCCCACGTTTGGATTGGGTTGTTTGTTTTTTTGATAGTGAGCTGCATGAGTTGCTTGTAAATTTTGGAGATTAATCCTTTGTCAGTGGCTTCATTAGCAAATATTTTCTCCCATTCTGAGGGTTGTCTTTTTGCCGTGTTTATGGTTTCCTTTGCTGTGCAAAAGCTTTTAAGTTTCATTAGGTCCCATTTGTTTATTTTTATTTCCATTTCTCTAGGAGGTGGGTCAAAAAGGATCTTGCTGTGATTTATGTCATAGAGTGTTCTGCCTATGTTTTCCTCTAAGAGTTTGATAGTGTTTGGCCTTACATTTAGGTCTTTAATCCATTCTGAGTTTATTTTTGTGTATGGTGTTATGAAGGGTTCTAACTGCATTCTGCTACATGTAGTTGTCCAGTATTTTGTTGAGGATTTTTGCATCTATATTCATCAGTGATATTGGCCTGCAGTTTTCTGTTTTTTGTGACAGCTCTGTCTTGTTTTGGTATCAGGGTGATGGTGGCCTCATAGAATGAGTTTGGGAGTGTTCCTCCCTCTGCTATATTTTGAAAGAGTTTGGGAAAGATAGGTGTTAGCTCTTCTCTAAATGTTTGATAGAATTCGCCAGTGAAGCCAGCAGGTCCTGGGCTATTGTTTGTTGGAAGATTTTTAATCTCAGTTTCAATTTCAGTGCTTGTGATTGGTCTGTTCATATTTTCTATTTCTTCCTGGTTCAGTCTCAGAAGGTTGTGCTTTTCTAAGAATTTCTCCAGGTTGTCCATTTTATTGGCATATAGTTGCTTGTAGCAATCTCTGATGATCCTTTGTATTTCTGCAGTGTCAGCTATTATTTCTCCGTTTTCATTTCTAATTCTGTTGATTTGCGTCTTCTCCCATTTCTTTCTTGATGAGTCTGGCAGTGGTTTATCAGTTTTGTTTAGCTTCTCAAAGAGCCAGTTTTTAGTTTTATTGGTCTTTGCTATTGTTTCTTTCATTTCTTTTACATTTATTTCTGATCTGATCTTTATGATTTCTTTCCTTCTGCTAACTTTGGGGTCTTTTTTTCTTCTCTCTCTAATTGCTTTAGGAGTAAGGCTAGGTTGTTAATTTGAGATTTTTCTTGATTCTTGAGGTAGGATTGTATTGCTATAAACTTCCCTCTTAGAACTGCTTTTGCAGCATCCCATAGCATTTGGGTCATCGTGTTTTCATTGTCATTTGTTTCTAGGTATTTTTTGCTTTCCTCTTTGATTTCTTCAGTGATCTCTTCGTTATTTAGTAGTGTTTACCCTCCATGTGTTTGTATTTTTTACAGTATTTTTCCTGTAATTGATATCTAGTCTCATAGTGTTGTGGTCAGAAACGATACTTGATAACGATTTCAATATTGCTAAATTTACCAAGGCTTCATTTGTGACCCAAGCTATGGTCTATCCTGGAGAATGTTCCATGAGCACTTGAAAAGAAAGTGTATTCTGTTGTTTTTGGAGTGAATGTCCTATAAATATCAATTAAGTCCATCTTGTTTAATGTATCATTTAAAGCTTGTATTTCCTTATTTATTTTCATTTTGGATGATCTGTCCATGGGTGAAAGTGGGGTGTTTAAGTCCCCTATTACTGTGTTACTGTCAATTTCCCCTTTTATGATTGTTAGCATTTGCCTTATGCATTGAGGTGCTTCTATGTTGGGTGCATAAATATTTACAATTGTTATGTCTTCTTCTTGGATTGATCCCTTGATCATTATGTAGTGTACTTCTTTGTCTCTTCTAATAGTCTTAATTTTAAAGTCTATTTTATCTGATATGAGAATTGCTACTCCAGCTTTCTTTTGATTTCCATTTGCGTGGAATATCTTTTTCCATCCCCTCACTTTCAGTCTTTATGTGTCCTTAGGTCTGAAGTGGGTCTCTTGTAGACAGCATATATACAGGTCTTGTTTTTGTTCCTATTCAGCCAATCGATGTCTTTTGGTTGGAGCATTTAATCCATTTACCTTTAAGGTAATTATCAATATGTGTGTTCATATTACAATTTTCTTAATTGTTTTCGGTTTGTTATTTAGGTCTTTTCCCTATCTTGTGTTTCCTGCCTAGTGAAGTTCCTTTAGCATTTGTTGTAAAGCTGGTTTGGTGGTGCTGAATTGTCTTAGCTTTTGCTTGTCTGTAAAGGTTTTAATTTCTCCATCAAATCTGAATGAGATGCTTGCTAAGTAGAGAAATCTTGGTTGTAGATTTTTCCCTTTCATCACTTTAAATATGTCCTGCCACTCCCTTCTGGCTTGCAGACTTTCTGCTGAAAGATCAGCTGTTAACCTTATGGGGATTCCTGTGTATATTATTTGTTGTTTTTCCCTTGCTGCTTTTAATATTTGTTCTTTGTATTTAATTTTTGATAGTTTGCTTAATACGTGTCTTCACATGTTTCCCTTTGGATTTATCCTGTATGGGACTCTCTGCGCTTCCTGGACTTGATTGACTATTTCCTTTCCAATATTAGGGAAGTTTTCAACTATAATCTCTTCAAATATTTTCTCAGTCCCTTTCTTTTTCTCTTCTTCTTCTGGGACCACTATAATTCGAATGTTGGTGCATAATGTTGTCCCAGAGGTCTCTGAGAGTGTCCTCAATTCTTTTTATTCTTTTTTCTTTATTCTGCTCTGTGGTAGTTATTTCCACTGTTTTATCTTTCAGGTCACTTATATGTTCTTCTGCCTCAGTTATTCTGCTACTGGTCCCTTCTAGAGAATTTTTAACTTCATTTATTGTGTTGTTCATTATTGTTTGTTTGCTCTTTAGTTCTTCTAGGTCCTTGTTAAACGTTTCTTGTATTTTCTCTATTCTGTTTCCAAGATTTTGGATCATCTTTACTCTCAGTACTCTGAATTCTTTTTCAGGTAGACTGCCTATTTCCTGTTCATTTGTTAGGCCTGGTGGGTTTTTGCCTTGCTCTTTCATCTGCTGTGTGTTTCTCTGTCTTCTCATTTTGTTTAACTTACTGTGTTTGGAGTCTTTTTTTTGCAGGCCACAGGTTCATAGTTCCCATTGTTTTTCGTGTCTGCTCCCAGTGGCTAAGGTTGGTTCAGTGGGTTGTGTAGGCTTCCTGGTGGAGGGAACTAGTGCCTGTGTTCTGGTGGATGAGGCTGGATCTTGTCTTTCTGGTGGGCAGTTCCACGTCTGGTGGTGTGTTTTGGAGTTTCTGTGACCTTGTTATGATTTTAGGCAGCCTCTCTGCTAATGGGTGGGTTGTGTTCCTGTCTTGCTAGTTGTTTGGCATCAGGTGTCCAGCACTGTAGCTTGCTGGTCGTTGAGTGGAGCTGGGTCTTAGCATTGAGATGGAGATCTCTGGGAGATTTTTGCTGTTTGATATTACGTGGAGCTGGGAGGTCTGTGGTGAACCAATGTCCTGAACTCAGCTGTCTCACCACAGAGGCTCAGGCCTGACACTTGCCCAGAGCTCCAAGACACTGTCAGCCACATGGCCCAGAAGAAAGGGAGAAAAGAAAGAAAGAAAAATAAAATAAAATAAAATAAAGTTATTAAAAAATAAAAAAAATTGAAAAGTAATACAAAAAGAAAAAAGAAAGAAAGAAGAGAGCAACCAAACCAAAACACAAATCCACCAATGATAACAAGCACTAAAAACTACACTAAAAAGAAAAAAAAAAGGATGGACAGAACCCTAGGACAAATGGTAAAAGCAAAGCTATACAGACAGAATCACAATCACACAAGAAGCATACACATACACACCCAAAAAAAGAGAATAAGCAAAAAAATATATATATCTATATTTGTTTAAAAAAGGAAGTGAGCAACCAAATCATTAAACAAATCTACCAATGATAATAAGCACTAAATACTAAACTAAGACAAACATAAAACCAGAAACAAGTTAGATGCAGAGAGCAAACCCCAAGCCTACAGCTGCTCCCAAAGTCCACCGCCTCCATTTGGGCTGATTCCTTGTCTTTTCAGGTGTTCCACAGATGCAGGTACATCAAGTTGATTGTGGAGCTTTAATCCGCTGCTCCTGAGGCTGCTGGGAGAGATTTCCCTTTCTCTTCTTTGTTCTCACAGCTCCCAGGGGCTCAGCTTTGGATTTGGCCCCGCCTCTGCGTGTAGGTCGCTGGAGCGCGTCTGTGCTTCGCTCAGACAGGACGGTGTTAAAGGAGCCGCTGTTTCGGGGGCTCTGGCTCACTCAGGCCAGGGGGAGGGAGGGGCACGTAGTGCGGGGCGGGCCTGCGGCGGCAGAGGCTGGCGTGACTTTGCACCAGCCTGAGGCACGCCATGTGTTCTCCTGGGGGAGTTATCCCTGGATCCCAGGACCCTGGCAGTGGCGGGCTGCACAGGCTCCCCGGAAGGGAGGTGTGGATAGTGACCTGTGCTCGCACACAGGCCCCTCGGTGGCGGCAGCAGCAGCCTTAGCGTCTCATGCCCGTCTCTGGGGTCCGCGCTTTTAGCCGCGGCTCGCCCCCGTCTCTGGAGCTCCTTTAGGCAGTGCTCTGTATCCCCTGTCCTCGCGCATCCCAACACAATGTTCTCTTGCCTCTTAGGCAGGTCCAGACTTTTCCCCGGACTCCCTCCAAGCTAGGCGTGGTGCACTAACCCCTTCAGGCTGTGTTCACGCCGCCAACCCCAGTCCTCTCCCTGCGCTCCTACGGAAGCCCGAGCCTCAGCTCCCAGTCCTGCCCACCCCGGCGGGGGAGCAGACATGCCTCTCGGGCTGGTGAGTGCCGGTCGGCACCGACCCTCTGTGCGGGAATCTCTCCACTTTGCCCCCCACACCCCTGTTGCTGCGCTCTCCTCCGCGGCTCCGAAGCTTCCCCCCTCCGCCACCCGCAGTCTCCGCCCGCGAAGGGGCTTCTAGTGTGTGGAAACCTTTCCTCCTTCACAGCTCCCTCCCACTGGTGCAGGTCCCCTCCCTATTCTTTTGTCTCTGTTTTTTCTTTTTTTCTTTTGCCCTACCCAGGTACATGGGGAGTTTCTTGCTTTTTGGGAGGTCTGAGGTCTCTGCCAGTGTTCAGTAGGTGTTCTGTAGGAGTTGTTCCACGTGTAGATGTATTTCTGGTGTATCTGTGGGGAGGAAGGTGATCTCCACGTCCTACTCCTCTGCCATCTTGAAGGTCTCTCTTCCCTAGTATTTTAAAAGCTAACCTGAAAGAATAAAACTGATATAGAAACTGACAATGGAGATAAAGAGCTCTTTTAGGGGGTAGGGAAGTTCCTGGCTCCAGTTATTGTTGACAACCAGCTATACCCCTCCTTCTTCTATACTTGGTAACCTAAACCAGTAACTTCTCATTTTGCATAAGCTGGCTTGGGTGGGAATCTACCTAGAGTTCTGACTACTGCAGATGGAACCCGTGTCTGTGAAACTGTATGCCATCAAAGGGTGCTTTGCGGTCAGTAATAAAGCTGCCCTGATTCTCATCCCAGGCTTACTTAGGAAGGTTGTACCAAATTATATTATGAAACAATCTCTCTCAGAGAAAGAGTATTCTGCATATAATCCATAAGAAGAAGTCACATTTTAAATAATCCCAACACCAAGTGTTTTTTCAGAAGAGTAAGTCAAAATTGTTCAAAATCACTCACTGTTATATTTCCTCAACTCTGTTAGAATCACAGCAGGTTGAATGAGTAGCAAATTCATGAATTGTGCATTAGTTCATCTTTTCCCCAAGGCTAATTGTTTGCTTTATTTTTTCTTCTATTAGAGCTGTCAGTGCACAGTGATATAGGGTAAGCCTTGCATCTTGATGAGAAACAAAAAGAAAATTTTAACTGTGGATATAATTATACAATGCCACAGAGTTTGTTTCCTTTTCCTCCCCACTAGCTCTCATCAAGGCAAGAGTGTTTGGAAATTAACACAATCAGCCCTGGGAATAAATATGTCAACAAACAGAGTTTATGCATCTGCTGACTGCTCTCTCCATGAAGAACATTATCTGGAGTTGGTCTTTAGGTATTAGGCTGCATAAAGGTTGTGTGCATGTGTGTGTGAGTGCACGCATGTGAGTGTATGTAGGCTAAAATCCACACTGTAGGTTGTTTTCCAAGCTGAGAGCTCCCTTTCCTGACCTAAATGTCTGTGGGTGATGATTACAGACTCTGTACCTGGTGACTGGAGCCCTTTCTCTCTTTGGCACACTGGCCATCGTTTGCTTTTACCATGCCTGCAAGATAAACCCTTGAGATGGCAGTCAATATTTACTTTGCCTTAGGTCAAATTCTGTTTCTCTTTTACTCTAAATACCATTTGAGAATACACAGAATCTTGGCGAGAGCCAGAACTTCCAGAACTAATGAATACTGTCAGCACTTATTGGCGTAATCTCCTCCTCCATCTCCGTTTTTTAACTGAATGGGATCAGGTTCTAAGGAACTCCTTAAATAACTTGGAATGAAAAAAAAAATGACAATCACATGTCTATCCCTCAAGGTCTTTTTGAAAGTTTCATTCCAATACAAGTTTTATTTCCCTTTCCTTTCCATGATTGCTAAGTTCCAGACACATATATTCAATAGCTGACTCGACATCTCCACTTAAGCATCTCATAGGAATGTCAGACTTCACACGTCCATAAGAACTTATGAAGGCCCCAAACCGTCCCCTCAGTCTTCCCTATCCCAGCTGATATCAATTTGAACTTTTCAGTTGATCAGGCCTAAAACTTCAGAATCATCCTTGGCACCTCTCTTGCCCTCACAGATCAAACCTAATCTATGAAGAAATTCTGTTGGCTCTGCCTCCAAGATAATGTCCCACATCTGACCATTTCTCGCCACCTCTGCTTAAGACAATCAGGATCTAAGCCACTGTCATTTCTGGCCTGGATTATTCTAATAGTTTCCAAGCGCTCTCTGTTTCCACCCTTGCCCCCTTAGAGTCTATTCTCTGCAGAGCAGACAGAATTCTCTTTTTAAAAATGTAAGTCAGATCAAGTCACTTCCTTGCTTAAACTCCCAGTAACTGCCCGTCAGACTTCGAATAAAACCCAAAGTCACGACGGCCTAGAAAGCTCTCTATGATCTTGCCATATCTCCTACTGCTCTCAATTTTCTTTCCTGTGTTCCAGCCGGTACCTCCAACATATTAAGCAAATTGCCTTAGAGTTTTTGTGCTGTCTCTTTCTGCCTGGAAAGCTCTTCCCCTAAATTTTTGCATGGCTGGATTCTTTCTTTCATTCAGGTCTCTGCTCAGAAGTCTCTACTTCAAAGAAGCTTTTGTGAAATATTCTACCAAAAAGACAGTCCATCCATCCTACCCATCCTCCTCCATTCCTTTATTCTGCTTTATTTCTCACAGAACATACTACTCTGTGAAATTATACATTATATTATTTGTTTATACATTTATTGGATGTCTCTCCACTTAGACTACAACCAATGTGAAGGCAAGGGGTTTGTCTTGTTTACCATGACAACCTTAGTGTTGAGCATACAATAGATACCCAAAACACCTGTGGGATGAATGCATCAAACATCGTATTTTACACAAGAGAAAACTAAAGCATGAAAGGTTAAGTAATTTGTCCAAGGTCAGAGAGACAGAGCTTTGACTTGAAGTTATATCTTCATGGTATTTACTCTGGTTGAAATTACCCATATTTATGCACAATGCTTAAACAGAAAACCTCTGATGTAAGAGAGTACCACCAAGCTCTTTCATTATATATACCAGCAACATACTGCATCGCACAAGGCAAAGTCCAGGGGACTAGCCTGCAATAAATTTCTGATGCACAAACCAACAGATAAGATTTAATACTTAGCTTTCCAAAGACAAGCCTGCCACTGAACCCAAACTCAACTGATGATGATTGGATTTCTCTTAGACATGCCCTTTTTTTTTTAAGTGGATGGGTTGATTACAAATAACTCATCTTTTCAGATTGTTCATTACTTAACAAAGAAATGGAGAGAGGGATCCAGCATCCTTCCTGCTGCCTCCTGCAAATGGAAGTGAGGCTCAGACCTCCAGGACTGCACATTAATTTAACTTTTTAAAAATAGGGACTGACAACTTTAATAATTCAAGACATAGATGTCTCTATCTTTGCACATGAGCTTTTTTAATCTTTGGAGACTAAGATAGAAATCATTTCTTTGGTACAAAGTAAAAGAAAGTTTTTTTAAAAATTGTGGTCTTTTGTAGATAGCTCTGCTTCCTGGTGCATTAGTGCCAAGAAGCTTTCTTTCTGAGAATAAGAATGCTCTGTAGTCCTAGGTTTGCACTGTAGTCCATAAAATGTGTATGAAATTCTACCATTTCTAATTCATTTCTTTGGATCTCTTATACCTTACTGTTCAATGATTTGTCCCTTCAAATGCAAATATTCAGGGCCAGAGTCCCCTCCCTCTTCAACCAGCACCACTCTTTAAAGGATCTGTGAAATCCAAAGGGATCTGTTCCATCCATGATGCTTTGGTGGTATAAGTGTTGGCAAGGAATCACTTGCATCTGTAAGTGGTATCTATATGGGCAAGATCTTCAACTCTTTTGATGAAACTGGTCAATTAAGATTTTTTTCTGGGGACTTCCATGGTGGTGCAGTGGTTAAGAATCTGCCTGCCAATGCACGGGACACAGGTTCAAGCCCTGGTCTGGGAAGATCCCACATGTCTCGGAGCAACTAAGCCCACAGGCCACAACTACTAAGGCTGTGTTCTAGAGCCCGCGAGCCACAACTACTGAGCCTGTGCGCCACAACTACTGAGCCTGCATTCTAGAGCCTGTGAGCCACAACTACTGAGCCTGCATGCTGCAACTACTGAAGCCTGGGCGCCTAGAGCCTGTGCTCCGCAACAAGAGAAACCACCGCAATGAGAAGCCTGCGTCCCGCAACGAAGAGTAGCCCCTGCTCTCTGCAACTAGAGAAAGCCTGCGCGCAGCAAGGAAGACACAATGCAGCCCCCCCAAATGTTTTTTTTAATTAAAAAAAAGAGTTTTTTCTCAGTCACAAGGTTGATATCAGCATGTTTCTTTCTGGATTGACTCCTACTTACGGGACAGACCCAAACACTGTATTGAGTGAAAGGGAAATGTGAGTGTGTGTGCAGAAAGAGCCCCTGGCTCTGCTTTTGAAGGGCAGCTACCAGTCAGAAGCATAAAGTCGAATTTCACATCTTTGGACAGCTCCAGGATTATCTGAATGTGCTTTCATAAGGTGAGTCATCCTTGGAGCCCACCTTCACCTTCAGTTCTGTCTATTTTAGAGCAGGACATTAAGGAGTTTTGGAGTCAAGAGAGAGCTGGGCTTGAATCCCAGGTTACAGGATATCTGCCCTTATGCAGGTTATATAACTTTTGTGTCTCCATTTGCTTATCTATAAAGTAGAGATGATGTTAGCCCCTGCTTCACAAAGTTTGTGAGGATTAAACGAACTGATGCTTGTAAAATGCTTAGCATGGTGCCCAACACATAATGCAATTCAGTAAATGGAAGTTATTGGTGGTGGTGGTGCCTCCTTTAAGCGGCACTGTGTTGTATCTTTGGCATTTACCAGCTGTGTGACTTTAGGCGAGTCAGTTCACATCTCTGAGTCTCAGTGTTCTCATTTTTCAAATAGGGATAATAATAGTATCTACCTGAAACGGCCTTGTGAGGATCATGTAGAATAATCAGTGTAAAGCCCTTAGCAGAGTAGCTGACATGCTGTAAACAAATGAATAAATGTTGATATTATTCTTGTTTATTCCTCCTTTTCTTGACCAACCTATATCTTTCCTCAGAATAAGAAATCTCTTAGTGAGGAGGAAAAATAGAGGCATGGTGGGTATGTGGGGAGAATCTCAGTGCATGACAGGAGCATCTGTATACAGAGGAAGGTGATAGTCTCATCAGTCCCTGATTGATGAGACATCAAATATCATGACACAACCACAGAATTCATACACAGGATGAGAATATAAATTCAATTAAAATACATTGTTATTTTCATGTTGGAGGAAATAACAATGCATCAATTTGATTAAGAATGAAATTGAGACTAGAAATTATTCCACAAAGGGATGAAACTGGAAGATTTCTTAGGGGCGACTGTAAGAATTAAATTAACACCCCCAGCCCTTTTCAGAAATTGAAACCCTTGCCCACTTTGAAGTTATTGGAAGGGAGTATGTGATCCATTCATGTGGCTATTGGCCCAATACTGCTCCTCTCTACCATCCTACTACATAATCCTCGCTACGTAACGTGCTCTTTGAATCCTGTCCATAGATCGAATTTTCCCAGACTAGGTTCTCAGTCTACACATTGAATGTTTGCTGTTTGTGCCATATGTAAAAAAAATATTCAGTACTCTCCATCGCAACCACAATTTCTGACTTAAAATGAAATACAGAAGAAGAAATGAAAAGGACAGATCTAAAATATTCACATGCCCACAATCAGTCGAACTGCCAATCTCATGACTCCTCCATAGAATATTTCTTTTAGAAATTGAAAGCTCGTAATATTTCGGTATGTGTCAGATACTAATGTTCTGAATGCCCTTTACTTGTTTTTAGGTAACTTTTAGAACCTGTACAACAAACACTCTGGATGTGGGCTAATAGGTAGCGGAAGTATCTAAATAACATAAAAATATTTCCAAATATTCAAATGGTTTAGTTCTAGGGGATGGTGTTCATTTAGAGATGTTGCATTATGTAGTTCATGGTTTAAAATAACATATTTTGGGGACTTCCCTGGCGGTCCAGTGATTGAGACTCCACGCTTCCAATGCACAGGGCACGGGCTCGATTCCCGGTCAGGAAACTAAGATCCCACATGCCGCTAGGTGCGGCCAATAAATAATGTATTTTCCTATGAGTGACAGAAAGTTTGAGCTGCCTAACTTTCTATAAGGCCAGATGTAAAGTACTCAGTTTCTATTTAAACTGCTTTTCTAAGAACTTCTATTCCAAATATCCATTCCTGACTGCTCAGATACATTTACGGTATTGATTTTCATCAAGAGTAGTCTTATAGGAAACTGGTGGCCCAACAGTTCCAGTTTTTAAATGTTCCTTTGCTTTGGCTGCTGTTGTTTTTCAATCTCCTAGACTGGTTGGAAATAGAAAACCCAAAATAAAACAGAACAGATTCAGGTAGCTTAGGTAAAATTTTATTGCACTGTAACCCAAGTCACAAGGCATAATTTAGCAGATGCTCAAAACAACCTTGGGAGGTCACCAAAAGGGTTTGATTTCAAATAGTTATTTTTCTGTGATAATAATCAGTGTGTAGGATGCTGTTTGTATTCAACTCTTTGACTTTGTTTTCTAAATTGCTTTTTACATAGAAGTTCTTACTTTGGGGAATCTTGTGATTGCTTTTTTTACGTTGATTTTTATCTATATTTGGGAAGGAGGTGAATGTTTTACCAGAAAACAAGTGATTACTGAAGGGGATGTGTGTGGATTCCCAGAGCTGCAATGAACTCACTGGTGGTAATAAATTGTGGTTCCTAGCTTTGATTCTTTGGGGGGAGAGGGGGGATTGCTGTTTACAAGGAAACATCACACTTTAATGAATGTTTTTAGTGGCTATCACTGAAGCAGCCATTTAAAAAGGACAGAAATATTTGTTACATATTTTTATTTACACGTTGCACTTTTTTACTGTTCAATGATACTTGGTGCAGTGAATACATAATGGATGTAACACTGCCACCTCTTGGTTATGTAAATGAGGTACTCTGCAGTCATAATTCTCGTCTTCAAATTGGAAAATGCAAGTGCTTGAAAGTCAACTAAGCCTTTTCTATTTTGGTCTGGCAAAAACAGTTGTAAATAAATATCTATGCATGTGTGAATGCTCTTAAAGAGCCTCTATAAAGTACATTATCTATGTATTAAAAGATATCTGTGCTTATGAAATAAAAGTGACAGTGACATTTTGTGCTGAAGCATTCCGGAAAACAACGTGCAGACCTGGAATAAATTTAGAATTGTTTAGAGTGTCCTTTATTCAGTCAAGATCAAGTTAATTCAATCTTTCCCTAAGTGTAACCTAAGGCATAGAAATCCAATCATTTTCTTTTTCCTTTCTTTTTTTAAAAGAGCGTTCCCTCCTCATTTTAATCAGTTTTAATCACTTTAGCAAGATATTAGATAACCAGATTACAGGCTAGAAAAGCTGGCATTTTCTTATTAAGGAAGGTCTAAAACCTTGACTAAAATTGAATTCAGTGCCCCAGGAATAAAAAGGCTAGATAATTTTTTTTTCTTTCACTTAGGTAAGAAGGAGCTTATAAAAACAACATGCTGGGTAATCTTCCTGTGGTTACGTAGATGCTGAGATCAATTACCTATTTCAACAAAAATGGCAAGAACTAGCCACAGTGGAACACTGGATAAGCGTTTTACTACTTTCATAACAGCTCCCGTTTCCACCATACTTTGTATTTTACACAGCCCCTCCACATCTATCAGCTCACATGATCAAATGGTTTCCTTGACAGTGGGAGCGCATACTGCAGTCATGCAGGACCCACTGCCTTTTTGTCTGTCAGGTAGTCAATGGCGCTCTTATTCAATCAAGAAATAATGTGAATATGCTGTTGTCCAGACACAAAGGTGACCCTGCTGACACTGTCAGGAGGACGGATGTGCCCTTGGTGACTGGTGAGGGCAGGAAGGATTGTCATACACGTCTGCTTGCCTGTTTCCCCTAGCAACCAAACACTGGCCCAGGACTGGGGACAGAGTGTGTAACTCTAGAATGGGTTACATTCTATGTAAAAGCGTTAGGAGAAAAAACAGATCTCAAAATTGGAAGAGACCTTAGAGACCATTTAGTCCAACTCTCTTTAAAAAGGAAAAATAAGGGTCCTGAGAGGAGACATAAATGGGTCACCCAGCAGACGGGTGGCAAAGCAGGACCAGAAGCTGGGTCCTCCGACCGCAAGAACAACCCCCTTCCTCCCCACCGTGCTGGCTCTTGGGCTTTTTAGTCCTAGCTTCTGCCTTCAGGTGTCTTTAGTTGTGGAAGTTGAGATCTGATTTCTTCAGAGCGGCTTTACAATTATAAGTGGTAAAGGCTTTTAAGCCACACTCCCTCACTCAGTGCCCTGATCCGTGAACGCCGTGGAGTTCAGGGAATGACTACAGGTACAGGGGCAGCTCCTAGGTCCGGGGTACTTTTCAAATCTAGGACATGACCTTGTATGGTCTTAGAAATAAGTGAGCACAGCTCAAATGATAATCTCAGACAGTTCACCAAAGAGGAAGTTCAAGAACATGGCCTATAACCTTTACGTAGCCAATGGAGGAACTGCTGCCCAGGGAGAAGTGGAGACCTGTCTGGCACAGGGTCTCCCAGCAGGACTGTGGTCTACTGGAGCCGGGTGCTTTTCCTGTAGCACGTTGACACCCGCATTGCTGCTCCAGTGCATCAGCTGACAGGGCAGTGGAGAGAAAGCGTTTTAACAGAGTGAAAGAAAATTTGAGGCTAGAGGGTGCTCCATAGAGGTTCGATAACCTTGAAGGGATGGTCACTGTGTAAGGTGGCAGCTGGAATAGGGGGAACTCATTTGCTTAAACTGAATTTCCATCACTAGCAGCTTTTCCTGCTTCCCACTGTTCTCAGCGACTGACCTGACCCCTGAACCAGTGTTGCGGAGAATTCAAGCTAACCAAATAAGTTAGAGCTCCAAACATGCTATGTTCTTCAGGCCCAACAATTAGTACCCGGACCTTAAACTATGGAAGAACATGATTTGTTTGTCAGAACGACTTACAGTTTACACAGGTCACAGAAGCAGCGGAGAGGCTCAGGAAAGAGAATAGATCACTGGTGTTTCTTGCTGTAATTGTGCTCTGACCTCTGAATCGGCAATTATGGCAGTGCTTGTGATGCAGGAAGGGACTCCTTGTGTTATTTGGGGCCCATACAGAGTTGGAAAGAGAAGGGCTTTGAACTTCAGGTAACGACGGTCTCAGTCGGTCAGTGAATGCGAGGCGCGGTCGTGCGCTCGGCGGCTAGCTGCACAGGGGCAGCGCAAGCCCAGCCGGAGCGCAGAGGCGAGGTGCAGAGTGCTGCGAGGGAGGCGGCCTCCTGGGACACACCGAAGGCTTGGGCCGCTATCCTAAGCCTACATGTTGTAAATGTCATGATTGCATTTAATGGTCCTGGAACAAGCAAGAGAGAGAGACTTTGTGTATGTGTGTGTATGTGAGAGCATGCTCTGAATGATGTGTGCGTGTGGAAGTGTGATATGGTGGACCTGCGTGTGCGGGGTGCCTGTGGATGTCCTTTCGGTTTGGGTAAAGCACTGTGAAGGGATGGGGGCATTAGGGTGTATGTGGTGTGTGTGCTGATGGGGGCAGGGGGGGGGAACCTTCCAGTCACCAATGGCTCAGCTAGGTGAAGAGGAGAGTGACTTAGTATTCAGAAGCGGGGTGGCTGAGGGGCACTGGGGGGGGTGCCTGATATTTTGGGCTTTCTGGGACTCTGGAACCAGACATTATCTTAATCAGAAATTCTGGATCTTTCTTAGCTTGCAGACCACCACCAGTAATAATAGCTACAATTTATTGAGCATTTGCCGTGTGCCAGGTCCTGTGTGCTAAGGTCTTTCCCTGTATGAGTTCATTTCACTCTTCTAACAGTGCTGTGCAGTAGGCACTATAACTTCCTGTTTCCTCTGGAGGCAGAAACTGAAGGCACAGAGTGTTTAAGCAACTTCCCTCAGGCCACTCAACTCCTAAACGGCAGAGCCAGGCAGCCTGGCTACATAGCCCATGCTCTTTGTCACGATGCTCTACAGTCTCTTATCTGTCATCTCCCTATCAAAACCCACTTATTAAAAACAAAACAAAACAAAACAAAAAACCCACTTATTCTGAGGACCCCAACACTCTCCTTTTACAGCTGCAGAAAAAGGAGCCTGGAGAGGAGAAGCAGCTTGCCTTGGGCCCAAGTGGCCACTGGTAGAGCCCGTACTTCAGCCATAACCTGCTCTGTCCTTGACGTTGGGCAGCCAGCCTCCTGGGCTGGGTGGGCGGCATCTTCTCTGTGAGCACCTTACACAATTCTGGTCCCGCTGTCATTAGCAGCCTTGATTTCAAGGGCTTGAGCATAGCCGGTCAGAAACAAAGTCCATTTGCTGGCTTGAAGGCAAATGGAATCATTCCATTTTGTTTCCCTTTTGCCATTAATATTGTGAATGAGGGTATATTTTGCTTAAGGCTGTGCACATATGCACCTTCCAAAGTCCTCCAACCTATCAGCCTCGCAGTATTACGGGGAAGGCGAGTTTGACAAATCTAGTGAAACACCTCAGAGGACACTAATCCAGGAGGGTTACTGCCTATTTTTTTTTTAAATAGCCGAAGTGCTAAGGCAGGATCTGTGTAAGACCAGGGGCTAAGCCGTAGGAATATGAAGCTTCTTTTATGAATGGCTCTTGGTGACATGACAAAATGAAATGAAATATAAGGAACTAAAATTACTTTTTAACTTTACATTTTACACTGTGAAGCCATGTGTATATGATAAGCAAAACAGAACCACAAATGGTTGATCGATGCTTTTGACCATCTTAATGGTCAAATGGTATGCACTGCTTGGGTGCTGGGATCATTTATGCACAAATCAGGCCAGGCTGACCACCTCTAGAATGAGCTGATTGGGGATGAAACAGCCCTAGCAGTGGTTGTGAGATAGCCCCTCCCTAAATTTTTGGAGCAGCATACGCTCCATCTATTTCTCTGCTAACTTGGAAATATGATGTTTTTAACCAAGAAGCAAATTCTAGATTGGAAGAAATAGATACAAAGCACAGCTTGTAAATCAGAAATGCACATTATGCATTTTACTCTGGAAATGTAGCAAATGAACTCACTAGATAAATCAGTGGATGAGCCAACTTTCCAGAGAACTGTCAGAACAGCCATGGAGGATAAGAGAAAGCTTATTTACGAGCACGTCCTTCAAATGTGGTATACACACACACACACACACACACACACACACACACACACACACACACACACGATGGAATACTACTCAGACATAAAAAGAATGAAATGCCGTTTGCAGCAACATGGATGGACCTAGAGATTATCACACTAAGTCAGAAACAGAAAGACAAATACCATATGATATCACTTATATGTGGAATCTAAAATATTGACACAAACGAACCTAACTATGAAACAGAAAGAAACTCACAGACATAGAGAACAGACTTGTGGTTGCCAAGGGGGAGGGAGGTGGGGGAGGGACGGAGTGGGAAGTTGGGGTTAGCAGATGGAAGCTATTATATATGGAATGGATAAACAACAAGGTCCTACTGCATAATACAGGGAACTATATTCAATACCCTGTGATAAACCATAATGGAAAAGAATATGAAAAAGAATACATATACACACATATATATATAAATATACGTATATAAACACACACACACACACACATATATATATATATATAAAACTGAATCACTTTGCTGTACAACAGAAACTAACACAACATTGTGTCAATAAAACAACTAAACTTTAGAAAAAATAAATTAAAAATAAGAGCACAACCTTCAAAAATGGCTAGGCTCTTCACCTCATACTATAACAAGACAGAAGACTGGCAGTTCTCGTGGGTATAGTTTACCCTGGTTTAAAAAAAAACTTTTAATAAAAGTTATACCAGGGTAACTGCCTATAGCTGGGTGGAAATGGAGGGGAGGTAATAAATTAACAGCATCTTCTGACACACAGGAGGAATACTATTTTATTTTATTTTTTTTAACATCTTTATTGGAGTATAACTGCTTTACAATGGTGTGATAGTTTCTGCTGCATAACAAAGTGAATCAGCTATACATATACATATATCCCCATACCTCCTCCCTCTTGCGTCTCTCTCCCACCCTCCCTATCCCACCCCTCTAGGTGGTCACAAAGCACCGAGCTGATCTCTCTGTGCTATGCGGCTGCTTCCCACTAGCTATCTATTTTACGTTTGGTAGTGTATGAAAACCTAAATAGACATTTCTCAGAAGAAGATATACAGATTGCCAACAAACACATGAAAGGATGTTCAACATCACTAATCATTAGAGAAATGCAAATCAAAACTACAGTGAGGTATCACCTCACCAGTCAGAATGGCCATCATCAAACAATCTACAAACAATAAATGCTGGAGAAGGTGTGGAGAAAAGGGAACCCTCTTGCACTGTTGGTGGGAATGTAAATTGATACAGCCTCTATGGAGAACAGTATGGAGGTTCCTTAGAAAACTACAAATAGAACTACCATACGACCAAGCAATCCCACTACTGGGCATCTACCCTGAGGAAACCATAATTCAAAAAGAGTCATGTACCACAGTGTTCACTGCAGCTGTATTTACAACGGCCAGGACATGGAAGCAACCTAAGTGTCCATCGACAGATGAATGGATAAAGAAGATGTGGCACATATATACAACGGAATATTGCTCAGCCATAAAAAGAAATGAAATTGAGTTGTTTGTAGTGAGGTGGATGGACCTAGAGTCTGTCATACAGAGTGAAGTAAGTCAGGAAGAGAAAAACAAATACCGTATGCTAATGCATATATATGGAATCTAAGAGAAAAAGAAAAACAAGGTCCTGAAGAACCTAGGGGCAGGACAGGAATAAAGACGCAGACGTAGAGAATGGATTTGAGGACACGGGGAGGGGGAAGGAACAAAGTGAGAGAGTGGCATGGACATATATACACTACCAAGAGAAATACTATTTTAAACATTTTTCTTTCTTTTTTAAAAACAACCACAACAAGAATTTAATATCAGCTGTCAACAAGTAGAAGGACAGGAGAAAGACGAGTACAGGGATTTGGAAGTTAGACACACAGTCGCAAACTCTTCCCAAATATTTCCAGTTCTACTTTTTGAAGTGTTAGGCTAATGTGCAGAAAGACAATAGATTTGTAGTGAGAAATGATGCTCCTGAGATCTTAACTGTTATTTAAAGTAATGAGAACTGCAACAAGAACTTAAAAATATCACGGTGGTTATTTCATCACTTTGGTAGTTTCTAGCACCAGAAATGTCATGTATTCTCTGCAAAGTTTTATGTTTCCTTTGATCTATTTCTTTGTGGATTTCCTAACTCCTACAGTTATTTCTTAAAATAATCACTTCTGTTAAGTAGAAAAACTTCTAAGCTATTGTACATATACCTTGGAAAGAATAAACGATTATACTGATCTCAAAGCTTGAATAGCACTCAATGATATTCAAATACATTATCTTATTTGTCTCACAAACACCCTGTCTGTAAGGCAGACCCTGTTATTTCCATTTTACAGATAGAAAATTGAGGCCCCAAGACATTAAGTGACTAAGATCATCTTGCAAGTGGCAGAGCTGAGGGTAAGCCACTTTTCTGGCTCTACCATTCTATACCTAGAGGATGTCTGACTGCAGAGCAATTTTCAAAATATAACTGAAAGACGTTTAACCCTGGTTATTGGAGAGCAGACTACCATTTAGTGAGGTGAATTGGCCATGCATCTTCACATCCACCTGCAATCCAATAAGGGGATCTAGGCGAGGCTGGGAAAGATTGTGTATGTGAGCACAGCCCCCTTTGGCTTCAGTGCGCCACGGTCCCATCCAGAACCAGCTGCATAATTTGTGAGGCCAAGTGCAAAATGAAAATGCAGGGCTCCTTGTTCAAAAATCATTAAGCATTTCAAGACAGCAACAGCAGAGCATTCAACCAAGTCTGGGGCCCTTCTAAGCACAGCCCTCTGACTACATGGGTTGCATGCCCAGGAGGCTGGACCTGGGCCCTGCCCCGCCCAAAGCACTAATAGTGAGTGTTCGGAAGACTTTTCCTCAGGCAGTACTCCATCAGGAAAGTGACCAGAGAGTGCCTGGCATGGCTAGCCCGGACTGCCTACAAGAAACTACCACGGAAGTTTCTGTTTCCTCAAATATACAGTAGAGAAAAATAAGCAAAAAGTAAGATGAAAGGATTAACTGAAGCTCCAATAAAAGAAACAGAAGACATTTGTGCAAACACAAATGAGAGTGACAAGAGTTGATCAAATATGATGGCAGACATAGAGTAGGTACTCAAAGAATATTTGTCAAAAGACTAATGGGATGGATTTGTGCTTAGTCACATACCTACCCCATCTCCTAACTCGTACAGGTATTATAATATGGAAATATGAGAACACATGGATTATGTAAGTGATTCCCGGCAGCTCAGAACCTGGGCTCCGTATCATTGGAGGAAGAAGCAATTTCCTACTAGGTAGAATCCTCCAAAGGCTTGGTCAGGGCAGTTTCTCAATGTGCCCACTTCCCCTGGGATTCATGCCTTTAGTGTCAGCCACAGGGTTGGTCACACTCCGCTTACGGCTCTGATCAAGGATTCCGTAGCGTTGCTACTGCTGAAACAAAAAGTTACATGGGAGCTGGGACTGAGGCACTGAATAAGAGGAACAAAAATTGCTCCTTTCCTGTTAAAATTGAAAATATTATCTTGAGAGCCAGTTAAGAGTGCAGACACAGGAATGAGGCCAACTTAAATCTGAAATCCCCCTTTGCTATTTTGAACTTTGTGATCTTGTCTAAGTCACTAATCTTTCTAGCATCAGTTCCCTTTCATGTAAAATGAGGATAATACCTACCCCATTAGGATGCTGTAGGGAATTAGTGAGATCATTAAAGTATGTAAATTGCTTAGCACCTGTGCCTGGCAATTGCTAGACATACAAAAGATGCAACTGCTGTTATTATTGGAAAAATTAAATAAGTATTGCCACTATTAGCTCCAGATCTTAAAGCCCATTTCATATCTTTATGAAAAGTATAATGATCCTAAAAATATCAACACTGTATGTTCTTGGGATGCCAAGTCTCAGGTTTTTAAACATGAGTGGGCCTTTTAACATCTTGCATGACTTTAGGTGTAGTTTAGAGAGAAGTTGGGGAATCATAAAAAAATTGTGTCAACACAGCATTTTATTTTAAACTCTGTAACATTTTGGTTTATTCTTGTGAGTTTTCAATTAAAACACATTCATTTAATATGTAGGTTTTAATGACAGTTACATAAATAACTGTAATGACAATCATGTGAAATAAATTGTATATAAGGATTAAGTCTGGAAGGGAATATGGGAAAGAAAAAGGGTTGTACTATCAGGAACAAGAGCTTATTTTTAAATATTCACTTTAATGTTGTTGAATTGTTAATTTAGCAATAAGTAGTATTTTAGGTATATTTAGGTTTAAAAAAGAAAAGATATTCACAGTAATATAAGATACTTTTACTCATGCATAATTAAAAGAAGAAATCAATATTCACCTTGTTCTTATATTCCCTTTAAAACATGAAACTGGAAGAAGAGGTGAAATACCTCAAATCACTAAAGACTTACCTATTGATTTTAAGTAAACAACTTCCTTTGATCTTTGTTTTTCAAATGTAGTGTATTGTTTTCCATACATATTCGCACCAAAAGAAGGGCTCTGGTTTTACCCATTTCTTCGTGAAATCCATAGCTCTAGGCTTTGACTCCATATGCACGTCTAAGTGATCGTTCCCCCACTATCACTACAACGAACAGCCCACACCTGGAAGTCAAATGAATCCTTCTAAAAGACTTTTTGTAAAGTTTACCCCTCTCCTCTTCCTTTCAAAATCCTCAGTTGTATTCTAGTGGCTACGGGATAAAGCACAAACTCCTTATTTAATGTGTCCTTTGTGGTTTTCCACAGTTGGGCGCCTCCTTCTTCAATGTTATCTTCTACAACCGCATAGTAAACTAAACCTTTCTCGATAGTTTCTCTCACCTGACGTTGTGCTTCTCTGTTTCCTAGCTGTTCCTTAAGAAGCAGCTTGAGGCCAGCGTTCTGCAGGGAAGTCCCCCCTTTCTCTGCAGGCCCTTGGGGATCTCTGCGTTCACCACCTCCTCTGCCCACCTATGTACCTGAACATTCTTGGCCTTGAAGCACTTGCTGCCTGACACGTGCGTGGCCTTGACCTCCATCCTGACACGAATGCCTCCTCTTTTCCCCTTCCAGCAGGGCAGGCACACGTCAATGTTGTTTGTTGATGATGATGATGGTAGAGCAATTATTGTGAAAAAAAGTCGATGGAAAAATAGCCCTAATCTTTCCCCTTCATGTACCCTAAGCTCTTACCTACAGTTTCAGTTAGAAGCATATGATCGCATACTTGCTACCATGTTACTTGTAATTGTCCTCAAGTATTCTTCTCACATGTGTGCTATCTTCCCAACAAGAATCTCAGCTCCCCAAAGGCAAGACTCTAGTTTTCTTCATCCTGTGTAATGCTGAACTTAGCAGGGCCAACCTAAAGGTTCAGTTATGTCTTTGTGCCTAAGTAGCCGTAAGTAACCAAGAAGGAAGGCGTGGACAGCACCTGAAAGGGAAGGGTATTAACCTAACTTCCTAGATACCTCTTCCAAATTTGATTATTTTAATTGGCAATGGTACATCCAATAGCTTGGCGCAAAGACATTTCTTAATAAAAATTTTAATGCCCCTCCCTCACGTTATGGGTGTGTGAGTGGGGGTCATGGTGGTGGTGAAATGTTTTTGGAAGATAAGGTGTTATACTTGAGGTAGAGTGCAACTTAGGCCAAAATGCATCTAATCCAGGAGAACTTTTCAGGGAAAGTGAGACCAAATGTGGGATTAGGACACCAGTATGTTATAGTGAGAAAAGCCCCGGACTACAGGTCAGGAAATCTGGGCTCTTATCCCCGTTTATGTACTGAATGCATCTCCTTAAAACTCTAACTTTAATTTTTTCATTTGTAAAATGAGAAGGTTGGTCTTGCTAAGGTTCATAGAATCTCAGAATTCTTGAGACCCATCAGATATTAAAACCTTCCCTCTAACGTCTACATCAGTGGGCCAGTGAGCCACTGCTTGCATACCTCCTGTGAAGGGGATCTCACAACCTATCTAGGAAGCCCATTTGTTTTAATGCAACTCTAATTCTCGGGCAGTTTTATTTTCTTGGATGATATCCTTTCTAGCTGCAAACTTGAAATTTGATGAGATATCTGGGATAATCTGGCAGATCAAATTGAAGGCCACGTCCAGCACAGGAGAATGGACAATGTGATAGAGGGGGAAAATCAACAACCTGTAAGAAGTGAGTTCACAAGAGGGAAAGGGAAGAAGAGGATAAAAATATCAGATATGACATAGAAAGGGTCAAAAAGCAGCATGTCGAGAAAAAGCTGCTAAGCCCAGGAGGATGAGACCACAAAGAGAGCAACATTTCATTGACATGGGGTGGGCCACGAGGGTCTTCAGTGGCGACAGCAGCTAACCCCATATCCCCCATTTCCTTCGTACACCACTGAGCACGCATCAGCTCTCAAAGAAATCTGAAGCCTAGTTCATGCCCTCCGGTACTGCGTGTAAACTATCAGGTTTGTTTCCTGCTGGGATTTCTCTGCTTTGCCAAAGTATCTAAATGACTAAGAATCTTGAAATATTCTAAGAAATTTAGTTTCAGCAAAACTTCCAATGAGCCAAAGTGCACCTTTTTTTTATTTTGCGGTACGCGGGCCTCTCACTGCTGTGGCCTCTCCTGTTGCGGAGCACAGGCTCTGGACGCGCAGGCTCAGCGGCCATGGCTCACGGGCCCAGCCGCTCCGCGGCATGTGGGATCTTCCCGGACCGGGGCACGAACCCACGTCCCCCGCGTCGGCAGGCGGACTCTCAACCACTGCGCCACCAGGGAAGCCCCAAAATGCACCTTTTCAGCTTGCTGAGAACAATGATCAATGGGCACTTGCGCTCACAGTAGTTATTTCTGCCTTCAGACCATCCTCTTCTTTTGTGGCGGTTTCCATCACCCTGTTAACAACACTGTCCCTGAGTCATCTGCCGTCAGCATGCACACAGCAGCTGCATGGAAGGCAGTCTCGAGAGGTGCTGAAGGAAGACAGCCTGAAACGAATTATTTGCTACAGCAATCTGAACAGGGCTGCCTGCAAGGTGGTGGGGCTATGTGTGTGCAGGGGAGAGAGAAGGAGCTGACACCTACTGTACCTCTTGCTGCTATGTGCCAGGAACATAAATGCACGGAGCTTCTCATTTACTCTCCACAAAACTGCTATAAGCTGAGTGTTATTATTATCCCCATTTATATTCATTTATTCATCCATTTAGTCAACATATATAATTGCATACGTTCTGTGATGAGGAAGCCGAGCCTGCGAGGTGGAAAGACTTGCTGGAGGGCACAGAGCTAGTACCCTGCCTTGTTTGCTCATTCTCTGCTGAAATCAGAATATCAAAAATACGTCACTGAGGATAAGAAGGGTAAAGCAGCTTCTTTCCTTATCTCCTGAAATTGGTAACACAGATTGTAGTTAGAAAGGCCAA
Organism: Leucopleurus acutus; assembly: GCF_964270905.1. Classification (NCBI taxonomy): domain Eukaryota; kingdom Metazoa; phylum Chordata; class Mammalia; order Artiodactyla; family Delphinidae; genus Leucopleurus; species Leucopleurus acutus. The sequence goes on along the minus strand of NC_139148.1, from coordinate 118,545,772 downwards.
AGAGATCAGATAATTATTACAGGAAAGTATTCTGTAAGTATACTACATAGGAGAACAAAGTGACTTGGGGTTTGGCAACTCATCACCGCATTGCATGATCGGGTAGGTAGTTCCACACCCATCTGTCTTCCAATGTACCAGTCTGCTTTGTAAGAATATATGATATTTTAGCCTGTTGCTTCGAAAAAGCTACCTCTGAGGAAGTCCCTCTAGTTCTGACCTAAACCAGCTGGACTGTCTTCCAAAGAGCTCATTTGACTAGACTGGTTCTTCTTTCTATCACTTGCTTTATGTTTATGTAGACACAGCCAAGGAATTCAGTAAAGTCAAAGGATGCTTTTGCTGCCTCCTAGCTCTGTGAAGCTCTCTGCAGCTTGGAGACATTCAGGTTTTTCAGGCACAAGCAGCCCAGACTGCAGTGTAAACATCAGGGCTCCATGAGCTTAGGCATCAGAAAACTGCCAACTGCTACTAAAAGTTCTGCTCTTCCCTCCATGAAGTCTCATGAGGCTGACATTGTCACTAGCCATGCCTTTGCCAAGTTCAAGCTCACAGAGTTGCGGAGTGAGTAAAATAAAGCCCCGTGCCTCTGCCTGCCTTAGAGCTGGGTCTGGGCTATGGCCAGTCCTTGAGGCATTTGGTCAGAGTCCGGTGGAAGCTGTAAGTTAGTGTCTCTCCCCCTTCCATTACCAGCTCAGCTAGAATCAAGGATCTGCTGGCTAAAGCCAGGCTTAAACCAGTTGTCAAGATACCAAAGGCATCGGTCCCATTAAAGAGGGCTCCAGGGAAAGGAAAAGATTAATCTCTGGATGCTACAGGCCAGGCCAAGGGTCCTCAACCATTGTGAGAACAGGGGATGCTCTTAATTTCTGTAAACCCTTGGAATACTGATAGAAGAGGAATAGGGGGTCATGACTGAGAGGGGAGATCTTAGCGGGAAGGCCCTGAGCAGAGTCAGGGGAAGAAGACAGATGGCATGTACACATTTCAGTCTGTGAATGGGTCAGGGGAGCAGAGAGAACCTGGGGCCTCTGGGGGATCCTGGAGGGCCACGGGGATTGCTTCATGCTAAGAAAAAGGTAAAGAGTAATATTTGCCAAGGGGCTACTATGTACCAGGCATTGTGCCAATTGTTAGACACATTCTTTCATTTCATTCTCTTGTCATCTCTATAAATGAGCTCTTGTTATCTTGATTTCGTAGATCAGAAGAGTGAGGCTGAGACATGAAGTCACTAGCCCAAGGGCACACAGCTAGTGAGGGTCGGGGTCCAGAGTGGAACCCAAGTCTGTCTCCCTTTACAGTTTCTTTCACTGTATCAGCTGGCTTTAAACGCGCTGAAGGGTGCGCACCTCCATCCAGAGTCCCAGTGACCAGTAAGAGAGCAAGAGGCAATTGTGGACAGTGGGAGAGCGTGGCACGAGGAAGGCAAGGTAGCTGCGGAATGCTGAGAGAATTCAGGCTGATAAGCGTCCCTGCACTGCCCAGTGGCCTCAGAGTTCCCAAGAACAACACAAGCAAAGGCCAAGAGTGTTTGCACTCAACAGTGGAAACGCAGGAGTGAGAGCGTGACGTCATCAACACACCAGTTTCCTGGCCGTTTTCACATAGTTCCTGGTGCAGGAAGAGTCCTTCACATCGCAGACGCTGGCCTAATGAGAGTACCTACCACAGTGCAGCAAACGGCTCTCGAATCAATAGTGCTTTCTGGCATACACCTCCTTGGTAAGCACTTTTGGAAGGTGGACATAAAAATAAATGTGCAATGTAATATTTAAGAGTAACCTTTAGCTATTAAGCTGATTGCCTATCAAGCTGTTACCTTTGCAGTAGAAGCTCACTAATTTATGCTCACATAAAATCCCAATAGGCAGGTACCTCATTCAACACACCCTAACCCGGCTGAGCGGTGAGGGAGGAGGATATAGGTAGGGAGGCTCTGCGGCCTTCTTAACTCAGGAAGCCCACCACGAAGAACTTCAGTCTCTGACTTTTCACTGTCCTAATAAACAGCAGTAAGAAGTCCATTGCCTTTCTGTGTTTCTGCGTTTACGTGCTTGCCCACGATTCCAAACGAAGCAGTCGGCAACAGGCCCTTCAGTCCCTACCAAGAGTCAGCCGAACTTAAGGAACCTTACGAATAAGCCCGGCTCAGAGAGCTGGTATCAGAAAATGAAAACTCTTCCTGCGCTTTTGCCAATCAATTCTTCATGTGGAACACTATCTAACCCAACAGTCGCTCTCATTTTTTTAAAATCTTTTCCTAGCAAGGAGAAAATTCTTCACATGCTTAATTATCACCTTTCTAGCCTATGTCAAGAAATCTCCCAGGATTTCTGATACAGCAAATTCAAAAATGTTGTGACATTTTCTTTTAGTAGGCAGAGATGGCGCATTCTGAATCCATCCTTAGTCTCTCAGCTGGCCTAATGAGCAGGGGCGTTTGAAGCAACTGTCCTATCCCAGAGCACTTGTGCCCACAGTTTGTGTTCAAATACTTAAAAATTGAATGTGTGATGAGCAAGTAAGGCTACAAAAGAATAATTCCTATATAAGCTATTTAATTCTGTGTTTTTTAGTGTATATAGCCGCTATCGCTCTATGCGATGAGGTTCTAACAGAGCATGACACGATAGATAACTTGTGAAGATATTTTAGAAACGATTGACAAAAGTTTGAAAACTTTTGATTTGCCTATTCTAACCCGCACCAGTCATCCATAGCTTTTCAAGTCTCTCTTCGGTAGCCCCAATTCAAACATGTACACATGTGTGCACACGTGCACGCTTACATACATACATGCACACATACAGAGTACATAAAAGGCAACCTTCACTCCCAGGCTGGAAAAAGGTAAGGATTCTAAGCATCAGACCAGGCTAGCTGTGCTCTACGAAATAATGATTAGAGCATGCATTTATTGAATGCATACTATGGGCCGGGAAAACTGTCAAAATGTTTGCTTAACATTATTTAATTTGAGCCTCACATTTCATTTATCACCATGTCATGTATGAGGGAAATTGAGACTCAGAGAGTCTAAGTAATTTGCCCAAGTTCACACAGTCAGTGAGCAAAAGAACTTGGCTTGCAGCCCAGGTTTCCCTGACCAACTAGGCACATTCTTTAGTTATTGATTTCACTGCCCACAAAAAATATGGCAACCTTGTTCAAGATTTGAAGGGTTATTCAGGCTCTATCAACCTTCATTTGGGAAGCACAATGGAATAAATGAATGCAAGTGTGGGTTTCATGCAGTGATCAACAAATGCTCTAGTAGAATAACTGCCTCACATAGCACTATATCCATCTGAATGTCTTCAAGTGCAGATGTCAGTGTGGTTTAATATGGCGCAATTAGAGTCCTTTCCTATGCAGAACGTGGTGTTGCATAAATTAGTTGTTCACCTACACTGACGTGTCTTAAAGATGGTTGGGCAAATTCATGGGCAAAAAAGTGTATTTTTCAGTAAGTCCCTCTGAGAATAACCAAGAACACAGAGGGAAAGAAAGCAATTGCTCAACCAGATTATGAGTTTCAAATGAAGCTTTTCCAGAGCAGCGACAAAATGAATTAGCACAGGAGCTAACCGGATGGTGGGAAAAAGGCATTGCTTGACTCAATGGTCTCTCAGGAGAGGCAAGAAACAGGTTTTCTAAAATATATAAACAAATCCAGCTGTTCTACTTAGAATCCCTGGCTGCACTAAATATTGATGACTGAAAACAAATGAACATGAAAATCCACCCGTGCCATGCTGATAAATTATTTTACCCTAATGTTAAAAAGGTTAGAGGTTAAAAAGTTATTTGAGCACTGTGTGTTTAGTGGAATCTCTTTACGGCATTGATGGAGGAAACTCACAATGGGGTTTTAGGCTAATGGTGAGATGTTGGACTTTTACACAGATTAATGCTCCTCAAACTTTAATGTGCTTACCAGCCACCTGGGTTCTTGTTAAAGAGTAGATTTTGATCCAGCCAATTTGGGGTGTAGCCCGAAATTACACATTTTTAGGACGTTCTCATGTTATGCTGAGTAACAAGGGTCAATATGCCTTCATAGGAGTAAGCCAGCCAGGCTGTTAGGCGGTTGAGGGAGCCGCCTTTGCTGGGGGAGGATACTATGGTATGTTAGTGTTGAATGCAAAACGTGGACATTTTAAGAGAGAAAAAGTTCACAGTGTAGACTTAATTAAAATTAAAATTTTTACCCATCAAAAGATACTGTTAAGAAAACGACAAGACTCAAAATGGAGAAAGTATTTGCAATACATATATCTCATAAAGGACTTGTACCAAGAATGTATAAAGAACTCCTATAACTCAGTAATAAGAAAACAAATAACACAATAAAAAATGGGCAAAAGACTTGAACAGACACTTGATGAAAGAAGATACATGAATGGCCAATAAGCACTCGAAAAGGTGCTCAACATCAATAATTAAGAGACAAAACCATAAAGAGATACCATCTCACACGTGGTAGAGGCAAGGATGCGGAGCAACTGGAATGTTCATACATTAATGGTAGAGGTGTAAAAACTGACAACTACTTTGAAAAACTGGCAATTTCTTTTAAAGTTAGACCTATATTTTCCCTATGACCCAGAGATTCCACTCTTAGGTGTTTATCCAAGAGATGAAAAACATGTCTACAAAGAGACTTGGGCAAGAGCCTTATTCATAATATGAAAAAACAACAGCACCTCAAAAATTCATTAGCAGGAGGTTGAAAAACAATTTGTGTTACATTCATCCAATAACACACTACTCAGCAATAAAAAGGAATGAACTACTAATATATGCAACAATGTGGATGACCCTCAAAACCATTATGAAAAGTGGAAGAAGTTACACACAAAAGAGTAAGCACTGTAGATTTCCATGTATGTGAAATTATATAACAAACACAACTAATCTGTTGTGATAGATATCAGAAACTGGTTACTTCTGGGTGGTGGGAATTGATGTGGAAGGGGTACAAGGAAATTTTCTATATTTTGATTGGCTAGTAGTTACTTGGTTGTATACAATTGTCAAAACTCATCAAGCTGTACACTTAATATCTGGGGATTCTGTGTAAATTATACCTCAATATTTAAAACCCATTTTACTTTAGAATGGTTCATGAAAGCTTTTAATAATTTTCACAAATGATGATCCAAATAATGAATTTCTAAAGGTCTTTTCTTCCAATTAGAATCAGTGATAATATTGGCATACATATTCTCTACTCTTTTTTTTGAATCCACTCTAGTTTACTTATTTATTTATTATTATTATTTTTTAATTTTTGGCTGCATTGGGTCTTCGTTGCTGTGCTGCGAGCTTTCTCTGGTTGCTGCGAGCGGGGGCTACTCCTTGTTGCGGTGCGCGGGCTTCTCATTGCGGTGCCTCCTCTTGTTGTGGAGAACAGGCTCTAGGCGCATAGGCTTCAGTAGTTGTGGCACATGGGGTCAGTAGCTGTGGCTAGTGGGCTCTAGAGCATAGGCTCAGTAGTTGTGGTGCACGGGCTTAGTTGCTCCGTGGCATGTGGAATCTTCCTGGACCAGGGCTCAAACCTGTGTCCCCTGCATTGGCAGGCAGATTCTTAACCACTGTGCCACCAGGGAAGTCCCTGGCCATCATTACTTAAAATAATTTTCTGCACTCTCTTCTCCTCCTGGCAATGTGACTACACATTTGCTTTATCTGTTGATATTGTCCCACAGAGCACTGCTGTTCTGCTCTTTTCAATCATTCTATTCTGTGCTTTGGTTTATATAGTTTCTACAACAACATCTACAAGTTCAATGATATTTTCTTCTGCAGTGTTTAATATGCTCCTACAACTATCCAGTGAACATTTCATTACAGGTATTGTATTTTTCAGCTCTTGAAGTTCTATTTAGTTCATTTTTAGAGATTTGATCTCTTCTCATTATATGTATGTTTTTCTTTACATTATTTAACATATTTATAATAGCTGTTTTAAAATATTTGTATGCTAACTCCATTTATGTTATTTCTGGGTCTATTTTTTATTGTTTATTATAAATTTTTATTTTATTTATTTTTGGCTGCGCTGGGTCTTTGTTGCTGCATGTGGGCTTTCTCTGGTTGCAGTGAGCGGGGACTACTCTTTGTTGTGGTGCACGGGCTCTAGGTGCATAGGCTTTGGTAGTTGTGGCACGTGGGCTCAGTAGTTGTGGCTCACGGACTCTAGAGCGCAGGCTCAGTAGTTGTGGCACGTGGGCTTAGTTGCTCTGTGGCATGTGGGATCTTCCCAGACCAGGGCTCAAACCCGTGTCCCCTGCCTTGGCAGGTGGATTCTTAACCACTGCGCCACCAGGGAAGCCCTGGGTCTATTTTTTAAATTAACATTTCCCCTGGCTATACATCACATTTTCCTGATTCTTTGTAGGCCTATTAAATTTTTTTTTTTTTTTTATTTTGCGGTACGCGGGCCTCTCACTGTTGTAGCCTCTCCCGTTGCGGAGCACAGGCTCCGGACGCGCAGGCTCAGCGGCCATGGCTCACGGGCCCAGCCGCTCCGCGGTATGTGGGATCCTCCCCTACCAGGGCACGAACCCGTGCTCCCTGCATCGGCAGGCAGACTCTCAACCACTGAGCCACCAGGGAAGCCCCGAGGCCTATTAATTTTTGATTGGTTGATGGGTATTGTAAAAATTACTTTATTGAGTGTCTACATTTTATTGTCTTCCTTTAATGAAGAACTTGCTTCGGCAGGCAGCTATTTTACTTGTGGATCAACTTGATCATTTTATGGCTTTCTAAAAAAACTTTGTCAAGTGGGGTCTAGAATAGTTTTAAGTCTAGGACTATTTTAGTTCTGCTACTACAGTGTGACGTCCAGAGATGAAGCTACTGAAGGGCCCGGTCGATGGCATGAGCAGTGGTTTCCCCCGGAGTTCAGAGGGGTCATCGGTTTGACCTGGGATGGTCAGAGAAGACCTTGCTGGGCAGGGGGTACTTGATGTGTCCCTGGAGGGGAGCTAGAATTCAAACAGGCTGAAAAGACAGAGAGTTTTCTAGGCAGGGAAGATTCCAGAAGCACAGCTGTAGAAGTGGCAATGCTCAAGGCAGGACTGTTCCTGTGACAGTGAACTGTCCAGCTGGGCTGGGCTGGGTAAAGTGGAAATAAAGCAAGAAGGCAGCAATGAGGGCCAATTCTGTCACTCCTCAATGACGAAAAATAGGGCATAACCATTTTGGGGAAGGTTCATGCTATTTCGAGATCTGCTTGGATCCACATGGTGGCTTCACAAGGTTTTACAGGGTAAATCCGAGCACTGCAGAGCCACCCAGCCTATTATATGAACTGGAATCACATTCAAGGGCTAATGGGAAACAAATAATGTACCATTTCTGGGCCAGCTTTTTGTAAAGCAATAAACTGCTTTGAAAATACAGTATTTATGCAAATGTGGTATTACTATCAGTTACCACATTTGCATAGCCATCTGCTACATTTTTAGAGCTAAGCTCAGAAATCTTTCCACTCCAAGACTCTAAACAAGGCTTTGTGATACCTATCAAGTTATGTACCAACAAGCTTTTAGGATGGCTAGGAATCCATCCTATGACCGTTGAAACAAAAGCCATCTGGACATATTGATTATTAATAGATTTTCAATTAATTAATGTAGTCCTGAGCTAAGACTTTGCACACCAGTTCTACCTACCCATGTGCTGAATATGCACTGTTACAGCCAGGGAGCTTCCTCTGGCTCTTCCCATACACTCAGAGCCTAGCAAGATGGAACAGAGATTCACTCACTCACTCACTCGTTCATTCATTCAACCAGCGAACCACAAAATATTTGTTATGTGCCAGACACAGCTCTAAGAGCTGGGCATATAGATATGAACAAGATAGGAAAAAAATCCCTGTCTTCATAGATGTTACATTCTAGTGGGGAAAACCGAAATAAATTGATCTGAAATATAAAGTCAGGTAGTGATAGTGTGTGAAAAAAAGAAAGCAGGACAGAGGGACAGAGTGTGACTGGAGTGGTACTGCAGATAGACTCAGCATGGAAGGCCTTTCCGATGAAATGACATTTAAGCAGAGACCTAAAGAAAGTGAGCGAGTGAGTCATGTATGTGTCAGGGTGAGAGTGCTCTGGGTAGAGGTAACAGTAAGTGAAAAGTATGTGAGAGAAAAGCTTGCCTGGCACATTCAAAAAGAGCAAAGAGAACAGTGTGTCTGGAACATAGTGAGCAAGGAGGAAAATGGTAGGAGATCAAGTCAGAAAAACAGGCATATGAACTAATCATATAAGCTATGGTAGGAAGCTGTCTTTTCTCTGAGAGAGAAAAGAAGACACTAAAAGGTTTGAGCAAGAAATAAAATGTTACATCAGAGGTTCTGATTTAACTTTTTGGAATAGGGTATTTTCCAAAGTTCCTCAGATGATTCTAATGTGCATTATGGGCTGAGAATCACTGTTTAGCAGGATTACTATGTCTGCATTTTGAGAACAGATTTTGGGCAGAGGGAACAAGGGTGGAAGCAGCAACAGCAGTTAGGAAGCTGTTATAATGATCTAGGCCAAAGCTGGTGATGCCTTGGATTAAGGTGCTTTGAGAACCAGAGGAGCACGAGTTGGCTTTGAGTGTCCCTGTCAACATCTTGGCTGTGGCCGCGAGATGGGGAAGCATCTAGTGCTCTGTCCCTTCAGCCTTTCTTTCTCTATAGCTGGACCGGCCGACCGGCCCCCCCCACCCCTTGCAGAACCAGAGAATCATGCCTAACCACTAAGGGGGACTTAGGAAGTCTTGGTTAAACATTTCAGGGACCTCATCATAAAATCCTTCTCTAATGCAATGACGAAATTCTAGCAACTGAGCTTATTTTTTCCTGTGGCTTTGCCCCCCGACACACATTAAACTAAAGCTTTATGATCAGACACTTGCCCACCTGGGATCTGGTCACCCAGGTTCTCCAGGTAAGGGTAAGGGTCCATCCTCACCTACCCTTCCTCTAAAGTCTAAATGTCTTATTTTATTTTAGTCTAATTTTAATAACGAGTACTGTTTTTGAGCACTCACTCTGGGCTATGCACTTTTCTGAGCAACTTGTACCAACAAATCCAGTCATCCCCATAACCCTAGGAGGTGACTGCTGCAATTACACCTGTTCAACAGATGATGTAACTGAGAATCAGAGCTGTAATAAGTAACTTTCACAAAGTCGCACTCTTAAGTCCCAAGGCCAGGATGTAAACCTAGGCCTGTATGACTCCAAAGACTGTGTGCTTTTAATCACTTAACGTCTCCCATTCCAGAAGCCAGCTTCAGACGAGACCTGGAACCTGCTGACAAACACCTCCACCTTACTGCCTCCCTGGATCTCCGCCTCATCCTGCCCTTCCACGATGGGCGTTTTCCCTCTGCTTGCACTGGCCTGAACTCTAAACCTGTTTGATGTGCTCTGGCTGTTTTGCTCCAGCTTCAAAGAAGTGGCTGTATCTGGTTTCTGGGTACCTGGCTGCCCTTTGGAGTGGGGGTGAGTCTGACTACTTCTCCAGGAAGCTTACCTTCTTCCAGAACAGTGAAGTTTGAGTGTGTAGCAGCTGGACATCCTCATTCCTGTCATGCCATCTCCTCCTGCCCTTCCAGGAGTGCCATTTGCTCTTACTTCTGGGGAGCCAGCAGCCCCATTTGGAAGGGACAGTACCTCATCCTCTTATTAGGGCTCTAGTTTGCACCCTGGAGAATGTGAACTTCTAAAGCCCTTGGTAAAGGCAAAACTCCATCAGCACCTGCAATCTTTCAGCATCTCTGACAAATGGAAGCAAATATATATAAATACATAGATATAAATATAAATATATTCTTGCACAGGTGTGTGCAAATACATTTTTCAATATTAACAATGCGTTACACGGCGACTTATCTATCTGCAGCTGATAAAATATATTTGAAGAAGGAGCTTCTTGGAGTCTTCCAAGCGCTTAGGTGTGAACAACTGTCTTGGGCAGCTGAATGTGTGTGTGCAGAGAATGCTGAAATATGCAGGCTGAGCACCACCAAATGATTTATTAAAAATCACCCTAGAGACAAATTTTAAATTGTTAATAAAAAATATGAGCAAAGAAAGGTGATTGGAATATAAACTATTAAGTAAAGTGGGAGAGGACCTAATTTGGACCTGATATGCAGCATTAAAAACTCAATTTGTAAATGAATTTTGTAAAGCCCAGAGTTTATTGCAACTGACTGTAAATATATAAAGAAGTATTCACCCTCTGGTGTAGAAAGGTAAAAAGGAGGGCTCAGGTGGAAGGGTCACTGTGATGCCTGCTCAAAAAGCTGCTCTTTGCTTTTTGTTGACAAACAACGGCCAGTTTATTTTCTAGTATTTTCTACATTTTCAGCCAAAAATGCATCTACGTGTCACAGACCTGGTAAAAGCCTCTAGTGTCAAGTGGAGTCTCTCACTGCCGAGGGCACGAAGGTGACACTGAGGCAGCCAATGCTGGCCTTCACTGGCTCCTACTAAAAGTAAGCAGGATGTGTGGGGTGGCTTCAAGGAGCTGAGCGCCTCCGGTGTCCCCTTCCGTGGCCAAAGGAACTGAATATGTCGGGTAGGGGTTTGCCCTCTTCTGTTCTTCCTGAAAACAACCTCCAAGTAACCACTGGGCAAACCTAGCTATGCCACCTGTCATCATTTTGTCTCTGGCTGGTTTCTCTCTTTCTCTTATCTCAAGATTCTTTTTCATCATATCCGCTAACCCTGGGGATCCTGGAGGATCATCTCCCCTGGCTCAGTGAGCTTTGGGGTTGCTTTCATCCCACTTTCCTCCACTCCCCTTCTTCCAAACCCAAACCTGCAGTTGGGTGGGCGTGGCAAGTGCAAATTCACTTCAGGATTGACTGGACCTAAACAAAGCTGAGAAGAGCTAGCTTTTAACTAAAACTACCTTTATAGGAGCCATAAAAGGATGACAGTGCATTACTGGCTCCTCTGGGAGGTGGATTAGCATAGTATTTTAACAGGTTTGAGGACCAGGCAGACCTGGGTTCTTGTAGGAACCATACTATTTTAATAGCCAATTGACTCTGTAGAATAATGAGGATTAAATTAGATGGTGTATATGAAGTGTTCAGTACAGTCCCTAGAACAGTGATAATAGTGATTATGATTCTGAAACATGCCACTAAGGGCAGCCCCAGGAAGAATTTGCAGCACTGAACACCTACTGTATGATAAACAAAGCATCCCCTGTTCTCAAGTTCCTCACAGACCACCAGGGGAGACCACAGCTGTGCATGTGTATCTGAAGCATAAGACTGGTAGGAGCAAGTATTATGTGAGGAGGTCACAGAAGGAGCTGAGAATGGAAGGGAAGGGAAGAGAAAAGAGAAGAGAAGAGCATAGTCACCGGAGAAAATTTCATGCAAGAAGCAGACATGGACCTGAGACTTGGAGGATGAATAATTGTCTCAGATACTCTGTGGAAGATCAAGGGGTAGACATCATGAATAAAGAGTGAGTAGGATGGTTCTAGACTATATATCATTTATCATTGACATAGTCCCCCACAGTGTCTGGCACATAGTAGTTGTACAATCAACCTTTGTGGAATGAGTGAAACCAACTGGTAGGGCTTCATGAATGGAGGGAAGGGAACTGCAGGATGTGTAAGGTTACTTGGGTTCAATCAGTGGAGTCCTGAGAGGGAGGTGTTTACTCCCCGTTTAACTTTGCACCCCCATGCCCACAGCTCCGTTTCCTCTATCCAGGCATTCAAGTCCTCTGGCCCTCCCCAACCAGGGCAGGGCAGTCAAGATATATCTACTTCTAATGTGGCTTTGTTCACTTTGACGCTCCTCAGGACCCCGCTTTTTAAAAATATAGCAGTCTATATTTTTATAGACTATAAAAATAATGGTCATCAATGGCTTAAATATCACCTTTGTTTCTCAAAGGTCCTGGGCTCTTCCCTGGCAATATTGTGTAAGGCTCCATCACATGTTCTGAGGTCAAGGCTATGTCCATATGCTTAAGCATTTTCTGTTTAAGAACAATGTCGTGGAATTTAAATAACCAGGTCTCTTTGCTCTACCAAATGCCAAATCATGACATTTGTCTGCATTGTTGGTTGCTCCTCTTGTTAACATTGCAGGCCTTTGAAAATGGCCTAGAGAGACCATCTGGCATTCAACATGTTCATTTTACAAAGAAAGAAACTGAGGCTCAAAGAGGAAAAAAGCTATCTGCCCAAAGTCATATATCAAGTTATGGCAGGATAGGAGCTAGTACTCACATATTTCCCCCTCCTTTTTTTGGTTCTTAGATCATGTAATTGGAGCTACTAACATTTGTTTTATTCTTCTCATTAATTCATACTCTTCTCTCAACCCAATTCTCACCTCCACCATGGAAACATAAGCAGGGAATTTCATCCATACTAAAATGTTAGTGATGCTATCTGACATTTAACTCTCCAGTCTGAGAATCTTAACAGTCCCCAAAGCGTGGCTACTGGTGACGTGGATGATTATTTAAGATCCCCTACTTGCCAAGAGGGCTTCAGAACATGCTTCTCTAGAGACACTGAGTACAGTTAGCACATTTCCACATAACTGGGCTCAAGTTTTAACTGTGAAACTTAATCTCTAAATGACCCTAGGCAAGTTAATTAACTTCTAAATGCCTCAGTTTCCTTATTTTTAAAATGGGGATGATGAAAATTTATGCACAGGACTGTCCTCAGAATTAAGTATAATAGTACAATACATGTAAAGAGCTTAAAAGATGGAGAGAAAGCCTCATCTGTACCTGATAGAGATCATTTAGATGATGAGATTTGGATCTTTTAGCTGATGAGATCTAAATGAGATTTTGGATTTTGAGCTGATGCTATAATGAGATGAGACTCTTGGGAACATTGTGAATGTATTTTGCACTTAGAAGGGATGCGCGTCATTGGAGGCCAGAGGACAGACAGTGGTTGGCAAAATTCTAAAACAGTCTTCAATATTCCTGTCTCCTGGTGTATAATCCTTTCCCTTGAATGTGAGCAGAATCTGTGAATGTGATTGATGTCACATCTGTATTAGATTATGTTGCATGGTAAAGATGAAGGAACTTAACGGATGTAATGAGATCCCTATTTAGTTTGACTTAATCAAGAGAAAGATTATTCTAGGTGGGTCTGAGATATTCAGGTGAGCCTTTTATAGAAGACAGTGGAGATCAGATATAAAAGTCTCTCCGCTGCTGGCCTTGAAGAAGCAAGTTGCAAGGTAATGAATTCTGCCAACAACTACCTATACGCTTGGGAGAGGACTCCAAGCCTCAGATGAGACCGCAGTCCTGGTGACACTCTGACAGTAGTCTGTGAGGCCCTGAGCAAAGGTTCCAGTTAAGCCATTCTATACTCAACTCACAGAACTGTGAGATAATAAATGGATATTGTTTTTAAGTCACTAAGTCTGTGGTAATTTAGTACGTACAGGAACTGTTCAATAAACCACAGTTTCCTTCTACCACTTATTTGGATGTCTGAGCACTTTACACTTATTAAATCTGGACTCCATGTCATGGGTTTCTTCCTCTTGTCTCCCATGCTTCGGATCAGACCTCATCTCCCATGACTTAATTCTTAAGTGCCCCTGGTGTCCGTACACCCAGTCTTGTCCTGTCTGAACTCTACCTGGAGGTCAGAGCATTCCCCTAGTATCTTTGTCCCTGTAGTCACAATTTCTCAAGGGGCTGGTGCTACTTACCCTTGAAATACTATTCTCTACATTTTCTGGTTCTTTGGTTGGTAACTTTTGGTGAGACCTCAAAGTCCCTCTGGCTGTCCTAGCGCTAAGCAGTTCCAACTGAGTGCCTTGGAGACAAGATGTCCTCCTCCACTCATTGACTTTCAACTGCCATTGTTGACAGTTTCACAATGGGCCCTTCATGGAGGAATGACAGCTCCTGAGGGTGCTGTCCTATTACTTCAGTGCCTACTCCCTGGTTCCTCACAGTATGTAATTAGCTAATCTCCCCAATGCTCCTCACGTTTGTCTCCACGCCAGGCAGGCACAGGACCACACTGCTTGATCTCAGGCTTATGGACAACATCTGGGGCACATCTGTGCATGTACTGGGCCATCCATGACTTCCCCTTAGTGTCTTTAGGGGCCTGCATGGCCTTGGACCTCAGCTGATGGTTGGGTCTTTTCCATCCAGTGCAGGAAGTGTCACAACCTATAGAGAGTACTGTCTCCTCACCTGGCTTATGACTGAAAATGAAGAAACTGAGGTTCACTGGGATGAGATGACTTGCTCAAGTGGCTGAGCCAGGTCAGTCAGACTCCAGACTCTAGGGACTTAACAGTTCAACCATTGTAGTATGCAACCTGTTCTCTTGGGTTATGGAAAATTTTGGCTCAGGAATTTGGAGATTTAGTTTCTGTCCTGACTATGCCATTCATTTAATGTGCACATTTGGGCAAGCCCTGTTTGTTCTTCTGTGAATCGCAATTTTCCCATCAATAAAATGGGGGGAATAAAGGAGACTGCTATGTCAAATGACCTTCTGGGCAATTCCAGCTCTGCCCTTCAATGACTTTATGAAATATACATTAGGGCCTCTAGTTTACCTGACTATTTTGGAATATCATGCTTTGTCATTGTAACTGCTCAGGGACCCAAGGCCACTACTAATTTTAATTGATTGAATATGGTAATGAGACAATGAAAATTGATTCTTTATGTCAGGTTGTGATGTATCGTATCTTGTTCAATCAATACATATTTGCTTAATGCCTGTTCTGCCCAAAACAATGGATTACGTGCTGTGGGGAATTCAGAGAAGTAGGAGAAATATCACCTGCCCTCCTGGAACTCAGTACTAATGAGGGATGTGGGAACCAACTGAAAAATCTATATTCTAAGACAGCAGTGTATAAGAACCATAGGATAAATTATAATGCAATGCGCAGGGGGAGTGGTCAATGCTTTGACTTGAGATGTCAGAGATCTAGATTCTAGACTCACCTCTGAGTCATCCACTCACTGTGTCACCATTGCAGGACACTTCTCCTCATTGGACCTCACTTTCCTGAACAGTGAGAATTTTCAGTGTTGGCATTAGAAGATTCTATAAGATGAGATAGATAATTTTCGGTAAAGGTGAATGAAAAGGCTTATTGATTTTAGTATTGTATTCCCAGCATCCTTCCTGGGTGGAAGAAGGGTGGATGGAGCAAGTGAGAGTCAAGTTGGGCTTTAATGGATGGAAAGAATATTAGGTAAGAATAAGTGAAAGAATTGCATTGCAGGTCATATAAGCAGCATGAGTATCGGGATGTCAAATGGACCATATGGCTGGAATGAAAGGGTTCCTTTGGGGAGAAACACAATGCAAAGTTTGAAAAGAAGACAGGGACAAGATTGTGGAAGACTTTGACTGGCAGGATAAGTAGTTGACTTTTACTTGTACTGAAGCTTTTGGGAACCAAAGAAGGTGCTTTTAGGTTGGTTGTCTGGTTGTCTGGTTGGTTAGTTGGTTAGTTGGTTTGTTGGTTTTAAATAAGGCAGTAGCATGATGAGAGTGCTATTTAGACAAGAAGGCACTCATGGCTGTCTGGAGTGTTGAATTAAAGAGGCAGAGATTAGAGGCAAAGGCAGCAACGATCCAGGCGAGAGAATGTGAGAGGCTGTACTAAGGCAGAGGCAGTAGGGGTGAAAATAAAAGAACGGGTTATTTTCAAAAATCACTGTGCAGGGAGACTTAACAGGGTCTGGTGTATGATTAGATACGGGAACTGAGAAAAGGATGAGGCAAAACCAATGCCAGAATTTCTCTCAGTGGCACTTGGAAAACGAATATTTCACAAAAAGAAAAAGTCAAGGGAAAAGACAGACTTGAAAAGCACACGCAAGTGTACTTTGAGACTGACTGAATTTGAGGGCTGGCAAGACATCCATACTCAGTAATCCAAAGTGTTGAACTGAAGTTCATGAGCGAGGTCACACAGTTACAAGGCAGTGGAGCCAGGATTCGAATCCAGACAGTCTGGCTCTATGCTACCCTTCTATTGATGCCGTAACGAATTACCAGAGACAGTGGCTTTACACAGTGCTCATGCATTATCTCACAGTTCTGCAGGTCAGAAGTCCAGGCGTGCTTAACTGGGCCCACTACTTAGGGTCTCAGAAGGCTGAAATCAAGTTGTTGGTCAGCTGGGCTATTACTGGGACGCTCTAGGAATAATTTATTTCCAAGATCATTCAGTTATTGACAGAATCCAGTTTCTTGAGGTTGTAGTAGGACTGAAGTTCCCATTTTCTTGTTAACTGTCAGCCTGAGATCAGTTTCACCTTCCAGAGGCTGCCTACATTCCTTAGCCCATGGTCCCCTTCATCTTCAAAGCCAGCAAAGGCACATGTAGTCCTTCTCTTGCTTCACATCTCTCTGACTTCCCCACTGCTACATCACTCTTAGCCCCTCTGATGATTTTAAGAGCTCACGTGATTACACTGGGCCCACCAAATAATACAGAATATCCTTTTTATCTTAAGATCAGTTTAGTAATACTTCAAAGTCCCTTTTGCCAAGTAACAGAACATAACCACAAGTGTGACACCAGAGGGCAAAGATCATGAACTACAGAGCATGTACTCTGAACTGCTAAACTCTGATATAAAATATCAACCCAGGTAAATAAATTTGGTATATTCATACAGTGGAATACTACTTAGAAACAACGACGATAAGTACAACAACATGGATAAATTTCAAAAAAAAAACAAACCATCAGGCTGAGCAAAAGAAGCCAGGTACAAACAAGCCAGATACACATTGTATTGATATCATCCTATTTATATGGTATTGCAGAACAGGTCAAAGTAATCTATAGAGACAGAAAGCAGAGCAGTTGACTGCAGCTGGAGGTGGGGGGGGAATAACTGCAAGAAAGCATGAAAAAAATGTTTGTGATGATGAATCTATGCTATATCTTGATTGTGGTGGTGGTCACGTGGGTAAATGCATACTCAAACTAAGTGCTTATTGTTGTAACTGAACAATAGTTCAATAAGATTGATTTTTAAAAACTAACACAGAGAGGTCCAACAGCTAACTGATAAGAATTCTGGAATAAAAGAACAGATAAAACGGAAGGAAGGAAATTGTCCCTGAAAACAGTAGAAGACGATTTCTTCCAGAGTGGAAGGACATAAGTCTTCAGATGAAAGGGGCCCATCTAGTCCTCAAAAAAGAATAATGAAGAATGACTTGTTTTCTCTCTCTCACACACATACATTACTGAGAAATTTCAGAACAACAAAGAGAAAGAAAGTCCTAAAGATTTCCAGAGGTTCAAAATTGGTCACCTCTAAAGGAATAAGAATCAGACTGCTATCAGACTTCCCATAAACAACACTGGAAACTAGAATACAATCAGGAAGTATATACAAAGTTATAAGGAAAACTACAATTTTATCTCACTGAAACTATTAGTGAAACCTCATAGTAGAAGAAAGACAGTTTTAGACATGTAAGGACTCAGAAAGTTCATCTTCCTAGCTCCTTTTCTTAAAGCATTCCCTACAGATGTAATCCAGCAACATAAGAATAAATCATTAAAAAAGAAGTTATTGGATCTACCCTAGAAGAGTATTGAAGGAAATTCTTAAGATATCACTGTAGGCTGTGAAACATGACCAGTTTGAAGTTTGAATTAGAGTGGGTACGTGGCGTGTTCTCGAGAGGCCCCACAGACAAACACACAAACAAACAAACTCAGGCCTCCATGGATGAAATCGTACGACTGAAAATTGAAAAAACTGCTAAAGGGACTGAAGCACTCCAGCCCCGATGAACTGTCAAAACTAAAAACTGATTGACCCATGGCTTCCTTTGAGCCCCAGAGTGAGGAGAAATTAATGGTAATGGAATCAGAATTGATCAGGAGAGGGACAACAGAGACGAAGCAGAGAGAAGGTCCAGAATAAATTAGGGGAGAAGAGAAAGCCAGGGAATCTCAGAAAGCCAGACACGATGTTTGTGAACACTACACCAAAGAACATAAAATTAACTTCTCTTAAAAATGGACAACCGAAGTTTATCAAGGCCAAATCTCCCACAAAGTTATTATAAGAAAAAAAGGAAAGAAGCATAACATCCCACAGATGATCAAAGTATGCCAGAAAGATCTGCTCACAAGATATTATGAAAATGATACAGTATGTGAAAGAACAATATATGTCAGAAGTTAAAACACTCAGAAAGTAGGTGACAGAACTCAGGAAAGAATTATAAACAAAGAAGAATCATTTGAAAAACAAAGACTAACTAGAAGGAATAAAGGAGTGAAAAAACACAATAGAGCCTTTTAAAATAAAAGGTAAAACTATGTTTTTAATAACTTAGAAATGGAGATAAAATGAGCTTGAGAGACAAAAATGATAAATATTGATTATAGGCAAAGGATAGTGACTATATACATAATAAAAATTGCTGAAGAAGGCCAAAGGAACAGAATGCCATAAATACAATTGAAAAACCTTTCTTGGTTAGAAAAATTTTTTTGAAATTACATATTGAAAGTATACACTGCATGTGTTGGAATACTGACCCCAAACCAACAACACCAAGGCACATTCTAGTAAAACCAATGGACTTTAAAGAAAGAGAAAAATCCCTTGGACATATAGGAAAAAAAAGAGCATTTTACTTATAAAGGAAAGAAAATAAGATTATCATCAGGCCTTATGCCAGAAGAAAATGGAATAATAAATTTAAGACGTCTAGGAAAGAAAAGTGGGCGCCAAGGACTCTTTATCCAGCAAAACTGACTTTCAAGAATAAAGGCCCACAAATTGTTGTCAACATGTACGAAATCAGGGGATATTATTTCCATGAGTCCTTCCTGAGGAATCTACTAGAAAATGAGCTTTAGACAACCAAAATAACTAGAGAGACATCAACTGGACTGACGTGTAAACAAAATAGTTAATAAATAAAAATAATAAATGTTAAACTTTATTTAAAAAATTAATCTATAGAAAAAGCATGGAAAACTTAAGCATGGTTGCAAAATAAAGCATACACCTTATCAACCTTGGCAATAGGAAAAATAAAGGAACAAGCAGATAAAAGCTGGAGGAAGGTGGTGAAGAGATGAAAAGGGAAGGATGTGACTCCAGCTTCTCAGGCTACAAAAGTAGGAAGCTAAGATATTGTTTGTTGTTAACGGGTCAATAAACGGAATAGTTTGATCATGCTATTGGAATTTGCAGAGGCGATCAGGAAGCTTGCCTTCCCATAATGGAAGTCAAAAGGGTTCCTGGAGGCTCCTTCTGCCCTACCCTTGTTCCAAATCCAAGAGGCCGGCAGGTGACCTAAATAGAGACAACTAGATTCTAAATCCCAGCACTTTCAATCTTGAGCAGAGTGATGTAAGCACAAAATACACATGATTGAAAGTCATCCATGCAAGCAGCAGTCTAAGCTCAAACTGTTTCTGTCCTGGTTCCTTTCTGTTTCCCAGCCTTGTCTCCAGCCTCCCATTGCATCTGCAAGCTTCCCAATATCCCGCCAATAAAGCCCTTTTTCGCTGTTGTCTCAGTTACTGCAATATTTGTCCACAGTTCCTGGCTCATAGCTCCCCAAACCCTTGGAATTTCATGAACAATAAGAGCAATGCGAGCATCTTTTGTCATAACTTTGGTCTCTTGTCCTCAGCTCCTGAAATCCCTTCAGAGCCATGAAGGTGAAATGAGTCTTCGTATTTATAACAAGCCCCTTTGCACCATAACTAGGCTTATGTTAATGAGGTGAATTTTGGAAAGCAGCTGGGGATGGAGGACTTGTCAGGGGAACCAACCATGAATAGAGAGTTGGAACTCCCCCTGATTTCTGGGGCTAAGAGAGGGGCCGGAGGTTGAATCAATCATCTATGGCCAAGGAATTAATCAATCATACCCATGTAATGAATCCTCCATAAAAATCCCAAAGGACTGGGTTTAGGGAGCTTCCAGGTTGGTGAACACTTGGAGGTGCTGGGAGGGTGGCCCCCCTTCCCACATACCTCGCCCTATGCTTCTCTTCCATCTGGCTGTTCCTGAGTTATATTCGCTTACAATAAACTGGTGATCTAGTGAATAAAATGTTTCTCTGAGTTCTGTGAGCCACTCTAGCACATTAATCAAACCCAAGGAGGAAGCCATTGGAACCTCTAATACATAGCTGGTCGGTCAGAAGCACAAGTGACAACCTGGGCTTGTGACTGCCGTCTGAAGGGGGTGGGGCAGCCTTGTAGGACTGAACCCTTAACCTGTGGAATCTGATGCTGCCTCGGGTAGATAGTTTCAGAATTGAGATGAATTGTAGAATGCCCAGCTGGTGTCTGAGAAATGCTCACTGGTGTGGGGAACCTCCCCTCATCACACTGGAATTCAGTGTAGAACCCCTTTTAGTTACCTGGGGAGTTTTTCGGTGTTGGTGGTAGGGGTGGGGGTGAAGACAGTCAAAGAATACAAATCCAGTAGGTCCAGAGTTCCTCCTGGCCCTCCCCTAGGTTACTCAATTAACAGAAAAGGTTGAGACGAAGAGAAGGAAGGAGACTTTCCCAAGTCAAACATTGAATTCGCAGTAGACTAAAGAAGGTTGAGTGGGAAAGTGACAATGACAGGAGAGTGTTTGGAGGCTCTCTGCACAGAGGGTGCTGAGTGTTAGGCCACTCCTATGGTGTGAAATGAAAAGTGCTGAGCATTCTCCCTCTTTCTTAAGTTATTTCCTTTCAGACTACTGAGAGGCCTGAACTCCCAACAGACTGAGGCTTTGGAGAGCTGCCAATCCCTTGGCCCAGGCCATTCAGCCAACCTGCCGGAACACACTGATGACAAGAGGATGCTAATTACCGGAGATTTGTTTTCATACAGAATATGAAACTTTCTCATTATTGGAGGATTTGCATCAGCTAAATGATACAGATTCTCAGTGATGACAGAACGTTCTCATTTGATTGGGTTGTACAAATACTGAGTGGATGACTTTACCTCCTAATTAGCAGCAAAAGGGAGACCAGAATGAAGCAGTAAAAACCTGAAGGAAAGTCAGGAGAAATTCTGGTATTTCCTGGTTCCTTGAAGGGAATAAAGAAGTAGAAAGGAAGCCCAGGCAAAAACAGGGGTATAATCCCTGAGAAGGAGACTGCTCTCCAGCTAATCTTAGGGCAAGATGAGGGACAGGAAGGAGATGGGTGGCTATCAGTGGAGTGCCTACAATGTGTCAGAGCTCTGATATATGTGATCTCATTTGATTCTCATTATAATCCTATGGTCAGGGGAATAAGGATTATTATTCCTGGTCTCAGAGTGAGGAAATTGAAATTCATAGAGCTGAAGTGACTTCCCAAAGTCAGCATCAGGTCAGTGGCGTGCCCAACTCCAAAGCCAATGCTATCTCTAATATACTGTTTCTGAATATAGTAGATGCTTAATACACAGGGTGGGGGGCATCCCAGTATGGACTTTAAACCCCAAGGCTGACTTTTATCCCAGTCCCTTGTCTACAGAGCAAAGGAAGCGCTGAGTGAGGCTGTGTTTGTCATGCTCATTTTAATCTAAAATGTTTGACAGGTATTAGATGCTGTGGAGGATAAAAAGCCATGACAGGCCCTTTGAAAAATGTGGCTGTATTATCTACTTAGTTGGAGCCTCTCTGAACATCAGAATTGCATTTCATTGAATATGGTAGGGGAGAGAAAGCAAGTGCAGACTTTTTCTCTAAATTGTTCCCGGGCCTTTAATATTCAGAGAAGATTGTTTGTTCTTGGGCTGGGCTAGGGAAGACTGATGGCCGTCACTGCTCCCCCTGGCTGCCTTGCTTCCTGGCTGGGGAGATTGAATGTCTGAGTATTGTGTCTGTCTGTCTTATTTTTTCCCCAAAGCATTAGGCTTTGTATGATTGAAAATACAATAGTCTCTCCCCAGTCATAGGGTAATGTTCCTGAGGTAGGGAGTGAATTCAGAATCTACAAAGAGAGACACAGCACATTGTTTCAAAAGAGACCAACTAAAGGAGCTCTGAGAGGAGCTACAGGGTCCTCTCCCCACTCTGGGGATTCTGAAGCCAGGTGTAATGGCCCCGTAGACTGTGAGCCTAATTATGGCTGGGAGTCTATAATACATGATTTTTTGTATGCATCTATACCTTTTTATTTTTTTTTTAAATTTTTTCTTGGAGTAGAGTTGATTTACAACGTTGTGCTACTTTCTGCTGTATATAATACATGATTTACTCACCACTCTATGTCCAGCACTTGGCACACTGGCTTGGCACACAGTTGGCAGTTGTTCTATTTGTTCTACAGATGAATGAATTCCCTGTCACCTTGTGAGATATGCTAGGTTATGGACTCGAAGGCAGAGCCAGTGTCTTACTTGTGTTTGGATTTCCCATGCCTGGCACAGCACAGGTTCTTAATAAATGTTGGATGAAACAACCTTTCACCAGAAAACCTGAGGCCAGCCCACTCCTCAACTAAATCTATCCCTGTCTACCACCTGATCCTCTCCCCAGTTCTTCCTGACTCTGCTTTGCTGGCCAGTGTCCTGTGATGCCCTTTTCCTTTAGTAGTTTCATAAGGGGCTGGACTTAACCCAGGACATCCAGCACCTCGACAAGAAATGAGAAAGAGTTTTCCAAACTTGGAGTTTTTCAGCATTGGAGAAAAATTAGATTTGCTGGAGGTCTGTCTTTGCTGTGCAGAGCAGGCTCTCAGATTGGAGAAATGCATATTGGATAAGGAAGTAGCTTCTGTGAATACTGAAGTACACTCCCACCTTGATAGCTCTGTTTGCATAGAGCAAATAGATTTGTGTGTCTGTGTGTGCTGTGCCATGTCCTTCAATGGGTATTACGGTTTGGGCTGGATGCACTATAGTCCAGAACCACCAGTGACACTCGTATCACTGGTAACGTTTCTAAGCCACTGGTAACATTTTGCTCTGTGCAAATGGGAAGTTTAAACAGGGGTCTTGAATCAGTCTGGGGAAGGGGAAAAGCATGGGTTAACTCTGTAGTCTTAGGCACGTACTTAAGTCTCTCTGTGCCTCACTGTTTTGTCTGTTAACTGTGCATAATAATGTTTAAATCTCACAGAACTTTTTAAAGAATAAAATAAAATATGCGACTATATTAGTCAGGATTCTCCAGAGAAAGAGAACCAATAGGATGTGTATATTTAGCTAAAGAGATTTATTATAAGGTACTGGCTTGTGTAATTACGGAGACTGGCAAGTCCAAAGCTGCATTGTGGGCTGGCCGGCTGGAGACCCGGGAACGCTGATGGTGCAAAGTCCAAAGCTGTCAGCTAGAGAATTCCCTTCCACTCGGGGGAGGGTCAATCTTTTTGCTCTGTTCAGGCCTTCAGCTAAGGATGAGGCCCACCCGTATTGTGGAGGGCAATCTGCCTTACTTAGAGTCCACACATTGAAATGTTAATTTCATCTGAAAACACCATCCCAAAAACACCCAGAATAATGTTCGATCAATTATGTGGGTACCCTGTGGCCCCGCCAGATTGACACATAAAATTAACCATTAAAGTGACAGAGCCAGGCATATAATAGATGTTCAACAAATGACAGTTTTACTTTTCTTTGCCTTTAAACAGTAGTGATATAGTCCACAGCGGTTAAAGCAACTAGAAGGCTTATCTATTTAATGAGAAAATAATTTAGGCAAAGTATGTATAACTCAAGCTCCCAATATCATTTTGATCAACTTGAATACATACACATATGATTCCTGTGTTTCTTGTTTGATCTGTAGGCAACTGAGATCTTCATGCAAAAAAGATGATTTCAAATATCCAGAACAGAAAGAATCCTAAATTTGTCTTCGGTGTAAAAAACACATTAGCCCTAGAATGAGGTGTGGGTAAGGGGAATCAGAAGCAGGCACAAGTGCTTCCTTTCCTTGTCAGAGAAGAAAGGGGTCTAGAAAGCAAGCTTTCCCTGAGCACTCTATACAGAAATGCCCTACCAAGGGGTGGCGGTGTGGGATGGTAGCTCCCAGGTAGCATGCACTCTCCTGGTAGTGCAGTGGTCACGAGCATGGGCTTTGCAGGAAGAGTGACCCTATCCGAAATTTCAGCTCTGCCATTTTCCAGCAATGTAAACTTGAGCAAGTATATTAGTCAGGGTTCTCCAGAGAAGCAGAATCAATAGGGGGAATGAGTGTGTTTTATTATAAGGAATTGGTTCATGTGATTATGGAAGTTGACAAGCCCCAAGACCTACAGTCAGCAAGGTGGAGACCCCGGACAGCCCGGGGTGTAGCTCCCGTCTGAGTAGGAAAGCCTGAGAGCCAGGAAAGCTGATGGTGTTTCTCCAGTTTAAAAGCCAATAAGCAAAAGCCAATGTTTCAGTTTGAATCTGAAGGCAGGAAAAAACCCCTATTTCTCCACTAGAAGGCAGTCTGGTAGGAGGCGGCCCCTCAGTCATCTTGTCCTCTTCAGGCCTTCAGTGGATTGGATGAGGCCCAGCCACATTAGGGAGGGCAATCTGCTCTACTCTGTCTGCTGATTCAAACGTTAATCTCACCCAGAAACACCTTCACAGACACATCCAGACAAAAGTTTGACCAAATATCTGGCCACTTCGTGGCCCAGTCAAGTTGGCACATAAAATTAACCATCATGACAAGTTGGTCAGACTCTCCGAGACTCTTGTTCTTCATCTGTAAATGCTCAAAGCCACACACAACTACAAGGCAGTAGAGCCTGGGTAAGAACTCAGGCCTGTCTGACCCCATAGCCTCCCTCTAGTAAGGTTTGCCTGGATCCTCCTCCTGCCACACTGGACTCGGTTCCCCTGCTCTGTGCTCTCACAGGCCCCCATGCCTCTTTCAATCACAGCACTATTGCATGGTGCTGGAAATCTTCTTCTATATCTCTATCTTACTCTCCTGTGACCCTCTTGAGGGCAGGGGCACTGTTCTGTTCGCTAACGACTCTCCAGAATTCTTTATAAATGCTTGTTGAAGAAATAAATGAATCCAGGCAAATTATAAGCTACAGTTGGATATTTCTAACCTGGAAGATTCTGAGGTTATGTTAGGGCTTCTGCACTATAGCTTTGTATGATTCTGATTCATAGTTCAGACTTTCAGCCCCAAATTGCATACTAGCTGTAAAGTATTGTATGAATGCCTGCTCATTTCTTGCCTGCATTTTATTGCTTTCTGCCATAACAAGTCCCTTTCACATTCCAAAGATCCTTTTTATTAGAGAAAAGTTTCCTTGAACCAAGCTGAGCCCATTTTCCTTTTATCAGCCTTGTCTTCTGTCTTTCCCTCTTGTGATTTTTGTGTGTCCCCTGGAACTCATTTAAACAATTAGTCTCCATGCTGGTTGTTAGCCATTTATATGTGGTATGCTGGCTTGAGCCAGGTTTGCTCTGAAAAACGTTCCATATTGATTTTAAAATGTAGGGCCAGTGTTCGCCACATTTATCAACGCTGTCAGGTACAAAAATGCTTTCTTCCTGTCAGGGCAGATTAACTAACTAGCAAGCTTTCCAACAGGTGTAAAGTGGGCCCTACCTCACTGACAGTGCATCGTATTTTGGCCTTTGTTTTGACTTATTTTTTACTCTCAATAAATTAATCATCTGTAATGAAATCTTTACATCCAACCGTTGAATGATGGACATATGCATTCTTTGGCCTTTCCTCTGAGCAGAAACTGGTGCTTAGGAGCTGTAAACACTACTTTAATGGTGATTTTTTTCCCCTCTGGGGGTGGGGGGCAGTAGAGGGGAAAACACAGTTTATTTCTAAGAAATACATACGAAAAGTATGCTGGAATTTTGCTATTTTAACTTTCACTCATAACCTCCCATCTTATATTTTATGACTTCAGGCAAAATAAACTGAGAGAGATTGCTATCTGTAGGAGAGAGGGTACATCCTAAACTGGGACACTAGCTTGTTTGGCTAGTAACGTCCTCCCTTCCTCCATTCTCTTGAGAGGCCTTGAAATCCCCGAGACTCCCTGAGGAAACTGTGGCCAACATGTTTTGCATTATTTAGTAGGGTGATTACCGATGGCCTGTCAGCCTGAAGGTCATCGAGAATGCCAGGCAATAAATCTTCAGAGCTTCCTTGGGACACAACTCTCGCATCTTTTGCATGATGAATAAAAGCAGTCTGTTTGACACGTTATTTCCAAGCTCAAAGAACCAACCTTTTTTCCACCAAACTAGCCAAAGGTGAACTCTATGTCTTAGCCTTTTGGCTTTGAGCACTGATGAAGGCCTTCAAGTTTGGACTGGTGGATGAAGGGCAAAGCATTCTACGCGCCAACAAGAAGAAGCCATCAATTCACTCTGGGTGTGTTGTACACAACATGCTCGCTGCAGGCTCCACCCCCCGTGCTGGGATGAAGGAGACAGGCTGCAGAGGCCCTACTCAGACCAAATAAAGAAGTTCTGCAGTTAGCAGCCATCGGAGCATGGAGCCTGAGCGTGCAGCCTCGTCAGGGTAGCTGCCTGAGAAGGCAGGTGCCAGGTGGGCAGCTGTAACAGGCGCAGGCTGTCTCCTCTCAGGTGTCAGAGAAGTAAGCCCTACAGTCTTAAAAAGTCAGACTGCACCCTCTGAGACCTTTTGCCTCCACCAGCCCCAGTCCCTGAGCTGACTCCCCCCCACCCCTGCCCACAGGCCTCAGCAGTCTGGCAGGGAGCCCACGGTAAGTTTGAGAACCAGGCTTCTAGTGTTTTAAATGGCAGAGCTGTACTTGATCGGCTAGCACTTACAGAGTATAAAGAGATCATTCCCACCTCCTATTCAGGGCCACAGCAGCATGGTTCTCAAACTTACTGTACTTCAGAATCACTGTGGGGGGAGGTGAATATAGATCCCAGTACCCCACCTTTATCAGTTCTGATTTAGCATGTCTATGGCGGGGTCCAGAAATCTAGGTTCTTAAAAAGCTGCAGCCCAAGCACTGCCTGGACCCTATTCTGAAAGAAGAAGGCCCAGAATGTTGAATCGGAAGAGTTCTTGAGGGCCATCTTGGCAAAACCATTATTTTACAAACGAGGTAACTGAGGTCCAGAGAGGAAGGCTTGTGTGAATGATGTAATGCCAG
This sequence comes from Leucopleurus acutus, assembly GCF_964270905.1. Taxonomy (NCBI): domain Eukaryota; kingdom Metazoa; phylum Chordata; class Mammalia; order Artiodactyla; family Delphinidae; genus Leucopleurus; species Leucopleurus acutus. Next base: position 118,518,658 of record NC_139148.1, on the reverse strand, counting down.
ATTACCACGATCACAATGATGTAATGCCAGAGCTAGAGCTAGAACCGAGGTACTGCCTGGACCCTATTCTGAAAGAAGAAGGCCCAGAATGTTGAATCGGAAGAGTTCTTGAGGGCCATCTTGGCAAAACCACTATTTTACAAACGAGGTAACTGAGGTCCAGAGAGGAAGGCTTGTGTGAATGATGTAATGCCAGATTACCACGATCACAATGATGTAATGCCAGAGCTAGAGCTAGAACCGAGGTCTCCAGTCTCACCCTCCTCATGCTTTCTGCTGAGGAGAAGAAGGAGACAAGGTGAAGCCATGACTCTGTATTCTTCTGCATTTTTCTAAGTGGATACAGCCTGGTGTAGGCCCGCAATGGTTCTCAATGGCACATGCTGGCATTTTGTAACGTGGGATTGTCTAATGCACTGCAGACCCGAGTATTAATGCCAGGAGCACCCTTACCCTGAATCATTCTGACAACCCAAAATGTCTGCACACGATTTTCAAATGTCCCTCCAGTTGACAATCACTGGTAAGGAAACGAGCTATAGTTCACTATTCATCAAAGGAAGTTTGATTTTGAGTTCTAATTTTCCATTAATTTACTGAGACCTGAGGCATGTCTCTGGCCCGGCCGCTGAGGCTCTGCACTCCTGGTTCTTCAGCTACAGATTTGGGGGAGGAGGTCAGAAAGATTTCTTGGGACCCTCTCAGCTGACTTTGTAAGTGTGAGAAAAGGAGCTGTGGGTGGTGAGGCACTGGTGGGGTTCACAGGGTGAGGACACTCATGTTCTTTCTCTTGCACTGCTATAGTCAGCAGAGGCTGTGAATAATACTGTCATCAAATGGGTCCATTCCCAAACTAGAGCAACAAGGGGAAACTTCAGGGGCTTAAGTCCAACATCTGGCACTGCTCGTCAAGCACGTTATTTGTTTTTCAATTTATTTTTATTTTTAAAAACTTTAAATTTATTTTATTGAAGTACAGTTGATTTACAGTGTTGTGTTAATTTCTGCTGTACAGCGAAGTGATTCAGACTCGTCAAGCACTTTACATCTCCCACCCCACACAGTTGGCTTCACACCTTCCACCCTCTGCCTTTAAAGAGAACATGACTTGGTTATGTTTATCCTGTGGGCTCTGGGTTGACAGTGACAGACAGACCCAGTGTCCAGAGGTGATGAGGACTCCCACCACAATTCTAGTGGGGGTGATTAGTTCCTACAGTCCCCAGCCAAACTGCAGAGGTGTCGGCTAGCTCAGCTTCTTTCTTTATGAAATCGGAAAGGCTGTGTTTGCTGTTTGAGAAGCAGTCCCAGTTCCCCAGTGCATTATGGGGGCACTCCACCTTTCCACTCAGGGGAAGGGAGAAGAGCGCTCAGGGATAGCATGTGTGTGGGGGGGGGGGGAAGGGGGCGCTCCACAGCCCTCACCTAAGTCTCAGAATGGAAACATCTGATTACCCTTATCTGAGTCTGTAGTCACCTTCTGTATTAGCAGAGCCTCCCAAGCTAGCACACTTGGGCTAAACTAAGGCCACCTGGTGTTCTCTCAAAGGAACATAGAGCTCTTTACTTCTCAGAACTGTAATTTGGCTCCTTAGGCCAGCTCCTTCGGGATAAAAGCATTAGATTAATCTCTAGGATAAAAACATGATTAATGAAAATAACAAGCTGTTTTAATGATCTTTTCATCTACCAGTTACTGCCTTTTTTTTTTTTTTTTTTTTTTTTTTTTTGCGGTATGCGGGCCTCTCACTGTTGTGGCCTCTCCCGTTGCAGAGCACAGGCTCTGGACGCACAGGCCCAGCGGCCATGGCTCACGGGCCCAGCCGCTCCGCGGCATGTGGGATCTTCCCGGACCGGGGCACGAACCCGTGTCCCGTACATCGGCAGGCGGACTCTCAACCACTGCGCCACCAGGGAAGCCCAGTTACTGCCTTTTCAACGAACTCTGCAGCAAAGCTGTTGAGCAGAGTAGTTATTTACTCTCAGTCCATTTCGTAGTAGTTTATAGTAGTTATGTCATAGTGGTTTTACTCTCAGTTCATTTTCCTAGAACAGTGGAGCTGAAAGAGACTAAGCCAGTTAAGTCCAACTCCCTTATTCTATAGCTGAGGAAACAGATCTATCAAAGGGAAAGGACTTGCTTCAGGTCGTGCAGCTAGTTAACAACAGGGATAAAACTGGAATAGAGGTTTTCTGACTCCAGTCCAATGCTCCTTCCACACTTAACTCACTCACGAAGGTTGCCTTTGTACAAAACCCCCAATTTAAATTCCGTTGCTAAAACTTCTAAAAAGACAACAAATAACAAGTGTCGGTGAGGGTGTGGAGAAAAGGGAACCCTCCTACACTGTTGGTGGGAATGTAAATTGGTGCAGCCACTATGGAGAACAGTATGGAGGTTCCTCAAAAACCTAAAAGTAGAGCTATCATGTGATTGAGCAACCCCACTCTTGGGCATATATCCGGAAAAGATGAAAACACATCTGGAAAACAGGAAATTTGAAAAGATACATGCACCCCAATGTTCACAGCAGCACTATTTACAATAGTCAAGACATGGAAACAACCCAAGTGCCCATCAACAGATGACTGGTTTGAGAAGATGTGGTATATATATACATCTTGATACAAAGGAATATCACAGCCATAAAAAAAGAGTGAAATATTGCCATTTGCAGCAACATGGATGGGCCTAGAGAATATCACACTAAGTGAAGTAAGTCAGGCAGAGAAAGACAAATATCATATATCACTTATATGCGGAATCTAAAAAATAATGCAAATTAATCTATATACAAAACAGAAACCGATTCACAGACATAGGAAACAAACTTATGGTTACCAAAGGGGAAAGGAAAGGGGGGAAGGATAAATTAAGAGTATGGAATTAACAGATACAAACTACTATATATAAAATAGATAAGTAACAAGGATTTACTGTATAACACAGGGAACTATATTCAGTATCTTGTAATAACCTATAATGGAAAATAATCTGAAAATGTATATACATAACTCAATCACTTTGCTGTACACCTGAAACTAACACAATATTGTAAATCAACTATGCTTCAAATAAATAAATAAATAAATAAATAAATAATTTCTGTTACTAAAACTTCTAGGTCAAATATGCCAATACAGGTCCCCTGCCCCACAGACACATAAATACATACCAAGTATTGTATTATGGCCAGTTTCAACTAATAATAAAATCTCAAACTTATGTCCCCAAGGAAACCATCAAGAAGAAGTTCCAGACAGAAGCACTTTTCTCTGGTAACATGCTCATTTTTCATCTTGCTGCCCGATATAATATTTGGGGGTGTGGCTCCATCCTGCCTGAACTTAATTGCCATAATAGTGCTAAAAAGAAGCCTTTATGAGAATGATAATCTCAAATTTTCAAGGACTCACACGTGAGGTCGTAGTCCTTTGTAGATGAAAGGCAAACCCTATACTCACGTCTATCAGCTGAGATACATCACCAACATTAGGTGAAATATCCCCAAGTGGATTTTCTCTTTTATCCCTTCATAAACCTCAGGATGTTACTCAAGCATTGGAATTCCTGAAGACAGAGGGACTAGACACTATTTACTGAACACACATCTGTTTAACTCTCATCATGTCAGACTGCAGACCATGCTCACTTTCTACTAACTCTTCAAAATGATCCAAATTCTTTTTTTCTCAGTATATGACACACAAACAGACATCCTGGGGCAGAAACGAAGTTAGAAACAGAAAGGTCAGTACCACAGTCAGCTCCTTTGGCTGCCTCTGGAGCTTCACAGTAAGTCATGACTTACCAGCCTCCCAATCCTTATTCAGCAGTCTCTGTACTTGCCTCAAACTTCTGGGTTCACCTCTCAGGGAATGGCATCACCGTCCACTTAATTGTCCTAGTCAGAGGGCTGAAGGTCATCCTTGAATCTTCCCTCTGCCCTTAACTCCAATTCATCATCAAACGTGGTCTAGTCTCTCTCCTTAATATCTCTTTGATTCTTCCACTTCCCTCTTTCTCTGAGCCATCATCTGGTCTACAACAAAGTCTTGTCCCAGGTTTATATACTAAGCTAAGGAAACAGCAGTGAATGAAGCAGACTAGAACACTGTCCTCACCTAGTTCAGGTCTGTATTCTAATTGGCCATTTGTTCATTTGCCTCCTTCAATGGACCATGAGCTCTCTGAGAGCATGGATGAAGTCTTCATTTACCTCTGCGTCTCCAGAATCTAGCAAAGTACCTATTAGGCACTCAGCAGATAAATGTCAGTGGGTGAATATTTAACTTTCACAGCTATATAGTAGCCCCAGCATGGCTCTGCTTGTCTATTATGAGCCCAGAAAACTGTGCCCAACTTTTCCTTCTTCCTGTCCCTTACCTATTCTTCCTAGTCATTCCAGCCCTTTTAAACACGTCTGTGCTATCCTACCCATTTCTTTCACATCCTACGCTTTCTGGAGCTCTGGGTTTGTCTTTTCCTCTGGAGAGCCTGTTCAAGCTGCTTTTTCCTCTATCCAGTCCAGCCCCCCATGGCCCAGTCCACAGGTAGAGCTAGCTGGGCTCAAGGCCTCTGGTGAGGTTACAGGGCTAACCAGAGTCGCTGAACAGACAAGGTCTAAAAGCATGGTAACGCTTGTGCCAAACTGGAAACCAGCCTACAATAAGCCTTAAGTCAAAAAATATCTTCCACGTGCAGAGTCAAACTACGTGTTCACTACCATATCAGAATCTGTTTCTAGGTCAGGTCAAGACTGTGTTAAGACTTGGGTAAAATTTGTGCTCTTCAAAAGAATGGGCTAAAATAATTGATATATGTATGCGTATAGCTGATTCACTTTGTTGTACAGCAGAAATTAACACAACATTATAAAGCAACTATACTCCAATAAAAATTTAAAAATAAAATAATGTGAAAGATAATAAAATAAAATAAAATAGCAATTGAACAATGATCGTATCAAAGCCCTTCTGCTTCTCTGATTCAAAGGAGGGAGGAGAGAGATCGTCTCTACTCCGTGGGATACAAGAGGGGATGGATCAGAGCCTGTCTTTGTCTATCATTATACCCTCAGTGCCTAGCTCACGGGAGCATCTCAATAAATGTTTCCTGAACAAATGAATGATGAGATCCATAGTAGGTACTATTGGTTTATGCATCATGGTGACTGAATCCTTAGTTCCTAGAGAGTGGGTAGGAAAAGGAGTCTTAAAATTAAAATCTCTTCACTTTACAAACGAGAAGACACTGGTCAAGAGTGACTGAGTAACTTAGCTAAAATCACACAGCAAGTTAGTGGCAGAACCCAGACTTAAATCAGGGTTCCTGATCCCACCGCTCTTTCCTCTACACCTAATCTCCCACCCTAGGCTTAAACCCAAACAAAGTTCCCTATAAGGATTTATGAAAGTCTGGCCTCTTGGTCCACAACTGGATTCTATATGTTCTGATGCACTTGAAAAAAGCACTGACATTTAGACTTGTCAGCCAGAGAGTTGCTCTCCTTTACTCCCATCCAGGTTCCCCTATACAGCTGTTTTCCTTTTTGCAATAAAACCAAACTTTTAAAGGGCTCTGTGTTTTTAGCACATAGAAATAAAGCCTATCAAAGCCAGATGCAATAGACAGCTATAGGTGAATAAATCACTTGCTTTAGTGTCAGAGAATTCTAAGTGTTTGGTACTGATTTAATAGATTTGGGGGAAAATAAACAAGGGAATTCAATAATGAGCACCTGCTCTTTCCAACAGACTTGCTGGGAAACAACCAAAAGTGAAAGGAATCCAGATATAAATGACACAACAGCCAGCCAGTCTAATGGGAAGGCTTGAAACCACCACAGCTTCACGTGCAGCCCTTTGCCCTCTCCTGTCCTGGTCCCTCTACATCACAAGGGTTCAGTGTTCTATTTTAGTTGTACCATTTCCATCTATGCAGAAAAGCACCCCTCTCATCCTCCTGCTTCCTTGGACAAATAGATCTGTGACAATTTAAGTTTTTGTGAAATGCTTTCATGTCTGTTATTGTGGTCTTTTTAGTTTATTCTCGTGACAATCCCATAAAGTAGGAAGGGAAGGAGTTGTCACACTAGAAAGATGAAATGACTTGTGAGGGGTCACTGGGCTTGTCAGGGGCAGAGACAGGGACAAAAAGCCAGGGCTCTAGACAAAGTCTAGTACTCTTCTATCAATGCCATTTCATCACTGAAGGAGACATTCTGCAAGGCAATGTCTTCTTTGTTCTTTATCACAAAATTTATGAGCTGATAAAGTCTAGGGGAAGAAATTAAAGGGTCACAGGTTGGCATCACTTTAGTTCAGTGTTGGCAATATGAAGTCCTAAAAGGAATAATGAGATAGATTCATTCATTTCTCTCTTCTGTTTCATGACAGCGATGCAAAAGAATGTGAGCCCTGAGATGACACTTCCCAGCAAAGAGCTGGACACCAAAACTTTGGAAAAAGGAGCACTGTTTCTATTGGCAGCAAAGTTCTAGTCTTTTTGTGCTATACACCAGGGGTCGGCAAACTATGGTCTATAGGCCAAATCTGGCCCCTGCCTATTTTTTTAAATAAAGTTTTATTGGCACATAACCAGAGCCATTCATTTCTGTGTGTGATCTATGGCCACTTTCACACAACAACAGCACGACTGAGCAGTTGCAACAGTGACGGCCCTCAAAGCCTAAATGATTTACTGTCTGACCCTTTACAGAAAAAGTTTGCTGACCACTGTGTTATAGAAATCAAACACTTAGCCCACTCATGAGGAAAGGTTCCTTTTGTCATGACAGGGAATTTCTGTCCGATACAGAAATTTCTGGGGCTTGGAAGGAGACTACACGTTACTGAAATTCCCTGAGTAGGTTTGTGGGGATGGGTATTGGGCCTGGGATGGAGAGAAACGTTTTTTCTTGCCATTCTTTTTGAAATCACTCTTGAGCCCTCATTATTTTTACTGTGAAAAGATTTGTTATAGTGACTTGCAACCATTTAACAATTCCTGGCAGGATTTTCTCTTCATTACCAGTAATATACTATCAACCCAGTGCCAGCGGGTTAAAGGACAATGGAATCAATATCCCACAGTAGATGCTGCAGATATTAGGGATGTATCTTCCTCCTGAACGTCCTGTTTCCAACATTTCCCATCAAGCAGGGCCACCAACATATGAATTATGAGGGAGCTATCTTCATGGGATTTTCTAAAGCTTACGTTCATACAAGGATCTGGGATAGTTCAGGGCAACATTGGCCTTGGAGAGGCCACAGAGCCTTGAAGTCTCTGTAGATTTCTTTGCAAGGAGCAGTGAAATTTCTAAGTGGCTGTCTGCGCACTATGATCCACTTTGTGGGCCTGGTTAACAGAGTTAACAAGGACAACCAGGAAGCTCGCTTTCATCTCCTAGGAAATCACTAGTTCCTTCAGAAGGCTTGCCAGGGTCTTGCCAGAAGAAAGCTATGTCTTCAGAATGCCAGACTGGGGTGTGGGTGAAGGTAGAAGAGGCAAGGACAGAATACGAGCAAGAACGCCCACCAGGCGCTGTGAGAGTTTTTTCCTCTCTCTCAGTCTTCTCCTTGCCTACTCCTACTGTATTAATTTGTTAGGACTGCCGTAACAAAATGTCACAAGCTGCGTGGCTTAAACAACGGAAATGTATTGCTTCATAGCTCTGGAGGCTAGGTGTCTGAGATCAAGGTATGGGCAGGGTTGGTACTTTCTGAGAACTGCGGGGAAGACACCTATTCCACACCTCTCTCCTAGTCTGTGGTGGTTTGCTGGCAATCACTCCAGTCTCTGCTTTCATCTTCACAGCGCATTCTCCTTGTGTGTGTGTGTCCAGATTTCCCCTTTTCATCAGAACAGCAGTCATACTGGATTTAGGCTCCACCTCACCTCAGTATAACCTCATCAGAAGCAATTACTTTTCCAACAACCTTATTTACACGTAGGTCACATTCTAAAGTACTGAGGTTAGGACGTCATCATGTGAATTTGGGAGGAGGGCAGGGCATAATTCAACCCATCACACCTACCCACTGACTCTCACAACCACCCTTCCACCACTCCTGCCTCTTTAGGGTTCTACTTCTCTGCTTCAAATTCTGGGCATGTTCGGGAATTCCCTGGTTGTCCAGTGGTTAGGACTCCACTCTCTCACTGCCAAGGGTGTGGGTTCAGTCCCTGATTGGGGAACTAAAATCCCACAAGCCGCATGGGGCAGCCAAAAAAAAAAAAAAAAAAAAGGAGTCAAATTTTGGCCATGTCCCAATACTGCTAGATTAAAGCCAGAGAGCATAAGGCCAACCCTTATTGGAAGTCAGTCACTTCTTAAGTATGTGGACCTGGACAAGGTACACAATGTCTTTAGGCCTTAGTTGCTGCATTGGTAAGCTGGAAAGAATAACATTCTTGATTTCATTGGGGTGGCTGTGTGGAACACATTGCATAGCCTGGCCCATAGGAAGTCTTAATAAACAGTAACTATTATAATTATCTGCAGCAGCAGTGGGGACAGCCTGGCTTTAGAACAAAGGAGAAAGCTGGAGACAGCAGGTCTGGTGAGGGTTTATTCCTTTGTCCCAAAGAGTATTTTGTGAGCTAGGCACTCTTGTGGGGCCTGGGGATTGAGCAGTGAAGACAACGAAGTTCCCACTGTCGAGGAGCAGAGAATCCAGTGGGAGAGACGGACAAGGACAAAACGAGTAAATATATATGGTCCAGTCAGATAGTAATAAACGCTATTAAGAAAAAGAACACAGGCTAAGGAGATAAACAGTGACGGTAGCTGGGCAGGAAACAGTTCGGAGGGTAAATAGGAATTGCTGGGCGACTAGGTGACATTTGCCCCAATGCCCACTAGGCTAGACTGACTCTGGCTTTGGTGAACATGCAAACAGACAGCTCTGCGGCATGCTTTAGGAGTGAATATTCTCATCAATTGGCTTAGATGTGAACATTGATTCCAATTCACCTCTTTCCTGTCTGCTGAACTCTTACATCTCTTCAAATAAGGACCGTATCATCGAGCACTTACTTGGTACTGCCCAGCAACCTCATTGTTATCTGTCCTGCGCTAGTCTCTTCCACTGGACTGTTGGTTCTTTGAAGACAGGGCTCCTACCTCGTATTTCTTTTGTAATGGTCTCTTAGTACAGTGCTAAAACAGCTAGTAGTTTCTCCATAATACTTGTGGATTAAGAGATTTACAGGGAAAAACAAAGCTTCTCTATTTATACAGGAGACAGACAGTGACTAGAGCAGAACTCCTAAATATATTATGCTGATGTTAGAGCAAAAAATAATCTCTGCCTACTGGGATTACCATAGTTTGTTAGGCTAGCATCATCTGGAAATTGTTTCAGGGGACACAGTATTCCCCATGGCACATTCGGATTTAAATAGTAATACTAACCATTCTGTACTTACCATGTGCCAGGTGTTGTTCTAAATGTGCTTTACCTACATTAACTCATTTAATCCTTGCTACCACCTATGAGGTAGGTAATGTTATCCCCGTTTTTCAGGTGAGGACATTGAGGCACAAAGACTTAAAGTATCTTGCCCAAGGTCTCACTCACAGGTGACAGTCTGGCTCTAAAATCTGAATTAGACTGAGGTGTTGAGATCTGTACATAATTTAGTTGGTATGACCAAGTGACCTGAGAGACAATATAGCAAAGTGACCAAGAGATTGGCTTTGGGGTCAAATCAATCTGGGGTCAAATCCCAGCTCTACAACTTAAGAGGCGTGTACGTGACATTGAGCAAGTCACTTTCCTTCTCCAAATCTCAGCATCCTCATCTATAAAATTAAGAATAAAAGTAGCACCCGCCTAATAAGAATTTATGACAATCAAATGGACTAATACACATAAGGCACGTAGCATGGTGCCTGGCATACAGTAAGCACAAAAGAAATGTTAGCATAAGGTACTCAAAGTGCTTAACAGGCAACTGGCTGAGGGATTGACTCATTGGCCCTTGGAACTACACAGGCTGGATAGCAGGAGGGGTTTCAGCCAACTGGGCAAGGGAGCACACGTCTTGGGCTTTTGAGAAAGATGCCGCCAGTGTTTGGATGGCAGGTTGTAGCTGTGGTAATAGTGGCGGTGGCAGAGACTATGGTAGTGCTTGAGGTATAAAGTGGGGACTGACAATGTTCTAAACTTTATTTCCTTTGTGACAGGTTTTGAAGACACGGACAATCCCTAACCATGCTCAAAGAGGAATTTAGCCTGCTGAAACCTCACTTTAAGTAGGTGGTCCCTGCGCATTTCAACTATTGATCCAGAGCTTGTTTCTTATTATGCTGGGGTAAAGAGGAGAGGCATGATAAATTATTTTCTAGGTTCCCATAGAGCTTATCAAAATGTATAAGGTAGGGCATAAATACACCTGCTAATGTTTCTTACAAGAAAAAGCAGAGCAGCCCATGTGTCAATTAGCAAATTCTGATTGGGCCACGTTTTAATTTCTCTCTGCCCTCTATTTCATACAGCAAGGAGAGGGGGCCAAAGCTCACAATATATGACTGAAGGGTCCAAAGCAGAAGACCATTCCCAGATACTGCTTCTCTCTGCGTGGTCCCTCAGAAGGCATGGCAGTCTCCGCCTTGCAGGCCTCCTGGACCACATCCTACACACAGATGGCTAGCAGTCTAAGGGGCCTTCTTCAGGAAACCACGGCAGGCAGTCGACAGCGTTTTTTTAAAAGACAACTTGCTAACTTTATTTTAATCTTATTTTTCCCCTGTGGAATCTATTTTAGTAATTTTATACATATTTTTGAAGCAATCTCAAACTTACAGAAAAGTCTTACATACAGTAAATATAGTACAAGAGTTTTTTTCTTCCCTGAATCATTTAAAAGCAAATTGCCATACTGATGCCCCATTTCCATCAAATACTTTACTATTTCTTAGAAACAAGGGCATTCTCCTATATAACTGCAATGTGACCATCAAAATTAATATTGGAAATATGGGAAATTAATACTGATGCATAACTATAGTCTAATCCTCGGATCCCATCCAAGCTTCACTAATTGTCCCAATCATGTCCTTTATAGTAAAAGGATCCAGTTCACAACCGTGTGTTATATTTAGTTGCTATGTCTTTCTAGTCTCCTTCCTATACAGCCCCTCAATCTCTTTGACTTTCTAGATCTTGTCACTTTTGAATATTTCCAGCTAGTTATTATATTTATAGAATACCCTTCCTTTTGAGTTTGTCTGATGTTTCCTCATTATTAGATTCGAGCTGTACATATTTGGCAGCAATACCACACAAGTGATGCTGCGTTCTTCTCACAGCATCTTACCACGTGGTTCAAAAACAAGCAAATTTTAGGGCTACTCATCATGGTTAGCTTCTGAATCAGTTTCAGCACTGGTTGCAACAAACACCCAGCTGCACTTAACACTGGACTCCAAATGAACAAAGTGACCTTGACAGGTACTTGTGCCTCCGCACTAAAATCCACTGGAAATATGGCCTTAGCTTGCCTCTATAGCTTCACCTCCTATGCTACCTATTTTGTCTTTCCTCCAAATGCCCAGGAACACTTTCCTACCGCTGTGCCTTTGCCCATGTGGCTCCCTTTGCCCTTCATACCCTCTCCATTTCTACCCGTCTCTCAGGTCAAAGGTTGTCTTGTCCTTCAGGGCCCTCTTCAAATGCCATACTCTCCATGAGGTTGTCCCTAATCCCCTATTCCTAACTTGGAATTTCACCTTTCCTCTACTATACTTTTTTTAAAATTTTAATAATCATATTGTACCTTTATACTAAAATTAGATGATAAGATTGCAAGTTCCTTGCAGGCAGTAGCTTTGTGCTATTCATCTCTGTTGTGTCCTTAATCCTATTCCACCCCAACCCGTACCCATGGACTGACATTTAATATAAATGCTGTGTGTATAGTAATATTAGCTAATGTTATTGACTCTTAACTATGCACCAGGCACTGTTCTAAATTGTCTGCATAGATTGTCTTATTTAATGCTTGTATCAGCTCCGTGAATTACGGGGTTATTGTTGTCCCCATTTTATGGAAAGTAACTCAATAAGAATAGATAATAAATATCCGCTGATGGAAAGAATCATTTCATGAACTCAAAAAATATTTAACGAATAGTTATTACACTGCAATGTCTTGAGGACCCTCTAGCCCCTGATCTTGAAGGCACTGTTTCTAACTAGAGGGGGTAATATTCACATTGGGCAGGAAAACTATAGTTGGGTCATTGAAAAATGAAAGTCAGAGGCTAAGACAGTTCATTTGGAAATAGAGTAAAAAAGCAGGTGATGAGTAGAAACCAAAGCACCAAAAACTATGTGAGGTGGCAAGAAATGGAGACAAGCCCCTGAGACCCACACACAAGTCCCAAGCACAAGAGGCTACCTCAGCAAAGAGCCCAGTGTCAACGTGGAGAACAGAATCTCAGGAGTGGCACTCGTGAGGGCCACTTGGAACATAGAAACCACAATAATCTCACGCCCAGAGTTTACTCTTCTGTAACTCTGATCAACGGTCCGTCCGTATGTCCAGCCCTGTAAGGGTTAGCCTTCTCAGTACACTCAGGCCAGACAACCCAGGCAAGGGGTGGCTGAATCATGCAAACTCCAGGGGGAGTATTCGCCGGTAAGCCACCTTATCTGTGTGAGCCCCAATTTCCTCATCTATACATTGGTATTAATACTCACATTACCTGTTTCATGGTGACTGTAGTTGTTAACTTATGTTAGGTTGAAACATTACCAATATTTGTTGATTTTTTCACATATACAAACAGCAATTTCATATGGTTCAACCAAACAGGATGCAACTTGTGAGGTCTTATTTATCTCTGTCTTTCCAGTATCAAGTACTGTCCTGGCACAGAGGAAGCATCCAATAAACATTTTAACAGATTTACTGAGGTATAATTGACATACAGTGAACTGCCCATATTTCAGTTATACAATCTGATAGTTTTGATATTATACACCTGCAAAACGATCACCACAATCAAGATATAGTGAACATATCTCTCCCTCTCGAAAAGGAACATTTGTTGGAGAAATAAGAGAAAAAACATGACTGTCATACTGCTGTAGAGACTATAAAACACCAACAGCAAGAGATTATTACTAAAGCCCAATGGGTAGACTCTTATTCCTTACACTTATACCCAGGGTGTAGGGCCATGGGAGGGAGAGAAGGCCAAGGAACCCAGAGCCTTGACGGGTTGGGGGGTCACAAAGACAATGGTGCTCCTGATGGCAGAACCCACTGCCTATTTGGAGGAATTAATACACTGATGTGGTTCCAGGTCACATTCCCAGCTTTGGTACAAACTCTAATTTGTAACATTGGGTAGTTTTGTTTGCCTAATTCTTTTCAAAAATGGTTTATTGATCAGGAAAGCATTTTAAAGTTGATTGGGTGGCTTTAAATATCATTCTCATATGAGATTTCCTTTTTTACATTGTCGTTAGCAATAAACTTGGACAGAGATGGATGGTAAAGAGTGTTAGAGTGAAACTGAGCTGTAATTTTGAGTGAATTCACAGCCAAGATGGGGTGCTTTACTCATATTTATGACAGTATGCAGTATTGGAAACTTCCACAGGGCAATAGGGGCTGCCTAATTAGCCAGGGAGTTGGAGATTGTCCAGGCCTCATCTAAGTGGGACAAGCCTAATAGCTCACCTCTGCCTCAAGTAACTTAGAAAATTGGGGACAGTCCTGATTTCACCCTTTGAAATCACCCTTTGCTTTGTTTTGCCCAGGATAACTGAATCGAAGGCATAAATTTACCCAGCCAATCCACATGTGCATTTCACCCTGGCCCTGTCCAGACCAACCTGGCTTTCTGTGTACAGTCAAAACACCATGAGTCAAAAAAAAAACACCATGAGTCACATGAAGCTCAGGAATGTCTGTTTCTGTAGTAAGAGCAAGAACAACATGGACTATTTCAAACTCACGTGAGAAATTGACGCTCTCTGATGAGAATACCCAGCAGATGCCTACCTTTTCGTATTTTCTTGTGGTATCTGGACATTGTGCAGAATGTTGGAGACAGACTGCGTCTTTGGGATTACTCAACATTTTCAACTGTCTTTCTGTGGCAGAATCTGGAATACAAAGAAAAATTTACATGGAAGCTCAATATATACAACCTATGAAAACAAAGTAGACTTGATTGAAATTGAGGGTCAAGGTATCTACGTTCTCACTAACTTGAGGGTTCCAGAGGCACCTTTATGAACTCATAGGGTTCTATTGAGCAATATTCGAAACTTCTAGATTCTCTGAGCCTCATCTTTCTCCTTTGGGAATGGGAAGAATGCTACTGTCTACCTCCTAGGGGAGTTGTGAAGACAAAATGAGATAGTATACCGAAGCATTTGTAAAGTGTCTAATACATAGAAAACTCTCAATAAAAGGGAACCTCCTTCTCTTCCCATGCCCCTGAGCCTCTCCCTTTATGGATCAGAGAACCACGTCCTCGAGAATGAAGTGATTGCCCTCAGTCAGAGAGCAAGTTAGTACTGCTGCTAAAGCAACTTTCTCAATTTCCACTCCAGTATGCCTTTCAGTACACCACAGTTGTTACCCCTCACTCTACTGAAACTGTGATAGAATTAAAAAGGTGCCGGTTCCCCAATGCCTCTGAGAGGCTACCTGATTGAATCCTAAGAACAGAATAAAGAAGGTTGCCCTCCAAGCATCTCGTAAACAAGTAAAGAAGAAGCCTGGGTGTTTTTCAAGCACAGAGAATCACAGTTCTATTAGCTGTAAGTCTTCCTAAATCCCAGATTACTAAATTCATAGAGTCTAAGTGACAGTGATAGTCTCCCAGAAAGCTAATGCACCTCGATAGGAAGCAATTTAACAGAGGTGGTTCTTATAAAGTCACAAAAAGCATTCTGTACCACCTCTGCATTGTAGCAAAACCATTAATCAAGGCATTGATGTCAAGTAACTTCCAAACTGGCAGAAACCTGCATATGTGATCTGACTGCATTGGTCTCTGAACATGACTTTGGATGCATTTCTAAACTGATTAATCCTGGCCCATTAACATTTGATGAATTCAGGTAAACAAGAATCAGAGGAGCCCAAAATGCACCCTATTAATGTCATATTTTTAATCACTGTAGAAGTATATTTAAAGTAGCCCAAGAAGCTCTTCTGTAGTCCTTCTGTGCCTTCAGTCTTTTTTTTTCAAGAGAGAGTAATTAATATGTCATCATTATTTAACATGTGACATGTTTCCACTCTCCTCACACCGAAGTGGAATGTTACCTAGAATCAAATAAGATTTTAATTGTCACACTCAGGCTGATATTTGTAGTGTGGAGCTAGGCAGCTCGAAGGGAGGCTTTGGCTTTCCCTTCAGCCAAGCCTCCCTGCTACTGCATGATAAAGCCATCTTGTCCATAAATGGAGAGGTTTTGCATATTGGTTGGGAATTCCTTAGGCATGCCAGTAAATTGCACCAGTCCTGCCAATAAGCACAGATAATCTATCCTATTACTTTCCCGTGAGGCCAGGGCCAAATGTTTTCCATGTCTGTACAAAATGTATGTTGACCCTGATGGATGATAGATGATGTTCCTTTTTCATTTACAAACACAGAAACCCATGAAATCAGGTGGAATTGCAGTTAGAACTCAGATGATAGATGTGACTATATATGCAAAGAATTGGCTTTGTGGGCAGGATTCGTACACTGGAAGGTATCGGCTATGTTGCTAGAATAATGAATCCCAGATTTCTGGGGCCCATGGATTTACCATGGCGAATTATAATAGGAGGTGAAGGTCATTGTGACTTTGTTGATACCAGCTGTCTTGTAGGTCGTTATAATGAACTTCTGATTCTCACCTCTAATTAGACAATTATAAAAATTATACTAAAATTTTCTGTATAATCAATTGACAAGGCAATTACTTCTTGGATTTATAAAGGCTCAGAATCAGATGTGACTCTTCATTATTGAACAAAAATGGGTAAAAATAAATTGCTAAAATGAAACATAATTTGGAAATTTCATAAAACATAGAACATTAGACCTGAGAGGGACTTTCAAGGTAAAATAATATGTTTCAATCTGAAGTCCTGGGGTTCCTATAGGTTTTCTCAGCCAATAATGGGATATCTGGATTTATTTTCCATTGGAAACTCTAGCTTCTCAAAATAAAGCTGCACAGGTTAACGAGAGTATCAAGTGTCTCTGTGCTGGGCTGGACATTTATCAGCTTAATGTGGTTTAATGTGTGGTTACCTCACATTCATCAGAAGGTCTTATTGAAAGATCCCTGTATATATAATCACTTAAATATAAGAAAATAAATTATTCCTTAATAAAAAGCAGTCTGTGTAGTGGGTTTAATGTCTCAAATCATGGAGTCCATGGTATTATTGGGGGTGGGGACAGGGATTTTTTAAAAGAGTCTTTGGTTGTGAGAAAGTTGTAACTCACTGGACTTGTCAAAATCTCTTGTTTTAAAGATGATCAAACTGAGACACAAAACATTCCTGTCCCTTATTGGTCAGCCTGGATCACTTGAAAGTGCAAGGGTAATAGCTTATGTACTAATCAATAATGCCTGTCTCAGCACCTCCACTAATACATTCCTTTTCTCTGTACCTCAGCCCTTTATTTAATCACTCACTCTACTGAGAAAAGAAGTTTCAAATTTATGAGTCACATAAGTCTTTAGTCATTATTCTTAAATTCCCCAGTCCAATTTTACTCACTTTTCTTTGACTGTTATCTACACAGTTGGGTTGGTCTACCATCTTAACTGAATTGATTAGTTAATTCAGTTGAAATATCAGAAGGTATTTCATTCATCCGAATGGAGTCACACTAGATATAGCAAAGTATAAATAGATCAGAAATCCACTCTGTACTGGTAAAGTCTCAGAAACTCCTAGGCTGAAATTAGTAGGCAAGGAATATGGTATTTTACCACTAAGGCAGAAGAAAGGAAGAACATCAACTCCTTAGAGGCCTTCTTCTTTTGCTAGCCAGCAACATCGCTACTTTCCCACTCTGTCTTAGGCCAAATTTTCCAATAAACAGACCTTGAGACGAAAATTTGTGTGCAGGCATTTCCTTGGGTAGAACAGCACTATAAGGGAGTGGAGGAAGCAGGATTTGGCAGAGAGAGGGTCTACTGAGATGCAGTTGCAACAGAGACTTCAGCTGATCCTATGGGGAGTTCTAGAGCTGGGATGGGTCTTTTGAGTTGTCCTGAACCAACATAAGGGGTTATGGATTTGTACATCCACATTGCCAGGCATTAGATGTGGGCTGTTTCTGGGGAGTGAGAATCACCTTGGGTGAGACAAGTCTCTTTGGATGATGGTGATTCTCAGAGAGAAACTCAGCTTGGAGACAGCTAACACTCTGTAGTTAGGACGCCTCATTCTTGATGTGGGAATCTGAGGACACACCAAATATCTATTATACCTTCTTCCGCTTAACCTCCCCGTGTGCCCCCTCTGTAGACAATGTTCCCTATGCATCGTTCTCATAGAAAGAGGAACCTAGAAAGTAGACCTAGACTTTCTTCCTTTCCCCACAACTCACCCTTACAACTGGTAGAGCATTTCTGAGAGCTGGCTAGCTAGGGTTAATGTGAAGTTTACAGCTGGTGGACAGAGAAAAACAAATAGCCTCTTTGTGTGTTTGAAGTTCCTTTCATTATTTAAGGAGCTTTCTTTTGCTATTCAGTTATATAAAGATTAGAAGACAAAGTGGAGTCAACAAAAGAAATGAATCATTTGAATAGCATGATTGCCATTCTGCAGTGATCTGAAAAATCCAATAATTCCATTTAAATCAGATTCACTTTTGTCTAGAGAAAGAGACTTGACCTTTTCCAGTGGCCACCTAAGTAGAAGGTCAGATAGACTAAGAGAATGCCTCAAGCTTCTCTTGGTTTTCTTTTATTCTTTCAGCCTTCCTTTGTTCTCATCTATTCTGCATCTTTAACTTGTTTTTGCCCTGAAAATGTGTTTATCAGACCATGTCTACATGAAGATAAAGTATCTGAAAACAAAAGTTCCATTAGTTTAGTTAGTTGAAATGGTGCGCATTCCCTTTACCCTTGCGAGTGTTGGCTAGATTCAAATAGGCACGTGTGTAGGGGCACAGCCATTAAAGTTATGGGGAAAATTTGACATATATTTTATAAATGTCTTTACATAAGGTACTGCTTCTCAAGCTACAAGTTGTAGCTTATCAAGTGAAAGAAGCAAACTTGGATTGTAATATTCTCAACCTATCTTTCTGTGGTTTAGTATGTGGCGTCAAAGATCAATGGACCAAGCAGCCTGGTTCATGATAAGTTAGGAATTGTTCACTAAAATGTCATGGCCCCTTAAAAATCCAAATGGTATGTTAACTGTTTGGGAAGGAATGAATTTAAGAGAGCTACTATTTTAAGGATTAATTTCTTCTTAATTTGATTTATATTAAGAGTCCCGCCAGAAGAAAAAGCACACAATTTATAACTTCACATTCCTGGGTTCTAATTCTAGCAGGAACACATAACTAGCAGTTACATACGGCTTTAACTGAAGCACTTTGTGAATCCTAAGCTTATGCCATTGAGCCAGATTTCTCTACTAAAGAGAAGTGGCTTTTGTTGGAGGGGGAAGAAGAAATTATTAGAGCAGAAGATTCTTCTTTCTTCTGGTGAAATAAATCAATAATTTTATTTTTGAAACATCAAATACTTTTGCAAAGAAATGATCTGGGGATGAGCCCAAAAATTTTCTGGCTGTGGAAATGCTGACGCATCTCTAGGATCTGACTACATCAAAGAGTTGTCTTCAATACCTGTCAACACATCATGTTTCTGCATCTCAGTTTTCATATGTTGTAAGAAAACTATCAACATTTACTTCATTACATAGTACATTTCGGGGAGGAATGAAAAGAAAAAGTAAAACTTGGGCTTCCCCGGTGGCGCAGTGGTTCAGAGTCCGCCTGCCGATGCAGGGGACATGGGTTCGTGCCCCGGTCCGGGAGGATCCCACATGCCGCGGAGCGGCTGGGCCCGTGAGCCATGGCTGCTGAGCCTGCGCGTCCGGAGCCTGTGCTCCGCAACGGGAGAGGCCACAACAGTGAGAGGCCCACGTACCGCAAAAAAAAAAAAACCAAAACCAAAAACCAAAACAAAAGAAAAAGTAAAACTGCATTGTTGGAGGACACAGTAACCTCCTCCTTTGGTTTTAGCTGACATACCCATTCACACATTCCTTGAAATTCCTTCCACCTTTAGACTCCAGGACACTGTAGGTTAATTTCCTGCTTGTTCTCATTTGATGGTTCCTCTTTTTCACTCTTTAGTAAACCATGAATCTTCTAAGATTCAATCATCAGCCTCTGCTTGTTTCTAGAAACAGTTACTCCTTTCAGGGAGGTGGTCTAGCTAAGGCTATTGTTACAAATCCAATTGTGACCTCTCCCTTACAGTCCTGTGTTTTCATCTCAAGGTCTCCTATCTTCTTTGATTACTCAAGTTCTGTGACATTTTCTTTTCATGAATGTCCATGGTACGTACTGTCTAGCTCTATATTTTTCTCTCATTTATTCAACAGTTTTCTCATATGCAACATGGGGGTAGGATAACTATAGCACCTATTCATAGAGTTAAATGATCAAAAGTTTTTGCTATAAAAATTACTAAAAGCTCTGGCTCCCAGAGTACCCGATGCAGAGTTCCACATAAGGTGAATACTCACAGATAGTGTCCTTGAAGTAGACATATACACATTATGATGTTAAAGTCCTAACTTTATTCTTCAGAATATTAACCAGTCCTCAGAGCCTTATCGTTCCTTACTTCACATGTCATGCTCCATCTATACATCACTTCTTTCAGTCCCTTCATCTAGCAAGCCTTTCTCCCACGTTTCCTCACTCTCTTAATCTGCTTTGTACATGTCATTCTCCCTACTGAGCACACACTCTGTTGTGCCTCACTTCTCACCTTCCTTAGGTCTTAACTTAGATATTGCTTCCTCTAAGAAGTCTTTTATTATCCACCAAGTCCCTTCTAGGCACTCCATAGGACCCATCACTGTATAATGTATTATAATCGTCTATTTAGCTGTTTCTATTTCCCATTAAATCATAAGTTCTCTGGGGTCAGATACTTTTTCTGTCTTATTTAGTATTATAATCCCACTGTCTGGCCCAGTATCTGATACACACACACACATTAATGAATGAATGTTGTCTTTGTAATATCTTGCTATCACAAGCATACATACACAGTTTTGCCTTGTAAACTATCATTGAAATTCATTTAAACCTGATTCTGCTATAGGAAAATTTGACATAGAAGCATATACCAACCTACACCTACCCAGGAAGGGCATTTACTCATCCAAGGTGGATACAGAAATGAACTCTACGGTCTTTACAGCCTTTTATAGCCCTGATTAGCTGTAGCCATTACCAACCTCTGCCTATCTCACTCTGCCAAGCTGCCTGAGTTTCACCAGTTCAAGGCAGTGCCAATCTCAAACCACAAGATCATCCTCAGAGACAACTATCAAAAGTGAGAAAGAGAGGACACAGAGGAGTCAAGCTAGATCCTTTCATTTGTCATAGGATTTTCTGCAGCTAGGCTTGGCCAGTAGCTTGGTACTTCATAGAGCCTTGTACTCCCTGATATCTTGTTGGAACATGAGTTAAATAATGACTAAGAGAAAGTGCCAGCTACTGAATCACCAAAAGGTACAATTATCACCAAACCTGGTGTTTTGGGAGAAACATCCAATTGCACCTGATTCTATTGTACATGCTCTCCATTTTTTTTTTCCTACAAAGGTAACAATAAATTTGCTGTCCTTCCTGGAGCTGACCTATCTTGACCTATCTCTTGACATCTTGGAGCCAGAAAGCCTGACTATGAAACATTTTGGAAAATTGAAGATTAGTAACCAACACATTTTCAACTTCTGGAGCTTAGGGGGTTTAATAAAATCAGAAATTACTAGGAAAAGAAGTCAAGAGCAATTCTGTTAAAATTTGTTCGGGAGTTTTGATATGAAGGAATAAGTGTGTCATGCAGCAGATGAGCCTCTAGGATGAATTTGATTAATTCTCTATAACAGCAAAGTTGTATAATCAGATGGTGTTGCTTGAGGGCTTCTTTTGCTTTGGAGTTGAATAATCTAAATTGTGTAACCTCTAGTGGATTTCTATTCTGCCGCATATCAAAGATCACCCCTGAAGATGTAAAAAGAAGATTTTCTGTTGGGTTGCAGGGTAAAAAGTGAGGATGAGTATACTTTATTGGATTCAGCTCCCTGGTGACAGGAATATGCCAGAATCAGTGACATTTCAAGTATGGTGACCACAAAAATGAGAGGAAAGGAGCTCTGTCAAATTACAAGGATTTTGGTTCTAATCCTAGCTCAACTACTAGCTTGCTGTGTGACCTTGGGCAAGTCATTTGCTCCCTTTGGGCCTCAGTTTCTGCTTCTGTTCTGTGAGACAGTAGACATCCTCCTTGATGATCTTTAGGTTCTTTCTACCACATGAAGCCCAATAACTCGATTAGTTACATATCTCAGGTGATAGCATTTACAGCCCAGATTAACCAGATGGTCATCTGGATTCTGCACTTAGCTTTGCGTTTGGCTGCTTTACACCAAATATCTTGATGGATGGTTTTTTCCCCATTTTTCATCCACATGTTTAAGTACTAGGTAAGTGTTGGATTTGTGGATCTAAGCCACATTGGCTAATATCAGTTGAATGAAGGGCGAACTATTTGCTTACAAAATATTTCTTAGAGCAATTTGGACAATTTATTTATATGGGAATCTGATCAACATTTGATATTTGGCAGCAAACTGGCACTGATAAGTGCCTGTTTATACTTACATTCTGTCACTCTTCAAACTATGGTATAACTAAATTAACTTTTATTATTTATAACAGTATCATCCTGACTGGGACTGTATTAGACCCCAAAGAGAAGAGATTTTTAAAAGAGGTTGTTTTTTCCTGAAAATCCTTTTATTATTTTCTTTTCTTCAGCTGGGTGTGAGTTAGGCTCTCTCTGGGAAGCAGATACTGAAACAGAGTTAGGAATGCAAAGGTTTATTGGAGGTAATGCCTGTGAAAGGAAAAAGGAGGGGTAGGCAGAAGTGGGTAGGGAAAAATTTCAGACTGTGATGCTGATGTGATCCTTGTGAAAAGAAAACGGACAGGAAGTAGGATTAGGTAGAGTCTCAGACTGAGGTTCAGATCTCACAAAGCTGCATCCAACCCAGTGCAGAACTCTCAAGCAAAAATTTCCCATTACAGGAATCTCACAATGAGGAGAGATGTCCAAGCCCTAATACCCTTACTATACTCAGTCATTGACAGAGAGATGCCCATGAGGAGCACGGCTGAGGCAGAACCTAAATGTGCTAACAGGTGGAGGCTGTCAGATAAATGCATTCCTTACAGCTGAATGGCAAATTCTTTCTTGAAGAGAGATCCAAGCAGCATATCTCCATAACTTCCAGAAATGCCATTTTTCATTATATTCCAATTTGAGCCTACAATAACCTGTTATTGCTTACCAAGTTAAGTCTAAACTCCCGTCTCATTTCAAATAGAATATAATACTTAGGGATACGTTTTACAAAAGAATTGCAAAACATATCCTGAAAACTACAAAATATTATTGAAAGAAATTAAACTTAAATAAATGAAAACCTATCCCATGTTCATAGGAGAGTTAGTATTGTTAAGTTTGCAATACTCTGCAAATTGATCTATATATTCAGTACAATATCTGTCAAAATTCCAAGTGTCTTTTTCTTTTTTTTTTTTTGCAGAAATGGACGAGCTGGTCCTAAAATTCCTGTGAAAATACAAGGGGTGCTGATAAAACAATCTTGAAAAAGTAAGAATAAAGTTGAAGGATTCATACTTCCTGATTTCAAAATTACTACAAAGCTACAATAATCAAAACAGTCTGATTCTGACATAAGAATAGACATGTACATCAACTGAATAGAACTTAAGAGTCCAGAAATAAACCCATTCATCTATGGTCAATTGATTATTGACAAGGATACCAAGGCTATTTAATGGTGGAAAGAATAGTCTTTTCAACAATGATGCTGGGACAACTGGATATCCCCTATACAAAAGAATGAACTTGGACCCCTACCTTATACCATATACAAAGTGAACCCAAAATGGATCAAAGACCTAAATGTAAGAGCTAAAATTATAAAACTCTTAGAAGGAAACATATGGGTTAATCTTTTGACCTCAAATGCGGCAACAGTTTCTTAGATACAACACCAAGATGACAAGTGACAAAAGAAAAATTGGGCAAACCGGACTTCGTCAAAAATTTTTCTTTAAAGTGCTTCAAAGGATACTATCAGGAAAGTAAAAAATCAACCCACAGAGCGGGAGAAAATATTTGCAATACATTTGACAAAGATCTAGTATCCAGAATACATAAAGAACTCTTATGACTCAACAATAAAAAGACAAACAACCCTATGAAAGTATGCAAATGATTTGAATAGTTTTTCAAAAGAAGATATACAAATGGCCAATAAGCACATCAAGAGGTGCTCAACATTATTAGTCATCACGTAAATGCAAATCACAACTATAAGGAGATACCATTTCACATCCACTAGGATGGCTATAAAAATAATTTTTTAAAAATAACAAGTGTTAGTGAAGATGTGGAGAAATTAAAACCCTCATACATTGCTGGTAGGAATGTTAAATGGTGGAGCCACTGTGCATAATAGTTTGGCAGTTCCTCAAAGGTCCAACATACAGTTACCATGACTCAGCAATCCCACTCCCAGTATCATATCCAAGAGAGCTATAGACATGTGTTCACACAAGAACTTCTACATGAGTGTTTATAACAATCTTATTCTTAATAGCCCCCAAATGGAAACAAGCCAAATGTTTATTAAATGATGAATGGATAAACAAAATGTGCTATATCCATACAATGGAATATTATTTCGTCATAAAAGGAATGTTTTAATACATGCTACAACATGGAAAAACCTCGAAAACATTACACTAAGTGAAAGAAGTCAGACATATTATACGATTCCATTGTATGAAATGTCCAGAACAGGCAAATCCACAGACATACCAAATAGCAGTAGCCAGGGGATGGGGTGAGAGGGGAATTGAAAATGACTTCTCTGGGTACTGGAGTGATGAAAATATTCTAAAATTAAGGAATATACTCTTCATGCACCCAGAATAATGCTGCTTTCCTGCCAGGCATTTCCCTGATGCCTGCTGTGGCCTCCTATCCCCTGTTCTCATTTATTCAAGAGATGGAGGTTTCAAATATTCCAGCACTTAGGTTTTGAAATAAGGTTTTGTGTCATTTCATTCCAGGTTAGAGATGGTAACAGAAAGCTGAGAAGGAAGCTGGATAAGATGGAGTCAATCTTAAGGAAAAAACAGCACTAGGCATTCTCTAATTGAGAACACTACCTTGTCACTGGGGGACAAATGTGAAAACGATTAAGATGATTAAAATAAGAACATTATAGGTTGAGTTTACAGCACAACCTCCAAAGTGTTAAAATTGATAATTTTTTTTAAAAAAGTACAGTGATAATTTGGTGCTTAACATACCCTATACATGTTTTCCCACTTAAGAGGCACAACAGGCCTTGTCCTCTGATTTCAGCTTCCCTGCTTGCTACCTGCTTGACCAGTAACTGGAACTGAGTGATCACTATTGCCTTCTCTCTCAACTGGGAACATTTTTCCATTTAACTTCCAGGAAGTGCCCATTCTCCTGGATTTCCTCTTATCCCACTGGCCATTCCTTTTTAGTTTCCTTTTCTGCTTATCTTCCTGTGTTCATCATCTAAATATTGAGGGCTTCAGGGCTTGGCACTAGTCCTCTTCTTCTCTATCAGACACATTCTCCTTAGCTGAGCTCATCAACTATATGGCTTTGATACTGTCTAATGACTCCCATAGGTTGTATCTTTAAACTTGACCTGTGCGCCTAGTTCCAGTCTTGTATATCCAATTGCCTCTTTGCATGTCTGATAGGCAGATAAAACTTTATGCCCAGGACAAAACTTATGATTTTTATCCTACCCCAAATCCTGCTTCTCTCCTAATCTCTCCCAACTCAGTGAAAAACATCACCACCTACCCAGTGGATCAAGTTAAAAACCCTCTGTGATCTGACCACTGTTTACCTCTCTGACTTAAGCCAGCGTCACTTTTACCTTGCTCATTATACAACAGTCACACTGGATATTTTGTTCCTAGAAAACACCAGATTCATCCCTGATTTAGGACTCTTGAGTCTGCCGTTCCCTTTGCCTGGAAGACTCTTCCCCTTTCATGGGTCTGTTTCTGTAAGTAAAGTTCTATGGGAACACAGCCATGCCTGTTCGTTTACTACTGACTACGGCTGCTTTGTGCTACAATGACAGAGTTGAGTAGTTGAAACAGCTATCATGTATGACCCACAAGCCCTATAAACAAAAGTTTGCCAAACCCAGCTGGGTCTTTGCATGGCTGTCTCCTTGTTTAGGTTTTGGTGCTAATGTCACCCCCTCAGAGAGACATGTCCCCTCTCCCACCCCAGTCACTCTTTCACATTATCCTCTTAATTTCTTCACAGAACTGCTCTGAATTATCTTACTTGTTTGATTGGTTATTACCTGTTAACCCCACTAGAAAGTAAGTTTCCCTGTCACATTCCCTGGCAGGTCCCTAGGTCCTAGCACCGTATCTGGAACACCACAGGTCCTCAATAAATATATGTTGGATAAATTAATGCATGAATGTATGTGAGTCATCAAGTTTACAAAACAATGGTTCAAGTTAGCACTCCATGTATATATAGGCATAGAATTTCCTTAGATCTAGCTTATGAGTAAATATATGCTCAGGAAAAGAAAAATTTCTTAAAATAAAGGTACATGAACATTAAAAGATGGATGAAGAATCACTGTGTGGTAAAACCCAACTTCATATAATTAATTAATTGGATTTTATCAGAGCAAATATTTTAAGATTTTTTTGGAGCAATGGTAAAAAGAGCCAAGTAGAAAGTTTCCAAAACTGCTTAGCTACTCCTCCCATATGTCTGGAAAAAGATGTTAATATTACCTTGTTGAATTCATTTTAATTAGCAGATGGAAGGAAATGGGAGGGGTAAATGTGGGTGTTGAAAAATGACCCTTTTAACAGATTCCCAAACTTGGCTTCATTTATGTCATCTCTGCACTTTTTTGGCAATTATTTTTGCTGCTGTCTTTCTTTCAAGTGATATACATTATTGAGCACCCTCCCACCCCCCTTCCCCAAAGCCCCCATTTTCCTGCAATGTTGCTACAGCTTCACAACTTGTCTTTGAGCTCCCTCTGCTGGCCCCAAGAAGGCTGCAGAGTTGGTCTCTTCTAACGTCTATAACCTAAACTAAAGTACACAAGATGAAAATAACCATACTAAAAGGGCAAGCTTTTCTCCTCTTCAGTTAGATAAAATTAAATGGTGTCTTGATTCACACATTTTGATGAACTCAGCAATTGTGGCATTTATCAGGCACAGCCTGAATGACTAATTCAGTCAAAATCCATGTCAACAAAGCTTCTTTCATATACTCCTGGAGCAATGTGGTTTAACTTTACTCTTTATTCCTAAATATTGGATCTGTGCAAAAGTCCACGTAGCCTGTGAAGATTCTCTTGACTTCTGGTTTGGACATAATGAGATGTGTACACTTGCGCTTCCAAATCAACAAAACCATATGTGATACATATGTCAGTGCATCTACCCCTTTCACCTGCTTTTCTCTTAGACTCCTTTAAAAGTGAGTTTGAGGGTATCAATAATTACCATGTTCAAGATGACTAATGGCATGATTTTTTTCTAATAAATGGATGTTCACTAGATAACGCTGATCAAGGACTGATTTTCCATATAAAGTTAGATAGCACTGATCTGAAGGAGAGGATGAGAGTTACAAGTTCCCCCACATATAACTTTAACAGCCACAGGAACACTCCTGTTTGTCCTGAACTGCAACTGATCTAGCTGTATGACCTTGAGAAAGGAGGTTAACTTTTGTGGATTTGTTTCATTAAGTATAAAATGAAGAAATTGTCTGAGGCTATCTCTAATAATTTGATGATGTGGTGTTAATTGATATATTCTCTGCAGAAAGGCTTTCCCAATGAAAGTTGTGTAGTAAAGATTCATCTGAAAATTTAAACTTCATTTTACATTTTACAACTTG
The DNA here is from genome assembly GCF_964270905.1 of Leucopleurus acutus. Classification (NCBI taxonomy): domain Eukaryota; kingdom Metazoa; phylum Chordata; class Mammalia; order Artiodactyla; family Delphinidae; genus Leucopleurus; species Leucopleurus acutus. The sequence continues at coordinate 118,491,361 of NC_139148.1, read as the reverse complement.
GATGTTTTATGTTTTGACATTTGAAACAAATTTTCAAACAATGGCTTTTATGGAAAACTACACATCATAAGCAGTATGCACTCTAGTTATTTGATTGGTTTATGAACAGTCTCCCGGAGGTTGAAAATAGCTAAGATGTTGTAGAACCAAAGTGGACATGAAAGAGTAAAAGGGGCAAAATAGGAAAAGATCTGAAAAGGAATCTTTTCTTCTTCTTGTCTGTGAGTGGAAGCAGCTGGCTATTGGAAACCTTCCCTAAAGTTACCCATTCGGCAGGATGATATATTACTAATAAGACTAAAAAGTGTCTTCCTAGGAAGCAGCCAACCTTAAATGCAATCAGTGTAAAATAAGTTATCAACTTGAAAGTGATAAGAGGTTCTACAAATCTATTAAAATGGGAAGGATGATGTAATGGCAAGTACCAGTTGTAGAACAATCATGTCAGAGTCCAGAAAAAGGATAATTGGAGGGTGCCCTTGTCAGTGTCACCAGCTATGTCCAGGAAGATAGTGCCTTGACCACTTAACACCTGGTTTGGGGCACTTGGAGTGGAGCAAACACTCATTTGTCAGGAAGAGCTTATGACCTTCCTGCATCCTCCCCCAACCAGGAAAATATCCACACAAATCTTCCTTTAGATCTTGTGATCTTCTGGAAGGAGACTGGGCTTATTTGGCTAACAGGGACTTTTCAGATTCCTTGTAACTTTTATTTATCATTCTAAATTAATAGATTTAAGGTATGATTTATCAAAAAGGCTAATGAGAGTTTAGGTAACATGAGCTGGGTAATTTCTTCATGAGACTATCATCACCATCATTCCAGAAAAATAAGGCTCGAAGGTGAACGATCAGACCCTGGTGACCTTTCACAAAAGGGGTAGCATCCCTTAATATCTACCCAATTCCCAATTCCCAACTCCCTCACTCTCAAAGACTCCTATATATCATCAATATTGAGTGTGTAAGACCACGACCTGGATTTGTAATTAACAAGAAATATTCCATCTCTTACATCTCAAATGTTAATACCAGTCTTAGAGTTACCTGTTATATATTCTCACCCCGTTTACTACTGCTCTTCACACTTACTAAAAGGCTCTGTTCCCTTGATTCCTTTATTTGCTTCCGGTTTAGCAGCCCCTCGGAGTCTCACTTTCTTCCCAATGCTGCCTGGAACCCATGGTCAATACCATGAATTCCTGTTTCATCAGCCCTCTCAACTCCCTCTCACTCCTGTTTTAGTTTCCTTTTGTGTTTAGTTAATATTCAAAGAAAGCTTTTAAGTATCATGCAATTTACATTGATTCTTCTATCTAATTTTACCAACCCTATGAGGTAGTTACTTTTATTGCCTCCATTTTAAAGATGAGGAACTTAAGTTTTTGAGAGGATAAGTAGGTTGCCCAAGCCCACACACTTAGTAAGTAGCAGAACCAGGACTCAAAGCCATGTCTGTGACTAAAACCTTCACTCTTAACCACAACACAATACTCCCCGATGCTGTTGTACCTGCCCTACACCATCTTCCTTCCTCATTTTTAGAACCAGAGGGCTGGTAAAGAAAATCTCAGAAAATTGTGCAAACGAGTGCCTCTACAGATCCCTGATTTTTCACCGCAGTTGAATCCTGCATAGCACATATCAATCCCTTTACCTATTATTAATTTTTTCCAATTTCTCACAGTAACTATTCCAATTCTTTGCCTCTCAAGTTTTCTACCCAATTCCCAACTCCCTCACACTCAAAGACTCGTATATCATCAATACTGAGTCCACTGGGATGAAATCCTTCATCTTCCCCATTGTCCACATACAGATTTTTCTCTGTACCCATCCATTCTTCATCCCTACTGTATGAGCAGGAGTGTCTCTCTTCTACTGAAGGTCTGCCTCTTGTGCCACCTGTTGTTTCTTCCTCAGACTTGCTCCTTCATATGTTATCTCTCAGTACTTGATTTTTTAAATTTCTTTCTCTCTATTATCCACTCACCCTCAGCATATAAATATGTTTAAATGCCTTCTAATCCTAAAGAAAAGTCACTCAATTTGAGCTGTAGCCAGTCCCAGTGCCCAAGTTACTGGTTCCCTACTTAGCAAATCTTTTTTAAAGAATAACCTATTTTCAATATTTATTTCTATATTTCTCATTCCTTCCTGAAATTAAGCCTCTGACACTCCACTTAACCTTTTTCCATTTCCCTTCATACTGTCATACTTAAGGAGACTATCTTTATTTTGCCTGGCCAATGCTAGGTCATTTGGTCTCTATCTCTTTTAAAAATTATTATTTCTCTACACTCATACACTGTTGTGGGAATGTAAATTGGTGCAGCCACTGTGGAAAAAGTATGGAGGTTTCACAAATAACTAAAAATAGAACTACCATATGACCCAGCAATTCCAATCCTGGGTATATATCTGAAAAAACCAAAAACACTAATTCAAAAAGATACATGCACCCAATGTTCATAGCAGCATTATTTTATTTATTTATTCAAAATTTTTTTGAGACTTAATTTTTTGTCAAATTGTTCCAAGCAGTTTCTCTTGTTTTATGCCATTTTGTTTGAAGCACTATTTTTTTTACCATCCCCCACTGCTTTTCCCCCTTGGTGTCCATGTTTGTTCTCTACATCTGTGTCTCTATTTCTGCCCTGCAAACCAGTTCATCTGTACAATTTTTCGAGGTTCCACATACATGCATTAACATACGATATTTGTTTTTCTCTTTCTGACTTACTTCACTCTGTACGACAGACTGCAGGTCCATCCACGTCTCTACAAATGACCCAAATTTTTTCCTTTTTATACCTCAGTAATATTCCATTATATATATGTACCACATCTTCTTTAACCATTCATCTGTCGATGGGCATCTAGGTTGCTTCCATGACCTGGCTATTGTATATAGTGCTGCAATGAACATCGTGGTACATGACTCTTTTTGAGTTATGGTTTTCTCTCGGTATATGCCCAGGAGTGGGACTGCTGGGTCATACTGTAATTCTATTTTTAGTTTTTTAAGGAACCTCCATACTGTTCTCCATAGTGGCTGTATCAATTTACATTCCCACCAACAGTGCAAGAGGGTTCCCTTTTCTGCACACCCTCTCCAGCATTTGTTGTTTGTAGATTTTCTGATGATGCCCGTTCTAACTGGTGTGAGGTGATACCGCATTGTAGTTTTGATTTGCATTTCTCTAATACTTAGTAATGCTGAGCAGCTTTTCATGTACCTCTTGGCCAACTGTATGTCTTTTTTGGAGAGATGTCTATTTAGGTCTTCTGCACATTTTTGGATTGGGTTGTTTGTTTTTTTAATATTGAGCTGCATGAGCTGTTAATATATTTTGGAGATTAATCCTTTGTGGATTCGTTTGTAAATATTTTCTCCCATTCTGAGGGTTGGCTTTTCATCTTGTTTATACTTTATTTTTGCTCTGCAAAAGCTTTTATGTTTCATTAGGTCCCATTTGTTTATTTTTGTTTTTATTTCCATTACTCTAGGAGCTGGATAAAAAAAGATCTTGCTGTGATTTATGTCATAGAGTGTTCTGCCTATGTTTTCCTCTAAGAATTTGATAGTGTCTGGCCTTACATTTAGGTCTTTAATCCATTTTGAGTTTATTTTTGTGTATGGTGTTAGGGAGTGTTCTAATTTCATTCTTTTACATGTAGCTGTCCAGTTTTCCCAGCACCACTTATTGAAGAGACTGCCTTTTCTCCACTGTATACCCTTGCCTCCTTTTTCCATAGATTAGTTGACCATAGGTGCGTGGGATTATCTCTGGGCTTTCTATCCTGTTCCATTGATAAACAGCTCTGTTTTTGTGCCAGTACCATATTGTCTTGATTACTGTAGCTTTGTAGTATAGTCTGAAGTCAGGGAGTCTGATTGCTCCAGCTCTGTTATTCTTTCTCAAGATTGCTTTGGATCTTCGAGGTCTTTTGTGTTTCCATACAAATTTTAAGATTTTTTGTTCTAGTTTTGTAAAAAATGCCACTGGTAATTTGACAGGGATTACATTGAATCTATAGAGTGCTTTGGGTAGTATAGTCATTTTCACAATGTTGATTCTTCCAATCCAAGAACATGGTATATCTCTCCATCTGTTTGTGTCACCTTTGATTTCTTTCATCAGTGTTTTATAGTTTCCTGAGTACAGGTCTTTTACCTCCTTAGGTAGGTTTATTCCTAGGTATTTTATTCTTTTTGTTGCAATGGTGAAAGGGATTGTTTCCTTAATTTCTCTTTCTGATTTTTGTTGTTAGTGTATAGGAATGCAAGACATTTCTGTGCATTAATTTTGTCTCCTGCAACTTTACCAAATTCATAGATTAGCTCTAGTAGTTTTCTGGTGGCATCTTTAGGATTATCTATGTATAGTGTCAACCTATCTGCAAACAGTGACAGTCTTACTTCTTCTTTTCTAATTTGTATCCCTTTTATTTCTTTTTCTTCTCTGATTGCCTTAGCTAGGACTTCCAAAACTATGTTGAATAATAGTGGTGAGAGTGGACATCCTTGTCTTGTTTCTGATCTTAGTGGAAAGGCTTTCAGTTTTTCACCATTGAGAATGGTGTTTGCTGTGGGTTTGTCATATATGGCCTTTATTATGTTGAGGTAGGTTCCCTCTCTCCTCACTTTCTGGAGAGTTTTTATCATAAATGGGTGTTGAATTTTGTCAAAAGCTTTTCTGCATCTATTGAGATGAGCATATAGCTTTTATTCTTCCATTTGTTAATATGGTGTATCACATTGAATGATTTGCATATATTGAAGAATCCTTGCATCCCTGGGATAAATCCCACTTGATCATGGGGTATGATCCTTTTAATGTGTTGTTGGATTCTGTTTGCTAGTATTTTGTTGAGGATTTTTGCATCTATATTCATGAGTGATATTGGTCTGTAATTTTTTTTTGTAGTATCTCTGTCTGGTATTGGTATCAGGGTGATGGTGGCCTTGTAGAATGAGTTTGGGAGTTTTCCTTCCTCTGCAATTTTTTGGAAGAGTTTGAGAAGGATGGGTGTTAGCTCTTCTCTAAATGTTTGATAGAATTCACCTGTGAAGCCATCTGGTCCTGGACTTTTGTTTGTTGGAAGATTTTTAATCACATTTTCAATTTCATTACTTGTGATTGGTCTGTTCATACTTTCTACTTCTTCCTGGTTTTAAGTCTTGGTAGGTTATACCTTTCTAAGAATTCATCCATTTCTGCCAGGTTGTCCATTTCATTGGCATAGAGTTGCTTGTAGTAGTCTCTTATGATGCGTTGTGTTTCTGTCATGTCTGTTGTAACTTCTCCTTTTTCATTTCTAATTTTATTGATTTGAATCCTCTTCCTCTCTGATGAGTCTGGCTAAATGTTTATAAGTTTTGTTTATCTTCTCAAAGAACCAGCTTTTAGTTTTATTGATCTTTGCTGTTGTTTTCTTTGTTTCTATTTCATTTACTTATGCTCTGATCTTTACGATTTCTTTCCTTCCACTTACTTTGGGTTTTGTTTGTTCATCTTTCTCTAGTTCCTCTAGGTGTAAGGTTAGATTGTTTATTTGAGATTTTTCTTGTTTCTTGAGGTAGGATTGTATTGCTATAAACTTCCCTCTTAGAACTGCTTTTGCTACATCCCATAGGTTTTGGATCGTCGTGTTTTCACTGTCATTTGTCTCTAGGTGTATTTTGATTTCCTCTTTGATTTCTTCAGTGATCTCTTGGTTATTTAGTAATGTACTGTTTAGCCTCCATGTCTTTGTGTCTTTTACGTTTCTTTCCTCTGTAACTGATTTCTAATCTCATAGCATTGTGGTCAGAAAAGATGCCTGAAATGATTTCAATTTTCTTAAATTTACTGAGGCTTGATTTGTGATACAAGATGTGATCTATCCTGGAGAATGTTCCCTGTGCACTTGAGAAGAAAATGTAATCTGCTGTTTTGGGATGGAATGTCCTATAAATATCATTTAAATCTATCTGGTCTATTCTGTCATTTAAAGCTTGTGTTTCCTTATTTATTTTCATTTTGGATGATATGTCCATTGGTGAAAGTGGGGTGTTAAAGTCCCCTGCTATGATAGTGTTACTGTCGATTTCCCCTTTTATGGCTGTTAGCATTTGCCTCATGCATTGAGGTGCTCCTAGGTTGGGTGCATATGTATTTATAATTGTTACATCTTCTTCTTGGATTTATCCTTTGATCATTATGTAGTGTCCTTCCTTGTCTCTTTTAACATTCTTTATTTTAAAATCTATTTTATCTGGTATGAGTATTGCTACTCCAGCTTTCTTTTGATTTCCATTTGCATGGAATATCTTTTTCCATCCCCTCACTTACAATCTGTATGTGTCCCTAGGTCTGAAGTGCATCTCTTGTAGACAGCATATATACGGGTCTTGTTTTTGTATCCATTCAGTGAGCCTATGTCTTTTGTTTGGAGCATTTAATCCATTCACATTTAAGGTAATTATCGATATGTATGTTCCTATTACCATTTTCTCAATTTTTATGGATTTGTTTTTGTAGGTCCTTTTCTTCTGTTGTGTTTCCCGCTTAGAGAAGTTCCTTTAGCAGTTGTTGTAGAGCTGGTTTGGTGGTGCTGGATTCTCTTAGCTTTTGCATGTCTGTAAAGCTTTTGATTTCTCTGTCAAATCTGAATGAAATCCTTGCCAGGTAGAGTGTCTTGGCTGTAGGTTCTTCCCTTTCATCGCTTTAAATATATCGTGCCACTCCCTTCTGCCTTCTAGAGTTTCTGCTGAGAAATCAGCTGTTAACCTTATGGGAGTTCCCTTTTACGTTATTTGTCGTTTTTCCCTTGTTGCTTTTAATAATTTTTCTTTGTCTTCAATTTTTGTCAATTTGATTACTATGTGTCTTGGCATGTTTCTCCTTGGATTTATCCTGCCCTGGACTCTCTGCTCTTCCTGGAGTTGGGTGGCTATTTCCTTTCCCATGTTAGGGAAGTTTTCGACTGTAATCTCTTCAAATATTTTCTCAGGTCCTTTCTCTCTCTGTTCTCCTTTTGGGACCCCTATAATGCGAATGTTGCTGCGTTTAATGTTGTCCTACAGGTCTCTTAGGCTGTCTTCATTTCTTTTCATTCTTTTTTCTTTATTCTGTTCTGCAGCACTGAATTCCACCGTTCTGTCTTCCAGGTCACTTATCCATTCTTCTGTCTCAGTTATTCTGCTATTGATTCCTTCTAGTGTAGTTTTCATTTCAGTTATTGTTTTGTTCATCTCTGTTTGTTTGTTCTTTAATTCTTCTACGTCTTTGTTAAACATTTCTTGCATCTTCTTGATCTTTGCCTCCATTCTTTTTCCGAGATCCTGGATCATCTTCACTATCATTATTCTGAATTCTTTTTCTGGAAGGTTGCCTATCTCCACTTCATTTAGCTGTTTTTCTGGGGTTTTATCTTGTTCCTCCATCTGGTATATAGCCCTCTGCCTTTTCATCTTGTCTATCTTTCTGTGAATGTGGTTTTCATTCCACAGGCTGCAGGATTGTAGTTCTTCTTCTATTTATTTAAATTAAACAAATTTTTTTCTTTTCCATTACAGTTTCTTACAGGATATTGAATATTGTTCCCTGTGCTACACAGTAGGTCCTTGTTGTTTATCCATTCTGTATATAATAGTTTGCATCTACTAATCCCAAACTCCCAATCCATCCCTCCCCTATCGCCTCCTTGGCAAGCACAAGTCTGTTCTCTATGTCTGTGAGGCTGATTCTGTTTTGTAAATAAATTCACTTGTATAATTTTTTAAGGTTCCACATATAAGTGATATCATATGATATTTATCTTTGTCTGACTTCACTTAATATAATAATCTCGACATTCATCCATATTGCTGCAAATAGCATTATTTCATTCTTTTTACGGCTGAGTAATATTCCATTGTATATATATACACATATATATACACACACACATATATATATATGTATATAGCTATCTTATCTTATTTATCCATTCATCTGTCGATGAACACTTAGGTTGCATAGCAGCATTATTTACAACTGCCAAGATATGGAAATAACCCAAGTGCCCATTTGCAGCAACATGGATGTACTTGGAGGGTATTATGCTGAGTGAAATAAGTCAGAGAAAGACAAAGACTGTATGATATCACATATATGGAATCTAAAAAATACAACAAAGTAGTGAGTATAACAACACAGAAACAGACTCACAGATATAGAGAACAAGCTAGTGCTTATCAACGGGGAGGGGGAAGGCGGAGGGGCAATATAGGGGTAGGGGAGTAAGAAAAATAATACATTTTATTATGTATAAAATAAGCTACAAGGATATATTGTACGACACAAAGAATATAGCCAATATTCTATAATAACTATAAATGGAGTATAGCCTTTAAAAATTGTGAATCACTATATTGTACATCTGTAGCTTATGTAATATTGTACATCAACTCTACTTCAGTAAGAAAAAGAAAAGCTTAAAAACACTCTTTTTATTTCCCTTAGTTTACATGACACCAGATCTTCCTTGTTGTTTTCCTTTATCTCTACTCATATCTTTTTGGTCTTTTTTCATGGCCTCCTCTTGGTCTGTCTGCCCCTTAAATATTGCTGTTCTCAAAGACTTTAAACTTGGCTCTCTTCCTGTCACTTCTCTTCACTTAGAAAAGTACACAAAATAAGAGACCATCAATTTCCAAGATTTTCATTTTCACTCATGTGTTGTTTTCAATTGATGACATTACCTTCTTCTTTTATGAACAAATGGAAACTACCACATGCAAAATTATTTATCTTTTCACCCTAAAATCTAAACTACAACCTCTCCAAGCTAAACAGAGAACAAGATATTTTCACTTAAATATGCTACAGGTCCTCAAAGTCAACACACCTTGAACTTAGTTAATTTAGTCTTTCCACCAAACCAGCTTTTCCTACCTGTAATTTGATTCAACAAATATTTATTCCATCTGTCCTCACTGAGGACTGCAATAAGAAAAAACCAGGCAGACTATTATTTATATTGAACTTACATTTTAGTGTGTGCTGGGCTGGAGTGGAGAGAGGCAGACAATAAACAAACAAAACATATTATATGTCAGGTGGTGATGAATATTAAGAAGAAAAATAAAACCAGGGTACAGGCACAGGGAAAATTGATGGAAGGGGTATTTTTAAAGGGTAGTATGGGAAGTTTTCACTATTAAGGAAAATAGAAACCCAAATAAAGAGAAGCTTTGAGTCATGTGGACATCTGAGAGAAGAGTGATCCAGGCAACTAGAAAAACAGATGCATAGGCCAGGAGACAGGACTGTACTTAGCAAAGAGATATGTGTTCTTGGAAAAGAGTCAGCGAGGTAAAGAGTGGTAGAAGATGAGATCAGAGAGATAGTAAGGGTCAGATCATGGTTAAAATGTTGAATTTTACTCTGAGTGGGATGGGAAGCCAATGGAGGCTTTTTTTTTTTTGCAGTACGCGGGCCTCTCACTGCCGTGGCCTCTCCCGTTGCGGAGCACAGGCTCCAGATGTGCAGGCTCAGCGGTCATGGCTCACGGGCCTAGCCGCTCCACGGCATGTGGGATCTTCCTGGACTGGGGCACAAACCCGTGTCCCCCGCATCGGCAGGTGGACTCTCAACCACTCCATCACCAGGGAAGCCCTTGGAGGCTTTTTAAGGAGTACCAGATATGACCTACTTTTCTTAACTTACAAAAATTTTTAAATATACATTTAATTTAAAAATTAAAAACAATTGAAATGTATAGAAATATCGAATGACTACGTTGTGTGCCAGGAACTAACACAGTGTTGTAGATCAATTATACTTCAAAAACAAAGAAACTCATAGAAAAAGAGATCAAATTTGTGGTTACCAGAGCTGGGGGTGGGGGGTGAGGGGAGAGGGAATTGGATGAAAGGGGTCAAAAGGTAAAATGTACAAACTTGCAGTTATAAGATAAATAAGTACTAGGGATGCAATATGCAACATGATAAATAGAATTAACACTGCTGTGTGTTATATATGAAAGTTGTTAAGAGAGTAAATCCTAAAAGTTCTCATCACAAGGAAAATATGTTTTTCTATTTCTTTTATTTTTTATCTGTATGAGATAATGAATGTTCACTAAACTTATTGTGGTAATTATTTTATGATGTATATTAGTCAAATCATTATGCTGTACACCTTAAACTTACATAGCGCCATATGTCAATTATATTTCAATAAAACTGGAAGAAGAAAAAAAAATATATATATATACACAGAAAAGAAAAAGGAATAACACAACAAGTATTCATATACCCATTACCTAGAATTAACAAATGTTAACATTATGCCATATTTGCTTCGGGTATATTTTATTTGTTAAAGTATTTTAAAGCATAGGTATCATGACATTTTATCCCAAAATGCTCATTATAAATCTCTTAAAAAAATTTTCCTGTGTAATCACTATATGCATTATCATATCTACCAAAACTAACAAATCTAGTCCCAAGCTGATAATTATATTTCCCTAATTGTCCCCATAATTTATTATAGTGGTTTTGTTTAAACCAGAATTAAATCAAGGCTAATATATTTGCATCTGATTGTTAAGCTTCTTACATACCGTTTTATGTAGAAAGCTCTCCCACCCCCATACTTTTTTCCCATGGCATTAACTTACTGAAGAGCCTGAGCCAGTTATCCTGCAGAGCTTTGTCTGATTGTTTTTTTGAGTTATTTAACTTATTCCTTCATCTTCTGTATTTTTATAAACTGGAAATTAGAAATAATGGCTTGATTAGATTGGCTTATATTTAAATTAATCACGCTGGTTGATTTATTGGAGAATATGCTTTGGAGTGGGAGTAGGGACAAGGAAACTAATCGGGAGGCTATAGTAGTACTCCAGGTGAGAGATGATGATGGCTTGGGATAGGGTGGAAGCAGTGGAGTTGGTGAGAAATGGTCACATTCTGTGTATGTTTTGAAGGTAGAACCAACAAAATTTACTGCCAGATGGGATGTGGGGAATGAGAAGAGAGAAGTCCAGGATGATTCCATAGTCTGAAGCAGAGTAACTGGAAAGATGGAGTTGTCATTTACTGAGACAGGGTAGACTGAGGTGGGGAGTAGATTCGGGGGTTAAGGTACAGTTGATATTTGGACATGGTAGCACTTACTGGGTTAACTTAATGCTTCAACACTTCCCTTTCCTTCACCCCTCCCTGCTATATTCCATCATCAATATTTTCTGATTTTACATACCAAGCACATCCTGTTATCTCCATTTGCTACTGTCATAGCCCAAGTCCTCATCATCTTGCCACTGGATTATTATCACAAGGTCCAAACTTGGACTCCCTCCTTTCCCTCATCCACAGGTCAACTAAGAGGCCTTTCTGTGAAAGAAAAATCAGCTCATATCACTCTCCATCTTAAAACCCCTAAGTGATGTCCATTTGTCTTCAGGCTTGAGGTCTGTATGCCTCAGCCTAACCCGTAAGTGTCTCCGAGATCTGGCCCTAGACTCATCTTTTGTTACTCCTTCATGCTCTCCACCCTTTTTTGATCTGCCCATAGTGAACTATTTTGTTTCATCAGACAAAGGACGCTGTTTCATATGTCTGGGCCTCTGTATCAGCTATTTTTTTCTACTGAGAATGCCCTTCCTCTCTCAAAGGCATGGGCAATGTCTCATTCAAGTTTGAAACTTCAGAATCTAGCACATGTGGCAATTGACTAGGAGGTACTCAGTTACTGCTGACTGTTGAACTGATGTACCCTTGACAAACACACAAGCTACTTTTAACCTTTATTCCACAATTCACAAGGCTACATATTATGTTTTCTCAGCCAGCATCACCACAAATTACTCATAAAAATTTCTGGATTCTACCTGATAAATGTCATTCATACTGGTTTAAACATAATCACTCTAGGTTAGGCACTATAGAATTGAAGCTTTATTATCTCTGGATTTTCTTTGAATTGTCATTTTGCAACAATTTTGAAAAATCATACTTTTTACCTCTGAACTTAAAGAAATTAAAGCTATGAGGAGTAGACAGGAAAGCACTTTACAAAGTAAAATTATAAGGTGTCATTATTGTTATTATAATAGTAATTGCCTTCAAATGAAAAAGTATATCAAGAGCAGAGCATGAAAATTAATGATTGATTTTTTACTTGTCTTCAGGGCCAATTTGCCCTAAACAGCACAGACTTTGTGACTCATGTCTCTGATTCGTGTGGGCTCTCAGCTTGTGGATCCTGTCTCTAATTTAGCACTAAATGTGTTAACATTTCATTTTCCCTTGGCCAGGACTCACTGGGCCTTGGCCTGCTAAATGAGCTCTGATTCACCTTCCAGGAAGCCAATTACCCAGACGAGGAGCACTTACTTGATGCTCATCAGAGTGAGTTATTTTATTTCCCCTTCGTTGCTGGAAATCTTTGGCTGGAAAGTTGAAGGACTTGTTCTCCTGGCACCTAGAAGAACACCAAGGCTGTTTCTGGTTCTTCGGTAATCCAGAGGAATGTCTAGAAATTTAAGATTGGATTTTCCTTGTGAACAACTCTGGCAGAAGAGAATGAGAACACAGTTTCTTAAGTGTTTGCATTTCCCCTGTTGGTAAATTCCCAATGCCATAATCCAAAGGAAAAGAAGAGGTTTCTCTTTCAAATGTTGAGATCGTACCTTTTTCCTTCTTCTCTAGCATTTTCCCATTCCAGCGACTTCCTGACCTAGCACACACTGAGCCAGTTATTCTAAATGTAAAAATGACTATTTGAAGAGTTCTTAAAGAATACATAATATACAGATGTTATAGGTCACAGATGTGTGGTCTCATTTCTTCAGCAAGTCAGAAGAGCTTAGCACACTGGCCAGGTTTACCTGGATTTTACCACTGTGGGTGCTGTGCGCTGGCTAAAGGAGTGCTGGACTAGGGAGCACAAGTTCAGGTTGTAGTCCAACTGTCCTGTGAACTAACTCGCTGCATTACCTCCTACAAGTCTTTTCCTCTCCTTGGACCTCAATTTCCCTAAACTGTGAAACGATGTTAGAAAAATGAGCTTTTAGTGTCCTTCTAAGACCTAAGGTTTTGTACTCTTTTCTAGCATGGATATATCCTAGGTCCTCTTGGATGCTCAACTCCAAGGTCCAGCCCAATGAGCTCTTCCTAGTAAGATATGTGACAGCTATATCTGTTAGAATTATTACTTGTGGACTCTTAAATTAATTCTTCCTTCTCAGAAAGAAATTAGGAGTTGTTAAAAGGAAAAACTACTTTCAAAGTTAATTATACTTCTTTTCTCTATTAAATAGAATGGTGATTTCTCTCTCCATTATCTATCTGAAAAACATAATAATAAATACCAGCCCAGATACTTCATTTAACTGGTTACTGTAAAACACCAATAAGGGAAATTATCCTCTCCAGTATGCAGCACCTAGTAGAGTGCTGAGCTCATAGTAGGCACTAAATCAGTGTTTGTTAGGTCACTTGGGGAAATATCTTTATTTCCATACATTAACTTCAGTATTTCAACAGGAAAATTATACTTTAATAATAAGCAAAATCAAATGTAATGAAGCATTTCAGCTTAAAGCATGCTTCCCATTGAGACAGAATATTTATATATTGCATATGTTTTCCAAAAATCACCAGAAACTTTGAAACTCTGATTTTATACCTCGTAATCTGGTCAAAAAGACATTTCCTGCTTTATCTGGAATGTAAAGGAATGCTATAAAGAACTAGAATGGAAGTAGGGTAGTTCTATACCAACCAGTTGACCTTCACAGTGTTTGTGATTTTAAGTCAACTGGTTGCATTCGGTTATTTTGAAATAACCAGTTAACAGCTGATTGATTGAATACTACTAGTGGTTTGCAAATCACCTTGCTTTTTGACAAGATTCAACCTTTTTGCTCTTCTTTCACATGCTTATTTAATTCAATTCAAGCAGGTGCTTTTTATTCCTCTCCCCACTACAAAACTTGTATATATGCAGTCAGACAAGTGTCAGGCACATAATAGGTACTCAATAAATATTTGAAATATAAACCAGAGGCATCAGTTGGCCTAGTCCTTAAAGTCAGATAAACATTTATATCCAGTTGTGATGATTACATATTCTATTCTTGAATATTTCCGAGCTTTCACTCTAGCCATTAAGCTAAGACCATTATAATTAACTGCTCACTGCCAAACTTGGTTTCGAATTCTCAACTTCAGAAGGATCAATGAATTACAGAATTAAAAGGTGTCATGTAGATAATTGGTTCTTACAGGAAGAGTTACCTCATTGCTTCCACAATGAACACAAAAGTAGGTATGATGAAGACTAAGTATTTTTGTGAAGTTAGGTCGTTAACCATGGATTAGGAATAGAATCCAATCTCCTCCTCTATCCGGGATATATTGGCCATCACTATTATCCTTTCAATAATGAGGAAAAGAGTATTATACTTTGTTTCCTTCCTTGGTAACATCCTGATGACTAAGTGGATATTTCAATAGAGGACCGAGGCCAAATTTAAAACTAGGAACACATTTAAAGTACATATATGCCTTCCCTAAGAAATGGAGGCCTAGTTATCCACCGCCAGGACCAGTCAAGACTGATGTTGACCATACAGCTAGGAAAGGAATTTAAGAGTGTTCTTTCCTCCTTCTCCACCATGATTTTAAAGTTCAAATTTGGAATCAAGTGGTTGGTTAGTCCCATGCTCAACATAATCAACCCACATTCCACAGTGTCCCTCTGCTACAGTTCACCCACTCCAATCAACTACCATTAGTGTTTATTAATTCTATGGCAGCTCTTCATCATCCTATCCCTGTTCCCACTGGCTGGGGACTAAATAACTAGTGGGGTTCGTTTTCTCTCTCCAGAGAGGTAAGCCTTAATTCAGTGGACAATGATTCAGAGGGCTCTAATCCTGTATTTGCGTACTAGTGCGTAAGAAACTGTCTCTTCCCTGGCAGTGACAGATGATGTTCTGAAATGCTGTGAACCGGAGACTCACTGCCATGAGCTGGAATCGTCACTCACTAGCTTTTAACACTCCAATGGGCATTCAGATTGAAATGCAAATATGAAAAGAATTTTAAAGGCACAATCAGCTCTTTGGAAAAATTCCATCATTTCTTCAAGAGCATTTTATGTTAATTTATTATTTTATTTCCTTAAAACTCTCTTACCCAAACTAAAAAGTTTGCTTTAGAAAAACACCCATTCCATTGGCGAAGTCTTTCACTCTTTCTAAAGTAATGATAAGTGACATTAAAATATGAAAAACAGGTGCATTCCCCAGATAAGTTTATTTAATTTCTGCATCATTCTTGCTTTCAATTATACTGAACATAGCAGGGCCAGAAAAATGATGACCTTTTCATTTTGAATGGCATTCAGCATTGGCTTGGTATTTCATAATGAAGCAAAGGTCTTAAAAATATTCCAAAGAGTAAATGGCTAGCAAATGCTTTACTTGTGACGTATTTCATTTTCATGGCCCTCTGTTGGGAAAGGGAGTCTTTAAAATAAGGGAAAAATTAAAATGCAATTATATAACATCTAAGTCTACTATTGTCAAATAGAGCTAGCAAGCAGAATATGTGTATGAAATATGTTATTTTTCTTAAGCTGGAACCCAAGAGTGTTGGTACAATGGGAAAATCAGCTAGGAAGTAAACGACTGTGCCTTTGTATGGATTCTGCCACCTATTAGCCACATAACCAAGAGCAAATGGCTTAATTTCTTAATCTATACATCTGTGTTATGCTTACTCCACTGAACTATTGTGGAACCCAATCAGATATGGAACCGAATATGAAAAGGCTTTGTAAACTGTGGAATAATATACAAATGAAGAGTTACACCTAAGACTTTTGCGAACTGTAGAGTACTGTGTATGCAAAGACTTAGAAACCACATATGATCTTTTTTCATTACCAATGAGCAGAGCCAACTGGAAATGAAGGGAGTCCTGAGACACATTTTTTTTTTACTGTTTCTATTTTTTGAGGTTCCATGTATACTGAAAATTAAGAAGTGCCAAAACATATTTATAAGAATTGGGGTGCTTTAAAAATTTAATATACACACAATATACCTGTATGTATCTTTTGAAACTATGTCAAAAGCCTAAATTTGAGGCCATTTGTGAATTTCAGATCTTGGCCAAATGGCTCTTCTAGATCTCATCTTGTACAGTAAGTCCCCTACATATGAACCTTCAAGCTGTGAACTTTCAAAGATGTGAACGTGGGTTTGCATGTCCAATCACATAAGTTAGTTCACCTGTCTGGCGTTCATTGTCATATGCGTGCATCCTCTACAAGTGGTTGTGCTTTTGTGTGGTTTACTGTATAGTACTGTATAGAGTACAGTAGTACAGTATCTTTATTTCAAGCCCTGGAAGTCTGGAAGCAAGTGTAAAAGCAGAGGTGATGTAGCTGGTACAGTGTAGCCGATTGTGTTAGTTGGGTAACTGGGCTAACTTTGTTGGACTTACAAACAAATTGGACTTACAAACACACTCTCAGAATGGAACTCTTTGGTATGTAGGGGACTTAGTGTAATAAGTCCTGCTAGTGAGTTACTATACAGGTGTCATGCCTGGTGATTTTATACTAATTACTTTCTCTGTTCAAGTTTCAGAACAGGAGAAATGGAAATCAGATTAAAGTTTTCCTTTTGCCACTGAATAAATAGACCATGCACACTATTCCAACTTTGTGGCAGGGGCTAGAAATGTGGAGCAAACTGAAAAGAATGAGAGCATTTAAAGTGTCTAGGCAAATATAAAAATATTCTTGTTTCCCCTATTATGGTTCTGCAAAAATAGAAGGTTATCCCAGAAACCACTGTGAGGGAGCCCAATTCCACCTGGAGAGACAAAAAAAATCATACTCAGAATTGTGATTCAGTCTCAGAGTGGTGTCACATTCAAAGAAATATAACTCAGCAATCAATTACATTTAAAAATATAATTCTGAATTTTACTCAAATAATTCAAAAACATTAACCCCCCAAAACACCTTTAAAAGCTCCTGTCCCCTCCATTTCTCCTATGCCCTTCAGCTCCTACAAGCACTCTCAACTCTACAAGAAACCAAGTTCTCATGAGCACTTCTAGTTATTTTCCCCTGTGCCAAATCCATTTTACCACCCGTCTCAGGGTTGTAAGATAAAATATAGGACATATAGTTAAACTGGAATTTCAAATAAACAATGACTTTTTTACTGTTATACTATGTCCCATGCAACATTTGGGACAAATGTATACTAAAAGATTATTTGCTGTTTACCTGAGATTCAAATTTAATGAGGTGTCCCATGTTTTTACTTGCTAAATATGGAAGCCCTAACCTGTACCCCAGAATGTCTATCAGTGCTGTGCTCCCACCACTGGCCTCACTGTACCAACAGAAATCCAGAGAAGCTGGAGGCCCCATGTCCCCTGGTTTGCTCTTGATCACAGTGGAGACAAAGGCAAAAAGCCGCTTGGGAGGCATAATTCCTCTCTCGCTCTCTGTTTGTTTGTTTTTTAACTATAAATCCTCCTCATGGAGAATTTCTGATGAGTGAAATTCTCCTCATTATATTGTGTATATATATATATGTATATATATACATCACTGGAACTGAACTCGGAAGGGTAAGAGAAAATCCCCAGAGGGACCTGGAAGAGAACTGAGATTAAAACAAAAACAAACACTGATATACAGAGAACAGAGGGGAAGGGGTGGGGAGAGGGTGAAATGGTAAAGGGCATCAACTGTATGGTGATGAATGGAAACTAAATATTTGGTGGTGAGCATCACTGTAGTGTATACAAAAGCAGAAATAGAATTTTGTACACATGAAACTTATATAATGTTATAAACCAATGTGACCTCAATAAAAACTAATCTAAAATTTTGAAAAAGAACTATGGTTAAGGAAAATCTTGATCAAAGTCATCCAGATATAAACACTACTTGGATAGTTGGTGATATGAAAGGATTATCGATACATTTTTAGGCATGCTAATGGTCTTGTGCTTATGTTTTACAAAAGAAATCCTTTCCTTTTAGAGATACATACTAAAGTAGTTATGGATAAAATGGTCTGGTGTCTAAGATTTGCCTTAAAACAATCCAGTAGAGGGAAGAGTGAATATATGGGAATTTGTTATATTATTTTCTCTACTTTAGCATTTGCTTGAATTTTCCAAAAAGGTTTCTCAAAATTAAGCCAGTGTATCACCTAATTTTGCTCTCCCTTAGAAGAGGATGCTGGAAACAGATCTACATCATTCCAGTATACCAGAGAGAAGAGGCTGCCTGAAGGAAAACAATGACTGATCTGAAACTAATCAGGGCCTAAATGAGCACCTCTTTTTGGCCATTCCAGTTGAAAAAGGTTCTGATTTGTTTGATATTTGAATCTTCAAAATAGACTCTGAAGTAGCCAATCAGAAGCTCATATACAGAAATCTCCCTCCAGTGCTCATATAGAAAAAGTACAATTTGGATGAATGTTTGATGGGTAGAACCTGTTAATGCCAGAGCCCCCCACCCCCTGGCACCACTGCATTTCTCCCAAAGTGTCTGTGGAGTGCTGTGTAGAAACAGTTTCTCATCAAAAGTTGTATTGGCATTGGGCTAGGATACTAAATTACATCGCTGCCACCTCAGTCCTCTATTTTTAGGAAGGAAAATCTTTTTTGCCATGATGAACGTCCAAGGGAAAAGGCAAATCCTGACAGCCTCAGAGACAGTTGTCCTGGATAAAGTGTACCTAGAAACGTTACAGGAGCTGCATACGGAAAGCTTTCTCCTCAACTGCACAGGCAAACTTGATTTCATCTGGCTGTAGCCTCCTTTCTTTGATTTACTTAGCCACTGCCCCCCACCAGTTTTGGCAGTTTTTACAGAATGATAGAAGCACCAACTAAAGAAGGAAAAAGTCATCAAATTGAAGTCCAATGAACCAGGTTATTTTTCATTAAATATGGAATTTTTAAAAATGCAAATATATTCAAAATACTGTTTTGTATAGACATAGTGGGAGCAGGCAGGGATTTGTTTTCATTCAATTTAACTATAAGATTTACTGAATAACACTTACGTGCCAGGCACTGAGTTCTGGAGGGTTTTTTTTGAAACAGGCCTTATATACATAAAAAGATAGTTAATGATGACTTGCAAATTACCAGGTGTCTTCTACAGATTGTATGAAAAGTAAGGGTTCTCAAATTTTACTCATTTTGCTATCTGA
This sequence comes from Leucopleurus acutus, assembly GCF_964270905.1. Lineage (NCBI taxonomy): Eukaryota > Metazoa > Chordata > Mammalia > Artiodactyla > Delphinidae > Leucopleurus > Leucopleurus acutus. The sequence continues at coordinate 118,472,111 of NC_139148.1, read as the reverse complement.
GTGTCACCCGATTTGGATGGACTTGGAAGCTTGTTAGCAGCCCCAGTAAGTCTGTCAGATTCTTGGCAAACTTGCCTTTGTTCATGGCTACACAGTGTCAAAATTGCTGGATGAAGATTAAAATGTTGATATATTTTTTACTGGGTTCATCAGCCAGATATTATATCTGGAAGTCACACACTGTGGTAATGAGAGCAAAGACCTTGGAATTCAACATCTGAGCTGGAATTCCTGTTCCACCAACTCACTAGATGCTTGCCCTAAGAAGTTACTTAACCTTGGTGAATCTCAGTTTCCTCAACAGCACATGAGGCATAATAATGCAGACATCATGAGATTGTTTGGAGGACCAAATGACATTATAAATGTTGCATTTTTGGTTTAGAATTTCTTTTTTTTACCCCGTCTATCTCTTAGTAACAGCTATGCACTACTTTACCAGTCTAGGATCACATACTTGTCTTTAAAAGTAAAATTAATTACTCAGCACCCATTTTGTCACCAGGAGAACTCTTTTTTCTCCACCACAGGGTCATCTCTACTGGGATAAGTGCACTCCTCATTTCTGGTAGCTCCCACGTGGCCTCTTAACGTGGAAATCTGGTAGCCCCCTTGACACTGGAGAAGGCTACAACTTACACCAGAACTTTCTTGCTTTGGGAAGCCCTGCTGGACTATGCCATCATGCAAAGGACTACAAATCCATACTCAGGAATTTCAAAGAGACTTGACACCACCACTACCACCAAAATATCAGCATTACTACCACCATGTTTCCATTAGGCCAACCCCACTTCTTTTAAGCACCTTACAGAACCAGCAAATGTGCTCACAATAGATACACTGTTAAAAGTGAACCATCCCACATACCGATTTTTTACCTATTCATCACTGTGATGGCTTCACAGCTACTACTGCAGTAACTTTCCATGGTCGGGAGGAGGATAAAAGAGGAAATTCTCTCCTCTGGAGTTATGATCAGCTATGGTTTTCAACACCTTCACCCATGGTCTGGGCTTTTCGTTTTATACTCATACACTCTCATATAGCCATCAATTCAAAAGCATACTTACAGTACATGAGGGGCAAGGCCAGGCACAGTTTCCAGCCTCCCAACATACTATGCTGCAAGCAGCCTCTTCTCTCAAAGGAGAGTGTAGGCTCAAATGCTGAGCCTGGATGGCCAGTCCAAACTCCATATTCCCCCCATGATGAATTATTCCTTAAGGGACTGTTGGTCTTTGTACCTGCCCACTGATCTCAGCTGGGACCATTTCATCTCAAACATCAAAAATGTCCTAACAACATTTAATCTCAAAAGGGAAAGACATTGGTATTTCCGTCCCTTCTTTTTTTTTTTTTTGTGGTAAATATACATAACACAGTATTTACCATTTTAACCACTTTTTTATTTTTATATTTTCTTGTGATACGCGAGCCTCTCACTGCTATGGCCTCTCCCATTGCGGAGCACAGGCTCCAGACGCACAGGCCCAGCGGCCATGGCTCACGGGCCCAGTCACTCCGCGGCACGTGGGATCTTCCTGGACCGGGGCACGAACCCGCGTCCCCTGCATCGGCAGGCAGACTCTCAACCACTGCGCCACCAGGGAAGCCCATTTTAACCACTTTTAAGTGTGCAGTTCAGAGGCATTAAGTACATTCACACTGTTCTGCAACTATAGTGCAATCACTACTATCCATCTCCAGAACGTTCTCATCTTCCCAAACTGAAAATCTGTACCCATTAAACAACAATTCCCCATTTCCCTTTGTTCCTAGACCCTGGTAACCACTATTCTACTTTCCGTCTCTATAAATTTGACTATTCTAGGTACCTCATACAAGTGGAATCATACAACATTTGCCTTTTTGTGTCTGGCTTCTTTCACTCAGCATTATGTCTTCAAGGTTCATCCACGTTGTAGCATGTGTCAGAATTTCCTTCTTTCTTAAGGCTGAATAATATTACATTGTATGTATATACCACATTTTACTTATCCATTCATCCACTGATGGATATTTGGATTGTTTCAACATTTTTGCTATTGTAAATAATGCTTCTATGAACCTGGGTATACAAATATCTGTTAGAATCCTTGCTTGCAATTCTTTTCATATATACCCAGAAATGAAGTTGCTGGATCATATTCTATTTTCAAATTCTTGAGGTCCATCCTCCTTTGCCAGGAGTCTTCTTGCCCCCGACGTAAATGTGCCCATACTTTCCCTCACTATTTCCCCTTTAAAATTAGTTCAAGGGATGCCTTCTCCAAGAAGACTTCCCTTGCTATCCCCAAGCCTCATTAGGTGCTCCTCCTTGGTATGCTCCCATAGGATGCCTCTATCTTATTACTTATTAGACTGAACTGTAGAATTGCTTACTTTCTTCTCTTCTCCTCCATTTAACTAGGAGCTCTGTCAAGACCGAGATTTCCCCTTTTTAGCACTACGTTCTCAGCTTCTAGCATTTCACCTAATGCATACTGGGTTCTCAGAAAATGACAGGCCCTTTTTTGCAACCCCAAACATTCATTTGGTTTGCTTTTATACCCACCCCCTCACAAGGAATTTATCTAATTGCTTTAGCCAAGTGTTTCCTGGAAGTCTTCACATTTAGAGGTTTCTGCAATATTAATATTTTTCCTACCCTCACATCCTTCCTAGAATATCAAGAAATATTTTGGGGAAATATTTTGGGGAAATAATTTGTCCCAATCTTTAAAGGCTATGTCTAGACATTCCCCCAAACTGATCAATTTGTGACTTACTTAGTCAAATGGCAAACTTAGTCATGTTAATGCAATATATTTTGAGTTTCTAATTTCAAAAATCATAATATACTCGATTTTAGTGAGATCCCAAATTTGTCTCATCTGCCTCTCAGCTGTTAGCCTCCTAGGTACAAGGTTAGGCTCGTTTTATTGTTTAGTGAAAATGAAAGCATAGCACAGGGAGATCAGCTCGGTGCTTTGTGACCACCTAGAGGGGTGGGATAGGGAGGGTGGGAGGGAGGGAGACGCAAGAGGGAAGAGATATGGGGATATATGTATACATATACCTGATTCACTTTGTTATAAAGCAGAAACTAACACACCATTGTAAAGCAATTATACTCCAATAAAGATGTTAAAAAGAAAATAACGCCAGCAAGCTGCATGTCACTACTCTCTCTCTATAAGATCCTTTTGCGTACTAATTTTCACTTCTGAGAATGAAGGCATGCAATATCTCTAAGGCCTTTCCAGACCTAATATGTTGTATCACTTTAGAGCTTTTAAAGTGCTTATTGATAATGGGAACTGGAAATGAATGAAATCTACACTTATGATTTCACTATTATTCCTTCCAATCTTCAACAAAGAAACCTGGTAGCTTTCAGTTCTCTTACAATAATAATCAAAATCAGTATCTTTTTCTTAAACATGACTCTAGACCAGAGGATAGTCAACTTTTTCTATGAAGAGCCAGACAGTTAATATTTTAGATTTTGTGACTCCAGCACAACTCAACTCTGCCATTTTAGACAAAAGCAGCCAAAGTTTATAAATAAAGAATAGAGTCCAGTTATGATCCAATAAACCTTTACAAAAACATGTTTTGGGCCAGCTTTAGCCCACTGGGCTGTAGTTTACAGACCACTGCTATAGACAAAGAATAATGCAGAACTGGGCCTTGTTCTTAGCCAGATTAGATAAATTAAGTCATTGTGATAGCCCATATGTTGTCAAGCATAGTGTTACACAGCAGACTTGCTATGGTGATATATTTTAAAATATTTTAGTATAAACAGGTTGATGTACACAATTATGTAAAGTAGCATTAAATCTATACCCACGGGTAATTTGCTACCATATAAAGTTTCCTGATCAGGAATCCACACTCCAGGACTGCTTACTAAACTTTAAGCATTTGAAGGACCCTAAATCAGGGGTCTATAGTCCTAAGTGTCCTAGAGCAAATGTTTCAAATAGCGTTATCCAAATCTATACCAGAGATTGTTAATTGGCATAAAAGGTATTAGAAAGTTAATCATTGACAAAATGAATGTTGTTCAAAATATGTCACTGAGTAGAAAGATTATATAAGTATATGTATAACTGAATCACTTTGCTGTACACCTGAAACACAACATTGCTAATCAACTATACTCCAATATAAAACAAAAAGTTAAATAAATGATTTCTCACTTTAAAAAAGTAGAAAATGCAATAAAATATCCATATTATATTAAGACAATAAAGAAAGATTATATAAGTTCATTCATCCTTGAATGAACGAGGTCTAATAACCCACGAAGAGTATCATCGTAAGTCCTGAATGAACCTCATTTGGTCCAGAGTGCTGCTACAAAAGGAGGACTCTGATCCATGATCTGACTAGAAGTTGGCTGTTCCTGCTGTCAGGATACCATCGTGCTGGCCTTGGGAAAACCCTTTTATGTAAGGCAATTGATAGAGCGCCAGGAGGTCCAGTCATGAGACAGAATTCAAACTCGTAATTTGTACATGGAAATTTTAATGTAAGGAATGATTAATTAGGTAAGTGGTAGTTAACTATTAAAAGGGTTAAGAGAGATTCCAAGGTGTACACAGGTCGCAAATGCTGAGGGATATGTGAGCAGGAAGAGAACTTAGAAACAGACACAGGGCCCCTGCAAGGCTGAGCTTCTGGGGAGAGGTGGTAGCTGCCACAGAAACACGCTGCACTTCTGTGATAATGAAGAAACTGGGGTTTGGGGGGCATTTGCTGGAGAACTGTGAGCGCTGCAGCCACTCCGGTGACAAAGAAACTTGCCAGAGGTGTGTGAAGTGTAAGAGCAGCCTGCTGCTCTGGAGATGAAGACATTTCCCAGAGGGAGCCCCCCGATGAACTGTGAAGGCTGCTGGGACTCCCCACACGCCGATCTGCTTGCTACCACATGGAAAACAGCACACTGGAAGAAGAAAAATCTCTAGCTCTCACCTTGCAGTCTCCATCCAGTGCCCTCTATTGGCAGAGCTTAACAAGTAGCAAAGGAGAAATGTATTTTGCACGGTCAAACTCTAGTGTCATAAAGTAGGCAAAGAAAGATGATTTTGGAGCTGAGAGGCAATAAATTACGAACTGGCCCAGTGCCCAAGGACACAGTGGGATTTCACCAAGTCCTCAGGAACAGGTGGCAGGACCATTTGGGCCTGCTTACTAATTAGTGCTGTATATGCCTGAGACTTGCATTCTTTGTAATTTCCCAGCAGGTAGAAGGATCATAGGGCCTACAATATTTCCCTAAATAACCTAACAATTGCTGAACTACCAAAGTGCCTTATATTGGTTCGCAACACCTTGGCTTAGATCTTATCAAGTGCCTACAAGCTGCATGAATTTGGGCAAGATACTCAACCACTCTGAATTCCAATGTTCCTATGTATGTAATTAGGAAGGAAATTAGTCCCCTATCACATAAGTTTAATGTGAAAATGAAATGATTTAAGTTCCTGGTATATAGTAAGCAATTGTAGTTGCTGTCATTACTAAATAAGCACACTCTTACTGAGTTCAAACTTATATTCAAGGCACTGATTCCAAAATTTATTTGGAAGGGCAAAGATATTAGAATAGCTAAAACAATGTTGAAAAAAGTTGAAGGAATTACAGTACCTGATTACAACACCTGCTACGAAATTATAATAATCAGGACAGTGTGGCATTGGTGAAAGGACAGACACAAATCAATGGAAAAAAATACAGAGCCCAGTAATGGCCCACACGGATATATTCGTCTAATTTTTTGACGGTGCAAAGCCAACTCAGTGGATAAAGGACAGTCTTTTCAACAAATTATGCTAGAGTGAGTGGACATCAATATGCAAAAATAAAAAAGGAATGTAGATACAGACCTTACATCTCTATAAAACTTGACTCAAAATGCACTGTAGAATTAAATGCAAAACATAACACTATAAAAGTTCTCAATGAAAACGTAGAAGAAAATCTGTGATACTTTGGCAATGAGTTTTTAGATAGAACACCAAAGCACGATCCATAAAAAAATTAAATTTTTTCAAAAATAAAAAATTTAAATTACATTTAAAGATTAAAAGTAAAAACTTTTGCTCTTCAGATCACACATGACTGGTTCAACAATTAAAATCAATTGATGTGGGGCTTCCCTGGTGGCGCAGTGGTTGAGAGTCCGCCTGCCGATGCAGGGGACATGGGTTCGTGCCCTGGTCCGGGAAGATCCCACGTGCTGCGGAGCAGCTAGGCCCGTGAGCCATGGGCGCTGAGCCTGCACGTCCGGAGCCTGTGCTCCACAACGGGAGAGGCCACAACAGTGAGAGGCCCGCGTACCGCCAAAAAAAAAAAAAAAAAAAAAATCAAATGATGCAATCCATCACATTAACAGGCTAAAGAAGAATATTGCATGATCATATCAATTGTTGCAGAAGAATAATTTGATAAAATTCAAAACCCATTCAGGAAAAATGATTTCAAAAAATATAAACAGAAGGGAACTTCATAAAGAGCATATGGAAAAACTTATAGCTAACTTTATTTTTAACAGCAAAAGATTAAAAACTCACACTGCTCCCCCAAAATCAGGAACAAGACAAGGATGTGTACTTTTAGCACTTTTAGTCAATATAGTGCAGGAATTGTTAGCCAGTGAAGTAAGGCAAGTAGAGGAAAGAAAAGGCATACAGATCTGAAGGGAGAAAATAAAACTGACCCATGTTCATATGACATGATTGTCTGCATAGAAAATCCCAAGTCTACAAAAAAAAAAAATGGGTCCTAGAACTAATATGTGATTTCAGCAAGATCACAGAATATAAGATAAATATACAAATATCAGTTGTATATCTATATAATAGTGTTGAAAATATGGGCATTGAAATTAAAAATACAACAGCATTTACAATTGGCAAAAAATACTTGTGTGCAAATATAACAAGATAGATACAAGACATGCTGAAAACTATAAACATTGGTAAAAGAAATCAAAGATCTAAATTATCTAGAGAGATATATCATGTTCATGGACTGAAAGATTCAACATACTAAAAATATCAATTCTCCCCAAATTGATATACACATTTAATGCAATTCCTGTCAAAATCTGAGCAAGATTTTTGGTAGATATAGACAATATTATTCTAAAGTTTATATGAAAAGGCAAAGAATTTTAATATCTAAGACAACTTTGAAAAAAGATTAAAGTGGGAAGAAACAATTTATCAAATTTTAAGACTTATATGGTTAGAGTAATCAAGACTGTGTGGTATTGCAGAGGAACAGACACATAAATCAATAGAATAGAATAGAGAACCTACAAGTAGATCTACACAAATATGTTCAACTGATTTTTTGACAAAGGTGCAATTCAATGGAGGAAGGATAGGCTTTTCAACAAATTGTGCTGGAGCAAATGAACATACAGAGGCCAAAAAAAAAAAAGAGAGAGAGAGAGAGAGAACCTTGACCTAAGGCTCAAACCTTAGAAAAAATTAACTCAAACTATACCACGGAGTTAAATGTAAAACATAAAAATATTAAAATTTTAGAAAAGATATAGGAGAATATCTTCAAGATCTAGAGCTAAGAAAGCATTTCATAGACTTGACATAAAAAATATGATCCATAAAAGAAAAGATGATAAATTGGACCTTATCAAAATAAAAACTTTTGCTCTATGAAAGACCTTGTTAAGAAGATGAAAAGATAAGCTACAGACTGGGAGAAAAAATGTGCACACCACATATCCTACAAAGGACTAATATCTAGACATATAAAGAAGTCTCAAAGTCAATAGTTAAACAAATTCAAACAACTCAATTAGAAAATGAACAAAAGACATGAAAAGATATTTTACTGAAGAAGGTATATCAACGGCAAATAAGCATTTGAAAAGATGCTCAGCATCGTTAGACATTAGGGAAATGCCAATTCAGTATCACTACACACCTATCTGAATGGCTAAAGTAAAAAACAAAATAATTACAGCACCAAGTGCTGGTGAAGATGTAAAGAAACTGTGTCACACATACATTTCTGGTGGAAATGTAAAATGGTATAGCCACTATGGAAAACAGCCTGGCAGTTCCTTAAAAACCTAAAATGCAGTTATCATATGACTTAGCAATTGCACTCTTCGGTAATTAACCCAAAGAAAAGAAAACTCATGTCCACACATAAACCTGTACACAAATGTTTATAACAGCTTTCTTTATAATAGCCAAAAATTGGAACCCAGCAGTCTGGCAATTTCTTAAAAACTGAAAATGGAACCACCATATTACCTAGCAATTGCACTCAGGCAATTATCCTAGAGAAATGAAAACTTATGTTCACATATAACCTGTTCACAAATGTTTGTAACAGGTTTCTTTGTAAAAGCCAAAACTTGGAACCCAGATGTCCTTCAATGGACAATGGGTGAATTGTTAAACAAACTGTGGTACATCCACACCACTTAATGGAATATTATTCAGCAATAAAAATGAAGTATTGATACAACAACCTGGAAGACTCCAGAGAGATAGGCTTCGTGAAAAGTCAATTCCCAAAACTTACACACTGTATGATTCCACTTATATAACAATTTTGAAATGACAAATTATAGAAGTAGAAAACCAATTAGTGGTTGCCAGAGGTGGGGTCTGGAGGGAAGTGGGTGTAGCTATACAAGGACAACATGACAGATCTTTGTGGTAGTTCAAATGTTCACTATCTTGACTATAGCAGTATCAATATCCTGGTTGTGACACTGTGCTATAGTTTTGCAAGATGCTATCAGTGAGGGAAACTGGGTAAAGGATACACAAGATCTCTATTATTTCTTATAACTGCATGTGAATTTACAATGATCACAGTATAAAAAATGTAATTTAAAAAATCTTTTGTTCCCTGAAAGAAACTGTTAAGAGAACAAAATGGTAAGTCACAGACTGGAAGGAAATCACATATCAGATACTAAGGGCTTGTATTCAGCATATATAAAAACATCTTAAAACTCAACATTAAGAAAAGAAACAACCCAATAAAAGCTGAACAAAAGATGTGAACAGACAATTCACTAAAGAAGATATATGAATGGAAAATAAGCACATGAAAAGATGCTCAAAATCATAAGTCATTAGGGAAACACAAATTAAAAGCACAATGAGATACCCATACACATTTATTAAAATGGCTAAAATAAATAAACCTGATAGTACCAAATGATCCTGGAGAATGCCAAGTAAGAGGAATGCTCATTCATTGCTGGTAGGAATGGAAAGTGGTACATTCACTCTGGAAAACAATCTGGCAATTTCTTATAAAGTTAAATATGCACTTACCACATGACCCAGCGATCTTACTCCTAGATATGTTCCCAAGTAAACTAAAAACTTACATTCACACAAAAACATGGATGTAAATGTTATATCAGCTTTAGTCACTATTGCCCAAAAATGGAAATAACCAAGTTGTCCTTCAAACAGTGAATGGATACACAAACTGTGAGACATCATACAGTGGAATACTATTCAGCAATTTTAAAGAATGACCTATTGATTCACACAACACGGATAAATTTAAAATACATTTTGCTACCAAGCAAAAGAAGTTAGACTAAATTGGCATTCCAGAAAAAGCCAAACTATAGGGAAGGAAAATAAATCAGCATTGCCAGAGGTTCTTAGATGATACTGACGTGCCTCATGAAGTGATATTTAGGATAATGGAACTGTTCTATATGGCAGTGTGGTGGTGTACACATAACTCTATGCATTTATAAAAATCCATAGAGGGCTCCCCTGGTGGCGCAGTGGTTGAGAGTTCGCCTGCCGATGCAGGGGACGCGGGTTCGTGCCCCGGTCCGGGAGGATCCCACATGCCACGGAGCGGCTGGGCCCGTGAGCCATGGCCGCTGAGCCTGCGTGTCCGGAGCCTGTGCTCCGCAACGGGAGAGGCCACAACAGTGAGAGGCCCGCGTACCAAAAAAAAAAAAAAAAAAAACCCAAAAAACAAAAAAAACATAGAACTGTACATCACAAAGAATGAACTTAACTGTATGAATTTATTTTTTTTAATGGAAAGTAACCTGGATATTAGGGATCTTGGGATTGAATGCAAACTGTGACGAATGAGGTTAACCTTAATACAAATATCTGACAAAACTTACTGAAAGGGGTGGGTAAAACATGGAGCTGACTGGATATTGTAAGGATAAAGGCAAAAAGAGCTATACATACATATCCTACTCTAGTTGGTATTCTTTTCTCAAAGTGGTACAGGTTAGCAGTCCTGAAGTCTGGTAGACACCATCTTAACCAAATGATCGATGCTAACATCACCAGTAATAAGGAAAGTTTATCATGTGTCACTGATATGATGCAATAAAATTATCTCAAAATATTTCTAAAATTTTATGAAAAAAATCATCGGCAAGATAGAATTAAATATGGTTAAATAAGGAAATGGATAGAAACAACAGAAAAAACTTAAGGTCGTGTCAACATTCAGTGAAAAGAAGTATGACTATTAGCAGTCTATTCACACTTCAACAACTTGAAATGAACAATAAATTGTTGAATTGTTAAGATGTGTCAAAGTCTTCACAGTAAAATGCCTTATCTCTGGAAATAACAGAGCATGTATATGTTCCTTTTTTAGGAGTAATCTGAGTTCAAATTTATATTCACAGAAACTGCATATTTTTGGCCAAAATGAATACTTCTGATCATTCATTTTTTTCAGAAGGGAATGGTACCTGAATATTCTCGTTTCAAGATCTGACTGAACTACCATCATCTAAATAGTAGATAGTGGCATGGGTGACATTTGCTAAACTAAGAATGAGTTCCAAATTTAGAGTGAATGTACATCAGAAAGCTTTACAGAATTTGAAAAAAAGTATTTTTCTCAGTTGATCTGAGAGCTATGTAAATCAACAGGCAATTTGCAATATTTTTTTCATAATGGACTCATTATAAAAATGATTTTCCTTGAACACCTATGTATTCCTTACCTACATCCTTTCACACATATATACACATCTCCACACACCCCACCATAAGATTCTCCATTGCCTATGCAGCATTATTCACAAAATGGATGGTGGCTCAGACTCATGTCTTCATTTAGCCACGACATGCAGGATAAAAAGAAATGCATTGTTATTCTTGCATGGAAAAAATTATGAAGAGCAACTGAAAATTCTAAAGATAGGACTGTTGCCTGGGTAAAAAGTGAAGGGAACCAGATGTTTAAGCCACCAAGAAGTAATCACTGAAGTTGACACATTTCAGAGAATAATATACTTGCAATATCCTTGCCTCATAATCTAATAATAGCCCTATATTTTCACCATCAGGATCCTTACAGCTATGGACATAGAACTGCACTTGACATCACTATTAATCCCCATTTTGCTCCCACCATACCATGTATGGTCAAATAGAGCTCCTTACCACTTCCCGAACACACCAGGTTCTTTCACATCTCCACGTTTTACACATGTTAGTCCGTCCACTTGAAATACTGATCCCTCCCATTTGTCCAACATCATTAAAGAAACCAGTCAATTATTCCTATCTCTTTCCACATTTCATTGTAATTATCCGTTTTTGACTGTCTCACATAACTGACTGTGAGCTCTTTGATGGCAGGGATACTGTGTCTTTGTCACTTTTTTTCCTCAGCACAGAGCAGGCTTTGATACATATTTTTCTGATGGTTGAACCATAGTCAGAAGCGTGCATTTTCAATAGGCAAAACTGTGGAGATCTTAAAAAGCTAGAAATAAATTTGAACTTAAGCAAGTTATTAAGTGGAATTATAATAAAATGAAAAATATGTTTTGGGGAGCCATGGAAGTGTGCTGACTAGATTTTCCTTCCACACAGAGCTTGCCACTCAGCTGCAAGGGATGCAGTTAGCTGCCAGCCTCCTGCTGTTAGCACTTTCAGGGACCTCCTTAACTTTTGATCTGAGGCATGTTTTCCCCAGGCAGCCCCATTCAATGACTTAGTGTGGTAGGAGTATTAAGGCCTGGCCATCTCCGCTCAATAAAGGACTCTTCTAGTATTTGCTCCACAGTTCCATGTTGGTTTGGCCAAGACTGCTAGATCTGCATTGTGGTCTAAAGAATCCCCTGCCCAAATTCTGTGTCCTCTCCCTCTTCCCTTTGCAAGTATCAGGTCTGTGTCATGGTCTGAATGCTCTTCATGCCCAGTCCTGTTTTTTCTCATTTTTATCTCTTACAGGTATTACTCCCCCCAACTCCTGATAAAGCTCTTGAACTCCTAACTCCAACTAGTGTCTATTTCACAGAGGAGCCAACTGATATGATACTTAATGATTCATCTGACAGCAGTATCTGGATAGATTAAAGAGGGTAGAGACTGGGCTCAGAGATACAGGCTCAAGGATTTCAGAGCATGTAGGTATGGTTTGAGTGTGAGAATGAAGCAGAAGGGATGAAGGGATCAAGCATGACACAATCTTGAGCCAGATATCAGGAAGGATCGTGGTACCATTGACAGGAATAAGTTAGAAGAGGACTCTGATTTGGGCTAGAGGGTGACGTTAGGTTTTGAAAATACTGAGTTTGTAGTAATGTTGAGGTGTGTGATGTCCAGTAGGTGGCTGAAGATATGGAGTGAATTCTGAAAGTGCAGGAAGAGCTATTGAAGAATATTTATAGATTACTGGCATGAAGGTGGTGGTGGAAAGTAAGACACCGATTCTCATGAAATGCTCTTGAGTTAAGACTTTCCTCTAAGGCTCTGGCTGCCCTCTGAGCTAGATGTTCTGTTACCATCTTGCCAATTAAATACACTGAATTAATGACTAGTGCATCAGCATCTTGTTACTGTTCTTAGATCTACTGCGATTAAGAAAGTAAAGTGGGATGCAAAGAGTGGAAAGCTTCTCAACTGTGTGTGAGCAGACATCTGGCATTCTGATTGCTGGTAAGAATAACTAAATGTAAATATCAATGCTGGCATATTCACTGTGCACATCAGTAGAAATGGAGTTTGAAATGAAAGCAGAAATAACTTCAAAAAGGTGCCCTTCATAGAATGCTTTGGAAATGGAGTAGAAGAAATTTTAATTTCTTTTTGAAGAGGGGCACGGATGGTTGGATTGACACTCAAATCCAAAAGGAAACAGTAGCCAGATCCTCTGCTCCCTACCCTCATGGAGCTCGCTCTGGATTTAGTTCAAAAGTACAGTGTCTCTGTTGGCTAGTCCTATAGATATACAGATTACCATACTGGGGTGGTAATCTGCTAAAGCTGAGAATAGAGTGAGACAGACTTCTTTTCTTGTAACACTCTATATCCTCAACACAATATTGAAGGGCCATTCTAGCTCTAGGGCTTTCCATAGCATCAGCTGAGGTTCTTGGGCTTCATCACATCATGACTTCTCCCTCTGACCATCCCTATTCCTTTCCCCTCCATTCCACAAGTGTTGCTCCCAAAGGTATTCCTTAATACACATTCTACATATCGAACTCTATCTTAGAGTTTGCTTCCTGGGGAACCCAACCTGCGACAATAATCAAGTTGAACCAAGTGATTAAAAAAAAAAAGATACTATAACATTTCCAAGCGATGTTGATTCCAGAATGCAGGGGTATAGTTCAGTATTCAAAGATCAATCAATGCAATTTGCCTAATTAACAGAAGAAGAGGAGAAAAATCATATGATATCTTCAATAGATGCTGAAAAAGCATTTGTTAAAATTAAATATCCATTCAAAATTAAGGGAAAAAACCCTCTTAGCAAATTATATAGAGAAGGGAACATACTTAATCTGATAAGGAATATTTGCCCAATAAAAGCTCACAGCAAGCATCTTAGGTGATGGTAAAATATTTAAGGTTCCCACCACCTGTCACCCTGAGGTCAGGAACAAGAAAAGGATATTTTATATTAGTACTTGTATAAAACCTTACACTGGAAGACAGGAACCAATGCAGAAAGACAAGTTAAAAATAATAATAAAGGTATAAAGACTGGAAAAGAAAACAAAATAAAGTGTTAGTATTGGAAAATTATCTGATGTATACAAAGAAAATACGGAAGACTCAACAAAGTATGAGAATTAATAAGTGAATTTTGCAAGGCCATTGGTCAATGTGAAAAACGTATTCCACATAAGCCAGCAACAAACAACCAGGAAGTGAAATTTTTAAAATATACATTTACAGTAGCATCAGAAACATAAAATACTAAGGAAAAAATTAATAGCTAGGCAAGACCAGAAAATTACAAAGCACTATTGAGAGAAAAATTTTAAATACCTAAATAAATGGAGGAATATAACATTTGAAAAATGAAAATTGACATACTAATTCTTATACTTATATGAAACTTCAAAGAGTCGAGAATAGCCAAAACACTCTTGAAGCAGAATAATTTGACAATATACCAGAAGAACACTGCTGAAAGACTGAGGTCAAAACTCCCTAACATGCGATTCGAGTCCTTCATTATTTGACCTGCATACCTCTCCACCTCTCCCAGCTTCTCAATGCTCCACTTGTTTCCCCAAACATGTTATGCTAATTCATTCCCATGCTTCTCCTCTCTCTAGAATTTCTTTCTCTTTCTTTATAACCTGGTTAACTTCAGCCCAGTCTTCGAGGGTTGGTTCACTTACTCCTTCCAGTATACATTTCTTTTAGCACTTCTAGACCACTTTAGCCACCCCCGCTAACTTTGCATTCCTACAGCACCTGTGTACACTTCTATCCTATACAGTAATTTAACAGATATTTATTGAGCATCACCTATGATTCTAGATGATATTTGTCAGAGCACATACTGTGACACAGTGACATAACCGTCTCCCCCCACCTTTAGACTGTGAACTTTCGTGACATCAGGGCCTGTGTCTCATATTTCTATGTCCTCCATGCCTAGCACAAAGCCTGATTGTAGGAGGAGCCTGAGAAACGTTTGTTGGCTTCATGTACAGTATGGTGCCTTAGTACTGTGTGAACTCAGCTAAGGCTGGATCTACTTTTCCCTGAATTTCTCTTCCTGTGTGGTTTTGGGTTAGGCTTTTCCACAAGAGGAACCTACATGAGATTGGGAAGGCAGAA
Source organism: Leucopleurus acutus (assembly GCF_964270905.1). Classification (NCBI taxonomy): domain Eukaryota; kingdom Metazoa; phylum Chordata; class Mammalia; order Artiodactyla; family Delphinidae; genus Leucopleurus; species Leucopleurus acutus. The sequence goes on along the minus strand of NC_139148.1, from coordinate 118,457,025 downwards.
GTGAAGTAGTAACTGTTCTTATGCTCTGAAATTTAGTACAGGACCAGGTATTTTGCAGCTCAGCCATACTGTCACTGATCTGGCTTAACTTCTTGCAGGACTTTGCTTTCAGCTTCTCTGAGCCCTGAGTCAGGAGCATGTGCACCTATGGTTAAGGGTATCAGTTCATCCTGCAAGTCTCCGTCAAGTGTGGAGGAGGTGAGAAAAAGGACAGGTTTTAATTTGTCCTCAGAAGCTCCAGTTTATCCATGCTACCCCCCATGTCACATTCAACTTCCCTTCCTGACTGCTGGCTCTGCTCACTTCATACCCTCACTAGATTCATACGCAAGAGCCATAGACTGCTTGCATGAATCCCGGAGCTGCCAAAAGTCAAAACCCTATGATAAATCCCTTATTCTATATCTTCCCTAGTGGTCTGTTTCTCTGATCAAATGCTGATGCAGAATCTGGTACCAGAAGTAGTTCCAGGGTAACCACAGAGCCCTAAGGATAGATTCTCTTTATTGTTTTTAGGTTACCTATAATTGATTTTAGGAACTGATGAGATCAAAAGACACTAGTTATCTTGTTTCCAGAGATACCAGGAATACTCAGTCCATGTTAGGTAGTGGTAAACAGCTACTTAAGCATAAACTGTAGACACCTGTAATAAAGGACGAGATTTGCGGGGACCAAGTATTTGTTGTCATAATGTCAACATTTTAGCGAAAAGAAAGGGAGCATAATGGTTTGGTTGGTTGCTTCTAAGTGCACTGGAGAAGGTGAAGAAAGAGACCTGTGGCCACTTATCGGGGTGACTGTGCATCGAGGAAAGGGGAATAATCAGAAATTTGGAGGATGACTGGACACTGACTATGAATGCCACTGACTGTTGGAGATCCAAAATGCCACTGCTGTCCACCGGTCAGAAGAGGGGTGTTTGTGGGTCAGGTCTTCAGGAGAGTGTTACCTCAGGTCTATCTCACAGTGGACCGCGAGTCCTCAATCCCACCCTGTAGTTATCTCTCCAGTTCCAAATACATAGTTGGAATAGACATACTGAGCAACTGGCTGAATCCTTGTTTCATGATCTGTGGAGTGAGGGTTATTAAGGGTAAGAAATAACAAGTGGAAGCCATTAAAACTGCCTCTACCTACCACTCCCCAACCAAGTCGACTGTTTAGCTTGTGCAGAAGGCAGAGTGAGCATGGGGAATGAATGACAATGTATTATCATAAACTCAATCAAGTTGTAACTCCAATTACAGTTGCTCTTTCAGACGTGGTTTCACTGTTGGAACAAATCAACATATTCCCTGGTGACAGAGGCACAATGCATACTGGGCCTCTTTGGATTTTGGAGACATTTGGGTCTTCATTTTGGTCCTAGTTTGAGTCCAATCCATCTACTGAGTAACCCAAAAGGTTGCCAGTTTTGAGTGGGCTCAGAACAAGAGAAGGCTCTGTATCAGGTTCAGACTCCTATGCAAGCTACACAGCAACTTAGGTTATATGACCTGACAGAGCTGATGGTGCTTGAAGTGTCAGTAATAGACAGAGATGCTGTACAGAGCTTTTGTCAGGCCCCTGTTGGCGAATCACAGTATACACCTTTACAATTTGGGAGTAGAAAAACGCCATCCTCTATAGGCATGCTCCTTTTGATAAATAGCTTCTTATTTGCTATTGTGCCCCAGTAGAGATCTTCAAGTTACTATGTGACCTAACTTGCCACTCATAAATTGAATGTTGTCTGACCCACTGACATACAAAGTTGGTCCTGCACAGCAGCAAGTGGAAGGTATATACTGGGTCAGCCAAAAAGTTCGTTCGGGTTGCTCAGACTCAAGCAAGTTCTGGAGGCCCAAGTAAACGGCATGAGCAAGTGGCCCAGATGCCCATCATCCTTCTTACTGCTACACTATCTTCTCTCTCCCAGCCCGCATCTATGATCTCATGGGGAGTCACCTATGACGAATTTTCTGAAAAAGAACAAAACTTGAGCTCAGTTTACAATGTGCAGGCGCCACCCAAAAGTAGACAGTTGCACCACTCTAGCCTCACTCTGGATGGCCCTGGAAAAAAAATTGTGAAGAGAAATCCTCCTAGTAGGCAAAACTTTGATCAGCGCAAGTATTTGTTCATTGTGCTTAAAAGGAAGGATGGGGCTTCCCTGGTGGCGCAGTGGTTGAGAGTCCGCCTGCCGATGCAGGGGACACGGCTTTGTGCCCCGGTCCGGGAGGATCCCACATGCCGCGGAGCGGCTGGGCCCGTGAGCCATGGCCGCTGAGCCTGCGCGTCCGGAGCCTGTGCTCCGCAACGGGAGAGGCCACAACAGTGAGAGGCCCGCGTACAGCAAAAAAAAAAAAAAAGGAAGGATGGCTGGAGGCACAGGTCTACATTGATTCACGAACTTGGCTAATGGTTTGGCTGGATGTTCAGGGAATTGAAAAACAAAATTGGAAACGTGATGACAAGACCTGGGAAGAAGTATAAGGACAGACCTTTCTGAATGGGCACAGAGTGTGAAGATACGTGTGTCCCAAGTGAATGTCTCTCAAAGAGTGACTCAGCAGAGAAGTATCTTAATAATCAGATGGATAAGTTTATCTGTTCTGTGGAAATCAGCCAGCCAGCCCATTTCCCCAGCTACTCTTCTCATTACTTATCATGAACAAAGTAGTTAGTGACAGGGTTGGAGATGATACATGAGCAACATGGACTTCTGCCCACCAAGGTTTATCTGGCTCCAGCCACTGCCTAGTGTCCAACCTGCCAAAACAGAGATCGACAGTGAGCTCCTAATACGGCACCATTCCCCAGAGATATCAGCCAGCTTCCAGGTGGTAGGATGACCGCACTGGACTACTTGCATTAATGGATAGGGCAGTGTACGTTCTCACTGGAATAGACACTTATGCTGTATATGGATTTACCATTCATGCCTGCCGTACTTCTGCCAAAACCACTATCAGCATCTTCTTCCCCCTCCTGATATTCCACACAGCATTGCTTCTGACCAAGGGACTCATTTAGCAGATAATGAAGAGTGGTGATGGGCTCATGCAGTGGAGACCTGTAGGTCATCCACATCTTTGAAGTTCATGGTGGTGGTGAGAGAGGGATATTGGTTCCAAATTGTCTTCACGGATTCCAGTTTTTCTTCACAGGTTTCTTTGCTCGTGTAACTTCCTTTGCACTTTGCTCTTGTAGCTTACTTTGTACTCCCTTTGATTCCCATACATTCCAGTTTATCCTCATAGGTTTCAGTTTGGCCCTGCTCTCCCCACTCCATGCTCATCTCTCCTCCCTCATTGCTGAACTTGATGACTTCATGCCTGACACCAGATGCAGAAGCAACAGCCTTACATAGACGGCGTAACAAGATCCTACAAGAGTATAACATCACATTCCTATAATAAATCTCTTATTTTGTATCACTTATTGTGTTTCTGCTTCTTTGACCAAACCCTGTCCTTCTCCTGTTTTGTTTACTTTTCAAAGGCAAAAAAAAAAAGTCATTTCTCTTATAGGAATCTTCTTTCATCTCTGTTCCTGTAATGTGCTGCTTCTGAGCATAATTTGGCATTTCAGGTTCTAATTAATATGTCAATGCATTTTGAAATGCTGAAACTGAAAGTAGACCTAACAAGTGGGGTGTCCCTTTGACCCAAGACTTCATATGGGTCAGGCAATTTCATGTTTCTGTCCTCACTTAACCTGTCAACCCTCTATTTCTGTGCTGATTTAGAAAAGACTATTATATTTGTAATGAGTATGAAGATGACTATCAAAATGGGAACACTGGACCCTGTTAAATTATGGGTGGCAGAATATACAATATACTCAATGAAAAAATCAATCTGATAAAAGATTTTCTGCATAGGCTGCCTTCCTCTTGAGCTCAGCTCATTTGTCTCTGGGTGATTGCAGTCAGCAGGAGCAGCCGTAGTAATTCCACAGATCATTTGGTCAGATGCTTTCTTTTAACACTGCTTTTTTTTCCATTTAAAGTGGAGAAAAATAAAAGCTTGGAGTCTGAAGGGATGGTGATGGCATTACCAACCCCTGCCAAGATACGAGAGGGTCTCAGGGGGATCTATCAGATCGCTGGCTCTGGGCGGATATAACTCTGAGACTAACTGAACCTCAGGTATCCATCCATCTGTACTCCCAGAGCAAGCGTAGAAGTTGCTAGTCGTGGTATTCCATCCAGCAAGTTCTGCTACCTAGTGCTTAAGAGATGCCTCAGGGCCAGGCCCAAGGAATGTTTTGAGCCTCTGCTCAGCGTGAGCAGCCTTCAGGAAAATGAAAGGTAACTTCTGACTTTTCTCTCCCTAATTATGGCTGATCTTCAGGTCTTCATGTTGCATCGGGTAGGCCAGGTGTGGGAGGCAGAATAATGAGCCTCCCCCCTAAAGATGCTCATGTCCTAATCCCCGGAATCTGTGATTATGTTAGGTTATGTGGCAAAGGAGAATGAAGGTTCCTAGGTCGCTAATCAGCAGACCTTGAGATGCACTATCCAGATGGCTCAACGTAACCACATGCGTCCTTAGAAGCAGAAGAGGGCGGTAGAAGAGAGAGAACCAGTAAGTGACAGTTTGAGAAGAATTGGCCCCACGCTGCTGGTTTTGAAAATGGAGGAAGAGGGCCATGAACCAAGGAATGTGGACCGTCTCTAGAAGTTGGAAAGGCGAGAAAGTGGATTCTCCCTTAGAACTTTCAGAAGGCATGTAGCCCTGTCAGCACCTCGATTTTAACCCAGCAAGACTAATTTTGGACTTCTGACATCTCGAATTGTAAGAAAAAGAATTTGTATGTTTTAAGAACCACTAAGTTTGTGGTAATTTATTAAGCAGCAATAGAAAACTAATACACCAGGCAGCAGGTTTAACGGTAACCTGGTTTCTGTCCTGACTAAATGGCCATTTGGGAGGCCTCTTTTCAGTCCTTTTCTCTTTCTTCTTCTTGTATGCTCTGTTTTGTACAAATCCTGGTTTTTGGATGCCCTTTCATTTCCCCTGTTTGCTCAAACCATCTTAGACTCAATTCGTAACTCTACTTATGATTTATTTTCATGCATTTTCATCCTACTCTTAGCCTTCTCCTCCTCCACCCAATCCATTCTGTGCTTTTGTATGCCCTCTTGCTTCATCCAAAGATCACTGAGATTTGCTCATGGCCCAGTTCCCATGCCAAGATTCAACACATAGCCCTGGTCCTACTCTCCTCCTGTATTAAACATTCTATCTTCTCCATGCAGCTTATTTACCAGATGTTACAAAAGCAAGTTGATTGATCTAATTCACAGTAAGTCCCTTTCCTTGAGCCATCTGAGGAGTACTTACCACAGGGGAAGAAAGAAATGGGATATATGTGTGGGGGGAAGGGGAAATGACAGTAGAATATAAAAGTTACTTCCTTTTCACCTACCAGCATTGTATGACTGGTGTATGAAATAGATCACTTGTCTAATTCCATAATTATCTCTTCATCTTTGTTCCTTCTTCAAAACTCTCTGAGACCAGAGGAATTATTTCCTGTGATCTCACAGACTTTCCAACTCCATGTTCATTATCCCCTCAAATTCTTTTTCCTCTTGTCTTTGTATCGTACCTAAGCTGAAATATCACCTATATTTATTCATACATTCATTCACTGGACAATAATCATTGAGCACCTGCTCCATGCCAGGCACTATTCTAGATGCTGAGAATATAGTAGTTAACCAGTCTTGAGTATCTCAACTGAGTAGGTATTTTTCTCAGGGGACAAGGGTGAGGGAAAGCATTTTAAGCAGGAGTTTCATAGAAAAAGCCACAGTGGCATGACATAGATTCATATGACTAGGAAACTTTAAAAAGTTTTGAGGCATCAAAAAAATAAAAGGAGGGGTTATCAATGAAAAGCAGACTAAGGTGTTTGTTCTTTGCCCTAAGAGAAAAGTGAAAGTATCAAACAATATTAAGAAAATGAATGACACGGTTAAATGTGCAAGTAAGAGAGGTTAGTCTGGCTGCAGTGTAGAGGATAAATTGGAGAGGAAAAGACCTATAAGAAAATTTTTATAATAGTATGGGCAGAAAAATATGAAGTCCAGAAGTAAGGCAGTTGTTGTAGTGACAGAAGGGAAAGGACAGGTTGGAGAAATATTCTAGAAGTTGGTGAATGATTAGATGTAGAAAGATGAATGAAAGGGAGTTGTCTACGTAGAATCCAGGGATCTACCCTGAGTGAGTAATATGATTAAATAGTTTACAAATATTTATTGAGTGCCTATTATATGCCAAACACAGAAATACAAAGATTAATAATACACAAGCCCAGCCCCCATGGATCCTATCGTCAAATAGAGAAGATAGACACATGAACTGATAATTTCAATATAATATGGCATGTTTTACTAAAAGTCTACATAGATATTATGGAAATTCTTAAGGGGAGTATATATAGCCCATCCTCTAGAATAACTTATTGCTGAGGGTGTGTTGGAATTTTCTAGATAAAAAAGGTGGGAAAGAAAAACACAGTAGGTCTAAGTCAGCGCAGTATTTACATAGAATGATGTGTTGTTTAATAGTAGCAGACCATACAGAGGGAGTGAGAAATGACAGGAAATGACGCTGAAGAGTCACACAGGGACCACATTATGAAGAACCGTGTAAACCATGACAAAAGAATCAACCTTTATTCTCTAGATAATGAGTATCCATTGAAAGTTTTAAATACGGGGGTGTAGTGGTCAGATTTGTGCCTTAGAAAGATCATCCTGACCACAAGAAACAAGAAGAGCTGTTTGGAGGCAGTTGCAGTAGTACCGACAAAAGATGATGGGGGCTCGAACTAGGACAGAAAAGAGCTTGAATAAAGAAGAAGAAAAAGGTTTGAAAAGTGTTTAATACATAAAATCAGGAGTACTTAGTGACTGACAAAGGATGGGGAAAAGGTAGGCAGTGAAGAAAATGAAGGAGTCTAGGATCACTTTCAGGTTGCATTATTAGGTGCCTGGGTAGATTGGTGATGCAATTTACTGAGAATAATGGTAGATAATAAGTTCAGTGAGGGTCACATTTAGACAAAGATACTGGAGACATGCAACAGGCAGTTAGAAATTTGGATCTGGAGCTCAGGAGAGGGGTCTGAGCAGAATGTCCTATTTTAAATTTATTTATTTTTGGCTGCGTTGGGTCTTTGTTGCTGCATGCAGGCTTTCTCTAGTTGTGGTGAGCAGGGGCTACTCTTCATTGCGGTGCACAGGCTTCTCGTTGCGGTGGCTTCTCTTGTTGTGGAGCACAGGCTGTAGGCGTGCAGGCTTCAGTAGTTGTGCCTCGCAGGCTCTAAAGCTCAGGCTCAGTAGTTGTGGTGCACGGGCTTAGTTGCTCCGTGGAGTGTGGGATCTCCCCGGCTTGAACCCATGTCCCCTGCATTGGTAGGGGGATTCCTAACCACTGCGCCACCAGGGAAGTCCACAGAATATCCTATTTTAGGTGTCACTGGCCATCCAAGTTGTCACTGAAACCATGGGATTCCTAACCACTGCGCCACCAGGGAAGTCCACAGAATATCCTATTTTAGGTGTCACTGGCCATCCAAGTTGTCACTGAAACCATGGGATATGATTATGTAAAAGCATGGGCCAAGGAGGGATGCTTGAATCACATCAATGTTTAATGGAAAAGAAGGAGAGAAGGAACTGATGAAGAAGACTAAAAATGAGTGGCCAGAGAGACAGAGAAAAAAAACAAAACTAGTATTATGGAAACCCAGGAAATAGAATGTTTTAAAACCAAGCGTGAGTAGAAATCAATTTCAAATGTAGTAGAGATTCAATAAGTTAAAAATAGAGAGGTATCTTGTATTTTTAAACTTGGAGATCACTGGCCACCTTGGTAAGAATCCTTTCAGTGAAGTGGTAAGAACAGAAGCCGAATTACATTGCAATGAGGCTTGCATGGCAAGTAAGGAAGTGGAGAAAGCAAGCATAGAATACTGTTTCAAGAAGCATGGTTTTAAAAGGAAAGGGGAAAATAGGGTGATTATTATGGGGGCTGTTAATTCATGGGAATTTTTGTTTGTTTTGCAAAGAGAATTGTTTAAATATATGTGCATACATGTGTACAAAAAGAGATAGACAGATGCACAGACAGATGATAGATAGACAAACAGGCAGACAGTGGGGAAATTAGTAGAGAGAAAGGGAACATGAAGACGTAGAATAAAGAGTAGCTAATTGGTCTCAGAAGAGGAGATGAAGCTGGGACCAAAAGCCAGGGTAAGGAAATAGTCTTGAATGTGAGAAAGAATACACCTTCCGCTGAAAATGGAGGAAAGGAGAAAAATTGGGTGTAGGTGAAATATAGTATAAGTGGAGGAGTAAGAAGCTGGGTAAACTCATGTCTGACGACTTTAATTCTACTGGTGAAATAGTGCAACAACATCTGCTGATGGTTGAGTAAGCGACTTAAAGGCATTAGGAAATTTGGGGGGGAATCACTGAAAGAAATGACAAGCAAAAATGAGGGCCAACAAGTGTCAACGACCCAGCTGAGATTGAGGGCTATGAATTTGTAGCAAGATTTTCTTTTGTAGCACAAAGAAGCTCTAGGGCAGGACCAGAGAAGCAGAGTGTGGGAACATTTTCAGATGTTATTTAGCCAGGAAGATTCAATGAAAGAATAGGAATGCCATAAGTTATGGTGCCACTTGCTAAGCTAGGAGATACATTTTCTTTGATTTGCTCTTTCTCCAAGGAGATACTTTGGGGTAGTAGAAAGAACAACAGATTGAAGTGTCAGATACCAGGGCTCTAGTCCTAGCATGTACTATTTCTGAGACCTTGGATAAATCATTTCCCCTTTCTGGGTCTCAGTTTCTCCATCCAGCTATGATGGGTTTAGATAGCCCTAAGGCCCTTTCCAGCTCTGACATGCTATGACTCTGTGAAATATATTGTGATTCCCAGAGTTAGGATCAAGAAAGTTTGGTAGAATGCAAGTATGTGTGGACATATTGTTCTGCCAGGTTCGGACACTGCAATTTGGCCAATCCTCTCATGTCTGCCTTCTTCACTGAGGCAGATCACCCTTAGTCTCTTAAATCCCTGAACCCAAAGATACAGGCACATGTCACTGGAAGCAACATACAAAGTACCCAAGGTATTTCCAACTTGCAGCAATTACATGGCTCAAGTCTCACCATGTCTGACATATTCAGAAAGGTAAAAACACACACCCTTTACTCAGGGGCAGAGGCCAATGTGCCCTTCTGCTTATGAATGCCAAGCCATTTGTGCTGTCCCCAGCCTCTTAATCCTATGCTTTCATAGACCCTAAATTTATCCCAAACTTCATGTTAGAAGGATAATACCTTCAACATTTAAGCCGTAAGAAACAGAATGTTTTTCAGGGTTTCTGGCCTCCACAGAATTATATTAAGGCATTTCAAATTTAGCTTGACATGAAATTCTAAGCCAAGAGGATAAGGATTAGCTTTGAGGTCACATATCTCTTAAAGCACATAAACCCTCTGACAGATTTGAAATATGAAATGTATCTTCCTCAAATGATTGAAGAACTACACATTTTCTTTCACCTCTGAAGTGCTGAGGTAAAATTCTGAATGCATGTCTACTACTGAAGCAAGTTTTGTGATCCGGGTTGGATTTCAGAATTTATTTATCTTGGATGAAGTATTTCCTGACTAGACTTCTTTGGTGTTCTGCCACATAGGCTGGTCCTCTGTAATCTGTCTCAGTCCAGTACCTACATCTGCCCCAAGCCAAGCCTCTGTCTGCTGCAAACCTTTATTCATTTATTTAGTCAGTCAACATGCATTATGAGAGCCTACCATGTACTAGGGATTGTGCTCAGTGCTGAAAATGCAGAAATAAGTAAGATATGGCTCTTGCTTTCTGGGAGCACACAGGCTATTTTACAGTGATAAAGACAGGCACGGAAACATACCATTACATTAGAGAGATATGCATATGGTTAAGAATCAGACCAAACTGTGTTTGAATTCTAGCTCAGCTATTTTGAGCTGTTTGACCTTGGGCAAGGGGGAGGGGCAATATAGGGGTAGGGGATTAAGAAGTACAAACTATTATGTATAAAATAAGCTACAAGGATATATTGTACAACACAGGGAATATAGCCAATATTTTATAACTATAAGTGAAGTATAACCTTTAAAAATTGTGAATCTCTATATTGTACACCTGTAACATATAATATTGTACAATAACTACACTTCAATAAAATAATTAAAAAAATTAAACAGATAACTTCTCATTAGAAACTATGGAGGCCAGATAGCAGTGGGATGATATGTTCAAAGTGCTGAAAGAAATGACCATCTACCAAGAGTTCTATACCCAGCAAACTTATCCTTCACTAGACAATAATTTGAATCCACATAAAGAAATAAAGAGAACTGGTAAAGTTTTCTACATCAATAATTATAAAAAATATATTTTTGATTTTAACTGTTTTCCTCCTATTTGATTTAAAGGACTACCTAAAGCAGTAAATACAAGTTTATATTGATGGGTATGTGTATATATATATATATATATATATATATATATATATATAGTATTTCTTTAAGATTGGGAAAAGAGGCACCAAAATCCGGGCTTTCAAAAGAGGTTGTCTTAAAATAATTTTGCACTCAGGCTTGATGGAAAAGCACCAGAACTTCTAACTGATTCTCTTAGCCAAGAGAAGAGCAGTTTAGGATTTGTGGGAAAGATAACCTGGCCATTGAATGTAGACCTTGGAGCCCTCTGGGTCTGGAATGGCTAGAAAAACTTGGAGGTTGTTGAACAAACATACACTCCAGACCCATATTTTTCTGATCAAGTTTGGCTGATGATAATAATACCAAATGAAGGTCTCTCTGTTCTGGCTTGCTCTACAGTAAAATATGAAGGAAATCTCAGAGGCATACCTGGTATTCATATAGGAATGAATGATCAAGGGGATCTTGAATTTGGCACTCTGTTGGTGAGTCAATATATCAGAGTCTATTCTCTCACTCCAGGGCTTACTGTCTGGAAAGGTTGTTGCCTCTCCCCAAAGAATTTCAGCAATGGTTGGATTTTTTTCCCCATCTCTAATTAAAAACCATATAGCTTATCCTAAACCATGTGATTATTCTTAAGGAGAAACAAAGGTGCTGTTTTCTCTCCAGAAAGAAATAATCAAACAATAATGGTTTAGGATGTGCTTTTTATGAAATAAACAGTGGCAAGGCCAGTTTATTTAAAGTGGGTTTTCAAGAGCAGAAGAATGAAAACAAATGGAGTTAGAAGTGAAAGCAAATATTCTAGAATCTTACCTCCCTTTTGTAGCCTCAAGGGCTGGGCAGTCAACAGCTGGATTCACAAATATCACAGACCCGCAGGACTCAGAGCTGAAAAGAACAGCAGACATCATCTAATCAAATGATTTTCAAACTTTTATAGCAATATAAATCTTTGTTAACATGAAATATTTCTTGGAACCCCACTATCGAAAAGATATACAAAAAGTGGTGCCTTGATTAAAGCAGGGATAGGAAGCTCAGAGTACTGCTAGCTTCACAACCCTTCTCCAAATCATAACTTCGCAATCTCTGCCATTTGACTCCTGAAAGAACTCTAAAAGGCACACCTTTTCATGTGGGGAAACCGAGCCCCAGAGGGAGGATGAGCCTTACTCAATATCACTAGGCTAGTCAGCAGCACAGTTGTGAGTAGAACCCTGGTCTTTCAGTCCAAAGTGTTTTCTCCTGTACCATATTTCTGAGAAGTCTGCAAACTTTTCAGAAAGCAATAATAAACTTATTTTCACTTATGTCCAGTTTACGTGAGGGGGAGGCCTTCCATGCTAGTGCTCTCATGTCTAAATCTTGGGTTTTTATCTCACTCCCATTTTTTAATTATTATATTTTTATTTTTTCACATCTTTACTGGAGTATAATTGCTTTACAATGGTGTGTTAGTTTCTGCTTTATAACAAAGTGAATCAGTTATACATATACATATGTCCCCATATCTCTTCCCTCTTGCATCTCCCTCCCTCCCACCCTCCCTATCCCACCCCTCTAGGTGGTCACAAAGCACCGAGCTGATCTCCCTGTGCTATGCGGCTGCTTCCCACTAGCTATCTACCTTACGTTTGGTAGTGTATATATGTCCATGCCACTCTCTCACTTTGTCACAGCTTACCCTTCCCCCTCCCCATATCCTCAAGTCCATTCTCTAGTAGGTCTGTGCCTTTATTCCTGTCTTACCCCTAGGTTCTTCATGACTTTTTTTTTCTTAAATTCCATATATATGTGTTAGCATACGGTATTTGTCTTTCTCTTTCTGACTTACTTCACTCTGTATGACAGACTCTAGGTCCATCCACCTCATTACAAATAGCTCAATTTCATTTCTTTTTATGGCTCAGTAATATTCCATTGTATATATGTGCCACATCTTCTTTATCCATTCATCTGTTGATGGACATTCAGGTTGCTTCCATGACCTGGCTATTGTAAATAGAGCTGCAATGAACATTGTGGTACATGACACTTTTTGAATTATGGTTTTCTCAGGGTATATGCCCAGTAGTGGGATTGCTGGGTCATATGGTAGTTCTATTTGTAGTTTTTTAAGGAACGTCCATACTGTTCTCCACAGTGGCTGTACCAATTCACATTCCCACCAGCAGTGCAAGAGTGTTCCCTTTTCTCCACACCCTCTCCAGCATTTATTGTTTCTAGATTTTTTGATGATGGCCATTCTGACTGGTGTGAGATGATATCTCATTGTACTTTTGATTTGCATTTCTCTAATGATTAATGATGTTGAGCATTCTTTCATTTGTTTGTTGCCAACACTGGCAACAAAGTATATCTTCTTTGGAGAAATGTCTATTTAGGTCCTCTGCCCATTTTTGGATTGGGTTGTTTGTTTTTTTGTTATTGAGCTGCATGTGCTGCTTATAAATTTCGGAGATTAATCCTTTGTCAGTTGCTTCATTTGCAAATATTATCTCCCATTCTGAGGGCTGTCTTTTGGTCTGGTTTATGGTTTCCTTTGCTGTGCAAAAGCTTTGAAGTTTCATTAGGTCCCATTTGTTTGTTCTTGTTTTTACTTCCATTTCTCTAGGAGGTGGGTCAAAAAGGACCTTGCTGTGACTTATGTCACAGAGTGTTCTGCCTATGTTTTCCTCTAAGAGTTTGATAGTTTCTGGCCTTACATTTAGGTCTTTAATCCATTTTGAGCTTATTTTTGTGTATGTTGTTAGGGAGTGATCTAATCTCATACTTTTACATGTACCTGTCCAGTTTTCCCAGCACCACTTATTGAAGAGGCTGTCCTTTCTCCACTGTACATTCCTGCCTCCTTTATCAAAGATAAGGTGACCATATGTGTGTGGGTTTGCCTCTGGGCTTCCTATCCTGTTCCATTGATCTATCTTCCTGATTTTGTGCCAGTACCATACTGTCTTGATTACTGTAGCTTTGTAGTATAGTGTGAAGTCAGGGAGCCTGATTCCTCCAGCTCCGTTTTTCGTTCTCAAGATTGCTTTGGCTAGTCGGGGTCTTTTGTGTTTCCATACAAATTGCGAAATTTTTTGTTCTAGTACTATGAAAAATGCCAGTGGTAGTTTGATAGGGATTGCATTGAATCTATAGATTGCTTTGGGTAGTAGAGTCATTTTCACAATGTTGATTTTTCCAATCCAAGAACATGGTATATCTCTCCATCTATTTGTATCATCTTTAATTTCTTTCACCAGTGTCTTATAATTTTCTGCATACAGGTCTTTTGACTCCTTAGGTAGGTTTATTCCTAGATATTTTATTCCTTTTGTTGCAATGGTAAATGGGAGTGTTTTCTTGATTTCACTTTCAGATTTTTCATCATTAGTATATAGAAATGCCAGAGATTTCTGTGCATTAATTTTGTACCCTGCCACTTTACCAAATTCATTGATTAGCTCTAGCAGTTTTCTGGTAGCATCTTTAGGATTCTCTATGTATAGGATCATGTCATCTGCAAACAGTGACAGCTTTACTTCTTCTTTTCCAATTTGGATTCCTTTTATTTCCTTTTCTTCTCTGGTTGCTGTGGCTAAAACTTCCAAAACTATGTTGAATAAGAGTGGTGAGAGTGGGCAACCTTGTCTTGTTCCTGATCTTAGTGGAAATGCTTTCAGTTTTTCACCATTGAGGACGATGTTGGCTGTGGGTTTTGTCATATATGGCCTTTATTATGCTGAGGAAAGTTCCCTCTATGCCTACTTTCTGCAGGGTTTTTATCATAAATGGGTGTTGAATTTTGTCAAAATCTTTCTCTGCATCTATTGAGATGATCATATGGTTTTTCTCCTTCAATTTGTTAATATGGTGTATCACGTTGATTGATTTGCGTATATTGAATAATCCCTGCATTCCTGGAATAAACCCCACTTGATCATGGTGTATGATCCTTTTAATGTGCTGTTGGATTCTGTTTGCTAGTATTTTGTTGAGGATTTTTGCATCTATGTTCATCAGTGATATTGGCCTGTAGTTTTCTTTCTTTGTGACATCCTTGTCTGGTTTTGGTATCAGGGTGATGGTGGCCTCGTAGAATGAATTTGGGCGTGTTCCTCCCTCTGCTATATTTTGGGATGGTCTGAGAAGGATAGGTGTTAGCTCTTCTCTAAATGTTTGATAGAATTCGCCTGTGAAGCCAGCTGGTCCTGGGCTTTTGTTTGTAAGAAGATTTTTAATCACAGTTTCAATTTCAGTGCTTGTGATTGGTCTGTTCATATTTTCTATTTCTTCCTGATTCAGTCTTGGCAGGCTGTGCATTTCTAAGAATTTGTCTATTTCTTCCAGGGTGTCCATTTTATTGGCATAGAGTTGCTTTTAGTAATCTCTCATGATCTTTTGTATTTCTGCAGTGTCAGTTGTTACTTCTCCTCATTCATTTCCAATTCTATTTATTTGAGTTTTCTCCCTTTTTTTCTTGATGAGTCTGGCTAATGGTTTATCAATTTTGTTTATCTTCTCAAAGAACCAGCTTTTAGTTTTATTGATCTTTGCTATCGTTTCCTTCATTTCTTTTTCATTTATTTCTGATCTGATTTTTATGATTTCTTTCCTTCTGCTAATTTTGGGTTTTTTTGTTCTTCTTTCTCTAATTGCTTTAGGTGCAAGGTTAGGTTGTTTATTCGAGATGTTTCCTGTTTCTTAAGGTAGGCTTGTATTGCTATAAACTTCCCTCTTAGAACCGCTTTTACTGCATCCCATAGGTTTTGGGTCGTCGTTTCTCCATTGTCATTTGTTTCTAGGTGTTTTTTTTATTTACTCTTTGATTTCCTCAGTGATCACTTCGTTATTAAGTAGTGTATTGTTTAGCCTCCATGTGTTTGTATTTTTTACAGATCTTTTCCTGTAATTGGTATCTAGTCTCATAGCGTTGTGGTCGGAAAAGATACTTGATACAATTTCAATTTTCTTAAATTTACCAAGGCTTGATTTGTGACCCAAGACATGATCTATCCTGGAGACTGTTCCATGAGCACTGGAAAGAAATGTGTATGCTGTTGTTTTTGGATGGAATGTCCTATAAATATCAATTAAGTCCATCTTGTTTAATGTATCATTTAAAGCTTGTGTTTCCTTATTTATTTTCATTTTGGATGATCTGTCCATTGGTGAAAGTGGGGTGTTAAAGTCCCCTACTATGAATGTGTTACTGTCGATTTCCCCTTTTATGGCTGTTAGTATTTGCCTTATGTATTGAGGGGCTCCTATGTTGGGTGCATAAATATTTACAATTGTTATATCTTCTTCTTGGATTGATCCCTTGATCATTATGTAGTGTCCTTCTTTGTCTCTTCTAATAGTCTTTATTTTAAAGTCTATTTTGTCTGATATGAGAATTGCTACTCCAGCTTTCTTTTGGTGTCCATTTGCATGGAATATCTTTTTCCATCCCCTTACTTTCAGTCTGTGTCCCTAGGTCTGAAGTGGGTCTCTTGCAGACAGCATATATATGGGTCTTGTTTTTGTATCCATTCAGCCAATCTGTTTCTTTTGGTGGGAGCATTTAGTCCATTTACATTTAAGGTAATTATCGATATGTATGTTCCTATTCCCATTTTCTTAACTATTTTGGGTTCGTTATTGTAGATCTTTTCCTTCTCTTGGCTAGAGAAGTTCCTTTAGCGTTTGTTGTAAAGCTGGTTTGGTGGTGCTGAACTCTCTCTGCTTTTGCTTGTCTGTAAAGGTTTTGATTTCTCCATCAAATCTGAATGAGATCCTTGCTGGGTAGAGTAATCTTGGTTGTAGGTTTTTCCCTTTCATCACTTTAAATATGTCCTGCCAGTCCCTTCTGGTTTGCAGAGTTTCTGCTGAAAGATCAGCTGTTAATCTTATGGGGATTCCCTTGTGTGTTATTTGTTGTTTTTCCCTTGCTGCTTTTAATATGTTTTGTTTGTGTTTCATTTTTGACAGTTTGATTAATATATGTCTTGGCGTGTTGCTCCTTGGATTTATCCTGTATGGGACTCTCTGTGCTTCCTGGACTTGATTAACTACTTCCTTTCCCATATTAGGGAAGTTTCAACTATAATCTCTTCAAATATTTTCTCAGTCCCTTTCTTTTTCTCTTCTTCTTCTGGAACCCCTATTAATTCGAATGTTGGTGCATTTAATGTTGTCCCAGAGGTCTCTGAGACTGTCCTCAGCTCTTTTCATTCTTTTTTCTTTATTCTGCTCTGTAGTAGTTATTTCCACTATTTTGTCTTCCAGGTCACTTATCTGTTCTTCTACCTTAGTTATTCTGCTATTGATCCCATCTAGAGTATTTTTAATTTCATTTATTGTGTTGTTCATCATTGCTTGTTTCATCTTTAGTTCTCTAGGTCCTTGTTAAATGTTTCTTGCATTTTCTCTCTTCTATTTCCAAGATTTTGGATCATCTTTACTATCATTATTCTGAATTCTTTTTCAGGTAGACTGCCTATTTCCTCTTCATTTGTTAGGTCTGGTGGGTTTTTATCTTGCTCCTTCATCTGCTGTGTGTTTTTCTGTCTTCTCATATTGCTTATCTTACTGTGTTTGGGGTCTCCTTTTTGCAGGCTGCAGGTTCGTAGTTCCCGCTGTTTTTGATGTCTGTCTCCAGTGGCTAAGGTTGGTTCAGTGGGTTGTGTAGGCTTTCTGGTGGAGGGGACTAGTGCCTGCGTTCTGGTGGAAGAGGCTGGATCTTGTCTTTCTGGTGGGCAGGTCCACGTCTGGTGGTGTGTTTTGGGGTGTCTGTGGACTTATTGTGATTTTAGGCAGCCTCTCTGCTAATGGGTGGGGTTGTGTTCCTGTCTTGCTAGTTGTTTGGCATAGGGTGTCCAGCACTGTAGCTTGCTGGTCATTGAGTGAAGCTGGGTGCTGGTGTTGAGATGGAGATCTCTGGGAGATTTTCACCGTTTGATATTATGTGGAGCTGGGAGGTCTCTTGTGGACCAGTGTCCTGAAGTTGGCTCTCCCACCTCAGAGGCACAGCAGTGACTGCTGGCTGCAGCACCAAGAGCCTTCCATCCACCCGGCTCAGAATAAAAGGGAGAAAAAGAAGAAAGAAAGAAAAGAAAAGAAAGAAAAGAAAGAAAGAAACAAAGAAAGAAAGAAAGAAGGAAAGGAAGGAAGGAAGGAAGGAAAGAAAGGAAGAAGGAAAGAAAGAAAGAAAGGAGGGAGGGAGGGAGGGAGGGAGGAAGGAAGGAGGGAAGGAAGGAAAGAAAAGAAAGGAAGATAAAGTAAAATAAAATAAAGTAAAATAAAATAAAGTAATTAAAATAAAAAATAATTATTAGGAAAAACAATTTTTTTAAAAGAAAAAAAAACAACAACAACAAAAAGCAGACGGATAGAACCCTAGGACAAATGGTGGAAGCAAAGCTATACAGACAAAATCTCACACAGAAGCAAACACATACACACTCACAAAAGGAGGAAAAGGGGAAGAATCATAACTCTTGCTCCCAAAGTCCACCTCTTCAATTCGGGATGATTCGTTGTCTATTCATGTATTCCACAGATGCAGGTGCATCAAGTTGATTGTGGAGCTTTAATCCGCTGCTCCTGAGGCTGCTGGGAGAGATTTCCCTTTCTCTTCTTTGTCCTCACAGCTCCTGGGGCTCAGCTTTGGGTTTGGCCCTGCCTCTGCATGTAGGTCGCTGGAGGGCGTCTGTTCTTCACTCAGACAGGACGGGGTTAAAGGAGCCGCTGATTCGGGGGCTCTGGCTCATTCAGGCCGGGGGGAGGGAGGGGCACGGAGTGCGGGGCGGGCCTGCGGCGGCAGAGGCCGGCGTGGCGTTGCACCAGCCTGAGGCGCGCCGTGCGTTCTCTCGGGGGAGTTGTCCCTGGATACCTGGCAGTGGCGGGCTGCACAGGCTCCCCGGAAGGGGGGTGTGGATAGTGACCTGTGCTCGCACACAGGCTTCTTGGTGGCGGCAGCAGCAGCCTTAGCGTCTCATGCCCGTCTCTGGGGTCCGCGCTTTTAGCCGCGGCTTGCGCCCGTCTCTGGGGATCATTTAAGCAGCGCTCTTAATACCCTCTCCTCGTGCACCAGGAAACAAAGAGGGAAGAAAAAGTCTCTTGCCTCTTCGGCAGGTCCAGACTTTTCCCCGGACTCCCTCCCAGCTAGCCGTGGTGCACTAACCCCTTCAGGCTGTGTTCATGCACCAACCCCAGTCCTCTCCCTGGGATCCGACCGAAGCCCAAGCCTCAGCTCCCAGCCCCGCCCGCCCCGGCGGCTGAGCAGACAAGCCTCTCGGGCTGGTGAGTACCGGTCGGCCCTGATCCTCTGTGCGGGAATCTCCCCGCTTTGCCCTCCGCACCCCTGTTGCTGTGCTCTCCTCCGCGGCTCTGAAGCTCCCCCCTCCGCCTCCCGCAGTCTCCACCCGCGAAGGGGCTTCTAGTGTGTGGAAACTTTTCCTCCTTCACAGCTCCCTCCCACTGGTGCAGGTGCCGTCCCTATCCTTTTGTCTCTGTTTATTCTGTTTTCTTTTGCCCTACCGAGGTACGTGGGGAGTTTCTTGCCTTTTGGGGGGTCTGAGGTCTTCTGCCATCGTTCAGCAGGTGTTCTGTAGGAGTTGTTCCACGTGTAGATGTATTTCTGGTGTATCTGTGGGGAGGAAGGTGATCTCCACGTCTTACTCTTCCGCCATCTTCCCTACGATCTCCTCATTCCCATTTATTATCTTTTTTTTTTCTTCCGGTACGTGGGCCTCTCACTGTTGTGGCCTCTCCCGTTGCGGAGCACAGGCTCCGGACGCACAGGCTCAGCGGCCATGGCTCACGGGCCCAGTCGCTCCTCGGCATGTGGGATCCTCCCGGACTGGGGCACGAACCCGTGTCCCCTGCATCGGCAGGTGGACTCTCAACCACTGCACCACCAGGGAAGCCCCCATTTCTTATCTTTTAATAGGGTTAACTTGCATGGGTAGAAGCCAGCGATTGAAACAGTGACATGATTTTGGGGAACTGTACATCTAGTTAAAAAGCTTTCCTGAGCAGCAAAGGATTTATCATTGTGAAGCAGGCATTTCATTCGATGACAAAAGGTCTAGTAGGATAGTGTCTGGCACTTGGTAGATGTTAAATAAATGTTAGTGCCCTTCTTTCTCCTCTTCACTTGACAAATGATAGATTGAAAGTCATGTTCCCAACTGCCAGGATAAGCAAAGCACTTGCAAAACAATAGGATTCTGATTGTGTAGATGAATACCTTAGCTGGGTTCCTCAAGGACCCGGGAGGTACTGAACATTTTACTTAAAGAAATACAAGCAAAGGTCCCTATATTTTTCTCTTCCCATCCGGCATCTAAGCAGCTATCTCCTCCTGCAAATACTCTCGTCTGTGATGTGTACTACAGAACACAAAACAAAAGAGATGAGTTAGTCCTGCTTAAGTGCATCATTGTGCTAATGAAATTAATCAGTCACAATGACAGCCTTAGAGCAGCAGGGAAGCTTACAAAATGGTAGCAGTTAAGAAGTGGCTGCTGGAGAGAGAAGCTGAATGCAATCAAGGATGAAATAAAGCAAAACAAGATTGGGTTAAGAAAAACGCTCAGCAATCAACTGTCCATAAGGCCTTGGAAGAAAGGGAAAATGGGGGCTATTATTTGAAGTCTAATGAAGAAAGCGTTTGCAGGGATTATAGCTCCTTTCCTCTTTTATTATTTTTCACGACAGTTTAAAACTCTGTAAATTTAACAAATAAAAAATATTCTAATTACAAATATGTGCCCATGTGGCCAGTATGTAGAGAAAAAGGGATGGAAGTGCAGGGCCCTGGGTTCAGCTCTGCCAGTTGTCTGTCTTCCATTGAGCAAGTCCCTTCCCTTTTTTGGGCCTCAGTTTCCCCATCTAGAAAATGACAGGGTAGACTAGACACTCTAAGGTAGATCCTTTTAGTTCTAACATTCTAAAACCCTGTGGCTCTTTACAGAAGTTTTATTATGAAAAATGATTTTTAGTGTGTCATAGATACTGTTTGTAAGGTGAGCAACTTGAGTCCTAAGTACTAAGCTCAATTTTCTTGATGTTGTTATGGAATATTCATACATTTGAGATAAAAAGATCCTGTGAAGCAAATGGATTAATGGCTATCTAAATGGGTTTGTTTTGGATACCATTTACATCTTGTTTTTCATCCACAGACCTCAGCCACTATCTCTAGGGATAGTACTTCCAACGTTTTCCAACTCTACAGCAAACAGACTTTACTTCCAGGAAGCTTTGTGTGATGCTTATTGTAAATTTTCTCTCCTGCAATTTCATCCAGTTTCTCTTTTCCTCGATTTCATTCCCTTCCTGCCAAGTACCAACAGAAGCTATGGTTGGTTTCTTTTTCTCTTTTAAAACTGGTATTTATTAGCTTTGGAAGATACAGGGAAAATACTGGAAACTCAAGACAAAGTTTTGCAAGATTAAATAGGTGGGAAAAGTTCATAGCAAGTAATAAACATTTCTCTGAGCCCCCTGAAACTGGAAAATCACTGTTTGGATTCATCCACCGTAAATCCAGGTGAAGCAATTTGGTTCTTGGAGTAGGAAAGAGGATGGAATTTGTAAGGTTCTTATATCCATAGACATGACTAAGCAATTCGTCCACATTATCCCAGATCTGGTCAGGGCCTCTAAATGCTATTGGCAACCATGGTGCTTGCAGTGGATATTTGGAAGATAGGTTTGGAGGAAATTTGATGTGAGAACTCTGGAATAAAACTACACTTTTGGAAGCTCAGAGTTGGAAAATTCCCTACCCACTTACCAGAAAAATCAAAGAAATGAAACGGTGTCTACAAAATGCAGTATCATATGAGCTACTTCTAGAAGTGGTCTTGGAAACTTGTGTAAATTTGGAGGCAGAATCAGCATGGTTTACTGATAAACGCAGTATGAGTGATGAGAAAGTGGGAGAGGTTGAAGATGACTCCCAGGTTTCAGATTTAAGCAAATGGTATCCTTTACTGATGGTGAAATCTGTTATGAGATAAGGAATTTGGGGGATGGATTAAGGAAATGATGTGATAAGCTCTAAGGCCTGAGAATGGGAAGGAAAGAAAGTCAATGAGTAAAACTGAAAAACAATAAAGTGAGAAATCAGAAACATTTAAGGAGAGAACAAATAATGTGAGAGTCAACAGGAGCAGAGGAAAAGGAACAGATCAACTTGTTGTTTGGTCTTGGTCTTGATTTTCATAAAACCTGAAGAGTTTACAGTGTAAGTTCCATAAGCCCAAATTAGCAGTTTCAGGGGTTTTATAAGGGCTTAATCAAATGAAAATTTCTAGGAAATGTTACAGTTTTGCAAAATGAATAAGGTAATGTTGACTTAATCTTGTTTTATCAAGGAAGAATTTTGGTAGAATCACCTCACCCTGCTGCTCCGAATCTTCTGGTAGTGCCTATTTCCTGAGGCTTAAGGCTAAACTCCTTAGCCTGTCAGAAAGATTGTCACCATCAAACCCTAACCTACCTTACTTAGCTCCTCCTGTCATCCCCTTTCTTCTATCTCTATGTTCCAGTCCTACTGAATTTATCATAATTCTCTTTAAAACAATACCTTTTTTATGACTGAATGCCTTTACACATATTATTTCCTACCCCTGAAATGGTCTTTACTTCCTTTGCCATATAATAAACTCCTTAATTTCCTTCCAGAGTAGAAAAAAATGTCACTTTCCCTAGGAAGAACTACCTGACTTCCCACTAAAGAAGATTTGGTTGTGTGGACTACAGAGCTCCCACTGCCTTTTGCAAATCTCTCCACTAGAACACTAATCACACAATTGCAATTTGAAATTTTCTCTTTATGTGTCAGTTTCTCTTATACACTGTGGACTCCTCAAGGGACCAAGTAACCATCTTTATAGCCATATTACCTAGGAGAAAACCTAACATTTGTAATTAATTGTTCCATGCCTGTCTTCCTCTTTTATTATTATTTGTGTGTGTGTGTGTTAGTTTCTGCTTTATAACAAAGTGAATCAGTTATACATACACATATGTCCCCATATCCCCTCCCTCTTGCGTCTCCCTCCCACCCTCCCTATCCCACCCCTCCAGGCGGTCACAAAGCACCAAGCTGATCTCTCTGTGCTATGCGGCTGCTTCCCACTAGCTAGCTATTTTACATTTGGTAGTATATATAAATACTGTATGCTATCACATATATATGGAATCTAAAAGAAAAAAAAAGGTTCTGAAGAACCTAGGGGCAGGACAGGAATAAAGACACAGATGTAGAGAATGGACTTGAGGACACGGGGAGGGGGAAGAGTAAGCTGGGACGAAGTGAGAGTGGCATGGACTTATATATACTGTCTTCCTCTTTTAAACCATAGATTTCATGAGAAGAAAAGTCTCGCCCATCTGTTCATTGTATTCCTAGTGCCCAGCACAGAAATTATGAGTTATTGTTCTGATAGTTTCAGGGAGTAGGAGATAATAATTGGGGACACATAATTAACGGTATCTGGCAGCCTATTGGAGGTGAGAAATGAGGAAGGAAAGGTCAAGGCATGGCATGGGCTCTTGGATACATGGTGGTTTCATTCACTGAGATGGTGATCACTGGAAGAAGACAAGATTGAAAGTGAGGGAGAGGATGAAGATTTGTGTTTTATTCATTTAATACATTTATTGTTTAGTAAGCATCAGATACTGTTTTAAGTGCTTTACAAATATTGACTCATTTAATCATCATAATAATCCTCTGTGGTAGGTACTTATAGAATCTCCCTTATACAGATAAAATTGAAGCATAGGTAAGATTCAGGAATATTCCCAAGATCATCCAGATGTTAAGTGATGTAAAAAAAGCTTCAGATTCAGTGAGTTCATCTCTAGAATCCGTGCTCTTAACCACTTTACATGCTACTGAGTTCAGCTTTGCATATAAGTTTTGGACAAGTTCAGTTTTGGACACATTGCATCTGAGATGCCCATAAGGAAATCCATTAACTGTTAGATATTCATATGTTTAATCATAATAAGTCTTGATAGAGGAAGGCATGTGGCTCAGTCTCTGTATGAAGTGGGATTTAAAGAATCATTATTTAATAGCCAAAACTAATTTATTTGCTTTTCTTTAAAGACTTTAGAGGACATCCCTATACACAACCTACAGCAATCCTTGTTTAAATCCTCTTTCCTCTCTGATCAACTAATCTTATACCACAGAACCACAAAGTCCCTAAGACTGTAATCTCTTGCACTCTCCAAAGTGGAGATAACACTTTTCTTCCCCCCAGCCTTCCTGGCTTTTGGTCTTCTTTCTCTTCTCCACCCCTCAAAATTTTATTATGTACATAAGCGGCCTCTGTTCCAGCAAGAAATAATTGTTCCTTTTTAGGATACTAAGAGGAGGGGAGAAATTAGATGACAGTTACAAGATTTACCTTGGAGGGATGGTGAATGAGAGAAGTCTGTAAACACTCCCATGTGAAGTTTCTTTATTCTGCCACATATGCATCTGGAGCTTAGGCAAGAAGACTGCACTATTCACTTTGAGAATCGTTTGCATATAGCTAAGAATGAAACTGTGTAAAAGCAATCAAAGAGTTTGTACATGTAGAAGAAAAGTGAGCCAATGATGGATCTCTGGCAAACCAGTTTAATCAGCCAGTAAAGACTCTGAAAAATAGATAGTAAAGAAGCAGTCTGAGAATTTAAACTAGTACAACCAGGAGAGTAGTATTTTAGAAGTCAAGGAAGTAGAGTTTCAAGAAGGAGTAATGCGGTCATTTGCCTTGAACACCATAGAGATATCTAGGAAAATAAGGTCTCACGGGTGTCTGTTGGATCTTGCAGTACAAAGTTCAGTATGGACTTCGTCTAGAGAATGTTCAGTGAAGTGGTGAGCTCCAGAATTGATGAAGTAGAGGTAGAAAGAAAGAGTGAGTATAGACAACTATAAATAAATGATCATATGTAAAATCTTTCCTACCTGTCAGAAACTGAAGGTATGCCCCATCTCATGTATTTCTTAATTTTTATCATTTTTATTATTGAGCTCTAATGTACCTCTCATAATTCAAAATAAGCAATTGAGGCAGTTTCAAATGTGTGTGCACAAAATGGCCCTTAAAATTATAATACCAGAAATTTGAAAGTACACAGCGAAAATTGACAGTTCATTTTACCAGAAAAGATAAATGATATATTTACTGTAACTGAACACTAATTTTCAACTTGCACTTCCTGGCTTTCAAGTAAAAACACTAAACCCAATTGGTTACATAGCTCTTATTCTCTCTGAGAATACAGCTTCATTACAAAAGAACATTTGAGGCCATTAAAATCTTGAACGAGTTCTGGAATTAATTTTTAAACTAACCTTGGATTTATTTATATTCGTGTCCCTTTTCCTCTTGTTCTCCATAAAATATTTTACATACATAAACTTATTTTTAGAAAAAAATTCTTAGAAAGTATTTTTTTTACCAATGAATTGAGAAGGTTTTTAAGCATACTATAACTTTCCTTTACCTTACATTTCTGTGCAGACAAAATAACCAGCCCAATGTTCTGGACACATTTTTTTCTGATGATGACCATCAATTAGAGTGAAACTGTTTTTGTTCCCCCAATTACTCAAGGGGAAAAATCTTGCTTTTAAACTCGACCATAATTTTATAGAGAGAATGGAAGTTATAAACTATGTCTTGACCACATTTGATTAGAAAAATAAATATCACAATAAAAAATGAAATATAAATGGACTAGTGGGCTTCCAGTCATGATAAAATATTTGGTTATGGGACTTATCCTTCTGCCATAAACAACTAGAAAGCAGAAAAAAATATATGAAATAGCTGCTTTAGATATTGGACAACAGGCAGGTGAGAGCTGTAATGCCTGAGAGAAAACTCTACAATTGTCCCAGTTTGGGGCAAGGGAGCATTTTCTGAACTGAGGCATAGGGAGGAGGATCCCAAGCAGAACATAGTAGTCTCTCTGAGTTGAGGACAGAGACCTCAGAGTTTACGGACACTGAGGCAGTTGGAATCTGTTGAGAAGAATACTAGAAAAGATGGAGCTCTCAAGAGAAAGAGCTTCATCAATTTACCTAGAGGTCCCCTTAAGACTGTTGCTGAGTGCTAGACTGCATGCAACGGGAGAAACTCCATGAGGCATGCAGAAGAGCAACTACTAGTGAGGAAACAATTACTGAAGAGCTATAAACACATCCCAGAACTCACATAAGGCTGGAAGATATTCAAGTTCTGACCAGCTAGAATAAAGAGACTTCCTTGAACACTGTGGAAATTTAGCAGTGAATCTAGGAAGCTCTAAACTAGCCCAAGAGTAAAATCTAGAGTATATTCTAGATTCATGCTAGCAAAGCCTAAAACAAACAGATCTCAAGATTCTGCTTCTGGCCATGATGGATTTCAGTAACCACTATAGAAACCAGAAACTGGACAAGGTATATGAAACTCATTTTAGACATTGAATAATAGGTATCATTGAACCGTGATTCCTGAGTGAATGGAAACAGATGAGATCAATCCTACAATCACCCTAGCTTTCTACCTGGTAAAACCTTCTGGATCACAGAGTAAGCAGGGTGATCAAAAACAGAGCACAGTGGGCTCACTGAGTTGAAAAGACAGAGCTGGAGTTCAGGGAGGCTGAGACAATCGTGAGTTTCAGGGCAGAATTCTGGAAAGTAGTTAGCTAACAGAAATAAAAAGCTACAGAAAATATCAGACGGGTTCCCTTTGCTGTTAGTTGAACAATAAAATCTACATGGGTACACTGAATCTTTCTGAGACTAAGCTAAGTGCAACCAAGAAGTTGTGAGCTAATCAGTCATCAGAGGTCACATGTGAGGTATGTGTGTTCCAACAAGCCAGAGTCGAGAATCCTCATTGATGACTAGGGCATTCAGTAGAAAATCCAGAAGGATCACATCTTCATAGTGGTGTTAAGCTATCTCCAGAGTAAAAACTATTCTAGACTTTCCCTTACAAAGCTTTTTAAAAAGCCTCAAAGTGATCAAACTGAACCACAGTTATTCAGCCTACAATAAAATATGGCTGGACATGGCCTAGCTGTACTAGCAGGAAAATATGACCCATCAACTGAAGAAAAATGACTCAATAGAAAAAGACTCAGAAATGAGTGAGATAGAACTATAAGAAAGGGAAAAGAGTATTATAACTATATTCATGTATTTGAAAGAAAAGGTAAAGTCAGTAAGGAGAAAAATGGACAGTACTTTTTAAGTAAACAAACAGGAGTCCCACATATGAAACGGGAGTGTGAGGAGCTCTGTGGACCTGCTCCTCAGGGAAACAGCCACACTGGCGAAGATTATTTCTCAAACAGAAAAAAAAAAAAAACCACTTAAAGTGCCTGGAAATGGTTATGAAGGCAAACAGCAAATGAAATAACATACATTCAAGAACATAAATGAAATCTCAGTAAAAGCAGAGCGAGTCCATGGCATGTGAGACGTGACTTACTCCCTCCTTCTTCCTTTCAGATCAGGGTGACAGAAGCTCTACTCTGAGTGCACGTGGTCAAGAGGACGGGGCTCCCTCTCCCTTCAGGATCTTCCTGGGAATAGCAGGCTACCAGCATTTCCCATCTTTTCCAGCTCCAAGTTGCAGAGGCTAAATTCCTGTTGAGTTGGCAGAGAGGTCATGACCTCTACCCAGTCCTGACTTGTAGGCTGGAGGCTCTGCCCCAGGCATGGCATCAAGAATACTGGAACCACGGTTGCCATTACCCCAGCCTGCTTGTAGGGCAGAGGTTCCACACCAGGAGAAGCAAACCAAGGAGACTAGAGGCTGCTGCTCTCACCCAGCACTCTGCTCATAGAGCATGGGTGTCACTCCTGCCCCCAGCGCCAGAGCCGCAGCTCAGAATATAGAAAATAAGCCAACAGTGGAAATAAAATAGAATCATTAAAAGAAAAACTCCACAAATCCAAAGGAAGGCAGAGAAGAGTGGCCAAGATGGCAGAATAGGAAGACCCTGAGCTCATCTCCTCCCACGGTCATACCAAAATTACAACTATTTACAGAGCAACTACTTATGAGAATGACCTGAAAACTAGCAGAAAAGATCTTCTACAACCAACTTATAAAGAAGGAACCACAATGAGATGGTTAGGAAGGGTGGAAACATGATATAGTCAAGACTCATACTCCTGGGTGGGTGACCCACAAATAGGATGATAATTACAATTGCAGAGGTTCTCCCCAAGGAGTGAGGGGTCTGAGACCCACATCAGGATCCCCAGCCTGGAGGTCCTGCACTGGGAATAAGAGCCACCAGAACATTTGGCTTTGAAGGCCAGTGGGGTTTACTTTCAGGGGAGCCAGAGGGCCGTAAGAAAGAGAAACTCTACTCTTAAAGGGTGCACACAAAATCTCACTCCAAGACCCAGGGAAAAAGGAATAATTTGAATGGGGCCTGGGTAAGACCCACTTGCTGATCTTGGACAGTCTTCCAGAGAGGCAGGAAGCAACTGGGACACTCTGGGGACACAGACATTAGCAACAGCCATTTTGGGGAGCTCATTCTACCATGATTACACCTGTGTTGGTAAGCATCATTTTGGAATCCTCCCTTTAGCATATTAGTGCTGGAACTTGGCCCCACCCACCAGCCTATTGGCACTAGTCCTGGGACACCCCAGGCCAAGCAGCTCGTGGGGCAAGGACACAGACCCACCAACCAGCAGGCTGACTGCCATAGAAACCCCAGAGGCTTCAGCTGCCCTGGGACTTGGCCCTGCCCACCAGAAAGCTCAGGCCCTGGCCCTATCCACCAGTGGGCTGACACCAGCTCTGAGGCACCCTGGACTCCACAGCCAGCCATGTAAGTAACTGGCCTCACACACCAACAAGTGAACACAAACCCGAGACCCCCTGGTGCCATGGCCCTGCCTGCCAGCAGGCTGACACTAGCTCTGGGACGCCCTCCCCACAGCCAGCCACCCAAGAGCCGGCTCTGCCCACCAGTGGGCAAGCATCAGGACCAGGACTCTCTGGCCATGCAGCCAGCTGTGCCAGGATCTGGCCTTGCCCACAAGCTGCCAGCAGCCTCTGCACTAGGTAGGGACCTAGTGAAACCAAACCAAACAGACTGGGGGCCAGCCATGCCTACCAGTGTTCCCAGAGTAGTCAGCCTGCCACAAAAGAAGGACCCACATGGAGGGCAAACATAGCACATATAGCTCTGGTGACCAGAGTGGGGTGTGTTGCTGGGCCCCTTAGGATGTCTCCTACACAAGGCTGCTTCTCCAAAATTGTGAAATGTAACCAACCTACCAAATATATAGAAATAAAAACAGCAAATTAGGCAAAATGAGATGATGGAGGAATATGTTCTAAATGAAAGAACAACAGAAAACCCTAGGAGAAGAACTACGTCAAGTGGAGATAAGCATCTACCCAAAAAAGAGTTCAAGGTAATGATCATAAAGACACTCAAACAACTTGGGAGAAGAGTCAATGAACACAGTGAGAAGTTAGAAGTTTCTAACAGAGTTAGAAAATATAAAGAAGCATCAAATAGAGCTGAAGAATATAATAACTGAAACAAAAAGAATACACTAGAAGGAATCAACAGTAGATTAGATAATACAGAGGAACAGATCAGTGAACTGGAAGAAAATAGTGGAAATCACTCAAGCTACACAGAAAAAAATTTTTTTTAATGGAGACAAATGAAGACACCTCTGAAACAACATTTAGTATACTAAAATTCATATTACAGGGGTCCCAGAAGGAGAAGAAAGAAAGGTGCAGGGAACATGTTTGGAGACATAATAGCTGAAAACTTCCCTAATCTGAGAAAGGAAACAGACATCCAGGTCCAGGAAGCACAGAGGATCACAAACAGGATCAACCCAAGGAGGACCACACCAAGACACACTGTAATTAATGTGGCAAAAATTAAAGATAAATAGAGAATATTAAAAGCAGCAGGGGATATCAAACTACCAATGGCATTTTGCACAGAACCACAACAAAAAAATTCCCAATTTATATGGAAACACAAAAGACCCCAAATAGCCAAAGTAATCTTGAGAAAGAAAAATGGAGCTGGAGGAATCAGGCTCCTGGACTTCAGACTACACTACAAAGCTACAGTAATCAAGACAGTATGGTACTGGCACAAAAACAGAAATATAGATCAATGGGACAGGATAGAAAGCCCAGAGATAAGCCCACACACATTTGATAAAGGAGGCAAGAATATACAATGGAGAAAAGACAGCCTCTTCAATAAATGGTGCTGGGAAAACTGGACAGCTACATGTAAAAGAATGAAATTAGAACACTCCCTAACACCATACACAAAAATATACTCCAAATGGATTAAAGACCTAAATGTAAGGCCAGACACTATAAAACTCTTCGAGAAAAACATAGGCAGAACACTCTTATGACATAAATCACAGCAAGATCCTTTTTGACCCACCTCCTAGAGAAATGGAAATAAAAACAAAAATAAACAAATGGGACCTAATGAAACTTAAAAGCTTTTGCACAGCAAAGGAAACCATAAACAAGACAAAAAGACAACCCTCAGAATGGGAGAAAGTATTTGCAAACCAAGCAACTGACAAAGCATTAATCTCCAAAATATACAAGCAGCACATGCAGTTCAATATTGAAAAAACAACCCAATCCAGAAATGGGCAGAAGACCTAAATAGACATTTCTCCAAAGAAGATATATAGATTGCCAACAAACACATGAAAGGATGCTCAACATAACTAATCATTAGAGAAATGCAAATCAAAGCTACAATGAGGTATCACCTCACACCAATCAGAATGGCCATCATCAAAAACTCTACAAACAATAAATGCTGGAGAGGGTGTGGAGAAAAGGGAACCCTCTTGCACTGTTGGTGGGAATGTAAAGTGATACAGCCACTATGGAGAACACTATGGAGGTTCCTTAAAAAACTACAAATAGAACTACCATACAACCCAGCAATCCCACTACTGGGCATACACTCTGAGAAAACCATAATTCAATAAGTGTCATGTACCACAATGTTCATTGCAACTCTATTTACAACAGCCAGGACATGGAAGCAACCTAAGTGTCCATCGACAGATGAATGGATAAAGAAGATGTGGCACATATATACAATGGAATATTACTCAGCCATAAAAAGAAATGAAATTGAGTTATTTGTAGTGAGGTGGATGGACCTAGAGTCTGTCATACAGAGTGAAGTAAGTCAGAAAGAGAAAAACAAATACCGTACGCTAACAAATATATATGGACTCTAAAACAAAACAAAAAGGGGCAAGACAGGAATAAAGACACGGACGTAGAGAATGGACTTGAGGACACGGGGAGGGGGAAGGGTAAGCTGGGACGAAATGAGATAGTGGCATGGACATATATACTCTACCAAATGTAAAATAGATAGCTAGTGGGAAGCAGCCGCATAGCACAGGGAGATCAGCTCGGTGCCTTGTGACCACCTAGAGGGGTGGGATACGGAGAGTGGGAGGGAGGGAGACATAAGAGGGAAGAGATATGGGGATATATGTATATGTATAGCTGAATCACTTTGTTATAAAGCAGAAATTAACACTGTTATAAAGCAAAAACTAACGCACCATTGTAAAGCAATTATACTCCAATAAAGACGTTAAAAAAAGAGAAAAAAGGGGAAAAAAATAAAACCTATAATACACACACACACACACACACACACACACACACACACAATCTTTTGCATAACAAAGGAAACCATAAATGAGACAAAAAGCCAACCCTCAGAATGGGAGAAAATATTTGCAAATGAAGCAATGGACAAAGGATTAATCTCCAAAATATACAAACAGCTCCTGGAGCTCAATATCAAAAAAACAAACAACCCAATTAAAAACTGGGTGGAAGACCTAAATAGACATTTC
This sequence comes from Leucopleurus acutus, assembly GCF_964270905.1. Taxonomy (NCBI): domain Eukaryota; kingdom Metazoa; phylum Chordata; class Mammalia; order Artiodactyla; family Delphinidae; genus Leucopleurus; species Leucopleurus acutus. The sequence continues at coordinate 118,425,608 of NC_139148.1, read as the reverse complement.
ACCAAAGAAAATATACAGATGGCCACACATAAAAAGATGCTGAACATCACTAATTATTAGACAAATGCAAATCAAAACTACAGTGAGGTATCACCTCACACTGGTCAAATGGCCATTATCAAAAAATCTACAAACAGGGCTTCCCTGGTGGCGCAGTGGTTGAGAGTCCACCTGCCGATGCCGGGGACGTGGGTTCGTGCCCCGGTCCGGGAGGATCCCACATGCCGTGGGGAGGCTGGGCCAGTGGGCCATGGCCGCTGAGCCTGCGCATCCGGAGCCTGTGCTCCGCAACGGGAGAGGCCACAACAGTGAGAGGCCCGCGTACCACAAAAAAAAAAAAAAAAAAAAAAAAAAAAAATCTACAAACAATAAATGCTGGAGAGGGTGTGGAGAAAAGGGAAACCTTTTGCACTGTTGGTGGAGATGTAAACTGATACAGCCACTATGGAGAACAGTATGGAGGTTCCTTAGAAAACTAAAAATGGAACTGGCATATGACCCAGCAGCCCACTACTGTACATATATCCTGAGAAAACCATAATTCAAAAGGACACATGTACCCCAACGTTCATTGCATCACTATTTACAATGGCCAGGACATGGAAACAACTTAAATGTCCAAAGACAGATGAATGGATAAAGAAGATGTGGTACATATATACAATGGAATATTAGCCATAAAAAGGAACGAAATTGGGTCATTTGTAGAGATGTGTATGGACCTAGAGCCTGTCATACAGAGTAGAGTAAGCCAGAAAGAAAAAACCAAATATCATATATTAACGTAAATTTGTGGAATCTAGAAAAATGGTACAGATGAACCTATTAGCACGGCAGGAATAGAGACGTAGACGTAGAGAACAGACATGTGGACACGGCAGGGGAAGGGTAGGGTGGGACGAATTGGGAGATTAGGCTTGACATAAATACACTACCATGTGTAGGATTGATAGCTAGTGGGAACCTGCTGTATAGCACAGGGAGCTCAGCTCGGCGCTCTGTGATGACCTAGATGGGTGGGATGAGGGTGGGTGGGAGGAAGGTCCAAGAGGGAGGGGATATAGGTACACATATAGCTGATTCACTTCACTGTACAGCAGAAACTACCACAAAACTGTAAAGCGATTATACTCCAATAAAAAAAAAATGAGCAAACTACTCATACACACAACAACATGAATAAACCTGAAAAACATTTTGTTGAGCAAAACAGATACAAAAGAGTAAATGTATATGATTCCATTTATACAAAACTGAAGGGAAAACATAATCTATAATTATTTACAGTAGATTAAAGGTTGCCTGGAGCCAGGAGTAAAGGTTAGGATGACTGCAGAGACACAATGGAACTTTTTAGGATGACGGAAATGCTCTCTATTGTGAATGTATGGTGATTACATGGGTGTATGTATTGATCAAATCTCGTCAAAGTATACACTTTAAATATGTGTATTTTATTTTATGTAATAAAATCAAGTCTATTTTAAAAGAATAGTGTGGATGAGTGAGCATATTTATCAGCGTTATAATAGTTTGCTGAAGAAACTAGATTTTTATAGTTACAAAAATGTCAATATAGATGGTAGAAACAACTAGAGTTCTAATTTCCTTCTTCACAGTAAATATCAGAGTATTAAACCCAGTTAATACTGGTGCAAGAGAAGGTGGAACAGTAGAGGATTTCCAAGGACTCAGAGGATGGGACTCCCAACTTCCCATAACACCACTATGGGTTAAAGACAGTGATAATTGTTCATATTTATTAAGCACTTATTGTACACCAGACACCAATCTAAGGTTTTTACAGGCGTTGCCTGTGGACCTTATGATTTTCCTCATTTAATGTGAGGAAACTGAGGCTCAAAGATATTTGGTAACTTACTCAATGTCACACAGCCAGTAAGTGAAAAGGCTGCAATTCAAATCTGAGCTGTTCTGGCTCCAGAGCTTGAGCATTTTTTTAACTGGTAACAAGCTTTTTACCTTATAGAGTTTTTAAAATTGAGTATACTCCACCTACCATAAACTTACCATTTATACAGTTCAATAGTTTTTAGTATATCCACAGATTGAACCAACATCCATGCTATCTAATTGCAGAACATATTTGTCACCCCAAAAAGAAACATGTGAGGACTGCTAATGTAAAAAGTTTTGTGTCAATATATGCAGATGATCAACACACAACCGAAGGGTGAAATAATGGTTAGAACTACTGCTTGTCTGAGAAAGATCAAGCGATGACTTGGAGTTTTTGGTGGCAGAATAAAGAAAGCTTTTTTGATTATGAAGAAATGAATCATTAGGCAGAAGACTTAGAAGAACAAGTTCTGTGTGGCCAGGTCAGTGCAAAGATAGTTTGGGGAAATTCTGGAATAGCTCTCAGGGACATGGCTCACTCCAGTTTCGGGTTGCTCTTAAGAAAAGAGTTCATATTTCAAACAAGTTAGCAAAAAACAACCTAGGACCCAGAGTTCAAGGAGCTTGCTTCCTCAAGAATAAAAGGATCAGAAAATAACTGGAAGGAGTAGATGACTCAGTAGGTTAGGCTGTAAGTGCTGGTAAGCCAATAAGTGAACAAGGAGGACTTGGATGGGACTAACAATGTTTTCAAGGCAAGCCAAACTGGATAGAAGAATGTGTGATTATGTACTTGCAATTTACCAGGTTCATAATGAATGATATATCTGGGGAGACTGTAGAGATCATCTGATATGACCTTTAGTGTGTGAGGCACAGAGAGGTCAAGAAATACATTGAGTCACACAGCTAGTTAGTAGGAAAGAGTCTCTAAGATTGCTAACTTTTGGAGTGGTGCCATTTCCACTATATCATATTCATTTGCTCTGATAAAATAGTTATTTTACACAGTGGCAGTGTATGGGCCACACTGTAGTGGACATTGAGGGTTACAGTATACCACAAGAAAGGTGAAAGGAGCATTTACCTAAAATCCTAAGGGCTCAATCTTTGAAGAAAAACTTACCTTAATCCTTTGGTAGGCAAAAATACCCAAGTTTAGAACCCAGCCAAGCAGTGCAGGGGTGGGGATGTTTACTTAATCATTTGGTTGGCAGTACATTTTTATTGTTAAGTTATTGCATAAACATATTTAAACAAATTTGGGCAGCTAATGTGTTAAAACCCCTAAAAAACCTAGAAAAATATATGCCGTTAAAAAATCGGCCTCTACCTCCCTTGCCTTGTCAGCTGCTGCCTTTGTGCAGACACCAGCAACCTCAGACTGCACTGTCCCTGCAGAAAGGAGGAGCTGCTATGCAAATGAAGAGCTACTCAGCTGGCTCACTTGTTTTTAGCCAAGGCTATTTCATCATTTTTAGTTCCTCAGGACAGAAAAACACTTACGAAGCAAAAAGCAGTGAAATGATTAGATGCAAGGTTATGGCTGAACAATTCATTTAATCTATTTATGCGCTGTTGTGTAGCACATTGGGGTTTTCCTGAAATCAGACACCGCAACCGTGTGCCCCAGAGTTACTGGGGTCCAAATCGCCAGACAGCTATCAGCATACCAAGTAAGAGAGCAGCACACAGAGGGCGCCTATAGGCCTTAAAGTCTTATCAAAGATGAATTCCCCCTGAAACCATCTGCATACTGGATTTGAGACTCCTAGGGTGAAGCATTTTCCTAGGGGTTGCACACAAATCTAGGTGGTAAAGGAAATTAGTGGAAATTCCCGAGTCTTCTCTGAGATTCTGGAAGGGGAAGACTTCTTAAGTAACACCACCTTGCCTCCTCTGACCTCTACCCCAACCCCTTCACCTCTTGTGAAGGCTGTAATTCCACAGCCTGTAGAGCAATGGACTAAACAGAGGAGGTGAGCTAGATGAGTAAAGGAGCAACACACGTGCCTGTCTCAACCAAGTACTCACTAGCATTTCTCATCTTATCCTCAAAGCAACCCCAGGAAGTAGGGGTTATTAATATCTCTATTTTACAATGAGGATACAAAGCCTTCAATAAATGAAGGTACCTGTCCACAATATGCAGCTAGAATAGGCAGGACTTTAACCTACATAGTCTGACTTCAATGCCCATGTTCTTTCTACCACATCAAGATGTCTTTCGAATGAGGTAGCTCCAGTGTCACCTCCTCCATGCAGCCCTCTTCACCCACCTCCCAGCTCTACTCTCCCATGCCCTCTGTGCATTCTTGTGGCATCCTTAGTTTGCCTCACAATATTTTAAAGGTCTCAGTGTAGGTATATGTGTGCGTTCCTCCTCTAGGAAACCTTGGAAAGCAGTTTCTGCTTCTAATGTGGATCATAGGCTTTCAGGTGCCCGTCACAGGGCTGGTGCACAACAGGTTCTTATTAAATATTGGTCAGACTGAGGCAAAATCTGCCTTTTAAAAAATTCTTTTTATAGAAGTAAGATTCATATAACAAAGTCAACCATTTTAAAGTGTGCATTTCAGTGGCATTTAGTACATTTGTAACAGGGAAGAGCAAAATCTGGCTCCATGTTGGATCTGCTTCGTTGACTTTAACCTTTGCTTTTCGTTGCTCTTGTTATTATAATCACACATAACGGCCTGCCTCACGGAACCCTGCCCCTCTGCCTGAATGTCCAACTAAAGTGCCTCTGTCCAGCTCACAGGGAGAGGATCTGACCCCGCCCACCTGTGGATGGCCTTTTTACTTTACTTCCTCACCTCCTCCCCCTCTGGGACGCTAGTCCACCATCTTCTCAGATGCCCTGCTTTCCAAATAAAGTCGCTATTCCTTGCCTCAACACCTTGTCTCTGGATTTACTGGCCTGTTGTGCGGCGAGTGGAGTGAGCTTGGACTTGGTAACACATTCACATTATTGTGCAACCATCATCATTATCTAGTTTGAAAGCATTTTTGTCACCCCAAAAGGAAACCCCATATCCATTAAATAGTTACTTCCCATTTCCCTCTCCCAGAGCCCCTGACAATCACTATTCTGCTTTTTATTTCTATGAATTTACCTATTCTAGATATTTCCTATAAACTGAATCATATAATATACAATCTTTTATGACTCTTTCTTTCCACTTAGCATAATGTTTTTGAGATTCATCCGTGTTATAACATGTTGTGTTAGTCAGGGTTCTCCAGGAAGCAGGACCAATAGAAGGTACATATCTCTATCTCTTATCTATCTATCATCTATATAGAGAGAGATTTATTATGAGGAATTGGCTCAAGCAGTTATGGAGGCTGAGAAGTCTCATCATCTGCCATATGTAAGTTGGAGACCCAGGAAAGCTGACGGCGTAATTCAGTCTAAGTCCAAACGCCTGAGAACAAAGAGAGTATGGTGGAAATCTGAGTCCAGGGGCAGGAGAAGACTGACTGTAGTTTAGTTAGGCTGAGGAGACCGAATTCTCCCTTCTTCCACCTTTTTGTTCTATTCAGGCACCTCAGTGAACTGGATGGTGCCCATTTACATTGGGAACAGCAATCTGCTTTACTCAGTCCATTGATTCAGGTGCTAATCTCATCTGGAAACACCCTCACAGACACACCCCAAAATAATGCTTATCATGGCCCAATCAAGTTGACACACAAAATTAACCATCACAAATGTACCTATACTTCAAGCCTTTCTGTGGCTGAATAATATTTCATTGAATGGCTATATCACATTTTGTTTATTTGTTCATCTGGTGATGGACACCTATTTCTACCTTTTGGCTATTGTAAATAGTTGCTGCTATGAAAATTTCTGTACAAGGCTATGTTCAAATACCTGTTTTCAATTATTTCGGGTGTATAACTAGGAAAGGAATTGCTGGGTTGTATTCTATCTCTATGTTCAACATTTTAAGGAAGCACAAAACTGTTTTCCAAAGTGACTGCAGCATTTTACATTCACACAAGGAATAAATGAGTGTGAAGTAATATCTCATTATGGTTTTAATTTGCATTTTCCTGATTACTAATGATGTTGAGCATCTTGCATGTGCTTATGGGCCATTTATATATGTTGTTTGGAGAACTACATACTGAAGTCCTTTGCTCATTTAATTTTTTTTCTTTTTGTCTTTGAGTTGTAGGGGTTCTTTATATATTTTGGAAATTAAATCCTTGTTAGATATATGATTTGCAAACATCTGCTCCCATTTTTAAGTTGTCTTTTCACTTTCTTGATAATATCCTTTGATGCAAAAAGTTTTTAATTTTGATAAAGTACAATATATATATTTTTCTCTTATTTGTGCTTTTGGTGTTATATATAATAATCCATTGCCAATTCTAAGATCACTAAGATTTACTCCTGCTTTTGTCTTAGAATTTTATAATTTTAGCCCTTACATTTAGTTTGTTGCTCCATTTTGAGTTACTTTTTGTATATGGTGTGAGGAAATGGTCTAATTTCATTCTCTTCTTTATCCAGTTTAACTGAAAAATAATTGATGTACATCACTCTATAAGTTTAAAGTGTACAGCATGATGGTTTGATTTACACATATTGTAAAATAATTACCATAACAGGTTCAGCTAACACCCATCAACTTGATTCTTTTGCATGTGGATTTACCCATGCATCTAACTTTACTGTTTTTATTTTTTCCACTGTCTAATACAAGTTACTGTCTAGTGTCCTTTTATTTTATCCGGGAGGACTCCCTTTAGCATTTATTGTAGGATAAGTCTGCTAGTGATGAACTCCTTCAGTTTAGTTAATCTGAGAAAGCTTTGTTTTCTCCTTCATTTTTGAAGGGTAGTTTTACTGAATATACATTTATTTGTGAACAGTTTTTTCTCTCTCAGTACTTCACTGAGAAGCATATCACCTCACTGCTTCTGGCCTTCATGGCTTCTGATGAGAAACTGGATGTTAATCTTATTAAATATGCTTTGTATATGATTAGTCATTTCTCTATTGCTGGTTTAAAAAATCTTTGTCTTTTGATAATTTGATTATAATGTATCTTGGTGTAAATCTTTTTTAGTTTATTGTGTTTGGAGTTCATTGAGCTTTTTGGATGTGCAGATTTTTGTTTTTCATCAAAGTTGGGAAGTTTGACCGTATTTCTTCAAATATTCTTTCTTCACCCCTTCCTCTGTGACTCTTATTATGCATATGTTGGTACTTTTGCTTGTGTTCCACAGTTCTCTTAGACCTTGTTCATTTTTAAAAATTATTTTCTCTTCCTGTTCCTCAGACTGGATAATTTCAACTGACGTATCTTTAAGTCCAATGACTCTTTCTTCTGCCTGCTCAAATCTGCTGTTGAAACCCTCTAATGAATTTTTCACTTAAATTATTGTACTTTTCAGCTCCAAAATTCTTACTTGGTTTCTTTTTTGTCATTTCTCTCTTTATTGATATTCTTTATTTGGTAAAAAAAAAAAAATCACTCTCCTGGTTCCTTTAGTACTTTGTCAATGATTCCTTTAACTCTTTGTGCATATTCAAGACAGCTGATTTAAAATCTTTGTCTATTAAGTCCAATGTCTCAGCTTCCTCATGCATAGTTTCTATTAATTTCATTTTTCCTTATGAATGGCCCATTTTTCTCATTTTTTGTATATGTCATAATTTTTATCAAAAACTAAACACTTTGAATATTATACTGTGGCAATTCTGGAAATCAGATTCTTCCCAGGTATTGTTGTTGCTTATTGTGGGTTGTTGCTCTTTGCTTGTCTAGTGATTTTTCTAAAATATTTTTGTAAAGTCTGTATTCTTTGTCATGTATTTTCACTGAGGCCTGAGTTCTGTTACCTTAATGGTCAGCTTGTATTTTGACAAAGTTACCTGTTACCTTAAACATCTGGAGCCAAAAAAAGGAAAAAAAAATACTCTTTCAGTCTTTGAAGATTCGTTCTTTACTGAGCACTTCAGTTCTTAGACAGTCTGTTTACAACTCTGCCCTTGCCTTTATTTACTGTTTGTGCAGAACCTGAAGGCCAATTAGAGATGAAATGTTAGGGTTGTCTCAGTCATTTTCTGGAACAATTTTCAGTCTTGGGCATTAAAGTGGCCTTCTCAGTTCCCCATTATAACAACATTAAATCTAAGGCTTGAGTATAATCTTCTTTACCTTCATGTTCTCCCCTGAGGCAGGGGTACTCCCTTCCAGACACATTGGGGCATTCTTGCCCCCATTTCTTTGCAGTGCACATGGGAGCTCTCCCAAGCTGGAATCACATGCCTGTGGCTTTACTGGTCTGATGTCTCAAGGGAGGTCTTACTCTCACAGTTCTCTGGTCCCCACGACTTTGAGTAGGGTCATCTGACCTTTTGAAACCCAGGTGATGGTGCCTCCTTTTGAAACTGAGGAGGCATCCCTGATGATGTCTGAACCATCTCTGAAGTCCTTCTTACTTTGTCCTGAAGAATACACACATTCACAGCTGAATAGTTTATAGTCCTATTCTATAAAATATAATAAGTCCAACAACCTTCCTTCATTCCTTCCTATCTCCTTCCTTGCATTTTATAGTAAGCATTCAAGTGAAGCTAAGCTTCACCTTCAACACTTTGCTTACAAATAGCTTCATACAAATACCCAATTTCATCACTCACAAGTTCTTCCTTCCACAGAACACTAGGACAGGAACACAATTCAGATGACTTCTTTGCCACTTTATAATAAGGATCACCTTTCCTCCAGTTTTCAATAACATATTCCTCATTTCCAAGACCTAATCAGAATGGCCTTTACCATCCATGTTTCTATGAACATTCTATTCACATTCTATTCACTTATTCTCTAAGAAGATTGAGGCTTTATCTATAGCTCTCCTCTTCTTTTTCTGAGCCCTCACCACACATGCTTTTAACAGTCTACTTAAAGCAATGTAGGGTTTTTCTAGCATGCACCTCCAAACTCTTCTAGCCTCTACCCATTTCCAAGTTCCAAAGCTACTTCCACATTTTTAGGTATTTGTTACAGTGACACCCCCACTTCTCAGAGCTAATTTTCTGTCTTAGTCAATTAAGGTTGCTATAACAAAATATCTGGTAGCTTACAAACAACATAAACTTATTTTTCACAGTTTTGGAGGCTGGAAGTCCAAGATCAGGGTGCCAGCACTGTCAGGTGAGGGCTTTCTTCTTTTTGTATCCTCACTTGGTGGAAGTGGCTAGGCATCTCTCTGGAGCCCCTTTTAGAAAACACTAATCCCATTCATGAAGATCCCACCTTCATGACTTAAGTACTTCCCAAAGGCCCCACTTCCTAAGACCATCACCTTTGGAGGTTAGAATTTCAATATATGAATTACAGGGGGACATAAACTTTCAGACCATAGCAGAGATGAACAGATTTGAGCAGACAGCAGAAAGAATGGAGAACTTGAAGATAGATCAGTTGAGATTATCTAGTCTGAGGAACAGAAAAAAAAATTAAGAAAAAGGTAGAGGGCTTCCCTGGTGGTGCAGTGGTTGAGAGTCCGCCTGCTGACGCAGGGGACACGGGTTTGTGCCCCGGTCTGGGAGGATCCCACATGTCGCGGAGCGGCTGGGCCCGTGAGCCATGGCCGCTGAGCCTGTGTGTCCGGAGCCTGTGCTCCACAATGGGAGAGGCCATGACAGTGAGAGGCCCGCGTAGAGAAAAAAAAAAAAAAAGAAAAGAAAAAGGAAGAGAGCCTCAGAGACCTATGCAAACCCACCAAGCACACCAATGTATGTATAATAGGAGTCCCACAAGCAGAGGAGAAGGAGAAAATGGCAAAAAGAAAATATGAAGAAACAATGTTTTGATAAAAAAATTATCTTACACACCCAAGAATCTCAACAAACTTCAAGTGAGAAAAACTCAGAAAGATCTATACCTAGATGCATCATAGTCAAACTGCCAAAACCTATAGACAGGGCTTCCCTGGTGGCGCAGTGGTTGAGAGTCCGCCTGCCGATGCAGGGGACATGGGTTCGTGCCCCGGTCCGGGAAGATCCCACATGCCGCGGAGCGGCTGGGCCCGTGAGCCATGGCCGCTGAGCCTGCGCATCCGGAGCCTGTGCTCCGCAGTGGGAGAGGCCACAGCAGTGAGAAGCCCGCGTACCGCAAAAACAAACAAACAAACCTATAGACAAAATGAAACCCTTGAAATCAGCAAGAGAGAAGCAATTCACTATAAGGGATCCTCAATAAGATTAAGAGTTGATTTTTTCATTATAAACCATGGAGACCAGAAGATAACGGGATGATATATTTAAAGTGCTGAAAAGAAACACTGTCAACCCAATATTCTATATATAGCAAAATATTCCTTCAAAAATGAAGGAGGAATTAAGATATTACCAGATAAACAAAAACTGAAAGAATTCACTGCTAGCAAAGCTGCCCTCCTAGAAATACTAAAGACAAGTCATTCATTCAGGAGGAATGAATAGAGCTATACAGAGCAAAGTTTTTGTATGCTACTAAAATTAAATGGATAGTAATCCAAATGAGATTGTTATAAATTAGCATGTTAATTGTAATCCTAAGGACAACCATTAAGAACTAACTCAAAATAACTCAAAAATGAAAGAAGGGGGCTTCCCTGGTGGCGCAGTGGTTGAGAGTCCGCCTGCCGATGCAGGGGACACGGGTTCGTGCCCCGGTCCGGGAGGATCCCACATGCCGCGGAGCGGCTGGGCCCGTGAGCCATGGCCGCTGAGCCTGCGCGTCCGGAGCCTGTGCTCCGCAACGGGAGAGGCCACAACAGTGAGAGGCCCGCGTACCGCAAAAAAAAAAAAAAAAAAAATGAAAGAAGGGCCTCAAACTGATATTTGTACACTAATGTTTATAGCAGCATTGAATAATTGAATACAATATCTAAAAAGTGTAAACAACCAAAGTGTCCACTAATATTTGAGTGGATAAAAAAATATATATATATATACACACACATGCACAAAATGGAATATAATTCAGACTTAAAAAGGATGAAATATTGATATGTGCTAAAATATGGGTGAAACTTGAAAACATTATGCTAAGCGAAATAAGCCAGACACAAAAGGACATCTACTGTATGATTCTACTTATACGAGGTTTATAGTGTCAATGAAAAATTAATTGGTTGATCAAAGAAAGAACTGGAAAACTTTATGCAAGCCAAATTTGAGGATTATAACCTGGGAAGAGTATCTCAGAAAGCTCTGAGAACTGATCCACCTGTTAGAAGTCAAGACATAGTTTATATAAATTTTTTGAGACAGAGGGTTATACATCAAAAGATATATTATTGACAATTTACATAATCCATATCTAAGTGCCATCGTGGTGGGTCATATGGCCCCTTACATGATCAAGAATGAACGTTATCTTTAAGGAGTTGTCTTGTTGATGCTGGGAGAATGTTGCTCTTTATGGTTGAGCAGGTCTTCCTCTCGATGGGGGAGGTTTGGTGGATCCATAATGCAGATACACGATGCACAGCAGGCCGAGAGAGGAGGCCAAAGGGCAGAGAAGAATTTTTATGTTTACATTTTTCTTGTCTTGCCATAAAATATGAATTTTATTTTACAATAGATTACTCAAGTTCATAGAGACAGAGAATAGAATGTTGGTTGTCAGGGGTTGGGGAAGGGGGAATGGAGAAATGAGGAGTAATTGTTTAATGGTTCTGGGAAGTGCATTGTAGCATCCACTACACTGCCAAAATGCAGACACCAACTTCTATGCTTGGGGATTTTTCTCCTACCTTATGAGTATTAATAGAAAACAAAGCCATCTCCTACTGTACAAGATTACCAGCTGCCCTTACACGGGCAGGTCATCTAGACACCACACGACAAACACTCCTGTCCCAGGGTTATGGGACAGAGAGGAATACTCTTCGAAGATGTGGTGACAGTTACAGGAAGCTCAAGTTCCAGGGGCAGCAGTGGCAATCTTCAGTGTGCTCAGTGGCAGTGGCAAAAATAGTATTCGCACCTGATCACTTTTGCAGTGAGATTTCAGCCATTGCTCCTGGTTATGTAACCCCAAACCTGGTTCTCCAGACCTCTCTGTGATTCTAGGGATTACTCAATAACCTTTCCTATAAATTCCTTTCTGATTAGAATAGTCAAAGATTTTGTTGCTTGTTGCTTGTTACGAGGAACCCTGACTGATACAGTGAAGGGATGAGCGACTTGGGGCAGAGAATGGAAGGTGTGCCTGAGAAGGGAAGAGAAAGGGAAGAGAACAAACATTATCAAGAGCCTACTTAATACCAGTTGCTGAACTAAACTCTGAGAAATCTCTGAATTGAATTACTCCCCATATCTCCATTGTGAGATAGGTATCAGTATTCATCTTTCACTCATGAAGAAATGGAACTCAGAGAGATGAAGTACATTGCTCAAAATCACATACTTATAGGCCAGGATTTGAGCCTGTATGTCTGACTCCAACACATCCCTCTACACTAGTGCTCTATTCTAGTACTTTTTAAATGTGTTCCATGGGATTATCTATGAGGGCGTGGGACTAGGGGGATGATAGATAGGCTGAGCCAGGTGGATGTGGCCTAAGCCCCATTTCAGTTTCAGCTGGAGCAGCTCTGATTTGTTTATGTTATACAGTACAGTTCTACTTAAGATTTCTATTTTAAAAATAATATATATATGGTTTTAGAAAACACCCCTCCTTGGTTATTTACACATGTTGCTCTCTTGGCCTAGAACCTCCTCTCCCTACTGTTTTGTTTGGCTGAAACCTTGTTAGGGTCTCAGCAGGATCATCACTTCCTCAGAGATACCCAGCCCAAGTCAGATTCCGTGGTTACCCTTTCTCCAATTCTGTGCCTCTTGGCAATTGTGTACTTATTTTTCATAATCACTCAGTTAAAATATGCCTGCCCCACTAGACTGCAAGTTCCCAGAGGGCAGCAATCATGCTTGTGTTGTGTGGCTTTTCATTCTGGCCCCAGCACACTCACTGGCATGTAGTAAATGCCTAATGTGTGTTTGTGGAGTGCTTCAATGACTGTCACATGGGGTAAATCACCATGTGGCTAGGAGACAGTGGGATTGATTTGTATTTAGCAAATCCTTACCTCCTTAGCCCAAAAGAATGGCTGAAGATGGGGCAGTCAGGTCTTGCCTGAAATATAGATACTGTGAAGCAGATAAAACTTCCAACAGCCTCACAGATTATATTAAGGAATCAACCTCTCCATCAGCCCACATTTAAAGGTCCATTCTGCTACCTGGGACTATATCATCAGTACTCTTTGTGGTACCAGTAACACCCAAAGTGCTTTCTTTGTCCTGAGATCCAGTTGGGGTCCAAAGTTTGGATCAAAGCTGGATTCAGCTACTGGGGCAGTACATCCCCCAGTCCAGGGCCTGGCCACAACAGGGCCTGGCCAGGGCCTGGCCACAACACTGGTTATGTGGAATTCTTGGGCAAGTTGTTGTCTTCAAACAGTCTTTAGGCTTCAGCTACTTCAGGGGCATGGGTGTGTACCATCAAAGGCATTGCCACATTGGCTCACAGCTTGGGGGTGGGTGTCACTCAAATGGAGCACAGGAAGCTCCACACTAATACCCTGAGTAAAATACTCCAGAGCCTAGTAGTCTTGGGATAGTTGAAAACCATGCATCAGGCAAGGTCAGCTGTGGGTACTCAACCTGCTGCTTTCTGCCAGCATCTCCTAGGAGGCTACCTCTGGAAGGAGCAAGGAACAGCAGAGGACTGTTTCAAGGGCTGGTGATCATGGGTATCGCTGTGATGAGTGCTCATTATAGGGTCCCCTTTGAAGACTCTGTTTCACCCTGCTCATCTCATCCGTGACTGAAGGATGAATGAGATGAGAAACCCATCACTTTGTCCCAGCTCAGCTTGGAACTTTGAGAAATCAGAGGGATTGCCAAGAAAATGACAAAATGCTTCCCACCCTTTTCTTCCTTTTCTGACTGTGCTCACGAGGAAATTCCTAAGAGGAGCTGGCAGGGAGGAATGAAGGGGAAATACAGTGCTGGGCATAGAGCAGAGATGTGGAGTCACACAGGCCTAGATTGCATTTCCAACTCTGTCATTGAGAAGGAAACATTGGACAAGTGAACTCCTCCTTTCTGAATTTTAAATTTGTCGTCCACAACATAAACGTGACTCTATTTTTCAGCATTGCTGTGGGCACTGAAAAAAAATAATGTGCCTAGCAAGGTGTCTGGTATATACAAAGTAGTCAACAAATGTTAGTTTCTATCCCATCCCATAGGCCCAGCTTGTTAGGCAGGAAAAGTCTTTAGCAGAGATGAAAGCAGCACCTCCGTCTCCTTCCCCCAAAAGTAGTTGCTCTAACAGATAATGCAGCTACACCAAGAGTTCCTTCTACAACATCTCTGCCTTTCTTCTCTACTTTCCCACCAATTCCCACTTTCTCAATGCTCTTTCAAGCAAGTCTGGCCTTTCTATCACTTTCTCATGCAGATCCTCAAAAGGGTGAAATCCTCAAAGAAAAATATTGGGATAAATTAGGAGATTGGGATTAACATATACACAACTACTATATATAAAATAGATAATCAACAGGGACCCACTGTATAGTACAGGGAACTATATTCAATATTCTGTAATAACCTATATGGGGAAATAATGTGAAAAAGAATGTATAAGTATAACTGAATCAGTTTGCTGTACACCTGAAACAAACGCAACATTGTAAATCAACTATACTCCAATATAAAATAAAAATTAAATTAAAAAAACATAAGACAAAGATGCACAAAATCTGTAATAAAAAATAGAAGTCTATTAAGAAAAAATCATCAGTTAATCATCAAAAAGATAAAATAAAATGTATATCAAATTAATATATTCAAACTTAGATGAAAATGAAATTAAAGGAAATGATGTCATTGCATATCAATCTTCTTTGAAATAATGGATTCTAAAAATGGTAATAAATGCTCAATACCAGACAGCTAGACAGGACCTTAATCTCATAACTGGTGAAAATGTAAAATAGCACAAGTATTCTGAAGAACAATATGGACATTTATAATAAAGGTGACAAGAACAAACAATTTTCTTCTCATATGAGAATCCTGTGGGAATTATACTCTACGAAAGTAAGCCAGAATAATTTTAAAAACTAATATGAAGTATTTAATTTGTAAAATTTCAGTAAAAGCACATATGATTTAATAAATTATATTTTAATAACCATAAAAATACACTACAATTGGCAATAATACTTATGAAAAATGTGTTTAGGTATGGAATTTTAGATTTAATATAATAAAAACATAAAAGCTGGAGGGGGATTATGGGGAAAAAATCCAATACCCATAAACATGAAATAAAAATAATTTTTCATTTCTTCCTAATACAAATAGAATCAGAAAATAGAGATAGCAATAAAATCACCAGAATCATCATAAAACCAATATAGTTAAAAGAAATCTTTCAGACTTTTGAAGTTTAATAGTACCACTGATTAGAGTTGTTTAAACAATTGAATAGTGTGTGTATTAATTTTTCTAAATTTTCTAATAAAAACTAATTTACAAAACAAACCAACAAACAAAAACATTGGTAGGGACTAACAATCTCTAAGTCCAGTTTCACATCAAATGTAGGAATCACCTCTTCTGCTTTAACGCCTCTGGTAGTTCACTGCCCACTGAAGCAGTCCCTCCCATTTTGGAATAGCTTCAGATATTACACAGTCCTTCTAAAGAAGGAACCCAAATAGTAGCAGATGTGATCCACCTGCTGATAATCTTCTCTGAGCCTCAGGTGGGCACACCTGGGCTGATAATGGAACTGAATGAAGTGGCACAGTGAGGGAAAATCCAGAAAGTCTGTTTAACAAGGAATTGGAGGAGCCATGCAAAGGTGAGACAGAGGAAGGAGGGGACAACCTCAGAACAAAACCAAAATTTAAATGACTGAGGACAACAGGCTGGGTCTCTGGTGGATTCAGCTGAAAGAGGAGAATGGGAGTGGGAGAGAAGTGTGTGTGCACACACACATGCACATTGTTACCCAAGAAGAGAGTTAGTAAAAAGGCACTAGAAGTTGCCCTCAGTGGGTTCAGGGTCTAACCTGTGGACTGCCCCTTTAGAGCCTGTAGCACTCCCGGCAGGCCTATCAGCTTACCACTGCTGTCACGCCCAAAAGCTTTGCCTTCTGACCCCAAGATCCATTTGATTTCTGTCCCGCCCCATGGCATGACTATGCATTGAAACACACCAAGATGATACGTGCTGGAAGGGGTAGCCCAACTGTCTGTACATTTGGAGAATGTTTAAAGACCACTTCTGACCTAGACATAACTTGAGGCTTTAGCTATATCTAAGACATCTGTCTAAAGGGAAAGCTGTCCAGAGTGATGGAGCTGAAGATACAAACTATTGGACTTGGTGCTTCCATTTTTGACACTCTCTCCTCTCCTTCTGGCTAATATCTCTAGGACCACGAGTACTACTAACCAGAGAGAATTCATTCCATCTTTCTTTGGTGATTGCCATACTAGTATTGGAGTTTGGTTTCCCACACATTACTTTGATCTGTCAAAACTATCCCCAAAGAGGTGTTTGTTGGAGCAGCCTGAACTTTTCTCTGGAAACAGTGGGTGCGTAAACACTCTATATGAACCCCATGTGCTTTGAAAGTGCTTAAGAGAGCATTCTCCGGTTTTAAAAAATCAATAAATTTGCATTAAATATTCTGTTTCCTGCCACTCTGAGTGTAACTCAGTTTTTGAAAAGATTATGCATTACCTGTGATTGTTGCTTAAAGTCAAGATAACAAACAAACGCTATGGATACTTATCTAAACACATGAGTGCAGTGCAGGTGTTTGGATGTTTTGTGTACTTGCCTAGGATGAGTGCTTCACCAAAATGGACATGGTCTTCTAAAAGGCAATTACCAATTGGCTGTGGGATTGCTTTTGCGAGTTCAGACCTTAAATGAACTACAGTGGGACTCCATTCCCATTTGTGGCTCTTTGTCACAAATTCTGAACCTTTAAGATCAGTTTTTGTAAGCGCTGATAAAAAAAAAACTGACTGGATTATCACTTAAAAGTAATAAACACTTTTTGCTCTTTTAGAGTTATTATTCTAGCAAGAATCACTTAACTCTAAGTATCATTTACAATTCCCCTTTATGAATAGATATTAGCTTTCTGAAAGCATTAGTGTCCCAAGTATAAGCACATAAGTCCCAGCTCTGTTTTTACTAGCTGTATAATACTGAGAGTCATTCTACCTTTCAGTGTGAGTCTCAGCTTTGTCCTATGAGAGTAGGGAAAACACCATCTACCTTTTAGAACTGTCAAGAAGAGTAAAGGGGACGTAATTTGCAAAGCACCTAGAATATAGCACCTGGCACACAGCAGGTGCTCAATAATACTAGTTGTTTTCATTTCTCTGTAGTTTACAAGTACATGTTTTATCAAATAAGTCAGGTCACAATGCAATGTGGCCACCACCTTTAAGCACTGATAGAAACCGAAACAGCTTACTGTGGTCTCTATATCTTTTGCTTTCTTCTTCTAAGGGATTTATTTTTAGTTGAATAATATCCACAAGGATCCAGATATTCCTTTGATTAAGGATTGTTTGTCTTCTACTGATCTATATTTGATGTAGTTTATTTTTGGAACTTACTCTTAAACATCATAATATATCATTCTATTTTGTTTTATCTTTCAAGACAAAGGAATAAGGTGCTTGCTTGAATTTTCAAGGGGTTGGACTTCAGAATGTTCCGGAGAAGTGCTACAAGCATTTTTTTTTTTTTTTTGGTAAATGTAGAGCCTAGTATTAAAGTCACAGAATGAAATGAGGGAAAGCGTTGTTCATAGAAATTTGCCATGACATTAAAAACAAGGGGAAGACTTGCTGAGCTCAAGATGGCCAGCACATGTTTTACAGACTCACTCTGACCTCTACTTCTTATGCATAGAAGAGAAGGAGACCAGTGCAAGTATGACGATAGGAGTGGGATTTAGACGACAGGGTAATCAAGGAGAGAAAACTGAGCTTCTGCAGCCAGCCAGGCAGAGGAAATTCAGTGACAGTGAAGAGTGTGAGATGCCCTTCAGTAGAAGCTGGAAGCCTAGAAAGGATGGAGGCTGACAAAGCGGGTGGTTGTTAAAACAATCCAGTCCAAAGATTCCACTGGATGGAAGGATAATCAACACCACTCCCACCCATATCACAAGGTGGGGTGGCGGTGCTAGAAGGAAGCAGTGAATATTAGATAGCCGAAGTCCTGGTTTTCATACATGTACTACGTACACATGAGCCAAAGAGAACCCAGGACAGGAAGTCAGAAGCCCTGGTTATTACTCTCAATCCTGCCACTTACTAGCTGTGGGACATTGGGCAAGTCCTTTGTCTTCTGTGGGCTTCTGTTGCCCTATCTGTAAACTGAGAAGTTGAATAAGATTATCTATAGAGGCCTTCCAAGTTTATCACCATTCTGTGTTTTTTCAATCCTGGAAGATAAAAACACAGAGATGTGAAAGCAGGCTTTTTGTTGTTGCTATTTGTTCCTATCTCCTCCTTTCAGAGTAAAGCTCAGTTTTTTTCTTCTATGTTAAGAACCTTGGGCAAACACTGCTTACATAGAATTCAGCAAACAACTATATTTAAATACTTCCCGCCACCACTTTGATTTCTGCATAAACTGTGACTTCAGTGCACTGTCATGGGCTTGAATAGCTTGGATTTCTTAGGCCAAATCAGGCTTAAGTGCTTGAGCTTGGAGATGTTTTAGGAAGACTGATCCCTGGACAAAGAGCCTGGGCTTGGCCATGACGGCAATCACAGAGGTGCTGGAGCCCCTCCCTCTGATTTCAGCACTTCTCTGAAGAGCTGGGCAAATGTTCAAGTGTGAAAGTTCCCATCGAATCCTGATCTTTCTAGCAAAGTTGTGTTTTCAAAGTAAGCTCAAGACCACAGGGGTCGCTGGGCTTAGTGTGAACAGTCAAATTCCAAGTAAACAGTCTCATCGCCCGCCCTTCATTCCTCTTTCTTCCTCTGGATTTTGCTATCCATTTGGGAACTGCTCTTTCATTTGGTTTGGGGGACCCCCTTCTGAGCCAGAACCCTTTGTTTTAGTCAGAGTATGTTCCAGGGGTATCAGAGCCTGCACTAACTTCACTGTTTGTCATTACCAAGGTGTTGTTTGAAGTTGCTAACTTTCCCTTCAGTGGGTGTGCTAAATGCAGATAGAATGAAAAAGACCATCATTCCTTCCTAATTCTCCCACCAGGCCAAGCCAAAGCTACATACTTCCTTTGGGGTGACAGAAGGCAACAAGAGGCAGATGTAGCAGCAGCTGCTGCAGCACCAATGTAATGAAGCTCTTGTCTGGCCTTGGGCCTTGTTGTCCAATCCACACCCTACAGTCAGAATTCTGAAGTTTTGTCTTATACAGAGGGGAGACCATGCGTCCTGGATTTTCCAGGAGAATTCCCTTTTCAAGTATTCTGTCCCACTCATACTTGTGTTTTAAGTTTCAATTTGAAAAAGTGGTTTCTGTAACCATTCCATCAGTGGCACGACTAAAGTTCTCAACAAGTACACTGTTTTAATTGTGGACAATCCTAATCACTTGGGTCATGTGTAATTAAAAATTTTTTCTTCCCTCTGTAGTACACATTTGCAAACTTGGGAGGTAGGTGGAGGGATAAGAAGAGTTTCTATCTCTATAGTAAAATCCCTTTCCCAGGCAGTCAGATGAGAATGGGTAAGATCCCAGTACTGTTCATGCAATACTGTCCTTTGACATTGAAGTTTGAAACACAGAACGTCACAGCTACAAGGAGCCTTAGAGATCATCTCACCACCTTTTACAGATAAAGTCACTGAGGCTCAAAAGGGGAAGTAATTTGTCCAAGGTCAGATGACAAGTCAGTGGTTGAGATGGGTTTCACACCTGCACTTCCTATTAGAACCTGCCAATATTTATCAAACAAAAGAGACAAGGTCCAAGAGATGAAGGAAATGTAGGGATATGAGCTAAGAAGGGGCTTGGGGCTTAGAAACCATCTAAGGCAGAAAGGCTGTCCTTCCTTAGAGGACTGTTCCCATCAGGAGCAGCTAAAGAGAGCTGAGCATAGAGCTATGTGCCCAGAGAAGATGAGACAAATTCAGTGCTATGGACAGCACCCTCATACTGTTCAGGGAAACTGATGAGGGACCTGGGAAAGGGATTTGTTTTTCCAGACACTAATGATGCTAAAGGAAATGGTTCTGCCTCTGGCCCTGGAAAACACAGGCTGTGATGGCAAGGAAGCTCAGAGTGACACTGCAGATGGAATGACAAGAGGGGCCAACTAACCCAAGGGAGTAACAGGGAGGGCTTGGAGGAGCATTAAGTAAGGTTGAGACTGAGTCACTAACATGGAACTATTCTGTATGGAATACAGTCACTTAGATTCCACCAACAGGATATTCACCCTTTAGGTAGCAGCTCCTAGGCCTGCCTGCCACACTGTAAGAGGAGGCCATGTAGTAGAGCGGATTAGAGTGGAGAGTCTGGCGTCGGACAGACTTGAATTTGTATCCTGGCCTTACCTTTTGTATGACCTTGGACAAGTTGCTGACCTTCTCTAACCCTCATTTTCCTCATCTTTAAAATGCAAGGAATCTCAAAGGATTTTTGGCAAGATTACAATAAAATAAGACTTGTGAGAATGCCTGGAACATAGCACGTACTCATACCTGCTAGCTGGTATTAATGTTGATCAGCTGAGAGTGAACAGTCCACAGAATTCAGACACAAAGTGACTTGGCTCGTTAATGTATCTGCTTTTCCTTGATGAAAGTATAAGAGCACTTTCGCTCTCTGAGCTGCATCTCCTGATCTGTTAAATGAATATAACAACAATAGCAATGCCTTAGCATTGTTAGCAGAGTCATAGAGACGTGTTCCTAGTGTCTGATCCATCAGGGTAGTCGTTATTATTAAACTGGGGTTAGAGTTTCCATAGATGAAAAGAAAAAGGAAGAGCCAGATCCAGGAGCCCTGATCTCCTTCACGCTTTTCCTGAAATGGTGGCAGTGTAAAGATGTTAGTCCAACTACAGAAACATGGCAGAGGCTTTCCTGTTGAGGGTTTATCCAGGCTGGCTTAAGCCAGAAATCTATAAAATAATTACAAGAGCCCCTCTTCTTCTTTGGTTCACTTAGACTTGATCAGCATTCCCAGCAGAATTGCAGGCTCCTCTCGTATGCTTCCCTGGCAATCCGCAGCTTCTCGCACCAAAATCACACCTAGGGTGGCCACGACAACACTTATCGTGTGGTCCCATCAGGCATGTTTGATGGTGGTGACGTGAATCACCCCCTGAGGCCTTGCATCAGATAGCCCACTTCCACTTCCAGTGCTTGTGTTTTGAGTCCATAAACGTCAATAGAGCCCCTACAGTGTGTAAGACTTTGTACCTGGCTCAGAGTAGACACTCAAATATTTGTTGATGGATTGATTAATTGGTTAGAGGGATTACCAAAGTTAATACAACATTCTCTACCTTCAAGGTACTAACATCTAGTGGGAAAGACTGATTCATACAAAGCTAGTTTGCACTTAATCTCTGATAAAGGTTACGTAGAAAGTACAAAAAGTGCACTTGGGACTAATTCCAACTGGAGGAAACTGAGAAATCTCTTAGGAGAAGGAAGCATTTGATATGGACCTTGGGACTAACTGAGATTTTGACAGCCAAGGGAAAGAACATTTCAGTCACAGAGAACAACTAACTACAAGGAAGCAAGAAAGAGCAGACCTTCTTATTGGTAAATGATTAATAGTGGTGTGTGTGTGTGTGTGTGTGTGTGTGTGTGTGTGTGTGTGTGTGTGTGTGTGTTCTCACACACATGTGTGTGCATGTGTACTGGGGTCAGACCATGGAGAGCCATGATGGCCATGCAAATAATTCTGATCTTCATTTCTGTGATAGGAGTCTGAGGAAGATTTTGAACAATGATGAATGATGAAATTAACTAAACATTTTGAGTTTTATTACTAGATAATGACACTTCAAAATTACTCAGACATATTTTCCACCATCACTAAGGCTGCTAGGGTCGGGAGAAAAATTAGAAAGCTACCAAAGTTTGTTCACATGAATAAACAACTGATGAAAACATCTTTGAAGAGAAAATTAATTGACAGCTTCTGGGAACTGGACTCCCAGTCTGATGACCATCATCTACCGTGGTGACATCAACATCATCCTTGGGTTTTTTTTATTTTATTTTATGTGACACCAGCAGTCAACATCAGAATCAATACTTGCTGCAGCAGAGGTCACTGCTGGCAGGTGTCCACCAAACACTGACATTCAGTTTTATGTGAACTAAGTTTGAAAGAAGGGACTGCTCTCTAGAGTCCATCAGAGGGAATGCACCGCAGATGAAGATGATAACACTGGTATGAATTTCATAAAATACAATTTCTGCCAGGCGTTACTAGATTTCAACATTAAAAAAAGGGTTCCGGGGTCAAATAAGTATAGGAAATTTTCAGCCAATAAAAGTTAAGCTACTTTCCTTGCTACAGAAATTCTTAGAGCCTTCCCTATGCTGATATGTATATTGTGATCCTCCAAGAAGAATCAAGAATGCACAGCATTTTCCACACTTATTTGATCTTAGAACTCTTTATTTTTGGATCAGCACAAGGGACAACTGTTCTTTGGAACTCATGTTGGGTAATGCTGTTGCAGAGAACAGGATTAGATTCAAAACAGCATTTTGGACTTAAGTCTTACAGATCACTGATGATGGTGTTTGCTATAGATTGTTTGTGTCTCCCGAAAATTCATATGTTGAAACCTAGAAACCTAATCCCCAACGAGAGGGTATTTGGAGGTGGGCTATCGAGAGGTGCCTGGATCATGAGGGTGGAGCCCTCATGAATGGGATTAGTGCCCTTATAAAAGACACCCCAGAGAGATCCCTTCACCCTTTGGCTGTGTGAGGACACAGGCGAAAACAGCCATCTGTGAACCAGGAAGTGGGCTTTCACCAGACACAGAATTAGCTAGTGCCTTGATCTCGGACTTCCCAGCCCCCAGAACTGTGAGAAAGAAATGTTTGTTGTTTATAAGCCACCCAATTTATGCTCTTCTGTTACAGCAGCCTGAATGAACTAAGACAATGCTCCGATGTAGAGCAATTTCTATCCAGCTGCTTTCTGCCTCCTAGCATCAATTAGAACAACTCTCTTGTACTCATTTCAGTATATATGCTTTTTTTTAAACATCTTTACTGGAGTATAATTGCTTTACAATGTTGTATTAGTTTCTGCTGTACCACAAAGTGAATCAGCTATATGTATACATATATCCCCCATCCCCTCCCTCTTGCATCTCCCTCCCACCCTCCCTATCCCACCCCTCTAGGTGGTCACAAAGCACTGAGCTGATCTCCCCATGCGATGCAGCTGCTTCCCACTAGCTATATGTTTTGAAGACTAACTTCATCCATGATTTCTCCAGGCAAACAATGCACTGTCTTCCCTAATACTCTCCTTCCAGCCCTCTTGTTTGATCTATTGCAATGATCTCTAACAGACCTTATGCCCATGTTGTCTCATCTTTCCAATTCATCCTTAAGTATTCATCCATTCCTAAAGCATCAGTCTGATCATGTTGCTACTCTGCTTAGAGTTACAATGGCTTTCTCATATTTACTTAAAAAAATAGCTGTCTATGGCATTCAAACCCCATCCAACTCAGGCCTCAATCTATCTTACCAACTTTCTTTTGAGTTCCTCTAACTCCCCCAACTTGCATTATTGCCATGTTGGAATCAAACTGGTCCACTTGCTATTCTCTCCTAATCGCCACTCTTTAGACCTTGTTACCTCCATCATTGTACTAAATCTGTTCTTTTCCAAGGAAAACCCAGTTCAAATACTTATTCCTCCATTAAACCTTCCTCTGATTATACACAAGGAAAGGGATTACTCTGCCATTTGATCTGAAACACATTGAATTATTCAGAAAACACTAATACTGGTACATCCTACTGTTACTTGTATATGTGTTCAGAACCTGGTCTTGTCACTTCCTAGGTGTGTGAGATTGGGTAAGTCAGTTTCTCATTTGAAAAATGGGACAATCATAGCTTCTACCAACAGGGTTGTTGTGAAGATTAGTTGAAGTAATACAAGTAAATCAGCTGGCTAGCTTAATCAATGCCACTTACCCTCATTATATTATAAGCTTATATTGTAGGCTTCTTGAGGAAAGTAACTGAGCCTGATACTCCTATGCACCCCAGGCACCTAGCTCAATGTCTGGCCCTGGCAGGCACTTATGTTTTTGAGTGAATTACATGAGATTGGCCATGCACCCTCTTCTCTGCCACCCTGCCCTACTGTGAAGCCAGGGTGAAGCTACCCTACCAGGTTAAGCACACAGTTCTCCCACTTATGGCTCACCACTGCCCTTTAGTTTCAAGCATGGCTGCTTGGAATTTCAAGAATAAAGTCAGTTCGAATTTTAAAAATAACTCAGAAAAGGAAAAAACAACTCATTAAGACACAAATGAAGTCTCACTATAGTACAATGTGTCAACCCTGAGTCATATCAAAATTAATCAAAATGTCTTATTTTATATTCAGCTATCTACATAATTTTCCCCCTTACTGGCAGAGGTTTATTTTAAAAGAGCAAATGTTACTCTCTTTGATAAATTGATCAAGACTGCCACCTATTCGCTATTTGGCTGAAATGCTTCACATGTGGCAGTCTTCCCATACTCACTAACATCTAGCAGGTTCCTCCTGAGAAATTGTCCTTCATCTTAGTGGACCCAGTGAGCTTATCTGGGGATGGGCGTGAGGATGGGGTCTGGGTCAAAGATTGTCTCTTCTTACATATGGAAAAATGTAATCTCAACGTTAGTGAGATACACACAGAGGTGTTTAAAGTAATAAAGTCATTGTTTAGTCATAAGCCTGAATACAAAAACATCTCTGTGCTGGTTATTCGATAGTTAGAGTTGCCAGATAAAATACAGATGCCAAGTGAAATCTGAATATCAGAAAAACAATGAATAATTTAAAAAACATAAGTATGTACCAAATATTGCATGGGACATACAGTTTTCATTGTTTACCTGAAATTCAAACTTAACTGCCCACCCTGTATTTTTATTCACTAAATCTGGCAACCCTGCTAAAATGTCTCTGTCCACATCCAGCTCTGTGTCTTGGGAAGCTGATTACAGATTGCAAAACTAGGGCTCCCTATGCTCTCTGGCTTTCCTTTGAGTTTGGCCAATGCAAAGTGCTGGAATGAGGTATAAGGGTGGAAGGAGAAAAAAGGCAGCTACATATCTCTCTCCCTCATGCTTCTGGCAGTGACTACATTCATAATTAACCATAAATCCTGCCTGGTAGCCTCTACTGCATGGTTCCAAGTTCTCTCCAGGTTCTGGTAATTCCATTCCTTCCACTTGTCCCTTCGGGCTTAGGGATGGAAGGGCTTCCCACAGGTAGAAATTCCTGGTGCTTTAGCATCCCATAATGTTTCCCTAACCCTGCCCATCCTACTCTGTGACTACTCTCCTCATGCAATAGTTTTCAAGTAAACTCTCTGAGTGTGTCATTTGTTTTCCGACTGATACAATCTTCAAATGGCACAGGACACATATCCACAACGTGAATGTACCTATCACTTTGGATCCATCCAATTAAGGAACCTATAGACCCAAACCAGATTATTTTTGAGTATAAGAAATTTGCACCTTGACTTCAGGAAAACCTTTATCCAAGAAAAATACTGTCACTGAGCAATATCAAGGATAACAACAGCCCCACGATCCTCAGTCGCTGAACACTTCCCAGGATCTTTGATGTTCGGGGACATTGGTGGCAGCCAGTGTCTTGGCAGCTGTCAGCTACTGCACTCCGACGGCGAAGTGAGATGCTTCCAAGCCTGTCCAGGCACAGCAACTTCTAGAAGTTTGCAGGTCTCTCAGACACTCTGGGCATCATCAGGAAGGAACCTGAGGCTCTCCCTCCTGATCCAGATAGAGGCAAGCCCTTTCTACAAAGGATAAAATCTTCCTGCAGAAGACCAAGTCTATTGAAGTCTTCTGTCAAGGGTCACCTTCACTAGTTTTCACTGTCATCTCAGAAGTAGCTGCAGCCACACCCAAGACATGTATTCATTCCTTTCTTCATTTGTTTGTTCGTTTATTCATTCATGTAATAAGTGTGTGTTGAGTGCCTAATATATGGCAAGCCTTGTGCTAAGTGCTGTAATGCAGAGACGAATTATGACCTGATCCTTGAGTGGCTCATATTCTAGTGGACAGACAGATATGTACATAAAGATGGGTAAAAGGATGTCCTATGCGTGGTGACAACTCTTCATACAGGCAAGAGTAAAACAAAAGAAGCAGTCCTTTTTAGAGGAAATGGCTCTTAAGGTGAGTTTTGGAAGTTGAGTAGAAGTTCACAGACTGTCTGGGGAGAGACAGCAGAGTGAGCAGAGTATGGAGGTATAAAGCACCCAGGTGGGATCTGGGAACAGTAAATATTACAGTATGTATGAGGAAAATGTGTGTTAGAGGGAGCTGGAGAGGTAAGCAAGAGGGTCTCATCCTGAAGCTCCTTGTGTGCCATACTAAAGACTTTGAATTTTAAAATAATAAAAATAATGATATAACAATAATAATGCAAAACCTTTAAATGATTCTTACTACATACCCATCACAAGTTTGCATACAGTAAACCTGAAATAACACTATGAGATAAGTAATATTTTTATCTTCATTTTACAGATGAGAAAACTGAGACACAGACAGGTTAAGTAACTTGTACAAGTTCACAAAGGTATTAAGTAGCACAGCTGGGGTTCAAACTCAGTCAACCTGGATCCAAGGTAAATATTCTTAACCATTATGCTCCTAATATGTTCCAGGCATTGAGGAGACAAAGGCAAAGCAGATGAGAACTTTGAGCTCAAGAATCACAAAGTCTAGGGGGAAACAGACTCAGAAACATGTTTCTATAGGACAAGATGATTGCAAAGCCCTGTCCCTTGCTTTAGATTTTCTCCCACTTTAAGCCAGTCCCTTTCCAATGCCCCCAAACCCTAGTTTGTTGACGGTTCTTCTGCAGCCTTCTCTCCTGTTTATGGTCTGGTGCCTGTCACTTTGAACAGAAGAAGTTGCATCTGCTCTCCGGTGTGCCTGGCTCACAGATCCTCATCACGTGCTTTGGCCAGTGGGTGCTAGACCACGAGCTCTTCCTACCCCAGACCCTAACCAGTCCCTTAGGCATCCACCCCTGGCCCAGAACCACTGGTCTGGCCAACTAACCTCATGCCCTGTAAGAAAGAGATTTGGAAATTTTCTGTGAATAATTAATTCCACAGAACTCTTGTTACCATAGCAATAAAAATAAGCTGAAACTAACATACCATTGTAAAGCAATTATACTCCAATAAAGATGTTAAAAAAAAAAAATAAGCTGACAGCTGCCTTCTAATCCAAGCCTAGTGAACACGGAAGTGAAGGAGAAAACACAGACCTCTAGAGCAGGTGCCGAACTTCTTTCCTTAGTTGGATGAGGAGGGCAAAGCTGCTCACCCTCTGCTGTTGAGGGCTGACGCATCCTCAGTTCTGTCCCGTTTCCCTGTAGAAATAAAAATAGGGGCAACATAGTTAAACTGCCTCTCTTGTTTTAAGCAGCCTCAATTCTTTATGGACACCTAGGAAGTACGATTTGGTGGTGGTGGTGGGCCGGGAAAGGAAGAAATTTATGCTGTACTTAACAGATCAAAAAGACATTGTTAATAATAATAACAATAGCTAACAATTGCTCGCTATGTGCCAAGCGCCGGGCTAAGGACTTAACATATATTACTATTTTTATTTAACCCTGAGAAAAATTTTACAAGGTAGATATTATGATTATCCTCATTTTACATATGTAGAAAGTGAGGATCAGAGAGGTTAGGTAATACACCCGAGATAACACAGCTAATAAAATGGCTGAGTAGAGATTCAAACCCAAATCTGTCTGACTCCAAATCCCATGTTCTTAACCTCTCCTTTTTATTTAACCACCTTAGAATTCCTGCTGGGAGAATTACACCGCGATTTTGGTCAACTTGGGAGCTGTCTGATGACACTGCCTAGGAAAACATAATTGACAGAGACAGCTGATGACTCTGCCTATGAAAAGGGAAGTTTATGTCCTATGCCACATGTCTGACATGGTGGATACTGTGTGACACCATGTAGAACAGATCACCTGGGGCATACAGTCCCAGTACAGCTGATCCTAAGAAATGTCACAACCATCCAGCATCAGAGAACCAGGGCACTCCAGTCCTTGATCCAGGCTGAGTCTACTTCCCAAACTTTCCAATGCATATGTTGGCTGCTAATCACACTGAGAATGGCTGGACCTACCAGTGGATTCACCAACTTGGTAGCTCATTTCAGCCTAAGCCCTCATCCATGGGTGGGGTGATAGATGGACATCTGAGTCTGGGGCAGGGGGAACCTGCTGGCCGCAGCCACCCTTGAATAGCTCAGCTTGAGGGATTGCTCAGAGTGAATAGTGCCACCATCCACATTCTTACCATCCTTGGCCTTATGTGACTAGAAACCCACAGCGTTTCACTTTACTATATATGGGGGCAGCAAGGGGACAGCTGACCACTTAGTATCCACATCACATTCTTATGTTTGGGGAACCTCTCATTGTTAGCCTTGGTGGGCGGCAGGGCTCCAGATCCCATAAAGGAAACTGAAAAGGCAAGATAATCACTCTTCCTGCCCGTGGGACCAAGTCATGGCCATATAATCTGTACTAGACCAATCAAGTGTCCTCAATTTCTGAAGCAAACGGCACAAAGAAACACAGGCATTTTGGAAACTACCCAATGGTGGGACCAGTAGCACGAACATCAGCAATGAGAGCATCACCCTAACCAGCTGGTTCCTGGAATGTGATCTTAGATAGCTGGGATAGATGAACACTTGTGGCTGGGCGGCCCTGTCAGTCACAAGCCATTCCTGAAGAACTCAGCTTGAGGAACCCCTCAAGTGACTGCAGCCAACCAACACTTACTACCCACATTCCCTGTCATCCCTGGTCTTATCTGAATGGAAACCTACAATGCACCACTCTATCATGTACTGGGCAGCAGGGGAAGTGGCTGACTGCTCAGCATCTACACTCCATTCCTATGTTAGCTGGGACTCTGACCACTGAGCTTCATTTGGGTCTTGTCCCACCATGGTTTGCCAGCATTTACATCGATTCCCAAGATCTTTCCCATAAATCCTTTCTTTCTTAACCCAACCAGAGACTGTTTCTGTTGTTTGCAATCAAGAATCCCGACTTGATGGTCTGAAAACTTAGCTTCGCATCTGATGATGCCTATATGACTCTCTCTCCCCAACTCCCTGACATTCCTGGAGCCTTAAACAAATACTCTGAAAGCCAGCAGATGATTTTGAACTAAGAAAGAGGCATTTTTGCCACACTAGAGCTTCAGTTGACTTGGTGCTTAGGGGCATATCTACTCTCCATTCCATCTCTTTTCCACACCTCCTCCCTTCCCACATTGCTCTCTAGTGCTGACCCACAATCAAACCTTCAGCTTAGATTTCCCTTTCCTCCTGGAACCTTCTCAGACTGCGCACAGGCTGGGTGAGGTGGCCCTCCCCCTCAGGGCCTTGACCTTGCTTGTCTTAGCACCTGATCACACTGATGTAATTGTATGCCCAGCTTATTTAATCAACTTCCATATGAGACAGATTGCTCCTTAAGGGTAGAATCATGTCTGATTCATCCTCATATTCTCAGGGCCCAGCGTGCTACCGGATACAGAGTAGATGTCTCCAAAATATATTACAAAGGACTGAACACAGTGTCACACACATACCCCTAAATGGAATCACTGTCAAGAGTCAGAAGACCAGATCTTCTGGGATAATCAGGAAGAAATATTCATCCGATCCTCAGCTTCCCCTGCTGAAGTCCCATTTCTGTTACTATGGCAGAACTACTGCAGCCTTCACATCATAATCTTTGGGGGTTCGGTTAGTTTCCTACTGCTGCTATAACGAATTACCACAGTGTTTTTAAACAAAAAATTTATTATCTGACAATAGTGGAGGTCAGAAGTCCAAAATGGGTCTCAGTGGGTGAAAATCAAGGTGTCATTAGGGCTGTGTTACTTCTGGAAGCTCCAAGGGAGAGTCCATTGCTTTGCCTTTCTAGCTTTTAGAGGCCGCTCACATTCCTTGGCTCACAGCCTTCTTCCTCCATCTTCAAAGCCAATAACACTGCATTTTCAAATCTCTCTCTCACTCTGACTCTCCTTCTTTACAGTTACAAGGATGCCTGTGATTAGATTGGGCCTACACAGGTAATCCAGGAAATCTCTCCATCCCAAGATCTTTAACTTGGTCACATCTGCAAAACCCTTACTGACACATAAAAGTAATATGTTCACAGATGCTGGGGATTGGAACATGGACCTTTTTGGGAGATCATTATTTTGCCATCTATCCTTTGTCAATCAGAACCACCTGGAAGAACCTCAATGCTCACAATGCTGGATCTCTGGAAGTGCCTAGAATTTGCTCTGGCAATGAGTGAAAGCATATTTTCAAGAAGTGTCAAAGTTGATCAGAATATCTCATGATGCCTGTGGCATAGCTAATGCTATTTTTTTCCTCAGCCTTATTGAGGTATAATTGACAAATAAAATGTTACATATATAAAGTGAAAACTGTGAAGATTTTATATATATATATATACATTGAAATGATTAGCACAATCAAGTTATTAATACTTCCAGCATCTCACATAGTTACCTTTTTTGTGGTCAGAATGGTTAACATCTACTCTCAGCAAATTTCAAGTATACAATATAATATTATTAATTATAGTCAGCATGCTGTATTTTATATCCTCAGAACTTATTTGTCTTAGTATTGAAAGTTTATATGCTTTGACCAATATCTCCCCATTTCCCCCACCCCCTAGCCCCTGGTAACCACACTGACATTTTTCTCTGTTTCTATGAGTTTGGCTTTTTCTTTTTCCTTTCTACACATAAATGAGATCATACAGTATTTGTCATTATCTGATTTATTTCACTTAGCATAATGCCCTCAAGGTCCATCCATATTGTTACCAGGATTTCATTCCTTTTTTATGGCTGAATAATATTCCATTGTATATATACCACATTTTACTTATCCATTCATCCATTGATAGACACTTAGGTTGTTTCAATACCTTGGCTATTGTGAATAATGCTGCAATGAACATGGGAGTGCAGATGTCCCTCTGAGATACTGATTTCGTTTCCTTTGGATATATACCCAGGAATGATATTGCTGGATCATATGGTAGTTCTATTTTTTAATTCTGGGGGAAAACAATATATACATTATGGGAATCCCAGAAGGAGAAATGAGGGAGAAACTGGCAGAAAACTTTTTCAAAATGAATAATGGCTGAAAACTTTCCAAATCTGGGGAGCAATATGGATATCCAGTTACATAAAGCTCATACAGATTCAACCCAATGTGGTTTTCAATGAGATACATAATAATAAAACTGTCAAAAATCAAAGAAAAAAAGAGAATTTTGAGAGCAGCAAGAGAAAAGAAACTCCTCATATACAAGAAAACCCTCACAAGGCTATCATCAAATATCTCAGCAGAAACCTTTCAGGTTTCTTATGAGAACAGAATTCACATCTGTGTTACTCATTTCTGTAGTCTCATTTCCTAGCACAGTAACTATACACAGTGGGAACTCAGTAGATATTCCCAAACCACATACAGTGATGGAAGAGTATACCAAAGGAACAGAGTGTTGTAAATAGAAAAACAATGAGGGGGATAAGAACATTTCTTTGACAACACATAAGCTTTCATTGTCCTCTAAAATATTCAGTATAGTTGTTTACAAATTCAGATCACTGGACTGATCAAGCTCACATATGTATTAATGTGAATTAACAGTTTTCTCAACATAATGAAAGCTATTTATGACAAACCCACAGCCAATATAATATTCAACAGTGAAAAGCTGAAGGCCTTCCTGCTAAAATCTGAAACAAGACAAGGATATCCACTCTCACCACTTCTATTCAACATAATATTGGAAGTTCTAGCCACAGCTATCAGACAAGAAAGAGAAATAAAATGTATCCAAATTGGAAGGGAAGAGATAAAACTGTCATTATATGCCGATGACATGATTCTATATATAAACACTAAAGACTCCACATAAAAACTACTAGAACTGATAAACAAATGCAGCAAGGTATACCAGGATACAAGATTAACATACAGAAATCGGTTGCATTTCTTTATACAAACAATGAAAGACCAGAAAGGGAATGTAAAAAAAAAATATCTTTTAAAAAATCACATCAAAAAATGAAATACTTAGGAATAAACCTGACCAAGGAGGTGAAAGACTTATACGCTGAGAACTAGAAAACATTAATAAAGGAAACTGAAGAGGATTCAAAGAAATGGAAAGATATCACATGCTCTTGGATTGGAAGAATTAGTATTGCTAAAATGGCCGTACTACCCAAAGCAATCTACAGATTTAATGCAATCCCTATCAAATTACTCATGACATTTTTCACAGAAATAGAACAAATAATCCTAAAATTTATATGGAACCATAAAAGACCCAGACCTGCCAAAACAATCCTGAGGAAAAAGAACAAAGCAGGAGGCATAACCCTCCCAGACTTCAGACAATACTACAAAGCTACAGTAATCAAAACAGCATGGTATTGGCACAAAAACAGACATATGGATCAATGGAATAGAATAGAGAGCCCAGAAATAAACCCACACGCCTATGGTCAATTAATCTTCGACAAAGGAGGCAAAAATATACAATGGGAAAAAGACAGTCTCCTTAGCAAGTGGTGTTGGGAAAGCTGAACAGCTGCATGTAAATCAATGAAATTAGAACACATCCTCACACCATACACAAAAATTAACTCAAAATGGCTTAAAGACTTAAATCTAAGATATGACACCATAAAACTCCTAGAAGGGAACATAGGAAAAACATTCTCTGACATAAATCGTACCAGTGTTTTCTTAGGTCAGTCTCCCAAGGCACTAGAAATAAAAGCAAAAATAAACAGGTGAGATCCAATCAAACTTACAAGCTTTCATGCAGCAAAGGAAACCATAAACAAAACAAAATGACAAGCTAAGAACTGGGCCAAAATATCTGCAAATGAATTGACCAACAAGGGATTAATTTCAAAAATATACAAACAGCTCATACAACTCAACAACGATGAAACAAACAACCCAATTGAAAAATGGGCAGAAGACCTAGACATTTCTCCAAAGAAGACATACAGATGGCCAATAAGCACATGAAAAGATTTTCAACATTGCTGATTATTAGAGAAATGCAAATCAAAAGTACAGTGAGCAGGACTTCCCTGATGGTGCAGTGGTTAAGAATCTGCCTGACAATGCAGGGGACACGGGTTCGAGCCCTGGTCTGGGAAGATCCCACATGCCGTGGAGCAACTAAGCCTGTGCGCCACAACTACAGAGCCTGTGCTCTAGAGCCTGCAAGCCACAACTACTGAGCCCATGTGCCACAACTATTGAAGCCCGTTTCTCTAGAAACCGCTCTCTGCAACAAGAGAAGCCACTGCAATGAGAAGCCCGGGCACCACAACGAACAGTAGCCCCCACTTGCCACAACTAGAGAAAGCCCGTGTGCAGCAACGAAGACCCAATGCAGCCAAAAATAAATAAATTAATTAATTTTTAAAAAGGTACAGTGAGGCACCATCTCACACCAGCCAGAATGGTCATCATTAAAAAGTCTGCAAATAGCAAATCCTGGAGATATTGTAGAGAAAAGGAACCCTCCTACACTATTGGTAGGAATGTAAGTTAGTACAGCCACTATGGAAAACAGTATGGAGGTTCCTCAGAAAACTAAAAATAGAATTACCATATGACCCAACAATCCCACTCCTGGGAATATATCGAGACACAACTATAATTCAAAAAGATACATGCACCCCTGTGTTCATAGCAGCACTATTTACAATAGCCAATACATGGAAACAACCTAAATGTCCATTGATAAGATAAATGGATAATGAAGATGTGGTACATATATACAATGGAATAGTACTCAGCCATAAAAACGTGAAATAATGCCATTTGCAGCAACATGGATGGACTTAGAGGTTATCATACTAAGAGAAGTAAGTCACACAGAGAAAGACAAATATCATATGATATCACTTATATGTGGAATCTAAAATATTACACAAATGAACCCATCTATGAAACAAAAACAGACAGAGAAGAGACTTGTGGTTGCCAACCGGGGGGTCAGGGAGCGGGCAGTGGGAGGGATGGATTGGGAGTTTGGGATTAGCAGATGCAAATGATTATATTTAGAATGGAAAAACAACAAAGTCCTACTGTGTAGCACAGGGAACTATATTCAATATCCTGTGATAAACCATAACGGAAAAGAACATGAAAAAGAATGTATATATATGTATAACTGAATCACTTTGCTGTACAGCAGAAATTAACACAACATTGTAAATCAACTATACTTCAATAAAATAAATTTTAAAAAAAGTTTACTTTTAAGGGGCTGGTACAGAGCAAGGTGAGGTACAGAGCAGGACAGCATGGAAGGAATATTCAATAACTGGAGGACCCTTAGTCATGCCAGCCAAAGGAGCCTTGAGAAGCTCTAAGATGCCCTGGATTTCCCTTCTCCATTCACTGCAGCCCTCAAGCAGATATGGCAGGAATGAAGGCATGAGGGATCTAGAAAGGTATTAGTTTAATTGTACCTGGTACTTTTGTGCTAGAATTAGCAGGGAAGATTACCTTTTGTTCTGGTGTTGCAGTCAATGAATGAGATACTTAAGATTAGGATTTCATAGGTTGAAAAGTTTTTGGTAATAACAAGGTCCACAGGGTGACCATAAGAATAGCTGAAGTGAAACAGAAATAAGGGTCACTCACTAAAGAAATAAGGGTCACTCACTAAAGAGGACCAGGAACTCTCTGGTGGGCTTTCTGTGTGGATAATGAGGTCTTACAGGATAATGACAGCATTTAGGACAACAAAGAAGGTTGGGGAAGTTGAATGAATATGGTGACTAGACCAGGAGGTTACTACAAGACAAGGAGGATAAATTTTTGTATAACAATGGGAGAATATTAGTTGAGAGTCAGTGATGTCAAAATTCTATCCTGTGCTAGTTTGCCAGGGCTGCTATAAGAAAGTACTACAGGGGCTTCCCTGGTGGCGCAGTGGTTGAGAATCTGCCTGCCAATGCAGGGGACACGGATTCAAGCCCTGTTCCGGGAAGATCCCACATGCCACGGAGCAACTAGGCCCGTGAGCCACAACTACTGAGCCTGCGTCTCTGGAGCCTGTGCTCCGCAACAAGAGAGGCCGTGATAGTGAGAGGCCCGCGGACCACAATGAAGAGTGGCCCCCGCTTGCTGCAACTAGAGAAAGCCCTCGCACAGAAATGAAGACCCAACACAGCCAAAAATAAATATATATATAAAAAAGAAAGTACTACAAACTGAGTGGCATAAACAACAGAAATTTATTGTCTCAAAGTTCTGGAGGCTAGAAGTCTGAAGTCAAGGTGTGAGCAGGGTTGGTTCTTTCTGAGGCTGTAAGGGAAGGATCTGTTCCAAGCCTCTCTCCTTGGCTTGTAGATGGCTGTCTTTTCCCTGTGTCTCTTCACATTGTCTTCTATGTGTGTCTGCCTCTGTATCCAAATTTCCCCTTTTTATAATAACACCAGTCATATTGGATTAGAGCCCACCTTTATGACCTCATTTTAACTTGATTACTCTGTAAAGATGCCATCATCAAAAAGTGTCACATTCTGAGGTAACTGAGAGGACATCAATATGTTTTTTACAGGAGGACATAGTTCAACCCATAACATGGGATTTTTTTTTTTACTGCCTCAGTCAAGTATAGTTGTAGGGAGGCACATCTTAGAGGTTTTGGGTTTTTTTTTTTAATATTTATGCCGGTTCAATCCCTGGTTGGGGAACTAAGATCCCACATACCATGGGGCAACTAAGCCCGCGTGCTGCAACTACTGAGCCCGTGGGCTCTGGAGCCCATGCACCACCTCTAGAGAGCCTGCACGCCACAACTACTGAGCCCGCGCACCTAGGAGCCCACACGCCACAACAAGAGAGGAGCCCATGTGCCACAACTAGAGAAAAGCCCGCGCACCGCAGTGAAGAGCCTGCACGCTGCAACGAAAGGTCCCACGTGCTGCAACTAAGACCCAACACAGCCAATAAATAAATAAATAAATAAATAAATAAATAAATAAATAAATCTTAGAGGGTTTTATTTGACCTTTCCTACTACAAGTGCTCTTGCCTCACAGGAGTTTTGCCAACTACCATGTATGTCCATTCTAATTATACACTTGGAAATAGGGAAACAATCCATGGGTGGGCCTGTGGTCCTAGTGTACTCACTGCGAAGCAACCCTAGGCCAAGAATTCATTTATTATCAGGCCCTCATATACCCCCTCCCTAAGAATGAAACCATGGTGACACTCTGGATCACCAAATATCAATATTAACTTGAACAATGTGCCCAATTGTCTTCAAAATGTTTGAGTGCTCATCTTTCCCCAGTGTATAGGCCCCCAGGTAAGTGGTCATGTGTCCTTTTTGAGAAGGACTGGAGGAATCAATACAGTATACATTTCCATGATATTCCAGAGGCTTCACTCCTAAGGAGCCATCTTCTCCTTCAGACAGGTTCTGTGTCAGAAACCAGGCGCACGTCTGGAAACTAGACATAGGATTGTACTCTTTTATTAGGGCAGCTGTCCTCAACCTCCTGATCATCCATCTTGGTTGTTTGATGCTATATATTGAGCAATACATGGCTGTCCGTCTGTCTTGAACTAGGAACACTGCATTCAATTAACCATTTCCACAGCTTCCTGATGGTCAGAGCCCCTGATTACTACTCTGTCGTTGATGCTCCTTGCGATAATTGCATCTACCTGGCTTCTGACAGTTAAGTTCCACCATCTGTCGTTGATTATTTCAGAAACCTATTATCCTTATTGCCATCAGTGAGCTCAGTTCTGTGACAGCCTCACCTACCGCCAGCCCCAGCATACAGAGAAGAGCAACCAGTGCACTTCCCATGAATGCTGATGCACCTCTCACCAGTCCACTTCTTATTGCTTTGGTAAATGGAGTATCCTTCAGGTCCACCTGTGGAACATAGTTTTCTACCCTTATGTAAATGTATCTAGGATGCCCACATCTCTATGCCTTTTAATCCCTTCCTCCATTGTCTGCTTAGACAGTTCTGCCACTTCTACTTCACTTTGAGTGGGCCATCACTTTCTCCAGCTTTCTAGGATTTATTCTAGCAACAGGTTTACCCTGTGGCCCAGGGTCCTGGACAAATCGTTAAACCCTGTATCCTGGAAGAGTGGTTCCCAATTATTAAACTCATCCTTTTTCACCTTTATTTCCCCACTCCTTGTTCCATAATATAGATGCCTTAGAACCTGGTCCAATACTTACTTCCCTGGTGCATGTGGCTAGTACATGCTAGCTGAGTCCTATAGCTCCTTTGGGGTCTGCTCCCTTTCCCCTTTCAGCAAGCCAACATACCCCAGCTGAATTATGTTGCGAGTGACCTTAGTTACTGTCCTAGAAGCTATAAGGTGAGGTGGGTCCGATCTATAGGGGGAAGATGTTTTCTTGATGAGGAGAAGCCTCTGCATTGTTGTCAAGTAAGGGGAAAGCGCTGTCTCTTAACAAGGAGGAATGTACTTTTATGCAGGAAAAGAATGTCAGGATTCAAGATTTTGAAGTGAATTGACCCAGATGTCCCTATGTTGAGAATGTGGTATGACCTTGGATGAGGTCTTCAACTGAGGGAAATTCCTAGAGTACTGGCAGCTATAAGCTGGCACTGAAGAGCACGCCTACCACCTGGGGAAATAAGTTCTTCAGTCCTGAAGTGGGGACATGGCGTTGGCAGCAGCAGAGCATTCATTACTTATGCATTTTTATCAAACTCTCCAGGTGTTTCTGATGCACACTGAAGTCTGAGAATAACTGCCCCAGGAGATCAAATATACACTTGCCTTCACTATCCTTAAAGTATTTCTGTAAGAGTTGGAATTTCAGGTAAGGATTAAGGACAAGATGGGCTTTCAAAAATAAAGACACTTTTGATTTTCTATGATATTCAAATAGTGAAAATGAAAAGTTTAAGCAATTTTAGAAACTATTTCTAATATTGTTACCTGAGTTCAACGTGGAATAAGGGTTTCTTCATTAATCAAATACAGAATGGAGCTTTTTCCTCGAAAACATTATTTTCTAACCTGTTACAAAATCTGGACATTACCTGGAAATGTCATTTTGGTAACATATCTGGTAGTCTTTAGAGAAAGTCTTTTCTTTCTGCCTGAATTTCAGTATCGTACCGTTTTCCTTACATGTTATTCTTTTATTTGCCCACTAGTGGACACTGTTGAGCTTCCGAACTTAAAGCTATTTCTGATGGGATGGTGAAGAGTCAAAAGAGGAGACAAGAATGGAGGAATAAAATCAGAATTAATACAGCAACAACCTTCCCACAATCCTGTTTATTTATTCGTCATGTAACGGGCTAATAAATGTTTATGTCAATCATATTTAGAATAACAAACAAAGTCAGAAACAGCTAAACTTACACTGCTCACAGAAAATATTTTTACAGCAGGGAAGCACTGCTTGATGGCTAATGACATAACTAAACTACAAAACAGTATTCTATTCCTCAGGGAGATGACATGCTTTCTGTTCATGAGAAATTATTTTCCATTTTTCTAGTTTCCATTTTTTCCAAACACTTTTCTTTAATCTGAGAATGCTGTCAACCTTTTCATCAAGATTCAAACCAAACATTGAAAAGTAGAAGATAACATGCTATCATTAAAAGGTAGGTTTGTGATCAGAATTCAGGGCAAAAGACAATACATAAATTTTAAGTAATTTATAATTCATTTTATTTTAATGAATGGAATTCTAAGCTCATCATTTAGATTATAAGAACTTTCGTAAAGAGAGTCTAAGTTTATTTAATTCTCTGAGTTCTTGTGACGTTGTGCTAGTAATCACTTTATAATATTGGAGGTAGCACTTTTAAAGAGGAGGATTATAAGCTCTGGAATGAAATCTAGGAATGAACTCCATTCCTGCTGCTTGCTTGCTGCCTGACATTGGGCAAGTTGCTAGACTTCTCTGATGCTCTATGTCCTCATCTGTAAGAGTGGGAATAAATAATACATTCCTGGGCTTCCCTGGTGGCACAGTGGTTAAGAATCTGCCTGCCAATGCAGGGGACACGGGTTCGACCCCTGGGCCAGGAAGATCCCACGTGCCGCAGAGCAGCTAAGCCCATGCACCACAACTACTGAGCCTGCACTCTAGAGCCCATCAGCCACAACTGCTGGGCCTGCGTGCCACAACTACTGAAGCCCACAGGTCTAGAGCCCATACTTCGCAACAAGAGAAGCCACAGCAATGAGAAGCCCACACATCGCAACGAAGAGTAGCCCCTGCTTGTTGCAACTAGAGAAAGCCCATGTGCAGCAACGAAGACCCAACGAAGCCAAAAGTAAAAATAATAATAATACATTTCTAGCAAGTTTACTGTGAAAATTAAGTGAGATAGTGTATAGATGGTAAATAACAGAAGCAATATTAATCCCCATATCTTTTTATTCAAGACCATGCTTTTAACTACCATATGATAATGCCTTCGTCTCCAATGTTACAAATGAAAACAATGATATTAGAAAGTAAGTTTGTACAAAAGACATGTTAAGTGGGTTTATTTTTCATATCTACTAGCAAGTTGACCTTTACCAAGAGGACCCCAAATTTTCACTGGACTAAAGTCCCACACCCACAAAACAAGACCCAATAAATTTAAAATGATGGAAATCATACAAAATATCTTCTCTGACCACACGGAATAAAGCTAGAAATCAGTAACAAGAAAACTAGAAGATTCACAAATATGTGGAAATTAAACACCATATTCATAACCAAGGGGTCAAAGGAGAAATCCCTAGAGAAATTAGAAAATACTTAGAGGTGAGTGAAAACAGAAGATATAGACACCAAAGTGTATGTGATACAGTGAAAGCAAAGCTCAGAGGGAGATTTTAGATGTAAATGCCTACATTAAAAAGAAGAAAGATCACAAATCAATAACCTAACTTTACACCTGAAGAAATGAGAAAAAGAAGGGGAAGTTAAACTTAAAGCTACCAGAAGGAAAGAAGCAATAGATTAGAGTTGGATAAATGCAATAGAGAATAGAAAAACAACAGAGAGAAACAACAAAAGTAAAAGTTGCTTCTTGGAAAAGATCGATACAATTGACAAACTTTTAGTTAGAATGACTAAAAAAAAGAGAGAGAAGGTAAAAATAACTAAAATCAGAAATCAAAGTGGGGACCTTACTACAGACCTTACAGATACAGAAAAGATTATAAGAGAATACTGTGAACAATTGTAGACCAACAAATTAGATAACCTAGATGACATGAGCAAATTCTTTAAAACACATGAATTATCAAAATTGACTCAAGAATGAATAAAACATATACAAAGCCTATAATAAGTGAAGAGATTGAATCAGTTATTGAAAATCTCCCAACAACAACAGAAGTCCAGAACCAGATGGCCTCATAGGTAAATTCTACCAAGCATTTAAAAAAGAATTAGTGCCAATCATTCTCAAACTCTTCCCCCAAACAGAAGAGGGAGTAACACTTCCTAACTCATTCCATAAGGTAAGCATTACTATGATACCAAAGCCAAAGACACCACAAGAAATCTACAGACAAGTAATCCCTTGTGGATATAGATGCCAAGATACTTCATAAAATACTAACAACCAAATCCAACAGCATATTAAAAGGATTATACCCCATGACCAAGTGGGATTTGTCCCAGGAGTGCAAAGTAATACAAACATAAGAAAATCAGTCAATGTGATACACTATATTAATGGGAAAAAAAAGAAACATGATCAATAATAAGTAGTGGGTCCCAAGATTACCCACATATCTGTCTGACTTGACTACAAATCAAGGGTTCCCATGGCCCCCCCTGCTGTAATGGTTCACAGAACTCAGATACACATGTATCGGTTTATTCTAAAGTATATAATAAACCAGGGGTCCCCAAGCCCCGGGCTGCAGGAGGTGAGTGGCCGGTGGGCGAGTGAGCAAAGCTTCACATGCCGCTCTCCATCAATTGCATTACTGCCTGAACCATCCCCCTCCACCCCGGTCCATGGAAAAATTGTCTTCCATGAAACTGGTCCCTGGTGCCAAAAAGGTTGGGGACTGTTGTAATAAAGGATACAAATGAACAACCAGATGAATAGGGTGAGGTTTGGACGGGTTAAGCACCGGAGCTTCTGTCCCTGTAGAGTCAGTCTGCATCACTCTCCTGGCTCACAGATGTATTCATCCACCCAGAAGCTCTCAGAATCCCATAGTTTACAGATTTTCATGAAAGCTCTATCACATAGGTGTGATCGATTATTAACTCAACCTCCAGCCCCTCTTCCATCCACGGAGGATTGGTGGGTGTGAGGCTGAAAGTTCCAAGCTTCTAATCATGGCTTGGTCTTTCTAGTGACCAGCCCGCATCCTGAAGCTATCCAGGAGTCCACCAAGAGTTGCCTCATTAGAACAGGAAATTCGAAGGGATTTAGGAGCTCTGTGTAGGATGCTCCTATAACCCCCATCACTAAAGAAATTATAAGGGTTTTAGGAGCTCTATGTTCAGGAATTGTGGGAAGAAACCAAATATATATCTTATTACATTACAACACACAATGGAATATTATTCAGCCACAAAAACGAATGAACTACTGATACGTGCTACAGCATGGATAACTCTTGAGATTATGCTAAGTGAAAGGAGTCAGACACAAGGTAATATATGAAATGATTTCATTTATGTGAATTATCCAGGTAAATCCATTAGACACAGAAAGCAAACTGATGGTTTCCAAGGGAGGGGACAATGGAAGTTATCGCTTAAGAGGTAAGGGGTTTCATTTTGGGGTGATGAAAATGTTTTACAGCTAGACACAGTTTGTGTTGGCACAATATTTTGAGTGTACTAAATGACACTGAATTGTTCAGGTTAAAATGGTTAATTTGATGTTATATGAATTTTACCTCAGTTTTTAAATATTTAAGGTAAAAAAATGGAAAAAATAGATTCAGACCTCAGAGTTTCCTGTGATTACTAGCAAAGACACAGAGAACTATTCAAAAAGTCAAATCGATATTACACAGACTGTGTATGAAGTTGCTTTCTGAAGCATAAAGGATGCTCCTTGCAAATCCAGACAGTCTGGCCAGCCTTACCTGGATGGGGTCAAATATCATTCTGTGATGACACCAGTAAGTGACGTAACAAGTGGTACCATTTTTGCCGTTTCCCTCTTCTCTTAGTCATCTTTTCCTTCTTCTTGACTACATTTCTGCCTGGAGGTCTTGCCATGTCATCTACTAAAACATTTGTGTATGGGCACAAAGTACACAAAAGTCTAAAAGTCTCTAAGAGGATGGAAATTTAAAAAGGACTTGATTTTTGGCGTTATGAGTTGGGTCTTTGCTTTATTGCAAAAAGAATGAGCTATTAGGAGTCCTTCAAAGAGTAAATACCATTCATCATTTGGAAGTTGACTCTACACAAACTTGCTTTTCACCCAGACATTGTAGAAAGTGAAGCCCACATGTATAGGAGTTATTAGCACTGCTCACAAAATATTTCTAGTTTTTCTTGTTAGCACACGGTAAAATGACACTTCCCCACGCGTCTGAACTTAGATGTGACAATGTTACTTGCTTTGGTCAATTGTAAAGCAATTATACTCCAATAAAGATGTTAAAAAAATAAAAAAATAAAATAAAAAAAAAAAAAGTTAATAGGAGTAATGTATGTTACTTCCTAGCAGAAAATTTAAGTTCCTTGTTTTTCTGTGCCACAGCAACAGGCAAAATTCTAAATGGTTGCTCTTGCAACATTCTGTGTCCTAGAGTGAGAGGACATAGAACAGCATCTTCAGCTGTCTTGTGACATGTAGTGTGAGCAATAAATAAGTCTTTGTTGTTTTAAACCACTGAGATTTGGAGTGTGTTTGTCACAGAATAACCCAGCCTATCATGACTGATAAGTGTTCTTCTAACACGCTCTCAACTCAGTGGCTACTAACTTTTAAAATACTATGACTCTATAAAAACATCACAGATAATAGAAGTTGTATTTTAAGTATCTACTGATTAAGATAATTCATAATAACACAAAGCTACTAGGAATTCTATAACACCTTTAAATGAATGTGTATTTTACAGATAATAAGGGGATCCACATATCTGTTAAAAAATTACAATAGTTGTAATGGATATCTTGTTTGTTCCATCATCAGACAATGCTCAGTGCCCTTTTACGGGGTCACAGGCCACTCGTAATGAGTCTGTAGCTACCAAGGGGGTCTGTAGTCCAGGCCACTCATTCAACAATTACTTGTTGTTGACCTATTAGATGCACATAAGTACTTATGCTAGGTCCAGAAGGGAACCCAAAAGATATGTGAAGGCTCATTACTGTCTTTATGGGCTAAGACTTACCATGTGAGACAG
Organism: Leucopleurus acutus; assembly: GCF_964270905.1. Lineage (NCBI taxonomy): Eukaryota > Metazoa > Chordata > Mammalia > Artiodactyla > Delphinidae > Leucopleurus > Leucopleurus acutus. Next base: position 118,381,946 of record NC_139148.1, on the reverse strand, counting down.
GTACCAATGAAACACACGTTCCAATGACCAAGTGGGTGAAGAAGTATAGTATAATGGTTAAGAGGGTGGACCTTGGTGCCACACTCCCTGGGTTTGAGTCTCAGTTATGCCATATACTGTGTGAGCTCTGGCAAATTGCTTAACTTCTCTGTGCTCCAATTTCCCCCTCTGTAAAAGAGGAAGAATAGTGGTACCTACTTCATGAAGTTGTCACAAAATTAAGTTCCTTAATAAAGGTAACACATGTATAATAGTGTCTGAAGCATATTACATGCTGCTATTTTGATTCCTATACTCATATTTTAACATTTGTTGTTCCCCATGGATCTTTCTTTGGCTCTCTGCTTTTTTCCGTCTGTTGAGTATTCATAAGTCACCACTTCACATCCATGGCTTCAGCTAACACTTATGTTCCTGTCAGTTTTGAGAACGGTGAGAGCATTAAGATCTCAGGATGCCCAAATACCAACATCCTTACTGTTTAGCCACTTATCATTGCTATAGTTTCCCAAGACACTCAACATATGGTTTCAAAATATCTCCCAGAAAATCCCCCCACATCAAGGAGCGATCCTACTTTGGTGAGCTAGACTGAACTATGCATGTGAGTCTTCTTGGTTTCTTTACAGTAGTACTTCCTGACATTGTGGGAGCGTAGATCTCTTGAGGAATCTAATGGAATATGTGAAAAACCACCCCAGGAACCTACACATATAGACTAAACACAAGGTCATATGTAACAACACAAGTTTTCCAGACCCCCTGCAGCCCATGCAGAAACACTGAGGGGGGTCATAGGGATGGGCCCCAGGATACAAACCTCTATTAGAATCATGTCTTTGTTTGGGTTACTGAGTCTTACGCTTGTGATTGAGTGAAGGGGTCTAGCAATGAAGGCAGAGCCAAGGCAAGTAAGAGCCATTATCCACAAGGTATAGATCTGAGTTGGCATAAGCCATCCACCCCAGGTCTTTCTCTTTTGGGCTCCCACTCTACCTTTTAACCAAAGGAGAGATAAGTGCATGGGAAGGTTAAAATGTTAATAAAACATACCTGTTAAGCCCTGCAACCCATTTGACATCATCTATTTGTTGATATTTCACTGGATTCCAATAAAACACTTTCCTTTAAATATTCACATGGTTTTTACCCTTTGCACATAATTGGCCTAGTTTTTTTAAACGAAGATTAAATGAATCAAGGAGTGTAAAGTGCTTAGAATACTACTTGGCACATAGTAAGTGTCCCATATCTGTTAGCTGTCATTGTTTTTGTATTATATGCACCAGAATGAACATTGAGAGGTTTCCAAATATGATATATCAGGTAGTGGGAGAGGAGGAGGAAGGGGTGGAGATGAAAAATAGGAAGGAGAGGAGAAGAAGAGGAAGAAGAGGAGGAAATAGAAAAAAATACCTTCCATTTATTGAGGGACTGATGTGTGCCAGGCACCGTTAGAGACTATGTATCTCATTTAATTCTCTAAGATGGAGGAGCTATTATTACCCATGTTTTATAGATGAGTCAGTCTCAAAGAATTTAAGTCATATGCCCCAGATCACAGAGTTACTGAGTATGGAGCCAGAATGAAACCAGACCTGCTTGATTCTGTACCTCCGTACAAATCTACTATCCCTCATAGAGTGAGGGATAAGTCTGATGTGAGAAATGTATTTTAAAATGATTGGAGGAAAAATGTTTGGTTTCTAATAATGAATTTGTATGCTTCCCACTTAGTGATAGTAAGAACTACACAGTTGATTGTGTTTCCTTCTTTACCTTCACCACTCAAAAGTTGAGAACCAAATTTGAAGCTCAACCACAGCAATTATGTTGGCCCTCATGCTTGGGGTATTTGAGGGATTTTCTTTCCTTAGACTGAATTTTCAATTTCTATTTCTATTTTTATTATTAGTTCTGTGTGATTCTTTTTTGTTGTAAGACACAGAATCTTTTGTGGCTAAAAAGCAAACAAACAAAACAAAACAAAAATCATGGATACACAGAACAGAATGGTGACTGACATAGGGGAGGGGCTTGGGGAGTGGACAAAATGGGTGAAGAGGGTCAAGAGGTACAAAACTTCCACTTGTAAATAAGTCATGGGGATGTGACATACAGCATGATGACTACAGCCAATAATATTTTAGAGCATACTTAAAAGTTGCCAAGAGAATAAATCCTAAAGTTTAACTTTGTATTGTGATGAATGATAACTAGACTTATCTTGGTGATCATTTCGCAATGGATACAAATATCAAATCATTATGACGTACACCTGAAACCAATATAATGTTATATATCAATTAAATCTCAATAAAAAATTTAAAATGTATATAAATAAAATAAAATGGATATGTTCTCTTTCTGGTTTAAAAATTATTTCTAAAATCTACCGTATGCCACTCATTTGCTTTTCAAAGCCTTTCTTCATACAGTACAAAGGAATCCTTTAGCCCAATATCTATTCCATCTCAACTTGATAACAGGGGTCCTCTCCAACTCTTAGTTATTTACAAAACATCTCGATGTACTTATCATGTGCCAGGTGTTAAAAGTGCTTTACAAGAATTCTTATTGCAACCCTATGAAGTAGGTTTCTATCATCCCTGCTTCAATGCGGGGGGGGGGGGTGTGCAGACCTCAATTTCATGGCCCTTCCTCTGCTTCTCTCTTTCTCCTTCCCACCCAGAGTTGGCCTGATTCATAAAAGAAGGACGCAAATGGCAGAGAGACGCCCAATATCAACATGAAATTAGGAGTGACCCAAATAAGACATCAAACCTAAGAGTCTGTTTCCCTAGGCTTTTCCCAAGTAAGTGAGCATATTCCAGAGAATGCTAAACCTAGCTTGATAGGATGAGGAGGAACTTGAGTGACAGCACTCCCATACATATGGCAATGCTACGAACTCCCTGACCTTGAGAGAAAATCCCCCTCATCCTATGGGGATGCCTGGAAGAACCCAGGTTTTGTGAAAGATCTCTCCGGAGCTGGTGGGTTCCTAACTTGCAGACAAAAGGGAGAAACGAGAAACAGGACCCAAGATGACAGAAAAGCTTAGGGAGTGAGAGACAGTATCATTTGTCCTGTTCAGGTGTGATGACAAGGGACCTAGACAATAGAACGTGTTCCCTGCCCAAAAACTCTCCTCTGGGAGCACTAACAATACATAGACTTCCACTGACCATGGGAAAGACACTCTCTCCCACAGGCACTGGTTTTAACTAAGCTCATCAGTTGAGAAGAAGAGGGACTCGTTCAGCTTAGCTTAAGTAAGGAGGGCAGGGAAAAGAAGGATATTATAGATATGGCGCAGTAAGGGAAACAGAGTTCAAGGGGATCCAAGAACTGTGGTAGGGAAGGTCAGCTGGCAAACATTGACGCTGCCCTTCCAAAATGTAGAACTGTTGTTGGAATGAGGCTGCCTCGCCAGGGACTCTAGTTCCCAGACTCCTTGAACCGAGGTACAGCCATGAAACTAGTTTTCACTAATGGAATATGGAGAAGCTAGTGTGTGTCACTTACAGGACAAAGTGGATAAAAAGGAGGAGGTATGACTTCCTCATGGTCTCTTTCCCCATCCAACAGCTGAACGCAGGAGACTCCAAGGACCTAGAGGAGTGCAGAGCCACAAGACGGAAGGAGCCTGAGTCCCTGAGTGAGCACAGGTGGAAGGGTGCTTCACTGGAAGCACCTGTATTAGACATGAAGTGAGAAAGGGTGATTGTATTAAGCCACTGAGAATGCAGGTTCATTGTTACAACAGCCATCCATCCCTTAGCCACCACATCCAGAGACCAAACTATGACCAGGCCTTAAGATCACTGGAACTGGATCAAAGATACCTCTGGGACCTCGAGAGCAGGAATTCTTGGACTTCTTCTCTAGTGCTCTATGATTAATCTGACTCATGTATAACCTGACCTTTGGGTTCTTTCTCGCTTCTCTCACTTGCATCTGGCCTCCTTCCGCTTCTCTCTATTTTTGTCAATGACGTAGCTTCAGCCTGCTCATAGTTCTTGTTTCCTTATGACCTCAACTTGCTCCTGGACCCTCATAACCGCTTCTACTGGGGCCTTGCACACCTTAGAATCCCACTGCTATCTGGTTCCCTTTATATTTCCTGTAGCTAGAACCTGCCTGGTCTAGCTTATTCCTATTGAATAGAGCTGTCAGTGCCAGGCCACCTCGTAGGCGAATGGCTGGTTTAATGAATGGCTGCTCTTTGGCCAGGTTTCTACCTGCTCTTCAATAAGCTGTAGTCTCCGGGTGGAGAGAGCGGTGAGGGCGAGATCATGTGGCGTACGAGCTGGCTGCTTAGGGCTGGCCCATTAGCAAGGGCTGCAAAACAAGGTACTGTGTAAGAGAACAGGGCTGTGGGAATGGCAGAAACTATGATTATTCAGCACGGAAGGTCCGGCAGGAGAGACAGTTTTCCCCCAGCCCTTGCAGCTACAGGCACCATCCACACAGCCCCTGGGCCTGGGAGACCCGCGAAGACTCAGCCCCGCCAGCTGGTAGGGCCTACCATGAGTCTCACTACCCTAAGCTCAGGCACTGTCATGCTCAAGTCCCATCCACTGCCATGCAGAAGATAATCCATAAATCTATGTAGTCATGTCAGTTATGAACTTATACTACTATCCTACGGGGCAGTGAGACCTACCCTGACTTGAAGCCCATTCGGCTAGAGCCACGGCCGCTGACCATGTACCCGTTAGTCCTTCTCACCAGAGGATGGATACCGCTCCAGGCTCTCCAGCCACAGTCTGGGGTCCCATCCCAGCTAAACCAGACCACCCTGTACCACTTTGCTCCCTCTCTTCTCACCTCAAGGGTCAGAACTGTCTGGGATTCCTGCTGCCATGCCCCAGTGGGCTTCTTTGGACAGCAACACTGGTCTGGAGGGAGCCCAAGCCCACTTTTTCTCTGTCAGTGCATGGACAGAAAAGGACATTGCCAAAGCTCCAAATAGATGTGCTAAACAGCTCAGCCCTGGACAAGGAGGTAAACCAGCAAGGAAGAACGACAGCCAACAGGAGGTAATACGATGGCAGACTTGAAGAGGGTGAGTGACATTTTACCCCACGTTAAGTAAACTGAGAGGTCACGACTGCGTCTGTAATTTCTCTAGGAGAAGGAAGGATAGAAACTGGCATCTATTACTAAGCAGTGATCCCAAGCCAGGCAGTGTGCTGGCTGCTTTACACATATGTTTTATTTAATCCTCACAAGGCAATAAGTAGTACCATCACTCATTTTAAAGGTGAGGAAAGTGAGGTGCAGAGAACATTTGTGGCTTGTCCATGGTTATAGGGGAGAAAGTGACGATACAGGAATTTTAATTCTGTTCTACCAGATTTAAAAACTAAGGTACTTTGTTCGGTGCTGCATCACACAACTTGCTCACAGCACATATTTGGCTGCGGTAAAAATGTTTTTGGATGGCGGCCAGTACCACCTGTACGTTCTTCTAGTGCCCTCAAAGAAGTGAGAGGCAAATGTCATCCCTCATAGAAGCCTTGTATTTTGGACAATGATCTCTTCCTCCCTCCCAGGTTCTTCTTTGTGTGGTGGCAGACAACAGAAAGGTGCCCACGCAGGCCGTGGAGATGTCTGCTCAAGGAGCTGTTGGGAGGCGGTCCTAGGGGCGGGAGATAGCAATGTCACTATGCTGCCACGTTTAATCTCTTAGTCACATTTGCTCATATTGTCCAGACCTTAACTTTTCAAACACCACCATGTCTTGAGCACTTACTAACTGCCTGCACTCTTCCAAATGCTTTATATGCAAAAGCTTTATTGGTCCTCCCAAAAACCCTATGAGGCAGGGGAAGGGCGAGAAATAAGTCTAAGACCAAGCAGATAAATGAATGGCACATGCACGTAGCATAATTCTCCCTGTATTTTACAGATGAGGAAACAGAAACACAGAACAGTCACGTAACTGCCATACACAGCAAGGAAGTGGCAAAGCCCGGATTTACACCCACACAGGTAGCCTGTCTCCGAGGCCATATGCTCTTAATCACTGTTTTTACTGCCTTCTTTTCCTTATAGCCTCATCTTCTGAGCTTTTGCTCCAACTCTTCACTGTGGCCTCGCATAGGACTATGGCTCTGAAAGTGGATGCAGCCCTTCTGGTTCTGACCTGTGGCTCCCTTCTTCTGTTAAGATCCATTCCAGGCCAACCCAGGCAAGTCTCTCCATCTGCTCTGACCACAGGCTGTGTGACTTTTCTCAGTCCTGGCACTAGGGACAAAACAAAGGCCAAGCCTTCCCTTTTAGAACTCTAAACCTCTGCTCCGCCTATTTCCCACCAAAGTTACTGCTCAGAAATTTCTGCAAGGACATGTTAAAAGCAAAGAGCTCCACAAACCTACATAATAGGGCTTGTTTTTCAATAGAAAGTTACCATAGTGGTACATCGACTGCTAAACCATTCCCTTGTAACTAGAAGCATTAGCACAACCACAGCTTTGAATCTTTCAATAGAGAGACTCGAAGCAAGGCAAAGTCGCAATTTTGTTTAGTTGTAGCCAGACAAGCCTCTAGGGTGGGAAGAAGTTAGTCCTTTAACGAGGGCCAGCTCTTAATTATGCTGCTTCCAGGAATGCTGAGGCATGGTCTGCATTCAACCGTGCTCCGGAAGACTGGCAGCGGGCTCTTTGTCATCTAATCACCTGGTAAGAACATCATCTTTGCTTAGTCTTTCCAGAGCCTCTGAATGGTCAACGTTTGGAGTAAGTATTGCAGAACAGAGAGGGGATTGTTAATTATTTCATGGGCCTTCTCTTCGACAGGACAATAGATCAGGCTGTACGTTTATTGAGTGATGGGGGAAAGCGGGGGAGGCGGGCGCAGTGGTTTCAGGATGGCCTCTGGGTCACAAGGTCAGGTTTCTAAAAGTTATTGTACAGACTGCTGTTGGTAGCTCTGCTTATTAGAGAATTAGGTCCTTTGTGTTGTTTGTAAAAGCACGAAAGTCCCAGCCAGACCCTGGCTTAAGTGAAACTTTTATTGCTGTCAGTCACACGGTCCCTCCAGCCTGAATCGTCTGTGGGAGTTCTTCCTGAAAGGCCCACTACCTTTACTCATTCTTGGATCTGTCTAGGTAGACCCAAACAGTTCAGAGAGCAGAGCATTCCTTGTCATGGCTCCACAGGTGTTTTTCATGAGATGACATGTTTAGGCAGTTCTGAAAACTGGGGGTTGCGAGAATTGTTAGCTTTCGTTGCCCTTTACTGTAATTACTTCCTTACTGTTTGCCTTCTCCACTAGATATAAGCTCTATAAGACCAAATCTATTTTTCCCCCTGCTCTATTCTATGCCCAGGGTCAAGTACAGAGCTTGGCACATAGTAGAAAATAAATATTTGTTGAATAAAAGCAAACATTTATATACTACTTAATACTACTTAATGTGTGCCTATCTAATATTCTAAGACTCACTCTCTCTTCATATATATATATATATATACACACACATATATATGTGTGTGTGTGTGTGTGTGTGTGTGTGTGTATATATATATATATATATATATATATATATATATAAAATGAAAACTATATGGACGAGTTTCAATTATTAATCCCAGTTTACAGATGAGGAGACTGAGGCCCATAGACGTTAAGTAACAACCTCCCTAAGGTCACAGAGCTAGTAAGTGGCAGAGCTGGGAATCCAGGCTTTGGGCTCCAATATCCTGTCCATGTTCTTAACCACTATGCTCTATTCCAAGCATGCTGTAGACACCAAGAATAGTAAGACAGTGGTTTTCCTCGTGCAGAGAGTAGTACGAAGGCAGTAAGACCGCTCCAAGGTTTGTTCAAATCAAAATTATTTTAAAAGAAACAAAGGTCTTCATTCCCTCAAATCACTGAGTGAAAGGAGACGGATACGAAACACAGTAGGCCAGGAAAAGCTTGGTGCGAGTGCTGTGGGAAGCTGGGGAGGCCACCGTGGAGACCATGGGAGTGAAGAGAAGAGTAGCAAGGCCCCAGAGACACAAAGAATGGGGGCTGGGGAGGAAGATTAGCAACAGGGAGCAGCATGTCTGACTGCTTTCAGAAGGGATGATCATCTTGAACAGCAAGGTAGGCACATAGAGCATCGCAGCAAGATCCAGGGTGACACCCTGTAATCAGCTTTCCTGAGTGTCTCCCGTTGGAAAGAGGGAGACAGCCAATACCCTAGGCCTGTCCTCTAACATTTCCAGCAGCAAACAGAAAAGGGACTTTTGTGGAACCTCAGAACCAGTCCTGTCTCCCCACGTACCTTAACAACTGCAGCACTCATCTCCAAAATACCAAATTTACAGAATTCAAGCCCTGCTGCTGAGGAAAAAAGAAAACAAATGAAGAGAAAACAGGAAGACAGTGGTATGCTAAGGAGTCGCAGGGAGCTAAGAAAATTGCCCATATTACTTACTCAGGTGATACTACCTATTACACTAACAGTGTTCATTTAGTTCCCAAGTGCCCCATAGGGTATGCACTCAAAACTGTTTTAAAATCTTCATTTACTTTAAATCCAACTTTCCGTATTTCCATTTTGATGTAGCATATATTCAAGAATGCATTTAAATATTCTATTAAAATGGATTCATTGTCAAATAACATAGAATCCGCCAAAGTAATAGCTAATATTTCAGCACTAAGCCTTCATCACAGCTACGTCAAACACTTGATACCTCCTTCATTTCTTTCCAATTCTGACACCCGTAACCATAGCAACGTACACTGAAACCTTTCAAGCAGAACAGAACTGACAATCACACTAACAGCACAAATACCTGAGCTGAGAAAAGAGAGGGGCGGCCCAAGTAGGTAGCTGTTGAAATTAAAAGCTAATGACAAGAAAACAGCTGGAAACAAGTGCCGGCTCACACTGCTGCCTCTTTCTAGCGTATGAACAGTATGTTGAGCCCAATTTGATTTATGTTTTATTAGTGGTGCTGCCATTAAGGAATACTTCATTAGCCATCATCTCAACAAAAAAAGTGGAGTGGAAACTTAAGAAAAATAAGTTGTTTGGAGGAAAATTTCAAGGGCTGCATCTGTTTGCCCAGAATTTGCACCATGCATGTTCATGTTTTCTGCTCGTCCATGTAGCGAGAGACAGAAAAGTGAACCCCTCTTACTGAATCCTCTTGAAATGTAAACACGTGTCCGTAAACTGCAAGGAATTGTCTGCTATTGAGAAAAGATTCCCATTAGCCAATTAGAGTAATTACATGGATTAAGATTTCTTGTTTCTGGTGGTTTCTTCTTCTTCTTTTTTTTAATCCCTAATTCTTTCTTGCCCAGCAAAGGAAGGGATAAACAGCTGATATAGTCAGAGAATTAAATGGGGGCAAACTAGGGCATTCTCATTTTCAGATTCAAAATGCAATTGAAATTTTATGCTTACCTCAACATAACAACATGTGATGATTTCTGTGCAACGGAAGGCATAAAGGGTCACGTTTCCCCAAGACTTCAATTACAGTAGCTTCTATCTTCCCTAAAACAGCATTTGGTCTCAGAAAATTGCCTTTAATGGTGCAGGTGTTTGTCGAGAGTATCCATCATATTTAGTCCCAAGCACTCCATATTAATTCACCAGTTTCATTAGCAAAAGCCTTTTCTTCCAGATGACAATGAAAAGTAAATATAATTTCAAACAGATGTGCTGGTTTTTCTATGAATCTGAAAGAGGAAAAAAGAAGCTGGCGTTGGCTGAAGGCAGGAGAGATGAGACTCCAGCACTTAAATGCACACAGCGTGGATCTCTGGAGCATATTCTGAACTAGATCCACGTGCACGGCCCCCTCTGCATCGCAATGAAGTCTGCCCATGCCCAAGCAACTACTTACAATACCTACCAAGCAGACTGTTTCCCAGCCCAATGCAAATGATGGGCATTATTAGTTTTAGGAAGGGTGACCTGAAATGCCACTGAAGACAACTTAGCTAGATTCAGTTTCCATTATTTCAGCTGGTAATGTTTCCCTAGCCTTTCACAAAGTGACAATTATGAATTACTGACAGTATCTGTACATGTTTCTATGTGCATGCTCACATAATGCCATATTCAGAGGTCACCTCTCTGGGAGCCTCACTTACCCATGATATAGCCAAGAACTAGAGGGTCAGAAACTAAAGGCCTTTCTGCTTATAATTATTTCAAGTATGATTTTAAAAAGCAGTGTTCAATTCAATTCAACAAATATCCATGTCAGACTGTTGACCCATACTTATAAGGGCAGGGAAGAGCCTGGAGCTAGTGACCTACAGCTGCCAGTCTCTGTTTCCAGAGCAAGGAGAAATCTTTCTGTAAGCTTTGGCCTGCGTGGCTTTTTCTGCTAATTAACAGGCCCTCTATCCCATCGAGGTCAGTTCCTTGGTGATGCAGAAGCTGATTGTTAGCAGCCATGCCCTCTAAAAATCCCTTAGAAGAATCCTCCCTCTAAAAGAATTACTATGTTGTGCACAAGCCTGTATTTAGGGTAAGATGAAGAGCCTCTGTTTATAGGAGGCATTAGTTCTAGCATTTCTATTAGGAATGATGACTCTGCCAATAATTTCCTGTTAGATAAGGAAGGTCGTTGGAAGTCATCTACTCCACTCACAGCTTAAATGATTGTTAAAAGAAAGCTCAGAGAAATGAAAGAACTTTAATTCCTTGAACACCAAAGTGATCACACTGCTTCCCAGTTAAAACCTTTTTTTGGCTCCCATGGCCTCCAGGACAGAGGCCAAACTCCTTGGCAGGGATTATAAGGCCTACATAGCTGAACCTTGCCAACGTTTCCATTCTCTCCTCCTTGCCGCCACCCTACACCCTCACCCTTCATGATCCAGCCACACTGGAGCAATGGCTATCAACTCTGGCTGCACATTTGAATCATCTGGCATACTTTGAATCATCCTGATGCTCAGGCTGTGTCTCAGACCAAGAGATTCTGATTTAATGGATCTCATTTGGGATCCAGACTTTGGTATTTTCTATAAATTCGCTCGAGCAATTCTAACATTTTGCCAAGGTTGAGAACTACTGAGTTAGATGATTTCCGAGTTCCTGTGCGAAACTGAGATCCCTTTCCATGGTGGTGGTGGGGAGGGGAGGTTGTTAATGAGGATACATTTAAGGATATCTTTAAAAGATGGTTAGAATTTCAGTAGGTAGAAATGAGGAGTAAGAGGCATAGAAAGCCAGGTCTGGTGGCCCCGCTGAGCAGGTAGTGACGTGCAAACATTCTTCTTTACTCTTTGTATGGAATGATCTGGGTGGGTGATAAGCATACAGTTCAGAGTCTATATTTTTATCCACTTCTATTTACACTTTGCCCAACAAATATTACAACTGCTTCCAATACGCACAAGCATAAATACGTCAAGTGATAATTGGATGAACAGATATTCCTCTAGATACAAAAACAAATTTTATACATCTTCATTCTAGAAAGTTAGGAAGAGTCAACTCCAAGGCAACAAAACCAATAGCAAGTAAATCTTCATCTTCAAATGGAGAGTTCATTTGAAAATGTTTACATTCATCACAGGGTATGTAGTGGTGATAGTAAAGTAGGGGGATTTATCAATGTTCAGATCCATTGTTAGTACAGAGAGATATGCATTTACACATGACATTTAGTAGCCAGTTTCTTTAATTTCTCTTGGAAAATTAGTTGTAATCTGAAATGGCTATGCAACCATTTAGTATCATAGCAGTTTAACCTGGAGATATGTTTCAGTTTGGAAGTAGAAGGGACTACAAAGATCTAATGTTTGCATCACACATTCATGGTGATGTGATTAGGATATAAAGGCCCCAAAAGACCAGGAATCTACAGGTATGGTTTATTAAAAGACTCAGTTAAAGACATTTGAGTGATTATCTAACAAAAGCTGTGGTATTTGATGAGGTTCAATGTGAAATGCCAAAATAAATAAGTGAAAGTAAAATACCCAATCAATCTCTTCATTTACTCAACAGACAGCTGTGGCACATTGTACTAGGCACTGGTGGCGAAACAGTTGAGTAGACAACATCTTTACCTTCAGAATACCTGTAAGTCTAATGGAAGAGAGCAAAATGATAACCATATGATGAGTGCTGTTTGGGGAAAGGACAGGATGCCATAGAGCACAGAGCAGAGTCATTTATGGGAGACAAAAGCTTCCTGGAGTGACATTTAAGTTGAGACCTAAAATATAAGCGTTGTTCATGGTGTGTGTGTGTGTGTGTGTGTGTGTGTGTGTGCGCGCGTGCGCGCGCGCGCATGCGCGCCTTAAGTTGTTTAGAGAGCATAACTCATCCTAGAAATCAGAAGTTCAGTCCAGTTAGGATGTGGAGTGTGAGTGTGGGGTATGGCGATAGAGGAAACCAAACCGATAGAGGAAATCAGACTGAGTCCTGAGGCTGTTCTAAGCATTTCATCACAACATCCTTGCTGTTACCTGAAAGCAGCTTTGAGAGAAAAAAAAGAATTAGTCAGATAATGTCTCCACAGGACACAGCCTGGGAATAAACTGGCTTGGACCAACACCTTTTAGAGATGCTCTAGCACAGTCGCTCAGTTGCTTTATTTCAATGTGTGAACCTTCTGGATTAAACTGTGTGGAAGTAATCTTCATGGGCTGAATTATGAAAGTGGAACAGGGTACTTCCCCCTTTGGGGACCCTCCAACATTACCCCACTTTTGTTTCTTATTTGGTATAGGAAAAGCCAAATAAGGGTTGGCTCACCCTGACCCTGGCAGACAGAAGGGGGCGGACAGAGGAGTGTCATCAAATAGATTCCTAGTGTACAAGACCCTTTGCCTCAAACCTTGTGGAAATTCAAACAACATCAAGGAGTGCTGGCTAGAGAGATAAGAGTCATTGGAATGTGATCCTCTACGACTAGCCGAGTAAAGTGACTAATTTGACTCATGGCTGACATGGTGCTTGCTTTTTTGCAGAGAAATACTTCAGAGACAGGATGAGATTTCATGATGATAGGATGAGATTTCAACTCAAGTGCTCTGAGTTGCTTATACTCAAGGTGTAATAAAAATGCAGGGTAGTTTTATAACAAGCACTCAAATGCTTCTGAGAATACCACAGGGTTAACAAGTTCAAAGAAATTTTGAACAGTAATGGCAAAATGCTCGATCTTTCCTCCTTTTTTTTCATTTTCAGCGTCTTTGCTAGAAAAGAAAAAGAAGCATAACTGAATAAACCCTAGAATTAAGATCTCTTTTGAGTGACAATCTCTTTAGTTCTACACAGTTAAGAGAACCCCTATGGGGTTAATAGAAGACTTTGCCTCCTCAGCAGTTACATACCATTTAAAACTCTGGGTAACAAATCATTATCAAGCCTTCTGTGCCATCATTTTTAACGCCTTTGGAACCTCTTTCTGGGAGCAGAACATTATCCTGATACTGCGCAGGACGTAGGGTGCTCCTAGACCCTGCGGGACATCCAGGGTGACTGTTAGGCCCGGGAGCTCACAATGTCACTCCAAGCAATAAGCCAACCACAGATTGTCAGCACTAAAAGGGACAATGCAGCTGTCATTATAGTGCAGGTGGAAACATAGACACTAGCAGTTTACTCCAAACCATGGGGCTAGTCCCAAAGCTGGGACTAGAATCCAGGTATCATTTTTATTTGTATGTTTTCTTAAGCAAGGACAGAGAATTATAAAAGTAAGAGCTGTTATTCGCTGAGCACTGACTATACCTCAGGCACAAAGATAAACCCTTTCCACACATTAACCCATACTATTATTATCCCCATTTTACAGATGCAGAAACTGATGGACAAAGTAACTTGCTCAGGGCTATACAACTAGCAAGAATCAGAGCCAGAATTCTAACTCGGACCTATGTGACTATAAAGCACATTGCCATCTTGCTTCTAGAATGAGGTGAAGAAGATGAAAGTACTGAGTCAAGAGTGTGCTTTTAAGTATCCTGCCAGGCTGTATTTTAAACTTTGACTAACATTGCAGAACCTGGAGTCTCATAAGGAGCAAGAAATGTCTCCAAATGCAGTAAACGTAATCCAATTTTTTGTGGAGAATATTGCATCACTAAGCAGGCTAGTTGCATGAATTTGATGATCTCTTTGTTAATCAGATATTTTTGGTGCAAAGACACATGTAAAGGGCTTTGACTCACAATTGTCTAAAACTGGTGAGGGCAAAAGGAACTAAAGGAAAGTTAAAGAAAAGAACTTGAGGCAAGACAGCCTTGGGCTGTTCGTTAGTTATTCCTCACGGCGCTCAGTGTCTTGGCTTCTCCTTCTATTTGAATGCTTAGCACACCTTAGTGTAATTGTTTTGTTCACAAATCTTTCCTTTGAGACAGAACACAGTCTCCCTAAAGAGTGAGGACCTTGTGTTTTCTCCTTTGTATTCCTGGTGCCAAGCACAGTGCCTGACACATACAGATGTTCATAAAAAGGCTTGTGGAACTGAATGCGTGTTTACTGAGTGAATGCACTGTAGCTACAGCCACAGGACTTAACAGACCATCCTAGAAACCAAACCAAAGAGGGCTTTTGGTAGAATATGAATGACCATGAAAATTCTAGTCTCTGGGATTATTTCGCTGCTTTAAACAGCTTTGGGAAATGAACAAGGACATCCAGTTCAATTTCTAGAAGTCTCTTAGACTACTCCACCAAGACACGGAATGTGAGCCTGGTTCTTTCAGTTTTGAATACTAGGCTCGGCTAGTGGGTGTACGGTAGATGATCTGGGGAGTGAAAGAGCATTATATGATTAAAGGGTCTATTACATGCACTAGATTGACCTGTACAGCAGATGGAGAAAAAAGCAGCAAGATTTTTTTTCCTAAAAGGTTCCATCACAGCAATACCTAATGGTCAATGAGACCTCATAATTAAAAACAGCAAAACCTAACTCATATAACATGGTAGCACATGAAACCACTTACCAGGCACAGCAAAGGAAACCAGGGTGGCTTATACTTTGCTTCGTCTCACGTTTGTTGACGGTTTCAAGGGCTGTAACATCAAGTGAAAACTTCAGGGCGAAGGCGAGTTGCTCCCTCCGCTACTCACTCTTCCCCTGTGTTCATCTCTAACTCCAAAAGCCCCCTCTAAAACGGAATCCTAAATCTGATTTCCCCCCGTTTCCAAAGGCTAAGGCGAAGTATGGGGGAGGGGGGCATAAAAGTGCTCCGGCAGCACGGACTGCTCAGTGTGCTGCCTGGAGTCTCTTCGTGCAGCCTCACAGAGCTCATTTGAGAGAGAAGAGAGCTGCATGTTATTTATGAGCACATAATATCTCAGCATAGAAAGCCTCAGTCAAAAACATTTTTACCAACATGTTAAGAGTAACATGCTACGCTTAAGTAGATGAATCTATGATTTAGAAAGAGGCAGTTCAAATAAATGGCTAGTTTTCCCATTAGAAGATTTTTCAACTATATCCAGATGGGGAAGAAAAGAAAGAAAATTAACTGGGATCATAGGGCTCCCTCCATCTTGGGTGCTAATGTTCTATTGACAAGTTATAATGAGAGCTTCTCTGTCCCAGAGTGAGGAATAGGCTCATTAAAACTCGAGGAACAGGAAAGCAAGCTTTCAACTCCCTTGTTTTTTAAACTTCACTGGTTTTTAGAAATACTAAATGAATTGCCTGACAAAACGATGTTATTGATTTCAAAGTGTCTGCATTCTCGTGCTTGCATTTGCATTTGAATCTGAGCTACTTAGAGTGTCAGTTGTTGGATAGAAGAATGGAAATGAGAGTTCTATGGTGGGCTCGGAAAGACTGATGTGTTGACTCTTCCACTTAGTCACTGTGGAAATAAGCCTCATACTAACCTTGGTTTCTTCTTGATCAAAACACATCAATTAACATGGTTTGAACATTGCTTTCTTCTGCGTTCGAAGAAAGGAGAATCCCAAATTTCAAACTATTAAATAAGATGGCTGTTCCACAATGTAACCCGATTAGGATGCCAGACTACAGCTCTGGAAGGGGCTGTTAATGCACACTCTCAACAATCCAAGCCTGAGCACACATTATGCTGAAACAGTAAATAATCCAAAAATCACTTAGATTTGGTTCTGAGAATTCACTATGTGATTTGTGTGTATGTGTGGCAGGTGTAGCCTCCTAATTACTTTTTCTTATGCTAATATTTGCATGGATTTCTATGCCTCAAGCACATAATTAGTGGCAGAAAGAGGGAGAAGTCAAAGGCAACTCTGAAGTTCAGAGTCATTATTAGGAAGAGAAGTAGCTTTAAGGGAGGACAATGTTTCAGACATGATTTGGAGTCGATACAGGAGGATGAATGCTGCGAAAATGCTCAGTCTTGAGCACTGGGGTTCTCTATCTTCCACAGAGGTAGAAGGGAATCTCAGGGAATGGCCGCAGCTGGAAGCAGAGCAAAGATGGCAAAGGAATCACAGAAGGTGCCATTATTGAGAAAGGAGGAGAATCAGCCTTCCTCTAAATCCCAGATTTGCAAGGAATGAAAGGTTTTGAAGAAGTGTTATGAGAAGCTTGCAAGACGTTCAAGGGGGCAAGGACTGTTACAAGGCCAGTAGACTGGAGTTCGGGAGGTCACTGGACCTCTAACAGTACAAGTAGAGTACAACGCTGAATAATCAGGTTTCAAGGAGGCATGGAGGGGAGGGGATAAAACAGACTTATATGGAAATACAGCATATGCGGAAAGGGGTTGAAAGAGAATGAGAAAAATAAACCTGGAGAGCGGGATTGCTTGTCTGTTTCAAGACAGAGGTGACCTATGCCTTTTAAAATTTATTTTGTAGGAAACACTGAATATAGCTGACAAAGGGGGTAACTGGAGAAGCACGGTTTTGAAGGTAGTGACACACAATGGGGTTAGGAACACCCAGAGGTATAGGGAGACGTGGAGGGAAGAAGCACAATCTGCGAGGTGAGTTGGGACGTGAGGAGAGGACAGTTACGTGGGAGATGTGTTGAGGTAGAAGGGGAGCTCATACGATAGGAGGTGAGGGGTGGGCTTGCAGTTGTGAAGAAAGCAAGGGAGTTTGGAATGTTCTGAGCAGGAGTGTCCTAGGAAATCCAAATTAATCAAAAGGATTGTTGAGCAGCAGTGGGGGTCCTGGTGGAGTAATTATATTTGTATTTGACCAACTCTGCCCAAGTCAAACAATATTTTTGAGCCAAGAATAGAATGAAGTCCAGTATCAGGGAGAATGTTCTAAGAAGGCAAGTTAGTGGGTGTGATCCAGCAAAAGAGGAGGTGCGGGGAATAATCCCAAAGTGCCCTTCTCCTTAGGAGCCACAAGATGCTGCTGCTGCTATGTAGCTGTAGGATGCTGGGCTCAGGAAACACTCCATTCACCCTTGCATGCATGCAGAAACTCAGAGGATTGTCAAATGAAGTTTGTTTCGAAAGAAGACATGGAGCTTTAACTAAAGACAGACAACAAACGTGAAGACGCAAGCCATGCAAAGGTAAAGAAGAAAGAGGAATTTGGAGAACTTGTAATGTATTTAATTATATTGAGGATTGGAGTTTTCCATAATCCCCCTGTCACTGAAAAACCAATTCAAAATTTCCTATAGAAGATAACATGGGGTGTGAGCACATGTTCTCAGATTCCCTATTATCCCATGACTAGTATCTCGTGACTAAAAGAAGACATACACCATAGGGGTACTAGGCAAGGACTCTTTAAGGCCAAGCCTATGGGTTTAAATCCAAACTGCTGAGACTTTAGACAAGTTACTTACCCTCTCTGTGCCTTAATCTTTCTCATCTGAAAAACAGGCACAATAAGTGGTTATGTCTCATAGGTCTGTTGTGAGCAGTAAATGCATAAGACCTTATTCATTTAATATGTAAAATACTTATAAAGCACTGGCAGAAAGTACTATAGTATTGCTATTATTGAGTGCCTTTGCCCAGTATTTTCAAAAAGTGTGGCTTACACGACTATTAACATGCATATATGATTCCTTTACTTCGCATCTTTGGATTTTTCTCACTTCCCTCCCTGTATTGTAGGCTCCTGGGAGGCAAAGACCATATCCAATACATCTTTATATTTAGCCCTGTTCTGATTATCAATAGTTGTGTCAGAAACAACCCCACAACTTAGTGGCATAAAACAGCAACCATTTTCTTATGCTCACCAATTCTGTGGGTCAAGAATTCAGAAAGGAGACAGCAGGGTTGGCTCTTCTCTACATCATGACGGCTTGAGGGTCAGCTCCACGACCCAAATGACTGGTAGAGTAACATGAACAGCTGGGAGCTACAATAGCTGGGGCTGGGGGATCCACTTCCAAGCTGGCTTCATCCACATATCTAGTGCCTGGGTGGGAATGGCTGAAGAAGTGACTTAGCTGGGACTATCCGTAGGAAACGCTAGCTGTGTTTTCTTCAAGATGCCCATCTCAGGGTAGTTTTCCTTCTTACATGGCGGCTCACAACTCCAAGAGCAAGTATTCTAGAGAAGAAGATGGAGTGGTTTGGCTTTTATGACCAAGCCTCAGAACTTACATTGTGTCACTTCTGTCATACTCTACTTACTGGTCAAAGCAGCCACAAGCCCAACTAGATTTAAGGGGAGGGAAGAGACTCCACTTATCAATGGGCAGAGTGTCAAAGAATCGTGGCCATCTTGTTAGGCTGCCACAACCCCTTTCGTGGCACCTTTTGTTTATAATGCCTCAACACCTCTCATAACTATTCCCTTCTCTCCATCCCCTCCACCACTGCTCTAGTTCAGGTCTTTGTCTTCTCTTCAATGGAACACTGCAATCATTTTCTAAATGATCTCTCTGCCTCCACCCTGCTTCCTCTTATCCATTTTCCACAGAGAAGCCAGAGTAAATTTGCAAAACCATAAATCGGATCCTGTATTCCCTTCCTTAAAACCCATCCATACTTTCGCGTTGCCCTGAGAAGAAAGTCTAAACCCCTTACCACTGCTGCCCACGTCTCCCACCTCTTCTCTCATCATGTCTCGGCCTCATGTTTTACACCCTGGTCACTCTGATCTTCTCTTGATTTTCCTCCTCCAGTGTTTCCCATCTCAGCAAATAGAACCAAACTGCCACAAACTTTCCATTCATTTCTACCTTCGCCCCAGCCCAGACCCCCAATCATTTCTCTTCTTGACCACAGTAATAGCCTCCTAGCTAGCCGCCTTCTATTCTTGCCCTACACTGCCCCTAGAGGGCTCTTTCTAAAACTTGCATTTCTATCCCATAAGTACTTTAGGCACAAAAGTTTCAAAACTGAACTCAAACCTGACCCCAAACCTGCTCCTTTTTCTGAATTCTCTCTTTCAGTGAATGGCCCCCAGTTCTCCAATCCAAAACTTTGGGCTTCATCCTTGACCTCTACCCACTCGTCCACAACTCACAATCAGGCACCAAGTCCTTTAAAGCATACAGTGTAAACTACAGCCCTTAAAAAAAGACAGTCTTGGGTTCAAGTCCAGGCTCTGCCATTTACTAGTGACATAATTTAGGGAAAGCAGCTTCTCTGTTTATGTCTTTAAGCTTGAAAAAGTAATAATATATATTTCTCAGCATAAATATGAGTTTTCAAGGAAATAATTCTTAACAACCATTTGTGTCATGATTCCCATGTAAGAAAATCAGTAAGAGCTTTATAATGGTTAGTTATTCTTATTATTAAATTAGATTCTTAACCTGGTTTGAATAAACAATCTAGAAAAAGTATTTCTGAAGTAACTGAGAAAATTTTAAATTTATGGTTATTACATGTTATCAGGAAATTAATTTTGTTAGGTGTGTAAAGTCCAGTATGGCCATTTGAGAAAATGTTCTTAAATTTTTTAGAGATTCATATGGATGTATTTATGATGTAACTATCTAATTTACTTTATATCTCCAGGGAAAAATAGATGATGCATATACGACAAAATATTAACAATTTTTAAATTTACATGATGGGTATTCATTAACCTATCCTCTATTTCTCTTCTTGTTTGAAAATTTTAATAAATAAGAAGTAAAATAAAGAAATAAAAAGAATAAACACAAGATTAAAAGTCTATCTGTGATACCTCTAGAATCATCTACTTTCTCTTCATTCTCAACCACTGCTCTAGTTTAGAGATTGGAAATTTTTCCTATAAGGGGCCAGATAGTATTGATGAATATTTTAGATTCCATGGGCCATACAATCTCTGTAACAACTACTCAACTCTGCCACTGTAGCACAAAAGCAGCCATTGACAATACATAAATGAATGGGCATGGTTTTTTCCAATAAAACTTTATTTACTAAAACAGGCAGGTGATGGACCAGATTTAGCCCATGCGCTGTAGTTTGCTGACCCCTGCTCTAATTGAAGCACTCATCTACTCTAACCCAGAGTGCGAGGACCCTCTTACAACCCTCTTACCCATCTCCTTCCATTCAGACTTGTCCTCACTCCACTCCATCCCTTATAGATTGACAGTGGCAGTTCCCCTACTTATTTTTTTTATTTATTTATTTATTTATTTATTTATTTATTTTTGGCTGCGTTGGGTCTTCGTTGCCGCGCGCTGGCTTTTCTCTAGTTGTGGTGAGCGGGGGCTACTCTTCATTATGGTGCGTGGGCTTCTCATGATGGTGGCTTCTCTTGTTGCGGATCACGGGGTCTAGGAGCACGGGCTTCAGTAGTTGTGGCATGTGGGCTCAGTAGTTGTGGCTAGCAGGCTCTAGAGCACAGGCTCAGTAGTTGTGGCACACGGGCTTAGTTGCTCTGCAGCATGTGGGGTCTTCCCGGAGCAGGGCTCGAACCCGTGTCCCCTGCATTGGCAGGTGGATTCTTAACCACTGCACCACCAGGGAAGCCCAATTCCCCTACTTAGAACTGGGCAGTAGTTTCCCATCATCTTCTCACCCTCCCTCATTATGTTTCCAAACCTGACTCCCATCATTAACCCCCAACAGGCACCCCCCGCACACATCCTTTTCTTTATACATGTGTCTTTATTTTTTAAACAACTTTATTAACATATCTTTGACATATAAAAGGTGTATATATTTAAAGTGTACAACTTGATGTTTTGATATATGTATACATTGTGAAAAGATCACCACACTCAAGTTAAATAACTTATCCATCACCTCTGCACAGTTATCTTGTGTGTGGGGCTGGTGGTGAGAATATTTAAGATCTATCCTCCTACCAAATTTCAAGTATACAGTACAATATTGCTAACTATCATAATCATGCTGTACATTACATCTCCAGAACTCATCCATCTTGCACAACTGAAAGTTGTACCCTTTGATCAACATCTCCCCGTTTCCCCCTCCCCCAACCCTACTTACACCTGGCAACCACCATTACCCTCTCTGCTCCTAGGAATTTGACTGTTTTAGACTCCACATGTAAGTGAGATCTCACAATATTCGTCTTTCTGCACATACACATTCTTTAGTCTCCCAGGTCTTCTTGTTTTCAGGCCTATCCTGCTTGGGTGACTCCTCCCCACCTCACTTCCATACTTGAAGTGTTACTCAAACTCCTCCTCCCTCAAGACTCAGCTCAGTCACCGCTTTCCCTCTGGTAAGCCTCAGTCTTTTCCCCAATGTACATATATGCATGTGCATATGCACGCACGCACACACACACACACACCAGAAGTAGTCAAGCTTGGGGCTCCTCCTTGGTTCTCTCAATATCTCTAGGGTGTCTCTTTTTCATGGCACTTGTCACACTTCCTGTCATGATGTGATTACTTCTCCGCTTTCATCATTGGTCTAGAAGCTTGTTGAGAGCAGAGCCTATCTTATTTATCTCAATGTCTGTTACAGAGCCTGTCATATGATTAAATGAATATTCAGATCTATCACAAAGATGCCCTTCATTAGGGAATTTCAAGATACTAACTCTGAAGAAAAGTAGTTGGACTTCACACAATCTCTAGAAATATAAAAATTACAAGCAAACAAATAAATAAACACAGGAACCCCAGTGCTTCCTATTGGAGATAAGTTAGATCACATTAGGATCAAATAGTCTAGAGATCACTGAAGCACTCTTCACTATCCTAGGAGGAGCTTTGGTTTCCTGAAAGATGTAATAACCTCTAAAATGATTGTATCATGCTCAGGGCTTCCATCCCCAGCCCACATGGGCTTCTTCCATCCGGTAATTACAGCTCCTAGCCGGAGTTCATAGCTTGGTAAGTAGAGCATGGGCTGGATTTCAGTCCCCATTCACCATGTTGGCCAGAAGCCCTTGTGCAGTGAACAACCTGTACAAACATGTGCAGTGGCCCTTTTTGTATCCCCAGATGATATTTATGGATGAGTCAAAGCAAAAAATGGCATAATTTTTGCAGAGTGAGCAAACAATCCATTGGTACAGCATTTACTCCTCAGCTTGTTTTATACCAGCAGTTTTCAACAGGGGGCATACAGTGAACGTGGTATCAGAATCACATGGGGAACTTTTTCAACTTACACATGCATGCTCCCACACTCCAGCTCCTGATCTCAAAATTCTGATTTCATAAGGGGTGTCCTTATCCCCAAAATATGGCATGTCCCAAGGGGCAGAACATGTCTGGATGCGGATGTGACTTTCCAATGCTCCACAGGTCATTCTAGTACCCCTTCTATCACCCCATATACTCGTAGCTGCTTGAGAGTCACTTATCCACTCCTTTAAGCTACAAGCAAAGGAACTGGTTTGAGCCATGTTCCATGTACCTATAGACACAACCAGTCCAGATTACACCTTCTGTAAGACCTTGGTAAGATGTAAATTAAATAACCAGGCAAGGCCTGATTCACAAACTCAAACACAAATGATTATTCTGGTTCATGCCATGATCAAAGTTGTGGCCTGAGTTATTTAAGCAAGGAAATTTTCGCATAAACAGATTGAGTAGTGAGTTTTACTACACTGAAGAATCAGTCCATATAATTGGGAAATTAAACCATTCTATTTTTAAGCATTTATTTGGGATTTTTAAACACACCATTCTCAGATTCCTTGATGAGGAGTTATATCTTAATTATGTTCAACAGGAATTTCTTCAGCTTTTATTATGTGCAAGTCCGTGTGTTGGCAACTGTCAGGGAAATAAATATTTAAAAATAAGAAGTATCATTCCTTCAAGGAGCTTCAAGACTGGTTGTCAATAAATCAAGTGGGGAAATAATTCAAGGTATACAGGGTTTCTCAAATAGGAGGGGAGGTATCCTCTTCCCAAGAAGGGCCTTTAGGATCCACGCAATGGAGGATTTTGTTGTGGATGCCATTTCTGGTTGTAATGAAGCAAAATATTCTAAGTTTATAATGTACATTTTCTGAAATAGTTGAGCCACATAATATTCTGGGATATTTAGTGTATGATAAGGGCTTTCTGAAATCACACTGCCCACTCTCCCAGTTCCATTTCTTTCCCTATATGACAATTTTCACATACTCCTTTAGACTATGGAAGGCCCCTTCCTGCTCACATTAGAATCACTAACAATATATAAAGCAAATATTAACAGAACTGAAGGGACAAACAGACAGCAATACAATAATAGTAGGAGACTTCAATACCCCATTTTCAAGAATGGACTGATCATCCAAACAGAAAATCAATAAGGAAACAGAGAACTTGAATAATAATATAACCAAAATGGATATAACATGCATATGCAGAACACTCCATTCAGCAGCAACAGAATACACATTCTTCTAAAGTGTACAGAACACTCCCCAGGATAGATCAGATGTTAGGTCACAAAACAAGCCTTAAAAAGTTTAAGAAGAAGACTTCCCTGGCAGTCCAGTGGTTAAGACGCCACGCTTCCACTGCAGGGGACGTGGGTTCGATCCCTGGTTGGGGAACTAAGATCCCACTTGCCATGTGACACGGCCAAAAAAAAAAAGTTTAAGAAGACAGAAATCATATCAAGTATCCTTTCTGACCACAATGATAGGCAATGAGAAATCAACAACAAGAGGAAAACTGAAAAATTCACAAATATGTGGAAACTAAAAAACACACTCCTGAAAAACTAATGGATCAAAGAAGAAATCAAAAGGGAAATTTAAAAAATGTATTGAGACAAATGAAAATGGAAACATAAAATACCAAAATTTATGGAATGCAGCAAAAGCATTTCTAAGAGGGAATTTTTTTGGCAATAAACATCTGCATTTAAAAAAAGGGACACATACAGACTAAAAGTGAAGGGATGGAAAAAGATACTCCATGCAAATAGAAATCAAAAGAAAGCTGGAGTAGCAATACTCATATCAGATAGTCTTTAAAATAAACAATGTTACAAGAGACAAGGAAGGACGCTACATAATGATCAAGTGACCAATCCAAGAAGATATAACAATTAAAAATATATATGCACCCAACATAGGAGCACCTCAATATGAGGCAACTGCTAACAGCCATACACGAGGAAACCGACAGCAACACAGTAACAGTGGGGGGCTTTACCACCTCACTTACACCACTGGACAGGTCATCCAGACAGAAAATGAATAAGGAAACACAAGCTTTAAAAGACACAATAGACCAGATAGATTTAATTGATATTGATAGGACATTCCATCCAAAAACAGCAGATTACACTTTCTTCTCAAGTGTACACAGAACATACTCCAGGATAGATCACATCTTGGGTCACAGATGAATCCTTGGTAAATTAAGAAAATTGAAATCATATCAAGCATCTTTTCTGACCACAACACTAGGAGATTAGAAATCAATTACAGGGAAAAAAATGAAAAAAACACAAACACATGGAGACTAAACAATACATTACTAAATAACCAAGAGATCACTGAAGAAATCAAAGAGGAAATCAAAAAATACCTAGAGACAAATCTCATTGAAAACATGACGATCCAAAACCTATGGGATGCAGCCAAAGCAGTTCTAAGAGGGAAGTTTATAGCAGTACAATCCTACCTCAAGAAACCAGAAAAATCTCAAAGAAAAAAATCTAACCTTACACTTAAAGGAACTAGAGAAAGAAGAACAAACAAAACCCAAAATTAGTAGAAGGAAAGAAACCATAAAGATCAGAGCAGAAATAAATGAAATAGAAACAAAGAAACCAATAGCAAAGATCAATAAAACTAAAAGATGGCTCTTTGAGAAGATAAACAAGATTGATAAACATTTAGTCAGACTCATCAAGAAAAAGAAGGAGAGGACTCAAAACAATGAACTTAGAAATGAAAAAGGAGAAGTTACAACAGACACCGCAGAAATACAAAGCATCATAAAAGACTACTACAAGCAACTCTATGCCAATGAAATGGACAACCTGGAAGAAATGGATGAATTCGTAGAAAGTTATAACCTTCCAAGACTGAACCAGGAAGAAACAGAAAATATAAACAGACCAATCACAGGTAATGAAATTGAAACTGTGATTAAAAATCTTCCAACAAACAAAAGCCTAGGACCAGATGGCTTCACAGGTAAATTCTATCAAACATATAGAGAAGAGCTAACACCTATCCTTCTCAAAGTCTTCCAGAAAATTGCAGAGGAAGGAACACTCCCAAACTCATTCTAAAAGGCCACCATCACCCTGATACCAAAACCAGACAGAGATACGACAAAACACAGAAAATTACAGACCAATATCACTGATGAATATAGATGAAAAAATCCTCAACAAAATACTAGCAAACAGAATCCAGCAGCACATTAAAAGGATCATACACCATGATCAAGTGGGATATATCCCAGCGATGCAAGTACTCTTCAATATATGCAAATCAATCAACGTGATACACCATATTAACAAACTGAAGAATAAAAATCATATGATCATCTCAATAGATGCAGAAAAAGCTTTTGATTAAATTTAACATTTAAATTTTACCATAAACTTATGATAAAAACTCTCCAGAAAGTGGGCATAGAGGGAACCGAGCTCAACATAATAAAGGCCATATATGACAAACCCACAGCAAACATCATTCTGAATGGTGAAAAACTGAGAGCATTTCCTCTAAGATCAGGAACAAGACAGGATGTCCACTCTCACCACTCTTATTCAACATAGTTTTGGAAGTCCTAGCCACGGCAATCAGAGAAGAAAACGAAATAAAAGGAATACAAACTGGAAAACAAGAAGTAAAACTGTCACTGTTTGCAGATGACATGCTACTATACATAGAGAATCTTAAAGATGCCACCAGAAAACTACTAGACCTAATCAATGAATTTGCTAAAGTTGCAGGAGACAAAATTAATGCACAGAAATATCTTGCATTCCTGTACACTAACAACAAAAGATTAGAAAGAGAAGTTAAGGAAACAATCCCATTCACCACTGCAACAAAAAGAATAAAATACCTAGGAATAAACCTACCTAAGGAGGAAAAGACCTGTACTCAGAAAACTATAAAACACTGATGAAAGAAATCAAAGGTGACACAAACAGATGGAGAGATATACCATGTTCTTGGATTGGAAGAATCAATACTGTGAAAATGACTATACTACCCAAAGCAATCTACAGATTCAATGCAATCCCTATCAAATTACCAGTGGCATTTTTTCCAGAACTAGAACAAAAAATCTTAAAATTTGTATGGAGACACAAAAGACCCCCCGAATAGCCAAAGCAGTCTTGAGGGAAAAAAACAGAGTTGGAGGAATCAGACTCCCTGACTTCAGCTTATACTACAAAGCTACAGTAACCAAGACAATATGGTACTGGCACAAAAACAGAAATATAGATCAATGGAACAGGATAGAAAGCCCAGAGATAAACCCACGCACCCATGGTCAACTAATCTATGACAAAGGAGGCAAGGATACGCAATGGAGAAAAGACAGTCTCTTCAATAAGTGGTGCTGGGAAAACTGGACAGCTACATGTAGAAGAATGAAATTAGAACACTCCCTAACATGATACACAAAAATAAACTCCAAATGGATTCAAGACCTAAATGTAAGACCGGACACTAAAAAACTCTTAGAGGAAAACATAGGAAGAACACTCTTTGACATAAATCACAGCAAGATCTTTTTTGACCCATCTCCTAGAGTAATGGAAATAAATACAAAAATAAACAAATGGGACCTAACGAAGCTTAAAACCTTTTGCACAGCAAAGGAAACTAAACAAAATGAAAAGACAACCCTCAGAATGGGAGAAAATATTTGCAAATGAATCAATGGACAAAAGATTAATCTCCAAAATATATAAACAGCTCATGCAGCTCAATATTAAAAAAAAAAAACCCAATCCAAAAATGGCAGAAGACCTAAACAGACATTTCTCCAAAGAAGACATACAGATGGCCAAGAAGCACATGAAAAGCTGCTCAACATCACTATTAGAGAAATGCAAATCAAAACTACAGTGAGGTATTATCACCTCACACCAGTTAGAATGGGCATCATCAGAAAATCTACAAACAACAAATGCTGCAGAGGGTGTGGAGAAAAGGGAACCCTCTTGCACTGTTGGTAGGAATGTAAATTGATACAGCCACTATGGAGAACAGTATGGAAGTTCCTTAAAAAACTAAAAATAGTACTACCATACGACCCAGCAATCCCACTACTGGGCATATACCCTGAGAAAACCATAATTCCAAAAGACACATGCACCCCAATGTTCACTGCAGCACTATTTACAATAGCCAGGTCATGGAAGCAACTTAAATGCCATCGACAGATGAATGGATAAAGAAGATGTGGTACATATATACAATGGAATATTACTCAGCCATAAAAAGGAACGAAACTGGGTCATTTGTAGAGACATGGATGGACCTAGAGTCTGTCCTACAGAGGGAAGTCAGTCAGAAAGAGAAAAACAAATACCGTATATTAATGCATATATGTGGAACCTAGAAAAATGGTACAGATGAACCGGTTTACAAGTCAGAAATAGAGACACAGATGTAGAGAACAAATGTATGGACACCAAGGTGGGAAAGTTGGGGGGGGGCTGGGGTGGTGATGGGATGAATTGGGAGAGTGGGACTGACATGTATACACTAATATGTATAAAATGGATAACTAATAAGAACCTGTTGTATAAAAAATAAATTAAATAAAGGCAAAAAATAGTGTATATGGATTAATGAATGGATAAAGATTATATATATATTTATATATATGTATATATAAATATATATATATGAAATCCAGCCTTTAAAAACATGGAAATCCTACCGTTTGTAACAATATGAATGTGCCTTGAGGACATTATGCTAAGTGAAATAAGTGAGACACAGGAAGATAAATACTGTATGACCTCACTTACATGTGGAATCTAAAAATGTCGAACCCATAGAAGCAGAGAGTAGAATGGTGGTTGCCAGGGGCTGGGGGAGTGGGGAAAATGGGAAGATATTGGTCAAAAAGTACAAAATTTCAGCTATGCAGGATGAATAAGTTCTGGGGATCTAATCTACAGCATGGTAATTATACGTAATAAAAGTATATTGTATACTTGAAATTTGTTGAGAGTAGATCTGTGTTTTCACCACAGAAAGGTAACTATGTGAGGTAATGGATATGTTAATTAAGCTGATTGCAGTAATCATGTCACAATATACACCTATATCGAAACATCACTTTGTACACTTTAAATATATAAAATTTTTATTTGTCAATTATACATGTATAAGGCTGGGGAAATTTTTTTTTAAAAAGCACTAAGGGTACTGAAAGGTATTGTCAATAGGAGTCTGTGAATGGAGCGGGGGCAATAGTAAAAGGTTCAGATGCACAGATATAAGTGTCCTAAGAGAAAGTATGACATGAAGTGCTATGATATCCTCGAAAAGCTTTTTGAGTTCAAAAGAGGGAAAGACTTGGGCTTCCCTGGTGCCGCAGTGGTTGAGAGTCCTCCTGCCGATGCAGGGGACACAGGTTCGTGCCCCGGTCCGGGAGGATCCCACATGCCGCGGAGCAGCTGGGCCCGTGAGCCGTGGCCGCTGGGCCTGCACGTCCGGAGCCTGTGCTCTGCAGCGGGAGAGGCCACAGCAGTGAGAGGCCCGCGTACCGCAAAAAAAAAAAAAAAGAGGGAAAGACTTGATATAGTTGAGGATCTCAAGAGACAGAGATGAGGTTGGAGATAAACTTCAAAGGATTATAAAATTTTCAAATTAAAATTTTGAAAGCATTTAAAGTAGAAGGAATAGCAGAGGCAAAGGCCTAGAGGTGGGAAAGTGCAGATAAAAGTGTTTGGGACAAGGCAACGATTGTGCTTAGAACACAGGCTGTGTGTAGTGTCTAATGCGAGATCAGTCAGGGAAGGGAAGCCAGCCTCACGCTTGACCTCCAGGTGAGATTTCCATCAGACACTGTTTTCGGCATGGACAATGTCTGGTTTCAACCTCAGATAAATTTTGGATTGAGAGGAAGCACGTTTACATCATTAAGCCCCATGAGTTTCTCAAGTTCTGTTCCACTTGGCATAACATTGATATTGATGCCAAAATTGAGAGAGATAAAGTAGTGGTTCAGAGCAGACTCTGGGGCAGACTGCCTGGGTTTGAATGACTAGCTGGTGACATTAGAACCATTACCTAGTGTTATGGGTTGAAATGTGTCCCACCAAAATTCATATGTTTAAGTCCTAACCCTCAGTACCTCAGAGTGTGACCTAATTTTGAGAGATGGTTTTTACAGAGATAATTAAGTTAAAGTTACAGTGGGCCCTAATCAAATATAACCAGTGTCCTTACAAAAAGGGCAAATTTGGACACACAGACAGACATACACCGAAGATGCATAGAAGACATGCACAGACATGCACAGAAAATGCACAGAAAACGATATGAAGAGATACAGGCAAAAGCCAGCTACCTACAAGCCAAGGAGAGAGGCCCAGAACAGATCCTTCCCTCACAGCCCCAGAAAGAACCAACCCTGCCGAGACTGTGATCTCTGACTTCTAGACCGCAGAACTGTAAGACAATAAGTTTCTTTTATTTAGCCACCAGCTTGTGGTACTTTGTTAGAGAAGCCCTAGAAAACTCATATACCTAACCTCTCAGGCTTCAGTTTCTGAACCCAAATGTAAAATGACCATAATAGTAACTGCCTTATAGGGCAGTTGTGATGAACGAAAGACTTAAAATCCAAAAACTGCTTAGAGTGATGCTCAAAATATAAGCAAGTGTGTGGCATTTATATTATGGATGTTATTTTTTTTCTGTCAAACCATTTACCTTTCTACAACCAAATAACTTCCTTGTGGATATCTCTATAAGGAAGGTTTAGATATTTGCCTTTTACTTTCAGCAAGCTCCTCTTAGCTTATAATCACTATCCCACTTTAAGGGTGCTTCCTATGTAAGTTTTTGTACTTCTTCTTCCAATCAAATTTCTTCTCAACGCAAACATACATCTTTCGTTAAATGTTTTCTTTCACTCATGTTGCCTGAACTCCTGTGACCCTATCAAATAGATATCCCACAAATTCCTTATCCTGGTATCTCTTTTAAGGATACACTCTCAAAGAACATACCTCTTTTCATTTCTACCTGCAAATAGCAAACCAATATCAACTGGCAAAGATAATTACCCACTTGTGAACAAAAGTGTTACTTCTTTCTACAGCAGTGCAGTGCAATAGAAATGTCACTCTAAGTCAGGTTATATTAAGTAGTTTTATGTCACATAACACAGTGTGAACTGACACACGCTGTGTTTCTGGATTAGATCTGGGGGTCACAAATCTAAAGAAACACTTTTGTACGGAAGCAAGTACTAGTGGCTGTAAGTAACAAACCTACTATTCATACTTTTTTCCGTATGTGTTTTTTAAAATATGTTGGGGGCAATAAGGATGTTGAAATTAATTGTGTAATTTAACCACATCTCTAATGCTAATTTTTAGCCGTACTGAGTACCTTGGTTCCTGTCTTTGCATGTCTGGGAATCTTTGCCACTGACTATATGACCTGAGGTGATTTCCTTTCTCTCACTAGGCCTGTTTCTCCACATGCAAAATTAGAGTGCTGGACTAGATGATCTCAAAGTTTCATCCAGCTCTAAAATGCTTATTCTTAAACTTGTGATAATACAATGTGAGACTCTGTTAAGGCATAAAGGCCAGCTGACTCTGCTTTTTCCCAGTGGCATTTTGGCTTTCGATCTGAAGTCTCTATTACTTGCTTTTTAAATTCTGCTTTAGCTCCCTATGAGGCTTTACTGACAGCAGCAGAATTAGAGAGCTAAATATCTTATACTCTTCCCAATAATTACATAATAAATACTAATATATTACCAGAAAGTTCTTTCACAAGGTAAGTAACATTCACTTTCTTTTTTTTTTTTTTTTTTTTGCGGTATGCGGGCCTTTCACTGTTGTGGCCTCTCCCGTTGTGGAGCGCAGGCTCCGGACGCACAGGCTCAGCGGCCATGGCTCACGGGCCTAGCCGCTCCGCGGCATGTGGGATCTTCCCGGACCAGGGCACGAACCCGTGTCCCCTGCATCGGCAAGCGGACTCTCAACCACTGCACCACCAGGGAAGCCCAACATTCACTTTCAATGAAAGGCTTCAACAAGGCACTGATGTGAGGACCAAAGACAAATTACAAATAACTGATTGAGGTTTTCATGTGTGTGATGAACAACCGCATTTTCAATTATATGTGAAATGTAATCACCCTCCTGTTTTTTGCAGTAGACAAAAGTTGTCTTATGGATGTTATATGTAAATGTGAGTACTTGAAAATATTCATCTGTAATGAGACAGAATTTGACTGGCAGGAAAGAGAACAAAGAGAAAGAGGAGATCTGAGGGTCCTAAAGATGGCTCTGGGATAGAAGCATGAACACTTCTTCCTCTGCCCTATTGCCCTCACACACTTGCCCCAAGGGGACCGAGCAGATATGGTGGTAGAGATGTTGCAAGTACAATGAGATGCATTTTTAAAGGTATCTGATTAGGAAGGAGTGTCTGAAAGAATTAAATTCAGCTTAGAATGTCAAGAGAAAAAAGGTATTGGACTCTGTCCTAGGCTGAGCACATGCCAAAGAATGTGGGATTTAGGAGAGAAAGTAACTGGCATGGATGTGTGTGGTGGGGGAAGGAAGCAGGACGAGTAGATGACTATGGAGAAACGTCACTAGAAAGGACCTGGCTTTTTCTTTCTACTAGTAGCTGAGGAAAACAGGAACTGAAAAGCTAGTTTTTTGTTTTTTGTTTTTATCCTGCCAGAACAAATTGGATTCTGATATCACAGAGTGGTAAATTACAAATATATCCACCTATATAATATTTGGGGCTAAGAACAGTCATCCTGCACTGAAATACAATTTGTTCTGTAAATGGCTGGAGGGGCACGAGGGGACTGGACTACTAGGGGGAATGGCATTCAGGAAAACAAAAGAGCAGGAGAGTCTCCGGGTTTTTGGCTAAAGACGAAAACCCCTTTAATCTCAAGATTCCCATCCTGAGGACCAGGGATCTTGGAAGAAAACCTTATCATGCATTATATATAGACAGCATATCCAGTGTTCCTCACATACACATATACCACCGTTTTCCGCTACTTTTTGTTTTTCAGGTAACTGTTTATCTCTTTGTGATTAATAAAACAAAACTCTATCTTTAGATAAAAACAGTTGATCCTTCAACAACAGCAGGGGTTAGAGGTGCCAACCCTCACACAGTCAAAAATCTGCATATAATGCAGTTCTACGTCTCCAGATTCAACCAACTGCAGATCATGTACTAGCGTAGTATTTCCTACTGAAAAAAATATCTGCATGTAAGTGGACCCACGCAGTTCAAACTTGTGTTGTTCAAGGGTCAGCTGTACACTCATGAGTTGTAGTTGTACTCAGGTGTTTTGTACTTTATCGATCACTAAATCATGTTGAGTTACCTGACATTTTTAAAAAGGGATCTCCATCCTAGAAGTGTTTGGGACCTCTCCTTTAATGTCTTAGATGGTGGCAATGGACAAGTCTAACAGAAAATGTCCTGGTAACAAATTCCTTGACAAATTCAGATAAGTTTGGGATACTGGTGGAGAGAATTTCTTAGAGAACCTCTTGTGACAGATATGGTGAGCTTTAGAGTATGTGTTATCTCCAGAGCTAGGCAGAGAATGTGAGAAGAAGTAAGAGACTTGGGGACTCTCTGCATTGCCAAGGGCAGTAGACTGGAGACAAGAGGAGAGCAAGGATCAGAAAGTAATCTCTCTTTAGAGGGCATTTAATGTACAAAGAGCTATGTCCCATCTGCTCCTGCCATTTGGCATTCATGGGGGTGACTGTCAGTCTGCTCGGGCTGTTATTAACACATACCTAATAGACTGGTGGCTTATAAACAACAGAAATATCTTTCCCACAGTTCTGCTGGCTGGAAGCCCAATATCAGGGTGCCAGCTTGGTCGGGTTCTGGTGAGAGCCTACTTCCTGGTTCATATATGACTCTCTTCTCTCTGTGTCCTCATGTAGAAGGGAAGAGAGAGCTCTCTGTGGTCTCTTTTATAAGGGTACTAATCCCATTCATCAGGACTCTACCCTCATGACCTAATTAACTCCCAGAAGTCATCCCTCCTAATACCATCACATTGGGCATTAGGATCTCAACACATGAATTTTGGAGGGGTAAACATTCAGTCCACCACAGTGACCTTTTCACAGAATCCTGGCCTTTCTCTCCCGTGAAAATTCTGCAAAGTTCTCATGCTTTCTGGAGGAAAGGCACTAGGCACATATTTTTTAATCCCCAGCCCCCCGCAAACACACACACACAGGCATATGGTACCTGAAGTCTCAGACATGAGTGGGGTCGCTTGAAATATGTTATACAGACACTCTCCTTTTTCCATCCCTCCTACCTCCACTCATCCCCTTCATGATCAGACGAAGGGCTTTTTTGTGCAAGTTCCTGACTGGGTAGCAATACTGCTATATATGAGTACTCTCATAGTCAAATTTCGAACTATTCATTGAAATGTGACTGTGGGTGAGCCCTCACTGGGGAAAATGCTGCCCAGCCCACCGATGGTAAAAGATTCCAGCTACTTCCTAATAATGAAACATGAATTTGTTACTGCTTCACATCAAAGGACTGGCATAATATCAGAGTAATAAAAAAGAACAATGATTTTATTTTTGCAAAGATTTATTTTCAAGAGTAAAAGATCAGCTAGAGTCTTTGGTATTATAACTCCATCAATGTGCAGAAGAAACTTCAATAATCCAAGAATGACCTCATTGGATAGACAATGATATAGCTTGAAGAACATGTCCATTTAAAAGAAATATTGAAAGAGGAAAAAATTTTGCCTCCCAAAACACAGCAGATCAGACATTACGTCAACCACAAAGAAGAGAAAGAAAACTAGGTTGCAAGTAATTATTTCTTATACCTAAATCCTTCTGAAAGGTGCAGGACAGATTGTAACTACACAAACCTGCCCAGGTTCTCCAACTGTTTGGTCACTTTTTGCCATTTTCACCACTCTCTCCACAATTATTAAATATTACTACTGCATTTGCCATAGATACCTTGCTTTTAAGGATTTCATTTTAAAACCTGAAGTACCCAACTGTTTACTTCTTGTAATACAGCATATTCTAATGGTGCTCTTTAGCTAATGCTATAGCCACCTCATGCCTGAATTCCATTATGAGTCATGATTTTAAGACGTGGAACTTGGCTACAGAAAATTGCTCTATAAAGATACCTGAACAGCAAGTTCTCATATGATCAAGGAAAATTTAAGATGATGAAATGTTTAAAAAAAGAAGATAATAAATAGTCTTTAATAGCTTAGACTACCTTTCTGAGCTCTTAAAAGTTGAAAATGAGTTGTTGAGGTTTTGCTGTTGGTTTTTTCTTTTTCATTTTTTGCTTTTTGGAAATAAAAGACAACCTATTAGGCCTCCATCTAGAGCAGACTTCTAACTTCTTTGCCCTTATAAATCAGGCTATAAAGAGGTGAGAATCAGCTCCAGATTTGTTTCACATTTCTTTTCCAGAGTCATGAATATTGCTATTTTCATTGACTTTAGAAAAAAATACAGTGCTGTTTGTAGTCATTAAAATAGACATTGTTGGGCTTCCCTGGTGGCACAGTGGTTGAGAGTCCGCCTGCAGATGCAGGGGACTTCCCGGTCCGGGAAGATCCCACATGCCGCGGAGCGGCTGGGCCCGTGAGCCATGGCCGCTGGGCCTGCGCGTCCGGAGCCTGTGCTCCGCAACGGGAGAGGCCACAACAGTGAGAGGCCCGTGTACCGCAAAATAAATAAATAAATAAAAAATAAATAAAATAGACACTGTTTAAGGAAGCTCTCATTAATGTTCACTTTAAAAAATTCTGCCCTTGGGGCATTAAGTGGTAAAGAGAGCATGAGCTTTGGAGTAAAATAGCACAAAATTCAAATCCTGGCTCCAGACTCAGAGCCTCAGTTTTCTCAGGCTTAAAATAGGGACCATATGAATTGTAAGGATTACATGAGACGAGGCACGCTGTATCACTTAACACAGTGTCGGGTGGCTGTAGGCACACAATAAATAGTAGCCAAAGTGATGATGATGGTGGCCATGATTTCTTTTCTTGGGAACAAAAATATAGGATCTCAGAAGGTGTAAATTCATGTAAGGCAAAGCTCTTATTAATCACATTCCATGCACTTCAGTTAATGTTTGGGAAACACACACCCATGCACACACACAGGCGCACGCACACACACACATACACACACACAATTAACCTCCCATCTTTCTGAGTCTCAGGAAGTATTCAGTAAAGAAAAGTTTCTGAAAGTAGAAAAAGGGAAGGAAGATATAAAATCAATGGAAAAATAACCACTTATTTACCAGTCTCCTGTGCTAATACCAACTTAAAGTAAATTGATATAGTGCCTAAAGAAAAGCCCACAAATAAGTATCAGGAAACTTCTAGTAGCCCTAAGATTGTGTCAGAATAGAATCTCACAGGATAAAGCCGTTGAGAACCCCACTTTCCTTTAATAAATATCGTTCCAATCACTATCACCAGAAACAAGAGGGATTTTCTAACTTGCTTGACCCAGGCTTAAGAGATAACAGAGGATGAGACTGCAGATACCACTATCGTGCTGAAAGACCTTGGCACAGAAGAACAAGCTAGTATGTCCCTGAGTTAATCCAACCAAATGTCTTGGAGTTAAGTCATACTCTTGTCATCTTGTGGATGTGTGTTGATACAGTTCAACATGTATCCCTTGCACGTACTTAACACAGTCCTTCCCATTTAGACAGCAACACTAAAATAATGGATTCTTGACAGTGACTCGGGTTTGGATGTCACATTTGCAAGCAAAACACACTGTACTTCCTCAATATTGGCTGCTTTAGTGGGGGCTCTTACAGCTGACAACACAACAGAGAACTTCATAAAGAAAGTCTCATGATAGCTGTTATTTATTATGCAAATGCAGCCTGCCATGGCAACACTGCATCCAGGAGTTTGCTTTATTTGCACTAGAACATGGCCTGCATATTCAAATGAAGGCAGCCGTATATTATGCCTACACATTACAAAGATTTTGTTTTCCTTGACACTTACAGAACAAACTGCAATTAATATAGCCTGTTTAAGCAGACAGCACCCAATTAGTTATCCATTTTCAGTTTGGGATGTTAGACAAAAAACATGGAGCTAGCTTCCTTATTCAAAAGGAAAATACATCCAAACTAAGGTTTTCAAAGACACATTTAACTCACAATGGCAAGGATACTCACTTAGCCTTTAATGTGAAATGGAGTGTTAATTTTTCTCTGTCACCTCTTAATTGCTTCCTTATTATACTGTTCAAGCAGTTAATTGCTAGACTGAGTGAAAGAGTGTTTTCAGGGGAAAGGAAATGCCACAGCATGAAAGAAAAAAAATAGAAGCAGTTCACTAGCGTAATTGGGTCTGATATAACATTAGCTATGGTATTCCTTTTAATGGTACCTACAAAAATTAACAGGCAAAGCCAAATTGTTTGTGATTGGGGAAGTAGAGAAAGATTAAATCACTTGGCATGCCTACATGTGACTTGTGTCACTGTCATTTCACCAAGCAAGCAAGTGGACTCTTCCATGTCATCCGTACTTGGCCCAGATGTAGGCTGCCTTCCCCATGTGTGGTGCAGATGGGGACATCTCCACGAGCCGGATATTACAAGTGCAGAAGCTAGTTCCAGGGAGCCTTGTGGACACTGGCTTGCTGCCTTCCCTGGATTAACCCTTAACAGTATAATTGAGGGGGAAGAGAAGACAGAAAGCAGTTGACACGTGTACTATGCTTCTCAATGCTTTGGAGCTACCCCTACAATTCCATTTGTCCCTTAGAAAAATTGACCCTTCCTTTCAGTACCATCAAAAATGGGAGTTGACACTGTCAGAGCTTGACTGTGTTTCTTTAGCAAAGAAATGATAGTCAGAATAAAAAGCAAGAATTACAGACATTTTTCTAAACAACAAAACATAGATTACTGGCTTTAATGAGGATGTTTGCATGCCAGTGTTAGAGAATTCATAATAAGTATTATTTTCTACATCCTCTAATTTTATTAGAGCATAGCAATTATTAATGAAGAAAGACGGTAAGGAAAACACTTGCTTAAACAGTGAGATTAGAAGAGAGTTTTTTTTTGTATTGCATTTTAATTATGATCAAAAGAAAAAACTTTGTTGTATCCTAAATTTAACTTCCCAATGAAATATAGGAAAAATGTAAACCATTTACCGAATTGTGTTCATTAGCCTTTACGCAATGATTAACTCATTAGCCTCACTCTATCAGCTGTTCCTGTTTACTGCTTATTGAAATCTGCTGATCTTCCCTTGGTTTTGCCTCTAGAAAGACAGGGATGAAAGATGGAGAGAGTGACTGGGGGTGGGAATTCTTCTGAGTGGAAAAATAATATAAAACTGTACAAAAGACCCACCTCCAAAGATACTGAAGTAAAGAAAATTCAGTCCTGAAGTAGACAATGCTCAACTATAAGGCAGTGAGCTATAAAGTGAGTAAATAAAACGTTCAATATAAAACATTACGAACAAAATCTTCTAGGCTTTGCACCCTTCTGCATACGACTGCAGGGCAAACAATCTAGAATAGTGGTTCTTAACCTAGCATCCGTTCATGGGAATCAGGGGTCCATTAAACAACTTAAAATGTTGCCTAAGAACTCTATGTGAATATGAGTCTTCGTACATTTTTCTCAGAGAGGATCCATAGCTTTTGTATTAATTTTCTATGCTGTATAACAAATTACCTCAAATTCAGTGGCTTAAAACAACACACACATTTATTCCACAGGATCTGTTGGTCAGGTGTCTGCATGGCTTACCAGGATCCCTTGGGAGGCTGCCGTCAAGGTGTCAGCCAAGATTTCATTCTCATCTCCAGACGTGACTGCAGAAGGGTCTCCTTCCTAGTTCACTCTGATTATTGGCAGAATTCATTTCCTTGTGGTTGGAGGACTCATGGCAGCTTATTTCATCAAAGCCAACAAGGAGAGGAAGACCCTACAGTCAGTCTGACAGCAAGAAAGAGTCTTATATAAGGTAGAGTGACAGTGCATCAACGTTGCCATATTCTATTCATTATAAGAAAGCCACATATACTGCCCACATTCAAGAGGAAGGGAGTATACAAGGCTGCAAACACCAGGAGGCAGGGAAAATAGAGGCCACCTTAATTTTTCAGATTTTCAAATGGAGATAAGATTTTTTTTTTACGTTATAAACCACTGGTCTGGTCTACAGAGTACATGTATATTATTATCTATTGCTGAGTCACAGATTAGCACAAAAACTTAGTGTCTTGTAACAGTAATAATCACTTGTTATCTTTCAGTGTCTTGTAACAGTAATAATCACTTGTTATCTTTCAGTGTCTTGTAACAGTAATAATCACTTGTTATCTTTCATGGTTTCTGTGGGTCAGGAATTCAGACAAAGCAGTGTGAAGGGCTTGTATCTGCTCCAGCATCTGAGGTCTCAGCTGGAAGACTCAATGACTGGGATCTGTAGTCATCTGAAGTTTCATTCAGTCACACGTCCAATGGTTCATTCCTGCTATTGGTTAGGGGCCTTGGTTCCTCTCCACATGTGTTTCTTTGTGTGGTCTCTTTATGGGCAAGTTTGAGCTTCTTCACAGAATGGCAGTGGGGCTCCACAGGTGATCATGCCAAGAAAGAGCCAGAGAAAAAGAGAGTGCACACCAGCAGAAGCCATACCATTTTTTCTGACCTAGCCAGAATTTCCATAGCTTTTCTTCTAATGTATTCTACTGGTGAAAGCAGTTACAAAGATTCACAGTCTCAGGATAAAGAGAACACAGACTCCACCTCTCACTGGCAAAGGAGAAGGGATAAATATGTGGGTTGGGCCGTTCTGGAAAATACAATGTGCCACAACAGTGAATGTAGGCCTTCAACAAATATTTACTGGAATCCTACAGTTTGCATAGGTAACTGATCTAGTCCTATTACCAATATTTATTGAGCTGTAACTCTGAGACTTAAAGCATCCTAGAGAAATCCCAACACTAAACAGAAATTCAGGACTTGTCACTGAGTCCCCAGTATCTTACAGAGACCTGCCATTTATTTGGGCCTTTCACCTTTAACAGACACTGACTCTTCAATCTCAAAAAATGAATTCTCTTCATCTTACTGTAGAAATGCTCCATAAATGGTTCCCCTGCATTTTTTAGATACAGCAAATTAACAATCACATGATTCATCACTCATTCATTTCTTTTTCGTTTATTCAATACATGTTTATTGAATACCTACTATGTGCCAGACACTGTTCTAAGCACTGATGAACAAGCATTGGATTACAATGATGAACAAAACATACATCGTTCCTGCCCTCACTGAGCTCTTAGTCCAGTGTAGGGAACTAAAAACTAAGCAAGAAATTAAAACACACTGTGATAACTGCTATGAAGAGGGAAATATAGAGTGACATGGACTTGGGTCAGGAAATACTTCTTGAAGGAAATGATAGTTACCTGCAAATCCAAACTGTATGTTCTTTAAAAGCAAATAATTCCTACAGTATACAATACAGGCACTTAACGAGTGCTTAATAAAGCCTTGGTTAGCAGGTTGAATCCTATCATTTTCTTCTAAAATCTTCAATGGAACACAACTTCTTAGTAGGACATTCAGAGCCTTATGTGGCTGGGCACTGTCCTTCTTTTTCAGCCCCATCCATCACCACACCCTTCCAACCACCCTGCATTCTCAGCATTCCTAAAACACGGCATACACTTTTACACTGCTCCAATCTTTGTCTGTGATGTTACTGTAGCCTCGAATGCACTTCCTCTTCTGTGTGTGTGTGTGTGTTTCCTGTCTTA
Organism: Leucopleurus acutus; assembly: GCF_964270905.1. NCBI lineage: Eukaryota > Metazoa > Chordata > Mammalia > Artiodactyla > Delphinidae > Leucopleurus > Leucopleurus acutus. The sequence continues at coordinate 118,341,630 of NC_139148.1, read as the reverse complement.
TCTTATTTGTTCCAAAGGAATTAATTCAAATGTTTTATTATACCTGAAGCCTTTCTTGATCAACTTCAGCCAAGCTGGGGCTAACTGCTTTCCCTTGGAATCCATAACACTAAGCTTACACCACTTGTTTCACTTTGTCTGGCATTATAATTACATCTCTTTGTCTGTCACCTCTCTTATTCTTTCATTCATTCACTCACTGGTCAACCAGCCTCTATTAAGTACATGCTATGATTGTTATGTATTATGCTAGATGCTGGGGATACAATGTAGGAAAAAATAGGCAAGTTTCCTACCGTTAAGAAAGTATCCCAGGGGGGACCTTGAAGATGGCGGAAGAGTAAGACGCGGAGATCACCTTCCTCCCCACAGATACACCAGAAATACATCTACACGTGGAACAACTCCTACAGAACACCTACTGAACGCTGGCAGAAGACCTCAGACCTCCCAAAAGGCAAGAAACTCCCCACGTACCTGGGTAGGGCAAAAGAAAAAAAAGAAAAAACAGAGACAAAAGAATAGGGACGGCACCTGCACCAGTGGGAGGGAGCTGTGAAGGAGGGAAAGTTTCCACACACTAGGAAGCCCCTTCGCGGGCGGAGACTGCGGGAGGCGGAGGGGGGAGCTTCGAAGCTGCGGAGGAGAGCACAGCCACAGGGGTGCGGAGGGCAAAGCGGGGAGATTCCCGCACAGAGGATCGGTGCCGACCGGCACTCACCAGACCGAGAGGCTTGTCTGCTCACCCGCCGGGAAGGGCGGGGCTGCGAGCTGAGGCTCTGAGGCTCGGGTTTCGGTGGTTTCGGTCCCAGCGCAGGGAGAGGACTGGGGTTGGCGGCTTGAACATAGCCTGAAGGGGTTAGTGCACCACGGCTAGCCGGGAGGGAGTCCGGGGAAAAGTCTGCACCTGCCGAAGAGGCAAGAGACTTATGCTTCCCTCTTTGTTTCCTGGGGCGCGAGGAGAGGGGATTAAGAGCGCTGCTTAAAGGAGCTCCAGAGACGGGCGCGAGCCGCGGCTGAAAGCGCGGAATCCAGAGACGGGCGCGAGCCGCGACTGGAGGCGCGGACCCCAGAGGCGGGCGGGAGACGCTAAGGCTGCTGCTGCCGCCACCGAGGGGCCTGTGTGCGAGCACAGGTCACTCTCCACACCCCTCTTCCGCGGAGCCTGTGCAGCCCGCCACTGCCAGGGTCCCGGGATCCAGGGACAACTTTCCCGGGAGAACGCACGGCGCGCCTCAGGCTGGTGCAACGTCACGCCGGCCTCTGCCGCCGCAGGCCCGCCCCGCACGCCGTGCCCCTCCCTCCCCGCCGGCCTGAGTGCGCCAGAGCCCCCGAATCAGCGGCTCCTTTAACCCCATCCTGTCTGAGCAAAAAACAGACGCCCTCCAGCGACCTACACACAGAGGCGGGGCCAAATCCAAACCTGAGCCCCGGGAGCTGTGAGAACAAAGAAGAGAAAGGGAAATCTCTCCCAGCAGCCTCAGAAGCAGCGGATTAAAGCTCCACAATCAACCTGATGTACCTGCATCTGTGGAATACCTGAATAGACAACCAATCATCCCAAATTAAGGAAGTGGACTTTAGGAGCAAGATCTATGATTTTATTCCCTTTTCCTCTTTTTGTGAATGTGTATGTGTATGCTTCTGTGTGAGATCTTGTCTGTATAGTCTTGCTTCCACCATTTGTCCTAGGGTTCTATCCGTCCATGTTTTTTTTTTTAATTTTTTTTAATAATCAATTTTAATTTTAATAACGTTATTTACTTTACCTTCGTTCTTTCTTTCTTTCCTTCCTTCCTTCCTTCCCTCCTTTAGACAACGAATCATCCCAAATTGAGGAGGTGGTCTCTGACAGCAAGATTTAGGATTTTTCCCCCTTTACCTCTTTTAGTGAGGGTGTATGTGTATGCTTCTGTGTAAGATTTTGTCTGTATAGCTTTGCTGCCAACATTTGTCCTAAGGTTCTATCCGTCCCTTTTTTTTTTCTCTAAATAAGAATTTTTTAATTCAATAATTTTATTATACTTTATTTTATTTTTACTATATCTCCTTTCTTTCTGTCTTTTTTCCTTCTTTCCCTCCTTCCTTCCTTCCTCCCTCCCTTCCTCCTTTCTTTCCTTCTTTCCTTCTTTGCTTCTTTCTTTCTTCCTTCCTTCCTTCCCTCCTTTCCTTCTTTCTTTCCTCATACTTCTACTAATTGCCTCCACTTTTTCTCCCTTTTATTCTGAGCCGTGTGGATGAAAAGCCCTTGGTGCTCCAGCCAGGAGTCAGGGCTCTGCCTCTGAGGTACGAGAGCCAACTTCAGGACACTGGTCAACAAGAGACCTCCCAGCTCCACATAATATCAAACGGCGAAAATCTCCCAGAGACCTCCATCTTAACACCAGCACCCAGCTTCACTCAACGACCAGCAAGCCACAGTGCTGGACAACCTATGCCAAACAACTAGCAAGACAGGAACACAACCCCACCCATTAGCAGAGAGGCTGCCTAAAATCATAATAAGGCCACAGACACCCCAAACACACCACCAGACGTGAACCTGCCCACTAGAGAGACAAGATCCAGCCTCATCCACCACAACACAGGCACTAGTCCCCTCCACCAGGAAACCTACACAACCCACTGAACCAACCTTAGCCACTGGGGACAGACATCAAAAACAGCAGGAACTACGAACCTGCAGCCTGCAAAAAGGAGACCCCAAACACAGTAAGATAAGCAAAATGAGAAGACAGAAAAACACACAGCAGATAAAGGAGCAAGATAAAAATGCACCAGACCTAACAAATGAAGAGGAAATAGGCAGCTTACCTGAAAAAGAATTCAGAATAATGATAGTAAGGATGATCCGAAATCTTGGAGATAGAATGGACAATAGAATGGACAAAATGCAAGAATCAGTTAACAAGGACCTAGAAGAACTAAAGATGAAACAAGCAACGATGAACAACACAATAAATGAAATTAAAAGTACTCTAGATGGGATCAATAGCAGAATAACTGAGGCAGAAGAACGGATAAGTGACCTGGAAGATAAAATAGTGGAAATAACTACTGCAGAGCAGAATAAAGAAAAAAGAATGAAAAGAACTGAGGACAGTCTCAGAGACCTCTGGGACAACATTAAACGCACCAACATTCGAATTATAGGGGTTCCAGAAGAAGAAGAGAAAAAGAAAGGGACTGAGAAGATATTTGAAGAGATTATAGTTGAAAACTTCCCTAATATGGGAAAGGAAATAGTTAATCAAGTCCAGGAAGCACAGAGAGTCCCATACAGGATAAATACAAGGAGAAATACGCCAAGACACATATTAATCAAACTGTCAAAAATTAAATACAAAGAAAGCATATTAAAAGCAGCAAGGGAAAAACAACAAATAACACATAAGGGAATCCCCATAAGGTTAACAGCTGATCTCTCAGCAGAAACCCTACAAGCCAGAAGGGACTGGCAGGACATACTGAAAGTGATGAAGGAGAAAAACCTGCAGCCAAGATTACTCTACCCAGCAAGGATCTCATTCAGATTTGACGGAGAAATTAAAACCTTTACAGACAAGCAAAAGCTGAGAGAGTTCAGCACCACCAAACCAGCTTTACAACAAATGCTAAAGGATCTTCTCTAGGCAAGAAACACAAGAGAAGGAAAAGACCTATAATAACGAACCCAAAACAATTTAGAAAATGGGAATAGGAACATACATATCGATAATTACCTTAAATGTAAATGGACTAAATGCTCCCACCAAAAGACACAGATTAGCTGAATGGATACAAAAACAAGACCCATATATATGCTGTCTACAAGAGACCCACTTCAGACCTAGAGACACATACAGACTGAAAGTAAGGGGATGGAAAAAGATATTCCATGCAAATGGAAGCCAAAAGAAAGCTGGAGTAGCAATTCTCATATCAGACAAAGTAGACTTTAAAATAAGGACTATTAAAAGAGACAAAGAAGGACACTACATAATGATCAAGAGATCGATCCAAGAAGAAGAGATAACAATTGTAAATATTTATGCACCCAACATAGGAGCCGCTCAATACATAAGGCAAATACTAACAGCCATAAAAGGGGAAATCGACAGTAACACATTCATAGTAGGGGACTTAAACACTCCACTTTCACCTATGGACAGATCATCCAAAATGAAAATAAATAAGGAAACACAAGCTTTAAATGATACATTAAACAAGATGGACTTAATTGATATTTATAGGACACTCCATCCAAAAACAACAGAATACACATTTTTCTCAAGTGCTCATGGAACATTCTCCAGGATAGATCATATCTTGGGTCACAAATCAAGCCTTGGTAAATTTAAGAAAATTGAAATTGTATCAAATATCTTTTCTGACCACAATGCCATGAGACTAGATATCAATTACAGGAAAAGATCTGTAAAAAATACAAACACATGGAGGCTAAACAATACACTACTTAATAATGAAGTGATCACTGAAGAAATCAAAGAGGAAATCAAAAAATACCTAGAAACAAATGACAATGGAGACACAACGACCCAAAACTTGTGGGATGCAGCAAAAGCAGTTCTAAGGGGGAAGTTTATAGCAATACAAGCCCACCTTAAGAAGCAGGAAACATCTCAAATAAACAACCTAACCTTGCACCTCAAGCAATTAGAGAAAGAAGAACAAAAAAAACCCCAAAGCTAGCAGAAGGAAAGAAATCATAAAAATCAGATCAGAAATAAATGAAAAAGAAATGAAGGAAACAATAGCAAAGATCAATAAAACTAAAAGCTGGTTCTTTGAGAAGATAAACAAAATAGATAAACCACTAGCCAGACTCATCAAGAAAAAAAGGGAGAAGACTCAAATCAATAGAATTAGAAATGAATAAGGAGAGGTAACAACTGACACTGCAGAAATAAAAGAGATCATGAGAGATCACTCCAAGCAACTCTATGCCAATAAAATGGACAATCTGGAAGAAATGGACAAATTCTTAGAAATGCACAACCTGCCAAGACTGAATCAGGAAGAAATAGAAAATATGAACAGACCAATCACAAGCACTGAAATTGAAACTGTGATTAAAAATCTTCCAACAAAGAAAAGCCCAGGACCAGATGCCTTCACAGGCGAATTCTATCAAACATTTAGAGAAGAGCTAACACCTATCCTTCTCAAACTCTTCCAAAATATAGCAGAGGGAGGAACACTCCCAAACTCCTTCTACGAGGCCACCATCACCTTGACACCAAAACCAGACAAGAATGTCACAAAGAAAGAAAACTACAGGCCAATATCACTGATGAACATAGATGCAAAAATCCTCAACAAAATACTAGCAAACAGAATCCAACAGCACATTAAAAGGATCATACACCATGATCAAGTGGGGTTTATTCCAGGAATGCAAGGATTCTTCAATATACGCAAATCTATCAATGTGATAAACCATATTAACAAATTGAAGAAGAAAAACCACATGATCATCTCAATAGATGCAGAGAAAGCTTTTGACAAAATTCAACACCCATTTATGATAAAATCACTGCAGAAAGTAGGCATAGAGGGAACTTTCCTCAACATAATAAAGGCCATATATGACAAGCCCATAGCAAACATCATCCTCAATGGTGAAAAACTGAAAGCATTTCCACAAAGATCAGGAACAAGACAAGGTTGCCCACTCTCACCACTCTTATTCAACATAGTTTTGGAAGTTTTAGCCACAGCAAGCAGAGAAGAAAAGGAAATAAAAGGAATCCAAATCGGAAAAGAAGAAGTAAAGCTGTCACTGTTTGCAGATGACATGATCCTATATATAGAGAATCCTAAAGATGCTACCAGAAAACTACTAGAGCTAATCAATGAATTTGGTAAAGTGGCAGTATACAAAATTAATGCACAGAAATCTCTGGCATTCCTATATACTAATGATGAAAAATCTGAAAGTGAAATCAAGAAAACACTCCCATTTACCACTGCAACAAAAAGAATAAAATATCTAGGAATAAACCTACCTAAGGAGACAAAAGACCTGTATGCAGAAAATTATAAGACACTGATGAAAGAAATTAAAGATGATACAAATAGATGGAGAGATAGACCATGTTCTTGTATTGGAAGAATCAACATTGTGAAAATGACTCTACTACCCAAAGCAATCTACTGATTTAATGCAATCCCTATCAAACTACCACTGCCATTTTTCACAGAACTAGAACAAAAAATTTCGCAATTTGTATGGAAACACAAAAGACCCTGAAGAGCCAAAGCAATCTTGAGAACGAAAAATTGAGCTGGAGGAATCAGGCTCCCTGACTTCAGACTATACTACAAAGCTACAGTTATCAAGACGGTATGGTACTGGCACAAAAACAGAAATATAGATCAATGGAACAGGATAGAAAGCCCAGAGATAAACCCATGCACATATGGACACCTTATCTTTGATAAAGGTGGGAGGAATGTACAGTGGAGAAAGGACAGCCTCTTCAATAAGTGGTGCTGGGAAAAGTGGACAGGTACATGTAAAAGTATGAGATTAGATCACTCCCTAACACCATACACAAAAATAAGCTCAAAATGGATTAAGGACCTAAATATAAGGCCAGAAACTATCAAACTCTTAGAGGAAAACATAGGCAGAACACTCTATGACATAAATCACAGCAAGATCCTTTCTGACCCACCTCCTAGAGTAATGGAAATAAAAACAAAAATAAACAAATGGGACCTAATGAAACTTAAAAGCTTTTGCACAGCAAAGGAAACCATAAACAAGACCAAAAGACAACCCTCAGAATGGGAGAAAATATTTGCAAATGAAGTAACCGACAAAGGATTAATCTCCAAAATTTACAAGCAGCTCATGCAGCTCAATAACAAAAAAACAAACAACCCAATCCAAAAATGGGCAGAAGACCTAAATAGACATTTCTCCAAAGAAGATACACAGAGTGCCAACAAACAAATGAAAGAATGCTCAACATCATTAATCATTAGAGAAATGCAAATCAAAACTACAATGAGATATCATCTCACACCAGTCAGAATGGCCATCATCAAAAAATCTAGAAACAATAAATGCTGGAGAGGGTGTGGAGAAAAGGGAACACTCTTGCACTGCTGGTGGGAATGTGAATTGGTTCAGCCACTATGGAGAACAGTATGGAGGTTCCTTAAAAAGCTACAAATAGAACTACCATATGACCCAGCAATCCCACTACTGGGCATATACCCTGAGAAAACCGAAATTCAAAAAGAGTCATGTACCAAAATGTTCATTGCAGCTCTATTTACAATAGCCAGGAGATGGAAACAACCTAAGTGTCCATCATCGGATGAATGGATAAAGAAGATGTGGCACATATATACAATGGAATATTACTCAGCCATAAAAAGAAACGAAATTGAGCTATTTGTAATGAGGTGGATAGACCTAGAGTCTGTCATACAGAGTGAAGTAAGTCAGAAAGAAAAAGACAAATACCGTATGCTAACACATATATATGGAATTTAAGAAAAAAAATGTCATGAAGAACATAGGGGTAAGGCAGGAAAAAAGACGCAGACCTCCTAGAGAACGGACTTGAGGTTATGGGGAGGGGGAAGGGTGAGCTGTGACAGGGCGAGAGAGAGTCATGGACATATACACACTAACAAATGTAGTAAGGTAGATAGCTAGTTGGAAGCAGCCGCATGGCACAGGGATATTGGCTTGGTGCTTTGTGACAGCCTGGAGGGGTGGGATAGGGAGGGTGGGAGGGAGGGAGACGCAAGAGGGAAGAGATATGGGAACATATGTATATGTATAACTGATTCACTTTGTTATAAAGCAGAAACTAACACACCATTGTAAGGCAATTATACCCCAATAAAGATGTTAAAAAAAAAAAAAAAAAAAAGAAAGTATCCCAGGGAATTCCTTCGTGGTCCAGTGGTTCAGAACCTGCCTTCCAATGCAGGGAACGTGGGTTCGATCCCTGGTTGGGGAACTAAGATCCCACACGCTGCGGGGCAACTAAGCCTGCGCACTCTAGAGCCCACGCGCCACAACTAGAGAGCCCGCATGCCACAACTACTGAGCCCGTGTGACACAACTAGAGAGAAGCCTGCGCACTGCAACGAAGAGCCTGTGTGCCACACGAAAGATCCCACATGCCACAACAAAGATCCCATATGCTGCAATTAAGACCCGACGCAGCCAAATAAATAAATATTTTTAAAAAAATGTGTCCCATTGTCATTATTTTACTGCTGGTTGACTGGAATTCACCATATCATTTTTTCCCTTTTCTGCTTCCTTCCGCCCCGTAGAAAATAGTTTCAAGTGACGGGTGAATTATTACTGTAGTATTAAAATCAGGAACAAACAATATTAACAAGGAAAAAAAGAAAGCACCCCACTGTTCTTAGCACAATAATTCATCTGGTGCAGAAGTCCAATGTATGTTACGTAATGCTGGAATCAATGGCTTGAATCTCGATTATATCTCTATATATACCACAGAAAGCTTACAATTAGGAACTAAGAATATATGTTACTTCTTAGATGGATCAACTAGTCCAAATCCAAATGAGTCCAACATGAGTTGTTTCAAAGGTTCTGGTGATTACCATTTTAATAAAATAGCTAAATTGTCCCACATGAGCTGAAAGACTGTATCATTTGCATGTGTAGTTTCATTCACTCTAGCAAGCTATTGCTGTATCATTCTTAGAGTACAGTTTTGCTAAACGAGTAGCACTGTTTGCATACGTATCTTTTTCCCCAATTTTACTGAGAAATAAAATTGACATATATCATTGTATAAGTTTAAGGTGTACAGTATGATGGTTTGATTTACATATACTGTGAAATGATGACCCCAATAGGTTTAGTTCACATCCATCATCTCAGATAGACATAAGAAAAAGTTTCTCTTCATGATGAGAAGGATCACATATCTTAAAAACATTAATGCAGGATGAGATTCCTGGATGGACTTCCCATTTATTTTCTTCCCTTCACATAATAAGCCCATGGACCATCTGTCTTACTGTACATATCATACTGCCTTCATTTTTCACAATAAATTATTCCCAAGTTCCTACTGTGTGATATGCACTGTGTTAGGTGCAGTCTTAAACTGCCTCCGAGATAGTCTAGAAAAACCAACAAAAGCTACTACCATCAAACTACTTAAAGACAGACAATAGAAACAGAGACACTGTTTTTCTCGCTCCCTCTCCAAAATAATTAATCAATCTCTAGATCTTGATAAACAGTAAAATGTCTCTCTCCATCCTCCCCCCTTCTATATTGGCTTTGGTGTATTATTAGCATGGTATTCCTGCCAGATGGGTCAAACAGAATAGGAAAATTATTAAACAAGCATACGCAGGCCAGATCACTCTGGGAAAAAAGGGCGCCTTCAACATGCCACACTAGTGTGTCCTGCCACCCCCATTCCTCACCCCCCCCACACACATACTCGGGAATCTAACACCCTGAAAAGATTACCTGTGCTTCCATTGAAAAATAGTATCCTTCCAATTTTCAGAGATTGCAGTCACAAAGGAAGTGCTACAATGGCAGCTAATGGCTATCCCATTGTGTTAGGCAAGCATGTTGCCCCAAAGCACATTGTCATTACAGATTTCTTCCAAGTCTCATCCTGACCCCTAATCAGGGCTTTTAAAATTAACAATCCTTTTAACTGCTTCATTTCTGATTATCATATCCAAACCAATCAGCTATTAGGGCCTGATGCCACTCTAGTTAGGAAAGGTGTTCTCTGAACTGCTGTGCAAATTTGGTAATGCAGCCAGTCACCCATTCTATCACCTGTCCTTTCAGTTAGTTGGTTGACTGAGTTCTTAATACTGCTCTTAAATAAGAGAATAATCAGTGGTATCTACAGTGTCATTAGCTGACAGGTTGAAATCCGGCATTGCATTCTGTAGGTTCTCAAAGCTTGCAGGAGTTTCTCAGTTCCTAGAAAATGTGTCCCTGGAGCCATATGGGTTTAATAAGCTAATAAATAACATGTGACCCTCTTTGTTACTTATTTCTGGCAGCAATATGAAGATGGCAAGGCTAGCTGAATACAAAACCACAAGAAAAATCTGTGGTTGTGGAAGTTAGTATTTGGGGAAAAAAACTCTGGCTATTGGCTATTAACAAGGCGCTTGGAATGGAGAAAGGAAAACATAGGCCCAGGACTTCCAGAGAGGATCTTTATTATGATCTACTCCCAACCAACCACCAGTCGGGTTTGTCTAGCTTGTCAAAGGGACTTGTTTACTAACATTGGTGAGAAGCATCTATGTCATTTTTTCAGTGTACAACCAATTAATGCTAGTGTGGGCAGGGGTTATAATAATAATGGCATCAATACTTAGAGCACATCACACCACCATTATTTCATTTTGGGTGTTGGAGAGTTAGAGTCCACAATAAACTGATATTTGCAAACTGCCCCTCTCTTTTCTCCCCCTCCTCAAACTCAACTCACTCTGTCATAACAGTTTAAAATGTGTCTTCTTCTACCATACAATTGTAAACCCCTTTGAAGGCAGATGTGTTATTCACCCCAGTGTCTTCTCCCTGTGTAGCAGCATCCAGCATATGGCTTTGCACATAATAACTGCTCAATAAATTGGCTTGTTTTTATTTTTTTAATTTGTTTTTAAAATTAACAAAAGGCAGAATGAACTAGATGGGATAATAAAGGCATGAGCCAAGGCCCTGGGGACTGTGGAGGAGAGAATAATGCTCCAATGAATCAATGATGATAGTAAGATGCGAGAAAAAAATCTTTTAGGAAGTTGGAAACAATAAAGTAATAGAGGATTTGGTGAGTTATAAGGAACCCGTCAGATGTTATGATTTTAAGATGAATTAGCTGATTGGGTTTGAAAATATGTGTGGATCATGATGGTGATGGGCCAGGTTTTCTAATGTTGGTCACTGGTCTCTGCTGAGACATATGAGTTCTTTTCTGAGGAGCTCTCCATTTGGCAAATGGCAAGCTGACAGGTCTGACTTGGTTATGAAATCTAGAGCCAAGAGAAATAGCTTGTCTTCAGTCTTCAGTGCAATAGATTACTCTCACATTCCAAAATGCTTCAACTCTAGAATCCATTTTGGGTTCCCACTTATAAATGAAAAGAGAGAGTACAAATAAAGCACCGCTCTCCAGAAAGCCGATGATAGAGAGGCAGATGAGGGAGGATAATTTTAAAACAAGCATTCTAAAAAAAAAAAAAAAACAAGCATTCTGACTCTAGATAAACTATTCACTCTCTTTCTGAACCTTATCAGCACTCCCTAAAACTAATCACTGTTACTTCTAATCCACAGTCACCTTCTCTCTTCAAATGAGACCTCGGACAAGTTTTTAAATGATCCTCCTCTGTCAGCATAATCTTAATAATTACAATAACATAGGCCTGATTTACATATGTAGAACTCCTAAATCAGTATATATACCCTGATTGACACTAAATTTGCTCTTAATATGATATGTATGCCATGAATTCCTTTCTGTGCTATAGCTTGTATTTGGATCTCTCACATTATCCCACATTTGAAATAAAGAATGCTATTTTACACAGCTTGTGCAATTTGAGAGTAAAATAATATATACTAATGGTGGATAATTAAACTGAACAATCTGATGTCTGACTTCTATACAAATTCATTTTCATTAAGCTATGTATCCATTCCCGCTTCTCTGCATTAAGTTCTTTACCTAAATCTCTCTTCTTTTTTTTGTTAACTTCCAGTTCTCTTTTGTCTAAGCATACAGACAATGTCCCCATAGCCTTGAAATCAATTTAGCAGACAATCCTTTTGTACCGTTTTATAATCTGCAACATTTGCATTTCTATACATCCCTTTAATTCACAAAGAACTGTACATCTCCTCCAGAGGAGACTGAAAAATGAAGGTACAGAAATATTAAAATCTATAACTTAGAAAATGATTTAAAATATCCATTCATAAAAATATAAATGATCCCCTTTTGTTGCTAGCTTCTAACGGTTTCATTTTAAAAATATGAAGAAGGTCCTCATTATACCACAAAAGAGTCAAGGGAGACAATTTTTCTTGCCAGCCCATTAATTCATACACTTTCTCATCAAGTTGGAAATTGCTGTTAACATAATCTTTCTCTGAGATTCCATCTCTGTATACCTTATTTGATGTCTGCTGTCACCAACTCAAATCTAGGCTGTTGTAGGAACCAACATAAGACAGGTCATCTAAAAGTGGGGTTCTTTTGTTTTCCCCCTACAAACCCAAAGTTACTTTTTTCTATGTAATAATTAGAACAAATGTAACAATAAACATATTTCAAAAAGTTCCTTTAATAGGCTATTTTTAATAATCTTTAATAAGTTATTAGAGGAAAGGATATCTGTAGAGTAAATGCAAATTAGCAATAATGAGAAGAAGTTTTTTTAAAGCCCAAAGAAAGAATCAGAACAAATGGTGGAGAAGAGTAAATGGTAGAAATCCAGGATCAACACTAGAACTTTATTTACCCTTTCTGTAAATAATCTGGTAAGCATGTACAGCAAACTCCCCATGAGTATTGATGATATGAATCATTAAGTAATTTGTTTCTAAAAAACTACTCAGTGCTTACTGTATGCCTTCTATAAATACACAGAAATGAAAGGCTCATACCCTGCCATCAAGGAGGTCAAATCAAGTGAGGAGGGGAGAATAATTGATAATCCATGCAATGACTGTCATGAGGAAGGCATGGGAGCGCAGAGATGAGGCACTGGACCCTGCCTTGGGAATAAGGGAGGGCTCAAAGAAAGGGGGTGAGGTATGTTTCAAGAATGAGGAAAGAATTTATCCAAAGGCCCAGAGATGTAAGTACGCCATATACATGGACTCCAAATCATTCTTGAGCCAATGCTCGATACTGGTCTAAACTTTATAGAACTTCTAAGAATCACCCGGGAAGCTGTTTAAAAAAAAAAAAAGATTATGATGTGATTCTAGAACCACGCTTTGAGAAAGGCAGTTTTGGTAGGTTCATTCACAGGCACATTTTTAGGTCGATGATTTTGCTTTTATACCCTTGAGTTCACCTGTATGAAAAAAAAGGTTATTTATGACTCAGGCTGAGATGTGCCAGAATGAAACAGTTTTATTGATTTCACCAAATCAAGTCAACAACAAAAAATCAACAAATCTTAATTGAACACTGGCTATATGTCAGATGTTGTGTGAGATACAGTGGGTATGGGGGAAGTTGGGAGGAATGAAATGAAGATGAATAAGAAAGATCTCACCCTCAAGAAGCTCAAGGAAAATGGTGAAGTTGCTCCGCTAACCAGTGCCCTTATAGTGGTCAGGGTCCAGTCAGAGAGAGAAACCACACCAATTATTTGAGAAGAAAGAATTTAGTATAAAGAATTATTAACTAGGCCTAAAGTTATTGCCTAGATGACTGAAAAGAGAAAATGACAACTCTAACATACCACAGATGTAGGACTGCAGGAAGAAGCTACCACCCCTAGGAATGGGGGAACAAAGGGAAAAGTTGGAAGCATTGAGACTTCGAAGATTGGAAGAGGGACCCCATAGAGCTGAAACTGAAGCACTGAGGAGGGAGTGCTGCTCAGCTGGGGCTGGTGTCTCTAAAGTCAGAGAAGGTGTCCTGTAGGTTTTGGATCCAAACCTCTGAGGCAAGGGTACTGGCTGCTGCTGATGTCTTTGGGGTCAAGGGTGGGTAGGGTGAAGATGAATTCAATGAAGCTTGTTCTGTGACTGGCGGAAAAACTGTAAACTGGATTCAACTGGGGCCACCAGGGTGAAGAAGCAAGACTGGGGTGATGCTCACAGGATTAGCAAGCAAGCAGGAAGGCCACTGTGAATAAACATAAAGGAGCATGTCCCTTCTTCCTGCTCCAGCCTTGTAGTCTCCTCTTGCCACCCCTAATGATAAAGCCTAAGAGAGAGCTAGCAAGCCCGGCAGAAACGTGGTTTGCAAAGTCTCAGTCCTAGCACCACAGAACAGAATAGAGAAGAGTTTAGAGATTGTAGCATAAAGCAGAATGAAATAAATAATATTCTAGAATTCTGTGAAAGTGCAGAGGAAGGAGAGATGAACTCCAAGTGGAAATATCAGGAAGGTAAGAATGTTTGGTGGTAGTGTGCTCCAGAAAGTTGGAGAAATAGGGGAAATGGTGGTGGTGCTCGAGAAGGTGCTAAGTCAGTGAGTGGGAATACCTGGGAAGGGGCATGACGTTTACTTAGTGCTTACTCTGAGACAGCCATCTTAGACACTTGCTAATACATAATCTCATTTAATCCCCATAGCAACCCTTGGGGGGTAGGTATAATTATTCCATTTATAGGCAAAGAAAGACTCTCAGAGAACCCGGACTTGTTCACCAAAACTACTAAGAGTCAGAGTGTCAGAGAACTAGGGAGGATACCTAAAGATTTGGAGAAGAAAAATCCGCAAGTTAAGAATGCAAAGTGGATTCACTACTTTACAAAATGGGAAGCAATATTCTGGAGATCACTACCTCAAGAAAATAGTATGGGTGTAAAACAAAAGTAGCTTCATAGATAAATCCACGTAAATGCTTGGTTCACGATGACCTGATTCTTTATTCAAGGAAGGTAGGAGTGTTCAGAGACCTTATGTAGCTTTGGGAAACAGTATCAGGGAGAACAACTTTGGTCTTGCAACCATCTCAAGACCTCTGTCCAAAATCATGTACCGAGTCAGACCCAGAGGATGCACTTCCATAGAATCATGGAACTTACAGAGGTGAAAGCTGAGGCCTGGAGAGAAGTGAACTACCCAAGGTCACACAACTAATTAGTATTATTTGGTCAGACTACCTTAGTCAGGGTGACCAAATGTCCCAGTTTGTCTGGGACTGCGGAGCTTCCCAGGAGGCAGGACTTCCACTTCTAAATATGGGATAGTCTAGGGAAAACCAGGATGAGTGATCACCCTAATTGTAGCACAGTAAAATTCCACTATATGATGTTTCCTTTTGAGAATGTACGTCTTTTTGATTAATATTTT
Organism: Leucopleurus acutus; assembly: GCF_964270905.1. Lineage (NCBI taxonomy): Eukaryota > Metazoa > Chordata > Mammalia > Artiodactyla > Delphinidae > Leucopleurus > Leucopleurus acutus. Next base: position 118,326,589 of record NC_139148.1, on the reverse strand, counting down.
TAAACATATCACACGAGTTCTGTTCAAAACTCTCCACGAACAATGATCAGTTAGCTACAAATATTTGAGAATGGAAGGCAACTGAGGATTCTGCTTCTTGCCTCAGGATGAAGGAGTGGCACATAAATAACAAGAATTTCCTCTTCAGATTTCTCATCGAAAGCTCTAATGGCAGAGCATACTGCAATTATTGCTCAAGGAATCTTCCTTTCACTGGGGATAAACTGAGCTGAATTTCACCCAGCTAGGTGGGTGTGGTGGTGAAGGAAATGTGCCCTTCCTCACGGATTGGCCATTTACATCTGCAATCATTTCTCCACAGTCATTTGCACTCTCAAACAATTTCACAGACTGCAAGTGTCAACAAAACTAAGGAACTCAACCTAGTTGAAATTTACGTTACGAAGCATCAAAATGTTTTCTCTTTATTTCAGCTAAAAATATCTCCTCTTGATTTACATTGTTACCGTCTATAGTAAGCATTATCTTGAATGAGTAGTTACCACAGGCACCTAGGATAGCTCTCAGTTATAAAGACATCAAAAATTTACCATTTAAACATCATTGCTAAATGCAAAAGCTTCTATTGAAAGTGTCCTCTAATATTGGAAGTATCAAGAAAGTACTTAATTCCATTGTTTGAGAAGGATTAATGGTGGGGTTCCCTCAAGTTGACTCATGGGACCTTAGCTTCAGTAGATTTTTTAAAGGACTTTATTCTTGTAGAGTAGTTTTAGGTTCACAGCAAAATTGAGAGCAAAGTACAGAGAATTCCCATATACCCCTTGAGCTCACACATGCACAGTCTCTCCCATTTTCAATATTAATCACGAGTTAAATCATTTGTTAAAATTGATAAACTTACATTGATAAATCATAAACACCCAAAGTGGACAGTTTACATTAGCGTTCATTCTTGGTGGTGTACATCCTTTGGATTTGGACAAACATATAATGACATGTGTCCAACACTGTGGTATCATACAGAGTATTTTCACTGTCCTCCAAATCCTCTATGCTCTACTTATTCATCCCTCGCTGCTGGAAACCACTAATCATTTTACAGTCTCCATGGTTTTGTCTTTTCCAGCATGTCATATAGTCGGAATCATAAAGTATGCAGCCTTCTCAGAATGGCTTCCTTCTAGGGTAATAGGGTAACATTTAAGGTTCCTCCATGTCTTTTCATGGTTCGATAGCTCATTTCTTTTAAGTACTGAATAATATTGCATTCTCTGCATGTACCATCATTTATTTATCCACTGAACTACTGAAGGGCATCTTGGTTGCTTCCAAGTTTTGTCAATGATAAATAAAGCTACTACAAACATGAACATGTAGGCTTTTGTGTGAACATAACTTTCAGTTCCTCTGAGTAAATATTAAGGTGAGATATTGCTGGATCATATGGTAAGAGTATGTTTAGCTTTGTAAGAAACTTCCAAAGTGTTTTCAAAGTGGCTGTACCACTTTGCATTCTCACCAGCAATGTATGAAGCTTCCTGTTGCTCCACATCCTCACCAGCATTTGCCGGTGTCAGTGTTCCAGATTTTGGCCATTGTAGTATGTGTGTAGTGTTATCTCATTTTTGTTTTAATTTGCATTCCCCTGATGACATATGATGTGGAGCATCTTTTCATATGCTTAATTGCCATCTGTATATCTTTTTTGCCATCTGTACGTCTTTTTGATTAATATTTACAGGTGAAGTGCCTGTTAAAGTCTTTGACCTATTTTTTAATCAGGTTGTTTGTTTCTTATTGTTGGGCTTTCAGAGTTCTTTGTATATTTTGGATAACAGTTCATTATCAGATGTGTCTTTTGCAAACGTCTCCTAGTCTATGGTTTGTCTTCGAAGTCTCTTGACATTGTCTTTCACAAAGCAGAAATTTTAAATTTTAATAAAGTCCAGCTTATCAATTATTTCTTTCATGGACGATGACTTTGATGTTGTATCCTAAAAGTCATCACCATACCCAAGGTCATCTAGGTATTCTCCTATGTTATCATCTAGGAGTTTTATAATTTTGTGTTTTACATTTAGGTCTATGATCCATTTTGAGACAATTACTATGAAAGATGTAAGGTCTGTGTCTAAATCTGTTGTTAGCATGTCAACTTCCAATTGTTCCAACACTATTTGTTGAAAAGATTATATCTGCTTCATTGTATTGCCTTCACTCCTTTGTCAAAAATCAGCTGACTATATTTATGTGGATCTTTTTCTGGACTCTCTATTCTGTTCCATTGATCTGTCTATTCTTTCACCAATACCACACCATCTTGACTGCTGTAGCTTTATCATGTCTTGAAGTCACGTAATGTCAATTCTTTGACTTTTTTCTTCTCCCTTGATATTGAGTTGGCTATACTGGGTCTTTTGCCTCTCCATATAAACTTTAGAATCAGCTTGCCAATATCCATTAAATAACCTGCCGTGATTTTGTTTGGGATTGCATTGCATCTATAGGTCAAGTTGGGAAGAACTGACATCATGACATTTTTGAATCTTTCCATCCATGAACATGGAATACCTCTCCATTTGTTTAGTCCTTCAATTTCTTCATCAGAGTTTTGTAGTATTTCTCATATAGATCTTATATATATTTTGCTAGAGTTATATACCTAAGTATTGCACTACTTGGGGTGCTAATATATATGTTATTTTTTATTTCAAATTGCACTTGTTCATTGCTGACATACAGGAAAATGATTAATTTTTATATATTAACCTTGTATCCTGAAGCTTTGCTATAACCAATTATTAGTTTCAGGAGTGTTTCTGTTGATTCTTTTAGATTTTCTACATAAATGTTCATGTCATCTGTGAACAAAGACAGTTTTATTTCTTTTTTATTTTATGTATTTATTTATGTATTTATTTATTTATTTATTTATTTAATTTATTTATTTTCTTCCCGAACTATATACCTTTTATTTCCTTTTCTTGCCTTATTGTGTTAGCAAAGACTTCCACTATCATGCTGAAAAAGACTGGTGAGAGGAGATATCCTTGCCTTATACCTGATCTCAGGCGGGAAGCACTTCAGTAGATTTTCAAATTGAACAGTTCTCAAGGGTTAAACTAGATAGCCACTGGACTCTGTTTTGGAGGTTAGTTGAGTGAGTTCTTACAGTATGTTTTCAGTAGACTTCACAGAGCACAGCATGAAATGTCAACACTGAATCAGGGAAATCAATGCCAGTAAAATTGGTTTAATTTAAGAAATATTCTGAAATTCATACAATAATCACTAGCATGTATCTGACATCTGGTATGTACCAGGTATCACGCAAGGTGCTTTAGACACATTCAGGCAGGTTAATTAAGGCCGGTTATTAGCAAAACAAATAATTATCTTAAATAATATTAGCATGTCACCAACTAGAGACATCAATAAGACTGCCCTAGATTTACATCTTCACTTTCTTCTAAGTGTACTTCTAGAGATTCCTCACAATTCCTCCCTGTAATAGGCAACTTACAGTTTATAATTAATCATATTCTTTCTCATGGCATTCTTATATTAACTTGATTTTGACAAGAGGAACACAGATTTGAAAAAAAATAAACAATTAGGCAACTTCCTCCTCCCATTGCTTCATGCAACATATAGTCAGTAGGTACCTATTGTGTGCCAGCTCAGATTAGCTAACAGTGTGACGATTGCTATGATAGTGTTATATACAAGGCATATCATTTAGCACCAAATGTTTTCCTCCACTCTGGTTTATCTACACGGCATGTGACAAAACATAAGAAACAGTTTAAGCCAAATTTGGCATATCCTGATGAACAGGTCTTAACAAGGACATCTTCAGATAGAAATTCATGAGCAATGTGGAGAAGAGGTACTATAGCCAGGTGAGTGTGGAGAAATCAGCTGAAAGAAAGGCAAATGAGGAATCAACACTGAGTCTTTCTTTCAATGAATTTACTCATTTCAACTTTTCTCACATATTCTCTAGGACTGCTTTCTGTCCCTTTTACCTTGATAGTCTCTCCAGCTTTTCTAATTTCATGTTTTACAGGAAGACCAACATGCTGAATGTTGGAGTGTGTCTAATACAGTCCCTATTAATGCAGAAGAATTATTTCCTGGCTTTTGTACATCATAACTCTGTTCACAAAACCCAGGCCCATACTAGCCCTTTAAACGATGACCCTGTCTTGTTTCTAGTTATTCAAGGTGTGATTCAGAGTGATAGTTTCAGCAGCCATTCCTCAGCAGGTATTCATGTGGTTTGGATTTGGGGAGCATACAGATTGCCCACTACTATCCCTGTTGAACATCAAACGTCAGCCTCTTTCTGACAGACCATTTTTCTAATTGGTCAAGGTCACCTTGGATTTTGCTCTTGACTTGCAGGGAATTTTCAGCTTTTATTTCCCCTACCCTCCAGCCCCATTTCCCAGTGTAGTATCTTCTGCAAATGTCGTAGGAATTCTCTTATTTTTCTCATTCCAGACTTTGCAGGAAAAAATTAAAAGCTCTGAGACAAACCTATGTTGTCTCTGGAATATGTTGTCCCAGGTTCCTCCCAAAGTGTCATTTAGTATCCTTGGAATAAGACATATAATAGTACGACCCAGGCCTGATATCCCTAACTCATTAATGGAAATGCCTTGCAGATCCACAAAGCTTTAGTGAAGTCCAGATGTGTTCTATGCTGATTTCTCTCTTCTTTATTCAAGACCTGCAACTCTGTCACAGAAGGAAATTAAATTGTTTTAACATGAACTGCTCATCATAAAGACAGCGTCTTTAAATCTTTTGTTAGGAAATGGCTTGCTTTATTTTTTTTTCTATCATCTTCGTATGCATTACAGGGAAAATGGCTAAGCATAAGGAATAACTTTCTAAGTGTTAGAGCTATCCAGATATGGAGTAGCTGCCTTGAGGAGGTGGTAAAAATGCCATCATTGGAAATACTCAAACAGAACACTAAGAGGAGACTACTGCATTGGTTAGGACACTGGACTGGATGACTTCCAGGTTTACTCTTGATGCTAAGTTGCTGCAATTCTGTAATTGTTATGTATTTTCCAGTAATATCTTTTCCTTCATTTTTTAATAACAATTTTTTAATTGAAGTATAGTTAATGTACAATGTTATGTTAGTTTCAGGTGTACAGCAGAGTGATTCAGATATATATATGTATATTCTTTTTCAGATTCTTTTCCATTATAGGTTGTTACAAGATATTGAATATAGTTCCCTGTGCTATACAGTAGGCCCTTGTTTATCTCTTTTACATAGAGTAGTGTGTATATGTTAATCCCAAACTCCAAATTTATCTCTCCTCCTCCCCTGCCACTATTCCCTTTGGTAACCATAAGTTTGTTTTCTATGTCTGTGAGTCTACTTGTGTTTCGTAAGTAAGTTCATTTGTATCATTTTTTAAGATTCCACATATAAGTGATATCATATGATATTTGCCTTTCTCTGTCTGACTTACTTCACTTAATATGACAATCTCCAGGTCCATCCATGTTGCTGCAAATGGCATTGTTTCATTCTTTTTTATGGCTGAGTAATATTCCATTGTATATATGTACCACATCTTCTTTATCCATTCATCTGTCGATGGACATTTGGGTTGCTTCCATGTCTTGGTTAATGTAAATAATGCTACTATGAACATTGGGGTGCATGTATCTTTTCAAATTAGAGTTTTCTCTGGATATATGCCCAGGAGTGGGATTGCAGGATCATATGGTAACTCTATTTTTAGTTTTTTAAGAACCTCCATACTGTCCTCCATAGTGGCTGTACCAATTTATATTCCCACCAACAGTGTAGGAGGGTTCCTTTTTCTCCACACCCTCTCCAGCATTTGTTATTTGTAGACTTTTTAATGATGGCCATTCTAACTAGTGTGAGGTGATACTTCATTGTACTTTTGATTTTTTAAATTAATTTTTATTGGAGTATAGTTGATTTACAATGCTGTGCTAGTTTCTGCTTACAGCAAAGTGAATCAGTTATACATATACATATATCCACTCTTTTTTAGATTCTATTCCCATACAGTCGTTACAGAGTATTGAGTAGAGTTCCCTATGCTATACAGTAGGTTCTTATTAGTTATCTATTTTATATATAGTAGTGTGTGTATGTCAATCCCAATCTCCAAATTTATCCCTCCCCCTCCCTTTCCCACTTGGTAACCATAAGTTTGTTTTCTACATCTGTGCAATGTAGTTTTGATATGCACTTCTCTAATATTTAGCAATACTGAGCATCTTTTCATGTTCCTGTTGGCCATCTTCTCTGGAGAAATGTCTATTTAGGTCTTGTGACCAGTTTGTGATTGGGTTGTTTGTTTCTTTTGACATTAAGCTGTAAGAGCCATTTGTATATTTTGGAAATTAATATCTTGTCGGTAGCATCATTTGCAAATTTTTTCTCCCAGTCCATAGGTTGTCTTTTCGTCTTGTGGATGGTTTCCTTTGCTGTGCAAAAGCTTTTAAGTTTAATTAGGTACCATTTGTTTATTTTTGTTTTTATTTCCATTACTTTAGGAGACAGATCCAAAAAACCATTGCTATGATTTATGTCAGAGTGTTCTGTCTATGTTTTCCTCTAGAAGTTTTCCCGAACTCATTCTATGAGGCCACCATCACCCTGATCCCAAAACCAGCCAAAGATATCACAAGAAAAAATTACAGGCCAATATCACTGATGAACATGGACACAAAAATCCTCAACAAAATACTAGCAAACCGAATCCAGCAATATTTTAAAAGGATCATACACAATGATCAGATAGGATTTATTCCAGGGATGCAAGGATTTTTCAGTATCTGCAGATCAATCGATGTGATACACCACATTAACAAACTGATGATTAAGAACCATATGATCATCTCAATAGATGCAGAGAAAGCTTCTGATAAAATTCAACAACCACTTATGATAAAAATGCTTCAGAAAGTGGGCATAGAGGGAACATACCTCAACATAATAAAGGCCATATATGACAAACCCACAGCTAACATCATACTCAATGGTGAAAAGCTGAAAGCATTCCCTCTAAGATTGGGAACAAGACAAGGATGCACACTCTTTTCACTTCTATTATACATAATATGGAAGCCCTAGCAGCAGTAATCAGAGAAGAAATAAAAGAAATCCAAATTGGAAAAGAAGTGAAACTGTCTCTGTTTGAAGACGACATGGTGCTATATATAGAAAATCCTAAAGATACCACCAGAAAACTGTTAAAGCTCATCAGTGAATTTGGTAAAGTTGCTGGATACAAAATTAACATACAGAAATCTGTTGCATTTCTATACACTAACAACAAAAGGTCAGAAAAAGAAATTAAGGAAAGAATCTCATTTACCATCAAATCATAAAGAATAAAACACCTAAGAATAAACCTACCTAAGGAGGCAAAAGACCTTTACTCCAAGAACTATAAAACACTGATGAAAGAAACTGAAGACAGCACAAACAGATGGAAAGATGTACCGTGTTCTTGGATTGGAAGAATCAATATTGTTAAAATGACCATACTACCCAAGGCAAGCTACAGATTCAATGCAATCTCTATCAAATTACCAATGGCATTTTTCACAGAACTAAAACAAAAAAATTTTTAATTTGTGTGGAAACACAAAAGACCCCAAATAGTCAAAGCAATCTTGAGAAAGAAGAACCGAGCTGGAGGAATCAGGCTCCAAGACTTCAGACTATACTACAAAGCTACAGTAACCAGGACAGTATGGTACTGGCACAAAAACAGACATATAGATCAGTGGAACAGGATAGAAAGCCCAGAAATAAATCCACATACTTATGGTCAATTAGTCTATGACAAAGAAGGCAAGAATATACAATTGAGAAAAGACAGTCTCTTCAGTAAGTGATGCTGGGAAAACTGGACAGCTACATATAAAAAATGAAATTAGAACATTCTCTAACACCATAATCAAAAATAAACTCAAAATGGATCAGAGACCTAAATGTAAGACCAGATACTGTTTTCTTTCATTTTTAAAAATCACTTTTTAAGTTGTTTCTTTTCAAAGATATTCTCAGGCTTCTACAAAACAGTGACAAATTTTTATCTGTTTTTCCTACATCTCACACCACAACAAGTATACCATACTATTGAAAATCAGCAGATGTTACTGACTGACTAAAATTTGGACATTTATCTTTAGCTTGGGAGTTAAGCAGACAAAATGAAACAATGGTTTTCCTTCCTTTATCTAATCCTTCCACACTGGATAAATTAAAGTGGTGGGAGTTGACTTATAAGTGCAGAGTTCTAGGGACTCACAAAGGCTGCATAAATGACCAGTGAGATCTCTCAATTTTCATATAGTTCCTTCTTTGAAGGGTATGGAACATTTGCTCACCCAAAGCCCTTTCCAGCACTGAGAAATAGCAAGTCACAAGTCTAATAAAATACAAGCCAATTATTTATTTTATTTTATTTTATTGAAGTATAGTTGATTTACAATGTTGTGTTAATTTCTGTGGTACAGCAAAATGATTCAGTCAAATATATACATACACTCTTTTTGATATTCTTTTCCATTATGGTTTATCACAGGATATTGAATATAGTTCCCTGTGCTATACAGTAGGACCTTGTTGTTTATCCATTCTATATATGATAGTTTGCATCTGCTAACTCCAAACTCCCAATCCATCCCTCCCCCAACCCCCTCCACCATGGTAACCACAAATCTGTTCTCTATGTCTATGAGTCTGTTTCTGTTTCATAAATAAGTTCACTTGTGTCATATTTTAGTTTCCACATGTAAGTGATATCATGTGATATTTGTCTTTCTCTTTCTGACTTACTTCACTTAATATGATAATCTCTAGGTCCATCAATGTTGCTGCAAATGGCATTATTTCATTCTTTTTTGTGGCTGAGTAGTATTCCACATCTTTATCCATTCCTCTGTTGATGGACACTTAGGTTGCTTCCATGTCTTGACTATTGTAAATAGTGCTGCTGTGAACATAGGGGTGCATGGATCTTTTTGAATTATAGTTTTGTCCAGATATATGCCCAGGAGTGGGATCACTAGATCATATGGCAACTCTATTTTTAGTTTTTTTGAGGAACCTCCATACTGTTCTCCATAGTGGCTGCACCAACTTACATTCCCACCAACAGTGTAGGAGGATTCCCTTTTCTCCACACCAACTCCAGCATTTGTTATTTGTAGACATTTTAATGATAGCCATTCTGACGGGCATGAGGTGGTGTCTCATTGTAGTTTTGGTTTGCAATTCTCTAATAATTAGTGATGTTGAGCATCTTTTCCTGTACCTGTCGGCCATCTGCATGTCTGAATCTTTTAGTTCCAAACTCAGGTAGAAAAGAGGCATTCCATTTATTGGGCCCACCAAATACCACAAAGTCTATGGGAACCAAGCTGGTGAGAGTTTTCAGTGACAGACTTTCCTTAAAATTGCTGCTCTTTTTTGATATTGATCTGTATAAGCTATTTGTATATTTTGGAAATTAATCTCTTGTGAATCGCATCATTTGCAAATATTTTCACCCAGTCTGTAGGTCATCTTTTTGTTTTATGTTTTCCTTTGCTGTGAAAAAGCTTGTAAGTTTGATTAGGACCCATTTCTTTATTTTTGCTTTTATTTCTATTGCCTTGGGAGACTGACCTAAGAAAACGTTGGTACAACTTATGTCAGAGAATGTTTTGCCTATGTTCTCTTCTAGGAGTTTTATGGTGTCATGTCTTATATTTAAGTCTTTAAGCCATTTTGAGTTAATTTTTGTGTATGGTGTGAGGGTGTGTTCTAACTTCATTGATTTACATGCAGCTGTCCAGCTTTCCCAACACCACTTGCTAAAGAGACTATCTTTTTCCTATTGTATATTCTTGCCTCCTTTGTTGAAGATTAATTGACGTAAATGTGTGGATTTATTTCTCAGCTCTCTATTCTATTCCATTTATCCATATGTCTGTCTTTGTGCCAATACCACACTGTTTTGATTACTGTAGCTTTGTAGTATTGTCTGAAGTCTGGGAGGGTTATTCCTCCTGCTTTGTTCTTTTTCCTCAGGATTGCTTTGGCAGTTCTGGATCTTTTATGGTTCCATATAAATTTTAGGATTATTTGTTCTATTTCTGTGAAGAATGTCATGGGTAATTTGATAGGGATCACATTAAATCTGTAGATTGCTTTGGGTAGTATGGCCATTTTAGCAATACTAATTCTTCCAATCCAAGAGCATGGGATATCTTCCCATTTCTCTGAATCATCTTCAATTTCCTTTGTTAATGTCTTATAGTTCTCAGCATATAAGTCTTTCACCTCCTTGGTCAGGTTTATGCCTAAGTATTTTATGTGATTTTAAAATGTATTGTTTTTTACGTTCTCTTTCTGATATTTCATTGTTAGTGTAAAGAAATGCATCTGATTTCTGTATGTTAATCTTGTATCCCGTTACCTTGCTGAATTTGTTTATCAGTCCTAGTAGTTTTTGTGTGAAGTCTTTAGGGTTTTCTATATGTAGTATCATGTCATCTGCATATAATGACAATTTTACCTCTTCCCTCACAACTTGGATACCTTTTATTTCTTTTTCTTGCCTGATTGCTGTGGCTAGGATATCCAATACATGTTGAATAGAAGTGGTGAGAGTGGGCATCCTGGTCTTGTTCCAGATTTTAGCAGGAAGGCTTTTGGCTTTTCACCATTATTATATTGGCTGTGGGTTTGTCATAAATAGCTTTTATTATGTTGAGATACGTTCCCTCTATACCCACTTTGGCAAGCATTTTTTTCATGAATGGATGTTGAATTTTATCAAAGGCTTTTTTCTGCATCTATTGAGATGATCATGTATGTGGTTTTTGTCTTTTCTTTTGTCGATGTGGTGTAACATATTGATTTGCATATGTTGAACCATCATTGTGAACTTGGGATGAATCCAACTTGGTTGTGGTATATGATATTTTTTATGTGTTGTTGGATTCAGTTTGCTAATATTTTGTTGAGAATTTTTACATCTATATTCATCAAAGATAATGGCCTGTAGTTTTCTTTTTTGGTGGTGTCTTTGTCTGGTTTTGGTATCAGGGTGATGGTGGCTTCATAGAATGTCTTTGGGAGTGTTCCCTCCTCTTCAGAAGCGTGGTCCTAGACTTTTTAAAATACAAGCCAATTTTGATCAAGTTGTATCCTTCACAGAATACAACTCAAGATAAATTCGATCTGTACTTTCTTTCTTACTTATGACAGTCTTAGGAGAAATACAGCACCCTATGAACCCCCTGACTCAATTTATATAGAGTGAGTTGCTAAGGCTTCTAAATAACTGAAAACCTCACTAGATTTGTGAAGGTGCACAATGGAATCATTGTTAATCTCTTCTTCATGCACTGGAATACATTTAGAAATGATTTTTTAGAAATGAATGGAACAGAAGTGAAAATATGAGTGTTGCACTCGAGGCCTTGGTTCAGTGACTACATCTTATGACAGGAAAAAAAAATAACTTGTCAAGGGAGACCTAGAGTGAGAGACTGTGTTCCTGTCATGGGAGTTGGGAAGAGCAAGCCTATGTGGGTGTGTGTTCGGACCACATATGTCATTCCTTACTAATGTTTACATCATGAAAAACACTCTGTTTCTTTACCTAAATAACCTTCCATCTAATGTAACCCTTACTTAACTGGAGAAAACAATAAGTCCTTACAGACTTTAGGCCAAATCCCAAGGCAAATTTTGTGCCAGAATCAGCTAAGTGTTTGAGGGAAAACACTAAGTGTAATGGTGATGCAATGGCCTTCTCCCCCAAATATATTTGGATCTCAATGTTCTTCTCTAGGAGAGCCTCAAATGCACTTAAATATAAAGATGGGATTGTATATAATAATATTTGACCTAAACAACATAATGTACTTTTCTGTACCTGTCACAGAAAAGGAGAAGAAAGTTGACAAGATCCACCACAGGCTTGCCACCCAGAGAAGTCTGCCTGGCTCCATGAAATCTTCAAGTCTTGCTTTACTTGCTATGGAAAAGTGAGAGGGCAAGAAAAAGTGAAAAGGAGCAACAGAAAACACCATGCAGAGCAAGAGCGTTATGCTTCCAGTTCTACTTTAGAGGAAGAAAAGGATTTTGGGGAGAGAACAGGAATTTTATTTTCATAGATCAGTTAAATGGTTTCTGAGTATTTTACAGCACATACTATTTTTCTAACTTGGTTTGAGTTCCCCTCACCAGTGCAGACCTTGAAATAAGGATTCCAGTGCAAGTAGTCTGTTGGGAAATGATCCCAGTAAGCACTGGTAGGGAAGTGGGCACATGCAACACCAAAGGAAATCAATAAAATCTACACTGTCTTCTCAATTAGACGGTGGGCTATTTAGGTAAAGAGACTGAGTAATCTTCATGTTGTTGACATTAGAAAATGATAAAATATATGCTCTAATTTATTAACTGGCATGATTAAATATATTGTATGTATCGTGCATTCAACATTTAATGGGCAGTTCACCTGTGTCAGAACCTGTTCTAGACCTCAGGTCTAAAAATTCTTTGGCCAACAGCAAGGTCAGAAACCCTGATGCAATTATCCTAGAACATGGCATTCTTCCTAGACAGTGACCACCACCTGAAGGCCATTCTACCATCTAAGACACTAATCACAGACCAACTTGCATATCTCAACCTAGAGCAGTCCCAGCTTAACACACGTATCCCCCTTTATTGCCTCAAGATATAACCCACCCTCACCTGTCTTCCACCAAAGGAAAACAGCATTGGTAATAGTCCTTCAGGACCTCTAAAATTTTTCTCTTCTGTGGCCTTGACTAATAAAAATAGCAGCAACCATTTATTGAGAATTTGCCACTGAAATACTGTTAACGGCACCTATACGCATTAACTCATTCAATCCTAGCGATAATGTCTACAAGGCAAGAATGTTATTATTCTCATTTTACAGATGGGTAACTCGGGCAAAGACAGGTTACATAACCAGCCCAAGGTCTCCCAGCTAGTTTCAGAGCTGGGATTTGAAGCCAGGCAATCTGGTTCTATAACATATTTCTTAACGTCTAAGTTGTTGGAAACACTGCTGTTTTATTTCCAGCTGCCATATTGACAGTGGTTTAATTCTAAATCTAAACTTCAGCATACATGAAAAACAAAATACAGAAAAATCTCAGTAACTGTGAAGAGGATTGGGCTGAATCAAAAGATTGAATTTGAGACTATTAATTGCTTTCTTCTGATTTATAAAGAATAGGTTAAGTTCTTTCAATTGCATAAAATGAATGAAACTGGCTAGTAAATAGAAATCCTTAGCTGATCTGTTTTAAGGACCAGATAAGAATGATTTATGCCCACTTTCACTTATATACCTATATTTATGGACATTACAACTACTGTATCCATGGATGAAAAAAGATGTTTTGGATGCCACGGGCACACAAAGATGGGCACAAGGTGGCCCATTGTGTAACAAGAGGAAGGTTACATTGAAGTAGCAACACCTGTTTTTTGTTGGGCCATTCATTATGGAGAAAATCCAAATCTCTGCTTTTTATCAAGTTCCTTTTGAAACCCCATAGTCAGCTAGGCAAATAACCAGCAGCGACCAATCTAAATATGGGGTATGCTGCCAGGTCCCAGGCTAAGCTCAGCTTTCTACCATCTCCTCTATTAGAAAGAGCTTTGGATATAAGCAAGAGGGGCTTCAAATCATGGTTTCACCACTTAACTGGATCTGTGTCTGTTTTCTTATCTTTGAAATGGGGATAATGATAAGACCGGCCTTATAGTGTTAGTGTGAAGACTAAGTGAGCTGGTAAGGATAAAGCATTCAAAGCAGTGCCTGGCACATGGCATGTGCCCAGTAAGTGGTAATGTTTAATGACTGCCATTATGTAACACTGATAGAGTGGTCAAATGTCCAAGCTCTAAAATCAGACTGTCTGGGGTGTAATCACGGGTCTGCCACTTTCTATGTTAGGTAATTTACTTAAACTCATTGAGCCTCAGTTTCTGAGCCTCAGTTTCTGAGCCTCAGCTTCCTCACCTGAAAAATAAGTTTTATGCTAGTGATTATAAAGGTGAAAGAAGAAAGACATAGGTGAATTGACTAATATGATACCTGGCACCATAAAGGTGCCATTTTTTCCCAATTTTAGTTTCTTGCCTCCCTTCACCTCAACATGGCAATTATATTTGGCCATCTACCCTCACACCTCTCACTCCCAAATTCAGTAAAATGGATACATACTTCTGGGGCATTTGCAGGATTGATACGGAACAATTTGGGGAGTGAATATCTTAGACCAGTGGATGGATTTCCAAATTCTACCACAGAGAAACAATGTTGCATAGTGCGAAAAGCACTGACTCAGGGACCACACAGTCTGGATTTCTATCTTGGCTCTGTTACTATATAACCATGAACAAGTTATTTAATCTGTGCCTCAGTTTTTTCAACTGTAAAATGGGGATAAAAAATAATACCTACAAGGATCATAAGAGACTACTATTAACAATCATGTGCCAACAGATTGGATAATCTAGAAGAAATGGATAAATTCCTGGGAATATACACCTTGCCAAGACTGAATCAGGAAGGAATAGAAACATGAATAGACCAATAACAGGTAAGGAAATTGAATCAGTATTCAACATCCTCTAAACAAAGAAAATTCCAGCACCAGATGGTTTCACTGGTAAATTCTACCAAACATTTAAATAAGAATTAACACCAATCCTTCTCAAACTCTTCCCAAAAATTAAAGAGGAGGGACTCTCTCAAACTCATTTTACGAGGCCAGTATTACCCTGATACCAAAACCAAATAAGGATAATACAAGAAAAGAAAACTACAGACCAATATCTCTGATGAATAGAGATGCAAAAATTCTCAACAAAATAGTATCAAACCGAGTTCAACAGCACATTGAAAGGATCACACGTATGATCAAGTGGGATTTACCCTTGGGATGCAAGGATGGTTTGACATATGAAAATCAATAAATATGATAAACCACATTAATAGAATAAAAGATAAAAATCACATGACCATCTTAGTAGATGCAGAAAAGTACTTGTTAAAATACAACATCTTTTCATGATAAAAACTCTCAACAAATTGAATATAGAAGGAATATACCTTAAAATAAAGACCATATATGACAAGCCCACTGCTAACATCATACTCAATGGTGAAAGGTTGAAAGCTTTTCCTTCGGCATCAGGAACAAGACAAGAGTGCCCACCCTCACCTCTCTTATTCAACATAGTACTAAAAGTTCTAGCTAGAGAAGTCAATCCGATAAAAGAAAAAATAGGTATCCAAATTGGAAAGAAAGAAGTAAAACTGTCTTCAGTCTTCATTTGTAGATGATATATTATACAGAGAAAAATTTAAAGACTCAATCGAAAAACTGTTAGAACGGATCAATGAATTTGGTAAAGTTACAGGATAGAAAAAATCAACATACAGAAATCAGTTGCATTTATATACACTAACAATGAAATACCTGAAAATGAAATGAAGAAAATAATTTCATTTACAACAGCAACAAAATCAATAAAACTGTTAGGAATAAATTTAACCAAGGAGATGAAAGATCTGTACACTGAAAACTTTAAGACTCTGATGAAAGAAATTGAAGAAGACACAAACAATAGATATCCCATGTTCACAAATCAGAAGAATGAATATTGTTAGAATGTCCATACTACCCAAAGCCATCTATAGATTCAAGGCAATCACTATCAAAATTCCAATGGCATTTTTCACAAAAAAGGAAAAACATCCTAAAATTTGTATGGAAGCACAAAAGACCCTGTATAGCTGAAGCAACCCTGGGAAAGAAGAAAAAAGCATCACACTTCCTGATTGCAAACTATACTACAAAGTTTAGTAATCAAAACAGTATTGTACTGGCCTAAAAATAGACATATAGGTTAATAGAACAGAATCAAGAGCCCAGAAATAATCCTCCCCATTTACAGTCAACTAATATTTGACAAGAAAGCCAAGAATACTCAATGGGGAAAGGATAGTCTCTTCAATAAATGGTGCTCGGAAAAGTGGATAACCACATGCATAAAAATGAAATTGGACTCTTATTTTATAACACTCACAAAAATTAACTTGAAATGCATTACAGACTTAAATGTAAGACCTGAAACTGTAAAACTCTTAGAATAAAATACGGGGGAAAGCTCTCTGACATAGGTCTTGGCAATGATTTTTTGGATGTGATAGCGAAAAGCACAAGTAACAAAGGTGAAAATAAATGTGTGACGACATTAAACCTGAAAGTTTCTGCACAGCAAAAGGAACAATCAGCAAGATGAAAAGGCAACTTCCAGAATGGGAGAAAATATTTGCAAACCATATGTCATATAAGGGGTTAATATCCAAAATATATAAAGAACTTATACAACTCAAAACAACAAAATCTGATTTTTTTAAATGGGCAAAGGAATTGAATAGACATTTTCCCAAAGACATAAAAATGTTCAATAGACAGATGAAAAGGTGCTCAACATCACTAATCATCAGGGAAATGCAAATCAAAACCATGATGAGATATCACCTAACACCTGTTAGAATGACTGTCATCAAAAAGACAAGAGATGACAACTGTTTGGGAGGATATGGAGAAAAGGGAACCCTTGTGCACCATTGGTGGGAATCTAAATTGGTACTATGGAAAATAGTATGGAGGTTTCTCAAAAAATTAAAAATAGGACTGCCATATGATCCAGCGATTCCACTTCTGGTATACATCCAAAGGAAATGAAAACAGGATATCAAAGAGATATCTGCACCTCCCTATTTATTGCAGCATTATTCATAATAGTCAAAATATGGGGGGAAAAAACCTGTATCCATTAACAGATGAATGGATAAAGAAGATATGATATATGATGGAATATTATTCAGCCAGGAGAAGAAATGAAATTCTGCCATTTGTGATAACATGGATAGTTCTTGAGGGCATTATGCTAAGTGAAATAAGTCAGACAGAGAAAGACAAATACTGTATGATATCACTTATATGTGGAATCTTAAAAAGCCAAACTCGTAGAAACAGAGTAGAATGGTGGTACCATGCGCTTAGGTTTGGGGGAAATGGGGAGAGGTTCAACAAAGGGTACAAACTTCTAGTTATAAGATAAATAAGTTCCGGAAATTTAATGCACAGCATTGTGACTACAGATAACACTACTGTACTATATACTTGAAAGTTGCTAAGAGAATAGATCTTAAATGTTCTCACCACAAAAAAGAAATGGTAATTACATGATGTGATGGAGGTGTTAGCTAATCCTATGTTGGTATGATTATGTTGCAATATATAAATGTATTGAATCAAGAAGTTGTATACCCTAAAGTTACACAATGTTATTTGTCAATTATATCTCAACAAAGCTGGAAAAAATAAAGAATTGGCAAAGCGAATAAACAAACCCTACATCATAGAGTTGTTGTAAGGTAAGGATTAAATAATACATGTGAAATAATTAGTACAACACTTGGAACACACTGTTAGCCATTGTTATTACTTTAGAATAGGCTGTGACACTGACTATTATGAAATAAAAGACAGTCATTGTGATTGGCTGATTCACAGACTGTAAACCTGTGTATGATTCACACATGGTTATCTCCCATCCAAAGGTATTCTGTGGCTAAAGCCATTATGAATTAGGTCCTGCAGAACGGCAAGGGAGGACAGAACTAAGGTAAAATACTACTGTGAAAAGAGATTGGATTTTTTGCCAGAAGATCCAAATTTGAGGCCCAGTCTGTTGCCTAGTAGTCGTGCAGCCTTGTTAAACTCACTTACCTTCACTAAGTCTTAATTTATCCAACTAAAAAATGGGCACTAAAAGTCCTATGCTACAAGCTTTTTGTGAAAACCGTAATAGAAATTGAAGAAACGTGCTTGGCAAATTATTAAGTACGATGCAAATAAAATGTCTTTTTCTCATCACAGTTGTTGCTATTGTAGTTGCTATTTTACAAATATGCATGTCCACATTCTGCTCAATTGTAAAATGGGCTTTTGCCTTGGGGCTTTGTAGGACCATCTGCTTAGATCTGGAAGGTCGGGGATCTGGACCTGGGGTGGTCAGAACTGATTGAAACTCCAAGGCCCCTGATTGAACTTGGTGCCAGTGTCCTAACAATTGCACTCGCACTTAAACTTGGGTGGTTGTGAATATAGGTAGGGTCACTAATCAACCAGGTGGCTACCCACTGCCCAGAACGTGGGCAATTAAGTACAAGGGCCATTTTCATCCAGAGGGTTTGCTATTTCATAGCCAATTACCCAGGCAGCTTCACCCCACTTTGAACTTTGTGGGAAGTAAGGGCAGCATATGCATCTGCAGCCTCAATAGCTTCCCTGTAGCTCCTGCCATCAACCCTATTCATCTCTTTCTAAAGGAGCGTCA
Source organism: Leucopleurus acutus (assembly GCF_964270905.1). Lineage (NCBI taxonomy): Eukaryota > Metazoa > Chordata > Mammalia > Artiodactyla > Delphinidae > Leucopleurus > Leucopleurus acutus. Next base: position 118,308,141 of record NC_139148.1, on the reverse strand, counting down.
GCATCCACCTGCCTTTCAGTATTTAACTCCTTCATTTAGAAAGAAGCAGCAGGAAATTTGAACCAAGAGCTATTTTTATCTTTATAATGGCAAAAGCAATTTTAACACTATATCCACGTCGTAATCTGCATTTCTGCAATCTGCTATATTTTAAAATATCAAAATCAAGAATGAATGCATTCTTCTCAGACATTCACATGGCTCCCTAATGCAATTTTTTCCTAATTAGAATGGTGATCAGTTAAGAGTAAGACATTTAATGTTCTTAAGTCCCTAAAGCAAATGGAAATTTTACTGAAGGCCAGTTGTACTCAGCTTTACCAAAGAAAATGCAGCTTTATGGTATGAGCTTATTTGTAAAGAGACTTTATTATTAAAATGCACCAATTAGGCCTATGGCATTAAAGGAGTCCTGAGGTAGAGGCTTATGCATGTATATGCTCATCCAAAGACACACAGGGACACACACACACACACACACACACACACACACACACACACACGAGACGGTTAGCTAGTGGTTCATCTCTCTGTCCCCAGCCCACCTCCTAAGGTGCTGATCCTGCAAGGGAAGAGGGAGGGGTGTGGAGTAAGTGTGTAAATAACATGTGTTCTCTATTCCTATTGGTGGAATTGGAACTCTCTGATCACCCCTGCACTGACACTCCTCAGTCCCTTCCCTTATACTTTTTAATACACTGAATCCTTCCCGTATACTTAAAGCAAAGAGAGCCCTACCTCTCTATCCCCCCATCACTATTCTTAAGAGTAGCCTTCCCAGGCCCTTTGCAGACTAGAAATGGCTCTCAAAAGAGACGAGCCAACTTGAAGAAGATAGAATAAGTCCCCCCCTCAGCCCCAACTTCAAAGCCTAGTTCTAGGCATCTCTTCCTTGGCAGCTCTCCTGCCTACTTCCTGTAGCACTGATGACCTATACAAGAACTTCTCTAACTTTACTCTGTAAGCAAGTTGCCAGAGGATCTAATGAAAATGCAGAGGCTCTGATTCAGTCTGCACTGAGTTTTGTATTTCTGTTGGGCTCCCTGTTGGTGAAAATGTTGCTGATACACAGACCATGTTTTTAAGAGTACAAGTCTATACCATACAATTAAATAATCCTAATCTCTTTTACCTCTCCACACAGGTTATAAAGCCTCTGAGGGCAGGAATCCTATCTTATAGCTCTTGTATAGACGCTTACAACGATGAGCTCATAATTGGGGCCACTTAGATGCTTCTGGATTAACTGATTGATTAATTGCTGTAACAAGGGCTTTGAAGTCAGACAACCTGGGTTGAAATCCTAGTGCTGCTCCTTATAAGCTATGGATTATTAGAAAGAGAATTTAATATGATCATATCATTTTCTAAATATCAGCTAAAATTTATAAAGGAGAAAAACACATTTTCAAAAATATGTATGTTTCTGAAAATGTCTGTTTGAATGCTTTTTCTTGCTCTCTACTATGTTCTAGGACTTGCTTTAACTCATTTATATGTTATCTTTCTTCCATTTCATAAGGTAACTTTAGTAGAAAGATTCCTGAAATTTCTAGGAAAGAAAACCTAGGTTCCCAGTTCTGTTGTTATTACCCAGGAGACATTGACCTCTCTAAGCTTCAGCTCTCTTGTTTGTGAAAGAGAATTGATGGTAACATCCACCTTGCCAATCACCTGTATGTGAACGTGCTTTATAAACTCTAAAGCACTATATACATGTAAGGGTTGATATCTGGTTTTAGTGCTATTATTTATCTATAGACATCTATTTTCTTTGTTTTTCAATCTATCTATCTTCTGTCCTAGAATCTGGGTTTGTAATACACAGAATATGAATTTATAAATTCTGGTATTTATCCTCATATCTTTTTGGAACGTAAAGTCTCTTTGCAAGCATTCACAGTCTTCTGCCACTCTGCTATTATCTCCATTGCAAAGAGAGGTAAAATAAGACAGAGTATGTAAATGTAATTTGCTAATTTTATCCAGCAAGTTACAGGCAGGTTTGTAAAGAAAACACTTTTTTTTAGTTAGAAAAATGACACATAAAAATATCTTCTTCAAAGCCAGGAGCAAGTTGCGCTTTTAAAAATTACATTAAATTGTAAAATATTACCTGAAAACAAATGACAGAGAAATACTGTTTTAATACATAGATATGAAAAAAATTTTTTTCATGAAACCTCAACCACAGCAGTTCAGATTATAGGTCAAAATTATTACCACACAAGTCTACCATCCAGTGTTTCAATGTTCTTTTCAGTAAAACCAAATGCTGTCATCACGAAAAGGAGTCGAATAAGTTCCTGGGACTTATAATGGGATCTGACCAGCACTTTCACCAGAATCATCCCTCTCAAAAGTCTAAAGCAATTGCCAACGATTCAAGCTGAGTTTAGGTACTGATACTATGCTCACTGCTCTTTTAAGAAAACTCAGCTCAAAAGTAGCTCATAAGAGGGCTTCCCTGGTGGCGCAGCGGGTGAGAGTCCGCCTGCTGATGCAGGGGACACGGGTTCGTGCCCCGGTCCGGGAAGATCCCACATGCCGCGGAGCGGCTGGGCCCGTGAGCCATGGCCGCCGAGCCTGCGCGTCCGGAGCCTGTGCTCCGGCCACAACAGTGAGAGGCCCGCGTACCACAAAAAAAAAAAAAAAAAAAAAAGTAGCTCATAAGAGAGTGTACTCCAAGATTATCTTTGTCTATATGCTAAAATTTTTGTAGTTTTCTTACTAGATGTACTTTTATGCTGAAATGAAAATAGCATTCTTTATTTGTACAATTGTAAACATTTTCTTAGACCCTAAAAATCATTAGTCAGTGATTTACCTCTGATCTGGAATTGAAAATGTTATAAATACCAATATAGTTGGGAAAACACATTTTCTTTTCATTTTTGTTTTTCACTTTCAGAGCCAAAAAATCATAGAAGAGCATTTGGTGACAGTGGAAGTCCCTATAATTTTCTGCCAGTCTAGATTTTGAACGAAATTCATAGCTGCCCATATTAAGACAGGTCTGTGGGTGTAGGATCTGACTGTCTTCAGTGATGAGGAAGAAAGATAGTAAAGATGGCATAGATTATAGACAATCTAATTTTAGGCAATAAAGCTTTAGTCTAACCTGCCATCCTTTAGAAAGAATGAATCCATCCTCCCAGGTTTACAGCCCTCCGAAGCATCCCAAATTGGTGCTTTAACCCTTTCTTCCTACACCCTGGTTTAGTTCAGGTGCCCTGGGAAATAGAGGCTAGAATTTGTATGCAGAAGATTTATTGGAGGTGTGCTCTCAGGAGCAATACCTATAAGGGGGTGAGAGAAATAGGACTGGCAGAAGGAGAAGTATGCTGCGTTTGTAACAGAGGTCTCAGCTGATCCCAAAGGTTGCTCTTGAGTTAGGATGGCCTTCAGGCTTGTTCTGAGCTAAGGCAAGTGGGTCCTGTCTTTGTAGGGCTACATCAGCCACCCATTGGATGCAAGCTGCTGGGTGGGGGGAGACGCATAATTTTGGTCAATGTTGCTCCTTTTGATGAAAGAAAATTCATCATTTGATGAAGGGAAATTCCCAGAGTACAGAGAATCATCAACACCCCATCCCAGCTGGGGTAGTGAGTCCTTTAGTCATTGTATTAGTTACACAACATTAGTCTGGTCTACAGAGTATATTAGTTATACAGCGTGGTATAGCAAATTACTCCAAATCTTAGTGGCTTGAAACAATAATAACCACTTATTATCTCTCAGGTATTCTTTATGGGTCAGGAATTAGAGCATAGCAAGTCCTGAGGCCAAGGGTGGAAGAGTCAAAGGCTGGGTACAAGAATCATGTGAAAAACTTTACTCGCTTGTCTGGTTGCCGATGTTAGTTTTTGCTAGGGGCCTAGCTGAGACTGTTTGAACAGAATACCCACAGGTGGCCTCTCCACGTAGCCTGGGATGACTGGTGACAGAGGCTGGCTGATGTCAACCAGATGAGTCATTCTGTGTACCTGGTTGCTTGGTACCTCTTCCGGGAAGAATGCTCTGTGGTGAGCATTGATGTACAATTTAAAGATCTTCACACATTGTGCCCAATCCTGAAAGTTCATCCACTTGCCTCTTCCCCGGACTTCCCCATCTTTGATCTTCTAATCTTTCTAGGACCCTGGCCAACTAGCGTAGCCATTTGTTAGTGTCCACGAAGCTGTGTATATCCTTGCATCAGGCTACTTCTCTTCGCACAAAATGGATGAACAGATGCACTGCGCGAAGTTGTATTCAGTGGGAAGATCTCCCCTCAGTGTTATCTTTCAGGGCCACCCCTGTGTGGGGCTGTAGTGCAGCAGCAGTCCATTTTCAGCTTGCATCCACATACTGAAACAAACCAATATGAACCTCCCACCCCGCCCCACTTCATTAGCTTGTCATAAGGAACTCCCCCTACCCCATGTGGTGGCCGTAGGTGTGAGCTGAAAGGCAACAGTGTGAGTTGGACCAATAGCTCACGCAGTTTATTTGCCCTTGTTCATGCCCAATCCAGGTTGTACTATGTCCAGATTAAGATGGATTGCTATTGGGCCTCCCCAACCTTATGACTTGTTGGGTTTGACAGAATCCAACTCACGATAGGCAGCTCTGTCCGGTTGGTCACTTTAATATTTCATGACCAGATACTCTATCTGAATTCTCTGCTCCCTTCTTTGTGGTAAGGGAGGAAAGATGCAGCAATTTGTTGTTTACTTTGAAGGGGATGTCCCTGCGTGGCCCAGACCAATGAACTCCTGAAAACTTTACTGATATAGTAGGACCGTGAATCTTCATAGTGTTTACCTTCTACACTCTAGAGTCTAAGTGTTCTACCAAGACATCCAATACGCTTCCCACCTGTTACCCATCTTTTCTGTTTTAATGTCATTGACAGATTGGACCAATGTGATATTCTGCAGGACCTCCAAATGGTCCCAGTTTCTTCATAGTACATTATAACAGAGGATAAGAGGGTTAACATAGCCCTGAGCAAGACTGCAAATTTGTACTACTGTCTGTCCCATGTTCACAAAAATGTGAATTGGTTTTGATCCTCCTTCCTGATAGGAATGAAAATAATGCATTTGCTATATCAGTGATCACATACCATGTCCCTGAAACTCTGTTAACATGCGCTAGTAAAGTTATCTAGACCAGCAGCTGTAATCCACTGTCATCCTTCAGCATCTGTTTGATTTTGTAGGGGCCAGACTGGCAAATTAATGAGGATACGATGAGGACTACCATCCATGCATCTTTCAGGTTTTTAAGATGGCACTAATCTACCATTCCCCCGGGATGCAATTTTATTTTTGATTTACTGCCTTGACTGGGGATAGGGGAGGGAGAGAGTGATTCAGAGGCTTGTGCTTGGACCTTCCACGATGATAGCTCTTACTCCACAGGACAAGGACCCAATGTTGGGGCTCTTCCCAAGTATATACCAAGCACGTCCATTCTAATTATACATTTGTGGAAAGCGGGAATGACCAACACGTGAATCCATGGATAGAGTGGACCTACTGTGTGCTAAACCTGGCTTAGGACTCCATTTAGTCCCTGGCTCACATACACTCTCACTCTAACAGAGAAGCCATGATGACACTTCTAGTATCCAGGTATCAATGTCAACTGATCATAATAATCCTCAAAATACTTGGGTATTCCCTTTTCCCAAGTGTACAGTCACTCAAATAGGTTGTCTCAAGTCCCTTTTGGGAAGGACTAGAGGAAACATTACAGGGTTTTCTGCTTGCCTTAGTGCTGGATAGGAAAACAGGCTTAAGGCTGGAAACTGGGTAAAGGATAATGATGTTTTTATTGGGGAAGCTGCCCTTTCTGAACATCCACTTTTGATTTTTTGAGGGGGCTTGTAAAATTAAGAAAAAATCTTGTTGGATTCCTATCTATCCTGCTCCTCAGAACACCATGTTCTATTAACCATCACCTTAGTTCTCTGCAGGTCAGGACCCCTTGGCTGCCACTCTGACCTTGCTGTTCATTGCAGTAATTGCATCCACCTTGCTCCTGATAGTAAATCACTGACATCTGGCCTCTATTATTTCCAGATCCTAACATCACCTTTGCTATCAAGTAGCTCAATTTTATTACAGCATTTCCTACTGTCAGCCCTGGTCTGCATAGGACACCCAGTAAGCTTCTCAATAATAGTGCCCCTCTTACCAGCCCATTCTTTATTGCTTTGGTAAATGGAGTGCCCTCTGTCTTCCTGCAGAAAATATTTGACGGGTGGGTTTTCTGGTTCTGCAGTATGTTCCCTTTCCCTGGCATGACCAATTCTGGAGACCCTTGGTTCCTTCCTCTACCATCTTCCATGCAATTTCTGGCATGTTTTATTCCACTCTGTGTGGACCATCACTTTTACCAAGCTTCAAAGAATCATCCTAGCAGTATGTTAGCACTATCTCCCAGGGTCTTGAGTAACAGCAACAAAGTCTCATTTATTCAACTTTATGTTTTGTCCCTCTTGATCCAGGACGCTTAGGATCCAGCCCCACATATACTGCCCTGGCTCCTGTTAATACATGTTGCCTAGGTCCTACAGCTCCTTTGGTATACAGTCCCTTTTCTCTCTTAAGAGGCCCAGAACTTCCCCAACTGGGTAAGGTATTTAATTTTAGTCATGGATCTGGTGGCCAGAAGTGGGGTTAGGGGTAGATGCTGAGAGTGGAGTACAGGTTTTTCTGCAAGGCAGAAATATCTGTAACATATTCCAGCAAGGGGAGAGCACCAGACTTTATCAAGGAGGAAGAGCCCACTTCTACAGGCATAGAGAGTTTGGGGGAATCTTGGAAGGTAAGAATTTAGAGTGCATTGACCCAGGTGCCCTTATTCCATGCCTCAGAGTCCCACTTCTTCCCAACAGTACCCTGGCCTTGGCATAGCTGATATGCTAGGGTTGAGAATTCAACCTTATCTGGAGATCTGAGATCCTTATAATTAAGTCCTGGGCTTGATCCTCAGCTTTTTCTGCCTTGCAGCTGAAAGAGATGAGTGTCTCTTTATATGTTGCCAAGGATATTCGGTGTTCACACTCCACCTTCAATCGGCTACTAGTCCTTATTAGCTTTTCATTGTCTTTGTCAAAGGCATCAATAACATCCAGAAAAAGCCATCCAATTCCATAGTCCTTTATAATTAACACTTCACTCAAACACTCAAATGCACAAGATTTGCTCTTACCAGTGTGTTCACCTCCTCTGGTATTACATCCCAGTTCAGCACTGATAAAAGTCTAAACATTTTCACAGCTATGAAATGCCAAAAGCTGTTAGTATTCCATCGACCACCAGTGAAATGGTTCTCATTCTGTGCTTGCTGGTGGGTAATCCATTGCCGAAATCTAAAATTTTAGAGTTTTCTTCCTAGAACCCGCTCTTAAGTCAAATTCCTTGGGAAATATACTCTGAGATGGATATCTGTATAAAGGAGCTCTAGAGGAAAGTTCTCTCAGAAATAACACCTCTAGGAGAATTAGGGAAGCAGGACTGGACACAGGAAGGATTTAAACTACCATACAGTTACAATAGAGGTTTCAGCCAATCCTTCAGGGAGTTATGCAGTTGGAATGGCTCTTCAAAGTTGTCATTAACTGAGGCAAGAGGACTAATCCCTATAGTCCTACATCATCCAGTCACTAGATATGGGCTGCTCTCCAGAGGAGAGGGATGGTGTAATGCTGGATAAGGTGGTTCCCTTCAGATGAGGCCAGATCCTGGAGAGGGACTCAGCTACGAGTCATTAGCAGCCAACACTCCTAGAACTCTAGGGGATGAGTGCCTCAGTACTAAATGGGGAACTGGGGTGGCACATCACAAAATCCACTACAGTCCCCCTTCTCCTTGGGTCATGGTGGTGGCGATATGGAATTATGACAAAGGAGTAGCAAATATGGTGCTTAGTCTCATAGTACATGATTGCCCAATATCTTCAAGCTAGCCATGTTTCTCTTTAGAACTTGGCAGATGAGGTATGAAAGAGCATACTGGGGGAATCTCCCTAGGAAACTTATCACTCCTTAGGGAGGATTTCAATCAAGGTGGGTGGAATACTCAAAGCTTTTGGCATGCCATAGCAGTGAAGTTTTTAAGACTTTTATCAGTGGTGAGTTTCAACTGCACTTTTCCTCTGGCTATTCCTGGTACATTTCACTAATACAGAAGGAAACTCTCACCTTGATATAAAAACATATCCATATCCATTATTCATATCATTTACTAACTTAATTTCCTTTCTTCATCAATTCTGTATGTGACCGGACCTCCTACATAGCATTCATTCATTCATTCAATAATACTGATTGCACACCTACACGTACTATGCGTAAGAAACTGTTCTAAGTGCTAGAAACACAGTAATTAACAAGATAGTCTCTGTCTTCACAGAAAGCAAATTCTAGAAGAGGGGTTGCGAAGACAATAAATAAGGAGTAAATAAGCAAGAAAATTTCAAATAGTTATCAGTGATGTAATGATAATAAAACAGTAACACAAAAACAACTAACTTACTTTTAATATTTGTAAAGTTAATATAGATAGGGCATTCAAAGCAGGCTTTTCTGAGGAGATGATTCTTGAGCTGAGACTCATATGATGAGAAGGATCTAGTCATGTGAAGATCTATGCAGAATTTCATTTGAGCTGAGAGCAGAGTGAAGTGAGGAAGCAAGACATGAGAAAGTCAGTGGACAGTTAGTTTCAGACAGATACACATCAGAATAACCGATAAAAAGGCCCTGAGTTACGAACGAGCTTGGCATATTTGAGAATCAAAAAGAAGACCAGCGTGGCTGGAGCTTAGCGAACACAGGGGAAAACCATAGAAAATGGGATTGAAGACTAGGCACTGGGCAGATTACATAGAGCCCTGGAGGTCACAGTAAATAATTTTTATCTAAGGACAATGGTAAGACAATAGAAAATTCTAAGCACTGGAGTAACATAATCTATCTCATGTTTTAAAAGAATTTCTCTGGGAGCTGTGTATAAAATAGACTATATAAGGTTAAGAATAGAAACAGGAATGCTACCATTGTAACAAAAAGAATAAAATACCTAGGAATAAACCTACCTAAAGAGGCAAAAGACCTGTATGCAGAAAACTATAAGACACTGGTGAAAGAAATTGAAGATGATAAAAACAGATGGAGAGATATACCATGTTTTTGGATTGGAAGAATCAACATTGAGAAAATGAATGTATTACCCAAAGCAATCTACACATTCAGTGCAATCCCTATCAAATTACCAATGGCATTTTTCACAGGACTAGAACAAAAAGTTTCACAATTTGTATGGAAACACAAAAGACCCCTAAGAGCCAAGGCAATCTTGAGAAAGAAAAACATAGCTGGAGGAATCAGGCTCCTGGACTTCAGACTATACTACAAAGCTACAGTAATCAAGACAGTACGGTACTGGCATAGAAACACAAATATATATCAATGAAACAGGATAGAAAGTCCAGAGATAAACCCATGCACATACGGTCACCTTATTTTTGATAAAGGAGGCAAGAATATACAATGGAGAAAAGATAGCCTCTTCAATAAGTGGTGCTGCACAGGATAGAAAGCCCAGAGATAAACCCACACACATACAGTCACCTTATCTTTGATAGAGGTGGCAAGAATATACAGTGGATAAAAGACAGCCACTTCAGTAAGTGGTGCTGGGAAAACTGGACAGCTACATGTAAAAGAATGAAATTAGAACACTCCCTAACACCATACACAAAAATAAACTCAAAATAGATTAAAGACCTAAATGTAAGGCCAGACACTATCAAACTCTTAGAGGAAAACATAGGTAGAACACTCTATGACATGAATCACAGAAAGATCCTTTTTGACCCACCTCCCAGAAAAATGGAAATAAAACCAAAAATAAACAAATGGGACCTAATGAAACTTAAAATCTTTTGCACAGCAAACAAAACCATAAACAAGACAAAAAGACAAACCTCAGAATGGGAGAAAATATTTACAAACGAATCAACTGACAAAGGATTAATCTCCAAAATATACGAGCAGCTCATGCAGCTCAATATCAAAAAAACAAACAACCCAATCCAGAAATGGGCAGAAGACCTAAATAGACATTTCTCCAAAGAAGATATACAGATTGCCAACAAACACATGAAAGAGTGCTCAACATCATTAATCATTAGAGAAATGCAAATCAAAACTACAATGAAATATCATCTCACACAGGTGAGAATGGCTATCATCAAAAAATCTACAAACAATAAATGCTGGAGAGGGTGTGGAGAAAAGGGAACCCTCTTGAACTGTTGGTGGGAATGTACATTGATACAGCCACTATGGAGAACAGTATGGAAGTTCCTTAAAAATCTAAAAATAGAATTACCATATGACCCAGCAATCCCACTACTGGGCATATACCCTGAGAAAACCATAATTCAAAAAGTCATGTACCAAAATGTTCATTGCAGCTCTAATTACAATAGCCAAGACATGGAAGCAACCTAAGTGTTCATCAACAGATTAATGGATAAAGAAGATGTGGCACATATATACAATGGAATATTACTCAGCCATAAAAAGAAATGAAATTGAGTTATTTGTAGTGAGGTGGATGGACCTAGAGTCTGTCATACAGAGTGAAGTAAGTCAGAAAGAGAAATAAAATACCGTATGCTAACACATATATATGGAATCTTAAAAAAAAACGTTCTGAAGAACGTAGGGGCAGGACGAGAATAAAGACACAGACCTACTAGAGAATGGACTTGAGGATACGAGGAGGGGGAAGGGTAAGCTGGGACAAAGTGAGAGAGTGGCATGGACATATATACACTACCAAATGTAAAATAGATAGCTAGTGGGAAGCAGCCACATAGCACAGGGAGATCAGCTCGGTGCTTTGTGACCACCTAGAGGGGTGGCATATGGAGGGTGGGAGGGAGACACAAGAGGGTGAAGATATGGGGATATATGTACATGTATAGCTGATTCACTTTGTTATAAAGCAGAAACTAACACACCATTGTAAACCAAATATACTCCAATAAAGATGTTAAAAAAAGAAAAAATAAGTGGTGCTGGGAAAACTGGACACCTACATGTAAAAGAATGAAATTAGAAAACTCTCTAACACCATACACAAAAATAAACTCAAAATGGATTAAAGACCTAAATGTAAGGCCAGAAACTATAAAACTCTTAGAGGAAAACATAGGCAGAACACTCTATGACATAAATCACAGCAAGATCCTTTTTAACCCACCTCCTAGAGAAATGGAAATAAAAACAAAACTAAACAAATAGGACCTAATGAAACAAAAGCTGTTGAACAGCAAAGGAAACCATAAATAAGACGAAAAGACAACCCTCAGAATGGAAGAACGTATTTGCAAATGAAGCAATGGACAAAGGATTAATCTTGAAAATTTACAAGCAGCTCATGCAGCTCAATATCAAAAAAACAAACAACCCAATCAAAAAATGGGCGGAAGACCTAAATAGACATTTCTACAAAGAAGACATACAGATGGCCAACAAACACATGAAAAGATGTTCAACATCACTAGTTATTAGAGAAATGCAAATCAAAACTACAATGAGGCATCACCTCACACCAGTTAGAATGCCATCAACAGAAAATCTACAAACAATAAATGCTAGAGAGGGTGTGGAGAAATGGGAACCCTGTGCACCTTTGGTGAGAATGTAAATTGATACAGCCACTATGGAGAACAATATGATTTGGACAGTAAGTGGGTTGGAGGAAGAGATTACTGAGGGACAACTCAGGAAGGTTTCAGTTCTAAAAGGGAAATGTGTGTGTGTGTGTGTGTGTGTGTGTGTGTGAGAGAGAGAGAGAGAGAGAGAGAGAGAGAGAGACAGAGACAGAGACACAGAGAGAGGGAGAGAGTATGTGTGTGTTGAATGAGAGAGTACAGAAATATGAAAATATAGGGAGCAATTTCTCTTTTCAAGATGATCTTATTGAGGTGATTTGGTTCAAGATGGCAGAGTAGAAGGACGTGCTCTCACTCCCTCATGCAAGAGCACAGGCATCACAACTAACTGCTGAACAATCATCAACAGGAAGACACTGGAACTCACCAAAAAAGATACCCCACATCCAAAGACAAAGGCGAAGCCACAATGAGACGGTAGGAGGGGCGCAATCACAATAAAATCAAATCCCATAACTGCTGGGTGGGTGACTCACAGACTGGAGAACACTTATACCACAGAAGTCCACCACTGGAGTGAAGGTTCTGAGCCCCACATCAGCATTCTAACCTGGGGGTCCAGCAATGGGAGGAGGAATTCCTAGAGAATCAGACTTTGAAGGCTAGAGGGATTTGATTATAGGATGTCGACAGGCCTGGGGGAAACAGAGACTCCACTCTTGGAGGGCACACACAAAGTAGTGTGCATATCAGGACCCAGAGGAAGGAGCAATGACCCCACAGGAGAGTGAACCAGACCTACCTGCTAGTGTTGGAGGGTTTCCTGCAGAGGCGGGGGTGGCTGTGTCTCACCGTGACAATAAGGAAACTGGCAGCATAAGTTCTGGGAAGTACTCCTTGGTGTGAGCCCTCCCAGAGTCTTCCAGTGGCCCCACCAAAGAGCTCGGGTAGGCTCCAGTGCTGGGTCACCTCAGGCCAAACAACAAACAGGGAGAGAACCCAGCCCCACAGACAAGTGGATTAAAGTTTTACTGAGCTCTGCCCACTAGAGCAACAGCCAACTCTACCAACCACCAGTCCCTCCCATCAGGAAACTTCCACAAGCCTCTTAGATAGCCTCATACACCAGAGGGCAGAGAGCACAAGCAAGAAGAACTACAATCCTGCAGCCTATGGAACAAAAACCACATTCACAGAAATAAAGACAAGATGAAAAGGCACAGGGCTATATACCAGATGAAGGAACAAGATAAAATCCCAGAAAAACAACTAAATGAAGTGGAGATAGGAAACCTTCCAGAAAAAGAATTCAGAATAATGATAGTGAAGATGATCCAGGACCTCAGAAAAAGAATGGAAGCAAAATCGAGAAGGTGCAAGAAATGTTTAACAAAGACCTAGAAGAATTAAAGAACAAACAAAGATGAACAATACAATACCCAAAATGAAAATTACACTAGAAGGAATCAATAGCACAATAACTGAGGCAGAAGAATGGATAAGTGACCTGGAAGACAGAATGGTGGAATTCACTGCTGCGGAACACAATAAAGAAAAAGAAATTAAAAGAAATGAAGACAGCCTAAGAGACCTCTGGAACAACATTAAATGCAACAACATTCGCATTATACGGGTCCCAGAAGGAGAAGAGAGAGAGAAAGGACCTGAGAAAATATTTGAAGAGATTATAGCCGAAAACTTCCCTAACGTGGGAAAGGAAATAGCTACCCAAGTCGAGGAAGCTCAGAGTCCCAGGCAGGATAAACCCAAGGAGAAACACGCTGAGACACATAGTAATCAAATTGACAAAAATTAAAGGTAAAGAAAAATTATTGAAAGTAGCAAGGGAAAAACAACAAGTAACATACAAGGGAACTCCCATAAGGTTAACAGCTAATTTCTCAGCAGAAACTCTACAAGCCAGAAGGGAGTGGCATGCCATATTTAAAGTGATGAAAGGGAAGAACCTACAACCAAGATTATTCTACCTGGCAAGGATCTCATTCAGATTCGACAGAGAAATCAAAAGCTTTACAGACAAGCAAAAGCTAAGAGGATTCAGCACCACCAAACCAGCTCTACAACAAATGCTAAAGGAACTTCTCTAAGTGGGAAACACAAGAGAAGAAAAGGACCTACAAAAACAAACCCAAAACAATTAAGAAAATGGTAATAGGAACATACATATCAATAATTACCTTATGGACTTCCCTGGTGGCGCAGTGGTTGAGAGTCCGCCTGCCGATGCAGGGGACACGGGTTCGTGCCCCGGTCCGGGAAGATCCCACATGCCGCGGAGCGGCTGGGCCTGTGAGCCATGGCCGCTGAGCCTGCGCGTCCGGAGCCTGTGCTCCGCAGCGGGAGAGGCCGCAGCAGTGAGAGGCCCACGTACTGGAAAAAATAAATAAATAAATAAATAATTACCTTAAACGTGAATGGATTAAATGCTCCAACCAAAAGACACAGGCTCACTGAATGGATACAAAAACAAGACCCATATATATGCTGTCTACAAGAGATACACTTCAGACCTAGGGACACATACAGACTGAAAATGAGGGGATGGAAAAAGATATTCCATGCAAATGGAAATCAAAAGAAAGCTGGAGTAGCAATTCTCATATCAGATAAAATAGACTTTAAAATAAAGAATGTTACAAGAGACAAGAAAGGACACTACATAATGATCAAGGGATCAATCCAAGAAGAAGATATAAAAAATATAAATATATATGCACCCAACATAGGAGCGCCTCAATACATAAGGCAACTGCTAACAGCTATAAAAGAGGAAATTGACAGTGACACAATAATGGGCAGGGACTTTTTTGTGTGTGTGTGTGGTATGTGGGCCTCTCACTGTTGTGGCCTCTCCCATTGCTGAGCACAAGCTCCATGGCTCACTGGCCCAGCTGCTCCATGGCATGTGGGATCCTCCCAGACCGGGGCATGAACCCATGTCCCCTGCATCGGCAGGCGGACTCTCAACCACTGCGCCACAAGGGAAGCCCTGGTCAGGGACTTTAAACACCTCATTTACACCAATGAACAGATCACCCAGACAGAAAATTAATAAGGAAACACAAGCTTTAAATGACACAATAGACCAGATAGACTTAATTGATATTTATAGGACATTCCATCCAAAAACAGCAGATTACACTTTCTTCTCAGGTACGCAGAGTACATTTTCCAGTATAGATCATCTTGTATCACAAATCAAGCCTCAGTAAATTTAAGAAAATTGAAATCATATCAAGCATCTTTTCTGACGACAACGCTGTGAGATTAGAAATCAATTACAGGGAAAAAAAACATAAAAAACACAAACACATGGAGGCTAAACAATACGTTACTAAATAACCAAGAGATCACTGAAGAAATCAAAGACGAAATCAAAAAATACCTAGACAAATGACAATGAAAACATGACAATCCAAAACCTATGGGATGCAGCAAAAGCAGTTCTAAGAGGGAAGTTTATAACAATACAATCCTACCTCAAGAAACAAACATCTCAAATAAACAATCTAACCATACACCTAAAGGAACTAGAGAAAGAAGAACAAATAAAACCGAAAGTTAGCAGAAGGAAAGAAATCATAAAGATCAGAGCAGAAATACATGAAATAGAAACAAAGGAAATAATAGCAAAGATCAATAAAACTAAAAGCTGGTTCTCTGAGAAGATAAACAAAATTGATAAACATTTAGCCAGACTCATGGAGAAAAAGAGGAAGAGGATTCAAATCAATAAAAGAAGAAATGATGGGGCTTCCCTGGTGGCGCAGTGGTTGAGAGTCCGCCTGCCGATGCAGGGGACACGGGTTCGTGCCCCGGTCCAGGAAGATCCCACATGCCGCGGAGCGGCTGGGCCCGTGAGCCATGGCCGCTGAGCCTGCGCGTCCGGAGCCTGTGCTCCACAACGGGAGAGGCCACAGCAGTGAGAGGCCCGCATACCAATAAATAAAATAATAATAAAATAAAATAAAATAAATAAAAAAATAAAAGAAGAAATGAAAAAGGAGAAGTTACAACAGACACCTCAGAAATACAAAGCATCCTAAGAGACTATTACAAGCAACTGTATGCCAATAAAACAGACAACCTGGAAGAAATGGACAAATTCTTAGAAAGGTACAACCTTCCAAGACTGAACCAGGAAGTAATAGAAAATATGAACAGACCAATCACAAGTAACGAAATTGAAAGTGTGATTAAAAATCTTCCAACAAACAAAAGTCCAGGACCAGATGGCTTCACAGGTGAATTCTATCAAACATTTAGAGAAGAGCTAACACCCATCCTTCTCAAATTCTGGCAAAAAATTGCAGAGGAAGGAACCCTCGCAAACTCACTATGAGGCCACCATCACCCTGATACCCAAACCAGACAAAGATACTACAAAAAAAGAAAATTACAGACCAATATCACTCATGAATATAGATGCAAAAATCCTCAATAAAATACTAGCAAACAGAATCCAACAACACATTAAAAGGATCATACACCATGATCAAGTGGGATTTATCCCAGGGATGCAAGGATTCTTCAATATACACAGATCAATCAATGTGATACACCATATTAACAAATTGAAGCAGTAAAACCATATGATCATCTCAGTAGATGCAGAAAAAGGTTTTCACAAACTTCAACACCCATTTATAATAAAAACTCTCCAGTAAGTGGGCATAGAGGGAACCTACCTCAACACAATAAAGGCCATATACGATAAATCCACAACAAACATCATTCTCAATGGTGAAAAACTGAAAAGTATTTCCTCTAAGATCACGAGCAAGACAAGGATGTCTACTCTCACCACTATTATTCAACATGGTTTTAGAAGTCCTAGCCACAGCAATCAGAGAAGAAAAAAAATAAAAGGAATACAAATTAGAAGAGAAGAAGTAAAACTGTCACTGTTTGCAGATGACATGATACTATACATAGAGAATCCTAAAGACACCACCAGAAAACTACTGGAGCTAATCAATGAATTTGGTAAAGTTTCAGCATACAAAATTAATGCACAGAAATCTCTTGCATTCCTATACAATAGCAACAAAAGATCAGAAAGAGAAATTAAGGAAACAATCCCATTTACCATTGCAACAAAAAGAATAAAATAGCTAGGAATAAACCTACCTAGGGAGACAAAAGACCTGTATGCAGAAAACTATAAGACACTGATGAAAGAAATTAAAGATGATACAAACAGATGGAGAGATATACCATGTTCTTGTATTGGAAGAATCAATATTGTGAAAATGACTATTCTACCCAAAGCAATCACAGATTCAAAGCAATCTCTATCAAATTACCAGTGGCATTTTTTCCAGAACTAGAACAAAAAATTTTAAATTTGTATGGAGACAAAGAAGACCCCCAATAGCCAAAGCAGTCTTGAGGGAAAAAAAAAACAAGCTGGAGGAATCAGACTCCTTGACTTCAGACTATACTACAAAGCTACAGTAACCAAGACAATACGGTACTGGCACAAAAACAGAAACACAGATCAATGGAACAGGATCGAAAGCCCAGAGATAAACCTATGCACCTATGGTCAACTAATCTATGACACAGGAGGCAAGGATATTCAATGGAGAAAAGACAGCCTCTTTAGTAAGTGGTGCTGGGTAAACTGGACAGCTACATGTAAAAGAATGAAATTTGAACATTCCCTACACCATACATAAAAATAAACTCAAAATGGATTAGAGACCTAAATGTAAGACCAGACACTATCAAACTCTTAGAGGAAAACATAGGAAGAACACTCTTTGACATAAATCACAGCATGATCTTTTTTGATCCACCTCCTAGAGAAATGGAAATAAAAACAAAAATAAACAAATGGGACCTAATGAAACTTAAAAGCTTTTGCACAGCAGAGGAAACTACAAACAGGACGAAAAGACAACCCTCAGAATGGGAGAAAATATTTGCAAACGAATCAACAGACAAAGGATTAATCTCCAAAATATATAAAGAGCTCATGCAGCTCAATATCACAAAACAAACAACCCAGTCCAAAAATGGGTAGAAGACCTAAACAGACATTTCTCCAAAGAAGACATACAGATGACCAAGAAGCTCATGAAAAGCTGCTCAACATCACTAATTATTAGAGAAATGCAAATCAAAACTACAATGAGGTATCACCTCACACCAGTTACAATGGGCATCATCAGAAAATCTACAGACAACAAATGCTGGAGAGGGTGTGGAGAAAAGGGAACCCTCTTGCACTGTTGGTGGGAATGTAAATTGATGTAGCCACTATGGAGAACAGTATGGAGGTTCCTTAAAAAACTAAAAATGGAATTACCTAATGACCCAGCAATCCCAGTACTGGGCATATACCCAGAGAAAACCATAATTCAAAAAGACACATGCACCCCAATGTTCATTGCAGCACTATTTACAATAGCCAGGACATGGAAGCAACCTAAATGCCCATCGACAGACGAATAGATGAAGAAGAAGTGGTACATATATACAATGGAATATTACTCAGCCATAAAAAGGAACGAAATTGGGTCATTTGTAGAGACATGGATGGATCTAGAGACTGTCATACAGAGTGAAGCAAGTCAGAAAGAGAAAAATAAGTATCGTATGTTAACGCATGTATGTGCAACCTAGAAAAATGGTACAGATGAACTGGTTTGCAGGGCAGAAATTGAGACACAGATGTAGAGAACAAACGTATGGACACCAAGGGGGGAAAGTGGCGGAGGGGGGCTGGGGGTGTGATGAATTGGGGGATTGGACTGACATATATACACTAGTATGTATAAAATGGATAACTACTAAGAACCTGCTGTATAAAAAAATAAATAAAATTTAAAAATTAAAATTAATAAAGGTGATCTTATTGACAATTTACTTCTTAGGATTGGCCAAAGCCAATGTTTTCTGTTTTGACTGACTAAATTGAGGAGGTCTTTGCTGTGTCTCACTACTCCTGGAGCTTACCCTCCAACACAAACTAAGGCATGTATATTTGGTGGCTTCTGAAGTAGCAACGATTGTTATAGTATCTCAAGCTGTGTTTAAGGGTGAGATGGTGGCTAGGAGATCTGCATGCACTGTGCAGATGTAAGAAAAGAGTTAAGAACCCAACCACAGCTACAGCGAGAAATCCTGGCCATTACATGTCCTTTTGCACTTCACAGGCAAGAGGATATTCTGCAAGCAAAGCTGACCCACAGGTGCTGGGCTGCAGCACAATTGATTTCCTTTGTGGAACTAATCACAGAGAAATCCTTCATGTGTGCTCCCAGACTCAGTGGCAGTTTCAAGTTGATGTGAAGTGCTGACACATAGCACAGAAGTGTTGGTGTTAGAACATTTTAGAATTTCAAAGCATCACCTGATGGGGGAGAGTGTAGGAAGCAGACACTAACCATCCTGACTGAGAAAATAGGGGTTAAAGAAGGGAAGGAGGTTTTCACAAAGTGACAGAGTTACACATTTTTTATCACACTGTATTATTATCTTCCTCTTTAATGTCTCTGTATCCAAGGAACTGATCTATCTTGTTCATCAGCAGCAGAGTGAACTGCCACATAGTAGATGCTCAAGAAACATCGT
Organism: Leucopleurus acutus; assembly: GCF_964270905.1. Classification (NCBI taxonomy): domain Eukaryota; kingdom Metazoa; phylum Chordata; class Mammalia; order Artiodactyla; family Delphinidae; genus Leucopleurus; species Leucopleurus acutus. Next base: position 118,288,854 of record NC_139148.1, on the reverse strand, counting down.
GGATGAGTGAATGAACAACTGAACCTAAATCAACCTCAGTGTCCCTCCCAACCGAATCATGTTGTCAACATTTGTTGCCAGCAAATACACAACTCAAGTTCCAATTCGTCTTGCGTTTGCTCCCTGGGACACAGACTTTATCTATACAGTGCTACCGAAGCAGTTGGTTTTGTAGAACTGGTCAGTAAATGGAGGGAAAGAACCAGCCAAATGATTAGTTTAACTGGTATTTTTTTCTACTCAGTTGCCTACATTTTTGTCTGAATTGACAAAATAAACAAACAAATGAAAACGAAATAAATCAAAAAGTATGCTGGTGTCTGACAGATGTAATTACATCCCTGTCTTAAACTGTAACCATCAGCATGAATCTGAGAGACTAAACACTGGGGTAAAAGGCTGTGTCTACAACCACTCCTTTTAGTCACCTCAGGGCTGGGGGTGGAGAACAACTAGATCTGTTCTTTGATGTCACAATTTCAAAATACCCAACCGATTGAATCAATTTTTCACTACTTATCTAATTAGGGACCTTGTATAATCAGCGTCCTCTCTCCCCATAAGGTATCAGGCTCTTTTGTCACTTCTCAAATGCCCCTTTTTAAAGACTACAAATATTAGACACCTGAAGTCATTCCTGCTTGAAGATTTTTCCCATCTAAGCCTCTGCAACCATCCTCTGCACCTCCCCTTACCTTGGCAGCTGTGTGACCACCAAAGATTTTCTTTCTAATCAGGACTGAAATCCACGTTCAATTTTTGAGTAACCAAACATAGGGCCGTCTGTGTTAGCAAGTGATATTTTTCCCAGTCAGTCCTGACTTGATGAATTGACTTTCCCAAGTGCCAACTGCTTAAGCTAAACAATGACACCAAATGAAACCGCATATCAAACAAAGGCACATCAGGAGGAGGAACAAGATGACACTGATGTCATGAAGGCTGCCTCAACTGGGGGGCCATAGGCAGGGCAGAGTCTTCGTATTGCACAAGCCATAGCTAACACAAAGAAAAACAGGAGGAAACACACAAAGAGGACCTGAGATAATACCTATAGAAGAAGAAATTTAAATTGCAGATGCATTCGTTATCATTTCTAATCCTTCACTATAGAAAGAGGCTATTTTTTGCAGCTCTCCTGTTTGGTATGTAATCTTCTGTGACAAACATATAGTTTTAAATACTATTTTAATAAACAAATAAAATGCATAATGGTTTCAGATCTAATAGAGTATTTCCATTAGTTAAAAGTATAATAGCTGTGCCCCGGGGTAGCATAACCATAAATGAGCTACCCGGTCTTTCCCAATGAGTGAAAAAAAAAAATGGTTTTGTACCAATAACTTTCACTTCCTATTATAATACAGTTCTGTCCATCACCAGAAGCCAGAAATTATAAAGAGTAAAACATTTAATGAACTTGCTTTCATTAAATGATGTGTATCATCTGATGCTGAGGGAGAGAAAGCTAAAACTCACAGTTTGAATGGTCCTAGAACAACCTTAACAGCAGTTTGTTAACAATCAAACTGAGGAGTATTACATGATTTCAGCAGTTGGGAAGCAAATTATTTTATTTATTCTCACCACTGCACCTTTTGGGCCTATAATATATTCCACTCATCAGAAAGCTTTATCTCAGCTAGAAAACATGAATTCTTATTTTGGTTTCCAAAATTCCAGTTCTTTACTAAATTCTAAGTACCTTTGAAAATTGAAATGCTCATGGTTGACATTTATTCTTATAGGTAAAATACATAGCTTCATTCATATTTTAAGAGTGTATATTTAAAACTCATACCTTGTCAAGAGCATAACTGAAAATGAGAATTTTTCCCCATTAGTTTGCTTTCAATCTACAAATCAGGTTTCATGCTTTCTATCAAAAAATGTACTTTTGTGCCACACATCCAACGAGAGAATGACACCACTACAAGATACTTGAACTGTTTTCTTTACCACGGGCTATTACTGTGTCAAAACGCTACTGAGGTTCCTGGGAGATATAGTTCCTATTTCTAGTTAACTTATAGGTATAAAAATGCTCAAATCAGAATTTATAATGAGGGAGGCACATTTTGACATTCTAAGAAGTAAAGAAACTGGATTAAAAGTAAGAAGAAAGGTCACCAAATGATACATTTTCTGATTGAGTGTAGTATTTTTTATTCCTTTCAATTTTGATGGTGCAACTGTGACAATACAGGGTGATTCAAAACTAAGTGAACACTTTCACAATTGTTTACTCAGTAACTAGGTGCTATATGAAATTGTAGTATGTAGCAAATTGTAGAGTTACCCTTCCAAATGTCCAACCATTGGAGAAATACAAGTTTTGACTACATGCTCATATATAACCTGGTTCCTTAATAATAAATGTTTGAGAGCATTCTATTATTTTTGATGACTCTATAATTTGTTGTAGAATGCTTGCATGGATGTCCTTCAATTAAAATACAGGTTGCAAAGTAGCAAAAATAATTTAAGTTCTTGTCAAAACTGTCCTAAGTTATGCATCAACAGATATATATTATTTTTAATATGTCATCTCCTTCCATGTTTTAAAAATAAAATTTGATATCGCTAAGATCAGCTCCTACGTTACTATAAGAAAGTCAGGAATACATATATGTACTTGAAAACCAGAAGTCCAATTTGATATTTAAAGTCAACAGATGTTAGATAGATAGATAGATAGATAGATAGATAGATAAAATGCACTACTAAGGACTAAGAACTGGACATATAAGACTGGATTGAATCCACGTTGCCAAAGTGCCCATGAAAAAGACTCTGACTGGATCTATACAGGTTTACCAAATTGACCACTGTGACTAAATTGACCAGTCAATTTAATGAAAGAGCCACTTAACACCCTCCCACCTCAAAATGATCAAAGCCACCTGTTAAGGAACTTGTGGAGAGCCTTATTTTGCTGCTCCTTCCAAACACCAATTCCTCCCACTGCTCTACCCACCTGTCTCCTCCAAGCAGCCCTTTACTGATTCAATTATTTTCTCAATTGTGGTTGGAGTTAGGGAATAACTATTTGTTCCCCAGGACACACATTTCCCTGGGATTGAGCAAGTTACAGTAATCAGCTGAGCTGAGGGCTGCCCTGGGCAGAACCGTGTGAAGGTCCCTGAGGAGCAGGTTATATTCCTGAGTGCTCCAAGAATTCTGCTTCAATCGAAAAAGCATTCAGTTCACTCTTCCATAGTCTGTACTCTGCTTCTGAGCTAGCGATATGAAATACTCATTCAGCTACAATTTCTCTTGCGGCTAGCCAATAAACTGAACATGTTGAGCCAACTCACAATTCTTCAAGAAGCAACCACCCGGTAGAGAGACACTATCAGTTTTCTGTTCAGGCTAAATGCCATGGTTTCAAAATATGTGATGAGAAAGGAAATGTAATTGTGCAATTTTTAATTGAGATGTTAATCCTTACTATACTTCTCTACAGGAAACAATGCATCCATGAAAACCCCCAAGAGAACATGCAAGAGTCTAGAAAACTTGCTTATTTTTTCTCTGGGTGTGAGATACCCACCATCTTCCACAAGATGGCAGGCAGTTTTCATTTTACTGTTGGTAATGAACAGGAAATCACTCCACTCTCAAATGACAGCAACCCCAGGTAGCTAGGGTGACATTTGCTTTACATTATGATACACACTAATTAATCATTAGTGATCCCAGAAGTAAGTCTGCTAAAAATGCTTTGCAATGGCTTCTCACAGCAGGGGCTTTCAATATTGATACTATTACATGCACATATGTTCAGCCAGTATATGTTTAACTTTTAAGGCTTTACGTTTTTAGGGTATTTTAATCAATATTGCCTAGATTAATATTCACCTCTTATTTGGAAGGGGAAATGATGAGGCTAGTAAATACAGAAAGATAAAAGGCAGTACACAGAGTTTTGAAAAGGTAAAGGCAACTCAAACAAGTTTTTAGCTGAAAGTACCTTTGTCCTCTGGCATTTGTTGACATCTTCAACTTTTTCCCAGGCTCATCTCAAAATTACCGGGGCAAAAATTCTGTAAAGAACTTGGCTGGCACTATCATTGCACACTTGTGCCCTATGGTCTCAAAACAGATCACTTGGGCTTCCCTGGTGGCGCAGTGGTTGAGAGTCCGCCTGCCGATGCAGGGGACACGGGTTCGTGCCCCGGTCCGGGAGGATCCCACGTACCGCGGAGCGGCTGGGCCCGTGAGCCATGGCCGCTGAGCCTGCGCGTCCGGAGCCTGTGCTCCGCAACGGGAGAGGCCGCAACAGTGAGAGGCCCGCGTACCGCAAAAAAAAAAAAAAAAAAAAAAAAAAAAAAGATCACTTCATTAAGGAATTAATCTAGTCCTTCAACTAACAAGAAATGCTCACATTGCCTTTCAATATCAATTCCATTCCGTAGCAAGGAGCCTCATTATTATAAACAACTCCACCAGACCTCAGGCACGACCCCAGCTTCGTACAATGAGTGCTAAAGGTTCTAGGAACGTTCACCAATTGCCTGAGCGGCCACGGCCAGCCCAGTTCCCTCCACCACCTGAAGCTAACCCAGGACAAAGATCATCTGCCTGGGTCCACCCCACCTGTGGTGGAAACTCTTAGCACTTTAAGTTCACATCTTAGTTCCAATTATAGCTGGTTAGTTCTCCACTTAGGTCAACTACATCTACCCCTAGGCCTTGTTAATAAATCTTTTGAAAAGTTTCTTTTACTCCACTAAACTTTAGCTTTCCTCTGATAATGACACTTCCTTCAGCGCTTCCTGAATTTTAGTATGTATATGAATCCCATGAAGAGCTGGATAAAACACAGATTCTGATTCAGTAGATCGGGGGAGGACTGGAGATGCTACACAGCTAACGAGCTCCCAGGTGTTTCTGGATGCTGCTGGTCCACACGCCACACGTGAATTAGCAAAGCTCTAGAGTTTCTTCCTTCATCCACACTCCATATATCCTGGGGTAAAGAAGACCGGTAGGAGTTTCCAGAATCCTCACTGTATTTTCTAGACTTCGTTTCATCAATAACTCCTCCTTTTCTGAAGTCGTCATCATCTGACTGATAAATACTCTTCACAGTCATCTCTAGATCTCAAGCGCTCCGCTGCATTCACTGAACGTTTTGGAATCCAGATTACCATCTTCTTTCCATGTATGCCCTCTTCTTGAACACCTTCAATCTTCGCGTGGATGACTTACTCATGACACTGGCCTTGACCTCCTTTGTTCCACTGACCTTCATCTTCTTTCACTTTTAGCAATCAAGTCACTGGCCACACCATGACCTTGTTATCACCTGAAATGGCTGTAGCGCTGAAATCTTAAATCTTAAAATTTCTCCCTATTACCTCAGCCTCCGACAGGAGACTTCTGCTCTGCTCTCACTAAACATACTCTCCCACCTCGTAGGACTTTCCACGCCTTGGAAACTTCCCTATTCTATTTTCCTAATACCACTAGCTTTCACCTCCATTTCTACCCATTCTGGAAACCAGGGTCAACCATTTCTACTCCAAATTCAAGAGCAATCTATCCCTAATTTCGTCTTCTGAAACTACACTCTAAACTCAATCCTGGGTGTACTCCTACCTATTGTTTTAATCCTCCCCATCTATAAAGATCTAGTGAACACACACATGCAACTCCTCATGCTGAGTGGCCCCATTACACACTGATATATACAACCCCAGTTGGACCCAGCACCCTGCTGCCCAATCCTCTTCTTTGTTCCCTCACAATTGTTTTTCTCGGACCCTTTTCATGCTTTTCAAGCGTCAAGTTACAAAATATAAATGTATTCAGATCCCATTCCTTCCCAGCACAATCTTCCCATATCTTTACCCAACCTCTCTTTTCCTTGTCTCCTGTTATGTATTGCTTTTTCTTCCAAAGTTAACCCCAACAATTTTATCAGCTTAAAAAAACAAATCCCTCTTATGCTTTTGATTCTACTTTGATGTGTTAATTTCCCATTCTTTTAAATTATCACACTCTCCCTTCCCATTGGGTCCTTCCTCTCAGCCAGCAGACTCTCTCAAGTCTTCCTTACTAACCCCCCCTCAACCAAAAATATGCTCCATAACTTTATTTCTTCCTAACTAGAGATCCAATTCCAATTCTACCTTTTATTTTATAAACTTTAAACGAAGTTGCCTTCATTCATCATCTCTTTTTTATCATTCTTTCTTTAATCTCCTACAAGCACCTATCATATTATAAAGTAAATGCCACACCTATGAGTTGGCTTCTGCCACTCCACTGATGGCTTCATAGTTTCCAATCTCAATGGCCTCTTCTCTGTCTTTGATGCATTGGCATAATTTACCACTTGATACTCACCCTCCGATAGAAACATTTTCCTCCCTTATATTCCCTTATACTCCTCTCAGTCTTATTGCACTTTTAACCTCCTCTGCTGATTAATCACTTCTGTTTCTCCATCAAACTCTTACTGTTAATGTCCCAAAGGGTCTGCCCTTAGCCTTCTTTGCTTCTCACTCTGCGCTCTCCCCTTGTATCCCTCTCTTCCTGGGCTGCCACAGGCATTCCCTTGATCTCAATTATTTTCTCCATAGCACTTATCATCTTCTGACTTATGAGATAATTTAATTATGTTTATTCATGTCCCCCAACACCTCATCCCTGCTAGAATGTCAGCTACATTAAAGAAGGGGATTTTTTTCTGTTTGTTCACTGATGTACACCAAGCACCTGGAATAGTGTCTGGAACACAGTAAGTGCTCAGTAGATTTTGTTGAATAATCACTGCCACATCCAGATCGCAAAACCTAACCCCTCTCTTGACCAGATACCTCCACATGTGTATCATACTGACATGTCAAGATTAACGTGGCACAAATTGAAGCCATCACCTCGTCCTGTAACAAATTTGCTCTTCACGCAGTGGCTCCTATCTCTGATCAAGGCACTGCAAGCCTAAAGGTTTCAAGTCATTTTGACTCCTTTATCTTTTCTTACGATGCACAGCCAATCTGTCGTCAAGTACTGTGGATTCTAACCCCTCCAATAGCTTGCACTGCCCTGTTCATCCTCATAAGGCATAGCTCATTTCTACTCTTGCCTGCAATCTTGAATTTACCCCCTAAAATTATCCTACTGCCACTAGTTGCCCAGCACCATCTATCCTACACAGTCTTGCCTGACTTATTTCTCTGATAAAACAAATCTGATAACATTACGTCTCTCTTGAAGAGTCACAAAGGCTGCCTGTTCAATAGATTTAATCCTGAGTTCCTTGGCCTGACATTAAAGCTCCTCCATCATCTGCCTTCAAATCTATCTGTCAACTTCACAGCCACTATATTTTTTCACAGTACCTACTCTGTAGATATTTCTAATCCAAATGCTCACATGACTAATGAACATAACAGAAGATTCTAAGAGAATGCAGGTGAGAAGAATGGTGACTAATTTCAAGAAAATCTGATAAGACTTGCTGGACAAATGCAGTGACTTAAAATTATCCTTAGTGAGAAAGTGAGATATGAAAATGACTGAAGACAAAACTCTGATAAAAGGGTTTTCTTCTCTACTTGAGGGTCTAGATGGGGTTCTCGAAGTGAGATCGATGAACCATCTTGTGTCAGAATCCTCTGGAGTTGGCCCTTGTATCTTCATTTGTAACAAGCTTCCAAGGAGATTCTCAAATGCATTTAAGGCTGAGAATAACTGAGTTAGGGAGTAATATCCACATTTTCTATTTCTGAAGGGGGTAAGAAGAAATACCTGTATCCTATTACCCCTAGGTAACATGAAAAGGACACTGGATTAGGAATCAGAAAAGTGATTTATTTTCTTAACTTTGCTCCTCACTTGCCTATGTGCTTGGGCAAGTCATTGACCACCATATTCAAATACAGGGGCTGGAGGAGATGACCTCTAAGAACACTTACCACTGGAGGAGTTGCTGTTTCCATTGGAACCATGCCTCATCGCCCCATATCCTGCGATTTCCTGCCACCACAGCATTTATGGTGGACAGCATTGACCCTGACCAAGAACTGTGCGTTAGGAAAGAGCTGAGAAAGTGTCCCAAATGTCACCTTCTCAGTGAGGCTTTCTTTGTTGATCAAGTCCCTGTCTCACGCTTGTTATTCTTCTTGCCTAATTTACTTTTCTCCATTACACTTAACACTCTGTTTTTCAATCTTTCAATCAAGCAATCTTGCTTATTGTCTGTCGTCCCTCACTGGACTGTAAACGCCATGAGAGCAAGGGTTATGTCTGTTCTGTTTACTGCTACATCATCTGGACCTTTAACAACCCCTGGCATATAACAAAATACAGCTTTAAAGCTCTCGTCATTCCCTTGGTTCCCTCTCCCCCTCCCCCTCTATCTCCCACTCCCTCTGTTCTGGCTTTCTCTCCAATTCTCTCTCTCCTTCTCGTCACACTGTACCCTGACCCCTTTACACACTTAGAGCTGTGGCATTCAAGACGGGATAAGGTGGACATATGGGTAATGGAGGACAATTCATGCTCATTGTCAACTTCTCAGTTTGTTCAAATGAATCTCAGAGGAAGGAAAATGCCCTCCCTAGAACTCTGAGAGAGAAGTTCTTCCAGATATGAGAAGACCTTTGGCAGAGTTTTTATTGTGGACAAAGGATACCCTGACCTCCGAACTTAAGTTTAGGGGATAATGCTGATGATCTTTGTAAAGAGAGCACCACTAATGTACCTACGTCACAGACAAACAAGCAAACAAACAAAGAAAATAACATTCAATTCAAACAAAAGGGCAGGCAGTGGTCCCGAAGTATGGGTTTCATTGAATTTGAACCTGAAGTTACTCAGACTACATTTTGACTTCCTGCAAGAGAGGGTCATTCACAGGATCATGTGGAAGCATGTACGTATCTCTGGCTCCACCCCCAGGCATCTTTTCCATTCCCTCTTATTTCACAGTTGCTCAGTTAAGTATTCTATTCTCTAGCGCCCACCCGTCTCAGGTGGCGTTAGCCATTCTTGCCCCTCACAGAAACCCTTCAGAGGCCGAGCTTCTATGTACCACAGTAGACCAGGGAACCTGGGCCACCATGTTAACAGAAATGATAAAACTTATTTTTTGTCACCTGGGGCCCTCTACAAAAATGATAATGCTCCCTCCTTTGCTACTGACTTTGTTGGTGATACTAAGGATAGAGATTTTTAGCCTGGGAATGAATAAAGGGATATTTTAGGTTAGACTTATTTTCCTTGTCCTGCCAATGCAGCCGTGGAGGCAGCTGCCCACTCTGACATAAACAAGATGAAAGCATCTCTAAAAATCTTGGAATCAAATTTAGCATGCAAAGATTGTGATGCCATTTAGCCAAATAAAGACTTTCTTGGGATTGATTAAGCAAACTCGTGTGAGTCCCTAGAAGAGTCCCAGGGCCTGGCAGGGTGCTCAGTAAATATGTGCTTAATGAAGATAGAAATCTAAGTCTTATGGAAGGCTGACATTTTTATATAAATATTGGCTGATAGTGAACATAAAGCAACTGTTAAAGATTTGGTTTCAAACTGCAGATGGGCCAAATGAAAAGAAAGAGCAACTCTAAAGTAGAGATTTATATTTTCATCCAAAATGAATTAAACACTATCCTTTCCTCTCTGTTGGATCCCAAGCAGATTTCAGGCCTCTCAGGATGTGACCAAAGCTATATTTCAATCTTAGTGCAAGCAATGAGCACCTCAGTCTCTCAACCTCCCAGCAGATGCTCCTTTCAAGAGGCTAGCAGCAAGCAATTGCCTTAAAAAGGGAAACGCTTGTGACTGGTCAGTTTTTATTCTCCGCTGAGGAGTTAGCTTTTGACCCTTTTGTTTAACTTCCATTTTGGAGAGGATGATAGACCAGGTCACTAAAAGGTAGAGAGGGGAAACTCATAACTTTCCATTTACAAAGATTGGTGAGAAAATGATGGCTGATAGAATCTTAAGGATTCTTGGGCTTTCTGGTCTTTCTGTTTCTCTGTTCCTTATGCAATTGGGCTGGTTGCAAGTCAGTTTAACAAATAATTACTAAGTGTCAGCTAGGTATTATGCACTTTACTAGATGCTGTTCTTTCCATCCATTCATTCAACAAATATTTATTGAGTACCTACAATAGTAATGCTATGAGGTGCTAGACAAAGCAAGCATGGTCCCTACCCTTCATGTGGACTATAATCAAAATGGGGGGGGGTGCAACTGTGTTGGAAGCAGAAAAATTTTACTAAATATAATCAAAATAACAGTATTATATATCAAGGCCTTACTGTATGCCATGCACTGAGCCAGGTACTTGTATATGCGTTATCTGTTTTAATCTTCACGACAGCCTAACAAGGAGGCTCTTAATCATCCTTATTTTACAGATGAAGGAAATGCAGATCAGAGAGGTAAAGCAACTTGATCATGTAGCTACTAAGTTGCAGAGCTGGGATTTAAAAACATGTCTGTCTGATTCCAAAGCCTATGTTCTTTCTAGAACACCGTATTGCCTCTAGAGAGGCAGTTAAGAGAACAATCAGAATTTCTTATCCTAGACAAACAAGATCTTTTTTCCCCCCTCATGTTGACTGTCTTAGTTCAGACTGCTGTAACAGAATACCATAGATGGGTGGCTTAAACAACAGAAGTTTATTTCTCACAGTACTGGAGGCTGGGAAGTCCAAGATCAAGGCGCTGGCAGATTCAGCATCTGGTGAGAACCTGCTTCCTGGTTCACAGATGTCTGTCTTGCTGTGTCCTCACATGGTGTAGGTGGGAAGACAGCTCTCTGGGGTCTCTTTTATAAGGGCACTTATCCCATTCATGAGGGCTCCATTCTTATGATCTAATCACCTCCCAAAGGCCCTACCTCCTAATACCATCGCATTGTGGGGTTAGGATTTCAGTATACAAATTTTGGAGAGACACAAACATTCAGTCCATAATGTTGACTTTTGCTCAGGGGCCTCTGTTCATGGTTAGAATTACTATGATTTAAAAATCGTGCACTCACCTATTTTTCCCCAAAGAAACTTTCCCATCAACTTTAAAGGAAATGGATTGTGGAATTTTAATGTGCCTTGTTGAATTACTTCTAATTAGGAATTTCCCTTCTATAATCATTCAATATGGCAATCAAGAAGAAAAAAATATGGATATACAGTGTCTGTGAAATCATGACCCTGCAACAATTCATTGAGTCAGAGGAGAGGTTCATAGGCCACTGTGATGGGCTATTCACTGCTTGAGTTTAAGACTTCAGGTACTATCATCACTGAGACCAAGAATCTTATTCATTTATAGATGGATTGTGCCCCAGACGTAGGACAAGAGAACAAGACAGCATCTCTCCAACCAGGATTTTGTGACTGCAACACTACTCAGCTGATGGTGCTGGGCTCCGGAGTGAATCCTTACCCGAACATTCATCTAGGGCCCTTCCAAACTTAGTTTCTTTGCTCCAACTTTCCCCTAATCTGGAAAGTTCTTTCTCTCTCTGTTTACTTGTAAAAATCTGACATTTCCATTAAAACACAACTAAAATTATACCTTTTCCAACATGGCTTCAACAATTTCAGTCAAAATCTATCCTTCTCTCATTTCCTCATTAACCTATAGCTCTATTTCAGAGCTAGCTTTTTATAAGAATTTGATTCAATAGGTATTTTTTCCTCTGTGAGGTGCTGAGCTCCGAGAAGTCAGGGATTTTTTTTTTTTTTTCGGCTACGGACATGCAGGCTCAGCGGCCATGGCCCACGGGCCCAGCCGCTCCACAACATGTGGGATCCTCCCGGACCGGGGCACGAACCCGTGTCCCCTGATCAGCAGGCAGACTCCCAACCACTGCGCCACCAGGGAAGCCCCAGAAGTCAGGGATTTTATCTTATTCTTCTCTGTATCCCTCCTAGTATCCAATACAGTGTGTACCAAATGCTTTACTAAACAGCAAATGCTTGTTGAATCATATTTGAAGAATAATAAAAAATAAAATCTATTCTTTCTAGACTTCAGTTCCTACCCCCATCACCTACCTGGGCCCTGGTACACGAGAGTCGCTATAATAGAAGAAAAAACGTTGGCTTTGGCATCAGACCAACCTGGATTCAAATACAGCACTGCAACTTCCTAGCTGTGTAAACCTAGGCAAATCATTTCTCTCTCTGAGCTTCAGTTTTCTTTATCTATACAATGGGGATAACAACCCTCATTAAATTACCAAAAGGAATAAATGAGGTAGGTATGTATGTGTGTGAGCCATACACTGCACACACACAAACCTTAGTTTCTCTTCCCATCTCGTCCCTTTTTATGGTAGGGAAAAGGCCCAATATAGGAAAAAGAAACATTAACCCATGCTACCAAGGGTTGTGAATCTACAAGTGGCCAAATGAATTGATATTTACTGGGTCCCTACTATTTTCCTAGCACTGTGCTAAGTTCTATAAGGGAGATAAGAAAAAGCCTCTGCCTCCAGAAAGCTAACAATCTATTGGTAGAGGCAAAATAAAATCATGAGAGACACACATTAAGAATCCCAGCAGGCGAAGTGAGAGAGAGGCATGGACATATCTACACTACAAAACGTAAAATAGACAGCTAGTGGGAAGCACCGCACAGCACAGGGAGATCAGCTGGTGCTTTGTGACCACCAGAGGGGTGGGATGGGGGGGTGGGAGGGAGGCTCAAGAGGGAGGGGATATGGGGATATATGTATATGTATAGCTGATTCACTTTGTTATACAGCAGAAACTAACACACCATTGTAAAGCAATTATACTCCAATAAAGATGTTAAAAAAAAAGATGTGGCACATACATACAATGGAATATTACTCAGCCATAAAAAGCAATGAAACTGAGTTATCTGCAGTGAGGTGGATGGACCCAGAGTCTGTCATACAGAGTGAAGTAAGTCAGAAAGAGAAAAACAAATACCGTATGCTAACACATATGTACGGAATCTAGAAAAAAAATGGTTCTGAATAACCTAGGGGCAGGACAGGAATAAAGACACAGATGTAGAGAATGGACTTGAGGACACGGGGAGGGGGAAGGGTAAGCTGAGACAAAGTGAGAGAGTGGCATGGACATATATACACTACCAAACGTAAAATAGATAGCTAGTGGGAAGTAGCCGCATAGCACAGGGAGATCAGCTCAGTGCTTTGTGACCACCTAGAGGGGTGGGATAGGGAGGGTGGGAGAGAGACACAAGAGGGAGGGGATATGGGGATATATGTATATGTATAGCTGATTCACTTTGTTATACAGCAGAAATTGACAAACCATTGTAAAGCAGTTATACTCCAAATAAGATGTTAAAATTAATTAATTAATTAATTAAAATGTTACCAAAAAAAAAGAATCCCAGCAGGCATATGCTAAGTGCCCCAAAGGAAAACAGACAATGCCAGAGGTATTCAGAGGAGGAAGAGGTCTAAATAGTCTGACAGACTTGGAGAAGGCTTAAATGCCCTTTGAGGAATAGGTTGGAACTTAATGGAAGGAAGAATAGAATGTGGGCATTCCAGTCAGAAGAAATGGCATATGTTCAGACGCGAGGGTGGAGGTATGCTCAGAAGGGTTAGAGAACTAAACCTGGATCCCTCAGAGATCAGGTAAGAGGTGTAGCGAGTGAGTGTTGGATGGTGGAGGGCCTTGAGTGCCAGGTTAGGAATAACATTACTAATCATTGGCAAAGAGCAGACTGAGGGGTCACGTTATTGGAAAACTGATTTCCAATTTGGGAAGCATTCCTGCTGAGGCCATGCCCTACATATGTATATAAAATGACCACCATAAGAAGTAGCCAGGACCGCCGTGCTGCAGAAAGGAGGCTGGGAGGTTTAGTTACCCAGCATCAGACTCCATGGTGAAGAAGTCTCAGCCCTTTGTTTCTAAGAGTGGTGACAGGCATCCCTTCCCCCACTGCAGCTGCCCTCAGAGCATGCTGGGGGCTTACTCCCCCAGAAGTACAGCAAAGCTGCCCCAGAGGATCCAATGGGAGCAGGCATCAGCAAGGCTCTCCTCTCCCCCCCATTCCAGCCGCAGGCTGCACACCCCACGCTGCACCCACAGAACTGACGTTTACCGGGGGAGCCCCAGAACGGCTTGCTGGCCACGACGCTAGGGCCAGGCTGCCTGCTCCCCTCATTTGCCTGGGGTGGGGGCGGGAGTCATGCTGATTGGCTTCCAGCTGGCTTTGCTGAGCTCTTACAATAATAAAGATGGGACCCTTTGCCAGTGAGGTCGTGAATTGAAGAGCAGAAGTGGGGACAAGCTTTGCACCGCACTATGGCCCCCCCCCGTACCACCTGCTGGGCAGGAAAGTTTTCTTCAGCAGGCAAGAGAAATGGTGAATGGGGAAAGGCCAGGTGGTGCGGTGGTTTGCTCTGGGAAGCTGGAGGGAATGAGCGCAGCATTGTGAGCCCCTGGCTCTGTGTGGGCAAGCAACAAAGTAGCGGGGACCCCTTATCAGGTGAACTCAAGTGCCCATCAGCTCACTCCATCAACTGCTGCCCCTCCTCCCCCAGGCGACTCCAGGCTGTTTATTTTCTTAGAAAAGGGGAATCTGCGTGTCAGCTCATTTGCATTCTTTGGTCCCAAACAAAACAATATTAAAGGGCCTTGAAGAGCTGGCTAACTGGGAAGGCTGTTTGCCTTGGGGGAAAAAAAACTCCTTACACTTGAAAAGGAATCAACGTAGGACTCTATTTTCATGCCAAGTACAATGCTTGCATTAGGAAAAAAAAATTCCCATTCACTCTGATCAGCAAGACCGAAAGTGATAGTTAAGAACTTAGCATCTTTTTCAACAGCCTTCAGATATTTTGTGTTTTCTTAATTCTTACCAACTTGTTTTGAGACTGTAAATGTAGCTGGAGAATGAAAGCAAGTAAAGGAGGGAGCGACAGCTTCAACAGTGGCCTGGTAGCCCTCAAGAAGCATGGACGCAGTTGCTTTTCTTACGTGGGAAACAGATGGTGTTTTATGCTTAACACAATCAGCACCGCCTCTCTATCTGTGCCCCTAACTTTCCCCACCTGTGTGAAACCTAATCAGCGCCTAATGAACATACTTGGAGTTGTCTGGATGGAATTAGTCCCAGTAGGAGCCGGACTTCAGGTACCAGGAACTCTCTTAAAGCTGTGTAGCTGCAAAAGACAAGAAATCTTTACATCAGAGCTAATTAAATAAAGGTCTGCCTCTGCTAAATACGTTTTGTTTTTCCCCCCTCTAGAAAGTAGACAAGACTCAGTGTATTACATTGTTAAGCTAATGTTGACCCCTCTCCTCACTGCAACTATGAGCAAACGTTTGTATTTTGAATTTCCTCTAAATACATGAGACATCAAATGCCTTTTCAGTCATCCCCACTCTTGGTGTGGGCTGCTTTCCCTGGATCATATTCTCCTTTGTGCAAATGCATGCACACCAACAATGGAAAAGTTCAGGCAAAACTTGCCGAAGGGCTGCCCACCAGCCCATTCCCTTTGACAAATCTATGATTCTGTCCCAAGGGAATAAAGAGAGGAATTAGCCAAAGTGCTTGCTTAAAACACACACACACACACACTATGGTGTTGGCAAATCGTTATTGACATATTTGGAATTTTATTAATAACTGCAATAACCTAGAGGCTTCTGGGTAATGTGCAGATCGCTAGGAAGTAATCCACCATTTTCTGGTCAAAAGTTGTTTCTTTTCTTTTTTTTTTTTTTTTTTTTTTGCGGTACGCGGTCCTCTCACTGTTGTGGCCTCTCCCGCCGCGGAGCACAGGCTCCGGACGCGCAGGCCCAGCGGCCATGGCTCACGGGCCCAGCCGCTCCACGGCATGTGGGATCTTCCCGGACCGGGGCACGAACCCATGTCCCCTGCATCGGCAGGCGGACTCTCAACCACTGCGCCAACAGGGAAGCCCAAAAGTTGTTTCTTTTGATGACATAACAAGGTCAATAGGTCATGGTAGCTCCATTATCTCACCTTGAGTTGAACCCTTTTGATGACCTACCAAAGTATAAATCATTGTGGATTAGCAAGAATGCCCCTCCTCTCACCCCACCCCATCTCTTTAGAGTTTCTAAGGGATAGGGACCCATAGACTCTGTTCTTACTGTGCCTTCATCTCCCTACAGATTTCAATGAAGGGTCATGCTAGTGTTCCTCGCCTATCACCCTTGGGATCAGAAGGAGCCTAAGTTCTGTCCCAGGCTCACTTCCTTGTCATAGCCTAGAGTTTTATCAATCTCTAAATAGGAGGTCAGGAAACTACAGCCCTTGGACCAAATCCTGCCCACTGCCTGTTATTGTAAATAAAGTTTTACTGCAACACAACTTTGCCTATTTGTTTATGTATAGGCTATGGCTGTCCCAGTACAATTAAGTATTCATGACAGAGATAATATGGCCCACAAAACTTAAAATACTTATCTAGCCCTTTACAGGAAAAGTTTTCTGACTTCTGTTCTAAGGCTTTGTATTATAGAGTGCTAGTTGGGCTATGCTAGTCTTTCTTTGGAGCTAGTTGTATTCATATTTTGAAGATTTGGTGGTTACTGTCTTTATCTAAACTTGCCTCAGCACCTATTTACCCTCAATTCAAAATAGGAAACTTCACGATGAAACAGTGGCTATTTCCAATCTTCCTTAACCAGATCCAGAGGGGAATGAAGCTTATGCTCTGTGCCTTTGCCCATCTGCCCTTGTCTTGTTGGAAAAGGTGAGATAGGAGGATCTGAAATCTTCCCTTTCAGATCTAAGTGGCACATAAGAAACCACAAATCACTTCTTTGTAACAGAAAGCGCAGGTGATGAAGATGCTTCAGAGGACAAGAAATACAAGGGTAGGAGTCCCCTGAGAGAACCTGACTCAAAACACAACACTTTGTACTGACCCTGAAACAGCTCCAGAAACTTCAATATTCCTTTTGGTCACAGCTTTAGCTAAATGGTCTTCGAGAGCTTTCCCTAAAAATTGTTCTCCATTTTTGCTTGTGTTTGTTCCTCAACTTGGAAAGAAAGTGACACAACTATACTGCATTTCTAAACATGATCAAACTCTGAGGAAGAACCTGCAATAACTGAAAGTCATTGGGATATAGATTTAAATACATTTCAGCAACAGAGCAAGCTATATTTCCAAGCCAGGAAGAATCTGTACCCTCCATGGAAGTCTTTGGCTACTTGGTAACTTTATTTTTCTAAAACACTATTAGAAACTTCTATTCAATATGGAAATAATTTTTTAAATCAGAGGGATAATCACTATAACAGAACTAACTTTTTATGCAATATTAAAAGCAATAACTGTAAAAATATTTAAGAACTTACTATGTGCCAGCCACTATTCCAATTGCTTTACATGCATCACCTCATGTAATCCTCACAACTCTCTGAGGTTTCTATATTTTTAACTTTGTTTTTGAATTTAATTTTTATTAATTTGTTTTTATTCCTATATTACAGCTGAAAAAACTGAAGTCAGAGGGAGGTCAGGTAACTTGTCCAATGTCACAACAGCTAGTAAGCAGCTGAGCTGGAATGAAAATATCACTTACCCTGACTCTCCCACCAAATCAGGAGCCCATGTACCTTGAGTTCTCCTTCTGGTAATAGGAATGGATTTGCCTGAACCATTCATACTCTCAAACTCGCTTCTCTAGTGTCCAACAGCAAATGTTATACGACGTCTCTCTGGGTTCCTAAATTAGAGAAAAGCTAAGCAATTCTGGTTGAGTTCCAGCTCATGGGCTATTTTATAAACTGCCTTGAACAGGGGCAGAGGAAAAGGCTGCCTGCACACGATGAGCATCTGAGGCGTGCCTACCACTGAAGCAGTCCTTTCTTTAGTATTAGTTCTCTGGCCTAAAGCATTGTTTCTCTGAAACATGTTGGGTAAAACATAATAGTCTTCCAGTTAGTCAGCAAGGCGAGCTGAAGGCAAGGGAGAAAAAGCAGTTAGAAGGTTGTTGCTGTAGTCCAGGAGGGCCACAATGAGGACCTTAATGGTGGCAGAGTTGATGGAGAGGAAGAGCCAGAATCAAGATATTATGAAAGCTGACATGACCTCATAACTATACTGATGAGGATGGGATAACTGCTGTAATATGTAAACTCTGAAATGTATAATCGCTCAGACCTCATAGAAGTTTCTTTCTTGCTCATGTAACAGTACTGGGCACCTGAAGAGTAGGCAAATCAGCCCTTCTCCATGCAGGGTGCCAGGCCCTCAGCAATCCACCATCTCTAATACATGGGTTCCCAGGTTGTCCAGGGGGCCATCTCTATTGCAGCCAGCTAAACACCTACTTCTCTGAAGCAAATACTTTTCTGTGAAGAAAAGTGTTGACTTTAATGAATGGCTATTCATCAGCCATTTTTCCTTCATGCACCACTCTCTAATCTGTTTTCTCCTAATACTCTGGGCATATCTCTTTCATAGCAGTTATCACACTACACTGAAACTGTAAATTCACATGTTGCCCCACTAGAGGGTGGGTTCTTTGAAGATGAACACCATGTCTTATATTCATATCTACACATTTAGTGCCTAGCACTCTGCTGAGAACACAGTAAATGCTCAGCAAAAGTCAGTTTAAAAAATGAATGAATGAATGAATGTATGAAGTCATATTTCTTAATACCCATGGCTTCATCATCTTCTCAATATAAAGATATCAGCCTTCCCTAAGATCTAAATTTATGTTATATAAACTAGCCCACAGAACAACAGGGTACAAGTTAATCTAAAATAAACTGAAAATGGGGGTAATATTCTACCCATTGCCTTTCCCATCTTCCTGACTACTCAGATTCAAAACTGAAACGTTTTGACCAATAGAAATACTGATGCTGTCCAGCAAGCAATCCTGTGGAGGGTGTAAAGCCAGATCTCCCCTGGATTTGGTTACTGTACCAGGAATAAATGAATAGTTTAAAACATGTCTGCCTTGTAACTTGGCTGGCCTTTATATTATAACAATGAAAACTCACAAATGTGTCTAGGGAGTCATTTATGCACTGGAGTACCATATAAGAAACCCGATTGCATATAATAAAGTATATAATGCACATAAACATTTAATGAAGAGTAAAAGCATTGCCAGACCTCTCCAGGAGCAGCCCTTGACTCACTCATACCCTCCCCTGAGATCGCCTACAGAAGGAAAGGGTTAACCAGATGTTCCACTCCTGCAGAAATGGGAAGACGTAGGCCAGCTGCAGATGGTACAAAAGTAGGAGATGAGAGAGCAAGGCATGGGGCTGAACTGCAGTGAATGGGGTGGGCTCATCCACTGGTAGTCAGCAATAATGGCCTCAGGGGTCCAGACTGACTTCCCCCAGTAAGAAATCCAGGTCTGCAACTGCAGACTTCAAGGTGGCTGTGTAGTGCTGTGCCTAACTGTTTGGGCTGTTGAGTCAAGTAGAACAGCATTTGAATCCTGGGCCCTACCACTTACTAGCTGTACGACCTTGGGCAAGTCACTTAACTTCTCTGAATCTCAGTCTGTAAAATGGAAACAGTAATACTCCCTATCTCCCAAGGTGGTTATGAGAATTCAATGTGATAATGCAAATGAAAGTGCCTGGGCTCTACTAAGCTCAAGAAATGATAGCTGTTGTCATTTTTATTATTAGAATCCAAGGTCATGAATATTTACCCTTATGTTTTCATCTAAGGATTTTATTATAATTTTAGCTCTTATGTTTAAGCCTTTGATCCATTTTGAGTTCATTTTTGTACATGGTATAAAGTCAGAGTCCAACTTCCTCCTTTTGCATGTGGATATCCAGTTGTCCCAA
Source organism: Leucopleurus acutus (assembly GCF_964270905.1). Classification (NCBI taxonomy): domain Eukaryota; kingdom Metazoa; phylum Chordata; class Mammalia; order Artiodactyla; family Delphinidae; genus Leucopleurus; species Leucopleurus acutus. Next base: position 118,269,059 of record NC_139148.1, on the reverse strand, counting down.
CACTATCCTTTCCCCATTGAATGCTCTTGACAACCTTGTTGAAAATCAGACAACTGTAGATGTATGGGCTTATGTCTGGGGTCTCAATTCTATTCCATTGATCTATATGTCTATCCTTCTGGGTGGCCTCTTAAAATTCCAACTTTCAGCTCTGGGATTCTGAGCTCCACCTCCTGCTGCACACTTTGCCTCTCCCTCCAGATAACCTCTTGGAAAGTCTTTTTTAAAGATGTCTCCAAGCTGATTTTCCCATACGCCCATAGCACAAAAGCAAATCATCCATAACAGCAAAACAATGCATCTCCTTTCCCCCCGTTTCTTTTACTTTTGCTCCCTCCCGCATCCCCTTCTCTTCTTCCTCAGGTCTACAGACAGAGACTTTAATCGATTTCTCAGAGAAGAATCAGAAACCAGTGTTCTGTGTCTCCTAATCTTCAAGAGACACATAGCAAGCTCTCAGAATGATCCCTTCTAAGTCCCTCTCATTTGACATAAGGTGTGGGAAAGGTACCCATTTCCCCACCCTAATTGAGGCACAGTGGAGATGTGACAGAGCATGCCACTGCAATCTAGTAATTCTCTACAAAGGAATTCTCCCTCTGCCTGTTTCTTTAACTTCAACCCTTTAATACCTTCAAGATTGCTGATGGGATATGGATTACAAAAACAGTTTCTAGAAATCTCCATTGCAAGTCCTATATAAAAGGGTCCCACTTTAGAATTGGAGATGTTGTTCTCAACCTTTTGGGGCCTCAGCTAAAACTGAGATATGAAGAGTCCTGTGATCATTGACTTTTTTACATTAGACTTTTATGCAAGCTACACTACTAGCCAACAACTACATTTTTAGCTGGGTCACCATCTTTATACAGCCATCAGTGTTTATGCAATCGTTTGAATATTTTATTGCATTTTGTTCTCTTATTTTATACAAAAGGCTGTAAATGGAAATGAGAGTCTCATAAACACAACCCAGTTGAGACAAAGATCATTAGACATACCCAAAGTGCCAGGTTTTTAACTTAATTCTGACATGTATTGGGTTTAAATTGGCCAACAGCAGGTACAATTATGAATTTAAAATTCAATGTAAAAATATGTGGACAATTCTAGCCATATTAGCCATTGCAGTGTGTGTCTAAAATGAGAAGTATAATTACCAAATAAATAATATTCTAGCTTTCTGAGAATAGTACCAACTTAAATCATGCACACCAACTGTTTGACCTTTGTACATTGGACTTGAACCCAAATTTTCAAGCAGACATTATATAAGAAAACTGGGGGCTGGAAATAGAGGCTACTAGGGGGTAAGTGGAGACCAAGAGTTAGAAGCATGTTTATAACACACTCTTGTCTCAAGCCCCTAAAAATCTAAGTATATTCTTGATTTCCTCTTAATTACCATATTTCAAAATGGATAAATTAATGAAGAAATAAGAGATGTAGAGACTTTCTCACTAAATATAACACGACAGCAGATATACTCTATCTTTCATCAAGAAATTCACATGTATATAATGCTGAGAATACAAGATATTTCAGAAGTTATAGACCGCAGAAGTCTCACAATTAGACTAAAATCATCTATTTGCCTTCTTTCTTAGGGAAGACCAACTACCAAAGTTACCCAAAATGAGAGGATGGTGAGTAACTGCTAAGCACTGTATTGGTCATCTTCCATCAAATTTTGCATATGCACATGTACATATACACACACAGACAATGTGGAAAAGCCCATCATTAAAAATAGAACCACTAAGGGGATACTGTTCATTTTCATATACTCGAAACCACCCTCTCATATTTTCTCTGGCATCCCACCTATAATTTACTTTGTAAAGAAACCTTTTTGAGCAGAGGGCCTAATAGAATAAGAAGGGATCTGGCTATCACCTCAACCAGAGATTCTGAACTTTGTGTGTGTTGGTGGGGGAAGGGAGTACTGTATACGTATACATTTCTCTGCAGCAGCCATAATATTCGTCAGGTTCTCAGTGACGTCCATGAGTCAGAAAGGGTAATATTTGAGCCGGAGGATGGTGATGTGCCCAGACACATAGTGGCTGAAATGAAACGAAAACTCATTTTGCCTAACTTCTGTCCACCATACCATGGAACCTAGCCCCAAATCCATAAGCTTCCACTATGCCTACTGGCATGAAACATACCAAAAGAGTGTTCAACTCTTTACTGATGAGGATGAGGGGCGTAACATTAAAATATAACTCCAACAGGAGGAATTCATTGGTGCATGACTTTCTTCCACCAAGGCAATTTCTTTTCCAAGACTGGCAAAGGTCTCCCTTGTCCATTATTATAAACAGATCCTTTAGTGAGAGATATAAAACATTCTTGAATGCTGACACTGAAATGTGCAATTATGTATCAGATCTTTTCAAACAGGAATAGAGTCATAGGTCCCCATCCTCTTTCAAATCTCCTCCTACGCCAATTTAAATCCCGGCTAGATAATTACTTCTCAACTTTGCATGATCTCTGCCTATTCAATATTGACTCCTTGGCAAGAACTCCCATCAAAGATCTTTATTTCTGAGCCTGCAGGTTGTTGGAGTACAATCACGCTACTTGGGCTCAGAGTTGTAAATGTTACAATCCAAACACTTCTCAAGAGGCCAACATGTACATCTGAGGCGAACATAACTTTTGGTCTTTGTCGGTCAGAGTGATTTAGGCCAAGTGAGCTAAATATGATAGGCTACATATCTATTCCAAAGGCTCTGCAATCTAATCTCCTTAACTGCTAACACTTACTTTAAAAGGTACAGTTTGGGCATATCCAAAAGCACAGCTCAATTTGATGATTCTGTGCTACAAGGCCGAACAAAACTCTTCAGAAAGAGATTTTGCAAATTATTTTGGATTTCCATAATGTAATGAGTGTCTTGTACAACATTTATTTCTGTGGGCTTAGCTTTGTATTTTTAACTCTCTTTGTTTCCTGACATACTATAATTACATGCTCAAACTATAGTCTAAATTTATCTTATTGTAGTTTTCTGGTAAAATACTAAGTACTACATATAACATTTATATTTATAAAATGATAGAAGTAGAAAGCGGTTTGTTTAGACCTTTAAATTGGGGTGTGAGGAAGAGAAGGGAAAGAATAAGCGAATTTCAGGAGAATTCTGTGTCAAAGGGTATGTGTTAAATGCTCTCATGGATGTCAGTGCATGAGATGATAGGATAATTATTCATTATCATCTCTTTTGTGTTGATATCGTGGAGTCAGGAGCCCTTGCTTGGTTCTCTCCCTAGTCTTGCCACTAACTGCCTGACCGCTGAAGTTTGAATGCCTCATTTGTGAAATAAGGTAGCTGGACTAGATGATCTTGAAGGTAATTTCTAGCTGTAAAATGCTACAGTACTCTGCAAAATAAGGAGCTGGAAATGTTTTCACACACACAAAAAAGTATATGCTTTGGTTACACCAGCCTTCTAGAACCACTATCTGTAAAAATATCTGCATATTTTGAAAGAAGAAAAAAAGTATTTTGGGGAATTGCAAATCTCAGAAGATAAATACATACATAGCACGTTTTTTATGTTTGCTGATCTATTTAATAAACAAGATATTTTTGGGAAAAAAAAGAGTAATGAAGAACTTGCCCTGCCAGATACTTAAATGTTCCTTAAAGCAACAAAAATTAAAACAGCATGATACCAGCAGAGGACTAGACTGGTAGATCAATGGATCAGGAAAGAAAGGAAGGATAGAAACAGCCTCTAAAGTACATACCAATTGTAGTATATGATAAGGATGATATTTCAAATCCGTGGGGAAAGAAAGATACTGTGACAATCGTTACCTATTTGGGGGTAAATTGAGCCAACATGAATTCCAGATGATGTAAAAAGTTAAAGGCAAAAAACTGAAGCTATAAAAACTAAAGGAAAGCATAATCTTGGAGTAAAGAAATCATTCTAAGTGTAACACCAAAGACAAAACTATAAAGATGCAAAGATTTAACCATATAATAATAAAATATTCTGCATGTCAAAAAAAGTCATAAACAAAATTAAGACACAAACAACAAAGTCAGAGACTTATACCATATATGAAAAAAGATTAAATATCTCTAATATATAGAAAATGCTTAAAATCAATAATAGAGGACGAACACTCCAATGGAAAAATAAATAAATGATATGGACAATTCACAAAAAAAAGAAATACAAATTATCAGTAAACATGAGGAAAATATCTTCTGTCTTATTACTAATCAGAGAAATGCAAATTAAAATAATGTCACAAACAACATTAAAAGGCAAACAATAAACTCAGAGAAAGCTTTTGCTTAAAAATAAGCCAAAATTTTTAAATAAAAGTACCCAGAGTTGACATAGGTCATTAATTTCACAAATATTTATTAAGCAACTGTTACCTATCAGGCACTGCATCAAGTAATAAAGATAAAATGGTGAATTAGACATGATCCTTGTCCCATGAATCATTTGCATAGAGATGGATAAGGACAAGTGATAAGAGAGTTTCAGACAAAAGGCACTGCCATGCACTACTGGTGAGAGAGTAACGTAGTATGCCTTTCCGTCGAGCAATCTGGCAATGTGCATTCCAGATCTTAAAAACAGATACACTCCTCAACCCCACCATTCTACTCCCAAGACTATCTTCAGGAAATGATCAGAAATATACAAAATTAACAATAATAGCAAATATTTTTTGAGTGCTTCCTAAGTATCAGGCCCTGTTCTGAGAACTTTACATGCATAGCTCATTTAATTCTCACAACTTTCTGAGACTGGTACTATTTCATCCAAATCTTTGAGTTGATATATGTATTTCTCCCAACATTGGTTAACCTCCTATCAGGCTTCTAAATCTCCCCAGTCAGGCTACCATCTTTGGTCAACTGGGGTGAAATCCAAGTTTGCCACAGCCCTCCCCACTCACAGAGCTGGGGTTTTGCTGTAACCAGGTCTCTGCTCTCTCCAGGTGCACGCTCCACCTCGGTAAACCAGGCACCTGAAGGCCAGTTGCCTTCAGTGTGTGAGGCTCCTGACTTCCGGCAGTCTGGCTTCTTTATAGCTTTGGCCACAGAGCTGTGCTAATTTGCATCCTCGAATGCTTCACTTCCTAGCCCTTCTGATGATGGCCAAGACCCAAAGCAGAACTTTCTCAATACCACCAGAGTGCAGTTAGATCAGTGTCCCATACGACTCAAAGGGAGCTGGAAACCTCATCAGAGAGGTAGCTTGTGAGATTTCTAACCTCATTTCCAATCATCATTTCCTGGGTTCATAAACACTTCATATACCCTCCATGGACAACGTTCCAAGAGAAACTGTGGATAAGAATCTGCTTGAAGCAGTATATTTCATCTATGGACATTTTTTGAAGGCTCACCTGTGGAGAGCTGAAATATGACTGGGAAGTTGGCCAGCTATAACATGATATAAACACCCAAAGAACTAAAGAAAGCCTTTTACTAAATGATCTGTGTTTCCATTAGGTTACAACCCAGTAGGATATGTTCCAACACAGAACAATCTCATAGGACAGTTACAAAAGTACAGAGGTTAAGAGGTCCAGCTCTGGGGTCAAATAGAGCCAGGTTCAAAGTGCAGCTTTAGAATAACTTGTTGTATGATTGGAACCTCAGTTTTCTCATCCAAAAAATAGGATTGAAAATAGTGCCCACCTCATTAGTGTTGCAAGACCTAAATGAAACAATACATGTAAACACATAGCACAGAACCTGGCACAGAAGTATCCCAAAATGTTAATTATGATGATGATGACTATTATCTGTGGCAGAAACTACTTCACCAAGTGCATGTTCTCTTTTTCCTGGCACCCAGCTAGACTACACTTCCCAATGTCCATCGCAGTTAATAGTAGTCATGTCTGGCTAATAAAATGTAAACAAAAGTTATGTGCAACACTTCCAGGCCTGGCCCCTTACCTGCAAAATCCTCTATGCTCTTTCCCTCCCACTTGCTGGATGTTGACACCCAGAGCAACCTTGGATACACCAAGTTGAAAGCGTCGGAACATCTACAAGGCTCGGTCCCTAAATGCATACACAGAGCAGAGCTTAGTCATGACTACCACTGACTAGGAACACCAGTATTGAACCACTGCATAACCAATAAATAAACTGTGTTAAGGCACTGAACTTTGGGGGTTTATTGGTTACCGCAGCTAGCATTATCCTAACTAATATACTGTCCAGGTCACAGGAGAGCAGATCTGAAAAGACCCTTAAAGATCTCCTCCATTATGCAGCAGACATTGGGGCTCAGAGTCACTGCCCAAGGTACCTCAATGGATCTTTTGCTTCAGGACTCCTTCAAGTAGGCCCTGACCTTTTACATATGATGCTAATTAAAAACTATAGGATCAAAGTATTCTCTGTTTGCCTAGTTAAAAGCAGATCTATTCCTAGGGAAATTTTAGCACAGATAGTTCTACTGGGCAGCACAGCAGAATGGAATGAAAACAAGAGAGCCCTTTCTGTGGTTATAGCAAAGTAACAAAAGATGTTCTGTGTCTTCCTCAGAGGGACACACGAGGTTTGCACGATATTACACTTGTGATGGGCTTTTAAAAATAATTACGTCATATATGGTATTATTATTCACCAAGGTTTATTGGCTTTTCCTACTAATGATCCAGGAAAATTAATCACAAGCAATTATTAGGCACCTATTTTGTGTTACTTAGCTCTGTTTGTCACTGTGTGACCCTAACCACCCATCCTCCAGAAGTCTATAGACTAGCTATCTCAGTTAGTTCAGGCTGCTATAACAAAGTACCATAGACTGGGTGGGTTAAAACAACAGATATTTATTTCTCATAGTTCTGGAGGCTGGAAGTTCAAGACCAGGGTGCCAGCATGGTCTGGTTCTGGTGAGAGCTCTCTTCCAGTGTGCAGAGGGCAGTCTTCTCACTGTGTCCTCACATGGCAGCAGTGGAGGATTTATCTGGGGCCTGACCGTAAGGACACTAATTCCATTCATAAGGGTTCCAAACATCATGACCTAATCACCTCCCAAAGGCCACACCTCTAAATATCATCACACTGGGGATATGTTTTCAACGTTTGAATTTTAGGGGGTACAAATATTCAGTCCACTGCACTAGCTGAAACCATACAAAAGATTTTAGAAGTGCATAGTTACATGGTACAGTCAGCCCTCTGTATCAACAGGTTCCACAGCTGCAGATTCAACCAATCATAGATCGAAAATACTTTTTTAAATTCCAGAAAGATCCAAAAATGCAAAACTTGAACTTGCCACACCCCAGCAACTATTTATATAGCACTTACATTGTGTTTATAACTATTTATATAGTATTTACATTATATAGGTATTATAAATAATCTATAGATGATTTAAAGTATATGGGAGGATGCGTGTAGGTTATATGCAAATATGCTATTTTAAATAAGGGATTTAAGCATCCATGGATTTTGGTGTCAATGGAGGTCCTGGAATCAATCCCTCACAGATACCGAGGAAGGACTGTACTGACAATGCAGACTCTATAGGCATGCAGAGAAGGGAAAGATTGATAGAGGATAGAACAACAGGAGACCTCATAGAGAATGGAACTTAGGTTAGGCCTCAAAAGACTCTCAAAAGCTGGCTAAGCAGAGAGACCATACACATAGGCACACATGGGTAATTCAAGCAAAAGGGGGGTGATACCTGGACTACCAAGATAATTATGTCAGTGGACACCTTGCTTCTACTACTCACCCCTTCTTGCATTTATCCAGCAATAATAATAATACCTGAATAATGAGAATTATTTTGTGCCAAGAACTATGGCAAGCACTTTTTATCTATTATCTAATATCATCTTCACTGTAACCCTATGAGTGAGGTACTAGTGTCCCCATTCTACAGATGAGAAAACCGAGGTTCAAAGAGGCTTAATTAATTGGCAGAAGTCGCACAGTTAGGAAGTAGTAGAGGCAGAATTCAAATTTGGTTCTGTACTCTTAACTGCCAACCTATACCACAACAACTCATTTGGGAAGATGGTTATAACATTTCTAAGGACAGGAAGTCAAGATAAGACCCAAATGTAGAGAGAAAGTTCTCTTCTTCCCCTGATTGCACACAGTATGGCAAAAGTACTGAACAAGTCAGAAGATTTGCATTTAAATCCTGATCCACCATCAACTAGCTATGACTTTAGGTGATATTTACATTAATTCTCTGAGCCTCAATTTACTCAACCGGGAAATAGAGGAAAATAATACCTACCTCATAGGGCTGCTGTGACGATTATATCAGATGCTATACATTTAAATAAGTTTGATAAGTTTGCCTGCTGCAAAATAGTATGTAAGTAATAATAAAAGGTAATAGTTACAGGGTTCTTACTACATGCATGCCCTTCATTTAATCCTTGCAATAACCCTATGAGGTGAATTGTAGACTTTTGTCCGGTAGCTTTTGTTTGTTTCATTTTGTTTTGATTTGCTTTGTACCTGTCTAAAACATTTTGGTTGTTCTGAACCTTTTTCCCTTTTGTTTTTGAAAAACCACCATTGAGTGAATCTTGATGAAAGGCAGAATCCCACTGCCGGATCCAGATACTGCCTGTTTCCTGGGCTAGGGCATGAGCAGTTGCCCTGAACTGGGCTACTTTGATAATCCCATCAAGGTGTTGGCAACAGTAGAGACATCAAGTAATCAGTGGTGGTGCCAAACGTGGCTTCCAGAGTCTAGGACCTATGGAAGCAGTACCTAACCTGGTCCTGCCATTTTCCTTGGTTTCTGCCATCTTCTGAACCTGATTTGCCAGCCTTCCTAATACCTTTCCAAGAAATCTTCTGTTTTACTTATGTCAACTGGAGTTGGTTGCTGTTGCTTGCAGCCAAGAAACTTGGGTGACAAAAGTGGGTACTGTTATTGCCCACATTTTATAAGTGAGAAAACTGAGGTGCAGCTAGGTAATGATGGAGCTGGGATTTGATGACAATATGACACCAGGTATTACACTAAAAAAAGTGAGAACGTAGAGACCATCCCCCTAGGATACTACTGCAACTAGATAGGTAGAGCCAACACACCCACACAGACATGTGTATAGTGTGCGTGTGAGTGTGCACATGCATGCAGATGCATGTATACATGCATAGAATCTGAATTGCAATCCAGCCTTCTTGGTTTCAAATTCTGGCTCGTCCACTTACTAGCTATGTGGCCTAAGGCAAGTTACTTAACTTCTCTTTACCACAATTTCTTCATTTATAAGGTAAGAATGACAAAACAAAAAGACAACCCTCAGAATGGGAGAAAATATTTGTAAACAAAGCAACCAACAAGGGATTAATCTCCAAAATACACAAACAGATCCTGCAGCTCAGTATCAAAAAGAAAAACAACCCAATCAAAAATTGGGCGGAAGATCTAAATAGACATTTTTCCAAAGAAGACATACAGATGGCCAAAGGCATATGAAAAGATGCTCAACATCACTAATTATTAGAGAAATGCAAATCAAAATTACAATAAGGTACCACCTCACACTGCTCAGAATGGCCATCATCAAAAAATCTACAAACAATAAATGCTGGAGAGGGTGTGGAGAAAAGGGAACCCTCCTACACTGTTGGTAGGAATGTAAATTGGTACAGTCACTATGGAGAACAGTATGGAGGTTCCTTAAAAAACTAAAAATAGAACTACCATATGACCCAGCAATCCCACTCCTAGGCATACACCTGGAGAAAACCATAGTTCGAAAAGATACATGCACCCCAATGTTCATTGCAGCACTATTTACAATAGCCAGGACATGGAAGCAACCTAAGTGTCCATTGACAGATGAATGGATAAAGAATATGTGGCACATATATACAATGGAATATTACTCAGCCATTAAAAAAGAACAAAATAATGCCATTTGCAGCAAAATGGATGGACCTAGTGATTGTCATACTGAGTGAAGTAAGTCATACACAGAAAGACAAATATCATATATCACTTATATGTGGAATCTAAAAAATGGGTACAAATGAACTTAGTTACAAACAGAAGTAGAGTCACAGATGCAGAAAACAAACTTACGGTTACCAGAGGATAAGAGGGGGGAGGGATAAATTGGGAGATTGGGATTGACATATACACACTACTACAGATAAAATAGACAACTAATAAGAGCCTACTGTAAAGAACAGGAAACTCTACTCAATATTCTGTTATGGCCTATATGGGAAAAGAATCTCAAAAAAGAGTGGATATATGTATATTTATAACTGATTCACTTTGCTGTACACCTGAAACGAATACAACATTGTAAATCAAATATACCCCAATAAAAATTTTTAAGGGCTTCCCTGGTGGCGCAGTGGTTGAGAGTCCACCTGCCGATGCAGGGGACACAGGTTCGTGCCCCAGTCCGGGAAGATCCCACATGCCGCGGAGCAGCTGGGCCCGTGAGCCATGGCCGCTGAGCCTGCGCGTCCGGAGCCTGTGCTCCGCAACGGGAGAGGCCCACGTATCGCAAAAAAAAAAAAAAAAATTAAAGAATGATAAGACCACCTTCCTCACAGGGTTGCTCGTAAGATTAAATGAGTTAATATTTTTAAGGCACTTAGTGTCTGGGACAATGTCTGTGTTTGTTATTATTATATGATTCAAGTTTGGGGATTGCAGATCCTACCTTTAAACCCCTATCCAAAACAAATAATCAATATTTTCCAAAGAAATTATCAAAATCCACTCAGATAAGGACCACAATATTTCAATATGCAAATCCATCAAATAAAATCCTAGAATCCTTGGAATTTCAGAATCGCACGTGGTTCAGACCAGAATGTAATTAGGAAGGTACTATTTTTACCCAGATGATTGCTTTTGTCTTTTGCATGAAAAAGGTGCAGACATTGTTTGCTGGCAAATGTCAAAGAACCTCATATCTCACATCTAGAAAACAGAACAATGAGAATGTTAGCAGAAGAGACCCAGAGTTCTTCCCTTACCCAACTACACCAGCTCACAGAGCCCAGGAGTGAGCACAGTCACAGAATTCAGCCCAGACATACTAGGGGACAATGAGGTACATAGGAAGAGGAGCTACCACTTGGGGGCCACCTTCTATGTGCTAGGCACATTATACATATGGCCTCATTTAATCCTCACAACAACCCTGAGAAATGGATACCATTATTCCCACTTTACAGATGGGAAAACTGAGTGTAAGAGAAGGTAAGTGACAGAGATGTGATTTAAATCTAGGCCTGTCTCACTTCAAAGCACATTCTAAAACTCTAACATGAAAACTTCACAGGAGCAAATGAGCTGGGGAAAGCTGAAGTGCACAACTCCACAGAGAAGAAGAAATCAACAAATGGTAGAATTTAACACAAATATAGCACTGGGCTATTTCAAAGCAGTTTTACATGTATTATCACATATTGGTAGTCTGGTGGGCTGAAGTTCAATGGAAAAACACTCCAGGTATTTAATGTTCCCTGGTATTTAATTAATTCTAGAAGTTTTTAATAGCTGAAAAAATAAATTCTTAAAACCACTATGTTGTGCTTTTCAAAAGGCACCAGTGTAAGCCATGGAATAAACATGACATCTTTCTGGAACACCTATTTTCCTTAAAGATCTGGAAGGAAAAGTTACATAATTTATCTGACAACATAAAATATTTTGAAAAGTCAAAACAAACAAGAACATATTATGGAGTAGTATACAAAAACCTATGATATCTTAAGATGAAAAACAGAATCTTCAAAGAAATTTCAAGCTTGTGGCAGACTGCTCCAGAGCCCCTGGAGAGTTCACACACCTCTGTTGTTAAGGGTACTTGGAGAGGGGGAGCTTAAGAACCTCCGCAGTGTTATTTCCTAAATCAGGTAATTCCACTAGTCTGAAAGTTTCACCAATTCCTATGTACATTTCAGTCTGTCATGATTTCAGCAAAGCAAGTCTTGCAAGTTAGTCTTAGCTCATAAGTCTGGAGAAGAGCAAGTTAGACTTCCAATAAAAATTGAAAAAAAATTATGTATCTAGAGCAACAAGCCACATTTCTTTAAACAAAGACTTCCAAATCTGATATTCCAGACATTGGTAAAAACAGGAGCACAACAGCTGCCACCCACATTCTGGCTAAAATCATAGTTGGGTAAAGGCATGCAGTATTATCCAGAAGGGGTTGCTTGTTGTTAAAACTCATGAAGGATAAACAGAGAGAACTGGTTTAAGTACATGAACTTAGAGAGAAAACCCACACACTTGGATTTTAATTATTTCTCTAATATTGCCAATTTTGTGAAAATAATATTAGAAATTTCTTTTTCTTCCTCAAGTGAACTACTGCTTGGATTAGCCAACCAATAAATATTAAGCAGAGCTTGGATTTTAGCTGAAATACATAATTGTTTTAAACTCACACACTGTGTGTGTAAATCTTTACTTGGGGATTTTGTCACTCTGTTAACTGTTTGGCCATAACTTTTATCAACAGCACTAATTAGTGTGTCTGTTGCTATTCACCATCCCTAAAATGAGTTTCACTCTCACAGCCTAAGACAGCCCCTCACAGCTCCTTGATGTGGTGAGCTTAAAGTCCTTGGTCAACAGAAAGGGATAGCTTTCCCAGAAGTTATACACTTCAGAAATGCTCATTCTGCAGGCAGCCTAATGGTGACTCACGAGAAATCAGCCTTGTTTTCTTTTATTTGGCTGATATTAAGCCCCCAGTGGAGTTGTCCACGGCCCACACTGGGCTCCTTTCTCTGGCAGCCTGGCTCTCAGAATAATGCGACAACCAGAAGCAGCCCTCTTTTGGATCCCCTGCTTACACTATGAGGATTCAGAAGCAAACAACGAGCCAGCCTAGTCTAGTCAGGGACCTTTCTATACTTTGAAATGCTGGGCTTTAGCTGCCCGGCAAATTTCTATACATGAGTTTCAGTTTTCTACTCTAGGTTCTGCTCTATTTGTCCACAAGAATGGTTATATAGCTTTCCTTATAATCCAATGGCTATAATTCTAAATAGAAAAAAAACCAGATTACAAAATTGCTTCTACACTGGAAGTGTAATTATGTAAACATTATGTATGCATATGAACAGGGTCTAGAAGGGGATGAGGAAAAAATGAAAACAATTTGATTTGCAGGGGGTGGCAGGACTGTGAATGAGGATTTGTTTTCCCTTTTCCTTTAGATTTTCATCAACATTCTCAGAGGCTGTGTGTGCAAAAAGAAAATACAGTTAAATCTGTAGTTTTTTGTAGATAAAATGTTGATCATCCTTCCGTTCATTTAGTGTTTGCCTTATGTGAACAATATTCCCTTTTGTACATCATCTGAAAGGAACAGATTTCACCATAATTTAGGGAGTCTTTGCCAAGAATATCAATAAAGACATACTTGCACAGAGCCTTGAGTGGGCTGGTTTTTTCTCCAGGAATGTGTTGAGTTAATTGAAAAGGTTTTGGTTAAAGTTAGCCAGTCGGAGATCACAGCATTGTAGACAACACATACTGTGAGTATGAACTTCGTACAACCTTTCAAATACCTTTGGGAAGGCAGGAAATTGAAATATTGTGCTATATTGGCAACTAAATGGTCATTTATCATCCATGCTAAGTTTGGAGCTGAGAAGAAAGATTTGGAAACTCTCGAAGGGCCTTTATTAACAATTTCAAAGTTAGACCTGTATATGTAGATTTTCACAGCATATTTGGGGAAGACTAAGAGATAACATCTGTGTAGACCATTAACATGGTCTCTCTAATAACAACTTCGGACTGTATTCACACCCACAAAAGCTGCATTAAAATACATTAAGCTTGAGACACCAACTGACAAAAGCAAGGAAATTCACAGTTAAAGGGGAAACGTGCCATATGTTCTTCAATACCTAAGAGCAACGGGGTGCATTTGGAAAGTCATTAAAGCGGCACCCAGTTGTGCCTAGGTATTGGAGAACATATGGAATCTTTTCCTCCGCTAGTGTAATTTTCCCTGCTTTCACTGAATGCATGTATCAATCTTCACTTTTTGGCCATATAGGTTTTTGTTTGCTTAATTACCATAGCATGTAAAATGAATACCTTCTTATTTTCAAAAATCAACACCATCACACAATGGAAACTGGTTCTCAGCCTTTTCTGCCTGATGGTTTCCCCTTATTTGTCCTTCTTTCCCAAGGTGGCTGCACCATCCTCACTGTTTCAGCTGTCCCCTATTCTTTAAGGAGTACTGTTTCCTTTCCCCATCTTGAAGATGCAGTCTCCTATGGTGGTCAGTACTTGCATTGTCCACCAGCATGTCAGTGGGTCAACTGGCTAAAGTCAGAGTTCCAAGGGCAAAAGAATCCATTGCTCTGAACATTTGCTATGAGGGTAAAGTCTCTTTCTTCTTTAAATAAGGATTTTAACCATTTAGTTTTACAAAAGTAGAAGCCAGTGTGATATAAAGAGGTGTTTATTAATATAACCTAGTCTCTGTTGTGCCATTCTTTCATTCATTCATTTATTCAAATATTCAGTTGTTGAGTGCCTGCCATGTGCTAGGCACTGGGATTAAAATGATGACCAAGACCTGGGTCGTGCCCCCAAGTTGCTCACTGTCTATAGAAGTAGACAAAACAGCAAGCAGGCAGTTGTCATCCAGTGTGATGAGTGCTGCTACAGGGGTCAGCAGAGGGGGCTGATAAAGCATGGAGGAGGAGCACCTAACCCATACCAGGGGTTCTAGATCAAGAACCTGGAGTGATTGCCATGACACACAGTCATTGCAGAGCCAAGCTTATAACTGATTCATTCAATACAGGCCACAAACTTTTACTGAGCACCTACTACATTCCAGGCCCTGGACTAGGCACTCGGAATACTGACCGAGGGTCTGCAGTTTTTAAGCAGGGGAGTGGCCAGATCAGCTTGGTTTAATCATTGAAAATGAGGACGAAAGGGGAGAAAGAAATGGAGAGCTAGATCATGCAAACCATGCTTTATACTATAGCAATAGAGGAACCACAAAAGGCTTATAACCTAGAGTATGATGTGATCAAATTAGCATTTGAGAAAAATCACCCTGGCACCATAAAAGAAGAGATATTGGAAGGGGTCAAGAGGGCCCGAGAAACTAGTTTGGAGTCTGATGAAAAATATTGAGGCTCTCAACAAGGGGAATGGCAGCTGCAATGAAGGGGTATTGATAAGGTCAAGTGATAATTAGGAGAAAGTCAGCAGAACTTGGTGATTGATTAGATCTGGGAACTGGAAACACATGATAGATCTGTGGGATTGGAATCCACATAGACTCACTGAATATTAGAGGAGAACTTAGAGATTATCCAGTTAAATGTTCTCATTTTTATCCATAAGGAAACTGAAGACCCAGAATATCTGACTGACTTGTTCATGTCAACCAATCTATTTTGTGGTGGTCCAGGGCCTAAGACGAAGATCTCCAGGCTCCTAGCTTACTTTAGTAGTTTTTCAACAAATTTAATGTAACATCTAGATTAATATAATAAGCATTACTTATACCTTAAAACCCCCAAAGCTGAAAACCGTAAAGTATTTAAATATTCCCCATACTTTACTTGCTTTCTACCTCTACCACATTTGATCTGAATAAACACTCTCTGCTCTCTTCAGCCTCTTTCAGGCTATAAAAAGATATGGATGACAAAATGCGGCAGTATGATGATCTCATGATACTGTAACTATGAACACAAATGCTTTATATAGATACTTATTTTGTAATTAAAATGTGAGCAGGACTGTAGCACAGTAATGAGTCGAGCTATGTCCTTAAAAACCATTTTTTTCTTCCCTGGGTCTCAGTTTCTAACTTTCAAAATAAAAAATAAGATTTATTAACTATAGAGGTAAACAATGTTAGAAGGCAATGAACCCCAAAATGCAGCAAATTCAAAAATATCTGTGGACCAACCATCTCTTCAATAAGTATAAAATTGTTATATTAGTTTCCTCTACTCTCAAGTACTGCTAATTGGGTTCGAGATCATTAATGATAGGACCAACTCAGAAGAAGCTTGAGTGAGAAATTAACAACAAATCTGAGTCTGCATATCTCTGTCCAGTGATAGTTTCAACCCTGCTTCATCAAAGGGACAACTTAAGGCATTGCTTCACATGCGCTTCCAATGTCTTCTCAAACACAGTTGCACTGTCTAACACACCAGCACTTTGAGATAGTACTTACCCTCAGTCACTTTCACAAGAGGGCTACGAATTCCAAGATATTCTGAATCTTCCTCTTCAATTTGAAAAACCTTACTTGGCAAATGAACCGTGTTTTCTCCTTAAATCTCTGTATTGGATGTCTGCTGCCTAATACTGAGAACTACTGGCTCCCTAGCAGGCATTCTAGTGCATCAAAATTATGCTGTAAAAGGTGGTCAGTAATTTAACAGAAAGATGTATTTATATAATGTACATAATATTTATCTGTTTTCTATGGCTCCTTACCCATTGGATCAATGTGGCATGATGACGCAGGGTGGGAGACAGGGCTTCTGGTACAACCTAGATTGAAGGAGTCTTTGCTCAGCTTGGATTTTAAACTAAATTTTTCTAAGTCCATAGGAGGACAATGATCTTGAAAGCTGGGTTCAGTGAAGGGTTTCTAAATCTCTTTTTAAAATCCTATTATATAGCAAGAGTTAAATTTGGGGCTCTGAGCTGATTGTTGGCCACAATATTAAAGAGCAGGAAGGCTATGTCATATAATGGACTAGGGAGAAGATACCTCATCCCTGACAAGGTCAAACAGAAACCCTACATAAATTGAGAGCATATTGAACATACTGGGTGCTGGTCTACTTTTATGGTCATATTCTAATACAGAAAGAGTAATTAAGATGTACTGGAAATATAAAGTGTAGTATCAGCAGCAAGAGAGATGTCTATGTAGATGTTTCTGAGATAAAACTTCCAATTTCCCACAGCCTGTGAGTGGCAGGGGATGGGAGACACTCGAGAGAACTAATGAACTGGAAGAGGTCTGGTGCAGGATGAACATGTTCAGACAACTCAAGACCAAAGTGGCCCTGGACTATCATAGTCGATGATACAAGGAAACGGCAGACATCAGCACTGGATGCTCTGTACCTCAGCAAGACGCAGACTATTCCAGGAAAAACCACAAGTTGCTTCTGTCCTGCTGCTGTTGCCTCCATACATAGGGCTTCCTCTGCATGCAGACATCATTCTGGGGAAAAGGGAGAGAGGAAACCCTTTGATACAACCCTATGAGAGAGAGGTTGAACGTTGCATGGAATGACTATCTAAAAGAGAGTCTTCAATTAGAAGAAACTTAGTTTTTTTCAGTAGCAAGTTTAAGTTTTCCACCATCAACAAAACTGGACACACCAGAGCAAGATGAGATAAGTTTTAGGTAATACTGAATGTTACATATGGAGCCCATTTATTTTTTTCAATTTTAATACTGCTATATTGGCTTATAGAAGAAATTATTCATCTTCCTTCTAAGACAAAACCACCACCACATCCCCAAATGAAGCCAGGATCCTCAAGGTTCTTGCAAAGCATCTTAAGAACGGAGCTGGACTCATAGGGAGAAAAGAGCCTGCATTGCTTTATTTCCAGTTTAGTGATCTTTGCTCCTCTCCCTACTAATATAATTATTCAAAACAGGTTTGAATACAGTTAACATAAAATAAGGAATGATTCGGTTGTCATTAAAACATCCAGGCTTAATTTCAGCCTTGACCAAATCCATTAACTATACTCTTCTTTCATAATAAAAATAGATTAGATAACCAGCTAGGTTAAAAGAGCCAAACCAGTCTGCCTATTGGTTGGTGGTAGCAAGCAATAGAGTTCCTCACTAACTGCTGTGCTGACTGACAGGGGCCTCTGAAACAAAAGAAGAATATGCCAAACAACTCCCTTTTTAAATCTAACTCAGAACCCCAGAAAGGCGTTCATGAGGCCATGGCTGGCTGGTGTCTTCTTTGATGTGATAAAATTTCAGTCATTTTCAGCTACAGTTGTAATTGCTATGTATGGGGAGGGGCTAGGGGCTGACTATCCAGTATTATTTTATTATTCTTTCAATTCAGTAATGATATAATAACTTAGAGACTTAACAGCTCAGATAAAGAATAGTGGCCTATTGAGAAACTTTCGTATTTTGCTTTTGACAGGACGTTCTTTCAAAGATTTCTTCTGGGGTTTAAAAAAAACCCTATTTGGATTATTTGCATAAGAATATATTTTATTGTAATGTGTCTAGCATTTCCATGGCGGAAAATCCAGGAAAATGAACAGCATATTATCATTACAAACAATGATATTTAGAATTAGAACAGGAAGTCCTCGGTCATTTTTCAACCCGCCAACAAAATCAATGCGAGAGAAAAGTGTGTGTGTGTGCATGCATGTGTGCTTATGTACAAGCCTTTGGGCTGATGAGAGCGTCTTACAGAGATATGGATTTATAATTTTCTACCACCAAAGGAAGCACTTTAAATGGCACTAAGTTAGCCAGGGTGCAGTGGTAGGAGGCAAGGGTCATAAACTCTAGTGAGTGTATGCAATGTTTCACTTTTGTGTACATTTTTCAATCTTAAAACAGACTTACTCAGGATTTAAGACTTTATTAAGGTCAAAAGGATTACATTAAGTTCATAGACACGTTTGTTTTATTAATTGAGTCATAAGTTCTGGCCATCTGCAAATATGTTTGAAAACAAGCATCAGATGGTTTCCATTGCCATAATAGATCAGAAAATCTGCCAGTAAGTCTGTTTGCAGCTCTTAAACGTTGCTGAACAAAAATGTGTTTTGAACTGTCGACAATTACCTGAGAAAACAACTGGATTCTGTAAGTCGATTTGTTTATATATACACTCTCTCTCACCCTACTTCCTCCACCCTTATCATGAACTTCCCTTAGTCTCAAGCCATCTACTCCAGGGCATTATAAGTGATCTTGCTTGAAAAAATCTTCTCCCTCATTAAGACGGAATATCAAGAGTGTTAACTAGTTTTTTTTTTTTTTCATGACAATATTGAGAGAGGGGGGAAATAGTGAAGCTGGAATAGGGAGAAAGAATTGGGGTATTGTTAAATTATACACAGAAGAATATATATAAAATATAAAGTATCCTAGATTTTTAAAATATTACCATTACACTGAAATCCCCTGTCAGCACTTCCACAAACCTACACCCTTCCCTCTGCACCCAGAGGGAAGAACTGTTCTTAATTTTGTGTTTGTCTCCCACTTGCTTTTCTTTATAGTGTTTACTATATGTATTTGTATTCCTTAACAATATATTATTGAGTTTTCCATGTTTTGAATTCTATAAAATGGAACAACAATTTAGGTATTCTCCTACAACTTTTTTCCCCTTAATATCATGTTCCTAACATCTGTCTATGATGTGGCATGTTAATACAGTTAGCCAATTCTTTTTTTCCCCAGGTCTATTGAGATATGACATACAACATTGTGTAAATTTAAAGTATACAGTGTGGTTTGACACACGTATATATCGCAAAAGGTTTACCAATAAATAGGGTTAGTTAACAGATCCTTCACCTTACATAATTACCATTTTATTGTTATTGTTATGGTAAGAACATTAAAGCTCTACTCTCTTAGCAACTTTCATGTATACAGTACAGTATTGTTAACTATAGTCACCGTGCTGTACATTACATCCCCGGAAGTTATTCATATTATAACCGAAAGTTTATACACTTTGGCCAACCTTGCCCCATTTCCCCACCCCTCAGACCTTGTGAACCACCATTCTACTCCCTGTTTCTACAAGTTCGATATTTTTAGATTCCACATATAAATGAGATCTTACAATGTTTGTCTTTGTCTGACATTTCACTTATCATAATGCCCTCCAGATCCATCCATGTTGTAACAAATGTCTTGATTTCTTTCTTTTTATGGTTGAATAATATTCCATTATATATTTTCTTTATTTATCCAGCTGTCTACACATACTTAGATTTCTTCCATATCTTGGCTGTTGTGAAAAATGCTGCAATGACCATGAGAGTACAGATATCTCTTCAAGATACTGACTTCATTTCCTTTGGAAACATACTCAGAAGTGGGCTTCCTGGATCATATGGTAGTTCTATTTTTAAATTTTTGAGGAATCTCCATGCTGTCTTGTAACTAGAATTAAATCACTTTCATTAAGTACAGTTTTCTATTGATGTACTTACCAAAATGTATTTATACATTTTCTGAATATCCATAGATATTTAAGTTGTTACTAGTTTTTATTTTCCCAGTACAACAGTGCTATTATAATATTTTCACACACATTTCATAGTATGAATGTGCCCAATTTTAAGACACGACAGAATTGCTCAGGGAAAGAAGTACACATTTTCCACTATACTAGATAATGCCAAACTGCAGTTGCTAAATATCTTCATGAATACTTGTTACTCATTTTGCTAGTCTG
Organism: Leucopleurus acutus; assembly: GCF_964270905.1. Lineage (NCBI taxonomy): Eukaryota > Metazoa > Chordata > Mammalia > Artiodactyla > Delphinidae > Leucopleurus > Leucopleurus acutus. Next base: position 118,248,597 of record NC_139148.1, on the reverse strand, counting down.
TTAGCTGTGAAATAATTACCTCATTGTGGTTTCAATTTATACTTCTCTGATTATTAATGAGGTTGAGAAAATTTTCGTATGTTTACTAGCTATTCACGTTTCTTCTTCTGATATGTAGAATTTCAATTTATTGTTATATATTACCTTTATATCCAGAAACCTTGGTCAAACACTCTTAATAATCCTACTAATTTATCTGTACACTTAATTTTTTTCTATGTAGGCAATCATAAGATCTGTGAATAATATTTTTGTTTCTTCCTTTGCAATACTCAAACCATTTCTTTTCCTTATCTCATTTCACTAGCTATGATCACCAATATAATGTTGAGTAGAAGTTGTGATAGCAGGCACGCTTGTCCTTTTCCCAATTGCAAATGGAATGCTTTCAATGTTTTACCGTAAGTGTGATGTTTGTAATATGCTTTTCTTTTTCATTAAATAGGTTTAAGATATTCTCTTCTCTTCATTGTTTACTAAGAATTTTATCATGCACAGATGTTGAATTTTATCATATAATCTTTCTGCTTCTATTGAAATAATCATATTGCTTCTCATTTAATCTCAAAATGCAGGGAATTCCATGAATTGATTTTCTAAGGTAAAAGCAATCTTCCTTCTGGAAATAAATGAACTTGATTATAAAGCATCTTCTTTTTATGCATTGCTGGATTCAGTTTGCTAAGATTTTACTTAGAATTTTTTAATGTATATTCATCAATTAATCTGGCTTGATATAAATATTATGCTGGCTTCATGAAATGAATTTGTGTTTCCTCTTTTTTAAAATCTGGAATAATCTGTGTAAATTGGAATTATTTGTTCCTTGAATATTTGTTACAGCTCAATATGAATTTGTCCACTTCATCACAATGTTTTCAATCTATTAACTTAATGATTTTCAATAATATCCTTTTATTACTTTGTTATTTTCTGAAGCATTTATAATTATAGTCCCTTTTTTCATTCCTGATGTTGCTTTTTGTGTCTTCCATCTTTTATTCTTGATCATTCTTACGAAAGATTTGCAAATTTTTTTAGCCTTTTCCGAGTACCAACTATTGGCTTTGTTGATTGCCTGTAGTCAAGGTTTGTTTTCTATTTCATTGCTTTCTGCTCTTATCTTCATTCTTTGGTTCATTCCACTTTCTTTGGGTTTAGTCTGTTGTTCTTTTTCTAATTTCTTAAGTTGTATGCTTAGCTCATTAATAGTCTCCTCTGATATAAAAATTTTTAATATTTATTTACTTAGGCTGCATCAGGTCTTAGTTGCAGCACTCAGGATCTTTAGTTGCAGCAATGTGGACTTAGTTGCAGCATGCAGACTTTGCAGTTGAGGCATTTGAACTTTTAGTTGTGGCATGCATTCAGGGTCTAGTTCCCTGACCAGGGATCGAACCAGGGCCCCCTGCATTGGGAGCATGGAGTCTTACCCACTGGACCACCAGGGAAGTCCCTAAAAATTTAAGATTATAAATTTCCTTGTAAGTATTGTTTCAGCTGTATCTCATGAGCTTGTATATGTATTCTATTCATTTTTATTTAGTGCTAAATATTTTATATTTGCTTTTATGCTTTCTTTTTTTGTGTGCGGTACGCGGGCCTCTCACTGCTGTGGCCTCTCCCGTTGCAGAGCACAGGCCCCGGACACGCAGGCCCAGCAACCATGGCTCACGGGCCCAGCCACTCCACGGCACATGGGATCCTCCCAGACCGGGGCACGAACCCGTGTCCCCTGCATCGGCAGGCAGACCCTCAACCACTGTGCCACCAGGGAAGCCCGTATGCTTTCTTTTTTTTTTTTTTTTAATTATTTATTTATTTTAGCTGTGTTGGGTCTTCGTTTCTGTGCGAGGGCTTTCTCTAGTTGTGGCAAGCGGGGGCCTCTCACTATTGCGGCCTCTCCTATTGCGGAGCACAGGCTCCGTCAGACATGCAGGCTCAGTCGTTGTGGCTCACGGGCCCAGCTGCTCCGCAGCATGTGGGATCCTCCCAGACCAGGGCTCGAACCCGTGTCCCCTGCATTAGCAGGCAGACTCTCAACCACTGCGCCACCAGGGAAGCCCTGCTTTCTTTTTTTGATCCATGAATTAATTGTAAAGAATTGTTTTCAAACTTCCAGATACATGTGGTTTTCTAATTACATTTTTGTTCTTAATCTCTAGCTTAAATTCAGTATGGTCAGAGAAGTAAAAAATGGGATTATTTCCTGATTTTAAACCACCCCATATCCTTATGTGCCTTGAATTAAATGGAACATTATTATTTTGATTTCTGCATTTACATGTTTTATTCAGAACAATATATTTTCACTTTCAGAAGAAAGACAATAAGAGATTTTGGAGGAAAAGTTAATATTGTTTTGGAATCTACTAATTCTTTCCAAAAAATTTTAAAAAGGATATACTGAGGATGTATACATTTTTGTGATTAAAAAAAAACCATAACATGAAATTTATCATTATAACCATTTTTAAGTGAACAGTTCAGTAGTGTTAACTGCATTCACATTGTTTTGAAACAGATCCCCTTAACTTTTTCAACCTTGCAGAACTGAAATTCTACACCCATTAAAAAATAACTCCCTTTTCCCCCCTCTCCTCAGCTCCTACTATACTAACAACCATTCTACTTCCTGTTTCTATGAATTTGACTACTTTAGATACCTTATATAAGTGGAATCACAATTTGTCTTGTTGTGACTGGCTTACTTCACTTAATATAATGTCCTCAAGATTCATCCATGTTGTAACATGTGACAGAATTTCCTTCCTTTTTAAGGCTGAATAATATTCCATACTGTACTTTGTTTATCCATTTATCCACCCTTGGACATTTGGATTGCTTCCACATCTTGCCTATTGTAAATAGTGCTGCTATGAATATGAGTGTCCAAATAGCTCATTGAGACTCTGCTTTCAATTCTTTTGGATACATACCAGAAAGTGGGTTTGCTGGATCATGTGGTAGTTCTATTTTTAATTTTTTGAGGAACCTACATATTGTTTTCCATAGAAGTTGAACCATTTTATAATGTATAAAAGATTTGGGGGGGTATGCCTGGGTAAAAAAGTTTATTTTTAATTTTTATTTTATACTGGAGTATAGTTGATTAACAATGTTGTGTTAGTTTTGGGTGTACAGCAAAGTGATTCAGTTATACATATACATGTATCTATTTTTTTCAAGTTCTTTTTTCATTTAAGTTATTACAGAATATAGAACAGAGTTCCCTGTCACACACCAATAGGTCTTTGTTGGTTATCTATTTTAAATATAGCAGTGTGTATATGTCAATCCCAAGCTCCCAACCTATCCCTCCTCGCCACCCTTTCTCCCTGGTAACCATAAGTTCATTCTCTAAGTCTGATTCTGTCTCTGTTTTGTAAGTAAGTCCATTTGTATCATTTTTTAAGATTCCACATATAAGCGATATCGTATGATATTTGTCTTTCTCTGTCTGACTTACTTCACTTAGTATGACAATCTCCAGGTCCATCCATGTTGCTGCATATGGTATTATTTTATTCTTTTTAATGGCTGAGTAATATTCCATTGTATATATGTACCACATCTTCTTTATCCATTCATCTGTCGATGGACATTTAGGCTACTTCCTAAATGTCTTGGCTATTGTAAACAGCACTGCAGTGAACACTGGGGTGCATGTATCCTTTAGAATCATGGTTTCCTCCAGAAACATGCCCAGGAGTGGGACTGCTGGATCATACGGTAGTTCTATTCTTAGTTTTTTGAGGAACCTACATATTGTTTTCCATAGAAGTTGTAGCATTTTATAATACATAAAAAGTTTTAAATGAGAAAACAATGCCTAGAAGTTCATATGTAGGGTTTTAGTAAATATTTTAGTAAATATTTAGTAAGTATTTTGGGATGCTAAAGTAGTCCATGAAAGATGAGTTAAGTTTGTTTTTCACTGTCATTAAAACAACCTGCTGTAAAGCACAGGGAACTATAGTCAATATTTTGTAATAACCTATAAGAGAAAGGAATCTGAAAAAGAACATATGTGTGTGTGTGTGTGTGTGTGTGTGTGTGTGTGTGTGAGAGAGAAACTGAATCACTGTGCTATACACCTGAAACTAACATGACATTGCAAATCAACTATACTTCAATAAAATAAAATAAAATATTAAAAATTGATGGAGGGCTTCCCTGGTGGCGCAGTGGTTGAGGGTCCGCCTGCCAATGCAGGGGACATGGGTTCGCGCCTGGGTCCGGGAGGATCCCACATGCCGCGGAGCAGCTGGGCCTGCGAGCCATGGCCGCTGGGCCTGCGCGTCCAGAGCCTGTGCTCCGCAACGGGAGAGGCCATAATGGTGAGGGGCCCGCGTACCGAAAAAAAAAAAAAATTGATGGAAAAAACAGTTAAACAGTTTAAAAGAAGCCAATCTATCCCCTTTACAGGTTGTCACTAGGGTATTATGAAGTCACGGCCTATGTCAGCAAACAGAGGCATACCTTGTTTTATTGTGCTTTGCTTTATTACACTTCACAGATATTGTGTTTCTTACAAATTGAAGGTTTGTGGTAACCCTGTATTGTCAGATAATAGCATTTTTAGCAATAATGTATTTTTATTTTATTTATTTTTTTATTTTTTGTAAAAAAATTTATTTATTTATTATTATTTTCTTACATCTTTATTGGAATATAATTGCTCTACAATGGTGTGTTAGTTTCTGCTTTATAACAAAGTGAATCAGCCATACATATATATATATCCTCATATCTCCTCCCTCTTGCATCTCCCTCCCTCCCACCCTCCCTATGCCACCCCTCTAGGTGGTCACAAAGCACCCAGCTGATCTCCCTGTGCTATGAGGCTGCTTCCCACTAGCTATCTATTTTACATTTGGTAGTGTATATATCTCCATGCCACTCTCTCACTTCGTCCCAGCTTACCCTTCCCCCATCCCGTGTCCTCAAGTCCATTCTCTCCATCTGTGTCTTTATTCCTGTCCTGCCCCTAGGTTCTTCAGAATCTTTTTTTTTTAGATTCCATATATATATGTTAGCCTATGGTATTTGTTTTTCTCTTTCTGACTTACTTCACTCTGTATGACAGTCTCTAGGTCCATCCACCTCACCAGAAATAACTCAATTTCATTTCTTTTTATGGCTGAGTAATATTCCAGTGTATATATGTGCCACATCTTCTTTATCCATTCATCTGTTGATGGACACTTAGGTTGCTTCCATCTCCTGGCTATTGTAAACAGTGCTGCAATGAACATTGTGGTACATGACTCTTTTTTTTTTTTTTGCGGTATGCGGGCCTCTCACTGTTGTGGCCTCTCCCATTGTGGAGCATAGGCTCCGGACGCGCAGGCTCAGCGGCCATGGCTCACGGGCCCAGCCGCTCCGCGGCACATGGGATCCTCTCAGACCGGGGCACGAACCCGTGTCCCCTGCATCGGCAGGCGGACCCTCAACCACTGCGCCACCAGGGAAGCCCCTACATGACTCTTTTTGTATTATGGTTTTCCCAGGGCATATGAGCAATAAAGTATTTTTAAATTAAAGTACGTACATTATATTTTTAGACATAATGCTATTGCACACTTGATAGTATACAGTATAGTGTAAGCACTTTATAGTATACCGTACAGTTTACATTATAGTGTAAACATAACTTTTATATGCACTGGAAAACCATAAAATTTGTGTGACTTGCTTTATTGTGATATTTGCTTTATTGTGGTCTGGAAACAAACCTGCAATATCTCCAAGATATGCCTATCATATTTTATAGTTTCATCTCCATAATGTCATTAGTATTTGTCTAAGGCATTCTTATAGCTGCCCTTTAATCTTCTGCCTTATGTTTGGTTTTCACAGTGATACCCACTATAGCAGGTTTTTTTCCCCCTACTTTCTCTGAGCACTTCCTATGTGTCCAACATTGTGGTAAGGGATTCAACTGTATCTTCATGCTTTCCTTTAGAGGCAAATGCCATTACAAGTCTCAGGTTTTCAAATGAGGAAACAGGCTAAGAAAGCTTAAGGACTGTATTTAATTGATCCTAAGAACACATTTCACATTTCTGAAGTCAGGATGCAACTTGTAAATCAACTGCGTCTTACAATCACTATTGTCCAGACAACAGCTTAGCACAGTAGCTTTTACTGTGTGTGTGAATACTTGGTCATACTTGTTGATACTGTTGTCAATTTATTTGAATTTATGTACGATGTTAGTACTAAACATGACGAGGTTTATTGTCATTTTAAATGTTTTTTAAGAACGTTCACTATGTGTAAAGAACTATACTCCAATAAAAATTAATTTAAAAATTTGTAAAGCAACTGTACTCCAATAAAAATTAATTAAAAAAAAGAGGGCTTCCCTGGCGGCGCAGTGGTTGAGAGTCCGCCTGCCGATGCAGGGGACACGGGTTCGTGCCCCGGTCCGGGAAGATGCCACGTGCCACGGAGCGGCTAGGCCTGTGAGCCATGGCCGCTGAGCCTGCGCGTCCGGAGCCTGTGCTCCGCAGCGGGAGAGGCCACAACAGTGAGAGGCCCGCATACCGCAAAAAAAAAAAAAAAAAAAAAAGAATGTTCACTATGAATTGACATTGAAAGGAAAAGGTATAGTGTATGCTGAAAGGCACTGAAAACAGAGTGGCAGGGGAGCAATTTGTTATTAGTGAAACAAATATAAGTATCATTGGAATAATGTATGCAATTCCTTATTTTCTTGCAAAGTAACAAGTGATTTACAGGACCTATGAAAAAAAGATGCCCACAAAAAGAAAACTTTGTTATATTTTGTTACTGATATATCCAAAAGGATTGACCAGCAAAGCAACTGAAGGCAAGAGAAAAATGGTACAGATGAACCTATTTGCAGGGCAGGAACAGAGGACGTAAAGAACGGACATGTGGACACAGGGGGAAAGGGGAGGGTGGGATGAATTGGGAGATTAGGAATGACATATATACACTACCACGCGTAAAATAGATAGCTAGTGGGAACATGCCTATAAAGCTAGGAAGCTCAGCTCAGTGCTCTGTGATGACCTAGATGGGGAGGGGGAGGTCCAAGAGGGAGGAAATATAGGTATACGTATAGCTGATTCACTTCACTGTACAGCAGAAACTAACACAACATTGTAAAGCAATTATACACCGATAAAAAAAAATTTTTTTAAAGAAAGTTCAAATCCCTCCACACCGAAATGCAAGAAATTTTTAAGACGTGCAATGAGAGCCAACTCATGCATTGCATAGCACTATTGCTAAGGCATTATGTCACTGTTTAATTAGAAATTTCTTTTTTCTTAATGGAACATTAATAATGTGTCATATAATTGATGACATGTTAGATTTGATGGCATTGGGTACCTTGCCCGGGGTCCCACAACAAGTAAGTAGAACGGTGGAGACTCATATGGCAGGCCTGTGCTCCTAACCAGGAGGCGTTAGTGGGCCTTGCTTGATGTTGTAACTTCTCTTCTACCTTTTAACAGGCCTGTAAGCGTTTCTTTTAAACTAAATATTACTTGCACTTTATATTTTTTGATAATTTCATAACCATTCTGTGGATAATTTTAGACTCCTTGGGAGCACTATCTAAAGCAGAGTCAAGAATCACTAAAATTAAGGAAAACATCAAAATAATTAGGAGAGCAGCTCACTGTGCCCCTCAAATGAAGGAGAAGGACAGATCCTCGCTGCATCAAGTCCCTTCAAAACAGCAATGAATGTGTAGCATCCTCCATCATTTGGGAATATCAAATAGGAGCACAAATCTTACAATCAGTGGAGTTGGAATCTTCGCTCTGTACAGTCATATTTCATAACCCTTCTATAACTCCCTGTATGCTTTCAGAGTCTATTGCTTTAAGGAGCTTAAGAAAAATAAAACTAAAACCTACATAAAAATAAAATAAAAGCTAATCATGATTACCTCAGGGGGTAATCATAGCTCTAACAGTAATAAGTAATTATATAGTGCCTTATTTGCCATACCCTCTCAATTTTATCTCATTTGGTCCTCACAGCAACACTTTATAGTGGGAATCTTCACACCATCATCTAGGTTCAAGTCTCAACTTGTCAGTCTCAACTTATCAGCTGGTTGACTTCGGGCAGATCACTTTATCTTCATGAGTCTTGTTTTTCTCATTTGTAAAAATGGGTCTAATAGTAATAATACATGCCTTGAGGGCTAGTATGATAAGGAGATAGTACCTATAAAGCAATTCAGCACAGTGCCTGCTATTTAAAGGTTGAATAAATGTAAGCTGCCATTATTATTTGTAAAACAGCTCTGTGTATAACTAAACAATTTTACAAAGGAAGAAACCAAGGTTCAGAGAGGTTACGTCAATACCCAAAGTCACACAGCTAGTAAGCAGCAGAGCTGCTGTACGTGAACTCAGAACTGCACTTGTCTTGGGTGCAGGCAAAGCATGTGATAGAAAAACTCTTGAAGTCTGTGCCAACTCAGTAATGATCATTCTTTTATGATCTCCATGTAACTTGACACATTGCTGCAAGAGCTATAAAATCCTGAAGATTATTTTTCACTTCTTTCATAAACGCTGCTGATGGATGGAGATGGAAATAAAAATTGAGTTAACTTTGCCAACCAGTCATAGTATATGGCTGTCAAAATGCCACTGGCCAATTTCTGTTATAACCGAAATCTCTTTATTACAAAAAAGGGACTAAACTGTAGCTATGTTATCACAAATTCAAGACATATTTGATACATTTATTTTTGAACAACAGAGAATATGGACAGGTTATCAGGAGCTTAATGTAAAGGATCTGACCTGTACTAAAACCCACTTGAATTTCCTATTACTCTAACCCATGGTGATTATTCGAATTTGCGTGCAAGCTCTTCATCTGCATAATTAGTTCCAGTACCTCACAGAAGCAGATTGAGACCTAATCAAGGAGGTCAAGAGTTGGACAAGAGTGAGCTCCAAAGGAGAGGAGGCTGTGTTAACCCCTGCTCTTAGGTGCATCTTTGTGTTCAGGAGCCAGTGAGCTGGGAACAAAGGGATGGCCCAGGGTGCAGAGAGGAGATAGAGAGAAAGATCTCTGGGCAGACAGTCTTGTAGATTTCTGGGGCTGTGACCAATGCAGCAGAGGGTGGGGAAGCAGAAAGGCACTGACACTCCAGATCAAATCAGGAGGATTGCTCAACAGGGCAGGGATGCCTACGAGAATCCAACAGCTAAGAGAAAACCCAAAGCAAGTGCCCCAGAAAGAAATGAATGCCAGTGGAGAGCACAGAGCAAACCACACCAGAGGAGAGACCACCACATCTGAGCAAGGCGACAACAGCAGTGGCACCAAAACACCCCAGCACAGAGTACTGAACCAACCATGCTGGTGGAGTGTGTAAGCCTCTCAAAGAGAGAAGCACATCCCACAAAGAACAGTTAAGCAGCCTGCCCTTGCAGAGTAGCCAAGTCAAGGCAAAGCAGCCAGCTGAAGAAACGGGACCCCCTTTGAATTTTGTGCTTTAATCCTCACCAGTAAAGAAAGCCTTTCCCGGAACAGTGGATAGATTCTGTCCAGCAGAAAAATTGGGTCCTGGGGAAGTTGGAAAGACCACATGCTAGGGAGAGCTGAAACTGAGGAGCAAGCATGCTGGAAGAGACCACTGAGCAGTCCAGGAACTGCTAAAGACCTCATGACTTCTATCAAAGAAATATTCTCCCAAGGAGATCAGGGAGCATATTCCTTGTTGGACTGTGCATAACTGAGAAGGTTTCTGGGTGGAATCTTGGGCTAAGATGCATCAAAGGGTAGCAGTGACAACTACAGGAGACCATCTCCGGCCCAAAAAAGTTTTATTTGACAACAGGGAGTAGTTGCCAACATCATGATAAATACATGGGTTGACTCTTTAATTTTTCTGCCTAAGTACCTTTGTCATCTTAAAAGACAAGAGCATAAGTGCATTGTAGTAAGCAATGGTACTTTTTTAAGAACGTAAGTCTTAGCAATATTTTTTTTGGATCTGTATCCTCAGGCAAGGAAAACAAAAGCAAAAATAAAACAAATGGGACCTAATTAAACTTGAAGGCCTTTGACAAGCAAAGAAAACCATCGGGGGAAAAAAAAAAGACAACCTACTGAATAAGAGAAAATATTTGCAAATGATATGTCTGATAAGGGGTTAATATCCAAAATATATAAATAGTTCATACAACTCAATAACAAAAAAAAAAAAACCCAAACAACCCAATTAAGCAATTGTACTTTCATTCAGATATATACATCCTGTTCTTTGTTAAATAGAAACTTTTCTTCATAAGATATAAAATGACTTTATACACATTATATAGCAGCTTATAGCATTCTTGTGTTTAGGTAACAAGTGTACCAAGTGAATCAGAAATGAAATCACTAAATGCCAGCTTTCTGGAAATTCAAAACTTAATAAATTGATTAATTTCCACTAACAAGTAGACAAATTAGCATTGGGTAAAATGCCAACATATAGTCTACGTTAGCATCTCTGTACATTCTCTTACACTGATTCATAATCCATAACCTGTCACTTCTATGGAGAAGAGAGACACCCAGCAAACAGAAACCTAGATATACATACACATGCACATGCATTCTCATATACTCACATGCACACTCTCACGCACACTTGCATGATCACACACTCACACACCACCTACACAGAGTCTCACACACATACACCCATGTATACTCACACTCACACCCACATGCATACTGACACAGGTAAAGCACAAATTTATACACTTACACACTGATAACACACACTCACAAATACACATACATAAACATTTAGCAAATGTCATACATAAAAGAGCCACTTTTATTGAACCCACAAAACAACACTGCGAGTTAAGTAGTACTAACTCCACTGTACAGATGAGGAAATTGAAGCTCAGCAAAGTAAAAGAACCTGCCCAAGGTCATGCAGTTTGTACATGAAAGGGTATGTCTGACTGCAAACTGTGCACAGCTGTTTGTAGAATTAGAAGCAAACCAACTCACTGTGTCTGTGACCTCTTAAGGATTTCACTAATTATACCACTTTAGTTAAGAAAACTCAAAGCACATTTCTTTGAAACACTTTCTCACTTAATTTTTGAACTGTGAATATTTTCTGGGAAATTTAATCCACATGTTTGTGATTCATTTACACCAAAATCCTCCAAATACTGCTTCTTAAGAGGTATTTGAGGGAGAGCTTCAAGATGGTGGAAGAGTAAGACGTGGAGATCAACTTCCTCCCCACAGATACACCAGAAATACATCTACACGTGGAACAACTCCTACAGAACACGTACTGAATGCTGGCAGAAGACCTCAGACCCCCCAAAAGGCAAGAAACCCCCCCACGTACCTGGGTAGGGCAAAATAAAAAAGAATAAACAGAGACAAAAGGATAGGGATGGCACCTGCACCAGTGGGAGGGAGCTGTGAAGGAGGAAAGGTTTCCACACACTAGAAGTCCCTTCATGGGCAGAGACTGCGGGTGGCGGAGGGGGAAAGCTTCGGAGCTGCGGAGGAGAGCACAGCCACAGGGGTGTGGGGGGCAAAGTGGAGAGATTCCCGCACAGAGGATCAGGGCCGACCGGCACTTACCAGCTCGAGAGGCTTGCCTGCTCACCCGCCGGGGCGGGCGGGGCTGGGAGCTGAGGCTCGGGCTTCGGTCGGAGCGCAGGGAGAGGACTGGGGTTGGCGGCGTGAACACAGCCTGCAGGGGTTAGTGCGCCTCGGCTGGCCGGGAGGGAATCCGGGGAAAAGTCTGGACCTGCCGAAGAGGCAAGAGACTTTTTCTTGCCTCTTTGTTCCCTGGTGCGCGAGGAGAGGGGATTAAGAGCGCTGCTTAAAGGAGCTCCAGAGACGGGTGCGAGCCGCGGCTAACAGCGCGGACCCCGGAGACGGGCATGAGACGCTAAGGCTGCTGCTGCCGCCACCAAGAAGCCTGTGTGCGAGCACAGGTCACTATCCACACCCCCTTCCGGGGAGCCTGTGCAGCCCGCCACTGCCAGGGTCCCGGGATCCAGGGACAACCTCCCGGGGAGAACGCACGGCGCGCCTCAGGCTGGTGCAACGTCACGCCGGCCTCTGCCGCCGCAGAGTGTGTATGTGTATGTGTATGCTTCTGTGTGTGATTTTGTCTGTGTAGCTTTGCTTTTACCATTTGCCCTAGGGTTCTATCTGTCCATTTTGTTTTGGTTTGGTTTGGGTTTGGGTCTTTTATCCTTTTAGTATACTCTTTGGCCACTTGTTATCATTGCTGGACTTGTTTTTTGGTTTGGTTGCTCTCTTCTTCTTTCACTTTTTTTTTAATTACTTAAAATTTTTTTAATGATTATTTTTAATTTTAATAACTTCATTTTATTTTACTTTATTTTATCATCTTCTTTCTTTCGTTCTTTCTTTCTTTTCTCCCTTTTATTGTGAGGTGTGTGGATGACAGGCTCTTGGTGCTCCAGCCAGGAGTCAGTGCTGTGCCCCTGAGGTGGGAGAGCCAACTTCAGGACACTGGTCCACAAGAGACCTCCCAGATCCATGTAATGTCAAACGGCAAAAATCTCCCAGAGATCTCCATCTCAACACCAGCACCCAGTTTCACTCAACGACCAGCAAGCTACAGTGCTGCACACCCTATGCCAAGCAACTAGCAAGACAGGTACACAATCCCACCCATTAGCAGAGAGGCTGCCTAAAATCATAATAAGGCCACGGACACCTCAAAACACACCACCGGACTCAGTCACGCCCATCAGAAAGACAAGATCCAGCCTCATCCACCAGAACACAGGCACTAGTCCCCTCCAGCAGGAAGGCTACACAACCCACTTAACAAACCTTAGCCACTGGGGACAGACACCAAAAACAACAGGAACTATGAACCTGTAGCCTGCAAAAAGGAGACGCCAAACACAGTAAGTGAAGCAAAATGAGAAGACAGAGAAACACACAGCAGATGAAGGAGGAAGGAAAAAACCCACCAGACCAAACAACTGAAGAGGAAATACACAGTCTACCTGGAAAAGAATTCAGAATAATGATAGTAAAGATGATCCAAAATCTTGGAAATAGAATGGAAAAAATATAAGAAACGTTTAACAAGGACCTAGAAGAACTAAAGAGCAAACAAACAAGTGATGAACAACACAATAAATGAAATTAAAAATTCTCTAGAATGGATCAAAAGCAGAATAACTGAGGCAGAAGAACTGGAACATAAAATAGTGGAAATAACTACTGCAGAGCAGAATAAAGAAAAAAGAATGAAAAGAATTCAGGACACTCTCAGAGACCTCTGGGACAACATTACACACACCAACATTTGAATTATAGGGGTTCCAGAAGAAGAAGAGAAAAAGAAAGGGAATGAGAAAATATTTGAAGAGATTATAGTTGAAAACTCCCCTAATATGGGAAAGGAAATAGTTAATCAAGTCAAGGAAGCATAGAGAGTCCCGTACAGGATAAATCTAAGGAGAAACACGCCAAGACACATATTAACCGATCAAAAATTAAATAAAAAGAACAAATACTAAAAGCAGCAAGCGAAAAACAACAAATAACCCACAAGGGAATCCCCATAAGGTTAACAGCTGATCTTTCAGCAGAAACTCTGCAAGCCAGAAGGGAGTGGCAGGACATATTTAAAGTGATGAAGGAGAAAAACCTGCAACCAAGATTACTCTACCCAGCAAGGATCTCACTCAGATTTGATGGAGAAATTAAAACCTTTACAGACAAGCAAAAGCTGAGAGAGTTCAGCACCACCAAACCAGCTCTACAACAAATGCTAAAGGAACTTCTCTAGGCAAGAGACACAAGAGAAGGAAAAGACATACAACAACAAATGCAAAACAATTAAGAAAATGGTAATAGGAACATACGTATCGATAATTACCTTAAATGTAAATGGATTAAATGCTCCAACCAAAAGACATAGACTGGCTGAATGGATACAAAAACAAGACCCGTATATATGCTGTCTACAAGAGACCCACTTCAGACCTAGGGAAAAATACACTGAAAGTGAGGGGATGGAAAAAGATATTCCATGCAAATGGAAATCAAAGAAAGCTGGAGTAGCAATTCTCATATCAGACAAAACAGACTTTAAAACAAAGATAATTACAAGAGACAAAGAAGGACATTACATAATGATCAAGGGATCGATCCAAGAAGAAGATATAACAATTGTAAATATTTATGCACCCAACATAGGAGCACCTCAATACATAAGGCAAATACTAACAGCCACAAAAGGGGAAATCACCAGTAACATAATCATAGTAGGAAACTTTAACACCCCACTTCCACCAATGGACAGATCATCCAAAATGAAAATAAATAAGGAAACACAAGCTTTAAATGATGCATTACACAACAGGAACTTAATTGATATTTATAGGACACTGAATCCAAAAAAAAACAGAATACACATTTTTCTCAAGTGCTCATGGAACATTCTCCGGGATAGATCACATCTTGGGTCAAAAATCAAGCCTTGGTAAATTTAAGAAAATTGAAATTGTATCAAGTATCTTTTCCGACCACAACGCTATGAGATTAGATATCAATTACAGGAAAAGATCTGTAAAAAATACAAACACATGGAGGCTAAACAATACACTACTTAATAACGAAGTGATCACTGAAGAAATCAAAGAGGAAATCAAAAAATACCTAGAAACAGACGACAATGGAGACACGACGACCCAAAACCTATGGGATGCAGCAAAAGCAGTTCTAAGAGGGAAGTTTATAGCAATATAATCCTACCTTAAGTAACAGGAAACATCTCGAATAAACAACCTAACCTTGCACCTAAAGCAATTAGAGAAAGAAGAACAAAAAAACCCCAAAGTTAGCAGAAGGAAAGAAATCATAAAGATCAGATCAGAAATAAATGACAAAGAAATGAAGGAAACGATAGCAAAGATCAATAAAACTACAAGCTGGTTCTTTGAGAAGATAAACAAAATTGATAAACCATTAGCCAGACTCATCAAGAAAAAAAGGGAGAACACTCAAATCAATAGAATTAGAAATGAAAAAGGAGAAGTAACAACTGACACTGCAGAAATACAAAAGATCATGAGAGATTACTACAAGCAACTCTATGCCAATAAAATGGACAACCTGGAAGAAATGGACAAATTCTTAGAAATGCACAACCTGCCAAGACTGAATCAGGAAGAAATAGAAAATATGAACAGACCAATCACAAGCACTGAAATTGAAACTGTGATCAAAAATCTTCCCACAAACCAAAGCCCAGGACGAGCTGGCTTCACAGGCGAATTCTATCAAACATTTAGAGAAGAGCTAACACCTATTCTTCTCCAACTCTTCCAAAATATAGCAGAGGGAGGAACACTCCCAAATTCATTCTACGAGCCCACCATCACCCTGATACCAAAACCGGACAAAGATGTCACAAAGAAAGAAAACTACAGGCCAATATCACTGATGAACATAGATGCAAAAATCCTCAACAAAATACTAGCAAACAGAATCCAACAGCACATTAAAAGGATCATACACCCTGATCAAGTGGGGTTTATCTGAGGAATGCAAGGATTCTTCAATATACGCAAATCAATGAATGTGATACACCATATTAACAAACTGAAGGAGAAAAACCATATGATCATCGCAGTAGATGCAGAGAAAGCTCTTGACAAAATTCAACACCCATTTATGATAAAAACCCTCCAGAAAGTAGGCATAGAGGGAACTTTCCTCAACATAATAAAGGCCATATATGACAAACCCACAGCTAATGTCATTCTCAATCACTGGTGAAAAACTGAAACCATTTCCTCTGAGACCAGGAACAAGACAAGGTTGTCCACTCTCACCACTACTATTCAACATAATTTTAGAAGTTTTACCCACAGCCATCAGAGAAGAAAAAGAAATAAAAGAATCTAAATCGGAAAAGAAGAAGTAAAGCTATCAGTGTTTGCAGATGACATGATACTATACATAGAGAATCCTAAAGATGCTACCAGAAAACTACCAGAGCTAATCAATGAATTTGGTAAAGTAGCAGGATACAAAATTAATGCACAGAAATCTCTGGCATTCCTATACACTAATGATGAAAAATCTGAAAGTGAAATTAAGAAAACATTCCCATTTACCAATGAAACAAAAAAAATAAAATATCTAGGAATAAACCTACCTAAGGAGACAAAAGACCTGTATGCAGAAAATTATAAGACACTGATGAAAGAAATTAAAGATGATACAAATAGATGGAGAGATATACCATGTTCTTGGATTGGAAGAATCAACATTGTGAAATGACTATACTACCCAAAGCAATCTACAGATTCAATGCAATCCCTATCAAACTACCACTGGCATTTTTCACAGAACTAGAACAAAAACTTTCACAATTTGTATGGAAACACAAAAGACCCTGAAGAGCCAAAGCAATCTTGAGAAAGAAAAACGGAGCTGGAGGAATCAGGCTCCCTGACTTCACACTATACTACAAAGCTACAGTAATCAAGACAGTATGGTACTGGCACAAAAACAGAAAGATAGATCAATGGAACAGGATAGAAATCCCAGAGATAAACCCACGCACATATGGTCACCTTATCTTTGATAAAGGAGGCAAGAATATACAGTGGAGAAAAGACAGTCTATTCAATAAGTGGTGCTGGGAAAACTGGACAGCTACATGTAAAAGAATGAAATTACAACACTCCCTAACACCATACACAAAAATAAACTCAAAGTGGATTAAAGACCTAAATGTAAGGGCAGACACTATCAAACTCTTAGAGGAAAATACAGGCAGAACAGTCTATGACATAAGTCACAGCAAGATCCTTTTGGACCCACCTCCTAGAGAAATGGAAATAAAACCAAAAATAAACAAATGGGACCTAATGAAACTCCAAAGCTTTTGCACAGCAAAGGAAACCATAAACAAGACGAAAAGACAACACTCAGAATGGGAGAAAATATTTGCAAATGAAGCAACTGACAAAGGATTAATCTCCAAAATTTACAAGCAGCTTATGCAGCTCAATATCAAAAAAACAAACAACCCAATCCAAAAATGTGCAGAAGACCTAAATAGACATTTCTCCAAAGAAGATATAAAGATTGCCAACCAACACATTAAAGAATGCTCAACATCATTAATCACTAGAGAAATGCAAATCAAAACTATAATGAGATATCATCTCACACCCGTCAAAATGGCCATCATCAAAAAATCTACAAACAATAAATGCTGGAGAGGGTGTGGAGGAAAGGGAACCCTCTTGCACTGTTGTTGAGAATGTAAATTGATACAACCACTATGGAGAACAGTATGGAGGTTCCTTAAAAAAGTACAAATAGAACAACCATATGTCCCAGCAATCTCACTACTGGGCATATACCCTGAGAAAACCATAATTCAAAAGGTGTCATGTACCAAAATGTTCATTGCAGCTCTATTTACAATAGCCAGAAGATGGAAGCAACCTAAGTGTCCATCATCAGATGAATGGATAAAGAAGATGTGGCACATATATACAATGGAATATTACTCAGCCATAAAAAGAAACGAAATTGAGTTATTTGTAGTGAGGTGGATGGACCTAGAGTCTGTCATACAGAGTGAAGTAAGTCAGAAAGAGAAAGACAAATACCGTATGCTAACCCATATATATGGAATCTAAGAAAAAAAAATGTCACGAAGAACCTAGGGGTAAGATGGGAATAAAGACACAGACCTACTAGAGAATGGACTTGAGGATATGGGGAGGGGGAAGGGTAAGCTGTGACAAAGCGAGAGAGAGGCATGGACTTATATACACTACGAAACGTAAAATAGATAGCTAGTGGGAAGCAGCCGCATAGCACAGGGAGATCAGCTCGGTGCTTTGTGACGACCTAGAGGGGTGGGATAGGGAGGGTAGGAGGGAAGGAGACGCAAGAGGGCAGCGATGTGGGGACATATGTGTATGTATAACTGATTCACTTTCTTATAAAGCAGAAACTAACACACCATTGTAAAGCAATTATACTCCAATAAAGATGTTAAAAAAAAAAAAGTCATGTATCACAATGTTCACTGCAGCTCTATTTACAATAGCCAGGACAGGGAAGCAACCTAAGTGCCCATCATCGGATGAATGTATAAAGAATATGTGGCACATATATACAATGGAATATTACTCAGCCATAAAAAGAAACGAAATTGAGTTTTTTGTAGTGAGGTGGATGGAACTAGAGTTTGTCATACAGAGTGAAGGAAGTCAGAAAGAGAAAAACAAATACCGTATGCTAACACATATAT
This sequence comes from Leucopleurus acutus, assembly GCF_964270905.1. Classification (NCBI taxonomy): domain Eukaryota; kingdom Metazoa; phylum Chordata; class Mammalia; order Artiodactyla; family Delphinidae; genus Leucopleurus; species Leucopleurus acutus. Next base: position 118,230,281 of record NC_139148.1, on the reverse strand, counting down.
ATGGAATCTAAAAAAGAAAAAAATGGTCATGAGGAAACTAGGGGCAAGACGGGAATAAAGACACAGACCTATTAGAGAATGGACTTGAGGATACAGGGAGGAGGAAGGGTCAGCTGGGACAAAGTGAGAGAGTGTCATGGACATATATGCACTGCCATATGTAAAATAAATAGCTAGTGGGAAGCAGCCTTACAGCACAGGGAGATCAGCTCCGTGCTTTGTGACCACCTAGAGGGGTGGGATCGGGAGGGTGGGAGCGAGGGAGACGCAAGAAGGAAGCGATGTGGGGACATATGTATATGTATAACTGATTCACTTTGTTATAAAGCAGAAACCAACACACCATTGTAAAGCAATTATACTCCAATAACGATGTTTAAAAAAAAAAGAGGTATTTGATGTCAAAAGAAGGCTTTTGAAATTTTCAGTGAGATTTTTCAAGCTTTATATTTTATTAAAAACAGGCAAAACCATTGTTCTAAGCTTAGGGAAATTTGGAGTTATGTTTGTGATTTTTTTTTTCTGTTCTGTCATTTTGAAGATCATTTGCTATGCATACTCAGTCATTTGAATAAAGTCTAATTTGGTTCTTGCAAGTCCCTTCTGTTTCGGGTGAGGCTGTTTTAGTCAATGACACAATTACTTTGTAAATAATTCCGTGCTGGTTTGTTTTCTGGTAAGCTGACTATAGTGACAACATAAACTTAAACAACTGGATTATTCCAAAGGAAGTTACAAGAATATTAAGCTCCACTATTTAGTGATAGACTCTTAGAAAATATAGAATTCACACAGAATAGTAAAGAGCTTTTGAGTAGAGGTGTGGGAGGACTCATGGATTCTACTAAGATGTGGGTATTTGGCTTTGAAACTGAAGCTTCCAAAAAAATCACAGATGAGCTCTTAGGAAATCACTACTCACTTTCTCTGGAGTAATGAGTACTAATTAATCATATGAAATCATTTCTGGCAGCCTTGTTCCCTCTACATATTTCCCTGGATGAAAAACTTTAAGACACAAAATAAAATAAAGACCACCACATCAGAAGCATGTTTCACCCTTTGAGAAGTGGCTGAATCAGCTGATTTGTAACAGGAACAAAGCAGCTGATAACTTTTCCTGAACCCTAAAATAAAGCAGTTGTGGAGTGTGAACTCTTTGCTGGGTGTGGTTCTGAGGGGGGCACTTAATTTGACATTTAGACAGTGAAGTTTCTCCTATGAGGATGCTTTTACAATGAGTGGAGAAGTTTTTACAAAATCTAATGTTTGCAAACTGTATTAAAGTTCACGTACATTACCTATTTAAGTCTCATAATCACCACTCTATAAAACATATATTTATTACTGTCACTGTTGCTATTTTTATGATTATTATTAATAGTATACTCATTTTAAAGACGAAAAAACTGATGTTCGGAGGTGCCCAAGGCTATTATAGATAGGGATGCACAAAGTCAGATAAATTTCCAAGGAGTCATTCAAACCCAGGCTGAATGGAGATTGAAGGCAAAGGCAGGATGTTTCTGAAGTTCGTGAGAAATGAAAATATACATTAAAAAAGACAGCTCCTCCCTGTGCTATGCGGCTGCTTCCCACTAGCTATCTATTTTACTTTTGGTAGTGTATATATGTCCATGCCACTCTCTCGCTTATCCTCAAGTCCATTCTCTAGTAGGTCCGTGTCTTTATTCCTGTCTTACCCCTAGGTTCTTCATAACGTGGGATAGGGAGGGTGGGAGGGAGGGAGACGCAAGAGGGAAGAGATATGGGAACATATGTATACGTATAGCTGATTCACTTTGTTATAAAGCAGAAAGTAACACACCATTGTAAAGCAATTATACTCCAATAAAGATGTAAACAAAGAAAAAACTTTAAAAAAAAAAAAGGACAGCTCCTGGTCAAGCAACCTGAACTTCCTTATCAAAACCTTGACTGTGCCTCTTCAGCCTGCTGCCCAAATTCAGGATTACCTACGGAGAGCCTTTTGTGGGCAAGAGCTCTCTCTCCCTCTCCCTTCCCCTCTCCTTTTCCTTCTTTCCCTCTTTCTCTCAATCCTCCCCTCTCTTTGTCTCTCTGTCTCTCAATTTCAGACAGGCACCTCTTGGGGGAAAAATACATGTTCTTTTCCTGGCTGACAGGTTAGGTTTCTGTGCCCAATTGGATGCCAAAACATTAGATGTCAAAATGTCCCTGTCATGGGACCAAATACGGCACCCTCATTCACAGAATCAGCATAGAATAAATGTGGACAAAATCTTGAATTATGGGTTCTGGTTCTGTTCTATATTGACTGTGTACTCTAGGGAAGTCTCCCAACCTCTCTGCAATTCAGTTTTATCATCTGAAAAATGGTAATGCAATCTTCCAAGATTCTTGTGAGAATTAAGTGAATTCATGCATGCAAAAGTACCTAGTGTAGTCTGTGCACAGTCAGTATTTATGTAAGGGGATTGGGTCATGGAGTCTGCCTTCCATCATGATCAAATCTGCAATTCTTTATGGATTTGTTCATTCCAGGGTGATCCTAAGTAGCCCTACAACAGGAGATGAAGGGGCATCCCTGACTTCCCTGGGCTCTAGGAAGTGGGAAATACTTGTCATATTCTGCTAAAGAAGCTCCATCTTGTCCCATTGCTCACCAGCACTGGCCCCCAAGACACACAGACACTCCCCCACTCGTGCCCCCACATACAACGTACTGTAAGAATGCCTATCCTGACAGTATCTACCTGAATATATTGAGACAGCACAGTGAACTGGGAATTCTTACCTGGGCAGGTCTGATGCAAAATTTAAAGGTTGTGGATATAAAATGCCTCGCCCAGTGTTCAGCACAAAAGCAGAGGTCAAAAGTTTTAGCTGTTAATATTGGTGTTTCTTGGTATCCAGGAAGACTGTGGGATATTTTAGCTCCTGAACCTGACCAGGGCCTGAACTTTATATAAAGTTCTGAGGTTCTAGGCTATTTTGGCTCCCATTTAATTGTCTCTACCAACAGGGAAGAAGGAAATAAACATGGTAAATTCCTAAGAGGTCAGAATCACATATGTCAGTGTTGTATGACTTCTCCCCATCACCACCCTTGGCACCCAGCTCAGGGCACTGCACAGAGTAGGAACTCAGTACTGTTTAAAGAATAAAGAAATGAATGAATGATATGTATTTGAATGTCTCTAACTTCTCTGTTATAGCTTCTGGTCAACAATGATGATTTTCTGCTGTGTGCTAGTACTCCCATAGCCCTGGGCTTTAGTAGGGCCTACTTAACAAATGTTAGCAGAATCTGTTGCAAAGTCCCCAGTTTTTTCAAGGATAGATATTTTTTCCAGCCCAGCCACTTTATCCGCCCATAAGCTTCAACTCTCACTAGTCCTAAATCTACAATGCTTCCCTTTTCGTTCACTCATCTCCTCCAGTAGAAATCTTACCCTTGGAGGCTCAACACAAATACCACTTCTTCCATGAAGCCTTCTTTGATCTCCCCATCTGGAAATGATCTCACTCTCCTTTGAACACCATTGCCCTTTGTACTTCTCTGTTGGCACTTCTCCCATTCCACCTTATATTAGAATTGTAATCCTGCCTCAGCTCCCCTGCTAGTCTGTGAACTCTTTGAGGGCACAGAACAGATTTTATACACTTTTGGTTTCCCCCCAAATAACTATCCCTTCCTAGCTCATTTGTGCTCAATACACACTTGTTTGACTGAATGAATCCAAGCTAGGTGATGTAGTACATGACTTGACAAAAGCTGGCAAGCCAGTAAAAAGCCTGGTTTGACATGAAATACCTGAAATGATAAAGCTGTGCAATAAAAGGAGGCAGAGTGCATGTGACCGTATTTCCTTGTCAGAAACATCATTATTAGCCTGAACATTGCCTAAGGCAGGATATCAGCTAAAGGGAATCTGGTTGGACAAAAACAGTGTTTTCTTAAACCTCCAATAAAATAACCTACATTTATAAAAAATTAATTCCTGCTGACTTTTTAAGTGATCGTATCAGCATTTCAGTGGATGGCATGTAAGAGACTCAAAATGCTTAATTTCAGCCTTGACAGAATTCATCTATCACCTCAACCTTGTTTATCTCTAAAAACATTGAGAGTCAGCTGGTTTGACCATTTCCCCCCCACTTTGACCTAAGCTCCCATGATTGCTACCTGGTGGGTTTGTAGTCAAGGCTGACTGACAGTTGTGGCAATAAAAATACTCTTTATAAACAGAAACCAAGACCATGTAAATACAGCCCTGGCATCAGGTTGTATACTTAAGTACTAACCTTAAATACCCCTGTACTGCTAGATCATTAGCATGTAAAGGGTCTGCCCATATTACTACAAAATTACTCATTTGCTCCTGAGTTCCTTTCTTGCTGTGTTGAGGGGGTGCTTAAAAGAATTTTTTTTAATGAATGAGATACCTGACTGTATGCACTATATAATCTCTAGCTTCATTCTGGGTTTGATGTTCCTCAGGCTTTTGTGGTCAATTAGTTTTCCTAGTGGCTTCTTTTTTATAGAGATATAATTGATATATAACAGTATATCAGTTTCAGGTGTACGACATAATGCTCTGATATACGTGTACGCTGCGAATTGATCACCACAATAAGTTTAGTTAACATCCATCACCACATATAGCTACAATTCTTTTTCTTGTGATGAGAACTTTCAAGATCTACTCTCTTGGCAACTGTCAAATATGCAATACAGTATTATTAACTATAGTTAATAGTTTTTTTAATAAATTTATTTTTGGCTGCATTGGGTCTTTGCTGCTGCTGCACGTGGGCTTTCTCTAGTTGCTGTGAGCAGTGGCTACTCTTTGTTGAGGTGCACGTGCTTCTCATTGTGGTGGCTTCTCTTGTTGCAGAGCATGGGCTCTAGGCATGCGGGCTTCAGTAGTTGTGGCACGTGAGCTCAGTAGTTGTGGCTCGCGGGCTCTAGAGCACAGGCTCAGTAGTTGTGGTGCACGGGCTTAGTTGCCCCGCGGCATGTGGGATCTTCCCGGCCCAGGGCTCAAACCCCTGTCTCCTGCATTGGCAGGTGGATTCTTAACCACTGCGCCATCAGGGAAGTCCTAGTTAATAGTTTTTAATTTGACCTCTGTATGCCCCCATCAGGCAGGTCACTATGGACAGAGTACACAGTAGCATCAGCATAAGCTCTGCGCAACGCCGCAAAGTCAACGAAGTCCCTGGATTTCTGGCTCCCTCTGCTTCACATAGTGGCACTTTCATTCCCACCTTGAAGTCCCTATTCCTCCTGCCCTCCCAAATCCCATGCTGTCTCCTAGCGTTTCAGGTTGCACTGGTCCTGTAAATTACCCATCACCCTTCTTCCCTAGCAGCCTCATTCAAAATTTTTCTGTTTAGTGTCTCCAGTTTTCAAGACCCTGCTCTCAGCTACATTTCAATGGGTGGTAATGGGTTAATCCAGATTAACTCATGTGTCGCCACCAAGTTAACCCAATGCTTTAACCAATAAAATGAACATGACATCCAAACACTGATGCATTCAGATGACCAATAACATTTTGTTTACTTGAATGATGATTCCCAGAAAACTCTTAAGAATGGATATTGAAGGTGGGAATACCAGCCATACAGCTGATCTAATTTTCAGAGTCTTCAACTCTTGTTAAAAGGGCTGCTTTTATGGTAACTGGTGAGGCTAATCCTCTCTACCATGGTGGGGAAACCTAACGCAGAGGAGGAATAGTTCAGATGCACACCATTAAAAATTGTGCAAACCTATGTATATACCTGCTATGAACTGAATGAACATCTGTGCCCGCACCAAATTCATATGCTGCTGCCCTAATCCCCAGTGTGATGGCATATAGAGGTGGGTCTTTGGGAAATAATTCAGCCGTGAGGGTGGAGCTTTCATGAATGGGATATTAGTGTCCTAAAAAGAAGAGATACAAAAGAGATTCATTCCCTCTCTTTCTCCCCCCCCCCCCTCTCTCTCTCTCTCCCCCTCTCTCTCTCTCTCTCTCTTTCTTTCTCTCTCCCTCTCTCTCTTTCTGTCTCTCCCATGTGAGGATACAGAAAGAGGGTAGCCATCTGCAAACCAGGAAGGCGGCCCACACCAGAACCAAATTGGTTAGTGCCTTGATCTTGGATTTTTGAGTCCCCAGAACTGTAAAAAATAAATATTTGTCGTTTAAGCCATCCAGTCTATGATGTTTTTGTTACAGCAGCCTGAAATGACTAAGACAATATGCAAAAGAAATGCATACATAAATGTACCAAAAGACAGGTACAAGCATGTTCATAGTAGCCTTGTTCATAATTTCCTCAAATTGGAAACAACCCAAGTGCCTATTAACAGTAAAATGGATAAACTACATCATATTCAAATATTATACAGCAATGAGGATGAAACACAGGCACGCTTAACAATATGCATAAATTACACAAATAGAATGTTGAGCAAAAGAAGCCAGAATCAAAGAGGATGTGCTATGTTATTACATTTATACAAAGTACAGACACAGGCTAAAGTAATCTACGGCGTTCGAAGTCAGGATGATGGTTGCCCTTGGGAGGGGGAGGTAGTGACTAAGGGAACCTTCTAGGTGCTATCCAGGTTGTTTCTTGATCTAGGTGCTTGTTACAAGGGTATATTCAGTTTTTGAAAATTCATCAAGCTAACACAATTTCTGCACTTTTCTCTCTATATATTACACTTCGTTAAGTTCAATAAATGACAATACCAATAAAACTACAGTATAAAGAGGATTTTAATGGGGCAAATAGTAATGGAGCAAAACAAAGACAGGAATAAGGTGGGTGAACTTCTTGGAATAGCTGATATAAAAGAAAAATAGAAATAAAAGAGAAGAGAAAGTCAGACAAAGAATTATCGTATTTATTCATTCTTTCAATAAATATTTCTTGAACGACCATCATGTAACAGGCACCATTCTAAATGCTTGAGACATATCCATCGAGAAAACACATACTGCTGCCCTTGGTAGCCTTTTGAAGGAAATATAAAGGGACCCCAAAACCTAAACCTTCAGCAACGAGATTATACCGTGGTTTGCTTTATGTGATCAGTAGCTATACCAAGACACTGGAAGAGATCATGAACTCACGGTAACCTGTCCAGTCTTCCTAGAAGGTTTTGGTGATTTGACTCTAAGCAGCAGTGTTCTAAGTGAAATACAAGGAGACATTGTGGGTTGCACTCTGTATGTGTTCTGAGTCCAGCTCAAAGGGCATGTTGTGCTCTCTTAAGCTGACTGAGAAACAGGCTTTGCCCTCCTCCCACTGGACGCCTCTCACTCTGGCACCTGTCATCCATTAGGAGACCTCCTACTGGGATCTTTCATCATTGAAAATATATGATGATTTTCATTACCGCCTAGGCTAATTGGTAGTGAGTATTCCTTTAAAATATATTCCCCTAAATACTGGGCTTTGGATTTGCTTTGAAGTTTCTAACACCAACACAGTTGGACTAAAATCATAGATACTAATCACAGAAACTGAAAAGTCTGGTTCAGGAAGAATCACCACCATGGTTCTTTCCTTATTACAGTCAGTTGGGCAGTAGGCACACATGTGAAAGGAAACCTTAGAGCCAGCCATTAGTTAAACCATCCCCTGGCTGTCTGATAGCAGGCTTGCGAGGCCCACTGTGTTTATGTGCCCCCTCGTGAAATTACCATCTAAAAGGAAGTGTTTGATGTGCCCAATTTGCTTTCCAAGCCAGTGGAATATTATGAGATTTTAAAAATAAAAACCACCTTATAGTGTAAGATTTCAACTCTTGAAATAATATGCTAAATTTAATATAATAAATACTTGCTTTCTAGAGAGGGAGTGGAAATACAGCACTTTATATTTTAATTAGTGCTTTTTTAAGAACCTGACTTAATAAAATGTTCATATTAGAAGGATAAGGTATCATGAAACACCTTCTGCACACTTCATTTTCAGGTGGAGAAACCAAGGCCCTAAGAGAGTCAATGATTTGCCCAAGGTCACTGTTGGTGGTGGAGCCCAGTGTCGAGCATAGGTTTCCTGACTACACCCCAGCCATCTTCCACTCCACTAGTATTGTAAATAGAGTCCTGTTGCAAACATAACCACTGCCTTCTTGCCTTGCTGTGCACATGGGTGCATGCATTCCTGTGTGTGCGTAAAGAAAACATATACAGAAAGTAAAGCATTTTTGGACTGTATCACTATACTTTTAAATATAAAGATTTTAATAGTGTTTTTTGGGGGGAGGGCGTGCCATGTGGCTTGTGGGATTTTAGTTCCCTGACCAAAGATCAAACCCGCACCCTCGACAGTGAACACACCGAGTCCCAATCATTGGACCACCAGGGAATTCCCTTATAATATACTTTAAAACTGACCTATTGTTTAGGACTTAGGATAAAAGTTGCAGTTTATTTCATTTCAGTTGTAGGCTGATATGGTCTCAAGTAGCTCTTTGCTTTGTAATTCCTTTTCTTCACATTAATTTGTTCTAAAAAGTCTACTGGATGTCATCAACCAATATTTAACATTATTTTTATAGCTAAGTTGTTTAATCATGAAATCAGGAGTGTGTATTATGATCCATTTAGGTAGGAAAATAGACTAGAATTTCTATTAATGTTTGTTTTTACTTTTATCTAAAATGTTTGCAGTTCCCTAGTATAGCCTATAACCTCTATGAGGGTATATATTATGTCATTTTTCCACAACTGGATCCCCAGTACATAGTATAGCACTCTGCATATAGTAGGTACTCAATAAATATGTCAAATGCATGAAAAAAAATTTAGTCTCAAGCTCCCTATGTGACATAAAGTCTCCAGACCCAAAGATCATGTATTTGAATTTCAGGTGAGCTCTATTTATCTGGTGTTCTTCCTCATAGAACGTTGCAACCGAAAAAAGAAAAAGCAAATGAACATCTAATCCAACTCCCTTATTTTATAGAGGAGGGAACAGCCAGGCCCGTAAAGAGCAAAGTGACTTTCCAAGGATCACAAAGCTAGTCAGCAAAAGAGCCTGGGTTAGAGCCTAACATAAGACCACTGGGTAGTTATCTTCCATAAATTTATATTTTACATTGGCTTTCACATCACTGGATCAGTGGATCTCAAACTTGTTCTCCCCAGTCAGTAGCACAGCAATCACTTGTCAGAAATGTAAATTCTTAGGCCCACCCTGGACCTACTAACTCAGAACCTCTGAGGGTGGGACCCAGAACTCAAGTGTTTTAACAAGCCCTCCAGGGGATTCTGATGCTCAAATTTGAGAGAACTTGTCTACATAATCTTAACGTCTCTCCTGATAGTCTGTGATGTTCTGTGATTTTAGGCAAAAAGGATTGTATTTTCCAACTTAAGTGGTTAATTTACATAAAAATAAAAATACCTTGTGTATTTTTAAAAATCAATTGACACTGGCAAAAGAAGTCTAGAGTCATGTTTTCATATAACCAACTCAGGTTCCTGGCACAATAAGTGTTCCTAGTAGTCAGTGCGTGTTTGTTAAAGCCATCTTGATATATTATCGCAATTTCATTGGCATTTCTATATGTACTATATAGGCAATGTAATCTAGTGGTCAATTATATGAGTCTTGGGATCACATTGGCCTGGTTTTGAATCCCAACTCTGCCACTAACCAGTTGTGGACCTTGGGTGCATTACTTAAACCTTCCTGAGCTTCACTTTCTCATCTCTACAACAGGGATAATTATATACCTACTCCTCAGTATTGTTATGAGGATTAAATAAGAAAATGCATGCAAAGAGCTTAATATAGTGCCTTGTACATAGTAATTGCTTAGTAATGGCAGCTATTATTATTATGATGATGATTATTAGCATAATCATCATTACCATCATCATCATCATTTGTTCTCAAGTAGAATGGATTATTCATTTGGACACAGATTTGGCATAAATTTAAAACTGGTAGGTAATTTTTTTAGTATTCCGAAGGTTGTGGTGTCCATTAAAACTGTCTGTTTGCTCTGAGTGTTATTTGAGCATTCTCAGGCTTTTTGAAAATGAATTTGGAGCAGAACCTGGAGACATATTTCCTAAGGCTCCCCAGATATGAGTCACACTCTAAACCTTCTAGACGAATCTGACTATGAAGGGTTTTCCTTCCTAAATATAAAAATACATCAGAACAGAAAATTACCTCTGAAATAATATTCTCACACAGAGACGGTTTTAATGAATTTGCTCCCTGCCTTCACTCACCATACAGTAGAGGAGGAAATGGAACTTCATGGTAATAAAAACTTGCCTGCCTTGCCCTACGAAGGCTATATATTTCACCAAGTCCTAAGAATCAGGTTGAGAATATGTAAATCTTGCTTAATCTTCAAATTTATAGGCATTGGGACAAAATATTGCACAGTAATGAATATTCCTCCCCAGACCAAAAGATCTCCTCCAATAAGGTAGTCATGCCCCCTTTCTGAAATGTCTCAAGAATCACAGCAGAGCTGTGTGCACCCTGCCCTTCCAGTCGGAGAGCCAGGAAAGTAGCCACACCTGGAGTGAGTTTGGGTGGCTGTGTCCCATGCAAATTCTCCTTTCAAGTCATGTTAAGAATTTCAATGCTGACAACTTTTATTAACAATTCTCCATGTTTCTGTCATTGAGGGAAAAGGAGGAAACAGTCTCCCTGGTGTATTTCTCGTCAGAGACGCATGAGTATTTTAAGCCCCCTCAATTTTTGAAGTAAGCTACATTTCAGGAGATGAAACAAAGGAAACGCTTAACATCTGCCAGTATGTTTCCAGTTCTTATATCAAACAAAGTGAAATAGCCACCAATCCTAAAGAAAGAAATCAAGTTTTATAATTTACTCATTTAGAAGATGTGAAGTCTACTTTGGCAAGCAAAGTGTTGTCGACAGACACAAACGCTTTCAGGAAGAAGCACCTTAACTGCAAGAGCCTTTTTGGTTACGTTTCGAAAGCCTTCGGGCTTAGCTGAGCTCCCTAGATGCTCTAGCAAATGTTTTGTGAATTGAAGAAAACTTATTCAGCCTTATTAGGGGCAAGAACCTGAGGAAGCATTTGCAAACCCATCATGTGCATTTCTCAAAACAGGCTTTAGTCCCAAGTTCATTTTCATGTAGGAAGAGTTACCAGAAAATATCTATTTTTAAAAAATTCCTGTCCTTTTGCAAGTCTACAAAAATAAAGCCTATTTAAAATTCCAAGCTCGTGTACATGTGGCCTTAGGGGAGACCCATTAGACACAGAGATGATCAATGCTCCCCTCGGAATCTTATTTGCTCTTCAACTGATTGCTCATATAGAATCTTGCTTACCAAGTACTTAAGTATTTAAGTGCCTTATCATTCTTGGAAATCACTACTCACTAGCCTGCCTTGGAGAGTGAGGAGAAGTGCAAGCACACAATGTTTCCTGAATGGGGGAGGCAGCCCACTCTCTCCAACTCTGCCCCATAATACCATCGCCACATCTGCTGCCCCCTCCACCAAAAACCAAATTCCAGCCCTGAGATGCTGATTAGGGCACCAGCCCTTGCAATACACGTGCCTGTCAGGCATCTAAATATTGGACACTCTTGATTTGTAGAACCAGATTCTTTCAAATGGGTATTAATCCTTACCATGGTGGGGGGAGGTGGAGGAGAAAGAACTGTTAATGGATTCTAATTTCTAACTGTCTGCTAGACATCTCCCCTTCGATATTCTCTTGCACAAGGAATTTAAGATGCTACACCTAAAATCATTATCTATACTTCCACCACCTGCAAAAAGGCCTTGGCTCCTGATTTCCCTATTTCTATCTACATCCCACTGAAAACCTCAAAGGCATCCCTGACAGTTTCCTGACCCTCTTAAAATGCATCCCATCACTTGCCAATATTTCTTTATAACTATCACTAAATTAAGCCTCTTCAATCTCTTTCCAATTTCTTCCCTCCTTTTCATTCTCACAAACGTCCCCTTAATTCAGGACTCTGATGCCCCCCCCCAGTGTTGAACAGCTTCTCCACTGAGCCCCATCCTCGAATTTCCTCTCCCTGTAATCACTCCTCCACATCCACCATGAGAGAGCGCTTTCTAAAAACACAGGCTTGATCATGTCACTAAAAGCCTTAAATAATAAGAGAAAAGAGGTGAGAGGATAAAAGCTGAGTGGGGTTATCAGGACTTACGCTTTAGTGCTCAAAATGAACAATTATCCTGATTTTAAGTATACCCAAGTCATTTTCCTAAAAATTATAATCGATAACAGTGAAACTCTTTTCTCCAGTGGTTGTAGGCAAGACCATTATATATCTATGTTATGGCCTTAACCACATTATGTCAGGAGTTTATTGTATGTACTTTTCTTGTGTTTTTTTTTGTTTTTTGTTTGCGGTACGCGGGCCTCTCACTGCTGTGGCCTCTGCCGTTGCGGAGCACAGGCTCCAGACGCGCGGGCTCAGCGGCCATGGCTCACGGGCCCAGCCGCTCTGTGGGATCTTCCCGGACCGGGGCACGAACCCATGTCCCCAGCATCGGCAGGCGGACTCTCAACCACTGCGCCACCAGGGAAGCCCTACTGTATGTAGTGTTATTTCCAGGAATTTTGTTTGACATGGTTTATTCAAACATATGCAGTGATGAATTCTGTTATTTATGCAACAAACATTTAGTGAGCGCTTACTATGTGCCAGATGCTGTGCTGTGTGCATGGGGTACAAACAGAATATAATATGGTTCCTGCCTTCATAGAACTTTGACTTTTCTGAAAGAAAAATAAAGCCTTGACTAACTCTCCATTATCTATAGGATAACGTCCAAACTCTTTAGTGTAAAACATAATTAAACAAATATTTGTTAAATATTACTCGGCAAGGACATATACTAGGCCTCTTCCATGAAGTCTTCCCTGAATACCTTGGCTGCCACTCACCAGCTGCCTGACCATGGGTAACTTACTTCTTGAGCCCCGCTTTCCTTACCTATTAAAATGGGGAAAATAATAGTATCATCTACCTCGCAGAGAAACTGTAAGGATGAACTGTGATCCTGACGTAAAATGTTAAATCCTTAGCATAGCGCCTGGTCCTTAACAGCTGCTGAAGAAATTACAGCTACTATTGTTATGCTCCAGGATTTTTCTCCAGGACACTTGTCTTCTAAAATGCAGATATGTTTTTGAACAGGAATCTGTGAGACTCCATCCAGGCTGAAGTTTATTACAGACTTTCCTACTCATTAAAGTTCCCAGGGAGAGCACTGGGTCCTGAGGCGGAAAAAGGGAGGCAGAGGCCTGAAGAGGATCAACTCATACTTCCCAAGTTTGTCTTGGGCAGCCCTATCCAGCCCAGGCTCACTGGTGGAAGCCCTCCTCTCACAGAGCTCCCTAGGGGACACCATCATGCCCACTAAAGTCCAAGAGAAACTCTGCAGCATCTCTCACTAGAGAGAATGTTCCCTGTAGCTTTCCATGCGAAGAAGAAGCTGGTGTGACACTGCGGTCTGCGAAAAACATTCTGAAACACATAATTGCTCTCTACCAGTGAGCATGAAGAGTCACATTAGTATTTAAAAATCATCCAAACTGCCGAGCACTATGATTACACTAAATCAACCTAATTTCTAAATCACTTGAGTAAACCCGTTTTGGATGTTACCATATAAACTTGAAAGAGTTCAATACAAGAGCAAACAGGTTGGGTATCATATTGAGACGGCGGTGCCTGGTACTGCTGGATTCAGCTGCCTTCTTCTGAGGTCGGATGTACCTCATTCAGTGAGGTTGAATGACCTTATCCTGCAAGGCCTGAGCTTTACAAAGAACCTCTGTATCATTCATTTGTTCAGCAAATATTTACTGAGCACTTGCTATGTTCCTGTTGCTTCTCTTGGTGCTGGGAATGTGGTGAGTGACAAAATTCTAGCCCTCATGGAGTTTACCTTGCAGAGGACTGAGACAGACAACTGACACATAAATAAACATGTACCCTAGAGTGCTACAGAGAAAAATAAAGCAATATGTGAGGGTGTAGAGAGCCAGGGCAGGATTAAGATCGCAGTTATCTTAAGACAGGCTGGTATTATCTCTGAGGAGATGGCATCAGAACAGGTAGCTGAAGGAAGGAATAGACCAAACCACCAAGTTACCTGGGGAAAAAGTATGTTAAACAAGTGGAATAGCAAGGACAAAGGCTGTGAGGCAGAAAAAAGCTTCGGGGTGTTCAAGGACCAACCCATAGCAGAAAGAGTGGGGGAATGGATGGTAAAAAGTGAGGTAGACAAATGTAAAATAGCTAGCTAGTGGGAAGCAGCCGCATAGCACAGGGAGATCAGCTCGGTGTTTTGTGACCACCTAGAGGGGTAGGATAGGGAGGGTAGGAGGGAGGGAGACGCAAGAGGGAGGGGATATGGGGATATATGTATACGTATAGCTGATTCACTTTGTTATACAGCAGAAACTAACACACCATTGTAAAGCAATTATACTCCAGTAAAGATGATAAAAAAAAAAGTGAGGTAGAGAGGGAGCCATAGGCCAGATAAGTCAGGGCCTTAGAGATCAGGGTAAGTACTTCAGGTTTTATTCTGAGGGTGATGGGGAGTTACAGGAGGGTTTTGAGTGGTGACAGCACCTGATTTTCATTTTTTTATTGTAATGGAATTTTAAATTATTTTTAATTGTGCTAAAAAACATATAACAAAATTTACCACCTCAACCATTTTTAAGTGTACAAGTTCAGTGACATTAATTATATTCATATTGCTGTGCAACCATCACCACCATCCGTCTCCAGAGCTTTTTCATCATCCCAAACTGCAACTATATCCATTAAACAACTCCCCACCCTCCTCCTTCCCCAGCCCCTGGCAACTACCATTCTACTTTCTGTCTCTATGAATTTTCTGCTCTACGTACCTCATATAAGTGGAATCATACACTATTTGTCTTTTTCATCCATGTTGTAGGTTGTGTCAGAACTCCCTTCCTTTTTAAGGATGAATAATATTCCATTTTATGGATATACCACACTTTGTTTACCCATTCATCCACCAGTGAATAATGGGTTGTTTTCACCCCTTGGCTATTATGAATAATGCTGCTATGAGGGCAGGTATTCAATGATTTTCATTTAAAAGGATCACCCTAACTGCTGTGTTGACGTTAGATAGTAGATGTCAAGACTCAAAGCTGGAGACCAGTTAAAGGGCTAGATGAGCGATGATGGTGACAGAGGATGGTAGTGGTGGAGGAGGTGAGAAGTCATCAAATTCTGATCAGATCTCAAACATAATGCTGGCAATCTGGGCTGCAGCAGTGGGCATATTTCTGTGCATTATTTCTTCCAAGGCTAGCATCTGATATAGTGGGATTTACTTCTTTCAACTTCCTATGGGAAGTCCAAAGATGATACTTCTCGAGAAATCTGGTTGTTCATCTGCAGTGAAACTGACGAAAGTGCTAAGCAAACTAAAGTCAAATCTCAGCCGGCTAGAAGCCTGGAGAAGTTCTCAGGGTGCCAGAAAACCTGAACAAAACACCAAAATCGTTTTATTTTAACCACTTTGGGGGGGAAAGCCACCCAGATATGTTACACTTTTCTCTGCCTCCTTGAAGAGAGGACACTGAGAATACTTTAGACTTCTCTGGATAACTTGGTATCACAACTCTGAAAGAGCAACTTCAGTACTGACACAGGTACATTATGAACAACGTCTTTAAGGCCAGTGACGTGAGCAGGGCCACTTTCTCCCCCACAAAGTGGCCTCGTAGTTGTGTGTTTTTGATATTCTTCAGCTTTCTTATTGGCTGTTTTCTGCCTCCTCGTTAATGTGCCTGGCAGCACTGCTCGCACTGCTCTTCTTCTTCCTCCTCTTCCTAATCTTCTACCAGCTTGATACAAGCTTGCAGAATGAAGACAGACAAATATGTTTACATCTTGGGTAAAAGAAAAGAAAACTGTTACAGAATGAGGGACTCTTCAGGGTACAGCTTTGTGGTTGTTGTTGTGGCCCCTCAGAGGCCTCTCTGGTTTTCTTCCTAGTTTTCACACATTCAGGGCAGACAAGTTTACCATATGACTGCGCTCCACTCAGTTGAGATATTAAGCCACTGGTGACTGGTAAGAAAGACCCGAATGGGCCATGCATGTTGATCCCAGGACAGGAAAGCCACAAAATGAGAACTCTCCTCCCGTCTCATCTATTCTGGTCATAGCCATACTGTAAAAAGATGTGCATTTTTTTAAGCATCAACTGTTTGGCATCTGTTTTAGGGAAATGCACAAGTACATTTTCAATGACAAAAGTAATATGTTATTTTCTTTATTTTCTTGCCAAAATATGCATTTGGAAATATAGACTATTTGGATGGGATCACATTGAAGCTAGAAGTGCATGTGAAAATTACAGAATCCTAGGGACCCAGAGAGATGAGAGAAACAGGAAGACAGACAGACGTGGCCATGACGCTAGATAACACCCTGATTATTACAGCTTACATTGCATATTTCTTAGCGAAATATTTCTTCAGAGCTGTTCCTAGGATTCAGTTTGCATACGAAGCCCTGTGTCTGATGAGTTATATATAAGGAGAGTTTGGGAATTGGTACTGACACTACTGATTACATGGATTTATGGGGAGGGGAGCTTCCTTTAAGAGCATGAGAGCTGCCTCTAAGCTAATGATGGCAACTAGTTTATACTGAATACTTACCATTTGCCTTGCACTGTGCTAAGTACTTTAAATATAACTAATTTAATTATCAATTAACTCTGTGAAGTAAATACTATTACTATCAGCACTTTACAGGGGGAAAACTGAGAGTTGGGAATGGTAGAGCTGCTACTCAAAGCTAGGTTTGCCTGAGGCCAAAGCTAGTGCCTCTAACCACTATACCATACTGCATGTAATAACAAAAGAATCAGAAACCCTGGGTCTTTGCTAAGTGCTCAGAAGACTAGAGCTGAATGGAACCAATAGGGTTACCCTGTATATCCCAGAGGTCTCCAAGGGAGCTGATTCCTGCAAGAACACAGAGCCTCATAGAAGCCAATAGAGGGCTTAGCATGGACACTGCTACTAGCTAAGCATTAAAAGAGCTAAGAGAGAGTGAAATACTGAAAGGACGAGAACAAGAAATCACGATGCTCAGAGAACAATTAATGGACCCAGGCCACTGAATGTTGTACTCAGAGAGGGAAATATGAAAATCTGGCAAGTGCTTTAGCATACCAATCTGCAGTCAGAAGGCCATAGCTACTCACCCCTAGATCATCTAACAGAATGTGAAGACCCTCAGATAAGGTATCATTTCAAGGAATGCTTTTCTCAGAGAAACAGGTTTATTGTCTATCTTTTCCTCCCACCAGAATGTAACCTCTTTTAAACACAGTAACCATGTCTCTTTTTTTGTACAAGAATGTATCCCCACATGTATTTTTGTAGTTGGTTTGATTTAGTGTGCTTTACTTCAATAAAAGTTCAGTATTACAATTTAAAAAAAGAAGAATGTATCCCCAGTGCTTACACAGTGCCTGGCACATAGAAGGTGCTCAATAAATATTTGATGAATTCAGGCATGCAAGAATGAATGAATGACAGAGCCCAGCTTGCTACCCTGAGCTGCAAACCAGATATCTCCAAGGCCTCCAGTCTTGAAACACACAAATAAGAATCTGAGCTCCCAATGCCCTCTGTGGCAGCCATTAGTGCTCTTCACCAAATATATCCAACTCACTGCTTTCCAGGCACAGAGGCAGGATTGTACTTACTCACTCCTTTTGAAGTTAGGCATGGCCCTGTGATTCGTTTTAGTCAATGACATGCAACCAGAAGCTTTAAGAACTTCTCCCTGCCTCTGCAATCATGGAAGCATGAAGATGGATCCTCCCGCAGCTTTGGACCCTGTGTAAGAACTAGGTAGAGAAAAGCCAGTCAGCCCACCATGGATACACATTATATGGTATGAGCAAGAAATCAGACTTAGCTGTTTTAAGCCACTGAAATTTGGGGGTTGTTATTTCAGCATAACACAGTCTTACCTGACTAGGCACTGACTATCATCTAATTTTCAGAAAAGCTAATCTTTATATTTGGTTCCCTTTGCCAAGAATTCCTGGAAGTCACTGAAGAATGGCTACAATTCATACATCCATCCTGGTTGTCATTTGTCATCTCTAGATTTAGACTACTGTTCTAGGTTTCTCTGTTGGTCAGCTCTTGCCTCTCTGCAACCAATGTTCCCCCAGCTGCTGCTATTTCATGCAAACCATGTCACAGCAAGTGACAACAGAGTTAAAGCCTGCTATGGAGTTTAACAAAATTTTACTGAAGGCTTGGGAATCACAGAGGGTGCTATGGTCTGAATGTTCGTTCCCCCCCGAATTCATATGCTGAATTCCTAACTCCCAGAAATGTTGGCATTAGACAGTGGGACCTTTGGGAGATACTCAAGTCATGAGAGTGGTACTCTTATGAATGGGATTAGTGATCTTATAAAAGAGGCTCCAGAGAAATCCCTAGCCCCTTACACCATTGAGGACACTGTGAGAAGACCCAGCTACGAACAAAGAAGAGGGCCCTCACCAAACTTCAACTACGTTAGCACCCTGATCCTGGACTTTGAACCTCTAGAACTGTGAGATATCAATTTCTGTTTTTTATAAGCTACCCAGTCGGTTATATTTTGTTATAACAGCCCAAATTGAGAAAATCTTAAATGTGGTTATTCACTATTATGCTTCCTAGGCTTTATAGGCTAGGTCTGTTCACAAGGGCTCCCATTGGCTGGCTCTTTCCTTACTCCATCATCTACTGCCATGTCAAAGGGATAGCTGGCCTAGCTCCCAGGGAGGAGAGTATCTTCAACCTTGTCCACACTATCCAGAGGCCACTCCTGACCTTCATTTTCAATGCCCAAAGAGTAAAGGAAAGATTTCCTTGCTTCCAGTGGAAATCATTGTAATCTCTACAAAGATGCTACTCTGCCCTCCCAGGAAGTCCATGGTGTACACCTTCTACAGGGCAGTTTAGCTCTTCATTTTCGCAAGCTATTCATCCTAGATCAGAATCTGAGCTAGAGCTTTACAAACTCAAAGGCCCGTTAAAGTGGTTTTCTGAAAAAGAGGGAACAATATTTTCCCAGCAATAAATTCTCAAAGCAAAAGTAAGAAGTTGTTGGCAGCTTCAAATAGCAGCTTGTCCCTACTTTTGCTTAGTTTTGGTTTTTTGTTTTATTTTGGGTTTTGATGGAGTCTACTTTCCTCTCCACACAAATTTCTAGAGGTCTGTTCTCTGTAGTATTATACCTGATCACATAATGCCCTGTGTGCTAATGATCTGTTCCACCAACATTGTCTGATGGCCTCAGCTTTAGTGTAGGATGTATGGGAAAGGTAACTATATCTGCTACTACTTCGTAAAGAGAGGCAGATTCACATAGGGGTTAAGTGTTTGGACTCTGGAGCCAGACCTCCTGTCACAGAGTAAGCGCTAAGTGTTTCCTATTACTGTAATGTCTCTGGGATGACCTGCTGACATGTCTGGATCCCTTTCTAGAGAACTGAGACTGGATGGATTGCAAGGGCTCATTAGCTTTAACAGCCAGAGGCAGAACTAGTTCAAGGGCTGAGTGCCAATCTAAATTGAGGAGGAAAGCTAAGACCAGTACCAAAGGTATATATCTGAGAAGTGAGGCCATGGGCAAGAGATCGTGAACTGTAGAGATCAAGAGCAGGAACGCAGAATCCAAGACAAGTTTTGGAATTAGACCCCTGACAAGACCAGGGAGGTGGTGCTTGTCATTAAGGTGTGATGTGGGGAGGAGAGGGCCAGGCTGACCACTCTGCACTCTCTACAAGTCCTTACATGAGTTATTTTCCCTCTAAGTATCATAAAGCTCCATCAACAGACATATTATTCCCATAAATCATCATTTTCCAAAGAATGCTCTGGATAAAACGTAAGTTCTTGAGGAAGTACCTAAGCATATTGTAAAACCAGTTTGGGAATTGTAGCATTCAACAAAGTTTGAAATGTGTTTCCTTATTGTAGGGCCTCTCAAAGGATGTTAAGATGCAGTGTGACTCTCCAGGAGGGAACCAGAGTATGCAGCATTACCCTGTGTATACTTGAGAAGGGAACCTTCTTTTAAGCATCATCTCTCCCTGCCATAGCTCATTACATTTACAAAGCACTTTAGGCTCATCATGATGAAAGAGGCCATGTAAGTTCAACGCAGTTTTACGTTGCAGATGGATGTATCTAATCACACTATTAGGCAGGGAACATCAAACTGGGGACAGTAGAGGCTGCAAAGGCTTTCTTCCAACCAGGTGGTTGACAAAGTGCAAGTGGCAGAAAACAACCATGTTATCTTGGGGTTTGGAAGAGCCAAGGAAGGGGAGGCTATGAATCAGATGAGAGAGATTCCTTCTCTGGGAGGGGAGCAAAGAGGGTTACCTGGAGGATCAGCTATTTCTGGAGCACTGCTCTGTGCTAAGCATCATGCTATATATTCGACATACACTATTTCATTGGACTCTCCCAACAACCTCGCAAAGTAAATCTCATGATTCTACTTTGCAGATTAAGAAACTGAAGTTAAGAGACGCTGTGTAAATTGCCTAAGGTCACCCAGTTTATTAGTTTGCAGAGCTGTGATCCAGCTTAGGTCGGCCTGACTCTAATATCTGTGGTCTTTGCTCTCTCCACTAGACCACGGGGCCTCAATAGACCTGTGCTCAGTGCTTTCTGGCCCCTGTCTTGGGGGTATACACTCTAACAGTAAGGGAGGAAAATGCCAACAAGTAACTCTGCTGAGTCATGCTGGAGGCCTGTTCAAGGCACAGTGGGTCATGAAGGGAAGAAGGTGTTATCATCAAGTCAGCTTGGTGTGTGGGGTGGAGGGGTGGTCAGGAAGGTATTCTAAGAGGAGCAACCCCTTGAGCTGAGTCCTGATAAGAATCACCAAGGACACAAGGAGTAGGTGGTAGGTGGTTGGGGGGTGTGGAGTACATTCCTGACACAGGAAATAGTGTCCATATGGGAACTGTCATAAAAACTTTTTGAATGAAAAAACAAACTTTTGTTCAAGCAAAAAGTCTGTATTACAGTGGCTGATAGTTCCGTTTTAGAAGTTCAGAGACCCGACCACCAAAGGAAAATACAACAGAACCGAAGAAAAAAACCAAAGGCATCGCTAATCTGCCATCTGCACCAATGATGTAGGAAAATAAACGAGAGCTAAGCAAAACAAAACAAAGCAAAAACGCCTTAAACAAAAAAGTCTTCTTTTGAGACAGGAGGAAAGCTCTGTCTCCCAAAGCCACGGTCATGTTTTCCGTGTTTATGCTGTGGTGTGACCGGGGCCTCAGAGTCCTGTTGGGGGCCTGTCCCTTTTTATGCTACATGGCTTAATCTGTCTCCATCACTTCCCAGAGTCAGACGGGAATCAGCTTAAAATGCCAAGGCTTGACTTCAGCTGTGTGGGCGCCTGCCTTTCCAAGCCACAACATCTGAACGCAGCGTCCTCCCAGGCAAGGGAACACTCGGTAAGGAAATACCATAGTTAGGCTCTTTGCAACTTGCTAGAAGTGAGAGGCGGTGCTTCATGTCCTGATCGCTCAGGTGGAAATTGTAAAAACAATTAAGAGCAATGACTAATCACCGAATCAAAGCAGGTTGCCCAACTCATTTGCAATTGTGTGCTCAGTTCTGTGTGCCAACAAACAAAGACTTGGGGAGTTTATTATTTAAACCAATTAAAAGCTCTAGGCAAAGCAAGTAGTCAATTTGTGGCCACGTGGTGGGAAAACATCAGTTGGAAGAGCCTGAGGAATTTCCTGAGCAGAGCCATATGGCCAAACTCGGAATGAAGCACCCAGGATAGCTGGGAAAGTCGGCACTGAAAGCAGTTTCACAATAAAAAGCTTCACCTAGCAAGAGCAGACTTGCGCTCTCTGCTCGCCTCTGCCCCGACCGCCCCCCAACTCCACCTCCCCGCCTCCCCCATATTCTAGCCTGCCTGCAAGGCTGGTAGTTCTAACCGACAGTAAAAGAAAAATGAACAGACTAAAATCCAAACTCTGACTGTTAGCAAGAGACATTGCTAAATTTCCTGTCCACCATTTGCACTTTTATGTATTTTAGGGCTACCTAGAGAGTTCTTAAAGGCCCAGATGATGAAAATCGGCCGCCCTTCTTTCCAAATGAGGTGCACAGTCCATCTGGAGAGGGCACTCACACTTTTGCATGAAGCTGTAGGCCGTAAAACGGAAAGTAAAGAATTAAAAACTGAAGCCATTTGGTAGCCGTTATAAAAAAAAAGAACAAAAAGAGGCAGAGGGAGGTAGAAGGTGGTGTGGTGGGCACAGTTACTTCAACAAAATAGATTTACAGAATGGATGTCATGCAGTAAGCCTTTACTGAAAGTTCCTTTTCACGTCCCCGTGAGATACTTTCTGCTTACATTTTTTTTTCTGGCCTACAAGTCCCTTTGCTCCTAACCACTCCCCTCCATGTCTCCCTCCCCTTGCATTTTCCTGGAAAGTCTAATAATTCTTATGTTCCCAGTGGATCTCACTTCTTAAGGTCCCGGTTCCTTTCTCCTTCAAGTTCCCTCCAAAACAAGCATTCTCAGACACTCCTGATTACAGAAGAAGGAAGAACAATTGTACCGGAACCAACTGGAAAATTTTGACAGCTAAGTCAGCTAGCTGCAGCTGTCCTGTACCATGTTGTATATTATAACTAATGCACTAAGATTAAATAATTTTTGTACATCAATAAACAATGTGGTTCATGGTATGCAGACAAGTAAATTGAGTAAATTCAGTAACAAAGAATAACAGCTGTAATGTCATTCCTTTCAAAAAGTCTAGCACTGTCAATACTTCTAAAATTAATATGGCACACCTGTTAGTGTTCTGTGGGATGGTCAACATTACAGCTCCAACTTTCTGCAACTTGGAGGATGGCAGCAGGAAAAGGGTAGAGGGGCTGCTAGGCTCTCTACCTGAGCTTACCCAAAATCGTTATCCTTTGCTGTGGTCATCCAAGCCCACCTCATTTTATTCCAAGTTGGTAGCAGCAGAACCAGACTGCATCACAGATGAAAGGTTCTGGTCCCTGCATTTTTAAGTCAGAGGCCTATAAAGAGTGAGATTGAAAAGCACAAAACTACAGGACCTGTGAGTTCCGTTCCTGACTCTGCTACTGGGAGACAAAAAGTTCTCAGAAAGTCAGATAGCCTCACGGACCCGCTTGACTATCCAAAGCCTCTTCCGTCCCAAACTGTCAGACATGGAAAAGACCTGAGTGATCGTCTGATAGGTGCTAAAAGCATATCCCCACTTCTAAACCAGTGGGAATGGGAATGGCATGTCACAGAGACATACTGAACTGTTTTGAGTAGTGGATTTCAAAAGAGGCAACTGAGGAGTTTCAAAGCTCTTTCTTTTAGAAGAAATGTGGCCCTGTTTGCAGATATCCCTGCAGTCCAATCCTGTGCATATTTGGGATGGCCCTCCATCTGTGTGAGAACACTAGAAACTCTGCCTAATTTACAAAACAGAATGACAACCCTGTCACCTGGCTGGCTGTCAAGTGTGATAGGCATTACAACTGCTAAACAAGATGTTCTTTGCTAGAAGAAGAAACACGTACAACTGAGGCATACAGAACCAGTCCCTTTGTAGTTAGGCATGGCCATGTGACTTGATTTGGCCAGTGATGTGTGAGTGAAAGTGCCTGTGTTAATTCTGGGTAGAAGCATTTAATTGCTTCCATTTAAGAGCTTCCAGAGCTCTCCTGCCCTGGCCTGGCAATCTCTGAAGCAAGGTGTTGAGATGATATCATGAGATGCTATGGAGTGACCACACAGCACAAACCTGACCCAAACTTACCAACTGTTCAACCCAGATCAACACTCATATAGGGTACTTCTTATCCCCATTGTACAAATGAACAAACTGAAGTTCTTCCAGCTTAAGTGATTTACCTATAGCACACAGCTAGCCCTTGGCAAAACCAGGGTTCCAATCTAGATTTTCGTGGCTCAAAAGGCACACCTATTCTTTTTTTCTCCATATGGATCTATTAAGTGGTTGCTGGGCC
The DNA here is from genome assembly GCF_964270905.1 of Leucopleurus acutus. NCBI lineage: Eukaryota > Metazoa > Chordata > Mammalia > Artiodactyla > Delphinidae > Leucopleurus > Leucopleurus acutus. The sequence continues at coordinate 118,206,181 of NC_139148.1, read as the reverse complement.
ATTTGTACCCTCTCCCACTTGGGTGCCAATAGAGGCAAAAGGGTGAGACATCTGGAACCAATGAAGTTCAGAGATTGCACCAAAGGGAAATACCAAAGCAGTGGCAATAAGCAAAAGGAAAAAAAATTCTCTCAGTACTGGAGAGGCCACACAGCTACCAAAGTTTGCAATGAGAAGAAACAGCCCAACTACTACTACCACTTAGGGAACCATTTGAGTATTTCTCTGGTAATCCTTGACCCTCACCTGCTTCACTAAACTCCAAAGATGGGAAAAAAAACTGTGACCAAGTTCAGTTTTCCTAAGGTACTTTGAGATTATTCTGCTTTATGTCTGCTAATGACTGAGCCAGACCAAACCATATTTTCTGCCATGATGATGATGAAAAGTCAATATTGCATGAACTCCCCACGTGCCTGAGCTGGGATTTAACATGGCAAAATTGATGTGTGAACCAGTGTTGCTATTTAATGTGGTTTCTATAGAAGTGTTCATAAAACCTGGGGCTGCAGCTGGCCCCCATTAGGTAGTTTCTTGGTGAAAGTTTTCCAAGGAAAACTTTTTTAACAACTTCATAAAGCGAGGCACAAAAGGGCAGTGCAATGACTGGCTGAGAGACATGGGATTTTTTTATCTTTGACTGAATGTTAAATGGGGACTTGCTCTGTCCACTTCTGCGAGAAAAATCAAAAGGCATCAAAGGCTATATTTTGAGTCTTGCATGATTTTATTTATTTATTCATGCATTCATTTGTTCAACATTTATTTAGCACCTACTATATGCCAGGCACTGTGCCAAATGCTGGGAGGAACAAAAAGATAAATAACATTTGGGTTCTTAGGGATGTGAAGGAGGAGAGACTGGCAAGAACACAAGTAACTGTAATTCAAGGCAGTCTGAGGCAAGGGTCTCAGGGGTGGAATTTGTAAAGCTGTTTGGAAAAGTGCCTGTTGCCAAGTAAGTGCTCAGAAAATGTATGCTTATTCTGGGGACTTTCCTGGTGGTCAGGTGGGTAAGACTCCACGCTCCCAATGCAGGGGGCCTGGGTTTGATCCCTGGTCAGGAAGCTAGATCCTGCACGCATGCTGCAACTGAGTCTGTATGCCGCAAGTAAAAAAGATCCCACAGGCTGCAACGAAAGATCCCGCATGACGCAACGAAGACCTGGTGCAGCCAAAATAAATAAATAAATATATTTTTTTAAATGTATGCCTATTCTACATGTACAATTAGATGCTAATGCTTTAAGGATAATCATCCATTTACTGCTAAAATGTAACTGTCAACTTCACACAAAAGATAATGTTTGGGGCACAGTTTGGGAATATGTGCTATTGTTTTAAAAGGTAGATTTTCATCTGAACAACCAGATGCACATGTTAGTTTTATAGATAACACCACTAACCTTCCCTGTATGCCTCTGCTTTCAGGAGATTTATGTTCTAGTTTGAAGAAATCATATTCGTACCTTCTTAAGGATAAAACATGAAAGAAGTCTTCCCACCCAGCAGACTCTCTTACCCACAGACCCAGGTTAGTTCCAGATTGGCGTAAGCATTGGCCATTCATCCAACCAACCCTTCCATTCAACCATCATGGGTAATAATGCCATAGTAGTTCAGAGGAGCAACTTGATCCCCTAGGGCATGAGGTAGTCAGGCAAGGCTCAATGAAGGAGGCAATCCTAAAGCTAGGTCTTGGGGATGGAGCTTGTACACAAGTACAGAAGAAGAAGATAGACATTCTAGAGTGGGGATAGCCTGAGCAAAAATGCAGAAGTAGGAATGTGCTTAGCATGTTTGGAGAACAATGGATAAACCAGTTTGACAGGAACACAATTCAGAGGAATAGTGGGAAATCAAACTCATGGTAGGTAGGGTCAGATCATGAAGAACCTCAAATTCCAGTCTAAGGCACTGCATGAAATCAGTAGCCTATATATGTTACAAACATTATACTTGGAAAAATATGGAGCAAGGATTGACTCCCCAGATTCGCAAGCATTTTGTTCTTAACAGTATCATTCTTTATACTAAGTCTCAACACTTCCAAAAGATTCCCATACTATGGAATGCATAGGACTTTGGGGTTATGAAAGAAAAGCTCTTGAGAACTCACGGCAACACTGTTCCTGGCGAATCTGTCCTTGAGAAAAGGAACTAGCATTTGCAGACACTGTACAAAATCTTTGTACATACATTCTTTAATTCTCACCAAAAAACCCTGAGGTAGGTTCTAATATAATCCCCATTTTACAGATGAAAAAACTGAGCCTCAGATAGTAGATCAAAACAGGATTGAAACACCAATCTGTTTTATTCTAAATCCTGTATTCTTTTCACCATACCACACTGCCTCCTGAATAGAATCTCTTTGCAAAACTTCAAATTGGGACATCTTGTGATTAATCCATACCTCTAGTTGTTATTCTCTTGAAACTTAGTAAAATTCCTATTTGCTTGTTGTTCAAACATCCTTGAATGTCCGATAGTTTGAAATTCTAGCCAAGTTAGGGAAAACAGTGAACTCAATCAAGCACTTCCAGCACAATTAATTATAAAGGTCAAACTACCCCACATTTACTCAACCATCAAAGGACATGACTCCATAGATCAGGGAAAACGGTGCCAGCTGGAACTATGGAGGTGGCTCAGGTTGAGGGAATATCCATCAAGCAATGAGCAGACATGGATCGGCTCTGCTAATCTGGTAGGCTCTGTTGCCTAATTAAGCATCATAGCACCAAAACTACAGTGAGCAATTATACTAGCAGGTACGATAGTATAGCACTCTACAGTTTGCAAAGGAACAACTGCCCTCTGAAACACCACCACCCCCAACTTTACAAATGAGGAAACTGAAGTTCAGAGAGACTAAGTAACTTGCTCAATGTCACATATCTCAATAAGTGGTAAAGTTGAAAATCAAACCCTTCCTTTTGACCCCAAAGTTCACTACTCTTTAAGTGCTAAGACACTTGTTTGCCTTCATTTTGGCAAAACAACTAGTTAAAAGACTACAAAAAATCACCAACTTAACTGCTTTGATTTCTCAGTGCTAAACTTCTAGTTTCTGAGCTTCCTTTCTCCAACCCCACCTCCAACCCTCCACTGACTGGACTGACCAGGTGGTCTGGTACCATGCAGACATAGTCTATGTGTCATATGGGCAGGGGAACTCCACCTCAAACTCCCAAATGCAATAAACTTGACTTTTAACCTTAAGGAAATCCAAAACACATGGCAACCATAAAAATGGCATTGGAGAAATTAACAACAGGTTATCAGAGAGACAAGAATTTCCAGTAGTATTATATAGATGAGTCGTGACTAGCCTCTGTCAAAAAACCTGGAGGGTATTATGATGATATAGATGCCAGAGAAAACATAGGAGCAAGATAAATAGCTACCTGATGAGCTAGGCAGAGAGACTCAAAAGGTCTATAAAAATTCTAGTCATCAAACCTAGGGGCAGGACAGGAATAAAGACGCAGACGGAGAGAATGGACTTGAGGACACGGGGAGGGGGAAGGGTAAGCTGGGACGAAGTGAGAGAGTAGCATTGACATATATGCACTACCAAATGTAAAATAGATAGCTAGTGGGAAACAGCCGCATAGCACAGGGAGATCAGCTTGGTGCTTTGTGACCACCTAGAGCGGTGGGATAGGGACGGTGGGAGGGAGACACAAGAGGGAGGAGATATGGAGATATATGTATATGTATAGCTGATTCACTTTGTTATACAGCAGAAACTAACACACCATTGTAAAGCAATTATACTCCAATAAAGATGTTTAAAAAAATTCTAGTCATCAAACCATTTTATTCACTAGCTACCCTACTTTGTCACATATTTTTAGTAATATATGTATACAAATGCATATGTATACGTCATTGCCTATGTCCATCAATCAGATAAACTACTTCATGGTGAGAAAATCAGTAGATTACACAACCTTTACCTTTTTAGCTCTCAAGTAAGTGGTCTAACAAGTGAGAGAAAGATCCTAATCCAGGTCTTTACTGCCCAGGAACTGAAATTATGCAAGAGCTTCCTATCTCACATCCTGTTATACAGTGGTTCTCAAACTTGAGAGTCCATTAGAATCACCTGGAAAGCTTGCTCAACCACAGACTTCTGGATCCCACTCTCAGAATTTTTGATTCAGTAAGTCTGGGGCAGGGCTCAAGAATTAGCATTTCTAACAAGTTCCCGGCTGCGCTGCTATGGACACCACTAGTCCAGAGACCACACTTGGAGAACAAATGCTGTACAGCCATCCAAGCAGTCATCTCAAAACACGTATGACTCCATGGATCAGGGAAAATGGAGTTTGTTTGTATCACTCTTTTCAAATACTTCCAGTGGCTCACAACTGCAAATACAATAAAGCGCAGACTCTAGTGCCTGGTACTACCAGCTCCACTCACCCTCTCTCTGCAACCTTATCTGTCAATACTCACAAACACAGACCCGCCCATCCAGCCAGCAAGGTTTCTTCACTGGCCCTGAACTTAACACTTTTACTGCTGACTTCAATCCTTGCTTCATGCTGTTCCTCTCAAAGGAAATGCCTTCATCTTTCCTTTGCCCATCAATATCCACAGCCTCTGGCTCCTGTTGTTCCACTTCCTCTAACTAGCCTTTCCGGACTGTTCTAGCTGCATTAATCTCCTATAAAGGCCAATAGCAGTTCTAATTTGTACACCTCCATTTAGCAAGCAGGAAGTGGAGTGGTTTTACATATGTCTCCTCTTTGTATCTAAACTCAGTTTCTTCAAGGGCCATGTCCTAAGCAGTGTTTCATTAGCCTCTCCTTCAGTACCCATGGCAGTGCTAGACAAATAGTATGAACTCAATAAATACATTCCTTTTTAACATACGGTTTTATTAATTAAGGATGTGTAGTACATTTTTTAAAACTGGTGGAGCTTGGCACAATAATAAATGGTATATTTTGGCTAGTTAGGCTTGTTTTGTTTTCAAGTTTTTGTTTATTTATTTTACATTTCTTTAATGTTCTGAGAATTTCAGAGTACAGGTACATTTGTAAAATTAGGTTGAGAACAGACGTGACAACATGCGTACAATCCATGCATTTGCTGATCACTGCTGGATATTTCCCAATATGCTTACACATGGAGCACAGACCTAATTTACAGAACTCATCTTAACCCTCTGGTAACGCAGATGCATCATAGGTGCCTTTGACCCAGATCACCAAACACTGATCTAGACATATGCTAATCAAGATTTCATTAATAATGAAAATATCCTGCCTTTGAGGGATGCCTTGGTGGAACTAGAGGGAGATTAAAAAGACAATTACATTTCTTAAATCAACCCCCTTGTTCTCTGTGAAATACTTTGAGGCTGACTTGGTTTAATTCCACCTTTTCAAAAAATCTCACTGGGGGGAAAATGGGAATAGAAAAAGAATAATCTCCCAAAGCAAATTTAAGCTATTCTAACAGGGACACTGCATGTAGAAAGCAAATTATGTCTTAAACTATGCTGTCTGGGTCCTTCCTCCCATAGAATCTGAATTGATGAAAGGAAAACAGACATAAATTGTATCTACACACATAAACTAGAACTTTTGAATTTTTTTAAAAAGACTGTACTCCATTTCTAAACAGATTACTAACCTCGGTTTGATTTTAGTCAACATCTGGTACTTTCAGTATCAGTTATTGTCTTCACTCCAGTCTCATATAACCGCACATAGTTTCTAAAACATGTGAGGGAGTAATCACCTGGCAGCTGGACATCATTCCAATGACAATGACAATGTTTCTCAACCCAATGACATTAGTGAGAAATGGCAATGGATTTTGTTTTGGATTTCGTTTTCTCCAAAGAGGCTCTCCAACTCCAAAAACTTTGTTAGACAAGTGACTGCTTAAATGAGTGCAAAGTAACAGGCTTGCTGGTCTCTATGGCAGGCCATACATAATCACCATAGAAATATACAATTACACCTGTCAACCTCATCTTCTGTAATTGATTCGATGACTAACAATGTCAGTGGCAGGCTGAGCTTTGAGGTCTTGCTGTGAGAAATACTCATACATGGCTAAACATTTTGGTGTCTTAATTGCTTGTCATACTGCCAAGGCTCCTGTGTTGTATCTATCTCCACAACAACAGACTAGAATAGATAAAGCATATTTAATAGCCAAAAAGTGAAGTGATACTTTTTTTTCATTTTATAGGCCCTTTAAGAAAATCGTGGAGTTGTCGAAAATAATCTGGTCATACAAGTCAGACATGAAAGAGAAGTCTAAAATATGATTCTGGGCCATCATAAAAAAATCTACAAACAATAAATGCTGGAGAGGGTGTGGAGAAAAGGGAACCCTCTTGCACTGTTGGTGGGAATATAAATTGATACAGCCACTATGGAGAACAGTATGGAGGTTCCTTAAAAAACTACAAATAATAGAACTACCATACGACCCAGCAATCCCACTACTGGGCATATACCCTGAGAAAACCATAATTCAAAAAGAGTCATGTATCACAATGTTCACTACAGCTCTATTTACAATAGCCAGGACATGGAAGCAACCTAAGTGCCCACCATCGGATGAATGGATAAAGAAGATGTGGCACATATATACAATGGAATATTACTCAGCCATAAAAAGGAACGGAATGAGTTACTTGTAGTGAGGTGGATGGACCTAGAGTCTGTCATACAGAGTGAAGTAAGTCAGAAAGAGAAAAACAAATACTGTATGCTAACACGTATATATGGAACCCCCCAAAAAACAGGTTCTGAAGAACCTAGGGGCAGGACAGGAATAAAGATGCAGACGTAGAGAATGGACTTGAGGACACGGGGAGGGGGAAGGGTAAGCTGGGATGAATTGAGAGAGTGGCATGGACATATCTACACTACCAAATGTAAAATAGATAGCTAGTGGGAAGCAGCCTCATAGCACAGGGAGATCAGCTAGGTGCTTTGTGACCACCTAGAGGGGTGGGATAGGGAGGGTGGGAGGGAGACGCAAGAGGGAGGAGATACGGAGATGTATGTATAGGTATAGCTGATTCACTTTGTTATAAAGCAGAAACTAACACACCATTGTAAAGCAATTATACTCCAATAAAGATGTTAAAAAATATATGATTCTGTGCATTAAAAACTAGATGCATGCTATGAGCTTTTCAAAAAAGAATCATCTAATTATGATTATGAGCAGAGAGGATCAGCCCATGCTTGAACATGTACAAAGGCACGATGTGACATGAACTTTTCATCACACTCACTGTCTTTTGAGGAGTTAGAATACATTAAAGTCCCTCTTCCACAAGTAAGAAAGCACTGGAAGCTACTGGACATTGGCAGGGTTTTTTGAGGGGGTGGTCTGGAGGTCAACATCATGGTAAGATAGAGGCCACCAACACTGGGGACCAGCACACCAACCATAATTACATGCAATGAAGATGAGGAGTCGTGACTAGTGTTGTAACAAAATGCAATAGGTTACTTTTAAAATTTAACAAATTATATCCTGTAGCTAATGCTCAAAAAGTACATTGACTAATTGAAAGTGGTCAGGAAGCCTACAGATTCACCATGTTTTATCCAAGATTAAATAATTTTATACACTTCACAGATACAAACTAACTCTCATATCCAGTATCTACTGATCTCTTATTTCTATTTAATAAGCCGTCTTTTGTACCAACCATACTGAGGCAACTGATTTCCAAGGCTACCAAATCCCATTCATTCATTAATTCAGTCATTTATTCAGTCATTCAACGTATTTTTGAGCAGTTACAATGTGTCAGGCACTGTGCTAGGTGTTGGGATGCAACAAGAGAACATGTGTGCTATGGGAGCATATAATAATGGCATTAATGCAGACTCAGATGATCAGAAAATTTTTTCTGAAGCAGACGACACCTAAGCTGAGTCTTAAAGGATGAGTATAATATTAGACTTGCTTTAGGGAGTAGAGAGAGGAGATCAGTCACAGTAAAAAGTCGCAGAGGTACAAAACAGCTAGAGCATGAGATGGCATAACATGAGAGAAGGGAAGAAGGAACCAGATCATGGAGGGTTCTGATATCATATGAAGAATTTTAGACCCTGATCCTGAGAACAATGGAGAACTGGTTTTAAAGTGTGTTTGGGAGGAGGGTGGGTGGGTGTATATGTAAGAAACAGTCCTTGCTGCAATGTTAAGAACAGAAAAATGCTTCCAGAAGAATAAGACTTTTTTCCTCCATTGTATTCTCCTTGACCAGAGTATTTGACACTGCTCAAAACATGGTTACTTTGATATTCTTCTCTTCCAGTTCTCTTTCTCCAGCTCCTTTGCTGGTCTTATTTCTTCTGTCAAATCAGTTGATTCTTCTCTTTTCCCCACTGACATCAACCCTATATAGGCTATTCCAAATCCCCTCCCTAATTTGCCTCCCTGTCCCCTCCAGCCCATTTTGTGCTCTTCTAGAAAACTGCTCTTCCTAGTCCCACCTTCAGTGGTACAATGTGCATCTGACATTTCTAGCTGCATAGCAACCATGCCCCCACAGTTGGTAACAGCATCATGACTTTCCTTCAGAAAACAATTCCTCCCATCGGATGCTGTCCCACCTTGCTCTGGCCAAGGGCCAGTTATGTAACTTAGGCTAAGCCAATCAGACTTTCCATAGAATTTGAATCTTGACCCAAAAGACTGAGAGTATTGGGATCTGGTTCATCTAAGAGCAGAATGCTGGAGTATGTATTTTAGTTCCTGCGGTCTCAGAGCTGTCATAGTTCTTGTCTTTGCTAAGGCCTGGCTGTTGTACATTCCCTTAAGTTCTGTAAACTACCCTATATCCTTTGTTTGTGTGTGTGTGTATACATATATATGTATACATATGTAGATATATATATGTGCATATGTGTGTGTTTGTATAGCTCAGGTTAGCCACAGCCCACTTCTGTTGATTGCAATGAAGAGTGCTACCTTCCTACTGGCATTAAAGGCCCTTGCCCAACTGATACCATCTCACCTATCCAAACATATATATTATCATTAGCCAACTTAATCCCTCTGCTATAGTCCTATAAGTCTCCCTTCTCTACTCCTGCCACCATACCTACTTATACATCCCCAACTTCATACTTTTCCTTTCTCCCCTCCTGGTCTGTCCTTATATCCCATTTCACTAGACACTAATGGAGGGTACATTATGTAAGTGGTATTATGATGAGGGTTGGGAAAAGAGATGAGGAAAAAATAGGTCCAACCTTAAGGTACTATCTCTACTTTTTTGGCCTGAAGCTTTCCCTAGTAACCCTAGGAACAATGCTCTCTAGGTTCTAGGGAGTTTGTTCTAACAACTTCCATCATACAGGTGAGAATTAGGATAGATACTGTTGAATACAGTGCTCTAATGGTGTCTTTCCTCCTTTGCATGTTTAAAAGTTCTTCAGAAAGAAGCCTCTCTTCACTACCTTTCTTCCTCCCTCCCAACCCTGCCCATCAACCTGAGATTTTGTGCAGCAGAATACTGGATTAAATAATTTTTTAAATTCTAAGGAAGAAACATAGAAAAGAGATTTCCTTCTAATTTATGCCTATCCTTGGGCCACTGGGGCCTTATTTGTTAGGTAGTATAGTATACTACAGGCATGGGTTGTGAAGTCAGACGGACCTGAGTTTCAATTCTGGTTCTGCCACTTATGAGCTGCATGCCTATACCACTAAGCCTCAGTTCCTTCATCTGTATATTAGATGACGTGATGCATATTAAAGTGCCAAGCGCAGTTCCTGGTGCATAGAAAGCATTACTTACTAGACGTTAATTATTTTACTAGAATGGTGATTGTTTTCTTAACCAATACCCCCAAACCTAATTTTATTTTCTTTAAATGCCAAATTCTGAATCTGTGGCAGCAGAAGAGGTCATACATGGGTTACTCTCTAAAATAGAGTAAAATGCATTCCGTAACTTTTTTTTTTTTGGCCACACTGCACGGCATGTGGAACTTCTCCAACCAGGGATTGAACCTGTGCCCCCTGCAGTGGAAGTGCAGAGTCTTAACCACTGGGCCACCAGGGAAGTCCCTAAAATTTATTCTGTAGACAAGCCTAGACTATTTCTAAACCACTTCCATCTCCAAAAGTCACTGATTGACTCTCATGGAGAGATGTCTACATGTATGCATACAAGGACTAAGTCTCTCTTTATATCTTCCCTGAAGATAAGTTTCCAAAGTCTGTTCTGTGGTTATCTTACCTAGTGTGGTGGTTAGCACAGGCTTTAGAATCAAGAGAGCCTAGGTTTGAATCCAAACCCTGCCAGTTACTGACTGTGTAAAGTTGGAAAATAAACTTCTCTGATCTGAAGTTTTTTCCATCTATAAAAATAGAAAGGATAGCACTTAGCTGACAGGATTATTGTGAGGATTTGATAAATATTATGTAAGTAAAGTGTTGAGCACCATGCTTTCCCATTAATAAGTATGCAACAAAATGAAGTCAAAAAACATATCCTATGAAAGGAAAACCTGATAAATTGGACCTCATCAAAATTTTGTTTGCTCTGCAAATGACTCTGTTAAGAGGATGAAAAGGCAAGCTACAACCTGAAAGAAAATATTTGCAAATCACATATATGCACAAAGGACTAGTATTTAGAATACATAAAGAACTCTCAAGAGTCAACATTTTAAAAAAAAACAATTAAAATACGAAGTCACCAAAATATATGAGCAGACATTTCCTCGAAGAGGATATTCAGATGGCAAATAAGCACAAGAAAAGATGTTTGACATCATTAGCCATTAGGGAAATACAAATTAAGACCACAATCAGATATTACAATGCATCTATCAAAATGCCTAAAATAAAAAATATTGACAATACCAAATGTTGGTGAGAATACAGAGAAACTAGATCACTCACACATTGCTGGTGGGAATGTAAAATGGTACAGTCACTCTGGAAAAAATTTTGGCAGTTACTAAGCATGTGACATGGTTCACCACATTACCTAGAAATTGCACTCTTAGGAGTTTACACAGAGAAATAAAAACATGTTCACACAAAAATCTGTAAACAATTGTTCACAGAAGATTCATATTAGCCCCAAATTGGAAACAGCCCAGATGTCCTTCCAGAAACAAACTGTGCTACACCTATACCATGAAATACTACTCAGCAATAAAAAGGATTGAAATATTGGTACATGCAGCAACTCGAATGAATCTCCAGGGAATTATGCCAAAAGGTTAAACACTGTGTGATTTTCTTGAAATAACAAATTTATAGAAATGGAGAGACAGGAAGTAGATTTAGTGACTGCTTGAGGCTGGCAGTAGGTGAAGATCAGGACTGCTAATGATTACAAGGTTTCTTTTTGGGGTGAGGAAAATGTTCTGGAAACAGACTGTGGTGGTGATGCCACAATTTCACAAATGTACTAAAAATCAATGAATTGTACCCCTTAAAGAGTGAATTTTATGGTATGTGAATTATATCTCAATCTTTTTAATGCAACAGACAGAGAAATGATAGTGGCAGAGACCAGGGTAGAAGAGGTAGAGGTGAAAAACTGGTCAGGTTCTGGATATATTTTGAAGATAAAGGTAATATTATTTGCAAATGATTAGATGTCAGATATGAGAAAAAAGAGGATATAAAAACAGTGCCAAGGTTTTTGCCTTTCACTGAGGTGGGAAAGACTGTGACAGGAGCAGGATTTAAGGATAGATGAGAATTACAATATCAGATATATTAAGTTTGAGATGCTTATTAGACATCCAAACAGTTATGTTGAATAGATGGGGAGGCAATTGTATATGGCTATGGAGTCCAGAGGTGGTCTGGGTTTAGGCAGAAGATCAGGAGAATAGTTTTGCTCGCATTATATGTGAAATGCTGGCTAGATACCTGTGTTAGTTTCCTATTTCTACTAGCGACAAATAACCACTTAGTGGTGTAAACCAAACAAATTTATTATCTTACAGTTTTGGAGGCCGATGTCCAAAATGGATTTCACCGGGCTAACATCAAGGGGTTAGCAGGGCTGTGCTTCTCTCTGTAGGCTCTCAGAGAGAATCTGTTTCCTTGCCTTTTCCATCTTCTAGAGGTCACCTGCATTTGGCCTGGGACCCCTTCCTCAACCTTCAAAGCTAGCAGCATAGCATCTTCAAATCTCTATCTGACTCTGACATCTGCTTCCATCATCACATCTCCTTCCCTACTCGCCTTTAATTATAAGAACATTTGTGACTACATTGGGCCCACCTGGATAATCTAGGATAATATCTGCTTCTCAAGAAGCTCAACTTAATCACATCTGCAAATCCCTGATGCCACATAAACGTTACATATTCACAGGTCCAAAGTACTAGGAAGTTGACATCTTGGGCAGCGGGGTGGGGGTGTGCATTATTCTGCCTATCTCAATACCCAAACAGAGCTATGAACTGGTAGCTAGATATAGGAATGTAGAGTTCAGAAGGAAGGTCCAGGGCTTCCCTGGTGGTGCAGTGGTTGAGAGTCCGCCTGCCAATGCAGGGGACACGGGTTCATGCCCCAGTCCGGGAAGATCCCACATGCCGCGAAGCGGCTGGGCCCGTGAGCCACGGCCACTGAGCCTGTGCATCTGGAGCCTGTGCTCCGCAACGGGAGAGGCCACAACGGTGAGAGGCCCGCGTACCGCAAAAACAAACAAACAAACAAACAAAAAAAACAGAAGGAAGGTCCAGGCTGGAGAAGTAAATTTGTGAGTTTCAGTATACACGTTATTTAAACTCATGCAACTGAATGAGATCATCAGGGAAGAGAATATATACAGTGTAAAGGTCCCAGGACTGAGAGTGTAGGGCCCTTCAATGTTATGAAGTTGGAGAGATGAGAAGAGGCAAGCACAGGAAACTGAAAAGAAGTGGTAACTGAAATAGGAGTGGGTCACTGAGTGAGTAGGAAAACCAACAGAAAGTGGTATATTGGAAGCAACAAAAAGAAAATGTTTAAGGAGGAAGGAGAGATCAACTGACTCAAATATTGCTGCTAGGTCAAGTAAGATGAAGACCGAGACTGACTGTTGGATTTGGCAATGTGGAAGTCACTGTTAACCGTGAAAGTGCAGGTTTTGTGGAGTGGCAGGTTCAAGAGAAAAGGAAGTCTTCTACTTCCAGCCATGATAGAGTAACAGAGATCAAATTTACACTCTGGCCTGAAACAACTAAAAGACTTGAGAAATATATGAAACATAAGGCAATTTACTCAATGGGAGAAAATATTTGCAAATCATATATTTGATAAGATGTTAAGAGCCAGAATATATAAAGGACTCTTACAACTCAATAACAAAAAATAAATAACCTGATTTTAAAATAGGCAAAGGACTTGAATAGACATTTGTCCAAAGAAGACATGCAAATGGCCAACAAGCACACAAACATCACAAATCATTAAGGGAAATTTAAATCAAAACCACAATGAAATACCACCTCACACCCATTAGTATGCTTACTACCAAAGAACAGAAAATGACAAGTGCTGTCAAGGATATACACAAATTGGCACCCTGGTGCACTGTTGGTGGGAGTATAAAATGTTGCAGTCGCTATGGAAAACACTATTGTGGTTCCTCAAAGAATTAAAATAGAATTACCCTATGATCTAGAATTTCACTTCTGGGTATATAACAAAAGAATTGCAAGCAGGGTCTCTAAGAGCTATGTGTACACCCATGTTCATAGCAGCATTGTTCACAGCAGCCAAAAAGTAAAGGCAACTCAAGTATCCATCAGCAGGTGAGTGAATAAGCAAAATGTTGTCTATTCATACAATGGAATATTATTCAGCCTTAAAAAGGAAGGAACTTCTGACACATGCTACCACAGAGATGAACCTTGAGGACATTGTGCTAAGTGAAATAAGCCAGTCACAGAAGGACAAATACAAGAAAAGAGTCAAATTCATAGAGACAGAAAGAGGGTAGGAGGGAATGGGGAGTTGTTAAATGGGAATAGAGTTTCAGTTTTGCAAGATGAAAGGAGTTCTCAAGATTGATTCCACAACATTGTAAACACACCTAACACTATGGAACTGTACACCTAAAATTGTTAACATGGTATATTTCATGTTACGTCTATTTTTACGATAATTAACAGTTTTAAAAAGGAAAAACATGTATGAAACAATGGTTTTTAAGACACTGAACATCAGGCAACAAAGGACAGCAACCTGGGTAGTAAACAAACAAGGTGAACCCTATGACTGTCATTGCTCACTACACGGATAAAGTTTGCAGTCCAGGGAGCAAGGAAGGGCATCCCAGGTGGGGTCTGGTGGCTGCCCTGAGTTGAGGACATAAAACTGGGAGTCCAGAGAGGCCACAGTGGCTAAGGCTCAGAGGGTAGAACCCCAGGGATGAGAGAGCTGCACTGAAAGAGAGCTCCAGAAATCTGTAGGGACTCTCCCTTAAATTTCACCTTGAGTACTTAGAAGGAAATCACACTTAAGAGGCAAGGGACAGAACCACCCCAAAAGAGAGAAGACAATCCTCAAAATTCACAATTTTATATGTTGTGGAATATGAATACACCAGAGAAGTCATTACAACCAAAAAGGTAACAAACGTATCCATCACCCCCAAAAGTTCACTGGTGTCCCTTTATAATAATCTCTCCCTGTCAGTCCTCTCCACACCCCTTCCCATCCCCAGAAAATCAATGATCTCCTTTTGACATGACAGATTAATCTGCATTTTCCAGAATTTTATATAAATGGAATCAGACAGTATCTTTTATTCTCCTCAGGCATCTTGCACCCAACATCATTATTTGGAGATTCATCCATGTTGTTGCATTTATCAATAGCTTGTTCCTTTCTCTTGCTGAGAAAAATTCCATTGTATGGATATACCACAATTTGTTTATTCCTTCACTTTCTTATGAAAATCTGGGTCATTTCCTGTTTTTTTCCAATTACCCGTTTTTATTTTCCTTACAAATAAAACTGCTATGAATATTCATGTACAGGTCTTTGTGTAAACGTATGCTTTCATTTCTCTTGGTTTAGCAACTTGTAGTGAAATGACTGAGTGGTACAGTAGGTTTATGTTCAACTTTAAGAAACTGCCAAATACCTAAGAGAGGGGGAAGATAGCGAAAGAGTAAGACGCGGAGATCACCTTCCTCCCCACAGATACACCAGAAATACATCTACACGTGGAACAACTCCTACAGAACACCTACTGAACACTGGCAGAAGACCTCAGACCTCCCAAAAGGCAAGTAACCCCCACGTACCTGGGTAGGGAAAAAGAAAAAAGAATAAACAGAGACAAAAGGATAGGGACAGGACCTGCACCAGTGGGAGGGAGCTGTGAAGGAGGAAAGGTTTCCACACACTAGGAAGCCCCTTCGCGAGCGGAGACTGCGGGTGGCGGAGGGGGAAGCTTCAGAGCCGCAGAGGAGAGCACAGCCACAGGGGCGCGGAGGGCAAAGCGAGAGATTCCCGCACAGAGGATCAGTGCCGACCAGCACTCACCAGACCGAGACGCTTGTCTGCTCACCCGCCAGGGTGGGCGGGTCTGGGAGCTGAGGCTCGGGCTTCGGTTGGATCCCAGGGAGAGGACTGGGGTTGGCGGCGTGAACACAGCCTGAAGGGGGTTAGTGCGCCACGGCTGGCCGGGAGGGAGTCGGGGAAAGTCTGGACCTGCCGAAGAGGCAAGAGACTTCTTCCCTCTTTGTTTCCTGGTGTGCGAGGAGAGGGGATTAAGAGCGCCGCTTAAAGGAACTCCAGGGACGGGCGCAAGCCACAGCTAAAAGCGCGGACCCCAGAGACGGGCATGAGACGCTAAGGCTGCTGATGTCGCCCCCAAGAAGTCTGTGTGCGAGCACAGGTCACTATCCACACCCCGCTTCCAGGAAGCCTGTGCAGCCCGCCACTGCCAGGGTCCCGGGATCCAGGGACAACTTCCCAGGGAGAACGCATGGCGCGCCTCAGGCTGGTGCAACGTCACGCCGGCCTCTGCCGACGCAGGCTCGCCCCGCATCCACACCCCTCCCTCCCCCCACCTGAGTGAGCCAGAGCCCCCGAATCAGCAGCTCCTTTAACCCCGTCCTGTCTAAGCGAAGAACAGACGCCCTCCGGCGACCTACACGCAGAGGCTGGGCCAAATCCAAACCTGAGCCCCGGGAGCTGTGAGAACAAAGAAGAGAAAGGGAAATCTCTCCCAGCAGCCTCAGGAGCAGCGGATTAAAGCTCCACAATCAACCTGATGTACCTGCATCTGTGGAATACCTGAATAGACAACGAGTCATCCCGAATTAAGGAGGTGGACTTTGAGAGCAAGAGTTATGATTCTTCCCCTTTTCCTCCTTTTGTGAGTGTGTATGTGTTTGCTTCTGTGTGAGATTTTGTCTGTATAGCTTTGCTTCCACCATTTGTCCTAGGGTTCTATCCGTCCGTTTTTTTAAATTTTTTTAATAATTTTTTTTATTTTGATAACTATTTTATTTTACCTTACTTTATTTTATTTTATTCTGTTTCTTTCTTTCTTTCTACTTTTTTACCTTTTATTCTGAGCTGTGTGGATGAAAGGCTCTTGGTGCTGCAGCCAGGAGTCACTGCTGTGCCTCTGAGGTGGGAGAGCCAAATTCAGGACCCTGCTCCACAAGAGACCTCCCAGCTCCACGTAATATCAAACGGCAAAAATCTTCCAAAGATCTCCATCTCAACACAAACACCCAGCTTCACTCAACGGCCAGCAAGCTATACAGTGCTGGACACCCTATGCCAAACAACTAGCAAAACAAGAACACAACCCCACCAATTAGCAGAGAGGCTGCCTAAAATCATAATAAGTCCACAGGCACCCCAAAACACACCACCAGACGTGGACCTGTCCACCAGAAAGACAAGATCCACCCTCATCCACCAAAACACAGGCACTAGTCCGCTCCATCACAAAGCCTACACAACCCACTGGACCAACTTTAGCCACTGTACACAGACACCAAAAACAACAGAAACTACAAACCTGCAGTCTGCAAAAAGGAGACCCCAAACACAGTAAGATAAGCAAAATGAGAAGACAGAAAAACACACAGCAGATGAAGGAGCAAGATAAAAACCCACCAGACCTAACAAATGAAGAGGAAATCGGCAGTCTACATGAAAAAGAATTCAGAATAATGATAGTAAAGATGATCCAAAATCTTGGAAATAGAATAGAGAAAATGCAAGAAACATTTATCAAGGACCTAGAAGAACTAAAGATGAAACAAGCAACGATGAACAACACAATAAATGAAATTAAAAATACTCTAGAAGGGATCAATAGCAGAATAACTGAGGGCGAAGAACGGATAAGTGACCTGGAAGATAAAATAGTGAAAATAACTACTGCACAGCGAAATAAAGAAAAAAGAATGAAAAGAACTGAGGACACTCTCAGAGACCTCTGGGACAACATTAAACGCACCAACATTCGAATTATAGAGGTTCCAGAAGAAGAAGAGAAAAAGAAAGGAACTGAGAAAATATTTGAAGAGATTAGAGTTGAAAACTTCCCTAATATGGGAAAGGAAATAGTTAATCAAGTCCAAGAAGCACAGAGACTCCCATACAGGATAAATCCAAGGAGAAACACGCCAAGACACATATTAATCAATTTGTCAAAAATTAAATACAAGAAAACATATTTAAAGCAACAAGGGAAAAACAACACACAAGGGAATCCCCATAAGGTTAACAGCTGATGTTTCAGCAGAAACTCTGCAAGCCAGAAGGGACTGGCAGGACATATTTAAAGTGATTAAGGAGAGAAACCTACCACCAAGATTATTCTACCCAGCAAGGATCTCATTCAGATTTGATGGAGAAATTAAAACCTTTACAGACAAGCAAAAGATGAGAGAGTTCAGCACCACCAAACCAGCTTTATAACAAATGCTAAAGGATCTTCTCTAGGCAAGAAACACAAGAGAATGAAAAGACCTATAATAACAAACCCAAAACAATTAAGAAAATGGAAATAGGAACATACATATCGATAATTACCTTAACTGTAAATGGATTAAATGCTCCCACCAAAAGACACAGACTGGCTGAATGGATACAAAAACAAGACCCATATATATACTGTCTATAAGAAACCCACTTCAGACCTAGAGACACATACAGACTGAAAGTGAGGGAATGGAAAAAGTTACTCCATGTAAGTGGAAACCAAAAGAAAGCTGGAGTAGCAATTCTCATATCAGACAAAACAGACTTTAAAATAAAGACTATTAGAAGAGACAAAGAAGTACACTACATAATGATCAAGGGATCAATCCAAAAAGAAGATACGACAATTGTAAATACTTATGCACCCAACGTAGGAGCACCTCAGTACAAAAAGCAAATACTAACAGCCATAAAAGGGGAAATCGACAGTAACGCATTCATAGTAGGGGACTTTAACACCCCACTTTCACCAATGGACAGATCATCCAAAATGAAAATAAATAAGGAAACACAAGCTTTAAATGATACATTAAACAAGATGGACTTAATTGATATTTATAGGACATTCCATCCAAAAACAACAGAATACACATTTTTCTCAAGTGCTCATGGAACATTCTCCAGGATAGATCACATCTTGGGTCAAAAATCAAGCCTTGGTAAATTTAAGAAAACTGAAATTGTATCAAGTATCTTTTCCGACCACAACGCTATGAGACAAGATAACAATTACAGGAAAAGATCTGTAAAAAATACAAACACATGGAGGCTAACAATACACTACTTAATAATGAAGTGATCACTGAAGACATAGAGAGGAAATCAAAAAATACCTAGAAACAAATGACAATGGAGACACGACGACCAAAACCTATGGGATACAGCAAAAGCAGTTCTAAGAGGGAAGTTTATAGCAATATAATCCTACCTTAAGCAACAGGAAACGTCTCGAATAAACAACCTAACCTTGCACCTAAAGCAATTAGAGAAAGAATAACAAAAAAAACCCCAAAGTTAGCAGAAAGAAAGAAATTATAAAGATCAGATCAGAAATAAATGAAAAAGAAATGAAGAAAACGATAGCAAAGATCAATAAAACTAAAAGCTGGTTCTTTGAGAAGATTAAAAAAATTTATAAACCATTAGCCAGACTCATCAAGAAAAAAAGGGAGAAGACTCAAATCAATAGAATTAGAAATGAAAAAGGAGAAGGAACAACTGACACTGCAGAAATACAAAAGATCATGAGAGATTACTATAAGCAACCCTATGCCAATAAAATGGACAACCTGGAAGAAATGGACAAATTCTTAGAAATGCACAACCTGCCAAGACTGAATCAGGAAGAAATAGAAAATATGAACAGACCAATTACAAGCACTGAAATTGAAACTGTGATTAAAAATCTTCCAACAAACGAAAGCCCAGGACCGGATGGCTTCACAGGCAAATTCTATCGAACATTTAGAGAAGAGCTAACATCTATCCTTCTCAAACTCTTCCAAAATATAGCAGAGGGAGGAACACTCCCAAACTCATTCTACGAGGCCACCATCACCCTGATACCAAAACCAGACAAGGATGTCACAAAGAAAGAAAACTACAGGCCAATATCACTGATGAACATAGATGCAAAAATCCTCAAGAAAATACTAGCAAACAGAATCCAACGGCACATTAAAAAGATCATACACCATGATCAAGTGGGGTTTATTCCAGGAACGCAAGGATTCTTAAATAAATGCAAATCAATCAATGTGATACACCGTATTAACAAACTGAAGGAGAAAAACCATATGATCATTTCAATAGATGCAGAGAAAGCTTTTGACAAAATCCAACACCCATTTATGATAAAAACCCTGCAGAAAGTAGGCATAGAGGGAACTTTCCTCAACATAATAAAGGCCATATATGACAAACCCACAGCCAACATCGTCCTCAATGGTGAAAAACTGAAAGTATTTCCAGTAAGATCAGGAACAAGACAAGGTTGCCCACTCTCATCACTACTATTCAACATTGTTTTGGAAGTTTTAGCCAGAGCAATCAGAGAAGAAAAGAAAAGAAAAGGAATACAAATCAGAAAAGAAGAAGTAAAGCTGTCACTGTTTGCAGATGACATGATACTATACATAGAGAATCCTAAAGATGCTACCAGAAAACTACTAGAGCTAATTAATGAATTTGGTAAAGTAGCAGGATACAAAATTAATGCACAGAAATCTCATGCATTCCTATACACTAACAATGAAAGATCAGAAAGAGAAATTAAGGAAACACTCCCATTTACCATTGCAACAAAAAGAATAAAATATCTAGGAATAAACCTACCTAAGGAGACAAAAGACCTGTATGCAGAAAATTATAAGACACTGATGAAAGAAATTAAAGATGATACAAATAGATGGAGAGATATACCATGTTCTTGGATTGGAAGAATCAACACTGTGAAAATGACTCTACTACCCAAAGCAATCTACTGATTTAATGCAATCCCTATCAAACTACCACTGGCATTTTTCACAGAACTAGAACAAAAAATTTCACAATTTGTATGGAAACACAAAAGGCCCCAAATAGCCAAAGCAATCTTGAGAACGATAAACGGAGCTGGAGGAATCTGGCTCCCTGACTTCAGACTATACTACAAAGCTACAGTAATCAAGACAGTATGGTACTGGCACAAAAACAGAAATATAGAGCAATGGAACAGGATAGAAAGCCCAGAGATAAACCCACACACATATGGTCACCTTACCTTTGATAAAGGAGGCAGGAATGTACAGTGGAGAAAGGACAGCCTCTTCAATAAGTGGTGCTGGGAAAACTGGACAGGTACATGTTAAAGTATGAGATTAGAACACTCCCTAACACCATACACAAAAATAAGCTCAAAATGGATTAAAGACCTAAATGTAAGGCCATAAACTGTCAAACTCTTAGAGGAAACCATAGGCAGAACGCTCTATGACATAAATCACAGCAAGATCCTTTCTGACCCATCTCCTAGAGAAATGGAAATAAAAACAAAAATAAACAAATGGGACCTAAAGAAACTTAAAATCTTTTGCACAGCAAAGGAAACCATAAACAAGACCAAAAGACAACCCTCAGAATGGGAGAAAATATTTGCAAATTAACAACTGACAAAGGATTAATCTCCAGAATTTACAAGCAGCTCACGCAGCTCAGTAACAAAAAAACAAACAACCCAATCCAAAAATGGGCAGAAGACCTAAATAGACATTTCTCCAAAGAAGATATACAGACTGCCAACAAACACATGAAAGAATGTTCAACATCATTAAACATTAGAGAAATGCAAATCTAAACTACAGTGAGATATCATCTCACAACAGTCAGAATGGCCATCATCAAAAAATCTAGAAACAATAAATGCTGGAGAGCGTGTGGAGGAAAGGGAACACTCTTGTACTGCTGATGGGAATTTGAATTGGTACAGCCACTATGGAGAACAGTATGGAGGTTCCTTAAAAAACTACAAATAGAACTACCATATGACCCAGCAATCCCACTACTGGGCATATACCCTGAGAAAACCATAATTCGAAAAGAGTCATGTACCAAAATGTTCATTGCAGCTCTATTTACAATAGCCAGGAGATGGAAACAACCTAAGTGTCCATCATCGGATGAATGGATAAAGGAGATTGGCACATATATACAATGGAATATTACTCAGCCATAAAAAGAAACGAAATTGAGCTATTTGTAATGAGGTGGATAGACCTAGAGTCTGTCATGCTGAGTGAAGTAAGTCAGAAAGAGAAAGACAAATACCGTATGCTAACACATATATGTGGAATTTAACAACAACAAATGTCATGAAGAACCTAGGGGTAAGACAGGAATAAACACACAGACCTACTAGAGAATGGACTTGAGGATATATGGAGGGGGAAGGGTAAGCTGTGACGAAGTGAGAGAGTGGCATGGACATATATACACTACCAAATGTAAAATAGATAGCTAGTGGGAAGCAGCCGCATAGCACAGGTAGGTCAGCTCGGTGCTTTGTGGCCACCGAGAGAGGTGGGATAGGGAGTGGGAGGGAGGGAGATGCAAGAGGGAAGAGATATGGGAACATATGTATATGTATAACTGATTCAATTTATTACAAAGCAGAAACTAACACACCACTGTAAAGCAATTATACTCTAATAAAGATGTAAAAAAAAATTGTGGTGATAGGTACACAAATCAGTGACTATACCAAAAACCACTGAACACTTTGAATATGTTAACTGAATAGTATGAATTCTATGTCAATAAAGTTGTTAAAAATAAATAAAAATTTAAAAAAAGAAACTGCCAAGCTGTTTCCAGTGTAGTTCTACATTTTGCATTCCCACCAGCAGTGTAATAGGGTTCTAGTTACTCTATGTCTTTGCCAACACATGGGCATTTTAATTTTAGACATTCTAATAGGTGTAGTGGTATCTCATTGTGGTTTTGGCTTGCATGTCTCTAATGACTGATATTGAGTGTTCATATGTCTTCTTTCGTGAAATTGTTTTTCAAATTTTTTGCTCACTTACTGAAATTGGGTTGTTTGTATTCTTATTATTGTGATTTGAGAATTATGTATGTATATGGATATAAGTATTTTAGCAGATTACGTGATTTGTAAATATTTTCTCCTAATCTGTCACTTGTCTTCTCATTCTCTTAACAATGTTGCTCAAAG
The DNA here is from genome assembly GCF_964270905.1 of Leucopleurus acutus. Classification (NCBI taxonomy): domain Eukaryota; kingdom Metazoa; phylum Chordata; class Mammalia; order Artiodactyla; family Delphinidae; genus Leucopleurus; species Leucopleurus acutus. Next base: position 118,183,485 of record NC_139148.1, on the reverse strand, counting down.
AGGAGTTCTTAATTTTGGTGAAGTACAATTTATCAATTATTTCTTTGCTCACATTTTTGGTGTGATATTGAAGAAATCTTGGCCTAACTTCAGGTCACAAAAACACAAACGTTTATAGATTTAATTATTATATATGGGCTTATGATGCATTTTTTAAAATGCTTTTTTATCGTGGTAAAAGCCACATCATATAAAACATACTATTTTAACCACATTTAACTGTACAGTTCAGTGGCACTAAGAACATTCACATTGTTGTGCAACTCTCACCACCATCCATCTCCCTAAATTTTTACCTTCCTAAACTGAAACTCTGTCCCCATTAAACACTAACTCCCCATTCCCCCTCCCCACCCCCTTGCAGGACTGTTGTGGCCTCTCCCGTTGTGGAGCACAGGCTCCGGACGCGCAGGTTCAGCGGCCATGGCTCACGGGCCCAGACGCTCCGTGGGACCTTCCCGGACCGGGGCACGAACCCGTGTCCCCTGCATCGGCAGGTGGACTCTCACTGTGCCACCAGGGAAGCCCTACCAATGTACTTTCTGACTCTGTGAATTTGACTGTTCTAGGTACTTCGTTTAAGTGGAATCGAACAGTATTGGTCTGCACCTACTGTGTATTGGAATGCATTTTTAAGGTAAACTTAATATATGCACTACAAACAGATTGTACCTTCTTTTTTTTTCCTTGTGCTATACAGTAGATTCTCAATTAGTTATCTGTTTTATACATAGTAGTGTATATATGTTGAATCCCAATCTCCCAATTTATCGCACCCTTTCCCCCCTTGGTATCCATATATTTGTTCTCTATGTCTGTGTCTCTATTTCTGCTTTGTAAATAGGTTCATCTATACTATTTTTCTAGATTCCACATATATGCGTTGATATACTATATTTGTTTTTCTCTTTGACATACTTCACTCTGTATGACTGTCTCTAGGACCATCCACATCTCTGCAAATGGCACAATTTCATTCCTTTTTATGGCTGAGTAATATTCCATTGTATATATGTACCACATCTTCTTTATCCATTCCTCTGTTGATGGACATTTAGGTTGTTTCCATGTCCTGGCTATTGTAAACAGTGCTGCAATGAGCATTGTGGTACATGTCTCTTTTGGAATTATGGTTTTCTCTGGGTATATGCCCAGGAGTGACATTGCTGGGTCATATGGTAGCTCTACTTTTAGTTTTTTAAGGAACCTCCATACTGTTCTCCATAGTGGCTGTATCAATTTACATTCCCACCGACAGTGCAAGAGGGTTCCCTTTTCTCCATGCCTTCTCCAGCATTTACTGTTTGCAGATTTTTTGATGATGGCCATTCTGACCCATGTGAGGTTCTACCTCACTGTAGTTTTGATTTGCATTTCTCTAATAATTAGTGATGCTGAGCATCTTTTCATGTGCCTCTTGGCCATCTGTACGTCTTCTTTGGAGAAATGCCTATTTAGGCCTTCGGCCCATTTTTTGTTTTGTTGTTTGTTTTTTGCAGTATGCGGGCCTCTCACTGTTGCGGCCTCTCCTGTTGCGGAGCACAGGCTCTAGACGTGCAGGCTCAGCGTCCATGGCTCACGGGCCTAGCTGCTAGCCGCTCCGTGGCATGTGGGATCTTCCCAGACCGGGGCACGAACCCGTGTCCCCTGCATCAGCAGGCGGGCTCTCAACCACTGCACCACCAGGGAAGCCCCGGCCCATTTTTGGATCAGGTTGTTTGTTTTTCGTTGATATTGAGCTGCATGCACTGCTTGTATATTTTGGAGATTAACTCTTTGTCAGTTGTTTCATTTGTAAATATTTTCTCCCATTCTGAGGACTATCTTTTCGTCTTGTTTATGGTTTCCCTTGCTGTGCAAAAGCTTTTGTTTCATTAGGTCCCACTTGTTTATTTTTGTTTTTATTTTCATTACTATAGGAGGTGGGTCAAAAAAGATCTTGCTGCGATTTATGTCAAATAGTGTTCTGCCGATGTTTTCCTCTAAGAGTTTGATAGTGTCTGGCCTTACATTTGTCGTTAACCCATTTTGAGTTAATTTTTGTGTATGGTGTGATGGAGTGTTCTAACTTAATTCTTTTACATGTAGCTGTACAGTTTTCCCAGCACCACTTATTGAAGAGGCTGTCTTTTCTCCATTGTATATTCTTGCCTCCTTTGTCATAGATTAGGTGACCGTAGGTGCGTGGGTTTATCTCTGGGCTTTCTATCCTGTTCCACTGATATATATATCTGTTTTTGTGCCAGTACCATACTGTCTTGATTACTGTAGCTTTGTAGTATGGTCTGAAGCCAGGGAGCCTGATTCCTCCAGCTCCATTTTTCGTTCTCAAGATTGCTTTGGCTATTCGGGATCTTTTATGTTTCCATACAAACTGTGCAATTTTTTGTTCTAATTCTGTGCAAAATGCCATTGGTAATTTGATAGGGATTGCACTGAATGTGCAGATTGCTTTGGGTAGTATATTCATTTTCACAATACTGATTCTTCCAATCCAAGAACATGGTATATCTCTCCATCTGTTTGTGTCGTCTTTGATTTCTTTCATCAGTACCTTATAGCTTTCTGAGTACAGGTCCTTTCTCTCCTTAGGTAGGTTTTTTTCCTAGGTATTTTATTCTTTCTGTTGCAATGGTAAATGGGATGGTTTCCTTAATTTCTCTTTCTGATCTTCTGTTGCTAGTGTATAGGAATGCAAGAGATTTCTGTGCATTAATTTTGTGTCCTGCAATTTTCTCCAAATTCATTGATTAGCACCAGTAGTTTTCTGGTGTCATGTTTAGGATTTTTTATGTATAGTATCATGTCATCTGCAAACAGTGACAGTTTTACTTTTTTGTTTCCAATTTGGATTCCTCTTATTTCTTTTTCTTCTCTGATTGTCATGGCTAGGACTTCCAAAACTATGTTGAATAATAGTGGTGAAAGTGGACACCCTTGTCTTGTTCCTGATCTTAGAGGAAATGCTTTCAGTTTTTCACCATTGAGAATGATACTTGCTGTGGGTTTGTCATATATGGCCTTTATTATGTTGAAGTAGGTTCCCTCTATGCCCAGTTTCTGGGGAGTTTTCATCATAAATGGGTATTGAATTTTGTCAAAAGCTTTTTCTGCATCTATTGAGATGATCGTATGGTTTTTATTCTTCATGACCCAAGCACTGCCCCCACACAAAGCCTCCTCTGGCTGTGTGGGTCCAGGTATGTTGAGCACCACCCACCTCCAAAGCCTTCTCCAGCTGCACCAGCCTCTGTGGACATGCTCATGGAAGCCTGCAACCCAGCTGGCCTGCGTGGGCACGTGTGCTCCGGTCCAGCCTCAGGAACACATGCTGGTGAAAGGAACACATGCAGAGGTGGAGCTGACACAGTGGGTCCAGAGACCTACCTAGAGGTCTTGGAGGCCTTCCTGGGGAGGCAGGGGGTTGGATGTAGTTCATCATGGGGCAAGGACACTGACAGCAGAGGCACCAGAGAATTTTTATTTTTAAAAATTGTTTAATAATTTAAAAAATTTGCTGTTTTGTTTTGTATTTGTTTAATTTTTGTTTCTATTTTCTATTTGTCTAATTTTTTTTATTTTTTGTTATTTTTCTGCTTTTTTTTATTACTGTAGCTTTATAATAAGTCTTGAATTCAGTCCTCCAAATTTGTTATTCTTCAATATTGCTTTGACTATTATAGGTCATTTGTATTTCCATATGCATTTTATAATTAGCTTATGAATTTCTACCAAAAAAAAAAAAAAACAGCCCGATGAGATTTTGGTTGGTATTATGTGAAATTTACAGATCACTTTGGAGAGAACTGACATCTTAACACTATTGAGTTTTGTGAACCATAAACACAGTATATCTCTCCATTTATCACACTGGTTGTAAACCAACAAAATTATCAAATATCACTCTTCTTGGTATTTCCTGACTTCATTCAGCAATTAGTTCTTACTCAACTCTCCAGAGTTATCTTTTAGATTGAAGTTATATTTTTATCAAGTAATACATTTATGTTTAAAAATTCAAATAATAGTGTAAGGCTTATAATTGAAAAATAGAAATCATCTGTTTTCCAGTCCCTTCCTATTCATCTCCATCCTTCTCCACACCCAAGTCTTACTATCCAGGAGCCCACCAAGAGTCATCTCATTAGAACAAAAGACACTCCTATCACCCAGGAAATTCCAAGGGATTTAGAAGCTCTGAGTCAGGAATCAGGATCAAAAACCAAATATTACAACAAAAGATGCTCTTAGCACTCTTATCACTTAGGAAATTACAAGGGTTTTAGGAGCTCTGTGCCAGGAAGCAGGGGCAGAAACCAATAAATTTTTTCTATTATTTTACGTATTTCTTTTACACTAGTTTTACTTTTGTTTTTAACCTATTTGTGTCTTTATACTTAAACTGGGATTCTTGGAGGCAATGAAAAGTAGCTTTATATCCAGCCTGACAATATCTGCTTTTTAATTGGTTTTTTAGACCATTTACATCTCATGCAATTATTAATATGACTGGATTTAGATCTACCATCTTGTTATTTGTGTTCTTGTTCTCATCTATTCTTTGTTCCTCTTTCTGCCTTCTTTTGGAATGAGGATTTTTAACAATTCTGCTTATCTCCTTTTTATGGTTTATTATAAAACAACATTGTTGCTTTATTTTAGTTGTTGCTTTAGGAATTATCATATGCATATTTAATATATCACATCTGCCTTCAAATGACAGTATACCACTACAAGAACTTTAGAGCATTATATCTCTATTCCTTCCATCCCAGCCTTTGTGCTATTGTTGTCATACATTTTACTTCTATGTATGTTATAAATCTCACAGTACATTGGTACTATTCTTGCTTTGAACAGTTCATTATCTTTTAATAATATTTAAATGATAAAATTTGTTTATATTTACTCAAATAGTTCACAATTTTCAGTTCTCTTCATTCTTTTGTATAGATCTAGAGTTCTATCTGATATCATTTTCTTCTTGCCATAAATACTTTAACATTTCTTGTAGTGCAGATGATGATTTTTTTTCATCTTTTGTATATCTGATATGTTCTTTATTTCACCTCTTTAGTTTTTTTGGCTGGTGGATAATTTTTCCAGGTTTATTGAGGTATAATTGACAAAAATTATATATATTTAAGCTACACAACTGATGTTTTGATATAGCACCTTTGTTTTTGAAATATATTTTTGCTGGGCATAGTATTACAGATGAGCAGAATTTGTTTTCGTTCAGCACTTGAAATGTGTTGCTCCAATGTCTTCTTGCTTGCATTGTTTCCAACTATTAATTTGCAGTCATCCATATCTTTCTTCCTATGTATATAAAGTGTCTTTTTTTCTCTGACTAATTTTAGATTTTCTCTTAGTCACTGGCTTTTAAGTGATTTGATTTTGATATGCCTTGGGGTAGTTGTCTTGATGTTTTTGAGTGAGTCTGGGACTTGCTGAGTTTCTTGTACCTGTGGGTGTTTAGTTTTTATTCAATTTGGAAATTTTTTCGCCATTATTTCTTCACTTTTTTTCAACTACTCCTTTCTAAGACTCTAATTTTACACATCTTAGGTCGCTTGAAGTTGTCCATCAGCTTCCTGATGCTCTGTTCTATATATTTTTCTTTTATTCTTTTGTGTTCTGTTGAATAGTTTGTTTTCAAGTTTATGAATCTTTTTTTCTGCAGTATCTAATCTGCTCTTAATCCCATCCATGAATGTTTCATCTCAGACGCTGTAGTTTTCATCTCTAGAAATTTGATTTTGGTCTTTTCTACATCTATCTTCCATGTCACTACTTAATATGCTCAAGGTTCTTGAACATATAGGATATGGTTATAATAATTATTTTCATGTCCTTGTCTACTAACTTTATCATCTGTGTCATTTCTAGTTCAATTTCAATTGACTGAATTTTTAATCCTCACTATATGTTATATTTTGCTGCTTCTTTGCATACCTGTTAATTTTTAACAGTTTTATTAAGACCTCATTCATATGCCATAAAATTCACTCATTTGAAGTATAAAATTCAATATTTTTAGTATAGTTACAGAGTTATGCATCACCACAATCAATTTTAGAACATTCTCATTACCCCAGAAAGAAACCTTGCACTCCTTAGCCATGACCTCCCACCAATCCCCCCCAACCCTCCCACCCCAGACTAAGGCAACCATTAGTCTACTTTCTGTCTCTATGTCTTTGCCTTTCCTGAATAGTTCATACAAATGGAATCATACAATATGTGGTCCTTTGTGATTGGCTTCTTTCACTCAGCATAACGTTTTCAAGATTCATTCACGTTACAGCACATATCAGTATTTCATTTCTTTTTATTGCCAAGTAATATTCCATTGTATGTATATAACACATTTTATTTATCCATTCATCAGTTGCTTGTTAATTTTGTTTGGATGCCAAACATTGTGAATTTTAACTGTTGAATGCTAGATATTCTTGTTTTCTTATAAATATTCTTGAGCTTTATTCTGGGGTGCAGTTAAGTTGGTTGGAAAGAGCTTATCCTTTCAAATCTTGTTTTTAATATTTGTTAGGCAGCATCAGAGCAATGTTTAGTCTAAGGCTAATTTTGCCCAACTACTGAGGTAAAATCTTTCTGAGTAATCTATCAAGTGCCCCATGAATTACAAGGTGTTTCATCCTGGCTGGTGGAAACAGGAAGTACTCAAGCCCTGTGTAAGACTAGACACTGCCCCACCACCACTCCCCATGCCGCAGCCTAAAAATTCTCTTCAGGCAGTAAGCTAGCGCAATTGAGTGCTCACCTAATTTGTTTCCTGTGATACAGGGATCAGTGTCCTTCACTGTCAGATATACAGTGTCTTGAAAACCATTGTTTCATATATTTTGTCTAGTTTTAAAGTTGTTTCAGGTCAGAGGGTAAATTTAGTCCCTTTTGCTCCATCTTGGTTAGAGGCTGAAGACTTGCTTCAGTATCATGTTTTACCCCCAAATTTAAGTTTTTTGAAGTGAAATGACTCATTTCCCAATCTTATTTCTTCTTTGGCTAGGCAAAAAGAAATTTCTCTGAACAAGCCTGTTGTTATGTTACTTTAGTGCTTTCAAACACACACACAGACATGTGTATGTATTATATGTATATATATGTATATAAATGTATAATCTCATTTGATATTCACGGCATCCTTCTGAAACAGATGGCAGTAGAACCCCCATATTATAAGCAAGTAAACTGAAGCTCTGAGAGTTTAAATGACTTTTTCTAAGTCATACAGTTACTATGCAGGGGAGTACTCATGTCTTCTATGACCAGATCCCTTTTTTTCCTTCATTATACCATGTGAATTGTTAACCTTTAAGGAAATGAGTTCAAATCCAACTTTTTTTCCTTTCACTCATCACTATCCCACTCCTCTCCAAAGAGGAACAATGATGATATGATTGATTAGGCTCCTGGGCCCTGGATGGATCTAGTTTTCTAAGTATAAAAGTTCTTAAGATAAATAAGCATAAGCCCAACTAAGACACTACTAACTGCTTGATCCAGTATAATCTATCCTTGAATAAGTCCCAACAGATTTTAGACATCAGGATAAGGAGCAAGGACCAGAAGAGATGGGATAAGACTAAAATACAGGGTAGAAGATGATTCAGGAATGGATCGATGACTGAGCTTGGCCACAGACTCACAGGCTAAGCAAACTCACAGGTCTGGAAGCTGCTAGTCAACTCAGGGTAGTGGTGAATTCAGATACTGAAGGCAAGAGGAAGGCTGTAGGTCACATGTGAGTAGAAGAGCCAGAGTCAGGGCACGCAAAGAATAAAGGTCAGGATAAAACAAGGGGCAGAATCCAGGTACACTCACAAGAACCAGCAGGAGGAAGACCTCCAAAGGTAGAGGAAGATTGGACGTCTGAAATCAGGGAATCTGGAACCAGAAGATCCTTAGGAACTGAAGGATAAAATTAATAAGGGACAGAGATAGCAGTAACAAGAAAGGAACTCAAGCTAAGTCAATTTTGCTTTCTCCAGTCCCCAGCTTTGTTGTAGGCTCCTATTAGAGCCATCCTTTCTCTCCATAAGTTCCTTGAGAGATATCTAGATGCAAGACGAAGCAAGGAAAACAAAGTAATGGTTTATTATTCTGTGAGATTTAACCTTTGAGTACAAAACTCAAGTAAGCATGGGCGGAGCACATTAGGTATTTATAACCTTTTTCCTGGGCTAGAGTCCTAAGTGTCCCTCTTCCCCAAATGCAAACCCACATCTCAGAACTTTACTTTTCAAATGAGACATTAAGCCATTCCTATATCTTCTTCCCTGTATTCCAAAACTTGTCGGAAATTCTTCAGAGCTAGATTATACTGGACCAAGCAGTTAGCTCAGTTAAAGCATCACATCACTAATGCCAAGGTCAGATATTTAATCTTCTTTTGAGCCACTTGGCCCAGTGCCTATTGATCACAGGGAGAACAAAAGGAGGGTATGTGGGTTAAATAGTAGAAACCTACCTTGCTATGGAGAGCACATCTTTAAGAACATGCCTGAGTGACTCTGGGTTAGCAATATCATCTCTGTGTAGGAAGGACACTGCAATAATTATTTACATGTATAAAACGTGTAAATGAGTTTGAGTCCTGTCCAGAGGATACATATGCTGAAGCCACCCTTTAAATGCCAACATAAATACTTTGTGTGTGAGGAACTCCTGTTCAGGGAAAATGCCACTGGCATCTGAGAAGGAGATTTGAATTCCCTAAACCAGATTGTTCAAAGTATTGAAATATGCTGTCTTTTCAGTATAAAAGGAGCATGACTTTGATCATGATTATTTTCATTATGAATGATTATTTCTATTACACCATCCCTCCAAGGGATGGTACCAAAGGACTTCCTGAATCTTCTAAAATCTATTTCTAGATATCATCAATGAAATGAACACTCAGATTACTCAGATTTCCTAATTAGTTGGAAGAAGACCTACTTCGTCTTTAATATTTCTGGAACAGGAAAGCAAATGAAATTACAACAATGGCCTGGTGTATGTTCTGGCTTAGAAAGTAGTACTTATTAATTCAGATAACAGAGAAGATTTTTTCCCACAACATTAAGTGAGCCCTGAGGGAAGGGACAATACTGATTAATGGCAAGCACAGACATCAGAAAAGTGTTTTCCAAGTATACCATGCATTCTGATTTACCAGCTAAGTCACAAAACAATCTTGGTTTGTAATTTCATGCTGGCATTGTGAATAAAAGTACTACTGCTGGTATAACAGCCAATAGTGTGTGTTGCAAAGCAGATCAATTTTTTTAATAAAAATTAATATTTCATCTAGTTCTTTGATGAAAGTTAGTACAAATTAATTACTTTCTATATTTAGGGACTCATTCTATTCAGTCAATCTACAAAAATTTGTCAATCATTTTTGACCTTAGATAACCTAACGTTCTTCACTGGCCAAAGAGACAATAGATTTTTGGAAAGTTTATGGGAGGTACTTTCATAAGAGAAGCTAAGTATTTGGATTTAATATAGAGCCTTTTGGTGAGCCACTTAACCTCACTGAGTCTCCATTTACTCATCTGAAATGGTAAACTAGAGCTAATAATATAGGGCTGACCTAGGTATGCTAAATAAGCTTTCATTTGCCCCTCCAGATACTTTCTTCCTGTTTCTCTACCCAGCTTTTTGGCCAGGAAGCTAACTTTGTATGGGCTGCATCAATGGACTTACTTGATTTCTGGATTCAAGTTGGGTTCATTCTTTTGTGTGTGTGGCTGCGTTGGGTCTTCGTTGCTGCATGCAGGCTTTTTCTCTAGTTGTGGCGAGCAGAGGCTACTCTTCATTGCGGTGCACGGGCTTCTCATTGCAGTGGCTTCTCTTGTTGCGGAGCACAGGCTCTAGGGCATGCAGGCTTCAGTACTTGTGGCACATGGGCACAGTAGTTGTGGCTCATGGGCTCTAGAGCACAGGCTCAGTAGTTGTGGTGCATGGGCTTAGTTATTCCACAGCACGTGAGATCTTCCCGGACCAGGGCTCGAACCTATGTCCCCTGCATTGGCAGGCAGATTCTTAAACACTGTGCCACCAGGGAAGTCCCTAAGTTGGGTTCATTCTATGGGAGGCACTGAAAGGATGACAGAGGTCCTCAAGGGAATGAGGTCAGGGCTTTTATTCTCCCTAGCTCCCTCCCTCCTAGCTTATCCTGAGTTGGCTGCATCCTTTTACCTAGAGTAAGAGTCCCTTTACCCCTACCTGATAGCCCTCTCCAAATAGTTACACTCTCTACTCTCTCCTCTTTCCCCTTCAGGCCTAGGGCCCTAGAAGCTTAGGAGTGATAATGGCTACCAGCTAAGAGAGCTTCAACATCACTTGTTGGTTTCCCTTTAACCTTATGGCCACACCTATAAAAATATTTCCATTATTAAACTCTCCTCCGTTATTCCAATTGAGAATGTTATTCCTGCCGGCACCATGACTGAATACTGTAGGCCACAGGTTATCTGCAGGACTAAATGAAAGGTCATAGTGAAAAATATAAAGCATATACAAATATTGTCTTATATTTTTTATTAGAAGTCAGGTGCTAAAAAGTAAATTGGCCAGTGAAGAAGATCCAGGTAGATCTAAAGCATGAGGTTATAGGAATGCAAGAGATTTCTGTGCATAAATTTCGTATCCTGCTACTTCACCAAATTCATTGATTAGCTTTAGTAGGTTTCTGGTAGCATCTTTAGGATTCTCTATGTATAGTATCATGTCATCTGCAAACAGTGACAGTTTTACTTCTTCTTTTCCAATTTCGATTCCATTTGTTTCTTTTTCTTCTCTGATTGCCGTGGCTAACACTTCCAAAACTATGTTGAATAATAGTGGTGACAGTGGGCAACCTTGCCTCGTTCATAATCTTAGAAGAAATGGTTTCAGTTTTTCGCCACTGAGAATGATGTTTGCTGTGGGTTTGTCATATATATGGCCTTTATTATGTTGAGGTAGGTTTCCTCTATGCGTACCTTCTGGAGAGTTTTTATCATAAATGGGTGTTGAATTTTGTCAAAAGCTTTTTCTGCATCTATTGAGATTATCATATGGTTTTTATCCTTCAGTTTGTTAATATGGTGTATCACATTGATTTGCATATACTGAAGAATCCAGCTAAAAATCAAAAAGAAAAAACAACCCAATCCAAAAATGGGCAGAAGACCTAAAGACGTTTCTCAAAAGAAGACATAAAGATTGCCAACAAACACATGAAAGGATGCTCAACATCACTAATCATTAGAGAAATGCAAATCAAAACTACAATGAGATATCACCTCACACCGGTCAGAATGGCCATCATCAAAAACTCTACAAACAATAAATGCTGGAGAGGGTGTGGAGAAAAGGGAACCCTCTTGCACTGTTGGTGGGAATGTAAATTGATACAGCCACTATGGAGAACAGTATGGAGTTTCCTTAAAACAGTACAAATAGAACTACCATATGACCCAGCAATCCCACTACTGGGTATATACCCTGAGAAAACCATAATTCAAAAAGAGGCATCTACCACGATGTTCACTGCAGCACTATTTACAATAGCCAGGACATGGAAGCAACCTAAGTGTCCATTAACAGATGAACGGATAAAGATGTGGCACATATATACAATGGGATATTACTCAGCCATAAAAAGAAACAAAATTGAGTTATTTGTAGTGAGGTGGACGGACCTAGAGTCTGTCATACAGAGTGAAGTAAGTCAGAAAGAGAAAAACAAATACCATATGCTAACACATATATATGGAATCTAAAAAGAAAAAAAATGGTTCTGAAGAACATAGGGGCAGGACAGGAATAAAGACGCAGACATAGAGAATGGACTTGAGGACATGAGGAGGGGGAAGGGTAAGCTGGGATGAAGTGAGAGAGTGGCATGGACTAATATATACTACCAAATGTAAAATAGATAGCTAGTGGGAAGCAGCCACATAGCACAGGGAGATCAGCTCGGTGCTTTGTGACCACCTAGAGGGGTGGGATAGGGAGGGTGGGAGGGAGATGCAAAAGGGAGGGGATATGGGGATATATGTATACGTAGAGCTGATTCACTTTGCTTTACAGCAGAAACTAACACAACACTGTAAAACAATTATACTCCAATAAAGATGTTTAAAAAAATTAAAGCATGAGGTTAAAACAAAATTTGACCAGATTGTAACTTACAAAAGTTAAGTTGCCAGGGCTGAAAAAACTGATAGGGAGTAAGCAGAAAGACAAACATACATGAGGTAGCCATTCGAATAAGACATGAAGCAGTGAAAACTCTCAAATAAGATAGAAGAGGGATGTGACAGGGCATAACCCAGGACAGCCTCCAAAAGCAACCCGCTACCCTTGTCCCCAGTCTCTGAGTAACATTGTACTGCTACCATTGAGGGAACAGAGTATAAGTTTTCCTCTAAAGCCCAGGCCTTGGCTTTCATTTCTCCAGTAGTTTCTGTGCCCCACGTTGTCCACTACAATAGAGCATATCCATAGTCAGTTTAAGTGCATTCACTATTTTTCTTCATTTCAGTGCAATTTTGGGATAAAACTGCTCTTTAGTCTCCTCTAGATCGTCCTTGTTTCACCATTTTTATATTCTACAGCTCATCCTCTGACCCTTTGGGTTACTTGTCTTTATTGTTCATTCATACTCTTCCACTTCCAGAGGGTTGAGCCAGTTTCCTCTTATACATAAATGCTTGATGAAGCAGAGGCTTTGCCTATTCTGGGCCCAGACCCACCCTCACCTTCAAGTTAACATTGTTCTCCTTGAAGCTTTGTGAATCCCAAGTCAGCATCCCTGGACTATGCCTGCTGAAATTTTCTGAACTAGACCATCCTCTTCCCAGTAACCAGAAGCCAATCTCTTTCTTCCCTCAACCCTGGCAGCTGCTTCAGTCCCACGATCACTCAATCCCTGAGGAGCTTCAAGACCTGACAATTATTCTCTTCAGGCTGCTATCTCTTTGACAATTTTCCCCTCCCCCCAGCCCTTTTGTACCACCAGAAGCTCACAAACTCTCAAACCTCTTTAGAAGATGTCTCTCCTAGATAATATGAACAATACAACAATCACAATCCATAACTCAACTATAAGTCAGTTTCTGTGGCCCCAGACAGACAGCAGCTACTGCCACAGCTACATATGAATTTGAGGGAGAGGGACTCTGCCAGGGAACATGGAGAAAAATCAGGTTTTTGTAGTATAAGTCACATGTCACAAAGAGAGCTAGGTGGCTCTATAAACTAAAGTAGAAGCACGCTGCTCAGCATTGCTAATTATCAGAGAAATTCAATGAGGTACTACCTCACACTGGTCAGAATGGTCATCATTAAAAAGTTTACAAATAATAAATGCTGGAGAGGGTGTGGAGAAAAGAGAGCCCTCCTACACTGTTGGCGGGAATGTAAATTGGTGCAGCCACTATGGAGAACAGTATGGAGGTTCCTCAAAAAACTGAAAATAGAGTTACCATAAGATCCAGCAATCCCACTCCTGGGCATATATCCAGAAAAGACGAAAATTCTAATTCGAAAAGATACATGCACCCCAATGTTCACAGTGGCACTCTTTACAATAGCCAACACAGGGAAACAACCAAAGTGTCCACTGACAGATGAATGGATAAAGAAGATGCGGTACATATCTGCAATGGAATATTACTCAGCCATAAAAAAGAACAAAATAATGTCATTTGCAGCAACATGGATGGACCTACAGATTGTCATACTAAGTGAAGCAAGTCAGACAAAGACAAATATCTTATGATATCACTTATATGTGGATCCTAAAATATGACACAAACTTACTTACAAAAGAGAAACACACTCACAGACATAGCAAACAAACTTATGGTTACAAAAGGGGAAAGGGAGGAAGGGAGGAATATACTAGGATTATGGAATTAAAAGATACAACCTACTGTACATAAAAGAGATAGCAACAAGGATTTATTGTACAGCACAGAGAATTATACCTAATATCATATAATAACCTATAATGAAATATAATCCTCAAAAAATAAGAATCACTATGCTGTATACCTGAAACTAACACAATACTGTAAATCAACTATACTTCAGTAAAAATAAATTAAAAAATAATAAAACAATTAAAAAAGAAATAGAGATCTGTGAAGCAAAATCTGTAAGCTTGATACTTTTCATAACTGAGTGCACTGTTGGGCAGCATAAAGCTGAAGGCTGAATGGGTTGAAGTACCAGAATGCAGACCCCAAAGCTGGTAGAGCAACTGGAAATTAGAAAATTGAGAGAAAATCCCTATAATCAAGACTATTACAGGGACTTCCCTAGTGGTGCAGTGGTTAAGATACCACGCTCCCAATGCAGGGGGCCCAGGTTTGATCCCTGGTCCAGGAACTAGATCCCACATGCATACCACAACAAAGAAGCCGGTGAGCCGCAACTAAGGAGCCTGTGAGCTGCAAATAAGGAGCCCGCCTGCCACAACTAAGACCCAAAGCAACCAAATAAATAAATATTGAAAAAAAAGAATATCACAGAGAAGGTGAGCTCCATTTCTGCCTAAATCCTTGCCATTCACCAAATTTTGCAGGCACAAGGGAGAGTCACACGGAGCCATCCTAAAAGAGCAACAGTGGGAAGGCATAAGAACAGAGCATAGGTATCAGCAACTATATCCCTTGGGGAGAAAAGGTTTACAAGTTGAATTCAGTTAACTTTATATTAGAAAAAATGATAATCTTCAGAAGAACGTGAGATAGAGTTGCTATAACATACTATCTATGATAACCAGTTTTTAACCAAAAATCACTAGACATGCAAAGGGACAAGCAAGTGTGATTCATACTCAGAGAAAAAAAGGCAGCCAATAGAAACTGACTCCAAGAGAGTCCAAATGTTGAATTTTTTTTAACATCTTTACTGGAGTATAATTGCTTTACAATGCTGTGTTAGTTTCTGCTGTATAACAACGTGAATCAGCTATACGTATACATATATCCCCATATCCCCTCCCTCTTGCGTCTCCCTCCCACCCTCCCTGTCCCACCCCTTTAGGTGGTTACAAAGCACCAAGCTGATCTCCCTGTGCTATGTGGCTGCTTCCCACTAGCTATCTATTTTACATTTGGTAGTGTAGATATGTCCATGCCACTCTCTCACTTCGTCACAGCTTACCCTTCCCCCTCCCCGTGTCCTCAAGTCCACTCTCTACATCTGCGTCTTTCTGTCCTGCCCCTAGGTTCTTCAGAACCTTTCTTTTCTTTTTAGATTCCATATATATGTGTTAGCATATGGTATTTGTTCTCTTTCTGACTTACTTCAGTCTGTATGACAGACTCTAGGTCCATCCACCTCACTACAAATAACTCAATTTTGTTTCTTTTTATGGCTGAGTAATATTCCATTGTACATATGGGCCACATCTTCTTTATCCATTTATCTGTTGATGGACACTTAGGTTGCTTCCATGTCCTGGCTATTGTAAATAGTGCTGCAATGAACATCGTGGTACATGACTCTTTTTGAATTATGGTTTCCTCAGGGTATATGCCCAGTAGTGGGACTGCTGGGTCATATGGTAGTTCTATTTTTAGTTTTTTAAGGAACATCCATACTGTTCTCCATAGTGGCTGTATCAATTTACATTCCCACCAACAGTGCAAGAGGGTTCCCTTTTCTCCATACCCTCTCCAGCATTCACTGTTTGTAGAGTTTTTGATGATAGCCATTCTGACCGGTGTGAGGTGATACCTCACTGTAGTTCTGATTTGCACCAAATGTTGAATTTATCAGACAAAGACTTCAAAGCAGATAATATAAACATGTTCAAAGACTTTTTAAAAATATGTTCAGAAATTGAAGAAAAATATGTTTCAGTGAACAGATAAGGAATCTCAAGACACATGAAAATTTTTAAAAAGGAAATTGTAGAGCTAAAATAACTTGCTAGATGAACTCTGTTATCAGATTGGAGATATCAGAATAAAGAATTCATAAACTTCAAAATAAATCACTCAATCCAAAGAACAGGGAGAAAAAAAAAGACTGAATGTTAATACAAAGAACCTCAGAGACCTGTGGACGATATGAAGCAGTTCAACAAGAGTATAATCATAATCCCAGAAAACGAGAGGTAGAAAAAAGAGAATTTAAAAATATTTAAAGAAACAATAAACAAAAATTTACCAGATTTGGAGTAAAATATAATTTACAGAACCAAGAAATTCAACAAACTCCAAACAGGAAAAAAAAAAAAAACACAAAGAAACTACTCCTAGATACCACATGGTCAATCAGCTGAAAGCCTAAGATGAGAGGAAAGTCTTGAAAGCAGCAAGAAAATAGAGACTTTACTAACTTAGTTCTGGTTGCTATAACAGAATTCCATAAAAAAAAAGAATACCATAGACTATATAGCTTAAACAAAGATTTATTTCTCACAGTTCTAAAGTCTGAGAAGTCCATGATCAAGGTATCAGCAATTTATTTCTGATGAGAGCCTTCTTCCTGGTTTGCAGAAAGCTTCCTTCTCGCTGCATCCTCACATGGCAGAGAGAAACAGGGCACTGGTCTCTCCCTCTTCTCATAAGGACACTAATCATATTGTGGGGGCTCCACTCTTATGACCTCATCTAATCCTAATTATCTACCAAAGGCCCCACCTCCTAATATTATTGCATTGGGAATTAGAGCTTTAAAATATGAACTGGGGGAGGACACACTCAGTCCATAGCAGACATGTTTCATACAGAAGTACAGATGTAAGATTAGTAGTTTGCATCTCACGAGAAATTACAAAAGCCATTGGAACAACATATTCAAAGTGCCGAAGGGAGAAACAAAAAGTGCCAACCAAGAATTCTATATCCAGGAAAGTTTCATTCAGTAAAAGAAAGATAAATTAAGACATTTTCAGAAAAACAACAAATGAGTGAATTTATTATCAGCAGACCTACACTACATAAAATGTTGAAGATATTTTTTCATCTGAAAGGAAATGACACTAGATTCCAGCTCCCAGAAATGGTAAATATGTGTTTAAGTAGAAAGATTATTTTTCTCCTTTTAATTTCTTTAGTAGACATATAATTGTTTAAAGTGAAAATTATAACACTGTATGGATGGGTTTATAATATATGTTCATGTAATATATGTTTGCATGTATATCAATACCAACACTAAGAAAGGGAGGAATGCAAATATACTACTGTAATTTTCTTATACTTTACCTGAAGTAATTCAATATTAAATCTAAATAGGTTATATTAAGTTTAAGATGCATGTTATAAATCCTAGAGCAACAATTTAACAGGACTGCAATGAAAAATAGCTAAAATGTCAATACAAGAATTAAAATAGCCAAAACAATCTTGAGAAAGAAGAACAAAGCTGAAGGTATCCCACTCCCTCTTTCCAACTATACTACAAAGCTACAGTCTTCAAAACAGCATGGTACTGGCACAAAGACACATAGATCAATGGAAGAAAATAGAGTCCAGAAATAAACCCTCACATATATGGCCAACTAGTCTGACAAAGGAGGCAAGAATATACAATAGGGAAAAGAAAGCCTCTTCAATGAATGGTGTTCAGAAAACAGAACAGCTACATGCAAGAGAATGAACTTAGACCAACATTTTCTCACACCAAATACAAAAATAAACTCAAAATGGATTAAAGAGTTAAATCTAAGACCTTAAACCATAAAACTTCTAGAAGAAAGCATAGGCAGTACGCTCTTTGACATTGGTCTTAGCAATATATTTGTGGATCTGTCTCCTCAAGCAAGGAGAACAGAAGAAAAAATAAACAAATGGGACTACATTAAACTTAAAAGCTTTTGCACAGTGAAGGAAACCAGCAACAACACAGAAAAGCAGCCTACTAAATTGGAGAAGGTATTTATAAATCATATATCCAATAGGGGGTTAATATCCAGACTATATAAAGAACTCATACAACTCAATATAAAAAAATCAAACAACCCAAATTAAAAATGGACAGAGGACCTGAATAGACATTTTTTCCAAAGAAGACATACAGATGGCCAACAGACACATGCAAAGATGCTCAACATCACTAATCAGCAGGGAAGTGCAAATGAAAACCTCAATGTGATTACCACCTCACACGTGTCAGAATGGCTATCATTAAGAAGACAAAAAATAACAAGTTTCGGTGAGGATGTGGAGAAAAGGGAACACTCGTGCACTGTTGGTGGGAATGTAAATTAGTGCAGCCACTATGGAAAACAGGTTCCTCAAAAAATCAAAACTAGGACTACCATATGATCCAGCAATTTCACTTCAGGGTATTTACCTGAAGCAAATAAAAACATTAATTCAAAAAGATATATGCACCCCTATGTTCACTGAAGCATTATTTACAACAGCCAAGATATGGAAGCAACATAAATGTTCTTCATTAGACAAACAGATAAAGAAGATGTAGTATATATATACAATGGAATATTACTCAGCCATAAAAAATGAAATATTGCCATTTGTGACAATATGGATGGATCTAGAGTGTATTATGCTAAGTGAAATAAGTCAGATAGAGAAAGACAAATACCACATGATCTCACTTATATGTGGACTCTAAAAAACAAACGAAATGAAAACAGACTCATAGATACAGAGGGGAGGAGAGGTTGGGTGAAATAGGTGAAGATGGTTAAGAGGTACAAACTTCCAGTTATAAAATAAATAGGCCATGAGGATGTAATATACTGCATGAGGAATATGGTCAATAATATTTTAATAACTTTATATGGGCACAGATGGTTACTAGACTTATCGTGATGATCATTTCTTATGTAAATGTCGAATCATTATGCAGTACACCTGAAACATAATATTGTAAGTCAACTATGTTTCAATTAGAATAATTAAAATAAAATAACAAAAGATACATTTAATTAGTGTGAAAAGAAGAATGGAGGAACAAAAAGAGATGAAACAAGTAATAAAAAATAGTAAATTGCAAGCCTACATATAACCATATCAATAACTACATTAAATGCAAATAGATGAACTAAATCCTCCAGTCAAATTGCAGCGACTGTCAGATTAAAGAAAAAAACATATACTCTGACACAAGTAGACTAAAAGTAAAAGGCTGGAAGAATATACCATGAAAATATTAAGCATAAGAAAGCTGGAGTGAATACATTAGTATCAGACAAAATAAAGTTCAAGACAAAGAATATTACAATGACAAAAGAGTTAATAGGGCTTCCCTGGTGGCACAGTGGTTGAGAGTCCGCCTGCCGATGCAGGGGACACGGGTTCGTGCCCCGGTCCAGGAAGATCCCACATGCCACCAAGCGGCTAGGCTCGTGAGCCATGGCCGCTAAGCCTGCGCGTCCAGAGCCTGTGCTCCGCAACAGGAGAGGCCACAACAGTGAGAGGCCCACGTACCGCCAAAAAAAAAAAAAAAAAAAAAAGTTAATACAAGGTGGGTGAAAGATGGGCAAAATGAGTGAAGGTGGTCAAAAGGTATAAACTTCCACTTATAAAGTAAATGTCATGGGGATATAGTGTACAGCATGGTGACAAACAATACTGTACTGGATATTTGAAAGTAGCTAAGAGTAGATCTTAAAAATTCTCACCACAAGAAAAAGAATTTTAACTATGTGTGTGGTGATGAATGTTAACTAAACTTATTGTGGTAATCATTTTGCAACATACACATATATCAAATGATTATGTTATACACCTTAAACTTATACAACGTTATATGTCAATTGTATCTCAATTTTTAAAAACCATTTGAAAAAGAATTAATACATTAGGAATACATAAAATTATAAATATATATGAGCTTTAAAAACCAAGAGTTTGAGGGCACAGTGGCATGAGAGAATGTTTTGAGATGAAAGATACGTTCTATATTATGATTGTGATGGTGGTTACATCACAGTATACATTTTAAGACATCAAATTTTTCACTTAAAATTGATAAATGTTAATGTTTACACCTTAATGAAAAATAATGAAATTAAAAGCAAAAATATTCAATATAAACATAATATATGTGAATATGTAAGTTAGCCTTGAATGTATACACTGAGAGACAGCTGGTTTTCATTTGGAGTATCCTAATCAGAAATCTTCACTCCAGGGGAGATTAGTTAGTGTTTGAAGGACTCTAATCAGGAATCCACACCCTTTATGTGACTACGGCAAGTGCTTTTAAAATCTTATCCAGATATGCACCCAAGTGTTCATTATTAAGCATAAGCGCTATTAGAAATAAACAATTTTATGGAGAAATTAATCATGTTGAAGAAAGATTAAACAGGTACCTCTGTCCTGACATGAACAAGGTATAACAATCTGGCAAATCCATCAGTCTAACAACTATGAAGAGAACCCTGAACATGTTTGTTTCCAGCTTAAGAGAGAACTCTGTCACTGTTCCAGCTAGAAAACTGACTAATCATACCACGAGAATGTTAGTTCCATCCTCCTCAGAATGAAACTTTCATGCAAAGTGCTTGCTGGAAAATCTAAAAGGACAGAGAATGGGATGCTATGTTGGTTTTTCTGCCTGCTTCCTAGTGAATATCTGTACTTGATGCAGACTTTAAGCTGAGACTTGCCATCATTGTTATATACCACCCAGCAGTATGTTGGGGGTAAGCATATTCCTGCCACCTCCAATTGTCAGGAGCCAATGATACTGTGGATAGCCAGAGAAGCTTAAATCAGTTCATAGCAGCATCCCATTTTATCCAGAAAAAAACCTCATGTTCCTTCTTTGCTGCTATAACTCAGGTAGCTTAAAATAATGTAAGTTTCTTATATCAACAAGTTCCTAGATCTAAGCTTTCCACTCAATTTCCCTGACTTCTCTAGTAAAAGCCTCTTTTCTTCTGGCTCTTGATCACAAAGGCTATACCACAGGCAATTTAAAGGGAACAATTATCACTGTGATTTTAGGTGTTTTTGACTGTTACAATATTAAACTCTGCATGAAATCCTATGAACAGCATGTCTACAAGCAATAATGTTGAAGCAGGACTGTGCAAAGGACACTGATTACTCTTGATCATGGCTGCATGTTTTGTAAATATAAAGTTTTATTGGAACATAGCAACACCCATTCATTTATGTATCGCGCACGGCTGCTTTCGTGCTATAATGGCAGATTTGAGTAGCTGAGACAGAGACAGAGACCACATGGCCTGCAAGGCCAAAAATATTTTCTATCTGGCCCTTCACAGAAGTTTGCCAACTCATGAACTAGAACAGTGTCACTTCTAAATCAGTAATTGCTATGTTTGACTACATAAGAATCACCATTAATTTCTTTTTTTATATTTGCTAGTTCCCCCATTTTAGATTCATTTTTCTGAAAATTCCTTCTGAATTTTTTAATGCTTTGTCCATTTATTCTAAACTTTTCTCACTTTTGAATAACTACTTAAAATTTCCTCTTCTTACCACTTCAGTTATGTTCTATATCTTTGAATGTATACTGTTCTCATTTTTGTTCATTTCTAAATAGTTTGTAAATTTATCTTGATTTCCTCTTTAGCCTAAGATTTTAAAAGTTGTTTTGCAGATTCTAAGTTGATAGGACTATTTTTTGATACACTTTCTTTACTGATTTGTTATCGCATTACATTTGAGTCAGAGAATTTGGCCTGTATGATTTTTACTTTTGGAGATTTGTAGATCCTTTGTAGCTTAACATGTAGTCAATATTTGAGACATTTCCATGTGAGTTTGAAAATAATTCGTATGCTTTTTTTTATTTTTATTTACTTTGTTCATTTATTTTTGACTGCGTTGGGTCTTCCTTGCTGCACGCGGGCTTTCTCTAGTTGCGGCAAGTGGGGGCTACTCTTTGTTGCAGTGGGTGGGCTTCTCATTGTGGTGGCTTCTCTTGTTGTGGAGCACAGGCCCCAGGCACGCAGGCTTCAGTAGTTGTGGCGCATGGGCTCTAGAGCACAGGCTCAGCAGTTGTGGCGCACGGGTTTAGTTGCTCCACGGCATGTGGGATCTTCCCAGACCAGGGCTTGAACCCATGTCCCCTGCATTGGCAGGTGGATTTTTAACCACTGAGCCACCAGGGAAGCCCTGTATGCTGTTTTTTGAGTACAAGGTTGTCTATATATATATATTTATTAGATCAAATTTCTTAACTATATTATTCAAATTCTTTATAGTCTTACATATTTTGTCTACTAGAACTGCCATGTTATGAGAAATATGTTTGTTTTAATACGTTTGGGCTGCTACCAGAAAACATACCATAGAGTAGATGGTTTAAACAACAAACAGTTATTTCTCACAGTTCTGGAAGTTGGGAAGTTCAAGGTCAAGGTGCTAGCAGATTCACTGTTTGGTAAGGGCCTGCTTCCTGGTTCACAGACAGCCATTGTGATATAATAAGAAATATACATTTTGGTTGTTATCCCAAGCTCCTGACCAGAGCTCCCAAATTTTTTGTAATTTCCTGAGCAATAAAGGTGCTAGGAGAATCTTTTGTTCTAATATTTGGTATTTGAACTTAGTTCCTGACACAGAGATCCTAAATCCCTTGGAATTCCCTGAGTGACAAGAGCATCTTTTTTTTCTAATAAGGTGACTCTTGGTGGGCTCCTAGACAGCTCCTGTATGGGGGTGGGTCACCAGGAAGACCAAGCCATGATTAGAAGCTTAGAACGTTCAGCTCCAACCTTCATCCTCCCGGGAGGGGACAGGGGCTAGAGACTGAGTTAATAATCAATCATGCCTACTTGATAAAGCTTCCATAAAAATCCTGAAAGTACTGAGTTCAGAGAGCTTCCAGGTTGGTGAACACATGGAGGTGCTGGGAGGGTGGTACACCTGGAGAGAGCATGGAAAATCTCTGCACCTCTCCCTGACACCTTGCCCTATGCATCTCTTCCATCTGGCTGTTCCTGAGTGGTATCCATTTATAATAAACTGGTAATCTAGTAAGTAAGCTGTTTTCCAGAGTTCTGTGAACCAGTCTAACAAACTATCAAACCCAAGGAGGGGGTCAAGAGAACCTTAAATTTATAACTGGATGTCAGAAGAACCAGAGGCCCAGATTTGCAACTGGCATCTGAAGTGGGGGGGCAGTCTTGTGGAACTGAGCCCTTATCCTGTGGATCTGACACTGACTCCAGGTAGACAGTGTCAGAATTGAATTGAATTATAAAACACCCAGCTGGTGTCTGCAGAGAATTGGAGAATTCCTTGGTGTAGGAAAAACCCACACACATTTCTTGGCCCAAAGTGTGAGTGTAGTATACTAGAGAGTGAAGGAACAGAGTTTTTCCATTCAGCCATCTTCTTGCTGTGTCCTCACATGGGGGAAGGAACAAGGGAACTCCCCGGAGTATCTTTTATAAGGGCACTAATTCCATTCATGAAGGTGCCACCCTAGTAATCTAATCACTTCCCAAAGGTTCCCCTACCTCCAAACACCATCACACTGGAGGGTTAGGGTTTCAACATATGAAATTTAAGGAGACACAATTTCCGCTTTTGCTGGAAGCCTGTAGAAGAATATGACATCTTCAGTGAGAAATTTCTCGGTTGCTATCAAAATATAAAATATGCATACTTTTGGACCCAGCATTATGTGCGCATACAAAGAAACAAGGACAAAGATGTTTATTGCTGCATTATTTTTAGTTGTAAAAAGTGGGAAACAGGGCTTCCCTGGTGGCGCAGTGGTTGAGGGTCCACCTGCCGATGCAGGGGACACGGGTTTGTGCCCCGGTCCGGGAAGAGCCCACATGCCGCGGAGCGGCTAGGCCCGTGAGCCATGGCTGCTGAGCCTGAGCATCCGGAGCCTGTACTCCGCAACGGGAGAGGCCACAACAGTGAGAGGGCCGCGTACCGCAAAAAAAAAAAAAAAAAAAAAAAAGTGGGGAACAACCTAAATGTTCATCAATTGTTAAATAACCATATAATCTATATTATGCAGTAGTTAAAAGAAATGAAGTAGGTCTGTATGCACTGACACGGAAAGGTCTCCAAAGCATGTTGTTCAGTGAGGAAAAAAAGTTGCTGAACAATTTTTATGCTATGATCTCAATAATGTAACCAAACGAATTTGTAAGTACACACATATGTAAATCCATAGGGAATGGATTATAAAGATTCACATCAAACTGATGACAATGTTTACTTCAGGAAGGAGTACTTGAACGGTTTACTTTCTGTACTTATGACCTGAATCATTCCCAGTGGAAATATATTTGTATATTACTTTTGTAATTTTTAAACACAATAAAATTTTAAACACTAAATAAACTAGCCAATGAGAAGGCAAAGGGCAGGGGACTGCTTTTTCTCATTATAAGGCTTTGAATAATATTTGATTTTTAAAACTATGCACATGCTTTAATTTAATGGAAAAAGTAAAAGTAAAGGTTTAAAATGCATTTAAAATATACTTTTACTTAAGGCCTCATAGCAATAAGTGGCAGAGTTGGCCTTCAAATCAAGGTTGTGTTAACAGCCTGTAAAGAAAGAAATAAAAAAGAAAAAGGTTTAATCTAGTAATGCATTATAATTAAGTACTACTTTAGCTTTTACTTATATTAAGAGAAAGATGATTATGGTTCCATAATAATTTATATAAGTCTATAAGGAATAATCTAATTTTAAAGTTTTAAATAAAGCCCTTATCCACAAAATCACCTTGAGTGTTTTCTTCCTTAGTCCTCTAAATTTGGCCCTAAAACTGGTGCAGTTAGGGTTAGCATGGTGTCATCCTGCCTGTTAATTTTCAAGAATGATTCTTTTGCATGAGTTATTAGCAGCGGTCTACTTTAAACATACTGTCTGCTAATCTATATCTCACTTTGAGTCCATCAGATTTAGATGAGAAAGACAATCTGTTTTGCTTTTGAGTTTGTGTATTTTTCTATGTATGAGGACATTCTTGTTTCTACGTATCTTTATTTACAGATCAGCATGTGTTTTTGGAAGTCCTTGAGTATGAGATCACATGGTTTTGATTTTCCATTTTTATAAAAAAATTTTTTGTTTTTTAGTTTCTGTACTGTAGATGAACAGTTAATGAGAAATTACCATCTTTGTTTTTAAAATGCATGAAGCAAGTTTATTCCTAAAATTTAAGAAATTGAAATATACCAAAGAGAAAGAACTTTATAAATCTCACCTTCAAAGATAGTATCTTTGTTATCATTTCAAATCCCTTATACTAGAGCACACAATG
The DNA here is from genome assembly GCF_964270905.1 of Leucopleurus acutus. Classification (NCBI taxonomy): domain Eukaryota; kingdom Metazoa; phylum Chordata; class Mammalia; order Artiodactyla; family Delphinidae; genus Leucopleurus; species Leucopleurus acutus. Next base: position 118,158,267 of record NC_139148.1, on the reverse strand, counting down.
CAAAGGAAGTTAGAACTTAATGTTTAAGAAAATTGCCCAGTCCTGGGCCAGGAAAGTAGAGTGATAGTCACTGAAGCTGTTTAAGAATTTAGAGCTTAAAATAAAAACAATGTCTAATATATAGTGAGCATGTATGATGTACCAACCTCTTTTATATGGATTTTCTCTCTGACTCTTACAACAACCCTCTGAAGTAGGTACTACTATTATCCCCATTTTATAGAAGACAAAACTGAGGTTCAAAAATATTAAAGATTTATACAAAATCACACATCTAGGAAATAGTAGATCCAGGTTTTGATCCCAGAGCCGAACCTCATAATCACAGTTTTATCCAAATTTAGATTCAGATATCAGAGAATCTAGATGGCAACTCATCATGAGATATGTGCACTGTGAACCTTCATGATAACCCATTACATCACTGTCATCACTTATAAGTAAATGAAATGACAAGAAATTAGTACTCAATGCCTTCACACAGACACCCCTCCAATTAAAGGTGCAGGGGGTTCTTTTGAAGCTGTCACAGACAGGTGTTTAGGAACCATATTCTGAATTTTTTCTTTGGATGTCAGTATTTGGGACTGCTTTTACTGCAATGCTTGTTGGCATTAAGACATCGGCCTGTATTAAAGGATAAGAATAGAAAACTGCATTTCATTAGTACAAAGAAATTATTCTCTTTACAAGTATCCAAAGAATAATTCTCAGAGATGCCAGTAATCTAAAAAGCTGACCTTCTCTTGAAAAAGGAATTTGCTTGCATCTTCTGAGATAATATGATTAATTTATTTGGTTAGGTTTTCCTCTTTTCCTCTAACCTCTGGGAAGCTTAAAATCAAATCACCATCTCACCTCTAACAATTGCTTATGACATTTCCACGTGATGATCTTATTCTTGGTCATATTATTTTCTAGTCACTGAACATCTTTGTCGTAGTCCATCTGGGCTGCTATATAATAAAAATACCACAGACCAGGTGGCTTAAATAACACACACTTATTTCTCACAGTTCTGGAGGCTAGAAGTCTAAGATCAAGGCACTAGCAGATTCAGTGAGGACCCATTTCCTGGTTTACAGAAGATCATCTTCTCCCTGTGTCTTCACATGGCAGAAGGGGCAAGGGAGCTCCCTGGAGTCTCTTTTATAAGGGAACCAATCTTTTCCATGAGGGCTTCACCCTTAAGACCTAATCACCTCCCAAAAGCTCCACCTCCAAATACTATCACACTGGGGTTTAGGATTCAACATATGAATTTGGGAGGGGCATAGAAATTCAGTCTATGACAATCTTCAATATTTATTTTTATCCCTTTGCCGTATGTTAGTTAAGACTCCTTTGATTAAAAGTACCAGAAAGCCTTCTCACCACAAAAAATAAATGATAAATATATGATGTGATGAAGACATCAGCTAACAACTATGGTGGTAATCATTTTGTAGTATATATCAAACCAACACACTGAACACCTTAAATTTACACAATGTTGTATGTCAATTATATCCCAATAAACCTGAAAAAATAGTAATGTGTACTAAGCAACCTGGTACATAGTTTGTTGCCAATAAACATAGTTTCATTCCTATCTGAGATCTACAGGTACTAGCATCTACAAATAGTTCCTGTCTTTTGGTCACTGTGGCAACCCTAGGCAAGCTCATCAAAAAAGTAGCAGAAATCCAAACAACCTTAAGCCATGCCATATACACACATACAAACATGAGCCTTCACACAAATCCATTTTTATAACTGGGATATACAGGGCATGTTAGCTTAATTTCAGATGGGCCTATGATAGGGAAGTATAAAATATAGTTCACTAGCTCTCAACCAGGGACAACTTGGTCCTGCAAGGGGCATTATGCAACGTCTGAGGTTGGAAGGGGTGCTACTGGTACCTATTGCATGGAAGACAGAGATGCTGCTAACCACCCAAAAGGTACAGGACAGACCCCTACCACAAAGAATTGTCCAGCCCCAAATGTCAATAGTGCCACGATTGGGAAACCCTGTGTATAGCCACACTGATTAGTGACCAAGCTAAAGTAAATAGGGAGGAATTTAGGATAAAACAGTCTAGAGACTGTGAAGCCAGGACAGTGATAGCTCTAGAATTACTATAAAGGAGTGGCTTAGAGGTGGCATTCTGATTGGAAGTGAAAACTTAGAGCTCAGTTTGCTTAACACTTTTGTTAAATTGGGTAAATATTAATAGTACCCACCAAAGAGTGGGACAGAGCCCTAAAGCTCCACTGAATCCCACCTTTTTGTAGCATTCCTGAACCAGGAAGTTAAAATAGTTAACAACTTGGATTTTTAATTCCTATGGATTACAGGGGAAGAGGAGGAAGAGAGCAAGGCCTGGACAGGGAATCTGAAGACCTGTGTTCCAGTCTCACTTTATTTTGTATGACCCTGGGCAAGTCAATTTCCCTCATTGGGTTTCAGTTGCCTCCTGTGTAAACTGAGGAAATTTGCTTGCATCATTGCTAAGGCTCTTTCTACCTCTAACAGTTGTGAATCTGTGATTTCATTAATTGGGAGTAAACCAAAACAAAGCATAAGAACATTTTCTGGTGACTTATTTAGACATGTAATTCCTGAACATGGTCAGTCTTCGAGACAATTATCCTACAAGGTTGATGAAAATGGACTATACTTGCCTACTGCTAGTATGCAGATACAGTGGATTCCACTGCTGAGGATTTTATATAGGAACAAAAACAAGTTAGGTTTATTGTACTTCCTGTTGTAGACTCACATAAGATAAAACCTTTGGTGATTGTAACATACAGTAATTTCAGAACTTTTTCAGGTGTCACACATTTTACCTATTGTTTACAAAGAACAGTATAATTCAATAAATAGATCCATAGGTTTTTTTCCTCTGTAATTGTTTCTCCATGTTTAATACATTTAGAGAAAGGGCTATGAAAAAGAAAGGTTTATAAGAGCTCCTCCATTGCTAGAGCACGGGAGTACTTCTTATCAGAAGCAAACTTTATCATTCCCCTTCCTGCAGGCTTAGTAATGGTTTCAATCTTTGAACAGGGCTTTATTTAGAATGTGAAATATTTAGCAGAAAAGATACAACGATATAGTTGAAGTGTTCAATACTCAATCCTAGGAGAGCAGAGCGGAGACCATTTGTCTTTTGTCACTTGTGCATAAAACTCTATTTCAAAGTCAAACATTTCAGGAGGATTTAGGGAAAGCTTGGGACTGGTATTAGGTATACAAAGCACAGATTGCCCATATGGCTGTACAAGTTGTTCATTGCACAAGGACACTTAGCAGGGAGAGCAAGTGGACGCTGAAATCCATAGTCCTTCCTCCATTCACCTTGGCAGGGCACTGTGTCTGTGGGGAGGGGGCCCTTTTCCAATTCAAACAAAGGCACCATATACCATTAGGTAACAGAGATGCCTTCAGCAAAAACCAGTTGTAATGTAGTGTTGTAGAGTCTTATTCTAAACCACAATAGTGTAAATTCTTGAAATTGTTCAATTAACAAACTTGATGCAGGTAAAAGAAACAGTAGAGTAGGCTTAATCTGAAAATTCTCTGGGTGCAAGAACAATAATAAAAAATTGTCTCTGAATACTAGAAAGTCAAAAGACAAGCTAAAGCTATGTAGGGGAAGATTTTGAGGGAAGGAAGCAAATAACTTGGCAAAGTCCTGCTTCAGCCCTTGAGGAAATAATTAAATTTACAGAAAGTCGCCCACATCGTGTGGCCCAGGAGGTTATCAATTTGGATATCAGACATTCTGTTTTTGAAAGAGACGAATAATACATAAACAAGCCCCAATCCTCCTCAGGGCTTGTTCTAAAAAGCAACTTTTGGTCATGTCATTAGGTCAGTACATCCTCAAGCTAACTAAACTCTTACATCTGCTACACAAAGAGAATGTAGATTTACAACGATAAGCATTAAGAAACTGATGTGCCTTTTAAACCACCAAAGAGAAATAACTTTTTTATTAGACCTAGTTTAGATTTTGTTATTCGCTTTGTCTCCCAAATCCATGACAATTGATAATCTAAGAGTGAGATACATGCCAACCCAGCATTAGCAAGAGGACAGGTGCCCAGGACCATTCTGCAGAATGTATAACACGTATTACTGAAGATCAGAATAATGTCTAACTATTAAAACATTCTGTTTAGAAAGTTTTTCAAATGAAATGATTCTAATTACTGATTTTTCCTAATATTTCCTTAATTTAAAAAAAATTATAAGTATTCTTCAGCAAGTAGCTTAGTAATTTAAGAAAAATCTTGTTAAATGAAAGGTCTAGTGACATTCTGAAATAACCTTTCCTGACTTAGTTTGAATGAAAAGTCTGATTACTTTTAATCCATTACACAGCAGATCCATATTCTCCCCATGTTTATGTCCTTCTAAACAAGCAGGAAACTCAGATCACACAGTCAGCTTGCGCTCTATTTGCATTTTTGATTTGCATGATGAGGGCTGCATCACAGTTTGTGAATATCACATATTACATGAAACCAAAAAGGAGGCTACCCAAACCTGCAGGATGTGGTAAGCAATCAAGCAGCATAAAGGAGATAAATTGCAGGTCCTTTGAGAACAGAATCATTATGAGCTTAACAAGCATCATTCTCAGTTACATCTATTTTAGTAATGTTAGCATGATATTCATTATTGCACTGTGAGCTGTTATGATAGCTTGAGATTTACCAAAATGATACATATTTTAGAGTAACATCTGAATAGTCACAAGGATTTGTTATGGTGCTCTCTATTCAATACTCCATCTCCTGCACATGGACAAAAAACAAGGGTATATTTTTGAGGTGAGCAAAGAGTAGAAAGAAAAATCAACATAATTAAATGCAAAGAGGGTCAATGAAATTATACAATGTCAGAGCTGAAGAGAACCTTAAATATCACCTAGTCTATTGTTTCTGCAAATATTTTAACCAAATGCTCCTACGGTAAAGAAAAGGTATTATGTAACCCCAGCAGCCTGCGAGTGCAGTCCTCAGAGACCAGGAGCATATCTGAAACATTTTTGAAATGTCCTTTTTTATCATAAAATTTACTTTACCTCTGAGCCTCAATTTCCTCATCTGAAAAATGGTGATTATAATAGCATTTAGTCCCATTTATTTATTTTTACTTTTATCGCCCTTGCCTGAGGAGACATACCCAAAGAAACGTTGCTAAGGCCTATGTCAAAGAATATATTGCCTAGGTTTTCCCCTAGGAGTTTTATGGTTTCAGGTCTTACATTTAAGCCTTTAATCCATTTTGAGTTTATTTTTTATATGGTATAAGGAAGTGGTCCAGTTTTCCCAACACCACTTATTGAAGAGACTCTCTTTTACTCAGTGTATATTTTTGCCTCCTTTGTCATAACTGACCATGTAAGTGTGGGTTTATTTCTGGGCTCTCTATTCTGTTCCATTGATCTATGTATCTGTTTTTGTGCCAGTACCATGCTGTTTTGATTACTGTACCTTTGCAGTATTGTCTGAAGTCTGGGAGGGTTATGCCTCCAGCTTTGCTCTTTTTCCACAGGATTACTCTGGCAATTCTGGGTCTTTTGTGGTTCCATATAAATTTTAGGATTATGTGTTCTAGTTCTGTGAAAAATGCCACAGGTATTTTGATAGGGATTGTATTGAATCTATAGATTACTTTGGTAGTATAGACATTTAAAAAATGCTGATTTTTCCAATCCATGAGCACAGTATGTATTTCCATTTATTTGTGTCATCTTCAATTTCTTTCCTCAATGTCTTATAGTTTTCACAGTATAGGTCTTTCACCTCCTTGTTAAATGTCTCCTCAAGCAAGGGCAACAAAAGTAAAAATAAACAAATAGGACTACATAAAACTAAAAAAGTGTTTACATAGTGAAGGAAACCATCAACAAGACAAAAAGTCAACCTACTGAATGGGAGAAGGCATTTGCAAAGGATATATCTGATAAGAGGTTAATATCCAAACTATATAAAGAACTCATACAACTCAATAGCAAAAAAAAACTCAATTAAAAAATGGGCAGGGGGCTTCCCTGGTGGCGCAGTGGTTGAGTGCGCAGTGGTTGATCTCTTGGTTATTTAATAGCATATTGTTTATCCTCCTTGGGTTTGTATTTTTTACGGTTTTTCCTGTAATTGATTTCTAATCTCATAGCGTTGGGGTTGGAATAGATGCTTGCTACAGTTTCAATTTTTTTTAATTTACCAAGGCTTGATTTGTGACCCAAGATATGATCTATCCTGGAGAATGTTCCATGAGCACTTGAGAAGAAAGTGTATTCTGTTGTTTTGGGATGCAATGTCCTATAAATATCAATTAAGTCCATCTTGTGTAATGTGTCATTTAAAGCTTGTGTTTCCTTACTTATTTTATGTCTGGATGATCTGTCCATTGGTGTAAGTGGGGTGTTAAAGTCTCCCACTATTATTGTGTTACTGTCAATTTCCCCTTTTATGGCTGTTAGCATTTGCCTTATGTATTGAGGTGCTCCTATCTTGGGTGCATAAATATTTACAATTGTTATATATTCTTGGATTGATCCCTTGATCATTATGTAGTGTCCTTCTTTGTCTCTAGTAATCTTTATTTTAAAGGCTATTTTGTCTGATATGAGAATTGCTACTCTAGCTTCCTTTTGATTTCCATTTGCATGGAATATCTTTTTCCATCCCCTCACTTTCAGTCTGTATGTGTCCCTAGGTCTGAAGTGGGTCTCTTGTAGACAGCATATATACAGGTCTTGTTTTTGTATCCATTCAGTGAGTCTGTGTCTTTTGGTTGGAGCACTTAGTCCATTTACATTTAAGATAATTATAGATATATACGTTCCTATTACCATTTTCTTAATTGTTTTGGGTTTTTTCTTGTAGGTCTTTTTCTTCTCTAGTGTTTCCCACTTAGAGAAGTTCCTTTAGCATTTGTTGTAAAGCTGGTTTGGTGGTGCTGAATTGTCTTACGTTTGCTTTTCTGTAAAGGTTTTAATTTCTCCATCAAATCTGAATGAGATCCTTGCTGGGTAGAGTAATCTTAGTTGTAGGATTTTGCCTTTCATCACTTTAAATATGTCCTGCCACTCCCTTCTGGCTCACAGTTTCTGCTGAAAAATCAGCTGATAACCTTATGGGGATTCCCTTATAGGATATTTGTTGATTTTCCCTTGCTGCTTTTAATATCTTTTCTTTGTATTTAATTTTTGCTCATTTTATTAATATGTGTCTCAGTGTGTTTCTCCTTGGGTTTATCCTGTGTGGGACTCTCTGCACTTCCTGGACTTGACTGACTATTTCCTTTCTATAGGGAAATTTTCAACTACAATCTCTTCAAATATTCTCTCAGGCCCTTTCCCTTTCTCTTCTTCTTCTGGGACCCCTATAATTCGAATGTTGGTGCATTTAATGTTGTCCCAGAGGTCTCTAAGACTGTTCTCAATTCTTTTCATTCTTTTTTCTTTATTCTGCTCTGCAGTAGTTATTTCCACTGTTTTATCTTCCAGGTCACTTATCCGTTCTTCTGCCTCAGTTATTTTCCTATTGTTTCCTTCTAGACAATTTTTAATTTTATTTATTGTGTTTTTCATCATTGTTTGTTTGCTCTTTAGTTCTTCTAGGTCCTTGGTAAACGTTTCTTGTATTTTCTCTGTTCTATTTCCAAGATTTTGGATCATCTTTACTACCATTACTCTGAATTCTTTTTCAGGTAGACTGCCTATTTCCTCTTCATTTATTCGGTCTTGTGGGATTTTACCTTGCTCCTTCATCTGCAATATATTTCTCTGTCATCTCATTTTGTCTAGCCTACTGTGTTTATGATCTCCTTTCCTGCAGGCTGCAGGATCGTAGCTCCTTTTGCTTCTGTTGCCTGCCCCCTGGTGAATGAGACTGGTCCAGGGGCTTGTGTAGGCTCCTGGTGGGAGGGACTGGTGCCTGTGCTCTGGTGGTTGGAGCTGAGTCTTTTCCCTCTGAAGGGCAGGGTCCTGTCAGTTTGTGTGTTTTGGGTTGTCTGTGAGGTTAGTACAATTTTAGGTAGCCTGTCCACTGATGGGTGGGGCTGTGTTCCTGTCTTGCTGGTTGTTTGGCATGAGGTGTCCAGCACTGTAGCCTGAAGGCAGCTGTGTGGGGCTGGGTCTTTGTGTTGATATGGATACCCATGGGAGCACACACACCAATTAATATTCCCTAGGCCCAGGAACTCTCTGGTGGTCCAGCATCCTGAACTTGGTGCTCCCACCCCAGAGGCCCAGGTCTGACCCCTTGCTATGGAACCAAGAACCCACAAGCCCCACAGTGAAGCCAGAGGGAGAAAAAAGAAAGAAAAGGAAAGAAAGCAAACAGACAAACAAAACCCAAGGCAAATAGCAAAAACAACAGCAAACAAACAGCAGCAGCAACAACACAACACACATATACAGAGGAAAGAGAAAAAACAGAAACAAGAGAACAAACAGAAGAATTCAAAAATGAGAACAGTCAGTAAGGACTAAACTAACAAAAACAAAAAATGAAAAATAAAACAAAAACAGCAAACAAACAAGTGAAGAAAACGTAAAATATACACATAAAAACAATCAAAGAAATAAATAAAATAGAAAACAAAGAACAAAAACAAGAAAAAAACACAGAACAACAAAAAAGTAAAGTAAAAACAGAAAAATAAGAGACTGCCCTGGTGGTGCAGTGGTTAAGAATCCAGCTGCCAATGCAGGGGACACGGGTTCAATCCCTGGTCCGGGAAGATCCCATATGCTGCAGAGCAACTAAGCCCGTGCCCCACAACTACTGAGCCTGCGCTCTAGAGCTCACAAACCGTAACTACTGAGCCCACGTGCCTAGAGCCTGTGCTCCGCAACAAGAGAGAAGCCACTACAATGCGAAGCCCGTGCACTGAACAAAGAGTAGCCCCCACTCACCACAGTTAGAGAAAGCTTGTGTGCAGCAAGGAAGACCCAACACAGCCAAGAAATAAATTTTTAAAAAAAGAAAAAGAAAATATATACATATTTTAAAATTTTTTAATAAAAATAAAAGATAAAAAATAATAAAAGCAAAAACTGAACAGAACAAAACAAACCAAAAAAAGAATAATAGTGGTAAGAATATTTTCCTGGGGCCTCCTCTGTCAGTGTCCTTGCTCCTACATTGAGCCAGAGCCAATCCCCGCCTCCCCAGGTGGCCTTCCAATACATCTAGGTAGGTTCTGGACCTGCTGTGGGTACTGTGAGGCCAGCTCAGACTCTGACCTGGCCCAGCTCCTGTGTGTGCTTGCCCCCAAAGTCCACTGCTGCGAAGCTAGACCAGTCTCAATGGTTGGAACATTCACTGTCTATTCAGGTATTCCACAGACACAGGATTTACCAAGCCAATCTCGGGGATTTAATCTGTGGCTTGGTCAGCTGCGTGGAAAGATTTCCGTTCCTCTTCCTTAGTCGCAACCCCTCTGGGGCTCAGCTTTGGTTTTGACACCACCTTTGCATGTGCACCACCCTCAGGCGTCTGTCCCTTGCCCAGGCAAGAGGGAGTGATAACAGCGGCTGCTTGGGGCACACTTACTCACTCAAGCTGGGGAGGGGTATGGCAGCCACAGTTGGGGTTTTTGTGAGTTGCCTGTGGCAGTGGAACCAACAGGCAGTTGCAACAGACTGTGGCGTGCTCACTCTGGTAGGAGTCCCTCCCAGTGCCCACGGAGGCAGGGGCTGGTGTGTGGGGGTGGGGTCAGCGCCGCCCCACCACTTGCCTGTCAACAATGGCAACTCACTTTCCAGGCAGACCACACTTCCTCTAGGGGCATTCCCGGCCACGCATCCCCTCACTCCTGTCCCCTCTGCTGTATCCACGCAGCCTACAGTGGTCCTCTCCCTGGATCCATTCTCCCAAACCCACGCTTTAGCACTCAGCCCCCACTAGCACTGGCAGACTCTCATCCCAGGCAGGGGCACCCAGGGCTGATTCCCAAGGAGGCTCTGGGATGGGCGGTGCTCAGGTCCCTGGAGCCCACGGGCAGAGAAGACTCCAGCCCAGGGGCAGGCAGGCCCTCTCAGATGGGAGCCCCTCCCAGTGCCCACCAAAGTTGGCGGGTGGGGAAAGGGGTCATATGGTGGCTCCACCCCTTTTGTGCCACTCAGCAATGGTACCTTGCTACTATGGTGTCCCAGGCTTTTTCTGCAGACTTTTCCAATTGTGGAGCTCCTTACTCCTGTCCCTTCAGGCTGTCTTTTCACAGACAACAGCTGTTCCCTCCCTGGGCCCATGCTCCAAACCCCACTTTCCAGCACCCAGCCCCCCTTTGCAACAGGCGACTCACGACTTGCTGGAATGCGCAGAGCAGTGGTGTAGACCATGTGTGCAGTTCTTACTTTGTCCTCCCTTCCACAGACCATCTGCTGCATTCTCCTTTGATCCCCCGAAGGTCCTTTACTGTCCCAGCTGATTTCCCCACCGTGAGGGAGTTTTTCTGAGTGCAGGGACCTCTGCTCACCTTCAGCTTCAACTCCTCACCACCAGGTTTACTTGTCCCTTTTTTGATTCTTCTTTTCTTTTTTTCTTCTTTTCTTTTGTCCTACCCAGTTGTGAGGGGATTTTTCTTATCCTTTTAGGTGTCCAAAGTCTTCCGCTAATGTTCAACAGGTGCTCTATGAGAACTGTTCCATTTGTAGATGTATTCCTTATTTATTTATTTATTTATTTATTTATTTATTTGGCTGCATTGGGTCTTTGTTGCTGTGTGTGGGCTTTTCTCTCTAGTTGCAGTGAGTGGGGGCTACTCTTCATTGCGGTGCGTGGGCTTCTCACTGCAGTGGCTTCTCTTGTTGCGGAGCATGGGCTCTAGGCACACGGGCTTCAGTGGTTGCAGCATGTCGGCTCAGTAGTTGTGGCACATGGGCCCTAGAGCACGCGGGCTTCAGTAGTTGTGGCTCGCGGACTCAGTAGTTGTAGCTCATGGACTCTAAAGCGCAGGCTCAGTAGCTGTGGCACATGGTCTTAGTTGCTCCACGGCATGTGGGATCTTCACAGACCAGGGCTCGAACCTGTGTCCCCTGCATTGGCAGGCCGATTCTTAACCACTGCACCACCAGGGAAGTCCCTGTAGATGTATTCTTGATGCACTTGTGAGGAGAGATGAATTCTGCATCCTCCTATTCTGTCATCTCGACTCCTACCCTCCCTCGTTTGTGATTATTGTTTTAGTTAATAGGGCTAACAAAAACTTATTTACTGAAATTGAAAAAGATTACAGTCCAGTAGGAGAATGTCAATCATGTCTACTTATTCATATAACTTGGACTGGAGTTTCAAGCATCAAAGATTCTATGAGGGTGGGAGGCTGATTTCCTCTTTGTACTTGTATCTGTACTACCCCCACCGGGGGCCAGAAGGCAGTGACAAGACTGCCACTCTATAGGAAGCAAGAGCCCAAGCCATGGTTTTCGCTACAGACTGACATCCAGCAGCTTGTTAATTACATGTTTCCATTAATGGGATGAATCTCATTGTATTTCTGGATGACAATCTCCCTTTCAGTGCATAGATGTCTTATTTTTTTCTGTACTCCTTAGCAACACAGTGACTGTGTTCTGACACTTACATTTCCTTACTAGTCTTAAAGCTTAAAAAAGAAAGGTTCCCCTTGAACAACCATTGATCTTGGCCGTGCTTGAGTTTTTCCCCTAAGTTTTTTTAAAATTTATTTTATTTTTATTTTTTTAATTTATTTTTAAAATTTATTTTATTGTACAGTTGATTTACAATGTTGTGTTAATTTCTACTGCACAGAAAAGTGATTCAGTTATACATATTATCTATATTCTTTTTCATATTTTTTTCCATTATGGTTTATCACAGGATATTGAATATAGTTCCCTGGGTCCCCTAAATTTTTAAAATAAAAAAGTTTGTAAAAGAACTACATTAACCAGAAACATATAAAAACAGCACAACTTTTCTATGGCAGCTTACTTTCTAAAGCCTCATCACATTAGAATGGGATTACCTTCTGTCTTTGGAGCACAAATCAAAGGACAATGTTGCAAACACACCCAGAGTTTACTACTGTGGGCTTTCTTTGGCAAGGAGACTGAATTGGCCAGATGGACTTATTCAGAAGGACCTGAGTTCTTTTCTACATCGAAAAATATATGAGCTGGCAGTCACAAAAACCACAATCTAGGGAGAAATGAGAAAGATGGAGATTTGAGAAAATGGAAGTTCACTAATTTTGTTCAGAGTGAATAACTGCAAAACTAAGCCTGAAAGTCTAAAACATTTTATTGGAGTATGGCATATACAAATACTTCCTCCACAATTCCTCTGCAGAAAGATAAGTATTACTACTCCAGGAGAGGATGTGACAAGATGCCCCAGGCACAAGATTAAATTTGAAAAAAACAGATATATATACACACCTGAAAAGAAAATGCCCATCTTTGGGACAGATAGAAACGAGGTAGAGATGAGGCCAAGATTAACGGGGGAAAATGGTGATTTTGTGAGGGGACAGCCACAACATCAAACAGTAATGAATACTTGAAAGTCAAAATCATGTTTGTAAATTGGTTATTAAACTGAATAGGAAGCTGGTGAGTAAAATGGAGTATAGGAGTAGTATAGTCCTGAGACATTATAAGTCCCTGATTTAAAGCAAAGAAGTTGTAGGCCAGGCATTATCAATTTCCTCCAGATATCACTTCAGCAAGGTCACTGATTTTTGACATTTCATTGATTTTACTCTATAGCTACAAAACTACTCCTTAAAGTGAATACCATTGCCCCAGCACGTCTGAATAATGCTGTGGACTGTGTTGTTCTGTCTACTTGCACATACAGAATGCTCCTTACCATGGTGGGTACATAATCCTGAAAAGAATGAGAGAAAATGCAAAGTTACTGTATTTTCTATTGCTGCAAACTTAGTGGCTTAAAAAAACATCCATGTATTATCTCACAGTTTTCATGGGCCAGGGCTCTAGGCATGGTCTAGTTGGGCTCTGTACTCAGGGTCTCACTAGGCTATAGCAAGGCACAGGCTGAAGCTGTGGTCTCATCTGAGGCCTGAGGTTCTCTTCCAAGCTCACTGGTTATTGGAGAATTCCACTCCTTGTAGATGAAGAACTGAGGCCCTCTACTCCTAGAGGCTGCCTGCTATTCCCTGCTATATGATCATCACAACACAACAGTTTACTTCCTCAAAGCCAGGAGGAAAGCAGTTCTCTGGCTCCAAACCTCTCCCTTCAGGGAAGGCCTGGACATTCTTTAAAGGGTGCCCCTGATTAGGTCAGGCCCACCCCAAATATCCTCCCTTTTGATTAATTCAAAGTAAAATGAGTTGACACCTTAATTACATATGCACAATTCCTTCACTTTTGCCATAGAACATAACCTGACTACAAGAGTGAAAGCATTTCATATTCACAAATCCCACCCACACCCAAGGAGAGATTACAGGGCATATATACCAGGGAAGAGAAATCTTGGGGGCTATCTTAAAATTCTGCCTACGGCAGCTAATTAGATGGAACATTTTCTTTCTCCCTACTTTTTCTGTGCCCATACTGAATGGCCTGTAAGTACATCTCTTTAAAAAATCTATAATAAGAAGTAAGATCTTTTGAGCATTTCTTTATAAATTTTTATCTTAATAAAGTTTTAGAAACCATTCCCAGGACTATTTTGGTCCCACAGAGCTCCCTATAGAAACTCAAGCTTTCAGACCTTAGGTCTCCAAATTATCAAAGGGCAATTTTGCAAACACACCCAAAGCTGACTTCTATGGGCTTCCTTTGACAAGGAGATTGCATTTGATCAGGTGGAATGCTCCAGAAGAACCTGCTTTTGCACCTCAAAGAGTTCTTTTCTACGTAGAAAAATATAAGAGATGGCAGTCACTGAAACCACAATCTAGGGAGAAACAGATGAGGGTGGAGATTTGGGAAAATGGAAGAGAGTAGTGATACTCACATGGGAAGGAGTAGGAGGCCTATCTGGGGAATGGCCAGTGAAAGTGGCTAGTGAGACCAAAGTTGGCACAAGCAGAAGCACGGTGAGAAAGAAGGTTCACTATCTAGGGCTCAAGAATCTTTAACGATTCTCCAAAGAATGTTCAAATTCTCCAAAGATGTTCAAAAGCACATGAAAAGATACTCAACATGACTAATTATCAGAGGAATGCAAATCAAAACTACAATGAGGTATCACTTCACATCGGTCAGAATGGTCACCATCAAAAAGTCTACAAACAATAAATGACGGAGAGGGTGTGGAGAAAAGGGAACCCTCCTACAGTGCTGGTGGGCATGTAAATTAGTGCAGCCACTATGGAAAACAGTATGGAGGTTCCTTAAAAAAACTAACAATAGAACTACCATATGACCCAGCAATCCCAATCCTGGGCATATAACAGGAGAAAACCAGAATTCCAAAAGGTACATGCACCCCAACGTCATTGCAGCACCTTTTACAATAGCTGAGACATGGAAGCAACCTAAATGTCCATCAACAGAGGAATGGATAAAGAAGATGTGGTACATATATACACAGTGGAATATTACTCAGCCATAAAAAACAATGAAATAATGCCATTTGCAGCAACATGGATGGACCTAGAGGTTATCATACTAAGTAAAGTAAGTGAGACAGAGAAAGACAAATATCATATCACTCATATGTGGAATCTAATTTTTTTAAATGATATAAATGAACTTATTTACAAAACAGAAACAAGACTCACAGATTTCGAAAACAAAGTTATGGTTATCAAAGGGGAAACACAGGGTGGGGAGATAAATTAGGAGCTTAGGATTAACAGACACACACTACTATATATAAAATAGATAACCAACAAGGTCCTATTGTATAGCACAGGGCACTCTACTCAATATTCTGTAATGACCTATACGGGAAAAGAATCTAAAAAGAATGAATATATGTATATGTATAACTGAAGCACTATGCTGTACACCTGAAACTAACACAACATTGTAAAGCAACTGTACTCCAATAAAATTTTTTAAAGAAAAGCATCTTTAACGAAAGAGCCCTTCCTGGAGGGTTATTTCTAACAGGTGGGCAGCAGGCAAGACAGCCAGCTCTCATCTCTTCTGGGGGGAGATTTAGGGCACCCGATATTCATTTTGCATGTTATATATGGTGCCTCTTTAGTTTCTGGCTCATTGGATATCTGTATTAAGCCCAATAAAACTATTTCTGGGCTTCCCTGGTGGCGCAGTGGTTGAGAGTCCGCCTGCCGATGCAGGGGACACGGGTTAGTGCCCCAGTCCGGGAAGATCCCACGTGCCGCGGGGCGGCTGGGCCCGTGAGCCATGGCCGCTGAGCCTGCGCATCCGGAGCCCGTGCTCCGCAACGGGAGAGGCCACAACAGTGAGAGGCCCGCGTACCGCAAAACAAAACAAAACAAAAACACAATGAGATATCACCTCACACCTGTCAGAATGGCTATCACGAAAAAGAACACAGATAACAAATGTTGGGGAGGGTGTGGAGAAAAGGGAACCTTCCTACACTGTTGGTGGGAATATAAATTGGTGCAGGGCTTCCCTGATGGTGCAGTGGTTAAGAATCCGCCTGCCAATGCAGGGGACATGGGTTCAAGCCCTGGTCTGGGAAGATCCCACACGCCGCAGAGTAACTAAGCCCGTGCTTAGTTACTATTTCCTTTCCATTTTCCTACCATACACACACACACACACACACACACACACACACACACACACACACACACACGTAGACAGTGGAGATTGTGGAGTAGTATAACCTGTATTATTAGAAGAGCACATCTAGATTCAGCATAGACCTGAATATGGATTCCAACTTACTAGCTGAGTGACCTCAGTTAAGATATTTTCCCTCTCTGTATCTCAGTTTTCCTAAGTGTAAAATGGGAATAAATAAGCTAATCTTCCAGGGTCGATATGAGGAATAAATGAGGTACCACAGAAACTTCTAATACACCCCTTGTCACACAGCACATGGAAGCTGTTCCTATTGGTAAGTAGTATTACTCTTTCCATTCTTGTTGTTATATAGAAATGCCTTTCAGGTAAAACTTGGAGAGAGCTCAGAACTTGACAAGAGCAACTGCCCATGTTTGGCGTAACCTGGGGCAGAGGGCAGATTACAGAAAAGGTGACTTGACATAAAATGAGGACCCTTTGTCTTTCCTGCTTAAATAATGTATGGCCAGCATCCTGACTCCCTGTAGCAGAAAATTATCTTCATTTAATGACAGAGTGGCTGGGTACTTATGGCATTAGTATCACTGATTGAAGGGCTTATTCTTATCATTCTAAATGTCAAGATCCTGATGATTTTGTTTAACTCTGCAAACATCTTTTACCTGCCTTATGCCAAGGGGGAAGGAAGCATCTAGGACAAGAAAACAGAATGAAAAGAGCAGAAAGACTTGAATTTTTTCCCCAGTTAGTCCTAATCTTAATAATTTTCCTTGCTTTAACAGCAGTTTTGTTTGGTCTCTTTAAATTATTTGCCCTGTTGAAATACATAATGCAACGCTACAAGTTCTCATGGTGGGCTCTGTTGCAGGGCAGCTGCTCATTAGTTCACTTGAGGTCCTGGGTATTTGTCTAATATACATGGCAGATATCGCAGACTTCTAAAATTTGATGGAGACATCAACTAACAGTCATAGTCAGATGACTGCAGGAGGGAGAAATGAAACCTACATTTGCTTTTGCCCACTCTCATGGCCACTTTGATTCCTTCATGCATGCTTACCCCGAAACAACTCTCTGAAATCACAGAAGTAGACAAAATAATTTTTAAATATATTGGGAAATATTCTTGTACTACTGCCCTTTGTATAAGGGAAGGGCCAGGAAAGACTGGAAAGAGACAGACCCTCCCTTTCTATAGAATCAAGAGGAATAGCTTCCCTAAGGAATAAAATGAACTCCAGCTACCTAGTGAGTGACAGAATTCCTTCATCTAACTTTTCATCTAATTTAATAAGTGGGTAATATTCATCCCATCTTGTCACATGAATACCTCTGTGTTATAAGATTTTATCATGAAAACCACTGTTCCTCATGGCCTCTCAGGTCCCTTATAACTTGAAATTCCATGACTTTCATTAAAAATGTGCAGATGAATTCTCATGGAATGGGGGGGAAAGCCCTCAATGGATTTTCTGAGTTTACAACTTTTAGCAGGAAAGGAGTCAAGCTGGTAGGCAGGCCTGAATTGCACAAGGCATTATTCTACACCAGAAGTGCTGCTGAGTATTTCCCAGCACTTTTCTGACTTCGAGATTTCTTCTCCCTGCCCCTGGCTTCCCCTCACACTAGATGAAAATAGGTTCACTGTTGCCCCCAAAGCCAAGCGGCTTCCTGATTAGGTGACCTTATAAGTCTTTCCTTATCACTTCAAGTGAAAAATTATCTTTGTTTTTAACTTCAAGAACAGACCACAACATAACACCCAGCTAGAGTGGGCCTTTTATTATGTAGCACTATGTCTGAGCCTCTTGAAAGTCAGGGTGGACTCCTTCAGGAGCAGCCAGAAATCTGCTAGCACTATAAAAGCAGAGGGGTGCAACAGGGTGGGGGATGAGTTTCTTGTGTGTTCTTCAAGAAATAAACTAGATATACACAGGTATATAGATATATGTATGTTCTTTTACATAAATAAATTACATTCTACTCCTAAGATTCTGTACTTAATATTTATTAGGCATTTCTCCATATCAACAAATATAGATTATTCATTTTAATGGCTATTAAGTATTCCATTACACAGATGCACCATCATTTATTTAAACAGCTGCTTTTTGATGGATATTTAGGCTATTTCCAGTTTATTAAATTTTTTGCTATTATAAATGATGCAATGAGTATATCATATGTGCAGTTATCTTTAAGAAAATCATTAAAAGTGGAACTTCTGAGTCAAAGAGTACCTGTCCTTTTAATCTGTCACAGATCCTGCCACATTATCCTATAAAAAGAGTGCCCAGCTTACTCTCTTACCAAAAATGTATGAGATGTCCATTTCCCTACACCATGGTTAATACTGGCCTTTTATCCAACTTAATATTTGACAATCTGATGAGGAAAATAAATACTATCTCAATATTATTTTCTTTGAATGTCTTTAATTATACATGAGATTGAGCATCTTTTCTATCTTTATTTTCAATTTATATTTGTTTTTCCTATGACTGTTCATATGCTTTAGAGTTTTCTATGGAGTTATTTTACTTACATATTGATTTCTAGAAACACTCTGTGTATTTATAATGTTAGCCCTCTGTTGTATGCATTGCAAATATTTTCCCCATTTATTGGATTTTTTTTTTTTTTTTTTTTGCAGTATGCGGGCCTCTCACCGCTGCAGTCCCTCCCGTTGCGGAGCACAGGCTCCGGATGCGCAGGCTCAGCGGCCATGGCTCACGGGCCCAGCCGCTCCACGGCATGTGGGATCTTCCCGGCCCGGGGCACGAACCCGTGTCCCCTGCATCGGCAGGCGGACTCTCAACCACTGCGCCACCAGGGAAGCCCCATGGTATTTTTATCAAGCAGAAACTTCATATTTTTATATAGCCAAAGTTACAAACCTACAATTTCTGGAGAAATATTTCCATATATTTCTATCTATAATTTTATATATCTATCTACCTATCTATCTAAATTTACCCATCATTAGCCTTTAGAAAATACTGAATAAACGGACTTCCAAAGATAATGAATGGAATCTTTATTTTGAAAGTAAAGGATTTCTTTGTGGGGGAAAAACATGTTAAACCTCATAAGAGATCTCATAATCAGGACAATGATTCTGAGTTTAGTGTTGTAATTCTGTGTTTGACCATCATTAAATTACAGTTCAGAGTTTAATGGTACATATCTTAGAGAGGAGAAACCATATGTCTCTATGTGCCATACATCATACTAAGCAATATTAAGCACTTCCACATAAGTTATAAACTAATATCCTGTAAGATAGGTATAATTATGATCTTTTTAAAGATGGAGATACTGAGGCATAGAAAAGTTAAATAACTTGCCTAAGGTTACACAAGCTACTTAGCAGCAAAGCTGGGACGCAAAGTTTATATTAGATACAGAAAACAATGGAGCTTTTCTGACTCCAAGTCTAGTGGTCTTTCTAGTAGACCACAGTCAACAAATATGAGTATATTCCATAACAAAGCTGCACCGAACAGAGACACAGAGATAAATTAAAGAAGCCCTGCCCTTAATAAGTTTATAGGCTAACAGGAAAAACATACATGTGAATAACAAATTATAAGTACAAGCAGAAAAGTAGAAGAAAATGGATTTTGATTTGGGGGACTGAGAAAAAGCTTCAAGGAAAAGAAATCATTTAAACGAGGTATTGGAGGGACTTCCCTGGTGGTCCAGTGGTTAAGAATCTGCCTTCCAATGAAGGGGAAGCGGGTTCAATCCCTGATTGGGGAACTAAGATCCCACATGACTCGGGGCAACTAGCCCACGTGCCGCAGCTACAGAGCCCAGGCACTCTGGAGCCCACGTGCCACAACTAGAGAGAAGCCTGCGTGCCGCAAGGAGGAGCCTGCGCACCACAACAAAAGATCCTGCATGCCGCAACAAAGATCCCGAGTTCCACAGCTAAGACCCAACGCAGCCAAAAAAATAATAAGTGGATAAATAAATAAATTTTTTTAAATAAACCAAGTATTGGAGAATGTGTAGAGAGAGAACCAGTGGAGGATATAAGAAAAAGACATTCCAGGCAAAAAAGAACACAGCATGAGCTAAGGCCCAGAGGTAACTTGTAGCCAGACCAAAGGCTGCACTGTAAGGTAAGCCTGGGCTGGTAAGCTGGATCTTGAATATCATGTAAAGAACTTTGGATTTTTTTCCTGTTTCTTTGGAAATATGAAATAAACTCATCTAATTTTTACTTTGTGATGATATATAACCATTTTTTTGTAACCAAGAGTCTATTAATCTGTGTGTTAAGAAAATATTTTGCAAATGTATCACTACAAAAATGATGGAAACAACTATGGCAAAACATCACTTTCCGTGTCTACAGGAATTTGAAATTCCAAGTGACTTTCACAGATTTTCATTCCTTTCAGAAAATAACAGCTAACACATAAAGTGCTCATTCTTGTCAAGGACTGTTTTAAATATTTTGCACATTTTATTAACTCATTCAATTCAGTATTTATTCATTCAAACCTCAGAACAACCCTTGAAGACAGGATTATTATCCCCACTTTACAGATCAGAAAACTGAGGCACAGAGACATTAAGTAATTTGCCAAGGTCAAACCCAGGTTTCAACCTTAGGTAGTCTGGCTCTTAACCAGTATTAACCAGAGTCTGTGCTCTCAACCACTGTTTTATACTTTCGACTTATGACCCACTGCAGGGGCTTGCCTCCCACATAGCTGATATATGGGCTGGCCAGCCTCTGCTTCCATGCTGCCACTGGTCAGGC
Source organism: Leucopleurus acutus (assembly GCF_964270905.1). Lineage (NCBI taxonomy): Eukaryota > Metazoa > Chordata > Mammalia > Artiodactyla > Delphinidae > Leucopleurus > Leucopleurus acutus. Next base: position 118,137,790 of record NC_139148.1, on the reverse strand, counting down.
CATTCTGTTACCATACAGCTGAGGTCTTCAGAGAGTCTTGCTTTATACTGCATCCCAGCCGGCCCCACTATGACCGTGAAGTGAATATTTGAAGCCAGTTAGCAAATTCCACCACCCCTAACCTCACTGTGGTGGGCAGAATGGTCCACCAAAGATGTCAGTGCTCTAATCCCTGGAAATGCGAACGGTTACATCACACAGCAAAAGTGATTTTGCAGATAAAAGTAAAGTTAAGGACCTTAAAATTAAGGAAATGAACCTGGATTAACCAGGTGAGGCCAATCTAATCACATGAGCCCTTAAAAAGCAGAGAACTTTCTCCAACTGAAGGCAAGAGAGATGCAGCAGGAGAAGTCAGAAAGACTCAAAGCTTGAGAGGAACTCAACCAGCCGTTGCTGAAGGGAGGCCACATGGGAAGCGTGAGAAGGAATAGGGCAACATTTAGGATGAAAGACTGGTCCCAGTTGGCAGCCAGCAAAGAAACTGGGCCCTACAACCAGAAGGAGCTAAGTTCAGCTAACACTTGAATGAACGTGGAAGCAGATTCTTCCTGGGAGCCTCTAATAAGGAACACAGCCCTGCCAACACCTTAATTTTTGGTCTAAGAACCCAATCAAGCCTACCCACACTTCTGACCGACAGAACTCTTGAGATAATAGATGGGTGTTGTTTTAAGGTGCTTAATTTATTGTAATTTATCACAGCAGCAGTAGAAAACTAATACAATCACCGAGTCCCAGTTTCTTCAAGTAGTCCTGACACCACAGTGTTTCCATCCTGTCACCATCAGTCTGCCTCACTGGCCCAAACTCCAATTTGTTTATGACCCTTTGGAAAAGTACTATGTTGATTGTTGCCACCTGAGCCCACTGATTAATTTTAGCATCACTTAAGAGTAGGATAAACCAGACATTGTGTAACTCCTAATGGGATGCAATAGGAAGTACACTGAAGGGTCCATGAGATAGCCTTGTCAAAAATGTTTACATCCTGAGTCTAATGACACCTTTAGAGCTAGTGCCAAGGGAACAGAAAATCTGGGGGATAGAGGAACAAGGTAAATGGCACCGCAGAAAAGCAATCAGAAAATCCATAATATAAGATGGGACAACTGATTGGTTTTAAAAGAAGACAACGAGAGGAAGTAATGAAGGGGAGACTGCTCTAGTTTCAAAGAGATTTGAGAGGCATTACTAACAAATGTAGTGAACCCTGATAGGATGCTATTTTGAAAAAACCAGTTGTCTCCAAGGCAACCTAAGAAATTTAAACATGGACTGGATATTAGATGATAATAAGGAATTACTGTTAATTTGGCAGATGTGATTAATGCCGTGCGGTTATATAAGAAAATGCCTATGTTTTCTTACAGATGCATACTGATGTATTTAGGAGTGAAATGACAGGAAGTCTGGGATTTGCTTTAAAATACTCAGCAAGACAACTAAAGGAGGGGGACTTCCCTGGTGGTCCAGTGGTTAAAACTCTGGGCTTCCACTGCAGAGGCATGAGTTCAATCTCTGGTCAGGGAACTAAGACCCCACATGCCGTGTGGCCAAAAAAAAAAAAAAAAAGACAGCTAAAGGACGGTGGATGAAGCAGTAGCAAATGTTAATAACTGTTTAATATGAGAGGAGTATATGGACATTCATGATATTATTTTCTCTACTTTTGTGTATGTTTGAAAGTTTCTATAATATGAATGTCCTTTAAACTAACGCCCATAACTAGCGTAACACACTAGTTCAGCTTGTCTCTGAAGAGTCAGTGGAACCATCACCACCCCTGACCAGGACAATCCACTTCTATTAATGTGGCCTACATGATTCTTGGGTTTTTTAACAGGTGCATTACAGTACTAACACAACCAAAACAGTGTTTTCCCATTAATACCAAATAGGTTCAGTTTTCCCCCAACGTGTACTTTTTCAGTTCTCTGAACTTAAATGAAAACTTTACACTTATTTTGATTAAATATAATCTCACTAATTTCAATCAATTGATCCAATCTGTCAAAATTTCTATAAGTATTTTCAGATTTATCACATATATAAATTTACTAAGCATACTTTTATGACATTTTTCCAATTATTGATATATATTTGAATAGAATATGGTCCAGGACAAAACCCTGTGGCAGCCCACTAAACATCTTTCTCCAATAATGAACATCTCTAGAGAAAGGTAACAAATATCTTACATTTAAATTTAGAGAGCATAGGTGTATAGATTATAAGATGTTTGCACATATATAATCAAATTTAAGCCTCAAATCTAGCCTGTGAGTTGTCCTATTTTATAGCTGAATAAACCAAGACTCAAAGAAATTGAGGACAAACAACTTTTCTTGAGGTGATAGGACAACATTTAGAAGAAAGAGGTGAAGAAAGAAGATGTGTAAAAAAGCATAGAGATGTGTATATGTATGAAGGAGAGATTACCTGAAGTGTAATTAAGCAATTAAAGATGAGTAGTTAGACAAATGTAGGGGATTCAGACCCCTCAGGTAGAAGAAAAGAGTTGGTGGGGAAGAGCCAGGTCAGTTCTTTGCGCTAGCCAGTAGGGGGCACAGAACATTCACAAATCAATTTCCTCATCTGTAAAATGGGGTTAAGATCCAGACTTGCAAGTTTCTTTATAGGACAAGTTGAGATCAATGTATATAAAGTATGTGGCGTCTGAGCTTGCCCTGTGGTAGACACCCAGTAAGTTTTGCTTTCCTCACGCCACCCCTCAATACCTTGATACTCCCAGTACACTAGAATCAGACCTACTTTTTAAAAGCTCTTAACTACTACACTAAAATATTATTATGCACCACTTAGAGGCTCCCTTTTGTTAGGTTTGTTACAAGGGGGGAGGGGCAAGAGGTTAAGATACTCCTCAGAGCTTGTGCTTTCTGCTTACAGACCTTCTTCCTCTTCGATTTCTTCCCATTTTTCTCTATTTTCCCGTCTCCATTTGGCCCCTTTCCTGACGCTTTGTAGTGTTTGAAGACCATCAGAGCATATTCTTCAGGTGCCCTTTAATAATAATCTTTTTTATTTCATCTTTACAGTGATTAAAGCTTTTTTCTGTTCATTTCCTCATTTGATTTTCATAATAATTTGATTCACTGAGGTGAAATAGGCAGACTAGTGGTCTGATCCACCATTGAACAGATAAAAAAACGGAGACTCAAAGAGATACATGACTTACCCAAAGTCACACAGCAAGTAAACAGCAGAACTGGAACTAGAACCACGACTGTTTGACTCTAAATGCTCCTATACTTAAAAAAATATGACACTAAGTCACCCACTGTGCATCAAAAACCAAAAGGCCACCACTGAAAGCTACAACACCACCATTATTTTTCCCAAGATAAGGTTCATCATCTTCCATGAGGAACATCCACATAATGTATTGGTCTCCTAAGCAAAAGCAAAACTAACATATTCCTATACGAAAGCCACAAACATTTGAGACAAAATGTAACTTTCCTGCTTAATAGATAGATAATCACTTTGGAGAATCAATTTCCATCATTGCTATAAATGTTTCTATATTTTTTCTGTGCTTACAAAAAACTGGTGCTCTGAATATTATTTTCCCCCATTTATACTACGTAGCATTCTGCAGATTTATTTTTTTCTTAACTCTGTCTCTAAAAGGACCTCTATCGAAGTTAATGTCTGGGGTGAGATTTACTTTCAAGATGTGAGTAAAATAGGACAGTCATGAGTCCTTTAGGTCAATCTATCAAGCATAAAGTTCAGTATCTTGTAACATAAAAATGTGCTCAGCATATCCCTTCATATTTGTGGGGAAAATCAGAATGTGGTTACATGAACCAGTATGTCATCTTATCTCTTTTATTGTCTTTTGTTATAATGATTAATTTCTTATTGGATAAAGTAACTCAGGTCATTGCATGCGGATACAGTTTTCTCAAACAAAATATTTTTATTAGTATACTACCTAGTTTAAAAGTTTTTTTCTGACTAGAATTAAGAATTTTCTTTGAAAGAATGAAATAAGTATTAAAGGATCAACAGTATCCATGAGAATACTCCATTCAATGGTTGTGGCAATGGGTAGTTTGATGAAACAGAATGGAGTGAGAAAACAGACCTGTGTATATATGAAAATATTAGTACATAGTGAAGGTAGTACTTAAAATCAGTGGGTAGAAATGGGCTTTTCAGGAAATGATATAAAGACAATTGGCTATTCATTTCAGAAAATAAAATAGATCCCTATCTCATACCATATGCAAAAATAAATTCCAGATGTTTTAAAGAACTAAATATAAAGGTTAAAAAATATAAATATTATATGAAGATATAGGAGGATGTTTTCATATTCTTGAGGTGGGAAAGCCCTTCTAAAGCCAGACAAAAATTCCTAAGTCATAAAACACAAAATAAGCAGAGCTGATTGCATAAAATGTTAAAAGTTCTGTACATAAAAAGACACAGTAAGCAAAGTTAAAAAGTAACAGACCATCAAAAATAATGTCAACATATACTGTATAACAAATAATTGCTATCTGGAGTATACAAAGAGTTCCAATGAGGAACAAAAAAATAAATAAGTGATATGAACAAGCAATTCACAGAAAAGGAAACCCAAATGGCCAATAAACATAAGAAAAGATGTGGGAGGCTTCCCTGGTTGCACAGTGGTTAAGAATCCACCTGCCAATGCAGGGGACACAGGTTCAAGCCCTGGTCCAGGAAGATCCCACATGCCGCGGAGCAACTAAGCCTGTGCGCCACAACTACTGAGCCTGCGCTCTAGAGCCCGCGAGCCACAACTACTGAGCCCGTGTGCCACAACTACTGAAGCCCACACACCTAGAGCCTGTGTTCCGCAACAAGAGAAGGCACTGCAATGAGAAGCCCGTGCACCGCGACGAAGAGTAGCCCCCGCTCGCCGCAACTAGAGAAAGCCTGAACGCAGCAACGAGGACCCAACGCGGCCAAAAATCAAACAAATAAATAAATAAAATAAATCTATATTTAAAAAAAAAGAAAAGATGTGGGGACTTCCCTGGTGGTCCAGTGGTAAAGAATCCACCTTCCAATGCAGGGGACGACAGTTCCATCCCTGGTCAAGGAACTAAGATCTACATGCCGCAGGGCAACTAAGCCCACGTGCTTCAACAAGAAAGCGCCCGTGTGCTCTGGAACCCATGAGCCACAAAGACAGAGCCCATGCACCATGGAGCCTGCACGCCACAACTAGAGAAGAGAAAAACTGCACGCCACAACTAGAGAGAACCCCATGTGCTGCAACGAAGAGCCTGTGTGCCACAACTAAGATCCGACACAGCCAAAAATAATAAAAAAAAATTAAAATAAATTTAAAAAAAGAAAGATGTAAAAACTCACTAACAATCAGAATTTTTTTTTGGCCACACTTTGTGGCATGCAGGATCTTAGTTACCTGACCAGGGATCAAACCTGCGCCCCCTGCAGTGGAAGCTCAGAGTCTTAACCACTGGACTGTGAGGGAAGTCCCCAGAATGTTTTTAAATAGAATGAGAAACTAATTTTTATATTCATCAAATTGGGAACAATTAAAATTTATAATATCCATTGGACAAGGATATAGGAAAAGGGCATCCATACACTATTGGTGATAATGTCAATTGATTCAGCCACTTTGGAGGGAAATACGGGAATACTTTAGACGTGCATACCCTATGACCCAACGATTCCACTTCTGCATAGTTACCCTAGGGAAGTACTGATACACATGTGCAGAAGGCACATTGCCCAGGACGTTCACTGTGACATTGTTAATAAGACTAAAGAAATTGTAAACAACCTAAATAAATACCTATCAGTATAGAAATGGTGAGATAAACTGTGGTACATCCGCACAATAGAATACTACACAGCAGTTTAAAAGGAAAAGGTTAATTTTTTTTTTAAGGAAGAAGAATGTAGATCTATATGTAGCAACATGGAATGACATCCAAGATACATTGTTAAATCAAAAGCTATTTACTTAAGAATATATAGAAAACAGTTGCTTTTATATTAAAAAGAATATTACTATGTATGTGTATATGTACATACGATTTGTAAATAAAGATAAAAATGTTTGGATAGAGACAGAAGAAACTTTGTTATTACTTCTGGAGAATGGGTTTGAGACAAAGTCTGAAGGTAACACTGGTATTATCAGATGCTTTTTATGGTGAGAATATTTTTATTTGGTGGTTATACAACTGTTTATTGATAAAAGCACTCACTGCAAATGATGCTACAACCCGCTAAGGAGGTATGTCTCCACTTCCTTCTCCAGTGGAGAATAACTGAACTAAGAGGAGAAGGAAGGGGAAGCCCCTATGGACACTTCAAGCCTAGAATCTTCTTCATAATGAAGTACAATAGTAAGAACTCCTACATGGTAATTTTAATCTCTCCTACCCCTGCCCTAGAATATCTTTTCGAACCTAGTCCTTTGGACAGACCACTGATTCAAACAGACCTTAGTATAAATTGCAAATATGTCACCTACTAGAGAGTAAGCTCCATGAGGGCAGAGACCTTGCCTGTCTCAGTCATCTTGGTGTTCCCGATTTAGCACGGTCCTTGGTACCTAGATGTGCCTGCTAGAAAATAGCTCTAACCTAACTATGTCTGTGTCCCCTTCATTTATAGCCACAAACAGTTCTGTTCCACCTCTAGTGCATTTATTCAATGGCTATTCAATAAGGTCCCTCTTATGTGCCTGGCACTAAACATTAAATATTTTTATGTAAATGTTGAATGAGTACATTTTTTTAAATCTTACTAGCATCCATTAACAGAATAGCGTCAGAGTGTGCTCATTTATAAGTTTAGCTAGGTGACTGACAGGAAAGGAACAGACAACTGGGGACACAGCACAGGACACAAGGATTGAGGGAAAGAAGACCTGAGTGACCCACCTGGGATGCCACAAGAGAAGGGTTATTAGCCTGGAGGCAGGCCCTTTTTCTAGCATTACTGCTACCATGAGCAGAGTAACATATACTTCTTCATGTACATATTCATTCGACAACTCACTGAAACTTACTCCGGCTAGAAGAAGCCTTAGTCTCTGCCCTCAAAGACAGCATATGCCTGGGGAGTAGAAAGGAAGAAATGTGGGCTTTGGGCCAGGTTAAAAGTGTTGCTGGGAGATCTGAGACCAGTTGCCTGACCTCACCGAGCCTCAATGAAATGGGATAGCAATGCCTCTGACAGTGTTACTTTGAAGTTTTAAAATACTGTCTTGTAAAATGGCTGGTACTTACTACGTGTTAAGTAACCAATAATTATAATTATTATGGACCTAAAAGCCTTCAAACCTGACATCCTAGATGGGCTGGAGGTAGGAAAAGGGGAAAGATATTGAGATAATTACCTCTAATGCAAGGCAGAGTGAAATATAACCTACCATTGAGAAGGGGAGTCACAAGGTTGCAGATTGAGGAAAATATAATTTCCAACTAACTGTGGGGACTGGGGAAGGCTTCCCAGAGAATACAGCATTTCAAATTGGGCCTGAGAGGATGAGGAGAAATTTCCACAGGTAGGAAGGGGAATATACGTGCCTGTGCGCTATCATGCCCTGTAGACACAAAGGTATTCCTGTACCAGACACAGAATGGAATTGGTAAGGTGATAAAGAAAAGGAGAGAGACACAGTTAAGATTATGTCTCTGTAACAACAAACATACATTTTGGCAGCAAATAAATGAATCATCATGAATTGCTTGCTTTATCCAGACTCAGGAGAAGAAAATAAAAAAAGAATTGGAGCTGAGTATCAGAATAAAGTCATTTTACTAGAAAGATGGTTTTGATTGTGAGACAATCTCCAAAGGAAAAGAAAAGAATCCTTTGCTCGTGCATTCCATTAACTAGAAAATATCTTGGATACGTCTGAATCTTTTGATTGCCCGATTGAATGAAAAGTCTTAAAACAGGGATGGAGGACATTCCTTTGGAAATTGTGCTCTGGCAGTCTAGACGGTAGCCCTGCCTTTACACATTTCAGCATTCTGTACAACAAACATAATCTAAATCTTACTGCACAATTGGACTTGGTACCATACAATGGCTCATACTGTAACTGTTCCACGAGTATGCATTGCCTGACTGGCTCTGAGGTCAGGAACACTGTCATCTGTCCTTCTCAGAATCCAGAACCATCCTAGACACAGAGTCTCCTTAGCTTGAGTTTTTCTCCACTCAGTCATCTCTCCAGTCCATCTAAATCTTCATTATTAGGTGATAAATTTGAGTGAAAACAGGACCCATATTAGCTCATTTGTAACTGTTTTATGGGTTGCTGGGTTTGACCCCTAAGTTTATAACTGTCAGGTGAGTAGAAAATAGCATCAACTCTGGGCTCCTGTACAATACGCAGCAACAGGTTTTCCTCTAAGATCCAGAGAGGAGTGAAAATGTGGAATTTGAGAAAATTCCTAGCGGTGCAGTACCCCCAAAGTCACATAATGTGACCCAACTCAAGGAGAGAGAGGGCTTGCTTTATATGATTAGGACTGGGTATTGCAAAAGGCCTTCCTACAGCCCTCAAGCAATCAGTTCTGTTACTAACCTGTGAGCACTGGAGAGAAAACCAGCTCCACTTCTGCCTGAAATGGCAGACTATGTTGTGTCCTACAGTCCTTTGCAAGTGGCTGCTGGGGGGGCCCAGTAGGACCCCTAAACATTGCAGGAGTGGAAATGATTGAGGCATCAAAGGGTATGGCTTGGAGGTGTGGGGCAGAGTGTGACTTTTCAGTTGTGAGAGACCATCATTTAGCCTCCTCCCCTTATTTTCCAGAAAGTTGACTACACCTTTAATTAAATGTGGAAACCTGTCACTTGGGAGTTTGTTAAAAATGCAGAATCACAGGTTCCCCCCTTAACAAGATCCCCAGGTGATTCGTATGCACAGTAAAGTTTGAGAATCCTTGCATTAAATCCTCTGGGCCTGTTTTCTTTTCTGTTAAATGGGGTTGAGGACACCAACCTATCCATGAGATCATGAGATCAGCTGCGGATAGCAAATGAGATAACCTGGGGCAACAGCGTGCTGGAGCCATTTGTTAAATTTCCAGCAGTTTTGTGAGCCAGTTGTTAAGCCGTTGGTAGTCTGAAATCAAACTATGGTGGGAGTATCTGCAGACCCTACAAATCTGCAGACCCCAAACATCAGGGATTGTCATTTGTTTTTCAGAAATCTCAGTTATCTGCACTCCACTATGGGGCCTTAAACAGGTGAAAGCCAAGAAAGAGCTGTGGGCTGCGAGTCTGTCATGTCCAACACATGAAGGACATTTGCAGGTCCCTATGGATTTTCAGAAGCAGAGGTACCAGCTGGAGTTTGGGCCTAGGTTCTGGATACCAAAACAGGGAAGATAAGGGCACCAAAAGACAGGCTTCCCAGAGTCAACCAGAGCCTCTCCGTTTGGGCTCCCCTCCAATTCCTTGGAGCCTGCACTCCACAGCTGGAGCTCATTACTGTATCCCTCACCAGTTAGCAGCTCAAAAGCCTTGTTCTGTCACACTGCAGAGAGTCTGCATTTTGGCAGCAAAGGAAGCCAGGCCAAGCACAGTGCCACTGGGCCCTGTCCGAGGAACCTTTGAAAACAATTTTTCAAATCATTAAGGAAATGAAAATGAAAAACAAACTGCGAGAGAGGAGCAAATCCGCCTGCTAGCCAGGTTACTTAACACACACGGTGCATTAATGGGACGTTAAGATCACACCAAAAAGAAGCCCTTTAGCCATGCAGCTCTCTAGTTCGCACAGGGCAAAGATGAAGTATGTGGCTGTGGAAGATTCATTCACTTCAAACATCTTTGCAAGACAATGATGTGTCCCTCAGAGGTACCATAAGCATTTTGTGATCCTGAGGTTGCTATGGTGGCTGCTTTTGTGTTGAATAACAAACTACTATATAAACTTGGGCAAATCTGCATAAATTGTGTCCGGCCTATGGATCCATGGCTCTCTACCTCACACACCCTGGTCCATAATTGAAGAAACATGCACGGACACAGAGCAATGAGGTATGGACATACGTTCTGCCAGCAAAGAGGCTTCTCTCAGGTAGTTTCATCAAGAGGGCTATTTATTTCCCTCTGGGTAATCAGCCATTGATTGCCAATGCACCTTTTCTGGAATAATTTTGCAAGCCTTTTAGGACAAAGGCTATGATGAGGAGCACTTGGTATTTTTCAGATAATACAAAGCACAGCCTGGTAAGCATGTTTCCATTTTGATGCACAGAAATATAATACTCTTTTATGCACATTCAGTCCATATTTGTGACAAAATGATGTTTTAATATAAAATAAAACCCCTGAAAGTTACCACTATATTGTTTCTCTGTCTTTTATCTCTTGCCTCTCTGAGCCACAACATTCCATGGAATCCAGAATTATATTATCACAACCCAACTTCCTTTTGTTCAAGCGGAACGCATTGCAGTTCTCTGAAAATAATGCAATAGTGTCAGTTCCAAGCACCTCCCCACTTCTAACCCACACAGTTTTTGGTGCCATTACTTTTCATAAAGGAGCTGCAGTAGAACAGAATGTATGTCTATTTGTAGCTAGTTTACAGCCTCTGCAAAAGGGGTTTGCAGAGTGCCTCAAACGTATTTCATATACCCCTGACTCTTCACTTTATCTGTTGATGACCAGGATATGACATTTTCCCAGAAGCAAGATAACTACATTCCAGTTTTCACAGAGCAATGTTGTGTTATTCTGTAATTTTTTGTCCTGATGTTCAAGATAACACCTAAGCCATGAACCTTTTACTCCCTTCTGGAAATGCAGCCAACCAACAATCCACATAAAGGCAACCTCCAGCTGGGAAAGCCACTCTCATCTCAGAGGTGAGTGGAGTACAGCGATGAGTCATGAGAGCTTACAAATGGCAAAACCAGGTGTCTGGGTTTCAAAATGATATTAAAGGATCTCCCTAACATCACTGGGACTTGAGTAGCATTGAACTATAGCTCGGTACCAACGGCAACAGGGAAAAGTGTGCAGGCGTTTCTGATTTTCCTGTTGCATTCTTTCAGACAGCCAACTTTTACAGAGGGTAGCCACATGATTGGAGGCTGGGATTTCACTTGGCCCCAAGCCATCAGCACTAACACATGTCTAAGGACTCACATCTGTCTCACTAGTGGGCTCCCAGCACCTCCACTGCAGATGTGGGTTTTTCGGGGTGTGTGATGTCTGCTTCTCAAGCTTCCATGAGAGAGAGGGCTAGGAAAAGAAAGGAATGGATGTGAGCTCCAACAAGTGCTCACTCACGAGTGGAAAGTCATCCAGGAAGCAGGCCTGGCTAAATCCCACACTGCTAGGCATTAGACAGGTTTTCCAGAGTAGCAGCCTCTTACTGACCCCTGTTGGTCCCATTTCCACCCCTCCAAAACCCAGGTCAACCTCCAAGTTGTGGACAAAGGAACTTGACCCTGGAACTAATCACTGCACACCCCCAACAAAGCTTAGGAAAGTTCCTGAGCCATTTCTTTGTCTATGAGACCAAGACAATCAACTGGAAGTTTCTAATAATAAGCAAATAGTAATAATGAATGGAGCTTACTCCTTATCTGAAATGTCATGGTAGCATCTGCAAGCTGGATGATAAGTACACTTTCCAGTACACAGGACAAAGCTAAATCTGAGGCCTAGTTCTAGCATGTCATTGACACAATGGCTAACCTTTGGCAGGTCATTTTCATTCTCTGTGACTCAGTTTTCCCATGTATACAAGAAGGAAGCAGGATTAGATGACCTCCAAGGTCACTTCCAGTTTTGATATTGAGTGAATCTGCGTTGCACACACTGGCCTAACATCTAGGCTGCCCCAGATGGTTATCAGAAGTTTCTCTCTCTTCCTGCCACGTGCCCACTTTAGACCAACTTGCTATAATATAAGGTTCAACATAGGTTGGTGGCAGCAAGAAGCAACAAGTTCAGCCCACACAGCAAGAACATTTGCCACCGCATGGTATTTTCTCAGCTAAACAGATTCCAGACACATCTGCACATCACCTAAGACACAAATCAACAAGAAAACATATGACCTTCATGGGTGGTCTTCTTAAGATGTTCAAAAACGTTCTAGAATATACACCCACCAGGTCTATCCCTATTCCCACTCCCTGAAAGACACAGGCTCCCTTTAACACCAGGCCCTGCCTTAGTTGCAACAATCCATCAGCCCAGGGTCTTTAGTTACCTCATCCCCTAAAATCAGCTCATTTCTACCCATGAGGTCCTAGATATCCTTGGCCACAGTCCAGGGTATGAGGTGACTAAATTTTCTCCTAGCCATAGCTGCCTCTAAAACAACAGCTGCGTGTACAGCCTGCCTATAAGGAGCAAAGATCTGAAGTCTAATTTGAGCTATATCACTGACACGATGGCTAACCTTTGAGAGGTTACTTTTGCTCTCTGTGACTCCGTTTTCCCGTCTCTACAAGGAGAAAGTTGGATTAGATGACTTCCAAGGCCACTTCCAATTCTGGTATTAAGTGAGTCTGTGTTGCAGGACACACCTCAGGCATGAAGGAGGGACATATAAATCCTGGCCTGGAAGTCAGGAGACCCAGGTTCTAGTTCTAACTTTGCTACTTACTAGCTGTGGTTGTCCAACTTGTTAAGATGGCAAAGGACTTGGAAGACATGGGGACCTCTGAGGTGCACCATAAAATAGTGACAACCACTCTGCCAGCGAAAACTTTCAGCTTTGTTATATGTGTACATCTTTGTATAAAAATATTAATAACAACAACCATAGTATCAGTAGCCAAAACATTTTTTAAGAAATATATTATTTCTAAGTTTTCTCTTCTACTCATTTGACAGTTCCTTACTCATTTTTTTATCTATAAGAAATCATCTCTACAAGGTCTTACCTTGTCCTTTCCCTGTTCCCACCTTCCCCTCCTGCCCCATCACCAGTCTCCCACTCATTCAGCCAGCCCCTCTAGCTTTTTTTGACTTCCTAGAACATTCCTAACACGCCCCCTCCTCAGGGCCTTTGGACTTGCTATTTTCTCTGCCTGGAATTATCCTCCCTTTTACTTCCTTCAAGTCAAATGTCACCTTCTCATAAAGGCTTTCCTTGTCTTCCCCACCAAATATTCGAAACCCCATCCACACTTTCTATGCCCTTTGCCCATTTGCCCAACTTTTGTCTCCTTAGGTCTCATCACTGACATACCATCTATTTTATCTATTTATTTTATTTTTCATCTCTTCCCCCCACCCCCCGCTAGAATGTAATCTCCATAAGGGTAGGGATTTTTGTCTGTCTTTTTGTTTCACTGCTGTCTCCCCAGTGCCAAGAATAGTACCTGGTATAAAGGCACTCAGAAACTGCGTTTTGGATGAAGGAATAAATAGTAGCAGGCACCAAATGTTTAATAATATTTATGGGAGAAGAAACTGTAATTGAGAAAATATATCAACAATCTGCCATGTGGAAAACGTTTTCATTATTGTCAATGAGCAGCTGGCACTTCAGTCCAGCTCTGGAAACTCCAACGGGCCTCAGGAGGAGAGTTTGGAGCCCTGGGTATAAATGCTCTCACTCCATATTGTGTGTTTGGACTTGGATTGGTTAATCTTGTCAGCTGCCTTCCCAATCAGTAATCTACACTTCTGTCTGGAAACATCCAATGATACGTCAGAACACAGAGTCCTCTGGAAATAAAAGTAACCACAGAGAAGGTTTCCTGAGCACCAGGCTCTGTGCTTGAACATATTTCTGGCACTATCAGCAAAGCTCACAACCACCCTACGAGATGAGTACTATTTATCCCTGTTTTTCAAGTGAGAAAACTGAGCCTCAGCAAGGCTGTTTCTTGCCCAAGCGCATACAGCTAAAAGTGGTGAGGCAAGGCTTTAAATCTGGGTCTTAAACACTAAGCTCTACTCTCCTTCTCTCTTATCTCCCACTGTCTGTCTCCTTCCTGCTGTTGAAAGTCCTCTCCCCAACCCCAAGCCTGGACATTTGTGTTTGGGGATTAAAATATGTATATGTGGGCTTCCCTGGTGGCGCAGTGGTTGAGAGTCCGCCTGCCGATGCAGGGGACGTGGGTTCGTGCCCCGGTCTGGGACGATCCCACGTGCCGCGGAGCAGCTGGGCCCGTGAGCCATGGCCGCTGAGCCTGCGCGTCCGGAGCCTGTGCTCTGCAACGGGAGAGGCCACAACAGGGAGAGGCCCGCGTACCGCAAAAAAAAAAAAAAATGTATATATGACCACAATGACGAGGGTATACTGACAGTGGCAAACAGTCCATTTCTCTCCATGAGCAGAATTAATGAGGCTGCTGCAAATGAAGAAAAGTTGAACAGAAAAAAACCTGTGTTCAAATTCTGACTCAGTCAGTTTACTGCAGCAATTTACATAACCTGAGCCCATTTCTGCAAGTGTAAAAAAGAGTGATACTACTGACTTTACAGCACTGTCATGAGGATGAAAATGAGATAATATTTACGAATGGGCCAAGCCCAGTACCTGGCACCTAATAGCAGCTAAGTAAATGCTGGTTTCTTTCCTGCCTTTCAAACCTCAGGTATGAGTATCCTCTGTTTTGTAGTTACTTCCAACCTCCAGGACACTGGTGTGTGAGCCACAGGGGAAAAGAACTTCTCTACCTCCAAGGTAGAGCAAAAAGATCTGCTTTTCCATTTTATTATTTGCTTTCCTTGTCACTTTGATGGCCCTTATATGAGAGGTATGGAATTTCAAGATGTGGAAGTGACCTGAAAAAAAATCAGACTCTTCTTTAAAATGAGGAAGATCCAGAAATCCATTATGTTGTAATGAAGAATGCTTAATGTTTTCCTTCTTTTTGATAAGTGACAAATAACCATTCAAATCTTAATTGTACTGATCCTAGATGAGATTAGATAACAAAAATTAATATTGTAAAAAGCAATTCGTCAAAGATGGGAAAGAAAGATTAAACCCAATACAGAATGTTTTCTATAAAAGATATGTTTCAAAATGTTTAAAGTTTAATTTTGTTGCCATGATACCATCATTTCCAACTATTTTCAGTTATCTTGAAATACTCAGAAGGGTCAAGTATGGCCTATGATATTCAAGTGTTTTCACAGGTTTATTTAAAAGCATCATTCTGTAAAGGCAACTGAATGTTTGCAGACACCTGAAGATTAATACTGACATGAAAATATTTAGCAAAATATCTATCCTTAGATAATGCCACAATAATAATGCTTTGAATTTATCCAGTGCCTTTGTTCTGAGCAGCTCAAAGGGCTGTGAAACCATTATCTCATTAATCAAATAACACATTCCTAAGCTAGAGTATCATGATGTGGCTGGTTAGCAGTGTAAGCAGTTCCTCTCTGGAAACCACATACTGTTACTAGAGGACTACTGGAGCAAAATGAAATGATCCAGGGGAAAAAACTTACAACCATCTCAAAGTGCAAGTCCTAATACAGAGCATGCTCTCTATCAAAGTACTTTCCCAGGAATACACTAACGTTTTCTATGTTCCCAGTGTAGATATTAGGAAAGAATGCTATCATTGTCCCAAACTGGTAATGCCAAGTAGAGTGGAAATAGCAGCAGATTGAGGTCAGGAAGCCCAGTTCTCATGGAGGCTCTGTCTAACTCACTGGGTATCCTACCATGTGTTCTTTCCCTCTCTGGACTAAATTTTTTTTTGCCCGGAAAAAGAGAGGGTTGAATGGACCAGTGCCTTTTATACTGTCTTGACAACAAAGTACTTCCCACCAACCAATGAGAATGTTTTTATCATTTTTATCAGTATCTGCAAGATTTCATGGGAAAAAAGTTTTAAAGCCCCTAATTCCATGTTCATAGCAGTATTATTCACAATAGGTAATAGGTAGAAACAACCTAGGTGACCATCAGTAGAAGAATGGAAATATAAAATGTGGTATATACATACAATGGAATATTATTCAGCCTTAAAATGAAGGGAGTTCTAACACATTCTACCACATGGATGAACCTTGAAGACATTAGACTAAGTGGAATAAGCCAGACACAACCCAAATATTAAATGATTTCATTTATTTTAATACCTAAAATTGACAAACTCATACAGAAAGAAAGTTAAATAGTGGTTTCCAGGCGCTGGGGAAATGTTATTTTTATATAGTTATTGTGTAAATAGTTATAGTGTAATGAGGACCAAGTTTCAATTTTGCAAGATGACAAGAGTTCTGGAGATGAATGATGGTGATGATTGCACACAATGTACTTAATGCTACTTAAAAATGGTTAAGATGGTAAATTTTGTCATGTGTATTTTACCACAATTTTTAAAAACAGGAAAATTTAAAAGTCTCACTGCTGAAGACCGGTTTGAAAATAGCAAGTCTAGTAAAATCCCTTCCAGATCTGAAGAATATCTATGTAAATCTGAAAAAAATAGTACATCAACCAGGAAAAGAGTGATTCCTTAAATTTCACTTTGTTACTGTTAGAAGATTGAGTCCATGGTGGTGGATAGCAAAGAAAATGCCCATTTCTCCATACTACCAAGGTAAGTTTGTGTTAACAAGAAACTGTTCTCAAGAGTTTTGCAGAAAGGGCTCTTAGTCACTGCTAACTTCCTTGCAGAGGGATAGTGGGCCTGGTGATTTATTTCACATCAAAGTGACCAGTATACCAGGTTGGAAGGAGTTAATGTGAGTCACTTTTTTCCAGAGTTGTTAGATTGGAAGAGGAGAGAAGGGCAAGTGAAAATGGGATTCATACTTAAAATACTTGAGGGCTCAAGTGGCTTATAGTTATCACGAAGTAAGTTTACTTCTGTGGGGACAGTTTAGCTAGGAGATCATTTGAGTCTGGCTAGAGCTAAGCATCCCCCTCCCAGTCCTCCCATCCATGCCTGAGGCCAGACAAGACCCAAATCCACCTCTGAGGAAAGGAATTGGTATCTTTTGCCCATGATTTCAGTCCACACTATCACCCTAATTGTAAGCCTCCCTACAGAAGGAGAGATAAACCTGGGACCCATAATGATTACCTTGTCCACCATCACCGAAATTTGAAAGAAGGGACTGAAACTCTCCCTCTAGTCCTAGTCTATTTCCCCACACTGGAAAAAAAAAACTTAGAAATAATTCCCCCTGGAAAAGAAGAAAATTGTCACAAAAATTCAGGCCTGGTTGTGGCTGGGGTGGAGGAGGGGGATGGTCCACAAAGGAAATTTGGAGAAGGGGAAGGAGAGAACGGAAGGGACAAAAGTATCTGCCTTGTTCTCGGAGTAGGAGAGGCCCAGGTTACCAGGGTCTTTATACTCAAGCTTCCTTGTTAGGGGACTGGTTGAGGAAGGGCCCTGTAGTAACGCACTTCCTCAAAGGAGAAGGCTAAAGGTTGCCATGGGAACCTTGGTTCTGTATTTCTCTGACTTGGATGAATGCATAAAAGTTGCCTAGCTGGAGATTTTATATTAATCACTAAATGTCCTTTAGGAGAGGATTTGAAGAATTCTCTTCAGCAAATCCGTTTCAAAACAAAGCTAATTTCTCACTGAAAGCTAGCTGTGTGAAGGCCCAATTTGTTTAGAAGCATGGTGGTAAGGCTAGATGAGGAGTTAGAAAACTTGAGGTTCAGTCTTTGCTTGGTCACCTGCCAGCTGTGTGACATTAAGAAAACCCCTTCACTGGGCCTCAGTTTCCCCATGAAATAAGGATAATAAAACTTCCCCTACAGTGTTGTTTCCAGGCCTTCTCCCAACTTGGAAAAGCAAAGGTGCAGTAGGAAAGAAAGTACTGTGTCCTGCCCCTAGGAGTGACATAGAGCTTTCCCAAGGGATTCTGTATCTGATAGTTGATATAATTACCAAGGCAAGCTTGTGAACATTTTCTTTCACAGATTCTGAAAGTAGGAGGGAATTCTGACCCTTCCATTTGATAGATGAAGTTCTGGGATTAAGTGACATGCCCACAGTCACCCAGTTACAAAGTGGTAGAGCTAGGATTCAAACCAAAATCCACCTGACTCCAAGTTCAGTGCTCTTTCCTCCCCACCAATTAGGTGTAAGAAGAAATGAGCCTGAAAAAGAAGCTGCTCTACTTCTAAGTCCAGGAAGGAAAAGCTAACTGTTCAAAACGCCTTTGTTGGCTTTACTGGCATATGCACACAAACACAGCATGGATGCAGCAGACAGTGTCATGATTTCCAGATCAATTTAACACCATTTTCCTAAAAAGCACAGTATTACTAAAATGGTTGGGGAAGTGTTTTCAAATAAAGTGGTTAGCTGGATTCATTTAGGTAATTTCAAAGACAGTTCCCATTTTTTCCCCGTTCTGCAGCTTCTGTACTTTCATTACAAAGAAAAAAGTCTCCTTTTAGATACTTGCACGTCTCAGGATGATGCCCTCCTGATACCTCCAAAGGCACACAATAAGATCAACTAGAAAATCTGAATAAAATGGCATAAAATTAGCTCCATGATAAGAAATGCTTATTTAATGTGGTTTGTTTTCTTCTTAAATAGAGTCTATCTTTAGCCATCAACCAGTTTGAAAAACGGACCATCACTGCTTATTGTTTTGATATTTCTCTACACTTTAAAATTTGCCGTTCCTTTCCCATGGCAAATCAAAGCTTTTATACAAAATCCTTCACAGCTAAAGTAAACCCTTAGTTATACATCTTTCTATTCTCTGATGATTAGGGCTGTGTTTTTGTTATGGTAAATAAGTATCTCATAAAAGTTCAGAAGGTCCTTTCTAGTAATCGTTTGCAAAGTCTCTGAGGAAAACAGTCTCTTCCTAACCTTTATTTTAGACCTATGTGATTCTTTCCTCCAGGAACCCTTTCACCAAGTAGCATAAGATAAGCTTTGTAACAAAGTTGGATGCGTTGGACTAAGTCTTAAGTAAATGAGTGGCCTTTTCAAGGAGATACTCTTGTTGGAGGAGAAAGATGTTCTGCACAATTAATGTTTGCAAGAGGGTCATTGAGTAGGTCAAATTTTAACTGGTGGCAATATATCACTCAACATCCAATGGTGAGCTGATGAAAGCATCTGATTGGCCTCAGCCATATGAACCCAAAGCCAGGAATTTCTGAACCTTGCAAGGAGAGAGGAACAGTGGGGGACAGCCTCTAAAACAGCTGTAAAATGTAGCAGCTCTAAACCTCCAGCGATTCCACCCTTAAAACTGATGTCTAAAGGAGCAAGCACGTTTTAGCTAGTCACTCATTCTTTGTAAGTCTGTTGACCCGAAGAAGGTTCCTGTGTACAGTACAAGAGATTCAAAGAGTTTAATCTAACTCTGTACCTGAGCTGATCCAAGTCATTCAGAGCCTCGATACAGCTGGGTCGGTTAGCCCACCCCACCACACCCACAGACTCTTACAGAAAGATGAAAATCAAAACATAAGGATGCACACTTGCAAAATGTCAGAAATGGAAGGGGACTTCGATTTCAAGTCGAAACCGTCCTCTCAATTTTTCAGATGAGGAAACCGAGGCCTCCAAAGGCGACTTGCCAAAGCGTACAAAAGCATCCTCCTAACTCCAGACGTTTGCTATTAAGTCAGGATTTTGTCCCACTTTCAAAGGGAAAATGTCAAGACTTTTGGTTTAATATTAAAACTGACTCTCTCTACTTCATAGTTTTGTTTCCAGGAGCCGCATGAAAGCCACATCCTCACCCCCTCACCCTCACCCCCATCAGAACCCGTAGCTTAACAGTTCCTGTTTTCTCACTATGCCCTTGCAGCTTTCTGTCTCCTCCCCCCATAAGGGTGGGCCCAATTACTTGGTAGCCCACTTAGCATAGCAAAGAGCCGAAGTCCAGAAATGTTGTGTGGAAAAACCAGAGGGCCCCCAGTTGATGCTTTGTTCCTCACAGCTGTGCTTACTTCCCAAGCTGTGGCTTCCTCCAGGTTTGGGTCAGGCCCCGGGGATACTATTATTACATAATTTTGCATTGTACCTCAAGGCAAAAAAAAAAAAGGTAATGAAGGAAAAAGCCTACACCTCTCATTCCATTTCCTTCATTGGAAAAGTGGGTATCGTCATCTGGGCTGTTCTGTGAACTGGGCCCTGCCCAGGACAATAGGCTTCTGAGGACAAGGTGATTAGGCCAGCAGTGCAGTGTGTTTGATTAGCGCCAACCAGCTCTTTGTAGAGGGACAATATCAGGCCATACAGTAACAAGATCACGTCTTTTGATTTGGGTTCACTCCCTCTGTTGATACAACCCATTATCCTGTTTGCCTTTCTTACTACACCAAGGCATTGCACCAAGGACTTCAAGGATTTTTTTCTATAATAACCTCCAAATCCCTCAGCACCTGCCTTCTGCCAAAGAACCTCCCTCTTCACATCGGTGCTTTCTTTGTCCTTTCAACATCACTTTGAATAGTTAGGTAAAGCGATACTCCCATCCCAAGGAAAAAGAGAACTAGGGCAACAACTACAGGGCCTCATATTTAATAAGAAACAAAATTAGGCAGAGCAATTGAGTCACTGTTTGCGTAACCCTTTTCCCGCTGCCCTTGTCTTAGTTTCACTGCACCACATGCCATCTTTCCGGCCATTTAAATAGGTTTGATGAAGAAAGGAATACACGTTCCAGAGCTTGGAGCAGCAGTCAAGAGATTCATTAATGAAAGTTACCTTCACAAAGGCAACTACCGTATCAATTTTTTTTAAAACACACAAACAGTGTGATGCCACCTATCTCAGGCCCCTAAACTATCCAACTCTTAAACAGAAAAGTGCTTCAACTCAGAATTTGTCCAGACTCTCCAAAGCTCCTTTAGAAATTACATAAGATGAATGGAATCTCTTGCATTTTAAAGGTCCCTTCCCAACCTTGAAAACCTATTCACATTTGAAAGGTATTCACTTTTGAAAATATTTCACATCCAGAAACTTTCACAGAAAATACACACCAAAGGAAAAAATCCTGATGAGATCATTCATGGCATTTGCTTAGCGAACTGGCTGGTAGACAAGAGACCAGAGAATATCAGGAATCGGGACTTGTGGGGAGAGAATGGCTTGTGTTTTTGTGTGGACTGGCAAACCCCCTTAAGCTCTGGCAGAATTCACATAATGCAGTATCTTGTTTTCCACCACCATCACCATCACCCCCCCCGTCCCCCCCCACTCCCCCCCAACCGCTGCCTTAGCATCTATGTATGTTTATGCAAGATACTCCTGCTTAATTATGATTCATTCCAATTTGGACTGTAAATAGAAGGCAAATTAATAATTTAGAGGGAAAAAAGACCTGGGCCCTTTTCTCCTCCCTTCATTCCTAGGTCAGCCAGCTCGTTTATGAATTAGTGCTCAAGCGGCCTGAATAGCAGAGAATGAATGTTTGACTAAATCCTCTAAGTATGAAAGCTCTTCACACCATTTGGTCTTGAACTGATCCAATAGCGAGGTGTAACCACTAGTGACAATAAAGCGCCATCTGGCAAAGTGAACTCTAGGCAAACAATGACAAGCAGAAGTGAAAAGAATTGCAATGATTTCCACAAACATGTGAAATGCTCTAAACTGTGGGACTTAGCAGCTTCCTCCGAGGCAAGTAAACAAATGCAACACTTCAGCGGTGGCGCTGATGTGTGGGGCTCCATCTCTGGGAGCAGGCTAGGCTCCATTTGCATTTAGCGAGGGAAAAAATGTATGCAGATTGGCGAACAAAAAAATATATAAGCACTACTAACCAGACGTCACTTTTCCTTCGCTCTTTACTGTCAGGGTGATGTACTGGAAGTCTTTATTTCTTTCAGCTTGGGCCTCTCGGTGCCTCATTCTCCTTCCAGCCTGTTCTCATGCCTTTCTCATCACCTGCTGAGGCCTTGATCACGGACAGAGCAGACGAGCAGCGGGGGGACAATTAGAGAGGAGTTCAGACTTTGATCATTTGACCATATGTGAATACAACAGCTGACCACATGTTTTAAAAGACAACTAACTTAAATGTATTTTAAAAAATCACAAAGCAAGCATAGATACTGAAATTTACATTTTAATTATCTGGCACAATGCTGCATTCAACTTTTTCAAAATATTTAATATGGAAAAATACATCTTGCCACTTCAAAATAGGAAGAGAAAGCACTTTTCTGTGTTTTCTCCCCACCCCCACCTTTGCTCCCCCCTCAAAATGTGTTCCCTTTCAGCAGAACATTTAACCACTGTGGATGGTGGAGAATTCTGTGCCGCAGATTTCAAAAGGCACATTCAAAGCTGCCCAAAGTTGGGTATGATTACTAAAGGTAAATTAAGCTTAAAATAAGCACAATCATTTATTTTTAAAACATGATTTTATAGAAAAATATCTGTCCAGCACTAATACCATAAACTAAGTTTGTTTGTTTGTTTAATGGAGCATACTCTATGGTTTAGCCTCACTTCCCCAATGCTTTAAAATGACCATTACAAAATTCTAAAACGTGGATTCTAAACACTGTGAAAATAAAAGAACTTTGTTGGCCAGAAAATAAAACTATATAATATTTGGTTAGCTAGGAGACTCTCATTGCAGCAACCTTGCACAAATGAAGGTTTATTCATGGTTAGTTCTGTCAAAACATTGTCACTTCTCTTCTGGTTCTCTTCAAAGGATCACAGTCTGGCTAGGTGAAATGCGGACATACACTATCCAGCTTAGGGCCAATTCTCCTGTTTTTGTATGCAACTGATGATTTATCAGTTGCTTCTAGAGATACAGGGCTCTCCTTATCTTCTCCACCTACTAGATAATTAACATATTCATGAACTGGTTATTTACTCTCAAATAGGAGGATAATAGAAAAATAACACTAATTGTTTTGACAGCAGTTTGCTTAAGAATTATCTGGAAGAACAAATGTTTCTTTTGTAGTGTTAGGAAGACAGGCATTTATTTATGTATTAGGCTTATTTTTGTTCTTATGACAGATGAACCAAACTACTCTGGGGTAGGGGAAAAAGTCTAGAAGAAATAATTTAAGTGAAATTTTATCTGACATTCCCCAAAATATTTTGATAGTCCATTTATTTCATCAGTTGTGAGGGAAGTTAGCAATGTGGTATACATTGTAATAGCTACATGTACTAATGTATTTATTCATTATCTGTGTGTCATTGTATTTTTAAAATATATATTACCCTTTAATTTTAAAAAAATCCCACCTTGTTTTATTTCACTTTGGTACCATCTTAAATGTAACTGGTTTGCATTCATTATCTGATGAGCTTTAAGCATGGGGATTCTTATTTTAGCACAAAATGCATTTTTACTTTGAAAGAGTTCATGTTTAATACAACCTTTGAAACAAATGTTCCTTAAAAAACATATTCTTCTCTTAAGTACAAGCGTCTTTACGGGGCCTTGTGTGTTACCTTGAGACCTTGGGCATGTCATAGCCCCCTCTGGGCCTGTTTCCTCTTCTGTAAACAAGTTAATAAACTATTTGATCTCTAAGCACTCTTCCAGCTCCAAAGAATCTCGGATTCTATAATTTCCCTACCAAACCAAAATCAATGTTCATACTCTTATTCTTTTCCTTATTCAACTTTTGCCTGTAGTGTGGAGAGACAGGTGAATGGGCCTATCTTTCTATCTACTATGTGCCAGGCAGTTTGCAGATATTATCTCCTTTAATCCTTACAACCACTCTGCAAAGTAAGCATTATTATCTCCATTTTATAGATGAGGAAACAGAGGCCCACAGAGGCTACGTGCCTTGCAACAAGCTGTGTAGCTAGCAAGTTGTAGAACCAAGACCTATTATTAGATAGGCATTCTCATTATTATACCACACTCCCTCACAGAAAGATAATGGGTATCAGAAGATTAAGTCTCTAGTCCCACTTTATCACTGATTTCCTGAGACAAATCCTCTACCTCAATTTCCTTAGCCCATATAGGCGGTGTAACTCCAGGATCGTATCACCTACCTCATTATGGATAGAGACAAAATCAGAAGGGCAATAATAAACAAAAGGCAAACCATGTACTTCCTCCAAGATGACAAAAGAGACATTGTGCTTGCAGGTGGCAAGGGTACGGAACCACCCTTTCTGAACACAGAACAGCATTTGGTGGTTGAACTGGGATATTGAAAAAAATAACTTCAATTGTGGCAGCATTCTTTAATGACATTTCTTAAGGTTAAATGAGTTTTCCACAAAGTAGGAATATTCTGGGAAATGTAATTCAATAGCTTCTTTTGAACTGAAATAGAATCTATGGAGAAAGAAAATCCTACAAATGAAAGAAATTGAAAAGGCTACCCTGTAAACATGCTTTATTTAAACTTCATGTGTACTCAACAGTTTTAAACACAGAGAAAATCAGCTGGATTTGAACCCAACCTAGGAGTCTTTTGAGCCACTGACAAACATGGGGTAACTTCCCAGAATGTCCATTTTTTAACAAAGATTTCGGTAAGAAATGCATTTTTTAAAGTTTTAAGACACACAGAAATAGTCTCTGTGTGCCAGAGAACAGGAGCATCCCAAGGGAAAGAAACTAGGACAAGCTCAAAGAATTTGGGATGCCGGTAAGAAAGGATGTTTAGAGCTATAGATTGGGGCTGTGGGCATCTCATGAAATTGCTGTAATTTTGTAATTTTCCCGGGGTTTTTTGGTCCTTTTTGTTTGTTTTGTCTACTTTTCTTTAATGATTTGCTGTAAAACCCTCCCAGCTTTGTTTTGTAACATTTTGGAGGCCTAGACTCCCTTGGAGAATCTGAGGAAGGTTATGAAACCTCCTCCCATCCCTCCCCTGGTTGCTGAAAAATGCACAGAAGCACAAACCATTTGCATAAAATTTCTTAAGAGTCTGCTGCCCATCCAAGAACCCCAGGTTACGGTGACATACTTAAAACAAATTAAGATACCAATGCACCATTTTCAACTATCAGATTGGCAATGAGTAAAAGGCTCAACAATTCCTATTGTAGGTTAAACAAGCAAGTTCACACACCACTGATGGAAGTATAGATTGGTGACAACTCTTTGGAGTTTTTTAAATGCACACACTCTTTGATCTAGTATATTCAACACTGGAAAACAACCTCAATGTCTATTGATAGGGAGAGACTGGTTAAATGAAGGAAGGAATATCCATATTTCTGGTGATTATTTATGTTGCAATTTTAAAGCAAAGGCACTGTCTTCTCTCCCTATAGGTCATTGTGGTGAGTGGCTGGGGTTGAGAGATGCAGGAGTTGAAGTTCATACTAGGGGTTTAGCTGGGAGTTACCTAATGGGCCTCCTTATAAGGCAATTAGGGAGACAATGAGGGCGCCTGTGAGGCAGTCCTGAAGGGCCATACTATTAGGGTATTTCAACAGTGGTTCTTAATCTTTGGGGGTTCAAAGACTCCTTTGAAAATCTAATGAGAGCTAAGGACCTATTCTCTAGAAAATGCACATATGCACAGATTTTGCATATAAGCTCAGGGGATTCTTGGGCCCCCTGAAGTGGGTTCCTGGATACCAGGTGAATCCTTGCCTTAGGCTTCAAACAAAGGGAAACTTCTTTTGAGGGAGGTCTGTAGGGAAAACAACTATATGCAGCTAAGGACAGAGAATCCCACACCTGGGCACACTAGATTCCTTCTAAATTTCTGATTTCATACCTCTAATGAATCTTCAAACCTTGCACAGAAATCCTACTATATTTCTTTAGAAATCTCTCCTAATTTCTAAGACAACTATTTCAAGTCTATTCCCACCTCCTACCCTCCTTAGCGGTGGCCTTGCCACTTAGCTCACTGAGAAAACAGAAGCCATCGAACAAGAATGATTCCTCTTCCTACTGCTAACCTACACACCAAACTACACTTACCCCATTTCTTCCTCTAGTTATGACTGAGGAAATGCCTCTCCTGTCCAAAGCCAACCCTGCCATTAATGCTTCTGGGTTCCTTTCTCACCTGCCTTTCCCAAGGTCTTATGTTACAATCAGAACAAAATTAAAACTCTGCCGTGGCTTACAAGGATAACACATGATCTGATTTAAATTTTACAGACAACACCCTTATTGCTGTGCGTAAATCTGGATTTGGGGGGGATAAGAGGGAAAGCTGGGAGACCAGAAGTTGATTAAGCACCAGGTACTGCTCGGTGGGGATAAAGCAGTAAGCAAAACCAGCATGGCCAATGTCTCATAGAGCTTGCATTTGAACAGAGAAGTGAAGGCACAAAGTGAATGAGGCTTCCAAGGGTCACCCAGGCTCCATAACTTATTCAGAATCCAGAACAGCAAGTGAACCAAATCACAGATTCCACACTCTCTCCTGAAAATCTTACTGTGACTGTTACTGTAGACAACGTTCTCAAAAAGTTTCATAATATAAGGCTTGGTTCAGGGGTTCCATGAAAACATGACCTACAGGAATTTTATTTAACAACAACAACATAATGTCCATCAAGCAAAAATTTTTGAAAAGTGGGCAAAGGAAAAAACTCTAAAAGGAAATATATTAAAATAGTGTTTGAAGTTGTGTTTAAAAGCCAAGATTATGAAGATTTTAAATTTTACTTGTTTCACATATCTTCTAACATTTTTTCTCTAATAAGTTTGAAAAAGTTAGATGTATTAAGCACTCCATGTAGAAACAGTAAAAATGCTATTAATGTATTGTTAAGTGAAAGGAGCGGGTTATAAATCTAGGTATACAGCATGATTGCAATAACATAAGCTATAAGTAGGTAGACAAAGATCTGTGGAGTGATAAGCAGAAATGAAAGTAGCTGTGCTGGGGGTTTTAGTCAGAATACTTGGTTGGGCAATTTTCTTGAAATTTCTGTACCTCTGTACCTCTGTTTCCCATCTGTAAAATGGTAATAATACTTGTCCCCACCTTATAAGGTTAGTGTGACAATTAAATAAGTTAATATATATATAATGCTTAGGCAGAGCACAGAGGACTTTTAGAGCAGTAAAACTATTCTACATGATACTATAATGATGGGTACATGTCATTATGCTCTTGTCAAAATCCATAGAATGTACAACACCAAGCTTGAACAGTAATGTAAACTATGGACTTTGGATGGTGATGATGTGCCAGTTCAGGTTCATCAATGTAACAAACATCCTACTCTGGTGGGAGATATTGATAATGGGAGATAATGTGCCTGTGTGGAGACAGGAGGTATATGGGAACTCTTTGTACCTTCCCCTCAATTTTACTGTGAACCTTAAGTTGCTCTAAAAACTAAAGTCTATTAAAAAATGTTCAGTACACTGACTGTCACATAGGAAGCATTCAATAAATGCTAGTTATTACGTTATTACTATGACTACTATGTTATAATATAGTCAGGGTCCTGGTAGGTGCTCAGTGTTACTGGTGAATAGTTGCCACAGCGGTTGCTTTCTTCCCCATTAGACCTCTGTGCTGAGCTACAGGACTGATCATCCAAGAGGAATTCTCACTAAGCCACCTACCCCACCCTCTCCATTGTCTATCTGTGGCCCCAGAGCAGCAGCACTTAGGCCCCCCACTGTATTAACTGTTTTCCTGCCTGTCTTCTCCTCACTACTTCATTGCAAGCTCCCCTGGGGCAGTATTATTCCTCACTCCTCTCTGTATCCCTAGCCCTCAACTCAAAGTCTGACACTAAAGTGGGATAATCATGGTTTCATTGGATGAATAAATTTAAAAGAAATAAATGAATGAATAAATGAATGAATGTATGAAAAGCAGGCCCTATCACGGCATGTTCTGTTGAGTTAATCTGAGCACAGTCTGTTATTCAGCCATAACAAGGAATGAAGTTCTGACACATGCTCCAACATGGATGAACCTTGAAAACATTATGCTAAGTGAAATGTCAGGCACAGAAGGACAAACACTGTATGATTTGACTTATATGAGGTATCCAGAATAGGCAAGTCCATTAAGGCAAAGTATACAAGAGGTTACCAGGGGCTGAGGGAGAAGAGAATGGAGAACTATTGCTTCAGGGGTACAAGAGTTTCTGTTTGGGATGATGGAAACATTTTGGAAACAGTGGTAACAGTCGCACAACATTGTGAATGTAATTAATGCCACTGAATTGTACACTTAAAATGGTTAAAATTATAAATTTTATGTTATAGTTTACTACAATTTTTTAAAATAAATTTTTTTTATTTATTTTTGTCTGCGCTGGGTCTTTGTTGCTGTGCACAGGCTTTCTCTAGTTGCACGAGAGGAGGCCCCTCTTTCGCTGCACTGCGTGGGCTTCTCACCATGGCGGGCCCTCCCCTTGTGGAGCACGAGCTCCAGACACACGGGCCTCAGCAGTTGTGGCACACGGGCTCAGTAGTTGCGGCACATGGGCCCAGCTGCTCCGTGGCATGTGGGATCCTCCCAGACCAGGGACCGAACCCGTGTCCCCTGCACTGGCAGGCAGATTCCTAACCACTGTGTGACCAGGGAAGCCCCTAGTTTACTACAATTTTAAAAAGCAAACTAAGAAGCTACTATGAATTCACTAGTGCCTTACATATAAATATGACATATATTGATTATTCAATCTGCATATGGACTTGTGGACCACTTACACAGATTCTAGTGTATTCAAGGCTGTATACATGGCAAATATTTATTAAGTGCTTCCTCAGGAAATGGGTCTCTTTAGCACAATATCCAAGCACCAGTTCATCATATAAGCCAATTAGAGACTTTGTGAATGAATGAGTGTGTATGTGTGTGTGTGTGCGCGTGTGTGTGTGTGTGTGTGTGTGTGTGTGTGTGTGTGTGTGTGTATTGGGGGCAGGGGGCAGTAGATAAGTGTTATAAGAAACAGAAAGGGCCTGTCCCTGAATCCTGGCTAATTGCTTCCTTTCAGGAGAAGCACCAAAGATGGAACAGCCTGGCCTTTGCCCCATGCTGGTTCCTGCAGGTGCAAAGAGAGGACTACTGCTAATGCAACAGAGATGTGCCATGCTGCACATGGCACACAGATAAACAGGTCTGGAGCCTCCACTGTCAGCCTAGTGTCTTTCATGAGCCTTAAAAGTGAATCAGAAAGAAAACAAAGAAGGGTTGCTCTTAAGATCTGTGTTTCTCGCCACTGCTGGAAGTAAATATGAGGTATCTGGGAGAAACAGAGCCTATATTCAAAAGTTTACCTAAAACTGAACAGGACAAGGAGGTGGGGAGGGGGATGTTACACAATAAAAAAAGAGACAGAGCATCCTTTCAAAATATATTGAGAGCTTCTACCACTCATCATTCAGTAAGAGTTAATGAATCTGAATTCCTATGTTGCCACCAGTATGAACAGTACTAAACACTACCACAAGATGATTCTTTTCTCTTCACTCTTTAAAAATTAACCAAAATTACAATCTGATTTCTTCAGCTTAAATGGGTTTGCTTTTTCCTCTGGAGTGTGCATGTGAAAAGGTATTCAACTAAAAGATGTCACTGACCAATTTCTTTTTAAGTTTCTTCACATTGCTTTCGGTGGCCATACTTTAAAGTAATCAGCATTGGAAACATTTCAGACACATTCATTGCATTCTCTGATTTCATTAAAGTTTATCCTATCAATAAAAGGATTAAATTTCTTTATAGTTGTTGCAAAATCTGCCAAAACACAAAATTCTATTGTGATACCTATTTTTCCACTTGATTTACATTATAGGATTGGAGACATGTTTTACTTGGGAAGAAATTGATTCTTCTATAAAATCAAGCTGCCCTTTATACTACAGCAATTCTTTTTTAAAAAATCACTCATGGGCTTCCCTGGTGGCGCAGTGGTTGAGAGTCCGCCTGCCGATGTAGGGGACACGGGTTCGTGCCCCGGTCCGGGAAGATCCCACATGCCGCGGAGCAGCTGTGCTGTGAGCCATGGCCGCTGAGCCTGCGCGTCCGGAGCCTGTTGCTCCGCAACGGGAGAGGCCACAACAGTGAGAGGCCCGCGTACCCCCCCAAAACACCCCCAAAAAAACAAACAAAAAAAAATCACTCATTTCAACATATGTCTGCATGTGCATACAGAAAGCTCTGAAAGAATATACAACCTTTACTGTAGTTACTTCTAGGGAGGCATGTGGGATGGGAAACAGGTCACAGTGAAATGTGAATGGGGACTTTTACTGTTTATGTATTCTGTATTCTTTGAATTATTTTCACAATGAGTATATAATTAATAATTTAAAGATAAAGACAAATGAAGTTCCATGAATTGGGGACTGGGTGAGTCAACTAACAAAACATCACTTATAACACCATGCAAAATAATTTACTTTTTAAAAAAAAATTTTTATTTTATATTGGAGTATAGTTGATTAATAATGTTGTGTTAGTTTCAGGTGTACAGCAAAGTGATTCAGTTATATATATACATGTATCTATTCTTCTTCTAATTCTTTTCCCGTTTAGGTTATTACAGAGCATTGACCAGAGTTCCCTGTGCTATACAGTAGGTCCTTGTTGGTTATCTATTTTAAATATAGCACAAAATAATTTACTTTTTTCCCTTTTTACATAATATTAGAGAGAATAGTATCGCAAACCCCAATGTACTCATCATCCAGCTTCAACAGTTATCAATCCCTGGCTAATCTTATTTCATTCATACTCCCTCATACACTTAAGCACACACACAACTAAATTTGTTAAAACAAATCCCAAACATTATATCATTTTATCTGTACATGCTTTACATATTTAGCTGAAACTACAGAACAATATAAGCAACTTTTCAGGATCATACCAACTTCCTAAAGAAGATGTGTTTTCATAAAGGAAGAGAAGGCAAGTTTTACAAGGATAGGAATGTGATTTTCTGAGAATGAACACGACCTTCTTATTCAAATAGTAAATCATCCAAATCTAGTCCACTTAATCGATGACCAAGAAAATGCAGTCAAATAGGGTGGAACCAAGGAACAGCAAGTAAGTTAGAAAAATGAGGTCAAGAAGACACATCTCGGCATGGACATATATACACTACCAAATGTAAAATAGATAGCTAGTGGGAAGCAGCCAGTGGGAAGCAGCGCATGGCACAGGGAGATCATCTCGGGGCTTTGTGACCACCTAGAGGATTGGGGTAGGGAGGGTGGGAGGGAGACGCAAGAGGGAGGAGATACGAGGATATATGTATATGTATAGCTGATTCACTTTGTTATAAAGCAGAAACTAACACAACAATGTAAAGCAGTTATACTCCAATAAAGATGTAAAAAAAAAAAAAAACAAGACACATCTCTCCATCTGCCACTTCTGAGGCCTTACAGCAAAGCGTGCAAATACTCCCTTTCTTGCCAGTTAATTCTTCACACCTAGGCCTAAGCGTTTGAGAGAAAAAATGGTTGCTGCAACCTGACAAAATGACTGATGAATTATTCATGTAGCCACTGAACTGAAATCTGCAACCTATGGCTTCCCTGAGCTTCTTCATGACAGGCGAATATAGCACGAAGTATGCTTTAAAATTTACGCCCAGGCTTATCCCATGTAATCTGCGTTGTCCATCTTCCCAGGGCTGGAGACTCTTAAGATCCCTCCCGCAGAGCTAAGGAGAGGCCTGGGTAGATGCTCAGGTCTTCCCATCCCGCCACACACTCCCACCTCTGCTCAAGAATTCATTTCTGGCCCACGGCTATTGACTTTTTTTTTTTTTTTTTTTTTTTGCGGTACGCGGCCCTCCCACTGCTGTGGCCTCTCCCGCCGCGGAGCACAGGCTCCGGACGCGCAGGCTCAGCGGCCATGGCTCACGGGCCCAGCCGCTCCAAGGCATGTGGGATCCTCCCGGACCGGGGCACGAACCCGTGTCCCCTGCATCGGCAGGCGGACTCTCAACCACTGCGCCACCAGGGAAGCCCGGCTATTGACCTTAAGAAGACCACATCTTCTCTTCAAAGCACAAGAATTTTTAGTCTAGGGGTGTTGCCTTGGCTCATGACCTCTAACATCTTGCCCAAATGTGAAAGTCCTTCTTTCACCGCAAAGCCCATTAACAATTCCCGGGAAATAAAAATAGAATCTGGGTAATAAAATAAAGTCTAACCTTTTTCTTTTCCTTTGTGCTTAGTCTAGCGTCACTTGCTCACGGGTACTGAGTGCAGAGGCCTTGCACCGGGCACTTCAGACCAGAGTTCCTGGTGCAAAATGGCTGCCCGGACCCCTCAGTTCAAGATGGAGACAGCGGGCCGTGCGCAGAATCGCTGCGCACGAAACTGCAGTCTGGAGCCGTGAGCAACACGCCTGCGCTGGACGCTGCAGAACTCCTCCCCCTCACCTCCTCACTGCCGAGAACCCGTAAAGCAGTCCTGCCCGCGGCGTCTCAGGGAGAGCGTGTGCTCTAGAGCAGGGTTCCCAACCTCCCCCCCACCCCGCCCCTGCCCCTCCCCCCTCCCCCTGCCGCACAGCAGGAGGCGAGCAGTGAGCGAACTGAAGCTTCATCTTCTGCTCCGCATCGCTCGCATTACCGCCTGAACCATCCCCCCGCCCCGCCTGTGCGTAGAAAAATCATCTTCCACAAAACCGGTCCCTGGTGCCAAAAAGGTTGGGGACTGCTGCTCTTAGAGCGAGCTAGCACCTCTCCATGGTTTGACCACATAAGAAAGCTTTCCTTTTCTTCTCAACAGAACGTCTCGTTCTACTGGCTGCAATGACACTGGGCTGGAGGACCTTTGAAAGGGTTGGTAACACTTTGGCTTTAAAGTTTTAAAAATTCCTTGGGGTCTTTACCTTAGGCTCATGAAGCTGATTGAGAAACAGTTAACCTTACCATCATCCCTAATGTGTACCAAACCAACATTCACCAACCTGGACAATTGTCTAACAAGTGGACTATGTTAAAGTCCTTTCACATACACTATTAATTTCACACACACAGTTCTGTGGCACAATCAAGGTAAACATTTTTACCTGCATCTTACAGATGAGGAGGCAGAAGCCCACAAAGATTACCTAACTTGTCAAAGATCTCACAGCTATAGAGGATAATCAGGTTTGAACCCAGGTCTTCTGATTTCTAGTCTATTGCCCTTTCTACTAAACCAGAGACTAGCAATCTGCAGGCCAAACCCAGCCTCCAAACATGTGTGGCTGACATCTAAAAATCAGACGTTTTTCAGAAAAAAATCTAGATTTCCAGCATTTTTTGAAAAATGATAGGATAGTAGCCACACTGTGCCTGCATTCCCAAAGGGATGTCATTTGGCTTCAGCTGAGGAATTTCTGGCCTCTGAAGATGGAACACATTATTTCCATTTCACCCCAGTCTCCCATCAGCCCCCTTTTCTCATTTATGTTCCTGGTCTAGCCCCCCCCCCCCAGGCCTTTGAGATCCTGGCTTAAAACCAAGCTTCCTGTCAAATGTGTAGAATTTGATTTTGGAAACTTTCATGCTAAAAATATGAGATGGCCATATTGCTCAATCTGCCTTCATTTTCTTCTCTTTGTAGCACATAAGCAAATAACAAGCCCCAAATCACATGAATTTACACCCTTAGGCTGTGAGCACATCCTAAGTACCACATTACAGACTAGGCTCCTGTGGTGACTACAATGATTGCAGCAGTTTGGATACTTAGGGAATCTCAATTTGTCCTCGTTAACTCTGTAAGTTGTATGCTCTTGAAAGTAGACTTTGCTGTTCCTTGGTCATTAGAATACTTTTTGATGAAGAGGATGATTTACCACAAGTTTGTCAGTGAGACCTGAGCATTCAACAATATGCTAGGAATGGACACAACAAAAATAGATACGAAATCAACAGGTTAGTCCTCACTACAAGCAAACAACATTATAGACTCAGAACTGGCCATAGCTGAATAACCAAACTGGAAAAATATACAATCTTCTGCTCCCCAGTGCTGGTCATCCTGCCCCCATCTTCCTTTCAATGCAACAGAGACTTTTTGTCAATGCACTCTATACCCATCATGGAATGGATATGGGAATGGAAAGTGGGTGTTTGCAGGCCTGGCTACCACACACTTATGATAACCCATTGTTCTCTTACTTGGGGAAGAAGTCATAACTAGTGATAACTCTGTGCCTATATAAGTCAGCAGGTGCCCTTGGCTGGCAAATGTAATCCATGCCACCTTCCCATTTCTTTCACAGGCCTAGTGATCATAACAAGGATGGAATCAGCATTTTCTTGTCAAAACTATAGCATTTCCCTGTCAAAGCTATACAAGTTTGACACTATTGTGCTACCCTATTTATGGCTCTTACCCTTGATTTTTCCAGGATGATATTTGTTTCAGTGGAGAGAAACAATTATGAAGGCATGTGAAAGTCTTGGGAGGGCCAGCCTGACATTAAAAAGATAATTTTATGTGGATCCTTTAAACAGATCAAAAGCCAAAACTTAAGTAACCAGGGGGTCATTCTCAGTCCTTGCAACCTTGGGCCATATAATATGGTGAATTTACTGTGGAACAATAAACAAAAGATAATTGTCCTCAAGGGTCGATGTCAAGATACAAATATGCCACTCTAAAGTGGCCACCCTCAGGGTGTACCTCTATAGATCACCAGAACCTACGGGTATGTAATTCAAATACCACTTCTTTTGGAAGTTGAGCACAAGAGCCTAGGTTCTATCCCTGATGCTAGGGGAAATATCCTGGTTCCTGTCATTGAACCTGAGAAGGTCCATGCGTCAAGTAAAATGGAAACATAGAGCTTTGGCATGGAGATGTCCCAGCATTTCACTAATGATTTGTATCTATTAACTTATTTAGGCCCTGGTTCTTTCTATCACTTTAGAGTGTTCAGTGGCTGAAGTGAGGTAAAATTGATTAATTTAAGTTGGGTTTTTGTGATGGTTAATTTTATGTGTTAACTGGACTGGGCCAGGGGGTGCTCAGATATTTGGTCAATCATTATTCTGGATGAGATTAACATTTGAATCAGTAGACTGAGTAAAGCAGATTGCCTTCCCTAATGTGGGTGACCCATATCCAATCAGTTAAAGGCCTGATTAGAAAAAAAAAGCTAAGTAAGAGAGAGTTCCTTCTGCCTGTCACTGAGCAGGGACATTTTTTTTTCCTGGATTCGAATTTGAACTGAAACATCAGCTCTTCTTAATCTTGAGCCTGCCAGCTTTCAGACAGAAACTACACATCAGTCCTCCTTGGTCTGCAGCTTGTTGACTGCAGACCTTGGAACTCGTGAGCCACCAAAATCATGTAAGACAATTCCTTACAATAAACCAATCTCGCCCTCGCCCTCGCCCTCTCCCTCT
The DNA here is from genome assembly GCF_964270905.1 of Leucopleurus acutus. Lineage (NCBI taxonomy): Eukaryota > Metazoa > Chordata > Mammalia > Artiodactyla > Delphinidae > Leucopleurus > Leucopleurus acutus. Next base: position 118,102,592 of record NC_139148.1, on the reverse strand, counting down.
CCCTCTCCCTCTCCCTCTCCCTCTCCCTCTCCCTCTCCCTCTCCCTCGCCCTCGCCCTCGCCCTCGCCCTCTCCCTCTCCCTCTCCCTCTCTCTCTCTCTCTCACACACACACACACACACACACACACACACACACTCTCTCTCTCTCCCAGTTGGTTCTGTTTCTCTGGAGAACTCTGACTAATATAGTTTTGGTGTGCCTGAAAAATTTATGAACTAGAGAAGATTTATAAATTTTAGACATAAATTGATACACTTAACATTATTTATCATGTGTCTGCTATGTGCTAGGCACTGAGCAAATTACTATGGGATGAATAAGAATGATCAAAACATTGGCTTTGGGGCTTCCCTGGTGGCGCAGTGGTTGAGAGTCCGCCTGCCAATGCAAGGAACACGGGTTCGTGCCCCGGTCTGGGAAAAGCCCACATGCCACGGAGCGGCTGGGCCCGTGAGCCATGGCCGCTGAGCCTGCGCGTCCGGAGCCTGTGCTCCGCAACGAGAGAGGCCACAACGGTGAGAGGCCCGTGTACCTCAAAAAAGAAAAATTGGCTTTGTCACTCAAAAAACTAACTTATATATATAGTATGTATGTAAATATATATATATATTATAAAATACATTCAAAGTATACAGACAACAGGCTAGAAAGTATTCAGATAACTTTTGCCTAGAAAGAATCAAAGGAGGCATCATGGAGAAAGTGGCATTTGAGCTGTATCTTAAATAATGAATAGGGCTAACACATGCAGTAATAGAAGAAAATTCATTTTAGGGGGAGGAACTAGCAGGAGCAAAGGCAGAGAGATGGAACACATTGGCCTTTCACAGGAAGAATAGGCAATTCAATCCAGCTGGATTGTCTGGTTGAAAGGGAAGTAAGAAACAAGTCTGGAGAGGTTGGTTGGGGCCATTTTAGAGCATCACAAATGCTAGGCTAGGCAGTTTGAACTCTGTTGATTAAATACTTAGGAGATACTGAAGGGTTGGATCAGAATTGTGTTTAGGATGATGAATGTTGCAGCAATGTGTACTTTGCACAGGAATCTGTTACACTAGCCTAGCAGAGAGATAACAAGATTCTGAACAAAATTTGAATGGATCTGCCAGTGCGTTGGATGTGTTATTAAATGAAGAAAAGAGAAGAATCAAAGGTAACTCAGGATTAGACTCTTAATCTTAGCGTTGGAAGATACCTTTGATGTCATCTAGACCTGCTCACTGACTCTACAGATAGGAAATCTGAGGCTGAAACAGGTAAGTGATTTGTCCAGAAAGCAAATAGAGGAGTCAGGACTAGAACTAAGACCTCCTGATTCCCACCTAAAGGGACAGTAGAACTATTAATAGAAAAAGGGAGAACAAATTTTGAGGGAACGATGAGAAGTAGGTTTTGAATTATCTGAATTTGGATGCCTCTGCAATCCAAGCAGAGACCGCCAGGTAAATTAGCTATGCAGATCTAGAATTAATCTCCTTGGACCCACTCCTACCTCTTCAGGAACCCCATTTTCCCCTGTGTTGTGTCTTCACCTCTTCCTTCTTATTTGCTTTTTCTGATAAGGATTAAAGATGCTTATATCGGGCTTCCCTGGTGGCGCAGTGGTTGAGAGTCCACCTGCCGATGCAGGGGACACGGATTCGTGCCCCGGTCCGGGAAGATCCCACATGCCGCGGAGCGGCTGGGCCTCTGAGCCATGGCCGCTGAGCCTGCGCGTTCCGAGCCGGTGCTCCGCAATGGGAGAGGCCACAACAGTGAGAGGCCCGTGTACTGCCAAAAAAAAAAAAAAAAAAAAAACCAGTTGCTTATATCACTCTGATATTAACAATAAAAAAAACAAGCCTTGTTACCTACCACTCTCATTAATTGACTGATGCATCTATTCATTTTTATTAAGTATCTACTGTATCCAGCACTGTTCTAGTCACTAAGGATAAAGCAATAGACAAGTCAGTCATGGTTCCTGATCTCATGGCAACTTAAAGTCTTACTGGAAAGGCAAATTATGAATAAGAAATTTACAAGAAGGTTTACAAGAAATTTACAATGAGACATCATTATACTATTTTCCCTGGTTTTGAATTTTGAAGTTTTTCACAATAATGAAAGTTTTTTTAAATTGAGATATAATTAACATATAGCATATAACTCTTAAGAGACTAAGAGTCTTGCCCAGCAAGAGAAAGAAGAGAATGAGAAAGAAAACGCCACAGAGAGAACTTGCGTAATGATTAGATTTTAAGGGCTTATATCTTTTTTTTTTAAAGGGCTTATATCTTTAAGGGTAGAAAGAGTAAGAGCTAGAGCAACCTGTGCACCCTATGGTCAAATATACTTTTCTTTGTACATTTATCAAATATTTAGTAATATATAACATATATTATAAAATTATATAACAAATATAATGTACAATTATATTTTATTATACACACACATCACACACAAAAGTTCCTATAATCTCTCTCAGGGTCACATTTTAGATTGGAGGAGATATGCATTTTTGCACAAACATTTTTGAAAAGCCTGGATTCATAGGTTGTAATCCGCAAATTCTAGCCACTTGTTAAAGTATCATTGAAAAGTACTCAATAAACTTTCTAGATATTCCATCCATTGGACACAGGTTGTTAGGATCTCAACCAGTGGACAGTATATGGAATGTATGAGAAGATCTAAAGCTCTTTGCTGTAGAGACTCCGGCCTCTACTTGTGAATGCTGCTGTTGCCCACCCCACCGTGGAAATGACTTGGTCTTCTCACCAAGTGGGAACACAAGACTGCTGTGAAACTTTCCCAGTAGAATAATGGCTTTGTCCCCATCACATTTGGAATGTCACGAGTGTCACTCTGGCACTAATCAAACACAAAAGTCATGCTTACTGCAGGTGCTCAATTCAGCACCTTTAGTAAACTTGCTCAGAATAATCACGACTAATCTCTAGCCCTTATGAAGTTTGATCACTAGAAAGCAAAATATCTAGATCATATAATTTGAATCCTTTTGAGAAATGTCTACACAGTTGTACAATTTAACATTATACCTTCAATCTTGTAATTGATAAACAATCCATTTATTTAAGTAGAGTCGCTGTACCTCCTACAAAACGCTCACTGAGGGTATTGTTGACTGTTATTCAAAGTGGTTTATAAAAGATCTGACAAAGTAAATTCCCTCCTAGGCTTAATCTCAGGAGAAAAAAACTGTCTTTACCCATAAATTTATAAAATGGCTCTTCTCAGATAGGGAAAAGTGTACAATCCAATCTCTTTCCCTTTTTGCCTTTGCTGCTTGGAAACAGTACAATTCACTTCCCTGTCAGCATCTACTCTGCCCAATTTCTGTAAAACACATCTATTCTGTTTAATCCTTAACCCTCTTTTTTTTCCTTATGTATAATTCTGTAAATTGCATCAGGTCCTCCAGAAAGTATGTATTTTAAATAAAATACCACCTCATTTTGAAGCTATAAATACATCAGACTTGACCCGCACAGGAATCAACAGAAATGAGCTCTTAAGAAATAACACAAATGATTGAGATCAAATTTAGGAAAGATATTTCTCATTAAGGGAAGAGCAGACAGAAATTTTAAGTTTCACAGTAATTTCTTAGTTATCTACACACTGACTACAAGAAGAAGAGGAAAAGAAAACACAAAGCAACAGACAATCCTAAATTGTTTTAGTTTAATGTTGGAATCAACCAATATATATTTCTTGAACTTCTGCTGTGAGCTCAATTCAGGATTTCACTATTTAATTTGAGAGACAACAAATAATGAGAAACCTTAGCAGCAAACCTGCCACATTCAACAAATATTATCAGCCAGACTATACACATTCATCTATTGATGGACACAGGTTGCTTCCACCTTTTGGCTATTGTGAATAATGCTGCTATGAACATTGGTGTACAAATATCTGTTTGAGCATCTGCTTTAAATTCTTTTGGGTATAGACCTAGGAGTAGAATTACTGGATTATACGGTAATCCTATGCTTACATTTTTGATGAACTGCCAAACTGTTTTCCACAGTAGCTGCAATATTTCACATTCCTGCCAACAGTGCACAAGGGTTCTAATTTCTCTACAATCTCCCCAACAATTGTTATTTTCCATTTTTTAAAATAATAGTTATCCTGGGCTTCCCTGGTGGCGCACTGGTTGAGAATCTGCCTGCCAATGCAGGGGACACGGGTTCGAGCCCTGGTCTGGGAGGATCCCACATGCCGCGGAGCGACTAGGCCCATTCGCCACAACTGCTGAGCCTGCACGTCTGGAGCCTGTGCTCCGCAACAAGAGAGGCCGCGACAGTGAGAGGCCCACGCACCGCGATGAAGAGTGGCCCCCACTCGCCGCAACTAGAGAAAGCCCTCGCACAGAAACGAGGACCCAACACAGCCCAAAGTAAATTAATTAATTAAAAAAAAAAGGAAACAATACATTTTTTTAAATAATAATAATAGTTATCCTAATGGATGTGAAATGGTATCTCATTTTGAGTTTTATTTGTACTCACTTAATGACTAATGATGTTGAGCATCTTTTCATGTGCTTATTGACCATTTGTATATCTTCATAAGGGGGAATGTCTTTTCAGGTTCTTTGCTCATTTTTGAATTGGGTTGTTTGTTTTTTGTTGTTTTTGTCTCCCTTATCAGATATATGATTTGCAAATGGTTTCTCCTGTTTTGTGGGTTATCTATGCACCGTGTTGATAATGTTCTTTGATGAACAGAAGATTTCAATTTTGTTGAAGTTCAGTTTATCTAAGTTTTCTTCTGTTGCTCATGTTTTTGGTGTCATATGTAAGAATCCATTGTCAAATCCAAGTACCTGAGGAATTACCCCTATGTTTTCTTCTAAGTGTTTCTAAAGTTTTAGTTCTTATATTTAGGTCTTTGATCCACTCTGAGTTAATTTTTGTATATGGTGTAAGGTAAGGGTCCAAATTCATTCTTTTGCATGTGGATATCCAGTTTTCCCAGTACCATTTGTTGAAAAGACTGTCCTTTCCCCATTGAATGGCCTTGGCACCCTTTACAAAATTCTATTGACCATATAGGGGTGAGGACTTATTTCTGGGCCCTCTATTCTATTCCAGTAGTCTGTTTATCTGTCCTTATGCCAGTTCCGTACTGTTTTGTTTGCTATTGCTTTGTAGTAAGTTTTTAATCAAAAAGTGTTGGTCTTCCAACTTTGTTCCTCTTTGATCCTGGCTATTCAGGTTCCCTTGAAAGTCCCTATGAATTTTATGATGGGTTTTTCTATTTCTGCAAAAAACTGTTGGAATTTTGGTAGAGATTATAGTCAATCTGTAGATCACTTTGGATAGTACTGTCATCCTAATAAGTCTTCCAATCCGAGAATACAAGGTAGTTTTCCCTTTATTTAGGTCTTCTTTAGTTATTTTCAGCAGTGTTTTGTAGTTTTCAGTGTACAAGTCTTCCCTTTGGTTAAACTTATTCCTTAGAACTTTATTCTTTTTGATACTATTGTAAACGGAATTTTTTTCTTAATTTCCTTTTTGGATTGGTCATTGTTAGTGTATAGAAATGCAACTTTTTTTTTGGTACAATTGCTTTTTGCTGCTACTTTATTTCTTTTACCAGGAAATCACAATATGGTTGTTCAGCACTCTAATTCATTTGGCTGTTTATCTGTTTTTATGAGTGATCATATACTTACTATACTAACAATGACACTTTCTAGAGAGAAAGGGGCACTGTCATACAGGTGAAATAGGTGTTACTTTGAATTTTTCAGAGATAACATGGATGTATGGTATGCTGCCTCCTGAGCATATGTAGATGGCTTCAATTATTTGTAACTCTCCTTTTAACTACTTTAATCACTTAACTACTTTTACCTTAGTGCTATAGTAGTTTATAAACATGTTTTATATTCTGAACCAGCCTGCCAGCTCCTTGAATATAAAAACAATTTCCCACCGCCTTTGTATCTCCCAGAATCTAGCACAGTGCTTTAAATGTAGTAAATACCCATGAAAGGTCCGTTAGATGAATTATGACCTTTATCTCCACAGAAATCCTTGGTCGTCTGCTCACAGAGTCCCTGTGACTGGGAACTACCCACACAGGAGTGCTAGTAGTAAACAAAGGGGATGTGACCTATGACCTAAGGTAAATAAAACCCTAATCATAGGGTTTAAAAGATCATCTTCAAACAAGCTACAGAACTCAGCCAACTATACAGTGAGATCCATCAAGATGGCAAAGTCATTTCCAATTTGCACAAAAATTACAGAATTCTATTGTTTTTTATTAAAAATTTGTATAGATGTCTGGTTAAGACTCCCACACTCTCAAGTCACTTCTAATAGCAACAATTTATTTGGGGATTTGGCATAACAGATAAATTCTACAGAGAATATTTTGTGTCCTCAGCCATTTTAAAACATATTCAGGAATTATACTAAATGCTAACCCAATTTATATGCTTCTCTATTCTACTAGAACCCAAGTGACAAAATATATGTGGGTTTTTCTACTGGACATATACCCTGAGAAAACCATAATTCAAAAAGAGTCATGTACCACAATGTTCATTACAGCTCTGTTTACAATAGCCAGGACATGGAAGCAACCTAAGTGTCCATCGACAATGAATGGATAAAGAAGATGTGGCACATATATACAATGGAATATTACTCAGCCATAAAAAGAAACGAAATTGAGTTATTTGTAGTGAGGTAGATGGACCTAGACTCTGTCATACAGAGTGAAGTAAGTCAGAAAGAGAAAAACAAATACTGTATGCTAACACATATATATGGAATTTAAAAAAAAATGGTCATGAAGAACCTAGGGGCAGAACAGGAATAAAGACACAGACCTCCTAGAGAAAGGACTTGAGGATATGGGGAGGAGGAAGGGTAAGCTGGGACAAAGTGAGAGAGTGGCATGGACATATATACACTACCTAACGTAAAATAGATAGCTAGTGGGAAGCAGCCTCATAGGACAGGGAGATCAGCTAGGTGCTTTGTGACCACCTAGAGGGGTGGGATAGGGAGGGTGGGAGGGAGGGAGATGCAAGAGGGAAGAGATATGGGGATATATGTATATGTATAGCTGATTCACTTTGTTATAAAGCAAAAAATGAAAAAATAAATAAATAAAAATTTGCTTCCCCCCAAAAAAGAAATATATGTGAGTTTTTTTTCCTTTGGATGATGAATACAACAGAATCAAGTTAGACCCCTACCTCACACCATATACAAAAATTAACTCAAATGAATCAACAACCTAAATGTAAGAGACAAAACTCTTAGAAAAAAAGATAAGGGTAAATATTCATGACCTGGGATTTGGTGTATCCATACTGGTTGATGGAAAAGTAAAGTGTTGCAGCCATTTGGAGTAGAACATTATATCCAGCTGTAAGTGTGATGTTCACCCATGATCACAATTTTCCTAGATGAACCCTAGCTTTTCTTTATAAGTCTTAGTAGTACCAAATCTAGTTTTTCATCTTTTAAGTGTATGACAACTGCTAAGGGGGATGCTCCTTTTCAGTTCCTAATGTTTTATTCCATAGGAGGGAGTTCAATTATTGTGGCATTCCTAGACTCTTTCCACCTCTTCACAAACCAAACTACAGAAGAGGTGGAGTGACTTATCTATTTAATGAATCTGGGGAGAATAAATGAAGTATGCTAGGCCCATAGGCTTCTTCTTTCTTTTTTTTAGATCAAGCTTTCTAATAGAATGCTCTTTCATACTGTAAATTTTCTCTGGGCATGCACATTGGACCTGGTCCATAGCCGCCATGAATGATCAGGTACGTATATCAGTTAGCTTTTACCATGTGACAAACCAATCCCAAATTTAGTGGCTGTATTAGTTTCCTAGGGCTGCTGTAACACAGTATCACCAACTGGGTAGCTTAAAACAGAAACTTATTCTCTCACAGTCCGGGTGGTTAGAAATCTAAAATCAAGGTGTCAGCAAGACCACACTATCTTTGAAGTCTCTAGGGGAGACTCTGTCACATGCCTTTCTCTTAGTTTCTGGAGACAGCCAGCAATACTTGGCATTCCCTGTCTTGTAGAAGCATCACTCCAATCTCTGCCTCCATAGTCACATGGTATTCTCCTTGTGTGTCAGTCTCTGTGTTTCTTCCCCTCTTCTTATAAGGATACCAGTCATATTGCATTAAGGGCCCACCCTACTCCAGCATGACCTCATTGTAACTTACATCTTAATTATATTTGCAAAACCTTATTTCCAAATAAGGTCACATTCACAGGTAGCAGGGGTTTGGACTTCAACATATCTTTTTAGGAAACATTATTCAACCCACAACAGTACTTAAAACAGTAAACATCATTCTTCATGATTCTATTGGCTAGCTGGAGAGGACCTTCTGATCAAGGTTGGCTCAGTTGGGTCTAGATGGTCTACTATAGCTTCACTCCCATGTCTGGGGTCTCATCTGCGACAGCTGAGATAACTGGTACAGCTGGGGCCTTTGTCCACATGATCTCTCACTCTTCAAGAGTCTAGCATGAGATTGTTCTCACAGTGATAGAAGGTTTCCCAGCAGTAGAAGGGGAAAGTTTCAATGTGCAAGAGTTTTTCCAAGTATCTGCCTGTGTCATATTTTCTAATGTTCTATTGACCAAAGAAAGTCACATGGCTGAGCCCAGAGTTAAGTGCGGGAAGGGACTGCCCAGGAAGGTAAGAACAAACTGGGGCCATAACTGCAACAATCTAGCACAGTAAGTATATCTAGGTCTGAGGTTAAGCGTTCATGGTTCTACATGCCTTCAGTATAAGCTATGTCCTCTAACTTAACCATTAGTTAATGGTAATAAAGGTGACATTATAGTCTCTAACTGGCACTTCTTCATCTTTTTGCTCAACTTTTTTTCAAAAATAGGATGAGCAATTTATTGGAGCTCCCACAACTACATCATTCTTTTCATCATCACTTCTAAGAAGTGATAGCATCATTTATTCATTCAATAAGCGTTTATTGCAAACCTGTTACATGGCAAGCACAAGAGATATAGTGGTGAATGAGTCAGACAGTCTCCACCATGACAAAGTTTACATTCCAACTCCCAGTTTAGAGGTCAGATGACGGTGAAGGCAAACAGCAGCTGGGAGTGGAAAGAGGTCTAATCTCCTTCCTATAACCTCTAAAAAGCCAGCATCTCTTCAATGCCACCACAAAGAAACACAGAATCTATGAAAAAAAGCTGCAGGCTATGTAAACACGGTCTCAAAACTAATATTTTAGCCCCTTCCAACAAGATCCCTTCCCAGAGCCTCTTCTACATAGAAATTCTGGAGTGGTCACCAAATTCAATATTTCTCCAACTCTTTTATATGCCCAAACTAATTTGGCAGCCATGCAACTGGCCAGACTGCACCAGTGGTCTGGTTTCACCATAGTCTGAAATGCTGGTCACAAGGTAATCCCCAGAAGTCACACTTAATTTATATTTTGCATTTTTGGAAACAGCTTTACTGAGATATAGCTCACATACCATACAATTCACAACTTCAAGTTTACAATCCAATGTTTTGTTGAATATTCATAAAGTTGTACAATCAAACCCAATCAATTCTAGAACATATTCATCACCCTAAAATGAAACACAGTACTAATGAGAAGTCACTCCCTATTTCCCCCCAAGCTCCCCAGCAATAGGCTGCCACTAATTTACTTTCTGTCTCTGTGGATTTCCCTATTCTGGACAATTCTTATAACTGGAATCATTCAACCTGCGACCTTCTGTGACTGGATTCTTTCACTTAGTGTAATGTTTTCAAGGATCATCCATATTGTAGTATGAATCAGTACTTCATAACTTTTTATTACTGAATAATATTCCACTGAATAGACATTTTGTTTATCTATTCATCATTTGATGGACATTTGAGTTGTTTCCACAGTAATCTGTTCTTAATAAGGCCTATCGTCAAAAAAACTAGTTAACCGGGGCCTCATCTGGTGGGGTATTATCAGAGCCTAACTGACCTGGAGGAAGGGACATATTCAACTCCAGCTGGTTCTAGCCTTCCAGGTGGGAGAAGGGAAATGCCCAACTCTAGCCCACTCTAGCCATTCTGTTCCACCTAGGACAGGAGAAAAATCTAAGACTCTCCTGTGAAATTCACAGTCCAGAGGCATAGACTCACTGAAGGACTGAGGCCTAATCATAGGACAAAAGAATGGTTGCCCTTCCCCCACACCTTAGCACCACATTACTGAAGGTTTGTTTATATCAGTTCCTTTTACCCAGTACATCATGCCTGGCAATCGAGAAAAAAATCACAAGGCATACCAAAAGGCAGAAAGCACATTTTGAAGAAACAAAGCAAGCACAAGAACCTAACATGGCAGGGATGTTGGAATTATCAGACCAGGAATTTAGAACAGCTATGATTAATATGCTAAGAGCTCTAATGGATAAAGTATCATGCAAGATTAGGTAGAGAATGCAAGCAGAGAGATGGAAATCATAAGGGAGAACCAAGAAGAAATTCAAGGGATCAAAAACACTGAAAGAAATGTGGAGTACCTTTGACGAGTTTTTTAGTAGACTGGACACAGCTCAGGAAAGAATCTCTGAGCTTGAGGCTATCTCAGTAGAAACCTCCAAAACTGAAAAAACAAACAGAACAAACAGTGAAAAAAAAACAAGGAACAGAATATACAAGGACTGTGGGACAACTAGAAAATGTGTAACACACACATAATAAGAATACCAGAAAGAGAAAAAAGAAAGCAACAGAAGAAATATGTGAAACAATAATGACTGAGAAATTCCGTTCTCCTGCTAGTCACCAGCTTCATAGGTGTTAAGAGACAGCAGAAGCAGCGGTAAAAACTTCCTGATTCCTTCTGTTCTCCCTCATACACTGTTGGTAGGGATGTAGATTGGTGCAGCCACTATAGAAAAGAGTTTGGAGCTCTACTGTTTTGTGGAGACACAGGCATACACAGGAAACACACATAAGAATGATGCTCACCGATTTTCTGATTGGTGGTTACCTCTAGGGAGGGAAAGAATGGGAAATATGTGTTTGTGCCATTCTGTTTCTTTACAAAAAGGGATAGTCTTTAAATGTTAACGTCAGTTTTATCCTGGGGAGTGTGTAAGTGTCTGGTATATTATATATAGCTTGAATGTTTGAAATGCTTCATAATTACAAATAGCATTTTAAGAACCTAATGAGTAAGTTCGTGCAAAAACTGAAGCCACCCAGCATAAATTGGAATAAAAACATGAAATTTAAACTTCCTAGAGAAATGTGGAGAGCTAGGGAAGGCAGGTGAACACCGAGAGCTGCTTCAGGCCTTCTGGTTACCTGTAAGAAAGGCAAGGGCAGGCGTGGGGACTTCCAGAGATCTCTGTCATTTTGTAGTTTCCCTGTGTTTGCTAGTTTTCTCACTTCTTATTTGCTTTTCTTTAGTGGTTAGCTAGACAAACTTTAAAGTGCTTTTGAAAATACGTTTTTTGAGTCTCAGACCTCTGAGAAACCGATCAAATCTTCTGATGCCTCACAGTAGAAGAATGCACACACCACTTTGCAGGTTAGGATTTACATAATGAGGCAAGAGGAAAGAATGTTCTACCTGGCTGCAACGGTTACAGTAATTCATAGGTTATGAGCTGCTTCCTGTCAGTTTGAGGTGAATCCTCTTGGCAGGTATATAATGAAAAAACTGGGCTTCCAGCACTTTCAAGTCAAGTTCCCCCCATAGTAAAGTGTAAGGAGAGAATACAGGAGAAAGGGTCAATTATTTCCCCCTTCCCAGGCCAAACACTGTAGGGCTACCTGGAGGTCCTTCTTCCCCTCCACCAAGGGTGTCATGTCATCCCCACAGCTCCACTCTCACCCTGGACTCTAGTGTTGAGCTGGGACCTGCAGCAGCACATCGCCACTTTCAGGCTCTTTACTCATCACAGAGTTGGAAAGAGAAATAAAATTTCAGTGGGTGAGAAACACACTTCCCAGACGGTGCAGTTCTGTGAGAGACGCTGAAAACTTCAACAAGCACCTCTCCCACCGATGGGATGCATGTGATCATGAGCTACACACACCTTGCTGGGCTTGAAAGCATCTAAGGAAATGTCCCCAATTTCTCTTGGTAACTTACCCAGTGTTGAATACTCTTCCCTGTCCAAAACTACTTTATGAATATCAAACGTGGCTGTATGTTTTATTTTTGTTTTGTGTTTTTACAGTTCCGTTTCATTGATTTTGAGTACACCATTAGTCAAAATGGAAAAGATTCACTTAACATTCACTTCTCCTTGCTAAAGCTCCTAAAGAATTTGCTCCCTAAGTTTTTCTTCTCTTGGTTTAAAGGTCCTCAGCCTCCTGGCCATATTTTCTTGCCCTTATTTTTATTTTTGTGCCTACTCCACTGCCCTCTCTCCATATTTTCCAGAACCAGTATGGTGAAGAGTTATGTGATAAATCGGGCACAGCCTAGGAATTTGAACACCCAGATTCTAGTCCCAGCTTTATCTCTTCCCACCTGTAGGACCTTGGGATTTCTGAGCCTCAGTTTTTGGTCTGTAAAATTCAGATAATAAATGTCCTTAATTTACAGGGATGCAGCCTAGATTAAAACAAATAACAGGGTTGGAGGGGCTTCCTGAACTACAAAGCATTATTAATAGTAAGTTACTACTCTAAGGTAAAGGTCTTTCCGGTGCTAAATAAAATAAGTTCAGATCTCCACTTCTTGTTCATACAGTGATGGATTTATCTGATTCTTAGCTCATGATCAGATTGTGGTTTGCCATGATCCCTCTACTGCAGACAAGATTATTTGTTGAAAAGATTAGAACTTGCTCAATTTACAGCTGCCCATCAAGATAGGTGTATCTTTTCTAGTACTTTTAGAAACCAAAGCTGTAGTCCTCAACCAAAGTTGACCCCACCTATCCCGAGGGGACTTGTGAAAATGGGGAAAGGGCAGTTTTGTCAGAACAAGGGACACTTCTAGCTTTAGTGGACAGAGGCCAGCACTAAATGCCCTGCAATGAACAGCACGAAATGAAGAACCGTTCCATCCAAATGCCAACAGTTCATAAAAATTCTCTGCCCACCCTTAAGGAGAGACTTGCATTGAAAAGCTGAAGGGTAAGTTTTGCTCATAAGGTATACACAACAACTCAACCATCTAAAAGAGGGTTGTCCTCCAGTCAAAGAAAGGGGGGAAGATCTAAATAGACATTTCTCCAAAGAAGACATATAGATGGCCAAAAGGCACATGAAAAGATGCTTGACATCGCTAATTATTAGAGAAATGCAAATCTAAACTACAATGAGGTATCACCTCACACCAGTTAGAATGGGCATCATCAGAAAATCTACAAACAATAAATGCTGGAGAGGGTGTGGAGAAAAGGGAACCCTCCTACACTGTTGGTGGGAATGTAAATTGATACAGCCACTATGGAGAAGAGTATGGAGGTTCCTTAAAAAACTAAAAATAGGGCTTCCCTGGTGGTGCAGTGGTTGAGAGTCTGCCTGCCGATGCAGGGGACACGGGTTCGTGCCCCGGTCCGGGAAGATCCCACACGCCGCGGAGCGGCTGGGCCGGTGAGCCATGGCCGCTGAGCCTGCACGTCCAGAGCCTGTGCTCCACAACGGGAGAGGCCACAACAGTGGGAGGCCCATGTACCGCAAAAAAGAAAAAAATGTTCTGGACTTCCTGAGATTGACATTAATTTTTATCCATGTCTCACATCAAATACATTCACTCGGGCTTCCCTGGTGGTGCAGTGGTTGAGAGTCCGCCTGCCGATGCAGGGGACACAGGTTCGTGCCCCGGTCCGGGAAGATCCCACATGCTGCGGAGTGGCTGGGCCCGTGAGCCATGGCCACTGAGCCTGCGCGTCCGGAGCCTGTGCTCCGCAACGGGAGAGGCCACAACAGTGAGAGGCCCGTGTACCACAAAAAAAAACCCAAAAAACAAAAAACAGAAATAGAATTACCATATGATCCAGCAATCCCACTACTGGGCATATACCCAGAGAAAACCATCATTCAAAAAGACACATGTACCCCAATGTTCATTGCAGTGCTATTTACAATAGCTGGGTCATGGAAGCAATCTAAATGCCCATCAACAGACGGATGGATAAAGAAGATGTGGTACACATATACAATGGAATATTACTCAGCCATAAAAAGGAACGAAATTGGGTCATTTGTAGAGATGTGGATGGACCTAGAGACTGTCATACAGTGAAGTAAGTCAGAAAGAGAAAAACAAATATCGTATATTAATGCATATATGTGGAATCTAGAAAAATGGTACAGATGAACCGGTTTGCAAGACAGAAATAGAGACACAGATGTAGAGAACAAACGTATGGATACAAAGGAGGGAAAGCTGGGGGGTGGTGGTGGGATGAATTGGGAGATTGGGATTGACATATATACACTAATTTGTATAAAATAGATAACAAATAACCTGCTGTATAAAAAATTAAAGTAAATTAAATTTTAAAAAATAAACAAAATAAAAGAGGATTGTCCTCTTTAATGGAGTCCTTTTAGGAAGTTGCAAACTTTTTTTTTAGCAATTTTTAATTTTTTTGTTATCTCCACTTTATTTTTTTAATTAATTAATTTATTTATTATTTAGGCTGCGCTGGGTCTTTGCTGTGGCACACGGGCTCTTCGTTGCGGCATGTGGGCTTCTCTAGTTGTGGCACGTGGGCTCAGTAGTTGCGATGCATGGGCTTAATTGTGGTGTGTGGGATCTTAGTTCCCCAACCAGGGATCGAACCTGGACCCCTGCATTGGGAGCATAGAGTCTTAATCAGTGGCCCAGCAGGGAAGTCCCAGGAAGTTGCACTCTATTCCAACTATAAATCCAGTAGTTTTAACTTTTTTTTAAAAAAATGTGTTTTTTTCAGAATTAATGCCCCTCTCTCCCAAGAATTATTATGGCTTTCTATTTTCTTTACTCATTCCTCTTAATGGTTAGCAAATATTCATGCTTTGGGAGTGGTTGTAATTTCTGGAAATATTCAAACCCCATCCCAAACACCTGGAGATAAGACTGGGGGACACTGTTTGGGGGCCAAATGAAATACGTCTAAGAAATGACAAGATTGTTTTTTTTCCTCCTGTGGCTTATATTTGTCAAAAATTAGAAAAAACTGAAAAGTGATGGTCCAAAATATATCAGCTCCTGAATAATCAAGACTTAACCATTCTTTCTGTTGGAGCTAGGATGACCACCAAGCAGCCACATTTTAGGTGATTTTTATTTTCCTATTAATATACACTGAGATTTCCTAGGTTTTCCATAATTACCATGTATTACTTTTATAATGGGGAGAAATCAATTCAAGTCATAATATAATAATTTTGTCACTATGTTCAATTTTTCCTTTCCCATCCTCCTCTCCTCCTTCCCCAGGAGAAGGGGACACACCATCCTGAGAGCTCACATTACCTACCAGTCATGACAACAGGAGAATGACTTAATAAAGAAGGATACATTTACTCACTGGGAGGTTACACAGCCATTAATAGGATCATTTTGAAGACTGTGGAAACATGGTAGCATGTATATTTAACACAGAATGAAAAATTCAAACTATAAAATAATAGTTACCTAAAGATTGCGATGATGTAGAAATTTATGCATATGGATAAAAAGTCTTCAAAGATAATAGACAAAAATTAAAATATTACTCATAGGTTGCAGGGATTATGGATGGGTTTTCTTTTATCAAAATTGTCCTGGATATTTTTATATCGTCTTTTCACTTATACGTATTTCAAATGTAAAAGGGAGATAACTATGTTCATTATATTTATTCCAATTGTCCTAATGAAGCATTTTTATCATTTAAAAAATGTGCAGTGATTGATAACCTAGTGTTAAGTAATACATATATGATGATTTCATGGATTCATTTTATGCAAAAATTATAATTAGTTAGTGAAACATAATGTCTTATCCTGTGCAACCTTGCATTTTACCTTCTATGGAAGACAACATTTTCTTTGTCTTCACCATGTCTGGATAAAGGCTGATTGTTTGTGGACTACTTCACATTTATGGATATTTGAAAAACAAATTAAGTGACTGAAAATGAAGATGCAAGGCTTTTGCCTAATTTTTTGTTGTTGTTTTCCCCTTGAGGACTTTAAATACTCCAAACAATCCACCTGAAAAAATAGAGGCAAACATGACTGACTTTGAAAAGATCAAAACCCAAATCAAATTATTATTGTCCTCAATATTATCAGAGGTGTGGTTTAATTGCAAATAAAAAAAGGCAATGATTTATGAGTCTATTTTCCAAATTATCACTAGCTTTTCTCCTACCTCTGTGATCTTAGAATAGTGCAAATTTTTTGGCCTTTATTTTTCTCTACTGAAACTGCAAATAACTAGAAATGGATGTCCCTTTAGTGTAATTTACTATTTGGAAAGAGTTGCATGGTAATATCTCTAGTAACAAAGAAACGATGTTCCAGACCCACATTTTGCTGCTAGAAACCTCATTACCAAAGGTAGAGATAATATCCAGGTTGAGAGAATGGATCCAGAGCACGGATCCCCCCTCCCCCACCGAGTACCCCTGCAAATCATTCCCCACTTCTCACCTAACTCAGACCATATCTCCTCAGCCTCTTAACGAGGTGGCGAGGAGGCAATGACTTCTACTTTGGTACAGTTCCCCACCCACCAGAGATCTCAAGCTGGGACTCCCTTTGCCTCTAGTTGCCACCACACTTACCCAGCTGCTAACTGATTGGAATTTCTTCCAATGCCTTCTGTGCCCTCGAAGAATGCATAAAAATATGCTTTCAACTCATTCATTCATTCACTCACTCAACAATTATCTGTTGAATGCCTACCACCTGCCATGTTGTCAGATGTGGATCCAGGTTTTCTGGGTCTTAAGGTTTATACAATTTGTAGTACTATCTTTAAGAAAAAGAGTACAAAAGAATGTAAATACAAAATTAAGTAATAAAATAAATATTTATTTAGAATCTAGAAATCACAACAAATCATAAATTTTTAAAAGCTGAAATAGCACAAACATTACAAAATCCATAAAAGTAATATAGTATTTATATTAATTAACTGCCTGACACAGCTACATTTTCCCACTTTTAAAGCTGCATACCCTTTGATAATCTTTCCATATGACAACGATTTTGTAATATAAGTTTCCATAGGGAAAATAGAAAGATAATTCGATCTTTCCTCTAGCATGATTGATTAAATTTTGTTTTTATTATTATTGATAGTTTTGAAAAGTTTCTTTCATCAGCACAAATCTTCATTATTAATATCATGTAAACTTATAGTTTTTTAATGAAAATAGCATGAAAATTCTCAAGTTTCTCTCATATCCGACCTGTAAGATTTGGAAGAATTTTCTACAGACTAGCTTCTAGCTCTGCAGATTTCAGCCTCGTTTCTCCTGCATGAACCACATACTTCCAGTGATCGGCACCATGGGACACATTCAATATCATGATATTACTTTTGGTCCTGCACTTCCATGCCATGATACCACGTGAGATGGCACAGTGAGTGGTAAAGCAAGCTATTCTTACCCTTTATAGGTAGTTATAATTATAACCCCTGGAGACTACAAGCGGCATAAATATATTCCATTAATCCCAACTAAATGTATCCCCACTTCCACAAAGTTTCAGTCATATAAAATGAATAAGTCCTAGAGATCAACTGTACAGCATAACGTCTAGAGCTAAAAATACCATACTGTACATTGAAAAATTTGCTATGGTAGATCTTACATTAAGTGTTTTTATCATCATCATCATCTTAAATAAAGAAAGAAGGAGGAGGAAACTTTTGGAGGTGATGAATATGTTTATGGCATGGATTGTGGTGATGGTTTCATGGGCATATACTTATCTCCAAACTCATCAAGTTGTACACATTAAATATGGATAGCTTTCTGTATGTCAATTAGACTCAGTAAAGTTGTTTAAAAAATGTATCCCCACTTCACCTTCCTCTTATCCCAACCCCCAAAATACCTGCAGCCACTCAAATGCCACTCTACAAGAAGGCAGGTATAATGGAGAGGAAGTCGAAACGGAGAGGCAATGTCTTAACTATTTTCAAATTTTGCAAAACATAAGACCACATGAACACATTGCCTTGGGAGGGAGCATGTAAATGATGGGCCCTGACATGTATTCCTAATTTGCTTTATAGTAAATCTGCTATTTATGGTAAATCTGCTTATTGTATATATAAAACTTCTTATCTCTGTCCACTGAGGGGGCCTAGAAACCCTAACAGCCAAGCAGCAATGAGTACACCTAGTTCCCAGATCTTGGTGCTTTAAATAGCATTCTCCAATAAATGGAGAGAAATGACTGATTGTAGACCTGGGAAAGGGAAAAGGACAAGGTGAGTCTGGGATATCTAATTGTGCCAGAAAGTAAGAAAGCATCCCCAAAATGATGAGGGCACGTCAAAAGGACACAGGCACCAACCTGAGGTGGTTCTCATTGACTAAATCTGATATAATTTGAACATCAAAATAAATAATGATGGTAACATATTACAACCCAGTTTGTAAAATAGAAATTCATATTTTATACCATATTTTTATAAGTAAATAGGGAAGAAATTTTATACCATATTTTTATAAATAAATAGGGAGGAAAGGAAAGTTGTTCCTTACAGTAGAATGCTAACAAATAAATGGGAGAATTAGAAAATCACCATTGGAACAGGATATCTACATAGTCTCAAAGTATCCCCTCAGAAAATATTTATAACAAAGGGAAAATAGTAACTTTTTAGTGAAGAAATCTGATGGATATCACCTTAACCAGTGATTAAAGTTAACATCACTAGTAATGGGACAATTCAATGTACCCCCTGATAGGATAAACTGAGAAAAGCACAACGTTACTTCTGTTATATTTTTGCCAAAAAATGCATAAGTGGATCTACTCATAAGGAAATATCAGACAGACCCAAATTGAGGGACAGTCTATAAAACCACTGAACTGTACTCTAAAAATGTCTAGGTCATGAAAGACAAGGAAAAACTGAGAAAATGTTCTGGATTGAACAGAACTGAAAAGATGTGACAGCTAAATGTAACGCATGATCCTGGATTGGATCCTGGACCAGAAGAAAAAATATATCTTATTTATTGACTAATTGATTGCTATAAAAGACATTATTAGGGCTTCCCTGGTGGCGCAGCGGTTGAGAGTCCGCCTGCCGCTGCAGGGGACACGGGTTCGTACCCCAGTCTGGGAAGATCCCACATGCCGCGGAGCGGCTGGGCCCGTGAGCCATGGCTGCTGGGCCTGCGGGTCCGGAGCCTGTGCTCCGCAATGGGAGAGGCCACAACAGTGAGAGGCTCGCGTACTGCAAAAAATAAATAAATAAATAAATAAATAAATAAAATAAAAGACATTATTGGACCATAGATGAAATTCAAGTAGAGTCTGTGGTACGCCTGAAACTAACACAACATTGTAAAGCAACTATACTTCAATAAAAACAAAACAAAAAACACCAAAAAAACAAACTGAGCCTGTGGATTAGACAGAAGTATTGTAAAAATATCAATTTCCTGATTTTGATGGTAGCACTGATTATACAGAAGAGTACCTTTGTCTTTTAGGAAATACACACTGAACTATTCTGGGAGCAATGGGCATATCATATTTGCAACTTACTCAAGATTAGTTAGGAAAAAATAATAAAATATATTTTTATTTAAAGAGAGAATGAGGGAGTTCCCTGGCGGTCCAGTGGTTAGGACTCGGTGCTTTCACTGCTGTGGATGCAGGTTCAATCCCTGGTTGGGGAACTAAGATCCCGCAAGCCCGCAGCACAACCAAAAATAATAATAATAAAAAATAGAGAATGATAAAGCAAACTGAATAATTGGTGAATCTAAATGAAAAGTATATGGAGCTGTATGTACTATTCTTGCAACTTTCCTGTAAGTTTGGAATTCTTTCAAAATAAAAATTTAAGAAGAAAACAGCTGGATACACATTGCAAAATACTAGATTAAGGAGTGGGTTGTCTACTTAATCAAACTAGTCTACTTTAAACACTACTACACTTACTCATTAATTACTTTGAGTGGTAAGAGACCTCAAGGAAAACCATTCATAACATAAAGGATCTTAACATAATTATGAGTCATTGTAAAAATATTGTTCCCCTCTTGACCTATCCTTAATCATACAGAACTTCTCCAACACTTCTGGAGTGTAAAGTGAGCTATACCTCTTTCTGCAAATCAGTCATGTCAATTAGCCCTGAGATAGAGTTATTGGATGTATTAAGTGAACAATGGAGGTGGGTAGAAGATATTAATAAAAAAATAGAGAATCTGATTGTAACAGTAGCATTGGCATTCAGTTCCGACGTTCCTTGACAAAAGCCTTAAAAATGAAACCAAGGAGTCTGTTAAAGACATAAATACACAAAAATCGATCTAAAAGACTGACTACAAGTCTCAAGTATCTAGGAGAAAAAAGCTACGAAACACCAGCTGGTGATCTTGTGACTATTGTCATTATGCTTAATAACAATTTTCTCAAGAACATGATTGCCTTACCTCTGCAGTGTGTCCGAATGCAGTGGGGCAAAAAGGAGGACATTCTCTTTAGGGATTTCCCTTGTGGCTATAGAAGCAAAAACCTAGGATGGGACAGCCGTTTGGGACCTTATATCAACTCTTGGTAAGATGCCTGATATGTGTGTATATCCTGTAAGGCTATTGAGGATATAAGGGCTGGGAGGGTCCCACTTAAGAGATTAGGTCTGCTACAAGACCTTGATTTGACCGAAACTGGTTAGTGGCAGAGTTAGGGTTTTAAACACAGTCTTTCCCTAATCCAGGCCACTCTGCCTTTCTGATGCAAATAAATTATTTTCACAAATCAAACGTTTCCTTTAGAAACCTGTAACGCTTACAAAAAAATTTTAACCCTATGCCAAGTATAGAAGCTGGCATGAGTACTAAGCAGTGACAGTTAATACGAGCACTGTTATGAGGGAAAGTGTTTAGGCCACTTCTTTCCTACCTCACTGAATGTTTACTCCCCAAATCTCAATAAAACAAAACTAAACGGAACCACCACCCACTTCCGGGGTTCAAGTTGGAAGGACTATTATCAATGCGCAACATCAACAGAAACCCTAAGATCCTCTTTGAACACATCTCTCATCCGAGCCATATTTCAAGAAAAATCAGAGTCTTTTGTATAGGAGAAAAATCTCTGTGAGAAATATGCAGAGGAATCATTTCATTTCTTTGCATCTGCCCTCCTGGTGGGAGGTATCAGGCTTTGGGTAGCCCAAGAAGCTATAGGAAGCATATTACAGAGAGTTTAATTTATTCAAAGAAAATCAGAATCAACTAATCAGAAGGAAGGGGAAAATGCATTAATTAAACAGCTTTACTCATGCAGAAAAGCTGCCAGCATGAGCATTTCAAATTACCTGGGCACACCTAATGCATTTGCATTTGCTCGGAGAAATGCGTTCTGTCCTACAAAGCCACGAACATTTCATAATTCCATTTGAGCGAATAACAAAAGGGAATTGACAGCTAAGAACCACCTTCCACACTTGGGGGCTATAGCCTTTTCCTAGGAATTTTTAGCTCATGCAGAAATTCTCTTCTTGACTAGATGTAGAGAGAGGAAGTTTAAAGTCTTCTGTAAAGTAAAAGAGGCTAAAAGAGAACCCCCTCCTCTCCACCCCACCAACAAAGGAGGTGGGGCCTTTACTGGCAGGAGGCTAACAGCATTCCTTTGTTAGATATTAACATAAAATAAGGCAGTAGAAATGGATGTCCATCAACAGAATTAGAAGGAACTAAGTAAGTTTTAAGAACAAAAGGTTTACTTCTTTAAATTACAGGAGTTGAGAAACAGCTGGGAATGCAATTTCTTTCCCAGAGTAAAGAACTATAAAATGATTCACTGTAATGATGTTGCAATATAATTTTATTATTTCAGACTGAATGTGTATAATCATTCTAACTAAAATAACCCTATAGGCAATACTTGAACATATATATTTATATGGTTTGTCTTAACTTTTTTCAATTCAACTTATTTATCAAATAGCACAATATTTTATTTTGGTATTTACTCCTCAGAAAGCTTTTCAATGTGACATTCAAGCATATGATATTAACCAATGAGATCTACCTTTAAATTCTGATAAAGATGCATTATGTTCTCTGTTGCTTTACTTTTTTACATCACATTTTTCCATTACTTTTTGCACAAGAAAATATGTTACAGTTACTAGTAGGGTTAATTACGCCGGATTTTTACAGAAGACAATAATAGAAGTCACCATTAGAAAAGTTCTTAGAATTTTCCTTTCTACTTCAGAAAGGAAAGTGTTAATTTGAAATCCAAAAGAACTAGTAAAACAGGAGAAATACCCACCTGTGATCTATTTACTGCATAATGCATATAGTTTTATACTAGAAAAAAACTTGTATCTGTTGTCAAGAGGCATATGAAGTAGGAAACATTAGATAGAGAGATGGATAAATGGATAGACAGATAACTGATAGAGATATATTGCCCTGAAGTATAACTTGTCACATAGTGCTTACTAAAACATTCTGTAGTTTTGCCTAAAATGCCTTATCTGTGCGAATTGGGATCAAGCTTCTAACTAGATTGATTGTCTCAGCTCTGCCTGTAAAAGTGCAGTTTAAAATGATCAAGGCTGAACTGTCAATACATATGCAGGACATTTCCTCTGGATCAAAAAGACTAATAGAAGTTAGGCAGAACGTAGGCATATATCGCAGAGGCCATCTAGATTGTGAATGTTTTTGGAAACTCAACTCATATTTTCACACAGTCTGATCACATTTTATGAAGCTCTTTTGTGCACCTTCAGTCCGCTAACTAAAATAAACTGCTTTTGTGGAATATCTTTCCATGAATTCCTTTGAATGCATTCACCATTTGTGGTAGGTAACAGACAATAATTTCAAATACTAAAGGGCTTAAAGTCAGTGGCCCCTTAAATCGCAAACACGTTGGCAGGACACTGCTGACTCTATAGCCTAGGTTTCAGCGCATTTCGGACCTTCATCTGGAAAATAACCTTTAGCAATTAAACATACTAGGGTATAAATGTACCGATGAGACAGGTGTGTGATATATGAATGAAGGTTTGAACATTCAGTTTTAAATATACTCATAAAAGAAACTACAAAGACATGTCATTGATCTAATTAATACTTGTTTGCACATTCCTTAGAGCTGTGCTTGAAGTATAATAGGATTTCTATGGGCCAAAACAACAAAAGGTGTAAACTGCCTTTTCAATTGCAAACTTTGTTCATTTATTCCATTGGTAAAAGTATGCAAATTTTCAGTCATTTTTTTGTTAACTGACATCAAGTCTTTCTCACTAAACTTTTTTTCAAAGAGACAAGGGTAAATTTCAGAGTAAAGTCAAGCTTCTTCCCCTGAAAAAAAGGCAGTTTAAAGAAATTTCACTAAATCATCCCTGTCAATTAGGACCTGCCATTTAAATTAATTCTAGTGCTTGAGGTATTTTAACACACCTGAAGATATGTATAATTTAGGAAGATAGATATGGGTATTCAAGAATCCGAACAGTATTTTCTATAAATGTTTGTAATGCAATATAAATCAAATGACAGCAACATCTTTCATGAGTTTGCACAAACTAAAATATCCATATACCTTGAGTTAACTTCCTAGTAATTATTTATCTCAGAATATAATGGGAGAATTAAGATATTTCACTCACTGTTATAACTACTTCTAAAGGACAAAGAAGCAGCTAAATTGTAGGTGGTCAATAAAATTTGAACAACTGGCCAAACGGTCAGCATAAAGAAGAAAGACGGAGGATTCAGCAGACAAGAAAAATGAAGGAAAGGCAAAAGTAGAAAAGAGGCAGAGAAGAGGAGGAGAAAATGATATTTGTAACCATAAATCTGAGGCAGGAGACAGATGGCCCCCGGAGCAAAGGGTTTGAGTTTATTCCTTGTGGACCGATACTCCGAGACAGGAATAACAGGACTATTGAGAGAGGAGGCTGGGCCCTGCCCAGATAGAAGATAAGAGACCACATATTCCTCATTCCCGAAGTCAGGAGACCTCCCCGACTACACATGTGCAGAAAGGCTCCTTGGAGGTCAAAAGAGAAGTGATGCTAACTGATGCCAACTGATGCTCACTACCCATAAGCCTCTTCAGTAGAATCCATCTTGGCTAAGAGATGTGCACGCACACATGGGAAAATCCTTAGATGTACCAAATATGGACTTTGAACCAGGCAAATCAAAATGATTGGCCAAAGGAAACCTGGAAGAAATGACCCACAAAAGTGATTCAAACTGCCACGAGGGCGCAACTCTCTCTGAGCCTGCCCATGTGTCTATCCACACGTACTGTACTTCTTTTTTCCCTAATAAATACTTTACTTGTTTCACTACTTTCCGTCTTTGTGGGAATTCTTCTTCTGCAAAGCCATAGGGCCAGGGCCTTGTCACTGACCACTGGTCTAGTGGCTAGGATTCGGTGCTCTCACTGCTGCAACCTGACCTCAATCACTGGCCAGGAACCGAAACCCTGCTTCAAGCCGCTGCAGGCCGAGGCCACCCAAGATCAAATCTGGTCATTTCTCTCAACTATTTCAAATGATTATTTCAACTAAAAAAAAAAATCTGATTTTATTAGTGTTGAATTCAATCCTTAATTTACATATACAAATTTAAAAATGTACTACAGGTGTCCAAAAAGTCAATGTTAATAACAAAGTTAACTAATTTTTACTCACATAGACTATACCAAATTCTGTAGGTTATTAATGTGGATTCTTTCCTCTTACCTGCACTC
Organism: Leucopleurus acutus; assembly: GCF_964270905.1. Lineage (NCBI taxonomy): Eukaryota > Metazoa > Chordata > Mammalia > Artiodactyla > Delphinidae > Leucopleurus > Leucopleurus acutus. The sequence continues at coordinate 118,077,684 of NC_139148.1, read as the reverse complement.
CAGGGTTTTATCTATAATTACCTCTAAGCCCCAAGTTGCATTGCCTTAGTTAACTCAGAAGTTAATTTATCTGTCCCAGATTGGAGATTAAGGAGACATGACAATGTCAAGGTGGAAAAAGTTTTCCTATATCCTCTTAAGTTAACTCCTTGGGGGTCTGCAAATTAAACTAACAAAAGACAAGTTAACAAAAGAAAAGGCATACAATGTTCACTAATATTTTACATGCATGGGAGTTCATGGAAAAGAAATGAAACTCAAAGAAGTGGCTAGGCACTGGGAATTATATACCATTTTAACAAAGGAAAGGGGGGTTGGGCTTCAAGGAACAATAAATTGTGGAGAAGTGCCTAGGAAATATATGGGGGAATTAACGGAAGATAAGGATTATCTTAGTAAGGTTTGTCTATGCAGATTCATCTGTGTCAACTTTCCATCTCTGGTGATGAATTGCTCTCTTACTGATACAGGAGAGGGGCACACCTTCACGATGGGAAATTTATGCCCTGCTTTTAGGCAGATAAAGAGAGGGCAGAAAACTCTTCCAGCACTTGTTGATTCTCAGTTGCCTTCAGCTCAAAATAATCCTTATGTCAAAGCAGCATAATTTGGAGTAGCAAATCCTAATTCCCTTCACCCACCAAAAGCAACGTGGGTTCCAAAATTGGATTCTGGACCAGAAAAAGGATATTAGTGAGACAACAGCCAAAATCTGAATGTCAATATCTGCACTGTGTAATACAGTCATCACTAACCACATGTGGCTACTGACCATTGGAAATGTGAAAAGTCTAAATTGAGATGTGCTCTAAGTGCAAAATACATACTAGATTTTGAAGACATAGCATTAAACAAAGAATGGAAATATATATTATTAACATTAATTTCACCTGTTTCTTCTTACTGTTTAAAATATGGCTGCTAGAAAATTTAGAGATACATATGCAGTTAGCCTTATATTCCTATTGGACAGAGCTGGTCTAGAAATTCACACTAAGGAGTTTGTACTTCATCCTGGGCAGCCACTGTAGATCCTTGAGCAGGCATCTGAGATCGGTGTTTTGGGAGTATAGTCTGGCTGTGGCCTGCAGGATGGCCTAGAGGGAAAGCCATACTAGCTGGCAGCACATTGTGGGAGTCCAGGAGGGAGGTGACACAGTTCTGGACTAAGGCCATAGCTATGGGGATGGAAAAGAAGGATATAATCTAAGAGAACCCCAGCTCCTCCTGGACCCCTGTTCCTATTATGAAAAGGGAAGAATGACACCGAAGGCCATCCAGAGATCATCAGGGCTGCCGCTCCCACCACAGGCTGGGGAACAGGGCCAGTTCCTCCTAGCTTTCAAAGGGTGGGACCACCTCTCCAGATTGGCAGGCCAGAATGACCCTCCCCAAGTACCTCAGCAACAAGGCCCCTGCAGTGACTCTCAGTATGGGCAGTGTTCTGCTGGGCCATGGGGGTGACATTGCCACCCCAGTGGTCTTAGAGGGCAGAGCATTAGACCAAAGAGGATAATTCTCGAGACTTAAGGTCTCATGGAATTTCCCTTACAAGGTTTTGGACTTGCCTGGGACCTAGCATCCCTTTCTTCCTTCCTTCTGGAATGTGAGTGTCTATCCCATGTCTGTCCCATCACTGTATTTTAGAAGCACGTAACATATCTTGTTTCACAGGTTCATAGCTGGAGAAGAATTTTGTCTCAGGGTGAATCGTACCAAGATGATATTTAGATGAGACTTTGAACTTTAGACATCCGAGTTCATGCTGGAATGAGTTAAGATTTTGGGGACTGTTGAGATGAAATGCATGTATTTTGCGAGTAAGAATGACATGAATTTTGGCGGGGCAGAGACAGAATGTTTCGGGCTGTTTGTGCCCCCTCCCTGAAATTCATGTGTTTAAGCCTTAGGCCCCAATTTGTTGGTATTTAGAAGTGGGTCCTTTGGTAGGTAATTAGATTTAGATTAGGTCATGAGAGTCAGACCCTTATAAAAAGAGGAAGAGAGAGAAATCTCTCTCCAGGAACACCCACCAGATAAAGGCCACGTGAGCACACAGTGAGAAGGCAGCTGTCTGCAAACCAGAAGGAGGGACCTTATCAGATACCAAATCTGCCAGCACCTTGATCTTGATCTTCCCAGCCTCCAGAACTGTGAGAAATAAATTTCTGTTGTTTAAGCCACCCAGTCTATGGTATTTTGTTATAGCAGCTGGAGCAGAGTAAGATACTAGCTAAATTACGAACTCCTTGAGGATAGATACTGTGTTATACCTTTTTCTGTACTCACGTTAGATGCCAGAAGAATGCTGGACATAGAGGTTCCCTCAAAATGTCTTGATTGATAGAAAAATTATAGCAAACAATATCTTGTGTAAATTAAGTTTATAGCCTAAATCTATTTATTTGAACCACTGCTCCAAAATCTAAAACACTCTCATGGTTGATATCATGAATAGGCACAATATTTTAATTGTTCTCACAAATGTTTGCTTAATATAAAAGAACAAAATGGAAGTTTTCACATGATTGCATACTTGTCATCAAACTGTAGCCCTTGCTCCACTACTTAGTAGCTTTGTGATTTGAGGCAAGTCATGTAAACTCTCAGACTTGGTTTTCTCATCTACAAAGTGAGGCTTATCGTGCCTTTACCTATCTCACATGGCTGTTGTGGGGATCAAATGAGGTCGTAGATAAAAGCATTAGACTTTTGCAATCACAGAGCCCTAGGTTTGAATCCAGCCTCTACCACTTATTGGGTATGTGACCCTTATCAAATTACTTAACTTGTGTATATCTGTTTACTCATTTGCAAATATAGGCACCATACTACCTAAATCTCAGTGTTATAGCAACTTGAGGTATGAGGTATAGTGACTTGAGGTATATGTATAGACTTGAAGTATGTGAGGAGCTTAGCACATTGCCAGAGATATTGATATCACTCAATAGGTGATGGGTCTTATGAATATGAACAGAGTGCTATGAACATGTGATTATTATTCAGTGTTAATATTCACAAAATTATTTGATATGAAAGCATATGGCTAACTATTCTGGGCACACTGTATTATTGACTTATTTCCATTAAATTCAAAAGAAGTCTTCCATGTTAAAGTATATAAGAATTTATAGGATTGGAACAGTGATCAGAAATGAACTCCGTCTTTATACATAAAACTCTTGATTGTTATTTATTTTATTTTATTTTTTTGCGGTACGCGGGCCTTTCACTGTTGTGGCCTCTCCCGTTGCGGAGCACAGGCTCCGGACGCGCAGGCTCAGCAGCCATGGCTCACGGGCCTAGCCGCTCCGCGGCATGTGGGATCTTCCCGGACCGGGGCACGAACCCGTGTCCCCTGCATCGGCAGGCGGACTCTCAACCACTGCGCCACATGGGAAGCCCCTTGATTGTTATTATTAATATTTTTTTAGTGTTACTCAAACACATACTTTTTTATTTTCATATATGCATTCATATTTATTTTTAAAGATTATTTTATTTTACTTGGAACTTTGAGAATCAAGTAAAATAGCTCTTCTGGACTGCTTATATGTCTTTTTAGCTTTAAAGAAAGTGTTTAAATTGATTCCAAGAAAGAATATAATTTAAAGTAAGAAATTAAACTCTGTATTTGTAGTCTGGGAAGGATCATCTATATGACCCTAGCTCATCGAGTCATAGAAGCATGGAATGTATTAGTTGGAAGGGCTATTAGGGATCATCTGCCAAACTCCTGATTTTACAGATGGAGAAATTGTGGCCCAGAAAGGAGACACAGCATGTGAAAAGTACCAAGATGAGAACCTCCATCTCCTGATTAAGACTTCTTTCTATTACTCTATCTTTTACTGCAAAAGATATCATTTTTTGCCTTCAAGCCTGTAGATGACATAAGTGAAGAGATTTAGAAAAAAAAATCTTTAAATGTGTAACTTGATCTTTTTTTGGTAATAAATTTATTTATTTATTTTTGGCTGCGTTGGGTCTTCGTTGCTACGCACAGGCTTTCTCTAGTTGTGGCGAGCTGGGGCTACTCTTCGTTGCAGTGCACGAGCTTCTCATTGTGGTGGCTTCTCTTGTTGTGGAGCACGGGCTCTAGGCACGCAGGTTCAGTAGTTGTGGCGCATGGGCTTAGTTGCTCCGTGGCATGTCGGATCTTCCTGGACCAGGGCTTGAACCCGCGTCCCCTGCATTGGCAGGTGGATTCTTAACCACTGTGCCACCAGGGAAGTCCCTATAACTTGATGTTGAACATACCTAGAAAATTCCAATTCTTTAGCCAGATCCCATTTGCTCATGAGTGGTCAGTCATTGGATGAAATCTACAAGAAGGAAATAAGCTGGTATCAACCCATATGTTTTGCAACTGAATGACCCCTCCTACATCTCCCTCATCTAAATTATGTAACCTGGTGTGCAAGTCTTGTTAGAGACTTATCCCAAATCACTTACATTAGCGTCAAATCCATGTGAGAGTGATGAATCAAATGTCTTTAGAGGATTGTACATAAACTGTCCTAGCATGGAGGCAGCCTCCAGTTTTCTCATCATTAAATCGGTAATAATATAAGTCACAAACCTACATTTATATTATTGAGTCCATTCAATTAACATTTTTTCAGTAGAATGTAAGCTCTGTGAGAGCAGAGGTTTTGTCCATTTTGTTTGCTGCTGCATTGCCTAGAACAATGCCTAGCTTTTAGGAAAAGAAGAGCAGGTGTTATTTTCTGAGTCCCAGTTTTTATATTTAAATTTCCTTCTTATCATGACTTAATTCAATATTAAAATGAGGCTATAATGTAATTGTTGCATAGAAACTAGCAGAGTACCCAAGATGGCACTACATACTAGAGATTTTCTCATGAACTTCCTGACTTCTCGTAGCAGCTACAGAGATCTTTTCAGAACTTTCTTAAGACAGTACTTTTACAACCCTTTCACAGAAACTCCAGTCAATGAGGAAGTGGGTCTAGAACCTGACTGTCAATAAACTCACACTTTTTCCCCATAAATATTTTATCTGTCTCTTTAAAGAGTAAAACTGGTAATTAGGAAAAATGTCTAATCGTCTCTTTTATATAGCACCTTATTATGTCAAGCAATGAATTCTAAATGAAGTCAAATGAATTCTAAACATGAAGCAATGAATGTTTAGTAAAACCATGAGAAACCCACAGAATGCAAATATTATTTATAAATAAGGATTTTAGCGCTTTTCTCTTTTTTTCTGGCACCTGATATTACTAATGTGACCACTCTCATATAACTATCATATTTAAACTAGAAGCATAGGGTAGAACAAAAGGAAGATTATTAAATAAGACAGAGCAGTACTTAGGACGGGGACTGGAAGATAGAGGTGGGAGGGGGATAGAGAGATGGGAGGAGCAGCTTTCCAAGTGGTTCATAAATAATGGACTGCATCCTATCTAACAACATATAAGAATAAAAGGAAACTAATACAGTTTGTTATTGTTTAGAAATGGGATGAAATTTTAAAACGTTTCAAATGCGCAATTTCACCCTCACATTAGTGCTCTGGGGACTGCTTGGGCTTCTCTTTTGTCTCTTCTTGTTGCCTTGAATGGTGATCAGCAATGCATGATCAACCAAGTGGCATCAGCTCTAATGCTATCATCATATGCCAGCCAGAGGGCGTGTGAAAGGGGAAATGGGATTTGCCGCCGCAAATGCCATCTCGATTAATAAATATCTGAGACGCACCAGGACAGAAGAAAATCTCTCCTTTTTCTTTCTGCATGCACCTTGCCTTTGGGGTTGTATTACTTGTATAATAAACCCTTTCTTAGAGCCTGTTGTGTTTCCAGGCAGCTGACAAGCGGATCAAGCCTCCCCAAAAAGGGTCATGTTAATCACTGTTTCAAACAGAGATCTAAAAATGCATTCTAACATGTCTTTGCAAAGGTATAATTCAAATGATTACCTCATGTGTTCCAAAGGGGAATCGGGTGGTGTCCTGTTTCCATAGCACTCAATTTCACAACATTTTGCAAAACTGCTCTGTGTGATGTCTTCCTTCAAGAGTAGCAATATCATGGTCATAACTTTCTAAATTTGGGTCTACAGTAATGACAGACTTTGAATGAATGCTTTCCTATGGTATGGGAAAGAAGCACAAGTTCAAAAAATTAGACTTTTCCCAGCTTTAAGCTCTAAGCTATACTAAGGTGATTTATCTTCCTTTTGATCTATGTGAAATACCTGGCCTTTGACTGGAATAAAAGGTCAGAATTCACTCTACTTTCTGCACTTGGCTGTTGTTTGAATATTTTTACAATGATCACATTTTTTTTTTTTTTTTTTTGCGGTACATGGGCCTCTCACTGTTGTGGCCTCTCCTGTTGCGGAGCACAGGCTCCGGACGCGCAGGCTCAGCGGCCATGGCTCACGGGCCCAGCCGCTCCGCGGCATGTGGGATCTTCCTGGACCGGGGCACGAACCCGCGTCCCCTGCATCGGCAGGCGGACTCTCAACCACTGCGCCACCAGGGAAGCCCAACAATGCTCACTTTTATAATCAGAAAAAAATACATAACATACATTGTGAGAACATACATCTATGTGTACCCATTACTCTTTCTCATTACAGAATCATGTCTGAAAGAGACAAAAATGAGAGTGAAGAGATGTGGGTTCAAATCCAGAGTCTGCCTATAACTAGCTTTTTGAACTTTGACTTGTTTATTAAGCTCTCCAAACCCACATTTCCTGATCTGCTAATAAAAAGTCTCTAAGGACTTCTCCAGCTTAAAAAAAAGGTAGTAAATAACTTCTGTACAAAAAAGAGGGAATTTGTGCCCTAGATGTTAAGTTTCCAGATGTACTCTAACCTAAAATTTAAAGATATTTGATATTGTGTGTTTGTTCGTTATTTAGGAATTTTAAAAATTGTGGGTTTTTTCATTTATTTCAAAAGCATCACACTGAAAGGATGGGGAATAAAAGAGCTGAATTAAGTAAAAAAAATGTTTTTATACATCATAATTCAGTTTCATGATTAACAAATTCTGAGTTGTCAGGAAGAATTTTTTCTACTCTTTTTACCTTGCTCTGTCTAAAATGGTAAAATTAACGTGAGTATCATTGAAATCAATGATTTCTGCTCAGAAATTATCGTGCAGAACTTGTTTTCCTTGGGTTTCCCTGGTGGCACAGTGGTTGAGAACCTGCCTGCTAATGCAGGGGACACGGGTTCGAGCCCTGGTCTGGGAAGATCCCACATGCCGCGTAGCAGCTAGGCCCGTGAGCCACAACTACTGAGCCTGCGCATCTGGAACCTGTGCTCCGCAACAAGAGAGGCCATGACAGTGAGAGCCCCGCGCACCATGATGAAGAGTGGCCCCCTTTTGCCACAACTAGAGAAAGCCCTTGCACAGAAACGAAGACCCAACACAGCCAAAAATTTTTAAATTAATTAATTAGAAGAAGGCTCAACATTAAAAAAAAATTGTTTTCCTCATCAGAATATTTTCTAACACTTTCTCGTTAGAAATTGTACATGTACGAAAAAGCTCAACTAAATATGAAGCGGAGTATTATGATTTTTAAAAATTTTATAGTAAAACTCCATTCTGCTAAATCTGTCCTCTTGTGTTCTACATGTTCAACGTAGCTGTTCACCTTTAGTTCTCTGTCTGCTGTCTGGTAACTATAGCCAGAAGACCTAACCAGGTGTCGATTAAAACCAAGAAGTTCCACGAAAACAAAACAAAAGTAACTCCCAAATACTATCCCTTAATCTAAGCAGCAAAAAACATGTCTATATCACATAACAGGCAAAATGTGGCTGGTCTCCATGATTTTTATTCTTGCACATTAAATAGCAGTAGTTACTAAAACCAACTGAAACTTACCATCTAGGAAAATTTACTCTTTAAAGTTTGGATATCATAAAATGTGTCAGACTATTAAAAAGCAAATTCTAGAGTGTATGTACTAGAGATGTTTGACCATGCAAGGTTCAGTGAGTCCTAGAAGAAAAGGATGCCTCTCATACAAGTCTTAAACAAGAACCAATCCAATTACTTGTTTGATTGGAAGTCTGGTGTCTTTGTCTGTTTTTAACATTTGACTCGAAGTGTCTACAGTTTTGATGAAATCATTTTTTCTTTGACAAAGTTTATTATTGTGATTTTGGTTGTAATAATTGTAATTCTTTTCCAAGATGCTACCACCAATTGGTTAGATGTGGATGATCTTACTTTTAGCTGTTTATATTTGAATAATATTGCTGAGTGGTGTTTATTCTCCTGTTTCCCACATCAACAGTAGAATCAAACTAGAACCTAGAGTCTTGATCTAGTTTTTAAAATTTTTGACTGAGAATATAGCAGTGAATAAAAACAGACACCTTCCTTGCAGGTAAAAAAACAGCACATGCAAGAGTCCTGTGGCTGAGCCAAATCTCTCCACTATAGACTCTCATGACATATTTTGTTGTAGTACTTGTCACAGCTGAAGCTTTACATTTAGGTGTGTGATTATTTAATTAATGTCTATATCTCTGTAGAATGCCATTCAAGGTCTTCAATCATATCTTAAGAATTTTGGTCTTTATCCTAAAGATAATGAGGACCCACCCACTGAAGGGTTTTAAGTGTATTGCTGAGAAGGAGGAGATAGGATTGGATACACCCTTCAGAAAGGGCACTCTAACTTCCATGTGGGGAATGGATTGGAAAACAGCCTAGAGTGGCTCAGGGAAAAACAAGTGTCTACTGTGACTCTCTCACTCAGGGTCAATTGGTTTTTGACAAGACTGCCAAGACAATTCAATGGGGGAAAGAATAGTCTTTTTGAAAAATGGGTCTGGAACAATCAGACATCCACATGCAAAAGCATAAAGTTGGATTCTTACTTAATGTCACATATAAATATTAACCCAAAATGGACCTAAATATAAAATCTAAAATATAAGAGCTGAAACTATAAAATGCTTCAAAGAAAACATAGGTCTAAACCTACATGACCATGGGCTAGGCAAAAGCACAATCATTCAAAGAAAAAAATAGATAACTTGGACATCATCAAAATTATAAAGATTTATGCTTTGAAAGACACTATAAAGTGAAAAGATGACCCCCAGAATGGGACAAAAATATTTGCAAACTCTTTGCATCTGGTAAAAGAAGACATGTATCCAGAATATATAAAGAGCTCTTATAACTCAATAATAAAAAAGACAAATGACCTGATTTGCTAGATGGGAAAAGGAACTGTATAGACATTCCTTCAAAAAATATGCACAAACATCCAGGAAACACATGAGTAAATAATTAGTCATTCAAGAAATGCAAATCAAAACCAATGAGCTACCACTTCATACCCACTACGATGGCTTGAATCAAAAAGTCCACTCCAAAAAAAAAAAAAAAGTCCACTCCTAGGTATATATCTAAAAACAATGAAATCACTAGTTCAAAAAGATACATGTACCCCAATGTTTGTAGCAGCATTATTTACAATTGCCAAGATATTGAAGCAAACTAAGAGCCCATCAACAGATGAATGGATAAAGAAGATGTGGTATATATATACAATGGAATACTACTCAGCCATAAAAAAGAATGAATTTTTGCCATTTGCAAGAACATGGATAGGCCTGGAGGGTATTATGCTAAGTGAAGTAAGTCAGACAGAGAAAGACAAATACTGTATGATATCACTTATATGTAGAATCCAAGAAGTACAACAAATACAACTAGTAAATATAACAAAAAAGAAGCAGACTCATAGATATAGAGAACAAACCAGTGGTTACCAGTGGGGAAGAGGTAATAGAGGGGTAGGTGACTAAGAAGTACAAATTATTAGGTATAAAATAAGCTACAAAGACATATTGTACAACACAAGGAATATAGCCAATATTTTATAATAACTATAAATGGAGTATAACCTTTAAAAATTGTGAATCACTATATCGTACACCTATAACTTACATAATCTTATATATCAACTGTGCTTCAATTTTAAAAAAGTCAGATAACAACAAGTATTGGCAAAGATGTGGAGAAATTGAAACCATATACTGCTCTTGGGAACGTAAAATCATGCGGTGAGTTTAGAAAAGAGTCTGGCAGTTTCTCAAAAAGTTAAACATTAAATTACCATATGACCCAGCAATCCCATTCCTAGGTATATACCCAAGAGAAAATGAAAACATATGTCCACACAAAAACTAGTAAACAAATGTTCATAGCAGCATTATTCATAACAGCCAATAAGTGGAAACAACTCAAATATCCATCCGCTGATGAATGGATAAACAAAATGTGATATATCCTTACAAGGGAATATTATTCATCCATAGAAGGAATGAAGAACTGATACATTTAACAACATGGATGAAGCTTGAAATATTATGCTAAGTGAAAAAAGCCAGTCATGAAAGACTACATACTGTGTGAACCCATTTAAATGAAATGCTCAGAATAGGCAAATGCTCAGAATAGGCAAATCTATAGAGAAAATAGATTAATGGTTACCTAGGGCTGACCATGGGGTGGGTAGGAAGGAATGGGGAGTGAGTACTAAAGGTTATGGGGCACAGATGTAGAAAAGAAACTTATGGTTACCAGGGGATAAGAGGGGGGAGGGATAACTTGGGAGATTGGGATTGACATATACACACTACTATATATAAAATAGATAACTAACAAGAACTTACTGTATAGCACAGGGAACTCTATTCAATACTCTGTAATGACCTATATGGGAACAGAATCTAAAAAAGTGTGGAGATATATATATATATATATGAATCGCTTTGCTGTGCAGCAGAAACTAACACAACATTGTAAATCAACTACACTCCAATAAAAATTTAATCAAAAAAGTAAAGGTTGGGCTTCCCTGGTGGCACAGTGGTTGGGAGTCTGCCTGCCGATGCAGGGGACACGGGTTCGTGCCCCGGTCCGGGAAGATCCCACATGCCGCGGAGCGGCTGGGCCCGTGAGCCGTGGCCGCTGAGCCTGCGCGTCCGGAGCCTGTGCTCCGCAGCGGGAGAGGCCACAGCAGTGAGGGGCCCGCGTACCGCAAAAAAAAAAAAAAAAAAGTAGAGGTTATGGGGTTCTTTTGGAGTTGATGAAAATGTTCTAAAATTAGATAGTGGTGATGGTGGCACATTGCTATAAATATATTAAAAACCATTGAATTGTATACTTAAATGGGTCAATTTTATGGTATGTGAATTAGATCTCAAAAAAGCTGTTACCAAAAAAAAAGTCTACCTCAACAGCTTGACTAAATATGGTATTAATGGAGATGAAGCTAAGTGGATGAATTTGAGAGATATTTCAGATGTAAAATCAACAGGATACACCGAAGTCTTTGACGTGGAGGTTGAGAGAAAGGGAAATGTTGAGGATGACTCGGATTTTTTGCTCTCCCAATGGAGCAAATTGTTTTCGCACTCACTGTGATACCAAACACTGGAGGTGGAGTGAGTATGGGTGGAACAATCATGAGTTCACTTACAAGCAAGTTGAATTTGAGATACTCTTGCGATAACCAAGTAGAAATGTTGCGTTGCACATAGGGGTCTAGAACTCAGAGAAGAAACCTGGGTTGAGGATATAAATCTTGCTCTCCACAGCATGAAGACAGTATTTTAAGCCATGGAAATGGATTAAATCACTCAGGGAAAGAGTATGGAGTGAAAAAAAAAAGAGTGTGGAATGAGATGGTAAGGGTATCTAGAATAGTGCCCTTATGAACTTCAGTGTTTAATAGCCAAGTAAGAGGAGGATAAACCTGCAAAGGAGACCCAAAAATTGGCCAAATAAAACCGAGAGACTGTAGTTTCATAGAAGGCAAGAATATAATGTACTTCAAGAAGGAAGGATTGATTGTCAGTACCAAATGCTACTGAGAGGTTGAATACGATGAGGATTGAAAATTTTCTGTTAGATTTAGTGACCTGATGGTCATTGGTGACCTAAGTGAAAGCTGCTTTAGCAGGGTGGTGTGGGTGGAAGCTTCAAGGTCCATGTGGTCAGAAGACACATTATTGGGTTAGGGCTGGGGGCTGGGGGAAGAAATCAGACATAAATATCTAAGAAGACACTGATCTATGTATCAAAATATCTGCTTGAAAAATAAAAGAAATTTAGTTGTTGAAGCCCAGGAGAATAATTACTTCTTTTCCTTGGGCCTCAGAGTCTTCAACTATAAAAATAATAAAGGTGGACTAGGTTATATCGTTGAGGTCCCTTCCAGCAGTCCTATTTTATCAGCTTTATCTATATTTATTCAACTTAGAAATAAGCACCTGTATACCCTCGGTGTTTTCACAGAACGCCTTCTACTTCCTGCCTTAACAAAGACTTGGCTCTCTACAAAGACAGTGAGCCTCACATGTATCTCTCACCAATTAAAGCTGCTTGATCTCTAAACGTTCAAATTCTGGAGTGGAGAGGGTGCAATAGAGTAGGGAATCAACACCCTCCTGCCTCCCCATTGCCTTACCAGGCCATTCTTCCAGCTTCATGAAAAGCCCCTCTGCCTATAATGTTTACGCCATCCGGAGGTACCATATTCTACTTTTCCCTGGTCTGACTATTGACCCTTCTCCTGGACATTCCCTTTCAGTCACTGAGGACTCTGTCATCTGGCACCCCGGTGTCCTCTCTACCTCAATTCCCGGCGCCATTGGCCACATTTGTTGGCTTACTCAGCTCTCATGGTCACATGAATATTGCCATCTTCTAGAATGCTTTCACCTTGAAATAATAAATTTGGATATCCCACTTTCTGACCAGGACCACTCATCTTCTAGACTAGGCCTTCTCCCTGGTCAGGTTCCAACTCTGGGCTCCCGTACTTCCCTGTTCATGACTCTATCATATTATTTGCCAGATCATATTAAAACTCTTCGTTAACATGTCTGTCTCTCATGAATACTTTGAGGGCAGGAACTGTTCCATTCACTCTGCAAACCCAGTGTCTGGCACATGGTAGGCACTCAAATCTGAATGCATGCTTCTAATTGACTTTTAAATTAAAGCACTGCGCTTGGTATCTGAGGACTACCCAAGGCTGAGTGAAAATATATTCTGCTTCCTTTGCAGGAGATCTAGATACTAGTAAAAGATATAAGACAAATACATTAAAAACTAAATTTCAAGGTGGAGAGTGAGGTGAGCCCCAAGAAATAGAAAAGCAAAATGCTGTGAGATTGCTAAGGTAATAGAGGTGGGGTAGAGAGATATTGTTTCTGTGAAGAGATCAGAGAAAGTTTCATAGAGGATGTAGCACCTGAGCTGGCCTGGAAGAACGGCTGGGGATTTGGATACATGAGGATAGAGGAAGAAGGAATTAGGAAGAGGGGCCAGCATGAGCAAAGACAGCAAGTTAGGAAAGCATAGGTTATAACTGAGGAGCAGCTGATTTAGTTGGAGCAAAGGGTCCATAAAGGAGAAAGTGAAAGCAGCGAAGTTGACCTAATTTCGGAGCAGCTCCACTATCAATTTTCATGTTATTTTGGCAGTGGGTAGACATAGGTAGCGTTCCTAGGTGTCTGATTTCTCAATTAACCTTTAAACCACATGCCTTTCTTCAAAAGAATATTTCAAGGATTTAAAAAACGTTTTACAAAGGCTTTTCATCCAAGATGATAGTTATTTATTATTCCTACCTAAGCTTACCTTTTCTTTTTTTTATCAACACAGTCATTGTTTCCTATGACAAAGTGATAAACAGGTTTGTTTGTTTTTTAAAGGAAGGTAAGGCCAAACAACAAAGATGGGAATCATTTTCAATTCTTTAAATTCTTTAGATGATATTTTATTTCCACGAACATATTTTCCTGTTATTGTAAATTTATACTAAGTAAATAATGATGGCATTAACTGGCAATCTTGATGTGCTTTTGATCATCTTTCTCAAAAAGGGACTGCCAAGAGAATTTCCTAACAAACATCACTTAACTACTAAGTGGCTGTGAGTGTTAAAGGCAATTAGGCAATCATTATTTAAGAAGCACAATGAAAATTACCCACTTTCTCTGTTAAAGAATTTAAAATACACACACACACACACACACACACACACACACACGTGCGCGCGGCAGAGTCCTTGGGGTGTATTCCTCTACAGTACTTCATTTTATAAACTGTTCAGGTCTTTGTCCTCAGAGTTGGTGGCTCTAGACTTACTAAAAGCCTTTGTCAGGCCAGGAATTCACTTCACAGTTCTGACTCTGCCACTTACTAGTTGTGTGATCTTGGGCAAGTTACTTAACCACATTGAGCCTCAGTTTCCACATCAATGAAAAGTACATAATAGTACCTACTTCATAGGGTTGTTGTGAGAATTAAATGAGACAATGCATGCAAAGTGCTCAGCAAAAAGTCTGGCAAATAAATCAGCCTCGATAATCAGTGACTGCATTACTATTGTAGACAAAAAATAGACTTTTTGATAAACAAGTCTATTCTACAGTACGGATTTGTACCTACATGTAAAAACATGTCTCTCTACATATGAAACGGAAGTGCTTTTAGTATTAGGTTCCTGTACATTTTCTGCCCCTTTCCAACTCTACACAACTAAACCATGGCCAGATTTGGGACAATCTTAATTCTAGGATTGTTGGGACAATTCTAGTTTTAAACAATCTTACATGTTTTTAAACCAAGCCTGGATCAATCACATATTCCTCTGTTAATGGTACACCAAACTCGAACTTTTCCAATGAATTCTTTTCCTTTTAACCTCATAAAACAGGCACCTTCTTCCCCCTCATTTCAATTCAGTGTCAAAACAGAATGATCTGATCCACATGCTAGACTGGCCAGTCCAGACCTAAGAATACAGGCAAAGCTGCTGAGCTCTCTGCGACCATTGGCATGTGTCCCAATTCCCAGCGAGAGTATCCAGTTCTCCGTCACTGCCTGACAAGGGAGCTATGTTAAGGCACTGATGAGACTGGCAAAGTATAAATTATGGAGCTCCCCCTTGCCTCCCTTGCTTTTAAGAAAATACCACAGATTTTCATAAACTGAATGTATTACTGAATGAAGTAGAGGGGGTAGGTGGTGGAGAGAGCTCACATTTCCCTTCCTATATCATTCATAAGACTTAGAAAACTTATGGCAGTTCCCCTCCACACACCCCAGACATATTCATGGGCCCCATTAAACCGATCTCTGCCCTCTAAAAACTTATGTAAAAATTTGGAGTGGCCCTGTCTGGCTGGAATGGGAGTCAATCACATAATATCTTGGGCTTTAGAAACTGACTTCAAGTCAATTGAGTCTTTATTGAGCATCTACTGTGTAAGTCCATCCTGTGCTTTAAGGCTATCCCTGAGTTTGGGATAGAGCAGACGTAAACCACTTGCTAGCTGTGTAGCCTAACCTCACTGAATGTGTTTTCTCTCCATAAAGTAGTAATATTAATAATTGATTATCTGTTTCACAAGATTGTTGTGGGGCTTAAATGAAATAATTAAGATAAAGCACAATAAGCAGTCCTTTAAAGTGTTAACTATTAACATTATTATTATT
Source organism: Leucopleurus acutus (assembly GCF_964270905.1). NCBI lineage: Eukaryota > Metazoa > Chordata > Mammalia > Artiodactyla > Delphinidae > Leucopleurus > Leucopleurus acutus. The sequence goes on along the minus strand of NC_139148.1, from coordinate 118,062,152 downwards.
ATGAAGGTCTGAGGCCTTTCTGGACAAGAGGACGTACTGCTTAAAGGCTCAGTTCAGCAAAAGGAGAGACTTGTTTCTGAGACGTCACTAGCAATAGGAAGCCAGGAAAGTCTTACCCCATCAGAGTCTGGAAGTAGCTGTGCCTGAAAATTAAGGTTAGGCCCAGAAAGTCCAATGAGGAAGGTACTACTTTTCTAACCCCTAAATTACGGATTATGCTCTCAATACATTTTATCTTCTCTACCTGCATTTCTAGCTTGGGGCTTCATCACTTCACCACACACACACACACACACACACACACACACACACACACACACACACACACACTGAGGTTCTATCACTGTGCCGCACACTTCATATTCAAATGCCTGAGCCCTGGTGCCTGACTCAGAGGGATTCCCGTTCAGTTTTCAAGACAGGATATGCTCAGACAACGATAGCTCAGAGTAAGTTAGTTTACCTTTGAAGCCAATGAACAGTGTGAAAAGAGAGGTCTGCGGGCTCCAGAGGAGACAGAGACTGGAATACTCTTTGGCTCAAAGACCTCCCCCCACGCCCCGTAATGCTTTCCATCTCACTGAGAGTAAAATCCAATGGCTTCACCATGGCTTGCAAGGCTCTATGCGATCTGGCTCCTTCCCAGCTCTCCAACTTCCCACTCCCTACCCCCCCGACTCTACTCCAGCCACAATGGCCTCCTTGCTTTCTCTTCAACAGGCCAGGCATGCTGTACCTAGGAGCCCTTGCAGTGGCCATTCTTTCAGTCTGGAAATTTCTTTCCCCTGATCTTTGCATGGCTGATTCCTTGTCTCCACTCAGGTCTTAATTCACATTCTCAGAGAGGCCTTCCTTGACCCCTTATTTAAAGGACCTGCCCCTTCCCCCCCATCCCCTGTCACTTTCTATCACATCACCCTCTTTTATTGTCTTCATAGCTCACTACTCTCGAGCCAAGATGACCTCTTCTCAAGTTTTCCTTCCTGCCCCTGGGTCTTTGCATATGCTATTTACTCTCCCTGGAATGCTCCTCCCCTTCTCTTCATGTGGCTCTTTCTCAGCCTTCAGATCTCAGCTGAAGTCTCACCTCCTCAGAAAGGACTTTCCTGATCACTCTATATAAAGTAGCTCACACTACCCCCTCACACACACTACCATTAATCCCCATTAGCATCCTACTCATTTCCTTCAAGACACTTACGGTAATCTTCGATATTATCTGGTTTTTGTTCATTTTCTTTCTCCCCTCACTCCAGACTGAAAGCTCCACGAAGGCAAAGATTTTTGTCTTATTTGTTCACCACTGGCATTGTCAGGGAAGTCCTCACTGCGGAGGTGAAAATCGAGCAAAGGCCTCAAAAAGACGTTAGCACTACTAACCTCTAGTTACTATTAGTTACTAACATATTGAGGGCAAACACTTCCGTGTGACTTTCAAAGCCTTTCACAACCTGGACCCACCTAACATAGCCAATTCTCTTCCTCACTCACACCCCGGGACACACTCTGTACTCTAATCAGAGCTGTCTCACACATTCCCACTTGGAAAGTCTTCCATACTTACTTTCCGCAATCTTTAAAACAACATAATACAGTTACAGTCATTATACCCATTTTACAGATGAAGAAACTGAGATTCAGAGAGGTTAAATAACTTGTCCAAGGTCACACAGCCAGTAAGTGCTGGAACAAGATTGGACTCCATATCTATTTGGACTCCAGAGCCTGTGTTCTTAAATACATGATACCTACAACATAACAGAATAGGCAGCATGGAAGAGATAAAAAAGGAGTAGAGAAGAGAGCTTAATAGACTCACAATTAACTCAAGTCTTTCTGATACCACAGCCTGTGCTCATAAACTCTGTGTAGGGTGCCATATGTTCAGATTTGTCTGGGACAATCTGATTTACTTCTCTTTTCCCAACCTAATTATTAATAGCATACTCTTTCACTTGTAAGTGACTATAATTTTAAAGGGGATTGGGTACTTTTTTTAACATCTTTATTGGAGTACAATTGCTTTACAATGGTGTGTTAGTTTCTGCTGTATAACAAAGTGAATCAGCTATACATATACATATATCCCCATATCCCCTCCCTCTTGCGTCTCCCTCCCACCCTCCCTCTCCCACCCCTCTAGGTGGTCACTTCCCAGAACTCACAGTGCCATTTCTTACTCTCAGGAAATTAAGAAAAATGAAAAAACAAAAGAAACAGAAATTGTGAGTATATCCTTTGGCATGACATTTTCATTATGAGAATTACTTGTGTTTCCTATGTTACATTAGCATTCCTTGAAAACCATATTTGACAATGAGGATATGAGAATGATTGCATCTGTCTAATCATAGTGTATGGGCAATAAACATTGAATACTATTAGAAGATGATGAAAGTCAGTCCAAATTTTGTCTCATTTAAATGGTCTAATGATCATTATAATTGCTAATACAGTTGGCCCTTCAGCCTCACAGGTTTGAACTACACAGGTCCACATACACGCGAATTTTCTTCAATAATAAAGGCTACCATAGCACACAGTCTGTGGTTGGCTGAATCCGCAGATACAGGGGAATCCTGGATACTGAAGTCTGAATGCGCCAGGGGTTGGCACCCCTCACCCCCTGCTGTTCAAGAGTTAACTGTACTTCCTGAGAGTTTAGTATATGTAGGACACTTTACATGCATCACGTCATTCAATCTTTACAAGAACTGTCATCATTCCCAGTTTTGAAATGAGAGGACTGAGGTTCGAGGAGGTTAAGTGACTTATCCCAGGTCCAATAGTTGCTAAGTGGCAAAGCTGGAGTTCAAACCCACATGGACCTGATTCCGAAGCCTACGTGTTTAACCACAATGCTCTCCTACCCCCTTCTACACTGCGTTGCCTCATAACTGCATTCAACAGTCAAAATCATGACAGGATATCCAATATTTACCCTAGAAAAGGAATACGAAAGGAAAGGACTTCCCTAAAATCCTACCCAAGCACCCCTTTACTGATGCATAAAAATTTCCGCGAACAAAGGAAGTTAAACTCCAGCACCTCCCTCCCAAATCATAGAAATGCAGCTAATAAAATGTAGCCAAGCCCACAGTGAAATGCTGTGTTTTAAACGCCCTCTCTGCCTGTGTGATGCTACCACTACCCAGGGCCACCCATGGGAGGGAGCCCAAGGAGAGCTGTCCAGCAAGGTTCACATTGGAGAGTGAGTGTTGCGCGATGTGGAGCAAATGCCAACCATGTCCCATTCGTGAAAGCAGTCACCATGTGCAATTCCACCCACATCCTTTGAACGCTTGCCATGGGCTCACAACATGGGCTCACAACATGGGCTCACAACACAGAGGATACGGAGGTGAAAAAAAGACAGTCCCCCCCCCCAAAAAAAAGACGGTCCCCATTCCCTGTGTTTGGAGGGGAAGGGGAGAAGAAAGAAGAGGAGCAGTGCAAAAAAGACCAGTACAGAAAACGTTGTCCCTCTCTGAGCTCCCTTAGCACGTTTGCTGTGCCTCTCTTATGACACTTTCACTTACCTTCTGCCTGTTGTTCCGTAGAGAGGCAGTGTGGTGTAATAGCAAGTACTGAGCTTGGCAAGCAGACGTTGCCCTAAATCCCAGCTACTCCATTTAAGCAGCTGGGTAAAGGTGATTAAGTCATTCCATCTTCCTTGCCCTCGGTTTCCTCACCTTGAAAATGGGATTTACAGCCTCTATCTCACAGCACTGTTGGAAAGAGTCAGTTGGAAAGATACCGTAAAATGCCTAGCACAGGACCTGGCACATAGTAGGTCTTCAATAAGGAACACCACTTATTATCCTTACGAACATGCCTTACCTCCTGTACTAAAGGGTGAGCTCCTTGCAGGCATTATCCAAATGTTGTTGTTGTGTTTTTTTTTTATCTACGTCTTCCGAGAATATTGAGCACATGACCTTGCATACGAGAGACTCTCAAAAATAGCTGTATTTTGTTCAAGGAATGAACAAATCATTATAGTTCAAGTACAATAACCTGTGATCAAAAGAATTATAAGCAAAGTGCTTTAGGGATTCGAAGAAGGACAGTCACACATTTATTGAGGGCAGGAAAGAAAAAGAAGGGTCAGGAAAAGCTTTAAGGAAGCGATAGATATTGGTAAGTAGAAATGACATGGAAAAACATTCCTTCCTAAGGGGGTTTGAATCTGCATCTCTCTGGCTTCAATGCCTCACTATTTCCAAGCTGACTCCAGACCATAATTGACATTATGGTCCCTCCCAGTGCATAAGCGGAAAGTCGTGGTGTAGTAAGAAGCCAAGAAATCCAAGTCTTAGCCAAAGACTCGTTCTATAATCTCAGGCCTGGCGCTCCGTCTCTCTAAACCTCAGGTTCCTCATGTATAAAATAGGAACTTAAAAAAACTACGTATCTATCTCACAGAGCTGTTGAGAGTCACGTGCCTAACAAATGGTAGCTGCAATTTCTTCCCAGGGCTGCCAATGAACCTGCTCACCTACTCTTCAAATTTGGCAAAAACAAGCCAACATACAGATATGCTCACCTGGCCAGGCATCCCAGTTGCCTGGAATATTAGATTTTGTATAAAGTTTGGTACGTCACTTTTTACTCCTAGTTTTAATAAGTGCTATAAGAGCGGAGACATCCCGACTCTTTTTGGCATGATTGAAACTTCATACAGCAGATGACAGTTTTGGTAAAATAGGACTGCTAGATAATTTTCTGAGACTTTAGGATCCTTAAGAAACTTTGAGAAATATTGCATCCAAAGGAAAATAAGATGAATGAAAATCTGGCTGAAACACTGATCTGGTGTGCTCATGGCAGCAGTCCTGAAGAAGAAAGTGAGAATGTTGCTATCACATAGCCAACAAGCAGGCAGTCCTAGAAGGTGACGACACAGGGCCACCAATGGGGAGCTTCGCCTGTACAGTTTTATATCCAACATTTTTGGTTTAAATAAAGCTATAGACTATATCAGACAAAAAGGAGGGAACTTCCAGAACCATGATTATATATTAAATTCCATCCCAGCCTCAATAAACTATGACTTATAAGGCTTGTAAAATCTTTACAGAGCTCCTGACAGCTCCACATGTGCTGATGCCCAGAAGAATGGAACTTTTGCAAAACATCTGTTAAATCATGCATCTTGGCTAGAATTTCTCTGTCTGCCCATGATGACAAAATACAGAGGGAGTGAGTGCACTGAGGTTTGAGGGAGTGGATGGGGGGACTTTGCACAATATAGGGGCTGCTTATTTAAAGTGGCATTTCATCATAGCTTCCATCTGTAAGATGTATTTCTGACCATATCGGATGAAAGCTGCTCTCTCCTAATTTTAACCATGCCTGAGTAACAGCACTTGGTTCGTCACATACTGAATTACATTGAGGGCCTACTAGAAGACACAAAGCTTCTGGGAACTTCTGACAAACGTGAGCTTGAATAGATTACGCTCAGCAGGCTAAAAGAGTTTCCTAATAATTTTGACTGGAGTTCATGTACAGATGGGGGGGAAATGGACTTTCGTGGACAAGCAAATGGTTTTCCATTGTCCAGGAAAGTTGCAAATCTAGTGATTGGAACTTTTTCATATCACGCTGAGTTTTGCTTCAGAACTCAAGTGCTTGTGGAGTGAGAACACGGAGAAACAGGCTGATAAAAGGGGCTTTCATCTTTCACCTTTTCAATGCTGTTTTGGATTTTTGAGGTTTTAAATAGCTTATTGCTCAGATGATTGGAATCCGAGTCAGGAAACAAAAGGAATTGGAATGGTACTCTTCTTCCGTGGGGGAAGAAACGCACTTGGTTGGGACACTGAGACTGAAGTCAAGACCCTTTGCAACTTGGATCTCCATCCAAACCCTTGGGCTTGAAACCAACCAGGTAACGATGGTGCCACCTTTCCAATGCCCACTGAATTTGCTTAGTTGCTTATTTTCTAAAACTTCTGGGACAGGAGACGGCTTCTACTGTGTCTGATTACAGCCACACGAGACAAGTTTCACCAACCCCTATCTAAGGTGGCTGCATCTCTGTGGGAAACAACCAAGTCTGAACATCCACTGGCCATTTATTGAGCATGTACCATGTGTCAGGTACCATGCTCTGGGGGTACAGCAGTAAAGAAGATAGGTGGAGTGTCTGTCCTCATGGAGTTCAGTAGAGCAGATAGGCAAGCAACCAGATGAGTGCAAGGCAGAGTGATGACTGCTGTGGTAGGGAGTACAGAGGTGAGGCAAATATGGTCTGTGCCCATAGGGAGTTCAGGGCCTAGTGGGAGAGACACAATGGCAAATAAACAATTACAAGACACAGTGATAGTCCATGGGAGAAGGGAGCTCAGGGACTATGGGGCCACAGAAGAAAGAACTCATTCCTCTGCCTGGGAAAGATGGGAAGGGGCTTCACATAGGAGGTACCATTAAACCAAGTCTTCAAAGATGGAATGGCTGAGAAATGATATGGTATAGGACTCCAATGCACAGCGGCCGCGATCTTCCACCTTCAAGTGACTAAGACCTTTGAGTCAAGACCGATATAATCCTCACACAGTGAGCAATAAAGAGTTAAGCCTCACTTCCTTTTAAGGCTCTTGAAATCCCAGGGGAGGAAGAACTCTAACCCTGCCTCAGGGTAGTAGGAATGCTTTAAAGGGAGGAAACTAGGACACATCAAAGACAGGGTGTGTTTCTGGGTGAGTAGAAAGAGCCTTGGGTTTGAGCTCTGGCTCCACCACTAACTAACTAACTAACTAACTGAGTGACTGACTAAATAACTAACTAACTAAATAACTCTTTGATCTCCAAGGAAACTTGTAATTTTCTCTCAGACTCAGTTTCTTTATCTATAAAATGGTAATAAGCGTGTCTGTATTCAGGATGGTTGGGAGAATCAAGTGCGGTGATCAAGGGAAGGGGCTTTGTAAACTATAAAGCCCCACACAAATGTCAGCTATTGTTTCCTCAAAGGGGAGCGATGGCAGGAGGCCGGGGGAGCAATTGGGGTTTATTCCTGGTGTCCTCTGCCAGGAAGCCAGTCCTTTCCCGGTGAAACAAGCAGGCTTCCTGAGGGAGATACACAGCCCTTTCCATCATTCCTGTGGAGACGAAGAGAGAAAACAGTGAACGGTTTGGCCAGGCTGCCCGGGTCAGGTGTTGGGGTAGGGGGTGCTTTCGTGGTCTAAGGTGTTCAGTGAGGCCTGCTGATCTGGAGGAGAACGGAAAATACAAGAAATCCATGCAGCATGGTGAAGACTGAGACCAAGGGAAGTGCAGCTCGAAAGAAAAGGAGTATTGTATGGGAGAGCTGCAGAAGACAGTAGCTGAACAGGTGTGAGAGGAGCAAAGTCCTTCTGGAGGTGGTTAAAAGCATAGGCTTTGGGGGAAGACACCCTGGACCTCAAATCCCATCCTACAATCTTAGTTAAAAAGGTCAATTGCTGGGGGCTTCCCTGGTGGCACAGCGGTTGAGAGTCCGCCTGCCGATGCAGGGGACGCGGGTTCGTGCCCCGGTCCGGGAAGATCCCACATGCCGCGGAGCGGCTGGGCCCGTGAGCCATGGCCGCTGAGCCTGCGCGTCCGGAGCCTGTGCTCCGCAGCAGGAGAGGCCACAGCAGTGAGAGGCCCGCCTACTGTAAAAAAAAAAGTCAATTGCATGACTAGTTTTCAATGATTCATTCCCTCCCTGAACATGGCTTCCCTGAAGGTATACTTTCCTGCCCCATTTACTTTGGACTTGGCCATGTCACCTCCTTTGGCAAATGGAATATGAGTGGACAGGACATGTGCTACTTATAAGCACAAGCAACACAAGCAAGCTTTTAATGGGCTTGTCTAACTTGGCTCTGCCCCTCTTGCTTCTGCCCTATGAGAACAGCATGTCCCACATAATGGCTGCTCTTTCAGCCCGGCTTCCAGAATGAGAACTCTGGAGCCAAGCACAGCCAAGCTGGATAGAGCCCAGCAGTGCCACAGCCGACCTGCAGCCTCCACATAATGTGAACAAGAAATAAATAGGTGTTTAAGTCAAGGGTCCACAAACTACGGCCCATGGGCGAAATATGGCCCACTGCCTGTTTTTGTGTAGCCCATGAGCTAAGAATGTTTCTTACAGTTTTAAATGGTTACAAACATATCAAAAGGATAATATTTTATGACATGTAAAAGTTATATGAAATTCAAATTTCTGTGTCTTTCAGGGAAGTTTTATTGGAACATAGCCATGTTTGTCTGTTTGCACAGTGTATACGGCTACCTTTGTGCTACAAGGGCAGAGTTGAGTAGCTGTGACAGAGACCACATGGCCCACAAAGCCTTAACCGTTTGCTATCTGGCCTTTCACAGAAACATTTTGTCAAACTGTGGTTCAAGCCCCATGATACTGGGGTTATTTGTTTATAAACTCATCGAAAGATGACTAACATATTAATAAAGTATGTAAGTTCACCAAGCCTCAGTTTCCTCGTCTGCTAAATGAGAATGAAAATACGGCCACATTCACTGGGTTTTTAGAGGATTAAATCATAGTGCATCTAAAGCATTCAGAATGCAAACTGCCGCATAGCAGGCGCTCACAGTTATTATTAAAGGGCCATCAGATTCCTGCAGCAAGCACAGGAAGAAGGAAGGGAGGCAAAGGAAAGGAAAACTGAAGATAAGGACCAGGCAGAATGCAGCAGGACTGAGACATTGGTCTAACTCCCTGTGGCTAGATAATGCCCTGGATAAAGCAGTCACGCAAAACTAGCTCAGGTACAGCATGGTTATAACAAATTGTAAAGTTGATATTAACTTCTGGGTAAATCTGTTTCAAAGTCATCTCTAAGATGTGGCTTGTTGAGCAAATATCTTTAGGGCACAGGTCACAGCTTAAGAACCCCCAAAATGGCATTGTTAATATCAAAAAATATATATATATATATATCCTCACTGACCACCCTTCTGGTGTTTGGATTGGTACCCACACAGTAATCTACCTGGGCCCCTTCTACTTGGTAGTTGAGGGGCCAGGTGACTAATACCCTGAAAAAGGATGGTCACACTGAGCCATATTCCACATTGACTGAGAGTTGGTTGAGCACCTGAATCCCAGTGGTTAGCAAATTGCATATAAATTCTTTCAATGTGGGCTTCCCTGGTGGCACAGTGGTTGAGAATCTGCCTGCCAATGCAGGGAACATGGGTTCGAGCCCTGGTCCGGGAAGATCCCACATGCATCGGAGCAACTAAGCCCACGCGCCACAACTACTGAGCCTGCACTCTAGAGCCCGTGAGCCACAACTACTGAGCCCGCGTGCCGCAACTACTGAAGCCTGCACGCCTAGAGCCCGTGCTCTGCAATGAAAGAAGCCACCACAATGAGAAGCCCGCGCACCACAACGAAGGGTAGCCCCCACTCGCCACAACTAGAGAAAGCCTGCGTGAAGCAATGAAGACCCAACACAGCCAAAATTAAATAAATTAAATAAATAAATTTATTAAAAATATTATTTCAATGTAGTTTTCTTCCTTGACTCCTGTACCTATGTATATCAATATAGAGTCATCAATACAAATCATTCGTGCCCCACGCCTATCCTGTTGTGGTCTTCATTCTCCGAATGCCCAGAAGAAAGAAGCAAAAGGAAGATTCAAAGGGTGATTTTTTAAAAGGGCTTCAGGAGGCATTTCCAGAGCCCCTTTGGATGCTCGGTAGAGGAAATAAAATCCTTCAGAAAAGAGCAAACATGCTGGTCCCTTCTGCTCTACTCCTTCTGGAGCTCTGGGAGGTTTTCCTAAAATTAAATTAATTCCCTTTCTCTCCAAAAGCAGATTCAGTGGCAAGACTATGTGGCTGAGCCACCTGATTCAACTCCACATTCTCCCTGGTGTAATCTACACTAGGCAGAATATTGAAAAGTATTCCCAAAGTACCTACAGTTTGACTTAATTACTTACTTTATTTAACTTCTACAGTTCTAAAACTGAAGTGTCTTATAGGTGATCTTTCAAAGGCTAGATGATGTGGAAATATTTTAGTCATTGACCAACTATTTTGTTCTTTTCTCCCTTTCCAGATGTAAAATCCATTAGTTGCTAAGGCTGCCTCTGTGTTGCTGTAAAATGGAACCAGAATGCTTTTCTCAGAAATATTAGATACTCCAAAAGTTTCTTTGGAAGCTCACCATTCAGAGCATCTGTAACATAAGTCTGGAAACTCAAAGGTTCCTCTCCCTTGATACTTGCTATGAGGAATTTATCAGGCTCTTCTGAATCTGTTAAATCATCTTGACGACTTGCTGCAGCGTTTTCAAAAACACATGCACCATTTTGTCATGGAGATCACCTTTTTATTTTTTTTTTTAGTCCAAACAAGCCAAAAAGCTTCCAAGTAATTTGGTACTAAAGAGAAACACATTTCAGAAAGGTCCCAGAGTAGCCTCTCTGCTGACACCCCAGGACTGGCTCCCCAAAGCTGGGCAGGCAGCAGGACCACTGGTTCCAGGTCTACATCTCTTCTCAGAAGCCCCATCATACATTCTAACCCAGACTTCCCAATCCTCAATTTCCTCTTCTGTCAGCAGTGGCTTGGTAGAACCCCCAAGACTTTCCTATTTCTTTCCTACTTTTCTCTAGGAATAAATCATGCAAAAACCTGCCACCATTCTTCACTTATCCTAGCACTTCATCTGAGTTCATCTGTTCTTGTCCGTCAGCAATTCCCCTTCATTTCCCTACAGTGTTCACATTCTCATGGGCCGTGTGACAAGAACCTTCAATGGCTCCCTCACAGGCATTCTCACAGAAGTTCTCTCCCTCGCTGTTCCTGCCAGAGAGCCAGAGCTCACCTTTGTCCCCTGTACTGTCGTCACCTATTCACTTATCTGTGTCCCACTGGACTAGCAGCCCTTTAAGAACAGAGACCACATCTTATTCCTCTCTGAATCCCCAGGACACCCGGTTGTCTGGCACATGGCAGATGCTTAACATATATATTTGTGAAATGAAGGAATGAGTGAGTGAGCCAAGCAGTCAATGAATCAGTCAGACAGTCAATGAAATCATTTATTCCAAAAGTACAATGAAACTTCAGCTGTTCATAACCTATGGGAGAAGTGGCTGAGTATTCTTTGCAGGGATTTGTGGGCTCTTCTGGGGCTTCTCAGGGTTTTTTTGTTAAATTCCTGGTTCTCCGTGATGATCTTGGCAAGGAGGGTTGTTAAGCTGTGAGCGAGTGGTATTATGGGTATGTAACCTATTATTCTATTACTGAGCAACTGCAATTCCATTATACACACTACAGTGTTCTGTGGCTGGAGGACTATAAGAAATGTGTTCCTGGGCTTCCCTGGTGGCACAGTGGTTGAGAATCTGCCTGCTAATGCAGGGGACACGGGTTCGAGCCCTGGTCTGGGAGGATCCTACATGCCACGGAGCAGCTGGGCCCGTGAGCCACAACTACTGAGCCTGCGCGTCTGGAGCCTGTGCTTCGCAACAAGAGAGGCCACGATAGTGAGAGGCCCGCGCACCGCGATGAAGAGTGGCCCCTGCTTGCCACAACTAGAGAAAGCCCTCGCACAGAAACGAAGACCCAACACAGCAAAAATAAATAAATAAAATTAATAAAAGGCAGAATAGGTGATAGTGTGCCCCGAGCACACTATTAAAACAAACAAACAAACAAATGTGTTCCTGCCCCCATTAGGATGGTAAAAACATGTCTTCCTGCCCTACTTGTGCTGGCCCTGCAAAAGACTCGCATTCATTTACTTAATTATATCTGTCACCAAGAAACCTCATCACATCACTTTTGTGGTCTCTCTCTCACCCTCTTGTCTTGCCCTGTGCTGTATCAGAACAGAAGGTGATCGTCATAGTGGTGGTGATGATGGTGGTAGATGGATGACATGGAAGTGAAGAGTTCTAAGTGGTCTCGATTGATTTCTTGATGGAAATTTAATCATGTTCAAGTTTCTACCCAACTCTCACAATATTTATGTACATTAAATATTGGCCCTTCCTTTTTTATGCAAAATCTCTGTCTTGTGGATGACCTCAGTCCTAACCTAATATATTAAATTAGGATTTTACTTAATGTAGTCAATTCTAAATGTAGATTATTCAAACAATGGATTATCTTAAAAAAGTTTGAAACTCTAAACTAGCTTTCTGCCTGCTCCCCCAGCCTTCCACCCAGCTCCACCTCAAAACACATACACACACACATACACACACACACACGCACAACACATATCTTAGCTGTTTTCTCTTAATTGGTTATGGCCTCAAGCAACACAAGCCAATTTTATAATTAACCTAAGAAAAAAATAACTGGATGTCTAATTTGTTGCCCCAAACTTATATAATCCAATCAAACATTTGACTCTGGACTGTTTTGCTTGTATATGAGGTGATGAAAACAAAATAAGTGTGTCAGGCACTTTGGGAGTTGTTTCAAATTTCTGAAGCCAATAAGATATCACTCCGTAAATTAGTATTACAGTACACTAAACAGAGCCCTGGTAGCCTTAATGAACAAATGTTTCTCTGAGAATGCCAGTTTACTCAGAGGAATAACTTCCCCAGGTTGACAACAATGAGTGTGCAAGCATTTCTATAGGTAGGGAATATTTTATACTATATTAGGTTCATTGTTTAATTGGTTGGATATTATTGTGAAGCTGTTGAAAAGAAATCAATTTGCCATTACTGTTAACCATCGGTTTCAATGATTTATATTCATAACTTGGGCCTGACTACATATTCAAATGTAACAGTGAGAGCAAAGTATTGGTGCAGCAGATGAGGCTCAGTATTCAAGAAAGAACATCCATTTATTTAAAGGATGAGATAGCTTGAAGTGATTAATCAGAGTAGATAACAATATGAACTCCTTCCAGATTTAAATAAATGGTTTGAACACACCCCCTAATTTATTAGAAAATTATTTACATGTAGTAATCTTAAAATGAATCATCTTTCTCTGTGGGAATGCTACCTATCTGTCAAATCCCAGTTCAAATGCTGACTTTATAAACCTTCCTGGATCTCCCAACAGAACCATCCAGGAAGAAAGAACAGAGGGGACAAATGCCCAACTATGGGAAAGAGTTTGGCTTCTTCTAGGAACTGAAGGGAGGTCACAATTGTTGGAAAATGGGAAGCAAGGGTGAGAGTGGGAGCAAATGGGACTGGCAGAGTGATGGAGGCGATCGTCATTCTAGGATTATTAGAAAGTAATTGAAAAAATTACACTGGATGTATAGATAAGGGTGGAATGAAGTGAGCAATATGATCTTATTGGCTTCCCCAAAAGATCATTCCTGCTGTAGTTTAGAGTACAGAGAAGAGGGAGAGAAGAGTGGAAATAAGACCAGTGAGCTAACTTATTGAGGTGTCGAGGTGAGAGATGATGGTAGCTTAGACTAGTGTTGCAGCAATGGAGGCGGTGAAAAGTAAACAGATTTACTACATTTTAGAGGGAAAAATGTCAAGGCTTGTTGATGAACAGGCTGCAAGGCGTGACGCTTGAAAAAGTATGAAGAATCTCTTCCAGTGTATGGGCCTTAGTAGCTAGTTGGGAGGTCATGACACAGAGTGGGGAACCCTAGAAACTCAAAATAGCACTTTGGGGTACTTTTCAATTAAGAGATGTTTATAGATTAAAGGGCTGTCAAATATCATCTCTGCGCTAAAGCATCTAGGATTAGTTTCAGTCCAATTAACTTACCTTACCCTTCTTAGTCAGTGTTCAACCAGTGAATTCATTAAGATATATTGAGGAAAGGTCTACTGTGTGGTCAGCACTGCCTATGATCAATGCGGGGGCAAAATAACCTTCAGAAAGTAAACCAGAGCTTTTCTAATGGCCATTTTACTAACTAGTATTTCTACTGGCAATATACAACTTGAAAGGACAAGTCACTCTCTGGCTAAAAGTGATATTCTGGATCAAGTAACATAATTCTTGATGAGAAAATAAATCTTTTAAAAATAATATATAGGGCTTCCCTGGTGGCGCAGTGGTTGAGAGTCCGCCTGCCGATGCAGGGGACACGGGTTCGTGCCCTGGTCCGGGAAGATCCCACATGCCGCGGAGCGGCTGGGCCCGTGAGCCATGGCCGCTGAGCCTGCGCGTCCGGAGCCTGTGCTCAGCAACGGGAGAGGCCGCAACAGTGAGAGGCCCGCGTACCACAATATATATATATATAAAATATATAAATTAGACAAATATTTCAGTAGATGTAAAACTAAGGTAGATGTGGGGTTGAACATCGGGAATCAGGAAAAAGGTGAAATAACATGACATGTAAAATAAACGAGACATAGTTATGTTTAAAACATTAAACTAAGAGCCAGTTGCAGTTCTAATTCTGCCATAAATTCACTCTTTGACCTTAAGCAAAAGTCTCTTTGTTTTCTGGGCCATAGTTTCTCCTACAGAATGAGGGGGTTGGATTAAATGAGCTCTAAGATTTTGTTTGACTCCAACACTCTGTGAGTCTAAATCAGAAAAAGTCTATGAGACTTCCCTGGCGGTCCAGTGGTTAAGAATTCGCCTTCCAATGCAGGCGGTGCAGGTTTGATCCCTGGTCGGGGAGCTAAGATTCCCACATGCCTCGCCGCCAAAAAAAAAAAAAAAAGAAAGAAAAGAAAACCATAAAACAGAAGCAATATTGTAACAAATTCAATAAAGACTTCTTTAAAAACGGCCCACATCAAAAAAATCTTTAAAAAAAAATAATAAATCAGAAAAAGTCTAACTGGGAGTTTCAAGGCTCCTAGTTAGGTAACTATAACAAGCTTTTCCTAAGACAATAAAGAGATGAAATACACTCAACATGAAATGATTTCTTAAAATTACATATTGTCAAGGCACAAAAGACATAGAAACATGAAAATTAAAAGTTGTAGAGTCAACATGTAATCCAGAAAAAAAATTTATAGTATAAGAGAATAAAAATTTCTCAGTGTTTCTAGAGCTTAATCAGGAGAGAATGGTCTGCTTTAGGCAGCAATTTTAGTCGTTCAGACAGAAATGTACCAAGAGTGAAGAACGTGGTGTCTTTAGGACCCCAGAGCTTGGTGAAAACATCCTAGAAACCCAATTCTGCTTTCCTTTTGCTATGATTCTCTGCTCTAGAAGCTTCTGAGTGTTGGATTACATTACCAAGTGGGGTGCCTCTCAGACAACTAACTGGTCTCATTTATCAGCCTAGGGGCCACTCTCATAGTAAACTAATCAAACAACTTTCTGATTTACATTTGGTCTCTTGTGAGTTTTTCTTTTAAGAGTGAATTCATTCACTGGAACCAGAACACCCCTTGGTTAAAAGGATAAAATGTGTTCCTGTGCCCACAGGATGAAAACCAGCCCCTAGAGCTGAAGTGGTCTCAAAAGCATAGGAACCAAAAAGCCCCAAAGGGAAGTAAATATACCACGTGTCAGAGTTGTGTTATCTTTTGGTTGAGATGCAGCGTATTATGGTGGCGATTGTTATTGTGGCTAAATACTGACACACTTTGGCTTCTCCAGTTTCTCGGATGCTCATGAACAGCAAACCAAGATCTAGCAAAGGCTGGTCTCAGCCCATTTTTCTCCTCCCCACTCCAGTCTACACATTCCTATGTCACTGAGTTTCCATAGCTCTTCAAATTGGGAGAAGAGCACACTACATAACAGTAAAAATCAACAGACAATTTTATCCTGTAAATGGAAAAAGCACTTGGCAGACATCATTCATTCATCCTCACCGCATTCCTATGAGGTAAGCATCATCCTCATATTCTAGATGATAAACCAGAACTTGTCTTATAGGAGCAGGAAAATCTTAGTTTATTAAATTGATCTCAAATATATCCTTCTTTCTTACTTAAATTTCATACTTCTTATTAGAAAGCAGCTAAATTCTCAGAAGTCTTTTCATGTAGTTTACATGTTGTAAAGTGATTTTCCCCACTTGTCAAATACGCAGAGTGATTACTAAACAATGCAAATCGGAGGAGCAATTTGGTGTGTAGCCTCTGTAATTTAAAATTCTAAAAACATTTGGAGAGCCATACTGGGAATTATTCTACACTGTCAGTAACCTGGCTATGAAAATATTATTAGAAAAAAGAATCCTAGAATATAGCTTCAGTATGTCTTTATGTGAGCAGCTTCAAAATTACATCGTAACACGATGTTTTATTATCAGTAGTGGAAAGATTTGGTTCAGTTACAGCAAAAAGTGACAAAATGAAAAACAATTAAATAACCTGGGGGATGGGCTGTCTGGGAACATCTTGTTTAAATTGTGCAATAAACATGTGGTTTCTAATTCTCTTGGCTACTGTGTTTCCTCTAAAAGGATGAGAAGCCCTCTTTCCCCAGTTCCCTGGCCCTGTACACGATTTTTGTTCCACTTCTGGAGTCAGCTGAAGCCTGGATTATTTTACAGAAAGAAGAAAATAAAAACAAAGAAATATCAAATTATTTGGATTTGGTTTGCTTTTGCTTTTTAAATTTTGATGCAGAAAAGTACACACAAAGGAAAATAAACTATCTGATAATTTGATGTCTGAGCTCTGGGACCAAGAGTTTTAAATTGGGTAAGCCTGCCTGAAAGTACACAGGCTAATGAAAGGTGGCCAGTCCCAGAAAAAGCCAGACCAGAAGTTGAGCCCTGGGGAGTAATTAAACGAGGAAAAGACCAAAAATACTTCTTCTAGAAAGAAATGGAAACACAAAAGTATAATCTCTCTCCAAACAGACTGATCAACTATCTCGAATAGTGAATTCCCTGTATGATAATTCAGCTTCCCAATCTTTACACTTTTCCTCAGTTCGTTTTAAAGGAAAAGTTCAAAGTCTACATTCTGTTGCTGTCAGACATACTTTTCACACCTTAAAGGAAGGGAATTCAAAATTGGTTTTGAAGTGTCTTGCAGACTGAGACCTTTTTTTTTTTTTTTAACCATTTTAGTCTGTTCCTTTTAACAATTAGCTACTTACTTAGGAGTGTGTGGGGAAAGGAGAACAGTACCCCTCACAGAAAATAAAATTGTGCTTCCACTTTTGAGACTTTTAAGCTACACTGGACTCTACTTCAATAAGCATGTCAAGAGACCTATTTGAAAGAATAGATTTTCTGTGCCCCAGGCCAAATCCATTAAAAGAAATACAATTGACCCATCTTCAGGAACTGTTCTAAACCTACTGAAAGAAAAGACTACAGCTACTTTAGCAAATAAACTCTGGATTGGAAATATATAATTACAAATATATGTAAGGTTATCAGAGTATATAGTTCTTAACCAATTCCTAATCAACTTATGGCTTTTCTATTTACAAAACGTCTTAATGATTTCGTACAAAGAATCAATTTCATCAAAATGTGTTTGCAGCTAATGAAATAAACGGAACAAGGCAGAATAGCTTCATATTTACAAGACATTAGCCTCAGAAGTTCAGTAGACTGTGGCCAGGTATAGAACCCTGGAAGCCGTCAAGGAAACAGAATGGTTCTGTGTGTCTGGTAGGCTTCTCTTCTGCCTCCTGACTTCACACTTCTCCATTTACACTAACTGGAGCAATGATGTCTCTACCTTATGAATGTTCCAAATCACGTGACACACTTGTTCAGAAATATACTAAAGGAAGAATGGCTTCTTAAATACCAAGACATACCTAGGGAAAGCCTAATTGTAAATACACACTTCATTCTGAAACGTTTTTCAAAAATTCCATTTTCCCTAACCAAGTCTCTTGAATTTAACCCTTGGAAGAGAGACTATCAAGTTAATCACTGTAAACGTTTCAAACATTAGCCTTTAATTCCTTCAACACGTGCTCTTAGAGAAAAGATCAAATGTCATAATTCTTCTCTTTAGTCATCACAAAGTTACTTATTTAATTAAAAACCTACTGATGGTTCTTCAACTCATGAATGGATAAACAGTGGTATAGCCATAAAAGGGAATACTACTCAGCAATAAAAAGGAAAGCAATATAGATGAATCTCACTTGAAGCATTATGCTAAGTGAAAGAAGCTAGACTCAAATGGCTACTATCTTAAGATTACATTTATATGTCATTTTAGAAAAGGCAAAACTGTAGGGTAAAAAACTGATCGGTAGTTGCCAGAAGTTGGTGAAGAGGGAGTGCTTGACTACATAGGGACATGGGAGAGTTCTGGGGGGTGATGGAAAATCTTTGTATGTTGATTTGGATGGTAGTTAGGCATTTATCAAAACTCATGGAACTATGCACTAAATAGGGTGAACTTTACAGTATACAAATTATATGTCAGCAAACCTGACCTTAAAAAAAAAAACTTACTTTTTGCTCCCTTCCTCTAGGAAAACCCACACTGTTGGTAACTTTAAGTTTAGTGTATAAGTTCTCAGTACAGCCATACAACAAATCACACATAATATCATTATATGAAACAAACCCACAGATTGGAAGTATTCCAATACAAGGGGCTCTGAAGCAAAATTGCATTACAATAATCTTTATAATACTGTTTTTCACCAAGAAATGTTTTAAAGTCCCCAGTGTAAATATTGTAATACTAAAAGTTCCACTTATACATTCCAAGTAAAAATGACCCAAGTTTATCTATCTCCAAATGAACCATAAAGAGGTAGGTCTTTCATGATATGGTATTTAAATATATCTCCAAATCTAGGTTAAGTTTTCCTATTTACGGTATACTGAGCCATGAATAAGAAGACATTTAGAAACTTTTTACCATTTGATCATGTTATACTTCTGGTAAACCAATATTTTCTTCTACTTATTATTAGTATTCTTCTTATTAAATTGAGAACTTTAAAGAATTTACACTAATCCAGAGAGTTAATATAAAGGGGACAAACACAGTACACCTACTATATTTCAGGCACTGTACTAGCTCTTCGTTATCACCTTTAATTTAAAAAAACAATTTTGGGAAGTACATGTGACTATCTTTGTTTTATAGATAAGGAAAAAAAGGCTGAGGGAGATTAAGTGACTTGTCACAAATCACCCAGCCAGTTTTTTGTGCAATGTGGGTTCCAACCCAAGACTGGTGGCTCAAAAACTAGGCCTGTCCCTTTAAGGTGATTGAGCAATGATCAGGCTTTTGGAGGGTCCCCTGGGTGATGAAATAGGCCTGAGACTATTAAAGGTTTACACTATAAAGTTGA
The DNA here is from genome assembly GCF_964270905.1 of Leucopleurus acutus. Lineage (NCBI taxonomy): Eukaryota > Metazoa > Chordata > Mammalia > Artiodactyla > Delphinidae > Leucopleurus > Leucopleurus acutus. Next base: position 118,042,990 of record NC_139148.1, on the reverse strand, counting down.
AACACCAGTATTTGTTTCAAAATATTGCCAAAGCACTTTTTCATTAGCTCAGGACATCGTATTTAAGGATTTTGCTTGGGTTTGACTATCCTCACTTCATCCATTTTTTTCCTCCACCTCAAATTGATTTCCTACTTTTCACAGGGTCTTAGAAAAGATCTTTAATCTTCCAAGCCTGCAGACACAGTCAGGCATTTGAATGTTATTTAACGATGTGTTTGTAAAGGAGAAAGCCAGGACGCTGATTTAAAGACACCCTTCTAGTGCTCAGTGTTATACCTAGTGCCACACTTCAAGCAGAGAAGTAACAAAGATAGTGAGGAGAAGACAGCATTGGCACAAAGTCCCAAGCATGCATGTTCTTACGCAAAGTGGCCACATAGAAAACACATTACAGTATGAAAAAGAGCACACTCTCTCAAATTGTTTCCCTTCTTTTCCTCAGATGATTAAAGGATTAAAGAGAACAGGACTGCCTTTTTCCTGTGCTAAGAACTCTACTTGTGCAGAGAAGCATGGCTCAGCTATCTTTTAAAATTATTTAGTAGTCTTAAATGATAAAATCCTTTCATGGTGAAGGATTTTTATCTCGTCTGTGTATTTCTAGAATCTTAAGGTCTTTTATTTCAGGGTATTAACTAAAATCCCTAGCATTTAAAAATCATGTCAAATTCCCAAACTTTGTGATTAAAGGAGCGACTACCTTTCCAAACAAAATTATGTATTTTATATGACAAATGCCTGCTTGAAATATGCCAGAAGGACATAGCACAAGAGCCTATTTACGCAAAGCCTAGCACACGCTGTCTCTTAATATTCTTCTTTTAGAATATGAAACCCAAAGTTGCTAAACGAAATGTTTATGTAAGACCGATCAGAACTAATTACTCTTCTCTAAAAGAGACGCTGAGGAAAAAGTCAATGAAAAATCCAGAATGAATTTCTTGGAAATAAAACAAAAACATCATGTGTGGTTATATACACTCTTTGATTTTTTCACACATGGACCTGTAGGAACAGCATTTCAGCTTCATAATTATGTTCAGCATGTAGGCCTATTTCAAAGCAACTTAATTTTCAGCTACACACCCCCTTTGGCCTACCCAGTCTACGTGGCAGTTTGCAAATGATTTTTTTAACAGCTAAAACACTGAGATAAGAAAACAGCCAAGTTCACACTATGTTTTGAAACTTCCTGACTTTTAAGTGTTTTGAATGCTCATTTAACACTGTTTTGAACCCATTTTTATTTAGTTTGCCGTCACAGGTGTTTTGTTTTTTTCAATTTGAAAAGAAAAATTTTAAAGCCAGTTAGCTGTGAAGTCCCTCCCACAGGCAGCTTTAATTACCTGACAAATGTTTCCCATACTTATCATACCCTTCTACTGCTTAGAGAACAAGGTCCCTTTGAGAGCGGGAAGTACACTTCTGTGAGTGTGTGTGTTTGTGTGTGTGTTTAAGTCAAGAGAAAACCACTTCCGTGCTGTAGACAACCAACCTAACGTACACAACAAGAAATCTGTTTAGTTTGGTTAGATACTAAATAATTACTATTATTGGTGTTTTCAGCACTTCATATTTTAAAGAACCTAATTCAAGTGTTCATTTTTTTCAGGATATTTTCGTATGCTAAAACTCTCTGATATAACCAGATGTCATATTCCATTCTTTTAAAAATCTCATTAGGGGGCCTTGTTCTCATCTCCACTGCACTGTCTTCCTTGGATATTTAGGAGAGGGCCAGGTGATCAGAGAAGATCCAAAGGATGAGGTAATGAGGCTTGTTCCTTACAAAACAGTACTGGACAGTTAGCTTACTAAAAACGTGGTTTAAAAAATTATACAGTGATCACACAAAGCACATTCAGAAGAAAAATAAAGAAATACACACACACACTAAGCTAGAATAGATATCAAAATGCTAAGATTGGGAATATGAAAGATGACTTTTTTTCTATCTTTCATCTTTCCTTTTATTTTCTTTAATGAATATGCATTTTCTTTAAATGGAAAGTGAAATTCTGAAAAGATTGTTTCTTTCCATCATAAAGAAAACTGCTGTGTATTTATGGCCAGGTCACCTTTTTGGCAATTGCTACAGGTGTCTCCAGGGATACCTTTGCTTTTGCTGACAGGTAGTAGTGATGTTTAGTTTCAAGTCTCTTCAAAGATTCAGAGCTTATTTATTCCAAGACTATAATTCCTTGCTCACAGCAACTTGGAGCCTATAAATTCATTCTATCAATAGAGATATAATTAAATAAAATTAATCATTTCCGTCATCAACAACACATTTTCATAGGGAGCCTCCAAGGTAGAGATTAGTAGTCTGCCCCTCCTTTGCATTTCTATGGAACTTATTGTCTGTAAAGGTTATTTGGCATTTAGCATTATTACTGACATATTTTATTATTTTTTCATGTACACATTTAATCTACCAATTAAGTAATACACTCCTTGAGAGAGCAGTGATTTTTCTTGCCCAAAGCTTCACGACATGGTGCCTTTGAAATGAGATTCACTCAGTGTTGGAGATGATGTATCAGCCTTATGCACATACCTAGACCAATCGATGGAGTAGGGGACGGAATGAGCATGATAGATTAGAAGCGCTCGTGAGTCACCCCCTTGTAGCTGAGGAAGGGGTCGCTTTTCCTGAGCATATGGGAAAGGGAACACCAAAACAAAACGGGATTCACCAGCAAGGAGAAAGGGGCTGAGCCTGTCAGGGATAGCTGTACCTGCAGCAGCAGCTGATGATGACGACAGAATAATGGTGTTGAAGACTTCAACAGTGATAGGATTAACTGATCAAACACTGGGATCTAAAACATGGAGAGAAAATGGGTAACTATGACTGGGAAGATAGTCAGTATAATTTCTAGTGCTCTATGTAGATAACACAGTGTATATAAACACATACTGGTATCTACAATAAACAGCCACAATATAGGAAATATAGAAAGTCAATTATGTGCCCTGAATGGTTTAACAATGCTGTGCTATTAAAAAATCCCTATGCCAGAAACTTATTTGTTTTGGACAATTCTTTTATTTTTCATGTGTGGAAGACCTAAGCAACAGAATAAGGAAGACTCCTGCTGTAAGTTTGACAATTATGATTTGATAAGCCCAAGAATATAAACTGATTCATAATAGATTGCATTGATGTGTTTTGGTACATTCTAGTCCATTAAAAAATTTGGATTGTTTGGTTTTGGTCTTGTGTAGTTTTGCATCTTCCTTGGGGCCTTGACAGGCCCTTGCACATGATAAATACTAAATAAATATCTGATGAATGAATGAGTGAATAAATTAGCAATTTGTAGAAAGCACAGAACATAATTCTCCTGCTATCGTAGCATTAGCATTATGCTCCTGATGACACGATACTATTTTGCCATCGTTTCAACCTGTGAAAAATACACCAAGATTCAGAGAAGATGTGAGTGAGACTGCACAATCTAAAGTCAAGTCAGAGTATTTCCTTCCTTTTCCAAAAAAAGACAAAGAAATTGAAAAGCATGTACTTCAGAAAACTATTTTTGAATGTAGAAAACTTTTTCTAACTGGCTTTAAGTAATCTAAAAAGAGATCATTTTCACTTATTGTGTTGGATAAACAAAACAGCGGCATAATAACGACATCCAGGTTGACTAACTAATCAGTGAACAGTTCATTCACAGAAAACACACACACACACACACACACCAAGTAAATATATTTCAGATAAACACTTATGTTATGCTTCTGTACATTGCCAGGACAAGGGAGTGGACAGGAAAAGGGATTAGGGAAATTTCAGCACAGCAGGTGCACACAAAAATAATACTCTCAAGTAATTTTACTGAAAAATATAGTCACTCAGGAGAGAAAGACCTGGCACCTCCAGAACTCTACAGGACCATTCTATAAGAAAGAGAAAAGTAATTGAAAATGTACATGCAGCTATGTGAACTCTCAAAAGAATAAGTGATGAAACGCTTTTCTCTGGGGACAACTAGGGAATAGCATGTTTCCCTGAAATTGATACTAAAGGGAAACAAGATTTCTGATAACAATGTACAGATGAGAATGCTTTCATTCAGGAAATGAAATGTATTGTGGTGTTCTGTGCAATATGGACAATGACAACAGAAACGACATGACCAGGAGGTAACAAGACTACCTCCCTTAAGCCACGTTTATAGATGCATCTTGAGACTTTATGGTCATAGCCCATCTAGTCAATTCTTAAGAAAATTCAAAATTGGGCTTTTGGACAGCAGCTGCAGAAGGGTGTGTCAGGAATGTTACCAATTAACCATGGAGGCCATTCATTTAACAAACTGTTGGCAAACTTTCTCTAAGCATGAAATGGGAATGAAGAAATGTCTCCAGTGGAAAAGATGGGAATAAATGACATAATATAAATGAAAGGCTTAAGCCTTTAAAAGAAATGAACAGTAGAAACAGGAGGCAGGAGAATGTTGTAATAAAGAAGCAGGATTCCAGAGGCAAATTGCCTGAGTTCAAATCGTATCTCTACCACTTACTACCTGGGCAAGTGCCTTGAACTCTGAGACTCAGTTTATTCGTCTCTAAAATGAGAGATCAAGTAAACACTTACTTCATGGAGTTGTGAGAATTAAATGAAAACACCGAACCCAGTGCGTGCACATAGTAGTACTCAATAAATGTTAGGTTCTTCTTTCTACTACTACATTCATGAATATAAAAATATTGTGCAGGGACTGCTCTATTATATGGATTATAAGTATATAGCACTTCTTCCCACATATTAAAATCAACCTCTTTCAGATGTGAATAAACTGATCCAAATTATTCCATATGTTTCAGCAGAATAAAGGAGATGGCTTTTTGTAATTGCTCTACAACAAATTAATCTTTATGGCTTAGTGAGTTGTTTCATATGGAATTCCCTTTGAATCAGTGACAAAATATCAATATTCCCATTTAAAAATATTTTATTGGCCCATGTTCTTTAATCAAAAATCATAGACTGTGTGCTATAGCAACAGGAGCTGATTCTGACTATGAAGGTGACTAGAATGGAATTCACATAGACAAAGAGAATGGTATGAGCATCAGTAACATTTGTTCAGGTCCTTCATGTGACCCTAACAATAACATTGTTTAAGAGAAGGGACAAAGAAAAACAGGAAAACTAGATGTAAGGATATGAGGAAAAGAAGAAACAAGAAAGAGTAAAAATAAATTACTTGCATGGGAATATTTGTCAAACACTGTTCATCCCCTACCCTGCAACATACATGCACATGCACACACACACGTTTCTGTGTACCACCCATCTCCAAACTTAGATAATAGACAAATCTTTTGTGAGATACAGATACCCCCACCCAATAGCCACTCATTTCATTTATGTCAAATCTGTGCCTGCAAGATAAAAAACAATTAGTTGCTCCTGGAAATGAGAAAGGTTAGTTGGAAAAAATATGCCATCTATTAGTTATCTCATTCCCATTGACATTTAGTGATCTTTTTTGTATATGACTTGAGTCAGAAAATCTTCAATAAGATAAAAATAGAACAAATGAAGAGATAATAAAGCACACTGGTTAATGTGGAGATAATAAAGCATGGTGGTTAAATTAGACAGATACAGCCACTGTTGTGCTGGTGAGTGGGGGGGGCAGGAGCCCTGGTTTATATCATTTGCCAATTTCCATGGTGTAAATACAACTACCAGGCAAATTTCAAATTCCTGAAATATATCAACCATCTCACAAAATTCTTGAAAATTTAACAATTGGCTCTCGCAAGCTAGTACAAACTGGCCCCAGCACACCACTGATTGTACTTATATGACTATATGGCAAGTCACTTAATCTCCCCAGCTTCACTTTTCTGTAAGTCCAAATCACCATAATTATTAGTATAGTATATTTATCATGATCATCATCACCATCATCATTATTATTTCTATTATTTCAATCCCACTTACAGCCATAGCTTCTAATTCTCATGCCAACAGCATCCTAAATCACATACCAAAGTCTCTAAGAAATGTTATGGCTTTCCACCACATGATTAGCAAAGTTAGCATGGTCCAATGTCAAAATCCAATCCACTATAAGTGCCTATTGCAGAGCATCTCCCGAAATGCCCCTCATTAATATAGTTTATCACTAACTAGAGAGAAGGGAGGAATATGGAAGAAAGAAGGAAAATGGACACATAGATCAATGGAACAGAATAGAGAGCCCAGAAATGAACCCACACTTATATGGGCAATTAATCTACGACAAAGGAGGCAAGAACATACGATGGGGGAAAAGATAGCCTCTTCAATAAATGGTGTTGGAAAAACTGTACAGTTACATGCAAATGAGTCAGACTGGACTAATTCCTCACACCATATACAAAAATAAACTCAAAATGGACTTAAATGTAAGACTTGAAACCATAAAACTTTTAGAAGGAAACATGGGCGTATGCTTTTTTTTTTTTTTTTTTTTTTTTGCGGTATGCGCGCCTCTCACTGTTGTGGCCTCTCCCGTTGCGGAGCACAGGCTCCGGACGCGCAGGCTCAGCGACCATGGCTCACGGGCCCACCCGCTCCGCGGCATGTGGGATCTTCCCGGACCGGGGCACGAACCCGTGTCCCCTGCATCGGCAGGCGGACTCTCAACCACTGCGCCACCAGGGAAGCCCGGCGTACGCTTTTTGACATCAGTCTTAGCAATATTTTTTTGGATCTGTCTCCTCAGGCAAGGGAAACAAAAGCAAAAATAAAAAAAAATGGGTCTACATCAAACTAAATAACTTAGTGAAAGAAGCCACCAATAAAATGAAAAGCCGACCTACTGAATGGGGTAAGATATTTGTAAACAATATATGTGATAAAGGGTTAATATCCAAAATACACAAAGAACTCAAACAACTCAACATCAAACAAACAACCCAACTGAAAAATGGACAGTGGACCTGAGCAGATATTTCTCCAAAGAAGACATACAGATGGACAACAGGCATACAAAAAGATGCTCAATATTACTAATAATCAGGGAAATGCAAATCAAAACCATCGTCCCACACCTGTTAGAATGGGCATCATCAGAAAAACTACAAATAACAAACGTTGGCAAGTACGTGGAGCAAAGGGAACTCTCGTGCACTGTTGGCAGGATTGTAAATCGGCCCAGCCACTATAGAAAATAATATGGAGGTTCCTCAAGAAATGAAAACTAGAACTGCCATATGATCCAGCAATATCACTTCTGAGTATTTACCAGAAGAAAACAGAAACATTAATTCGAAAAAGTATATAATCCTCGATGTTCATTGTAACATTATTTGCAATAGCCAAGATATGGAAGCAATCTAAGTGTCTATCCACAAAGGAATGCATAAATAAGATGTGGTATATATATACAATGGAATATTACTTGGCCATAAAAAAATAAAATCTTGCCATTTCCAACAACATGGATGAATCTAGAGGGTATCATGTTAAGTGAAATAAGTCAGCCAGAGAAACATAAATACCTCGTGCTCTCACTTATATGTGGAATCTAAAAAACAAAACAAACAAAATGAAAACAGACTCATAGAGAGGGGGTAGGTGGGTGGGTAAAATAGGAGAATTAAGAGGTACAAAACTCCAGTTATAAATTAAATAAGTCATGGGGTTGTAATACACAGCATGAGGAATATGGTCAATAATATTTTATGGGAACAGGTGGTTACTAGACGTGGTGGTCACTTCATAATGTATACAAATGCCATATCACTATGTAGTACACCTGAAACTAACGTAATATAGTATGTCAACTATATTCGAATAAAAACAAAAAACAAGCCAGAAAAAGGAAGGACTTCAGAGTCAAACTGACATGGGCTCAAATCCTAGATTTGCTCTTTTCCAGTTGTGCTGCCTTCGACAAATTATTTTAACTCACTGTGCCTCAATCCTGCTGTCTACAAATGAGATATAGTACCTGTTATACAGTTGCTGTGAAAGTCAAATAAAATAATGCACGTTAAGTACGTAGCACGGTGTCTGGCAAGTAGTAATTGCTCAATAAATGGAAGTTAACGAAAGAAAACTACCACTGCAAGCCCTCTCCTTAACCCCATGCTAGTGAGTGGTCATGAGCCTAACCAAGTTCACCCCATGTCTTGTACTGGCATAACTGAAATCTAGTTGCTCTTTGGATACCATTTATAAGCCTACCCAGCCACAGAGTACACAAGTGCTTGCTGATTAGGAGTATGGAGTAATTTTGTCACCAAAAGTTTGCTTCTCCCATTCTGCCAGCTTGTCAGGGTAGCAGCTCCAGCCATACACTACTCTGGCCATAACAACACTGCCAGACAGTTCAGACCACTCTAGTGCTGGGGGAGAGGTGGGAAAAGAAGTAATTGAAGACATTCCATTCTAGAACTTCTGGAAACAAATCTTTTACACTGTTACATTCACAATGTACACAGTATTTTCAAAAGTACAATAAGAAAATAACCCATTTTCTATATATACATTTAGAGGGGAAAACCTGGAAATACTACACTGCAGGAATAAGTCACATACCAAAATATTCAATCAAATCAATTTATTTTGTGATAGGATTATTCATCCATATTCTGAATTACAGTTAAGTACTTCAAAGGACAGAACTTGTTTGGAAAGTATGCGCATCTTTACAGGATAAAATTAATGGAGCTGGCTTTGACCTACATATGCAGAAATTATAACTGTGCTGATAAAAAGTGCTGTTTTAGCTTCTGACTAAAAATCTAATATACGATTAACGATAGGCTTTTAAATCACTCCGTTAGAAGCATGAAGCTACCCAACAACGATAAACATAAACACAACATTAGGAATGAATTTCTTCTTCAATAGTGGTACCACCATGGTCTCAAATTTAACTCCTTCCCTTCCCCTATATTGTCTAACCTAGGTCCCTTCAAAAATGATTCCTATACAATTCCCTCTCCTTCATTTAATTCTCTCCTCCCTCCCCAGCTTCGTCTATGTCTCTTCACGTCAGCTTGTCTTACTGAAACAGTCTTTTAATAGGTATTTCTTCTTAGCAGCTCTTTCTTCCCATCTATGATGTTTTCCAGGGCCAGGTTAACCTTCCAAAACACTCTGTTCCTGGTGTTACCCTACTTATTGAGCCATACATGCATTCATTCTTATAATCAACATTTATTGAACTCCTACTATACGCAGGTAGTGTGATAAACTCTAGAGACTGAGAGGTGAAAAGGCCAAATCTCCAATTCAACGCATTCACAAGATGGTTGGGGTAAAGACTGGGGCCAGAATCCCAACATCATGATAAAAGTTCTTGGTCCAAAAAAATCAACACGACTGAAGAATCTTCTAACCACCAACCGCTATGTTTCTAAATAAATGAACTATAACTGAACTACAAGGAGTTAAAGAAGAGAAGTTCAGGAAAGATTACAGAGGTAGAGAATTGCCTCTGGTATATATTTAAGAACTATCTATGTCTAGGATCTGGCTTAAGCATAAAAATGTTTTCGATATTTCTCCATGAACGTTTGGGAGTAGAGGATGGGCTATGGGAACATTAAGCAGTCCCTTCCAGAATTTTATGATTCTGAAACTCCTTAAGCAAAGCAAAGACAAATCAAAGGCTGATTTGGAGAGCTATTCGTGATTCATTAAATAACCTTGGGGCTTTCTAGATTGCAGAATGGCGGACCAGGTTATATTTTTGAACCAACTATGAAAATATAAAAATATAAATATAAACCAACTATAAAAAATAAACTATTCCCGAGCATAGTCACAAGGCATTAAGTAGTGCTACTCTTGGGCTTCCCTGGTGGCGCAGTGCTTGAGGGTCCGCCTGCGGATGCAGGGGACACGGGTTCGTGCCCCGGTCCGGGAAGATCCCACATGCCGTGGAGCGGCTGGGCCCGTGAGCCATGGCCGCTGGGCCTGAGCGTCCGGAGCCTGTGGTCCGCAACGGGAGAGGCCACAACAGTGAGAGGCCCGCATACTGCAAAAAAAAAAAAAAAAAAAAAAAAAGTAGTGCTACTCTTAAAGAAGCCAATATGGAAAAAAGTAATAAAACTAAATGACAAATATCCAAAGAATTACAGTGGTCATCTAGGTTCTTCAAGGTCAACATTTCCTTCCAAGGAAGTAATGGCCTGACCTGCTTTGTGTCGTAAGTATTTAATTTCACATTTATTTTATGGTTGTCTGCGTATGTGTTCTAAAAGACACATGATCAAATTCAAATCCTAATAGAAGCAGAGCTGATATCTTCCTGACACATCTCCAGAAAATCATTATATGGCTAGCTCAATTGGATATTCAAGCACTGCATAATTTGGATGGATGAAGGAAATGGGAATGGTTGATCTCTTGCAATGAAACTAGAATTTTGAGAGTGGGATGTGAAAACCCTTCAACACAAAAGAACAGGCCAAGTGTGTGAGCTAGACCAGAATTTTCTTGCATCAAATATTTCTGGAAATAAATGGATTCATCACTGACTGGGACTTAGATATTTTTTACAGTATTATTATATAAAGAATTTTGTTGGAAAAACATTTTTTGTAATGGGATTTAATGCCAAGACTAAAATTGATACATGCTTAATCAAATACTTAAAGCTGACATATTTCTCACTATATTTGTTACCTGAGTCTTTCAATAAGATAAGAACATCCTTGGTTCCATATGCCTGAGCTATGTTAGAATTTTGCAGCTTTAAGAACACCACAAATATATAGAAGCTGCCCAAACTTAATTATTGTGGTGTTTCTCAAACCCAGTGAGGAATTCTATACAGCCTGTTTTCCACGGTTAAAATTTAGATATATATTCTGAAATTTTCATGTAAAATCTAAGCTTGGAGAGATTTTTGCATATATATGAGTATTAAATTTCTTTAAAATTACTACCTACAATTTTAAGACTACAGAGCCCTAAAAGTTAAAATTCTTTTTTTTTTTTTTTTTGCGGTATGCGGGCCTCTCACTGTTGTGGCCTCTCCCGCTGCGGAGCACAGGCTCCGGAGGCACAGGCTCAGCGGCTATGGCTCACGGGCCCAGCCGCTCCGCGGCATGTGGGATCCTCCTGGACCAGGGCACGAACCCGTGTCCCCTGCATCGGCAGGCGGACTCTCAACCACTGCGCCACCAGGGAAGCCCTAAAATTCTTTTTTTAACTACTCCAATTTATGGCAGGATGGGGAGAGGGAGAATTTATGTTGATATGAAATAGTGCGACATATTGATAGTCTTGCATTTAGTAAATTTTTCATCAATATTTGTTGATTTGATTTTTACTCCTTATTACAATATAATATAAACTTAGAAAACTTTGCCAAGCAGCAATTTTAATCATTAGAAAAACTTGAAACATGAAATTGGATTTTAAAAACTTATGTCTTAAAATTACAGATTCGGGGCTTCCCTGGTGGCGCAGTGGTTGAGAGTCCGCCTGCCGATGCAGGGGATACGGGTTCGTGCCCCGGTCCAGGAAGATCCCACATGCCGCGGAGCGGCTGGGCCCGTGAGCCGTGGCCACTGAGCCAGCGCATCCGGAGCCTGTGCTCTGCAACGGGAGAGACCCCAACAGTGAGAGGCCCGCGTACAGCAAAAAAAAAAAAAAAAAAAAAAAAAAAATTACAGATTCGTATATACAATTTTTTTAGGGAAGGTAAAGAACAACGTGTTGTTATCAGAGCATGCCTCCTGGCGTAAGCATCAGTCATCCAGAGCACAACACAAAGTGTTTCCCAAAGAAACACGATAAACAAGTAGGTCACTGGTTCTGACTTTGTAACTTAGGATTTTCTCATAAGTCAATTCTGAGGTTTCTTTTTCTTTTTTAATAACCACTTATAACAATGATATTAAAGTTGGCCGCCTAGTTCCAGACATGAGAACTTGCACAGGTTGATGGCTTCTTCTCCTGAGCCCAACCCTGGAAATGATCCAGAAGGGTGTCTGTGTTGAGGGGAAGGAGGTTGTAGATCCCAGAATCCAAAGTGAAAATTGTGACGAATTCCTAAGGACAGAGAAAGTGGTTGGATCCCACTGTCAAGGGTGGAGGGGATGGGGGTTCAGTCTAGAGCCACCTGTCACAGAGAGCTGAACGTAGCTTTCCAAAATGTTGGTAGGCTTTTCAGTCTCACCAACATTTTGCTGGGAAGATCTTTTTTGATCACTGCAGAATAGGAAACAATAAGAACAGCACCAGTCAGAGGATGCAGGGTGACATCTGGGTAGCGCTCAAGTATAACTGTCATCATGAGCAGATAACCATAGCCTTAGGGAGAGGCATTCCATTCCACTTCAGCCTCCTGGGCTAATTATTCAAAACCCAGGGGAGAGGACACGGGGAGGGGGAATGTTAAGCTGGGACGAAGTGAGAGAGTGGCATGGACATATCTACACTACCAAATGTAAAATAGATAGCTAGTGGGAAGCAGCCGCATAGCACAGGGAGATCAGCTCCGTGCTTTATGACCACTTAGAGGGGTGGGATAGGGAGGGTGGGAGGGAGACGCAAGACGGAGGGGATATGGGGATATATGTATATGTATAGCTGATTCACTTTGTTATAAAGCAGAAACTAACTCACCATTGTAAAGCAATTATACTCTAATAAAGATGTTTAAAAAAAAAAAGAACAGGGGAAAGAGCAATTCCCAGGATAGAGATATAGAGAGGTTTCTTAAGGGTCAGGGTCACTTGAGTGGGGGAGGCACAGGAAACAGAGAGAAAGTTCAGATTTTAACCCAGAGGTTATTATTTATAATAATATATATAGGTCTCCCCCGCCCCACCACCACCAAGCACACGTGAGCACACACACACACACACACACACTCACACATACACACACACATTAATGGATAGTGGATGGTAGGAGTCAGGTGGTGAGGAAAGTTACAGATAAGCAAGAAAGAGTGGCTAAAATGACCCATGTAGTAATGGATTAGAGTTGGAGACGTAAGTGTAAACTCATGTTTACCTTAATAGAGATATTTATAGATATGTGAGTTAGTATACACAGATATATTTCCTGGTTCTATCAGCTGAGAGGGTCTAGAAGCAATGGCACTCCAACAGCAACGAGTATACCTAGACTCCAGATCTTGGTTTCTAGTATCATTCTCCAATAAAAGTAACCAGGACTCCTTGGAAAGTTGGTTCATTCTAGGGTTGGGGCAGGGAATATGCAAGATAAGCCTAGAGCATCTTGTAGTAACAAAAAGTAAGGAAGTGGTTTAAAAAAAAAAAAAAACGCACAATCATTATGTCAAAGGGACAAAGGAGCCAGTTGAAAGAGCTCCAAAAGGCCAAAGCTGGAACAATTTGAACAACAAAGTCATGCACGAGTAAAAAATTTATTTAAAATGGTGAGTATTCCAATGGGTTTTAATGTAACAGAGTACATAAATTTCATTAATATAATTTCAGACTCCACGAGGCAACTTACCTTTAAGAAACTAACCCTTGTCAAGTTTTGGTATATTATCAAAGAAAAATATTCATCACTACCTGAAAAGGCTAAATAACCCTCCCTTTTCTACATCATTTCTGTGTGAGGCTGAATTATCTTCATATACTTCAACCAAACCATTTATTGCAACGGATTGAATGTAGAGGCAGTTATGAGAATACAACTACTTTGTATTAAGCCAAACGTTAAAGAAATTTGCAAAAATATAAAACAATGCCACTTGTAGCACTAAATTATTTGCTTTGAGAAATGTGGTTATTTTTAATTTAAAAATGTTATTTTGTTGACATGTAATGGGCTTATAATTATTATATTTATCATGTATATTATAATTAATCAATACTTTAGAATTTTCTGTTCTAATTTCTAATACAATAAATATCAATTGATATAACCCACATGAACCAAAGCTCTCTTTTTCTTTTTCTTTTCTTTTTATAAATTTGTTTATTTATTTTTGGCGTTGGGTCTTCATTGCTGCACGCGGGCTTTCTCTAGTTGCGGTGAGCAGGCCTACTCTTCGTTGTGGTGCACGGGCTTCTCATTGCGGTGGCTTCTCTTGTTGCAGAGCACGGGCTTCAGTAGTTGTGGCATGCGGGCTCAGTAGTTGTGGCACACGGGCTTAGTTGCTCCACGGGCATGTGGGATCTTCCCAGACCAGAGCTCGAACCCGTGTCCCCTGAATTGGCAGGCGGATTCTTTTTTTTTTTTTTTTTTTTTTGCGGTACGCGTGCCTCTCACTGTTGTGGCCTCTCCCGTTGCGGAGCACAGGCTCCGGATGCACAGGCTCAGCGGCCATGGCTCACGGGCCTAGCCGCTCCGCGGCATGTGGGATCTTCCCGGACTGGGACACGAACCCGTGTTCCCTGCATTGGCAGGTGGACTCTCAACCGCTGTGCCACCAGGGAAGCCCGGCAGGCGGATTCTTAACCACTGCGCCACCAGGGAAACCCCAAAGCTCTCTTGAGTGTTTGATAATTTTTAAGAGGAGTGTGAAGTAGTACTACGACCAAAAAAGTTTGAGAATTGTTGCATTGCACCAAGCTGCTTCCCATAATGAATGATGGATATTTAAAATAAGAAGAGGTTGGCTTAACCGTACTACTGCCACAGTTTCAAAGAAAAAAATTATATACACCGTGCAGTTGGTGCAAGTCGAACTTATGGACAGAGGCACACCTGTGCTCTTGAGAGCCTACCTTACTCTCCCCAGTCCTTTCCTTCCTATGTATGATTCCCCTCTGCCATTAAGTAAGAAAGATTTACCGTTCTCAGCATTTTTACTTTACATCACCCCCCTTTCTCTCTCCGAAATTTAAGTAGCTCTGCCTGATAGTTCTATTTCTTTTATACTCTCCCAGCCTGCCCAGATTCTAGCTTCCAGCCCCAACATTATATGGAAGCTGCTCTTTCAAAGATTCAGTATCACTTTTTTACTGCCAAATCTTTAATCTTTCATCTGTTCTACTTTCTATTGACCTCACCGCAGTGCTAGATTTGCTACTGGTGGCACTGGGGGACCACCTTATCCTTCTTGAAAGTCCTGTACCATATTATTCCAGATGATGCCTATCTCTAAATGACCCTCTTCTGCTTCACTCACTGTCTTCCTCCTCGCTCTTGCTGAATCCTTAGCTATCAGCTCTTCTCTCTGTATGCTTATGTCCTAAGACAGATTGCTACTCCCCATCTTCATCTATATTTTAGCACCTTTTTAATAACTTAGGCACTCTTATCTCAAAGGTCCCACCTTGTATCAGATCAGATATATTAAAATACACCTACCTTCTATATTACATACCATGTATGTATTATATGAGTTGAGTAATGCTCATTTTGTCAAATGCTTTCTCTGTATCAATTGATATGATCATATGTGTTAGTCTATTAATATGGTGGAGGGCTTCCCTGGTGGCGCAGTGGTTGAGAGTCCGCCTGCCGATGCAGGGGACACGGGTTCGTGCCCCGGTCCGGGAAGACTCCACATGCCGCAGAGCGCCTGGGCCCGTGAGTCATGGCCACTGAGCCTGCGTGTCCGGAGCCTGTGCTCCGCAACGGGAGAGGCCACGACAGTGAGAGACCCACGTACCGGAAAAAAAAAATATGGTGGAATACATAGATGATTTTCAAATACTGAACCAGCCTTGCATTCCCAAAATAGACTCTACTTGGTTGTGTTATTTTTATCATACATTGCAGTATTCTATCTGATAATATTTTGTTGAGTATTTTGCCCCTATATTTATGAGAGATATTGGTCTATAGTTTTTTTGCTTGTACTGTCTTTTTCTGGATTTGGCTACAGAGGAATCCTGGCCTCATAAAATGAGTTTGGAAAGGTTTCCTCCTTGAGCCTACTACTAGGTCCATCAGTACCATTTTTCTAGATTCCATATATATGCGTCAGCATACAGTATTTGTTTTTCTCTTTCTGACTTACTTCATTCACTCTGTATGACAGTCTCTAGAGTGAAGTAAGTCGGAAAGAGAAAAACAAATATCGTATGCTGACGCATATATATGGAATCCAGAAAAATGGTACTGATGGACATAGTGGCAGGACAGGAATAAAGACGCAGATGTAGAGAATGGACTTGAGGACACGGGGAGGGGGAAGGGTAAGCTGGGACGAAGTGAGAGAGTGGCATGGACATATATACACTACCAAACGTAAAATGGATGGCTAGTGGGAAGCAGCCGCATAGTACAGGGAGATCAGCTCCGTGCCTTGTGACCACCTAGAGGGGTGGGAGGGAGGCTATTCGGGGTCTTCTGTGTTTCCATACACATTTTATTTAATAATACGATTATCAAGTTATCTATTTCTTCCTGAGTAAGTTTTGATATTTTAAAGAATCATTCCATTACATCTAAGTAATCAAATTATGTGCATAGTCATTTGTAGTATTCCCTTATTATCCATTTAACGTTGGTGATGTCTGTAGTGACATTTCCTCTTTTATTCATAATATTTGTGCCTCCTCATTCTTTTTCTTTGCCAATGTTATTCATCTTTTCATGAAAAAAATAGCTTTTGATTTTACTGTGTTTATTGCTTTTCTGTCTTCAATTTCAGTGATTTATGCTATTATTCCCTTCCTTCTACTTTGAGTTTCTTTTTCTCTTCCTGCCTTTTCTAGTTTCATACACTAAAAGTTTAGATTATTGATTTGAGAATTTTTTTCTTTTCCAACATAATCATTTAAAGCAAGAATTTCTCCTCTAACCATTGTTTTAGGAACACAGCACAAATTTTGATATGTTGTATTTTTATTTTCATTTAATTCAAATTATTTTCTCATTTCCCCTGACTTCCTCTTTATCACATGGATTATTAAGAAGCATATGACTTAGTTTCTAATCAATTGGTGATTTTCCAGTTATCTTTATGTTATTGATTTCTTGTTTAATTCCATTAAGGTCAGTCAACATGCTTTTTATTATTTTAATTATTTTAAACCTGTTACAATTTGTTTTATGACCCAGGATTTGGTCTATTTTAGTAAATGTTGCATTTGCAGCAGAAAAGAATGTGTATTCTGCTGTCATTGGGTAGACTGTTCTATAAATGCCAGTTAGATACTGTTGTCTGATGGTGTTTTTCAGTTCTATAGCCTTGTTGATAACATGTGTACTTATTCTATCAATTACTGAGAAAGGAATGTTTAAGTCTGTAACTATAATTGGGGATTCACCCAATTCTCCCAGTTCTATCATTTTTTGCTTCACGTATTTTCAAGTTTTGTTTTAGTTGCATACACATTTAGGATTTTATGTCTTCTTGGTGATTTGATTCTTTTATCATTGTGTAATGTTGTTCTTTATCCTTGGTAATTTTCCTTGCTCTGACGTCCATTTTGTCTGATCTTAATATAGTCGGTCCAGTTTATTTTGATTAGTGACTGCATGATATACATCTTTTCCCATTCTTTCCTTTTACCTAGCCTATTTCATTACATAAAAAAGGTTTTCCTGTAGAAAGCATACCACTGAATCGTTTTTAAAAAAAATCTATGCTGATAATCTGTGTCTTTTAATTAATGTGATTAGATCATTTACATATATTTATCAACATGTTTGGATTTAAGTCTACTATTTTATTACTTGTTTTCTCTTCTGTTTGTCTTTCCTCTGTTACTCTTTCTTACCTTCTTTTAGATTTATTAATCCAAATATATTTCTTATATTATAAATTAATTATATTAACTATAATAATATTATTTAGTATTCCATTTTAATTTATCCATTGAGTTTTTTAGTAAATCTCTTTGCATGTCTGCTTAGGTGGTTACTCTAGGGATTACCATATACATACTTAACTTAGCACTGTCTACTCAGAATCAATATTTTACTACTTCAAGTGAAATGTAGAAACTTTACCACTATATGAGTTCCTTCAACCTCCTCACTTTATGTTGTACTTGTCTTACATATTTTATTTACATACATTGAAAATCGCATTAGGGACTTTCCTGGTGGTCAAGTGGCTAAGACGCCGCACTCCCAATGCAGGGGGCCCAGGTTCGATCCCTGGTCAGGGAAATACATCCCACATGCCGCAACTAAGAGTTCACATGCCACAACTAAAAATCCCGCATTCTGCAACTAAGACCTGGTGCAGCCAAATAAATAAATAAATATTTTTTAAAAATCGCATTAGTCAACGTTATAATTTTTACTTTCCACCTTCATAATATTTTAAAGAACATAAATGAGAAGAATCATTTATTATATTTACCCATACAATTACCATTTCTGTTGTTCTTCCTCCATTCCTGATATTCCAGGTTTTCCTCTGGTATCCTTTTCCTTCCATCTGAAGAATTTCCTTTAGCATTTCTTTTGGAGCAGGTATTCTGGTGATAAATTCTTTCAGTTTTCCTTCATCTGAGAATATCTTTATATTACCCTCATTCCAGAAGAATATTTTCATTGGATACAAAATTATGCATTAACAATTCATCTTTAGAGTCATTTTTTAAATGTTTTTCTTGCCTCCATAGTTTATGATGAGAAATCCACTATCATTGTATCACTATATGTAATGTGGTGTTTTCTGGTTGCTTTCGATATTTTTCTTCATATTTAGTTTTATGTAGTGTGATTATGATGTGTCTACGTGTGAATTTCCTTGAGTTTATCCTGGGTAGTGTTCCCTGAGCTTCTTGAACATGCAAATTCATGTCCTTTGCTAAATTTGGAAATTTCTCATCAGTTATTTCTTCAAGTATTCTTTCCGTGCCACACTCTTTTTCTCTCTTCTGGGACTCTGATGAAACAAATATTTAATTTATATGTTTGTGTTTATATTGTTTTACAGATCCCTGAGTCTCTGCTCATTTTTTTGAATCATTTTTCGCTATTTTGTTCATTTTTAGATTATTTTTATTTATTTGGCCACACCATACAGCATGTGGGATCTTAGTTCCCCCACCAGCGATTGAACCCGTGACCCTTGCTGTGGAAGCTCAGAGTCCTAACCACTGGACTGCCAAGGAATTCCTAGATAATTTTTACTGATCTATGTTCAAGTACACTGAACTTTTCCTCTTAAAACTCCTTTCTGTTATCAACCACATCCAATGAGTTTTTATTTCAATTATCGTATTTTTCAATTCCATCCTTATATTTTCTATTTCTTTGCTGAAACTTTCTACCTTTCCATTTGTTTCAAGAGTATTTAAATTTCTCAGGCAAACAAGAATTGAGGAAATTCATCACCAGTGGCACATATGGCAAGAAATTATAAAAGAAGTTTTTCAGAGAAAAGGAAAATTATATAGGTCAGAACTCAGATCTATATAAAGAAAGGGTGTTAAAGAAGGAATAAATGAAGGTTAAAAAACCTTTTATTTTTCTCATTCTTAATTGCTATAACAGTTTGTTAAAATAAGTGTAGCAACAAGGTATTTGGTGATTATAGCTTAATAGATAAGTGAAATGAATGACAATAATGTTATAAGGGATGGGAGGGAGGAATTGGGAATACTCCTTTATAAGGTACCATCACTACCTGTGAAGTTGTATAGTGTTATTTGAAATTGATGTAGCTGTAAATGTACGTTGCAAACTCTAGGGCAACCACTTTAAAAAGTTTTTTAAAAAAGAAGTATAGGGCTTCCCTTGTGGCGCAGTGGTTGAGGGTCCGCCTGCCGATGCAGGGGACACGGGTTCGTGCCCCGGTCCGGGAGGCTCCCGCCTGCCGCGGAGCGGCTGGGCCCGTGGGCCATGGCTGCTGGGCCTGCGCGTCTGGAGCCTGTGCTCCACAACGGGAGAGGCCACAACGGTGAGAGGCCCGTGTACCGCAAAAAAAAAAAAAAGTATAATTGATATATTAAGAGAGAAGAAAAATGGAATCACATAAAATGCTTAATTAAAACCAGAGAAGGCAGGAAAAGAGAGGAAGACAAAGAGTATTTGCCCTTATTTATTGAACCATGGTTATAATAGATGCTTCAAAGTATTGTCATAATTCCAACATATGTGTCATCTTGGAGCTGGAATCTGATGATCATTTTGTTTTTTCCCTTGCAAGTTGAGGTTCCTGATTTTTCATATGCTGAGTAATTTTGGATTGCATCCTGCACATTTTGAATATGAGACTCTGGGTCTCGTATGATTTCTAAGGAAAATGTTGTGGTTTTGTGTTTGTTTTTGTGCTGTTTTATTTTTGCTTTAGAAGTTAATAGACCTGGTGAGATTCGGGCTACAAGTTTCAACCCAACTTCTCTGGGCTGTGGTTCCAATGTCAATTTAGTTTTCAGAGCATTTGCAGTGTGTTTTGGATCTGTCTTGCATATACACCACTCAATGGCCACTCTGAGACTAGGCAGTGGTCTAATGGTCTCTGGTATGCAACTCAGAGGTGTGCCCAGGCGTTCACACAACACTTTACAGGATCTCTCTCCCTGACAAGTTTCTGCCTCTCTGGGGCCCTCTTCACAGTCGTCTGGCCAGAAAGCTGGGGAGTTCTGATGCAACACTTCCCATTGTCTGCATATGGTATGTAAGGGAAGAAAAATCTTTTCCTCTACCCTCCTAAGTAATAGCCGGCGGTCCCTGTAACAAAAAATAAATTAACAAGAAGAAACCATACAGATTTATTAAATATAAGATGTTTTACATGACATAGGAATCTTCATAAGGAAAGAAAGACCCAAAGAAGCAGTTAAACCTGGGTGTTTTTATGCTAGGTTTGATGAAGAGGGGAAAGTCCTGGAAAAATGTAAAAGGACAGAGAATAGTATGAGCTAAATGTGGTAAACTGGGGGAAACAGCAAAATCTGTTCATTCAAATTCCTTTCAGCATCCCTCTGTCTTGGGAGATAAAGATGCTCCTTCCCGCCAGGTATAGGGAGGTGACCTGTCACAGGAGGGTTTTATGACCTGCTTCAGGGGAAAGTCAGAAAATCCTTCCAGCACCTGCCATTTCTCAAATTCCTTCAGCTTGAAATATTCAAATGCCAAGGTGCCATATTTTGGGGGGGGGCACATCTGAACCCTTTAGGGGCTAAGAGGTAGGAGGGCAGAGAGACAAATAATGTTTATTTACTCCACACTCTTGGGACCATAGTCCTTCCACATTGCCTGGTACAGGGCCGAACCTGGGCAATCTTCAAAACAGGCAAAGATGTCTTTGGCATCCTCCTGCCATTCCACTAACACCTGTCTCTCTCTAGTTTATTTTAGATGACTTCTAAAGTCCCTTCCCGCAGGGAGAGGCTCTTTGTTAAGTAATTCAAAGTTGTTAATAGCACAGTACCTGGTGTTCAGAATACCTTTGTTTGGATCCCATTTTTATTTGAATCCTGCTTACTAACTGGGTGACTTTAGAAAAATTACTTAAATTACCTGTACCTTGCTTTCCTCTTACTAGCACTTAACTCCTGAGGTTGCTGTGAGTTTTAAGGGAGATATTGCATATAAAGTACCTAGCATAGTACCTGACACATAGAAATAGTGAAGGCTTAATAAACGGAAGCTGTTACTTCTGTATCTTAAGGAGAAACTTTCCTATTCTGGGACAAATTTCGAATTTGTTTTATTATTATTTTTGTATTCTTATCAAGCAAGAATGTTATTTTTATGTATTAAGTGCTTTTGAATTTTAGCACAAAAGTTCTAACATGGCTTTAAACAGCCACATGATGCATACACACCAGCATACATACATATCCTACTGAACGTATGAACTTGAATTGTGTCAAATCAAAGGTACAGAGTCTGATTAGAGTAGGACTCTATTTTATTTGCATTCACTATTTTTCAAAGTATGAATTTTGGTGATAAGCATTTATTTTTTTGATATTGAACATGATTATTGACATAATTACTCTGAATGTATTTAATTCTTATTTAGGATTTATTCGTATGTGTGTTTATTTTTTATTTTGAGGCAATATTCTTTTTAGCAAGGTACCAAGTCCAAAGAGACTTAAAGAAGAAATATAGGCAATATCGTGTTGATCTTCATGCTTCTGGAATACGGCTGAGTAATAGTAATAATAATTTGCATTTGAATATTGCTTTTATAATTTCCAAAGCACTTCCACATAGCCTCTTTTGAAATTTAGTTAAACTGCATGTTTCAGTCCCAATAGTGAAAAATCTGATTCCACTTTGAAAACAAACTGAAAAATAAATCTTTCATGTTTATACAATAGTACTTTTATTTTTACTAATAAAAGTTACCCTTGTGTCATGGCCAGAACCTACCCACAATCCCAGTGGTATGACCCTTTTTCTTCACAAAATTAGATGGAAGACAGAAAACCATTTTCACAGTAGGCATCGCACAAACTAATGTAAGAGAGAAGAAACAAATAGCTTATTTAAACTTAGAAGGTAATTTATATACATTTAGTACTTTTACATTTGTAGAAGCATTCAACAAATATTTGTTAAATGAATGACAGGTTGAACTTGTTTTTAATCAAATTAAAAGATGAGGGACTTCCCTGGTGGCGCAGTGGTTAAAAATCCGCCTGCCAATGCAGGGGACATGGGTTCGATCCCTGGTCCAGGAAGATCCCACATGCCGCGGAGCAACTAAACCCGTGCACCACAACTACTGAGCCTATGCTCTAGAGCCCGTGAGCCACAACTACCCGCCACAAGTAGTGAAGCCCACGTGCCTACAGCCCATGCTCCACAATAAGAGAAGCCACCACAATGAGAAGCCCACGTATTACAACGAAGAGTAGCCCCAGCTCTCAACAACTAGAGAAAGCCCGCGCGCAGCAACGAAAGACCCAATGCAGCCAAAAGAAAAAAGAAAAAAAAAGTGAATTGCAAGAATAAGGTAATATGAAATTTAATTTTTGCCAAACATTTATGAATATGTTTCTCTTTCTGGTTCAAAAGAACAGCCTGATGCTCGCCTTCTGCTGTCTTGCTCTTGCCTACTAAATAGGGTACGCTTGCTTGCCGTTTCACATTCTTCGTTCTCAGACTAGTCTGCTCTCCTACCACTCCCCTGTTGAAATCCTTGACACCAGCCCATCGTGACTGTTTATTGTTCTGTAGACACAGTCATGCTCCCCCCAGGTCAGGGCCTCTGTTCACGTGGTTTCCTTTGCTGGAAATGATCTCCCTATCTCCAGCTTACCTGTGGAATCCTATCCATTTGTGTGTGTATGGGTGTAACAACCATTTATTAATGCTCATGAATTCTGTGAGTCAGAAATGCAGACAGGGCACAGCAGACATAACTTACCTCTGCTCCACCATGTCAGGGACCTCAGCCAGGAAGACTTGAACGGCTGGGGTGATCCAGTGGCTCGGGGCAAGAAATGTCCAGGGGTGTCTTCACTCACTGGAAATTGCCCTGCTGAAAATTTTACTCACATCTGGCACCTGGGCTGAGTTGGTTGAAAAATTCCACTCAACTGGGCTGTTGACAGAAGCACCTTTACATGTACTCCCCATGTGACCTTGGCTTTCCACAGCATGGTAGCCTTGAGGTTCCAAAAATGAGTGTCTCAGTAAAAAAATCCTACTCATTCTTGGAAGCCCCTCTCAAATGCATTTCCTTCATATGAAGCCTTCCCTTATTTCCCTCTTAACCAGACGTGTTTGCTCTCTTTTGAATTTTCACTGTAGTTTCTTTGTGCCTTTCCTTAAGCACTGTTTTCACTCTGCCTTGGTTTTATAGCCATTTGAGTATTTTTTAAAATATTTATTTATTTATTTATTTATTTGGCTGTGTCGGGTCTTAGTTGCGGCATGCAGGATCTTCATTGCGGCTTGCGGGATCTTTTGTTGCGGCACTCGGGCTTCTCTCTAATCGTGGCGCACAGGCTTAGTTGTCCCGCGGCATGTGGGATCTTAGTTCCCCGACCAGGGCTCGAACCCGCGTCCCCTGCATTGGAAGGTGGATTCTTAACCACTGGACCACCAGGGGAGTCCCCCATTTTAATATTTATTTTTATATTCATCATATTTTCCTTTGTGTTTCCTATAAACACTTTGAGGGCAAGAACCAGGTTTTACTCATCTACGTACTCTCTAAAGCAATTAATAAGGTACCTTCCTAGCATACTGTACATGGTGAACAAATATCTGTTGAATCAAAAAGGAAAGAAAAGCTGGTTTCCTAATCCTCCATTAAGTGTTCAATTTCTTCAATGTCCACTTAAAATAAACCCACACTTTTACTTGACATATATATGTGTTTGGGAGTATGGTGAGTTACGTCAAACCATAATAATCAAACAAACGGGAATACCACTTGGCAGTTGGCAAAGAGGAATCGGGCAACCATTGTGAAGTGGTTATTTCCAATCAACCATGCCTCCATGGATGGTTTGTGAACCATGGTTAATTTAATATCCACACATGCTTATTAGAAGTATTCAGCCTCTTGCTATAATCAACTTGTTTATATATTTACAAGTAATGACTTTCTGGTTATTTTAATTAAGAAACCCTTCATTCATTAGAATTCTGTTGACTAATATAATCCTTTCCAATGGGGCAAACTAGTGTTTATTGCAGTTGTAGGAAGAGCAGGTTGACAAATTGCCACAGACATCCACAAAAAGGTCTTGATTAACCTGTTAATGGAAGAATTAAAATCAGATAAACATTCTGGAGGCAATTTTGCAATATATATCAACTGATGTAAAATTGTACATATCCTTTGACCCAGTAATTTCTCTTCTAGAAATTTATCCTTGACAGTTGCACAAGGATAGGAACATGATATTAATTGAAGCATCGGCTATAAGAATATATATTTGGAAACAACATAAATGCATATCAATGGAGCATTGGTAAAATAAATAATGGTACAGCCATACAGCGGACTGTTACATAGCTGTTAAAAAGATTGAGGAGAATCTATACGCAACAGCAGTGAAAGATATTCATGATGTTTTGTTAATCAAAGGAAGTTGCAGGACAATATGTATGTCATGCTACCATTTCTGTTAAAAACAAAAACACCAACATGTGCTTATAAATTATAGAAATTTAACCAGGATCAGAGTTGTGGTGTTGAGAAGGAGGGGAATGGAAGAAAAAAGGAAGGTGGAAGAGAAGGCTGGGTTATGTTTAGTAGTTCTGAGAATCAAAAACATGTGTCATCAATCCTACTCAAAAATGTAATTCTGGGCTTCCCTGGTGGCGCCAATGCAGGTGGACGCGGGTTCGTGCCCCAGTCCGGGAGGATCCCGCATGCCGCGGAGCGGCTGGGCCCGTGAGCCGTGGCCGCTGGGCCTGCGCGTCCGGAACCTGTGCTCCGCGGCGGAGGGGCCCGCAGTGGTGAGAGGCCCGCGTACCGCAAAAAAAAAAAAAAAAAAAAAAAAAGTAATTCTAATGTCAAGGAGCTCTTCCCTTTTTCTGTCAGCCTGTCTCCCAGTTAGTGGGGCTCAAATCTCCATTCTCTCTGAGTGACCTCTTTTAGGTTTTTTTTGGGCCGCACTGTGTGGCTTGTGGGATCTTAGTTCCCGGACCAGGGCTTGCACCCGGGCCCTCAGCAGTGAGAGCGCTGAGTCCTAACCACTGGACTGCCAGGGAAGTCCCTGACTGATTTCTTTCTTGGAAATCAGTCCAGAGCCAGTGCCCACGCTGTCAATTCTAACTAGTCCTATCAACTCCGTCTCCCCACCTCTCTCGATTTTCTCTTCCTCCCTTTTCCTTTCCACTTTCTCTACCAGGTAGTCCAGACCTTTATCACCTCACCCCTCAATTATTGCGGTTTCTCCCAGCCTGTAGTTTCTCTTCCCAGGCCACAAACCTTCCCTCCGTCCTATACAGAGTTTCCTAATCCCCAGCAGTGTGCCGGCCCAAAGCCTTGAGTGCTTTCCACCGTTAAATGTCCCAACTCCAGAGGACAGCTGGGCAGTCGACACACTCCCACAGCCTGGCCCAGACTACAGTGCCAGGCCTACCTCCCAGGACCCCACGTGATGATGGCCTGATCTTCTGCGATCATGAGGACCCCTATCTGGAAGGCCCTTCCTGCCTTTCCAGCTCTCTGAATACTACGGGTTCTTCAGTACCCACCTGTACCACTATGAGAACCTCCTTATTTTTATGGGCCCCAGCAATGTCTTCCTCATCATTTTTTAGAATCTTTCTTTTATTGCCATGTGTGTAAGTCCCTAAGCTGTGTGCAGAAGCTCCCTAAGAGTGGAAACCACGTCTCTTACACTGATGAATAGATCATGTAACCTGAATTTCCTTAGGGTTTGCCAGCCTGCGGGCACAATAGGGTCACAGGAATCTATACTTCCCTGACTTTTGTCCCTATCGGCTCACGTGGGACCCCGTCCTCCTGTAAAGTGCCCTTCAGGTATTTCTGGGAGTCTCCAAGCAGCATCTCACCTTGGCTCATGACTGAGCCCCCATCAGCTGTCCAGGTCTGCTTCCATATTCCTTTCCTTTCCTCATTTCCTGCTCTCAACCCCTGCCAGGCACCAATGCTCCCCACTGGCACCAATGCCGCTTCTGCTAGATACCACCGTGTTCACTAGGCACCAGCCTCCTGCAGACACTACTACAATTATATATTTTTTTGCGATTGCCACACTGCTGTGAACCTAACAGGCTCTCACAAATATTAGCTGTGGAATGAAGGATGATATTCACTAGGACATGCTTTGATTTGCTTTTCCAGTGGTGGAGATAGGTTGAACTGATTTATCCTCACACTCTCTCCAGTTACCATCAGGACCAGTCAGTAGACATTTGTGAGGTGGCTTTTCAGGGCTCAGGATACACTGTTCCGAGCTGCGGAGCAAAGTAATCCTACCTGCCAAGGTTGCCAGCCCAAATCAATGGGTCCTAGTCTGACGTGTTTTGATCCGTACATGGAAACTTCCTATCTCTGGGTCTTCAAAGTTCAAATCCAAGTAGGAGTTGATCTCAAATTTCAAGAAAGGTCAGCTCACACCTCAAACAGAGTTTCTTTGTGCCCATCTGCTAGGCCAAAGCGAGAGTTCCCTACTGCAGTTCTCACACGGGGAGAATTGGGGAAGTAAAACAATCAAAGAAATGCTTTCTCCATAAAGAGTGGCACATGGCAGTGCAGCTAGGAATGAACGGACAAATGCGCTACATGCAAGTGTGGAAGGATGGTCAGAAGACAGTTTATGAGTGTTTGTTTCTTAGTGCTTAACAGTATTACCATGCAAATGGTCCTCAGAGGCTTTGAAGTTAAAGCTCCTGGGAAAGAGAAGTGTTCACACTTGGGGTTTCAGTGCACTAGAGCCAAGGTCAAGTAAACCTGGTGGTGTGAAAGGCCCACAGTAGAGGCTCAAATGGTAGGAAATCTATCTGGGGCTTCTTTTAAAATACCTGAAAGAATATGGAAATACTCTATCCTTATAGAAGGCAAAAGGTAACTCTGCATATTCTTCAATAGTAAAAGAAACACTTTCAAATCATATAAATTAGGTTAATAATTTCCCATGACATCTAGTCATTGGTAAGATATAACACGTGTCAAGAAAAAAAAAGCTGATGGTCTGAAATATGTGGCACTTTAGTGGCAGAGATAACATTAGTAAGTTTCCAAACGTTTTGCAGTAGGTGTCAAATTTTCTCAAATGACTTTCATATAACTAGTTTTGGAATTTCTAGGACATTCTCCGTTATATGGGCCTCACTCAAGGCGAATACCATAAATAATTCTACATCTATACAAAGGAGAAACAGAGAGTGATTATTTGCCCAACCAAAGGATCTTCGTCCCCTATAGAGTAGTATGAGATTTAAGTTACCCAAATATATTCTCTCATAACTTTTTCCTGGTTTTATTTTTTAAAAATCCCACTTTCGGACTTCCCTGGTGGTGCAGTGGTTGACAGTCCGCCTGCCGATGCAGGGGACACGGGTTCATGCCCCGGTCCAGGAAGATCCCACATGCCGCGGAGCGGCTGGGCCCGTGAGCCGTGGCCGCTGAGCCTGCGCGTCCGGAGCCTGTGCTCCGCAACGGGAGAGGCCGCAGCAGTGAGAGGCCCGCGTACCGCAAAAAAAAAAAAAAAATCCCGCTTTCATAGATTCTTTTTGGATTAAAAAAGTAATACTCATCACTTAAGCGCACTTGAGATTTGTATGACAGCTTGTGCTGATCAAGCCTTGCCCCTCGCCCATCCACTCTTAAGCTGGTTCTGGCAGCCCTGTGAGGGAGGTGGTCAGAGCAGAATTTCCCACCTCTATTTTGTTTCATCTTTATTGCGGTGGTGGTGGGGTTACTACACCATGAACATGTTCTTGTTGTAAAATATCTAAATGATTCCAAGTCTAACATATACAACTCTATCTTGCACGTCACTCTCACAACTTCTCTCCATCAAGTTAAAGGTATTCTAACACTTCATAGAAAAACCCACTAAGAAGTGGTAGTAATATTTTCAGCCTACAGAAGTGGATCCCAAACCTGATTGTGCATCAGAATCACCTGAATTTGCTAAAAATACAGATTCCAGAACCCTACCGCAAACTACTGAATCGGAATGTCTGACAGTAAGAAACTTTGCGAGAGCCTATTTCAGATGGCTCCCCTACTCCTACTTCAAGGAGAGGACTCTGCTCTCCCTAATTCCTTCAGTCCAAGCTGTAATTTTTAACAGAACTTTACTGAATGCTTGGAGGGTGGCATAGAGGTGACTGAGGTAGTAGCTTATAACTACTAGCTTGTAATTTATAATCCACGTTCAATTTCTAGCCCACCTCCTGGCAATATCCTTATAGCAAGTACCAGCTCAAAATCCACACCAAAAGGAACCTTTAGGAGTTCCCATGGCTAAGATTCCAGACCCAGCTCCCCTTGGCTCCAGCCAAAGGAGAAAGTCCTCCTTTCCTGCCACCTAAGATCATTGGCCCACTTTCCCACCCCAGAGTGAATGACACTGAGATTCTCCATTTCCTCCTAAAGAAACCTAGTCCCTGGTATCTCCAGACACCATGACCCAGATAGATAATCAGGAGTCCACAGTCTGTCTCCCAAAGGCTGGCATAAACATGTCTCAGTGATTCCAAGTGAGGCCATCTTTCTTCTATTTTAGCCAGCACTAAGCCAGGCCCAGGCTCAGCTCCTTGTCACAGCCTTTCCTCCAATTTAAGGCTAAAGAAAAATCAAATGTACACACCTCCCCTGCTTCAAACTAATCTCAATTCCAAGTCTATTGTGAGAAAATCTCAGGGCAAAAAACCACACCCATCTCCGGGGCTGGGGTGGGGGGGGTGACGGGATGGAGGGGTGACGGGGGTGGGGGGAGGTGGAAAACTCCAAGCTTAATCCATCTTTAGAAAGAGGGAAATTCTCTAACTCTATTGGAGAGTAGTTTGTTTAAACCCAATTTACATCACCAAACAGATTGATTAGCATCTCACTCTGAAGTAAGTTTCCTCCTAAACAAAGACTTAAGGCTTTTATGACAAAAGGAGCTCATCGAAGCGGAGCTCCCCCAAACAAAGCCAGGACCTGCTACCCTTGGAGTGCAAATTGTCCTCCTATCTAAAACCTACCCAGCTCAAATCCCTCTTCTTCCTGGAAGCCCTCCTCGACCATCCTGGACCATCATGATGTCTCCTTCCAATAAATCGCAACAGTTACTATCAATCTTGTTCACCTGGCAATTGCTCACACGTGGTCTCGAGACTATTCTGGTATTATGGCCATGAACTTTTGAACTCTTTTATCATCTAACTTCGTGTATAAATATCTGGCCCCACCACCACCACCCCCATGTCATCCTGAGCTACTTAAAGAGTGCCAGTGAGAGCATCTCTCAGGCTGCTTTAGACACCTCAGAGCCGGCTCCGTATTCCCCCCAGGATCAGCTCTATCTATACTCATCACACAACAAGTAACCATTGGGTGGTTGATAGAAATAATCTAAAATATCCTGTTACTCCCCAAAATGTCTGAAGTTTATATCATTTGTTCAGTCCTCACAACAACCCTATGCGGCAGGTGTTTGTATTATCCCCATCAACGAGGACAATGAAATTCAGAAAAGGAAGCAGAGGCACCGAAGTCACACAGCTGGATCACACAGAAGCAATTCTGATCCGACTCCCACAGAATATTCTCTTATCTATTATTTCAAACTACTTCCCAAGGAGTCTATTTCGACTGGACCATTGGACGTATGGAAACGTATACTGCAAAACAAGGCCGGCCTAGGTGAGAAGGGCCTTATGCATCAAGCTATGAAATTTGTACTTAATTTGATGAGCAATCGGGTGCCATTGAAGGCTCTGGAGCACAGAAATGACAGGATCAGTGTTAGGTGTTAGGAAGATTAATCCAACAGTAGGGTGGAGAACGAGAGTGGTGAGAGCCTGAAGGGGGTAGGTAAGTGGAAGATCAGTTAGTGAGGAAAGACAACAGTCCAGGCGAAACAGTCCTTAGAACTTGAAGGGGAGAGGCAGATGTGCAAGAAAGAAGAGGGTACTGATTATCTAAAAATTGAGAAGGAATGTCAACACAACCCTCCTAAGTCAATTTCTGGAGCCCAAGAAGTGAAGAAAAGGATAATCTCTCAATATTATACAAAATGAACGTAGTTTTAATTTGCACCCTTTTATTCGAATCCTTGTCTCCTTTCTCCCCTTGTGACTGAGCTACAGTCACCTTACTGGAGACTCTTCTGTTAGGCGTTTCAGTTTTCCCTAACGAATGCAAACATTTAAAAGTGAGAATTGTGATTATTCCAACTTGGAGCAGAGCCACAGTATTATATCTTCACAGCTGAAATACAGTAAAACATGCCCAACGTTTCTGCCTGGTTCAGACACTTCAGCTTTCATAATGCCTAAGACAAAGATATTGAAAGTAAAGGTGACGAAGTGTGAACCAGGAACCTCTTTTAAAAACAGTATGTTCCAGAAAATAAGAGATACTTAACTTGTACTCAAGTCAGGAATTTGAACCTAACCTAGAAGTTTAACCAAAAAGAAAGAAAAGAATTGCACATGTGTTTTGTTTCTTAATGAGGACCTAATCACTCATCTTAAAGACATCTAAACACCTAAATTAAATGTTTTTTGAAACCTGATGCAAACATGAGTATTTTCTCTCCTACTCGCTCTCTGGTCTTTCCTATCAGGCCTCCTGCAACTAGATTTTTCTAGATCTCTTTTGATTATTTTTATATCTCTAGAAAAGTGCATGGTTAGATGCTACGCAGACCAATGTTATCCTCTGATCCCCAGTGAGGAAGACCCACTGTGTACCATGTTTTTACACATCAAATACATTTCCATAGCTTCAAATATTTGGAATTACTAATGTTCCAATAATGCGTCAGGCACATTGTGGTGGTATTGAAACCACAAGAAAGGAATATTACTTTATTAAGACAGGGTTGAAGATGTGCTCTTTCACTGAGGGAAGGAAACGCCACAGTAAAAAGCACATATGCTCTGCTTCTCTGATACCAGGGAATCCAGAGGAAAGCGCCTCGCACCAAATTAGCATAGAGCCTGGCTCCACAGAGTGTTCCTCCAACTCTACCTCCGTTCTTTCCCATTTCAGTAGTAGAATGGTTAGTACCGAAAAGGTTTGTGCCGAAACGGGAAGTTCTCCTATTTACTGCGTTCTGAAAGCCTTACTGTACTGTGCCTCTATTTGGTGTGCATAGTATAATAAAATCCATGTGTGAATGTTTATATTTTAAAGATGTTGTGCTCCAATATGTTCTGAGTTAGGGCTTTTGAAAATACAGTACAGATTCAACACAATGCAGACTGAAAGGCTAATCTTCCCATTGTTACACTTTAATTAGTGAGACCTGTCATTACAACTTTTTATGATGAAAAGTATCAGGCCTTTTATCTTACTTTTAAGCCCTATTCTGAAAACAGCAGAAAAGGAACTGAAGAGACAAAGGAAATTGCATTTGATGGAACAATAAGGAGAGTCTTTAAAAATCCAGGGAAGTTCACCAACTGCCAAGGAAAACTACTCGGCGGCAGCAGCACTAAGAAGGGGGCCGTCTACCGAGCGTGCAGTCAGCTACCTCCCTAATCCTCTCCAGAGTCCAAGGGACAAGAAAGAATAAGGACATTTCATAAGAGCAGCCTGTAAGGGTGGCCTTTCAATTGCATCCCTGAATATGTAGGAATTTAGAGTTCCGAAGCTATTAGAAAGGTCTCGGTTTGTCATACCTGTGTTCTCTTTAACATCAGGTTGGAGTCAAATGGCAAAACATTTATTGCGTCTTACTGCAAATATATTACATCTATTCCATTATTTGCTTCACTAAAAATTGTTCTGACAGCCTTAGTAGAAAATTTCACATTGAAAAACACAAAAATCAGTACTAAAAAAAGTATAAGAAATTGGAAGATTTACAGAATTAGCCTAAAATTAGGAAGCACAAAGAGTTCTCAGGAAATGGTAACTTAAAAAAGCCAGAAGCCACAGACAAAAATAGAGCTTCCTTTCTGATTTTGTACAATTCCTTTCTGCAAACAGTGTTTAGGTAAACATTATTGTAGTTTGTCCTCAAGATAGTAGAGGCTTGATATGAATTAAGGTGCTGTTTTAAGGAAATGTGCATGTTTTGAAAGCACGTGGGACACAAAGACAAACACAAAGTTGAGAATGCAGTTTCTGTTTTTTGGAGTGAAAAATAATTGGTTACTGCTGAAACAAAAAATACAAAAATCAACTCAAGGATACAGTTCCTTTTGTGAAGTGAAAAATAAATGACTACTGCTGAAATACTTTTCCTTCACTCTTTCATTATTACCTAGTTTGGTTTAGAATCAGTTGGTTTACTTTGTATCTGACTTGGAAACCAAAGCTTTAAACCGAGATAGGGAGAGGTTTTCAAAGCAGAATAGGAAGAACAGGGGGGTGGTTCTGAAAAGAAGGAAGATGCTGCCTTACAAATTCCAACACTCACGGCAATTTATTCCCTTTATCTACTCCCTACCTGCTGTTAGAAGCTGCATCCTACTTCAGAAACCCAGTTCAGCGCACACTCCAATTCCAGAGCTCTCCTCAGCCCCACCCCAGACCCAAGGGGATGAGAAAAGAGAGTGATACAGAAGAAGAGGAGGTGGTCTCCTATTTTCCTCCTTCCACCATTACTGACCCGATTTTATCTGGGCAGCTGGGGAAGGAGAGCCAAGGTATCCCTTTGGCATCTGTACTTGGGTCACCAAACACTATTATGGTACCATCATCTGACTACATTGTGAGTTAAAGTTCAAAGAGAAGAATTTTAAAAGAATTTTCGGTGAGGTAATCCAAGGATTCTATCACTGATTCTAGAGAAAAATAAAATTGTGAATGGAAAATAACCTAAAACTTCAAAAGTAAATTTTGGAACATAACTCATTTCCAACTCATTTGTTGGGACAGCCTGTATTGAAAAGACTCCGCAGAGAGCACTCGATGGCTTAGAAAACTTGCCGCATTCAAGCAGGTATTTTCTTTAATATAATGGAAAAAACAATCCTTTAGCACCCGTAATGCTAAAAGTTAACTTTAGAGTTGCTTTTTCCTTCCGACTAAAACTGTTGTAACGTCTGTCTAACAGAAGTGTAGGGAAGGTGAAAGAATTATTGTTCTTACTCATTACAGAAAAAAGCAAGGGCACAGTATTTATAATGTTACCATTTTTAATATGTCATGATCATTGACACAGAACGCTGCAGAAATCTGGAGGAGGACTTTTGGCATAATGAATGGGAAATGATCAGAGATACAAAAAGGTTTGGGTTTTGCATTTAAGTTAAATGTTAAATCAAACAAACACACGCTGAGGAATCTACCCCCTGCTTGTAGATACCAATTTGTCCTCAGAGCTACCTCTATGTGTCTTTGAATGGTTGGCAGTTCTACGTTGGCAAAATGAAGTAGACAGAATTGAGACACTTGTCCGCACTGGAAAAAATAGTTTGCCTCAGGCAAAAGTCATTTTGGAGTTTATTAATTGAGGAGGCCATACTGATATACTGAATCTTAAAAGACCACTGGTGAACAAGTAGATAAATTGGTAGGAAAGAGTTTCAGGAGTTTTGCTTTTTGCCATTCTCTGTAAAACAGTGGTTCTCAAACTTTCATATATATCAAATTCAGCTGGAGTGACCACTTGTCCCGTTTTTCTTTTTTGGCCGCACAGTGCAGTTTGTGGGATCTTAGTTCCCAGACCAGGGATCAAACCCAAGCCCTGGCAGTGAAAGCACAGAGTCCTAACCACTGGACCACCAGGGAATTCCCTGGAACCACTTGTTTTGAAGGCACATCACCAGGCCCTGACACTGAGAACTTTGGTTTTGTTTATCTGAGCGGGGTCCAAGAAATTTTGATACAGGTGACCTGCAGGCCACATAGCTGGCAGCCCTGTGACCCTCATAATTCTGCGGAAATACCTAAATAAGCAAAACTAAAATGTCAATGAAGTTACATAGTATATTCCATGCAAACACTCTTTGAGTTATATTCATCCATTTATTCAACACTCATTTACTGGTTGGACATTGTGCAAGCCAGGCACAGAGTAGGTGCAAAGCTCAATTTCTTTAACACCCAGCTCTCTGTATAATCTCCTGACTCCCACTTCATCTTGTCCATATAAATACAGTTGTCCCTATACAATGCCAGAACATCCAGTTGATTTAATGTATCGACCAGTTTAAATATACACAATAACTTCCCGACTGATATTAAATGTTTTCTGAGATGACTAAAGTTTTGGCTTCGATTAGATGTAGCCACTCTCTGAGTTTTAGAATGCCTAACGAAATCAAGGAGGAAGGTAGTGAAAGTCTTGCCTGAGAACATTCTTCAAAGCTTGAAGTAGAACATAAGAAACAATGACCGTCTCTTGAGACGGAAACAGGGAGACTGGGAGTTGTCGGTGGGCAAAGAACATTCTTTTCACTGTGTACACTTCTGAATTTCTCATCATGTACATGTATTACCTATTCAAAAATACACATCATTTTTACATTAAAAAAAAAAGCTTAAGGTAGAGAAGTTCCTAGAATGGTCCTTGGATTGTGCCCTGAATTGAACCATTTAAGTAAGAAGAGGGGGAAAAGCCCGTGACCCACCACACATGCTGGAGGCTAATTAATGCTCAGTTTGAGGACAAATGAGGTTCCCCATTTCTTTCATTCGAGACAATACATTTAAAACTCACACATAAATATTTAAGCCATTCAACCTACACTTAGCACAGCAATTGCAATATTTTTCTAGCACTGAAGAAGTGGTCTTTATCACCTATTTTAGCTAAAGATGCTCTCTCTGGATTCTACCAGGAACTTCAGCTTTGAACGCCCGACGACGATAAACACACGCTTTTAGTCTAAATGAATGTTATATGTGTGCACACACAAGCCGCGAGTCCTTTATTGAACAACATATATGCACCAAATAAGTTTCAATTAGCACAGGCTACAGAATCCATCCTCCCCCACGCCAACACAAAATGCCCCAGGCCGTACATTTAAAGAAATGAATGCAAATTGAAAACAAATGCACAATTACCTTTTAAAAATGATTTAATTAACATATTTATATTGCATGTGGATGTTCAATTTAAAACACTTAAAAGAAGCAAATGTAGAAGATTTGATAAAATATTACATAAGAAGATTCTGCATTTATCAATTACTGATTCATTTTCTGATTTTAACATTTGCCCAAGAGAAAGCATTACTGGTTAATTTATAAATTCAAAGTTGCTTTTAGAGTTTTCTTCTTTTCAGATAGGAAAGTGGTTATTGTTCTGCGTTGTGATTTTCAAGTACTATATTCCAACTATTCACTTATCCAAAGTGATTACAGTGCTAATAGAAGCATTTGGGTTTAAATTCAGCGTTCAGATAGCTGTATTATGCAATTAGTCAATATGTAATTACAGGGAATCTAATGGAGCCAGATGCATGCAGTCCAGATACATGCAAACTAGAGATTAAGACTTCCTCGGTTTTATGCATATAAGCAAATTATGCAGTTAAACAGGGCTCACTAAAGAATGAATTGCATCCATTTTTAACCAGTTGGACTATGCGAATTTTCATTTCACCAGTTCAGAGAGATGCCTTAAAGCTCTGAAGCTTTTCAGTACTGTAATAGTGGTGTGAAGTTTCGAGTACCCATAGCAAAGACAACAAAAAAAGATGCCCTTAATGTTTTTCCTAAAGTAGGGCTTCTTTCCCCTCCCCCACTCGATTTCTTTCACAACAATGTCTTATCAGAAAGTCTTGTGAGAACGCTTCCCTGCCGTCTCATTCACAAGATTAAATCTAGTGCCTTGAACATAAACATTGTGTTTCGCTGGAACATTCAAATGGAAGAAGCTTCATTTCACATCCTTGAAATACCCACAAATCAGGCTCAAAAATCATGGAAGGCTGAGAAATGATCAAGGAATAGACGCCTGATGGAACAGATGCACAGATGCTGTGCCGGAAGAAAAGACAAATGCTGAAGTGCATAATGATTTTGAAAAGATTTCTTTATCAAACATGTCATTTGTTTGAAAGACCAGACTTGTTGGCATCAGATGTGGGATATCGGCTTGTTAGCAAAATGAAACATGATGGCTGCTAGATACTGGCGACTGATGAATCAATTGAAATCACTGATGTTGCTCAACTGAACATCTTCATTTAATATGTCAATGGTCAGAAGTTAACGGAACACCTTCTGTATTGGGTTATCACCACAACCAATAAGATGTCACATCTCAGTGGATACCCTGGCTAAATATTTTTGTAAAGAAGAGTGAAGTCGCCAAAAATATGTTATCAGCTGGCCCAACCAATTACATACTCTGTGGATGATTAGCTGCAAAAATAGAATATGAGTGTAGCTTTTCCGTGTAAGTTCTGGCTGGGTAACATTAGTGAATCATTTGTAAGCAATTTCCATGCACTGGATTTATATCAAGATGTTAAAATACATTTATTTAGCTGTACTACAAATAGCCTCCTATTATCGACTCTGGGACATTTACAGAGGGAATCATTGGCAATAACATTTTTCTCATTTCTTCAATGAAGTTTTTGATGACCCAATTTTTTTTAAATGGACTTTTTTCCCCC
Source organism: Leucopleurus acutus (assembly GCF_964270905.1). Lineage (NCBI taxonomy): Eukaryota > Metazoa > Chordata > Mammalia > Artiodactyla > Delphinidae > Leucopleurus > Leucopleurus acutus. The sequence continues at coordinate 118,005,981 of NC_139148.1, read as the reverse complement.
CAGAGTACAAAACACACACACACACACACACACACACAAATAGGAGCAGGAACTTAGATTCTTTTCTAAGAACATAAGAGGGTGTTCTCCTGCCCGCCCCCACCCCCCTTCCCGGTTCTATAGGAAAAGGCTGTACTGAGCGACTTGATTTTCGGACTCCAGAGTGATCTCACCTATAGGAGGATCCGGCCACGGGAGGCACTACAGCACTGCACTAGACATCAGTTTTCAAACTGGTCATTTAATATAACCTTGCTCCTACTCGCTGACAAACAACCAATACTCAAAATAACATTAACACCACGGCGGACCCCCGCTTTTAATAGGGCAGCGTCAGGAAGAAAGAAACAGACAAAGGTGATAAACCGGTGAAAAAAGGAATAATGAAAAGTCCCCCAGGCCTCCGTACAAAAACCATTAACATTTAGCAGTACAGCCTTTCAGGGAAGCTCCAAGCCCCCAAAATCAGTGGGAAGGAAATACTTCCCACTCAGACCAGTTCATCTGGGAAGAGCTTAGTGTGTTGGTGTTTTTGTCTTGTTTTACCGCATAAATAGACGTATGCTGAGAAAAAATACATTTCATCGTGCTATAATAGAGGATTTCTACACTTTCATTTAAGCCTCAATTTTATTAACATAAAATAATCAGGGTACCCTTTAAAAACATAGTAAAACCAAAAGTATGGCTGTAAAGTAATGACTGGTGGCTGATGTTTGTTTTGTAACAAACTGAAGTGAGGCCATCACCTAGGGAGTCCATAAACTTATTCTAAGGATGCTGACAATGGTCAAAACATTTCGGGGACTCCTCTTTGGGAACTGCCTTCAGAGCTAGCTTCCAAGCCCCACAAGAAAATCAGTCTCATTCCTCTATAGTCACACCCGCACAATACTAGCATAAATTTAGTACGGGGAAACTGAATAATTTAAGACACCACGAGATTTAATCTTATCCTTAAATGTGAATGCCAATTTTCACATTGTAAAATTGTCATTTAATTTACATATAGTAAGAAGCTGTTGCCTCGAGTAAAAATTGTGTCAAATTAAAAGTAAACCATTAAATGACTATGTTTACAGATTTTTAAGCACACAACTTATTTTTAATCTAAGAATAAGTGTATTCATCGGAAGATGATGAACAACAGGCATTTAATAACATTTTAATTTTATGTGTTTAAATATTCATAGCTATGTTCATAAACCCATATGCCTGATCTAGTGATTATGCTTATGAAATGCAGTATTTCTTATATGCCCTAACTCTCCATCTATTGTCTGAAAACTGCATTAATTTGCACCCCAGTACAAATCACTATGTTTTTAGTAAAATATTCCATGATATTAAAAATAGGAAACTACCCCAAAGCAATGAAACAATAGCTACCTGCAAGAGGAAAAGAAGCGAATTAACATTTGTCCAGGGCCTACTCTGTGCCAGGCTCTTTATGGACATGTTCTTGTTTAATCCTTAGAATAACCCTAGGAGGTATTATTATCATAGTGCAGCTGGCTCATGCACAACTTGGTAGTTTACCTTTCCAAGGGCTTTTTTAATAATCCCATTATAACACTCCACTGCCTGTCTGAAAGAACGCAGTTCTTGTTCTTAAAAACAAAAACAAAACAAAAAATTCTACCAACATATCTCTGGGGGGATATAAGAATGTCAAGTTCTAGGGAGCTAAGAATCAAAGAATCATAGTCTTTCTTGACCGGCCTGTGTGCCTACTCTTGATGTAAATGAACAACAAAAATCAGAGGGAGATGAGCAGTTTCCCCTCTACTTAAAAAATTATAGCATCATCAGTCTACTTAGCAGAAATTTTAATAAAACTGGATCTAAAGAACCAATAGCAATATACTCTATCAGTCCGCAGTTTTACAATACCTCATCATGGCATAATCACGTCAAAGAGATAGAATGATGGCCACTCACAGATTACATTAGATTACAGATGTTAAATGTAAAATGAGAAATCAAGTATCTGGAGTTCGAAGAATTTCTCTGAAGTGTCTTCATCTTCTCTAGCACTACAGTTAATTAACGACAACTTGTGCTTTAATAACACCTATATTCCATGATTCTCTAAGTGTTCTAATCAATGGTTGCCAAGTTGTCTGCCCCAAGAACCACTTTGGAGCTTCTGAATAATGTACATGTGATGTGCCATGCTGCAATGTCCCCTTTCCAGAGGCCCTCCTTTCTCCTTTAAGGTTATTTTCGGCTTTGTCTTTCCCTCTCTTTCTCACCCAAATAGCGGTGTTCAAATGCTCTTTTTTCTCCAAAGTCCTACCTCCAGTTCTTCCTTCTAATCGTCCCATTCAATCCTTGACTCTGAATTCTTCCCCTGGCCTCCCCGACACCTGGCCCCGAGTCCCTCTGGGAAAACACTGTGAGCTCAAAACAGTTGGTTGGAGTTTGTTCAGTGGGTTTTTTCCCCCAAGTTTATTGCTCAGCGAAAGCCAAGGTATATCATGAAAAATGTGAATAGAATATAAATTGTCCCACTTCAACAGGTTAATCAAGGTGATTTAGGGGCTATAGTTGTCACTGTAATAAAATAACCACAAAAAATAATTTAAATGGTTTTATTTAAGTCAAACAACAATTGTAGAGATCCTAGATATTGCTTTTTGAACACAAACATAGGAAATTAACAAAACAAGCATTCATATTTCTAGTTTTAAACACTTTAGTTCTACATGCGGAATGCAGATATTTGAAAGAGATTTTCAACAAGGCCAGCACCGTGTATGAGATAATACGCACTGGGTTGTGGATTAGGCTAGTCTTCACCTCCATCTTCCCGTTTATGATCCTAAATTGGCTGCGGAAGTGGGGGGGGGTGCCTTTTTGCTTTTTCATCTCACAAGTGATTACTCAACACAGAATGAAATACACCAAAAGAAGAAAAGAGTCTTTTTATACCTAGGCAAGAAGCTACTACTCCTAAAATGATCACTTCAAGGTAACAGACATCCAAATTGATGTGGTTTTCTTTGAAACCTCATCAGTAAATCATTTCTTGCACAGTAGGTTCGGCATTAACCCTGCATTTAGGATAGGTAGTGTTATGGAGGGCTGGCTGCTGCATACCAACGTCAGTATCAAGTTCTTCATCAGGAATTAGAGACTGTCCCGGATACCAAGCAGGACAACACTGGCAAAAAAACAAAAAGTGAACTGCAGATAGGTCAAAACAAGCTACATTTACTCTTAGAAAAATTTCATAAAACATTACTGGATATGTCATTTTAAATGCTAGCTTATAATAAAACACGATGGAATCCTTTATTTTTAATACCTCATGTTCAAAGGTATCAAAGATATGGTCTTTACATAGGTTGTGTTTTAATAAAACACATTAGACAACATACACATCTTATTAGAGAACATTAAAAACTTGCCAGCTGGTGAAGGCTACTTTTATAGTTACTATAGAGCTCACGTTTCTCTATTCAATCAGATCAGTAAATGGGTTGAACTGTCATCACATTAAAAATATACAAAATTGTTTGCTCTATTAGATGATTTTTAAAGAAATATACTTTCTTTAGTTTTAACAGATTCTTGGCAACAGGAATCTTATTCAAAAAAGTTTTGCTCCTGTGTTAAGTCACTATCAGTCCAAGTGCTCTGAACACTCCCCCCTTTAAATGCTTCCTGCAAACTTAGTTTTTCAAGCTGTAAATTTCAATAGTTATGGTAGAAACCAAACCTCAGTGGGAAAAGCAGTGCCCTTTGGAGTTGTCATTCAAACAAATATAAGAGTTCTACCAATTTATCACTTGTCTAGTTTTGCAGAAATTCCATTCACATAACTCCTATGAAAATCAACCACAGTTTTACCATATCAAATGACCCAAAGCACACCACAGGTATCCAGGGGAGATCGTTCACCAGTGCATCTTTAGCTTGATTTTAAAGTCAACCTTAGAGACAATCTGGGCGCTGCAGTTCTCAGAGACAAACTGCCTACCCATGGGCTAAAGATTTTTCAAGTTAATGAACTTTTCATTTGCCACACTTTTGGTACCAAGAGATTTAACCAGGAAAAAGCTCAAACCTCAGGGTTCAAACTACAGCATGAAAAAATAAAGTATACAGCAAGCACCATCTACTCCCTTTGATCTCTCAAAGATGTCAACACTCTATTCCAGTCCGGGGGTGGGGTGAAGTGGCTGAGCCCTGTAAGGAAACTTCACCCAAAGGGGAAAAAATCTGTTTGGTGGCAATTTCAAAACAAGTTTCCAAACTGCAGAAGGGACTCCAGCCCCTTTGACTTGCAGAAACCACACATAAGAAAAGGACAGAAAACACTACAAGGCAGGCTTATTTTAATTGCCCACGGGTTTCCAATGCAAAGCGCGACAACTTAAATGCATATTCCAAATTCTTGCTCCAAAGCCGTCTTCTTTGTGCACTGAAAAGGAGGAAAGACAACCCCATCAATTGTTCTCTGCAGATAAAGGCACTGTTTTGTAGTTTTCCCCCAAATCTGAGCCAGCTTTGCTAATGACCTGCCCACCCACCTGGGGCCCTTCCCAAGGTGGCCCACGGGAGCTGCCCCACACCTTCAGGAGCCCAAATACTCGACAGCGGGCAGCCCCAGTAGGCTGTCTTTTCGTTTAGCTGCTGGCCTCCACGAAGACGCAACCTGAAAGAATTCGTGCCGCTTATTTTTCTAGAGGAGACGGGGGTCAATGACTACATTTTTAAAACCCCACATTGTTTTTTCCTCACGAAAGACATCTGAAGGCGCATCTGCAACATTTTTCTGCAGAGAAAACACGGACTCGAGATCCCAGAGCTACCAGGGGTTCTTTCACACGCCAGTATTAAGGCAGTTAAGCAAAAGCTGAATGAAAGTTTTCGGAATTGTGGCCTTTTTTTTTCTTTTTTTCGTTAGACCACCAGCTGTTACAGCACACACAAAAGCGTACACAGTACTGTTTTTCATAGGTCCGCGTTTAAATGAGATATGCAGAAAACGGGGCCTGAGGAAAGTGTAGGGTTCGAAATCTCAATGGCACATCCGTGTCGCTAATCCAGGGCATTTGGTTTGGAAACGGTGCCTCCGTGCTCCGCTCACGAGCCCCGCCATTGTCCTGGAAGAGAACAGTGTCCACTCCTTGGCATTTCGAGACTCGAAGGTGCTGGGGGATCCCGACACGGTCACGAAGCTCAAAATGGCATCCCCCACCCCAGAGGGCCCGGGAGAAACGATTTCAGTCGGGACTGGAGGGAGTGGCGGCCTCGAGTGGGTTTCAGGTCCAAGCCGCCCCCCACCCCGGGAACCCCAGCCCCCAGAAGACTCGCCAACTTCCCACGCCCAGTATGCCCTGGAAGAACTTCTTCGCTTCCGTTTTTTGTTTTTTTTTTTTAAACAATTTTGCGCTCGGCCGCCACGACCTACATTCTCCCGCGAGGCGCTCCTAGCCGAGGAATAACAAGGGAGTTGAAACCACACAACAGTTCGGCAGCCCGCAGTCAGCGCTTTGCTGCGCTCCGCGGGGGTTCGCATCCGGCCGCCATGTTCCTGACCCGAGAGCCGCCCCCAAAACCAGCCCTCCCCTCCGCCCCCCTCCCGGCCCGGCCCGGCCGAGGCCGCGGCGCTGCAAAGCCGCTTTCAACTCTACCCCGCCGCCCCTCGCAGCGAAACCCGACTCGACGGCTGCCGGCTGTGCGCCTGCGCGCGGCGCGGGCTCGGGAGCAGGCGTGGGGGCGGGCGGGGGAGGCCGGCGGGCTCCCGGCCGCGGCTTGAAAAGGCCGGAGCGACGGGGAGCGGGGGAGGGGTTGGGGCCCGGGCCGGAGCCTACTCTTTCCTCCCAGCGGGTCACCGCTCCAGCCTCGGCGCGGCTCTCACACGTGCGCGCTAAAAACCCACTTCAAAGTCTGTTCTTGGCGCGGGGGCCGCCCCTGGGCCCTCGCGCGGGCCGCCAACCAGGCCCCGAGCCTTGCCACCCCCTCCAAAACCCTGGCGCGGCGACGAGACCGCGAGGGCCGAGCGCGAGAACGCTCGCTTAAGAGCCCCGGGCGCCGGTATCGGCCTTCGGGCGTGCGAGTACCTCCCTCCCTCCCCCACCCCACCGCACCGCCTTAAGAAAATGAATGGAACACAAAGTTTGCGGCCAGCCCTGCGCTGTGGCCATCGGAGCTCACCATTGTTTGGGCTCGTATTGACCCCAGGTCCGGATTAGGTAGCGGCTGATTCCTGCTTTACAGCCCCGCCGGCCTAATGAGGCCGGCAAGGCGACGGGGCGCGAAGCGTCCTCGGAGCCCGGGCGACCGCCGGCTTACGGCCGCCAAGGGCCCTGTAGGTGGAGGTCAAAGGGTCAGCTGGCCGAGACCGCGAGAGAATTGACCCTAGGAAATGAGGTCCCCTCCTCCCGGCCCCAGCTTCGAACGGGCCTTGCAAGAACTTGGTGTGTGTACAGGGACCCCGAGCGGGAGCCCTGACTTTCGCAACGCCTGGCCTCGTCCCGGGGCAAAGCCTGACTAGACTTGAGCCCCGAGGGGGCAGACAGCCCGAGAGAAAACCAGCCTAGCTGCCGGGCAGAGATCCCGCGCTTCAGGGGGTGAGCACGCCGGTAGCGATTCTTTCAGAAACTTAAGTGGAAAGAGGCCCTTAGACTTTTTTCGTTTGTTTGGGGGGTTTTATAAGGGGAGGAGAAGGAGCCAGGGGCGAAGAGGCGAGGAGACAGCAGGCAGCGCGGAGGGGGGGAGGGGCGAGGAAGTCCTGAACACAACTTTCCTGGGAGGCTTTGTGAACGGAGGAGGTCCCTGCTAACTCTCCAACCTCCGCAGTAGCTAAGACCGACTGCCTTGCTTAGCCTGGACCCTGATCTTTAACCTTCCAAGCTGGATGAAGTCCAGACTTCTGTCTGCGTGGAAATAGACACCTTCCCCTTCCCCACCCAACGTGGAAATCTTAAACTAAACCACCCATTTCGGAAAAGATGGGCTTTTCACAAAGGTCTTACCAGGTGCAAGAAGTAAAATAACAGGTCGATTACGAAGAACCCAGCTGACATTCATGGTTTCCAGCTGATCTATCTTTAGGGCTACAAGGTTTTATTGTTGGGGGGTGGGGGGTGCGTATTCTTTAAGGTATTTACTGAAAATTCAAGAATGTCAATGTGCACTCCCAGAGTCAGATTATAGGAAGAAAATCTGTGAAAAGTTTTCTACTAACGTAAACTTTTCTTTGCAACAAGTGACAAGGGCATAGGGATAGACTATTTGAGAAATATGATGCTACACCCAGATTAGAGGAAATCACGTAGAGGGGCAAAACTTTTACATTATCTTAATATAGGTTATCATCATTGTTCATTGGCATCTTCCCCTCTTAGGACACAACGCTCTACTGTAAATTTTTATGGTAGAGTAATTTCAAGCTTAGTAAAGAAAGAGCAAACTCTTCTTTGTGTCCTAAGGAGATGTTTAATTGTTTAATATATTTAATGCGGAGGGGTGGGGGAAGCAAGTTTCTGAAATAATCTTTCAACCAACCCATCATTCTACTGCCATTTAAGGTTAGGTTACATTGGGGGTGAAGAGGGAATTCATAGAGAAAACAGTAAACTGTGGAAGTTAGATGCATATTGCGGAAGAAAAACATTATTTAGACTTCAGTTGGAACACATTTAGAGCCAATCTTATGAGTATGCACTTTCTGAAAACTTGCTGAGCATTTTAAATGGTCTCTGGTTTGAAGTGAAGGAAAAATCCTGAAATAGGAATTTGGTCCAGCACCCTCAATGTCAAGGTCAAGATTGGAATGTCTGGGCTAGGAGTGGTAGACTGACCAGGTTACCTGCTCATCACTTGTGAAGTCATCCCAATCCGTTCATGGCATTCAGACCCTTGCCTTGTCTATTGGTGGAGGAAAGTGCAAAAAAAACGCATTCTCCACAAACAAAAAATCGCATCCAAAGCATTTTGCAATTAGAAACTGTCAATAATTAACTGTTGACAAAGATCAGTAGATAACTTAAAATACACTGCTTCAACTGTGTCCAGGGAACCAAAGTTTCGTTTAATCATCAGAACTTCTCTGAGCATTTCAATTTAAGGTCGATTTATTTGAACATGGAAGAAAATCAGGCACCAAATACAAAAAGTTATAAATAGATGTGCCAAGACTTTATTTCTTCAAAAAGAACAATAAACAAAATTCTAGAATTCAAAATGATTATGTATAATACCAAACTGACTGCCACCAAAAATCCTGGAGCACTGCCCCTTCAAGAGAAGGAGGTACTCGGCCTATTCATTACATTTCTAAATTCTTCACAATTCCTTATCTCCACCATTCTATTTGCTGATTTGCAAGTTGGTTATTCATGAAGAGATTGGGCTCTCAATATTAAACAGCACCCTAAATTAGTAAAAAAACCAAAAAACCTCTCTCAGTACTCTACCCACTCCACCCCCCCAAAATAGCAATCACTTTCTTTTTCATATAACTGTAAGAGAACTGTTTGTCCAAATGAGTTGCTTCGCTGAAGATTAAATGGATTGTTAATATTTTATCACAAAGCAAACAACCATTTTTCATTGTTATTGATTTTAATGGAAACAATGCTCTTAACATCTTTGCCTACAAACCATGAACTTTAAAAATACATATTTTGCAAATGTTTTTTCTTTCCATAATATTTCAGAACCGCTGCAGTTATTACACCGCTATAAAAATGTTATGAATAATTGTGATAATTACGAATTGAACTATATACAGCAAAACAAACCAGCCTTTGCCTTCCAAAATTGTAAATGGACTATGGTTCTTTTAAGAAGCACTTTAATCATAAGTAAGCACGGCTCGACTGGCCTTACTCATCACCACTGTTTCAGACATATGCTTACTTTTGAAAATATATAGATAGATAGATTTGATAGGCAGATTAGATACGTCATAGATACAAACATATATAGGTATATGGGTGATCTCTCAACAGAATAGACAGACATGCATCTTGCCGCAATGTTCATTTTTATGCAAGATAATAAAAAAAAAACTAAGGGACATAAAACTCATTAGGTTACCTTATGTTTATATATGTAGGGCAGGGATGATTAAATCCAGCTTCTCAGTCTTTGAAGTACAAGATTGAGATGTCATGGCCACTAACTGAATTGATCAGTAATACTTGATTTGCATGCCGAAAATCCAGGACAAACACATTTAAACTCGCAGTTAAACAACCATCTGAGCTAGAGATAAAGAAAGGAGGGTCTTCCCAGATGGAAACTGACACTGTAAAGAATCTATACTGCAATAGAAAAATAATTTAACAATTAAAAAAGGGATCTGAGTGAGTTATAAATACCAACAAACAAGTTTCATTTGCTCTCGTCTCCTCTTTGTAGAAGGAGGCTGTTACAAAACAAGAGAAAGGAGTCAGTGGTTCAAAAATTGTAAATTGTGTTCTTTCAAAACAATAAAATTTAATGCTAAAGCGGTTATAATCAAAAGCTGTACAGAATTTGTTAGAAAACATTTTCCATAAATATTGTTCAGTTCCCGGCACTTGTAGCAATAATTAAATTACAAACGATAAATATGGCATCAATGGATATGTATTTACAAAAAAAAAAGTTATTACAAAAGGCAACTGTATACTAAACGTCACAATCTGTGTAGAGTAACATCACATCCTCAGCCTGAAAAAATACTGAACAACAGTTTCGACCCCATTAGACAAAAATACATTCACAAGTGTAATGCTTTGAGGAAAAGTTCAAGACATAACAGGACTTTGGCACGGTTTAAGACTGTGAGAGTTTAAACAATCACCACTAAGGCGAAGATTTTTCCATCAGTTTTAACATCACCACCACCACCACCAATAAGCCTTCTATAACTTCCTCTCAGGAAACAGGACAAGAGTTAAAATGAACTGAAGGCGTTTAGGGATGGGGTGAGCAGAGAGCAAGAGAAAAGGGAGGAAAAAGCAGTGAGAAGATTTTTTTTTTAATCCTTCAAATGCCAAAACGTATTTTCTAATCCTGAGAAAAAAGGGCATGGCTACTTTGGGATCTTGCCCCAAAACCTTCCTGGACAATTGCAATTAACAAGATGTAGCCCTATGTATGGCCTCTTGCCTTAAAACTCCATTTCCATCTGATTGGTTTCAGTTTTCTTTTTTAAATGCATTTGGTCCATTCTATGGTTAACAGGGTTTGTGTTTGTGTTTGTCCTCAGACGTACCATTCGTTAAAATTGGGAGGAAGTCCAGGGTTGTGGCTGGTGCTAGTTTGAACTGCAGAAGGGGTTTTAGTGGTATCTTTACTGTTTGCAGAAGCTATAGCGGGTGGAGTGGAAGATTCATAGCCTGAACTGGCAGCAGGGGAGGAATCTGACCCTTGAGATTCATGAACCTAAAATTAACATGTATATATTATAATGAATATAATTCCAACTGGCATTGTGCAAGCAAAAACAAGAGCAGAATTAGAGCACTGTAAGAGCAAGACCGCCCAGTGACCCACTTAAAAGAGAAATGCTGCTGATTTGGGGGTTTTGTTTTTAATTTCCACATTACCGATGTCTAGAAAACCCCAAGATGTTCACCAACAAAACAGTCTGAGTCCTAAGACTGGCATTATGGAAAAGGAATAAAGCACTCTGATTTATTCATGCCCCTTCAGAAATGCTTTCTCCGCGAATGGAGCGGGGTAAGCACGTAGTCTTTGGGGCCCTACAAAATACTCCGGGCCCAGGTTTCGCCAAGCCCGCTTTGGCTTGGGAAAGCAGGTACAGAGAAAGGTGGCACGGGCGCCCTGGGCGCTGCGAGGTCTCAGACAAATGCGTGGGAATCCCACCGCGCTCCTCGGCCCTATTGTTTTACCGAAAGCCGAAGAGGGAATGAACCACCCGCCCCCGGGTTCGGCGCGGGCACTCTCGGTTCCCACCGCGGGCTGAGCCGGGTAGAGGCGGCCACTGAGACCTCCAGCCCTGGCGAGCTCGGTTAGAGCTTCCCAGTAAACAACTGATGGTTCCCTCCGCTCCCTCCTCCTCCCCACTGTGCTCTCCCCCGCCCCCCTCCGGGTCCCCAAAATGGGTTCAAGGTGTCAACGCTGGAGCAAATCGGATTTAACGTGGAAGATACAGGGTTGGCAGCGCAGGCGCTTCCGTTCCGCGACCCGGTGTCGGGCCGAGTGTTTATAAACCGCCGACCGCTAATAAAGAGGTAATTACCTTCATGTGCTTGCGCAGGGAGCTCGGGTGCGTGTAGGACTTGTCGCACACTTTGCAGATATAGGGCTTGTCCGAGGTGTGCACATGCATGTGCTTCTTGCGGTCGCTGCTGTTGGCAAAGCGTCTGTCACAGCCTTCAAATTCACATTTGAAAGGTTTCTCACCTGCAGAAGGCAGAAACGCAAAGGGGGGTAAATATGGTCAGGGGCCGCGAGCTTCCTTGGGCCGAGCAGCGGGAGACAGAGCGTCCGGCGGTCCTCCCTCCCGAGAGGGAGCGCCGACTGGGGGCGGCTGTAGCATCTCTTTTCCCTGGTGAAAAATGGAGAGCGCGGGTTGAGCCTGCTGGGGTGGGGAGTGGTGGTCGGGGGCGGGGGTGGGGCAGGGCCGGCCCAGAATCTGCCCGGTCCTTTGTTCCCGCGCGGGATGGAAAGCCCCTGGCTCCTCCAAAGTTGCCCCTGAGTAGCGGTACCCCCCTACCCGGCCCGGGGCCTCAAAGCGCAGCCCCGTTCCGCCGATATCTCGGCGTTGCAGCCAAGGCTGGGCAGGACAATGGACCGGGGACGGGACAATCCCTTTTAGTTCCTCCTTTGTACCTTTTAATTTGCCTCTTTCAAATGCAGCGGTTTTGCTAAGCCCAGTATTAAAAAGCTTGGGTCGTCGTACTTAACGTTCGAAAAGGGAAAACTATATAAATCCAGGGGCTCCGGACAGTTTTACAAGATGCTCTGAACAAGCCACGAAACTGTGGTGCCTTTTCTACTTTAGCTTTCCTCCCGGAGGACTGAATTGAACCTGGAACTCCAAATAAAAATAGTTTGACAAAAGTATCATTTAATTAGGAGATGTGCCAATCAATGGTAAAAAAGAGCGGAAGTAACCGAAAGTTAGTTTTCATTAGCATTTCTATGGTTGCCTCCCCCGACTGTGCGCCGAGACTAAATCGCTTGTAAGCAATTCCTCTCCACACGTTCGGAGTCCCTTCATAGTAACCCAGAAAGAGACAAAAAGAGGCGGCGCCAGTTTGTTCCTGGGCGCGAGAAGGTTCCAATTAGTTCCTGAGACCGCAGAGCCGTCTGCCCGGGAAGCTAGAACTGGGCAAAAGCGCCGCGGGGCGGGGAAGGCGAGAGGTGGAGGGACGGTGACAGCGCTACTTTTTCGAGCGGCCCCGGCGGGGCGCCGCCCCTCTCTCTCGCCGCCACCCCTCGCTCCCTCGCGCTGAAAGTCGTCTTCGTGGCGCGGTGCCGCGGCGGACCCCGCGCCCGCCCTCCCGCCCTCCCCCTTACCTGTGTGGGTCCTCTTGTGGATCTTGAGGTTCTCGGAGCGGGCAAAGATCTTCCCGCAGCCTGGGAAGGGGCAAGGGAAGGGCTTCTCGCCCGTGTGCACCCGAATGTGATTGACCAGTTTGTACTTCGCCTTGAAGGACTTGCCCTCGCGGGGGCACTCCTCCCAGTAGCAGACGTGGTTGTTCTGCTCCGGTCCCCCCACATGCTCCATGGTGACGTGTGTCACCAACTCGTGCATGGTGCTGAAGGTCCGGTCGCAGCTCTTCTTGGGCCGGCTCAGCTGAGCCTCGTCGATCCACTTGCACGACAGCTCCTGCTTGATGGGCTGCCGCATGTAACGGAAGAAGGCGCCGGGCCCGTGGTGGGCCGCCACGTTCACGCCCATGTTCATGTTCATGGGGCTGTAGTTAGGGAACTGCGCGCCGGCCGTGTAGGGGTCCGTGCGCGGGCTGGCCACCGGGCGGTACGGGTCGGCGCGGCCGAACAGCTCTCCGCGCAGCCCCAGGTGGACCTGGTTGTTGTCCACGTGCCCGGTGGGCGACGGGTGCCCGGCGCCCTGCTCGTGCAGCCCGGGGAAGAGCAGGTAGCCAGGGGGCTCAGGAATGCCAGCCGGAGCGTGCAGGCTGCTCGCCGAGCCGGCGAAGAGCCCGTGCTGCCCGCCACCCGAGGCCGCCTCGCCGAGCCCAGAGCCGCGCTGGCGGAACAGAAAGTCGCGAGTGGAGTTGAAGGCGGCGGAGGCGGCACCGCCGTAGCTGGGCACCTGGCCGGCGTGGTGATGGTGGTGATGGTGGTGGTGATGATGGCCCAGGGCGTTGGCGTAACCCGAACCCTGCGGCGTGAACGCCGAGCTCTGGCCGGAAGACAGATCGTGAGCCGCGGCGGGGCTCAGCTTGAAGGCAGCGGCGGCGGCGGCGGCGTGGGGCGAGTCCCCGAAGGGATTCAGCCCAATGCCCGCCGGCTCGCGGTTGGGCATCTCGTGGTGGCGCGGCGCGCCGAAGCTGCCCACTCCCAGCCCGGGGAACTGCGGGCCTCCGTCCAGGAGCATCGTCATGGGTGGGGCGTTCTGGTCACCAGCGATCCGGCTGAAACGAGGGTGCGGGCGAAGGAGATCTCCGAAGTGTCGCAGTCGGAGAGGGGTGGAGGCGGTTGGACACTGTCAGGAGACCCCCAAGGCAGTACCAGGGGCTGCAACTTTCCGTCGCTGCGAGTCTCCTGCAGAGGGATAGGAGGGAGGAGGGGAAGTAGAAGGACCTGGAGGGGGGAGGAGGGGGGAGAAGGGAGGAGAAAAGACTCTGGGACTAGATCTGGTTTAACAAACTAACAAGCGCGCACAAAGAAAAATAAGCAAAATAATAAGTGGAGGGCGGAGTTTGCCAATCCTGTCCGGGGCACCCCTCCTCTCCCCGAGAGCGCACAACCGCGGGGCCAGGAGGCTCCCTCGGCACGGGCCTCACGGCTAGACTGCGCTTAGAAGCAGAGCCAGCTCGCGGCCGGCGGGCAGGAGGCAGGCTCGGTCCTCGCGGCTCGCCGCGCCAGTCCCAGCCTCTTCGCCTCCAGAGTAATGTCCTTGGACTGATAAAGTCACTCACTCACTCCTCTCACATAAACCGAGCGGGAGGCCGCGCGGCGAGGGCCAATGGGGAGCCAGCTGGCCCGCGGTCACCTGACCCCCGGCCCCGCAGCCTATTGGCCGTCGCCACACTGATTGGCAGCGCGGAGCGGGGAACATGGCAGCCGCGGCCGAGCGGCCGCCGCTGATTGGGCCGTGGCCGGGAGCCTGGCAGGTGAGGCGGCGGCGGCCGGGCGCCCGCGAGTGGGCTCCGCGGGGCTGGCGCTGCCGTGGGGAACTGGAGCCAGGCTCAAGCTGGCGACCGGCAGGGCGGAGCCAGGGCCTCTCCCTGGCTTCCCTCCCGCCAGAAGCGGGCGAGCACCCCTCGGGCAAGCTTTACCCGCTTTGGCCAAATGAACTCTTTGCCGCGCGAGGATCGTTCCCACCGTCGGCGCGGCGCTGGACGCCAAGAGAATGTGCCCCTTCCGCGGCCTAAGGGCGCGGATCCCGGGGCGAGAACAACAGTTCCACTCTCGCGGCCCATTAGCCGCGTCCTCCTCACGCGCCACTGTGGGCCCTGATGTCCCCGAGAGCCCGGACCCAGGCCGGCCAGCTCGCCGTCTGTGACCCAAGGTGCTGCCGGCCGGCCGAGGCCCGAAGGAGGAGAAATGGTTACAGTTAGAGCCATCTCCCTTACTTCCGTCTGAGCCGCGCATTGACTCTGGTTTGTGAGTCGTGGCTGTAGTATACTGTCCCCACCACTGTCCCCGCCATCCCCCCCACACGACACACCAGGCATAAGACGGCAAACACATATAACACAGTAAGCTCACACACACCGCACTAAACACACACAACTAGCAACAGTAAGTACACACAACCCAGTAACACAACAAACTACACATAAAACAGTAAACAGGCACACAACAAATTAAACACAACAGGATAAACACACGCACGTAACAGCAAACACACAGAAGCACAAATACTAAACATGCACAGTGTACACTTAGCCTGTGCACACCAAACATGCACACTACACAGCAAACTCACTAGACACACAGGATCAGTGCCATTTTCAAACCACAGGGCTAAACAGCTTCGAATTCTCAACATTTTCAAATGCAAAAGTGGGGGGCGGGAATGGGGATTGTGAGGTGGAATTTTCTTCCCTCTGAACTGCCAAGGCTTTGCCCTCTTCTACTCCTACCTGGAGAAGCATATAGTGACCTCGGGAACTTCTTACCCTTAAGGATTGACTTTCCAGGGTTGTGTGTGGGATCACTGTCCCCTCTCCTGTCTGGTGCGAGGTCTTTCTGGACATAATGAGCAGGTTCAGACAGGGCTATAAATCCACTCATTTTTTGTCCAGCAGGGCATTTGCGAAGACTGTAGGAGAGTGAGAGTGAAAAGAAAAGGCGGAGAGAAAGATGGCTGTGATTGTCACACCCCGAAGAGAGCCGAGCCCCAAAGTCTGCGCCTTGAGGCAGCCTCACAGCCTGGCCGCCATGTCTCTGTAGGAAACCGAACATCTGATCAAGTTCAGAGGCGCTTGGCGAGACCGCCTCAAGCAGCGCTTTATAACTGCAGCCTTTCACTTCCTGCCCCCCCAATCCGCCTGGCCTGGTCAAGACTTCACCTTCTTTCTTTGCCAGTTTTCTGGGGGGAAACCCTGCCGGTAGCGCACTTACGTAGTCACCCCCTCCCTTCAAACTCGCCCCAATTCTCCCTCTACATCACAGCTCTCTCCCCAGGTTGGAAAGGTGAGTTCACTGCTGACTTAAATTATTACATCTACTGAAAACAGCTCTCCAAGACTGGCTTCCGTGCCGCTCAGCAGACGGTTTCTTTGCGGGGGGGGCGGGGCGGGGGGAGGAAATGTTCACTGAAGAACAAATAAGCCTAAATCATGCAAATGAATTCCCTGGAGTCAGGTTTACAAAAAGGGATGATTGCTTTTCTTTCTTTTTTCCCATTTCTTCCCCCTTCCCCCTTTAATACTCTCCCTTCCTTCTACCTCTCTTCACCTCCCACCAAGCCCCACCGACCCTGGGCGCACAGTTGGTCTGAAAAAGTTTGGATTTCCTACCGGCGCCAGCCCCGAGGAGAGCGGGGCTCTGGGGCGGGGAGGAGGCGGCTCCCGAGCCCTAACCCGGCCAGCGCAGATGCGAGGGTTTCCGGGGAGCCCCGCCAGGTACCCCGAGAACCAGGGGCCCGGCGCGTTTGGGAGTCCGGGCTGGCAGCGGGGCGTGGAGCCGAGGAAGGAGGGCGCCGAGGGAGCCTCGCCTGCCCCTTTGCGGGGAGGGGTCCCGAGCGCAGGGCAGGGGATGTCGCCGCCGCTGACCTACCCGGTGCCCAGTGTCCGTTTTGATATGGCCACATTCCGATAATTAATTGCCTCCAGCACGTGCTCTGTAGTCCCAGGAACAAAAAGGCATAATTCAATTAGGTCATCAACCGAGAAGTGGGGAGGGGGGATGCTTGTTAAGGGGCCGACCTGAGGCGGTTCAGCCAGGCCAAAACCCCGGGCGGTGGAGCCCTTCCTGGGGCAGCCCGGCCCAGCCCGAATGTGCGACTGAGGGGGTGTCGTTGCTCGTTGGGGCGCAGGGACCCCCGATGCCCGCAAGAGGACAAGGCTGGGGACTATGTGAGCAGCAGGGCAGAGGCAGGCCATTTCGAATTCTATTTCGGTTGGTCTGAGTGGAGGTTTCTTTTTGGGGAGGGGGAACCCTGAGCCTTGGAACACGATAGAAAGCGAAATACCTCCAGATATAGCAAGTTGCTGCAAAAGAAAACAACCCCCCCCCCAGCAAAGCAAACCACTCCTGTTGGGCAATAATAATAATAATAATAATAAGCAAAGTTCTCCTGATTACCTGTAGCCCGCCGCCCCTCAACTCACTTTTCGGAGGAGACCCTGGGAACAACTTCGGGGGACAGGGGGCTTTAGGGAGCTGAGTCTGAGAGCAGAGTCGTGGCGGAAAGAGGCAAGTGAAGAAAACTTTTTTTCTGCACACAGGCTGAGGCGAGGCAGAAGAAAGCTCTGGTTTCTTCGTTTCTCAGGTAGAGGAAAGAATCCCTGGGCAGGGCAGGGCAGGGCAGGGCGACTGGAATCCAGGGGTCGTGGTTCTTATTTTACGCTAGAACCGAGGCTCCCTCGGCAGCTTTGGCTTACTGGGGTTTACATGTGTATTAGGCGGCGTAAATTAACCAATAAATCTCTTTTATGCGTCCCCCAGTTGTATGTGGTCTGGTCTAAATATCCACATGTCTGTACGGATAGGAAATATAATGGGATCCTTTCCCTCACACTGAGTTCAAACAGTAAATAGGAAAAAGATTTATTTTCATGCCCAAATCTGAAGCAATAAATAAAATCAGAGAAACTGATCATTGCCAAACGAGCAAAGCTTTTGAGCCAGAATTTTAGGATCCATCTTGGAGAAGCAGGAGGGAAACAGAACGTCCAGAGGGGCAGTAGGGACGAACTGGTTTCTCCATACAAGCCAGAGCCCCACTCTGCAGCACTTTTCTCTTCAATCCAGCCTACTAAAAAACAAAACATGTACAGCAGTTGTGCTATCGGGCAGAATTTCTTCCTAAACACATTTTCTGTGGCGGACATGAAATTATCCTAAGTCGGAGACCTAGCAATTTTAAGTCCAAGGGAAACACTGCGGTCTTTTCTTCTGTTTTGTATTTAGAAAAGACTTGCAATCTAACACTCGCAACATTTTAAAGACCCTTTAAACCCAGCAAGGGGATTTCCGTTCTGCCAATGCTTCCTGATTTATTTCAATAAATGAATCTTTGAATCCAGGAAAGGAATTATTCCAAGACGCTGAATTTGGTGCCCCTGCCTCTTCCTAGCGAGGCACAAAGTGTTTCTCCTTGAAACATGTCCTTGAAACTCACCATTATTCGCAATTTTTTTCCCCTGGTAAACGACACTTTCTTTACATCAATCCCCACCCTTTCTTCAGAGTCCCAGATCTTTTTAAAAGAAAAACTGCAAATCGCAATAAAAAATGAAGGGGGAAGAAAGCTGGGAAAGGAATGTGTTTTTAACTCCTCTTTATTTTTATGCTAAGATAAAGCTCTTAATTGGCTTCAGGGGCTGAGCTAAACTATCGATCTCGGGAGCTCCGGGACTAGGCGACACTCTCACCAACCGCTCATTTGGGGTCCAGATTTTATTGGCTAGATCAGAGTTTTCACTACCCTCTCATCATTTGACAAAAATTTTATAAGTCCTGGAATCCTTTAAATTCAATATAGAATGAACAAATAGATATTGTTAACCAACCCTTTTTAAAAATCTGTTTTGTCTTTGTCCTCTGCAGTCCACCGCATATCGCTGCCCAATGTAATGAAATGCAAACCAGACAGGAATGAGACATTTTCATTCATTGTACTTGTCAATCAAGGCTGTGCAGATAGATAGACAGATAAACGATAGATAGATATTTGAACTTCAGAGACACAGGTTGAAGTAAATAGGGTTGAACTTGGAGAAAGGCAGGAAGTTGAACTAGAGCTATCAGAATCTAGTTTGAGATTATGAAGAGAGCCCTGGAAATACGGGAAATGGAGTGAAACCCTAGGCAGTGGGCAGTGTTCTGTCACTAGCCAAGTCTGGGTGCCAGGCTCATGGTGAGCGGTGGTCCTGGCCCACCAGGACCTGCAGCCAATGAGTACCTTTATTGCCCTGGGGGTGCCTAGATGTTAGCCTCCAGACTCTAAGGTACACTGGGAGGGGCTCTGGATGCCAGAAGGACAAGTCACATTGAAAGAAGACTTCCCCTTCCCTTGGGATCAAAACACTTTGTAGGTGGGAAAGCACTTAGGCAAGCGGAGAGAGAGATCCAGGCAGGGGCAGAAATACGCAATGATGCATTTGATATGTGATTCCAAGTCCTTCCCCAGTCACCTGAAGAGATGGAGGAAGGAGAATGGATTTGGGGTGCAAAGCTTGCCTAACATTCTGGAGCTCTCATTTACCCAGGGTCCCAAGTTCCTTCTAACTGCTAAATGTTCCATTAGTTCTAGTAAATGATTTCGGCTCCAAAACAAGTGGAGAAAAGCCTTGACTCTCCTGAGGTACTTACTTATTCATTTCTCTGCTTTGAGACAGGATCCTGCACCCAAGGTGACAGGAAGGGCACCTCTGTAGCACATCATGGTTTCTGGCAGTGACTCTCATCCTTGATGCCCCCAGCATCCTAGCTCCATTTACCTATTCCAGGCCTCTTCCACCACCATTCCCCCTTCCTCCTCCCCTTCTCCCTGGGGGGGGGGGGGCAGATGCTGCATTACCTGAGTTATCTTCCCTTTTGACCAAATTGGAGTGAGAATCCCTGCCACCTAAAGAAATGCTGTCCCTGGCTCATTCAACTCCCAAGGAACTTTATATAGTTCAGGAACGGCATTTTAAAAATCGAATTGACTGTGGTTTTTGCATTTGGTTTGGATTCACTCCTCTAGTCCTTTCCTAGTGAAGGGACAGGAGGAAAGGGCTTTGATATTAAAACAAAGCATGGGGGCCTCCCTTCTCACCTCTTCCCCCCACCACACACACACACCCCTGCCCCAAACAGAGTGGAGGTGAATTAGACTAACTTCTAGCATGAATGTGATTTAGCAACTTGCAAACCAAATCTGGCCTGTTGTATTTGTATGGCCCCAGGAGCCAAGAATTTTTTTTTAATCTTTAAAGAGTTAGAAGTAGAAAAAGAAGGAGGAGGAGAAGAAATGGGGTAGGGAGATTATGCTACAGAGACTGAATGTGGCTTGCAAAGCTAAAATATTTTCTATATGATGCTTTACAGAAAACATTTGCTGACCCGTGGACTAGAGGTTGGACGGCAGCCTTCACGGAAGCTAGGTATTCCTAACCCGTGGGTTTTATCCACCATCACTCTCCTACTTTTCAAGCTTCATTTTGCATGAGATGATTTTTTTTCAGCCTCACACCTCAGTTATTTCCGGGGATAACTTTGGCTTTGGAGAAAGGCGAAAAGTAGAGTCAAGGGAGGATGAGCCTGAGGGAGAATGAGAGGACAAGAAGAGAGGAGAAAGGAAAAAGGGTTGTGAATATCTCAATCCGTGACTGGGTGACCTCTGACCCTGAGGGTGGTTTTATTGTCTTTCTTCTTTGGCTAGATATACATAGTTTATTGACCCTTTCTGCATGATTGAGCCCTGAGGGGCAACTGCAGCCGCCAAACCCAGCGAGACATGTGAGTCCAGGCTAAGGCCGTTGAGCAGCCTGCCTTCAGGAAGCCCAAGGGAAGCGACCCCAGTTCCCCAGGCCCGAGGGTCTCTGAGGAAGAGAGGTCACAACTCTTCCCCAATTCAACTGCTCCTCCGCAGCGAGGGCCTGGACTTCATCCCTCGCCTCTTTCTCTCCGAGAAACACTCCCTCCCTTTCTCCCATGGACAAATGCTGTCAGCCAGTACACTTGGGCAAGGATTTTAGGCCCCCTCCCTTTGAATGCCCCTCCTTTCTTTAAAACCATAAAGGTCCCAGGGTGCTCCCAACAACCTTAGCTTGGCCTCTTGTGTATATCTCTCCCCTCCTCTTCCTTCCTCCCAGACTTCAGCCCTGTCCGGAATTTCTCTACAATGTTGCAATTCCTCCCTGCCCTTAACCTTTGTCCCGCTTGTAATCTACCAAGACTCGGTTTTGGTAGATTACACTTCACCTTTTTTTTTTTTTTTAACCGGTACACGAGCCTCTCACTGTTGCGGCCTCTCCCGTTGCGGAGCACAGGCTCTGGACGCGCTGGCTCAGCGGCCACGGCTCACGGGACCAGCCGCTCCGCGGCATGTGGGATCCTCCCGGACCGGGGCACGAACCCGTGTTCCCTGCATCGGCAGGCGGACTCTCAACTACTGCGCCACCAGGGAAGCCCTACACTTCACCTTTTGAACCTGGCCCAGGCTGGCAAACAGAGTCAACAGTTCCTCCAGACACAAGTAGTCACTCCACTCTGGTAGGGCTACCAGACTTCGCACATAAATCTGGGATGCTCAGTTAAATTTGAATTTCAAATAAACAATGATTTTCTTAAGTATGTCCCAAATATTGCATGGGAGATACTTACACTGAAAGATTATTCCTTCTTTGTCTGAAATTTGAATTTAACTGAACGAGCTGTATCTTATCTGGTAACACTAAGATTCAGGCACCTGGCCTAGAAGGCCTAGATGAGCTGAGAAGCTAGGCTAAATTGTCTCAACTGGGAGAGGCGGCCGGACCAGGTATCACGTGCCTATGGGAGTGGAAAAAGAGGGACTTCCCTGAACCTAGGGTTTTCCACAGGCGCCATTTGCGAAAAATCAGCTTGGGGACCCGTGACCCCGGCAGGCCCAAGGGTGCCATTTCTCTTCAAGCGGGCCAGGAGCCATCTTGGTGGGGCTATGTGGAAGACTGACTTTTTCTTTGGCTGCACTGAGCCGCTGAGGGATCTTAGTTCCCCGATCCCTGGCATTTGTGCCCCCTGTGGTGGAAGCGTGGAGTCTTAACCACTGAGCCACCAGGGAAGTCCCGAGGGCACGATATTTAAAGCGAGCCCCCTCCTGGCCCTGCCTAGAGAAACCCTCAGCTCTCGGAAGACGAGAGGGGGCCGCAGAACTCTGGGACTAGCACCCTCCCCTGCTGCCACTTCCAAACTGCGCCCCCTAGGGCTCCTGCCTCCCCTCTCAGAGCAGGTCCTTAACCCCTTGATGGAAACCCCCTGTGCTACTGACTGCAGGGCCCCCATAAACAGCAGATGTTGCGGAAGGACTCGTGCACTGGGGACCTTGAGACTCCGTGCCCTGCAGGCCTCGAGGTCCCGTGCGGTGACCTCTTGCCACCCCAGTGGGACTGGAGGCTGGGATCGGTCTGCTTGTCCTTTCCTAATTTGCTCTGTCTGTGTGCACCCGAGGCTCCCTCCCCAGGATCCAAATTCCACACCGACCTGAACCCCAAAGAACACTGTTCCTTGCCCTCTCTCCCCCTCCCTGACTTTCGGTCTGAGCAAGAACACCCAATGGGCCCTTGAGGAGTTCCCAGAGCCTGGGGTCCCTCTGCCCAACCTCCACACACACACACACACACACACACACTTCAGTCAACACCAGTTGTGCAGAAACCCCTTTGCAGCCTTCCAGGGCAAAAGGTCAAGTTTTCCTCAGGACCAAGGCCCTTGTGAAACACATTTTATCAGCAGACATCCATTTTCCTCCCCTCCTGTTTCCCCACCCCACATTTCTTTTTTCTTTTTTTTTTTTTTTTTGCGGTACGCGGGCCTCTCACTGCTGTGGCCTCTCCTGCCGCGGAGCCCAGGCTCCAGACGCGCAGGCTCAGCGGCCATGGCTCACGGGCCCAGCTGCTCTGCGGCATGTGGGATCTTCCCGGACCGGGGCACAAACCCGTGTCCCCTGCATCGGCAGGCGGACTCTCAACCACTGCGCCACCAGGGAAGCCCCCCACATTTCTTGACAGAGGTTCTTATCTATCTACCTATAAAATGTAGAGGAAAAAAGCACGGCCTAGAACATTCTTTTCCGCACTCCCTCAGTACTAGTTCCACAGGCTGAATCTGTCCTCAGCTCAGTGGCCTCAAGAACATTCCAGAAGATCCCTCTACCCCCCCCATCACCTAAGTACCCCTTTTCCACTTTACAAAAAGTTCACTAATTCTTATTTCTCACCTCTCCAGTCTTCCTGAAGTGGTTTTGGCCTCTAAGTATTTCTGAAGCCACGGGCGCCTCCACTGCCTTCTGATGCAAACTAGCCTTCTTGGTGGTTTATATATAGCCCTTTACCACTGTGAACATCAGTATACACATGCCTGACCTCCCCGGTTTCTAATACGCCCCCTAGGAGTGGAGGGGGACCCATTTCCTTTATGCACACACTTAAAAGCTCCAACTCTGGCCTGATCTGTTATTTTTGTGGTTCTCAGAGAGTTATATTGCAATATCTAGTTTCCTTTGCAGACATCACACCTCCTCAAATTTGGAAGAGGGAGGAATTGCCTGCCTTCTGCCACAGAAACAGTAGAATGGAGCCAGGATTCCCAGGATTGGAAACCCCGGCTCCACATTGGAATCTCCCGGGGATCTTTGAAAGATTCAGATGCCCAGACCACCCCAGAACTTCTGACTAGCTTAGTCTAGGGAGGGGTACCATATTACTATATTTTAAAGCTCCCCAGGTGATTCTAATGAGGGAATCACTGGGCTAGGGTAGGTCAATGGCTGGAGCCTCTTTACTCCAACCCTGCAACCTCCCCCGGCACATTGTGGCCCTGGCGTCACTACGCAGGTCTAAGCTACACAAACTTGGTGTGCTCTGAGAGTAAACGTGGAGTCCCCACTGCAGACTGCTATCCCTATCTGTTCCCTTTGCCCACCAGATGTTCCCATGAAGGAGAACCTCACCTTCAACTCCTGCCTCACTCTCTGCTTTCTAGAAATGCACCCTTGCCGTACCCTGGTCTGAGGTGGAAGAAATCACGAGCATCTGATCAAGAAATGGTTTGCTCTTGGCTCTGGTCCCATTTGTTTTATTTCAACTAAAGAGCTACAGTTTTGCTGTCACAGAACAAAAAGTCCACAGGAAGACAGTGAGGGACGGAGCTGCTTGAACAAAAGGGCTGCTCTGATCCCACTTCTCTCCATCTTACCCAGTCCAGTCCTGACTTCCTGCCAGAAGAAAGGAGAAGTGGATGTGGATGGGGAGGCATTTCCTCTCACTTGGAACTGTTCCTCAGGAATACTTTCTCTGCTTCCCCCTCCCTACCCTAGCTGGACTCGCCACGACTGGTGAGGGGAGCCTTAGGCCTCTCAGGTTTAGACAATTACGAGGAACAGAGCTGTCCAGGGATCGCGCAGTTTGGTTCAGGCTCCAGGGACATGTCCCTGAAGTTGTGGAAGGCAGAGAGAGATGGGGGCAAGTGGTTGCAGCTCAAGTTGCAGAGTGATTTGAAACTTAACTTTTTTTCCTTAGAAAACTTTTTTTAAATTCACACAAGCAATACATTAGCTAGTTTCGCTCTATTCAAAAAATATTTACA
This sequence comes from Leucopleurus acutus, assembly GCF_964270905.1. Lineage (NCBI taxonomy): Eukaryota > Metazoa > Chordata > Mammalia > Artiodactyla > Delphinidae > Leucopleurus > Leucopleurus acutus. Next base: position 117,981,870 of record NC_139148.1, on the reverse strand, counting down.
ACTTGCCTGCTATATGCAGGACACTGTCTTAGGCACTGTGGGGGAGAGAAGAGTAAAGGATGGCACATTGTGACAGTCTTGCACAGGGACCAACAGAATATTTGAATACCTTAAAAACAAATGCTAGGATTTGAAGTTTTAGAATTGGTATTTCATGAATACTATATTGATCGCTTGGAAGTTTGGAGTAACTAACAGAGCTTATTTATTTTTGTAAACATGCCTCTCTGAGTTATGTCTTTTCCAACTCAGATATGTTACTGGAGTTTGCTGGGCTGAATACCCAAATTGAACTTTTATAGAAGAGTTTATCTTTTTGTGAGAAAAAGGAAATCAGCTTGAGTTTATTACTTTCTTAATTTGGGGAGCGGCTTCTTCCATTGTGTTCTTCTTTTGTCCTGTTCTGCAATATAAAGTCTTCAAGCCTCTTCAGAGGCTTCATTTAATATTGCTTACACTCCGGCCCCTCTAAAACAATTTTAAAGATCACTTGGTAACAACTGGAGGCTTAGTTTTTATTATTATTAATTTTCCAATTCCGTAACTCCTTGAAATACACACACACAGAGAAAGAGAGAGAGAGAGAAGACTGGCATGGGAGAGTCCTTTATAGCTCAGTTCCATACATGAGCTTCATTTCTTGAGCTACGTTGTTATTCTACAGCGGTGGTTGGTTCAAATCATTATTTTGAGTATAATGCTCAAAAAGGTTGGAAGGCAGACTGCTCTGGAAGTGGGCTTGGCACTGCTTTGTCATCACACACGTCAGTTAATTTTTCTTAATTGTTTTTATAAGGTAGACCCATTACAAATAATTTAATGAAAGAAAGAGCTTTAGAGGATAATACAATGGCGACAGCATATTATGCCTATGCTCTGTAACACCACATTTTCTGATTCATAGAAACCACATATTAAGTGAATTATTTTGATTATTATCAAATGGTCTTTGCAGTTGTTTTTTTACATTTCCATCCAAACATATCATATGTTGCTTATGTATGCTATTACATAGAGAGTGTGTATATGATTTTAAAAAGAGTCCTTGATATTGAGGATCATGACTTCCAGACATTTTCACAAATCCCAATATTCAAACTCCAATACTTAAAAAATATACTGGGAGTTTCCTGGTGGTCTAGTGGTTAATATTCAGCGCTTTCAGCCCGGTCAATCCCTGATCGGGGAACTAAGATCCCAAAAGCTGCGCGGCTCGGGCCAAAAAAAAGAAAAAGAAAAAACATTTGGTGGGAGAAGTAACGGATCTTCCCCTTTTCCATAGAGAGGCAACACTGCAGACCTCCTTGCATAGTCAAATACGCTACAGAGGTATTCAGCAGCCCATCCTGCCTTCTGTCTCATTTCCTTGAGTGGAATTAGGTCAGAAGGAAATTTTCCTCTGAGCAAAAGGTGGAAAGGAGGCATCCCAGCCCTGTGGTGGGTCTCCTCACCCCCATCTCTGCTCCCAGGCCGAAAACCTTGACTTTCATTACTAGTTTCAGTAGAAGGAACAAATTTGGTCAGGAGAGGAGGTCTTATGACCAGTCCATCAATTTACGGGGTTGTGTTTTGGCTTTGTCTAGAGGGCCAAATCTACATCTCTTATTCCGCCCCCTCCTCGCCCCCCAAAGGTTTATATTTTGAATTTTCTGGTCTCACCGCAGAATGAACAAACAATGCTCTCTGAGTGTAAGGCTACAACATGCCTACCATCATTACCTCCCAGCTGGAGCAGCAAATATTGCTGAGAGTGCTGCATGGGCCTGCTCTGTGTTAGGCTCAAGGGCTGGGCTGAGACTGAAGCCAGGCCACGGCGTGTTTGGGAGGGAAGGTAGTTACTGGTGGAGCTCAAGTCTGCAGAGCTTCCCAAGAAGTAAGCGCGTTGTGTGAGTGTGTGTGTGTGTGTGTGTAAGAACATGCCTTGCTTAGTCTCACAACACATCGTACCTTAGCTTCTCCCTCGCCTTTCTTGAGGCGTCACTTACAACAGCGCTTGCGGCGCCCGCGCTTTCAGTGAGCGGACGCTGACTAAGTCTCCTCTTCCCGTTGGTCCGGACAGAGGATCCGCTATTTTGGGACCCAAGGAGGGCGAAGTGGCCGGAAGTCGGAGCCCCAAAGCCGGGGAGTGGGCAGAGACCCCAATGCTTATCCTGGTGCCTATCGTTCCCCCGTACCCGCCCAACCTGGAGAGCCGAGAGGGCCCGGGGGAGGAGGGACGTCGGCCGCTAGCAGGGGCGGGGGTAGTAGTGGTGCTGGGGGGACGCCGGGGGAGGGGTAAGATGTTGGCTCAGAGCCCGAGCTACTTGGACGGCCTTCGTTCCATTCTGTTCCCTGAAGAGGGAAACCTCCTCCCCTTCCTCTCCTCTCCTTCCCCTCCCTCCTCTCTGCCTCCGTGGGGCGCTCAGGTCCTGCCGCTTCCCGAAGCCCCAAAGCCTCAGCCGCCTGATCCTGGCCCAGAGGGCACAAGGGCCTGCGAGCCTGGCTCCGGGGCCGGCCAGCCCTTCCGTTTTCCCTAAAGGGAACCAAGGGGCGCAGCGCCTCGCCTCCCTTCCTTGCCTGCCGCCGCTTGAGAGGGGCTGTTTAATTAAAGGGGAACCCGCAATGTATACGTCAGATAAAAGCAACGCGCAGAATAAACTAATTAAAACATTGTGTTTGCAACACATTTTATTTCTCTCTCTACCTTTTTTGATCTTCGCTGTGTTTTAAAGAAATGTCATCGCACCATAAAGCGAGCCGTGAAACGCTATTTCCTTATAGTGTGCGGCGCTTTTCAAAGGCTAGTGTGATATATTTTAGAAAAGGGATCCCGCTGTGAAAGCTTGCGTGTCTTCCCTTTACCAAACTAAGCTCTTGTCAATCACACGGAGCCCGGTCCAATCACCGAGATCCTTTTTGGAAAGCAGCTCATCCCGCTGTGCTTTTATACCGCGCTCCGCAGCCTGTTTTGATGCATTTTTACCAGCACGTCCAGGGAAATGAATGATGAGGCCGCGGACAGTGCAGGCCTGGCTCCCTGAGCGCCCGCCCGGCCCTAACGAGGCGCCGGCGCATTGTGCGCCGCCTGGGCTTTCTCAGGTGGCGGTCACTTGGCGGGGGTATCCCGACGCTAACTCGGGTCAATGCTGAGGACCCGGCTTGTCATGGCCGCGCGACAGCTTCCACCCAGCAGCCACTGGCGTGGATCGGCGAGGCTCAGTAGCCGCCCTCCTGGCCGGTCTGCCCCGGGAAAGCAAGTCCCAGCGCAGCCTGACGCTGCGCCTCGACTACAGGGAGTCTTGGGGCCCTCGGGATGCGCCTCCCCTCCAGAGCTGTGGGACCCGCGAGTTTGGGGAGGGGAGGCACGGCCGGCCACACCCACGAGAGATGTCTCCTGCTTTGCCCGGTTTAGCCTAGGTTTGTCCTCTCTGGCCCCCTCTCCCAGCCCCATCCTAGACAGAGGTTCGGGGGACTTCCCCAGCCTTCTGGGAAAGGCCGTTCCCGCCCCCGGAGCGGCCACGAAACCACTCAGGCCCCAGCAGCTCTCGCAGAACCCTAGCCCTGAAAGAGAGGCTCGGCTAGGGACGCCCACCGGTAGTACCGAATTGGTGGCCTCCGGCCGGACAGAGCTTACAGTTCCCCGATTGGGACGCTTACTGGCCTAATGGACCACGGAGCCGCTGGGACGGCGCGGGCGGCTCTGAAAGGCCAAATATAAACTCGTAAACCACTGCCGAGAACCCACGAGGATGAGGGCCTACGCCCGCGCCTTCTCTGGATGCAAGGAAGGGTTGGAAGGAGCCGCCCAGCTCCGGAGTCCCACAGATTTTCCCCCTCCCCCCGATCCCCCATCCTTTAGTCAGTCTCTGTCAGAGCTGGGGGCGCGCGCCCCGCCGGGGTGCTGTGGAAGCTTTTGATCTTCACATTGGCTTCCCGGCTCCGGGAGGGGAGACGGGGGAGGAGGCTTTGTGGTCCTCCTTTCCGGCAGCGCCGGAATCGTCGCCTGCTTTTGTTTCCAGTTCCACTTCGAACTTGAACCAGGAGAGTGCGGTTTGGCTAAGGTCTCAGGGGATGAACAAGTGAAAACTGTGTGAGATTTATGCATTTGTAGAATAGACAAAAGTCTGCATTTCGAAATAGTCCAGTGTGAGTCCATTCTGCACTCTGTCTCTCATTTCTCTGTCTCTGTCTCTCGCTCACTCTCTCTCACACACTCCTGCAGACCCGCCCTAGTCTCCAGTTACACGCGCCCTCCGCGCACATGTTCCATGTCCACCGGACTGCGACACTTCCCCTCCAGCGCCCAAGAGCACCTCTTTCCCCCACCTGCCAGTTTCTTTCTTTAGCATTCCCCAAAGGGCTCACTTGTTGGGAGGGGCCTGGGTCCATCCAGGAGCCTAGGGCGGGGAGAGGAGGGGGCCCAGGTTCCCTGGAGTTTTGCTCAACCCCCCTCACCCCACCCCCCGGCTCTCTCCCGTTGGAAGGGAAATCGCCGTTCCCCCTGCCCCTTCCCAGGGGTCTCTTCAGTGACGACAAGGTCCTCAGGCTGACTCTAAAACGAGGGAAGAAGAAGCCCTCAGCCCTCCCCGCCCCCCTTCAGCTGGGCCTCGGGTTCCACGCGGTGGCTGGGGTGCAGATCAGCAGGAATCCTCGCCCAACCCTGCCCGGCGCTCCGTGACTCCCAGGGGCTCCCCTCATCTTCTCCCCAAGGCCCCGCCCCGTGGAGCGCAAGCCCTGCGGGTCGGTAGCTTTTCCGGAGTTCCCTTCCCGGACTCCCGCAGGTAGGGCCGCCGGGCGGAAGAGGGACGCCTCCGCTCCCAGTGAGGAGGAAAGTTACTGATGCCTGGTGCCCTCGGGGAGGCCTGAGGAGCCTGCCGGGAAGCCTGTGTCGGGGCAATGCTCCCCTTCCGTGCTTTGTAAGACAAAGTGTGGGGTTTGGCCACAGCCTTTGGCGAAGTTTGCAAGTGCGAAGGTGGCCCCAGTGCAGGCGCTGGGGGCCGCAGAAGCCTGTGGACCGGGAGGGATGCAGGCGCGAGGGGTTTCACCTGCCTCGGTTTAGCAAGGTGACAGGGGCTGGGGTTTTGCTGTGACTCCCGGACCACGCCAGTCTGTCTCTGAGCGTCAGATCACACGGAAATTTCTGAAATGCTTGATGCAATGGGGAGCGTGGTGAAATCTTGGTATGGATGTATATAGAAAAAAAAATCCTGGACATAATGGGTCCTTTTGATGCGGGGAATTGCTTGTCTCCAGTGAACACGTTATTAGTCTTCTTTTATATTGCATCGTGGCTCTGGGAATCCGGGGTGAACATTTAGGTTTCTACTTCCAGGCATAAAGCAGTTCAAGTGTGAACTCGACGGCTGTAATAGGCAGCTTGCCAACAGCCGCGACGGGGAGACGAGGACTTCCGCGTACGCAGGAGACAAGCCGCGGTCCGCTGGGAAGCCTGTGGCTCCCCGAACCCTGGTGGAAGAGCCTGAAGCAAAGGCAGCGCCCAGTCTGGCCCGAGCTGTCGTCGCCCACCACCCCGGGCCCCGACTGAGCCCCCCGCATGCGTCCTTCCCAGGCTCCCTCCACGGCTTGGGTACCAGTCCTTGCTGAGGGTCCCAGGGCCAAGCCAGGAAGCCCAGGCCGAACCCAGGACCTTGCGGATAGCGTTTACCTCCAGCAGCCGCGCTCTCCCCGGCTGGCAAAGCCCACCTGCGCCACCGCCACCCAGGAGCCCGCTGTTGTCTTAGGCCGTACCTGGAGAAGCGGTTGGCAATAAGGGCCAGAGGCCAAGGAGCTCCGATGATTTACTGCGTCTACCTTTGAGAGAAGGGACAGTGTCACACATCATTCAAGTTGGAATTAGGACCTGGCTTCCAGTCTCAGCTAGGCTCCTACAAGTTGACTGACGTCGGGACAATCCTGGCTCCTGTCCAGGCCTCGATTTCTTCCCTGTAAAAGGAAGGGTCCTTCTAGGGCATTCCGCACAGCGCCTGGTTTTTGGCGGTAGACGCGGGCTCACCATATGTTTGTTTGGCAAACGGATGGACTCCTGCCTCTCCCCTTTGCCCTCCTCTCACAAAAACTCCTAAAAACTTCCTTTGAGCCCTTCTGTCCCCTGAACGGACTTGATCTTCTCCCACCTCCTCTGTCCCCAGAGCCCTGCCAATGCGGGAAGTTTTTCACTGCAGCAGCCAGAGGTTGCTGGGGTATTGGCGGTGCAGCGCCCCTCACCTCAGTCCCTGAGCCCGACGATCCTGAGGGACAGGGGTGGCCGTCAGCAGCAGCAGGGTGGAGTGAGGGCTTATCGGGCCATCTGCCCTGCCTTGCCTGGACTTCCACGTTAAGTGGCTGACTGCGCCCCTTCTCTGGGGGCCAGAGGGCCACTTTGATCCCGGGCTGCCTCTTCAAAAAACGGGGGGCTTTAAATGTTTAGGGATCGCAAAAATAAGTCTGTCCAAGCTCCTGCTAAGAAGCCGAGGCCAAGCCCAGGCTGTGCTCAAGCAGTTCCGAGCGGTCCACGAGCGTGCAGACGCAGCCCTACTGCTCGCTCTCCACAGCCGGGCTGAGATCGCTGCCTGGTTGTAAAACCTCACGGGTCGAGAGCACCAGACACAAATAGCTCCTTTCCCGCACCGTGTGACCATTTTCTCGGTGGGACCTCTTCTCCCCACAGGCCAGAGAGAGACGATAGGCGAAGATCCCGGCGGTCGGCTGAGCCCCTGCCGGGCGGGATGCTCGTCCGCGGTGCGGGGCTCCCCACTACCCAGCTGTCCCGCCGCTACCCCGGCCACCGCTTTCCAGCCCGCGTCTTCTCATCTGACTTCCCCCTGCCTCGGCGTTGCGCACTACCTCCCCAGCCAAGAGGCAGGTGGGAGGAACGTGCCCCTTGCTCTCCTGGGGTTGAGAATTAGGAACGAGCATGCCTGGGGCAAACACTTGGTGCCCTGCACGGGAGGCCGGAGGACCCTCAAGGGTCCCGGCACGGCCGCTCCTCCCACCGCCCCCAAACTGGCTCCTTTCTGTCAAAGTCTGGCCACAAAAAAAACAAAAACAAAAACATCTGCTGGCTTAATCCAGTTTGCCCAGTGCACCGACTGGCCCTTCTGCCCTTTGCGCTTATAATTTTTTTAGACTTCCATCCATGTCAACTGGTTGTCCCCCATTAACATCTGCTTCCAGCCAGTTCAAAGTTCCCTCCTCTCTCAGCTTCCCCACCTCACCTTGGACTTTCCAGTCGTTTAGAAAATGATTTCACAACTTTGTGAGACTTGGGGTGCTCAGAGCGCTCCGGGAGAGCAACGAAACAGCGATTTATTTAACACCTACTAAATATAGGGCGCTGAACGTACATCGTGCCAAGAAATCCCCTCCACAACCCTCCGAGGCTGGTACTATTATCCCTCATTTTACATATCAGGAAGCTGAGGCACAGGGCTGAAGTGACTTGTTTGCAAGTGTTTAGAATCTAGTAGGCCCCTCCACCACCTAACTTGGTCCAACTGTGAAGCCTCCTTTCTTAACCGGTTTTAGTGGTCCCTAACCTCTTCTTTTCCTCCTGAGGCTGGAAGACAAGGGTCAAAATGAAAGAGGCTTTGAGTGGGAGGCACAACTGCCCACCGAGTCTGCCCTCAGCAACTGCCTGGCATGAGGTACAGGATCTAGAGCCCTGTCTAGACTGCTGGTGACCAGCCCTGGGCCTTGGGGGAGTCACGTCGCCTCTCCGCTTCTCCCCCATCTTTATATTGGGAATAATGATAATCACCTATCCTTTCATTGGGTGGACGTCAGAATCTGGGGAGAAGATGTCTGCGATACTGTCAAGCACAGTGCACTGTTGAAATTAGCTGATCCAGGGAGCAAAGGCAGGATTAGAGGGTCCTTGTCTGCCCAGGATGCCGGGCAGCAGGCCAGTAGCCCACTTCACGGGAAGCGGACTTGCGGGGACTGCGGCTGGGAAGTCCCCCGACCCCCCCCCCCCCGGAGCCGCCTCTGGAGCAGGACGGTCCCACTGTCCGGGCCGGGCCCGCACAGAGTCTGGGGGAAAGTTTCGGGCACACCTGGCAGCCTGAGAATCGCCGTCCCCGGTGACCGAGGCTGTTCTGAAAATGCTTTGCCTTCCAGCTGGCCCAGCTACTCTGCTTGCTATTTCGAACTTACTTGGGGCCACACCCAGCTTGGGGCTGCAAAACACGGGGTCAAGTGTAAACAGAAGTACCGACGCTCGGTTCCGGTAGACATTCCAGAAAGCTTGTGCACAGAGTGGGAATCAGGGTGTGCAGGCTAGCGCCACCTGAACCCAACCTGGCCTTGAGGGCCCCGACTCCGGGCGGGGGGATGGGCACAGCATTTTTGCTTTGAAAAGTTCAAGTGGGAAAAGCGGTGGCGCTTTTTTGCTCACTCTGAAGTGTCTTAGGCCGGGAACGGGGCGGGGCGGGGGCGGGGATCTAGGGAGGGAGGGCATAAATACTGCCCTGGCGTTCACAAGCTTGCTGGGTGTAGGTCCTGAGGGGCTTTGGGACAAGACCTCAAGGGCGCTCTGGGGGAAGCAGTGGCTTTTGCTGTTAGTCTTCCTGGCTTGGGGGACAGTGGCTCACACTGCCTCACCTAAAAATGTCCCATTCCTTGCAAAGTTTTAACTGATTCCCACCCTCTGGTCAAGCTGAGATTATGGGGAATCCAGTCTAACCTCTTCACCCCACAGAAGACCCAACACAACTCTCTCTCCCCCCCCCCCCAGCCCCCCGTCTCTCTCCCTCTGTCTCTGTCTCTCTCTCTTTCGCGCTCTCTCTTACACACTTCATTCACTCATTCACTCATTCTCTCTCTTTCTCAAAAGTCCTGCGATCAGTGCACAGACTTAGTCAAACAGTTTTAGGAAGGTTTGATTCTCTACATCTTGCCATTAACTAGCTTCTTGACCTGGCACAAGTGACTTAAGAGCTCTGAACCTTAGTTTCCACATCTGTGAAAGAAGGTTAATAATGGTGCTTATCTTTATGGTCTTCGGGTAAATTAGATGAAATAGAGCCACATCATAGTGGCCACTCAGTGATGGCTACTAACATGAATAAAGTAATCTCTGGTGAAGTGGCTTCCTCTGTAATGTGTCAGAGCAGGCAAAGTGGCTAGAAGGGGTTAATGTGCTTCACCATCTTTATGGGGTCTTGGAGAAAAGTGTGTTGTATGAAGTTACTTTTAAAATCTCTTCCAAACATGAATCTGTGACTATAGCCCCTTATCCTACCTGCCATCATACCAACTTAGGACAGATGCTTTTGTGCCTCAGATCCCCAAAGAGCAACTCCATTGCCACCTGGAAATACCCTAACTGAGCCCCTTATCAGTTCAGACCTAGCCAGGGCCAAGCTGGAAACCCCTCTCTCTAAAATAGGGCAAGTCTTCCCTGATCCAGTGGCCCATCTCTACCCAGGGCGGCCAAAGACCCAGCCCCAAGGGGATGTGGACCAGCAAAGAGACTCTGCCCTTCCCTTCATTTCCATTCCAATGTGTTCCCAGGTAAGTGAAGATAAGAGGATTATCAGTAGCAGTCCAGAATGTGTGGGAGGAGTCACAAAATGCAACCTAAGGAACTGGAAGTACCAGGTGAGGAAGGAGAACCCATTGGGCAAGCCTCGAGCTACATGCATGGTGGGGTTGGGAAAATGGAACTCCTGCAACCCCATCAGTTTTCCTTTCCTTAATCACTGCCCAGTTCTCAATAGCTCAACTCAACTCTCACCCTAACAAGGTACCCAGAAGAATGACAGTATTTCAGAATGCCTAGAGTCAGTCCTGGGCCTGAGCTCTGCCAGTAGCAGAGTTCTGGAAATATGATCTCAAGACAAAGAAGGTGGTGAAGTGGAGACACAATGGGCAACTGAATGGAGTGCCCTAAACTAGCCAAGTGACCTTGGACAAGTTACTTAAGCTATCTGGGTTTCTATTGAACTCATGTGCAAATCTGAGGCAGCTGGACTGGATGACACCTACGAGCCCTTCCATTCCTAAGGATCTATGACCAGAGTCCTGCGTAAAAAGTCAAGATCAAGTTTGACAGCATTGAGAGAATAACTGGGTGGAGCCAGAACGGGGCTGAGGGAGAGTGGCTATGGCATTTCTAAGCCCTTTGGATTATTTCTGAGCAGAAGATTCTTTCCTAAGAATGAGATGAGAAATCTCCATGATCCATTACTTCAAGAATTCAGATCAAGAGGAAGTGCAACCTAACAGAGAAAGTAGAAGCAGGTTACCTGAGAAGGATGTCCTGACCTCCTTCCTGGGGTCACGGTGATCCCAGGTTCCAGCTGAATCTGTCAACCATAGGTGAAGAGTCTATATACCTTAACGGCACCTATACTGGACAGCATTAGATGCCTCTGGGAAATTATTCTAAACTCCTGTGGTTTTGCTTGGCCTTGGTTAACCTAATTGCAAGGAGTGGTGTTGGTTCCCCAGGGAGTTCACTGGTGAAAAATCAGGTGGGATCTTTTCTCTCCATCCTTCCAAGGGAGGGCACATCTGTCTCCCAGACCTTCCAGAACCATCCGACAGTGCTCAGGTTAGCAATCCTAGCCAACTGATATCTGTCAGGATCACATCCATTTTCGCTTATGAGCCACGGACTAAGTAACTCTGGAGTCCCCAGATGCCTATCCACGTAACTGAAAATATCAAACACAAGGAGTATTGTGACAATTAAAAATAATCTCCCAACAGACAAGTAATGAGACATGTAAGAGATTTCTCAATTAAGAGAATGATTTCAGTGTAGTCCCTGCATTTGGACTCGGTTTGTACCACTTAGGTTCTTATTAAATCTCTGTAACACTCACTTTAAATAGCTCATTCTGGAATCAATGACTCCCTAACTTTAAGTGACCGTGACTTGAGTCACAGCATATTTTCAGTTGCATTTTAATAGCTCTTATGTTTCTTTGTGTCAAAAAGTTTGAACACGTGTGTGAAGAAAGGAAAGAGAATTCTAAACTCTTTTGGCATTAGGTGATTGTAGTTTGGCTCTTATCTCTGTTAGACTGAACAGTAGGGGATTTAGACAGGCAGCCTCATTGGATTCAGGAAGAATACATCCACACTTGGGTTCTCCTCTGCTTTGGACTTTCTGAGGAGAAGAAGAAACAATGTGGTTAGAGTAAAAGGCTCTAAAAATATCGTGGCTTTGCCCTGGCTACTAAGTAGAATTATGTGGCTTTGGCCCTGTGAGTTTAGTGTTCATGGTTTTGCATACCTTATGCTCAGATATTTGCTTTGAATATAATTTTATTTCTTTATTTTTATTTTTTTAGACTTATTTATTTATTTTTGGCTGCCTTGGGTCTTCATTGCTGCACCTGGGCTTTCTCTAGTTGCGGCGATCAGGGGCTACTCTTCGTTGTGGTGCGTGGGCTTCTCACTGCGGTGGCTTCTCTTGTTGTGGAGCACGGGCTCTAGGCGCATGGGACCAGTAGCTGTGGCGCGTGTGCTCAGTAGTTGTGGCTCACAGGCTATAGAATGCAGGCTCAGCAGTTGTGGCACATGGGCTTAGTTGCTCCACAGCATGTGGGATCTTCCCGGACCACGGCTCAAACCAGTGTCACCTGCATTGGCAGGCAGATTCTTAACCACTGCACCACCAGGGAAGTGCTGAATATAATTTTACGGAAGTGCACTTGGCTGAGAACAGTCTTTTTCTTTCTGGCTTGGAGAGGTAGCAGTCTTCTTTAAACTTCCAGGGTCGAGATTTACAATCATTGACACCTGGGACGATCTATCAGATTTGTAAAACATGAATCTGTTTTGGTGGGTATAGGGGTAAGAGACATCTTTCTCATTGTTCAGTGGTTTCTGACTTGACTTTTCTCTGTGGTTTAATTTCCTGTATGTTTTCTACCTCATTTCAACCACACCTGAATACCATCTACATATTTCCTTAGGTAAAATGCATTTCAAATTCCAATCTGGGATGTCCTGCCTCAGTCATTGGAAGAGAAAGAGTCATTTGTAATTATGTTAACACCTATGTACAAGAAACAGCCTCACATGCTCCTAAGAAGTGGAGAATCCTTCTCGGCCCTCCCATTTACTAGTTGTGTCACATTGGTGAGTTATTTAAACTCCCCGAGCCTCAGTTTCCCCATCTATAAAAAGAATTATGTTGGTGATTAAAGGGTTAGTACAGTGTCTGGCACCTAGTTAGTGCTGAGTAGGTGTTGTACGTGCTCTTTTAAAATCTCTTTCTGTGTCTATAAGAGAACTCCTCAGACCTTTAAAATTAGGAAATAAAAACACAGGGAGAGACTTCCCTGATGGCACAGTGGTTAAGAATCTGCCTGCCAATGCAGGGGACACGGGTTCGAGCCCTGGTCCGGGAAGATCCCACATGCCGCGGAGCAGCTAAGCCTGTGCGCCACAACTACTGAGCCTGCGCTCTAGAGCCCGTGAGCCACAACTACTGAGCTCGCGAGCCACAACTACTGAAGCCCGCGTGCCTAGAGCCCATGCTCCACAACAAGAGAAGCCATTGCAGTGCAATGAGAAGCCCGTGCACTGCAACAAAGAGTAGCCCCTGCTCGCTGCAACTAGAGAAAACCCGCGGGCAGCAACAAAGACCCAACACAGCCGAAAATAATAAATAAATAAATAAATAAAATAAAAACACAGGGAAAGATTTGGCTTAAATTATTACTGGGTTGGGGCCTATCTGTATTCAATCCAATTTTAAGAAGCAGTGCAGAGTAGATACACAAATCAAAAGAAGGCCGGAATTTGGATTTTGTTATTGGCTTGGTTGTGTATCTGAAAATAAATCAATGACTAGTTTCAAGTATCTGCTGTGTGCCCCTCGCTACGCCATGAATCACAACAGATCACAACTCCTTGACTCCCTTCTTCATTAGCCTGTAAACTCCTCAAGGAAGGATCAGAACTGTGTCCTTCTCCTCATTGTATCCTCAGAATGTAGCCAAGTTTGTGCCCTGCTCTCATGATATAAGAGCTATTCTTTTTGGAACAATAGATTATTTCTAGGTGCTAATGGCATATAGCAAAGCCATGATGTCACATAACATGGGAATTCTGAGTGGCCGTGGCTCAAGAAGTCCTGAAACACTCTGTGGATGGGGCACACCTAGATGTGGAGGAACTTTCAAACTGCCTTTCCTCCAAAACTGCAAAGGAAATTGAAAAGAGGTGTCTACAGATAAGATGAGGTTGTACTGTGAGACATAAAGGTATACCATGTGTACAATTTGTACAATTTATTTGTAAATTCCCAAAAGGTTTTAGCATTGTTGTCTTGCTGGCATATTTGACAAATTGAAGGCAGTTTGCCTTTCATAGTTAGAGATACTTATAGACTTCTTCTTTGTGAAAGCGGAGCCTTCCCACTTTTGTGTATCTGAATACTCCCTTTGCTACCATATATTTAAAAATGGAAGGACTCTTTCAAAGTGATAGCCTGAGTAACCAGGCCTCTTCAGACATTCATGCCCAGAAAGGAAGTACAGCAGGACCCCAAACGATGCAGGTCAACTTATGTTACAAGAAATACCATCACACACGCCAAAAAACTCCATATGGCAGGAAGTCCCACTGATGGCTGGATTTCAAGCACTATTTATTATAGCTGAGTTCCTCTATAGCAAAGGAATTTGGCGCCAGACTGCACAGTTTGTTCTAGCAGGATTTAACCTGTCACTGGAGCTAAATTTTGGGTCCCTGTGAGGCCTGACTGGACTGTGGATGGAGTACAGGATCAGCCATGGAGAATGGATGCCACGCAGGGCTGCTTGCAGGCCCAGCTGACAGCCCTATGTCACCAGGAGGAGCTGGTTTGGGCTGGTGGCAACTGTTCCCTGGCTAGACCACACATTGGTGTATTTGCTGGTGATGATGGACTAACACATATTCCAGGTTGGAGTGACTCATTGCTCCTAAAGATAAAGCATTTCCTACGATGAAAATCCACTCTAGGAAATCTTGCAATGATATTTTAAAAGAAAGTCAGGAGATCTCAATATAGAACTCAGAAGTCAGGGACAATTATGCAAAATGGAGTCAAGTCACTGGACTGTTTTTAACCTAGACTCCCCAAACTGAAAATAGTGAGAGGATGTGAACTAGCCAGTAAACTCAAAAACATTTCCTAAGGGCTTTGCAGCAGGAAGAGACTGCAGGGGAGGGAGAGAGCAGCATCAAAATAAGACAACACTATCATTCTAAATAAAAGCGACGCTCTGTGAATTTCTTTCCTCCAGATTGCAGGGTGCAAACATCCATGAGTTTTCTCTCTTCTGCATTCCTTATTTTTTCTTTCTCTTCCCCTTTGTCTGCTATTTTAACGTCCTTCAGATGGAAAATTCTTGGGCCTTTATTATTTTCCCTGTTATACCTCCCTCAATTTGTTACCATCTCCTACTTCCTAAAATCCTGAAAGCATGGACAGACTCCTATTTATTTGTATAAGCCTAAGTTCATGATGAGCAGGAGGTCATTTAAACATGCCTAAAGGATGTTGAAGAAGGAATGCTTTACTGTGCCCCTCTTCTCAGGGAAAGAAAAGCCCAAACCTAACATTAACCAATAAGGTTAATTCATTCATTCATTCATTTATTCAAGAGCGTTGACTGTGCCAGGACTGCCCCCTTCCCAATGTAAGAGTTCTTTAGTAAAGTAAAATGTGAACATAGGATCCAATACTGTTCTGCTTCTTTCGTGCATTATACACGCACTGAGCACCACCAGTGTGTGTCAGGCACTGCTCTAGATACTGGAACACAAAGACGAATGAAGGATGGTTTGCTGTCTCCAGGCGCTCCCAGTTTAGAGGAGGGAGGCAAACAAGGAAACAGGCAAATACCTTGTAACTTTCTACATTGCTACATTCTAGTTAGGAAGCATGAACAAGGAAAGGCCATTCTTTCAGAATAATCAGAAGACCTCGCAAGTCTTGAGAAGAGCTCTAGGAAAACTTCCACATAGATGGAAGTGGCCACACAAGCAGTCCTTATCATCTCCTTCCTCATTTCTCCTCCCTCTCCTTTGGGGTTCTCTCACTTGGTTTCCCAATGTACCCAGTCCCCGATTCATTCATTTTCTTCATTCAATGAACATGTACTGATTTTGTTTTACTGTATACCAAGTACTATACAACATGCTGCAGATACCGAGATAAGACCCTGTTTCAGCCCTCCAGGAAAGCCCAATCTAGTGGGAAGACAAACAAGAAAAGAGCCCATTGCAATCGGCAATTACAGTGTGGTGAAAGCACATCCCCTGAAACTCCCCTGCCACTAGCCAGTCATGTGTTAGGCCTATGTTGGGTATAATAATTATAATAGAAATCATTGTATTGATTAAAGTTATTAATTTTTTACATTAAACATCATCCGGTTTTAATTACTAAAATTAATGTTGTTCCTGTAACTGAGATGTTTTGAATGCTTATGATTCCAGGCACTTTACATGTATCACCTTATTTAAAACAACCTCCACTTTGCAGGTGAGAAAGCACAGTCACAGACACTTCAAGAGGTGGCTTAAGGGCCCCTGGCTAGTTGTTGGTACATTTGGAATTGGACTCTAAGGCCTATTTGAATCCAAAGCCCACTTCCATCCAGCCCTCTATCATAAAGAAAAGCCAGAGAGAGGGGGAAGATGGCGGAAGAGTAAGACGCGGAGATCACCTTCCTCCCCACAGATACACCAGAAATACAGCTACACGTGGAACAGCTCCTACAGAACACCTACTGAACGCTGGCAGAAGACCTCAGACCCCCCAAAAGGCAAGAAAGTCCCCACGTACCTGGGTAGACAAAAGAAAAAAGAATAAACAGAGACAAAGGGATAGGGACGGGACGGGACCGGTACCAGTGGGAGGGAGCTGTGAAGGAGGAAAGATTTCCACACACTAGAAGCCCCTTCGCAGGTGGAGACTGCGGGTGGTAGCGGGGGAAGCTTCGGAGCCGCGGAGGAGAGCGCAGCCACAGGGGTGCGGAGGGCAAAGCGGGGAGATACCCGCACAGAGGATAAGGGCTGACCGGCACTCACCAGCCCGAGAGGCTTGTCTGCTCCCCCGCCGGGGCGGGCGGGGCTGCGAGCTGAGGCTCGGGCTTCGGTCGGAGCGCAGGGAGAGGACTGGGGTTGGCGGCGTGAACACAGCCGGCAGGGGGTTAGTGCGCCACGGCTAGCCGGGAGGGAGTCCGGGGAAAAGTCTGGACCTGCCGAAGAGGCAAGAGACTTTTTCTTGCCTCTTTGTTTCCTGGTGTGCGAGGAGAGGGGATTGAGAGCGCTGCTTAAAGGAGCTCCAGAGACGGGCGCGAGCCGCGGCTAAAAGCGCGGACCCCAGAGACGGGCATGAGACGCTAAGGCTGCTGCTGCCGCCACCAAGAAGCCTGTGTGCGAGCACAGGTCACTATCCACACCCCCTTCCGGGGAGCCTGTGCAGCCCGCCACTGCCAGGGTCCCGGGATCCAGGGACAACTCCCCCGGGAGAACGCACGGCGTGCCTCAGGCTGGTGCAACGTCACGCCAGCCTCTGCCGCCGCAGGCCCGCCCCGCACTCCGTGCCCCTCCCTGCCCCCAATCAGTGGCTCCTTTAACCCTGTCCTGTCTGAGCGAAGAACAGACGCCCTCAGGCGACCTACACGCAGAGGCGGGGCCAAATCCAAAGCTGAACCCCAGGAGCTGTGTGAACAAAGAAGAGAAAGTGAAATCTCTCCCAGCAGCCTCAGGAGCAGCGGATTAAAGCTCCACAATCAACTTCATGTACCCTGCATCTGTGGAATACCTGAATAGACAACGATTCATCCCAAATTGAGGAGGTGGACTTTGAGAGCAAGATTTATGATTTTTTCCCCTTTTCCTCTTTTTGTGAGTGTGTATGTGTATGCTTCTGTGTGAGATTTTGTCTGTATAGCTTTGCTTCCACCATTTGTCCTAGGGTTCTATCCATCCGTTTTTGTTTTTTTGTTTAAAAATTTGTTTTTTCTTAATAATTATTTTTGATTTTAATAACTTTATTTTATTTTATCTTACTTTATTTTCTTTAATCCTCTTTCTTTCATTTTCTACTTTTTCTTCCTTTTATTCTGAGCCGTGTGGATGAAAGGCTCTTGGTGCTGCAGCCAGGAGTCAGTGCTGTGCCTCTGAGATGGGAGAGCCAAATTCAGGACTCTGGTCCACAAGAGACCTCCCAGCTCCACATAATATCAAATGGCGAAAATCTCCCAGAGATCTCCATCTCAACACCAACACCCAGCTTCACTCAACGACCAGCAAGCTACAGTGCTGCACATCCTATGCCAAACAACTAGCAAGACAGGAACACAACCCCACCCATTAGCAGAGAGGCTGCCTAAAATCATAATAAGTCCACAGACACCCCAAAACACACCACCAGACGTGGACCTTCCCACCAGAAAGACAAGATCCAGCCTCATCCACCAGAACACAGGCACGAGTCCCCTGCACCAGGAAGCCTACACAACCCACTGAACCAACTTTAGCCACTGGGGACAGACACCGAAAACAACGGGAACTACGAACCTGCAGGCTGCACAAAGGAGACCCCAAACACAGTAAGATAAGCAAAATGAAAAGACAGAAAAACACACCACAGATGAAGGAGCAAGATAAAAACCCACCAGACCTAACAAATGAAGTGGAAATAGGCAGTCTACCTGAAAAAGAATTCAGAATAATGATAGTAAAGATGATCCAAAATCTTGGAAATAGAATAGAGAAAATGCAAGAAACATTTAACAAGGACCTAGAAGAACTAAAGATGAAACAAGCGACAATGAACAACACAATAAATGAAATTAAAAATTCTCTAGAAGGGATCAATAGCAGAATAACTGAGGCAGAAGAACGATAAGTGACCTGGAAGATAAAGTAGTGGAAATAACGACTGCAGAGCAGAATAAAGAAAAAAAAATGAAAAGAACTGAGGACAGTCTCAGAGACCTCTGGGAAAACATTAAACACAACAACATTCGGATTATAGGGGTTCCAGAAGAAGAAGAGAAAAAGAAAGGGACTGAGAAAATACTTGAAGAGATAATAGTTGAAAACTTCCCTAATATGGGAAAGGAAATAGTTAATCAAGTCCAGGAAGCACAGAGAGTCCCATACAGGATAAATCCAAGGAGAAACATGCCAAGACATATATTAATCAAACTGTAAAATTAAATACAAAGAAAACATATTAAAAGCAGGAAGGGAAAAACAACAAATAATACACAAGGGAATCCCCATAAGATTAACAGCTGATCTTTCAGCAGAAACTCTGCAAGCCAGAAGGGACTGGCAGGACATATTTAAAGTGATGAAGGAGAAAAACCTACAAAAAAGATTACTCTACCCAGCAAGGATCTCATTCAGATTGGATGGAGAAATTAAAACCTTTACAGACAAGCAAAAGCTGAGAGCGTTCAGCACCACCAAACCAGCTTTACAACAAATGCTAAAGGATCTTCTCTAGGCAAGAAACACAAGAGAAGGAAAAGACCTACAATAACAAACCCAAAACAATTAAGAAAATGGGAATAGGAACATACATACAGATAATTACCTTAAACGTAGATGCATTAAATGCTCCCACCAAAAGACACAGACTCGCTGAATGGATACAAAAACAAGACCCATATACATGCTGTCTGCAAGAGACCAACTTCAGACCTAGAGACACATACAGACTGAAAGTAAGGAGATGGAAAAAGATATTTCATGCAAATGGAAACCAAAAGAAAGCTGGAGTAGCAATTCTCATATCAGACAAAATAGACTTTAAAATAAAGACTATTAGAAGAGACAAAAAAGGACACTACATAATGATCAAGGGATTGATCCAAGAAGAAGAGATAACAATTGTAAATACTTATGCACCCAACATAGGAGCACCTCAACACATAAGGCAAATACTAACAGCCATAAAAGGGGAAATCGACAGTAACACATTCATAGTAGGGGACTTTAACACCCCACTTTCACCAATGGACAGATCATCCAAAATGAAAGTAAATAAGGAAACACAAGGTTTAAATGATACATTAAACAAGATGGACTTAATTGATATTTATAGGACATTCCATCCAAAAACAACAGAATACACATTTTTCTCAAGTGCTCATGGAACATTCACCAGGATAGATCATATCTTGGGTCACAAATCAAGCCTTGGTAAATTTAAGAAAATTGAAATTGTATCAACTATCTTTTCCAAACACAATGCTATGAGACTAGATATCAATTACAGGAAAAGACCTGTAAAAAATACAAACAGATGGAGGCTAAACAATACACTACTTAATAATGAAGTGATCACTGAAGACATCAAAGAGGAAATCAAAAAATACCTAGAAACAAATGACAATGGAGACACGGCGACCCAAAACCTATGGGATGCAGCAAAAGCAGTTCTAAGAGGGAAGTTTATAGCACTACAAGCCTACCTTAAGAAACAGGAAACATCTCGAATAAACAACCTAACCTTGCACCTAAAGCAGTTAGATAAAGAAGAACAAAAAAAACCTCGAAGTTAGCAGAAGGAAAGAAATCATAAAGAATAGATCAGAAAAAGAAATGAAGGAAACGATAGCAAAGATCAATAAAACTAAAAGCTGGTTCTTTGAGAAGATAAACAAAATTGATAAACCGTTAGCCAGACTCATTAATAAAAAAAGGGAGAAGACTCAAATCAATAGAATTACAAATGAAAAAGGAGAAGTAACAACTGACACTGCAGAAATACAAAAGATCATGAGAGATTACTACAAGCAACTCTATACCAATAAAATGGACAACCTGGAAGAAATGGACAAATTCTTAGAAATGCACAACCTGCCAAGACTGAATCAGGAAGAAATAGAAAATATGAACAGACCAATCACAAGCACTGAAATTGAAACTGTGTTTAAAAATCTTCCAACAATCAAAAGCCCAGGACCAGATGGCTTCACAGGCAAATTCTATCAAACATTTAGAGAAGAGCTAACACCTATCCTTCTCAAACTCTTCCAAAATATAGCAGAGGGAGGAACACTCCCAAACTCATTCTACGAGGCCACCATCACCCTGATACCAAAACCAGACAAGGGTGTCACAAAAAAAGAAAACTACAGGCCAATATCACTGATGAACATAGATGCAAAAATCCTGAAAAAAATACTAGTAAACAGAATCCAACAGCACATTAAAAGGATCATACACCATGATCAAGTGGGGTTTATTCCAGGAATGCAAGGATTCTTTAATATATGCAAATCAATCAATGTGATACACCATATTAACATATTGAAGGAGAAAAACCACATGGTCATCTCAATAGATGCAGAGAAAGCTTTCGACAAAGTTCAACACCCATTTATGATAAAAACCCTCCAGAAAGTAGGCATAGAGGGAACTTTCCTCAACATAATAAAGGCCATATATGACAAACCCACAGCCAACATCTTACTCAATTTTGAAAAACTGAAAGCATTTCCACTAAGATCAGGAACAAGACAAAGTTGCCCACCCTCACCACTATTTTTCAACATAGTTTTGGAAGTTTTAGCCACAGCAATCAGAAAAGAAAAGGAAATAAAAGGAATCCAAATCAGAAAAGAAGAAGTAAAGCTGTTACTGTTTGCAGATTACATGATACTATACATAGAGAATCCTAAAGATGCTACCAGAAAGCTACTAGAGCTAATCAATGAATTTGGTAAAGTAGCAGGATACAAAATTAATGCACAGAAATCTCTGGCATTCCTATACACTAATGATGAAAAATCTGAAAGTGAAATCAAGAAAACACTCCCATTTAACATTGCAACAAAATGAATAAAATATCTAGGAATAAACCTACCTAAGGAGACAAAAGACCTGTATGCAGAAAATTATAAGACACTGATGAAAGAAATTAAATATGATACAAATAGATGGAGAGATATACCATGTTCTTGGATTGGAAGAATCAACATTGTGTAAATGACTCTACTACCCAAAGCAATCACAGATTCAATGCAATCCCTATCAAACTACCACTGGCATTTTTCACAGAACTAGAACAAAAAATTTCACAATTTGTATGGAAACACAAAAGACCCCAAATAGCCAAAGCAATCTTGAGAACGAAAAATTGAGCTGGAGGAATCAGGATTCCTGACTTCGGAGTATACTACAAAGCTACAGTAATCAAGACAGTATGGTACTGGCACAAAAACAGAAATAGAGATCAATGGAGCAGGATAGAAAGCCCAGAGATAAACCCATGCTCATATGGTCACCTTGTCTTTGATAAAGGAGGCAGGAATGTACAGTTGAGAAAGGACAGCCTCTTCAATAAGTGGTGCTGGGAAAACTGGACAGGTACATGTAAAAGTATTAGTTTAGAACACTCCTTTACACCATACACAAAAATAAGCTCAAAATGGATTAAAGACCTAAATGTAAGGCCAGAAACTATCAAACTCTTAGAGGAAAACATAGGCAGGACACTCTATGACATAAATCACAGCAAGATCCTTTTTGACCCACCTCCTAGAGAAATGGAAATAAAAAAAAATAAACAAATGGGACCTAATGAAACTTCAAAGCTTTTGCACAGCAAAGGAAACCATAAACAAGACCAAAAGACAGCCCTCAGAATGGGAGAAAATATTTGCAAATGAAGCAACTGACAAAGGATTAATCTCCAAAATTTCCAAGCAAATCATGCAGCTCAATAACAAAAAAACAAAGAGCCCAATCCAAAAATGGGCAGAAGACCTAAATAGACATTTCTCCTAAGAAGATATACAGACTGCCAACAAACACATGAAAGAATGCTAAACATCACTAATCATTAGAGAAATGCAAATCAAAACTACAATGTTATATCATCTCACACCGGTCAGAATGGCCATCATCAAAAAATCTAGAAACAATAAATGCTGGAGAGGGTGTGGAGAAAAGGGAACCCTCTTGCACTGCTGGTGGGAATGTGAATTGGTGCAGCCACTATGGAGGACAGTATGGAGGTTCCTCAAAAAACTACAAATAGAACTACCATATGACCCAGCAATCCCACTACTGGGCATATACCCTGAGAAAACCATAATTCAAAAAGAGTCGTGTACCAAAATGTTCATTGCAGCTCTATTTACAATAGCCCGGAGATGGAAACAACCTATGTGTCCATCATCGGATGAATGGATAAAGAAGATGTGGCACATATATACAATGGAATATTACTCAGCCATAAAAAGAAACGAAATTGAGCTATTTGTAATGAGGTGGATAGACCTAGAATCTGTCATACAGAGTGAAGTAAGTCAGAAAGAGAAAGACAAATACCATATGCTAACACATATATATGGAATTTAAGAAAAAAAAATGTCATGAAGAACCTAGGGGTAAGACGGGAATAAAGACACAGACCTACTAGAGAATGAACTTGAGGATACGGGGAGGGGGAAGGGTAAGCTGGGCCAAAGCGAGAGAGTGGCATGGACATATATACACTACCAAATGTAAAATAGATAGCTAGTGGGAAGCAGCCGCATAGCACAGGGAGATCAGCTCGGTACTTTGTGACCACCTAGAGGGGTGGGATAGGGAGGGTGAGAGGGAGATGCAAGAGGAAGGGGATATGGGGATATATGTATATGTGTAACTGATTCACTTTGTTATAAAGCAGAAACTAACACACCATTGTAAAGCAATTATACTCTAATAAAGATGTAAAAAAAAGAAAAAAAATACAGTGGAGAAAAAAAAAAGATGTGGCATATGTATACAATGGAATATTACTCAGCCATGAAAGAAACAAAATTGAGCTATTTGTAATGAGGTGGATGGACCTAGAGTCTGTCATACAGAGTGAAGTAAGTCAGAAAGAGAAAGACAAATACAGTATGCTAACACATATATATGGAATTTAAGAAAAAAAATGTCATGAAGAACCTAGGAGTAAGACAGGAATAAAGACACAGACCTACTAGAGAATGGACTTGAGGATATGGGGAGGGGGAAGGGTAAGCTGGGCCAAAGTGAGAGAGTGGCATGGACATATATACACTACCAAATGTAAAATAGATAGCTAGTGGGTTGCAGCCGCATAGCACTGGGAGGATCAGCTCGGTGCTTTGTGACCACCTAGAGGGGTGGGATAGGGAAGGTGGGAGGGAGGGAGATGCAAGAGGGAAGAGATACGGGAACATATGTATATGTATAACTGATTCACTTTGTTATAAAGCAGAAACTAACACACCATTGTAAAGCAAGTCTACTCCAATAAAGATGTAAAAAAAAAAAAAAAAGAAAAGAAAAGCCAACCTCTGCCCTCAAGATGCTCACAGCAGTGGGGAAGATGGAGAAGGAAGCTGACAATTACAGCACCATGGGACGCTGGGATGAAAGTGGAGAAATATGTCTTTGCTGAGGGTATTTATTAATTAGAAAAGGGAATGATAGCAGATGATTCTGCTTCTGTTTTGGTTTTTTTAAAACCAGACTATCTCTCAAGTTTAGTATTTTTTCAATTTAAATTATTTTAAAAATTGAATTATAATTGATATACAATATTAGTTTCAGGTTAAGTTTTTAAAAATTGTGTTAATATATGCATAACATTATCATTTCAACCGTTTTAAGTGTACATTTCAGTGGCATTAAGTACATTCACATCTCTGTGCAACCATCCTTCTCCAGAACTTTTTCATCCTCCCAAACTGCAACTCTGTACCCATTGAACAATAATTCCCCATTTCCTCTCACCCAAGTCGCTGGTAACCAGTATTCTACTTTCTATCTCTATGAATTTGACTATTCTAGGTACCTCGTGTAAGTAGAATCATATAATATTTGTCCTTTTGTGTCTTGCTTATTTTACTGAGCATAATGTTTCAAGGTTCATCCATGTTGTAGCAAGGTAACAAATTTCATTCCTTTTTACGGCTGAATAATATCCTGTTGTATGTAAATATCACCTTCTGTTTATCCATTCATCTGTTGATGGACACTTGGGTTCTTTCCACCTTTTGGCTATTATG
This sequence comes from Leucopleurus acutus, assembly GCF_964270905.1. Classification (NCBI taxonomy): domain Eukaryota; kingdom Metazoa; phylum Chordata; class Mammalia; order Artiodactyla; family Delphinidae; genus Leucopleurus; species Leucopleurus acutus. The sequence continues at coordinate 117,957,886 of NC_139148.1, read as the reverse complement.
AATAATGCTACTATGTACAAATATCTATTTGAGTTCCTGCTTTCAATTCTTTTGGAGTGGAATTGCTGGGTCACATGGTAGTTCTACGTTTAACCTTTTGAGAAACCACCAATCTGTTTTTCACAGTGGTTGCACCATTTAACATTCCCACCAGCAATGAATGAGGGTTCCAATTTCTTCATATCCTCACCAACATTTTTTTCTATTTTTTAAAAAATTGTAGCCGTCCTAGTAGGTGTAAAAGTGGCAGCTTATTGTGGTTCTAATTTGTATTTCCCTAATGAGTAATGATGTTGAACATCTTTTTATGTGCTTATTGGTCATTTGCATATCTACTTTGGAAATATATCCATTCAATACTTTGCCCGTTTTTGAATTAGGTTGTTTTTTGTTGTTGTTGAATTACAGGAGTTTTTTTTTGCATATCCTGGATATGGCTGCCTTATCAGGTATATGATTTGCAAATATTTTTCCCCAGTCAGTAGGCTGTCTTTTTTTTTTCAGTAGGCTGTCTTTTTGCCTTCTTGATAAGGTCCTTTAATGCATAAAAGTTCTTAATTTTGATGAAGTCCAATTTATCTATTTTTTTCTTTTTTTTTTGCCTATGCTTTTGGTGTCATATCCACAAAGTCATTGCCAAACCATATGTCATGAAGATTTCCTCCAATGTTTTCTTCTAAGAGGTTTATAGTTTTAGGTCTTACTTTTAGATCTTTGATCCATTTTGAGTTCATTTTTATATATGAAGTAAGGTGAAGGTCCAATTTCATTCTTTTGCATGTGGGTGTCCAGTTGCCCCAGCACCATTTGTTGAAAAAACTGTCCTTTCCCAATTGAATGATTTTGGCACCCTTGTCAAAAATCTATTGACTATATATGTGATGGTTGGTTCTGTTTTGAGTGTGGTCCTATCTCACCATCACAAACTGGTTCCTGAGTTCAGTTGATTGGGGAGGGAGAAATCATGTCCCTGAGGCTTGAAGATTGCTGGACAAAGCTTAAACAGGAGACCATTACCTCATATCTCAATCCTTACGACAGTATGATTCCAAAAGCTTGTTCTGCAGGTAAAAGTTACATTCATGAGCTTTCCCTTCTACATAGTGGGTGTTCAAATAAATATTTGTTGAACAAATATTAAAGCACTTTATTCACTTAACAATATAGTAAAATGCAATTTCTATATTTGAAGATGTCTTAGTTCCTATAAAAGCAAATGAAATTCCCCAAATTAGAATCTGTGACATTTTCAAATATTCTGATGACTTCTTAACTTTAGAGGAGTTTTCAGAGTTTAAAAAAGTTCAAAGAGTTCTTTGATTATTATTCTCTCACTCTCTTTTTCCCCTGGCCTTTATGTTATACAACATAGTACAGACCCAGCTCTCTCTTTGATAAAGATGCTATTAATCTTTCTCACACCTAGGAAGCAAGTACATAATGACACAGAGTAAACAGATTTCTTTCCATTTACACTTCATAAACATGAAGCAGTAATACATTAAGCTGTTCATTTTTGCTCCATGGCTGTAATATGGCAAGCACTGCACAAGCAGAATGCAATGCTGTATTTCCATCATGTTGCATTCCATACCAGCTATGTGACAAGATTCTCAGGTGCTCAATGGAATAGATATGCTTCGAGCAGTAGTAAGGCAGAGTCTTCCCTGCAGACAAGTGTAGCCTAGTTCTCTCCATTGTGAACCGGATGTCATTTTTAGGAACTCATTTGAGGTTGGCGACCCAGTGATTTCCTATGGACAGACAGTAGGGTCTGCCTGACAGGGCCCATTTTGTGACTGACTGCCGAGCCTGCATCAGGGAAGATCGATAGTTGGCATGGCAACGAGCTCGTTTCTCCAGAAATGAGCTCCTTTTATTAAATTTTGCCAGCTGTTGATCAATTCCTGATCCACATATCAAAACATGACAAGCAGTTAATGAATCCAGGTCTGGTTGAGTTAAACAACAACAACAAATATGCAAGAGAGTTAGGGCTGAATCTTTCTCTGCAAATTTGGTCCGAGGATTCTAACATGAATAGTGACTGGTACAGCATGAATCCATTTGTAAGGATGTAGATGTACCAAGAAAGGAAAATGCAGTGACTAAAACACATTTTCACAGTAAGTTTAAGATTGCAATTTGGTCTTTTTTTCCTCTTTAGATACTTTAAGACAAAGCTATATTTCATACCATGCATGCCCTTATTTTCCAAGTTTTATGCTGAAAGACAAAAGAGTATCTGGCTTATCTGGGGGCAGGGCTGGATGTTTCTTTCTTTTAGCTATTAATGTTACCAACTCTCCACTTCCTGCAATTTTAGGCTGTCAGGCTCTGTGTGTGAAAGGAGGAGCTTGGAGAAGAGAAAGGGTCCCATTGTGAAGAAGAATGGTCAAGACCATGGAGGTGGCTTTGACTCATTCCCTTCCCATTTTCCTTTCTTCAACTTCCTTTCCATTTCCTGGCCACTCAACACCTCTCTTCAGCTGATTTTCTCCAACTCAAATAGAAGACTGATTTATCCCGTAAGTAATGCTTTTTAGCTGAGGACCTTCAGGGGTTCATCTTCTTTCTTCCATTAACCAAGCGTATGTCACTTTAAGGAGTGAAAATAGCGTAACGCTCTCTAGTATCCAAACTGCAGATTAAAACCACACAAAGGGCCTTAATGATGTCAGACAAGCCACATCGTCCATCAAGAGAAAAATCATGCCTTAAAAAAAAAAAGATGCGCTCCAGTCCTTATTTACATTAAAGATAAAAGCAGCTCTGCCCTCAGTTTCTTCATACCTGATTTGATAAGATTCCATTTAATCTGGATTCTTAGTGCAAGGACAGATTATCAGGGATCCAGGAGTCACCTTCATAACTCCCTACAGTATACTTGGTGTAGTTTAGAAACTTCCAGCTTCTTATTTATTCATATAATATGGAGTATGATAACATCTCATGACAACAGTTGGGAAAGACTAGCTGGGGTTCCGTGTTATTGTGTGAGATCTATTTGTATAAGAATTTATGATCATAAAAATAAACTTCCTTCCATAATGACCCGATAGAAAGAGCAGCCTCAAGAGCTCTGGCAGGGATTCCAAACCTGAATTAAAATGGACTATTTTGCATGGGGGGAATTAGACCCACGTTACTGAAAAGTGATTTAGTTATGTCTGACATTATCAAAATGACTACTGGAAGAATTAAAAGTGATTAGCTATGGAGTACAAGTGGTGCCTATTTGCTTCTCGAAGTGTCCTAGAACTTTAAAAAATGTAATCGGCTAAAAGCAGACTAAAATAATCTAGGACTAATAGCTATTTTATGTATGCATATATGGGTGTGTATCTGTGTCTTTGGAGGTTTACTGGGTATTTTTGTAATAGTGGTGTTCTATGTATGACAGCACTTCTTAGACATTAAAAAAACACTCATTCATTTCAACTTAAAAATAAATCTTTGTTTGGCTCCTATTATGAACAATGCAGATAGTACTAGGTTGTACAGGGCAAAAGTAGCTAGCTTTTAGTTTCAGAATCTAAAAAATGTTGATCTAAACAATAAAGCCACAGGCTAGTAACAGCCTCACGCCCGTAGCAAAACGATGCCTGTTAGACTAATCAGTGCCCTTTCGTGACCTAGGACTCAGCCTGTTAGGGCAAGTGGCTATGGTGGCCATCATCTAGCCTGGATGTCTCCCAGCTCTTGATTTGGTTTGTGAGGTCGCCTCCTGTCAGCTGGGAAGATAGGTTCTAAGCCCCCTTCTTTGTTGGCTGCACTATGAACTCCTCAAGGACACAAACTGCTGCTATTTACTCTGGAGTTCCTTCCAGAGCACAGCATAATGCCCAGCACCCAGTAATCACACAATGTATGTATGTGGAGTTGAAAGAGAGCTTCTAAGTCAAGAGGAGTCTACCAGTGAGCCTGGGGTGGAGGGAGAGCATGCGGAGTGGCAGTCTGTCTTCCTCAGTGACCCAGAGGCTAGAATAGAGGGCTCACCTCTGTTCTCTCGAGTCACCAGGCTGGATGGATGAGGCGACGGGCGAGTATTCACATCTGTGTAGATCTCCCTCTCCTTGCATCTGGGCTGGGGCTGGAACCTGATTTAACTAATAAAATGCAGCAGAAATGACACTGTGCCTGTTCTGGGTCTTACAATCTGGCAGTTTTTGGTTTTGTGCTCTTAGGAGCTTTGAGCCACCATGTCAAACGCCCAGCTACCCTGCTGCAGAAAACATGCAGAGTCCCCATGGAGAGAGAGAAGCTCTCCGACTACGTGGAGAGTGGGGGTCTCAGCCATCCTGACATGTGGGCTGTGCCTAGTCCCTAGCTGCCCCAACAGCTGGATGCAGCCACACAGGAGGCCCCTGTCAAGAACAGCAGAAGAGCTACCTACCCAGATGAGCCCAGCCCAAACTGAAAAATCCGGAGCAAAGAAAGTGGGCATTGCTGTAAGCCACTAAATTTTGAGGTACTTTGTTAACATAGCAATAGGTGACCGAAACATTTCACAAACAATATTGGGAGGACTGGCCTGTGTACAGTTGGAACCCTTTTATTTATTATTATTATTTTTAAAAATATTGATTTATTTATTTAAGCTGGGTCTTAGTTGTGGCATGCGGGATCTAGTTTCCTGACCAGAGACTGAACCTGGGCCCCCTGCATTGGGAGCATGGAGTCTTACCCACTGGACCACCAGGGAAGTCCCCAGTTGGAACCCTTTTAGAGTAGATTGTGACTTTCCATCTCCAGGTAAGGCGAAAAATGAATCCTAAAAAGAGGAATTTAGTTTCATTAGTTCTAAGGGACAAACTTCCTTAGAGTAGAGAGGAGGGAAGCTGCAGGGTAAGGTGAGGATGCACAAAGTGGGCTCAGGTGTTTGGAGTCTTGTGTCACCATCAAAGGATATTTACAAAGACCTTGGGACTTTCCTGGCGGTCCAGTGGTTAAGACTCCACGCTTCCATTGCAGAGGGCCCGGGTTTGATCCCTGGTTAGGGGACTAAGTTCCCGCATGCCGTGTGGTGTGGCCAAAAATAAAATAAAAGCAAGCAGTACAATGTATTTTTATTTTTAAGTTTAGATCTTAAAAAAAAAAAGAGTTAAACTTGCAATGTAAAGGCTGAGGTGGGGAGGCACGGGCAGGTGTGTGTGTGTGTGTGTGTGTGTGTGTGTTAATGTGACAGAAAATTAACATTTATAGAGCACTTGCTAGGTGTCAAACATTGTGCTGAGTATTTTCAATCCATTACCTCATTTAAACTTTACAGCCATATTATGAGGTAGGCATTTAAAAACTTAGACCCATAGACCATATGATAATTCGCAACTGTGCACCAATCGCCCAGCTCAAGAAATAAAACAGCAGAAATATAGTTAAAGCCCCCTGCGTACTCCTCTGGTTGGTGGACATTTTCTCTCCAGTTTTTTGCCATTACAATGCTGTAGTGGACAACTTTGTACATGTCTTCTTGTAAATATCAAGAAGTGGGATTCCTAGAACATGTAGTATGAATATCTGTTACTACACATTGCTAGAACAGTCTTCCTATTTACAATCCCCTCTGTAAAATATGAAAGGATCTATTTCCTCTGTCTTCTTGCAATATTTTACATTGCCAGACTCTAATATTTTTGCAAATTGGATTGTGTGCAATAATGTATCTTTTGTGGTCTTAATTTTTGTTCCATGGTAACTAGGGAGAGTTAATGTAGTGTCATGTGTTTATTCACCATTCTGTGAACTGCTTCATCATATACTTGGCCATTTTTCTTTTGGGTTGTTAGTTTTCTTTTAATTGATTTTAAGGGGCTTTTTATATATTCTAGATACTAATCTTTGTTAGTTCTATGTATTGGTACGTAGAGCATAAACACGTTTGTTTATCCTGTTTTACAGATGAGGAAATAGAGGCTCAGAAAGGGAAAGTGAGTTTGTTTATCTTACACAGCTAGTGATTAGCGAAGCTAGGATTTTAGTCCAGGTCTGACTACATTTGAACATAAAATGCAGTAGCTGGATTCCATCCACCTACATTTAGTCTTTATTAGTAAGAAGCCTTTGAAATACATGCTTCTGAGATCATCAAAATTGTTCCTCTTAGAATCTCTTAATCTTGGAAGATTCAACTTAATATCTTCAAATAAGGTAAGAGAAATTCAAACATCTTTTATTCTCAAGTCCATACAACTCCTTGGATTTGCTTTTATTTTTCATAATTCTTAAATGCAACTCACACATCTATACACTAATAACATATCCACACACAATTAGACATTTCCTATTACCAAATAACAGAACCTAGAGGATTATTGATACTATTAAAAAGTAGTTAATATTGAAATGATCAGTTTACATAAAGAATATTTATGGGACTTCCCTGGTGCTCCAATGGCTAAGACTCCACTCTCCCAAAGCTGGGGGCCCGGGTTCGATCCCTGGTCAGGGAACTAGATCCCACATGCTGCAACTAAGAGTTCACAGGCTGCAACTAAAAGATCCTGCGTGATGCAACGAAGATCCCGCATGCTGCAACTAAGACTTGGTGCGGCCAACTAAATAAATAAATATTTTAAAAAAAGAATGTTTACGTTGTAGCATAGCTGATCCAATTGATTGTGCTATTAAAGTCAGATGAAAAAAATATCCCCATAAAAGCAGAAATCCATTGAATACTTTAAACTGTGGATTTAAGGCAAATGTAATAGCTGAAAAAACAAAACAGCAACAAAAAAAGAAGTGTCTGGCTTGCAGTATATGGAATTTTGGAAGAAAAGTTTTTCCCAAGGAACAATTGGTTTGGTTTGTAATACTAATAATAAAATAAAACTGAAAGAAAGTAATGAGAGATCAAATTTTAGAAGATATGCTGAAAGAAATTGGTTGAAGGATGTTCATTCATTCAGTTTCCTTTTCAACAAATATTTATTGAGGACCTACTGTGGCCTAGATGCCATCTCTCCCCTCCTGGAGCTTAGTAGCAAGGAGGAATACTCATTAAATAGCTGATTCTGTAGTCATATATGCTATGAAGGAGAAGTATGGAATACATCAGTGAAGTGGAAAAGGAATGTCTTCCAGGAGAATTAAGTGTCTGATGTCAGTTTGGCCCAGTGGGTGGAAAATTCATAAGAGAGAGATGGAAAGCAAAGAGTTACTAAATAGGGGGAGAGAGAATGAGGACATGACGGCTCTCTAAGCCACGGAGTCAGTGAAGTATAAAAGCAGTCAGGAAAAGAGACTGAAAGGGTGATTATAGATTTGCTTACTTCCCTTACTGTAAGAGACGTATTAATTACTGAAGAAGCCAAAAAGGTCACTAAAGAAGAAAGAGAGGCTTCTAAGAGGTGGCAATCACAGAGCTAAAACAGGCAAGAACAGAACAATTAGCAGCAGGCTGTAAAAGGATGGACCAGATGCAGACAGGAGGAAGAAGCACCTGCTTTCTTAGGAGGGCTCTGGGGAAGCAGGGAGTGGACTCAGGCAGGTCACCTTGCATGTGGCAGTACAATAGGTGAAGGCTGGTTTTGGCCAGAAAGGAGAAGGAGCCTTAGCATGCATGGGGCCCACCACTAAATGGAAAAGAGGAGCACAGACTCGTATATGTGTTAACAGAGGAGTCACAAATGCTCCCCAGGAGGAGAAACTAAGAGGCCCTGGGACAATGAAGTGTGCCTTTGACTTGAGCCCGGGTAAACTCGCCACGTTTCTTGATTCACAGGAGGCACAGCTTTCTCATTTTCGTGCCAAAGGACCATCTCCTAGGATATGGAGACCATCTGTGTCAAGGAGCAAAGCCCTTAAAGATGATTTCAATGCAAAATGTGGCGTGACGGGGGCCATATTGTCCGACACTGTCCAACCCCTTTCGTATTTCAACAAGTTAAGCACAAAGGGAGTAAAAAGCTGCCAGCAGCAATGAACCAGAATTCCCAGACAGCTCCAGGGGAGAGGGAGAAGGCTTTGACAGAATTAAGACAAGTCAGCATGGATGTGCACAAAGGTGTCTAAAATCCTAAGTATGGGGTTTGCAACGAGCAAAGAAAGATGGCGGGCTCAGTGAGAAACCACGGCCATGGGCCCCATGCTGGCCTAGCTCCTTGCCACCAAGAAGCACAGTGGGAAGGAGAAGAGACCGCCTTCCCTGCTCACACACAGGCTACCAGTCTGCGCGAGCCCCCGTCCTGCAAGCCTCCGCACTTGCCCAAATTAATTCTGTTCAGGTCTTGTCAGTTTCCAGTGGTTGCTCAGCTGGACATGATGATACCAAATTTTTTCTTCCAGTTTTATTGAGAAATAATTGACATACATCACTGTATAAGTTTAAGGTGTACAGCATCAAATTCGGGGTAAACAAACTCTTGCTTTTCATGCTGAAAATACTTAGAGTTGAAAAGATACGTCTGAGGCTTGCTTCAAAATAATCCAAGATTGAGGTGGAGCGAGTGAGTGAGGGCACAGATGAAACAAGGTTGGCTATGAGTTCATCACTGCTGCAGCGGAGAAGGGCATATGGAACTTCATTACACTCCTCACTCCTTTTTTATATGTTGGAAATTTTCCATTAAAAAAAGAAAAGAAAAGAAAAAAGAAAACTCTTGTCAGCTCACCTGTCTTTATGTCAAGGACTTTCCTGATTGCTTCACACCCTTTCCTTTCTCCCCAAGGAGTACTACTGCCTCTATTTTCTCCTTTGTTGTCTTTTCATTCAACAAGCATCTCCAGACATATTTTTTTTTCTTTTTTTTTCCTTTTTTTGTGGTACGCAGGCCTCTCACTGTTGTGGCCTCTCCCGTTGCAGAGCACAGGCTCCGGACGTGCAGGCTCAGCGGCCATGGCTCACGGGCCCAGCCGCTCCGTGGCATGTGGGATCCTCCCGGACCGGGGCACGAACCCGTGTCCCCTGCATCGGCAGGCGGACCCTCAACCACTGCGCCACCAGGGAAGCCCCAGACATATATTTGTGGGAGACACTATGCTGGGCACTGAGGGGCAGGCAGATGGATGAAGTTTAGTTCTTAGTTCACAATCTCTTGGGGAAGACAGATGGAGCTTAGATAGTGTGGCCAGGCAGGGTGGGAGAAAGGCTGGCACCAGAGGAGAGAGGGATAACAGTTCTGGTTTGTGCCCTTTGAAACAAATTTCTGGAAGAAGTGGTATTTGAGCTGATCCCCTAAAAGAAGAGTACGATTGTGTCTGGTGTATATGTGGGTGCAAGCCTGCCTCTAACAAGAGTTACCTGGGACACATGAGCAGACTAGCCAATAAAATATATTCTGTCTTCCCATCCTGACACACATACCTTTATAATAATCAGAAAGGTTGAGTTGGAACTTAAAATTCTTGTACTCCTTGGAATTCTGGGCTGGAACATGGCCACGTGGGGAGAATCAGTCCCCTGGCCTACAGCTTGTCTCTTCTCTCTTCCTACCCTGGATTCTGGTTCTCATCACAGGGGGCTTCCTACACATGCAAGTATACACCTCAGCTCTCAGATCCAGAATTCCTCAAAAGCCCCGCAAAGAGCCACCCCTTGATCACTCCTCAGACCTAGGGGTGTCATACTAGTAGCATCATCATGTACTTGGAGAGGATGGACACAAGGACGAGTCCCCCTCAGGCTCCAGAAGTGAGTTTGGAGTCACTGGGCAGGAAAATCTGGGGTCCAAAGATCCCTGTGTTTGCTCTAGAAGCAGGGTGGACTGAGGCCCAGCTCTGGGTGGACACTTTCACTGGGCCCCACAGATTCCTTGCCTCGTGGGAGGGACACAGCTGGAGGACCACCAGAGCATGGTACTCTAAAGTATCAAACTGAGGATGGGGCCCCTCTTGCCACTTTCTTTGTGGTTTCAGGTAGGTAACAAATTTTGTAACCCTTTGTTTTTTAATTTTCACCATGGGGTTGACAATAGGGCCTAACTTACTGGGTTGGATTGAGAATTACTTGAGATAATGCATGTATAGCACCTGGCATGTTGTAATTGCTCAATGAATGAAAATGTAGCCAGCTTGATTTTCCTCCTTCTGAATTAACTGAACAGCCTGGTTGCTTTTGTGGGGTAGCGAGTGAGAAAGACGTAGAAACAACCTCAAAGAATCTTGTAAATACTTTAATGAGCAAATCTTAGGTGTATAAACAAGAGTCATTTGTCATAAAAGCATTCATTTTGTGTGTGCTGAGGTAAAGTCTACCACTGATGGAAAGAAGGGTCGGGTAAGCCCAGCCACAGAGAATCAAGATGGAAGAAGAAACATTTCCCTTCTCATCAGGGAACAAGAATACATTTCTTGCCACTTTCTACCTTTAGTGGCAGCAGTTTGCCTACAACAATTTCACACGAATAATGTGCTAATCACAATTAATTAGTGACCATTTATTACAGGAGAAGATACAGTGAGTGATTGGAAGGGTTACCACCCCAAGTCTGAGGTAGTGAAGCTACATTTCCATTCACATTATTCTACAGTTAGCTGTGTAGCGGCAGTTTACCAGTGGGGCTGAGTGCAGGCTCTGGAGCTGGGTGTCCTGGGCTCATGCCCCAACTTTGTCACTTACCAACCGTGTGACTACAGACAAGTGTCTCAACTGCTTTGTTTCTATAACATGGGAATAATAGTAGTAGTAATAATAATAATACCTACTTCATAGGGTTGTTGTGGGAATTAAGTTAATATATATAAGGTGTTTAGAATGGACACACTGTAAGCCCTATATAAATATGATTTTCATATCATTATAATAAATCCTGATAGGAAGTTTTCTACCCCCTCAACCACCAGCCACTAACACCTTATTCAGAATTAGTGGGGCTTAACTATACTTAGGAAATTTTATTATTAATAATAACAGTGATAATAGTCAATATCTATAGAATTTTTGTTATATGTGAGGCGCTGCTCTAAGTGTTTTACTAAAAGCATCAGCTCATTTATTCCTCACATCAATCCTTGAGGAAGGTACTATTATCATCCGCATTTGATAGATGAGGAAACTGAAGATCAAAGAGGGGAAGTAACTTGATCAGGGTCACAGAGGTCATTACTGATGAAGCCAAATTTCAAACCAATGGTCTGCTGAGTGCAAAACTGTGTCTGCTGAGCTGCTTGAACAGGAAGTTGACTATTCTTCTAATGCCAATGATGGGGATAGAGATAAGTTGCTGAGAACAAACCCACTACTTCAGTTAGACTCACGGTGGTGCTTTCAAAAGAGGAGCTCGGAGAATGGACTCCTTAAACCTGTGTAGAGAAAAGGACAGGCAGATGTGAGGAGGCAGCTCTTCCCACTTAGGAGTGATAGCTGACTGCCTTGCAGAACCCCAGCACAGGTACTAGGAGGTGAAGGTGGTGAGGATCATGCAGTGCGGTGAAGGCCTATCTCAGTCCATTCGGGCTGCTATAACAAAAACACCATAGACTGGGTGCTTAAATAGCAGATATATTCTCACAGATCTGGAAGCTGGAAGTCCAAAATCAAGGCACTGGCATATCCGGCACCTGGTGAGGGCCCACTTCCTCGTTCATAGAGGGTTATCTTCTTGCTGTATCCTCACATGGTGGAAGTGGGGAGTTCTCTGGGGTCTCTTTTACAAGGACACTAATCCCATTCATGAGGGCTCTGCCCTCATGACCTAATCACCACCCAAAGGCACCACCTCCAAGTACCATCAACTTGGGGGTTAGGATTTCAACATCTGAAGTTTGGGAGACACACAAGCATTCAGTCCACATAACAGGTTCCTTACTGCTACAGCATGTGGTTGAGATCACCCAGTGATGACTGCAGCATCAGGTGGAGGCTGTGGTTAGCGGTCTCATTCCTTTTCAACCACTTGGATATCTGGGAGCAAGAAGGATAATTTTATCCAGTAAATTGGCTGGCCAGCATGGGTCTTCTTCCCTGGACAGATCTCCATTTGCCTTTCCTTCTGTGGAAATGTATCCAGTGGGTAATTGGCAAGGGACAGGTTCAAATGTCCCTTGTACCCAGCAGGGTTACTAGAAGGGGGTCCTCATGGAAGAGTGGGATTGAATGCCAGGTGCTTAAGGGGAGTAGCTATCTGGGACTTTCTCCAGTGGAAACCGGTAGCCTGCTTATCATCCCAGAGAACCATAGATGGCTTGGGCTGGAGGGAAACTTGGAGATCGTTGAAATGAAACTCCATTTACACACGAAAAAAACTGAGAAACGGGAGGCCCCAAGCGGGGGAGTAACTCTTGTAAGGTCACACAGCATGCTTCCCTTTTCTTCAGTTTGCCATGGTGAGTTTCTTCCTATTTGCATCTACTACAGTGTGCCGTGGGACAAACTCCTTCTGGCATATTTATCAGCTATACAAGTCTACATACACAATGAGATATTTTCTTTCATTTAAAACGAATGTTGCCCTACCAGTTGAAATTGAAGTCCCCAAAAGGATCATTTCCTCACTAGGATAATTTTGCTACAACCTTTTCATTAATCCAATCATAAATTCAGTAATGCTATTCGGCAGCTTACTGAAGCCTTCAGGAGCCACAGGGGACCGGAGGCATTGTCTGTTTTTATGACCAAAAGGAAAAGAAACAAACCACAGGCTAAATAAGCTCAATTTAAAAACTGGTTTTGTTCCATATAATGTAGGGAACTCATTCATCATTCATTCATCCAACAAACAAATGTGTATTAGAGCACCTACTGGGTACAGGGCACTGCACTAGGATTATCAGGGCTACAGAGATGAATCATTTGTTGGGCAAACACTGACTGCCCATTTCTTTTAATGGCTTACAGCCTCGCAAGACAAACAACTTATAAACCAATCTTCCTAATGCAGGAAGCAAGGAAGTAAGGGCCATAAAGGATGTATAAACAAAGTTCAGAGGAGGAAAGAGTCAAATCTAATGAGACCAGGGAAATCTTAGTGGAGGAGATGATATTTGACCGGACCTTGAGTGTAGGTAGGATTTGGACCTGCACAGATGGTCTTGAAGGACATTCAGCTGCTTCGGAGGGTACTGCAGGGAAGAAGGAAGGTCAAATTGGAGGAATCCCTAGGATGCCTACTGCAGTTTCAACCAAAATACCTCTGCTTTAATCTATTTTCTACATTAGGGTTCCATGTAAGATCTTATTTGGGGGAAAAGTATCAGTGTTCCACTGATAAAAACAGAACTTGAAAACAGTTGGACCAGAGCACAGATAAATTGATTGGCAAGGAAAAGTGAGGCATAAAACTAGAAAAGCTTAGGCTGGGGCCTAAGCAAGGAGGACCTTGAATATAGGCCTAGGGATGTGGGCCTTGTTGTGTAAGTAGTGATAATGAACCCCTGCGGAATTTGAATCAGAGTGAAAGGATGAGATTCATGACTGCAAGCGCAGAGTAGATTGGAGTGGGCAAGGCAGGCAGGAAGGGCGTTTCCTTAGTTGTTAGAGTAGCCTGGATCCCTACCTTCTCAGTGCTGCTGTGTACCAGGCACTGTCCTGGGTACTAGGGCTACAGTAGAGAACCAACCACAAAAATCCTTCTCCTCACAGAACTGATATTCTAGTAGGAGGAGGCGGAAATAAACAAATGAAGAGATGATACATCAAGTGGTGGTGAGTGCTGAGGTACAAAGGGACGGAGAGTGATGGGGGTCCTATTTCAGATAGATGGGTCAGGGAAGGCCTCTCTGAAGCAGTGACATTTGAATGGAGACTTGATGTGAGTTATGGGGCTACATGGGGGAACTGTCATTTAGGCTTTGGAAGCAGCAAGTTTCCTGAGGTAAGTGTGTTAAAGGACCAGCAAAGAGGTGGGCGGAGCTGAGTGAGCAAAGGAGAAAGTGTTAAAAGATAAGGATGGAAAGGTAGTAAGTACCAGAACATAGAGGGCCTTAGACGTCATGCCAGGGATTTGGGTTTTATCTGGAGTGTGTTGAGAAGCCACTGGAGGATTTCGAGCATATGAGTGACTCAAACAGTTTTAAAGCAATCACTCTGGCTGCTCTGTGCAGCACAGACTCAGGCAGGCAAGGGTAACCTGTTAGGTAGCAATTCATACCTGAAACAGCATGTGTGTGTGTGTGTGTGTGTGTGTGTGTGTGTGTGTGTGTGTGTGTGACTGTTTCCGAGTGCTCACTTCTGATCCACTGGACTATTGGTCTGCTTTGGGGGTCAATACCACACTGTTCTGATCACCCTGGCTTTGTCGTATGCCTTAATAACTGGCAGCGTGGCACTGAAGTTTTCGGATTTAATACACAACATTGGCGTAGCCTATCTGCAGCATTATATCAAAGCTGGATGATATTTTAGCGAAGATAAGAGTATTTTGTGCAGATATATTTAGGAATCATATAAACCATCATTTTGCTCTTTAATAATAAGAGCCTCCCTGGTTAAATGGGTTATTTAGGGTCTTCTACAATGCAGCCTCCAACCACTTGCCTGGCCTTATCTCCTCTTCTTAGTTATTTGTGCAGTAAGCACGTCCTACATTTCAGGCAAACCAGAGTCCCCTGAATATTGTCTACACTTTTCTGCTTTCATGCATTTCTTTGCTTAGGCTGCTTCTTCTCCCGGATACAGGCTCCACCCCCTTGTCAGAGCTACATGTGGAAATTCTACTCATTCTACAAGGCTCGCCTCAAATATCACTTTGGCCAGGAAGGCTTTCCCGATGTCCCTAACAGGTTATGATCTCTCCCTGCCCTGAATCTTGATGCCATTTGCTTGGCATTTTCTTTCTGTCCCTTAACTTCCTGGGCCTTGTCCACATCATTTGTATACCTGCCCATGCAGTTTTGAGAGCAGACCTTGGCCCTTACTCTTTTCAGTCTCCCTGAAAACAGTGCATGCAGCAGGGGCTTGGTAATTGCCTGATGAATTGAATTTGGTGGGACAACTCGGTGGTTCTATTTACTCCTGATCATGTCCCTTATTCCCAGGCAGAATGAGATCTGCTTTCAGGATGCAGCAGAAACCAAGTTGCTTCAGAATGGTAGGTATAGATTCTGCCATTGGTCCCCTGTTCCCTTTTTCTTTCTTTTTTATTTTTTTTTAACATCTTTATTGGAGTATAATTGCTTTACAATGGTGTGTTAGTTTCTGCTTTATAACAAAGTGAATCAGTTATACATATACATATGTCCCCATATCTCTTCCCTCTTGCATCTCCCTCCCTCCCACCCTCCCTATCCTACCCCTCTAGGTGGTCACAAAGCACCGAGCTGATCTCCCTATGTGGCTGCTTCCCACTAGCTATCTATTTTACGTTTGGCAGTGTATATATGTCCATGCCTCTCTCTCGCTTTGTCCCAGCTTACCCTTCCCCCTCCCCATGTCCTCAAGTCCGTTCTCTAGTAGGTCTGTGTCTTTATTCCCGTCTTACCCCTAGGTTCTTCATGACATTTTTTTCCTTAAATTCCATATATATGTGTTAGCATACGGTATTTGTCTTTCTCTTTCTGACTTACTTCACTCTGTATGGCAGACTCTGGGTCCATCCACCTCATTACAAATAGCTCAATTTTGTTTCTTTTTATGGCTAATATTGCATTGTATATATGTGCCACATCTTCTTTATCCATTCATCCGATGATGGACACTTAGGTTGCTTCCATGTCCTGGTTATTGTAAATAGTGCTGCAATGAGCATTGTGGTACATGACTCTTTTTTTTTTTTTTTTTTTTTGGCGGTATGTGGGCCTCTCACTGTTGTGGCCTCTCCCGTTGCAGAGCACAGGCTCTGGACGCGCAGGCTCAGCAGCCATGGCTCATGGGCCCAGCCGCTCCGCGGCATGTGGGATCTTCCCTGACCGGGGCACGAACCCGCGTCCCCTGCATCGGCAGGCGGACTCTCAACCACTGCGCCAGGGAAGCCCCATGACTCTTTTTGAATTATGGTTTTCTCAGGGTATATGCCCAGTAGTGGGATTGCTGGGTCGTATGGTAGTTCTATTGGTAGTTTTTTAAGGAACCCGATAGATTTGGGTCATGTTAATCCATGACCGATTGAAATGTGTTTTCTTGGAATGCCTGTTGGAAGTGTTTCAAGCCCTCTTGACTTAGCCTTAGTGGCGGGACAGTTCAATGACGAATGCAAACTGATTTCTTGACTTCATTTTGATCAAACAACTGATGGATTGGCTTTGTTTTGGCATCCCGGAGGTGTGGCCAGGATTGAGGGACTAAAGACAGACACATGGGGTCAGAGGACAACACCAAACCCTGCTTTTCTGCTTAAGGATGAAATACTAGGTTGTTACTGAGTATAACTGTTGTATTTTCAGGGACACAAAGTAACTAACTGGTAGTATATTCAGAGCTGTCATGGGGCTCTATTAAATTTCACGAAACGAGGTAAAGCATTTTCAGCTTGGATTATGTTTCTTTTGAGAATCGCAGAAAATCATGTTGAAAAAGAGGTGAATTAGATGGCACCTTTGGCCATGGCCATAAGATTGGAGACTTGGAGACAGGATGGTCCAGAGGAAAGAAACTTTGATCTTAGACAAAGACATCTCCCTCAGTTCCTTTTTCCTTGCATGATACTTGTCAGAATTAAATGGAAGTGCCCAAACAGTCCCTGGCATATAACTGTATACTCAGGAAGCTACTTCCCTTGTCCTTTCTTTCCTTCACGAAGACGAACACTCCCTAAATAAATATTTAGATAGAGGAGCAAACACATTCATTTCCTAAGTGAATCATGCCTCCTGTGAAGGAAGACAGAGTGCATTTCTGAGTGTATAAGCTTCACCTTATATTCTAGACCCCTTGCTACTCAGAGTGTGCCCTGTGAAACAACAGCGTCAGCATCCCCTGGGAGCTCATAACAAATTTCAGTTTCAGACCCTATCCGAGACCCACAGAATCAGAATACACATTTTAACAAGATCCCCATGTGAGTCACATGCACAGTAAACTTTGAGAAGCAGAGCTCTAGGTACTGCCTTTCAGAAAAAAGCAGGAAGCCATCCCAACAGGTTGTGATCTGGTTTGTCTTAAGGGTACATGTTTTTTTTAAACTTTTTAAATTGAAGTATAGTTGATCTACAATGCTTTGTTAGTTTCAGGTGTACAGCAAAGTGATTCAGTTATACATACTTATATTCTTTTACAGATTTTTTCCATTATAGGTTATTATAATATATTGAGTAACATATATATTGGGTGATATAATATATTGAGTAGGTCCTTGTTGTTTATCTGTCTTATATATAGTAGCGTGTATATGTTAATCCCAAACTCCTAATTTATCTCTCCCCCCCTTCCCCCTTTGGTAACCATAAGTTTGTTTTCTATGTCTGTGAGTCTGTTTCTGTTTTGTAAACAAGTTCATTTGTATCATTTTTTTTAGATTCCACATATAAGTGATATCATACGATATGTGTCTTTCTCTGTCTGACTTACTTCACTTAATATGATAATCTCTAGGTCCATCCATGTTGCTAAAACTCCTAGAAGAGAACATAGGCAAAACATTCTCTAACATAAATAATAGCCATGTTTTCTTAGGTCAACCTCCCAAGGCAAAAGAAAGCAAAGCAAAAATAAACAAATGGGACCTAATCAAGCTTATAAGCTTTTGCTCAGCAGAAGAAACCATAAACGAAATGAAAAGACAACCTACGGAGTGGGAGAAAATATTAGCAAATGGTTAAGGTACATCTTAACTTACAGACCTCAACATCACACCTGTGATTATAACGGCACTGATGACTACTGCCTTGTTTTGTTTGCAATATTTAGTGAGTTTCACAATAGAAAAGGGGAAATAAAATCCAACTTTTGAAAGTTCTCAATAGGATATGAATATCTTTTTTTTTTTTTATTATCAGCCGATCCCTGACCTAGATGTTGGCACAAGAAAGAAGAGCAGTCTGTATGCAGAAGAAGTATTCTTCAAACATCCATTCTCAGTTGTTTCTTTCAACCAAGCAGAGTTTAAATTGTCTTAAATGCATTCATTTGGTTTGTAAAGTTCACAGGTATGTTATTTTGCATAAATTCCAAGGTTACGAGGCTAGTGACTCCCAGCACATGCTCTTCCAGCCCAAGGTGGGAACATAATAGTTCACCTGCTGGGATTAATTTCCAAAGAGGTAGAAGTTCCTGGCAACGCTTCTTGTAGCCAAGCAAATTGGATAGCTTCCGTTTTTAAAAGGGAATTTTTGTGGGCTAATATTTTTTCTTTGCTTCTAAACATATTGGGCTACTTTCAGTCACAACCAGGATATAAAATACATGTTCAAATATTAGGAGTCATAGAACGTGATTATTATAGAAAAGCTGTTCTTCATGGCCACCCTGGCAGGCTTACAAGGTAGCTTTCATTAACTCCTTTATTTTAATTTACTTTATTACTTTACTTGACCCTTTGTCCATTTCAATCCTGAGTGGCATAAAATGAAAAATAATAGGAGAAATTTAGAAAAATGTGATTTTCAAAGATGGGACTTCTCCAGTGATTAAGCTTCTTAATGAATTATCTTTATATATTTTTGTCAACCAAGAAACTTGGCTGCATAAGGTGTTGACAGGAACACTAGCCAACCAGTGAGCCATTTAGGAAACAGCTGCAGCTACTTCAAGGTTTAACTATCATCTTAAAGCTGATGACTCCAAACATTATTCAAGTAGCTCCCTGAAAATATATAGAAAACAATAGAAAGCAATCCTGAAAATATATGCAAAAATCCAACATATGAGTCAAATAGCAGACCCACATGTTATTGGAAACGTGGGAGGGAGCTGATTCCCAGAGAGCTAAAACATAATATGAAAATCCCCAATTATACTTTACTTTCCAGTCACATTTTTCAAAAATAGATGTTTATAATTTTATTTATGTTCCAGAATTGTGATCCTTTTGTTTACAGCTGAAAACATAAATGCCTTAAGCCCAATGGGAATCCAATCAAAGCTAAATATTTACCATGTTACAGCATATCCAATGATTTCCATCTTTGTCTCAATTAAGTTTGAGATGTTTCTTGTCATTAGTATTATTCCTTTTGTTTTTCTGAATTTCCATTTATTCTTACAAAGAAAAATGTAATACAATTGTTCCAAAATGTCCCCAATAGACAGTGCTGAACATACGGGCCAAGCTCTTTGAAACCATTGTCCAGGTTAGCACATAGTAAGCATTCAACAAAATTTCTAATGAATTGATGAAACTGAAATGAAACTGGCTGAGTCTCTACCGTAGTCATTTCCTTCTGAAAGTGATGTGGGAGGCTGCCTTTTCCTTTCTTTGCATAAATCGTCGTGCAACCTTACTTGTCCCAACAGTCAGCAGATGATTTTGATTTTGGGATTTGACAACCCTGGCAAGGTCTGCATAGGACTACAGGATTGAATGGGGACAGGGCTCCATATAAAAGATGAGGGCAATCTGAGCTTTTCCCTGGCCTAGGGGCAGAGCAAACCAAAAGGACCAGTTCAAATCAGGGACTAAATTGGAAGCTGCAATCCCTGGTGTGCAGCTCAAGCTAGACCTGTGCTGTCCAGTACAGCGACCCCTAGCCACATGTGGTTACCGAGCCCTTGAAACGTGGCTAGTTGAATTGAGATGTCCTGTAAGGGTAAAATATACACCCAATTTTGAAGAGCTAGTATGAAAAAAATGTAATTAATAATATTATATTGATTTTATGTTGAAATGATAATATTTTGGATATATTTGGTTAAATAAAATATTAAAATTAATTTTGGCCATTTCTTTTCACTTTTTTTAAATGGGGAAAAATTAAAATTACACATGTGGCTTGCATTATATTACTATTGGCAGCGGCTGATCTAGAATCTTACAAGGCAGAGGCATAAAGTGAACCTCAGGACTCGAGTTACCTTTCCACAGTCAAATAGCTCAAGCTTCATTTCCTATTCCATTTATTTCTGCTAACGGGGACCTGCATGAGTGGCTGCTGTCGTCGGATTTGCTGTCCACGGGGAGCGTCGGGGTCTACTCTTGTTCCAGGCACTGAGGCTTGGGCGACTGGGAGATATATTATTCACTCGCTGTTGCTGGTGGAAAACGCTATGTTGCCAAATGCTGCTCTCAGGAGGTGAAAGAAAACCTTTCAATTCATCTTCAGATGCCCAAATAAATCTAGTCCCCCCCTCCTCCCACCGCAACAAAAATATTACAATAATAAAGCATTCGTGTCAACCAAAAAGTATCCCAAAGTCTTCTGCGCCTGTAGGGAGACCTGCTGCCAATAAGGCATTAATCTGAGGGAAACATTTCTGCAATTACTGATCAAATACAATACGGCTAAATTTCACCTCCAGCATATCATTTTGATAATGGGTATGGAAATTATCCATTCAATAGCTATTCAAAAATAACTCAGGAAGATTGGTTACTAGATACTTCACAGGCCTTCGGAATAATCCTTTCTAATCAGGCTGGTGAGAATTCAATAGGCAATATTGGCCTTGGACAAAATAACCTTTTTGGGGTTGGGGCTCTGGGCTTGCTCCTTCGCCCATTTGCTGTCCAGGAGGTGAAATCACAAACAGGCAAAAAGGCAGGGACTGTTTCCCTGCGGGCAGAGCTGCTGCCCAATAACCACCGAAGCTCAGTGCAGACAGCTGTGCCTGCAAGTTAAGTGAGGCGCCTTAGTACTTATCAATCAGGAATCAGCAGGGCTTCTAGAGTTGTCCTCATTAAATTTAAAGTATATTCTTTCCCCAGCAGCAAACGTCTCCATTGCCATCCATTTCTGCACAGCCAATTTTAGGCAATCAAAGAGTGCTGGCTTCATCACTGTCTCCGAACAGATTTCCAGCTTGACACAGCTCTTCCCAGCTTGCCTGATCTTTGACAACCAGTAGCTATCTCTCTCTGGTTGCCACCAACACGTCCCTGTCTCCGAGGCTTTTCTGATCCTTTTATCTTCTCACTGCCTTTCTCAGGTCAGGATGTTTTTGTCCATAAAGTAATACCACTCCCACCTGTTTCAGCAGAAATGCTTCTTCATTCTTATTCATTTCTGGGTCCCCCACATCTTAGTTCTCAGCACACGGTAGATGCTTAATGTTTGATGTCCACTTACTTGCTCAAGAAGGCTATGTGGGGAGGTTGAAAAGAACAGTTACTAACTGAGATCAGGGAATATTGCTCTACACCTGATTACCTATGTGACAGCTGGGCAAGTCACTTAACCAACCTATGCCTCAGTTTCCTTAACTGTAATCTGGGAATGATTATCACTCCTTCCTTATAGGATTATTTTGAGACTCAAATAAAAGACTTAGAAAGTGTAAAGTACTATAGACTTCTGTTTGTTCATTTGTCAAGCATTTAATGAGCCCCTATTTTGTTCAAGTCCAAAGATGAGAAGCCAAACTTGTAATGGCAAACAAGGTCCATTTCTCATCTTCAAGGAGCTCACAGCCTAGAGCGGGGCTCAGACATGCAGCTGACTCTAATAGGTGGCAAAATGAAATGAGTGCTGTGGACACTGTGACGATGAGAACCAGGAGCAGAGTGATTCATTCTGACCTTAGGCTTGTAGGAGTGGAAGAGGGAGGGAGGCTTCAGAAAGGAGATGGCATTTGTACTGGACCAGGAGGATGATATGGGTTTTGATAGACCAAGAAGGAGGAAGTGAAAGGCAGAGCGAGAGTGCTGAAAAGGCAAGAGACAGGCTGGGGAGATACTGGAGCAGCTAGTGCGGCTGAGGACCGCAGGGGAAGAAATGGCTGTGGCTGGGAAGGTGGGCTGCAACTAGGTTGCCGTGGGCTTGGACTGCACGCTGAAGAGTGTGAGTTCCAGTCCTGTAGTTCAGCGTAGGCTAAAGAAAGGTTTTGGAGCAGTTTTGCAGTATGCAAAGTTCACTCTAGGGGTTGACTGGAGAATGGAGGGAAGACGTACAGGACCAGAGGTAGGAAGAACAGGTAGGACATTCATGTAATACAAATCGTATAAACCGGACTTTCCCTAGCCTGGAGAACCCTAGCCTGGAGAGCAGCTCTGTGAATCGTGGCCTCTGGGGCCAAATGTTCGGGAAACGCTGCTTATTGCAGGCCCCTCTCGAATATTCATAAAACACATTAGCATATTTTTCTAGTGTCCAAGAAGTCTGTTTTATTTAGCATTTTCTAAACTTAATTGATTATAAAATATTTTTTTCCCCACAGAAGATCCAGTAACATGAGTATTCACCTGTGTCAAGGTCGTGGAAGACAATAAAAGACATAGAAATTGTTATAGGTTGGAGAGACTAGGGGCACTTGATGAATAAATGCAGCCTGGTGCAGAAAAAGGTCATTCGTGGAAAACCTGGTGAAATCCGAGTAAAATCTGGAGTTTCGTTAATAGTATTGCACTAATATTTATGTCTTCGTTTTGACAAATTGACTCTGGTTATGTAAGATGCTCACCTCAGGGGAAGCTGAAGGAACAATATACGGAAACTCTTCGTACTCTTTGCAGTTCTTTTGTAAATCTAAAATTAATTCAGAATAAAAAGGTTTGAAAATATTCGTGTTCATCAAAACAGACTCTGGGAAATTGTGGTGTAAACTGATTTTAAGCACAATCCAGGTTTAATAATATATTTCATTTTCTTAGCATTTACAAATAAGCACAGTATTTTTTTTTTTTTACTCGTTTTTTTTTTTTTTTTTTCGGTACGCGGGCCTCTCACTGTTGTGGCCTCTCCCGCTGCGGAGCACAGGCTCCGGACACGCAGGCTCAGCGGCCATGGCTCATGGGCCCAGCCACTCCGCGGCATGTGGGATCCTCCCGGACCGGGGCACGAACCCGTGTCCCCTGCATTGGCAGGCGGATTCTCAACCACTGCGCCACCAGGGAAGCCCTAAGCACAGTCTTTTATTTTCACTAGACAAAGGAAACTTTCCCTCAAACCTTTACCACTCATATAAGTAAAACATGTAGCTCATGATTGGAGTTCAATAAATCCTAGTCCCCTTTTCCATCTCTTTCTTTAATTTAGAAAACAAAGTTGCCGAGTAGTTATTTAGAAACACTATTTTATGGAACAAAAAGTTGGGTTTAAAATTTGGAGAGCTCTGTGAGAGCTTGTTCTCTTTCCACAGCAGAGAGAGGTGATGGAAAATGGCATTTAACACAATTTTTAAGTCTTCCTAGAGCAAACAGGCATTGATACTGTGCAACTTCCAAAGTTCTGTTTTTCACTGTGTTAATTACATAATAGATGGGAAAGCCTAAGATAATGTTATATTTCTAAGCCTCTAAAATGACTTTAAAAATTGGCAGAATGTGAAATAAATTATATAACTAATACAGAGATCAAAATTAATTAAGTGTCAAAGGAAATTTGTAACATAAAATGTACATGTGGTACAGCCATTCATAGGTGTGGCACCCTTTACCCCCAAAACACACACAGTGTGTACACACCAGTGCTCCCCTCCTTGATTTTAGGACTTGCCTGCAGCGATGGGTAGATGATCACTGAAGGGCTTAAGCCAAATCAACTGCACTTTATTCGGCTGTAACTCAACAGATGTGTGGGTCTGTTGTGTGGATGCCTGGGGAACACGGCACCCTCCAGTAGCATCTCTGACAGTATCCTTGACTGATTGACTTTATTCACTCACTTTATCTGTTTTAATGTGTTGAGAGAAAACGATGTCCTGACCTCTGACACTTTGTGAGACTTAAATGGTTCTGTCCACACTGTGTGGGGGGAGGGAGAGGGAAGAGGGGTGATATTGCTGCTCCTCACAGAGTCTGGGCTTCCAGGCTCTCAGCTGTCAGTATTTATACCCCAAGGTGAATCAGGGCAACCTATACTCCTGAGGGGACCCCGATTAAAACCCAGTGTCAGGTCAGGTGAGGTGGATATTATGTACCCAAGCTGGGCCAAGAGCAGTCAGGGGAAAGAAAGGTGGAAGATTGCTCCTGGAGATGGGAGACAGCCAGCGGAGCTGCCCCAGACAGGGGGGCTCTGGGTCCAAGGTAAACTCATGCCAACCCAAGACACCAGTCATCTCAAACAACTGTAAGTGGAGATGCAGAGCTGCTCCACCCCTCCCTTTGGAAGGAATACGACTTTTCTTACTGATATTCATGATATAAATGGCTTTATTTTACTCTATGGTGTTAGGGCCCCTGAGGAGGCAGAAGTAAGATCTAGATGAAGCTAGAAGGGTAGAGATTTCAGACCAAAATAAGAAGGAAATTGTAAATAGAAGGAGTTTGCTAAAGATAAGTATGGTGGCCTTAGGGCATGGTGAGCTTACTCTGGGAGTGTTCAAAGCAGAAGATGCGATGCCATTCGGCAGGAGAGGTGTGGGGAGGAATCAAACATAACCAGGGAAGGGGAATCTCAAAGTACTCGCCTTAAGCAAAGATCCATCTATTTGACCTTGGCAAAGAAAGACTCCAGTGAACACACACACACACACACACACACACACACACACACACACAACACACACTCCCCCAAGCACACACACACACTCACCTGGTGGGACACCTAAACTAATAATTCCAGCTCAGCTTTCTATAAGGACCCTGAGCTGAGGGGAGAGATGTGTGTGTGTGTGTGTGTGTGTGTGTGTGTGTGTGTGTGCGCGCACGCATGCGTGTGCGTGTTGGGTAGCAGGAGTCATCTAATGGAAGGGAGCAGAGAAGACTCTGTTGTTATAGAAAACTAACAATTGTTTAGAGAAGACAATCCTAGATCCTTAGGGTTTAGTTTAAAAGTCTAGACTTTTCTAGCAGTGATCACTTAGCTCTTCTTTAATGCAGTCCCCAAACTTCTATTAGACTGAAAAATAAGGGAGATGAATATTTCCAGTTGATGACAACTGTAAAAATAGCTAGTATTTAAGTGTTCACTATGTTCCGGGCTAAGAACTTTACTTGTATTTAATTATTTAATCCTCATCACAGCCCTTTGAGAGAGGCACTGTGTTCACTCCCATTTTATAGATGCATAAATTGACGTTCAGGGAACCTCTGCTATAGATGGCAGAGGACTTGAGCTTATGCAGTCCTCCTCCAAAGCCTGTGCCATTAACTACTGGCACAATACCACCAAGTTTATACTTAAATCAGGATTGTTGGGGCCTACCTGTTTGAGGGTTCCCAGCTTCAGGGGAGAAGAAAAAGAATTGTGGCCCTGGAGGCGAGGACCTCTCCCTGAAGCTCACTTGGCATGGCTCCCATGTCAGGTCCCTAGGCCCAGCATGTAGTGGCAGTCTCCTTGGAATGGGCAAAGGCATGTTCCTCTAGAGGCAGCAGGGAAAGGTCTGGCCGTCCTCTGACCCAGAGCAGCCAGGGGACAGGAACTCCTAGACAAAGGTGGTCCTGAAGATGAAAACCAGATCTTTTCCATTAGGTCCTGTGTCTCATAAACATCTTTCTGTCAAGGTCACAATCAAATTAAGGTGTTCATGGATCTTCATGGATCCTCCACTCCTGGAATTTCTTTCAACTAAAGACCAGAGATAGCTTCAGACACTCACAGCTGACAGAAAAGAATTCAACAGTTTAGAGGAGATGTTTTGTGTCTGAATACCATTGTACCTAAGCAAATAAATAGAAAATGTAGGCAGTCATATGTTAAAGCAGTCCTGTAGTCCCCCGGGCTGCTCTCTAAAAGTAGAGTGCTCTCAGAGCCTGCATGCAACACAGCATCCACTGTTCGTTATTAGGCTGGCTCTGCCGTAAGGGAAAGATTAATTAATGACCGCTACAGTTTAATGTATAACTATCATTCAAACGTATTCACTCATCCTTTACTTCATTTTCTTTGTTGCTTTCCAATAGAAGCGAAAACAGGGTATATATATTCCTGTATAACAATAGATTATTATCCTAATTATAGTTGCCTGGTGTTTTCTACACTTTTACCATTTTATTAAAAACAATTATCTGAGAAGAACCAATCTTTTGTAATACCTACCCTATTGTTCTCATTTCTCTCTGATTCTGATGAGGTCTTTTCAAAGGGTATTTTATTCATAATTATAGACTATAAGGCAATTGCTCAGAAACTGAGTCCAGGAGATATTTTGTTGAGATTAATTTTTTTCTTTCACTTCTTGATCCAATTATGTCTTTAGGTTGTTTTGTTTTGTTTTTTTAAAAACGGGCCACTTAATAAACCTATGCCTTTTCTGTAAGTCGAATATTATCTATTAGGAACGATCAACATTAAAGCCTATAGAGAGAATATTTTAAAGACAGAATATTTTAGAAAAGTATAAAACTTATAAAAGTATAAAACTATAAGTATAAAACTAAAGTATAAAACTTATAAAAGTATAAAAGTATTTTAGAAAAGTATAAAAAGTCATAGTAAGTATGACTATTTTTGTTTCATAAAATGAATCTAGCCTCTGCACATGAGTAGGTGGGAGAAAAAAGTGCCTTAAATTCAAGCATGGTTCCCTGACTAAAGGGTATTTTTGATAGGTATTTTTATACTGATAGTTATTTTTACGTAGGCTTTTGGTCATCTTGGAAAAAAAATTATGGCATTGGGACTGTATTTTTTAAAAGTCAGGCTCAGTTAGGTGTACAGCAAAATGAATCAGTTATACATATACATATATCCATTCTTTTTCAGATCCTTTCCCCATATAGGTTACTGACACAACATTGTAAATCAACTATACTGTACTCCAATATAAAATAAAAAAAAATTTTTAAAAGTCAGGCCCAGTCAAAACATATCTGGGTGAAGAGGTTGATGAGTCCAAAGCAGCAAACAGGCAGCAGACGTGGGTTGGGGGATTCAAGTGACGATGCCCTGTGGTGTAGTGGGCAGAAGCATCCAGACACAAAACCTCTAGTTCTTCAACTTTCCAACTTTTTGACCATGTCCCAGAGTAAATAATACATTAAATATCACTACCAGTACATACACACACGTACCGGCACACACACAACATACTTGTTCTCTTACTACCCAGGAGGCACTTTCATAGCGTCTGTCCTATATTTTCCTATTCTATCTTAACCTGTATCATTCTGTTCTATTGCATATTTAAACATACTGGTTGTGATGTCATGACCCACGAATGGGTCATGAACAGCAGTGTTCACAACCACAGCTCTCAGTAGGATTTGGGGTGAGAGAAGCATCGTACCGAGGATGACTGATGACAAAACTCCTTTTGGTCACCCTTCTGCATTGCCCTAGTGCCCTGGTCCAGCTGCGTTGGGCTGGGTGCCTCATGGCTTATTGGGAGACGGCAGCTCTCCCCACTACTGGACAGTCGTTCTTCAGGTAGGCTTAAGAGACTCAATTTCATGAAGTCCCCTCAGCAGCTCTGCTGACTCTCAAAGATGTCCATATGTCCATGTTTTCCTCTGCCCTGCCCTGTAAGCTCTGGGGCTCCCCAGCGAGTAGTCTGATGGTGGGGCAAGTCAGTAGAATGGCTAGGTCATCTAAGTATGAATGGGATCTAAATATGAGTGTCCAAATAAAATGACAGGACTAGTAACTGTACTTTTCTCTCAGCCTCCTGCCCTTATATGTCAAGTAGATAAGCTAGAAGGATTGCCAACGTAACATCTTTTTAGGGAGAACACAAGGGCTCAGCTTCCACTTCTTTTTTTTAAATTGATGACACTTCATCTCTGTTCCTTAACCATTTACGATAAGTCCCATTTCAAGAACAAATTGTAACTGCTTTGCATTTCACTCTAGGGGTTCTCTGTGCTCTGAAGATCGGCACGTTAGACTAATAACAGGGCACCTCCTCCTTTAGGTCTTTATCCTGGCTGATCTTTCTTTAGTTTTTGAAAGAATTACTATTTTAAAATTTTCATAAAAATTCATAGTCATGATAGAAAAATATGAAAATGTGAAAAAACAAAAGTAATTTAAAAAAGCCTCTCTAATCCTCCCATGCAAGGACTAGACCCATCTATCACACCAGACATTTTCCTATGCTAACAAATCTATGCAGACATATATTTTGAAAACCAGGATCCTACGATACACACTGATTTTTCATTTAACAATATATTGTTAACACCTTTGTAGGTCCATAAAAATAGACTGAAATAACATTTTCCGTGGTTACATGGAATCCCACTGTACAGATTGCACATCATTTCTTTAACCGGTCTTGTTGCCTATGTAGGTTGTTTCCAGTTTTCACTATTACAAGCAAACTTGTGACAAACATTTTTGTGTAAACATCTGTTCACACATTTAAAATCATTTCCTTTGAATAAATTCTTAGAATGGAATTTCTAGATCAGCAAGTAGGCACACGTTTAAGGCTTTTGATTATTATTTCCAAAATGCCCTCCAGAAAGGATATACCAAGTTTAACCTTATCATCATCAGTAAACAAAAGTGCCCACTTCCTTACAGTCTCACCAGCAATGGGTGTTCTCATTCTTTACAGCGTTAGCCAATATAATTGGCAAGAAAAGGTAGGAGATTGTAATCTTGATCGGGTGTTAGGTCATTTCCGCTGAAATTCCAAGTACCCCACTTCGCACCTTCCCTGCAGGACACATATTGCCAAAATGCCTTCTAAAAGTTAGTCTTCATTTATTTTCTCCCTAGTGGTGTGAGTGTCCCCTTCTCTTCCCCTCAGCCACCCTGGGTGTTAATATATTCATTTTCATTTTTGTCAATCTGATAACTGGCCACTTTAGTTGAATGCTTAGTAAAATCCTGTACTTGACAACAATGGATGGGACATCTGAACGTTGCCACTTTCAACTGCTGTGAGTGTTTCCTAACATGGTGACTAGAATTTCCTGCCAAGCCTTTTCCTTGCTCTCTGGCTCCAGGGTACCAGTCTTGGGAGAAGCCTTCAGGTACCCGTGGCTGCCATTGTCCAGGGAGGTTTTGCCCACAGTGACAGGTGACAGGGTCTTTGACTCCTTCTGGCCCTGGTTTGCTTGCAGTGGCACCTGGCATTCAGTCTAGGTGGAACAGTCTGTGTTCTAAGAACACCGAGATCCTGGAGGAGGTGGGTTTTCTCCTCTTTGAGGCAGATGGAAAATGCCAAAAAGAGAATGGATGAGTACTTGACCTAGGATTCTCTGGCGGGCGCTGGACTGTAAGGAAAGGGCAGCTTTGAGTCCTGATTGGTGAGGCCTAGTGTCTACATTTTCCATGAGCCTCTCTTTTGATAGCTAGGTCTCAAATCATGATTGACACCTACCTGTTCAGCAGGTTTCTGGGAACTGGCAAGGAACTCAGTTACCATCTGTGGTGTTGTCTCTATTAGCAAGAAACTGTTCAAGTTTGAGCCAACTTTCTTGGAAACTTTCAAGCCCAGCCTTATTACAATCCAGATTCCCAGCTCTAGAATTTTTGAATCAGAACCTCTGAGGTAAGACCCCCATGCATTTGCAACTGTAAGGATTGCCTCGGGTGATTTGGAAGCACTTTTAAATTTGAGTAAGAGCTCTCTTAAACCTCATCTTAATCTTTCATGTGCACGGGTCACCTTGGAATCAAATTAAAATGCATATTCTGATTCTGTAGGTCTGGGGTGGAGCCAGTGATTCTTCATTTCTAAGCAAACTCTCAGGTAATACCTATGCTGCTTGTCTGGACCACACTTTGAGTAGCAAGGCCCTAAGTCATGCTCTACTACTAACTAGTTGGGGTTGCTTTGATCTTGGAGTGTGAGGTACAAAAGGGACCAGAGAATGCACCACAGAAGAGGTGATGTGGCAGTTAGGCTCGAGGTTGAGTAGAGTAGAGGAGAGATGGGAAATGGTGTTTCTGAGAGGCTACCTGCTCTTATG
Source organism: Leucopleurus acutus (assembly GCF_964270905.1). Classification (NCBI taxonomy): domain Eukaryota; kingdom Metazoa; phylum Chordata; class Mammalia; order Artiodactyla; family Delphinidae; genus Leucopleurus; species Leucopleurus acutus. The sequence goes on along the minus strand of NC_139148.1, from coordinate 117,928,181 downwards.
AAATTTAAATGTATAACTTACTGCTGCTTAGAGCCTCCGTAGGACTCAGTGTTTTCTGTAGGCCCAAACTCCTGGATCTGAATCTTCAAATCATCTTGGTTGAACATTTCTTAAACTGTGTGTGGATCCTAAAGTGCAATCATTTTGTTCTTAATCTTAGGAGGGTTTTTGTTGTCTTTGTGGTTTAGAGATACAGGCTGCCCTCAAAAGACACATGGAAAAATTACTTAAAATATTTTGAAAGTCTGGTTTCTGGGAACTTGGAAGGAAGGTTGTTTATTTATTTTTTGTAATCGAGGTATAACACACATACAGTGAAGTGCATCAAGTTTAAGTACAACTCAAGGAACTTTTATACATACACATATCTATGTAACCACTCCCCAAGTCAAGATAAAGGACATTTTCAGCACCTCAGAAGCTTCCTTCAGTGTTTCCACCCAGTTAACCCCCCTCCCCCAAAGGTAACCACTATGCTGACATCTAAAACCATAGATAACTTTTACCTGTTCTTAAATCTCATTGAATGAAATGATAAAGGATGCATTCTTCTTTGTGTGGCTTCTTTTGATCAACATTAAATTTTTGAGATCCATCTGGGTTGTTGCAGCAGTCTACCCTCAAAGAGATGCCTTTAATTCTCTTAAAATATTTTGAAAGTTTTGTTTTGGCAAGATTGCGCGAAGGTTGAGGCTTTTTTTTTTTTTTTTTTGTGGTACGCGGGCCTCTCACTGTGTGGCCTCTCCCGTCGCGGAGCACAGGCTCCGGACGCGCAGGCTCAGCGGCCATGGCCCACGGGCCCAGCCGCTCTGCGGCATGTGGGATCCTCCGGACCGGGGCACGAACCCACGTCCCCTGCATCGGCAGGCGGACTCCCAACCACTGCGCCACCAGGGAAGCCCTGGTTGAGGCCTTTTGAATGGAGACAACCACAAAGGAGGTGAAGCAGCTGATGGGAACACTTGCAAGTGAATGAGGCAAGATTGTCATTGGAGCCTCTTTCAGCCTCCTCTTTTGCTCCTTCCTGGATTGCATTTATTGGCGCGGCCTAGACCTATGGAGACCGCACCTTAGAGGCGAGACCTGGGGTTGAGCAACCCCAAAACCTGCAATTCCCTTCATTCAGCGACAGAGCTGAATAGAAGGCATGGTTTCTGTGTGCTCCTGGCGTTTTCTATTTTGACTAGAAGAGATGCTCTTGCAGGAATAACTGTAATATAGGGAGTGTGAAAACATTATAAGATTATTAACCACAAAAGGATATAAGAGATGGGAGGAGGCAGGGATAATTCTAACTGAGAGACTTGAGGAAGAGTTCAGAAAGAAGTTGATATGTCAACTGGGCTTGGAAGAAGAAATAAATCAGCCAGGTGAAGAAAGGAAGGAATTTCCAAGCAGAGGGACCAGTGGAAGAAAAGAGAGGATGAGGTGTGGCATTTTCAGAGAATGGTGAGTCAGCCAGCATGGTTGGAGCATAAGGCAGGATGAGGTGAGGTGGGACATGGGGGGGATGAAGCTAGTAATAGAAAATGGATCTAAAGAGTAAGTTGAGCCAAACTGAGATGACCTTCAATACTATCCTTAAGATCTTGAACTTTGTGCTAGAAGCAGAAAGACAGCCACTGAAGATTTTGAGTAGAGCTGGCAATATTAGCAAGATGGTAACTCTGGGGGCAATGTGAAGAGTTAATTAAATTGTGGCTAGAGAAGCAGAGAGAGACTTTGTCCTGCCTCACTGGACAGGTAGCATGACAAAGTGGCTACCACATAGATTCTGGAGTCAGAGAAGCCTAGGTTCCAGCTCTGGTTAGAATTCTGGCCCTGCCATTTACCAGCTGTGTGGCCTTGGGCATATTACCTAACCTCTCTGGACCTGAAGAATGAGGAAAACAATAGCATCTACCTTCTGGTGATATTGTGGGGATCAAAGGAGATTATACATATAAAGTAGGGGACACCGGGCCTGCCACAGAGTAAGTGCTCACTAACTGGCATCTACTAGTGTTATTAAAGGCATTACCCCAGGTTGCCTTTGGGGTGCTGAGGCCTCTGAGAAGGAAGACTTTTTGCTAAGGAGGCTGATGCCTAAATTCTTTCTCTGTTGGGTCTGTAACAATTCTTTCTGCTTTGGCACATGTTCTCTTTGGGGCCTTGGACTGTGCTTGCTGGTGCAGAGAGATTCCCTTTCTGTCTGCTGGATTGCTGGCTGCCTAGCTTGGGATTCCCAGCTGTTTCCCAGAGAGCCCTAGGACTGAAGGTTGTGCTTCAAGAATATCTTTCTCTGCTCTCCTTTGTCAAGTTCACTATAGGAATCCCATCCCTGGGGGGCCCAGAGCCCAGACAAAGGGCAGTGGAGCCGAGTGGAGCTGTCCCAAAAGCTCAGCCCCGAAGCTCCCTGCAGCTGCTCAATCAGGGAACTCCTAGGACTTCCTGTGGGGTTTCTCATTTACCTAACCCGGCTTTTCATTATTGTTGCCTAAGAAAAATCTGGAGTCCTTTTTCCTCCTGAATATAAGTGACCTCTCAGGGACAGAGGCCCTGTTAGAGGTATTGAGAATTCTCCTTCCCTGCCACTTCAGTGATGAACTTCTGACAGGCACAAAATGCGTTCTTAATCACCAGGACTGAACTGCATTCTATCACTCTTAACAGACAGAAAAGACAGCTCTGGGAGGTAGTGAGTTCCCCATTCTTAGAGGTGTTTAAGCTAGACTACAACTGGTTGTGGTGGTGGTGTGTGTACGTGGGGGGTAATTTAGAGGTAATTGTTTTATGGGTTGCTAGACCAGATGATTCTCTAAAGCCCATTTAGCTCTGAGATTCTGTGATGTACCTAAGCTCGCCTGTGGGTTTATTTGCTCACCCAAACCAATCAGCCAATCTCTGCACTGTTCAGTCGACAACACTATCTTATATCAGGTCTTCTGTAGAGACTGAACCCCTCTGGTTTATGAAGCTTGTACTACATTACTCAAATTGTAATGATCCTTACAGAAAATTTGATGAGGCAAGTCTGCTCATCTGCTATCCACTCATTAACTCTGCCGTGTGCCCATCAGAGGGCACACGGTGGGGACAATGACCTTCTCCATATGGAATGTGCCCATAGGGCCTGCCACAGAGCAGCTGCAGGGGCCTCTCCTACTGATGTCCACTCACTGACTGAGCTCCGTGGACTGCTCTCAATACCAACAGGAAAGACTCATGGAGGGACCGAGAAGGGACACAGGCAGAGGCAGTAAGGCTTAAGCTCTAGGGCAAGACTTCCTGTGTTTAAAACTTGACTGCATTCCTTACTAGCTGTATGACCTTGGGCAAATTATTTAATTTCTCTGAGCCTCAGTTTTCTCATCTGGAAAAGGGGCTAACAATTTTACCTGTCTCACAGGGTTGATGTGAGGCAAACATTGTTAAGTATTTACTGTTATTATTATTAAACAAGGTTTAATATTTATTTCATTCACTTACAAACTGAAATTAAATCCCAAAGTACTTGGTTTCTTTAGGCTTCCTGGCCTCCTCGTGCTCCTTTCCCCTCTTCCACAGCCATGTCAGAGAAACAGCTGAAGAACATTGCGCTGACTTGCCAGAAAGTCTATGGCTTACCTTTCCTTGAAGAAACTAGTTTAACAGGGAATAACGTTAAGTTAAAGGAATAAATTGGCAATGACGGAATTCTTGGCATCAACCAGAAGATAATGGAGAAGTTTGGGGATGCAAAGGGCTTGCCTGTCGATCAGAAGAAACAAAGTTGCCAGATAAGGTTGGTTATATGACAACTCCAAGGCCCCCCCACTGTGTTTCCTTGACACTGAGTTCCTCAAGCGTTGGGAAGAGTTCTGTCTGAAGCAGGGTCTTGGAAAGCAGGGCTGCATTTCCACACAAAGGGGCTTGGCCGGGTGGATATTGGCGCTAGGGAGGGGGGACCCTAGGAAGGTTTGGGTCAGGGGTCAAACTCTGCTGGAGGTCTTACAAGCTTCATTGGAGTCAAGCACGAAATTCCCTCAGAGTGAGCCAAACAGCCCTTCCAAGGGGGCGTGACCAGGTCTGGAGGCAGTAGCCAAATTTCAAACAAAAGAGCCCAGCGGCAGGCACCTGGCCACTTAGTGAAGTTCTCTGAATAGCATGTTTGTTGCCTTGTTGACCATACTGAGAGGTGTGTGTGGTGCCTGAGAATGAGTGGCCACAGAGCAGGAGGGGAGAGGGCGACCTCTCAAGTTAGCCTTATGCTCCCTGATGAAATGAGTACAAAGTACTTATTTCCCTGAAACAGAAGGTGGGTAACTAACAAGATCTCTGCCCTTTAGTATTTTTTCCTTGGCCCAATAATGTTCACCCTCATTATCACCAACCTATATGAGGAGTTTGAGGGCATGACTATCTGATTTGCAATGACACAAAGATGGTGGGGGAGAGTCTATATTCTGGATGATATAACCAGGATTTCCAAAGGCTTCTTCAAATATTATCTTCAATAAGTGTAAAGTGAGCGCCTAGGTTCAAAAAAGCAACTGCACAATTTCAAGACTAGGAGAATGTGGATTAACAGTAAGCATAGAGCATAGGAAGAGTTGTAAGTTTTAGTTGACTAAGCTCTATATTAGTCAACAGTATGATGCTGCTGCTGAAACAGATAATTCCCAAAACCAGACAAGGATGTCACAAAGAAAGAAAACTACAGGCCAATATCACTGATGAACATAGATGCGAAAATCCTCAACAAAATACTAGCAAACAGAATCCAACAGCACATTAAACGGATCATACACCATGATCAAGTGGGGTTTATTCCAGGAATGCAAGGACTCTTCAATATATGCAAATCAATCAACGTGATACACCATATTAACAAATTGAAGGAGAAAAACCATATGATCATCTCAAGAGATGCAGAGAAAGCTTTCGACAAAATTCAACACCCATTTATGATAAAAACCCTCCAAAAAGTAGGCATAGAGGGAACTTTCCTCAACATAATAAAGGCCATATATGACAAACCCACAGCCAACATCGTCCTCAATGGTGAAAAACTGAAAGCATTTCCACTAAGATCAGGAACAAGACAAGGTTGCCCACTCTCACCACTCTTATTCAACATAGTTTTGGAAGTTTTAGCCACAGCAATCAGAGAAGAAAAGGAAATAAAAGGAATACAAACAGAAAAGAAGAAGTAAAGCTGTCACTGTTTGCAGATGACATGATACTATACATAGAGAATCCTAAAGGTGCTACCAGAAAACTGCTAGAGCTAATCAATGAATTTAGTAAAGTAGCAGGATACAAAATTAATGCACAGAAATCTCTGGCATTCCTATACACTAATCATGAAAAATCTGAAAGTGAAATTAAGAAAACACTCCCATTTACCACTGCAACAAAAAGAAAAAAATATCTAGGAATAAACCTACCTAAGGAGACAAAAGACCTGTATGCAGAAAATTATAAGATACTGATGAAAGGAATTAAAGACGACACAAATAGATGGAGAGATATACCATGTTCTTGGATTAGAAGAATCAATGTTGTGAAAATGACTCTACTACCCAAAGCAATCTACAGATTCAATGCAATCCCTATCAAACAACCACTGGCATTTTTCACAGAACTAGAACAAAAAATTTCACAATTTGTATGGAAACACAAAAGACCCCGAATAGCCAAAGCAATCTGGAGAAAGAAAAACGGAGCTGGAGGAATCAGGCTCCCTGACTTCAGACTATACTACAAAGCTACAGTAATCAAGACAGTATGGCACTGGCACAAAAACAGAAATATAGATCAATGGAACAGGATAGAAAGCCCAGAGATAAACCCACGCTCACACGGTCACCTTATCTTTGATAAAGGAGGCAGGAATGTACAGTTGAGAAAGGACAGCCTCTTCAATAAGTGGTGCTGGGAAAACTGGACAGCTACATGTAAAAGTATGAGTTTAGAACACTCCCTAACACCATACACAAAAATAAGCTCAAAAGGGATTAAAAACCTAAATGTAAGGCCAGAAACTATCAAAGTCTTAGAGGAAAACATAGGCAGAACACTCTATGACATAAATCACAGCAAGATCCTTTTTGACCCACCTCCTAGAGAAATGGAAATAAAAACAAAAATAAACAAATGGGACCTAATGAAAGTTCAAAGCTTTTGCACAGCAAAGGAAACCATAAACAAGACCAAAAGACAATCCTCAGAATGGGAGAAAATATTTGCAAATGAAACAACTGACAAAGGATTAATCTCCAAAATTTATAAGCAGCTCATGAAGCTTAATAACAAAAAAAACAAACAACCCAATCCCAAAATGGGCAGAAGACCTAAATAGACATTTCTCCAAAGAAGATATACAGACTGCCAACAAACACATGAAAGAATGCTCAACATCACTAATCATTAGAGAAATGCAAATCAAAACTACAATGTGATATCATCTCACACCGGTCAGAATGGCCATCATCAAAAAATCTAGAAACAATAAATGCTGGAGAGGGTGTGGAGAAAAGGGAACCCTCTTGCCCTGTTGGTGGGAATGTAAATTGATACAGCTACTGTGGAGAACAGTATGGAGGTTCCTTAAAAAACTACAAATAGAACTACCATATGACCCAGCAATCCCACTACTGGGCATATACCCTGAGAAAACCATAATTCAAAAAGAGTCATGTACCAAAATGTTCATTGCAACTCTATTTACAATAGCCCAGAGATGGAAACAACCTAAGTGCCCATCATCAGATGAATGGATAAAGAAGATGTGGCACATATATACAATGGAATATTACTCAGTCATAAAAAGAAACGAAATTGAGCTATTTGTAATGAGGTGGATAGACCTAGAGTCTGTCATACAGAGTGAAGTAAGTCAGAAAGAGAGAGACAAATACCGTATGCTAACACATATATATGGAATTTAAGAAAAAAAAAATATCATGAAGAACCTAGGGGTAAGACGGGAATAAAGACACAGACCTACTAGAGAATGGACTTGAGGATATGGGGAGGGGGAAGGGTAAGCTGTGACAAAGCGAGAGAGAGTGGCATGGACATATATACACTAACAAATGTAAAATAGATAGCTAGTGGGAAGCAGCCGCATAGCACAGGGAGATCAGCTCGGTGCTTTGTGATCGCCTGGAGGGCGATAGGGAGGGTGGGAGGGAGGGAGACGCAAGAGGGAAGAGATATGGGAACATATGTATATGTATAACTGATTCATTTTGTTGTAAAGCAGAAACTAACACACCATTGTAAAGCAATTACACTCCAATAAAGATTAAAAAATAAAACAGATAATTCGATTGTGTGTTGTATTAATGAAATACAGTAGATCGACCAGTTGAAGTTGCTGATGTTTGACGATTTTTGACTTACAAAATGGCAATTGTATTTGGTTAAAGAGAGCACCAAGCACAAGATGAGGGATCCTAAACCCGGAGGACATTATACTAAGTGAAATAAGCCAGACACAGAAGGACAAATACTGTATGATCTCACTTATATGTGGAATCAAAAACGTCAAATTCACGGAACCAGAGAATAGAATGGTGGTTAGGGGCTGGGGGTGGGGGAAATGGGGTACAAACTTTCAGTTATTAGATGAATAAGTTCTGGGAATCTAATGTACAGCATGATGACTGCAGTTAATAATACTGGATTTTTACTTGAAATGTGCTAAGAGAGTAGATCTTAGATGTTCTCATCACATACACAAAAAATGGTAACTATGGTTTAGGAGGTTATAGATACGTTAATTAACTTGATTGTGGTAATCATTTCACAGTGTATACCTATGTAGAATCATCACATTGTACACTTTAAATGTACACATTTTTAATTTGTCGATTTTTTTTTTTTTTTTTTTTTTTTTGGCTGCACGGCAGGCAGGATCTTAGTTCCCTGACCAGGAATCTAACCCATGTCCGCTGCAGCGGAAGCGCGGAGTCCTAACCACTGGACCGCCAGGGAAGTCCCTAATTTGTCAACTATACCTCAGTAAAGCTGGAGAAAAAAAGAAGATGAAGATCCTTTGTGCTCTGCACTGATTAGACCACATTTAGAGGACTGTGCTTGGTTCTAGGGGACACTTTATAAAAGGAATTTTGATAAATATGCACAGAGAATTCCTACTATAATTTAGGGATTCAAAACTGTATTACTGAGGGAAAAGATGAACAAACTGCTGACAGGCTGGGGACTTGTGAGCTGTCTTCAGATATTAGAGGCGCTAGGAAGTGGGAAAGGATTGTTTTCTGGATAGTTTTGGAAAGCAGCAGAAAGACAAATTAGCAGGAGTTACAGAGCAGTAGATTTGTATTCAACTTAAGGTTTCTCATGATTGAGGCTTCTCTGGGTAGCGAGATCTCCATCAAGTGTTCAAGCAGAAGCTGCATGTTGCTGAGGGCATTTACGTACCAGAAAAGATTTGAACAACTTTATTCCTTGGTTCCCTTGCAACTCAGAGGAGACTCTGTGATTCAGCTCAGAACGGAACTAAAATCGGTTCAGTCCCACCACAGGGGGTAGCTTTCTTACATCTTAGCATTTTGTTTTAGTGTCAAGCAGACATAGTAATGCATCAGTAATGCAACTCCACTGGATTCTTCCAAGTCTTCAGCATGTTTTGTTTGAGCAAATTTAAAGTGATCTTCTCGAGATGCATTTTTAAGCTATACTGGAGAATCTGGTTTAGAAATTCCATTGCTTAAATTTCATACTGTGTTGGATTTTTGAACCCACTTGAGAACTAGTAGCTAGAAGTGCTGAAAAGAACTCACATAGGTTGGGGTCGGATATTATTACATTATACTAGTGGCAATGACTGTTTCTAAGAAAAGTAAATTAGAGTGAAGAACCAGAGGATTCTTAAATATCAAATATTTTTTATGAGATAACATTTTGATAAACTAAGTAAAGATGAAACAAAATATTTCATTTCTCGCAAAGTGCAGAAGAGTTTAAAAACTAAGGCACTGTACGCTTAAACTGGATGCATTTTATAGTACCTAAATTATACCTCAGTAAAATTGTTTAAAATAGACAAAGGTATTTGGCAAAATATACTTTAGGTTTTCAAGGTTAAAGCACTTGAAAGCATGCTCAACGAGCACAGTATTAGGCCAGTATAAGAGTATTTGCCGTAAAGTCAAACTGCTTTTGCATTTGTTACCTGGTTCCTCCACTTACTAACTAAGTAAATTTGGTCATTTAACTTCTCCAAGCCTCAGTTTCCTTATGTGCCAAGCCAGCTTACGTGGAGGAGGTGGGGCTGGATTGATGGATAGGAATTTGATCAGGGTAAAAGAGAGGAAGGCTATTCCAGGCAGAGAAACAGTACGATTAAAGGGCTGAATTTTTATGCCCATGGGACAGAGAGAAACTCACCAGAATGCAGTTGGTGCCACAATACCTGATGTATACAGAGTCTCCTGTTTTCACGCCTAATGGACTACTAAAAATACATGTAGAAGTTTGAGAGTGTGGAAAATTGTCTTACATGATATGGGATAGAGTGGGGTGTCCCATTCCCAGAAAATGAAAAATAGTATTGAAAAACCCACATTAACCTGAAGGATACATTCACAGCCTTTTGTACACATTCTCTGTGTCAAAAAACTGAATCTAAAGACTAAGATTAATGAGTCTCTAATTTTGGACCGTGTAATGATTTCCATCTTTATCTTAATCGTATTATGTCTAAGAGACCAGAGCGTCTTCTCACTAGTACCAACACTTTTATTATTCTGTTTTCTACTTTCCATTCATTTATTACTTGGAATCTGCATATCACTTTATTATTCTTTCAATTGAAGTATAGTTGACATACAGTATTGTGTTAGTTTCTGTTGTACAACATAATGACCCACCAAACACATTATGAACGGATCACTATGACAATTCTAGTAATAATCTATCTCCACACAAAATTATTACAGTATTATTGACTATGTTTCTCATGCTGTACATTACATCCCCGTGGCTTATTTATTTTATAACTGGAAGATTATATCTCTTAATCCCCTTCACATATTTTGCCCCTCCCCTCTGGCAACCACCAGTTTGCTCTCTGTATCCATTTACTTTTATAAAGACTGGATGCAAAATGAGAAGTTGCCTGAACCGCTGTATCCAAAAAATTAACGCTGCTGAAATAAGAGGCATCCTCATGAGACACCCCCAAAATTCCCATTCATTCAGTGACTGCTCAGCAATCTGCAGTGGGTGTAGAGATGGCAGTTCTAGGAGACCAACGCAGAATGGCAGAAGTGTTGAATGTGTGAAGGGAAGGACGCTCATGCCTGGAAAGAGGTGGGGTCTGAGGGTGCCATGTATTCTCAAATGTGCGATTGCAGAACAACAGAGCCAGTCATTTTGAAGAAAGCCTTACTAAGGTGCTTGAATAAAACTTTGCCAAACAGGCCTACCATTTCATTTCGACTGTGAATGGAGTCCCCAGCTTTGGAGAGCTGATATTCCTTAGCAACTGAATAGCAACCACTTGAGCTCATGATCTTAATTACAAACTGCCTCAGTTCCAGGGGCACCCCAGCACTTGCCGAAGAATATTTTAAACAAGATTTTGGTATAAAGATTTATATTTATCTAATTACCTTTTGCCAAAGAAAATGGTATCCAAGCCTCTTTCCTCTCCCTAGGCATATTTTTCCAGAAGTAACTGGTGATGACAGAGCCCATTTTCCACTCTCTCCTACCCATGCTGTTCTCCATTCCTCCCCTTTGCCTAGGCTGATCTGGGGGCTCCCTTGGTCATTTTTTTCCCGCCTCTGAAGCACCGAGCTAAACCAAAGCTTCAAGAGTGACCAACTTGGGAACAATGTGAGAACCTGTCTAAAGGACAAACATTACTAACACTTTGGTTAAAGTCATTGGAAAACTATTTAACTTTCAGCAAATACCTACCAAAATGTAGAAATTGTCTAATTCAACACTCTACCTGTAGCATAAATACTATTAAGACCTCAAAGGAAAAGATGGCCATCACAATTACTTTCAATTGTAGTGTGCTTTTAACTTTTTTCAAAGCACTTTCACATCCTTGATCTCATTTTATCCTCATAAGAACCCTATGAGGTGAATACAAGAAGTATTATCTCCATTTTATAGCTAAAGAAACTTAACCATCACACACACACACACACACACACACTATCTGTGCATGTGAAAAGGCAAAGATGATGAACTTCTTTAGAACCTGAGAGAGTATGGGAGGAGGGAGAGACAAAGGATAGAGAATAAAAACCAGTGCTTTGTTTAGGGTCAGGGGACTGACTGGTGTCTACTTCTTTATTCCCTCATTTAAAAAAAAATCACAAAATAGACAGAATCACTGCTTGTTCAACAACTAAGAGGAAATCACACTGCATGAACCTCCAACGGTGGCTAAAAGAGGAAAAGCTAGACCTAGCCACTTGTCTTTAAATAGATCTCATGCTCACAAATACAGTCAAAGCACTTAGGCTCCTTAGAGCTCTAGGTTTCTTGTAGCACCAGAATTCTTTCTATTCCCCAGGGGGCAATGGGGGAGGGAAGAGAGGGAGATGCAAAGAAAAGGGATGTGCTGTTTAATTAAACTGGTAAATCTTTTTCCTTTGAGAAAAATATGGCTTCTTAATATTTGATTTTGCAACTTTAATATAAGCACAGATGCCAGAGAGTCAGTCTGTGTGTCAGCAAGGGCACTGCTTTTAAGGCTGAGGTAGCATATTAACACCTCCCAGGGGGTGTCTGTTTTACATGTGTCCTGTTCACAGGAACACAGTATAGGCAGCCACCATTTTGCTGTCGTCCCTTTGCAGCAATAAAATGGTGGCACAAATGAAAACTTTCAGATCAAACACATTTCGGCTGTCCGTCATCATCTTTGGCTTCTTCCCAACTTGCATGTTGATTGATATTGAATGTCGTGATACCTAAAATAATTTTAAGGGATTTTCACCCTGGATCTGGTCCTGTAATATTTAAAATGCTACAACAGCCACAGGCATGTGATGCTCCTTCTTCCAAAACACACTATATCCTCCCTTCTCAATTATAATTGCATCTGTAAGAAATACTGAGAAAAAAACAGCAACAATGAAGGCTAATTTTAACATGGAAAAAAGATTTAAAAACATCTTTGAAGATGTCCTCCAGCAAACGTTTAGGACTAAGTCTTAAGGCAATGATTGTACTTCTTTTCTTTTTGTACTTATTTTCTAAGACCCTCCCCCGTTTAGTGGCAGAGGTCATGCTGTAATACGATCCAAAACTAATGCTTTCTCATCTTCATTACTGACTAATTTAAGCCACAGAATCTGGAAGGTGTGCTGTAAATGCACAGAAATCAATTCTAAAGGTTTTGGCATGCTGTTTTCTGCTGGGTGATGGTGAATTCTGCAGATGCTGATTTTTTTTCTTTAATGGTGACATCATCACTTGAAAAGTGGTTTTCTAAGGAACACACACTGCTGGTCGCGGGAAGTTGTCTTTCCCTGTAGGAGTCTGAACACATCTTGGGCATTATGGCTTCCAATTGTTGATCCAATGCTGCAAGGCATTCAGAAAGGATCTTGTTCCAAATAAATTTCGACTTTCTATTTAGGCATATAGACTAGATCTAGCTGTTCCTGAGTCTTTCTGATTTTCCACTTGTATTTCTCTCTGATGTTTCTTAATCAATGAACATCCCTGAATAAAAGAATGTTTTAAATAGTAGTCCCCCTTTGCAGTCAGCAGTTTCCCCTCCCTCCCTCCCTCCCTTCCTTCCTTCCTTCCATGTGTTACACATTTAACCATCCACAAGGCTGAAAAGGAATTCAGTGAACTTACAACTGTGTTTATATCACTCTAGATAACTTTCTGATCCTTTTCAAAATACCAGGTATATTTTTGCAGAGTTGTAATCACTGGGCACATGATGCTTTGTGTTCTGCTTTCTCTAATTACCATTATTTCATGCAGACATTGCCACACGTTGGAACTAACCACCTGCTCGATGCTCTAATGGCTGCGCGGTGAACCACTGAGTTGATATGCTATTCTTGGCTTAGCCAATCCCCTTACTGTTGGACATTTGGGTTGTTTCCAATTTTCCTCTATTATAAGCGGCTTTGCTATAAATATCCTTATAAAATTAGGTTTTGCCTTTTGGCTTATTTCCATGGGATATAGTCCCATACATGAGCTTATTAGGTCAAAGGGTAGTTGGAGACGCATGGTTTGAGAGGTCTCGTATAAAGCTTTGTACCATTCAGCAGCTCCTGCCTGAATCCGTCATCTACAAGGCCACCCAATAGTTCCACTTGAGTCAATCTGTCTTCCTGCTTTTCCTAACTGAAACATTGTTATTTATGGTTTCAGAGAATTTTTTAACAGAGGTTTTTTACTTTCTCATCCACAAATAAAAATACGAGTTTGTGAGTGCTGGGGAGACGAGCATATCTGTTGAGAAAAACACATTAAAGACTCATTTGAAATGAGTCAACCAATAGCCTCTGCTCATCGCACGTGGGATTGAGCTCAGTCAGAGCCCCACTGAGCTGCTAGCCTCCTGTGTGCTCGTCTGCGACTGGGCTGCTTTAGTTTTTCTTTTTCTTTCTTTGGTGAGAAATAAACCTTTACTGCGGTAAGATTGATTTCTTTTGGTCCTCACTCATTCATTTATTCATTCGTTCATTCTACAAACATTTGTTGACTAATCCCCGTTTGCCAAGCATGGTGCTAGATGCCAGGTGACTTATACAGCATCCCCAGGTTACACATGGCTGGTTGGAGGCTCTGGGGCCAAACAGTGTCTGAGATGCACCTTTGGGCACAGCTGGCCAAGTGCTGGCAAGCACAGACTCCATCCCAAACAGTGCATATTTTATAGGAAATTTTAAAATTGCACACACAATTATTTACAAGCTGAGCTGCATACCTTCATGAGGGCTCAAGCTGTCAGCATAATATATCTCATTACAACCATCACTGGGCATGGAAAGGATTATTTTTCAGGGCTGTGAGTGCAAAACATCAATTAGTCATAGGAGAGAACAGTTAGCTGGCATGCGTTCGAGATTTTGCACCTTTGGGAAGGAGGGGAAATGCATTTACTTAATCTTTTATAGCTGAATCAAATGAAAAAGGAGACAACAAAACCACTCAATTTGGGTTACTTGATTCTTTAATCAGCTTCTCAATTAACTGCCGATGCACACAGTGAACAGAGAACAGAGACAGCTAGGAAAGTGGCCTTTTCAATATGCCTGCAATATTCACTAGGAGAATTACCGCACTTGGGCAGAAGGCTGCAGAAATCAATAGCAGCTTTCTTGGGCTTCAATTCCAGGAGCTGCAGCTGCCCTGGCAAAACTACCTTTCCTTGCGTCACCTTTGATTTCTTTCCTCAAACAAGAGAAAGGCTAGATTCAACAAACAAGTTGAATCTAGGGTGTGGACTGGAAGGGTTGTTCTGTATAGAAAACTTGGTAAGAAGCTCTAACCCGATGTTCCTCCTTGCTCCCACAGAGGAATGATTAAATGGAGTGGTTTGGATTTGGAGGAAACCTGGGAAATGTGAATATGAATTGGGTATTACATGATGACAAGAAATTGTCATTAATTACATTTGCTATGAAAGTGGCGTTCTGGTTAACTTAGAAAATGCCCATATATTTTTAAAACGTATCCTGAAGTACACAGAGGAGAAATGACACGATTCTGGCATTTGCTTTAACATAATTCAGCCCCACACAGGTAGGTGGTGAAGAGATGAAGCAAGGATGGCAAAATCATAGTTCTTGCTCAGGCTGGGTCAATGGGGCTTAACTGTACTATTCTTTTCACTTGTATATTTTGAAAGTTTTCCCATTAAAAAGAGTTTTAAATGAGTGGCTTAATTGGAACACAGGTATATTTTTCTTATTGGATTCATATCATTTTGGAGGCAGATCCTTTGCGATGGCTAGTTTCAAAGAATTAAGAGCAACATTGCTTGATGTTATACGACTTTACATTACTGTCTGCTTTAAGCAAACTCACAGTTCTAGAAACTCATCCTTGTAGCCAGCCCACTTACGAAATGCAGACTTATTAGAGATATACAGGTGCAATAAACGCGTGAATCACAGTATAACACTGCAATACTGGGGGGAGTGGAATGTGTAGGAAACACCAAGTCTTGCTAAATAAGGGATAACACTGAGACCCGCTAAAGGTAGCGGCAAAGATTAGCTATGATTATACCCTTATTTTTGCATACAATGGCAATACCATAGCAACTGTTAAATCACAGCATAATTAATCTAAAAGATCTCCTGGTTTAACAAGTGTATTTGTAAATAAAATATGGTAGTTCTTCACTTTGGCAAGAAATTGGCATGAGTGAAAAAGTTAAAAACCCCTCTAGGTGACATGGAATACATTCCTTGGGGTCCCTGTTTCCCCTTGGATTTGGAAGAGTGTTTATTGTTTTTATTTTTAAAATATCTTTATTGGAGTATAATTGCTTTATAATGGTGTGTTAGTTTCTGCTTTATAACAAAGTGAATCAGCTATACATATACATATATCCCCATATCTCTTCCCCCTTGTGTCTCCCTCCCTCTCACTCTCCCTATCCCACCCCTCTAGGTGGTCACAAAGCACCGAGCTGATCTCCCTGTGCTATGCGGCTGCTTCCCACTAGCTATCTATTTGACATTTGATAGTGTATATATGTCCATGCCACTCTCTCACTTCGTCCCAGCTTACCCTTCCCCCTCCCCGTGTCCTCAAGTCCATTCTCTACATCTTTGTCTTTATTCCTGTCCTGCCCCTAGGTTCTTCAGAACCTTTTTTATTTTTTAAGATTCCATATATATGTGTTAGCATACAGTATTTGTTTTTCTCTTTCTGACTTACTTCACTCTGTGTGACAGACTCTAGGTCCATCCACCGTACTACAAATAACTCAGTTTTGTTTCTTTTTATGGCTGAGTAATATTCCATTGTATATATGTGCCACATCTTCTTTATCCATTCATCCGTCGATGGACACTTAGGTTGCTTCCATGTCCTGGCTATTGTAAATAGAGCTGCAATGAACATTGTGGTACATGACTCTTTTTGAATTATGGTTTTCTCAGGGTATATACCCAGTAGTGGGATTGCAGGGTCATATGGTAGTTCTATTTTTAGTTTTTTAAGGAACCTCCATACTGTTCTCCATAGTGGCTGTATCAACTTACATTCCCACCAACAGTGCAAGAGGGTTCCCTTTTCTCCACACCTTCTCCAGCATTTATTGTTTGTAGATTTTTTTTTTTTTTTGCGGTACGCGGGCCTCTCACTGTTGTGGCCTCTCCCGTTGCGGAGCACAGGCTCCGGACGCGCAGGCTCAGCAGCCATGGCTCACGGGCCCAGCCGCTCCGCAGCATGTGGAATCTTCCCGGACCGGGGCACGAACCCGTGTCCCCTGCATGGGCAGGCGGACTCTCAACCACTGCGCCACCAGGGAAGCCCTGTTTGAAGATTTTTTGATGATGGCCATTCTGGCTGGTGTGAGGTGATATCTCACTGTAGTTTTGATTTGCATTTCTCTAATGATTAGTGATGTTGAGCACTCTTTCATGTGTTTGTTGGCAATCTGTATATCTTCTTTGGAGAAATGTCTATTTAGGTCTTCTGCCCATTTTGGGATTGGGTTGTTTGTTTTTTTGATATTGAGCTGCATGAGCTGCTTGTATATTATGGAGATTAATCCCTTGTCAGTTGATTCGTTTGCAAATATTTTCTCCCATTCTGAGGGTTATCTTTTGGTCTTGTTTATGGTTTCCTTTGCTGTGCAAAAGCTTTGAAGTTTCATTAGGTCCCATTTGTTTATTTTTGTTTTTATTTCCATTTCTCTAGGAGGTGGGTCAAAAAGGATCTTGCTGTGATTTATGTCATAGAGTGTTCTGCCTATGTTTTCCTCTAAGAATTTTATAGTGTCCGGCCTTACATTTAGGTCTTTAATCCACTTTGAGTTTATTTTTGTGTATGGTGTTAGGGAGTGTTCTAATTTCATTCTTTTACATGTAGCTGTCCAGTTTTCCCAGCACCACTTATTGAAGAGGCTGTCCTTTCTCCACTGTACATTCCTGCCTCCTTTATCAAAGATAAGGTGACCGTAGGTGCATGGGTTTATCTCTGGGCTTTCTATCCTGTTCCATTGATCTGTATTTCTGTTTTTGTGCCAGTACCATACTGTCTTGATTACTGTAGCTTGGTAGTATAGTCTGAAGTCAGGGAGCCTGATTCCTCCAGCTCCGTTTTTCTTTCTCAAGATTGTGTTGGCTATTCAGGGTCTTTTGTGTTTCTATACAAATTGTGAATTTTTTTGTTCTAGTCCTGTGAAAAATGCCATTGGTAGTTTGATAGGGATTGCACTGAATCTGTAGATTGCTTTGGGTAGAATAGTCATTTTCACAACATTGATTCTTCCAATCCAAGAACAAGGTATATCTCTCCATCTGTTTGTATCATCTTTAATTTCTTTCATCAGTGTCTTACAGTTTTCTGCATACAGGTGTTTTGTCTCCTTAGGTAGGTTTATTCCTAGGTATTTTATTCTTTTTGTTGCAATGGTAAATGGGAGTGTTTCCTTAATTCCTCTTTCAGATTTTTCATCTTTAGTGTATAGGAATGAAAGAGATTTCTGTGCATTAATTTTGTATCCTGCTACTTTACCAAATTCATTGATTAGCTCTAGTGGTTTTCTGGTAGAATCCTTAGGATTCTCTATGTGTAGTATCATGTTATCTGCAAACAGTGACAGCTTTACTTTTTCTTTTCCGATTTGGATTCCTTTTATTTCTTTTTCTTCTCTGATTGCTGTGGCTAAAACTTCCAAAACTATGTTGAATAAGAGTGGTGAGAGTGGGCAACTTTGTCTTGTTCCTGATTTTAGAGGAAATGATTTCAGTTTTTCACCATTGAGAATGATGTTGGCTGTGGGTTTGTCATATATGGCCTTTATTATGTTGAGGAAGTTCCCTCTATGCCTACTTTCTGGAGGGTTTTTATCCTATTGGGTTTTTTTTTTTTTTTGGCAGTACGCAGGCCTCTCACTGTTGTGGTCTCTCCCATTGCGGAGCACAGGCTCCGGATGTGCGGGCTCAGTGGCCATGGCTCACGGGCCCAGCCGCTCCGTGGCATGTGGGATCTTTGCGGACCGGGGCACGAACCCATGTCCCCTGCATCGGCAGGCAGACTCTCAACCACTGCGCCACCAGGGAAGCCCTATCATATTGTTTTTTTTAAGTAAATGACAGAGCAGCTTTGTTTATCCAGCTGCAGCCCTCTGGAGTCTACAGCTGGATTATCAGGTGAGTTTGCTGGCATCTGAGTAACTAACTCTGTGTCCTACAGGACCTTTTTTTCTCTGAGATGATCCCGTCCCAATACAACGTCTCCTGAAATGAGAAAGGTCTCCCCTGCATAAGAGATAGTGCCCCTGATCGACAAGGATAAACTCTGACCAACAGGCATCTGCAAAGTAGGCATGTGTCTTTAAGAATTAAAGTCACCGTGCTACAACCACGAGTTGGGTTGTAAACTATTTTTCGCCTGGGCTACTGTACCTGTGCTGATCTGGCAGGATATTCAAATGAAGTTTTTCTTTAACAAACTTCTAAGACTGTGCTGGTGGAGGAGGAAAAAAGCGGGTCCCTGGGACCATCCATGATATTAAGGGTCATTTCTAAAATCACAAGCTGAGAAGCCTCTGAGTTTGATACGGAATTACATCTGAAGGAGGAATGTCCTGTGTGTTACCTTAGTTGTTAAATGTGTTCCATTGCTCACCTCTCCCTAGATAAATATTTTCTTTGAAAACTCAAAGCATTTAGC
The DNA here is from genome assembly GCF_964270905.1 of Leucopleurus acutus. Taxonomy (NCBI): domain Eukaryota; kingdom Metazoa; phylum Chordata; class Mammalia; order Artiodactyla; family Delphinidae; genus Leucopleurus; species Leucopleurus acutus. Next base: position 117,909,338 of record NC_139148.1, on the reverse strand, counting down.
TGCCCCTTCTGTAGAGAGGTTTGTCTTATAGGAAATCCCTTCACTGTTTATTTAATTACCCTGTTCAAGGCTGCCAGGAGTTGCAATGTTTGCTCTATGCCCTTTTAAGTTCAGTAGAGAGAAGACACCTTACCTTTTTGCATAGTTGAGGCATCAGATGCTGGCTGAAGGATTATTACCATACTTTGTTACTTCTGTAAGTATATTCCACCTAATGAGTTGTGTTTAAATGGGATCTACTTATATTCGGAAGATATCCATGACCATTCTGACAGTGAAAATTTTCTTAATACTACGTTTTCTCCTCAACCTGCCCCCATTTGTGGGGTATTACCTTACTACTAGTAGGCACCTTTTTCTTATAGCTGTTTCTGAATAATAGTGGAATTTAAGTCTTTAGACACTTCTCCTTAGGATTAAAAAAATGTTTAAGTTGTATGTCATGGAAGAACCATGCAAAATTCTTCAGGGTTAGTTCTCCAATCTGGAAGTGAATATAATCTATTATATCTTTATTTAGTGTTTACCCTAGTCTCCCACAACCTCTGCCCCCAAGCTGTATTTTCCTCCAGGTTTCCAACCTACCTGAAAATAGCTTTAATTCGTTACTTTATTTTTTTAAATATTTGCAACTATATTTCAGCTAAAAAATACTAAACAAATAAAATGGAAATGAAGGTATCACTGTAACATTACCCATTCTCCAAAGGGTGTGTTGTCCTTAGTGTCATATGAAGGCTAGTCAACAATTCTCTAAATCCAGTTTCCCATTTTTTCTTGAAAGTTTGAGCTCTGAAAAACCACATAAAATGAATCAATAAAAAATAATAATCACAATCTAAGAAATATTTTCAAAGAAAAATTCAACAATGCAAATAGGACTCATTCATAGGAAACTTCTCTTTATTCCTAAAAGGTGACGTTTTTCACATCCCGATGTTTGAGAAACCTAACATGAGTCTTTATCTGTGTCTACATCACGTTAAGCATCTGGACTTAAATGGAAAAATATGTATTTCCTAGCTACAGAAGAACAAACATTTGCAAATATCCATAGCATTGACTGTTCCAGTCAACTGAGGTTATGTAGAAAGAGCCAGTGTCACATGTACCAATATGCCAACTATTCAGTAACAACCCAGATTTAATTTCCTTCTGAATTAACATGATATTCATTAATTTGACGGTGTATCTGTTGCTGCTTCCAGTGAAAACACTATGCAAAAGACTCCTGGCTGCATTTTAAATGAAAACCTGCAGCATATTAGAATCAATCATTTGCCTAATGTTGGCAAATTCATTGTTTTTCTTTTATTTCAAAAATTTTACTCTACTTATAGCATGGCCTTTCCCTGGGAGTCTGCAGGCACATTGTTAATAAATGCTTTTGCAAATATGATTATGCAAAGAACAAATGAATATTGATTAAACTGAATAATGCATTATTTTCTAGGATAAGTATATTAAATTAACTCTCAGTGAACAAACAGCATGAATTAAACTAGTTAATTTTTTGAAGCTGTAATTAGCTTATTTTGCACTGCTATGAACTTTCAGATGGAAGTTTAAGACAGCATTTGCACTGCTTTTTCTCTTCTTTTTACTTGTAAGTTTTAAACTGTGTATAAGTAATATAAGTTCCTTAAAGGAAAGTCAGAAAATGCAGGTTTGTTGAAAAAAAAGAAAGAACACCTACGCCCTCATCACTCAGACACAACCATTGTTAGTGTTTGTGCTTTCTAGTTTCACTGTGGATGGCACTGAGTTTGTCTTTCTAAACGTTTGCTCCTTTTCTGCATTATGATACAAACTTTAAAATTTGGTCTTATTGTTTTTCTCCACTTTTTCGTGTTTCCTTAGATCACGTTAGAAAACAAATCAACTCTTTCATAGCTCCAAGCATTGGCTTTTAGGCTAATCTTTCTTGAGACTCTTTATTCCAGAGTATTTAAGGAAGTCTCTAAAAGTGTTTGTTTGCAGCATAAGGAGTAAGATAACAAACATTGGGGGTGGGGAGGGAGTTTGAATTGCCAGATGGTTTCGTTACAGGTTAATAGTAAGTATTCAATAACTACTATTAACATGATGTACCAGGTACTTGGCATGTGCCATTCTGTTTTACCCTCACAACAATCCTGTGAAGTCGGTAATATTAGCATCCTGATTTTCCAATGGGTAAACAGAGGCTCCCAGAGGTTGTGTTAACCAGTGTCACCCAGCTAAGTGGCAGTGTCACGTTTTGAATTCAGGCAGTCTGACTCTTGAGCCTGTGTTCAAAACCTATGCCATGCATAAGGATATGACCCCATGAAGTATTTCCAATGCCCTGAGCAGGTTTTGGACAGAGCCTCCAACCTCCGGACACTAATAAGCCCTAAAGCACAGGAAACCACAGAAGGGATTTTGAAAGCATTATTGTCTCCAAAATCTACCCCTATGACTACTCCGCCAGTTAATTATAAACCAGAATCAAATGCTACATTCTTCCTATACCTCCCAGTCTTGAGAGAAATCCTTTGTGTCAACTTGAGAAGATCCAAGCCCTCTCTCTCTGTGGGTCCCCTGACACCCTCCCCCATACCCCGGGACCATCCCATTTCTCCGCCTCCTGCCAGGCTGATGGGAGAGTGGCCCGAGAATGCCATACTGGGGCTTGCAAGCCCACCACTCATCATCCGCAGCAGTAAGTGCTTCCAAGTAATTCAGAAGGTCAGGCTTAGAGGGTTCCGAAGAAAGGTGGGGTCTAAACACATCTTTTTTTCTATGAAGCAGGGACATATCCTCTGGGACGCAGTCTCTTTTCTGTCAGATGCCCAAATGGGTTACGGGCAAGAAAGGATGAGTTTTGGCCTCTTGGCAAAGAAAAATAAGCCACTTTCTGTTGGTAGAAATGACTGTGGTTTCAAAAGGGGCTTAAGGTAGAGAGTGGGAGGAAGGAAGTGGCAGGTCCCTCCTCCTGCACGCTCGCCGGTCCCTGGGATGGTTACAGCAGGAACAGGGCCGCCTGCTCTCCTCTCAGCCCCTACTCCAACCATGCTGCACCCAGCAGTCAGTGCTCTTTCCCCAGTACAAATCTGATCACGTCCTGTCCCCCTTAAAACTTCTCAGTGCCTTCCCATTGAAGCTTTACTGGACCTACAAGGCCCTCTCCCGAGTATTCTCCCTTATACTCCATGGTCCCCTCACCCCAGGCCTTTAGACATGCTCTCTCCCTGCCAGACACACTCTTCTTCCCTGTCTCCCTCCCCACCTGCCCCATGCTGTTTCTCTTTCAGTTCTTGATGTCCAGACCGCTGCTTGCAGGAACTCTCCCCTGATGGACTTCGCCACCAGCACCTATGATGAGGTTAGATTTCTCTGTCCCCCAGCACCCTGCACTTCTTTAAGGCGCTCATCCCACTTTACGGTCATTCCTTGTTTGATGTCTGTATTTCCTGGCTAGACCATCAGTTCAAGGAGGGCCTGGACCAGGTGTATATTTCTCATTCAGGGAAAGGCACAGAGATAAGAAATATGATCGGAGGTTAGTTAAGCACCAGGGGCACGAGATGAAGGGAAGTCCTTCCGGGTGGCCGGACTTCACGAGCAAAGGCTAGGATGTGCGAAATCGCTGAGTAGGTGCAGGGCTCTGCATAGAGTTCAATAGCATTACAATATGTCTTACAAGAGGGAGTATCAGCCCTACTGTGTGTGTGTGTGTGTATGTGTGTGTCTGTTTTTTTTTTTTCTGGGGAAATCAATAGTTTTGATCACAATCCCAAAAGGATTCAGGTGGAGGGACATTTAGTGATGGACTTTCAGGAGGTCCACGGACTCCCCTCAAGCATATTCATGGACCCCAGTTAAGAACCTCTACTGGAGACCACAGTTGAAATGAGGACAGGGACTGTACCTATTCTTGTCCATCACTTAACCCCCAGTGCCTAGAACAGATATCTCAAATTTAACGTGGCCTGCCCCAACCCATGGGTCTCACAGCACACCCCAACCTACCCCACCAAGCTACTTCTTCACCAGATTCTCCTTCTGAGGAATGGCTCCGACCCCCCCACAGTTCCTCTGACCACTGATTCCTTGCTTTTCACTACTCCATCCTCAGTGCATCAGCGAATCCCGAATCTGCCCACCTCACTCTGTCTCCAGCATTGGCAGCTCCAGTCAGAGCTACTTATTTTGATGGCTGCCTGACCCATCTACCTGCTTCCAGCCACTCTTGTTCCCTGCAACTTATTCCCCACCTTTTGGCCAGATCATGTGAATCTCTGTTTTGTCACAGGGCCCAGCAGTGAGGCCGGGGAAGGACCACAGGATTGGGGATATACCAAATGTAGCCAATATTCAATTCACAGATCACTCAGCTGATTGCACCCAATTAGCACACAACATAGGTTGGTCAGAGTAGGGAAAACAGAAAGGGGGTAAGGGACCACTCCAAGGAGGAGTCCAGGGAGGAAGCATCTCCGCACGAGCAGCGAGCGGTCTCGAGTCCAGCCACAGGTCTGGCCATGGGTCTCACGGGCGTGAGCTGGAGTCAGCCTCTGCTCCCAAAGAGCCTCGGGCAGTGACCCTCTGCACAGCTCCGAGCAGCATGCAGCCAGGCCCTCCAGCGAGGAGCCTTCAAGTCAGTGGGCTCAGTGGTCCCTCTTTATGGGTAAGAGTTGCTTCAGGGGAGGGGGCCTTGGCTCTATCAGTTGCTCTTTCTGTTCTAATGACATACGTTGCCCATCAAACTTCTTATCTTACATAACACTCTTAGTTTATCACTCTAAGACACTCACAGTCCTACAGTGGAGGTTTTAATATTTATTTATTGGGTTGCGCTGGGTCTTAGTTATAGCAGGCAGGCTCCTTAGTTGCAGCATGTGGGATCTAGTTCCCTGACCAGGGATCGAACCCGGGCCCCCTGCATTGGGAGCACGGAGTCTTAACCACTGCGCCACCAGGGAAGTCCCCCAGCGGAGGTTTTAAAACAACTAATATGGAGGATCACGTTGGCTACTGTGATAGTTTCCCGGGGTACTTTATAGAATAAAATGCAAACTCTCTACACTAGTCTACAAGGCCCTCCATGTTTGCCTCCTGCCGATCTCTCTTGGATCTCCTCTCCTTTCATTCTTCCCCCCTCATTCATGACCCTCCAGTCACACTGGTCCTTGAACATGCTCTCCTCCTGTAGGGCTCAGTCCTGCCTTAAGGCCTGTTCACTTGCTACTCCCTCTGCCTGGAAACTCTTCCCTTCCTCTTTATCACTCTGCATGGAAACTCTTTCTCTTTTTTAAAAAATTTATTTTATTGAAGTATAGTTGATGTACAATGTTCTGTTAATGTCTACTATACAGCAAAGTGATTCTGTGAGACATATATATACATTCTTTTTCGTATTCTTTTCCATTCTGGTTTATCACAGGATATTGAATACAGTTCTCTGTGCTATACAGTAGGACCTTGTTGTTTATCCATCCTACATATGTTAGTTTGCATCTGCTAATCCCAAACTTCCACTCCACCCCTCCCCCACCCCCTCCCCCTTGGCAACCACAGGTCTGTGGAAACTCTTCCTCTTCATCCCTCTGCCTGGAAACTCCTTCGCCTCATCTATCACGTGGTATCAGCTCAACAGCCATGTCCTCCTCCTTCTCCTTGGAAAGGTCTTCCCTCTGTTATTGTCTTTCTGACCCTTACTTCTATGGGAAATTAGCTTGTTCGTACCTTTCTGTGCAAGTTAATTTGTTTTCTCCCCTCTCTAGAAGCTATGTATTCTCTAAGGGCAGGAATTTTTGGTGACTTTTGTTGTTGTTATTCATCTATGCAACCCCTTCCCCTAGAACAAGTCTAGCTGTTTGTAGGTGTTCAATAAATACGTGTTGACTGAATAAATACATTTCAAAAACATCGTTTGGATACTGGAAGGAAAATACCATTGACTGTGACTTTGAGCACGTCTTCGAAACCCCTCTAGGCTCCAATCACTTCATCTGTAAAATGGGGTTAATCATAATTGTTCTTCCTTATGGGGATGGCATGAGTTAAAAGTTGATAATAATCCTGACTGTATGTTGCATTCTTGGAGGAAAACAGCCCTGAGTACTGAATGCAGTGGGGCTGACTCCAGGCGCTGGATCTCGTGGACACCTGGGCATTCTCAGAAGGCAGCCTGAGAAAATCAGAGTGTAGGACAAGATGAAGCGCACACCCCACATAAGGCCACCAGGAGGCTGTGGTCCTGAAGCCTGCTTGGCCAATTGCCCAATTCTGCCAGGTAAGCCTCTTCCCCGCCAAGAGCCCTGGCATCCTCTCTCTCTCTCCTGCAATTCCTGCTGCCATTTCTGCCTTGAGTAGGTAACCAGTTGGCTCTCTCTCGGGTCTTTCCTTTGGGCAGAGAGAAAAATGACAACAGAAATATTTATATTTCCGAGTTTACAGAGCGCTTCAGTCATCTTGTTTAACCATCCCTCAAAGCCTCCATTATTGGCTTATTCTCACTTTACTGAAGAGGAAGCTGAGGTTCAGAGAGCTTGTGCGACGTGCCCAAGGTCGCAGAGGTTGAAGGCAGTAAAGCCGTGATCTACCAGGTCTGCCTATGGACTTTACATAACACAGCACTGGATTTCCTAAGCGCTGCAGGGTTGGGCTCTTACGGTGAAATTCTTATCAGAAGTCTCACCTCCCTCTCCAGACCCCTCCTCCTGTAGCTCCCAGGGCGATAGGGCGGCAGAGTGCGGGGGTGGGGGTGGGTGGGAAGACAGCCCGAGGCTGCTGGCCACAGCAGCTTGAGGACCCAGAAGTTAAGCTAGGAGCAGGTCACAGCAGGCTGGAATGGCTATTTCTTTGGAGGCCTCTTAACATCTTTTAAATGCAGTAAAGTGAACCAGCATTTCTAGTAAATTGCCCTAAGCCATGAATTTTGTGGTTTCAACTTTTTGGCTGGCTGCCAAGGCCATGAAAAATGTGGTCACCAGCCAGAGGCCTGGCTCGTAGCTGCCCCTGGAAATTTGCACAGGCCTGTGCAAACAATATCAACAGAGATAAGTAAGGTTAGCAAGAAGTGTGTGTGTGTTTGCACATGCACATGTGTGTGTTCACAAGCTCCACTTGAGGACTCCTTGGAGCAGGGACAAGAGCTATTTACTTTTCACCCGTTGTGTTAGGGGAATCTGGTGAAAACCTGTAGTAACTAGAACCATATTTGGATTCCTTCAGGGGTATTTGGTGCCCCTTTGAGATTGTTGCCAGCCAGGAGAAATAGGGCCTAGACAGGCTCTCTGCAGTGGCAGCCTGGGGTCCTCTCCCCTTATCCTGCTTTTCCTGATTTGCTCTCAGGAGCCTCCTTGCCTCAGGCTACAGCTCAGTCTCCATTAGCTGGGCTGCACCCATGACCCCTGAGGCCCCATCTTTCCCGAGCCCCTCAGCTCCAGCCCCCATCTCGCCTGCTGTCTTGCTCTCCGGGCCTCCTGGGTCTCACGAAAACCCAATTCCCCTTTGATCTGGCAGACTCCCCCTCACAGCTTCAAGGCCACTTCTTCCGGAAAGCCTTCCGAGACTTCTTTAACTCTTATCCAGACTAGGTGGGGATTCCTACCCTGTGCTTCTTGAAGCCTGTGTCTCTCCCAATGGGGACTGTCATTGTCCCTCCACTTGACAATTTCCTGGGCAGGACAGTGAGTTCTCTGAGGGCTGCTGTCCTTCTCCCTGCTTCTGGTGCCCAGCACAGAGCAGGTTGTCAGTAAATAGTCCTTCACTGAATGCATGAAGGAACATATAATTGTGGGACATTTGGGAAGTATGGAGTTTTGAGACTAGCTGTTGAGTGAGGGATTGTATTTGTATTCCCTTAGCACTGGCCATACTTCTGGAGTCCCACGTACTTGTCTCACTCCTCCAGTTGACGACTCTGAATTCTGTGATCTAGGATTTTAGTCACCTTGTACTACGTCACCTGGACAACAGTGCTTAATAAACATTCGATGAATGAATGAATGAACAGGGGTCGGGGGTGGGGAATGAGGTACCCCAGCACCAGTCTCCCACAGTCACACTCAGGGAAGGCTTGCTGTGTGTTGGCCTTAATGCCTCAGACTTTCAGCATGAATTGCAAACTGTACGACCTCAGGGGCTTAACTCCAAGCAGCCTGATGTGTCCAAGCTCAGCAAAGACGTTGGCAGGGAAGGGAATGTCACCGCGGAGCCCAGTTCATTGTGCGTGCCCCACTCTGACTGGAACATTTGTTGGGAAATTTAAGTCTAAGCCCCAAAATCTTAGGTCTTAAAGCTGACATTGGGGGTGAGGGAGGGTGCTGGGTTTTTCATTCTTCTGATTTTATTTTGTCATTGAATTCAGTGTCTCTGAAGCCTGCTGACTTTTCACACCTGGAGTTTGACAATCTCTGTTTTTATCTAGCAAACCAGTTCAACCTCAGTCCCCATGATGGATTTAAGAAAGCTATACTCCAAGGACAGCTTGCTGAAGAGGCTAGCACTTTGGCTCAGAGAACAAATAAAAATGGGGATCAAATGGAAAGTGATTACTCAGGCAGGTCTCAGGGACTTCTGTGTTTGCAGAAGGTAAGTTGGGGACAAGACAGCAAAGTGATCAATGGCAGCAGTTTAGGACTCATACAGATTGAGGTCCTTACTTGGACACTTACAGGCTGTGTGTCCTTGGGCAAGTAAATAAACTTCTCAATGCCTTGATCCCTTTATATGTAAATTGTAGATGATGATAACATCTACTTCACAGAGTTTTATTATTGCTGAATTCAAATAATGCATGTAAACAACTTAGCAAATGGTCTGAGTGCATAATAAAATTAGCTATCATTATCTTATAATGAAAATCCTAGTTACAAGGTCAAGGTCCTTACGTTATGAGGTCAACCTTGTGCAATCAGGCTCTGTGGCTTGGAGAGATTGACAAGGTCTCTGAGAACAGGCTGAATTTTTCAATTGCTGTCTGCCCCACATTCTGCCAGAAGGGAGAAGTGTAAGATTACATAATAGATTTGAGAAGAGCCAGGGAAGAAAGATTTGTAAAGTTTTACTGAAACATAGGAACCCATAGGTCCATCTTTAAATAAATAAGTAAATAGGGAGAAGGAAAAGCTTCTTGCATAAAAAATCTACTAATAAATGTTTAAGGGATGATTGAATTAGGAAAAATATCACCATTTGGCAACCGTCATAGTAATAATTAATTTAGCCAAGAAACATCAATGGATGCTAAAATTAGTGGGTGGAAGTTTGATGAGGAATGGGATATTGGCATAGTCTCAGAGTACCTCCCCTCCCCACAGAATACTTATTAATTACAAAGGGAATAACTTTATTGTGGAGAAGGCTGGCAAATACTGCCACCTTAATGAAGTGATCAAAGTGAACATCATTAGTAATGGGACAAATTGAAATCATGGGCCACCTGATAGGATGCAATGAGAACACAGCATCGCTTCCGTGCTATTCCTGCAAAAGACACAGAACTTGGACCTAATCATGAGGAAACATCAGACAAACCGAAACTAAGGGACACTCTGCAAAAGAAATGGTCTGTAGTCTTCAAAAATGTCAAGATCACGAAAAACAAGGAAAGACTGAGGAACTATCCCAGATTGAAGGAGACTAAAAAGACAAGAAAATTAAATGCTACCCGTGATCCTGGATTGGATCCTTTTGTTATAAAGGACATTCATCGTTGGGGAATTTAGAGAAACTTGAATGGAGTTTTTGGATTAGATGGTAGTGATGCCTCAGTGTTAACATCCTGCGTTGAATGGTTATATTGTGGTTATAAAGGAGAATGTACTTCTTTGCAGGAAAATACACCAAAGCATTCAGGGGTGATAGGGCATCATGTCGACTGCTTACTATCAAATGATTCAGGAAAGAAACACATTGATACGAGTCTTGCAACTTTCCTACGAGTTTGAAAATTTTCTAAGTATATGTTTTTGCATTTCAAATAATCTTATTGAAACATACACTGCATTTACAATTAATTTCCTGAGAGGTAGAGTTACAGATATTGGGTGTATGTATTGAGAGGGGGGCTAGGTAGGGCAGGTTCTAGGAAAAGAGGAAAAAGGTGCCCAGACACAGCCACTGAGGTCCCCACATGCACTTCCAGGAGGCTCACACTTGCCTCAGGAGTTAGGAGAGAACTGGGGCAGAAAAGGGGGCCGATGTATTATTATCTCCAATGTAGAGCTGGGTAAAATAAAGCTACTCAGAATAAAAGATGATGCTGGAACCAGAAGGCACCACCTATTCTTTTATGGGTGAGAAAATTCATCCAGGAGCTCAGGACTTGCCCAGTTCTCACAGTCAGAGCTGAAATGGAATCCAAAGGCCAACACCACATGGCTCGCACCAAACTGTGTCTCATTAAAAATATGTGAGATATATATATATATATATATATATATATATATATATATATACACATTTATATGTATATAAATATATATATAGTAAGCACTCTAGAAATGTTTGCAATTACTCCCACATCACTGGCAGCTTGTTAAATCCCAGCCTTGGGCGTAGTTCACCTCAGAGTATTCTCTCAGACTGCCCTCTGGCACATCCACCATCAATGTGTCCTGCTTGTGTGGATTTCAGGGGCAATGTCCAAAGGAGGGGACATTTGAACTAGGTCTTGAAGGATGAGTAACAGTTCACTAGATGGAAAAAAGGCACTGGAACACCCTTCAAAGAGTTCCCAAGGAGTCCAAGTCTCACAGGCAACATGTTCCTGGCCCCTGGGGGCCCAACCTTGGCTGAAAGTCATTTACCAAGAATGGACAGTGCTGTCATCATTTCTATTGACTCAGTGCTTGGGCACACTGTGTGGTTGGCAGTTTGATGTGACTTAAAACAGCACTTTGAAAACCTTCAGAAGCCAAACTAATGAAGTGACTGACAGAGACAGCAGAGTGCAATAGGCTTGAGCAGGGATTGCCTGGGGGAGGATCTCAGCCCCATCATTCCCAGCTGTGCAACCCTGGGCAAGTTCCTCACCTCTCTGTGCCCTAGTTTCTTCGTCTCTTAAATAGGGAGGATGATGAGAATGATACCTGCCTCATGGAGTTATTAGGAAGAGGAAATGAGTTCATATTCATAAAGTGCTTGGAACAGTGACTGGTACAGAGTACGTGCTGTGTAAGTGTCCGTTAAATAGTACATAAATAAACGATGGCAACACTCAATATCGAAACAGAAGCTGAGAGGAACTATCCATGTAAACAAACATTAGAGAGATACATTAGTAAAACCCTGTAAATGAAACTTCAGATGTCTTCACTGTCTTTCCCCCTCTCGGTGCGGGTGAGGATGGGGGATAAAACCTCTCTCATTACCAAGAAGACAGAATTATTTTGAAGTAAATTATTAGTTACATATTACAGATCTAAGAAAGTTAAATCAGAGGGAGAAACGTCTTTATTGCTGCTACTATTGCTTACAAAGTGAAGACTCATCTGTGCGAATAGGTTTTGGTGACCAATCCACTCGTTTTTACCTCTTTGTAAGCAGCATTTTAGAAACCCTAGCACTGAGTAGAGAAAATCATTTTTCTTAACCATGGAAAGATCAAAATGAAAGGAATGGAAAAATAAATAAAAGCACTAAGTGTATTTTACCACCATCATTACCTCTTAGGAGGAGGAAGAATGCTTTCCAGTAATCGGTATGGCATGAATAAACACCTGTTTCGTTTGCTCACATACTCCGAGGATGGCCCAGCTGAGTCAAGACGCTGTGGATTCCAGCACATGCATGAGTGTGCTGTTAGGCCTCTGACGCCACTGGACAGGGCCCCAGGTTCTGTTTCTTGCCCTCCCAAACTGATGCAGATTGGAAGTCACTGTCTGAAGCACAGCAGGGTGGGTTGGGACGGATGAGCTGACGGGCAGCTTCTGCACAGCCTTTCTGGAACCCTTGGTTGTCTGAGGAATTACGTGCCGAGTAATTGCCTGGGTCAATTAGGAAGACACTGAAAGTCAAGCTTCGTAGGCACATGCCAAAGTGTGCCCACAAATGGGTAGGCTCCGTTGTAGCCTTTGGCAGATGTCACCAAAATGCAGAGATCTTGGGAGAGGTTTCTTTCCAAAGCTGGCAGAGATATCGCTGGTATCAAGTGTTCTGCCCATAAAAATGATAAAGTGTCAGTTAATGTCAGTCCTTTGCTAAGAGCAACAGCTGGGGCCTCTGTGCTGGCAGAGGGGGATGGATTGTATAATCAAGCCGGGCTTTATCCTCAGGAGCATGACAATATGTGGCTCTCAGTACATTCGCTTGTGACGATGTGTTCGTGCTGCACTGGGACACCCCTCCCCCCGTTACAACTCCACACCCCGCATGGAGTCCACACACCTTTGCCGTACAAGGTTTGTGGAACCAGCTTTGTACTTCATGGTCACATCTGTCTAGCTCAGTTTTTATTGTGCCAGCAGTAAGTGTTGTGTCACAAGAACCAAGTTCATCCCATTACGAAGATATAAAGATGGATCTTGCTTCGGTAGCGCCTGTCAAGCCTACTTCACAGGAAGTGAGCGTTCACAGCTATCACATGAGAAGGCTGTGGCCAGGTGCACATTGATATCCAAGTACGAAAGGTGATGGTTATTATTACTTAGTAGGTTCTCAGCAAGAACTGACCTAATAAAGACTCATAAATCTCTGCATGTTCAAGTAATGTCACTTCAAATAGTCCTGAGGCTACAGTAAGTCTGTGTAATCCTAATAGTTCTAAATAAGATTTTAATTGATTATGTCCATTGGAAAATCAGCTTGGGGTAGTAAATATCGCTTTCTTCCTTCCCTTCACCATTGCACCTCTTGGAAGGGTTGTTTGGATTTCCTGCCTGCGTTTCTTTACATGTGCTCCGTAATCCCTGGTGCTTTGGCTCCTGCCCTCAGGACTCTACTCAAAGTGCAGTGTGTTAGTTACCTATCGCTGCATCACAAATTACCCCCAAATTTAATGACTTAAGACAACATACATTTATTATCTCACAGTTTCTGTGGCTCAGGAAATTGGGCATGGCATAACCGGAGCCTCTGGCTCAGGGTCTCTTCACAGGTGGCAATTGTGGTGTCGGCTGGAGCTGCACTCTTTTCGAAGCTTGACTGGGGAAGGATTCAATTTCAAGTTCAGTCATGTAGTTGTTGGCAGGATGCAATTCTTCATGGACGCGGAATGAACGAGGGCCTCAGTTTCTTGCTGGCTGTTGGCCAGAGGCCACCCCCAGTTCCCTGCCCCATGGGCCTCTCCAAAGAGCAGCTCATAACATGGCAGCTGGATTTATCAGCGTGAGCAAGTGAGAGAGCAAGAGAGATAGAATGTAAGATGGAAGTCACAGTCTTTTTAAACTTAATCTTAGAGGTAATATCCCATCACTTTCACTGTATTCTGTTCGCTAGAAAAAAGTCACTAGGTCCAAACCATACAAAAAGGGAAGAGCTTACAGAGAGGCATGAATTCCTGGAAGCAGAGATCACTGAGGGTCATCTTAGAAGTCTGTCTACTACATGGAGATCACTTGAGACCTCATTGCCAAACCCAATGAACTCTTTTATTTTTTTTGGCCACACCGTGTGGCTTGTGGGATTTTAGTTCCCTGACCAGGGATTGAACCCAGGCCTTGGCAGTGAGAGTGCAGAGTCCTAACCACTGGACTGCCAGGGAAGTCCCCTCAATGAACTCTTTATATGTTTTATCCTTTCCAACCTTTCTGGAGCCACTCACCTTTGCAACATCCCCAGCTTGTAATGCTCTCTTCACTGCAACTGCACGGCACTTTACCTTCCCACCTCTCTATCACTACTTTCTTGTCTCCATCTCCCTTCCTCTTCCTCCTCCCGCCCACTAAATAAGTGGCCTAAGTCAAAGTAGGCACACTAACAAAAATCGGCAGACTGACGGAATAAATAGAGTCTCTCAAGGGTCAGTCCTTGACTCTCATATTTACTTCTTCCCCTTCTACTGTTTTTGCCATGGCAAACCCCTCATGTCCCCCCTCTCTAATAATACCCCTTTGGTTCTCATCTTTATAGAAATACGTCTGAAATCTTCATCTACAACTTTGGTGCCTTCCTGAACCTCACTTCTGACTAACTGCTGTGAGACATCCAAAAGGATGTGTGCTCCACCACCATTCCCAATTTCTGGCATTGCCATTTACCCAATTACCCAGACCTAAACCCTCAGCGTTGTATATGATTCCTCTTTTCCCTCCATCTGTCACATCCAATGAATTACTAAATTTTGTTTATTCTTAAAGTGGCATCATCTGTCCTCTCCTCTCTGTCCTTATAGACCACTGTAATTGGTTTCCCTGCCGTTGGGCTCTATCCTTTTTCATGTCTCCTACACATTCCTTTCAAATGAATCTTCCTGAAGTACATCTCTGAACATTCCACTCCTTGCCCAACCACCATCAATGGTTGTCCATTGTTTACCGAATAAAGTTCAAATTCCTTAGCTTGTCAGTCATTCAAGGCCCAATATGATCTGGTTCCATCCTTGGTCCCTACTTATTTCATGCACTTTGTCCTCCAGTCATGTGGGGTCTCTATCTGCTCCTCCCAGAGCTCTCATGGTTCCCTGCCTCAGTGGCTTTGTTCCTGCTCTTTGTTCCCTCAGCCTGAAATTCTCTCTTCCCACTCTTTTTTTTTTTTTTTTTTTTTTTTGCGGTACGCGGGCCTCTCACTGCTGTGGCCTCTCCCGTTGCGGAGCACAGGCTCCGGACGCGCAGGCTCAGCGGCCATGGCTCACGGGCCCAGCCGCTCCGCGCCGTGTGGGATCTTCCCGGACCGGGGCACGAACCCGCGTCCCCTGCATCGGCAGGCGGACTCTCAACCACTGCGCCACCAGGGAAGCCCTCTCTTCCCACTCTTTGCCCCAGTTCTCCACAGGCAGCTCCTACCTGTCCTCCGTGGCCTGCCTCACATGACATTGCCTACGTGGAAGTTTCCCTGAGTGTCCCACCTTCTCCAAAGACTAACTTGAAGTTTATACTTCTGTACTGTGAAATCCCAGAATCCTTTACTTCTCTATCTTATGGCACTTTCTCTAGGTATTTCTGTTCAAATTTGCTTTTTCCTACTACACTGGGAGCTGCTTGATGGTAGGGTGCGTGTTTGATTCTTTTTGTCCTCTTCGTCCTATAGTGTTTTACATATCTGTAGCATCAGTAGATTTTAAATCTTTTTATAAAACCCCCATTATATATGTATGCCCATTTGCCTCATGGTCACAGAAAAAGAGGGCAGATTTAGTTAATGCAGTGCTATTGCTTAAAGGGTAATATTAGATTTGGATGACATCATATAGCTCATTATTTCCTTTTATGTTCTCCTTGATTACATCTGAATTTGTCTTAAAAGGGTAAATAACACGTTTTAATCCTAAGAAATGATGTCTACATTTTCCTGTTGGAAATACTAAGTCAATAAGTGTACCAGTCAAACTTTTTCATGGGAAGACAATCCTAGTATTAAGTTCTACAAATAGTCATCAGGCATCTACAATGGATGACAGAGAGGTAAGACCTAATTCCTCCTTAGAAAAGCCTTTCAATGGGGGATGGAGATATAATACCAAACAACAAGTAATGTAACAGGCTAAATTTCTCCCCTGCAGTGTCCAAACAGTGCAGCCATCAATTAAGTGCACAAACTCATGTGCTACAGTGTGGGAGACTCTCTAGACAAGAATCAGTCAGTTACAGAGGTAAGTGCATGGGCTCCCGAGATTCACGTGGTTTACCTTAGAGCAGTGGTTCTCAGTGTGGTGCCGGCCCAGCAGCCTCATCACCAGGAGCTTATGAGTGATGCAAATTCTCGGGCCCCAACCTAGACCTACTGAGTTGGAAACTCCACTGGCGGGGCTCAACAATCTGTGTCTTAACAAGCCCTCCCACCCGGGTGATTCTGATGCACATTACAGTTTATGAAGCACTGATTTAGGACATTACTCAGTCTCTCCAAGTTCTTCCAGTTAGACTTGCCCCTTCTTTAAAGAGATTCCACTGGTCTTCAAACTGAGGTCTGTATTTTCCCTGGGAGAACATGAAGACTCTCCCTGAGGTTTCAAGGAAACCAAGTTTCAGATCCTCAATTTCACTACGTACTTTCTCCTAAAACCTATCTGCTTGAGAAAGTGTCCGTGGTGGAAGCAGGGAGCCAGTTTTGCATTTCTACCTCTTTTTACCACAAACTTCCTCTCGGTTCACCAAAGAAAAGCTAACTTTTACCCATCCTAACTCTCACTATGGTGCATTGACCCAGGAATGTAAACACCTCTGGGAAAACAAACAAGGAGGCAATTTGAAATACTGTGCCAGTGTTTAAAAAGTGGATGACTCTAATCAAAACTGGCTAACAAGTCTCTCTTCAAGTAGGTGGTATCTAACGCTTCGCTTTTAACAAAATTGAAGAAGGGCCTACTTGTATTGTCAGCTGACTGATCATTAAACAGATTTTTCAATGGAACTCTTGTGCATTGCTGGTAGAAATGTAAAATGGTGCAGCCACTGTGGAAAACAGTAAGACAGTTCCTCAAAAAGTTAAAAATAGAATTACCATATGATCCAGTAATTCCTCTTCTGGGTATAACCCCAAAGAACTAAAAGCAGGACTCAGACATATATGTGTATACTCATTATTCACAATTGCCAAAAATAGGAGCAACTCAACTGTCCACTGATGAATGAATGGATAAACAAATGTGGTCTATCCATACAATGGAATATTATTCAGCCTTTAAAAGGAAAGGAATTATGATACAACATGGATGAAACTTGAAGACACTATGCTAAGTGAAATAAGCCAGATACAAAATGAAAAATATTGTGTGGTTCCACTTACCTGAGGTACTTACAGGACTCAAATTCATAGAGACAGAAACTAGAATGGTAGTCGCCAGGGGCAGGAGGGATTGGGGAGTTAGCGCTTAGTGCTTACAGGGTTTCAGCTGGGGAAGATGGAAAAGTTCTGGAAATGGATGGTGGTGATGGTTGCTCAACAATGTGAATACACTTAATGCCATTTAACTGTACACTTTAAATGGTGGAAATGGTAAATTTTGTGATGCATATTTTGCCACAATTTTAAAAGTTTTCAGTGATAATTATTATGTAATTTGGGGGGCATGTAACATGAAAAGAGGTTTAAAAAATCAGCTGACATTGAACAAAACTTCACTCGTCCTAATCTAATATGCTTACTTATGTGAATAAAGTTGCTTTGAACTTACATCTATAAAAATGAAAAACAGAAATAAAATCAATGTTGATTCCTGTCTCATTTTAGCATTAAATAATAGTTATCTCAGGTACATGAACTAATTTCACAGAGAAACCTCATCAATAATTGATGACAAGACAGTGGAGAGAAGGGAACCCTTACGCACTGCTGATGGGAATGCATATTGGTACAGTCGCTATGGAAAACAGTATGAAGGTTCCTCAAAAAATTAAAAATAGAATTACCACATGATCCAGCAATCCCACTTCTGGGTATATATCTGAAGTAAATAAAAACAGTATCTTGAAACAGACATATGGATCAATGGGACAGAATAGAGAGCCCAGAAATAAACCCACACACCTATGTCAATTAATTTTCGACAAAGGAGGCAAGAATATACAATGGAGAAAAGACAGTTTTCAGCAAGTGGTGTTGGGAAAGCTGGGCAGCCGCATGTAAATCAGTGAAGCTAGAACACACCCTCTCACCACACACAAAAATAACTCAAAATGGCTTAAAGACTTAAATATAAGACAGGACACTGTAAGACTCCTAGAAGAAAACATAGGCAAAACATTCTCTGACATAAATCATACCAATGTTTTCTTAGGTCAGTCTCCCAAGGCAATAGAAATAAAAGCAAAAATAAACAAATGGGACCTAATCAAACTTATAAGCTTTTGCACAGCAAAAGACACCATAAACAAAACAAAGAGACAACCTATGGACTGGGAGAAAATATTTGCAAATGATGTGATTGACAAGGGATTAATTTCCAAAATATACAAACAGCTCATACAGCCGAATAACAAAAAAAACCAAACAACCCAATCAAAAAATGGGCAGAAGACCTAACTAGACATTTCTCCAAAGAAGACATACAGATTGCCAATAGACACGTGAAAAGATGCTCAACATCACTAATTATTAGAAAAATGCAAATCAAATCTACAATGAGGTATCACCTCACACCAGTCAGAATGGCCATCATAAAGAAGTCTACATATAATAAATGCTGAAGACGGTGTGGAGAAAGGGAACCCTCCTACACTGTTGGTGGGAATGTAGATTGGTGCAGGCACTATGGAGAACAGTAAGGTTCCTCAAAAAACTAAAAATAGAGTTACCATATGATCCAGCAACTCCACTCCTGGGTGTATATCAGAAGAAAACCATAACTTGAAATGTTACGTGCACCTCAATGTTCATTGCAGCAGTATTTACAATAGCCAAGACATGGAAACAACCTAAATGTCCATCGACAGATGAATGGATAAAGAAGATGTGGTGTATATATACAATGGAATACTACTCAGCCATAAAAGAAGAATGAAATAATGCCATTTGTAGCAACATAGATTGACCTAGAGATTATCATACTAAGTGAAGTAAGTCAGACAAAGACAAATATGATATGGTATCACTTATATGTGGAATCTAAAAAAATGATACAAATGAACTTATTTACAAAACAGAAGCAGACTCACAGACATAGAAAACAAACTTTTGGTTACAAAAAGGGAAAGGGGGGAGGGACAAATTAGGAGTTTGGGATTAGCAGACACAAACTACTACATATGAAATAAACAACAAGGTCCTACTATATAGCACAGGGAACTATATTCAATGTCTTGTAATAAACTATAATGGAAAAGAAAAAAAACACTATCTTGAAGAGGTATCTGCACCTTCATGTTCACTGAAGCATTATTTACAATAGCCAAGATATGGAAGCAATATATATATTAATACACACACACACATACACACGTGCACACACTCTGTGGTAACATGGATGGATCTTGAGGGCATTATGCTAAGTGAGATAAGCCAGACAGAGAAAAATAATTTGGTATGTTCTCACTTATATGTGGAATCTAAAAATGCCAAACTCACAGAAATAAAGAACGGTGGTTGCCAGGGGCTGGGGGGTGAGGGAAATGGGGTGGTGTTGGTCAAAGGATACAAACTTCCACCTATAAGATGAATAAGTTCTGGGAATCTAATATAAAACACAGTGATGATAATTAACAATACTGTATTATATATTGATCGTTGAAAGTTGTTAAAAGAGTGGATCTTAAATTTTATCACCACAGGGCTTCCCTGGTGGCGCAGTGGTTGAGAGTCCGCCTGCCGATGCAGGGGACACGGGTTTGTGCCCCGGTCCGGAAAGATCCCGCCACGGAGCGGCTGGGCCCGTGAGCCATGGCCGCTGAGCCTGCGCGTCCGGAGCCTATGCTCCGCAACGGGAGAGATCACAACAGTGAGAGGCCCGCGTACCGCAAAAAAAAAAAAAAAAAAAAAAATTCTAATTATGTGAGGGGATGGAGGTATTAACTAACATTATTGTGGTAACTATTTTCCAGTATATTTATGTTTCAAATCATCACATTGCACACTTTAAACTTAATAGGTTATGTGTCAGTAATAGCACAATAAAGCTGGGAAAATGTGGGGGAAAAAAAGGATATTGTGCTCCATACCCCAATAACCTAAAGAATAAATAAATAAAAACAAAATGTGTGTGAGGGATTCTTATTTTTTCAAAATAGTTTTAGAAAGGCACAGGGGCAAAAAAGCTTGAACATCCTTGCTTTGAGACCTTTCTTGCCATTTTCTCCTCACTTGCACACTGTACACACTCCCAGTCCAAGACTGAATTACTTTTCTCAGCTCCCTCTAGCCATGGAAAAGCTAAACTTTTCCATGGCTAGAGGCGCACTTCTTGATTTCAGATTGAAACCACCATTCTTGGGGAATCATAGTGAAACTCTTGGATTCTGGTACAAGTGTTCTCAACCAGAGACGACTTTGCCCCCCGCCCCCACCCGGGGGACATTTGGCAACATCTGGAGACACATTTGGTGTCACAACTGGGAGAGGTCAGCTACTGATATCTAGTGTGTAGAGGTCAGGGATCCCCTAAACTTCCTACAATTCACAGGACAGCCTCCCACAACAAAGAATTATCTGGCTCAAAATAACAATGGTGCTGAGGTTGAGAAAACCTATAAGGCATGCATTCCTGAATGAATGGACAAAAGAATGAATGAATGAGAAAAGAAAAGAATGAATGAATGAACGAATGAATTCTAGCTAGCTCAAGTTAAGTCTTGAATCAGTACTGTATGGCAGGTACTGTGCTAGGCTCTCAGAACATACTGGTGAATGTGACAGGCCCAAGGCCAGCTTGAATGGAGCTTAGAAGTGCCAGCCCAGCACAATGTCTTTTCTAAGCCCAGAGCACCTTTTGCTCAAATAGCAAAGCCTCCCCCTCTATCCAGACTGACATTTCTCTTGCCTTTGGAGTGCTCTAAAAGCCCCCAACTTTTTCTTTACTTGGGTTAGGGGTTTCCATGTCTCATTTTGAGTCACCTTTCCTCAGATAGTCACCTGAAAGCTCTCATCACTATAACACTTCCTCTTTTTTTTTTTTAACTGAAATACAGTTGTACAATATTACGTTAGTTTCAGGTGTTCTACATAATGATTTGACATTTGCAAATGTTATGAAATGATCACCACAAGAGTCTAGTAATCATCTGTCCCCATACAAAGGGGGGACATAAAAAATAACTATTTTTATATTTATTACTATATTATTGACCACATTCCTTATGCTGTATATTACATCTCTGTGGTTTACTTATTATATAACTGGAGGTTTGTACTTCTTAACCCTCTTTACCTATTTTGCTCTCCCATCCCCCTCCCCATGGGCAACCACCCATTCATTCTGTGTATCTGTAAGTTTGTTTCCATTTTGTTTTGTTTGTTTTGTTTTTATACATTCCACGTATAAGTGAAATCATACAGTATTTGTCTTTCTCTGTCTGACTTATTTCACTTAGCTTAATACCCTCTAGATCCATTCATGTTGTTGCAAATGGCAATATTTCATTTTTTATGGCTGAGTAATATTCCACTGCATCTATTTCTATATCTATATATCACATCATATATATATCCCACATCTTCTTTATCCATTTGTCTATTGATGGACACTTCGGTTGCTTCCATATCTTGGCTGTTATAAATAATGATTTAATGAACACACAGCTGCACAGATCTTTTCAAATTAGTGTTTTTGTTTCCTTTGGGCAAATATCCAGAAGTGAAATTGCTGGATCATACGGCAATTCTATTTTTAATTTTTAAAGGAACCGCCATACTGTTTTTCATAGTGGCTGCACCAATTTAAAATCCACCAACAGTGCACGACGGTTCCCTCTTCTCCACATCCTTGCCAACACTTTTTATGTGTTGTCTTTTTGATGATAGCCATTCTGACAGGTGTGGGATTATATCTTATTGTGGTTTTAACTTGCATTTCCCTAATAATTAGATGTCGAGCATCTTTTCATGTGTCTGTTGGCCACCTGTATGTCTTCTTTGGAAAACTGTCTATTCAGTTTCCTCTGCCTGTTTTTGAACTGGGTTGTTTGTTTGATGTTGAGTTGTACGGATTCTTTGTATATTTTGGATATTAGCCTGTTATCGGATATATTGCTTGCAAGTATCTTCTCCCATTCAGTAGGCTCCCTTTTTGTTTAGTCAATGGTTTCCTTTGCTGTGCAAAAGCTTTTTAGTTTGATTAAGTCCCATTTGTTTATTTTTACCTTTGTATCCTTTGCCTCAGGAAACAGATCCAAAAAATATTGCTAAGACTGATGTCAGAGAGCATCTTGCCTATGTTTTCTTCCAGGAGTTTTATGGTTTCAGGTCTTACACTTATGTCTTTAATCCATTTTGAGTTTATTTTTGTATGTAGTGTGAGAAAGTAGTCCACACTGATTCTTTTGCATGCAGCTCTCCAGTTTTCCCAACACCACTTATTGAAACACTTCCTCTCCCTTAAAACATCCTCATGACTCAACAGCATGACTCCTGAGCAGTTGCATTCCCATCTCTCTGGTTTCACTCAGCTGGCTGAGAGCTGAGATCACTGTGCTCACCCCAGGAAAGGGTTGTTTGCCCCAAGTATCTCTTAAGAAGTAATATGTTCTATATACAACCTCATTTACATACTTGATCCCTGTGTTTTTCATCTATGCTTAACTAGTGGTATCTGAGACTGCCCTTTCTTCCAAATAGTTGGTAAATAAGGTTAGCTATTTGAACAATGATAACTACAAGCAGTCACTTCACAAAGGGCCCTTAGAGGTTGATGTTTCCTTTCAGTCTCCTGTTCCATCCTGAGTTCTTAGGGACCGAAGATTCTGTAGGAAGATCTTCACATCTAGGAGCCTACAGATTCAAATCTTCAGTAATGCAGCCTCTTGGCCACATCTACAAATAACAATAGCTAACGTTTATTGAGTGCGTTATTATATGCTAGGCACTGTGCTAAGCTCTTTCCAAAGGCCAGACTACTGTGAGTGTCATGCAAGAGTGATAGTCACAGACCAAGGAGATTCTCCTTCTCCAGCCCATACAAGTTCTGATGATCTTGAACTTTAAGGCTACTGAGTAGGCCCATAAAAGAAAAAGCTCCTCTAAGACATATTCATGACTTTCTGATGCAGTAAACATTTAGTAGGTAAGTTTGAAGCGCCTGCCTCCCCACACTTTCTCTGAGAACTGCTTCCCATCCATAATCCCTGCCGAAGAGATGAGCCTAAGCTGCCCAAGTTAACCCATGCATCCTGCTCTCAGCTGACTGAGCCCACCTAATTCAAAGCTGGACCAATTCAATCCTCTCCTGGGAATCTGGAATTGAGGTCCCAGGACACTGAGCTGTTTATCTATGGGCAACTGCTGCTTGAGGATGATCACGATGCTCCATAGGCAGCAGTTGAGTGAATTGAGAAAGCAGGTCGGCAATGAGAGAGAAGAGTAGATCAGAGATGCCGTGGGAGAGAGACTGGGTGGTCCCATGTAGTGTCAATTCCCGATGGCTTTGCGGCCCCTATGAGGCCTGGCTTACTTTGTTTACTGACCCTGAGTTCTGTGACAATCCCCTGTGTCATTTATTTTCAATAAACTCTGCTTTGTTTGCGAACTAGGTTGGGTGAGTATCTGTTCCTTGTAACCAATGACTAATGACAAATAAAACCTTTATTGAGAAGCTACTAGACCTTACTAACTCTGGAGTATCCTGGTCCATTGTGATTGACTCTCTGAAAACTTATGATGCTTCCGTTTTGTAATACCCACTCTAGTAGTGAGTTATCTGCTGATTTCATTCATTTATCTAGTCATTGAACATTTATTGGGTGCCTACTATGTGCCCAGTGTTCAGAGGATCACATAAGGACAAAATATGAACTCTGCTTTCAGCAAGCTTACAAATCCATTAGGAAATTGAAAATACAAAGCAAAAAAAGTTACTATAATAAAATGCACATAAAACATGAGATTTCAGAGAAGGGAGTAATTCATTTTCATTGTGAAAACTTGGGAAGGCTTCATAGAGGAGGTGTCATCTGAGCTGGAGTTTGAAGGTTGAGTAGGATTTTGGCAAGCAAAGAAAATAAGGAAGAGTAGATTAGTTAGCTATTGCCATGATCATATGCTGTGTAGCAAACCATCCCAAAGCTAAGTGACTTTAAAAAGCAATCATTTATTCTTACTCATACAACCATAGATTGCCCAGAGATCAGCTGCTCTAGGCTGGGCTCCACTGGGGCTTGGCTCCAATATGCAGGGGTTGTGTGTGTGTGTGTGTGTGTGTGTGTGTGTGTGTGTTCCTTCTGGAGCCCAGGCTGAAAGGGCAGTAGCTGCCCAAAGAAAGCTCTTCTCATGGCCATAGCAGAAGTGCAAGAGAGCAAGTCCAACTACTCAAGCACATTCAAGCCCTTGCTTACATCACAGCTGCTAACGTAACTATTGGTCAAAGTAAGTCACATAGCTAAGTCCAAAGCTGAAAGGTGAGAAGTATATTCTGCCTCTAGAGGAACTGCAGAGTTACATGGCAGAGGGTGTAGATACAGGGAAGATGAACAATTTAGAACAACCACAGAAATTCCAGGCAGAGAGAGAGAGTAAAAAGATGATCAAAAGCATGGAAGTATGAATGTGTATGGATTGTTCAGAGGGACGTACTAAGAATGAAGAATGAAGTTTAAAAAAAAAGAATGAAGTTAAAAAAAAAAGAATGAAGTTAAATTTTAAAAAGTTTCTAGCAAAATTATGGAGAGCCTTGAATGTCATGCTAATGAATGTGGGCTTTATTCTGCAGGTTCCAGAGAGCCACTGGGGTTCACATGATTATATCTGGGTTTTAGAAAAATTAAAAGTAAGGAGACAATTCAGGAGGCCAGTATAACAGTCTAAGAATGCATTGAAGTTGGGTGGATATGAGATGTTTAGGAGATTTTAAGATATGTCCATACATTATCTGATACGCCTCCTTTCCAAAGGACTTTAGTTGTCCTCTCTTTTAGTGTGTATTCAGTAACTTGTCTCTATTGAATAGAATATGGTAGAAGTGAGGGTGTATAGTTTCTGAGACTAGGTTATAAAAGACATTTGGTCTCCTCCTTGCTCTCTTGGATCACTCACTCTGGGGAAGCTAGCTGTCATGTCATGAGGTCACTCAAGCAGCCCAGTGGAGAAGCCCATCTATTGAGGAATGAGTACTTTTTGCCAGTAGCCAATGAGGAAGTGAGGTCTCCTGCCAATGGCCACGTAAGTGAGCAATTTTTAATACTGATCCTGCAGCTCTAATCAAGCCTTCAGATGACTACATCCTCAGCCAACATTTTGACTGCGACCTCATGAGAGACTCTGAGCCAGGATCACCCAGTTAAGCTGTTCTTAGATTTATCACCCAGAGAAACTGAGTGAGATAACAAGTGTTTATTGTATTAAGATGCTAAGTTTAGGGATAATTTGTTACACAGCAATACATAAATACTACAGCTTAGATGTAGAAGGTGAGGGAAAAGAAAAGGCAATGACGATTCTCAAGTTTCTGGCTTAAGCCACTGGGTGGTATGATTTACTGAGAAGGGAAGAGAGGGTAAGGGCAAGTATGAGGGACAGTGATAGGAGAAATAGAAATAAAGAGTTCATTTTAGGACAGTTTTTGGACTGAATTGTGTCCCCCGCCTCCTGCAAAACAAAATTTATATGTTGAAGCCCTATTCCCCAATGTGACCATATTTGGAGATAGGGCCTTTAGGGAGGTAATTAAGGTTAAATGAGGTCATATGGGTGGGGCCCTATTCAGATAGGGCTGGTGTCTTTATTAGAAGAGGAAAAGATACTAGAGATCTCTCTCTCTTCATCTGTGCACAGAGAAGAGGCCATGTAAGGACACAGCAAGAAGGCGGGAAACTTCAACTCAAAGTGAGAGAGCTCTCAGCAGACACCAACCCTACTGGCACCTTGATCTTATAATTCCAGTCTCCAGAGCTGTGAGGAAATAAATTTCTGTTGCTTGAGCCACCCAGCCTGTGGGATTCTGTTATGGTAGCACAAGCTGACTAATACAGACAGGCTGAATTTGCGACAGCAGGACACTTATGTTGTGGATATCTAGTGGTCAGTTGGAAATACACCTGGAGCTCAGAAAAGAGATGTAGCTTTTGGAATTTGGAGGTGGGTGGGATAGATCATCCAGAGGGAAAAAGAACACAGAAAAGAAAGAGAAGGAGAGGGAATTCCCTGGCGGTCCAGTGGTTAGGACTCTGAGCTTTCACCGCCAAGGGTGCGGCTTCGACCCCTGGTCAGGGAATCAGGGAACTAAGATCCCAGAAGCTGTGCCATGTAGCCAAAAGAGAGAGAGAGAGAGAGAGAGAGAGAGAGAGAGAGAGAGGGAGCTAGGATGCAACAAGGGGGTGGGGACAGCACCTATAATTGAATGGTTCACTGAGGAAAATAGAGTGATGACTTCGAAGGAGTTTCAGAAAAGTAAAAGTGAAATACAGCAGAAGTGAAGGGAGGTTTTGAAGCCAGAGAAGTTGATCAACAATGCCAAGTGCTAGGAAAATTCATGTAAGAAGAGGATCAAGACAAGGCTGTTAAGCTTTCTAATGAGGGGTTCATTGCTAACCTTGGCAAGAGGGATTTAGTTGGCTTCCGAAAAGCCACCTTACAGTGGGTTGTGGTAGCCACCGTGATGTACCACCCAGTTGTCCCTTCAATGCAAAATCTGTCGCTCAGCTGCTGGGAGTACTACCTGCACAGGGTCTTCAGCAGCCAGCCCCTTCAGAGATGGCCTCAGCTTCAGAGACACCCCTCGCCTAAAGGTCACACTTCTTTTCAGGGTGGCACACATCTAATGACTGATTTACGTGGGAGCATAAAGCCCCAGCCATCTCAGTCTAGCTCAGGGCAACTCTGAAGGACCACCTCCATCTGCAGAGCCCTGTGAGGTTGGCTGAGCAATCACTGGGCCTGAAGCACGGCCCATCTTTTCCCTTGGCCTAAGCCCGCCTCCTCTCCTTCCCTTCCACAGATGTTAATCCCAAGGGAACTCATTCATAAATATCCTGCATTCTAACTCTGTCTCAGACTCTGCTTCCCAGAGAACCCAACCTGAGACATGGGTTGAAGGAAAGAAGCAGAGGCTTCAAGTATAGACTGCTCTTCCAAGTCCTCAAAGAGCCAGAGAAAGATGAGCCATAACGTGAGGGCGAGGACTTTGTCCTCCAAGTCTCTTCTCTACCAGGAACAGAGTTGGACCGAGTAGGTGTTTTCGCCTTGGCTGTACATCTCCGACTGGCAACTGGATGACTAATTCTTCAGAGTTTTTCTTTTCAAATATTTAAATGAAAATATGGGGCCAGAAAATCTTAGATTGATTTGTATTCCCTCCTCCCTGCCCACCACACACACAGACACACACACACACACACACACACAGACAGACACACACACACACTTTCTCATCTCCTAGAACTAACTGATTCTCTTTTAGCTTTTCCCTGGCCGAGGTCAGACAGGAAAAGTGATTATGCTGTCTCTTTCCCCTAGCCGAGAAGGTTATAGGGAAAGGAAAAGAGACAAGGAGACAGATGAATGGCTGGAAGCACTTCTAATTGCTGATAACAGGAGCAGCCCTGTCAGCCGGGGTCAAGCCAACCACACTTCAGACTTGAACGCTTTAAACGCACTCCTCAGATGACAGGAACTCAGTCCACTGGGAACAAACACATGGCTGGGTTGAAATGTCTAGGAGAATCATGGGGCAGGCCCAGAAGGAAGCTCTACCATTCTCAGCAGCCCTCCAACATGACAGGCCCCAAGCCTCCTCTCTGGAGAAAATGGGGCAGAAAAGAATGCTCACTGAGTGCGTTGTGATCACTGAAGCTTCCCCACCAAGGCCCCGGCCCTCAACTCAAAGGGCTCCTTTTTCCATACAGTGCTCTGACTGGAAGCCAGTGAGGGCTCTATGCCTGTGTGCAAGAGACATGCAGGGGAGACAGGTGGGGACCGTGGGTATCGTGATGACCCAGCACCAGAGCCGCAGAATGCAGGCGCTGGGGCATTTTAGGAGGTGCAGATGCTGACTGCAACCTGCCTAAGCCCAAAGTTAAGGGCTACGAAAAAACACAGAATTAAAGGGATACATGTAGGAAAGAAAACAGGAAGTGTTTTACAGAACATTTGGCATCACCCAGGTGAAATCATCAGTCTTTGGAAGCTTATTAAGTGAATGATAGCAAGGCAAGAGCTGACGTATGAAAGGCTGGAAGATGAGGGTACATTTAGTTTAAAACAATTCCCCAGGAAATGTTAGGGGAAAAAAGGACATGCTTCAAACACTGTCCCAGTGTAAGGGACTTTCCAAAGTGTCTTTGATGGTGTTTTGTATTTGAGGTTAAGAGGGTGCTACTCTAGAAAATACAGAGGTGCAATGGGCAGAGAAAGGGCTAGAAAATAATTCAGAAAAGCTATAGAAAAAGGAATTGCAACACAGGAATCTAAATGGCTGGATTTTTTATATCAGTACAACTGGAAACATAATGCCCAATTCCCCAACAATTACCTTTAAGTAAAAAAGCTTCACACAATTTTGAAAGAACGAAAAAGAAAAGAAAAAATTCAAATCCAGGAAGCAAAATACATGTTTTGAAGGCACTCACTCCCACTTCCCACATGCTAACCTCATATGGTTTAGTTTCCCCAGCTTCAAAAGCATTTTAAAATCCTAAGAGCAAAAGAAAATTGAAGATAGAAAGATAGAGATATCGATCTGGATATGGATTATAGACTTAGTGTCTTTCTCTATATATGTAGCAGGAAGGGTGAAAGAAATAGACTCCAAGGATATTCTTAAACTTCTGCTTCAAATTAACATCTCCTCCGAAATCCAGTGGTCTTCCACTGAACTACAATGTTACAGTGTTTCATGTCACTCTGAAACGGAATGCTCAGATGAATGCAGTGGGAGCAGATTCCAGCACGGAACTTCCATCACCCCAGAGCCAAGATGCTCTTTTGTCTTCTAGTAACCCACTCACTACTTCGTGTTCGACCTCAACTACAAATTGTTCTGACTCCAATATCCTTAAGTCTCATTGGTCATTTTCAAACTCTGTATAAAATTGTCAATTCTTCATCCACTAAGTCAGCACACTTTGATTGTGTGCCCCTTCTATGGCAGGAGACAAGTTATGCCCTGGGGATGCGGCAGTGATGGAACCCAAGTCTCCAGACGTGAGCAGCCGAGAGTCCAGATTGGGAGAAGCAGACAGCCAACTAAAACACGGAACAACAAGGTCTGTGGCGAGGGGCACACAAATTACTAAAGAGGCACAAGGGAGCAAGATGGGGAGCGTGGAGGCTCTTCCTCCAAGAAGCGACGCCTGAGCTCCACTAAGGCCCAGCCTCTGCCATCGTCCATCCTGAGCTCTGTGAGAGTGGGGACTGTCATTTCACCAGTGCGTCCTCGGTACCTAGAAGAGTGGCTGGCACTCAGCAAATGATACTCAGGATGTATGCCTTTCTTTGAAAAGGTTACAAGGGAAAGAATCTGCTGAAACATTTTCTCCTTCCATTTTCATAGCAGAAAACATATTTGCAATGGATGTGTGCTAAATAAATAAATGAACAGTGAAAAAGCATATTTAGGGAAGGAGCCCGTTCAGCTCCATAACAGTCCAGAAGGACAGTTCAGTTCAATAAATTTTGAGTGCCAGACTTGGGTGCCGGGGCTACAGGATGGCTTAGACACAGGCCCTGTCTTTAGAGTGCTCGATGCAGGATGACAGAGGAGTGATGACTGTGGATTTAGGTCATTTGGGTGTGAAGGCATCTTTTCCCCTCAGTAGGTAGAAAGATGCATTAGCGAGGCAGATGTGGCCTTGGCAAGATGTGCTCTGAGACCTTGCAATTCCATGACAGCCTGGACAGTTTCAGAGTAACTCTTCCCATTAGAAGAAATGCCAAGTTATCAAGAACTTCAGCTTATGTGTATATAAGTACTAGTATTTTTAAGTATTTGGAGAAATTTGCTGAAAATATATAATCATATCTCAAAGAATGCAAATCTCAAAAAGACACTTTGCTTTGCTTTGAAGTTGAAACATAACTAATGTTCAAGCAACGCTTGAAAGCAACAGAGGACCCCAGGGTGGAGATGAGTATGTTTCTAGGACGAAAGAGTACGGGAAGGAAGGGAAGGTTTGCAGATGTTCATTGGAAATTACACTTTAAATATAGACTACGAATTCTAAAGTTATTTGTCTTAGTGTGTCATCCACCACCCTACAAACAATCGAGAAAGAATCTAGCCAAAGCCTAGACAATAGATAAGCCAGGCTATTGAAGTACATTGGATGCGAACCAAATTCAGGCCACCACAGCACTTAGAAATCAAACGGAACTCAGCCATAAAAAGAAACGAAACTGCGGTATTTGTAGTGAGGTGGATGGACCTAGAGTCTGTCACACAGAGTGAAGTGAGTCAGAAAGAGAGAGACAAATACCGTATGCTAACACATATATATGGAATTCAAGAAAAAAAAAGAAAATGGTCATGAAGAACCTAGGGGCAAGACGGGAATAAAGACGCAGACCTAGTAGCGAATGGACTTGAGGACACGGGGAGGGGGAAGGGTAATCTGGGACAAAGTGAAAGAGTGGCATGGACATATACACACTACCAAACGTAAGGTAGATAGCTAGTGGGAAGCAGCCGCATAGCACAGGGAGATCAGCTCGGTGCTTTGTGACCACCTAGAGGGG
Source organism: Leucopleurus acutus (assembly GCF_964270905.1). NCBI lineage: Eukaryota > Metazoa > Chordata > Mammalia > Artiodactyla > Delphinidae > Leucopleurus > Leucopleurus acutus. The sequence continues at coordinate 117,878,960 of NC_139148.1, read as the reverse complement.
TGGGATAGGGAGGGTGGGAGGGAGACGCAAGAGGGAGGGGAACATATGTATATGTATAACTGATTCACTTTGTTATAAAGCAGAAACTAACACACCATTGTAAAGCAATTATACTCCAATAAAGATGTAAAAAGAAAGAAAAAAAAGGAAGAAGACTTTGAATGCCTTTAGCCAGAACAAGCCCTCTCGGGTTTGCCATGGCTCCCACTTACTGTCTCACACTCACCCACCCTACCCACTGATGCTCCCTACCTGACCCCTGAGAAGGCATTTGGGTTTATGACCTAGAGGATTTTTGTTCCCATTCAACAGCTAGATGAGCAAATGCTTCAAACTGGCACTGTAGGACCCCTAACTTCAGGGGAAACTTTAAGAGCGCCAGCAGGGAAGCAAGTGTCAGCTGAGATCGTGATGGCCTCCTTGAAAAGTCTCGGCTGCAGTCTTGCTCTAGCTCCTGACTGCTCTAAACCCTGGGCCTCTTGTTGGCCAGTACTGCCCCTTACCGCCGCCGCCAGAGTACTAAAAGTAAAGGTACGCGAGGAGTTCCACTCCCTCCAAAACCTGCTGTCGTCACTTCCGGGATGGGAAAGGTTTTCTTTTCCTTCCTCATTTTCCATCCCCAGCAACTGGCGACGCAGAACAATACAAAAGCAGGAGGAAGACAGTACTAGCATTGCTTGGGGGGATGGGGGGAGAGAGAGAATCAAGAGCACAGAGTGTAATGGACAAAGGTGAAGAGGAAACGAGGAAAAGCAAAGCAAGCAAGAGGGAGCCCAAAGAGAACTTGAGAGAGGCATGGTGATTGTGAGTGGGTAGAGGTTTCTCTCCCCTTCCCTGTTCAGAGAGCCAGAATATCAGCCCTGGAAGGCACCTAGGATAGCTATGTGGCACAACCTTCTTACTACACCGAGGAAGGGAAGGAGGTTAGGAGACAAGTGACTTGCTCAAGGTCACACAGTGAATGAGTGACTTGCTCAGCTGAATCTTAAACTAAGGTCTGCAATTTCCCAAGCTCTTTTTACTCGCAACCATGCAACAGCAGGGTGGAGCTGCCTGGGGGAAAACATCTCCTTCCTGGCTGTCTCTTCCAAAGTCAGTGTTTTCTAGGTCTGGAGTATTGGAGGGGGCGTTCATTCAAGTGTAAGCCCCTACTATCTGTCAGGCACTGTACTTGACTCTGGAGATATATCAGCAAGAAAATATGGTCTGTTCTAGTGCTGGGCACCGAGTAGGTGTTTAGGAGCCCTTTCCCAACTGCCTAGGGAGTGCTACCCAACAGAGTCAGAATCTGAGGCACAATTGTGAACTATATGTGTAATTTTTATTTTCTGGTAGTCCTATTTAAAAAGTGAAAAGAAAAACAGTTGAAATTGTTTTAATAATATATTTAATCCAGTATTATTTCCACATGTAAAATCTGAAAATTATTACTGAGATATTTAGCATGTTTTTGTACCAAGTCTTTAAACTCTAGTGTGCATTTTCCACTTACAGCACACCTCAGTTTGGCCTAGCCACATTTCAAGTGCCCGTGTGGCTAGTGACCACAGTACTGGACTGGGCAGGTCTAAGGCGAGTGTCAGCACTTTCTCCCAAACACTTAACTTTGCTGAATGCCAGACTAGTCTATCTGGAGCTTCAGAGTCTATGAGCCCACAGCTTGGCCACATAAAGCTGGGAAGTGAGGTGGAGGCGACAGAGGAAGGCAGATTCCAGAACACAGTCGACTTTAGGCCTTCAAGGATGTCATGATTTTTCCTATTCACGACACGTTCTGAGCTACTCAGCCAGTGAACAAGTGCACATCCACAGCTGCAATGGCTTTGTTGTTGTCAGTTTTAGAAGCTTCATGCCAATTAAGAGTGGAATAACAAAATCAGCGGTGGCCCTGCTCTTTGTGTTAACCAATCTACTATACACTCTAGACAGAAACAAGAAAGTCCAATTCAAGCAACTGCTTCAGGTATTCCCATCAGTGTAAAAATTGCTCACCAGAGGAAAACCAAAACTTCACTGTGGGTTGAAAAGGCCTGAGGAACACAAATCTGTCAACGGACATGACAGTGGCCTTCTTGAATCTGATGGTTCCCCAAGGTCACTAGACCGAGGCCAGGAGAATGTTAAGGGTCCACTCAAACTTTAGCATTCTGGCCTGACCCCGAAATCTCAGCCTTCCCCTGGTGGACAGTGCCCCAGTCTCAGGGCTTTTTTTTTTTTTCCCCTCAAGAATTTCTACTTACAACTCATTTGCTGTCTGGGTCCATCAGCCTGAGAGCATCTTTGTTTCTACTGTTTCTAGCACACAAGTTAAAGTGTTGTTCTCAGAACAGCTCTCAAGCTGGATAATGCAAAAAGTTAGCATCACAAAGTAGTCGTCAGTATTGCTTGCTACCTTCATCCCTGCCTGCGTACTACCATCTTTTCGAAACCAGGGTTTGAGGATCCTAGAATAGGAGGATTAAATTCTAAGTGGGCTCAGATCTCATTTTGTTCCCAGGACCCCATCCTGTTAGAGCAAGAAGGGACCTTAGAGGTGAGCTACTCCTATTACAGATGAAGAAACTGAAACGCAGAGAGGGGAAGTGACTTGACTAAGAACTCACTGGAAGGTACAAGGACCAAGGGCTTTCACTGTCATATTCAGTGATCTTTACAGCATTTACAGCTGCTTCGTGGTTTTGAGAAGGCATAAGTGTTTCCAGGTATCATGGGCGTACAGCAAACATCAGGTCTTTATTCGGTGGATACTCCGAACTCAACCTCAGAGCGGTCAAATCAAGATTTTCAAGGTCTGTTTTTCCAGTCCTGAGATACTTTTACTTTTTGAACTCTCTTTGGGTATAAAACTTACCAACATGTCCTCTCTTGCTCTCTTCGTTTTTACTTTCAAGAAATAGACATTTATTCTCATTTTCTAGATCTCCACTGGAGCCCCATTCCAACCAGATTGTATCCACCATTCTGACCCCTACCTACCATTGTCACCTCCGAATCTGGAAACAGGGTTTGACAGTGACGAGTCTGCCCTCTGCTGACTGGATGTCTGCTCTGCAGTCATGTCTGCGTAATTCACATTTGCACATTTGGAGCCTCAGGCACCTGAGATATACATTAAACAGAAACAAGACATGAATGAGAGTTTCCTCATTTCTTATAAAGAATCCATAAATTTTTTCACAAATCAATGTCTTTGCTACTCCTAATCAGTTCTTATAATGAGAAAACTATTACTGAAGAAGTTGCCAAGTTTTGATTTTCTACAGATTTTGCCAGAAAAGTACATTGATAGCATTTACCATCCTTCTACCCTATACAGAAAGTTAAAAATGTATAAACGGCGCTTTCAGAGCGTAGACTATGACTCAGAACAATAACCAGCTTTTAAAATAGAACTTAAAAGGAGCCTCTTTCTTGGGAGCATGAAAAGTAATTAGAAATACATTTTGAGTCCTTCCTAGATCCCCAGCTCTCCTGGGGTGTGCTTTAGGATGTGTCACTTTTCTCACACGTCTCCTCCTGCCCTCCCCCCACCAGAGTTGCCTTGGGAGCCAGGAGCCTCTCATTCTCTTTTCAGCTGGAGGCCTCCCAGAGCTCTCCCAGTATTGCTTTCTACTGGGGCCTCTCCTTTCCCTCTCTCCCTCCCTTCCTTCCTTCTTCTTTTTTCCTTCTTTCTTTTTCTTTCCTTCCTTCCTTCCTTCATGAGATCAAGAGAGGCACCTCCAAGGCAACCGTACAGGGTTGGACACCGGAATGCATTTGCTACCTGCAGCGAAGTGTAGATACCACTGAGGAACAAACACCAACCCACGTGGAAGTCTCCAAGAGTTCACTGACTAAGGCATAGATCTAGTTAGGGGTGGGGGTCTGAATCTCATGATTGTCTGCACATTCTCTCAAACCACCTGGGGGACTGGCACATCCAGAGTTCTGCTTGGGGTTCTGACTTACTGTAGTTTGATTCTCTGTGAAGGGTCAGGGACGAGAGGACAGGGAAGCTGTCCCGGAGGGCTTTTAGAAGGAGAGGGAGAGGTCAAGGGATGTCTCAGGATAAACTTCAGGTTTGGGCAGGAGAAGAAGCAAAAGGAAACCATCAGAGCAAGAGGGTGAAATAAATCCAAGAGGATCCATGGGGAAGAAGAATGCTGAACAAAACCCGACTTCTCATTCAACCCTGAAAGGTCTTGTGCAGAGACAGGAAAATGAGGGCCTTCCCCAGTCGCTACCCCAGCTCACACCTTTGCTACAGGTGGCAAATGTCGGCCACCTTTAATTCCTAGCTAAGCAGGCTGTGGCCACTGCTTCTGAATCTAAGTGAGGGAGACCCAGAAACCTGGTTAGAAAGGGCAACTGCTAGAATTCATGTTGACAATAATTCAAGGTATAGGCTCAGTTTGTGTGTGTGTGTGATGGGGGGGGGCGTGAATCAAGATACATTAGGAGATGGTGGACAAACTCTTGAATACAATGGCTAACACAGATTCTCCTTCCTCTTTAATTAGAAGCTGGAAAAGGTCATCAAGAAAAAGTTTAGCATCACCGTTACTGCTGAGAAAAACTTAGCCCTGGGCTGAAGAAAAGAGCAAGTTTGGAGTGGGGTAGGGAGTATGGGGTTCATGGGCTGGAGGTGGGTGTGAGGTGAAGCTGAGAATTGGTGGCTGCTGCCCAGTCGCCGGAGGCGGTGGAACCTTATCCCAGCCAGAGATGCTCGGAGACTGTCAGAGAGGTAGCACCCCACTCCACCCCGCCCCCAAGACGCGGCACGCCTAAACTTTTTACTTTTGTTCCTTTGATTAGAGGTTTCCTGGATTTGGTGACAAGTGGCGACCCGGGGGTGCCGTTGGGGCGTGTACTTGTGGGCCCTGGGAATATGTGTGAGAGCAAACATCCCAAGCTACTAAGACATGAGCGTGTGTCTTCTCAATTTGTGGAGATGGGATTGAATCGTGACCGGCGAAGTTGTGTCAACCCGATCAGTTTTTAACAGCTTTCTGGGGTGTCGCTGGAAACTTCGGGTCCACTTTCTTCACGAGAAACAGTGAAGCGTGCCAGGCGCCGTACCCAGCGCTGGAGAGCTCCGGTTACCGCGTTTGGGTGGGGCTTAGGTCAGGTTTTTTTCGGTGCCATGCTTCCCCCTCCGCAGACCTGCTCCCCTAACTCTCCACCGCATCCCCTCTGCCTGGCGGTCGCCTGCGTGGTCCCAGACCTCAAGCCCAGCACCCTCTCCCCCGCCCCGTCTACCTGTAGCTCTGGGTCCCCGGAACCCCGGGCTGGTCCGCATAATGAGTGCGTTGTGCAGCTCTTTCTGTTGATTTAATACAAGTGCACCGTGAATGCGGAAAAATAAATAGAAGGACCGAACATATGACTCTCCGTAGTGAAAAGTCTTTTCGAATAAATAAAAAGAGGCTGAGTTTTCACTGTTGAATGTAAATTCCTTTGAAGTGGAACTAATCATTTCAAGGATAGTTCACGTTGTCCTAACAACGCGGGTGAATGGCAAGGGCCCTTCTTTTTGTTAAAAATATGTTTTCTTTCTTTCAGTCAAAACTGATGATGATACCCCTTTCACGCTCTGTCCTCTAGGATCGTAAATCTCCACTCCCAGCTACCCGTATCGCACTTTCAGATGCCAAGCCCCCGCGGGTGACCGCTTCCCAGGCGGGGCCCGCGCACACCCCGCTTCCCGCCCCCCATCCGGACCCAGCCCCCGCCCCGGGGCTCCCCGCCCCCGCCGGGTCCCACCTCCCGGCCTTAAGGGGCGCCGCAGCGGGGCGCCCGGACCAGGGGTGCAGCCACGTCCTGGGGTCCACCGAGCCCGGGAGAGGCAGGGCCCTGGGGCGCACAGGCTGCAACTTCAAACTAGGCGGGATACCGCGAGTCCCATACCTTCCAAGGCCCCTGTCAATCTTGCCCAGGTCCCAGGAATGTGAAAAATGTTCACAAAGACTGCACGCCCCTCGCCCGTGATTATCAGCTGCTGGTGCCCACTTCCTGGGGAGAAAAGGTCATCCGAAACAATCCTGGCCCGCCAAGCCTCTCAAATCTAACTTTTCTCCCCCAACCGGCGCCTCCCTCCGCAATCCCGAAGACCCTTGCGGCCCAGGCCCCCCGACTTCCCGGCCCCGCGACGCTAGAGCCGACCCGCGTCCTGACACCCTGGCCTCCGGGCCGGCGTCAGTGCTGAAGCGGATGGGGGAAAGGGGCAGCCAGGGCTTCGCGGCCCCGGAAAGTGTGCGTGTGACCTTGGGCTGGAGAAGGTTGCTCCTACTTCACCTACTCCGAGGCCCACAGGTGGGGGAGGGGGCTCCAGACGTCCAGACTCCCTCTTGGGTCGCGGAAATGCTGAGCCTGGGGCAGGGGCGGCTAGCTGGGGTCCCCCGTACCGGGGCGAGGTGGCCTAGCTCCCCCATTCCTTTTGCGTACCGGAAAAATAAGGAGGAAAGGGCTCCACCGAGACAAAAGGAGAGGTGCTTCGGTCCCAACAACGAATGGGGCCGGCCGAGAGCCCCCGAAAGGGTGGGCCTGCGCCGGGCGAACCCCGACAGAAGCGTGGGGAGCAGAGCTTCCCGGGAAGGAGCAGGCTGAGCACTTGGTGCCCAGTTCCGCCCCGGGACAAGCTGGCACTTATGGCGGCCTGGCCCAGGCGGGTCCCACTCGCTTCTTGGGCGCTCGGGGCCGGGCGTTGGAACACCAGCCAGTCGGAAATGTCGAAGGGGAAAGCAAGGGGCTGATTCCTTCGCCTGGTTTCGCGCCAGGGCTGGCCCCTCGGGGAGAGAAGGTGGACGCTGTCGGACCCCAGCGGTGACCGTTTGCGTTCGCCTGAGTTTTAAACTCTTTGCCACCTCCAAGGAGAACCGGCCTGCACGCTGCGGGCGGTCCAGTCCCCGTGCACAGTGGGCGCGGCTGCCCCGAAGTGGGTGGAGGCGGCTGGGAGGGCCCCCTTTCGTCCCTCCACCCGGGCTCGCGGGTCCGGGCAGCGAACGCCCGCGGTGCAGAGTCAGCACCTCCCCCAGCCCCGCTGGGCCCTGCGAGCGCTCTGGGACCCAGATTAGCGGCTCCCGGACCCGGGAGGAAGCAGCTCGGGGAAAGTTCATCAGCAGGGCAACTCCGAGGAACTTGAGTCAGCCGCTAGCTCAGCTCAGGCTCTGATTATTCAAACGAGCTCCTCTGTCTTTAAAACAAAACGAAACAAAAATTCCAAACTCGAGCCGCCGGCTGTGCGCAGCCAACCCGGAGACCTGGGCCGGGCCCTGTGGCCGGTTCTGCCCTGGCCCCCACGCCCTCCAGACTAAGTTACCCAAGAGAATGTTGGGAGGGCTCTGGGGGAAAACTGGGGAACGTTTTTCGAGAACCTCCAAGGGTCCTTCCGGCCTCAGTGTCTGCATCTGTTAAAGGGGAGTAATAATACCCTCTGCTGGGAAAGAGGGAGCTAATTGTGGCTCAGCAGGTGTTCAGAAAATTCTTACTCCGTTTCTGCAGCCCGCAAGCCCCAGCCCCTTAACTTGCCAATTTGGTCAGAAAGGTTGAAAAGGAAAATCGGCGTGAGCGCCGAAGGCGGCCTCGTTGTCCAGATTCTCGGCTGCGGGGTGGGCCTGGGCGCCCAGCACCCCGGAACCCCCGGGCCGCATGGGGTGGCGTGTACCAGCTACGGCAGCTTTCTCCCCGGCTGCGGCCTGGGGGCCGGGACCGGGCGAGGAGCCACCTGGTGCCCCCTCCTTCTCGCTCAGCCTCCTGGCCTCTGGCTTTTGGGCCGGGAAAGTGGCTTAGAGGCCGGCATCGAGACTTCGGGAAGCGGAGGAGCAGAACCTAGAGGCAACACCCGATGCGACCTCAGCAACTCCGAGGACGCTAGCGACCGTGTCTGCCGCTGAACCGCGCGTACTGGGCTGCCGGGGCCCAGTCGGGGCGCGGCCGCCTGCGCTTCATTTGGCGGGACTCGGAGCTCGCGGCGGGCGGGCGGGAGGCGCGATCCCGGAGGCTCCTTCCCGCCACCGCGTCGACTGCGGAGGTAACATCTGTGCCGACCCCCCTCCTCATCCCCCCTCCACCCGCCACGCCACTTGTGTGTGTGTGTGTGTGTGTGTGTGTGTGTGTGTGTGTGTGTGTTTTAAGAAAGAAAGAAAACGAAAAACCAACCTTCCTTTCCCTGCACAATAGACGCACCAGGGGGCCTTTCACTTGGCCAATCTCAGGAGTTTCATATGAACTTCATTAAATCAATTACTCGGTGAACACATCACAATTTATTTGCAATTAGTATCAAAATGTCTTACTTTTCTTAATAGGTCGGAGCAGATGTAGCTACAGAAGGGACAAGGCGTTTTCGTGAAATCTATCTCTTGCAACATATTAAATCTTCTGGTCAGAAGAGAAGGAGAAATTCAAAGGCAGTTTAGAGGAGGAGAGAGAAACCACGCTGGAGACAAATGCGATCCGTGCAGGTGTTGGAGCAGCCTGCGTTATAATTGTATCTAGCGAAAAGGTTGCCTTTATTATCCGTAATGATCGAACAAAAGTCACCATAATTAAACGTCTGGTTTTCTCCGATGACTGAGAGGTGCGTGTCTGAAAGGCGCCGGGTACAGCGAGGGACTTCAGAAATGGTTAACAAGATGCCCCGTTCTTTGAATAGTGGCTTTGTCTTATGGGGGTGGGGGGTGGGGGAGAAGAGACAGAAAGAGAGAGAGAACAGTTATCTAATTTTCATTGCCCCAAACCAGAGATTTATTGATTGCGACAACAGTTTTATTGTACTCGGGGAGGGGATTGCTGCAGGTTTATAGAAACTGATTTACTTTCGTTTGGAAGTAAAATCATATGCAACAGTCTCCCGTTGGAAGGTTGGACCTTAGCTCCTGTTAATACCATTAGTGACACAGGATCGAATTTCAAATGAAGCCTGGTGACAATTACAGACGGAAACAGATGCCCTTGGAAATTTAGGTCAAGTGTTCAAGATTCTGGTTTCATGGTCAAGGTTGTCTTGAGGGTAACCTTGAGGAGACACTCATAAATCTGTCCTCCTCTCCGAACTGGGGATGCGCCTTCGGGGGGTGGGTGATACGGAGAAGGGGGGGGCAGAAAATTTATTTAGAGGGCCCTCAGGTCACCGAAAACAGAAGAGATGCCAGAGTGTTGTAAAACTGGGCTAGTGTGCTGGGCGGGCAGCCTGAGTTGTCTGGTGGGGGGCACTAGCCTGGGGGCGCCGCGGGGAAGAACGACTGCTCGGGCCGGAGCTGCAAAGACCTGGACACTTCCGTCATCCACTTAACCTGAAGGCTGGCCCTTAGCCTCAGAGCGTTTTTTTTTTTTTAACCCATCTGCAAAATGGGAATCATGGTCCTGGCCTGATCTTTCTGGAAGGGTGGTGGCGAGGATTAAGTGTGATAACGAATTTGAAAGCGTCTAGGCTTTCAAATGGAAGGTATTATTCTGAAAGTGCAGCCTCCTTCCTTTGCATTTTAATCACTTGCCCCTCAGCTCAGTGAAAGAGACGTCGGGTCTCTTCCCTCCTGCCCGCGGAAACCTTCCCTGAAAGCAGCCGGCTCCGGCTCTGGCAGCACCAACGTCTTCCCTCAGGGTGTAAAAACATGTTGTCTTTTCCCCGGCTCTCCATCCCAACCGGCGTCTTTAAGCGTGGCAATCTTCGGGGTTTACATCCCTCTGGTGGGTGTTTTCCACTTGACAACTCTTTTAAAGACATAGAACCATATTTTATTTACTGCCTACTATAAATTATTTACTAGCAGGCTGAGGTAATTCCATTAAAGCCTCACGGTTTGTTTATACTAAATAGTTATCTGGGGACTCCTTGCTCGCCTTAGAGCGGCGAGGCTCCGGGGATGTGGGGACGGTCCGCGCGGGCAAGAGAGGCCCACGGAAAGGAAAGGGGTCCAATGGAAACGAAAATGGTCCTATTTGTCTTAATGATTCATTAGAAATTAAATACAATCTGATAATCGTCGTTTTTGTTTGGTGTGAGGTGTTGTTACCGCCCCCGCTGCCCCTGCCCATGCCCCCGTGTGGACGGGCTCACACTCCATAGCAAGATGACTTCTTCCTAGGAGCTAACTCGACGGTGGCGTCAATCTGATTTGGGGGAGGGTGGAGGATTTGGCTGGGGGGAGATGCAGGGGGCCATTCTGGGATGAAGGGAGAGGGAGGGGAGGGGAAGTCTGGAGCTCCTTGCCCGGGTTGCTGCGGAAAGAAAGCCCTGCGAAATTTGCCTCTGGTCCCTTCCCCCAACACGTGTATCCGGGCAGAAAAGAGGGAATAGAAAACCAGTCTGAGGGAAGGCACCAGGCTTTATAGATTGGCTGCGCGCGCGCACGTGTCTCTCTCGCAAGGTTTTAGCACTGGCCCGCTGAGTTACTTCTTTCTACTTTTCTGACTCTGTGTGTGTTATGTGTATATAAAACAATTTACTTCTGTCTCTCAACTTAGGGACCTCTCTGGAAATACCAAACACCCCAGGAGATATATTGGCCTTTGGGGGAGGGGGAGGGGATTCGGCCAACCAACCATAAATGAATTTTTTGTCTGATCTCGCTGCCTTGAGTTATGTTGGCCTTGGAAGGAGGGGGGAATTTATCTATTTCTGTTGAAGCCTTTTTCAAAAGGGGCTCTGGAGGCATGGAGTAATGGTGTGTTAGTTTCCCACCTGGTTTTGCAGATGGGGAATTCAGAATGGTTGGGTTATTGCCATAACACAGGGAGAGATAAACAAGACACCTGGACAAAAAAGCCAGTTGTCTGAAGCAACTCGGAAGTGATCTACAATAAATAGAAAGGCCACTATTTCATCGAAGATGTTTTTCTCCTTTTCTTTCAGCTGAAATAGAGATGCAAGGTAGGAAAAAAATCATATTGGTCTCAGTGAGTGAAAGACCTACTGCTGTTCATTATAGAGCTGAAGAACTGGAATTGACAAACATTCAGGACACAGCTTCCATTCTCAGTAGTTAGGTTCACCAATAATATAAAATTCAATGACATATTTTTAATATTCTTGGATTATATTTCCTGGTAATTTGGTTACCTTTATTAGCTGAAATCCTGTTTTATCAAAAAGGAGGAGAAAATTATAATATGTACAAATACCGTAAGTATGCAAACATGCAGGAGGCGTTTTACGATGTTGGAGATGCAGGTTAACCCTCTGAATGTCAAGTTGAATGTGCGTTATATAACCACTATATTTCAATAGCCACATGCATACATTTTTTAGAACAGAGATACAATTTACGTAACAAAATTAACCATTTTAAGGTGAACAATGCAGCGCTATTTAGTACATTCACAATGTTGTGCGACCACCACCGCTATGTAGTTACAAAACATGTTCATCAGGGACGGTGATGATGGTTGCACGACCATAACGTGAATGTACTTAATACCTCTGAACTGTACACTTTAAAATGGTTAAGATGGTAATTTAAAAAAAATTAACTTACTTTCATTACTAAATTCAGTCTTAATCCAATCATATGAAAACACCCACTTAAAAAAAAAACAACCCAAACCAAACCAACAAAAAAATATTCATCAACCCAAAATAAAACCCTGTACCCAGTAAATCATTACTCCCCATTCTCCCCAACTCCAATCCCCTGGCAGATCTTTTTATTGGTGCTTGTATTTCTTAAAACAAGTATTTTCCTCAGCAGCAAAATTTCTGTCTGCTACTGTTTCCTTAAAATCTATTTTATCACATTCTATTCCATACATCTAACTACAGATACAAAGAGAGAGGGGATAAACGACATAATCTGCTTATTTGTATTTGTTCTAGAAGCCAATAGAAGGTTTCTAGATTGGTATTTGCAACATGGGTCTTTTTAATGAGCGGGTAGATCCCTGGGCAACACCATACAAATACTTTGTTAGTCATTGTGGGAGGGACATGAGTTTGAGGCAACAGTTAATCTTGCTGTCATCAATAGAAAGTGGATTAGAGTGGTATTTTCTCTTTTGAAGTGTAATTCATAAAGTTTAACAAAGCAATAGTTATCATCAACCTTTTGGGAAAAAAGAGTGCTAAGATGAGTTTTTTTGCAAACCATTTGTTTCTGGGCATAAAAACTGTGCCCTGAATTCACAATTATGGAAAAACTTTGTGAATAGCTTACAATTGTCAGAGTCCCATCTCCTTGCTCTTGTGTGTGCTGACACATTCATCTATTTCACACGGTTTGCCGCAAAGACGAAAGGAAATATGACTGTGACTAAAGAATTTTAATCAAAATGGAAGCTACCATTCATGTAGCTAGGACCACAGGGTCCGAGGCCATTGGAGAAGCTATTTCCGTAAGATGGCAGCGAGAGGTCAGGACTGGCCCAGAGTTGTGTGCTCAGGAAGATTTTTGAACCCTATCCACCACCGTGGATTAATGGGAATTAAAGGAGCAAAGAATGTGTTGGTGGACAAAATCATGGGTGGTCAGTTCTGTAGTTCAACATTGTGCTTTATTCTATTTGAAGAATGATAACTTTCAGAAGCGCTAGCTAATTTTGACGTGTATTGATAAACAGCGAAAGGCATATTTTACATTTAATCCTCAGATTAGTCTGTCATGAGGGGAAAACAAAACGTGGCACTTAATTCCATTCCTCCTAATACATTCTTCCAGTGAAACCTGTTTCCTTTTTTGCCTTCAACATTCTTCCTGCAACAGGGTTTTTCGACCTAGCACTATCGACATTTTGGACTGCATAGTGAGGTTAGCGTCTATGAGCTAGGTACTGGTATTATTTCCATTTTACAGAGAGGAGAAATTGAGGTACAGAAACCTTAAGTAAATTGCCCAAGGTCACAGAGTTACTAAACGGTTGAGCCAGAATTCAAGTCCAGGCAGTCTGACTCCAGAGCCCAGACTCTTAACCATGCCCGGGGCATGGAGAGAGCAAGGGTGAGCGTGGGGTGTGAGGGGGCTGGGCAGGCAAGTGGGGCCCAGTCCATGTGAGGACTCTGTAGGTCTCAGGAAGGAATTTGTCTTTATCCTATGACCGGAGAGGAGCCCCTGAACTATTCCGAGCAGAGGAGTGACGTGATCTGGTTTACATTTTCACAAGATCACTCCGGCTTCTTGTGAGGATGGACTATAGGAGTTGGAGTGTCAGCAAGACCAGCTAGAGGCTATGGCAGTTATTCAGGTGGGAGATGAGGAGAATCTCAACTAGGATGGTGGTGGTGGAGAGAAATGGAGGGATTTAGTAAATATGTTGGAGATAGTGTTGATGGGACCTCCTGGGGAGCCAGATTGGGAAAGGTTAAGTGGAAAGACAGGAACAAATCGGAGATGATTGATAGGTTTGTGTTTGAGCAACTAGATGGATGGTGGTACTTAGCTTCTTTCCTGCTCTTTACCCATGTGGATTCTGGATGCCATCTTGCCTTCCTGACCTCTAGGAACTATTCAGCCACTACCTCTTATTCTTTTCTGGGACAAATGTCAATGCTTTATTTCCAGAACACTCAGAATGCCCCAGGTTCTCCCCACTCAGTCTTAGTGTTCAGTATGAACCAACGGTAGTTCAGAGCCAGTTTGCATGGCAAATATCAGTGTTTAACACCATTGAGAGTTCTCAGTTCACCCCTTATACATTCTGGAATGAATCCTTCAGGTAACTCCATTTCCCATGTATGGGCAGTATGGCATAAAGAAAAGATAGTATAACATGGAAGATGAGGTCACTGGCTCTGGAGTCAGATGCATATTCAAATTCCTGCACCACCACTGATTATCTGTGTGACCTTAGGCAAGTTACCTAATCTTTCAAAGCTTCAGTGTCCTCATGTGTAAGATGGGTATAATAATATATTTTCCATTATTAAATGAAAGAATGTATGTAAAGTGCTAATTATAAGTACCTGCCACATCATGGATGGTAAAATTGATCTTTATTATTGCTTTATTTATATTTCTTATTTTTTATATCACTACTATTATTTTTTACCCACTAGTCTTAGTTCTGCCCTGGAAAGCAATATAATAAATACGATTGCTCTTCCTCAAGGCAGAATTTAGCATATGTGAAGAATTTCCACCTAACTGAATCTACCCTTCAAAAAATGCCTGTCTTTGAATTGTTCATGGGGTGAAACATTTCCAGATCTCTCTACAACCTTAGCTTGTTCATAGGAATATTGTGAAGAATGAATGAGGTAATGTTAGTGAAAAGACTTTGTGAATTGTGGAAGAGCTAAATAAATATTTTTATTCCTTAAAACATATATATATATATGATATATAATGATAAGCTATCCTAATTTGCATATGAAAAATCAAGGCACCAAAATTCAACTGAGACAAACTGCGAATTTCTAAATTTTTATCTAATGTTATTAAAAAAAGAAACCTGGAAATCAATCCATTGTGAGCAAAGATAACTGCATTGCAGGAAACGAGTTCAAATGTATGGTTAACTCCCAGGATACATATGCTGTGGTTTGAAATGTTTATTATCTAGCCTACAATTCAACCTTGACATGCAGTGTACAAATATCATACTTAATTCTAGATTTACAAATTTAACTCTCCTCTATAACATAGGTAAAATAAAAAGAACATGGAATGCTTTTGTGCCAGGTTCTGTGCTAAATCATATATTTATCTTCTAAAAATCAAAGTAAATATATACCACCAATCAAGAGACTAATATAGATGTTACACTTATTGGTCAAAATTATTCACAGATTTATAACCAAAAAAATTCATGTTTTAATTTAAAAATATATCCATGCTTTAAGTGAATGTCAAAAAAGAACTGTTTTAATTACACTTGTCTCAGGTTGATTTAAAATTGTGAACTAAAATAGGCCTGGCAGTCTCTTTCATCAAGGTCTTAAAGTCTTAGAAATGTTTGAGGTTTTACTTCATCATCAGAGTTGATGAAATACCCTTTCTGCTTTCTACAAAAAAGCTTCAACATTCTTTGTATTATTGAAGTGGCTCCAAAAGGAATTTTTTTTTGCTATAAAATAAATTTGGCAAAGTATTAACAACTGATGAATTTAGATGAAGGTTATATTCTTTAAATTTGTTTGTAGTTTGGAAATTTCCAAAATGAAAAGTTAAGAAAACATGTTAAAAAAAGTTTTCATGAGCCATAAAGAGTTCATTGCATGTTAAAATAATTAAAAAGCTAATATATAGATAAAATAGAAATTATTTGGCAAAATATAGAGTAGATTTACTTTGAAATGTATGGATTTACAATTAACCTAATATTTGGAAAATGCATTTTAAATTTTATTAAACTTCATTTCTTACTCCTTTTAAAAAGAATATCCCTCGGCTTCTGCAGTCATTCCTTCCACAGATATTTATTGAGCACCTCCACTGTGGCTAGTAATTGTCTAGATGTTATGTGAGATACAAAGATCTATAAGACACGGCCTGTGCCCTCAAGGAATTTACAAGCTAGAAGTAGTATCATATTCTTCAAAAAGCTTTGACAGTGTAAACAGAAACTATAAGCTTATAAAAGAAAGCAAGCAAATCTACTCCAGAAGTCCATTTTGTAATATCACTACCCTGATTCTGAAGTTGACGTCTTTCTCTAAGGCAGAGATGGTTCCTATCATTGTCTCTTCATCCTTTGTCCTTCTCTTTCTCTTCTTCCTCTTCCTTCACCTCCGTTTTTTTCTTCCTTTTTCTTCATTGTTCACATCATCTTCATTCATACTTTTTCAGTGCTTGCAAACAATTTTTGATCCTTAAAGTTAGTTATTGTTTTTATGCTTTTAAATGGTAGGAAGGACAGAAGCATAAACTATAATTGACCTAGGAATATTAGAAAATTTTTTCAATAAAAACATTAGCTTCACATGATCAGTGCTTTTTCCATTAAATAGTGTTTTATTACTTTAGGTAAATTGATCCAATAAGACATTAAGACATCTTTAAAAATCCCATAATAGAGAACTTTTGCGTGAAAAGAATGCTTCCTTTATGGTCTCCATCACCTGCTCTCCTTGGTCCCTGCCTTAACTCTGTCTTCTGTACTTTAAAATCCTCAGAAATGTGGGTTGAGAGGTGTGACATTGTGTATTAGCAACAATTACCACAGGATAGGACTTCTTTCTTTGGCCTGCCTCTTTTCACTGCTCTGGGGCCTTTTTGATGGCAAAGGAAACAAAATGATCTAATACCTGCTTGCTAGAGTTTGCATTTAACTATAGAGGGATGTTCACTTTGTCTCAGCAAAACATGGGGGTCTGTGAACAACAGCAACAAGAGGGGGTGATGAGGGGTTTAGTCTGATTACAAGATTCAAAGCTGAGGACTTTTTAAGGGAGGAAGGAAGAGAATAGCAATGAGAAGAAAAACAACATCTACTCCATCTCCTTACAAGCCGAGGGCATCTTTCCATGTGGACTAGTATAGAACTACTTTATTTTATTAATCCACTGCATACTATTCCATAATGTGGGTGGGTCATAATTTAGTTAACCTTTCCAGCAGCTAATGGATATTTAGGTTATTTCTAATTTTTCTTGATATCACATGCAATCTCATGCAGTTTTTTTTTTTCTGTGGTTCTTATATAGAAAGAACTTACTTCTCCCTCCAAGGGGAAAAAAGTGAAGGCTCTTCTGTTTTTTATCCTGTGCTTCAAGATCACAGAATGTCAGAATTGAAAGGGGCTTTAGACATCTTCATCTCTCTACTCAAGCCTCTACTACCTCCTCTCCCATCCCCATTCTCAGCTAATGACCTTGTTTCCCATTTCCTCCAGAAAATAGAAGTAATCAGAAGACATCATCCACAAGTTCCCAGTACCATGTGTTCACACCTACCTGGAGATTCTGAACCCCTGGCCTTGTCCTTCTCTCCAGTTATTATGAATGAGCCACTGTGCTACTGGCTAAGGATAGCGTCTCGTCTTCTTGTGTACACAATAGAGTCTACTCTTTTTGCATACTCAAAGACACGAGCTTAACAATTCTTCTTTCTCCCTTCTGCATCATCAAATTTTCTCTCTCTAGTGGATCATTCCCGTTACCATACAATCATGTTGTTATTTCTCCTGTCTTAAAAAGTATACTCTTTCTTGACCCTACTTCCTCTCCTAGATACCGACCTACTTCTCTGCTCCATTCTGCAGCAAAATTCAAGAGTTGTCTATACTCATGGATTTAAATTCTTCTTTCATTATATTTTTTAACATCTTTATTGGAGTATAATTGCTTTACAATGTTGTGTTACTTTCTTCTGTATAACAAAGTGAATCAGCTATATGTATACATATATCCCCATATCCCCTCCCTCTTGCATCTCCCTCCCACGCTCCCTATCCCACCCCTCTAGGTGGTCACAAAGCACCGAGCTGATCTCCCTGTGCTATGTGGCTGCTTCCCACTAGCTATCTATTTTACATTTGGTCATGTATATATGTCAATGCTACTCTCTCACTTCGTCCCAGCTTACCCTTCCCCCTCCCCATGTCCTCAAGTCCATTCTCTATGTCTACATCTTTATTCCTATCCTTTGAACCTGTCCTAGGTTCATCAGAACCATTTTTTCTTTTTCTTTTTTAGATTCCATATATATGTGTTAGCATACGGTATTTGTTTTTCTCTTTCTGATGTACTTCACTCTGTATGACAGACTCTAGGTCCATCCACCTCACTACAAATAAGTCAATTTCGTTTCTTTTTATGGCTGAGTAATATTCCATTGTATATATGTGCCACATCTTTTTTATCCATTCATCTGTCGATGGACACTTAGGTTGCTTCCATGTCCTGGCTATTGTAAATAGTGCTGCAATGAACATTGTGGTACATGACTCTTTTCGAATTATGGTTTTCTCAGGGTATATGCCCAGTAGTGGGATTGCTGGGTCATATGGTAGTTCTGTTTTTAGTTTTTTAAGGAACCTCCATACCGTTCTCCATAGTGGCTGTATCAATTTACATTCCCACCAACAGTGTAGGAAGGTTCCCTTTTCTCCACACCCTCTCCAGCATTTATTGTTTGTAGATTTTTTGATGATGGCCATTCTGACCGGTGTGAGGTGATATCTCATTGTAGTTTTGATTTGCATTTCTCTAATGATTAGTGATGTTGAGCATCCTTTCATGTGTTTGTTGCCCATCTGTATGTCTTCTTTGGAGAAATGTCTATTTAGGTCTTCTGCCCATTTCTGGATTGGGTTGTTTGTTTTTTTGATATTGAGCTGCTTGTATATTTTGGAGATTCATCCTTTGTCAGTTGCTTCATTGCAAATACAATGGAGAAAAGACAGCCTCTTCAATAAGTGGTGCTGGGAAAACTGGACAGCTACATGTAAAAGAATGAAATTAGAACACTCCCTAACACCATACACAAAAATAAACTCAAAATGGATTAAAGACCTAAATGTAAGGCCAGACACTATAAAACTCTTAGAGGAAAACATAGGCAGAACACTCTATGGCATAAATCACAGCAAGATCCTTTTGGACCCACCTCCTAGAGAAATGGAAATGAAAAAAATAAACAAGTGGGACCTAATGAAACTTCAAAGCTTTTGCACAGCAAAGGAAACCATAAACAAGACGAAAAGACAACCCTCAGAATGGGAGAAAATATTTGCAAACGAAGCAACTGACAAAGGATTAATTTCATTCTCTTTTGAACCTGATTCACTGAGGCTTTTCTCCCCACTACTCTGCCAAAACTTTTACCAAGGTCGCAAGGGAATTCAGCCAACGCCGGTTTTGCCTCCTCATTATTTCTTGACCTAGCAGCAGCATTTGGTACAGTTGATTACTTCCTCCTACCTTGACACACTTCCTCCTTGCCTTCCAGGATACCACTTGTATCATGTCCCCTCTCTCACTCTTAACATTGGTAATTTACGGTGTTTTCTCTTTCTTCCTGATCAGTCTATATAGAGGTTTATCAATGTTATTGGTCTCACCAGGGAACCAGCTTTTGGTTTCTCTGATTTTCTCTATTGTTTTTATACTCCCTATTTCATTGACTTATGCTTTCTTCTACTTACTTTGGGTTTTGTTTGTACTTCTTTTTTTTAGCTTCTTAAGGTGCAAATTGAGGCCATTCATTTCAGACCATTCTTCCTTTTCTAATAGAGGTATTCAGTGCCATACATTTCCCTGCAAGTACTGCTTTAAGGTACATCCCATAAATTCTTTTCATTATTAGTCAGTATAAAAAATTCTACTTTTTCTTTTGATTATTTTCTTTGACCCATGGGATATCCAGAAGGGTGGGGTTTTTGTTTTGTTGTTTTACTTTCCAAATATTTGGGAATTTTCCAGTTAACTGTCTGTGACATATTTTCCATGTTAATTCCATTAAGTAAGAGAACAGACTGAAAATCAAAACCACAATGAGATATCACTTCACACTGGTCAGAATGGCTATCATCAAAAAGAACACAAAAAACAAACGTTGACGACAATGTGGAGAGAAGGGAACCCTCGTACACTGTTGGTGGGAATGTAGATTGGTGCAGCCACTGTGGAAAACAGTATGGAGGTTTCTCAAAACACTAAAAATAGAACTACCATATGACTCAGCAATTCCCCTCCTGGGTATATATCTGAAAAAACCAAAAACACTAATTTGAAAAGATACATGCACTCCAATGTTCATAGCAGCATTATTTATAGTTGCCAAGGTATGGAAGCCACGTAAGTGTCCATCAACAGATGAATGGATAACGAAGATGTGGTATGTATATACAATGGAATACTACTCAGCCATAAAAGAATGGAAGAATGGAAGAATGAAGTTTTCCCATTTGCAGCAACATGGATGGACTAGGAAGGCATTGTGCTAAGTGAAATAATTCAGACAGAGGAAGACAAATACTGTATGATGTCACTTATATATGGAATCTAAAAAGTACAACAAACTAGTGAATAAAACAAAAAAGAAGCAGACTCACAGATATAGAGAAAAAACTAGTGGGTACCAGTGGGGAGTAGGAAGGGGAGAGGGGCAATATAGGGATGAGAAAGTAGGAGGTACAAACTATTGGGTGTAAGATAGGCTCAAGGATATATTGTACAACACGGGGAATATAGCCAATATTTTGTAATAACTGTAGATGGAAAGTAACCTTTCAAAATTGTATAAAAAATAAAAAAACCCAGAAATACAATTAAATGTTATTATGGGATTATATGAAATCATGTGTGTGAAACTTTCAAAAATTATAAAGCACTATAGAATTTAAAGAATCATTCAATAAAAAGAAAAATTATTGACACTTGTTTTATGGCCTAGAGTGTAGTGTATGTTGGTAAATGCTCCATGTGCACAAGAAAAGAATGTGCATTCTGCTGTTGTTGGGTAGAGTATAATAATGTCATTTAGGTCAAGGTAGTTGATAGTGTTTTTCTAAACTATTGTATCCTTGCTGATTTTCTGTTTACTTTTTATATCAGTTATTGAGAGAAGGTTATTGAAATTTCTGACCATAATTGTGGGTTTCTCTTTTTCTCCCTGCAGTTCTATCCTTCTCCAACTTTCTCCTCCACATTCTTTTTCTAAATTGTCATGACTATGCTTGATCAGTTATTCTTATATATGGATTGTAGATTAGCTTATTGAGCTCTATGAAAAACCCATGTTTGGAATCCATTTAAATTCTAGATTTTTGGGGAGAAGGAATTCTTATCTTTATGATACCATGTCTTCTTATCTATGAATACAGTATGTTGCTCTGTTTACTTGGGTCTTCCACTTGCTTTTCTATAACTTTTATTTTTTTTTTCTGTAAAGGCTGTACAAAGGAAATACATTAATCAAATGTGTATTGAGTCCCCATTATGCATCAGGAACTGCTCTAGGTCCTGAGGATCCACTGACAAGTAACCAAAAGTAGACATGGCCCCTGTCCTCATGCAGCATTGTATTTGGGGGGTGCAGTGAACAGGCACACAGTGAAGAAGTAATAAATAAATAGAATAATTGCAGAGTGACACATGTTCTGAAGACAATAAAACAGAGTAATGTAACAGAGAATGATGGAAGAAGGTTTCATATATTGAGTAGTCAGGAGAGTCTCTCTAAAGAGGTAACATGAACAGACTCAAATGACAAGAAGAGGCCAGCCACAAGAAGTCCTAGAAGAGTGCAGGCAGAGAGTACATCAAGCACAAAGGACCTACTGAGGGAATATAATAATGTCAATACTCTTAAGAATAATAACTAATGTTTGTTGACTATGTCACTTGTACTGTGCCAGGCACTATTTTAAGCACCTTTCATTATATCATTATTAATCATTAATGAAGCAGATACCAGCTAGTAAGTGCCAGAACAAGACTTTAAACGCAGGCAGCCTGGATCTCAAGCCCTTTTTCTCAACCACTATACATTACTAATCTCCCCACTTAAGCACAGATCAGTGTGGCTGAATTGTATGGGTAGAATCGTATGAACTGTATGGTAGAATTTGAGGGTAGGGAAGGAGCATTTTAATAAGACCCCTCTCAAGCGATGCAGATACTTCAGAGACCACACACAAAAAAGAACATAGACTTTAGAAAATTCATTCAGAAAAGTCACTAAACAAACATATTACAACAACAAACTCTGGGAAAGGAAAGAATATGATTTCCAGAGCTGCCACATTATATTATTTAGAATGCTCATTTTGCAACAAAAAATTATGAGGCATGCAAAAAACCCAAGAAATTATGGTCTATACACAGGAAAAATGTAATGAAGAAAAACTGTGTTTGAGGAAGTTTGGATGTAGTATTTACTAGACAATGACTAAACATCAGCCATTTTATATATATTTAATAACTAAAGGCAACCATGTCTAGAGAACTAAAAAATGGCATGAGAAAGATGCCTCACTAAAGGGATATAAATTATAAAAAACGAATCAAATGGAAATTCTAGAGATGAAAAGCAGAATAACTGCAATGAAAAATTCACTACAGGAACTCATCAGCAAATTTGATTAAGCAGAAGAACCAGGGAACATAAGTAAATTGAAATTATTCAGTCTGAGGAACAGAAAGAGAAAAGAATGAAGAAAAAATGAACAGAGCTACAAAGAACTATTAAAAATTCAACAATAAGAAAATGAATAACCCAACTGAAAAATGGGTAAAAGATCTGAATAGACACCACACCAAAGAAGATATACAGATGGCAAATAAGCATCTGGAAACATTCTCAACACTAGAGAATTGGGTCATTGGGGAATTGCAAATTAAAACAACGAGATACCATTATATACTTATTAGAATAGCCAAAATCCAGAACACTGAAACACCAAGTGCTGCAAAAGATGCGGAGCAACAGAAACATTCATTCATTGCTGTTGGGAATGTAAAATGAGACGACTTTGGAAGACAGTTTGGTTGTTTCTTATAAAATATTATTTTACAACATGATATAGCAATCACCCTCCTTGGTATTTACCCAAAGAAGTTGAAAACTCATGTCCACACCAAAAAGCTGCACATGGATGTTTATGGCAGCTTTATTCATCATTGCCAAAACTTGGAAGTAACGAAGGTGTCCTTCAGTAGGTGAATAATTAAACGGTGCAATGGAATAGTATTCAGTGCTAAAAAGAAATGAGCTATCAAGCCATGAAAGGATATGCAACAACTTTAAATGCATATTACTAAGTGAAAGAAATCAATCTGAAAAGGCTACATGCTATATGATTTCAACTATATGACATCCTGAAAAGGCAAAACTATGGAGACAGCAAAAAGATCAATGGTTGCCAGGGGTTCGGTGGGAGGGAGGGAGAGATAAATGGTTTACGTAAAGCACAGGGGATTATTTTAGGGCAGTGAAAATATTCCGTACAATATTATAATGGTGGATACATATCATAATACATTCCTCAAAACCCATAGAATATACAAGAGTGAGCCCTGACATAAACTATGGACTTCGGATGATAATGATGTGTCAATGTAAGTTTATCAATTGTAACAAAATGTACCACTCCGGTGTGGGATGTTGATAGTGGGAGAAGTTGTTCAGGTGGTATGTGGGAACTCTGTATTTTCTGCTTAATTTTGCTGTGAACCTAAAACTGCTTTGAAAATAGCGTATTAAAAACATAAAATAAAATTGGTGTTTTGGATCTCTCTTGTTAAGTGTATATATGTTTATAGGTTTTTTTGAATGACTGACACTTTTAGCATTATGAAATGTCCCTTTTGTCTCCAGTAACAACTTTTGTCTTAAAGTCTATTTTGTCTCATATTAGTAGCCATTCCAGCTCTATTCTGGTTCCAGCTCTATTTCATGGTATATCTTTTTTCTATTCTTTTACTTTCAACCTACCTGTGTCTTTGAATCTAAAGTATGTCTCTTGTAAACAGCATATAGTTATATCATGTATTTTGTATCAATTCCGCAAACCGTTGCCTTTTAAAAAATTAATTAATTTATTTATTTTTGGTTGAGTTGGGTCTTTGTTGCTGTGCTCGGGCTTTCTCTAGTTGTGGCAAGCAGGGGCTAGTCTTTGTTGCGGTGTGCGGGCTTCTCATTGCGGTGGCTTCTCTTGTTGTGGAGCATGGACTTTAAGCACGCAGGCTTCAGTAGTTGTGGCTCACGGGCTCTAGAGCGCAGGCTCAGTAGCTGTGGCGCGCTAGCTTAGTTGCTCTGCGGCATGTGGGATCTTCCCAGACTAGGGCTTGAACACGTGTCCCCTGCATTGGCAGGCAGACTCTTAACCACTGCGCACCAGGGAAGCCCAAACCATTGCCTATAATTGGAGTGCTTAATTGATTTACATTTAGTGTAATTAGTGATAAGGTAGGATGTTCATCTGCCATTTTGCTATTTGTTTTCTATATGTTTTACTTTTATTTTGTTCATTTATTCCCCCATTAGTGCTTTCTTCTATGTTAAATAGATACTTTCTCATCTACTATTTTAACACCTGTGTCATTTACCTTATGGCATTTTTTGAGTTACTTTCTTAGTGGTTACCTTGGAATTGCAATTAACATTTTATCATAACAATCTAGTTTAGATTAATACCAACTAAATTTCAATAATATATAAAAACTTTGATCCTATATATCTTCTTTCCCTCCCTCCTTCCCTCCTTTTTTTTGTGATGTTACTGTCAGACAAATTACAACTTTATCTACTGTGTGTCCACCAATATACACTTATAATTTATTACTTTATGCAGCTGTCAATCAGATAGGAGAAAAAAGTGTTAACCAACAAAAAATACAATTCAATAATAATACTTGGAGACTTCAATACCCATATTCAATAATGAACAGAACAACCAGACAGGAGATCAAAAAAGAAATAGAAGACTTGAGGAACACTATACACAAACTAGAATTAACATTTATCTATAGAACAGTTCATGCAACAGTGGCAGAACACAAATCCTTTTCAAGTGCACATGTAAGATTTTCTAGGATAGACCACAGGTTAGGCCATAAAACAATAAATGTAAAAGGATTTAAATCATAAAGTGTACTCTGACCACAATGGGATAAAATTAAAATTCAATAACAAATATGTAGAAATTAAAGAACACAGTTCGAAATAAGCAACAGGTCAGAGAAGAAATTGCAAGGGATATTACAAAATACTTTGAGATGAGCAAAAATGAAACACAACATACCAAAATTTATGGAATGCAGCAATAATAGTGCTAAGAAATTTACAGCTGTAATATCTATATTGTAAAACCTCAAAATCACTAACAAACTTCCACCTTAAGAAACTATGAAAAAGAAGATCAAAGTAAACTCAAAGTAAGCAGAAGGAAGACAATAATAAAGATTAGAGTAAATAAAATAATAGAGAACCGAAAAACAATAGAGAAAGACAACAAAACTGAAAATTGGTTCTTTGAAAAGATCAACAAAATTGACAAATCTTTAGCCATATTGGCCAAGAAAAAAAGCTCAAATTCCTAAAATCAGGAATAAAAGAGGATATATTACTACTGAGTTTACAAAAGAAAAAGGTTTATAAGGGAATATTATAAATATTTGTATGCTAACACATTAGATAACCTACCATATGACCTAGCAATTTTCTCCTAGTTATATAGTGAAGCGAACTGAAACAGAAATGGAAACAACCCAAAAGTCCATCTAACTGATGACGGGATAAACAGAATGTGATATATACATATAATAGAATATTATTTAACCATAAAAAGGAATAAAATACTGATACATTCTACAGCATGGAAATACATTAAAAATATTATGCTAAGTGAAAGAAGCCAGACACAAAAGGCCACATATTGTATGATTTTATTTATATGAACTCCTTAGAAAAGGCAAATCCATAGAGACAGAAAAAATACTAGTGTTTTCAAGGGGCTAGAAGTAGGAGGAAATGGAAAATGACTGCTAAAGATATGCTGTTTCCTTGGGGTGATTAAAATGTTCTGGAATTAAATAGTGGTGATTTTTTGTGAATATACGAAAAAGCACTGAATTGTACACTTTGAAAGAGTGAATTTTATGGAATTTGAATTATATCTCAAAAAACTTTTAAATACAAATGTATAAAGCCAGCCTGCCTGGATTTGAATTTCAGCTGTTGAGACTCTCATTCACCTTAGCTAAATTATGAATTAGTAACCATGTTAGATTTAATAATTGGTCCCAACTCTTCACTACATCCATGCCCTTGTCATTGCATTATGGAGAGCAGATTATTCTTCCCTAACTCTTGACTTTGGTCTTGGCCATGTGACTTGCTTTATCCAATAAGATTTTAGAGGACATGATGCCACTTGAACAGTTTAAAATATGAGTTGGACTTGCTCTCTTGTGATTCTGCCACTGCATGAAAAGCCACTGATAGCTGATGGCCCTCCACCTTGGGCCCTTGAATGAGACACATGGATCAGGGTGTCCCACTGACCTGCCAACTTGAAAGCAAGAAATAAATATAAATATAATAAATAAATGCCAATGAGATCTGGTGGTTGTATGTTACACTGCCAAAGATTACAAACATCTGAACAAATAACCCAAGGATTTGGGTGGTTCAAAGTCACAAAGGTTTAGTTCTTGGTCATGTTATGTGTACTATGTGGGTCAGCTCCATCTGCTCCATCTGTATTCATTCTCGAATCCAATATGAAAGAATGTCCCCTCTCTCACACTGTTGGTCTCGTGGATAAAGAGGAAAAGAACACGGTGAACTCTGAGCTGACTTTACGGCTTTTGTTCAGAACATTTTACTTCTGTTCATATGTCATAGGACAATGCAAGTTACATGGCCAAGCTGAACGTAAATGGAGAAAGGAAAGCAACACAGTAACATAGCTAAGACTGTTGCCAACAGGGAGGAGCACCTAATATTTTAAACACTAATATAATCCACTACAGTGACCTTGAGCATGTTATTTGACCTCTGTGCCCTGGTTCTCTCATTTTTAAAATGGGAGTGATAGAAACTACCCCACAGTAATAATAGTACCTTGTTATAAGGACTACAAGACTTATTCTAGTAGAGCACTTAAGACAGTGACTGACACATACTAAACACTATATGCTTGTTAAATAAAAAAATGGTTCACCCATGCAATTGTTTCCTCTTGCCATGGTGAAAATCATATATTCAGCCCTTCATCATCACATGACAAAGAAAAGTACTTTATTTACAGGCATTTAAAACAAGACATTTCTATTTTAGAAGTCTGTGCTTTTAAAATTAAGTCTTAAAAAGTTGTGTCATTGCTTAAACTCAGTTAAAGATGCCCCTATCATGGGCTTGCAGTCAGATTAGTTCTTGTCTGGAAAAGGGGAGAAGAGTTTCTGTGTGGTAGGAACAGGACAGCAGGTGGTGGTAGCATAAAACAGAAGAAAAGCTTCTCGGCTGGAAAAGAACGGCAGCCAAAAGGTCCAAAAAGCTGTTTACGGCTGTGATGGAAAGAGCATCACAGGAACCCAGGTGTATAAGCTGCTGTCTGAGTTTCCACTACCCTTGGAATAAAAGGATTTCTATTCACATTATGCTTTTCCCTCTTTTCCTGCTATACTCTGAGTGCTCAGTGTATATTTTGATTGAAATACTCTGCTCACTCAGCATGCCTGTTAATCCCATCCAGGAACACTGAACACACACCTGTGCTTTGCTAAAAGCATTCAAAGTTTTTTCCTCAGTCACTTACTTCCTGAGTTAAAAAAAAAAAAGGCAATAATTGATACACACCTGAAAATAAATTGGGGAAAAAATGTAACTACAGACAAATGCAGCCTGTTCAGTACAACGTCCAATTTCTACCAAAATTAACAACTACTTGTGTGAAGACTGAGAAAGGAAAGGTCTGAATATTTTTTCTCACTGACCCTGCCCTGCACAAAAGAGAGCTCAAAAAATGCCTATGATATTATACTTCTCATTAAGTACTTTCTATATCTTTTCTTTGTATGTCCTGGGAATTTTAAGGTGGCTTCCAGTCCTGGAGATTCTACACTGGGTATAAATATAATATAAAGCTTCACCGTGGGAGTGGAAGGGGGGATCTCAAGTTCCTCTGTCTCTAATCCTGTATGTTCTACAGTCTTAAATTAGAATGAGTTGACTCATTTTCCAGCTTAGCTGGAAAGGATGTCTCTATTTCTATAGACCAGATTCATATGCCACAGACTCTACCGATCTCTCCAGCCCAGAGAGTTGATAGTAAGGCTACAGTAACTGACATAGCTGACATCCATTGAGCACTTTTACCATATGCCAAGCACATACATTATTTCACTTAATCTTCCCAATGAGTTAGGATTCATCATCTCCATTTTACAAATGAAGAAACCTAAGTCCCCAAAGCTAATGTAAATTGTTCAAAGTTGGCATATGGCATTGATTGAGTACATAGATTCTGAAATTAGACAGCTTGGTTTTAATTCTGACTTTGCTACTTCCTAGCTGTTTTAACTTGTTTAATTTATTTGCCCTTCCCGTGCCTCAGTTTTCTTATCTTTGAAAAGAAGATGCTATTGATAGTACCTAACTCTTAAGATTTTTATGATAATTAAATGAGCTAATCAAAAGAATTAATTGTGAACTTTGTATAGCACATAGTAATTATCATAAAAATGTTTCCTAATTCAATGCCAGTTCAAACTCTCAGCAAAGTAGGACTGGAGAGGGAATCCTCCAATTTGATAAATAATATCTACAAAAAACCTACATCTAACATATTTAATTCAGTGAAAGACTGAATTCTTTCCCTCTAAGAATGGGAAAAAGGCAAGGATGTCTGCTCTCATCACTCTTTTTCAACATAGTACTGGAAGTCCTAACCACTGCAATAAAACAAGCAAAGTAAATTAAAAAGTATGCAAATCAGAAAGGAACAAATAAAATTGTCCCTATTTGTAGATGACATGATTGTCTATATAGGAAACCCCTAAGAACACACAAAAACTCCTAGAACTAATAAGTGAGTCTAACAAGGTTGTAGGATACAAGATTAACATACAAAAATCAATTGAATTTCTGTATACTAGCAATGAACATGTGGACATGGAAATTTTAAATGCAATACAATTTATAATCACTAAGAAAGTAAAACGCTTAAATGTAGATCTAACAAAACACATACAGGATTTATGTAATGAAAACAACATAATGCTGATGAAATAAATCAAAGAAGATCTAAATAAATGGTAAGGCATACTATTTTCATGAATTGGAAGATTCAAAAGAGTAAAGATGTCATTTCTCTTCCAAATTTATCTACAGGTCGAATGCAATTTCTATCAAACTCCCAGTAAGTGTTTTGTGTAAATAGACAATAAAGTTCTAAAATTTATAACAACAATCAACAAAATGAAAAGGTAACCTAAGGAATGGAAGAAAATATTTGCAAATCATGTATCTGATAAGGAGTTAATATCCAAAATATATAACATACAACTCAATAACTCATACAAAACAACAATAACAAATAATCTGGATTAAAAATGGGCAGAGAAACTGAATAGACATTTTTCCAAAGAAAATATACAAATGGCCAACAAGTACATGAAAAGGTGCTCAACATCACTTATCATCATGGAAATGCAAACCCAAACCACAAGGTGATATCACCTCACACCTGTTAGAATGGCTATTATAAAAAAGACAAAAGACATGAATACTGGTGAGGATGTGGAGAAAAGGGAACCCTTGTACACTGTTGATGGGAATGTAAATTGGTGCAGCCACTGTGAAAAACAGTATGGAGGTTCCTCAAAAAATTAAAAATAGAATTACCATATGATCCAGCAATCCCACTTCTGGGTGTATATCAAAAGGAAATAAAATCAGGATCTCAAAGAGATATCTGGACATCTATGCTTATTGAAGCATTATTTACAAAAGCCAAGTTATAGAAATGACCTAAGTGTCTGTCAATGGATGAATGGATAAAGAAGATGTGATATATATATATGTGACAACATGGATGGGCATTGTGGGCATTATGCTAAGTGAAATAACTCAGAGAAAGACAAATACTGTATGATATCACTTATATGTGGAATCTAAAAAAGCCAAAGCCATAGAAACAGAGGAGAATGGTGGTTACCAGGGGCTGGGTTGGTGGAAAGATGCTGGTCAAAGGGTACAAACTTCCACTTGTAAGATGAATGAATTCTGAGGATAATGTACAGCATAGTGGTCATAATTAATAATACTGTATTATATACTTGAAAGTGGCTAGGAGAGTCAATCTTAACTGTTCTCACCACACACACAAAAAATGGTAATTATGTGACATGATACAGATGTTAGCTAATGCTATGGTGGTAAGAATTTTGTAATATATAAGTGCACCAAATCAACAAGTTGTACACCTTAAACTTACCCAAGATTTTATGTCAATTATATCTCTATAAAGCTAAAAAATAAAAATAAAAATACAATTTATATGGAAAGGCAAATTCATATGGAAGAGCTAAAACAATTTTGAAAAATAAAAAGTGGGAGAATCATTCTAGGCAATATTAAGATTTGTTATATAGCTACAGTAATCAAGACTGAGTGGCACTGAGAGATAGACATATAGATTAATGGGACAGAATAGGTAACCCAGTAATAGACCCACACAAATATACCCAGCTTATTTTTGACAAAGGTACAAAATCAACTCAATGAAGTCAAGACAGCCTTTTCAACAATTGCTGCCTAAGCAACTCGATGTCCATAGGCAAAAAGAACAATGATCCTTCTACTATAATTGAAAAATCAACTTGAAATGGATTATAGACTTAAATGTAAAACATAAAACTATAAAAACTTAAAGAAAAAATAGAAGAAAGTCATTAGGACCTAGAGTTAAGTGAAGAATTTTTAGACTTGACACCAAAAGTATGGTCCACAAAAGGAAAAATTGATAGTTTTGACCTCATAAAAATAAAAAACTATTGCTATATGAAATACTCTATTAAAAAGACAAGTTATCATTTATATATTTTGGATATTAACCACTTATTGGTCATATCATTTGCAAGTACTTTCTCCCATTCACCAGGTTGTATTTTCATTTTGTCAATGGTTTCTTTTGCTGTGCAAAAGCTTTTAAGTTTAATTAGGTCCCATTTGTTTATTTTTGCTTTCATTTCTTTTGCATTAGGAGTCAGATCCCCCAAAATATTGCTATGATTTATGTCAAAGGGTGTTCTGCCTATGTTCTCTTCTAGGGATTTTATGGTTCAGGTCTTACATTTAGGTCTTTAATCTATTTTGAATTCACTTTCGTATATGGTGTGAGGAAATGTTCTAATCTCATTCTTTTACATGTAACTGTCCAGTTTTCCCAGACAATCTCTTATTGAAGAGACTGTCTTTTCTCCACTGTATATTCTTGCCTTCTTTGTTGTCGATTAATTGACCATAAGTGCATGGGTTTATTTCTGGGCTCTCTATTATATTCCATTATCTGTGTCTGTTTTTGTGCCAGTACCATGCAGTTTTGATTACTGTAACTTTGTAGTACAGTCTGAAGTCAGGGAGTGTGATACCTCCAGCTTTATTCTTTTTTCTCAAGATTGCTTTGGCAATTCTGGGTCTTTTGTAGTTCCATTTAAATTTTAGGATTATTTGTTCTAGTTCTGTGAAAAATGTTGTGGGTATTTTGATAGGGATTGCATTAAATCTGGACATTTTAACAATAGCCATGAAAAAGAATGAAATTCTGCTATTTGCAACAACACTGGATGGACTTAGAACTTAGTGAAATAAGTCAGACAGAAAAATACAAATACTCTATGTTATCACTTAAACATGGAATCTAAAAAATAAAACAAACAAATGTATATAACAAAACAGAAACAGACTCACAGATATAGAGAGCACACTAGTGGCTACCAGTAGGGAGAGGGAAGTGGGGAGAGGCAAAACAGGGGTAAGGGATTAAGAGATACAAAGTACTTGTAGAAAATAAATAAGCAACAAAGATATATTGTTCAGCACAAGGAAATATAGCCATTGTTTTGTAATAACTTTAAATGGAGACTGATCTAGA
This sequence comes from Leucopleurus acutus, assembly GCF_964270905.1. Lineage (NCBI taxonomy): Eukaryota > Metazoa > Chordata > Mammalia > Artiodactyla > Delphinidae > Leucopleurus > Leucopleurus acutus. The sequence goes on along the minus strand of NC_139148.1, from coordinate 117,847,511 downwards.
AAAATATTGAATCACTATGTTGTACACCTGAAACTAATATAATATTGTAAATCAACTATACTTCAAACAAACAAACAAAACTAAGTCAAGCTACTGAATGGGAGAACATATTTGCAAGCCTCTATTGGCAAAGAATTAGTATCTAGAACATACAAAGAACTCAGCACTCTACAGTAAGAAAACAAACAACTCAATTTAAAAATGTGCTAAGGAGCTGAAGAGACACCTTACTAAAGAAGGTATGCAGATGGAAAATAAGCATATAGAAAGCTGTTCAACATCATTAGCCATTAGGGAAATTAAAACCACAATGAGCTATCACTACACAACAATCAGTAGTGCTAAAATGTAAATAGTGGCAAAATCAAATGCTGATGAGCATGTGGAGAAAGTGAATCATTCATACATTATTGTTGGGAAAGTAAAATGGTACAGCCTCTTTGGATAATAGTTTGGCAGTTCTGGTCAAAACTAAAAATAAGCTCATCACATTATCCAGATATTGTACTATCAGGCATTTATTCCTAATGAAAATTTATGGTCTATGTCCATACCACTCTGAATGTGCTCAATTTCATCTAATGAAAACTTATGTTCACAAAAAAACCCTCTATACAAAAGTTCATAGCAGCTTTATTCATAATAGCCCAAATTGGAGGTAGCCAAGATATCCTTCAATGGGTATATAGCTAAACAAACTGTGGTACATTTAGCATGGACTACTACTCAGCAGTAAAAAGGAATGAACTATTTATACAAGCAACAACTTGGATGTATTTCCAGGGAATTATGCTGAGTGAAAAAAGCCAGTCTCAAAAGGGTGCATACTGTATGATTCAGCTCATATAACATTCCTGAAATAACAAAATTATAGAGATGTGGAACAGATTACAGTACTTGCCAGAGGCTAGGGATGGTGGGAGGAGTGCTGTGTGTGTGGTTATAAAGGCATGAAGGAGATTCTTGTGGTAAGAGAATAGCTGTATACTTTAATTGCAGTGGTAGCTATATGAATCTACACATCATAAAATGACATACATATACATTGTACAATGTCAAACTTCTGGTTTTGATATTGCACTATAATTATGTAAGATAAAACCCTTGGGGGAAACTGGATGAAAGGTGTATAGGACCTCCATGTACATTTTTTGCAACTACAATTATTGCAAAATAAAGAGTTTTTTAAAAGTTTGTTAAAACATTGGGAACAAAGCTGGAATTTTAATGTCAATTTTTCTGATTTTAAAGTTAAGCTGTATAATAATAGTGAGCAATTGTTAAGTGTTTAGGCCAAGTTCTGTTAAGTAACTTGCCAGACATCACACAGTTAGAAAGTTATAGCGCAGGACTACAACCCAACTCTGACTCCAAACATGCATGTTTAACCACTGTGCTGACTCTCTGAATCATATGGGAGGGGGAGGAACACGGCATGAATGGAGGAAAAGAATTGGATATGAGAGAAACTAAAAGAGAGAAAAGGACAAAGTGACAAATTTAATTTATTGTAGTCAGGAAAATAAAAATTAAGTCCACAACGAGATGCCATAACCCACCCACCAGATTGACAAAACTAACAAGTCTGACCATACTAACTGTAGTCAGGTTGTGGAGTACTGGGAACTCTTTATTATTATTTATTTATTTATTTATTTATTGCGGTACGTGGGCCTCTCACTGTTGTGGCCTCTCCCATTGCGGAGCACAGGCTCCAGACACGCAGGCTCAGTGGCCATGGCTCACAGGCCCAGCCGCTCCACAGCATGTGGGATCTTCCCAGACCAGGGCACGAACCCGTGTCCCCTGCATCGGCAGGCAGACTCTCAACCACTGCGCCACCAGGGAAGCCCTGGGAACTCTTATACACTGGGATGGGAGTGTAAATTGGTACAGTCATTTTGGGAAATAAGCACTGGCTAGTGAATTTGAACATGTGCAAAATCTACACATAGCAATACCACTCCTTGGTATATGTTATGAGAAACTTGTACACTGGGAGATATTTTTCTACTTCTTTGTTTATAATAGCAAGAAACTATAACCAATGCAATTGCCCAGCAGTAGTAGAATGGGTAAATAAAATGTGATATAGTAAATCAGAGGACTTGAATAACACTAAAAACCAATGAGATCTATCAGACATATATAGAAGAATCCACTCAACAACAGCAGAATAAACATTCTTCTCAAGTGCACATGGAATATTATCCAGGATAGACCACAAAACAAGTCCCAATAAATTTTAAAATATTGAAATCATGCAAAGTACCTTTTCCAACTACAGTGGAATGAAGCTGTAAATCAATAACAGAAGGAAAACTAGAACATTCACAAATATGTGGAAATTAAACAACACACTCTTTAAAAGTCCAAATGGTCAAAGAAGAAATCACAAAGGAAATTAGAAAATAGAGACAAATGAAAATAAAAACACAACATACCAAAACTTATGGGATTCAGTGAAGGCAGTACTTGGAAAGTTATAGCAATAAATACCTACATTTTAAAAAGAAAGATCTTAAATCAATAACCTAACTTTAGTCCTTGAGGATACAGAAAAAGAGTAACGTAAACCCAAAGCTGGCAGAAGGAAAGGAATAATAAAGATTACAATGGATATAAATAAGAGAATAGAAAAATAATAGAGATAATCAACAAAAACAAAAGCTGGTTCAATGAAAAGACCAACACAATTGGCAAACCTTTAGATAAGCTTTTAGACAAAGGGAAAAAAAGAATATACAAATAACTAAAATCAGAAATGAAAGTGGGGACATTAAAGGATTAAAGAGAATACTATGAACAAGTTGTTGTACACCAATAAATTAGATAACCTAAGTGAAATGGACACATTCCTAGGAACACACATATTACTTAAACTGACACAAGAAGAAATGAAAATCTCAACAGACCTGTAACAAGTAAAGAGATTTAATCGGTAATCAAAAACCTTCCAAAAAAGAAAAAGAAAAAAAAATGCCTTCAATGATGACTTCTACCAAACATTTAAAAAATAAACACCAATTCTTATCAAATTCTTCCAAGAAACAGAAGAGGAGGGAACACTTCCTAACTCAGCATTGCCCTAATACTGAAGCCAGATAGAGATATCTTAAGAAAGGAGAATTATAGGCTAATCCCTTATGAATAGAGGTACAAAAATCCTCAACACAATACTAGCAAAATGAATCCAACAACATATTAAAAGAGGTGGTTCAACATAAGAAAACCAATCAATTTAATACACCACACTAATATAATGCAGAAAAAAAACCCCACATGATTATCTCAATTGATGCAGAAAAGGCATTTGACAAAAATCCCACACCCTTTCATGATAAAAACACTGAAAACTATGCATATAAGGGAACTTCTTCAACATGGTTAGGGGAATTTATAAAAAAAAAACAAACCCACAGGTAACATCATACTCAATGGTGAAAAACTGAAAACTTTCCCTCTAAAATCAGGAACATTACAAGAATGCCCATTCTCACCATGGCTATTCTACACTGTACTTAAAGTTCTAGCCAAAGCAACTAAACAAGAAAAATAAATAATAAAAGGCATCCAAATTGAAAAGAAATAAATAAAACTATTTCTATTTGAGGATAATGTGATCCTATACATAGAAAACTCCAGAGAATCCACAAGAAAGATACTAAAGCTAATAAATGAATTCAGCAAAATTTCAGAGTACAAGATTAACACAAAAATCAGTTATGTTTCTGTACACCTGCAGTGGACAATCAGAGAAGGAAATTAAGAAAGCAATTCCATTTACAATAGCATATAAATGAATAAAATACCTATGAATAAATTTAGTCAAAGAGGTGAAATACTTGTACACTGAAAAATGCAAAACATTGCTGAAAGTATTTAAAGAAGACCTAAAAAAATAGAAAGACATTTGTTGTTCTTGAGTAGGAAGACTACATTGTTAAGATGTTAATACTACCCAAAGTAGGCTACAGATTAAATGCAATCCCTGTCAAAATTCCAACAGCATTTTTTTTCAGAGATGGAAAAGCCAATCCTCAAATTCAAATGGCATTGCATGGGACTCCAAATAGCCAAGACAATTTTGTTAAAAAAGAAAAAAGTTGGAGGTCTCACACTTCTTATTTCAAAACTTACTGCAAAGCTAAAGAAATTTTTTTAAAGCATGGTACTGGCATAAGGATAGACATATAGACCAATGTAGCAGAATTGAGAGTACAAAAATAAATCCATACACCTATGGCCAATTGATTTTTGACAAGGGTGCCAAATTCATCCCATGGGGAAAGAGCAACCTCTTCAGCAAATGGTTCTGAGACAACTGGATTTCCACAAGCAAAAGAATGAAGTTTGATCCCTACCTCACAATACATATAAAATTAACTCAAAATGAATCAGTGACCTAAAGATAAGACCTAAACTATTAGAAGAAAACATAGGGGTAAAAATATTCATGGCCTTGAATTTGGCAAAGGATTCTTAGATATAACAACAAAAGCTTGAACAACAAAGGAAAAACAGATAAATTGAACTTCATCAAAATTTAAAGCTTCTGTCCCTCAAAGGACATTATCAAGAAAGTAAAAAGAAAATCTACAGAATGGGAGAAAGTATTTTCAAATCATATATCTGATAAATGTCTAGCATCAAGAATATATAAAGATCACATGGTAGTTCTATTTTTAATTTTTTCACAACATATATCAAACATCAAGTTGCACACCTTAAACATATACAATTCCTATTTATCTGTTTTATTTCAATAAACCTGGGGAAAAAAGAATATATAAAGAACTCCTAAAACTTAACCAAAAAGACAAAGAACTCAAATAAAAAATGGGCAAAGGACAAGAACAGAATTTTTCAAAGAAATACAAATGGCCAATAAGCACATGAAAACATGCTCAATATCATTAGTTGTTAGAGAAATGCAAATAAAAACCACAATGAGGTACTACGTCACACCTATTAAGATGGCTATAATTTTAAAAAATCAGAAAATAAGAAGTGTTGGCAAGGATGTGGAGAAATCAGAACCCTCATTCATTGGTAGTGGGAATGTAAAATGGTGCAGCCACTGTGGAAAACAGTTGGCAGTTGCTCAGAAAGCTAAACATAGAATTACCATATGACCTAGTAATTCCATGCCTAGGTATATAAACCCGAAAGAATTGAAAATAGGAACTCAAACAGATACCTGTACACCAATATTCATTGCAGCACTATTCACAGTAGCCAAAAGTTAGGAAGAATCCATCAACAGATGAATGGATAAACAAAACGTGGTATATATACACAATGGACAATTATTCAGCCATAAAAAGAAATGAAGTTGTGATACATGCTACAACATGGATGAACCTTGAAAACATTATGCTAATTGAAATAAGCTAGACACAAAAGGACAAATATTGTATGATTCCACCTCTATGAGATATCGAGAATAGGTAAATTCATAGAAATGGTAAGTAGATTAGAGGTTACCAGTGGCTGGAGGAAGAGGTGAATGGGAGCTATCACTTAATGGTTACAGAATTTTTGTTTGGGGTTATAAGAAAGTTCTGGAAATTGATAGTGGTGATGGTTGTACAACATTGTGAATGTAGTCAATGCCACTGAATTGTATACTTAAAAATGGTTAAAATAGCAAATTTTATGATCTATATAATAAAACTTAAAATGTGGAATAATTTTGCAAAAGAATACCATACAATAGTAAAAAAGGATGAATGGCAGCTATACTCATCAACATGGATGAATCTCACAAGTATGAGAGACAGGCAAATTACAAAGGAACGTGCATATTACAATTTTGTTTGCATAAACTTCAAACACAGTCAAGCATAATAAACCACATTGTTTAGGGACACATACATAGATTCAAAACTATAAAGAAAAGCAAGGTAGTGATTACCACAGCAGTCAGGAGAATGGTTAACTCTGAAAGTAAAGTGGAATGGATTGATGCCATTATGCCATGCTGGCAATGTTCTTTTTCTTGATGTGGATGGTAACTACATAGATGTTTGATTTATATTTATTGTTTCAACCCTTGTGGCAAGTGGAGAATATCAGACTTTACCCCAAACATGCATTTTAACAGATCCCCATGTGATTTCTGTGCATGTTAAAGTTTGAGAAGCTCTGTTGTGAACTTTACACGTTTTGTGCACTTTTTCTAAGGGTGTGATATACCTCATGATTTAAACATATGGTCCTAGTTTGATTCAGATTCCATCAGGCTATCAAGAGAACAGTTGTCCATCTCTGATCTAACTCCAGTCACATGTACATATCATATATAATAATAATAATAAAAAGGCTAATAACGAGCATTTCTATGCCAGACACCATACATGTATTACTTCACTGAATCTTAAAGCAACCTCAAAGTAGGTTCTATAATTGTCCTCTTTTTACAAACAAGGAGACTGAGATGCAGAGAGGTCAGGTGGTATATCCGGGATTCGAAAAGCTTCTGTTAATCTCCAAAACCCGCATTCCAAAGCTTCGCATGAAGATTAGTGAATCCCCGGGTTTCTGCAATAGTAGGAAGGAGGACTCTGGGCAGCTGCCCTGAACACGGAGGGCGCAGGCCGCCGGAGCAGTAGTGGCCGGAGCAGTCGTTCCCGGGGGAACGGCCCTTGGACCGGTCCTCAAGGCCACGCCATCGGTTGCCCTTCCCCTCTGTAAACTGGGCCTACCGCTCTCATGTGGCTTCCAGGCGCGTGATAGTGGTGGTGGGGTAGTTGGTGGTTACCGGGCCTGGCCTGCCGTTGAGCCATCCCTACTCCGCACCGCTCCGGGGTTAGAAGGACACACTCCCGAGAAGGCGATCAAGGTCCTGGACTCTCCTGCGTCGGTGCCACGGGAATTCCGGAGCCCTTCGCAGCGCGCGGTTACCCAGGGACGGGCGGGTCTCTCCGTGGCCGCACTGGGACGACTTGGAGAAGGAAACAAAGGCTAGGCTCGCCAAGGGCCGCTGCAGCGCGAGGTCCAAGGCGCGGCCCAGGAGCCGCTGGGGGCTCTCGGCCCAGCAGAGGTCCCAGAGCCTGGGCCTTGCGCACCCCGTCTGGGCTCGCTGTTCCCAGTCCTGCTACTCCTTCATTGAGAATTGTGCTTTATCGCCACCCCTCAACAATAAATAGATTTAAACACTGTACTTTTCTGATATTTCACTCCCCCAGTTTTTTTTTTCCTTCTGCACAAACTCTTTGAACCAGAATCATAATATAACGAAAGGCTTCTGGCATTTAAAGACGCTTTGAAATTTACCTTGGGTTTCCACTTGAGGCTCTTGGTTAACTGACAATACAGAGTATTATTTGCAAAGCGTAAAATTATTTGCGGTGAGATGGAAATGAGAAGACATCGTTCTTGGGGAAAGCCATAAGCGCAAAATGCTTTTTTAAAACCAGTACTATGGATGGTAACCTACTACAGGAAGTGATATTTTTCCAGTGATTCATTACTCATTACAGTTATAATGAAAGATGCATGATATTAGGATTTAAAGTAGAATGAAATGTTCTTTCTTCAAGCTTTACAAATCGAGCTGTTTGTTTTCCATATTTGTGTATACCTATTAGTTTTAATTACACTAATAATTTCCCTGGGTTCTTAAATTTACATTAGCTTTTAAAGTATAGAGAAAACATTCCTCATATAATTTAATCATTTGTGCAAATGGCAGACAAGAAAGTTATTGGTTTGTATTGTAATTATTGTAGTTCATGTTTTGAGCTCATTTGTACAATTGCTAAATTAATAATTATCATTTACGTAAGCAGATTAGGTCATCTGCACTCATTTACAATTATAATTCAGAAATGATTAGATGTTCTTCAAATTTCCCAGTTTCTTTAATGCCCTTATTAAAACTGTACATTAAAGAATTTTCCAATTAAGTCTATTATCATAAGTAAATCTGGCTTAGGACATATAATTCCTCCCATGCTATTGCATATAAATTTTCAATTAATCCATCTCTTCCAAAATGTACGGCAAAACAAGTTGATAAAAGCCATCCTAGTTAAAATTCACAAGGCCAAACTATTATGAGTAGTATAAAATAGTATATGAAATTAATCTATATAAAAAACAGGTATTACATCAGGTAAAACTTGAATGTTCCTTGCTCTTTACTGTGATGTATAGTTTGTGGGAAGAGAACTTTTGACTGACTGCATAGATTCTTCAATATCATAGAATGCCAGGAAATATTTAAAAGCCACACATAGTTGAAACACATTGACTTTTTTTTTCAACTTATAAATGTAATGCATATTTGGAAAATACAGAAAATCATGAGGAAGGAAAAAATATCATATATAATTTTGCCACCCAGAGATAGTCTTTGTTATCATTTTGGTTTTTATCTTTCAAGACCTGTCAATGGATTTTTATCAATCCATCCATTTGTGTGTGTGCTATGCAGTAACAAAATTGGAGTTGTATTATACATACTGTTCAAATTCTTCTTTTTCATGGCTGCAATAAAAAGAATGATGTTTTGTTCCATTTTCTTTGCCACAGAACTGACTGACAATTGTATTTATTATAAAAGTTCTATACTTTGAAGAACAAAGTTCCTTGTAAACAAAGGTAATTGAATCCCAACTCTTACACTTACTAGTTGTGTGACCTTGGATAAGATACTTAATCACTCTGTGCATCAGTCTCCTCCTTAGTAAAATTGGGATAATGATGGTGTACCTATTTCAGAGAGTTGAGAGGATCAAACATATTAATTTAATATGAAGCTCACAGAAAAATGCCTGACACATAGTAAATGCTATGTAAATGTTTGCTATATGAATTATTTTACTAGCTTTCTGGGGGTTAAATAATTAGTTTGCTGCTAGGGTATCCAAATCTTGGAGAATTTTTCTTTTAGGTTAGTGATACTATTACTGTGTGAGAGTAATACCACCTTCTCAGGCTGTTCATAAGAACATAATGTCTACTCTGCACATACCACATGAAGACAGCCAGGATATGGAGAATGAGAGGCAGGGGAGGAGAGACAAATAGGAAACCAACTTAGAGACACTGTAGAAAAGGTAAGGATTAAAGGATACATTTTTAGTTAGAGAGGTATTAACAATGGGCTCTCTCTGAGTGCCAGAACTACTCCTGTTTAATGTTTTTATGAATGCTCTGACAGTAAGAGTACATATATAAATGTCTGTTTCTGCAAATAACATTACGTTTTTCCAGTGGTGAAAAGTCAAATTAATGGACATAAACTAGAGGAAGATTTTACTAGTTAGTGGGCAAAAACTAGAAAATAAGCTTTTTAATGAACTTTATTGAGGTATAATTTACATACAATAAATTACACCCATTTAAAGGATACAGTTTGATGAGTTTTGATAAATATATTCACCTTCACCCCACCTCCCACCCTACTGCCAGACTTGGAGAACCATCGATCTTTCTGTCATCTAAGTTTTAGTTTGCGTTTTCTAGAATTTCATATAAATGGAATTATACTGTACATACTCTTTTGTGTCTGGCTTCTTTCATTCTGCATGTCTTTGAGATTCGTCCATGTTGTACCATGCATTAGTAGTTTATTCCTTTTCATTGCTGAATGGCATTCCATTACACGGTATATACCACAACCCATTTATCCACTCAACCATTGATAGACATTTGGGTCGTTTCCAATTTTGAGCTAAAAATTACTGGTGTGCTGAAGCTGGCTCATACTGTCTTGTAGGAGCTGATGGTACACATCTCTTCTCAACTCCCTGTTTGGTGATGACAGGCTGGTAGCTTGAAATCAACCATGGCGGGAGTATTTCCACAAAGGAAATTGACAAATCAGAAATTCTTTTCCCCCAGTGAGCCAGTTTTACCAGAACTGCACTGGCTATTATGAATAAAGATGCAATAAATATCTGTGTAGAAGTTTCTGTGTAGACATAAGTTTTTATTTATAGTGGGTAAGTACCTAACAGTATGATTTCTGAATTGTATGGTTACTGAATGTTTAATTTTATAAAAAACTGCCAAGGAGTTTTCCAAAGTGGTTGTACCACTTTACCATTCCCATAAGCAATGTGTGAAAGTTCCATTTGTTCCACATCCTCACCAGTACTTGGTATGGTCAGTCTTTGATTTTAGCCATTCTAATGGTTGTGTAGTGGTACCTCATGTGGTTTTAACTTGACTTTCTATGAAGACAAGTAATGTAGAGCATTTTTTCAGAGGCTTATTTGCTATTCTTTTTTTAAAAACTTAGTTATTATTTATTTAATTTATTCTGGCTGTGTTGGGTCTTAGTTGTGGCACACAGGATCTTTGTTGAGGCATGCAGGATCTTTCATTGCGGCACGTGGGATCTTTGTTGTGGTGCGCAGGCTTCTCTCTAGTTGTGGTGTGTGGGTTTTCTCTTCTCTAGTTGTGGCACGCAGGCTCCAGGGTGCGTGGGCTCTGTAGTTTGCAGCACACAGGCTCTAGTTGAGGCGCCTGAGCTCAGTAGCTGTGGCGTGTGGGCTTAGTTGGCCTGCGGCATGTGGGATCTTAGTTCCCTGACCAGGGATCGAACCACGTCCCCTGCGTTGTAAACCAGATTCTTTACCACTGGACCACCAGGGAAGTCCCTGCTATTCTTTTTTTTTTTTTTTCTTTTTGTCCCTGCTATTCTTATATCTTCTTTTTTGGTCTTTTATTCATGCATATTGACCATTTGGGGGGGTTGTCTGTCTTCTTATTGAGCTGTAAGAGGTCTTTATATATTCTTGATACAAGTCCTATATCAGATATATGCATTACAAATATTTTCTCCTAGTCTATGGTTTGCCTTTTCATTTTCTTATTTGTGTCTTTCAAAGAGCAGAAACTTTAATATTGTATAAAGTCTATTTTATCAATTTTTTTCTTTTATTGTTTATGCCTTTTGCATACTATATAGGAAATCTTTGCTTAATTCAAGGTCAAAATTTTTCCTTATGTTTTCTTCTAGAAGTTTTGGAGTTGTAGGTTTTTTATGTAGATATATAATTCATTTAAGTTAGTTTTTGTGTATGGTGTGAGACAATGGTTGATGTTTATTCTTTCCCCATATGGATATCCAGTAGTTCCAGCACCACTTGTTGAAGAGTACCCATTCCCCAAATCAACTGACTCTATATGTGAGGGTTTATTTCTTCACTCTCTATCCTAATCCACTGATCTATATGCCTATCCTTGATTAATGTAGCATTATATAGGGTTGGCCAAAATGTTCTTTCTATAACATCTTATGGAAAAACCCAAACGAACTTTTTGGCCAACCCAATAGAAAGCCTTGAAATCAGATAGTTTGCCTTCAACTTTGTTCTATTTTGTTTATTTGCTTATTTGTTAAATTGTTTTGGCCCTTCTAGATTTTTCCATTTCCATATATATCATAGATTCAGTTTGTCAATTTCTACAAAAAGCACGCTGGCATTTTCACTGGGATTGTATTGCATTTATAAGTCATTTTTGGGAGAATTGATATCAATTTTTGGCCTTCTCGTCCATGATCATGGTATATCTCTCAATTTACATATTTTCTTTAATTTCTTTTGACAATATTTTATAGTTTTCAGTTTATAGGTCTTGCTCATATTTTGTTAAATTTACTCCTAAGCATGCCATGTTTTTGGATGCTATTGTAAATTCTATTTTTTAAATTTAAATTTTCAAATTTTTACTGTTAGTACATAGAAATACAATTGCTTTTTATATTGCCTGTGTATCTTTTTATCTATAAATTCACTTATTAGTTCCAGTAGCATTTTTGGAGATATTTTAGAATTCCTTAAAATGTACACAACCATGTCACGTGCCAATATAACAAAGACAGTTTACTTCTTTTTCAATCTGTATACCTTCTATTTCCTTTTCTTGCTTTGCAATGACTGAGACGTCTAATACAGGCATAACTCATTTTATTGCAGTTCGCAGATACAGGTTTTTTTGTGTTTTTAAATTAATTAATCTTTTTACATATTGAAAGTTTGTGGCAAACTTGCAGCAAGCAAGTCTATTGGCATCACTTTTCCAATGGGATTTGCTCACTTCATGTCTCTGTGTCACATTTTAGTAATTATCACAATAGTCCAAACATTTTCAGTATTATTATATTTGTTATGGTTATCTGTGATCAGTGATCTCTGATGTTACTACTGTAATTGTTTCAGGGCACCATGAAACCCACCCATATGAGACAGCAAACTTAATCAGTAAATGTTGTGTGTGTTCTGACTGCTCCACTGACCAGCCATTCCCCCATCTCTCTCCCTCCCCTTGGGCCTCCCTATTCCCTGAGACACATTAATAGTGAAATTAGGACAATTAATAATCCTACAATGGGGGGGACCTTCAAGATGGCAGAGGAATAAGACGTGGAGATCACCTTCCTCCCTACAAATACATCAAAAATACATCTACATGTGAAACAACTCCTACAGAACACCTACTGAACACTGGCCGAAGACCTCAGACTTCCCAAAAGCCGTGTGGCTGACAGAGTCTTGGTACTCTGGCCTGGTGTCAGGCCTGAACCTCTGAGGTGGGAGAGCTGAGTATAGGACATTGGACCACCAGAGACCTCACAGCCCCCGTAAAATCAATCAGTAAAAGCTCTACCAGAGATCTCCGTCTCAACGCTAAGACCCAGCTCAACCCAGTGGCCAGCAAGCTCCAGTGCCGAATGCCCCATGCCAAACAACTAGCAGGATAGGAACACAGCCCCACCCATTAGCAGAGAGGCTGCCCAAAATCATACTAAGTTCACAGAAACCCCAAAACACACCACCGGACGTGACTCTGCTCACCAGAAAGACAAGATCCAGCTCCACCCACCAGAACACAGGCACCAGTCCCCTCCACCAGGAAGCCTACACAAGCCACTAAACCAACCTTACCCACTGGGGGCAGACACAAAAATCAAAGGGAACTATGAACCTGCAGCCTGCGAAAAGGAGACCCCAAACACAGTAAGATAACCAAAATGAGAAGACAGAGAAATATGCAGCAGATGAAGGAGAAAGGTAAAAGCTCACCAGCCCAACCAAATGAAGAGGAAATAGGCAGTCTACCCGAAAAAGGATTCACAGTAATGAGAGTAAAGATGATCCAAAATCTTGGAAATAGGATGGAGAAAATACAAGAAACGTTTAACAAGGACCCAGAAGAACTAAAGAGCAAACAAACACTGAGGAACAACACAATAGATGAAATTAAAAATTATCTAGAAGGAATCAACAGCAGAATAACTGAGGCAGAAGAACAGATAAGTGACCCGGAAGATGAAATAATGGAAATAACGACTGCAGAGCAGAATAAAGAAAAAAGAATGAAAAGAATTGAGGACAGTCTCAGAGACCACTGGGACAACATTAAACACAGCAACAGTTTGAATTATAGGGGTCCCAGAAGAAGAAGAGAAAAAGAAATGGTCTGAGAAAATATTGGAAGAGATTATAGTTGAAAACTCCACTAACATGGGAAAGGAAATAGTCAATCAAGTCCAAGAAGTGCAGAGAGTCCCATACAGGATAAAGTGAAGGAGAAACACGCCAAGACACATACTAATCAAACTACCAAAAATTAAATACAAATAAAAAGTATTAAAAGCAGCAAGGGAAAAGCAACAAATAACATACAAGGGAATCCCCAAAAGGTTAACAGCTGATCGTTCAGCAGAAACTCTGCAAGCCAGACAGGAGTGGCAGGACATATTTAGAGTGATGAAAGGGGAAAAACCTGCAACCAAGATGACTCTACCCAGCAAGGATCTCATTCAGATTTGACGGAGAAATTAAAACCTTTACAGACAAGCAAAAGTTAAGAGAATTCAGCACCACCAAACCAGCTTTACAATAAATGCTAAAGGAACTTCTCTGGGCAAGAAACACAAGAGAAGGAAAAGACCTACAATAACAAACCCCCAAAAATTAAGAAATTGGTAATAGGAACATACATATTGATAACTACCTTAAATGTAAATGGATTAAATGCTCCAACAAAAAGACATCAACTGGCTGAATGGATACAGAAACAAGACCCACATATATGCTGTCTACAAGAGTCCCACTTCAGACCTAGGGACACGTGCAGACTGAAATTGAGGGGATGGAAAAAGATATTCCATGCAAATGGAAATCAAAAGAAAGCTGGAGTAGCAAGTCTCATATCAGAAAAAATAGACTTTAAAATAAAGACTATTACTAGAGACAAAGAAGGACACTACATAATGATCAAGGCATCAATCACAAACACAGAAATATAGATCAGTGGAACAGGATAGAAGGCCTGGAGATAAACCCACTCATATATGGTCACCTTATCTTTGATAATGGAGGCAAGAATATACAATGGAGAAAAGACAGCCTCTTCAGTAAGTGGTGCTGGGAAAACTGGACAGCTACATGTAACAGAATGAAATCAGAACACTCCCAAGCGCCATACACAAAAATATACTCAAAATGGATTAAAGACCGAATGTAAGGCCAGACAGTATAAAACTCTTAGAGGAAAACATAGGCAGAACACTCTATGACATAAATCACAGCAAGATCCCTTTTGATCCACCTCCTAGAGAAATGGAAATAAAAACAAAAATAAACAAGTGGGACCTAATGAAACTTAAAAGCTTTTGTACAGCAAAGGAAACCATAAACGAGATGGAAACACAACCCTCAGAATGGGAGAAAATAGTTGCAAACCAAGCAACTGACAAAGGATTAGTCTTCAAAATATACAAGGAGCTCATGCAGCTCAATATCAGAAAAACAACCAACCCAATCCAAAAATGGGCAGAAGACCTGAATAGACATTTCCTCAAATAAGATATACAGATTGCCAACTAGCACATGAAAGGATCCTCAACATCACTAATCATTAGAGAAATGCAAATCAAAATGACAATGAGGTATCTCCTCACACCAGTCAGAATGGCCATCATTAAAACCTCTACAAACAATAAATGCTGGAGAGGGTGTGGAGAAAAGGGAACCCTCTTGCACTGTTGGTGGGAATGTAAATTGATACAGCCACTATGGAGAACAGTATGGAGGTTCCTTAAAAAACTAAAAATAGAACCACCATATGACCCAGCAATCCCACTACTGGGCATATACCCTGAGAAAACCAAAATTCAAAAAAAGAGTCATGTGGGCTTCCCTGGTGGCGCAGTGGTTGAGAGTCCGCCTGCCGATGCAGGGGACACAGGTTCGTGCCCCGGTCCGGGAAGATCCCACATGCCGCGGAGCGGCTGGGCCCGTGAGCCATGGCCGCTGAGCCTGCGCGTCTGGAGCCTGTGCTCCGCAACGGGAGAGGCCACAACAGTGAGAGGCCCGCGCACCGCAGAGAAAAAAAAAAAAAAGAGTCATGTACCACACTGTTCACTGCAGCACTATTTACAATAGCCAGGACGTGGAAACAACCTAAGTGTCCATCGACAGATGAATGGATAAAGAAGATGTGGCCCGTATGTACAACAGAATATTACTCAGCCATAAAAAGAAATGAAATTGAGTTTTTTGTAGTGAGGTGGATGTCATACAAAGTGACGTAAGTCAGAAAGAGAAAAACAAATACCATATGCTAGCACATATATATATGGAATCTAAAAATAAAAGGTTCTGATGAACCTAGGGGCAGGATAGGAATAAACAGGCAGATGTAGAGAATGGATTTGAGGACACGGGGAGGGGAAGGGTAAGCTGGGACAAAGTGAGAGAGTGGCATGGACATATCTACACTACCAAACGTAAAATAGATAGCTAGTGGGAAGCAGCCGCACAGCACAGGGAGATCAGCTCGGTGCTTTCTGACCACCTAGAGGGTTGGCTTAGGCATGGTGTGAGTGACTTCCCATTGTACTTAAAATAAAATCTAGACTCCCTTCCTTGGTCTACAAGGATCTATATGATCTAGCCTGTTCCCACCTGTCCATTCTCATCTTGCACCACTCTGATCATTGCTCATTTCTCTGCAGCCATACTGGCCTTCTCAATTCCTAGAATGTTGCCAAGCTCTCTCCCACCTCAAGACTGTTTACCTAGAAGTCCACTTTCAACTCTACCTCCAAATCTGTGTCCAATTCCTACTCATCCTTTAGGTTTTGGCTTAAGTTTCACTGACTCAGAGGAGCTGACTCTGAGGCTTCTATCAAATCAGCCTCTGTAGTTAGTCTTTTCCATAAAATCCTATTCTTTTCCTTCAAGGACCTATCAGAATTTGTAATTTATATATTTATCTGTGATGCTTTTTTTTTTATCTGTGATGCTTTTTAAAATATCTATTTTACTTATTAAGACCATGAAGACAGGGACTGTGTTTGTCTCTTTCATTACTGTATCTTTAACACTACTACAGACCCTGGCACATAGTAGGCACTCAACGTAAATGCTTGTTGAATGAGGGACTTTTAGCTGTAGCAGAATGTCTCCTATTTACGTATCTCTAATGAAAACTGAATCCTACTTATCCTAAGCCATGAACTCCTTAAGCCCTCTATGCACTATAATCTTATTAAGTTGTTTTGACTGTAGGACTACCAGACACCTGCTCCCGGTTTTATCGAGTGCGATTATGCCAGTCATTTGTATTAATTTCCTGTAGTGTTTCTGAGAATGTCTGCTGGAAATAGGCTTTAATGTTTTCCTTTAATGTGCTTCCTGGTTGATCCCCACTTCACTCCACTGTCCAAGCCCCACCACTGTCACCCCTGTCTATGCTATTTTCTGAATTTTTTTTTTTTTTTTTTTTTTTTTTTTTTTTGCGGTACGCAGGCCTCTCACTGTTGTGGCCTCTCCCGTTGCGGAGCACGGGCTCCAGACACGCAGGCTCAGTGGCCATGGCTCACGGGCCCAGCCGCTCCACGGCACGTGGGATCCTCCCAGACCGGGGCATGAACCCGTGTCCCCTGCATCGGCAGGCGGACTCTCAACCACTGCGCCACCAGGGAAGCCCCATTTTCTGAACTTCTATGCTTTGACTGACAACAGTCAAGACAAACTATGAATTAAAGATGTCAATCACTTTGAAAAACACTGAATATTTTATACTCAAGTATTCAAATTCATCTCTTTGGAAATTACACATTGCCCTTTTTAATAGAAGCCCCAAATGTAGGCATCTTGAGTTAGAGATGTGGGGAGAAGATGAGCCACACAAAATTCTTCTAAGCCCTGCCTCTGGCAGGGTGTAATTATAGGTTATGAGTCAATTAGCATTAGAGGACTGAGAAGGTAATTTTCCTGATTTATTTGAATTACTCCTTCAGGCTCAAGCCCTTCCTCACTTGCCTTGTCTTTGTGGGTCTGCACTTCTTTGTCCACTCATAATATGTCTTATTTCAGGATGCAGTTTAGCATAGTGGCTAAGACTTTGGACTCTGGAGTCAGGTTTCCAGGGTTCGAATCCTTGAGCTTAATATTTATTAGCTGTGTGACCTTCAGTAAGCTACTTAACCTGTCTGCATATTAGTTTCCTCATACATAAAATGGGGATAATGAAAAATGACGATAATAATAGTATGTACTTCACAGAGTTATAAGAGGACACAATGAATTTATATTTGCGCTGTTTAGAAGAGGGCTTGGCACATGGTAAGTGTGCTATTACTTTTTTTTTTTCATTTGGAATGAAGATCTTCCTCAAAAGGGATGTGTGCACATTTCTGTGTACAAGCACTTGCCCTTTCACTCTTATCATTGGCCACTTTTGAATTTAGAAGGCAAGAAAATGACTGCAAGAAAGCAGGGTGTCACCTAGAGTAATAGTCCATCCGATGAAATCTTTTATGGCCTCCCTACTTGTCGTTCTTCTTGTGTGTAGGGAGGGGCTGATATAAGAGCGTTATTGATAGCTGGAACCCATGAATACTCCATTCTTCTCTGATGCTTTGAAGATCCCCAGGGGCCTGGGCAGATTCAGGCATAGCCCAGTGCATGAGCAGTCTAGATTCATGGCATAGGCCCAACTGTTGTCTAGGGTGACCTACCATCCTGGTTTGTCCAAGATAATCCCAGGTCTAGCACCGAAAATACCGGATCGCAGGAAAATCCTGTCTCAGGCAAACTAAGACAGTTGGTCACTCTATTTGTCACTGACACTTACTTTCCTAGGCAGATCGCTCAGAACACTCTGATACAAAGTCACTGATCTTACCTGTGATGTAGGTGGTAGTTAAACTCATTTTTTTTTTTTTTTTTTTTTTTTTTTGCGGTACGCGGGCCTCTCACTGTTGTGGCCTCTCCCGTTGCGGAGCACAGGCTCCGGACCCGCAGGCCCAGCAGCCATGGCTCACGGGCCCAGCCGCTCCGCGGCATGTGGGATCTTCCCGGACCGGGGCACGAACCCATGTCCCCTGCATCGGCAGGCGGACTCTCAACCACTGCGCCACCAGGGAAGCCCTAAACTCATTTTTTGATAGGCTTTATTTCATATCTCCTCGCCACTTGTGCCACCTACCTGCAATATATTGTTCCTTCTAGAAACAGAAGTCATACTGTGATGTAACTAGAGTTTATATTGTCTTGTACTGGGCCAATGGTAAAACTTTTTTGGTAAAACTTTTGAGTCCAACAAATGGTGATATAACAAAACTTCATTCTTCTTATTCTCCTTTTAACTCATTTCTTATTTGGATATAATTCACATGTCATAAAATTCATCTTTTGAAAAGTATACAGTTCTTTGGTTTTTTAGTATATTCACAAGGTTGTGCACTCATCACCACCCTCTAATTCTAGAATATTTTCATAACCCCTGTAAGAAACCCTGTATTCTTCATCAGTTAGTCCCAATTCCCCCACCCCCATACTCCATGCCCTGGAAACCACTAATGTACTTTCTGTCTCTACAGATTTGCCTGTCCTGGACATTTCACATTAATGGAATCATACAATTGTGTGGCCTTTTGTATCTGGCTTATTTCACTTAGCATAAGATTCTCAATGTTCATACAAGCTGTAGCATGTATCAATATTTCATTCATTTTTAGAGCCAAATAATATTCCATTATATGAACATACTATATATTTCTTTATCCATTCATCAGCTGCTAGACATTTGGGTTGTTTCCAGTTCTTAGCTATTATGAATAATGTTGTTATGAACATTTGTGTACAAGTTTTTATGTGTACGTGTATTTTCATTTCTTTATGCTTAACTTTCTGAGGAATTGCAGACTGTTTTCCAAAGTGGCTGCTCCATTTTACATTACTAGCAGCAGTGTGGGAGGGCTCTGATTTCTTCAACATTTACCTCACCTTTTGATTTATCCATCCTAGTGAGTACAAAGTAATACCTCACTGTAGTTTTTTTTTTTTTTTTTTTTTTTGTAGTACACGGGCCTCTCACTGTTGTGGCCTCTCCCGTCGCGGAGCACAGGCTCCGGACGCGCAGGCTCAGCGGCCATGGCTCATGGGCCCAGCTGCTCCGCGGCATGTGGGATCTTCCCGGACCGGGGCACGAACCCGTGTCCCCTGCATCGGCAGGCGGACTCTCAACCACTGCGCCACCAGGGAAGCCCCTCATCGTAGTTTTGATCTGCATTTACCTGATAGCTAATGATTTCCAACATCTTTTTATGTGCCACTTGTATATCTTCTTTGCAGAAGTAGCTATTCAGATTTTTTGCCTATTTTTTAGCCAGGTTATCTGTCTTTTTCCTTATTGAGTTGTAAGAGTTCTTTATATTCTAGCTACGGGTCCTTTAACAAATACATAGATTGCAAATATTTTCTACCAAAATGTTAACTGACTTTTCACTTTCTCAATAGTGTCCTTTCAATGCACAAAATTTTTTAATTTTGATGAAGTCCAGTTTTATTTTTCTTTTGTTGCTTATGGTGTCATTTTTGAGAATCCATTGCCAAGTCCAAGGTCACAAATATTTGCCTCAGTTTTCTCCTAAGAGTTTTATATAGGTTAAGAGTACATAACCTGGGACTTCTTTGGTGGTCCAGTGGCTAAGACTCTGTGCTCCCAATGCAGGGGGCCGGGGTTCGACCCCTGGTCGGGGAACTAGATCCCGCATGCTGCAACAAAGATCCCGAGTGCTGAAACTAAGACCCAATGCAGCCAAATAAATAAATAAATATTTAAAAAAGAGTACCTAACCCTTTGATCCATTTTGAGTTAATTTTTGCATATGATGTGAAGGTAAAGGCACAGCTTCATTCCTTTGCATTTGGCTATCCAGTTGTCCTGACATGATTTTTTGAAAAGACTCTTTCTCCACTAAAGGCCCTTGGCATCCTTGTTAAAAATCAATTGACCATGGATACATGGGTTTATTTCTAGATTCTCAATTCTATTCCACTGCTGTATGTGTTTATCCTTAGGCCAGTACCACACTGTCTTGATTACTGTTGCTTTACAGTCAAGTGTTAAAATTGGGAAGTGTGAGTCCTCCAACTTTGTTCTTTTTCAAGATTGCTTTGGCTATTCTGGGTCCCTTGAATCTCCACGTGAGTTTTAGGATCCGTTTATCAATTTCCACAAAGAAACCAACTGGGATTCTCATAAGGATTGCTTTTAATCTGTATATCAATTTGGGGAATATTGATATATTAACAATAATAAGTCTTCCAATCAATTAACGTGGGATATTTTTTCGGTTGTTAGATATTGTTTAATTTCTTTCAGCAATCTTTGATAGTTTTCAGGGTATTAGTTTTATTATTCTTTTGTTAAATATATTCCAAAATATTTAAAAATTTGTGATGCTATTGTAAATAAAATTGTTTTAATTTTGTTTTTAGATTGTTTATTGCAGGTGTATAGAAACTGATTTTTGTATATTGATTTTGTATCCTGCAATTGTGATGAACTCATTACACAGCAGTTTTTTAGTAGATCATTTATGATTTTCTGTATACAAGATCATGTCATCTGCAAACAGAGATAGTTTTATTTCTTCCTTTCAATCTGGGTATCTTTTATTTTATTTTATTTCCACTGTATGTTTTTGAATGGATTTCTTAGTGGATTACTTGGGAATTACAATTAATGATATCTTGGGAATTCCCTGGTGGTCCAGTGGTTAGACTCCTCGCTTCCACTACAGGGGGCTCGGGTTCGATCCCTGGTCGGGAATTAAGATCCTGCAAGCCATGTGACGTGGCCAAAATAAAATAAAATATTAAAAATGATAATATCTTAATTTATAACAATCTCGTTCAGATTGACACCAAGTTAATTTCAATAGTGTACAAAATATTTGCTCCTATATAACTCCATTCCCTCCCCATTCTTTTGTGCTGTTATCCTCATACAAATTGCATATTATGCATTGTGTATCCATGAACACCGATGTATTTATGTATTATACAGTTGTCTTTTAAATCAAATACAAGAAAAAGTTACAAAAATAGATTTATACTATTTTATATTTAATTATGTAGTTACCGTTACCATTGCTCTTTATGTTTTCCTGTGGATTTGAATTAATGCCCTTTCATTTCAGCCTGATTTCTTGTAGGGCAGGTTTGCTAGAATTGAAATCTCTCAGTTTTTGTTTACCTAGGACTGTCTTAATTTCTCCTTTATTTTTGAAGGATAGTCTTTTCTGGATATAGAATTCTTTTAGCACTTTTATAACTTTGACTATGTCATCCCATCCCCTTTTGACCTCCATGTTTTCTGATGAGAAATCAGCTCTTATAATTGTTGTGTATCTTACACAATGAGTCATTTCTCTCTCGCTGCTTTCAAGATTCTCTCTTTGTCTCTTTCTTTTGACATTTTGATTATCATGTATCTACGTAAGAATCTTTCTGAGTTTATTGAGCTTCTTGGATATGTAAATTAATGTATTTTTTTCAAATTTCAACAGTTTTCAGGCATTATTTCTTCAAATATTCTTCCTGTCTCTTCTCTCTTTTCTCTCCTTCTGGGATTTCCATATGATAATATGCTTGATGGTGTCCCACAGGTCTCTGAGGCTCTATTCATTTTTCTTCATTCTTTTTTCTTTCTGTTCCTCGAAGTGGATAATCTCAATCGACCTATTTTCAAGTCCACTGATTCTTTCTGCTGACTGCTCAAATCTGCTGTTGGGTTCTGCAAGTAGATTCTTCATTTCAATTATTGTGCTTTTCAACTCCAGAATTTCTACTTGGTTCCCTTTTATAAAGTCTATCTCTTTACTGGTATTTTCTATTTGGTGAGACATCATTCTCATGCTTTCTTAGGTTCTTTAGAGCTGCTTTTATTTGGTTCTTTGAACAAGTTTAAAACAGCTGATCTACAGTCTTTGTCTAATAAGTCCAAAGTCTTGGCTCCCTCAAGGACAGTTCTTATTGACTGCCTCCCCCACCCCCGGGGATATCTTTTCTTGTTCTTTTTTTTGTATACCTCATATTTTTTGTTTTAAACTGGACATTTTACATAATATAATGTGGCGAGTCTGAAAATCAGATTCCCCTCTCCTCAGGGTTTCTTTTTGTTGCTGTTTGTCATTGTTGTTGTTGCTGCTGTTTGTTTAGAGACGTTTCTGAATAAATTATGTAAACTCTGTATTCTTTATTGTGTGTGGGCACTGAAGTCACTGCTTGGTTAGCTTAGTGGTCAGCTAATAATTGGACAGAATTTACCTTAAATTCCTGGAAGCAGTAAGTCTCCCAGCCTTGTCAAAGGGCTCTATATGTGTGTCGAAGCATGTCTTCAACACTCAGCCATGTGTTGCTAACCTGGCTGGCCTAGCCTCAAACTCATAATCACTCTTTGGTTGGGAAAATATACACTACACATGTTATTATTGATTATTTTCTGGCACAAGTTATTTACTTGCTCTGAACTATAATGGGAAGATATAGATGGATGAAATGAACATTAAAAAATCATATTAAATTCCCCAGGTGTTTTATTGACTGGAAAGTAACAAAAACTATGCTATAACTAACTTCTTATTGTTTCAACCTATTTTTGCACTAAATTCAAAGCTTTAGGAGAAATAACTCATTATGGTTTGCTATGCTTGGAATTCCAAGTTTTGTCCTTTAACTGTACTAAACCATCTTTTTGGTTATATTTTTATTTTTTGCTCATTAAACTACTATCTTTTCTAAGATGATCTTAAGAAATGACCCAGAGACATGTTAGTGAAGGGTCACTTTGATTTTGACTACCTATGATGCTGTCAGTATAAATACTTTGATTTTCTTTTAGTGAAGGATAAGCAGGTTATGAAAAAACCATATACTTTTAAGCAACCATGGACTTAGTGATAAAAGTGGACTTTAAAATCTGGCAAACAAAACTGTTTGATAGTCGGAAATATTTTGGAGAAAACCTTTCCTTGCTTTAAAGCTGAGAAGTCATTTGAGTTAGTCTAGCATGCAAATTAATGTGCTTGAGTTTAGTGAAGAAAGATATGTGAATGTCTTGAAGATTAGCAGTTAGGATTATAAGTGATAAGGAAGGATGGCAAAGTACAAAGAAAAATGATTGAATTTAATAGTCCCCAAAGAACAATGTTCCAAATCTTGCTCAAAATTTTTTTCAGATTGCATGTTTTTGGTACTGTGATCATTTAGAACTGTTGGAATAGCAAATGAAACAAGAATTGATCTAACTGGAGAAGAGTCATTCTAATGGAAGGGGAAGGTACACAGGCAACAGTAAAATGCCAACTCTGGAACAAATCTACTTACAAGTTAAGTTAAATACCTCTTTAGAATAAGGCCTGGCACACAGTAGGCACTCTGCCAGTATCTGTTGAACTTGTTGAATGAATTATACTAAAATTTATTATGATGAGAACATACTGAGCTGAAGCTTATTTTTACTGAGCATAGGGAAAAAGATTTGCTAAGCAAGCATGCATCCTTAACACAAAGAAATGTTAGCCTCATTGAGAGTGTAGGCTGACTATGGAGTATAGAGAAAATATTTTTGTGTATCTGCAGAGACTGGGGACTTATAAATAAATGTTGTTGAAAACTTGGGATCTTGGGCTAAGAGTAAGCCTTGGGAAGGTAATTTACAACTGTATAGATAGTGACAGAACTCCCGGGGGATTTATCTAACTCTGGAGGTAAATGTTTACATTTCAAGGAAAAGCGAGGCCAGGGACCTTGGAGACATTTCTAGGTCATAAGACTCAGAGACACATCTAGTCCTTAGAAAGATGAATTTATAGTCCAAAAGGCTGGAGTAAGAAGCCAGAATCCTTTCCATTTTGTCTCCAAAGAGAAAGGTTTCACTCCCTCCTTTCAAGAGGGAAGCAGGAGGTAGCTGCTTCTTTCTTCTGTATTTAAAAAAGAGAAAACCCATTTTCCCGTTCCTCACCTGTGATACAGACCTTGCATGTGTAGGAGATTTGACGTGGCTTTCATTGTTACTCCAGGGCTAAAAATCAGGGTATGGGGAATCGAGGTCATTATTTGCTTTTTAACTTAATAACAATAAGCTGTCTCTGATCCAGAACACTCCCTGTGCGCATTCAGAATAAAATTAATAAATATGAATATTAAAAACCCAATACAGACCAACTGTTTTCAAAAACTGTAGTTACAGCAGCATTTGCATTCAAACAAGAATGTGCGTTTTTTTTTAAAGCACTTACAGGAGTCTCAAGTACAATACTTGAAAATAATAACATTGCAGGTTATTTTTTAAAAGTCCATAAGTCTGCGTTCTCCCCAAATCTGATTGACCATCTAATTAATAAGGCCAATTATGGGGATTTTACAAAAATTAAAGCTCATTTGAATTGTATGACTAAAGAGATAAGAGCTTTTCTTTAAAAATCAGAACCAAAACAATGCTAAACTCTGGAAGGTTTATACTGTTGTTGTTAAGATGATTCCATTTGCTTATAACTTAAAAAGAACATACCATATCAACTGGGAGACAGGCTTTCTATGAAGGAACAGCTACAGATATTATTTCATTTCCTGTCCACAGACATTTGAAATAGCTTAGAAAACACATAATATTGTTCAATTTGTGGTAAATGGTAAAACTCTTACGTTCGATTTTTTTTTTTTGTTACATTCGGATCAAAATGATAACAGATATAGAGAAATCAGATAATGAGATTCTGGAAATTAAGCTGACTTTGTGGCAGCAGAAAATAACTGATCTCTATTTTCATTTTGTTTTTGCTATGAATGACTTCCAACTCAGATGCAAGGATTGTGTAGGCAAAGCCAAGGGCAGGAATAGAAGGAAGGCACAGTCGTGCCCAGCTTCCTGGCATCCATAAAGGCTCAGGCTCCTTGGAGTGGCCACTCAAGATCTAGCCCAGTTTCACACTTTCTTCCTCATCCCATCTCCTCTCCCCTATCTCCTGACAGACGTTATGCTCCAGCAATGACGAGTTACCTAAAATTTTACAAACTTGCTCCATGTCTTTGAACATACTTTCCCCCTCATTTAGAATGGTCTTCCGCTTCCCTGGTGGCGCAGTGGTTGAGAGTCCGCCTGCCGATGCAGGGGACACGGGTTCGTGCCCCGGTCCGGGAAGATCCCACGTGCCGCGGAGCGGCTGGGCCCGTGAGCCATGGCCGCTGAGCCTGCGCGTCCGGAGCCTGTGCTCCGCAACGGGAGAGGCCACCACAGTGAGAGGCCCGCGGACCGCGAAAAAACAAAAAAAAGAATGGTCTTCCCACCTTAACCACCATGCCTTCCGGGCAAATTCCAATGAATCCCTTCAGATTCTACTCAGGCATGACTTTCTCCTCCGTCAGATCTTCCTAGATTCCACTTCCCCATAACATCTCCATGACTCTTTCTGTTACTTATACATCTGTCTTTGAACGCATCATCTTATACTTGTAATGACCTATCAATATTTACATTTCTGTATCATACATTTCTGTGTCATGTATCTTGTGCTTAACATAGTACCTGGCACATAGTAGTCACTCAAGAAGTGTTTTTTAAATAAATTAAAGAATGGACACTTGGACGGATGAATGAATGAAGGTATATGATTTTATTTTCCTAGTTCTTGATCAGCATCATAGAAAAAAGTAATTTAGAGTACGAAAGGGATAACTTTAGAGACTACTTAACCAGTCTCCCACTCGTGCAAGCATCCTTTCTACAGCATCTCTACCAAAGGCTCAACTAACTTCAACATCTCTAGGAAGCAGTCGCTACTTTCTGAGTAATTGTATTCTATTTTTGGATAGTTTTCATTTTTACAAGGTTTTGTTTATTTGTACTGTTTATCTGAAATTTGCTTTCCTGCAATTTCTATCTATATATTCTAGATTTTGCTTCTATAGTTATACAAAACAAGTGCACTGTCTCTTCCATTGTCAAATCTTGTAAGAGTCAGCATGGGTTGGTTTAGTCTTCTCTCCAGGCTAAACATATAGTTACTTCAGCCCTTTCTTGTTCGTTATGTTTTCTAGACCTCTCTTCAGCCTGGTCGCTTTCCTAGGTATATTCTACTAACGTTACTCCTAAGATGCAATATCTACACTTAAACCTGAAGAGTTATTACTTACTGCACATGTACACTATTAGTTTGAGAAGCTAATGTCACAGGAAGCTGTCTTCCCTATCACTCCTACCACTAATTCACATTTCTGGAGTTCCCACTGCCCTCAGA
Organism: Leucopleurus acutus; assembly: GCF_964270905.1. NCBI lineage: Eukaryota > Metazoa > Chordata > Mammalia > Artiodactyla > Delphinidae > Leucopleurus > Leucopleurus acutus. Next base: position 117,820,948 of record NC_139148.1, on the reverse strand, counting down.
GGGAGATTCTACTTTTTATTTCATATCTAGAGGGTGAGCTGTTCAATATGGTAAGTATGGGTTTATGGTCTGATGAATAAAAATATTTCACAAAGGAAACAATAAACAAACTGGTGCAAGAGATCAGGACAGCATTATCTTAATGCACAAATTGGGTCTTCCAGGCAAGCTGACAATTACTTTCTGAACTGTCACTAGCTCAGTATATATAATAGAAGATGCGGATGGGGTAAAGGGCAAACCTTTTAGCAATGTTGTTATGTGCAGATTCAGTCTAAAGAGACAACTCCACCTTGCACCTCCACACGTGTACATACAAAATGATTGCTTCAGTCCTCTTTGCCAGAGAGCACTGGTAAATGATGCGATAGTGCTACCAAGGTCAGATGAAAGCTAAGAAACAGTTGCATCTCAACCGGATCTGGCCATCCTGTCCTTGTAAATGTTAACATGAGCAAGAGGCTCTTCAGCAACAGATTAAAAGACAATTACTACACAGCTTCTTCTTTTAGGAGACACATTACATAATACCCACCTAGGTGGGCAAAATGAGATCTCCTGGCACCAACCCTAGATCTCATCTTTTCATGTCGAGCTCTTCCACAATCTCACATGGCCACTTTGACTTCAACTTTGTTGACAAGGAAAAAACAGGAAAGTCCCATGCAGAGAAAGACACGGACTCCTGTCTTCTCATAAAGCACTTTTAATTAGTTACCTGAATCAAAAAATAATTCTCACAGTCCTATTCTATATTCTATGCATATTGACTATTAAAGGTCTACATAGGAAACATTAGCCTGATTTCAGTAATCTCACACACACACACACACACACACACACACGTACGCACGGACATGCGTACACGGGCTCAGCATTTTAAAACAATATTGGGTTTGTCTTGAGGATTTTTTTTTTTTTTTTAGCTGTACGCGGGCCTCTCACTGTTGTGGCCTCTCCCGTTGCAGAGCACAGGCTCCGGATGTGCAGGCTCAGCGGCCATGGCTCACGGGCCCAGCCGCTCCGTGGCATGTGGGATCCTCCCGGACCGGGGCAGGAACCCGTGTCCCCTGCATCGGCAGGCGGACTCTCAACCACTGCGCCACCAGGGAAGCCCGAGGATTTTTTTTCTAGGAAGTTCCATAGGCTTGCCTCAGTCAATCTATTCTCCCACATATATAAGATGAATGTCTCCCAAACCACACACCACTCACTGAATACTGATAAAACAGCCATAGCTCAAGGCGAACTTCTGTAATCTTACATTTACAAAGATCACAGAGAAAGGTCTTGGATTCCTCACAAACACAGTAAATCCTTTACTCTCTTCTTTCTTATGGGTTAAAGTACCAGTTGATATGAGAATCAGTGGCCTCTATCTGCTGGTATTTCTTCTGTAGACATGAAGTATTAAATACCTGCTTTCTCATTCTTTCGGTTTCAGGGAGAAGAATTTTTTTCAGAAACAATTCTATGAAATAATGCAAAGGAGTTACTATTGATGAGATTTCACATTAATCAACTTGTAGCAATTGTTTAACATGCTATGGCCAGTTAATAAATGCAATAATCAAAACATGAAGAAAAATGTTCACTTAAAATGATACTAAAAATTTTACTGATCTTAAGTGTTTACAGAAACTTAGAGCCAGAAGGAGCTATCACGATTTAATTTAACCTGGAACACTAACAATTGCTTATATTTCCCAATCACTATGTGCCAGGCACTGTACTCATCATTTACATGTATTTTCTTATTTAATCCCCATGAAACACTGTGAGGTAGATATTGTTATTATCTCCATTTCTCAGACAAGGAAACTGAGGCCTAGAGAGGTTAAGTGACTTTTTCAAATCCACACAACTGGTAAGTGGAAGAACTGCCTCTTAACTTCTGTCCTGTCTTGTCTTCTTAATTCTAGAGAAAGAGAAACTGAAGCCCAGAGATGATCAGCTATTTTTTCCAGGTCGTACGGCTACCCAGTGGCAGAGTCAGGGCTATAAGCCTAGCCTCCTGACACCTAATCTAGTGCCCTTTCTATGGCTTCCAGCCTCTAAGCTCTTCAGGAAGATAGAACATGTTTCTGACAGTTAAATCAATGTTCTTTGTTCAACAAAAACTAAAAACAAAAGCCAAGCACCTTGTTTTTGTCTTGCAAAGCTTATTCATTAAAAGAAAAAAGGAAAATCTTCTGTCCCTTAAAATAGCCCTTTCTGGGTACACTGCTGCATAATGGGCATACTCAGGCAAATGGAAGCAGGTCGATAGTGGGGCACAGAACAGCCGTCTTTGTGCAGAAAATGATTCAACAGACTTGAGTTCATTGGCTGCTTTAGGCACTGGTTACATGGTACATCCATTACTAGGGAAAAGCTAAGAGCAGTTTCAAAAATCATTCTCAATAAACCCAGAAAAAATATCATCTATTAAAAATAAGAAAATGTATTTTGGCTGCTGTTCTACATGCTTGAATGCTGGTCGATATTTAAGTAAGGCAGAGTGAGGTTCTTTGGAAGGGATTCGAATACGTGTTTCACATAAGCCTGAAGTCAACACTTTGTTGCTGGGTTTATCCAAGGTTGGTGCAGGTCTCGAATGAAAATCAATGAATTGGGTTTCAGATTGAATATCTAATGGTTTCATATTGTGCTGGATTTGTCCTCCCATTTATCTCCTGGTCCGTGCTTTGCAGTCTCTCGGCACCAAACACAGATCATAGCATATAGTAGGTGCTCGATAATTGCTGATTCAATGACTGATGGGTGGGTTTGGCTCAAATTACCAAGGTTCAAAGGCTGGACCCCGCTTTTTAGAAGGACTTAAGAAACCTAAAACAGGACATAAAGGAGATATCTGCTCTTCTGTGAGGCTCTTTGAATGAAACAGAAGAAAGTTTGCAAGTATTATTTGCTTTATTTTGCATTGTTTTTTCCCTCCATACACTGGGTAACTGCAGCTCCAAACAGATCTGTGTATAGTACTCTGTCCTTGGCTCCAGATATGAAATCCTGAGATTTCAATTATAATGTGTGAGATAATTAACCCTATGTCACAATATGGTTTGGGGAAAACTGTAGCATGCACTTTGCCAAGTTCACAATGATATAGAAGTGCTCGCCACCCACCCCCAACACATACACACACACACGCGCGCGCGCACATACACACACACACACACACATACTGCCTAGCTATAGAGCCAGCAGGGCCATAGGTAGTCCTAATTAAGGAAAGAAGTCTCTTCCAACTAATGTTAATCTGTCTTCACTCAAGGGCAGAAAGCGGTCAGGGAGAAGCTCATCTCCTGAGATAGATGGAAACAGCAACTGAGGCCTTTGGCACCATCCATTCTTCATCTAGATGTCCCCTTGGTTCAGTCTTTCATAAAGACATTTCCTGCACATCATTTATAAACTTGAAAGGGAGGCTATTGATCAGAGGAGTTGTTCCAATATTCCAGGGAGGACAGCTGGATTTAAAATAACCTTAAAATCTACCCACAGCTGCCCATTTCTCAGGGCTGTTTTGAGAAGAAAAGGTCAGTGATGAAACCTTAAAGCAAGTAAATATTACCTTGCTTCCAAAGAGTTCATATATTAATTCCCTGAATTTTATTGCACAGAAGCAATAAAACAATGCTTAAAAAAAAACTAGTAAATGTCAGAAGTACAGACTTCCCTGGTTTTCCTGGCACTCCTCTCCCAGCCTCTTTAGACATTAACCCAGCAAAGCATGCTTTGAGGCTTTGCCCTTTAAACTCTATACAGAAATGAAGAAAATCTCTGGGTTCTTCGGGCTACCAATTTAGGGACAAAGGGCTAGCTTATAAGGAGGGGTTGGTAGACTGAAGGAAAGTGTGTGAGACTGGGGATTAAAAAGGGTCAGTCTTGGGTTTCCCTGGTGGCGCAGTGGTTGAGAGTCCGCCTGCCGATGCAGGGGACACGGGTTCGTGCCCCGGTCCGGGAAGATCCCACGTGCCGCGGAGAGGCTGGGCCCGTGAGCCATGGCCGCTGGGCCTGCGCGTCCGGAGCCTGTGCTCCGCAGTGGGAGAGGCCACAACAGTGAGAGGCCCGCGTACCGCAAAAAAAAAAAAAAAAAAAAAAAAGGGTCAGTCTTGGTTCTGCCACTTTCTACTGTGTACTCTTCAACAGGGTAGCTGCCCTCTCTGGGCCCCAGTTTTCTCTTCTATAAAAGGAAGGAGGTTGGGATAGATGCTTTCTGAGGTCCCTTTGAGGGTCAACAATTTATGATTCGTCATCATTTCTGACTTTCTTACGATGATGGAACAAGAAAAGCAAATGAAATAAAAATAGTTTTATTTGTAGCAAGATTACCAATTTCCAGAGAGTTGGATATGAACCAGCACTATCAAAAATTTCTATGAGAAAAGCAGAAGCTGTTTGTTTGGCATTATAACCGCAAAAACATGTGCTAATCAAAATGTCATTTCCTCTCAGTAATTAAAGCCTTGGCAAAAAAAATCCAACTGCAGCCAAAATTGCCTGGCATCAGAGAGTGTGGGTTGGAGTAGTGGAAAGACTAGATAGGGTTGAAGTTTGGAGTTCAGAGTTCGAATTATGGCTCTGCCACTTACTAGCTGGGTGACTTTGGAGAAGCTGCTTAATCCCTCTAGGACTCAGTTTCCTCATCTTTAAAATAATGTCCATATGTTCAGATTGTTGTAAGAATTAAATCAGATAATGTACCTAAATACCCTGGCAAGTAGCAGATGCTTAATGAATTCGTCTCTTCCTCTTCCTACCTACTCCCCCAATATAATTCATAGAAAACTCAGTTCCTGCTCTTCAGAAATGTATAATCTTGTGATCAAATCAGCAATAATACACTGGAGAACAATTAGATAAGAGTGTCAGACAGCAGATGAACGGTAAAGACCCGAAGGGGTTCTAAAAAGGCTAACATGGTCATGTAAGCTTCTTAGAGGAGGTAGGATTTATAGACGATATCTCATTTTCATCTTTGCATTTTTAAAATGTATGAAGAGGGATTTTTGTTCTAAGTGTACTGATGAGGAAATGAGCTCAGAGAAGGTAAGTGACTTGTCTGAAGTCACACAGCTTATAGTGAGAAGAACTGGGACTTGAATCCAGGTTTTCTGGTTCCAGGTGCAGTGCTTTTTTCAAAGCAAAGAGGCTAAGCCTGGATAGGTAGAGAGGATTTGGTTAGGGAAAGAGAATATGAGGCAGGAGGTACAGCAGGAAAAGAGATACAGATGTAGCAATGTTTGCCATCAGAGCAGAACTACCTCACCTTCTCACCACCAACTGCATCAACCCAGATGCACCCACTCTGCCTTCCTTCTTGTAGTAATAGGTAGTATGCTCTGTCTTTTATCCAAGTTCAAACACTAGATTCCAGCTCATCTCACCTTTTTAAGTGCTCTGTGCCTGCAACTTTCTTATTTCTCACTTCTTCTCAATTTCTCTCCCCAATCACAGAAAAACTTTTCAGAATGGTTGTCTCTAATTGCTATCTTTATTTCCTCACTTCCCTTCCTCTTTTCTCAGGCTCCCAATTCCACCACTCAGCTGAAATGGCAATTATCAAGGCCAACAATGGCCTCTATCTTTGCCAAATTCAATGATCCTTCTCAGTTCTTATCTTTATTCATGTCTCAGCAGTATTTGACATGGAGGATTACTCCTCCCTTCTGAAACCTCTTTCTTCCTTAGTGCTCTAGAAATTCATGTTCTCATGCTTTTTCCTTTATTTGGCTGCTACTTCTAAGTCTTCTTTGCTGGCTCCCCTTTACTCTTTGCCTGACTTCTAAATGTTGTAGTATGAAGGCTCAGTTCTTGGCCCTTATTATTCTGAATTGTGCCCTCTCAAATTCATATGTTGAAGCTCTAACCCCCAGTACCTCAGAATGTGCCTGTGTTTGGAGATAGAACCTTTAAAGAGGTGATTAAGTTAAAATGAGGCCTTTGGAGTGGGCCTTAATCCAATCTGACTGGTGTCTTTATTAGAAGAAGAAATTTGGACACATAGAAACACCAAGGGCACACATGCACAGAGGAAAGGCCATGTGAGGACACAGCAAGAAAGTGGCCATCTACAAGCCAAGGAGGGAGACCTCAGGAAAAACCAACCCTGCCGACACTTTGATCTTGGGCTTCTAGCCCCCAGAACTGTGAGAAAAGAAATGTCTGTTATTTAAGCCACCCAGTCTGCCATATTTTGTTATGGCAGCCCTAGCAAACTGATACAGACATATTCTCTTCTCTATTTTCAGTGTCTATATTCATCATCTTTCTGATTTCATCTAGTCGTATGGCTCTAAATACCATCTACTTGCTGACAAGCCCCAAATTTATATCACTAGCCTACCCATTTCTTATAGCCAACTATCTATGCCACATCTCCAGTTGGAGGTCCAAGAGGGATCTTTAACTTAACCTGGCAGAAACAATATTTTCTTACTCCAAGACCCATGCTTTTAACCATTGTATTAAATTAGAGCTATTTCCTCATACACCTCTATTAATGTGAGCTGTGACTGCATTATTAGTTTTTCCTTTGGTCTATTTGTTTTTGTTCTTATCAAAATACTGGTGACTCACACTATACTTGAGATATTTTTCACTTGGAGTGCTGTCAGGGCAAATATTCCTCGTGATGTACTTTGGCAATTGACTTTTTAAAACGTAAATGCAGTTCTTTCACTTTATCCTTGTTAAATTTCATCTTCTTGGTTTTGACCTATCCTTATAGCATGTCAAGATTTTGAAACTCAGTTCTGTCATCCATTATGTTACACTCTCCCTTATCTTTGTGTTATTTACAAGCTTGACAAACACAACTATTTTCATCCAAGTCTTAAAAAAACAAGTTGAACAGTGCAAGATCAAGAAGAGAGCTCTAGGGCGCTCTAATAGAGAGCCTTCCTCCAAGTTGTCCTCCATTGAATATTGTACACTCTGGCCATAGCTACCTAAGCAGTTGTAGATATAGCTAACTAAACCACCATTTAGCCCTTATATCACCATCTTGTTCTCTTGGATGTCATATGAAACCTTGTCCAAATGCCCTGCTGGAACCAAAGTATCACCAAATGATGGCAGAGGGTAGCAGTGAGAAAGAAGAGAGATGAGATCTCTCAAAAGAACATGAATTTGATGGCACTTGGGTATGAGGAGAGAGGAGAGACGTTCAAGCACAGTGCAGGGCTTGCACCTTAACACCTCATGGATTGCAAATGTGGGTTTTCCTTTTTGTTCTACACAGAGATCTTTAAAAATGTGATAGGTTGCCTGACAACACGAATAACTCTCAATAGCATTATGCTGAGTACAAAAGAGTATATACTGTATGAGTCTATGTACATGAAATTCTAGAATATGAAAATTAATCTATGGTGGAAAAAAATCAGATCAGCGCTTATCTTGGGTGGAGAGATTTGACTAGGAAGAAGCACAAAGGAACTTTCCGAGGTGATGGAAATGTTTTATATCTTCTGCAAATATCTTCTCCCATTCAGTAGGCGGCCTTTTCATTTTGTTGATAGTTTCCTTCGCTGTGCAAAAGCTTTTCAGTTTGATGTAACCCCATTTGTTTATTTTTGCTTTTGTTCCTTTGCCTGAGGAGACATATCCAAAAAAATATTGCTAAGAGCATACTGCCTACGTTTTCTTCTAGAAGTTTCATGGTTTCAGAGCTTACATTTAACTATTGAATCCATTTTGAGTTTATTTTTGTATGTGGTATAAGAGAGGAGTCTGGTTTGATTTTTTTTTTTTGCACATAGTCAAGTTCTTAATAAATAACAGAGTTCATTCTCAAGGGCTCGAGTGAAAGTTGTCGTCAAGATCAGTAGTGTTGATGAATGGTAAACAGGAGAACGGTGCTAACCTTGACAGACACAGGGAAGTTGAACTGGGATTTGGGGAAAAGTGTAGTCAGAGAGTAAGATGTGTCCAGTTGTAGGCAAGTAGAGTAGAGGTAATGGCTGGACATTTGAGTTGCAGCATGTACTAGGCATCTGAAGACAGGAAAGTGAAGTTTACAGCAGACGTCAGGGCTGGACAAAGTTTAGAAGAGTCCCCTTTCAATGGGTGATAGGTGGAACCATAAGAGTGGGTGAGAACCTTGAAGCAGATAGTAGAGAGGTGAGCAGATGTTCAAGGCGTGAACCTCAAAGACTCTCCACAAGTTGGAAAGAAGAGAAAAAAGATATAGAGAAGTAGGAGTATATCCCCCAAAACAGGAGAAGAGAGTGTTTTAAGGGAGAGAGGTGTGAATAAACAAAAGCTTGTGGAAGTATAATGTAGAAAAGTGGTCTCCACCTGTTTGTTGAGCCATAGAGAGACCATGAGATGCAAGCAAGGGCTTATGGCAGCCTTCCTTTGACCTGCTTGCTCCTCTGCAGGCAGGTTTTTATATGGCAATCAGGCCACAGTCTATCATGTGTAAACCAAGTGTCGTGTTCTTTAGGCGACAGAATCATCTGGTTGCAATCATAGTTCCTGTAGTCCTACTGTGGTTGAAGCAAAATATACTATCATAGGAAAGACAAATAAAATGTCTTCTTCATACCAGGCAATATTAGACCCTGGGGGAACTGGGAGGGGAGATAAGTGGTAAGCTTTCATTTTTTCATTTATTTATTTTATTTATTTATTTTTGGCTGTTTTGGGTCTTCCTTGCTATGCGCGGGCTTTCTCTAGTTGCGGCGAGTGGGGGCTACTCTTCGTTGTGGTGCGCGGGCTTCTCATTGCAGTGGCTTCTCTTGTTGCAGAGCACGGGCTCTAGACTTGCAGGCTTCAGCTAGTTGTGGTGTGCGGGCTCAGTAGTTGTGGCTTGAGGGTCTAGAACGCAGGCTCAGTAGTTGTGGCGCATGGGCTTAGTTGCTCCGCGGCATGTCCGGGATCTTCCCGGACCAGGGCTCGAACCCGTGTCCCCTACATTGGCAGGCGGATTCTTAACCACTGCACCACCAAGGAAGCCCAAGTGATAAGCTTTTAAACTTTTCATATTTCTTTTCATTGTGACTTGGTATGACACTGATTTTGAAATCAATATTATATTTGACATTAATTTATAAATATGGGACTCAAATAATATTTAGTCATATTATATTATATTATATTGCTAAAATCCATGGCTGAGTTACATTAAATCTCCCAACATTCCACAGTAAATGAAAATGGTCTAAAACAAGGTAGCACTATGATTTAAAAACTGTTTATTTTCAATTTTTTATTTTTTTAAATTGAAGTATAGTTGATTTACAATGTTATGTTAAAAACTGTTTTATTTTAAATCACTACTTTAAGACAATGTTATACTGGAGACATATCGTTACTTTTTATACTCATATATTAATGTGAATAGTGTACTGGGAAAAAATAGGATCCTTATCTTAGCTCAGTGTCAAATTTTCTGTTTGACACTAGTTGTACATTGATATTAAAGAAATGGGTAAGAAAATGCACTCTTAATCTTGAAAAAGCTACAATATTAATTCCCCAATCATCATTATTTCCCAAAATTTCTCTTAAAAATGCTCTTAGCAAATGTATTTCCAGAAACTCATGAAATTGCACTTGGGATTTCCTCTGTTCATAAATTTAGCAAGCTACTGGTTTATCCGCTTAGCAAATAAAGCCACAGGAAGGGTTTTGCAAGTTTCATCTATTTCTGCTGTTACCATTTTCCACTAGGCTGCCTAGCTTGCTTCTTTAAGCCTAACTTAAATGTTCCAAATGTTAGCAGTTTTCATTTACAGCTTCCCAGTGATAAGATCTACAAAAATTTCGGAATTCATATATGGAATCAAATTCTTAAGACGCACCCAGAGACCAAGCTATTCAACTTTTTCAAATGCCAGGCACAAGGATCTGTTTACTCACTGACAAATTTCAGTCAATTGTCCAGGTATCTTTTGTTTTCCTTCTAAAAGGTGGGTAAATATACCATGAGACAAAGAAAATCTGTGCCTTAATCACTAATGTGCTTACACTTTATTTCTCCTGGGCACTATTTTACAACTGAAAGTAACCGGTTGTATTTAAATAAATAAAATTGATCATTGTTACAAACAGTATGTCTTGAGATAGACCAGGATTCTCCTTCAGCATGTTTCAAAATTAGTTATAAACTAGTAAATGATAGGGGATGAAAAGAAGTGACAGAACATCAAAAAGCTTCATCACAAACCTGAGTCCCGCCACCAAAGTATTTTGACGTGAGCTGACATCTTTTTCATCTTGAATAGTATTAAAAATTGTTTAATTAGGATCGCACAGTTTGCTTCAAATTGAAATCCAGTGAAGCTCTTGTTGTATATAACTTGTAAAAGATTTTCACAAGGTAAGCTGTAATCACCTGATCTTGAAAAGGAAGAGATTTCAAGAGAGTCTTCTATTCTCGAATGAAAACATAAATTATATTCTTTTGTATTTGAATCACCCATCTTCTTTTAAACTTCATTTATGACACACTCTCTAACCTACTGTACTAGTTAAATCTTTCATGGACGTCTTTGTTTTCACATACAGTCAACTCTTGATTACCTCAGTTCAACAATACAATTGAACAAATATTTATTGAACATTTGTAAATGGTACAGCTAATCTAAAACAGCAAACCATTTAAAAAATAATTCATATTTGGTTTAGGAATATGTTATGATTTTATTGTAAAAATACCTTGATTTGTATAGTGCTTTATAATTTTCAGAGTACTTTCACATACATTATCTCATTTGATTTTATGCAGATTCACCTCCCTACTTAGGAGAGGCTGACTTGGCTTAGGCTGATTGATATTAATATTAATTTGCATTCACTAAGCACATACTGGCTGAACAGCAGGAGCAGGCGGCTGCTGGAGTGCGCTGGGGAGAAGGGGCAGCTCGTCTGCGATCACAGCTCTGAGGCGGACAATGGCACTGATGCACATAACAAGGCGGTAATGACCACACATACACACTGGCATATATGCTTTAATTTATTTTTCCATTGCTATTAACCACTGAAACAGGCATTTTGGAGGTTTAAAATGGATAGGTAATTATGATGGGCAAATAGGATGGCATAATCATTGTGTTTGGATGAGTCACTCACTCTGAGATCTAGTAGTTGAGGAAACCTTTGTGACTCTCAGTATTGACTCCGGAAAAAGAATTTAAATGGAAATGAACGAAGTAACCACAGATAAGACTTCCGCATCAGCTCAGAAAGTGGGGGCTGATGGCAGCAAATCCATTAGCAGAGGAGCTTTAGATACTGATTTTAGCCAAACAACGAGCAGCAGCCATTTTACCTTTGGTTTCACTGGGAGGGCAATACGAGGTGTGCAGAGAATATAAGCACTGACTTTGGAGATTGGGTTTGAATCCCAGCTCTTGTACTTGTTAACTATGAAATTCAGCTGTACTAGCTGTAAAAACAAACAACCAACCAAACAAAAAAACAGTCACCTCCAACCCCAGAAGCCTAGAATGGCAGGAGAGGACCACAGGGGTCTAGGCATGGAGAAAAGAAATTTTTAAAAGGATCCAAAGCAGCAAGGCAGTCTGACTTGACTGATCAGGGCTTCTTTCAGGACAGGAACACACACAGGTGACATGGACCACACATATGGCCTCTCTCAGGAGAGGAACACACACAGGTCTCTTAGAAACAAAGAGGCCATTAAGACCAGAAAAAATGGCATATGCAGCAGTCATTCTGGATTAATGCAATGCCTTCTGAACAGAGACAAAACATGATGGGGTTAGTTCAAGTTTCTTCAGACGGCAAAGTTCCTGTTAGTCTCTTCATGGCCACAGATTCTTTTGGAAATCCAATGAAAGCTATGTATTCTCCCAGGAAAGAAGCAGATGTACTCCTACCCACAAAATGTTACATGCAATTTCAAGGGGTTTATGGACCACATTAAGCTCAGATTAAGAATCTCTGCTATCCAAGGAGATAGGTTAGAGTGGAATTGGTATCACAAGATGTGCTGGGAGTTCCAAATCTCAAGAGATAACAAAATAGCTGTCCAGTGTTTAGCTCAGTATTGAATGAAATGGGAAGCAGCCAGTTAAACTTCCTCATCAGTACCTGGGGCCTAATCGTCCCAAGCAACAGTGCTATTTCATTACCAAACAACCCCTAGTTTCCACCAAAGGAACCATACTATCTCTAGTGAATGCCTCGTGGGTCCTAAAGGCCATCCTAATAAGGAGGCATAAAAGAAGAGTGAAACTCCAGAAAAGTCATCTTCCCTGTTGGGCGAGAGATGGTTTCAGAATTTCAGCTCACAATCTGTCATTTACCTCTTTATATCTCCACAATTTGCACTAAGAAGAATTAGTATTGGGCCCCAGAGCCACTATTTATTTTATCTACTACCTTTTCCTTCCTCAGCGCTGCCGCCAGCAGATTCTATGGGAAAGATGAAAGAGACTAGCTGAGCACTTCAATGGTCACAAATGGAGTCACCACCATAAATAATGGAATATTTCTTGTTTGGACACTTTCAAGTTCTACAACTCCAGAAATAGCAATTTGAATGACTTAATTTTCTTCTCCATTGACTTTAATGAAGATTTCCTTCGATTCAGCCATCCGGCAAACGTAAACTCTCAAATAGTACTGTGAGTGTTTGACTTAGGCCAGGAATGTCTGAGCAATGGACTTTGGTTATGCAACTGAAATGTGAATTTGGATTAAAAGCTCTCACGACAAAGCCCTAAAAGGTTAGGTGCTCATTTTAAAAGTTAGCACACTCCAATACAACTGTAGTGGCATTTCAAATGCCGCAGCTGATGGACCTAAAGCCCGCGGACATTTACACTTCTTTTGTTTTATTGTTCCCTCAAGGACGCCTTTAGCATCCAACTATCACCTAGGATGCTTGGATACGGGACCTCTCCCCTTCTCTCTCTTGCCCCTGGTGGCCGAGCAAACCAAACACAGCCTTAAGTGAGTCTTGATAGGCGTCATGTCTGAGTGCCAGCACTGGGGAGACCCTGGAGACCCTCTCAGCCACATGACCTCATTTTATGCTGGAGGACGCCTGAGCTCGGAAATGGGAAGCACAGACTTTGAGAAATCTGGAGGCTGGACATGAAAGGGCAAGGCTAAACAAGGGTAGGAGAAAGATGAGGGTGGGTGTCAGAAAGCACCCAGGATATAGAAATGCAAGTTCTCATCCCAGAATCACAGCCTGATTTTAGATTAAGATGAGGACGTCAGTTTTCTTGGCTTGAAGACATTGATAGCTTAATAATCCAAAATTGCCTGGGATGGGCATGAGCTTTGTTAAAGGCACCTTCCTTTCTTTGCATTTCCTGTGTTTTCTATGTTGACCTTAAGATGACATTAAGAAAACCTTGTCGTGTATTTAAATGTAAGGACAATTTAGATTAACTATTGTTAACTATTCTCCTTTAGTAATTGTAAAATGAATTGTCATTTAATCACAAGTTTGTCCTGGGGCTAACCTAATAATTATCATACCCTGAAAATCCCCCTCACCTGCAGGCATTCTCAGGACATTAAGCCACCAGTTTCAAAATTAATCTCCCTGACCGGTGTCAACAAGAGTGACATAATTGTCAGCATGGGCCAGCACCAGTATACCCTGACACATCAAGATTAAACTCAGAAGAGCCCAAATGTCTTGTCTGGGTAGGAACGGTCTGGAACACCCAGAGAGAATGAGGTGAGGCCAAACACAGACTTGCATACTTTTAGCCTCAAAACAGAACCCCCTTTTGTGCATTGAACTGATACCTTGACTCCCGTGAGTCTGCGGGCTTTTGATTTGGCCATGCTTATTCTACTGCTCTATTCACCTCTCCCACTACAAACACTTGAGTGGTTACACACTGTTTGATGTTGTTTTAAGCAAAAAGACAAGAAGATCCAATGATGTGTACAATAGCTTATGTTTACTCAGCCCTTATTGTATGTTGGGCACTGTTCTGCTTGCTCTACATGCTCACATCATCCCATTTAATCCTCGCAATAACTCTTTGAAGTACGTACTCTTATGACCCTAATTTTACAGCTAAGAGGCACCAAGGTTGTCACCAGTCCAGGGTTATGCACTTAGTAAGGGGCAGACCCAGGGTGTGAATGTGGATCTGGCTGGCCCCCCAGGCTCAGGTGGCAGGGTCTTCTGCCTCCTAATCCACAAGTGTATATATAAGTGTTGCCTTGATAGGTTCATGTCAGCTCTCAAGATAACAGAGCATCACAATACTAGGAGGTCACTGGCCTGAGCATATGGTGACCCCAAGGGCTTAGAATTTGAACGCTCATCCCCGTTTTACACCATCTACCTTTTTTGTCCTCACCCTCATGCTTGTGCCCCTCTGACTGAAGTGTCTTCATTTAGGATCTGGAAAATCCAGTCCACCAGTCTTGAGGCTTTTCTGCCGTTATGAGCTGGGGGGTGTGGTGTGGGGAGAGAAGAGAAAGAAGACAGGGCCCAGTCTTTGCCCATGAAAACTCATGTTCTGTCTTGTCTGGATTCTGCGAAAGCCCAATGGGTTGATTGTAGAAGCCTGTCTCCAACACCACTGGATAGCTGTACATAAGAGTCTGCAGGAACAGGGCAAAGTGAAAGAAGTTTGAAACAGATGAACTATAGAGTCAGCGGCCCAGAGACAGCCCAAGGTCATGCAGTGAAAGGCACCAAATCCAACTTGACTGTTTAAAAGCTTTTTATTTTTTTAAAAAATAAAGGGTATAGGGATTTTTGCCTTCTCCTTCTAGTCCACACAATTAGACAATTTAAGCATATTGTCCGCATGCTTAAAACCATCAAATAGGTCCTTTGCTAATTGTTATGTTTTAAGATGTGGAGATGAGCCTCAAGAGAAAGTGTGGGTCTTGGAAACTTGGTCACAAGTCAAATATTCCCCCCAAATGTCTGTAGCTAATCAGAGAAATTCAAGTACAGCCCTTGCTGATTGATAGGCGTGACCAAGCAATTCCCCACACTCTATAAAGCAGCCTCCATGCAACCACCCACATATATGCTGATACCTGGGAGAAGCGCAATATAGTTCAAGCTCTGATGGAAGTGAGAGAAAGCTTTGAAAAGGCTGTTTTTTCCACTCCAGAAATAATATATTGCCCATGATCATCATTTCTCTATCTCCCTAAAGAATCAGCCTTCAAAGATTTAAATAACTACAAGGGGATTTAGAAAGTCAGACCAGAAAGAGCCACAGGCAAAGATTAGTGTCAGGAAGGCTGACAGGTAAATTGTCATTATGGTGTGCTAGGTGGAGAGAAATGTGTGTAGCCCGTCACGAATTTCCCTCACTAATTTCCCCTAACGATGGGGTGGCCCAACTCACATGATCCAACTCCACGGATTAGGAAGAGGGCAAAAATTATAATAATGAATATAAATCAAGCTTGCTGCATCACCAAACATATGATTATTTAACACTTAATGAGCACCCACAGTATTCTGGAAGTGGGTTCATCTCAACAATAGCAGCTTATTTTTTTATTCATAACACTTCATGGAAAGCGAGTAGCACAACATAAGAGTTCAAGTTCACTTCAGGTTTCCAGTTCCTCAGAGGTAGGGAATGATGTTATTGGGGCCAGGCCAGATTTGTAAAGCCAATGAAAAAATCATTCCTTTTGGCTGATCTTTGCTTTGTTGTGACTAAAAAATAAAAGAAGGAAAACAAGAAAAAAAAGAAGAAGCAAGCCTGCCACAGAGCAAAGCAGATCAGGGGAAATGCATACCACATTCAGAAGCGGGGAAAACCACCCCCATAAAGAAAAATAAGGCAAATGCTTTGATTCTGTGTGGAGAAATGTTCATCCAGTGATCATGCCTCTGTCTCTGACACTTGTATCAGGACAAGTGTAGAACGGCGGTCCTGAATGGAGGAGTTCCACCATTTCTGCCCCCAGGGAGCCATGCTGCTCTCTCATCTCCACTGTGCCCACATGCCTGCCATCCCTGAATTTTCACTGCTCCAAGCCCAGCACAGGGTCTGGCCTGCAGTGGGAGCTCGCGGGATTGCTGTTTACATATCTCCTACTTAGGCCGCGAGCAGACCCAAGATGTGTACAGAATCTGAAAATAGGCAATATCATTGGGTTTGGGGGCTGGTTTTAATAAGTGTGGGAAGGAGAGGCTAGAAACCGTGGAGTGGGGAGCTAATACCTCTGAAAATGGAGAATAATCACCTGCAATTCCATCCAGAAATCACCACTCTTCACATTTTAGAATAGTCTTTGTTCTTCTCTACGATGGTCCATTGGACCATATCTGTCTTTTTTCACTTCTCCCTTTTTCAAGGGACAGTGCGTCAAGACTCCACAGGAATAAAGGAGCACCCATTTCTTTAACATCTCATAGAACGTCTAGAATCCTCAGAGTGGGAAATGACCTAAGAGGTCATGTCATCCAACTCTGTAATATTTCAAATGAGAAAACTGAGGGCCAGAGGGTGGGAAGTGACCTCCCAAGGGTGCACAGCTAGTAAGTGGCACACCCAGTATTTGAGGCCAGGTCAGGCCAAGTTCAAAGTCAGATGCTTAGCCACTACACTGTACATATGGAATAGGTCTCCTTCCTTTCTCAGGGGAAACAAGACCTGTTTATGAAAATATGACTTCTAATATTACACAGTAGCACATAAATTTAATGGAGAGAGAGAGAGAAGGGCCAGTCAGGGAGAGCTTGGGCCTGGCAGGTTGGGGATGAGTTAGTCCATCCATTTAATGGGCAGGTGTTTTCTGAGCCAGGTAGTGCAAGTATAAAGCCATTGGGCTGAGACATTTCAGACAGGGAATGAGGTAGAGGAAAGGCAGAAGTGGATATGATAAGCCTGTGTTTTTCTAGGGCAGAGTGAAGGTGGGTTGGCTGAAAGACAGTATAAATTGGTAAGTAGGAGCATTCATGTCCTCACTCCCTCATTCAACTCACACTTATTGAGCAGCTATTATGTCTAAGGCACTGTAATAGTCAGTGGTGAGCAAAAACACACACTTTTCAGCCTTCAGGGAGCTTACAGTCTTGTGGGAAAGACAAATTTCAGACAAGCAATCCCATTAATGTAATAATACCTTGAGATAGCTGCTCTAATGGGGAAGAACACACAGATTTATGAGATCTGGCTGATGACAGGGGAACAGACAAGGAAGACTGCCAGAGGAGACTGATGCTTGAGCTGAGATCTGAGAATGAGTAGTCCTCCTCTGGCTTCCACAGTCACCTGGCTTACCTCTGTCCTAGCATTGGGTTGCAATTGCCTGTTTACTTCTCTGGCTCTCCAGCTAGATGGGAAGCTCCTGGAGAGGAGGGACCAGGTCTGTTGTGTTTGCTGTTTTATTCTCACTCCTAAGAATATCTGCTCAGTAAATTGCTCAGTAAATACTGGTCCAGTGAATTTGTGTCTGTACACACATGTGCAAATACACAAGTGCATGTGCATGTAGGGGATGGCAGTTGGTAAGAAGAGCCTGGAGGAAGGGCTGGATGGTTACGAGAGTATTTACACATCTCCATAAACTACTGTGCCCTACTAAGATGCTGCACTGAATAATAATGATAAGAGCTACCATTTGCTGAGCACCTACTCTGTGCCTGGTACTTGGTGTATGTGTCATCTTTAATTCTCATGAAAACCCTTTGGAATAGGCACCCCAATTTTATACATAAAGAAATAACTAGGTTCAGAAAGATTAAGTAACATGTTCAAAGTCATTCAGCTAATAAATTGCAAAGATAGGACTTTTGAACAAAATCTGCCTGAGTCGAAAGCCTGAGCTTACAGCCACCATGCTGACAAATGCTGTGCTTACTTTAAGTTGGGTGCTTATTGCTTTTTGGCAGTCTCTCTGATGCCTATTCCAAATGTCCCTGTGATCCAGCCACACCCGGCAGAAGCAAGAGAAGTCTGGACGCAGGAGCCAAGGAAGGACAGAGGTACGCCTGTCTCCCTGCTGAAGGACCACACCTCAGTGGTAGAACTTCAACACACTGGTGTTTTGATCTTTTTCTAGAATTTCTTCTAAACCCTCTATAACCATGGTTCTCACACGTTTCTGTCTCAGGATCCCTTTACACTCTTAAAAATTATTGAGAACCTCCAAAGTGTTTTGGTTTTTGTGGGTCGTATTTATTGCTATGTATCAGATTATAAATTAAAGTTGAAAATTGAAAAATATTTATTATTTCATTTACGAAGAAGAAGATCAGAAGTCCATCACAAATATTTTTATGGAAAATAATTATATTTTCCAAAACCACACTAAATTTAGTGAGGAGAGTGGTATTCACTTACGTTTGCAAAGCTCTTTAATGTCTGGCTTAATGGAAGACGGCTGGATTCTCATATCTGCTTCTACATTCAGTCTGCAGCTATGTTGTTTGGGATGCAATATATGTTGAAAAACCTATCACACACAGGTATGTCGTTGGGAAAAGGAGGAAAGCATCTCAGGGATCCCCAGGGTTCCTCCAATCCCACTTCGAGAACCCAGACTTTGAGACTTGCTCTTCTAAAGTCTCCTTGTTACCTAGAAACATTATATTAGGGCCACATCTATGCCAAAGGAAAACAAAAGAGTGCCGGCCTTTTCAGGAAGAAAATCATTTCAGAACTGCCAGACCACCACAAAAATAGACTTGGCTCCATTGACATATATACACAACCAAATGTAAAATAGCTAGCTAGTGGGAAGCAGCCGCATAGCACAGGGAGATCAGCTCGGTGCTCTGTGACCACCTAGAGGGGTGGGATAGGGAGGGTGGGAGGGAGGAGACACAAAAGGGAGGAGATATGGGAACATATGTATACGTATAGCTGATTCACTTTGTTATAAAGCAGAAACTAACACACCATTGTAAAGCAATTATACTCCAATAAAGATGTTTCTTTTAAAAAAAAAAGAATAGCCCTCCATGAACTGAATCAGTCCAGGAAGCTAAACAGCCTGATTGCCCAGGCTCAGAATGGGCTAATTTAAGGACTGGCAGAGGGACATATAATGCTGCTCGGGAATTGGTGGCACAGCTAAATTCTTCCCAAAGTGCCCAGCTGGAGAGGGCCTTCCTTAGCAGTCTTTTTTTTTTATCTCAGATTTTGAGAATGGCAGGGCCAATTAAACACCCACTCCAGTGTTCCAGGCTAACTCATTACGTTTCCATTCATGCGTCATTATTATTAAAGGTAATTGTAGGCAGATGAGAAGAATCCAAAAATGCCCGTGGAGGCCCTCACGCCTTTTTTAGAGAGAACAGAATACATTTTGACAGGAGAGAACCTTGCTGAGTTCTGGGATTCTGAAATTGGAGGTCGGTGGCGGGGGGGGGGGGTGTTCATTTATGAGTTGGCAAAGTACAACCTCCACACTGATTACAAAATAACACTGAATCTGACTGCCAAGAAAATCCAACAGCTGTTTAAGATTCTCTATGATTGGTGGGTTAAGAGTGGGTTGGGTGGTGGGGAGGCATGGTAGTTCCTGAAGGCCCAGGTTTGGAAGGAGTTTAAGGCCTTGCTCCCAAATCTGGGAAACCCAATCATCCACTTCTAATGTCATTGTCAACTGATGTCTGGAGTCCTGTTTTAAAAGGATAAAATGTGAAATATGACCTGAAAAACAATGGCACTTAAAAGCAAACAGGAGAGAGAGAGGAGGAAGGTGGTGGAAGAGTAAGACGCGGAGATCACCTTCCTCCCCACAGATACATCAGAAGTATATCTACACATTGAACAACTCCTACAGAACACCTACTGACACTGGCAGAGACCTCAGACCTCCCAAAAAGCAAGAAACTCCCCACGTACCTAGGTAGGGCAAAAGAAAAAAGAATAAACACAGACAAAAGAATAGGGACGGTTCCTGCACCAGTGGGAGGTAGCCATGAAGGAGGAAAGGTTTCTACACACCAGAAGCCCCTTCGCGGGCGGAGACTGTGGATGGCAGAGTGGGGACCTTTGGCGCTGCGGAGGAGAGCGCAGCCACACGGGTGCAGAGGGCAAAGCGGAGAGATTCCCAAACAGAGGGTCAGGGCCGACCGGCACTCACCAGCCCGAGAGGCTTGTCTGCTCACCCGCCGGGGCGGGCGGGGCTGGGAGCTGAGGCTCGGGCTTCGGTCAGTCGGAGCGCCCAGAGAGGACTGGGGGTGGCGGCGTGAACAGAGCCTGCGGGGTTAGTGCGCCACGGCTGGCCGGGAGGGAGTCTGGAGAAAAGTCTGGACCTGCCGAAGAGGCAAGAGACTTTTTCTTCCCTCTTTGTTTCCTGGTGCGCGAGGAGAGGGGATTAAGAGCGCCTCTTAAAGGAGCTCCAGAGATGGGTGCGAGCTGCGGCTAACAGCGCGGACCCCAGAGACGGGCATGAGATGCTAAGGCTTCTGCTGCCGCCACCAAGAAGCCTGTGTGTGAGCACAGGTCACTATCCACACCCCACTTCTGGGGAGCCTGTACAGCCCGCCACTGCCAGGGTCCCAGGATCCAGGGACAACTTCCCCGGGAGAACGCACGGTGCGCCTCAAGCTGGTGCAACGTCACGCTGGCCTCTGCCGTCGCAGGCCCGCCCCACACTCCGTACCCCTCCCTCGCCCCGGCCTGAGTGAGCCAGAGCCCCCGAAGGAGCGGCTCCTTTAACCCTGTCCTGTCTGAGGGAAGAACAGATGCCCTCCGGCGACCTACATGCAGAGGTGGGGCCAAATCCAAAGGTGAACCCCAGGAGCTGTGCGAACAAAGAAGAGAAAGGGAAATCTCTCCCAGCAGCCTCAGGAGCAGCGGATTAACTCTCCACAATCAACTTGATGTACCTGCATCTGTGGAATACCTGAATAGACAACGATTCATCCCAAATTGAGGAGGTGGACTTTGAGAGCAAGATTTATTATTTTTTCCCCTTTTCCTCTTTTTGTGAGTGTGTATGTGTATGCTTCTGTGTGAGTTTCTGTCTGTATAGCTTTGCTTTCACCATTTGTCCTAGGGTTCTATCCGTCCGTTTTTTTCTTTTAATTTTTTCTTAATAATTATTTTTTTATTTTAATAACTTTATTTTATTTTACCTTACTTTATCTTATTTTATCCTCTTTCTTTCTTTCTTTCTACTTTTTCTCCCTTTTATTCTGAGTCGTGTGGATGAAAGGCTCTTGGTGCTGCAGCCAGGAGTCAGTGCTGTGCCTCTGAGGTGGGAGAGCCAACTTCAGGACACTGGTCCACAAGAAACTTCCCAGCTCCACATAATATCAAATGGCGAAAATCTCCCAGAGATCTCCATCTCAACACCAACACCCAGCTTCACTCAATGACCAGCAAGCAACAGTGCTGGACACCCTATGCCAAACAACTAGCAAGACAGGAACACAACCCCACCCATTAGCAGAGAGGCTGCCTAAAATCATAATAAGTCCACAGGCACCCCAAAACACACCACCAGACATGGACCTGTCCACCAGAAAGACAAGATCCAGCCTCATCCACCAGAACACAGGCACTAGTCCCGTCCACCAGGAAGCCTACACAACCCACTGAACCAACTTTAGCCACTGGAGACAGACACAAAAACAACGGGAACTACGAACCTGCAGCCTGCAAAAAGGAGACCCCCCCAAACAGTAAGATAACCAAAATGAGAAGACAGAAAAACACAAAGGAGATGAAGGAGCAAGATAAAAACCCACCAGACCTAACAAATGAAGAGGAAATAGGCAGTCTACCTGAAAAAGAATTCAGAATAATGATAGTAAAGATGATCCAAAATCTTGGAAATAGAATAGAGAAAATGCAAGAAACATTTAACAAGGACCTAGAAGAACTAAAGATGAAACAAGCAATGATGAACAACACAATAAATGAAATTAAAAATTCTCTAGAAGGGATCAATAGCAGAATAACTGAGGCAGAAGAACGGATAAGTGACCTGGAAGATAAAATAGTGGAAGTAACTACTGCAGAGCAGAATAAAGAAAAAAGAATGAAAAGAACTGAGAACAGTCTCAGAGACCTCTGGGAAAACATTAAACACAACAACATTCGAATTACAGGGGCTCCAGAAGAAGAAGAGAAAAAGAAAGGGACTGAGAAAATATTTGAAGAGATTATAGTTGAAAACTTCCCTAATATGGGAAAGGAAATACTTAATCAAGTCCAGGAAGCACAGAGAGTCCCATACAGGATAAATCCAAGGAGAAACACGCCAAGACACATATTAATCAAACTGTCAAAAATTAAATACAAAGAAAACATATTAAAAGCAGCAAGGGGAAAACAACAAATAACACACAAGGGAATCCCCATAAGGTTAACAGCTGATCTTTCAGCAGAAACTCTGCAAGCCAGAAGGGACTGGCAGGACATATTTAAAGTGATGAAGGAGAAAAACCTACCACCAAGATTACTCTACCCAGCAAGGATCTCATTCAGATTGGATGGAGAAATTAAAACCTTTACAGACAAGAAAAAGCTGAGAGAGTTCAGCACCACCAAACCAGCTTTACAACAAATGCTAAAGGATCTTCTCTAGGCAAGAAACACAAGAGAAGGAAAAGACCTACAATAACAAACCCAAAACAATTAAGAAAATGGGAATAGGAAAATACATATCGATAATTACCTTAAATGTAAATGCATTAAATGCTCCCACCAAAAGACACAGACTGGCTGAATGGATACAAAAACAAGACCCATATATATATGCTGTCTACAAGACACGCACTTCAGACCTAGACACACATACAGACTGAAAGTGAGGGGATGGAAGAAGATATTCCACACAAATGGAAACCAAAAGAAAGCTGGAGTAGCAATTTTCATATCAGACAAAACAGACTTTAAAATAAAGACTATTAGAAGAGACAAAGAAGGACACTACTTAATGATCAAGGGATAGATCCAAGAAGAAGATATAACAATTGTAAATATTTATGCACCCAACATAGGAGCACCTCAATACCTAAGGCAAATACTAACAGCCATAAAAGGGGAAATCGACAGTAACATATTCATAGTAGGGGACTTTAACACCCCACTTTCACCAATGAACAGATCATCCAAAATGAAAATAAATAAGGAAACACAAGCTTTAAATGACACATTAAACAAGATGGACTTAATTGATATTTATAGGACATTCCATCCAAAAACAACAGAATACACATTTTTCTCAAGTGCTCATGGAACATACTCCAGGATAGATCATATCTTGGGTCACAAATCAAGCCTTGGTAAATTTAAGAAAATTGAAATTGTATCAAGTATCTCTTCCTACCACAACGCTACGAGACTAGATATCAATTACAGGAAAAGATCTATAAAAAGTACAAACACATGGAGGCTAAACAATACACTACTTAATAACGAAGTGATCACTGAGGAGGATATCAAAGAGGAAATTAAAAAA
The DNA here is from genome assembly GCF_964270905.1 of Leucopleurus acutus. Lineage (NCBI taxonomy): Eukaryota > Metazoa > Chordata > Mammalia > Artiodactyla > Delphinidae > Leucopleurus > Leucopleurus acutus. The sequence goes on along the minus strand of NC_139148.1, from coordinate 117,797,590 downwards.
GTACCTAGAAACAAATGACAATGGAGACACGATGACCCAAAACCTAAGGGATGCAGCAAAAGCAGTTCGAAGAGGGAAGTTTATAGCAATACAATGCTACCTTAAGAAACAGGAAGCATCTGGAATAAACAACCTAACCTTGCACCTAAAGCAATTAGAGAAAGAAGAACAAAAAACCCCAAAGTTAGCAGAATGAAAGAAATCATAAAAATCAGATCAGAAATAAATGAAAAAGAAATGAAGGAAATGATAGCAAAGATCAATAAAACTAAAAGCTTGTTCTTTGAGAAGATAAAAAAATTAATAAACCATTAGCCAGACTCATCAAGAAGAAAAGGGAGAAGACTCAAATCAATAGAATTAGAAATGAAAAAGGAGAAGTAACAACTGACACTGCAGAAATACAAAAGATCATGAGAGATTACTACAAGCGACTCTATGCCAATAAAATGGACAACCTGGAAGAAATGGAAAAATTCTTAGAAATGCACAGCCTGCGAAGACTGAATCAGGAAGAAATAGAAAATATGAACAGACCAATCACAAGCACTGAAATTGAAACTGTGAGTAAAAATCTTCCAACAGGTCTTCGCTGGTGGCACAGTGGTTGAGAGTCTGCCTGCCGATGCAGGGGACATGGGTTCGTGCCCCGGTCCGGGAAGATCCCACATGCCATGAAGCGGCGAGGCCTGTGAGCCATGGCCACTGAGCCTGTGTGTCCGGAGCCTGTGCTCCTCAACGGGAGAGGCCACAACAGTGAGAGGCCCGCATACCCAAGAACAACAAAAAAAATCTTCCAACAAACAAAAGCCCAGGACCAGATGGCTTCACAGGCGAATTCTATCAAACATTTAGAGAAGAGCTAACACCTATCCTTCTCAAAATCTTCCAAAATATAGCAGAGGGAGGAACACTCCCAAACTCATTCTACGAGGCCACCATCACCATGATACCAAAACCAGACAAGGATGTCACAAAGAAAGAAAACTACAGGCCAATATCACTGATGAACATAGATGCAAAACTCCTCAACAAAATACTAGCAAACAGAATCCAACAGCACATTAAAAGGATCATACACCATGATCAAGGGGGGTTTATTCCAGGAATGCAAGGATTCTTCAATATACACAAGTCAATCAATGTGATACACCATTAACAAATTGAAGGAGAAAAACCACATGGTCATCTCAATAGATGCAGAGAAAGCTTTCGACAAAATTCAACACCCATTTATGATAAAAACCCTCCAGAAAGTAGGCATAGAGGGAACTTTCCTCAACATAATAAAGGCCATATATGACAAACCCACAGGCAACATCATCCTCAATGGTGAAAAACTGAAAGCATTTCCACTAAGATCAGGAACAAGACAAGGTTGCCCACTCTCACCAGTCTTATTCAACATAACTGTGGAAGTTTTAGCCACAGCAATCAGAGAAGAAAAGGAAATAAGAGGAATCCAAATCGGAAAAGAAGTAAAGCTGTCACCGTTTGCAGATGACATGATACTATACATAGAGAATCCTAAAGATGCTACCAGAAAACTACTAGAGCTAATCAATGAATTTGTTAAAGTAGCAGGATACAAAATTAATGCACAGAAATCTCTGGCATTCCTATACACTAATGATGAAAAATCTGAAAGTGAAATCAAGAAAACACTCCCATTTACCACTGCAACAAAAAGAAAAAAATATCTAGGAATAAACCTACCTAAGGAGACAAAAGACCTGTATGCAGAAAATTATAAGACACTGATGCAAGAAATTAAAGACGACACAAATAGATGGAGAGATATACCATGTTCTTGGATTGGAAGAATCAACACTGTGAAAATGACTCTACTACCCAAAGCAGTCTACAGATTCAATGCAATCCCTATCAAATTACCACTGGCATTTTTCACAGAACTAGAACAAAAAATTTCACATTTTGTATGGAAACACAAAGGACCCCAAATAGCCAAAGCAATCTTGCGAACGAAAAATGGAGCTGGAGGAATCAGGCTCCCTGACTTCAGACTATACTACAAAGCTACAGTAATCAAGACAGTATGGTACTAGCACAAAAAAACAGAAATATAGATCAATGGAAAAGGATAGAAAGCCCAGAGATAAACCCACGCACATATGGTCACCTTATCGTTGATAAAGGAGGCAAGAATATACAGTGGAGAAAGGACAGCCTCTTCAAGAAGTGGTTCTGTGAAAACTGGACAAGTACATGTAAAAGAATGAGAATAGAACACTCCCTAACACCATACACAAAAATAAGCTCAAAATGGATTAAAGACCACCTAAACGTAAGGCCAGAAACTATCAAACTCTTAGACAAAAACATAGGCAGAACACTCTATGACATAAAGCACAGCAAGATCCTTTTTGACCTACCCCCTAGAGAAATGGAAATAAAAACAAAAATAAACAAATGGGACCTAATGAAAGTTCAAAGCTTTTGCACAGCAAAGGAAACCATAAACAAGACCAAAAGACAACCATCAGAATGGGAGAATATATTTGCAAATGAAGCAACTGAGAAAGGATTAAGCTACAAAATTTACAAGCAGCTCATGCAACTCAATAACAAAAAAACAAACAACCCATTCCAAAAATGGGCAGAAGACCTAAATAGACATTTTTCCAAAGATGATATACAGATTGCCAATGAACACATGAAAGAATGCTCAACATCATTAATCATTAGAGAAATGCAAATCAAAACTATAATGAGATATCATTTCACACCAGTTAGAATGGCCATCATCAAAAAATCTACAAACAATAAATTCTGGAGAGGGTGTGGAGAAAAGGGAACCCTTTTGCATTTTTGGTAGCAATGTAAATTGATACAGCCACTACGGAGAACAGTATGGAGGTTCCTTGAAAAACTAAATATAGAACTACCATTAGACTCAGCAATCCCTCTCCTGGCATATACCCTGAGAAAACCATAATTCAAAAAGAGTCATGTACCACGATGTTCATTGCAGCTCTATTTACAATAGCCAGGAGATGGAAGCAACCTAAGTGTCCATCAACAGATGAATGGATAAAGAAGATGTGGCACATATATACAATGGAATATTACTCAGCCATAAAAAGAAACGAAATTGAGCTATTTGTAATGAGGTGGATGGACCTAGAGTCTGTCATACAGAGTGAAGTAAGTCAGAAAGAGAGAGACAAATACCGTATGCTAACACATATATATGGAATTTAAGAAAAAAACAATGTCATGAAGAACCTAGGGGTTAGACAGGAATAAAGACACAGACCTACTAGAGAATGGACTTGAGGATATGGGGAGGGGGAAGGGTAAGCTGTGACAAAGTGAGAGAGTGGCATGGACATATATACACTACCAAAGGTAAAACAGATAGCTAGTGAGAAGCAGCCGCATAGCACAGGGAGATCAGCTCGGTGCTTTGTGACCACCTAGAGGGGTGGGATAGGGAGGGTGGGAGGCAGACACAAGAGGGAAGAGATATGGGAACATATGTATATGTATAGCTGATTCACTTTGTTATAAAGCAGAAACTAACACATCATTGTGAAGCAATTATACTCCAATAAAGATGTTAAAAAAAAAAAAAGAACGCAAACAGGAGCTGTCTTTTTTTTTTTTTCCAAATTTGCCAAGGGGTCCAGAAAGTGGACGGGAGCTTTGGGAGAGAGGCAGGCTCTGCTTTGCCTGTTCTTTGAGGGGAGGGGATCCAGCTGCAGAATTGCCTTGTACTGACAGTAACCACCTTTCCTGCTCAGCAGTGCCTGGGTCCTTCTTTGGCAACATTCTTTCTCCTGCTAGTGCCATCTCTAGGAATACCTGCTGACTTGCTGAGAAGCAGAGAAGAAAAACACATGAACATGTAAATTGCATGTTCTTCTGCTCTACAATGGCTGCAAGGGCTTTGTGCAGACAATGCAGGGAAATCATTAAAGGAGGGAGAGGTTCAACTATAAAATGTGCATCTCTCTGCCTTCTTCTTGTCTCCCACCCTCCTCCCCATCCCATACATGCAGATGCTTCCCCACCAGGGGTTGTGCGATGATATTTTGGAAGGTGGCAAAACTAGGTAGTCGGGTAAACACGAGTGAGCTCAGCTAGGACGTTTTTGCGGTGAGACAAAATTTCATGTTTTATCTAAGCATCTGTAATTTGGAAGCTCATTGTTGTTCAGGCTTTCTGGTTAGGGATGGCAGAAGGAAAGTCAGAAGAGTCTTCTCAAGGATTATGGCATTTCTGGGACTGTTGAAGTGCTCTGTGACATTCGCACTGACCTGCTTGGGCCGCCAAAGTGCTACCTGGATACATTCTGCTCCTCTCTGCCTATGTATCTCTCTGTCTCTGTCTTTCTCCTTTTCTCCACCTCGGTTTCACTCTCTCTGTCACCCCACACCCTGCATTTCAGCACCAGGGAGCTCTGTAGAGGGTGGTATCTACCCCACCCATCTGCCTACTTCTATCCTTGGATCCTCTGTATCTTGGCCGCCATTCACCCTGCAGAATCTCTTGCCTGGCCTGGTTTGCCTGGGGTCTGAAGCCCTGCTCTCTCAGCTCCTCTGCTTGGCTTCTTTTCCACGCTCCCTATCAGGCCCAGTCACTCCTTGGTATTCACAATTGCTAACCCAGCCCCTTTCCCATGGCCTGGGCCTCTGAGAAGTTCTCCATTGGCCCAGACCTGGCAGATTTCGCCAGATGCTCTAAGCTTGTGATGGCTTCAGCTCAGTCACATCAGAGGTGTGAACAGGGCTCAAACTTCAAAATGGCTTCTTCGAGCAGCAAGATTGTTCACATAAGAATGTAACAGGTTGTGTAAAGGAGAAAGCATGTTTCTTGGAGGCTGCATGGCGTAATAGTTTTAGACCCTCCTAGATCTCTTAGTCCCCGCTTGGACACTCACTAGCTGCATGATTTGGGGCATATTATTTAACTCTCTCATGCTTCGGTTTCCTCACTTTACAATGGGGGAAATATCCACCTCTACCTCCCAGAGTTGGTGAGAGGACTAAAAGAGGTAATGTGTGTTGATTGCCAGGCACATAATAAGTGCTGAAAATGATGCTAGTTTTCTTCTCCTTGCGGCTGAATGTCTCCAAGGACACTTCTATTTTCTACTTGCTTTCTTGATCTGGAAGCAGTATTCCAATTTTCCTGATTCATTAACCATGAAACATAAGCCAACCTGCATATAATGAAGACATGCTCAAGAAATTCAAAGTCTGGAAATTTCCCAGTTTCCTCATTCAATTTAAACAAAACCAAACCCCAAACAATAAACAATCAAAATTATGATGAAGAATATCTCATTCAACTTTAAGAGCACCAACACACATGTAAATTTTCATATATATACTGTACTAATAGAAACCCCTTAGTTCCCAAAGCTCTATGACCTCTAAGTGTACTTACTTTGAGTGGAGGCCAAATGCACAGTAGATGATGGGATTCCAGATCCCAGAAACCCAGTTTCCAGCTAGCGGAACATACTGCCCCCAGTGCACTATGAAGGAATGGTTTATGTTGGGGTAGGTGTGGTGGGCAGGAAGGAAAAGTCAAAGGTATTTCAGTAAATCAAAGGTAGAGACAAGACCAGAGCCCTCAAGATTGAAGCCCTTGCCATTAGATTTCACCTGTCCCTCCAACAGTCTTTATAGGATCTGCCATTGTCTTAGGAAGGCTGCCAGAGATGATGACAGCAGTAAATAACCAAATCCCTGTGGCCATTCTTTATCTACTGAGCATGCTTCTAATCTTGTCTCCCTCCTTTAAGCAGCAGTAGCTGCCTTGTCTTCTCTTATTTCAGGCTTTCCCCTTCTCCAGGCCTCATAGTGTCCCTGTAAACACTCATCCAGGAAGCATCAACCTGGCTTGGGGCCTGGAGTTGAATTCCCAGTCCTCAGTTGTGTGACATCTTGTCAGCTTTGGCACTGAGGCCTAGGGTGGGAGAGAGAACTGGATTCAGTGTGCTCTTAGGACAAGAAGCAACTTAATGAGCAGAACAAACGGGAATGACTTTGAAGTCACTGGCCCAGGGTCCTCAAGAGGAAGTGGCTTCAGTTGACTCTGTATAATCCCAGAAGTAGCCAGAGCGGGCATTTTGGGCACCTTAGTGAGGCCAAGGACAGATTCTGTGATAAAGTCAGGGAACCAGCATTCTTAAAGTGCTAGAGGAAAAGTGAGGTGGCTAAGATTAATGAAAGGATGAGGGCAGTATGTATGAAGTTTATGCACATCGGTCTCCTTTCCCCAATAATTCATCAGCTAATCACAATGTGGTATTAGCCTCAAGTGTCCCAAAATTAACTGCTAATTCTCAATGAAGCTGATATTATAGGATAATAGCTCAAGTCAGAGTCCAGGATATCTCAATGTGAAGTAAAAGCTATTTAATATGTTAAAGAGGACAATCATCAGATAATGGCCATTTCCAATGAATTGATTCCTGCCGCATTAGTCATACCAGTGAAAAAACTTTCTTTCCAAAACAATTCAGACGACTTCTGCAGTCATAAACACATCAGTGATACATTACTGATAAAGAACAATTCTTTTATCTCAAAAACACAAAATATGAGTAAGGAAGGTAACCAGTGGATTCTACTATGTTTACTATTTACTACGTTTACTATTTACTATTTACCACACCCACCCCAACATAAACCATTCCTTCATAGTGCACTGGGGGCAGTATGTTCCACTAGCTGGAACATGGGTTCAGGTCTGAAAGATGATAGTTATACTAAAGTACTTCCTAAATTTCTACACAGATTATTTTTATTTATCACACCCCTCCCTAGCTAGAAAAGGTTTCTCCATAACAACGATCCATGTTAACAGTGATTATAGTTGTCATTATCCATCATGAACATAATTCTTTGCCCAACAGTTTCACAATATTTTTAGCAGTATTTTTAGAAGTCGCCCTTTTATGGACTGAATGTTTGTGCCCCTACAAAATTCATATGTTGAAGCTCTAACCCCCAATGTAATTTTATTTGGAGACAGGGCCTTTAGGGAAGTAATTAAGGTTAAATCAGGTTATAAGGCTGGGGCATTAATCCGATAGGACTGATGTCCTAACAAGAAGAGAAAACAAAGACCTCTCTCTCTCTCTCTCTCTCTCTCCATACATACACACAGAGGAAAGCCCATGTGAGCATATAGGGAGAAGGAGGTAGCCAAACGCATGTCAGGAAGAGAGCTCTTACCCGAACTATAATTTATTTCTTAGTAATAAAGTGGTCAACTCACCAAGAACATTATCAATCTTAAAAACTTATGCAGCTAATAACAGAGCTTCAAAATACACAAAGCAAAATCAGAACTGCAGGGGGAAATAAATTAATCCACAATATTTGGAGATTTTGATACCTCTTTTTCAACAACTGGTAGAACAACTAGACAGAAAATCTACAGTGATATAGAAGAATTCAACAACCCCATCAACCAACATGATTTAACTGGCATTTACAGAACACACTACCCAATGGCAGAAGAATCCACATTCTTTTCAAGAGTACATGAAACATTTATACAAAATATGTCCTCTGAGCACAAAGGAATTAAATTAGAAATCAATAACAGAAAGATATTTGGAAAACTCTCAAATATTTGGAAATAAAATAACATACTCCTAAATAATCCATGGGTCAAAGTCCTAGCAAACTAGAACTAGAACTAGAAGGCAACTTCCTCAACCTGATAAAGGCTATCTACAAAAACCCCACAGCTAACCCCCCATACTTAATGATGAAAGCCTGTATGCTTTCCCCAAAGTTCAGGAAAAATACATGGATATCTCTTTCATCAGTTCTATTCAACATTATACTGGAGGTTCTAGCCAGTGCAATAAAGTAACAAAAAGGGGGGGGCGCATCTAGATTGGAAAGGAAGAAGTAGAACTATCTCTATTCATAGATGACATTGTTTTTGTTTTGTTTGTTTGTTTGTTTTTTGTGGTACGCAGGCCTCTCACTGCCATGGCCTCTCTGACTGCAGAGCACAGGCTCCAGAAGCGCAGGCCCAGCAGCCATGGCTCACCAGCCCAGCCGCTCCGCAGCACGTGGGATCCTCCTGGACCAGAGCATGAACCTGTGTCCCCTGCCTCAGCAGGCGGACTCCCAACCACTGCGCCACCAGGGAAGCCCGATGACATTGTTTTATGTATAGAAACTCCTAAAGAATCCATTAGAAACTATGAGAACTAATAAACAAGTTCAACAAGGTTTCAGGATATAGGGTCCATATACAAAAATCAATTGCATTTACAATGAACAATCCAAAACTGAAATTAAGAAAATAATTGAGTTTTCAATAGCATCAAAAATAATAAAATACTTAGGAACACATTTTCTTTGATAGATCATTCTTTTGGTGCCATGTCTAAGAAATCTTTGCTTAACCAAAAGTCACAAAGATTTTTCTCCTACATTTTCATCTATAAGTTTTATAGTTTTAGGTTTTACTCAGGTCTGTGATCCACTTTGAGTTATTTATTTATTTATTTTTGTGGTACGCGGGCCTCTCACTGTTGTGGCCTCTCCCATTGTGGAGCACAGGCTCTGGATGCGCAGGCCCAGCGGCCATGGCTCATGGGCCCAGCTGCTCCGCGGCATACAGGATCCTCCCAGACCGGGGCACAAACCTGTGTCCCCTGCATCGGCAGGCGGACTCTCAACCACTGCACCACCAGGGAAGCCCCTGAGTTAATTTTTTATATGGTACACTTTGTTTTATATCGATTGACATTTTATTTATTTATTTATTTGCATGTAGAATTGTTCCAAATTGAATAATTTCAATTTGAACAAATGAACAATCCAAAACTGAAATTAAGAAAATAATTGAGTTTTCAATAGCATCAAAAATAATAAAATACTTAGGAACACATTTTAGAAAAGAAGTGCAAGACCTGCATACTAAAAACTACAAAATATTGCTGAGAGAAATTAAACAGAATCTCAATAAATGGAGATATTTATCTTGTTCATCAGTTGAAAGACATAATATTGTTAAAATGTAAATTCTCCCAAAATGATCTATAGATTCAATACACTCCCAATCAAAATCCCAGTAGGCTTTTGTTGAACCCAACAATCAGATTTCACATTTCATATGGGAGTACAAAAAAACCTAGAATAGCAACACAAAACACTTTTGAAAAATAACAAAGTTGGGGAATTTCAAGACTTACTATAAAATGTCAGTAATCAAGTCCGTGTGGTATTGGCATCAAAATAGACAAATCAACAGAATAGAGACTCCAGAAATAGACCCATCTAAATAGGGACAACTGATTTTTGACAAAGGTGCAAATGAAATTCATGTAGAAAGGATAATCCTTTCAACAAATGGTTCTGGAAAAATTCTACATGCAAATAAATAAATAAATAAATAAAACGTCAATCGATATAAAAAAAATTGTACCATACAAAAAATTAACTCGGGCTTCCCTGGTGGTGCAGTGGTTGAGAATCTGCCTGCCAATGCAGGGGACATGGGTTCGAGCCCTGGTCTGGGAAGATCCCACATGCCGCGGAGCAACTGGGCCCGTGAGCCACAACTACTGAGCCTGCTCGTCTGGAGCCTGTGCTCCACAACAAGAGAGGCCGCGATAGTGAGAGGCCCACGCACGGTGATGAAGAGTGGCCCCTGCTTGCCGCAACTAGAGAAAGCCCTCTCACAGAAACAAAGACCCAACACAGCCAAAAATAAATAAATAAATTAATTAATAAAAAAAATTAACTCAAAGTGGATCACAGACCTGAGTGAAACCTAAAACTATAAAACTTATAGATGAAAATGTAGGAGAAAAATCTTTGTGACTTTTGGTTAAGCAAAGATTTCTTAGACATGGCACCAAAAGAATGATCTATCAAAGAAAATAACTGATAAACTGAACTGCGTCAAAAGTAAACACTACTGCTCTTCAAAAGACACTAACACGAGAATTAAAAGGCAGCTACAGTCAGGGAGTAAATATTTGCAAATCACATATTGGATAAAGGACTTGTATCCAGAATAAATAACTATCAAAACACAATAAGAAAAGATAATCCATTAAAAATGGGCAAAATATTTGAAAAGACGTTTCACCAGAGAAGATATACACATAGGAAATAAGTACATGAGAAGGTGCTCAAAATCATTAATCATTACAGAAATACAAATTAAAAGCACAATAAAAATACAATTATATACCTATTAGAATGGCAAAACTTTAAAAGACTAACCATTCCAAGTGTTGGCCAGGAAGAAGAACTGGGACCCTCTTATATTGCTGGTAAGAATGTAAAATGACACAATCACTTTGTAAAACTACTTGGCAGTTTCTTAAAAATCTAAACACATACCTATCGTATGGGCCAACCTTTTTATTCCTAGGTATTTACCCAAGATAAAAGAAAGCAACTGTTCAGAATATGGCCAAAATGGTGGAGTAGGAAGACCTTGAGCCTACCTCTTCTTGTGGACAGACAAAAATTACAGCTGTTTACAGAGCAATTATCTATGAGAATGAGCTGAAGATTTGCAGAAAAGATTCCCCACAACTAAAGATATAAAGAAGGAACTACAATGAGATGGGTAGGAGGAGTGGAGATGCAGTATGGTCAAGACCCACACCCCAGGCAGGCAACCCACAAATGGGAGGATAATCACTACTGCAGAGGTTTTCTCCAAGGAGTGAGGGGTTCAAGGCCCACATTGGGCTCCTCAGCCTAGGGGTCCTGCACCCGGAAAACAAGCCCCCAGAATGTCTGGCTTTGGAGGCCAGCAGGGCTTGCATACAGAAGAGCTAGCGGACTGTAAATTGTGTGCACAAAATTTCACATGCTCCATATCCAGCACAGAGGCAGTAATTTGAAAGGAGCTTGGGTCAGACCCACTTGCTGATCTTGGAGAGCCTCCTGGAGAGGTAGGAGGCAACTGGGACTCCCACTGGGGACACAGATGCTGGAGGCAGCCATTTTGGGGAGCTTATTCTACCATGAGGACACTGGTGCTAATAAGTGCCATCTTGGAGCCCTCCCTCTAGCCTATTAGCACCCAGGGCTTACCACCCACCAACAGGTCAGCACCAGTCCCATGACCCCCCCCACCCCAGGCCCCACAGCCAGCCATCCTGGGACCCAGTGCTGTCCACTGGCAGTCTGGCATCAGTCCTGGGACCTCATGGACCCTGCAGCCATTCACCCCAGGACCTAGCCCTGCATACCAGCAGGCCAGCACCCATACTATTGGCAGTCTTAGCCACAGCAATCAGACAAGAAAAATAAATAAATAAAGGAATCCAGATTGGAAAGGAAGAAGTAAAAGTGTCACTGTTTGCAAATATCATGATACTATACATCGAAAATCCTAAAGATGCCACCAAAAAACTATTAGAACTAATAAGTGAATTCAGTAATGTTTCAGGATACAAAATTAACATACAGAAATGCTGCATTTCTATACACTAACAGTGAACTATCAGAAAGAGAAATTAAGAAACAATCCCGGGAGGCGGAGTCAAGATGGCCATGTGGGAAGATGCTGAGTTAGCGTCTCCCCACAACTAGGGTGCCCAAGGAGACAGGAGGAACCCCAGAGTGAACTGGTAGGACATAGGGGGACTGAGGGGGGAGAAGAAGTGGAGGCCAGACAGGATTGGTGTCCCTGAGGCCAGGGAGATCAGGAGAGGCAGGGATGGACTCTCCAGGAAGAGCGAGAGAGGAGCAGAGGGCTCAGGCTGGGGAGCCTGCTGAGCTCCCCAGCCAGTTCCCCCGACTCCAAAGCCCCATCCAGGCTGCGTGGGTCCTGGGGGCATAGGAGGGAGGCCAGGGAGATCAGGAGTGGCAGGCGAGAGGAGCCATCCAGGAGGAGTGGGAGAGGAGTGGAGGGCGATTGCCCTACCCACTGGGGCCCAGGGAGCCTGCTGAGCTCCCAGGCCTGTCCCCTGCAATCCAAAGCCCCCTCCAGGCCACGTGGGTCCTGGGGGCATAGGAGGGAGGCCGGGGAGATCAGGAGAGGCAGGCAGGAGGGGCCCTGAAGGAGGAGCAGGAGAGGAGCAGAGGGCGTTTGCCCCACCCACTTGGGCACAGGGAACCTGCTGAGCTCCCAGGCCGGTCCCCTGCTCTCCAAGTACCCCCGGACAGCCGCACTGGTCTGGGGGACATAGGAGGGAGACCAGGGAGATCAGGAGAGGCAGGTGGGAGGGGCTCTCCCAGACCCCAGACTGGAGGAGCAGGACAGGAGACGAGGGCATTTGCCCCACCCCCTCGAGCCCAGGAAGCCTGCTGGGCTCACAGATGAAGTCCCATGCCCTCTGAGACCAGGGGTGGGGGGCAGGCCTGGGCCCCTTCTGTTCCTTGAGCCTAAGCCCCACCCCCCCCACAGTCCCCAGGGCCTTTTCCAGCCCTGTGGGTCCTGAGCATTGGCCCCACCCACCACCCAAACCTCGCCCTTGCTTAGGCCCTGCCCTCCACAGCCAAGGCCTCTCCCCCCTCCTTTTTTTTTCTTTTCCCTCCTCCTCGTTTTTAACACTGTGGTACTAAAGTAACTTCTGGCTGTTGATTCATCTATATTTTTATTTTTACATTCTTTCTTTTTTTTACTTTGTTATTGTTCTCTTTTTTTTTTTTTTGCCACCCCACGAGGCTTGCAGGATCTTGGTTTGCGAGCCTGGGGTTGGGCAGAAGCTCCTGCAGTGGGAGCTCTAAGTCCGAACCACTGGACTAACAGAGAACCTCAGACCCCAGGGAATATTCATAGGAGTGAGGTCTCACAGAGAGGTCTCACAGAGGTCCTCGTCTCAGCACCAAGACCCAGATCTACCCAATAGCCTACAAACTCCAGTGTTGGAAGCCTCAGGCCAAACAACCAGTAAAACAGGAGCACAAACTCATTAAAAAAATGAGATGGCAAAAAAATACGTCACAGATGAAGGAGCAAGGTAAAAATCTACAAGACCAAATAAATGAAGAGGAAATAGGCAATCTACCTGATAAAGAATTCAGAGTAATGATAGTAAAGATGATCCAGAATCTCGGAAATAGAATGGAAGCACGAATTGAGAAAATACAAGAAATGTTTAACAAAGATCTAGAATAACTAAAGAACAAACAAACAGAGATGAACAACACAATAACTGAAATGAAAAATACACTAGAAGGAATCAATAACAGAATAACTGAGGCAGAAGAACAAATAAGTGAGCTGGAAGACACAATGGTGGAAATAACTGCCAAGGAGCAGAATAAAGAAAAAAGAATGAAAAGAATTGAGGACAATCGCAGAGACCTCTGGGACAACACTAAATGCAACAACATTCGAATTATAGGGGTCCCAAAAGAAGAAAAGAAAAAGAAAGGGTCTGAGAAAATATTTCAAGAAATTATAGTTGAAAACTTCCCTAACATGGGAAAGGAAATAGTCACCCAAGTCCACGAAGCACAGATAGTCCCATACAGGATAAACCCTAGGAAAAACACACCAAGACACATATTAATCAAAATAACAAAAATTAAATTCAAAGAAAAAATATTACAAGCAGCAAGGGAAAAACAAAAAATAACATACAAAGGAATCCCCAAAAGGTTATCAGTTGGTTTTTCAGTGGAAACTCTGCAGGCCAGAAGAGAGTGGCAGGATATACTTAAAGTGATGAAAGAGAAAAACCTACAACCAAGACTACTGTACCCAGCAAGGATCTCATTCAGATCCAATGGAGAAGTCAAAAGCTTTTCAGACAAGCAAAAGCTAAGATAATTCACCACCACCAAACCAGCTTTACAACCAATGCTAAAGGAACTTCTCTAGGCAGGAAATACAAGAGAAGGAAAAGACCTACAATAACAAACCCAAAACTATTAAGAAAATGGTAGTAGGAACATACATATCGATAATAACCTTGAATGTAAATGGATTAAATGAGCCAACCAAAAGACACAGACTGGCTGAATGGATACAAAAACAAGACCCATATATATGCTCTCTACAAGAGACCCAATTCAGACCTAGGGACACATACAGACTGAAAGTGAAGGGATGGAAAAAGATATTCCATGCAAATGGAAATCAAAAGAAAGCTGGAGTAGCAATACTTGTATCAGATAAAATAGACTTTAAAATAAAGACTGTTATAAGAGATAATGCGGGACACTACATAATGATCAAAGGATCAATCCAAGAAGAAGATATAACAATTATAAATGTTTATGCATACAACATAGGAGCACCTCAATACATAAGGCAAATGCTAACAACCATGAAAGGAGAAATCAACAGTGACACAATAATAGTAGGGGACTTTATCACCCCACTTACACCAATGGACAGATCATCCAAACAGAAAATAAATAAGGAACTCAAGCTTTAAATGACACAATAGACAAGAGAGATCTAATTGATATTTATAGAACATTCCACCCAGAAGTGGCAGAATACACTTTCTTCTCAAGTGCACACAGAACATTCTCCAGGATAGATCACACCTTGGGGCACAAATCAAGCCTCGGAAAATTTAAGAAAATTGAAATTGTATCAAGCATCTTTTCTGACCACAGTGCTATGAGATTGGAAATCAATTACAAGAAAAAAACTGTAAAAAACACAAATAAATGGAGGCTAAGCAGTACACTACTAAGTAACCAAGAGATCACTGAAGAAATTTAAAAATACATAGAAAAATATGACAATGAAAACACGATGACCCAAAACCTATGGGACGCAGCAAAAGCAGTTCTAAGAGGGAAGTTTACAGCAATTCAATCTCACCTCAAGAAACAAGAAAAGCCTCAAATAAACAATCTAACCCTACACTTAAAACAACTAGAGAAAGAAGAACAAAGAAAACCCAAAGTCAGTAGAAGGAAAGAAATCATAAAGATCAGAGCAGAAATAAATGAAATAGAAACAAAGAAAACAATAGCAAAGATCAATAAAACTAAAAGCTGGTCCTTTGAGAAGATAAAGAAAATTGATAAACCCTTAGCCAGACTCATCAAGAAAAAAAGGGGGAGGACACAAATCAATAAAATTATAAATGAAAAAGGAGAAATCACAACTGACACTGCAGAAATACAAAGGCTTATAAGAGAGTACTGCAAACACTATATGCCAATGAAATGGACAACCACGAAGAAATGGACAAATTCTTGGAAAGGTACAATTTTCCAAGACTGAACCAGGAAGAATTAGAAAATATAAACAGACCTATCACAAGTAATGAAATTGAAACCATAATTAAAAATCTTCCAACAAACAAAAGTCCACGACCAGATGGCTTCACAGGTGAATTCTACCAAACATTTAGAGAAGAGCTAACACCAATCCTTCTCAAACTCTTCCAAAAAATTGCGGAGAGAGAAACACTCCCAAATTCATTCTACAAAGCCACCATCACCCTGATACCAAAACCAGAAAAAGATATCACAAAAAAAGAAACTTATAGATCAATATCACTGATGAACACCCATGTAAAAATACTAGCAAACAGAATCCAACAGCACATTAAAAGGATCATACACCATGATCAAGTGGGATTTATCCCAGGGATGCAAGGATTCTTCAATATACACAAATCAATCAATGTGATACACCACATTAACAAATGAAGGAATAAAAACCATATGATCATCTCAATAGATACAGAAAAAGTTTTTGACAAAATTCAACACCCATTTATGATAAAAACTCTCCAGAAAAATGGGCATAGAGGGAACCTACCTCAACATAACAAAGGCCATATATGACAAACCCACAGCAAGCATCATACTCAATGGTGAAAAACTGAAACCATTTCCACTAAGATCAGGAACAAGACAAGGATGTCCACTCTCGTCACTCTTATTCAACATAGTTTTGGAAGTCCTAGCCACAGCAATCAGAGAAGCAAAAGAAATAAAAGGAATACAAATTGGAAAAGAAGAAGTAAAACTGTCACTGTTTGCCAATAACATGATACTATACAGAGAAAATCCTAAAGATGCCACCAGAAAACTACTAGAACTAATCAATAAATTTGGTAAGGTTGCAGGATACAAAATTAATGCACAGAAATCTCTGGTATTCCTGTACACCAACAATGAAAAATCAGAAAGAGAAATTAAGGAAACACTCCCATTCACCATTGCAACAAAAAGAATCAAATACCTAGGAATAAATGCACCTAAGGAGGCAAAAGACTTGTACTCAGAAAACTATAAAACATCGATGAAAGAAATCAAAGATGACATAAACAGATGGAGAAATATACCATGTTCTTGGATTGGAAGAATCAACATTGTGAAAATGACTATACTATCCAAAGCACTCTACAGATTCAATGCAATCCCTATCAAACTACCAATGGCATTCTTCACAGAATTAGAACAAAAAATCTTACAATTCTTATGGAAACACAAAAGACCCCAAATAGCTAAAGCAATCTTGAGAAAGAAAAACGGAGTTGGAGGAGTCAGGCTCCCAGACTTCAAACTATACCACAAAGCTACAGTAATCAAGACAGTATGGTACCGGCACAAAAACAGAAATAGAGATCAATGGTACAGGATAGAATGCCCAGAGATAAACCCACACACATATGGGCACCTAATTTATGACAAAGGAGGCAAGAACATACAATGGAGAAAAGACAGCCTCTTCAATAAGTGGTGCTGGGAAAACTGGACAGCTACATATAAAAGAATGAAATTAGAACACTTCCTAACACCATACACAAAAATAAACTCCAAATGGTTTAAAGACTTAAATGTAAGACCAGACACTATGAAACTCTTAGAGGAAAACATAGGAAAAACACTCTTTAACATAAACCACAGCAAGATCTTTTTTGACCCACCTCCTAGAGTAACAGAAATAAAAACAAAAATATACAAATCGGACTTAATTAAACTTAGACGCTTTTGCACAGCAAAGGAAGCCATAAACAAGACAAAAAGACAACCCTCAGAATGGGAGAAAATATTTGCAAATGAAACAACAGACAAAGGATTTATCTCCAAAATATATAAACAGTTCATGGAGCTCAATATCAAAAAAACAAACAATCCAGTTAAAAGATGGGTGGAAGACCTAAATAGACATTTCACCAAGGAAGACATATAGACGGCCAAGAGGCACATGAAAAGCTGCTCAACATCACTAATTATTAGAGAAATGCAAATGAAAACTACAATGAGGTATCACCTCATGCCAGTCAGAATGGCCATTATCAAAAAAGCTAGAAACAATAAATGCTGGAAAGGGTGTGGTGAAAAGGGAACCCTCCTACACTGTTGGTGGGAATGTAAATTGATATAACCACTATGGAAAACAATATGGAGGTTCCTTAAAAAAACTAAAAATAGAACTACCATATGACCCAGCAATCCCACTACTGGACATATACCCTGAGAAAACCATAATTCAAAAAGAGTCATGTACCACAATGTTCATTACAGCTCTATTTACAATAGCCAGGACATGGAAGCAACCTAAGTGTCCATCGACAGATGAATGGATAAAGAAGATGTGGCACATATATACAATGGAATATTAAGAAATTGAGTTATCTGTACTGAGGTGAATGGACCTAGAGTCTGTCATATAGAGTGAAGTAAGTCAGAAAGCAACTTTGCAAATCAACTATACTTCAATAAAAATATATTAAAAATTAATATACAGAAATGTTGCATTTCTATACACTAATAGCGGGCTATCAGAAAGAGAAATTAAGAAAACAATCCCATTTACAATTGCATCAAAAAGAATAAAATACCTAGGGATAAATCTAACCAAGGAGGTAAAAGACTTGCACTTGGAAAACTATAAGCCATTGATAAAGGAAATTGAAGATGACATAAACAGGTGAACAGATAAACCATGTTCATGGACTGGAAGAATTAATATTGTTAAAATGACCATATTATCCAAGGCAATCTACAGATATAATCCAACCCCTATCAAAATACCAATGGCATTTTTCACAGAACTAGAGTACATAATTCAAAACTTTGATTGGAAACACAAAAACCCCTCAAATATCTAAAACAATGTTGAGAAGCAGGAACAAAGTTGGAGGTGTGATGTTCCCTGATTTCAAACTATACTACAAAGATACAATAATCAAAACAGTATGTTACTGGCACAAACACATATATCAATGGAACATAATAGAGAGCCTAGAAACGAACCCACACTGGCAAGGTCAATTAATCTATGACAAAGGAGTCAAGAATATACAAGGGAGAAAAGACAGCTTCTTCAATAAATGGTGTTGGAAAAACTAGACAACTACATGCAAAAGAATCAAGCTGGACTACTTTCTCACAACACATACCAAAATAAAATGGATTAAATAATTATATGTAAGATGTGAAACCATAAAACTCCTAGAAGAAAACATAGGCAGTATTCTCTTTGACATCAGACTTAGCAATATTTGTTTGGATATGTCTCTTCAGGCAAAGGAAACAAAAGCAAAAATAAACAAGTGGGTCTACATCAAACTAAAAAGCTTTTGCACAGCAAAGGAAACCATAAACAAAACAAAAAGGCCACGTACTGAAGGAAAGGGAAGGAAATTTTGGGGGTGCTAATGTGTTCATTATCTTAATTGTAGTGATGGTTTCCTGAGTGTATATATACATCAATAGTTATCAAAGTGTACAATATTGAATATGTTCCCTCTACTGAATGCCAATAAAGCTGTTTTAGAGAGAGAAGAGAGAGGAAAGAGAGAAGGTGGGGGGAGAGACAGAGAGGCAGAGAGAAACAGAGAGAGAGAGAGAAAGCATGGAATTGGAGCCAGGATGTCCCTTCCACCTGAAAGCAGAGGTCCAAATCTAGCACCAGAATAAATTTCCCACTCACTCAGTCTGTGAGCAAATTCCAGGTTTAGGCTTTTATCAACCTGTGTTTACTTTTACTTTCACTGGCACTGCTGAGGATTAGGGGCCTCCTTTTGCAAGGAACTTCCTTGGGGAAAAATAGCCCTGAGCCTGTTACCTTTCTCACATCCAAGTCCATCCTCAAGAACAACTGCATCAGTCTTGGGTGTACAGATGCATTATTGTAAGTGTGAGACTGATCAGGGTGCATGTCACATGACAAGCAGACCAGCATGTCCATGCAATACATGTCTGGTATCCACACTCATCCAGTGGGTGGGAGACAAGTCAGATTTTGGACCATTTCGTCCTGCTCTTTGAAGACTCAACCGGGTAAGCTCTGGTCCTGGTTGCTGGGACAACTGCACTCTCTTCTGATTTTTTGGTCCCTTCAGCCCCTCAAGGAAGCAGATTCCCATAGGTAGGTTTCCAAGTTATGAACTGTAACCCAGAAAAAATGCCCCAAGCACCCAGGTCCCCTGTAATGACAAGTCCCAGCTAGGTGCTAGCATTCATAGACTGTACTTGGTGAAGAAAGCTTCTATATCCTTGATTCTTGGCAAACAGGGCAAAATTTATTGACAGAATGAATAAAGTAATGATAAAAAATGTTTTCTTTTACTTGTACCTTGTCAGGCATTTTTGTGGTGATGCATACACAGTATACAGAGCTCCTTTACATACATTATCTCATTTGATTGTTGCACGAACCCTCTAGAAAGCCATCATTGTTTGTCCTATTTTACAGATGAGAAATGTGAGACTTGGAGTACATGAAGTTATTTGCCCAAATGAACAAAGCTAGTGAGTGACAGACCCATGACTCACATCTAGGTTGGCCAATTCCAGCAAAGTGTGCTTTTGAGACTAGAGAAGACAGTGTTTATAAAATGTTTAGTGCAAGGTCTGGCCTGGCTCTCAGATTCCTCCCCTCCAAACTCCAGGTGTTTCCTACTATACCTACCATTAGTGAAGGGAGAGGATATTACCTCTCTCTCTCTTAGTCTTCCTCTCTCCACCCACATCCCCACATGTGGGTCCCAATTCTCATCTTTTAGTTAACTGGTCCTATACCATCCACCTTCATGAGACATATGATTTTTGCTTCCTCAGCACCTATCAACCCTTCAAAGTGACACCCTGCTTAGGTTGCATACATAAACGTCGCCATTTATCAGAATATCTATAGACTGCATCTTATTGATTAGAATTTCCTATTTATCTCTGTGCCTTAACATCAAATATCCTAACAAGAAAATACTTATTGACTCTACTCAAAACTATATCCCTTACTTCAATAAGAACCTGAGCAGTATCAGAAATCCAATTCATAATACTTCTGATGGGCTGGATCTGGGAAGACTTCATAGTAGAATTATCATTTGGGCTGGATCTTTGGGGAAGGCGGAGTTCAACAGGTAAAGCTGGGGGAAGGTGAGGCTTTAGAGGCAATCTGTGCAGAACAAGAGAGGGAAGCTGGAAAATAGGGATAAATTTGGGGCGGGGGACTAACCCTACTAGCTAGAATTACAGGAGGAAGGGAAGAGGTGGTAGCAATGGAGGCGAAGGTGGTGGTGGTAGTGGAGAAAGAGAAAATGCTGAAAAGCTAGCCTAGGGCCAGATAATGAGGAGGGTTCTTAAAAAATTATTCTCTAGGTAATGGAGGAGCCATCAAGACTTACCAAAGTTTTCTAATGGAAAGCTAGAATCTAAAATACTTCTATAAATGGTGATCACATATTACTAATGAAGATCATAGTCACATTTATCGTGGCCACGACCAGACATCCTGCCTCTCACCAGGGAATGTGACATCATGTATCTTTTACTTGGAGGACTACAGGAAAATAGTTGCCCACCCTCCCCAAAGAAAAACTAGCTTACAGAGTGTGTCATTATTACAAAGTATTCAAACCAGCAGGTGTTTTTTTTTTTTACTATATAATTTCACCACAGATGAAATCTTTTCACTTTGAGTGGGAGAACAGACTCTTTGATGTTGGGAGTAAAATGTAGGGTCCTTTGGCAGGGTGTGTTTGTTTTCCACTCGAGGTTGTGGCTCTGTGCCTTCCCTTCCTCCCCAAAATCCTTCTCCCAACTTCCCTACACTTGATTAACTGCAAACTTTCTCTGCACAGCCTTCCACAAGCTGGCAGTATATTTCTACAACAGAAATACTTTTTTGATTCATGAATCAATCTCAGTATGCAGCACAGTGACGACAGTCATTGTCTCTGGATGGTGAGATTACAGATGATTCTTTTTTTTTTCTTTTTTGCTTATCTGTATTGTCTGGTTTTGCTGCAGTGAGTATGCATTACCAAATGAACAGAAACATCATAAAAGCAGTTCTAAAGAAGATTCAATTTCATTATAACGTCAAATAAATGAAGCTGGATACAAAACTGCATGAGCAGTATGACCTCAACTTAGTGAAATAGATAAATGATTAGGAGAACAGACTGGAAGGAAATGTACCAAAATGTTAACGGTTATGTCCGGATCAGGATTCTGTGTGCTAGGGGCTCCTCGGGTGAGAAACGGAAGCACTAAGGGTGCAAGATATAAGGAGGCACTCACTCTCAGGGTCATGGAAGTGCAGCTTTGGCACCTGACAGTGAGTGCATCTTACGTTTGGACCCTAGACACCTTGCTTGCCTCATCCTAGTCTGGGCCCTGCCAGGGTGGCTGAGATGTGAAGGTTTCAACTCTTTAAATAACCCTTTTTCAAATGACTATTGGATTGTGTACTTGTAGGGAGAAATGTAGTCATTATATTATCCATTTTCCCTAGTCTATCAGTAACCAGATAGCTTTATGACTTCTCTCTCCAGTCTTGTTTCTAAGTTAGCTTGCTTTGCAACTATTCTTTACCAATACTCTGAACTCATTTGGCATCTGGTAAATAACTCTTCCCATGGATCAAGCCAGCCATCTGCTTCTCTGCTCCTATATAAGAGCAGCTTCCGGCCTCCACTGGGGCTTTCCCTCAATACTGCCCAGCAATCCTGTCAATGTCTCTTATCAGCCCCTTCTTTCGTTCTCCATGAAAGTTACTCCAAACCTTATTCCTTCTTCTTAAACTACTTCTCACATCATTTCCCTCATTCTCGCTAAATGACTTTGCCTCCTCTATCAGTCTGGGTCCTTGCAGGCATCAGATGTCATATGCAAACTGGATAGTGAAAATTAATTTAATGAAGGGATCATTTAGAAAGGTGGGGGCAGAATTTCAGGAAACCAATATGACAGAGCACAGACTCGGGGCTAGCAACAGTGTGGAGTGTTAAATGTCTGTGTTTTCAGGGGCTAGGAAAACAAGCAGTCACCAGAACTTGGGAGGGCAACTGATGGGTGCTATGGACTTTTGTAGAGAGAAATAGTTGGCCTGAAGCAACCCAGTAAGGGAGGAACTAGGGGAACAAATACCCAGGACTCACTCTTCTCGCATTCTTCTGTCTCCTGCTAGTCACTTCCACTGACCAAACTCAACCTGAAGTGTCATGGAGGTCAGCCTCTTGCTTACAGAGCACGATGGAAAAGGGTGGGGTGTGGATCTGGAGGCATAGATCTCCTATTTCAGAGACAGTAGAGACCATTGGGTAGGAGTTCCCTCAAAACCTGCAATTATTTCCTGAATCCTCATGTAGCCCTTCCTCTTTCTTCCCCATCCCAATGGAAGTGGTGACCACAGTCATCTCTGGAGTCAGTCCATGGGTGAACTCATCCAAACCACTGCATTAATTACATCTATATGCTATCGACTGCCCATCTCTATTATCCATCCTAACCTCACTCCTCTGCTCAAGACTGTTTATTGGATATAGCCACATGAACATCCCACCGGCATCGCAAACTCCACATGTTTTAAATCACACTCATAGTCTTCCTGTCATCTTTTCATCAGTGCTCCTCTTCCAGTGCTCCTTATCTCAGGAAACAGCATCAAATGCTCTCATGGCTTTCTGCACAAGCCAGAAAGGTAGGCTCCATTCTTTTGTTTTTTTTTTTTTTTTTTTTTTTTTTTTTTTTGCGGTACGCAGGCCTCTCACTGTTGTAGCCTCTCCCGTGGCGGAGCACAGGCTCCGGACGCGCAGGCTCAGCGGCCATGGCTCACGGGCCCAGCCGCTCCGCGGCATGTGGGATCCTCCCGAACCGGGGCACGAACCCGCATCCCCTGCATCGGCAGGCAGACCCCCAACCACTGCGCCACCAGGGAAGCCCTAGGCTCCATTCTTGATGCACTCCTCTCCTTAAACTGCCCTCTCTCAATTCAATCAATCCATCTCCTGCTGTCGAGTCTAGTTCTTCATGTATTTTGAATTCCTCTACTTCTCATCACTACAGCAATTACTTTGTTCACACTCATTATGTCTTACAAGATCACTGTAATTGTTCCCTAACTGCTGCCAGTCTGCTGTGACACATCCCTCAACCTCACCTGCCAGAGTGCCCATTCAAAAATGTGACTCTCATAACGCAACTATTCCCCATGGTCTACAAGATAAAGTTTAGACTCCTTAACTCAACAAATAAAGTTCGCGTGGTCTGGCTCCTGCATATTTGTTCATATCTCTCCAGGTTTATCTACTACCTCTCCCCTAGCACCTACTGTACACTCGAGCTATACCAACTATTTTCAGGTCCACCAATTCTCCAGGTTTACCTAATAGCTATTGCTGCCGTTTTCTTTCTCCTTGGAAGATCTATCCTCCATCTGTGCCCCCACCCCATGCCTCTCCTGGCTAGCTGCTACACACTCTGCAAGATCCAGCTTAGACTTCCCTGCTTCCAGAATGCGCTGCCTGACCTATCATTGCACCCACCGTGGTTTAATGTAATCTTTGATTTACTTCAGTAGTCTACACCAGGAATCAGCAAACTAGGGCCTGGCTTCTGTTTTTTGTTTTGTTTTGTTTTTTTTGCGGTACGCGGGCCTCTCACTGTTGTGGCCTCTCCTGTTGCAGAGCACAGGCTCTGGACGCGCAGGCTCAGCGGCCATGGTTCATGGGCCCAGCCGCTCCGCGGCATGTGGGATCCTCCCAGACCGGGGCACGAACCCGCGTCCCCTGCATCGGCAGGCGGACTCTCAACCACTGCGCCACCAGGGAAGCCCCTGGCTTCTGTTTTGTAGATAAAGTTTAATTGGAACACAGCCATGCCCATTCATTTACGTACTGTCTATGGCTACTTTTGTGCTTCAGCCACAGAGTTCAGTAGTTGCAATAGAGAGTACATGGCCCACGAAGTCAAAAGTATTTACTCTCTGGTCCTTTCCAAAAAACATTTGCCAACTGCTACTCTGGATCAGTGGTTCTCAACCCTGGCCACATAGTCATGTCACCTGAAAACATCCTGATGCCCAGGTCACACACACCCAGAAATTCTGATTTAATTGCATTGACAGTTTTAAAAGCCCTTCCGGTGAATCTAATGTGCAAGTTTGAGGACCTCTGCTGTAGACTGTCAGCTCCTTGAGTGCAGGAACCGGGTCTTTGCCTTTCGTCTCTCCTCACAATGAGGAGCTCATGGTAGGTAGTCAATGAATGATTGTTGCATGAGTAATAGCAAAAGCAATAATAGGCAACATTCACTGAGTACTTACTGTGCTCCAGGACTTATGCCAAGTGTTTTATATACATTATCTCTTGTAATCCTCACTATAAACCTGCAAGGTAACACTATTATTGTCCCCATTTTACAGATGAGAAAATTGAGGTTCAAACAGGTTGGCTGCCTTATCTAAAGTCACACAGCTAGTAAGGAATAGAACTGTGACCTGAAGTTAAGCTGCTGTGATTTCAGAATCTCCGTTCTTAAGCCAATGTACTTTAAAGAGTCTCAAGCAACTCGTTAGGGAAGAAAGTAAGTTGGTTTGTTGAGAATGAAGGAGTTGAGATTGTGGGTAGAGGAGCCTTTTTTTTTAAAGCAGGGACATGGGAAGATCATAATATAACACTACATAATACATCAGAGAGCGCTGATGCTGGATTATCATGGCAGCACTGATTAAATAAGGGCTTTCTTGCCCCCTTACTTCTCTGTCTCTGCTTTGACATCTGAGGAAGTCAGAAGCCATAGTTAGCTAAGCAAGGGTGGGGAGTAGAAGTGCAAGGCATGGAACTTGAGAATAAGATGACCACTATCCCCCTTTCCACTGCAGGCTCTAGTTGAGGGAATGGAGACAGTTTTGCTTTAAATGAAGATAGGGATTTTGACTTTTTTTTAATTTTAAAATTTATTTTGTTTCCAGCTTTATTGAGATATACTTGACATATAGCACTGTGTACATTTAAGGTGTACAATGTGATGATTTGACAGACATACGTATTGTGAAATGATTACCACAATAAAGTACTTATATTTCTCTAACTTATTATTTATATACTTAGCATACTACCCTCAAGGTCCGTCCATGTTGTTGCAAATGACAGGATTTCCTTCTTTCTCATGGCTGAATAATATTCCTCTGTGTGTGTGTGTGTGTGTGTGTGTGTGTGTGTGTGTGTGTATCTCACATTTTCTTTATCCATTCATCTGTTGATGGACATTTAGATTGTTGGGATTTTAATCTTAAGTGGGACCAGACTGGACTCTTTACTGAAAATGGGACATATTTTGAGACCAGAAGTGACGAGAGAACTTTTCATTATCCAAGAGTGATCAGAAAAGTCACAGAACTAGCCCTGGTTTTCATCCAGGGGAGGAATAAAGCATAGGTCCCACAGAGTGGATCTGAACGGCCAGTGGGGGAGTTCCACTTATTCAATGGGACAGATACACATACTACACACTCCCAGGTGGTAGAGTAGGGAGAACATTGCTCTGAGAGGCTGAGAATAGGGATCGCTGTCCAGACTCCCACTTCTGGTGACTCTGTGCCTTTGGACAGGCCATTTTACATTCCAGAGCCTCGATTTCCTGTCTGAAATTTGGTGGCTTTATCTGCCTCACAAAGGTGTTAGGACAAGACGAGGTAGCAAATGTGAAAGAGCTTTGTTGTACCTGTGTAAGAGATTATTAACATGTAAAAATGCACAAACTTTACAGAAAAACAAAACCTCAGAATCAAGGGAAGAGCTAAGCTACTAAGGCTTATTTCAGGATGACTCTAATATATATTAATATAAATATATATCCCTCTCAGTCTCTCTCTCTTTATATATATGTGTGTGTGTGTGTATATATATATATATATATATATATATATATATATGGAATGAGGTACAAATGAACAAATCATTACTGTAGTTGTGAGACAGTTCATAAGAAAACCCTTAGTTGGTTTTTTAATTGTTGTTTAGTTTTTCAAACATCCAATTGCTTTTTATAGTTACACATAACCAGAGATGCTGTTTCCATGGCTTCTTGATTCCTCATGCTGTTTGACATGATTCTAGAAGCAATGCTAGTGTCTCTCTCCTTATTATAAAACACAAAAAGAGATATAATGATATGAGTACGTATATTTAAACAACAGTGATGTGTGTGTACGTGAAAGAGAGAGAGAGTGAGAGAGAGGTTCTGAGCTGGACTTTACCAATAATTGGCTATTGCCAATACTTCTGAAGCCTGGACCATTTGTTTCATGGGCCCTGCTGCTACAGTATTACTGCAGGAACCCATTTCCAGGTACTCAACGAGAAATTTTTAATCTTTGGCCTTCAAAAATAATGAATGGCCCATTTTTTCCCCAGAGCCTCTTTCCTTTCTAGGTTGCATTTTCCTCCATTCTTGCAGGAGACTCCCATCCAGACCCAAATTCTGTTTCAGACTTGAGTTGTGGGAATGTTATACGCCCATGATTTCTCATCACCAAAACCCAAGATGGTTGCAGCTAAATCATGAAAGTCATAACAAAGAACCATCCCATTTAGTCTCAATCTTGGCTAATGTTAAACAGGGAACTGAGCTACCGGTCACCTGCCAATTGCTAAATCTCTCTTCAAAAACAACTACCAAAGAGCAGAGGTTTTAGGGAGTTAACTAATGTTCCCTGAGACATTGTGACTCAGGCATGGAAATGGGCACAACACAGGCAGATCTAAGTTCACAACTGAAAGTGACATCTCATACCCCTTATCTTTGCCTCTTGAAGCCCTAAGGTATAGTTTTGCACATCTTTTATCTTCTCTCCTAGATCAGGCAGGATCTGTGTTCGACCCATCTGTGTAGCCCAAAGTGTCTAGCACAGTGTTTAGCACAAGAGTGGGCTTCAATAAATAATAGTTGAATAAATGAATGAATGATATCTTGATATCGGCCAGTTCTTGGAATCTGCTGGGCTGGAGAAGTTCGTTTACCAGAATAGCTTTGTTTTCCTCTAAAGGACTCCATAGGCTGCTAAAGTACCCGGAAAGTCACTAGAATCACTGTGTGTGGTGACTATATCTTCAGTTTAAGCTGCAGTTGGTAATTCACACAGTCAGTTCCATTCAATTTAGTTCATCTTCATTTCCCTTTGGAGAATGAATGGAACATAGCAGTTTGTGTCAACTCTGATTGGCTGGTAGTGGCTGCCTGGAGCACCTTGGTCAGAAGGGTTCTGAGAGCACCTTTGGGCCCAACGGGAAAAGACTGCTGGCAATGTTCTCATAGATGCAGTGGGGAGAAGTAAGCATAGGTGGCCCCCATTCCCCATCGCCTTTTTAGAGTTTTCTTTCCCTCAGGGCCTTGCCCCACACACAAAATATCACTGTCCCACAGACAGGATGCCAGTTCATAAGATATGGGCCACAGTATGCCGCAGAATCCAAAGCCTGTGCATTCCTGCTTAACCTCTTATTCCTCACGAGCAATTGACATCCACAAGACTTTTTGTCAAATGGGACATCAGTGAGGTTCCAATGTGATAATGGATGCGAACGGGACTGGCAAAAGTAAACAACACTATACAGCTGGAAAGGGCTGTTATTCCTTCACTTTATTCTAAGGCAGTGGTCCTCCAAGGTCTCCCTGGAACGGCAGTACTAGCATCACCTGGGAACTTGTCGGAAATGCAAATTTTCAGGCTGCATCCAAAACCTACTGAATCAGAAACCGCTGTTCCAAGCCCCCTAAATAACTCAGATAGCTAAACATCTAATTAGCCCTGGAGTTTGCCTTTTCCTTAAAGGAAGGAGGCACTTTATTGCCAGGATTAGGCCCCCAAATAGGAACTCCATTTGGGGCAGGCATCTTTCAGTCCTCTAAGGAAGTACTTACTCTTAAAACAAAACCAAAACAACCCCTCTAATTCTTTTCCCAATCCACCCAACCAAAATATCACTAACCCATTGGGAAAAGCATAACATTTTATTATGACTAACATGCTATTTAACGTGAAGCTTTTGTCCAAACATGGTCCTAACACAGACCTACCTTTGGTTTTACAGAACGATAATTTTATCCCCCTGCTAAGTGATGGGGGTCTTTGGAATGTGGTGCTCACACAGGAGTGCTTATTTTCATCAGCAAAGCAGTATAATGTTGACTGTCTGCCAAGGCATGGGAATAACTTCATGACGACCACAATATCAAGTTAGGCATGAAAATACTCTTGTTCAAAGAGAATTCTACTTGTGATATAAACAGCTAGCATTTATTGTTATACTACTAAGCATGTGCTAAGGGCTTTCCATGAATTCTCTCATTTAATCTTAATGACCACCCTTGGGGAAGTTACTATTATCATCCCCATGTTTCAGATGAGGAAACTGAAGCTCAGAGGGGTTAAATAACTCGCTACCTAAAATCAGACAGTGGAGCTTGAAGTTGAAACAGAGTCCATATTTTTGAAAGCCTAAGTTCTATTTCTTAACCACTCTGCTATAGGAAAACTTTGATTCAGATTCTCTGGGGGAGCCCATTTTCCTTCCCTACTTCAGCCAGGGCAAACAATCTCTTCTCCATTCTCCAGTCCATTAAACACACACACACACACACACACACACACACACACACACACACACACACACACACCCCGGAAAGAAGGAAAAAGGAAGTTGCCTGACTTCCTGGGGATCCCATTAGCATTTGGAAATAGACAAGTAGAGCATGAGGGATTTTAATAATCCTTATTGTCTTCCTGCTATCTAATCTAACTCTGAATCAAGTTACTGAGGAAGGTTGTGGAATCTCGTTTTCCCTGATGACTCTTAAACACTAAAGAGCTAATCTTTTCTTACTGGGATGCTTGAGTTCAGCCTTCCCTCAGGGTTCACCTAAGTCTAAGAATCTGGATGAATGAAAGAATTATCCATCATCGAATATTGCTTATCTTTTGAAAAATGTCATGATAAAATTAATATTTCCTTTTGAGAGAACAAAACACATGGAATCTTAGTAACAAGAAAAAATTATCTGCCCTCAAGAAGACTACAATTGAGATGAAGAAAACAGATTAATTCTTCATTTCTACCATTAACAAACACTGATAGAGTTCCTATTATGCGTCAGGCACTGTGCAAGGAAATGTGGGAGATAAGGATGTGAAATTCTCAATAGGGATGTTTTCCTAGACTCATTTGGACATGGGTGCATTTTCTTCCTCTTTTATCAAAGCGTCAGCACCAAAAAGCTGCATCAGAATGTCCCGTGCACCTTTAAAATATGCTTTCTGCTACCAAGAAGCTTAGAATCATGAAAGCGTAATAGCATCCCTGTGTTGGTGCTTCGTATGCAATATCGCTAAACTTCACCACGACACTGCAGCATGGATACCATTCCCTTTTATAGAAGAGGAAACTGAGGCTGAGACTTATGTAATTTGCCCAAGGTCACACCTCAGGTAAGTGACTGAGCCAGTGTTTGAATCCAGGTCAGTCTATTTTGTTGGGCCAAACCAAATGGAATGGTGGGGGGCAGTGGCTAGATTGCAGTGGATGGGGGAGATATTCGTAAGCAAGGAGACGAAGAAGGGGAATACAGATGATTCTTTTCCAAGCCCAGCTATCAAGTTTGGGAGAGAAAAGTGTAAGAAATATGAGGATTGGGGAAAGTTTGTTGTTCTGACTTAGTTTGTGAGTGGGAGTGATAAAAGAAAATGCAGTGCCTGCCTTCTAGGCATTTACAGAGAGAAGCACTCCTCAAAGTTGTCATACAGAAAACCACTCCCAAAGACCTGATATAGACACTAACTGGTCCAACTGACTTTATTTGGTATTCAGTAATGGAAAGAAGGGAGAGCCATCATCAGAAAACAATGAAGGAAGCAGGTATGGGAGACTCAGGATAGGAAAACTGCACCTTCCAGATCTCTCCACCATGGTTTTGTAGCATGTACAGCTTGCCATTCTCAAGGACTAGCTTGACATCCACCTCTGGTAAGTAAGCTCCTAAAATTGCCCTTAAGATGTCTGCCCCCAGTGTACATGCCCTCCATGAACCTTAAGTGTGAGTGGAATCTGTGGCTATAGTGAGATATCATTCCCACATTTATGTTGCATTATATGGCAAGGGGAGATTATCCTCCATGGGTCTGATTTAATCAGGTGGACCCTTTAAAAGCAAAGTTTTCTTCAGCTGGTTGCAGAGGAGGAAGTCAGAGATTTGAAGCTTGAGAAGAAGTTGACACACGACTATTGCTTTGAACATGGAGGAGACCACGTGGCAAGGAACGTGGGCAGCCCTAGGAGCTGACTGTGATCCCTGGCTGACATTCAGCAAGGACACAGGGACTTCAGTCCTGCAATCTCAGTGAACTGAATTCAGCCAATAACCTGAATAAGCTTGGAAGCAGACTGTTCCCGGATTATCCACATGAAAACTCAGCCCAGCCAACACCTTGATTTCAGATTCGTGATACGCTGAGCAGAGAAGTCACTTGAGCTCTACCCTACAGGAGTGCACGCTAACAAATGGGTGTGATTTGAAGTCACTATATATATGGTAATTTGTTGAAAATGAACATACCACCTCTTCTGACAAGGCTTCCCTAACTAATCCCAGTTTAATATGGTCTGCTGAGAACAGGGACATGCCTTATACATCACTATGCCCCTCACTGTGCTGCATGCAGGCCTTCACACAATGAACAGCACTGAGCAGATGAAAGCTGGTGACTAGAAAGATCCGAGAGTAAACATTCCCTTTAAACAGTAATTCTTGCTTTATCAAACCACAGGAGGGGTGCTCCATGGGAATGAATGAGTGAGTGAATGAATTAGTGAGTACCTCTTGCCCTTAAAGTGACTGAATGTCTACATATCTAGTCATGAGAACTCATCCATTATGCAGAGTGAGGCACACCTGTAAGTATACACCAATTACCAAGTCCAAACAGTACCCAAATCTGTGATGGCAGCTCTGCTTCCTACACCACTTAGACCTACTTGATTTACCTTGGCTTCAGTCATCCTTGTCCTTCACTTGTAACCCTGAGACATGCGGATCACCTATTCCCCTTTATCTTGTTCATCTGTCCACAATTATACAGATGTGGCAGCTAATTGCCCTTACACTGACATAGAATTTGGGGATATATATCCAAAGGGAGTAATAAAAATATATAAATGCTGTGGGAGGAATAAGGCTTTATGTTCTTTGGAGAACACATGACTGCTAATGATTTATTTTATACATGCACACCTACATACATAGGTGTATATATGTATGCACACACACACACACAGAGCCTCACACACTTTATAGTTTACAAAGGTCTTCCACGGCCATTGGGCCATTTGAACCTCACAACCCTCTGAGGCAGACAGGGCAAAGATTCGTATCTTGTTTTTTAAATGAAGAAACTGAGGCTCAGTGAAATCATTTGCCCAAGTTCACACAGCAAATTAGGAGAACTGCTGAGAGGGCTAGCTCACCCATGTCTACAGGTGTTGCCTGTAACAATTACTTAAGGATGCTTCTGATGAGCTTTTCATGAACACCTAGAAATGCTCATGAGGACCAGCTTACAGTTCTTGGCTAACTAAAAGGCCTTTACAGAGATTTTAAAGTCAAATAATCTCCTAATCGAAGATGTGAGAATCTGACTTCATCTCACCTCACTCTTTCATTCAACAAATGTTTATTGACCACCTACAGTGGGCATTGTTCCTGATTCAGGAGATAGTGCTGAACAAGGCAGTCATGGTCCCTTTCTTATGAAGTTTGCACGGTCAAGTCATTCACTGAACTACACAGAAATACTGCCATTGACTTCAATTAAGGAGTCCATGTTCTTCCCTTTTTGACTCCCTTAGGTAGAAGTAGCTTCCATCTGCTGAAAGGGAGAAACACTCCCTGGGCATACAGAGGGCTTTAAATGTTCTTTGTGCCTCACCTGTTTTTCAGAAAGCTGTAAGGGAATGCTTCCAGGGTATGTCACTGCAAACTCAGTTCTTCTCAACTGCTGGTATTAATTCTTCCCACATCCAAATCAGACTAAGAGTGTTCCTGGCAACTGACAGACAACATATAACTCCCAAGCATAAATGAACAACAGCATCCCTAGAGCAATGCAGACATGACACCAGCCTCTCTTGTGTTGGGCTGGTGGTCCAGGATGTCAGCCTTGTCAGACTAGGGCAATTAATACTAGTTGCTGCAATCTACACATTCTTCCCATCCCCTTAATCTGTGTTTTAGCACAACAAACGTCATGTTACAGTCTGATGAAGGTTAATCAGATCTCCTTGGCAGTTTTCCTCCAACAAGTGACTCAGAGATCCTGGCTGCTTCTATAGTGCAATGCCGCCATCTCAGGGATTTTACCTTGCAGCTGCACGGATGAGGAGCAGAGCAAGAGAGATCACACCATTTTGAACTACCTTGGGGACTTCCCTGGTGGTCCAGTGGTTAAGAATCCGCCTTCCAATGCAGGGGACGCGCGTTCGATCCCTGGTCGGGGAACTAAGATCCCACATCCCACGAGGCAATAACTAGAGAGAAGCGCACGTACCACAGTGAAACATCCCGCGTGCCGCAACGAAGATCCCGCGTGCCGCAATTAAGACCCGACGCAGCCAAATTAATTAATTCATTTAAAAATATGTGAAAAATAACTACCTTGGACTGGAAATGACACGTCACTTCAGCTTACATTCCCACTGGTAAGAACTTACAGTAGCCCTCTAAGAAAGGCTGACAAATGTACTCTTCCTGCTAAAGGAAGAGGAAATAGGGTGGCGAACATGGCATTGTCTTTGCCACATGGTCCAGGGGAAGAAGTGACTCTCCCACTTTCCCTTGTGTACTGGTATTAGTCAGGGCTCTTTTCCTATGTGGTAAGCCCACTCAAGTTACTCCCAAGGGAAATGGAGAGAGTCTTGCAGCTTGGATTGGAACTGGCCTCAAAGATGCCAAGAACAGAGACAGCTACTTTCTCTGGGGATCACTCAGAGGCTGCTGTTTCTCCTCTTGGGCATGCCTGTTTCACAGCTGCCTGTGTGCTTCATCCACCTTTTTAGCCATCTGATTTCATAACAATTCTACCTTGTACATAGCCTACAATGGCCACTCCAGCCCTCAGTCTCCCTGATGACTTTCCGGCTCAGCTGTCCCAGCACAGATCCTCAGTTCCCCATACTAAGTTCCTGAGGGCAGAAATCTACTGGCTCAGCTCCTTTTTTCAAACCAGGCCATCTGAGCCACTTGGGTCCCTGGCCAGCCTATATATATGAGACACAATTGGGCCAACGGCCCATCCTGGTCACATAGGGTACAGAAAGGAGACCAGGCCACACAATCCACTGACCAGTCAACAAGGCTATGGGACAGGAAGTTTCTCTTGAAGTTTCTCCTGCTGTGGGCAGAGTGGAAAATGACTGACATATTTCATACAATTACATCTTTAGGACAATGTGTCCATCTGACCACGGGGCAGGAAGCTCCTAAGTGCCATGGCTGTGCAAGGCCAGCAGACTATCCCAGAATCGGCTTGTAGGGATGTCGCATTTTAGCTCACTCAGTCTCCATCCCACCCTCCTACTTTCAGAGGTTGGAAAGCTAGAAACTACATTTCCCATTCTCTCTTGCAACTGGGGCTCTGAATGCAAAATAGATACTACCAATTGGATGCACTTGTTTGGTTTTTTTGAAGACAACAGTGAAATGGAGGCCATCTCTCTGCCCTTTTAGTTGTGTTCTGCTAGCAAGCATGGTTTCAGAGATGCGAGATTTTTCTGTACTGGTGGTCTTCTGTCCATTTTCTAGCTTCCTGGATGCTGGGAAGCAGTTGCAGCCGAGGTACCTGCCGGAGTGCATGGTCTAGTGCCCAGCCACCATTTCCGTGTGGGCCTAGAGGCAGTTGGGGTAGAAATGGTGGCCGTAGCAGCTTCCTAATTTCATCTTCCTGATTCCAGGATAACAGCAACAGCAGTGTGTTCTTGAATTTGATGAGTCCATTGGTGGCCTTGTTCTGGGAGTCTTTTTTTTTTTATTACAATTTCTTGCTATATTTATTTCCCAGGATTTTTTATTCAATAGGGTTTAAGAGTTTCCTCCTCTTCCTCTACTCTTTACTTTTTTATTTTTAAATTAATTTTTAGTGGAGTATAGTTGATTTACAATGTTGTGTTAGTTTCAGGTGTACAGCAAAGTGAATCAGTTATATATATATATATATACACCCTCTGTTTTTAGATTCTTTTCCCATATAGGTCATTACAGAGTATTGAGTAGAGTTCCCTGTGCTATACAGTCAGTCCTTATTAGTTATCTATTTTATATATAGTAGTGATACATGACAATCCCAATCTCTGGGAGTCATTTTTGGATGTCCAGCAAAGAGTCCCCTCCTTTAGCCCTTCAAGTAGTTTTTCAGTATGAATTCCCTGTATAAATTTCTGATTGGTATACCTTGAGTGGTTTCTGTTTCTTGCCCTGAACCCTGACTGATATACCAACTGTGTACTGCACCCATATGGAATGGAAAACAGGGCAGACTGAAAACAAAACTGCATTCATCAACTTTGGTTTTTTGCATGTAAGATGCTGATGAAAGTCTATAATTGGAAGATGCTTATGCATCACATTCCCCCGCCCCCCCTCCCAGATCTTAACTCTGAAAATATAAACAATTTCATTAATCAGTAAAGAAACTTTATCCAAAATATGCTACAGCAAATTTCCAAGTTAAAAAATTTTTATTTTAGATTCAACTCAGCAAAGAGTGATTGAGTGCCTTCTCTGTGCCAGGCACTGCACAACAGGTAGCTGATGCAAAGATAAGTAAAAGCTGGTCTGTGTTCTCTGAGAGTATACTGCCTCTGTGTTGGGGAGAATGACTTTACTACAAGGCAACACTTGATAAATACCAAGGAAGAGTTCTAGTCAAAATGCAATGGGAACACGGTGGAGGAAGAAAGAGATAAACTCTGCCTGAGGTGGGACAGAGAATGAGTCCTAGATGAGGTGTCAACTAAGCTGGTCTTGAAAGATGAGTAGGATTTTGTCAAGAAGAAAAACACTGCCCTTCCAGCAATCCACTAAGTTCTATCTTCACTTTGTTTTTCACTTCCAAGTGAGCATATTTTTCATTATGGCTTTTTTTTCTACCTTTACTTTTCTACGGAAACTACATGTGAGCCATGCATGCATCTTGGGGCAAGCAGGAAGTGAAAAATCATGGAGATGAATTGTACTGTGGGATGTGTGAGCGGGTGCTGGCAGTCTGCATTGGCGGCAACCATTAGAGCTAAGCACTTGCTGAAATTACTTTCTATCAGGCAGACAAGATGTAATCAAGTTAAAGGATACAGGCCTTGGGCAAAACAACAAAGAAAGAAACCAAGTGTGGAAATTATTTTCTAGGGGCCTCACAGCAAATCAGGAGAAATTCTAGGAAGAGCAGGACGATATAGTTGAAGGAGCAGGGTAGGGAGGGCAAGGGAACGTGAGTTCTGGTCCTGATTCTGTGACTTTGAACAGGCCACTTTCCCTATCTATAATTTGATGATCTGTTTATTTGCCTTTGGATAACAGAACAGGGAGTAAGAGCAGTCAGCAAACACTCAGCTAGATTCTAGAAGCCTAAAAACTGAGCAACTAAAGAGGCCTTAAAATGAATTTACGTTAATCCCAGTCCTCACCATTCCTACCTTGCCTAAAACAAGAACGGCCCAGGAATTCCTTTTACAAAACTTTTCCCCATTGAAACCCTGGCCTGGAGAATTCAGTGTTTGGATTAACCCCAATTAGACTCTATCTGCTTATATAAACAAGTCAAACTCTTTGGAATTTCATGTCTTTAATTGTTAAATGGCAACAGAAACATAGCCGTGGAAAATGGCATCTTCAGAGAGATCTAATGACTTAGCTAAAGTCGAAGAGCTAGTAAGTGTCAGAACTCAAGTCTACCTCACTCCAGAGCCCATGTTCTTATCACTACCCAAATAACGCTGAAATGGCTAAAGCACTTACTACCTGAATCTTTTCAACCTCTTCTTGAGGTGTGACTAAGCATTCCTGTTTTTTTTAGAGGAGATAAGTAAGGCTCATGAACTTCGTAACAAATTACCACTCACACAGTGGCTTAAAACAACACCTTTCATGGCTCAGGAATCTGGGGACAGTGTGGCTGGGTCCTCTGCTCGGGCTTTCACAAAGCTGTAATCAAGCTGGGGCCAGGATCTCATCTAAGGCTCCAGGTCCTCTTCCATGGTCACATGGTTGTTGGCCAAATTCATTCTCTTGCTGCAGAAAAACTCATGGCAGCTTCCTCTTCAGGGCCAGCAGGAGAGAGTCTGTCTTCTTGAGTCTCTTTTTTCAGGGAAGGCCTGGAACCTCTTTTAAAGGGCTTACCTGATTAGGTCAAGCCCACCCAAGATAATCTTCTTTTAATTAACTCAAAGTTAACTGACTAGAGGCCTTATATACATCCGCAAAATCCCACCACCTTCGCATATTCTATTGGTCAGAAGCAAGTAACAAGCTCCACCTACATTCAAGGGGAGGGGCTTATATAAGACTGTAGGTATCAGAGTATGGGAATTATTAGGGCCCTCTTAGAATTTTGCCTATCACAAAGTTTAAGCAAATTTTCCAACTGATGTTTTCCATGTTTCTATCAGGGGTACCCAAATTATTTAATATCTCTGGAGCTACAATTATAATAAATGTTTCTTAGTACCTTTTTACCTATAGCTGTGTTCTGATTGCCATTTAACAATTTAAGACATGAAGTTAGAAAAGCAAGTGGTAACAGAAACACTGCCTATCTTTCAGGGCTGCTGACAGGATTAAATTCAATAAAGTATGCTAAATGCCTCACACATAGTAGTACAAAGTAGGTGCTCAATGAGTAGTGGCTATGGTAAGGAAGAGTGAAGAGGCCCACCCTGCTACTGGAGACTTCCCAGGTCTCTGGGAAGATCCGTTATGGAGGCCCATATCCACTACTTCTTTTTTTCTGGAAACACAAAATGAGTTGGTTATGCTGAGTCCAGGGGACTGTTGGGGGAAGAGTCGTAAGAAAAGATCTAAAAGCCTTTGGAAAACATAATGCTAAATGGTAAAAATAAAAATAATACATCATCCCTTTGAAGACAAGGTGTGAGATATATGCTATTTGCTTCTGTCAGACAATTGGAATATAAAAAGCGTGTTTTGTTCCTGCATTTATCTTCTTTAAAGTGAATAAGGTAGATAATAAGATCCCTTTTGTTTGCATAATAAAAGCAGTTTTTTTAGTGTGTGTGTGTGTGTGTGTGTGTGTGTGTGTGTGTGTGTGTTTTGGTGAAGAGTAATGGAATGACCCTCAGGTCTTTAATTATTCTTACCTATTCTCTCCTTTTTTTCTTATTCTTCTTCTCTTGGGTGCATGACCACTTCCCAGCTCTATATTATTTGGTTGTCCCAAAGGGTGTGCAAAGCGAGTGGTATGGATGAATATTTCAAGTAACAAAGAGAACTTTTGAAGAAGCATGTTACAATCTTTTTTGCTGTTCTATGTTCAGTTACTATAACAACAGAGCGGAGAAAAAGAGACTCTAGCAGAGGACACAGTCCATAAGCCAAACCCAGTAGGTAAATTTCCATTACATGAGTAAATGTTAGTGAAACAAAATTTAGTCAGATGAATTTTAGGTGTTTTCTTGGCTAAAGCCAAAACAAAATTATATTACCATTATTATTTCCAAAGTCTTTCTGGACAGTACAATGCATGGTTGGATGTTATCACAGCAGATAAAGTGATGACACTTTCCATTAACTGTGCATCCTGGCTCATAACCAGTCAAATGTAAGGGCCTGACCTAAATGTTCACGGTTCTTGTAACTGGTAAACCCAATCATGTGGAGCTGCTGCGTGTTCTCTTAGCTTAACCTGCAGTGTCTGATGAATGGGTCGACCTCCAGGAAAGTTCAGCCCAGACAGTGTACTCCATGGTACAAACTCATATGAGGGTTGGCAGTTATCTGGCTAATTCCATCAATGCCAAGAGGCAGTCTCCATAATCCAGATATTATAGCATTTACTTCAAGGATTCAGTTATTTAGTCACCCAAAATCGTACCTCAAGAAGCACAATTATCCACACTTATACGTCTCTATTGATATAACAGTGCATAAAACTTGCCCATTTCCACTCTCCCTTGAACACAGCAGGCAGAATACTCACAGTCATGTACAGCTTTGGGTTTTCTCTTTTAAACCAGAATAGGAAGATAGCTAGGAATCTGACTTGAAAAGAATTTCCTTTTCCCCCCAAATGGTCATTTAGCAAAGTGTCCTTCAATATTTCATACGATCTCATCACCTCCCCTTTTATCAGACTGTTAAATAAAGTCGTAAGGAACAAGTCTGTAAAATGAAATGCTTTCCTTCCTCTTCATATCACATCACTAGGGCACCGAGATGGGGATTTCAGTGATGCCATAACCAACTCCATTTCAAGGGGGAAAATCAGAAAAGGAGGCTGTATTCAGCATAGTCACCCACATCTTTCTAATAGCAACTCTTTCATTATTTCAGGGAATGCATGTGTGCTTGAGGAATGGAGTGACCCATGTTATCAAAATTCCTGGGGCAAAGTTTATATACAATGTAATACACCATAAGTAAGTCCCAACTGAAGAAGAAATGAAATGCCTAGAAAGGTTACTATTCTTAACCATATTTAACAGTACCTAATTCTAATATTAATAAGGAACCCAATGACCGTGAATATTAAAAAGATGAGACTAAGCATTAGGAATATTTCTCCTTTCTCTGTAACTTATTAGCACTTAATTCTATTATTCACTAATGTCCCATAGGGAGGAGACTATCAGGATTGATCTAGATTGAGAAAATGAAAGAGACTTTTTCTATTTTAAAGCAATTTGGCATATTGGGGTAGCTAAAACAGTGACTTTCTTCTGAGCTGTTTTGGAGACAGCCCTTCCCAAGAGAAGAGTGCTCAGTAAGGGGAGACGCATCTTTAAGCCTCTATGCACATATATCTATGGACTCTTTCCTCAGAGGATGCCCTGATCGCTGTCTCCTCCTAAAGTATAAGGATGCAGGATGAAAAGGAATGGACACAAGAGAATCTAGGGAGTTGTGAGGAGAACCCAGGAGGAAAGAAGAGAGTAGAAGGAGTTGAGCACAGGTATTTTCCTAACACGCTGACTGGGCATGTGGCTGTCAGTGTGATTGTTTCCTTGCCTTTAAGTAGGCCAGGGAAGTTCCATGATGCAAGGTGAAGAAGCAGAGTTCCACGGCACCATTGTCTCCTGCAATGGGAGAACTGCAAAGAACCTGAGAGGTCATGTGTGAGTCCCCACACTTGATAGATGAAGAAACTGATGTACAAGCACAGTAACGGGCTTGCTTGGGGTCACAGAGCAGATGAGGGGCAGAGCTGGGGCTTGAACTAAATTGAGAGCTTATGAGGCCAGAGAACACATGATCTTCTCTGCAGTCTCCACTGGACTATGTGTGATGCTTTGCCCATGGAAGGCCAGTGAACAGTTGTTGAGTTGCGCTGACTTCAGATGTCTTGACACTCAATGACTCTCATGAGTCCCTGTGTCACTCCCCTTCAAAGTTGACTCTATGAACTACACATCAAAGTGATGACCAACAAGTAACATATACTAGAAATCTGTGGGGAGTGGGGACAAAGGAAACTGATGGTCTAAACATATTAACCATAGTTTTTCTGGAAAATCTTTTAAAGGAAAAAAATAGAGGAAAAATGTATAGGAATAAAGTAGTGATACTCAACCGGAAGGGGTGCAGGTAGGAAGGGGTATATGCTTTTCATGTCAAATGCCCCCAAGGCATGTTGTTTTTTTCAAATGTCCTAAGGTCATCTTAAAAATTTTTCTGGCTGGGTTTCCCTAGTGGCGCAGTGGTTGAGAATCTGCCTGCTAATGCAGGGGACACGGGTTCGAGCCCTGGTCTGGGAGGATCCCACGTGCCGCGGAGCAACTAGGCCCGTGAGCCACAACTACTGAGCCTGCGTGTCTGGAGCCTGTGCTCCGCAACAAGAGAGGCAGCGATAGTGAGAGGCCCGCGAACTGCGATGAAGAGTGGCCCCCGCTTGCCACAACTAGAGAAAGCCCTCGCACAGAAACGAAGACCCAACACAGCCAAAAATAAATAATAAAATTAATTAATAAAATCCTAGCCCCAACATCTTCTTTAAAAAAAAGATTCTTCTGGCTGATATGTGGAGAATGGACTCTAGGGAGGCACGAGTGGATATGGGGAGAAAAATAGAAATAAATTATGAAATGAAAGGCAGTTGCTCACTGGCTTAAGGAAAACAGCTG
This sequence comes from Leucopleurus acutus, assembly GCF_964270905.1. Classification (NCBI taxonomy): domain Eukaryota; kingdom Metazoa; phylum Chordata; class Mammalia; order Artiodactyla; family Delphinidae; genus Leucopleurus; species Leucopleurus acutus. The sequence continues at coordinate 117,757,062 of NC_139148.1, read as the reverse complement.
AAAAAATACAGCTCCTTTCATGATATATAAATATATTGCAAAGTATTTTTCTCAATTGATTTGAGGGCATAAAATTTCAGTGGTTTAATAGGTGTGTTTTGTTATACCAGCAATTGATGGACCTTAAAAAGTGATGCTTGGGGGCTTCCCTGGTGGCACAGTGGTTGAGAGTCCACCTGCCGATGCAGGGGACACGGGTTCATGCCCCGGTCCGGGAAGATCCCACATGCCGCGGAGCGGCTAGGCCCACAAGCCATGGCCGCTGAGCCAGCACGTCTGGAGCCTGTGCTCTGCAATGAGAGAGGCCACGACAGTGAGAGGCCCACATAACGCAAAAAAAAAAAAAAAAAAAAAAAAAGTGATGCTTGGGGATGCTGCTACCAATTTGCATCATTTGGAGATAGAAATTCCAGAATGCCATTCTAGCATATTCCTTTACAAAAATAACCTTGCCCATTTTCTATTCACTTGCCCACACCCCTTCCAAAAGATTGCAATGCAGGCCATCCTCAGAAAGCTTCTTATTTGAATTTATTGAGAAAACACCCCCTTATGAATTAGACTAGCCTACATTTCCTTCCCCAGTGATCTGCTGGAGCCAGAGTCTTTCTATACATTTTAAGGATTTGGCTTTCCATTCACCTGTTATTTTCCAGTGCAATAGTTTGCAAATGGTAGCCATGAACCTAAGTGTTCAGAGCAACTGCTTCAGGAGTTCTGCAAATATTTGACTCTGAGGCTTTCTGTGTGCGAATGTACATATATATATATATATATATATATATGAAAATAAATATAAAATTATATTAAAATTTATAGCAAATTTAGCCTAGGCACTCAGATGTTGTCTACACCAAGTTTTAACATTTTGGCTTTTACCAATGCTTTAGCTTAAGCTACCAGGTTGACTATTTCTGTGCATTTCTTATAGTAAAGCCTGTTCTACCATCTTTGTTTTTTTCTAATTGAAATATATTTGACATATAACGTTGTGTGAATTTAAGGTGTACAACATGTTAATTTGATAAATTTCACGTTGTAATATGATTGCCATGTAGCTACAATTAGCACCCCTGTCATGTTATATAATTATCCTTTCTTTTCAGTGGTTGGAATAGTTGCGTTTTAGTCTCTCAGCAAGTTTGATGATTATAACACAACACTGTTGTCTTTTCACTGCACTGTGCATTAGATCTCTAGGGCTTATTCACTACTTATTGCAAGTTTGTATGCTTAAACAACATCTGTCCCATCCCCCCTCCCCCCCAATCCCTGATAACCACCATTTTACTCTCTGTTTCAATGAGTTTGGCCTTTTTGGATTCCACCTGCCATCTTTGTTGATTGAAGCATATCTCCATATTGCAAGGCAAGCTATGGTTATCAGTCAGGTCAGGCTGCCATAACAAAATACCATAGACCGGTGGCTTAAACAACAGAAATTATTTCTCATAATTTCAGAGGCTGGGAAGTACACGATCAAAGTGCTGCCTGATTTGATTTCTGATGAGAATGCTCATTCTGGCTCACAGACGGCTGCCTTCTTGCTGCATCCTCACATGGTGGAGAGAGAGAAAAAAAAGAGAGAATATCTTCCTCTCCTAATAAGGTCACAGTCCTATCAGATTAGGGCTCTACCCTTATAACCTCATTTAACCTTAATTACCACCTAAAGACCCTACCTCCAAATACAATCACATTGGGGTTAGGACCTCAACATAAGAATTGCGGCAGAGAGGGGCACACACAATTCAGCCCAGAGCAGCTATTAAAAGATTTCCCCATTTTTAGCTAGTTTACTATGAGTCACCTCTTTCCTGACATTGAAGAATGGAAACATAATTCAGAAATAAAATGAGCACTACTATTATTCCCATTTTACAGGCAAGGAAACTAAGGCTCAGAGAGATAAAGTGACTTGTCCAAAGTAGCATAGCTAGTAAGTCAGAATTTGCAGTTGATTTTGTCTGACTTCAAAACTACCTCTTGTTGCCCTCCCCTGCACTCTTCTCCCTCCGGATAGGGGCCTACCGCATGAGCCCAGGAGCTGCCCAAGGGTCTCATCTATGAATCACTTCCAGCACCTAGCGCAGGGCCTGGGATGAAGGAGGAGGTTTGTTTATTTAACTACCGATGGTCTGACAGCTTGATCCCCAAAATTATCCACGGGGATGGACATAAAGACCTTTAAACATACCCCTCTCCCCAAAATCCTATCTGTCCTGAAAGGAAAAAAATAAACACCACCTTTGAGGAAATACAAAAGAATGTACAAGGCCATTGCCCTGGCTGGGGAGGAGAGCATCAGTGACTTTGAAGGGCACAGGTTGATAGGGAAATGCAGGAGAGAGACCTGAGGAGCCTAGACCCCCTCAGTCAAAGGCGAGGGCCTCTGCCGGAGGTAAGGGGAGTGGTGAGGCCTGGGTTTGCAGAGAGCAGAGAGCGGAGGCGGCATCCACAAGAGGGAAAGTGCAGGAGGGCAGCGCAAGGGGCAGAGGTGCAGCCAGGCAGCCTGGGTGGAGCCGTGGATCAGCAGGGCTGTGCCACTGGAAGTTCAGACAGGAGAGTTTCTAGAATCGGGGCCAGTGTAGCTGAAATGGCCTACACTAGAAGTTTGATCCATTGTCTGGAAGAAGAGGAATGTTGGAGGGAACCAGGGCAAGTGGAGAGTGAAAGGGACGTGAAACAAGAGCAGCTTCAGTAGCAGAGGTGGGAGGAGACGAGGGGATCGTGAATGAGCAGGAGAAAGTGCGGAGTTTGAGATCATGGGGGTGGTGGCAGCAGTTCTGAGAGATGCTGACGCCTTTGCTGCGGTTCTATGGTCCAAGGGAAGGGAAGGGGGAGGTCATTGAACGTAAGAAGGTCAAGGAACTCAGAGACTTGGGTGTTTGCAGGGTCATCACAAGAGACACAGAAGTCCCCAACGATTCTGGCAAAGGCAAGTGTAGACAGACTATGACCCAGAAGCCAAAGCCCTAGAGACTGGAGGCAGTGGGCAAGCTCCAGAGGCTTTTCAAAAGTGGCCAGGATGTCAGGTGGCTGGGGACAGGGTTGAGCAGATCTCAGTATCAAGGAAGCACTGCTCTTTTCAGCTAGAGTAATAGAGACAAAGAAAGTGGGATTCAAATTGGGCCTTCTCTAGTCTCTGGGAAACGTCTGTCTGGAAGGCTGGTGGGGTGCTGGATGGGCAGGTTAAGGGCCACCCACCCACATGTCCCCAGATCAGAGGCTGAAACACTCTGCACCCTGGCATTTACACCCTGCCTATGGCTCCCCCTTTGCTTCCCAGAGTTGGGGGCTGGGTCCTGGTGAACGGACAGGAAGCGTCCAGTTCCACAGCCAGCTCCAGTTTGAGGATCTACGTGTGGCTCACCAAGAAGTCCTCTGTGGCCAAAGGCAGTCAGTGTAGGAGTCGCGTGTTAGAGCTCTAAGAACAGACTGCTTTGTGTTCGGATCCCAACCGTGTGGTGTAAAGCAAATTAAAATGAGTTCTCTGTACCTCTGGCTGTAAAGTGGGCATCATAAATAACAGCTACCTCATGGGATCCTCCATTTATTCACAAATATTTATTGTGTGCCTACTATGTACCAGGCATGGTGCTAGGCTCTGAGGATACAGCAGAGAATAAAGCAGACAGAAATCTTGGTCCTCAGGGAGACAGACAAACAACAAGAGAATAAGTAAATATGTACCATGTTACATGGTGATAAATGCTATGCATGTATGAGCGGGGGCTAGAGTGTTATGGTGGGAAGTGGGGATTGCAATTTTAAATAGAGTAGTCGGGGAAGGCCTTATAGAAAAGTTGATCTGAAGCAAGCCATGTGGATGCCTGGGGAAAGGACGTTCCAGGCAGAGGTTCACCGCAAGTGCAAAGGCTCTAGGGTGGGAACATGCTGACAGGTGTGGGGACAGCAAGGAAGCCAGTAAGAGTGGAAAGGGCTGAGTGAGGGGATGCTTGGGAGGATTAGATGAGGTGATGTGTGTGAAGCATGCAGCACGGGGCCCGGCACTAAGTGGTCCCTCTGCACCCTGGGGTGTGGCAGGGAAGAGAAGCACTAAGAGGACCACAGGCAGCTGCCCAATCTGGCTGCACAGACTAGATCTGAGTCCCCTGGCGGAGGTGGCAGGGTCACTCTCCTGCTGTCTGAGAAGAACACAGTCTGGTTTGGGTCCAGTGAGGACTCAAGGGATGTCAGTGCCGTTTTCACCTGGGAGCTGGCACCTAGGCTGATGGCCCCCTCACACACAAGCTGCACTAAGGATGCCGGCAGGGAGGAAAGGGAGTGGCCTTGGAGCGACTTGCCAGGCCGTGTGGGGCAGAGTGACGTGGGGTCTCACTTTCACTCTATGGGTAGGGACCCTCAGGGCCTTTCAGGTGCACAGATAACTACCAGAACCATGACTCAGGCCTGGGCTGCCTGGAATCCTCATCGTTCTATGAGGTAGAGGCTGCCATCCTTCCTAGTTTACAGCAGAGAAATCAAACTCAATGAGGTCAAGTACTCTGTCCAAGATCTGCCAGGTGACGAGAGGTGGTGCCAGGGGAGGAGCCCCACTCTCTTGGAGTCCCCATTCTTAACTACTTGGTGCTGTCACGTGCTATGAACTACTCCTAGAATGAGAAGCGACTGAGAGTTTTCAGGCAACTGAGTGGCTGTGTAACCTTGGGCAAATCACCTTGCTTCTGTTCTCTGGGTTTCTCTCCAACTGCTAGATGTGGGGAGCTGGACGATGACCACAGCAGACTCCTCGGGGTTGACTATAGATGGATATGGGGCTGCACGCCACAAAGATGAGCCCGCGGGGTACCCAGGCAGACCAGGTAATGATGGTATGAAAATCCGGAAAGGGACTTCCCTGGTGGTCCAGTGGTTAAGACTCTGCGCTCCCAATGCAGGAGGCCCCGGTTCGATCCCTGGTCAGGGAACCAGATCCCTCATGCTGCAACTAACACCCGGCACAGCCAAATAAATAAATATTAAAAAAAGAAAAGGAAAGAAAATCCAGAAGGCCCAGACGGTCTCTTATGCTGGACACCCACTTGGCAACTCCTGGGCTGCCAGGCTGACCCTGCTGAGGAGAAACAAAATGGTCTATCTTCTTGTCCAAAAAAATACAAAATAAAAAACCCATAAGCCCTGCTTTCGGCCGAACTCACATAAGTATGAGGAAGATGAATGGAAAATGAATGAGTGAAAAATTCGACCAAATGCTTGGTCATCTGGTAACTGATCCTTATAGCTCCGGGGCAGTGTTGCCACTGTTGGAAGCGGGAATGGAATGGATGGAGAGGATAGAGCTGCTGGTGGGGTGGAGGAAGAGGGCCCCAAAGATGGAGGGGGCTTTGCAGCAGGAGTGTCTGTTGTGGGTGCCTTTGTGCCAAGCTCGAGCTTTGTCTCTTGTACCTTCAGGGTCCACTGCTGGACTGCTGAGTGCAGTCAGAGGTGAAATCATCATCATCGAGCACTCTTCTAAGCATTCTCCAAACAGTGCCTCATTTAGTCCTCCCAACAACCCCGTGACGTAGGATCTATCTTTCACCATTTTACAGATGAGGAAATAGAGGCATAAAGATGTTAAATGACTTGCATAAGATCCTGCCCTTACTAAGTGGCAGAACTGGAATTCACACCCAGGGCTGCCTGATGCTCGTACCTGGACTTTTCACCAAAGCCTCCTTCCTGTCTGTAAGGGGCTGAGGTGGACTGCAAGATTGCTGAAGACCCTATCTGCACCCCACTATTCATTCCCCTTGGTTCCTAGGGACACAAAGCTTGGGCTGGCTGGGAGCTGGGTTCTGGGAGGCCAAGGCTGTGGCAGGGAGTCCTGAGCTGAGACAATGGGGAAGGAGCGTTGAGGCCAAAACAAGGACCAAAGCTGAAAAGTACACAGGATGGCTAAGAGCCAAAGTGCCAGGAATGTGTTCAGAGGGCTTTTGCACACAAGGGAGCCAGAGGTGGGTATGCAGGTTGGGATACGGGACGAGGAGATGGATGTATCACTAACACAAGCTGGCTGGGAGCCAGGGGGGGGTGGGGGAAGAGAGAGGCTCCCACTGGCGGTTCCGTTATTTAAGGAGCACTGACCACCCCTCAGGCAGCACACGAAGGGATGGATGGCACGACCTCATTTCACCCTGACAGCAATCCAGAAAGGTAGGCACATCATATCCCCACTTTGTCAGAGGGGAAACTGAGGCCCAGAGAGATTAAGTGACTTGGCCAAAGCCACATAGCAGAGCTGGAAATCAACTCAGATCTGGCTGACTCCAGATTCCAGGCTTCTGGTGGCCAATCCTTCTGACCTATGTGCGGTAAGTACAGTTGACCTTTGAACAATACAGATTTGAACAGCGTGGGTCCACTTACACATGGAATTTTTTTCAGTAGTAAAGACTATAGTACTACACGGCCCACAGTTGGTTGAATCCGCAGATACAGAGGAACTGCATATATACGTAGGGACAACTATATGTTATACGCAGATTTTCGGCTGCGTGGAGGGGCAATGCCCCAACCCCTGCCTTGTTCAAGGGTCAACTCTATATACTGGTGAGTGGCCACCTTGAAGGCCCAGAGGCAGAGGGGCCAGACCTTTCCAGCCCTGAAAATAAAGGAACTGATGCCTGTAATACCTGCAGCAGACAGGTCAGGATTTTTTGTCCTTTGCCAACATATCTCCAGGCAATTAAGTTCAATCTCCCAGGGGGCAAGAAAAATTCCCATTTCTGATTCTAATTTATCAGCAACTAAAACTTTCAGAAAAATCTATAGAGTTTAGTTCTCATTTTGCATAAGTGGATAAGTATAGCCTGTAGGCAGACTATAGAGATTTTATTAATTTATCCCCTATATTAATTCACTTATGGCCTGTGGAAAGTATAATTAAAAATGAGATGTCACAAAAAACAATGAAAAGAATTGAGCAATGATAGAGAGATTTTACTTTTCAAACCCACTGACAAGGGGAAAAAAACTGTCAGAAGTTCTAAGACCAAATGAAAATAACAAGTACCTGGCCAATCACTAAATACATCATGAGGTTAAGTTGTTTACAAGCACGGAAGTGTCAGGAAATGAGCCTGGAATCACTAAAAGCCCTATTTTCAGCCTAGCACTGGTCTCGCTAGATGACCTTGGGAAGGTAGCCCTGCTAGATGTTCTCCATTTGTCCCTCCAGATCTGCTCTCCACCCTTCTCCATCCTGCTCTGTGCCCCAAGAGGCAGACCCAAGAGGACTGCACCTGGGTTCCCTAGCCCTCTGGCTTCTGGTTGGATTTGGTCAATGAAAAGCTCTGGCAGAAGACTGAATGGCTGAAGGCGAGAGAAAATGGGGTATTTATTTCCCTGGCTCCCTTACTGTCTGGGTACTATAGACTGAATGTTTGTGTCTCCCTTCCCCCCCAAATTCCTAAATTGAAACCTAATCCCCAATGTGATGGTATTTGGAGATGGGGCCCTTGGGAGGTGAATAGGTCATGAGAGCAGAGTCCTTAGGAATGGGATTAGTGCCCTTATAAAAGAGACCCCAGAGAGTTCCTTCACCCCTTCCCTCATGTGAAGACACAGCAGAAAGACCACAGTCTGTGAACGAGGAAGCAGGTCCTCACCAGACACTGAATCTGCCAGTGCCTTGATCTTGGGCTTCCCAGCTTCCAGAACTGAGAAATAAATTTGTCTATAAGCCACCCAGTTTACGATATTTTGTAATAGCAGCCTGAATAGACTAAGACACTGGGCCACAGGTTGGCAGAGCTTGCAATCTTTCACCAAAAGCCACATCTTCTGCTATGTACTCCCCCTCCCACAGCTACAGCTTTCATTGGGTTCTGTGTCTACTCCCTCCCCTTGCTCCTTCTGGCTAGGGGTGGGAACAGCTCCCTGTTCTGCCTAAACCCAGGGTTTTTCACCATCCCTTGTGGGTTCCCTTTACCCAGCTAACAAACACTTTTGTAAGTAGTCCCCTCCTGAGACTCTCCTCAAGTTACCCCTTTAGGTACACCGTCTCATTCCTCCCAGTGCCCTGATAAATGCACCACTCATGTAACATCTGTTGGCCTCAAAGTCTCTGTTTGGGTAATGGAATTTTGTTTTCCAACCATCCTAGAGAGATTCAGTAATTTACCAAATATTTATGGAATGCTAGTATGTGCCAGATGCTCAGAGGAGAAATGAGAAAGGCAGTGATGCCCTTGGTCCTACGAATATGAGATGCTATTTCAATCTCCGGAGGGAACGGTGCTTCATTCCATCCCACTCCTCTCCAGCATTTCCAGCAGGGAGCTCGGAACCGGGGATGGGCTGGACTCACTCAGCAAGGAGCACCTGCCCTCCTAAGGTAGAGTTCCTGCCCAATAAACCCTGAATTCTGGGATAATAGGTTGAGGGCCAGGTGTAGAATAGAGGTGCTGCAAAGGCTGGAGATAAACTTCTTTTATAGGACCTTTATGTGATAATAACTATAATTAAATGTGAAAAATAAATGCACAGTTTTGGAATCCAGAAAACTTGAGTTACAAGCCCTGCACTTTCACTTGCATGAAGAATGTCTCTAGAGACCTAAGTATAGGACCTGGCATACAGTAAATACTCTGTTGATGATAACAACAATGGCAACAACAATAATAGCAGGGACAACAGCTAATAGTTATATGGTGATTTCAATATGAATATGACATGCACTGTTTGAAAGTCATTTGCATGTATTAACCCCATGAATCCTTACAACAACCGTATGAAATGGATCTTATTATTAACTCTATTTTCCAAGTGAGGAAACTGAGGCATGGAGAGTATATTAGCCATTTCCTATGGCTGCTGTAACAAAGTACCTCAAACTTGTTGGCTTAAAACAAAAGGAAGTGATCTCTCACAGAATAATTCTGGAGGCCAGAAGTCCAAAACCAGTACTATAGGGTGGAAATCAAGGTGTCAGCTGAGCCACTCCTCAGAAGGCTCTGCAGGGGAATCCATTCTTTGCCACTTCCAGCTTTGGTGGCTGCCAGAACTCCTTGGCTTTTGGCCAAATCACCCTAATCTGCCATTACTCCCGATCACATTGCCTTCTCCTCTCCTGTCTATGTCAAATTTCCCTCTGCCCCTCTCTTACAAGGATACATGTGATTGCATTTAGGACCCACCTAGATCATCCAAGATAATCTTCTCATCTCAAGGTCTTTAATTTAATAATCACATGGACAAAGTCCCTCTTTCCACATAAGGTAATATATACAGGCCCAGGGATAAGAACCTAGATATTTTGGGGGCCATTATTCAACCTATCATGGAGAGGTTAAGTAACCAGCCCAAGATCACACAGATACCTATTATTTTTTTAAATGTATTTATTTAATTTATTTATTTTTGGCTGCATTGGGTCTTCATTGCTGCACGCAGGCTTTCTCTAGTTGCGGCGAGCGGGGGCTACTCTTCGTTGTGGTGTGCGGGCTTCTCATTGCGGTGGCTTCTCTTGCTATGGAGCACGGGCTCTAGGCATGCAGGCTTCAGTAGTTGTGGCACGTGGGCTCAGTAGTTGTGGCTCGCGGGCTCTAGAGCACAAGCTCAGTAGTTGTGGTGCACGGGCTTAGTTGCTCCGTGGCATGTGGGATCTTCCCGGACCAGGGCTCGAACCCCAGTCCCCTGCATTGGCAGGCGGATTCTTAACCACTGCGCCACCAGGGAAGTCCCAGATACCTATTATTATTAATTCTGTATTACTATATGATTTTGGATATATTACTTAACCTCATCTGTGAAATGGCAGTGAAAATCTCTAGCCTGTGGTACAGACATAATTATTAAGATCTTCAGGGAGAATGTGAAGGTACAAAGGCAGAGCCTCTGTCTATTTCAGCTTAGTGTCTACCCCAGCCCATAATAATCATCTAGGACAAGTTTGCTGAAGGAACTAATGAATTCATTAATGAGAGCATAGTGCATTCCCACTGACCTCAGTTTACAAAGTCCTTTTCATTCATCATCTCATTTGACCTCACAATAAGCCTGTGAGAGAGATAGTGTGGGCCCTACTATCCCATTTTTATCCAGGTGAAACAGGCTCAGGGAGGCTAATAACAATAATAATACCAGCTAGCATTATGGAGTGCTGGCTGTGTGCTAGGTTCTGTGTAAGCCCTTGCTCAAGGTTGCATGGCTAGTAAAGTTATGTGATGGTAAATGATAGAGTGAACAAGTTAAAAAATAACCTGGGCCTCTCAGAGCCCAGGCTGTGCAGGGAGGTGGTGACCAAAAGCCCTGAATTTTCCTCCTGGAGATGTCTGATGAACCCCATGTTTGTGGAATGTTAGGCCATGTGTTCTGATTTGGGGTTAGGAACTTTAGTGTCAGAGAGGCCTTGGTTCAAATGTGGGTTCCATGGCCTGACCTGGGCTAGACTCCTTTGCCTCTCTAAACCTCAGTTTCCTCACCTGTAAAATAAGGATGGTAATGGTTCCCACTTCACTGGGCTGTTGAGAGGACAAAACAAGGTAGTCTGTGTAGGCACTTAGTGCAGGGCCAGGCTATGATGTTCATCAACTGCTAACTATTATTACTGTTGTCATTGTTATTAGTATTGTCACTATCCATTATATTATAAAGCCAACTAGGGTTTGGAGATTTCCACTGCCTGAGTGATCTTGGGTAAAGGATGTGATATCCCTATCAAAACTCAAATGTCCTGGTACTTGGTACCCCAAGCTATTCTTCCATCCTTTCTTTCCCTTTCAAGGCTGCCTTTATGGCTGTTCACTCGAACCATTTTCCCTGGGTTTAGATGTCTTCCTGAGTCGGAGACAAAGTGGTAGCACACAGAGGTGCTCCAACACTGGGCTGACTCTCTCCTCTCCGTGTCCTTGGCCTCCTCTAGGTCCAACACCTTCCTGTTGCCTACCCAGTCTGCCACCTAGACACCACCCAGGGTACCACAGTGCTCTGGGTTATGCCTTCCCCTGGCAAAGAGCTGTCTTGGAAGCCTGGAAGTCTTTTCTTTTAGTGAAAAGAGAGATAAGTCATCCCTGGAGCCCACGTGCCTTCTTCCTGAGGATAGGCCTGTAGCCAGCCACCTGTACAATACTTGGATATTTGGCATGGGCATCGCTCTGGGGGGCCTTATTTACATCTTGCTCAGCATCCCTGCCCCCACCCCTGCTGTTTCACAGGAGATGAGGCTTCTACTGGGACAAGTGAGTCACCTTGCTCGTCACCCTACACCGTCACCAGGCTGGCTAGGGACCGGGCCAGATGTACAATCTGGGAAGCTTTCCAATTCTATCTTTTAATAAAAACCCAAGTTTCAAACTCCAAGCTGGCTGCAGGGGAAGGGGCCGCCTGTTCAAAGCTACCTTTGAAGCTCATTCTAACTTTTTCTTAGAAATCTAGTATTCTGTATATTATATTTTATATAACATAAATAATATTAGGTATCAATATTACTAATAACTAGTTATTTAAGACTTGCTATATATAAGACACTGAAATAAACATATATTATACACATGCTCTTATTTATTGTTCATAATGACCTTGTGAGCCATTTTACAGATGAGAAAATGGAGGCACTTCTCCAAGGTCACACAGCTAGTAAAAGGCCGAGCTAGAATGCAAACCCAGGCCTGTGGGATTCCAGAATATGTGCTCTTGACGCTTAACCGCTGACATGAGTTGAGATGATTGAGCCAATCTCTTTTTATTACCTCTCCTTAAATGGCTTTTTAAAAGCCAATTTGCAAAAGAAGTCTAGTTTCTACCAGAGGCAGGCACTGTATCTCCTGGGGCTCTGTTGCTTTCTCATCACTCTTCCTCTCACCTCGCTAACAAATTTTCCCTCAGAATCAGGGCTGTGGCTTACAGTTGTGCAATCTGTGAGTGTACAAGGCCATGTGGCTAGAGAGTAAGACATGAGTTGAGAGAATTGAGCCGATCTCTCTTTACTCCATCTCCTTAAATGTCTTTTTAAAAGCCAACTTGTAAAAGTTGCGGGGACACTTTTCTCCAATTCACATGAAGGCACTACATGGGCTAGCCCTGTTCTTGTTCAGATCAAAGTTGTACCATAAACAGTTTCCACTGGACTTGCTTACTTCTTTGGGTTTCTAGGATTTTAAAAAGTATGAAGGAGGGGGCTTCCCTGATGGCACAGTGGTTGAGAATCTGCCTGCTAATGCAGGGGACACGGGTTCGAGCCCTGGTCTGGGAGGATCCCACATGCTGCGGAGCAACTAGGCCCGTGAGCCACAACTACTGAGCCTGCGCGTCTGGAGCCTGTGCTCCGCAACAAGAGAGGCCGCGATAGTGAGAGGCCCGCGCACCGCGATGAAGAGTGGCCCCCGCTTGCCACAACTAGAGAAAGCCCTCGCACAGAAACGAAGACCAACACAGCAAAAAAAAAATTAATTAATTAATAAACTCCTGCCCCCAACATCTAAAAAAAAAAAAAGTATGAAGGAGTCACACAACATCACTATCTAAGAAGGGTGCATTAACCTCGTCTAGGGAATACAGATAGGCCACAGAGGAAAACCTCCATTGAATACAAATGCTTTAACATTAAATAGAGAGTGGCAGATCAATCTATGGTGGTAGGGCATCCATTCATTCAACAAGTATTTACTGAGCTCCTACTATGTACCACGTGTTGTGCTGGATGCCAGGAATACATGGGTAAGACAAAAACAGCTACTACCCTCATAGAGTACAGTCTAGTGGAAGAGACATGCAATAAAAGTAAACAAACAAATGAATACATAATTACAAATCATTATAAGTTGTGCTAAGGGGAATAGTAGAGAATAATAGGAGGGAAAAACAGGGAGGCCCTACTTCAACTGAGTGTTCAAGGAAGGCCTCACTAAAGGAGGAATATTTAAACTGAGATTAAAGGGTGAACAGGATATATCTACATGATGAATTGGGAGAACAGTAGTCTAATTAGGGATGACACTGTGTATGAAGTAGGGTGACCAACTGTCCTGGTGTGCCCAGGATTGAGGGATTCCTGAAATATGGGACTTTCAGTGCTAAAACTAGAAAACCCTGGGAAACTGGCATGTCAGAACCTGAAGTGTGAAGGCCCTATAGTGCGAAAGAGTATGATGTAGTCAAGAAATTGAAAGACACAAACAAGGTTGATAGCTTAGGGGAAAAATGAGTTGAGGCAATTAGGCAGGCAGGGGCAAGATTTTAAAGGGCCTGGAGCACCATGGGAAGAGCTTGGCTTTTCTCCAAAGGACAACAGAAAAGCCACTAAAAGTTTTTAAGCAGTTGGATCACCTCATTTGAAGAGCATTTCTAAAAGATCCACTGTGTGGAGAATGGATTATAGGAGGGCAAGAATGGAGTCAGGAGTAACAGGAGATTATGACAGTAATTCAGGTGAGAGACGACGACGGTGGCTTGGATCAGGATGATGGCAGTAGGGTGGTGAGAAGTGCTGGGATTCAGGATACAGACTAAAGAGAGCACCAGCTGGACTCAAGTATGCCTAGAGCAAGTAGTTTTTTCCCAGGGCTATTTGTCAAAAACAATCAGCAGCAATTGTTTAACAAAACAGTTTCCTGAGGCAGTATATAAAAGCTGGGGCAAACAAAAGACTAACTAAAAAGCTTAAAAGGAAAATCTGGGAAATGAGATGTCCATAAGGGCCTTTGAAGAGACCTGACATACTCCTGGGAATCTAGAAGGCCATGTGCATGTGTAGGACTGTGCACATGAACACAAGGTTGTGCACATACTCACACCTGAGAAGGCCCTAACCTCTCACCTGAGAAAGCCCTAATCTCTCACCTCTGGACAACTCTGAAGCTATATGAAAGCAGGAAGTGAAGGCTAAGGCAGAGTTGACAACTGCCTGTCAGAATGTAGGCGATGTGCCCCAACATGTACACATAGCCCCTCAAAAAGATTAGGGGACTTACCATTTCCAGACGTTTAAAGACATCTCTGTCCAACCATTAGCTGACCACTAAACTAACCCAAACGAGACTTCAGTGGTCACACATGACAAAGAATAAAGACTTTACAGATTTCGTTCAGAAAAGTCACTGAAAAAACAATAACAACAATAAAAAGCAACAACAGTGAACTGTGGCAAGAGTTGCTGGAGGGAAACCAGAAGATTCCATAGTATATGAAACCAGGAAAGGAGAGTATTTCAAGAAAAAGGAAATGGTCAGATGTGTTGCATGCTGCCAAGAAGTTATTTAAGATGAGGACATAGAAATGACCACTGAATTTGTTAACATGAAGTTCACTGATGACTTTCATAAGAGCAGTTTTAGTTAAACAGTGGGATTTGAAGCCTGATTAGTGTAGATAGGAGGAGACAAAGAAAGGTAGACAGAGAATGTAGACCAAACTCTTGCAGTAGACTCTTTCTGAACAAAGGCCTTCAGGTTGTATCAAACTGAAGTAGGTGAAGAGTGTGAAAAGACTGTGGGTATACCTAGATCTTTTCTGAGACACTCTTCACAATCTCCATTCCATTTGCTGCCTCACAATCAGAAACTGCTAGCTAGCTGGGTGCCCTTGGTTCAGGTCCTTCCCCTTTTTGCATCTCACTTTAATCATTTGTAAAACGATAGGTTGGAGGCAGGTTAACATATTCCCAAAGTAAATTTCATGACACAGTAATTGCAGCATTTGTTTGTTGAACACAAAAAAATTTTGTAGTCATATATAACTGGAGAACACAAGGCTAAACAAAGTTAAATAGATTATCTTTATTTCAGGATTTCTTAGAGCCTTTAATGGGCTAATGTGAATTTCAGATTTCCAAGAGTGGGATACAGCATGACTCTAATATAATTAAGGAAGGAAACCTTATTTCTTGGATGAGCTACAAACAGCCTGTGCAAACAGTGTTCCAAGAAACACATTTTGAGAAATACTGGATCTCTAAGGGCTCTTCTAGAGATAATCTCCTTTGACTTTTCCACCAATATAAATGTATAATACATTTATTAATTTATACCCAAATCAGTCCAAAATATTAAAATTATTACAATAACAACAGCTATTATTTTATTGTGTGCCTAGTATCGATGAGATTTGTATAAAGCGCTTAACATGTATAATGAGAAAAAAAATCACCCTCCACTCCATAAAAACAGGGAGGTAGGTGGCAACTTGTCCAAAAACTTAATTAGGTCCTTCTAGGGGATCGTTTCTAAGCCTCAGCCAGACACTTGCTTATTCAAATACAAAAAAAGCCGAATGCTAAGCTTGGGGATTAAGGGCTAAAGAGAGATGAGTTGCTCTGCATCAGAAAATGGAAAAAAATTGGTACCTTCATTTACAAAAGAGAGGGAGCAGAGGAGAGAGCTGAGAGAAGCCAGCTAAACAACTTGGAGGAGCAGCCAAAGGACTTTTTTTCAATTTCAAGGTGTTTGCTGTGTTGCAACAACTTCTTCTACTTTCCTAAACCTTCAATAAAGTATGTTATACGATACAGGCTCTGTGAATCATTGGTTTTGCTGTTGTTAATATTGGGGGGTTGTTGTGTTGTTGTTGAAATCAAAAAATGAATTTCGATTCTAAGTTTGGGTTAATACTGAGAGAGAGGTTTAAAAAACCCTCAAATGGCCATAATTTGAAGAACAGGAACTCAGAAGTGGGAGAAAGCCAGAGATATAGGTTCCCGTGCAATTGTAAACCCCCCCCCCAGGAATTTGCAGATGTCTTGGGGAGAGGGAATGGGAGTTTAAGCCACTATTACCAAGACCTCAAGGCTAAGAAGACTTCAACAGCTGACATCTGTGTTATATAAGCAGGATCTCAATCTTCACAACAGTCCCATGGGACAGATACTATTATTTATCTTTACTTCTCACCTGAAGAAAGTGAGCCAACTGAGGCTCAGAGAGGTTAAGTTACCTGTCCAAGGTCACACAGCTTGGTAGAGGCACAGACATGATTCTAGACTAGATCTGAGTCAAAAGCGCATGTACTTAACCACTTTCCAAACTGCTCCCTAAGATTCAATCAGTGTTTTGAGATTTTGCTTACTGATCGAGCCACAGATGCTAGGACTGCCAATGGACTGATTGATCCTTGGGCAGGCAGCACAGGTATGCTCAGGTTTCTTATGAAGGGGTCACTGTGGGCACTGCAGTGCCCACCACGCACTAGCATCACCATCCTCTGCCTCTAGAAAGAAACCATTCCCTGTACCATAGCTGTCCAATTACTATCCATTCTTCTAGACTAAGCCAGATGTCAACTCCTTGATGCCTCTCAGACAACATTATCATGTGTCCTTCACCCCCACTAGGCTAGACACCCCCTGAGAGAAGGGGCCCAGCATTAACCTTCTCTGCATCTGCAGTGCCTAGCAAACATGGGGCCCAGCAAAGGTTTGCTGAATGCAATTCAATTTTGACTCATGTTGGATGGGGATCTTCTTGCAAATTGATGGCACCCCCCCCACCCCAGCCTGGGCTCACTTCTCGCCTCACTGTGGGCCCCTAGGCTGGTTTCACTCCGATGACTGTCAACAGAAGGGATCTCAGCCTTTCAAATTCCTTTTGCTTTCTGCCAATGGTCGTATTTTTCTTGGTGGGGACACAAGTAGGGTGGAGATGGGGTGCAGACTAATTTTATTTTATTTTTAATCTGCAGGAGCTAATTCTCTGAAGTCAGTTCTTCAGCCTGAAAAGACAAAGCTACCTTAAATAGAAAGTCAGCCTGGTATAGCCAAATGTCATTATATTAATATGCAAAGCCACCAGTCAGCTAATCTCCACAAACCATTTGTTTCCTTAATTGCCCTCTCAGGGCAAAAGTGAAAAAAAATTAGGGAAGACGAATACCAATTTTACTTAATTCACCCTACCCATTCTCCCCAACTCCACTTACTGATGCACTTCTGAAGCTGGCAATTTTCAGCTTAAATTGTCTAACTTCCCCCACCCCGGCCTCTCCCACCTACATCAGCATCTGTCTCAAGAAGATCCTCAAAGAGGTGGAGGACAATGACAAAATGGCAGCACGGAAGGCAGTAGACATCCTGCAGCCCCAAGGAACAGGAGCATCAGAGCACTAGTCCTGAAGTGGAAGACTGCACTTGAATTCTGCCTCTACCACTTACTAGCTCTGTGCCCTTGGGCAGGTCACTTGACTTCTCCAGGCCTCATGTGTCTCATCAGTAAAAATGGGGCAGGGTAGGTCTAGCGGTATAATAGTATCTACTGCAGAGGGCTGTCGTGAGGGTTGAATTAGATCACATCCAAGCATGTAAGGACATGAAACATACAGGGTGCTGCTCGATGACATTAGTTGCTGCTGCAACTGTTGTTTTTATGGTTATGTCAGGTAACTGCAAATGGGGTCTTCTTTTCCACCCACCGCCAGATAGACCACAGGAAGCAGAGCAGCTGGTGGTGTTTTAGGTGGCAATTTGGATGGCTAAGAAAAGAATAATGAATTTGATGGTTTCCATGAACCAGCCACCTAAGTCCTTATTATTTCCCATCTCCAGTCTCAGGAACTTCCCCTCTCTGATGTCAGCCTTGCCCTCTCAGCAGCCAGTAGTTTTCCAGTAGTCTATTTGAAACTTAGAGCATCAAAAGGGATCCCAATAAAATGGCCAAACCAACAGACCCCCCGCCAGAAGGGGGGGTCACTTGAGCACAATTTACCCCTCCAGTTCACACTTAGAGGGTAGCCAGGCCTAGAGTAGTGGGGCCACTAATGTGTTATGTCCTGGCCATTATGGCCATATGAGCATATATGCACAGACCAGGTACTCAAAATCAGGAAAGGTCAGTGGAGACCCTGAAAGCGTCCTATGGAGGTCTATGGATGCCAGTGGAGGTACCCTAAAGTTCTTTCTTAAGGTTTAAAAAACTTCATCCTGAAAAACAGCTCTCCCCATGAGACTCAGCCACTGATAGACTCAATAGTTTCCTCATATATGAAGAGGGAATAGTAGTATCCAACTCACCAGGGGTGTGTGAGGATTAAATGACACAAATTATGCTATCAATAAAGGTTGGTTCCCCATCCCTCACATACTTCATCCCTAGCAAGGCACTGAGTAAGACCCTGGGACTGGGACAAGGCCCCACTTCCCTGCCTTGGAGTCAGCAGTCCTAGATTTGATTCCTGGGTCTATAATTTATGAGCTGGTTAACCCATGGGCAGGTGACTTAATCTTTTTTGAAGTCTCAGTTTCCTCATCTGTAAATCTGGGCTAATACCAACACCTACCTTACAGGGTTGTAAGAATTATATAATTCCTATAAAGAGCTCAGCAGAGTGCTTGCATGTGGTAAACATTTAATAAAAGCTTGCTAACAGTAAAATAACAGTGAATATTATCATTTGTTTTTGTGTTCCCTGGAAATTACTTCTGAGATCTCCAAACATATTTGCTGTCCCTTTTAATAACTTCCTGAGAATTTCCTATCATTTGTATCTATGCCACTGCGTCTACTTTTGCCAAATCCTAAGTGGAGGCAAGTGAATCCCACTGACCCTGGATCTTCTGGCCCTTCCTGCTCCAAGACCCATGGTCAACTCTGGTGCTTTTGCCACCATTGCAGATGCTGCCACAAATCCCTTCACACTGTGGAATTGTAACCCAACCCTCCGACAGACGGTTTCATTGGGTTTCGTTATTGGTGCTCAGGGACCTGGCTTAATTACAATTTTTAATGGCACACATGTTCATACAACTACTGTATTATTAGCTGCCATCTCCTTGAGTGCCCTTTAGTATGCAATAAACATTATCCTTCACCGAAACGGAGATCCGATTTCTCATCTTCAACACATTAGGATCATTTACAAACCTCTGATTCCACTGACACAAGAAGCCTTAGCTGAGACACTGTTGTTGAGGACAGAACGTGCTCTTCCCTGCTTCCAAGGGAGGGGGCATTCCTAAGCCCATCAACTCCAAAGTGACTCTTCAGATAGAGGAAAACTCAAATCTTGAAAGTTGTTATGGGAAGAATAGGATGGGGGGTTTGCTGTGCTACTCACAGGTATCTGTGATGTGTGAGTCTAGAGGGGATACATGTGCACTCTGAGTGTGACATATCCTCATTGAGATGATTCAGCACCACCATTTATGTGCACAGAGCAGGGGTGATTGAATTCTGTCCCTCAGTCAAAGATACCTGCTGGCTAAAAACTCAGATCATGAAGAATTTTCCGAGTCTGTTGAGAAAATATGAAAGCCCACAGAAGCAGAGCTACTGCATGTGACCCTAGCTGGACTGCCATACTCCTTGGTATGTGGAGAAAGGCCCTCTTGGTGACAGTGCTGCATAGAATGGGAACAGGATTTTACAAATTGAATTAAAATTCACATAACGTAGACATAACCTTTTTTTTTCCTCTTTGGGAAGTTAATTTTTTAAAATTGAAATACAGTTAACTTACAATGTTGTGCTAGTTTCAAGTGTACAGCAAAATGATTCATATATATATATAATCTTTTTCAGATTCTTTTCCATTATTATAAGATATTGAACATAGTTCCCTGTGCTATACAGTAGGTCCTTGTTGTTTATTTTATATATAGTAGTGTGTATATGTTAATCCCAACCTCCTAATTTATCTCCCCCCGACCCCCAGCTATCCCCTTTGGTAACCATAAGTTTGTTTTCTAAGTCTGTGGGTCTGTTTCTGTTTTGTATATAAGAACATTGGTATCATTTTTTTAAGATTCCACATATAAGTGATATCATATGATATCTGTCTTTGTCTGACTTACTTCACTTACTATGATAATCTCTAGGCCCATCCATGTTGCTGCAAATGGCATTATTTCATTCTTTTTTATGGCTGAGTAATATTCCATTGTGTATATATACCACATCTTCTTTATCCATTCATCTACCGATGGACATTTAGGCTGTTTCCACGTCTTGGCTATTGTAAATACTGATGCAACCAACATTGGGGTGCATGTATTTTTCAAGTTATGGTTTTCTCCTGATATATGCCCAGGAGTGGGGTTGCCGCATCATATGATAGCTCTATTTTTAGTTTTTTAAGGAACCACCATACTGTTCTCCATAGTGGCTTACCAATTTACATTCCCACCAACAGTGTAGGAGGGTTCCCTTTTCACTACACCCTCTCCAGCATTTATTGTTTGTAGATTTTTTTTTTTTTTGCGGTACGCGGGCCTCTCACTGTTGTGGCCTCTCCCATTGCAGAGCACAGGCTCCGGATGTGCAGGCCCAGCGGCCATGGCTCACGGGCCCAGCCGCTCTGCAGCATGTAAGATCTTCCCAGATCAGGGCACGAACCAGTGTCCCCTGCATCGGCAGGCGGACTCTCAACCACTGTGCCACCAGGGAAGCCCCTGTTTATAGATTTTTTGATGATGGCCATTCTGACTGGTGTGAGGTGATGCCTTATTGTAGTTTTGATCTGCATTTCTCTAATAATTAGCGATATTGAGCATCTTTTCACGTGCCTGTTGCCCATCTGGTGTATCTTTGGAGAAATGTCTGTTTAGGTCTTCTGCCCATTTTTGGATTGGGTTGGTTGTTTTTTTTTTTTATATTAAGCTGTATGAGATGTTTGTATATTTTGGACATTAATCCCTTGTCAGTTGCTTCGTTTGCAAATATTTTCTCCCATTCTGAGGGTTGTCTTTTCGTTTTGTTTATGGTTTCCTTTGCTGTGCAAAAACTTTTAAGTTTAATTAGGTCCCATTTGTTTATTTTTGTTTTTAATTCCATTATTCTAGGAGATGGATCCAAAAAAATATTGCTGCAGTATGTGCCAAAGAGTGTTCTGCCTACATTTTCCTCTAGGAGTTTTATAGTATCCAGTCTTACATTTAGGTCTTTAATCCATTTTGAGTTTATTTTGTATATGGTGTCAGAAATGTTCTAATGTCATTCTTTTGCATGTAGCTATACAGTTTTTCCAGCACCATTTTATTGAAGAGACTGTCTTTTTTCCACTGTATATTCTTGCCTCCTTTGAAATAGATTAATTAACCATAAATGTGTGGGTTTATTTCTAGGCTCTCTAAGCCATGCCATTGATCTATGTGCCTGTTTTTGTGCCAGTACCATACTGTTTAGATGACTGTAGCTTTGTAGTATGGTCTGAAGTTAGGGAGCATGATTCCTCCAGCCCCGTTCTTATTTCTCAAGATTGTTTTGGCTATTCAGAAGAGCTAACCATTTTAAAGTATACAATTTATTGGCATTCAGTACATTCACAATGTTGAGCAATCATCACCTCCATTTAGTCCCCAAACATTTCATCACCCCAAAAGGAAACCCTGTTACATTAAGCAGTCACAGTTACAGTCACATTCCATGTCACTTCCCCTCCTTGCTCCCAGCCCCCGGCAAACATTAATCTGCTTTCTGTCTCTATGGTTTTCCCTATTCTAGATATTTCATTTAAATAGTCATACAATATGTAACCTTTTGTGTCTGGTTTCTTTCATTTAGCATAATATTTTCTAGGTTCATCCATGCTGTGGCATGTATCACAACTTCATCTTTAGGAATCCATTGTTAAATCCATGGTCATGAATATTTATCCTTATGTTTTCTTCTAAGAGTTTTATAGTATTAGCACTTACACTTAGGTCTTTGATTTGTTTTGACTTAACTTTTGTATATGGTATGAGGTAGGGGTCCAACTTCATTCTTTTGCAAATAGATATCTGGATGTCCCAGCACCATTTCCCATAGAAATGATTCTTCCCTCATTGAAGGGTCCTGGTATCCTTGTAAAAAAGTCAGGTGACCATAGATATGTGCGTTTATTTCTGGACTCTGAGTTCTGTTCCATGTATTTATATATCTATGCTTATGCCAGCCCACAATGACTTGATTACCGTACCTCTGTAGTACACTTAGAAATTGGCTAGTGTAAGTCCTCCAATTTTGTTCTTTTTCAGGATTGTTTTGGATATGCAGGTTTCTTGGTAATTCCACATGAATTGTTGGATCAGCATTTTCATTTCTTCAGAAAAAAACAAAAAGAAGGGATTTGGATAAGGAATTGCATTGAATCTGTAGATCACTTTGGATAGTACTGTCATCTTAACAATATTAAGTTTTCCAATCCATGAACACAGGATTGTGTTCAATAAATGCCTTTCCATTTATTTAGGTCTTCTTTAATTTCTTTCATGGAGAAGGATTTCGATGCTCAACTTTCTACAGAAGCTGTAGTAAAGCTGTGTTGACGTGAGTTGGAGCAGAGTCATTTGGGTTGGGACTGGCACCTTCTTAGATTAACACAGGCTGAGTTTAGCACATGCTACCAACAGGAGTGAATGGCGATGAACTTCAAAATGTTGATGATATTAGCAATTTTCAAATGGGGAAAAAGAAGCTTCCAGAATGGAAGTAGGGGATGTCTGAGAGAGCATGGGTCTGGTGTTCAGCAGATGTCAGAGGCCCCTTGTGGTCTGCCCCAGTGCAAAACTCTTATATGGGAGCCTGGTCCAGAAAGGCTGGTCTCAGGCTTATGGTGAGAATATAAACACATCTCTGCTTGGGAGATCTGGAACAGTTTCCTACTTATGGTTTTTTGTTCCTAGTAAACAAACTGAACACTGCCCAACAGAGACCTAGTGAAGAGTGAAACTGTTCTTCCCGTTTATCCAAACTGTGAGGTACTGGGGACAGCAAGTTGGATTTGAGGTCTGGAGGCAAGGTGGTCCCCAGGTTCTTCTGCTCCCCCAACATGCCCCAGAAAGAGTACGTTTTGAAGTAGACATCCAAAATCCCAGGTATGAATCCCACTTCTGCCACTCAATTTGCTGTTTGACTTTGGGAAAATCATTCAATTTCCCCAAGATTGTTTGCTTATCTGTAAAATGAGAATTCTTATAATATATGCCTAACTCACAATAATGTTGTAGTGTGCAAACAAGAGGTGTAAGAAGGTACTCAGGAAACTGATAATAGCAATTTAAGTGTCAGGTATCATTGCTGTCCCTACCTGGGGGTCCCAGCCCCTGGGGAGAGTGTTCTCCCCCTCAGGGGACATTGATGATGTAAAGGAATGGGTATATATTTGCGCAGAACTCAGACTATAGGAGTCAACCTTGAAGAAAGTGAGAGACAGAGACAGAGACAGAGACAGAGAAATTCCTACTCTCTCTGAGGGGAGAGATTTGTTGAATAAAAGAATGAAAGAAACAATGTTGAATAAAAGAATGAAAGAAACAATGAATGAATGAGTGAATGATTAAGGGCAAAAACAAAGTGAGAGGATCTAACGTTTTGCTGTAAAGAGGACCAAGATAAAGGAAGCAAACAAGAAGTATATATTGAGTGCCTACTGCATGTCAAGGCACGACATGGAGCTCTGGGAACCATCTAGTGAGATGTATAAAGTTCAACGGGGGATCGGGGGATTAGTGTGGCTTGAAGGTCAAAGGTTACTGAGGAGAGTACAAGGTGACTAAGATTTGGTCCCTGATTTTTAGGAGCTTCAACTGAGTAGGAAACATAGGATATGTATAAACAAATAATAGTAATGTGCAGCAGAAAGTTGTATTTGAAAGCAGCTAAAACCCCTTTCATGGAAGAACTTGGGAGCAGAATACAACACACAGCTGTTCAGAAAGTACCCATGCAGAGAAACCAGTCTTCCTGATTCTTTGTTTCCTTGTTACAACAAGGCAGAAAGGTTGGAGAGACACTGGAGTGGGGAGGGAGTAGCATTTGTTTTTGAGCCTACCAACACTCCTGGCAAAGGCTGGGTGGGTACAAAGCTTGCTGACATTTCTGTAGGTTTGACTATGTGGAGCATCACTTTAGAGGTTTCTGGTTGGATATCAGTCCCCACTCCTGACCTGGGTTGGCAGAGCCGTCGGGAGTAGGACTGCCTCTTAATTAACTCCTAGCCTTCCCACTTACTGCAAGATGTAATGAATAAAATCATGGTCTCTGTCACTTATCACCAGCTCTGTGACCTTGGACAAATGAAATAACCTGTCTGTGCCTCAGTTTGCCCCTCTGTAAGATGGGGATGATAATAATACGTACTTCGTAGTGCTGTTGTTAGAACATAGTACAGTACATGGTGTATAGCAACAGGTCAATAAATGGCATAGCTCTTACTATGATTATTTAATGGTTAGGAAGCCTGATTGTAGCTCTTACTATGATTATCTAATGGTTAGGAAGCCTGATTGTAGCTCTTACTATGATTATTTAATGGTTAGGAAGCCTGTTTGTTAGTGTCATCCTGCAATCATAGAAAACCTGGATTCATTAATATATTCTCCCAGTATTTGAATGAATTCCTAAAAGAGCAGGAACTAGACATCCAGGAAAAAATTGGTCTGGATGCTAATCTTTCAATCCTGTAGAATTTCTAATCACCCAAAAGCTGGTCTGAGTTACACAAATATTTGAGGGCAAGGGACCACTTTTGGTGACGGCCTCTTCTGTGGTTTTTCAATCTATCTTAGTGTGAAAGAGAGAGGAAAGGAGGGGAACAAAGGAATATGTTCGGGAAAAGTAAGCAATTACAATTAATATATCTACAGATGACCCTTGCAATTAAAGTCAGCGGCCATACTTTCCCAAACATGTTTATTCCCATGTTACTCTCTGGTCCCTCTCATAGCTCACTGGGATAGAGAAATTAGGGTATTCCCACCTTCACATAGGACACCAAGCAGATATCTCTTGGGAGTACCCAGATCAAATAATATCCTGGTCAGTCATACCTTGGTATATTTTCTTTCATTCATTCAACAAAAGTTTACTGAGGATTGTGTGATGACCACTGTTCTGACATCCTAGTTGCGGGGAGGGTGTGCTGGGCAGGGAGGTAGAATATAAACAAATAGCAATTTAAATATATGATGTCAGGTGGTAATGATGCTACAAAAAGAAGAGGCGTGTTAAGAGGAATACAGTGTGACAGTGAAGGAGTCTCATTTTGTTTAAGGTGTTCAGGGATGATCTGGTGGATGAGATGACATTTCAACAGACACCCAGAGGAAGTGAGGGATGGAGCTATATGGCGACCTGGAGGAAGAGTCTTCCAGGCAGAAGTTGCCAAAACTTGTTCTTCAACCACCATTCTATTCCCATGTTGATCCAACTTCTGACCTTTTATCTTTCTTTCCCTCTCCTCTTTTGTCCCTGCCACCAAAAGACAAGGTACGTTTCTCCTGATTCTCGGGGCATCCTCGCGTATGCAGTTTGCATTCACACTCTGGCCCCTCTATCTCTTGCCACTCTGGGGAGCCCCTCCCCTCCGCTCATCAAGCCCCTGTCCTTGGGACCTAATCTTCTCACTTGGTTGATACCCACTCCCCACATCGGGGATCAGACACCCAGTACACCACGTTGTTTGGTTTGTTGAAGCACTAGGTAAATCAAAGAGGTAACCCAGGCTATAGGGACAATGTTTTAGCCTATCCAGGAAAAGAAACCAGTCCTAAGCAGTGCAGTAGCATCATTTTGTGTATAATTCAAATGCCGATTTAGAAATGCTTACCGTAGATGGGAACAAAAGAAAAGGATAAAAATAAGCATGGCACAGACAAGTGATTAGCTGGTTAGCAACCTGGCTGCCTTTGGATACTCTGGTACCTGCTCATAATAAGAAAAGCCACAGAGAAGAAAACAGTCACCGACCTCACCGTGGCCACACATAATTCATAATGGTGCTGACTTGCATAAGAGTGCACAGGAGGTGGAGGTGACAGACATCATTTCAACAAATATTTACTGAGCACCTACTATAGGCCAGGCACCATCCCAGACTCTGGAAATAGAGCCAATCAAAAGATAGAAGTCCCTTAAGTCTCGGAGATTTCCTTTTAGTCACTAGAGTCTAGTGGGAGAGCCAGGCAATAAATACATAATCAAATAGACACCTAAAGTAATGTTAGATAGCAACAGTTACAGCATTATGAAAAAAATTTAAGAAGAGTGAAAAGATAGAGCTCTATGGAGCAGGGGTACTATTTTAGACAGAATGGTCAGGGAAGCTCTCTCTAAAGCAGTGTCATTTGAGCAGAGACCTGAGGGAAGAGAGAAGGAGTCATCTATTTATGTTTGGGGGAAGAGCCTTCCAGGCAAAGAGAACAGCAAGTGCAAAGGCCCTGAGATGGGAGCAAGCTTTGCTTAGTGGAGGGGAAGCAAGGTCAAGGGGCTGAGCAATCATTCTCAATGCGGCATCAGTGCCCCCTAGAGGGCATTTTGAAAATGTGAGTGGGGGGGGGTTGTTTTTGTTTTTTATGGTTTGGGGTTTTGATTTTTAACGGTTCCACCGATTGGAGGACGCTACTTAGAAGAGGGATGTTGGTGGCAGGAAAGACCATATTTCATTTTGTTTGGAACTCTACCAAGAAAATTCACCATTTCAGAAAAAAATCATATCACTGACAGCCACACAGTTGTGGACATTAGAATAGCCCCTACAACATGCTTTTATCAATCAGCATTTGGAGCTGTCACTTTCACTATGCTTTTTCATTACAGGTACAAAACTTCTTCCTACTTCATTACATTTTCAAGTGTAGCTGTGCCCCAGGATTTATATATTAAAGTATGTACTATTTTATTGTAAATTATTTCCTTGTATTTCTTTTATGTTATTTTGGGGGCGCTGACATCTTACAAATATGTGGATAGGCAAGTTATATTATTTATACCTCTCCTTTCAAGGTACTAAAAGGGGCATTAAAAGTATTTATTATCAAGAGGGTGCTAGATCTATTAGGGTTGAGATCCTCTAGAGTAGAGCACACGAGGGGAAGAGTGGTGAGAAATAAGGTCAGAAACGTAACAGAGGGGCCAGACCGTGTGGAGCCTGGGAGGGCATGGAGAAGACTTTGGCTTAGACTCTGAGTGAGATGGGAGTTGATGGAGGGTTCTAAGCAGAGAGGTGACATGATATGACTTTAACGTGTGAAGAACAGACTTTGGCATGCAGAAGTGAAGCAGAGAGGTAGGTAGGAGACTCTTCCAAATAGTCCTGGGGAGACACGATGGTGGCTTGAATCAGGGTGGTAGCAGTAGAGGCAGTGAGAGGTGATGAGACTCTGGATATGTATTTTGCAAGTACAGCCAAGAAGACACGTGGAAGAGATTTTGAGCTGAGGCTTCAGAGGATGGGAGAGGACAGCAAGCATGAGGACAAGGATGCGAGGTTGCATGCGGTGTCTGTAATAGGACTGGAACAGAGGTTTTGTCTGGAAGAAGAGGAAAAGGAGAGACTAGCCAGGGAAGAGGACATTGTATCCCTTTCAGAGGCAAAAGGCCGTGAAAGCCCAGCAGAAGAATTTTGACATTAAAGCCCTTGAAAGCTTTGGAGCAGGATGGTGAGTGGCTTGGCAGCAGGGGCCCTGCTTCCTTCAACTGTCTTCCTTCATCTGTCACTGTGCTCCTAGCGCAGTGCTCACACATGGTAGGATCCTGAATGGATGAAGTAATTATGATCGACCTTAAGGAGGTTAGTCTTTGTAGAGAGAATTCCAAATGGAATTATTTTTAAATTTACAGGACATTTCAGTGTAGTCTTAAACTTGATTAGGAACAGGAAAACAAGAAAGGTAATTAACTGTAGAAATGTACAAGAAACATACACTGCTTGGAGACTAAATGTGCTTTGCCACTTCTGCAAAGATTACTGGCCTTTAAATGCCAGAGAATAGTTATCAGATGATCAAACGCTTAGGAATTTTACTTTACAATTCTCTCTTCATCAAAAATCAAAACGATCATTTTCTCTTAACTTCATTGTTGCAGGAACATCAGTGACAGTAATTGACTTTGTGAGACTTTATTGGACTTAAAAAAAAACCTGCTCAATGAAATTATTGTCAGAAGAGTCTACTATTCTCCAGCTTCATCAAAAGTATAAGAAGAAACTAGCTGGTGACTGGATTATTTACATAAATATAGAGTAGCGCTGCGCTGAGCAAGATGTGACTCAGGTAGCCTTGCTTTCCTGAAATAGATCAAAATCCTCCTCTACGCAGTTTGCTAGGGTTCCATCAAGTGCTTGAGCTGCTGAGATCTTCTCACCATCCACCCAGCCTTCTCTCAGGCTGCATCTAGTAGCTCCTTACCTTGGGGCTTAAAGACCCAATGAATGTTTTTTGACAGCACCCCAGTGCTGAAGCAAAGCCAATCGAATGAATGTGTCCAGGTTCCCCATGGCCTATGATGGTCTCTGTACCATAGCCTTTCCCTTAGCCCAGCATCGTGCTTCTGGAAACTCCTCCCCACATCACAGGTTCATCGCCAGTGTGGAATGAAGTAAGTCGACTGCAAAGTAAGGAGTCTTCAGGGTTCAAACCATATTCAGACGGGGCAAGTTGTGGGTGGACAGCCTTGTAGGCGAAGCCAGCACGACACATAGAAATCATTAGTCAAGCACTCTCGCTCTAGTTGCTTCTCTCTTGACCCACAGCCTAGGTTCCAAGCTCGGGATTTCTAAATCTATTTATGTTGGCCCTAAATTATAGGTCCACCAAGTTGCAGGTCAGAAATGCTCTCACTCACGTATTTAACAAAGATATTTTTGAGTTCTTGCCCATATGGGCCAGATTCTTGGGATACAGCAGCACACAAGACAGACTTGTACTCTCACAGAAGAGATAAGAAATAACAAAAGAAATGAATGCTGTCAAATGTCAAGAACAGGGTGCCAAGGGAGGCCTGAGGATAGGGACTGCACCATGTTTAGGGTTCAGGGGAATTTGCTATAAGCGAGTGAGGCGTAGGCTGAGCTCTTAGAGATGAGTAGGATTCAGACAAGTGAAGAAAAGGAGAACAATCACAATATGTTATTAAGTGGTGGATAAAAGTAGGTTGTAAAACATACCAACCCCAAATTTGTATAGAAATATACGTATGGGTTTAGCGTGGAAAGTCCGAAAGGATTACTTCAAATGTTAATAGTGATTATCTCTGGGTAGTAGAATTATGAGTTGTTTTTAGTTTCTGCATACTATTCTGCATGTTCCAAAATTCCTACTATCAGCATGTTTACATCCGTGGTATGAAAGGAAAATTTGATCTTATGCAAAGCAAACCCGTCTCTGCCCCAAGCCACTCCAGTCCTGACCCAGTGACTGTATCCTCCTCTGAGCTACTTCCAAAGTGCTCTTCTCAGGCTCTGGCGACCAGCCAGCAAACGATCCCCTCACCACTGCTCTTCGATTTCAAACCATTGCCGGCTGACTCTCCCCTGGTCAGTGAATGGGCTCCTCTCCTGGGAGCCCGTGTGCAGCGCCACGTGCTGCATCCATCATCCTGTCGCCTCACCCGTCTTCTTACATTTTCTTTTTTTTTAATTTTTATTTTATTTAATTTTTTTCTTCTTACATTTTCTGAGCCCCGATTTCTCTCTACAGCCCTATTTTCTCTTTCCATAAATCCCCTCCCCCTAGCATTGCCATCGGATGCCACCAGCAGGCTTGTCGTGGAGATGGCCTGCAAAATAGTTCTTCAGTGTTATGAACACTGTTAAGGTCTCTCTTCCCTTACGAGCACTTCTGGACCAGATGAAGAAGACTACTCTCAAGTCCATCCATATATGATTTTGAAAGACTTTTCTCTAGAATCTGTGGCCTGCTAAGGATACTTGCTCTTTTCATTATCTCTTCCAGCTAATCTTTCACTTCTGAGGCAATCACAGATTGGAAGGCTCACTCCTGGCTTCATATGTGATGTCTCTATGATGTCAGAGCTACACACAGGAGTGAGACCAACGCCAGGTCCCATAAGCAAGCACATTAGGATGTGCAGAAGCTGGGCTGCCCTTCCTCCTTTTCCTTTTCCAGGCCAGGACAACCCAAATTCAGCCATTCCACTTCTCTGGTTTGAAGCTATACTGGGGTGTCTGGGAAAGATGCCTGGAACCTGGTGGGAACAGGTAGAGGCAAGGTAGAGGCAAAACATCACTCTCACTGGCACAGCTCCCTCCATATGCCCTTTTCCTGATGCCAATCCCTAGTGTTTTCCAAACCCTGTGCTTGACAGCTGCACAGCCGCTCAGCAACTAAGCCTAGTAATCTCAGAGAATTTGCAAAGGGACAGTGATAAAGGCTCTCTCTTCCTGCTAAGGCCATGATCTAGGAAGCTGTGTGGAATTATTGTATGGAAAGCCAGAAGGCAAGAAAGGACAGAATATTAAGTGAGTTTTAGAAACTGCTCTCCAAGATTTTATCATAAAATCAAAGAGTCTTAAAGTTGGAAAGGACTTTCCTAAATATTTTCACCATGACTTATGATGCTTCTTTGCTGTCTCTGAGAGATAGGAACATGGTTATGGTCTGTCGGTCCCTCGCTTGATGAATAGAGGTATTTATTTCTTAGCCTTACAGCTAGGCAGTAGGAGGCGGCTTCAGAGGCCACCATATGGATAGCTCCTAATGATATCTACAAGCACGATCAGCTGCAGCTAAGTCAGCCCAGTCAAGGCTTACCACCCTTGGCTAGTTAGCACGGAGACAGGACATCATTGTTTTCAGTAGTGTTCAACCCAGCCGACCCTTCCCATTCTCCAGGGCACTGCCTTCCCACTATGGTCTTGTCTAGTCTCAGCTTTCTTCCCTTCTCTAGCAACCCTTTGGGATGGATCGGATGGAGAAGGAACCAGTGTAAACAGATTTATTCATACAAGGCATGGACTGTTCCAACTGAAACCTCATAACTTTATGGCCGGAGTGCAACAACGATTTTGGATTGTGTTGATAGTTGAGGTTTTAAAAATTATTATTATTATTTAAAAGGACATCCTGCCTCTTAGAGTGGTAACATATACAATTTTATTTAGCACTTTCGGCCAAGGAATTTCAAGTACTTAAAATACTGGCTTACTCATGCAGCGGATTCACTCTAGACCTACCAAGAGCTATTAAAGCCAAAATTAAAGAATGGATCTCTAGACTAGTCCTCCCAGTCAGTCTCAATCTTTGGCTGGGGTAGGGGGTGGTAAAGGAAGGGTATATCAGAATCTCTGAAGAAGGGGACAGAGGAAATGTATGGAATAAAATGACAATATTCCTCCAATTTTAAAAAAAATCACCTATAGAGAGTAAAGCTCTGAAAAATCTTCCTGACTGGAGAGAATGTGCAGAAGATATAGTAAAAAAAAATATTACAGAAGAACTAAGTAATAAAAAGGAAGTGAATACTGCCTGGCCAAGATCTGTGCCCTTGATACAAGGAGAACAAGGTAAGAGGCCACTGACAGGTTAGCACAAATCAACCTAAACCACTGGAAACACTCTACCCAGTGCAGCCCTTGCTGATTACTAGAATACCAGCAGGGCAAACTGGTAAGTCAAAGTGAGCTGCTGCAACCATGGCTGTACTGTGTTATCCTTGAGGGCAAAGGCTAGGTCTTGTCCACAACTCCATCTCCAATGGCTGGAGCTCTGCCTGGCACAGAACAGCTCCCCAGTAAATAAACGTTTCTGACATAAATACACCAGGAAAAGAAATGGAGGGCAACACCCCAGACACGGGGTTAGCCACTTTATACCATATTTTCCCTCTTTATTCTCAACAAAATAACTCATTTGAGGAGCAGCAGAGTGTATACCAAGCAAACACAATCCATTTGTATTTGATCTACCCACATAATGCAAGTTCAGATTCATTTTCACCGGAACACAGTGCCTTGAACAGTAGTAGTGTAGTAGGCACTCAATATTTCTTGTATGAATAAATGTAGGTGTGACGTCAAAGGAAATATGTACTGAGAAAATCACTTGCAAACAGTAGGCCCAGATTGATGCTTGATTTCCTCTTATTTTCAGCTCTTGCTCAGAAATGTATCAGGTCAATTAAGACAAACCAAGTCTGTCAAAAACAATACTAAACCACTTTCACCAAGGAGAGGCGGACAGAATTCTCAATGCCTACATAACGTTGAATATGCTCATTTATTTTTTCCTGTCTGTGATCCAAAAAGGAATATTGCACAGTCATTTTAGGAGCCATGTTACATTCGAAGAACCAATGAGTGAAAAAAATTAGTTGTTGAGAATGAAAGGAAAACATCAATGGCTGTTTGTATTTTCATGCACAATAATACTATTTTATCAGTATGAAGTCCAGTTTATATTACTATCATTATCAGACCAAACGGACTTTTAAAGAACTAATCAAATGAAAGGTGATTTGTTTTCTTCCAATGCAGGTATTTGCATATAAGCATTTGTTCAATCTGAAGAGCTTCCTCATTTTCCTTCTGTACTGTGGTACCATCTCAGAGACGGTTTGCATAAGTAATGCATTTATTTACTAATCTTCAAAGAGTCTCTATTTTTCCTGCCTTCCCACTGTAGTCATTAGGGGTCACAACCCTGCAGGAAATATGGGCTGCCATGGTAACACAAAATGTCTGCTGCTGGGCTTAGCGTAATTCCTCCCTAATAGAAAAACAACGAGCACTAAATCCCATCTTTGATAAACTGGCTTATTGTTGTACAGAGCCTCTACCTGGGAGGTGGAGATCCCTCAGAGCAGTTTTAAATGATACAAATGCAATAGGTATCCGGACTGATCTCTCATTTTGCACAAGGAACTGGGTAAAATTGTACCAGGTCAAGTCAAATTCCTTGTC
Organism: Leucopleurus acutus; assembly: GCF_964270905.1. NCBI lineage: Eukaryota > Metazoa > Chordata > Mammalia > Artiodactyla > Delphinidae > Leucopleurus > Leucopleurus acutus. Next base: position 117,724,515 of record NC_139148.1, on the reverse strand, counting down.
AAATTTAACAATCATTGGCATTGCACTCAGTAAGTCATCTGCTGGGCACACTTATCAGATGCTACATGGCACTGTGCTCAGGGCTGGAACAAAGCAAATCATTTCCCCAAATCGCTTTTAATCCCCATAGAGAACTACAAATAAAATGTGCCAACTCCATCATTTTCAACTATTTAGTAATGATGGCTATTTTATTAGTTTACAATCTTGTGTATTGAAAGTGGGATGAGCCTGCTCAGGGTCAGAGGACCAGACATGAGAGAAAGATATTCTAATATTGACCTCAAAGAGAAATCATATACTACCACGACAAGAAAAGGCTTTCTCACTTATATTTGGGAACAAAACAAATATAAAATAATCAAAGGAAGAGCTATGGCCCAATTATTTTGTTCTGAAAGGGAAGTGTTCAGAAAAACATCCTGAAAGTAGCAATGATTACTTAAATAAAATTACACTGTAAATGCTAAAAATCACAACTCTTGTCAAAGTACATACTCATCAACATGTGTACTTTTGAGGTCCAGTCGTGTGGTCACCCCCTTGGGGATTAACAGGAACATTCATTGGCTCTGATTCTCTCTCAGATCTCTAAGGTACACTTGGAGTCTGTTGTTTAGTTCTCCTGCTTTCCATTACACCCCCCAAACTTACCCTCTACTCACGCAGGCTGCCGGTCTCACCGTTCTCTGAACATACCATAGTGCCCTGCCTCCACATCACTGCACACACTATATCCCTCCCTGTGTCACTAACCCTCCCCCCCAAAAGTCTGTGAATCTTTCATGCCTATTATACATTTGAGCATTTAATTATACTCAGTAATATACATTGTTGCTGATTGTTTCCTAGATCCAGATCTCACCTCCCCAAGGAGACTGCAAAGTCCCTGAGAGCAAAAGCATCAAGATTCTCTCTTGCTTCACTGGCTACCACAAGCTGCCATGATGGAATGGCCCACGGGGCAAGGAACTGGGGGTGACCTCCAGCCAACAGCCTACAAGGAACTGAAGCCCTCAATCCAACAACCCTCCAGGAACTGAATTCTGCCAACAACCACATGATCTAGGAAGCATATCCTTCCCCAATCCAACTTTCAAATGAGATTCCAGCCCTGGACGATACCTCCATTGCAGCCTGTGAGAGACCTTTAAGCAGAATACTCAGCTAATCCATGCCTGAATTTCTCTCTCATAGAAACTGTGAGATAATAAATGTGTTTAGATTTAAGCTGCTAAGTTTTGGGGTAATTTGTTACACAGCAATAGATAACTAATACTATGAACCTTGCTACTAGGTTCATATCAAGGGCCCCGTAAACACTTGTTGAATCAGAGCTATGTGAGAGAGAATTATATTTTTGGTATATTCTTCAGTGACTTAAATGTTTGGGAAAACAGCATCACACTTCTTGTTAGATGAAGGCCAGGAACTTTCAGTGATTATCTAGGTCAGCTGCTAACTTCAGAATATGGAGGGTGAAGACCAGGGCATCTATTTCTCATCTACCCCTTCATGGTGTCTACCAAATATTAAGAATATTTGTTGAGGGGACTTCCCTGGTGGTGCAGTGGTTAAGAATCCGCCTGCCAGTGCAGGGGACACGCTGGAGCGAGCCCTGGTCCGGGAGGATCCCACGTGCCGAGAAGCAACTAGGCCCGCGTGCCACAACTACTGAGCCTGCACTCTAGAGCCCGCGAGCCACAAATACTGAGCCCACGTGCCACACCTACTGAAGCCCGCATGCCTAGAGCCCGTGCTCCGCAACAAGAGAAGCCACCGCAATAAGAGGGCCACGCACCTCAACAAAGAGTAGCCCCTGCTTGCCGCAACTAGAGAAAACCGGCACACAGCAACGAAGACCCAATGCAGCCAAAATTAAATAAATAAAAATAAATAAATCTATTAAAAATTATTTAAAAAAAAAGAATATTTGTTGAGTTCACACAGGCCTCTCTTCTAACCATCCCCTTGAGTGGCCCAGAGGCTCCTTGATGAGTCCTCACTGTCCACAGAACTAAGTCCAATACCTTAGCCTGCTGTTCAAGCTCTTTCACAGCTGGACCCAAACTACTTACCCAGCCTTGCCTCTCACCACATAACCTTCTCAGCCCCATAGTGGTCAGAGTGATCTTTTAAAAACACAAATCTTACCATGTCCTTCCTGTGCTTAAAACCCTCCAATGACTTCCTATTACCTGTAGGACAAAGACTCTGCACAGCCTGGCTCCTTCCCACAGCTGCAGTCCTATCTTGCACTGCCTTTACCCGGATTCTCTCCTCTCCAGCCCCAATGCCGTGCCTCCAGTTCCTGGGTCTAGTTGTGTTCTGTCCTGCCACGGAGCCTGCAAACATACCACCCCTCTGTCACCTGCTCAGCTCCTACACATCCTTCTGCTCTCACCATAACATGGCTCCCTCAGGAAGGCATTTGCTGATTTTCCTAACCAAGTCAAGCACTTCATTCTCAGCTCCCAGGGCACCAAGTACCTCTCCTTTCTAAGACTTGACATATTTATTTGTGTGACTTAATAACGTTACTCTCTCAATCACCGTAATGTCAGCTCTGTAAGGATGGGCCTTTGTCTGCCTTGTTCACTGCTATATCCTCAGCATTTGCCACATAGTAGGTACTGAATATGTATTTTCAAAAATAAAAGTTGAATGGAAGTCATTTCTCTTCTTTAAGCTTCAATTTCCTCCTCCATCTAAGAATAGATAATGTTTTACTTTCTCTTCCAGTTCTGACTAGTGTGTGATTCCAGGTTGGACACCATTCCCACTTTTCACCTCCAATTCCTGAGGCCAGCAACCTTTCTGGATCACTGCATTTCATCTGCTGAGCTTCCTGAAATTAAGGGCACTTTGGTCCACTTTCCTAGTTCCTGAAACGAAACATTAAATCTCAGAAGAGATAACAGAGAGTGTAAAAATGTTTCTCTTTTGAAATCAAAAGAAAATCCAGAGAAGTTTTTAAAAATTACAAATTAATAAAAATGTATGAGTCATTTGGTTGTTTATTTAAACCTGATGGTGCCCTAGGGGCTGTCCACGCCTTTCCTGAGGTGAAAAGCCACTTGTGAATGCAGCCTCATGCTCTGAGGGCTTTAGCCCAGTGGATACTCAGCAATTACACTTATCAATCTGTTCTGGAGGGCATCACTGAGAACAGAGCCTCAAATGAAAACAGAAATGCAGCTTTTGGTCATAAATTCCTATAATGTCATGCCTGAAAGTACCTAAGAGATAATCCGCTCGAACCTCCTCACTTTACAGACAGGGAAACTGAAGACTAGAGAAGGCGAGCAACCGGCCCCAAAGCTGGTCAGTTTATCTATCAAACAGATTTCAGTGCAGAGCTGGGACCAAAAAAACCCCAAGATCCTTGACCCCCAATTTTTTTGCTCAATGTCATTTCTTGTTTCTTTCTCTCCCTCTCTCTCTCTCTTTCTCCCCCCTTCCTCTCTCACCCATTATGAAAAATCTGCTCATTTTCTTCTGAATCTCTTCCTGCCTCTCAATAAGTATTTCATTATATGCTTTGCATTTAAGAATGTTTTAAACAAATGAATGCTAAAGAGAAATAAATATCTCAAGACTAAATCTCTGACTATTGTGATTCGGAAATTAAGTACAATGAACCCTTGACATTCAGGAAGGACACCCAGAAAACTTCATCTCTAACCCCCCTCCAATTCACAAATCCCACAATTATATAATTGGCATAAATTTCCTCCATAAAACTTCTATTTTTCTCCTAAGGACCATCACATTCTTACTAAGCCAATTGCTCTATCACATCAGCCTTAAAATGTGTGCAATTCAAATTTATGCCTCAGCAAAATTACAAATTACTACATGTCATGGGCCTTTAAGACCCACTCATAAATAGTTGAAGCTATGGATGTTATATTAAAAAATGCTCAGGGTCTACTGATTCTTTAAAGTGACAGCCTCACCAAACCTGAATATGTATTTGAGTTACAGGTCCCAATTCAAGGGAAAGACCACATTATGCCAACATGAAATCTGGAAAACTATTGGCTCACGACTTACATGTGAAAGCAGAGAATATGTTGAGTGGGCCTAGAAATGGAAGAGAAAGGAATATCAGATCCATCCTGATCATGGAAGAACTTTCCAGCTCCCTCTTGTCTGGGTATTAGAATCTATTTTGACTGCAGCTATGAATGGGGCATTTGTGCCCAGCCCTGTGCTATGCTATGCTGTGGGAATTTACAAAGAATTGTATAACTAGGTTCCTGCTCTTGAGGGGCTTAAAGTGAAGCTGGGGAGTCCAGGCGAGTTCACTGGAAATTGGTAAATTGCAATGCAAGGGACGAGACATTATTTAACAGCATTTGGTAGAAAAGTAAAGCATTTGAGCAAGGGAAGATGCGGGGGCTGAGGTAGACTTGGAAGGGTCTTTGGAGGACCCCAAAGACAGACTAGGGTTTGGCTGCAGGCACTCCAACCATCAAGGGGAAACTCAAGGGGTACTTTGCCTATCTCAGATTTTATTTTCTGACCTCTTTGGAAGGGAAAAGAATCCCCAGTGTCACACAGTACAGGAGTTTCTACATAGTGGAGGCTTGATAATCCCCTATTTGGGGAAAACGTCATTGATGTACAACCTACATACAGAAATATGCACAAATCTCAAGTGTTCAGTTTGATGAATTTTCAAAAATTGAACATGTTCTTGTAACCAGCACCCGGATCAAGAAATACAACCTGACCTGCACTCCAGAAGCCCCTCCAGTTCCCCCTCCCAGTCACTGCCCCCCAAGATTAAAGAGTTTAATTTTGCTTGGTTTCGAACTTTATATAACTGGAATCTTGCAGCATGATAGTATTTTCTCCTTTGTGTCAAGCTTCTTCCACTCACATTGTGTTTGCAAGATCGGTCCTGTTATTGCATGTAACTGTGCATATAGACCTTTCTGGAAGCAATTAGTTTCGTGATGGTTGCACATAGGTATCATGTGTCAGGAACACAGGAAATCATCTACTCACTGCTTCTGAGAACAATCAAATGGAATAGATATTCAACAGGGAAGGAAGGAAGGAAGGGAGAAAGGAAGGAAGGAAAGAAGCAAGAGGATGAAGAAATAGACTGGGCCTGACAGCCAGGTCCTTGAGGGAAATTGGCTCCCAGCAATTAGGTGAAAGGTGAAAGGGATAAGAGGTCTGAATGGCAGACCTGATTGACATTAACATAAACCATTAGGTTAACCCAGAGACAAATAGGAGTGGCACTTGAAATTTACATAAATGCTATGCCCAGGGCAATCAAGGTTCTGTAGGAAGAAAAGAACTAAGGAAAAAAACTTGTAACCGGAACTGAGGAGAAACAATGGTAGCCCTAAATTGTGTTTATTTGGCAGGAAAGAAGGGAGATTTGGAGAAAGATTTTTGTCTAAGTTGGTACTGAGGTAACCAATGGATGCTGGGACTTAATGCCACCTCTTTTTGGAGGGAAGGATAAATGTATATGCTCTGACGGTATCCCTGCAAATCATTCCCCCCTCTCACGTTCCCCAGCCTTTCTGAGCCTTCCTACAGTGCACCAAGCCCTGGGCTAGGCGCACGGTGGTAAACAGACCCAGCCTCTGTCTTTATGGAGCTCACAGCCACTACTTAACACTGTGCGACAGCAATCTGGCATATCCATGAACCACATAGCATCCCTCTGGAAGGTTTCTTCACCAAAATGAAAGATTGCCCCAGTCGCCCTTAGCAGTCCTCTCCACTCCACTCCTACACAGGGAACCTAGTCTGGGGTGGGAGTTATACATTATTTAAAGCATTCTGTGCTACCCATCCTGTGCCTCAGGAGAAAGGGAACAATTCCCAGGACCTGTAAGAGGCCTGAGAGGAGGGAGACACATGACAGTTCCCGATTCTGGATAGCTTGTAGATGGGAAATCACAATTCCAGAGAGAGTTCCTCCAGGGTGACTTTGAGTATCTTCTTCCCTGCCCCTTTGCCCCAGCACATACCCAAATCCTGAGGCCACGGATTCCTAGTCTCTCCTCTGTCTCCCTCTGCCTGGGCATAATGATATGATAAGGAGCCATGGCTCCTTACTTGGGGAAAACTAAAGCAAGTTGTTTGGGATTTATCTGAAATAGGTCTCTGTTTGGGTTCTCAGGAACTGTGTGTAGGCTAGGCCAATTTCTGAAGGCGATCGGGACTGGTGGCCAATACCAAGACAACAGAAACTGCCATTTTTTGGTGTCAAGTACCTTGCATAATAGCAAAATTACGGAATATTTATTATGGGCCGGACTCTGTCTAAAGGCTTGACATATATTAACTCACTTACTCCTCACAGCAGCCCTATGAAGTAGGTGCTATTATTACCACCATTTTACAGATGAGGCCACATGAGTTTAAGCAAATTGCCTTAGGTCACACAACTGGTAAATCAGGGAAGCTGGGATTCCCAAACTACAGTTTGGGCTCTAAGCAGTACCCCCATGATCTCTCTTTTGTACAATGTCTCACTTAATTCTCTCACTAGTCCTATGAAGTAGGAGTTATACCATTTTATAGAAGAGGACACTGTGGGTCAGAGAAACTTGTTTACATTCTCACAGTTAGCAAGTGACAGAGCAGGAGTTGAAGTTAATTTGTTTCTCTGTAAAATCTCATCTTGAACCTGGTAGAGTAAGGTACAGGGATTTGCTTGGTCAGACCTGGACAAGGCTTCTAGCCTCAAGTTTTCACCATTGTGTCCTCTCTTCACTCAACCAAGGTCTTCCAAGGCAAAGATGAGAAATCCAAACTGTGAACCGATTTCCTGAGAGGTGGGGGGAAGGGGACCCAATATTTTTATATTATCAGAAGAAGAATATGGCACAGTGGTTAAAAGCACACGAATGAGAGTGCAACTAGCCTGGTCTTGAATCTCCATTTCTATCACTTACCAGCCGTACAACCTTTGGGAAAGTCATCTAACCTCTCTGAGCCTCGGTTTTCTCCTCTGTAAAATGAAAATAATAGTTCCTATAACATACAGGTTTGGGCGGTTATTAAGTAAGAACTCATGAAAGCCATTCATTGCAGTCCCTGGCTTAGGAAAATGCCTAATAAATGGCTGCTTACATTACTTTTAGTTCTCCTTCTTGCCACATCTCTTGTTTCCCCCCAACCCTAGGCACAAGGTACACCCAGTGTCTAATCTGCAGTGTGAGGCCCAGAGGTGCCAGTGTGCATCTGAAAGGACATGTAGGAAGAGAAGTCATCAAGACAAGGACAAGGAGACAGAATGCCCAGACAAAGCAAAGCCACTTCCAATTGCAACATGACTTTTCCAAATCTAAAATCATCTTCACATAGACTGGCTGGCAAATGAAGACTTTTCTAAAACTCTAAACCAACTTTTATTTTTGTAAATGAAAAGATGCTGACGTGTTTTGGCGCTCCTGAGAGCAAAATGTTTCCCTGGTCTTCAAGGGTGCTTAGCAAGATGATAAATGATTACATATACAGCCAGCCGAAGACTGCCCTTTAGCTTCCCAAGATAATCTCTTCCCAGAAACAATTTATGTTGAGTGTTTGATAGCTTCATGGGTACAGAAGCAATACCACCCGCTTGCTGCCTTAAAGACAGCGAGTTTAAAGTGAGCGAGAGGGGTCTAGGCAGGCCAGGGGTTGCTGTAGCTGACCATCCTGTGGGTTCCAGTAGCTATATACTGGAGCAATTTAGGTTTGTTTTGCAGCAATCAAGGGTGGTTTTGTGCAGTCCTGCTCATCTCTTGCCATTTCTCTGGGGATGAGGATAGAGCTATGGACTGACTGTACTTCTAAAAGCCTCGTGTCTTTTTATAACACCAGCCAGAGAAGCCACTTCCTTTCCTCCCTGACTTTTTGTACCAGAGTTCCAAATGCCACTCAGAACTGAGCTAGGAATCAAACATTATTACCGATAATAATAATCTGAAAATGCTATTTACTGTGCTGGGCACTGGGCAAAGCACTTTACCTGCATTAGCCCATTTAATGTTCACAACAACCCTATGGGTCTGGTCCCTGTGATGACCCTTCATTTTATAGATGAGGCCTAGAAAGGCTAAGTAACTTCTGAAGTTCTCACTAATTGGAAACGGCAGAGCTAAGGCCGGAACCCAATTTATTTTGACCCGAGGTAGAGTGATACTTCCTTTGGAAAGAAAAAGAACTTCCTGGACTCTTGGGATTGCTGCCATTTTGGAAGTTAGTCAACTTGTACGTGTATACCATAGCACTGAGTCGCCGTTCTCAGCATCTCTCAGCAACTCCTACTGGAAACAGAATTTGGAGAGGGAACCTCCAAAACCCAAATGTGATGGAGAATAAAAATGGAATGGTTTTATAATACTTTTAAGAAACAAAACAACATTTATACATGCCATGTTTCTGTTGTCTCAATATTAAATTTTAAAAAGATCTTATGGAAATAAAACAAATTAAAGTACAAGACCAGAAAGCACATACATAATGATTATAGAAACACAGAAGTGTTTCCACGGAAGAGAAAATTTAAATGAATTTCAATGAAGGGAAATAAACAGAACACTGAATGCTTTTATTGGAAACGAGCTACACTTGAAGAAGTGTACTTTGCAAGCCCCTGAATTTCAAGTTCTAATAGCTGTCAGATAGCATTGTCATATTGTGGAGGAAAATGTGCTCAGTTTCTGCAGATGGGCCTATTTCTGGCAGTTACTAGCTTAAAAATCACTTGTAAAGAATTAGGTAAAGGATAATACGAAAGGCCTCGGGCATCAGGAAGTACTTTCTCTTGGATTTCATTAAATCTAATGAGTCAGATCAGTTTGCAACCTTCAAATTTTGTGTGTAGTATTTTTTAAAGGAATATCTATTGGATAACTAATAAAAGAAAAAAAAGACACACACTTTTCTGTCTCCTGTACTCCTCCAAAAAAGCTCTTAAAAAACAGCATCAAATCCTTTTCAAAAGCATGCCTTCAGTGGCCATTTTACTTGCCACCAAATGCTTGGCTTGAGCTCACTTGAAAATCCTAGTGCGCAGCCATACTGAGGGTCTCCTGTCCTAAAACGCAAGCCTGACAAGGAAATCATCATGGCCTCTATATCCCAAGTCAGTCTGAAAATGTCATGGCTTTCATGAGAACTCAAGTTGACTCAGTGCCAGCTACATGCAAGACGTACTACACTATCTGCTGGGAAGGGCACAAAGATGACTAATGCCCAGTCGTTGCCCTCAGGGAGATCTGTCATCTAGTGAAGACAAATGGAATCCACAAATCGGGAACCAGATGACTTGGACGAGTCTCTCTGGGTTGCCATTTTGTATCCAAAACATGACACCAGTTAACATTCTCTAATTCTGTGAATGTGAATACCCCAGAAATAATACAGATCATAACTGCTGGAAAAGTTCAGAGGGGAGAGGCTACTGTACATAAAGACATTCTACAACCCCTACCTCTCCACCCCCAAAACACAGACATGGCATTGTGCTGACTGGCATCTTTAAATTATTAAATTTTTTCTGAGGGAAAAGCTTGGAAAATTGCAAATGGCACTTTTCAGGCCATGGTCACAAGGAAGCAGGCACCTCATGTGACCGGCCCATACTCTGAGTAACGGGCCCAGGTTGGAGTAGTCAGTCCATAGAGGTTGTGTCTACACAATCGGAAACATCTACACAAATCCAGAGCATCATCTCAACGATACATTTTATCCATAGAGTTGTCTGGGATCTTGCAGATGTAGCCTCCAGATCAAATGAGCAAAATGCAGTTTTTGAGTTTCTGTCCAGTTAGGAGTAGGATTTGCAATTCTCAAGTCTAATGGACTTGATTCCCTTCTCAAATCCCGATTTATAGAACTTCTCTACAGGTCAGTATGGTGAAAACTCTAGTGATAGGACAGCTATCATGCCCTCCCCACCCTAGCAATTTCCTGAGAGCACATTGTGTGCTGGTCATCGTGCTAGGATCTGGGGAGGCTCCAAGAGGAATGACACTCCATACTTGGCCTTGAAGATATCTGTACCTGGAAAGGAAGACAGAGATCTAAAGCAGAGGTTGCCAACTTTTTTTTTTTCAGTTTAAAATGCAACCTCATACTCAAGAAAGATTGCTAATCAATGGTTTAGTGTGGGGCATTTAGAGCTCAAATATTCACAAGACCTAGACAAGTAACCAGCCGGGCCTGGCAGAGGCTGGCAAAGTGGAGAAGGTCTGCACTGTGGGGCAGGGGAGCCACAGCTCAGTCCTAGTGAGGGCTTGTCTTGGAGAAATGGTCCAGGGTTGCCAAATCTTTTGCTTCTTCTCCCCCAAATCCAGAAGTCCTGATTTTTAATAAAGTGAAATCTCTCTCAATTTTTTAATGTTAGCAGCTAATTTAAAAACATGTATTTAACACCATGCAAGGGCCAAATATGCAAGGGCAGTGAGTCCACTGCAGAAGTCTGCAGGCTGCCAATGTATCATGCTCGCTTTAACAAAGTCACGCTGACTGGGGTTTCGCTGCTAACTGGCCACCTGATTTTGTGAAAGTCTCGTGACTTCTTCTCTGGGCCTCAGTTTTCTCACCCGGAAAATGGGGTTAAATATCTATTTTCTCAGCGTGTGATAAGGAATCCAATGAATTTAAAAATGTGAAAATGATTAAGAAAAGTATTTTTAAACTACAAAGGGTGGGACTCCTGAGATACTCCAGCTTTGGCTGCTTTGCCTAACCAGCTCATTCTAATTCAGAACAGTCCCAATGGCTTCAAACAGATCCTCAATGTCTCTTCACGTTTTTGCAAGTTGAGGTGGAGCATTTCTATATAGGTGAACTTATTGCAAATGCACCCAATTCCACATGACATAAACACTGGGTTAATGGGTTTTGAATAAATAATAAAACTACATTCATGTGCATCTGATTTGGCAATTATTTAGAATCATATCAGACCCTGTCTGATGCAGAGGGCATAATTGGCCTTTCTCAGAACTACAGATTAGCACCTTTGTTCTTACTATTCAAACTGAGAGAATTCAGTTTTATAAATAGAGAGATTGGTATTGTCTCCACATCAGTTCGGGGAAATGTTTGAAATTGTGAAGTTTGGAACACCTCTTTAATTTCATTCTGGTCATCCCACCCCTAATCACATCACTCAACCAACACCGACACATAACACTGCAATTTCTAATAAACAGCTGCATTAAGGCCAGTTAAGCTGCAAAGTCCATTGTGAATTTAGAGACTGTGGCTCTGCCGAATGACAAGTCAAATCAGTCCTCAAGTTTACCTCAGCTATTCCGCTTGTCTCTTTTAGAGAAACAACATGTAGCCCCATTTGTTTTCTTTGGGATCAAATTTTGTTCTGAGGTTTTAGTTTACTGCCTCAAACATCAAAACCCGACTTGTAGAAGGGGCTGCAAGAAGCTGGGCAGGATGCATATTTTTCAGTCTCTGAAACTAGCTCTTTTTGGTAAGATTCTTCTGTGGAATGTCTGGTTTTAGAATAAGGTAGAACTTCATTTGAAAGGAAACTTTTGCCTTTTGATTACTTGCCTTGAACACTCTTTTCCCCTTAATTCCATCAGGTTTTCTATAGTTCTTTCCTGTCTTTATGATCAGAGGCCAAAATGTCCCTTTCAGTCCACATACAGGAATCGAGCTGGATTATGGGAAAAAACCCAAAACTTGTGACTGAAAACTCCCACAGATTGTGCCCATGTAGGCAATCGATCTGTAAAAAGCAACTACCTATCTAACGTGAAACCGCTCTGTACAGAGTTTTCAACAAACACATCATGCCAGGGAACAGATCAGGGACCCTTTCAGCTGTGATTTTGATTCTTTTTTTTTTAATCCAGAGATAGCTTCCCTGAAGGAGAATAGCTCCTTTGGAGACCTTTCTGTGTTTCAGGTTCTTTCATAAGCTCTACTTGGCCACTAATTTGCTTCCATGGAGAGGTGACTTGAAAACACCACGAAAATAAGCCATTGAGCATGTGGATGGACAAATTTTTATGCATTAATAAACTGACTTTTTGGAAAAAAATTAAGGCAAGAAAAATTCTTTATGGCTTACTGATGTGAAATCTTGTCATAAGAAATGCTAGGCAAAAGAACTAAAAAGCACAGACGAAAAACGGACCTACTTCTTATTATTTTGCCTGTTCTGACCTTATACAAATACCACCATATGCGTATTTCTCCAAAATGGAACAATACTGAAACCCAACACAAGATCTCCTAAAGCACAGACTGAGGCCGCAACAAAACACTGGTCATCAGCATCATGATTAACTGCATTTTTAGATCTTGGCTCGTCTGGTTTTCTGTTATTCCAAAAATGTGTAACAACTGATTTAGCCAGTCATATCGACCCTTTGTCAAAGTGGCGGGACCTCCTGAAGAGCATACAGAGAAATAAAATGTTTATATGAATATCTATCTATATATCTATACAATATTTTATATATAAGCAAGTTACAGAGCATTACCCTGAAAACAAGATTTTTCTTTTTCAGTGCCACTAAGGACTATTAATTCCTTAAAGCAGACGTAAAATAATGCAATTATTATTAACTAAACAACTACTATTTTTAAAAATACAACTTTGAAAATACCCAGTTAGAGGGAGCAGTGTTTATTGACCACATTTTAAATATTTCACGATCAAGCCAAACATCCTCTACAGTACATGTGGGGAGAACCCCAACAAACAGAAATCGACAGTAACTTTCTTTCCCTGCCTTTAAGTGGACATTTCTGTACATGCTAATCACTACACTGTTGATAATAAAAAGACATGAAATTCAATAATCCTATTCTGTTTTATGTCAAATAAACAAGAGTCATAAAAACTTCTCAGTATTGCCATATTTTTTGGTGTCTATAACTTTTTTTTAGTATTGCCATATTTTAAAATAAATTTACAGCTATCAACCAGCACTACACATAATAATTTATTGTACCTGAATATTTACTTCAGTTGAATAAAGTCCATATGTTTCAAATAAACCTGAAAGACATTTGTTTTTTTAATCTAATTCTCCCAGTTAAACAATATACTAATTAGTCATATATTTCATAAAAGTTACAGGGATGTAATAGCAGCTTGTAAATTGCCTTGCATTGCATAATATGTGATTCCATAAATCATCACAAAGTATAAAATAATGGGCAAGACCAAAGGCTGGGTAAAAATTAAACTATAAAACATGATGTCAAAGATAAATTTATCATCTTATCATTTTTAAGAAGCTATGACTGGACATCTAAGAATAAAAGGAGAAACTGTCTGTGAAAAGACAACCCACTTTGTTTAGATTGCAGCCATCTTTAGAAACGGTAGAGATATACAGAGAAAACAGGATCATGCAGCCACTGATTTCCATTTTTAAGAGGAATTATTAGCTAACCAACCAGTTCAGATTTGATTACATATAAAAGGTCTCTATTTCACGTGGGGGAGGGAAAAGGAGACGGGATCAGGGTGATGGGGAAGACAACATAAATAGCACTTTATCACTAACAAAATTAGAAATCGAACTGGTTTTTACTCCTCATAGGTGACATTAAAGCAGAAGAGGCATCTGGTTGCACTGTATATATTTATAACCTCATTAAGAATATTTCATCTCTCTATTTTCCTCCACTAAATTCTTTTCACTGGAATCACAAAAATAACCCCGGATTAACCAAAATGTACAGTTTGAAAATCTTTCCACAAAATGCTTTCTATTCTCTTTACTTATTCCTTCTGGATTCTGGGAGCAATGGTACTCAATCTCTAAATTAGCGACTATTTGACATAACCCCCAGGTCCCTGCTTTCTGCATCCTTCTCTCAGAAAAGTCAGTACAGAATGCTGAATATTTTCCACCTAGACACAGATACATAAAAACAAATACTCTTAGATTTACTAAGTGTCTTAGACAACAAAGAAGAGGCAAACTTCTATTTTAAAGACAATATAGCAAAATTTCAATGAAAAATACCATGAGTGTTAATACCCATAGAATTCTAAGGAGACATATACGCGATTTTTCTTTATATTAGTTTCCATCAAGTAAAATATGTTCCTTTATGCCATCAAACTCCAAAGAAATCACCCTAAACCAATAGAAAATTCCACTGAGATATCAAAACGTTCTTAGCAAAATTCTTGAAACCACCCAACCGACTTTTTAGAATAACAAGTTTTAAAACTCGTGTACATATTAATTATACTAAAAACCTCTCCAAACTTCACTTAATTTCATTTATAGCCTCCGAAAACATGATAACTTCTTTAATACCCTGGTGCCCCCTTTTGGTGTAGCTAGATCAAGGCATTTTTTTTTTCCAATTAAAAAAAAAATCATACACACTCTGCGTATTCATTCACAAGACAGTAGTGTTTAACTTGGGAAATGTCGATTCACACTGCAGATGGCTCATGGCTATTAGAGCTTTTGTTCTGCCTTTACTCTTACCAGTTATTGATCTAAAACATGTGCAAACAAACAAAGCTAACTCTTTGAGTGGGAAAGGAAAAGCGTCCTTTCCCTTAGACAATCGGCATAGCACCGCTCAGATTCCTCGAGTTCTTGTCCCAGTCTTCATGGTAAATAAGTGACCCGTTACCTTTGCTACAGGACATTCAATGGCTTGCTGACGGCTGCATTCAGAAGATATTTTTTGTCTTCAATACATTTATGCTGTATGTCTGTCTATCATCCTGAGGAAAGAAAGGCTGGTGAGGCATGTATAGGTCCCAACATCTATTGACAAACAGCAAGCCCAAGAATGGAGACACAGTCTGGTAAACAAGCTTGTCAGAGGGGGAAATAAAAGTCAGCACTTTTAAAGAGTTTGACCAGAATTTAAGAAAAGGAAGAAAATTAAATAACCTTACGACTTTTCATATGTTAGAGCTGGTAATTATGCCTCAGAAGTAAGTTCTTTCCACGTTCAACAGCACTGTGTGAAGAAGACGAGCTGATTTCCAGCAGGGATATTGAATCCTTCCATCTGAAGGACCAATCAAGTGTGAAGTACAGTATAGTTTTAGATTCAATTGAAAGGAAAAAGCTTGACTACTAGTTCATAGCATGACAACTTTCATGGATTAGTTCAGACCCTATTCTCCTCCCTGAAAGGGTATCACAGCATGAAGACAGTTTTCAATGCACTAAACTTTAATAGCTGAACGGGGGAGCCAAAGCTTCCCTTTGGTCTCTATAGAAACAGTAGAGCCAAAATTTGAGGCAAAATTAAGGTCTTTGGTCTTAGGTGCCGTATCTCCCCTCAGAGGTTCCTTTTCACAAACAGACTTTGGCCCTTATCAAATGTATACTCTCGTGGGGCTACTGTAGAAAGGGAAGAGGAAAACCTACTTCATTATTTTCCCCTCTGAACTCCACACAGGCGGCCATTTCAATGAAACACCGGCGAGCCGGCTGGGATGTGTGGCTCCCGGTGTCAAAGGCAGGTGGAATCATCTGTAAGGAAAGACTACGCTTTGCTGTGGCGGTGGTGGTGGCGGCTGCTGACAGAAAGCACTTCCTGTTCATCTCCTGGACCGCTGCACCGCGCCCCGCCCGCGGCGCTCAGGCTGGAGCAGGCCCCGCCCCTCCCTCCTCTCCCTCTGCCTTCCCACTCACCTCGGCCCTGGCCATTTTCGCACAGCGGCCTCCACGGCTGCTCCTGCATCGTGCGCCCTCCCCTGCCCCACGCCCTCACAGTACACTGGCAGAAGAAAGAGGTGCTTCGAGAACACTGAAGGGCTGTTAAAGGTGGCACAAGCGAGACGCTTTATGAAGAATCTACCGTGCTTGGATGTCCTTTGTCAGAATTTCCAGTCATAGGCACCAAGACCCTAAAACTGGAGGATTTTCTTCTAACAACACAGTTTTCCTTCCCACTCACGTCGGCGGTGTCTGAACCTACCTAAAACATTATTTTGGTTCTCTTCTCTCTTCCTCGTTACAACTTTAGGTTCAGGACTCCTTTACGGATAAGAAAATGCAGGCTCCTCATATGCCTAAGAAAGGGGACTCCAAACATGTGCTGAAGAAGATCGAGGATTCATTTCCCTGGAAGCTTATAACCACCATAGCAGGACGGGGACTGGGGAAACCTCCCATTCCTCCGTGGGGCTGATGAGTTTAGATACTGATGAGAAGATCTCTAAAGAACATGAACTAGGGGACGTCAGAAATGGCTTTCTGCAGAAAATCCTATCAACAGTATGATAGAAGAACTGGCTTGAAAATCTATCAGCCTTTAAGAGCTATCAGTGGGACCAGACCCATGGCTGGGGTCCCCTCGTCTAAAACTTCACATTCATATGATGCCAGCAATACTACAGTACAATTGTTGTGTAGCACCTGGACTTCTAGAACCCTCAGGAAGGAGCTCAAAAACATTTTTATAGTGAAAAAGGTACCCTTTGGCATCCTGAATCAAACAACATGGCCAAAAGGGACAGAATTACTCCAAGTGTGAGGTGACTACTTGGGCTGCAACCCAAAAGGAGAGCGACACAATTAATAGCTGGAGATTATATATATATATATATATATATATATATATATATATGGTTGTTTTTCACACTTGAAAGCCAAGAGGCATTGGAGAAAGAACAGAAGAAAGAAACAAAAATGGGCAGACTCACTGACAGCAGAAACAGCAGAGATTAGAAGTAGGGATGGATGCAGAGGCTATGGTGATGGTGGCAGGGACAGCAACAGAAGATCACAAGTGAGAAGTAGTGACACCCAAAAGTTTCTCAGGGCATCCCAATCATCAAAGTTTCACAGAGTGAAGAAGATATTTGCCATATACAGAGCAGAGTAACAAACTCATTCATGCATCCCTGCATCCCATCCATTTATAGTTACATCTACGGAGCACCATATTTAAAAAAGCACAGACACATATAGTACCTTGTAGAAATATTTTCATCAACAGCCATTTGCAATTTTAAAGTTAGTGTATAAATCTCAAAGTACCTAGAATATTTGCCAATTCACACAGGCTCATTCTTCTGAAGGTGCTATATAGCTGAGATATTCCTGGAATATTTGTGATTCACTAGTTGTATTTTATTGATTGAAATTATTCCCAATGCTTATTATTATTTTTAAATGGCATAGCATTGAGCCATGTACACAGGAGGCACTCCGTAACTGTTTGTTGAGTGAGTGAATAAATCATGAAAAAGTCAATAGTAAAATAACCAAGAAGGGTTTCCTTTGGCCAGATTCTTTAAATAATTCATGCATATACTCATGCATTCAACCAGCATTTATTGACTGTGTAATGCACAGAATGGTTGTGTGTGTATGGGTCTGTGTGTTACAGGGTGCTGGAGTTGACAAAAGTCAACATGATGTACAGAAAATCCCTGCGAGCACCCATTAATGTAATATCCATCTGTTAGATCCATCAGACTAATATGAAAATACAAATGGCCAAAAACCACTTAAAATATCACTGTAACTAATAATTAAAAAATACAATCAAAACAATGAGATACATATTGATAATTACATGCAGTAGAGTTGGTGTAGGTAGACAAACAGCCTTTCAAGAGGGAAGTCTGTCAAGTTTAAAAGCTCCAAAGAAGATATACAGATTGCCAACAAACACATGAAAGGATGCTCAACATCACTAATCATTAGAGAAATGCAAATCAAAACTACAATGAGGTATCACCTCACACCGATCAGAATGGCCATCATCAAAGAAATCTACAAACAATAAATGCTGGAGAGGGTGTGAAGAAAAGGGAACCCTCTTGCACTGTTGGTAAATTGATACAAGCCACTATGGAGAACAGTATGGAGGTTCCTTAAAAAACTAAAAGTAGAACTACCATATGACCCAGCAATCCCACTCCTGGGCATATACCCTGAGAAAACCAAAATTCAAAAAGAGTCATGTACCACAATGTTCATTGCAGCACTATTTACAATAGCCAGGACATGGAAGCAACCTAAGTGTCCACTGACAGATGAATGCATAAAGAAGATGTGACACATATATACAATGGAATATTACTCAGCCATAAAAAGAAACGAAATTGAGTTATTTGTAGTGAGGTGGATGGACCTAGAGTCTGTCATACAGAGTGAAGTACATCAGAAAGAGAAAAACAAATACCGTATGCTAACACATATATATGGAATCTAAAAAAGAAAAAGAAAAAATGGTTCTGATGAACCTAGGACAGGTTCAAAGGATAGGAATAAAGATGTAGACATAGAGAATGGACTTGAGGACATGGGGAGGGGGAAGGGTAAGCTGGGACGAAGTGAGAGAGTAGCATTGACATATATACATGACCAAATGTAAAATAGATAGCTAGTGGGAAGCAGCCACATAGCACAGGGAGATCAGCTCCGTGCTTTGTGACCACCTAGAGGGGTGGGATAGGGAGGGAGGGAGGGAGACACAAGAGGGAGGGGATATGGGGATATATGTATACATATAGCTGATTCACTTCGTTATACGGCAGAAACTAACACACCATTGTAAAGCAATTATACTCTAATAAAGATGTTAAAAAAGAAAAAAAACACAGTAACTCTTGGGTTCAGTAATTCCATTTCTAGGAACATATCCTAAGGTAATAATTAAAGACGTGCACAAGATTAAACTACAAGGATTTCATTGCAATATTATTCATATTAATAAAATATAATACAACCTGAATTGGGGTCTTGAATGCTTTATACTACAGCCATACAATGAGATCAATTAAACAGCCATTGGAAAACACTTTTGAGAAGAATATGAACATGTAAAGATATTCTCAAAATACTAAGTGAAAAGCAAAGGTTTTAAAAGATATTTATTGATTTTGATTATCAAAGTGATTCATATTTATAATAATTCAAACAAAATTGAAGAGATTTGCAAATAAAAGTTCACTATGGTACCAGAAATAAGTACTGTTAGCAGTTTGGTATACATGCTTCCAGACTTATTTCTTTTGCATATACAAATGTAATCAATAAGTTGGACTAACAGAAGTCATGGTACTAATAGAAGTCACGGAATAAAAAGGTATGCACTGTTTATTTCAAATTCATATTTAATATGGCATCCCGCATTTTTATTTGCTATATCTGGCGACATTAGTTCAGAAGCAAAGCAAGGAGATGAAAAAGAGGTAAGGGAGACAGGAAGTGCCTGCCTGACTGCTGCTGTTGAAAATTGGCTTTTCACCAGCAGGTGTTTAAAACTGACTCTTTCCTGGATGCTTTTGTGATTTCATGGATGCTTGCGAGACCCCGCATTGCAGAGGACCTCTAGCCTGCAGATCTCTCATGCAAGTGTGGCCCTCGTCTGATCCCTGGGGTACAGTCACAAATGCCTTGCTCTGACAGCCTCTGGGAGTGCAGGTATACCCCAACACAGCAGCAATTCGCTTTCGCTCTTGCCATTACAGCACTGGCCAGCCTCTTACATTTTCCAGGTGAGAGTCAGACACCATTTCAACCTGTCTCCCTCACTGCAGGGGACACATACCAAGCTCTCTAAGTAATCTCTTGAAATTCCTCTCTCCTGACCTGATGTAGAGGGAGAAGTACCCTCTACCCCTCCTTGGGGAGGGGAACTCACAGCACAGCCCTCTTGAAAGAAATCTTCCTTACAAATCCTTGCCTAATCTCCAACATCCAGATCCTTCTATATCCTTACTATGGGTGAAGGGTTTAAGAGTTTTGAAGTCAGTTATTGCTTCTCTACTTTAAAATTCAAACAAGGTAACCTGTCTCACTAATCACTTCAATATCTATTGTATCTTGATGCCTTGGTCAAAACTTCTAATTTAATATCCTGTTCTACCAACACTCTTACTATTGTTCCTCTAGTCAGCTCCCTGACATTCTCCACAATTGAAACCCTTCCTGGAGATATATGTATACATATAGCTGATTCACTTTGTTGTACAGCAGAAACTAACACACCATTGTAAAGCAATTATACTCCAATAAAGATGTAAAAAAAAACAACACACACACACACAAAAGCAAACCTTCCTGACTGTCCTCACACTCTGCCCTACCAACACCGTCAATATTTATGGTTTCTGATGTCAGTGTTGTTTAGCAAACCCAGTGGTTCTCAAAGTGTGGTCCTTGAAACAGCAGTATCAGCACCATCTGGAAGCGTACTAGAAATGCAAATTCTCAGCTCACCTCAGACCTACTGAATCAGAAGCCCTGGCACTGTGGGACCCAGCACTCAGTGTTTTTTAACAAGCCCTCCAGGGCATTCTGATGCACACTGAAGTTTGAGAACCAAGTCTCTAGACAATGCTCTCTCTCCTCCTTTCCACAGAAGTAATGTTAAGCCTTCATTCTCTTCATACCCCCTTGTCGTATAGCCACCTCACCCTTCACTCCCAGCGAATGAACTCACATTCAAATTCACATAAAAAAATTGAAAGCTTCAGATAGAAATCCCCTAAACTTCCTGCCACCAAATCTACAGACTTACCTGTAGTTCTGCCTGTCCTTCTCTCCTATTAAAATGGAAGAAGATAAAGCCAGTCCTGCCACCCAAGCTCTGAGTCCCAGCCTCTCTAGCTTCTCAGGAACCTTGCTTTCAGGATTATTTACTCTCTCCCCTAAATTGACCATCTCCCCAACCAAGCCTCCTTTTTCAGTCATTACACCGGATCTGGTTTCCACTCCACCAACTTCTTGAAGAAGCTGTCTGATCTTGTTACCGCCATCTCCTCAGCTCCACTGACTTCTCACTCTGGCCTTTGCTCGCATCAACTCTACTGAAACTGCTCTCATCAGGATTACCCATGACCTCCCCATCACTAAGTTCCACTTTATGGACACTTTATGGTCCTTAACTTACTTGATTTTTCAGTCCAATGCCATCCAACAGAAGTTTCTGCAGTGATGAAAATGTTATATATTCCTGCTGTCCAATAGAGTAGCCACTAAGCCCACCTGGCTCCTGAGAACTTGAAATGTGGCTATTGTGACTAATGACTGAATTCTTAATTTTATTTCATTTCAATTTAAATATCCACTTATGGCTAGTGGCTATCATATTGGTCAAGGCAGTTCTAGACTGTAGGCCACTCCCTTCTCCTTGAAGCATTTTCTTCTCTTAGGAAAGTTGTCAACTCTCCCCATACCTCTTTAGGATTCCTTCTTGGCCTCCTTTCTTGGCTACTCCTTGCTGTTGGACCCTCTGGGATTCTACTGCAGGTTCCTTGACTTTTGTGCTTTATACTCTCTCTAGGCTTCAATGGCCACCTCTAGGGAGATAATTCAAAAATTTGTATACCCAGGGAGAGTTTGTGCTTTGAGTTGCATGTGTGTGTATTACATATATTAACAAAGAGAAATGGAATTACATTTAAACAAAGGTATAGTTAATAATACTGCATGGTATACTTCAAATTTGCCAAAAGAGTAGATATTAAGTGTTCTTACTGCACCTCCAAAAATGGTGAAGTGATAGATGTGTTAATTAGCTTGACTGTGGTACTCATTTTGCAATATGTAAGTATATCAAAACATCATGTTGTACACCTTATATATGTGCTATTTTATCTGTCAATTATACCTCAATAAAGCTGGGAAAAAATAAAAACAGAGATGCACGCACATGCACACACACACACACGAACACACACACACAAGGTCTGGACAAGTTAGCTTTCCTGACAATATCTTTCTGGAAGGGAATTTGGAAAAGTATCAATATATCAGTTTCCATGCTCACTAGCAGAACTGTGAGACAGTCAGCCAAACTGCACCCTCACAAGCGATTCAATTCTGAGATGCCTCAGGTTTGCTCGATCACACTGAGCTCGCTTCCTGACATATCAAGACCAAAAAGCAGAGAAAACTTACTCTGAGCAGTTACCCCAGACCCCTCCACGTTTTTATCGGACTCTTCTTTCCTCCCTGAACCTAGGTTTCCTACCTAGACCAGCTTTCTCTCTTTTTTTTTTCAAAGAAGGCAAAAATCATTTAATATACAAATTCAATTGACATAATTCACCATATTTGCAGAATTTAAAAGTAAAATAAAATGATTTCTGTAATAGGTGCAGAAAAAACATTTGATGAAATCTAACACCCAGTAACAGTTTTTGTTTTTTTTTTTAAAGGAAAATTAGTCACAGTTTAAGAAAGGAAAAACCTCTTCCAGTACCCTAGGAACAGAGGAAACTCCCTTAATTTTATGAAGAGTACCTCCAAAAAACTTTACAGCAAATATATTCAATGGTAAGCCTCCAACATTTTACTTTGAAAAAACTTTCAAACTTACAGAAGAATTCAAAGTATAGTGTAATGAACTTATACCCTTCATGTAGATTTAATGGTTAACATTTGGCCACACTTGACATCCCACACCTCTCCCTCCATCTCTCTCTTTCCACACGTGCATACACATGTGCATATTGTTATCATTATTATTGTTGCTTTTGCCGGGCTATTTAGGAGTAAGTTGCCAATATCCTGAACTTTTGACCCTAGACACTTGCCTGTAAATCTCCTGGGAACAGGTACATTCTCTTGGATAAATATAGCTAAATTATTAGGTGTGGGGGGTTTAGCATTGATACAGCATTATTATCTAGCATACAGACAGCCCATATTCAAATGTTATCAATGATATTCTTTATAGCAATTTTCTTTCAACCCAGGATCTTATGCAGTGTTTAGTTTCACTCCTCTCCTAAGCCAGCTGCTTTTGACCACTTTGTTCAGCTCCCCTACCAGACCTCTGTTTCAGGAATAAGACAGTCCTTCCCAGCCTCACCTGTCTGAGACAATTAAGACTGGTTATGACACCAGGAACCATTCCCTTCTATAAAGAGGGTCTGAGAACTGAAGAGCCACTCTTCTAGAAGATTCTATATTTTGCCCTGTTGGAGGGACTGTGCTGCTGATGGATTTGCCTAAAAGGGGGCACTGCCCACATGACTGTGAGGTCCACCTACAATATCTGGGAGTAGGAAGTCAACCCTCAAGCTGAGCCCCACCCCCATGTGAGCTTCTCTACACTCGCCTTAAAATTAATGGCAACTTCAAATTGCAGTCAGCAAAATTCTTCCCCCAGATAGACTGAGCACTCTGATGGAGAATAACCATTATTAGCAGGTTGAAAATGCCTTCAGAAAGCAGTCGTCTCAGATGAAGTGACAATGACACTGTAGTTCATGTAGCAGACGATGCCATCTGAATAGTCTGTACAGAAGACAAAAAGAACCCTTAAGCTGACCTTCATGGACCCAGAAAATCACCTCCCTAGAGCAGCCATAGCAAATAGAACATGTCCTGGACAGTGTGTGCTTAATAAAGACTGATACAACTTTACGCCCAAAATGATATTTACAACCAGACCTCTCCAGTTTCATATGTCTAACTGTGCATTTAACATTCCTTTACAGCTATCTCCAACTTAACAACCCCAAAGAAAATTCCTGAATTGCATTCTCCCCCAAAGCCTATTTTTTCTCCAACCTTCCCCATCTTAATAGGCGGAACTCTCATCCACCCTGTTACTAAAGCCAGAAAGCTGGGGGAACTCCTCTACTCCAATGGCTTTACTTGGCATCTGTATGCTGATCATTGTCAAATCCATAACTCTAACTGTGGAAGGTCAAAATAAAATTAGTCATAACACTTCGCATTACCCCAATCAAATATTGTTGGGCAGTGGAATTGCTGGGTCATAGGGTAATTTCATGTGTAACTCTCTGAGAAACTGCCAGTTTTCCACAGCAGCCATACCATTTTACATTCCCACCAGCAACGGCTAATGAGTTTGAGCATCTTTTCAGGTGTTTGTTAGCCATTTGTACATCTTAGGTAGAACTGTTACTCAAATTTTTAAATTTTTTTATTTGTGAATAATTTTAGATTTACAGAAAAGTTGTTAATATAGTACAGAGAGTTTCCATGTATTCTTTTTTCCCTTCATATACTCTTCAACCAGCTTCCAATAAACACTTTTCATGAACCATGGTGCACTTGTCAAAACTAAGAAACTATCGATGGTACTGTACTATTAACCCTACTACAGATTTTACTTGGATTTCACCAATTTTTCCACTAATGTTCTTTTTCTGTTCCAGGAGCCAATACAGGACTGCATATGGCATTGAATCGTCATGTCTCTTTAGTCTCCTCCAGACTGTGACAGTTTCTCAGTATTTCCTTGTTTTTCATGACCTTGAGGGTTTTGAAGAGTACAGGTCATGGATTTTGTACAGCATCCCTCAATTTGGGTTTGCCAATGTTTTCTCATGATTACACTAAGCTTATGAATTTTTTAGAAGAATATCACAGATGTGAAGTGCCCTTTTCATTGCATCATAGCAGGGAGCACATGATATAACAGCAATAAGAATGAATGAACTACAACCCTAATCAACAGTATGGGTGAATCTCACAAAGGAAGAAGCCCTATACAACGTAATTCATAGTAGATGATTCCACAAGACTAAACTTACTTATGCCATTAGAAATCAAGGTACTGATTACCCTTGGGGGAGTGGTGACTAAAAGGAGGCAGAAAGGGGCTTTCTGGGTGCTGAGTTCTGTTTCTTGATCTGGGATCTGCTTACACAGGTGTGTTCACTTTGTCATAATTTACTAGGGTTTACACTTATGATTTATGCACCTTTATAACTGGGTGTTTCATTTCAATTTAAAGTTCAAAAAATTTTCCCTGAGGGTCAGAGCATCTGGGTTCACATCCTGGCACTGCCACTTACTGTGCTAGGTGTATGATCTCAGGAAACTTACTTAACCTCTACAGTTTCAGCTTCCTCATCTATAAAATGGGATAACAACATTTTTACAAGGGAGGGACTCCCCTGGTGGTCCAGTGATTAACACTCCAAGCTCCCAATGCAGGTGGCCTGGGTTTGATCCCTGGTCAGGGAACTAGATCCCGCACGCATGCCGCAACTAAAGATCCTGCACGCGGCAACAAAGATCCCACTTGCTGCAACTAAGACTCAGCGCAGCCAGATAAATAAAATAAATAAATAAATATTATTTTAAAAAAACATTTTTACAAGGGTGTTGTGAGGATTAAATTATGTCATATATGAGAAAAAGTGATTTTAATTTCCAAAAAGTATATAGTGGTGGCACTATGTATTCTGATAGATTCCAGTGAGAAGAGAAAGGATTTCACATTTCTCTCTATAGAGCCTGGGCACCAGGGCAAAGATAACAGCCAGAAAATTATATGACAAGTGGTTACAGCTTCAAGGGGATGTGACTAATAAAAAGAGTGAAAATCAATGCAAGTAATTACGACTAAAACATAATTAGATATGGGGCAGTCTCTAGCTGCTAGTGTACTTAGAATTAATTTTTCTGTACTTCAGTCAGATTTCCATATGATCAGGAAAAATGTATATTCAAATAATGATGTAGGTAGTTAAGGCAAACCTCCCTTTATTTCAGCTTTATGGCTATTTCTTACCAAATATATTTGAATTAGAAATAATAAGATATGTTTAAATGGTCTGACACTGGACCCTATTAATTTTAAAAATCTTGATGGCCACAAGAGAGAAAATGGACATTTTAAGGTTGAAAGCAGCTTTTCTCCTGTTTGTCTATGAGTGGATGCACAGTTCTCATTAGGGGTAAATAATTGGATCACAAGCTTCCACGATGACCCCAGTGACTCCTGCCTCCTGATATTCACACCCTTGTGAATTCACACACTCTCCCACGTTGGACTAGGGTTGGTCCGTGTGATCAACAGAATATGGCAGAAATGTTGGTATGCCATTTCTGAAATAAGGATATGAAATATAATGGCCTCCATCTTGGGTTCTGTCTTGCTCTTGCTACTTACTTCTCGAATCACTCACACTGGGGAAGCCAGCTGCATGTCAAGAGAACACCCAAGGGAGCCTATGGTGAGGAAATAGCCAGTGAGGAACTAACCAGCAAACACATAAGTTTAGAGGCAGATGTTCCCCCAAGCCAGATTTCAGATGAGACCCAGCTGAGAGCTTGACTGCAACTTCATGAGAGACTATAAACCATAAGGACCCACCTACTCTACGCCTGGATTCCTGATGTACAGAATCTGTGAGATAATGTTGTTTGTTTTAAGCTGCTAAATTGGGGGGATGATTCCTTACACAGCAATAGATTGTTAATAGAGATGATTAGTTTATCTATGCAAATATAAAGCCAGAATCCAATTTAGGAATGGAGAAGTCTGGGGAAATGTGGGGCTAAACAGATTTGCACAATAATGTAAAAAGATATCAGTTATCTTAATTACAAGCTTGCATCTCTTTAAGGATTCTGATAATGATAGGAAAGTTTTTTTCTCTGGTGTACAGGGGGAGGGTATTGGGACTTTGACTAGAGTATATAGTCAAGGTCATTCCCAGTGAAGATAGGTAGGTTGGCTCCCCACCACAGTGGTGGGCTGGCAGCTAATAAGAGAGGCTAGTAGGAGATCACCTGGGCACAGTTATATTGATTCTAGGGCAAATGGACTGTAGAAGCCACATTGTCTAAAATACAATTTTGAGCTTTTCTCCTGCTAAAATTCTTCTTGTTGTTCCAAACCTCCAATAAAAGGAAGGGATTGTGATAATGATTCAGCTCCAGCAATACGGGAGGGTGGCCAAGGTGGCCTAAAAGTACAGAAGTCTAAGGTGACTAGTGACAACAAGGACATATTTGTCACTATGCCATGAGGATTCTCAAAAATACATGGAGGGGGGACTTCCCTGATGGCGCAGTGGTTAAGAATCCACCTGCCAATACAGGGGACAGGGGCTTGAGCCCTGGGCTGGGAAGATCCCACATGCCGCAGGGCAACTAAGCCCGTGCACCACAACTACTGAGGCTGTGCTCTAGAGCCCACGAGCCACAACTACTGAGCCCACGTGCCACAACTACTGAAGCCTGTGCACCTAGAGCCCATGCTCCACTACAAGAGATGCCACCTCAATGAGAAGCCCGTGCACAGCAATGAAGAGCAGCCCCTGCTTGCTGCCACTCGAGAAAGCCCGCACGCAGCAATGAAGACCCAATGCAGCCATAAATAAATAAATAAATAAATAAATTTATTTAAAAATACGTGGGGAATGGAAATAAAGACAAAAATAAACAAACGGGACCTAATTACATTTAAAGGCTTTTTCAGAGCAAAGGAAACCATAAACAAAATGAAAAGACAACCTATGGACTGGAAGAAAATATTTGCAAACAATGTGATTGACGATGGACTAATTTCCAAAATATACAAACAGCTCATACAGCTTAATATCAAAAAACAAACAACCCAATCAAAAAATGGGCAGAAGACCTATATAGACATTTCTCCAAAGAAGACATACAGATGGCCAACAAGCACATGAAAAGATGCTCAATATCACTAATTATTAGAGAAATGCAAATCAAAACAACAATGAAGTATCACCTCACACAGGTCAGAATGGCCATCATTAAAAACTCTGCAAATATAGAACAAAAAATCTTAAAATTTTTATGGAGGCACAAAAGACCCCGAATAGCCAAAGCAATCTGGAGAAAGAAAAATGGAGCTGAAGGAATCAGGCACCCCGACTTCAGACTATACTATGAAGCTACAGTCATCAAAACAGTATGGTACTGACACAAAAACAGAAATATAGATCAACGGAACAGAATAGAAAGCCCAGAAATAAACCCATGCACCTATGGTCACCTAATCTACGACAAAGGAGGCAAGACTATACAATGGAGGAAAGAGAGTCTCTCCAATAAATGGTGCTGGGAAAACTGAACAGCTACATGTAAAAAAATGAAATAAGATCATTCTTTAACACCATACATAAAAATAACCTCAAAATGGATTAAAGACCTAAATGTGAGACTGGACGCTATAAAACTCCCAGAGGAAAACATAGGCAGAACACTCTCTGACATAAATCGCAGCAATATCTTTTTTGATTCATCTCCCAGAGTAATGGAAATAAAAACAAAAATAAACAAATGGGACCTAATCAAACTCAAAAGCTTTTGCACAGCAAAGGAAACCATAAACAAAACAAAAAGACAACCCACAGAACGGAAGAAAATATTTGTAAATGATGCGACTGACAAGGGAATAATCTCCCAAATTTACAAACAGCTCATGCGGCTCAATATATAAAAAGAAAGAAAGAACTCAATAGAAAAACGGGCAGAAGACATAAATAGACATTTCTCCAAAGAATACATCCAGATGGCCAAGAGGCACATGAAAAGATGCTCAACATTGCTAATTATTAGAGAAATGCAATTCAAAAGTACAATAAGATATCACTTCACACCAGTCAGAATGGCTATTATCAAAAAATCTACAAATAATAAATGCTGGAGAAGGTGTGGAGAAAAGGGAACCCTCCTACAGTGTTGCTGGGAATATAAATTTGTAAGCCGCTATGGAGAACAGTATGGAGGTTCCTTAGAAAACTAAAAATAGAATTATCATATGACCCAGCAATTCCACTACTGGGCATACACCCAGAGAAAACCATAATTCAAAAAGACACATGCACCCCAATGTTCACTGCAGCACTATTTACAATAGCCAGGTCATGGAAGCAACCTAAATACCCACTGACAGATGAATGGATAGAAGAGCTGTGGCACATATATACAATGGAATATTACTCAGCCACAAAAAGAAACGAAATTGAATTATTTGTAGTGAGGTGGATGGACCTAGAGTCTGTCATACAGAGTGAAGTAAGTCAGAAAGAGAAAAACAAATACCATATGCTAACACATATATATGGAATCTAAGAAGAAAAATGGTTCTGAAGAACCTAGGGGCAGGACAGGAATAAAGACGCAGACATAGAGAATGGACTTGAGGACACGGGGAGGGGGAAGGGTAAGCTGGGACGAAGTGAGAGAGTCGCATGGACATATATACACTACCAAATGTAAAACAGACAGCTAGTGGGAAGCAGCCGCATAGCACAGGGAGATCAGTGGGGTGCTTTGTGACCACCTAGAGGGGTGGGATAGGGAGAGTGAGAGGGAGGGAGACACAAGGGGGAAGAGATATGGGGATATATGTATATGTATAGCGGATTCACTTTGTTATAAAGCAGAAACTAACACACCATTGTAAAGCAATTATACTCCAATAAAGATGTTTCAGAAAAAAAAGATAACCAACAAGGACCTACTGTATAGCACAGGGAACACTGCTCAATATCCTGTAATAACCTAAATGGGAAAAGAATTTGAAAAAGAATAGATACATGTACATGTATAACTGAATCACTTTGCTGTACACCTGAAACTAACACAACATTGTTAATCAACTATGCTCCAATACAAGATAAAACAAAAAGATAAAATAAAATAAAAACTCTGCAAATAATAAATGCTGAAGAGGGTGTAGGGAAAAGGGAACCCTCCTACACTGTTGGTGGGAATGTGAATTGGTGCAGCCACTGTGGAGAACGGTATGGAGGTTCCTTAAAAACTGAAAATAGAGTTACCATATGATCCTGCAATCCCACTCCTGGGGATATATCTGGAGAAAACTCTAATTCAAAAAGATGTAACCCAATGTTCATAGCAGCACTATTTACAATAGCCAAGACATGGAAGCAATCTACACATATATCGACAGATGAATGGATAAAGAAGATGTGGTATATATATATATGTATATATATATATATATATACACACATATATATGTATATATATATATATATACACACATATATATGTATATATATATATATATATATACACACACACACACACACACACACACACAATGGAATTCTACTCAGCAATAAAAAAGAATGAAATAATGCCATTTGCAGCAACATAGATAGACCTAGAGATTATCATACTAAGTGAAATAAGTCAGACAGAGAAAGTCAAATATCATATGATATCACTTATATGTGGAATGTAAAAAAATTGATACAAATGAACTTGTTTACAAAACAGAAATAGACTCACAGACATAGAAAACATACTTATGGTTACCAAAGGGGATAGTGACGGGGGGGGGTGGAGATAAATTAGGAGTTTAGGATTAACATATACACACTACTATATATAAAACAGCTAAACAATAAGAACCTACTGTATAGCACAGGGAACTATACTCAATATCTTATGATAACCTATAATGGAAAAGAATCTGAAAAATAATATATATATATATATTTATATATATATATGTATAACTGAATCACTTTGCTATACACTTGAAACTAACACAGCATTGTAAATTAACTGTACTTCAATTTAAAAAAATACATGGGAAAGAGAACCCAGTAAAAGACTAGACTACTTGCAATCATGGAATGTACAAGTTCAAATTATACTGGCCTAGTTTTAAAGGGGAGGGTGAATGAGCCTTGAACACTGGAGAACTTGGAGAGGAGAACGATGATGTTCCTGCCATCTCCATCTACAGGTTTGCACAATGTCTTGTTGCTCCTTTAAGAATCAGGAAAAGTAGAAGTAAGCTTCAAGGTTAGATTTTTAGTGGACATTCTGGGCTGACACCCCAGTATTGGTTCTTTCTTTTTCTTTCCTAACAGAATCCCAGTTTTGATCAGGGGTCCAGCCCTGCCTCACGTAGCCATGTGGTTCTCAAAGTGTGGTCCCCAGTTCAGCAGCATCAGTATCACCTAAAAGCATGTTAGAATCGCAAATTCCTGGTCCCCACTCAGACCTACTGAATCAAAAACTCTGTGGGTGCAGCCTAGCACTTTGTGTTTTAAAGTAAGTCCTCCCAGTGATTCTGATGCGCTCTAAAGTGTGACAACCATTGGTCTAAGGGGATCCCACTCCCTTGGTGATGACAGGCTTGGGAATGGTTACATAACCCGATTCTGGTCAATTACATTTGAAGAGACAACTGCTATACAGCTTTTGGGGAAAGTTTGCTCATTTCCAAAAGAGAGGCATATAAAAGCATGGTCTGTCTACATCTTCCAGGTGTTGCTATATTTGGAACTTTTGCAGCTATCTTGCTACAAGCCTAAGGACAAAGCTTACACTGAGAATGTCAGAGCTAAGAGATGGAAAGATCCCAAGATTTTCATGATATCACTGAAAATCAACCAAATAAAAATCTGCCGTACCTTTGGTCTTTCTGTTTTCTGAGATAGTATATTTCAGTGGAAGTAGATAATGAATGAGCCAAGGGCAAAACTATGAGAAAGATGGAGGTGGGGAGGGGGGTGGGGAGGGGGGTGGGGAGGCGGATGGGGAGGCGGATGATATTTAAAGGAGAAAGAATGCAAGAGGGCTGAACATTTGCACGGATTCAGCTGCTCAGGTTTTTCAGAGTCACAAGGAAGAGCTGATCACTGAATAATGACAGCCATGTATGTTTAAGATTGCACAAAAATACAAGACAGAATGGGAAAGGGCCCCACCAGCTACACACAAACTCCAGGCCCCAATTCACTCAGCTTTGAGATGTGCTCCCAGTTTAATAAGCAACTAAGATTATCACTAAATATTGCTTGGAACTCTGCCTCTCAGCTCTTTTCTTCACAAAGACAGCATTTGATTGTGTTGGGTTGGTGACAGTGGGTGTTGAGCGCCTGTACTGGACAGAGTTCAAGCAAGCCACTTCAGAGGCAGCAGAGCTCCCTGGGGTCAGCACCGCTGGCTGCCTTGCAGTTAATTATGATGGTGCCCAGTCCAACGATCTGTGACTAGAATAGTGAATGGTTAACAAAATAGGCTATAGAATAATCATGCCCGAGGCAGGGAGAAAATAGTTGGGGCCACACCTCAAATAAAGTAGCTAAGTGAAGAGCAGATTTGGGAGTGTCATTGATTTCTTTTGTTTTTATTCCATCCAATGCAATGGAATTTTTCTTAAACCAGTGGTTCTACTGGTACTGAATTTTAATAGTCAACAGGAATTTACCTAAATGCCCACTGTGCCTCCTGAGAGAAATAAGAAAAGCTGGCAATAGACTGGGCCTCAAGACTGGCTCGCATCACAAGGGCTGGGTATCAGCCTGACTGGTCCAGAAACTCCGGAAACATCAAACAATGGACTTGTGAATACAACAGACAGATTTATAAGCTGTAAAGTCAATTAATTGTTTGTTTAGGAAGCTATTAATTTATTCAATAAACATTATTAAAGATCTATTATGTGTAAGACTTTGTGCTATGTTCTGTGAGATATGTAAAGAACAATATATGATCCCTATCTTGCCTTCCAGTAGACTATGATCTA
Source organism: Leucopleurus acutus (assembly GCF_964270905.1). Taxonomy (NCBI): domain Eukaryota; kingdom Metazoa; phylum Chordata; class Mammalia; order Artiodactyla; family Delphinidae; genus Leucopleurus; species Leucopleurus acutus. The sequence continues at coordinate 117,692,298 of NC_139148.1, read as the reverse complement.
GTGAAAGATGACAAATTATATAAATCAATTTACTGGTAGTTTAAGGTCAGTATTTTAATAATGGTACGAAGTAGAGGTACAATACTTCAGAGGAAAAAGTCATTTGTAACTGAGGTACTTAACATATTATGAAACGTCCACCTGAACATCCAACTGAATTGGATGTTGATCTATGAAAGTCAAAATGATAGTATTCTAGGGCTTCCCTGGTGGCGCAGTGGTTGAGAGTCCGCCTGCCGATGCAGGGCACACGGGTTCGTGCCCCGGTGCGGGAAGATCCCACATGCCGCGGAGCGGCTGGGCCCGTGAGCCATGGCCGCTGAGCCTGCGCGTCCGGAGCCTGTGCCCCGCAACGGGAGAGGCCACAACAGTGAGAGGCCCGCGTACGGCCAAAAAAAAAAAAAAAAAAAGATAGTATTCTAGACAGAGGAGAGACATGAGCCAAAGATCTGAGGCACAAGGTTGATTTAAGCACCCATAACTTGTTCTTATTGCTTTTGTAAGTGATTTTTAAAAATTCTATGTTCTAATTCTCCACTCCTGGTGTCTAAGAGCACAATCAAGTTTTGAATATTGATATTATATCCGGTAGCTTTTCTTATTCCAAATAGTTTGCAAATTCTCTTGGATTTTTCCGTAAACAATTATCTGTGAATAGTGGCAGTGTTGTTTCTTATTTTCCAATCCACAGCTCTTCTTATCTCTTGTTTTGTTACTGTTGCTATAACTTTTAATAAAACGTTGAATAGGAGTTTAGCAGTATATACCCTTGTCTTCTTCCTGAATTTAAAAGAATGTTTCTAATGTTTCACTATTAAAAATGAAGTTTGCTGCATTTTTTTTTTGGTACTCTGTATCAGGTCCAGGAAGTTTCCTTCTGTTTTTATTTGCTAAGAGATTTCCTTTTTCCTAATCATGGATAGGGGTTGAATTTTATGAATATTTTTCTCTATCTATTGAGATGATTGTGTTGTTTTCTTCTTTAATCTGTTAATATAGTGATTTAAATTAATAAATGTCCTAATGTTAAACTCTTTTTTGTCTTGGCTTAAAGAAAATTTGGTCATGATATATTTTTTCCATATCTTGCTGGATTCAGTTTGCTAATAACTCATTTTGGATTTTTGTGTCAATGTTTACAAATGAGATTGGCCCATAATTTTCCTTTCTCATACTGTCCTAAAATCAGGCGAGAACCGCATGAGAAAAGGAGTTAAGGAGCTTTCCTTCCTTTCAATTCACTGGGAAAGTGAGTGTATATTAGCATTACCTGTTCCATTAATACTTGGAAGGAATTGTCTATATAACTATCTGGGCCTGGTGTTACCTTTGCAGAAAGATTATTTTTTAATGATGTTTATTGTTTAGAAGACAATGAAAGTTCTCTATTTCTTCTTTCATTCACTTCCATAACATATTTTCCGAGGAATTTATCTGTTTTATCTATGTTTTCAAATGAATTAGTATTAAATTGTTCATAATAACCTCTTACTATGTTTAATTTCTGAAGCAACTGTATTTTCATTCCTAATCTTGTTTATTTGTGCTTTCTATCTTTGCTCAATATTAATCTTGTCAGAAGTTTGTCTATTTTATTAGTCAAAAAGACAACTTTTGCCTCTAATGACCCTATCATATCTTTAATTTCTATTTAATTTTTGTCTTTTATTAACTCTTTCCTTCTACTATTAATTTTATTCATTTGTTCTTATTCTAAATTCTTAAATTGGATTCTTAGCTCATTCCTTTTCAGTCTTTCTCCTCACTATGTTTAGTTTTACCCATGTTTACCAATTTCTTTGTTCTCAATTTTTAAACCTCACTCCTTCCTTTTGAGTCAGTTGCGTTTCTGTAGATTCCATAGAGTTTTCTATGTAGACAATCATATCACCAAGAATAAGAGACAGTTTTATTTCTTCTGTTTCAATCTGTATGGCTTTTATTTTTTGCAGCACCTCCAGTATAATGGTGAATAGAAGTAGTGAAAGCAGATATTCTTGCCTCATTCTCTATCTTAGGGGGAAGGCATTTAGTCTTTCACCATTAAGTATGATGTTACTCATATGTTTTTCATAGATATATTTTATCAGGTTGAGAAAGTTCCCTTCTATTCTTAGTTGGCTGAGAGTTTTTATTTTGAATGGATTTTGAATTTTCTCAAGGGCTTTTTCTGCATTTATTGAGATGTTTTTACTCCTTTATTCTTTTAATATGGTGAATTACACTGATTGATTTTTGAATGGTAAACAAGTCTTGCATTACTGACATAATCTCGCTTGGCTATGATGTGGCATCCTTTTTATATATTGCTGGTTCAATTTTCTAATATTTAAGACTTTTGCATCTATATTTTTCAGTTCCTTCTTCATTTCTTGTCCCTGAGGACTTCCGACGCTTTCTTGTGAGTCTATTTATGCTTCCAAAAGTGTGTTTGACATATACTGTTGAGAATTTCTCGGTGTTTGTTTGGGTGTATGTTCATATGAGAGGGATGAGGCTAAAAATATGACATTTTACTTGCGCTATATTCTTCAATAGACACCAGCATAGTTTGGCTGGAACAGAAAGTTTACCATATGCTAACACATATATATGGAATTTAAGAAAAAAAATGTCATGAAGAACCTAGGGGTAAAAGAGGAATAAAGACACAGACCTTCTAGAGAATGGACCTGAGGATATGGGGAAGGGGAAGGGTGAGCTGTGACAAAGCGAGAGAGAGGCATGGACATATATACACTACCAAACGTAAGGTAGATAGCTAGTGGGAAGCAGCCGCATAGCACAGGGACATCAGCTCGGTGCTCTGTGACCACCTAGAGGGGTGGGAGGGAGGGAGACGCAAGAGGGAAGAGATATGGGAACATATGTATATATATAACTGAGCCACTTTGTTATAAAGCAGAAACTAACACACCATTGTAAAGCAATTATACTCCAATAAAGATGTAAAAAAAAAAAGAGAGAGAGAGAGAGACCTGAAAGAAACAAAGGAGTAAACTCTTAAGATTTCTTGGGGAAAAGCATTTGTAGCAGAGGCAATAATAAGTGCAAATGCCTTGAGGTGAGGACATATTGAACTGTTCAAGAAACAGTACAGAGGCCAGAGCGGCTAGAGAGGAGTTACTGAGGGAGCGAGGGATGGAAGCTTGGGTCAGCTTTGAGGAGGTAACAATAGGCCATGATTTAGACTTTAGATTTTACACGGAGTGAGATGAGAGCCGTTGGAAAGCTTCTGAGAAGAGGTATGATGCAATGACTTTCATTTAACAGTATCTGTCTGGGGCTGCTGCATTGAGAAACTTCCATAGGGAGCAAAGGTGAAAGTGGGAAAATTAGGTACAGAACTATTCCAGTAATCAAGGTGAGAAGCAGTCAGTAAATTAGACCAGGAGTATAGAGTTGGAGGTGGTGAGAAGTGGTTAAATTCTGGATATATTTTGATGGTAAACTGAGGGATTAGATGTGTGGTTTTGAAAGAGGAGAGGAATCAAAGGCATCTCCAAGATTTTTGACCTGAAAAACTTGAATAGTGGAGTTATCACCTCCCAAAATGGGGAAAGATTGTAGGGGGAGCAGGTTTAGGGCATGTGGAAAATAAAGGGTTCAGTTTTGAATATCTTAAGTTTGAAATAAGTAATACACACCCAAATCGAGATGATAAGTATGCATCTAGATATATAGGTATTAACTTCATGTGATACTGTGAGACCGGAGTTGTAAGCTGTGCCTCAGTTTCTACACTTTAAATATGAAGGTTAACTGGATCTGCCTCACAGGGTTTTTGCATTAAATGAGATCACATATGAAAAAGGCTTGCCACAGTGGCTGGCGCAAAGAAAGCATTCAATAAATGGTAGCTATTATTATAAAACTGGAAGGAGAGTTGAGGCCAGCCTTTGGAGCAAGGGTCTTAGATCATTATCTAAGGGACTCAATTTTGCTCTGAAAGCAACAATGAACCGATGAAGGTTTTGAGCAAGAAAGTGACATTATCAAAGTGGTACCAAACACTGTAGAGGGTCAAGGAGAATGAGCACTGAGAGTAGGTTGCTTGACTTGATGGCAAAGAAATCACTGGAAACCTTTAAAAAGCACTGTTTCACGGAATAAGGGGTTTAACAAGTCACTTGCAGGTGAGGAATTAGAAGTAAAATAATGAAAGGAGAGAAATAAGCAAGTGAAGGAAGCATCCAAATATAAGAAAGAAGAGGAGGTCAGCTAACCTAGGAGCTAATCTCTTCAAATTCTTGCCCTGCACCAAGGCTCTTCAAGGCCCTTAGCTTACCCAGCTCACCTAGCCATGCACTCTACAACCTCTGTATGTTTTTGTCACAGGAAAACTGGCTTCCATCCTCGCCGCCTCCCCTTCCCCAAGCACACACACGAAGTCAAGCCTTCAGACACCTTGGCCCATGTTCTTAGGCTTACCTGGAATGGCAGCCTTGAACCACCTCCCTGCTTTCATGCAAATTAACCCTTCCTCTAACATTCATTTCCTCAAGGAAGCCTGGGTCGCCATCCCACCCCACAGTATGCTGTCCCTCATCTGGCCTTCTTCAGCACTTGTCTGTGCTCCTCATTTGGTCTTTATGTGCTGCCTTTTCTTGTTATTTATCTTTTGTGTATATCTTCTCTCTCTCCAAGTGGATTATAAGATCCTCAAGGGCCTTATTCATCTTCGTATTTGCAGTAATGAGCACACAAGAAGCGCTCAATAACTAGCTGTTGTTGATGATGATTACAATAAATTGAATTGAGGAATAATGTCATCAAGCTATGGCAGCCTGGTGAGTCACCCTTATCACTGTGGAGAGAGACTTATCAAGGAAATAGAAGTATTCACATTAGCCTGACAGGGCTGTCGTCCCTGGGGTTGCGCTAAAGTCACATACTTCTTTTTCTCCATGTTGGTGCTCCCTTTTAGCTATTTGAACATATAGCATCCAACTTTTATAATATGCTCTGACTTCTAAGCCTTTAGCTCATTTAAGGTTGTTCGCTTCCTGATGAAAACTAGGGACACACCTTAATCTCATGCAAATCACACTTTGGGCTGCATAACTTACTCCAAATAACTTACTCTACATTCATGATGTGTGGATCCTGGTTAATTGCACAAGGGACTCGCATCTCTGTTTATCTTTACTGTTTCAACTTTTCTCTAATTTCCAACATGTAGCTGTGGTCTACCTGGGTTTGCATTCATGTAATCGGCAGATTCAGAAAGCCCAGCTAAGGGTTTGAACTAGAACAGAACATGGAGACAAGTGACTTCATAATGATCTACACTGTCTAGCCACTGATGATTTATAGCTTAGATTAAGGGCTGCCATAGAAAGACAGCTTCTGAACCCCCTTCTCATGTGTGGATGAATCTTAGTTTGGGGATCTCTCATCAAATGAGTCTGAGTGAGGCAGAGCTTCTCTCACCATAGAAGCTAAAAAAGCCTTTCCCAACACTTCCTGCAGCTAGGGTATGGGCACGTGATCACAGGCATGGATTCTAGTGACACACAGAGCAGAGAGGGAGGAATCGTACTGGAGGCCACAGCCCTGACCGGTGTGTAGGTACGGAAGTCTGGAGTTCAGGGCTCCATAGCAGCTACAGCAGTGTCCTCGTTATATAGGATTTGGAGCCTGACCATGGCTATGGCTGCAGAGCCACTCTTGTTCCTGCCTATTTTCTAAGTCTAGTTCTCCTGCCTTTCCAGCAATTCTGTGGATGACAAAATGTCCTCCGCCCGCCTATACATTTTTAATTTGAAAAATTTCAAGTATTCAGGGAAGTTGAAAAGTTAGTACATTCAATTCCTGTGGGGTGATACGTTGACACCATGTGAATATCCTGTTGCCCAAACTAATTTTCACTCAATGGTTCTGGCAGCCATTGATGATCCTTGGCTGATTAATTATTACATTGGAGGTTGGAAGATGTTGTTTCTAATTCTGTCATTTTTTCCACATTTGAAAATAAATATTACTCTGAAAAGAAGAGCTTTCCTTCCACCTCACCGCCCCCATCACTTCAGACTCATGGATTGTTTTCATTTCATTATAATACATTACCAAGATCATTATTTATGATGTTAAAATTGTCTGAAATTTGATTAGTGAGAACACTTCAAACCAATCCCTGTGTCCTTGCGACTTGACCCCATTAGTGTTTGAGTACTTCTTTCTTTCTAGCACCTAAAGTGTTCCAGGCTCACCTTGTACTTCCTCCGCCCCAGCCCTGTAATCAGCCATTTCTCCAAGGGGCCTTGGTTCTTTTTAGTAGGGAATGGTATTTGGAAACCAGTATCTGAGCTCTAGGTCTGCTCATTGCCACTGTGTTGTCATTATTCCTAAGCCCTTTGAGTGACTAGAGCTAGGAAAAACATACATACATACATGAAATGAATTCATACTGATGTTTCTAATGTAAATTTAACATTAGAGGGCTTTCCTTTACTTTATATTACTTTATACTCACACCTCTTTTCTTGTACTGTGAAAATCTTGGTTCCTAGTAACATTAAAAATCTACTTATTTGCTTTATCTTATATGCAAAAATATAATGTACTATTAACAATAAATTAGTAAATTTTATAATTACTATGCAGCTCTTTTTGCTCTTAGAACATATTCTAATGATATACATAGTCAGAGAACTAGAACATATTCTAATGATATACACAGTCAGAGAGCTGTGTTAAAATTTTTTAAAGAAACTTGAATTTTCTTTTCTCTCTGTGGTTTGTTATACATGAGATATTTAGTTACGCTCATTTGTTTCTATTTGTATTAAGTTTTAAGATTTGATATTTCATCCCTTTTTATTGAATTTTCTTTTTTAATACGTAAAACATTTACATGTTAAAAAGTCAAAAGTCTCTAAAAAGTTACCATTAGAGAAGTTTTTCTTCTATCCTCTGTATCCAGTTTCCAGTCACCCCCATAGATTCTGTCTTACCCTTTCTCTATTTGTTTTTGTAAGGAAAAAATACACATACAAATATATATATATATATATATATTCTTATTTATCACACAAAAAGCATGCCATATTTAGCAATTTTCCTTTTTCACTTAATAATACATCCTGGAAATTATACCATATCATTTCACAGACTGTGCCTCATTCTTTTACACAGCTGTTTGTACTCTGTTTACTCCGTGTCTTAAAATTCTTTGTCTCTCCCATGGTACCTAGCACTATCTCTGGATGATAGCAGATAAATTACAAATATTGGCTAAACAAAATAATAATAGTAGAAATTGCAGCATAAGCTACTATGGTTAGACTTAAAGAAGAACACCCTACAGTAAGATTAAGTTGCTTAAAATTGCTTAAAGAGATTGTAGAAAATCTTTTCCTAAAGATTTTAGGGATTACAGGGGGGAAAAGCAGCAGTCTAGATTAAGATATATAGCTCATCCAGCATCCACTCTAACAAACCTCATTACTCAGAAAATTTTAAAAGCTGAGATAAATTAGAATAAATACTACACCAATATTAAAAGACTTTTTGAAATACCACTATAGAGCTAAAATATTCACCCAGCTGGGAACACTTTCTTCACAGTGACACGACCAAGATGCGATTTAGTAGCGAATTTCCTTAAGATTTTGACATCCTATAATGATAGGTCATTTATTGAGCTCCTCCCCATCGCCCCAATTGGGGACTTTGGCACAGACTGTGCCTTTTCCTTGCCTGTAGTTATCACCAAGTTTATTTTTTAAGAATATAGAAAAGCATATGCATTCACTAGCAAGCTTTTCTACTGAATGTTAAAAAAGCCTAGTTCATATTGGGACTTGGACGTATGCTCCGATGCTAGGGTACCTTTTAACAGTCCTCAAGAACTTTGTTCAAATTTTTGTGCCTTGATTAAAGTATTTGATTCTCTAACAACCCCACATTGCCACAAAACACCTTGCTTTTCAAAGTGTTACTGGGAGGATCCAGTCTAGAGACTTGCTACTTACTCAAAGTGTGGTCCAGGAACCACTAGCATCAGCATCATCTGGGAGTTTGTTAGATATGCAGAATCTCAGGCCCCCATCCCAGACCTATGAGTCAGAATCTGTATTTTAACAAGATTCACCAGGTGATTCGTGATGCACATTAGAATGTGAGAAGCACTAATGGAACATTTGCATGAGAGAATCAAACAGTTAAACAAGAATATCCCAACAAATCAGCAGGTAGACAGTGTTAATCACATTTGTTGCTACTGAAGGGGGTGGGGGAAAGATAATGACAGAGCGGAGTCACTGCATAAGGGGATGGGGGAGGGAATAGTAAAGAAAGATTATCTAGATGGTTCCCAAACCAGAAGTTTGGTTCTGCCCCCAATCCAGAGGTTTGTAAAATCTCTCTCAACAAAAGGGAGTGGGGGAGGCATGGAAAAAGAAAAAGAAAAGGAAGAGATACAGATAATGCTGTGGAGGCCAGAAGACATCAGAAAACCGGAGCTTCGGTCCTGCTGGCAAACTTATTGTAACTGGGGCACAAGTTAGTGATGAAGGAAGGATTATGAATACGGCACAGGTTAGGAGCAGCCAGCAGAGCAGCTGGTAGTTCACAGCTCAGAGGATCCGGCTTTCGGTACAGCAGAATCCTTCCCTTCCCCTTGATTTACTCTCCAGTGATGGTGAGTTTTCTAAAGACCTACACACACCTGATAATAATGGAGATTTTGTGAAACTTTTCTCCTTGATATGCAATCTACAAATTGGTTGTGTATTTTTTTATTAATTAAACCTCTTCTTATAATGATGTCTTAAGAGTGCTTGTGCATGTGAGCACGTGTGTGGCGGTGGGGGGAGGAACAATCGAGCACCTTTCTCTAGACCTAATAGGGAAAATGTGCCTTGAGAAGGTGAGTGAAGAGGGTAAGATGTCCCCCAAGTCACTACTGGGACCCCTGAATTCGCTTCATCAAAACAATGGTGAGCTACATCCTTAAATTCAGAACCACTGAAATCCCCTGACATTCACCTATGACATGACTTTATTGACTTACGATTCAAGACCATGAAGAGCCCTCCTCTCCAAGAGTGGGGAGCCGCCAAAACCTGAACTGAATCATCTAAATCTGTTGTGATTTTTATTCATGGTCTACAAAGTTGAGGTTGCCAGATGTGTGTGTGTGTGTGTGTGTGTGTGTGTGTGTGTGTGTGTGAGAGAGAGAGAGAGAGAGAGAGAGAGAGAGATTAGATGATGCTAGGAAATGCAATACTTCCCCCAAACAGAACCAGGCCACGCAGATCCCGTTCTGCCTTCTATTCTAGCTGGAAAGAGATTTATTTTCTTCCAATTCTGCAACAATCTGTATTATCTGAGGCTTTGCCCTCATTCTCTTCCTCCACAGCCCCTTTCAAATCCTTGTTTAGAATCACGGGGAGGGAGGGAGGCACCTTTCACCTGAGTTTTCAATAATGCTATCAGAGAAAGTGAAGCCCCAAAGAAATATGAACCCCACTGTTTGTGCACATGAAATGGCATGGCATGTACTCAGCTATTTCTTTTAATAAAGAAACAAGCAAATTCGTTGCACAGAGTAATACTAAAATTGGTTTCCTCCCTGCACAAAACCATGAAGATATTTATATATAATTTATCTTTCTAAGTTGTCATGTGGCAAAAGACCGCTTGCTGTGCAGCAGGCTTCTCTTGCTACTTAGAGAGAATTACGTGATTAAATAGAGACCTGAAAAGTTTTGAACAAGCACCGAAGAAGAAAAGGTTTCCTCTTCAAGCCTTAATGAAGTGAACTCATTCCTCCTCCAACATCAACTTAGCCCTGTGTAGTTTGTTTTCTTGCGGGTTAATCACTGACCAGAGCCGCAGTGCGGACCACCAGTTTCCAATAAACCATAAAAGGCCGATCAGCGGCCATTGTGCTTTTCTGTAGGGCTTAGCAGACAGCAGCTGAATAAACCTGTTCAAAGTCAGAACAGTCAAGCAGGAGCGCAGAGGCCCAACCGGTGCCTCTGGTGAATCCTGAAAAGCAAATTAATTTATTAGAACATAATTGATAGCATGTGCAAATACACTAGCCAAAGACTCCCCTGTGCTAATTTCGGCATAATTAAATATGGGGCAGTTTAATGAATAGTGTTCCAGGAAAGCAACATTATGATAAATATCCAATTATTACTTACTGTATCCCATACTTGCTATGTTATATGCAGGCCAATGCCTCTGTTTCGGGGTTTAGAGAAAATCCAGAGGGAAAGAAAAGACCTAACAAACTGTGATTCCTCTGAATTAAGCTTTAAATAAAGGCTGTTGCAAGTGAAATACGCCCAGAAAGAGAATTACTTGAATATGCAGGGAAAGGAGGATATGAAATCTATCAATTATATTTTCATGTAAATGCACCATGTTCTTTCTTCTTTGGAGAGTTTCACAGTTGTGAGTCTATTGAAAGCGTCTGTGCAAACGTTGTCTAAACAAGGGCTTCCCTTAAAAAAAAAAAAAAACAACTCCACCTGCCAAGGTAGACTGTAGAGCGAGCTGCTAGAATACTGCAGAGCAAACTCAAACCATTAGCCAATGTGCTACTGGCTGCATGGGGTCCTCTGGCACTGGTTCTCTTTTGTTTCTGCCCTTTCCCTCAATCTTGCTTCGGAAATTACTGCCGAAAACAGTGCTCCCTGCGGGTCAAGATCTGAGATTCAGCGGTCTCTCCAGACTCACAACACACTCACAACTCCAGCAAGCAGTTTCTGCTGTGGCCATTGGCTACTGACTCCAACAGGTTAAGAAAACGAAACAAGAGGGGGAAAAAAAACGTTCCCTGCGAAAAAATAAATAAATAACACCTCGCTAACCAGCTCGGTTGACTGGGCTTTTGAAGTCAGAGCATCAGTATGCATAAGGAACGTCAAATGTCTAAACTGTGCCATTTTTGTCTCTGAAGGATCTTTGAAGCAACCTTTGAAGATGGGAGAGATGGTCCCTTTTGTGTTCGTAAACAAAGGTGGCCTCCACCACCATCACATCCTCCTCTAACCCCTGAGGCTGATAGGTGAGGGAAAGGCGGACACTTTCATTTCCTACATTCATTGACAAGGATTTTCTTCTGAGAAGTCTCAGATCTGCAGAGAGTTCATTGTCACTTAGAGTTATGTTTATCTTCCCAAACAGGAGCCTCTTCTAACACATTTCAACTGCTTGTCGCCAATTGTGTTGTCAAAGGGCTTGGGCTTTCCAAATTATTTACTGCTGGTTAGTATGTGACATGATCCTAAAGGCAGAGGTAATAGGAGGCTTCCCCCATCTGCTCTGGTCAGTTTCTTTTCCCCAGCTGGCATCAGTGTGTCATTTCTATTCTCCACACTCCTGGAGTTTCTGACAGCTAAAGCCGCCAGATAAATGATCATTCTAGATACATTTGTAATGCATGATATGCCATAGAAAGCAAGCAACATTCGAGTGAGCCTTAATATCATTTTAGATATTCGAATATGGGAGATCATGTGTGGATCCTTTGCATGTTTTCTTTCAGGATCCTGATGGGTTTTCAGTCAACCTGAGGTCATTTGTTACAGCTTTGAGCATCATACGAATTTAACTCAACAGAGTTTATGTTTTCAAGGCCCGTACAATCACCCCGTGGCAGAGGGCTGACAGTGCCATTTGGCTTTCAGAAGACAAATAACTCTGATAAATGTCCTTCCAAACTAAACGGCACTTTGGAAAAAGTAAAACAGAATTTTAATCCAACTAGCAGAGAATCTATTTACGTTTTCCAAAGTAATGCAGAGTCAAAAATCTAAGGACACTTCGAAGGGAAGAAAACAACAACAAGAAAACAAAACCTAAGCAATAAGTGTCTTTTCAAAAGAGACCTGGCACATGTGGAAACTTTTCAACAGGGAGCATGGACCCACTGACCCGGGAGGGAGAGAAGCATCCTCATAGACAAATCTGAGACTGGATCATGGAAAACATCCACAACTCACCTGACCCACCAACAAACCCCGGCTGCAGCTGACACTAGTGCGCAAGGCCAAAGAGGAACAAGTGGGATCATCTGTCTGTGTCACATTATTAGACAGCTTTCCAGTGGCTACTTTATTTGGGGGAGTGTTGCAAGGCACATGGCTTCAACTTGGGTTTTGTGCATAATTTGCTATTTTAGAGAAGTTTATTTCTCTCACCTGCATACCCCATGAGGCAAGGAGCACTGATTGCTTTAATTCTAACATTTGGAGTGGAACCCATTCATGAAACTTTCTGGCTGTGTGATTCAAACGAAGCCTTCTCTTTCCTCTTTTTGTTCTCACAAGAAAATCAATTCCCTTGAAGAGCCTCTTAATCCCATTTCTGCAATCAACAATTGCCACTTGTATATGGCTCTAATAGATTAAGAAGTGGGACGATGCGGTTGTCTGGTCTAATTCAACCCTATTCAGGTAGCTGCAGCCCGAGGCACTTTGTAGTGCCAAGTGCAGAGCTCGACAGGAAGACTTTTGCTATCATAATTTCCTGTGGAGCTATGCACTGCCCCCACTGAGGAGCCTGAATTACTTTGAATTAGGCTCGACAACCACAGAGAGTCGAAATCCAGCAAGCAACAATAACCAACTCTTTGAGCATGACTTGCATGGGTTATTTTTTTCTTTGCATTAGCGCAGAAAGGAGGAATTTCAAAATGCACATCTATTTAAATGACAGCAACCTGCCATAAATCAAGTGTGAAACAAAAGAGAAAACAGTTGAAGTGAGAGAGAAGTTGGAGTGGAGGAAAAATTAATCAAAACAGTTTTCAAAAACTTCATAGTTTGAGCCTGTGAAAAATTTCAGGCCTACACTATCACCATGACAACCCGGAGCAGGCCCATGTTGGATAACCACATCAGAAAGGGGCTGTTTTGTAAGGATGAAACCCTCTCATATTCATCCTAAGTTCAAGTCTCACTTCTGAATGCCTTAAAAAAGTTCACAAAAATAAAAATGTGAATATAAATCCTACCCGGGCTTCTTTGGTGCTCTGGTAACAGGCAAATCTTGTGTGATTTTAAAATGATTTTACCATGAAGTCCATTCTAACCCCCATGCAGGCATCACCTCAGGTAAGCAGTGTTTGAATCATAAAGCAACTGCTGCTAAGTATCAGACCTAAGTGGGAAAGAGCCATCCATGTAATCATTTAGCAGATTCCTAGAATCACCCAAACTGGAAGCATGTGGTTAAAATGCATTATTTTCAGAGATACCAGTTAAACAAAATGTTCTAGGTAAGGAAGCTGAGATCGCAGTTCTATTTGCCGTAACTCCTTACTTATTACCGCCATGGCCCCCAAAAATGAATTAAATCTAAATAAATATAGGTTTCTCTTCTTAAGAGTTCCAATCCCTATTCCTACTCTTTTACCTTTCTGTGTTCAGAAAATAAAGAGAACAAAGAGGGAGTCCCACTGATTCAAAACTAGCAGAACAGCCAAACAACAGAGCACAACTGTTCTCTCATGCATGACTGGGATTAGGATAAAAGCAGAAAAAGACTTCTGAGAAAAAGAAAACAACAAAAGAAACAGGAGTGCTGACAAAACTTTTTTTCTTTCTATTGAGGCAAAAGAGAAGGAAAAAAAAAAGAGGACTGCTTAAAAAAAGATAGAAGACGAAAGCTTAACAAACAGAAGTAAGGGCTTTCACCTTCTGTTTTACTTTTAGCCCAATCTGGTCAGAGAAACAAAACCCAGAAGTAAAGTAGATGATAACCCAAGACACTTGGGCAATTTTCATACTCAGAGAAGCAGCCCTATTGCTACGAGACCTACTGTTATGTTATCAGTGCATTATTCTCTCAAACATCCAGGATGTGGAACAACGTTTCCTGATCGGAATTTTCCCCTGCACGGTTAGGACAGGATGTGTGTGAATTCACACATTCTTCGACAGAGGGAAATCAGGGGAGGGCAGGGGAGCTTTTGCATTTGGAAATCGCATTCACAAATTAAACATAATTGTTTAAAAAAGAATGACCCTGAGGTCAACGCCACCAGCGTGGCATCACTGGACGGCTGGAGAGAGGGATTCAAAGCTCAGGCAACTGCAAACTTTGATTCAGGGCTCCTCACAAAGGCTTTCAGATCAGTCATGTTCCGCTGTGACTACCCCAAGCCCGCTCTCCTAGACTTTGTACAGATCCCATTAGACTCTAATGATTAGAGGGCTAAGGAGAACACCAGCTTTCACAAGTTTTCGACCTACTTCTCAAAGATTCTTACCACACCTTAAAATAGGAATTAGATTCCTTCCCTACCACTATTGGCCATCTTGATTTTTTTTTAATTCTGTCAGCTCACATGGTAGAATCTTGTTCTTTCAAAATATATTTTAACCATGAAAGAGCCAACAGACTTAATGCTTATTCCCGGGATCCTTAAATAAACTCCCCTCACAGAACCTAGAAATTGAATCAGAGAGTTTATGTTTAAGTAGAAGCTTCTATTGTCAGAAGAAAATGCCTTTTATGTACATGACAGAACTGCAGAATAAAATGCTGTGTAGTAAGCCACAGTTGACAATATGCAATTATTTTTAGATGTCTAATACAGTAATTTCTCATTCCGCTCCCCTCTAATACACATAATAAAAATACCTCACCAAATCTATAAAAGTTTAGGTGCTTTGTGGAACATCTAGTGAGTGCCTACTGTGTGCCAGGCATGTATGCACATCCTCTTTGACGTAATCCTCTCAATAACTCCATAAGGTCCACGTCTGTGTGCCCATTTGGTAGTACATTATGCTATGCTGCTTCCTTTCCTTAACTAATTCAATGAACACTGAATTATCTACTATGTTCCAGGTAGTGTAAGTTGCTTAAGGATAAAATAATATAGATACAGTCTCTGTCTTCTTAGACCTTACAATCTAGTTAGGGAAGTAAATATTAAACAAATGATGACATGAGTAATTGTTTAATTATAGCTGTGCTAAACGGTACAGAGAAAAAGCCGGGCACTGTGAGAGCTGAGTAGGTCTGGCCCCCTAGCCTGGTCTAGGTGAAGAGTGGGGAGGCAAAGGGGAGGAGTGGCAAGAGCTCTTAAGAAGAGGGAAGAGCAAGTATGAATAGAAAGAAACTTGGTGCATTCGAGGAGCTACAAGGAGAACAGTGGGGTGGAACGAGGCCAAGAGTGGGAGAAGATAAGTTGGACAATAGATCATCCAGGGCCTAATTTGTGGGCTATTTCTTAAAATTTTATTTCAAGTCCATCGCAAAGATCTGAAATGGTTTGGAGCAGGTGAGTAATATGACTAGATTGTTGTTTTCCACTCTGACTGCTGTGTGGTGAATGGACTGGAACAGGGCCAGCAGGGCTGCCATGGACAGTTGTGCAGACCGCTCATGCACCAGGAGGCCTTACTAAGGGGCAAGTGGAGGCTGAAATACAGCCTGAGTTCTTCTTGTCAAGTCATAAGCCCAGAATCTGGGGTGTGTCTACTTAACTGGGGGTTCTTTTTCTAATTCATACAAAGGCACAGTATAAGCTAGTAGTGAAAGGAAGGAGATCAATGAGAAGGCTGTTGAAATAGTTCTGGTGATAATAAAATTGATTCAGGCCAGATCATCAATGGAAGCTATTAAATTATGAGGTTGCAACATTCACGGGGACCTGGATACTTGCATGATGCCAAAGCATTGCCCAACAGATTGCCACTTGCAAGGGGGAAGTGCCCCTTTACAGTGGAAGCATCAGGATGTCCCACATGACTTCAGTGATCCTTCAATCTCAACATCTCTAATGCTGGGCCAATCAGATGGGATGCAATCCCTCCTGATGGGATGCAATATGAACAGACAACTTTATGTATGAGGACTGTATTCATTTGCTAGTTCTGCCATAACAAAATACCACAGACTGGGGTGTTTAAACAACCAAAATTTATTTTCTCACCATTCTAGAGGCTAGAAGTCTAAGATCAAGGTGTCGACAGGGTTGGTTTCTCCCAAGGCCTCTCTCCTTGGCTTGCAGACAGCCACCTTCTTGCTGTGTCCTCACATGTTCTTCCCTCTGTACGTGTGCATGCCAGGTGTCTCTCTCTGCATGTCCTAATCTCCTCTTCTTATAGGGACACCAGGCATATTGGATTAAGGCCCACCCCAATGACATCATTTTAACTTAGTTATCTCTTTAAAGGCCCTATCTCCAAATATAGTCATATTCTGAGGTACTAGGGGTTAGGACTTCGACGTATAAATTTTGGAGGGACACAATTCAGTCCATAACAGGAATCCCATAACAAAGATTCTTGCCTAAAATGTTTAACCTGAATCCGTAGAAGCCTTTTAGATCTAAATCCCAGTTTACAGAAAATGCTGAGGGCAGAAGAACAAGTTAAAAAACACCATAAGGCAGCAATCATTAAAATCCAGAACTGTGAGAAATTCTACAGGACAATTGACTAGCTCTATTAAAGGACTCAGAGTTTTAAAAAGTGGAGGTTGTTAGGGAGCTAATGTTCTGGAATAAAAGACATTACAGATGTAATACATGGTCCTTGATGGGATCTTCCTAGTTTGATCACATTTCAAAGATGTTCTGGGGACAACTGGGGAAACTTGAATATGAACTGAGAATTAGATGTTATTAAGAAATTATTGGTCATTTGTTAGATGTGATAATGCTATTGTGGTTACATAGGAAAGTAATTTTAATTATTAGAGACATATTGAGGTATTTATGTTGGTAATTTATATGAAAATACAAAATAGAGGAAGAAAATATGCAAAATATTAAGAATGACTGGATCTAGTGATACATGGGTGTTCATTATACTAGTCTGTCTTTCTGAGTGCTTCAAAGTTTTCACAAGAAAACATTAAACATGAGATTTGCCCTAAATGGGAAAAAGAAAGAAAAAAGTACAAGTGACAGATAACGATGGCTTGAGCTAGGGTGACAGTAAGGATAGAAGGAAATGAATTCAAGTGATTAAATGCATGAAGGAAATGGGCAGAATTTGGAGACTTATCTGAATGTGGGAGGTAAGAGAGAAGGAGGCTGAATGAACAGGGCAGTTGAATGAGCAGTGGCATCTTTCCTGAGACACAACACAGGGAAGAAACTGGTTTAGGAGGATAAGTTCAGGTGAGGATATGTCCGATTCAAAGTACCTTTGAGATGCAAGTGGCTATATTCATTCTGAAGATCAGAGAAGTCTGAGCTGGAGATAGAAATGTGAGAATTGTTACCATATAGCCAGTAATCAACACTGCGGGTGGTGGTGGTGGAGAAATTGCTTAAGGAGAGGGTATAGAGTAAGGAGAAAAACAATAATAAAAAATAGAAATAATAGAAATTTCCACTATGGGCTAAGTAGAAGAAATCATGGTTAATTCGACACATTTATTGAGAATCTATTATCTGCTAGGTAATGGGATTACAAAGATAAATAAAACATTGCCTCTGCCCTTGAGGAGCTCTATGTCTTGTCCAGGAAAATAATGTGAACAGTAATCTAAGAACACACAGAATGTGCAAAGGAAACATGGCATGGGACTGTGATTAATTCTGCAGAGAGACATCTTGAAAACTAGACATTCCCAATCAAAAGTAGATCCTATCTTGTTATCTGAAAGTACTGTTTGGAGATAATTTTGAATAAATGGATTCATAAAATGCTATTAACACAGCTCACTAAAAATACTTTCACTGAAATGTGTGTAAGTGGAGTTTTCTTTCTTACCACTATAAGTGTCATTAGTAAGCCTAAAAAAAAATTCATCAATCCACTAAATAAATAAAAGCACCTGAAGGAAGCAAACCTGTTTGCCTTACAAGAAATATTCCAAATCAGCACATTCGGAAAGCATTTATGGGGTAATTGTCACATGTCAGGCACCGCGTTGGTCATATTTTCACACATTATCTCATTAAATCTTCAGAACAATGAATCTAACAGGTTGTAACACCTATTTTGCCAAAGAGGCAACAGTGGCTAAGAGGTGAAGAAGAGGCTTTCCCAGGGCACAGCCAGCTAGCAGCCAAGGGTATAAGAAGCCGCCTCCTACCAAATTTGAACTACACTAGAGAAGTATGTTATTTAAAGAAACCCTGTGGCTACTCTTCTTAGGGAAAGAATAACTTATTATGTCATTGATCACCCCCTGAGTTCCCCATTTTGTAAAGTTTGGGTTTTTATGCAGCAGGTTTCCTTTAACAGATAGCCACCTATATTTTAGAAGCCTTTCAAGAAGTAAATTGTCTCCTGAAATTGCTCTTTACTACTAAAGCTACATGATTAAATAACCCAACACAACTCCTGTTCATGGAAAATGGTGATGCCAACAGTGCACAGATTACACATCCAGTAAACTCATTTTAAAATTTCTCCTAGTTTTCCAAAATAATTAGCTACTTACTACATTATGATTTGTGGAATACTGACCGTTAAAAAAGTATATATAGCCACCTCATGGGTTATATCTAAGCTTTAAAAGGGCACTGTTTTAATACCTTCATGAATCAGAATTCATGTAACATCATTAAATTTTCCAACCCTTTATTTTTTATTTTTTTTAATAAATTTATTTATTTTTGGCTGTGTTGGGTCTTCGTTGCTGTGCACGGACTTTCTCTAGTTGCAGCGAGCTGGGGCTACTCTTTGTTGAGGGGCGCGAACTTCTCATTGTGGTGGCTTCTCTTGTTGCGGAGCATGGGCTCTAGGCGTGCAGGCTCAGTAGTAGTAGCACGCAGTCTCAGTAGTTGTGGCTCACAGGCTCAGTAGTTGTGGTTCACGGGCTCTAGAGCGCAGGCTCAGTAGCTGTGGTTTGCAGGCTCTAGAGCACAGGCTCAGTAGTTGTGGTGCACGGGCTTGGTTGCTCTGTGGCATGTAGGATCTTCCCAGACCAGGGCTCGAACCCGTGTCCCCTGCATTGGCAGGCAGATTCTTAACCACTGCACCACCAGGGAAGCCCTAACCCTTTAAAACGCTTGTCAACAATAAGCTTTAAGGGCATGAGCTGCTCTCCCTCCTTTAGGCAATCCAATAACAGTCAAAAGTAAAGTTTATGGAGTTAATAGGTGAGCAGCATTCACAGAGATGAACACCAGTGAAGATATTTTCCATCTCAGTGATGAAGAGTTTCTTAACTGGCTACCTTGGTTCGTACCCATTCTATTCATGAAATATCATAAAGAAACAGAAAGGCATTTTAAAAACTAGACCAGGAGAACAAAAATATATAACAGATCTAATCAGAACTGTCTGTGGAGACCAACTTGCTTTCAACCTTTTCAGGAAGTCAGTGCTTTTTTCATGTACTATGGAGAGTTCTCATTTCTTTAAACAATTTAGGGCTTGTTTTCTTGTTTTTAATACACTGACCTCCATCGTCACCAACATGCCTATCTCCTCCTCACATCTTGCCTATTCAACATATGAGCATCTTTTGGAATGCTGGGAACACAGGCAGATTTACCATGAAGCTAATGTAGTCTACGTTTTAAGACCCATCACCGGGGGGGGCCGTAGCAATGTGTTCACATGGTCATGTGCTATTGCAAAATTTACAAAAGTAAGGTATTTTTCTACTATTCTTCTTAGAAATCCCCCCCAAATTATAAATGCTTTAGACACCATAAAACCTGGCTCCCCCTCTGGTCAGGAAACTGTTAATGAGCACTCACCCAGTATGCACAAGTGCCTCACGCCCTGAAGGCCTTTTCCAAGCAAGCCATACAGAGGTCAGGTCAAACCACAAAGGACCTTCTTCTTCTGTTTGCTTGTTTCTTTCTTTCTTTCTTTTAATTGAAGTATATTTGATTTATAATGTGTTAGTTTCACGTGTACAGCAAAGTGATTCAGATATATATATATATATTTTTTTTTTTTTTTTCACTAAAGCCCTTCTTAATCAGAATTTTAAACCTGCAAGAGAACCTTGGAAAATAATAATTAGAAGATATAGTCTGTAATGGTTCCACATTTTCTTGAACCTTCTAATAGTCCCAACATATTTTGGATTTAAAAAGCCAATGATCATATGTAACCCTGACTTCCAAATGTGTTGAACTCTTAACTTTTTTTTCAGCAAAAACCAAAATCTCTTTCTCTAAGACTGAAAAATGTATCCCTACTATGGAGCACATCATGTACCAGCCCATGGACTGGGCTCTGTTCTCCAAGAACAGGGTTCTTTCCTGTGACTTACTTCGCACTGCTCTGGCATGTCTGTGATGCTGGGATGGAGAGGAGTGAAGAGAAGAAATTCCACAGCTGCTAAGCTTCTGCTTTTATAAACTTCTGTTTTGAAGCAAGGGATGCTCTTTCCCAAAAGGAACTTGAGTAGTTCATGACATGAATTCCAACTTAGATATGCAATTGAAAGGGAGACAAGCATTCTTTCTGCCCTGATTTTGTCACCCTTAAATAGGAGGAGGGCTCAGAGAGGCACCATCTGACATGCATTTGGATATATTCTGAGGCAAATTGTTCCAGGAGTTTTCCCATTGGCCATCAATTGTCACTTTTATAGCACACATACACAGACTTGAAAACTCATAATTATTACTTTTCTGGCTGCAAATGAAGGAAATTTAGTACGTAGCACAGTACACAGAAAGCATTCAATGTTTGTTGAAAGAAATGAGGGTTTGATTGTGTGAGGTGAGAGCTGACTATGTATCTCTTTATCAACATACATTTTCTTTCTGCATTCACACACACACACACACACACACACGCACCCCTATCAGCTGTCTATAGCTACAGCTCAGTCTTTAAATGCCAACTGGCCTGGGCCCTGGGGTTTTAAACATACCAGCTGTCCAGTTCAGATCCCAAGTCCTAGAAAATTTCGGACTGGGTGGCCCTTGTCTGAGATTTGGCCAAGACTCTTCCAGTTCTTGGCTACATCCTGTGTCTCATATATCATTTCTTAAAAGAGTTTTAAAATACAAAATAAAGTCACAACACAAAATGTATATGTTATGAGTTCACCAGGCTTTAACGGAAATACCCTGAGCATGATATATCATCAACGTGTCCAGTTTCACAGTACTGCCTATAACATCTTGGCTTTCAGTACACTTTTCCTACTCCTGAGGTGGTAGGAAAACATTTTTCAAGAGAAAATTGTAGAGGCAAAAAGAATGTCAGCCAAATATATATCTCACCAGTCATATTGCAATGACCCAGGCCTAGAGATGGACCCAATTATCCTCTTCTTCCGCATTGGGTGACCTCCTCATGGGGTGAGCACTCCAGCCAGTGTTCACCCTGCAGCAGTTCCCTTTCTTCCAATTTATCTCCCAGAGTTTAGCCAACTACACTCATGACATTCGTTACAGCATTTCAACAGCAGACAGTGCACAAATTATGTCATCACGATCATTAGCTTTCAAATGTACTCAGGAACAACAGACCCTCTCTGGCTCTCGGCCCCAAATGACAGTTCTCCCGGAATCCTGTACTAGGTACTGAATTTCTGTCATTAAGTATCTGATATTTACAACCAGAAAAATAGTAATTTAATATGTGTGGGAGATACAAAAGTGACAACAGGTGGTTAATGAGAAACCTCCTTCAGGAGAGGAAGGAATATCTTTTTAGTACTGCCTTCTTATGTTGATTTATATATGCTTTAGAAAGCTTTAAGGTAACATATATAATTTATAGTTGAATAAAAATCATGGTATATGACATTTCCAAATGAAAGTGGGTTATTGGCTTCTAGGTAATATTTTTGTCCATCCAACAAAGGAACTGTGCTAAGCACTGAGAATGCAGTGGTGAAAAAGACATATTCCCTGCCCTCAGGGACTTAGCTCTTTAGGGGGATGGGCAGAGAAACAAGTCATGCCAATTTACCACTACAGATGGACAGAGGAGTGAATGACCCCAAGGTACTATGTGAGCATACAGAGGTACCTAATCCAGTCTCAAGCGGCCAGAAGGGAGAGCTAAACTGAGATTTGAAAGGTGATTAAGAGTTACCAGGTAAAGGAGGGAGTAAGAGTGGAGAAAAGTGTTTTACTCCAAGGATGTGAAAAACCCTGATAGAAGAGAGGGCTGATGTACCCAGACATGAATGCGAGAAGCGAAGCAGTTTGAACTTTATTCTGATGGCGGTGAAAAGCCATCGCATGGTTTTCAGCAGGGAAGGGATATAATCTAATTTACATTTCAGGAATATAATTCTGTCTGTATTATGGGAGAGAGATGGAGAGGAGACCAGAAAAGAAGCAGAGTGATCAGCAAGGGGGCTAATTGCAATAGTGCAGATGGAAAATGAAGGTAAAGTGTAAGAGTGGCAGTGGGGGTCAAGAGAAGTGTATAGATTAGAGAGATGTGAAGGATGTAATTAATAACAATAGCTAGTGTTGACTTGGTGCTAGGCTCTGTAGCTTGCACTTTACTTGCACTATCTCACTTGATCCACACAACAACCCTATAAGGTGGTCACTGCTGAGGCAACTGAGGCCACAGAGACGAAGTCATTTACCCAAGATCCCTCAACTAGTAGCAGGTCCCTGTTCTTAACCACCATATTCTTCTGCCTCTTCAGGTAAAAACATCAGGACCTGTCGAATAGACTGATAGGGTGAAGGAAGGATAAGAGTAAAATCTGACCCAAGGTTCCCGGTGTGGTCTACTGGGAATACGGGAGGAGAAATTTGGTGAGACCTAGGGGAGTTGGGTGATACATTCCACTTTGTACATGCTGAGTTGGGTGTCAGTCAGATTTTCATGGTGAATTACCAACATAGTTGAATATATAGGCCTGAAACTCAATATAGATGACGAAGCTCTAGATTTGATGGAGGCTTATCAGCCACAAGAGCATGTAGAATGAGAAGAGGCCTAAACAGATTCCCAAGAAGCACAGACATGTATGGGGCAACCAGAGGAAGAGGTCTACGCAAAACCAAGAAAGAAAGGAAGAGATAAAGCAAGAAACCCAGAGACTGGTGTCATGGAAGCCAATGGAAGCAGTAGTTCCAGAAGGAAGCAGTCGGGGTTCATTGATGATGCAGACAGATCGAGTATGATGCAGATCAAACATGTCCACAAGCTTTATCAACAATGAGGCTGTCTGTGACCTTGATGAGCATCGCCAGGGAAGGGTGAGGAAGAGGAGACCAGAGGGGAAGACGACTCTTTCAAGAAGTTTGGTGGTGAATGGGGAGAAAGGGCCAAGGCATACATTGTCTCATTCGATCCTCACAACAACCTTATGACATACTAGGGTATTATTACTTCCGTTTTACAGATAAGAGAAACGAGGCAGAGAGAGGTTAAACAGCTTTTCCAGGATTACCCAACTAGTATGTGGCAGAGCCAGGACTTGAACTCAGGCAGTCTGGCTCCAGGGCCTGTGTGATGATCACCGTAATGTTAGAGCTACTATTTATTGAGCATTCTTCATGTTCCAGACCTTGTGCTATGTATGCCACACACATTATGTCATTTCATCATTACAACAGCACTGCGCGATAGGTATTATTATTTTCCCCCATTCTACAGATAAGGAAAATGAGGCTCAGAATTACCTCCGATAACATGTTTTCTATAGGAAAACTAGCCCTGATTTTTCTGTTTTAATTTATAGCACCTATTTCTGGAATATAATATCTAATTCACATACTTGGATATTTACATCTGCAATGTAGATATTTCTAATTTGCCTTTTAAGTGATGTTCTTTTAAGTGGCCGATCAGTAAAGTACGTTACCTGATTAAGAGGGCAAAAGAAGAGGAAATGGGCTTTAATGGTAGAACAATGGCTAACAATAATGTTATAGTCATATAGTACTTTAATGTTTTACAAAAACTTTAACATATAATATTTTATTTGATCCTCCCCAAAGAAGAGTTTCCTGAATATGAAAGTTCTAAGACCCTAGAATACAATACCTAAGGGAAATCCCACCTCAGGAGGCTTGCTGTTGTTATTTTATCAGGTACAAACAGCTATTGTGTCTATGAGGTTGAAAAACAGTTCCCTCTAGAGGCAGAGGGATGGTCTAGTTTAGAGTAGACTAAATCATTTAAAGTCTTTGAAACCTTGTGAGAACACTGAATTCATACCCATATTCTAAGGCAGAGATTCCTAATCTGGGCACTAGGGTACCCTATTTTTAATCCCACCCACCTTGGTCCTAAAGGTATTGTAAGGCATATTTTTTAAAACAGTAATTAAAACCAATTTTATTTTGAAAATGCTAAGGTCATCTAAGATTACTGGAACTGTCTAGAGTGTCACAAGACAATGGTTGGGACTTGAGCTGAAACTTCACTCCTATACCTAAAAACATTACCATCTGAATGATGAACTATGAATAAAGGGAGATTAAAATAGGACAAAATTTACTTATTCAACAAACATTTACTAAGTACCTCCCTATGCACAAGTCACTGTGCTAAGTATTGAAGTCCTCAAAGATCGCTGTGTTAGAGTGAGCTAACTGGTGTAGCTGTAAAAAATAATTCCCAAATCTCAGTGACTTAACACACTAAAAGGTTATTTCTCTTTTGTCAAAAGTCCAATTCACATGTTTCTGGCCTCTCTCCTGGGCAGCTCTCCTCCAAATGGGGACTCAGGGATCCAGGCTCTTTGCATCTACCGGTTTCACCATCCTCTATGGCCTCAGAGTCCTCCACTGGATACTCTGCAACTGGCTGGCAACAAGGGAAGAGAGGAACCCATGGGGTGTTTCCAGAGCCAGACCTGGAAGTGGCACACACTTTCACCTACATTTCATGGGCCAGTACTCAGTCACCTAGTCCTAACCTTACTTCCAGGGAGGCTGGAAAATGTAATCTTCCTATATGTCCAATAAAAAGAAATTGGATTTGGTGAATACCTAGCCACTCTCTGCCTCAATCACATAATCCATTGTTTTCCAAACTTCAGTCACTCTCAGATCACCTTAACGATTTTTGCTATATATGTATCATCTGTATTATTATTTAGCATTTTTCTAGAAGTTGACTCACTTTTTTATACTTAAATACATTTATTTTAAAAGGAAACGTGGTCACTATAGTGAGTGGAAAAGTAGTATCTCTTCCCATAAATAGAATGTAGCCATAAAAATATATACAACCACAAAACAATATTAAATTTAGCTAAAGACCATTTCCTGCTAGAGGCACTGAACTGAGGCCTGCTCTCTCTTTGTTAAAAGGGAGTGTAGCAAATGTTAGAAAGGAAGGTGTCAACTACATAGGAACACTTAACTCAAACTCACTTATCAGAAGGATTGAAAGAGAATAGAAACATTAAATTACTGGAATTAGTGGATAATAGTCCTAACATTCTGAATAATTTTCTTTCCTGAGAACTTTTTTTTTTTTTTTTTTGCAGTACGCGGGCCTCTCACTGTTGTGGCCTCTCCCGTTGCGGAGCACAGGCTCTGGACGCGCAGGCTCAGTGGCCATGGCTCACAGGCCCAGTGGCTCTGTGGCATGTGGGATCTTCCCCGACTGGGGCGCGAACCCATGTCCCCTGCATCGGCAGGCGGACTCTCAACCACTGCGCCACCAGGGAAGCCCTTTTCTGAGAACTTTTAAAAATTTCCTTTTACTAACTATATACTTGGTTGTTAGATCATAAAAATTTTTAGAATTGGATTTTCTACAAATAAGAAAACTGAGTCCTTAGGTGAAATAATCGTCGTCTCAGTGTTAATAACTGACATGGCTAGAAGTAGAACAGAGGCCTACTGATGTTGGATTCATAAACATTTTTATGAACTATGAAGATTATCACAATACATTTTATCTCTGTTTGACTCAGTTGAATTCTGAAGTTGGTCACATTTACAGGAATGCCTGGCCTCTATGAACACAGAGTGGCAGGGAAATCATAGTTGGTTCCTTTTTTTTTTTTTTTTTGCCAGAAAGCATGCTTTATTTTTAACAGTATTTCTTTTTTTTTGGAGTAAAATCGCTTTACAATGTTGTGTTAGTTTCTGCTGTACAATGAAGTGAATCACCTATATCCCCTCCCTCTTGGACCTCCCTCTCCCCCTTCCCCCCGACCTACATCACCACAGAGCACCGAGCTGAGCTCCCTGTGCTATACAGCAGGTTCCCACTAGCTATCTGTTTTACACATGGTAGTGTATTTATGTCAAACCTAATCTCCCAGTTCGTCCCACCCTCCCCCTCCACGCTGCGTGTCCACATGTTTGTTCTCTAGGTCTACGTCTCTATTCCCGCCCTACAAATAACAGTATGTTTTTTAAAAATATAATTTTTAAAGTAATAAAGACTTTTAAAGGTATATAGCAAGTGTAATGGTTGGCTTCTATAAATCTAGAAAAGAATTACCAAAAAATAAAAAGAAATAAAAAGAACTCAGAATAGATTGAAATTAAAAAAAAAGTAATAAGAAGGGGATTACTCTTAGAATCTATTAAAATGCATTATAAGTCTGTCTACGGTAATTAAGACAGTGTGGTACTGGACCATGCATTAACAGTCATGTTGAAAAACTAAAGCATAATCCAGAAATAGATGCAAACACATGAGAATTTCATATTTGATAAAGTTATTATTTATATCAGTGAAGGAAATGTGGATTCATTAGCAAAACGTATTTGGACAACTGGGTAGCCATAGGAAGAATAATTATCATAATTTTATCGTATGTGCTTGTATATACATATGTGCTTATAGATATATATACAATATCTCTAAGAAAATACATAAGAAATTTATCACACTGGTTGCTTCAAGAAAGGCATACTAAGTGGCTGACATACATATGCATGTATTCTCTATTATTATTTAATTAATAATTTTAAAAACCCAATAAATATCATAGAATAACACTGATGACTTCACACGACTAACCATCCCGAGGCAGCCGAGAATGTTCACATTTTTCTGGTATTAGTAAAGTTTTTAAAACATTTTCTGTTTTTATTACCTCTTTTGCTTACATTTGGTTATTTTATGCCTGTGACTAGATTCTGAAAGCACTGAGTCTCCTAAAGCAGCCTCTTCCTCTGTCCTGCTTGACACTCTGAAACCCACAGACCTGTTTCCAGGATCGGAAAGTCCTTAGGCGAGGCCTAAATGAAATCAGGCTGCAAATAATGCAAATTTTAATAACATAGGAATTCATAACAGCTCTCATCCTGTATCTCTCTAAACTATAAATATTGTCCAGTGACCCACGAAAGTATGGCTCTAACATTTTGGAGTGTCAAGAGGGTAGATGAACATTTTCTGAAATGGTATCAAAATTTTTCTATTACAATGCTGATTTTTCAATGTCTTGGCAAGCCTATCTCAGGATAGATAATCCCTCCTATAAGATATGGTTGGTCTAAAACAGCCTGAAGGGAGCAGGGGCGGGAAGGAAGGGAGGAGGCAAGAGAGAAGAATGTAAACATTCTCCAGACTTTAGCTCATTCAGCTTTCATCAACTCCACGTTGTTACACACCCCTAATTTATCAAAATACAGTAGCTCAACCATTTCTCATCTTTGCACCTTTTATCACTGCACTTTCCATACTGTATCAAAACTTGACTAAATAGCTGTTGCCCCAGCGAAACCATGACTTCTCAAAAGCAGGAACTACATGATTCATCTTTGACTACCCAAGGGTTTAACATAGTGCCTAGAATATGGTAAATGTTCTACCAATGAAGGAACAAACAAATGCATGAATGAGTGAACAAGTGAAGGATTTCTCTTCAACTAAACTGAGTCATAATAATGTATTCACAATGTAAATTATCTCTCAATTAAACAAAATAACGCATTCACAGAGGTAGAAAATTAGGTGTGGAATTTGTAAAAGAGAAAGACATTTGCAAGCATAATTGAACGTTGATATATACATTCTGAATATCCTCTCTTCTTGAGATCATGGTTCTGGGCTTACTCACCTTTGGTCCAAGGGGGGACAAATCCAGGAAGGCATTTGCTATAGCCCCAGCTGCTGAAAGTACAATGAGGAACCTGGTGATGCTTTACTTTCAGCCTTCAGGGGATGAGAAAAGAAAGAGGAAAGCCAACTGGGCAGAGGTAAATGAATGAATACTAACGAAGTCTCCCCACCCCAGCAAGTTACCAGCTGTGCCTTTTAATTTAGCCCTTTGTCTTCCCTAGAAAGGCCAAAGCCATTGTGCTTAAAAAGAAGGCTCCTCTAGAAAGCTGTTCAAAGGCAGAGAAGGAAATTACAGGGGATAGGAGAGATGATATTTATTAAGGGAAAATAGTCTTCTCAAAATGAAATGAAGGCACACTATATAAGGAGGAAAAAATACTTGAGTAAACTGGGTCATTTGACTACATCATTCTCTGCAGATGAAAAACCCAGCTCAAAAGATAATTGGTGTGTATATATATATATATATATATATATATATATATATAACATCTTTATTGGAGTATAATTGCTTTACAATGGTGTGTTAGTTTCTGCTTTATAACAAAGTGAATCAGCTATACATATACATATATCCCCATATCTCCTCACTCTTGCATCTCCCTCCCACCCTCCCTATCCCACCCCTCTAGGTGGTCACAAAGCACCAAGCCGATCTCCCTGTGCTATGCGGCTGCTTCCCACTAGCTATCTGTTTTACATTTGGTAGTGTATATATGTCCATGCCACTCTCTCACTTTGTCCCAGCTTCCCCTTCCCCTTCTCGTGTCCTCAAGTCCATTCTCTACATCTGCGTCTGTATTCCTGTCCTCATCCTAGGTTCATCAGAACCTTTTTTTCTTTTCAGATTCCATATATATGTGTTAGCATACGGTATTTGTTTTTCACTTTCTGACGTACTTCACTCTGTATGACAGACTCTAGGTCCAACCACCTCACTACAAATAACTCAGTTTCATTTCTTTCTATGGCTGAGTAATATTCCATTGTATATATGTGCCACATCTTCTTTAACCATTCATCTGTCGATGGACCCTTAGGTTGTTTCCACGTCCTGGCTATTGTAAATACAGCTGCAATGAATACTGTGGTACATGACTCTTTTTGAATTATGGTTTCCTCAGGGATTATGCCCAGTAGTGGGATTGCTGGGTCGTATGGTAGTTCTATTTTTAGTTTTTTAAGGAACCTCCATGCTGTTCTCCACAGTAGCTGTACCAATTTACATTCCCACCAACAGTGCAAGAGGGTTCCCTATTCTCCACACCCTCTCCAGCATCTATTGTTTCTAGATTTTTTGATGATGGCCATTCTGACTGGTGTGAGGTGATACCTCACTGTAGTTTTTTTTTTTTTTTTCTCACTGTAGTTTTGATTTGCATTTCTCTAATGATTAGTGATGTTGAGCATCCTTTCATGTGTTTGTTGGCAATCTGTATATCTTCTTTGGAGAAATGTCTATGTAAGTCTTCTGCCCATTTTTGGATTGGGCTCTTTGTTTTTCTGATATTGAGCTGCATGAGCTGCTTGTAAATTTTGGAGATTATTCCTTTGTCAGTTGCTTCATTTGCAAATATTTTCTCCCATTCTGAGGGTTGGCTTTTCATCTTGTTTATGGTTTCCTTCACTGTGCAAAAGGTTTTAAGTTTCATTAGGTCCCATTTGTTTATTTTTGTTTTTATTTCCATTTCTCTAGGAGGAAGGTCAAAAAGGATCTTGCTGTGATTTATGTCATAGTGTTCTGCCTATGTGTTCCTCTAAGAGTTTTATAGTGTCTGGCCTTACATTTAGGACTTAAATCCATTTTGAGTTTATTTTTGTGTATGGTGTTAGGGAGTGTTCTAATTTCAGTCTTTTATGTGTAGCTGGCCAGTTTTCCTAGCACCACTTATTGAAGAGGCTGTCTTTTCTCCATTGTATATTTTTGCCTCCTTTATCAAAAATAAGGTGACCGTATGTGCGTGGGTTTATCTCTGGGCTTTCTATCCTGTTCCATTGATCTATATTTCTGTTTTTGTGCCAGTACCACACTGTCTTGATTACTGTAGCTTTGTAGTGTAGTCTGAAGTCATGGAGCCTGATTCCTCCAGCTCCATTTTTCTTTCTCAAGATTGCTTTGGCTATTCAGGGTCTTTTGTGTTTCCATACAGATTGTGAAATTTTTTTTCTAGTTCTGTGAAAAATGCCATTGGTAGTTTCATAGGGAGTGCATTGAATCTGTAGATTGCTTTGGGTAGTAGAGTCATTTTCACAGTGTTGATTCTTCCAATCCAAGAACATGGTGTATCTCTCCATCTGTTTGTATCATCTTTAATT
The DNA here is from genome assembly GCF_964270905.1 of Leucopleurus acutus. Taxonomy (NCBI): domain Eukaryota; kingdom Metazoa; phylum Chordata; class Mammalia; order Artiodactyla; family Delphinidae; genus Leucopleurus; species Leucopleurus acutus. The sequence goes on along the minus strand of NC_139148.1, from coordinate 117,662,119 downwards.
TCTTTCATCAGAGTCTTATAATTTTCTGCATACAGGTCTTTTGTCTCCTTAGGTAGGTTTATTCGTAGGTATTTTATTCTTTTTGTTGCAGTGGTAAATGGGAGTGTTTCCTTAATTTCTCCTTCAGATTTTTCATCATTAGTGTGTAGGAATGCAAGAGCTTTCTGTGCATTAATTTTGTATCTCTATCAAATTCATTGGTTACCTCTAGTAGTTTTCTGGTAGCATCTTTGGGATTCTCTGTGTATAGTATCATGTCATCTGTAAACAGTGACAGATTTACTTCTTCTTTTCCGATTTGGATTCCTTTTATTTCTTTTTCTTCTCTGATTGCTGGGGCTAAAACTTCCAAAACTATGTTGAATAACAGTGGTGAGAATGGACAACCTTGTCTGGTTCCTGATCTTAGAGGAAATGGTTTCAGTTTTTCAGCATTGAGAACGATGTTGGCTGTGGGTTTGTCATATATGGCCTTTATTATATTGAGGTAAGTTCCCTCTATGACTACTTTCTGGAGGGTTTTTTTTTTTATCATAAATGGGTGTTGAATTTTGTCAAAAGCTTTTTCTGCATCTATTGAGATGATCATAGGTTTTTTCTCCTTCAATTGGTTAATATGGTATATCACATTGATTGATTTGCATATATTGAAGAATCTTTGCATCCCTGGGATAAATCCCACTTGATCATGGTGTATGATCCTTTTAATGTGTTGCTGGATTCTGTTAGTATTTTGTTGAGGATTTTTGCATCTATATTCATCAGTTATATTGGTCTGTAATTTTCTTTTTTTGTAGTATCTCTGTCTGGTTTTGGTATCAGGGTGATGGTGGCCTCATAGGATGAGTTTGGGAGTGTTCCTTCCTCTGCAATTTTTTGGAAAAGTTTGAGAAGGATGGGTGTTAGCTCTTCTCTAAATGTTTGATAGAATTCGCCTGTGAAGCCATCGGGTCCTGGGCTTTTGTTTGTTGGAAGAATTTTAATCACAGTCTCAACTTCAGTGCTTGTGATTGGTCTGTTTATATTTTCTATTTCTTCCTGGTTCAGCCTTGGAAGGTTGTGCTTTTCTAAGCATTTGTCCATTTCCTCCAGGTTTTCCAATTTATTGGCATATAGTTGCTTGTAGTACTCTCTCATGATCCTTCCCCCAAAACAGCCTGCACAGCATTCACTCCGCAGTCCTTTTACAAAGGCAGGCGCAAACTGGGACAACAGACCTTCGGCTGCAGTTCCTTCCACAAATCAGTTCTGGCAGGAAGAACAGTTGCAGATCCATCTGAATTCCAACAACAGCAATGGAAACAGCATTAATTGACCCTGAAGAATTTAGCTGATTAGCCTAAGATTTCCTTTCCCCATGGCAAATGGACCCACCGGGAAGGAGGTTTCATGTGCGTATCGAGCTCTAACATGTCGTCCCAGAATGTTTTGGTCTGAATGTTGCTCTTGGAAGAGTTAATATGGCTCAAGCAGGAAACACTCTTGTGCCTCCTGGAGAAGAGGAGCGAGCTATACGGCTCTGTCCTGGCTCTGAGGCTAATTTGCAGGGTCACCTTGTCCGTGTTACTTAAGCTCTCTGTATCAGGGTCCTAATTGGTACAGGGAAATGATCACTCCTCTGCCAAACTCAGAAGGAGGTTGTGGGACTGAAATGAAGTAACATATGTGAAACTACTTTGAAGAGCATAACGGTTACACAAGTGTATTCTTTCTCCACGTGTCTAGAATGCACGTATACGGCTAATCCCATTAGGAAAGTAAGGGAGCTTCCCTGAATGTAATTACTCATTATTCTTGAACTAGCATTTGGTGTACAACATCGTTACATTCTCTTTATCACTGACAATCAGATGATCACAATTTCACATAAGCATTCACAGTCATTTAAAAAAGTTTCACTGCTCAAGGATTAAAGCAAGACCACTGCCACAGAGAGAAAACTCATTTAAATCTCTGTTTAAAGCTGCTTTAAACTAATCATAAAAAGAAGGCAATCTTTATTTCTCAGAAGCATTTGTGACACAAGCCGAAGTCTCACCAGGTAGTTAATGCATAATTTTAAGCAACTTGGGACACTCCGTTCTTTACGCAAAATTTCAGTTCAAGCCAAAGCTTTATTGAGGGCCTGCTATATGCCAGACACTGTGATAGTATTTGGGATCAAATGGTAATAAGAAACAATCCCTGTCCCTCAGAGGGGAAGTCTGCTAGACAGGATAGTTCTAAGGCATCATGTGATTCGTACTAAAATAGACTTGTGAAGTGGCAGTGAGCATCAGAGACCTGGGAGAGGCAGGATTCATCAGGGCCCCCAGCAAAGCAGGCTCTTGATTAGAGAGAGACCAGCATGGGGTTTTGCCTCCTGCCTCTGGACCTGGCTGTTGAGGGGGGGGGGGGCCATCTTACTTCAGCTACAGAAACGTCTGCAGTGGCAATATTTCAGAAGGCCAGCAGATAGGGGTGTTACTCTGTGAAAACAGACTCTGTCCTCCTTCTACTGAAATTGAAGACTTCCTTCCTTTCAGAGCAGAAAGTTGGGAATTTTCTCTACTGAAGATTGGGAAAAGAGAGTATTGAGAATATCCGAAGGTGCAAATTTAGTTATGATTAAAACATTTTTAAATAACAAACTTGGCATGGTGTACCTGCATCAGAAAATCTAAGTAGCATTAGTAGCTGAAATACGAAATTGCTTCTTGTTCATTCATCCCTTTACCTTTTCCCCTCATCTATTTTTTTAACATCTTTATTGCAGTATAATTGCTTTACAATGGTGTGTTAGTCTCTGCTTTATAACACAGTGAATCAGCCATATGTATACATATATCCCCATATCTCCTCACTCTTGCGTCTCCCTCCCTCCCACCCTCCCTATCCCACCCCTCCAGGCGGTCACAAAGCACCGAGCTGATCTCCCTGTGCCATGCGGCTGCTTCCCACTAGCCATCCATTTTACATTTGGTAGTGTAGATATGTCCATGCCACTCCCCTCATCTATTGACTGTGTTTCTCGTTCTCTCTTTAACTTCATTAATTGCTCATAGTTTGGAATGAAAATTTTTTTTCAACATTTGCTATATATACTGAATAGTTTTAGATTTTCTGCTCTTAGAATATTATTACTACCTCCAAAAAATTACTCAAACTTCGTTTTATTTTTGTGACTTATGTGACCTTTGGTTAACTTTTTTTTCCCTGAAAATTAGTGGTCCTCAATAGAAAAAATAAAGTTTTCAGCCTCTTACCATAAAACATTGATTCTTAAATTTTAGTGAGCAGTGAGTTAGAAATACAGATTCTGGTGGGTCGGGACTGGGGCCTGGGAAACTGCATGTTGAACGCTCTTCCCCATGGTGTATCTGACCTAAGAGAACCACATTTTGAGCAGTTTTGCTGCAAATCCTTACTGTACCATATGTCTGAAGAACTAAATTAAGGATTAAGCAGGCTCCATACACTGTATTTTGGTTCATTCTCTGATTCCCAGAAGTTGACTACTGTGCTGACCCTCCAGGCAACCATGAGTCAAACCAAGACTTAGAACATCCACCTTGTCGTCTTGACTACCTTCCAGCCCTAGTGAACTGGCCTCATCAACCTCGTAACCAGAACCCTCAGAAATACTCTCTACCTTTCCTTTTCCCAGGGCAAGTCCCTGGGAATCACAGAGACTCATTTCCTCCCCTTCCAATGAATTTTTCTTATTTTCTCTCTTTTTCCCAGCATCTCTTAAACAGGTGTTTCTCAATCCTGGCTAGGAGTCAGGATCACCTGGAGGAGTTCACTAAAAATACAGCTGTCCCTGGGCACAAACTCAGACCTGGTAGTTGGGGAACCTCCCAAGGAAATTCAGAATCACTACATGCCCAGGCTCATCAGTATTTCTAGGAAGCTCCCACAGGTGATTCTGAGACATCGAGGATTAAAGATCTACAACCTTAACCCTTAGTTTATAAGCCCTTCTCTCTTCCAACCAAAGATCACCTTTCCCGGCAGTGTGCCTCTGAGAGAGCATGCAAGACGACTAGCCTGCCTCTCCGAGCCAGATGAGACTAATCACTCAGTCTTCCTGCCCTCTTCTGCCTCTGGACAGTTTTGACTGTGATCCCAAAGGAGAGGGGACTTTCAGAAGCTTCAGAAGATCAAATCGTCCCCAAATACTTACTTGTTGCCTACCAGGTGCTTAGAAGAAAGTAATGAACAAAACAGGTAAGGCCCCTGAAGTTATGGAGCTCACAGTCTAGCTGTAATGAAATAAATAAATAAGAAAGTTTCAAATGATTAGAGGTGCTATGAAAGAAATAAAATTGGAGTATGGAACAGAGCCAGAGGTGGGGGGAGTTTGCTTCTATTATATAGAAGGTCAAGGATGAACTCGGATAGGAAGGGTGGTGTGTTTTAGGAAACATCAGAAGTCTTGTGCTGCTGGTGTAAAGCAATAAGAGGAAAATGGTACGTGATGAATTTGGAGAGGGCCTCGTGGGTCTCATAAAGAGTTCGAGTTTTATTATAGATGCAAAGGGAAACATTTTGGAGACTTCTGAGTGAGACAGCCACATAATTCAAATAATATTTTCAAAATAAACTTTATTTTAGAATAATTTTACATTTACAGAAAGCTGCAAAGATAGTACAGAGCTTCTGTATACTCTTCATCCAGTTTCCCCTATTGCTAACATCTTAAAATACCATGGTATATTTGGTTTTTTTAATGGTATCTTTAAAAAATATATTTATTTATTTACTTATTTGGCTGTGTCGGGTCTTAGTTGTGGTGTGCTGGATCTTCGTTGCAGCATGCGGAATCTTTAGTTGCGGCATGTGAACTCTTAGTTATGGCATGTGGGATCTAGATCCCTGACCAGGGATCGAACCCAGACCCCCTGCATTGGGAGCGCAGAGTCAGCCACTGGACCACCAGGGAAGTCCTTACCGTGGTATATTTGTCACAACTAAGAAATCAACATCGGTACATGAATATTAACTAAATTCAAGGCTCTATTTGGACTTCACCAGTTTTTCCATTAATGTCCTTTTGCTATTCTAGGATCTAATCCCGGATACTACATTGCATTTAGTCATCATGTCTCCCCCATTTTTTCCTGGTCTGCGATAATTTCTCAGTTTTTCCTTGTTTTTCATGACTTTACCAATTTTGAAGACTAGTGGTCAGGTACTCTCTATTCTGTAGTATATCCTCCAATCTGGGTTTGTCTGACGTTTTTCTCTTATGACTAGACTCAGGTTATAGGTATTTGGAAAGACTGCCACAGAGTGATGTCCTCTTCTCAACCCGTCATGGAAAGACTGCCACAGAGGTGATGTCCTCTTCTCAACCCGTCATATCAAGGGTACCTGACAGCCACATGATATTACTAGTGATATTAACTCTCATCAATTTGTTACGGTACTGTCTGCCAGGTTTCTCCACTATAAATTTATTATTTTTTCTTTTCCATACTTTGTGCTTTGGAAGCAAGTCACTAAGTCTAGCCCACCCTCAAGGAGATGGGGAAAGGGAATTAAGCTTCACCTCCTGGACATGGGAGCATCTACGTATATTATTTGGAATTCTTCTGTAAGGAACATGTATTAGAAACCAAGATCTATGCACTAGATGTTCTAATTTTTAGTGGGATATCATTGTTCCCAGGCCCTCTCAGCTGACATAGCTAGAAAACATATGATATATGTGTAGTAACTCACACACACACCTATTTATCTGTGTGTAAATGAGTTCATACTGATGTCTAAATATGATGTCTAAATATGTCTGAGTTCATACTGATGTCTCCAACTGTAGTTCAGTACCACAGGGTTCACTAAGTCACATTTTTAAAAGATCACTCTTAAAATATTTTATAAAAGAACAACAACAAAAAAGGATGACTCTAGAAGAGTGGTGGCAGTGGGACCAGCTCGGGCTGCTGCTGTCATCTAAGCAGGAGCGGGTGTAGGCTTCAATTATGACGGTGCCACATGAGAGGGCGAGAAGCACACTGATTCCAGACAGATGGAAGATTTGGTGGTAGCTCGGATACAGAGTGGGGATAGGGGAGTTAGGAAAATAGAAGAATCAAGGACAACTCCTGGATTTGGGGGTCTGAGGAACTGTGTGCCTGGTGAGGCCATTTGCTGAGATGAGGCCAGCTGCACCAAGCTGCACTAAGACTGGGGGAGGAGCAGGTTTGGAGGGGAGGGAATAGAAATCAAAAGTTCTGTTTTTACTTTGTGAAGTTTGAGGTATCCTTTAGATATCCCAAGTGGAGATGTCAAATAAGCAGATATGCATTGGACCGTGGAGCTCAAGGGAGTGATCTGGGCTGGAGATATCAATTTGGGTGTTATTGGCATATAGATGGTAATTTAAGCCAGGGGCTGGATGGGAGAAACTAGGCAGAAAGTGAGAGTGATGACAGAAAAAAAACAAAGAGGGACCAGGACTAAGTCCCAAGACTCTTCAAGTTTGAACCAAGGAGAAGCCATCAAAGGCAATTTAACTTCTCTACTAGAGTTCAACATTCAGAGATTTTCATCTGAGACGTCCACCACACATTTCCTCACTGCTCAAGACAGTCAACTGACAAGCAGAGGAATATCTATTTTTATATTAATTTTGTTTTGTAACTGCTATGGGAAGGCAGGTGAAGATGATTCAACATTTATTAAATCAACTCTTTGGGGAGTGATGGAGGTTAACTTGTTATGTGACCTTCCCCTCTTCTGAAATATAACATCTATTTTGCTTTCATGAGGCTCCAATTGACTAATCATTCCCGCCTCTATACCCATTTCCTTCATTGTGTCTCAGAACATCTTCCTGAAGAGATAGAGGGAATGGGCTAATCTTGGGGGTGGAGAGTAGGTGAATGCTAGAGTGCCTTGCATACCTGCAAGCATATTTATAATAAAGGATTTCTTTCTCTTCCTAACCAAAATAGAAAACCAAGTCTCCAATAAACATGTCAGATCCCCAAATCTTGCCCATTTCTCCAGTCCAGTCTGCATTCCCACCACCTCTACTCTAGGCCAGATTCCTATCACCTCCCAAGGCAAACAGGAGTGTACTCTACTGGCTTAAGAACATGGGTTCTGAGTCAGTCCTGGGTTTAAATCTGCCCTGTACCATTTACTAGCTATGTAACATTGGACAAATTGTCTAACTTCTTTGTGCCTTAGTTTCCTTACCTGTAAAATGGGGATAATAATAGTGTCAATTTCATAGAGTTGTTGTGAGGATTAAATGAGATAATGTACACACAGCTGGCCCGCTGTATCCATGGATGCAAAACCCGCAGATATGGAGGGCCAGCTGCACTAAATCATTTTATATAAGGGACTTGAGCATCCATGGATTCTGGTATCTGTCGGGGGGAGGGTAGGGGGAGTCCTGGAAACAATCCCCTGTGGATACCGAGGGATGACTGTAAAGTACTTAGAACAGTATCTGGTCCATAGTCAATGCTATGTAAGGGCTAACTATTATTACTGCAACTGACTAGCATACCAGCTAGTCCACCTGCCTCCACTTTTTCTGTGCCCTCTCAACTGTATCCTGCTGCTAGGAATTTTTTTCTTTCTTTCTTTCCATTCCTTTAACTGATTAATTTTCCATCAAATACCATGAGCCAGGCAGGCACTGTCCTGGACACTGAGGATATGGCAGTGAACAAGAAGCACAAAGTCCTTGACTTCCTGGAGCTTACATGCAAGCAGGAGGAGACATACAATAAACAAAATAACGTCAAGCAGCAATGTACCTGCTTCTGCAATACTATGAAGAAGATACAAGAGTAAAATATGATAGAGTGTGACTCTTCCTGTGAGCAATCACGGAAAGCCTCTCTGAGGCAGTGACTTTTCATCAGCCAGGAAAAAGGTGCTATTGATAAAAGGCACAGGAACAGCGATTGTGAAGGCCCCACGGGGAAAAGGACCTTGGCATGTTGGAAGAATGGATCATAGTGGTCATGGGGCACGTGGCGGAGACTGTGAGTGCCCAGCACTACCCGTGTTCTCTTCTTACTGGGCATACAGCCAGACTCCATCTCCCAGCCTTCTGTGCCATATAAGTGGCCATATGACTGAGTGCTGGCCAGTGGAATGTGAGCACAGGTGAACTACCCCATTTCCAGGACTGGCCTATAGAACCCTGCAACAGTGATTTTCTCTCTTCTTTCCCCTCCTTGCTGGCTGCAAAAGAGCCAACAGACAAATCCCAATCCCTTGAAGATTTCAGAGCCACAAAATGGAAGGCATCTGGTCCCTGAGTACATGGAGCAGGGCCCACAGTTGAGAATTGGAGGGTGATCACTTCTGCACTAGTACTTCCTACCTGAACACCGGGAGCATGGTGCAGGCTGAGGGCAGAGGGAAGGAAAGGGCCTAAAGGGCCTAGGGTTGTTTTTCCTAAAACAACCTTTACACCATCTATGCTATTCCCCAGACTTCCCAGTCTATTCCAGACTCCCCACAAGGGCCTATTCCTCAAGGCCCCTTCTGGTCATCCCCAAAGTACCTACCCCACCATATTAGCTCCCAGACCTAGACCTTGTGCTGAAATCATGGGGTTTTCTTGTCCCCTGCCTTGTAAATTAGCCAACCCTACCAACCCCTCAGCATGCATCATCTCCAGCCACCACGCTCTCTGAGTGCCAGCAGGCTTCTCAGCCTTTCGGGTCACTGTTCATAAATAGTTTCACACGTGTGAGTTTCTTTGTTTTGTAGGCTTGGTGTTGGGGCGGAGAAGGCAGGTCCTATGCTTCTTCTGGATCCCTCACAAGGCCTAACAATGTTCAACACATCGCAGGTATTCAACAAATGCTTGATTACCCACAACAAGCTCTTCTGAGATAATTAATGTCTCACCTCCTCCACTCAGAGGTGAAGGTGCCCATCTTGCAAGCCATTAAGCCAGGTCTCTGTGACCATGCAGTTTGCATAGAGGAGACACCACAAGTGTTCCTACCATGGCACTGACTCCCTACTGGGAGGAGTAGCTTGTATTTGCCTGGCACACTCTCCCTAGAAGCTTCAGAATAAGAGCCTCTGCCATGACTGAGACAACTGAAGCCTCCAGCTCATTTGAAGCCAACCTCAGAAAACATATCATTGAACTCCCATTTCTGAGATATCTTAAAAGCTGGCTGTCTTGGCTCCCAGCTCTGCATCTGACATGGCACCTGCTCTCCATAGCTTCTATCTTGTTCGAATTCCCATTTGCATCATTCCAAATTGGGCATTTTGAGCCCTGACCCTCTAGGTGAAGTTGGGAGTTTCTGTCCAACCCAGTTTGCCGAGAACTCAGCCTCTCCTAAATACACAGAGGTCTCAACCGTGGGAACAAATCAGGCCTCAACCAGCACAGCCATGGCTTAGGAAGCAGTGCAGATTTCGTCCAGAATCAGCCCCACCCTGATATTTTCCCGTATAACTAAGGGATCAAGAAAATATCCGAAAAGATACCAATTTAGTTTGACTTGGTTTCCGAGGCAAGTGGCTCTCAGCTCCAGGAACAGAGAGCCTCTAGAGTTGGCATTCATGAAGGCAAGAAGAGCGGTGGGCTGGGGAGACGCGTTCCACCTGCCTTTTCCTTTAACCCTGCCATTAACCTGCCTCTCAGAGGGGCAGCAGCAGTGGCTGGGTCTCTAGCTCTAAATCAGCGTCTTTATCCCAGGCGGTGCAGTCCGTGTGGGGACTGTGGGCTCTAGTAATCACAGATCAGGGTTGACTCTTTGCTAAGAAGACATCCCTCACCCTGGAGTTTTGGGCTGAGCTCAGAATGAAATTATTTGCATCTCCCGTCTCCTTTCTCCCCCTCCCTCTGTTCTTTCCATATGCCTTCTATCCTTGCATACCATTTGGATTTTCCCTAACCGGTTCACCTTTTTGTATCCAACCACTAGCCCCATGATGGGAGACAGTTGGCATCTGCTAAGTTTCAACTCAAGTATTGTGCTAAGCCCTTTGAGAGAGAGAGAGAGAGAGAGAGAGAGAGATGGATGGATGGATGGATGGATGGATGGATGGATGGATGGATGGATGGATAGATAGATAAGGTGATGGAATCTTTTGCTCTTTTAAAGCAATCTTGTGAGCTAGTTGTTATCACCCTTATTTTCAATATGAGGAAACTGAGGGTCAGATAAAAGCAAGGCCTGGTCTGGGGTTAAATCATAGAGCTGGGATTTGAATCCAGTTCCAGTTGGCTTTTAAAGCTCTTGTTCTTTGCACTATGACTACATCATATTCCCAAAGACATCGCAAGCAGGCAATAGTGTCATTGAAAACGTCCCTGCTCCAGTGCTTCCATCGATATCAAAAGGAGAGATTACTTCCACAATGTACCTGTGTGATCTTCTCCCAGGGAATGAAATAGCAAAATGATTCCAGAATATTACTGGGCAGAGTCAATTGAGACTCCCATTGCCAGAGAAACAGAAGGTACCCAGGAACAGGGTATTCAGAATAGCATAGTGGACGAGTGCGCAGGACGGACAAGCTCAGAAATCAGACGGCCTGTTTTCATTATCTGCACCACTCAACAGCTATGGGAGGGTGACCAAGTTATTAAGTCCAAATGCCCTCATCTATAGAAGATATCATCTTTTACCAGGCGTTGTTCTAAGTACTTTACATATATTAACTCATTCACGATACACATCAACCCTGTAAAGTAGGTTACTTTTATAATCTCCATTTTATGGATGAGAAAATAGAGGCATCAGAACTTAGGTAAACTGCCCAGAGTTACTGGGCTGGATGATGGTGCCACTGGGTTCGAAGTGGATTCAAAGTGGGCAATCCTCCAAAAACTAAATAAATAAAAATAAAGTACTAGCATCTTCAAACCTGAAAAACAAAACAAACAAAAAAGCAGAGTGGGCAATCCTCTTCCAGACCCTGTACCCCTCAACATCACTGTCCTCATAGGAACAGTAATAATGCCTACCTCATAGGTATTATTAGGTATCTTAAATGTCTAGCAGTGCTTGGCACAAAGTAAACCCTCAATAAATGTCAGTTATTATTATTACTATTAAAAGCTAGAGTATTTAATTTTTTAGGAACAAGTCACTTCGAATGAATTAGTTTGCGTAGCAGTCTGGGTTTGGACAAAAGGTAAGCCGCGGTATTGTGAAAATCCAAGCCACACAAATCCTCCTAGCCATTCTGATCATGGTTCTCCACCTCCATCTAAGCCCAAGCATTGATCTTCCTGCTTTTCTGGTTGAGGTGTCAAAATGTATTGTATTCCCATTTCGTGAGCTTAGGCTGTCATGTCAGAGTGTAGCAATAGCAGCTTTCTCTCCAGAAAGAAGATGGAGTAGAAGGACACAGGATACTCTTACAGCACCTTGCATTTCTCCTCCATAGCAATGAACACATTTGTAGTTAATTACTTGTATAATTACATGTTTATTATCCTCTCTCCCCCTAAATCAGACTGTAAACTCCTTGAGGGCAAGAGCCACATGTGTTTTTCCACCACTATATCTCCAGTGCCTGGCACAGAACCTGGCCCGCAGCATGAGTGTTTGTGAAATGGATGAATGATTGATGCTGCTGCCCTAGGGATATAGAGCACATTTAGGATTGTATTTCCTCTCTGGATGCGGGGAGAGGCCAGAGAAGGTGCAATTCCTAGGTACAGCCGAAAGGTGGCAGAGTGAGTCTGCAAACGGTCACTTCCCAGCATCCAGAGGAGAAAATGACTCGGCCTGGGAGCTGGGTAGGTGTCAGAAATTGGAAGATGGTCTCTATTGCCCTCACATTGTTCAGCACAGGGCACTGCACATTGTACCGGCTCAAAAATATTTGTTGAAAGGAAACAACTCTCCTCTCGGCAAGGATTTTTATTCGTTTATCTTTCTTCAATAAGAGCCACCTTTCTGCAAATATTTATTGAGTGCCTATTATGTAGTGAAGCTACAATGATGAGCAAGGCAGATCTAGTTTCTGCCCTCTTAGAGCTTACATCCCGCAGAGAGGAGGTGGGTAAAGAGACAAATAAATACAAAGTACTATGGGGCAGGGGTGTCTTCCCTGGTCCAGGAGGGTCAGGAGAGCTTTTTGGAAATATCATTAAAGCTACGGAGTAATGATATATTTACACACCCATACACGTCACCAACCCTTAAGAAAGAGGCAATTCCTTAGTTATATAAACTGTTTCAAGGCAGAGAGAATGTCAAACATACAAAAGTTTAGGAAATTCCACCGTTGGCCTTTTTCAAATTCACAACCTAGACTAAACGTAACTATTTTTAACAGAAGACATTTGTTGAAAAGAAATTACAAATACAGGTCAAATCCCAAGATGCACATGAACTTCCCTGCATTCTCATCTAGCATTTCTTATATGTGTCCAGGGCTTTTCATTTCATACAGTGTTAGCTTATTTGATTCTCACCACAGATCTGTGAGGTAGGAAAAGCAAACATCACTAGCCCCATTTTATAGGGTCTAGCATTTTACAGGGTGAAGTGCAAGTTCAGGGAAGTTACATGACCTGCTCGGATCCCACTGTACTGAGAGGCAGAGTTAGCACTATAACCTGGTCCACTGACTCTCAGTCTGATGGTCTGTCTATTATACTAGGCTGTCTGTTTATTACAATGACATGCAAACACATAAAGTAGAGACTTCTGTAGGTCCCTTACATTAGCATGAGATCTGCATTTTTGTTTCCTCTTGTTCTCTATGCTCTGGAAGAGTTTACATAAGAAAGGAATTAGGAACTTTCTAAATTTCTCCTATGATAATAGAGCTATCCAGATCTTAAAGCCCCCCTGGAGTAAACTTTGGAAATATATCTTCTGAGAAATTCATCCCTAGATGGTCAAATTTATTGACACACAGTGGTAAACAGTAATTCTTAAAAATAAAATTTGGTAACATTTTTCCACATTTGCTTTACTTCTTCCTGAATATCTACATGTATTATGTTTTGCCTAAACCATGGTGAGAGTGAATCACAGCAATTAATAACTCTTTACCACCAAAAACCTCAACATATGTCTACTAAAAATAAGGATTTTTTCCTTACATAGCAACAGTAAAATGATCAAATTCAAGACCTTTAACACTGATAAAATACTGTTACCTAACATACATTCCAAAATATAATTTCAACAGTTGTTCCCATTAAGGCCTATATAGCAATTAATTTTCTAATCCAGGCTCCAATATAGGCCCATGCATTGCATCTAGTTGTCCTGTCTCTTTAACTTCCTGGAACAGTTCCTCGTTCTTTCTTTATATTTCATCACATTGCCATTTTTGAAGAGTACAAGTCAGTTGTATTGTAGAGTGGCTGTCAGGTGGGTTTTGTCTAATGTTTCCTTATCATCTTTTTCAAGTGATGCATTTTAGGCATGAAGACCACAGAAGTGATGCTGTGCCCTTCTCAGTGCATCACAGCAGGAGGCATCTGCTATCAGTTTGTCCCATTTTTTGGTGGATGTTCACTTTAATTACTTTGTTAAGGTGGTGTCTATCAGACTTCTCCACCATAGATATACCTTTCTCCCCCTTTATAATAAATAAGTAATCTGTGGGGAAATAACTTTGATTCTCTTCAACAAACTTGCACCCAATGATTTTAGCTTCTTGCCTAAATCAATTATTACTATGTTAATTGCAAAACATTTATTTCAAACTCTACTATTCCCACTACATTTATTAGTGAGCATTTTATTGTGAAGAACCATTTTCCCCTTCTCTCTCCTTTTTTAATGTATTGACTAATTTTTGGTTTTGGTTTTCAGTATCAGTTTGGACGTGTGGATTCTACTCTATTCAATGTGTTAAATCTATTACTTTCATGATTCATTTTGATGGTAAAATTGTCCACAATTTGGTTGTAGAAACCCTCAAAGCCAGTCCCTATATCCCTTTGACATGTCGAATCAATGTTTGATCCCTGTGTTACTTTTTTGCACAATGAGATGTTCCCAGTTTCCCTAGCCTTATAACCAGCCATTTTGCCAAAATGCTCTGGTTCCTTTTATTGGAGAATGGTATTTAGAAACCAAGTGCTTGGCACTGGCTGTGCTCACTGTTACTGGGGTGTTACTACTTCTAGGTACTTTCAGTGAACAGAGTTAGGGATACTTCATACTGATACCTCTAATTCCAACCAACGCCACAGCGTTCTTCCTCCTCTTCCCCCATTCCAAAGTTGTATCTTCCTTCTCCCACAGTGGTAACCCTAGCTCTCAACAACATTAATATAATCACTCATTTGCTCAATCCTATATACACACACAAAATAGTTTTAGAATTGCTACACCGACACCACTACCATCAACAAACCCAAGAAAAGTTCAAAATTTGCTTATTTTTTTCTTTAGACTGAGGGTACATGGTCAAAAGTTACTTGGATTATATTTTTTTCTTCTGTGTTGGTTATGTTATCAATTTGGTATTTAATTAGGTTAATTTGTTTGTATTTTGGTGTTTTTCTCATCCTTACTTTCTGAATACATAAAATATTAACATGATTTCAAAAATCAAAACTATACCAAAAAGATACACTCAGGTCTCTGAAAATGTTTTGATTTTTCCATTTCTATTATGTCCACCTTCTTGTTGCAAAGGTTGCTTACTTGAATCTCTTACTTTTTTTTCTTAATTAAACTTGCTGAAAGGTGGGGTTTTTTTGTTTGTTTGTTTGGTCTTTTTCAACAATTAGCCTTTGGTTTTGTTTTGTTTTGTTTTGTTTTTCGCAGTACGCAGGCCTCTCACTGTTGTGGCCTCTCCCATTGCAGAGCACAGGCTCTGGACATGCAGGCTCAGTGGCCATGGCTCACGGGCCTAGTCGCTCCGCGGCACGTGGGATCTTCCTGGACCGGGGCTCAAACCCGCGTCCCCTGCATCGGCAGGCAGACTCTCAACCACTGCACCACCAGGGAAGCCCTAGCCTTTGGTTTTACTGGTCAGATCTACGTTTGCTTATTTTCCATTTTAGTAATGCTTGTATCTTTATTGATTCCTTCCATCTAATTCCTTTAGTTTCATTCAATTTCAAATGTTGTTTATCTTCTATTTTTCCCAAGTCTTCATTTTCAAACTTTCTTTATCATTTAATTTTAGCTATCTGTCACTTATAAACTCAATAAGCTGTTTTTTTTTAACTCAATCTGAAAGTAATAGTGGAATTTAATTCATTCACATTTATTGGAATTATTGATGTTTGAATTTATCCCTCCCATCTCATGTTCTTTATCATGTCTTTCATTTCTTTTTTCGTCTTTTCCTCTTCTGTTTTTTTTGGTATGCCAATCAAAAAACTTTTAGTTGCAAAAAACAAGAAATTCACTTTAGCTAGTTTAAAACAATAACAAATGAATTTATTTAAGTATTTCAGATAGATCACAGAATCTCTGGGAAAGTAAGAGAAACAAGTTTAGAGTCAACATAGTAACAACATTCAAATCACACTGCAGAACTCCTTCAGTGGAGACCTTTCTGCTGCTGCTGCTGCTGAGTACTGAGTATTCAACATCTACCATGCTATTGATACCTCTGGCAAACTGAATGGATGCATCTACCACAACCCTTACTAGAATGTCTGCATGTTGCCTCCTTCTTCAAATTCAAAGTGTCATGTGGGTGCATCTAATTGAATCTAGGTCACATGACTGTGTCCTGGCTGCAAGGGATGCTGGGAAAGCAACTTTGTGGCTTCTGCATTAGAAGGCTCAGACTCTTCAGGTGAGGTGATTTCCCACATAGGAAGAATGTTCAAAGGTAGTAGATATCCGAAAAGAATGATGAATGTCCACTATACTTGCACTGATTGATTTTTCTTTATTCCATTTTTTTCCCTCTAGTGGTTTTGAAAATAAGCTTCTTATTTCTATTTTTCTAGTAGTTACCTTAAAATTTTAAACACTCAAGTTTATACTATTCTATAAACATTGAGAATTAATAAACTTCTGTATCCTTTCTCTAAACAAGGTAAGATGTTTAGCATGCTACCACTAACCTCTCTGGCCTCAGTGCCTCCTCACTTTCTGTCTCAAGGTGTGATCATTTGAGGTTTTTTATTAACATCCTTACTGGAGTATAATTGCTTTACAATGTTGTGTTAGTTTCCGCTGTATAACAAAGTGAATCAGCTATATGTAGGCCTCTTCAATAAGTGGTGCTGGGAAAACTGGACAGCTACATGTAAAAGAATGAAATTAGAACACTTCCTAACACCATAGACAAAAATAAACTCAAAATGGATGAAAGACCTAAATGTAAGGCCAGACACTATCAAACTCTTAGAGGAAAACATAGGAAGAACACTCTTTGACATAAATCACAGCAAGATCCTTTTTGACCCACCTCCTAGAGAAATGGAAATAAAAACAAAAATAAACAAATGGGACCTAATGAAACTTAAAAGCATTTTCACAGCAAAGGAAACCATAAACAAGACGAAAAGACAACTGTCAGAATGGGAGAAAATATTTACAAACGAAGCAACTGACAAAGGGGATTAATCTCCAAAATATACATGCAGCTCCTGCAGCTCAATATCAGAAAAACAAACAACCCAATCCAAAAATGGGCAGAAGACCTAAATAGACATTTCTCCAAATAAGATATACAGACTGCCAACAAACACATGAAAGGATGCTCAACATCACTAATCATTAGAGAAATGCAAATCAAAACTACAATGAGCATATGGTATTTGTTTTTCTGTTTCTGACTTACTTCACTCTGTATGACAGACTCTAGGTCCATCCACCTCACTACAAATAACTCAATTTTGTTTCTTTTTATGGCTGAGTAATATTTCATTGTATATAGGTGCCACATCTTCTTTATCCATTCATCTGTTGATGGACAGTTAGGTTGATTCCATGTCCTAGCTATTGTAAATAGAGCTGCGGTGAACATTGTGGTACATGTCTCTTTTTGAATTATGGTTTTCTCAGGGTATATGCCCAGTAGTGGGATTGCTGGGTCATATGGTAGTTCTATTTTTAGTTTTTTAAGGAACCTCCATGCTGTTCTCCATAGTGGCTGTATCAATTTACATTCCCACCAACGGTGCAAGAGGGTTCCCTTTTCTCCACACCCTCTCCAGCATTTATTGTTTCTAGATTTTTTGATGATGGCCATTCTGACTGGTGTGAGGTGATACCTTATTGTAGTTTTGATTTGCATTTCTCTAATGATTAGTGATGTTGAGGATCCTTTCATGTGTTCGTTGGCAATCTGTATATCTTCTTTGCAAAAATGTCTATTTAGGTCTTCTACCCATTAACACATATATATGGAATCTAAAAAGAAAAATGGTTTTGGAGAACCTAGGGGCAGGACAGAAATAAAGATGCCGATGTAGAGAATGGACTTGAGGACACAGGGAGGGGGATTGGTAAGCTGGGACGAAGTGAGAGAGTGACACTGACATATATACACTATGAAACGTAAAATAGATAGCTAGTGGGAAGCAGCCACATAGCACAGGGAGATCAGCTCGGTGCTTTGTGACCACCTAGAGGGGTGGGATAGGGAGGGTGGGAGGGAGACGTAGAGGGAGGAGATATGGGGGATATATGTATATGTATAGCTGATTCACTTTGTTATAAAGCAGGAACTAAACTAACATACTAGCAGAAACTTCACCATTGTGAAGCAGTTATACTCCAATAAAGATGTTAAAAAAAATAAATAAAATAAATGGGGGGGGTAACTACAATGAGCTATCCTCTCATACCAGTCAGATTGGCCATCATCAAAAAATCTACAAACAATAAATGCTGGAGAGGGTGTGGAGAAAAGGGAACCCTCTTGCACTGTGGGTGGGAATGTAAATTGATACAGCCACTATGGAGAACAGTATGGAGGTTCCTTAAAAAACTAAAAAACTAAACATAGAACTACCATTTGAGATTTTAATTCCAGATTCTTATGAGTTGCTATTGCCTTAGGCATTAGCAATTATTTAGAATTACCTGAAGTTTTTACCTTTTTTTTTTGTTGTTCGTCATTGTTTCCTGCAGTGGTGTGATGAAGCCAGCTTGCACTGACTCACAAGAGCCAATTTGTTACCAATTCTTTCAATTCTGTGTTCAGTGACATCATGTTGGTAGCTTGATGTCAGCCATCATGGGACTATGTATACCACAGAAATCTGCAAACAGTACAAACTGGGACTCTTCCCCCAGGGAGTCAATTGTTAAACATTTATCAGCACACCACTGGTTTCTTGTATGTCACGTCTTTCCCTTTATTGTGTTACTTTTCAGTTTTAGTACCCCTTTGAGTATTTCAGAGATGGTCTATGAATGATAAATCTGTGAGTATATATTTGCCCTCATACTTGAATGTCAGTTTGCCTAAGAACAGGACTTACCAAAGAGACTGCTAATTGCCTAACCAAAGTCCAGTTTACCCTTTTTCCTCAGGAACTAAACCTCAATTTTCAGCACAGTACACTGCTTCTTGGAGTAAATACTATATTTTTCAATCTTTTTTCAGCCAAGTGTGGCCACAAGATCAAGTGCTGGCCAATGAAAGTATAGTAAATACTGTGTGGGACTCCTAGGAAGCCTCCTTAAAGAGTACTGTCAAAACTGGGAGGAGTGTCCATTTTACTCTTCCTCCCCTTCCTTCATCTGGCTGTTTAGAATATGGGTAAGATGGCTGGAGCCCCAGCAGCTACCTTAGACTGTGACATAAACTGTGGATAGAAGCCATACTTCGAGAATGGTGACAACAGAAAGACAGAAGGAGCCTGAGCACTGATAATTTCATGAAGCTGGGTTGATCTTACATGCCTCAACTTTTCTCTGACAGTTTCCATCTCTTTGCTTTATATTTGGGGAGATTTCTTCCACCTGAGTTTCCAAAAACTAATTCCTTCTTTAGCCACACCCATTCTATTATTCATCCATTTTGCTGAATTTTTTATTTTAGCAGTGAGGTTTTTAATATCTGAAGACACTCTCCTACTCTCTGATTGTAGACTAAATATTGTAATAAGCTCTTATTCTTCCTCTTGTTCAGCTCTGCTCCAAATGGATATTTAATATTCATAGATTGAGTAGAATCAAAAGCTTTTGAATTCTGGATCTCAACTTCCAAATTACTATCTGGTGCTCTATCTCTGTGAGCTCCTTGGGAATAGAGAAAATAGGAGTTGCTGAGTTAGTACTTATGTTAAATTCACTGGTAAAGATTTTTATTGAAGAATCAATTAGCAGAAAAGATACTTCAATATCCATTTCATCCTCCTCTAAATAACTTCAGGTTTGGGGTTTGAGGATGTGAACTGATAAATAGCTATCACCTAATAAAAAACAAATAACCATTCATCATTCTGGCAGAGGAATTGATAAGCTTTTTTTGTATAGAGCCTCTGCTGCAATTACTCTGCCACTGTAGTGTGAAAGCAGCCATACACAATACATAAATGAACGGATGTGTTCCAATAAAACTTTCCTTAAGAACAGTAACATTTGATTTCATATAATTTTCAATTGTCATGAAATATTATTCTTCCTTTTATTTGTTTCGATTATTTAAAAAATGTAAAAACCATTTTAGCTAGCTGGCCATACAAAATCAGGTAGCAGGCTGGATTTGGTCTGCAAGCCATAGTCTGCTGACCTCTGTTCTAGCTATTATTTTCAATGCCTGTTTTGGCCAGATAAATCCTGCAGTGTTTATAGCTCTCTTCTTCTTTCACCTCAATTTCCTCATCAACTAATGGATGTTTGGGAAGGGATCATAGGTGTTTCCTTGCTGTTATTTCCTTTCTACTCAGCCTCATTTGGGCCAATTTACATGCATATTGAAAGCCTATGGACTGGCCCCAGCATTATTGCTTTACTTTGACTCTGTTTTTCCTATTATTTCATTTTTAACCCAGCAGTGATGTAAGCTACATACATACATGCACATACACACATACACACACAGGGAGGTTAAGAGAGATATTGAGATAACTATTTTTCCTTATTACTATGAGAAATTGGGGTGGCTGGGTCCATCAACATTTTGAATTTTGGTACTCCAGACAATGAATAAAGTCTGTCCCTTTACAAGAAAGGCAGGCAGTATGTCCTAATCCCAGAACTGTGAATTTTAGAGTCAAAAAGGATTAGAATATTCATTCATGCAGATCATTCCGTCTGATGGACCTTAACTACTTCTCATGTTGTGCTTCAAACCAGAAACATTTCTCTTCAGAACATGGGTTCTGGTATTTGTGGACTGAGAATTCTAATCCTTCATTGCACTAATTCCCTTAGCCAGCTGGGCTTTACTTTTCTAGTTTTACTTTTCTGAAATAAGGCCAGCCAATTTAATGATAAATAATAATAATGATGATAATAATAAGGGAGCCAACTTCCTTAGCCAGTGTTGTTAAGGAAATGAGGAGAAAGAATGTGAATTTCACGAAAATATTTGCCAAAGCGCATTGTTCCTTTGCACCTCATATCATATTTGCTTAAGAATAAATGATCTGATGTCAATAGTTTTTATTGTCCAAACAACAAGGCATTTGTAAAGGGTTCAGCCTTATTCTCTTTTTGACACATCCTTAGTAGAATAGAATTAAGGTAAATCTGTGAAGAAAGCAGACGCAGTTGCTTCAGGCTGGGCCACATTACTGAGGTCACCATGAGTGCCAGTGTCTGGTCCTCAGTGTAACAAATTCAGTAACTTGATTTTTATGGCATTCACACTGCGGTGATCAGGCTGCAGGGGACTGACTCATGCTAACCAAATTTACAGGGGACTAACTGATTAAACAGGAAGCCAATTGATTAACTTATACTGAAAAATAGAACTGCCAGCTAGCCAGTGCATTCTCTGCCAGAAGAAAAGACAATTTGAAAAACCAAATTAAAGTCCAAAGGTTGTTTGAAGAGTATAGAAATCCGGACAAGAGTTATTAGATGGATGTAAAGTACAGTCACCACGCTATGGCAGCCTGATGAGTTCTGCTTCTCTAATTGAGTGACAAACCTTTCCAGCAGATCCCAGGATTTATGTTAACTGATTAGGGACCCCTCTCTTACGGCCACTGCTGGAGACACACTGACTATAAGTTACGCTACAGAACTCCTTTTTCAAGTCTCTAAGAAAACTATGTGATATGAACCATAGCCCAGGACACACAAACAATATTCTGTTGCCACCACCCAATGGACCAAATATTTCTACATCAAAGTCCACTCCTTTCCCTAAACTGTTTTTCCTATAATCTTAGTCTATTCTTTGAAAATTTCCTGCCCCTTCTAGCTCTAATTGAAATTCAGCTCTCCCCTGAGAATGTCCTTTCTCCCGTTGCCTTCTTAGGTGATGGTTTTCTTTTTCTACCAAACTCCCCCATATTACTGAATCTGGAGGTGGCTTAGGTGTCCGTCTTGTTTTCTATTGCCATTTCCAGACAATTCTTCCCTCCAGCAAAACACCTTCATTTTGAATCCTGTGTCATCAGGTCAAACCACTTACAATGCCCACCTTGTTGCAGTCACCCACAGAGCACCGATTCCTCGAATATTTTAGCTCTTGGCACACTGTCACTCTCTCCAATGCTGCATCTGCCTTAATTCCTGGCGATTTCTATAATGCCCACAGATAATCCTACCTGAAGCCTGAACTCTTGGTTTCTGGACCTCCTCTTCTCCAGTGACCTTGTCCTCCCCTACCATTTCAGCCACTCACTCTCATGACCAAACCCTAGAGTTAGTCATTACCAGTAACTACACTGCCTCCATGATCTGAATTTTATGCATCCCACTACCCCACCACCACTTCTTATTTTTTCCACTCCTTCCCTCTAGTACCCCATCTCCGGCGATCCTTCAATCCAATTAGGACCTATAATTCATCAATCCTCTCACCTTCTCACTATTTCTTATCCCTCGTAGCCTTCACTTCCTTCAGTACACAGCTTAGATTCCATGGCCAATCACTGTAATTTCTCTCTTGTATATATCTATACCCATGACTCCCTTGCCCTTGTCTTGCTTCATCATACCTATCTGGCAAAGTCTCCACTCTTTTTTTTTTTTTTGGCTGTGTTGTGTCTTTGCTGCTGTGCAGGCTTTCTCTAGTTGCAGCGAGCGGGGGCTACTCTCTGTTGCGGTGCGCCGGCTTCTCATTTTGGTGGCTTCTCTTGTTGCGGAGCACAGGCTCTAGGTGCGCGGGCTTCAGTAGTTGTGGCACACGGGCTCAGTAGTTGTGGTGCACGGGCTTAGTTGCTCCGCAGCATGTGGGATCTTCCAGGACCAGGGCTCGAACCTGTGTCCCCTGCATTGGCAGGCGGATTCTTAACCACTGCACCACCAGGGAAGCCCCCTCCACTCTCTTTTAATCAGATTTTCTGCCTCCTCTAAACCTGCATCTGTGCAGCTAAACATGCCTGGGGAAAATATACCGAATGCCTACTGGTCTCACTGTAATTTCATGACCACTATCCTCAAGTGGACCTTTAATGCTGCTCAGTAATTTTATTACATTTACTCATTCATTCATTCTTCCACTCTTCTATACAAGTAATACCTTACTTTCTTCCCCAACCTCCAGCACCTCCCTCATCCTTCTTCTCAGCTGATGACCTTCTTTAATTCACTAGAAATTAGAAGCAATCAGATGAGATGTTGTTTCCCATACTCTCACCACCAGCTGACCTCCATCTGTGTACACACACTGCCCCCCACCATTACTATAAAGGAACTCTCTGTGCTCCTAGTTAAGACCAACTCCCCAACTTGTGCACTCAACCCCAACCCATTTCACCTACTTAAAGACAGGCTTCCACCAATTCACTTTCCTCTCCTACATCATCAATTTTTCCATCTTTACTGGATCAACTCATCAGCATACAAACATGCAGTTATGTCTCCCATCTTAAAAAATGCTTTTAATTCTATATTGCCCTCCAATTACTACCCATTTTTCAATTCCTCTCCTCCAATTCTCTCTTAAACCCATTGTGATCAGACTTTCATCTCCACCACTTCATTAAAGCTACCCTTGTCAAGGTTACCAATGACCTCCACCTTGATGACTCCAGTGGTCACCTCTCAGTCCCTACCGTATCTGATTTACCAGAAGCATTTGACTCTCTGTACTACTTCTTCCTCCTGGAAATACTTGCTGTGGTTGGCCTCCAGGACTCCATATTCTCCTGGTCCTCTTCCACCTCACTGGCCTCTCCTTCTCAGTCTCCACTGCTGCATCATCCTCACCTCCCTCATTTTTCAGTACTGGAATTCCGTGGCAATCATTCTTTGGGCCTGTTATTTTCTCTCTACACTCACTTCTTTAGTGATCTCATCCAGCCTCATGGCTTTAAATGCCATCTACACGGTGACAACTCCCAAAGTTGTATCTTCAGCCTAGATCCCTTTCCTGAATTTCAGACTCATGTATCCAATTTCCTACACTCCAGAGCTCCACTCAGATATATATATTTGACATCTCAAGATCAACATACACAAAATCAAACTCTTGACATACCTTCTCCACACATGTCTATTGCTGAAACCTGCTCCTCCTGTGGTCTTACTATATCGGTAAATGGCATCTCCACCCTTCCAGTCTGTTCAGGCCCCAAACCTTGGCATCACCTTTGATTCCTCCCTTTCTCAGATACTCACATGCAATTATCAGTAAACTCTCTTGACTCTCCTCCAAAATATAACTAGAATCTAACCTCTTCTCACCACGTCCCTTACTACCACCATGGTCTGAACCACCATCATCTCTTGCCTGGATTATTGCAATACCTTCCTAACTGGTTTTCCTGCAACACTTACCTCATTACAGTTCATTTTCAACACAGCATACAGAGTCGATTTGGTCAAAATGAAAAATTAGATCATGTCCCTCTGCCCAAAACTTCCCTAAAGCTTCCTATCTCCCTCAAAGTCAAAGCCAATGTCCTTGCAATGGCTTATAAGACTCTACATAACCTCATTCACTCTGTTCCAGCAGCCCTGGCTTCTCCGTTCTTTATCCAACCTATCAGGCAGCTCCTGCCTTAGGGACTTTGTCCTAACTGTTTTCTCTGCCTAAAGCGGTCTTCTCCCAGGTACCACTGTGGCTCACTCACTTCTCTCTTTCAGGCTTTACATACATGATACATTATTTTATTTTTTAAAATTTATTTATTTATTTTTGGCTGCATTGGGTCTTCATTGCTGCACGCAGGCTTTCTCTAGTTGCAGCGAGCAGGGGCTACTCCTCGTTGCAGTGCACGGGCTTCTCACTGTGGTGGCTTCTCTTGTTGCAGAGCACGGACTCTAGGCGCAGGCTTCAGTAGGTGTGGCACGTGGGCTCAGTAGTTGCAGCACGTGGGCTCTAGAGTGCAGGCTCAGTAGTTGTGGCTCATGGGCTTAGTTGCTCTGCGGCATGTGGGATGTTCCCAGACCAGGGCTCGAAACTGTGTCCCCTGCATTGGCAGGTGGATTCTTAACCACTGCACCACCAACACACCACTGGAAGCCCTGATACACTATTTTAAATTGCTCCACACAAACCCAGAATTCTCTATCTTCTTCCCTGCTTTTTTAAAAAAATTTATTAACTGCTTTATTTTTCTTCATTGCATTTATTTCCATCATACAAACCATATATTCTACTTATTTGTCTTGCTTATTGTCTGTTCCCCACTACCACCACCATCTCCACTAGAATATAAGCTACATGAGGGCAGGGGGTTTTGTCTGTTTCATTCACTTCTGTATCCCCAGAGCCTAGAAGGACACCTAGATCACAGAAAGAACTTAAGAAATATGTTTAAGGCAGGGAGGGAGAATAGACATTTAAAGGGTAAAGGATTTTGGTCTATTTTGTCTCTACGGGAAATTTTCATATGAATTAAATCAGTTTCTTGGGAATACATATATATTTTGTCATAGAAATAATGGTACACAAGATTGTTATTAAAAGTAATAGCTCTCTAGGGGCTTCCCTGGTGGTGCAGTGGTTGAGAGTCCGCCTGCCGATGCAGGGGACACGGGTTCATGCCCCAGTCCGGGAAGACCCCACATCCCGTGGAGCGGCTGGGCCCATGAGCCATGGCCACTGAGCCTCTGCGTCCGGAGCCTGTGCTCCGCAACGGGAGAGGCCACAACAGTGAGAGGCCCATGTACCGCAAAAAAAAAAAAAAAAACACAAAGAAACAAAAAATAATAAAAGTAATAGCTCTCTAAATGCAATATTGTGTCCCATATTGGATCCTGAAACAACAAATGTACATTAGTGGAAATCCTAATAAGGTCTGCAGTTTAGTTAATAGTAATATACCAGTATTGGTTTCTTAATTATGACAAATGTACTATGGTAACGTAAGATGCTAACATTTGGAGAAAAATGGGTAAGGGGATCTGAGAACCCTCTCTGTATTGCCTTTACATTTTTCCTGCAAATTTAAAACTATTCAAAAATGTTTTAAGTTTATTATGTGCATGTGGGCTAGGTAGGATAATGAGCCCCCCAAATTTCTACATCCTCACCCTTGGAACCTGTGAATACGTTAGGTAACGTGGAAAAGGGGAATTAGGTCACGGATGAAATTAAGATTGCTAATAAACCGACCTTTATTTGTGGGAAGAGTATCCTGGATTATCCAGGTGAGTCCAGTGTAATCACAAGAGTCCTCAAAAGTGGAAGAGAAGAGCAGAAGGGAGAGAAAGGAAGATTTACTATCAAAGAATGCTCCAAGAGACA
This sequence comes from Leucopleurus acutus, assembly GCF_964270905.1. Taxonomy (NCBI): domain Eukaryota; kingdom Metazoa; phylum Chordata; class Mammalia; order Artiodactyla; family Delphinidae; genus Leucopleurus; species Leucopleurus acutus. Next base: position 117,636,421 of record NC_139148.1, on the reverse strand, counting down.
CAACACTGCTAGCTATGAAGATGGAGGAAGGAACTAAGAATGCAGGAAGGCTTTAGAAGCTGAAAAAGGCAAGTGAACAGGTTATCTGCTAAAGAGAGAATCAGAAGGGACACAGCCCTGCTGACACCTTGATTTTAGCCCATTGAGACCCAGTTCAGATTTCTAACCTACAGAAATCGTGAGATAAAAAATTTGTGTTGTTTTAAGACACTGAGTTTGAAGTCATTCGTTATGGCAGGAACAGGAAAGTGAATATACATAATCTGTAGTTATTACTACAACCCAGAAAGGTAGGTATCATCTCCATTTTATAGAATAGACAACTGAGCTTCACAAAAACTAAGGTCACAGAGCAAGTAAGTCACAGAGCTGGGACTCAAACCACGTTCTGACCCTTAATTTATGCTCTATTATCAACATGCTGCCTCTCTAGTTAGGGTCTAAGGCTTGGCCCACAAATCCCTATTTAACCCATAGGATGGCCCAAATACTCTATGTCCAAAAGTTTTTTTAAAAAAAAAAAATTTGAAAAACAAAAGTGGCTGTGGAGTCAGCTTTTATTTTAGACATCAAAAAGTATATTTTAGGGCTTCCCCGGTGGCGCAGTGGTTGAGGGTCTGCCTGCCGATGCAGGGGACACGGGTTCGTGCCCCAGTCCGGGAAGATCCCACATGCCGCGGAGCGGCTGGGCCCGTGAGCCATGGCCGCTGAGCCTGCGCGCCCGGAGCCTGTGCTCCGCAACGGGAGAGGCCACAACAGTGAGAGGCCCACGTACCGAAAAAAAAAAAAAGTATATTCTAAAAGGGCATATGTAGATACTTTAAAAAATACATATGCACCAGTTCTCTATCACGTTCTAATACCAGCAAATGAAATGTCATATACTTGCGTAAGTAGTGTGTGTTTTTCTTGAAGACTGCTTAAAGTAAGTCAGATGTAATTAAGAAAAATAAGGAGGTAGACGAGACTTCTGTGGCGAAGCTGAAGGTGAGTTTGGGCCATTTTCCAGGGCTTTAGAGATTGAGGGCACTGGGGGTTTTTTGTTTGTTTGTTTTGTTAATGTCTAATTTTACTTCAAAGCTTATGGATACGGATGCATCACTAGCGCTGCTCTTACCTAGCCTTGATCACGATTGTTTTCAGCTCACAAAAGAACATTGCTTTCACTCAGAAACAACGAAAAAATTGCCCCAAGCCTCAAAGCAAAATTTCGTAATCCATTTAGTTTACTCTGTCCTAGGTCCTGGGTTTCTCAGTTTGTTTTTGTCTTGGGCTCTGTGTTTTTCTATCTCCGCTTAAGATATGGGTATTTGTGTTTGGAGTTGGCAAAGTACTTTCTTCTCCATTAACTCAGTTTGATTTTGCTATTCTCGAAAACCCTTTGAGGTAGGCAAAATAGGTATTACTATTCACATTTTATAGATAAGTAAATCAAACTCAGAGAGATGGAGCTGGGACGCAAATCCAGGAGAGTCTAAAGTGAGTTCTCTTTCCACCACAGTCTGCTACTTCGTCCCCAAGTATGGAGCCATGCTCCACTGGAGCCTAGGTTGAGGAAGAGCTGAAAATGAGGAGATGCCGTCCCCATGGAGGAAAATTTTGAGGAAGGAAAAACCAGGAGAACAATGATGCTGTTGTTCCTATAGGGAGTGAGAGAGGGAGAAGAAAAAGACGGTGCTTATGGGATCAGGGGATGAGCGCGTGGGTCAATCATCTATGCCACTGATGGACGGTAGACGGGGAAGGCGGGGGCCCAAGGTATGGGAAGGAAAGGAGATTCACAGTTGGCAGCATCAGAGGGGAAAGCAGAAGGTAGGGAAGCCATTCATAAGTAATGGATGTTCATAAGTTGGGATTCATCTGTAAGGGATGTTTATAATTATAAGCTGGGGATAGACTCCCTGAGGAACTACTGAAGCAAACTACAGGCAAGCTCTGTAAACTGTAGATCGGATTCTAACAGATCTCCCTAGTTTCACTTTCTAGTCCATCTTTGCTTCCAAATGCAGCCCAAAGGCAGTTCCCCTGGGCACTGGGAAGCATGGGCCTTTAGGTCTGGAGCCCATATTTACCCTTCAGTCTCAGCCACCCGAAGGCTGACTCAGAGCTGTCTCTGGATTCTGTTTGCTGGGATTCCTGAACCAAACATTATTCACCTCTTGGGGCCCCATGCTGGGGTCAGTTAATCAGAGCTGCTCCCAACGGGAATGGTTCTCAACCTTTCGGAGATGTTTAGAGACATTTGCCTCAAGTTTACTAAATTCTCTTCACCTCTGTACTGTCGCCCCACCAACACCCACCCCCTCAATGACAACAAGGTCCCCCAGTACAATTTAGTCCTCAGCTTTCCTGGTAGCAAGAAGCTCATATTTTTGTAGACCTCATTGTATTTTCCAAACAAACATCAGCACATCTTCAACTTTCTATTTTAGTTACTTCTGGCTACTCAACTGAGATTTCCTTTTCGTCGACAATATTACTGGAGGAGCACTTACAGCATCAGGATCGTGATATGACCTGTTTACTCCTACCTTTATAAAATCTTGTCTGAGAGATAAAAGTGATAATCCTTATGCAAAACACTTAGCACAGTGTTTGGTGATTATCGTTACTTCTCAATAACATGTCTTCAATTTCAGGTCACCATACCCAAATCCATAGATTAATTTAGGGTGTTTTCTTCCTGATTATATGTATAAATACCTGAACCTCAAATCATGGGTTACTTCTTATAGAGTTTCCTATAGAACAATTAGCCCGATCATGGCATGAAGGTTCTCATTACTTCAGTCCCAGAGCTCTCTCCTGTCTCCTGGCTGTCCTGTTCTCTTCCCTTTTGTCTTAATCATCCTTTATTGTACCCTGTAGGCCCCATCTGCTTTGGAGGAACCCCTCTGCATATCACCTATACATTTATGATTCTATCTGTCAAGTAATTATTTTGGTTTCAAAATTAAATTTAATATGTGAATTCCAAGAACCGTACAGAACGGCTTCAGTTATCTGAAGGTGGGACTTCCAGCAGCTTTAACCATCTGGAACATGGCCTTAAGCCCAGAAAGAAATGAAAAATGTCTAGGAGCATTGAGGGCAGTAGCCATGCAAAAGCCTCCCTGCAGCCTATGGATTAGAATGGGTGTCCAGTATGAATATTTGTTTCACAAGTGTGATGGTCAGGTTTATGTGTCCACTTGACTAGGCCACAGTCCCCAGTTATTCCATCAACTACTAATCACAGTGTTGCCGTGACAGTATTTTGTAGATGTGGTTAACATCTACAATCAGTTGATTTTACGTAAAGGGAACTACTCTTGATAATCTGGGTGGGCCTCATCTAATCAGCTGGAAGAGCAAAACTGAAGGTTCCCTGAGAAACAAGAAATCCTGCTTGTGGACTATAGTGTCAGCTCCTGCCCAAGAGTTTCCAGCCTGCCCTTCCTGATGGCCTGCCCTACAGATTTCAGACTTGCCTAGCCAGCCTCCATAATCATGTAAGCCAATTCATATATATATATACATATTCACATATATAAAATATATGTTATATATAATATATAAACACACACATACATTCATTTGAAAATACATTAAAAGGGAGACAAGGAGGGGGATGTTTGAAGCTGACACACTAACAAGTGAAGTTAACAGGAAGAAAGAAGACGCCAGAATCATCAAATCATCATGAAAAAGGTTAACTTATGTTCAGCGTAGTAAAAACATAAATATGGGATACAATGCTTAAAGGAGCTTTCAAAATTCTGTCTGGGTTGACTATGAAAAATATGTCTTCTACATTAAATGAAAGCCCAAGTTTAAAAACTTGAATCATTCTGATTTTGTAGGCTAAGTAAATGATTTTGTTCTTTATTCTAAGAGAAATGGTATGCATTGAAGGATTTTGTGCAAGGGATAGCATGATCATATTTGTGTATCAATGTAATCACTCTGCCTTCTGGGTGGATATCAAACTAGAGGGAGATAAAATGGAAGTGGAGAGACCAATTAAGAAACTTGCAAGCACAGAGAACTATATTCAATATCCTATGATAAACCAAAATGGAAAAGAATATTTAAAAAAATGAATGTGTATATATATTTATGCATATATATATATACATATAACTGAATCACTTTGCTGTACAGCAGAAATTGACACATTGTAAATCAAGTCTACTTCAATAAAAAATATTGATAAAATAGAAAAACTAAATAAATTAGATTCAAACCCCCAAAATAAAAAAATAAAACCTTAAAAAAATTTTTTTAAATAAAAATCACTCAAAAGAAAAAGAACTTGCAATGGTCCAGACCAGGTGAGAAAAGATGGTGGCTGGAACTAGAACTGTGGCAATGGCAATAAAGAGAAGTGGGCAGATATGGCTATATTTTGCAGGTTGAATTGATGGTTGGGACTTCCTGAGGGACTGGCTATGAGGCTGAAAGGGTGGGATGTGTCACTGATGACTGCTAGGTTTCTGGCTAATAGAACAAGATAGATGAAGGTGTCATGAGCTGACACAGAGAACACTGGAAGGCGGCCAGGTTTGGTTGAAGGGGATGATAGAGAAGGAGAGAGAGAGAAAGAAAAGCATAAATTCTTTTGAAGACCTGTTTCATTGAAAGTTCTGGGAACCATCTAAGAGGAGATGTCAAGCTGGCAGCTAGATGTATAGGTCTGGATCTCAGAGCAAAGTTCTGGTCTGAAGATACAAACATGTGAGTCATCTGCCTATGGGTGGTAATTGAAACAGAGGCTGTAAATGAAATTACCTAAGGAGAGAGTATAGGGTAAGAAGAGATGAATAGCCTAGGACTGGGCACTGAGGAGCTTCAATGTTTAACAGCTGGATACCTATGCCTGCTCATGATATAGGCTCAATAAATGTTTATTGAACGACCCTTATGAAAAAGGTACTGATGCACCTGTTGTTGATGACTGCGCCTATAGAGATCCCAAACACACATCTTTAAATGTCATAGTAGATTCCGGCCTGAAATAGCCTCCACACACTTGGCACCAATCCAGCCTTCCCCACAGAGATCTGGGAGATCGCTGCTAGATCTGTTTCTCACTTGCTTTCTTCTGTAGCCCAAGATACAGTCCACGCAGGCTAGTTTACCCGTGTACTTTCTTTACACCCTTCCAAACTCTATCTTGTACCAAATGGAATTAGATAACTAGAGTCCTAGTCCTGGTATTATGATTTAAAATAACTTTAGTTTTTTTAAAAGAAAAACACACAATATACATTTTATAAAACACCCATTGGCATTTTATGAAATTACTTTGACCACATCTCCATGACTTAATCAAATATTTATTGAATGCCTACTCTTTGCACAGCCCCGTGTGGAATAGGAGAAAAGCAAAAGATATAATCTCTACCTTTGAAGAACTTTCAGTCTATTTAGAGAAACAAGAGTAACACTTGTGACACGTGCAGAAAGAAATAAAAAAGACCACATGAATCAAGTGTATATGGCAAAGCACAGGGCACTAAGGTCTATCAGAGTTCAAAGCAAAGAGCTCTAATTTACACTCGCAGAATAAGGCCTCAGAGAGACTTGATGGAGTTGTGCTGCTCTCACAGCACCACTATTCTTGCTCGTAGGAGGAACTGGACAGAAAACATATTTGACAAGCATATCTCTAGGGGAGAAGGTTGCACAACCACCTGCAGAAACCAATTCAATCTCACATAATAGAATTTGAACTTCTTTTAAATGATTTAGGCCACTTGAGAGTTTTACAAGTCAGTTCCCAAATTAATTTAGCATTTATCTTCCAGACAGGCTATTACAGCTCACAATAAACTCCCGTTAAAGGAATTCAGATGAATGTGGCTGAGGAAAGGAGTTCCTCCTTTCTCACCCCCCTTAACTTTCCTGCAGCAGTTGACACTGTTGACCTGCCACGCACGCTCCCCACTCTACCCAGCAACACACTCTTCTGGTTCCCTTCCGACCTCTCTGACGGCTAAGCCTCCAGCCCAGGATAGGGCACTCAATATTTCTGAATGATTGAATGCTTCTTAGTCTCTTCTCCACTGACTCTTCTGCTTTCATCTAAGCTTCCATTTCTGGCTGTCTTCTCTTCTACTATACCTGCTCCTCACGAGTGATCCCACCCACTCCCACGGCTTCAGCTGCCACCTGTACTCTGACGACATCCCAATTGCATATCTCTATCTGTCCTCCAAGCCCCATCTTTCAACTGCCTATAGGAACTCTCCCAGGTGCGTTGCAGGCAATTCAAGGTCAATGTGTCCAAAGCTGAACTCATTATCTTTCTCCTTAAAGTTATATTCATTCCTGTTATGAGCGTAGGTTTACAGACCCACTATCCCTTCTGTCACTAGGGCTAAAACCTTCAAAAGCATCTTCAACCCCACACACACGCCCACCCCCAATGTCTAATCCTTGCCACCTCCTATCAGTTTTCCCCCCATGTTATCTCTGGTAACTGTCTCTTCCTCATCATCCTCACTACCATGGCACCTTCACTGTTTAGTGCCTGGATTCTTGTCACTACTACCTCACTAGCGTTCCCTACAACAATTCAACTCTCTAATTTATTTTTCACACTGTTATCAAAATATAACCGAAATCATGTCCCTCTCTCCGAAAATCGTTCTTTATTCTTATAAATCACTTTTTGGCTTCTATAGTTCTTTCACAAACTCTGTATCATTAAGAATGATTTTGGATGCAGGTAACAGAAACGCCAACTAACTTGTACAAATAGAGGGCTATTTTTCTCACATAAGACTAAGTCCAGAGGTAGGTGGTTGTTGGCATACGTTTATTGGTACCATCAAGGGCTCAGACTCTCTTCTGGTAGTTCGGCACTGCCATCCATCCTTAACATGTCGGCTTTTCATCTTCATTGCCGCCAGTAAATCAGCTACAAGATGGCTGTTAGAGCCCCAGGTATCAGGTCTGCATTCAAGGCAGAAACTAGGGTGAAGCAGACAGCATTGGCAATGTCTACATATTTTCTTCAGGAAAGAAAAACTCTGCTAGATGCCCCTCACAGCCTTTTGTTTGTGTATCATTAGCCATAAGAATATTACTGTCATGTGGCCACCTTGAGCTCCAAGGGAGACTAACCATGTATTCGGTTCTGCAAGCCTCTGTTGCAGATGCAGGCAAGGGAGACTGGGACTGGGAATGGATGTTGGGTTATTCGACCCACAGTGTCTGCCAAGTTCCCCTTTCATGTGATCAATACTAAAGCCTTATAAGTAGGATAATTATCTTCGTTTGCAGGTTAAGGAAATGTAGGTCCTGAGAGGTTAGGTGATTTGCCTAAGGTCACAGCTAGTTGGTGGCAGAGCCATAGATACTACTTTATGATTCCTACTGAGAGTTTTACCATGCACGGCTGTGTGAAATGAACTCTTATCTCAGAGAACAGTCTAAGCTCCACAGTACTGAAAGTCCTCAGGAATCTGACCCCAGGCTGCCTTTCCAGATTCATCTCTCATAACACCCCTCCTTGATCGTGGCAGATAACTGCAGGCTGCCATTCCTTTGCATGTGCTGATTCCTCAACTTGGAATGACCGTCCTTTTCTATCCTTGTCCCTTAGGACACTCTGAGGCTTTGTTTATTGAATTGAATTCTTATGCATACCTCAAGATCCAGGTTAAATTCTGCTTCCCAGCTTAAGCATTCTTTAACTACATCAGTCATTATTCCTTCTTTCTGCCAGTAGCCCTAAGCTCTAGTATAGCACTTTCTTTTACTCCATCATGATAGTTGCTTCCTTTCCTACCTGCCTCTATCATTATCCCCTTGCAGGCTCCCGAGTTTTAGTTATCTCTGTACCCATGCCTCAAGCACCTAGTAAAGCATCAGGCAAAGAGAACTGGGCCAGTAAGCATTTTCTTTGTAACAGCTTTATTGAGATATAATTCACATACCATGCAATTCACCCATATAACTCAATGGTTAGTTGTACAACAATCATCACAGTTTAAAAATGTTTCCATTACCTCAAAAAGAAATCTAATACCCTTTTAATATCACCCCACAATTCCCCACTGCCCCCTAGCCCCAGCCCTAAGCATCCACTAACCTACTTTCTGTCTCTAGAGAGTTGCCTATTCTAGACATTTCATATAAATAGAATCGTATATGTGGTGTTTTGTGTCTGGCTTTTGCACTTAACATGTTTTCGAGGTTCATCCATGTTGTAACATGAATCAGTACTCTATTCCTTTTTTTAAAAATTAATTAATTTATTTACTTTTATTTTTTGGGGGGCTGCGTTGGGTCTTCATTGCTGGGCACGGGCTTTCTCTAGTTGCCGCGAGCGGGGGCTACTCTTTGTTTCGGTGAGCAGGCTTCTCCCGTTGCAGAGCACAGGCTCTAGGCGTACGGGCTTCAGTAGTTGTGGCACGCAGGCTTCAGTAGTTGTGGCTCGCAGGCTCTAGAGCGCAGGCTCAGTAGTTGTGGCGCACGGGCTTGGTTGCTCCGCAGCATGTGGGATCTTCCCGGACCAGGGCTCGAACCTGTGTCCCCTGCATTGGCAGGCGGATTCTTAACCACTATGCCACCAGGGAAGTCCCTCTATTCCTTTTTATGGTCAAATAATATTCTATTATATGAATATACCATATTATTTATCCATTCACCTGTTGATGGACATTTGGGTTGTTTCCACTTTGGACTATCGTGAATAATGCTGCTGTTAACAATGGTATAAAAATATCTGTTTGAGACCCTGCTTTCAATCATTCTGGGTATATTCCCAGAAGTGGAATTACTGGGTCATATGGTAACTCTATGTTTAACTCTTTGAGGAACTGCCAGCCTGTTTTCCACAGTAGCTGTATCATTTTACTTTCTCACCAGAAATATATGAGGGCTTCAGTTTCTCCACATATTTGCTAAGGCTTGTTATTGTCCGACTTTTTGGTTATAGCCATCCTAATGTGTGTAAAGTAGTATCCCATTGTGGTTTTTATTTTCTTTTCCCTAATGACTAATGATGTTGAGCATCATTTAATATGCTCATTAGCCATTTGTGTAATACCTTTGGGGAAATGTCTATTCAAATCCTTTGTGCATTTTTTAAGTGAGTTGTTTATACTTTTATTATTGAGTTGTAAGAGTACTTTACATATTCTAGGTACAATTCCCTTATCAGATACAAGATCTGCAAATATAGGCCAGAAAACATTTTTAAATAAAGGAATTCCAAAATTGCTATTTAAATTTTTAGATGTTCCTTGTGAAAGCTAACATTCCAGCAAAGTTTGCTTTAAACTCCTCATAAAATTGGAGCTGGATCTCCAGGGAGAAGACTTGACCACTGAATGTAAGCAAAGCACAGTCAAGAATGCCACAAATCTTCTAAACAGTCTTATTTATGTTCTGATAGAAGGTAGCAGAATATCAACAACCCCAAATATTATCAGTTCCCCTAAATTAGTTGCAAAATGAAAATAGGAAAATAGAAATAGAAGGAAACCTCTAGCCATGGACTTCCCAGCCCCTTCTGACCACACAGAGTGTTCCCACTCTAGGAAGAGCCAATCTTACAGCCTAGCAGTTTGCAAAGTTTTTCATCAGCCTCAAGGTACCATAAGACTTCCAAAGACTCTCATCTAAGTCCTAACACTTTCTCCTGTTTTCTATATCACTGATTGGCCTTTTCCCAGACATAGCTGGCCAATAGCACATGATTATTTCAACAATGCTGTTGAAGGGAAGAAGGTAGCAGCACATAAAACCGAACACTGGAATCCCCAGGCCACGTTCAGCATTGAGTGAGTGACCACATAGCTGCTGACACAGGCAGCCAGTAAGGGTCTCATGATCATAAGGAAGCCAGGAGATTGTACCTGTACTAATTGTAGTCCCAGTTTTTCATTCAATTAATAATTGATATATTTTCGCAGTAAGTATATTTTGCTACAAAATATGTTGTCCTGATGTTTCTAGGACTATAGTGGTCGCTCCAAAGAGCAGGGGGATTCCAGCATTCCAGGTCACAGCAACAGTAAGGATCAGACAGCCAGCTTAATGCAGTGCACTTGGAGGACTTCCTGTCTTAGGGGAAATGTGTGAATGTTTAGTGTGTTCCTTTCAGCTTTGTAATCCTCTTCCGGGAGAGTGGAAAGAAGCCAGAATCAATAGTCATAAAACCTCAGTTCCAGTCCTGGCTCAGTGTGAGCTCATTCCTACCTATGTTTTTACTGGCAAGTCTGTGTGCCTCAATTTTCATATCTTTAAAATGAAAATGATGACTATACTTGCATCAGATTGAATTGTGTAGTGAGGAAATACAGACACAACTCATTTTATTGCACTTCACTTTACTGCACTTTGCAGATATTGCATTATTTACAAATTGAAGGCTTGTGACAACCCTGCATTGTCAGATAATGGTTAGTATTTTTTTAGCAATAAAGTATTTTTAATTAAGTTATGTAGACTTTTTTAGACATAATACTATTGCACATTTACTAGACTATAGGATAATGTAAACAGAACTTCTATATGTACTGGGAAACCAAAAAAAATTCATGTGACTTACTTCATTGTGATATTCGCTTTATTACAGTCTTCTGAAACGGAACCTGCAATATCTCCAAGGTCTGCCTGTAGACAAATAGGTTATGCAATGTGATAAGCTCTCTCTTTATAAGTCACAAAATCTAAGAGATTCACCCACTCTTTCCCTCTTTCCCCTGACCTGGTTTTCCCTTGTTTTCCATCTCCACTGAGATTACAAAGTATAAAACCTAACCAAAAGGGTATGTTGTATTTAAGAAAAAGTGAATAGTTTACTTGCAGGAGAAGGGGGTGAAAAGCACGAGTGGAGGGCATGAGAAACAAGGCTCCAATAGAGAAGCCAAATTATAAGCTTGGAGGGCCATGCTAAGAAGTTTAAATATTATCTTGTCAAAAATGAGAAGCCATTGAGAAGTTTTGAGCAGAACGGTACTGAACTCCTATCCGTGTGTTTAGAAAGATCACTCTTACAGCAGTGTTGCGGGGTGCGGTGAGCTGGGGGAAAGAGACAGAGGACAGTTAGGAACAGCTGGGAAGCTATTCGCTGATCTCATATAAACTTAAGATAGTGGTAGTTATTGTGGAGAAAAGACAAATTTGGGTGGTATTTAGGAAGGATGGAGAGCACTTGATGTCTGATTCAATGTGGGGGGACGTGAAGGGGGAGGAGTAAAGGATTCTAACTTAGACAACTGGGTGAATTAGAATCATTAGCAAGAGAGGGGATACAAAATGTTTGAGAGAACATAATTTTGTTTGGGATACGTTGAGCTCAAAGTGCTCACAGCCCATCCATCTAGAGAAGCCTAGACAAGTCTTCAAATAGGTATTTACAGGTTGAAGAGAAGGGGCAAGAGATCTGGGTTGGATTTAATTATGGGTACCTAGAGATGGTAACTGAAGCCATAATAGCAGCTGAGACAGCTTAAAGAGAGAACGCAGAGTGAGAAAATGGCGTCAGTGTAAGCCCTGAGCAACAAGAGTTTCCAAGGAGCAGAGGAGGAAGAACACACAGAGAAGACTGACACAGAGGGACCAGGAAGGATGTTCAGTAGATAAGATTTTAAGAAGCAGGGAACGTTCAAAAGCATCAAATACCTATCCAGCCAGGAGTGTGGGTAGGATAAGAATGGAGAAAAGACTATTGGGGTTAGCAATTAAATAGTGTCTGGTCATGGCCAGGTCTAAGACAATTTCAGGTGATGGGGAGAGAGCTGAAAAGTGACTGGAAGGCAATTATGAAGATATAGCAATGACGAAATACTCTTAGAAAGCTTGGTGAAAGCACTGAGCAGGGAGGTAGTTGTAAGAATAAAATGAGTCCAAGTGAGATAGTGTATAAGGAAGTTCTATAAAACAAATTCACAGGACAGTTATTATTCCGTTAAGCAAGGGCTATTCTCCAGAAAAGGAAACACGCACTCCCACCAGCAAGTGAATGAGTCATTAGGTAAAGAAACCGGAGTTTCTGTTATTATTCCCGTTTTCATGGAAATGGCAGCACTGTCCATTCATATATGTTTTCAGGGATCTCGTTAAGAAATTACTCCCTCAGGTTGATCTGGAAGCTTCCTTTGATACCCAGAGCGGCAGAAGGCAACAAGGTATTGCATTAAGCAAAAGGCCACGAGCTTGCCACTGTCTTTTAAGGTAGGAGACAGGTTCTACCTATGTAAAGACCAATCAAGGGGCTTTGATGACTTATGCACTGAATTGATCCTGATTTGGTACTGTGTTGACCCAGCCTGGGTCTCCCAATCAACCGCCAAGTCCTTGTATCAAACCTCACATCACACACACTTTAGTAGTGAGAGAGAGAAAAGAGAACTGGCCTCACCCGGCCTGAGTGTTCTCAGGGACAAAGCTTAGAGGGAGAGAGAGAGGGAGGGAGGGAAAAAGAGAGAGAGAGAGAGAGAGAGAGAAATTGACTTGTTATTGCATAAAAATATCAGGCTATGGGGAACTATATTCAGTATCTTATAATAAACCATAACGGAAAATAATATAAAAAAGAATATATATACTTCAATTTAAAAATTAAAACACAAAATATCAGGCTATGGGCAAGTAGGAATGTTAACAGAGTGGAAATTATGACCTGTGACACTGGTTTTCTGCTATTCCAGTATCATCTGAAATAAGGAAGAAGAATTACTTTGGCAACAACAATAATTTTTTTTTTTACAATTGACAGAACCCCTCCACATCCATTCTGTCATTTGATCCTAACAATCTGACAAGGTAGGTTACGCAGTGACTACAGTCCCCTGTTGCAGCTGCAGTAACTGAAGGTCAGAGGGCTATAAGTGATTTCTCCACATGGCACAAACAGTAAGTAGCAGAGCCAGGGTTCTGCCCCAGGTCTCCTGACTCTGAGTCCAGCACTCATTCTGCTAACTACACAGCCAGTCTAAACAAACAGCAGCCAAAGGACTCCGTGGCCCCAGTGGCACCACGGGTACAACACTAAGAAGGTAGAAACAGGTGCTCAAGGATATTTGGGGACCTGTCTATGAGGTCAGGCTTTTGTTCCTTAGAGTTAACTTTTTCTTCCTGAACTGCAGCTCACTCACTTAAATTCTTGGTGCGTTATGTAAAGATTCTTGTTTGAGTGAGACAGACAGTCTTGCCCGTGCTGTGCCCGTGTCTGATTTTCTGAACAACGCTCCTCACTTTGTTAAAACCTCCTAGATTTCTTACTCATCTACCCCCCACATTCATCTGAGAAAAGCCACCACACCTGTGAATCCTACATTCTGAAATTGGAATCACAATTTGGATTTATTTCCATGTCTATTATTACTGTCAGAATATAAGATGAGGGAAAATGGACACATTAGAGAAATGAATTCAGCATAATGAAGGTCATTTTCAATTGTGACTGCCCATTATACAACTCTTTGGCTAGCATTACAGACAGATGCCATGCCATAGAATTTGTTTCCTGATATCAACTTAGCTTCTTGGCAGACTAAGGCAGCTCATTAGGAATCTTGGATCTCGTTCTATATTTGAGTCAACGCTAGATATTGGATAGTAGGTGAACTAGGCTTTGTGCCATTAAAATCCACAATGACATTTCCATGCAAATCCTGATTACTGAGAGGGCAGTGCCCCTTCTTAAGACCCAAGTCTGTTTTACCCTGAATTAGTAACCCTAGTGTAGGGTTAGCTAGGGAAAAAAGAAGGAAATGGAGCAGAATATGGAAGAGACAGAGGAATAGGAGAAGGAGCCAGATCTCAGTTTTAGTTTAAGAGTAACAGTTGTGGGGCTTCCCTGGTGGTGCAGTGGTTAAGAATCTGCCTGCCAATGCAGGGGACACGGGTTCGAGTCCTGGTCCGGGAAGATCCCACATGCCACGGAGCAACTAAGCCCGTGCGCCACAACTACTGAGCCTGCACTCTAGAGCCTGTGAGCCACAACTACTGAGCCCATGTGCCACAACTACTGAAGCCCACGTGCCTGGAGCCTGTGCTCCGCAACAAGAGAAGCCACCGCAATGAGAAGCCTGTGCACCGCAACGAAGAGTAGCCCCTGCTCACTGCAACTGGAGAGAGGCCGCGCACAGCAGCGAAGACCCAATGCAGCCAAAAATAAATAAATTAAAAAAAAAGAGTAACAGTTGCAAAGAACATTTTTTAAATGACCTAAAACAAGCTACAGAATAATTTTTAGGTTATTCCTATAAAGGTCCGGTGTGGCATTGTTTTGTATGTGTGTACAGGAATGGTAATCAATTTTATTTTGCTTAGTTTATGTCCTAGGGTTCTTTTTCTAATAACCTAAGTTTTTATTCTCTGGGAGTTGACTCCTACAAAGTGAAGCAAAATTAGAAATTCCAAGAGGTTCTTCCTCTGACAACCAGTCTCCCCATTTCTAGTCTTTTCCCCCATCAAGTCTATCATGCACATTTCTGCCAGTGATCTGCCCAGGAACAAATGGCACCGTAGTACTCTTCTGCTTAAACGCTTCAGTGGCTCCACTCACTCCTACCCACCCTATCCTTTAGCCACACCAAATTATAAGCCATTCTGAACATACACTCTTATTCAGTGACTAGTACATCTATGAGTCTGTACTCTTTGAGTTTTCAATAACAGAAACTCAACTTGGACAAGTTTAGACAAAAAAGGAAAATTACTGAAAGTGTACTGGGATAAAGCTGAGGGAAGGGCAGGGATGCAGCTGGATCTCAGGAAAAAAATGAACCTAGGAAAACACCATCTCTCTCTCTCTCTCTCTCTCTCTCTCTCTCTCTCTCTCTCTCTCTCTCACTTCCACTCCTGTGCTATCTCTCACCCCAGCTTCTGCCTTAACTTCAGCTTCATTCTCTTTCGTTGCATACTGGCATCCTTTATATGATGAAAACTATAACCAGGAACACGTCCTGAGTTTTACCTGTTACTACATCCACCAACAGATACTGAATCTATCGATTCTACTTTAAAATACCTTAGGGAAGAATTCAATCTACCTGGTTGAGAGACTTGATATAATCATGTGGTTGGGGAGAGAGCAGACAGCTCCCAGGGAAAGGGAAGGCTGTCGTATAGATATGCCATAAATGCCCGCTACGTTATATCTGCTCCCGGCCTTACCCTCATCTCTGCTTGTTGTGGTTGTTCTACTTTGGCCTATATTCTCCTCTCATTTCTCTAAACTTCTATAGAGCATGTTAATATCAACCATCTGATCCTTGGTTAGAACACTGTCTTCCTTTTTTGCTTGACTATTTCACAGGGTTATTACTTTGTATGCCAATGACATTGTAAGTGACTCGGGGGACAGGGACATAACTTGTAATTCTTTAGAGTCCTGCCACTGTTTCTACAACTGTTGTAATACATAGAAATTGCTCACATGCTTCCTGAGTTTAACTGAACATTTATTAGATTTCCATGGCAGAGAAGCTTAGATCCTAAACAGAAATAATTCATCTACCTACTCCTAGCTGTAGCCACTCAATGGAGAGAATGACATTTTATTTCATTCCTTCCATCCATTCATCCATCCATCCATTCACTGGAAAACATTTAATGAATTATTACTCTATTTCAGTTTCTGTGTTAAGTGCTGAGGATACAGAGATTAATTAGATAAGGTATCTGCCCTGGAGGGCACAGTCTGGCCAGAAAACAGACATGGAGACAAATAAATCATCAGCACACCAGCTAATGAGTGTATAACGAGAGTAGAGTACAGAGTGCTGAAGGAGCCCAGAGGAGGTGATTACAGGAGGGTCTCTGGTATTGGGATTAGAACTCCTAAGAAACAACTTCATATCTCATTGATCACAGTCTACATAAGATCATTCACCTTTGACAGTTTCCTTACAAGCCTGTGAGACTCCAACACAAGTGAAAGAAACCAAGAGAAGCAATTTTCTCTTTTCCAAATTCTTTCCTCAGGAGTAGGATTCAGTGTCCTGACTTCTTTCTTATTAGCTCCTTGTGGGTACGTCCCACTCTCCCCTTCCAGCATGGCCTTGTCTGATGGAGCAAGATAACCAGGAAATCAGGCACTCAGGTGAAAGGATCTAACAACTGGGACATTCTGCCAAATTATTCCTCTTTGGATGAGCTCCTGTTTTAAATTTTACTGGCTATTGTTTCGGATGATGTGTAAACACCCAGAATATTTCCTCTGTGAAACTACTTTGCAGAGGTAAAACTGTACTCTGATATGCAGGTCTGACTTCACTGAGATGTCAAATAGATTTTACTTCACAGCTGTTATAAGGAACCTGATGGTGGAAGAAGACATTTGGAAGGTCAGGCAGTTTGGAGTGCCGCTGCCCTTTCCACGTTCCTGATTTGGAACCAGCAGTTTTGTAAATGTCAGTTCACCATAGACTCTGGCTATGCAAAACCTCTTTGTTTACCAACTACTAAACATGCAGAAAACTACCCTTTGAAGGTTCCAAGTGTGATGGGAGAGCAACCAGGTCAGCAATGCGGCGAGAACAGAAGAGAACCAAGCAGCCTGCAGCACAGGTCCAGAGAAACAAGGAGGGTTTCTACTAACCATCTGGCAGTTTTAGAAATTTATGTTCTCATCACAGATGTTGCTTCAGAATCCAGCCACACCTTCACCATGCCAACACCGCCACACAGCTGTTCTTGGGAACTGGACAGACAAATCGCACTAATGATGTGACCGGCTGCGATCTTAACTCTCAACAGGCATGAAACCACTTTCAAGGAATTTCTTGATACTAAGCTTGGGGTCTTCCCACTCTACCTAAGATACCGGGAGAGGTACCACCACCTGTGCTGGAGCAAGCAAGGCAAGGTTTGACCCCGAACACGGCAGCTAACTGCAACATTCAAAGGAGGCTGCATTGGGTACTTCACCTGCTCACCAGCATTTAGTGGAGAGAACGAAATATGTGAATCCAACAGAGCCTTCAGATTTACCCTGTGTGGCTTGTCGGTACACACACAAAATAAAATTGCAATTAGCCATCATGCTGTATTTGCTATAACACTGGTTTGGCACCCAAGCATTTAAAATTGCACTAGATCAACGAACTTTTTTTTTTTTCCTCTTATTTAAGGCAGATCTTGGAGACTTAGTTTGCTAAGTTCTTATTCCAGAATCCTTCTGGTCTTCCCATCTTCTGATACATGTAACTTATTCCTCACTTTTTTAAGGGTTGCTGTTTGCCTTACTTTGGTGTAACTCTTGTATTAAATAAATTCTGCAACAGAGTCCAGGCTACTGTTGGACACAGGAAATTAGAAATCCTGATTCACTTGGTCCAACAAGCTATATAGGAATATATGTTATTCTGATCAATGCACATGACATTTCTCCTCTCTTTTTTATTACAAAGAATTTCATATATACACATACACACACATACACACATACATATATACAGACAGAGACAAAGAGACAGAGAGAGACAGAGACGGAGAGACAGAATAGCACAATGAACCTCTATGTACCTATAACTGGCTTTAACCATTATCAACTGGCCAATCTTATTTTATCTATACCCACATACACCTCACTCTCCTACATTATTTCAAAGTAAATCCTATACATCATATAACCTCATCCATAAATATTTCAGGATATTCTTTTTTTTTCATTTTTTATTCTTTGGGCTGTGTTGGGTCTTCGTTGCCGTGCATGGGCTTTCTCTAGTTGT
Source organism: Leucopleurus acutus (assembly GCF_964270905.1). NCBI lineage: Eukaryota > Metazoa > Chordata > Mammalia > Artiodactyla > Delphinidae > Leucopleurus > Leucopleurus acutus. Next base: position 117,618,740 of record NC_139148.1, on the reverse strand, counting down.
GGTGAGCGGGGGCTACTCTTCGTTGTGGTGCGTGGGCTTCTCATTGCGGTGGCTTCTCTTGTTGTGGAGCACAGGCTTCAGTAGTTGTGGCACGCAGGCTCAGTAGATGTGGCACTCAGGCTCAGTCGTCGTGGCTCATGGGCTCTAGAGTGCAGGCTCAGTAGTTGTGGTGCACGGGCTTAGGTGCTCCGTGGCATGTGGGATCTTCCCGGACCAGGGCTCGAACCCGTGTCCCCTGCACTGGCAGGCGGATTCTTTTTCTTTCTTTCTTTCTTTCTTTTTTTTTTTGTGGTACTCGAGCCTCTCACTGCTGCAGCCTCTCCCGTTGCGGAGCACAGGCTCCGGACGTGCAGGCTCAGCGGCCATGGCTCACGGGCCCAGCCGCTCCGCAGCATGTGGGATCTTCCTGGACCGGGGCACGAACCCGTGTCCCCTGCATCAGCAGGCGGACTCTCAACCACTGCGCCACCAGGGAAGCCCTGGCAGGCGGATTCTTAACCACTGCTCCACCAGGGAAGTCCCTGGATACAGATTCATTTTTAAACAAAATTACAGTACGATTATCACACACAACATCAAATAAAGATATCCTCTCCTCTCTTCTTAAGAACACTCTTAAAACAAGTTCAGCAGAAGACCACCTTGGAGCCTGAAATGGAGCACCATGAGAAGACTGTGTGTGAGTACATGTTAGTCTCCTTGGGAACCCCTGGATCTGGACTTGATGGGGCCAGGGACTTGGGGTGTAGCACTAGGTAGATGGAGGCAGCAGCCAGAGACATTGAAATTATCTCTGTTAATACAATCCCATTAATACCCACCCACTTGACAGGGCAGGAGAAATTAGTTATACCACGATATTAAATGGGGTTACTTTAAACCACCAGCTGATCATTTGAGAAAAGTTTTTCAAAAATGTTTCCCTTTCACAGTAAAGGGTTGAGTTTGTTTTGTATCCTTTTAAACTGTCCACCTTCACAAAGTATAAAGCACTTTTTTTTTTTACGTAGAAACTGGATTATGCATTGTTGAGAAAGGACTAGAATTGGAATCACAATACAGAGTTCTACACTTAGCCTCTGTCACTTGCTATGTGTGACATTAAAGAGGTAACTTAGAGCACTGGATTTTACTTTTTCTCATTTATAAGTGAACCTAATAAAATTAATACACACAGTTGTTTCAAGGATAAATTAAAAAAATCATTGCTAGAATGCTATGAAATGTAAGATATTATATTATTATAATATAGGTAGTTTGCAATAAAATTTGATTAAGCAATTTTTTAAATGGGGTTACTTTAACAAAAATTAGATTACATGTGGAAACTGAAACCCCTCTCATCATCCTGATCTCTTACATGTTCTCTGGTCCCTAGAGAAGCAGGAGTCTTCTTGTGCTGAGCTCCCTGTGGTCCCTGTTACATGTACTGCTGCCAGTGTCATGCTGCCAGGTCTCCCATCCCACCAACGTCTCGAGCCATGTGTCCCTAGCCTAACTGCACTGGGACCCATACTGGTGAGAACCCTCACCTCAGGAACATCCTCAGCATTTCCCCTGAATTACCAAGTATCTGTCAACTTGCCTGTAAAATAACCATTAGTTCTAATGGAGAGATGAGGCAGAAGAACTCTCCTTTTATCTCTGGTTTCCTATTTAAGGGGAACAATCTCCCCTCTGCTACCACAAGTCACCAAGATCCCCTTTCCTCTTCTCAGTTACAGACCCTGACTCACACTCCCCCTAGTGGCTGGCCCAGTTAACATCCACCCCCAACCCTCCACTGGGGTTAAAAGCTTTTAATTCACCCCCACCATCCCAGAGAATTCTTCTCTTGCTCCATCATCCCCAGAGTGGATTAACCACGCCCCCCCCCCATAGCACCTGAGCTAACCTCTATCAGTATTTATAACACTGTACCGCCATTCTCTCACCCACTGACTGTGCATCCCTTCAGGGCCAAAAAGCAGGTCTTATTCATCTATGTGAACGCGGGGCCCAAGACAGTGTCTGGTGTACAGTGGATATTCAATGAATGTTACTTGAATCAACGTTGCTGGGAAAGATTTCTGCCTTCTCTTTCTCCACTGTAGCCTCATCTTTGGGTTAACGGGCTCCTCTAACATATACCTCTAACCCTTGAGAAGCAAAACACACACACACACACACACACACACACACACACACACACACACACACACACACACACCTACCTTTGACTGTCTTTGACTACCACATAACACCCAGAGTAAGATTTTTATGAATATTCTACTTTACTGTGTGTTATACCCGGGCATATCTATGTACTATGTCTTGTTGAACATTCTTGGCACAGAGTTATACTGAGAAGTTTAATTCACAGCAAGCAATATTTAACAACATTTGTTCAGTAGTTGGTATAGGAATCTGGCAAGCTCCCCTTCCCCCCATACTGCCAAATTCCTGTTCTTATAAGCCAAGAGTCTTTCCACTCAGGCTTTATTGCCTCTGCTGCATGCTGTCCTGACTTTCTCACTTCAACCCTTCAATTCATCACCTCTCTGTGGGATCTGGGGGCCACATAGAGGTCGCCTGTAATTCCAGCTGTGAGCCAGACTGCTTCACTCACTCCCAAACCCCCTATTACTAAGCTCGTTTTGCTAGGAGGCAGAGGCTCTTTCCTCCACTGACCTCTACCCCCAACTTTCAAGTATTCCTTTTCCTCTTAACTCCTTCGTTTCTCTTTTTTGCTTTTCTGCTTTCCAGCCTCAAAGGGAAGCCTTTCCTCTCCAATCAACAGAAAGACACCCACATGCATACACTACATCTCCATCAATGCCATGGAAAAGCCCTAGGCTTGCCAGATGTTCTCCATTTACGATCAAATCATATACAAATATATCCACAGGCTCATAAAACCTTGAGACTGGAAGAGAACTTAATGGTGCCCTAGTCCCACTGCCCTTGCAAAGCTTGAATTCCCTTGGTCTGTAATGGACTGAGGACTTCAGCTAGAAGAAAATCTAGCCACAGCAGGATCTGCCTCAGTCACAGTCCTACAGGTTTAGCAGTTTACTGTGCAGGTTATCCTGCTGTTGAAAAGCAAAGCAAATGTGCTCTTTCTCATGAGCTCTTGGGGCTTGCACCACATTACCAACAAAGAATACTGACTTTTACAAACTGAGTAGAGGTTTCAACCATGTGCACATCCACACTCCAGCATGAGCGCTCTCAGACCTTGTGCTAACATGCAGAGTTCAGAGTTGCCATATGCGGTGAGACTGGCAGTGGCCAAGAGCCCAAGCTCCCTTGAAGATGGAGGGACGAGAAGTCGACTTCACACTTTCTCAGGCTCCTCTTTTATCTCACTTTGGGGCTGTGGCCTCAACTGCTACTTTCACCTCCGTCTTCTCTTGAATCACAGATTCTCCCAGGGGACATTGGCCTTAGTTTTTGTTGATAGTCTCCTCACAAGGCGCATGTGATTTCAGTCTGAACATGATTTCAATTTGATATGCACCTTGGCCACTCTGCCTAAGAGCATGTTTTCGCTGCATATAATCTCTCTTTTAGCCCAGACTTTATATCACCCTGCTCTCAGGGTCACCATTCAAGTGCTCAGCCATGCATCCACATTAAATCTGAGAGGTGCAATATAGACTCTGCTGATTTGATACAGGAGTTTTGGATTCAATAAAGAATTTCATCCATTCATGTCAACACATACTTCATTTTCACACTTATCAAAATGGTCCTAGTTTCAATCTTCTCCTTCACTTGGTTGCACATTCCAACAGGAGACCTGTACACTTCATACAAAACAGGGACCTAGACAACTTGGCAGTTTGGATCAAAAGCCTTAAAATCTGTACGTTCCTTGACTCGGTGATCAACTTCTTTGAATAATATTAAAGAAAACAAATGTGTACAAAGATTTGGCTACAAGTGGATATTCACTGAGGCATCATTTATAAGAATGAAAAAGGAAGGAAATCATATGTCCAACAGCAAGCATCATTAAATTTTTTATTTCCATGAGATGGAATACTATAGTCATTAATAACAAGATTATAGATTTATATTTATTGGTAGTTGAAGATGTGGATAAATTGTTCATTGAAAATTTCAGGTTTCAAAGCAGCAGGTATGTTATGCTCCTTTTGTAAAAATATATGTGTGTGAATACATGTACAGCAAGATACCTGGAATTCCATGCACCAAGATATTAATGGTGGTTATCTGTAGGTGGCAGCAAGATGGGTGACGTTTTATCTTTTTCCTTATCTATATTCCTAATTTTACTACAGGAAACTTACAATGCATTCATAATTTATAAAACAGTACTAGAGACTTACAGTCCATATCAGAAAGGGTTATGGTAGAAGTAGTACAGTCAGCAACAGAGTGGTATACTAGCAGCAGCCACTGGAGCAGAATTGCTTGCACACAGAACTAACAAACTACACAAATCCTCAGTGGCTTAAATAATGCAATCATTTCTTTTATTATGATTGTGCAATTTGGGCAGAGCTCAGTAGGGATGGCTTGTCCCTGCTCCACGTGGCACTAGCTGAGACAGCCCAACTGGGGCTGAAGGAGCCACTTTCAAGATAACACATTCACAAGGCCGGCAAAATGGTGGTAGCTGCCATGTGGGAGCTCAGCTAGGGTTGTTGCCCAGGAGACTTGGTTTTCTTCTCATAGGCATTTCCACAATCCTTCTTGGTCTTCTTCACAACAGAGTGCTGGGTTCCAAGAAACCCAGGTCGGAGCTGCAAGGCTTCTTATAACTTAGCTGCAGAAGTCTCAGAACATTACTAGGGCCAGCGCAGATTCAAGTGGAATAGAACTAGACTCTGCCTTTTGATAGGAGAAATAGCAAAGAATTTTTGGCCACCTTTAATCCACCACACAAGTAGCTTTTCCACTTGGGCAAGGACCCAGGTCCTGGTGAAGGCTGGATATACTTTGATTTCCCATGACTCTCCCCTGAGGTATTATGTTATTATCAATATAACCATTATCCAAATAAAGAAGCATCTGTTTATGTGATAATTCTTGGAGAATGAAGAGATCATGCTCAGTAAAAAGTTGTTAGACTTTCTTCATTTCTGAATTCTTCATTTTTAAAAGTTGTAATTCCAGGGCAGCAACCCCTACTATGGTCTCCCATGATCCTTCTTTTTAAAATGGGGTATAAAAAGCACAAGTTGACACTGCTGATTACATACCATAAAACTCTGAATATGTCCCAATCTTTCCAACCTCTTGGCCTTTGTTCTTTCTGTCCTCTCTGTCTAGAATGCCTTTCTCATATCAATGTCCTTCCTACTTATTCTTCAAAGCCCTGCTTGAGTCCTGCCTTCCTCAGATAAAATTCCCCTCTCCAACTCCCTGTCTATATATGTTTTTGCAATTATCTCAGTCTGCCTTTCTAGCATAGACCTTTTCCCATAATAGATGTGCAGTAAATATTCTTTTAATGGATAAATAAATGAATGCTAGAGTTGCTGGTATGGCTGTCTTCTTTACTGAGCTAGCAGTCCCTGGCAGACAGGCTCCACATTATAGTAATCTCTATAGTCTTACTCCATCCTAAAACCAATAAAGAACCCGCAGTGAGTCTTTCCTTCTTCCTTCCTCCCTTCATTCCTTCCTTCTTTCCTTCCAACAAGTGTGTATTGAAGCCCTGCTATGTGCCAACCATTATGGTAGTCCCTATCCTTGTGGAGCTTATATTCTGATGGACGTGACACACGAGTAAACAAAATAATTCTAAACTGTGATAAATGCTACAAAGGAAAATAACAGTGTGCTATGAAAGAGAATAAGAGTGTGTAACATTTACCTAGACCTAAAGAATGAGCAGGAGCCGGCCAGCTGAAGAGTATTGATTGCTATGGGTGGATGATAACCCAAGCTTATCCTTGATGACCATATCTCCTGATCTTTTAACTTTCTCCATTGCAGTTCATAGGTCTGCTGCTTTTAAAGAAAAAGAAGATTGAAGATTACTGTATTTGCATGAAATGATGTGATACATGGTATTTGCTGGAATGTGATACATGGTATAATCTCAAAGTGAATAAGTTATAGGTGAAACAAGGTTGGACACGAGTTGATAATTGTTGAAGCTGGATGATGGGTATACAGGGGTTCACTATACTATTTAATATACTTCTGCATATTTTAGAGAGTTTATATAACAAAGGTTTTTAAATAAGCGTATTTGCTGACATAGTCCCTCCGTATTTTCCCTAAGATTCTCAGTTATCAATAATGCAAAAGAGAAGGGAGGCACTACAATAGAGAGCTGATGAAGCAAGAAGGCGGGAGAGGATCATGGTGAGGAACATTTCTCTCTTAGATTTCTAGATGCTGAGGGATTCTAAAGTAGTGCTTGGTGAATGTGCAGAAATTGCTGGCTCTGCCCTGCTTCCGTGGCAACAGAATCCTCCATTTTTACCTGGGTACACAGCCAGTCAGCATAAAAACTACATTTCCCATCCCACTTTGTAGCTAAGTGAGGCTATGTGATAAGGTTCTGACCCACTGGACATGAACAGAAGTGATTTTTGCAACTTACAGTTTGTGCCCTTAAAGAGAAGGAGCACCTCTTCCCTTCTTTTGTTCCTTCTCCCTGGCAGGAATGCAGAATTGGTCATGAGCATGATGACAGCATCTCCGGGAAAGCTAAGCCAAAAAAAATAAGGAGCCTGGGCACTGGACAGAACCACCAGAGCAAGGTCACCAAGACAGCTCAGGCCTTTATGTATAAGAGAACTAAACTCTCTTGCTTAAGCCCCTTTTATTTTGTGTGTCTCAAAAGTTTAGCCAAACTTATACTCAACTAATGCAGTGAATTAGATCGCAAAGGAAGAAGGACTTGGAAATCTTGGTGCAAAATGTATGCTTTTAGAGAAAGTTTCTTCTGGATCAGAAAATCCTAACGCAAATGAATCAGAATGTCTCCTTAAAGCAAAACAGCCTGCAAGCATGCCAACAAACACAAAGAGTACAAATACCAAATGTCGACACATAGGCTTAACCCAACACAGAACAAGGTACATACTGTAGACAAGTCAGAGATTTAGAAAATACCTGCAACAAGGATGACAAGTGAATTCATGACATCATGAATTCATGACATCATGTTTGAAAACTGAAAAGAACAAGGCAAAGAATTCCATAAAACACCGGCAAAAGATATGAAGAGTCAATTCAGATAACAGCTAATCCAAAAGGCCAACAAGCATATGGAAAGATGTTCAAACCCACTCTTAGAGAAGTGAGAAATAATATAACACTGACACAGCACATTATGTTCATCAGACTGGCAACAATTTAAAGTGTAGCGACATCTATCTCTTATATGTGTTAGTTGAAATATAAATCATTATGGCCTTTTGATGAAACAATCTGGCAATGGCTACAAAATGTAAAATATGTGTGCCCTTCTACTGAGCAATCCCACTGCTCAGAAAAGATAATGTGGATTAAAAGCACCAATACATAATGATATACATGCAAGGATGTTTACTGCAACGCTGTTCTCAGTGGCAAATTTTTTAAACAAATTGATGCCCATCAATCGGGAAATGATGGAATTTAGGTACATATACATCTATACCATGAAATATTATGGACATCAGAGAGAGAGAGAGAGGATAAGAGCTATAACAGTGGACTTGGAGAGATTTCCACAGGATACTGAAAAGTGAGAAAAACAAGATACAGAACTCTGTATATGACTCCATTTTCCAAAAGTAACAACCAAGAAAATTTTGCATGTGTGTGTGTTTGTATATGAGTATATGGGCATGGAGATGTATATTTTTATATATGGAAATATATTTCTATATATAATATATTAAATATAAATTTAAATCTACATATGCATATAGATTTATAGTATTTATATACATGAAGAGAGATTCATGAAAGAATGATTATTAAACTGTTAATGGTGATATTGCACTGTGTTTGCTTTCTTCTTCCTCATACTATTTGAATTTTATTTGACAGTGGGCATGTATGGTCAAAATGATTAGAAAAAATAATCTGGTGCTGGATATTTTGTTTGCATCTCCAGATTCATTCTCCACTCTCCACCCTTCTCCATCCTGCTCTGAACTCTTCCAACTTTCTCTAGAAGACAACAGGTTGATAACAATTTTTTTTATTTTTTATAACTATAAAACTGTCAAAAGTAACCTCACAACTCTATTCAGGATATGTGTGACCGTAAGAAGTTCCCCAGATGTGAAGTAAAACCATAGAGCCCGGATTTCCATCTCAGGGAAACCTGAGTGCTGTTAGAGACCTTGACCTCTGTATGTGTATGCTACACTCCAGTGAGCGACCTTTGCTCCCAGAATGAGAGCCCTTGAGTTTATATTTATATAGTCCATTTGATACAGCCTCAGTCTTATTGGTTTTTTAAATCAGAACTAGAATAAAAACACAGCTCATCAGATTTTGATAGGTTTTTGTTCCTTTGCCCAGTTGCACCGCAACTGTCTGGTTTCCCATCTCCCAGGTGTGTATAAGTGTTGGGAGACCCTTCCATATAATACCAAGAGGGAAGAGTGTACTTTTGTCTTTGGAAATGAAAAACACAATCTCTTATGATCCTAGCTCCAATGAGGCCTCAGCCACGTCAGCACAGGCCACATTTAAATGGCCCCCTGAGGTCCCTGCTATTGTGATTACTGAATCAATTACTCCCATTATTAGATCACATGGCACAATATAGACCAAAATCTTTCTTGGCCAAAAGAAATACCTTACAAATGATAGTCCTCAGAGCTTGGATGAGCCTGAAGAAGAATACTGGGTCATTACCTGGAAGAGAAATAAAAAGATTGCTAACCAGATCGTCTCTTTAATTTACATGGAAATGCAGCCTTGAGAGAAAGAAAAAGAAAGAGAGAGAGAAGCACTTATGTGTGATTAAAAAATACAAGCTGCTCCAACATTATAAATGAGCTGTGTTTCAATTGGTCGTTTATAAATCAGTGCTTTGGATCTAGAATGTGTTTTCCACAAAGACAATAAGCTCTATAGTTGAGGGGGTCCTAGGCTGGCCCTGCACAGCCCACCATCCTGAATTCAGAGAGCATCTCCATGAACCCAAGGCCTGTCAGGGAAATGGCTCATATTCTGCAGTTGTTCATAACTGGGCTTTGGAGCCAGACAGATCTGGGTTGCATCCAGACCCTTCCATTTATTATCTATGAGACCTTGGGCAAGTCACCTAAACTCTTTGCTCTTATCTCTTTCTCTGTGAAATGAGGATTATAATTTCTATCCCACAGAGTTATTGTGAAGCTTAATAAGATAACACACCAAAAGTGCCTGGCATGTGGTAGAAAATATTATATAATTACTGTTGTTAGGGGCAGAAATAAACTTTCAAAAATCAGTGGTGGGGCTTCCCCGGTGGCGCAGTGGTTGAGAATCTGCCTGCCAGTGCAGGGGACACGGGTTCGAGCCCTGGTCTGGGAGGATCCCACATGCCGCGGGGCAACTAGGCCCGTGAGCCACAACTACTGAGCCTGCGCGTCTGGAGCCTGTGCGCCGCAACAAGAGAGGCCGCGATAGTGAGAGGCCTGCGCACCGCGATGAAGAGTGGCCCCCGCTGGCCACAACTAGAGAAAGCCCTCGCACAGAAACGAAGACCCAACACAGCAAAAATAAATTAATTAATTAATAAACTCCTACACCCAACATCTTCTTTAACAACAACAAAAAAATCAGTGGTGCTTATCTTTAACACCCTTCACCCAGCATTTTCTTCATATCTATAGCTTTTATTTCTGCTCTAAGTTACCCACTAGGACACTTTACCAAAGTGCCCTCCCTGCATTAGTGTTCCATGCTACAAAATTACATGAAGTTTTTCTTCTCTGCCCTATCCCCCATCAAAACTCGTATTTAATGTGGTTTGGAAAAATCAGTGGCCTGTTAATCAGAAATAAATTGAATTTTTCAGAAGAACCCTGGTTAACTTAAATGATACTCCAATTGGTGAAACTTCAGGCAATAAAACAAAAAATTCTAGACAGCACCAGGGGAGATATTTCAGAAGCCCAGATGCCAGGAAAGTGAGAACATCTATTCATGAGAAACTTTTTAAAAGTACAACTTTGGGCTTCTGCTTCCAGGAAGATAGGGTAGATGTACATTCCCCTATTCTTCTCACTAAGTGAAACTACCCCCTTGGACACCTGCATACCGTATATGAGACAACCATAAAAAGACTCTGAAACATGCAGAGAGAAAGCAGACTGTTTAGGAACCTTGGAACCCAAGAAATGACACAGTAATAAGTTCCTTGGATTTTCTTTTTGCCTCATATATTCCAGACATGGAGCTGAAGAAGCTGATAACTTGGAAACACCAACAGAAGCAGACAGAAAAAATCCCCACTACAAGCTTTCTCTCTCTTTCCAATACATCAGGAAAGGTGAAGCCTAGGAATGAAGAAAAATTTTAGACAACAACCACTCTACTCCAGCTAAATGTAACAGAAGAAACTCTGGTCCCATTACCACCCACACGAGCAAAGGCCAGATAGGGAATGTGGACTTCCATTCTTGGAAGGCTTTAATAAGGCACCACAATACCCCAAGCAGTGTGCTGTCAGAGAAGGCCAACTAGGGAGTCAGAACTTTCATCCCTGCTGGTAAGTAATGACCCCAACCCACACAGTGTCATTAAAGACCACATGAGGAGGCTGTACTTCTGCCTCCATTTGAAAGTTATGAGGTGGCCCTCCCCTTCTCTGCTGGGTTAGTGTCAGACGAGGCCTAGTGGAGAGTCAAGACTTTCACCACTGTCCAGTGGTTACAAAACCATTCCCACCACAGTGTCAGTGAAGGCCATGTGTGAAGCAAGAACTCCCACCTCCACCCAACAGCAGCAAGGAGCATGCCCCCTGGGTGTCAATGTAGGCTGAGTGGGGAACCTGGATTTCTACCTCTAACTCGCAATAACAAGGCAGTGAACTCACCTTTCCCTGCCAGAATAATGTCAGAAAAAAGACAACTAAAACATAAGATTTAAATAAGATCCAGAGTCTCATAATACAAAACTGACCAGGTTACAATAAAAAATCACTGGTCATACCAACAGTCAGGAAGATTTCAAAATGGATGTAGAAAGGAAATACTTGTCAACAGGAACATGACAGAAATGTTAGAACTATCTGACAAAGACTTTAAAGCAACCATGATCTAAAATGCTTTAAGTGGCAATTACGAACACTCTTGCAACAAATGAGAAAATAGAAAGCCTCAGAAAAGAAACAGAAAGTCTCATCAAAGAAATAGAATATGTTAAGAAAAACAAAGTGGAAATTTTGGAACTAAAAAATATAATAACTAAAGTTAAAAGCTTAGTGAGGGCTTCCCTGGTGGCGCAGTGGTTGAGGGTCCGCCTGCCGATGCAGGGGACATGGGTTCGTGCCCCGGTCTGGGAAGATCCCACATGCTGCAGGGCGGCTAGGCCTGTGAGCCATGGCCGCTGAGCCTGCACATATGGAGCCTGTGCTCCGCAACAGGAGAGGCCACAACAGTGAGAGGCCCGCGTACCGCAAAAAAAAAAAAAAAAAAAAAAGCTGAGTGAATAGGCTTGACAGCAAAATGGAGGTGACAGGGAAAGAATCAGCAAACTTGAAGATAGAACAATAGAAATTACTCAACTGAACAAAAGAGGAAAAATAGACTAAAAAATGAACAGAGCCCACAGGGACCTATGGGAACATAATGCAACATCTAACATTCAACGTCATCAGAGTACTACAAGGAGAGGAGAAAGAGGACAAGGCTGAAAAAGTACTCAAGGGAATAATGGCTGAAAACTTCCCAAATTTTGAAGGAGACATAAACCTACAGATTAAAGAACTTGAGCAAATCCCAAACAGAATAAACTTAAAGATGGTCCCAGAAGGAAAAGAGAGAGAGAAAGGTGCAGAGAACTTATGTGAAGAATTAATTGCTGAAAACTTTTCTAACCTGGGAAAGGAATACATCTAGGTTCAGGAAGCAGAGAAATTCCCAAACAAGATGAACCCAAAGAGGACCACAGCAAGACACATTACAATTTAAATGGTAAAAGTTAACGATAAAGAGAGAATCTTAAAAGCAGAAAAGTAACTAATTACATAAAAAGTAACTCCCGAGTGTCCTTGTCCCCTCGGTGAGGCACAGCCACCCCCTGCCTCTGCAGGAGACCCTCCAACACTAGCAGCCGTGTGGCTGACAGCATCCTGGTGCTCCAGCCCACTGTCAGGCCTGAGCCTCTGATGTGGGAGAGCTGAGTTCAGGACACCGGACCACCAAAGACCTCCTGGCCCCATGTAACATCAACTGGCGAGGGCTCTCCCAGAGATCTCCGTCTCAACACTAAGACACAGCTCCACTCAATGACCAGCAAGCACCAGTGCTGGACACCCCATGCCAAAAACCTAGCAAGACAGGAGCACAACCCCACACATTAGCAGAGAGGCTGCCTAAAATCATAATAAGTTCACAGACACCCCAAACTCACCACCGGACTCAGTCCTGCCCACCAGAAAGACAAGATCCAGCCTCATCCAGCAGAACACAGGCACCAGTCCCCTCCACCAGAAAGCCTACACAACCCATGAAACCAAGCTTACCCACTGTGGGCAGACACCAAACACAACGGGAACTATGAAGCTGCAGCCTGCAAAAAGGAGACCACAAGCACAGTAAATTAAGCAAACTGAGAAGAAAGAGAAATACACAGCAGATGAAGGAGCAAGGTAAAAACCCACCAAACTAAACAAATGAAGAGGAAATAGGCAGTCTACCTGAAACACAATTCACAGTAATGATAATAAAGATGATCCAAAATCTTGGAAATAGAATGGAGAAAATACAAGAAACGTTTAATAAGGACCTAAAAGAACTAAAGAGCAAACAAACAATGATGAACAACATAGTATATGAAATTAAAAATTCCCTAGAAGGAATCAATAGCAGAATAACTGAGGCAGAAGAACGGATAAGTGACCTGGAAGATAAAATAGTGGAAATAATTACCGCAGAGCACGATAAAGAAAAAAGAATGAAAAGAATTGAGGACAGTCTCAGAGACCTCTGAGACAACATTAAAGGCACCAACATTCAAATTATAGGGGTCCCAGAAGAACAGAAAAAGAAAGGGACCGAGAAAATATTTGAAAAGGTTATGGTTGAAAACTTCCATAATATGGGAAAGGATATAGTCAAGTCCAGGAAGCACAGAGAGTCCCATACAGGATAAATCCAAGGAGAAACATGCCAAGACACATATTAATCAAACTATCAAAAATTAAATACAAAGAAAAAAATTAAAAGCAGCAAGGCAAAAACAATAAATAACATACAAGGGAATCCCCATAAACTTAACAGCTGATCTTTCAGAAGAAACTGCAAGCGAGAAGGGACTGGCAGGACATATTTAAAGGGATGAAAGGGAAAAACTTACAACCAAGATTACTCTACCCAGCAAGGATCTCATTCAGACTGGATGGAGAAATCAAAAGTTTTACGGACAAACAAAAGCTAAAAGAATGCAGCACCAAACCAGCTCTACAACAAATGCTAAAAAACTTCTCTAGGAAGGAAACACAGGAGAAGGAAAAGACCTACAATAACAAACCCAAAACAATTAAGAAAATGGTAATAGGAACATACATACCAATAATTACCTTAAATGTAAATGGATTAAATGCTCCAACCAAAAGACATTGACTGGCTGAATGGATACAAAAACAAGACTGTATATATGCTGTCTACAAGAAACCCACTTCAGACCTAGGGACACATACAGACTGAAAGAGAGGGGATGGAAAAAGATATTCCATGCAAATGGAAATCAAGAGAAAGCTGGAGTAGCAATCCTCATATCAGACAAAATAGACTTTAAAATAAGACTATTACAAGAGACAAAGAAGGATAGGATACTACATAATGATCAAGGGATCAATCCAAGAAGAAGGTAAAACAATTGTAAATATTTACGCACCCAACACAGGAGCATCTCAAAACATAAGGCAAATACTAACAGCCATAAAAGGGGAAATTGACAGTAACACAATCATAGTAGGGGACTTTAACACCCCACTTTAACCAATGGACAGATCAACCAAAATGAAAACAAATAAGGAAAAACAAGCATTAAATGATACATTAAACAAGATGGATATGATTGATATTTATAGGACATTCCATCCAAAAACAACAGAATACACTTTCTTCTCAAGCGCTCATGGAACATTCTCCAGGATAGATCAAACCTTGGGTCACTAATCAAGACTTGGTAAATTAAAGAAAACTGAAATTGTATCAAGTATCTTTTCTGACCACAATGCTATGAGACTAGACATCAATTACAGGGGAAAAAACTGTAAAAATTACAAACACATGGAGGCTAAACAATATGTTACTAAATAATCAACAGATCACTGAAGAAATCAAAGAGGAAATCAAAAAATACCTAGAAACAAATGACAAGGAAAACACGATGACCCAAAACCTGTGGGATGCAGCAAAAGCAGTTATAAGAGGGAAGTATATAGCAATACAATCCTACCTCAAGAAACAAGAAAAATCTCAAACAAACAACCTAAACTTATACCTAAAGCAATTAGAGAAAGAAGAACCAAAAAACCCCTAAGTTAGCAGAAGGAAAGAAATCATAAAGATCAGATCAGAAATAAATGAAAAAGAAATGAAGGAAACAATAGCAAAGCTCAAAAAAACTAAAAGCTGGTTCTTTAAGAAAATAAACAAAATTGATAAACCATTAGCCAGACTCATCAAGAAAAAAAGGTAGAGGACTCAAATCAATAGAATTAGAAATTAAAAAGGAGAAGTAATAACTGACATTGCAGAAATACAAAGGATCATGAGAGATTACTACAAGCAATTATATGCCAATAAAATGAACAACCTGGAAGAAATGGAAAAATTCTTAGAAAAGCACAACCTTCTGAGACTGAAACAGGAAAAATAGAAAATATAAACAGACCAATCACAAGCACTGATATTGAGACTGTGGTTAAAAATCTTCCAACAAACAAAAGCTGATGACCAGATGGCTTCACAGGAGAATTCTATCAAACATTTAGAGAAGAGCTAACACCTATCCTTCTCAAATGCTTGCAAAATATAGCAGTGGGAGGAACACTCCCAAACTCATTCTACGAGGCCACCAACACCCTGATACCAATACGAGACAGAGATGTCACAAAAAAACAAAACCACAGGCCAATATCACTGATAAACACAGATGCAAAAATCCTGAAAAAAAATACTAGCAAACAGAATCCAACAGCACATTAAAAGGATCATATACTATGTTCAAGTGGGGTTTATCCCAGGAATGCAAGAATTCTTCAATATACACAAATCAATCAATGTGATAAACCATATTAACAAACTGGAGGATAAAAGCCATATGATAATCTCAGTAGATGCAGCAAAAAGCTTTTGACAAAATTCAACATATTTAAAGGGATGAAAGGGAAAAACCTATTTATGATAAAAACTCTCCAGAGTAAGCATAGAGGGAACTTACCTCAACGTAATAAAGGCCATATATGACAAACCCACAGCCAACATCGTCCTCAGTGGTGAAAAACTGAAACCATTTCCTCTAAAATCAGGAAAGATACAAGGTTGCCCACTCTCACCACTATTATTCAACATAGTTTTGGAAGTTTTAGCCAGAGAAATCAGAGAAGAAAAAGAAATAAAAGAATTCAAATTAGAAAAGAAGAAGTATAACAGTAACTGTTTGTAGATGACATGATATTATACATAGAGAATCCTAAAGATGCTACCAGAAAACTACTAGAGCTACTCAATGAATTTGATAAAGTAGCAGGATACAAAATTAATGCACAGAAATCTCTTGCATTCCTATACACTAATGATGAAAAATCTGAAAGAGAAATTAAGGAAACACTCCCATTTACCACTGCAACAAAAAGAATAAAATATCTAGGAATAAACCTACCTAAGGAGACCAAAGACCTGTATGCAGAAAACTATAAGACACTGATGAAAGAAATTAAAGATGATACAAACAGATGGAGAGATATATCACGTTCTTTGATTGGAAGAATCAACATTGTGAAAATGACTATACTACCCAAAGCAATCTACAGATTCAGTGCAATCCCTATCAAAATACCAATGGCATTTTTCACAGAACTAGAACAAAAAATGTCACAATTTGTATGGAATCACAAAAGATCCAAATAGCCAAAGCAGTCTTGAGAATGAGAAATGGAGCTGGAGGAATCAGGCTCCCTGACTTCAGACTATAGTACAAAGCTAGTCATCAAGACAATATGGTACTGGCACAAAAACAGAAATATAGATCAATGGAACAGGATAGAAAGCCCAGAGATAAACCCATGCACATATGGTCACCTTTTTTTTTTTTTTTTTTTTTTTTTGGCGGTACGCGGGCCTCTCACTGTTGTGGCCTCTCCCGTTGCGGAGCACAGGCTCCATACGCGCAGGCTCAGCGGCCATGGCTCACAGGCCTAGCCGCTCCGCAGCATGTGGGATCCTCCCAGACCGGGGCACGAACCCGTGTCCCCTGCATCAGCAGGCGGACTCTCAACCACTGCACCACCAGGGAAGCCAGGTCACCTTATCTTTGATAAAGGAGGCAAGAATATACAATGGAGATAAGACAGTCCCTTCAATAAGTGGTGCAGGGAAAACTGGACAGCTACATGTAAAAGAATGAAATTAGAACATTCCTTAACACCATACACAAAAATAAACTCAAAATGGATTAAAGACCTAAATGTAAGGCCAGACACTATAAAACTCTTAGAGGAAAACATAGGCAAAACACTCTATGACGCAAATCACTGCAAGATCCTTTTTGACCCACCTCCTAGAGAAATGGAAATAAAAACAAAAATAAACAAATGGGACCTAATGAAACTTTTGCACAGCAAAGCAAACCAGAAACACGATGAAAATACAACCCTTAGAATGGGAGAAAGTATTTGCAAACAAAGCAACTGACAAAGGATTTAATCTCCAAAATTTACAAGCAACTCATGCAGCTCAATATCAAAAACACAAACAACCCAATCCAAAAATGGGCAGAAGACCTAAATAGGCATTTCTTCAAAGAAGATATACCGATTGCCAACAAATACATGAAAGGATGCTCAACATCACTAATCATTAGAGAAATGCAATGCAAAACTACAATGAGTTATCACCTCACACTGGTTAGAATGGCCATCATCAAAAAAATCTACGAACAGTAAATGCTGGAGAGGGTGTGGAGAAAAGGGAACCCTCCTACACTGTTGGTGGGAATGTAAACTGATACAGCTTCTATGGTGAACAGTATGGAGGTTCCAATAAAAAACTAAAAATAGAACTACCATATGACCCAGCAATCCTACTACTGGGCATATACCCTGAGAAAACCATAACTCAAAAAGAGTCATGTACCACAATGTCCACTGCAGCTATTTACAGTAGCAAGGACATGGAAGTGACCTAAGTGTCCATTGACAGATAATGGATAAGGAAGATGTGGCACATATATACAATGGAATATTACAAAATTGAGTTATTTGTAGTGAGGTGGATGGACCTAGAATCTGTCATACAGAGTGAAGCAAGTCAAAAAGAGATAAACAAATACCATTTGCTAACATATATATATGGAATCTAAAGAACAAAATGGTTCTGAAGAACCTAGGGGCAGGACAGGAATAAAGATGCAGACATAGAGAATGGACTTAAGGACATGGGGAGGGGGAAGGGTAAGCTGGGATGAAGTGAGAGAGTGGCACTGACATATATACACTACCAAATGTAAAATAGACAGCTAGTGGGAAGCAGCCACATAGCACAGGGGGATCAGCTCAGTGTTTTGTGACCACCTAGAGGGGTGGGATAGGGAGCGTGGGAGGGAGATGCAAGAAGGAGGAGATATGAGGATATAAGTGTACATATAGCTGATTCACTTTGTTATACAGCAGAAACTAACACAACAATGTAATGCAATTATACTCCAATAAACATGTTAAAAAAAAAAAGGAACTCCCACAAGACCATAAGATGATGTTTAAGCAGAAATGCTGCAGACCAGAAGGGAATGGCACTATATATTCAAAGTGATGAAAAGAAAAACCTACTGCCAACAATACTCTACCTGACAAGTATATCATTCTGATTTGAAGGAAAGATAAAGAATTTTACAGACAAGCAAAAGCTAACAGAGTTCAGCACCACTAAAATGGCTTTATAAGAAATGTTAAAGGAACTTCTCTAAGCAGAAAGTAAAACACCACAACTAGAAATATGAAGATTATGAAAGAAAAGGTACAGGTAATACCTCAACCATTTATAAAGCTAGCAGGAAAGTTAAAAGATAAGGGTAGTAAAATCATCTACAGGCACAATAAGTAGTTAACGGATACAAAACAAAAAGATGTAAAATATGGCACAAAAAACATTAAACGTTGAGGGGGAGTAGAAATGCAGAGTTGTCAGAATGCATTTAAATTTAAGAGATCATCAAATTAAATATAGGTGTATATATATATATATATATATATATATATATATACATCTCTTGGTATCCACAAACCAAAAACCTATAATAGATATGGGAATATATGTATATATATAACTGATTCATTTTGTTGTGAAGCTGAAACTAACATACCATTGTAAAGCAATTATACTCCAATAAAGATGTTAAAAAAAAAAAAAAAAAAAAAAAAAACCTATAATAGATACACACAAAAGAGAAAGGAATCCAAATATAATACTAAAGATAGTCATCAAATCACAGGGAAAAGAAAAAGAAGGGAACAAAAAAGAAGTACAAAAACAATTAGCAAAATGGCAATAAGTACATGCCTATCAATAATTACTTTAAATGTAAGTGGACTAAACTCTCCAATTGAAAAACAAAGAGTGGTAGAATGGATTTAAAAAAAGGCCCATATATATGCTGCCTACTAGAGACTCAATTCAGATCTAAAGGGACAGAGAGACTGAATGTAAGGGAATGGAAAATGGTATTCCATGAAAATAGAAATGAGAGGAAAGCTGGGACAGCAATATTTACATCAGATAAAAGAGACTTTAAAATGAAGATTGTAACAAGAAACAATGAAGGACATTACATAATGATAAAGGGATCAATGCAACAAGAAGATATAACAAATTGTAAATATATATGCACCCAACATGGGAGCACCTAAATACATAAAACAAATATTAACAAATATAAAGGGAGAAATTTACAGTAATACAATAATAGTAGGGGACTTTAACACCCCCACTTACATCAATGGACAGATCATTCAGACAGAAAATCAGTAAAGAAACACTGGCCTTAAATGATACATTAGACCAGATTGAATTAATAGATATATGTAAAATATTTCATCCAAAAACAGCAGAATACACATTCTTTTCAAGTACACATGGAACATTCTCCAGGATAGATCACACGCTAGGCCACAAAACAAGCCTCAAAAACTTTAAAAAGACTGAAATCATATCAAGCATCTTTTTGACGGCAACAGTATAACACTAGATTAACTAAAAGAAAAAAAAAAACTGCAAAAAACCCCAAACAAACGGAGTATAAACAACATGCTACTAAACAACCACTAGGTCACTGGAGAGATCAAAGAAGAAATTAAAAAAATACCTAGAGACAAATGAAAATAAACACAGAACAATTCAAAATCTATGAGATGTCATTGCAGCACTATTTACAATAGCTAGGTAATGGAAGCAACCTAAATGTCCATCAACAGACAAATGGATAAAGAAGATGTGGTACATATATACAATGGAATATTACTCAGCCATAAAAAGGAACGAAATTTGGTCATTTGTAGAGATGTGGATGCACCTAGAGACTTTCATACAGAGTGAAGTCAGAAAGAGAAAAACAAATATCGTATATTAACGCATATATGTGGAATGTAGAAAAATGGTACAGATGAACCGGTTTGCAAGGCAGCAACAGAGACACAGATGTAGGGAACAAATGTATGGACACCAAGGGGGAATGCCGGTTGGGGGGGTGGTGGGATGAATTGGGAGATTGGGATTGACATATATAAAGTAGTATGTATAAAATAAATAACTAACAAGAACTTGCTGTATAAAAAAAAGTAAAATAAAATTCAAAAAAAAACAAAATACAAAATCTATGGGATGCAGTAAACACAGTTCTAAAAGGAAAGTGTATAGTGATTGCAAGCCTACCTCAGGAAACAAGAAAATTTTCAAATAAACAATCTAATCTTATACTTAAAAGAACTAGAAAAAGAAGAATAAACAAAACCCAAAATTAGTAAAGGAAAGATATAATAAAGATCAGAGTAGAAATAAATGTAATAGAGACTAAAAAACAATATAAAAGATCAATGAAACTAAGAGCTAATTCTTTGGAAAGATAAACAAAATTGATAAACCTTTAGCCAGACTAATCACCAAAAAAAGAGAGAGGGTCCAAATAAATAAAATCAGAAATTATATCAGAGGAGTTATAACCAACACCACAAAAATACAAAGGATCATGAGAGATCACTCCAAATAATTGTGCATCAATAAAACTGACAACCTAGAAGAAATGGATAAATTCCTAGAAATGTATAATCTCCCAAGACCAAATCAGGAAGAAAAAAAATATGAACAGACTGATTACCAGTAATAAAGGTGAATCAGTAATTAAAAAATTCCCAGCAAACAAAAGTCCAGGACCAGATTGCATCACAGGTGAATTCTACAAAATACTAAAGAACAGTTAACACCTAACTTCTCAAACTACTCCAAAAAATGGAAGAGGAAGGAACACTTCCAAATTCATTCTATCAGGCCAGCATCACCCTGATACCAAAATCAGGCAAAGACCCCCCCCACACACACACACACAAGAAAATTATAGGCTAATAGCAATGATGAACATAGATGCAAAAATCCTCAACAAAATATTAGTAAAACAGTAAATTCAACAAAACATTAAAAGGATCATACACCATAATCAAGGGTGATTTATCCCAGGATGCAAGGATAGTTCAAAATCTGCACATCAATCAATGTGATACACTACATTAACACAATGAAGAATGAAAATCATATGATCATCTTAATAGATGCAGAAAAAGCTTTTTACAAAATTCAATATCAATTTATGATAAAAACTCCAAACAATGTGGGTATAGAGGGAACAGACCTCAACATTATAAAGGCCAAATATGACAAACCTACAGTCAACATCATACTGAAGGGTGAAAAGCTGAAAGCATTTCCTCTAAGATCAGGAACAAGACAAGGATGCCCACTCTTGTCATCCTTATTCAACATAGTACTGGAAATCCTAGCCACGGTAATAACACAAGAAAAAGAAACAACGTGAATCCAAATTGGAAAGGAAGAAGTAAAACTGTTACTGTTTGCAGATGACATGATACTATACATAGAAATCCTAAATATGCCACCAGAAAACTAGTAGAGCTCATTAATGAATTCAGTAAGGTTGCAGGATACAAAACTAATATACAGAAATATGTTGCCTTTCTATATACTAATAACAAACTATCAGAAAGGGAAATTAAGAAAACAATCCCA
The DNA here is from genome assembly GCF_964270905.1 of Leucopleurus acutus. Classification (NCBI taxonomy): domain Eukaryota; kingdom Metazoa; phylum Chordata; class Mammalia; order Artiodactyla; family Delphinidae; genus Leucopleurus; species Leucopleurus acutus. The sequence continues at coordinate 117,597,102 of NC_139148.1, read as the reverse complement.
TTTACAAGCACAAACAATTGCATCAAAAAAACCAAAATACATAGTAATAAATATAACTAAAGAAGTAGAAGATCTGTACTCACAAAAATATAAGGCACAGGCCTAGAGTCTGTCATACAGAGTGAAGTAAGTCAGAAAGAGAAAAACAAACACTGTATGCTAACATATATATATATATATATATATATATATATATATGGAATCTAAAAAAAAAATAATAAGGTCATGAAGAACCTAGGGGCAAGACGGGAATAAAGACCCAGACCTACTAGAGAATGGACTTGAGGATACGGGGAGGGGGACAGGATGGGTAAGCTGGGACAAAGTGAGAGAATGGCATGGACATATATACACTACCAAACGTAAAATAGATAGCTAGTGGGAAACAGCCACATAGCACAGGGAGATCAGCTCAGTGCTTTGTGACCAGCTAGAAGGGTGGGATAGGGAGGGTGAGAGGGAGGGAGACGAAAGGGGGAAGAGATATGGGGTTATATGTATATTATAACTGATTCACTTCGTTATAAAGCAGAAACTAACACACCATTGTAAAGCAATTATACTCCAATGAAAACGTTAAAAAAATAAAATATATGTTAAAAAAATAAATAAATATAAGGCACAGGGACTTTCCTGGTGGTCCACTGGTAAAGAATCTGCCTTCTAATGAAGGGGATGCAGGTTTGATTTCTGGTCAGGGGACTAAGATCCCACATGCTGCAGGGCAACTAAGCCCGTGCACCACATCTACTGAGCCCGCGCACCTCAACTAGAGAGCTCATGCACCCTGGAGCCCGCATGTCACAACTACAGAGCCCACGTGCCCTGGAGCCCACACGTCACAACTAGAGAGAGAAAACCCACACACCACAACTAGAGAGAAGCCTTGCACTCCACAACTAGAGAGAAAGCCATGCCACAACTAGAGAGAAGCCCATGCGCTGCAATGAATAATCCCGCATACTGCAACGAAGACCAGATATAGCCATAAATAAATAAGTAAGGCACTGGTAAAAGAAACTGACGATAACACAAAGAAATGGAAAGACATACCATGCTCATGGATTGGAAGAATTAATATTCTTAAAAAGATCATATACACATTTCCAGATTCAGTGCAATCTGTATCAAAATACCAATGGCATTTTTCACAGAACTAGAAAAATTCTAAAATTTGCATGGAAACACAGAAGACCCCAAGTAGGCCAAGCAATCTTGAGAAAGAAGAACAGAGCTGGAGGTATCATGTTCCCTGATTTCAAGCTATACTACAAAGCTACAGTAATGAAAATAGAATGGTACAGGCACAAAAACAGACACATAGATCAGTGGGACAGAATAGAGAGCCCAGAAATAAACACACACTTATATAGTTAATCTATGACAAAGGAGGCAAGAAAATACAATGGGGGAAAAATAAGACTTCTTTTATAAATGGTGTTGGCAAAACTGGACAAGCAAAAACTACATGCAAAAGAATCAAACTGAACTACTTTTCCACACATATATAAAAATAAACTCAAAATGGATTAAAGACTTAAATGTAAGACCTGAAGCCATAAAACTCCGAGAAGAAAACATAGACAGTACACTCTTTCACACTGGTCTTAGTAATATCTTTCTAGATATGTCTCCTCAGGCAAGGGAAATAAAGCAAAAATAAGAAAATGGGACTATATTAAACTAAAAAAATTTTCACAGCAAAGCAAACTATCAACAAAATGAAAAGGCAACTTACTGAATGGGAGAAGATATTTGCAAATGATATATCTGATAAGGGGTTACTATCCAAAGTATACAAAGAACTCATATAACTAAACTTCAAAAAATAAAATAAAATAAACAACCTGATTAAAAAGTGGGCAGAGAACCTGAAAAGACATTTTTCCAAAGAAGACACATAGATAGCCAACAGACACATGAAAAAATTCTCAACATCACTAGCCATCAGAGAAATGCAAATTAAAACCACAAGATACCACCACACACCTGTCAGAATGGCTGTCATCATAAAGACAAGAAATAACAAGTGTTGGCAAGGATGTGGAGAAAAAGGAACCCCTGTGCACTGCTGGTAGGATTGTAAATTGATATAGCCACTATGGTAAACAGTATGGAGGTTCCACAAAAAATTAAAAATAGAACTGCCATATGATCTAGCAATTTCACTTCTGGGTATTTACTGGATGAAAACAAAAACAATAATTCAAAAAGATATGTGTGCCCCTATGTTCACTGAGGCATTATTTACAATAGCCAAGATAGGGAAGCAACTTAGGTGTCCACGGATAGATGAATGGATAAAGAAGATGTGATGTATTTTATATATATGACAGAAAATTACTCAGCCATATAAAAATGAAATCTTGCCAATTGTACAATATGGACGGGTCTAACGTATATTATGCTGAGTGAAATAAGTCAGCCAGAGAAAGACAAATACCACATGATCTCACTTATATGTGGAATCTATCAAAACAAACAAAACAAAATGAAAACAGACTCATAGATACAGAAAACAAATGGCTGATTGTCAGAGGGGAGGAGGGAGGGAGGGTAAAGTAGGTGAAGGAGATTAAGAGGTACAAGCCTCCAGTTATAAAATAAATAAGCCATAGTGATGTAATATACAGCATAAGGAATATGATCAATAATATTGTAATAATTTTGTATGGGGACAGATGGTTACTAGACTTGTGGTGATCATTTCATAATGTACACAAATATCAAATCACTATGTAGAACACCTGAAACTAACATAATATTGTGCTTCAACTATATTTTAATTTTTAAAAAGAATAAACCCAAAGAAATCCATGCCACAACATATCATAATTAAACTTCTGCAAAACTAAAGACGAAGAAAAAATCTTGAAAGCAGCCAGAGAAAAATGACACCTATCCTATAGAAGAAAAACAATTCAAATGACACAAGATTTCTCATCACAAACCATGAAGGCCAGAAATAAGTGGCACAATATTTTTCAAGTCCAGAAAATACTGCAAAACCATAATCCTATTCCCAGCAAAAACATTCCTCACAAATAAAGAAGAAATCAAGACATTTTCAGATAAGGGAAAACTAAGAGAATTTTTCACCAGCAAATCTTAATAGAATAGCTAAAGGAAGTTCCCATAACAAGAATGGAAAGATAAATAAGGAACCTTGGGATATCAGGAAGGAGGAAGAACACAGGAAAAGAAAATATGGGTAAAAATAAGCTTTTCCATCTCATTCTGATTTTCTAAATTATATTAATGTTTGAAAGAAAATTATAGCACTGGCTGATGTGATTCTAAATAGATAAATTAAATAATTAAGAAAATTATATTATAAAGAGGTCAGGGTAAAGAGATATAAAGGGAGATATTCTCTCTATACAGGCACACCTCATTTTATTGTGCACTGCTTTATTGTGCTTCACAGATTTTGCATTTTTTACAAATTGAAGGTTTGTGAGCAACCCTTCATTGATCAAGTCTATTGACTCCATTTTTCCAAACAGCATTTGTTCATGTAGTGTCCCTTTGTCACGTTCTGGTAAATTCTTTGACTATTTCAAGCTTTTTCATTATTATTGTATCTGCTATGGGGATCTGTGATCAGTGATCTTTGATGGTACTATGGTCATTGTTGTGGGGCACCAAAAACCATGCCCATAAAAGACAGTGAACTTAACTGATAAATGTGTGTGTTCTGACTGCTCCACTGACCAGCCATACCCCTATCTCTCTCCCTCTCCTCAGGCCTCCCTATTCCCTGAGACACAACAATATTCAAGTTAGGCCAATTAATAACTCTACAATGGCCTCTAAGTGTTCAAGTGAAAGGAAGAGTCAATCAATGTGACAAATTTATGGTTGTCTTATTTTAAGAAATTGCCACAGCCACCCAACATTCAGTAATCACCACCCTGATCAGTGAGCAGCTGTCAACATCAAGGCAAGACCCTTCACCAGCAAAAATATCATGACTCACTGAAGGCTCAGACGGTGGTTAGCAGTTTTCAGCTATAAAGTATTTTTAACGCATGTACATTGTTTTTTTTACACATAATGCCATTGCACACTTAATAGGATACAGTATAGTGTAAACATAACCTTTGTGTGCACTAGGAAACCAAAAAAACTAAACTCTGTGTGTCTCACTTTATTGCAACATTCACTTTATTGCAGTGGTCTGGAACTGAATCCACAAAATCTACAAGGTATGCCTGTACTTCACTCTGACAGGTGAAATAACAACACCAACAGAATATAATGTTATATGTATATATAATATAACATCTACAGCAACCACTAAGAAAAAGCTATAAAAAGAGATACACTCAAAAACACTAATGATAAAATAAAATGGAGTTCAAAAATATGTTTGAGTAATAAACAGGAAAGCAGGAAAAAGAAAATAGAGATGAAAAGCAAGGAGGGGGTCTGGGGCCTGCAGCGGTGGAGGCAGCAGTGGTGGTGGCGGCAGGTCGGTGTAGAAAATGGTGCTGGTGCAGTGGACTGGGCCTCTCCCCGTGGCACTACGGAGGGCTTGAGGCTTGCAAGCCTCATCTGCCGTGCCCCACTTGCTCAAGCACTTCTTTACAGACATGAGAGAACTGGAAGCTAAAGCTACCAAAGACATGGAAAGAAATCTTAGCAGGAAGCTTGCACAAGCCTCTTAGATAGCCTCGTCCACCAGAGGGCAGACAGCAGAAGCAAGAAAACTAAAATCCTACGGCCTGTGGAACGAAAACCACATTCACAGGAAGACAGACAAAAGGAAAACGCAGAGGGCTATGTACCAGAGGAAGGAACAAGATAAAACCCCAGAAAAACAACTAAATGAAGTGGAGATAGGGAACCTTCTAGAAAAACAATTCACAATAATGATACTGAAGATGATACAGGACGTCGGAAAAAGAATGGAGGCAAAGAGTGAGAACATGCAAGAAATGTTTAACAAAGACTTAGAAGAATTAAAGAACAAATACCAGAAGAATTAAAGAACAAACAAATAGAGATGAACAATACAATAACTGAAATGAAAAATACACTAGAAGGAATCACTAGGAGAATAACTATAGGCAGAATAATGGATAAGTGACCTGGAAGACAGAATGGTAGAATTCACTGCTGCAGAACAGAATAAAGAAAAAAGCATGAAAAGAAATGAACACAGCCTAAGAGACCTCTGGGACAACACTAAACGCAACAACATTTGCATTATAGGGGTCCCAGAAGGAGAAGAGAGAGAGAAAGGACCAGAGGAAATATTTGAAGAGATTATAGTCAAAAACTTCCCTAACATGGGAAAGGACATAGCCACCCAAGTCCAGGAAGAACAGAGAGTCCCAGGCAGGATAAACCCAAAGAGAAACACACGGAGACACATAGTAATCAAATTGAAAAATTATTGAAAGTAACAAGGGAAAAACGACAAATAACATTCAAGGGAACTCCCATAACGTTAACAGCTAATTTCTCATTAGAAACTCTACAAGCCAGAAGAGAGTGGCATAATATATTTAAAGTGATGAAAGGGAAAAACCTACAACCAAGATCAGTCTACCCAGCAAGGATCTCATTCAGATTCAATGGAGAAATCAAAAGCTTTACAGACAAGCAAAAGCTAAGAGAATTGAGTTCCACCAAACCAGCTCTACAGCAAATGCTAAAGGAACTTCTCTGAGTGGGAAACACAAGAGAAGAAAAGGACCCACAAAAGCAAACGCAAAACAATTGATTCACTTTGTTATAAAGCAGAAACTAACACACCATTGTAAAGCAATTATACTCCAATAAAGATGTTTTAAAATATGGGCAAAGGACTTTAAAAAAACAATTAAGAAAATGATAATAACAACATACATATTGATAATTACCTTAAACATGAATGGATTAAATGCTCCAACCAAAAGACACAGGCTCGCAGAATGGATACAAAAACAAGACCCATATATATGCTGTCTACAAGAGACCCACTTCAGACCTAGGGACACATAAAGACTTAAAGTGAGGGGATGGAAAAAGATATTCCATGCAAATGGGAATAAAAAGAAAGCTGGATGGGCTTCCCTGGTGGTGCAGTGGTTGGGAATCCGCCTGCCAATGCAGGGGACCCGCATTCGAGCTCTGGTCCGGGAGGATCCCCCATGCCGTGGAGAACCAGGTCCATGTGCCACAATTCCTGAAGCCCGCATGCCTGGAGCCCATGCTCCACAAAGGGAGAAGCCACTGCAGTGAGAGGCCCATGCACCACAACGAAGAGTGGCCCCCTCTCGCCGCAGCTAGAGAGGGCCCACATGGAGCAACGAAGACCCAATGCAGCCAAGGATTGATGGATAAATAAATAAATAAATAAGAAAGCTGGAGTAGCAATACTCATATCAGATAAAATAGATTGTAAAATAAAGAATGTTACAAGAGACAAGGAAGGACACTACATAATGATCAAGGGATCAATCCAAGAAGAAGATATAACGATTATAAATGTAAGTACCCAACATAGGAGCACCTCAGTACATAAGGCAACTGCTAACAGCTATAAATAAAAGAGGAATTTGACAGTAACATAATAATAGTGGGGTACTTTACCACCTCACCTACACCAATTTTCAGATCATCCAGACAGAAAATTAATAAGGAAACACAAGCTTTAAATGACACAATAGACTAGATAGATCTAATTGATATTTATAGGACATTCCATCCAAATCAGCAGATTACACTTTCTTATCAACTGCACATGTAACATTCTGCAGGATAGATCACATTTGGGTCACAAATCAAGCCTCAGTAAATTTAAGAAAACCGAAATCGTATCAAGCATTTTTTCCAACCACAACACTATGAGACTAGCTAGTGGGAAGCAGCCGCATAGCACAGGGAGATCAGCTCGGTGCTTTGTGACCGCCTGGAGGGGTGGGATAGGGAGGGTGGGAGGGAGGGAGACGCAAGCGGGAAGAGATATGGGAATATATGTATATATATAACTGATTCATTTTGTTGTGAAGCTGAAACTAACATACCATTGTAAAGCAATTATACTCCAATAAAGATGTTAAAAAAATAATAATAATAAAAAAAAAAGAAACGAATTTCAAGGAAAAAAACATAGAAGCTAAACAATATGTTACTAAATAACCAAGTGAACACTGAAGAAATCAGAGAGAAAATAAAATAATACCTAGAGACAAATGACAACAAAAACATAATGATCCAAAACCTAAAGGATGCAGCAAAAGCAGTTCTAAGAGGGAAGTTTATAGCAATAAAATCCTACTTCAAGAAACAAGAAAAATCTCAAATAAACAATCTAACTCTACACCTAAAGGAACTAGAGAAAGAAGAACAAACAAAACACAAGGTTAGTATAAGGAAAGAAATCATAAAGATTAGAAATAAATAAATAAAATAGAAACAAAGAAAACTATAGGAAAGATCAATAAAACGAAAAGCTGGTTCTTTGAGAAGATAAACAAAACTTATAAACCTTTAGCCAGACTCATCAAGAAAAAGAGGGAGAGGACTCAAATCAATAAAATTAGAAATGAAAAAGGAGAAGTTACAGTGAACACTGCAGAAACACAAAGCATCATACGAGACAACTACAAGCAACTTTATGCCAATAAAATGGACAACCTGGAAGAAATGGACAAATTCTTAGCAAAGCACAACCTTCCGGGGATGAACCAGGAAGAAACAGAAAATATAAACAGACCAATCACAAGCACTGAAGTTGAGACTGTGATTAAAATTCTTCCAACAAACAAAAGCCCAGGACCCAACAGCTTCACAGGCGAATTCTAGCAAACATTTAGAGAAGAGCTAACACCTATCCTTCTCAAACTCTTCCAAAAAATTGCAGAGGAAGGAACACTTCCAAACTCATTCTATGAGGTCACCATCACCCTGAAACCAAAACCAGACAGATACTACAAAAAAAGAAAATTACAGACCAATATCACTGATAAATATAGATGCAAAAATCCTCAAAAAAACACTAACAAACAGAAACCAACAACACACTAAAAGGATCATACACCATGATCAAGTGGGATTTAACCGAGGGATGCAAGGATTCTTCAATATACGCAAATCAAACAATGTGATACACCATATTAACAAATTGAAGAATAAAAACCATATGATCATCTGAATAGATGCAGAAAAAGGTTTTGACAAAATGCAACACCCATTTATGATAAAACCTCTCCAGAAAGTGGGCACAGAGGAAACCTACCTCAAGATAATAAAGGCCATATATGACAAACCCACAGCCAACATCGTTCTCAATGGTGAAAAACTGAAACCATTTCCTCTAAGATCAGGAACAAGACAAGGTTGTCCATTCTCACCACTATTATTCAACATAGCTCTGGAAGCTTCAGCCACAGCAATCAGAGAAGAAAAAGAAATAAAAGGAATCCAAATCAGAAAAGAAGTAAAACTGTCACTGTTTGCAGATGACATGATATTACACATAGAGAATCCTAAAGATGCTACCAGAAATGTACTAGAGCAAATCAATGAATTTGGTAAGGTAGCAGGATACAACGTTAATGCACAGAAATCTCTTGCATTCCTATACGCTAATGATGAAAAATCTGAAAGAGAAATTAAGGAAACACTCCCATTTACCACTGCAACAAAAAGAATAAAATACCTAGGAATAAAGCTACCTAAGGAGACAAAAGACCTGTATGCAGAAAACTATAAGACACTGATGAAAGAAATTAAAGATGATACAAACAGATGGAGAGATACCACATCCTTGGACTGGAAGAATCAACACTGTGAAAATGACTATACAACACAAAGCAATCTACAGATTCAATGCAATCCCTACCAAACTACCAATGTCATTTTTCACAAACCTAGAACAAAAAATTTCACAATTTGTATGGAAACACAAAAGATTCCGAATAGCCAAAGCAATCTTGAGAAAGAAAAATGGAGCTGGAGGAATCAGGCTCCCTGACTTCAACTATACTACAAAGCTACAGTCATCAAGACAGTATGGTACTGGCACAGAGACAGAAATACAGGTCCATGGAACAGGACAGAAAGTCCAGAGATAAACCCACACACATATAAAAAGAGGTCACCTTATTTTTGGAGGAGGAGCAGGAGGAGGAGGAGGAGGAGGAGGAGGAGGAGATGGAGGAGGAGGAACAGCAGGAGGAGGAGAAGGAGGAGGAGGAGGCGGTGGAGGAGATGGAGGAAGAGGTGGAGAAGGAGGAGGAGGAAGAGGAGCAGGAGAAGGAGGAGGAGGAGGAGCAGGAGCAGGAGAAGGAGGAGGAAGAGGAGGTGGAGGAGGAGGAGAAGGAGGAGGAGAAGGAGGAGGAAGAAGAGAAGGAGGAGCAGGTGGAAGAGCAGGAGGAGGAGGAGGAGGAGTGGTCACCTTATTTTTGATAAAGGAGGCAAGAATATACAATGGAGAAGACAGCCTCTTCAAAAAGTGGTGCTTGGATAACTGGACAGCTACACGTAAAAGACTGAAATTAGAACACTCCCTAACACCACACACAAAAATAAACTCAAAATGGATTAAAGACATAAATGTAAGGCCATAAAACTCTTACAGAAAACGATAAAACTCTAAAGAAAAACAGGTAGAACAGTCTATGACATAAATCACAGCAACATCCTTTTTGACCCACCTGCTAGAGAAATGGAAATAAAAACAAAAATTAAAAAGTGGGACCTAATGAAACATGAAAGCTTTTGCACAGCAAAGGAAAACATAAGCAATACAAAAAGACAACCCCAGAAGGGGAGAAAATATTTGCAAATGAAGCAACCGACAAACTTAATCTCCAAAGTATACAAGCAGTTCATGCAGCTCAATATCAAGAAAACAAACAACCCAATCCAAAACTGGGCAGAAGACCTAAATAGGCATTTCTCCAAAGAACATATACAGACTACCAACAAACACATGAAAGGATGGTCAACATCACTAATCATTAGAGAAATGCAAATCAAAACTACAATGAGGTATCACCTCACACCAGTCAGAATGGCCACCATCAAAAAATCTACAAACAATAAATGCTGGAGAGGGTGTGGAGAAAAGGGAAGCCTCTTGTACTGTTGTGGGAATGTAAATTGATACAGCCACTATGGAGAACTGTAGGGAGGTTCCTTAAAAAACTAAAAATAAAACTACCATACGACCCAGCAATCCCACTAGTGGGCACATACCCTGAGAAAACTATAATTCAAAAAGAGTCATGTACCACAATGTTCATTGCAGCACTATTTACAATACCCAGGACATGGAAGCAACCTAAGTGTCCATCGGCAGATGAATGGATAAAGAAGATGTGGCACATATATACAATGGAATATTACTCAGCCATAAAAAGAAACAAAATTGAGTTACTTCTAGTGAGGTGGATGGACCTAGAGTCTGCCATACAGAGTGAAGTAAGTCAGAAAGAGAAAAACAAATATCATATATTAACACATATATGTGGAATGTAGAAAAACAGTACAGATGAACTGGTTTGCAAGGCAGAAATAGAGACACAGATGTAGAGAACAAATGTATGGACACCAAGGGAGGAAAGTGGCTGGGGGGGTGGTGGTGGGATGAATTGGGAGATTGGGATTGACATATATACACTAATATGTATAAAATAGATAACTAATAAGAACCTGCTGTATAAAAAATAAAGAAATAAAATTCAAAACTTCAAAAAAAAAAAAAAAAACCGAAGAGGGAAAACAGAAAACATAAAATAAAATGGCAGACTTAAGCCCTTCATATTGATAATTACATTAAATGTGAAATGGTCTAAACACACCCACTAAAAGCAGAGATTGGCAGAATGTATTTTAAAACATGACCCAACTATATGCTATCCAAAGAAACTCACCTCAAATATAATGATATAGACAGGTTGAAAGAGAATGCATAAAAAAGACATCATGCAAAGGAAAGCAGAAGTTACTATACTAATATCAGATAAACTACACTTGAGAGCAAAGAAAATTACCAGAGACAGAAGAGATATTACATAATGAAAAAAGAGTCAATCTAAAATGAATACTTAGAGGTTATAAATATGTATGCACCAAATAACAGAGCTACAAAGTACATAAGGCTAAAACTAATAGAACTGACAAAATAGCCAAATCTATAATTATAGTAAGGAAATAAACATGCCCTCTCAAAAACTGATAGAACAACTAGACAAACAAAATATCAGCAAAGATATAGAAGACACTGACCAACAGGATCTAATCAATATTTGTAGAACACCCTACTCAACAACACCACAATAATACATTATTTTCAAGTGCCCATGGAACAAATACCAAGAAAGATCACATCCTGGGCCATAAAACAAACCTCAACAAATTTAAAAGTATTGAAATCCTGTATAGTGTGCTGTGCAATCAAAATGAAATCAGACTAGAAATCAGTAACAGAAAGATAACAGTAAAATCTCTAAACACTTGGAATCTAAAGAACTAAATAAGGTATGGGCCAAATGATCTTTGAGAATTCGATTAAATATGTAGACTCCTCAGAAAAGTCCTTCTGCACACAAAGCTCTCTCACCACTTTTATTCAACATAGTTTTGGAAGTCCTAGCGACAGCAATCAGAGAAGAAAAAGCAATAAACTGAATCCAAATTGTAAAAGAAGAAGTAAAACTGTCACTGTTTGTAGATGACATAATACTGTACAGAGAAAATCCTAAAAATGTTACTAGAACACTACTGGAGCTCATCAATGAATTCGGTAAAATTGCAGGATACAAAATAAATACACAGAAATCTGTTGCATTTTTATACACTAGCAACAAAAGGTCAGCAAGAGGGCTTCCCTGGTGGCGCAGTGGTTGAGAGTCCACCTGCCGATGCAGGGGACACGGGTTTGTGCCCCGGTCCGGGAAGATCCCACATGCCGCGGAGCGGCTGGGCCCGTGAGCAATGGCCGCTGAGCCTGCGCGTCCAGAGCCTGTGCTCCGCAATGGGAGAGGCCACACAGTGAGAGGCCCGCATACCGCAAAAAAAAAAAAAAAAAAGTCACAAAGGGAAATTAAAGAAACAACCCCATTTACCACAGCATGAAAAAGAATAAAATACCTAGGAATAAACCTACCTAAGGAGGCAAAAGACCTGTACTCAGAAAACTATGAGACGCTGATGAAAGAAACTGAAGATGACACAAACAGATGGAAAGTATACCATGTTCTTGGATTGCAAGAATACATACTGTCAAAATGACTATACTACCCAAGACAATCGACAGATTCAGTGCAATCCCTATCAAATTACCAATGGCATTTTTCAAAGAACTAGAACAAAAAAATCTTAAAATTTGTATGGAGACACAGAAGACCCTGAATAGTCAAAGCAATCTTAAGAAAGAAAAACAGAGCTGGAGAATCAGGCTCCCTGACTTCAGACTATACTACAAAGCTACAGGCATCAAGACAATATGGTACTGGCACAAAAACAGAAATATAGATCAATGGAACAGGATAGAAAGCCCAGAGGTAAACCCACGCACCTAAGGTCACCTAATCTATGACAAAGGAGGCAAGAATATACAATGGAGAAAAGACAGTCTCTTCAATAAGTGGTGCTGGGAAAACTGAACAGGTACATGTAAGAGAATGAAATTAGAACACTCCCTAACACCATACACAAAAATAAACTCAAATGGATTAAAGACTTAAATGTAACACCTCTGACTCTTAGAGGAAAACATAGGCAGAACACTCTTTGATATAAATTGCAGCAACAGCTTTTTTGACCCACCTCCTAGAGAAATGAAAATAAAAACAAAAATAAACAAATGGGACCTAATTAAACTTAAAAGCTTTTACACAGCAAAGGAAACCATAAACAAAACAAAAAGACAACCCTCAGAATGGGAGAAAATATTTGCAGATGAAGCAACTGACAAGGGATTAATCTCCAAAATATACAAACAGCTCATACAACTCAATATCAAAAAAACAAACAACCCAATCAAAAAATGGACGGAAGACCTAAATAGACATTTCTCCAAAGAAGACATACAGATGGCCAAGAGGCACATGAAAAGCTGCTTGACATCACTAATTATTAGAGAGATGCAAATCAAACCTACAATGAGGTACCACCTCACATCAGTCAGAATGGCCATCATCAAAAAATCTACAAACAGTAAATGCTGGAGAGGATGTGGAGAACAGGGAACCCTCCTACACTGTTGGTGGGAATGTAAATCGGTACAGCCACTATGGAGAACAGTATGGAGGTTCCTCATAAATAGAACTACCATATGACACAGCAATCCCACTCCTGGGCATATACTCAGAGAAAGCCATGTTTTCAAAAGACACATGTACCCAGTGTTCATTGCAGCACTATTTACAATAGCCAGGACATGGAAGCAACCTAAATGTCCATCAGCAGAGGAATGGATAAAGAAGATGTGGTATGAGACTTCCCTGGTGGTGCAGTGGGTAACACTCCATGCTCCCAAGGCAGGGGACCTGGGTTAGATCCCTGGTTGGGGAACTAGATCCTGCATGCATGCCGCAACTAAGGGTTTGTATGCCTCAACTAAGATTCCACATGCCACAACTAAGAAACCCACAAGCTGCAACTAAACGATCCCACATGCCGCAACTAAGAAGCCCATATGCCCCAACTAAAGATCCTGCATGCCGCAACAAAGATCCCGTGTGCCACAACCTAGATCCAGAGCAGTGTAAATAAATAGATAAAAAGAATAGCTTTGGGCTTCCCTGGTGGCGCAGTGGTTGAGAGTCCGCCTGCCGACGCAGGGGACACAGGTTCGTGCCCCGGTCTGGGAAGATCCCACATGCCATGGAGCGGCTGGGCCCGTGAGCCATGGCCGTTGAGCCTGTGCGTCTAGAACCTGTGCTCCGCAATGGGAGAGGCCACAACAGTGAGAGTCCCACATACCACAAAAAAAAAAAGAGAAAAGAATAGCTTAAAAAAGGCTGTGGTACATATATACAATGGAATATTCCTCAGCCATAAAAAGGAACGAAATATTTACATTTGCAGAGACGTGGGTAGACCTAGAGACTGTCATACAGATTGAAGTAAATCAGAAGGGGAAAAACAAATATCATATAATATCACTTATATGTGGAATCTAGAGAAATGGTACAGATGAACTTATTTGCAAAGTAGAAATAGAGACACAGATGTAGAGAAAACTTATGGATATCAAGAGGGGAAGGGTGCTGGGATGAATTGGAAGATTGGAATTGACAGATATACACTACTATGTATAAAACAGATAACTAATGAGAACCTACTGTATAGCACAGGGAACTCTACTCAAGGCTCTGTGATGACCTAAATGGGAAGGAAATCTAAAAAAGAGGGGACATATGCATACATATAACTGATTCACTTTGCTGTACAGCAGAAACTAACACAACATTGTAAAGCATCTATACTCCAATAAAAATTAATAAAAAAGAATATTCTTTAACACCATACACAAAAATAAAATAAAAAGGGATTAAAGACCCATATGTAAGGCCAGATACTATAAAACTCTTAGAGAAAAATATAGGCAGAACACGCTGACATAAATCACAGCAATATCTTTTTCAATCCATCTCCTAGAACAGTGGAAATAAAAACAAAAATAAACAAATGGGACCCAATTAAACTCAAAAGGTTTTGCACAGCAAAGGAAACCATAAACAAAACAAAAAGACAACCCACAGAATGGGAGAAAATATTTGCAAATGATGTGACCACCAAGGGATTAATCTCCAAAATTTACAAACAGCTCATGCACCTCAATATCAAAAAAAATTAAAAACCAATCAGAAACGGGCAGAAGACCTAAATAGACATTTCTCTGAAGAAGACATACAGATGGCCAAGAGACACATAAAAAGTTGCTCAACATCGCGAATTATTAGAGAAATGCATATCAAAAGTACAATGAGATATCACCTCACACCAGTCAGAATGGCCATTATCAAAAAGTCTACAAACAATAAATGCTGGAGAGGGTGGGGAGAAAAGGGAACCCTCCTACACTGTTGGTGGGAATGTAAATTGGTACAGCCACTATGGAGAACAGTATGGAGGTTCCTTAAGAAACTAAGAATAGAGCTACCGTATGATCCAGCAATCCCACTACTGGGCACATATTCAGAGAAAAACATGGTTCGAAAGGATACATGTACCTCAGTGTTCATTGCAGCACTGTTTACAATAGCCAAGACATGGAAGCAACCTAAATGTCCATTGACAGAGGAATGGATAAAGAGGATGTGGTACATATATACAATGGAATATTATTCAGTCATTAAAAAGAATGAAATAATGCCATTTGCAGCAACACGGATGGACATGGAGATTATCATAGTAAGTGCAGTAAGTCAGACAGAGAAAGACAAGTATCACATGATATCGCTTATATGCAGAATCTTTAAAAATTGATAAAAATGAACTTATTTACAAAACAGAAACAGACTCATAGACTTAGAGAATGAACTTATGGTTTCCAGGGGGAAAGGTGGGAGGGAGGGATATTTAGGGAGTTTGGGATTGACATGTACACACTGCTATAGTTAAAATAGGTAACCAACAAGGACCTGCTGCATAGCACAGGGAACTCTGCTCAGTACTCTGTAATAACCTACATGGGAAAATAATTTGAAAAATAATAGATACATGTGTATGTATAACTGAATCACTCTTCTGTACACCTGAAACTAACACAACACTGTTAATCAGCTATACTCCAATATAAAATTAAAAGTTAAAAAAACAGAGTAAAGCCCCATTTTAAGAAGACACAAATTATTGTGGATACTGTCATATTCATTATTTTCCTGTAAATAAAGAACTATTGAACACATAGCGATAAGCAGTATTGTATGGTATTTGGGCATGCAGTCTCCACAATCTGACAGATCTAAGATCCTGTCACTTTCCATCAGAAAAAAAGCTGAGCCAGCTGCTTAAATTCTCACTCTGTTTCCATGTCCATAAAATGGGCATGAAAATAATATCTATTTCCTGGGGCTGTTTTGAGCATAAGTGATAAATCATGGGGAGTGTAGTATATTTGCTGATGAACATATACCTCCCATTAAGTCTGAGAAAAATAAACTTGTGCCTGATTACACACAGCGATTCAGGGAAAACAGGCGTTCTAAAGATTAAAACAGTACAAACTACTCATGTAATAAACCCATTCATATAAGGCAGACTTGACATTTTCATAATTAAGGAAAAGTCCTTTACAAACTTATCTATTTTTAGCAAGCTGGATTACCTTCTACTTAAATGGTAAAAGATGGCTACTTGACATATATAAGCATTTCCATATGTCTGAGGTTTCAAATCTTGTTTTAAATGAAGCAAATAATTTCAGTTACTCTTGAGGGTTTTAATTTACATACTTAATGAGTAATCCTCTTAAAATCTTAGTGAAGGACTCTACCTTCAATACAGCTGACTACAGTAGAATTTTCCCCGTAGAAAATTATCACTTGCCAGCCCTGCTCTGAATTCTAATACACCCACGTAGCTTTAAGGCCACTGGGAATATCCTTTTACAAGTACGTCATTCAAAACATCAAATCCTGAGATTTGTGCCGCGGGCAGCCTTGCAGGCCCACTGTTTGTAATCTAGATGTAGCCCGCCGGCAGCCACGGAGGTGAGCTGCTGGGATGTCCACCCGGGAAGCAGTGGCTGATCCTGCAAGGGCTGCAGTGATCTGAGCACCTCCAGCCCCAGTACCTTTGGGATCTGGGGCAGCATTGGAGCCCAGGCTGTGCTCTTCCCCAGGCTGCCCCCAGCCAGTGATGGAGGATGATGGGGGATGTTAGGGCCTGACCAGTTCTGCCCAACGTGGACCTCCTCTATGGGAAATCGTGGTGCCAGGCTTCCCTGTTGGGCTGGCCAAGACTTTCAAGAAGCCACACCTATGTCTGAGGCGCTTCATACCCAATTCTCCTTCCTCTCCCCATTCCCCTCATAGGTATCAATCATATCAGCATTATGACCTGAAGGCTCTCTTTGCCTACTCTGGCCCCTTCTCCCCTTTATCTTTCATGGGCAGTTCTCTGAATTAACTATCCTGCCCTTCAACTTCATCTTGTCTTCCCAGAGGATCCAAACTGACATACAAACTTAAACTGTGTTTCTAAACAAGAGAAACACTTGGGTGTTCACAGGGCTTCATTTTAAACCCCTGGAGACATCTAGAAATAATTAGGTATGGAACTTTGCAAACTGTGGGGATCCTAAAATAGCCAGTGGGGTTGAGATAACAACTATGGGTTACAGAAAGTCAAGGCAACTGGGAAGGGGGAATTTGTAACCCTGAAAAGTGGTCATGCACAAGAATCATTCAGTGCCTAGGTCTTTCCCTTCTAGTCCCTCCCCCTTTAGATACAGATGCTAAAGGAGCTGAATTTCAAATTACCAGCGTTCATCAGAACATTCAAGTTAATTGATCAATCAAGTTGGAGCGGTCCTACTTCTGTTTAATAGCTGATCAGTTTAACTGTTTAATAGCCATTTAAAAGTCAGCAGTAGCCTCCCATACATTTTGCTTGTCAAACTGAACGACAAGGGTGTTATGAATGAGGAGATAAATATAGCATGCTGTAATTAGTGCATAAGTTAAAGATTTGTTTAATTGTGTTTTATTCCAAGAAGATGTCTAAGTGATATTCTGAATTAAATTCAAAAGCTGTTTCCACTACTTACTAACTTAGCCTTTCTTCCTGGCAGAAACCCCTGAGTTCATGTGTATTCATTAAAATCCAGTCCTAATTGCTCCCTAGTCAGCTATGAATCTTAAGAAGCTTAGCTGCTAAGTGCTTAAATTGTGTTTGCTGACAGAAAATGGAATTTCTCTAATGATTTGCTATGAAAGTCTCCATATTGTTATTATAGTGATTTCATTCATAGTAAGTTTCGGAGACTGTGCTAAGAGCATTCACATTAGGACTTACTTATTTAAAAATAAAGCAGGTGGAGCCATCTTTGGATCCTTCCTCATAGACCAGTTAACAGTATCAGCCAATGAAGGAATTCTTAAATCCATGGATGTGATAGAGTCCCACTCTAATGGACACGTGTTGATCCAATATTACTTCCTGGATCCAGAGCTTCTCTTCTAAAGATGGTGGTGGGGTTGGGTGGGGAGCAGTGGGGAGGGCAAATGAGAATCTTAGCTCCTTCACTAAGCTCCTGGATCAAGTTAGGTCCACAGAGCCCTCTGCTTCCTCTGTCCCAACCCTCACCACAGCCTCCTTGGCTACTCCCCCAACTAGTTCATAAGATCCATGAGGGTAGGGATACTGTCTGTCTTGCTCCTTTTACTGTATACCCAGCAGCACAGAATTTGGCATGATTCTGACTACCAGACTCCTACATCCCCACCCTTGAGCCCCTTGCAACTTGAGCCATTTCTAACTGACCTGCCCTTCTACATAATAATGTTAATTAAAACATAATAATATATAATAATAGTAATAATGCTCTAAAACATAATAATACAATGATAGCAGCTAACTTTTATTGAGTCACTTTGTTCTATAGACCAAGCATTTTACATGCATTATCTCCTTCAATATTCTAAAACCTATGAAATAAACAATAATTTTTTGTCTTTTTTGGATGAGAAAACAGTGACTCTGAAGGAGAAATGAGGAGATGAGATCTGGAAATGGCACTGGGAAACAAGAAGCAAGTCACCATCCCCAGTGCCTGGTCATCATAACACCAAGAAGCCACCACTCTCCCAGGTCCTGCCTTTCATGACTAGAGGAGAGAGGAATCTCACTGTGCTGTTTCCCCACCATCCACTCCCTCCTCAAGCCCATGTAATCTGGTTCTTCTCAGCACTCCATGGAAACTGCACTGAGGTCCTCAATTGTCTGCTTCTGGCAAAATCTAAATGCCTCTCCTGCATTTTCCTGTTGAATGTGGAGCTATTTGCCACTTTCCTTTCTAAGTTCCCCACCCCCTTGCCTTTCATCACCTGCCACTTCTCCTGTCATCTTCCTACCCTTTGGGATCATTTGTTTTTACCTTCACTGGTTGCAAAACTTAATGTCTGTTTCACTCTATGGCTACCCCCTTTTCATTCCCCCAAAATAAAAAGAACTGGCATTTTTACAGATAAGGAAACTAAAATTCAGAGAGGCTAAGTACCTGGCCAAATGCCAGGGAGAGGAAGAATGGGTGTTCAAATTTTGGTCTCATTCTTAATTACTGTAACTTCACGGTAAATAACAACCTTCTTCTCACCTCAGTTCTGCTCCCTCACTCCCACCACTGACTTTCAACGAAGGAGAAATAACACGTGGTAGATGAAGATAGCACCTAGATGCTCAATAGGTTGTCTGTCTATTTAATATGACCCCAGAATTAGTAATTGTCAGAGGGGGAAAAAGGCTGTATTTCTTCATATCTTTCTGTTTCCACTCCTCCAATTCTGGGAACATCATGGTTTGGGGAGACTGGAGCCCCATTTTCAGTCTCCCATAAACCCAAAGGCCAGATTTATATAAAACACCTCGAATCTGAGGGAATGAACCTGCACTGTAATCTTTGTTAAAATATCAAGGTGAAGGTGCCAAGAGCTGACTGCCAGAATGTGCACTGTCTCCTTGGAGACCCCCAAGTGAATGACAGCCCTAAAGAAGTAGCGTGGGCAATTGAGATGCACAATGAACGTACTGAGCATTACAGATGCTCTGACAATCTGTAACTGATGTGAAAGAGTAGGGTACTCCTGGCTCCTATCATTTTCATGCTCTCCCCCTGCCAGGGTCTTATTTCCTCACCAGACTGGAAGCCCCCAAAAAGACACGAAAGGGCTCTAGAAAGGTCATATGGTGTGTGGGAAGAGCATGAAACAACAGGGCAGAAGGACTGACTTCTGGTCCTATTTCCACTTCTCACTAGCTATGGAAGATGAGATCATGGGCAACATTTTAACCTCTTTTAGCCTTAATTTCATCATCTTTCAGTGGGGAATCATACTTCCAGCCCTACACGGTCATTACTGTTATTAATACTTGCAACCCCCAACAGCACCAAGCTTAATGATGGACATGTATATAATAAATCCATGTTGGATTTGCTCCCGATTCAAATGAAAAATTCTCGTCCATCAGTAAAATTAACAATTGGGTTAAATATTTGAAAAATATAAGTCATCAGAAATAGAGTGCTGAATTTAATCAGGTCAGTTAGGCAAGCAAGAAATTAACATTTATTGAGTACATATTTGTGCAAAACAGTATAAAGCCATGCTGAACAAAGACTGTGTCCTTGTCTTTAAAAGGATAATTAACACTCTGGAAAGCTAAAACATACACATTTGAAACAATTTGAGAACAACAATCAATAGTGACAATAGGTGGAACAAAAACCACATTCACAGAAAGACAGACAAGATGAAAAGGCAGAGGGCTGTGTACCAGATGAAGGAACAAGATAAAACCTGAGAAAAACAACTAAATGAAGTGGAGATAGGCAACTTTCCAGAAAAAGAATTCAGAATAATGATAGTGAAGATGATCCAGGACCCCGGAAAAAGAATGGAGGCAAAGATCGAGAAGATGCAAGAAATGTTTAAAAAAGACCTAGAAGAATTAAAGAACAAACAAACAGAGATGAATGATAAAATAACTGAAAGGAAAAAATACACTAAAAGGAATCAATAGCAGAATAACTGAGGCAGAAGAACAGATAAGTGACCTGGAAGACAGAATGCTGGAATTCACTGCCATGGAACAGAATAAAGAAAAAAGAATGAAAAGAAATGAAGACAGCTTAAGAAACCTCTGGGACAACATTAAACGCAACAACATTTGCATTATGGGAAAAGAGACAGAGAAAGGACCTGAGAAAATATTTGAAGAGACTATAGTCGAAAACTTCCCTAACATGGGAAAGGAAATAGCCACCCAAGTCCAGGAAGTGCAGAGAGTCCCATACAGGATAAACCCAAGGAGAAACACGCCGAGACACACAGTAATCAAACTGGCAAAAACTAAAGAAAAAGAAAAATTATTGAAAGCAGCAAGGGAAAAATGACAAATAACATACAAGGGAACTCCCACAAGGTAAACAGCTGATTTCTCAAGAGAAACATTACAAGCCAGAAGAGAGTGGCATGACATATTTAAAGTGATGAAAGGGAAGAACCTACAACCAAGATTACTCTACCCGGCAAGGATCTAATTCAGATTTGACGGAGAAATCAAAAGCTTTACAGACAAGCAAAAGCTAAAAGAATTCAGCACCACCAAGCCAGCTCTACAACAAATGCTAGAGGAACTTCTCTAAGTGGGAAACACAAGAGAAGAAAAGGACCTACAAAAACAAACCCAAAAACAATTAAGAAAATGGTAATAGGGACATACATATTGATAATTACCTTAAACATGATGGATTAAATCCTGCAACCAAAAGACACAGGCTTGCTGAATAGATACAAAAACAAGACCCATATATATGCTGTCTACAAGAGACCCACTTCAGACCTAGGGACACATACAGACTGAAAGTGAGGGGATGGAAAAAGATATTCCAGGCAAATGGAAATCAAAAGAAAGCTGGAGTAGCAATCCTCATAAAAGATAAAATAGACCTTAGAATAAAGAATATTACAAGAGAAAACGAAGAACACTACATAATGATCAAGGGATCAATCCAAGAAGAAGATATAACAATTATAAATATATATACACCCAACACAGGAGCACCTCAATACATAAGACAACTGCTAACAGCTATAAAGAGGAAACTGACAGTAACACAATAATAGTGGGGGACTTTAACACCTCACTTACACTAAAGAACAGATCATCCAAACAGAAAATTAATAAGGAAACATAAGCTTTAAATGACACAACAGACCAGATAGATTTAATTGATATTTATAGGACATTCCATCCATGAACAGCAGATTATGCTTTCTTCTCAAGTGCACAAAGAACATTCTCCAGGATAGATCACATCTTGGGTCAAAAATCAAGCCTCAGTAAATTTAAGAAAATTGAAATCATATCAAGCATCTTTTCTGACCACAATGCTATGAGATTAGAAATCAATTACAGGGAAAACAACGTAGAAAACAACAAACACATAGAGGCTAAACAATATGATACTAAATAACCAAGAGATCACTGAAGAAATCAAAGAGGAAATCAAAAAATACCTAGAGACAAATGACAATGAAAACACGATGACGCCAAATCTATGGGATGCAGCAGTAGCAGTTCTAAGAGGGAAGTTTATAGCAATACAAGCCTACCACAAGAAACAAGAAAAATCTAAAATAAACAATCTAAGCTTACACCTCAAGGAACTAGAGAAAGAAGAACAAACAAAACCCAAAGTTAGTAGAAGGAAAGAAATCATAAAGATCAGAGCAGAAATAAATGAAATAGAAACAAAGAAAACAATAGCAAAGATGAATAAAACTAAAAGCTGGTTCTTTGAGAAGATAAACAAAATTGATATACCATTAGCCAGACTCATCAAGAAAAAGAGGGAGAGGACTCAAATCAATAAAATTAGAAATGAAAAAGCAGAAGTTACAACAGACACTGCAGAAATACAAAGCATCCTAAGAGACTACTACAAGCAACTCTATGCCAATAAAATGGACAGCCTGGAAGAAATGGACAAATTCTTAGAAAGGTATAACCTTCCAAGACTAAACCAGGAAGAAATAGAAAAAAAGAACAGACCAATCACAAGTAATGAAACTGAAACTGTAATTAAAAGTCTTCCAAAACACAAGAGTCCAGGACCAGATGGCTTCACAGGTGAATTCTATCAAACATTTAGAGAAGAGCTAACACCCATCCTTCTCAAATTCTTCCAAAACACTGAAGAGGAAGGAAGACTCCCAAACTCATTCTATGAAGCTACCATCAGCCTGATACCAAAACCAGACAAAGATACCACAAAAAAGAAAATTACAGACCAATATCACTGATGAATATAGATGCAAAAATCCTCAAAAAATACTAGCAAACAGAATCCAACAACACATTAAAAGGATCATACACCATGATCAAGTGGGATTTATCGCAGGGATGCAAGGATTCTTCAATATATGCAAATCAATCAATGTGATACACCATATTAACAAATTGAAGAATAAAAACCATATGATCATCTCAATAGATGCAGAAAAAGCTTTTGACAGAACTCAACACCCATTTATGATAAAAACCCTCCAGAAAGTGGGCAGAGAGGGAACCTACCTCAACATAATAAAGGCCATATACGACAAGCCCACAGCAAACATCATTCTCAATGGTGAAACACTGAAAGCATTTCCTCTAAGATCAGGAAGAAGACAAGGATGTCCACTCTCACCACTGTTATTCAACATAGTTTTGGAAGTCCTAGCCATGACAATCAGAGAATAAAAAGAAATAAATGGAACCTAAATTGGAAAAGAAGAAGTAAAACTGTCACTGTCTGCAGATGACATGATACTCTACATAGATAATCATAAAGATGCCACCAGAAATCTACCAGAGCTCATCAATGAATTTGGTAAAGTAGCAGGATACAAAATTAATGCACAGAAATCTCTTGCATTCCTATACACTAATGATGAAAAATCTGAAAGAGAAATTAAAGAAACACTCCCATTTACCACTGCAACAGAAAGAATAAAATACCTAGGAATAAACCTACCTAAGGAGACAAAAACCTGTATGCAGAAAACTACAAGACACTGATGAAAGAAATTAAAGGTGATACAAACAGATGGAGAGATATACCGTGTTCTTGGATTGGAAGAATCAATATTGTGAAAATGACTATACAACGCAAAGCAATCTACAGATTCAATGCAATCCCTATCAAATTACCAATGGCATTTTTAAGGAACTAGAACAAAAACTCTTAAAATCTGTATGGAGACACAAAAGACCCCGAATAGCCAAAGCAGTCTTGAGGGAAAAAACAAAGCTGGAGGAATCAGGCTCCCGGGCTTCAGACTATACTACAAACTACAGTCATCAAGACAATATGGTACTGGCACAAAAAAAATATATAGATCAATGGAACAAAATAGAAAACCCAGAGATAAACCCACTTACCTATGGTCAACTAATCTATGACAAAGGAGGCAAGGATATACAATGGAGAAAGGACAGTCTCTTCAATAAGTGGTGCTGGGAAAACTGGACAGCTACGTGTAAAAGAATGAAATTAGAACACTCCCTAACACCATACACAAAAATAAACTCAAAATGGATTAGAGACCTAAATGCAAGACCAGACACTATAAAACTGTTAGAAGAAAACATAGGAAGAACACACTTTGACATAAATCACAGCAGGATCTTTTTTGATCTACCTCCTAGAGTAATGGAAATAAAACAAAAATAAACAAATGGGACCTAATGAAACGAAATGCTTTCACACAGCAAAGGAAATCATAAACAAGATGAAAAGACAACCCTCAGAATGGGAGAAAATATTTGCAAATGAATCAATGGACCAAGGATTAATCTCCAAAATATATAAACAGCTCACACAGGTCAATATTAAAAAAGCAAACAATCCAATCCAAAAATGGGCGGAAGACCTAAATAGACATTTCTCCAGAGAAGACATACACATGGCCAACAGGCACATGAAAAGCTGCTCAACATCACTAATTATTAGAGAAAGGCAAATCAAAGCTACAGTGAGGTATCACCTCACACCAGTTAGAATGGGCATCATCAGAAAATCTACAAACAACAAACGCTGGAGAGGGTGTGGAGAAAAGGGAACCGTCTTGCCCTGTTGGTGGGAATGTAAATTGATACAGCCACCATGGAGAACAGTATGGAAGTCCCTTAAAAAACTAAAAACAGAATTACCATATGACCCAGCAATCCCACTACTGGGCATATACCCAGAAAAAAACATAATTCAAAAAGGCACATGCACCCCAATGTTCATTGCTGTTACAATATGTACATTGCTGTTACAATAGCCAGGACATGGAAGCAACCTAAGTGCCCACTGACAGACGAATGGATAAAGAAGATGTGGTACGTACATACAATGGAATATTATTCAGCCATAAAAAGGAATGAAATTGGGTCATTTGTAGAGACGTTAGTGGATCTAGAGACTGTCATACAGAGTGAAGTAAGTCAGTAAGAGAAAAACAAATATCGTACGTTAACGCATATATGTGGAACCTAGAAAAATGGTACAGATGAACCGGTTTGCAGGGCAGAAATTGAGACACAGATGTAGAGAGTAAACTTGTGGACACCAAGGAGGGAAAGTGGCAGGGGGCGGGGGTGGTGGTGGTGGGATGAATTGGGAGATTGGGATTGATATATATACTAATATGTATAAAATATATAACTAATAAGAACCTGCTGTATAAAATAATTTTAAAAAATAGTGACAACAATCATAAATGCTATTTATTTGGGATTTACTCTGTGCCAGGCACTGTGCTAAGCACCTCACATCTTTGACCTCTTTAGATCCTCACAACCACTCTCTGAGAGGCGTGCCTCCATTAAGTTAGTAATTAGGATATTGAAGAAGCTTCTTAAGGGCCATAAATCTGAAAAGGTCACAGCTAGAATGGGGACTCAATTTCATCCACTGCACCCATGTCAAAAAGTGCTAAAATGGGGCTTCCCTGGTGGCGCAGTGCTTGAGAGTCCGCCTGCCGATGCAGGGGACGCGGGTTCGTGCCCCGGTCCGGGAAGATCCCACATGCCGCGGAGCGGCTGCGCCCGTGAGCCATGGCCGCTGAGCCTGCGCGTCCGGAGCCTGTGCTCTGCAACGGGAGAGGCCACAACAGTGAGAGGCCCGCGTACCGCAAAAAAAAAAAAAAAAAAAGTGCTAAAATGAAACTGGGCAAGGGACAGTGAGAGTTGATTGGAGTTAATCAGGGAAGATTTCCTAGATGAAGAAATCTTGAGCCAACGTTACAAAGAAGGTGAAAGACAAGAAATGGTGTAGAGGGGTAAAAAAAATGATAAGATGTTCTGATTAGAGGGAATGCCTAGGTCAAGAGACAGAAGAGGGAAATAACTTTTCCTATATATGGACGGGAAAGTAATGGGTTTGCTAGAGCAGAGGTGGAATGAAATGTTGGTGAAGGAGAAAACAGCTCGCTGAGGATATTTGGGTTGGCTTATAGAAAGCTTTAAAGGCCCTATAGTTTGACACAACAGGATTTGGGCACCTCCAGGCCTTTATCCATGCCATCACCTCTTCCTGGAATGTCCTTCCTTAACCCTCTCACCTAGTAAACCATCAAGTGTCATCTCAGCATCACCTCCTTTCAGAAAGCCCTCCCTAACCTGTTCCTCCATAAAGGCCACTTGGGGGCATTTCCTCTGGGTTCCCATGGTCCCCTGTGCATACCTCTAACCACATCTCCCAGGCTAGAAGTTTTATACTTCTGTATTTTACATTTAGGCTTGTGATACATTTTAATGTTTTATGAAAAGTATAAGATCTATATCTAGCTTCATTTTATTTTGGCATGTGCATGTCCTGTTGTTCCAGCTCTATTTGTTGAAAAGATTATCCTTACTCCTGCCTTTGCTCCTTTGTTAAAAAAAAAATCAGTTGAATATATTTCATGGGGGTCTAGTTCTGAGCTCTCTCTTCTGTTCCATTTATCTATTTGTCTATCCTTTCACCAATACACCACTGTCTTGATTATAATAATATATAATGTTATTTGTAAGTCTTGAAGTTGTATAGTGTCAATCCTCTGACTTTGTTCTTCTCCTTCAGGATTGAGTTGGCCATTCTGGGTCTTTTGCCTCTCTATATAAATCTTAAAATCAGTTTGTCAATATCCACAAAAGAACTTGCTGGGATTTTGACTGGAATGTCTACAGATAGTAATTTACAGATAGATTGAATCTTGAATCTACAGATCAAGTTGGGAAAAACTGACATCATGACAATATTGAGTCTTCCTATCCATGACATGGAATATCTCTCCATTAATTTAGTTCTTCTTTAATATCTGGCATCAGAGTTTTGTATATTTCTTTATATGGATCTTGCACATATAGATCATATGGCTCTTGTACATTGGTGTGGCTTATAGAAAGTCTTAGCCAGCCCAACAGGGACCTCTGGCACCATATTTAGATTTATACCTAAAGTATTTCATTTTGGAGGGTGCTTATGTAAATGATAATGTGTGTTTTTTTTATTTCAAATTCCACTTGTTCTCTTCTAGCATATAGGAAAGCAGTTGACTTTGTATATTAACCTTGTATCCTTCAACCTTAGTATATTTATTAGTTCCAGGAGGGGTTTTTTGGTTTTGGTTTTTTTTTCTTTGGTCAATTCTTTTGGATTTTCTGTATAGACAATCATGTCTTCTGCAAAGACAGTTTGATTTCTTCCTTCCCAATTTATATACCTCTTATTCCCTTTTCTTGTTTTTTTCTGTTTTTTGGGGGTTTTTTTTGCGGTACGCGGGCCTCTCACTGTTGCGGCCTCTCCCGTTGCGGAGCACAGGCTCCGGATGCGCAGGCTCAGTGGCCATGGCTCACGGGCCCAGCCGCTCTGCGGCATGTGGGATCCTCCCGGACCGGGGCACGAATCCGTGTCCCCTGCATTGGCAGGCGGACTCTCAACCACTGTGCCACCGGGTAAGCCCCTTTTCTTGTTTTATTGAATTAGCTAGGACTTCCAGTATGATGTTGAAAAGCAGTGGTAAGAGGGGACATCCTTATCTTGTTCCTTATTATAGCAGAAAAGATTTGAGTTTCTCACCACCAAGTGTGATGTTAGCTGCAGGTTTTTTGTAGTTCTTTATCAAGTTGAGGAAATTCCCCTCTATTCCTAGTTTACTGAGAGTCATGAATGGTTTGTCAAATACTTTTTATGCATCTATTGATATGATCACGTGATTCTTCTTCTTTAGCCTGTTGATTGGTGAATTACATTAACTGATTACTCAATGCTGAACCAACCTTAGATACCTGGGATAAATTCCACCTGGTTATGGTATGTAATTCTTTTTATATATTTTTTATTTAATTTGCTAATATCTTGCTGTGGATTTCTAAATGTATGTTCTTAAGAATTATTGGCCTGTAGTTTTCTTTTCTTGTAATGTCTTTTCTGATTTTAGTATTAAGGGTAATACTGGCCTCATAGAATGAGTTAGAAAGTACTTCCTCTGCTTCTATCTTCTGAAAGAGATTGTAGAGAATTGGTATAATTTCTTCTTAAATGTTAAGTAGAATTCACCAGTGAACCCATCTGGGTTTAGTGCTTTCTGTTTGAAAGTTTATTAATTATTCATTCAATTTCTTTAATAGAAGTGGGCCTATTCATATTGCCTATTTCTTCTTGTGTGAGTACTGGCACTTGTTGAATTCCTTTCAAGGAATTGATCGATTTCATCTAGGTTACCAAATTTGTGGGCATCCAGTTGTTCATAATCTTTTTTTTTCCTGTGGTGACTACTTTTTTAAATTTTTTAAACATCCTATTGAAGTATAATTGCTTTACAACGGTGTGTTAGTTTCTGCTGTATAACAAAGTGAATCAGATATACATATACATACATCCCTATATCTCCTCCCTCTTGTGTCTCCCTCCCACCCTCCCTATCCTACCCCTCTAGGTGGACACAAAGCACTCAGCTGATCTCCCTATGCTATGCGGCTGCTTCCCACTAGCTACCTGTTTTACTTTTGGTAGTGTATATATGTCCATGCCACTCTCTCGCTTCGTCCCAGCTTACCTTTCCCCCTCCCCGTGTCCTCAAGTCCATTCTCTATGTCTGCATCTTTACATAATATTCTTTTATTATGCATTTAATGTCCATAGGATCCGTGGTGATGTCCCCTCTTTCATTTCTTATATTAGTGTCTTATAATTTCACTTCTTATATTTGTGTCTTCTCTCTGTTTTACCTAGTTAGCCTGGCTAGATGTTTATCGATTTTATTGCTCTTTTCGAAGAACTAACTTTTGCTTCCATTGATGTTCTCTATTGACTTCCTGTTTAATGTCCTCTAGATTTATATTTGTTGTCACAAATGGCAGGATTTCCTTTTTAAGGCTAAATAATATGCCTTTGTATGTATATAACACATTTTCTCTATCCATTCATCATTTGATGGACATTTAGGTTGCTTCCATGCCTTAACTATTGTGAATAATGCTGCAATGATCACGGTAGTGTAGATATCTATTCAAAATCATGATTTCAATTCCTTTGGATATATACCCAAAAGTGAAATTGCTGGACCTTTTGTAGTTTTAATTGAGCATTTTATGATTTATTTTCCCTCCTTTCTTAGTATATCAATTATACTTCTTTTTTTACTTTTTTTTAGTGGTTACCCTAGAGTTTGCAGTATACATTTACAACTAATCCATAGTGCAAGTACCATATAATAACAAAATATTCCTAATTCCTTCTCCCCATCAAATTTATCATTGCTGTCATTCATTTCACTTATACACAAGCATACATAATCAAATACATTGTTGCTATTATTATTTTTGAGCATACTGTTTTCTGTTAGATCAATTGATAAGAAAGATAAAAGGTTTTATTTTACCTTCTCATATTCTTTCTCCAATGCTTTTCCTTTAGATAGAGTTTCTGACCTATGCAATTTTCCTTCTCTCTGAAGAACTTCTTTTAACATTTATTACAAGGCAGGACTACTGATGACAAAGTCCCTCAATTTTTGTTTGTATGAGAAAGTCTTTATTTCTCCTTCACTTTTGAAGGATAATTTTGCAGGGTACAGAATTCTAGATTGGTGTTTTTCTTTTCTCAACATTTTAAATATTGCACTCCAATCTCTTCTTGCTTGCATGGCTTCTGAGGAGAAATCAGCTATAAGTCTTATGTTTGCTTCTCTATAGGTAAGGTATTTTAAAACTCTGGCTTCTTTCAAGATTTTTTTCTTTATTTTATATTCTGTCCAGTTTGAATATGATATGCCTAAGTGTGATTGCTACTTAGCATTTATCCCACTTGGTGTTCTTTGAGCTTCCTGTATCTGTGATTTAGTGTCTGACATTAATTTGGGGGAAAATCTCAGTCATTATTGCTGCTTCTTTTCTCTCTTTCTTTCCTTTCTGGTATTCCCAGTACGTGTATATTACACCTCTTGTAGTTGTCCTACAGTTCTTAGATATTCTGTTCTGGGTTTTTTTCAGTCTTTTTTCTCTTTTTCAGTTTTGGAAGTTTCTATTGTCATATCATCAAGCTCAGAAATTCTTTCCTCAGCTGTATTAATGAGCCCATCAAAAGCATTCTTTCTATTACAATGTTTTTTATCTCTATCATTTCTTTTTCATTTTTTCTTAGAATTTCCATCTCTCTGCTTACATAATCCATCTGTTCTTCCCTATTATCTACTTTTTCCATTAAAGCCCTTACATATTAACCACAGTTTTTTAAAATAATAATTCCAACATTCCTGCCATATCTGACTCTGGTCCTGATGCTTGTTCAATCTCTTCAAACTGTGTTTTTTGCCTTTTAGTATGCCTTGTGATTTTTTTTGTTGAAAGGTGGACATAATGTACTGGTGTTATGGACTGAAGGTTTGTGTCCTCCCCAAAAGTTATGTTGAAGCCCTAACCCCCTATGTAATGGTACTTAGAGGTGGAGCCTTCAGGAGGTAATTAGGTTTAGAGGAGGTCATGAGGGTGGGACCTCCACAATGAGATGAGTGTCCTTATAAGAAGAAGAATAGACAAGAGCTTGCTCTCTGCCACGTGAGGACCCAAAAAGACGGCAGCCATTTGCAAGCCAGGAAGAGGGTCCTCGCCAGGAGCCGAATCTGCTGGTATCTTGATTGTTTACTTCCCAGCCTCCATAGCTGTGATAAATAAATGTCTACTGTTTAAGTCACCCAATATATCATATTTTGTTATAGCAGCCTGAACTAAGATAACTGGGTAAAAGCAACTGTGGTCAACAGGTGTTTAGTAATATCATGATAAGGTATAGGGAGAAAGGATGCATTCTATAGCCCTATGATTAGGTCATAGTCTTTGGTGATCCTGTACCCCTGGATGACAAACTTCACCGTGCTTCTCAGTATTCCCCCCCACTTAGGTGGGACAGGATGGGTAGAGGGGGTTACAGTTGGGTGTTTCCCTTCGCCCAAGTAGGTTAGGCTCTGATAAACCCTAGCATGTGAGGTTCTAGTAAAACAGTTTCTCCTGAGGGCAGACCTTGTTAAGAAGAACAGAATGGTCTGGAGTATTTCAAAATCATTTTCTTTTCCCCTCTGCCTGCTAGAAACATGAAGGTTATCCTCTCTGATATTTACTGTGAGGACCTGGTCAAGCACCTAGAAGCAAAACTCACAAAAGTGTGGGGGCCCTCATATGACTGGGGCCCTCTGGAGTTTTTAACTCCTAGAGTCGTCCACACTGACCCTCCAGCTCAGTTTACCATAACTGTAATTCATCAATTACAATTCAGGTTTTCCTACCCCAGCACTGGTTCCCATGGAGGTTTCTCCTCATGGATTTCTGCTTCATCAAGTTGTGATTCTCTGTATATGTCTGTCTGTCTCTCCAATTTGAGGGGCAGCAGTCTGCCCTGTGACCTCACTTCTCTGACAGAGCTAGGAAGAGTTGTTCGTTTTTCAGTTTGTTCAGCTTTTCATTTGTTGTTAGGACAGAGTGGCAACTTCTAAGCCATAGTTATTTGTTTTTCCTACCTAAGCATACCTTCTTTAGCAACTCAGTTCCTGTTTCCTACGGTAAAGTGATAAATAGATTTGTTCGTTTTTTAAAGGAAAGTGACGTACAACAATAAAGATGAAAATCATGCTCAATTCTTTAGATGATGTTCTGTTTTCATAAACATATTTTCCTGTTATTGTAAATTTAAACTAAGTAAATAATGATGGCATTAACTGGCATTCTTGGTGTGCTTTTGATCATCTTTTTCCAAAAGCGACTGCCGAGAGAACTTCCTAACAAACACCACTTAACCACTAAATGACTCTATTTCTGATATAATGATGGCTTATTTAGATATTGCTCTTCATTCCATTTTCTTCTCTATTCTATTGCTATTAACAATAATGAGATTTCCACACTTTTTCTTAAACTATAATAGATTTGTTGAGCAATTGTTTCCCTGCTGAATCTTATTGTAGAAAATGGAACATGTCTTCAGAATGATGTTTAATAGCTCTAGCCTTACACAAAGCCCTCAAGCTTAGGATCCATATCAAATTTGAGCTTTATTTATGGCCTTTATCATACTTTACTGTAATTGATTGTTCACTAGTCTGTCTCCAGACTAGACTTGGAGATCCTCAAGGGCAAAGGCCATATCGGATTCATTTCTGTATCTTCCATGTCCAGCACCAAGCCTTGGCACATAGTTGGCACTCAGGGAATATTTGTTGAACTGGGATGTACTTCCTCTTACCCTTTTTTCACTTTTTGCCAAATATTCATTCACTTACTCATTAATTGAACACATATTCATTATAAAATCGCTCCCCTCTGTGAACATGAAAGGGAACTTTTCAAGTACAACCTTTTCTGTATAACCTTTTCAAGGAAAGGTTTTAACTGTACATCATTCATGCAATAACAAAAATTTTTATTGAGTACCTCATATGTGCTTGGAATGATGCTAGGCACTGAGGCAACAGTAATAAGAAGACGAGGTCTTCACTCTTATAGTGAAAGAGACAGACATTAAATAGTTATTTAATCACAGCAGCACGTGTCTCATCACAGCACAATTACACTGTTTCTAAATTGCCTTTCCTCATCTGTCTACCCCATTGGACTCATGTCCTTAAGGACGAGAACTCCGTCTATCTGCTTTACTGAGTCTCACCCTCCCAGCACCTACCACAGTGCCTGACACATGGGACGAGACCAACAAATGTTAGAGAAATGAATTAAAACATTAAAGAGTGAATGGCCAAATGAATAAAGATTATCAATATTACTATGTGGTAAAATTAACTAGGCAATCTTCATACCTCCTACTGAGCAGGTCTTCTTGGATTTACAAACAACAGATACAACTTACAGAATCATAGCCTGGTGTGGTCATGGCCTATAGAATTTAAGTACTCCCTATTCCCATCAAATTGTTCTCCTTCCCAGAGGAAGGAGAAGCATAGATAAAAGGTTAAAGGGGGGACTTCCCTGGTGGTACAGTGGTTAAGACTCTGCCCTCCCAATGCAGGGGGCCCAGGTTTGATCCCCGGTCAGGGAACTAGATCCCATATGCATGCTGCAACTAAGAGTTTGCATGCCACAACTAAGGAGCCCGCATGCTGCAACTAAGACCCGGTGCAACCAAATAAATAAATTTTTAAAAAAGTTATAGAGGACTTAAACATATGGACACCAAGGGGGGGATGAAGGGAGATGGAATGAATTGGGAGATTGGGATTGACATTACACTATTGTAATACATACAATCGGTGACCTAAATGGGAAGGAAATCCCAAAAAAGAGGGGATATATGTATACGTATAGCTGATTCATTTTGCTGTACAGTAGAAACTAACACAACATTGTAAAGCAACTATACTCCAATAAAAATTAATTTTAAAAAAGTTAAAGAGGACTTGCAAGGAGAGACTCAATAATAATATATAACAGTTATTGATAACGGACCAAAGTCTGTGCTAAAAGGTTTACATAGATTATCTCATTAAGTATTTATAACATCTCTTTGACATGGTATAATAATTACCACCATTGGTGGAGAAAAGGGAACCCTCCTACACTGTTGGTGGGAATGTAAATTGGTACAACCATTATGGAAAATAGTACGGAGGTTCTTAAAAAACTAAAAATAGAACTACCATATGATCCAGCAATCCCACTCCTGGGCATATATCTGAGAAAACCACAATTCGAAAACATGCATGTACCCCAATGTTCATTGCAGCACTATTTACAATAGCCAAGACATGGAAGCAAGCTAAATGTCCATTGACAGAGGAATGGTTAAAGAAGATGTGGTACATATATACAGCGGAACATTACTCAGCCATAAAAAAGAATGAAATAATGCCATTTGCAGCAACATGGATGGACCTAGAGATTATCATACTAAGTGAAGTAAGTCAGACAGAGAAAGACAAATATTACATATTATCACTTATATGTGGAATCTAAAAAAATGATACAAATGAACTTATTTACAGAACAGAAACAGACTCACAGACTTTGAAAACAAACTTATGGTTACCAAAGTGGAAAGGTTGGA
The DNA here is from genome assembly GCF_964270905.1 of Leucopleurus acutus. Classification (NCBI taxonomy): domain Eukaryota; kingdom Metazoa; phylum Chordata; class Mammalia; order Artiodactyla; family Delphinidae; genus Leucopleurus; species Leucopleurus acutus. The sequence continues at coordinate 117,562,871 of NC_139148.1, read as the reverse complement.
GGAAGGATAAATTAGGAGTTTGGGATTAACATATACACACTATTATATATAAAATAGATAATCAACAAGTACCTACTAGCACAGGGAACTCTACTCAATATTCTGTAATAACATATATTCTGAAAAAGAATGGAGATATATATATATATATATATATATATATATATATATATAAAAAACTGAATCACTTTGCTGTACTCCTGAAACTAACACAACATTGCACATCAAGTATACTCTAATATAAAATAAAAATTAAATTAAAAAAATAATATTATCACCATTGTTTTAAACATGAAGAAACTGAGGCTCAGGGAACTTAAGTGATTTTCCCATGGTCACAGCTAGTAAATAGTGTAAGTGGAAATTTAACTCAGGTCTGTCTGTCTCTAAAATAGAGCACTAAAACCCCTTGATAAATGCCTAATATAACAGACCAATGGTCCTCAATGTGGGAAAAGGAAATCAAAATCTGCAGAGGGTCATGTAGAATGTGAAAAAAGTATATTCACCTGGTTAAAGATGCTGGATTGACAGCACATATTTATCTCCTTTCCCTCCTAAGAAGTCCCAAAATGACAGCAAAGGAATTTTTTTTAAAGGCATAAACCTATAAAGACCAAAAAGATTAAGAGAGAAGCCATCAATGGGTGAGATTTCAACAATTCTTGGAAGTAGAGCAGAAGAGGAAGCTACAACTTTAAGTGCCTACATCGGAGGATACTGGATAAGCCAGCTGATCTGCTCTGTGAAATCCCTGAGAGACTCCAATAAGATAGGGGTGTAATTCAGAACTGAATACCGGAGATTGGTTGAATATCTGTGTGTGGACTGAATATCCTCTGATGTCCCCACCCTCACCCCAAGCAGTCAGGCAAGAAACTAGAGGTTTTATCTCTGGAAACTTAAATGAATAAGGTCATGGCTTAAAAAACACCAGGTATTCTAGAGAGCAGTGGTAGGTCTTAAAATAAGATGTCTTCAAATTCTGCTCCTGAAACTGTGAGACCCTTCTCACCCCCACCCCCAGATTCATCCCTGCTAGGCTCCAAAAATGACAACAGCCAGGCTTCTATCAACTCCTGACCCCAAGATATGGAAGAATTATTTTTGGAGAAACTGGTCTATCTGAGCAAACAATATCTCCACATACTTACAGCTGAGATTTGAGGAGCCCAGTGAAGTCTGGCTCCTTGCCAAACCACTCTTCATTGTGGACTACCAGTCAACAATCTTCACCTACACACAGACTTCTATTAAGTGTTTTTGTGCCTCATTCTTAAATATATACAACACACATCAATCATCATCTGACACATAATCACCATCCCACTAGAATATAAACTCCATGAAAGCAGGGGATTTGTTTTTATTTTGTTCTTTTAAAACAGTGTACTCAATACGGTTGAATGAATGAATAAATTATAGGAAGGTCTCCAACATTAAATGAACAAACAAATAAAGCATAAATAAGGGAATCCAGAACTATAACAGAGAAAATGAAAAAACCAGGAAAAAATTGTGTTTTAAAAGTCTCCATATTGACATCAGTAGAAATGATGGAGTAAGGACATCCAAAAATTCTCTCCTCCATAAAAGCAATGAGAACATGGGAAAAATTGTTAGAATCAACATTTTAAGAACTCTGGATATTAACCAAAAGATTGCAGCAATTGCATTTTTCAAGAAAAATGGCTGATTTTATGTGAAAGAGTGAGCTCTGAGGCATTTTAACTCACTCTATTCCCACATTGCTCTCCCCAGCTCAAGAGTAGCCTTGAAACCTAACATCCTGCAATTACAGTGAACACAAGCAGGCTGGCAGCCACTGGAGGAAGAATGGGGTTGGATATACTATAAAACCCAGAGAAGAGAACCGTTATTATTTGGCCTATCTGGTGATTTCCTGGAAGATCCCACTCACAAGGTTTGCCATTATTTAACCAGACTAGGCGCTTGTCAAATACCTAAAATCTTTTCCCCAGGGAAAATTATAGAAAATAATAAGAGGTAGTTGACTAACTTCAAGACTGCCTTCAGGAGTAGTTAACAGTTCAAATAATAGGCTAACAAGCAAGTTTAAAAGGAAAATCTGGAGAATGAGATATCCAGGGGCTCTGAAAAGCTCTGACATAGTCCAGGGAATCTAGAAAGCCATGTGCATGTGTAATGAGAAATCAGCTCTTATTGAGAATCCCTTGTATGTCTCACGCTCTTTTCAAGATTCTCCTTTTGTCTTTCTCTTTCAACAGTTTGATTGTGATGTGTCTAGGTGTGGCTCTCTTTGAGTTCTTCCTAGTTAGAATTTGTTGAACTTCTTGAATATGTAGATTATTTAGATGACCTAGGCAAAATTTATAAATTCCTAGAAAGACATAAACTAGCAAAGATGACTCAAGAAGAAATAGGAAATCTAAATAAACCTCTAAGAAGTAAAGCGATTAAGTCAGTAATCACAAAATTTCCCACAAAGGAAAGCCCAGGTCCATATGGCTTCACCAGCAAATCTTAAAGAAGAATTAACACCAATAACTTGCAAATTCATCTAAAAATAGAAGAGGAGATACTACCCAACTCATTCTACGAGGCCAGTATTAACTCTGATACTAAAACAAGACAAAGACTTGAAAAGAAAACTATAAACCAATATCTTTTATGAATAGAGATGTAAAATTTCACCACAAAATACTAGCAGACTTATACAAATAACCATAAATAAATCCAGCAACATATACAAAGGATTGTACACCATGACTGAGATTTAACCCAATAATGCAAGGTTGGTTCAACATCAGAAAATCAATTGATGTAATATACCATATTAATAGAATAAAAGATAAAAACCACAAGATCACCTCAGTAGTGCATAACAGTCATTTGACACAACCAAAACCCTCCCGTGATAAAAATAAAATAAAATAAACAAACTAAGAATAGAAGTGAACTTCCTCAGTCGGGTAAAGGGCACCCTACGAAAAATCCACAGCTAACATCATACATAATGGTGAAAGACTGAAAACTTTCCTCCCCTGAGATCAAGGACAAAACAAGAATGTTCACTCTTGTCACATCTATTCAATACTGTACTGGAAGTTCTAGTCAGGGCAATTAAGAAACAAAAAGAAATAAAAGGCTTCCACATTAGAAAAGAAGTAAATCTATCTCTAACTGCAAATGATATAATTTTATGTACATGCAATCCAAAGGAATACACACCAAAAAAACTCTTAGTGCTAATAAATGTGTTCAGCAAGATTGCAGCATAAAATAACAATATACAGTAACTGATTGTACTTCTATACACTAGCAATAAGCAATTCAAAATGAAATTAGGAAAATCATTCCAACTACAATAGCATCAAAAAGAATACAGTACATAGGAATAAATTTAACAGATGAAATACCCACACTGCCTTGAAGAGACTGTTGGTAGGAATATGATCATTAAAACCCGCCACTATATATAAAATAAATTACTAATAAGAACCTGCTGTATAGCACAGGGAACTCTACTCAATACTCTGTAATGGCCTATATGGGAAAAGAACCTAAAAAACAAAAAAAAAGAGTGGATATATGTATATGTATAACTGACTCCCTTTGCTGTACACCTGAAACTAACACAACATTGTAAATCAACTACACTCCAATAAAACTTTTTTAAAAAAAGAAAAAAAATCTTAAACGTGATTCTGAGGAGATCTCAGATGAACACGAGGAATATGTTATTGGAAACTGGAGGAAAAGTGATCCACATTATAAAGTGGCAAAGAAGTTGTGTTCTATGTTTTATGGAAAGTAGAAGTTAAAAGTGATAAACATGAATATTTAACCAAGGAGATTTCTAAGCAAAGTGTTGAAGGTGCAGCCTCATTTCTCCTTACTGTTTTCAGTAAAATAAGAGGGGAGGGATAAATTGAAGTAATTGTTAAGCAAAAAGGAACTAGAACTTGAAGATTTGGAAATTTCTCAGCCTATTCTTATTATGAAAAATGAGAAAGCATGTTCTGGAGAGAATACCAAGAGTACGGCTGGAAAATCATTTGATAAAAAGATTATAGGTGCTATTCATAGATTTAGTCAGCCATCTCAGCAGAAGCTAGGAATAGCAATGGGATTATATTAACAGAAATACTGCCGCCTTGGTCTAAAGAGGACAGAGGCTGAAATGAAGGAAGGCTCTCAGAAACACTGGGATTCTACAGGACAAAACAATAGAGCTGTCCAGCAGCAAACATGTGTTGTCCTTTAAGAAAAGGGAAGAATGACCCTGAAAGTGTTTCAGAAATCAGTAAAGCTGCCACTGCCATCATAGACGGAAGGGACAAGGCTGTCTCCTCCTCATTTTCAGCAGTGCCACAGGGACAGGGTCACCATTCACAGCTACAGGCGTGACACTGCTGTGCCAGTGGGCCCACAGGGCAGAGCACTGAGCCAAAGAGGATTATACTTGAGCTTTAAGTTCTAATGGAATTCGCCTGTATTTGTGACTGTATTTGGACATAGGGCCTTTAAAGAGGTAAAGTTAAATCAAGTCATAAGGGTGAGGCCCCAATCCAATATTACTGGTATCCTTATAAGAAGAGAGAGACCAGAGATACACACTTGCAGAGGAAAGGCCATGTGAGGACACAGTGGGAAGACGGCCATCTGCAAGCCAAGGAAAGAGGCATCAGGAGAAATCAACCCTGCTGGCACCTTGACTTGGACTTCCAGCTTCCAGAACTGTGAGAAAATTAATTTCTGTTGTTTAAACCACCAGTCTATGGTATTTTGTTATGGCAGCCCCAGAAAACTAATAAGCCACTATAATCAGGTTTCTACAATTTGTCACCAAAAATATTCCTAAATGCTACAACATATAATAGGCAAGGGAATATATATTTATATCTATACGTGTGTGTGTAAAATCAAATAAAGAAGAATAACCCTATGGATAAAAAGGAAAGTAATACGAAGAAATGGCCCTTAAACACATGAAAAAATACTCAATCTCACTCATAATAAAAGAAACATACATTTAAGCCACAATGAGATATAACTTTTTTCCTATTAGATTAACAAAAACAAAAGAAATGCATGATGCATGGTGAAAAAGGACACTAATACATTACTGATGGAAGAATAAATCTCTAGGAACAATATTTAAGGGGGAAATTTAGCAAAATCTATAAAAATATAAAATTCACATATTCTTTGACCCAGGAATTCTATTTCTAGGAATTGATCCTACAGACATAGTCATATGTGTGCAGACTGAAATAAGTTTAAGGCTATGCATTGAAGAATTGTTCGCAATAGCAAACGTCTGGAAGCAACCTACATATATAGAATATTATCAATATACAGAATATTATGCAGCCACTAAAATAAATGAGATAGTTCTAATTGGACTGAAATTGATATGGACTCATCTCCATGATATAAGGTTAAATGATAAAAAGCAAGGTGCAGAACTATGTGTAAATTATGTGACTATTTTAGTCACTAGAAAAAGAAAAGCAAATGCACTTACATATATAGTTATATATACATAGACTATCTCTGGAAGGATACACAGAGATAATAGTGGTTACCTCAAAAAAAAAAAAGAAAGAAAAAGAAAGGGACACATATAGACCAACAGAACAGAATGCAGAGTTCAGAAATAGACTCACACATTGGGCTTCCCTGATGGCGCAGTGGTTGAGAGTCCACCTGCCGATGCAGGGGACACGGGTTCGTGCCCCGGTCCGGGAGGATCCCACATGCCGCGGAGCGGCTAGGCCCGTGAGTCATGGCCGCTGAGCCTGCGCATCCAGAGCCTGTGCTCTGCAACGGGAGAGGCCGCAACAGTGAGAGGCCCGCGTACCGCAAAAAAAAAAAAAAAAAAAAAAAAAGAAAGAAAAAGAAAAAGAAATAGACTCACACAAATATGCACGCTTTGGGGCAAAGAAAATTCAATGGGAGTAAGGGACAGTCTTTTCAACAAATGCTGCTACAACAATTGGACAACCACTTGTAAAAAAAGAAATTAACCTAAACCTAAACCTCACACCTTATACAAAAATTAACTCAAAATAGATCATAAACCTAAACATGAATCATAAAGCTATAAAACTTTTTAGAAAAGAAACACAGGAAAAATCTTTGTGACCTTGGGTTTAGCAATTAGTTTTTAGATACAACACCAGCTCATGATTCATACAAGAAAAAAATTAATAAATAGGATTTTTGTCAAATTATAAACTTTTCCTCTGCAAAAGGTACTGTTAAGAGAATTAAAACACAAGCCACAGACTTAGACAAAATATTTGCAAACCACATATGCAACAAAGTATTCGTTTCTAGACTACATAAAGAACTCTTAAAACTTAAGAATAAGAAAATTAATAAGAATTAAATCTTTTAAATGGGAAAAATATTTGAATAGACATTTCACACCAAATATTATTTATAAATGGCTATAAGCACATGAAACCCCACTCAAAGTCATTAGTCATTAGGGAATTGAAAATTAAAACCACAATGATACCACCACGCACCTATTAGAATGGCTAATAACAATAAAACTGACAATACTAAGTACTGGTGAGGATGTGGAGCAACTGGAACTCTCATACATTGCTGTTGGGAATGCAAAATGGTACAGACACCTTGAAAATCAGTTTGTCAGTTTGTTACAAAATTGAACACATGCCAACTATATGGCCTAGCAATCCCACTCCTAGGTGGGGATTTACTCAGGTGAGATGAAAGCTACGTTCACTCAAAAAAAAAAAATTGTTGAATGAACGAATGAACCTACCATTATGTAAAATGACTAGATAATGTCTAAAATTGCCAAAATAAGAAATAACAATATAAGCCTATTTCAGGAATAAGGAATTAACTACCACAAGGAATAGTTAAAAAGAGTTAAAAGGGATTGACTCTCAGGGGCAAGACTGATGGATGAGAATAGTTAGAAGTGGCTGCTGTTTTTCATTCAAAGCCTTCCAGTATTAATCACTGTTTATATTTTTAAATTTTCATAAAAATTTAGAAAGCAAAAGTATGCTCTGTTATTCCATTTCTATGTTAAGTTCTGGAACTGGCAAAACGAATCTATGGTTGCCTGTTACGTAATCACAAATATTTCAGAAAAAATATCTATATACATATAAAGAAAGCAGATGAGGTAAAATGTTAATGATAGGTGTATTTGGGTAAAGGGTATGTGAACATTCTTTGTAGTATTCTTTTCCTTGCAACTTTTCTGTAAGCTTGAAATTACTTCCAAATAAAAAGTTTTTTAAAGTAACTAATTTATGGTATAAAAATCAGAAAAATGGTTGCTCTAGAGAATGAAAGAAGGGATTGACTGGGAATGAGCATAAAGGAACTTTCTTGAATGCTGGTAATGTATTATATCTTGATAGGAGTGTAGGTTATAGAGTGTGTGCATATATCAAACCTCATAGAAGAGTACTCTTAAGATTGCTACATTTTGCTTTAGGCTTTGACAGCAAGAATTTTGGCTACATCAAAACAAAAGGCAGGTTGAGCTCAAGAGCAGAAGAGTGATGAAGTCATACAGATGGCTGGCAGATATGTTTCTGAACAGACGTAAATCAGTTCTCAGCCATCTAGGAACAACTGGGCAAATGGGTTCCACTTACCACCAGCCTTCTCAGCTTATAAATCCCAGGAACACAAGTATTATGTGTGATTTATTCTAGAACACTTAACCAATGCTATTACTAGGCTTTATGCTTACAAAAGATAACTATCAGCAGGAAGTACTTGAATTGCCATTCTAATATATAAGAATAAAAAATCATTTTGGTTAACAAGAATGTAGGCTGTATTAGAAAGGGCCCTCGTGTAAGAGTTAATACATCATATTTCGATCTAATGTAGCACTCAACTGAATCACTGAGCAAGTCACTTAACCAATGTACATACTTTTCTGCCTCTGCAAAATGATGGACCTTGACTAGATAATTGCTATGGTCTCTGCAGTTCTTACATCCAATAATTCTAAAAAATGTCTCTAATTCCTAAGTATTAAACCTACCTCTCTGTCTTTACTGGATTAAAAATGGACTGCCCTGCTTCCCTGGTGGCGCAGTGGTTGAGAGTCCGCCTGCCCATGCAGGGGACACGGGTTCGTGCCCCGGTCTGGGAAGATCCCACATGCTGCGGAGCGGCTGGGCCCATGAGCCATGGCCGCTGAGCCTGCGTGTCTGGAGCCTGTGCTCTGCAGCAGGAGAGGCCACAACAGTGAGAGGCCCCCAAACCGCAAAAAAAAAAAAAAGGACTGCCCTGTATTTTAATCTAATCACTCCTAAATGTTAGTCACATGTCCCTGGCTAGAATATATACTTTTTAGTATGGGGACTATATCTCACATACCCTTTGTATTCACTATAGCACTTACAGAATAAGAATAGTTATTTAATAGTCATTAAAGTGAAATTAACGAATTCCAAGATTTTTAAGAGATTGTTACATATTTCTATATGTACATTAATTTCAATTTAAAACAAATATTGAACTTAATAATATTCACACTAAAGTGTTTAGAAGTGATGTGTGCTGATGTCTGCAACTTACTTTCCAATAACCAAAACAAAACTCACAAAATGGATTGAAGGATGGAAAGACCCATAGATGGATAGATATGTAACAAAGCAAAAATAGCAAAATGTTCATTATTAAATCCAATGATGGATGAATGTGTAAATATTTACTATAAATGTCTCTCAACTTTTCTGTATGTTTGACATTTTTCATAAGAAAATGTTGGGAGAAAAGCAAAGCATGAGAAAGTACTATGGAAGTATTATGAAAGGAGGCATAGGATTTTAAAGTTTATCAGAAAGGAACAAATCTTTTAAAAGACTGCAAAACACTGATATGGGTAAGGAAATCAAAGTTAAAGAGACTTACACACGATGGCCCAGCTTGAAAGTGGCAGAGAAAGGTCTGGAACCCACATATGTCCACTCCTGTAGCATGCAAAGTCTTCTCAACAGCAAGCCCCCAGAGGCACAGCACCACAGCCACGTGACCAGCTCTGTTTTCTGTCTAGCCTAGTACCATGCACAGTGGACACTTGGAAACCCTTAGATAAGGATGGGGGGGTCATTTCTTCATCAATTTTGATCAAATTTTTATTCAGAGAGTTTTTCTTCATTTGTCAACTGAGAATTTTAAACTTCCCTTGGGATATTTGCGGGCATGAAACTCTCATCTCAGCCTTTCTTATACCTAAGATGCACTGCTTTCTCACCTTTGTTGAGTCAGATAGAAGTAGTATGGTTAAGTAAACAGCCTGGAGAGAACTACCACTGCCTACGTCAATCTTTTTGGACCAGACTGCACATTTTAAAACACAAATAACCCCAATGTTCAACAACAGGAGAATGAGAAAATTGCGATGCCGTTATATAGTGGAATAGTATGCAGCAATTAAAATTAAATTAATGCACTAGCACTGATGTAACAAAATGGATAAATCTCAAAAACATCATGTAGAAAAGAAAGGGAACGTTAACAGAAGAATTCGTTTAGCATAATATCATGTTTTAAAATTTTAAAAACATTGTAAAGCAACTATATGACAATAAAAATTAATTTAAAAAATAAGTAATTTTCACAAAAAAACACTTTAGGATCTAGTGGGATTTGAAATGAAAATAAAAACAAAAATAAGCAAATGGGACCTAATTAAACTTAAAAGCTTTTGCACAGCAAAGGAAACCATAAACAAGATGAAAAGACAACCCTCAGAATGGGAGGAAATATTTGCAAACAAAGAAACTGACAAAGGATTAACCTCCAAAATATACAAGCAGCTCGTGCAGCTCAATATCAAAAAAACAAAAACCCCAAGCCAAAAATGGGCAGAAGACCTAAATAGACATTTCTCCAAGGAAGACATACAGATGGCCAAGAGGCACATGAAAAGCTGCTCAACATCACTAATTATTAGAGAAATGCAAATCAAAACTACAGTGAGGCATCACCTCACACCAGTCAGAATGGCCATCATTGGAAAAACTACAAACAACAAATGCTGGAGAGGGTGTGGAGAAAAGGGAACCCTCTTGTGCTGTTGGTGGGAATGTAACTTGATACAGCCACTGTGGAGAACAGCATGGAGGTTCCTTAAAGAACTAAAAATAGAATTACCATATGACCCAGCAATCCCACTACTGGGCATATACCCAGAGAAAACCATAATTCAAAAAGACACATGCACCCCACTGTTCCTAGCAGCACTATTTACAATAGCCAGGTCACGGAAGCAACATAAATGTCCACCAACAGATGAATGGATAAAGAAGATGTGCTACATTTATACAATGGAATATTACTCAGCCATAAAAAAGAACAAAATAATGCCATCTGCAGCAATATGGATGGACCTAGAGATTATCACACTAAGTGAAGTAAGCCAGACAGAGAAAGTAAACCTTGAACCTCAGTATACACTCACTGTAACACATCAGCAAGCTAGATGACACACCCACGGGCACCATGACAGTTCCAAGGCTGACCATGAAAGGCCAAAAAGCGGGCGGTGGCCCAATTCATGGAAATCCCCACCCCCTCCCCAAAATAGTTGGAATAATCCTCCCACTTATTAGCCTATGAAATTATCCAGCCCATAAAAACTGAACAGGTCCACACCCACACTAGCCACAGGGCCACTCTCACTTTCTGAGACTGACTGCACTCTGCCTATGGAATACATATCTCTCTAAATAAACCTGCTTTCACTTTACTATGGCTCACTCCTGCATTCTTTCCTGCATGAAGCCAAGGACCCTCACTTGGCGGCCCATCCCAGAGACTCACCAGAGACCTAGGACATGACCATCCTCTGGTACTCCATTTTCCTGCAACAATCTCATCAACTCAGATTGGGAAGATAAGGAAAAAGCATTTTAGAGGAAGGGGAAGGTCAGGAACTCCATTTAGGACATAAACTTGAGATTCCATTAAATAAATAGGTGGGATCTAAAGCCATGAAACTAAATGAGATCATCAAGAGAATGAGTCTAGACCAAAAAGAGATCCAAAGACCAAGCCCTGGGGTACTCCAGAGTAAGGTCAGGAAGATAAGGCCGCAAAAGAGAATGAGAAAGAACAGCAGTTAATTTCTCTGAGCCTTGGCTTCCTCATCCGTATAACAGGGATACAAATAGTACCTACCCATAGAGTTACTGAATTAAGTAATGGGTTTTTAAGTACTCAGAACAGTGCCTGGTGCATTGGATGCACTCACCACATGTTAACGACTATTCAACAGGGCGTAGGCCACCTTTCATTCATCCCTCTATCCTTGTCACCTCCACCTCTCTGCCTCCATCCCCACCGCCTCACCAGCGCCAGTGCATTGCCTCGATCGATATCTACTGAAGTGAATTTAATTCTCCATCTTAGTGTTCTAAAGCTGGGACTACTTTTTCAAGCAGACCCACATGGCCATTTGCAACTCATGATTTGGGGAGTCAAGAAACGAATTCCTTCATTTTGGCAAGCAGCTTCTGTTGTTAAGCCACGGCCATGTTGAAGACTCTACACACGTGCTTTTTCTCCCTAGATTTCCATTCTGGAGCAGTCATAAGTGGAAACAACACAGGAACACAGAGAAATCCAATTTTGTTGACAAGGCCACAGATATTTAGTTTTCAAATGAAGTATCCCCCTAGGGCTTACTAATTTTCTATTTGGAATCATTTCTTCAGACCCTCAAGATATTTATAAACTCTTAACTCTGAAAAATACTGCCCATGGCAGGTCATAACTCTTTGACATGTGCCTTGTGGTTTCAGTGATCTGAACAGTGGCTACTGGGAATACTTGTGCTTTTCCCTCCTAACTTCTCCTCTGAGACTTATTTACTGAAATACTTTATTGCCTCTGCATTGAGAATAATTTAAAACTGCAGTTAAGCCTGTAGTGGTTAAGTAAAAGCATGCATCATTTGGATTGAATTTGTTGAGAATGAATCAACTGTTCACGATCTGCCGTGAAATTTTGAAACTTCTGGGCAATTAGCTCCTTGAAAAGAAAAACTGTTCTAATTTACCCGGCTACGCAGACATGCGCTCAGAGGTACCATTCAGAGCTTTAACTTTTGCCTTCTGTGTTTTAAGGTAACCATTCAATCTCAGGAAAATGTGTGAATTTAATTAATGGTATCAAAACAAAAGAAGCATTTCCAAAGTGCTCCAATCCATATGAGACCAATATGTTGACTTGTTGATGTGAATTTAATTAGTGTCTTCAAGCATTAACTGCAAAAGCCCCTTGTATCTAATCATCACATTTATATAAACCATTAGCACGGTAGTACTTGGTTTGAAATGCGTTGCTACGTAATCCAAACTGTTGTCCTACCCTGGGAGAGTCTCTAAGAAACTCAATATGTTTCCACAGAGAAACTTTTGTATCCACATCAAGTAAATTTAGGTTCAACGGCTGCACAGAAAGTAACTTAAAACTGGCCTTTAAGCATGTGAAACAGAAGTGATTTAGTGCTTGTTCTGCCTCTCCATCACTTTCTGACATGAACAAAAGGAAGGAAATCAGATTGTGCTGGCCTAACCAGTCTCAGGAAGTAGCCTAAGCGAATGACTAAACCGAGTCCCAGGGCTCCGCGCTGCACAGAGCGACAATGACTGAAGCAGTCGGTTCGTTGGGCAACGTTGAGTTGACAGCTTTAGGCGAAGAAATATTGCTCTGGGTGCCCCAGGAACAATTTCTCAGTAATAAGTCCATCTGTCTCCCAGCGACTCCTTTTCCCTATCTCCCAAAAAAGAGTTCTCAAAAGCAAAAAAGAATTTTAATATGGTTTTCAATGACTGTTGTATTACTCTGCGTTCCTAAAATTCGAGGGGGTACATGGTAGTGGTGATTTACGTCTTTAGGATCAACACAATAAGAAGCTGGCCTTTTGGAGGCTAGGCTGAGACCCAAGGCAGGAGGTAATGGGACAGTAGAGAGCAGGCTCTGAGGTCAGGCTGAACTGGGTTCAAATCCCAGCTCTGCCCATACTCTGTGACCTTGCACGTGGCATTACATTTCTGCACCTCAGCTTACTCAACTGTAGAGTGGGGATAATAATAGCGCTCCATTGTATTAGTTCGCTAGGGCTACTGTAACACAGTACCACAAGCTGAGTGGCTTAAACAACAGAAATGTATTGTCTCACAGTTCAGGAGGCCAGAAGTCTCAAGACCTTAAGTGTTAGCAGGGTTGGTTCCTTATGAGGGCTGTGAGGGAAGGATCTGTTCCAGACCTCTCTTCTTGGCTTGTACATGGCCATCTTATTCCTGCGTCTCTTCACATCAGCCCCCCTTTATGCATGTCTGTCTCTGTCTCCAAATGTCCTCTTTTCATAAGGACACCAGTCATATTGAATTACGGCCCACCCTCATGACCTCATTTTAACTTGGTTACCTCTATAAACGCCCTATGAGGTACTGCAGGCTAGGTCTGCAACATGTGAGTGTTGAGGAGACAATTCAAACAAGAACACCCTCAAGTTGGTGCTGTGAGGATGTGATGAGATAATGTATGTAGCTAGCATAGTTTCTGGCTCATATGAGCACTCAGCAAAAAGTAGTTAACATCAGGCACTGTGCATATCCATACTTATTGATTTCATGGGCTCAAATAATTTTTGGTAAAGATGAAATCAATAAGTCTGTCGACACTATCCCTAGAGTCTACTTCCCTCAACTAGTACAGATGGTCAAGGTGAGAAACTATAAACCATTGCAAAAAGTAACAAGGGGGGCAAACTAGGGCATTGAGGTACCATGAAAGTAGAACTGCATTTAGGTAGTAGGAAATGATAAACATTCCTCATCTGACAGTGAGACTGCAAAATCAATTGTCAGCTAATCAGGCAACCTTGGGATGGGGTAAGATACTTTGAAGGCAACTTCAGTTTAGAAAAAAGACAAGTGCTTTAATATGACTAATCAAAACCCCAGAATGACAAGGCTAGAGACCTCAGTCCTATGGACTATCTTTGGGAGGACTGGAGTTCAAGTGCAATCTGAAACACTCCCTTACAGCCAGGGGAACGACAGGCTCTGCAACGGCAAATTTATCAGGTTAGTCTTTCGATAATGTGTATTCATAAAAAAGGACATATGGCCTGATCATAAAGAAATTAGATGGAATTTCTCATACATTTCTTTATACACACATGCTTAGGCAGAGAAGATGGGTCCACGGAGACTGGAAGAAAACGGCCGCGAACACAGTCAATACCGATTCTACAGTTGAGAAAGGAACTGCGTGGCAGAAGAAATATAAAGCTAGCAGTAAAGAGACGTGGCTGCTACACCTAGACCTACTACTAACTAGCTGTGTAACTTTGTGTAAATCGCTTCTCTCTGGGCCTTAGTGAAACAAAGGGATTGCCCTGGATAACTGCTACATTTCCATGTTTTGGTTGATAATTAACTCTTTAATACCATAAAGTAATAAATAATACACTCTAAACTATTAGTAGTGGTTCTGGGAACTGCAGACCTCACAGTGTAATTACATTTTTCCATAACGTCTGTGCACTACCAAATAGATTTAAAGTTTCAGAAGGTATTCCCTCTTGAGAACCCTTGCCAACTGCCATTTTCTTTTACACGGCAGATGCCCCATTTTCTTCCCATGCATCGTATCTTAGTAAATGACACCATCCTCCACTCCATTATGCCTGCCAGAAATCTGGGAGATATCCTTTATTCCTCCCTCTCTTTCAACTCCCACTACCAGTCAACTACCAATTCTCGTTCATTTTATTTCCTAAATATTTCTCAGATCTATTTACTTCTACCAGCTCTACTGCCACTATCCTAGTCCAAGCTACAATCATCTGGACTGTGACAGTAGTCTTCATTGATCTACCCACTTCTACCCATGCCCACCCTCCCAGTCCATCTTCCACGTAACAACCCAAAGGCTCTTTTTTTTGAAGTTCTCATAGCACTTATTTTACTCTTCAGAAATGGTACTTCAAATACCATCACACACTTTGCTGTATACATACCTATCTCTTCCACTAGATTGCAAAATCTTGGAGATGAGGAGCGGGGTCTTACACATTTTTCTACTCTTAGTACTTAGCACATTTGGTACTTAAAAATACTAAGTTAAAACTAATTGAATTGAACTAAATTTTAATAAATAATATTAACAAATTGCATAATATTACCGCAATTTTTATAAATATTTGGCTGGCATATCTGAATGTGTGCTCATATTATATACACATACTAAAATGTTAAGGATAATTTATTCAGTGAGGTGAGGTTATGGATTATATCAAGTTTATTCTGTAACTGTTTTGTAAATTTTCTTTTACAGCTTTATTGAGATATAATTGATATACAAAAAAACTGCACATATTTAATGTAAACAATCTGATGAGTTGGACATACGCATATACCCCTGAGACCATCATCAAAAGGAAGGTAATAACCATATTCATCACCTCCAAAAGTTTCCTTGCGTCCCTTTGCTTTCGTGGGGAGTAGGGGTAAGAATACAACATGCAAATCAGATCATATTACATCCCTTCCTAAACCCACCCCCAGAGGCCTCCCACGGCACTTAGAATAAAATCCAAAGTCAATAAACCAGACCTCTGTTTCCTCAACTGTCCAGGCCCCCATCATCTCTCACCTGGACCTGCTTCTCCCACTTCCCCACCTCCTGCCTCACAATCCTTTTTTTCTCTATACAAAGTCGATGATCTTTTTACAATACATCATGGATTTGTCAATCTCATGATTAAAACCCTATAATGGCTCCCTATTACCGACTGGATTAAGTCCCAATTCCTTAGCTTGCCACTTAAGGGCTTTTCATAGTCTGCCCAGCCTTCTCCCCCCTGATCCTACCTATTTCATCAGCCTCACCTTTAGACACTCACCTCCATCTTTACTTTGTCCCAACTACACCAAATCTCTTATTTTTTTATTTGCTTTAAAATTTTATTACGGAAAATTTCAGATGTACACAAAAGTAGAAAGAATAGTACAATTAATCTCCCTATACCTATCATCCTACTTCAAAATTATCCACTCTCTGCCATTCTTGCTTCATCTATTCCCTCCCCTCCCCACCCCACAGACTTTTATTTTTCTGGAGTGTTTCAGAGCAAACCCCATATAGCACATACATTCACCTCTAAATACTCAAGTGGGTTGTTCTCACAGAGGAGAACTCACCAACCTGCTTGATGTTCTCCAAACGTGTCCCACTCCTCCCTGTGCCTTTGCACAGCCTATTCCTTCTGCCTAGAGTGGGCCTGGTTCCCTCACTTCTCCACCTGACAAACTCCTAGGTACCCTTCAAAGCCCACCTCAAGTGTTACCTTCTCTGTGAAAACTTCCCTGCTTCTCCTCTGCTGTGCTCCCACAGTACTTTGTAATACCCCACACATTTACGGATAAAACAGAAATAGAAAATAATACATAAGTAGAGTTCATATTAAATTATATTAATACATCATATAATGCTACTGTGTATTTCATAGTTCAAAAAATATTATAAGAATAGAATATGGTATCTAGTCTACTGATTCCCTATTGTATTCAAATTATGTGTTTGTGTGCCTGTCTCTCCTACTAAAGGGGAAGCCCTTTGAGGCAGAGAACGTTTCTGGTTCTGTCTTTTCTCACAGCTTGAGCCCACCACCCAATGCAGGTTTGTACTCCTAGCACCTAGCACAGTGTTTGGTACATAGGACTGATCTGCAAATATTTGTTAAATTAATACATTAATCAGGTATAGTATCACAAAAAGCATATAGAATCTGGAGTTGAATAATTTACAATAGCCAAGACATGGAAGCAACCTAAATGTCCATCGACAGATGAATGGATAAAGAAGATGTGGTATATATGCACAATGGAATACTACTCAGCCATAAAAAAGAATGAAATAATGCCATCTGCTGCAATATGGATGGACCTAGAGATTATCATACTAAGTGAAGTAAGCCAGACAGAGAAAGTCAATATCTTACAAAAAAGATACAAATGAACTTATTTACAAAACAGAAATAGACTCACAGTCTTAGAAAACAAATTTATGGTTACCAAAGGGGAAAGGGGGGAGAGACAAATTAGGAGTTTGGGATTAACAGATACACACTACTATATATAACAGATAAACAACAAGGACCTACGGTATAGCACAGGGAACTATGCTCAATATTTTGTAATAACCTATAAGGAAAAAGCATCTGAAAAAGAATAGATGTATATAACTGAATCACTGTGCTATACACCTGAAACTAACACAACACTGTGAATCAACTATACTTCAATGTTTTTCAATTTAGAAAAAAAATTTTTTAAAAGAATTTGGAGTTGAACAGACTTGGATTTAAGTTCCAGTTCCAGCAGTTATTTACAAGCTATTTTACCTCTCAGAGCCTTGGTTTCTCATTTGACAGCTGGCATAGTAATGCCTACGTCCCTGTACTGTGAGGATCAAATATGATAGTAAATACGAAAGCAATCACTAAATACAAACACCTTCCACACGTACGGCAGCAACATAACAAATGTGCAGTGTGACCTAAGGCATGAGAAGTGCTTTGCACAACGCCTAGCACATAGCACGTGCTGAATGGCTGCAAGCTACCATTATTACACTTGAAGATGAGGCTGCTGCCGGCCACCTACTTGTGCATACACCTGTGTGTGTGTGAGAAGTGATTGACGGATGACCAAATAGCCCTGCCCACAGAGCAAATGCTCTTCATCAGTTGGTTCCAGGGCTGTGTGCTGCTTGCACTTTCTTAGGCCTGCAGTTTATCGGCCATCAGAAACATTCCACATTGCTGGATGCCAGGGTTCAAGAGAGCTTTAATTTTATCCAAGCTGACGGTCAAGGCTGGAGGGACCAGACAGATCCCAGATTGCCTGCGATGGTCCCGGGTTATGTTTGTGGTCCAGACACTGTTAGTGTCTTCTTTCACTTTCAAAAGGGTTATAGTTTGGACAATGAATGATATTATGGTTAGCCTCATCAAGGATATATTTACTACTCAAGTTACTTGTTTTCAATAGGGAGAAGAAAAAATCTTAAGTGAAAGTCTTATTAGCGTCTTTTCAACAGCAATATATTTTTTATTTTTGGTGCAAGGTGGGTTTTTTGGGGGGTTTTGTTTGTTTGTTTTTGCCTCTACATGGCACATGGAAGCAGACCATTAGGGAAATTAAGAGTGGTACAAGCAGCCTTGTCTCATAGCCGCTGGGTTCATTTACATTAGGAATTATTCTGCGTCTGCATCTGCTCCTGTAATAGAGTAAGCAGGATGTCTTCCTGGACCCAGAGGGCATTCTATTCGGAGCTCTACCACCTGCACACTCTTTGGCCACTGGCCACATGGCAGGGCAGTGCCTATAGGCACAATCTGGGTAGATGATCTTCAATCCCCAGGTCTCTCCTGGACTGCAGTTTTAAGAGGGCAACTTTATTTTACATCCTCTGCCCCCAGCTACCTGGAAACTTACAGACAAGTCTCCAACCACTCCTGGCTATCGCTGGAGTTGTCAGAGGCAGGGGTGAGAACCAAGGGCCACGAACCATGTTGGCTGACTTAAATCCCTCTACTTAACCTCCTCTTAAGTTGACTGAGCCAGGCTTTGGCAACAGTTTGATACGATTCATTAAAAAGCATTCTCAGTCAGACTAGGCCACAGATATTTACATCGGCTGGTTTAGTCCCGATTAAAGCTGTTTGGCCATCGTGTATTGTAGGCAAAACCTCAATGTCAGCTGTTCCCAGTGAGAAGGAACATCGTTGTGCATGACGAGCCCAGCCATCATGAACTGTACTTGACTGAGGCCCATTCTGTGCCCAGTACAGTGAGGGAGACAAAGTCTAATTCCCACTGGGAAAAGCAGAGTGCAAACACATAGCGGGATAACTTACTCAGAGCAGGGAAGGGCTGTGCTCCTTCACTGAATCTATAGATCCCATCTATTGGACACTAGGGGAAACGGTGGTAGCTGAGACAAGCACCACTCCTGCCCTCATGGGACTTATAAGCAAGTGAGGAAGACAGACATTAAAACCGTAATTTTAAAATGCACTGAAGGTTAGAACAACAATAACAGAAGGATATAAAAGAAGGGCTTCACAGGGTCTGGGGTGGAAAAGGAGACTCTCAGGGACTGATTCCTGGAGATCTGAAAGAAGTTAGCTACACAGGAATCAACAAATTGTATTTATTCAGTCACACACTCATATAGTTAGCGGGTGTTTGTTGAGTGCCAGGCTCTGTGCTGAATGCCAAGGAAACTGTGTTGAACAAGGCACACTGAGTCCATCATAAAGCTTACAGTCTAGCAGAATTTCCAGAAAGTTCATGATCAAGGAGAGTTTTCAGAGACCCTGAGCATTTTTGTTCCCTCCTATCTTTCCTGGCTAGAGAAACGCAGGCAAGTTACCCTAAAATTTAAGGCAACTGGCCTCCTAGCTTCTAAAACAATCCCATCTGAGGCTGTGAAGCCTCATCTCCTTTTGAGCCTGGTGTTTAGGTAGAGGGGAAGCCTCGGTTTTAGATAGTTTGGACTCTGAGTCCAAACTATTAGGGAATCACTAACCAATCCCCTTCTGTACACGCACACACATCTTAGTTTCTGTTCCTTACTTATTTACAAAATATCTCCGTGGCTCCCAGCATCCCCAGGCTGGTATAAGAACTCTTCTATAATAAGGACCTAGTATATAGCACATGGAACTCTACTCAGTACTCTGTGATGACCTATATGGGAAAAGAATCTAAAACAGAGTGGATATATGTATATGTATAACTGACTCACTTTGCTGTACACTTGAAACTAACACAACACTGTAAATCAACTATACTCCAATAAAAATTTAAAACTAAAAAAAAGAATTCTTCTAAGACCGTGTTTCTTGGTCTATATACCCATTAGAGGTAGGCCTTACTCTTTCAAAATAACCCCCATATTCCAAAACAGACAAATTAGGTGGAAATCATTTCTAATACCCAATCATTTCCAGTGTATTTACTTTACAAAACATTTCATAGTGCAGAGAGATTTTCAGTCTAGAACATTTTCCCCAATATTTTTATTAGAAAAACATCAAAAATACAGAAAGTTTTGAAAGAACTGTACAATGAACACACACATCACCTATATTATGCAATGAACGTCTTGTTATATTTACTTTACCACATATCTAGCCATTGATCAATCTATCTTATTTTTGGATGCACTTCAAAGTAAATTGCAAACATCAGTACACTTCACCCCTAAACACTACAGTATGCTTTTTTAAACTAGAGCTTAACATTTGTTTATGGTTCTTTCCTTTAGGTTAAAATTTGTAAAAGGTACAATGCATGTATCTTAAGCGTACCATTCAATGAGCTTTGACAAATGCATAAACCTGTGTAACGCAAACTTCTAACAAGGTGTAGAATATTTTTATCACCCTAGTAAATTTCCTTATGCCTCCTCTCCTAGCCAATCCCTATTCATCCACCAGTGGCAACAATTATTACCATTTTTTCACCAGAGATGGGTTTTGCTTATTCTAGAACTTCTTATAAATGGACTCATAGAGTCTGTAATCTTTTGTGTCCTTCTCCTTTCACTCAACATACTTTGGAGATTCGACCATGCTATCGCATATATCAGTATTTCATTCATTTTTATTGCTGAGCAATTTACCATTGTATGAATATTCAACTCCCATTCCATAAATTTTGGAAACCTCACTGCCTTTCAAGATTTCTGTGAATTCCCAGGAAAGAAGAGCTAAGTGCCAACGGACCAAGTAGAGAACAAAATTTAGATGACAGAAGCCAAACAAAAGTACATAACTCTGGGTTCATGTCAGGAAATGGGCTGGAGTAACCTGGAGACCAGTAAGATACAGCGGGAAGACCAGTGAGGGTTCAGAGGAGTCAGGACATGAAGACAGAACAGGATATAGGAACAAGTCAGGACTTTGAGAGTACATTCGGGGGTTGCTCAATTCCAACTGTGTTCTCCCTTTGTTCCCAGTTTGAAAAACTCCTACCAGACCAACACAGGTAGGGCAGGTCCTAATCAAACTCAGGACCTCTCTGAGGAAGCGGCATAAAAGAGTGTTTTTAGAAATAGCTAGGGCAAAGGTTCTGAGACGGAAAATCAGCTGAGGAAATGATGGGAAGTCCAGAGTGGCTAACGTAGGGAATGACAGGGAGACTGTCATGAGATAAGGCTGAATGAAGGAAGTGGACAGATCAGGAGAGCCTTGTAGCCCGGTGAAGTTTAGTCTTTATCCTAACAACAACAGGAATATTTAAGGGGGGCTTTAAGGAGGAGAGGGGGGATGATTTCGTTTGTGTTTCAAAAAGGCCACAGTTGCCATGGGAGGGAAAACGATTTGGAGAACAGCAAGGGTGAAGGCAGAGATCCCAGTTAGGAAGCTATTGCAGTTGTCCAAGCGAGAGAAGGAGATCTTTGGATCAGGGTAGTAACAGTAGAAGTAGCAATAAGATATAAAGACAAATTTAAGAAGTAAAACCGACAAAACTTGCTGATGGATGGATATGTGTGAGTTTGTGTCATGTCTGGAAAATGTCTGACGTATATACACTACCATGTGTAAAACAGATAGCTAGTGGGAACCTGCTCGGTGCTCTGTGATGACCTAGAGGGGTGGGATGGGGGCGGGGCGGTGGGAGGGAGGTCCAAGAGGGAGAGGATGTATGTTTACATATAACTGATTCACTTCATTGTACAGCAGAAACTAACACAACATTGTAAAGCAATCATACTCCAATTAAAAAAAAAGAAAGAAAATGTCTGGGAACATAACCACCAAGTGTTAGTAGGGACTATCTTGGGACGGGAGGTATTATTAATAGATTTTATTTTCTTCTTTGTTATTGTTTTTTTAATTACCGCAATGAATATGGACTACTTTTATAACAGGGAAAAAAGCAATAAAGTCATAACATTTTTAAATCCTAAAGAAAGGTGACGTCAGACCTTAACCATAGACATGAGTGTGCTTTGTGTTATGCTGACCCTCTTGGAGGTCCTCTCGTCTCCAGAGAATATCTAAGGTGTGTGACTACCTCCTGGGAAACTGCCTTCGGGACCTGCAGCCCAACCTTCCAATGCCCTCAGTGGCCACACATCTTCATCCTTTGGGTGTGGGCTTAGAGGGCCAGGGGTGGAAAGCTAAAAGATGTTATTTTAGTTAAAACAACCACCACCTGTGACTCCAATGTAATAAGACCTGGTTCTCCTGTTTGGTTCGTAAACTGCCTCTGAAGACAGATCCCAAAGAAAGCTTGCTTCTAGCCAGCCTCTGAGGAATGGAAGCATTCTTACATGCAGCCTACACAGCCTCCCAAGCTTAAAGGCCAAAATCTATCTCATGACCATATTTCGTATATAGTACAAGCAAACTCTCATTGTTGAACACTAATAGGAAATTCCCCCATCCTATCCCCTTCCTCCAACCAAAGGTACAAAACAGGAGCTGGGGCTCTTTTTTCCAGTTTCCTCACTTCAAACCCTAATGCTGATACCAGCCAATCAGATGTGATTTTCAGTTACAAGTGACAGCTGTTTGGGCTCTAAGAGAATAAGAAGAAGAAGAAGTCATCTAACTTTTTCAGCAATTTATTTTAAATTCTCTAAAACTTACCTCTTGTCAATGATATATCAGATGACTCTTGGTATTTTATGGTGATGCGTAAAAATAATGTAATTATGAATGTGCCATTTGCAGAACAAAGTCAGTATCTTGGGGAAAATTGCTATAATTGGCTGCAATAACTATCCTGGGTTTAAGGACCTGAAATATGTAACCGTAATGCAGAAAAACTAAAGAAAGTTAAAATAAGGACTTCAGAGCTCAAATACATAACCTTCCCCAGGATCTTACTGTCTGGGCGCTCTCCACCAGATGCAGGCCTAAAAGGGAAGACACTTATCTGCCCGACCCTCTCAACGGCTACTTGAAAATGATTAAGAGCCAGGAAAGCTGCTTAGCACTCACCTAAGACTACGGCTAGACTGAAGCTCTGCAGGACAGTGAAAGGGAAGACCCCACCTGTTTTGCCAAGTATTTGAGCAGATTTTTCAACGCAACTCTTTATTACCTGTCCAAATGGAAGAGGATTTTTACTGCCTTTACCTCTTCAGAGCAAAAGATAAGCTCTCACGGTCTGCCTCCTGATACATCTTCCAAAACTGCAAGTCTGATCACGTCACTCCCCTGCTCACATGCCTCTAGGTGCCCTCACCCTGAACCACACTGCCTACAAAATAAAAGACCTCAGCCTGACAGCCATCACCTCCTACACTCTGGTTCCCAATTAACATTCTCAACCTATTTACCAATACACAGCATCCCCTTCACATGCTCTATGTCTTTGTAAGGACTTTGTTGTGGTGGTGGTGGTGGTGGTTGTTTGTTTGTGTTTTTTGTGGCATTTGGGGGAGTTGTTTGTTTGTTTGTGCTAGATGACATCATTTGCTAGGAGAAGATGTAGAAAAGAGGAAGAGTGCCCAGGACTCAGTCCTGGGTCACTCCAACATTTGTAAGTTGGGAAGAGGAGGAAACTGAGTCTGATAAAGAAAAAAGGGGAGGCCAGAGAGGGAGGAGAAAATTCTGGGGAGTGAGGTGTCCCAGAAGCCAAGGGAGAAAAGAATTTCAAGAAAGAGGGAGCAGTCACTGGGTCGAATGCTGCTGAGACATTAAGACACAGAGGACTGAAAACTGACCACTGGATTTAACAAAACAGAGCAGGGCTGGAGAGAAGAGCATGGATATAGAAAATAAGGCAGGAGAGCCGGGGCCTCAAGAACAACAGGAACTACCTGTTACTTGAAAGGAGCTGTGCCAGTGGTATTTGGTGGCCCCAGGTTGTAGGAGTGGCTGAGGGAATTTGGGTGGCTTTGTGAACACCAAGGACTGGCAGGGGCTGGGGGAGGGGAGATTTACTGCTCATTGTTGGGAGCTTCGAGAAGACTCGGGCTCCACAAGATTCTTCCCCCTCCGCGGCAGCTACCTCCCTGGCTTTCCCAAAGGTCTTGTCCCCCATCAGCTGCTCCACCTGCTACTCAACTCATTGAAATGTCAAACCAGCTGTACCAATCAGCAGTGGCCCATCCATCCAGAGCCCGAAAAGAAATGAGGTGTAAATGCAAAAGTCAGGATGGAGAAGCCCTTACAAAATGCTCCCCGTCTCCCCAGACCTGCTGTTATATTTCTTCAAGGTACGGAGGCCTTTTCTTAAGATGCTGTGAGAGCAGGGACGGGGAAACACATGTGCAACGGAAAGCAAATATGGCCAGGAAAGACCTGATCTTTCCCCATTCTGTTTGCAGAGCTGTACTGAACCTCGTCTGGAAACCCTATATGACATTTGACGGGGAGACTCAAAGTACCTCTGTGAAGGGCTCGCGTGGGGATTGTTAATAAGGAGTACGCTCCACTGTATGTATGGATTAATCAGACTCATTAGAAGGAAAGTGTTGATAATTGTGTCCAAATGCACTTAGGTTCTGTGACAAAGACAAGAGTCACTTGGGATTTGCCTGAGATGCTATGTGCACCCCTATTTGTACTGCAAACTATATTTAAATATCAGGTACCAGCATCAAATGGCCACTTTCTAGCAGACAACATTCTACACTGTTTTTCAACGGAATCAAAGTGCTAATGCCATATCAACACAGCAAAATGATTGTAATGAACACTACTGCTCCTCCAAGTTGGCTCAGAGAAACAGTCCTCACTTCTCTTTTGCTCTCCATCTTAACGAAGCGCAGAAGCACCCTCTCCCAGCTCCCAGGCCTGCTGCCACCAGTGCTTGTCACTAGTCATGATGCTAAAGAAAGAAGAAATGTCCCAAGTGCAAAGTCAGGCAGCATTCTCAAGCAAAGTTCTGGTCTGGAAAACCCAGAGACAAGTCCAAGATCTGCCACTAACTCACCTGGTAACCGCACTGGCACTCTCTCAGCCTCAGTTTTCCCATCAGGAAAGTGGGGGGAGTAAATGAGGTCAGTCCAGAACGACCTGCTAGGGTTTCTCTAGAACCTGTTTTCTTTCTCTTAACTGTCATTGCGCAGCCACAGAACCACCTATACCTGATATACCTGCGCTCGGACTTCCGCTTTCCACTTAAAGGGCCAAGTCTCCCAGCTCGAGGAAGGAGGCTAGCCATAAGCTGTGGAGTGGGTTCAGCCTTTTCAAACCAACCCCCCAAGGTCTCCAGAATTTCTGTTCTAAGCATGCTTACAAGGCAGAACTTACATGTGTTCTAATACGCAGCTTTTAGTACTTAACATGAAAATTAGGAATTGGGGTCAGAAAGAAATCCCAAAGTGGCAAGTCCAACAGAGCGGACAGACCTGGGTTTGAGTCCAGACCCCTCCTCTATCCTAACTGCGTGACCTTGAGCACGTTACCTAACTTCTTGGAGTCCCAATTTTCTTATGCATAAAATGGAAATACTAACAATAGTACCTACCCCACTGGGTTCTTCTGAGGATTAAAGGAGACGAGACAGGGGCTTCCCTGGTGGCGCAGTGGTTGAGAGTCCGCCTGCTGACGCAGGGGACACGGGTTCGTGCCCCAGTCCGGGAGGATCCCACATGCCGCGGAGCAGCTAGGCCCGTGAGCCATGGCCGCTGAGCCTGTGCATCCGGAGCCTGTGCTCCGCAACGGGAGAGGCCACAACAGTGAGAGGCCTGCGTACCGCAAAAAAAAAAAAAAAAAAAAAAAGCGACGAGACACATGCCCTTCCCTGGGCATGGTGAACATTCAAAAAAGGGTAGTTCTGACAGTCAGGGCTTTCACTGCCCTCCTGTTTGTGCAACAGTGGAAGAGCAGATGTCTCCCTGTCTGCCTGGAGTTCTTTGCACACCCATATATCCATCATAGTCCTCTGACAGAGGTGGTGGCGATGTTGCTAGATACAGAGGAAAAATGAGTGGGACAGGCCCATATGTAGAAAAAAAAGAGAAAAAAAGAAAGCAATGGCACATTTCATAGGATTCCAGATGATACATTGACTCCCTACAGTTTTGAATCCCTTGTTTTCAGCTTGGGGCTGAGACTATGGCTGTGGTTGTTTCCAAGATGAAATTGCTTTCCTTCCTCCACCCCAGGAAACAATCTGAGAAATGCCCTACAGGTGGGGCAGAAGAACAATGGCGTCACTCCTCTTCAGCACCTGTTAGTGTTCGCACTACTTAATCCAAGGAAAATGGAGGGCGGAAACTTTCTGAGGAAGGCCCCCCTGGCTCCCTCCTAGACCTTAGGGCCCTAATCTGAACTTAGAAGAGTGCATTACTTTGAAATATGCTATTCTGACTTCTCGTGCATCAAATTCAAAATCAAGATCATCTAAGCCTTGCTTAGATACCTGAAATGAGAGACATCCCCTCTCTTCTTTCACTGACCCGACAAGGCTCTTTCCAATCTCTTGTTGGGATTTCTGAAAAGTGACAATACAGACTATTGCTGCTGAGAAGCATTTGGTCTACGATTGTTTTCATTTTCCCCTTCAAAAGCAACAGCAATTGAAGAAAAATAAAGTTGGATTATCTTAAATACAAGGAGAAATGCATGAGCAAACAAAAATATCACAAAATGCTCCTCTTTTTGCTGAGAAAAACAAATCTATTACTTCTTCTCTCTTGAGATCCCAAAAGCCTCATTCAGCATATGGTGTCAGGGCACTTAATAAATATTGCTTAAGGGGATGATGATGAAGATGATGATTTAAATGAGAATAAATACCTCTCTACCAGGCACACGTCTTAGCCTTCTCTTCTGTAACAGAACCAATGTCCCTTCTTTCCCATCTGTCGCTATAGATCATGTTTTCTAAAGAATATTGCTACTTACCAAATATGGCTCTTCAGACAAGTTATTTAACCTCTCTGTACTTCACCATAAGGACCACGATGACAGTTTGACCACAAGTACACACCCCATCGATCCTGAGTTGTTCCAGGAAATGGCCAGCCACAGACAATCTTCCACTCTTAACACTGAATAAACTTTGCTCTACTGAAATGTCCCTAAAATGCTTGTTTACCCTCATGCAGCCAACCGAGGACTGCCAACCATACCTGAAGATCAATTAGAAAGTTTCCCCTGCTTCCAAAATCCCCACAGTAATTGAATGCTTGCCAATCAAAGACGGTCTTCGTACTTTCTCTAACACTTTTGTACCCCCGCTGAAATAAAAGTTACTGCAGCAAGTTTATGAGTCAGCAGGCTTTGTTAATTCTGCCTCTGACTTAGTTTTCTCTTTGACACACTCAACAAATAGCAGCTACGTCAATTCATAGTTCTATACCCCACTCCACTTGCTCAGTCGGGCCTTGCACACAGAAGGCACGCAACCCATATTAATGAAATAGTTAATAGTAAGTTAACTATAAACTTATGGTTACCAAAGGGGAAAGGGGGGAAAGGATAAATCAGGAGTTTGGGATTAAAATATACACACTACTATAGATAAAATAGATAAGCAACAAGGACCTACTATATAGCACAGGGAACTATACTCAATATCTTGTAAGAACCTAAAATGGAAAAGAATCTTAAAAAGTATCTATATATACACATCTTAATAAGTTTTATATATATATATGTATATATAACTGAATCACTTTGCTGTACACCTGAAACTAACACATTGTAAATCAACTATATTTCAATAAAAATTTTAAAAATAGTAAGTTAACTATTACTTTAATCAACATTTATTGAGCCTCCTACATCACTAGTCCCTGTACTAGGTGTTTTCACTCACGTTCTCTCTTTTTACCACATTATTCATCAACTCAACCTTACACAGGTTGAAAATCTTTTCATTATTTTATAGAAGCTGTGTTAATGATAAACAAGTGCTCTGTTGTCTATGAAAATTGAGATTTGGAAATCCTGGTCCCAAGACACTTATGACTTACACTTTTTTTACTTATACTTCAAAATAGTATAGCTAGTGGGATTCCCTCAGCATGCAGGAACCATGATGAATTAAATAAATAATGTTCTTCTCTCTTCCCTCATTTTGCCAACTCTTGTAATGCACTTTCCCTAATTGCCAAGATCTTCTTATCTTTTGACATTTTACACTGTGTGAGATTGTAAGGTAGGGGCAGTGGACAAAAGGTCCCCTTAAAATTAGAAGATGCGCTTAAAGGTTCATTCACGATGAATGAATAAACAAAATGTGGTATATGCATACAATGCAATATTATTCAGCCTTGAAAAGGACAGAAATCCTGACACATTTTACAATGTGGATGAACCTTGAGGACATTTTGCTTAGCGAAATAAACCAGTCACAAAAAGACAAATACTCTATGATTCCATTTATAGGAGGTATCTGAAGTAGTCAAACTCATAAAAACAGAAAGTAGAATGGTTGCCAGGGGCTTGGGGGAGGGAGAAATGGGAAGTTGTTTAACGGGAACAGAGTTTCCGTTTCACAAGATGAAAAGAGTTCTAGAGATCTGTTGCACAACAAGGTGAATATACTTAACACTACTGAGCTGTACACTTAAAATAGTTATGATGGTAAATTTTATTTTATATGGTTTTTAGCACAATAAAAAAATTAGAAGATGCAGATTCCACAGTGATCCAAGGGCCTTGATGAGGCAGCATTAATCCAAAAGCCCCAGGCATCTCCCACAATGCCTTTCATTTCGAATGAGGGCCTATCACTCAACACACGTGTGTCTCTTCCACTAGCAGGAATTCTGCAGCTTATTTATGATCCTACAAGTGAGCTTTACTTCAGGGCAGGAGACTAAGGAAGCAGAAGTGCATGAGACAAGCATTTTCCCACCAACTGCTCTCCAACTGATATTGAGAAATATTCAGCTTCCTCTAAGGAACAGTGCATGGGAATTTGCAGCTGCTCTTCTCAACGATATCCCCTTATTACCAGGAGCTCTGTCAAAGTCACTCCACCTGAGCTTTTGACTAAGCTTGTGGATCAGCTGAGTCACTGTATGCATACAAAACATGTTCATAATACATATTGAAAGCCCCAGAGCTCACCTTTAAATATCTTCATTACTGTGAAACTCATCAGCAAAAAAGAGGGACTCCAAGGCAAAAGTGACCAAACAGCATGTAACTGATGAGCACAGAGTGGCTAGGAGAGAAAACTCAGCTCCGGCTGAAATTTTACTTTGTCGATCCCGTTGGTGTGGGGGTGGGGGTGGGGGTGGGGGCGGGGGGGAGGGGAGGGGTGATTGCTGGCCAATCTTGGATGTTTTAATTTATCATAGTGTTCATGTAAACAAGGCAGTTAATTGTCTAAATGTCTTAAATATTTCCAGCTTAATTGAGGAGAACATCAATGTGGTTTTTTGACCTCTAACATTTGCATAATAAACTCTAAACAAATCTCCATTACCAACTTCCCTGAAAAAGCAACATATTCTGCTAAAAATGGAAGGCTCAGAAACAGATGGGGATCACCTTCATTCTGTCCTCAAAATGTCCCTAGGTTCACCGTCTACCCATGACCTTGATTCTCCTTCCTCCATACCTCCTCCATTCCCATATCCCCTGCCTACAGCAGTGCCATCCTAACCGTGAATGCTTACAAAACAGTCTCCTAATCATTTCTCTGCCATTGGATATCTGCTTCATTGTAGTAACAGCAATAACAGTAGTAGTAATAGTAATAATAATGATGACAACGACAATAGCAACAATTTATTGAGCCCCTAATACGTGCCAGGCACAGTACTAAATGTACATTTATGTACATGGATTCCTTTAATATTCATAAAAAGTGTTGTGAAATAGATACTTAACAGATGTAGAAAGGCAAGTCAAAAACCTAACACACCATCAAAACCTAGCGTGGTTAGTAAGCAGAACTAGGTCTGTCTGACTCCAAAGTCCATTATCTGGGTGTCCCCCATGCCACCACTAAGACTTGTATTTTCAGAACTGGGCAAAAATTATAAAGAACTCCAGGTGTTATAATCCACATTCATACAGTGCATGACAACAAAGTAAAATGTGGTTTCTCTTTTTCAACCAACCACCAGAACTTTCGTATCCAGGTGAATGATGACCTTCTGAGTGGCACCCATGGGAGGACATACACTGATTCCAAGGACATGAGCACTGATCCAATGTTCCAACACTTCTGCAGTCCTCTTTATCAGAACTGCCTCCAAAGCTCACTTTGAAGCCACACAGGAGAATCTGTCTCCTTTCCAGAGAGACACAGCTCATTTCAGAATCCTAAACATTCACTGCTGAGAGTGGTCACCACCTTGTTCACCAGTGTGGGCTCTAATGACTTTTAGCTGTTTGTTCAAATATAGCCTGTTCTCAGAGGACAAAGATTTGTCACCACTGAGAAGATTCAGAGGACTATGTGACAGGCTCTGAATGCAATTTGACAATAGAGTTGTTTCTTCCTCCCCAACATCTAGCATCTGGTTTGCCTTTTCAAAATGTCATGGCAAACAGGCAACAAGGAATCAAGAAGTTCTTTTCTGAATTAGAAAACAAAACTTGGGCTTCAGTTTGGGTGGCACAGTGCTTAAGAATCCGCCTGACAATGCAGGGGACAAAAGGTTCGAGCCCTGCTCCGGGAAGATCCCACAAGCTGAGGAGCAACTAAGCCCGTGAGCCACAACTACTGAGACTGCGCTCTAGAGCTCACGAGCCACAGCTACTGAGCCCACGAGCTACAACTACAGAGCCTGCGTGCCACAACTACTGAGCCCGCGCACGTAGAGCCCATGCTCTGCAACAAGAGAAGCCACCACAACGAGAAGCCCACGCACCACAACGAAGAGTAGCCCCCCGCTCACTGCAACTAGAGGAAGCCCACACGCGGCAACGAAGACCCAACACAGCCAAAAATAAATAAATAAATAAAATTTAATAATAAATAAATAAAAGAAAACAAAACTTTTTCCCCTAAATGTAATGACCAGTCCCAGAAAGTTTGCGTTCTCCAGCAGACATTCATAGATCCTGGAAGGGCTACTGGTGAAAACCAACTGCTAGTTGGCCTTTGCTTTGGAGTGGCCAGAAACCAACTGGCTTCCTAGGGGTTATTCACAGTGAAACAGGAAATGAACTACGTTCACCACAACTCTCCTTCGGTTGGAACTGTTTACTCCAGGAATAAATTCACTGTGGGTATAAAACTCTATTCCTACTTTATCCGATGTATGTCTGTGAGAGGAGAGAGCAAGGCCCTTTGCCAGGTGGCCACTCGGAGACAAATGGGCAATGGCAAACCAGCTGTCAGTTGGTCATCCTTGCCAACACCTTTAAATATATATCTCAAGCTGTATCTACTGCTCCTAAACTATTCTAGCATATTTATTGTGCAGCAAGTAATCATCTCAACATAAGCTTGACGTACCAAACCACACTGTTAAGTAAGATATATGCTTCATGGATCAATTACCTTCATGCAAATGGCACATCACTTTAATTTAACACTCTTATGAAGTGTCAACCTTTTTGAATTTGAGTGCCAAAAACGATACAAAGAGGAATTACTATTTTGGTGCTAGCAATATTATGCCAACCTAACATCCCTGGGCCAAGCAACGGGACTTTGTGGATGTGGGAGGTGTGAAGAAAGGGGCACTTCAAAATAGCCTGAACAAGGGATGGCCAACCTGTGGCTCACCCTTGAGCAAATGTAAAAGAAAAACCCAAAGCCATTCTGAATGGAACTGATGCTGTAACTAAATGTCATTTTATATCCCTTAGATTATATATTGCCTTCGAAATGCCTGGGAGCATTATAATCAACAAGCAATGGGGGGAAAGGGAGGTTTCATGATCTTCTTTTCAAGTAAAGCAGACAGTGGACTGAGCCATTTATCAGAGGCACTAGTGAAATCTAGCATTTGCCCTCAGATTCCACTGAACATTTCACTCTAAACCATCCAGGGAGCAATCGTTTGGGGCAATTTATTGGAAGCTCACTGGGCTCTTGAAGCTTTCTACCACCTTCCGCTTCTCACCTTTCGTTCCCAGGCTCCCACATCCTTCTTCATCCTCTGATGGCCATCTGAGGTCACTCTCACAGACCTCCAGAAGCTGGTCTAAGATGCTGCTCCAGGTTAACATAGAGGCTTTGGGACTGCCGTAGACCTGTGTTTAACTTTGTAAGGTAACAAATTCAAGCGAAACCCAGCTGAGATACCCAACTGAGGAGCTGGTGTGAAAAGCACATTCTAAATGAAATGTATCTATAATATTCTCATTAGTAAGTAAAATTCACATTCCCACATGAACTGGAAATGCTCGATTGCTTCCCCAGGGTTTTGCCTCTTACTAGGCTGCCTTTATCAGAGTTAAGGCTCAGTCAAATATTCTTTATTTGTGCTTGCGAGTGTGCAAGCCTCTAAGAGCTCTTTAGGCATTCTCCTCAGTCTGGTTTTTAATATTCCTCAGGGGAGAAAAATTTGTTTTACATGTAACCTGAGCACACGACAATGTCCAAATCATTTTATAAGCCAGTGAAAGTTGTAATGAGCACTGCTAGAAAGTTAGTAATGTCTGTAAACATTACCCACGCTCGCTGCACATTTGCCACATTGACAGAATCCATCTGCATCAAGATATGTCTTAGCAATACTAATGTACTCTTCTGACCCTAAACACATTCAGGTTTTCTTGCCTATAAACAGAAACAGGAAGCCCTAGGTTAGAAGGGTGAAGGGCTGGCTGTGGAAGCAGATCCTTTTTCCTCTGCCATATTATTTCCTTCCATAGAGACTCTTGATTTTTGGTGAATTTGCCTGTTGGTGGGTCCCATGAGAACCCAATTGATCATGAGGATTCTGCATTTTCCCCAGCTCTCCTGGGGCTGCCAGACAGACAGAACATTCCCGATTTGCCATCTTTTTCAGCAGGGCGTGTTGCCTGACACTAATGAATCCCTCTCAAAGGCTGCATTTGCGGCCACTGAAGTCTGTGGACACATCGAGTTTGACAAAAAGTAATTTCACGTGAGCTTGCCTGGTACTACCTGACACCAGATCTTTTTATTTTCTCCCTGCATCTCTCTTCAAAATGCCACATATTTATTCAGAAGTCCAAGTGGTGAAACAGTCTCTAATGCCATCCCCCAATCAGTGGCTCCAAAGTTAGGTCACGAGAGCTGGGGCACTTGCAGACTTGGTTAAAGAATTCGTCTTGGGGCTTCCCTGGTGGCGCACTGGTTGAGAGTCCGCCTGCCGATGCAGGGGACGCGGGTTCGTGCCCCGGTCCGGGTGGATCCCGCATGCCGCAGAGCGGCTGGGCCCGTGAGCCATGGCCGCTGAGCCTGCGCGTCCAGAGCCTGTGCTCCGCAACGGGAGAGGCCACAGCAGTGAGAGGCCTGCGTACCGCAAAAAAAAAAAAAAAAAAAATTCCTCTCCTTGGTAGTACAGCAGACCCCAAATCCCCCTTTAGGTCAAATGGTTCATCAGTATCCTACACGGATATTGCTGCAAATTCCCTGTGTGCCCGTCCTACTGGGGAGTAAACATATTCTAAATATCAATTGATAATCCCTTGAAGCATGCATTGATGAGAGACTTTGTAACAGCTATGGGTACAGCCCTGGGAGGGCTGCCAAATACATGTTAGGATTTAACGAACTTTTTATGACTGTGAGACAAACCAGAAATCCATTCCTAAGCCTGCAACATACTTAGAACCATTGAGCAAGTGTGTGTACATCTTCAGTAAAGTCAATATGAACCAAATACAGTCCTGCTCTTCTGTCATTGCTAAGAGATTTCTCAGTTAGCCTGATGACATCGCCAATACTATCTTTCGCTGTTGATTCAGAAACGTACTCTGTAAGCATTTCTCCCTTTATTTGCACAGAAAGCATTCAACTGCTTATTGATGATGAAACTCTCTGGTTAAAGGAAGCACTCAACTGTTTTTTAGTTAATTATTTATTTATTTGGCTGCGTTGGGTCTTCGTTGCTGCATGCAGGCTTTCTCTAGTTGTGGTGAGCGGGGGCTACTCTTTGTCACGGTGTGCGGACTTCTCATGGCGATGGCTTCTCCTGTTGTGGAGCACAGGCCCTAGGCACACAGGCTTCAGTAGTTGTGGCACGCGGGCTCTAGAGCGCAGGCTCAGTAGTTGTGTCGCACAGGCTTAGTTGCTCTGCGGCATGTGGGATCTTCCTGGACCAGGGCTCGAACCCGTGTCCCCTGCATTGGCAGGCGGATTCTTAACCACTGCACCACGAGGGAAGTCCCAGAGAGCATTCAGTTTGATTTCTTTACTTCTCCCATTTGTGGGACAGTCCCAAATGCCTCAATGGAGCAGCATAAGCAGCCGGTCAGTTTGTCTGTAATGACACCTGCATTCTCTCTTAGAGAAGACAGAGCTGAGCAGGGAGGCAGACAGGGAGAAGGGGAGAAGGAGTGAAGACACTAAGGCTGTGTTAAATCCCTTGGAATAATGGTAATAGTGCTTATTTAACCCATAATATTGGTCAAAAGTCAAAACCAAGAGGAATCATTTTCCCTATTCTTTAGGAAAATACGTGTTCTTTTAAAGTACCAATATATCTTTTCCATGGCTGGTAACATAGCTGAAATTGGGCTTGCACTGCACACGAAGCCCGGATTCACTGCCGTGTCACCTGGGTTCAAGTCCAGCCTTTTCTCTTTTCTAGCCGTCTGAGCCTGAGACAAGTCACTTCACCTCTCTGAACTGTTTCCCATCAGTAGCAAGTGGAAAATCACAGTACCTCCTGCACAACGTTGCTGTGTGACACTCAAAATCAAGATGAGAGGATGGGACACTATAAAGTACTCTGCAATGCACGCAGGCTCTCAAGCAGTTTATAAACATAAGGTAATGTTACCTACAGTTTAGTGATCAGCCGAGTTCATGTGGTTGCTGAGAGAAGCTGTGAGATTCCAAACTGCTTCTTGATCAACAAAACTACTTCGGATTGTATGGAGTATAATTTAGCAGTGAGTATGTTTGGTATGTCCTCATTCCCTTCAGCCTGCATCTTCCATGCATGTGGTACATGTCTATTAGGCAGAGCAGTTGGTTAAGCAGCCACTCCACCTCCCAGTCAGACTGAGTAGAAGAGTATGCCCACTCCTTCGACACAGAGCTGGGTACACCCTCTCATCTCAGTGCCTGTCTTACTGCCCCCAGGCAACAGACCACTCCCTCCAGTGCACAACGCAGACATCTGCATATAGCTCCTGCTTCCCCGGAGGCAATCACGTTTTTACCAACACGCACGAGACAGAGAGAGACAGAGAGAGACAGAGAGAGAGAGAGAGAGAGAGAGAGAGAGAAATATGTAGGTAGCATGACTCCTTACTACATGCAACAAACCAGCAGCTACTTGGCTGCTGGCCATTCAAATCCTAGAGCCCATCTGGCAATAGGATTGCATTTACCCCTCCTGGGGCTCACAGATGTATACTGGA
Organism: Leucopleurus acutus; assembly: GCF_964270905.1. Classification (NCBI taxonomy): domain Eukaryota; kingdom Metazoa; phylum Chordata; class Mammalia; order Artiodactyla; family Delphinidae; genus Leucopleurus; species Leucopleurus acutus. Next base: position 117,527,398 of record NC_139148.1, on the reverse strand, counting down.
TGGCAATTAGCTCAAGCCATGGCTAAACAATTTCATTCCAGCTATTTTCCACAAAAATATTCACTGCCAAATCCAGCGTGAATAACCAACTAATAACCCATTGTCATTGGTGGTTCACGTACACACTGTGTATGAGACAAGCATGTCACAGGGATGACACCAGCTTATATGAGTGTTATATTCTCATGAAGTACTTTACCACATGTTATTCTGCATTTCTCCTCGCAGTAACCTGGGAGGGGGTAGGTAAGATAGGTGCTACCCTCTCCACCTTCTAAACGATGAGGCTAAGATATAGAATGTTATGCTTCAAGTAATACAGCTGTAGCACAGGGAACTATATTCAGTATCCTATGACAAACCATGGGAAAGAATAGGAAAAAGAATATATATATGTGTGTATAAGTGAGTCACTTTGTTGTACAGAGGAAATTAACACAACATTGTAAATCAACTGTACTTCAATAAAATTTTTTTAAAAAGTAATACAGCTTGTCAGTGAGAGGACCAAGCCTAGAACCCGGGCTTCCTGACTCCCAGTGCTGTCTCTAGATGCTGAGATGTCAACAGAAGGGGAGTTGTGGTCAATGTAGGCGAAGAGAGACAGAGGAGCTATCAGAAGGGCCACATCAGCACCCCCATCTCATTGGCCCATCCATACGCAGCACTTCCAAGGCAAGATCTGTGATCTTTTCAATGCAAGGTTGACTGTCCTGCTGCATGGAAAGAGAAGCACTCCAGGTTAACAGGCACATTCGCTTGCAGCCACCAACAAACACTGGGGTTAACCCAGCATCTCCTTCTCCACGGAAACTCAGCTTCGGAATTTCACCAGCCTGACGTCCGGAATCACAATGTGTAATCCCTACAACATGACTGTGAACTCACCCAATTCCTTGGCCTCTTGGCTTCCCTCCAGGAAGAAGCAGGAGAAAAACTGCCGTGCTGCAAAGAGAACATCGTGGATCATTCATCAACACTCATGGCAAAAAAAAAAAATCTCAGAGATAAATAGGGCTGCCCTTAAACGGGTTGCATTTTCCCGAATTTTCCCCTGGGCTGCATCTCTCAGGAGCCCACCTATTTCTCGGAAAGCTATTTTTGTTGTTTTTATATAATGAGTATGCCTACAGGACCGTGAACTTCTGCACTGGAGAAGAGCTGCAAGTAAAGCAGAGTCATGCTATTCAGTCACAGACGCAGCCAGTCATTTCATACTCCCCGGCCCTACTAATTACTGAAAATAATTATGCAACAGTGAGAGCTTTCCCCCTCGTGGTGTTTGGACTGATCATAATAGAAAGTCCTCCAGCAAACTAGAAGTCTAACAAGTGCTTTGCTCAGAGCGGGAGGGAGCGGTGAACTGGCAGCAGGAGCACATAGGAGCGGAGCCAAGGGGAACTGGAGTGATTTGGGTTCACACAGGAAATTTCTCACCTCAGACTCAATTTCCTAGTGTCTCTTCCCATATTTTAAGTGCAAAGCAAGAATAAGAGCTCGGGTGCATCCCAGTTGAACCTGAACTAGGCTCTCCCTGAACTGGAATAGGCAGCTCTTCGGTCAGGTCAGTGAAGTGACTTTCCTGGCAGAGAGAGATCACTGGCTTCAGTGACGATTCCCAGTAAGGGCTCCCAGAGGTCCTCAGTGGCAACCAGTGAATCCAAGCTGCTGCTGTAACGGAACAGGCTCATCCAGCCTCTACAGCACCCAACTCGCTGCAAATGCTCATGGTCGGTCTCATCCCTGGCACCTATATTCCATCCCTTGTTTGCTTGTTTATGATTTTTGTAAGTAAAATTTATACAGACAAACGCACAAATCTTAAATGTACCATTCGATGAGTTTTGACAAATGCCAGGATAACCCACAACCTTATCAAGATATAGAACATATCCCTCACCCCAGAAAGTTCTCTCATGCCTCTTTGTAGTCAGCATGTGCGCGTGCGCACACACACACACACACACACACACAGCACCCTCAGAGCCCCACTGGTCTGACTGTTCTCACCATGGCCTATTCTAGTACTTCATGTAACAGAAACGTATAGCCTTGTACTCTTTTGGCCAAGACTTCTTTCACTTTCATAGAGATTCATCTACGCACTTGTTCATTCCTTTTTATTGCTAAGTAGAACTCCAATACAGGACTATACTACAGTTTATCCCTTCACCAGATGATGGACATTTGGGTTGTTTCCAGTTGTAGGTAATAAAGCTGGTATAAGCCTTCTTTCACAAGTGCTTTTGTGGAAACACGCTTCCATTTCATTTCTCTTGGGAAAATGCCTAGGCGTGGGATGGCTGGTTCATAGGGTATGTGTATGCTTATTTAAATATGAAACTACCAGATTTTTTTCAAAGTCGTTGTGCCATTTTATGTTCCCACCAAGAGTGTATGAATATTCCAATTGCTCCACATGTGGCAGTCAATCTTTTTCAATTTTAGATATCCCAGTGAATGTATAATGGTATCCCATGATTTTGGTATGTATTTCCCTAATGACTAATAATGTTTAGCACTTTTTCATGTGCTTATCAGCCATTTGTATTATCTCTCTTTGGGAAGTATCTGTTCAAATCACTTGCCCATTTTAGTTGGATTTTCTCATTATTGAGTTATAAGAGTTCTTTATATATTGTGGCTATAAGTCCTTTGTCTTAGCGTTGTGAATATTTTCTCCCAGTCTATGACTCACCTATTCATTTTCTGAATGATGTCACTTGGTGAGAAATTGTTACAAATTTTGATGATATTTTTATCATATTTTTCTTTTATGATTTTTGTTTTTTGTGTCCTAAAAATGTAATCGATTTTAAGTCCTGTTGATGCTCCGTCTTTAACTGGTCTTCAATCTGGCCCTTTTCCCCTTTCTTTCCCTTTTGCAAACAACCAACTCGAAGCTACCATCATCTTTTTTTTTTTTTTAACATCTTTATTGGGGTATAATTGCTTTACAATGGTGTGTTAGTTTCTGCTTTATAACAAAGTGAATCAGTTATACATATACATATGTTCCCATATGTCTTCCCTCTTGCGTCTCCCTCCCACCCTCCCTATCCCACCCCTCCAGGCTGTCACAAAGCACCGAGCCAATATCCCTGTGCCATGCGGCTGCTTCCCACTAGCTATCTACCTTACTACGTTTGTTAGTGTGTATATGTCCATGCCTCTCTCTCGCCCTGTCACAGCTCACCCTTCCCCCTCCCCATATCCTCAAGTCCGTTCTCCAGTAGGTCTGCGTCTTTATTCCTGTCTTACCCCTAGGTTCTTCATGACATTTTTTCCCTTAAATTCCATATATATGGGTTAGCATACGGTATTTGTCTTTTTCATTCTGACTTACTTCACTCTGTATGACAGACTCTAGGTCTATCCACCTCATTACAAATAGCTCAATTTCATTTCTTTTTATGGCTGAGTAATATTCCATTTTATATATGTGCCACATCTTCTTTATCCATTCATCCGATGACACCATCATCTTTTGTCAAGACCATTGCAAGAGCTCTTTGGAAGCCCAAATAGAACTCACAATTCCCAACTCTCCACCCTCACCCCTACCTGTCCCTCCCTTGGTCTCCCCCACCTCTTTAAAGATACTACCATACAATTAGTCACTCAAGGTAAAACACAGAAGTCACCCAGGACTTGTCTCTTTCCCTTACCTCCAACCCATCACTAGGCACTTTTGATGTTCCCTCTTACCTGTCTCTCAAATGCATACACATTTTTCCACCTCCTCTTCCACCACCTTAGCTCAGGCCACCCTGACTATAGCAGCAGCTCTTAACTGGTCTCTCCAATTCCATCCTGCTCCCTCTATTCCATTCTCCACAGAAGTTAGAGTGACTTTTACAGCTACCTCTTGCTGCATAACAAAGCACCCCAAAACAAAACACTTCGTGATGGAAAACAATGACTATTTTGTTGTGCCCCTAGATTCCAGGGGTCAGGATTTGGGAAAAAGCAGAGCAGGGAAGGCTCTTCTATGCTCCTTAATATCTAGGGCCTCAGCTGAGAGGAGACTTGAATATATGTGGACTGGAATCATCTGAAGGCTACTTCACTTGTATATCTGGGCCCTGGCCTGGGATGATTTAAAGGCTGGGTTTAGCTGGGACTGTCAACCAGACAGTCTGCCTTTATGTGGCCTCTTCACGTGGCTTGGGCTTCCTCACAACTTGGTAGCCACCGGGAAGTCATATTTCTTACATGTCAATACAGCTTCCAAGAACGAATGTTCAAATTAACCTAGTGGAAGTGGAATGGCCTTGATGTCTAGCCTTGAAGTCACATAGTATCAGTTCCCTTGTAATTTACTTGCCAAAATAGTCACTACACCCAGATTCAGCAGGAGAGGATTATAGACCCCACCTCTCAATGTGAGCTGTGTCAAAGAATTTGCAGCGGAGAGAGGGGGAAGATGGCGGAAGAGTAAGACGCGGAGATCACCTTCCTCCCCACAGATACATCAGAAATACATCTACACGTGGAACAACTCCTACAGAACACCTACTGAACGCTGGCAGAAGACCTCAGACCTCCAAAAAGGCAAGAAACCCCCCACGTACCTGGGTAGGGCAAAAGAAAAAAGAATAAACAGAGACAAAAGGATAGGGACGGGACCTGCACCAGTGGGAGGGAGCTGTGAAGGAGGAAAGGTTTCCACACACTAGAAGTCCCTTCACAGGTGGAGACTGCGGGTGGCGGAGGGGAAAGCTTCGGAGCCCTGGAGGACAGCGCAGCCACAGGGATGCAGAGGGCAAAGCGGGGAGATTCCCACACAGAGGATAGGTGCCGACCGGCACTCACCAGCCCGAGAGGCTTGTCTGCTCACCTGCCGGGGCGGGCAGGGCTGGGAGCTGAGGCTGGGGCTTTGGTCGGATCCCAGGGAGAGGACTGGGGTTGGCGGCGTGAACACAGCCTGAAGGGGGTTAGTGCGCCACGGCTAGCTGGGAGGGAGTCCGGGAAAAAGTCTGGACCTGCCTAAGAGACAAGAGACATTTTCTTCCCTCTTTGTTTCCTGGTGCGCGAGGAGAGGGGATTAAGAGCGCCGCTTCAAGGAGCTCCAGAGACGGGCATGAGCCGCGGCTAACAGCGCAGACCCCAGAGACGGGCATGAGACGCTAAGGCTGCTGTTGCCGCCACCAAGAAGCCTGTGTGCGAGCACAGGTCACTATCCACACCCCCCTTCCGGGGAGCCTGTGCAGCCCGCCACTGCCAGAGTCCTGGGATCCAGGGACAACTTCCCCAGGAGAATGCATGGCGCGCCTCAGGCTGGTGCAACGTCACGCCGGCCTCTGCTGCTGCAGGCTCGCCCCGCATCCGTACCCCTCCCTCCTCCCGGCCTGAGTGAGCCAGAGCCCCCGAATCAGCGGCTCCTTTAACCCCGTCCTGTCTGAGGGAAGAACAGACGCCCTCCGGCGACCTACACGCAGAGGCGGGGCCAAATCCAAAGCTGAGCCCCTGGGAGCTGTGAGAACAAAGAAGAGAAAGGGAAATCTCTCCCAGCAGCCTCAGGAGCAGCGGATTAAAGCTCCACAATCAACTTGATGCACCTGCATCTGTGGAATACCTGAATAGACAACGAGTCATCCCGAATTAAGGAGGTGGACTTTGGGAGCAAGAGTTATGATTCTTCCCCTTCTCCTCCTTTTGTGAGTGTGTATGTGTTTGCTTCTGTGTGAGATTTTGTCTGTAGAGCGTTGCTTTCACCATTTGTCCTAAGGTTCTATCCGTCCTTTTTTTATTTTTTTACTTAAAAAAATTTTTTTTCTTAATAATTATTTTTTATTTTAATGACTTTATTTTATTTTACCTTACTTTATTTTATTTTCTTTTATCCTTTCTTTCTTTCTACTTTTTCTACCTTTTCTTCTGAGCCGTGTGGATGAAAGGCTCTTGGTGCTGCAGCCAGCAGTCAGTGCTGTGCCTCTGAGGTCGGAGAGCCAACTTCAGGACACTGATCCAAAAGAGACCTCCCAGCTCCACGTAATATCAAACGGCGAAAGTCTCCAAGAAATCTCCATGTCAACACCAACACCCAGCATCACTCAACGACCAGCAAGCTACAGTGCCAGACACCCTATGCCAAACATCTAGCAAGACAGGAACAGAACCCCACCCATTAGCAGGGAGGCTGCCTAAAATCATAATAAGTCCACAGACACCCCAAAACACACCACCAGACGTGGACCTGCCCACCAGAAAGACAAGATCCAGCCTCATCCACCAGAACACAGGCACTAGTCCCCTCCACCAGGAAGCCTACACAACCCACTGAACCAACCTTAGCCACTGGGGACAGACACCAAAAACAAAGGGAGCTCCGAACCTGCAGTCTGCAAAAAGGAGACCCCAAACACAGTAAGATAAGCAAAATGAGAAGACAGAAAAACACAGCAGATGAAGGAGCAAGATAAAAACCCACCAGACCTAACAAATGAAGAGGAAATAGGCAGTCTACCTGAAAAAGAATTCAGAATAATGATAGTAAAAATGATCCAAAATCTTGGAAATAGAATAGAGAAAATGTAAGAAACATTTAACAAGGACCTAGAAGAACTAAAGATGAAACAAACAACGATGAACAACACAATAAATGAAATTAAAAATACTCTAGAAGGGATCAATAGCAGAATAACTGAGGCAGAAAAACGGATAAGTGACCTGGAAGATAAAATAGTGGAAATAACTACTGCAGAGCAGAATAAAGAGAAAAGAATGAAAAGAACTGAGGACAGTCTCAGAGACCTCTGGGACAACATTAAACACAACAACATTCGAATTATAGGGGTTCCAGAAGAAGAAGAGAAAAAGAAAGGGACTGAGAAGATATTTGAAGAGATTGTAGTTGAAAACTTCCCTAATATGGGAAAGGAAATACTTAATCAAGTCCAGGAAGCACAGAGAGTCCCATACAGGATAAATCCAAGGAGAAATATGCCAAGACACATATTAATCAAACTGTCAAAAATTAAATACAAAGAAAACATATTAAAAGCAGCGAGGGAAAAACAACAAATAACACACAAGGGAATCCCCATAAGGTTAACAGCTGATCTTTCAGCAGAAACTCTGCAAGCCAGAAGGGACCTGCAGGACATATTTAAAGTGATGAAGGAGAAAAACCTGCAACCAAGATTACTCTACCCAGCAAGGATCTCATTCAGATTTGATGGAGAAATTAAAACCTTTACAGACAAGCAAAAGCCGAAAGAGTTCAGCACCACCAAACCAGCTTTACAACAAGTGCTAAAGGAACTTCTCTAGGCAAGCAGCACAAGAGAAGGAAAAGACCTACAATAACGAACCCAAAACAATTAAGAAAATGGGAAAAGGAACATACATATCGATAATTACCTTAACTGTAAATGGATTAAATGCTCCCACCAAAAGACACAGACTGGCTGAATGGATACAAAAACAAGACCCATATATATGCTGTCTACAAGAGACCCACTTCAGACCTAGACACACATACAGACTGAAAGTGAGGGGATGGAAAAAGATATTCCATGCAAATGGAAATCAAAAGAAAGCTGGAGTAGCAATTCTCATATCAGACAAAATAGACTTTAAAATAAAGACTATTAGAAGAGACAAAGAAGAACACTACATAATAATCAAGGGATCAATCCAAGAAGAAGATATAACAATTGTAAGTATTTATGCACCCAACATAGGAGCGCCTAAGTGCATAAGGCAAATACTAACAGCCATATAAGGGGAAATCGACAGTAACACATTCATAGTAGGGGACTTTATCACCCCACTATCACCAATGGACAGATCATCCAAAATGAAAATAAATAAGGAAACACAAGCTTTAAATGACACATTAAACAAGATGGACTTAATTGATATTTATAGGACATTCCATCCAAAAACAACAGAACACACATTTTTCTCAAGTGCTCCTGGATCATTCTCCAGGATAGATCATATCTTGGGTCACAAATCAAGCCTTGGTAAATTTAAGAAAATTGAAATTGTATCAAGTATCTTTTCCGACCACAACGCTATGAGACTAGATATCAATTACAGGAAAAGATCTGTAAAAATTACAAACACATGGAGGCTAAACCATACACTACTTAATAACGAAGTGATCACTGAAGAAATCAAAGAGGAAATAAAAAAATACCTAGAAACATATGACAATGGAGACACAATGAACCAAACCTATGGGATGCAGCAAAAGCAGTTCTAAGAGGGAAGTTTATAGCAATACAATCCTACCTTAAGAAACAGGAAACATCTCGAATAAACAACCTAACCTTGCACCTAAAGCAATTAGAGAAAGAAGAACAAAAAAACCCCCAGAGTTAGCAGAAGGAAAGAAATCATAAAGATCAGATCAGAAATAAATGAAAAAGAAATAAAGGAAACAATAGCAAAGATCAATAAAACTAAAAGCTGGTTCTTTGAGAAGATAAACAAAATTGATAACCATTAGCCAGACTCATCAAGAAAAAAAGGGAGAAGACGCAAATCAATAGAATTAGAAACGAAAAAGAAGTAACAACTGACACTGCAGCAATACAAAAGATCATGAGAGATTACTACAAGCAACTCTATGCCACTAAAATGGACAACCTGGAAGAAATGGACAAATTCTTAGAAATGCACAACCTGCCAAGACTGAATCAGGAATAGAAAATATGAACAGACCAATCACAAGCACTGAAATTGAAACTGTGATTAAAAAGCCCAGGACCAGATGGCTTCACAGGCGAATTCTATCAAACATTTAGAGAAGAGCTAACACCTATCTTTCTCAAACTCTTCCAAACTATAGCAGAGGGAGGAACACTCCCAAACTCATTCTATGAGGCCACCATCACCCTGATACCAAAACAAGACAAGGATGTCACAAAGAAAGAAAACTACAGGCCAATATCACTGATGAACATAGATGCAAAAATCCTCAACAAAATACTCTCAAACAGAATCCAACAGCACATTAAAAGGATCATACACCATGATCAAGTGGGGTTTATTCCAGGAATGCAAGGATTCTTCAATATACGCAAATCAATCAATGTGATACACCATATTAACAAATTGAAGCAGAAAAACCATATGATCATCTCAAGAGATGCAGAGAAAGCTTTCGACAAAATTCAACACCCATTTATGATAAAAACCCTCCAAAAAGTAGGCATAGAGGGAACTTTCCTCAACATAATAAAGGCCATATATGACAAACCCACAGCCAACATCGTCCTCAATGGTGAAAAACTGAAAGTATTTCCACTAAGATCAGGAACAAGACAAGGTTGCCCACTCTCACCACTCTTATTCAACGTAGTTTTGGAAGTTTTAGCCACAGCAATCAGAGAAGAAAAGGAAATAAAAGGAATCCAAATCGGAAAAGAAGAAGTTAAGCTGTCACTGTTTGCAGATGACATGATACTATACATAGAGAATCCTAAAGATGCTACCAGAAAACTACTAGAGCTAATCAATGAATTTGGTAAAGTAGCAGGATACAAAATTAATGCACAGAAGTCTCTGGCGTTCCTATACATTAATGATGAAAAATCTGAAAGTGAAAGCAAGAAAACACTCCCATTTACCATTGCAACAAAAAGAATAAAATATCTAGGAATAAACCTACCTAAGGAGACAAAAGACCTGTATGCAGAAAATTATAAGACACTGATGAAAGATATTAAAGATGATACAAATAGATGGAGAGATATACCATGTGCTTGGATTGGAAGAATCAACATTGTAAAAATGACTCTACTACCCAAAGCAATCTACAGATTCAATGCAATGCCTATGAGACTACCACTGGCATTTTTCACAGAACTAGAACAAAAATTTTCGCAATTTGTATGGAAACCCAAAAGACCCCGAATAGCCAATGCAATCTTGAGAATGAAAAACGGATCTGGAGGAATCAGGCTCCCTGACTTCAGACTATACTACAAAGCTACAGTAATCAAGACAGTATGGTACTGGCACAAAATCAGAAATAGAGATCAATGGAACAGGATAGAAAGCCCAGATATAAACCCATGCACATATGGTCACCTTATCTTTGATAAAGGAGGCAAGAATATATAATGGAGAAAAGACAGCCTCTTCAATAAGTGGTGCTGGGAAAACTGTACAGCTATATGTAAAAGAATGAAATCGGAACACTCCCTAACACCATACACAAAAATAAGCTCAAAATGGATTAAAGACCTAAATGTAAGGCCAGAAACTATCAAAGTCTTAGAGGAAAACATAGGCAGGACACTCTATGACATAAATCACAGCAAGATCCTTTTTGACCCACCTCCTAGAGAAATGGAAAAAAAACAAAAATAAACAAATGGGACCTAATGAAACTTCAAAGCTTTTGCACAGCAAAGGAAACCATAAACAAGACGAAAAGACAACCCTCAGAATGGGAGAAAATATTTGCAAATGAAGCAACTGACAAAGGAATAATCTCCAAAATTTACAAGCAGCTCATGCAGCTCAATAACCAAAAAACAAACAACCCAATCCAAAAATGGGCAGAATACCTAAACAGACATTTCTCCAAAGAAGATATACAGACTGCCAACAAACACATGAAAGAATGCTCAACTTCATTAATCACTAGAGAAATGCAAATCAAAACTACAATTGATATCATCTCACACCGGTCAGAATGGCCATCATCAAAAAATCTAGAAACAATAAATGCTGGAGAGGGTGTGGAGAAAAGGGAACCCTCTTGCACTGCTGGTGGGAATGTGAATTGGTACAGCCACTATGGAGAACAGTAAGGAGGTTCCTTAAAAAACTACAAATAGAACTACCATATGACCTAGCAATCCCACTACTGGGCATATACCCTGAGAAAACCATAATTCAAAAAGAGTCATGTACCAAAATGTTCATTGCAGCTCTATTTACAATAGCCAGGAGATGGAAACAACCTAAGTGTCCATCATCGGATGAATGGATAAAGAAGATGTGGCACATATATACAATGGAATATTACTCAGCCATAAAAAGAAACGAAATTGAGCTACTTGTAATGAGGTGGATAGACCTAGAGTCTGTCATACAGAGTGAAGTCAGAAAGAGAAAGACAAATACCGTATGCTAACACATATATATGGAATTTACGAAAAAAAATGTCATGAAGAACCTAGGGGTAAGACAGGAATAAAGACACAGACCTACTAGAGAATGGACTTGAGGATATGGGGAGGGGGAAGGGTAAACTGGGACAAAGCGAGAGAGTGGCATGGACATATATACACTACCAAACGTAAAATAGCTAGCTAGTGGGAAGCAGCCGCATAGCACAGGGAGATCAGCTCGGTGCTTTGTGACCACCTAGAGGGATGGGATAGGGAGGGTGGGAGGGAGGGAGACGCAAGAGGGAAGAGATATGGGAACATATGTATATGTATAACTGATTCACTTTGTTATAAAGCAGGAACTAACACACCATTGTAAAGCAATTTTACTCCAATAAAGATGTAATAATAATAATAATAATCACCACATGAATAAACATCATATGTATAATATATTATGTCGCATATATAATAGTCATTGAATGACTGATATGTTTGAATGCTCACAGTGTATCAAGCTCTGTGTGAAAGCTTTACATGGTGTACATACCCTATTTAATTCTTACCACAATCCTTGTGAGACAGTTACTGGCACTGTGCCGATTTTTACAGATGAGGAAGTTGAAAGTCTGGAAGGGTAAGTAACTGTATTCAAGGACACACAGTTAATAAATGGCAGAGCTAGAATTGAAACCCAGGCAGTGTGATTCCATAGCCTAAGCTCTTTGACAATGTAGTACTACTTCATGCCTACTTTAGCACACATAGGGGAAAAAAAAGACTAGGAGAAGAAAACACCAGTATGTTACCAGGACCTCATCTCTGGCTGAGAGGACAGAAAGGGATTGGTACTTTCTTCTTTTGCTTTGCTTTATGTTCCAAACTCCCTACAATAATTATGCACTGCTTTTGTACTCAGGTGTTTTTAAATCAAGAATTCCATTTTTAACCAACCAAGAACTCTGGAGTTCTTAACGATCAAGTCCAGCCCTTGGTCCTGACCTCACACTTGCCACCTGGGGCAGATTCACCCCCCTGTAGTCCTAACCTAGCAGTGTCCTCTGACCCTCCTGGCCAAACCCGTCTGACTCCCAGCTGTAAGTGTAAACAATGCTGCCTGACTGAGACTGGAGTTGGCTGTATCCCTCTTCAGCTATCCTGCCTAGTCTCAGGCTTTCTAGCTTACCTTGGTCTAACCCCTTGCTCTGCCTTTGCCCCTACACTCTGTGCCTCCCAGCAAGCCATCCCCCCACCATGCCTCACCCCTATCTTTCACTCACAGAGCCTATAGGCTCAGTATGGCATCACTGCAACACCCACTGCGACAGCTGGGGGGTGGGTGGGGGGAGTCCGTGTGCAGAGTCCTTGCAGCATGCAGGATTCAGGGACAAACCACAACAGCACTCTTTCCTCTGTGACATCTTCACTTCCCTCTTCAGTTACAGACCCCAAGCTGATCACACCACTTTAATAAGGCCCTGATCAATGCTAAGGAGTTATTTTATGATTCCTGCAGGTTGTATGCCTGTTATTATTACACATCACAGCATCACATTAGCTTTCAAAAAACAAACCAGCATTGATTTGCTGACTCACTCTATGGTCTCCTATGACGCCCAGATCTTTCCATTATGTTTGCATCTCCAGGCAAGGAGAGAATTGATTTCCTGTCCAGCCCTCCATAAGAGGTTCCTGTTCACTCGCTCTTCCCAATCTCCCCCCCACCCTCCTATCCTCTGTAATAAAATTGGAGAAATGGGGAAAGCAACAAAACCCTGAGGTCTAGTTGTTACATCCTTGAAAAACAACAATCAAAATAACAAAAGCATCACAAGAAGTAAACTAAAGGCTTTTGCCTACTTTCCACCAGACCTCTCCAATTTTTGATTTAAAAACTTTACAGCCAGAATTACAGTTTATTTTATAAGCTGTAAGTCAATACAGTGGGGTAGTTAAGAGCTTAAGTTATGGAATCAGAGAGATCTGGACTTAAAAGTCAGTTCCCAAATCTCTTAGCTGTGTTATCTTGAACAAATCACTTTGCCTCTTGAGACCTCAGTTTTACCACCTGCAAAATGGGAGTAATTATAGTACAGTCAGCTCTGCAGCAATGTGGTGTATCACCGTTTTACACGTTAGATGGTTAAGAAATACATAATACTACAATAAAGGTGGCACTTTAAAAAGACCTGATATCTACCTGTGGAAGCAGCTGTTGGGAGAGCTGCAGCTTGTGAGTTCTTGTGCCATGGTGGAGGGTGATCTGGAAGCGAACAGAAATTTATAAAGCAGATATGGGTGGGCGTGGCTCATATCACACACAGTGAACTAAGAGAGCTGGTGGACGTTTGAATTGTGTGTGTGTGTGTGTGTGTGTGTGCATGAGCGCACGCACATGCCTGCATGCACACGCTTTGCGTACCACCATGTGGCTCAGTTCAGCTGCGTGCAGTTTCCCGTGTTCACCAAGAATTTCTCGTGGAAGAGCTCACGCATAAGCAAGCACGAGGTCCATGCTATGCTCAAATTGCTCCCTAATACATCAATCGCATTAGAACAAATGCACATTTTTCAAAACTAGAGTTTATAGCAGAACTGACTGTACCAAACTCTCGGCTTGGGAAGATTACATGAAATAATGCCTTTAGCAAAAAGCCTGGCACCTGGTAAGCTCCCAGTAAATGATAGCTGCAGTTATCAAAAGCAGCACGAGTAGCTCAAACCAATGGGGCCCTACAGTGCCTGCAGGTAGAACCTGGAACCACTTGGATGTGGGTTTTCCTTCACACATCTGATGAGAGGCGACAGAAGTCCAGTAAAGCTCATGTCTGTTCAGAGTCGCTTTTCCCCACACCCTACCTGCTAACCAAGGGCCTGTAACATTTGCAGTTAATTCTAGAACATCTTTTATGGCCCTAGAGTGCCAAGCAGTGGCTAAGCAGTGCAGGGTTTACAAGAGGAGCCATGGTCCCAGCCCTTTGGTCTAAAAGAGTTTCCTCTGATGATCAGTGGGAAGGGTGAGGCATATGGGGAGCCAGGGTGGTCTGGCTGAAGGGTTTCCAATAAGCAACAGAGACACATTGCTGCTTCTGGAGCAGGGCAGTGACAGGATCGGAGCCATTGTTTAGAGCAGACGTCAGCAAACTTTGTCTATAAGAGGCCAGATCGTGAGTTTTTAGGCTTTGCAGGCCGTATGATCTCTGTCACAACTAATCAAATCTGCTGTTGTAGCAAGGAAGAAGCCATAGACAATACATACATGAATAAACATGGCTGCGTTCCAGTAAAACTTTATTTACAAATCAGACAGTGAGCAAGATCTGGTGTTTAGGCCATAGTTTGCCAAAATCTCTGCTATAGAGAAGTCCTATCTAATAGCATTTGGGCCACAAATGCAAGTCACAGAGATCATTTAAAATTTTTCTAGCAGCCACATTTTAAAAAGCCAAAAGAAAGAGGTGTAATTAATTTCAATAGTATATTTTATCTAGCCCAATATATCAAAATTACTGTCATTTCAACATGTAATTAACAAACCAATTATTAAGGAGATATTTTACATTCTTTTTATCATACCAAGTCTTTGAAATCGGTTATGGGTTGAACTGAATTTCTCAAAAAGATGTTAAAGTCCTAACCCCCAGTACCTGTGACTATGACCTCATCTGAAAGAGGGTCTTTGCAGATGATCACGTTAAGGTGAGGTCATTAGGGTGGGCTCTAATCCAATAGGACTGTTATCCTCATTAAAGGGGGAAACTTGGACACAGAGACAGACACACACAAAGAGAAAAGGCCAAGTAAAGACAAAGGCGGAGGTTGGGGTGACGTAGCAGAAGCCAAGGAACGCCCAACATTGACAGCAAACCACCGGAAGCTAGGGGAGAGGCAGGGAACAGATTCTCCCTTAGAGCCCTCAGAAATAACCAGCCCTGCTGACACCTTGATCTCAGACTTTTAGCCTCCAGACTAGGAGGAAATAGATTTCTGTTGTTTAAGCCACCCAATTTGTGGTACTTTGTTACGGCAGCCCTAGGTAACGAATACGAAATCTAAGTCTTTGTATTTTACATTTACAGCCCAACTCAATTCATACTAACCACATTCCAAGTGCTTGACAGCCATCCATGGCTACTGGCTACCATACTGGAGAGTGCAGCTTGAGAGAGAGCAATTTGGCTACCCAAAAATCGGTTGACTAGCTTAGGGAAAGAAAGGAGTCAGGGAAACAGGGAGCTTGAGGATTAGGTATAAACAAAGAACTTTTTAAAACCTTGACCTTCCTTGAAAACGTATTAAATGGGATAATGCTAGGTGTTTACTTTCTCTTAATAGTTTGGGGGCCCTCAGGAACTGACCACGGCACAGCCAAGGAGTGCTCCGTTTTCTTTAGCTTTGGCCAAAGTCATGTCATTCCAGAGTTCTGTTTTTGCTTCTATGGTGCGTGATCATTTTTATCTCCCAACTGATTTCCTTTGAACTCAATATGTGATATTTTCCCTTGAAGTTCATCATTTTATTGCTCTTACTCTCCCATTAACTGTATTCGTGCATGCAATATATCATCTGAAGTGACAGGAAGATGCTAACAAAAAGTCAAGTTCCATTTTTGATATTTGACTTCTGACAGCTTTCAAGCTCCTTTCCCCTTTTTGCCTTTTGCCCCGCATCTAGCAAGCCAATAAGAAAGGCTGGGCACTCTCTCCCCCGGTGCTGGCGAGAAAGTTCAAACCCAAAACACCCCAACCCAACCCACGTGCAGGAATCTTCACCACGGCTCCATCTTCTACCCACACTAAAAACCAGAGCCACTCACCCGCTCCTTCACTCAAGCCAAGTGGATGGGCTTGAATGCCTGCCCTACTCTCCCCGGAAAGCCTCGCGATATGAATAATAAACCTTTCCACACCCTCTTGGTGCATGTGTGACATCACCACCTCAATATCCGAACCAATTTGGGGTGGGGGGTAGGGGGTATGATACTGTCCTTCCATGGAGGAACTCCAAGACAGTTGGTGCTGAGAGCAGTATCGTCTAAAAGATGCCCGACGCCTCCTGGAGCTCTTTCTTCTGTTGTTTTCAGTGAACTACCTGGATCCACAGCCTGCTGGCAGATATACTCTGAGCTGCTATCTACTGCCTGCTGCCTAGCGTGCTCTTTGAACTGTGCTGCTGCCTGCTGGTGAGCTTGCATTGGAGTTGCTGCCGCATTTAATAAGCCCTAGCAAGCCTCGGTCACTGATGTAACCTACCCAAGCCAGAAGTTTTGCATTTAGGGCCAAGGCTATGGGATCGGGACCCTTCTTAAAGTGGCCCTGAGTTGGGTATCTCAGCGTGGACCTACCTGTCTCAGATTGAGTCACGTGTCTCAGTTCCTGCACAAGCTATGACTGATGCTAGACTCAGGGGAACAACTCTCACCCTGTGATTGTTGGGTGTATATTTCAACCAGGCACTCGTCCTATTCTATACAGTGTCCAGGGAAAAGACTGATAATGTGCGATGTGATGGTCACGGGTGGTCACTGGTGTAAAGGAGAACAGTTGCCACGTGGAGTGCTGAGGCCACATTCCTAAAACCAGATGGCATATTAGGACCCTACATGCCTCTGGTGCGACAAGTATCTTGATCACCAATAGGGGAAAACCCCCCTGGTCCCCCTGTGGCATAGACCTTTATGAAAAGCATCCTGAATGCTTTGTTCCCAACCCTCTTAAAGAACCAGAGGACACCATCGCCTTATTAGACGACTGTAGAATGGATCAGTGAAGACTCTGGGTCCTACTGAGTGCCACATCTAATCAACACACCAAGAGGTTAATTCAGACTCAACTTAAGCCCGGAGCGTCTAGACCCAGTAAAACAATAATTGCCATAAGGAAGGTCGCTAACCCTGACCGGGGTAGAGAGGGGTCCTCCAATACAAGGTATATCCAGTAAGGACCAAAACAAACAAACAAAAAGAAACCAAAACAAAAATTGATGTGGGGCGGGGGGAGGAGAGAAACTGCAGTTTGACCCAATCGTATATCCAGATCGTACGAAAACGATTTATGCAACAGAAAGGTAAAAGTTTGCTGGTTGGCTTTGCACTTCTCAAACAGGTTCTAAATTAACTTTAACGTCTGCTGAAATGCACCAATTGGCAAACTTTCATGGCCTTAATTGATACTGGGGCCCAAATTACAGTTGTACCTGTAAGTCTCACTAAATTTCAACAAGGTATTCTCTATACTCTTAGGGAATTACCAAACATCAAGTATAGGGAGAAATGGTGTGCTTCACCTTAACCATCGGAACCGCTGCCTTGACTAAATTCCCCACGGTCACAGGGCCCATTGCCCTAACATATCCCACAGTGGGCACGGATGCTCCAATCTAATGAGTAATAAATTGAAATAAAATTAAATATTTGGTATTTACAACTGGTGTGACAGAAACAGAACCACATGGACCTCCTCCCTGATTAAAATCAGCCAAGGGAAGACATACATGGGGCCAAGTCCAGGAAAGTTCCAAATGTGGAGCTTCCAGCTGTCCTCTCTCCACAGAGTCATGGACAGTCTTCCTTTCCTGGCACCAGTATGTGACGATACACATGGAGTATAGCCCATCAGGGAAGCTCACCTGAGCCTTGAGTCCAGAGTCTTTACTGGGGCTTGATTGCATAAGCCTGGCTGGCCATCCATGTGGCTGACCTCAATCTCCAGCCCCTCCAGAAGTCAAGTGATACCCCATGACCCAAAGCTCCCACACTAAATCAGACTGTTAGTGTGGCCCAAGGCCCTGAGACAAACAAAGATATTCCTATCAGGCATGGCATTTCAAGGGCTTAGATATTAACTCCAAGAAGCTGAGGGCAAAGGTTGGACCTGTCTTTGGGCAAGATTAAATTCTGTACTACACAGCTCTCATAACTAATATTATTGAAATTACTGGATCCAATCCACCAATCAACAACTGGAAAATGTTTTGCTATTCAATATTTGGTGAATGTGTTCTATTCAGCGGCTATTTCCACAGTCTCTCAGCTGAAGTTTGCCCTCATCTTCAAAGAGACGTAATACACCTGACCCAGCTACACACGGAGTATCTCAGCAACGCTGCCATTGCACACAATCTGTGCAGGGAAGATCTCAACAGCATCCAACTTTTCTTAGGAGCACAGGTATAATATCCCACTGATGACATCTTCCTCTGAAGGGATTCATCTGACACACTCATTCAGGACACAAAAATATTCACAAAGGAGCTCACAAAACGGGATGAGCCACTGCCCCACACCGGGTACTAAGCAGGCCCCACCATTTGGTTAAACTCCTGGGAATCATTTGGCCAGCCAAGGGCCACTCCACCCTGACACTGTCAAGAAACCACTACTGACTCTTTCAGCACCCACATCACTCAAACAAGCTGAACAACTTTGAGGCACTTTGGGGTTCCCAAGGCGACGTATTCTTTGTTTACAAATTTTACTTAAGCCCACTTATGCTGTTACTTACAAATCAGCCCACCTTGAATGAGGTTCCCACCAACAAAAGGCTCTAGAATGTGTCCAAACTGCAAGACAACAGGCAATCCCATTAGTGTCTTCCAGAGAGTCCTTCACTGTAGAGGCTTCAGCAACCTCCTCTCATGCCTTCTGCAGTCTCTTGACCACCTAGGATGGCTACAAGTTGTCTATGGAAAAAACCTTTCTTTTTTCTGGTGCAAAAACTGTTCGCCTCAGCCCCACGCTACATGCATTAGAGCAACAACTGCTGGCTATTCGAGCGTACAGGGCCCTTCTGAAGATGGAGACTGTCCCAGGAGACTCTCTGCACCCAGTTGCCCGGGATGCTTTTGATCATGGCAGCGGCACCCCTCCTTATTGAAATGAAAATGATATTTACATGATGGGGCCAAACCTGGGCCCTCTGGCATATCCCACCTATAGGAATGTGTGGCCGCCTCTGTCCTCAGGCCCCTGACAGATCCAACGGTGCTGAAGGAGACTACCCCTGTCCCAGACTCAACAATCACCTGGGGAGCCCCTTGGGATCAACTACAGATCCGAAAAGGGAGTCTGTACACTTTACAGATAGCAGCACTGCTGTTCATCGTCTAAACTAGATGTCCCTAATCAGGGACAGGACCCAAGTGTCATCAAAACAGACCCAACTGCAGGCCATCATCTTAGCACTAGAGGATACCCTGGCCAACAATCGGTCCCATCTGTATTTTTTTTTTTTACAGACTCTTGGGCCACTGCCAATGGTCTGGCCGCCTGGTCTGACCAATGGCTACAACAATTCCTTATCCAAGGTTGCCTATTTGGGGTAAAGAACTCGGAATTTATTGCCTCACAGATACCGGAAATATAAATCAAGGTCACACATGTCTTTGCATGCATTTAACGCTACAATACAAGGTCTCAGCAAGGCATTCCTTATCCTCTTCAGAGTTCCACACAGCACTGATAGTGAACGAGGCATTCATCTCACTTCTCGGCATACACAATGCTGGGCTCTCGAACAAGGTATCCAAAGGAACGTTCATCACCCTCACCGGTCTCAGGCTGCAGGCCGCACAGAGCACCTTAATGGCTTTACTTAAACAAGTTCAAATTCAATGAAATGAAATATGGCCCAATTCAGTCATCAGTGAAACATCAGAGATCAACTGTAATAAAGATTATGACTCCACGTTCTATGTTTGATCGCTGATGGCTTTCCGGCCCCACCTCCCCTTTCTCTTTTGCCCCACGTTTGCACAAGCCCAGAAGAAGGTCCAGGTGATCCCTCCTTTCGTGCCAGCAGGGAAGTTCAAGCCATCAAAATCTCAGGGAACCCTCACCCCTACCCCATGCCCTAATCACAATGAAACCAAATAAAACCACGAGCCTCTTCCTTCATTCAAGTTAAATGGACCTGCTTGGGAGCCTGCCCTGCTTGCCCCAGAAAGTCTCACGATGGAATGGCTGTTTCATTCCATCCTGGCACATGTATGATATCATCAGCCTTGACTTCAAAACCAATCTGAGGCAAAGAGTTGATTCCATCCTCCTCAGGGCAACCACAAAACAGAGATTCTATCAATTAATAACTAATATAAAATGTACCATCCCATTTGTGATGAAAGCCAACCGCACCTCCAGAAGTAATTGACTTCTAGTCACAAAGGGGGATTTTTGCCACTGTATCCATGAGGAAAGAAGACATTTTAGAAGCTTATATAACATGTCACATACCTCCCCCACTCCCACTTAGGTACAGATTAATTTCCCCTTAAATGTATTTGCAAAAGCTTACTTTTCTAGCCAGGCAGGAAAGAAGGCAACATTCAAAGTCATCATCTGTACAGAAATCCTGATAAAGAGTTTTAAAAAACTGCAAAGTCACAGCTAGCCTGGTATTGTTAATCCTTGAAAAGGAGAGTCAGCGTTGCCCAAGAAAGCTTTGTTAATACGATAACCGTGACACACTTGGCCAACAACAACAACAACAAGTAACCGTAGTAGGATTGAAATCCTGAGTAGGTTTTATAGAAATGAAGGGTCTGTAAGAGGTTATACAGTGAAAATGATATTGACAAATGCCATGGCAACCAAAACTGCTTGTCACCTTGTGAAAATTAAAATCTTCCTGATGGGGCTTCCCTGGTGGCGCAGTGGTTGAGAGTCCACCTGCCGATGCAGGGGACACGGGTTCGTGCCCCGGTCCGGGAAGATCCCACATGCCACGGAGCGGCTGGGCCCGTGAGCCATGGCCGCTGAGCCTGCGCGTCCGGAGCCTGTGCTCCGCAACGGGAGAGGCCACAGCAGTGAGAGGCCCGCGTACCGCAAAAAATAAATAAAATAAAATAAAATAAAATCTTCCCGATGGTCAGGCATTTGGTGTGTGTCTGTAAATGAGTGTATGAATAAAAAGCTTCCCTCGAAATAAAAGCCATTCCAGGGCTGCTAGCACTGTTCAGGAAAGGGGGAACTTCGATTCTGGAAATGGCTGTTTTGCAGTCTAATCCTCCACAGAAGATAGCAATTTCAGCTTCCGATGAAAACAGAAAGGAGAAATCTGTATTCATGTGAGCATGTTGTGTGGAAAGGCGCCTCCAGAGCCAGCCACTGCACCGCCCGCTCGTCAGCCACGCTGTGCTCCCAGGCAGGGCTCTGCAGAGATACTGTGTTTCCGCACAACGAGACTGCGCTTTCTCCCTTTGCCAAACACTGAGCACAGCCCTCACTCACAGAGTTCTTTCTGGGTCTAACTTCCATTCTTCTTGCCCTGGTTTCAGTGCTTCTCATTTTTCTGGAGATTGTTTTCCTTCTGCCTTATTGGTAGATTTGATGATGGTTCAGCATCCTGTCAGCTTTGAGATAAGTCCTCAGCTCTTTAATCCAGCCTTGTCCGTGGCTTTATAAACTCAGAAGTATTTCCATTCCATCACTACGTTCACCCTGACATTAGTCCCTCTTGAACATAAGCGCTCCTCTCTCTCTCCTAGAGTCACTGCGCTTTGCTATTCCCATGTGGAAGGAATTCTAATGGAAGGCTTCCTTCTCCCTCTGCTTCTCCCCTCCCCCCTCCACACACATGTGAGACTTCTCAGGACCCACATTCTCCACAAAGCAGAAAGCACTACAATAACTTGAACGCTTCCTGTGAGTTGTCCACTGGATGACCCCCTCTGATCCCCATTCAGCCCTACAGGTTGTCATCCCTCTTCTCCGTATGAGGAAACTGAGGCTGGGAATCAGAGGGGAACCCTTGCAGTACTAGCGCTCTTCGCAACTGAGATCCCCAGCTTAACTCTTAGCTGCCCCCGGCACTCCTGCAGCCTCAGGCTGCCACAGCTCCCCATCATCAGGCCTGGAGATCAAAGGCAGGGTCACAGGGGGCCAGGCCACTCCCTCCATGCCTCCCAGCTTGAAAAGTGCTAATAACGCCATGAAAATATCCAATGGCCCTTTCTGGGAGTCCAGCCTGAGGTCCACCAACCAACCCCATCTTCCAAGAAGACCAAGTACACGAAACAAACAAACCAGTGCCCCTTTGGCTCTCTGTCTCCTTCTCTCAGGGGTCCAGCTCACGTCCCGCTAAACCAGAGGTATATAGGCCTGTGCTAAGTCCTGAGCAGTGGGAATCTTCTTCAATATTTCTCCTGGTATTCCCTCCCAAATCTTCCCCTTGCAAGGAGGTTGCACAGTTACACAGAGGAGCAAGCGTTTGAACACCGGCAGAAGAAATCAAGTTTGAGCTTTGCACATGTGCAACAATAAAATTAAAAATATAGAGGACAGGTGATGAAAAAAGAAGGAGAAGATAAATGCACATTTAAGAAGACCCACACAATGGGAGTGCTCCTGTAAGCCTTGGGTTTTCTTAAAAGTGACATGCAATTGTTTCTTGCAATTTTATTTCTCTTATCATTTTCTCTCTCCAACCTCTTACAGATCTGCCTTTCACAGAAAACACATTTGGTGATGGGTACTGAATTGGAACACTCTACTTGTGATAAACCTGTCCTGCCGAGTTTACATAAAAGGAGAGGAGAGGGGAGGAAAAAACTCAAGTAAGAGAAGATAATACCATAATTGAGACAATAATAATTCTTCTTCTTACTTTTGCCGTTAAAAACATTTTAACACTTTAAGGGATGAATACATAGCCTCCCAGCCTCTGCTATTCAATAATACAACTCATTACGAGGGAGCAGAGAGAAATCTCCGTGGCATTAAGAACACCGAGCAAGGGGGAAATGAAGGCCGGTGTTACAAGCCCTATGGCCAAATTCAGAAATGAATGATAATTAGATTGCAGTTCAAAATGCGCAGGCGATCCAGACACACTTTTTGAATCCCATCCACATCTGCAGAAGGAAGAGGCAGACGACGCCTGGAATGCTGTCTTTCGAAAGTATTAATGATGCACTATAAATTTCGTCCACGTATTAATAATTCAGTCCTGATTAAACGCCGGTACTGATAGCAACCCACATTTCCACACAGCGGGCCCTCGCAAATTTATTTTCCCTTTGTTAAATCCCGTTTACTTAATAGTTTGTTGAGACATCGACTGAAGCTGCGCGGGGGTGAAAATCCATTTCTACGTCTGATCAGATCCAGGGTTTTCTAAACGGCAGCGCCGCGTTCCACTGACACGCGGGCATCTCGCCGGCTTCCCGGGGCTGCAGATTACGTTTAGTTCCCAGTTGGTGACCAGAGGGAGAACCCCCCTTTCTCCTCCGAGTGCTTCCCCAAGCGCAAATTGTGGCGAGGGCAGCAGATGGCAGCGACCTGGGCGCTGCAGGATGGGGGCTGGCAGTGGCACCGTCTGAACAGGACGGGCACCGTGGTCCCGAGGGGGCGCGGTGGAAACCCGGGCTGTGTTATCCTGCAGGAGCCGCCATCGGGAGGAGACGGCGCCCTCGGGGCAAAGGCCTAGCTCCCAGAGAGCGCCCCGTTTTAGGCACAGTTTTGCTAAAGAAATAAAAGACACGGAGCGCCCCTGGGTCTGCGCCCTGTGGTCCAGGGGGAACTCAGGACACACGGGAAGGGAGGTGGAGGCGCGCGGCGGTGCCAGGGATCTTCGCAATCATCTTCTCTGGGTCGGGGCGGGCTGGGGGCGCGGGCACCCGCGCAGTGACCGCTCCGGGGCACCAGAGGGCGCCATGCGCACAGCTTGCTTGCGCCGCGAGCCGGGCACCGGCGGGGAGTTGGGGGCCTCCGGGAGGGCAGGGACAGGAGCGAGTCTTAACCTGCCTGCCCGCCCGCCTGAACAACCGGCCCTCCCCCGCCCCCGGTAGCGCGCGGCCCCGGGCCTCCCTCTGCAGCCCACAGGGAGGGGCCTGCCCTTCTCGGAAACATCCGATCAGATAACATCTGATGACAACCCAGCAAAACGCAAATGAAGGAGGGGGAAGCATCCATAACACCCACGGGAGCTCAAGCAAATGTCATTTTTAAACTGCTGAGGATGAGCAATTGCCGTCAGACCCTATCCTGCCGCACCTCACAAATCCCTTAGAGCTGGCTGCGTCCTGAGGTAGACCCCAACTCCGAGACGCAAGGCGCCACACACCAAGGGGGCGTCCTGGAGGGATGCACAGAACTGCATCACAATTATCCAAATAGCGCCTACTATTTGCCATTGCTGCTCTGAGTACTTTCACATCAATCATTTTATTTAATCCTCAAAACAATCCCACAAGGCATCCTTAGCCTCACTTTACAGATGCGGAAACTGCAGCTCAGAAGGGGTATAGAATCTGTCCGAGTTCATACGAAAACCACGTTCTTTTCACCGTCCACACCACCTCCCTGATAGGGAACACAGCTGGCCAAATGACTGCTTACACACCCCTTCAAGCCAGCAAGAAATACTGGAGCTAAAAGTATGTATATGAGTTCATAAAGCTAACCCTGGCTCTAATCCTTTTTCACTTTGGAAATAACCCCCAAACCTTCCTCCAGTGTCCTCTGAATGCTGTACCTCAGCCTCGCTGAAGAAAGCCTTCCCCACTTAAGTTAGGAAGTGATTGCACACACCAGGAGCCACAGTGGCCCCAGACACCCAGAGTCTTTTAGACTCTCAGGCATGGGCTCTTGCCAGCATTTGCAAGATCTGCTTTCTGTGCACAGAGGAATGGAAAAGCATCCAGCAAGTGGTCCAGAGGTATCACCAAGCACACTGGTATGAGCTGCTGATGCCAGGGTCCTACCTCCTTCCAGAAGCCTGTGTCAGCTCCTTCAGCCCACATTAGCTTCTTCTGCCTGTGAGCTCCCCCCAGCACTTAATGTAGGAGCCATCCTGTAGTGACTTGCTTGTTTCCATCTCCTGTTCTCTGATTCTCTCACGTGTGTCCATCTCCCCAGAGAGCTGGCGAGAACCATGGGAGCAGAGGCCATGTCAGCACTGAGCATGTAGCAGCTCTCGGGGACTTGTGAAATTGAATTATGGTTGCATCTCTGCTTACAACATCTATCACTTTCCACCAATCAAACAAGGTGCCCCTGTTTGCTTTTTCTTCTAGTTTTGGGGTTTGTTTATTTGAAACAGTGAGGCCTGCTGACAGGTAGAGTTTATAACAAGACAACAGTAATTGTGAAAATGTGAATTATTTCCTTTGCAAAATGTAATGTTCATTGTGTCCTCTCTTCTTGTTTGGATCCCTGTTTCACATTTCTTTTACACCTGTATTTTGATAACAGGTACTCATCTATGCTATAGAAAGCCAAATACAAATGAATATTAATAGGAAACACCACTGTCTGGAAAATTCCCATCTTCTCCACCATTTGCCAGAACGTGCTTAGAGTGTTGTGTAGCAATCAGATGCGCTGGGCTGGCTATCTCTCCCTCTCAATCATAATGCAGTACCCAAACTGGCTGTTACTGATAAGGAATGGAAAAATGGGCAGTGAAGAGGAGGAAGCAAGGATTGATAAGGAAACATGAAGAAAAAGGTGGAATGGGGGGAGGTGCTGGAAACTGGGAAAGCAACGAGGCAGTATGTATATTACAGAACCCAATAACTGGAGAGATGAAGTGTTATGCACTGAATATTTGTGTCCCTCCCCCCAAATTCATATGTCAAAATCCTAACCCCTAATGTGATGGTATTTGGAGGTGGGGCCTTTAGGAGGTGCCCAGGTCACAAAGGTGGAGCCCTCATGAATTGGGTTAGTGCCCTTATAAAAGAAACCTCAGAGAGCTCTCTCATCCCTTCTACCATGTGAGGACACAGTGAGAAGACAGCAGTCTATGAACCAGGAAGCAGGCTGTCACCAGACACTGAATCTATTGCTGCCTTGATCTTGGACTTTCCAGCCTCCAGAACCATGAGAAATAAGTTTCTACTGTTTAATTTCTGTTTTGTTATAGCAGCCCAAAATAAGACACAGAGGAAAGCCTAAAGAGTTGGGACTTCTTGCTAGACCAGGTATGCCACCCAAGCAGTTCCTTCCCAAATGAACACAGAAGCTTCAGAGTTTCCAGATCCACCCCACCATGCTGCCTCAGCTTGAACATGAGTTCCTCAGGCTAGCTAGGTGCTTTGGGTAGAAAAGGACAAAGAGAGTCTCATTCAGGCTTCGTTCTAGTTAATGATCCCCAGTGGCTGCTAACATCACAAAGAGCGAGACGACTGGACATCGTGCATCTCCTGACAGAAGCACATGGCACCATCTCTGAGGAAGTCTTGCCAAAAGGCAAACGAGAGCCTGATCAAACATTGATCCAACTACCAATTTACAGGAAATACAAAGGACAGAGGAACATGTTAAAAGACATCATGGGGATGCAATGAGCAAGATCCAGACTCTGGGAAACTCCACAGAACAAATGATCTCATTTCTTCAACAAATAAATTGGAGAGAGAGGAGGAGAGAGGATAAAGGGAAACCTGTAGATAAAAAAGCTTAAATACGTATCAAGCAATTACAATGTGTAGATCTTATTTAGATCCTGACTCTAACAAAACATATAACTAAAAAAATCCTACAGCATCTAAGAGATAATTGGAAATTTTAATCTCATGGGATAGCTTATGGTGTTAAAGAATTATTATTAATTATTTTACATGTGGCAATGGCGTTGTGTCTATGATTGGGTTTTTTTTAAGGCTCCTGTGCTTGATCTAGAGATACATACACAAGCATTTACAGATGAAATGATAATATCAGAGGTCTGCTTCCAAATGTTCTAGGGGTGAATATTTACAACAGCATTATTCATAATAGACAAAAAGTAGAAACAACCCAAATGCCCATCAGGTAGTGAACGGATAAACAAAATGTGATATATCCATACAATGGAATACTACTCAGCAATAAAAAATGTGCGAACTGCTGACATATGCTACAGCTTCGAAAACATTATGCCAAGTGTACGAAGTTAGAAGCAAAAGCCGCATATTGCATGATTCCATTTATATAAAATGTCCTGAAAAGGCAAATCTATATAGAGAGAAAGCAGATTGGTCATTGCAGGGGGCTCAGGGCGAGAAAGAGAGTTCAGGAAAATGAGCACAAGGAATATCTGTGGGGGTGATAAAAAATGTTCTAAAACTGGATGTTGCGATTGATATTTGTACAACCCTGTACATTTACTAAAAGCCATTGAGTTTTACACTTAAAGTGGGTAAATTTTATAGTTTGTAAATTATGCCTCAATAAAAGCTGTTTTGCTTTTAGTGCTCCAGAGGATGGGAGGAAGAAGGAGTGGGTGGGAATTAAATGAAACAAGATTGGCCATGATAATTGCTTAAGCTGGGTGATTGGTATATGGGGTTTATTAAGCTATCATCTTTAATTTTGCATATGTTTGAGAACTTCCACAGTAAAAAATAATTAAAAAGTGAGAGGAGGAATTTGGAAGTTGAAAGTCATCAGGAGCTAAGGCTTCTCTGGGGACCTGCTACTCTCGCCATTTCTCTTTCTCATGTGTCACATTATCTCTCATGGTGTCTCTGCTCTCTTGCCTGTGCCCCTCAAATGACCAACTGACCAAGGCTCTCAACATTCTCTAGTCCAAATCCCAGAGGGCACTGTCTGCATGGTCTGGCTGATTGCCAAGGCCACTCTTAGGCCAAGCCCTTGGTGCCAGCCTCGGTAGGGACCACTCTTGGGTCAGGCGTCCATTTTTGGTCCAAATAGCCAAGAAAGAAAGGAAAAGAAGGGAAGGAAGGAAGGAAAGATGGGAGGGAGAGAGGGAGGGAGAGAGGAAGGGAGAGAGAAAGAAGAAAGAAAGAAGGAAAGAAGGCAGGAGGAAGGAAAGGGGAAAGAAAGAGAGAAAGGAGGGAGGGAGGAAAGGGAAGGGAAGGGAGGAAGGAAGGAAGAAAAGTGCACACACACACACTGATATGTATATATCTGAGGAGAGGGCTGTGGAATAGGCTCTGCGCTAGAAGTGAAAGTTGAGTCAGACGCTAGCATGTCCCGTCTGGCCCCCACTCCTGTTGCCCACAGAACATAACAGAATGTGTTACCTTTCTGGAACTGCCCCTCCTGGATGCGGCTCTAGCAGTTGAGTTTGAGACCCAGAGCATGGCCTGTCAAACAAGAATGAACAAAAGTGATGGGATGGACCCCAGCCTAGCATTGGATGGCAAAGGTTAAAGAACAAGTCAAACTCTTCTCAAGGGCCCACAAACGTAAGAGTGAACCTAAAGAAAGCCAAGGAATCCCCAGCAACCTACAGTGGTCATTAATTCAGCTTGCCCGGCACCCCTCCTCAGCACCTTTTCTCTGGTAACCTACTCTCAAAGTTTTCTCCCAAAAGTCCTTGACCATAAAGATGATACGAGAGGTCTAAGAAGAAAGAAAGAGAGAGAGAGAGAGAGAGAGAGAGAGAAAGAAAGAAAAAAAGAGAGAAAGAGAGAGGGAGGGAGGGAGGGAGGAAGGAAGGAAGGAAGGGAGGGAGGGAGGGAGGGAGGGAGGGAGGGAAAGAGAAAGAAAGAAGGAGGGAGGGAGGAAAAAAAAACTTCTCTGCCTTCTTGTGGTGGGGCAAGTAAGTGACGGTGAGTGGTCTGTTAGCAGCAGGTCACTCCTGGCGCCTCTGAAGTGGTTGATTATAAACATTTCCTTGGCTATTACCCCATGAGCGTACCTACAACCACCCACAGAAACGGCATGTTGCCTTCGGCAGGGAAAGTGCTACATTTGAGCAAAGAAAGCTATTCAGCCCCCAAGCCCCATTGGCTTGTCCCACTTGAATACACCACAGGCAAAGTAGGACTCTCCTCCTGCCACAGTTACACTTCAGCTGCCACTCCAGCTCTTTGGCTGGGTCAATGCCAGGGGTAAATTCATGATGCCAAACAGATGCCCAAGACTGACACGATGAATTCCAACTAACTGACCCCTTTTTCCTCTGCCTGTGAGCCCCAAAGGAGCATTTCTCTGACGGTACCCCAGTCTAGCCAAAGCCGTTTCACAAGCTCCACCTCTCAGACAGTTACTGCTCACCATGGTGGGTGTGTAGAGCCAGCACTCAACCCAGCTCAGTCTTCAGAAAGGACATTCTGCTTCAAAATGGACCAAACCCAGGTACATTAAGGACGAATCTGCACGCACTGAAGTGCTCTTTGCCCAACTCCCAATCTCCGCTCTCTGGATCCCAGCTTCCCCCTCACATGTCCCCACAGCTCCATTGGCACAGATGAGCAAGGTCTCGCAAAGGAAATCATGTCTCCATCAAGAAAAAATATCAGGGTGAGAGAGGTTTTCCCTAAGGATGTTCCCCCTCCTATACCATTTACTTTTCCTTAGGCTGCTGCTTTTTTAGGTCACTGGCTCTCTGAGTCTACTCATTTCATCCATTAGTTCTTCACCCTCATTCAAACCACTGCCTTGCATTGGAACATAACTTCGCTCTCAATTGAGCTTTTAGCTTACTCTCCACTGGTCTGCTTTTTCATGGATTCTGGCTGGTATAATAGGAAGCAATGGATTCTCTTCCCCATTTGCCAGCCACAGAAGCACTTCCCGGTGATTCTACGTCCACCAGCAAGCCCCCCATCACAGAAAGCTCCTTGACCTGAGATGCCACGAGAATCTGCCCATTGGCCTTCATTCCTTCTCCTTTTTACTGCTAGCAGGGCTTAGCACAACTTCTCAGCTATAGAATTACTATCCAAGGGAAAATGGCTCCTTCCAGACACAGTCAAGGCTCTGGATCAATTCTGGTGGTTTGTTGATCACCCACACTGGTCCTAGTCCATGAACTCAGAGCATAACCAAGCCGCAAGGGAGGACGCTGAGCTCAGTGCTGGCCGGGAGCCACCTTCTAGGGCAGGAGCTAGCAACCAAGGATCCCTAGACTCCAGACTGCTTGGACTGCCTTCATAGGTCATGAACCCCCTACAACTGGGTTCCAGTTGGTGTGTGTGTGTGTGTGTGTGTGTCCGTGTACGTGCATTTTTTGGTGGACAGGGTCCCTAGCTTTCATTAGTTTCTTTCATTAGTTTCAGGGGTCCCTTATTCAGAAACAAAAAAGTTCAGCATGACTGTACTCAAAGAAACACTACGCTTGGTCAACAGTAATCCCCACCCCACCCCTTTAATCGAAAAGATTAAAGAGCCAGAGTACAGGGCTAGGTGTGATGAAACAGAGAATGGAAGTTTGGGACCCTTTTCTCCAGAGCCACATAGCCCAGTCCCAGCCACCAATTCTGATCTAAATCCTGATTCCAGGGTTCAGATACCGGAAGGATCCAACAATCTTGCCCAAGGCTCACTCGATCTGAATCTAACTCTTTACTCATGGACAGGGGTGCGTGTTGAAAACACAGTAA
The DNA here is from genome assembly GCF_964270905.1 of Leucopleurus acutus. NCBI lineage: Eukaryota > Metazoa > Chordata > Mammalia > Artiodactyla > Delphinidae > Leucopleurus > Leucopleurus acutus. The sequence goes on along the minus strand of NC_139148.1, from coordinate 117,497,048 downwards.
TGGAAATTGCATCATCGGGACCACATTTATACACCCCTGTCCTTCCTATGGGCCAGTCCTCTCATTAAAAGGATGAAACAGCCCAGAGAAGAGAAATGGCCTTCCTACTATCATACAGGAAAACTGTGACTGACACAGGCTAGAAGCCAGGTTCTCCCCATATTGCCACATAGCACCTATCGGTTTCATCCGTCCTCTCCCTTCACCCTAGGCCACTATGGAAGATGCAGGCCTATCATTAGTAAGAGATACTGATCAGGTCATTTTGAGTAAGGCTTCTAAAATGTTGATCCCGGAATAATCAGGGCCAGCATCCCAGTGGAAGAGGGAAAGCCAAAGAAATCCACCACAGGCTGACTTACTTCATTCTGACCAAATGTGAGCATTCGTTAGGAAAGAATGTGAAAGAGTTAAGTACGGCAATAACCACAAGAGGCATGTAGATAGTTTAGAAAACATCTTATTGAAAATCTAGGGCAATGTGCACCAAGAATCCAAAATATCAGAGACGTTGAAAGAACTATCTTTGGGCAACTAAGGAGCAGAGGCAAACTAAAACTCTGGGGGACCAGAGGAACTGAAGAGGAACCACGCAAGATACCTGAAAGCCAAAGTTAAGAGCCTCTTGAGGTCTAATCTAAGAAGAATGCCAGCAAGAAAATCAGTGGGGACAACTGACAGTTGGGATAACAGCCATGCTTGGGAGGCCAAGAAGTGAACAAACACCAAGCAGGGTACCACTGGGATGTCTGCTCCCCAGCTCCCACTGGAAGTGTCCAAGTCATGAGACCACATAGTAGCAAATGCTGTGGATGTCCAAGGCCTGCAGAATGGCCTAAATGTGCACCCTTCACTAGGACTCAGGGGCAGAGTGTCTCCATGAAACTAGGCCAGAAGGTGCAGTCTGTCCTCACCAACGGCCCCCACAACAAGGCTGTCACGTTGCCAGTACGAGTTCCATTGATAATGGTCCTAAAGAGATCCCGGGTCATGGGCTGGCAACACATAATTTTTTAACAGAGGATGAGCTCAATGACCATTTGGAAAACCGTTTACGCAAGATGAATGCATGCCTGGCCGATCTATCAGAAACGTTTAAGCACTAAAATCATGCATGGATAAAAAAAGAGAATGTGAAAACAGAAGATTTTGACATAGTTCCAAACCACCACGGGAGTCAGGGTACCGTCATATCATGGATAAGCGATGGGCACAGGGACAAGAAACAGAGATAAACCTGATTTTCTCTGAGAAGAGAAGTCTAGACACCATGGCCTCCCCCAAAAAACTGATGGAGAGATCTATCTTAACTGACTTAGGCGAAAGTTATGTGGAAGAAAGTCAGGCAAAGGGGAGAGGCTTTGCTTCCCACAGCGCAGCCACAGTGCCAGCCTCCGAGCGCCTGTAGCTCCACGTTCATTCGTGGGGGCTGGTAGGATCGGAACCCCATGCTAGACAGAAAACACGAGCCTCTAACGCTGAGAGGAGTTTATGTGGCTGGGCAGGAGTGCCGGCGCGGGCGACTCTTCCTGCGGCAGTGTGGGTTTGAGGAGGCGCCTCGCGGGGTCGAGGCGTTTAGGTGCGTGGCCTCCCCACTCTTGTTGGGTAACCCAGACCTTGGAGCCAGATTTGCTGGGTTTGTACCCCAGCCCCAATATTTATGTGCTCTATGGCTTTGGGCAACGCAAGTAGCATGAATCTCCTCAGCACAGAGACAAAGCTTCAGTGAACTCATTGCAGAGCGGTGGGGGAAGCCGGATTCCATGACGACAGAAGCAGGGTTTGTGGCAAGAATCACGGCTTGCAGGCCGCCCCAGGCGGTCTCGTCTTCCTGCAGCTTGTAGACCCTCAGGCTTAGGCGCTGTTTCAAGCACACAGCCTTGAGAGAGTAAGGCGTTCTTGAGACCATCTGTACCGAATCCGGGACTGAACCCAGTGAACACCTCTATATAAACGCTTAAGATTATGGCAGCACATGTGGAGACCTACTCTTTTAGCCACCGGCTGCTGGAGACAGTCTCATAGACAAAATGCTCCCAAGTCATCCTGTTCTAGCTGAACAGCTACTGCAGACCCTCATAATCTGACTTCAGAATGGAGACCGCCACATTCACTGCCATGCGGCTGACAGAGTCTTGGTGCTCCGGCCGGGTGTCAGGGCTGTGCCTCTGAGGTGGGAGAGCCAACTTCAGGACACTGGACCACCAGACACCTCCCGGCTCCACGTAATATCAATCAGCAAGAGCTCTCCCAGAGATCTCTGCCTCAATGCTAAGACCCAGCTTCACTCAACGAACAGCAAGCTCCAGTGCTGGACGCCCCATGCCAAACAACTAGCAAGACAGGAACACAACCCCACCCATTAGCAGAGAGGCTGCCTAAAATCATACTAAGTTCACAGACACCCCAAAACACACCACTGGACTCAGTTCTGCACACCAGAAAGACAAGATCCAGCCTCAGCCACCAAAACACAGGCACCAGTCCCCTCCACCAGGAAGCTTACACAACCCACTGAAACCAACCTTACCCATTGATGGCAGACACCAAAAACAATGGGAACTACGAACCTGCAGCCTGAAAAAAAGGAGACCCCAAACACAGTAAGATAAGCAAAATGAGAAGACAGAAAAACACACAGGAGATGAAGGAGCAAGATAAAAACCCACCAGACCTAACAAATGAAGAAGAAATAGGCAGCCTACCTGAAAAAGAATTCAGAGTAATGATAGTAAAGATGATCCCAAATCTTGGAAATAGAATGGAGAAAATACAAGAAACGTTTAACAGGGAGCTAGAAGAACTAAACAGCAAACAACCAATGATGAACAACACAATAAGTAAAATTAAAAATTCTCTAAAAGGTATCAGTAGCAGAATAACTGAGGCAGAAGAACGGATAAGCGACCTGGAAGATAAACTGGTGGAAATAACTACTGCAGAGCCTAATAAAAAAAAAAGAATGAAAAATATTGAGGACAGCCTGAGAGACCTCCAGGACAATATTAAACGCACCAACATTCGAATTTTAGGGGTCCCAGAAGAGGAAGACAGAAAGAAAGGGCCTAACAGAATATTTGAGGAGATTATAGTTGAAAACCTCCCTAATATGGGAAAGGAAAGAGTTAATCAAGTGCAAGAAGTGCAGAGAGTCCCATACAGGATAAATCCAAGGAGAAACACGCCAAGACACATATTAATCAAACTATCAAAAATTAAATACAAATAAAAAATATTAAAAGCAGCAAGGGAAAAGCAACAGATAACATAAAAGGGAATCCCCATAAGGTTAACAGCTGATCTTTCAGCAGAAACTCTGCAAGCCAGAAGGGAGTGGCAGGACATATTTAAAGTGATGAAAGGGAAAAACCTACAACCACTATTGTTCTACACAGCAAGGATCTCATTCAGATTCGACAGAGAAACTAAAACCTTTACAGACAAGCAAAAGCTAAGAGAATTCAGCACCACCAATCCAGCTCTACAACAAATGCTAAAGGAACTTCTCTAGGCAGGAAACACAAGAGAAGGAAAAGACCTACAACAACAAACCCAAAACAATTAAGAAAATGGTAATAGGAATGTACATATCGATAACTACCTTAAATGTAAATGGATTAAATGCTCCCACCAAAAGACATAGACTGGCTGAATGGATACAAAACAAAACCCATATATATGCTGTCTACAAGAGACCGACTTCAGACCTAGGGACACATACAGACTGAAAGTGAGGGGATGGAAAAAGATATTCCATGCAAATGGAAATCAAAAGAAAGCTGGAGTAGCAATTCTCATATCAGACAAAATAGACTTTAAAATAAAGAATATTACAAGAGACAAAGAAGGGCACTACATAATGATCAAGGGATCGATCCAAGAAGAAGATATAACAATTGTAAATATTTATGCACCAAACATAGGAACACCACAGTAAATAAGGAAAATGCTAACAGCCATAAAAAGGGAAATCGACAGTAACACATAGTAGGGGACTTTAACACCCCACTTACACCAATGGATAGATCATCCAAAATGAAAATAAATAAGGAAACACAAACTTTAAATGATACATTAAACAAAATGGACTTAATTGATATTTACAAGACATTCCATCCAAAAACAACAGACTACACTTTCTTCTCAAATGCACATAATAAGGTCACAGACACCCCAAAACACACCACCAGACGTGGACCTGCCCACCAGAAAGACAAGATCCAGCCTCATCCACCAGAACACAGGCACCAGTCCCCTCCACCAGGAGTCCTACACAACCCACTGAACCAACCTTAGTCACTGGGGGAAGACACCAAAAACAACAGGAACTACGAACCTGCAGCCTGCGGAAAGGAGACCACAAACACAAGAAGTTAAGCAAAATGAGAAGACAAAGAAACACACGGCAGATGAAGGAGCAAGGTAAAAACCCACCAGACCTAACAAGTGAAGAGGAAATGGGCAGTCTACCTAAAAAATAATTCAGAATAATGATAGTAAAGATGATCCAAAATCTTGGAAATAGAATGGAGAAAATACAAGAAACGTTTAACAAGGACCTAGAAGAACCAAAGAGCAAACAAACAATCATGAACAACACAATAAATGAAATTAAAAATTTTCTAGAAGGGATCAATAGCAGAATAACTGAGGCAGAAGAACGGATATGTGACCTGGAAGATAAAATAGTGGAAATAACTACTGCAGGGCAGAATAAAGGAAAAAGAATGAAAAGAATTGAGGACAGTCTCAGAGACCTCTGGGACAATATTAAACGCACCAACATTCCAATTAAAGGGGTCCCAGAAGAAGAAGAGAAAAAGAAAGAGACTGAGAAAATATTTGAAGAGATTAGAGTTGAAAACTTCCCTAATATGGGTAAGGAAATAGTTAACTAAGTCGAGGAAGCACAGAGGGAGGAACACTCCAAACTCATTCTACGAGACCACCATCACCTTGATAACAATACCAGACAAAGATGACACAAAAAAAGAAAACTACAGACCAATATCACTGATGAACATGGATGCAAAAATCCTCAACAAAATACTAGCAAACAGAATCCAGCAGCACATTAAAAGGATCATACACCATGATCAAGAGGGGTTTGTCCCAGGAATGCAAGCATTCTTCAATATACGCAAATCAATCAATGTGATAGACCATATTAACAAACTGAAGGAGGAAAACCATATGAACATCTCAATAGATGCAGAGAAAGCTTTCGAGAAAATTCAACACCCATTTATGATAAAAACCCTCCAAAAAGTAGGCATAGAGGGAACTTACCTCAACATAATAAAGGCCATATATGACAAACCCACAGCCAACATCGTCCTCAATGGTGAAAAACTGAAACCATTTCCACTAAGATCAGGAACAAGACAAAGCTGCCCACTCTCACCACTGTTATTCAACATAGTTTTAGAAGTTTTAGCCACAGCAATCAGAGAAGAAAAAGAAATAAAAGGAATCCAAATTGGAAAAGAAGAATTAAAGTTGTCACTGTTTGCACATGACATCATACTATGCATAGAGAATCCTAAATATGCTACGAGAAAAGTACTAGAGCTTTTTTTTTCCTTAAATTCCATATATATGTGTTAATCAGTGAATCTGGTAAAGTAGCAGGATACAAAATTAATGCACAGAAATCTATTCCATTCCGATACACTAATGATGAAAAATCTGAAGGAGAAATTAAGGAAACACTCCCATTTACCACTGCAACAAAAAGAATAAAATACCTAGGAATAAACCTACCTAGGAAGACAAAAGACCTGTATATAGAAAATTATAACACACTGATGAAAGAAATTAAAGATGATACAAATAGATGGAGAGATATACCATGTACTTGGATTGGAAGAATCAATATTGCGAAAATGACTCTACTACACAAAGCAATCTACAGATTCAGTGCAATCCTTACCAAACTACCACTGGCATTTTTCACAGAACTAGAACAAAAATTTCACAGTTTGTATGGAAGCACAAAAGACCCCGAATAGCCATAGCATCCTTGAGAAGGAAAAACGGAGCTGGAGGAATCAGGCTCCCTGACTTCAGACTATGCTACAAAGCTACAGTAATCAAAACAGTATGGTACTGGCACAAAATCAGAAATAGAGATCAATGGAACAGGATAGAAAGCCCAGATATAAACCCACACACATATGGTCACCTTATCTTTGATAAAGGAGGCAAGAATATATAATGGAGAAAAGACAGCCTCTTCAATAAGTGGTGCTGGGAAAACTGTACAGCTACATGTAAAAGAATGAAATTGGAACACTCCCTAACACCATACACAAAAATAAACTCAAAATGGATTAAACACCTAAATGTAAGGCCAGACACTATAAAACTTTTAGAGGAAAAAATAGGCAGAACACTCTATGACATGAATCACAGCAAGATCCTTTTTGACCCACCTCCTAGAGAAATGGAACTCAAACAAAAATAAACAAATGGGACCTAATGAAACTTCAAAGCTTTTGCACAGCAAAGGAAACCATAAACAAGACCAAAAGACAACCCTCAGAATGGGAGAATATATTTGCAAATGAAGCAACTGACAAAGGATTAATCTCCAAAATTTACAAGCAGCTCCTGCATCTCAATATACAGTGGAGAAAAGACAGCCTCTTCAATAAGTGGTGCTGGGAAAACTGGACAGCTACATGTAAAAGAATGATATTAGAACACTCCCTAACGCCATACACAAAAATAAACTCAAAATGGACTAAAGACCTAAATGTAAGGCCAGACACCATCAAACTCTTAGAGGAAAACATAGGCAGAACACTCTGTGACATAAATCACAGCAAGATCCTTTTTGACCCACCTCCTAGAGAAATGGAAATGAAAACAAAAATAAACAAATGGGACCTAATGAAACTTCAAAGCTTTTGCACAGCAAAGGAAACCATAAACAAGACGAAAAAATAACCCTCAGAATGGGAGAAAATATTTCCCAATAAAGCCACTGACAAAGGATTAATCTCCAAAATTTACAAGCAACTCATGCAGCTCAATATCAAAAAAACAAACAACCCAATCCAAAAACGGGCAGAAGGCCTAAACAGACATTTCTCCAAAGAAGATATACAGATTGCCAAAAAACATATGAAAGAATGCTCAACATCATTAATCATTAAAGAAATGCAAATCAAAACTACAATACGATCATCTCACACTGGTCACAATGGCCATCATCAAAAAATCTATAAACAGTAAATGCTGGAGAGGGTGTGGAGAAAAGGGAAACCTCATACACTGTTGGTGGGAATGTAAATTGATACAGCCACTATGGAGAACAGTATGGAGGTTCCTTAAAAAACTAAAAATAGAACTACCATATGACCCAGAAATCCCACTACTGGGCATATACCCTGAGAAAACCATAATTCAAAAAGAGTCATGTACCACAATGTTCACTGCAGCTCTTTTTACAATACCCAGGACATGGAAGCAACCTAAGTGTCCATCGACAGATGAATGGATAAAGAAGATGTGGCACATACATACAACAGAATATTACTCAGCCATAAAAAGAAACGAAATTGAGTTATTTGTAGTGAGGTGGATGGACCTAGAGACTGTCATACAGAGTGAAGTAAGTCAGAAAGAGAAAGACAAATACCGTATGCTAACACGTATATATGGAATCTAAAAAAAGAAAAAAAGTTCTGAAGAACCTAGGGGCAGGACAGGAATAAAGACATAGACTAGAGAATGGACTTGAGGACACTGGGAGGGGGGAGGGTAAGCTGGGACGAAGTGAGAGAGTGGCATGGACATATATATACTACCAAGTGTAAATTAGATAGCTAGTGGGAAGCAGCCGCATAGCACAGGGAGATCAGCTCGGTGCTTTGTGACCACCTAGAGCGGTGGGATAGGGAAGGTGGGAGGGAGACGCAAGAAGGAGGGCATATGGGGATACATGTATACACATAGCTGATTCACTTTGTTATACAGCAGCAAATAACACAACAATGTAAAGCAATTATACTCCAATAAAGATGTTAAAAAAAATAGAAAGTCAGGCTAGTAAAAACTTCACGTTTCCAGGCAACACCCAGCCCTTCTGGGTAGTAATATGTTAAGCTCTTTAGATTAAACTGCAGAAGATGCTGAGAGGCTGGGTGAGTGGGCTGAAAAGAAGCAGGTGAGCGTTGGTGTAGGCAAGTGCAACATAATGCTCCGAGAAAAAGAATCCCATTAACCACTCAAAATAACACACCGAGCAATCAAGCCTCCTTTGTACAAATCCTTGGGACATCTGCCTCCAACACGAAAGGGCTAACTCCACTATTAGACAAATGGAGTGACATAGAGGTCATCCAGCTAGAGATGAGGATATGGAGGCCAAGGTACAGAGCTGGGACTAGAACCCAGGCCAGAGGACTTCACCAGGAGCACGGCCACTGATCAAGAGTATTAGCACTGACGTATCAGTGGGCAGATCAAGGGTCTTGGAAACAGTGTGGTGTAATGGAGGGAGCACAGGTTTTCGAGCCAGACACATTCACACTTCCCTCCATTTCTAGCTGTGTACAAATTAAGCAAGTTGCTTAATCTTTTTGAGTCTCGGTTACCTCAACTGTAAGATAGGAATCATGACACATACTTTCCAAGGTTGTTATGAGGAGTAGAGATATTTTAAAAGTGCTCTACAAAAGAATATGAATAGACATTTCCCCAAGGAAGATACACAAATGGCAATACACACATGAAAAGATGCTTCACATCACTAGTCTTATGGAAATGCAAATCAAGACCACAATGAGATTCCACTTCACATCCACCAGGATGGCTATAATTTAAAAAAAGCGGGGGGTGGGGGGGAATAACAAGTGTTGGTGAGGATGTGCAGAAACTGGAATCCCAATACACTACAGGTGGGCGCGTAAAATGGTGCAGCTGTTGTGGAAAACAATTTGGCAGATCCTCAATAAATTAAACAGAATCACCATATGACCTAGCAATTACACTCCTAGGCGTATGCCCAAAAGAATTGGAAACAGATGTTCAAACAGAAACTTGGACATGAACGTTCATAGCAGCGCTATTCACCAAAGCCAAAAGGTAGAAACAGCTCAAATGTCCATCAGCTGATGAAGATATAAGCAAAAGGTGGTATATCCATACAATGAAATATTATTCAGTCATAAAAAGGGATGAAGTACTGACACACATCACAACGTGGATCAGCCTTGAAAACACTATGCTAAGTGAAAGAAGCCAGTCACAAAAGCCAACATATTATATGATTCCATTTATATGAAATGTCCAGAACAGGTAAATCTAATAAATTAGAGACAAAAAATAGATTAGTGATTGCTTAAGGCTAAGGAGTGGGGAATGCGGGATAAGGGGCTGTTAGCTAAAGGGCTTCTTTTTGAGGTGATGAAAATATTCCAAAATTGAGTGTGGTGATGCCTGCACATATGTGTGAATATACTCCAATCAGTTGAGTTGTACACTAGGTGGGTGTGTGGCATCTGGATTATACCTCAATAAAGCTATATAGATAAAAATAATGTGTTCTACAGACAGTGATGTGTCAGTAAAGGTTTAACACCTGGCTTTCAGAGAAAAATGTCCTAATTGGCAGTGTTTGATGATTTCCGTGGTAAAAGTACTCCCTTGGGCAATTTCAGGTGACCAATATGATGTCAGTCAACGTGGAGTTGTGCAGAGATGTGTGGCATTACAGTATAATAGAGTATTTGCGATATACACATACAATGGACTTAAATAATCTCAAGATAACAGATAATAGTCAAGGTGATGAAACAATTAGGAAGTGATGTGTTTTGGGTATTTATTACCTTTTTTTGAATGTAATTCATTTATGTTTATGTAATTTAATTTTTAACCATCACTTGCAAAATTCCTGAAAATGGAACAAACCAGTACACCCGCTCTCACAAACCAGTACAGACTGTCTCTAGACTGTCTCTACTACACTGTACCACAGAACACTCTTTTTAAAGAATTTCACATGAGCAACTTCTAGAAAAATGCCACCCTTTGCATTCCTCTGGGCAACAGCTCTAAAATTTATATGGTCGTTACTGTTTGGCTTGAAGAGGTTGATTTCTCCCCCTCTAATGCTGATATCTGAGCATGGCAGAAATATTTTCCTAAACGTAGAAACATAATCCTATTTTCTGTCAACTCCATTTTAAGGCATTTTGGCCCCATGTCTACAGCCAAAAAGCAACACTAACAGTTCGAGGACGGCACGTGAGCACACTTGAGGAACTGTCTTTCTCTGGTCAACCCACAGACTCCGCAGCTCCCTTCTGATTCTTAACTTCCATCAAGCTCATTGCTTTGAATCAAACTTCCAAGTCTTAATTCAATGAAAAACAAAATACAAATTCGCTGTTGAAAACTCCACAGCCCCTAATATTTAATGCAGAGCCATGGGAGGTTTGAAGTGTTTGGTACTTTGAATATTCAATACTAATCAGTGATACATTGGTTCTAGCCACCCAAGCCCTCCACTCAAGGAATACGCGTTGTAGAACACGGTAGGCCGTTCCAATGCTCCTGGCACCTGACACTGCACCAAAGTTATGCTGTGAAACTAGAGCCTTTGGGCAAGTTGACTCAAGAAGAGTAAGTGTGGTTCCAAAGATGAGAGGGTTTAAGTCTTTCCTGCCCTGAGGGTGACAGTAAGCAAAGCAGCTACAGAGAGTGGGCTCTGAAGTTATCCATATGCTATTGGGGTGACTTGGAGCAAATTATTTAGCTTCTCTAAGCCTCAGTGTTCTCATCTATAAAATAAGGAATATTAACGATAGCCACCTCACAGGACTGTTGGAGAATTAGATGAGATAAGGCATATAAAGTTCCTCACATATCAGTGTTACATTTTAAAGAATTGCTTAGGATAGGGAGGCAAAACAGTGTAGCAGCTAAGCACCCAGGCTGTAAATTCAGAGTCAGTCCTAAATTCAAATTCTAGCCCTGCCTGTTCCAGAGTGACTCTGAGTAAGCCACAGCTCCTTTCCAAACCTTTGGTTCCCCACCTATAAAGTGAGGCAAATGATCGCAGTGCTCATTAAATGATCTGGGAGAGTTCAAGTGAAAGGTACACTGTTAAATCCTCAGTAAATGAGAACTGCTAGCCTGCCATGAAGGGATGGACACAATTCTGTAAGCATTTGGGAAGAGTTCACATTGTGTTCCCATCACAGAGGGAAGGTGGGGCAAGAACACCGATTACTAAAACACAATGGTACACTGATGAGAGCCAAGACGGGGTGCTGGGAGGCCTGATGGTCCCCTTAGAGAAAGGTGAGTGTTCTAATGCTGGAGGTGGGATCCTGGACACACAAACCACTCGCTTTGGGGTTTTTTTCCCTCAGGGACTTATTTTTACATACAGCTTTATTTAGGTATAATACATGTAGATTAAACTGCACGTATCTGAAGAGTACAAGTTGATGAGTTTTGACATAGGCATATACCACAAACCATCACCACCATCAACATAATGAACATTTGTGTCATCTCCAAAAGATTCTTCATACCCCGTCCCTCTCTTCCCCCGCTCCAAGGCAACCACTGATCTCCTTTATGTCACTTTAGTTTGCATTTCTGGAATTTTCTGTAACAGAAATCATACAGTATGTACTCTTTTTTGTGTGGTTTCTTTCACAGCATAATTATTGTGAGATTCATCATGTTGTCATCTATATCAACAATTTGTTCTCTTTTGGGCTAAGTATTGGGTTGGCCAAAAGGTTTGTTCAGGTTTTTCCGTAAGATGTGGAAAAATCCAAATGAACTTTTTTGCCAACCTAATAGTATTCCGAGGTGTGAATATACCATTCACCTGTTGATAGACACTGGAGTTGTTTCCAGTTTTTATCTATTACAAATAAGGGTGCTGTAAACATTCATGTACATCTTTGCATGGACAAAGGCTTTCATTTCTTTTAGGAGTGGAAGAGCTAGGTTATATGGTCAGTGTATATTTAATATTTTCTTAACCAGCCAAACTCTTTTTCAATGTGGCTGTCCTATTTTACATTCCAAAAGCAGTGTATGAAAGTTATAGTTTTTCCAAATATCCTCATCAACTATATGGCAAGGATTTATGGAGAAACAGGGAGTATTATGATGTGCCTTTGTATGGTTTTCATGTTTCTTGTGCTTGAGTTTTGTTGAGGTTCTTGGATCTGTGGGCTTATAGTTTTTATTACATTTGGAAAAGTTTCAGCCTTTATCTCTTCAAATCATATTTCTGTCTCCCTAACTTCTTCTGGGACTCCACTTACACATATATTAGGCCACTTGAAATTGTCCCACAGTTCACTGTTTCTCTGCTTACTTTGTTTTCTATCTTTTTTTCTCTGTGTTTCATTTTGGACAGTTTCTATTTCTATGTCTTCAAGTTCACTAAACTTTTCTGCTGCAGTGTCTAACATGCTGATAATGTTATCCATTGTATTTCTAGCTCAGAAATTATATTGGTTATCTCTAGAAGTAAGATTTAAATCTATTTTCTATCTTCTATGTCTCCCCTTGACATGCCTATTGCTTTCCTCTACCTTCTTAAATATATGAAATATATTTTTAAGCCATTTTACTGTCTGTCGTCCAATTCCCCCATCCATGTCTATTTCTTTTGATTTCCATTTGCGTGGAATACCTTCTTCCATCCCCATCCATGTCTATTTCTATTAAAGGACTTTTCTTCTCAGTATGGGTCATATTTTCCTATTTTGCACACATTGTAATGTTTTATTGGAATTCAGACTTTGCAAATTTTACCTTGTTGTGTGCTAGAGATTTTTGTACTCCGTTAAATATTTCTGAGCCTTGGTTTGAGTTACAGTAAAGATACTTGGAAACAGTTCAACCCTTTCAAAGCTTGCTTTTAAGCTTTGCTATGTGGGACCAGAACAAACTTTACACTAAGGTTAACTTGGCTCCACTGCTGAGGCAATCCTCTCTGAGTACTCAGTCTGATGCCCTGTACATTATGAAGTTTCTTCTCTCTGGCTACTGAGAGACTGAACTATTCCCAGCCCTGTATGAGCTCTAGAAATCACTCCACCTACCCCTTTTGAGTCATTTTTTCCCCAGCCTTGGGTAGTTTCCTCACATGTAGTCAAAGATTTGAGGGGTACCTTTTACAGTTCTCAAGAGCTCTCTCTCTCTGGGAGGCTCCTCTCTGGTACATTACCTTGCAAATTCTTGCCACTCTTACTTACCTCCCTGAATTCTGACCTCTGTCTCCTCAGTTTAGGCAGATGCCTAGGTTCAGCCTGGGTTCCCAGCTGGTAAACTTTCTCTAGGTAGTAAACTGGGGCAATTGTAGGGCTCACCTCATTTGTTCCCCTTTTCTTGAAGACCACTGTCCTGCATTCCTGTTTTCCAGTGTGTGACAACCATCATTCCATATATTCTGCCCACTTTTTTAGTTGTTTAAGGTGGAAGGATAAATCCAGTCCCTGTTACTCTTTCACAGCCAGAAGCAGAGGTCCAGCTTTCAGTTTTTAAATAGTTGAGTTGGATTAGTTTGGGGATTTTTAATAACACCCAGATATAAAATAGATGGAATCAGTCAAAAACTGACAGGATCCTTTGAAATTACCTAACACCTACCCCACCAGATTTGGTGGATTAACAGAACTGAGATCAGACAGAGGAGCAGATCTTCCCAAAGTCACACACCTAATTCTAGCCACAGAATTAGGACTAGAGATCAGGTCTCCTGCTCTTTATTTTTATTCCATTCAGTTATTTTCTGCTGATTTTCTCTTCCAAACCATTTTATTTGGATAGTTATAGCTTTGAAATCTAGACCTTCTGTCCTGCCCAAGCCCACAAAGTGGGCAATATTAGCTCACACCCAAATGGTACTTAATTTCAAGTGAATTTTGCAAACACAACCCCGAGGGTTAGACTAAAGTGAATACCAGAGCAGCTCATAACACTGAAAAACTTAAAATACCCCCGTGGGTAGGCACTCCAGAACAAAACCATATATTTTTCCCCACTGACTTATTATGAACTCACTATGCAGGAAGGAGTGTGACTTAGAATTTAGATTGGCTACTTTAGTCATTTCACCACCTATGGGAACCATGTATCTTACAAAAAGAAGCCATTATCACTGCAACTGCATTTGTCTTCCCACAATTTTAGCAATTCATCTGGATTCAAAATTTTTGTCTGGGCTGGGTCTCTGGGAGCCTTTCTTTCTGTCTTGCCTCTTGACCCTTCCAAGAAGCAGCCTAGGAAATGCCCCTGCGTTGGAGTCAGAACAAGTTTTACCTCTCAGCTCCAATATTTACTTGCTGTGTGACCTTGGGTAAAGTTACTTAACCCCTCTGTAAGGACATGGAGGGTACTGGCATACATTGATTCTAAAGCACATTTCTTTTCGCATTTTAGCATCTTTAAAATCAAGATGCATATTGCCAGCAGCGGTGTGAAGGTTAAATTTGCAGCTTTTTATTCTTAATGGTATATGATGTCTTGGATTCTAAAAATACTGTATTAAACTCTAACTTGTAGAGTCTCCTCAAGGATTAAATAGGATAAAGCAAGTATAGGGCTTGGCATGCGGCAGGTGCTCAAGGACTCTTGCACTCCCATTGTTACTGGAACCGATACCTGGCTGGGTCCTGGGCCTCTGACTTCCCTCACCTGGCAGTTGGTACATGCATCGGGGCAGTGAACAAGTCTGGGAAAACCAGGCTGGCACGTTGCTGGCTGGTGTTGCAGCTTATGATTGTCATCAGGCCCTAGAGCCTTTCTAGTAGCTTCCTGCCCTCCAGCCCTGCCCCATTAATACCATTTGCCTGATCTTACCTCTGCTGCTACAGAACTATGAAGGTAGGGAAACGGACTAGGCGGCTTCTTGAGCCATCATCCCAAACTCTCCCTGTCTCATCCCAAAGAACCTCCCCAGAATCTAACAAAGCTTGTCAGTTGAAGGGCTCTCCCAAGGCCATCAGAATCAGAGCCTGCGGGGCCTGAAGCCAAATCCACATTCCCCAAGGGCCCCCACATACCTCCACTTGGGATGCTGATACTTGCATGCCTTTGAAATTCAAGGACACCAACTCTACTCCTGCCTGGAGGGAAAAAAAGAGGAAACAGACACCTGAGGATTAACAACCCTCAAACAACTCCCTGTACAGAAAAGTGGCTTATATTTCTTCCCCAGGACTCCCTAGCCTTTCGTACTGTCTCCGGCAGGCAGGCTGGCTTTGGTTGCAGAGGCCTCATCGCATTGACTCCTCTGCTCCCCATCATGTCCCGTGGCACTCAGGGGTGCAGCTGCAGATTCCATGAGGCCACCTCTCTGAGGCACCCACCTTTAACATGTACCTAGAGGTTTTCTTCCTGTGCCCTGCTGGATCCCAGCAGTCCAGGGAACTCTTGGGACCACAGTGAAAAAGGAGGATAGAGCAGGATGGACTGGACTGGCCTTTGTCTCTGGCTGTTTCTCGCACCTTGACAGCCTCCCAAGTGATTCTAAAATATGGAGTCTGAGTGAACTGTCACTTGACAGTGCGTGCCACCCAGGATTCTGCGCCATGGCCAGTGTGAAGCTAGGAATTAATAACTGTGAGCGATTATCATGGAAACTGTCTCCAAGAAAAACGACTAGGTTTATACCATTCAAACTTGGGAAGATAAAATCAGGCTTAGCCAAAAAGACAAAAAAAAAAAAAAAAAAGACAAGTGATCTACAGCAAATGGTAGGACTTGAAATCCTAAGAGCATCCTGGGGCCTGATTCTACACCTGCCTTGTTCCCTGTCCAAAGGCATGGGGTGCAGGGGGGAGGGGGCGGATCTCCATCAGGCCCATCAACCAACTCAGAATTTTGTGTCATCCTAGACCCTCCCCAACACCTCCTTGCCCTTCTCGCTCCCCACTGTCAATTTGGCCTCTCTATGGGTCTCTGCTCGGCCCCCTCCTTGTGACCTGTCCAGACTGTCTTTCTCTCCTGCCACAGCCTCCTTCCTGCTCTTTCTACATTCAACAGCTCGCCCCCCAACCCAGCCCTGCTTCTAGACCCTGGAAGAACAGAAATCTTACCACATTGCCCTGCACAAAAACCACCAATGAAAAGTGAAAATCGTTTTTAAAATCATACCTAATCTTATCATACACTAGATGATAACTTTAACATATTGGTTTAAGCGCCTTCATATTCTGAATTCATGTATAAAAAATATATAGGCCTTTTTAAACAAAAGTATTTAGGTGACTTCCCTGGCGGTCAAGTGGTTAAGACTCCATGCTTCCACTGCAGGGGACACGGGTTCGATCCCTGGTCAGGGAACTAAGATCCCGCAAGCCAGGCAGCACGGCCAAAAAAAAAGAAAAAGTATATAATTTTATACCCTGATTTTTTTCACTTATTAAACCTCCTTCAAAAAAAATTTAAAAAATCAATGAACAATAATTGCAAAATATTTATCGTTGTTAAGATTGGATGGTGAGAACAACGGGGGGGATATTTTATTATTCTCATCATATTTGTGCATGTTGGAAACTGTGCATAATAAAACAAACCCTCAAAGGCCCTCCAGGGATCTCAGGATGAAGTCCAAAGTCCCCAGACCGACATTCAAGGCCCATGAGGAGCTGCCCCTACCCCATTTTTCCATCTCACCTGCTGGCACTCACCATGCTGCAGCCTCTCTTGGCACCCAGCTCTCCCCTGCAGCCCTCTTTGCCCGTGCATCTCCTTCTAGAAGAACAGTTCTCCCCTTCTGTCATGCCTAGAAAAGGTTTCATTATCCCTTGGAAACCAGATGCAAATGACTCCTCATCTGGGCCACCTTCCTGGACACGACCCTCCCTTCTGGGGGCCAGGTGAGCTTACATTGTGGTGTTTGTCCGCCTGGTAAAGAGCAAACACTCGATGTGTACGTGTTTGGGAGAGTCCAGAAAGTCTTGGTTAATAGAGCAGGTGCAACATTTACTTGAACTTAGGCAAGTAGGGTAATCTCTCTTGGCTTCTGCTTCTGTCTCTGTAAAATGAGGATAATAGCAGTACTTATCTCACAAGGCTGGAGGAAGGATTCGGCGGTATTCTCTGTGGAAACAGTTTACCACAGTACCTGGCACAGAGAGAGAGAGAGAGAGAGAGACTGACTTACAGACAGACTTCAATCAAATAATAAAGTGGATAATTAAGCAGCTTGTCTTAGAGGAAATGCTCCCAAGGCCTAGAGGAAAGGAACTGCCGTTTAGCTCTTGCTGGGAGCTAGAGAAAATTGTGGCAAATCGGTGATATCAAAGTCACTTCCTCTCTCGGGCCCAGGGGCGGTTCATACTTGAGCGGGGTGGGTGTGTGTGGGGGTCTTCCAAGGTCAAGGCCCCAGGGCCCGGCCCAGTTTTCTGCTTCTCTTCAGAAGAACTGTGCAGGTCTGGGGCCCGGCCCTGGCCCGAAATCCGGGGGCTACAAAGGCATGGCATTTGCAGGAAAATCAGCCCCGTTGACGATCCCCAGTCTCTGAGGTCTCCAGTGAGCTCGGACCGCCCGGGGCGTTGATGCGGGGTGAGAATAGCTAAGCGGGCCCTGCGCAGTGCCGCCCGCCCCTCCGGGCGCCCGCGGCCTCGTGCGTCAGCTGCGCGGGCGGGGGCCGGGGGGAGGGGGGCGCCGCAAGGTGAGGGCCCCGTGCTGCCTTAAGACGCCGCGCGCCCCCGCCGCCGCTCAGAGCTCGCAGCGCGCCGCGCCGGCCGGACGGGCGGGCACGGGCGCCCCGCTCTCGCTGCTCCAGCCGCCCGGTGCCAGCTCGCGGCCGCCGGCGCCTCGAGAGGCCGCCCGGTCGAGCGCGCCGAGTCCCGAGGGACAGGCACGCAGCTCCCGCGGCGCGACGCCTTCGGCAGCAACAGGTAAGCGGCCCGG
The DNA here is from genome assembly GCF_964270905.1 of Leucopleurus acutus. Taxonomy (NCBI): domain Eukaryota; kingdom Metazoa; phylum Chordata; class Mammalia; order Artiodactyla; family Delphinidae; genus Leucopleurus; species Leucopleurus acutus. Next base: position 117,479,141 of record NC_139148.1, on the reverse strand, counting down.
CTCCGCTCCCCGCGCCGCGGCCCCTGCGCCCCGCCCGGCCCCGCGCTCCGGCGCCCGGGACGCCCTGTCCGCCGCCACCCGACGGCGCCTGCGCTGCCCCGCACGGAGGCCCCCGGCGCAGCTCCTTCTCGCCTCCCCTCGGCCGGCCCCTCGCCCTCGCGTTTTCCCTCGCACTTTCCCTCGCGCCCACTCCCCCCCCATCTTCTCGATGTTTCCTCGTTCTTTCTCACATTTTCTGCTTCCCATCCTCTCTTTTCTTATCCTCTCTTTGATGATTTTTCTGTCTCCGTCTCTCCCAGTCTCTCATTCTCTTTCTGTCTCTCTGTCTCATTGGCTCATTCATTGACTCTAGGTCTCTTTTCTCTGGCATTTTCTCTGTTTCTCTGTGTGGCTGTCATTCTGTCTCTTATCTCTTTCTGTCTCTCTGTGTCTCTCGTTTTTTTCTCTCATTCTCTTTCTCTCTCTGCCTCTCAATCTCTTGCGCTCTCTCTCCCCACAACCCCTGCCTCCTCCCCCGCTCTCCCCGAGCTCACCCGTCCCTACACCCGCCGCCGCCGATGCCGGGTGGGCTTGGGAATGCAGGGAGGATCCCGAATGGCGCGGGGGGGGGGCGGTCGCAGTAGGCATCCTCCCTGCCTCCAGCCGCGGCTGCGCTGCTGAGAAACTGGGAGGTTTATCCGCCACAGCCCGCGGTGGCCAAGGTGGCAGCTGGTTTCCATGGTAAAATAAAGTCGACAGAGAGATAGAGATCAGAGACAGTGATCCAGCCAGAGAAAAACCGAGGTGAGGGATCGTCGGAGAAAAATGGAGAGAGACAGAGATGCACACACACTCAAACACACAAGGGAAGTGTTTAGCGAGAGCCCCCGGGAGAGAGTGAGAGACAGAGAAACCGACTCCCTTTAAGTGCACGCGCTGGAGAGAGTCTGAGCAACGCAGAGACAGAGATAATCAGGAGAGACAAGTAGATTTTCAGAGACCCACTTAGAGACACAGACCGCGATAAAGAGAGAACTTAACGCATGGGGAGACAGAAGCCGCAGGGGGGAGACAGGGAGAGACACAGAGGGGAGAGGATCTGAGAAAGACAGAACAAGAGCAACCAGAGACGGGAGACACGGAGAGAGAGAATCCGAGGGAGACATGGTAACAGGAGAGTTGGAGAGACATGGAGACGGTCAGAGACACATTCAGCGAGTGATATTGAACAGGTGCACTGGGGACCCACAGAGATTGTCAGGGAAATAGACTGTGAGAGAGAAATGGAGAGACGAGACAGCAACAGGGGAAGACGCAGAAGCGCACGCACTAGCGAGCGACAGAGACAGTGAGAGGCAGGGATACAGAGACGAGAGCGCATCAGAAAGAGACGGAGGGAGAGACAGGGACAAGACTGGGAGAAAGACGACGAGAGACAGAGACACGCACACACAGCTAAAGAGAAAGTGCGCTGGCGAAAGAGACTCAGAGAGAAACTGAGACGGAGAAGCCGACCGAGAGTGGGAGGGCGAGATGGGATCAACAGAAAGGAAGGTGAGAGGAGAACGACAGACTGGCAGAGACAGACAGACAGTGCGCACGTGCTAGCGAGGAACTGAGAAATAGGGACAGGCCACAGAGTGAGAGACAGGGGTGAGAGAGTCAGAGAAAACCGGTGAGATACACACACACACACACATACACACACACACACACACACACAACACACGAGGTACAGGAAAAGTGCGCTAGTGAGAGACACTGGAGAGAAAGAGACAAATCGACACATGTAAACAGGCAGGGACGGAGCGCGCGCGCATGTGCTAGCAGGAGAGCTAGCGGAGAGATCTGCGGAGAGACCTCCAGAGAGACCCAAACTTCGAGACCCCCAGATAGTGTGGGAGACGCGCAGAGAACGCGCGCGCGCGCCAGCGGAACACAGGGGTGGGGGTCGGGGGGACTCGGAGACCCCCAGAGGGAGAGGCAGAGAGACCCAGAGTAAGAGAAGGATTCATAGAAACTGCCCGAACGCGGACTGGAGCCGCGCGAGGGCCCCGGGGCCGGGGTCCTGCAGCGCCGCTGCCCGGCGCGGAAGCGCCCCTCTTCCTCCCCGGCAGGGGGACTAACCCAGCCCCGCGTGTTTCTTTCGTCCCCAGCCTAGGCGGTGAGTGTGGTCCGTGCGCCCCTTCGCCGCCCGCCGGTGCCCGCTCCGCGCCTGCACCTGCCTCCCGCCCGCCCCCGCCGCCGCCATGGCGTCCACCTGCACCAACAGCACGCGCGAAAACAACAGCAGCCACACGTGCGTGCCCCTCTCCAAAATGCCCATCAGCCTGGCGCACGGCATCATCCGCTCGAGCGTCCTGCTCATCTTCCTCACCGCCTCCTTCGTGGGCAACATAGTGCTGGCGCTCGTGCTGCAGCGCAAGCCGCAGCTGCTGCAGGTGACCAACCGCTTCATCTTTAACCTCCTCGTCACTGACCTGCTGCAGATTTCACTCGTGGCCCCCTGGGTGGTGGCCACCTCCGTGCCCTTTTTCTGGCCCCTCAACAGCCACTTCTGTACCGCCCTGGTTAGCCTCACTCACCTGTTCGCCTTTGCCAGCGTCAACACCATCGTCGTGGTGTCGGTGGATCGCTACCTGTCCATCATCCACCCTCTCTCCTACCCGGCCAAGATGACCCCGCGCCGGGGTTACATGCTCCTCTACGGCACCTGGATCGTGGCCATCCTGCAGAGCACACCCCCACTCTATGGCTGGGGCCAGGCTGCCTTTGATGAGCGCAATGCCCTCTGCTCCATGATCTGGGGGGCCAGCCCCAGCTACACCATTCTCAGCGTCGTGTCCTTCGTCATCATCCCGCTGATCGTCATGATTGCCTGCTACTCTGTGGTGTTCGGTGCAGCCCGCCGGCAGCACGCTCTGCTCTACAACGTCAAGAGCCACAGCTTGGAGGTGCGAGCCAAGGACCACGTGGAGAATGAGGACGAAGAGGGAGACAAAAAGGTTGAGTTCCAGGGTGAGAGCGAGTTCCACTGCCAGGATGAAGGTGAGGTCAAGGCCAAGGAGGGCAGTGTGGAAGCCAAGGATGGCAGCAGGAAGGCCAAAGAAGGGAGCATGGAGACCGGTGAGGGGAGCGTGGAGGCCAAGGGCAGTGAGGAGGTCAGAGAAAGCAGCTTGGTGGCCGGCGAAGGCAGCACCAAAATTCAGAGCAGCAAGAAGGCAGACAAGGGCCGCCTAGAGGTCACCCAGTGCAACATTGACTTGGGTGAAGATGACATGGAGTTTGGTGAGGATGACATCCATTTCAGCGAGGATGACATTGAGGCGGTGAACATCACAGAGAGTCTCCCAGTCAGTCATCGAAACAGCACCAGCGACCCCCCTCTGCCCAGGTGCTACCAGTGCAAAGCTGCTAAAGTGATCTTCCTCATCATCTTCTCCTACGTGCTGTCCCTGGGGCCCTACTGCTTTCTAGCGGTTCTGGCCGTGTGGGTGGATGTCCAAACCAAGGTACCCCAGTGGGTGATCACCATAATTATCTGGCTTTTCTTCCTGCAGTGCTGCATCCACCCCTACATCTATGGCTACATGCACAAGACCATCAAGAAGGAGATCCAGGATATGCTGAAGAAGTTCTTCTGCAAGGAGAAGCCCCCCAAAGAAGACAGCCACCCAGACCTGCCCGGAACCGAAGCCGGCACCGAGGGTGGAACTGAAGGCAAGATCATCCCTTCTCATGATTCTGCCACTTCGCCTTGAAGTTGGTTCTAAGGTAAACCTTGAACTGTCCACAGAACACACGAGCAGCTTTCTCTTAAATGGACCGTCCACAATCGCATTAATGCCAACCCATACCATTCCAGGCAAAGGTTCTGCACACACCCTCTCGCAACAAGGTAGATAAATATATGGAAGAGGTAGGAACTGGGGTCTTCCCTTAAAAATGTGCCCCTGAGAGAATGGACTTGAGGATTCTGACTGAAATTTCCCCCCCCAAAAAAAGTTATTAGGCTCTAAATTTCTTAAAGCAACAAGGGCTATCCATTTTGGACCCGTGCCTGGTATTCTGTCTGTCTCCCCAGAGCTACCATGTGTCAACTTTTGCTCTGGGGGAAAAGGAAGATGATACTGGTGAACTTAAGGACTTCTGAGTTCATGGGCAAGGGCTACAGCCCATGTTCAAGGGAAAGAAAAGCAATGGAGCAAGTCATTCATGGAGCCCAGGAAGCATGACCTGACTGACTGATCAACATATGAGACAAATTCTAGACTGAAGGGCCCCCAGAATCTGGTGCAAAGGCTATTACGGAATCTAAGGGCACTGTGTAGTTAAAAACCAAGAAGGTTTCTAGATCCTCTAAAGGGATCCAGAAAAGTGGAAGAGGATAATAGGGCATGTTTGAAATGGAAAGCTAAGTCCAAGGGAGAAGATGGAGAAATCACACACATCCGTGGGGTTAAACAGTTGACTTTTTTCTATAAAATCCTGGGTTTGTGCATGGGCTGAGACCAAAATTGTCTCATGCGAGTGGAAAATTGTCATGTGACACTATTTTCTGTCTCCTATTTGAATAATAGTGGGACAGCAATCATGCCACCAGTTTCCAATTTTCCCTTTTGTGATCAAATTGAGATGCTCATAAGAATCCTCCGGATCTCCTCTGCCAGTCACTTGTGTGTTTGCTTTTCCAAATAGACCAAAAAGGCCTACTTGGAAACAGTATTTCCGGGGAAAGCAGTATTTCCAGGAAAAAAAAAAAAGAAATTCAACTAGGCGTGGCCAGAGTCCTGCAAAACTCACACTGCCCATCAAGAGTGATGTGCCCACTAGAAATCTCTTTTTTGTGTCCATGAGATCATAGACAAGACATATGATCTCCTCATGGGGTGAAAGTAAGGCAGGATAAACGTTTTCCTTCCTCCGGGCGCACCCATGCATCTTTTCCACCTGTGGCTCTCTCTAAAGCCTTTAAGCTCTCCACAGATGTGGGAGAGAAGTACAGTCAGAAATGACAGAATGGTTTCTCAATACCTGGCAAGCATCTGACCTATTCCAGACAATCGTAAATCAAAGCGTTCAGCTCAGACTTATCCTAATTATTGCTGTTGAAATGTATCACTTTGGGAAAATCTTTACAATATCTAAATTACCCCTAGGGTCAATACAGAGGAAGAGTTTTCAAGCCCCGAAATCACTTTGGGTGGGAATGTACTTGTTTATTTCTGAGGGCACAGACCATATCGACATCACCAAATGACACGGAACCAAAAAATGGTCAAAACGGTATTTTTGATCCACATGAAGATCAAATTAAAGCAACCCTATGGTCAGTCATGTGTTCGAGCAGAAATCCAATGTTAATATGCGTGGAGGGAGAGGAAGGAGTATTTGATTGAAAAAAATGGTTAATCCGGTGGTTGTATACAAAGATGGCCATATTCAGAGTTTAGTCTCATTCTTCTGGGATGACCATGTCTGTATTAGAACTCAAATTTCGTTCATTTAAAAGCCAAGCTCACTTATATTTTATCTCTTCCTCCTGACAGATTCCAACATGAGCATCTCAAGGGGGAGAGGTAAACAGCAGTGTATTGGGGCTGTGAATAAGTCTGCATGGGAATTTGGCATTGCCATGTTCAGAATTTAGGAAAGGAGCAGGGTAGACCCAAATAGCATTGAGCTGACCCATCAGTTCGCTATATCCACGAAAATCCTATTGATTTCAACCCCGTTAATTTGGAACTTGTGGTTCAGACAAGACATGGGGGCTGAAGGTTACCTTTGCAAATCATTTATTTTTCTACCAAAACATATAAAGTGAATTAATAGTCATAAATTTATGATACCAGTTTATTGCCAAACTCTTGTATCGACCTGTCCTCAAAGGATATCTGGGTGAAGAAATGGCCTGTGTGACCAGTCCTTCTATGCGGGGAGGGGTATTGCCTTGAAGATCTTTCATGGTCAAAGGAGTTCGAGGTTGCTGTAGCCTGTCCTCTGAGTAGAAATGCTTACCTGGGTAGGAAACAGGATTTCAGACATAAGTGTCTCCAAATATTTTGTTGAAACTGAACTTCTTGTTTTATTTTTAAAGCTCAGCCCCTTCAAAGTGTATCAGAAAATTGTTTGCCAAAATCCCAAATCAAAGTGGAAGCAGAACCTGTCCGAGTGTGGTAAGTTCGTGTAATGGCACACACGACGTCCTCCAGGGCACCAAGGCTCACCGATTTCCTTTTGCAAGTTCCTCTTTGCCCTATTTTAGTCATCGTTCATTCTCATAGCAAATTGGCTTTTTCAAAGGTGAAAACCTTTTGAAAATAGGGAACTGGAAAAGAGGACCTTTGAATTCAGAGCATTCCGCTTTGCTGACATGTCCTTCTTAATGAACAATAGGGCCTCTAGTTAGCTTGGAGATAGCAACTGCCTCAAGTTTTATGCTGTTTTGAATACAACACTATCAACTTAATGAGGTTTTACTGCGCATACTGTTTTGTCATTTGGAAATCTGAAAGCACACACAAAAGTCATCATTAGCCTCACAGATCCTCATGTGCAATAGCTTTCCCTAAATGTTTTTAAAGGAGGTATTCTTTTGCCAAGGCCACTTCATATGCGCAGTAAAAACCCATTAAAGTCCAGGAGCCAGACGAACCAGACTTTGAAATGATGTGGTTTCCAATTTAATGATTTCCTTAGTTAAGAATAATAGAGCCTCCAGTTTGCCAGGGAGTCGCAGGTGCTTTGACTCACACACCAATTTCAGCGAGCTTGGGAAGGCAGTAATAAGGAGCAAGCCCCTGGCTTCTGTGACTGTGAGGGCCCATCTTCTTACGGCACCACAAATACCAGCTGCCCGGAAGTCCTCTACACTTCCGCTCCCCCCCACCCCCCCGCCTACCTCCCACCATCATGCCCACTGCCTTCACCTGCCTCACTCCCCCTGCCCCCGCTGTGCTGGCCCTTCAGGAACATCCCATGCTTGAAGCTCCGTGTGCTCACTCACCCCTGTTCATCCCTGCCCACCCAGAGCTGACAGGTTCACAGGGACCCAGGGGCCCGTGGCAGCAGGGAAGGACCGAAGTGAGCAATAGGATTAAAGGTATTTTCCTGTCTCCTCCCCAACTCCAATCCAATTTAGAGATGACGGGATACCTACTTCAAATTCAACAGGTAAGGAAAAGTGCCGTTTTATAATAGGAGGAGGTAGGCACCTCATACCAAAAAACACACACTACAACACATCTTTGGGAGCACATTCAACCCTGTAGATACTGTCCAATTATTTCAGCAAAAAAAAGAAAAACACTAAAAAAAAGTACCTATAAAATTGTAAGGTGCCTGATATTGCCTTATTTTCTATGTAATTAACCAATTAAGCTAGGTAAAGTTACTTCAAAAGATTTTTTTCATACTACCTGAAGAGTAATATACAAGATTAAACTGGCTTTCTTTCTTAGACTTTGCCAAAATGCTCTTTAAAATGTCTGAAATACACCATTTGGAAGAGAAAAATTATGCCATCATCTGGTAATTTGAATGCTCCAAGATAAAACCCACAGAGGTTGTTGGGATAAAAACAGAGAGTACCAATTTCAACTAGTGGACTGTATTTTTTTCTCATAACTGCCTTCCCCCATATTTTGAGGAAAAAAATCAAAAGAAGTGTTTTCCCCTCATAATGTCTTTTTTATTGTATTCCTCTTTAAGACAAACCCTCGGGCTGTCGGGAGAGGCTTCTCTAAGCAAAATGTCTTTGCCCCCTAGAGCAGACAAAAGATTAAAGGAGCAGTTGGCCGTGAGCCAGTTACCAAGATGATAAGAGAAAATCTGGTCCGTCATGGCTTTTAACCCTCTCAGTCCTTATCTGTGTCTCTCTCATTTTCTGTGGGCCAGACAGGTGCTCCTGGCCCCCTCAAAGCCCCTCCAAGCTTAGGCATGAGGGGACAGAAGCAGTGAACCACAAAGAACAGATCATAGCCTAAAAGTCAAAAAGAAGAGAGGCTCTTGTCATAAATTCTTTCCAGTTACTTACAATCTCTTCCTCTACGGCAAAGGCCCAGCTTGCTTACAGCAGTCTTCTGCTAAAAGCAGCAAGACTGGCTGAAGGAAGAACTAGGAGGCTAAAATCCATAGCTAAAGTTCACTGCCCTTTGGTAAGTAGAATAAGAATCCTCAAGGTAAATGAAGGTCACCAATGGGTGTCAAATGTTCCCATCACTGCCTCTCAAAGCTTGCATATCTCAAAGTATACACACCAAGGGGAAAACGCAGTAACTTGTACACTCACAAGAGGTTTGCTATGGCCAAGGATTCGTTACTGGATCTCTCTTGTTCTAAAATACAGGCAAAAACAAGATTGGTTTTAGTTTGGTGCTTCAAAGTTGAGTGGATTCCCCCCTCCCTTCATCTGTGCTACAACTTTAATGTTAAAAATTTGGTATTTTTGTCTGTTTCAGTGGTGTATTCCTTTCTGTAGTAATTCTTCTAAATGTAAGCTATTACTGTATATAAAATATGTGTTCTTGGAGATAAGGTGCTAGATATTAGATTTATGTGTCCGTAGATAGTGTCACCCTCAAAATTGGGTAGTACGTACATGTAAAGTTAGTTAATAAAATGCATGCAGAATTCTATTTGTGACCCACACCTTGGTCAGTTTCTGAAGTAGAACATAGTATATTTGTGTGTAAAGTTTTCTTTTTAAAGTGTATACTGCAGGATGTATAAGAGGCTCCAAGGTGGGGTGGCAGGAAGTGGTGCCTTTCATTCCTTAAATCCCTGGTATAATATACGACAGGTGAGAACTTATTCTGGTACAGTTGGTCATTACTGTGACTTAATCGTCTTGGCCAAAGTCCTCGCTGGCAGTTCTCCACAACATGCTTGGCACTGGTACGCCTGTTTTCCATTCATTGTATAGAATGCAGAATCAAAAAAGACAATCCTTTCATCCTTAAAGAGCAAAGGCCCCAGGACAGGCTATTGGAGTCCTGTTAGCAGGATGGAAAGAATGATGTAGTCTCAAGATCCAACCAGTGCCCGACTGTGAACTGGCAGGGTTTGCATCGAGCAGATCTATATTGCCACCATCCCTGCCCTCCCAGAGCAGAACCAAAAACCAGAAAAAGGCTGCCCTGTTTAGTTCTTTTTTTTTTTTTCTTTGATCGGTTGCCTGAGAGATAAGAGAGCATAGATGGGTAAATACATAAAGAAGTAGTGGGACTCCTCCGGGGGCCACAGCTAAGATGTTTGAGAATTACAATCGTATAGCAATGGCATTTGCATCAGACAAGAAAAGAGAACTATGAGATGAGTTTATTATATTTTAAGAATAAAAATATTAAAGCTGAAAGCTATATATATTGAATAATTTCTGAAACTGCCTTTAATACCAAATTTTATGTGCTGTTTTTGAGACAAAGCAGGAGGAAAATGCATTCAGTCAATAAACAGTTTTCTTTAGTATTTTAAATTTTGAATTTGAATTTTTCCTTTTCCTTATCAAAAAATATTTGTAATTTAAAAGTGCCTTTTCAAAGGATTGCCAAACGACAATCCTGGGGCCAAGTTCCCACTGGCACAACTTACCTTCAGGTGCACAAAAGGGGTGGACTTAATCCTCCTCCCCCCAGCAAGAAGAGAAACCCCTTCACACCCCAGTCAAATTCATACATCATTACTGTTACACGGGTCAGTAGTCTCGGAGACTCTGCCCAAGGACAAGGTTTCATATATTGGTTGGCTTTAATTGGATCCTTTCTAAAATGGTTACAGTACATGTTCTTGCTGGACAGGAATAACGGACTCCTGCTTGGGGAATACAGAGAGATTGATGTTTGCGGTTTAACTATATTATTAAGTAATGTTTGTGTTTCTTAAATAGGTGCTGTTAATCTGTCCTTGGTATATTCTTCTTAAATATGCTGAATAAAGTCTAATTTTAATGCGTGTATCTGGTTATTATGCCAAGCTCCATGGAAAACACATAAGAGAGGGAGACACATAACTAGTTCTCTATCCCTTCTCTTTTGCTGGAACAGAGGAAACGGGGGAAACTAATTGTAGTACGCAGCAGAATGAAACAGACGGGCTCCAATGCTTCACATCGCACTATTCCAATACAAGGAATATGCAGTGGGAGGGGGGAGTCATCTTGAGGGGCTTGCTGGAAGAGGGGAATCTGCTGCGTCCTCTGTGAATAAAAAGGATTCCAAAGTGAGGGTGGTCAGGCTTGGAAAACAAACTTATGGTTACCAAAGGGGAAAGGTGGGAGGAGGGATAAATTAGGAGTTTGGGATTAATACACACTACTATGTATAAAATAGATAACTAATGGGAACCTACGGTAGAGCACAGGGGACTCTACTCAATATTCTGTAATAACCTATACGGGAAAAGAATCTGAAAAAGAATGGATACATGTATATGTATAACTGATTCACTTTGCTGTACTCCTGAAACTAACACAACATTGTTAATCAACTATGCTCTCATACAAAATAACATTTTAAAAAAAACAACAAAGTGGGGATGGGTGGGCAGAGTGGAAAAATGGGGCCAGGCGGTTTGCGGGGCTCCCAAATGCCAGCCTTAGTCTCAAGGCCGTGAGGTTTGGGGGGTTGGGCTGAACAGGCTTTGTTTTAGGAAGCAGTACTGCCCAGCACCTGGCTCACCCCCACCGGGCTCCTGGCCCTTCCATCTTGCTACTCATGACCAGGACACCTCCCTCGGCACAATTCAGCCACACCAACACCGTTGTCACCCACCCCCCCACACACACACACACATACACCCTGAGTCCCGACTCACCAGGGTTTACACAACAAGAGGCAGGAGCATGTTCTCTCAAGCCCCAGTTTAAGAAACTGGCGCAGCCTCTAACACCAACCATGACATATGAAAACACCAGGCACAGATGAGATAAGCAAATATGCCTAAAGCTTAAGAGCCCACTAGTTTCTCTCAAGTCCATGTGCTTGACCTACTAGTAGCCCTTCTTCCCATAATCTCATCAGCAGTGGTACAAGGAGCTGCGCCCTCCTGCTTCCACGCTCGCTCGCAGGCTCAGGGAGCTATTCATCCCTGTTTCAATCAAAGGAAAGTGCTCTTCTCCAATTTTCACTCCAAAATCTAAATACTGACTTACGCGCTGTTATTTCGAGATGTTCAAAGATGGCTGCCATGAGACCCGCCCGTGGTCGCCTTTAACCTTGGTTTATGAACAACGTCCAGGTGATGACCTTCTCGTGCTGCAGAAATACATTTACCATCTAGAAAACTACTACCATCAGTGCAAGCAAGTGAGCTCGTGAGCTCCGATCAAACTATTGGGCAGCAAACCTGGTGGGAGCAGAGTCCCCCGAAGCTGGAACACTGCTTAGTGCACAGTATTTAGAGAAGGGGCCAGGTTCCAAGGTATCTGTCGCCTCAGAGAAGTTCCTCCTCTCAGGCAGGGTTTAGGGCTCGGCCTTCGATTCCGAGACTGAATGCAAGAGGGTTGAGAGGGGGCTTCCCTGGTGGCACAGTGGTTGAGAATCCGCCTGCCGATGCAGGGGACACGGGTTTGAGCCCCGGTCCGGGAAGATCCCACATGCCGCGGAGCAACTAGGCCCGTGAGCCACAACTACTGAGCCTGCGCGTCTGGAGCCTGTGCTCCGCAACGGGAGAGGCCGCGACAGTGAGAGGCCCACACACCGCGATGAAGAGTGGCCCCCGCTCGCCACAACTAGAGAAAGCCCTCGCACAGAAACGAAGACCCAACACAGCAAAAATAAATAAATAAATGAATAAACTCCTACCCCCAACATCTTCTTTTAAAGAACCGAGGGCTGATCCCTAGAGCAGATCAACATTTAAAAAAAAAAAAAAAGAGGGTTGAGAGGATCTGAAAATGCCACTGTCAAGAGACACCTTTGACTTTCTGTAGCCCCCCCTCCCCCCCCCACCCCTTCCAGTCTGCTCCAGGCCCCATCACAACCCTGCTCCTTCCAATGCAGAGGAAGGCCTACTACTGGTTACTGAACTAGTTTCTTCTTCCCTGAGGCAACTAGTCAGCTCTTACTCCGTCTCCCACTCTCTCAGAATGCAGCCCCCTGACCCTGTCCCTCCTCATTCCGGACTCCCCTTCAAGGGCAACACCACCTCTTTGCTCCCTGCACCCCCCAACACGTATTCCTCAGCTCCACGGCGGCTTTGAGAACGTTCATGAATTGAAGGGTATGTGTAGATAGTTTTCAAACGTTTACCTCAATAAGACCAATATTTATCAATAAAATTTATCACAGAACAATGTATGATTTTCATGACTGCTCCCCCCAAACTGCAAGCTCAAAGAATGCTTGCAATACAAATTCCCATAATTTGGGAAGTTGTAACTCCAGATTATTGTTGAGTAGAAGCAAAGAAATCCAAGAAAATTGACTCCAAAGATTTTGTATCTACACACAACTAAGTCACACTTGCACATTCTCAGCCTCCAAAGGCAGCAAACAAAAAAAGACAACCAACAACCAGAAATGTGCCGATTTAATTGAGGAATAAGACAGCAGTATCTGGTATTCCATAAATTCTATATGCTAAACCAACGCATATTTTTAAGTGATCACCCAGATACAAAGGTGTAATATAGTTTGTACAATCAACTTAAATTGGAAAATTTCACATTTTACCTAAGAGTTATTTGACAGTAGTTCTGATGCTCTAAGCAGATAAAGAAGAAATAAAGGAAAAAACTTTTCATCCAAAAATCCAGTCTACTCAACTTTAATTTTTTAAGGAAATGTGCTTCCTTTGTTCTAATTGCTTTAAATCAAACCCTTTTATGGTATTGTTTCAGGAAAATATTACTTAGAATGAACCTACCTTCCAACCTGTTTTTTTTTGTCCATACAATCGTATTTTGTGTCATACAAACTGAGGCCGGACAATGAGGTTTTTAAATTGATAGATATTAAAAACATGCAATTGGAAGCATACATATATATCTCTATAGATGTTCATATAGCTACAGATATATATTCAAAAGCAAGGGTGATGTGCCTGGAAGCCTCTGGGGACATTCTTTAATCCACTTTCACCACACTGTAGATTTTAGTAATAAAACAGAAGCAGGAAAAAAATCCAAGTGTCCCTGAAACAAAATGAAAAATATCCTTGTTAACCAGACATTATAGAACATCAAATTAGCTTTCTCAAAAACGCAAAGCAGGGCTTCCCTGGTGGTGCAGTGGTTGAGAGTCCGTCTGCCGATGCAGGGGACACGGGTTCGTGCCCCGGTCTGGGAAGATCCCACGTGCCGCGGAGCGGCTGGGCCTGTGAGCCATGGCCGCTGAGCCTGCGCGTCCGGAGCCTGTGCTCTGCAACGCAAGAGGCCACAACAGTGAGAGGCCCGCATACCGCAAAAAAAAAAAAAAAACCCGCAAGCATGTCCATTTTGAGGTGGGGCACTCATTCTCTAAATCTCAAGACTCGGACTTTATCAAATAAAAATCACCAGGCTCTCTTGCTGAGCAAAGAGGATGAGCAGAGGGGCTGGAGGCAGTCACCTGGAAAAGGGTGAGAAGCCATTTGACTGAACACTGCAGGTCTCTAACCAAAGCAAAGTAATAAAAATGAGTAACTTAAGTTCTCTATTTCAAAAAGGATCGAAAGAGTGCAAGGCTACTTTCTTTTTTTTTCTTTTTTTTAAAAATAAATTTATTTACTAATTTTGGCTGCGTTGGGTCTTTGCTGCACACAGGCTTCCTCTAGTTGCAGCGAGCGGGGGCTACTCTTCGTTGCGGTGCGCGGGCTTCTCATTGCGGTGGCTTCTCTTGTTGTGGAGCACGGGCTCTAGGCGCGCAGGATTCAGCACTTGTGGTTCACTGGCTTCAGCAGTTGTGGCTCGCAAGCTCTAGAGCACAGGCTCAGTAGTTGTGGCGCACGGGCTTCGTTGGTCCGCGGCATGTGTGATCTTCCCGGACCACGGATTGAACCCGTGTCTCCAGCATTGGCAGGCGGATTCTTAACCACTGCGCCACCAGGGAAGCCCCCAAGGCTACTTTCTAACACAATAAGCTTTGTATAACTTGCTTCAATTTTAGAAAATGTAAATAACCATTATCTACGTAGCAAAAGCAGGAATAATCTATTTACTTACATACTCAGAGAATATATTAGTTTTCTAAATCAAAGTTTTGCATAATTAAGCTTGAGAAATGGCCCATCTCTGGGGACTTATCCTAAAGAAATGATCCCATAGAAGAAAAAAATTACACGCAAAAGGTGTTCATAATACTGATTTATAACATTGAAAAGTCAAAATGCCCCCAAACAGATGACTACCTAAACGACGAACCAAGAAGAAATAAGATAGGCATCAAAAATGACAAGTATAAAGACATATAAAGCAGCATGGGGCAATATTTATAATATGGTGTCAGGTGAAAAAAGCCAGACCTCAAAGAACTCCCAGGCATCACACCTATGAGAACACTGCATAAGCCTAAACCTGTCGACTACAGCAGAGCATGAACAAAAGAAGATACCTTTATATCTTAGGGTGACATGATTATGGACAAATTTTTCTTTAACATAGAATTCCATTGATGTTCATACTATAAAAATAAATCTTCAGATGACATTAAGGTCTAATGACTTAATTGAAGAAAACTCTAATAAGATTTCCAAATCCCATAGTCTAAATGGGGCACCCTAAGACAATTCAGTCATCTAAGAAAACATCTTAATAACAAGATCACAGAAAGCTTTAGGCAGGGTTTTTTACCTTTTTCTATGCCGATTGCTAAATTTATCAATAGAATAACTTTCCATCCTATATACCATCATGCCACTTCCCTCCCATCCTACAAAGCTCCTTGTCAGGAGTCAGTATGGTACAGTGATAAGACCATGGGCTCTGGAGGGACACAAATCTCCTCTGTTGGTTACTTGTTGATCTTGGGCAAGTGACAGTCTTGCCAAGCCTCAGTTTTCTCAGCTGAAAAATGGGGACAATAATACCTATTCCTACTTTTGGCTTCCTTTTTTGAATCCAACAACTTCAAAGGTTCAGGTGCATAGCTAACATATGTCTCTGAATCTAAAACACTCCTGATTTCAATTTGCTGCATATTATTCCCATAAATCATTAAAATGTCTATGAATTCTCAACTTTTTGATGCTCTATTTAAAGTACCAAACTGTCTCCTACCCGAAAAACAAAAATCCATCAACCCTCACATTGTTCTGATAGTTGGCTGAGCTAAAGAATCTGGAGTTAGGCAGACAGTTAGCTGTATGATGTAGAGCAAGATACCTATCTCCTCTGTGCCTCATAAGTGAAAAGGAATCATGTCCCTGCCCAGCTAACAGGCTTGACCTGACAAAAAAAGGGTAAAATACATTAGAGGCACCCAAGAAATGATAGCTGTCACTGATGTTCTGATCTGGGGCTTGAAAAATATGTTCACATGGGATTTATTTGACTAGTGTGGAAGTCCTCAACATCACCTGTAGCTTGGAATCACCGGGGGAGATTTAACAAATACTATTGCCTGGGTCAACCCCCCCAGCTATGCTGATTTAATTGATCTGGGATGCAGCCTGAGTGTCAAGAGCTTTTAAATCTCCCCAGGTCCTAACATGCAACCATGGTTCAGAACCTCTGGGCTAGCCTGTCTTCCTCCCTTAAGTATGAAGAGAGGTGTGGAAATCTCTCTCCTAAGGGCCACTGTACCACACAAGTTAAAAGCAACGTAAAGGATCTGGAGAAATTAAAATATTTTTTTCTACAGCTCAATTGCTTGTACTACAACTTGAGGGTAGAAAAAGGGAGATGGGACAAAACGGGAGAAAATGATCACTTTGGTGTCTTTGCCTACTTTTGCCTCAGGACAGAGAAAGTACTAAGCCAATACTAGAAGTGTCCTAGTTTCTTTCTAAACCTCATAACCTGTTTTCATTAGGTGGGGTGATACATAACAAAAAGACAATCCAACCACATGATCTTGAATGAGGCAGTCCAAGACAAGCAGAGAAACCCATTTTCCCCCTGTCCTTTCTCTAATTGCAATTCTATAATGAAAAAAATTCACAGTCTGATCTAGAACTGGCATCCAATACACATTTCCTCCAGGGCTTTCCCAAAGTAGTCATGTGCACTTGAAAAAGAAGAAACTAGCTAAATAAAACATTTTGAAAGTCTATCACATTCTATGCAATGTGATACAAACAAACCTTTAAAGAGCTTTCCACAGTCCCTTTGGGGACTAAATTCCAATATACATTAATTTGAGAACTGGCAGCTGTGAATAAGACACACGCAGAAAAGATTTTCCTAAAGCTGGAATTAAAGCCATTGCACAGAGGAATAAAGAGAAAGTGTGTTTGGAGGAAAGGGTCTTGGGGACCTTGATTCTCCTCAGCCACATTTGATCCAGTATTCAGTAAGCACTTTCTCTGGGCCCAGCACTTGCCAGGTAATGTAAAGGATAGAAAAGGGGGCTCTGGTGGGGAACAATGTCAGTGGCCGCACAACATATCACTATTTATACGGAGGTCGCAGTCCGAGACTTGGAAAGGACCCCTAACCCCTTGTCTTTCTCGCTTCCACATCTTATCAGTCACCAAGACCTGCCAATTCAAACGTGGAATTTTTTTTGAAGTGAAAATATTTTATTTACATGCTTATTTAAATACTTCTTTTCCTCAACTAAATACTTACTGTGATAACAGAATACAATTGCTTTCCCCCTCTCAGGTGGTAACCTGTGAAATTTTTTGTTTTGGTGTTTACATACATAGGAAAACATCTTTATAACAAGTTTTAGAACTAAAGAGGAGACTGCGATTCAGTAACACTGCCACACCCATTAAAAGCGCCAGCGAGTGGATGAAAATATTACCAGAATTCATATTACATATTAAACCACATTTTTTCACGTGCACGTTATTGTTAGGATTGGAAGAAAGTGGTGTTATTTACTGCAGAAACTCTTAATAGATACAATTTAATATAATGTATAATTTAATATAATGTATAATGTATAATGTATATGTTATACTCATTCTTGCATAATTGTATAATTTGTTACGAAAATAAACATCAGAGATGGTAAATGTAGTTTTCACTGATTCCTTGATTGTTTATGTTTACTTTCCGAGCTCGATGCTCTATCATTTATAAATTAATGTTTTCTGTGATCTTTTCTCTAAAAACTTTATTATCACTTCCAGAACATAATTGGCATTGATTTTTCTTTTATGGGAATCTTCTGAATCCATCCCCTCCATCCATCTGTCCATCTCCGTAGCCATTGGGTCTTAAGTCACACTCTCTTCATCTCTCATCTAGAAAACTGTCTCCTAGCTTGTCTTCACTTCCAGTATCCCTCTCAAATCCATTCTCTGTCAGAGTGATTGTGATATTTCCAAAACACAAGTTTGATTGCCAGGTCCCTACTTACAAACCTTTAATAGCTTCCCATAGCAAAAGTACTTAAACCCCGGAGCGTATCAGAAATCTTTTAAGCTGCTAAAAATACAGATCAGCAAGGATTCTGATTCAGGGGCTTTGGGATAGGCCCTGGGCATCAGATTTATTGGTTTTAGGTAGTTTTAAATAATTTCCACAAGGGAATGTAAGGCACACCCAAGTCTGAAAATGACGACTATATATGATAAAAATTCCAACTCCTTAGTCTCAGCCCACAAGGCTCTCCAGGATCAGACCCTGGCCCGCCACTTTAGGCCTTCTTCCTGCCACTTGATGCCTTAAATTTTAAACTCCCCAACCCCAAATTACCTGAAGATCTCCGTGCTTTCACAAAACTCCAGGTTAACTCTATTAGGCTCCTTACCACGATGCGTGGAAATGATCTGTTTAGCGGTCTTCTCTCTCCAGATGATAGCCTTGAGGCTAGGGTGAAGTCTTACTCAATTTTGTACCCCCAGTGCATAGCATAGTGTTGGGCACATTGTAGGTGGACAACAAATGTCTCTTAAACTGAACTGTTTAAATTAACTGCTTAGCAATGTAAGCTCCATGAGGATAGGGATTTTGATCACTGCTAAAGCCCCAGCCTCTAGGGCAGTGCATGACATACAGTAGGTGTTCACTATATTCTTCTTGAATGAATGAATGAATGAATGATGAATAAATGGCAGGAACTTGGAGAGGGCATCATAGAGAATGTGCTATAAAGCTGGATTCAGAGGCATTTGAGGATGGGAGACAGCTATTCCAGATAGAGGGGAAGGTACCCATAAAGGCCTGAAACAACTAAAACCCCGGCAGTTTTAAGGAACAGTGAGAACCATGGCAGAGGGGTTGGAACATTAAGGGTGAGTGATCAGAAAATTAAGGGAATATTAAAAAGAGCATATAGGAGAAAAGACCACAAAAGTAGGTGGGGGCCAGATAATGAATGATAAGTTAAGAACTTTGGATTTGATACCATAGGCAACTGGGAGCCAGCAAAGATTCATAAACCAGAGAGTGAGATGAACAAATTTGTTCATGACCAAGACAGTGACAATGACGATGATGACAATAATAATGATAATAGCTGATATTTACTAAATATTTATTATATGCCTGGCTCCAAGTTAAGTGTTTCACCTGTGCGATCACTCTGAGATACGTGCTATTATTTTCTATAAAGAAATGGAGGCTCAGAGAAGTAAAGCGACTTGCCTTACAACACACAGCCAATAAGCAGTACAGCTGAGACTTAAAGTCAATTCTTCCCTGACTGTTCTAGGGTGGAGATAATCAATACGGGCTGAGATGACCAAGAGCTGCTTTGTACAGAAAAATACCTCAAAGAATAAGCAGCAGTTGGACAGGAAATGCTTGAGGATGGGAGTAAGAAATCAACTCAGGTATGAGATGCCAGAGAACATAAAATGCACAAAACAAGAATGCCAGAGAATGCAGCTTTTGCTTACCTCTGGGGAAAAGGAATACTTCCCTTCCTTTGAAATTTTTTAGTATGATGCTCAAAACTAGAAGAATACTGGCTACCACAGGGCCCAGGTTTAGAATAGGTCTGTAACTACTTGCACTGGGAAAAATGATAAGACCCTGAGGTTTTCAATATCCTTGAGAATAGAGAACACTCTGTCCTGTTAATTCCTATAGCACCTGGCACTTTGGTCCATAAATATAAGCTGAAATCAAAATCAGCTGGAATTAAAGAAGTAATGGAATTATCCCAGAGATTACACTGGCCTTGACTCCCTCTATCCTAGAATAATGTGGAAAAATTGGAAGGATGTGCCTCTATTTTTTTTAAAGAAGGGCTGGAAGGGTTGAAGGGGCATGGAAAAGACTTGGGATAGTCTCTTTTCATCATCTATTCCTGAGGGCAATACTTCATTGCTTTACATGCACCTGTCTTCATTCTCCCAATTACAGGAAGTCCACCTGATCAAACAGAGGCCCACAGAGCAGATTCCGCAGGCATCCTTTGGTGGCTGGTTTAGCCCCACCTCAAAGAAAGTACCTCTTTCTTAAGGAGGACACAGAGAGTTGTGTTTAAGAGAATGAACTTTAGAGTCAGACCAACCTGGGTTTGAATGAATCACAGCTCCCACACTTACTAGCTGAGTGACCTTGAACAAGTCACTTAATCTCTCTGAGCCTCAGTTTCCTCATACATGCAATGGGAATAACATGACCTACACCTCATAATAATCAGACAATTAGGTGAAAATTAAGTGAGATAAATGTATGTTTCCATATTCCCTATTAGCACATTGCCAAGCCCATAAAAGAAGTAGTTTAGTAAATATTTGTTGGTTGGTTAACAATTAGCACTAATACATCTTTATCCCTTGTTGATCTTTTGGCCTTTAGAATTGAAATTTTTAATAAGACAGAGACAACTTGGTATAATAAAGCACAAAAGGCCCACTACAGCTAACATTTGTGTGTTAAGATAATTGGACTTTTCCTTCAATACAGTGTATTTCATCTTGCACTGTGTGAGAACATTCTTCACTTTAGTGATACAATATTATACGGTAGACACTCTCAAAATACATTGAACTTCACTCGCTTCTTTTAGTGAATAAAAATATATTCAAAGCACAGACAGTGAGAAAGCCAACAGAAAAGCACTCTGCACCCGGCTGATACTTCTTCTGGGTCCTAGAAACTCTTTGCATCACACTGGCTTCAATTACTGCACAGTGATTGGTGGCTCAGAGTCTCAGACTCTAAACATGTTCTCTTGAGATGAACAAAACTATGTTTTGAAAGTAGCATTAACTCCCAAGTAAAAGTGAGGTCCAAAAACAGTTCACTCTAGACCAGATTTCTTAACAGCAGTACTATTAACATTTTGGGCCAGATAATTCTTTGTTGTTCAGGGCTGGTCTGTGCATCATAAGATGTTTAACAGCATCCCTAGCCTCTACCCACTAGATGTCATTAGCATCCTCCCAGTCATGACAATCAAAAATGTCTCCAGGGCTTCCCTGGTGGTGCAGTGGTTGAGAGTCCGCCTGCCGATGCAGGGGACATGGGTTTGTGCCCTGGTCTGGGAGGATCCCACGTGCCATGGAGCGGCTGGGCCCGTGAGCCATGGCCGCTGAGCCTGTGCGTCCGGAGCCTGTGCTCTGCAACGGGAGAGGCCACAACAGTGACAGGCCCACATACCGCAAAAAATGAAAGAAAAAAAAGTCTCCAGATATTGCTAAATGTCCTATACGGGATAAATTTGTCCCTGGTTGAGAACCACTGCTCAGGAATAAAAGACTGTGGCTGAATGCAAACATTTATATAAAATATTTAATTTACTACCCAATGGCAATACAGCCAGGATTTATATTAAACCATAAATTCCATTATCATAATAGAACATAGCATTTAAACACAAGGAGAAGGAATCTTAAGTGTTAGATTATTGTGATCTTATGTCTGTTACATCAAACTAGAGATACATTATTTCGATTAATTTTCTTAAGACTTTAATGCATTTGTTGATATCGAAAACAAAACTTGATGCAAATAAAAAATCACTAACTATCCTCCAATCAAGATCAAGTATCCATACGTGTGCCAACCACGAACATCCATTAGAGATCTGAGTAAAGTGATCAAATTAGAAGAGATCACAGCCTACTTGGTCATGCACAGACTTAGTTTCTTTAATAGCCAGTTTCTTAACAGCTGGTTAAACTAGTTATACTAAAACCAGTTAGGATTTTGGGCAAGTCACCGAACTTTAACTGAAATTTATCTTTGTCTCTACAATACAAGGTTTCCATCCTTGTACCCTCTGGTGACATTATTGGCATATTGTGGCTTATCCTTCTTCTTCCTGTTCTTTGAATCCTATTTCAAAATGTTATTTACACATCTGTTAGTGTGCTATGAACTGAAAATTGGGTAGAGGAACACCAGCCACAATGTACATCACTTCCTTTGCCTCAAAAAATGAGAGGAAGAAAACAATGGGGTGTCATTTTAGACATACTGAGTTAACAAAAAAGAAAACCACTTTTTCAGGGTTTTTTGGTTATTGTTTCTTTAAAAATAATATTCAATGCCAGCCAAGGCTGTAGAGAAACCGATACAATACTGCTGATGGCAAAAAAACCATAAGGAGCCATAAAAATATTTACGCTTTTTGACCCTGTCATCCCATTACACAGACTATCCTAAGGAAATAATCCAAAATGGCGGGGATTCAACAGTGAGGAAACAGTTAAGTAATCTGCTCAATAGATTAAACAGCCATAAAAATGGCAAATATAAAGGATATGTAGAAACATAGTCAATATTGAAAAGTGACAGCTATGAAGTCTTCTACTTCCATTGTGATGCCATGGATGAATTCAAATACCAAAGAGAAATGTGATGACCACAAGGAACGGCTTGGGATGAATGCGTGACTATCCTAAATGAGTGTGAAACTCTTCAGCATTTTTTACATGAGTGGATATTGCTAATTTTAAAGTTCTCATTTAAAAAAAATCACTCTCAGAAAGATTTGTCTACAGCAAGAAAGAGTAATCAGCAATTAAGAACTATACTTTTGTGTACATCTATATTCTTTATTTTTTTCATCTATATTCTTAAGACTAATTATTTAATTAAGGATGTCTTCCTCAAAAGTGAAACACCATGAACAGAGGCAATAAGCCTTGCTTCCTGCTGTGAACCTCCAAATGTAACGATGAAATGTAAAGAGATGCCATTTAAGAGTCTTACGCAGAGAGGGCTTCTTAAACAACAGTTCTAGAAAACTGACGTCAAAAGCACACTTCATGATTTAACTAATTTTTTTCCTGATATGAACAATAACCAGGATTTACTTTGGAGGTTTCTCCTACCCATGATTTAATTTAAAAATAGATATGGAGATCTTTTTTTCTCTCTCTCTCCCTCCATATGAAAAATAATTTGCTCTGATTCATGATGATGACATAGGAAGATCCTGAACTCACTTCCTCTCATAGACACACTAAATCTACAGCAATATATGGAACAAATTCCACTGAAAAAACCTGTCAGAGAGACCTCTTCACATGGGGCAAATGAGAGGGAAACCACATCGAAGAGGATAGGAAAGGCTGAGACACAATCTCACCATAAACCCCAAACCCGGCATGGTGACGCACATTCGGAAGGGAACTCAAGACCTGGAGCTTCTGAGGAGCAAAGCGTTCATACCCTATATGGAGTGTTCCACCCTTTAAGATTGGCACCTGTAAATAAACCCCCCAAACATTTGGTTTTGAAAAACAACAGGGCTCGCACCCATGAGACCCAAGGGGCTGATACAAACTGAGGTTTGGCTCTTAAGGGCCCACACACAGTCTCCAAAATATACAAACAGCTCATGCAGCTAAATATCAAAAAAAAACAACCCAGTCAAAAAGTGGGCAGAAGATCTAAATAGTCATTTCTCCAAAGAAGACATACAGATGGTTAAAAAGCACATGAAAAGATGCTCAACATCACTAATTATCAGAGAAATGCAAATCAAAACTACAAAGAAGAATCACATCACACCAGTCAGAATGACGATCATCAAAAAGTTTAGGGCTTCCCCGGTGGTGCAGTGGTTGAGAGTTCGCCTGCCGATGCGGGGGACATGGGTTCGTGGCCCGGTCCGGGAGGGTCCCACATGCTGCGGAGAGGCTGGGCCCGTGAGCCATGGCCGCTGAGCCTGCGCGTCCGGAGCCTGTGCTCCGCGGCGGAGGAGGCCACAGCAGTGAGAGGCCCGCGTACCGCAAAAAAAAAAGTATACAAACAAGAAATGCTGGAGAGGGTGTGGAGAAAGGGGAACCCACTTATGCTGCTCGTGGGAATGTAAACTGGTGCAGCCACTATGGAGAACAATATGGAGGTTCCTTAAAAAACTAAAAATAGAGCTACCGTATGATCCAGCAATCCCACTCCTGGGCATATATCCAGAGAAAACCATAATTTGAAAAGATACATATACCCCAATGTTCACTGCAGCACTATTTACGATAGCCAGGACATGGAAACAACCCAAGCGCCCATCAACAGATGAATGGATAAAGAAGATGTGGTACGTACATATAATGGAATATTACTCAGCCATAAAAAAGAATGAAATAATACCATTTGCAGCAACATGGAGGGACCTAGAGATTGTCATACTGAGGGAAGTAAGTCAGACACAGAAAGACAAATATATGATATCGCTTATATGTGAAATCTAAAAAAAAAGTGTACAAATAAACTTATCTACAAAACAGAAATGGAGTCACAGATGCAGAAAATAAACTTATGGTTAGCAGGGGTAAGGATGGGGAGGGATAAATTGGAGGATTGGGATTGACATATATACACTACTATATAAAATAGGTAACTAATAAGGACCTATTTTTTAGCACAGGGAACTCTACTCAATACTCTGTAATGGCCTATATGGGGAATAGAATCTAAAAAAAAACCCAGGATATATGTATATGTATAACTGATTCACTTTACTGTACAGCAGAAACTAACACAACATTGTAAATCAACTATACTCCACTAAAAAAATTTTTTTAAAAAACGGGCCCACACGCAGACTCACCGGCTCCAGGGCACAGAACAGAAGCAGCCTTTTGAAAGGCACCCAGACTTGATGTGAAAGACTCCTTTGCTAATTTTAAAGCATTGGTCTGAAGGGATGGGGCCTGCTGGGATACTCTCAGGGACAGAGGCTGGTGGGTACCATCTTCTGCTCTGCCTATGCCTACGTAAGCTAGCTGGTACCATCTTTTCTTCTTTTATTTTTTCCTTTCTTTGCAGCAGGTGTCATCTTTATGCTTCAGCCAGTGGGCACCATCTTCCTCCAAATCCCTCTGCCTTGCTAAAGCCAGCAGGTGCCATCTCCCTCACCTCTTATTTTATTTCCCATTCTCCTTTCTCTTCTTGGTTTCTTTTTCTTTTACTTTCATTTTTTTCCCTTTTTTTTCTGTGCGCGCCATCTGTGCACTTCCCCTTTGCCTTGCTCCAGTCAGTGGGTGCCTTCTGCATGCTCTCCCCGGCCATACTCCAGAGTGCTGTATCTCCCAGAGCAGAGCTTCTACACACATCCGGCACCCCAGTTTTTACATATGGTGCCCTGATTTTTGCAGCTGCTGCCAGGGGACACCTCTGCATTGCCCGGCTCTGGTGGGCAGTGGGGCTTATGCTCACACGTCCAACAGGACTGTAACCAATGGAGAAAGAGTTCTTAAACAGCTACCACTCCCCGGGCCCAGCAAGAGGCAACAGACCCAGGGGCTCCTATTACCTTATCATCACAGCTTCAGCCTGAGGGGCAGGCTTCTAATTAAGCCCACATCTTAGGGCTGACTGTAAACCTTCCCTGAGACTTTGGAGGATGGGAACTCTTATATGAGTCTGGTGCCCCAGTTTTTACATTTAGTGCCCTGGTTTTTGCAGCTGCCTCCCAGGGATACCCCTTGATCGCCTGCCTCTGGTGGCCAGGAGGGCTGGTGTTCCTCGGTCCCATGGGACAGAAACAACTGGAAAGACAGTCCTTGGCAACTACCACCCCCAGGGCACTACACAGACAGCAGACTGAAAGACCTCCACAGGCTTTTTGTGAAGGAGGCCTACTTGCTACTCCTAAATCTTCGGCCTTAGGGACAGGCGTTAGGTTTGGCACACATCTGGAAGCTATGGAGCTGCTCTCAGGGAATGGACGCTGAGGAACATCACCTTTGCACTCTCCCTCTACCTTGCTACAGCTCACCAGTGCCTCCCAGAAAGGAGCTTATACACTCATCTGGAGCCCTAATTTTTGAGACTGCTGCCCGGCAGACATCTCCAGATCACCTGGTTCAGGGAGCCAGTGGGGTTTACACTTGCAGTTCCACAGAAGATATATGTCTATTCTTTTTTTTTTTTTTTTTTTTGCGGTACGCGGGCCTCTCACTCTTGTGGCCTCTCCCGTTGTGGAGCACAGGCTCCGGACGCGCAGGCTCCGGAAGCGCAGGCTCAGCGGCCATGGCTCACGGGCGCAGCCGCTTCGCGGCACGTGGTATCTTCCCGGACCGGGGCACGAACCCGTGTCCCCTGCATCGGCAGGCGGACTCTCAACCACTGCGCCACCAGGGAAGCCCTATGTCTATTCTTTAAAAGCTGCTGCCTGAGGGTCTGGCTTTCAATCAGTCTGAATCTCGGTGCTGACTGAGATCCTCCCCTTTGAGATGCCGAAAGGTTTTGGCACACCCTCAACTACTAGGAGCTACTAAAAATGAAATAGGCTGATAGACCTAGAGACTGTCATACAGAGTGAAGTAAGTCAGAAAGAGAAAAACAAATATCGTATATTAACGCATATATGTGCAATCTGAAAAAACTGGTAGAGACCAGCAGTTCCCAACCTTTTTGGCACCAGGGACCGGTTTTGTGAAAGACAATTTTCCCACAGACCATGGTGGGGGGACTGGGATACAGTGGTTCAGGAGGTGATGCGAGCGATGGGGAGCAGCAGAAGCTTTGCTCACTCACCCACCGCTCACCTCCTGCTGTGCAGCCCGGTTCCTAACAGGCCACAGACCCCTGGTATAGACGATCTTATTTACAAAGCAGAAATAAAAGACACAGACTTAGAGAACAAACGTATGGATATGGTGGGGGGGATGAACTGGGAGATTGGGATTGACATATATACACTATTCATACTATGTATAAAGTAGATAACTAATGAGAACCTACTGTATAGCACAGGGAACTCTACTCAGTGCTCTGTGGTGACCTAAATGAGAAGGAAATCCAAAAAAGAGGGGATACATGTATATGTATAGCTGATTCACTTTGCTGTACAGCAGAAACTAACACAATATTGTAAAGCAACTATACTCCAATAAAAATAAATAAATAAAATAGGCCACTTGGATAATCACAAAAGATTGAGAGACAATCAAGAGCTAGGGCAGATTTCAACAGTGAGCTTCATCTCCTACACAAGGCCAACCCTTCAAGGCTGGGAGAGGTGGCTATTTCATCTAACGCACAGGAACCAACATAGTCAAGCAAAACAAAGAAACAGAGGAATATGTTCCAAACAAAAGAATAAGAGAAAACCTCAGGAAAAAAAAACATAAGGAAACAAAGTTAAGTAATTTACCTGACAAAGAATTCAAAGTAATGGTCATAAAGATGCTTACAGAACTCGGGAGAAAAATGGATGAATACAGTGAGAATTCCAACAAAGATGTATCAATAGAAAATATAAGAAAGTTTCAAACATAAACCACAGAGCTGAAAAATACAATAACTCAACTGAAAAATACACTATAGGGGTTCAATAGCAGACTAGATGAAACAGAAAAAAGGATCAGTAAACTCAAAGATAGGGCAGAGGAACTCACCTAATCAGAGCAAAAAAGAAAAAGAATGAAAAAAGTGAAGATAGCTTAAGGGACCTATGGGACACCATCAAGTGGACTAACATTTGCATTATAGGAGTTCCAAAAGGAGAAGAGAGAGAGAAAGGGGCAGAAAAATTATTTGAAGAAATAATGGCTGGAAACTTCCCTAACCTGGGGAAAGAAACAGATGTCCAGATCCAGGAAGCCCAGAGTTGCAAATAAAATGAACCCAAAGAGACCCACTGAGACACATTACAATTAAAATGTCAAAAGTTAAAGACAAGGGGAGAATCTTAAAAGCAGCAGAGAAAAACAACTTGTTATGAACCCCCATAATACTATCTGTAGATTGTTCAGCAGAAATTTTGCAGGCCAGAAGGGAGTGACAATATATTCAAAATGATGAAAGAAAAAAAATCCAACCAAGAATACTTTACTTGGCAAAGTTATCATTCAGAATTGAATGAGAGATAAAATGTTTTCCGGGGTGGGGGTGGATAAACTGGGAGAATAGGATTGACATATATACAGTACTATATAAAATAGATAACTAATGGGGACCTACTGTATAGCACAGGGAACTCTACTCAATACTCTGTAACGGCCTATATGGGAAAAGAATCTAAAAAAGAGTGGATATATGTATATGTATAACCGATTCACTTTGCTATACAGCAGAAACTAACACAACACTGTAACTCAATTATCATCCAATAAAAATTAATTCAAAAACAAAAGGTTTCCAGACAATCAAAAGCTAAAGTAGTTCATCACCACTAAACTGGCCTTACAAGAAATGTTAAAGGGACTCCTTTATGCTGAAAAGAAAGGGCACAAATTAGTAACAGGACAACTTATGAAAGTATAAATCTCACTGGTAAAGGTAAATATATATTAGTAAAGGTAGTGGATTCATCACTTATAAAGCTTGTAGGAAGGTGAAGGGGCAGGAAAATCTTTTAATTATTAAAACAATTTAAAAACCTAATGTAAAGGTTAAAGACAAAAGTAGTAAAAATAAGTTAGGTGATACACATAATAAAAAGATGTAAAATGTGACATCAAAGACATAAAACATAGAAGGAGAGTAAAAATGTAGAGCTTTAGAATGCTTTCAAACTTAGGGTCTTATCAACTTAAAATAGACTGTCATAAGTTGTTATTGGGTTGGCCAAAAAGTTCCTTTGGTTTTTAAGTAAAAATAAAAACCACATTTTTCATTTTCACCAAGAACTTTATTGAACAATGTATTCACTGTTTTGTTCCACTACATTCTGCCATTTTTCAGGCAACTTCATAATTCCATCTTCCCAAAACTTTTTATCTTTTTGAGCAAAGAACTGTTCCAGGTGCCTTTTACAGTCTTCCAGGGAATTGAAATTTTTTCATTAAGAGAATTTTGTAAAGACCGAAATAAATGGAAATCCAAAGGTGCAATATCTGGTGAATTCGGTGGATGAATCAGAACTTCCCAGCCAAGGTGTAACAGTTTTTGCCTGGTCATCAAAGAAACATGTGGTCTTGATATCCTGATGGAAGATTATGTGTTTTCTGTTGACTAATTCTGGACGCTTTTCGTTGAGTGCTGCTTTCAGTTCGTCTAATTGGGAGCAGTACTTGTTGGAATTAATCGTTTGGTTTTCCAGAAGGAGCTCATAATAGAGAACTCCCTTCCAATCCCACCATATACACACCATCACCTTCTTTGGATGAAGACTGGCCTTTGGTGTGGTTGGTGGTGGTTCATTTCGCTTGCCCAATGATCTCTTCCATTCCACATTATTGTACAGTACCCACTTTTCATCGCCCGTCACAATTTGTTTTAAAAAATGGAACATTTTCATTACTTTTAAGTAGAGAATCGCATGCAGAAATACGGTCAAGAAAGTTTTTTTCACTTAACATGTGTGGAACCCAAACATCAAAGCGATTCACATAACCAAGCTGGTGCAAATGATTTTCAACGCTTGATTTGGATATTTTGAGTATGTCAGCTATCTCCCGCGTGGTATGACATTGATTGTTCTCAATAAATGTCTCAATTTGATCGCTATCAACTTCAACTGGTCTACCTGACCATGGAGCATCATCCAGCGAGAAATCTCCAGCAAGAAACTTCACAAACCACTTTTTTTTTCACAAACCACTTTTGACACGTCCAATCATTCACAGCACCTTCGCCATACACTGCACAAATCTTTCTTTGTGTTTCAGTTGCGTTTTTAGCTTTCTTGAAATAATAAAGCATAATATGCTGAAAATGTTGCTTTTTTTCTTCCATCTTCCATATTAAAATGGCTACAAAAAAATCAGGTTTTTTTACTATTTATTTATTTATTTTTGGCGGTGTCAGGTCTTAGTTGCAGCATGCAGGATCTTCGTTGCGGCTCATGGGCTTCTCTCTAGTTGTGTTGCATGGGCTCCAGAGCACATGGGCTCTGTAGTTGCAGCATGCAGGCTCTCTAGTTGTGGCTCACGTGCTCAGTAGTTGCAGCATGCGGGCTTAGTTGTCCTGCAGCATGTGGGATCTTAGTTCCCCAACCAGGGATTGAACCTGCGTCCCCTGCATTGGAAGGCGGATTCTAAACCACTGGACCGCTAGGGAAGTCCCCCAAAACGCAATTTTGATAAGTTTGTTTTTTAAATGCACGCTGATATGACAGCTGTCCCAATACAATCTAACAAAACTGTTTCGAATGAAGTTAAAGACAACTAAGCGCTACTAGAGCCATCTTATGGAAAAAACCGAACGAACTTTTTGGCCAATCCAATATATATAGGCCTCATGGTAGCCGCAAAGCAAAAACCTACAGAGATATACAAAAGATAATGAGAAAGGAATCTAAGCATACCACTAAAGAAAGTCATCAAACCACAGAGGAAGAGACAAGAGAAGAAGAAAGGGACAGAGGAACTAAAAAACAGCCAGGAAACAAATAACAAAATGGCAATAAGGACATACCTATCAATAATTAAATGTAAATAGACTAAATTCTCCAATCAAAACACATACAGTGGCTGGAATGGATAAAAAACAAGACCCATCTATATGCTGCCTATAAGAAACTCACTTCAGACATAAGGACACACAGACTGAAAGTGAAGGGAATAAAAAAAAAAGATATTCCATACAAATGGAAACCAAAAGAAAGCTGGGGTAGCTATATTTACACAAAATAGATTTTAAAAAGAAGACTGTAATAAGCTAATAAGGGCATTACATAATGATAACGGGTACAGAGGATACGTATCTCAACATAATAAAGTCCACGTATGACAAACCCATAGCTAACATCATACTCAAAGGTGAAAAGTGAAAAGCTTTTCCTCTAAGATCAGGAACAAGCCAAGGATGCCCACACTCACCACTTTTATTTAATAGAGTATTGAAAGTCCTAGGCAGAACAATTACACAAGAAAAAGAATAAAAGGTATCCAATTTAGAAAGGAAGAAGTAAAACTGTCACTATCTACAGATGACATGATATTATGTATAGAAAACTCTAAAGACTCCACCAAAGAACTATTAGAACTAATAAATGAACTCAGTAAAGTTTCAGGATACAAAATCAACGTATAGAAATTTGTTGCATTTCTATACACTAATAATGAACTATCAGAAAGAGAAATTAAGAAAACAATCCCATTTACAATTGATCAAAAAGAATGAAATACCTAAGAATAAATTTAACCGAGAAACTGAAAGACCTCTACACTTAAAACTGTAAGATGTTAATGAAAGATTGAAGAAAACACAAATAAATGGAAAGATATTCCATGCTCATGGATTGTAAGAATTAATATTGTAAAAATGTCTACACTATCCAAAGGAATCTACAGATTCAATGCAATCCCTATCAAAAGTCCAGTGGTGGATTTCCCTGGTGGTCCAGTGGTTAACACTCTGTGCTTCCAATGCAGGGGGCGCAGGTTTGAACCCTGGTCTGGGAACTAAGATCCCACATGCTGCACAGCATGGTCAAATAATAATAATAATAATAAAATAAAAGTCCAGTGGTAATTTCACAGAAATAGAACAAACAATCCTAAAATTTGTATGGAACCACAAAAGATCCCAAATAGCCAAAGCAATCTTGAGAAACAAGAACAAAGCTGGAGGTATCAATCCCTTCATTTCAAACTATATCACAAAGCTATAGTAATCAAAACCGTATGGTATTGGCATAAAAACAAATACATAGGGCTTCCCTGGTGGCGCAGTGGTTGAGAGTCCACCTGCTGATGCAGGGGACACAGGTTCGTGCCCCAGTCCAGGAGGATCCCACATGCTGTGGAGCAGCTAGGCCCGTGAGCCATGGCCGCTGAGCCTGCACATCTGGAGCCTGTGCTCCGCAACAGGAGAGGCCACAGCAGTGAGAGGCCTGTGTACCGAAAAACAAAACAAAACAAAACAAAAACGTAACTCAATGGAACAAAACAGAAAGCCCAGAAATAAGCCCACACATATATGGTCAACTAATTTATGACAAAGGAGCCAATAATATACAATGGAGAAAGGATAGTCTTTTCATAAATGGTGTTGGGAAAACAGGACAGTCACACGCAAATGAATGAAACTGGACACAAAAATTAACTTAAAGTAGATTAAAGACCTGAATGTAAGACCCGAAACCATAAAGCTCCTAAAAGTAAATATAGGAGGTAAGCTCCTTGACATCAGTCTTGGTGATGATTTTTTTGGACTTCACACCAAAAGCAAAGGCAACAAAAGCAAAAATCAACAAGTGGGACTACATCAAACTAAAAAGTTTCTGTACAGAAAAGGAAACCATCCACAAAAATGAAAAGACAGCCTACTGAATGGGAGAAAATACTTGCATATCATATATCTGATAAGGGGTAATATCCAAAATATATTTTTAAAAAAACTCATCCAACTCAATAGCAATAAACCCCCCCAAAAAATCCAATTTAAAATGTGTAGAGTGGGACTTCCCTGCCGGTCCAGTGGTTAAGACTTTGCCTACCAATGCAGGGGGTGAGGGTTCAATTCCTGGTCGGGGAGCTAGGATCCCACATGCCTTGCAGCCAACAAACCAAAACATAAAACAAAAGCAATATTGTAACAAATTCAACAAAGACTTTTTAAAAAAATGGTCTACATCACAAAAAAATTTTTAAATGGGCAGAGGATCTGAACAGACATTTTTCCAGAGAAGACAAAACAAACAGAAGGCCAACAGGCACATGAAAAGATGTTCAATGTCATTAATCATCAGGGAAATGCAAATCAAAACCACAATGAGATATCACCTCACACCTGTCAGAACGGCTATCATCAAAAAGATAACAAATAACAAGTGTTGGTGAGGGTGTGGAGAAAAGGGAACCTTTATACACTGTTGGTGGGAATGTAAATTGGTGCAGCCACTGTAGAAAACAGTATGGAGATTCCTGAAAAAAATGAAAATAGATCCACCACAAGATCCAGCAATTCCACTCCTGGGTATTTATCCGAAGAAAACAAAAACACTAATTCAAGATATATGAACCCCTATGTTCACTGAAGCATCATTTACAGTAGCCAAGATATGGAAGCAACCTAAGTGCTCATCAATAGATGAATGGATAAATAAGATGTGGTATATGTTTGTGTGTGTGTGTGTGTGTGTGTGTGTGTGTGTGTGTATATATATATATATATATATATATGTATATTATATATATAATTCAGCCATAAAAAAAGAATTAAATCTTGTCATTTGGCCATTTGGGACAACATGGATGGACCTAGAGGGTATTATGCTAAGTGAAATAAGTCAGACAGAGAAAAACAAATACTGTATGATTTCACTGGTATGTGGAATCTAAAAAATGGAACAATTGAACAAACGTAACAAAATAGAAACACACATAGATACAGAGAACAAACAGGTGGTTGCCGGGGGTGGAGGGGTAGGTGGAGGAGTGAAATAGGTGAGGGAGATTAAGAGATACAAAATTCCAGTTACAAAATAAATAAGTCATGGGATTAAATGTACAGTGTGGGGAATATAGTCAATGATTATGCAAATCTTTGTATGGTGACAGATGGTAACTAGACTTATCACGGTGATCATTTTGAAATGGATAGAAATATCAAATCACTATGCTTGTGTACCAGGAACTAACACAGTGCTGTAGGTCAATTATACTTCAACAAACAAACAAACAAACTCATAGAAAAAGAGATCAGATTTGTAGTTACCAGATGTGAGGGGTGGGTGAAGAGGCATTGGATGAAGGCAGTCAAAAGGTACAAACTTTCAGTTATCAGATAAATAAGTATTAGTGTTGTAATGTACAATGATAAATATAATTAACACTGCTGTACGTTATATACGAAAGTGGCTGAAAGTAAATTTCAGCAGAAGAAAAAAATTTTTTTCTATTTCTTCAATTTTGTAACTATATGAGATGATGGATAGTCACTAAATTTACTGTGATCATCATTTCATGACTATGTAAGTCAAATCATTATGCTGTACACTTTAAACTTATACAGTGCTGTATGTCAACTATATCTCAATAAAAATCTCAAAAAAAACGGAAAGGAAAAAAATATATACACCCTCCAGAAAGATTTTAGGGCTGTTACGATAGATGTAAGCATTTTATTACAAAAAAATGGGCAGAGGATCTGAATAGACGTTTCTCCAAAGAAGACATACAGAAGGCCAAGAGGTACATGAAAAGATGCTCAACAGCATTAATCATCAGGGAAATGCAAATCAAACCCACAGTGAGATATCACCTCACACCTGTTAGAATGGCTATTATCAAAAACACAAGAAATAAAAAGTGTTGGCGAGGATGTGGAGAAAAGGGGACCCTGTGCACTGTTGGTGGGAATGTAAATTGGTGCAGCCACTATAGAAAATGGTATGGAGGTTCCTCAAAAAATTAAAAATAGAACTACTGTAAGATCCAGCAATTCCAGTCTTGGGTATTTATCCAAAGAAAATGAAAACAC
The DNA here is from genome assembly GCF_964270905.1 of Leucopleurus acutus. Lineage (NCBI taxonomy): Eukaryota > Metazoa > Chordata > Mammalia > Artiodactyla > Delphinidae > Leucopleurus > Leucopleurus acutus. The sequence continues at coordinate 117,445,351 of NC_139148.1, read as the reverse complement.
TAACTCAAAAAGATACATGTACCCCATGTTCACTGCAGCATTATTTACAATAGCCAAGATATGAAAACAACCTAAGTGTCCACTGATGGATAAATGGATAAAGAAAATGTGGTATATGTACACAATGGAATATTATTCAGCCATAAAAAAGAATGTAATCCTGCTTTTTGTGACAACATGGATGGGCTTTGAGGGCATTATGCTAAGTGAAATAAGTCAGACAGAGAAAAACAAATACCGCATGCTCTCACTTACATGTGGGATCCTAGTAAAAAATAACAAAACCAACCAAGCTCATAGATACAAAGAACAAATTGATGGTTTCCAGAGGCTGGAGGGTGGGGAGAGGATGTGGGCAAAATGGGTGAAGGGGGTCAAAAGGTACAAACTTCCAGTTATAAATAAGTCATGGGGATGTAATGTACAGCACAGTGACTATAATTAATAATACTGTACTGCATGTTTGAAAGTTGCTAAGAGAATAAACCTTAAAAGTTCTCATCTACTCCAAAAATTTTGTAACTGTGTATGATGACAGATGTTAACTAGACTTACTGTGGTGATCATTTTGCAATATATACAAATATCAAATCATTATGTTGTACACCAAAAACGAATACAATGTTGTATGTCAGTTATACTTCAATCTAAACATTTTTTTAATTTAAAATAAAATAAAATAGATAGGGAAACATTATACCATAATGGTATCTCCTGTATTTCATGCTCTATGTAATTCAAGAAGAACCATGTGCTTAGCACTATGAAAGATATAAAATAGGCATACGATGTGGTCCCTGTTCTCGAGGAGATTCCAAGTTAGGTGGGGAGACATGCTAAAAAAGTCAGGAGGAGGGCTTCCCTGGTGGCGCAGTGGTTAAGAATCTGCCTGCCAATGCAGGGGACACGGGTTCAAGCCCTGGTCCGGGAAGATCCCACATGCCGTGGAGCAAATAAGCCCATGTGCCACAACTACTGAGCCTACGCTCTAGAGTCCGCGAGCCACAACTACTGAAGCCCGTGCACCTAGAGCCTGTGCTCTGCAACAAGAGAAGCCACTGCAATGAGAAGCCCGCGTGCCACAATGAAGAGTAGCCCCTGCTCGCTGCAACTAGGGAAAGCCCGTACGCAGCAACGAAGACCCAATGCAGCCAAAAATAAATAAATAAATTTTTAAAATATATATTAAAAAAAAAAGTTAGGAGGAGACACGCCTAAACTCAGTAAATGGTTCAGTTTAAGAGGTTTAGAAAATACGCTGAGTAGGCAGAACAAGAGCCCAAACACCAAGGTAAGTTTAGACCTTGATAGAGAAGTATGGTAGTATTAAGGCCTTCAAATAAGAAGAGTGATATTATTACATTAGTTCCCTATTTAAACCCCCTCAACTTCCCATCATTCCTACAATAAAATCTAAATTCCCTAGTACAGTAGAGTTTTTAAGACCCTGGTAAGATCTGCTAGCTCCTTATGTCTCTAATCACTATTGCCACCTAGTGCCACCTTCCTTCTCTTGCCATCTTGAACTTCTCTGTGTTCTTTGAAGATGTCATACTCCTTCTCACTTTAGGACTTTTGAACATGCTGTCACCTCTGTTTGAAACACTTGATTATCCACCTCTTCTTCAATATCATTTCTTTCACAAAGCTCATCAAACCCATAATTCCTTCTTTGTCCCCCATCCATTAAAATATAAGATCCACAAAAGCAGGGGACCTTACCTGTCTTCTTCACCACGACGTCCCCAGCACCTAGCGCAGGGTCTAGCGCAGTGTAAAACAGAATAAGAAGCTTCTGAAGAAGAGTAAATAGGGGAGTTGTAATTAATTATAAAGCATGGAAGGGCTATGTTAAGAATTCCTGCAAAATAAGCCAAGGAGATGAGAGATTAGACATGATGGTCAAAGGAAGAGAGAAATTAAGATGAGTCAGTTGGGGGGAAAGGAAGTGCTACATTCACTTTCTGGGGCATGTCGAGTTGGCAGTACCAATGCGACATGCAAATGTTCAGAATATAATTGGAGAGAGGTTATGACTAGAGATACAGATTTGGGAGCTGTCAGCACTGAGGAGATAAGTGAAGCCCTGGGACTAAATAAGCTCTAAAAGGGAGAGTGTAGAAAGAAAGGACTGAAATGCTGAAAGCTGAACCCTTGATAAAGGCTAGAGTTAGGTGACAGGAAGAGGGAGGAAAACAAAAGAATTCGCAGCGTGGTACAAGAAGAAGAATGCCAATCATGCTGGGAGAATTTCACAGAATAGGTGTTGAGTAGTGTTTAGCTAAGAAGCCAAGGAGGATGAAGACCAGGGAAAGGCCTTAGATTTGGCAAGAGACCACTGAGAGCCTTGGAGAGTCACATATTAGTGACAGAAGCAATTCAAGTGGTGGAGCCAACCAAAGGGCACAGATTTTTGTCAGCAATGTGACCATTTGGGATGACATCTAACTTCTGAAAGAAGCTGTTGTAATATAAGACTCCCAGAAAAAGGCAGCCTGAGTCAAAGTGTTAGGTAATGAAGAAAAGAAAACATAATCCATCTAACTGCACATTACACAAATAGAAAAGCCAGTAACTCACAAGGGGAGAAACCCAAAACAGAACACGCGAGGGGCAGAGACAACACGTTCGCACAGCGATACGGATGAAATTCGCAAACAATCTTGAGAAAAAGAAACCAGACCCCAGTGAAGCCAGACTTAAAATAGTAGATCTCGTATGATTCCATTTACCTACAAATCAAAAACAGGCCAAATTAACCGATGCTGTTAAAAGTCAGGATAGTGGTTGCTTTTTGGGAAAGGTGAATGGAAAGAGGCCCGACAGTGGTTTGGGCGTGCAGATCACGTACTGTTTATTAACGTGGGTGTCAGTTACAGATTGTGCTCACTGCTCTACACTTATGATGTGTGCACTTTTCTGCAGGCATATTTCAGTAAAAAGCTTAAAAACCTCAAAAACAAACATGAGGAGGCTGGTAGACTAGAATGGTGAGACACTCTCAGGCCTTCGGTTTTAAATAGAACTTTTTTAGTTCCCCAACCAGGGATCAAACCCGGGCCCCGTGCAATGGAAGTGGAAGAGCGGAGTCCCAACAACTGGACCGCCAGGGAGGTCCCTAAATAGAACTTCTGGTGGCTGAGAGATGAGAGAAGGCCTGTCCAGTCTTCTCTTTACTGAGGAGTTGAGAGCAGCAGTATACGAAAAGCACAGAAAGAAGCCACCAACCAAGATGCCCAGTTTCTCAGATAATGTCTACATGTGTCTTAAGGCTTTGATTTCTGACAAACTTCCATTGTTAATTTTTCCATATTTGTTGAGGCTGAGAGTTAAAATCGGAGAAAAATATTTGAAATGTTCCAAACTTATCTACACAAGTGATATGACTTGAGCTAAAACCAGAACTTAAAAGTGAGGCAGGTAGAGGTGGACCGCTGCTTCCCTTGGGTTAGAAAGGGAGTAAAGCTCTCCATCTTCATTATTTCTCCAACTGGATCATCTTAGAAACCATGCCATTTTTTCACCTGCTTCAAGTATTAATTTAAACAAAAGTTTCCATCACAGCGGAACCCAAATAACAATCCCAAATGAGTAATCCTGAGAAGTATACATCTTGTTCCTCACCTATAATTGCTTGTATTGACTTAATCTAATTTTACTCATTTAAAAGTTATCCAAGTCGGTTAATTTTTTATGCTTGGGAGCTAGTCAAAGGTGATTACACATAACTCTTACTGTGCTTTGGAACACATCCCTACTGTTTAAAAACATTCACAAGAGACAGTCTTACAGCTAAGTACATAAGGTCCCTCCAGCTCCCCGGGCTTTGCAATCTTTTATCTCCAAAGCATAAAAATGAACATGATGACTTTGATCCCTCTTCCTTCCATTAATTGTTAATTGATGCTTATTATATTATGGCTATCGCCAAGTCTTTTTAGAGAATCTGAAATACACAAAGTAATTCTGTGCTTACCTGTGAAAAGGAAGAAAATCAAGACCATGATCATCGTGTACCCAAAGTACAAAATGGTGTTTGCAATGCCCGTGATTTGAAGTTTGGTAAAGAAGTAATAAACTGCATACAAAAGAAGGTAAACAGCTGTAAAACTGCTGGTAAAAAAGGCTCTCCACCACCAATGATAATCCTGCAAAAAGAGGTAGAAAAAACAAATTTTTAGATGAAATTCTAACTATCCATGGGTTAGCAATTATTGTAATAACAAGAAACATAAAATAGGCTCTGTAGGATTATGGATTAAAAGAAATAAAGGGGGAAGTTTTATAAGAAATTTAATATAATATGTACTGTCTGACTAATGTACATCCTGCTTGGGGAGCCCTAACAATGATAAACTCTTGGTTTCCAGGGGGACAATGTGTGCCCTCGGGGATTGTACTTCTAATGTGTGCATCCTTTCTCTGCAGATGCTGCCTCGGCCCTGGAAGGCTTTCAGGTCAGCTTCAATTTACTGGCCAGAGTTGTGCTGGGCCTGAATTGATGCCTCAGGCCAGGTAAAAAAAGGTGAATATAGAAATTTAAGATAGACCTTTTTTTACCATTTCAGTTTTATTGGGATTTTTATTGAGATATAACTGACATACAACACTATCTAAGTTTAAGTTATACAGCATAATGATTTGACTTACATACATCATGAAATGATTTTCACAGTAAATTTAGTGAGCACCCATCATCTCATACAGATACAAAATTAAAGAAACAGAAAAAAATGTTTTCCTTGTGATGAGAATTTAGGATTTACTGTCTCAACAACTTTCATATATAACATACAACAGTGTTAATTGTATTTATCATGTTGTACATTACACCCCTAGTACTTATTTATCTGATAACTGCAAGTTTGTACCTTTTGACCACCTTCATCCAATTCTCCCTCCCCCCAACCCCTGCCTCTGGTCAACACAAACCTGATCTCTTTTTCTATAAGTCTGTTTGTTTCTCTAAGACAGACCTTTATGGTTAATAGGATTTGTTTTAACTGGCTAAATTCAGGACCCATGGAGGCATGACTGAGGTCAATAATCAGGTTAGTCTCATCCTGTCCCATGGGCCCTTCCTGATAGTAATTTTACCATAAAGGCACGGTGGTCAAGGGCCAAGGGGATAAAGTGTGCAGAAAAGAGTTAACATAGCAGGTCTGAGGTTGCTATCTTTGGAAGGGTCTGCTTACAAGGTTGACTCTTGGCTTATATCTGGGAATTTGGCATTTAATCATTCCCTGACTGATGAGACTGGTTTGCTCCACCTAGACTGTACAAACAATGTGATTTATGGTGAACACTTGCTTTCCTTTTCAGAGTCTGGAATTTTGGGAGTTGCTAGGCAGAGGGTGCCTATGTGACTAGCTCCCAATAAAAACCTTGGATGCTGAGTCTCTAATGGGCTTCCCTGGGCAGACATGTTACACATATATTCCTGCATTTTTTTACTGCTGGAGAAAGGAGCATGCTTGGTGTGTCCCCTCATGAGAGAGAGAAAGCATAGGAAGACTGCACATGGATTTTTTCCCAGGTTCCACCTGTGTCTTTTTCCCTTGCTGATCCTGTTGTGTATCCTTTTGCTGTAACAAACCCTAGCCAAGAAGACATCTATACCCTGAGTCCCATGAGTCCTTCTAGTGAGTCACCAAACATGTGGGTGGTCTTGGGGGCCCCCAAAACATTTTCTAAGGAATAAAAATATACACATTATATGCCTATCAATGTATGTTTCATTAATGACTGTTGCAGATTTTCTATGACAAAATGTACCACAGAATGAATGAGTAGCTACGTATAATATATACATAATTATATATTTTTTACCTTTATTCTTATAGCTCAAGAAAAAAATGCTCTAAGACATCATGTATATAATAATCATTCCCTAAACTCTCTTGTCACCTTTAGAGAGTCACATTAAACTACCAAAATAAGAGGATTTAGGGGATTTAAGAAAACATGTTCAGGGACTTCCCTGGTGGCACAGGGGTTAAGAATCCACCTGCTAATGCAGGGGACATGGGTTTGAGTCCTGGTCCAGGAAGATCCCACATGCCACGGAGCAACTAAGCCTGTGCGCCACAACTACTGAGCCTGTGCTCTAGAGCCAGCAAGCCACAACTACTGAGCCTGTGCTCTAGAAACCGTGAACTACAACTACTGAGCCCACGTGCCACAACTACTGAAACCCGCGTACCTAGGGCCCGTGCTCTGCAACGAGAAGCCACCGCCATGAGAAGCCCGCACATCACAACAAAGAGTAGCCCCCACTCGCCGCAACTAGAGAAAGGCCGTGCACAGCAACGAAGACCCAACACAGCCAAAAATAAATTAATTAATTAATTAACTTAGAAAAAAAGAAAACATGTTCACCACCAGCTTAGTTATCCAAAATGACATCAGGAAAAAATTGGGGATGGCATGGGGTAAAAAGAATTATTTATGCCCATGGTAACCAAAAGGCAATGAAATGAAAGAGAAAGGGCCTTTAGCAGAAATCTCAAACCCATAAAATGCAATCCTGGCCTAAGCTGCAAGAAAATTTTAATTGTTAAAAAGAAAACATCATCGAACCAGATCTTTTATATGTCTAAACTATCAAATCAGTTCCCTATATTTTTCTATGTTAACTGAATATTACGCAGCAATTATAGTAACTAGCCAGAGAGAAATTGCTTTCTGTTGAAAATTTTCCATCAAAGTATCATTAACTTGATAGATGCATTAAAATTAAAATGTGTCATTAGAAAAACACAATATAAAAGTGATCCCAAGTTATAGAAACCATGCAGTTAACATTTATTTCAATTCCTTTCTCAACACAGACCTCTAATTCCAGTAATGCAAGTTTAGAAAGCTTCAGATACATTTGTTTCCTATGTCTTTACCTCAGTACACAAATGAAAATAACACAGCAGAACAGTAGCTTCTGAACAAATAATCAGGAGAATTATAAAGACTAAGAAAAGGAACCCAAACATGAAGTACATCTGATGAGACCTGAAAAGAAAAATGACAGCTTTAAAGTAACCTTTAACTTAACAATACACACAAAAAGATCCGTCCAACTCTATACAGTAAACTGTCACACACTTTTCTCACCTTGGGCTTTTCATTCCAAACCTTCATCTATCCATGCAGTATCATCAAATCCATGTAGTATCCATGCAGTATCGAGTGTGTGTATATATATATATATATATATTCCTTTACCGACACAGCTTCAGAGTTTGGTCATATCCTCTCTCGTCAGAATCAGTGTTGCTACTTACCCATATTTCTCTGATCCTATAATTTAGTTTTCACTTGAGACCCATCAATTTTCTCTATACACATTTAAAAACATGCTTTCTCTTTAGAAATGGAAGGTTGTAAATGCCATAATACCAGTGACTACATTATACAACAGAAAACCACAGAAACACACGCCATTTTGCTTTTGGAGGTCTGTTGACAGGTAGCTTCCCCAAATAGGTCTTTATAGCATGACACACATAATTCTATTAAATATACTTTCAAACATGCATCTTTAAAAACATCTATGTGTGGATTACATTTAGGTCAAACTTCGAAGGAATGAAGTAATTTCTTTCATTATTATAGAGCGAGCTGACTAAATTGGGATAAGAAATACACATTTTTAAAAGCCTTCTGAAGAGAAGAAGAAACTGGTGAACTGATCAATATCCCATTTTAAAACCTCATGTAAGATATACACCTGGGAGTGAGGATGAAGGATGGAGGTAGGAGAGAATCACCTCTAGAGTTAATAAATACATACAAAGTTGTACACAACAAGCGTGCTGTTTCTCATTGAAACAAAAATTAATTCATCTATTAGAGAACGAACTTATGGTTACCAGGGGGAAAGGGTGGGGGGAAAGGGATAGTTAGGGAATATGGTATTGACATGTACACATTGCTGTATTTAAGGTGGATAACCAACAAGGGCCTACTGCATAGCACAGGAAACTCTGCTCAATATTCTGTAACAACCTAAATGGGAGAAGAACTTGAAAAAGAATAGATACATGTATACATACAACTGAATCACTTTGCTGTACACCTGAAACTATCACAACATGGTTAATCAACTATACTCCAATATAAAGTAAAATGTTAAAAAAAAATTTTTTAAATTAATTCATCTAAAGAATCTTTCAGTTTCGCTTTAAAGTTACTTTTCCTTCAAAAACATCTGGAAAATTTGGTTACTGTAATCTATTTCGCAGCATGTTAAATATTTAGTTGCTGACAAGGTAACAGATTTTATTGCTTATCTTTTAAACAATTTTGACACAATGCTGTTTAAAAGGTGAGCAGTTAATGTACGTGATTAAGCCTAATTTCCAAGGACTTCAAAGTTTTGTCCAGAAGATTCCTTTGGGACAAAAGTGTTATAAACACACACAGTTGGCGACTGCATTTTATTTATTTTATTTTATCTTATTTCATTTTATAGTGCTTTTGCCCCCTCTCCAAAAATCCTTCCACAGTAACACCCCACTTGGCCAACTCCCGAAACCAAAATGCTGTCAAGAATCAGGAAGTAAGAAAAAAAGGGACTTGGAGCAACTGAAATAGCTGTCACAAAGCAGGGGCACTAAAGCTGTGGCACTTTAATCAGAGAGTACCTGTTCCTACTTCACATGCATCTCTAACTATCTTGGCTATTAGACTTCTTAAACTACAACAGATTAAAAGTAGCAGATAAAAAGAGGAAAGTTATAAGGAAAAGGCATCTGACATCAGAACTAAAAGTTGACAGAAAGGAAGATAGAAAACCATTACTTATAGCTCAATACAGATGAAGACCCAAAATCAGTGGTCTTCAAATTATTTTTAGCATGAAATCTTGCATGGAAGGCCAGTATGGAAAACAGATACAAATCAGAGCTGCCCCTTCCCATCTTTACGCACCTCCCTCCAAGGGACACCCCCATCCCACCCCTTGCAAAATCTCAAAGAAGTACAGTTTGAGACCAACTTTTCTAAGTCACCTGGAAAGGCTTAAAAAGAAGTTATTAAGGGCTTCCCTGGTGGCGCAGTGATTGAGATTCCGCCTGCCGATGCAGGCGACACGGGTTCGTGCCCCGGTCCGGGAAGATCACACGTGCCGCGGAGCGGCTGGGCCCGTGAGCCACGGCCGTTGAGCCTGCGCGTCCGGAGCCTGTGCTCCGCAACGGGAGAGGCCACAACAGTGAGAGGCCCGCGTACCGCAAAACAAAAAAAAAGAGGTTATTCATTTCCAAAAAGCAAATCTTTATAGACATTTCCATCCAAAAGTAGCTTTATAATTTTGTGAATTAAGTCTTAGTTTCCTAGGAAATTCCCTCAGGTCAGATTGCTATTTCCTGGATAAAACAGGGTAGCAAGTAAAGTTTTACCACACCAGAATTTAACCTCTTTGACATATAAAAAATTAATTTATTAACATTTAATATTTTTGAGATTAGGAAGATACAATACTCACCAAATACTGTTTAGAATGCAAAAGAGTTGAATAAAAATACAGCCAAAAGGTAAAATGCCACTGATGATGAGGCCCAAAAGTGGTTTTCTAATGAAAGTCTGTTGAGGAATCTGACGGGGAATCTGGTTTGTGCGAACTGGATACCTAAACTGCTCGAAAATAAATGAAATGAAAATCAGAATGAAACAAAACTGAAGTAAATTTATACAGATACCATCAAAATACACAATCTTGAATCTGAATAGTTCCAAGAGCAGTTATGTGGGCAGAGGCTAGACCAATGCTGTGCAACAGGAATACTATGATGCAAGCCACAAATGCAGTATCAAATTTTTTAGTAGCTGCATTTTAAAAAGTAAAAAAAAAAACCAACAGGTAAAATTAATTTATTAATATATTTTATCTGATCTAATGATCTAACATGTCCAAATACTATCATTTAAATTTATGATCAATATAAAACTTATTAATCAGATATTTTGCATTCCTCTTGTTGTTGTTCTAAATTGTTGAAAACCAGTGTGTATTTTACACTTACAGCACATAATTCAGACTAGCCACATTCCAAGTACTCAAAAGCCACAGGTGTCTAGTCGCCAGCATACTAGATAGGACACAGCTAAACAATAAGGATGTTTAACTTTTCCTACAAATTTCAAGGGAGAGATTGGACAAAACTTACTAGTGACTATTGCAATACGAAATAATATATGATGTCCGAAAGTTCTCTCTTAGAATTTGTCTAATAATTTGCCTCTGAAAATTTGTTAATAGCTTTCAGAAAATTTTCTTTTTCTGCTCTCTGTGGAACTCCACCTCCTGTTTTGTTTTGTCTTATTTCTCCCCTGCTATATCTTTATAATACAACCCTTTTGCAGTGTGGCCTCATTTAGTCTTTTTGGTATACTGTTCCTTTTCCCTATACGTGGAATAGGCTAACTTCAGATCTGTAAACTGGATTAGATGAAAACTATTACGTATAGAATGGATAAACAGCAAGGTCCTACTGTATAGCACAGGGAACTATATTCAATATCCTGGGATAAACCATAATGGAAAAGAAAAAAATCTGTAAACTGAACAGCCTCATTTCTTGGATTGTATCTTAGCTTTCTTCCCCCAACTATATAGTCTTATTATTTTTCTGACTTTCTTAAAGTCAGCCTTCCTACAATATATCCTTTTAATTTTGCCCATCAGAGAGAGAGGGAAATATAAACAACCCATAAAATGAGAAATACATTAAAGAATGCCTTTTAAAGTGTTACTGTCTTTCATTTACAATTTGTAGGAGTCTTTTATCCCTAAATGATTATTCTTTGTCATTTTCTCCAATGGTACATCTTCCATTCCATGTATAGTCTACACACATGGAGGTATTATTTCAGACATCACTCAATGGTCAAAAGAAGTATTTTTAAAGTTTACCTTTTTCTTGCTTCCAATGTATGCACCCAAAAATGATAGTGGGGGCTTCCCTGGTGGCGCAGTGGTTGAGAATCTGCCTGCCAATGTAGGGGACACGGGTTCGAGCCCTGGTCTGGGAAGGTCCCACATGCCGCGGAGCAACTAGGCCCGTGAGCCACACTACTGAGCCTGCACGTCTGGAGCCTGCGCTCCGCAACAAGAGAGGCCGCGACAGTGAGAGGCCCGCGCACCGTGATGAAGAGTGGCCCCCGCTCGCCGCAACTAGAGAAAGCCCTCGCACAGAAACGAAGACCCAACACAGCCAAAAATAAATAAATAAAATTTAAAAAAAAGAAAATAAACTTGTTTAAAAAAAAATGTTAGCAGTACTGAAATTCCAAACCACGTTGTGAGGATACCTATCAGGGTACCAAAGGAGACGGCAGCTGATGACCCTTCCACCCAAAGAATTAGATTCATGATGAAGAGGTCAGCAAAGAGGATACTAGAGGAGAAAAGTCATCAGAAAACGTTATGATTTCAGGAAAATGTTACAAACATACTTGATGTGAATGTCAGAACACTCTTTTGGTGGGAAGGATATCACAAATTACTACGCTAAACCCTAGAAGAATATTAAATCACACTGTAAAAACCCAGTCATTGAGCTGGAGCGTAAACTCAATACCATATAATAAGATAGCAGTTTATTACAGGACATAATTTCTACATTCCACTCATCTTTTCAGCTCAAGAGTCTAGCAGAAAATAAATAAGGTGTGGAATAATATACCACTGAAAAACTCAATATGCAATATAGTGAACACAATTAAGAAAATACATATATTAAAAACAGATTTTAGGGGACTTCCCTGGTGGCGCAATGGTTAAGAATCTGCCTGCCAATGCAGGGGACACGGGTTCAAGCCCTGGTCCAGGAAGATCCCACATGCCGCAGAGCAACTAAGCCCGTGTGCCACAACTACTGAGCTTGCACTCTAGAGACTGCGTGCCACAACTACTGAAGCCCGCATGCCTAGAGCCCGTGCTCTGCAACAAGAAAAGCCATCGCAGTGAGAGAAGCCTGCGCACCACAACGAAGAGTAGCCCCCGCTCGCCGCAACTAGAGAAAGCCCGCGCGCAACAACGAAGACTCAACACAGCCAAAAAATAAATAAAAGTAATTAATTAATTTTAAAAAAAGATTTTAGAATCCTAGACTGAATGAAATGGACTATTAAAAGCCTCAAGTCAGGGGCTTCCCTGGTGGCGCAGTGGTTGAGAATCTGCCTGCTAATGCAGGGGACACGGGTTCGAGACCTGGTCTGGGAGGATCCCACATGCCGCGGAGCAACTAGGCCCGTGTGCCACAGCTACTGGTCTCAACCCGGGACAGTATAGTATGCTCTTGGACATTGGTCTTAGCAATATTTCTTTGGATATGTCTCCTCAGGCAAGGGAAACAAAATCAAAAATAAACAAGTGGACTGGATTAAAAAAACTCTTTCATAGTGAAGGAAACCATCAACAAAATGAAAAGGCAACCTACTGAATGGGAGAAGATATTTGCAAGTGATATGTCTGATAAGGGGTCAGTATCCAAAGTATGTAAAGAACTCACACAACTCAATATTTAAAAAAACCCAAACAATCTAATGAAAAATGGGCAGAGGACCTGAATAGACACTTCCAAAGAAGACAGAGAGCCAAAAGACACATGAAAAGATGCTCAACATCGTTAATCATCAGGAAATGCAAATCAAAACCACAATGAGATATCACCTCACACCTGTCAGAGTGACTATCACCAAAAAGACAACAAAATCAAGTGTTCACAAGGGTGTGGGGGAAAGGAAACCTTCATGCACTGTTGGAGGGAATGTAAACTGGTGCAGCCACTATGGAAAACAATTTGGAGGTTCCTCAAAAAATTAAAAGTAGAACTACCAGGGGCTTCCCTGGTGGCGCAGTGGTTGAGAATCTGCCTGCCAATGCAGGGGACACGGGTTCGTGCCCTGGTCTGGGAGGATCCCACATGCCGCGGAGCAACTAGGCCCGTGAGCCACAACTACTGAAGCCTGAGCGTCTGGAGCTTGTGCTCTGCAACAAGAGAGGCCACGATAGTGAGAGGCCCGCGCACCGCGATGAAGAGTGGCCCCCGCTTGCCACAACTAAAGAAAGCCCTTGCACAGAAACGAAGACCCAACACAGCAAAAATAAATTAATTAATTAAAAACAAAAGTACCAATGCCACCGTGGATCTGAGGATTAAATTAGTCAGTGCTTTAAAAAAAAAAAAAAGCCTCAAGTCAGACAAGTATTCATTTAAAACAAAGAGTTTTACAAATATTTCCTGTAAGAAATTTCATTAAAATTATCTTACACACATCTTTATTTTTTTCACAGCCTTCCTAATAAAGATTCTGCCGTACAATTTCTATTAATAGCTCTAAGTAATGGGGGAAAATTTTTTACTATCATGCAGATATTTTCAATTTCTTTTTCTTTGCCTTCAGTACAGGAGGTAAAGAAATTTTAAAGGCTGCCTCACATGTAGTGCAGATAGGGCTTGAAGTTATTAAAAGTCCTTTTAAATTCCAGCATAGTGTAGGAGGCATTTTCAGGAATGGTGGCCAGTTTGATTTGCTTTTAAAAAATATATTTGCCGGGCTTCCCTGGTGGTGCAGTGGTTGAGAGTCTGCCTGCCGATGCAGGGGACACAGGTTCGTGCCCCGGTCTGGGAAGATCCCACATGCCGCGGAGCGGCTAGGCCCGTGAGCCATGGCCACTGAGCCTGCGCGTCCGGAGCTTGTGCTCCGCAATGGGAGAGGCCACAACAGTGAGAGGCCGCGTACCACCAAAAAAAAAAAAAAATATATATATATATATATATATATATATATACTTGTCAAGGGGGAGGGGTGTGGGAGAGAGTAGGAGTGGGAGTTGGAATTAACAGATGCAAACTGGTATCTATAGGATGGATAAACAACAAGGTCCTACTGTACAGCACAGGGAACTATATTCAATATCCTGTGATAAACCATAATGGAAAAGAACAACAAAAAGAGTGTATGTATGTATAACTGAGTCATTTTGCTGTACCGCAGTAATTAACACAACACTGTAATTCAACTATACTTAATAAAAGATAAATAAAAAGTATATTGAGGGCTTCCCTGGTGGCGCAGTGGTTGAGAGTCCGCCTGCCAATGCAGAGGACATGAGTTCGTGCCCCGGTCTGGGAAGATCCCACATGCCGCGGTGCGGCTGGGCCCGTGAGCCATGGCCGCTGAGCCCGCGCGTCCGGAGCCTGTGCTCCGCAACGGGAGAGGCCACAGCAGTTAGAGGCCCACGTACCGCAAAATAAATAAATAAAAATACTATGTAATATTTCACAGCCTAACTAAGTGTAATGAGATCACTATGTTAAGTCTAGGAAATAAAGCATCATATATCTAAAGGTGAATAATTTCAAATGTGCTGATAACGTTTTTGTTATTACTTTTTCATTTGAAATGTTTTATGGACTGGCTTAACTCTGTTTAAATTTTATTTTTCACTGTTGTGTTTATGGTTTATTTTGTATAACTTTTTATAATAAAATAATTTAAATTTTCCAAAAAAAATAAAACAGAGTTTTAAATTAGTCATTCAAAATCAGCAGGTCAACCCCTAAGTCTACTGGATAAACCCCCAGGCAAGCCCAGCTACTGTGCTTGTATGTGTGCCAGACAAGTTTGATCACAGCTACAAGCTGAGTATGGCTGTGGGTGGGTATGGATGTGAGTGTTTCTGAAAGCCTAAAAGATGAGGTTGAAAAGGTGGGCAGAGGCTAGATTGTGGAAGGCTTTGAAAGTCAGGTTAAGGAATGTAGGCTTTATCCTGTCAGCATCAGGAAGCAACTGAAGGGTTTTTACACTCAAAGCTGTGAGGTACACAGCGCAGTTTTCCAGGAAGGTGAACCTATAGCATTTCGAAGGACAAATCTAAGGGAGGAGACACTAGAGGCAAGGAGACTAAAATGTTAAGAATCTGTACAATGTGGTGATGGTTAAAATGTAAAGGATGGATATAAAAGACCTGAAGGATACAAAAGACGTGAAGAATTAAAAGACTTTGGGTTAAAGATGGCAGATTGAACTCACACATTTAGCTCTGCTCCCTCCTCAAAACCCTGATAAAATTATAGCAAAGGAATTTTTAAAAGGCATAAATACAAAAGGATGGGGGATACAGGGGAGAAGACATTGACAGCAAATTTTGGAAACCAGATAGCGGACAAATAGTAACCAAGTTAGTAGAAAGTGGGAACCTGTATCCGAAGTCATCAGTAGGGAAAGCTGAGAGGCAACTCAGTTTATACCACAAGGGACTTCCCTCGTGGCCCAGTGGTTAAGAATCTACCTCCCAATGCTGAGGACGCGGGTTCGATCCCTGGTCAGGGAACTAAGATCCCACATGCTGCAGGGCAACTAAGCCCGTGTGCCTCAACAAAAAATCCCGCGTGCCGCAACGAAGACCCGACGCAGCCAAAAATAAATAAATAAAATTTTTTTAAAAGAAATTTTATACCACAGAGCTCCAAAAAGGTTCAGGAATTTGCAGTGCCAGGTACCTCTACAAGTAGGGGTGAACGACTGGCTAACACCAGGAGGACTGGTTGAAAGTCAGCCTTAGATGCTGAAGACCTGCAGAGCCAAACAACTCCCCTTGAAGACCTCCACGTTAGACGGGAGGGCTAGTCCCTTAGAGAAGATCCCTGAAGCTCAGAAGAAAACTTTACCAAGAAAATATATGATCTTCAGAGAAATTAAAGAAGACTTTGCAGCCATGAGACAAGAAGAGGAAATTTTAAAGGACTTTTGAGAAAATAGAAGAGGTCTTAGGAATTAAAAATATGACAATAGGTGCTTATATGTGGAATCTAAAAAAAAAATACAAAGAACTTATTTACAAAACAGAAAGAGACTCACAGACATAGAAAACAAACTTATGGTTACCAAAGGGGAAAGGGGGTGGGGATAAATCAGGAGTTTGGGATTAACATATACACACTGCTATATATAAAATAGATAACCAACAAGCACCTACTGTATAACACAGGGAACTATACTCAGTATTTTGTAATAACCTATATGGAAAAGAATCTGAAAACGGATATATATATATATGTATATGTATAACTGAATCACTGTACTGTACACCTGAAATTAACACAACATTGTAAATCAACTATACTTCAGTTTTTAAAAAATGACAAGAGGAATTTAAACCTTAATAAAAGGGTTGGAAGATAAAGCTGATGAAATGTCTTAGAAAGCAGTGTTTAAAAAAAGAAAGAAATGAAGAACAGGAAAAAAAAAGGAAAATTAATGATCAACCCAGGTATATGAAAAACAGAAGTTATGTGGATAGACAGAGTTCTTTCTGAATGTATTTTAGGGATATTAAGTAATCTGCTGAAGATTGAACAGCTGATAAGAGGTAGAGCTGGGATTCGTAATCAGATGTGTATGACTTTTTTAAGAGCAAGCTTTCTCCATTCCACTGTGCTATAATAAAGTCTCTATGGTAGGAACCAACTTGACCAATCACGTCTATCTTCTCCTACCCCAAACATTTTGTCAAAGATCAGAGCCAGGGAATGTGGTGACAGCCACTTCATGCTGAACCAGGTTAGGCTTTGAGGTCTACTGTTTAGAGAATCTCTGGTTTTGTTCTTCAGTTGTAAATTCTCTCAAGGTCCATTCTAATTTTAGGATTTTAAGGCTGCCTTCACATTTATGATGTATTTTCAATTTCTTACTTAGGATCACTGCCTTGGATGCTTCCCCCTCTCTCATTATAAGTGAGTTGGTCCTTTCTAAACCTTCAGTCATTTGTTCTTTCATTTTACTACTTCTACTCCACCTTTCCCCCTTGTGTTCACGGTCTCTTCTGTCTATCAACACTTTTTTCAGTAAACATATCTATCCATACTTTGCTCCTGTTGAAGATGTAGTTTCCAGTCCTTTCAAAAACAACATATACAACAACAAAAGCTCCACCTTATGTCTCATCAGTTTTTGGCATCTCAATAAGGGAGTCTAGTTTCCCATGACTTAACCATACTTCTTAAAATGTTTTTTAATTCCTTTCTGCTGTAATGAATTTGTTTAGCCACGATATTCCTCTGCCACATTTCCTAGCTTTGGAGAGACTCATTTCAGCTGTTATCTTTCTATGGCCAGAAAAATTACTTCTCACTTGACAAATCATAACCTCCCTTCTTATACATAAACTCAATTAACCCGTCTCAACAATTTCCCTTTTGAAAGTACACTCTAGAATGTTGATATGTGTTTAATGATTCTGTAACTGCCCTTCAATTTCAGGTTTTTATATTCTAAGTGTGAATTCCTTTGTCAATCTCTAATTATTTCTAGACCTTTTCATGGAATCTTAAACAGCAAAACTAAAAGGAAACTTAAAAGGTAACCTGGGTCCACCTCCTACTCGAAACATTTATTCACACATTCATTAAACATTTATTGAGTACCTATGTGTTCGGCCCTGGTGTTCCAAGATAAATAAAACAAAAATCCTTGCTCTGATAAAGCTCAGTCTAGTGGGAGACAGAGATAAACAAATAAATTACAACATAGGAAATGCTATAGCAGATGATAGGCATAGAACAGTAGGAACAGAAAAGAAAAGAGTGACTAAAAATGCTTTGTAGCTCACAAAACAATTTCACAATCCATTAGTTCATTTACTTCTCTAAATGACTCTGTGACACAAGCATTACAAGTAAGCAAATGGACAATCAGAAAGGTTATAGGACTTATCCAAAGTCACTCACCTAATACTGAGTACTGGAATTCAAACTTTCTAATTTTAAAATTTGAGTACATGCCACGGGTTTGTGCCCGGTCCGGGAAGGTCCCACATGCCGCGGAGCGGCTGGGCCCATGAGCTATGGCCGCTGAGCCTGCGCATCCGGAGCCTGTGCTCCGCAACGGGAGAGGCCACATCAGTGAGAGGCCCGCGTACCGCAAAAATAAATAAATAAATAAATATATAAATAAATAAATAATTTTACTTTCTTCAATTTCTCTTAGGAAGCGTATGTTCATTAGTTTAACTGCTTCTCCATTTAAATTCAAATCCATTTTCTAACATCTTTATTGGAGTATAATTGCTTTACAATGGTGTGTTAGTTTCTGCTTTATAACAAAGTGAATCAGTTATACATATACATATGTCCCCATATCTCTTCCCTCTTGCATCTCCCTCCCTCCCACCCTCCCTATCCCACCCCTCTGGCTATCTATTTTACGTTTGGTAATGTGTACATGTCCATGCCACTCTCTCACTTTCTCCCAGCTTACTCTTCCCCCTCCCCATGTCCTCAAGTCCATTCTCTAGTAGGTCTGCATCTTTATTCCCGTCTTGCCCCTAGGCTCTTCTGACCATTTTTTTTCTTTTTTTTAGATTCCATATATATGTGTTAGCATACGGTATTTCTTTTTCTCTTTCTGACTTACTTTACTCTGTATGACAGTCTCTAGGTCCATCCACCTCACTACAAATAACTCAATTTTGTTTCTCTTTATGGCTGAGTAATATTCCATTGTATATATGTGCCACATCTTCTTTATCCATTCATCTGTTGATGGACACTTAGGTTGCTTCCATGTCGTGGCTATTGTAAGTAGAGCTGCAATGAACATTTTGGTACATGACTCTTTTTGAATTATGGTTTTCTCAGGGTATACGCCCAGTAGTGGGATTGCTGGGTCACATGGTAGTTTTATTTTTAGTTTTTTAACGAACCTCCATACTGTTCGCCATAGTGGCTGTATCAGTTTACATTCCCACCAACAGTGCAAGAGGGTTCCCTTTTCTCCACACCCTCTCCAGCATGTATTGTTTGTAGATTTTTTGATGATGGCCATTCTGACCGGTGTGAGATGATATCTCATTGTAGTTTTGATTTGCATTTCTCTGATGATTAATGATGTTGAGCATTCTTCCATGTGTTTGTTGGCAATCTGTATATCTTCTTTGAAGAAATGTCTATTTAGGTCTTCTACCCATTTTTGGATTGGGTTCAGGAACAAGACAAGGTTGCCCACTCTCACCACTATTATTCAACATAGTTTTGGAAGTTTTAGCCACAGCAATCAGAGAAGAAAAAGAAATAAAAGGAATCCAAATTGGAAAAGAATAAGTAAAGATGTCACTGTTTGCAGATGACATGATACTATACATAGAAAATCCTAAAGATGCTACCAGAAAACTACTAGAGCTAATCAGTGAATTTGGTAAAGTAGCAGGATACAAAATTAATGCACAGAAATCTCTGGCATTCCTATACACTAATGATGAAAAATCTGAAAGTGAAATTAAGAAAACACTCCCATTTACCATTGCAACAAAAGGAATAAAATATCTAGGAATAAACCTACCTAAGGAGACAAAAGACCTGTATGCAGAAAATTATAAGACACTGATGAAAGAAATTAAAGATGATACAAATAGATGGAGAGATATACCATGTTCTTGGATTGGAAGAATCAACATTGCGAAAATGACTCTACTACCCAAAGCAATCTACAGAGTCAGTGCAATCCCTATCAAACTACCACTGGCATTTTTCACAGAACTAGAACAAAAAATTTCACAATTTGTATGGAAACACAAAAGATCCCGAATAGCCAAAGCAATCTTGAGAAAGAAAAATGGAGCTGGAGGAATCAGGCTCCCTGACTTCAGACTATACTACAAAGCTACAGTAATCAAGACAGTATGGTACTGGCACATAAAACAGAAAGATAGATCAATGGAACAGGATAGAAAGCCCAGAGATAAACCCACGCACATATGGTCACCTTATCTTTGATAAAGGAGGCAAGAATATACAATGGAGAAAAGATAGTCTCTTCAATAAGTGGTGCTGGGAAAACTGGACAGCTACGTGTAAAAGAATGAAATTAGAACACTCCCTAACACCATACACAAAAATAAACTCAAAATGGATTAAAGACCTAAATGTAAGGGCAGACACCATCAAACTCTTAGATGAAAATTAGGCAGAACACTCTATGACATAAATCACAGCAAGATCCTTTCTGACCCACCTCCTAGAGAAATGGAAATAAAAACAAAAATAAACAAATGGGACCTAATGAAACTTCAAAGCTTTTGCACAGCAAAGGAAACCATAAATAAGACCAAAAGACAACCCTCAGAATTGGAGAAAATATTTGCAAATGAAGCAAATGACAAAGGATTAATCTTCAAAACATACAAGCAACTCATGCAGCTCAATATCAAATCCATTTTTTTACTGTCCATGTATATGCCACGAGGCACTGAAATTCTCTGGTAACCTATCACATTCTAAGAACTAAGAATCCCAGTACCTTATGATTCTGTCTCTCATGTACCTAAGAGAGCCCCTAAACCTCTTGAGGGAAACATGTTCTTTGTATCATGCCTGGTTTATTGCTTTTAAACTGCATTCAGTTCTACTAACAGAACTAGGAAACTGAATATGTCTTGCATTTTAAATTATTTATGATTCAGTCATTTACTGAGCACTTACTCTCTATAAGCACTCATACTTCATACAAGGCACTGGGCTACACACTGTGAAAGATACAGAAATGAGTAAGACATAGTACTGACCCTCATGAGTCTTTGAATGTAAAATGAGAGATAAGACATATCACAAATAACTCCAATCTAAGAAATACTGTTGTAAGTGTTGTAATAATGGTAATAGACATTGTACAATTTCAAAACATGAAAGTGGTAGTATTTGAGCTAGAAATTAAAGAATGAACAGAAATTTGTC
This sequence comes from Leucopleurus acutus, assembly GCF_964270905.1. Taxonomy (NCBI): domain Eukaryota; kingdom Metazoa; phylum Chordata; class Mammalia; order Artiodactyla; family Delphinidae; genus Leucopleurus; species Leucopleurus acutus. The sequence continues at coordinate 117,424,622 of NC_139148.1, read as the reverse complement.
ATTGGAAAATTGGAACGAAGGGATTACAAATAGATGGAATAGCTTGAGCAAAGGCATGATAATAGAAGAAAACAGTAGCTAATAACCACAGCTACCATTTGTTAAGCACTTATTATGTGCTAGGCACTGTTCCAAATGCTTTAATACATTATCCCATTTAATCTTCATAACAACCATATGAAGTAGATAATACTATTATTTCCATACTGCAGATGAAGAAGCCTAAGATTAGAAAGGTAATAATATTAGTAAATGATATTAGTAAATATTATTTAAAACTCCTTTTTTGGCTATCAAATTTAAAAGACAGCTGCATAATGCAGTAATTATAAATCTGTGTTGATGAGTATACAAAGCATTAAGATGTAATTTGTATGACAATAACAGCACAAAGGAGGGAGGAGGGAAAGGAGCTATATATGAGCATATAATATTTTTAATAATATTGAAATTAAGTTGGTACTAATCTGAACTAGATTGTTATAAATTGAGACATTAATTGTAATCTATAACGTAACCACTAAAAAGAAGCTCAAAATAATAGTAAAAGAAAGGACAAGGGAATAAAAATAGTACACTAAAAATATCTATTTAACACAATAGAGGGCAGTAATGAAGGGACAAAAAAGACCTAAAATTTATAGAAAGAAAATAGCAATATATCAGATGTAAATCCTACCTTATCAATAATTTCATTAAATGTACATGGATGAAATATTCCAATTAAAAGGCACAGGTTGGCAAAAGGAACCCCCCAAAAATGATCCAAATAAATATATGATGTCTACAAGAGACACAATTTTGATTCAGAGACACAAACAGATTGAAAGTAAAAGGATTTTACATACAGTTGACACTTGAACAAAATGGGTTTGAACTGCACGGGTCCACTCATACATGGATTTTTTTCCAGTAAATATATACTACAGTGCTATACAATCTGCTATTGGTTGAATCCGTGGATGCAGAATCGTGGATAGAGAGGGCTGACTCTAAAGTTATACACAGATTTTTGTGCAGGTGGTCAGGGCCCCTAGTCCCCATGTTGTTCTAGGGTCAACTGTATACAGATATATCATGCAAACAGTAACCAAAAGAGAGCTAGAGTGGCTATACTTCTAACAGACAAAATATATTTGACTTTAAGACAAAAAGCATTATGAGAGGTAAAGAAGGACTTTTATAACAATAAAAGTATCAATCTATCAAGAATATATAACAATTGTAAACATATATGTACCTAACAGCAGAGCCCCAAAAATATATGAAGCAAAAACTGACAGAACTGAAGGAAGAAACAGACAATCCAACAATGATAGCTGGAGACTTGAATAAACACTTTCAATAATGGATAGAACAACTAGACAGAAGATCAACAAGAAAATGAAAGACTTTAACAACACTGTAAACCTCCTAGACATAACAGACATCTATAGAACACTCCACCCATTGACAGCAGAATACACATTCTTCTCAAGTGTACATGGAACGTTCTCCAGGATAGACCATATGTTAGTCCATAACACAAGTCTCAATAAATTTAACAGTTCTGAAATCACCCAAAGTCTAATGTAATTGAAAGGAATTAAAGAAGACCAAATAAATGAAAAGACATCCTGTATTCATGAATTGGAAGACTTAATATTGTTAAGATGGCAATATCCCCCAAATTGATCTACAGATTCCATGCAGTCTTATCAAAATCCCAGTCAGCTTTTTGAAGAAATTGAAAAGCCCTTCCTAAAACTCACATGGAAATGCAAAGTTCCAGAACAGCCAAAATAATCTTGAAAAAGAAAAAAGCTGGAGGACTCCCACTTCCTAATTTCAAAATGTATTAAAAGCTACAGACTAAAATCAAGACTATGGGTGGGATTCCCTGGTGGTCCAGTGGTTAAGAATCCACCTTCCAATGCAGGGGACGCAGGTTCGATCGCTGGTTGGGGGACTAAAATCCCACATTCCGTGGGATCTATGCCCATGCGCTGCAACAACTGAGCCTGTGTGCCACAACTAGAGAGCCCACATGCCACAACTAGAGAGCCCATGCGCTCTGGAGCCCATGTGCCACAACTAGAGAGAAGCCCATGTGCCACAATGAAGAGCCTGCACACCACAACAAAAGACCCCGCATGCCACAACTAAGACCCAACACAGCCAAAAATAAATAAATAAATAAATAGATTAGAGATAATCTCAGAGATTACAAATACACAAAAAGGAGCAACAAACTTATAAAAAAAGGAAAAAAGGGGCTTCCCTGGTGGCGCAGTGGTTGGGAGTCCGCCTGCCGATGCAGGGGACACGGGTTCATGCACCAGTCCGGGAGGATCCCACGTGCCGCGGAGCGGCTGGGCCCGTGAGCCATGGCCGCTGAGCCTGCACGTCCAGAGCCTGTGCTTCGCGGCGGGAGAGGCCATGGCGGTGAGAGGCCCGCGTACCGCAAAAAAAAAAAAAAAAAAAGGAGAAAAGACTACGGGTACTGGTCTAAGGATAGACATATAGACCAATGGAATAGGAGTGAAAGTTCAGAAATAAACCCACAGATTTATGGACACTTCATTTTCAATAAGGGAATCAAGACAAATCAGTTGGAGCAGAAGAGTCTTTTCAACAAATAATGTCAGAACAACTGGATATCCATGTACAAAAGAATGAAGTTAGATCCATACCTCACACATACACAAAAATTAACTCAAAATGGATCAAAGACCTATATTTAAGATGTAAAACTAGAAGACTTTTATATGAAAACATAAGCATAAATTTTATTTTTCTTTTTTTGCGGTACACGGGCCTCTCACTGTTGTGGCCTCTCCCGTTGCGGAGCACAGGCTCCAGACGCGCAGGCTCAGCAGCCATGGCTCACGGGCCCAGCTGCTCCGCGGCATGTGGGATCTTCCCAGACCGGGGCACGAACCCGTGTCCCCTGCATCAGCAGGTGGACTCTCAACCACTGCACCACCATGTAAGCCCAAGCATAAATTTTAATGACCTTGGATTAGGCTTCTTAAATATGACACCTAAAGCACAAGCAACCAAAGAAAAAGTAAATAAAGTGAATGTCATAAAAATTTTAAAGTTTTGCACTTCAAAGAACACTATCAAGAAATTGAGATGACAATTCACAGAATGGAAGAAAATATTTACAAATCATATACCTGATAAGCAACTAGTAACCAAAATATATACAGAACTCTTACAATTCAACAATAAAAAGAAAAATAATCCAATTTAAAAACGGACAAAGGATTTGAATAGACATATTTCTAAAGAAGATATGCAAATGACCAATAAGCACATGAAAAGATGCTCAATATCATTAGTCATCAAAAAGTGTAAATTAAAACTACAATGAAATATCACTTCATAATAATTAGGATGGCTATAAGCAAAAACAGTAACAAGTGTTGACGAGGGTGTAGAGAAATTGGAACCCTCATACATTGCTGGTGGGAATGTAAAATGGTACAACAACTTTTGAAAATAGTCTGGCGGTCTCTCAAAATAGTAAGCATAGTGACCATATGACCCAGTAATTCTACTCCCAGGTATATACCCAGTATCTACCCAGTAGAATTGGAAGCATATTTTCACTCAAAACATCACATACAAATGTTCATAGCAACACTATTCATATTATCCAAAAGGTGAAAACAGCCCAAATGACCATCAACTTATGAATGGGTAAACAAAAAGTGGTATATTGATACAATGGAATACTGTTCAATCATAAAAGGAATGAAGTAGTGATACATGCTATAACATGGATGAACCCTGAAAACATTATGCTAAGTGAAAGAAGTCACACACAAGAGGCCACAATTTTTATGATTCCATTTATATGAAATGTCCAGAAGAGGCAAGTCCATAGAGACAGAAATTAGATTAGTAGATTGCCAGCTGAAAAATTCCAATGGCATTTTTCACAGAGATAGAAAGAGCAACCGTAAAATTTGTATGGAACTGCAAAAGACCCCGAATAGCCAAAGCAATCTTGAGAGAGAAGAATAAAACTGGAGGCATCACATTTCCTGATTTCAAACTATACTACAAAGCTATGGTAATCAAAATAGTATGGTACTGATATAAAAATAGACACACAGACTAATAGAACAGGATTAAGAGCCCAGAAATAAATCCCTGCATATACTGTCAACTAGTATTTGACAAGGGAGCCAAGAAATTGATAAGTGCTGTTGAGAAACTGAATAACCACATTCAGAAGAATAAAATTGGATCCCTATCTTATACCACTCACAAAAATTAACTCAAAATGGATTAAAGACTTAAACATAAGACCTGAAACCATAAACTCCTAGAAGAAAACATAGGGTCAAAACTCCTTGACGTTGGTCTTCACACAATTTTTTGGATATGACACCAAAAGCACAAGCAACAAAAGCAAAACTTAAGAAGCAGAACTACATCTAACTAAAAACCTTCTGTACAGCAAAAGAAACAATCAATAAAATGGAAAGACAACTTACAGAACGTGAGAAAATATTTGCAAATCATATATGTGATAAGGAGTTAACATCCAAATTATATAAAGAACTCACACAACTCAATAGCAAAAAAACAATCTGGTTGACAAATAGGCAGAGGACCTGAATGCACACTTTTCCAAAGAAGACATACAGATGGCCAACAGACACATGAAAAGACGCTCAACATCACTAATCATCAGGGAAATGCAAATCAAAACCACAGTGAGATATCACCTCACACCTGTCAGAATGGCTATCACCAAAAACAAGAGATAAGAAGTGTTGGCGAGGATGTGGAAAGAAAGGAACCCTCGTGCACTCTTGATGGGAATCTAAATTGGTACAGGCACTAAGGAAAACAGTATGGAGGTTCACCAAAATTTTTAAAATAGAATTACCATATGATCCAGCCATCCCACTTCTGGGTATATATATAAAGGAAATGAAAACAGGATCTCAAAGGGATAGCTGCACTCTCATGTTCATTGCAGCATTATTCACAACCTACTCAAGGCCTCATTAATTAGAAAGGGGCAGAATTGGGAAATGGACCCCTATGTGTACAGAGCATAGGGGGTGTGTGTGTGTGTGTGTGTGTGTGTGTGTGTGTGTCTGACTCTAAAGCCTATGCCGGTAGCCTCTAATGCTACCTCTCCACTTCAAAATATGGTTATGAGTTGTTGTTATTGTTGTTTATAATTAAATTATTTAAAAATAGGTAATGCATGCATATGGTACACAATGTGAAAAGTAAAAAGAAACAGAGAAACAGTGAAAAATAAGTATAAAATAGTCTCCTTCTCACTCTTGTCCCCCAGCCACCCAGGAGACAACCACTGTTAACAGTTGCTTTTCAAATTAAAAAAAATTTTTATTTTCACAAAAGTGGTTTGCCCCTGCATCATTTCATAGCCCATGTAACCCTGAGCCATGTTATTATGGATTCCTACTCTAATTTTTAAATTTTTCTGTGTAAAACATTCTTCAAAATTGATCCCATAGAAAACATGATAAAAACAGCTCATAGTGCATTGCAAATGCTAATGCTTTTCAGACATTAATTATTCAGTTTAGCTAATCAAGCTTAGTGACACAGCATATTCTAATTCTTTTATATTTTCTATTTCAATGATGTAACTTCTTTTTACAATAAGATGGAACATCTGTCTGATGAAAAATGGGCCATTATTATTCATCTGAAGCCACGAAGGCAGTTTCAGGGGAGATTTACATTTATTTCCTCTACAGTGCCTAGCATAATGCATTAAATATAGTAAAAAACAAAAACAAGACAAAATTTTTTAAAAACACAATAAATATGTTGAATGAGTAACTAAATAATGAAGAGAATAGTACATGGTTTGTTGACTAGTTCTTGCTTGCAATATCCCTTGCATGACAATCCAGTATAATGACTTTAGCACAATGGCACTTTGTTGCCAAAGTTATTCAATTTCAGATTCATCTGAGTCTTGAACTTGAAGCAACAAATATCTGAAATATTGTCAAGGACATTGCTTTCTTCCATAAATATATTAAAGCATTCACCTCAGGAAAGACCACCCATTCTAGTTCCCTTGAAAAGAGTTAAAGAAAAAGCAGATGGCTGTATTCAAGGTGGTAAGGGGGAGGGGAGTGCATTGTCCTTATTTTAAATAAGTCAAAAACTGCGGTACATGTATTTGATGTGTAAACTTATAATGTTCAGTCTTTTCAATGATATTACCTTTTTCCCTGGAGTTTAGGAAAAAACAAGCCACATGTAGATAAAAGATTATGAGCCTACTGAATATATCATCTATCACTGCATTGAATTGTTTATGGCATTATACTCAGTCACAGAGCATTTGTTCTCATTTTGTCACTAATTAGTATATAATATAACTGAATTTACTATGTATAAGTTTCATTATAGGACTTCCACTATTGTGACACACTCTAGCATCAAGGACATGGGAATTTTACAACAAAAGAAAATTAAAGTACCACATAACAGTTAAGATATAATCCACTACTTTTTCCTTAAAAAAAAAAAACTTGTCCTTCAGAACATATCAAGGAAAGAATTTTTTTTAATGGAACTTGCTATGGACTGAATTGTGTCCCCCAAAATTCATATGTTGAAACCCTAATCCCTAATGTGACAGTATTTGGAAATGGGGCCTTTAGGGAGTGATAAGGTTTACATGAGGTCATGAGGGTGCGGTCTTCATGATGGCATCAGTGCCCTTATAAGGAGAGACACCAAAGAGTTCTCTCTCTCTCTCTCTCTCTCTTTTCCCTTGCCATGTGAGGACACAGCAAGAAGGCAGCTAGCAGCAACCAGGAAGAGAGTGCTCACCAGGACCCGACCCTGTTGATGCCCTGATCTTGGGCTTCCCAGTCTCCAGAACCGTGAGAAAATAAATGTTTGTTGTTTAAGCCACTCAGTCTATGGTATTTTGTTATGGCAGCCCAAGCTGACTAAGAAAAAACATATTAAAGAATTTGGAGATAAAACCTTAAGCAAGTCAGCACCTTATCAGTGAGGTATTATGGGAAGAGCACTGGATGGGATGTAAGGGGTGCGTTCGGTTATATACAGCCTGGGCTTCATGACTGACTTCTTGTGTGACCTTGAACATGCTGGTTCCACATCTCTATAATTAGGGGACTGGATGAGCTCCCATTATGGCCACTGTGCAGCACCACCCCGACTCCCACTCTGACCATGACTGTGCCTGGGGACTATAGTCACTAATGACACTGCAGTAACTAGGTGAGACATGAAGAAATAATCACTGAAGGCAAGGACGAAGAGAATAACACAATGTAGTGTATAAATTGCCACTCTAACGTGATATATAAAGCAAGATGCATAACTGAGATGAGCATTTATGAAACCTGCTTCAAAAACAAAGATCAAAATGGAATACCGCAGCACCATCGTCATCTCTTTGTACTAGGGTTTAAGATGTACAGAAAGATGAAAAGAATGCAGATACATCAGAAAAAGAATGCTGAAGCCACAGAAAAAACAGTGGTCATTCAAATCCTTTCCACTCTTCATTATCGTGTAAAATGATTTTTCCAAGATAAAGTATAAGAAAGGGGCTTCCCTGGCGGCACAGTGGTTAAGAATCTGCCTGCCAATGCAGGGGACACGGATTCGAGCCCTGGTCCAGGAAGAACCCACATGCTGTGGAGCAACTAAGTCCGTGTGCCACAAGTATGGAGCCTGTGCTCTAGAGCTCACAAGCCACAACTGCTGAAGCCCACGTGTCACAACTACTGAAGCCCACATGCATAGAGCCCACGCTCTGCAACAAGAGAAGCCACCGCAATGAGAAGCCCATGCACCGCAACAAAGAGTAGCTCCCACTCACCACAACTAGAGAAAGCCTGTGTGCAGCAACGAAGACCCAACTCAGCCAAAAATAAATAAATAAATAAATAAATAAATAAATAAAGTTATTTAAAAAAAAGTATAAGAAAGAGTATAATTGCGTAGAGAAAAGAGAATGTGAGATACTAACCCAGGACACAGTAGTGCCGTCAGCAAAAAATTTGTCTTCCACTTAATACCTCTAAATGCTGAGGAAGTAAAGGACAGAAGAGTTACTGGAGCAACTGGATTTAGTCCACTTTACAAATACTTTATAGTAACTAACACACAACTACATTTTGCTAGGTCAGCTAAAATTCCCCATGCAATTTCTGAATTTTTAATTTTACAGCTTTTTAATTTCTACATTTAACACACCAACTTACTGGAATAATAACAGTTGCAATGCTTACTCATATACATCTTAGCAGATACGTATCCAGCAGAGGTTCCCAGAAGGACCCATAACAGAATAGCACTGGTCATTAAAGCACCTCGATTGGCAGGGGAAAGGAAACCAAGACAGGCCAGAACTAAAGGCACAAAAGACAAATATCAAACCAGTGACAATAATGGCCTCAAAAGCACATAGGACTTTATAATAAAGACAACCTTATGAAGATATTTTTATGAAACAGCATACAAGGAAATTCTCTGATGTTATTCTCTTAGCTAATTTTTTTGACAATTTTTTCTTAATGAAAAAGTCTGATTTTCCATACAAGGCAAATGATATGTTTTCAATTTAGCCTTTAATCTCACTGTTTAAATCAAAATTAAACAAAAAATCTTCCCCTTCCCTACTCCAGTAGTCACTGCATAAACAGCAAATCATTTTTCCCACAAAAATTTCCTTCTGTTTCCTTTTATTCAAGGTAAGGGGGAAAAAATCAAAGGGAGACTTGGTCTCAGGAAAATATAACCTTAAGAGCTAAATTTTGAAATTATCACTGACATCTGAAACAGCTAATAAGCCATTTATTTACAGCAGCTTTGTTTGTGAAAATCAGCACTCTGGTTATCAAAAACTGACAAACTCCATTTTTAGTTGCTAAATGAAGGCAGCCAGAGTTCCTCAGCCACTGTAAGCCTACTAACGATGCCATTGCGCTTATACATTTAAAGACCAGCACTCAGGCTTGCCATAGCATTTCAAAATGCTAGTCTTTGAATTATAACTCCCTGAGTTCATTTAAAATATGATTCTACCCACATGCTGATTTTCAAGAACGCATCTACCTTGCAAAGCAAGGAACAAGTGTATTGGACATTACAATAAATTACTCAAAACTGAAGAAGCTATGAAAGTTCCTTGATATAAGAACATATTCAGACTCATATCCTTAATTTGAGAAGAAAGAAATATAAGTACTATAAAACACACATTTCCTTAAACTTTAGGGTAGAATTTTCAAAGTTCTTTTGTACACATGAATCAAAGTTTAACATATGTTAGCAGCTCACTAAGAATGTTGAAGAAGACACATATTGATCTGAGATTACTCACATAAAGTAATAAATGTCATAATCAAAACTTGTGTTCTTGACCCAGGAAAACTGACAGCAACATTCCACTCCTTGGAGGTCTGAATACATCCCCATGAACCAGCTTCCAACCAAATTCCTTCTGGGCGTCTTCCTGCATATGAGAAAGTCTTTAATAAACACGGGAGTTACTAGGACAGAAAGTTACAAGAGCTCTGAAAGTTAGAGAAAAATGAATTTTCCTCTAGAGACAGACTAGCTGGAAACCAATGGCTCATTTTGGATACAGTAGGTCTCTGGCAGGTATGTGACCCTGCCATACAAATGAGCTATTCCCTTACCTTAAGTTTTGCATTGGAGGGAGTGTGTTAATTATATAAAGGACACAACTGGCTTGATTTTCATGAAGAAAGCAACACGATTTAACATACATAAAAGATTCAACCAAGGGACTTCCTGGTGGCACAGTGGTTAAGAATCCGCCTGTCAATGCAGGGGACAAGGGTTCAATCCCTGGTCCGGGAAGATCCCACATGCTGCGGAGCAACTAAGCCCGTGTGCCACAACTACTGAAGCCTGCGTGCCTAGAGCCCGTGCTTCACAACAAGAGAAGCCACCACAGTGAGAAGCCCACGCACTGCAACAAAGACCAACGCAGCCAAAAATAAATAAATAAATTTTAAAAAAAAGATTCAACCAATTCTATAGAAATTAAACATTCATCAATACACAAATGATTACAAGAGTCAAAACAGTATAAATTGATAAAACTAAATTTACCCTAAATTGTAGTATTTTGCAGTGTTTCGTATACTTATCTCATGCTGCAAATTAATGAAAATCTTAAATAATGATATTTTGAAAGGTCAGAAACATAAAAAGGAATATAACCAAAGAGTTGATAGCAAATAACTCTCTAATAAACTTACCTGTACTTTTTAAGAATCAACACAACACTCTGTACTTTGATTCAGCATAATATGCAAAATTACTAGACATCAAAATGCATTGTATTCAAGGTGTTATACTCTAAGTAGAACTATAACATTGAGAACTGGGCAAAGCAGGCACTCAAATATTTGCTGAATCAAATATGTGCATTTTTACTTACGGGAAAACTCATCTAATTATATCTGATAATATCTTTATGGAGAGTCCTTAATATGATCATAGCCACCATTCCAGATAAGAAGACAGCAATAACAATGGAATTCATAATACTAGAAAACATAAAGAAGGAAAAAGAGAAGTTAAATCTCAAGTTTCTTATTTGAATACTAAAAAGAAAATGTGTGCACACGTAAAAGAAAGACATTCAAATTATCATTATGTCGATCAGTTTTCTAAGGTTAAATGTGGATCAAAGGTTGAATACATCAATATATTAAATGAACTTAAAGCTCTATCACAAGGGGCTTCCCTGGTGGCGCAGTGGTTAAGAATCCGCCTGCCAATGCAGGAGACACGGGTTCGAGCCGTGGTCCGGGAAGATTCCCACATGCCACGGAGCAACCAAGCCCATGCACCACAACTACTGAGCCTGTGCTCTAGAGCCCGTGAGTCACAACTACTGACGCCCGTGTGCCTAGAGCCCGTACTCCGCAACAAGAGAAGCCACCGCAATGAGAAGCCTGCGCACCGCAACAAAGAGTAGCCCCTGCTCGCCGCAACTAGAGAAAGCCCGCGAACAGCAACGAAGACCCAACGCAGCGAAAAACAAATAAATAATTTTTTTTTTAAACAAAACTCTATCAGGGCTTCCCTGGTGGCGCAGTGGTTGAGAGTCCGCCTGCCGATGCAGGGGACGCAGGTTCGTGCCCCGGTCCGGGAAGATCCCACATGCCACGGAGCGGCTGGGCCCGTGAGCCATGGCCGCTGAGCCTGCGCGTCCGGAGCCTGTGCTCCGCAGCGGGAGAGGCCACAACAGTGAGAGGCCTGCGTACCGCAAAAAAAAAAAAAAAAAAAAAAAAACAGCTCTATCACAAATGTGCATTACAAATAAATCAGTAGAAGCAACACTATTCTTAAGGTTATTTTAGAACTTTGTAAGAGTACATTCCCAAAAAGAAACAAGGGGAAATGAATAAGATCAGGAACACAGACGTAGTTCCAGAACATGAAACTGAGAATGGAAGTTCAGGAATCAATGTTGAATTGATGACTGACTGACTGACTTCTTAGCTGATGGACTAAGGCTTTTAACTCTATCAAGTCTTTATCAAGCTTCGGGGTAAAGACCCCATGGACCACTTACCTACCATCTCTTACATACTGTTTCCAAAACTGAATCTTAAAATCTATGCCCAAATCAAAATCAAGACCTTCTGCCATCCCACTGCCCAGACAAATCCAGACACATCAAAAAAGTTTCACCAGAATCTATGAAAAGGCCAGCACTGTTTTAGAAAAATGCCATTAAGATAATGTCTAAAATATCTGTTAAATGTCATAAGTAAATTAGCTTGAGACAGAAACTAAAGTACATTTATTGTTACATTATAAATATTAATACTACTAGAGATTAGCCCCACAATCTATCTGGATGCCCTTCGCTTTCACAACCCCTTTAAAGAAAGCATTTAAATAAATTTTATCCAGGGACTTCCCTGGTGGTCCAGCAGTAAAGAATCCGCCTTACAATGCAGGGGATGTGGGTTCCATCCCTGGTCAGGGAACTAAGATCCCACATGTCGTGGAGCAACTAAGCCCACGTACCACAACTACTGAGCTCGTGCGCCTCAACTAGGAAGCCTGTGTGCTGCAAACTACAGAGCCTACGCACTCTGGAGTCCATGCACCACAACTAAAGAAGAGAAAACCCGCACACCGCAACTAGACAGAAGACCACAACAAAAGATCCCGCATGCCTCAATGAAGATCCCATGTGCCACAACCAAGACACAATGCAGCCAATAATAAATAAAATAAATGATAAGTAAATCTTTAAAGAAATAATAAGTAAATAAAGTTTATCTGAAGAGAGTTCTGGGTGGTGTGACAAAATGGGACCTGGACTATTGCCCAAAGAGAAGATTTTGTAGAAAAGCTACAGTATGATAATAATAATGAGGAGGAGAAGGAGGTAGAGGAGAAGGAAGAATAAGGATAGAAACAGGAGGAGAAGGGGGTGCTATTCTCACTTTAAAGGCAATAGCACTGTAAATCAACTATACTTCAATAAAATAAAATTTTTTTAAAATAAAGGCAATGGCATATAAGGAAAATCATCACCTCAGAAGACCATACTCATAGAATCACACCTTTCCTTACTTTCATCTTTATCTTTATAGTCTTCTTCCATCCAAAACTGGTTTATTATAGGATATGAGGATAACGGGGAAAAAATACTACATACACAGGTTCACCTATTTCTCGTCGGCTTCTCTGATCAGTCTCCTAAGTTACTAACTGAAGATCCTACTCTCGTTTCAGCGCTTTATGACAGCCCCAATCATCACGTTCTCAGTTGGTCCATCCTTCGATTTCATGTTGAAACTACTCCTTCCACAGTCATGAAGGACTCCTAACTCTGTGGTCTGTCCTGTTGAAGATTCCTGAGGAATCAAGTCCCTTCACTCTGAATCCACTAGAATATAAGCTTCCTGCGAGCAGAAGCCTGTTGGCCTTATGCACCGCCATGTCTGAGAGCCTCTCCTAGTGCTTGGCACCCTAATAGGGATGAAAAAGAATATGTGGAGAATGAATCCACCTTCACTCACAGACATTATCTCAACACAGTCCTCTCGTCTATATGACCTGCCTTGACCACTTGCAATGTTTTGGTTTCTCAATCTTTTCATCTTTCTCTGCTCTCTTCCCAGTCTTTCATGACATCCTGACTTTCCTCCACCCCAGCTGGTTACTGCTTTCTCTTACACTCTAGTTTGCTCAGACTTTGACCCCACAAATGAAAGCGTCTCTCCTGTTTTCATTCCATCTTTTGCACAGTGTCCACTGCCACAGCCCTATCCTGCCTACTTCCCAGCATGGACTACTCTTTACGTGCAGACATCTTATCTCTAGGTCATCTCAGCCTTCTCCTTCCCCTCAGCATAAACATTAGTATATTTAAAACAGATTTTCCTTTTTTCTTTCTCTTTGCATATGTGGAGAGGTGGGGGAGAGGAAGGAGAAGGGAAATTAGCCACAGAGAAGAAAAAATGTCACTCAAGATCATCTTGGATGGGGGTGGGAGGAGGGGGAACTGGATGAAGGTGGTCAAAAGGTACAAACTTGCAGTTATAAGATGAAGTACTAGGGATATAATGTACAACATGGTTAATATAATTAACACTGCTGTACGTTATGTATGAAAGTTGTTAAACAGTAAATCCTAAGAGTTTTCATCACGAGAAAAAATCTTTTTCTATTTCTTTAATTTTATATCTATAGGAGATGATAGATGTTCACTAAACTTACTGTGGTCATCAATGTAAGTCAAATCATACAGTACTTTAAACTCATACAGTACCGTATGTCAATTATATCTCAATAAAACCAGAAGGAAAAAAAAGATCATCTCTGGTGACAAAATAATTTTTAAAATACATATAGGTATGTATGTGTGTGTGTGTTTGTATACATTTCCTACCGGGAAGCTACTTATTCTTTATTTCATAAAGTGCTTACCTAAACCACTGAATGCTGGTATGAGACATGGACTCCAAAATATAATCCCATCTAGAACCCCACTTGATATGTTTGTTTTCCTAAAAACAAAAATACAAAATCACATGACCAAACTTTAACTGACTTTTTACTGGTTATAATCCTAAAACAGACAGAAAGTTATTGTGCCGGTACTTTCTCTATTCCTTTACTGCTAACTTCATGGAATCATGCAATCTAGCCTGATATTTTTATCATTTTTTTATTTACTGATATTCTACCTCATTTCAGAAAGGGACTAGGAAAAAAATAATTTTAGCTTACTGCTGTTCACCAGAAATAGCATCTTTTCGCTACTATTTTTCTGTAACCCTAAATCCACCCCATACTTGTCCAGACCACATTTTCATCTTAATTGCAACTTCATACCATGCTTACAAAGGTATACGTAATGTCACTGTACTTTTGTTTGTAAATTCAAAAACGTAGAAACAACCAAAAATTCCCATCAGAATGGGAATAAATAAACTGTGGTAATCCATGCTAAGGAATACTACGTAACCATTAAAAGGTATGATGTGCATCTATAGGTGACAATATGTCTATGAAATAGCATTAAGTGAAAAAAGAAAGGTGAAAAGTATATGGGAAGACAAGTTATGTACAGCAAGATTCCATTCCCCCCACAAAATTATATTCATATTTTGTAGATGCAGACATTTTTCTGGAAGAAAAAATAATGGTTATACTTTTGGAGCGAGAGACTAGAAATTGGGGGGAGGGTACTAAAGGAAGGGAGAATTTTACTTATACATTTTCTATATGGTTTGCAGTCTTCACCACATACAAGTATTATCAATATTATTATTTAAATTGAACTCAACATTTGAACTAAAAGACAACTTGCATCACTGCAACACACAAAATCCACCTCCTGCAAATAGGTTTATTATTAGGGTATTTTGTTTAATTAGAAAACAGTATTCAATTTCAGTCATTATTTCTTATAGAATATTTTAATATTTTACATTTTTGTATGTTAGGCATTTTGAAATATTTTAGCAATGAATTTATAAAAGTTGTTTTAATACCGTAGTGCTCAGTACAGAACAAAACACAAGAAAATATAATCACCAGCTGTTTCTGCTGGTGTGCAGTCAAACTCAACCTTTCAATAGCTTTCTTATAAAATATCCCCAATAAATGATCTTAAATGATAATCCCCAGTAAACATTTAAACCATTAATGCAGTATTATTACCCCTTAAATTAATGGCATGCTCTTAGAAAAAGGAAAACACTGGTACAAGTTTACCAAGTTATGTTTGAAATGACTTATTATTTAAAATTAGGTATCTTTAAGTGTTTTTTCTGAAGTTTGGGGGTGGGTATGAAGCAAGCCAATATACACTGCTTTAAAAAAAACTGAAATGATGGGTTTTAATTGAACAATGGATTTTAGTTGACACCTGATGACCTGGTGATCATGGTTAACATTATCCATGAAAGGTCAGGTTGACATTATGTGTCTACTGATGTGAGCTATCACTTTTGTGGTCTTCCTGTCGAGAATCCATGGCCTGAGCCTGGTCATGAAGAACCATCAGACAGACCCAGGTTGATGGTCATCCTACAGACTGTAAGGTCTGTACTCTTCAAAAATTTTAAGAGGGACTTCCCTGGTGGCACAGTGGTTAAGAATCTGCCTGCCAATGCAGGGGACACGAGTTCGAGCCCTGGTCCAGGAAGATCTCACATGCCGTGGAGCAACTAAGCCCGTGCACCACACTACTGAGCCTACGCTCTAGAGCCCGTGAGCCACAACTACTGAGTCCACGTGCCACAGCTACTGAAGCCTGTGCTCTAGAGCCCTTGAGCCACAACTACTGAGCCTTCGTGCCACAACTACTGAAGCCTGTGCGCCTAGAGCCTGTGCTCCGCAACAAGAGAAGCCACCACAATGAGAAGCCCGCACACTGCAACGATGAGTAGCCTCCTTTCGCCACAACTAGAGAAAGCCCAAACACAGCAATGAAGATCCAACACAGCCAAAAATAAATAAATAAATAATAAATAATTTTTTTAAAAAATTTCAAGAATATGAAACACAAGGAAAGACTAAAGAACTGGTCCAGTTTGGAGGAGATCAAAAACTAAACATAACATGTAATCCTGGATAGGATAGTGAACCAGAAAGGAGAAAAGTGACATTGTTGGCCAGCTGGTGAAATCTGAATGGATGAATGTGAATCAGATGGTAATGTAATGCCAATATTGATTCCTGGTTTGCACGGTTGTATGCTAGTTATATAGGAGGGTGACCTTGTTTTAGGGAAAGATACTCTGGAGGGTATAGGGGTAATGAGACAACATCTAGCTCTCAAAAGATTCACAGAAAGACTAATGATAATGGACACACACAAAGAAGAGTGAACAATGGAGCAAATGAAGTAAAATGTTAACAATTGGGATGTCTGGTTAACAGAACTATGGGAGTTCTTTGTGTTATTCTAGCAATTTTTCTGTAGTATGAAACTGTTTTGAAATAAACTATTTTTTTAAAACCTATAAGAAACTCTGAATTTATAGAACTGACAAATCCAGGGATAAATACTCATTGTATGAAAGGATTCATCTTAGCCATTTTATTAAAATATTGTTCCTATACTAAAATGTGACTTAATTTTTCAAAATTTGAATTGCATGCATCTCTTCACCAGACTGTCCACCACCTTAAGCAAGTAAACTCATATTAAGCCTTTTAAAAAGGAGTGAAGGGGCTTCCCTGGTGGCACAGTGGTTAACAATCCGCCTGCCAATTCAGGGGACACGGTTCGAGCCCTGGTCCAGGAAGATCCCACATGCTGCGAAGCAGCTAAGCCCGTGCACCACAACTACTGAGCCTTCATTCTAGAGCCCGCGAGCCACAACTACTGAGCCCATGCACCACAACTAATGAAGCTTGCGTGCCTAGAGCCTGTGCTCCACAACAAGAGAAGCCACCGCAATGAGAAGCCTGCACACCACAACGAAGAGTAGCCCCCACTCACCGCCAACCAGAGAAAGTCCACACGGAGCAACGAAGACCCAACACAGCCAAATAAATAAATAAATAAAATTTTAAAAATATATATGTGTTTAATAAAAATTAAAAGAAAAAGAATCCACCTGCCAATGCAGGGGACATGGGTTCAAGCCCTGGTCCGGGAAGATCCCACAGGCCGTGGAGCAGCTGAGCCCATGTACCACAACTACTGAGCCCACGTGCCACAACTACTGAAGCCCACGCACCTAGAGCCCATGCTCCGCAACAAGAGAAGCCACCGCAATGAGAAGCCCGAGCACCACAATAAAGAGTAGCCCCCGCTCGCCGCAACTAGAGAAAAGCCCGCACACAGCAACGAAGACCCAACGCAGCCAAAAAATAAAATAAATAAAAAGGAGTGAAATAAGTGAGGGAAATTGAAATAAGTGAGGGAAATTAAGAGGCACAAACTTCCAGTTCCAAAATAAATGAATCACGAGTATGAAATGTACAGGGTGAGTAACATAGTCAATGATTATGTAATACCTTTGTATGGTGACAGATGGTAACTAGACTTATCATGGTGATCATTTTAAAATGGATAGAAATATTGGATCACTATGTTGTGTAACAGGAACTAACATAGTGTTGTAGATCAATTATACTTCAAAAACAAACAAATAAATCCACAGAAAAAGAGATCAGATTTGTGGTTACCAGAGGCGGAGAATGGGGAGAGGGAGAATTACGTGAAGGCAGTCAAAAGGTACAAACTTGCAGTTATAAGATAAATAAGTACTAGGGATGTAATGTCCAACATGATCAATAGAATCGACACTGCTGTATGTTATATATGAAAGCTTTTAAAGAGAGTAAATCCCAAGAGTTCTCATCACAAGGAAAAAGCATTGTTTTTTTATTTCTTTAATTTTGCGTCTATATGAGATGATGGATGTTCACTAAACTTACTGTGGTCATCATTTCATGACATAAGTCAAATCATTACGCTGTACACCTTAAACTCATACAGTGCTGTGTATCTATTATATCTCAATAAAACTGGAAGAAAAATAAAATGTAAAAAAAAGGAGAGAAACTTTCAAATATGCACTATGAAGTTTGGCTTTTAAATACAAAGAGAGCCTAGAAAATCTGCAGTTGTTAAATCAAGCAGTTTTTGCACCAAACATTGCCACCTGCTGGAAATAACAGTCCACAACACATACTGCTCCTCCATAAGAAAATAAATCGTTTTAAAATCCTAAGGTACATTTGAGACAAAATGACAAATGCAAAAAGATAACTAAATGGTGGAACCCATTTTTTTAATACATTTAAAATTAATGAATTATTCTACATCCCAGAGTTTCAAAATCTTTTATAAGACATAGCAATTGTCATAAATGCATACAAGGTAAGCAGGTCTTTAATGCTATTTATAATGAAGTCACAAGAAGCAAATGTAGAAATGTAGACGAGAATTCTTGATTCAGGACACAGCACATGATGGGTTTCACTCGGTAAAAATACGGGCAGGGAATCAAAGAATCAAGCTGGCGGGTAACTACAGCTTCTTTTAGTCTAGCTGTTTTCAACAGGGGAAGCAGCACCCTCTAGGGGGCATAATGAAAAGGTGTGGGGATGCTACTGGTATTTAGCAGCATAGTATTGAATAGAGGGCCAGACGTCCTGCCTGGGACCAGGAGACCCACACAAAGAATTAAGAAGAACTTCTAAAAGCCCCATCCAACATTCATGTGAGTGAAAAACTGCTTATGATTATCTGTGCCTAGATTCTAACTTCATTTTACAGATAAAGTATTTTTACATAGTTTTAATATACATTGATTTTTCCCTCAGCAATGCAACTACCACGTAAATTGAGGGAAAATGGTACTATGTTTGGCTTGAAACTTCACCAAAATTGATCAACATTTGAGAAAATCATGGCATCCTTTAGAAAGATGTGATATTTGAGCCATCAATGTACAATATTCTCATAGCCATATGCATTCGTAGATGTCATGTTTACAATGATTATACACATAGGTGCATGCATCTGACAATGACTGAAATATATACTGAAACATACATTATTTTATTAAAAACTAATTTATCTTTATTTCTCCTTTATATTATAGTTAGGGTGCTATATTGATGCCTATTGAAACTATGTGTAAGTGAGGTTTAATTATCTAGTATCTATTAATATAATTTTACAATAGTAAAGGGAGAATGATAAAACATTTGTTATTAAAAGAGGACATCGGTCTGATAGGGTTGAGAACTACTGATCCAGCTCCATTCCCTCACTTCACTATGCAGAAACTGAAGTCCAGAAAGGAAAATGAACTTGCTCAAGGTCACAGTATGAGTTTGAAGCAAACCAGCACCAAAATTCTCTGATTCTCAATTCAGTTATTGGTCTATGGTGCCTGAAAATCAGGAATGCATTTTGCAAAAAAAAAAAAACCACAACTATATATGTGGCTAGGGTCCCAAGCTAGCCCACAACTAAAGCTTATATAACTCACATACGTAGATACATAGCTAAAATTAATGTGATTAGAGTGAAACCAAAACATCTTTGGTTGGTGGTATAAAAACAGTTAAGTTTCTAAAGTAAAATACGGTGACTAGAAATACTTTAGCCATTCAAAATCTGGCCCAAACCTATCTTTCTAACCTTTCTACCAATACTATATAAACAATTAAAGTCTGGGGTACTAGACTGAATCTTTTTGGCCTTTATATACCCCAGGGCTTAACACCTGGCACGTGGAGTGCATTTACTGCCTGTTGCTGAATGAACAAACAAATGAAAAAAGTTTTGTTTCAATCAGACAAGTCTATTCACTGTTCCCCACATACACCATGTACATTCTTACCTGAAAAGCCCTTCCTCTAGCTCCTCTCCAGGTTCCTAAATGCCAGGTCTTTTAACTCAGTTTATAGGCCTTCCCAGAATGCCTTGCACACTTCTACCCCTTCTATCCAAATTATCCTCAGCATCCTTCAAGGACTAGCTAAAGGCCTCTCTCTTATAAAGTCTTCTTGGTCAATTCACCCACCATAACTCCTTCCCATTCTAAACTCACACGATGTATTAAAGAGACTGTGTTAGAAGCCTGGATTCTGTAGTCAAGCTAATCTAGATTTATAATCCTTTACATTTGTGACCTTGGGCAAGTAACTTTATCTCTATGAGTCTCAGTTCTATAGTCTATAAAATGGAGATTTAAAATAGTACCTGCCTTCAGAGGACTATTGTGAATAATAGTTAAACTAGGTACTTTATAAAAATTACCATGCTAGGCACATAATAGGCCCTCAATAAATATTTGTTATATAAATGGATGAATAAAAGGTCCTCACTCAAATGTTAATCTTTATGGTCCCATCCTTCAATAACTTCTGAACAAAATTGTTATATAAACACCAAACTTTGTACCCACTTGGGAACATGTATTATTTTCTGAAAACATAAAGTACATAAGATGTTCAATTAAAAAGCAAAAAGACAAAACTTTTATAACTAAAAATTGCTATATTTTCCTCTGAACCTTTCTGTGGCCAGTAGCTGCCTGACCAGGGGCTCAGGCCAACAACTCGGCCGATGACCACAAGCTCTGCATCCTAACAGCAGTTTGCAGGTGGCTGCACTAAGGTGGGAGAGGCGGCGCAGGAGGATGGAGATCGCAACCCAGGTGGCTCAGGCGCCATTGCTGCTGTATGGCACTGACATCTGTAAGTCGTTTGACGTGTTCAGCTTCTCCAGCCAGGCCCCCCAGCCCCGCCCCATCCCTGTGTCAGGATCACACCTACCCCTCCCCTAGCCCGAGACTGTCTTTGTGGAAGGCTTCTGCAGTCTGCAGGAGGGTGAGAGACTGTAGTTCACCCAGCCAGGTGCCTGGGATCAATCCATGTCACAGGACCTGGTGGGATTTTCTGTATTGAGAGTGAGAAGCAACAGAAGGTGAAAAACAAGTAGAAGCACAGACCAAAGGGGACAGTCCCTGAAAATGTGGAGGTCTAGATCTTTGCCAAGATGGCAGCAGCTAGTCACACATGGCTATTCAGCACTTGAAACGTGGTCGGTCCTAAGTGAGATCAGCTCTAAGTGTAAAACACACACCAGATTTCAAAGACTTAGTTCAAGAAAGAAGAATGTAAGATATTTCTTTATCAAAAAAATGCTATACAGACACTATATACGGGCTTCCCTGGTGGCACAGTGGTTAAGAATCCGCTTGCCAGTGCAGGGGATATGGGTTCGAACTCTGCTCGGGGAAGATCCCACATGCAGTGGAGCAACTAAGCCCGTGTGCCACAACTACTGAGCCTGCGTTCTAGAGCCCGTGAGCCACAACGACTGAGCCCACGTGCCACAACTACTGAAGCCCGTGCACCTAGAGCCTGTGCTCCGCAACAAGAGAAGCCACCGCAGTGAGAAGCCCGCACACTGCAAAGAAGAGTAGCCCCCGCTTGCCGCAACTAGAGGAAAAAAACCCGCACCCAGCTGTCTGATTTCGAATTATCACTCTTAATTACATACACAAAAATTTTCATGGTAGTTCTCAGCACGTGGTAGTATTCTAAATGACTTTTATTCACATTTTGTGATTTTTCTATATTTTCTACAATGAACATGAATAACTACTATAATTTTTTTTTTACTTAAAACAACAGAAGTTTATTCTCTCACAGTTCTAGAAGCTAGAAGTCCAAAATCCAGGAGTTGGCAAGGGATGGTCCCTTCTGAAGGTTATTTTTTTTTTTTCTTTTTAATAGATAACTGACAAGGACCTACTGTATAGCACAGGGAACTATACTCACCATCATGCAGTAAGGGAAAAGAATCTATAAGGGAAAAGAATCTAAAAAAGAATATATATATATATATATATATATATATACACACATATGTATAACTGAATCACTGTGCTGTACACCTGAAACTTACACGATATTGTAAATCAACTATACTTCAATAAAAATTTTTCTAATTAAAAAAAATTAAAAATAAAAATTTCTAGTTCAATAGGATTTTGTAAGCTACTATAAGACACAACAACCATGTACACCTAGGGTACACAATGTGGAATCTGCAGCAGGATATAAATGTTACTCCAGAATGGTACTCCATAGTCAAAGACGATTATAAAATGCTGAGCTAGACTCAGTCAAAGGTTTCTTTATTAGGAGACTTTTAAACATTAATGTGCTTTGTGAAGCTAAGAAAGGAGACAGTAGAAAGTAGCATTTTCCAAACTTATTTGACTAGTATTCTTGGGAATGCACTTTGAGAAATGTTGATGTGTACGATTATCACTGGGTAAAAAAAAAAAAAAAAATTCAACCTAAACCCAAGACAGAAAATAAAGAAACAGCACCATCAGAGATATCCATCACCACTCTTCCTGGAGCCCTCCCCACAACTATAACAGCAACTTTCTGGTGTTCAGGTAAAGAATATTGTGGTTAAAAGAAATTAAAGAGAAAAAAAAAAGAATATTGTGGCTTGGTGCGTTCTCACTGTGTAAGTGCACTCTGCATACATGAGCTACTCTCGTATAAAACATTAGTAAATCAGGTGCTCCTGTATCTGAGAGAAGGGATAGGAAACATTGTGTGTCTACTACGGGCTAGCTAAATATTTTATATGTTAGCTCACTTATCTCTGACAGCAGTCACGTGAGGTAACTATTTTAGCCCAATTTTACAGATCAGGAAATATAGGCTCAGTGTAACCTACCGAAGTTCACACAGCTAGGAAATGTCAAAACCAGGATTCAAACCTTGGGTGTGTCTGGTTCTTTCCACTGTACCACGTCTGGAAGCCAAGAGCCTTCTAAGCACCCTAAATGAGTTTCAATGGGAAAGGAAAAACTCCTCTTCTGGAATACCTCCCAGGATTAAGGAAACTTAAAGAACAAGGAGTTGAGACCTAACCTCAAATAAGGCAATTCCCCAAAACCCCCATTTGGTATAGCTGCATCTGAACTTGCACTTCAGCTCTTTTGACTGCCACAGTTACTTCCTGACAGGCAGGTAGACCACTAACACCATACCATGCAGGCTCCTGGCATGAATCTAAACTTCAATTTAGATGTGCCTTCCCTTGGCTTTTACTGTAAACATAAGCGTTCCTACACTTAAATTTTTTTATTTTGTTATTTTTTTCTTCCAGTTTAATTGAGATATAATTGACATACAGCACTGTATAAGTTTAAGGTGTACAGCATGATGATTTGACTTCCATACATCATGAAATGACGACCACAATAGGTTTAGTGAACATCCATCATCTCATATACTATAGATACAAAATTAAAGAAAAAAAATATGTTTTCCTTGTGATCAGAACTCTTAGGATCTACTCCCAACAACTTTCATATATAACGTACAGTGTTAATTATATTTATCATGGTGTACATTACATCCCTAGTACCTTTTGACCATCATCATGTGATTCCCCCCTCCCCCCATCCCCTGCCTCTGGTCACCACAAATCTGATCTCTTTTCCTATGAGTTTGTTTGTTTGTTTGTTTTTGAAGTATAATTGACCTACAACTCTATGTTAGTTCTTGTTACACAACATAGTGATTCAATATTTCTATACATTTCAAAATGATCACCACCATAAGTCTAGTTACCATCCTATACTTAAAATTTTAATAGCCAACTGATAAGTGATAAAAATGTATAAGGGTTTCAGCTCTTTAATCAACTTCTGATAATAGGTTAGACTTAGAATACTATTCCCAATCACTGGGGAAAGGTTATTTTAATTTCTTCAGGGTGTATTTCATTCCTTTCCCCAGATTACACTTCTGTGTTTCATCCAGAGATTAGAAGACTGGACTATACTTATTGGACTAGTAAATTGCCTGTTTTCACCAATTGTACTTTGGGTAAACTGCAGGATGTAGGATCAAGTAAGCCTGACCTCTAGCTGGATGATTCAAAGTACACACACACACATTTCTAACATAAACGTTTCTCATTTTCTTTACAGTAACTCTGTAGGCAGAAAATATAATAGACCTTTAATATAGAAAGCCAGAATGGAATAGTGGAAAAACTATGAGTTTGGGGCCAAACAGACCTGAGTTTGAATATCACTTCCACCTCCTGCTAGCTACGATCCAGAGAAAATTACTTCAGCTCACTGGGCTTCAGGATCCTCATTATAAAATGGAGATAACATTTTATAGGTGATACATAGGGACAAAAGCAAGGCATCCCCAAACTGGAATTGCTTTCAGAATGAGATTAGGAAGAATCGTGTTATAATGGCTGTCAGGCCATCTATAGAAATGACACGGACCAAGTACAATTTGTAAGTGTTCAAAGAGATTTGAGACCTAATCCCAAATAAGGTGATTAGGGTTTTGTCTCAGGAAATCAAGTCTAAAGCCATAAGAAATAAGCCTTATATAAAATCAAGTATAATGAAAGCTGAATCAAAACTATGATGCATAACCTTTAAAAACTATAAAGAGAAATACATATATCTACATAGTCATAAAAAGTTTTCCCTATGAAAGGAAAGCTCCAAAGTTCATCTTCTGGAGAAGCACCTCTAATACTGTCCAAGGCTAAGAGTACCTGACCCATGAATATGAACCAGGTATCTGGTCCATGGGCAAGCATAGCACTAGTGCACCTGAATATCATCTTCTAATACTCTCTTACTTTTGCTCTGGGGTCCTATACTCACCAAGAAACTTTCTATTTATTCTATTCTATTTATATTTGCTTTCTCATATATCTTTATTATAAGCAGATGGGCTAACCAGCTGACATGAATGGTGTGGTCCACTAGACATTTATATTCCTTCGCATAAATTACAAACTTGGTGTTCTGGTTTATATATTGGATCCTTAGGAGTGTGCCTAGTATGAATCTACCTCCCTTTGTTATACTCACAGAATTAAAATTCTGAAGCAAGATTTTTAAAACTGACAAAAACCTAGTATTGCTGAGTGTGTGAGGAAACAGCAGATCTTCAGGCCTAGCAACTTTTCTGCAAAAGAATTTGGTAAGGTATTATCAAAATGTGCACACCCTGTTACCTAAATAATCCTACTTCTAGGAATTTTAGTCTAGGAGATAGTCAGACATATAAAAAAGTAAGGATGGGCTTCCCTGGTGGCTCAGTGGTTGAGAGTCCGCCTGCCGATGCAGGCGACACGGGTTCGTGCCCCGGTCCGGGAGGATCCCATGTGCCGCGGAGTGGCTGGGCCCGTGAGCCATGGCCGCTGGGCCTGCGCGTCCGGAGCCTGTGCTCCACAGCGGGAGAGGCCGCAGCAGTGAGAGGCCCGCGTACCGCAAAACAAAAACAAAAAAAAAAACAAAACAAAACAAAAAAAAGTAAGGATGCTCATTAAAGCATTGTTTATAATAATTAAAAATTAGACATTTGGGTTGTTTTTATCAATATGGCACTAAATAAGTCAATTACAGCCTGTATGTTAAATATACTATGTAGTCAATAAAAAGAAGGCTGTGACTCTGTATTTATTGACCTGGAAAGATGTCCATGACATACACATTAAGTGAAAATAGCACATGTAATATCCCATTTGTACAAAGATGTACACATTTTAGCACCACATGCAGTGTTTTCCTTATATATTCTACAGAAAATTATATCCCCATGAGTTCTTGCCATGGTCTATGAAATGCTGCATATTACAATCATCTTTTGAAACTTCACAATGCTTTTTAACATACTGGATACTCATAAAGCCATTGTTTTAACGTTGTTTAACCTAGCATTATCCAAAGTAACCTCATCATAGATCCCTTTTGCACATAACACCTTTTAAAATACCAAGCTAAAATAAATAAAATATGAAAGAACTAGTTTACAGAAAACTCTTTGGAAAACGCTTCGAAGAGCTGATACATTGTTCACCAGAATGTTAACAGTCAATCTGTCTATCTACCTATCTATCTATTTACCAAAAATACATAACATCTTTATAAAAATAGCTATTTAAAAAAGGAAAAATTCCAGATGTACAAATAATAATGAATGTTATATGTTGAGGACCTACTCTGTGTCATGCTAAGGGCTTTATATATTCTGAAAATGAGGATGAAATGACATGAGAAGAACTCAAGCCTCAGAGATCACATGACTTGCCTATGCTCATGCAGCTTAGTAAGTGGCCAAGCCCCAATTTGAACTGTAGGTCAGTCCAAATGTCCAATATGTCATCCCTTTTCACTACAATAGATTGTGTCTCTTCCACAAGATATTCGTCCTTGAAGGTCTCACTGCACCCCTCTGGTTACCCATGTACCTCATTCAAACCTCAGTATGAAGTATGAGAAAGTAAAGTACTGGGCAAGGTACCTGAAATGTAGTAGATTGAATACAGCAATTCCTGTAATTATTGTCTTTTGAATAGTTTCAACATAAAGAACTTACCTACTTTCTTGGGCTCCTAAGCTGTGTTACACAACTTTAAATTGACGCAAATTAAGGTTTTAATACTAATGAAATATACGATATTTATATACTTGATTGGGAAAAAAATAAGATGATGGCATGGAATACTTACTTCAAATTTCACAGAATAAGTGTAGGTTACATTCAACTTATCTGTATATTCTCCAGGAATTTCCATAGGGGGTCCATCACAAGTTAGGTGGTTTTCATCTGAATGTTTATAGCTAATAAAAGAGAGGGGGAAAAGGAAGGGAAAGGAATTTTTATACCAAACTGACATCGTAAATTTCTGATTCATGGCTCTTCAGGCACGTTAACAATAGAAGGCTGAAAAAAGAATAGGCCTTTCATTATATTCTGCATTTAAAACTCTTTACGATTTAAAATATTTTTTGTTTCTAAATGTCCCTAACACAAAAATAAGACTCAGTATACTGCCCAAAACACAATACTTAAGAACCTTCTCTTTGCCTGTGGATAGATTTTTTTAAAATCCTTCTATTAGCAAATGGCTTTATTTTTCATCTTTTATTGCATCCCCCTTTCTATATACTAAAACAGAAAACTATCTTGTAACCTTAGCTATAGAGTTAGAAAATCAAATAGATGATGCAGAAATCATATTTATAAGCACCCAGAGATTTGAGGGCCTACTGTGTGTAAAATGCCATGCTTAATGAGGAAAGGTGCTGAGTATATAATCTGTGTGAACCTTTTGTGTTTGAAAAAGAGAATGATTACTAAAACCAGAAGATGGAAAACAAAAACTAGAGAAGTTTGAAACTAGACAGGACTGGTGAAGCTAGCAAATGCCTGGTCAGAAATAGAGACTCTTCTGTCACTTGAAAAGTAAAAGAGGAATAAAGGGTCATAGAAAATCACAAGGAGAAACCATGATGCTTCCATTTTGAATTATTTACTCAACATACAGTTTACCCCTTGGCTTCTGTCTAAAGAATAATATGTAACCCTTATGGGATTGTTATCTGTAAGTGTATGTGCACAATAAAACCACTCGCTCACGATTGCAAAGGTTATTGGTGTGTGCCTCTTTTTATTCATCCCTGTAACCCTACTGTCTGGTACATAATGTGCCCTTATATTATACGTGTTTGTAAGATGAATGCATTCTACTTAAAGCGAAAATACAATTTAAAACAGCTATGAATTAGAGAAATAATCATTGTTAATGCTACAGATCAAAACTTAACATTAAAGAGAAAAATTAAATTACTGCATGATAATGCGTATCAAGGTTCACTGTTTAAGTATGGGTCCTGAACCCAGTACAGGAAAGCTCTGCATTTCATATGAGAGATTATGCAGCAAAAATTGTGCTAAGATCTCTAATCAAGGTAGAAGCCCTATTTTTAACCACTGGCCTTATATATCGGTTGTATAAGGCCTTACAAGCCATTTTCAGAACTTTGACTTTTACTCTAAGACGGGAAGTCACTGGAAGGCTCTGAGCAGAGGATTCACACGAGTTGAAATTTAAAAAGGAATGCTCTGAATGCTGTACTGAGAACAGACTGTGAGAAGACAAGTCTGGCAGCAAGGAGACCAATTAGGTTTTTGCAACAATCCATGTGACATATAACCATGTCTTGGACCAGCTGATAGTGGTGAAGGTGATGAGAAGTGGTGGATTCTGAAAATATTTTAAAAATAGAGTCACATGGGGAATTCACTGGCTGTCCAGTGGTTAAGACACAGGGCTTTCACTGCTGTGGACTCGGGTTCGATCCCTGGTCAGGGAACTAGGATCCTGCAAGCCGCGTGATGCAGCCAAAAAAAAAAATTCAAGCCCATGATCTGCCAAAGGGTTGGACTAGACATAGGGTATAAGTGAAGAATGATAAAGAGGAATCAAGGGCGATGCCTGAGCAACTAGAAGGATGTAGTTGCCATTTACTAAGATGCAGAAGACAACAGGAGAAGCAGATTTGAAGGGAAGATTAGAAGTTCTTTTGGGAACATGTTAAGTTGGAAATGCCTACTAGACATCCAAGTGGACGGGTCAAGTAAACAGCCAGATATACAAGTCTAGAGACCTAAGCGTCATTGAGGTATCTGATGTGATGAGACAGGGTAAGATCGCCAAGGTGTGAGTATAAATAAAGAAGAGGCAAAGCTCAAAGACTGAGTCCTGGGGCCCTCCGACATTAAGAGGTTGGAGAAATGAGGGAATTCCCTGGCTGTCCAGCGGTTAGGACTCCATGCCCTCACTGCCAAGGGCCCAGGTTCAGTCGGGGAACTAAAATCCCACAAGCTGCGTGGTGAGGCCAAAAATGAAAAAAAAATAGGTTGGAGAAATGAAAAGACTGATGAGCAACCAGTAAAACAGGAGAAAACCATGAAAGTGGTTACCCAAGAGCCAAATGCGGCGGGTGTTTTAAGGAAAAAGAGATGATCAGTTATAGCAACCATCAGGGAAATTAACAAAGTACAGAACCTGAAAGAAAACACAAGACTCTAGACCCAGAAAACCATTAGGCCTAACTCACGTCTATGACCACGTCTATTGCCTAATTCTGAAAAAGATGAATTTTAACACAGTCATTCTCAGGGGGCTCAAATAAATGAGCTTTACTGTGATTAGATAAAAGTTTTATTGCATGCATACATAAGCTATTACTATGGGCAGTATAGAATAAATGCAGCTCTAGAAAGTGATTTTCTTGGCTTTTTTACTCTATCTGAGCCTAAGAATATGAGATGTGATTATAAGCATTAAATGTGATTTTCATATAGCTGATGAGATTAGCTTCCTGTATCATACTTTGTATGTTTACTACCTTTTTACCCAAATGACTTTCAACATGAGTAGCCATTCTGAGTCAGACCTCACAGCCCATCAACCTAAAATTCTGTTCCCAGATATCAGAAGTGACAGACACAAAGAAACATGGGCAGTTGCTCTTGGTTAGTATTCCCTGGCCTCTCTTAGTAGCTCTATTTACCCCGTTATTCATAAATATGTCCTGATCCTTTTAATCCTTCTTTTATTTCCTGTCTGCAACGCCTTATGAAATAAATCTTCAAAAATTTTTAACGTAGCCACTAATTTAAAAAGAATATCTTTTTACTAAGATAAATCAGAGTTGGAAAGTACCAGTGTTCTTCATCTTTTGGGGTCTGTTTATCTAATGAAATGTACAGACGCCTTTGCCCAAAAACATACACATCAATAAAAACTGGGAACAGATACAGATAGTTTATAAACATGTAAAACAATGCTAAATGTCACTCATAATAAACAAATAAAAATTAAAAATATTAAAAAAATAAAATAAAATAAAAATTGGGTTTGATGCATCCGTATCTATATTAAAAACTCCTGATTCAGCCCTCTCCTATTGCAGATGAGGAAATTTAAACCTATGAGATCAAGTTAACCTACCCATGGTCAAAAGCTTGGCACAGTACATTCTCTAACTATTCTTTCCCTTTAGCCATCAGCTGTGACAGATGGAACAACCTTGGCTAAAGTAAAATAGGCCAGTAGGCTTAAAAACAATGAAGTCTGATTCATCTCGATGAACTTAGGGTTGACTTCCAAAATGGAACCAGCAGAGATGAGACAAAAACCAAATTTCCAAATTCCTTGTTTGTGTTCAGAAAACCATACCACACTTACCTCCTTTAATATACTTCACATAAGTTTCAAAGGATCACTCTTCCCATCCTAATATTTCAGGTTTTATAATATTTTGCCCATATGGATCATGATTTGATACACTGTATGATATATTCCCCCTCTATCTCTTTTAATTGAAGAATACTATTCTTATCCTACAGTTTCAAAGAATCTTAAAGTTGGAACATTAAAGGTCACCTGTCCAGTCTCTTACTCAATACAGAATTGCCCTTTACAATTCATTAAGCACTCACTTACTAGGGACCAGACACTCACTTACTAGGGACCAGACATTAAGCACTCACTTACTAGGGACCAGACCTATGCTGGGTGCCTAATTATGAAATCTCAAAGAGCTGGGTCATCTAGGCTCTTCCTACAAACGTGTAGGGATTAACTACTCACTAATTCTTGAGGTTGCTTATTCAAATGTTAGAGAGCTCTAATTGCTAGCAGATTCTTCCTTATACCCAGCTGATACCTGCCTAATAGACTCCACTGGTACTAGAATTGTCCTCTGATGAAACACAAATCTTAATCTAATCTCTTTGTCATATGGCAGCAACTAAAGAAGAGAGTTAAGATACCCTCAATAAGTCAATTCTCTTCCAGATCTGTCAGTTCTTCCTCACATTACATGTTATTCAGATGCTTACTATAGGTTAAATGGAATAAAATTGCCTATTTGATTTTTCTTTTTTTAATTTTTGGCTGCGTTGGGTCTCCATTGCTGCGTGCAGGCTTTCTTTAGTTGTGGCGAGCGGGGGCTACTCTTGTTGCAGAGCATGGGCTTCTCACTGCAGTGGTTTCTCTCGTTGTGGAGCACAGGCTCTAGGTGCACGGGCTTCAGTAGTTGCAGCATACAGGCTCAGTAGTTGTGGCACGCGGGCCCTAGAGCACACAGGCTTCAGTAGTTGTGGCACGTGGGCTCAGTAGTTGTGGCTCATGGGCTCTAGAGCACAGGCTCAGTAGTTGTGGCGCACGGGCTTAATTGCTCCGCAGCATGTGGGATCTTCCCAGAGCAGGGATGGAACCTGTGTCCCCTGCATTGGTAGGTGGATTCTTAACCACTGCACCACTAGAGAAGTCCCTGACTCTTTGATTTTTCAAACTCTATGTCTAAGGCTATATCACACATGTATCCTAAAAATAAAAATTCTGGTGAGATCTTCTACATTTTGAATTAATTTTTAAATTAATGGAACTAATTAGAAAGAGATTCTATAATTACCTTTTGGGATCAAGTCTAGCAATAACCAATCTTACAATACCCCAATTTGTTTCACTTTCCCCGTGATATGTAATGGTAATATCGACATGGCTGAAGAGGTAGAAAGTATTACTTTTGTTGAATTCAGACTGCAGAAAGATAAAGAAATTTGAAAGAAGTTTGAACTTTTCCTACAAACTAAAAAATATAAAATCTAATCACGGAATGAAAATGGAATATGTTACTTCTAAAAAATCAAGCTATAAATTAAGCATACTGAAGTGTAAATGTGTTTTTATAAGATAAAAACTGCAGCCCTGAGCATCTGGCCTAAAATTAAGATGTTAGTTAATTCTACAGTTTTAAATAGTTGTTACAAAGGAATAATAGCACAAATGTAAAATTCACAAATGCATGCATCGCTGGATTTTTAACCACACAAAACTATGAAGTAATACAAATAAACTAATAAAGTGTTATCAGTACTTAAAGTTTAAGCCTATCAAGAGTTTGGGCTTGGGCTTCCCTGGTGGCGCAGTGGTTGAGGGTCTGCCTGCCGATGCAGGGGACACGGGTTCGTGCCCTGGTCCGGGAGGATCCCACATACCGCGGAGCGGCTGGGCCCGTGAGCCATGGCCGCTGGGCTTGCGCGTCCGGAGCCTGTGCTCCGCAACGGGAGAGGCCACAACAGTGAGAGGCCCGCGTACCGCAAAATGAGTTTGGGCTTATTTATGGTAAAAGTAATGAAGCAAGAAAAAAGAGAAGGAAGATGTGTTTCAGAATGTTAACTGTGGAGCCTCTGAGGCAATAATTTTTCCTCTACTTCTTTAGATTTTTCTGTACTTACGAAATTTTGTATAATGAGGATATATCTACATTTATAATCAGAAGCATCAAACAGATAAAAACGGAGTGAAACTCTCTCTACCAGCCAAGTATTCATTAGTTCACTCCCTAGTAGCCACAACTATATCTGAAGATAATTATCTTAGTCAATTCTTCTTAAACTTGAAAGTTTATACAAATTGCCCAGGGATCTTGTTAAAATGCAGATTCTGACTTGCTGCAGATTCTGACTTGCCTAGGGTGAAGCCTGAGATTCTGTATGTCTAACAAGCTGATGCTCCTGGTCCTGGAACACACTTTGAGAACCAGTGGTTAAGGGAGAGTGAGGGACTATTTTTCCATAAGGATTTGGGGGGCAGTTTTTGTATAAGAGTTGTGATGGGTTGGACTGTGTCCCCCCCCCCCCAAAAGACAGGCTTAAGTCCTAACCCACTGTACCTGTGAATGTGACCTTATTTGGAAATAGGGTCTCTGTAAGACAAAAATCAATTTAAGATGAATGAGGCCATTCGGGTGGGCTCTAATCCAATATAACCAGAGTCTTCATAAAAAGAGGAAAAGGCCATGTAGAGAGAGAAACACACAGGCAGAAGGCCATGTAAAGACAGAGGAGGAGAATGGAGTGATGCAGCCACAAGCCAAGGACTGCTGGCCATCACTAGAATCTAGGAGAGAGGCATGGAACAGATTCTCCCTCAGAGCCCTCAGAAGGAACAAGCACTTCTGCTGCCACCTTCATCTCGGACTTCTAGTCTCCAAAACTCTGAGACAATAAATTTTTGTTGTTTTAAGACACGCATTTTGTGGTACTTTGTTACAGCAGCCCTAGCAAACTAAGATAAGGGTTAACAATATGAACTTTGCAATCAGACAGCCATTTACTAGCTATATGATCACAGACAAGTCATTTAACCTCTTTGAGTCTCAGTTTCCCCTTTTTAAAATTGGGGACAATAATAGGATTGTCCATAAGATTTTTGAGAGGATTAAACAGAATAATGTATGTAAAGTACTTGGTGCAGTGCTTGGCATAGAAAGTCTAAATACTAGCTATTATGTCACCCAGGCCTTCAATCTTCAGAGAATGAGTACAAATGAGCCTTGTCAATTACCATGTTGAGTAATCTACAACATGCAGGACTCCTAGATTATGATGAATCTCAGAATTGAGAGTGATAGACCTGAAGGAAATTTAGAGATCATTTAGTACAGTGATGATAAAGAAGACGGTACGAGTGATCCTGAGGCGGTGTATCAGAATCAGCTTGGGATGGAAAGTAAGTACTGCTCACCACAATACTGTCCGTAATTGCAAAAACATAGAAACAACCAAAAATGTCTATCAGTACAGTTAAATGAAAGATGGTATAAACATACAGAGAAATAAAATGCAGCTAGTAGAGCATGTACTGGTACAGAGGTATGTGCGTGAAACATACTAATAGAAGCAGCACAGCATAGGGGTTAAAGACTCCACAGTCAAACTGGCTAGGTTGAAAGCTCAGGAATGACATGTGCTGGCCTGTGTGACCTTGGCCGAGTTGCTTAATCTCTCAGTGTCTTGGTTTCCGAACCTATACTGTAGAAATCATAACAGAGTGCTGTGAGGGTTAAATCTGCCCATGGAAAGCATTTCAACCACCATCACGCATACTCAATCTGACAGATAAAGTGGTAACAAGGCCCTTCAGGATCTGAATCCCGCTTGTCTCTCCAGACTCATCTGCTGCCATAGCCTCTACTTATAATCTGAAAAGTTACTAAAGAGAATTCTTTATTCTGTGCTCTCATAGCACTCAGCTCATATCTCTGCCACTTACCACATCAAATTGTACTCAGTGTATTTACATGTTTGCATCCCCTAGTAAATTGTGTTCCCCAGTAGATCACAAGCCTATGAACTTTGTCTGGATCATTCATTCATTCAACAAATATTTTTGAACATCCACTATGTGTCAGGCACTTCTCAAATATATCCTCAGAGCTAATATCCAGTAGATGCTCAAAAACTATGAGGCAGTTTGGTATGGTACAAAGAGATCAAAATTTGGATCAAGAAACATTGGGATAGAATTCAGATTTTGCCACATACTATCTTTTGTACGTGAGTCTTTCTGGGCCTTAGTTTTCTTAGCTGTAAAATGGGGCTATCATCACTTAATCCATAAAATTGTTGAGGATTAAGTGAGAAATTATACAGAAAGACCTAGCACAGCACCTGGCACAGAGTAAGGAAGTCATTAAATGTTAGTTTCCTTCCTACTAGATATTAAAATTATGCTTTAAAACTTTAACTAGATTTCCAATTCCAATCTTATTTGGGCCAAATCTCCTGCTAAAAACTACAAATGATAAATATAACAAATATCTCCTTAAAAGAAACATGAGCATGGAATGTACAACACCAGTAGTTAACCCTAATGTAAAGTATGGACTTTGGATGATTACGATGTGATGGACCAATGTAGGTTCATCAGTTTTAACAAATGTCCAATTTTGGTGGAGGATGCTGAGAATGGGGGAGACTGTGCATGGGTGGGGCAAGGGGTAGATGGGAAATCTCTGTACCTTCCTCTCAATTTTGCTGTGAACCTAAACCTGCTCTAAAAAGTAATGTCTTTAAAATTTAAAAAAGAAAAAAAGCAACATGAGGTGACAAGAAAGTAAGGAACTACCATGCCAAATTCTAAGGGAAAGTAGGAAGCCAGAGAGGTCAGCTGGGTAAGGGAGCACTGATGCTACTATTGCCCTGAGGTCACCTGCTGAGCTGGGCAAACTTGAACTTGGGTTTGGGTAGCTTCATGGGATGAGGAGGCGGGAACTCAGGGAAGGCCCTCCCAGGTGAAAAGGCTAATATGAGACCCTCTGCACATTAAGCTGAGACCACCCACCCCCTCCAAAAGTAACATCCTCAGGGTAAAGGTGAGCCAGAAGTGAACCTGCTCCTATAGTCCCAATGGACTATTGGGAAGATGGCCTTGAAGCTAAACAGAACAAGGCAGAGGTGGGGGGAGAGAAATAAAACTGTCCTTAAAAAGTTGTGGCCACAGACCAGCCCTGATATAGAGTTGCAGGCTGGATTCACATCATCGTGGTGGCCCCAGAAAGTTCAAGTTATGAATTATTTTAAGGTGGTCCCAGACTGGTATTTCCCAAAGACTCCTTGTGGAAGTAAAGGAAAATCCTCTCTGGAGGAAAGTACTTCGACCCTAGGACTCAAAGAAACTCCACAAACAATCTTCGAGAACAATAAATATGTAGTCCAAAAAATGGAGCATACAAGGAAAAAAGGAATTATGAGCAAGAATCAGCAGAGACCAACTTGTAAAGAGTTCAGTTCCAGAAATGATCACAAGCAGATTTAAAATTAACCAAATTTAATATATTTTAAAGACATCAAATACAAGTGTGAAAGCATGTGCATGAAACAGAAAAGTACAAAATAATGACCTAGCAGATCTGAAGAACAAAACTTGTAGAAATGAGAAGATGATTACTGAAATTCTCTTCTCTTAAGAAAAGGAACAAGTGAAAAGAGAATTTATAGACTAGAAGATAGACCAGAAGAACACAGCACAGGAAAAAAGTGGAAAATACAGAAGGGAAGTTAACAGACATGGAGGAGGGGCTTTCCTGGTGGCACAGTGGTTAGGAATCTGCCTGCCAATGCAGGGGACATGCGTTCGAGCCTTGGTCCAGGAAGACCCCACATGCCACGTAGCAACTAAGCCCGTGTGCCACAATTACTGAGGCTGCGCTCTGGAGCCCACAAGCCACAACTACTGAAGCCTGCGGGCCTAGAGCCTGTGCTCCACAACAAGAGAAGCCACTGCAGTGAGAAGCCCACACACCGCAAGGAAGAGCAGCCCCCTCTCAACACAACTAGAGAAAGCCCACGCACAGCAACAAAGACCCAACACAGCCAAAAATAATAAATAAAATAAATTTATTTTTTAAAAAAGCAAAAGAGAGACATGGAGGAGAAAATAACATTTAACATAGCTTTAATTGGAGTCTGAAAAGGAAAGAAAATATCTCACCATGGCTGAGAATTACAGAACTGATAAAAGGCACCAATCCAGGAAACTTAAGGAATTACAAACAGGATTAAAAACAAAGCAAAACAGGGACTTCCCTGGTGGTGCAGTGGTTAAGAATCCACCTGCCAATGCAGGGGACGCAGGTTTGAGCCCTGGTCCAGGAAGATCCCACATGCCACAGAGCAACTAAGCCCGTGTGCCACAACTACTGAGACTGTGCTCTAGAGCCCACAAGCCACAACTACTGAGCCCACGTGCCACAACTACTGAAGCCCATGCACCTACAGTCCGTGCTCCACAACAAGAGAAGCCACTATAATGAGAAGCCCGCACACCGCAACGAAGAGTAGCCCCCGCTCACCACAACTAGAGGAAAGCCCGCACGCAGTAATGAAGACCCAATGCAGCCAAAAAATAATTAAATAATTATTTTTTTTTTAAAAAAAAGCGAAACAAAAATCCATGACCAGACACAGAATCATGAAACTGCATAACACCCTCTAAAGAAAGAAGTGACTGGGAGTTCCCTGGTGGCCTACTGGTTAGGATTCTGGGCTTTCACTGCCTCGGCCAGAGTTCAACCCCTGGTCGGGGAACTGAGATCCCACAAGCTGTGTGGCACAGCCAAAAAAAAAAGAAAAAAAAAACTGTGACTAATAAGTAGGTATAAATGAAAGGACTATAACAGAAATACAAACCTTAAATATTAGAAGAATTACAACAATAAAAATGTAGACCACATAAAGACTTTTCAAATAAATATTATATTTCATGGAATCTAAAATGCC
Organism: Leucopleurus acutus; assembly: GCF_964270905.1. Lineage (NCBI taxonomy): Eukaryota > Metazoa > Chordata > Mammalia > Artiodactyla > Delphinidae > Leucopleurus > Leucopleurus acutus. Next base: position 117,387,662 of record NC_139148.1, on the reverse strand, counting down.
ATCACTTATAAAACATCGTTACAGACTTCCCTGGTGGCACAGTGGTTAGGAATCTGCCTGCCAGTGCAGGGGACACGGGTTCCAGCCCTGGTCCAGGAAAATCCCACATGCCGCGGAGCAACTAAGCCCGTGTGCCACAACTACTGAGCCTGTGCTCTAGAGCCCGCAAGCCACAAATACTGAGCCCACATGCCACAACTACCAAAGCCCGCACGCCTAGAGCCCGTGCTCCGCAACAAGAGAAGCCACCACAATGAGAAGCCCATGCACTGCAAAGAAGAGTAGCCCCCGCTCACCACAACTAGAGAAAGCCTGCACACAGCAAGGAAGGCCCAATGTAGCCAAAAATAAATTAATTAAGTAAATAATTCTTTTAAATTTTTTTTAAAAATCATTATTTTATGTACTGCCAAAAAGAAACACTGTCAATTAACCTTTAACATGCCATCAACTGGAAGACACATCTTGATTTCATAAATGTTAAAATATGGGGAAACATGAGTCTTAGAATCAATAAAAAGTGAAATATCAAAATAGTAAAGAAAATGTAATAAAACAGAACTGAAAGCAAATGTCATATCAATACATGTAAATGGGCTTAACTCACCTATTAAGAGGAAAAGATTTTTCAGAAGATACCACAAAGCAAAACTCAACATGTTGTATAAAAGAGACACATCTAAAAGAGATTCTGAAAAGTTAAAAATGAAAGGATAGGCAAAGTTACACGAAGCAAACGTATGCAAAAAGAAAGCAAGAGAGCTGGACTTCCTCCTCCAGACATGATTGAATAACACGAGACTAGATTTACTCTTTCACCTTAAACAACTTTTTCAAATGGGTAAAATATACGAAACAACAGTTTTCAGACCTTGGACAACAAAGAACATTAAAAGAGTGATCACCCAGAGAAGGGGAAGCCTCACGCTTCCTTCCCAGAGAGGATTTCCAGGTTGTGGTGCAGGGAAAGGGTACTCAAGCAGAGCCCTGCAATCTCTCCCAGTTGAGAAGACAAAGTTCAAAGTCCAGAGAGGCCAAGGGGGCTAGATTTTGTGGGGCAGATTACCAGAGAGAGGAGAGCCGCACAGAGATTTCTGGAGATAGGCAAGGGGTCTCTTTCATCAGAGTATTGTAGTACAGGCATGTAAGGCGTGCCAGTTATTGATTTATTGCCTCTCATCCCCAAATTCATGCTCTTTGACCTCTGTGAAAATTATCTGGGCCCTTTCAATATTTTAAATAGTTCTCCTTCGCAACCTGCCACTGAATGAAGCTTTATCAGTGGAGGGCGCTGGATAGTCACTGCAAGAGAAAAGGGTTTTGTTTCCTGGTTGATGAATGCTCACTCCGCAGCTCCTGTTTCTTCAGCCTCAGCAACCTCTAAGGAATTAATGGATCCACTTATCATAGTAAAAGAGAGAAACAAAAGACATCAGGTGGAGGGGGGTGAACAGGCAGAGTACAGAAGATTTTTAGGGCAGTGAAACTACTCTGTATGATATTATAACAATGAATACGTCATTATACATTTGTCCAAACCCATAAAACGTACAATACCAAGAGTGAACTCTAATGTAAACTATGGACTTTGGGTGATAATGGTGTATCAATGAAGATTCATCAATTGTAACAAATGTGCCACATTCTGGTGATATCACGTGCCTCCTGATGAAAGAACACATCACTACTTTACCTTGCCAAAGAGATCAAACCTGAATCTAATCAAGCCGCTGGCTCCATCTACCAATTTGAAGGAATCAGGGACAGAGGAAAATGCACCATTGTTTGGATGAATAATAAAGGAATGGACAAATGGATAGAAAGGTGACAAATCAAACACAGAAAATGCTAATTATAGAATCTAGGTGCTGGGTTTATAAGTGTCCACTATATAATTCATTCAACTGTTTGTGCATTTGAAAATGCTCACAAAAAACACTGAAAAAAGATACATAAAATGATCAAGTCTAAACTATAGCATCTAGGGATGTAGACTTGGGTGACAAAACCATAAAAGAAACTCAAGGAAGTGATTAGGGTAAAACTTAGGATAGTGGTTATTTTAGGGGAAGGAAGAGTGTTGTAACTGGGTAGGGACACATGGATACCTTCTGGGGTGGCTGGTCAAATTCTATTTCTTTTTTTTTTTTGGCGGTACGTGGGCCTCTCACTGCTATGGCCTCTTCCGTTGCGGAGCACAGGCTCCGGACGCGCAGGCTCAGTGGCCATGGCTCACGGGCCCAGCCGCTCCGCAGCATGTGGGATCTTCCCAGACTGGGGCACGAACCCGTGTCCCCTGCATCGGCAGGCGGACTCTCAACCACTGCGCCACCAGGGAAGCCCCAAATTCTATTTCTTGATCTGGCTGGGGTTTACAAAGGTGTTCCCCTTATAACAATTCATTACACTTTATATTTGTTCTGTATGGTCTTCTGTATCTGTATTTTACAACGAAAAGTTTTTTTTTAAAGTCCATATCCTTTGACCCAGCAATTACACTTATATGAATTTATCCTAAGGTCATAATTAGAAAAGCGTACACAGAGGTTCGCACAATAATAACTATCATTTACTGAGTGCCTACTATGTGTCAGACACTGCTCCAAGAACTTCACAAGTCTTATCCTATTTATCCTCACAACAATCCTATGTGATATATACTATCCTTATCCCCATTTTACAGATGAGACTCAGAGAGGTAAAAGAATGTTCACTGCAGCATCATTAATAACAAAAATTGAAAACAGCTAATCATGATGGAATGGATAAAAAATTACGATCCATCCATACAATGGAATATTATGAAACTATTAAAAAGTATAATCATTTTCTCGTTCTTGTATTGCCTCTCTCCATATATATGTGTGTGTATATATACATAATATACAAAATGAACATGGAAAGAAGTCCATTATAAACTTCTAAGTAAAGACAAAGAAGCAGATTACAAAAATATATATATTACAATCTCACTTAGATTAAGAAATTACATATACATAAAAAGAATCTATTAAAATTGAGGAGGATTACATGAAGACTGCACTTCATACTCTTTATACCTCTGTGTTGTATGAGGGTTTTACAAACATGTATTACTTTTTTTCCCCCTTTTTTTTTGGCCACAATGCACGGCATGCAGGGATCCTAGCTCCCCAACCAGGGATGGAACCTGGGCCCCCTGCAGTGGAAGCTCAGAGCCCCAACCAGTGGACCACCAGGGAAGTCCCCAAACAGGTATTACTTTTGTAATCATCGTGGTGGTGTTCGTACAATGCTAGTGTACTTAATGAATTTAAAACTTTTTATTGATAAGACAACCATATTTGCCACTTTGATTCTAAATACCTAATTCAGCAGTTCTCAAACTTTTTTAGTCTCAGGACTCCTACTCTTAAAAATTATGAAAAACCCTAAAGAGTTTTTGTTTATGAGGGTTATATCTACCCATAGTGATCAAATTAGAAATTAAAATGCGAAAATTTTAAAACACAAGTGTACAGAAGCACACATTCCATTAGCCTTTAGAGTGATGACATCATCACACTTCACATAGCTTCTGGAAAATTCCACTGTACACTCATGAATAAGTGAGAGTAAAGAAGGCAAAAAACATCTTAATATTATTATGGAAATAGTTTTCACCTGGCAGACTCCCTGAAAAGTTCTCAGAGAGTCCCAGACCTCACTTTGAGACTAGCTGATATAATTAGTCCTGCAAAAAAGATGAATTACACTATAACACTATAAACAACTTTTCTGAAACTTCCCTACAGCTTTAAGTTTGCAATGGAAGGAAGTCTGCCTGTAAAGGGGGGAAGGAGAAGGACATCAACATCTATCCAAAATAAATATCCTTAGGGACTTCCCTGGCGGTCCAGTGGTTAGGACTCCATGCTTCCACCGCAGTGGGCATGGGTTCAATCCCTGGTTGGGGAACTGACATCCCACATGTGGTGCAGTGTGGCCAAAAAAAAAAAATCCTTAAAATAAAAATGAATGAGAAAATTCTCAAGAAAGTGTCCCTCTATATATAAAAGGGATGACAAAAGACAACTGCTGGTTTCACTTAACCTTGGTAATCTTAGGGTGGCAACCCACAAATGTTGATAAAAGTTACTGCTACTCTGGCCAACTGGGGCTCTTTCATCCTATTGGTCCATTTATTCTTCCCAGACCTTCAAAGATGTGGTCTTTAAATGGTTCCAAAGAACCATTCCAGGGAATTCCTTGGCAGTCCAGTGGTTAGGACTCTGTTCTTTCACTGCCGAGGGCCCGGGTTCAATCCCTGGTCAGGGAACTAAGATCCCGCAAGCAGGGAAGTGCAGCCAAAAAAAAACATTTCCATATAGACTTCCATATAGAGTATCAAACACAGACTATATTAATGCAAATTTCTCCTACTCATTAACTCCTGCCTTCTGCCACTTTTCCCTTACTTTAAAAGAATTATCAATTAAGCAGTTGTTTGCTGCTTTTCCTCCCACATTCCCTATGTGAATGTTTCCCATTGTGAGAAATACATATCACTGGGGATATAAGAGATAATTTTAGGTAGTAGGTGAAATAACAATCTGTACTCTACTTTTTAATCTAGTTACTTGAAAATAGATGAATAAAATATATAAGTAGTACACTAAGCCTGTCATTTCTGTAATTTCCTTCTAAATAAATTTAAGTTAAATTATGAATAAATAGGGAGTTCCCTGGTGGCCTAGTGGTTACGATTCTGGGCTTTCCCTGCCAGGGCCCAGTTTCAATCCCTGGTCAGGGAACTGAGATCCCACAAGCCGTGCGGCGCAGCCAGAAAAAAACGACAGATAAATAATAATACAGGTGCCTCAGATGTGGCAAAAATCAACAAGGTGGTGCATGAATGACTGAAATTCAAGAAGCACTGCCCTTTTCTCTGGACAGAAACAATTAAGGGCACCACCAATTAGACACCAAAACAGAAACCTGGCAGGCATCCTCTGCTCCTCTCTCTCCCTTCCCCTTCATCCCCACTGCTGATCCACATCGAGTCTCCCCCTTCATCCCCATTGCTGAACCACGTCAAGTCTCCACATGTAACACAGATTATAAGCAATGCTGCCCTGGTTGAGCCCTTCCATGCCGATTCAGCCTCCATGGCAGCCCCAAGACACTTCTATTACCCTAGGGCCCAGTAGAAAACAGTTTGAAAACCACAAGACAGATTTCAAAAACAGTGTGATTGAGACTTCCAAGATAAAAAGATCTGAGTTACCATTGCAACAAAAAGAATAAAATACCTAGGAACAAACCTACCTAAGGAGACAAAAGACCTGTATGCAGAAAACTATGAGATACTAATGAAAGAAATCAAAGACAACACAAACAGATGGGGAGATATACCTTTCCTGGATTGGAAGAATCAATATTGTGAAAATGACTATAATACCCAAAGCAATCTACAGATTCAATGCAATCCCTATCAAACTACCAATGGCAATTTTCAGAGAATTAGAACAAAAACTATAAGATACTAACGAAAGAAATCAAAGAGAACACAAACAGATGGGGAGATATACCATTCTTGGATTGGAAGAATCAATATTGTGAAAATGACTATACTACCCAAAGCAATCTACAGATTCAATGCAATCCCTATCAAACTACCAATGGCAATTTTCACAGAATTAGAACAAAAAATTTTATAATTTGTATGGAAACACAAAAGACCCCAAACAGCCAAAGTAATCTTGAGAAAGAAAAACGGAGCTGGAAGAATCAGGCTCCTGGACTTCAGACTATACTACAAAGCTACAGTAATCAAGACAGTATGGTACTGGCACAAAAACAGAAATATAGATCAATGGAACAGGATAGAAAGCCCAGAGATAAACCCACACACCTATGGTCACCTAATCTATGACAAAGAAGGCAAGAATATACAATGGAGAAAAGATAGTCTCTTCAATAAGTAGCACTGGGAAAACTGGACAGCTACATGTAAACGAATAACATTAGAACACTCCCTAACACCATACACGAAAACAAACTCAAAATGGATTAAAAGCCTAAATGTAGGGACTCCCCTGGTGGTCCAGTGGTAAAGAATCTGCCTCACAATGCAGGGGACATGGGTTCGATCCCTGGTCGGGGAACTAAGATCCCACATGCCGCAGGGAAACTAAGCCCTCGGGCCACAACTACTGAGTTCATGCACCTCAACTAGAGACCCCGTGTGCCACAAACTACAGAGCCCATGTGCCCTGGAGCCCGTGCACCACAGCTAGAGAAGAGAAAACCCACATGCCACAACTAGAGAGAAGCCTGCACACCACAATGAAAGATCCCACATGCCCACAATGAAGAGCCCGCATGCCACAACTAACACACGGCACAGCCAAAAAATAAAATTAATTAATTAATTAAATGTTAAAAAAAAAAAGACCTAAATGTAAGACCGGACACTATAAAATTCTTAGAGGAAAACATAGGAAGAACACTCTGACATAAATCACAGCAAGATCTTTTCTGACCCACCTCCTATAGTAATGAGAATAAAAACAAAAATAAACAAATGGGACCTTAAAAGCTTTTGCATAGCAAAGGAAACCATAAACAACACGAAAAGACAACCCTCAGAATGGGAGAAAATATTTGCAAATGAAGCAACTGACAAAGGGTTAATCTCCAAAATATATAAACAGCTCATGCAGCTCAATATCAAAAAAACAAACAACTCAATCCACAAATGGGCAGAAGACCTAAATAGACATTTCTCCAAAGAAGACATACAGATGGCCAAGATGCACATTAAAAGATGCTCAGCATCACTAATTATCAGAGAGATGCAAATCAAAACTACAATGAGGTATCACCTCACACTGGTGAGAATGGCCACCATCAAAAAAATCTACAAACAATAAATGCTGGAGAGGGTGTGGAGAAAAGGGAACCCTCTTGCACAGTCGGTAGGAATGTAAATTGATACAGCCACTATACTATGGAAAACAGTATAGAGGTTCCTTAAAGAACTAAAAATAGAACTACCATATGACCCAGCAATCCCACTACTGGGTGTATTCAAAAAGACACATGCACCCCAGTGTTCACTGCAGCACTATTTACAATAGACAGGACATGGAAGCAACCTAAATGTCCACTGACAGATGAATGGATAAAGAAAATGTGGTACATACATACAATGGAATATTACTCGGCCATAAAAAAGAAATGAAATTGAGTTATTTCTAGCAAGGTGGATGGACCTAGAGAGTGTCATACAGAGTGAAGTAAGTCAGAAAGAGAAAAACAAATATCGTATATTAACGCATATATGTGGAATCGAGAAAAATGGTACAGATGAACCTATTTGTAAAGCAGAAATAAAGACACAGACATAGAGAACAAACAAACGTATGGATACCAAGGGGGAAAGGGGGCAGTGGAATGAATTGGGAGACGGGGATTGACATATATACACTATTGATACTGTGTATAAAATAGATATCTAATGAGAACCTACTGTATAGCATAAGGAACTCTACTCAGTGCTCTGTGGTAACCTAAATGGGAAGGAAATCCAAAAAAAGGGATACATGTATACATATAGCTGATTCACTTTGCTGTACAGCAGAAACTAACACAACATTGTAAAGCAACTATACCCCAATAAAAATAAATAAATAAAATTAAAAAGATCTGAGTTGGAGTCCTATGTCTGCCACTTACTAGCGGTATGCCCTAGTCATGTCCCTTACCGTCTCTGAGATTGAATTTCATCATCTGTAAAACAGCAGTAGTAGATTCTAGCAACAGGGCTATTCTAAGGGTTAAATTAGTCACTGTATATAGAGTGATATAACATTGCTCCTGGCTCATAACAGGCATTCAATGCTATTTTCCTTACCATTGCATACAGGACCTCCTGCCATGATCTGGCTTCTGCCTACCCGCCCCCCACTTTTTTTCTGGCCCTGCGGCTCAACATGCAGGATCGTAGTTCCCCAACCAGGAATTGAACCCGGGCCCCCTGCAGTGGAACCATGGAGTACTAATCACTGGAACGCCAGGGAATTCCCCCAACCCCCTTCTGCGCTTCATCTCTACCTGCACCCCCCAAACCACAAATCTTACGTCACAAACACACTCGATTATTCACAGTCCCCCAATCACAGTATGCTGTTTCAGACTGCCAAGCTTTGGACCACACTGATTTCCCTACTAGAAATGCTCACCCACCCATTCATCTGACAAATACTTTTTCATTCCCTCCATTATATCCTCACTGCCCCTTAGTCTCCTAGCACATAACATTTTATCACAGCGATTTGCTTACAAGTCTATCTCCCTACATAGGACTGTGAACTTCTAGAGGGCAGGGACCACTTGTCTTTGTATCCCCAACACCTAGCCCAAAACCGAGAAGATGGTAGGTGTCCCATTCATGTTTGTTAAGTGGCTATAATAGAAAGCAAATTGTAAATGAAGCAACATTCTTATATTTCTTTTTTTTTTTTTTTTTTTTTTTTGCGGTACGCGGGCCTCTCACTGTTGTGGCCTCTGCCGCTGCGGAGCACAGGCTTCGGACGCGCAGGCTCAGCGGCCATGGCTCACGGGCCTAGCCTCTCCGCAGCATGTGGGATCTTCCCGGACCGGGGCACGAACCCGTGTCCCCTGCATCGGCAGGCAGACTCTCAACCACTGCGCCACCAGGGAAGCCCCAACATTCTTATATTTCTGTAGTAAGTTCTCAATACTTACATGGATAATGCAAGCATCTTTCGACATGCCATGTTGGGTAATAAAACATCCTATTGGAAATCCTGGTGTGCAGTACTTTTTTCCATCTTCCATATCACGACACCATATCACTGGCATATTATCAATAATCCTAAATATAAATATTTTTAAGGAAAAGATTTAAAAAGCATTTCAAATCAAGCAATACTAACATCATCTTACATACATTTAAGTTCAGATTTTTAATCAAACTCAAGTCACAAAAAATAGTATACAATTTCAGTAGATATTAAATAGTTATTAAAACTACTTCTGAAAGGAAGTGAAAAATTAAGTCATGTGATTTCAGATGCCAAACACAACACTGATGTTGATAATTCAGTTATATTCCTCTCTTCAAGAAATCCAGTTTTTGGGCTTCCCTGGCGGTGCAGTGGTTAACAACCCACCTGCCAATGCAGGGGACACAAGTTCAAGCCCTGGTCTGGGAAGATCCCACATGCCGCGGAGTGGCTGGGCCCATGAGCCATGGCCACTGAGCCTGCGCGTCCGGAGCCTGTGCTCCACAACGGGAGAGGCCACGACAGTGAGAGGCCCACGTACCGCAGAAAAAAAGAGAAAAAAAAACTTTAAAATAAAGACTATTACAAGAGACAAAGATGGACAGCTTTTTCTTTTGATTTTCATTTGCTGTATCATAAGATTTTACACAAACTTTTACACGTTTCTGTCTTGTTAAAACTATTAAGAAAGAAAATTAAAAATATTAAGAGATTTGACTAAATTGTATAAATCAACTGTCACAAAACAAGCACTTTATCTTACAAATAAAACTTTTCTTCAGAGACTTCAGTATGCCATCATTCTCAGCACTATCTCCTCTGCATTTCAGTTCATACCTAAAATGATTACAGTAGACACACACACACACACACAGACACACACACTGCTTTCACCACTAAACAGAAGAATTTGCCTTCTTCAGTGTTATAAAAGGTGGGGTAAAAGTCCATTGTAGCAGGAATTCCCTGGCAGTCCAGTGGTTAGTACTTCATGCTTCCACTGCAGGGGATGCAGGTTCCATCCCTGGTTGGGGAACTAAGATCCCGCAAGCCTCACAGTGCAGCCAATAAATAAATAAATAAAATCCACTGTAGCTTTCTAAAAACTACCCTGATCTACAACCCTTCACTTAAAACTGATAATAAAATTGGTTATAGTGCTGGTTACACAACTCCATGAGTATACTAAAAAGCATTGAATGGATACTTATGAGTGGGTGAATTATTTGGTATGTGAATGATCTCCAATAAAGCTGTTACCAAAAAAAGTGATAATAAAATATCTGATACTTTTAATATGAAACCTCTTGTTTACAAAGTCTAGCTACAGGAGATTATCAAGATGAAGTGCCAATGTGGTTCATCAGAAAACAATAAGCAAGAATAAACAATGAAAATTTAACACTTCATATCCTGAAATCATACAAATATTAACCCTAAAATTCCTTATTGGCAACTGAACTAAACTGTCATGTTTCTTCCATCCAAAGGATAGCATTTCTTGCAAAGGCGCACTTTTCTCTTAGGATAATGGTACTCCACAGGGGAATTGTGTGCAACTTTAATCATCGAAAAGCGAATGCCTAGCACACAGACCAATGGAACACATCAATAGAGAACCCAGAAATAGACCTACACAACTAGGCCCAAGTGATTTTTTCACAAAGATTTAAAAGCAAGTAAGTAGAGGAAGAACTGAAATTGCTGAAAAGGTCTTTCCAGCAAATGGTACTGAAGCAATTGCACATCTACAGGCAAAAAAAAAAGAGAATTTCAACCCAGACCTCACACCTTATACAAAAAATAACTCGAAATGGATCAGACTTAAATATATAAAGTCAAATTATAAAACTTTTAGAAGAAAGTCTTCAGGACCTAAGGCTATGCAAAGTCTTCTCAGACTTGACACCAGAAGCATGATGCATAAAAGGAAAACTTGATTACTGGACCACATAAAATTTAAAACATTTGCTTTGTGAAAGACCCTATAGAGAAGACGAAAACACAAGCCACAGACTGGGAGAAACTATTTGCAAACTACTGTTGCAATAAAGGAATCATAACTATTGATAGAATATACAAAGAATTTTGAAAACTAAATAGAAAAAGAACAGAAAATGGGCAGCATGAGGGAGCCTTGTGCTGATGGAACTATGCTGTGTATTGATTGTGCTGGTGTGTACACAAATCTGCATCTCACACACACACATACACACACACACACACATACACACACACACAAGAGTGCATATAAAACTAGTGAAATCTGAGAAAGGTCTATGCATTGTCCAACGTCAGTTCCCTGGTTTTGCTATTGTACTATAGTCATGCAAGATGTTACCACTGGGCAAACCTGGGTAAAGGGTACACAAGACCTACCTGTTCATTTTTTTGTAGCTTCCTGTGAATCTGTAATTATTTCAAAATAAAAAGTTGTAAAACAAGCTAACGTCTGATGGTTTCACATATATTAAAATTGATCAAATTATATACTTTCAATACGTGTAGTTTATTGTACTTCAGTTATACTTCAATGAAGTTGAGAAAAAAGAAGAAAAAAGTTAGTGCCTTCATAACCATGACTGCTCTTGAAAACATCCTTACTCTATCCCCATATCTATTAAGATATCAAGGGCAATATCAATAGACACTGAGAGTCCAATTACATCTACTCATATCACCCTACCCAAAATATGCAAGAACAAAAAATTAAACTTTTTTTATGAAGCAAAAATAAAACTTGAAAGGTAAAACCTTTGTGTGGAACCACCAACTACTGCAGATAGCTTAAAGAGCATATAGTGTCATCCCTCAGTATCAGTGGAGGATTGGTTCTAGAACTCCCAAGAATATCAAAATCCACAGATACCAAAATCCACCATTGCTCAAGTCCCTCATATAAAATGGTGGAGTATATTATGCATATAACCTACACACATCCTCCCCTATACAGTTGACCCTTGAACAATGCAGAGGTTAGGGGGCCAACCCTCCCTGATGTTGAAAATCTACCTGTAACTTATAGTTGGCCCTCTACATAGATGGTTCCTCTGAATCAGGTTCCACATGCAGGGATTCAGCCAACCACAGGTCATATACTGAAAAAAATCGGGGTATAAGTAGACCCACGCAGTTCAAACCTGTGTTGTTCAAGGGTCAGCTGTACTTCATACCATCTCTACATTACTTATAATACTTAATACACAATGTAAATGCTATGTAAATTCTAGTTTTGCTTTTGGGAACTTTCTGGAATTTATTTCCCCGAATATTTTCGATTCCAGGTTGGTTGAATCTTCAGATGCGGAACCCTTGGATTTGGAGGGCCAACTGTATTAATGTATTCTTCTGGCAACGCCGGATTCTACCTCCTTTCCTCTTTCTTTACCTCCTTTTAAAGCAAAGACTCTGGTGCAATTATGGTTGACCCTTGGATAACACAAGTTTGAACTACCCGGGTTCAGATACATGCACATTTTTCCAATAAATACACAGTGGGCACTCTGATTCCATGGGTTCCACACCCACAGATTCAACCAACCGTGCATGGCAAATGTAAAATTTAATACACGATCCGTGGTTGGTTGAATCTGCAGATGTGGAACCTGCCTATGTGGAGGGCTGACTATGGGCTTGAGCATACGTGGATTTTGGTATCTGCAGTGAGTCCTGGAACCAATCCCCCATGGATACCGAGGGATGGCTGTATATGTAGTCGGTTTTGAGAAGATTCATTTTAAAATAAGATTTAAAATAAGATCAACTGAATAACCTCATAAGGAGATGATGTTATTCGTTCTCCAAATAGTACTTGTCCAAGATTTTCAGAAGAGCTTTTCTTTCCGGAGTCTTGACAGAAGTCAAAAAAAAAAAAAAAAGAGGTTCAAGTAAGGTAAAAAAAAAAATCAGCAAAGAAATCAGTCCTTATAATTTATCTAGCCTCTCCACTTTTTTTTTTTTTTTTTTTTTTTTTGCGGTACGCAAGCATGTGGGATCTTCCTGGACCGGGGCACGAACCCGTGTCCCTGCATCGGCAGGCGGACTCTCAATCACTGCGCCACCAGGGAAGCCCTAGCCTCTCCACTTTTAATGGTAGATCCTTCTAAAAATATGACCCAGAATCTTTCTATTTATGATTTATAGACCTCATTATATGTTCCTCTTTAAACTGTTTAACCTCTGATAATTATGAATTCATTATTTTAAATGCTCATGGTACTGCTCTTGACTTTCGTAATGCAGGTAATCACAATCAAAAAGAAAACAACACTTTTTAGGATTAAACTTCAAATTACATATAAGCACATAAGCACATAATAAGCACATAAGCACATAATAAGGAAACAATGGCTTAAAGTCTGTACTGATTCTAACCTGGGACATTTAGAAACTGTAATTATCAATTCTGATCAAAGGGGAATTAAAAAACAAACACCCCCAAACACATTCCCACATACTCACAAATCAAATAGTTACTAGGTGAAAAGAACTACAATTACCTTTAAGTAAATTTGAATGTAAAATGGCTTAGGTCGAAGATAAAATAAATGGTAGGCCTCTGTAATGTTTTAAATTCTCATACTAACACCCTACATTTACACCTGGTATTTTAATAAAAATCAGACCTGATTTTATTTCTGCTTAATTAGTATAAATAAAGTAATACCAAAGGGAACTACAATCATTTTTTCTAAGAAGTACATCATTTGTTGTTATTCTCAAATGAATGATCATACTGAATCTTATAATAACTACTCACTACTAAACTAAGCACCTTCATCCATTAAAAACCTTAGTATAAACCTACCTTAGTATTTGATATTTTAGAAATAAGATACAACTCTGCAAAGATATTTTTTCAAGTTCAAAGTGTAGTAAATTTATAATTTTCCTTTCTTAGAAAGAAAAGTCAAGTATGGCAACTTCCTAGTTTTTTAAGCACTTGTCTCACCTTGAAAGCTCTCTATTCTAATCATTTTTTCTGTTACGTTTATTATAAAATTACCACTACATTTCTTAATATATTCAGGTTTTTCATTCACTAACTTTAAAAACTTAAGGCGGGCTTCCCTGGTGGCGCAGTGGTTGAGAGTCCGCCTGCCCATGCAGGGGACACGGGTTCGTGCCCCGGTCCGGGAAGATCCCACATGCCGCGGAGCGGCTGCACCCGTGAGCCATGGCCGCTGAGCCTGCGCGTCCAGAACCTGTGCTCCGCAACGGGAGAGGCCACAACAGTGAGAGGCCCGCGTACCACAGAAAAAACAAAAAAAACAAAAAAACTTAAGGCACATTTTAACACAATTATATCATAATTATGATATAAATTAATCACAATTATATCAATTATATTGGATATAATTATAATACTTACAACTTACGTATTATACTAAGGTAGCACAGATTCCACTGAGTCCAATCTATTTACAAATAGTGCTACTGATGACTACAAGAAGGGAAAAAAAATCATTACTAATACAAAGTAATATAAGGTAACACTTGCAAAATACATAATGAAGTAAGTGAAAGGTAATTGGGTCTATTGCTCCCATCAATTTATAACTGTATAGTTGTAAATTTATAACTTAGCACAATGTTATAAATTTATAACACAGTACAGTTATAAATTTTTAAAACAGTATAGCTATAAATTCATAACATTTCATTTATCTGGCATCATCGGGGTCTTTGAATACATAAATTTTTCAGATACCTCAGCCAGGTTAAGGTTACCTCTTAACCTTTTTTAATTATAGAATCCTTTGAGAATAGGATGAAAGCTATGGCTCCTCAACCCAGAAAAGCACACATATTCACCAAATTCCCTGTTCAGCTTTAAGAGGCTTCATAGGGCCCCTAGAGTCCATGGAACTCAAGTTAAGAACTTGAAATAATTAAAGCTACCTGCATAAGTGCTTTTTTTTGCATTATTGTAACCATTTTTATAAGATTATTCTAAAATACACTTCACTCTTTCCTATCTTAAACAAAACATTACGATCACAATTTAACCTTCCTTGATGATTCAGGGTCATTTTGAGCATCAATCATTGCACCTGCTTTGACTCTGTGACATCTCCAGTATCAAATGAGATGAGAACAGCTATTTGCCCCAAAACTGAATGGCAAGAGATAACTATTTACACCCCTGCTACCCACACCCCTCCACCCCTACCAAAGAACATAAACTTGTTTTTTGTAAAGAGTTTCTCTTTCATTTTGGCTGTCAGCTGTCATTATGCCTTTTCTCCCTTCTTTTTTTCCCCCTAATCTGCTATAGGGTAAGCCCTCAGTGTGTGTAATAAATGATCAGATTTGTTAAAACTATGTGAAAAAGGACATAAAAAAGAATGAAATTTTGCCATTTGCAACACCATGGATGGACCTGAAGGGTATTACGCTTCGTAAAATAAGTTAGACAGAAAAAGACAAATACTGTATGATATCACTTATATGTAGGATCTAAAAAATAAGATGGTGCTTCCCTGGTGGCACAGTGGTTGAGAGTCTGCCTGCCGATACAGGGGACACGGGTTCGTGCCCCGGGCCGGGAAGATCCCACATGCCGCGGAGCGGCTGCACCCGTGAGCCATGGCCGCTGAGCCTGCGCGTCCGGAGCCTGTGCTCCGCAACGGGAGAGGCCACAACAGTGAGAGGCCCGCGTACCACTAAGAAAAAAAATAAATTAATTAAAAAATAAAAAATAAGATGAATGAATATAACAAAACAGAAACAGACTCACAGATATAGAGAACAAACTAGTGGTTACCACTGGGGAGAGGAATGTGGGGAAGGGCAAGATAGGGGTAGGGAATTAACAGATACAAACTACTGTGTATAAAAGAAATAAGCTGCAAGGATATATCATACAGCACAGGGAATATAACCAATATTTTATAACTTTATAAAATTTATTTATTTATTTATGTTTTATTTTTGGCTGCGTTGGGTCTTCGTTGCTGCGCGTGGGCTTTCTCTAGTTGCAGCGAGCGGGGGCTACTCTTCATTGCGGTGCGCAGGCTTCTCATTGCAGTGACTTCTCTTGCTGCAAAGCACGGGCTCTAGGCGTGCGGGCTTCAGTAGTTGTGGCACGTTGGCTCAGAAGTTGTGGCTCGTGGGCTCTAGAGCACAGGCTCAGTAGTTGTGGCGCACGGGCTTAGTTGCTCCACGGCCTGTGGGATCTTCCCGGACCAGGGGTCGAACACATATCCCCTGCATTGGCAGGAGGATTCTTAACCACTGCGACACCAGGGAAGTCCTATAATAACTTTAAATGGAGGGAATTCCCTGGCGGTCCAGTGGTTAGGACTCAGTGCTCTCACTGCTGGAGCCCTCGGTTTCATCCCTGGTCAGAGAACTAAGGTCCCATATGCCGCACAGCAAGGCCAAAAAAAAAAGCCTATGTCAAAAAGACTGTCTGAGAGCATGAAGTTAGTTCGTGAACATTATAACATCTCTTCTGGCTCTTCACAGGACGCTTTTGCTTACTTCCCTGGATCTCAGCTGTGCTCTTGATAATTTACCAGACAGGAATTTTTAAATCACTAAAACAGCAGAACTTGGGTAATTCTTTTTCAAAATTTCATATGCTGCTTTTTAAAAGATTGAACATCTGCTATCATCTATACCATGTGGTTAGATTTTTCTTTTTTAAAGACAAGGACATGGAAAGTTATCACACTTGGGAACACATGTAAATAACCTTACTATAACTCTGTAAACAAGAGAATTGTATCTACACTTAGCGAAATCTAATCAGAAATTTAGCAATAGCAACATATATGAGTTATAGTTTTATAAAGGTGAATAGGCAAAGGTTTCTAAAGGACAGCAGATAATTAAAGATAATAGTTCTCATCTAGAGTCCCCAAACTGACAAAGTACATAAGATTTCAATTATATTTTAAAATGCAGGACTTCCCTGGTGGCACAGTGGTTAAGAATCTGCCTGCCACTGCAGGAGACATGGGTTCAAGCCCTGGTCCGGGAAGACCCCACGTGCCACGGAGCAACTAAGCCCGTGCGCCACAACTACTGAGCCTGCGCTCTAGAGCCCGCGAGCCACAACTACTGAAGCCCGCGTGCCTAGAGCCCATGCTCTGCAACAAGAGAAGCCACGGCAATGAGAAGTACGTGCACCACAACAAAGAGTAGCCCCTGCTCGCCACAACTAGAGAAAGCCCACGCACAGCAACAAAGACCCAATGCAGCCAAAAATAAATATAAATAAATAAATAAAAATTTAAAAATAAATAAATAAAATACATATTTGGAGCTTACTATATTTATAAGAACCTTCATAGTTTCTCAACTCAAGTGGAAAAAAGATAGATTAATCAATAAATGGTGTTAAGACAACTGGTCACCAATCTGAAAAAAAAATTAAGAGGGCTCCTCTCATATATTACAGCAGAAAATGTTAATCTTATTTAAATGTTAAAACTAAAACCATAGAAGTAATATAAGAAACCATAGGAGGGCTTCCCTGGTGGTGCAGTGGTTGAGAGTCCGCCTGCCGGTGCAGGGGACATGGGTTCGTGCCCCGGTCTGGAAAGATCCCACATGCCGCGGAGCGGCTGGGCCCGTGAGCCATGGCCGCTGAGCCTGCGCGTCTGGAGCCTGTGCTCCGCAACGGGAGAGGCCGCAACAGTGAGAGGCCCACGTACCGCAAAAAAAAAAAAAAAAAACCATAGAAGAATTATTTTATAACCTTGGCTGGTATGGTAAAGATCTCTCAAATAGGGCACAAAACTCAGAAGTCATAAAAATTTGACAAATAGAATAAAAGCCAATTTTTCTAAACGACAAAAGAAAAAAAAAACAATAAGCAAAACCAAAGACAACTGACAAACTTGGAAAAAGGATGCCACAAACAAGGAACTAGTTTCCTTATTTAAGAGTTTCCACAAATCAATTTTTTAAATGTTCAACTTGGGACTTCCCTGGTGGCACAGTGGTTAAGAATCCGCCTGCCAATGCAGGGGACACAGGTTCAAGCCCTGGCCGGGGAAGATCCCACATGCTGTGGAGGAACTAAGCCCGTGTGCCACAACTACTGAGCCTGTGCTCTAGAGCCCACGAGCCACAACTACTGAGCCCATGTGCCACAACTACTGAGCCCACGCACCTAGAGCCCATGCTCCGCAACAAAGAGAAGCCACCACAATGAGAAGCTCGCACACTGCAAGGAAGAGTAGACCCCGCTCACTGCAACTAGAGAAAGTTAGCATGCAGCAACAAAGACCCAACGAAGGAAGGAAGAAAGAAAGAAAAGAAAGAAATTCGTTGAAGATTATATTTCTTTGCTAGGAAGCCTGCTGAAATAAAGAGCCAGCACTAGGTATTACCAGTCAGAGAAAAGGCAGGTGTAAAGTAATTTTTAAATGCTATTTCTTAGTTACACGTGTTTCACAAGATCATGGCGCAAAACACCACCATCAATACTTCTCACAGGAAAAGGCAAGCTCCAGGATTAAGAGCAAGTTTGCTGCACCTAGAACTGGCCTCTAAAAACCCCAACTTTCAACTTGGCTAACTCTACAGTCAAACCACACCTCGCACTGTTCTCAACTCTGTAATGCCTGTGTGGTTCCTTCTAGGAGAACATTACCCCACACACTCGACTGGGCAAACTGAGGTCAGAAAATAAGTCTTACTATTCATTAATACTTTTTGAATTGATTACTTGCCAAAAAAAATTTTTAGAGTGAGTTTACAGTTACAAAAACAAGACTGCCAAGGAAGGGAGTCAAAAAATTATTGGGGTTTGGTGGACATGCAGAAGAGGAATTGTGCCAGAAATCTCTGGCTAGAGAAAACTCGTAATGGTAATGGTTACCATTTATTTAAGGCTTACCAGGTGCCAGGTGTTTTTGTCAGTGCTTTTCATACGTTGTCTCATTTTATTCTCACAAGTCTGAGAGGTAAACAATATTATCTTGCTGTTTGCGGAGAGGGCCCAGGAGAAACCAACGTGAATTAACAAGAATTAAGGAGGTAAAAGTGTGTGACCACAGGAGTGAGGGGTGACAGAAACATGGTGGGACTATGTCTAAGGAAGACCTAGTGAGTGTGTGAATCTTGAAAGGCAGATTATATTCAGTATAAGGGGGACAGTAGGGAGAGGAAGTGGGAGAGAGGGAGAAGACACAGAGTAGGAGAGGAAAGAACCTTCGAGCGGGAGGGGGAGGGGAGGAGTTATGATGGAGGAGGAGTTGAGAGGTGGAGGAGCAGCCAATTGGAAGGGGGAGAGGTAGGAACCAAGGGGAGGGGGAGTGGCTGAGAGGGAGTAGGCGGGACAGGGCAGGAGCAGGAACTAACTAGAGGAACCAAGATAAGGGAAGAGGCCGGGGCCGAGAGGGAGGGCGGAGCCTAGAGGGAAGAGGGGAAGGGAGGGGGTGGAGTCGAGAGGGAGTGGAAAGGAAGAAGCCCGAGACCGCGGACTAGGAGCGGAGAGAACAGCGTAAAAGGAGGAGCTGTGAGGTGGGCGGAGGAGAAGCTGAGAGGGAGTTAGAGGAAAAGAGACGAAGGGGGAGGAGCCAAGAGGGAGGGAAAGAGGATCAAGGAAAAAGAGAGGTCCGGATCCGCCAAGTGCGAGGCTCAGCGATTAAGACCCTGAAACACACCCACAGAGGGGGCTTTGGCATTCTGGGTCAGAGTCTGAGAGCTCCCAGCACTGGTCGACCCCGGTGTGCCCCATACTGCAACCCGAAGCCTCCCCTCACATCTCACTTCCCCCCTCTAGTCCTCACCTTGCAGGTAGCAGTCTCTCAGTCTGCCTCGAAGAAGTTGACCTGAGCCAACGCGGGAAGATAAAAAGCCGCGCAGCGGGCGGCCTTAAGCCCCGGGAGCAGCCCCAGCCCCAGCAGCCACCTGAGCCCGGGGAGGGTGGGCCACAGACGACAGAGGTTGGTTCCCAGGCAGAAACCACGAGTACACATTCTAGGAGCCGGTTCAGCGCTTGAGGACACACACCATGCACGAGATCGGAACCAGTGGAGGGGAGAAGCGGGAATGATAAGGAAGAACCGTGGACGGACAGGGAGGAGCCGAGACCGGCTGGTGGGACTAGAACTCCAGGGAAGGCCACTTGTTCGGGCGAGACATTGGCTCGGAGCCCGGTTGCTAGACGGCCTGGCTGGCTTTGTGAGCGCGCGGAGCACGCATGCGTGCGGGTCCCCGCCGCGCCTTCCACCGCCCCTCACCCCTCCTCCCTTCCCCCCACCTCCCTCTCCGTCCTCCCAGCATCCCCAGCCCAGCACTTTCCCGCGGTTCTGGCGGTTCCTCGCGCGCGCAGCCTTCAGAGCTGCCTCGCGGTGTCCGGGGGGCGGGGGAGGAGGGAAGCAGCCTGAGAGGTTTCAACTTCCCAGCATCACAGAGTCTCGCGTCCTCCTGATTTTGCCTCTCTTAGTACCAATAGCAGGGTTACCGCCCCGCCATCTTCAGTTCTTGCTGCCAGGGTGGGCGGAGGGGAATTCCTGGGCCTTGCTGCCCAGTGTGGTGGTTATTCGGCGCTTGAAATGCAGCAAGTACGAAACTGATGTCTGTAAGTGTACATTGTACACTAGGTTTCAAAGAATTTGCACGGTAAAAAGAATGCAAAACCTCTCCAACTTCATATTGATTACATGTTGAAATGATAATATTTGGAGTCTCTTGCATTAAATAAAACATTAAAATTAATTCCACCTGTTTCTTTTTTGTGGCTTAAGTTTTTTTATTGAAGTATAGTTGATTTACAATGTTGTGTTAGTTTCAGGTGTACAAGACAGTGATTCAGTTATACATATGTGTATATAGCTATTCTTTGTCAGATTCTTTTCCATTATAGGTTATTATAAGATATTGGATATAGTTCCCTGTGCTATACAGTAGGTCCTTGTTATCTATTTTATAATAAGTGTGCATCTTTTAATCCCAAATTCCTAATTTATCCCTCCCTCTATTTTTTGTGTGTGGCTACTAGAACATTTAAAATTACGTATGTGGCTCTAGTTATATTTCTGTTGGACGGAGCAGGTCTGGGGAAGGGGGAAGAAAGGGAAAAAAACTGGAGAAGAGAGGGGAATAAAGGGGGTTGCTCTTAAGATTCTTAAAGTTTTCTTTCTCTAAGCGGCAGGGATCTTATTTTGCGACCTCTGTAAGACTCTTTGTTGCCCTTACCTTCTGCTCCTTGTGCTGTCTTATAATGCAAAGTGCCTGTACTTGGACCTAGAAAGTATTGTAGGTATCATAGGACAAAGATAGTAGAAGAGCGTATTATTTTTCCTCCTTGTGTCTCAAGAGCTTTGGAGAACAAGAGGTCATTTGTTTATGCTGAGACGTGTGCGCCTCCCCAAGGGCCTTTCTGTGCAAGTTCCCTGGCTCCAAAAGGTCTGCATCTTCTGCTGATTGGCAGGGGGCAATTCAAGACAGAACAAAGGCAGCTAACTGGCCAATAGCAGAGGCAGGTCGAAATTTAGCGAGTTAACTCCTGGATTAGAGGGGTAGAAAAAGTTGTAGGACAAAGGAATGGAGAAAATGTACCAACGATCAGAATTAGGGGAGTTGTTAGTAAAAACATTGAACGTGGAGGCTTCCCTGGTGGCGCAGTGGTTAAGAATCCGCCTGCTGACGCAAGGGACACGGGTTCAAGCCCTGGTCCTGGAAGATCCCACATGCCGCGGAGCAACGAAGCCCGTGAGCCACAACTACTGAGCCTGCATGCCACAGCTACTGAAGCCCGCGCACCTAGGGCCAGTGTTCACAACAAGAGAAGCCACTGGAATAAGAAGCCTGCGCACCGCAAGGAAGAGTAGCCCCCACTTGTGGCAACTAGAGAAAGCCCGCGTGCAGCAACGGAGACCCAACGCAGCCAAAAATAAATAAATAAATTTATTTTAAAAAAAGATTGAACTTGACCAAAAGACCTGGAGACATCCCTGTAAAGATTTGAAAAACAGGATAACACGATCAGAAGGGGCACCATTTTTGAGAAGAGGACCAGAAGAAGGGAGCTAGTAAGAGAGAGAATGGTCATGGTTGGAAGTAACCAGAGCTTGAGTAAAAGTTTTGTGTTTCACCACTGCGTGACCACCTCTCTCCGGCCTGCCTTTGGATGAAAAAGAGTATAAATGAAAATAAACTGGATGCTCCTCCAGTCTCTCAGGCCTGGGCCCGAACATCTAAAAGACGTGCTAGGACCCAGCAGGCGTAAACTGCTTCGGGACTGGGCAGACTGCCAAGCGCCTGCAGGATCCTGCTAAGCGAGGGGGCAGGTTCTGGGCACTCCCTGGAGGAGGAGTGCCACCCACATCACCAGCAGGACGCCTGGCCCCGCCCCTCCCCGCACTCTCCAGAGATTTTGAGAAGCAGGAAAGAGCAGTGGTCAGCGTATCACCATCCTCATCCTCTACAACTCCAGTAGTGCCATTGAAGTCTTCCATTAAAACTCCCTGCAGGGCTGTTTTCTGTTAACCTCAAGAAGTAAAGCATCACCGAAGGCTACGTCCCCATTGTCAGCAACAAGATACAGCCCTCCTGATGTCATCAGTGTGATTATCACCCGCTCTGGCCCACTGCTGGTCCCAGAGATACAGCATATTCTCTGTGCTACAGGGGCTCTAAGAGTTTGTTTCTGCTTCCCCACAACCCTAGAAGATGCAGAAGCCCCAGAGCAGCCTTGTGGGAGTAATCCTCTAGGCAGGCCTGGTTTTCCCCAACGCCAAAGCCCCCCTCCCACCATAAGCCAATTTGACCACGTCTTACAGAAGAGTAAGGCCTGCCTGCCATCTCCAGCCAGCCCTGTACACCTTCTCATCTTGTATGCAAACAGGGACCTTTCAATTTCTATTGGCCAGGATTTCCAATACAATGTTGAATAGAAGTGATGAGAATAGACATCCTTGCCTTGCTCTCCATCTTAGGGGGAAAGCATTCAGTCTTTCACCATTAAGCATGATATTAACTATAGGCTTTTTGTAGCTGCCCTTTATCAGGTTAACAAAGTTCCCTTCTCTCCCAGTGTGCTGAAAATTTTTATCATGACTGGTTATTGAATTTTATCCAATTTTTTGGCATCAATTGATGCAATTTTGTGTTTCTTCTTAAGATTATTGACATGATGCATTATATTGATTTTAAAATATTGAGTCAGGCTTGTATTTACCGAATAAACCCCACTTGGCTGGTTGCTGTGTAAAAAAAGCAATAACAAAATAAACAGGACTACACTGTGGTGTAGAATGCAAATTTGTAAGGCTTTTAAAATAGAAAATTCAAAGAAATTAATTTTTTATAATTTTTTTATTGAAATATAGTTGATTTACAATGTTGTATTAGTTTTTGGTGTTCAGCAAAGTGATTCAGATATATATATATCTATAGATAGGTCGACAGATATATAGATAGATATTCTTTTTCATATTTTTTTCAAGTGTGGTTTACTACAGGATATTGAATATAGCTCCCCGTGCTACACAGTAGGACCTTGTTGTTTATAAAGTCATTCTATATGTAATAGTTTGCATCTGCTAATCCCAAACTTCCAATACATCCCTCTCCCACCCCCCCTCCCCCTTCACAACCACAACTCTGTTCTGTATGTCTGTGAGTCTGTTTCCGTTTCATAAATAATTTCATTTGTGTCATATTTTAGATTCCACATATAAGTGATATCATACGGTATTTGTCTTTCTCTTTCTGACTCACTTCACTTAGTATGATAATCTCTAGGCCCATCCATGTTGTTGCAAATGGAATTATTTTGTTCTTTTTTATTGCTGAGTAGTATTCCATTGTGTGTGTATATATATGTATATATATACATATATATATATGTGTGTGTGTGTATATATATATGCCACATCTTCTTTATCCATTCATCTGTTGATGGACATTTAGGTTGCTTCCATGTCTTGGCTATTATAAATAGTGCATTGGGGTGCATGTATCTTTTCAAATTAGAGTTGCTATATGATCCAGCAACCCCACTCCTGGGCATATATCTGGACAGAACTCTAATTCTAATTTTAGTTTTTTGAGGAACCTCCATATTGTCCTCCATAGTGGCTGTACCAACTTACATTCCCACCAACAGTGTAGGAGGGTTCCCTTTTCTCCACACCCTCTCCAGCACTTGTTATTTATCAACTTTTTAATGATGGTCATTCTGACCAGTGTGAGGTGTACTCTCATTGTAGTTTTGATTTGAATTGCTCTAATAATTAGTGATGTGGAGCATCTTTTCATATGCCTGTTGGCCATCTGTATGTCTTCTTTGGAGAAATGTCTAATTAGGTCTTCTGCCCATTTTTTGTTTGGATTGTTTGGTTTTTTTGTTATTGAGTTCTATGAGCTGTTTATATATTTTGGAAATTAAGCCCTTGTTGGTTGCATCATTTGCAAATATCTCCTCCCAGTCCGTAGGTTGCCTTTTGGTTTTGTTTATGGTTTTCTTTGCTGTGCAAAAGCTTAAAGTTTGATTAGGTCCTATTTGTTTATTTTTGCTTTTATGTCTATTGCCTTTGGAAACTGACCTAAGAAAGCATTGGTACAATGTATATCAGAGAATGTTTGCCATGGGAGACGGACCTAAGAAAACATTAGTACAACCTATGTCAAAGAATGTTTTACCTATGTTCTCTTCTAGGAGTTTTATGGTGTCATGTCTTATATTTAAGTCTTTAAGCCATTTTGAGTTTATTTTTATGTGTGGTGTGAGGGTGTATTCTAACTCCATTGATTTACATGTGGCTGTCCAGCTTTCCCAACATTGCTGAAGAGACTGTCTTTTCTCCATTGTATATTCTTGCCTTCTTTGTCAAAGATTAATTGACCATAGGTGTGTGGATTTATTTCTGCACTCTCTATTCTGTTCCATTGATCCATATGTCTGTTTTTGTGCTAATACCACACTGTTTTGATTACTGTAGCTTTGTAGTATTGTCTGAAGTCTGGGAGGGTTATGCCTCCTGCTTTGTTCTTTTTCCTCAGGATTGCTTTGGCAATTCTGGGCCTTTTATGGTTCCATATGATTTTTAGGATTATTTGTTCTAGTCCTGTGAAAAATGCCATGGGTAATTTGATAATTAAATCTGTAGATTGCTTTGGGTAGTATAGCCATTTTAACAGTATTAATTCTTCCAATACAAGAGCATGGGTTATCTTTCCATTTCAAAGAAATTAATTTCTTAATGTAGGCTATGCCCCAAACTCCAGGGAGACACGGGTTCTCTCTCCTGTGCCATTACGAGTATTTGGTGGAAAAGTAAAGAACGAACACTTTATTAATTTTATTTGCCTACTTGTATCTCTCTCTCTACTGAAAGTAAGCTTTAGAGCACAGGATCCATTTCCTGCTGATCTTCAAATCCATAGTGCAGATCTGGGCACTTAGAACATAATACATAAATTCAGAATAAATGAAAAAATGAATTAATGAATGAATTCACTTACGCTGTCATAGACATTTTATATGTTTTACCTCATTTGGAAATCAAAAGAGGATGCAATCAAGAGATGTGAGTAAATGTAGATAACGAGGATAATACCCCCTTTATTTATGTAGCAGTAGAGTTTGCAAAGTTTGTGTCCATCCATTATTTTACCTGACTATATGAGGTTGGCAGGGTAGTTATTTAATGTGAAGTAACTGAGAACAGGAGAAGTTAATTTGCTCGTCCAAGGTCACACAGCTAATAGATGACCAAGTCAAGGCTAGAAAGCAGGTCTCCTGATATCTAATATAGTTCTTAAAAATAATGGTATTAAAAGAAAGTGAAAGACTTCCCTGGTGGTGCAATGGTTAAGAATCCGCCTGCCAATGCAAGGGACACAGGTTCGAGCCCTGGTCCGGGAAGATCCCACATGCCGCGAAGCAACTAAGCCTGTACGCCACAACTACTGAGCCTGCGCTCTAGAGCCCGCGAGCCACTACTGAGCCCACGTGCCACAACTACTGAGGCCTGCGTGCCTAGAGCCCATGCTCCGCAACGAGAGAAGCCACTGCAGTGAGAAGCCCACGCACAGCAACGAAGAGTAGCCCCCCACTAGCCACAACTAGAGGAAGCCCATGCACAGCAATGAAGACCCAACCCAGCCAAAAGTAAATAAATAAATAAATAAATATTTTTTTTTAAAAAAAGAAAGAAAGAGAGGGACTTTCCTGGCGGTCTAGTGGTTAGGACTCTGTGCTTCCACTTCAGGGGGCCCAGGTTCGATCCCTGGTTAGGGAATTAAAATTCCACAAGCCACATGGTGTGGGCCAAAAAAATAAATTTAAAAAAAAGGAAGTGAAAAATGTCTGGTAATAAAAAAGAAATAAACTCATTTTATAACGTAGCTGTTACGCTTCCAGCTACATCAACTAAGAATGTTCCAGAAACAAGCAAGTAAAGGATTGAGCAAAGCATATAAATCTCAAGTTCGGAGCTATCTTTGACAATGGCACATGGAGAGATTTAACCATGCAATTCGTGACATGCAGTGTCACTCAGACAATTTTGTAAAGGGAAACACAAGGAACGGCACTTCACAAAAGCAGATGCTTCAGGCCACATTAAAGAAAATGCAACTACTAAGTGTTTAATAGTTATTTTTTCCCCCATGTTTCTAACCATTTGGAGTTAAAAATATCCAAGCTGCAGTTCCCATCCTCTTTCCAGTTCACTTCAATGTGTCCATACCAAAATTGAGTAGTAGAACAAAGGAATACTGTGATCCAGTGGAATCATGCTCTAGTTAAACCATGTTTCTCAATCAGCATATCGGAACATCAGAAAGGAAACTAAATGTGCCATGGTAGGCCAGTGTGTCAGCTCCAGAGGCTACATCATAACTTTCATAGGGTGCCAACAGGGCCAGACTAGCTTATTCCCTGGGCTTCCTAACTTGACTCACTTTTTCCTTCCCCATTGCCCAAAATCTAAATATGTTTCTCTCAAACTGACATTGCAAATGTGATCACATCACACTCCTCTTTAAAATCCTTTGCTGGACAGCTCAATGCAATGTGGGTCCTGGATTGGACAAAAAAAGGACCTTAGTGGAAAAACTGGTGGAATCCCAATGAAGTCTGTAGTGTAGCTAATAGTATTGTACCAACCTTGATTTCTTAGTTTGATCATTCTACCGTGGTTATGTAAGATGTTTATGTTAAGGGAAGTTCAGTGAATGAGACCTTGCTGTACTACTTTTGCAACACTTCAGTAAACCTAAAATTATCTTGAAATAAAAAGTGGAAAACATCTTGTCCTGGTTCTTCATTGCCCTAAGGACTAAGTACAAACTCTGCCTTTGCTCGGGAAGACCTGCATGACCTAACCCTTCGCCCTCACATACATACACCGCTCCAGCATCAAAATTTTGTGCAGGGGAGGAGGGTGGAGGATGGAGATGCCACTCCCATAGTCAATCTACTCTCTGATCCTGCTCCAAAGAACTACTTTCAGTTACACGAAGAGGCCGTTCTCTCTAGTCTCTGAACAAATTGATCCTTGCTGTTCCTTGGTATAGTAGCCTCTGCAGACCCTGCCACCCTCCTCTCCCACCTTTTGCTTGGCTGAAATCTTGCTTGTATATTTCAGTTAATGTGGAAAGTTACCTTTCCTAGCATATCTTCCCTGACAGCCCCCCACTCCGCATATATACCACACCACACACACATACCATAGAGTTGGATTAAGTGCCCCTTGTATGTGCTCCCACTACACCCTGTGTATACTTGTGATTTGTCACTTTCACACTGTATTAAAGTTCTGTCTGCCTCCCCCATTTAGTCAATTGTTAACTCTGGATCTTCTCCTTTTATCCACACCTACCACTTTCGTACAACAAGGCAGCCATTGAAATAGCTTGATTTCACAGGCTTAACACTTTGAAGATTAAGTTTTCCATCTGAGTAATTATTCTTATAATTTATATGCTCTGTGATATGGTGAGAATGGAGAGTTTTAGTTTTTTCCCTGATACTATAGAGTTTCTGACTGAATTGTATTTCTGCACCAGTATCAACTTGTTATCAAAAGGGTACCTATATTCCTTTATTACAGGGATCATTGAGAAATGATCACCACAGACTTCCCTGGTGGTCCAGTGGGTAAGACTCTGCGCTGACAATGCAGCGGGCTCGGTGTTCGATCCCTGGTCTGGGAACTAAGATCCCACATGCCACCCGGTGTGGCCAAAAAAGAGAGAGAGAGAGAGAAAAGGGAAGTGTCATGGGAGATTCATCGGTCTCTGGCTTGCACAACTGGATGGATGGTGGAACCATTCACTAAGGCATGGCATATTGAAAGAGGACTAGATTTAAGGGGATAGAGAGAGATTAAGAGGGGTTTTGGGGGGACCTATTGTACTTGAGGAGACTTGAGAGTTACAAATTGAGATATCAAACATGCAGCTGAACATATAGCCATGGAATGGGAGATGCAAATTTGGAAGTTGATGGCTTATGGATGATAAAAGAAATCACTTATTGGGAGAGTACAGAATGAGAAGAGAAGAGGATCCAGGGCAAGTCTTTGAAAAAAATTCAACAAATTTGTAGTCTAGTAGAGAAGGATAGGCAAGCTGCAGAGTTGTTAGAGAGAGATCAGGCAGAGATGTAGGTGGAAAGCCAGAAGAATGTGTTGTTAAATACAAAAGAGCTTGGAAGCCCAAGGGAAGAGAGTGTTTCAAGGAGAAAGTGGCCAAGAACAAAAAAAGGCCAAGTAAAATAGCAGAAAACATCTTATCTTTTAGATGTGGTGACACAGATGTCATTTCCGACATGAAAGAGCTATTCTGGGGAAATGATCTGGATAAAAGCCAGATTGGAGTGGGTTAAGAATTGAGTGAGAGGTGATAAAATGGAGTAGCTGGTATAGATAACTCTTTCCTTTTTGACAACTCTCTTTTATTTGATTTTTAATTATATAAGTAATACATAAATATATTTTCCTTTAAAAAATGAAAACGTTACAGACAGGACTAAAATCCTCTTTGACCGCTGCTACCAATCCTGGTCGTCTTCCTCACCTTTCAGAGGTAACCATAGTTATTCGTTTGGTATGTCCTTCCTGGCCTTTTTCTGGGTATTAACATATTAATGTTATAGATAATAACATAATTTAATGTACACACATATATATACATGTGCATATGTTTTACATAAACATATATTAAATAGTATAACATGATGTATAGAATGAGCCACTTCATTATTTTAATAAACGCACTACCGATATTACATACTGTATCATAATTTATTTGGCATTCCTATACTGATAGTCATTTAAGTTGTTTCTATTTTTTCCCCAGTCGCTCACAATTCTGCAGAAAACTGCCTTATATACACTCACCCTGTCAAAGAAGGCAACAAGAAGGGAATGCTCATTTAAATTTTAATAGACACTGCTTGCACTTTTTATATTTTAATAGTTACTGTACTACCAAACTGCCCTCCCAAATGGCTGTAACAATTTTCCCTCCCACCAGCAGTGGGAGTCTCATAAGACTATTGACTACCCATTATCCCACACCAGCAACAACTCTTTGAAGATGTTCGGCTGTGGAGGGGAGGAAAACTATCCTGTGGTAGCCAGAAGGGGATGAAAGATTGAAAGAGACAGTTTTGTATGTGAGAAAGGCTTGAGCATGTTTTATTTTTTTGTTTTGTTTTGTTTTTTTAAATTAATTTTTATTGGAGTATAGTTGATTTACAATGTTGTGTTAAAGCATGTTTTAGTGTGCATGAGAAAGCTCCAGTTGAGAAGGAGAGGTTGAATATACGTGAGGAAAAAGAGATAATGACATAAAATTCCCAGGAAAGCAGGGGAGGACATCATCCAAGCACAAGTAAAGGAATGGCCTTCAATGAGAAGAGGCATCATTCTTCTCTTGCATTGGTTTGTGCATCAGAATTCCCTGGAGAGCTTGTTAAAATAGGTTGCTGTCCCTTCCTCCACCAGAGTTTGTGATTCTATAGATTTGGAAGTGGGGTCTGCAAATCTGCATTTCCAGCAAGTTCCCAGGCACTGCTGACCCTCCTGTTCTGTTCTGGGGAATTAATTACACTTTGGGAACCACTATCCTATGTAGCAGGGGAAAAGGAAGGTAGGGTGGGTGTAGAGATGGGTAAGATACGTGTGTTTGGTCGCCAGAAGATGACGGGAGTTCCTATCTAACGGCTTCTATTTTCTCTATGAAATAAGAGTTGTGGTCAAATATTGAACGTGTGGGAGCAGGTGGGAGGTGGTGCTGGGGTAGGAGGTTAGAGGAGAGTGGAGAAAGTTGTAAAAAATGGTTGCAGAAGGAAGGTGAGTGAATTGACCAAAAATATGTAGTAAAATTCCTGGGCCATATTGAAGTCTCATTTGAGGTCTATGATCATGGATTTTACAATAGGCTCAATCTGCCCAATTGTGTGACTTTTTCCAGTAGACATGGAGAAAGTAAAACATCAGTTTTACCCAAGACTGAAGTTTTGCTACTCTAGTGTCTCAAGAAGACATCCAGCAGCTCATGCTAGAAATCTGGCATCACCATTGATTCCTCCCTCACCCTACATAACCAATGCATCATTAATATTAATAGCTAACACTTAATATCAATCATGCTTATTATGCTCTAAGAAATGTTATGTATATTAACTCATTTCATCCTGATACTTCCTATAACTCCTATTATTATAGTCATTTTATAAATGAGGACACTGAAATTATGGATTTGCCCGAATCCATGCAGCTAGGAAGTGGCAGAGCCAGGCTTCAAACCAGACATTCTATAGCACCAGGGTCTAGTTCTTAGGTAGACTCTTCTGCACTGTTTCAACTTCCCAACTACCTTTTTTTTTTTTTTTTGGCCATGCCATGGGGCATGGGGAAATCTTAGTTCCCTGACCAGGGAAGTGCTGAGTCCTAACCACTGGACCGCCAGGGAACTCCCCCAACTATCTTTCTGATCTATCCACTTTTCACCCTGTCCACAACCCCTATCCTAGTCCAAGCCACGCCATAGCTCACACAGCCTTAAAGTCCTTTTACCAGCTTCCATGCTTGCCCCTTTATGACTCATTCTCCACGGAGCTGCCAGAGTCAGCTTTCAAAAATACCAATCAGCTCAAGTGTTTCTCCTGGATTAAAGCTTTTCGGTGGCTCCCACTGTTCTTAGCATAAACCCCGCAAATCCTCCCTATGACTTAAAGCATCCTGGATAATCTGACACTTTCCTAACCTTCTGGCTAGATTAACTGTCATTGTTTTCCCTAAATCACCATATTCCAGCCTTAGTGGCTTCCTTTAAGTTCTTCACATACTTCTCATTCTTTTCCTCAGCAGGGGCCTTTGCACATGTTGTTGCTACTATCTAGAATGTTCTTCCCATGAGCGATTGCTTTTTATCCTTGAACTCTCAGCTTCCATGACAGTACCTCCAGGGAGATCTTCCCTGGCTATTGTAAGTAGGCCTCCTACACTTGCACACACATTTTTAAAAGCATTCTCTATTACTGCAGCTTACTTTATTCAAAAAGTAGTGGTTTTCAGACAAATATCTTATATTAATGCATATGTGGAACCTGGAAAATGGTACAGATGAACCAGTTTGCAGGACAGAAATAGAGACACAGATGTAGAGAACAAACGAATGGACACCAAGAGGGGAAAGTGGTGGTGGGGAGTGGTGGTAGGATGAACTGGGAGATTGGGATTGACATATATACACTAAGATGTACAAAATAGGTAACTAATAGGAACCTGCTGTTTAAAAAATAAAATAAAATAAAATTCAAAAAAAGTAGTGGATTTCACTATTTTTTGTTTGTTTTCTTGCTTATTTTCTCACACCCCCACCACTAAATGTAAACTTCATGAGGGCAGGGACCAAGTGCATTTTATTCAGCATTGTATACCAGTCCCTACCATAGTGACCGACACAGAGTAGGTACCCAGTGGATATTTGGCAAGGGAATGAATTAATGAATTGGGGGCAGCCGAGTAGTGACGTCAGACAGGAAGCTGGATATGCAGGTTGAGAAGCCCAAGGGAGGGATCTGGCACAGATATATAAACGCTGGGGCTGGGAATTCCCTGGCGACCCAGTGGATAGGACTCCACGCTTCCACTTCAGGGGGTCCAGATTCAATCCCTTGTTAGGAAGCTAAGATTCTGCAAGCCGCAGGTGCAGCAAAAAACAAAACAAAACAAAAAATCCCCAGCCTGAGGCTATAGAGATAGTATTGTAGAGGACCCCCTGGGAATGGGTAAGATTACCTAAAGGATGAGGAAAGAATGAATAAACAAGAGGCTCTAGCAATGAGACTGAAAAAACTCTAATATTTAAAGATGGACTAGACAAGTCCCTCCCATCAGGAAATTTGCACAAGCCTCTTAGATAGCCTAATCCACCAGAGGGCAAACAGCAGAAGCAAGAAGAACTACAATCCTGCAGCCTGTGGAACAAAAACCACATTCACAGAAAGGTAGACAAGATGAAAAGGCAGAGGGCTATGTACCAGATGAAGGAACAAGATAAAACCGCAGAAAAACAACTAAATGAAGTGGAGATAGGCAACTTTCCAGAAAAAGAATTCAGAATAATGATGATCAAGATGATCCAGGACCTCGGAAAAACAATGGAGGCAAAGATTGAGAAGATGCAAGAAATGTTTAACAAAGACTTAGAAGAATTAAAGAACAAACACCTAGAAGAATTAAAGAACAAACAGAGATGAACAATACAATAATTGAAATGAAAAATACACTAAAAGGAATCAATAGCAGAATAACTGAGGCAGAAGAATGGATAAGTGACCTGGAAGACAGAATGGTGGAATTCACTGCTGTGGAACACAATAAAGAAAAAGAAATTAAAAGAAACGAAGACAGCCTAAGAGACCTCTGGGACAACATTAAATGCAACAACATTCACATTATAGGGGTCCCAGAAGGAGAAGAGAGAGAGAAAGGACCCAAGAAAATATTTGAAGAGATTATAGTCGAAAACTTCCCTAACATGGGAAAGGAAATAGCCACCCAAGTCCAGGAAGCACAGAGAGTCCCATACAGGATAAACCCAAGGAGAAACACGCCAAGACACATAGCAATCAAATTGGCAAAAATTGAAGACAAAGAAAAATTATTGAAAGGAGCAAGGGAAAAATGACAAATAACATACACGGGAACTCCCATAAGGTTAACAGCTGATTTCTCAGCAGAAACACTACAAGCCAGAAGTGAGTGGCATGACATATTTAAAGTGATGAAAGGGAAGAACCTAAAACCAAGATTACTCTACCCAGCAAGGATCTCATTCAGATTCGATGGAGAAATCAAAAGCTTTACAGACAAGCAAAAGCTAAGAGAATTCAGCACCACCAAATCAGCTCTACAACAAATGCTAAAGGAACTTCTTTAAGTAGGAAACACAAGAAAAGAAAAGGACCTACAAAAACAAAACCATAACAATTAAGAAAATGGTAAAAGGAACATACATATCGATAATTACCTTACATGTGAATGGATTAAATGCTCCAACCAAAAGACACAGGCTTGCTGAATGGATATAAAAACAAGACCCATATATATGCTGTCCACAAGAGACCCACTTCAGACCTAAGGACACATAC
Organism: Leucopleurus acutus; assembly: GCF_964270905.1. Lineage (NCBI taxonomy): Eukaryota > Metazoa > Chordata > Mammalia > Artiodactyla > Delphinidae > Leucopleurus > Leucopleurus acutus. The sequence goes on along the minus strand of NC_139148.1, from coordinate 117,354,311 downwards.
AGACTGAAAGTGAGGGGATGAAAAAAGATATTCCATGCAAATAGAAATCAAAAGAAAGCTGGAGTAGCAATACTCATATCAGATAAAATAGACTTTAAAATAGAGAATGTTACAAGAGACAAGGAAGGACACTACATAATGATCAAGGGATCGATCCAAGAAGAAGAAATAACATAACAATTATAAATATATATGCCCCCAACATAGGAGCACCTCAATACATAAGGCAACTGCTAACAGCTATAAAAGAGGAAATCGACAGTGACACAATAATAGTGGGAGACTTTAACACCTCACTTACACCACTGGACAGATCATCCAAACAGAAAATTAATAAGGAAACACAAGCTTTAAATGACACAATAGACCAGATAGAGTTAATTGATATATATAGGACATTCCATCCAAAAACAGCAGATTACACTTTCTTCTCAAGTACGCACATAACATTCCCCAGGATACATCACATACTGGGTCACAGATCTAGCCTCAGTAAATTTAAGAAAATTGAAATCATATCAAGCATCTTTTCTGACCACAGCGCTATGAGATTAGAAATCAATTACAGGGAAAAAAATGTAAAAAACACAAACACATGGAAGCTAAACAATACGTTACTAAATAACCAAGAGATCACTGAATAAATCAAAGAGGAAATCAAAAAATACCTAGAGACAAATGATAATGAAAACACGACGATCCAAAACCTATCAGATGCAGCAAAAGCAGTTCTAAGAGGGAAGTTTTTATTTATACAAGCCTACCGCAAGAAACAAGAAAAATCTCAAATCAACAATCTAACGTTACACCTAAAGGAACTAGAGAAAGAAGAACAAACAAAACCCAAAATTAGCAGAAGGAAAGAAATCATAAAGATCAGAGCAGAAATAAATGAAATAGAAACAAAGAAAACAATAGCAAAGATCAATAAAACTAAAAGCTGGTTCTTTGAGAAGATAAACAAAATTGATAAACCATTAACCGAACTCATCAAGAAAAAGAGGAAGAGGACTCAAATCAATAAAATTAGAAATGAAAAAGGCGGATACAACAGACACTGCAGAAATACAAAGCCTCCTAAGAGACTACTACAAGCAACTCTATGCCAATAAAATGGACAACCTGGAAGAAATGGACAAATTCTTAGAAAGGTATACCCTTCCAAGACTGAACCAGGAAGAAACAGAAAATATGAACAGACCAATCACAAGAAATGAAATTGAAGCTGTGGTTAAAAATCTTCCAACAAACAAAAGCCCAGGACCAGATGACTTCACAGGTGAATCCTATCAAACATTAGAGAAGAGCTAACACCCATCCTTCTCAAACTCTTCCAAAAAATTGCAGAGGAGGGAACACTCCCAAATCATTCTATGAGGCCACCATCACCCTGATACCAAGACCAGACAAAGATACTACAATAAAAGAAAATTACAGACCAATATCACTCATGAATATAGATGCAAAAATCCTCAACAAAATACTAGCAAACAGAATCCAACAGCACATTAAAAGGATCATACAGCATGATCAAGTGGGATTTATCCCACAGATGCAAGGATTCTTCAATATACACAAATCAATCAATGTGATACACCATATTAACAAATTGAAGAACAAAAACCATATGATCATCTCAATAGATGCAGAAAAAGCTTTTGACAAAATTCAACACCCATTTATGATAAAAACTCTCCAGAAAGTGGGCATAGAGGGAACCTACCTCAACATAATAAAGGTCATATATGACAAACCCACAGCAAACATCATTCTCAATGGTGAAAAACTGAAAGCATTTCCTCTAAGATTAGGAACAAGACAAGGATGTCCACTCTCACCACTATTATTCAAAATAGTTTTGGAAGTCCTAGCCATGGCAATCAGAGAAGAAAAAGAAATAAAAGCAATACAATTGGAAAAGAACAAGTAAAACTGTCACTGTTTGCAGATGACATGCTACTATATATAGAGTACCCTAAACATGCCACCAGAAAACTACTAGAGCTAATCAATGAATTTGGTAAAGTTGCAGGATACAGAATTAATGCACAGAAATCTCTTGCATTCCTATACACTAATGATGAAAAATCTGAAAGAGAAATTAAGGAAACACTCCCATTTACCACTGCAACAAAAAGAATAAAATACCTAGGAATAAACCTACCTATGGAGACAAAAGACCTGTATGCAGAAAACTATAAGACACTGATGAAAGAAATTAAAGATGATACCAACAGATGGAGAGATATACCATGTTCTTGGATTGGAATAATCAACATTGTGAAAATGACTATATTACCCAAAGCAATCTACAGATTCAATGTAATCCCTATCAAATTACCAATGGCATTTTTCACAGAACTAGAACAAAAAATCTTAAAATTTGTATGGAGACACAAAAGACCCCAAATAGCTAAAGCAGTCTTGAGGGAAAAAAATGGAGCTGGAGGAATCAGATTCCCTGACTTCAGACTATACTACAAAGCTACAGTCATCAAGACAATATGGACTGGCACAAAAACAGAAATATAGATCAATGGAACACGATAGAAAGCCCAGAGGTAAACCCATGCACCTATGGTCAACTAATCTATGACAAAGGAGGCAAGGATATACAATGGGGAAAACACAGCCTCTTCAATAAGTGGTGCTGGGAAAACTGGACAGCTACATGTAAAAGAATGAAATTAGAACACTCCCTAACACCATACACAAAAATAAAGTCAAAATGGATTAAAGACCTAAATGTAAGACTGTACACTATAAAACTCTTAGAGGAAAACATAGGAAAAACACTCCTTGACATAAATCACAGCAAGATCGTTTTTGATCCACCTTCTAGAGTAATGCAAATAAAAACAAAAATAAACAAATGGGAAATAAAAACAAAAATAAACAAATGGGACATACATACACAAATATGTATTCAAAGCTTTTGCACAGCAAAGGAAACCATAAACAAGACGAAAAGGCAACCCTCAGAATGGGAGAAAATATTTGCAAATGAAGCAACTGACAGAGGATTCATCTCCAAAATTTACAAGCAGCTCATGCAGCTCAACAACAAAAAAACAAACAACCCAATCCAAAAATGGACAGAAGACCTAAACAGGCCTCTGGGCCTGTTTCCTCTCCTGTAAAGTGGAGGTGATCATGGCTCCCTCACGAGGCTGCCGTGGAGCCCTCTGAATGGCCCTGGCCCCCGAGGAGCCTTGGGCAGAACCCTGACTTCTCTTCAGCCCGGTTCTGTCTGACCCCGAGCCTTGGAGGCCAGCCACAGCCATCCCCAGGCCCCGGTCTCTCAGCACATCTAGGGGCCTCCTCCCTCTCCTCTCACAGCAGCCTCTGGGCAGGACGGGCTTCTTCCTCGGAGAATGGAATCTTGGGCCGACGGCCTTCGTTAAGGTCCTGCCAAGGTCTGGCTCCCCGCCTGCCAGCTACAGAAGCTAAGGTGAGGAGGGCCAGGACTCCTGGCGACGCAGCCTCCAACTGTCCCAGGCCACCCCTGCTCGTCTTGCCTGGGGACCACAGCCCTGGCCCCGCAGGACTCTTACCTGCAGGACTCTTACCTCATCGGCCATCTGGGTGAGGTCCCGCTTCATCGTGTATGCGTCTTCTCCATCTGTATAGTATTTGGGCTCCACTTTGCTGATCCTGGGGGCAGCAGGTGGAGAGAAGGAGGGCAACCCAAATCGGGGGCAATTCTCCTCAGCCTTCTGGCATCATCTGCTAGTGGGGCAGGGTGTCACTGCCCCCCCAAGGACCCTTTGGGAGACATTTCCAACATGGTCTTCCCTCTGCTTTCTCCAATAGTAAGTAGCACCCAGCTCCTTTATTGCCCCCCACCCCTGGCATCCTGCCACTGCCCCTCGTCCCTAACCTGGCCACCAAGGATCTGTGTCTGTGGTTTCCTGTGAACTGAAGCCCTGAATTTGGCAGTCCCCTCCCCTCCCCTCCCCGCCCTGCTCCCTGTCACTTCCTGGGCATGCATGGCTGGCTCATATACCTAACAACTGGAACCGGGGAGGGGTGCTGCTGCCTGGGCCTCTGTTCTTGGTGGTCGTTACCAGGCAGCGTGGCCCCTAGCCCGAGCAGCTCAGGGGCCAAGCCTGCGCTGGGAGGTGTGTATGCAGACCTGGGCACCCTGCCACTGAAAAGGGAGCCAGTCTGGATGGCCCAGAATGGCCCTGCCAGCCTTAAGACCCTAGAACTGTCAACCACCAGAGGCATTTGCATCCAGGCCAAAGATCCTGCCTCAAATACCCAGCCCGGAGGCCACTTCCCTTCCCAACAGTCCCTCCTCGTCCCCCACCAAGCTGAAGCTGACGCTGTCTCAGTGGGCCCTCCATGGACAGCCCACCTCAGCCTCACTTTCCAGCAGCTTTCACCACAATGTACTGGGCAGAGCAGTTCCCTGCTAGGCTCTCTCTGTCCTGCGCTGGGCACACAGAGACTGCCACATCCCTGAGTGGACCCAGCCTCATCCACTAGGACACCCAGGGCTCTAGATCCCTCCGCTGCTCTTGCCACTGGCCCTTCCTGCGCGGATGTGCTCAGATCTATCCTTTCTTCTGGTCCCACTTAGATGCTTCTGGGTGCCTGGTGACTCAGTTCTGCTCCTTGGCTTCTGTTCCTGTCCTGGGCCCTTGTCTCTGCTTCCGAACCTCTTCACCGTGCTGCCCTTCCAGCATAGCCGCCACCAGCATCAAGCAAGAAACACCAAGCGTCCCCCAGAAGCGCGACATGCCTCAAGCAGCCTGCGGCAGGCAGGTGCTCTGCCCCCAAGAGTGCTGTCCACAGCCCGCTCCCCCATCTCAGCTAGCCCTAGCTGCCCTCACGCCCCTGCCTGGAAGGTAGTTCAGCCCATCTCAGCCACCTGGATAAGCCAGACCTGGGGACCATCCCACTCCATGAGAAAAATGTAGATCTACTTACTGAAAGTTGAGGGTGTTGGAATAGAGGCGCAGAGCAGCCCGGTTACTGCAGGGGAATAAGGCACTGCTGAGCTGTACAGACGAGGCCAGGCAGGGACAGCACATCCAGGTCTTGCCCCTCCTCCCGGTCCCCCTCCCCACTAAGCCCACTTCCCGATCTTCTCCAAAAGCCAAGGCAGCCCAAGATCCACATCGAGGCAGTATCCCCGCTGGTGGTGGTGGGATGAATTGGGAGATTGGGATTGACATATATACACAAATATGTATAAAATAGATAACTGATAAGAACCTGCTGTATAAAAATAAATAAAAGAAAATTCAAAAAAAACCCAACAAAACAGACAGTATCCCCCTACCCACCCCCCTTCCCTCGGCCCTGGCTTCCACCTCTTCCTGACATGCAGGGAGACGTATTTGGCATTGAAGTTCTCGATCATGGCTCCGCAGGCCTGGTCCACCAGCTTCTGAGCCAGGCCAAGGCGCCGGTGGGAACGCTTCACAGCCTGGTGGGAGAAAGGTGGGACCTCGGGGCGGCTCCAACTAACTTCCGCCCCCGCCCCCACCAGAGCCTGGGTGGGCCCTACGCACCAGCGAGGTGATGTGTCCATGGCGCACATTGTGTGGGCCCTCTTCCCTAGAGCAAGAAGAAAGGAGAGGGGCTAGGCGTGAACCCCAAAGTGCATCCAGTCCCGGGACGGGGGAGAGCCAGGACTCTCCAAACCCCAGGCAGCAGCCAAAAGACATGTGCAGTGTCAATGGAATACTGTTCAGTGCTAAAAAGAAAGGAGCTCTCAAGCCATGAAAAGACGTGGGGGGAGACTTCAATGCATATGACTAAGTGAAAGGTGGTCTGAAATGTTTACACACTGTATGATTCTAATCATATGACCTTCTGGAGAAGGCGAAACTATGGAGACAGTAAAGAGATCAGTGGTTTCCGGGGAGAGGGGAGGGAGGGAGGGCAGGCAGTGAAACTACTCTGTTTGATACTATAGTATCGGATATATTGTTATACCTTTGTCCATGGAACGTAGAACTCAAAGAGTAAAACAATGTAACTATGGGTTTCTGCAATAATGTAACAGTATCGGTTCACCCATTGTAACAGATGTGCCACAAGATGTTAATGTGAGAGGAAACTGAACTAAAGGAACAGTCTATTAATTAACAAAACGAAACAAAAAAACCAAACCCAACCCAACCCAGGCAGCATCCACCAGACGCGTGCGGTGTCGGTGTCCCTCCTCCCCCCACCCCCAGGTCAGGCACCAGGCTTGTCCCTCCGTCCTTGGTGACTCACATTTTGGCCAGGACATACCCCACAATCTTCCCATTCTCATCCTCAGCGACGTAAGAGAGCTGGGTGACAGGGAGGAAAGAGAAGGCAGAAAACAAGTTCCTGTCAGAGCTGGAGGCGCCCTTATCGGACACCTGGCCCCAGCGCCTGCCTGTCGCTGTGTGCATGACAGACAGAAGCCCATCGGGCAGCGAGTTCAGTGACAGCTCCTGACCTCCAGGCCAAGTGGCTTGGTTTTCCCACATCACACCGTGCCCCCTTTCCTTAACCCAGAAGAAGTGGACAGACACAGGTGGGAATACTGCCCCTACCTTGGCCCTGTTCTTCGCCCCTCTCCAAGGCGCCTCCTATCCATCTCCCACCACCCCAGCCGGAAACACTCAGGGCCTCATTGACCCATGCGCTCCCCGGACTCTTCACGACCTCGCCGGCTCTTCCCAAGCCGAACCAGGGTGGAATTTCCTTGGCCTGGTTTCCCTCATCCCCAAATTCAACAGCTGCCCACCTGGGGCCAGGAAAGGCCATGGGAGAAATAATATTTCATCTGGTAGTTCTCGGGCAGGCACAGGAGGTTGCAGTGCTGCATGTTCATCAGGTCCTCTGGCTGCGGGAGAGGAGGGCAGTGGAATGCAGTCAGGCCGGGGGCTGCGGTGACTAAGTAGGCCTCGGTCGTGTTAGAACCCTGCTCTGTCTACTCAGCGACCCCCGCCCCCCCACAGGGCTGGGCGGGCGCTGGGACTGTCTCCGCACAGGCCTGGCCCACAGCCGCTGTGCAAAAACTGACTGTTCCAGGAATGAACGTTGAGCTCCAGGAAGCTCCCCGACACCATCCAACGGAAACCCGACATCCGGAAAGAAAGAGTTCGCAGCCCCGGCCCTGCCCCCCTGGCTCCCCCGGCCTCCTCTTCGGGTAGATCCAGCCCTACGGGGACGTGGCCTTCACTTTTCCGCGCCGGGCGGCCGAGGGCGCCCAGGGCGGCTGGCCCGGTGATCGGCCGGGCCCCTCAGGAGCACGCGCACGCAGCCACCGGGCCCCGCTCCCACGCGGCGCGGACAGCCTCCGGCCCCGGCCCCTCACCCTCGCATTGCGGATGTTCATAACGGCGGCGGGACTCGCGGCTCCCAGCGGGTCGTGAACACGCAGTCAGCTGCCACCGCGCTCCGAAGAGACGCCGGGGCTGCCAGGCCAGGGCTGTGGCTGGGGCTGTGGCTTGAGTCCGGGACCGCGAGGACGGCGCCGGAAGATGACGCGTCCGCTGGACCCGACCACCGGCCGGAAGTGCGCGCCGCCGAGCCCGCACGCCGGGCCCGCCCTCCCGGCCGCTCGGCCATGCGCAGGGAGGGCCAAGGGCGGGGTGGGGCCTCTCCGCGGGGCGGGCCGGGCCAATGGCCGGGCGGACCCCGGCGCGGGGCGGGCCTGTTGGCAGGGTGGGAGGGTCCAGCGCGCGGGGCGGGTCGCTGGCAGGGCGAGCAGGTGCTCTCCAGCCAAAGGCGGTGGTTCGTCCCCCACCCGACACCCCACAGACGCTCACACACAAGGGCAGTGGAGTAGGCTTGGCTTTATTCTGCGCCTCGGCGGGCGGGGTCGGCGGGCGGAGACCGGGCGCTGAGGGCCAGGGCCGGGGCCGGGGCGAGGCGGCTCAGCAGGTCACTCAGCATCTCCTCGCACATGGCGAGGCACCGCGGCACATGGAAGCAGCCTGCGGGGAGAGGCGGGAAGGCGGGTTTGGAGGGCCGTGGGCAGCCGAGTGCCCCGAGCCCCTGGGCCCCGCCCTTTCCCCCACTCACCTTTGAAAGGACCCCCCCTTGATGGTGAGGGCGATCTTCCCTTCTCGGTTCAGGTAGGCAAACCATTCCCCGTACTCGGGATCGCGAAACTGCAATAACAGTGAGGCAGTGACAGGCAGCGCCTGCAGGAACCGCCCAGATGCCACCGGCCTGGGAAAGGGGCGTTCACCGTTCCCACTAAACCGCTACCTCGGGGTCAGAGCCCGGGCTGACCCCCGGCTCCAGAATCAGTGCTTTTAAATGAGGTCCCGCCTCCTGGACAAATATGAAAGCAAGGGTCTTTTCCTTTTTCTTCGGGGGGGGGTGGGTGGAGTTTTGAGTCTGCAGCTAGTTACCCCACTTGGGGAAGGGGCCGCAGGCTGTGAGATGAAACCTTGCAAGATGGAATTTAAAACAAAAACAAAAACAAAAACCCTGCTTGGGACTACTGAGCTTGCGCTCTAGAGCCCGTGCGCCACAAATACCGAAGCCCGCGCGCCTAGAGCCGGTGCTCCGCAACAAAAGTAGCTACCGACCGCAGTGAGAAGTCCGCGCGCGCAGCAACAAAGACCCAGCGCAGCCAAAAGTAAATAAATATAATTTTTTAAAAAACTATGTAAAAAGAAACAGAACCCTGAGGAAGTGCTGACCTGCCATGTAACTTTGTAACAAGTTATTCCTTTGGAGCTCCTGTTCCCTGCTTCAGAGGACTGTCTTGCAGTGGATGAGATTGTAGATAGCGCTACATTGTAGACGCTACATTGTAGATATCCCGTACAGAGGTCTGACTTCTCCCTTACTCACCACAGGTCCCAAACACATCTCCCCCTCCCTCGGAGCCACCTGAAGCCTGCCCCTGCCCAGCAGCTCTGTTGACCCTTTCCAAATTCCTCGCTTCTCTCCTGCCCAGTTCCTTCCAGATGCTCCAGGATAGACCTCAGAGCCCTGGCCTAGGCCCTTCCTCCCCAGATAGAGACCTGAGTGGAACCCCTTCTCAGAAGGACCATAGAATAAATCAGTGACATTGAAGTCCACTACCAAAAATGTCTTTTTAAATGGGGACCTATGAGTAGGTGTATTCTTCATAGGGGGGGAAACTAGTTCTGTATCTGTTCATTCTATGTTTCCAGTGACATTACCCATGTCCTTACTTATTATTCGACTACTGGATATGACACGGGAAGATAACAAAGGATTTGACTGTTTTCCTGTCCAGCCTTTCCATGGATGTCTGAATTTTTGCTTTCTGTATTGTTATGATGATTAGTGCATAGTGAATTACCTGTTGTTTATAACTTTTGTGATTGTTCGATACAATCTCTCTTTCTTGAAAATGTATTCCTTAAATTTCACTTTACGCAGTTAAGAGCGATCACCTTGAACACATGTTCTCTATGAATGCATTCAATATTAACATATATCGCCTCTGGTCTTGTGGCTCCCGTGTTTGGAAGCAGTGACGAGCGTGTGCAGTACTTGGAGATGCCTCTCTAACCACAGCATAACACGAACACATTTGGAATTTCTACTGGTGACAAAGTCGGACACTGCTAATACTGTGGTTCACTGCTTTCATTCATGATGGACGTGAATGCTGGATTTCAGTTAGAGGTTAGTGCAAATAAAGGTGGAATTTTCTCTCAGGTTTCAAAGTCCACAGACCTCAGAATAAGACCCCCCTGTTGTAATGCCTCCCGTACTGGGGTTTACTAATGGAGTGAGTCGTGGCGTTAGAAACACATCGGGAATCTTCCTTCATTCCCCGTCAGGCTCAGCACCCGAGGTGCCCGTCGGCAGCAGCTGGCACAGCTCATCGCTCTGCTCACGACACTCGGGCCTCTGCGGGGGGGGCGCGGGGGCTGGCTTCCTTCCTACCTCGCAGATGATTCTCTCTCCTTTGATGGGCCTGCCTATTCCCTCTTCTCCTTTCCTTCTGTACTCCAAGGTTACCTTGCCTCACGTGGCCAGCCCACACCTCTCCCGCTCGACCACACTCTGACCCCTGAGCCGCTGCAGCTCCCACCCCGGGCCAGGCCCCCACTCACTAGCCAGGATGACAGCCACAGCCCGGTCTCCCTGCCTTCGCCTAGTGCCCTCTGGCCTCCCCTCCTGAAGCCCCAGCTTTTTTCCTTCCCACTAGCCCCCCAGTCCCCTGACCTTGCTTTATTTCCCAGAGCTCTCATCACCATCTATGTTTGCTGGTTTACTTGTTTTCGGTCGGTCGCATCAGCACCAAATGTGAGCTCCAGTGGGGCAGGGGCCACTCTCTTGACTGAACGGAGGGCACCAGGGCCGGGACTTCCAGGAACTCTCAGACCTACTGAGGGAACACGTCCGGCGAGGGGGGGAAGGAGGGGGTGTGCCGTGCCTGCGGTCTCCTCCACACCGCTGAGACCAGGAAGCAGCACTTACCTGGCGGAAAGTGTACTCGGCCACCTGGTAGAAGATGTTCAGCAAGGCGGAGTCCCCGCTCTCACTGTAGCCCATGAGGAAGGCGATCATGGCTTCGCTGTGCAGCCACCAGAGCTTCATGGCCCACTCCAGCTGAGAGCAGAGCGGAGGCAGGCATCTGAGAGCCCTGGACCCCACTCCACCACCCCTGTCAGCAGGAGAGTCACCCCCATCTTTCGGGCCCTGGCTCAGACTCCATCTGGCCCAAGCTCTTGGAGCTTAACCACGGGATGAACGTCTCTGGGGGCCTTAACCGCCCATCAGATCGCGACTAGCTTCCTGAGCCAGATGTAGCCCAAGTAGCCCCTCCCAAAGGGCAGGGCTGGGGTGGGTGCCCCTTGAGCCCTGGAATCGAAACCCTGGCCGCTCCCACTGCTGATGCCTTAGGGTCACTCAGAGAGCCTTTCCAAGATGAAGGGCCATGTGTCTCCGCGTGGGCATGGCCTGCGCTCCCTCACGGCCTCCCTGTGCATGTGAGCTTGAGGGCCACCGGCACAGGAGTTGAGCTTCCCACTGGGGTCACACCAGGCAGGTTCACTCCTCTGAGCCCCGGGTCCCCCTCTCTGAAATGGGTGATGACAACACGCACCTCCCTGGGCAGAAAGCCTTCGACAGGCTAGTACCATGTAGCCCTGAGTACATTCCCACCTGGGTGGGGCATAGGCCATCAGCACCCTGGAAGTAGATGAGACTTCCATCGTCGGGATCCCATCCAGAGCGGAAAGGCAACAATAGGAACTTGTCGATAACGTGGGCTTGAAGTTTGGGGTCACCTCTCTGGATGGCGTGACGGAGCAGGAACCAGCCAGCTTCCAGCGCGTGGCCTGGTGAGTGCTCAGGTAAGGCAGGCCGCGTGTCCTCCCCCAGGCGGGGGACTCAAGCGCTGTGCTGACCGCTGACTCCCTTCCTCTCTGCCCCACTGTGGGGCCTGCTTTGAGCCCCCCAGCCCTGCCGGTCTGCCCCAGAGTCACCCTCCTGCTGCTGACACGCCAGCGTGGGAGGCCCGTCCCCCCTCCCCTGCCTGGTCCTCGGTGTGCTGAGGGCGGAGGGAGGAGGGCACTCCCTGCATCTGGAGTCCAGAACCAAGGCTGAGCGCCCCCCTCCTCCCGGGCCGCCCCCCAGCCCACCTCGCCCCTCACCTGGGTTCTGGTGTCTCCCCAAGCAGCCAGAAAGCCCCTCGCCATCCTCTGACACATTCTCCAGCACAGCCTGCCCACCCCTCTGCCGAGGGAGGAGTAGAAGGTAGCTTGGCCTTCAGCACCCCCTGACCCCCGCCCCATCATCCAACAAGAAAGACGCCCCCTCCCACCCCCCCTCCCTCCTGATCTGCAGGCTTGGGTGGCCTCGCTCAGAGGGGCTTTGGAGGAGGAGCCGATTCACTCCCAAGGGTCTGGACCTGTCCTAACCCTTGCTTTGGGCCTGGGACCCTGACGTGGGGAGCGTAAGGCACTGAGCGGAGGCTGAGACCAGGGGGACTGGGCTGTGCAGAGGCCTGGGACGAAGTTGAGTCCGGCCAGGCTTCCTGCTCCCTGACGTGCCTGGGGCTCTGGCACCCACCCCGGCTCCCCCGGGGCCCTCCTTCCCTTCCCGAGGGTTCTGGGCCGCACCTCGCCCCATCTCCCCGTCTGTAAAGGGAGCCATCGGCGCCCGGCTCCGGGGGTGGGTGCGGGCGGAGGAGGCGCCCCGGGGGGTGGAACGTAGGAGGTCGCCCTGCCCCCCAGCTCCCCAGGCCCTGTCTGGCGGCCGCCGTCCGCCCGCTGCCCTGCCCCCACCTGCACGTGCCGCAGAATCCTCCGAGCGCACCAGTCCCCCAGCTCCGCGTAGCTGCCCGCCAGCTCGTCGTCGGCCTCCCCGAGCTGCTCCACCAGGCTGAGCAGCAGCATGGGCACCGCCATGGACTCCGCGGCCGGGGCCCCAGGGAGCTGGGGCCGGCCCAGCCCAGAGGGGTCCTCCCGCACCCAGTGCACGATCTGATCCATTATCTCCACCGCTTCGCTCTGGGGAGGGATGAGGGGAGGCCCAGGCTGAGGCTGCATCCCATCCAGTCTGGTCCCCCAGGTGCCGACCTGCTGGGTCCCCAGCCCTGGGGTGGGAGAACCATGTGCTCCCAGCCACTCATAGGACACCTTCACCAAGGCCTACTCTGGGCCTGGCCCCAGGCTGGGGGCTAGGGCTCCCACTCTGGGGGCGTAGACCATTCCCAGAGTGTGAGGTCACGTTTGAAAGCAAGAGGGGGCCCAGGGAGGAGGGAGCGGCCCTCTCCCGGCCAGGGCAGGGCACGGATTGATCCCTGTGAAACAGAGCAGGACCCTGCAGAGACTTCTGGGGGGTAGACCCCCTGTGTCCCCCGCCTCTTGTCTGTAGAAAAGCTTTAGCCTCCTAGGCCTTCCCCGAGTTCCAAAGAGCAAATATAATCATAGAAGTGAGAAAATGCAGAAGCAGAGGAAAACAGATAAGCAACACAAAATAATAATAGTTTAGCCATGAGAGAAAGTCATGGACCTTTATTTGCCCCTCAAGGGCTATAGATCATACCTGAGTCATATCCCTGAGTTGTTTTGCAGATACTAAGACCCCCACCGGGTGGAAGAAGGTAAGGGCATGCTGACCACCGGCGTGTAGATCCCAGACCACTGGAACCAGAAGGTTGATGATGTTGACTCCTTCCCGAAATACCACCTGGTTACCTCACCACCAACCAGTCAGAAGAACGTCCATAAGCTGATCAGGTATCCCGCCACCCCCTCCCTCAACTTGCCTTTAAAAGCCCTTCCCCGGGGCTTCCCTGGTGGTGCAGTGGTTGAGAGTCCGCCTGCCGATGCAGGGGACGTGGGTTCGTACCCCGGTTCGGGAAGATCCCACATGCCGCAGAGCGGCTGGGCCTGTGAGCCATGGCCACTGGGCCTGCGCGTCTGGAGGCTGTGCTTCACAACGGGAGAGGCTGCAACAGTGAGAGGCCCACGTACCGCAAAAAAAAAACAAAAACAAAAAACAAAACAAAAAAAAAACCCACAATGAGATATCATCTCACACCGGTCAGAATGGCCATCATCAAAAAATCTAGAAACAACAAATGCTGGAGAGGGTGTGCAGAAAAGGGAACACTCTTGCACTGCTGGTGGGAATGTAAATTGATACAGCCAGTATGAAGAACAGTATGGAGGTTCCTTAAAGAACTACAAATAGAATTACCTAATGACCCAGCAATCCCACTACTGAGCATAGACCCAGAGAAAACCATAATTGAAAAAGACACGTGCACCCCAATGTTCACTGCAACATGATTTACAATAGCCAGGTCATGGAAGCAACCTAAATGCCCATCAACAGACGAATGGATAAAGAAGATGTGGTACATATATACAATGGAATACTACTCAGCCATAAAAAGGAACGAAATTGGGTCATTTGTAGAGACGTGGATGAATCTATAGAGTGTCATACAGAGTGAAGTAAGTCAGAAAGAGAAAAACAAATATCATATATTAATGCATATATGTGGAACCTAGAAAAATGGTACAGATGAACCAGTTTGCAGGGCAGAAATTGAGACACAGATAGAGAATAAACGTATGGACACCAAGGGGGGAAAGCAGCGTGGGGTTGGTGGTGTGATGAACTGGGAGATTGGGATTGACATGTATACACTGATGTGTATAAAATGGATAACTAATAAGAACCTGCTGTATAAAAAAAATAAAATTCCAATATTCAAAAAAAGAATTAACTCTACATAGATAATTATTAGGTCAACTAAAAAATTGGCATATCGTTTGCGTGGATAAAAATATTGTATCAATATTAAATTTCCTGAAGTTGAAAACTCTACTGTGTAAATGTAAGAGAATATTATTATTTAGAGGAAATGCTTACTGAAATATTTTGGGGTGAAGGGCTTTATGCAAGTAACTTACTCTTGAATCGTTCAGAAAAATGTTATGTATCTGTATTATTTGTGTGTGTATGTGTGAATACATGTCAATTTAAAAAAATGCTGGACTAGAAAGTTCTTGAATAAAACTTTTTTCAAAACTAAAGTTTTTGTTATAATTATGTGTTACATGTAATTTCTAATTTATAATATATAATTACAAATAATGCCTATTATCACAGCTAATAAAGCTGATAGAGGTCCTAGTTTTCTGTTATTTTATATATATATATATTTAGTCTTTTTAATTTTAATAAGTTACAGAAATAACAAAGGCTTTTGAGAACCACTGTTGAACATATTTAGTTTGCAGTTTATTTAATTAATTAATTTATTTATTTTTGGCCACACCACGTGGCTTGTGGGATCTTAGTTCCCTGACCAGGAATCGAACCTGCACCCTCAGCAGTGGAAACGTGGAGTCCTAACCACTGATCCACCAGGGAATTCCCTAGTTTGCAGTTTGAAAAAAAAAAGATGAATGAGCCACCAAAGCAGTTGGAGAATGAATGAATGTTTTTATAGGTAAATGAATCAGTCTTTTCATTCATGCCATCTGGGTTTTGTGTCAGGAAGTCCTTTTGGTTCTACCCTTAAAATACATGCAGGATCAGACAACTTCTCACCACCACAGGCACTGCTGTCCCACCATCCAGGCATTATTACAATAGCTATTTAAAAAATATTTATTTATTTATTTGGCTGCACCGGGTCTTAGTTGTGTGTGCAGGATCTTTAGCCAACCCCAAAAGTGCACCCTGAATGGGAAAGAACAGGATATTGGCCCTGGATAGTTAAGGTACATATCGAAGGGATTTCAATGAGCCCAGACTCTTGCATCTTCCCATACACAGAAAAAACGCTAAATTCATTAACTTGGGATGTCTGGTTTTCTTTAATTAAAAGTAATCTTTTGATGTTCCAACTACCTGGGTTTTGTTGAAAAAACTCCTATATATCCTGGCTCCTTCTTTACCTCTTTGGAGCTGTCTCTCAGAGAGATCTGAGAAGCTGTCCTCCGGGCTTAAGTCCTCGAAATTCTGCCAAATAAAACATAATTCTCAACTTTTAGGTTATGCACTTTTTTTCAGTTGACACTCTCTACGGTGTATCCTGCACAGAGCAACAATGGGATCCTGTTCTGGTGTAAGACAGATGTGTCCCTCCTCTGCTCAAGACCCTACAATGGCTCCTGATTTCAATCACAGTAAAAGGTGAGAGGGAGGGCTTCCCTGGTTGCTCAGTAGTTGAGAGTCTGCCTGCCGATGCAGAGGACGCGGGTTCGTGCCCCGGTCCGGGAAGATCCCACATGCCGCGGAGCGGCTGGGTCCATGAGCCATGGCCGCTGAGCCTGCGCGTCCGGAGCCTGCGCTCCGCAACGGGACAGGTCACAACAGTGAGAGGCCCGCGTACCGCAAAAAAAAAAAAAAAAAAAAAAAAAGGTGAAGGGGAGCAGAACTGGCCACCTCAAAGTCACAATATGCCTCTTTGGCATGAGGATTATTTCGAGCTGACTATTTTTAAGAAACAGCAGACACAGGAGAAGCTTTGAAAATCGAAAAGTTACCCTTTCGTAAGAGATATTTACATTTATAAGGGAAATCTCCATTTGTGTGTCTTCCTCTCTATACCAGGAAGAGGAGGATGGTTTTATCTCTAGAAACTCTTATCAATGGAGACCGTAATAATTTCGATCTGCATCACAACCCTATTCCTGTTTATTGTGCTTTGCTTGATAGCCTCCCATAACCGGCTCCTACAACGTCTCTTTTAGCTGAAGATGGTATTTAAAATGATGGCTTGAGGAGATGGGGCAAGATAGGGGTAGGGGATAAGAGGTACAACCTGTTATATATAAAATAAGGTACAAGGATATATTGTACAACATAGGGAATATAGCCAATATTTTACAATAACTAAATGGATTATAACCTTTAAAACTTGTGAATCACTATATTGTACACCTGTAACATATAATGTTGTCCATCAACTATACTTCAATTTAAAAAAAAATGATGGCTTGAGTCATTTCCTGAATTACTCAGTTTTCACGGCTATCTCCCATGTATACAGGAGGTATGCATGTTATTAAACTTCTGTTTGTTTTTCTTCTATTAATGTCTTTTTTTTTTTTTTGCGGTACGCGGGCCTCTCACTGTTGTGGCCTCTCCCGTTGCAGAGCACAGGCTCTGGACGCGCAGGCTCAGCGGCCATGGCTCACGGGCCCAGCCGCTCCGCGGCATGTGGGATCTTCCCGGACCGGGGCACGAACCCGCGTCCCCTGCATCGGCAGGCGGACTCTCAACCACTGCGCCACCAGGGAAGCCCCTATTAATGTCTTATTTTTGAGGGGTGGTCTTAGTCAAGAACCTAGAAGAGTAGAGGGAAAATTATTTTTCCTCCTCAACAAAGGCAAAGTCTTTACCAATGGCCTACAAAACCCTCCATGATCTGGCCCCTCTGCTACTTATCAGCCTTAGGTTCTACTACTCTTGTGTTTTGCTCATTCAATTTCAGCCACGCTGGCCTCTTTGCTGTTCTTAGAATGGGGCAGGTATGCTTCAGTCTTCCTGGCATGCTCTTTCCCAAGATGGCTCTTCCCCCAGCTGGCTTTCTCCCTCCTTTATCTTTACTTCAATGTCACATTCTTGGTTGAGGCCAACTCTGATCCACCCTTTTAATTTTGCACCCTCCCATTCCCGTACTCCTGACACCCTCCCCCTCTTACTCTGCTCTATTGCTTTCCTAGTGTCTTTCATCTTCAAACACACTTTATAATTTATTTGGTTTATTGTTTATTGTCTAGCCCTCCTCACTAAAATGTTAGCTTCAGGTAGGCAGGGACTTTTGTCTTTTGGTTCACTGATGTATTCCCAACACCCCAAACAGTGCTGACACATAATAGGCACTGAATAAATATTTGTTAAATGAATGAAAGGATGGATGTTCCTCATGACAAGATTATAAGAGCATCTACCCATTTTTCCTCTAGTACTTCAGTGGTTTTACATTTAAACCTTTAAGCTGGAATTTATTTTGAAGTAAAAAGTGTGGTATGAATCTGGATTTTTTCCCCTTCAAACAGCTTTCTAATTGTCTTGACACAATTTATTGAAAAATCAATCATCCCCCACCCCCAACCCTGTCCCGCTAAGGTCGGATCTTAACAAACGGCACCGCGAAATAGAGGAAAGCTTCAAGTGAGCTTTATTAGGGAGCGCTCCCGGGCGAGGCTCACTGGCCCGAGAGAAAGGGGCCAGAGAAGTCGCCCCCGGGCCAGGGTTGGGCAAGATTTTATAGGGGAAGAAGGGAAAGGGGTGTGGTGAATCTGGGAGGGCGCAGGGTATTCCTTATTTGGTGGTCTTTTCGGGTATCCTGGGGGACCGTTAGTCCCGCCCCTCGAAAGGCGGGAAGGCTGGGCCGGGTGCAAAGTCCCCAGGTCAGATTCTGGAACTGGGTGGTCCGGAGAGTTTCGGTCTGATGCAACCTGTGAATCTGATTGTGTTCCCCTGCCTCGGGCCAGTTGGCCTTACACTTACTATGCACCCATCTCATACTAAGTAACATGGAGGATAAAAAGAGCTTGTAATTCATTCAGCCGACATTTATTTAGCACTGATTATATTCCAAGGATACCTAGTGGAGAACTAAGATCACTGGACTCAGACCATTGGTCAATCATTGAGATGGCATCTGGAGAGTAACAATGAGGCAAAGGAAAAATTAGAGTAAAAAGAAAATTATAACTATACTTAATGATAATCCAAAGGAGTAAATAGAAAGAAAGAAGTAAAGGGAAAAATCTAGAAGATCCATGAAGGGGAAGGATGGGATTCAGAGATTAGTTTTGGGCAGTCTGCTTACCCGACTGCCTGTTGGCCAGAGTGCTCACACTTAGCTTGCCCACATCCCCTCTCTCTTGGGACTACATCAGCAACACCCTGCTTCCTGCCCCTCCCTTCCCCTGTACAGTCTCCGGATTGCAGCCACCGTGATCTCTTTAAGATGAAATCTGATTATCTTGCTTTACCTCTTAAAAGGCTCCCCTCTCCAGTGCCCTCTGATCCCGTCAGTAGGCCCTCTGCCTCCCTCTCCAGGTACTTGCTTTGTCCTCTGTGTCTCACCTCTAGATTCTAAGCTACAGCCATAATGATGCTCTCCTACAGATTCCTCAACTAGCCATTCCCCACCCCCTCCCTTTCTCTTCTGGTCATTGGAAGTGCTGGCCCCCTAGTCTAGAGCACTCCACTCCCCACCTCCCACATTCCTGAGCACGAACTGCAAAGACCAGAGTAATCTGTTCCACTGGGAGGCACATTTCCTTCTCGAGACCCAGGGGGACAGGGACATCTATGGTAGAAATCAGCCCCGTTCTCCCCTAGTCCGGCAGAGGCCCTCTAGTCCTTTTGCCTGGATCTGAGACAGAGAAAGAGCACCTGCTGGCCCAGGGGGAGGGATTTCTCCTAGTTCTGCCTGGGGGTGCAGACTCCCTTTGCTGAGGCGAGCATTTAAGTGCTTTTTGCCAGCCTGGCCAATCCCCAACTATCGCTACTCAATAATTTACATAACTCATTCTGAAGGCAAGTGGACGTGACTTTTGCTTGTTATTATTTGGCTGGGAAAAGAAAAAAGGACAAATATTCTTATTGTACCGAGTACTATTCCCTCCATTAATGTTCATAATGCAAAGCTGGTTCCAAAGCTCCTTGGAGCTTTTACCCACGACCTGAGCATCATTTCCTACCACCTGCCTGGCATATACCGTAATTCACCATGGCAGAGTTAACTGTAACTGTGAAGAAGAAAAGTGACAATTGTCCATAAATTCTACCCCTCCCCCAAGATAAACTGGTAACATTTTAGCATATTTCCTTCTAGTGTTTTCCTCTCCACATGTATTTTTTAGTAATTAATACAGACTTCTTTTCTTTTCCCCATTGTATTCTCTTCTTTGGTGGTCCCATTAACTCTGATGAGTTTCATTACTATTTCTAAAGCGACAGATTTAGCCCTGATCTCTGGTCTGAGCATCAGATTTCTTCACCCTCGCCCACATTCCCAAACTTGCTCCTTTGCAGCCATTTTGATAAATGGCCACCACCTATTAATACCAGATAGTCATCCGTAATGACTTACCCTGTTGTTTGAATTCAACCCCAGTGCTCTCCCATCTGATTCATTAGCAAATCCTGTCCATGCTACCTGCCATATACACCTAGCAATTGTTCCTTCCTCCCCAGATCCACTGCTGAACCCTAATTCAAGGCACTGTCTTCTCTCTCCTGGTCTGTTCACACAACCCCAGTGGTGTCCCTGCTTCCACACTTACCCCTGCAATCTTTTTTTTTTTTTTGCGGTACGCGGGCCTCTCACTCTTGTGGCCTCTCCCGTTGCGGAGCACAGGCTCCGGACACGCAGGCTCAGCGGCCATGGCTCAGCAACCTAAGCCGCTCCGCAGCATGTGGGATCTTCCCGGACCGGGGCACGAACCCGTGTCTCCTGCATCGGCAGGCGGACTCTCAAGCACTGCGCCACCAGGGAAGGCCCCTGCAATCTTTTAATGGGTTCGAATGTTCTGCCTACCTTGGCTCCCTCATTTTATGCCCCTTAAATTCCGGTCGCCCTGGATCCCTTTCTGTCCCTTGATACATGCAACCTCTTTCCCTCCACTTTGCGCTTGTTTCTCTGAAAAGCTTCGGATCTCCCACCCCCACCCCAGCTTTCCCGAGGCGGATTTCTTTTCTTCCTTCAGAGCTGATCTCCAAAGCCACCTCTTCAGATAGACCTTCCCTGAGGACTAAATCGAATTTGGTCTCCCAAATGTTGTCCATCAAAGCCCTGAGTTTACTTCTTCCCTGGCACTAATCACAAGATGCAATTGTTTTATTTTTTAATTGTATTTAAATGTTCTCTTTAGTTTGTAAAGAAATTAGAAAATAAAAAATTTTTGTAATCCCCTCCACGAGTAGGATTGGCAGATAAAAAACACAGTTACGGGCTCCCCTAGTGGCGCAGTGGTTGAGAGTCCGCCTGCCGACGCAGGAAACACGGGTTCGTGCCCCGGTCCGGGAAGATCCCACATGCCGCGGAGCGGCTGGGCCCTTGAGCCATGGCCGCTGAGCATGTGCTCCGCAACGGGAGAGGCCACAACAGTGAGAGGCCTGCGTACCGGAAAACAAACAAACAAACACAGTTACATTTGAATTTCAGATAAACAGTGAATAAGTTTACTTTATATGATATTGAGATCTACTTATATTGAAAAAAAAGTATTTGTTATCTGGAATTCAAACTTGACTGGGCATCCTGTATTTCATTTGCTAAATCTGGCAGCCTTACCAATGAGGCGCGTTGCCCTTGTCTCGCTTTGCTGGGTTGTACCCTCACGGCCAAGCCCAGAGCCTGCCCGCCATTTAGTAGATGCTCAGTAATTGTTCTCTGTAAACGCATAATCTGTCTCTTTAGTACAGTTCTTTTCCCCCACCTCACACTTATTTATCAGAATTTTCCCCATTCACTAAAAATTCTTGTTAAAGATATTTGGGGAAAATGTATTTTTAATACAATAATTCTAAGCTTCTTTGTTTTTCATTTCTGCAAAACTGGCATATTTCTATCCTCATCAACGTTGTTTTGAGAATTAGAGTTAATGGGTGTAAAGTTTAGCACCATGCCTGGCCCACCAGAACACACAAAAAATTTCAGTTCTTTTTTACATGAATCCCGTTGAACCATTTTAGCGGAAAGCAAAAACGCGGGTTTGGGGAGCACCGGTGGGGGTTGGGAAAACGGTTAGAAATCGGGGCCAGCTGGAGAGCTGAGGGCCCAGGAAAAGGGGAGGAGCGAAGAGTGAATAACAGCGGAGGCAGCTAATGGGGAAGCTGGGAACCGCTCCCCACCCGTTCGCATTTTAAATTCTAAGCTCCGCCTGCATCCGGGTCCTTGAGCCTCGTTCCCGGGCAGTATAAAGTTTGCTGTCTCCTTTGTTCGCCCTCGTTGCGCAGTAGTGCGAGTGGCTTCTCGCTTCCTTTCTCGGGATCGACCACCCTCCCGCGTGCTGAGCTGCTAGGAAGCCGCGATCGGCGAGCTCGTAGGAGCTTGAAACAGTTGCCACCCCTCCGGTACGTGAGTCCTCTCCTTTACAGTCTGTTTTTCGTTCACTCTTGCCACGTTAGAACTTGGGATTACCTCCTTGGAGATGGGGGTGGCGGGCGCCATTTTAAGAACCCAGAGGTGCCGACCTATTTAGGGAAACCTGGGAGTGTCGAAGGAGAGCAGACGCTGGGGTGCCACTTTGTAGTGTACCTCTGCAAAAAGTTTGGCTGTCGCCTCTGGGGGCGGGAGGTGGCGGAGGTCGGGGCCTGAGCGGGACGAGGAGGGACCGCGCCTCCGTGGTCGCTACCTGCATTGGGATGGCGCTGGCGCTCCGGGCGGGCACTTGCACTTTTGCGCGGGGTCCTTGTTCATTGGCAGCCTTGGAGCGGAAGCCATTTGAGTTTTCTCAGCCTCCGCTGGTGGGAAAAGTTACTCCCCTGACCGGCGGCGGTTGTTCTGGGCTGAATCCAAGTGTCGCCATTTTGTGTTTTCCACGCGGTTTTTAATGACGGGTTTTAATTGGGTTCCGCTGCAGTCATGGAGTGCTTAGTGTTACAGTGCGCGCTTCCACGTTCCGTTACTTTGTATCCGATGATATTGACACTTTTTTAAAAAGTAAACAACGTAGCGAGCGGGGCAGGGGCTGGTGAAGAAGGGGTCATAACTTGATTAAAACTTTAAATTGGTCCTTAGATTTACTAGGGAATCCCAATGAAAGGCAAAGTTCTTGGGAGAGGGCTTGGTCTTACGGACCTACGTTTGGCCTGTGACCTTGACTGAGTCAGTTTAAAAAAATCATTAGGGTAATTGGGATGTGATCACTGAATTTTTAAAAGGCAACAAATCTAGTATTAAAGCTAAAATTCACTTTTTGAAATGTTGTAGTTACTTGGTTAAGACTGCCAAAGTGGATTAAGGATAAAGGCATTAGTTAAGTAGGCTTTTGTTTTTTGGCCGTGCCGCGCAACTTGTGGGATTTTAGTTCCCTGACGAGGGATCGAACCTGGGCCCTCGGCAGTGAGAGTAGAGTCCTAACCACTGGACGTCAGGAAATTCCCTTAAGTTGGCTTTTTTAACCATTTTAATGTAAACAGTTATCACTGAACTAGTTAAATTGGTTTCCTGGTAAGGCTTAGAAAAAATTGCTTTCTGTGTATTATGCTATTAAGGAATGATTTTAGTAAACAAGAAAAATGAGCCCCGGTACACATGTTGGGTAAACTTTTCCAAGGAGGGTTAACACTTTTTTTCCAACAGACTTTCACCAGAGGGAAAAAATGGTTGAAGCAGATCGCCCAGGAAAGCTCTTCATCGGTGGCCTCAATACAGAAACAAATGAGAAAGCTCTTGAAGCAGTATTTGGCAAATATGGACGAATAGTGGAAGGTGAGTTATCTGAAAGTATATGCAGGGTTATTGTAATTTTAAAAAAAGGTAAGCTGTGATGAATTTGATTGCATTGATCATATGAAATGATAATGTGCTTTGTCCTCTAAGAAGTTCTGAGCTTTCTTTTTACAGATTTACTTTTGTTTTTCCGTTTGAAATAGAGTAACACTCCTTTTCCCCCTGAAAACTACTTTAGTTCTCTTGATGAAAGATCGTGAAACCAACAAATCTAGAGGATTTGCTTTTGTCACCTTTGAAAGCCCAGCAGATGCTAAGGATGCAGCGAGAGACATGAATGGAAAGGTGAGACTGCACAATACCATGTTTCCTAGTACGTAAAATAGCACAATGTTACTCAAGTCTGGTCTAGGGCAGCTCTTGAATTTTACTGAGTGTATACTTTTCCAGGACCCTCTTATCCTAGCCCTTTGTAATTTTAGAACGAAATTTTGTAAAGTGTATTTTTGACAAGAATCTTTCAGTTTTAGAATATTCGGTATTATACTTCGTCTGAGATCCTTGGCTTTTGTTTTTGGTTATTTGTCTTAATAAGTTGGTCATTGTCTGGCATTGTTTTTAAACTTTACCGACCTAGCAGTACAGTGGATCCACCTTAGGTTTTAGTTCAAATAAGCAGTTATCTTAAAAGACTAGGCATTTAAGTGCTAAACAGAAAGGTACAGCATTTTGAAGGACATACTAGTGTCACAGTGCACAGTGGATCTGCAAGTTCTTTTTTTAAGTTTCCATAATTAACCACTGATATTATTTAGTCCTTAGATGGAAAAGCCATCAAGGTAGAACAAGCCACTAAACCATCATTTGAAAGTGGTAGACGTGGACCACCTCCACCTCCAAGAAGCAGAGGCCCTCCAAGAGGCCTTAGAGGCGGAAGAGGAGGAAGTGGAGGAACCAGGGGACCTCCCTCACGTGGAGGGCACATGGGTAATGACTTAGGTTTACTTTAGGCTTGGTGTATAAGTTAGGAACTGTAAACACATCAGTGTGTGCTTTGGTTAATAAGTATTTTAAAGGCCCTAGCTTTTGAAATTGAGAACACTTGTTCATCTACCAAAGTGATTGACTTAAGGAGAACATAGAAGCTATCTTAAGTTAAATTACCGTGTCTTGAAATAATTAACAATTAGCTATTCCTTATCCAGGTGAATTCATTCTGTAGGAAAAAACACTTGCAGAAAAATTTTGATAGGTATTAGGTGTTGGTCATATGAAAATGAAACAATGTATATATTTTTTTGAAGTAACTTGAAAAGAACCCTCAGGAGAACCCTTCGTGTCTACTTTGCTAATTTATGCAGACTTAAATAGATGACTACCGTATAGAGAACTATATACACTTTGTATAGTTCCTTGTAGTTTTCTGTGTATACTCTATATACACTGTACAGTTCTCATTCTCAGTCACATATGAGTGAGAACTCAAGATTCCCCGACTAAACAGAAATGGTCATATTCTTGGTTAAGCAAAGAAAACTATAGATTTTTCTTAGTACTTATATTAACATGATTTTCTTTTTTTTGTTGTTCCAATGTAGACGACGGTGGTTATTCCATGAATTTTAACATGAGTTCTTCCAGGGGACCGCTTCCAGTAAAAAGGGGACCACCGCCACGAAGTGGGGGTCCTCCTCCTAAAAGATCTGCCCCTTCAGGACCAGTTCGCAGCAGCAGTGGAATGGGAGGAAGAGGTAAATGGTCCATTTATGACAGTCTATCCTACCACCATAACACAAGGAAGGATTTGAGAGGCGAATCCTAAAAATGATGCTTAAAACTGTACCTAGATCATTGAAAAGATTGGTGTACATAAGAAATTTTAAAGAGCATTTCCTCATTTGCATCCATATTGTCATATTTGGTTGAATCACTACTTTTCATTGCCTGAATATAAATTCACGTCTTGACTTTTCACTGGGTATGTTTTTAAAATGGACATTTTTCCTTAAGCTCCTGTATCACGTGGAAGAGATAGTTATGGAGGTCCACCTCGAAGGGAACCCCTGCCCTCTCGTAGAGATGTTTATTTGTCCCCAAGAGATGATGGATATTCTACTAAAGACAGGTAACAGAAAAGCATAGTAGTTTTTGTCTCTAATATTAATACTTAAGGTTGAAGGGGAGAGCTCATCAAAAATATGAACCAAGTTACTTTTGTTTCTTTAGCTATTCAAGCAGAGATTACCCAAGTTCTCGTGATACAAGAGATTATGCACCACCACCAAGAGATTATACTTACCGTGATTATGGTCATTCCAGTTCACGTGATGACTATCCATCCAGAGGCTATAGGTAAGTGACTTTGCTGTTGCTGTCATGGCTTGTTGTAAAAGAAATTTTTTTGCTGTAAAAATTGATGTTCTGGGGCTTGTAATACGTTTTTTTCTTCAATTTAGTGATAGAGATGGCTATGGTCGTGATCGTGACTATTCAGATCATCCAAGTGGAGGTTCCTACAGAGATTCATATGAGAGTTATGGTAAGATTTTGGTTGAGGGTCTTTGAATATCACCAGCCTGAGTTTTTAGGTTCATGAGCCAGTTTATTAGGCTGTTGTGGTGCTTGCTTTTAAAGGGATGTTTGCTTGCTTTTAAGGGGGTAACTTAATCAGCTGGGCTTTTCCTAGTCTTGTGAGGGGCTTTTGTTTTTTCTAAGTTTTTTTTTGAGGCTGTTGGCTTGCTTTGGAGGGGATTTTGCTTGCTTAAATTGGCAGCCTTATGTGTTTTCCCCCAACAGTGAAAATACAATTAAAAATTTTATTAACAAGATCAAATGTTTACCATTGCAATATGAAGGAAAGTCTACAGTTCAAAATTGCAACTTATCACTGGAAAGTGGCTGAGTGTCTACTATAAAATAACAAGCTGTCTGGAATATCCTCTTGAAATACACCGTCTTCAGTCTTTTCAAACAAACATTAAAACCCATCCATTTCCGTATCTCAGCAGATGAGCAAATCCCTGTTAATGGCCAGCAATGGCAGAGTTTAAAACCTCCCAGTTGAGAAAGTAAACGTTTAATACAAGAATTCTGTAAATTCAGATTTAAATGTTGTATATATACAATTTATAGTGTTGCCATATTACCTGACCATTGACCCTGCAGGTAACTCACGTAGTGCTCCACCTACACGAGGGCCCCCGCCATCTTATGGTGGAAGCAGTCGCTATGATGATTACAGCAGCTCACGTGACGGATATGGTGGAAGTCGAGACAGTTACTCAAGCAGCCGAAGTGATCTCTACTCAAGTGGTCGTGATCGGGTTGGCAGACAAGAAAGAGGGCTTCCCCCTTCTATGGAAAGGGGGTACCCTCCTCCACGAGATTCCTACAGCAGTTCAAGCCGCGGAGCACCAAGAGGTGGTGGCCGTGGAGGAAGCCGATCTGATAGAGGGGGAGGCAGAAGCAGATATTAAAAACAAACAAAACTTTGGACCAAAATCCCTGTTCAAAGAAACAAACAAAAGTGGAACCTATTCTATCATAACTACCCAAGGACTACTAAAAGGAAAGATTGTGTTACCTTTTTTAAATTTCCTGTTAAGTTCCCCTTCCATAATTTTTATGTTCTTGTGAGGAAAAAGTAAAACATGTTTAATCTTTGATTTTATGAAATTGCTTTCAACGAGCAAATGTTAAGTGTGTTAAGACTTGACATGTGTACTAGTATTGTAATTTTCCAAGTAAAAGTGTCCCTAAAGGCCACTTTCTATGAATTTTTCCCCAGTAAATGATGAGGCAAGCAATTCTAAGATCTTTCACAAAATATCTATTCATCTAAAATGGAGAGATGACTCCTCCTGCCTATACAAACAAGCTAGCTATTAGAGGGTGGTTCGGGGTATGCTACTCTTAGGATTTCAGAGTGTCTTCAAACTGAAATCTCAATGTTCTCAGTATGAAAAACCTGAGATCAGATGCTTATATTGTAAGGAAAATGCTATTCGCCCAGTAAACCCAAAAAAGCAAATGGATAGTGCTGGCCATATTTTGCTTTTCTGACATTTCCTTGGGAATCTACAAGAACCTCCCCTTTCCCCCTCCCCAATAAGACCATTTAAGTGTGTGTTAAGCAACTACAGAATACTAAATAAAAAGTTTGGCCAAAACCAACCATGAAGCTGCAAACGATGCTTGCTCTTACTGTTTCAAATTTTTGCAACTCTGTAGTGTCTCACTTTTAAGGAACAGCTTGATTGCAAAGGAGAAAATAGATAAGCAATGAAGTTATCTCCAACTTCTCAAAGGCTTATGACTTCTAAAAAGTGAATCTATCAGCATTCCACATCAGATTTAAAGCATCAAATGCCTGTGAAACAGCAAAGATGGTAAGCAAAGCAAACTAGTTTTTCCGTCTAAGTCGAAATTGAACACTTACCTTCCTCATAGTACAGTGAAACATACTGTACCTCATGGCAATGGAAATGCTTTCTAGATTAAAAAAAAAACTTTTGGAAAACAAAGTGTTCGATAGCATATTAGAAGTTCTCCAAATTCAACACTTGGATTTTTTTTAAAAGCATGTATGACACTTAAAGGCCTTAATACAGCTGTTGTTTACCAATAGCGATCTGGGGCTTGGGAGGGGGTATTTTTTTAAATCTATTTTTGATGAAGACCTTTAAACATGCTTCATGTTTTAACATTTTTCAAATTATTCTTTTAGTCAATGTAGGAAATGGCTTAAGTTTGGGGTCCCCCTCTCTTTACCCCTGTAAGCCATTGCAAACCTGACATTTAGTTGGATGCCTGACTTGTTTTTAGTTCTGTGAAACTACACTGTATGGAGAAAATCTATTGCAAGTGGTCTTTAAAAAGCAAAACCTGAGGCAGCATGACCCAGGTCCAGCCATGAAGTTGAAAAAGATGCTCTTGAATATAGTAAACTTGAAGACCTCCAACTAAAAATCCTTACACTGCACTTATTCCTTCAAATAAGTTTTGTCCGTTCAACTTATGGATTTAACATGGCAGTGCACCATTGGAACAGAATGGGGATCCATAAGCCATGCAACTTAACCATTTAAGCCATTCCAGTCCATCCCAAGCCAGTGAAGCTT
Organism: Leucopleurus acutus; assembly: GCF_964270905.1. Taxonomy (NCBI): domain Eukaryota; kingdom Metazoa; phylum Chordata; class Mammalia; order Artiodactyla; family Delphinidae; genus Leucopleurus; species Leucopleurus acutus. The sequence continues at coordinate 117,326,369 of NC_139148.1, read as the reverse complement.
CCACCACTTAAGAGAAATAGTAGAACATGAAATACGTTAAGCTGCAAGTCTGAACTTGCCTTTTCTTTCTGGAAAAGGGGGCAGTTATAGGCAAGTTTTGAAGAATTTCCTTAAGAGGGATAATTAGTTACCTATTTAATTTTTACAGGTTGAGAATTTTGGTCATGGTCATGATGGTCATGGAGTGCTGATTGATTCACAATAGATAAAGCTGGCAGCAAGAGAAATGCAATGCTAAGGTAAGTTCTGAAAGCAGTGACCTTTGTAGGTTTAAACACTACAGCTTTGCCATGTTGCATATGTTGATATTGGCAAGTTACTTGTAATGGGATAATCTAATGCTTGGATTACAAGGATAAAAAGTGCTCTAATGTGTAACACCTGGCACATTATTCGTTCAAATGTGGGGTGACGTTATCTTAAACAGGCATATTTCCATGAGTGGCTCAGTCATGCAATGCTTTTAGTAGCTCTATTGAATGCATACATTTTGCTAATACTGTTTTCAGAAGTAGTTGTTGGCTGGAGCTTTACAGTTAGTGTTTTGTCTTGTAAGCAGACTTAACTTGTATGAGGTTCAAATTTTATCCTGTGCGTTTTTTAAATGACACCCTTTTCATCAGTTCCTGATTGATTGGCCACAGTACTGACTGCCTGAAGGGTGAACAGATGCAGCTGCCACCGAGTCCCTAGTTTGAGTAACGATTTTATTAGTAAAATGATGACATAGTTATTGTCGTCTTTACCAAAGTGATGCTTACAGGAATTATAGGTTTTTATGGTTGCTTTTTTGAGTTTGTAATTTAAAGCAAATGTTATACGTGTTGCCAGTTAAAGCAACAAAGTAATGTATTTAAAGAATAGGTAAGGGGGGCCAGTAATTTCCAGTATAAAACAGTAAATACTTTGTGATGTGATAACATGCTTTTCATTTTACAGAGTTGTTGAAGCAGAAGAATGCTGATTGTCCTTAAGGCACAACAGTTGCATAAGCAGTACTCATCAGAATTGGTTTGGTGCAGACAAGATTTTTGCCTTCCAGGGTTCCTGTGGATCTAAGGAAGGCATCAACGTTGGTTAGCACTTGTAACTAGGGAGTGGCAGTTACTTAAAATAAGTAATTGACCAGATGGAGAAAGGGGAGCAATTAAAGAAATTGGTAAGTGGAGGTAGTCAGGAAGTTTTCATGGTTCTTTATGTAGATCTTACAGCTTTGACTTTCATTTCCTTTAGCCAAAGTCATAGGGACAACTGCAATTTAGAACTTCCTAATTACCACTGATTGTCAGAAAGTCGGATTAGAAAAATGAAAGGCATAAGAGGTGACTTTATCCAGTAAAGTGTCTGATTTTCAGCAGGTAAAATATTTCTTGGTGTTAGTTTATCCAGGAGTGAGATTTAGTCTTAAAACTAAAGGGAAGACTAATATCTGGAAACTAAAGTAACTGGAAACATAAAATGCTCAAAAGCACACTTAAAAACTGGAAACAAAATTGGGCCGTTTGGCTTTTGCTATTTTTTTTAAGTTATTTTGTAAGCCTACTTTACCCCTCACCCCACTTCATATCTTAGAAACAAATCAAGATACAGTACAGCTTTGTCATTTATTGCATTGGAGACTAGAGCCAATAGTGTAAAAGCTAATGTTCTCAAAGGAAACAGGTTTGAGTTGTTGGATTAGGAGAAGCCAACGCACCTTCTGAATTTTTGCCTAGTAAATATCAGTACTATCGTGTTTAACATTTGCAATCATGGAAAATAATCAAGAAATTTAACCCTCATTTTGATGGGCTCTTCTAATCACAGACCATCAGGGTATTGATCAAATTTAAAAAACCACTGCACTTACATAGCTGTCTTCCTCAGTCATTCTGTAATCTAAATACTTGGGTTTATGCTTCCGTGGACCTTTTGGCTCTTGAGATTTTATTTAGGTTATCTTGAAGATAAGTGTAGAACATAGAGATTAATCATAGTAAACATGAATACTGAATTGAAGAACGCTTAATGACCAGACAGCTGTTTGGCAAATAGTTTGTTGACCCGGCAGATTTAATTCTGCTCCTGTTGGAAAAAGAATCTGTCTTGATTCTTCTGGCTTTATACTGGTTGTAAAAGAAACAGAATAACATGTTTTTCTTGTTTAACTGGTAGTTGAATATAGAACTTAGGTATAATGGTTTTTCTCTTTTTGGAATGTTTTGTATTTGAACCTTAATAAAACTTAACATGCATTTTTCTTGTGGCCCTGGGTTCTTTTTTATAATAAGGGATTCATTTGGCTTTTAAATAATGATCTCCACATGTTCCCCTCCCCCAAACTCTAGTTCTCAGGCACTGTTAGCCCTTGCAGTTAGTTGCCAGGGAACATAGTCACTGAGGGTATCCTGTGGCTAGGCTTCCTTCATTAGGAGAGGGAGTTTCAGGTAGGTATCACGGTAATTCGGATGATTTCATTTAATCCTTACCCTGAAATTGGAGCAATAACACCAAAGAACTAGAAGCTAAAGTACAAAAGATGTACTGTAGTGCTTTTGATATTTCCTGCTGGCTCCTGGGAAGGAGGCAGGTTGGTTAATTGGATTTGGCAGAGTCCCACCTCAGACCAACTCTTTAATGGGGATGCCATTAAACCAGCACATGATTAGTGTACTTCTTTATTGGTAAGTTTCTGTACTGTTCTACGTACATCTGACTCATGTTCATTTGCACTTGATAAAACTAATTTAGTGACAATTGTCCTTTATTTAAGGGAGAACAGTCGATGGGTCGGGAGTGCAGTGGCTCACAAGCAGCAAAGCACTGTTCCCAGGGCATTTGGGGCAAGACTTTTACAGAGTAGGCATCATTGGCTATGGGGTCCTGTTTTCTAGGGGAAGGTGAGCTAGCTAAAGTGGGAGGATTGTGATGGGTGTATGTTAAAGGTCACCTTGATGGGGTGTTTTCCTGTAAATGTGTGCTGACTTAGGTTTACCTTTGTGAGGTGGGCCAGACCACTGCTGGCAGCCTTCATTTTGTGGGTCCTGATATATGTATTTTATAAGCATGTAAAACAGGATATTGTGGTTGGGCTATATAGCCAGTTGAAGGAACTCATCACATGGAAAAGCAGTGTTAGCTGAGCATTAGGGTTGCAGAAAAAGCTTCAGTACTGTCATTCTGTAAATAACCTCAGCTCTATACCAGTTGTTCCAGAAAAACTTAAAATCCATCACATCACATCGATTTTTGTTCAGTTGCACATGTCAATAACCTGAAAACAGGCATTCACAACAATAACAAGCTCAATGTTCATAAATTCTGAAATTTCAACCAGAAGCGCACCATGAGATTTGGCAAAAGCTCACATATTATCAAAGTGGAGAATGTTGCTGTCACCCCAGCAAGTTACCTTGTGGCCCTTCCTCGACGATTCTTGGCCTCTATCCCCTAAAGACGAACTGCCTGTTCTTGAATATAAATGCAATAAAAATATGGGTCCTATAAGGCTTTCATTAAGCAAAGTGCTTTTGAGATTCAGCCATGTTGGGTATGCATATGAGTATGAGCAAAGTACGGTTTACCTGTTGCTGGAAACCTGGGCTTTTTCAGCTCTTGGCTATTACAAATAAAGTCCCTGTGAATGAATGTTCTCATGCAAGTCTGTACATGATTAGAGATGAAAACAGGTATGAAATTGCTGGATTGTAAGATAGAAAGTTTTATAAGAAATTGCCAGACGATTTTCCCAAAGTTCTATTAGCACTAACAATGTGAGTTCTGGTTACTCGACCCCACCGATGTCTGGTGGTTTAAAATTTAGCCATTCTACTGGGTACATTGTATCATTGTGGTTTAAATTTGTATATCCAATGAATAATGAGTAGCACTTAAATTTTTTGAATTGAAATATTTACAGTGAAATGCATAGATGTCAAGTGTTCAGTTTGATTAGTCTTGAAAAATACTTAGTTTTATACGGTAACCTGCACATCAGGACAGAACATTGCCCTCCAAGGAAGTTCCCACCCCCTAGAGAAACAACATTGACCTGGTTTCTATTGGTGTAGGATATTTTTGCATATTTTAATACTTTGTATAAGTTAACTCCTACAGCAATGTATCTTCTGTGTTTAGCTTTCAGCATGTTTGAGACTTATCCATATAGTTGTACTGGTAGTTTGTTCCTTTTTGTTGCAGGGTAGAATTCCAGTGTAGCTTATCCATTTTATTGATGGACATCTGAGCTGTTTGCAGTTTTGGGCTATGAGGAATAATGTTGCTCTGAATATTCTTATGTAGGTCTTAGACATATTTTCATTTCTCCTGGAGAAATGCCTTGCAGTGGAATTGATGGGGTAATAGGGTAGGTGATATATGCTTAATTTTAAGAAACTGCCAGATATTTTACTCAAAGTGACTGCCATCTTATGCTCTCATAGCAATTTATGAAAGTCCTGGTTGCTTTCCAACATTTGCTGCTGTTGATCTGGTCCATTTCAGCCATTTTAGTGGATGGGTGGGGTGGTATCACGTGATTTTCATTTGCGTTTTCCTGATGACTAATGAATGATGCTGAGCACTTTTTAAAAAACTTTATTTTGGGATGATTTTTACATTTACAGAAAAGTTGCATAGATAACAGAGTTCATGTATATCCTTCACCCAGTTTGCCCTAACTTTATTATCTTACGTAAGCATGGTGTATTTGTCAAAACTAAGATTAGCATTGGTACCAATGAACTAAACTAGACTTTATTGAAGTTTCACAAATCTTCTAGTGTCTTCTTTTTGTTCCAGGATCTAATCTAATATCTCACATTCTATTTCATATTCGGTAGTTTCTCATGTTCTTATAGCCAATTTTATACATTCTTTGAAAAACTGTACAAGTCTTTTGTCCATGTCAACAGTTCTTTTAAATATAAAATTCTCAGTATATTCTGGATGCAAGGTCTTTGTCATGAGTTATGAATATTTTCTCCTAGTCTGTCTTGCCTTTTTTTTCTTATTTTTCTTGATGAGCAAATTAAATCTAATCAAACATGGTTATTGCTTCCTGTGATAGGTCAGTTGAATTCGAGGTCATGAAGATTTTTTTCCTTTTTTCTACAAAGTCTGGTAGTTTTAAATTGTTAGGTCTATGATTCATTTTGAATTGATTTTTTTTTATGGTGAGGTAGGGGTTTAAGTTTACTTCTTAATATATGGACTTAGATTTATTCTAGCATCTTTTGTTGCTAAGACTACTCTTGCATTGAATTACCTCAGTATCTCTGTAGGAACCATATATACCTAGGTCCATTACTGTACTTAAAATTAATGTGTATCCTTTTTTATATAAATTTATTTATTTATTTTTGGCTGCGTTGGATCTTCCTTGCTGCGCACGGGCTTTCTCTAGTTGCGGCGAGCAGGGGCTACTCTTCATTGCAGTGCGCAGGCTTCTCACTGCGGTGGCTTCTCTTGTTGTGGAGCATGGGCTGTACGCACGCAGGCTTCAGGAGTTGCAGCACACGGGCTCAGTACTTGGCGGCTCTCAGGCTCTAGAGTGCAGGCTCGGTAGTTGTGGCACACGGGCTTAGTTGATCCGTGGCATGTGGGATCTTCCTGGACCAGGGCTCGAACTGTGCCCCCTGTGCTGGCAGGCGTATTCTTAACCACTGCGCCACCAGGGAAGCCCCCTCTGGCCTCTCGTCCGTGGTGCTTGCCCCTCTTTCATTTTAGGCCACTAGCCCCTGATCTCCAGCACCATCCCAGACTTGCTCTCTCCAGTGTCTGGGTATTCCTCAGTTTTATCTGGACTATCTGTGTTAGAATTCCAACTCCAGCATTACCAGCTGTGTGACCTTAGGCAAGTTACTTAATCTCTTTGTACTTGTTTTCTTACCTGTAAAATAGGGTTAATAATATAGCATTGGCTGGGAAGATTAAATGAGTGCTTGGTACATGGTAAATGCTGCATAAGTAGGAGATTTCATCATTATCTGTCAGTTTTCCTTATGTGTGTCATCTTCAGGGCTGGAATTGGAGGGAGCCAGCACCTTATGTTAGATCAGCATCTTGTCAAGGACTGAAAGTCTCTACTACAAGCCAATGTTCCTTCTTTCTCTCCTGAATCATCTCAATTTTTGTTAATTGTGATTAGTCCACACAAGACCCTTCTCATTTTATTTTCACTTTTTTATTCCCACTCCCTGCCCACCAGTGGCAACCATTATAATGCATTTAATGTATATCCTTTTGTTTGTATGTGTTCTTATTGAATGTATATCAATGTTTTATATGCATATATTTAAAATTAAATGGTATGGTATTGTATATCTAACTTTCTTACAACTTCTCATCACCATGTTTTGAAGATTTGAAGATGTTGCAAATACATATCTAGTCCATTGCTTCTAACTAGTATAGCATTTGAAGGTGTGCATCCCCAGTTTTGCCTATCCGCTCTCCCAGTTTGGTGTGTAAGCTATTCTTCCTGGGTTGTAGTGTGTATCTGGCCGCCTGGAGCATCCTGAGGTTTGACCCTAGTTATGGGTTTAATGGCAGTTGGAAGTGGTTGTGGTGGATCTTAAGGAGAATACCATTCCCTTTCAAGGAATCTGCCCCAGGTGAAGTTATCACAGGATTTTCAAGCAGGGAGAGACTTACTTCTACAGATACTGCAGGACCAGCACTCAGATGAACTCAGAAAAATCCACCCAACGCCAGAGTCTGATGGTCATCATTACTGGTGTACCGGCTGGGTGCAGCAGCTACCTGAGCTTCCAGAGCACTGCTTCAGTTGGCACTTGATTCATTGTGATTGTCCCTGCAGGCCACGGATCACTAGCATCCTTTTTTTTTCTCATTTGCAAGGAGCACTGCCCTCAAGCCCAAAGCCATGAACAAACCAATCCCCAAATCCTGTTTTTGTGGGTTTGCAGTTGTCACTCTGCAGGGTCCATCTCTAGGCCAATTCAGTATTTATTTCGGTCCAATCGGGAGAGGGAAACTTCACAGTACTTTGAACAGGGAAGGTTTGATATAAAGAATTATTTAATATGGATAGGATAATGAGGGATTACTTAAAGAGAACTCTTCAGAATATAGGAATACCAGATACAATAGGAGAATAACATAATAATCACCCCGGGGCTGAAATCTAGACCTTGTGGGAGAGGCATAGCTTTGGCTTGTTGAATCGTAGGGAAGTCGCTGTGGTGGCACACCCACAGAACTTGCTAGGAGTCTATCCCTTAGGGCTTTCAACAGGGAGGTGTCTCACCAGTGGTACTCTGGCTATAAAACTGACCAGGGAGGGGAGTTTCTGAGGAAGCTGCCGCCCATGGCGCACTGTAGAAGCTGTGAGCACAGTAAGGGCCTGAAGCGGGAGATGCCCACCTCCACCAGGAGAAGCTGCCCAGGCTGGAGAAGCACATGCTACCGGAGCCTGCCAAGCAAGCCTACCTCAACCAGGAGGCAAAGCCCTTTTTCCTCTTGCAATCTCTCCAGTGTCCTTTACTGACAAAACCTAATGTGATGTTGTGATATGGTAAACACATATTTGGGTCTTCATTCCCAGCTCCTGAAATAGCTCCAGAGTGATAAAGGTGAAAAGGGCATCTTTTGTTGTAATCCTTGGGTTTTGTTCCCAGTTCCTAAAATAGTTCTAGAGTAGTAAAAGTAAAAAGATTGTCTCTTGGTATTCATAACAATCCCCTTTCAACCACACCCAAGTTTATGTTAATAAAATGACTTGGAAAGTCCCTAAGGGTTTGGGGCTGGTTGCCAGGGAACCAACTGGGTGTTGAGAGGGCTGGAACTTTCAGCCCCACCCCCTCACCTCAGGGAGGGGAGAGGAGTGGCCAATGATTTAATCAGCCTACGGTAACAAACCCTTCATAAAAACCCTACCCACAGGCTTAACGGGAGAGCTTTCCAGTTGGTGAACACGTGGAGTTGCTGAGAGGCTGGTGTGCCCCGACAGGGCATGGAGGCTCCATGCCCCTTCCCTGTACCTTGCCCTATGCATCTCTTCCATCTGGCTGTTCCTGAGTTATATCTTTTTATAATAAATGGGTAATAGTGAGTAAAGCACTTTCCTGAGTTCTGTGAGCTGTTCTAGCAAATTATTGAACTGGAGGAAGGGGTGGTGAGAACCCCTGGTTTACAGCTGATCAGTCAGAAGTACAGGAGGCCCAGACTTGTGATTGGCATCTTAAGTGGAGACAGTCTTGTGGGACTGAGGTCTTAACTTGTGGAATTTTACGTTAACTCCAGGTAGATAGAATTGAATTGAATTGCAGGCCACCCAGCTGTTGGGTTGAGAGTTGTCAACCCAATTCTCTGTTGTCAGAGAATAGGTCAATGTGGGAAAATACCCACGCATTTGGTGGCCAGAGGTATTGAGAGTAGTAGTATAGAGGAAGAAAGTTTTCCTTTTACATAATGTTATGCCAGTTGGCAAAGGAAGAATATCTAAAGGCTCAGATTCATTTTCATAGAAGGAGCAACAAGAGTGAATTTGGAGCTGAGAGGCAATAAATTTATAACTGGTGTGAAGGGTAAATCTAGTCTCATAAATCGGGAAATGTTTTCTACTCTTTTTTTTTTTGGCCTCGCTGAGAGGCTTGTGGGATTGAACCCGGGTCCTCAGCAGTGAAAGCGAGGAGTCCTAACCACTGGACCACCAGGGAATTCCCCCCTCCTCTGTTTTCTGAAAGAGTGTGTTCAGGATAGGTACTGTCTTTTCCTTAAATGATAGAATTCACTAATGAAATCAGCTGGGCCTGGAATTTTCTTTGTGGGAAGATTTTTTTATTGAAAATTTAATTTCTTGAGTAGATATAAGTCTATTCAGGTTTTCTATTTGTTTTTGTGTCTGTGGTAAGCAGGATTCCAAAATGGCCCCCCAAATTTCCCTGCCTAATCCCCAGGACTCTGAATATGATATGTCACGGTCACGATTGTTACGTTGCATGGTAAAAGGGATTTTGCAGATATAATTAAGTTTATTAATCAGCTGACTTCGGAGCTTTCTTCGTGGTCCAGTGGGTGAGAATCCGCACTCCCAGTGCAGGGGGCCAGGGTTCGATCCCCAGTTGGGGAACTAGGTCCCACATGCATGCCGCAATGAAGATCCCACGTGCCGCAGCTAAGACCCGGCACACGCTAAATAAATAAATAAACATTTTTTAAAAATTAGTTGACTTTGAGTTAACCAAAAGGGAGATTATCTGAGTAGGCCCAATATAATATCATGAGCTCTTTAAAAACAGAGATTTTGGGCTTCCCTGGTGGCGCAGTGGTTGAGAGTCCGCCTGCCGATGCAGGGGCCCGGTCCGGGAAGATCCCACATGCCGCGGAGCGGCTGCGCCCGTGAGCCATGGCCGCTGAGCCTGTGCGTCCGGAGCCTGTGCTCCGCAACGGGAGAGGCCACAACAGTGAGAGGCCCGCGTACCGCAAAAACAAAACAAAACATTTTTCTCTAGCTGGTAGCAAAAGAGGCAGTCAGATTTCAAACATGAGAAGGATTTCATGTACCAGTACTTGCTTGAAGATGGAGGGGACTCATGTCAAGCAATAATGGTAGCCTCTAGAAGCTGAGAACAGCCCCAGGCTGACAGCCAGCAAGGACACGGAACTAAATAATACCATCAACCCAAATGAGCTTGGAAGCTGATTCTTCCCCAGAACCTTAATAGCCCCACCCAGCCAATGCCTTGATATTAGCCTTAAGTGACCCTAAGCAGAGAACCTAATAGGGCTGACTTGGACTTCTGATCCACTCCACCCAACCCCACCCCACCCCAAAACATCCATTTCATTAACTCTCATCTTCCTCAAGCCTTCGCTCATCTCACCCGTCAATGAGGCCTCTCCTGACTGTCCTATTTAATACTGCAATCTGCCCATCCCATCTCCCAATGCCCAGCAGGCCTGAACTCCATTACCCTGCTCTAGTTTTTCCCCCATAACTTTTATTACCTTCTTACATACTATATTAGATACCTATTATATCCATTACTTATTTTCGGTCTTCCCTTGTTAGAATATAACCTCCGTGAGATCAGGGAACTTTACCTGTTTGTTTATTGATGTGTCTCAAAAGCCTGGCAGAGTAGGAGTTCAACGAATATGTTGACTGATTGAAAACACTTTTCTCCCCTTATGTACTCTTCTAAAAATGTCTCTCTGCCTAACACACTTTGACTATTTTACACATGTCCTCAAATATACTGCTCCGTGGCCAACCCCAAAGAAAGACAACCCAAAGTTTTCTGAATAATTGCATTCAACTCCAAATGCAGAATTTCTGGGATCTTCTATATTCTCCTAGATATGAACTAAAAATGTTAAATTTATCCCCAAACATTCTATATAAAGTATTGGGAGGAAACAAGAGTTCATACAGCATGGGACAAAATTCAACTGGAATCTACAACCCTTGCTTAGGTAACTAGTCACAGGGCCATAATTGGTATTTATATTCTCCCTAAGAGATCCATTTTATATACCCTTTTACCTCAGTTAATGGTATTTTACTTGGTGGTATAACCTAAACCTTCATTCCTGAGGAGTCCAACTACCTGTGTGTTGTAGTAATCTTCCTTTAACTTTTAAAAAACATTTAAAAAATTAAAGTGTAACAGAAAAGTAAACAAAACAACTTCCACCTCTGACCATAATGAGGTAATTGGTACTGAACCTACTTTCTCACCATAAACAACTGTAAAACTGGACAAAGTATAAAGAGACAGCTATTTTCAGGCATTGCTCAGTAAGTATCACAAAAGTACAATCCCGGAGAAAAGGGAAACGCATGAGGCGAGCTGCATATTCACTCCAGTTTTCTGGCCTGGGACACTTTCCTGACTGCAGCACAGGGAGGTGGAGTCCACGTCTCGTCAGGTTAAAATGAAGGTGTTAGGATGGCTGCATTCCTCTCTGTAGCCTCGAGAAGGTCCATTTTCTTGCTCATTTGCTTTGTTGGTAGATTTCATTTCCTTGTGGTTACAGGACTGAGGTCCATGTTTACTTGTAGGCTGTAAACTGAGGGATGTTCCCAGCTTCTAGAGGCTACCTAATTCCTTGGCTTGTATCCCCCTTCCTCCGCCATCAGAGTCAACAATGGCAGCTGGAGTCCTTGTCATGTTGCATCTCTCTGACTTTTTCTGCTTCCTTCTTCCAGTTTTTAGGATTCTTGTGATTAGTTTGGGCCCACATAGATAATCCAGAATAATCTCCCTATTTTATGTAAACTGATTAGTAACTTTAATTCCATCTGCAACTCTAACTCCTTTTCTCCATGAAATATAACATATTTATAGGTTCTGGGGATCAAACATGGACATCTTTGGGGGGCCATTATTCTGCCTACCACACAGGGTATGTTCTCTAACTGTAATGGAACCAAACTAGAAATCAATAACAGAAATACAACAGGAGGGACTTCCCTGGCACTCCATTGGGTAAGACTCCACGCTTCCACTGCAGGGGGCACGGACTCGATCCTTGGTCTGGTTGGGGAACTAAGATCTCACATGCCTCAGGGCACGGCCAAAGGAAAAGCAACAGGAAAATCAATGAACACTTAGAAATAAAACTTTAGCACTGCTAAATAACGCACGGATCAAAAAGAAATTCTCAAAGGAAAATTTTTTAAAAAATACATAGAATTGAATGAAAATGAAAATACAACGTATCAAAATATGTGGGACTCACCTAAAGCAGTGCTGGAAGGGAAATTTTATATATATATATATATATATATATATATATATATATATATATAGCAGCTTCATTGAGATAGAATTTACCCCTTTAAAGTGTACAGTTCAGTGGCTTTTAGTGTATTCACAGAGTTGTGCAACCATTACCACTATCTAAGAATACTTTTATTGCCCCAAAAAGAAACCCCATACCTATTTGCAGTTACTTCCCATTCCTCCCTGCTCCCAGGCCCTAGAAATAACTAATCTATTTTCTATTTCTATGGATTTGCCTGTTTTTTTACTTGCATGTAAATGGAATCATACAATATGTAGCCCTATGTGACTGGCTTCTTTGAGTTAACATATTTTCAAGGTTCATCCACGTTGTAGCATATACCAGAACTTTCTTTTTTGTCAAATAATATTCCATTGTATGGACATAACACATTTTGTTTATCCATTCAACGACTGATGGACATTTGAGTAGTTTACACTTTTTGGTTGCCATAAATAATGCTGTGTGGGTTTCTGTGTGTGTGTGTGAACATGTTTTCAATTCTCCTGGGTATATACCTCAGAGTGAAACTGCTGGGTAATAACTGCTGGGTCATATGGTAACTCATTGCTTACCATGTTAACACAACAGTGTTTTCCAGAGTGGCTACACCATTTTACAATCCCACCAAAGAGAAATTTATAACACTAAATGCTGTTTACATTAGAAAAGAGGAGAGGTCTCAAATCAATAATCTAAGTTCCCTTCTTCAAGCAACTAGAAAACAAAAAGCAAAATGAAACCAAAGAAAACAGATGGAAGGAAATAATAAGAAATCACTGAAATTAAAAACAGGAAAACAATAGAGAAATCAATGAAACAAAAAGTGATTCTCCAAAAAAAATCAATAAAATTGATAAACCTCTAGCAAGGTTGACAAAGATAAAAAAAGAAAAGACATAAATACCAATATCAAGAGTCAAACAAGGGCTAGAACTACAGATCCTACAGACACTGAAAAGATGAAAAAGGGAATATTAGGAACAACTTGACACTCATAAATTTGAAAACAGAAGAAATGTACCAACTCTTTCAAAACCCCAAGGTACCTGTCATGGTTAATTTTATGTGTCAATTTGAGTGGGCTAAGGGATGCCCAGATAACTGGTAAAACATTATTTCTGGGTGTGTCTGTGAGGGTGTTTCTGGAATAGATCAGCATTTGAATTGGTAGACTAAGTAAAGAAGACTGCCCTCACCAATGTGGATGGGCATCATAGATTCAGAGCCTGAAAAGAACAGAAAGTCAGAGGAAGGATGAATTTGCTCTCTACTTGAGCTGGGAAATCCATCTTTTGCCCTTGGACATCTGTGCTCCTGGTTCTCAGGCCTTTGGACTTGAACTGGGACTTACACCATTGGCTGCCCTAATTCTTGGGCCTTCAGGTTTGGACTGGAACTATACCACAAGCTTTCCTGGGCTTGCAGATGGAGATGGGACTTCCCAGCCCCCATAATTACATGAGACATTTCCTCATAATAAATCTCTTTCTGTATATCTATATATATCTGGTTGGTTCTGTTTCTTTGGAGAACCCTAGTAACAGTACAGTCTTACCTTAGAGATATTGCAGGTTTGGTTCCAGACACCACAATAAAGCAAATATTGTAATAGAGTCATACGAATTTTTTGGTTTTCCAGTGCATAGAAAAGGTATGTTTACACTATACTGTGTTTATTAAATGTGTGTTGGGCTGCACCTCGCCAGCCTACAAGCCCTGTGCTTGCCCAGCTTCAAGACCAAAGAAAGGGGCCGGAGGCAGTGACAGAGACATCACTCATTTGATGGATGGGGGAGCTTACATGTCTGAAGCAAGGTTCTGGAGCAACACCCCACCGTGTGCAGCGGATGGAGGGGAGATTGCCAATTACAGGGAGAATTGACGTCAGATTGGATCATGGGTTACCAGGGGAACTAGCAGAGGGGCACGCCCCTCACCGCCCCTTTGATAAGAACAGTCACTAGCTGGTGCCTGGGGCAAGTATGTAAGAAGGTCAGTCATGTGCTTAGGGTGTAGATGAAGCAGGCACTGGTCGGGCAGGGGATGTACAGAAAGCAAGAGAACAGCCATCTTGAGTGGCCTGACCATACAGTGTGCAATAGCGTTATGTCTAAGACAACAATGTACATACCTTAATTAAAAATACTTTATCGCGGGCTTCCCTGGTGGCGCAGTGGTTGAGAATCCGCCTGCCGATGCAGGGGACACGGGTTCATGCCCCGGTCCGGGAAGATCCCACATGCGGCTGGGCCCGTGAGCCATGGCCGCTAAGCCTGTGCATCCGGAGCCTGTGCTCCGCAACGGGAGAGGCCACAACAGTGAGAGGCCCACGTACCGCAAAAACAAAAACAAAAACAAAAAACTTTATTGCTAGGGGAATTCCCTGGTGGTCCAGAGATTAGAACTCTGCTCTCTCACTGCCAGAGCCCCATGTTTGATCCCTGGTCAGGGAACTAAGATCCTGCAAGCCGTGTGGTGCAGCCAAAAAAAAAAAAAAAAGAATATATATATATATATATATATATATATATATATATATATATATATATATAGTTAAAACATGCTAACCATTATCTCAGCTTTCAGTGAGTCAATCTTTTTGTAATGATAACATAAAATATCACTGGTCACAGATCACCATAGCAAATATAATAGTGAAAAAGTTTGAACTATTGTGATAATTACTAATATGTGACACAACGTCACGAAGTGAGCAAATGCTGTTGGAAAAATTGTGCCGATAGACTTGCTTGATGCTCATAAGCCTTCAAGTTGTGAAAAACACAGTATCTGCAAAGTGCAATAAAGTGAAGAACAGTAACATTTGGTGTGCCTGTACTAAAACTCAACCAAGATAAAATAGATCATCTGAATAGTCCTTTCACCAGGAAAGAAGTTTGAATTCACAAACTAAAAAACCTCCTTAAAAAGAAATCTCCAGGACTTCCCTGGTGGCGCAGTGGTTGAGAGTCCGCCTGCCGATGCAGGGGACACGGGTTTGAGCCCTGGTCCGGGAAGATCCCACATGCCGCGGAGCAAGCAAGCCCGTGCGCCGCAACTACTGAGCCTGTGCTCTAGAGCCAGTGAGCCACAACTACTGAAGCCTGTGCGCCACAACTACTGGAGCCCGCGCACCTAGAGCCCATGCTCCTCAACAAGAGAAGCCACCACAATGAGAAGCCCGCGCACCGCAACAAAGAGTAGCCCATGCTCGCTGCAACTAGAGAAAGCCTGCACACAACAATGAAGATCCAACACAGCCAAAATTAAATAAATAAATAATTTATTATTAAAAAAAAAAGGAAAAGAAATCTCCATGCTTGTATTGTTTTACCAGAGAATTCTCCCGAAGATTTAAAGAATTAACATCAATATTATACAATCTCCCCAAGAAAATAGAAGACAAGGGAACACTTCCTAGCTCATTTTATGAGACCAGTGTTACTGTGATACCAAAATCAGGCAAAGAGAGCATAAAAGAGAAAATTATAAACTAATATCTCTCACGAAGTTAGACACAAAAATACTCAAATATTAGCAAATCAAGTCTAGAAACGTACAAAATGAATCATACACCACAACCAAGTGGGATTATTCCAGTAATACAAGATTGGTTCAATATTCAAGAATCAATTAACATAATCTACTGTATCAACAGACTAAGGAATAACATCATATGATCATATAAATTGACACAGACACATATATAAGCTTATTCTAAAGTTTGTATGGAAAGGCATAGGTCCTAAAATACCTAAAACAAATTTGAAAAAGTGAGAGTAATCTCTCTATTTGATGTTAAGGTTTAATACATAGCTACTGTAATCAAGACAATGTAGTATTGATGGAGGGATAGCCAAACAGATCAATGGAAGAGAACAGAGAACCCAGAAATAGACCCACACAGATATGCCCAAAGGATTTTTGACAATGGCATAAAAATAATTCAGTGGAGAAAGAATAATAGCCTTTTAAAAAAATTTATTTATTTATATTTGGCTGTGTTGGGTCTTCGTTGCTGCGTGCGGGCTTTCTCTAGTTGCAGAGAACGGGGGCTACTCTTCTTTGTGGTGTGCGGGCTTCTCATTGCTGTGGCTTCTCTTGTTGAGCACGGGCTCTAGGTGCGTGGGCTTCAGTAGTTGTGGCACACGGGCTCAGTAGTTGTGGCTCGCAGGCTCTAGAGTGCAGGCTCAGTTGCTCCACGGCATGTGGGATCTTCCTGGACCAGGGATCAAACCTGTGTTCCCTGCATTGGTAGGTAGACTCTTTTTTTTTTTTTTTTTTTTTTTTGCGGTACGCGGGCCTCTCACTGTTGTGGCCTCTCCCGCTGCAGAGCACAGGCTCCAGACGCGCAGGCTCAGCGGCCATGGCTCACGGGCCCAGCCGCTCCGCGGCATGCAGGATCCTCCCAGACCGGGGCACGAACACGTGTCCTCTGCATCGGCAGGCGGACTCTCAACCACTGTGCCACCAGGGAAGCCCGGTAGGTGAACTCTTAACCACTGCACCACCAGGGAAGTCCCAATAGCCTTTTGAACAAATGATGTTGAAGCAATTAGACATCTCTATGGCAAAAAAATTAACCTTGATCTACCTAAACCTCACACCTTTTCAAAAGTTAATTCCAAATGAATCTCAGACATAAATATAAAATGTAAAATTATAAAACGTTTAGGAAAAAAAATATGACAAAATCTTTGGGCCCTAAGGCTAAGTGGAGAGTTTTTTTTGACGACACAGAAGCACAGTCCTTAAAGGAAACAATGGACAAATTGAACCTCATCAAAATAAAATGGTTTTGCTCTGCAAAAGACTCTGTTAAGTGGAGGAAAACACCAGCTAAAGACTGGAAGAAAATATTTTCAAACCACATATCTGACAAAGGCCTTGTATCTAGAATATATAAAGAACTTTCAAAATTCAAAAGTAGGAAAACAACCTAATTAGAAATTAGGCAAAAGATATGCACAGACATTTCACTGAAAATAACAGATGGTACATAAGCACTGATAAGATGGCCAACATCATTAACCATTAGAGAAACACAAATTAAGACTGCAATGAGATATCTCTATACACCTGTCAGCTTGGCTAAAATGAAAAATTGTGATAACACCAAATACTGGTGAAGATGTGCCAAAACTGGATCACTCATACATTGGTGGTGGTGATGTAAAATGGTGTAGCCACTCTGGAAAACGTTTTAAAAGTTTCTTTTAAAATTATGCTTACGCTTACCATACGATGCAGCAAGCATTCTCTTGACTACTTATCCCAGAGAAATGAAAACTTATGTTCACAGAGAAACCTGTATCGGAATGTGTAAAGCAGCTTTATCCATCATAGCCCCAAACTGTCAGTAACCCAAATGCACCTCAATGGGTGAATGATTAAACAAAATGTGCTACCTCCATACCATGGATAATATGCAGCAATAAAGAAGAATGAACTTGATTCATGCCACAAACTACATAATCTCCAGAGCATTATGCTAAGTGAAAAAAGTCAATCCCAAATGTTACATAATATATGATTTCATTTATAGAACGTTCTTAAAATCACAAAATTATAGAGATGAGAAAAAGATTAGTAGTTGTTAAGGATTGGGGAGTGGGGCATGGAAGGTTTTGAGGAACCCTGTGATGATGGAACAGTTCTACACTTTGACTGTGGTGATGGTTTTGTGAATCTGCACATGTGATAAACATGTGCCTTTATATCTGACTTCTCATCAGAAACAATGACCACCAGAAGGCAGTGGGATGAGACTCAAAGTACTGAAAGAAAAATGTGTCAAACAAAAGTCCTATATCCAGAAAAAATTATTCTTCAAAACTGAAGACAATTGCTAACAGAGTAGATCTTAGAAGCTCTCATCACAAGAAAAAAAATGTTAATTATGTGCGGTGATGGATGTTAACTAGATTTATTGTGATCATTTTGCAATTAAACAAACAAAAACTGAAGGCAAAACGAATTCCCAGATAAACAACCAGTGAGAGGATGTACTGCTAGCATAATTACCTTACGAGAAATACCAAAAATAAATAAATTAAATTTAAAAAGAAATATCAAAAGAAATTTTTAGGTTGAAAGGAATTGATACCAGAGATTAAATCAAATCTGCACAAAGGAGAAAAGAGCATAGTAAAGGTAATTATGTAGGCAATTATAAAAAGGCAGAAATTATATGTGTTATATTCTCTCCTCTCATCTGAATAGATTTTTAAAACAACTTATAAAATTGTATTCTTGGACTTTTTTTTTTATTCTAGAGCTTTTAACATATAAAGATGTGATGTATATAATAGTATCATGATGGAGGGGAGAAGGAAGGAAACTATATTAGAGCAAATAAATGACACCAAACAGTAATTTGCAACCACAGGAAAAAATAAAGAGAACCACAAAAAGTAATATGTAGGTTACTACAAAAGACTTGAGCAACCACTAAGAAAAATAACTCAAAAAATAGAGAAATTATTTAACAAATGAATGAAAAAGAGACAGTAGAAAATATGTGTTTAATAAAAAATAAGGGGACTTCCTTGGTGGCGCAGTGGTTAAGAATCTGCCTGCCAATGCAGGGGACACAGGTTCGAGCCCTGGTCTGGGAAGATCCCACATGCCGTGGAGCAACTAAGCCTGTGCGCCACAACTACAGAGCCTGCGCTCTAGAGCCCGTGAGCCACAACTACTGAGCCCACGTGCCACAACTACTGAAGCCCACACACCTAGAGCCTGTGCACTGCAACAAGAGAAGCCACCACAACGAGAAGCCTTCACACCACAACAAAGAGTAGCCCCTGCTCGCCACAACTAGAGAAAGCCTGCACGCAGCAAAGAAGACCCAAATGCAGCCAAAAAAGAAAAAACAACAAAACCAAAAACCACAATGCAAGGGAATTCCCTGGTGGTCGAGTGGTTAGGACCCGGTGCTTCCACTGACCAGGGCACACGTTCAGTCTCTGATCAGGGGAGGTAACATCCAGCAAGCCATGAAGCATGGCCAAAAAACAAAAACAGAAAAAACCCAAAAACAAAAAAACCACAATGTGATAACATCACATATCCACTAGAATGGCTACAATAAAAAAGGTGGACGATAACAATTATTGGCAAAGATACAGAGAAATGAGAAACCTGATAAATTGCTGGTGGGAATGTACATGGGGCAGAATGTACACTGGAAAACAGTGTGGCAGTTTCTTAAAATGTTTAATTATAAGTTTACCATATGACCCAGAAATTATTTCCCAGGGTGAATGAATACCCAAGAGAAGACTAGTACAACAATGTTCCAAGAAGGATGATTCATTATAGCCAAAAAGTAGAAGCAAACCAAATGCCCACTAACTGATGAATTGATAAGCAAAATGTGATATACCCATACTGTAGAGTATCATTCACGCATAAAAATTAATGAACTACTGATACATGCTACTATGCCAATGAACCTCGAAAACATTATGCTAAGTGAAAGAAACCAGACACAAAAGTTTTCAGATTGTATCTACATATATTGATATACATATTGTATCACACATGTTGTAAGATTCCATTTATTTGCACTGTCCAGAACAAGCAAATTCATAAAGACAGAAAGTGGTTGCATGGGCCTCATGATGGGAACAAACACTAACAGTAAACAGGGTTTTATTGGGGTGATGAAAATGTTCTAAAATGGATTTATGGTGATAGTCACACAACTTGGTAAATTTACCAAAAATCATTGAATTGTGCACTTGCAATAGGTGAATTGTATGGTATGTAAAATATGCATCAATAAAGAAAATATATATATATATTTTGGCCACGCTGCTCGTCTTGTGAGATCTTAGTTCCCTGACCAGGGATTGAACCGGCAGTGAGAGCTCAGAGTCCTAACCATGGACCACCAGGGAATTCCCAATGAACGTATATTTTTAAAAAGCTGAGGAATGTTAGGGATGTGTAGTGGTTACTGTTGTTCTGCCTAGATCCCCTCCAGAGATATTGTGATTTACAATAAGAAATATATACTTGTCACTTCCGGGAAGATGGCGGAAGAGTAAGACGCGGAGATCACCTTCCTCCCCACAGATACACCAGAAATACATCTACACGTGGAACAACTCCTACAGAACACCTACTGAATGCTGGCAGAAGACCTCAGACCCCCCAAAAGGCAAGAAACTCCCCACGTACCTCGGTAGGGAAAAAGAAACAAGAATAAACAAAGACAAAAGAATAGGGACAGGACCTGCACCAGTGGGAGGGAGCTGTGAAGGAGGAAAGATTTCCACACACTAGGAAGCCCCTTCGCGGGCGGAGACTGCGGGTGGCGGAGGGGGGAGCTTCGGAGCCGCGGAGGAGAGCACAGCCACAGGGGTGCGGAGGGCAAAGCGGGGAGATTCCGCCCAGAGGATCGGTGCCGACCGGCACTCACCAGCCCGAGAGGCTTGTCTGCTCCCCCGCCGGGGCGGGCGGGGCTGGGAGCTGAGGCTCGGGCTTCGGTCAGAGCGCAGGGAGAGGACTGGGGTTGGCGGCGTGAACACAGCCTGCAGGGGTTAGTGCGCCTCGGCTGGCCGGGAGGGAATCCGAGGAAAAGTCTGGACCTGCCGAAGAGGCAAGAGACTTTTTCTTGCCTCTTTGTTCCCTGGTGCGCGAGGAGAGGGGATTAAGAGCGCTGCTTAAAGGAGCTCCGGAGACAGGCGCGAGCCGTGGCTAAAAGCGCGGACCCCAGAGACGGGCATGAGACGCTAAGGCTGCTGCTGCCGCCACCAAGAAGCCTGTGTGCGAGCACAGGTCACTATCCACACCCCCTTCCGGGGAGGCTGTGCAGCCCGCCACTGCCAGGGTCCCGGGATCCAGGGACAACTTACCCGGGAGGACGCACGGCGCGCCTCAGGCTGGTGCAACGTCACGCTGGCTTTTGCCGCCGCAGGCCCGCCCCGCACTCCGTGCCCCTCCCTCCCCCCGGCCTGAGTGAGCCAGAGTCCCCGAATCAGCGGCTCCTTTAACCCTGTCCTTTCTGAGCGAAAAACAGATGCGCTCCTGCGACCTACATGCAGAGGCAGGGCCAAACCCAAAGCTGAGCCCCTGGGAGCTGTGAGAACAAAGAAGAGAAAGGGAAATCTCTCCCAGCAGCCGCAGAAGCAGCGGATTAAAGCTCCACAATCAACCTGATGTACCTGCATCTGTGGAATACATGAATAGACAACGAATCATCCCAAATTGAGGAGGTGGACTTTGAGAGCAAGATTTATGATTTTTTTCCCCTTTTCCTCTTTTTGTGAGTGTGTATGTGTATGCTTCTGTGGGAGATTTTGTCTGTATAGCTTTGCTTCCGCCATTTGTCCCAGGGTTCTATCCGTCCATTTTTTTGCTTTTTGTTTTCTCTTAATAATTATTTTTTTATTTTAATAACTTTATTATATTGTATCTTACTTTATTTTATTTTACTTTATCATCTTTCCTTTTTCCTTCCTTCCCTCCTTCCTTCCTTCCTTCCTTCCTCCCTCCCTCCCTCCCTCCTTCCTTTCTTTCTTTCTTTCTTTCTACTTCTACTAATTCTTTCTTTCTACTTTTTCTACCTTTTATTCTGAGCCGTGTGGATGAAAGGCTCTTGGTGCTGCAGCCAGGAGTTAGTGCTGTGCCTCTGAGGTGGGAGAGCCAACTTCAGGACACTGGTCCATAAGAGACCTCCCAGCTCCACATAATATCAAACGGTGAAAATCTCCCAGAGATCTCCATCTCAACACCAGCACCCAGCTTCACTCAATGACCAACAAGCTACAGTGCTGGACATCCTATGCCAAACAACTAGCAAGACAGGAACAGAACCCCACCCATTAGCAGAGAGGCTGCCCAAAATCATAATAAGTCCACAGACACCCCAAAACACACCACCAGACGTGGACCTGCCCACCAGAAAGACAAGATCCAGCCTCATGCACCAAAACACTGGCACTAGTTCCCTCCACCAGGAAGCCTACACAACCCACTGAACCAACCTTAGCCACTGGGGACAGACACCAAAAACAACGGGAACTACGAAGCTGCAGCCTGCAAAAACGAGACCCCAAACACAGTAAGATCATCAAAATGAGAAGACAGAAAAACACACAGCAGATGAAGGAGCAAGATAAAAACCCACCAGACCTAACAAATGAAGAGAAAATAGGCAGTCTACCTGAAAAATAATTCAGAATAATGATAATAAAGATGATCCAAAATCTTGGAAATAGAATAGACAAAATGCAAGAAACATTTAACAAGGCCCTAGAAGAACTAAAGATGAAACAAACAATGATGAACAACGCAATAAATGAAATTAAAAATACTCTACATGGGATCAATAGCAGAATAACTGAGGCAGAAGAACGGATAAGTGACCTGGAAGATAAAATAGTGGAAATAACTACTGCAGAGCAGAATAAAGAAAAAAGAATGAAAAGAACTGAGGACAGTCTCAGAGACCTCTGGGACAACATTAAACGCACCAACATTCGAATTATAGGGGTTCCAGAAGAAGAAGAGAAAAAGAAAGGGACTGAGAAGATATTTGAAGAGATTATAGTTGAAAACTTCCCTAATATGGGAAAGGAAATAGTTAATCAAGTCCAGGAAGCACAGAGAGTCCCATACAGCATAAACCCAAGGAGAAATATGCCAAGACACATATTAATCAAACTGTCAAAAAT
This sequence comes from Leucopleurus acutus, assembly GCF_964270905.1. NCBI lineage: Eukaryota > Metazoa > Chordata > Mammalia > Artiodactyla > Delphinidae > Leucopleurus > Leucopleurus acutus. Next base: position 117,303,948 of record NC_139148.1, on the reverse strand, counting down.
TAAATACAAAGAAAACATATTAAAAGCAGCAAGGGAAAAACAACAAAGAACACACAAGGGAATCCCCATAAGGTTAACAGCTGATCTTTCAGCAGAAACTCTGCAAGCCAGAAGGGACCTGCAGGACATATTTAAAGTGATGAAGGAGAAAAACCTACAACCAAGATTACTCTACTCAGCAAGGATCTCATTCAGATTTGATGGAGAAATTAAAACCTTTACAGACAAGCAAAAGCTGAGAGAATTCAGCACCACCAAACCAGCTCTACAACAACTGCTAAAGGAACTTCTCTAGGCAAGAAACACAGAGAAGGAAAAGACCTACAATAACGAACCCAAAACAATTAAGAAAATGGGAATAGGAACATACATATCAATAATTACCTTAAATGTAAATGGATTAAATGATCCCACCAAAAGACACAGATTGGCTGAATGGATACAAAAACAAGACCCATATATTTGCTGTCTACCAGAGACCCACTTCAGACCTAGACACATACAGACTGAAAGTAAAGGGACGGAAAAAGATATTTCATGCAAACGGAAACCAAAAGAAAGATGGAGTAGCAATTCTCATATCAGACGAAATAGTCTTTAAAATAAAGACTATTAGAAGAGTAAAAGAAGGACACTACATAATGATCAAGGGATCGATCCAAGAAGATATAACAATTGTAAATATTTATGCACCCAACAGAGGAGCACCTCAATACAGAAGGCAAATACTAACAGCCATAAAAGGGGAAATCGACAGTAACACATTCATAGTAGGGGACTTTAACACCCCACTTTCACCAATGGACAGATCATCCAAAATGAAAATAAATAAGGAAACACAAGCTTTAAATGATACATTAAACAAGATGGACTTAATTGATATTTATAGGACATTCCATCCAAAAACAACAGAATACACATTTTTCTCCAGTGCTCATGGAACATTCTCCAGGATAGATCATATCGTGGGTCACAAATCAAGCCGTGGTAAATTTAAGAAAATTGAAATTGTTTCAAGTATCTTTTCTGACCACAATGCTATGAGACTAGATATCAATTACAGGAAAAGATCTGTAAAAAATACAAACACATGGAGGCTAAACCATACACTACTTAATAACGAAGTGATCACTGAAGAAATCAAAGAAGAAATAAAAAAATACCTAGAAACAAATGACAATGGAGACACGACAACCCAAAATCTATGGGATGCAGCAAAAGCAGTTCTAAGAGGGAAGTTTATAGCAGCAATACAATCCTACCTTAAGAAACAGGAAACATCTCGAATAAACAACCTAACCTTGCACCTAAAGCAATTAGAAAAAGAAGAACAAAAAAACCCCAATGTTAGCAGAAGGAAAGAAATCATAAAAATCAGATCAGAAATAAATGAAAAAGAAATGAAGGAAACGATAACAAAGATCAATAAAACTAAAAGCTGGTTCTTTGAGATGATAAACAAAATTGATAAACCATTAGCCAGACTCATCAAGAAAAAAAGGGAGGAGACTCAAATCAATAGAATTAGAAATGAAAAAGGAGAAGTAACAACTGACACTGCAGAAATACAAAAGATCTTGAGAGATTACTACAAGCAACTCTATGCCAATAAAATGGACAGCCTGGAAGAAATGGACAAATTCTTAGAAAGGCACAACCTGCCAAGACTGAATCAGGAAGAAATAGAAAATATGAACAGACCAATCACAAGCGCTGAAATTGAAACTATGATTAAAAATCTTCCAACAAACAAAAGCCCAGGACCAGATGGCTTCACAGGCGAATTCTATCAAACATTTAGAGAAGAGCTAACACCTATCCTTCTCAAACTCTTCCAAAATATAGCAGAGGGAGGAACACTCCCAAACTCATTCTACGAGGCCACTATCACCCTGATACCAAAACCAGACAAAGATGTCACAAAAAAAAGAAAACCACAGGCAAATATCACTGATGAACATAGATGCAAAAATCCTCAACAAAATACTAGCAAGCAGAATCCAACAGCACATTAAAAGGATCATACAACATGATCAACTGGGGTTTATTCCAGGAATGCAAGGATTCTTCAATATATGCAAATCAATCAACGTGATACACCATATTAACAAATTGAAGGAGAAAAACCATATGATCATCTCAATAGATGCAGAGAAAGCTTTCGAGAAAATTCAACACCCATTTATGATAAAAACCCTGCAGAAAGTAGGCATAGAGGGAACTTTCCTCAACATAATAAAGGCCATATATGACAAACCAACAGCACACATCATCCTCAATGGTGAAAAACTGAAAGCATTTCCACTAAGATCAGGAACAAGACAAGTTTGCCCACTCTCACCACTCTTACTCAACATAGTTTTGGAAGTTTTAGCTACAGCAATCAGAGAAGAAAAGGAAATAAAAGGAATCCAAATCATTAAAGAAGTAAAGCTGTCACTATTTGCAGATGACGTGATACTATACGTAGAGAATCCTAAAGATGCTACCAGAAAATTACTAGAGCTAGTCAATGAATTTTGTAAAGTAGCAGGATACAAAATTAATGCACAGAAATCTCTGGCATTCCTATACACTAACGATGAAAAATCTGAAAGTGAAATCAAGAAAACACTCCCATTTACCATTGCAACAAAAAGAATAAAATATCTAGGAATAAACCTACCTAAGGAGACAAAAGACCTGTATGCAGAAAATTATAAGACACTGATGAAAGAAATGAAAGATGATACAAATAGATGGAGAGATATACCATGTTCTTGGATTGGAAGAATCAACATTGTGAAAATCACTGTACTACCCAAAGCAATCTACAGATTCAATGCAATCCCTATCAAACTACCACTGGCATTTTTCACAGAACTAGAACAAAAAATTTCACAATTTGTATGGAAACACAAAAGACCCCGAACAGCCAAAGCAATCTTGAGAACGAAAAACGGAGCTGGAGGAATCAGGCTCTCTGACTTCAGACTATACTACAAAGCTACAGTAATCAAGACAGTATGGTACTGGCACAAAAACAGAAAGATAGATCAATGGAACAGGATAGAAAGCCCAGAGATAAACCCACGCACATATGGTCACCTTATCTTTGATAAAGGAGGCAGGAATGTACAGTTGAGAAAGGAGAGCCTCTTCAATAAGTGGTGCTGGGAAAACTGGACAGGTTCATGTACAAGTCTGAGATTAGATCACTCCCTAACACCATACACAAAAATAAGCTCAAAATGGATTAAAGACCTAAATGTAAGGCCAGAAACTATCAAACTCTTAGAGGAAAACATAGGCAGGACACTCTATGACATAAATCACAGCAAGATCCTTTTTGACCCACCACCTAGAGAAATGGAAATAAAAACAAAAATAAATAAACGGGACATAATGAAACTTCAAGGTTTTGCACAGCAAAGGAAACCATAAACAAGACCAAAAGACAACCCTCAGAATGGGAGAAAATATTTGCAAATTAACAACTGACAAAGGATTAATCTCCAGAATTTACAAGCAGCTCATGCAGCTCAGTAACAAAAAACCAAACAACCCAATCCAAAAATGGGCAGAAGACCTAAATAGACATTTCTCCAAAGAAGATATACAGATTGCCAACAAACACATGAAAGAATGCTCAACATCATTAATCATTAGAGAAATGCAAATCAAAACTACAATGAGATATCATCTCACACCAGTCAGAATGGCCATCATCAAAAAATCTGGAAACAGTGAATGCCGGAGAGGGTGTGGAGAAAAGGGAACCCTCTTGCACTGCTGGTGGGAATGTGAATTGGTACAGCCACTGTGGAGAACAGTATGAGGTTCCTTAAAAAACTACAAATAGAACTACCATATGACCCAGCAATCCCACTACAGGGCATATACCCTGGGAAAACCATAATTCAAAAAGAGTCATGTACCAAAATATTCATTGCAGCTCTATTTACAATAGCCCGGAGATGGAAACAACCTAAGTGTCCATCATCGGATGAATGGATAAAGAAGACGTGGCACATATATACAATGGAATATTACTCAGCCATAAAAAGAAACAAAATTGAGCTATTTGTAATGAGGCGGATAGACCTAGAGTCTGTCATACAGAGTGAAATAAGTCAGAAAGAGAGAGACAAATACCGTATGCTAACACATATATATGGAATTTAAGGAAAAAAAGTCATGAAGAACCTAGGGGTAAAAGAGGAATAAAGACACAGACCTACTAGAGAATGGACTTGAAGATATGGGGAGGGGGAAGGGTAAGCTGTGACAAAGCGAGAGAGAGCCATGGACGTATATACACTAACAAACGTAAGGTAGATAGCTAGTGGGAAGCAGCCGCATAGCACAGGGAGATCAGCTCGGTGCTTTGTGATCGCCTGGAGGGGTGGGAGGGAGGGAGACGCAAGAGGGAAGAGATATGGGAACATATGTATATGTATAACTGATTCATTTTGTTGTAAAGCAGAAACTAACACGCCATTGTAAAGCAAGTATACTCCAATAAAGATGTTAAAAAAAAAAAGAAATATATACTTGGTCTTCCTCACCATTACTGGCACAGAGCTCCTAAAACCCTCGGAATTTCCTAAGTGATAAGAGAGATTAAGTGTCTTTTCTTATTCACAACAAGCCCCTTTGAACCACATCTGAGTTTATGTTAATGAGGTGCCTTCTGGAAAGCCCCTAAGGATGGGGCTGGTTGCCGGGGGAACCAACCTTGTGATTAGAGGGTAGAACTTGAATCTATCACCAGTGACCAATGATTTAATCATTCATGGCTAAGGAATGAAACTTCCACAGTGACCCAAAAGGATTGGTTTAGAGCGCTGCCCAGGTGAACAAGTGGAGGTACTGGGAAAATGGTATGTATGCCTGGAGAGGGCATGAGCTCTGCATTTCTTCCCACAGACCTTGCCCAGTGCATCTTGTCCATCTGGATATTCCTGAGTTGTAAGTTGTAAAACTGATATTAGTAAGTACAGTTGACCCTTGCACCATTTGAGGGTTAGGGGCACCGACCCTCTAAGCAATTGAAAATCTGCTCCGTGCAGGCGGTTCCTCCGTATCCAAGGTTTCATATGTCGGATACAACCAATGGCGGATGGTGTAGTATGGTCGTATTTATTATTGAAAAAATCTGCGTATAAGTGTACGCTCGCAGTTCAAACCTGTGTTGTTCAAGGGTCAACTGTAAACTCTTTTCCTGAGTTCTGTAAGCCACTCTAGCAAATTAATAAACCCGAGTAGGGGGTCGTGGGAACTTCCGATTTATAGCCTGTCGGTCAGAAGCACAAGTAACAACCTGGATTTTTGTTTAGCCCCTGACATGGGGACAATCTTGCGGGACTGAGCCCTTAACCTGTTGGATCTGACACTATCTACCTGAAGACAGTGATAGAATTGAGTTAAATTGTAGGACACCCAGCTGGGGTCGCAGAATTGCTTGGTGTGGGAAAACCCCACACATATTTTGTGGCTAGTACCGAGAGTAGTGAGTGTGTAAAGGAAAACAAGTGTTTTTCCATATACTCCAATCCCTTTAACAATTTGTGAGTACCATTCTGCTGGCTGTTGTGTCTCTTTGCTTCTACAGGCCTGCATCTGTGTCTCTAATGCTCTTGGAAGCCTGTTTTGGGGTTAATGGAGCTGCTTTGCTTGCACACGCAGAGAGCTGGCATTGCCTGTGAGTTTACAGTCATCCTTACACAATCCCTTTCCTCCCCACCTGCAAGCCGCTGACGGTCTTTGCCCAGTGACTGACTGCTGTGGGAGTAGGAAAATGTAGTTTCTTTGCCTCAAGTTGGGACAAGCTCTGAGGCAGAATTTACATTCAGTGTTCCCCTGTTGCATCACGCTGAAGCACCCCTCCACAAGATGTTGCCAGAAAGTACACATCTGTTTAGCTTCTTCCCCTTTCCCGTCCCACTTTCTCCATTCTCTTATTAGTTCGTCCTGGGAGCACTTCCTTAAGTTAATTGAATGTACATTTCAGCAACTGCTCCAGGGGAACCCAACCCAAGACAAAGAGGTTACTTATTCCTTATTCCCCTAGTTTGCAGGTGGAGGGACATATCTATTGAAGTAACACTCCAGGCTTCTCTGTGCCCCTCACTTACTTCTCCCCATGGGACTAGGAATTTGGCATATGTTGGTAGATCAGATGCTCTGTGAACCCTCAGACAGTGGTGCTGACTGAGGCCTGTGGGCCGATAAAGGCAAATCCATACTTGGCATGTGTGTCAAAATGAACAGTTGACCTTTTCAAAGGGAAGGGGTCAAATGTAATCATTTTGACAGCAAGAGACTGATTGATGTCCTCAAGAGATGGTGCCACACTGGGGACTTGGTGTTGGTCTCTGTTGCTGGAAGGTTAGACATTTGGCCATGTCAATGTGTACATCGGCAAAGCCCTTGCTGACGGGCCCATGCATAGCCACCATCACTGCCACTGTGCCTACCCCATTGTTCAAGGACTGGGTGGCAGAGGACAGACTGGCTGATATCAACTGGCCAGGTCATCCTGTCTCCTTGGTCATTTAGTGCTTCTTCTGCAGTGGATGCTCTCTGGTGGGTGTTAACGTGAAAAGACAAAGACCTTCACTTTGTGCCCATTCCCATAAGTCCACCCACATGCCTCTTCCTCAGACCTCCTTGACCCCAATCTTTCCATCTTTCCCATCCAAGCCCCTGACCAACAAACCAAGCCATTCACTATTGCCCGTGAACCAATATGTATTATAATTTCAGGCCACTTCTTCCACACAAAGTGGATGCCCAAGTGTACAACCAAAAGCTCTCCCCACTGTCTTTCAGGGACATCCTTGAGTGGGGCAGTAGGGAAGCAGCTGCATATTTTCAGCTTGTACCCAAACACTGAGCCTACCCATCCGGAACCAAGTTTGAGCTCTTTCCTTGTATGTCAGCTGGTTGTAAGTGATGCTCCCTTTCATGTGCTTGTAGGTGGGATTTGAGGGAGAGGCCCCAGTGCAATAGTGGTGGGTGACATAAGTGTCTAGACCACCTGTTCCTACCGCTTCCTTGTGTCCTCTGACTGAGCCTAGTCCTGCTAGGTGTACCATGTTGTCTTAGAATGGATTGCTGCTGGGTCTGCCCAACCTTGTGACTGGGTAGATCTGACAGAATCCAGCTCATGATGGGCATTTCTGGGAACATGGTCCCTTGATGTCCCAAATTCAGGTGTTCAATCTCTTCTAGGGCCCAGTAGCATGCCAGGAGCTCCTTTTCAAATCATGGAACTTTCTGGATCATATGACCCAAGTGGTAGGATTGTGTTTACTACAGCTTGGACTTGCTACAGAGCTCTTTCTTGCTCTGGGGTCCATTCAAAACTTCTAAGTCATTCAATAAATGGACCAGTGCAGTATTCCCAAGTGCAGAATGTTGCTTCCGAACCCAAAGGGGCCCAACTTTGTAGCCTTTCTTAGAGGTAGGAGGTTCAAAGTGCAACAATTTGTCCATCAGTTTGGAGCAAATGTCCCAGCATTCCCCAGACGTTACATCTCTAAAAACTTCACTCATATGGCTGGCCCCTGAATCTTCGTAGGGTTTGTCTCTGATTCTCTAGAGTGTGTGTCTTATCAGGGCCTCCACGGTACTTTTGCTTCTTGCTCATCAGATCCAATTAACATGACACCATCAGTACAGTGGACCAATATGATGTTCTATGAAGTATCCAGATGGTTAAGTTTCCTTTGTGCTATATTATGAAAGAGGGCAGGAGAAATAACAAGCCCTGGGATAAGACTGTGAATATATATTGGTATCTGTCCTACATGAATGGAACCTGTTTTCGATTTCCCTTCCTGATGTGTGTGAAAGAATATATTTGCCCAAATCTGTGACCACCTACTACCTACCAGAGGCTGTGTTAATCTGCTCTAGTAAAGATACCACATCCAGCTCAGTAAATGTAATTGGGACTATTACTGGGCAGGTGCCAGACTGATGAAATGGGCATATGATGGGGATCATGACTCTTGCATCATTTAATGTTTTGATAGTGACACTAATCTTTGCACCCTGACTAGGATGTGATTTAAAAAAAAAAAAATTACCATTTTGGCCACTGGAGGGTTTTTTGGGGGGAGGAGTTTCAGGGTCTTCCATAGGGCCTTTCCTATTACAATACCTCTTACTTTATAGATCAAGGAACTGATGTAAGATTTCTACTAACTGCTAATATATTCATTGCAATTATTCATCTGGGAGCCATGGAGATGACTACTGGATTTACAGAGACAGATCTGAGCCAGTACTCTTTATCTCCTTATTATTACCTGACCCTCATAAACCCCCATCTAACAGGGCAACCACAGTAGCACTTTGGGTTCCTGGGTATTAGTGTCTACTTATTTTCTGGTTCCAATTGACCTCAAAAGTATATTCCACTTTCTCCAGCTGAGTAAATGGTCGTAGATCCTTTTGGAGACGGACTGGGGAAATCACTACCGGGTACAATTGCCATGTTGTTGTAGGGTCCTTCTTCATGGGAAGATGGCCTCACCTTCGTTTTATGGGTTTTGGGGTCTGAGAACTGTCTTAGTTCTGGAAATTGGGAATGGAGTTGTGACTTTCCACTGGGGCAGTTGACCTCTGTCCTAGCCCGTTTGACCTGCTGTAAAAACACCAGAGACTGGGTGACTTATAAAGCATAAACATTTTATTTCTCACAGTTCTGGAGGCTGGGAACTCCAAGATCAAGGAGATGGCAGATTTGTTGCCTGGTGAAAACCCACTTCCTGGTTCACAGCCGACTTTTTGTTGTAGCTTCAAATGGCAGAAGGGGTGAGGGATCTCTATGGGGTCTCTTTTGTAAGGACACTAATCCCATTCATGAGGGCTCCACCCTCAGGACCTAATCATCTCCCTAAGGCCCCACCTCCTAATACCCTCACATTGGGGATTAGGGTTCAACATATGAATTTTTTTAAATTAATTAATTAATTAATTTTTGGCTGCGTTGGGTCTTTGTTGCTGTGTGGGCTTTCTCTAGTTGCGGCGAGCGGGGGCTACTCTTTGTTGTGGTGCATGGGCTTCTTATTGCGGTGGCTTCTCTTGCTGCAGAGCACGGGCTCTAGGCATGTGGGCTTCAGTAGTTGTGGCATGCGGGCTCAGTAGTTGTGGCTCGTGGGCTCAGTAGTTGTGGCACACGGACTTAGTTGCTCCACCACATGTGGGATCTTCCCAGACCAGGGCTTGAACCCGTGTCCCCTGTATTGGCAGGCGGATTCTTAACCACTGTGCCACCAGGGAAGTCCCTCAACATATGAATTTTGACAGGGACACAAACATTCAGTCTATAGCAACCTCAGACTTCTGCTTACTTTTAATCTTTTTAAATATACATATATATGTGTATATATATATATCTTTAAAAATCTATCTATCTATCTATCTATCTATCTATCTATCTATCTATCTATCTATCCACAGAGAGAGAGAGAGTGAGAGAGGTAGAAGCGCATAATACCCTTTTCTTCTATCTTGCCCCTAAGAACACAGTGTTCTGTGAATCATCTCATTTGAGATGTGTGGGTCAGGCATACTTTGATGAGATTCTAACCTTGCTGCCCATTACAGTAATTATACCCGCCTTGCTTCTGATGCTTAAGTGCTACCACCTGACCTCACATATTCCAGAATCTTAACACCTCTATTGCTACTAGGGAGTCCAGTTCTATAATAGCATCTTCTACCATAAGCCCTGGCTCACATCCCTCCCCTCCCCCTCCCCTGTTTCCCTCTTTCTTCCCTTCCTTCCTTCCTTCCTTTCTCTTTCTGTTCCTCTAGTGAATGAATCTAAGTTTTTACTTGCTTTTGCTTATGAAGGAGTCCAGTATTTATGGCAAAGAGTTCCTCAAGGGTTTTGAGACTCCCCTTCTGTTTTTCCTAGTCATTTACAGGAAAACAGAGAAACTTGTTCCACTAGAGGGATTTATAATTTTCAAAATGTAGATGGTTTGCTGCTAGTCTCAGAAACCAAGGAGCAATGTAAAACTAATTGATACTTTGGCTTTGGTACAATTCTTTGCTTCACAAGGACATAAGGCTTCACTAGACAAATTGCAGTATTGCTGATCTGAGGTAAAACAGGACATCTGTTGTCAGCTGTAGGCCACAGAGTGTGACAGTCTAGGAGGCAGCCCATTTTGCAGATCTAATAGTCACTAAAAAAACTTAGATAATTTTGAGACTGGTACAAAAAAGTTGTAGACAGTGGATTCCAGTTTTTGCAGAGGAAATTAAACCTCTGATGAAGCAATTGCCTGATACTCCTGCTTTGTTCTTTTCCCTCAGGATTGCTTTGGCAATTCTGGGTCTTTATGGTTCCATATAAATTTTAGGATTATTTGTTCTAGTTCTGTGAAAAATGCCATGGGTAAATTGATAGGGATTGCATTAAATCTGTAGATTGCTTTGGGTAGTATGCCCATTTTAACAGTATTAATCCTTCCAACCCAAGAACATGGAAGATCTTTCTTTCCATTTCTTTACATCATCTTCAATTTCTAAAAGGAAAACTCTTAATTAAATTTTTTAAAAAATTAATTTATTTGGTTGTGCCAGGTCCTAGTTGTGGCACACGGGCTCCTTAGTTGTGGCACATGAACTCTTAGTTGTGGCATGCATGTGGGATCTAGTTCCCTGACCAGGGATTGAACCCAGGCCCTCTGCATTGGGAGCATCTAGTCTTAACCACTGGACCACCAGGGAAGTCCCTTAATGAAAAATTTAAATGATCAGTTTCCTGAGTTAAGCTGCTCCCTAGGCTTAGAATGGGAAAGAACTCATAAAGAACTACAAAGTAATAGTCAATAGTTAATCATTTGAAAGCATAAGCAATAAAGTCTTCATAACAATTTGTAAAATTAATGTATGAGTAAAAAGTGTGTTTTTTTGTGTAAATCAAGAATCTGATTTAGGGACTTCCCTGGTGGCACAGTGGTTAAGAATCTGCCTGCCAATGCAGGGGACACAGGTTCGAGCTCTGGTCCGGGAAGATCCCACATGCTATGGAGAAACTAAGTCCACGAGCTGCAGCTACTGAGCCCACATGCCACAACTACTGAAGCCCATGTGCCTAGAGCCCATGCTCTGCAACAAGAGTAGCCACCGCAATGAAAGCCCGCACACAGCAACGAAGAGTAGCCCCCTGCTCACCACAACTAGCGAAAGTCTGCGTGCAGCAAACAAAGATCCAATGCAGAAAAAAAAAATCTGATTTAACTCTTCACTATAGGTATGATATATTCAAAGATTATTTCCTGGGAATTCCCTGGTTGTCCAGTGGTTAGGACTCCTTGCTTTCACTCCTGAGGGCCTGGGTTCAATCCCTGGTTGGGGAGCTAAGATCCTGCAAGCCTCGTGGTGCAGCCAAAAAAAAAAACATGTATGTAATAGGTTGTATCTGCCTGGCCATACAAAATGGTGAGATTGCTTTCAGTCTTTGCGATCTCTTAATAGATTACCTGCGATCCACACCACATTCTGGTTTAATGCTTATTCAGTAACAAAAATGGTTTTCTTTCTCTACTACCATTGTGGAAGGGATTTCTGAGTTTGGAGAGATTTTGTTTTTAATCCTATTTCTCCAACTTAGGCAAAATTGTGCCCTCCTCACCAAGATGCCCATGTGCTAATCCCTGAAATTTGTGAATGTTACCTTACATGGCAAAAGGTACTTTGCAGATGGGATTAAGGGTATGAACATTGAGATGGGGAGATTAGCCTGGATTATCCAGGTGAGCCCAATCTAATCACATGGTTCTTAAACAATGGAAGAGGGAGGCATACAAGTGGGTCAGAGAGGTGATATAAAGACAACCAGTTGTTGCTAGCTTTCAAGACAGAGAAGGGGGCCAAAAGCCAGGGAATGGTGTTCAGGCTCTTATAACAAAATGCCATGGATTGGGTAGTTTAAGAACAACAGAAATTTATTTCTCACAGTTCTGGAGGCTGGAAAGTCCAAGATCAAGTTGCCAGCATGGTTGGGTGAAGACCCTCTTCCTGGTTCATAGCTGCCGCCTTCACACTGTCTTCACATGGTGGAAGGGACTAGGAGCCTCCTTTATAATCCTGGGAATTCCCTGGCGGTCCAGTGCTTAGGACTCGGCACTTTCACTGCCATGGCCTGGGTTCAAACCCTGGTTGGGGAGCTAAGATCCTGCAAGCCTTGCAGTGCAACAAAACAAACAAACAAACAAAAAATGACACACTAATCCCATTTATGAGGGGTGAAGTCTCATGAACTAAGTACCTCCCAAAAGCCTGATCTCCTAATACCATCATCCTTGGAGGGTTAGGATTTCAACAGATGAATTTTGGGGGTTGGACACAGACATTCAGACAATAGCAGTTGGTGACCTCTAAACGCTGGAAAAGGCAAGGAAATGGATTCTCCCCTAGCACGTAGAAAGGAGCACAGCCTTACTGACACCTTGATTTTAGTCCAGTGAGACTCATGTTGAACTTCTGACGTACAGAACTGTAAGACAGCAAATTTGTGTTGTTTGAAGCCATTAAATTGTAACAATAATAAACTAAGGCTTCCAGTCTGAGGCAGTTGCTGCTGCAAAGCCGACTACGGCAACTCAGGAAGCCACACTGGGAAGCCAGTCGGAGGAGAGCAATGCTTTGGACCGGCCATCAGCTTATGATGTAAGGGATTACATGTTGCAGAGACCGAGCCAGGAGGCCAACAGTGAGGCTTTTAGTTCTGAGGAACCCTTTCCTATTCCTTCCTCTTCAGATGTGGATCCAGCTGTGTGGCTGACAGGGTCTTGGTGCTCGGCCGGGTGTCAGGCCGGCGCCTCTGAGGTGGGAGAGCCGAGTTCAGGACATTGGACCACCAGAGACCTCCTGGCTCCATGTAATATCAGTCAGGGAAAGCTCTCCCAGAGATCTCCATCTCAACAGCAAGACCCAGCTCCTCTCAACAACAAGGAAGCTACAGTGCAGGACACCCTATGCCAAACAACTAGCAAGACAGGAGCACAACCCCACCCATTAGCACAGAGGCTGCCTAAAATCATAGTAAGTTCACAGACACCCCAAAACACAACACCGGATGCGGTCCTGCCCACCAGAAAGACAAGATCCAGCCTCATCCACCAGAACTCCACCAGGGAGCCTGCACAACCCACTGAACCACCCTTACCCACTGACGGCAGACGCCAAAAGCAACAGGAACTACGAACCTGCAGCCTGCTAAAAGGAGACCCCAAACACAGTAAGATAAGCAAAACGAGAATACAGAGAAATACACAGCAGATGAAGGAGCAAGGTAAAAACCCACCAGACCTAACAAACGAAGAGGAAATAGGCAGTCTACCTGAAAACGAATTCAGAGTAATGATAGTAAAGATGATCCCAAATCTTGGAAATAGGATGGAGAAAATACAAGAAACGTTTAACAAGGACCTAGAAGAACTAAAAAGCAAACAAGCAACGATGAACAACACAATAAATGAAATCAAAAATTCTCTAGAAGGAATCAATAGCAGAATTACTGAGGCAGAAGAATGAATAAGTGACCTGAAAGATAAAATAGTAGAAATAACTACTGCTGAGTTATATGGCAAGTGCATGTTTAGTTTTTTTAGAAACTAAAAACTACAAACTACTTTTCCAGAGTGGCTGTAACACTTTACATTCCCACTAGCGATGTAGGAGTGATCCAGTTTCTCTGCATCCTTAGCAGCATTTGGTGTTGTCACTGTTTTTTATTTTAGGTCTTCTGATATGTGTGTAGTGAGATCTCACTGTGGTTTTAATTTGCGTTTCCCTAGTAGCTAGTGATATTGAACATCTTTTCATGTGCTTATTTGCCATCCACATATCCTGTTTCATGAACTATCTGTGCATGTCTTTTGCCCATTTTCTGTTGGATTGTTTATTTTTTACTGTTGAATTTTGATAGTTTAAAAATGTATTCTAGATAGTAGATCTTTATAAGATCTGTGGTTTACAATAGTGTCTCCCAGTCTGTAGCTTGTCTTTTCATCCTCTTCAAATGGGCTTTCAAAGAGCAAATGTCCTTAATTTTATTTATTTATTTATTATTTACTTTTGGCTGTGTTGGGTCTTTGTTGCTGCGCGCTGGCTTTCTCTAGTTGCGGTGAGCGGGATTACTCTTTGCTGTGGTGCGTGGGCCTCTCATTGCAGTGGCTACTCTTGTTGCGGAGCACGGGCTCTAGGTGCGCGGGCTTCAGTAGTTGTGGCATGTGGGCTCAGTAGCTGTGGCTTGTGGGCTCCAGAGCGCAGCCTCAGTAGTTGTGTTGCACAGGCTTAGGTGCTCCATGGCATGTGGGATCTTCCCGGACCAGGGCTTGAACCTGTGTCCCCTGTATTGGCAGGTCGATTCTTAACCACTGTGCCACCTGGGAGTCCCCAAAGTTCTTAATTTTGATGAGGCCTAATTTCTTAATTTTTTTTTGTTGTTGTTTTGTAGATTGTGATTTTATTGTCTTCCGAACTTGTCATTATTTCTCTAAGATAAATTTCTAAAGTGACCTTGAGGAAGAACTTTAAGCATGATATAAAAGGTGTACATCATAAAAGGAAAGATTGGTATATTTAATTATATACAAAATTTAAAACTTCTGTATAGTAATTGCTAAGAAATTAATAAAATTTAAAAGGCAAATACTAACTATGAAACAATTTAAAACATATATACTAAAAGGTTAATATCTTTAATATCTAAAAAGCCCTTATAAATTAACAAGAACAAACTATATTAGGTCTCATTTGTTGTATGATGTAGAAGACGTAATTAAAAGTAGACTAAGCCAACTTCTGCTTCTACCCATGAAGGATTATGTGGTATGGACTTGTCCTCCCGGTATAAACAACTAGAAAACTAGTCAGAATATATGAAACAACTCTTTCCAGAAATTGAGACAACAGGCAGCACAGGACTTTGATCCCAAGAGAAGGGAAACAAATGGGGACGAACCCTATGGTCACTCAGATTTTTGCCTAGAAGCAAATTCAGTTCTATGACATGAGTAGGGGCAACTTGATTGCATGCTGCTTTGAAAAAAAAAGCTCTGAAAGACATTTTTAGGGATAAATGGGAAAGTCTTTTTTTTTTAAGTTTTTATTGAATTTATTACAATATTGCTTCTGTTTTTATGTTTTGGTTTTTTGGCCGTGAGGCATGTGGGATCTTAGCTCCCCGACCATGGATCAAACCTGCACCCCCTGCATTAGAAGGTGATGTCTTAACCACTGGACCACCAAGGGAGTCCCGGGGAAGTCTTAATATGAACTGAAAATTGGATGGCGTTAGTGAATTATTGTTAATTTTCTTAATTGTGATAATAGAGCTTTGGTTATGTTGAAAATGTCCTTAATTTGAGGAGAGGCATGCTGAAGTATTTAGGGTGAAGTGATAGGATGTCTGCAACTTATTTGATAGTTTATTTAAAAAATATATAGTTACTGCACCTATATAGGCAAGTGAAATATGGCAGAATGTTACCAGTGATTAAATCTAGATGGTGGGGACAAAGGAGATCATAATATTCCTTCAGTCTTTCAGTATGTTATAAATTTTGCCTAATAAACTGTGTGTGGGAGGGGGGAGTTTCATTTTTCGTCCCCCATCCTGACTTCCTGGCTGGAATGCAGACATGACGGCTAGAGCCCAAACAGTCGTTTTTATTTTTTTTTTGGTTGCTCATCACAATTGCCTTTTTATTTCATTTATTTATTTATTTATTTATTTTTGGCCACAGCTCGAGGCTTGTGGGATGTTACTTCCCCGACCAGGGACTGACCCGGGCCCTCAGCAGTGAGAGTGCGGAGTCCTAACCACTGGACCGCCAGGAAAGTCCCATAATGGCCTTTTTAAAATTAACAGTTTTGTTGAGACATAATTAAGATAGTGTATAATTTACCTATTTAAAGCATACAATTCAATTGCTTTTAGTATATTTACAGAGTTGTGCGACCATCACCAAATCAATTGTAGAATATTTTCTTCACTCCCCCCCCCCACCAAATCCCCCTCATATCCATTGGCAGTCAATCCCTATTTCCCCTCAACTCTCACCCTGGTCCTAGGCAACTGCAGTTCTACTTTCTATCTCTGTGGATTTGCCTATTCTGAACATTTCATATAAGTGAGATCATACAATATATGATATTTTGTGACTGGCTTCTTTAACTTAGCATATGTTTTCTGTAAGGTCGGATCTTAACAAACGGCACCGCGAAACAGAGGAAAGCTTCAAGTGAGCTTTATTAGGGAGCGCTCCCGGGCGAGGCTCACTGGCCCGAGAGAAAGGGGCCAGAGAAGTCGCCCCCGGGCCAGGGTTGGGCAAGATTTTATAGGGGAAGAAGGGAAAGGGGTGTGGTGAATCTGGGAGGGCGCAGGGTATTCCTTATTTGGTGGTCTTTTCGGGTATCCTGGGGGACCGTTAGTCCCGCCCCTCGAAAGGCGGGAAGGCTGGGCCGGGTGCAAAGTCCCCAGGTCAGTTCCTGGAACTGGGTGGTCCGGAAAGTCTCCAGGTCAGTTCCTGGAACTGGGTGGTCCGGAGAGTTTCGGTCTGATGCAACCTGTGAATCAGATCGTGTTCCCCTGCCTCGGGCCAGTTGGCCTTACATCCCGACATTGGTTTAGTGTCCATAGGGTATGACAAACTTTTTTTTTGGGCTGCACCATGTGGCTTGTGGGATCTTAGGTCCCCTACTGGGGAACAAACATGGACCCCTCACACACACCCACCTCCGCAGTGAAAGCATGGAGTCCCAACCACTGGGTGGCCAGGGGATTCCTGGTATGACAAATTTTATGTAATTTTATAATAACAAAAAGACAAACAACCTAGTAAAAAGTGGGCAATAGAAATGAGCAAGATTTCACAGAAGAGGAAATATGTGTGGCCAATCAACATATGAAAAAATGCTCGGGAATTCCCTGCCGGTCCAGTGGTTAGGGCTCTGTGCTGCTTCTGGTCAGGGCACTAAGATCCCCCAAGCTGTGCGGAGTGGCCCACAAAAAAGAAAAGAAAAAATGCTCAACCTTATTAGCAATCATACAAAAGTAAATTTCACACCCACGAAAAGAAAAGAAAATGTAAAAGTCTATAATATGGAGTGTTAGCTATGATATGGAGCCATGGGAGATCATACCCTGCCTTGTGGGAATGCAAATTTGTATAATCATCTTGGAAAACCATGCTTTGAGGATCCCTATGACGCTAAGGATTAATCGTAGTGGGAGTAACTGAATAAACAAGCTGGAAAGACAGTAGCTTGTGGTTAGAAAATGTAGTGTTTGAATTCATGATTCAGGAGGCAGAGAAGTTTACGCGATGATAAAGTACAGGGTGTGACCTTGCAAGTGGTTGGCTAAAGTGGAGGTGTGTTCACCGAAGATGATGACGCATGTTCGTCTGGGTCCAATCAGGACAGAGAAACCACAGGGGAATTTTAAGAGGAAAAGTTTAACATCAAGAATTATTAACGATAATAGGGGATTGGATAATAAGAGATTGGCTAGTGAGAAGTAAAGGGAATTCTAGGAATACCAGATATAATATACAATAGCAGACAATATAAAAACGATATATAATAGTCACTACCCATAGAGCGGTGATAACCCCTCTTTCCGTGTACAGCTGATATCCGGGCCTTGTTAGAGGAGTCGCCTGTGGTGCTGAGTCAGTGGAACTTGCTGGACATCCACCCTCTGGAACTTGCTGAAAATGTGCCTCTCTAGGATGTTTCCCGTTCACAGGGGAGGTGTCTCACTAGAGACACTTTGCTACAGAACCACCCAAGGGTGGTGCCAGGGGAAGCTGCTTCCCGCTGTGCATTGAGGAAGCCAGTGCACAGACGGCAAGCACTAGCAAAGGGGGTGGTCTCGGCAGGAGCCCGTGGGCGGAGCACACAGGACACAGCAATTAAAACCCCTTCTTCCTGCCAGGTCTTTCCACCACCATCTACTGATAAAAGTTCATATCGCACCAGCTGGCAAGGGAAAATATATTGAAAGGCCCCAGATCCATTTTCACAGCATAGAGAGGGGCTGAGAGGTACTATATCAATTACAGGTACAGGAGGTCAAGAAACTGAGTGGTCCTGACGTTGTATTGTTGTTCTTGTGAATATTGAAATGACCCAGGTGTTGGCAGAAATTTTGGTGGAGTGTAAGGTTATAAACCAACTTGTTCCTCCAAGTGTGACCTTGGTCCACCTGCCTCAGAATCAAGGGGATACTTTAATAATATAGATTCCTTTCTCCCATTGTGTATCTTCTGAACTAGAGTATTAGAGAACTGAGCCCCCAAATCTTTTTAACAAGTGCCCCAGGAGATTTAAAATTTTAAAAAATCAATTATGAATATTCCAAATTCAGAAAAGTAAAGAAAGTAATGTAATAGGTTCCACTGTACCCAAAAATCACTTTAAACAAATGTTAACATTTGCCTTATTTCCTGTAGGTCTTTTTTTTTTTTTTGCATTATGCGGGCCTCTCACTGTTGTGGCCTCTCCTGTTGCGGAGTATAGGCTCCGGACGCGCAGGCTCAGCGGCCATGGCTCACGGGCCCAGTCACTCAGCGGCACGTGGGATCTTCCCGGACCGAGGCACGAATCCGTGTCCCCTGCATCGGCAGGCGGACTCTCAACCACTGCGCCACCAGGGAAGCCCGGTCTTTTTATTTTTAATATAATATTAGCGATTTTGGCTCAGGTTCCACTGTCATGCCTTTCTCCTCCCTCCCTCGCAAGAGGTGATTATTTTTGTACATTGTCGTTTGTAAATCATGGTTTTAGGTGGTGGAGAGGCTTAGAGAGTTTTTGAGCAGGAATATTACACTATTAAACAGGCGCTTTGGAAAATCAACCAAAGTGTGCTCTGCCAGAGAATTCATTAGGATGAGAGGATGGAGGTGGGAAAACCAATGAGGAGGCAGGTTCAGTGGCCCAGGGTGTGTGGTACTAAGGATCTGAAATAGAACCACAGACCTTTGCTCTTTTTAAAAAATATGCTCATAATTTATGTTCTACTTTATTTTGGGTGATAGCTATGTATAATTTTAACCTGAAAAAATCTGCAAAAAATACAGTTTGCAAAATAGAGCACATACTGGTCACTTTTTTTTTTTTTAATTTTGGCTGCGTTGGGTCTTCGTTGCTGCACGTGGGCTTTCTCTAGTTGCAGCGAGCGGGGGCTACTCTTCGTTGCGGTGGGCGGGCTTCTCATTGCGGTGGCTTCTCGTTGCGGAGCGTGGGCTCTAGGCGCGTGGGCTTCAGTAGTTGTGGTGTGTGGGCTCAGTAGTTGTGGCTCACGGGCTGAGTTGCTCCGTGGCGTGTGGGATCTTCCCGAACCAGGGATCGAACACGTGCCCCCTGCATTGGCAGGCGGATTCTTAACCACTGCACCACCAGGGAAATCCCCATACTGGTCACCGTTTTTTTTTTTTTTTTTTTGCGGTACGCGGGCCTCTCACTGTTGTGGCCTCTCCCGTTGCGGAGCACAGGCTCCGGACGCGCAGGCTCAGCGGCCATGGCTCACGGGCCCAGCCACTCCGTGGCATGTGGGATCTTCCTGGACTGGGGCACGAACCCGTGTCCCCTGCATCGGCAAGTGGACTCTCAACCACTGCGCCACCAGGGAAGCCCATACTGGTCACCTTTTAACCAATCTGGGCAATATTACTGGAATACAATACCAAGATTATAGAAATTCAAAATTACAGTCCAGTTCATAAAACTTGGACTTAAAACATCTTTTCAGAAAGTTCAATGTCTACATTTTAAGGTTACTATGAAATCGATTTCATATTTGGTATTATGTTGTGTGCTTAGGTAAAACGTTTGATAGATTTCTGTATAGCAGGAGGAGAGCAGGTAATGCTGCTCATCAAAATGGATAGACTCTAATATTCATACAATGGAAGAGAAAACTTAGGCTTCTTATTGAATTAAATGAGCCACGGATGCAATTTCATGCAAGTCCAGGATACATTTATTCCACCTTTACTTCTGCCATTCTCTTCTTCCAATCTTGACAAGATAACTTTTGCATAGTATTTTATTTTACTTTATTTTTTCACACTCTTGTGTAAAGCCTGTGCTTTGTGCCACTGTGATCTCCAGTCTTTCAACCCCCCACTCTGTTCCCCCAGTTCATCAACTCCTTTCCATTTCCCTGTGTTCCATGGTTAGTCATTTCACCCGTATGCTTGCTACTGTCCTGGAATGCCTTGCTTTCTTGACATTTGACCATACCAACCCTAACTTCCAATCTTTATACTAGTAGAACTGTTTCTTCTGCCTTGAGGAGGTGGAGTTGCCTTTCTGATTATTATTTACAGTAATTTACTATAGCCAGTGTCTAAAATGAGGCAGATTTTCACCCTGATGACCCCAGTGGGCTCAAGCCTATTTTGGACTGGACTGGGTTCCTGAAATTACTCAGGTTTTGTTCTTCACCAAAAAATGTAAGTGATACCTCAATAATACTGCCAGATTTGTTTGTCTATAGAGTACAATTTTGATGAGCAGTCATGAAAACTGGCCAAATGACATATCAAAATATGTTTAAGCAGGTCAGATTTAAGAATTTTATTGATCAACACATGGATTTTGGGTTTATTTCCATTACATAGATTGGGTCATTGGTCAAAAGTCAATTATAACTTCTGATTGACTATACCTATTTTGTTCATAAATATAATTATATCAAACCAAATATTTGGAGGTCAAATCTTTCTTGTAGAACTATTGATAGACACAACAACATGAATAAATCTCAAAGTGATGATGTTAAGTGCAAGAAGCCAGACAAAAGAAAGTTCTATATAAGGTTCTAGAAAATGCAAACTAAGCTATAGGGATTGAAAGGGGATTGTTCGTTGTCTGGGATTTTGGGGGAAGGGGGGGAAGATGGGGTTGAAAGGGCACAAGAACACTCTTTGGGGATGATGGAAAGATTTATCTGAATTGTGTGTGTGTGTGTGATTGTATCACGGGATGTATACATATGTCAAAATTCATTAAATCATACAACTTAAATATGTGCAATTCATTATGTCAATTATATCTCAGTAAAAGTATAAAAATCATTAGCAAGGAAAACACGTTTGTTTTAAGCCATTAAAACATCTACTGTGTACCAGGCACTCTGCTGGGGACAGTGTTCATTAAGGCAGACAAGACCCCTCCTCTAGGGGAGGGTACATTCTGGTGGAGGAGACAGATCGACAAGTGATAATAGTAAAGTCTGGTAAGTGTTACTACAGGGTAAGAAGGGGAAGCCTTGAAAATAGGCAGCAGGATTATCTAAGCTGGTTATTTGGTAGTAGATGCCTAAAACTGTGTTGAAAAGATTCTGAAGCTTAGCAGGATCCCATGCACTAGGAGAGGGTGGTAATGCTGAGTACCACGCATTTGCCCAGATGAGGCTATACTGTTGGCCTTATCATGCATTTCCCAATAATATGACTATTTTAACTGGTTATGAAGATGTTTAAGAATAGTTCAGATCTCTTGTTATAGACCAGTTTTTTCTCAGAGCAGGATTTTTAAGGCAGTGTTTCTTGTTGGGGAAACATCAACTTTCTAGACTGTAGTGTAGACAGAGGACAAGTGTTCTTTTGTTCTCAAAAGCTCTGTTTTCAAGTGCTTTTTACCCGTTGATGTGACTGTGTCTGAGCCTTTGCTAAGGGTACTGCAGCTGGATTGTGTAGTGGAGCCAGGTCCAGAAAAAGAATCACTCAAGAATGCAAGTAAACAGGATGTCAGATGTTATCCTTAGTCTATTTCCCTCAACATAGCTTTTTGGCTGCAAAGTAAAATGCCATTCTTCTAGCTTGTGCTTATACACAGTGATGGCTGACGGCAGGCACAGTCTTCCTCTGCTTGGCATGTTGTCACTGTGCCACTCAACATGTTTTGCAAGGCATGATTGTGACATATCATCTCGGTGAGACAGTGTGAGGACATGTGGCCATTTCTTGGAAGAATTTCCCAGCCTACCTTCTTTGAGCCCTGTTGTGCCAGCACAGCTCCCCACGAGGCTCAGATCTGTCTGAGCTAAGAGCCAGTTGGCATCTTCCTCTTGACAGAAACCAGATTTTCACTGGGGCTAGACTATATATTGACAGCTTCTTCCCAGACTGGCCCATGAGTATCTCATTTCTAAGGTCCCCTGAAGTGCTGGCTCACCTCTGTTTTCCCAGAGCACTCGCTTCCTTCTCTCTCCTCCCTCCCCGGCAGCCTCCTCACTTCCTTCCTTTACAGCTCCTTGCACCCGTTGTTTTTTTTTGTGTGTGTGTGTGTGTGTGTGTGTGTGTGTGTGTGTGTGTGTGTGTATGTATTTCTTCTTCTTCTTTTTTAATCCCAATGAATTTGTTTTGCAGATTTTGAAAAAGAAACCCAGTGTTATCCAGGACTCTTTTCCCCCCATTCATTCTATTTCCACATGTCTGAGTGTGAGCTCTGTGGTTTTCAAATCCCATAATTGGAGTGGCTTCCACCGTTGTCTAAGAAAAGTTCTTTTAGAGCTTTGCGCTGCAAGCACGAGAAGAGAACTCATAAAAAGGAAGACAACAGCAGATGCAATCGCGGATGTGGCTTAGTCCTTGCAGCTGCCCCAGAGAGCTGTTCGGAGTGTACAGTCCTCAGTAATGAATCCAGAAGAACGCATCGTGACATGGCTTATATCTTTGGGAGTATTAGATTCCCCCAAAAAGACCATCTGTGATCCGGAGGAGTTCTTGAAGTCCTCGCTGAAAAATGGGGTAGTGCTATGCAAACTGATCAACAGACTTAGGCCTGGCTCTGTAGAAAAGGTAAGGGAAATTTGCAGTATCTTTGGGGTTGCTTACCACAAGAGAGCAGCAATAATGTCACTCTGGAGATTTTCGATTGCCTGGGTCACGGGACGCTCCTACTTTAATCTCTTTCTAAGACTTCGACTTTCTTTCTGTTTTTGTAGTTGGAAAAAGTCGGAAAATGAAATGTTATCCTTTAGTAATTGGCCACCGAAGATTAGTACAGTAAAAACCTGTTACACCACTGGTGCGAGGGACAAGGAGAACACCCATGTCACGAGCTTGCTCTGTCATAGAGATGCATGTTATACCTCCCTGTGTACTGAGGACATGTTTTGAACTTGGGGTGCATGTGAGTCTGAGGAAAAATGGGATGATTTATAAGAGATACAGATGGTGTTTATTGATGATATGACTAAATTCAGTGTAGATTTTCTTCACAAAGAAATAAAATATCCATTGAAAGAAAGAAAGGCTATTTAGCAACCAGGAGAAATAATCCAAAATGTTACAACACATTCTGTTAAAACAATAGAAACCAAATATATGTTTCAAATGCAACGTGTGTTCAAAGTGAAACTAACCTTACTCTCTTTTAAAAATCCAAAATTGTGAATGTTGGAAACCCATGGTCACGAGGATGTGATTTAAAAAGTGGGCACTGGGACTTCCCTGGTGGTCCAGCGGTTAAGACTCCACGCTCCCAATGCAGGGGGCCTGGGTTCAATCCCTGGTCGGGGAACCAGATCCCACATGCCGTAACTAAAGATTCCTCATGCCGCAGCTAAGACCTGACGCGGCCAACAAACAAAACAAAAACAAAGTGGGCACTTTAAGTAAGTTTAAAGGTGGAGCCCTACTATTATTTTCTTACGGTCAGCAGGGAATGTGATGCTGAGTACAATTCGTTTGCTTGTAATTTCTCAAACTTGAAAACCAGTGATAAAATGGTGGGAAAATGTTGAGAAATGTGATCAAATGTGGAGAACAGTGAAGGGGAAAATATACTTTTTAATAAATTATCATGAGGAGGAGGGAGGGTGGTAATAGGTTGAAAGCAGGAACCAGGATCAGAAAACTTTCAGGGTCTCTCTCATTTGCTATTACTACACTTTGGCAGAAAGCATGAGAAAAAGTTTGTAAGTAGAGACGGCTTGGGACTAAGGGTTTCTTGACATTTGAAACAAGACCGACCGTTTAGATTTTTGCATCACTTCCTTCAGTGGTTAATTTCTCTTCCTGGATTGACAGCAATGTTGGCCCTGCCTTAAAAAGCCTACCTTATCTACTTATCAGTGAGCAATGCAATGATGTGACCCACATGTGATGACAGTCTCCAAGTGACATTTGACTCTGTTTCCCTAGTACTGTCTGGAGCCCCAAACTGAAGCTGACTGCACCAACAACATCAATGACTTCCTGAAAGGATGTGCAGCCCTTCAAGTGGAGGTAAGCCCACCCAGGTTGCCTTCCTCGTGGTCATCGTTTTTCACTCTGCTAATGAAGATGGTGTTGTAGTAAAAGTACTTGGTTTATTTTCACTGTGAAACAGAGGAAGCATTTTATGGAAACCATGATTAAGATTGGTGGTCCCCAGTCGTGGCTTGCTAGTTTGTCTTTTCCAGAAACCAATTCCAAAACAAAACAAAATAAAAATTCAAAATATGTACCTTCTGGACTTCCCTGGTGGTCCAGTTGTTGAGACTCTGCGCTTCCCCTGCAGGGTGAAAGGGTTCGATCCTTGGTCAGGGAACTAATATCCTGCATGCCACCAAAAAAAAAAAAAAAAAAAAAGAAAAGAAAAAGAGAGCAAAATATGGTACCTTTTATCCTACTGTATAGCACAGAGGACTATATTCCATATCCTGTGATAAACCATAATGGAAAAGAACATGAAAAAGAATGTATGGATATGTATAACTGAATCACTTTGCTGTACAGCAGAAATTAACACAACATTGTAAAGCAACTATACTTCAATTAAAAACAAAACAAAAAACAAAACCAAAATATGGTACCTTTAAAAAATAGCACCCAAGCCCTGAAAGCAGGCTTCTGGTGCCAGAGCTTGTATGGTGTGAGTCCCTACTTAAGTGGAGCCCAAAGCAGGCCACTGGCTGCTGCAGAGGGTTACTGTAATCCTCCTGAGTTGGGAAGAGTGGAAAACTTATTGTCACTTTTTCCCACTAACACTTTAGAACAGAGGCCTTGAAAGAACCTGGCCCTGAGGTAGAAATTGTAAATTAAATTACGTTGCATTCTTTCATGTTATGTGGATCCTTACAGTAAGTATAGGGGGTGTTGCTGAAAAGGAGGTGATACTTTCGCCTGTGTGTCAAATTATTTAATGTCTCTGTGCCTCAGTGTTTCTATCTGTAAAATGGACACAATAATAGCTACCTTATGGGTTTGTGGTAAGGATCAAATGAGATACTGCATAATACTTTAGAGCTAAGACCTCCAACCTCCAAAGATCTATGAAGTAATGTATGTAGAATGCTCAGCACAGGATCAAGGACATAAGAAGTGTAGATGTGCCTTAGTAGTATTACTTGTGGAGAAGTATTAGTAGTGGTTTGAGCCTGGATTCGGACATTAGACTGCTCAGGTTCAAATCTCAGTTTTCTCCCACTAGTAGGTTTATGACGTTGGGCATATTACTTTACTGTGCCTCTCTGCCTCAGTCTCCCCACCTGTAAAATGGGAAGAATAGCAGCTCCTGTCTCATAGGATTGGTGTGAGATTTCAGTGAATCTGTGTCCCGGAAGAGTGCGTGTTACATAGTAAGTCTTCTCCAAGTGTTAGCTATTAGTAGTAGTAGTACAAGTACCTTTGCCCCATTTAAATTTTGCTTCCTTCAGAATTTTTCCTAAAGTTAGCCATAGCATCAAGCTATGCTTGTCTCTGAATATTTTATTCCAGATTTCCCTATTGCCAAATTTTAGCACTCTGTGTGTGTGTGTGTGTTTGTGCATGGGCACATGAGTGTGTATGGCTTTTGAGGTAGGTGTAACCTACTCTATATCCCTTATGGAATCATGTCTGCTATGAGCAGATCATGGTATTTTCTTTTTTATTTGATAAATAAAAACATGGTGAGGTTGCCAGTGATTTATGCACTCTGAAGCTGTCAGAAGGTATACCGAGCTTATTTGTGGTTCTAAGAATACTAGATGATACAGAAACACCTCCTGGGGGACTTCCCAGGTGGCGCAGTGGTTAAGAATCCGCCTGCAAATGCAGGGGACACGGGTTCGAGCCCTGGTCCAGGAAGACCCCACATGCCGTGGAGAAACTAAGCCCGTGCTCCACAACTACTGAGCCTGCGCTCTGGAGCCCGCGAGCGACAACTACTGAGCCCGTGAGCCGCAACTACTGAAGCCCGTGCGCCTAGAGCCCATGCTCCGCAACAAGAGAAGCCACTGCAATGAGAAGCCCGCGCACTGCAATGAAGAGTAGCCCCCGCTCTCTGCAACTAGAGAAAGCCTGTGCGTAGCAACGAAGACCCAACACAGTCAAAAATAAATAAATAAATAAATTTAAAAAAAAGGAAAAAAGGAACACCTCCTGGGTCTGGCATTGTTGGAGAATGAGTCATTTCACATAAGTGAATTTTTCTGATAACTAATGCTTACTCCATTAATTTTTAGCCACTTTGGATACAAATCTTTCTAAAAAAGTATAACATAATTTTCATTTCTTACATGAAAGGCACCAGGCATATTTTGATTTCTTTTTGATAATTCAGGCTGGCCTGAGCATCAGATGAATATTGTAAGGAGGCAATATCTGGCATCATGGTTAAGCACGTACCTTCTCTAGTTGGACAGACTTGGGTCAGAGTCTTGACTCTGACTGTGTGACTCTGGGAAAAGTTACTTGGCCTCTCTCTGCTCCAGTTTCCTCATCTGTGTAATGGAGACATTAGTAATATCTACTGCATAGGATTGTTTTAAAGATCAAATGAAATAATGCACTTAGAACACACTTCATATGTCACTGCACATAAGACACGCATAATTGCTGCTCACACTCTTATTACTAGGTAGTTTTGTACACAAAATTATGCCTGTAAAAAAAAAAAGCAAAATTATGTCTGTAAGGGGTGTATAGCAGCCATACCAAGGCACTCCTAGAACCCCGAGGGAAGCCTAATAAAATCAGCACATAAGGAATGAGACTGAAAGCAAAGCTGGGGTGTACTCAAGCAGCCAAGAATACTGACCATCCAGTCTCAAGCTCCCAAGTAGCTAGGGAGACAGACATCAACATAAATATTTGCAAACTTAAAAAAATTAATTATTTAAAAATTGAATATATTTGACATACAACATGGTGTAAATTTAAGGTGTACAATGTGTTACTTTGATAGATTTATATATTGTAATATAACTGCCGTTGTAGCTCACATCACCTAAGTATAGTACAATATTGTTCTCTGTGTTCACTACAGCGGGCATTAGAGCACTACGGCATATTTGCTACTCCTTGCAAGTTGGTACCCTTAAACAACGTCACTTTTCATACCCTACCCCCACCCCTTGGTAGCCACCATTTGACTCTCTGTTTTTTTATGTTTGACTTTTTTAGATTCCACATATAAGTGAGACCATACAGTATTTTTCTTTCTCTATTTGACTTATCTCACTTAGCATAATGTGCTCCAGTTCCATCCCTATTGTCGCAAATGGCAGAATGTCCTCCTTTCTCATGGCTGAATAACAGTCCATTGTGTGTATATGCCACAGCTTTCTTTATCCATTCACCCACTGATGGGTATTTAGATTGTTTCCGTATCTTGTCACTTTAGAGTATCTCTCAGACAGTGCCTAGTATAGGGCGTGCTGAATACTTTTTTGATGACGCTATAAAACTGTTAATGTATGAAAAGCAGGAAGAGCAGGGCTTGATTATTGCCAAGAGCACACTATTATTTATATAAAAAAGAGTGGCAGCTTGAAATGGTCAATTTGGAAATGTAGAAAAATGAAGCTGGAGATGCAGCAGAACACTGACAATTTGAGTGTTGGTTGTGGGGCACAGTGACCACATGAAAGAGCTGTTGCCTTCTGACCCTCTGGGTGGCCAGTTGGCCTCTGCAAGTGACCTCCATCTTGTGTTCTCATATGGCTACAGTGTCCTAGGGTCTCTAGGGGATCACACAGCTAGCAACTGGTCAGGGAAGTCTGCTGAGACACCTGGGAGACAAAGGTATCTCTGAAGCACCTCCCAGACTTTGATAGTTTCTCTTTTTTTTCTAATATTTCCCCTTTTTCTTTTTTTAATTTAATTTAATTTTTAAAAATTATTTTTTATTGAATGAAAAATCCTTTAAATTCTATAGTGCTTTACAAATTTCAAAAGTTTCACACACATGATTTCATATAATCCCATAATAACCCCTTTTTTTCCCCTCTACCCCTATATTGCCCCTCCCACCTTCCCTCTCCCCACAGGTAACCACTAGCTTGTTCTCTATATCTGTGAGTCTGCTTTTTTTTGGTTTTATTCACTAGTTTGTTGTATTTTTTAGATTCCACATATAAGTGATATCATACAGTATTTGTCTTTCTCTGTCTGACTTATTTCACTTAGCGTAATGCCAAGTCCATCCATGTTGCTGCATATGGTAAAATTTTCTTCTTTTTATGGCTGAGTGGTATTCCATTGTGTGTGTGTGTGTGTGTATAATATATCACATATTCTTTATCCATTCATCTGTTGATGGACACTTAGGTTGCTTCCATACCTTGGCAATTGTAAACAATGCTGCTATGAACATTGGGGTGCATGTATCTTTTCGAATTCGTGTTTTTGCTTTTTTTGGCTATATACCCAGGAGTGGAATTGCTGGGTCACATGGTAGTTCTATTTTTAGAGAAACCTCCATACTATTTTCTACATTTCTACAAACCTACAAACCTAATATACAAACCTACAAACCTAACATACACCTAATATACAAACCTAATCTACAAACCTAATATATAATGTTTTCTACATTTTCTACATTTCTACAAAACTCTATTTTTGAGAAACCTCTATACTGTTTTCCACAGTGACTGCACCAATTTATTTATTTGTTTGTTTATTTATTTATTTATTTTAAATGTATTAATTGGCTGCATCGGGTCTTTGTTGCTGCGCATGGGCTTTACTTGCGGTGAGCGGGGGCTACTCTTTGTTGCGGTGCGCAGGTTTCTCATTGCGGTGGCTACTGTTGTTGCGGAGCGTGGGCTCTAGGGCACGTGGACTTCATTAGTTGTGGCACGCAGGCTCAGTAGTCTTGGTGCACGGGCTTAGTTACTCCGCGGCATGTGGGATCTTCCCAGACCAGGGCTCGAACCCGTGTCCCCTGCATTGGCAGGCGGATTCTTAACCACTGCACCATCAGGGAAGCCCTGCACCAATTTATATTCCCACCAACAGTGTAGGAAGGTTCCCTTTTCTCCACAACCTCCCCAACATTTGTTATCTGTGTTCTTTTTCGTGATAGCCATTCTGACAGGTGTGAGGTGATATCTCATTGTGGTTTTTTTTTTTTTTTTTTGCGGTACGTGGGCCTCTCACTGTTGTGGCCTCTCCCGCTGCGGAGCACAGGCTCCGGATGCGCAGGCTCAGCGGCCATGGCTCACAGGCCCAGCCGCTCCGCGGCATGTGGGATCTTCCCGGACCGGGGCACGAAGCCGCATTCCCTGCATTGGCAGGTGGACTCTCAACCTGCCACCAGGGAAGCCCCTCATTGTGGTTTTGATTTGCATTTCCCTGATGATTAGTGCGATGTTGAGCATCTTTTCATGTGCCTGTTGGCCATCTGCATTTCCTCTTTGGAAAAATGTCTATTCAGGTCTTCTGCCTAGTTTTTAATTTGGTTGTCTGTTTTTTCGATTGAGTTGTATGAGCTGTTTATATATGTTGGATATTAACTCCTTATTGGTCATATCATTTGCAGAGATTTTCTCCCATTCAGTAGGTTGTCTTTTCATTTTGTCAATGGTTTCCTTTGCTGTGCAAAAGCTTTTAAGTTTGATTAGGTCCCATTTGTTTATTTTTGTTTTTATTTCCTTTGCTTTAGCAGAAGGATCCAGAAAAATATTGCTGTGATTTATGTCCAAGAGTGTTATGCCTATGTTTTCCTCTAGGAGTGTTATAGTATGCAATCTTTAATCCATTTTGAGTTTATTTTTGTGTATGGTGTTAGAGAATGTGCTAATTTCATTCTTTTACAAGTAGCTGTCCAGTTTTCCCAGCACCACTTATTGAAGAGACTGTCTTTTCTCCATTGTATATTCTTGCCGCCTTTGTCATTGATTAATTGACCATAAGTGTGTGGGTTTTTTTCTGGGCTCTCTATTCTGTTACATTGATCAATGTGTCTGTTTTTGTGCTAGTACCATACTCTTTTGATTACTGTAGCTTTGTAGTATAGTCTGAAGTCAGAGAGCATAATTCCTCCAGCTCTGTTCTTCTTTCTCAAGATTTTTTTGGCTATTTGGGGTCTTTTGTGTTTCCACACAAATTTTAAAATTATTTGTTCTAGTCCTGTAAAAAATGCCATTGGTATTTTGATGACAGTATCTTTTGAAACACGAAGTTTTAAAATTTTGATGAAGTCAAATTCATCTTTTTTTCTTTCGTTGCTTGTGTTTTGGGTATCATAGCTAAGAAAACCATTGCCTGGTGCAAGGTCATGAAGATTTACTCCTACATTTTCTTCTAAGAGTGTTCAAGTTTTGCTCTTACATTTAGTTATTTGATCCATTTTGAGTTAGTTTTTGTGTATGGTGTGAAATAGGTGTCCAAATTCATTCTTTTACATGTGGATATCCAGTTGTCTTAACACCATTTGTTGAAAAGACTATTCTTTCCCCCACTGAATTGCTTAATGTAGCTGTGTAGTAAGTTTTCAAATCAGAAAGCATGAGCCCTCCAACGTTGTTCTTCATTTTCAAAATAATTTTGGCTATTCTGGATCCCTTGTATGCCCATATAGATTTTAGGATAAGTCTGTCCATTTCTGCAAAAAAGCCAGCTGGAATTTTAATAAGGATTGTGTTCAGTCTGTATATTACTTTGGGGAATATTGCCATCTGAACAATATTAAGTCTTCTGATCCATAAACACAGGATGTCTTTCCATTGATTTAGGTCTTTAAAATTTCATTCAACAATGTTTTGTAATTTTCAGTGTACACGCCTTATATCTCCTTGGTCCAATTTATTCCAAAGTATTTTATTCCTTTTGATACTACTACAAATATAATTTTTTTCTTAATTTCATATTTGGGTTGTTCATTGCAAGTGCATAGAAATACAGTTGATTTTTGTATATTGATCTTGTGTCCTTCAACTTTAACTTGTTCATTAGTTCTAATAGTTTATTGGATTCCATGTGATTTTCTTGTACAAAATCATGTCATCTCTGCACAGAGATACTTTTGCTTCTTCCTTTCCAATCTGGATGCCTTTTATTTCATTTTCTTGACTAATATGCCTGGCTGAAACCTTCTATACAGTGTTGAATGGAAGTGATGAGAGTGGACAGCCTAGTCTTGTTTTTGATCTTAGGGGGAAGCTTTCAATTTTTCACCATTAAGCATCATGATAGTTGTGGGTTTTCAATGCTCTTTATCAGGTTGAAGGTGTTCCCTTCTATTCCTAGGTTTTGAGTGTTTTTATCACGAAAGGGTGCCAGATTTTGTCAAATGCTTTTTCTGCATCTGTTAAGATGACCACTGATTTTGTCCTTTATTGTACTGATATGTTGTGTTACACTGATTGATTTTCATCTGTTAAATCAATCTTGCATTCCTGGGATAAATACCAGTGGATCATGTTGTATATGCACATAGAGGTTTGTGCACATCTGTCATTATTCTTGTTGCATCTTTCTTCATAGAAGTGGAATTACTGTGTGAAAATTTGATACTCTCAAATTCCTCTACAAAAATGCTGAAGTTATACTCTTACCAACAGTGTAGAAAGTGCCTTCTTCATGTCCCTGGTGGCCCTGGATATTATTTATCTTCAATGTTTGCTAAAACGTTGGGTGAAAATGGTATTTCATTTATTGCTATAATTTGACTTCCATGATTCCTAGTGAGTTTGGATATCTCTCATGCCTTTAGAGTTCATTTGTATTTCCTTTTCTGCAAAACAAATACATCTTTCTTATTTATTTATTTACAGAATGGAGGGGGCAGGGAGGACACTCAGGCCTCAAGAGAAAATCTTCCAGAACATATGGAAGAATCCTCATGTCTAGGTAGTGTGTCGCTAATGTGACCAGGAAGCCCCTTGACAACACTGTCCTAGCAATGCTAGTTTTGTCTTTGTTCTGCGTTTGAACTTGGCGGGAATCAGGGACAGATACAGTTCTTGCGATCATTTGAGAGTGGCCAGGGTGCTACCTCTCTGATTGCATGGTCCTGGCTACAGCCCCAGGAAGGACTGGTGTGTCTCAGCTCTAGTCCTCTGGTTTTCCTTTCAGCCAGCCTTTCTCCCTGCCTCATCCCTAACAGGTACTTCTGCTTTGTCACCTGCCACCCTTATGACCCGCATATTGCCAGGGATACCCTACCCTCTCCTATTCTGCTCCTGGGCCAACCCTACTTTGTAAAAAAGATGTTTTGCTCATGAAGGATATCATTGAATGTACATGAGGCTCAGTTAGTGCTTCTGTCTCTCTTTCTCCCTCCTTCTCTCTGTCTCTCTCATCAGCTGGTATCAGTATGGCTTTTTCTTTGCCCCCTCCTGTCTCCGTCTCACTGCCTCCGTCTCACTGCCTCCTGTCTGCCTTGTCACTGGAACAGCAGGGGCGCCCTCCCCAAAGTGGGGCCTGTGGGATGGACGATCTGCCGTTTCCCAGGGGCTGCTCTCCTCATGAGTCAAGGCGAAATCTCCGGTAAGAGAGCTCCGGCTCTAGGAGAGCAAAGCCTTCCTGGAGCCAAGTGCCTGGAGTGAGGCAGAAGGCCAGGCAACAAAGCAGTAGCTGCAGTGGGTAGCAGCAGACCTTCCTTCAGACCCTGAACCTGCCACCTTCTTTCGGAGAAGTCACAGTCCCCTTCCCTCGGCCTCGGTTGACTCATCTGTAAAATGAAGAGACTGGAGTAGTGATTGGTAATGTCTCACTGTTGGACACTGTTTTTAACTGGCCCGTTTCCATCAGTTTCCGCTGGGGAAAGCCTTGTATATTTAGCCGCTCAGTTTGAGCTAGTGGGAAGACTAAAGAGGATTTTGTAAGTTGTTGGTCTTTTTTTTTTTTCTTTCTGTTGAGCCAATCTGACACTCCTACTGGAATTGCCGTGAGTTACATCAAATGACACCCATGACTCTGGCCATCCTAATCTACCGACTGCATTGTATTTCTGTAAAAACTGGACTTCAAGTAAGGTCGGAAATATTTCCCATCTATCACGAACCTTTTCATTCTCCATCAAAGAGACGATCTGATGTGGGGCCTGTTATCCGAGAGTCCGGGAAGGGCAGCCAGGACAGCTGGGGGAAAGGAGGGATGTGGAGGGCCGCTGGAGAGCGCTTCCTTGCTGGGGTGTCTCAGCGGCTCACCAAAGAGCTTGGGGCGTCCGAACTGCGTCGGGGGCTGGAGGAGGAAGCGGGCCACCAGGCAGGGCTGCTCTGTGAGGCCGGGATTCCCACCCGAGGCTCTGGCAGAGGCCCGCTACAGGCCAGGCGGCGGCAGCCCGGGGCTCGGGGCCGAACTGGGCGGCAGCAGCATGCGCAGTGTGGCCGCCGCTGCTCCGCGGTTTCTGCTGCTGCCACAGCTACCCGGGCGGCGGCGGCGGCAGCGGCGGCGGCGGCGGCGGCTCTACCCTGCGCCGCTGTCACTTCCAGTTCCTACTTCGGCGATCCAGGTCCGGGTCACTGCTTCCACGCCGCTGGCCCGGTCCCTCCAGGCCGCTTTCCCTCCCGAGCTCTGGGCGCCGGGCTGGAGGGGGCCAGCGAGGTACTGAGAGCAGGGTCCGGAGCGGCCGCGAAGGCGGCTTCCCAGGGCAGCCGCTGCCCGTCCGCCGCTGCCCCTCGCGCCCTCGACCGGCTCGCCGCCAGCGCACCCAGCGGGGCGCGTCTCCCGCACCCAGCTTTCCGCCCTCCCAGCGGCCCCGCCGCTCTGGAAACAAGAACTTGAGGGCAAGAATCTGGCTTCCCTTTATATTAAAAAAAAGGGTGGCATTAAAAAAAATCCCCGGACTGGAGAGGTTGCGGGCGCTGCACGGAGTTTGGAGACGGGCGCCCCCTCCTCGCCCGCGTCCAGGAGCAAAGTTGCAGCCGCCCCTCCCCGCCCTGGAGAGCCGAGCCCAGCTCTCCAGTTTCGCCCTGGTGGCGGCCGCGCTCGGGGCAGGGTCCCAGCTCCGGCCGGGTGGAACTGTTCCCGCAGCCTTGGCACGGGCTCGGCCGCCCGCTCGCCGGCCCCGTGACTCGGGAGGGCGAGCGGCTTCCCGGAGGCGGCGGCGGCGCGGCTGGACCGAGCGAGCAACCGGAGGAGCAGCGGGCAGCGGCCGAGCCAGGTGACCTGCCCCGGGGCGAGGGCGTCAGGGGAAGGGAAGCGCGCGAGGGCCTGGGGTGGGGGCGAAGGACCCCGGTTGGAGAGGAGCCGCCTTTCCTCCCCGGGCCGTGGCCGCGGGGTCCGTCCTCCGCCAGGGCCTCGCGGGGCTCTGAGCTCCGGGGTGCGGGGAGCGGGGGCGGGGGCCGCGGGCGGAGAGCTGGGAAGCGCCAAACTTAGGGGCGAGTTGTCCGCCTCTGGCCGCGAGCTTTGCATCAGACCGGATTCCTTCTTTCCCCCGGAACCAGGGCGGTAGTCAACAGTACTATTTTTTTGATACTAACTTGACCTCCCCCCACCCCTCAACCCCCGGCATCTGTACATTTGGGGGTATTTTCGGTGTTGAGTACACAGGTCTGTCGCAGGAATGGTCTGTGGATGGGGAAAGTCCTGTATCTCCAAGGTGTTCAACGTGCCTGTGGTTAATTTCGAGTTTTCATTTTCCAGTCATTTAGGAACCCAACAGGTATGTGAGCGATTTCGTTTCTTAGCTCTAGAGTGGAGAGCCCTTAAGTTTATCTCTGTCTCTTCGAGAATCTTATATATTTACATTTGGTTTGATATTGTTTTTGAATCTAGGGGTGACTCACATGATTTTTTTTTCTTTTCTTAATGCGTAGTGGGAGTAAAAATAGAGTCCTAATGGAATATATTTTTCTATGCAACTATGTATGTTTTTGTCAAGAAAAGCTTCACATAAACCAAAAACCATTACAGAATAGGAGACAACTTTTAAGGCAAGATTCTAAGGTCCAAACTGCTTTTCTAACTTATATTTGCCTGGGAACCCCACAATTTGTCCTTGAACTTCCTGTCTTAATTTTTGACATTGACCATGGTAAGAGGAGCTCGGATGACATCATTTGCTCGAGCCACAGTTCTGGTGTTCCGTGACTGAGAGCGCCTGTCTCCAAAACGTAAGGCCTGGGCTTGCCCTTGTACTTCAGCTGAGGCATTTCCAAGGATTTCTCTTAAGCAAAGTATTATGCTACATGCCAGGCAGTGCTGCAGTCTCTTCTTACATAAGCGAGCTTCAGGCTGGTGGAGTCTCTGCGTACACTTGGAGCAGTTAATATCAGAGAGTTCTCAGTCTTGGGGAGGGAGGGTGGTGGTTGGTGATTGGAGTTTGGAAAAAAGTAAATTTCCAGTCTTGCCTTTCTTTGCTGCTTCAGTTTTTGGAAAGCTTTCTACTTATCTTATCTGAAACTCACTGTGCCCTTGTAAAGGCTGTAGGAGAGATGGCATTACTTTCATTGGCCAGAGAAACAGAAAAGTTTAGTGAAGCAAAGTCATACAGCTGACGGGTGGTATCATCAAAACTCTCACCTGAATCTCCTGCTCTCAGCCCAGGATTCTGTTTTGTTTGTTTGTTTTTACGAAAACATGACATTTTATACAAAAGTGTTTCATTTGGCACATTTCATGGATGGAATGTCTTCCAAGCTATTAATTTTTTCTATTCTTTTTGCCAACTCACATGGCTAGTGCTGTTCTTAGGAGTGAGGACAGGGACAAAGCTTTCCAAAGGAGAGTCTGTGGTTTGTATTTACCTACAGTCTGCCGCCCCTCCGTTCACCTTCCGGGGTAGCAGGTGCTGAACAGAGTGAGCGACCAGGGCCCAGAAATGTCCGACATTCATTTGACATCACTAGCCCAAGTATAATATTACTTCAGTCTTTACAAAGAAACTCATTCAGGAGGAGAAATTGGAGAGCGTGAGTTTTGTTCGTTAACAGCAATCTGCTCATCACTGGAACTTAGACACGAAGGAGGAAAAGGAGTTGAGTACCTACCATTTCTCAAGCACCTACTATGTTCTAGGTACTGTGCTAGGTGCTTTAAGTATATTATTTTATTTAATCCTCACAACACTCCAGGGAGGGAGGGGATATTGTTCCCATTATACTGAGGTTTGGGCATGATCCAGACAAATGCCACACACTGCCAGTGCAAAATGGAGCCAGAATGTAATTGTTGACGTACCTTACTTAAGAACTTGTTCCCTTTGCTACATGCCAGGCTATCCCCCCAGAGGAGCTATCGATACATATAGGCACGCCTAACCTTGGTTTGCACACATGGCTGCACATTAGAGCCACCTGGGGTGTTTTTTAAAAATACAAATGTTGGGATCTCCCCACACTGAGCTTTTGGGTTAATTGGTCTGCAGTGAGACCCAGGCCTTGGTATTTCTTGTTCTTTTTTTTAATGTTTAAACGAATTTTCTATTGCCATATAGCATGAATTCAGGAAACTGCACAAATCCTAAGTAGAGTTTGATGAATCCTTACAAACTGAACACATCTGTACAGTCAGCACACCGATTAAGAAACACACCATCATCAGCATTCAAAAACCACCTGCCTTGTGCCCCTTCCCAGTCACTACCCCTCACCAGTGGGCACCACTGCCCTGACTTCTAAGACAATAGATTCCTTTTTTTCTGTCTTGTACTTTATATGGGTGGAATCATATAGTATGTATCTGTTTGTAGAAGATTTCTCTCACTCAGGGTAGTATTTGTACGAGTTCCCCATGTCATTCTTTCTTTTTTATTGCTAGTAGTATTCCACCATGTGGATGTCCCCTATTTTGTTTATCCATTCACCTGTTGATGGACATCTGGGTTGTTTCCAGTTTGGAGTTGCTATGAACAATGCTACTATGAATATCCCTGTGCATGTCTTCTGGTGCACATTTCTGCTGGGTTTATGCATAGGAATGGAACTGCTGGGCCATAGGGTGTGTATATGTTTGGCTTGAGTAAGTGCTGCCCCAAAGTTTTCTGAAGTTATTATTTGGTTATGAAAGCTCCCCAGGTGATTCTAATGCACAGCCAGAGTCGACAACTATTTCCCTGGTTTATCTAGAGTTCAGCCATCTAGCAACCTCTAGTGTCTGCCCCCAAGCTGAGAACTGCCTCAGCATCGGATTGTCTAGGAAATCTCTGCTGGATTGGGCAGTTAGCATCCATTTTCCCATAATCCCTTGTGCCCAGCTACCTTTTCGCTACCTGCCCACTCTCACCATGGTAATCTGTGGACACATTTCCGTCTCTACTAGCCTTGGAGCTTCTCAAAGGCAGGAACCAGAGCTTGATCATATAACGCCAGCAATCAGTACAGAACGTGGCACATAGCAGGTGCTCAGTTAATGTTTATTAAATGAATGATTGCTAGAATGACTGAATGGTCGGGGAAGCTCCGGGCTGCAAAAGAGATGCCCCATCTTTGTCCTTAGACTTGTGCACTTTTATTCCTAGGAGACTGCCTCAGACCCTCACTCAGAGCCTAATTACTTTTATTTATTGAAGCCTGTTGGAATTATGGGTAATCTGGTTGCTCATCCCCAAACTGGTTAGAAATAGCAAATTAGATTAAATGAGATAAGGTATGTGGAAGCACTTTGTAAACTGGAAAACAGCATTTAAATAGAAAGTTGTGATAAAGGGAGAAGAGAAGTTGCTCTAGATTAGACTTGCTGGCGATGGCAGAAAGAGTCTATATCTATGTGTAACATGGAAGCAATGAAATCAGCAGGAGACAAAAACTATAAAAAGCAGACTGCCAAACATAACCATCAGGGCCTTTTTGGTGTGGGATCAGGCAACCCAACACATGCTGTGTGGTCTAGTGGCCAGAATTTGTAACTTTCTCTGCCTTGGTCTGGGTCTGATTCCCGGTCAGGGAACCTTTGTTCTTGAGAAGTAGTATGGTAGTACAGTGGCTAAGAGCTCGAGTCTTGGACTTGAACTAACCTGAGGTAGTCACTTATTAGGTATATGTAATATATATATATAAAATATATATATTTTAAACTTTTGGCCGTGCCATGCGGCTTGCGGGACCTTAGCTCCCTGACCAGGGATAGAACCAGGGCCCTTGGCAGTGAAAGCACGGAGTCCTAACCACTGGACCGCCAGGGAATTCCCACACTGAGAATTTAGACGGGGATGAAACTTAAACCCGGAACAAAATATCCACCCATTTTGTTTCTCAGGTCTGTGCTTTATTTGGCAAAGATCGCTTGTTTTTGGAAAAACGTTTCTGGAAAATAAAGTCAAAGGTTAAAATCCCTACATATTTTCTAATTCTTAACATCCCTCTTCTGAAGACAAAATAAAGTTGACAGTTTCTGGGAATTTTAGATGAAGAGTGGTGGCGGGCTTGACCTCTCTTGTCATGGCGAACAGCAGAAATGTTCATCCTGTCAACATTATTAACCTCTTTCACTCACTAATTGAAGTGTTTTTTTTTTCTTTTTCCAGACTTGAAATTCTCAGTGCCTCACTTCATAGAAAATAATTTGAATTTAGATTAGAGGGTGTTGAAATGTATTTAAAATTATTTGTAGGTCATATTTACTGTGTTTACATATTTTATTTGGAAGACTGCATAAAGGCAGTTTAAATTTCAGTGATGTTATAGCCCAGTGATATCCATGGGACACAGACTGGAACCTGTGACTCTAATTTCTGACAATATATGTGTAATCTTAAGAGTTTCATGAACTGGCTGTAAGAGATCCTATTAAGTCTCCAGCTTAATGTCTTGCTGTAGTTCTCAGTGCTTAGTGTGGCCAATTTTTAAGTGCTGAGAAGAATTTGTATATGGTTGCCTTTATGACAACTCAGGATTAGAAATATGTTTGGGGATCCAGTTCTAAAGAGGAAGTGGAGAAGACAAAGCAACAGAATTCTTCCGAGACTATGAATTATTCAGTTGTTAACCACAGTAACTTCTTTAGCTACCATTTTGTGTGCTAATAATAGAAACGGTTTGGACGGATTCCTCTTGGACTTGAAAAATCAGGAAAGCCTTTCACTCTTTTCTAGTCTATGCATGAACTAGGAGAATGTGTAAAAAGGATATTTTCAGTTTCTCTTGTTTACCTGGATGAAATAGTTGGTGTGTCTTTTAAAACAAATGCATTTGTTTTGTAATTACAATAGCTTGAAATTTAAAAATCCACCCCAGAGCAAGATGCTTCCTGATTTAGTTGAATTAAACAATTCAACAAATGGTTTTTTGTTTTTGGTTATGACTGACAAAAACTTTCCCCCTTGCTCCCAGGAAATAAGTAATAAACCTGTTGATTTGGGCATAGTCGAGGGGAGAAAATAAAAATCAATCACCTCGGGCTTCCCTGGTGGCGCAGTGGTTGAGAGTCCGCCTGCCAATGCAGGGGATGTGGGTTCGTGCCCCGGTCCTGGAAGATCCCACATGCCGCGGAGCGGCTGGGCCCGTGAGCCATGGCCGCTGAGCCTGCGCATCCGGAGGCTGTGCTCTGCAACGGGAGAGGCCACAACAGTGAGAGGCCTGCGTACCGCAAAAAAAAAAAAAAAAAAAAAAAAAAAAAATCAGTTGCCTCTGTACAAAAACAAAACAAAAAGAAACAACCCCCCCCCCCCACGGTATGTAATACTTAAAAGGGAAAAATATAGTTTCTGAATTGGATTGAATGTATGCTGATAATACCAAAAGGAAGGCATTTTATTGCAAAATTTGATCAATTGAATCTTCCTGATGGGAGGTGTCAAAGTTATCTTGTTTTAAATCTAATTCAACTCTAATTTGTTTTTTTATATTAAATTTATTTATTAATTTATTTATTTTTGGCTGCGTTGGTTCTTCGTTGCTGTGCGCGGGCTTTCTCTAGTTGCGGCGAGCGGGGGCTACTCTTCATTGCGGTGCGCGGGCTTCTCATTGCGGTGGCTTCTCTCACTGCAGAGCACGGGCTCTAGGCACACGGGCTTCAGTATTGCAGCACGTGGGCTCAGCAGTTGTGGCTCACAGGCTCCAGATCGCAGGCTCAGTAGTCGTGGTACACGCACGGGCTTAGTTGGTCTGCGGCATGTGGGATCTTCCCGGACTAGGGATCGAACCTGTGTCCCCTGCATTGGCAGGCAGATTCTTAGCCATTGCACCACCAGGGAAACCCCTTTAATTTGGTTTTAATGTTGATTCTAATCCAGGCTGTTTCTGGGGGCAACAGAGCACAATACAGCCCTTTATTCAAACCACACAATCTTGGCCACTCTCCCCTACTCCAGCCCCATTCTAATTTGGTCATACGTTATCACTGAGGCGACCCCCCAGGATCAATCTGAGAGGTGAAGACATTGCCAGCACAACATAAGGTATGCAGAGCCATTGGTGATGACCTTGGGGTTAGTACCAAAAGGAAGTACAAGGTCTGGCCTTTGAATTGCAAATGAAGAAGAGTGAGCGCACTTGCCTATTGCTTAGGGCCTTTGCTTACCTACGTTTTTAGAGGAAGTGTATGTCCACTCAGTCCAGAAGCTGCTCCACATCTGCATTGCCACTTCCTTTGTTGTCATCTGGAAGATGGACTTACAACACCAGACATCTGTCTAATTAGCTCCCCGCTTTGTCATACCCTGGCAAACTGGACCCTTCCACACAGAGGGGTGTGTGGGTTCAGAGATGTGGATCACCCCAGATGACATAATAGCCACGTGTCATTTTTATTGACTTCTTGGCAGAAGATTTACCTTCCTAACTTAGTTCTGCTTAGAGAAAGAGAGTAAAATCCCAGCTTTATACTTTCTTGGGGACTTGAATATTATTACAGAGATCAGACATGTCAATTGAGGGATTGAATAGGGCAATAGGGAAGAGAAGGAATTAAATTAAGGTGGGAGGAAATGCAGCAGTTTGCAAAGCAGTGAGTGTAAGTGTTATAAGGACTTGTCTCACCCTAGACAATAACATACAGGTTTCCTTATGCTTTGGAAACACATGGATATTACTTTAAGAGGCATCTTGAAGGGGTCAAGCTCTTAACAGCTTTTATGAAGAGAGAGTCACGGACATATACACACTAACAAACGTAGTAAGGTAGATAACTAGAGGGAAGCAGCCGCATGGCACAGGGATATTGGCTCGGTGCTTTGTGACAGCCTGGAGGGGTGGGATAGGGAGGGTGGGAGGGAGGGAGACGCAAGAGGGAAGAGATATGGGAACATATGTATATGTATAACTGATTCACTTTGTTATAAAGCAGAAACTAACACACCATTGTAAAGCAATTATACCCCAATAAAGATGTTAAAAAAAAAAAAAAGAGCCCGGCCTGTGAAGCAGGTCTCAACACTGAGGAACATTCTGTCTTGTAATTTGTCTGTTCTTCATGGCTAGGTTTCCAGCAAACTGGGGCTACTTACCAATAATTTCTGAGAAATGTATGCAAACCAAGAGAATGCGGTATTTTACTAACAAAAGAAATTTAGCCACTTCTTTGGAGAAATGTGTGTTGTGATAGTGTAAATCAGCATTTTTACTGTAAAATGACCAGTTTGCATTATTTGATGATATGCTGGTATTTGGGGATGGATTGGGGAAAATCCTGATTGGGGATTAAAAAAATCATCTTCAAGCAAAGAGAACAGAATGAAAAACAACGTTTGACAGTTGGTATACTTGTGGGTGATTTTATTTGCTAGATTTTATATAGCATCCTTTTTATTTCTTACCTTAAAACAAATTTATGTATTAGTGCCTGGCATATGCCAGGTGTTCAGTAAATATTTGTTGAATGGGTAATGAATTTTTAAAAATTTATTTTAGATAGATTGCATATCTAACAGTCTATAGTACATTATCAACAGCTGACTTTATTCATAGAAATGACTCTTTAGTGGATGAAAATAAGGCTAAAAAGAAAGCTGGGTCCTTCCTAATACAGTATTACTCACTTTCTTTATGTCAAGCTGGAGCACCTGTTTCATGTTTTTAAAAGTTAAAAAAAAATGAAAGGTATGAGAGATTAGGTGCCACAATGTCATTTGGAAGACCTTCTCTGCCTTTCCAGTGCTCAGGTCACTTCTTATTCCTCATGTTACCCAAACTCTCTCGATTTCACTGGGCTGTCCACGTGTGAGATTTGCACATCCAGGACTCCGTAACTTTGATTCTTCCAAATGATCCCAGGTAGTAACTTCACTTCCTTTGGGTGAGGTAAATGCTTTGCCAGCTTTCTTTGCTTCTCTCAATCATATTCTTCAAAAAGAAGCATCTATCTTCCCAAGTGATGGAAAATATATGAGGCCTGATTTATCAAGTTCTACCAGGAAAAAATTACCTTCTCCTGTCTTTCCTTCTGGGGAAGGTATGACCAAAGGACAGGTGTTTCTGGTGGAAGAAATAGCTGCTTAAGTTTTTGGTTGAAAGGAAAGAGGAATAGTCAGCAAGTGCTTGTGCACTGTCTACATGGTGAGTACTGAGAATTGTGGAAAAAGGCAGCATGTGTATGGGAAATAGTGGAGTTTCGCAGCATGTAGAAGTGGATGGCTAGGTAGCCAAGCTTCTAGAAT
Source organism: Leucopleurus acutus (assembly GCF_964270905.1). Taxonomy (NCBI): domain Eukaryota; kingdom Metazoa; phylum Chordata; class Mammalia; order Artiodactyla; family Delphinidae; genus Leucopleurus; species Leucopleurus acutus. The sequence continues at coordinate 117,261,246 of NC_139148.1, read as the reverse complement.
CTAGAGCATGATACAGAGTTGCGAGAAAGAGAAGCCCTTTGTGTACTGAGGTGTAGTGTTGGGGGAAGACCCCATGGAAGAGAGTGATGGAGGATGGGCTCCTAAGGACTGCTAGGATTCAGACGGTTGAGGGAACTTTTTCATAAGGAGAAGTGTGCATAGCAGAGAGAGGCACAGTGAAGGAAGCAAAGGATTCTGGGGCATACAAAGAGGTGATGATGAGAAACGATGGGCTTGCTAGTTGTGGGACCAGCTTGAGAAGGACTTTGAATGCTGGCTCGAAGAGCGTGGACTTGACCTTGTAGGCAGTTATAGGCTGGGTTACCTTAGGCTGAGAGACGTGGATTTTAACTGAAAGCACCTTTCCTGATGGCTTGGCTATCTGAGCTCCCGAGCACCCACCTTCCTGTGTTTGGATGGTTTCCTAGGCACAGATCCTGTTTGGGGTCAGGTGGAGGAAAATTAATTAGTTAATTAATTAATTAGTTAATTAATTGGTTGATTGATGTCTGTTAGGCATTGATGGACATCTCTGAAAAGGGCAGACTTGAAAAAGTGACTCACATAGAGACGTAAGCAAAGTGCGCCAAAAGTCTTTGCCGAATGAATGGTTGAAGGTGATCTTGAAAGAAAGAAAGTGGGAGAAACTTTGGTACAACATCCTTCCCACCCGGATTAGCTGGTGGAAGAGGGACTTCAGGTGTGTGATTTGTAGTCTTGCCAATTGCCTATCACCTCTTCTTACTTCTCGTGGGTTACTTTGCCGTGTTTTGCCACATCCCATGTGCCCTGCTGGGACTCAGAGCCTCTTTTAGAGCAAGGGATGAACAGGTGAATGTGGCTCTTAGTGGCTGTCATTTAAGCTATTTTACAATAAACAGTTAAAAAAAAAAAGATAGCCCAGCCCAGCCAAACAGTAACATCTCCCAGTTCTTTCCAGTGTCCCTTCTCTATAGTGCTCACATCATGGTGCTTTGGGAGGAGATTTAAAGGAACCTGTACTACCTGGGACACACCAGTAATCGCATCGGCAGACGAGTTAATGAAATCCACCACCATGGGGTTTGAAGCATCTTTGGTCATGTCATGGTCACAGGGCTTCAGTTTGCAGATGAGCACAGGTGTATATTATTTTAGATAACAGATGTTTCCTGAAAAGTCACATGGAAATGGATTTTTTTCTTCCTTAATGATATTTCTTTTTGCCTTTACTGTAATTTCGGCAATGCCTTTTCCTCAATTATAATTAATCACCAATTGGCGAGAGCTTCTAAACTTTCATTAACTCATCAAACATTTATCGAGCACCTACTATGTGACAGGCACTCTTCTAGACGTTGAGGATCCAGCCGTGAAAAAGGTTGGAAAGAACTGGCTTCGTGGGGCTTACATTCTAGGTGCAATTTATATTTAAGTTTCTCTGACAGTCCATTCCGTCAAGCCACCAATGAATGACTATTTATCGAGTGTCTCATGTGTTGAATGCTGGACCAGGGCTGGGGGACCCTTTGCACTGCAAACAGTTGGCTTTCCAATGGGAAAGCCAGGGCTAATCTTAACCCTCACAGAATAAATACAGAATATTACAGCGGTAGGTGACTGAGAGTGCACGTGTGCAGCATCTACCCAGACTGCAAGGCTGTAGCTGTTCAGAAGAAAGAGAGGTGAGGGTGAGTCAGTGGAGGACTTTAAGGAAGGCAGCGGATGAGACCGCTGGAGGAGGGGCTCCTGTGCTCATTGCCCTCCTGCCTCCCTCAGCTTTGGGTAGGGCTCATTTAACACCAGTCTCTCCTGTGCATGGAAGTTGTCCTGAAGCAGCTGCTTCTGCTAGGTTCTCGGGCTCCAACCCTAAATCGCAGGAGGCTCCTAGGAAAACAGGGGCTGCAGGAACCCTATCTTCACAGGAGAGTCTCCTCCTTAACCGCCTGGACGGTTAAACAGTCAGGAACTGTCGGCTGTTACACTTTCTGAGCTTATTTTCATGGTCTTCACACGTGTCGCTGGATTCATCACGGGGAGTTCCAAAATAAATAGTACTCGGAGTGTCTAGGGTATTTTTTTTCTTTTTAATTCCTCCTTTTTAAATTCCTCCTTTACGTGAAAGGACAAGGAAGAAATATAAGGATGAGGACGTTGATCTGGGACCCCATGTTCAGGCATTCTTCAGTATAAAAATGGATTATTTTCCAAATATTTGTTTTTAAGTTATTGTTAGGAACACAGAACACATTTTCCCATAGAAACAAGGTGCTACGTGGTGATTCTGTTTTCTGGCTGGCCCACAGCGGCTAGTTTAATAACTAATGTGGCTGAACTGTGGATGTCATAGAGACTAAGTGGCGCAGGTGACACTATGTCCCTGGGAAAATGTGTTCCTCATTCCAATTTTCACAACTAAGAAGTAAGTCCCCTTCTCCGACGTGTTGGTAGCTTGAGGCTTGGGAAGGACACCCCCAGCTCTGGCGCACAGATGCTCCAGCAGCTGGGGCATCACCCATCCGCCCGCATCCCTCAAAACTGGCAGCCAGTGTGGCTCTAGTGACAGAGACACAGGAGGAGGGGCAGGGGGAGGGCCACAGCGGCCAGCGGGCTGAGAGGCAGCTGGTTCAAAGCCTCTGGCTTCCCACCCTTGGCTTGGCAAACGCTATTGACAGGAGAGATTTCATCTTTCCCTTTCCTTCGTGCCTACTCTCTTTTCGGTGAGATTATCCAAAGCCAGCTGTTCTTTCTCTTTTTAATCCTGGGACCATCCCCACCAAGATGCCTGTATCATTCCTCATTCATTCGCCACTTTCCTCAACACTTGCTACTCAACTGAGGATAAATCTCTGTTGTGGAGAAAACGGTTTTTGCCCTAGATGAGTGCTAACAAGGAAGAATGGCGATCATAAGGTGGGATATGTTGATGTCAGTGATGCTGAGGAAGCCATCCCGGAGTGGATTTGGGGACTTCTCGATGAGGTGTGAGCAGTGACAATTACGCTCAGGGCTTTGCTCCTATTACAGGAGCTCTGGGGAGCTTGACTTCCTAGCTGTGGATGAGATGAGGTCCAAGTCATCTAGAAGCCCGTATTAGTTATCTAAAGTGACTCTATATAAATCCACAGAGACAAAAGGACATAGATGGTCAAAGCTGTCCACAATTGCAGTTCGAGTCCCACGAGGCAGTGGTGGCAAGTTAAAGCCCGAATTTATATATAGGCCATTTAAAAAATGACATTTTGAGAGACATACCATGTTCTTGGATTGGAAGAATCAACATTGTGAAAATGACTCTACTACCCAAAGCAATCTACAGATTCAATGCAATCCCTATCAAACTACCACTGGCATTTTTCACAGAACTAGAAAAAAAAATTTCACAATTTGTATGGAAACACAAAAGACCCCGAATAGCCAAAGCAATCTTGAGAACGAAAAACGGAGCTGGAGGAATCAGGCTCCCTGACTTCAGACTATACTACAAAGCTACAGTAATCAAGACAGTATGGTACTGGCACAAAAACAGAAAGATAGATCAATGGAACAAGATAGAAAGCCCTGAGATAAACCCACGCACATATGGTCACTTTATCTTTGATAAAGGAGGCAGGAATGTACAGTGGAGAAAGGACAGGCTCTTCAATAAGTGGTGCTGGACAAACTGGACAGGTACATGTAAAAGTATGAGATTTGATCACTCCCTAACACCATACACAAAAATAAGCTCAAAATGGATTAAAGACCTAAATGTAAGGCCAAAAACTATCAAACTCTTAGAGGAAAACATAGGCAGAACACTCTATGACATAAATCACAGCAAGATCCTTTTTGACCCACCTCCTAGAGAAATGGAAATAAAAACAAAAATAAACAAATGGGACCTAATGAAACTTCAAAGCTTTTGCCCAGCAAAGGAAACCATAAACAAGACCAAAAGTCAACCCTCAGAATGGGAGAAAATATTTGCAATGAAGCAACTGACAAAGGATTAATCTCCAAAATTTACAAGCAGCTCATGCAGCTCAATAACAAAAAACCAAACAACCCAATCCCCAAATGGGCAGAAGACCTAAATAGACATTTCTCCAAAGAAGATACACAGATTGCCAACAAACACATGAAAGAATGCTCAACATTCTTTAGAATCATTAGAGAAATGCAAATCAAAACTACAATGAGATATCATCTCACACCAGTCAGAATGGCCATCATCAAAAAATCTAGAAATAATAAATGCTGGAGAGGGTGGAGAAAAGGGAACCCTCTTGCACTGCTGGTGGGAATGTGAATTGGTTCAGCCACTATGGAGAATAGTATGGAGGTTCCTTAAAAAACTACAAATAGAACTACCATATGACCCAGCAATCCCACTACTGGGCATATACCCTGAGAAAACCATAATTCAAAAAGAGTCATGTACCAAAATGTTCATTGCAGCTCTATTTACAATAGCCTGGAGATGGAAGCAACCTAAGTGTCCAGCATCGGATGAATGGATAAAGAAGATGTGGCACATATATACAATGGAATATTACTCAGCCATAAAAAGAAACGAAATTGAGCTATTTGTAATGAGGTGGATGGACCTAGAGTCTGTCCTGCAGAGTGAAGTAAGTCAGAAAGAGAAAGACACATACCGTATGCTAACACATATATATGGAATTTAAGAAAAAAAATGTCATGTAGAACCTAGGGGTAGGATGGGAATAGACAAAGACCTACTAGAGAATGGACTTGAGGATATGGGGAGGGGGAAGGGTAAGGTGTGACAAAGTGAGAGAGTGGCATGGACATATATACACTACCAAACGTAAAATAGCTAGCTAGTGGGAAGCAGCCGCATAGCACAGGGAGATCAGCTCGGTGCTTTGTGACCACCTAGAGGAGTGGGATAAGGAGGGTGGGAGGGAGGGAGAGGCAAGAGGGAAGAGATATGGGAACATATGTATATGTATAACTGATTCACTTCGTTATAAAGCAGAAATTAACACACCATTGTAAAGCAATTATAGTCCAATAAAGATGTAAAAAAAATGACATTTTGAAAAAATCAACTCTAAACAGGTAATAATTATGTTAGGCCGTGATACCCCAGACTCCCTTTGCTTTGATTCTGTTTTATCTAGCAAATTTCTAATTGTAATTTGGCGTACTATGTAGATTCCTCTATTGGGAGAGAGTGATCTGGCCCATAAAATGGGAGTATCCAATCCTCTTCATGGTTCTTTTTTTTTTTAATTAGTAAATTGGCATTTTGGCTTATGCATTGGCCTTTTGTGAATGTGGTTAATATAAGTCCATTTTCAAGAGCCTTGAGAACTGAAGGCCAGATTCTGGACCCTGGAGACCCAGCCGAGATGCTGCCTTTGGGAGCCCCTATTCAGATGATGGACCAGCAGGCCTTTTCCTGTGCTCCTTTGGTCAAAGACATCTCTCACTGTCCTGATGTGAAACAGAGCCACAAAGAAAGTAGTGTTGCTTTCCTTAGGTCCTCACGACTGCTCGGCAGTGACAAATCTGGGATGGAGTCAAGGTCTCCTGACCCTCACATCAGGGCTCTTTTCAGTATACTGATGTTACTGCAACTACATGCATAAGTCACATCTTGTTCCCTAAACTGCTGAAATGGAGAGAAAGGAAGGAAATAAGAGAGAAGTAGAGAGCAGGGTTTACTCCATATCAAATTGAAACAGTTATTATTTAAAACCAGGCAGGGTACACATGCCATCCACTGTATTCTAGTAAGTGGAATACCAGTGACGAATTGAGTCCAGCTTCTGAGCTGAGAGCATTATTTGTTGCTGACTTGGTGGCTGCTTTTAGTAGGAGCTGAGTGGAAGCATCCCAGGTCATGTCCACAGAGCCAGGAGCACTGCCACCCGGTGAAATATGACTAAGCAGCTCAGATTTGCTTTCTCTGTCGCACAACGTAATGACATTTCCTCCCAAGTTCAGGGGTTAACAGAGGCAGTGTGCTCAGCTGTGAGGATAAGAGAATGTGATTCAAGACGGGCTAAGTTAATTTAAGATCTTATTCAGTAAGAACAAGGAAGGGATGGAATGTTCCTGAAATATTTGGAATTTTTTAAAAAAAATGGGCCTGAAACATAAGCTATGTCCATGTGGTCCCACTGAATCACTTGCTTTGCAGTTGATTAGACTTTAATAGTTGAGTGATGGAGCCTATTGTGATCACTTCAAACCCTATATTAACTTTAAATGAAGTTCACTGAATGGTACTGAAGCCACATGACATTAGAGGCATCACAGGCGTCACCCATCACTAGGTATCTGAACTAGCATACGGTATGGCTTCTTCTCTTAACAAGGATGTGGCTGGGGCCGTGACTGGTTACCTCAGGTGCTGAGAGCATGATGCCGAGGAATGGTTTCACTTGGTCCTATAACCATGGGCTGGATGCCGCCCTCCCTCTGCACCCCCCCCCCCCCCAGCTAACACCTCACTTATGTGGACGATGGAACCAGATGAACAAATAGAAGTAACTCAGAGCAGCCCTAACCCCCTTCTGGCAAACATGACCAGGTGCCTGCTGGGTCAGGGCTGCCCCTTGAAATGAGAAGGACAGCACATGAGTTAGGCAAAGCCCCTGGGGAGACGGTCTTCTCATATAGGCCATTTTCTCTTTGTCACAATTAGTTGAATTAAGTCATCTTAGAGGTTGTAACAAACTTACTGCGTATGGTACAGATGCTGCAAGGGATTTCATAGCGACAGCAGCAAGGGATTTCTTTTTGTGTACAAACTCACAGATTTCTTTCTCATCTTTTTCATGTCTTATGAAAACATAAAATGTGCATACAGGGCTAAGATGCCTCTTGGAGCACTTTCTTGTGTATTTTTATTGGTTCCATCACTTTCTTGCTTTGTGACTTAACTGCTTACTCTGAGTCACTGTTTACTTATCTATAAAATGGGGGAAATAATTGTACACACATTACAGGCTTGCTCGGAGAATCAAGGGCAATGAAGACTCCAAGCATGGTGTCAGCATATAGCGCATAGCAAGGGCTTGGTAAGTCAAGAAATCGTAGCTGTAGGACTACCAAGTGGCTGGGGGGAGTGTCTTCTCCTGTGCTTCCTTGCTTTTCTCAGTTTAGGGAAAATGTCATAAAATAGCATACATGTTGAAACTGAAAACTCCTCCAGAAAGGATCTATTTGTAAAGCCATATAAATATTAACTTCTGTGCAGTTTATACTGGCAGATCCCCAATGGTTCAGAATTAACACCTGGTGTTTAGTGGATGGAAAATAGGTTTTGCTGTCATTGTGGATCTCCAAAATGGAAAAATGTGGGGATACGTTTAAAAATGAAATGCCTTGTCTGATTTCAGCTGCCGATGTAGGATTAGACCTTAGGCTGGCTCTATGTAAATACTTAAAAAAAAATCTTGAATGAACTTTAATCCTTGTCTCTCCTATTGCTTACCCAGCCTAAAGTAAATGTTTTTTTGTCGTTGTTATACTTGAACCTTGCCTCATCCCATTGCAGGCGTGGGACCTTGAAACCATCGAGCTGTAGTCTAAGAAGCAATCCTTTCTTACCTGTCTGCCTCACAGTAGTGGTAAATGGAGGGAGGGAATCCTGCCGTTCATCTGACCTTCACAGATCCAACGGGAACCGAGCAGCTAATTTCTGCACCAAAATAGGAATCAAGAAAGTTCAGCTAATCTGGGACTCAGTTTCATACCAGAGACACTAAACAGGCGAGTGAGGCTTGCACAGAGTATAGGGAGATGAGTGTCATCGGGACTTTGTATTGTGAAATCGCATAACGGCGTCAAAGTACAAATTTGCATCACCTTTAAACCATCCCACTGCTTTGCAGATAGAAAAGGGGAATTGGTTCTCCATTTTGCACATATAAATGGCTGGGATTAGGCCTACGCAAGTGGCTTGTATTGGAATCTACTTCTCTTTGCTCTGCCCGCACCCTCTCCATGCTGGGGGAATCTCCCTTGCTTTTTCCCAGTTGGGTGCCAGTGCCCTTAGTTTTTCTCCACATCATCATCTCTAAACTTGGTCTCACACCTCTCGTTTCCACTAAGATGTAAAAGACTGATAACAGCTGAAAGTATTGCACTCCCTCCAAATAATATTTCTATTTTAGTAGGTGACCAATCTCAAGTGCATGGAAGAAAGGTCTGGGGTGGAATGTTCGGTACTGTTCCATGTGAGGCTCGTGAGGGTGCAGTGCCGTAGAGGGCATTCATGGTTCTATCTAACCTTCCATCTGCTTGGAAATCATAACCCTCAGGCATTGCCTTCTCTGCTGGTCCCGAGAGGCCTCTTCCAACTTCTTCCTATGGAGTTCCGAGTGCTTCAGTACAGCATCTGTGGGTAAATTCTAGTGTATTGAGGTTTTCTATAAAGGGAACTGTGTATAGTGCAGGCAACTTCCCTCAAGCAGACACAGTGCCTCTTGTTGATGCACGTTTCATTTTCTGATCAGTTTATTTGTTCTCAAATTCAGCCAAGTACCAATACAACTGAACACCAGGGAAGTCCAACGTTTGCATTTTAGATTGTAGCATTCAGGAACATATTTGGATCATAGTGTCATTTAACTCTTTAGTAATATCGACATTCCCCCTTTGCTAGAAGTGTATTAGTGTTTCATTTTTAGATGTGATTGGGCTCTTCAGTCATTTTAAGTTTGAATGCAAAACATTCATTGATTAAATGAATAAAGAGTGTGGGGACTTCCCTGGTGGCGCAGTGGTTAAGAATCCGCCTGCCAATGCAGGGGACACGGGTTCGAGCCCTGGTCCGGGAAGATCCCACATGCTGCGGAACAACTAAGCCCGTGCGCCACAACTACTGAGCCTGCACTCTAGAGCCTGCGAGCCACAACTACTGAAGCCTATGTGCCACAACTACTGAAGCCCGTGTGCCACAACTACTGAAGCCCGTGCGTGCCTAGAGCCTGTGCACCGCAACCAAGAGCAGCCCCCGCTCGCCGCAAATAGAGAAAGCCCTCGTGCGGCAACAAAGACCCAACACAGCCAAAAATTAAAAAAAATAAAAAAAAAAAGAGTTCTAAGTCTCAGAAGGGGCACACATTTGCATATATTGTTTATACTGATGCCCCCCCAAATTTGAAAAAAAATAGATACTCTATATTTTCTTTCTTTTTTTTTTGTGGTACGCGGACCTCTCACTGTTGTGGCCTCTCCCGTTGCGGAGCACAGGCTCCGGACGCGCAGGCTCAGCGGCCATGGCTCACGGGCCCAGCCGCTCCGCGGCATGTGGGATCCTCCCGGACCGGGGCACGAACCCGTGTCCCCTGCATCGGCAGGCGGACTCTCAACCACTGCACCACCAGGGAAGCCCCGATACTCTATATTTTCATTCGAGAGACCGATTTTAGGTCTTCTAGAATATGTACACAAAAAAGATAAAATTGGGTCTTGACGTGGCTCCCAGAAAACATGAGGATTAGATATGGAACAAATGTCTCTACCTGACGGGAAGACAGATCCTTCAAAATCCTAGGCTCATTACCAACCATGTCCAACGTGCAAAGGTACATTTTATTCCCATCACCACGTTGGGGAAAAAAAAGGGAGCAAACTTCTAGACATCCTGGAATGAAATGTTTTTTGAAGGTGTGTTTCCATCCAGAAGGTGGGCGTCGGGCTACCTATAGATATATATAGATTGGCATCATTGGCTGGCAGATTAATAGGTTGTGCCTGTGCTTGAGCATACTTCTTGATTCAAATACACGTTTATGAGACTAGAAGACACCTCCATACATTTTAAAACAATGAATGCATTTTAATTTTTATATTTTTAAAAATTTTAATTTTTTTTTACTGAAATAGAGTTGATTTACAGTGTTTCAGGTGTACAGCAAAGTGATTCAGTTATATATCTATTCTTTTTCAGATTCTTTTCCATTACAGGTTATTACAAGATATTGAATACATTTTATTTTTTTTTAATTTATTTATTTTTATTTTATTTATTTTATTTTTGGCTGCATTGGGGCTTCATTGCTGCACGTGGGCTTTTCTCTGGTTTGGTGAGCAGGGGCTACTCTCATTGCGGTGCGCAGGCTTCTCATTGCAGTGGCTTCTCTTGTTGGGAGCACGGGCTCTAGGTGTGCGGGCTTCAGTAGTTGTGGCATGTGGGCTCAGTCGTTGTGGCTCGCGGGCTCTAGAGTGCAGGCTCAGTAGTTGTGGCGCATGGGCTTAGTCGTTCCGTGGCATGTGGGATCTTCCCGGACCAGGGCTCGAACCCGTGTCCCCTGCATTTACAGGCGGATTCTTAACCACTGCGCCACCAGGGAAGCCCTGAATACATTTTTAAATTAACAATTGTCTTTCAAATAACAACTGCTTGGTATCTTCCCTAGGGACAGTGGGATATCAGAATGGTGGTTGCGACAGGCCAAGTGAAATATTGTATTTCTTTAATGTTTTGCTGCTGGCAGTTGAGCAATACCAGGAAGGTCAGAGGTCATATCTGGAATAGTCACCTAAGGCCAGGAAGAACCTATAGGCTTAGGCCGCCCAAGGGTCAAATCCATGAAGATGAGCTGAGAGGGGCAAGGTCAAGGGGCAGAAACCAGGCATTGAGGCTGGGAGCAAGAGGCAGGCCTGGGCAGAAAGTTGGGCGACATGGAGTTGGGACCCAGTGGGTGGCCTTGGGGAGGATGGGCTGCAGAGAGGAAGGCCCTGCAGACAGTGCCCTGGCTGACAACAGTGAATAAACTGTACAGAGGAAAGTGTGTTACAAAGGCTTCCCCTCCTTCTGTAGGTGATGGGCATTGACTGTAACCCAGCACAGTTTCCAGTAACTGGGCTGAGAGTATTGATGGGCTCAGGTCAGAAGAGCAGGTCTGTGCATTTCCTAGTGGGCCCTGGCCTCGGCGTGGCTCTCATTTCCCATTACTGCTTCTCTCTGACTCACTGATGGCCTGCCACATGTCATTAGGCAGCTCAGCTGCTGCTTTCATTTCTCCCCCAAAGGTATACAGAGGTTTGGGTCTTGGCTTTTACATTTTTTTTTCTCCTGAGAGCTAGAGGAAGTGGCCTTCTGATAGTTTGGTTTGTTGAGTTGAATACTTACAGTGTCTTAACAGTTTCAATTTCCTTTCTCATAGGTATTTGATCCTGATGACCTTCATGCAGGGGTCAATTTCTCCAAGGTTCTGAGCACTCTTTTAGCTGTCAGCAAAGCGACAGAAGGTAAGCAGGGCTTGGGACAGATGGGTTCTGGGTGACACATTTGGGTTCACATGTCTCTGATTACCCTAGGAGCCAACTATCTATGGCCAGGATTGTGCGATTGGGGCAGACTTCTCTCCTCCCCCTAAAGAAACCCTGATGGGTGCCAGATACTTTAATCTGTCATAGTTTAGGATTTAAACATAACTGTCACAGAGGTTATTCTAATGCCCTTAATATAATAAGAACCAAGAAACAATTTCATTCAAAGCTATTGAATAGGCAGTGGAGTATAACAAGACAGAAAATAAAAAGGAAAAAATATCAGTTCCCTTTTTCATAAAGTTTACAAAATGCAGCCGTTACTTCCGTTTCTCTGCCAGAGACATATTTTTTCTCATAGTTTTCTGTATGCCTTTGTCCATGTTAAGGAACCCTTCAGTAACCTTGCGCTGGAAATGAAACCTCAGGTTCATAGTGAGTGAAAAGAACATCATTTATTTAAATGTTTAGTATGCATCACGTTGGCGGAATGAAATATAAATCCTAGTAAATGCGAAGCAGATGATGACAACCTTAAAGTATAACTTCATTCCTTCCGTGATATAGTATCTTACCTACAGCTGGGCAGTAATAACCATAGTTAAAATGTGTTGAGCCCTTACCATGGGTCTCTGCTGTCCTAAAAGCCATCGGTGGTCTCATTCAATCTTTGAAACAAGCCTGGGACCTGTTAGTATTAGGTCCGTATTACAGATAAGGAAAGTCAGGCCCATAGTGGCCCAAGTAGAAAGTAAGCAGCAGACCTGGGATTCAGACCCACATCTGACTGACTCCAGAGCCCTGATGCTCCATCACGGGTCCTGATGCTCAAACCGTTAGAGAGTCAACAGGCTGTGTGCCCAGCACTGCCAGGTGCCACAAAGGAAGTGTAAGACTTGGTCCCTGCCCTGGAGAAAATTACTGTCTATTTAGGGAGACTCAACTTACCCACGTGAAACAATGAGAGAACAAGAACAGACAACATAATCAAGTGCCAAATAGGCTGGAGCATCTAGGAAGCTATCAAGTAATTATAGTTTTAGTCAAAAGAGCTGTATATAATAGCAATAAATGTAAAAATACTTCTCTGAAGTTGTTCTTTTGCTCTCTGGAAGAAAATGCTTTGGAGCTATTGCAAGGCGTATAGCAGAAAGTACAGCTAATTCAAGTAACTATATTTAACACACATGACAACTCTCCAGTTCTGGGCAGGGAGGATCGTATAATTCGAACATTATGCCATACAAATTATATGTTCCTTTGCCAAACTCTCCTAGCAAGTTTTACAGTCTCTTCCCTTGCCACAGATATTTATAAAATACAAGGAGGTGAAAGTTAAAACCCACAGCATCAAGGAAATTACTTGGATACTGAGCTTGTCGCCTCGGGAATGTTTGGGCTTTAGACTTTTGCAGTTTATATCTTTTAAAAATAAATGGAGAGGAAAAGAACCCTCATTTGAATTTGTCAGGAAGCCAGCTCCTCCCTTTAGTATGGCTCTCGCCATACTGAAAACACCCAGCTCAGCGCTGGGCTGATTGAATTTCACAAGGTTTCAAGGAAGAGAAGACTCTTGAGTTTGATTTTTTTAAAAAAAAATAATTCCAGTATCAAGATTGCATCTTTCTCAAACACACATTCTCTCTCATTCTCATTCTCCCCACCCCTTACCCCCAGGCATAAGAGGGATTTTACGTTATATGTGCCACACAGACTGTTCCATGTGAGGAAGAAAAGAACCACTCAGTTATAGGCCAAAAAACAAAGCGAGAAATTTGAAATATTTCAAAGTAATAAGAGCCACAAACAGCTGTTTGGTACCCAATATAGTTCTGCCTGGGCTAACAGGGCATACTGTTGCAACGGGTTCAGGAGGGAAGAGTTGTAGGGAAATGGGTTAAGAGAAAATGTGGTTCTGTCGCTGTTTTTCATTCTACTGGAGAGCAATGGCCAGTAAGGTTAAGAAAAAGAAGTTGGCCACCAAAAAGGGAGGCGGGGGGGGGAATGAAATAAGCTCGGCATGTTCATCATAGAGCAGTTAGAATTATGATTAGGTTGCCTTTGATAATGTCCCGTGAAAGATAATATTAAGCTGTAGATGTTTTTCTGACACAAGGGGTTCTCTTTACGGTGCCTTTTCCTCTTTTCACAGATCAGCTCTCAGAAAGGCCATGTGGACGTTCCTCTTCTCTTAGCGCTGCTAATAGCTCTCAGACAAACCCACAGGGAGCAGTTCCTAGCACAGCTCCAGGGCTGCAAAGGCAGTCAAAGCCAGTGGTAAGTCTGGTCCCCAATTCCCCCTGCCTGTTTTAAAATTTGTAAACTTCGATTGCTATCTCGGTTACATCTCCATAGGTGGTGACATAGCCATCCTGTTGTTTGGGGCGTTGTGAGAAAACAAATTTGGAACCTCGCCCCAGTTGAGGCTGGCCCATGGGAACAAATCAAAGGCATGTGGGGCAGAGAGTCTGAAAATCGGGGTTGAAGCCCCAAAGTCCTGTCCCTTTCTAGAACTGAGCAACTGAGAATGCTATGCAAATGTCAGTCATTAGGGCGACTTCCGGAGGGAAGTTTGCTGTTATTTCCCCTCTCCCCCGGGCTTATTAGGAGAACTAAATAGTGCCTGGCACCGAGCTCCTATATTGGGATAGCTCGGTTATCTTTGCATTTGGTCTTTTTTGTTTTGCATTTTTTACATCTTTATTGGAGTATAATTGCTTTACAACGGTGTGCCAGTTTCTGCTTCACAACAAAGTGAATCAGTTATACATATACATATGTTCCCATATCTCTTGCCTCTTGCATCTCCCTCCCCCCCACCCCCCATGGGAGCTTTCATTTGGGAGGGAGCGCCCTAGCTTCTGCTCTTTTGAGACCTTTATTCCTTGTCAAAATCCACCCACTTGCTTTAAGCCCTCATGAGCTATTACTTCCAAAGTACTTTAATTACTTCCAAAGCACTTAATCTTTGGAGATTGCAGATCTCTTTCAGAAGCTGATGAGCACTCTATGGTTCCATACCCCTTGGGGCCTCTCAAATTGTCTGTAAAATCTGTGTGTGTGAACTTACTGGTCTGTGTTTTGGGTCAAGGCTTATTGTGCTATCAGCTTCTCAAAGGGACATGTGACAGGTTAAGAACTCCAGACTTAGGTAACTGTGGGATATTTGATCTTCGCATATGAATAAGTCTTAGCCAATTTAAGATATTCTTAGTAATTGGAAGGGGGAGGCAGATTTTATGAGAGGAGGTTGGTACCTAATCTTGGTCACGGAATTATGTAAGACTTCGGGTGTTGGGTAGAGGCAGAGTGGGATAGTTTATTACTCTACTTTGTTTCCTGGCTCATTTAAATAAGTATCTTTTGGGACTTCCCTGGCAATCCAGTGGTTAGGACTCCGAGCTTCCACTGCAGGGGGCCTGGGTTCGATCCCTGGTCGGGGAACTAAGATCCCCGCAAGCTGAGCGGCGTGGCCAAAAAAAAAAAAAAAAAAATCTTTAGATAATTGGTGGGGGAGAAGGAAATAAAAGCTATGACCCCCTCCAAAATACACATTCTCACAAATGCAAAAGTTTGCCTACAATTTTGAGGGCTTTATTAATCCCCTTCCCCTCATTCCCCCAAGACCTACCCATGTTAGGCCCGTTCCTAAATTAAAAACTCAAGACTGAGATGGACCTGAGGTTTTATCCTTGGTCACCCTACTTTATTTGCCTAAATTCATAGAATGTCTGCCCCTGCCTCATTGAGATGAGCGCCTAATCTGGTGTGACTTTTGTTTCTCCAGGAGATGACGGAAAATGGAAGTCACCAGTTGATAGTAAAGGCGAGATTCAACTTTAAGCAGACTAATGAAGATGAACTGTCTGTCTGTAAAGGGGACATCATTTATGTCACTAGAGTTGAAGAAGGAGGCTGGTGGGAAGGCACATTAAATGGGAGAACAGGCTGGTTCCCTAGTAATTATGTCCGAGAAATTAAATCCAGTGGTAAGTCAATCTTTTCAAAGCTTTTTTGACTGTGACTTTTGTACTTTCTTGGTCTTCAGACCAAAAATCTTGTAGTTTTCATTGGTTAACAGAATTGTTTGTACTTGTATGTGTATGTCAAAAATAAGACGAGAACAGAACTGGGAAAAAAATCTATGATTAGATATCTTGAAACCAAGTTGTACTTAGACTACATCAAGGCAGCAAAACCTAAAAAAGCAAAAGAATTCAAAGCTCAGACAACTGTTCCACCTTAACTATGTCCCCTTCTGTCTACTAATTCTAGCCCGTGTAATATAGTACAAAGCCCTTCCTGCTACTCTAAGGATCACCATGGCAGAATACAACAATAAGAGAGGTCATGTGCTAACTTCCTTTTTTAGCCCTAAGCTCTTTGAGCAGACCTAAGTCTAAATGCCTCAGAGATGTGTGGGAGAAATAATAATCATAGGACTGCAGGAAGCTGTCTGGCCACTTTGATTCTGAAAAAGATTGCCCTTAACTCATTAATGATACCCAGAGAATGCAATCTAATCACTCATCAGTAATCTTTCTAGAACTTGCTTGGGTAATGTACTTCCCTTTTATTATTTAAGAAACTAGGTCCTGGGCTTCCCTGGTGGTGCAGTGGTTAAGAATCTGCCTGCCAATGCAGGGCACGTGGGTTCAAGCCCTGGTCCGGGAAGATCCCACATGCCGCGGAGCAACTAAACCCGTGCGCCACAACTACTGAGCCTGCGCTCTAGAGCCCACGAGCCACAACTATGGAAGCCCGCGTGCCGAGAGCCCATGCTCCGCAACAAGAGAAGCCACCGCAATGAGAAGCCCGCGCACTGCAATGAAGAGTAGCCCCACTCGCCAAAACTAGAGAAAGCCTGCGCGCAGCAACGAAGACCCACCACAGCCAAAAATAAATAAATAAAATTAATTAATTAATTAAAAAAAAAGAAACTAGGTCCTGCCTATATTTACAAATAAATCCCTAGCATTATAAAAATGTCACGATACAGATAAAATAAGGTTCCGTTATTCACATTATTGTATCTCTTCACTCTTCAAAGCTATTTACCCAAGGGCTCCTTTTAAGTAGTTAGCGCCTCAGTATACTTTGCCCTTTGGTTAATGTCTTTATTGCTTTTTTAAAAAATTAATTAATTAATTAATTTTTATTCATTTATTTTTGGCTGCATTGGGTCTTCGTTGCTGTGTGCGGGCTTTCTCTACTTGCGACGAGCGGGGGCTACTCTTCATTGAGGTGGCTTCTCTTGTTACAGAGCACGGGCTCTAGGCACATGGGCTTCAGTAGTTGTGTCACATGGGCTCAGTAGTTGTGGCTTGCGGGCTCTAGAGCGCAGGCTCGGTAGTTGTGGCACACGGGCTTAGTTGCTCCGCGGCATGTGGGATCTTCCTGGACCAGGGATCGAGCCCATGTCTCCTGCATTGGCAGGTGGATTCTTAACCACTGCACCACCAGGGAAGTCCCTTTATTGCTTTTTTTAATGCCTCAAAATTAATACTATTATTTAATAAAATTATAGGCTCACTGTAAATAAGTTAAAACTTATAGAAATAGATAATGTAGATAATAAAAATTCCCCTCTCCTTCACCTCCTCCCCCAGATAACCACTGTGAGGAGATTTTCCCTAAAGCATTTGAGATAAAATTTAGTTTCATGCTTTTCTGTGTTGTGCGTTGGGTGAAGGTGGGGCATTTCCTTTAATGGAATAAGTGTTTAGTAACAGATTTATAATTATATATGTATGTGTAGATGTCTTAACAGTTTTTAATTCGCTTGGCCAAAAAGTTCATTCGGGTTTTTCATTACACTGTTACGAAAAACCTGAACGAACTTTTTGGCCAATGCAATATTACTGGGAATTGAGACGTTTCTGTTGAGCCCTGAAGTATTTTCACAGGCTGTGCTTGAAATTTCCTTGGTTTTGATGATTTTCACAGCCGATTTTTACCCCTTGCTGCATCTTTCAATTTGTGTAATCTCATTAAGATCTCTAAATAATTTTACAGATTCCCTCTAACTTGGCTTCATCTGTAAAACTAAAAGGAACAGCTCTTGCTTCCTGGCCTGGAAGTCTCAAGCATTGTTTGAGGGGTTGTGGGGGGCAGACAGACAGCACGCACTCCTTATAGTGTCCCTTATTGAGATGCCTTGTAGCCTTATAGCGTATAGTCTGGCCCCTGCCTTGTGGACCGACTGCCCTGAGCTGTTTCTCCTGGTCTTTGGCCCTTTCCCTTAGAGCTTTTCCTATACTCTCTTTGGTTTACAACTCAGTTAAGGACTCACCTGGCAGCTTTCTGGCTCTGGTTTGAGCACCTAGGGAACCTAACCTTTAGAAGCATCCTATGCAACTGTCAAGGATAGGTCTGGCTAGCTGGGGCCAGGAAGCCTGCTCGTCAGGGAAGGCCTCAGACTGGAAGAATATGGACCATCTCTCACCTAGTTTATTGCAGTAGCTTCCTAACTGGCATCCTGCTCCTGTCCTTGTCACCCCTGTAATCTAATTTAAACTCAGTAGATCCAGAGTGATCCTTTCAAAGTGTAACTTGAGTAGTATAATGGCTCCCCATGTCAAAAAGAGTAAAGGTCAAGGTCATTCCCAATAGCCTACAAGGCCCTCCAGGATTTGGCCTCTGGTGGCCCCTCTGGCCTTCTCTTTGACCTCTCTCCCCCTCACTCATCACACTTCAGCCACACTGGCCTCCTGGTTGCCTGTTCCAGACAGGCTCCTGCCTCACCTGCTGTCCCTCCACCTGGAATGCTCTCCCCAGATATCAGCACGGCTGGTTCCCTTACCTACTTCAGGTCTTTGCTCACTCATTGGCTTCAGGGTAGCACCTTCCCCGGTCACCCAGGAGAAAATTGAACCCTATTCCCACTGCCCCCATCCCCCTTCCCTTTTGTAGGTTTTTGTTTACCATTTCTTTCTATCTAACATAGTGTACATTTACTTATTTATTTCATTTACCATCTGTATCCGACCATTAGAATGTAAGTACCACAAGGGCAGAGATGTTTTTTCTGTGTTGCTGGGCTCAGTAAATATTTGTAAAATCAATGAATATTGTGGGGCACTTCATTCAATTCTCTTTTTAAAAAATAAATTTATTTATTTTCTGCTGCATTGGGTCTTCGTTGCTATGTGCGGGCTTTCTCTCGTTGCGGCGAGTGGGGGCTACTCTTCATTGCAGAGCGTGGGCTCTAGGCATGCGGGCTTCAGTAGTTGTGACACGCAGGTCAGTAGTTGTGGCTTGCAGGCTCTAGAGCACAGGCTCAGTAGTTGTGGCGCACAGGCTTAGCTGCTCTGAGGCATGTGGGATCTTCTCGGACCAGGGATCAAAAGGTCATTCAATTCTGTCTAGCTTGTTCATTGAGCATCTCCTGGGTACTTGGTGGGGAGGGGGCTATAAAAATCTGTCCTCATGGACCCTGCCCCCAAGGAGCTTACAGTCTAGTAGTCAAGATAGGTGTGTACACAACCAACCGTGACAGGATAGGACAGAGTCACACAGACAAAGCTCTACGTACAAAGCTGTTGGAGGAGTAAAGAAACGATGTGATTAACAATAACCTCAGAGGAAAATAGCACTTGATTTGGTTCTTGAATGATGAAAAGAGGCTTATGATGGGCAGAAGGTTAGAAGGAGTCACTAAGTTAAAGCCGGGAAGTAGGGAAGCATGGAGTGGGTGGTAGGAGGATTTGGGCTGAGGGTCTGGTGAGTGAAGTGAAGGGGTGGGGCCTTGAGCTGGACCTATATTAAGAAGGGTGTCAATGACAAGCTGTAAGCAGGGGGTTGCATGTGGTTTAGGGACATCTTTCTAGTGGTGGTGTTGGGGCTGGATGGCAGGGAAGTGGTGGGGATAACCAATGAGGATGTGGGGAAACCAGTGAAGACTACTGCTGAGGTCCCAGCAATCCAGATAGTGGCGTGGGTGACTTTGGCGACAGTGGAGAGGAAGAGAAAGTGGATGGATGCAGTAGATATTGTGAAAATAGAATCAAGAAAACTGGCTGATAATCAGCTATGAGGAAAAGGGAAGAGGTGAGCATGACGCCAAGTCTAGGGGTCCAGCTTGATGGTGAGCTCCTTAAGGGCATGTGATGTCATCCACCTAGCCAGCCAGCGGAGGACTAGGATATCAGTCTCTGGCCTGGGCACCGGTCAGGCACAGAAACCTAAGGCATGCCCCTTGCCCTCATGGTGTTCATAGTCTAGTGAGGGGAAGATCTCATTAGCATATTGAATGATAACTTCCAAATACAGGGTACTCTGGAGACTGGTGAGCAGAAGAGGGGTGCCTAACTCATCCTGACATGTAGGTCAAAGGGAAATTATTCATCTTTGTATACCTTCCTATCTCCATAGTGCCTAATGCAGTGCTTTAGACATACATGCTGAACTCCATTAATAGAGAAGATGGGAGAAGGGTGTGTGTGTGCGCGTGCGTGTGCGTGCGTGCTGGGAGGGTAATTGGTACTGAAGATGATGAGTTGTTTTGGACATGTTGAGTGGAGGCGCCAGCGAGTCATCATTCTGAAGATTTCTAGCAGGTTGGCAGTATGGATTCGGAGCACGGGAGAGAGAGAAGAGCTGCAGATGAAACTGACAATGAAAACTGACAATGGACAGTATGAAGTGGTGGATGATGAAGGGTCAGATACATAGCAGATCATCAGTGGACAGAGAGAACACGGTGGCTGGAGAGGTCGGGAGAGGCTTCCTGGAGGATATAGGGCTTGAGCTGAACCCTCAAAGACACGGAGACTGTGTGGATAGGCCCAGAAGGACAATCTAAGTTGTAGTGATTGGTTGGGGAGATCAAAAACCTTGAAAGAGCTGTGGTAGGTGAGCAGAGCGAGTTTAGGGGACCGTGGAAGAGATGAGCTAGGTGTAATGCAAAGATCTTGCTGGGAAAGTAGGTGTCAGGTCTTTGCTGACTTGAATTCTTTCCCACCCAAGTCTTGCCTCCACAAAACAGTAAGCAGGCCAAAACCTACCTAGGATGCTGCTGAAGGACCATATAAATTCAATGTTGTGCTGTCTTATGCTTGGTCTAGAAAATACTTGTCAACTTTGGAATTTCTTTCCACGAAGTCCATACTGCTATGTAAGCTCAGGAAAGAAAATTTATTTTTAAAGAGTTAAAAAAATGATTTCTAAGTTAAATGCCTAGCTCAAAGAAACGAAACCTTCAAATTGGAGTTTTAAACTCCTCCGCCATACAACTTCTGGGTCCTTTATGAAGTTGAATCAGGCTTACTGCTTACTGTTGGGGCAGATGTGTAACACTGAGGTCACTCAAGTAGTCAGGAATTCTGACATACTTGTTCATGGTAGCCTGGGGTACCATTCAGGCTGATACTACAGGTTCTTTAGGATTGTCTTAGAAATCAAATGAAGCAACCCTAGCCCCAGACAGCCCTTAACCCTGCAGATGGCTGTGCCGTGGAGAGCTGTGCAGTGTTTTCTTCCCTTGACAAGAGCACTTCATGCTCTGGAAGTTTGCCCTTGGGGAGTGGCCTTTTACGTTTTAGATTCTACTGTAACTTTTGTCTAGAGATAATTATGGCCGAAGCCCTGGGGACATCTTCTTCCTCTCTTCAGAAGGAGGTTGATTTCTGAGGACCTACAGAACCACCAGTGTAATAGTGTAGAAAGTTAAGAAATAGAATATTTGAGTATAATGTTTTACACACACACACACACACACACACACACACACAAACCTTTCAACATGAGCTTAAGACTGAAGATAGAGTAGGTTTTTGTGACCATGATGATAAAAGCCTCTCACCAAGGATGATGGAACCCAGACACCGGTGACATTAGGAAGCCCTTGTTACCAGTCAATTTCTTGTTACATGAGAAAAGTAAACCCGATTTTGACTAAAAATATTTTTTCAAGGATCTTCATGAAAAATACTTGTATGAATAACTTAGTCATTATATAAACTACAGAAGATATCTTAAGGGGCCTTGCTCCTTTATTTCATTTGAGTCAGATACATTATAAATAAGAAAATTAGCCATTTATCCAATTTTCAGTCCTTTTCTTCAAAATCAGTGGTAACTTGTAAATAAACTTGTTTATACATCAAAGTCATGTCTGCCACTACATCAGTAAGGTAGTAAATTATATCTCTCTTTTTTAAAAAATTTAATTAATTATTTATATTTGGCTGTGTTGGGTCTTCGTTGCTGCATGTGGGCTTTCTCTAGTTGCGGTGAGCAGGGGCTACTCTTTGTTGCGGTGTGCGGTCTTCTCATTGCGGTGGCTTCTCTTGTTGTGGAGCACAGGCTTTAGGCACATGGGCTTCAGTAGTTGTGGCACGCAGGCTCAGTAGTTGTGGCGTATGGGCTTAGTGACTCTGCGGCATGTGGGATCTTCCTGAACCAGGGCTCAAACCTGTGTCCCCTGCATTGGCAGGCAGATTCTTAACCACTGTGCCACCGGGGAAGTCCCTATATCTCTTTTTTTATTTGTGTCTTTGTTACCGAGAGAGGCTACGTGTTTTGTCAGGACTTTGCATTAAAATTTTCCTGGCAAAATGTCCATGCCAAGAAAATATTGAGGAAGTATGATTGGAGCAGATATTTTAAGCAAGTGCTGTTTTCTGCAACTGATTCAGTTAAGGGATCATTAAATCCTTCTAAAACTTCTTCTTCTCAGGTAAATATAGATGTCAAGTGAGGGGATTAGGTAGATGGCTAATTAAATTTGTATTAAGGCAGATTAAGAAATGACTCTTCCTACTTATTAAAATCCAAAACTAGGATTGGGCTTTATATTTAGACTTCCTGTTTTAATCTTCTGGGTGTATCACATAGATGCTTCATGTCCAGAGAAAGCTAGTTATCACTAGATTTCTTTTTGACCTGTCACCACCAACAGGCATAGGAATCTGTACCTCAGCAAGGGAGGGGAATGAATCGAGAGTTAATGGGAAAGGGATCTTTACATCAGAAGTAGGAGGGCTGGGCTTCCCTGGTGGCACAGTAGTTGAGAATCCGCCTGCCAATGCAGGGGACACGGGTTTGAGCCCTGGTCCAGGAAGATCCCACACGCTGCGGAGCAACTAAGCCCGTGCGCCACAACTACTGAGCCCACGTGCCACAGCTGCTGAGGCCTGCACACCTAGAGCCTGTGCTCCGCAACGGGAGAGGCCACCACAATAAGCCCTTTGAATTCTTCACTATGTTGACTGATTTTTTTTCCACTGATTGAATTGAATTGACCAGTTTTTTAATGGCCTTAGAAACACCATGTAAAAGGTTTATGTTTTCATGTTAGGTCATATCAGGGAGGAAGAAATTTTCCTCTAACCCTTCTTGGTTCTTCTGTCTGGTCTGAGAACTAAGCCAATATGAGATATTAACAGGAGGAAATCCAAGTTTAATAACAAGTATACATGGGAGAGACCCAGGAGAACTGAATAAGTCGCCAAAATGGTGAAACCCTCACCTTAAATACCAACTTCAGCTAAAGACAAAAGAGGATGTTGGGGGTAGAGGTTTGGGACTTCAAAGGGGCGGGAGGGCAATTGACATAGAGATGGAAAAGCAAATGTTTGGTAAATAAACGTTTGCTGGGCCAGACAGAGACAGTGGGACACAGAGTGGACTCTGATCTCTGAGAGTTGCCCCCCTCATACCCAGCACATGTTCTCTGCATATGTCTCTGCTGATAGCTCTGTTCCAGGAACAGGCCCTCTACCTAAATTCTCTAGCCAGCTAAGGGGGTGGTGAAAAGAAAGACTTCCTGAGTCTTTAGAGCCTTGATTGTTTTCAGCTCAAAATAATCCACATGCCAAAGAGACATTTTGGGGTGACAAATTTTGCTCCCCTCCTGTCACTTTGAACCACCCCCAGGGACTGGACTTGTCTCCTCTGAACGTCCACATTCTTATTCCTTCTCTGCGTGTTGCCGAGGGTGGGTTTCAGCGAAGACTGCACGTGGAGGGAGTAGGCAGTGGTGGAGGGCAAAGGAGGTACAAGAGGCAAGAAACTGTCACTGAAACCTAGTGCTGGTGTTTTTCTTTGCATCCACTCCTTGAATTTTTTTCATGGGGCCAGTTGTTTGCAAGGACTACATTTTTTTTTTTTTTCCGGTACGCGGGCCTCTCACTGCTGCGGCCTCTCCCGTTGCGGAGTACAGGCTCGGACGCACAGGCTCAGTGGCCATGGCTCACGGGCCCAGCCGCTCCGCGGCATGTGGGATCTTCCGGGACCGGGGCACGAACCCGTGTCCCCTGCATTGGCAGGCAGACTCTCAACCACTGCGCCACCAGGGAAGCCCAGGACTACATTTTTAAAGACTTTCTAAGGTTGTCCTTCCAAATCTGTCTTCCTTCTTCTCTTTGTATTGATTCGCCATCCTACACCAAGGCTGCAGGGACAGCCAGACCTTCTAGCACTACGCTGAGTGAGAGTGGTGAGAGCAGGCATCCTTGTCTTGTTCCTGATCTTAGGGGGAAAGTATTCAGCCTTAGGTCTTTCACTGCTAGCTAAGATGCTAGCTGTAGGGTTTTCATAGATGCTCTTTATTGAGTTGGAGAAGTTCCTCTTTATTCCTTTTTTTTTCTGGAAGTTTTTTTTTCTTGAATGGGTGTTGAATTTTGTCCTGTGCTTTTGCTGCATCGATTGCTATTATCATGATTGCTATTTTTAGACTATTAATACCATGGGTTTCATTGATTGATTTTTGAATATTTAACCAACATCCATGAGATGAATTCTATGGTATACAATTCTTTTAAAATATCACTGAATTCTGTTTGCTAATTCTTTGTTACCGTTTTTTGCATCGAAATTCATGAGGGGTATGGGTCAGCGGTTTTCTTTTTTGTACTGTCTTTGTCTGGTTTTGGTGTCAGTGTAATTAATAGTGACTTTATAAAATGAATTGGAAAGTGATCCCTTCTCTTTATTTTCTGTAAGAGATTGGGAATAATTGCTACGGCTTCTTCCTTAAGCATTTGGTAGAACTCTCCACTGAAACCATATGGGCCTGGAGATTTCTTTTTTCCACAGTTTTAAATTTATAACTTCAATTTCCAGAATAATTATAAGGCTATTCAAATGGTGTATTTAATATTGGGTGAACTGTGGTAGTTTTGGTTTTCTGAGGAATTGCTCCATTTCATACCTAATTATCAAATTTATGTGTTTTAAGTTGTTCATGGTATTTCTTTATTATCTTTTGGGCATCTCTAGAGTCTGTAATGATATCCCCTACTTCACTCCTCCTATTGGTAATTTGTGTCTTCTCTCTTTTTTCCTCTGTCAGTCTTGCTAGAGGTTTGACAATTTTATTTTATTAAAAATTTTTTTCGTTGTAATATTTTTTTATTGAAGTGTAGTTGATTTACAATATTGTGTTAGTTTCAGGTGTACAGCAAAGTGATTTGGTTATATGTATATATATCTATATTCTTTTTTCGATTCTTTTCTGTTATAGGTTATTACAATATATTGAATATAGTCCCCTGTGCTATACAGTAAATCCTTTTTTAAATATATTATTTATTTATTTATTTATTTATGGCTATGTTGGGTCTTTGTTGCTGCGCGCAAGCTTTCTCTAGTTGCGGCGAGCGGGGGCTACTCTTCCTTGCGGTGTGCGGGCTTCTCGTTGCAGTGGCTTCTCTTGTTGCAGAGCACGGGCTCTAGGCACAGTCTTCAGTAGTTGCAGCACGCAGGCTCAGTAGTTGTGGCGCACTGGCTTAGTTGCTTCGTGGCATGTGGGATCTTCTCGGACCAGGGCTAAAACCCTTTTTCCCTGCATTGGCAGGCGAATTCTTAACCACTGTGCCACCAGGGAACTCCTACAGTAAATCCTTGTTAACAATTTTATTGATCTTATCAAAGCACCAGCTCTTTTTGCATCTTGTTCAGCCACCCAGGAATCTCTATGGCAGCCACTGTTTTCTTTCAATTCATGTTTCTCTGTTCCACTTCACATAGTTAACATTTTTTTTCAGTTACAGTGACCAGTTTCTGTGGCCTTTCCTTTCCTCTTCTGTCTTGGCAGGCTCTCCATTACTGTTTACCCTTCCTTTTGGCCTTGCTTTCAAAAGGTGGTCACATCTTGCTGGTTTCTCTAGAATGTTTCATTTTTATCAAGACTGGTTTACATCATAATTGCACAAAACAACCGAGTTCTAAGTAGCATTAAGGGTACATTGTAGAAAACTTGCCTAATAAAAACTGGAAAGAATTTGGTAACTGTCGATTTTGAATATGCCTACGAGTGCAAAACCATGGTGTGCTGGGGGGAACACCATGCTGGGCAGTACAATACTTGGGTTCAATTCCTGACTCTGTCATTTGCAATCTCAAGTAATAGGCTGGGTGGCTCTGCATTGCTCAAATTTACCCAGTAAAGCCTTGTGAAGCCACCATGTGGATCCAGGCAGACCTTGAAGTTGCATGAAGCTTTCCAAACCTGGTTATGCCCCAGTTTTGGGGCATTGAGGAGTGCCAGATTTGGCCCTCATTGTTGCCTTTTTGTTTTATTTACACTTTACCCAGCCCGGCCCAGCTGGACAGTTCACTGTCACAGGAACAGTACTGCCTTGAGCATTGCTATTTCTACAGCTGTGCTTCTGGCATCTTCCCTGCCTAGGAAACTCTCTACTGTCTTCTCTGCCTATTTGAATTCTAGCTCCCCTCCAGGGACAGATCAAGTACCCCCTGCCCAGCAAGGTCTTCTCTGACCATCCCAGATCAAACCGATGATCCCTCTGAACTCCGGGGGGAACTACTGCTCATGCCATCGACCGGGCCCTTCAGTAGCTTCATCTCTGGACGTCCTGTTGGTTAGGAGCACAGGCTTTTGTCAAGACACACCAGGGCTTCAGTCTTGGCTCTGCGATTTCCCAAATTCATGGCCTTAAGCAGCTGACGTCACTTTCCTGCACCCTAGTGACCTCCTCTACAAAACGAGATCATCTCTGCCTTACAGGGTAGTTGTAAAGATCAAATAAAATGTCTTAAAAGCAGTTAAGTGCCAAATAAACATAAGGGATATTTAAAATATAATAAAAATTAGAAATTAAGGTTAAATGGGAAAATGTTCATGAAATAATGTTGTAATAGGAGGATTACAAAGCTGTAGGTGAAGTAAGAAAGATCTATGTGTGTTTGTGTGTTCACAAACACATGTATAAAAAGAATGGGAACACTAATATGTATAAAATAGATAACTAACGAGAACCTGCTGTATAGCACGGGGAACTCTACTTCACTTCGCTGTACAGTAGAAACTAACACAACATTGTAAAACAACTACACCCCAATAAAAAAAAATCTATTTTAATAGCAAAAAAAAAAAAAAAGAATGGGAAGACGTACTTCAAAATGTTACTCTGGATGATGGTTAGCTCTGGGTGATGGGTTAATTTTTGGTTTTTCTTTTCTATAGTTTGCATTTTTTAGGGTAGGAATGTAATAGATATAAAACTAGAAAATATTGTTTTTAAAAAGAAAAAAAATCAAGTCCTGATGATAATATTTGGTTATTTATACTCCACCATACATCAGAAAGAGTTGGTTTCTTAAAAGTAATTAATTAATTAATTTTATTTATTTATTTGGCTGCGTTCGTTCTTCGTTGCTGCGTGTGGGCTCTCTCTAGTTGCAGCGAGCGGGGGCTTCTCTTTGTTGTGGAGCGTGGCTTCTCATTGCAGTGGCTTCTCTTGTTGCAGAGCACAGGCTCTATGCACATGGACTTCAGTAGTTGTGGCACACGGGCTTGGTAGTTGTGGCTTGCGACCTCTAGAGTGCAGGCTCAGGAGTTGTGGCGCACGGGTTTAGTTGCTCTGCGGCATGTGGGATCTTGCCGGACCACGGCTCAAGCCCATGTCCCCTGCATTGGCAGGTGGATTCTTAACCACTGCGCCACCAGGGAAGTCCCCAGAAAGAGTTTAAAGCAGCATACAATATAGCAAGATAAAAATGGAACATAAAACAAAATGAAGCAAAGGAGAAAATGAGGGTAGGGAAGACAGTCTGTAGTGACACTGTTAAACATTTATGATCGCTGTCTTGTATTTTTATTAAGTGGTTTCTTTTCTTTTTAATAGATTTTATTTATTTATTTATTTATTTTTGGCTGTGTTGGGTTTTCGTTGCTGCATGCGGGCTTTCTCTAATTGCAGCTAGTGGGGGCTACATTTCTTTTTTCTTTTTTTAAAATATCTTTATTGGAATATAATTGCTTTACAATGCTGTGTTAGTTTCTGCTTTATAACAAAGTGAATCAGTTATACATATACATATGTTCCAATATCTCTTCCCTCTTGCATCTCCCGCCCTCCCACCCTCCCTATCCCACCCCTCCAGGCGGTCACAAAGCACTGAGCTGATCTTCCTGTGCTATGCAGCTGCTACCCACTAGCTATCTATTTTATATAGATATCAAATAGATAGCTAGTGTATATATGTCCATGCCACTCTCTCACTTTGTCACAGCTTACCCTTCCCCCTCCCCATATCCTCAAGTCCATTCTCTAGTAGGTCTGTGTCTTTATTCCTGTCTTACCCCTAGGTTCTTCATGACATTTTTTTTCTTAAATTCCATATATATGTGTTAGCATACGGTATATGTCTTTCTCTTTCTGACTTACTTCACTCTGCAGGACAGACTCTAGGTCCATCCACCTCATTACAAATAGCTCAATTTCGTTTCTTATTATGGCTGAGTAATATTCCATTGTATATATGTGCCACATCTTCTTTATCCATTCATTCGATGATGGACACAGGTTGTTTCCATCTCCGGACTACTGTAAATAGAGCTGCAATGAACATTTTGGTACATGACTCTTTCTGAATTATGGTTTTCTCAGGGTATATGCCCAGTAGTGGGATTGCTGGGTCATATGGTAGTTCTATTTGTAGTTTTTTAAGGAACCTCCATACTATTCTCCACAGTGGCTGTATCAATTTACATTCCCACCAACAGTGCAAGAGTGTCCCCTTTTCTCCACACCCTCTCCAGCATTTATTATTTCCAGATTTTTTGATGATGGCCATTCTGACTGGTGTGAGATGATATCTCCTTGTAGTTTTGATTTGCATTTCTCTAATGATTAATGAAGTTGAGCATTCTTTCATGTGTTTGTTGGCAGTCTGTATATCTTCTTTGGAGAAATGTCTATTTAGGTCTTCTGCCCATTTTTGGATTGGGTTGTTCAGTTTTTTGTTTTTGAGCTGCATGAGCTGCTTGTAAATTTTGGAGATCAATCCTTTGTCAGTTGCTTCATTTGCAAATATTTTCTCCCATTCTGAGGGTTGTCTTTTGGTCTTGTTTATGGTTTCCTTTGCTGTGCAAAAGCTTTGACGTTTCATTAGGTCCCATTTGTTTATTTTTGTTTTTATTTCCATTTCTCTAGGAGGTGGGTCAAAAAGGATCTTGCTGTGATTTATGTCATAGAGTGTCCTGCCTATGTTTTCCTCTAAGAGTTTGATAGTTTCTGGCCTTACATTTAGGTCTTTAATCCATTTTGAGCTTATTTTTGTGTATAGTGTTAGGGAGTGATCTAATCTCATACTTTTAAATGTACCTGTCCAGTTTTCCCAGCACCACTTACTGAAGAGGCTGTCTTTTCTCCACTGTACATTCCTGCCTCCTTTATCAAAGATAAGGTGACCATATGTGTGTGGGTTTATCTCAGGGCTTTCTATCCTGTTCCATTGATCTATCTTTCTGTTTTTGTGCCAGTACCATACTGTCTTGATTACTGTAGCTTTGTAGTATAGTTTGAAGTCAGGGAGCCTGATTCCTCCAGCTCCGTTTTTCGTTCTCAAGATTGCTTTGGCTATTCGGGGTCTTTTGTGTTTCCATACAAATTGTGAAATTTTTTTTTCTAGTTCTGTGAAAAATACCAGTGGTAGTTTGATAGGGATTGCATTGAATCTGTAGATTGCTTTGGGTAGTAGAGTCACTTTCACAATGTTGATTCTTCCAATCCAAGAACATGGTATATCTCTCCATCTATTTGTATCATCTTAATTTCTTTCATCAGCGTCTTATAATTTTCTGCACACAGGTCTTTTGTCTCCTTAGGTAGGTTTATTCCTAGATATTCTTTTTGTTGCAATGGTAAATGGGAGTGTTTTCTTGATTTCACTTTCAGATTTTTCATCACTAGTGTATAGGAATGCCAGAGATTTCTGTGCATTAATTTTGTATCCTGCTACTTTACCAAATTCATTGATTAGCTCTAGTAGTTATCTGGTAGCATCTTTAGGATTCTCTATGTATAGTATCATGTCATCTGCAAACAGTGACAGCTTTACTTCTTCTTTTCCGATTTGCATTCCTTTTGTTTCCTTTTCTTCTCTGATTGATGTGGCTAAAACTTCCAAAACTATGTTGAATAATAGTGGTGAGAGTGGGCAACCTTGTGTTCTTCCTGATCTTAGTGGAAATGCTTTCAGTTTTTCACCATTGAGGACAATGTTGGCTGTGGGTTTGTCATATATGGCCTTTATTATGTTGAGGTAAGTTCCCTCTATGCCTACTTTCTGCAGGGTTTTTATCATAAATGGGTGTTGAATTTTCTCGAAAGCTTTCTCTGCATCTATTGAGATGATCATATGGTTTTTCTCCTTCAATTTGTTAATATGGTTTATCACATTGATTGTTTTGCGTATATTGAAGAATCCTTGCATTCCTGGAATAAAGCCCACTTGATCATGGTGTATGATCCTTTTAATGTGCTGTTGGATTCTGTTTGCTAGTATTTTTTTGAGGATTTTTGCATCTATGTTCATCAGTGATATTGGCCTGTAGTTTTCTTTCTTTGTGACATCCTTGTCTGGTTTTGGTATCAAGGTGATGGTGGCCTCGTAGAATGAGTTTGGGAGTGTTCCTCCCTCTGCTATATTTTGGAAGAGTTTGAGAAGGATAGGTGTTACCTCTTCTCTAAAGGTTTGATAGAATTCGCCTGTGAAGCCATCTGGTCCTGGGCTTTTGTTTGTTGGAAGAGTTTTAATCACAGTTTCAATTTCAGTGCTTGTGATTGGTCTGTTCATATTTTCTATTTCTTCCTGATTCAATCTTGGCACGTTGTGTATTTCTAAGAATTTGTCCATTTCTTCCAGGTTGTCCATTTTATTGGCATAGAGTTGCTTGTAGTAATCTCTCATGATCTTTTGTATTTCTGCAGTCCGTTGTTACTTCTCCTTTTTCATTTCTAATTCTATTGATTTGAGTCTTCTACCTTTTTTTCTTGATGAGTCTGGCTAATGGTTTATCAATTTTGTTTATCTTCTCAAAGAACCAGCTTTTAGTTTTATTGATCTTTGCTATCATTTCCTTCAGTTCTTTTTCATTTATTTCTGATCTGATTTTTATGATTTCTTTCCTTCTGCTAACTTTGGGGTTTTTTTGTTCTTCTTCCTCTAATTGCTTTAGGTGCAAGGTTAGGTTGTTTATTCGAGATGTTTCCTGTTTCTTAAGGTAGGATTGTATTGCTATAAACTTCCCTCTTAGAACTGCTTTTGCTGCATCCCATAGATTTTGGGTTGTTGTTTCCCCATTGTCATTTGTTTCTAGGTATTTTTTTATTTCCTCTTTGATTTCTTCAGTGATCACTTCGTTATTAAGTAGTGTATTGTTCAGCCTCCATGTGTTTGTATTTTTTACAGATCTTTTCCTGTAATTGATATCTAGTTTCATAGCATTGTGGTCAGAAAAGATACTTGAAACAATTTCAATTTTCTTAAATTTACCATGGCTTGATTTGTGACCCACAATATGATCTATCCTGGAGAATGTTCCATGCGCACTAGAGAAAAACGTGTATTCTGTTGTTTTTGGATGGAATGTCCTATAAATATCAATTAAGTCCATCTTGTTTAATGTATCATTTAAAGCTTGTATTTCCTTATTTATTTTCATTTTGGATGATCTGTCCATTGGTGAAAGTGGGGTGTTAAAGTCCCCTACTATGAATGTGTTACTGTCGATTTCCCCTTTTATGGCTGTTAGTATTTGCCTTATGTATTGAGGTGCTCCTATGTTGGGTGCATAAATATTTACAATTATTATATCTTCTTCTTGGATCGATCCCTTGATCATTATGTAGTGTCCTTCTTTGTCTCTTTAAATAGTCTTTATTTTAAAGTCTATTTTGTGTGATATGAGAATTGCTACTCCAGTTTTCTTTTGGTTTCCATTTGCATGAAATATCTTTTTCCATCCCCTTACTTTCAGTCTGTATGTGTCTCTAGGTCTGAAGTGGGTCTCTTGTAGACAGCACATATATGGGTCTTGTTTTTGTATCCATTCAGCCAATCTGTGTCTTTTGGTGGGAGCAATCAGTCCATTTACATTTAAGGTAATTATCGATATGTATGTTCCTATTCCCATTTTCTTAACTGTTTTGGGTTCGTTATTGTAGGTCTTTTCCTTCTCTTGTGTTTCTTGCCTAGAGAAGTTCATTTAGCAGTTGTTGTAGAGCTGGTTTGGTGGTGCTGAACTCTCTCAGCTTTTGCTTGTCTGTAAAGGTTTTAATTTCTCCATCAAATCTGAATGAGATCCTTGCTGGGTAGAGTAATCTTGGTTGTAGGTTTTTCTCCTTCATCACTTTAAATATGTCCTGCAGGTCCCTTCTGGCTTGCAGTTTCTGCTGAAAGATCAGCTGTTAACCTTATGGGGATTCCCTTGTGTGTTATTTGTTGTTTTTTCATTGCTGCTTTTAATATGTTTTCTTTGTATTTAATTTTTGACAGTTGGATTAATATGTGTCTTGGCATGTTTCTCCTTGGATTTATCCTGTATGGGACTCTCTGTGATTCCTGGACTTGATTATTTCCTTTCCCATATTAGGGAAGTTTTCAACTATAATCTCTTCAAATATCTTCTCAGTCCCTTTCTTTTTCTCTTCTTCTTCTGGAACCCCTATAATTCGAATGTTGGTGCGTTTAATGTTGTCCCAGAGGTCTCTGAGACTGTCCTCAGTTCTTTTCATTCTTTTCTCTTTATTCTGCTCTGCAGTAGTTATTTCCACTCTTTTATCTTCCAGGTCACTTATCCGTTCTTCTGCCTCAGTTATTCTGCTATTGATCCCATGTAGAGTATTTTTTATTTCATTTATTGTGTTGTTCATCATTGTTTGTTTCATCTTTAGTTCTTCTAGGTCCTTTTTAAATGTTTCTTGCATTTTGTCCATTCTATTTCCAAGATTTTGGATCATCTTTACTATCATTATTCTGAATTCTTTTTCAGGTAGACTGCCTATTTCCTCTTCATTTGTTAGGTCTGGTGGGTTTTTATCTTGCTCCTTCATCTGCTGTGTGTTTTTCTGTCTTCTTATTTTGCTTATCTTACTGTGTTTGGGGTCTCGTTTTTGCAGGCTGCAGGCTTGCAGTTCCCGTTGTTTTTGGTGTCTGTCCCCAGTGGCTAAGGTTGGTTCAGTGGGTTGTGTAGGCTTCCTGTTGGAGGGGAGTAGTGCCTGTGTTCTGGTGCATGAGGCTGGATCTTGTCTTTCTGGTGGGCAGGTTCACGTCTGGTGGTGTGTTTTGGGGTGTCTGTGGACTTATTATGATTTTGGGCAGCCTCTCTGCTAATGGGTGGGGTTGTGTTCCTGTCTTGCTAGTTGTTTGGCATAGGATGTCCAGCACTGTAGCTTGCTGTTCGTTGAGTGAAGCTGGGTGCTGGTTTTGAGATGGAGATCTCTGGGAGATTTTTGCCATTTGTTATTATGTAGAGCTGGGAGGTCTATTGTGGACCAGTGTCCTGAAGTTGGCTCTCCCACCGCAGAGGCACAGCACTGACTCCTTGCTGCAGCACCAAGAGCCTTTCATCCACACGGCTCAGAATAAAAGGTAGAAAAAGTAGAAAGAAAGAATTAGTAGAAGTAGAAAGGAAGAAGGAAAGAACGAACGAAAGAAAGAAAGAAAGGAGGGAGGGAGGAAGGAAGGAAGGAGAGAAGGAGGAAAAAAGAAAGAAGGAAAGAAGATAAAGTAAAATAAAATATAATAAAGTTATTAAAATAAAAACATAATTATTAAGAAAAAAGAAAAACAAAGAAACAGACCAAAAAACGGACGGATAGAACCCTAGGACAAATGGTGAAAGCAAAGCTATACAGCATAAATCTTGCTCTCAAAGTCCACGTCCTCAATTTGGGATGATTCGTTTTGTATTGATGTATTCCACAGACATCAAGTTGATTGTGGAGCTTTAATCCGCTGCTCCTGAGGCTGCTGGGAGAGACTTCCCTTTCTCCTCTCTGTTTGCACAGCTCCCAGGGGCTCAGTTTTGGATTTGGCCCCACCTCTGCGTGTAGGTCGCCGGAGCGCGTCTGTTCTTCGCTCAGACAGGACGGGGTTAAAGGAGCCGCTGATTCGGGGGCTCTGGCTCACTCAGGCCGGGGGGGAGGGAGGGGCACGGAGTGCGGGGCGGGCCTGCGCCGGTAGAGGCCGGCGTGACGTTGCACCAGCGTGAGGCGCGCCGTGCATTCTCCCGGGGCAGTTGTCCCTGGATCCCTGGACCCTGGCAGTGGCGGGCTGCACAGGCTCCCCGGAAGGGGGTGTGGAGAGTGACCTGTGCTCGCGCACAGGCTTCTTGATGGCGGCAGCAGCAGCCTTAGCGTCTCATGCCCGTCTCTGGGGTCCGCGCTTTTAGCCGCGGCTCGTGCCCGTCTCTCGAGCTCCTTTAAGCAGCGCTCTTAATCCCCTCTCCTCGCGCACCAGGGAACAAAGAGGCAAGAAAAAGTCTCTTGCCTCTTCGGCAGGTCCAGACTTTTCCCCGGATTCCCTCCCGGCCAGCCGAGGCGCACTAACCCCTTCAGGCTGTGTTCACGCCGCTAACCCCAGTCCTTTGCGCTCCAACCGAAGCCCGAGCCTCAGCTCCCAGCCCCGCCCGCCCCGGCAGGTGAGCAGACAAGCCTCTCGGGCTCTTGAGTGCTGATCGGCACCGATCCTCTGTGCGGGAATCTCGCCGCTTTGCCCCCCGCACCCCTGTGGCTGCGCTCTCCTCCACGGCTCAGAAGCTCCCCCCTCCGCCCCCTGCAGTCTCCGCCCCCGAAAGGCCTTCCCATTGTGTGGAAACTTTCCCTCCTTCACAGCTCCCTCCCACTGGTGCAGGTCCCGTCCCTATCCTTTTGTCTCTGTTTATTCTTTTTTCTTTTGCCCTACCCAGGTACGTGGGGAGTTTCTTGCCTTTTGGGAGGTCTGAGGTCTTCTGCCAGCGTTCAGTAGGTGTTCTGTAGGAGTTGTTCCACGTGTAGATGTATTTCTGGTGTATCTGTGGGGAGGAAGGTGATCTTCGCATCTTACTCTTCCGCCATCTTCCCGGAAGCCGGGCCTACTTTTCGTTGCGGTGCGCGGGCTTCTCTTTGCGGTGGCTTTTCTTGTTGTGTAGCAGGGCTCTAGGCGCACGGGCTTCGGTAGTTGTGGCACGTGGGCTTAGTAGTTGTGACTCACGAGCTCTAGAGCACAGGCTCAGTAGTTGTGGCACACGGGCTTAGTTGCTCTGCGGCATGTGGGATTTTCCCGGACCAGGGCTCAGACCCATGTCCCCTGCATTGGCAGGAGGATTCTTAACCAGTGCGCCACCAGGGAAGCCCCTAAATTTATTTCATTTAGAGTGTAAATATATGCCACAGAGTGCTGTGGTGTTTGAGAGGGGCTAGTATAGGATATTTTGAAAACCAGTCAGGTCTGTTTAGTATTTTCAGTTCTAATAAAATTGTGGGTTATTGTACTAGATATAGTATTTATTATACAGACTATATTTCTTTAAATACTGTATGACAGAAGTGTGTGTTTACTTACTCATAGAACTCATCAGAAACCACATATAGAGATGTGGCACTAAAATTATTTGAATTATCTAATAAAATCTTAGGGGGTGTTAAAGCAGCTTAGTGTTTGGCTGTGAAACCAAGAAGTCTTATATAGAGGCAGGGACATGCTGCATATTCTCCCAAATCTTCTTTCTTCTCTAGGCCCTTGGTACCTGAGTAATACCACTTTGCAAAATTCAGAGAGGGTATTAGGTGTAGTGAGAACCTATAACCTAAATGGCTTCTTTTTTTTGAATTTTATTTTATTTATTTTTTATACAGCAGGTTCTTATTAGTTATCTATTTTATACATATTAGTGTATATATGGGTAAGATGAACTTTGTAAAAGAAAGGCATCTTTTTATAGCACAGCATAATGATATTAAAATGATACATAAAAGAAGAGTTTTCTGCTAGTTTTCAGTGTATTAAAGATTCTGATTATTTTGTTTTTGGCACAATAGACAGCCCTAAGAAAGGATGGCTGCTATTATTCTTGTATAGTAAGTTTCAAGATACAAATATACATATTTGTTATACATATACAATATACAAATATACATATTTGGTTAGCATTGGCTTTGCTTATCTGTTTTGAGTAAGTTGAATGGAGAGGCAGACTGGAGTGAAGAAACAGCCCAAACTGGAACTGAAATTCTTACCTTGACCCTGTCATTAAGAAACTCTAGGGCTTCCCTGGTGGCGCAGTGGTTGAGAGTCCGCCTGCCGATGCAGGGGACACGGGTTCGTGCCCCGGTCCGGGAAGATCCTACATGCCGCAGAGCAGCTGGGCCCGTGAGCCATGGCCGCTGAGCCTGCGCGTCTGGAGCCTGTGCTCTGCAACGGAAGAGGCCACAACAGTGAGAGGCCCGCGTACCGCAAAAAAAACAAAAACCAAAAAAAACCCTCTAGCTTGACCAGCTGTAGTTTAGTAAGATTATACTTTCACTTATTTGGGAATGTACATTTCCATTGAGCCTTCCACTTGACAATATTTATAGTATGTTAGTTGCCCTATGTTATAAACTGTTCATCTTACACCTGTATAATATTAACATAATTTAAATGTCTTTTTCACAGAGAGACCTCTCTCCCCCAAGGCTGTCAAAGGATTTGAAACTACTCCACTTACCAAGAATTATTATACTGTGGTGAGTGTTCAGATGACGAACAAAAATTTTCTTGACTCTCTACATGGAGAACCACTGATGTGTTGAGGCGACACCAGTGGAAGACTGGAGAAAGCTGCATTGCAAGGGTCTCCACTAATGACAGTGGAGCTCTTTTATTTGTAGGCTTGTTACAGATGTCTAGAAGTTTTACAACCACTGTACTGAGAAATTCAAGGGTAGCACAAAGGTTCAGAGCAAGGTCTACTAAACTGCAGCAAAAGAGAAATCAGCTAATATGTAGACATTATGGGGAAATTTAGCAGTTAGGTCTAGCCTTACCAGATAGTTAGGAGGTGAATTCCCAAGTTCCTCTAATGCAATACGTTTTAAGTGATTGCATACTGTGATTTTATTTTAGAATCAATCAACCAGTTACGATAGCCTCTGAAATATTATCAACCTTGTTCTTGAGGAGAGCCCAAAGGGAAGACTGCCCTTTGGCACAGAGGGAGGAATGAGATGGCTCTGGCTTGAGCACAGATATGTCAAAATATATTAGCTATAAATAGGGCATGTGCAATACTCAAAATAAGTTCCCATTTGAAAAAGAAATCGTATCCTTTTCCTTAATCTACTCTCTACTTTCCTCCATGTCTCCTTTCCAGACTTGGCCCAGTCAGCAATGAAAAGGTCAAGTCATCATGACCTCTAAGTCTCCCTGTCTAGTATCCCGTCATCTTCCCCATCACAGCTGAAATACAGTTTCACTTTTCACCCAATGCTCTATGTGCATTTGTACTATGTGCTCATTTCATGTGTCCACGGATAAACAGTTTTTATTTTTATTTTTGGCCGCACCACGCGGCTTGTGGGATCTTAGTTCCCCGACCAGGGATCGAACCCGTGCCCCCTGCAGTAGAAGTGTGGAGTCCTAATCACTGGACTGACAGGGAA
This sequence comes from Leucopleurus acutus, assembly GCF_964270905.1. NCBI lineage: Eukaryota > Metazoa > Chordata > Mammalia > Artiodactyla > Delphinidae > Leucopleurus > Leucopleurus acutus. Next base: position 117,224,152 of record NC_139148.1, on the reverse strand, counting down.
GTCCCTAAACAGTTTTTAAATCTCTCTATACATTTGGTTTCAAAAAATGGAATTTCATTCTTCAGTGAATTTGCTCTGTAATGATGACATGAACAGTAGTTGGCATGAAAAATCAAGTAGGAGCTTCATAGGTAACCTGGACAATAATCATAGGGGATAATTTTGTCACTGTTCTTCCTCTTACATTCCCGAGGTTAAAACGTTACCCAACAGAGCTAGGCTCCCTTCTCCCTTCATCCCTGATCACTTTTTCTTTTTAAACTGGCAATATTTTGATGCCTTTTTTTCCTACACCTAGATAGCTATATATCATTACATAGTTGCAATCATACTATATACACAATTTGTGTCCTGAGTTGTCACTTAACATTATATCATTTTCAATTATTTATTTACCTTCTATTTCCTTTTTTTCTTCCAGTTTTATTGACATATAATTGACATGCAGCACTGTGTAAGTTTAAGGTGTACAGCATACTGATGTGACTTACATACATCATGAAATGATGACCTCAATCAGTCATTGAATATCCATCATCTCATAGAGTTACAAAATTTAAAAAATAAAAAAAAATGTTTTCCTTGTGATGAGAACTCCTCAGGATTTACTCTCAACAACTGTCATGAAGAGCATACAACAGTGTCAATTGTATTGATCATGTTGGACATTACATCCCTAGTACTTATTTATCTTATAACTGCAAGTTTGTACCTTTTGACCACCTTCACATAATTCCCCCCTGCCTCTGGTTCTGACCACTTTTAGCTTCCAGGCGACCCCCAAGGATTTAATTTTTAACAGAAGGGCACAGTCAAATGGTAGGTGAAAGTGTTACCGTAGCTGCTTCTCCCTGCGGACCTGGAGCACACCATCGCTCTGCTTTCAGTCTCTCTCTGCCTCTGCTGAGTCTACCAATTTAAAATGCTGGGATTATCCAAGGCAGACTAACCTCTGTGATTCTTATGGGCGTTATGTAAACCCCATATATACTGTATACCAACTCTGGACGTACTGTAGTTTCTCTTTTATTTTTTAATTAATTTTATTTTTGGCTGTGTTGAGTCTTTTTGCTGCCCGCGGGCTTTCTGTAGTCATGGCGAGCGGGGGCTACTCTTTGTTGCGGTGCATGGGCTTCTCACTGTGGTGGCTTCTCTTGTTGTGGAGCACGGGCTCTAGGGTGTGTGGGCTTCAGTAGTTGCAGCATGCGGGCTCAGTAGTTGTGCCTTGTGGGCTCTAGAGTGCAGGCTCAGTAGTTGTGGTGCATGGGCTTAGTTGCTCCGTGGCATGTGGGATCTTCCTGGACCAGGGCTCGAACCCATGTGCCCTGCATTGGCAGGCAGATTCTCAACCACTGTGCCACCAGGGAAGCCCCTGTACTGTAGTTTCTATCACCCATCTCCTGTTGGAGTTCATGTACATTATTTCCAGTTCCTCGCAATTATAAACAATTCTGCAGTGAACATCCTATATGTGTAACTTTGGCAAAGTATATAAAGATCTGTGAGGTGAAAAAAAAAAAGATCTGTGAGGTGGATTCCTAGAAGTTAAATTGTTGAGCCAAAAAATATATATATATATTTAAATTTTGATAGATATTGTCTCAAACCAAACTTAATAAAACAGAAGGTCTTGGAGAGCCCATGATGGCCTGGGAAGGAACTGTAGAGCTGTGGTGTAAATATTGCTGAATTATTGAGACCAGTTAGACATGTTGTTGTAACTAGATATGCATGTGAAGGGATTTGGGTTGATTGTTGGTGTTTTTTTCTAATTCACATTTTTGAGTATTTAGGCAATTTTTTAGCAGCAACTAATTCAAAATATGTTCTGTGTGTTCTGATTGCCCTCCCAATCTGTGTTGAATACCTTAGACAAACCAAAATAATTCTAGCTCACCCACAGTATTTGGAGACCTGGAAAATCAAGTTCACCCACATGTAAGACGTCCCCATCTGATCTTTTTTTCTTTGGTAAAAATGTAACAAATTTTATTTCCCATATGATCTTATATTAACTCTTATCCTCTCTAAGAGTCAGTAATTGTAGACATTTTCTGTTGCTAGTACTATAAGGGCAGTAGTGACTAATTTTTACTTCATTTTTTTTAAAACAGAAAGTATTTCTTTTCTGACTACATAACATTATGTAAACAATGATTTTTAAAAAATCAGACAGTTCAGGAAAAGTATAAAGAAGAAAATAAATATCACCTGTAATCCCACCACTCAGAGATGATCACTATTAACGTCTTGGTGAATCTCATGACAATCTTTCTTTGACGTAGATGTCTATGTGTGTGTGTGCGTGTGCGTGTGTGTGCACACGTGTGCACATATATACATATATATTGCCTATGACGTGTGTGTGTGTGTGTGTGTGTGTATTTTAAACAGAAATTATGTATTCTTCATTATTTCTCCTTCATGGAGATTTTTCTATTCTCAGACCCTGACAATACTGTCGCTGACCAGACCTGTTCTTATGCTCTTGCATTCAGTGAGTCCTTGCTAGTCCAAATGCTTCCTTTATTTTGGTCATGTGTATTAGTCAGGGTTCTCCAGAGAGACAGAACCAACAGGATCCATATAAAGAGATTTACTGTAAGTAATTGGCTCCCGTGATTATGGAGGCTGAGAAGTCCCACGATCTGCCATGTGTAAGCTGAAGACCCAGGACAGATGGTGGTATAGTTCGGTACAAGTCCACAGGCCTGAGAACCAGGAGAGCTAATGGTGTAAATTCCAGTCCTTGGGTAGAAGACTGATGTCCCAGCTCAAGAAGTCAGGCAGAGTGAGCAAATTCTCCCTTCCTCCACCTTTTTGTTCTATATGGGCCCTCAACAGATTGGATGATGCCTACACATATTGGGGAGGGCAATCTGCTTTACTCAGGCTACTGATTCAAAGGCTCATCTCATCTGGAAACACCCTCACAGACGTGCCCAGAAATATTATTTAATCTGGGCACCTCGTGACCCAGACAAGTTGACACATAAAATTAACTGTCGTATCCTGTAAACTTGGGCAGGATAGAGACCTCTTGGAATTTGCAAGTCTGCAGACGTTCTCTCCCCTTTTTCAGGTTTCCAAGGGATTGTCTGCTGATTTCAGCCCCATTTAGGCCTCGATATGCTTCTGGTGGCACATCAGTTTTGAAATGTTTAGAAGTTCTCTGGTGTCATCACGAGTGGCATGGGGTACCCAACCCAGACCTGCATCTGCCATGAGGCATTTTTTTTTAAAGCTCAAGAAACCTTGGATTAAAAGGAAGTCATCAACGAAATACACAATATTTAGCACTGAATGATAATGTAAACAGTACATGTCAAAAAGTAGTTTCCTTCCTTCCTGCCTTCTTCAGAGGGGCATGTTTAATGCATCTAACTGAGGCTTGGCCTCTCCTGGCCCGTTGTTTTGAATGAGAGTTTAGCTCATCCTTTAGGGACATGGCAGCCTAGAGGCTTTTGCTGCTCCTGACCTTGCTTCCTTCATTGTCCTCAGAATTCACTGCCATTTGTTAAACTTCTCTTACTACTGAGGAAAAGCATATCATTTTCTCTGAATTATTTTTCTAATAATCTTCTCATTGGCTCTCTTTGCCTATTGTAAGTTGATGTTACATGCCAGGAGGGATTAAAAAATAAATAATAATAATAAGCACAACAATAGAAAATGGTAACTATGAGAGGTGATGGATGTGTTCATTAGCTTGATTGTAGTGATCATTTCACAATGTATACATATATCAAAATATCAAGTTGTATACCTTGAATATATACAATTTTTATTTGTCGATTAGACCTCAATAAAACTAAAAAAAAGAAAAGAAAAGAAAGGAATCTATGTAGCTTAGTTGTCAGGCTTAATTTGCATGCAGTGCTTAGGTCTTGGCACCCATGGTCTCACTGGGAAGACAGGACAGACATGATGGTGTAAGCCACGTGGCAGACAGTGATGTCAAGTTATAAACTGTCCTAAAATGAGTTGCTCCAAATGTGGTTGGGGGATCTTTTGCATTTGAAAGCCCCCAGGGAGACTGTTAAAACTGCAGATATCTGGTCTCCACATCTGGCTTGTTACATCAGAATCTCTGGCAATAGGTCCCAGGAAACAGCATTTTTAACACCCCCCTCAGCCCCCTTCTCTCCATCCCCCCCAGGTGAGCTGATACTCACTAAACTAAAATTTGAGAACCAATAAAGGGAAAGGTTGAATGGGAGAGAGGATTGACGCCATGTCAGGACTTAGATAAGCAGAGAAGAGCTGGAAGGGAAATCAGGCAGGGGGAACCCTGTGAGCACATTCATCCAGGCAAGAATATGCGTGCCTGCAGTCCGTCCCTGCAGGTCACAGAATGGACTGCGTTCTCTTCTATCCCCAACAAAATGCCTCTCGGAGGGTGAAATTCTTATTTATTGCAACTGGTGCAGCCCAATGTAAGAATGCAGTCCCTCGTGCTGCCACAAATAGGCCAGACTCACAATAATCCTAATATAGGCACACCTCAAAGGTATTGCCAGTTCAGTTCCAGACCATCACAATAAAGCGAGTTACATGAGTTGTTTGTTTTCCCAGTGCATATATAAAAGTTACGTTTACACTTTACTGTAGTCTGTTAAGTGTGCAATGGCATTGTCTTACAAAACAATGGACACACCTTATTTAAAAAAATTTTATTGCTAAAAAATGCTCGCCAACATCTGAGCCTTCAGCGAGTTGTAATCTTTTTGCAATAGTCACATCAAAGATCACTGGTCACATAACAAATATAATAATAATGAAGAAGTTTGGGGTATTGCGAGAATTACCAAAAGTGACACAGAGACATGAAGTGAGCAAATGCTGTTGGAAAAACGGCGCCAATAGACTTGCTTGATGCAGGGTTGCCACAAACCTTCCATTTGTGGAAAACCCACAATATCCGTGAAGCGCAATAAAGCAAAACGCAGTAAAACGAGGTCTGCCTGTACTGAACTCTGGGGATGAGCATCTAGCTGCAGAGTGAGAGGTGACATTTCCCTACATCCAAATAGGAAAATATAATCAGTAAGGGCCAGTATTATTTATTTTTTCTAACTTTCTTCTCCTTTATTGTAACGTGTGGCAGATGTCTTACCAGAACCTCCGTGCGGTCGGAAAGGTGGGAAGAAATCTGAAACCCGTTCAATCACATCAGAATCCCAGGAAGCCTCCTGTAGTTCTTGCTTCTGCCACCCATCTTCTGTTTACCCCCCTTTTTTCTCTCACTCATCTGTTTACCCACTTGCTCCCACCCTGAATTTTCTCTGCGTTTCTAGTGCTTATCTACCCTTCTAAAAGAAACTTTATTTTTTAGAGCAGTTCTAGGTTCACAGCAAAATTGATCCAAAGGTTGGAGATGTCCTGTATACCACCTACCCACACACATGCACAGGCTCCCCCAGGATCAGCATCTCCCACCAGCGTGGGACATTTGTGACAATTGATGAACCTACATTGACCCATCATTAGCACCAAAGTCCAGAGTTTACATTACCATTCACTCTTGGTGTTGGGCATTCTATGTGTTTGGATAAATGTATAATGCCACGTATCCACCATTACAGTGTTGTTCAGAGTAATTTCACTGCCCTAAAAAACCTCTGTGCACCCTCCCTTTTTTAAAACCACCAGCCTAAACTACCTTACACATCTATCCAGTTATTCCTTCTCTATAACCCCTATTCTTTTTTACCTACCCATTTCCTGCCTAACTCATCCATATCTTCCATCTGAGGTCAGGGAGGTGACAAGAGTTTTCAGAGTCCATCTCTGTTTTGCAGAATCTGTCCATAACAGGGCAAGAGTGCTGCTTGTTTTGTGAAAACCAAGGACCTGGAGGGGTGAAATTGATCACTGCACTTGAATGTAAACCGGCGAGCTCTTCTGCCATATACATCAAATATGACATAAATACTGTAGTGTATTACCTTTACCCATCTCCTAGGAGTTTACCAACATGAACCCGTTTTTGCAGGCATCATACTTATCTCAGAATTCCTATAATATGATGGTTTTGCTTAGATTAAGGTTTCCTGGGGCCATTATAATCTTCCTTTATCATGGGGTGTATCTCTGTTTCCAGCTTTTGTTTATGCATTTTAGCCTCTTAAAATAATTTCTTCAGACTTATATGACTTGTTCCCTTATGGAAAACAGAGTTATAAAAATGAACTCACTCTAAAGCCTTTCCAGGAAATGGAGGAAATATATTTTACTGGAAAATCAATAGCCCAGGATGGAGGTACAAAAGGCCTCCACCTCTTTTTTCTATGGCTTCTCACCATCTGTTTTATTCTGAATTTAGTCAGAGATTAATTGAGCAAAAGGATACTCTGTTGTCCTTGTGAAGATGGAGTCAGAGAGGCAAAGGCAATGTCTGGACACAGTCCATTTTAGTATTTGAGTGGATTTCATCTCGATCAGATTGTACTGCTCTGAAGTTGGTTGGCCTGCCAAACTGTTTGCGTTCTGACTCACCACTGAGGCCTTCTGTTTGGGAACACATAGCCTTCTCTGTCTGCTTCCCTTTTTATCCTTTTACAGTAGATGCCCTGTGGCCTGAAAAATAAAGAACCAGTCTCCGCAGTTCATCAGTTGGTCTTCTGAGATTGAGGAAAGCAATAAAAATCCAAGTGAATTTGGGAGAGAATCCCAGGCATCTACCCTGATGAGCATTTCTACTAATCAAACCACAGCAAGGGCAATGCTATTTAGTACATCATCATTCAAACAAATTTTGCATTATTTAATGAAGGACTCATTAATCACCTGTGTCAATTTAGCTTGTAAAGTCAGCATTTAGCCACCCTCAAGACTTGCAACAGTATGAGTTTAGTGTATGTTTCCATTCAGCTCTCCAGAACTTACTCAAAGGCAGCAGGGAGTGTCTGCCTTCCTACCTCCGTTTGTCCCATATGAGTGGTTCCAGCACAGATGGAACCCTTAGAAAGTGTGCTGCTTCGCCTAGCAATTAAATCCACCGGAGCAGGACAGTTGGCACCTTTCTTGCAACATCTTAGTGCTTTCTCTTAAAGGAACTACCTGTGATAGCATTTTAAAGGAAGTTAAAATAATAAAACTGTTTCAATGGGGGGAGGAATGTTGAATTATAGCAACCATGGAATTAAAGCAGTGATGTTTAATTGTCTTAAAAATAACATTTTGTGATATAAATAATGTCCATGAATTTTCTAATTTAAAAATTCCCTCAGGCAATGACTGTTTTGTTTTGTTTTTCTTTTTTTTCAATGGACATTATACTTTGGGAAGTGTGACAGTTACAGACAACAGTGCTTGAAAGCAAGGTTGAGGATGTGAGATGGCTCATTACCAGACATGGTCTCTTTAGAAAAATGTGAACAAAGGAGATGATGAGATGACTTCATTCTCTCCTGAATATAAGTGGGAAGCCAGGCCACCATCCTCTTTTTCCTTCAATACAAATACTGTAGACAAATGTTGCTAAAACGGTAGTCTGCGTATGAGTTTTACCTCTTAATAAAATGTGGTACTGTTGAATTCTAGTGCAGCTCTCTCCATTTTTAAGAATTAAAAAAATGAATCCTAGGGCTTCCCTGGTGGCGCAGTGGTTGAGAGTCCGCCTGCCGATGCGGGGGACGCGGGTTCGTGCCCCGGTCCGGGAAGATCCCACATGCCGCGGAGCGGCTGGGCCCATGAGCCATGGCCGCTGAGCCTGCGCGTCCGGAGCCTGTGATCCGCAGCGGGAGAGGCCACAACAGTGAGAGGCCCGCGTACTGCAAAAAAAAAAAAAAAAAAAAAAAAAAAAAAGAATCCTAGTGCTGAGCATGAGTATAAATGATTATTTAACACATTGCAATGAACAGCAGCCCAGCTGGGCAGAGACCGCTAACAATGGACACATTTGAGTTTGGAAGGACACTACTGGATGAGGACTTGGAGTCAGAGAAAAAACAGAAAAGTTTCTATTAACAGATGAGAAATTTGTGCTTTGACTTTAAAATAACAACTATAATGACACATAATTCACACAGCACAAAAATCACCACTTTAAAGTGTACAATTCACTGATTTTTAGTAAATTAACAGAGTTGTGTGATGATCACCACCATCTTACTTTCCAGCATTTTCATCACCCCAGTAAGAAACCCTGTACCCGTTTGTAGTCACTCCCTCCAGCCTTTGACAACCACTAATCGACTTTCCGTCTCTATGGGTCTTCCCTATCCTGGATGTTTCATATAAATTGAATCATACAATATTTGTTCTTTTGTGTTTGACTTCTTTTTTAGCATAGTATTGTCAAGGTTCATCCATGTTGTAGAATGTATCAGTACTTCATTTTTTTTCTTAAAGAAGGAAAGTATTTTTTTAATTAATTAATTTATTTGGCTGTGTCGGGTTTTAGTTGCGGCATGCGGGATCTCCGTTGTGGTATGCAGGCTCGTAGTTGCAGTGCGCGGGCTCTTTAGTTGTGGTGCACAGGCTCTAGAGTGCACAGGCTTAGCTGCCCCGCAGCATGTGGGATCTTAGTTTCCCGACCAGGGATCAAGCCTGTGTCCCCTGCATTGGAAGGCGGATTCTTAACCACTGGACCACCAGGGAAGTCCCTTCATTGCTTTTAATGACGGAATAAATCTTCCATATTATGGATATATACCAGGTTTTGTTTATGGACCTTTGGATTATTTCCACTTTTTGGTTATTATTTATAATGCTGCTGTGAAAATTGATGTGCAAATTTTTGCACAGACATATGTTTTCATTTCTCTAGGAGTGGAATTACTGGGTCATATAATAACTCTATGTCTAACTTTTTGAGGAACTGCCAAACTTTTCCACAGCAGTTACAATTTTTGACTTTCCCACCAGCAATGTATGAGGGTCCCAGTTTCTCCACACCCTCACCAACACTTGTTCTTTCTATTTTTTTCTTTTTATTATAGCCACCCTAATGAGTGTGAAGTAGTATTGTGGTTTTGATTAGCATTTCCCTAATGGTTAACTATGTTGAGTATCTTTTTATGTGCTTATTGGCCATTTGTATACCTTCTTTGGAGAAATGTCTATTTAAATCCTTGGCCAACTTTTAACTGATTATTTTTATTGTTGAGTTGTAAGAGTCCTTTATATATTCTGAATAGTAGAACCTTTTCAAATATATGATTTGTAGATATTTTCCCCATTCTGTGGGTTGTCTTTTTACTTTCTTGATAATGTCCTGTGATACACAAAAGTTTTCAATTTTCATGAATTTCAGTTTATCTATTTTTTCTCTTGTTGCTTGTGCTTTTGGTGTCATCCAAGAATCCATTGCTGAATTCAAGATCAGGAAGATTTCCTCCTCTGTTTTCTTCTAAGAGTTTTGTAGTTTTAACTCTTGAATCCATTTTGAGTTAATTTTTGTATATGGCGTGAAGTAGGAGTGCAAATTCTTTCTTTGTATGTAGTTATTCAGTGGTCCCAGCACCACTTTTTTTTTTCTTTAAAGAGGGATTGCACAATCAAAGGGTACATGTGGTTTTTGTTTTTGTTTTTTGGTTGTTTTTATTTATTTAATTTATTTTTGGCTACGTTGGGTCTTTGTTGCTGTGCACGGGCCTTCTTTAGTTGCGGAGAGTGCAGGCTACTCTTCTTTGCGGTGCCTGGGCTTCTCATTGCGGTGGCTTCTCTTGTTGCGGAGCACGGGCTCTAGGCGCGTGGGCTTCAGTAGTTGTGGCACGTGGGCTCAGTAGTTGTGGCTCACAAGCTCTAGAGCACAGGCTCAGTAATTGTGGCGCATGGGCTTAGTTGCTCTGCAGCATGTGAGATCTTCCTGGACCAGGCATCGAACCCGTGTCCCCTGCATTGGCAGGTGGATTCCCAACCACTGCACTACCAGGGACGTCCCAGCACCACTTTTTATATACCTTTTTTTAAAAACTTTTTATTTTGTATTGGAGTATAGTTGATTAACAATGTTGTGTTAGTTTCAAGTGTACAGCAAAGTGATTCAATTATACATATACATGTATCTATTCTTTATCAAATTCTTTTCCCATTTAGCCAGAACCATTTTTTGAAAAGACTACTCTTTCCTTATTGGAAGTTCACAGCACTCTTGTCAAAAATAAGTTCACCATGAGTTCATTTCTGGACTCTCAATTCTATTCCATTGGTCTATATATCTATTTTATACCAGTACTAAACTGTCTTGTTACTGAAGCTTTTTAGTAAGTTTTGAAATTGAGAAGTATACACTCTAACTTTGTACACTCTTCTTTGCCAGGATTTTAAGTGTTTGTGAAGGATTGATGTGAATTCTTTAAATTTTTGGTAGAATTAATCAATAAAGCAATCTCATCCTGGGCTTTAACTTATGGGAAGTTGTTTTGAACATTAATTCAATCTCTTTACTTGTTATAGAGATATTCAGATTTTCTACCTCTTTGTGAGTCAGTTTTGGTAGCTTGTGTAGTTTTAGAATTTTTTTTTTACTTTTTTAGTGATTGCCCTAGAGTTTGCAATATACATTTAGAACTAGTCCAAGTCCACTTTCAAATAACACTGTATTGCTTCACAGGTACAAGTGCAAGTACTTTACAATAACAAAGTGTTCCTAATCCCTCCTTCCTATCCCTTGTATCATTGCTGTCATTCATTTCACTTATACATAAGCACACATAAGCATTTTATATATATATATATATATATATATAATCTAATACATTGTTTCTATTATTATTTTGAACAAACTGTTATCTGTTTGATCAATTAAGAAGAAAAATAAGTTTTTTATTGAGGTATAGTTGATTTACAGAAAAATAAGTTTTTATTTGATCTTCACTTATTCCTTCTTTCATGCTTTCTTTCTTCATGTAGATCTGTTTCTAACCTATAACATCTTCTTTCTCTCTGATCTTTATTTTTTATTTTATTTTTGTAACATCCTTATTGGAGTGTAATTGCTTTACATTGTTCTGTTAGTTTCTGCTGTATAACAAAGTGAATCAGCTATACGTATACTTATATCCCCATATCCCCTCCCTCTTGCATCTGCCTCCCACCCTCCCTATCCTACCCGAACTTAATTTTTTTAATTTTTAAAAATTTTAAATATTTATTTATTTGGCTGCGCTGGGTCTTAGTTGCAGCAGGCGGGATCTTCGTTGTGGCATGCGAACTCTTAGTTGCAGCATGTGGGATCTAGTTCCCTGACCAGGGATTGAACCTGGGCCCCCTGCATTGGGAGCACGGAGTCTTAGCCACTGGACCACCAGGGAAGTCCCTCTCTGAACTTTAAAAAAAAAAAACCCCACTTTTTGCAAAGCAGGTCTGCTGGCCAGAAAATTCCCTCAATTTTTGTTTGTCCTAGAAAGTCTATTTTTGCTTGACTTTTGAAGGAAAATTTCACAAGGTACAGAATTCCAGGTTGGTGGGGGTTTTTTTCCCCAACACTTTAAATATTTTACACCACTCTACTCTTGCTTGTATGCTTTCTGACAAGTCACGTATAGTTCTTATCTTAACTTCTCTATAGGTAAAGTATTTTTATCCTCTGGCTTATTTTCAAGATTTTTTTTCTTTATCTTTGATTTTTCTGGAGTTTGAATATGGTGTGCTTAGGGGACATTTTGCAGGGGGGGCATTTATCCTGCTGGGTTTTCTCTGAGCTTCCTGGATCTGTGGCTTGGTGTCTGACATTAATTTGGGGAAATTCTTAGTCATTGTCGTTTCAAATATTTCTTCTGTACCTTTATCTCTTTATTCTCCTTCTGGTATTCTCATCACACATAGGTTACACCTTTAGATGTTGTCCCACAGTTCTTAGATATTTTGTTCCATTTTTCAGGGTTTTTTTCTGTTTGCTTTTCACTTTTGAAAGTTTCTATTGGCACATCCTCAAGCCCAGAGCTTCTATCCTCAGTGGTCCAGTTTACTAACAAGCCCATCAAAGGCATTCTTCATTTCTATTAGAGTGTTTTTGATGTCTAGCATTTCATTTTTATTCCTTCTCAGTATTTATTCCTGCTTACAATACCCATCTGTTCTTGCATGTTGTCTACTTTTTCCATTCGAGCCCATAGCATATTAATCATTGTTATATTGAAATCCTGGTCTGTTAATTCCAATATTCCTACCGTATCTGATTGTGGTTCTAATGTTTGCTCTGTCTCTTCAAACTGTGTTTTTTTACCTTTTCATATGCCTTGTAATTTTTTGTTGGAAGCCAGATGTGATGTACTAGGTAAGAGGAACTGCAGTAAATAAGCCTTTAGTAATATGGTGGTAAGGTATGGGGTCAGGGGAAGTGTTCTCAAGTCCTATGATTAGGTCTCAGGCTTTCGGTGAGCTTATGTCCCTAGATTGTGAACTGCAGCAGTGTTTCTCAGTCTTTTTTCCCCTCCCTTAGATAGGACAGGAAGGCTAGAGGGAGCTGGAGTAGGGTATTTCTCTTCCCCTAGGTATATTAGGCTCTGATAAAAGCCCAATAGGTTAGGGTTTGGTAAAATACTTTCTTGAGGGCAGACCTTGTTATGAAGAACAGAATGCCCTGGGAAATTTCAAAATGGCTACTTTTCCCTTCCCTCTCCTGAAGCACAGGGGAGATTTTCCTCCTATCTTCATTGTGATGACCTGGTACAGCTTCTGGAGGTAAACGTCACAGAAGTGTGGGTGTGCTCCTCTGTGACTGGACCCCCTAGAGTTTTTTTTTTTTTTTTTGTGGTATGCGGGCCTCTCACTGCTGTGGCCTCTCCCGTTGCGGAGCACAGGCTCAGCGGCCATGGCTCACGGACCCAGCCGCTCCGCGGCATGTGGGATCTTCCCGGACCGGGGCACGAACCCGCGTCCCCTGCGTCGGCAGGCGGATTCTCAACCACTGCGCCACCAGGGAAGCCCCCCCCCCCAGAGTTTTTAACTCTCAGGTGTTTCTGCACTGAGCCCCCAGCAATTCATCAATTACAGTTCAGGTTTTCCTACCCTGATACCACTTCCCACGGAGGCTTCTGCTCATGGTCTTCTGGTCCAGCAAGTTATGATTCTCTATCTGCCTGTCTGTCTCTCCAATTTTAAGTGTACCATTTTTGCCTGTGACCTCAATTCCCTGACAGATGTAAGCAAAGTTTTTTTCTAGTTGTTCAACTGTTTACTTGCTTTTAGGATGGAGTGATGACTTCCAAATGCCTTAAATGCTGGACTGGAAACCAGAAGTCCTCTTTCTTCTTTTTGATGTAGGCATTTACAGCTATTTACAGTCTCTAAGAACTGCTTGAACTTCATCCCATAAGTTTTGATGTTGTGTTTTCTTTTTTATTCATCTCAAGATAGTTTCTAATTTCCTTTGTTGTGCTTCGACTTTCTATAGGGGTAACATTTCTGTTCCATTCCTGGATTAATTTCACAGAGCACTGGTACCTCCAGGCCCTTAAATTTACACTTACACCTTTAGAGAGTAGGCACTCCTCTCTGAGGAATAGAGAAACTGAAAGTAGACATGAGTGGCTGGGAGGAGGGGCTACAACTTAAGCCCTAGCTTTTAAAGCCACCCTGTGGCCTATGTCCTTGTCAACTAGGAGTGATATTGCCCTTCAGGTGACATCTGGCAATGTCTGGACACATTTTTGGTTGTCCTAATGGGGTAGGGGGTGGCATGCAACTGACATCTGGTGGGTAGATGCCAGGGATGTTGTTAAACATCCTACAGTGCACAGGGCATCTGCTCACAACAAAGAGCTATCTGCTCTGAAATATCAATAGTGCTGCCATTGAGAAACCTTTTTTAACCCCTTAAATTGGAGGGACTGTTTCCCAGCTCACCCAACACCTACCTGTACAGTGTCTCACACTTACCTCTTCACAATGGTCCCTGAGGTAGGTGAGATGTCACAATCTGATATGAGCCTTAAAACTGAAGCAACCTGTCCGTTGGTAGCAGAGCCTGGATGGTCATCCAGTCCAACCTTCCAGTCCAGTTGTTTCCTAAAAAACCCACAGCTACCTGGACCTCCAATTGCTTTGTCCACTCCACCTGTCAATAGCAGATCATCATGCACTGTCTTGTGAGTATATGTCTGGCATATTGGTAGGCTAAGGGGCTTCTTCTGTCTAAGAATGCTTCACATTGTCTTGTGAGCCCGTGTTTAATGGCTCCCTCTGAAGACAGAGTAGAAACTCCCTAAGGACAGGCATGGCCTTCGGCACCAAGGAGGCACTCAGTAAATTTGTGTTGAATGGATTAGGAGATACGAGAGAAAATACACCAAAATATTAACTTGGTGATCTCTAGGAGCCTAGAATGAAGGTTATAGCTGCCTCCAGAAGAGACTGGGAACTGAGGTGTGACCCCAGGGTTGGTGGGGGCAGAGAAGTTGTGGACCTGTACATTGGTTGTTTTGCCGATAGGATTTTCATTTGGCTATCATTAATAATACTGGTAAGCATCATTTTCCTTGTTAAATTCCTCACATTTCAGCTTCTTTTTCTCTTTGAAATGTTCATACTAGCACTTTTTACCTTTATTAAAAAGCCAGCTTTAACTGCTTAAAAATTCAGTGTCCTCAGATTTTGTCACCTAAAGATTTTCTCAAGAACATAATATAAAAAAATCTTTTTTGATGTTTGACATCAGTTATCATGAAATTATCCTGACACTGAATCTCTATGTCTTGAGGTAGCTGGCCTCAATTTCCTCATCCATAAAATGGGAATGATGATCCTTTGTTAGCTGAGACCTTTGCTGAGGATAAAATGATTTAAAGCACATGAAAGCATTCTGAGTAGTACTGTGTAAATGGCAAGGTCCCTCCAATTATGGGTAATTCTGAAAAAATGTGTTCGTATGAGTTATGCAGTATAACCAGTTGTCATGCAATTATTAGAGTAGTTTACTAGATTAGTAGTTTACTCTAGTAAACTAGAGTAGTTTACAAATCTTGTGCTCCTTACTTACAGTGTAGCTGAATAAATAGGACTTTTTTTTCTGATAATTTGGTTAAAAGATCTAAAACTCTATTTTACCTTGGACTTTTCTGACAGTTACAATACCTTGACCTTTGTTTCTCCATAGGTGTTACAGAATATCTTGGACACTGAAAAAGAGTATGCTAAAGAACTTCAGTCTCTTCTTGTTACTTACTTAAGACCCCTGCAGTCCAATAACAAGTAAGATTTATATTTTAAACCTCTCGCTAAGCAAAGCAAGATAATGTCAGTAGATGGAGTCATTACTCTTATGTCACTGAATAATTGATTTTGCCCTTTAGAAGAATTTCCACAGATCACAGGTTGCCAAGAACATGGTCAGGACAACAGAAATTATGCAAGATGTAGCTTTTGGAGAGCTTGGCTTTCTTTCTCTTCTGGCTGTGGAGGGAATGAGCCGATCTGCCTTTCTGTCTGTCACCAATTTTATCTTGTGCGTTTTAGAAGTGATACATCTAGTTTTACCTTCCAGAAAAAGGACTTGCTGGTGTTTTTATGCAGAAAGCACAGACAGTGGAAATTCTTGCGCTCGCTCTGACCTTGGCTTGCCACGGCAGAAACTCTTTCCCATGCTCCCAGAATGGAAAAAGCGTGGCATTTTGTGAATCTTCCTAAGAGCAATTCAAGCCAGTATTTCACCCAGGCAAAAGTGAATGAGAAAGAGGTGTTAAAAATATTCAAACCTTATCCTGGTCTTAGAAATCTGAAGGCCTGAATTGAAAACTTACTTTTCACAAGAGAAAAATATTGACCGTTCATTTTTTAGTGCTTGTAGGCCTGGCATATGTAACAAATAATAGCTAACTGCATTTATGTGTGTTTTTTATTTTAATGGATTAAACTTTACTGGAGATTATGATCTATAAGTCAAATGGTAAATTTAGCAGTCGATACATAGAATGGAGGACAGAAACCTCTTCTTGTACCTCAGTTTAAGAGTTTATTTTTGCCAAACAATTGCCTAAACTGTTGGCTTCAGGCTTAAATAAGTTTAATGTATTTCACTATTTTCTCCCTTTTCCTAAATAATGCTTGCTTAGGCATAATGTCCTGTTAAATTTCCTACTCGGTTATTTTCATGGCACTATGGGAATCTTACTTCAGTATGAAAGGATTTTGTATTCCTGTGTTTTGTCAGAGTTTAAATGATCAACAACAAAGTGGCTTTTGTTATTATTATGTGAAACATGAAGTGCTCTGTGAATCATAGCCCTTAGAGCTGAATGGAACCTCAGTGAATCATTGGGTCTAGTGCCCTGGAAGAAATGACTATCCTCATTGAATAAATAAAAAAAACACAAAGTCCAGAGAGGCTCACTGTCCTGCCCATCACACAGTCAGTGGCCAGACAACCCACTGCATCTCCTACCACCGAGTAAAATGTGGTTCCGTGTTCTAGAGGTGACAGGCAGAGGAGGAGAGGGGAACTGAAGTGGTAACCCTGGCAGCAAAGATGGTAAGATTTCAAATGGAGGAGTGACTGATTAGCAATCAAGAAATAGTCAAAGGAAAAGAAAAGAGCCACGGCAGAGGAGACGAGAGACCCGAGTCAGAACCGCACTGTTCCCAAGGAAATTCAAAATGCAGTTCTAGTCACTTCCCATTGGTTCTGCCTTGTAGACCCCAAAGTGATTTGAGCAAAGGGGACTGTTTATTGTTTGATCCTGAAAGGTCCAGATAAGCCCCCAGTCAGGTTCTTGCTGCTATGGGGGAACAGCAGCCAGGGGAGCTGGCTAAAGGGTTTCACTTTTGATACCCATGAGAGGGGTTTTCCAGCTTGTGGTTCAGGAGGGCATCAGAGCAGAGGAACTGGGTGCTTTTTATACTCTAGGGGTTACTGGTAACGTATTTTTGGGTCTTCCTTTTCTTTGTCAGCAAAAATTACTCTCCTGGAAACCCTCCCCTTGTATTATTAAGGAGAAAGAACATGTGGCAGACATTGGCCTTTTAAGTAAGTCTTCAGAAAAGTTTTCTCTCAACAAGTGGTTAGGGGCTTCCCTGGTGGCGCAGTGGTTGAGAGTCCGCCTGCCGATGCAGGGGACACGGGTTCGTGCCCCGGTCCGGGAAGATCCCACATGCCGCGGAGCGGCTGGGCCCGTGAGCCATGGCCGCTGAGCCTGCACGTCCGGAGCCTGTGCTCCGCAACGGGAGAGGCCACAACAGTGAGAGGTCCGCGTACCACAAAAAAAAAAAAAGTGGTTAGGAGCATGGACTCTGGAGCTAGAATGTTTGGGTTCAAATTCTGGCTTCACCATTCACTGGATTTGGGACTTTGGCTGATTTGCTTTAACCTCTCTGTGCCTGGATTTCCCTATGTGTAAAACAGAGACAGCAATAGTACCTACCTCATAAAGTTGTTGTAAGGTTAAGACGAGTTGTTATTTGTAAAATGCTTACCTCAGTGTTAAGCACTGTATTAGTGCTGGCTCTTGTTTTTATCACCTATTATTTGGTAGGGGAAGAAAGGATGAGAAAATTCTTAGTACAGAGGCACTGGAGTAAAATGGTTCAGTTTGTGTTTGACTCCATTCCATTCCAAAGGCAAACAAACACATCAGTACTATTTTCTTCCCTCCTATTTCCGCTCAAGATTTCCTTTAGTTGATTTATGAATAGCACATGTAATGTCTTTCAATTAACTTTCCCAGCTCCTCTAGAGGAGAGTATTCAAAAGTTTTTACACTTATTCCCAGCTATGATGTATTCTACCCATTTAGATACTTAGATATTTTTTGAGATGTATTTGACATATAACATTATATTAATTTCAGGTGTACGGTGTAATGATTCTATATTTGTATATATTGTGAAATGATCACCACAATAAATCTAGTTAACATTCATTATCACACACAGTTACAAAATTTTTTTTCTTGTGATGAGAACTTTTAAGATCTCCTCTCTCAGCAACTCTTTCCACTATGCAGTACAGTATTATTAACTATGGTCACCATGCTGTGTACATTACATCCCTATGACTTACTTATTTTATAACTAGGAGCTTGAACCTTTTGACCCCCATTCCACCCCCCTCCCCCCCCTTTGGCGACCACCAATCTGTTCTCTGTAGATGCTTAGATGTTAAGCACTTGTTATTCATTTACTCCTTGCTTTGTAAAATACCTAAATGTCCCTTATAAACACTCATTTTCTTTAGGATCATTATTCTTGTTATGGAAAAGGGAAATCAAGGAAAGAAGCTTTAGAAAGTTGCTTGAGATCACAGAATTGGTGTCAATTAAAACCTAAAGTTAAAATATAGGGATTGCTTCCCTTCTCCCATTTGCCAGTTACTGGCAAACTATCAGCTAACTAGACTAGAGATAGATAACTGGAGTCATCCTCAAGTTCTCCTCACTGAAACTACATATATATATTTTTCAGTCTGAGTACTGTGGAATTTACATCTTTATTGGGAAACTTCGAGGAAGTATGCACGTTTCAACAGACGCTCTGCCAAGCCTTGGAAGAATGTTCAAAGTAAGTGTCGCACGTCGCCATCAGGATAGCTATAGCAACATTGGGTTTTTTGGTGTGTTTTGTTTTCTTTTAACTGTTGTCTTAGATAGGGGCACTTGATATTTATGCAGTTATTATGCATTTATACATTTATTCCAACTTTGATAAATTGCCCCAGTACAGAGAAAATCTACTAGGTGGTGGTACTCACAGAGTCAGCCCACTAGTTGCTTATCAGGACTCTACATCTGGTCCGTTATTTTTCACTTTATTTAAAAATCATATTGACAAATAAGGTCTAAATCGACCATGGATGATGCCTTTGTCATCGATTAGATATTTTTCTTTTGTACATTGCGAATTACTTTTCTAAGTAATTTTTTTTTTTTTTTTTTTTTTTTTTGTGGTACGCGGGCCTCTCACTGTTGTGGCCTCTCCCGTTGCGGAGCACAGGCTCCGGACGTGCAGGCTCAGCAGCCATGGCTCACGGGCCCAGCCGCTCCGCGGCATTTGGGCTCTTCCCAGACCGGGGCGTGAACCCACGTCCTCTGCATCGACAGGCAGACTCTTAACCTCTGCGCCACCAAGGAAGCCCCAAGTAATATCTTTATGTGAACCACAACGCATCATTGATGGCTAGCTAGCTCGTTGAAGTGCAGAATGAACTGTGATGATCATCAGGCAATATGTTTCTGGAGCAAGATTCATTTTCCAAGTAGTGGATCTCGGAGAATTGGTGACTTTCGTCGTCTATAGGGAATTTGGGGCAATTGTCTGTTTCTTGAGCTTAATGAGACACGGGTGGTTGTCCAGGGACGAAGCTGGTGAGAACCCCCTGTAAAGAGACCTGAGGAGCCACTGCAAATGCTGATAGGGATCCATATTCTTGGTATGGAAAGATGGTGACTAAGTGAGAAGAGCAGATTACTATTTAGATTTGTAATCTTTGCTTTTCATTTTATATGGAAACATGTAGAAGAGAGTCCAAGGAATATGCCAACATTGTTATAATAGATATCTCTGAATGGTGGAATTCCGAGTAATTTTTTTTCTTTCTTGTGTGTTTTTGATTTTTCTGCAAACTAAAATGGATGCCATGTAATTCTAAACATCTGGATGTCACCTCGCCTAGCAACACCAGGCCACCAAGACTACATAATACTCCTTTGTGATGTGCCATTTTTGGATTCAGTTAGTTTTGTCTGTACTTGAACTTCATGCAAATTAGTCAAGAGTATATTTCGTGTGCCTGGCTAAATTTGAATATTATAATTTGAATAAGCATCTTAAAAAACCCTAGTAATTCCAAATAAGTATCTGACCCTATATATTGGAGCTATGTTTGGTGGCTAGAGTTTAAAACAGTGGCCAAGAACTTGCATTTCATAGATAAAATGGTTATAATATAGAAGTTTCTTTTTAACTTTGGCAAAAGAATTCATAAGGTTTGCGTGTTGCCAGGTTTAATTGGAATCATCTTCCTTTATCCCGTTTCCTATTTTACATTCTGTGTCTCACCTGTTTTGCTTACAGGTTTCCAGAAAACCAACACAAAGTAGGTGGCTGTCTACTGAACCTCATGCCTCATTTTAAATCTATGTATCTGGCTTACTGTGCAAATCATCCTTCAGCTGTAAATGTACTCACCCAGCACAGGTAAATCATTAACATTTCCCCCAAAAAGCTGCTTTGCAATGATATCCTTTCCCAGGACTACCTCATTTGGAAATCCAAGATCTCCCACTGAACTCTTGATTATCCCCATTCATCATACCAGAAATTGATTCATTGTTATATGGATTTATTGTCCATTCACGCAACAAATAATTTATTGAGCACCTACTATGTGCAAGGTCCTATAGTAGTTGATGGGGATACAGTAGTGAACAAGGAAGAGAAGGTCCCTTCCCTCATGGAGCATAGACTCTTGAGAGAAATAGACATGAAATTAAATGTTGTAAACATGTTGTATTAGAAAAGGGTAATTAAAAGGAAGCTGTGAGACTTTGAACATGGTATCAAAGTGTGGAGTGAACGAAGGGTCAGGGAAGGCTTTCTTGAAGTAAAATTCTATTCAGAGCCAATGGTTTAGCCTTCCCCATCCCAGTGAATGTTTTATCTAAGTTGCTGCAGAGCTAAGCTGCCTAGGTTCATCTCTTTTTCACTCTCCCTTTGTCTGGTAGAGGAAGTCTCAAGTAGTAATATGGCTAAAAGGCAGGTATCAGCAGGGAAAGGTGGAAGGAAACTAACCCTGTGAACTGGGTGTCAGGTACTCTAAGCAAAGGTCTCTGATGACAATTATACATGAATATAAATTGTTTCAGATTCATGGAGAACAGCAGCACAGTATCTCCTTTAAGAGTCCTTACAAGGGACCCAGATAAGCTCACATCTCTCCTACCCTTCCTTACACTCTGACGACTCACCCTTGACACATTCACTGATACATTCATCTGGGCCAGAATTCTGTAGGATAGGCTTGAAGACACAGTTTGGACTTTGAAGCCATGTGCTAGGAATCCAGGTGGGACAATAGGAAGACCAACACACAGAGTCTCTTATGACTGAACTCGGAGACTAGATTCAGAACCGACATGATTCTGGAGGCTGCTCAAGACTGAAAAGGTTATTCTTCTCTTAATTTGACTTGTACTCCCAGACCCAGGCTGGAACAGTGGGTGACAGCAACCCTCAGAAGTGATGGAAACTTTGGCTTTGTCCTGGTTCCTTAGGAGCTTGATTGACTTTATAGAGCTGTTATGTAAGGGCATTTTGAAGGTAGAATTCAGTAGGTCCTACTTGAAGGTGAATTTTACTTCCCGGATGAAAGTTGTGAACTCTTGTGGCATAGCAAATATGGAAGTTGGAGTTTAAAGAAGGAGAAGCCATGACTCTGGATTATTTAGGCAAGTGGCTCAACTGCTTAGAGCTAAAAATAACACTGACAATGTGCCAGGCACATGATGTAAAAGCCTACGAGGGAGTTACTATTATTACCATCATCTCTGCTTTACAGATGAGACATTAGAAGCGTAAGTAATCTGCCCAAGTACTCATAGCTGTTAAGTGGTTGAGCCAGAATTAGAATCCAGGTCTGTCAGACTTCTAAAAAAAATGTTTTTATTAACACATGTATTTCACCTACAAAGTGAATAATCTAAATGCAAACTTAAAGAATTATCATCAAATGAGCACCCATGTACCCACCATCCAGCTTAAGAAATAAAATTGTACCGTTTCTTTTTTAATATAGTAACTTTATTGAGATATAATTCACATACCATACAATTCACCCATTTAAAGTGTACAGTTAAATTATTTTTAGTATATTCAGAGTTGTGCGACCATCACCACAATCAATTTTAGAAGATTTTCATCATTCTCCAAACAAACCTATACTCATTAGCTGTCACTCCCCATTGCCAGCCCAAGGCAACCACTAAAATACTTTATGTCACTATGGATTTGCTTATTCTGAACATTTCATTTAAGTGGAATCACACAACATATGGCCTTTTGTGTCTGGCTTCTTTCACTCAGCATAATGTTTTCAAGGTTCATCCATGTTGTTGCACTTAACAGTACATTGTGTTTTTAAATTGCCGTACATACAATGAAAAATATTTCATTGTATGGATACCGCATATTGTTCTTCCATTCACCAGTTTGTGGACATATGGACTGTGAATGGTGCTACTATGAAGATTCATGTACAAGTCGTTGCGTAGACCTATGTTTTCATTTCTCTTGGGTAGATACGTAGGAGTGAAATTGCTGGGTCATACGGTAACTCTATGTTTCACTTTTAGAGGAACTGTGAGACTGTTTTCCAAAGTGGCCACACCAATTTATATTCCTACTAGCAATTTATGGCGGTTTCATTTCTCCACATCCTCACCAACATTTGTTACCATCAGTCTTTTTGATTATAGCCGTTCTAGAGGGTATGAAGTGACGATATCTCATTTTGATATTGATTTGCATTTCCCTAATGACTAATGATGTTGAGCATCTTTCATGTGCTTTATTGGTAATTGGTGTACCTTCATTTGGGGAAACGTCTATTCAGATCCTTCACCTATTGTTAAATTGGGTTATTTGATTCATTACTGAGATATGATTCACATACCATAAATCCACCATTTTAAAGTGTAGAACTCAGTGGTTGTTAATATATTAGGTTGTCCCTACATGTGAAGTGGGTCTCTTGTAGACAGCATGTGTACGGGTCTTGCTTTTGTATCCATTCAGCCAGTCTATGTCTTTTGATTGGAGCATTTAATCCATTTACATTTTAGGTAGTTATCGATATGTATGTTCCTATTACCATTTTCTTAATTGTTTTGGGTTTGTTGTTGTAGGTCTTTTCCTCTTCTTGTGTTCCCTGCCTAGAGAAGTTCCTTTAGCATTTGTTGTAAAGCTAGTTTGGTGGTTCTGAATTCTCTTAGCTTTTGCCAGTCTGTAAAGATTTTAATTTCTCCATCGAATCTGAATGAGATCCTTGCTGGGTAGAGTCATCTTGGTTGTAGATTTTTCCCTTTCATCACTTTAAATATGTCCTGCTACTGCCTTCTACTGTAATAATATGTCCTGCTACTGTCCTGCTACTGCCTTAATATGTCCTGCTACTGCCCATGTTAGGGAAGGAAATAATATGTCCTGCTACTGCCTTCTGGCTTGTAGAGTTTCTGCTGAAAGATCAGCTGTTAACCTTATGGAGATTCCCTTGTATGTTATTGGTTGCTTTTCTCGTGCTGCTTTTAATATTTTTTCTTTGGGAACTCTCTGTGCTTCCTGGACTTAATTGATTATTTCCTTTCCCATGTTAGGGAAGTTTTCTACTGTAATCTCTTCAAATATTTTCTCAGACCCTTTCTTTTTCTCTTCATCTTCTGTGACCCCTATAATTCGAATGTTGGTGCGTTTAATGTTGTCCCAGAGGTCTCTGAGACTGTCCTCGGATCTTTTCATTCTCTTTTCTTTGTTCTGCTCTGTGGTAGTTATTTCCACTATTTTATCTTCCAGGTCACTTATCTGCTCTTCTGCCTCATTTATTCTGCTATTGATTTCTTCTAGATAATTTTTAATTTCATTTATTGTGTTGTTCATCAGTGTTTGTTTGCTGTTTAGTTCTTCTAGGTCCTTGTTAAATGTTTCTTTTATTTCCTCCATTCTATTTCCAAGATTTGGATCATCTTTACTATCATTACTCTGAATTCTTTTTCAGGTAGGCTGCCTATTTCCTCTTCATTTGTTCGGTCTGGTGGGTTTATACCTTGCTCCTTCATCTGCTGTGTATTTCTCTGTCTTCTCATTTTGCTTAATTTACTGTGTTTTGTGTCTCCTTTTCCCAGGCTACAGGTTCATAGTTCCCGTTGTTCTTGGTGTCTGCCCCCAGTGGATAAGGTTGGTTCAGGGGCTTGTGTAGGCTTCCTGGTGGAGGGGACTGGTGGGCAGGTGGATTCTTAACCACTGCACCACCAGGGAAGTCCTACCACTTTTTCTTTTTGCCTCATGTATTTTGATGTTCTGTTGTTAGGTGCATTCATGTTAAGGATTGCTTTGTCTTGTTGGAGAAATGGCCCTTGTATCTTTCTGTAATTCTCTCTCTTTATCCCTGATAATTTTCCATGTTCTGATGTCAGCTTTTTCTGAAATTAATATAGCTAATCCAGCTATCTTTTGATTGCTGTTAATATTTCATTTTCCATACCTTTGCTTATAATCTGTCTGTGTCTTGGAGACAATATATAATTGAGTCTTGCTTTTTTAATCCACTTTGAGAATCTCTGTCCTTTAACTGACATATTTGGACCATTCATATTTAAAGTGATTATAGTTATAGTTGGATTAATATCTAAAATGTTTGTAACCATTTTCTATTCATTTCCCTTGTTCTTTCTTTACTGCCCCCCTTTTACTGCCTTCTGTGGTTTTATTATTATTATTATTTTTAATTTTGACTGTGACACCCGGCATGTGGGATCTTAGTTCCTCAACCAGGGATTGAACCTCTGCCCCCTGCAGTGGAAGCACGGAGTCTTAACCACTGGACTGCTAGGGAAGTCCTGCATTCTCTGGTTTTAGTTAAACATTTTATATGATTTCATTTTCTCTTCTTCTCTTTGTCTTTTTCTGAAAAAATTTTAGTGATTTCCCTAGAGTTTGTAATATCCATTTACAACTAACCTAACAGCACTTTCACATAACACTTACCATTTCACAGGTAATGCAGGTACCTTATAATAGAGTATTCTAAATTTTTTCCCCTCATCTCTTATTATTCTCATTCATTTCATGTATCCATAACATAAAATCACTCAATATACTGTTGCTTTTATTACTTTGAACAGGTATCTATTAGATCTATTAAGAATAAGAAAAAAGATTTTATTTTAACTGCATTTATTATTCTCTGACACTCTTCCTTTTCATGTGGGTCCAAGTTTCCTTCTCTCTGAAATACTTATTTTAACAATATTTGATAGGAGGTCTACTGGTGACAGTTTCCCTCAGTTTTTATTTGCCTAAGGAAGTTTCATTTTGCCTCCACTTTTTTTCCTTCTATTTTTATTGTGGTAAATAGCATGATGTCCTCAGAGTTCATCCATGTTTTCACATATGACACGATTTCCTTCTCTTTAAAGAGGTATGCATGTGCATACCACATTTCTTTATCCATTGATTCAGCAATGGCCATTTATGTTGTTTCACGACTTGGCTGTGGGAATGCAAATGTCTCTTTGAGACCTTGATTTCAGTTTATTTAGATAAATAACCAAAAGTTGGATTGCTGGATTAAATGGTAGTTCTATTTTCAGTGTTTTGAGGAACTTCCATACTGTTTCCACTGTGGCTGCACCAATTTACATTCCCACCAACAATGCACAGAGGTTCCAACTTCTTCACATCTTTGCCAACATTTGTCTTTATTTATTTATTTATCTTTGGATAATGGCCATCCTAATCAGATGTGAGGGGATGTCTCATTGTATGTGTGTGTGTGTGTGTGTGTGTGTGTGTTTACAGTAACTATTACACTTCTCTACTTAAATGTATACAATCTCATGTAGTAGGGGTCATGTATCTCTTTTCCTCAAACAAATACTAATGTAATATTTAATTGAAGTATAGTTTCTGTACAATATTATATAAGTTACAGGTGTACAATATAGTGATTCACAATTTTTAAAGGTTATACTCCTCTTATAGTTATTATAAAATATCATTGTGGTTTTGATTTGCACTTCCCTGATGATTAGTGTTGTTGAGCATCTTTTCATGTACCATTTGTATGTCTTCTTAGGAAAAATGTCTATTCAAGTCCTTTGCCCACTTTTTTTTTTTTTTTTTGTGGTACGTGGGCCTCTCACTACTGTGGCCTCTCCTGCTGCAGAGGACAAGCTCTGGACGCGCAGGCTCAGCAGCCATGGCTCACGGGCCCAGCTGCTCTGCGGCATGTGGGATCCTCCCAGATCAGGGCACGAACCCGTGTCCCCTGCATCGGCAGGTAGACTCCCAACCACTGCGCCACCAGGGAAGCCCTCTTCTTTTTTTTTTAACATCTTTATTGAAGTATAATTGCTTATCAATGGTGTGTTAGTTTCTGCTTTATAACAAAGTGAATCAGCTATACATATACATATATCCCCGTATCTCTTCCCTCTTACGTCTCCCTCCCTCCCACCCTCCCTATCCCTCCCCTCTAGGTGGTCACAAAGCACCAAGGTGATCTCCCTGTGCTATACAGCTGCTTCCCACTAGCTATCTGTTTTACATTTGGTAGTGTATATATGTACATGCCACTCTCTCACTTTGTCCCAGTTTACCCTTCCCCCTCCCCATGTCCTCAAGCCCATTCTCTAGTAGGTCTGCATCTTTATTCCTGCCCTGCCCCTAGGTTCTTCATGACCATTTTTTTTCTTTTTTTAGATTCCGTATATATGTGTTAGCATATGGTATTTGTTTTTCTCTTTCTGACTTACTTCACTCTGTATGACAGGCTCTAGGTCCATCCACCTCACTACAAATAACTCAATTTTGTTTCTCTTTATGGCTGAGTAATATTCCATTGTATATATGTGCCACATCTTCTTTATCCATTCATCCGTCGATGGACACTTAGGTTGCTTCCATGTCCTTGCTATTGTAAATAGAGCTGCAATGAACGTTTTGGTACATGACTCTTTCTGAATTATGGTTTTCTCGGGGTATATGCCCAGTAGTGGGATTGCTGGGTCGTATGGTAGTTCTATTTTTAGTTTTTTAAGGAACCTCCATACTGTTTTCCATAGAGGCTGTATCAATTTACATTCCCACCAACAGTGCAAGAGGGCTCCCTTTTCTCCACACCCTCTCCAGCATTGATTGTTTGTAGATTGTTTGATGATGGCCATTCTGACTGGTGTGAGGTGATACCTCATTGTGCTTTTGATTTGCATTTCTCTTATGATTAGTGATGTTGAGCATCCTTTCATGTGTTTGTTACTTTGCCCACTTCTAAGTTAGGTTATTAGTATCTTTACTATTGAGTTGTAGGAGTTCCTTATTTTTTTTGGAGATTAGACCCTTATAAAATATATGATTTGTAAACATTTTTTCCTTTTCATAGGTTGCCTTTTCACTTTGCTGATTGTTTCCTTTGCTGTGAAAAATCCTTTTAGTTTGATGTAGTTCCACCTGCCTATTTTTCATTTTGTTAACTGTGCTCTTGGTATCATATTCAAGAAATCATTGCCAAGACCAATGTTTGGAAGCATTTCTCCTGTTTACTTCCAGGAATTTTAGAGCTTCAGGTTTTATGTTTAAGTCTTGAATCCATTTTGAGTTGATTTTTGTGTGTGGTGTGAGGTAAGGTTCCAGTTTCTTTTTTCTTTTTTGCATGTGCATATTCAGTTTTCCCAGTACCATTTGTTGAAAACTGTTTTTTTCTCATTATATATTCTTGGCACCGTTGTCAAAGATCAATTCAACATATATACATAGATTTATTTCTAGGCTTTCTAATTTGTTCCGTTGATCTAGTGTCTTTCTTTGTGCCAACCATACTGTTTTAATTACTGTAGATTTGTAATATGTTTTGGAATAAGGAAGTGTGAAACCTCCAACTTTGTTATTTGGGGTTCATTTTGGTTCCATATGAATTCCGGGATTGTTTTTTTCTGTTTCTGTAAAAAAAAAAATGCCATTGAGGATTTATAGGGATTGCATTGAATCTGTAGATCGCTTTTGACGTCTGGACATTTTTAACAGTATAAACTCTTCTGATCTGTGAACATGGGATGTCTTTACACTTGTTTGTTCCTTCTTTAATTTTTTTCATCAATGTTTTGTAATTTTCAGTGTACAAGTCTTTGGTCTCCTTGGTTAAGTTTAGTACTAAGTATTTTATTCTTTGGATGCTATTGTATCAATAAATGAGATTTCTTTCCTTCTTTCTTTCTTTCTGTATTTTTTTGGATAGTTCATTGTTAATGTATAGAAATGCAACTGATTTCTGTATGTTAATTTTGGATCCTGCAAATTTACTGAATTCGTTTATTAGTTTTACCAGTTTTTTTGTGGAGTCTTTAGGGTTTTCTACATATAAAATCATGTCATCTGTGAACAGAGATCATTTTACTTCTTCCTTTACCGTTTGGATGCCTTTTATTTTTCTTTCTTGCCTATCTGGCTAGGACATCCAGTACTGTGTTGAATAGAAGTGACCAAAGTGGGCGTCTGTGCCTTGTTCCTGATCTTAGAGGAAAAAGTTCTGTTTTTCACCATTCAGTATGATATGCTTTTCATATATTGCCTTCTTATGTTGAGGCAATTTCCTTCTATTCTTAATTAGTTGAGCATTTTTGTTTTTATCATGAAAGGATGTTGGATTTTTGTCAGATGCTTTTTCTGCATCTGTTGAGATGATCATATGATTTTTATCTTTTGCCCTTTGAGTGTGATGTATCACATTGATTGATTTTTGTATGTCAAATCATCCTTGCATCCTAGGTGTATTTCCCACTGGTCATGGTGTATGATGCCTTCAGTGTGCTATTACATTTGGTTTGCTAGTATTTTGTTGAGGACTTTGGCATCTATATTCATCAGGATATTGGCCTATAGTTTTCTTTTCTTGTGGTGTCTTTCTCTGGCTCTTGTATCGGGGTAATGCTGGTCTCATAAAATGAGTTTGAAAGTGTTTCTATCTCTTTAATTATTTTGGAAGAGTTTGAGGAGGATTGGTGTTAATTCATTTTTTTAAAAAATATTTATTTATTTATTTTTTGGCCGTGCCACGGGGCATGTGGGATCTTAGTTCCCTGACCAGGGATCAAACCCACACCCCCTGCGGTGTAAGCGTGGAGTTTTAACCACTGGACCACCAGGGAATTCCCTAGTGTTAATTCATTTTTAAATGTTTTATAGAATTCACCAGTGAAGCCATCTGGTCCTGGGCTTTTCTTTGTTGGGAGGTTTTTTTGTTTTTTTGTTTTTAAATTAATTAATTTTTGGCTGCGTTGGGTCTTCATTGCTTTCTCTAGTTGTGGCAAGCGGAGGCTACTCTTCATTGTGTGCGTGGGCTTCTCATTGCGGTGGCTTCTCTTGTTGCAGAGCACGGGCTCTAGGCACGCAGGCATCAGTAGTTGCGGCACACAGGCTTAGTTGCTCTGCGGCATGTGGGATCTTCCGGGACCAGGGATTGAACCCATGTCCCCTGCATTGGCAGGCAGATGCTTTTTTTTTTTTTTTCGGTACGCAGACCTCTCACTGTTGTGGCCTCTCCCGTTGCGGAGCACAGGCTCTGGACGCGCCAGCTCAGCGGCCATGGTTCACGGACCCAGCCACTCTGCGGCATGTGGGATCTTCCCGGATGGGGGCACGAACCCGTGTCCCCTGCATCAGCAGGCAGACTCTCAACCGCTGCGCCACCAGGGAAGCCCCCTGGGAGTTTTTAATTGTCAAGCTAGTCCGCGCTCAGACTCTTGCAGTTCATCACAGTTTCCATTTGAGTGGTCCTACCAGTTACTGGCTCCAGTGGCTTCTCCTCAGGGAAGTTGATCTCAGTTCTAATTCTTTGTGTTTGCCTGTCTTTCTAGATTTGGGGGTGGTGGTTTTCCCTGTGATCTCAATTCTCAGTGGATCTAAGAAAAGTAATTGATTTTCAGTTTGTTCAGTGTTTTTCTTGTTGCAAGGATGGTAATGATAATTTCTAAGCTCTTTGGATGTCAGAGCTGAAACCCAATGTCCTTTTATGGGTTTTTGAATTATTTTATTTTATTTTACTTTTTTAAGCAATTTGTTTAACTTACATTTAGTAAATGTATAGGGTTGTGCAACCATCACCACAATCCAACTTAAGAACGTTTCTGTCACAGAAGATCCCTCATGCCCATTCCAGTCAATCCCTGCTCCCACCCCCATGAATTATGTTTTTAGTGTTTGCTTTGAGGCTTTCCATATATATATCTTAACTTGTCTGAATCTGCTTCATGTTTACAGTAACTTAATTCTAGTGAGATATAAAAATGTTACTCCTAGTGTACCTCTATTTCCACTTTCCTTTTTGTGCTACTGTTGTTATACACGTTATGTCTATATGTTATGAACCCAATAATACATTGCCATCATTATTATTATTATTATTTTAAATTTATTTATTCATTTATTTAATTTTTGGCTGCATTGGGTCTTTGCTGCTGCATGTGGGTTTTCTGTAGTTGCTGAGAGCAGGGGCTACTCTGTTGTGGTGCGCAGGCTTCTCATTGAGGTGGTTTCTCTTGCTGCGGAGCACAGGCTCTAGGCGCGCGGGCTTCAGTAGTTGTGGCTCGCGGGTTCAGTAGTTGTGGCTCACGGGCTTAGTTGCTCTGTGGCACGTGGGATCCTCCTGGACCAGGGCTCAAACCCATGTCCCCTGCATTGGCAGGCTGATTCACAACCACTGCACCACCAGGGAAGCCCACCATCGTTATTATTAATATAATTTTCTATTAATGAAACTGAGAGAAGAAAGGAGAGTGAGGATATATTTATAGCATTTGTTATATTAGCATTCTTATTTACTGTTTGTGTGAAGTGATGTCTCATTGTAGTTTTGATTTGCATTTCTCTAATAATTAGTGATGTTGAGCATCTTTCCATGTGCCTGTTGGCCATCTGTATGTCTTCTTCGGAGAAGTGTCTACTTAGGTCTTCTGGCCATTTTTGGATTGGGTTGTTTGTTTTTTTGATATTGAGTTGTATGAGCTGTTTGTATATTTTGGAAATTAAGCCCTTGACAGTCACATTGTTTGCAAATATTTTCTCCCAGTCTGTAGGTTGTCTTTTCATTTTTTTGATGGTTTCCTTTGCTGTGCAAAAGGTTAAAGTTTGATTAGGTCCCATTTGTTTATTTTTGCTTTTATTTCTATTGCCTTGGGAGACTGACCTAAGGAAACATTAGTACAATTTATGTCAGAGAATGTTTTGCCTATGTTCTCTTCTAGGAGTTTTATGATGTCCTATCTTACATTTAAGTCTTTAAGCCATTTTGAGTTTATTTTTCTGTAGGGTGTGAGGGAGTATTCTGACTTCATTGATTTACATGCGGCTGTCCAGCTTAACCAACACCACTTATAGAAGAGACTGTCTTCTCCATTGTATATTCTTGCCTCCTTTGTCAAAGATTAATTGACCGTAGGCCTGTGGGTTTATTTCTGGGCTCTTTATTCTAGGGGTAGTTTTTTGAGACCAGTCTTTGAAATTTGCTGGTTCTCTCTACTGACCTAGCTGGCCTCTTGTGTAGCTTGTTGTTCTTAATTAAGAGGACCAGCCTTCTCTCATTTGCTTACCACCAAAATCTTCATTGCTTTTGCAAGAGACCTTAGGCTTGAATTTCCCCACACTGTTTTTCAACTAGAACCAATTCCTTTGAGGAAAGCTCACTGTTCCTATATTGTCTGCCTCTCCCCTGGGCAAAATCTTTGAGCCACTGCTCTGGGTGCTGGGCAGGGCAGTAGCCTCTGTTCTTCTCTGTTTACCTTTCCCAGCACAGAACCTCTACCCTGCAAGCGAGCTGGGGTGAGGGTAATTTGGTGCCAGTATTTTCAGCCTGCGTCCTCCCTCTCCGTCCAACCTCTCAGCCACACTCACTAGGCATTCAGCATCTTCAACTCAGAGCTGAAGCAGTTGAGATACGCTAGTGAGATATTGTGTCCTTGGGTTGGGAGTTGAGGGCAGAGGGAGCCCTCTCTTGTCCACACTTGCCTGGAGTGGCTTCTGGCAAACTGAGCCAGGAGGAGGGAGGAGGGAGAGAGGGAGAGAGCAGGTCATGGCTCAAATACCAAGCTCTCCCTGTTCTTACTGAGTTTTAGAATATTTTCTTGAATAAATGTTTTCTTCATTTACCAGATGTCATTGGAACACTTTCTAGAGATTTTAAATGGTTGTTTTTAAAGGTTCCACTAGCTCTGCTTGTTTCCCCGGGGGATGGGTCCACATAGCATCTCATGCCACCATCCCCTTCATGCCTCTCCTTGATGTCAGCCTAAAAACTTTTTCCCACTTTTATATTGTCTCAGTTTACAGTTCTGCCACTTAGAAGCTGTGTTACCCAGGGGGATTCACTTAATCTTTAAGCCTTAGTTTCCTCACTTGCAAAATGAGGATAAAATCACCTACCTTGCAGGGCTGGTGTGAGGATTCAATGCAATAATGTATACCAAGTACCCGGCATATAGCACAAGGTACTTGCTGCCACCTCCCATGTCTGCTTTATTCGTCTTCTACCAGCTTCTCGTTGTTTTTTAGAAAAAAATGCAATATTTCAAGCATACGAAGAACAGAGATAAAATAAAGTACACCCACGTACCCACCATTCAGCTTAAGAATCAAATTGTAGCTGCAATTGGAGTCCTGTGTATACTTTCCAATATTTCCTGCTCCTCCCTCCCTCCCCTGAGGGAACCTCAGTCCTGAATTGGTTTTTATTATTTCCAGGAATGTTTTCATACTTCACTACTTATCTTCAATAAAGAAAAATATGGTTCAGAGGCATTTTTCCTGTGATGGCTACGTAAACATCCTGTGTGGATAAGGGTAAATTTCGTAATGCCAATGAAAAGAGATCCCATCATGTTAGCTTGCCATTTATATGAGCACGTATTCTTTTTCTTCTGATCTGAGAACAGCAATTCTAGATAAATACCAGAAAGAAAGGATGTACCTCAGATGGCAGACTTGTAGTGTTTAGAGAATTTTCTGTTGTAATTCTGTGTACTAAAATACTACTGACTCTGCATTCACCCATGTTAGGAGTTTAAAGTATAAACAACAGTAGAGATTCCTTCAAACATTATGATTTAAAGTTTGTTGCACAGTTAATTGAAAGAGTCTCAACTTTGGGGGGAAATTATTATACCCTGTTTGCTTGATTTTGGTTAGTGATTTTTTTAAATTGAAGTATAGTTATTTACAATGTTTCAGGTGTACAGCAAAGTGATTCAGTGTACATATATCTATGTATAGTTATAGATATAGATTCTTTTTCAGATTCTTTTCCATTATAAGTTATTACAAGGTATTGAATATAGTTCCCTGTGCTATATAGTAGGTCCTTGTTGTTTATCCATTTTATATATGATTAGTGATTTTTTTGGAGAATTTTATAATATCCCTTGAAATGATGGAAGACTCACTGGAGTCCCATAGAACTGAATTTTTACCTTAGTAGTTTATTTACATGTAAGGAATGAAAATTA
Source organism: Leucopleurus acutus (assembly GCF_964270905.1). Taxonomy (NCBI): domain Eukaryota; kingdom Metazoa; phylum Chordata; class Mammalia; order Artiodactyla; family Delphinidae; genus Leucopleurus; species Leucopleurus acutus. Next base: position 117,191,012 of record NC_139148.1, on the reverse strand, counting down.
AATTAAAATACTTGGGGTTATCCTCAGAGGTGCTTCTAATATAATCTCAGCTATTTTCTAGGCATCTTGTCGTAATTTATGCTGACATACTAGAGGCAAAGCATACTTGAGTGAAATTCTCAGAAAATTCAGATTAAAATCCTGTTTTATATGAAGGTTTCAGCTGAAATAGGGACATTGGTGGATTTCTGCTAAAGCTGTAGACGCTTAGAGGCGGGAAAATCTCTGAGTCAGAGCAAGCCAGTTAGGTGAACTTCTTCATTTCGGCCGGCAGGTAGCAGTATCATACTAGAAATGCTTGTGACGATTGACAGTGAGACCAGACGCAGCCTGAAAATTGTATGACTGTGAGTTGGTGCCTTGTGAAAAGTGCAGTGATGCATTATCTGAATTTGGAGATATAAGCAGACCCCAATCTTGATATGTTTGTTCCCCATATTTACATATATTTGAATGACTGCCCCAGTCTTTTGCTCGGCCCTGGGTGAGGTCTTTTGGGATTTCCCCTCTCTCTCCCCTTCTGGCTTGCTTTTGTGGCTCTTATTTCTTCCTGGGAGAAACTTCACCCTTACAAAAATACCCACTTCTCTCCCGTGCTTCGTTGTGGCATCCATCCTTTTCACAAGGGAGAGGAACCCGGCGGCGTGAAAAGACAGAGCGGGGAGAGGAGGAGAGAGTTAGCACCGAGGCAGATCTGGACCTCACTTCCGGCTCTATTGCGGCGACTACCACAAACACCACGTGTTCTTTTCCTCTTGTTAGTTTTATTCACTCTCTGTTTACCACTGTTGTCAGCAATGAAGACTTTGAGAAAAACTCAGAGCTGTGTACTTGCTTCCGGGACGAAGCACATAGGAAAAATTCTGAGGCTAGATTCTGTTCTGTCTTTGAGGAACCAGGGAAGGGAGCAGCAAGTGAGACTGACCACAAACAAAAAGTGGTGGGGAGGAAGCAGGCAGCCTAGTCTCTGGGACTGGATCAGTGAAAAAAAGGGCTAAGTGAGATCCACCCAACCCAGTGTGAGCGGCATCCCGGGGATTTTCCACTGGCCACGCCCAGCCTCCCAGTTCCTCGTGCCTCACCTCCCCATTCCAGACCACGGTGATTCCCATGAAAGGCTGGTGGCGAGAGAGTGAGGCGAAAAGGGGAAAATCTGGTCCTTTTCTAGCTGCTCTAGTTAGAGTTACCATCGTTCAAAGTGGAAATCTATGCAAAGATTCTACAGAAACACTGTTATATGAGATGGTTAAGCCCTGTAGTGTTATTATAATGTATGACACTTTTCTTCAGTTTTCCAGCCCAACCTAGAATATACCAGAGCCCCATCCACCATGCATTCTCTAAGGGTATGTTGAGTTTCAAACAACATTCATACATTGAAAACTGCTTCTGTGGTATCACATCACATACACAGAACCTGTTAAACTTGAAAAGCACTTCAAGCAGGCTGTATAAAACATAAAAGCTGCATTTGAAAGACAGATTGTGTTTTGGTATACTGACATATATTTGCATGTTATATTTGTGTATGATATTAATTTGTGCATTAAATTTATTTGGCTAAGTAAAATGTGTCTTTGAGGATCTATTTATCATAATGGGCAGTGGCTTTATAAGGCAGTTTTGTTCTTTTGTTGCACTAGTCTAATGTTGCTTTTTCCCTAATAGCCAGTGTTTTATTCTGAGATAGTGATCTCACGTTATACTGAAAAAAATTTTTTAAATTCTTTTGTAATATTTAACAAGCCTAGAAGTTAGAATGCTGCATGGAAAGTAATAAAGTACACGTTAGCATTTGCTTTTAATTGCTGTAACCCTTGTATCAATCAGAGTAGAACGTTGAGGATGCAGGTAGTTATTTACTCATGGAAAGGAAAAAATAAGACTTGTTTACCAAATTGAAAAGAAATTAGGAAAGTGATTTTCTCAAAATTACATACTCAAATGCTCTCTCCAACTTCGAGTTATTTTCCTAATTATATTTTATACGTGATGATCATTTTTTAGTCTAAGCCAAATCTGACCCACAGGCAGGTTAACCTGTGTTTCCCTAGTCGCTTGCATTAAGCACTATTTCTTTTTAAAAAATTTTTATTGAAATCTACTTGATTTACAATGTGTTAGTTTCAGGTATACAGCAAAGTAATTCAGTTATACATATATATATTCTTTTTCATATTCTTTTCCATTATGATTTATTACAGGATATTGAATATAGTTCCCTGTGCTATATAGTAGGACCTTGTTGTTTATCTGTTTTATATATAGTAGTGTGTATCTGTTAATCCCAAACTCTTAATTTATCCCTTCCCCACCCCCTTTCCCCTTTGGTAACCATAAGTTTGTTTTCTATGTCTGTGAGTCTGTTTCTGTTTTGTAAATAAGTTCATTTCTATCATATTTCAGATTCCACATATAAGTGATATCATATGATATTTGTCTTTCTCTGTCTGACTTACTTCACTTAGTATGATAATCTCTAGGTCCAAAACACTATTTCTTCTAGAAGTTCTCCCTGCATTATTCAAGTCAGCTCAGCTCCCACCCTCCTTTTTTTCATGGTTTAGACCTCAGAGATGGTCCATGCCACTGCTGTGTTCCACATCAAGCATCAGACAGTAGTGATTTCCAACAGACCTGGGTATGAACCTTAACGTAGCTATTTACTTGCTTTCACTCACCCTTTCTGAGTCTCATGTTTCTCGTCTGTAAAATGAAGATAACACCTGTGTTGAAACGTTGTTGTGAATATTAAACAAGAACAAATGTATGCAGAGATCTTAGCATGAAAGATTTTAGTCTTATAAACCCCAATATTTAAGGTTCACAATTTTAGTAGGAAGTAGGTTTTATCTCTGCTTTACAAATGAGTCAGCTGAGGTTGGTAACTGATCAGGGTCACTGAATCTGTTTTACGATTTCAAGTCCAGGGCACTTCCCTCCCCTTGGCTGCTTCTGGAGCAAGACTGCAAAAACTGATAAAACAGGTAGGCTTGATGGTTAGATGTGACCACTCAGATGAGATCTATCTTCCGTGACATCCCTGTGATTCTGCGTGACTCAAGGTTGCTGTGTAACAGCTGAAACGATGTCTTTTTCTCTCCTGCTCGCAAAAGCCAAGAAGAGGGAGAGTATCTATAATAGGGGTAACCTGCAACCCACCACATCCCCCAGACCCCCTAGTAGGTTTTCACTGATAGCAAGTTTCTTTGAACACAACACAACTTTTTGCAACATGCCACAGTTGGGAACCGCTGTCGAAGATGTGTTCTAGGAGAATAAGTAGATCATTTGGTAGTAGAGGGTTCCTCTTGGAGAGGGATGAGAAGATTGGTGGGGCCAGTGGGAATCCAAAAAGTTAAGACTTGATCTTGCAGGCAATTGGAGGTTCCTGAGTAGGAAAGCAACAGGAGTTAAGTGGTGGTTTGCAGGGTGCTTCACAAGCCGGAAATCCTGGAAGCTGGGGGCTCCATTGGACTATTGCAGTGAACTAGACCGGAGAGATGAAGGCCTGAGCTGAGTCAGTGGCAGTGGGAATGGAAAGGAATAAACAGGCACAAGAAGGTTTGTGACGGATTAGATACGCGTGGGTGAGCAAGGAGGGAGAGGGGTCAAGAGATAAGGCAGGCTTCCTTCTTTAATTCTATGTTGCAGAGATATAAACTAAAATGATCTTGCAGCCCCAGGACTCAGTATCCTATTGGTGGAAAGGAGACAGTCCAGAGGGTGCTGAAGGGCAGAGAAAACCCAGGCTTAGACTTAGACATTTGCACAACATGGTTCCTAAGATATTAATACAGTCTTTTTTTTTTTTTTTTTTTTTGGGCCACACCTCGCGGCTTGTGAGATCTTAGTTCCCCTACCAGGGATTGAACCCGGGCCCACGGCAGTGAGAGTGCAGAGTCCCAACCACTGGCCCACCAGGGAATTCCCTACAGTCTTTTCTTTTTTTTTAAAGCCGAGTTATTTGGGTAGGCTGCTGCACTGTTTTCAGATCCTAGGCTGTGATTAGACATGCAAACATGCTGCTATCTGGATTTAGGACTTGAGTCTCGCACATTGCAAGTGGGTGTCCCAGTGATAGGGAGCAGCCGGTGATAGGGAGCTCTTGGTGAGTTACTGCCCTTGGCATCTCATCAGCCAATAACTAGAATGTTTGCAGTGACTAAGAAAAGATTTTTTCAAACCTGATGTTGAGGTCGTATGATAGATTGTATGCCCCATGCCTCTGGGTGCAGGCTTCTTAAGGGCAGGGGTTTTGGTTTTCTTCACGGCTGTATTCCCAACAGAGAACAGAGCCTGTCACTTAGTAGGTGCTCAATAAATAAGTGTTGGATGAGAAAATAAAGCCAGGGATCATAAGTGCCTGGTTCACCGCTGTAGCCCAGTGCTGTGCGCCATGCTGATTGAATTGAGTTGAAGTGCGTTGGACAGCATTTGTGCTGGTGATCCAAAATTTATTTGGTTTTCTATGCTGTGAAATACAGGAAAATCATGTTCAGTTGGTAACTCTTTACATGGAATATTAAGCAGTAACAAAACTATATTCGTTCTTTTGCCAGTGATGATCTGGAACGATTTATGGAAAATCAAGGTGCATCTAGCCCAGGTATCCTCATTTTAACAACAAGTCTCAGCAAACCTTTCATGCGACTGGAAAAGTATGTTACTCTCTTGCAAGAGTTGGAACGGCATATGGAGGTAAGGGAAGGCGAGCTATTTTAAGCTCCTGTACAAAGGATGAGCCTCTGCTGTGGAGGAAGCAGCCAGTGCCGCCTCCAAACTAGCCTTACTGAGGAGTTCAGAAAAAACCTGGGTTTCAAAATTTACTTGATCCAGTCTTCCCTCCTCCCGGGCTTTTAGTTTTCCTCTTTATGCAGCAAAATAAGAATGGGACATTCTTTTTTTTTTTCCCCCCCTGAAGATTTTTTTTTACTTATTTTTACTTATTTTTTCCAGCTTTATTGAGGTATGATTGGCCAATAAAAATTGTATATATTTAGGTTGTACAACGTGATTTTTAAAAGGTGTACAATGTGATGATTTAATATACACATACATTGTAAAATCATGACCACAATCACGTTAATTAACACATCCATCACCTCACATACCTACCTTTTTTTTTAGTGAGAACTTTCAAGATCTTTTCTTTTCTTTTCTTTTTTTTCAGCAACTTTGAAGTATACAGTACAGTATTATCGACTATAGTCACCATGCTGTACATTAGATCCCCAGGACTTATTCATCTAATAACTGAAAGATACCCATACTTTACTATTAAATATTCATGATCATTCTCCCTCCCCTGTCTTCTCCCAGCCCCGGTCCTGTTGCTTCCTCAAGTCTCTGCTCACTGGTTGACTTAGGTTTGCTTCTGCCCTCTCATCTGTAGATGGTGGTTCTACAGAGAAATCTTCCACCAAGAAACCTTCTGTTGCTCTGATATGTGAACCAGCTTTCTTGTGGGAGCTAAAACAAAGCAGAACAGCGTCAGGAAATGTACAGAACATTTTTCATTATAGACAGGAATGTTTATCCCTAGAGCACTGTGGTCATTCAGCTTCATGACTCTGCATTACAATGGAAGATTCTGGTATTTCTTTAAAGATGAATAAAGGGGTCCAGTCTCAGTTTCTCTGTTTACGCAGCCATACATCTCCATCAAAGCCCCCTCACATTTTTTGTTTAAAAATGCACAGTTTACTTGCAACAGCTGTAGCATAGCTATCACCTTTTCTAAATATTCAGGTTTGCACTGAGGCCTGAGGATTGAATATTTTTGCCTCAAGAGCCCAAACCCTCTTTATTAGAAGCCCGTCAGCAGGGGTAGCTTCTCGAGCCGCTCTTGTGTGATGGAGCATGGGGGATGGGGATGGGTGAGGAGGGCCCGAGGGGGGGAGCTGCGTTTACCCTACTTGTTCTTCCTGTGTCTGGGGAAAGGTTTTGAGGTTTGAAAGGGTTTGATTATCTTTAAAGAGAAAGGTTGCAGGAAGGTGTTGACCTCTGGATGGCTTTCCAAAAGCTAAACCTGTTCACCGAACCGTTTGTGGTTTGCCCCTCCTTGTTTATCACAAAAATCCAGAAACGCGTGGCCCCAGTTTCTGGAACTGCTCAGTGCTGAAGTGCAAACAGACACTTCATTTGAGGAAATAAAATCCCAGGTGCTCCCACTGCCTGCATCCTCTGTCTTGGCCCTGCTTGTCTCAGAGCCCGTTTCCTCTCCTCCTCCGCGTGCCGGTGGTCACCTGCCTTTGGCTGCCTTTCATTTCCCACCATCAGATAATACGTATCCTGAGTACAGGTTCACCATCTGGTGAGACACTTTATCCAGCTTTCTGATCATTGAGTATGGCTGCTGGCTCATGGCAGAGTAGAACTTGAACTTCTCAACGATCAGCCGATTTGCAGAAGGATACATTTATAAAGGAGTACAACCTTTCTTTTCAGAAGCAGTGCTGCTCTTGGCTTGGGTCAGACCCTTAGTCCACTCAGCTCTGTATTTTATCACCCAAAGCTGATCAAACAGCAGATTTCGTCTTCCTTTTACTGCAGCTGAATTCCAGAGGTTAGCTGGACATCTCCCGCAAGGAGCCCTACTTTCCCTTCATAAACAGTTATGCAGATGTGGATCCCTCAAAGCCATTTTGAACCTGTCCACTTTTCAGGGTTGTGAGTACCGTGGAATTGCAGACCAAATATAATCAGCTTGCTTAAGAAGGAGCACATGGTATGAGACCTGGAATTTTTTCCCGTCTGCCATGTTGAGTCTGCTGAAAGAAGATGGAGGCGGTGTAGGAAATGAGATTGGATTGAGTTCTCTCTAACCACCACTCTGTTTCTACAATTCCCTACCTCTTGTCATTTACTAACAACATGACCTAATGATGCCCCCCCACATAATTATTATTTATTATCCACGGTATAACAGCAAAAAGGCAAATGGGAACTCTTGCCTCGGTAACTGTACCTAGTATGTTGTTACCAAATATATAATGTGTTCCCAGCCATCTTAATTTCTTCATCACCTAATCATTAGAGGTGCTGAGATTCCAAATGCTGTTTTATTTTTTAATCTTCAAGTTAGCATACGGTAAAACTGACTTTTTTCTTTTGGGGTACAGGTCTATGACTTTTAACATGTGTATAGATTCGAGTTATCACCACTACTGTCTTGATACAGAACAATTCCATCATCCCTCAAAATGTCTTCTTTGGATCCCTTTGCAGCCACACCCTCCTCCCACCCCTAAGCCCTGCAATCACTGCTCTGTTCTCCTTTAATATTGTTTTAAAATGTATTCCTTTAATAGGACACGCATCCCGATCACCAGGATATTCTGAAAGCCATCATAGCATTCAAAACTCTCATGGTAGGTGATGCTCTAAAATTATAACTCTCCATTTTGTATGCTTTGTTCCTAAAAGAGTGACTTGTGTGTAATGTTTCTTTCCTTCTGCAAAGGTCTCTAGAGTGGAAACAATAAGCTCTAGTGACCGTATCGCAGTGATTGTTTCATTTACTGTTGTCTTCCAAACATCATGCTTACCTGTGAAAGGTTGCCAGGCTGAGGGTGTAAAGCACTCATTTGAAGTCTCTGCCACATTAAGCATGGCTGTGCAGGTGGGGGGTTTCCTTTTGTCTCTTTGTCTTTACCCCGGTGTTACTCACCTTATGTCTGTGCAACTCGTCCTTCACTGATCGGCATCAATACCGGATTCATCTACTTATGCCGAAGGGTGTGAGTCTATTCTTTGCATATGAAAAAGAAATCCTTCATCAAATCTAAAAGGAAAAAGAAACCCAACTAAAATACAATTGCTGTATATAGAGTGCTATCAAAGTTACCTTTTATCTTGAATCTCGAGCACAATGGCTTAGTGTCCTCTTGAACCCACTGAGGTAAAACTGCTTGGTGGCATTTTAGGGGGAGAGAAAAGGTTATTTGGGGTGATTGATGAAGTTGAGCTTAATTTTAGACATTTCTGTAGTACTCCAAGTGATGGGGATCAACGTTTAGTTATTGATTCCTGCTGTAAGGTTGTGGTGCAACATTCACCATCACCTCGTTTTTATTGCTGTCAAAAGATCTGTACCTGACGTGTCCACAGTTAAACAGCAAGTTGAAGACCAGAGTGTAAGGTATCAGGTTAAAATTGCTGTTGTAGGTAAAAAATGGTGGAATATTGGCAGTTTGACATGGTTCAACCTAATGGAACAGCCCACTGAAACCCATGGCATTTATAATTATTTGTATCCCTTCTCTTTTTTCCTATGTAAATTGAGTATAAAATGTCTCATTTGAAAAATGATATTTCATTCTAATCATTTTACATGTTGTAAAACTTGCTTTGATGGTTATAGTATACTTATTCCCATTCTAGGCCTCAAAAATATGTGTACAATGAATTTATTTCCTCAAGTTTCCATTTACCTGAAAGGGGCAGCAGAGATTTTATAGAAAACATGCCCCAAAACACTATGATAGTCATTTGGAAACAGGAACATAACTAACCATATGCTTATTTTCATACTCAATTTGGAGTGAATACTGTTAAATTATTTTAAGATAACTTCACATTTTCTGAAGCAGTGAGATATATATGTATATAGTATATACTCTGTACAAATATATAGTAGTCATACCCAACGTGTTATTTCTTGGCTTGTATTTTCAGTTTGTATTTGTGAAATTCAGTTGTATCTCTTTTTCCAATCCTTTTAGGGATAAAAATTAGCTTAGTACTTTTTCATAGCAATCTACTACTGGTCCCAAAACAAAGTATAGGGCAGTGCCTATGTTTCATTATAAGATCAGTTTGATTCACTGCGGCAGAAGGAGTTTAATTTTCTTTTTCGATAACTCTTGGAGTCATTTTGTAAAGTAAGATGTCACTTGGTTGGAAACTGAGTTAGAAAACTAAAATTGCTTTGTAACAAAGCACGATTTAGGCAAAGGTAGGCAAGATGGAGAGGAGCTGGAGCGAGCAGAGACACCGAGCAGCAGATCTGAACCTACTGGTCCTGTTCGATGTGATTCTGCTGCTTGTCTTCCCTTGCTCCTTGTGGGGAGGGAGAGGCAACCCCCTTCCTTCTACCACTTTATCTTGATGTTTTGCAAAATGAGAAATGGCTCTCCCTTACAAAATGTTTAGGGGCTGAAGGCTAGAGATTTAAGGCAGTGAATCTTTCCGTCTGTCCGGAACGGACCAGGTGATGGGACTCGTGGTGAGGAACAGGGACTCAGCGGAAATCTGATAGTCAAGAGCCGCTTCTTACTTTAGCCTTGTTTTAGCTCTGTTTCAGTATGTTCTGCTTTGGTTCTGTAGGGGCAGTGCCAAGATCTCAGAAAGAGAAAACAGCTGGAGTTGCAGATACTTTCGGAACCTATTCAGGCATGGGAAGGGGAGGATATTAAAACCTTGGGAAACGTGATCTTTATGTCGCAAGTAATGGTGCAGTATGGAACATGTGAGGTAAGAGGTTTCAAATCTCAACACCCTTTCTTCCGTCTTTTATATATTTCTTCCTTTATTTCTTCTTCCATCAAGGTCAAATGCTCAGACTTTTCGCATCAGAAACTGAGCCCCTGTTCTTTGCCCAGCCCTCTGCTTGGTGCTGTGGGAGCAATTAAGAGAAAAGAACAGCCATGATCTCTGCCTTCAAAGAACTCATTAGAGACAGATTAAAACCCAAGCTGCAGCTAGAAAACAAACCAAAACAGTCAATGCCATGTCATGCCATCCCTACAATAGATTCCACAGAAGTTCAGAGAAGGGAGAGACCAAGAAAAGACTGTATGCAGATAGGACTGGAGGAGGGGGCCGTGAAGAGAGAGGGGGAAGATTTTGTAAGGGAGAGGTCATTCTTATCTCAGGAGAGAGCAGGGATGTGGCCTTTTTTCTTCAGCGCACTGAGCCAGCCAGTTTATTAGGAGCAGAGGAAGCATCCTGGGCAGAGTGAAAGAGCAAATTCATTGGGTTCGAGAGAGGCAGGTTGTGAAGAACCTCGGATGTCAGCCAAGGATATTTCAGCTGGACTCAGCAGGAAACCATGCGAGGCCTGAGTAGTAGAGAAACAGGGGTGAAACGAAAGGGGTGTTTCGTTGTGACAGTGACAACCTGACAGCTGTGTATGTCAGCTAAACTGGAGGGGCTGGGGCTGGAGACAGGCCATCTGGGCTGGAAAGTGGTAAGTACCCCCCAGGAAGGTGGTGGCAGAGAGAACAAAACTTAAGGGGCAAATATGAGACCTGTTTAGAAGGGAAAGCCTGTAGGAAGTGGTGAGCCAGAGGCTAGAGGAAATGACGGATGTCATTTCAGACCTGGTAACTTTCAAGTGATGGTGGGTATCCAGGAGGAGCTGACTTGTAGGCAGCTGTTGAAACGGTATAGAAATGTGGGTAGGAGGTCAGAGTTAGAGGCAGAGGTTTACATGCCCCTGACAGATGTGCCTTCTTGGGAAGTAAATATCCAGAGAGAAGCACGGGAGCCTGAAGATGGATTATGTCTTTAGGAAGGGAGCGGGGTAGGGCAAGAAGGTTGATTACATCACCTGGTGTGATTATGGGGTATTACCATCGTCTTCTCCCTCCCCAAACATCTTCCTCTACTCCCTGACAGGTCTCTGTCAGAGATTCCTTACTGTGGTTACCAAAGGGGAAAGCGGGGAGGGATAAATTAGGAGTTTGGGATTAACAGATTCAAACCACTATACATAAAATAGATAAACAACAAGAACCTACTATATAGCACAGGGAACTATATTCAATATCTTGTAATAACCTAAAATGAAAAGAATCTGAAAAAGAATATGTATCTGAATTACTTTGCTGTACACTTGCAGCATTGTAAATCAACTATACTTCAATTAAAAAATTGGAAAAGAAAAGCAATCTCATTTAAAATGCAGATACCCTGTGGAAGGTTAATGCAGCGACTCTAACAGTCTTTCATACCTTTGGGATAAACCTCTTGGGTAAAGCAAGGATGAATCAGTGCCGGAAAAAGACGAAGCAGGGACTCCCTGGCTGTGCAGTGGTTAAGATTACACGCTTTCAGTGCAGGAGGCTGGGGTTCGATCCCTGGTCGGGGAACTAAGATCTCGCATGCTGCACGGCGAGGCCAAAAGATTAAAAAAAGAAAAAAAGACAAAGCAGAAGATAGGGAGAATCAGGGGAGTGTGGTGTGTCGTGGAAATTCTAGGAGGAGCATTTGAAAATGGTCAGCCTGCTGAGTGCTGCAGAAGGGTCAGAGGTCAAAGAGTATGGAGACTGGGAAGAAGCCATTGGATTTCTCTAGAAGGCAGTGATTGAAGACTTTGAGAGAGCAGCAGGGGTGCAGTTAGAGAGGGATCAATGGGGAGAAAAGAAAGGCAGCAAGTAATTTGGCAATAAAATGTCAAGAAATAGGGTGTTATGGCTAAGGCGCCACAGGGGGCAAGTGAAAGCTTATGAAATGGACAGGAGAGGTACATATGCTAAAGGCAGCAGAAAGAGCCAGTTAGACAGGAGGGGCAGCGGGAAGCAAGAGCAGGAGAAGAGACCAGGCAAGAGAAATATGTGAGAGAGCGCAGAACACTCGTTAGAAAATGAGCCTTGAAAGTTGCTCTTCTCAAGCGGGAGAAAGGGGACGGAGCCAGGCGTGGGGATAATTGTAGCTAAGACGGCCGGATGCACGAGCCCAGCGCAATCTTTGGCATCTACTCACTGCATGTCTGTTTAAGGGGTTCAGAGAAGCCTTCGTGTGTAACATTTCCTTTAGTGCAATTTTAAAAAGTGTTTCCTTCTTTGTTTTATATGGGTATAATAATTATTGTGTAGTTATTGATTAACGGTAATTTTAGGAAGAGTTTACCATACATGTTAGGGCATAATAAATTTCCTATCACCTGAAAACCCCTTTATTTGGCCACTTTTCAAAGTAAAATCATTTTCACTTTGAGAACATTGAGACTTACATTGTGCTCTGGTTGCACCTTGGGCAGGAAGGCATTAACTGTGTGACTTTGCAGGCTTACATGCTTGGGAAACAAGCATGGTTGTTTGTATTTAACTCTTATGTACAGGAAGGACACAGATAAACTGGGGGCCTATATCCATTTTCAAAGTAAAATTAAATGCGTTTTGTACTTTTAAGTTGGGTATCCTTTTTTTAAAAAAAAAAAATCACTGTGGGGGCTTCCCTGGTTGCACAGTGGTTGGGAGTCTGCCTGCCGATGCAGGGGACGCGGGTTCGTGCCCCGGTCCGGGAGGATCCCGCATGCCGCGGAGCGGCTGGGCCCGTGAGCCATGGCCGTTAAGCCTGCGTGTCCGGAGCCTGTGCACCGCAGCGGGAGAGGCCGCAGTGGTGAGAGGCCCATGTACTGAAAAAAAAAAATCACTGTGTTTCATTGCCTTATATAAGATCTATGTTACAAAAATGATTCCAGAATTTCTTAATAAGCAAAATGTGCAATTTATATTTTTCATTTAATCTTTTTCCTTCCACTTCAGGAAAAAGAGGAGCGGTACCTCATGTTATTTTCAAGTGTCTTGATAATGTTATCTGCAAGTCCTCGGATGAGTGGCTTTATCTATCAGGTTAGTAGATTTCATATAAAGCAAATAGCAAAACCCGTAATGAAAACAGGTTTCCATCCAGATGCAATATTTCCACTCCGGCATTAAAAGCTCCAGCCAGAAAAGACAGAATGTTCTGTCTGACCCTTCATGTAATTAAACAGTTTATAAGAGCAGATGTTCCTTCTCTCAGAGGCGTATGTGTTAGCATAATGAGTTTATCCTGAATGTCCACTGCTCTGGTTATAAGCTAGGTTATGAATGTGTAAATAGAAATTGAAGTCTGCAACTAGATGAATTAGCAACAGAATTTTCCAGGCCCATATCATATCATTATTGCTGAGAAAATATAAAGTTGAGACTTGCCCCTAATTACAGTCACATCACGTGACTCAAGTTTCTGAGATGGAAGTCATTCAGCTCCTTAGGAAATTCAACTTCCTTTAGTCTGCTCCCAAAACACGGAGTACTGTAAGTTACTGTTGCCTATATCCTATCTTGGCCTAGCGATTACTAATTTTCATGAAATTCGAGTTTCTACTTTGTTTTCTGATTATCAGGAAAATGTGTTAGAAAAGTAAACTGTGATTAAATCCTGACCTTATGGTTTAGGGTGTGTTAGCAAAACACAACCCCCATTTTCCCCTTGCTTTCTTGTCTGATTAAAATTTAAAGTGGGGAAACATATTATCTATTGACAGACCAAAGAAATATGTCTCTCCATAATTCACCAGTGATTCCTAAGAGGGTCAGAAAATCTAACAAATAAGCAGAGACATGTATAACCACAGAATTAATGGGGATATTCTTTTTCTGGTAGGGAAAACTACCAATAGCAGGAATGGTGGTGACTAGATTAGATGAAATTGAAGGGAATGACTACACGTTTGAAATCACTGGTAGGTAATTTTCTCTTCTTCATGTAGCTACTTCAAATTCTTTTTGAAATGCAGTGGGGTTTAAATAAATAAGTGCTATTATTTTCTGTTATATAATCCGTGAGCAAGTTTTACATGGGCATGGCAAAGCATATTCCATTTCCTGGGTTAATTAGTCTACAGCGATAGCAGGGAAACCTCCTGGTCATTCAAAAGCCTCGGCTTTGCCATCAGTTTCAATCTTCTCTTGTATAAGAGCTACTTGTTAGAGCTAAGAAATAACAAAATGGACCGATGTAAATGTAATTTTCTCTCCCTTCTGTCGTCTGTTCCCCGGTGGAAGAGGAGCCATTTTATCACCAGCCTATGAATTAGCAAGATTTGGGTGTGTTTTTAAAACGTGCTGAAAAGCCATGAAACTTTCTCCACAAATTGAGCAAAATGCCACACCTCCATAATGCTCTGTGACATTTTGACCTCTTGTCCCTTTTGCCAAACCTGTTTGATATCCACCTGATGGTTGCACTTTTTGCACTGACACGACACGATGGCTAACACTGGGATGCTGGCCGCAGGCTTTACCCCCTTCTTTCCCAATAGGGAGCCCGAGATTTGGTGTTGGCCCACAGATTGGAACCAGTCTTACTTGGATCTTGCTTCATCTTTTTTTTTTTTTTTTTTTTTGCGGTACGCGGGCCTCTCCCCGTTGTGGCCTCTCCCATTGCGGAGCACAGGCTCCGGCCCGTGCAGGCTCAGCGGCCATGGCTCACGGGCCCAGCCGCTCCGCGGCATGTGGGATCTTCCCGGACCGGGGCACGAACCCGTGTCCCCTGCATCGGCAGGCAGACTCTCAACCACTGCGCCACCAGGGAAGCCCTTGCTTCATCTTTGATATTGGGTAAAGCAATACAATATTCTCATTTTAGACTATGAACTAGATGGACCCTGTGCTTACATTTTTGGATTGTGAGTTTGTTTAGCGCGAAGTTTTCTACTACTTCCAAGATTCTGTAAGTGGTAGAAATCCAGGATGGTTTTATAAATCAGATATGAGCATTTATGTCTTTACTTTATTATCAGAGCTTATCTGTTCCTGATAGAGAAGTTTCAACAGGGTTAGCTCATAGGTATGAAAACGCCTGAAAATAGACACCCAAGTCCTAGCTGCAATGAAGTGTGTTTATGAATGAGGCAAGCTCAAGCTCCTCCTTGCCTTTTGTTTCCAAATGCTCCTGATCGGGTGATGCAGGTAACATAGTAGAGAGAATTGTGGTCCACTGCGGCAACAACCAAGACTTCCAGGATTGGCTGGAGCATCTGTACAGGCTGATCAGAGGACCCGCCTCTTGCAGTTCCTTATCCAAAACATCATCATCATCTTGTAGTGCTCATTCCGTAAGTACTCCATCTGTCCTGTCCAGGGATTATTGAGTCTCCTGTCAAATCTTGCCTGCTGAGGACTTACAAGAAGTGGTGAGCATGCCCTTAGCCTTTGCATAGTCTGTATTTGTAGGGTTTGAAGTACAGTCAAACCTCACTAATTCTGGTTTCTTGTTATGGAGGGAGACCCATCCCAATGAACAGAGTTTGACTTAGAGGTGTGCAGCTTTGTCTGACAGTATTAAGGTACTTCAACTAACTGCTAGCAAAGTTTTTCTGGCCAGAAGTCCTGCTAAGATGTTTTAATGATAAACAGCATTTATTTTAATCAGCAACCATTACGTTCTTTTTAATAATGTGCTAAGTCAAAGGAAATAGTTTACCTTCGTGAGTACTTGAACATCTCCATGCAATCTCATTTATGCATCACATTCCCTCAGTAACCTTTAAGGGTGAACTTTGAGCGTTGTCTCCTTCCATTTTATCATAAATTTAGAGTTCACGAAATTTGAATTGATGAGATTTTACTGTACTTGCCGAGTGAGATTGAAGATGTGCTGTGTTGTCTGTTAACACTCAAACCTGTGATGCCCAAATTCCAGTTTTGAGCACAGTGTGTGGTGGAAAGAACAAGGGCTTTTGGCATCAGATCTGGGTTCAAATCTTGGCTTTTCCAATTGCTGGCTGGTTACTTCACTTTGCTAAAGTTTGTCTTAAGTTCTTCTCAGGAAATAACCTATTTAAGTGCCTAACTGAGTGCCACACACATGACCAAACTCATTAAATGTTGACTGTTACTCCACTTTCCTCCCTTAGAGGGGAGAAAACACCTGACTTGAATGAAATTCCAGGACAGAGGGAGGGCAGGATCATGGGATGTGGAGTGAGTTTTGTGCTGTTCCTTAGAGACCCCAGAGTCTTGACTGGAAAGCGCCAGTTCTCCAACTGGAGACTTGTTTTCCCGTCTTTTCCTTTCCGGGGCTGCCTCTGTGGATGCAACAAAGCTATTGCTGTTCTCTCAGTGTGTGGCCCAGGGGTCGGGTTCAGATGGCAGATTGCCAACATCTCATCAGACATTCTCCCAGTCTTTTAGCTCTACTGGACAGCCCCGAGGACCCTTGGAGCCTCCTCAAATTATAAAACCGTGGAGCTTAAGTTGTCTGCGACCTGCGCCTCCACTTAGACCATCAGCAGCGCTAGGTTATAAAGAGGTAATTTTGCTACATATGGTATAAAATGCTTCAGACAAGCTGATTTCGCAGCTTATTACAAAGAGTTCTGTGGGCATGTGCTAGCATTGATGATAGGTGATACATGTCAGTCAATCTCGAATTGCTAGACTCAGTGATTTTTTAAAATTAATTTTCCATTTCCGCATTGTCCATCTACACATATTTCTTGAATATCCACAAGGTTTCTGTGCACTGCCTGAGTTTCCCTGGTCTCCCCCTGGAGTGCCTCTGGCTTGCCTTTATGATTATATGATAATTCTATAAATAGGTCATGATGTACACACATCTCAAACAAATGCCACTTCGTTAGCATTGAATTGCTAACCAAGCAGTCCCAATTCTGCATTTGGAATCATTTTGATCTCTTAAACCAAATCAGTAAAAGTCTTATGGGACCAAGCCATGGGTCTGAACTATGAAAGTCTGAATTATTTGCTGCAGTGGAAAGAGAAAAAGAATTTAGTGAAAGGAGTGTCTTTTAAAAAGAGGCTTTTAAGCGACAACCCTAGAGAACATATGATATTTGGGTAGAATGCGGATTTCAAGGTTTTTTTTCTTTGGGTTTTTTTTTTTTTCGGTCTAGAAGTGGCAGTCAGGAAATGTCAGTCACTATCTTCCATAACTGTGTGGAGCATTACCTTTTCCATCCAAACGGTGGTTTGTTTTTTTTTTTTTTTTTCCCTAACAAGTTTCTCATCATTTCAGCTTTCGGAAAAGATCCTCATATATTAGTAACTATTCTTTAAATAGGTCTTACCGAGTGAAGATTTAAGTCTGTGACAATTATGAGACGCGTGTTAGAATTATGGTGCAAAGGCAGCATATATTTTTGTGTCAAATGTGTGTTTTGATGAGTGGCGCAGACTTAGCTCAATTTTGAGTTTTTGATTTAAAACACCATGCTTCACTTAATTGTTTCACTTAATTGTTGCCTCCGGTTCTTAGTGCAGTAAAAGTAGGACAATATTTGGATATGGGAGGATTTTTTGATCCTTTCAACCTGACATGATAGGAGAAATAATCCTTGAGCCGAATCTTTATTATGTACCTCTATTCAGAATTTGGCCAGGCAACAGCCCCACAGGTTGGCTTTGGAAATTGACCAGTGATTCCTGCAGTTATCCAATTCTCTCCTCTGATTACCTAAACCAGGAGTGCCACTTCATAGTTACCTAAGTCCCCTTTTTAATGATGGATATTTTGTAATTGTCAGTTACTAAGTTCAAATTAAGGTGAGCTTTGAAGGGTAAAGTTGACTTAATCCTTCACAGAACTAATCCATTAAAACTAAGGCATGATCACTTTGTTTCTGCTGGGAGATGTGTATTTCAGTTATTTTCAGCATTTGTTTTTCTGCACAGAACTGTATTCCTTGGGCTTTTGCATGATGATATTGCATCTGAAACTAATGTGGGAAACATGATGATATTCTCTCTGTGTAATTTATGATAACACTAACATTTCAAATGTTGTTTTAGAATTATTGATAAATGGATTTGGTCATTATAACCATCGACCTCTCACGCTCATCTTCTCTTTCTTTACATATTCACTTTAGAGGATGTCTTATATCTTAAAGGTAAGGGTAGAACGATATCTTTGGCGTACAGTGACATCATATAATGCTGTGCTGTAACCTTTGATGAATGAAGCTTTCCTTTATGCTTGTTTTGTCCCTTGTTACAATTGGTGGCTAAAATATGAAGATACAATTCTGACATGTAAGTACTTTCTTCAGAAAAGTAGGCTCTTGTGAAATATGTGCGAAAATGTCATCTTATAATGCCTCTAAAATGTCTGTTTTCCGTGGGGGTTTTTATATGCTGTTTCTATTTTTCCTGTTATTTTTGTCACATGTGAGTTTTTCATGTCTGTCTGTTTTCAAGTCTAAGTGGATCACTGAGGCTAAGTGGAAGAAATTAAATTCTTTGTTGCAGTTATTTTTAAGGTAGTGATTGTTAACCATGCATCCTGTATATACATTGCATGGGAGATTGGAATAAGATGATCACTGTTTACTTGGGTACTTAATGAGCACCTTTTTAGACCTGCTGGTTATTCATATGGCAAAGGCAAATCCAATAATTCATCTCTCTTTTTTCTACTAATTAGAAATATGACTTTATAGATGTATGTTTAAGCTTGCTGTAGGTACGCTATGCCTAACCCCAAATTATTTATCAGGAAATCCTTCATTTGGCTCTTCTCTCTGACTACAGGGAATTTACTTAGTCTCTCTGCCTTAATTTTCCTGTCTCACAAATGGAAATTGATATTCTTCTTTGTGGGACTGTCGCTAAGGAGAATTTATTTAAATAGTTTTGAAGCTCTTCAAAAAGCGGTCCATACCCCATTAATAGTTACAATTGTTATTTCATTCCCTGAGAGCTGTATCAGTGGGGAATATAAACCAAGTTAGGAAATACTGTTATTTCTCTAGGATTGACATCCATTACTTTCTCTGCAGATGGTACCCTAAAGGCATTTGGCCTCCTGGAGAAGCAGCCGCATCTGCAGTAGGCCCACACCATTCTTATTCCCATCTCTATGGCAATTGAGAGGACAATAGCATTGCCTCGGTTTCATTTAACCTTTTAGAGTTTATTGGAACCATTTTTATTGTGTATAGTATTAAATCCTGATACCCTCCTAAGTGAGACTGTCAAAAATAAGAGAGAGCCATTCTATTTAATTTCATTTGCTTTTTTAATTTGTGTTTTGGGGAAATTTTTAATTCATAAAGAAACCTCTATCCTTACAGGAATCTGGTAAAAGCCCCAAAACGATGAAGAAGTTTCTTCACAAAAGAAAGACCGAAAGAAAGCCATCGGAGGAGGAATATGTCATCCGCAAAAGTATGTGTTTCGTACTTTTAGAAAGTTGGTTATGGATGAGGAATTTTTTGAAAGAAGAGGATTCGAGCAGTATGTTCTCAGCATCACCTTTGACATAAAGAAAAATGCATGGGAAGGCTTGGCCGCCACCTCTCAGATTTTGCAATAAGCTCTCTCCTGCTGCTTTTCATGTCGTCTTAGGCAGACAAACCATCTATATAGTTTTCATGTTGAACATTTGGCTCTACCTGGTTTAGAACCACTAAAGGGACCCATTTGCTATGGATGCATTTTTTTCTTCCCTCTTAGTTTCTAACACCTGAGATATTTGCCTTTACTGAGATCGACTAAATAGGCCCAAAGCCTGAGATCCTCTGGAATTTTAATGTTCAGTGATGTTCTCAGTTAGTCAAGGAGGCAGCCTGCTGGCATATAGAAACAGGGCTGGGTTTAGAGGCAGACTGCAAAGTCGGTCAGCCAATCGAGACGCACACATTTGCCTCTCTGGGAACAAGGTACTCTGGGACACACATGAAGGAGTAAGTGATGTATCACCAAGGGGTGACAGAGCTGTGTGTATCAGTCCGAAATACAGTCTGGATAAATCTTTGCTGGACTCTAGCTTCTGCTTCCCCTACCCCTCACCTCACCCCTGGATGTGCACAGCAGCGTGTTAACAGTCATTTCTAGAATGAGTTGGAGGGGGTTGGGGGAATGAGAGGGAGAATCAGTGACTAGGCTGGCTGGTTGGGAAAAAATGGGTGGGATTAATGGTGGAAAGCTTCCTAGAGAAAGTGAGCCTTGAAATTTGATGGAGAGGAAGGGTGTGGTGCATGGGATGAGAACTGGGGCCAGCGCCAAGCCCAGGGCTGGCCTTGTAGCCTCCGAGACACTGGCAGGACCCTCCAATTTCGAACTCCAAGTGGCTTCTGGAGCAGGCCACTCTCGGTGCTGAACTCACTGGTGCCCCATCCCTTTCCCAAGGTGGATGTGTCTCTGCTCCACCATGCCAGCCGGTCAGCTTTTTCTCCTGCCTTTCATTAAGGCCACTGGTCAGAGAAGCCAGTGCCTGGCACCCGAGTGCACTGCATCATTTCGAGGGTCCGGAGGCATGTGTCTCCCTGAGGAGTCACGATTCGTTACACTTGACAGGTACGGCTGCTCTGGAAGAGGACGCTCAGATTCTGAAAGTGATCGAAGCCTACTGTACCAGTGCCAACCTTCAACAAGGCCACGGCTCAAGTAGGTTCCCCCAAACCACTTTCTCTAATGAGTGATGTTTCTTTGCTACTGCTCACTGCCTCTTAGAAAAAGAGAAAAGCAACCCAGATGGGCTGCAGGGTGTGTAAAGCAGGTGACTTGCAGCAGAGGGGCGGGCACAGGGCTGCATCTTTCAGATAAGCTGCTTTTAGCTACCAAGCGGTTTGTTTACCCACTGTTTCTTTTCACCCAGAGACAAAGAGAGATGCAAGAGTAAAAAAGTTGGAGGTGATAGAAATGAAAATAAATTTTTTTTTAAAGTCACTCTCCTTTGAAGTACGCAGATACCTTCACCAACACTAGTTAAAGAGCCCAGAGAGTTCCTGTGTCTGTGAACTGATGCTAATCTCTTCTTATAGGCAGATTTGGAAAGGAAGTCAAAATACTATCTTTGATCAGCTGCATATTTAAGCAAACAGAGCTTCACCAAACTCAAGTTTCAGAGTTGCTCTGAAAATCTGGAAATGTAGCTGCTTAGCAGGGCCTTTTGAGAATGTCTACAATTTATCAGGGAGCCATTAGGTGAGGGTATTTCCCCCAACAACTTTCAGGCTACAAACTGAAAGCGAGATAATACTTTCTGATTCATCCTTGTGCTTTTAGAAAAGCCAGGTCACGTCGCTTATGTCCTTGGTCTTTCATTATTATGGGCATTCAGGATAGCTGGTGTGAGGGTCTTGCATCTGTGTAAGAGATAAGCTCTCCATAATGTTCCATCTGGACAGCCACTGAGCCCTGGCTTGAGTGTGGGCAGGGCTTCCTCAGTGGACTGCCCTGACCGATGCTTCCAAAGTAACATGTCTCTCAGGTCGTCATGGGGAAAGCATTCTATGTGGAAGTTGACACATTTGACTCTGAAGGGGGGACTGTCACACCTTCTGCTTCTCAGACCAAACCTGCCTCTGGCTTTGGGCATGCCCAGCCCTGATAACAAGGTTCGAGGAGTCAGGAAAAGAAAGTGGGAGCAGTTTTTATTGCAAAAACGAGGAAAGAGAGGGGGGCAAGGAGACGCCAAATGCAGCAGCCCTCATACGAAATCCGACCTCACCTCCCGCCACCTCCTGTCCTCACACTGACAGAGACGGGAGATTTGCTCAGAGGTGCGGGCAGGCATTCTGGCCTCAAGAGTCTCATTTCCCCCCACCCCCGTCCTCCCTGGCCTCCCTCTTATGTGTGGAAAGTGTCTAGCATAGTGCTTGGCACGTGGTAAGCGTTTTCGCATCCTGGTGACCGACACCCTCCATCCCTCTCCAGCCAGAAGTCCTGCACCCGTAGAAGCGGCCGCTATTGTTTCTCGCTGCATCCAGTCGGTTGGTTAGTTGGCCAGTCTGCTATGCACTTATTAAGCACCTACGAAGTACTGGGCCCCGAGGAAGGCAGAGACACATCCACCTCGGGAAAGGGATGGAGGTTGAGTGAAGGCACTGAGTGTTCACAACTGGAAGGAACTTGGCTTAGAAGAGAGGAAGCCAGTGGCTCTGAGAGGAAGGATCCAGAAGGGATGGGGAGGTTGCAGGTGCAGGAGAGCTGTGTGGTCAGGTCCCATGGCTGCTCTGTCACCTCTTCCATCCCAGAGCCTGGAGATGGTGAGCGGAGAGCAGTAAGGACGCCTGCATCTTTGCTGCTGTTGTGATCATCTCCCCAACGCCCCCTCTACCCTCCATCAAAATGGTCTTCACCGACCCTGCTTCACCCTGTAGGACGGTAAAGAGAACAAATGGGAGTGAGTGATGCTTCTGAGGCCCTTCAAGCATGCTGCGTCCCAGTGCAGTGCTACGTTCTGCATGATTTTTACTCAAATACAAAACCCACAGGGTGTGGCGTGCCGTTCCCCAGAGACGCGCAGGGAGGAATGGTCCCTGGCTGGCTCTTTGCAGATGTTGGATGACTACTCTCGGGGCGCCAGGCAGCCGGATGCCGTCAACAAAGACCCCTCAAAAACCACAGTAGAAAGGAGCTAACCCCCAACAAATAGTCTCCCCTAGTAAACTCCCTCCCTCGCCTCTTGCCGCCCTTGTCTGTAGGTGCTCGCAAGGATTCCATTCCCCAAGTCTTACTCCCCGAGGAAGAGAAACTCATCATTGAAGAAACCAGAAGCAACGGCCAGACCATCATTGAAGAAAAGTGCGTAGAGCGGGCTAAACCTTTTCTGATTTTTCTGGGGGCTGGAAAGAAGGTTCTGGCAGGGCAACGTGGCTGTGGCCAAGCCTGCACGGAAGGACAGTCCCTCCTCATCTGAGAATGTGGCCCTCTTGGCTGACTGTGCAGTTGGGAGCCTGGGGAGGGCTGCCCGCCACAAAGGGAAGGGGAAAGGAGAGGCAGAGGAGGTCAGGAAGGGACTTCAGGGCACGCAAGAATACCACTCCACATGGGGTTTGGAGGCGTTGGGAAGGCCATGGCACCAATTCCCTTGCCCAGAGGGATGCCTCTCACATTTATTGACTCAGACACTGGATTTTCACATACTTGACCTCATTTAAACTCCTACTGCAATCCTGGGAGATAAACGTTACTTTCACCACTGTTACAGATGAGGAAACTGAGATTCAGGGAAATTATGTCCCTGACTTAGCTTTGCACAGTAGTGAGGGTGACCTAACGGGGGAAAATCAGGTTAAGTACTTGTATATACTTGAGTCATTTCTGAAGTCAGGCCTAAATTTGCATAGGACAGCGTGTTTCACAGTGCTTGGCATCGTCAATGTATTTTTCCATCTGGTGTATGAAGTGATACGACCAAATGGTACAGCACTTGGGCTCAAGAGAATAACAGCCCTGATTCAACTCCAGATTCTGGTACTTGGTAGCCGTGTGACCTGGAGCAAGTTCCATCACCTCTCTGTGCCTCAGTTTCCTCATCTGTAAAATGGGTATGATAGTAATACTTTCAGAGTTTTTGTGAGGTTAAATGGAATAAGAAGTACAAAGGCTAGCACATGATAATTACTCAATAAATGATGATCGTTATAATTACTATTATTATAGCTATATTAACCCCTACAATGACTTTGTGAGGTTTTCAGGGAATGTGATATTATCCCCATTTTGTATGTGAAGAAAATAAGACCAAGAGAGGATGAGAAGAAAACTGGTTACCTAAGGTTAGAGGACTGGCAAGTCGTAGGGTCAGAACTGGAGCCCAGATCTCCAATGTCCTTGTCCAGGGAGAGAGCCAGAGAGGAAATGACTCTTCCACAGTTCTGCCAAGGCACTTTATCCTTTTTTGGAATATATGGAATCTTTTAGAAATAATGCCCCTGACTTTGTGTTTGTGTCATGTACGATGGTGTAGGGTCAGATAGGTGAGAAGGGCAATGCCATAGCACAGATAGCGTAGGATACGCAGGGCCTGGTGACACCTCTCATTACAATATGTCAGGTGACGGTCCTTCCTGCCCCCAAGAGAGAAATCAAAACCTTATGAGGAGCCCTAGTCTCTTTTTTTTCTTGACTTTTCTTTCTTTCTTTTTTTTTTACATCTTTATTGGAGTATAATTGCTTTACAATGGTGTGTTAGTTTCTGCTTTATAACAAAGTGAATCAGCCATACATATATATATATCCCCATATCCCCTCCCTCTTGCATCTCCCTTCCCCCACCCTCCCTATCCCACCCCTCTAGGTGGTCACAAAGCACCGAGCTGATCTCCCTGTGCTATGCAGCTGCTTCCCACTAGCTAGCTATTTTACGTTTGGTAGTGTATCCATGCCACTTTCTCGCCTTATCACAGCTTGCCCTTCCCCCCATTTTCTTTTTATTTATTTTTAAAAATTGAAGTAGAGTCGATGTACTGTATTATATAAGTTACAGGTGTACAATACACTAGTCTGTTTTTTTTTTTTAGTACTTGCCTAAGCTGGGAAGCAAGCAGCAGAGGAGGAGGGAGGTGTAGAAAACGTGCGGTGACACAGTGTTAGAAAGAGCTTGTGTGATGCTGGTTGTTAGCCCATAAAAATGAGAAACACAAGGACCATTCATAGCAGTATCTCTTCCGATTCACCAGCAAGGCCACCGCTTTTCAGGATCTGTATTTCTATAAAGCTGCTTTTCTTCTTCAGTATCACTTAACAATATCTCAGTGCCATCTATTAATCTATGAACTTTATCTTTGTGTTCTAGGAGCCTTGTCGATACTGTTTATGCCTTGAAGGATGAGGTCAAAGAGCTGAAACAGGTAATGAAATTCGAAAGTCGTTTTCTCAGATCCTAACGGGCCTGCTCCCTCTTCCCTGCTGCGCACTGGTAGATGCCCTCAGGAGGCCAGGAACAAGGTGGTGAGGTGGGGATCCTTAGTCCCCTTGTGTCAGCCAGCTGGGTTTTGTTGATTTTACCACGTGGCCTTGGGTTTCAATTTCTGAAACTTGCTTATATAACCTATTCAGGGATTTACAATAGGATCACAAACTTAGTTACAACTTCATGTTCCCTGACTTTTGCAAACAGAATTTAAGAAAAGATAAGTCAGTCATGAGCACGTAAGTGTAAACAGAACCATAAATCATGATTTGTGGGCTCCTCTGCAGATCTGATCCAGTGCTCCGTGAGGGACACTCTCCCTTGGGTTTGAGGACTGACTGTACCTGGTGACAGGGTAAAGGATGGATTGAAGGGAGAGAGATCAGAGGCTGGAAGACCACTTAGGAGGTTATTATAAAACTCAGGGTGAGACGTGATAAAGTCCTGAGCTGAGGAGGGAGAGCCGCTCAGGCTACGGAGGAGGGACACAGATGTAAAGGAAGGCACATCGCAGAGTTAGAGCCTTTGGAAAATGGCGCCATGATGTGGGGATTAAGAAAGAGCCAGGGATGGAAGATGAGTCTTTTTACCTGGGTATCTACTTTGTTTTTTGTTTTTTTTGTTTTTTAATTGAAGTATAGTTAGTTTACAATGTGGTGCCAATCTCTGCTGTACAGCAAAGTGACTCAGTTATACACATAGAGACATTCTTGTTTCCTATTCTTTTCCATTATGATTTATTACAGGATATTGAATATAGTTCCCTGTGCTATATAGTAGGACCTTGTTGTTTATCCATCCTATATATACTAGTTTACATCTGCTAATCCCAAACTCCCTGTCCTTCCCTCCCTCAATCCCCCTCCCCTTGGCAACCACAAGTTTGTTCTCTATGTCTGTGAGTCTGTTTCATAGGTAGGTTCATTTGTGTCATATTTTAGATTCCACATATAAGTGATGTCATATGATATTTGTCTTTCTCTTTCTGACTTACTTCACTTAGTATGATAATCTCTACTTGCATCCATGTTGCTGCAGATGGCATTATTTCATTCTTTTCTATGGCTGAGTAATATTCCATTGTATATATGCACCACATCTTCTTTATCCATTCATCTGTTGATGGACACTTAGGTTGTTTCCATGTTTTGGCTCTTGTGAATATTGCTGCTATGAACATAGGGGTACACATATCTTTTTGAATTATAGTTTTGTCTGGGTATATGTCCAGGAGTGGGATCCCTGGATCATATGGTAGTTCTATTTTCAGTTTTCTGAGGAACATCCACGCTGTTTTCCATAGTGGCTGCACCAACTGACATTCCCACCAACAGTGTAGGGGTGTTGGGTATCTACTTTGATATGGTGGTGCCCTTCACGGAAATCAAGAGCCACAGGAGGAAGAGAAGTTTGGGGGGGTGGGGGAGATCCTGAGTTCACTTTAGGGCGTAATGAGTCCGAGGTGCTTGTAACACATCTAAGCTGGCACTGGGGACTGTGGACCTGGTGCTCATGAGCTGAGATGAGGTCAGTACCAGAGAGACTGGGGAGGCGCCTATGTAGTTATTTGAGTTGAAAGAGAAGAGACACTGAGTGAAAAGTGTGTTGAATTAGAAGAGGGCCAGGGCCAGAGCCCTAGAGAATGCTTGTATTATGTCTCAAGGGATGGTCAGCGAGAAGTAGAACAATCAAGAGGCTGCCTTTTCTTAGAAGCTGAGGGAGAGGAACTTGAGGCAGGAAAGTGTTGTCAGTGGTGAAGGCTGCCAAGAGACCGAGCAGGAGGGGCCCTGAGGCGGGGTCCCTTTGTTTGGTAACCAACCAACCTTTTCCCACCATAGGAGAATAAAAGAATGAAGCAGTGCCTGGAAGAAGAGTTGAAATCAAGAAGGGACCTAGAAAAGCTGGTCCGGAGGCTGTTGAAGCAAACTGATGAGTGTATCCGGGCCGAGTCCAGTAGCAAGCCCTCCATTCTCCCATAACCATCACAGTGCGGCTGGAGGGTGCCCGCGGGGCATCGGGAAGTGTCCAGCTGAGTGATCTGACTCAGCTTGCTCACTTCTCTGGTTTTTATTTCGTATCTTAGTGTCTGTCTGTCTGTCTCTCTCTCTCTCTCTCTCTCTCTCTCTGTTTGGTTCAGTGTTTGTTGTTGTTTGGTTATTGGTTGGTTGGTTATTTTTTTTAACAGAGGTCCAAGCAAGAGGGGGTGAACATCTCCCCAGTCTTTTCCATTCAGTAAGCAAAGGGAAGCTAATGTAGGCAAATGACTTACATGGCCTTCAGATGGCTTTCAATTCATAGTGCCTCTTTACCAGCCATTATCTCGGGTCACTCTTTTTGGGCTGGCTGCTGTCCCAAAGTGGCCGGCCATGGCTTATTAAATGTGAACTTGACTTTCTCCCCCAATGCTTTCCTGTTCCTGGCAGCCCCTCAGTACCTGATTTACTGAAGGCAACACTTCTGGAACTCCAACTGGCGTAGGGTGAAAGGCTAACACAGTTTGCCCAGTGATCCAGCTGCCCTTCCCTGGGCCGTCCTCAATGCACACTTTTTTTTAATGACTACCCTATTTTGTCTATAAGACCAAGAAAACCGTAGTGCCCTCCCTCCTTTCGTGTTGGTTTACATTTTAACTCTGGGACAGAAGCTCTGGTCACCCATGCCAACACCAAATCCATTAGCAAATTGCACTGGACAGTCCTCCCCTTCAGTAGCAGAGTTGCCCATCTCTTGTCAGTGCATGGTAGGTTTTGTCCCTAACCTTCTGCCTTGCGTGTAAGTTTTCTATTTCCCCAGTGCTTTTAGCCAAGCATACCAAGCGGTGTGTCAACTGGTGTGTCTGTGCTTTGCTTTTTAAAAATACAGACTGTGAGCACTTACTTTTCTCTACATCACATATTCAAATTGCGACTTCTCATCCTTCAGTCCACACTTGAGGAGATGTTGTGCCCTAGCAGACAGCTTTAATTCCCTTGATTGCTCTACCATATATGCTGTGAGAAGCTGTGATAGTCGCCAGCCTCTTCGAGTAGGACTCTAAGCATTATCTGCAGAAACGTGCTGTTGGCCCAGTTTGGATAGCCGGAAAGAAAGGGCCGCTCTAGTAGCTGTGTGCTGGCTACTAGTGAAGCTGATTATTTGGAACTGGTTGACTCAAGTTGCTTGTTGAATCAAACCCTCGCCTTTGTAAGCATCTGGGAAATTAGAACTGTGATAAGCCAGGTTTAGAAGAGGGTCACAGGAGGGCAACACACATCCAAATTCAGCACAGTTGAAAGTTGGCCTGGGGCTGTAGGACAGAGCAGTGCAACCTGCCCCTGTCTGTCCCAAAGACGGGAAGTTTGGCCAGGTGGAGGAGATCGCTGGAAAGAGAGGCCAAGGACCAGTGGACTGAGCAAAGTTGTCTCCCACATACATTTGATGGGTGCCTATACATGTGGGTTTTGTGAATGTTGTTTAGGAACCAAACTTGAAGCTTGAACTCCCCAGCTTGTTAAGCCCTTTTCCTTTCTAGTACAGGGTGGGTCTCAGTTCCCATAACTACATGGTACGGGGCTGTTGACTGCTTGCTGCACAGCAGAAATGACACCGTCCACGGGAAATGGACTGTTCCTGCAGACCAATCTCAGCCAGCCACACCCAGCTGTCTTTGGAAGCCGAAGACCGAACAAGATTGCTAGGAATGGCTGTTGTTCTGTTTATAGCCCAACAGTTTAGAGATGCCGTCCTTCATCTCCAAATGGAAAACAACAGTAACAGCAACACAGATCATAGCATCTGCCCTGTCTGTGGTTAGTCAATGGCTTGCAATAAATGTGCAAACTATATCCATAGGAAACATTTTTGTGATTACAAAGTACTTTAGTTGATAAGGTATATAGGATTGCTTAAAATATTGAAAGGTCTTTATTTTAAAGTGACCTGTCCATATGCATGTTTTGGGGATGTGGCCCTTCTGATGAGAGGCCCTGTGTACTCTGGGTAATGTAGCTCGTGCAGAGTGGTGTCCGCGCTCCCACTCGATAATCCTATATGGGAAATGAAGCCATGTTAACCTGACGGCAGTGTCTCCATAGTTGTGTTGTTTACAGTACTCTATAAATGGGTCCCTGTTACTCTGTAGTCAAACTGCTGCCCTTCGAGGCCTTTCAGTTCCTCTTCTGTCATGTCCCTTCTTACACAGCTCAAATTTTCTAACTTGTTTTTATTTTGAAGACTTTTAAACTGGACATTTTCAATAAATAAGAATAACAATGCTTTATAAAATAAGTCCTGTGTTTCTTCTTCATTTTCTTTCTTTTTTTTTTTTTTTTGCTAGCTGGCGTGCAGAAAGATTTCTCATGTTGTGTCAGCTTCCTCTTCTGTTTCCCTCATTAGCTATCCATGCTCATCAGGCCCCTGAACCAGCTTCTACCTTTTTCACTCAGGCCAGATGATATTTGTTCCCCACTTTAAAGAGATAATACATCTCTTGAGAGAGAACCTTCTGTAACTTCTCCACCCCTCTCCTCCTGCCCCCAACCTATAAACTGTCTGTACCTCTTCTCACCATTTTCCTTCCAGTATAAGAGAAAGAGATATTCACTTTCTTGTTCAAGCGTATCCCTTGTTTGGTTTCCATCCCTCTTTGTATTTTGCAGGATTTTGTCAATTTTGCTCTATTTTGACCACAGGTGGAATGCTGGGGTCAGCGGTCAGGATGAAAATATTTGCTCCACCCTCAAGATAGATACACTGGATATTATCTGTTGCTACTCAGCATCCATTCCTCCCCCCACCCGCAACCCCAAGGCTAAAAAAGCACCTAGCCCAGACTCCCTTGCAGCTAGGGTTCCGATACAGTGTGGGTTCTGATACATTTTCACTTCTGCCAATGAGATGCCTTTGTGCAATGTTTGAAAAGATTCAGTTAGCAGAGGCTATCTTCCTGGGGCTTGTTGGCTGGCAGGAGGTTCCAAGGATATGTTCGTGGCTTCTGTACTACCTATGGGTGACAGACTGTAGTGGCAGCAGCATCTTCTGAAACTGGATTTGGATTACAGCTACTGTGTTACGACCTTGAAGCCATAGTCAGTGGAAGCCCCCTGACTTCCACTTCTGTAGCTGTCTATTTTTTTTTTTTGGCTGCATTGGGTCTTTGTTGCTGCGCGTAGGCTTTCTCTAGTTGTGGCGAGTGGGGGGCTACTCTTCGTTGCGGTGCGCGGGCTTCTCATTGCAGTGACTTCTCTTGTTGCGGAGTGCGGGCTCTAGGCACACGGGCTTCAGTAGTTGTGGCACGCGGGCTCAGTAGTTGTGGCTCACGGGCTCTAGAGTGCAGGCTCAGTAGTTGTGGCACACGGGCTTAGCTGCTCTGCGGCATGTGGGATCTTCCCGGACCAGGGCTCAAACCTGTGTCCCCTGCATTGGCAGGAGGATTCTTAACCACTGCGCCACCAGGGAAGCCCCTGTAGCCATCAATTTTATAGGCACCTGATATTACCTTTCTGCCTCAGCGTAGGAAGCCGAAGCAATAGCTGTAACGTGGCACCTCCCATGTGCTAGGCTCTGCACTGTTTTACATAGTTAAGCTCCTGTAACCCTTGCAACAACCCTATGAGGTATTCACTGTTGTTATCCCCATCTTACAAGTGAGCAAAGGTACAGTGGTTGAACAATATGCTAGTATGTGTGTAGCAGGGATTTGAAACCCTGGTCAGTCTGCCTCTTGAAACCATGCTCTTGCTACTGCATCTCCTCCTCTGCACTTGGTACTTGCCAAGTCAGCTTCTACCTCGGCCATCTACTCTCCTGAAGTCACTGATGAGCTCTTACTGACAAATCCAGGGAGCGCTTTTCAATACCCATCTTGACCTCTCTGCAGTTTCTGACCCTTGCCTCCTTGATAAATCTCTCCTTCCTGGGCTTTCATGATCCCAGCTTTCCTGGCGTTCATTCAACCTTTCTGACCACCCCAAAGTCTCCTTTGCTGGATCTGCCTCCTGCCTGTGCCCTGAATGTTGCTGATCCTTGACGCTCTTTGCCTCTTCTCTTCCTTTCTATAGCCTCTTCCTGGACAACCTTGTCTATTCCTATAACTTTATTCATCAAAGTGTAGATGACTCCCTGGTCCATATTTTTCCATCCTGACCTTTTCTCCTGAGCTCCAGACCCGTGGATGCAGCTACCTTGTGGACATCTCAGCTTGGACGTCCTACAGCACCTCAAACTCAGCATGTCCCAAACTGCACTCCTCATTCGTAGTCCTAGATCTGCTCTTCCAATGTTTCCTATCTCAGTACATAGCACCCCTGGCCACTTAGTTGCCCGAACTGGAAAAACAAGTATTGTCCTTTATTCCTTCCTCTCCCTCAACCCTGTATAAATGTATACATTAACCCTTTATACATTTAGTCATCAAGTCTTACCATTTTTAACTCTGTTGTAACCCCTGAACTTCTCCCCATCCTCCGTTGCCTATTTTTGATGCTTATCATCTCTCCCTCAGACTAATGCATCTCTTTGCCTCTTGTAGTCTAGCCTCTTGGGTGCCAATAGTCTGGCCTCTTTGGTGCCAGTAGAATGATTATCTAAAAGATCTATGTCATTCACCTGTTTAAAAATTTAATCTCTTGCTACTCCCCGCCACACTCAGTGAAGTTGGATCTCCTTGAATTTCTTTTAAGTCCCATAATATGCCATTTGCCCTGCCTAGAATCCCTTTCCCATCCCTGTCCATCAAGCAAACTCATTCCTTTCCATTTAGAGTCAGCTCAAGTATCTATGTGAACTCCTGATTTCTAAAATGCATGTACATATGTATCTCTGCATGTATATGTGTACATTTATATGTATGTAGTGTGTATGTATGAATTAGGGTTGCCAGATAAAACACAAGACACTCAGCTGCATCGGAGTTTCAGCTGTACATCAAATAATGTTTTGGTATAGATCATGTCCCACATACTGCATGGGATATATTTATACTAAGTTTTTCAATGTTTACCTGAAATCCAAATATAACTGGGTATCCTGAATTTTTAAAAAAATTTTTTTTTTTTTTGGCTGCGTTGGGTCTTCGTTGCTGTGCACGGGCTTTCTCTAGTTGCGGCGAGAAGGGGCTACTCTTCTTTGAGGTGTGTGGGCTTCTCATTGCAGTGGCTTCTCTTGTTGCGGAGCATGGGCCCTAGAGTGCATGGGCTTCAGTAGTTATGGCATGTGGGCTCAGTAGTTGCAGCATGCGGGCTCAGTAGTTGTGGCTCGTGGGCTCTAGAGCGCAGGCTCAGTAGTTGTGGCACGTGGGCTTGGTTGCTCTGTGGCATGTGGGATCTTCCCGGACCAGGGATTGAACCTGTGTCCCCTGCATTGGCAGGCTGATTCTTAACCACTGTGCCACCAGGGAGGTCCCTACCCTGAAATTTTACTTGCTAAGGCTGACAGCTTTAGTACCTACATGTATATACATAGGCATCTAAACGCATACATTTCCTAGGGGAAGTGACATCCTAATAGCAATGAACACAGCTGTGCCCAGAACTTGGTTTCTAAACACTATACTCTGCACTGGAAAGAGGGCTCCTTGGAGAAATGGCCGATTCTACGGCTGAGGCAGGAAAGGTACAAGATGAGCCTGGAACATCTTGTTCTGCCAGAAAGTAATGCTCAGAAATATGATAGGGGCATGTTACAAAGACACAGGTGCAAACTTGAAGAGGCTCCTACTGGCCAAATGAGGGAAAATTTGAGCACGAAAATACAGTAATGAATTTGAAAACATTGGAAAAAGTAGAAATCTATGTGTCCATATTGATAAATAAGTAAGTGGGGAGAAAGGGAAGGCTCTTGTTTACAGTACCATGCTGAGGGTTGACTGGTAAACGTGGAAGGAAATCTGGAGTTGGAAAATCCCCGTTTTGCAGCCATCATAGTAAAGACCGATTCAGGCAAAAATTATCACTGGGTGTTAAAATATAGAGGGAAACGTTGATGACAAGCAAGTTACTTGTATGGTCTTAAAGTGTTTCCCCAAAGAGTGCTTACTAGTTGCAAGGTGGAAAATAGTAACTCTAGATAGAGTGGGGAAATTGGACAGCACTTTAACTGAGTGATCAAAATTCACATCAACAATGAGAGGCAGGGACTTCCCCGGTGGCGCAGTGGTTAAGAATCTGCCTGCCAATGCAGGGGACATGGGTTCAAGCTCTAGTCCGGGAAGATCCCACATGCTGTGGAGCAACTAAGCCCGTGCGCCACAACTACTGAGCCTGTGCTCTAGAGCCTGTGAGCCACAACTACTGAGCCCACATGCCACAACTAGTGAAGTTTGTGCACCTAGAGCCTATGCTCCACAACAAGAGAAGCCACTGCAATGAGAAGCCTGCGCACTGCAACAAAGAGTAGCCCTGCTCACTGCAACTAGAGAAAGCCCGCGGGCAGCAACAAAAAACCAACACAGCCAAAAATAAGTTAATAAATTAAATAATTAAAAAAAAAAACAGTGGGAGGCAAACGGCCGTCATGTGCCTCCAGATGTGATATGCTGTGAAGGACACAACATCGTTTATGTAGTTTTCCATCCAGGAAAGCATAACCTGAATTTAATCATGAGGAAACATCAGACAAACTCAAAATAAGGAACACTTTTTTTTTTTAAAGGGGACAGATTGTTACTATATTAGTCTAAAAAGTCAATGTCATTAAAGACAAAGATTGTGGGCTTCCCTGCTCAGTGGTTAAGAATCCGCCTGCCAATGCAGGGGACCTGGAGCAACTAAGCCCGTGCGCCACAACTACTGAGCCTGTGCTCTAGAGCCCGCGAGCCACAACTACTGAAGCCTGCATGCCACAACTACTGAAGCCCACGCGCCTAGAGCCTGTGCTCCGCAGCAAGAGAAGCCACCGCAATGAGAAGCCTGCGCACTGCAAGGAAGAGTAGCCCCCGCTTGCTGCAACTAGAGAAAGCCCGCACACAGCAATGAAGATCCAACGCAGCCAGAAGTAAATGAATAAATAAATTTATATAAAAAAAAAAGGACAAAGATTGTGAAAATGTTCCAGATTAAAGGTGACTAAAGAGACATGACAACCGAATGCAATACCGACCCTAGACTGGATCCCGTGCTGGAGGGGAAAATGCTATAAAAGATATTATTGGATGACTTACCTGAATTGGAATACAAATGGAAGATCAACATCAATATTAAATCGACTGAAGTTGATAACTGTACCTGTGGTTATAAATAAGAATATCTTTATTCTTAGGAAATACACGCTGAAGTATTTAGGGGTGAAGGCCGTGAGGTACACAACTTACTCTCAAATGAGTCAGAAACCACTTTTTATTTGTACTGTTCTTATTTTTGCAACTTTTCTGTACGTTTGAAATAATTTTCAAATAAATTAAAAAAAAAAAAAAGCTCGAGCGTTGCCTCCTCAGGGAATCCAGACTCCATCACGCTGCACTTTATTTGCTTGTGTCTTTTTCCACACTAAATGTTAATTACCTTAAAAGGGGGGAATAGGCTCCTTTCATCCATGTAAATTCGGGGCCTCATACAGGGTCAAGCCCATAGAACCTACTCAAGAAATATTTATTGAATGAGCCAACTTTCCCCATAATTTGGGGTCTCTGCTCTTTGTCTGGAAGAATTGTGAAGACTTGCCTTGGTGCCAATAGCAGAAGGCCAGTGGGGTTCTAAGCTTTCAGCAACCTCCAGGCCTGCAGGGTCCAGTCTGACCCAGCTCTTGGCAAGCAGGCAACCTCGGCCAAGCTGTAGAGCCAGCCCCTCTGGGCAAGCAACTCAGAGGGAAGTTTCTGTCTGCCAAATAAGCACAAAGGCTCTTCCTAGATTGGGCTTCAGCATGTGCTGTTTGACCTGTACACCAAGATCCTTTCTCACACAAGGCCCTCTGCGAGCTGACTCCTGCTGCTGCTCCCCTGGACCTTTTATCCAGCTTCACAATCTCTGCTTTCGTATGCTCTGTGCTCTCCCTCTGGTCCTCCTTTCCTCCCTGTGGCCCCTCCTCCCCTCAGCGTCCCTCAAGACTCAGTCTGTGCCACCTGTCCTGGAAAGCCTTTCCTGACACCTACCTTGCCCCGCTTGTCCGAGTTACACGTCCTTCCTGTGTATTCCCTGTTACACTGGTCCTGAGCCCCGCTGCGGCATTCACGCTGGGCTTTCAACATTTGCACACCTGTGATGCAACATTCCGTAAGCTACTTGAGGGCAGGGACTGGATCATATCCATCAAGTGCATAGCACAGAATGTATCAT
Organism: Leucopleurus acutus; assembly: GCF_964270905.1. NCBI lineage: Eukaryota > Metazoa > Chordata > Mammalia > Artiodactyla > Delphinidae > Leucopleurus > Leucopleurus acutus. The sequence goes on along the minus strand of NC_139148.1, from coordinate 117,156,384 downwards.
CCCAATCAGTGTTGGATGGGTGGGTGAATGGATAAAAAACCAAGTCTTTAACTCCTAGTAATAAGAAATGTGAATCAGGGACTTCCCTGGTGGTCCAGTGGGTAAGACTCCGTGCTCCAAGCACAGGGGGCCGGGGTTCGATCCCTGGTGAGGGAACTAGATCCTGTATGCATGCTGCAAGTAAGAGTCCGCATGCCGCAACTAACAGTCCACGTGCCATAACTAAGACCCGGCGCAACCAAAATAAAAAATAAATAAATAAATAAAGTGAATCAGATTGAAGACGTGTTAAAGGTTTCATGTTGGATTTCAAAGAGGTTTACCATCAGAGAGGTACAGAGGATAAGAGTGAGTGATCAAAAATTATTGGACTTTAAGTGGGGTTACATTAGCAGGAAAAATATGACAGATAACTGAGTGGAGCTCCAGGAATGGGGAATGGAAAGCAACTATATATTTAACTGGTTTTCTTGAAAGTTGCTGAATTGCCTCTTGGGGTTACTCAGAGAAGTGCGGTATGGAAGGGGGAAGTTTTTTTTTTAATTTATTTTATTGAAGTATAGTTGATTTACAATGTTGTATTAGTGTCTGGTGTACAGCAGAGTGATTCAGTTATACATACATATACATATTCTTTTTCATATTCTTTTCCATTATGGTGTATCAGGGGAATATAGTTCCCTGTGCTATACGATAGGACCTTGTTGTTTATCTTGGAAGGGGGAAGTTTATAAGCTGATGTCCTCTAGATTGAGAATTAGTGATCATAGTTTTGTTTTTAAACCTTCCTAAATATCGTAAAGATGACTGCTCAAGCCTACTGAAAAATTTGGCAATCCCCAGCCTCCGATGGTTAATCGTTTTTGACAAGGAAACTATAAGAAAGAGTCTTTGCTACACACAGGCCTGCTCTAGTGTTCGGTATGTACTCTAATCTTGCCTTTTTTCTTTTCCTTTTTTTATTTTTTTTGCTTTCGCTTTGCTTCAAATTGGGTGTGGTCTTTGGTCTACGACATGGACAAGGCCTTTCATGTGTACCTGGGCTGCCAGGCATTCATTCGCCTTGGTCTCAGAGGTTTCAATCATTTTAAGATGCCATCCTGTTTACCTATGCCACTGGGTGCAGGCTGGTGTGCTGGGGACCACGTGGAGACCCACCTTAGTGCTCTTTATAGGATAATCTGTTCCAGAGAGCAGACTCTGCTGGGGGCTTTCTGGGAATGGTCTCATCAAATCCTCATAAACTTTGCAAAGGATGTATTCTTAGCATCCCCACTTTACAGATGAGGACACTGAGGCTCAGGAGAGATGAAATGACTTGTCTGTGGAGCCTAGATGTGCTTCACAGAAAAAAAGGACATAATAAAAATCATGTCCCCTTTTTGTGTCTCCCAGACTGCTTTAAAGGCCTAAGGCAGTGCAAATTCTTGCTTTAACCAACACACAGAATTATTTCATGGACTCCTGGGTTAGAAGCAGCTCCCGGCATCAGAGGAAACACCTCCACCCTGTAAGTGCTGTGAGCCTAAGTGCGGGGGGCAGCGGGGAGGGGAGGGGAGCCACAAGCAGAGAAAATAGCATTCCCATCTCTCCTAAGGCAGGAAAGCATTTGTAGCCTTGCTTAAAGGAACTGAGGTTTGGAACTTAACGCACTGAGAGAGGTATCGGCAGGAGAAGGAATAAGTTAATTATTTGGGTCTTTATTCTGAGGTCGTTAAGAAGTAGGAGAGTGGTGACATCAGAATTGTATTTAAGAATTGCTTCCACTGCAGGGGGCGCGGGTTCGATCCCTGGTTGGGGAACTATGGTTCCATATGCCACGTGGTGCAGCCGAAAAGAAAAAGAATTCGCTCTCGCCTCTGGCCGCACATGGAGAATGGATGAGAGGGGACAGGGGTGGAGGCAGAGGGTCTAGGAGGCTGTTGTAATCTTCCAGAAGACAGATGACAGGAGTTCGGACTAGGATCGTGACAGTGGAGACAGAAAGAAGTAGATTAAGAGGTATTTAAGAAATAAGGTTGATGTGTTGGGCTGGTAGGACTGGACGTGGGAGGGAGGGCAGTGAAGAGTCAAGCCTGGTTTCTGGCTCAGGAAGCAGGGGGGGGGTGAGGCTGCCCTTCACCGGAATGGGCAACACAGAAAGTGGGTCCCATCGTGGGCTGTGGGGAGATCAAGGGTTCCATTTGGATGCCTTGGATTTGACTCCTGGGCCCACCATTCGGAAATGCGGGCAGAAGGGGACACACTCCAGGGGGCAGGTCAGGACTAAAGGCATAACGTCAGTAGCACAAAGGGGGTCGTTGAACCCATGCGCTGGGACAGACAGCCCCCTTTGAGCAGGTAGGACAGGAGGAGGAGAGGGGGAGGGATGGGCCCTGGAGTTCTTGGGAAGGGCAAGGGTGACGTCAGGAGGAAGCCGTCTGAGGGGTTGAAGGCACTTGGCTATGTGAACCTGAAGCTTAGGAGAAAGTTCTGGGCTGGGGCTGCGGGAACTGGCATGTAGAGGGCAGCAGAAAGCATGGGAGCAGAGGAGCTCGCCTAGAAAATTTGTTTCTGCGTCTATAGCGTTCCTTCTGATAACAGATATTGTTAGCCATAGCCACATGGTTACTAGAGGTAGAGATGGTCTGGGAGATAATGATTTCCAAAGAAGAAGAAGAAGGGGCGTGAAGTGCAGGGGCAAGGTTTAAACAGAGGATGTGAGTGTGTAAAGACTATAAAAGGTTTGTCCAGGCTGGACATGAGTTCCCTTCTTATGACCCTCTTGCCTACCCATGGCTGTGCTCCAAAGTGGGCGCTTAGCTACCCTGAGGGAGGGACATTCGTGGCCTGTGTACTGTCTTCTTCCCTCGGGACTGGGCCAAGCCCTCCCATCAGCTAGACCGGGTCCTGGCCTACCTGTGAGAACGTCATGAGCAGTGTCTGCTCGCTGCCCGCCTTCCTTCAAGTCTCCCATGCCGAGGGCAACGCTGAAGAAGGATCTTTGCTCCAGAGGACAAGATCGCACTGTGGACACATCCCTGACTGAGTCCTGGAATCCACAAATGTCACGAGGGCTCAGACCAAAGTTCTCTTGTTGGAGAAAGTATCCATACAGCCCAGCAAGTCTGTCTAGCACGACTTCAGCCTTGTGTTAGAAATTCATGCTCTAAGGCCTTCCAAGTCACTCAGCCAGGAAGGGACTGTGCCATCCGAGGACCAAAGAGCAGGGCCAGCGGCCGTAGAGCTGCCCCCAACTCTCCTCACGCCCCTGTCTTATTGCTACAGTCATATTTTTCTGCCTGGACACGTGGTATTTGCCTTAAGAAGGGCCCCCTACCGGTAAGGATGACGAAGCCACTCTGGGCTTCTTACATGAAAAACCCCTCGACTGGAAGTGACACGACTGAGAGGCCAATGCTTCCCTTCAGTTTGTCCCAGTTCCCTGTCCTCTCACCTAAGGCGGAACCGCCTTGACAGCTATTAAAAAGATGAGCAACTGCTTCTCTTTACGCTTCGCTTAGCTGTGATTAATCAAGAAAAAACCCAGGCTTTTTTTCAATCCTCTGCAACCTTTCCTGAGCAGGTTTTTCACTGGCTCTGCTTTCCTGTCATCCATCAAAGGCTATCGCAGCCTTCCAGGGAGTGTGCTGTCACCAAGATATTTTGTGCCACAAGCTTCAGAACCAAATTTCTGAAAGTATCACAAGGGTTGGGAACACTCCCTCCAAGCGATCCCCCTCCCCCCTGGCCTGGGGCTTCAGATGCTAAGTAACCACAATACTGTTAAGAGATCTTTATTATTCAAAAAATAAATAACAAGATAATCACCAGTTCACTCTGGAAACAAGGGGACTGCAGGTAGATACAATAGATTTCCTTTAAATCCAGTCATTTCTCTGGAAGGAGTGGGAAGCCTCAGAGCTGCCCCCCTGCCCACCTACCCCATCGACAGTGGTGGAGATAGGAACAGGGTTGAAATAAGATACTTGATTAGCAACAGCCTGACTCTGTGTGTGTGTGTGTGTGTGTGTGTGTGTGTGTGTGTGTGTGTGTGTGTGTAGGAGAGAAAGAAAGGATGCGAATGAGTGTCAGGGTGACTGGCGGGGAGCAGGGTTTTCGGTTCTCCATTGCATTATACTTTCTAAAGTCTGCCCCACCTCCATCGTGGCCGCAGGGACCCAGAATCCACCGTAATTGAATGTGAGCTGAGGCTCCGCGTTTCCCTCCGGCATCTTCACTGAGAAATCAAATACATTCTCCACTGAAGGACACTGCACGCAAAGGAACAAAACTAAACTTGGCTAATTTTCTGCTGTTTACTCAGAATTCGAGCTGTGTGTAATGGCTTTGTCTTTTCATAGGACTCTCTGGATGTCTGCATCAGTGGGGTTGCTGCTTCAGAATATAAGCTCTTATGGAACAGGGGTTTCCTCCGCCCGGTAATTCACTCATTGCAGCCCTACGTGCCTTGGGATGTATAATAAATAGTTCTCCATGAGGAGGATCCTAGGGTTATAAATAGGCAGTCCAACGGGCTGCGGTGGGGCGGTCTTAAGTGCTTTGCTGGATTGTGAAGACAGCCAGCGTCAGCCCAGCCGCAACCTGCCAGCTTACACCGTTCAGAGCTTGAGTAAGCCAAACGACGTGAAGCCAGTCCCGTGGCTCACTTGGCTTGGGTCAGTCACGTTGACAAACACCGAAGCACCCGGTTGCAATTCAAAGACTCCTCCCAAGTGAATGGATTGCTGCCCGCACGGTTTGGAGGAACTGTGGGTATTTGCAGCTCTCAGTAAGATTCTCTCCGATCCACCTGGGGACTTTAGGCAGAGGCTGGCTATAAATGGAGCTTGACTCGAAGTTTCCCGATTGGAACAGAAGGTGACTTGGGCGTAGATGTAATAGAGTCCTTGTCTTTTCACGGCCAGCTGTTTCCCATTTTCGAGGGTTACCAAGTTGGTGCTTAGGGTGTAGTATCCTTTGGGGGCCCACTGGAGAACTGTAATGGAGAGGGGAAAAAACCGTGGTCAGGTGGAGCATACGTGATTCAGATTCTAACAGACAATATGGTTTCGTGTCGGATACTGGCTTCACATAGGAGTGGAAGTTTGGGTCGTCCAGGGATTCTGAAAGACCCATCCAGCCCTCAGTCTATGGAGGAGCCACGGCTGACCGATCAGCATGGGTTGCACAGTCAGACGGAGCTGGGTTCCCATCCAGGCCTTATTTAAGCTTGGGCAAGTCAATCTCCCTGAGCCTCTCAGTTCCTTACCTGTAACACGGGGCTAATATTACAGCCTATTTCAGAGACATGTGAAGATTCACTCAAGTAACAGAGCACAGTGAGTTTCCTTCTCCCCTTGAGAGCTCTTAAAGCCAGTTTGCCCTTGAACTTAAAAGAATGTGAATGACTTAGAAATCCCAGGTCATAAATCACGCCCGCCAAAATACTCAAAGTCCTTGCTAATACTAACTCGTATCTCGCTTTCCTTGAATTTTCCAAAGTCGAAGACTTGCCGATCTCTCTTGCTCAGCTCAGCACAGAGAAGAGACCCCATTTCTTCCTACCCGATCATGCTCTTGCAAACCCGATCCGCCTCCCACAGCAGGGACTAAAATTAGGCAAGGAAGTATGAAAATAAACCTGTCATTTCACTGTGTGTTTTGATCTCCCATTGTAGTGGGCGCCACCAACTTGAAAGCGCCTGTATTCTTGTGGCTAAGCTGAAGTACCCACCAACAATGTGCCATTTTTCTCGCCTGAGATGTTGACTGGGTTCAAAGTAGTGTGTGCAGCCGATTTCAAATCTCAGCCCCCACAGACAGCTAGACTGCCGGGGGTGGAGGGTGGGGAGAAGTGAAAGTATCGATGCATTTGCTTCCTTGGGCTTTTATTTGAGCTCCTATTTGGTGCTCTTAGGCCTATCAGGGTGCAAGACCCCACCTGCTAAGACTCATCCCTTAGTAATTAGGAAAGGCATCCTGCAATGCCTGACATTTCTTGGGCCTCCAGATCACTCTAGAAATGCTTCATTATGATGTTTTCGCTTTTGGACCATCTGATTGAGAAAACACGGGCAGGTTCCCTATCTTTGAGTCCACAAAGTTTAACTTTGTAAGTCCTTACCTAATTTTCATCCTTGCTGTGAGATGTAGGGCAAGTTTGGAGCAGCGTGACCAAGTAGATCTGAGAGGCTTGTGGGGTAAGAAATGTGACTTTCTTCTCACCTGATCCCCTGCAGACCTACTGTGATGCGGACTGTCAACCATGCTAGGACCAACAGTCATCATGGGCCTTTCGGCAGAATATGTGAGCATTGTGAAATCTATGCAAGGCGAGCTATTCTTCTAGGAGGTGTCTCTGTTGCTGGCATCCACCCAATCTGGATGAGACTGTATCATGTGGATGACCACCCTGGACATACCAGATATGGTTGTGATATTCTCCCATAAGTGTATTTTATGAGAAAGGGGTACTTGGCAGAATTATTAAATATTGTGGGGTAAGTGTTATCAAAAAGGGCTTTATGTTGCTCTTCTGACAGCTAAACTGCAGTGAAGTAGCTAAGGAATGACACCTTACGTTTCTATAGCGCTTGACAGAATAACTTTCTTCTATATTAGCTGATTTGATGCTCAGAGTCACCCTGTGAAGTGAGACAGGAAACTGCTGCGAAGGTAAAGGGACTTGCCCAAGGTCACCCAGCAAGTGGTAGTCATGCTTCTTAAATCTCAGTGTTCAACAACTTTCTATCCAGTGCTCGTTACTCCTGTACCATGATCCAGGATAACTACGTATGCATTATGCCCACTGAGAAGCCCAAGCCACCTCCAAGATGAGGTCCTATCTCCTTTCCTCTCTCTCTCTGTGTCTCTCTCTATATCTCTGTCTCTCTCTGACACACATGCACGCACACACGCGCGCGCGCGCACACACACACACACACACACTGCTTCGAACTCCGCTCCAGAGCGCTGTGTTAAAGTTTTCAAAGACTGCTCTGATGCTCTTGGCCTGCATTTATGTAGACAGGGGATTTTATGCTAGTGTGCATGTTTCCATCCATTTATCAGATGTGCCATATTGTCCAACACCAGCTATCGTGAGGTACAGATTTGGGGGAACAAAATCTAAGGGCTAGAATCATGGCAGAACATATACGGAAAGAGAGTCATTGAGAGTTAAAAGGATTACGGTAGGTCGCCTGTTGTTACTTCATCGGACCTAACGTCCTGGCATCTATTGATCTTTGCAGAATGATTTTATCTTTAATTTCCCTGAGGTTGGCCCCAGTGAAGCTGGGGCTAATCATACAGGGATTGGCAGGTGGCAGGAAATACCCCTTGAGGCCCATTTGCATATAGTGAAGAGGCGTTAGGACGAGGGATGCTCCCAGTTAGCAGGTCACTACGTGCCATCTCTTCCGTGTTATCAGAATAATGGTCCCTCCACCCAGTAATTCATCATTTAGAATCAGCCACAGAGCAAGAACCTAATGAGAACATCGGGATTGCTTCCCACCTCCTTTTGTCCCTTCAGGTCCCATCTGTGCGTTTGAGCCTACTTTGAAGACGAGGGCAAGTGCACGAGGCATGTCTGGGTAGCTTTGTAAATTGGCCCCCGGAGGAAGGCAGGAGCCTAATTGTTAGGCTGCCTTGCTTCAGCCTCCTGGCCTTCCCCCTCGGGTGGCTGATGCTCAGATGCTTCGGACTTACCAGATGCTGTTTTACTACTGGCCTCACTGATGACATGTGCCGCGATCTGAGGATCCTGATCACCTGAGATGAAACCAAAGACCAACTGTCAGGCCAAAGAAACACAAAACTGGCCACAGAACGATTTGGTCTAGTTCTGCAGCTCCGTCACAGAGACTGTACTTAAATAGGTTATGTGAGAGGAAGGATAAGATGGCCTTGAAATCCCTTGAAACCAGAGGGAAATGTTGGTTTCTAAAATCTGAACAACTGAGTCGGCTCTTTACACCGAGCCCATTCTTCCAATCGTCATTCAGTACTTGACTCCGCTTTACATAGACTGACACAGGCTAAAGAAAATGATCTTCATTAAACACATTTTGAATCTTGTTTTTAAGAACAACTCCCATCCGTTGGTCATCTTAGTGGGCCCAAAGGTCGTGTCTGCACACTTAGCTAGTAAAATGCTTATGGTGTCTGATTTGGTCAAACACTGGCCACAGTGTTATATCTACCTCTAATTGTTGCTCATGTAAAAGGTTTGCTCCTTAATTACACGTACTGAATCTCCTAAGTGCAGACACGGTGTGGAAGTTGGTTTTTTTTTTTTCCAGTAATGAGCCTGGAGCTGGACACTTTGTAGGTGTCCTATGAATAACGAGTCAAGCTGCATGACCTAAATGACCAGCTTTGTTAAGTGTATCATTTTCCCAAAGACTGCTAGGCAGCACCCACATGAACCGTTTCCTCAAATTTCACAGCAATTAACAGACAACATGGTACCACTCAACATATTTACAGTCATTCTGAAAGCAAAGCCTTCATGGAAATCAGGTGACCCTTTGCATCCAAACCAATGGTTAAAGCAAGCTCTTTGCCTCAGAAAACAGTATCTGTATCTCTGTATGTATGTATGTATTTCTTTGTGTGTATTAAATTTACGCAAGCCATACCATCTTTTACACTGACTTTGTGATATAGCAGTTTATCTACCAACACTCCATTTTCCCCATACTCAGCTGCTCGGATCACTCCAGGCATTATTGTATTTGGTTTGGGGTGCTACATTCTAAAAAGAACAGAGAAAGTTAGTGTGTCCAGAAAAGGACCTAAACGAGGACAAGAAAAAGCCTGGAAAGGGTCATAGGAGAAACAGTGGGAGACACTGAGAAGGTTTACCCTGGAGAAGAAAAGGCTCAGGGGCCATGACTGTTGTTTTCAACATATGGACAGCTGCTGTGTAGAAGAGGAATTATATACTTTGTTTAGCATGGCTCCAAAGAGCAGAACTCGATTCAGTTAGTGGAGATTATAAGAACAAATGTCAACTCCAGAGGAGAAAAGCCTTCTCTCGAGTATAGAGTAATCTTATTATTATAATTATTAGGGCTTTTCAGAGATGGCCCAGGCTGCATTATGAGCTAGAAGGTGTCTAGGCATGTTTGATCAGACAGTCAATGGTCATTTCTGTTGTGAAGGAGATTCGTGATCTGGGGATGCAGGATTTGAGAACCGTCAAGGTCCCTTCCAACCCTGGGATGTTTGAGATGCTCTGACGTCAAGAACAGGGCAAAGAACAGCGCTGTCACACTGAATCACCCCTGGGTCTCCGAGGCTCCCCTGGCCGTGTTTCCCCATGAAAAAATTGTTATCGTTGAGTGATGAATGACACCGCTACCAAATGCTGACCGTCTTGTCATCTTATCCTCTGTAGGTGGTACTAGGCCGTATGGTTGCTTTGATTAAGGTGTTGAAAATAATGTGATTTCTTCATACTTGGTATCGTCAGCACTAAAGGAACACAGGCTTCACTATAAATATGTCCATACAACTCCTTTCTAAATCACAGGCACCAGAGAAGGTATTGATTTGGCAATTGTGTTCCTGTTTTATTTCCAGGGCTACAAGTTCCCTGTTCCAACACTGGGTTGTTCAGTATGATTGGCCTAAAGCTTCCTTTTAGATTTTAAGTATTTATAGAAATGGTAAAGAGCAACCTACCTTTGTGCATTTCAAAGTTTTTTTCTTTCTTCTTCACTTCTTTGCTTTGCATTATACCCTAAAATAAGAATCATGGCAAAAGGTCATTTTGACAGGAACCCTGGCGGGGGCTTTGGAGGGAGGTTTCATTCATTTGGCACCTGCCATTACTCTGTTGCCTGTTTCTGGTGAAGATTATCATATAGACTCAGGTCCTGTCATTAATTCCATCCTACCGATTAGGAGCCCATGGCTTTGACAGATGGGCTGACAGCCCAGAAAGCCCAGGGGTGAACCTGGAAACAGAATCTGGGCTTTATTATCTTCCAGTGCTCTCTCCAGACCAATGACTGCCATCCTGACCCCTCCTATGACCCCAACCTCCCTGGCTTTGACGAGTAAAATAATGCTGAATGGGGAGCAGATTCTACCCTGGGAACTGGTATATAGAATATTATTAACATAAACCATGATGTGTATCTATTAGAATAAAACTGGTCTGAAGTCTCTTAGGAAATGGAAATAGTAAGTTTGACCTTGGGAAGAAATCCCAGACTATGAAAAGATCCTCAGACTTTTAAAAAAATTTTTTGTTGTCCCTGTCAGTGGGCTGAAGAGATTCTCTTGTTGCTGGTTGCCTTGTGTGGCCCGTTCTTACTTAGAATCATCAGCGCGTATAGGAAACTCAGGTAATCTCCCAATGCGGCTGATGTTCCATTCCAAGCCAAACGCAGCACTTCTTAAGGGGTTTCTTCTCATTAGCAACTGCAGGAAGGCTAGAGGCACTTAAAGAAGCTAGCAGAGAGTACCATCTACACAGACTGGAAGGTAATAAAGGCTGCGGTTGCCGTTTTAAAGATTTAAAGATACTGAACAAAAGGCACGGTGGGCTTAACGGGCAGGCATGAGGTCACCCAAGGAATCTGAGGTTGAAGCCGACAGTAGAAACTGAGATCACGTTCCGAGGCTGGGCTCAACGCTGTACTCTGAACACAGATAAGGAAGGCAATAGTATTTTCACGTCTTCTGATAATCAAAGTCCTGTGTGCCTTCCAGTTCCTGGAATCAATTTTCTACAGCGCCCTTCCTTTTCGTTCCTCCCCAATAAGGTATTAGTGTTGTTACTGCTGAGGGGTTCCTTGTACGCTCGGCTTGAGTGCCAGATGTGAGGGTGTAAGTCATGGAGCCTAACCGGGAGGCCGCGCCTCAAAACTCTCACGGGGCCCAGAGCTTCAACTTTCCACTTGAGCTGAAGTGTGGCAGTGTGAAAGTGCTGCAACAGGAAAATGTTTGTGAGATAACAAGCAAACAAATGAATATTTCGTGTCTTTTCAAAAGATGGAGTGTGGTGATCGAGGGTGAGATACTTTTAGGCTAGGTGGTTGCATTGGTGTCAGGGCTTGGCCAACATGAAAATGTGAAGTCAGCAAAGTTTGCCCTTTATGCACCCGGCCTTGCCTTTCTGTGAACTCTGCCCCAGCCACACTCCCCAGAGCCTTTTTACCCCTCTTGCTTCACTCCCTACCTCAACTGAAAGACTTTTGAAAGTTGACTTTCAGAAAATCTGGAATTAGTTATTTCTCTCTTAGTGGGAACTCCATGTGGCAGGGTTGGATAGCTTGACCTTTAACTCGAAAAGGAGATGCTTTGACCTTATCAAAGACACCTCGGGCATTGGCGAGCAGACAATCATGGAACTGATCATTCTAGCAGGGAGCTGGGGGGAGGGAGAAAGTTTTAATGTGTAATTATACTATTTAAAATGCCGCCTTCATCTACTCTAACATCAGCCCCAAATCCCATCTTCCACCCAGAGTGACAGCTTGGTGCGACCTGCCTCAAGAAATAATGAGTTCCCCGTCACTAGAGGTGTTCAAACAGAGATTGAGTGACCTCTGGGTAGCGGCTGTGGGGAGAAGAAGCAGCTCTGGGTTGATAATTGGATCTGATGATTTCGAAGACCCCTTCCTGTGATTCAGGCCTTGGGTTGTTCTGGACCTATCAGACTGTGACCCAGAAAGAAAGGCTGCTAACATTAGCTAAGAATATAAATAATCCAGTTTGGAGGTTATTTTGTAGTTGGCCTGTTGGGTTAAAAAAAAAAGTCCAAAATATTGTTTTAGAATGAGAAGTTTCGGGGAATGGATATTGGAACGGGGGTCAATCGTTGGAACAGGACTGGGGAGCTGGAGTACTTTGTGTCTGATTGTCGTGCGCATCGTTGGCGCAGATGACGTTGACTCGGACTCCACCCCGCAGCACTGGAGGCAAGGGGCTTCCTCTGTTGCACGGAAGGAGCCCTGGCGGACATGCCTGAGAAGGTCTGCCTTTCCAGAGTATGAAACTTGGGAGCTGTCACTTTTTTCATGCAAGCATAAGCAAAGAGGTCAAACTGACTTTCTTCCTTACTTTTGTCCTGGGTAGCTGATTTGGGAAGCTTTACATATCCAACCTGAAATACAGCCATGAGGAATTGGCAGTACAACTGTAAAACTCTCAGTAAGAAAGAGGGAGGGAGGGAAGACACCAACAGCCACTCTCACTGCCTTTGGGGGTAACTGAAGTCTGATCACATAAGTACAGGATGTCAGAGCTGGTAGTGCCCTGGCAGATCATCTCAGCCCTCTCATTGGATAGATGAGAAAAATGAGGCCCAGAGAGGTGAAGTCATTTGCCCAAGGTCACACAGCCCGGCACATTAAATATGCTACTTGGATTATTAAGCGTTGTTCTCAAAGTGGCTTTATTCCCATTTAAATTTGCAACACCTTCCAATACCCTGTAATACTGGCCAGAAGCCTTGAAGAACTAGAGAAACTCAAATCGTTTTCAGGCCTTGCAAATGAAGCGTTAGAAGTCTTTCTCTAAAACCTAGATTAGAACCTAAAAGCCAGCAACAGATTTGAGCTTCATTCAGATCCCCGTAGGTGACCCAGGAATAAGCTTTCGGAGTCCTCACTACTGGATTAAAAATGACACACCGGGGACAGTACAGGAGGACAGGAATAAGCTCAGAACTAAGCTCTCAGGTCCTTCACTCCCAGGTTAATTACATATTATCCACATGTGAGAGCTAACTCCTGTTGGTTTCTCCAGAGACCCACCCATCTGGCACAGCGCTGCCCTCAGCCTGGATGCGGCCTCCTAGTCACGACCCCCAAGTCCCCGGAGGGCCCAAGGTATCTGACTCAGTGTTCTGAGGGGGAAACAGGCAGAAAGGCTTCTTGCTGTTCTTCTTCTGGAGAAAGAGCTCCTAGACCCCTTGTCTACAGCGATGGAATTAATGTTGTGGGCATGTCCTCAGTAAACGGTCTAGAAACTCTTGCTTTAGGTACCTATCATAGGCCACTGCAGTTACTTCATGCTGGGCACCGGTCTGTTGGGCTAGAAGGCTTCAGACTTTCTGCCTCAGGTCTTGATTGGCCCTAGAGGGGACTGACTCCATGAGCAGGTGGTATGATACAGGGTCTGGTTCGAGCGGTACTGAGACAGTCCATCGCCAATTGCCCACACCTCTCCTCACAGTAAAAGGAAAAGATTTCACTTACATGGCACCTGAAATCCCATCATGAGAGAAGCGTTCCTTCATATGTTAGAGTCTATCAGTGTTCAGAAGTCCCCACCGCCCCCAGTAAAGGCAAACCCTTAACCTGTGGCCTGACAACGCTGCAGTGGCCAATGGTTATCGCTTCTCTGGGAAATGGGGACCAGACCCTGGGTCCACAGTGGGAAGGCATCAGGGTTTGGATGGAAAGGCAAGAAAATGCAAAAAACAAACTTGGTAGACTTCATCCTTTCCCCTGAGGCATCTGCATGTCTGAGCTCATGTGCATGTGTGAATGTGCCCATGAGAGTGTGTATCTTCCCCAGAGAGAGTCTCTTTTCTTCTTAAGGGCATTCCTTTCGACGAGCACACTTCCAACTTTCCTTTCCCTTTTAACCATAGGATTTTGGCTTCATTTTTGCTTTTTTGATACACATACCCATATATACATGTATGTACATATGTATGGCGATACGTATCTATAGTATATATATAACACGTGTTTAAATTTTACATGGTCACGTTTTAGTGTCCTAACCTAGCAGGTTTTCTCAACCAAAACTTTTCAATGACACTTTTCCCAACAACTGAGGCCCTTACCGTGACCAGGTCTTCAAACCGGCTTCGAATTTCCTCACAGTTCAGTAATGATAAGGACCCCTCTCCTTTGCTGCATCGCTGTATCGTTTTCATGAACACAAAATCTTCATGAAGATTCCTTTCATCTTCTATCTATTTATGAAATAACAGGGACATGAGACATTGTACTTCTGTCTGCCTCTACAATCACTTCATGGCCTCAACGACATGAGGAGGACTTTGCAGATATAAATGGGGCATAATAACAAGTTAGTATACTGGATTACTGATATCTGGTATTAGCAGTTTAAAAAAATCTACAAAAGCCAGCAAAGAAAATGTCATGTGGTCTGCAATGCTAGGTAGAAATCACAGCTATTCTAATGAAATTTCATCACAAAGGGTACTTTTTCCCGTGTATTGTAGCAGCAACATTCTCTAATGGTCATATTTCCCATTGCTTCAGTAATGATTGGTCATTATAAACACAGTCTATAAAATAGTTTTCTGCTGAGCTAATTTGCCCACTTAGTTTTAGTGTTTGTGTTGCAGTGCTCTGGTGAAGGTAATTTGCAATGTGTATCAATAACTTGAGTTCTAATTACATCTCTCTCTTTTTAAGTTTAGTATTTGCAGAAAACATTTTCATTTTTAAAGAAATCATCTTTCATTCCCAAAGGTAATGAGATATTTTATTTTCCAATGTCTTAGAATAAGTAAATAGATGGAATTCACTTGTTTAATCAACTAATTCTGTGCTATTTTCTTATATTCAGATTACATTTTTAGATTCAAAACAAGATCCAGCTAGCCGGTGGCTTTCACTGTCATTAAGAGAAAACCCAAGTGCCAGGGTAAATTTGAATCTACCCAGGTCAGTATTTCCCCTATAGAGGCTAGGCTTATGTCCAGGCATTTGATTGGCAGAGCCCAGCAGACCAAACACAAACAAACAAGCAGACCCAGAACCCTGCTCTTTTCTCAGCAGTGAAACCTAAAATTTGGGTAACCCAAGAATTGCCTCAATTGTTCAAGCTCCACCTTACCCCGATAGAAAACCTCCTGGTCTTAATTCAAGATTGGCATCCCGATAATGGCCACTCGCACATCCCTGAAAAAACGCAGTCTTCAGATGCTGTGCATCCACAGTTCCCACATCTAGACTTTTAGGAACAGCCAAGTAATGGACCAAATTTCTCCTTATCATCTATGATTGGGATTTTTTCAACACAGCCAATAATGCTTATGAGTGGAGGTGGGTAAACGCATGGAAACAGGATAAATCCTAATGGTTATTTTTCTTAAGAATGCAGAACAACCTGCTAACTTCCTCCACTCTTTTGTTCTGTATGTCCAACCGTTTGAGAACGTAAAACATCTCAGCGGGAAACTGAGCAGCTTGCAACTACAATCAGCATTTGAAGAATTATACAGAGAACGCCGCTTTCAGGGACTTACCCATGTCTGTGCTAACCTGAAACTATGCATTTTCAGCTCAGATTGATGCTTTCCTTGTCTAGTTGGAGATTTAGAAGAAAAACAGTTGTCTTCATCAGAAAAAAAAATAGTTTACTTTTTAAGCAAAACCTTAGCAAATCATTATAGCTCATGCCTACGTAGTGCTTAGTTTGTGCCTGGCTCTGGTCTTAGCTTGAATTTAATCTATGAGGTGGGTACCATTAACATCCCCATTTCTCAAATGTGGAAACTGAGGCATAGAAATGGCAAATAACTTGCCTGGGATCACAGAACTAGTAGGGGACCGAGTCAATATTTGAACCCAGCAGTCTGACTCCAGAGCCAAGGTTCTTGACCAGAGAAAAGAGTAGAACATCTCACTAACTAGACCACAACCACTACGCCACAAGACCACTTATCTATTTGGGTTCTTACCATTGTCCATCATTTGGGTAGAACTAAAACCAACCAACCCACACATCTGTAAGAACCCCAAATTTAGTTAATAAAGGCCTACGGTTCATCTTACCTTGTCCAATCTTCTGTGAAGATACACAGCAAAAAGCGCTGACCCAATCATCTGGGTGATAAGAAAAACAGTCAGTAAATACATAAAAATTTTCATACTGACGGGTGGTCCAGTGGCCACAGAGCGGGGAGAAGGTTGGCTGTACGTTTCGATCATGCTGCGTTCGAGTTGAAATGATGTCTTCTGACCGAGAAGGTGGCAGAGGCAGCATGAGAAGACTGTCAAAGTGGCCACCTTACTCAGGATTAGTTAAGAGCGCACAATCGTCGCAGCCCACACTTCCTGGAAAATGTGCTTCGCAGTCTTCTCTCCCGGCAAAAAAAGTTACGTAAAGGTTTTTTTTTTTCTATTTTTTTTTTTTACCTACCCATATCATTCACTTCCAGGCTTTCCCTTTCGTTAGTAAAGAAGAAACAAGTTTCTTCTTCCATACATTCATTCTTGCCTTGAAATGTCATAGACTTCTTAACAGACAATGGCAGTACTTTCCTATCGCTGTCTAACGTTTGGGGTTCACCAGTTTCAAGGAAAGAGCCAAATGAATCCACCAGCAATAGAATTATTTCAATTTCAATCTTACTAATATAAATCGGGAACCTGGTAGATGGGGAAAGAAAGAAACATCAACAAAAGCTTGGACTGATTTTGCGACTGGCTTCCCACTGGCTAACTGCTTGTTAACATTTCTTTCATCTTTAAACCCAACGAAGTCCCGGCGGATGTTCGAGGCAAGTCTACATGGCATAAAGCAAAAAGGAGTGCTGACAATTAGTAAAGAAAATTTAGCTGGAAATATAATTCAAGAAAAATACCCTTTTCCAAGGCCAAGAGAAGTAACGTCTTGGGGTAATTCAGGCCAAAACTCTGGGATTGAAGTTAAAGTAGGAATATTAGCTTGATTTAGCCAAGTTGTCTGTCTACACTGTTCCAGTCCATCAGATAATTGTTGATGCCAATGTATCCGTTTGGACTAGGGAAAATAGGCTGCAGTTAAGAGACCTGAATTCTAGCCCTTGGTGTACCAATAAATTGCTGTGGACCTCGAGCCTATCACTCTCCCTCTGCAGATCTCAGTTTCCTCATATCCAAATGGGCAGTTGTACCCACCTTGCTTATCCTCTAGGTTGTTATGAAATCAAGTAAAGATGTGCATGAAAGATGCTTGAAACCCGTTAAGATATAGAGAAACACTCTCACCTTGGGTTTTATGCTATTTGTTTAGCCTATGATATGAGTTTTCCAAATAATTGCCAAGTCCTTACATACTAGCAAAAAACAAATGAACAACATCAAAAACACCCAGCGTCTTGACAACGAATTGAATTATTGAAGTGTGTAGAATTACGCGTTTCTGAATGGCTTTTGATGGTCTTATCAGATGGCCTTCGAAATAAAAGTAGCTGTGGAAATCCCTACCCCACATCCCAACCTGGTCTAGAAACCATGATAAGATTGCTTTGGTGATTCCTATAAGATTGTTTTGAGACACAAATAGGAAATGTAACAAACTCCTCTGATAGGCATGCTATCTGCATAGTTACCACCTGCTGTCTTCCCCTCCCACGCCCCAGCATCCTGTCCTGGGCGCAGATCTCACTACATCTGCCAAGTAGGTGGCTTCAATGCATGTGATAAACTTTGATCAGTCAAGTCAGAGGCTTCAGTTCTTAGACAAGGAACCTTAGTTCCACTAAAGGAAAATTATCACAAGAACTAAAAGGGGCTCGAGGACTTCTCCAGGAGCAGCTTCATACCATGACAGCATGCCAGAGCTGCAAGGACCCTGTGACCATCAGATCAGTCCAGCCCCGAGAGAGAGGTCACTGAAGGGACCAGAGTTGCCGACAATGCCACGTTTGTTCACGTGACCAACTTCAAGAGAGAATTGTCCAATCTCCCTGCCTCCACTTCCTGACTTCTGCATACAATATCCCCCTGAAACTGCTTCCACCATTATTAGCACAATAGTTTGGGCTGAATACTTTTTATTTTTTTTAACATCTTTATTGGGGTATAATTGCTTTACAATGGTGTGTTAGTTTCTGCTTTATAACAAAGTGAATCAGTTATGCATATACATATGTCCCCATATCTCTTCCCTCTTGCATCTCCCTCCCTCCCACCCTCCCTATCCCACCCCTCTAGGTGGTCACAAAGCACGGAGCTGATCTCCCTGTGCTATGCGGCTGCTTCCCACTAGCTATTGATTTTACGTTTGGTAGTGTATATAGGGCCATGCCACTCTCTCACTTGGGCTGAATACTTTTTAGAGTTAATTTTCAGTGACCTTTCCAGTAGTCTGTTGACCTATTATTTTGTTGTCATCCTTCTGAAAACTCTCCCATCTTGCCTCTCAGAATCCTTCTTCATGTGATCCCTTTTTCCCTTGTACCTCTTAAAACTTTGGTATCTCCCAACTTCATGCTCATCCCCTCCCCTCTTCTCATTCTACATGTTTGCCTTGGATGGTTCCCATCCATTTTCATGGTTTTCACTATCACCTTATAGTGATAAACCTCAAATGTATAACTGCAGCCCTGCACTGTGGATTTGTATGTGCAGCTACCTCTGAATGTGTCCACCTGGATACCCCCAAACCACCCCATATTTGGCATGCCCCAAACTTAACTCATCTCCCCACTCCACTTCCAACCCAGACTTGTTCTCCCTCCAGGCTCTCCCCATCTCAGTGAATGGTACTACTACACCCACATAATTGTCCAAGACTTGGGAGTCATCAACATTCCTTCCTCTCTCTTGCCCAGATTACTCCCCAATCCCAGTGGCTTCCTCATCCCCAAAGCTTCTCGACTGCCACCACTCCTTTCTATCCCCCTGGGCAACATTCTAGTCTAGGCCCTCATCCCCTCTCTCCTGCATGACTGAATTGTACGTTCCTAATGGATTGCCTTGCTTCCCTTCCCGCCCCACCCCTTCCATCCTCCGTATCACCAGAAGAATGTTAACTCTAAATCTTGTAACTGACCGTATTATCTAACCTGACTTTACCCCCCTAAGACGATGCATTAGACCCAGGGAAGCAGGTTGACAGTTTCCTGGCATGTTCAATGTGAATGGGATTAGCTCCGGAATAGCCTGATGGTCCTGTAATCCCTGAAGCCACCTCTTTCTCCCATCCTTCTTCTGCCTGGTCCTCTAGATTGCTGCAACATTGGCTACCTATCCAGCTTCCACATTTTAGCTCTACTTTCTGATTCTGTATCAGATGTCCTTTGTGTGTCTCTCCCCCAACAAGGAGTGGCCTGGCCCTGGTGTTGGGTCCCCTTTAAAGATCTTCAGTTGCCTAATGCATTCAGAAGTGATTTTTTTTTTTTTTTTTTTTTGCGGTACGTGGGCCTCTCACTGTTGTGGCCTCTCCCGTTGCGGAGCACAGGCTCCGGACGCGCAGGCTCAGTGGCCATGGCTCACGGGCCCAGCCGCTCCATGGTATGTGGGATCTTCCCGGCCAGGGGCACGAACCTGTGTCCCCTGCATTGGCAGGCGGACTCTCAACCACTGCGCCACCAGGGAAGCCCCCAGAAGTGATTTTTAAACTAGGTTACCGAGAAATCTGTAGACCTGGGGAGTCCAGGGGAATGCCTGCAGATAAAGTCAAATACTGACTATATTTTTCTTAGTTCAGAGAAAGAATTAAGTGAAGGGATTGAATTGTTTCATTTTTCAGTTTTTCTTGCATAAAATTTTCTCAAATCTCTGTCACCCTTTTCTACTACTGATTTTCTTCTAGCTGATGATTGATCTGCAACAAATAAGCATCAAGGAAAAAACGAAAAAAACAATGGATCGCACACATTCTGATGTGACTAGGCTTGTGGTTGTGATTTTATATTGATAACCTAGAACACAGTCAGAGTTTCTGCTAGGAAAGTTATTTCCAGTACATAAGAAAGAGTTAAATATATCAGCATTTTGTTTGTTCTACAAAGGGCCTCTCAAGGACTCTTTTCCCTGAACATGTCTGGAAAACCCTAGCCTAGAGGATAGTGTTTCCATTGTAAGCACAGCACAGGTTCCCAGCCCTGCCCACCTTTCTGCCTTCATCCCCCACCACTCACTCATGCTCAGACTTGAGCATCACCCATGTCCAGCTAAGCTTATTTCCCCAAATGTGCTGTGTTTGTTCAAGCTGTTCCCCTATGAACATCATGACTCCCTCCTTTTTTATCCACTAATGTTGAAGAGATGCCTGCTCTGTGAAACGTGCCCTTCCAGCTGACAAGGTGCCCTCTTCTGTGCTCAATCTATCATAGAATTTGACACATTACATCATAACTGACTTGTCAGATTTCCCTACCATTAGCTTCTAGAGGAAAGATAATTACAAATCTCAGAATCCCTGCTTCCTGACACATTGTAAGGAATTAGTAAATCTTTGCCCAATTACTTAGTTTTCTTTTCAGGGGATAGAAGGGGAAGTTGTAAGATATTCTAATCTGGTAGAACAGCACTGGCCAGGCTCTCTGGCGATACAAATCACAATATATTTGTTTTACGTTTTCTTCTATTCCTTTAATTATCTCTCTTTCCTCTGGGGTCAGTTCCATTTGTTTATTTTGGTCCTTCTCCTTCATGTTGATAGTTTTCCTCAAATGTCTGGTGACCCTTAGTTGTCTGGTCATATTTATGAATGAAGATCTATGTTAGCTTTTATGGGTGGATGACATGGGTTTCCTCTACAATTGCATTGATCTGTTTCCCCCACAAACCTCTCCCCGGAACGGGAGGGCCGACTGTGGGTTCTGTTTAAGTGGGTAGAGCTTGTCAACAGGCAGGTTTCCCTTTAGGTTATGTGGGTTGAGAGGCAGGAAGGCCGGGACCCCCACAACTGATAAAGTAAGGAGGGCTTTTCTCTGGGGGTGGAGACCTTTAGAGGGTTTCGCTCTTGACTGAAGCTGGTTTTCCTTCTGTTTTCTTTTGCCTATTCGTTGTGGAGGTCTCAGCACACTCCCTAGAGTCCTCCTCGGGCAACTTTAGCCTGAGGGCAAAGGCCCAATGTTGCTGCTGACAAAGGGTCCATGGGGGAAGGGAGAGAGGGAGAAAAGGGGTCCACCTGTCCTAGCTGTTCCACTGCAGCTCTTTATTGAGTTGCCATAATGATTCCTTCCCTGCCCACCCCTGCTCTGCATTTACCAACTCTGAGATTGCTGCCTCCTTGAGAGAACCCACTCTTACTTCTGATTTCTTGAATTGCAATGTTTTCTGCTCTGATTTCTCTGTTAGCCCAAATTCATTGGGTTTCTTGCTTCCTGGTATCCCTCAAAATTTATTTCACATTGATGTCACCTTTTCTTGTTTCCCGTTGTTGCTGTGATTTCATTCTGTTTACATTTATTTGTGACTGAGTAACACATTCACATGGTTAAATATGTAAGTGATAGAAAAGAGTGTGCAATGTAGAGTCTTCCTTCTGCCTTTTCCTCCTAGTTCTTCATTGGCAACCAGTGTTGTCAGTTTCTTATGTACCTCCCAGAGATGCTTTTATGCACCTTCAAGCAAATACATAGATATTCTCTGACACTCTTTTTTACACACAGTAGTATACAATATACTGTCTACATCTTTGTTTTTTCATTTAACACTATACATTGGAGATTACTCTACATCAGCAAAGTGCTCCCTTTTTTTTTGGTGGTACGCGGGCCTCTCACTGTTGTGGCCTCTCCCGTTGCGGAGCACAGGCTCCGGACGCGCAGGCTCAGCGGCCATGGCTCACGGGCCCAGCCACTCCGCGGCATGTGGGATCTTCCTGGACCGGGGCACGAACCTGTGTCCCCTGCATCGGCAGGCGGACTCTCAACCACTGCGCCACCAGGGAAGCCCAGTGCTCCCTTTTTTTTTTTTTACAACTGCATAGTATTCCATGTATGAATGACACACCATAATTTAACTAGCCTCCTCTTGAGGAACATTTAGGTTGTTTCCAGTCATATGATATTAAACAATGTTGCAACAAATAACCCTATACTTATTCACTTTTCTTTTTATGAGTCTGGAGTTTGGGGGGTAGGGGTCTGGGCTGGACCCATGAATTTGGGGGTTTTATTTGTTTATTTATTTATTTATTTATATAAATTTATTTATTTATTTTTGGCTGCGTTGGGTTTTCGTTGCTACGCGCGGGCTTTCTCTAGTTGCGGCAAGCGGGGGCTACTCTTTGTTGCGGTGCGCAGGCTTCTCATTGCAGTGGCTTCTCTTGTTGTGGAGCATGGGCTCTAGGTGTGCAGGTTTCAGTAGTTGTGGCATGCGGGCTCAGTAGATGTGGCTCGCAGGCTTTAGAGCAGAGGCTCAGTAGTTGTGGTGCACGGGCTTTGCTGGTCTGCAGCACGTGAGATCTTCCCAGACCAGGGCTCGAACCGTGTCCCCTGCATCGGCAGGTGGATTCTTAACCACTGCACCACCAAGGAAGTCCTTATTCACTTTTTTTTGTTTTTATTTTTTAAATTTTATATTAGAGTATATTTGATTTACAATGTTGTGTTAGTTTCAGTTGCACAGCAAAGTGATTTAGTTATACTTATTCACTTTTTAAAGTTTCTTTTCAGGCATATCTGTGGGATCTGGAAGGCTAAAAATCACACGCACACACATATATATATATATATATATATATATATATATATATATATATGCTTTTTAACATTGACCAATCAACATGTTGACCTGAACACATCACAGTCAAAGGAAGGTAAGTTAAAAGCTATTGCTGTGGCACATATATACAATGGAATATTACTCAGCCATAAAAAGGAGCAAAATTGAGTTATTTGTAATGAGGTGGACAGACCAAGAGTCTGTCATACAGAGTGAAGTAAGTAAGAAAGAGAAAAACAAACGCATATATATGGAATCTAAAAAAATGGTACTGATGAACCTAGTGGCAGAGCAGGAATAAAGACGCAGATGTAGAGAATGGACATGAGGACTTGGGGGGGACGGGGAAGCTGGGACGAAGTGAGAGAGTAGTATTGACATATATACACTACCAAATGTAAAATGGATGGCTTGTGGGAAGCTGCTGCATAGCACAGGGAGATCAGCTCGATGCTTTGTGACCACCTAGAGGGGTGGCATAGGGAGGGTGGGATGGAGGGGACATGGGGATATATGTATACATATAGCTGATTCACTTTGTTGTACAGCAGAAAGTAACACAACATTGTAAAGCAATTATACTCCAAAAGACGTTAAAAAATAATAAAATAAATAAAAGCTATTGTTTATTTTCCATTAGTCAGATCAACGCATAGAAAATTGTCTGTATTATGCACCCTCTTCAAAGCCAGGCCTTGCATTGTAAAGCTTCCAATGCAAAGTCCTGTGTGGCCTTGCCGATTTTGGTTGTACCGTGTGGGATTCTCCATGCAGGTCTGAAGCAGAAAGCCAGAGATGATGTGATCTCTGCTGCTTCCATCCAGACGCTACACTTGCAGACGAGATTGGTAAGAAGCATTTTCAGGAGACATTTCCTTCAATCAGTTTATTTGCTCAAATTAACATTCACCGAGTGCCTACTGTGGCCCAGGTGCTGAACTGGGTGCTGGGGATACAAAGATAAAAATGATAGTCCCTACCCTGTCAGGAGCTCCCAGTCTAGAGAAGCCAATCAATACATGAGCAGACAACCATGGAACAATGTGAGAAGTACCACAGTAGAGGTGAAGACAGAATGCTGTGGAAGTGTTAAGGAAGAGGATCTACCCAGCAGGGAAGGAGGATAGAGAGAATGTCCAGGAAGGCTTCCTAGATGAAAATACACCTGTCATAACTTTGTATCCTGACTTCTAGCACCCCACTGACAAATCCCCATGTTCATTGTCTATCTACTGTCCTTGGCTTTTCTAGTCTGGAATCTTCCACCCCTTTTCCTTCTGCAGCTATCTTTCTAGTCGGCTGTACTCACTCTGACATGCCAAAGGCTTAGGAGGAGTAAGGTAGGAGAGGGTTGGTGATAATCATCTCCAGCATGGATGAATGTGGTTGGGGATGGGGATAATTGGAGTGTTGGCCTCGTTTCAGATATTAGTTTTGAGAGTATGATCAGAATCCTCAATCTCTAGCTGCCTACCTCCATCCCATGTCTCCAAGGTGAATTTTCTTGGCAAATGTCTACTCTTTGTTTCTAAATTTTAGGCACCATGACTCCACTCTCCATTAGTGTAAGAAAAAAAGCTGTATTTGTTTATGTGTTTAAGTAGACAAGAAACACAGGTAACGGTGGTTACCACTGGCAATACAATGGAGTTTATGGGGAGCAAGTTTTACTTTTTAATCTATACCTCTGTGCCCTTTGCATTCTTTTTATTTATTAAAAAATTAAAAAAAAATTTTTGGCCACACCATGTGGCATGTGGGATCCTAGTTCCCCAACCAGGGATCGAACCCCCATCCCCTGCATTGGAAGCATGGAGTCTTAACCACTGGACCACCAGGGAAGTCCCTGCATTATTTTTATAATGAGCATATTTTACTTTTGTAATTTTTAAAACAAACTTAAAAAATATTTATTTGGTTGCGCTGGGTCTTAGTTGTGGCAGGCGGGCTCCTTAGTTGCAGCTCGTGGGCTCCTTAGTTGTGGCACGCAAACTTTAAGTTGTGGCATGCATGTGGGACCTAGTTCCCTGACCAGGGATCGAATCTGCATCCCCTGCATTGGGAGCGTGGAGTCTTAACCACTGCGCCACCAGGGAAGTCCCTAAAATAAACTTCTTATGGAAGTAAACTTTTACATACAGAAAAAGTGCACAAATCATAAGCTTAATGAATTTTCATAAAGTAAATACACCCATTGTAATCATCACCCAAATTGTAGACTTGTAGATTTTTAATAGTATCTTGGAAGCCCACCTCTTGTCTCCTTCCAATCACCTCCACTTCTCACAAAGGTAACCACTATTCTGCCTTCTATCACCAAAGAATCGTTTTGACTAAGAGTTCCAGTTGCTCCTTATCCTCACTAACACTTGGTATCGTCAGTATTATTTACCTTAGCCATTCTAATAGGTCTGTAGTATTGTCTCATTGTAGTTTTGATTTGCATTTCGCTAGTGGCTAATGATGTTGATCATCTCTGCATGTGCTCACTTGCTATCCACGTCCTCTTGGATGCTAAAATCTTCCATAAATATAGAACATAATCATTTAAGAAAATTGTTTGAAGATAATAACACCATTAACCAGACTAGGGGATATTCTTTGAGTGTAACAATTCTTCTGAGAGGCAGATTAGGGTGGTGGAAATAGCCAGATTTTGGTACTTGTTGTGGGATCTTAGGCAAATTATTGAACCTCTTTGTGCCTCGGTTGCTTTGTCTATAAAGCAAGGATAATAGTAGTTCTTGCTTCATAGGGTTGGCCTGAGGATTAGATGAGGAAATTACCTAAGGCTCTCTGCTCCATGCCTGACACTGGTTCATCACTGTCTCTCTGCCCTTCTGGCAAAGCCTGGAAAGAAGGCATGAAAGAGAAGGTTGTCCTTGAGGCAGTCAACGGCTTAGTATCTGAGGGAGAATGGATGAGTGATTCCTCTTTCTCTAGGTCTAAGGAAAAATACTCTAGAGTTGTGTCCTAGAGTCTCTGTGCCCTCACTTCCTGCTGCTCCCTCCACCCCACTCCCACCAAACAGCAGGAGAAGCCTGCTTTGAAGGAAATTCTAGAAGAAATTCTAGTCATAACTGGGCTCTCAGATGCTACTGCATCCCTTGTATGATTTAAACACCTACTGCTGTGTGTCTAGCAGAAAGACGCAAGCCCCACAGTGCACTGGGGAAGCATCTCAGTAGAGTGAGTGCAGGGGGTTGCGGGTGTACGCAGGAGAAGGAAGGTGACGGCACCAGCGGGTCCAGGAAGGTTCCTGGAAGAGGTGACATCCGAGCCCTGAAGGAATTTTCTGAGTGAGGGAAGGATGCATCCCAGGTACAGGGAATAGCATGTACAAGGCCCCAGAGGCTGGAGACCAGGGGCCCTTTCTCTTCTTGAGGCTGCGTTCTTGGGACCACAGCCTTGTTCTGGGCTCTGCACAGCACCTCAGGTTTTTCCATTGTGCCCTTAAGGCGGAGCATCTCCTTATGAAGCCTTTATAGTAAAAACATCCCCTTTGTTCCAGGTTGAAGGGTCTCAGGGAGCAAGTGCTGTACAGGCGTGTACATTTTTGGCACCCATCTTTCTTCAGAAATCAGCCTGATACGCTTGAATATATGATACTTGTCTGTGTGGCTCTAGCTCATTTCTCACCTCCCCCACTGCCTCCTGCATTTCCTCCAGAGCCCAGGACTTCAATAGGCTGGCTCCTAGCTCGTATGCCCCAAACCCTTCCGCATAGCCTCTCCCTGGGGCCCCTAATCCACCCCTACCCTAAACCTTCTTGACTTAACTTGTTCAGGGTTCTCTCTTCTCTCTCCCCCTCCTCCAGCTTCTAACTGCTCTCCTCCAAGCTGCCTTCTTCAGCTCTGACCCCAGGCTAGGGCGGTCCCTCCCTCATCCCTCCTGTGGTCCGTTCCGACAACCCACTGGGGCTATTTCTGAAATGAGCGCTTCTGCTCCTGACTCATGTCCTAGGTCTCCTCACAGGAGACTGTCTTCTTCATGGGGACTGACTCAGGAGCCCTCTAGTTCTCCCACCGTGTCTCCTGGGGCCAGCCTCAAGGTTTCCGAAACGGGGAAACTGAGGCTCAAAGAAAGGGGATGACTTACGAGGGTTAGCAGGCGGCAAGTTAGTGACAGAGCAGAGACCACCCCAGGCCTCCAGACTTCCAGCCAATGCTCTTTCCCAGGAATCAGGTTGCCTCTCAGAAGGCTCAGGTCTTCTCACTGCCATCAGCTCCCATCCACCGACGGCACCGGGCACCCATCTCTCTCAGTACTTCCTTCCTGAGCCACTTCACTAAGACTGGAGCTGACCCATCCAGGCTTCTGACTCAGCAGTCCAGCAAAGAACATCCAGCCATGTCTGCATCTGATCAAGGAGACACCAGGGGCAGGAAGCCTATTTTTTCCTCTGGCAGGGTGGAGGGTGCAAAAGAAGGCGGGGAGAGTCAGTGAGATGGTAAGATGTCAGGGACCACGGGGGTGGGGTGGGAGGTGGAAGGGTTGGATCAAAAGATTTAGGATTCCTAGTGAAATACATTTGGGTACAGAAATACATTTACTGACTTAGAAGGACCGCTGTGACGCAATGTTAGTGCAAATATCGTGGCAAAAATAGAATGTTCCCATAGTTCTGCTTGTGTGAAAGTAAGTTGAGAGTGTCTCCAAAGTGCCTATGAGTGGTAGTTAGCAATTAGCTGTGTGTTGCCCTCCACTCTCTGCATGTTAATTTTTGCCCAGTAGTTAATAGTTGACGATGACCACAACCTTGGAGAGCTGCTGCAACACAGGCGTTCACCTGTAAATAAATGGAGCTGAAAACTTTCCTCCTTCACAATATCCCACAGCGAACAGTGCCATCTTGTCCAGTGTGGATTTAGACCAGCTCCCACAAGAGCACGTTTACATCTAATGCAACGTCTAATCCAGTCAGGGATTTTGACATCAAGTGTTTTCTGACTGAGAGGAGCAGGAAGCCCTGGGGCCTCCTATTGTCACAGGGTCACTGATGCCTGGAGACCTCTCTCTTGACATGGGGGATCCAACCGTATCTGAAGCGTGTTTAAATAAGCAACAGGGTTGACACTTGTACTGAGTTGAATAGCATCCCCCTCACATTCTTGTCCACCTGGAATCTGTGAATGTGATCTTAGTTGGAAATAGAATCTCTGCAGATATTAGTTAAATTAAGATGAGGCCATACTGAATTAGGATGGGCCCTAATCCAACGACTGATGTCTTTACATGAAGAGGAAAATTTGGACTCAAATTGAGGAAAGATGGCCATGTGAAGATGGAGGTGGAGGTTGGAGTGATGCGGCCACAAGCCAAGGAACATCAGTGATTGCTGGCTGTCACCAGAAGCTGGAAGAGGCCAAAAAGGAGCCTTTGGAGGGAGCATGTCCCTGCCAACACCTTGATCTCAGACTTCTGGCCTCCAGAACTGTGAGCGAATACATTTCTGTTGTTGTAAGCCACCCAGTTTGTGGCACTGTGTTACAGAGGCCATTGGAAACTAACATGACACTTCCATAAATGGAAGAAATAAATGGCCCCACCTTCTGAAATGCTGCTCCAGTTGAGACATGAGGAGAAAGATGCTCATCAACAGAGGACACACTCTTAAGCCTGGGGACTATGTGGTCCCTCTGGTTCTGCTCTACAGTGGTCTATATGTGCGTAGAAAAATGAGTCTGGAAGGCACCCCAAGATTTGTCTTTGGGTGATAAATTTTGGGAGAATTTTATCCTTTTGCTTTAACTTGTCTGTATTTTCTAAGTTTCCCACATGGCTATGTATTACTTGTGTAAAATATATATATCTCTATATACCTATCAACTATTTATCCATCTACCTATCTTTAATCACTAGTACGCTCACACACTCACAGAATCTTTCCAAGTTAAATAGCCCCAGAGTACCTTCATTTCTTGTAGATCCAGGGCTAGGAAATACTCCTGAAAAGCCCTGGCAGTGGGGAGGGTAGACAATAATAAAACCCTGTATTTGTGTGGTATTTGATACTCTTCAAAGAGCACACCTCCATCTCCATCAACACATTCAACCCGTTCAACCGCATAGCCCTCTGGTTGATAAAGAATCTGAGACTCAGAGAATTGTCCAAGGTTTCATAGCTAATAACTCATGGGGCTGTGACTAGCACTCACGGTCCTAACAACTGGTCCAGGAGCAGTTTCTAGAATGTAAGATCTATAAAGACAATGCTTTCTGTCTGTCTTGTTCTCCTAGCCCTTGTATCTCCAGCACTTAGAATGGTGCTGGGTATACGGTAGGTGATCAGTACCTTTCTAGTGAATGGATGTAACAAAAGCAAACTCCTCCCTAGAAGCATTTTCTGCTACTAGGAACATTTTTGTTCAGACCAAGCTGTTGTGCTCTGCAGATGGCAGCAGGGCTGCTGGAGAGGCCCCACTCTCTCCTCAACCCCTGTCCTTCCATATAACCTGCTCCTCCGACCCCTACTCCCAGTAAAGGGTAGCTGATTTCCAGGGCTGGCCTCTCACATCACCTACAGGGTGGCCCCCAAGGGATATTGTTCAAGGTCAGTCTGTAAAGGGCTCCTTGTCCAACAAAACTGCCGCTCAACATAAAGATCCAGGGTCGGGGGAGGGCAGGCTTTGCCGATGGGTGGGTTTGTCGGCCTCAGAATGATTTATTTGGTTCTGGGACAAGGAATAAATAGGACTGGGACAAGGAATAAGACATATCAAGAAATACTCGGGGCTTCCCTGGTGACGCAGTGGTTGGGAGTCCGCCTGCCGATGCAGGGGACGCGGGTTCGTGCCCCGGAGCGGCTGGGCCCGTGAGCCATGGCCGCTGAGCCTGCGCGTCCGGAGCCTGTGCTCCGCAGCGGGAGAGGCCACAGCAGTGAGAGGCCCGCGTAACGCAAAAAAAAAAAAAAAAAAAAAAAAATACTGACACACAAGGGACTTCCCTGGTGGTCCAGTGGTTAAGAATGTGCTTCCACTGAAGGGGGTGTGGGTTTGATCCCTGGATGGGGGA
This sequence comes from Leucopleurus acutus, assembly GCF_964270905.1. Taxonomy (NCBI): domain Eukaryota; kingdom Metazoa; phylum Chordata; class Mammalia; order Artiodactyla; family Delphinidae; genus Leucopleurus; species Leucopleurus acutus. The sequence goes on along the minus strand of NC_139148.1, from coordinate 117,126,994 downwards.
ACTAAGATACCGCATGCTGTGCAGCCAAAAAAAAAAAAAAATTAGAAAAGAAATACTGACACACAACACGGGGACTATAGCCAATATTTTGTAATAACTGTAAATGGAAAGTAACCTTTAAAAATTGTATACCAATAAAAATTAAACTGAAGAAAAAAAGAAATCTTGACACAGAGAGAGACATGCTCACATAGGAGAGATGGCAGCAAGGTGGATGGAAAAGGGTCACAGTTCAGAAAGAGAACACGAGAAGTACAGAAAATGTCCAAAAGTGAGTCAAGAAGGAAGACTTCTTGAAACAAATGGGAAAAAGGAAGTGGGGTGAGGCAGGCAGAAAACACTCCCACCGCTGCCTGTCATTGAAGCCCAACCCCCAGTTCTCACATCCCCTCCTAAGGATAGCCTCCCACCGCCCTCTACACAGGTGACACCTTCCCACAAGGCCTTGTGTGTGTGTGTTGGGGGGCTCCCAGAGGGTAGGCTGCTCCTTGCCCTGCCTGAGAGGGTGTGGGTGTGGCTACTCTCAGGGCTGAGAAGGGCTGGGTTTCCGGAAGCCCAGAAGCCAGCAAAGAAATTGGAGAAGGGAGGGCGTGGGGTCTTCTGAGCACTGGGGTCAGGGAGCAGAGCTCTGGGGACCCCATAGGCTTTCACAATTCTCCCCTTCCCTGACCTTTTCCCACACAGCCAGGACAAGAAAAGGAAGCTTAAAAAGAATTATGGGGACTTCCCTGGTGGTGCAGTGGTTAAGAATCCACCTACCAATGCAGGGGACACGGGTTTGAGCCCTGGTCTGAGAGGATCCCACATGCCATGGAGCAACTAAGACCATACGCCACAACTACTGAGCCTGCTCTCTAGAGCCCACGAGCCACAACTACTGAGCCCGTGGGCCACAGCTACTGAGCCCGTGGGCCACAACTACTGAAGCCCACGTGCCTAGAGCCCGTGCTCTGCAACAAGAGAAGCCACCACAATGAGAAGCCCGCGCACCGCAACGAAGAGTAGCCCCTGCTCACTAAAACTAGAGAAAGCCCATGCACAGCAATGAAGACCCAACACAGCCAAAAATTAAAATTAATTAATTAATTATTTTAAAAAAGAGCAAGGTTTAAAAAAAAAGAATTATGGGCCAATTAACTGAAGTTAAGGAAGTTGCCTTAAAAAGGAACTCTCACACCCCTGCACCACTGTCTTAATTAAAGACCATTCCTGGCTAATTTGCTAGACAAGAGAGTTCACACATTTGTGATCTCTCTTGTCCAGCCAAAGTGTTTCGAGAGCACACATTTCTGTGTCCAGGTCAAACCACGTGTATTCTGGGAAAGGATGTCTTCCAGGCTTTGGAGCTCTATGGGAGGACAGTCGAGAGAATATTTGTCTTCTTCTCCAACACTGGATGCTTCTGCCCCCAGCATGCCAAGGTTTACATCATTAGTAGCCACCAGGTACAAAATGTCAATTACCAATGCTCCTATTTTCATACTTCTGAACAAAAGACCTTTCTCAAAATCTACTCCCAACTGGGAGCAAAATTGTCATTTGCAGCTTAGGACGCATAAGACTTTTCCAGCCGTGGGGTGCGTATCCACAAAGTTGGTGAACAAGGAAAATTACTGCATTTTCAGAGTTAGCTCCTCTGAAACCGGAAATGTGAACAGAGCTGACTTAGTGCTAAGACTTTCTCTTACTCCTGTAAGAAAGAGGAAAGGCTGTGTGCAAGGTAGCAGTGATGTGCAAAAACCACAGTAGAGGTTTTGTGAAGAAGAGCAATTGCGGCTTTTGCACAAGTTATTCCTAAACCGAGGCTGGGGACAGCATATGACACCTTTCAAAGCAGCTTCTGGACTGGTATTTCACTGAAACGTAGAAGATCTCTGAGCAAGACCGGAAAGCCAAAAGTCTACGTTTCATGACCTCTGCAGGAAAGTAATCGTTGCATTATGGAACATTCTAGAATGGCAGGCTCAAACCATGGCCCGGAAGAACTGTAGGCCTTTTTGGGTGGGAGGGGGAGAGGCAGGGAAAATATAATTCCCAATTAGGTTTCTGATAGTTTTCCACTCTCTCCCCACCCCCTCACCTAGTTCTGTGCCTCTTCTTATAGCAGTCTCCTCTAGCACAGGGGATCTGATTCAATAGCTGGGAAAAGGATGTAGAGGAAACAGAGAAGAAAAATTAATGTCAATCTCAGGAAGTCCAGAACTTTTTTTTTTTTTTTTTTGCGGTACGCGGGCCTCTCACTGTTGTGGCCTCTCCCGTTGTGGAGCCCAGGCTCCGGACGCGCAGGCTCAGCGGCCATGGCTCACGGGCCCAGCCGCTCCGCGGCATGTGGGATCCTCCCGGACCGGGGCACGAACCCGCGTCCCCTGCATCGGCAGGCGGACTCTCAACCACTGTGCCACCAGGGAAGCCCAGTCCAGAACATTTTTAACTCAAAAGTTGCCTGCATATATAAAGAATCTGCATCACATACCCATTGTACTGGGAGTGCCCCTAAGTATATCATGTCCCTAGATGTAGCCCTGGAAAAACGCTTCACAGTAAATATTATTTTAGAACGAATCTATATTTGGATAAGAAGAAGAGAGAAGTTTTACCAGGTGAACAGAAGGATATCACTAATGAGTAAATAAGTGAACAGGAAGAGCAAAGAATTGGCCTGATAGAGTAGAATAAATTTCTTCTGTCCCTCATGGGGTTCCCTGGGCTGACTTAAGCCCCTCTAGGATAAACTAGGAACGTTTTGGGGTTTTTTGGCCATTGTTCCTTGCAGTGGAAGGACAGAGTCTTAACCACTGGACCTCCAGGGAAGAACAAGGAATGTTTTAAATAGCTAACTCTTCTAAACAGCATTAGAGGGCTTCCCTGGTGGCATAGTGGTTAAGAATCCACCTGCCAATGCAGGGGACATGGGTTCGAACCCTGGTCCAGGAAGATCCCACATGCCGCAGAGCAACTAAGCCCGTGCACCACAACTGCTGAGCCTGCGCTCTATAGCCTGCAAGCCACAACTACTGAGCCCATGTGCTACAACTACAGAAGCCCTCACGCCTAGAGCCTGTGCTTTGCCACAAGAAAAGCCACCACAATGAGAGAAGCCTGCACACCACAGCGAAGAGTAACACCCACTCGCCACAACTAGAGAAAGCCCGCGTGCAGCAACAAAGACCCAACACGGCCATAAATAAATAAATAAATAAATAAATAAATTCAAAAAAAAAAAAAAACAGCATTAGGCCCAGACAGCTTCATAAATGAATTCTTTCAAACTTTCAAGGAGCAGGTAATCTTTTCTCTTTTTAAAATACATTTATTTTATTTATTTATTTTTGGCTGCATTGGGTCTTCGTTGCTGTGCGCGGGCTTTCTCTAGTTACAGTGAGCGGAGGCTACTCTTTGTTGCAGTGTCCGGGCTTCTCATTGTGGTGGCTTCCCTTGTTGTGGAGCACGGGCTCTAGGCATGCAGGCTTCAGTAGTTGTGGCGCACGGGCTCAATAGTTGTGGCTCTAGAGCACAGGCTCAGTAGTTGTGGCACATGGGCTTAGCTGCTCCATGGCATGTGGGATCTTCCCAGACCAGGGCTCAAACCCGTGTCCCCTGCATTAGCAGGCAGATTCTTAACCACTTTGCCAACAGGGAAGCCCGGAACAGGCAATCTTGTTACTTTAAAAAAAATGTTCTAGAACAGTGAAAAATAAGATCTCCATTTTTACACCAAAGCCAGCATAATATTAATATTGAGTTCTGACAAAAGAAAAGCCTAATTTCACACTTCAAGGAATTAGAAAAAGAAGAAAAACTAAGTCCAAAGTTAGCAGAATGAAGGAAATAACAAAGGTTAGAGATGATATAAATGAAATTAAAAATAAATAGAAAAATATCAACAAAACTAAGTTGGTTTTATGAAACAAGAAACAAAATTGACTGACTCTTAGCTAGACTAAGGGAAAAAAAGGTAAGACTCAAATAAATAAAGTCAGAAAAGAAAGAAAGGACATTACAACTGATGCTACAGAAATAAAAAGGATCATAAGAGACTAGTATGAAGAATTATACATCAACAAACTGGATAACCTAGAAAAATGGGTACATTCTTAGACGCATACAACCTACTAAGACTGAATCATTAAGAAACAGAAAATCTGAACAGACCAATATGAGTAAGGAGATTGAATTGATAATCAAAAACCTCTCAATAAAGAAAAAAAAGGAACAATCTGATTAAAAAAATGGACAGAGGGTCTGAATAGATATTTTCCCAAAGATGTCCAACAAGCACATGAAAGATGGTCAACATCACTAACCATCAGGGAAATGTAAATCACAACCACGATAAGCCATCATCTCACAATTGTTAGAATGGCTGTTATCAAAAAACAAGAAATAATAAGTGTTGGTGAGGATGTAGAGAAAAGGGGACCCTTGTGCACTGTTGGTTAGAATGTAAATGGTGCAGCCACCATGGAAAACAGTATGGAGGTTCCTCAGAAAGCTAAAAATAGAACTATCATATGATCCAGCAATTCCACTTCTGGGTGTTTATCCAAAGAAAACAAAAACAATAATTCCAAAAGATATATGCACCCTCATGTTCATTGCAACATTATTTACAATAGCCAAGATATGGAAACAACTTAGGGGTCTGTTGATCGATGAATGGGTAAAGAAGATGTGATAAATCTCCCCAAAAAGAAAAGCCCAGAACCAGATGGCTTCACTGGTAAATACCATTCATTCTCAAACTCTTTCAAAAAATTTGAAGATAAAGAAATACTTCCAAACTCATTTTATGAGGCCAGGATAATGATACCTGATACTAAAGCCAAAGACACCACAAGAAAAGGAAACTACAGGCCAATGTCCCTAATGAACATAGATGTAAAAATCCTCAAAAAAAATATTAGTAGGGGAAAGGATGGGGGAGGGAGGGATAGATTAGGAGTTTGGGGTTGACATGTACACACTGCTATATTTAAAATAGATAACCAAAACGGACCTACCATATAAAACAGGGAACTCTGCTCAATGTTCTGTAACCTAAATGGGAAAAGAATTTGAAAAAGAAGAGATATATGTGTATATATAACTGAATCACTCTGCTGTACACCTGAACCTAACACAACATTGTTAAAATAAAAATTTTAAAAAAGAACAAAAAAATTAGCAAACCAAATCCAACAGCACATTAAAAGGATCAAACACCATGACCAAGTGAGCTTTATACCCAGGAGGCAAAAATGGTTGAACAAAGACAAATCAATCAGTGATGGTCCACATTAACAGAAGAAAGGAAAAAAATCACATGATCATCTCAATAGATGCAGAAAAAAATATTTGACAACATTCAACACCTGTTCATGATTAAAAACTCTCAACAAACTAGGAATAGAAGAAAAGTACCTCACCATAATAAAGGCCATACAAGATAAGCCCAAAGCTAACACCATACTCAATGCTGGAAAGCTGAAAACATTTCCTCTAAGATCAGAAACAAAACAAGGGAACCCACTATTGCCACTTCTATTCAACATAGAACTGGAAGTAGCCAGATTAGGAAAACAAATAAAGGAAAACAAATAAAAAGCATCCAAATCAGAAAAGAAGTAAAATTATCCCTGTTTGCAGATGACATAATCTCATATATAGAAAACCCTAAAAATTCCATTAAAAATAACTGTTAGGGGCTTCCCTGGTGGCGCAGTGGTTGAGAGTCCGCCTGCCAATGCAGGGGACGCGGGTTCATGCCCCAGTCTGGGAAGATTCCACATGCCGTGGAGAGGCTGGGCCCGTGAGCCATGGCCACTGGGCCTGCGCGTCCAGAGCCTGTGCTCCACAATGGGAGAGGCCACAACACTGAGAGGCCCGTGTACCGCAAAAAAAAAACAAAAAACAAAAAAAAAAACTGTTAGAAGCAACCCAATCCAAAAATGGGCAGAAGACCTAAATAGACATTTCTCCAAAGAAGATATACAGATTGCCAACAAACACATGAAAGGATGCTCAACATCTCTAATCATTAGAGAAATGCAAATCAAAACTACAATGAGAGGCTTCCCTGGTGGCGCAGTGGCTGAGAGTCTGCCTGCCGATGCAAGGGACACAGGCTCGTGCCCCGGTCCAGGAAGATCTCACATGCTGCGGAGTGGCTGGGCCCGTGAGCCATGGCCGCTGGGCCTGCGCGTCCGGAGCCTGTGCTCCGCAACGGGAGAGGCCACAGCAGTGAGAGGCCCGTGTACCACAAAAAAAAAACAAAAAAAACAAAAAAAAAAACTACAATGAGGTATCACCTCACACCAGTCAGAATGGCCATCATCAAAAAATCTACAAACAATAAATGCTGGAGAGGGTGTGGAGAAAAGGGAACCCTCTTGCACTGTTGGTGGGAATGTAAATTGATACAGCTACTATGGAGAACAGTATGGAGGTTCCTTAAAAAACTAAAAATAGAACTACCATACAACCCAGCAATCCCACTACTGGGCATATACCCTGAGAAAACCATAATTCAAAGAGTCATGTACCACAATGTACATTGCAGCTCTATTTACAATAGCAAGGACATGGAAGCAACCTAAGTGTCCATTGACAGATGAATGGATAAAGAAGATGTGGCACATATATACAATGGAATATTACTCAGCCATAAAAAAGAAATGAAATTGACTTATTTGTAGTGAGGTGGATGGAGCTAGAGTCTGTCATACAGAGTGAAGTAAGTCAGAAAGAGAAAAACAAATACCGTATGCTAACACATATATATGGAATCTAAAAAAAAAAGAAAAGGTTATGTAGAACCTAGGGGCAGGACAGGAATAAAGATGCAGACATAGAAAATGGACTTGAGGACACAGGGAGGGGGAAGGGTAAGCTGGGAAGAAGTGAGAGAGTGGCATGGACATATATACACTACTAAATGTAAAATAGATAGCTAGTGGGAAGCAGCCACATAGCACAGGCAGATCAGCTCGGTGCTTTTCTATTTTTTTTTTTTTTTTTTGAGGTACACGGGCCTCTCACTGCTGTGGCCTCTCCCGTTGCGGAGCACAGGCTCCAGACGCGCAGGCCCAGCGGCCATGGCTCACGGGCCCAGCCGCTCCGCGGCATGTGGTATCCTCCCGGACTGGGGCATGAACCCGTGTCCCTGCATCGGCAGGCAGACTCTCAACCATTGTGCCACCAGGGAAGCCCCAGCTCAGTGCTTTGTGACCACCTAGAGGGGTGGGATAGGGAGGGTGGGGGGGAGGGAGATGTAAGAGGGAAGAGATATGGGGATATATGTATATGTATAGCTGATGATTCACTTTGTTATAAAGCAGAAACTAACACACCATTGTAAAGCAATTATCCTCCAATAAAGATGTTTTAAAAAAATAACTGTTAGAACTAATAAACAAATTCAGTAAAGTTTCACAATCCATAACACAAAAAAATCAGTTGTATTTCTAAACACTAACAAGAAACTATTGGAAAAGGAAATTAGGAAAACAATCCCATTTATAATAGCACTGAAAAGAGTAAAATACCCTTAACTAAGGAGGTAAAAGACCTGTCTATTGAAACTAGAAAACATTAATAAAAAATTAAACAAGACACAAACAAATGGAAAGACATTGCATGTTCATGGATTGAAAGACTTAATATTAAAATGTCCGTGTACCCAAAGTGATCAACAGATCTAGTGCAACCTTATCAAAATCCTGATGGATTTATTTACAGAAGTAGAAAAAAAACCCTAAATATCATAAGGAACTGCAAAGGACCCTGAATAGACAAAATAATCTTGAGAAAGAAGAACAAAGCTGGAGGCCTCATACTTCCTGATTTCAAAATATATTACAGAGCTACAATAATCAAAACAGTATGGCACTGGCCTAAAAACAGACATATAGATAAATGGAAGTGACCAGAGAGCCCAGACGTAAATCCACATATATACTGTCTACTATCTTTGACAAGGGTGCCAAGAATACACAACAGTGAAAGGATAGTCTTTTCAACAAATGATGTTGGGAAAACTGGATAGCCACAAGCAAAAGAATGAAATTGGACCCTTATCTTACACCATACACAAAAATCAACTCAAGATGAATTCAGAACTTAAACAGAAGACCTGAAACTATAAAACTCCTAGAAGAACACATAGGGGAAAATCTTCACAACATTGGTCTTGGTAATGATTTCATGGATATGACACCAAAAGCACAGGCAACAAATACAAAAATAGACAAGTGGGACTATGTCAAACTAAAAAGCTTCTGTACAGTAAAGAAAACATTCAAAAGAGTGAAAAGGCATAAAATATTTTCAAACCATATATCTGATAAGGGGTTAGTCACCAAAATACATAAGGAATTATTACCAAAAAAGAAAACAAAAAGTAACAACTCAATCTTAAAAAGGGCTAAAGACTTAAATAGACATTTCTCCAAAGAGGACATACAAAAGCCAACAGATACATAAAAAATGCTCAATGTCACTAATCATCAGGGAAATGCAAATCAAAACCACAATGAGCCATCACTTCACACCTGTCACAATTGCTATTCTCAAAAAAAATAAAAAGCAACAAGTGTTGATGAGGATGTGGAGAAAATGGAACCCTTGCACATGATGGGAATACAAAATGGTGCAGCCATTATGGAAAACAGTATGAAACTTCCTCAAAAAACTAAAAATAGAACTACCATATGATCCAGCAATTCCACTTATGGGTATATAACCAAAAGAATTGAAATGAGTATCTCAGGGAGATATTAGCACTCCTATGTTCATTGCAGCAATAGCCAAGATGTGGAGACAACTTAAATGTCCATTGACAGACAACTGGATAAAGAAAATGTGGTATAGACATATAATGGAATACTATGCAGCCTTAAAAAAGAAGGAACTTCTGCAGTATGGGACAACATAGATGAACCTTGAGGAAATTATGCTAAGTGGAAGTAAGTCAGTCACAGAAAGACAAATACTGCATGACTCCACTTATACAAGGTATCTAAAATAGTTAAAATCATAGAATCAAAGAGTGGAATGGTGTTTGCCAGCGGTTGGGATGGGGGAAATGGGGAGTTACTAATCAATGGGCAAAAGTTTCAGTTAAGCAAGATGAATAAGCTCTAGAGATCTGCTGTACAATATTGTACCTATACTCACAATAGGTACGCTTTAAAAATTGTGTACACTTAAAAAATTGTTAAGAGGGTAAATCTCATGTTAGGTGTTCTTACCACAATAAAATAAAATATTTTTAATTAATTAAAAAAATTTTATTTTATATTGGAGCATAGTTGATTAACAGTGTTGTGTTAAAATAAAATTTTAAAAACCTCACAAAGAACATGGAAAATTGAACTGCCTCTCAGTTTCACACATAAATATTTTCTGAAACTATGCTAAGTAAAATACTAGTAAATGGAATCTAGCAGTATGTTAATATACTCATACCTTCACCAAGAGGGACTCATTCAAGATGCAAAAATAGCTTAATATTAGAAAATCTATTATTTGAATTCCCTTTAGTAACAGAACACTATTGTGATAAATGGTGAAGAAGCAAAACAATTCAACATCAATTTCTGCTAATGCTTTTATTTTATTTATTTATTTTTATGCCTCACCATGTGGCATGCCAGATCTTATTTCCCCAACCAGGGACTGAACCCGCGCCCCCTGCATTGGGAGCGTGGAGTCCTAACCACTGGACCTCCAGGGAAGTCCCCCTGATAACGCTTTTAGAAGAGAAAGAATAGTGACAGTCTTCATTCATAAGTTAATTTATATTTCAGCCTTACTATCTCTAACTTCGGGCATGTCACACACTCTATGTGCTTCAGTTTCCTAATATTTTAAATAGTGATAATAATATATACTTCTCAGTGTCTGACGATTCAGTTTTATATATATATATATATATATATATATATATATATATATATATATATATATATAAAGTGCTATCACAGTACACTCAGCTCCCCCTCCATCTCTTACTGCCTTTTTTCTCACCTGTGTAACACTCATTAACACTGTGTGCAGCACACTAAGGTAAGTGATATACTGTCAATTTTCAGTTTTCCTGGTTTCTTCATTCGCACCAGTGGATGTAGAATGTTTTTACTGCCGCTCTAGCTTGTTTGTTCATGCATGGTCTTGTAAACAAAGTAACACTTCCTGACTACCCCTCTATGCTAACTCCTAGACCCTCTTTTAAGAAGGTCTTTAGGAAGATGGTACTGATTGGCTTCACTGGTTGTATTAACCATTGGTTCCCAGCCCTATTTGCACATTAGAATCACCTGGGCAGCTTCCGCACGTGATGCTACTGAGTAGCTAGAATTGCAAACTGGTGTAGTAGTCACTTCACTCAAGTTACTTTTACTACCTCTACACAAATTGACATATACAGTCACTCCTCAGTATCCACAGGGTATTTGTTCCAGAACTCCCCTCGGATGCCAAAACCCACAGATGCTCAAGTCCTTTACAGTGACCCCCCTCTGTATCCGTGGATGCTCTGTGGTTCTGCATCTGTGGATAGAGAGGGTCAATATTCGGTCAGTGGTTAGTTGAATCCGCAGGTGTGGAACCCTGCGGATTCCACAGATGAGGATACAGAGGGCCGACTGTACATCATTTGATTCTGAAATCAGCTTTGATTCATTACTAAAAATTAACTGAATGACTTACAGTACCTAAAAGATCATTCATTAGAGTGAATGCACTTTCAGAAAGAAAGACAACTTAAAGAAAGAGAGGGCAGAGAGCAAGTAACCATAACTGGGAGGAATCTCACAATTAGGTACAAGAAAGAAGAGAAGCAAGGCAGGGTCAAAGAATAGAGAATCAGGATTGGGCAGTACCATAGAAACCAAAGAGGGGGAAAGATGCAACAAAGATTAAGCTCAAACTTCTTGTTTGCCCTCAAGCACTGCCCACCTGCCCACCCAAGGAATGTTTTTCTGGGCTAAGCAGCTTGGTTGGACCCTCAGAACAAGAGCCACACTTCCTGGCTTCAAATTCCAACTCCATCATTCTCTAAGCACACAACATTGGACAAGTTACTAAACTCTCTATGCCGTCATCTCATCACCTGTGAAATGGGCCAACAATGGGTCTCTGCTCCTAGGGCTATTGTGAGCCCTAAGCAGGGCACCAAGAACAGCACCTGGAAAACAGAACATCATGTGCTGAATATTCGATTGTTGTTTCAAAGATCCCCATTGCAGACCCTCACAGCACCATGCGTTCCCCTCCTGTAGCATTTGTCCGAATTGTCATCTTACAATTTCTTTTGGTGATGCATTGTCAGGTCCACCAGGATAAACTCTCTGTTGAATAACTCAAAGCCAACTGATTTGGGACTTTAATTACATTTGCAAAATCCCTTCACCTCTGCAGTATAATGTAACCTAATCACAGGAGTGATGTCCCATCGTAGTCACAGGTCCTGCTGACGTGCAAGGGAAGGGGATTTACAGAAGGCATGTACACCAGGGCATGGGAATCTTGGGGGGTCATCTTAGAATTCTGCCTACCACCGTGATGATTTGATTGATCTTTCTTCCACTAGATCCTAAAGTCCACAAGGGCAAGGGCCATTTCTGTTTGGGGGGATGAGTGAGTGAATGAAAAATGAAAGAGAACTAAGGAAAAATAGTTGTGGGGATATGTGATTTGATTCACCAAAAACTTTACCACTATGGTCAAGAGGGAGCCCTTACAACTTCACAAAAAGTTGTGGAAAGTTGCAAAGCTGTATAACCCAGGTGAACATCAAGGCTGAACCCCTCTTTGGGGTTTGTTGTGTTGCCAGAGGCCATGGGGGAGCTGCCTGGGGCTTCTGTTGGCCCAAGTAGTTCCCAAACCCCAGGGTCTCCACAGCCCCAGCTAGCTCCCTGCCAGCACCCGGAACCTAACACCTGGTGCCCCTAAGATCAGGGCACCCTCTGATCTCAAGTGTTTATGAAGAGATCAAGGGCATCCTGAGCAAGGGAAGGAGGGGGAGAAATGGCATCTAAGGCCAGACCTGACAACTTCAGAGAATGAATTCAATACCTCACCTAGGAGGCACCCAGGCTTTTCTGCTTGGTGTGAGTGGTTTCGCAGTGGCGAAATGGTCTGAACGGTACCGCACTCTGCTGTCCTGCCGTTCACCTGCCCCATTCCTCTCCCAGCCGCTGAACCCCTGTCCTGGGCCACGACCCAGGATGGGCCCTGGGGTTTCAGTATTTTTATAACACCTTGATTCAGATATAATTCCCATAGCGTATAATTGGGTGCATTTAACGTGTGTAGTTCAGTGCTTTCTGGTATATTCACAAATTGTGCAACCATCACCATTCTCAAATTCTAGAACATTCCCTTTAGCAGTCATGCCCCACTTTCCCTCTATTCCCCCCCTCTCAATTTTGACTAAGGCGGGAGGCCTGCCCCCAAAGCTGTCCCAGTCCAAGCTTCTTGTCCTGGCTGTGCTCCTGACCAGTTGTGTCGCCGCGTGGCCTTCCCTTTCTGGGTCTCAGTTTTTCTTGATGTAAAATGAGAAGTTTGGACCACAGAATGTTCCCCGAGGGTCTCTGCTGCTCCTATATTCTACCCACCAACTGCTGCTGTAAGTAAGCTGTTTATTTAGGCCGACAGCCCAGCATCCCTCTTGCCCCATTGTGCCTTCACTCTCATTCACCTTACCTGCCATATCACCCTCTCCTTTCACACCTCCTTCATACCCCTCCCTCCAAGAGCCAGCCCCAGCATTAGCTCCTCCAGAAGCTCTGTTTTCTCTAAACTCCTTTGACAACTGAATCATCTACCACACAACATGGCCCTTCCTTACACAGAGAAAATCTGTGCTTCTTGTGGATGGCTAGGAAACGGTATCAAATATTTTCACTGCATCCCACATTGCCATTCTCTTTCTTCACCCGGTGCCTTGTATTGCTATGTTTTTGAGATTCTTTCCTCTTTGACCCTTGACAAGATACCGCAATACTTCAGAACCTGGGGTGAGAGTGGGAAGGAAATAGGATGGGACGAACATGGGCTGACTACTTACTACATGCCCAGTCCATGCTGAGGAGTTGATGTGCTTTACCTCATTAGAAGCTCCCAGCAGCCACTTGTGAAAAGAATCCGAGCCGGGAAGGGTCCAGTTAACTGGCCAAGCTAGTAAGCAGCCCAAAGCAGATGAAAATCCAAATCTGTCTGATTCCTGGGTTTGTGCTTTTAACCTCTGTGCTACGATGGCTCTCACTACAGTAGAGGATGCTGAAAGGGATGTAGTCAGATAAAATGCAAATTCCTCCTCTAAGTAGTGGGCGTTGGGTTCACTGACAATGGAGAGCAGAAACGGCAGCCCCAGCCCTCCCCATGCACTGCTGGGCACACAGTAGGCCCTCAGCTCCTGTTTGCTCACGCCCTGGGCCCTCTGTCAAGATACTAGAGCAGCTTTATGGGAGGGTGTGGCTGCCGCCCTGGATCTCAGTGGAAAAAAGTTTACCTCAAGAGGCTTAATTGCTGTTAAGAATTCATGTTCAGTTAGCCAGGGATTTCTTTAAAATTGTTCTTAAACCCATTTTATTATTTTTCACAGACACCTCTACATTTTAGAATGCTTCACCCACCGATGCCTGATGGAGCTCCGGTTTTCTGATGAGAAAAGTGATAAGTGCTCATTGTGGGAAACTTTAAAATGCAGAAAAATATAAAGGAGGAAACAAGAAGCACCCACAACCCAAAGATAACCACTGATAACATTTTGGAGTGTTTCCTTCCAGGCCCGCCAGCTTGCATGCTCTCTCTCTCAATAAAGAAATAAACATGCATACATAAGGCATCACTGGACTCCAACTGAATAGGTAAGTTTATGACCGCTTTTTTCTCTGAACACTGTGTGGGCGTGAGCATCTTTCTACTTAAGCTGTTTCCCAATTTGTCCCTATGAGGAACTGATTCTGTAAATCCTATGTAGAGGGCCCTGGCTCTCAGAGGCAAATTCCATAACTATCAAATACCAAAGCCTAATAATCAAATGAAATCAGCTCCAGTGCCCCACGGGTGGCAGAGAAATTTGGAGGTTGTCATGGTAGCCTTGGAGTTCTCTTCCATTCATGTGGCACTTCACTCTGTAGCACCGGGCACTGGTACTTAACTGTTTCTTTTGTCCTCAGCCAGCACTAGGTATTAAGCTCCTTGGGTGCCCTGTTCCTCCACCCCTCATTTTTTGCAATAAACAATTGCTGGATTGATTCAAATGTATTTTCGAGATTTTTTTTTTTTGTCAATGTAGTAAGCAGCCCTCACAAAGTATTTTGGTCAACCTAGATTCACTGGATGATCTAGGTTGGGGACCTAGATGATCTGTGGGGACCGGGGAAAGCTCTAAGCGGCAAATCTTAGCCACGAAGGTCATATTCCTTCCCGAGAAATGGAGGTACCAGCTCGCACCCAGCAGCCTCCACGTCCCTTTTCCCTACCTCAGGCCCATGCCCTTGGCGCTGAAGTCAGGGGCCTCCGTCTGGACCTTAGCCTCCTCCTCTGGCTCAGCTGAGACTGTGCTGGCAGGCACACGGAAGAATGGGCTGCACTGTGACCTCAATTTAGAGCAACTGACGGGACTGAGGCTGATCGTCTCATTCTGGGGTGATTCAGAGTTTCTCTGAGCCTACTCATCGCCAGCCAAGAGCCCAGCGGAGCCCCTCTCCTAGGCAACCTTTTTAGGTTGCTCACCTCGCTGAGATTCTCCGTTTCTGGAAGACTGAGTTAGGCAAGAGAAAAAAATCAACTCATGCTGCCAGCCTGGGAACTTAGCTTTACAATGACTGGACAGAAACCCTTCTCTTAAATAAAATGCTGAAAACACATTCTTTAGTGATATTGCCAAAGAAAAGAAAGAGCAAAGGAATAAATGAATCACAAACCTACCTTTCTAGCATAGCCGTTGTTGTCATAGTTCCTTCATCTTTTCTTCACATAAAAATGTTCCTTGTAATTATAGAACCCACACGTTTGTATCCTGCTTTTTTAAACTTACCTTTGTTTTTTAAGCTTTATTGAGGTATCATTGACAATGTTGTACGATATTTAGAGTATATGTTGTGATGATTTGATATACGTATACCTTGTGAAAGGATTCCCCCAGCTAGTTAATTAACACCTCCATCACCTCATGTGTTTATCTTTACTTGCCCTTTCCTAATAAGCATTTTTCTATGTTACCCCACATTTTAATAACCACCGTTTTAAAAGGCAACATAATAGAATGCTTCCTTTAGTAGCATCACACCACTGTGAGACTGTGGTTTTTCTCCTATTGCTCTGCAGTAAGTGCAGAGTTAAGAGGTTTAAGACATGGCTGCTGCTCTCAAAGCATCTCTATTCTCTCTGGTGGAGATAGTTATTTCTTCAAAGACCCTTAAGTTGGAGCTCCAAGGCCTGAGTAGCGTCAGGTTCAGGATTGTCTACACAGGTACCCCTCCATGAGCAATGGAGTACATGTGAGTGCCAAGGGACGAGTCATTTTCGGTGACCCACATCTACCATCCTCTGTATTGGCACCTATACGACCTACTCCCAGCTAAAGAGCTGTTTCGATGGCCTTGATGCGGGGCTTGTATATGTGGACGCTTCTCCCACACCTTTTAATCTGGTTGGTGGGTTTGATGGAGAAGGTGACCTGATGGGTTTATACCCTACCTCCTCTGCGGTAACCAAGTGAGAAGATGCTAGCCTCTTGAAGGGTATCACATTACACCTTAAGGTGAGAAGCGGAAACTCTCCGACTCTAAGTGGCTCAGCTGATGGAGGTGTCATCCAGACTCTGTAGTTCTGATAAGGGTTACTGCATTTTGTCACGTCGCTGAAAACTTCCAACCCTACCTTTTACTTCGAGACCAGTAAACGTTTAGACGTTCTTGCAATCTATAATTTGTGTTTGTTGATTTCCACAAGCATTATCAATCCAAATCATTTGCATTGTGGTCCTCTTGGAAAAAGCATGGACCCTCTAAAGTATCCTGAATTTCATGAATAAAGCATGACCTTCATCCAAAGAATTCTTCATCGCTGGCTGTCCGGATTCAGGAAGTAACAAAGCTTCCAGCGACAGTATTCTCAAGTGAAAAGAGCCATTTAAACATGTGGTGGCTTTAGCTATTCTATCCTCTAAACAGCGTACCACACCTTTAGTTAAAGCTCAGCTTGGCTAAAAATGAGTGTTCTGCACTCTTCTAGCTAACTCTACAGTATGTTTTTATACTGAGGCCAAGATCACGTGTATTTGTGATCTTGGGACTCTGATCAATAGTATGCCGGACCAGTTGAAATAAACATATTTCCCTGAGGCACCAACCCAGGCACTGGAATACGGGCAGTGCTAAATCAACTGGAAATCAAGGTTTCAACTTTGAATTATAGAAACAGATGTTACAGAAGGACCCAGGGAAGCAGCCTTCAATGCCATTCCCTATAACCTGTGGAGAGGGAGTCTTGAATACTCATATTTTCTC
Source organism: Leucopleurus acutus (assembly GCF_964270905.1). Taxonomy (NCBI): domain Eukaryota; kingdom Metazoa; phylum Chordata; class Mammalia; order Artiodactyla; family Delphinidae; genus Leucopleurus; species Leucopleurus acutus. The sequence continues at coordinate 117,110,495 of NC_139148.1, read as the reverse complement.
CTCTTCTTTAAGAACATCTTCTGGGCCTCTCGCTGCTAAAAGGTGGCAGCTTGTACCCCATTATTGTAAAAAAGACCTTTTCCCATTCGAATTACCTATTTGGCTTCCTCGATAAAATATTTCAGTCGTTTTGTCCACAGCCATTGTCTTCCTCTAATTGCTCTGACTCAAATGAAAATTGACTTTGTGGTTGGAAATTATGTGACATTACCAAGAAAGCTCAGTCAGTACCAGGACTCTTCTCAAACTCCTGTTTGCAAACCCAAGGAAAGACCTTTAGCAGGAAAGGCCAAAATACTGATATGCAAAACAATTATGCGAGGTAGAACTCAAATGATTAGCGAACCTACCCTTCTCTCCGTTGTTTTTTCAGTCAAAGGAACCAGTTCAAGGAAATTTTTAGTGAGGCTACCTACTGATTATTTGTGTTCATGAAGGACAAACAAGTTCTGGAAAATTAAAAGCCAGACAATATCAAAAGTTTATGTTAACTTAGAAGTTTCGAAATTATTTCCCACCAAACTTTTATTTTTGCTTTTCTCCTTGCTCTGGGCCATCCTTTGCTGGAAGGAGAAATATGGCTTTTAGAGCCAGAAAGCACAATACTAGCTGCACTAAGACTCAAACCGGAAGCTAAGAACAGCGAAGGGTCCAGGGAGAAAGTCATCCTGTTTCTAAAGGGATGATGGGGATGGTGGAGTAGGTAACAGGTCATAGACTCATGAGATACTGGGTTGAAAGAGACCTTGGAGCAATGGGCTAAAATGCAGATTCCAACACAGGAGATTGTGATTTGGTTTGTCCGTGTTAGGGCCCAGGATGCTATTGGGAACAGGTATCCCAGATGATTGGGCTGCAGCTGGTTCATGCTGATCCCACCTTGAGAAATCCAGCCTTAGCAGGAAGGGGGTACAACCCATTCATTTTTACAGATAAGGAAAAAGAGGCCCTGAGAGGTTGGGTAATTTGCTCAAGGTCCTTGAGAACAAGATTAAGAAGCCAGGTTTCTCAGTCCAGGGCCTTTGTCTCTCTGCTGTGGTCCTAGAGAGAGTTCTTTTCCTTTATTCTGGGCTCTTCACCTGAGTCTGTATCAATGGCCAAGGCAATCAGGCCTATTGTTTCCAGTTGCGGCTGGTACCTCTTTTCACTACATGCCTCAGACTAGGTGGGCTGTGCTGGGAAGGGAGGGGCATCCACAAAGTGGATGTGCCCCCCTGAGCTTCACTGTTCCCCGTAAACTGAGTGAATCACAACATAGACTTTCCTGGGGCCAGAGTCCCAGGCTGTGAGGACAAAGTGCTGAGCTCTGTAGTCACCATTGGTTGAACCACAGCTATTTCACATCCGTGACCCTGAGCCCTGGAATATACCTGTCCTCTTGAGGACTTGCCCCAGGATACCTGGCCCCTTGGCATATACATGTCATTAAAAACTTGGATATTTGATCACCTTTCGTATCCAAAAAGAATAATATTAATTGACTCTATATGTAGTGTAGTAGTTTGCTAGACTGCCGTAACAAAGTACCACAGACTGGGTGATGAAACAACATAAATTTATTATCTAACAGTTCTGGAGGCTAGACATACAAAATCAAAGTGTCTGCAGGGTTGGTTTCTTCTGAGGATTATCCTCGTGGCTTGTAGATGACCATCTCCTCTCGTGTCTCCACATAGTCTTCCCTCTGTGTGCCTCTGTGTCCTAATCTCTTCTCATAGGGAACACCAGTCATATTGGATCAGGGCCACACCCATGACCTTTTTTAACTTAACTACTTCTTTAAAGACCCCCATCTCCAAATACAGTCATAAGTACTGGGGGTTAGGACTTCAACATATGAATTTTGAGGGACATAATTTACCCCATAGCATGTTGTCATTATTTCTTTTTTTAAAAAATAGTTATTTATTTATTCTGGCTGCTCCGGACCTTAGTTGTGGCATGCATGCAGGATCTAGTTCCCCGACCAGGGATCGAACCCCAGAGCCCCTGCCTTGGGAGCGTGGTGTCTTACCCACTGGACCACCAGGGAGGTCCCGTCTTTCTTTGTTTCTACAATAAACAGGAATGAGCAACTGATAGTGGAGTGGGATGGGAGCAGTGTAGAGGAGCGGAAGAGTGCAAACAAACCGAAGTATAGGGCTGCCGAGTGAAGGGAAAAGTGTTTGTTAAGTAAGAGAACTCAGATCTCAGGGAGGAAATCCATCAATTCAATACTAAAATCATGCACCATATAGTTCTATTTGCACAAAACCCAACATTTCCTAAGAATAGATGAATGTTTCATGAAAACTCTCCACATGCATGAATTGATATTATATTTTACTGAAAATATGTGCTCTTCTGAATCCATGAAAAGATAACCATGTCTTTTTTTTTTCAATCTTTTGGAGCTTTCCAATATAAAATTCCCCAAAGCTCTTAACTTTCAGGGAAAAAATGGTAACAGATTATCTCAGAAATTAAAAAAAAGATATAACGGCATCAAATATTTCACCACTGAGAACATAATAGAGATGTTATAGACCTCCTATTCAGATGCTCCTAAGATGTGTTTTGCTATGGCTGACCTTGAAAAAATAGAGGTCTTACCTATCAAGGGTGGACTGGCAAGAGGAAGGAGTCCATCATGAGGGGGGGATGGAGAAAAACAACTTGATGATGACAAAATTGTCTTGGATCAGTCCTGCAGTTCACAAAGTTTAGGAAGCTATTTTTTAAAATATTTATTTATTTAGGATGTGCTGGGTCTTAGTTGTGGCCTGCAGGATCCTTAGTTGCAGCTTTCGGACTCCTTAGTTGTGGCATGCATGTGGGACCTACTTCCCCAACCAGGTATCGAACCCTGGCCCCCTGCATTGGGAGCGTGGAGTTTTACCCACTGGACCACCAGGGAAGTCCCTAGGAAGCAATTTTAGGTGGAGCCCATTTGTTTCGTGAATGCGGGGTTAGGCTATTTGAATCCAACTAGCTACTGGGGATGTAGGCTTTGCTCAACCAGAATTCCATTTGGGGAAGGTCTGGAGCCCTAGACCAATAGCCTGATGGGTGTCTCTTTGCAAGGAGCCCTGCCCAGGCAGGGTCATTACAAGGGCACAGAGTATCAGGGAGAATCGGAGGAGGGAGATGCTGAAGGAAGGAGTGAGAGGGGCCACCCAAAATACACTGCCAATGTCACCCACTGTTGTGGTTCAGGCCAGCCTCGGGTTTAGAGTTCTATGGGGGAATTAGAAAGTGAGTGCTGAGTCACCTAGGCAGAGTTGCTAGAAGACGGAGGTGGGCAATTCTGAGTTTTGGTGTCACAGAGTATGGCTTCTGGTGGGGCCCAATCTAACTAATACTCTGGAATTCAACAATAAACACTGGAAAGGCGAAAGAGAAATCCTTGGTGCACGGAAGTTTTAACTCGTAGGCTTAACCTTCAACTTGGTGCTCCTGCTTTTTTTATGCGGTGGTCTGTCGGCAGGCCAGTTTTTCATCACAGGATCATTCCTTACTTGAAGCAGCATGGTAACTTATGGAGTGTTGCTACAGGCCAGGTTCTAAGTGCTTTACAAACAATAACTCAGTTAATCCATGAGACAGAGGAGGAAATGGAGGTCCCCAAAGATGAAGTAACTTGCCTAAGATTATAGTGCTAACAAGAATCAGAGCCAAGAACAGAATCCAGGCAGCCTGACTGCAGAGCCTTTGCTCATGATCACTGCAACTTACTCCTGCTTAGTCACTGCATACAAAAGAAGACAGTGGAGGCAAGCAATCCCAACTTTCCAGAACCATTGGGGGAAAACTTTCCTAGAGAGGCTCATTTATCACACAGCTGAAGGCCAGCCCTTCATGTGTGGGAACTTACAAATTATACCTGCTGTGGGCTAGAAATCGTCATAAAATGTTACTTTCCAGCAGAAGACTCTAAACACGTGGTTCCATCTTCTCAAAGATTAAATTCAAGACCGACATGATTCATGCGTTCGCTCCTCATTTGAGCGCTTGTGCTGTGCATGCGGCCATTGAAGCCAACAGTGATGGTGGAGCTCCAGCTGAATGAGCCTTCTGGTCTGTGTAGGATGACAGATTCCCAGTGCCCTGCCCGAATGCTGTAGCAAACCGGTTGGCATGTCTTCAGCTGGAAACACAGATGCCTTAAGGATGACTCCAGAATCAGGGAGACACGGTGATTCATGTTCAAGTGGCTCTGCCACTTACTAGCTCTGTGATCTCGGGCAAGTCAGTAAACTTCAGTTTCCTCATCTGTAAAAGGGGGATAAAGATACTTTATATCTTCAGGGTTATGAGAACCCAGTGAAATAATGCAGGGGAAGCACAGTGCCTGGCTCCAGAGTGAGCCTTGTGTTCATGAACCAATCAGAAGCTTCCTTTCATTCTACACAGGAAACCCACCACTCTTAAGCACTGTGTGTCATCTCAGGGGCTCTGGTCTTCCCGGCTCTGTTCGTTTCTGGCCGTATGCTCAGCTCGTAGGTTGTCAGAAAAGCCTCTTCCAGTCCTGAGCCAAGCAAGCCCGGGTCTGTCTGAAAGGGAGCAATAACATGGGTTATTGGTTAACATGGCTGGAGAATCATGCCTTGTACAAGGCAGGCACTCAATGAGCGGTGACTTGAACGGAGTACGCAAGAAGCCAGCTTGTTGATTCACCTCACCCTGCCTTGGCCGTGCCTCACTTTCTCCACCTGCACATGTGCCTAATAATACTCGCCACCTACACAATTTATTGCTGTTGTGAGGGTTATTGTAGGCAAAGGCCATAGAGAGCGGGGGATCATTAGAAGATGTACATCTAACGAAGTGGAAACCTTTGAACTTTCAGCTCTGTGGGGTTGTCGTGTGGAGACCTGTTATCTTCATCTTTCAAACTCCTCTTCAGCCTTTCAATTACGTTAGAAGTGAAGTGTTACCTTCCAGCCCCAAGCTGGTGTGTACAGATCCAGGAGAGCGTTCTGGCCTCTGGCGGCCGGTACTCCAGCTTACCTCTCGCCAAAAGTACCTTGAGTGACGATGGTGACAATATAACGGGTGCTCCTTATCATAGCCACAGCCATATGCAATTTTATGTACAGGTGGGACAGAGGGTAGTCTTGTTTGCCCCGTAAAAAAATGTACGGAGTCTGAATTATCAAAGGCTATGGGGAGGTGAACAATTTATTTTCAGGAGAACTTTTAAAAAAATCATTTCAGTTCATTATTCTTTCACTCACTTTCCAAATATTTACTGAGCACCTATTATGTGACAGACACTGTTTTGGGCCCTAAAGGACACAGGAATGAACAAACCATACTTGACAGGATAGGTAAACGGTAATCAAATAAATAGATAAATTATTAAGATGATTTTAGATAGTAATGAGACTTATGAAGAAAATGAAGAGGGGTCATTGGTTAGAGAACGACCTGGGTGGGGGAAATGGTTTAGTTGGGATCATTGAGAAAGGTCTCATCTAGACTAGCTCATGTCATTCTGGGGTTTGGGAACTAGAGGTCACAGAGGTTTGGGTGTCCACCACTAGAGATTCCTTAGCCTAGCTGGGATCCCCTTCAAATTGTAAATACAGCAAATTCCCTGGCGGTCCAGTGGTTAGGACTCCATGCTTCCACTGCTGGGGGCCGGGTTCAATCCCTGGTTGGGGAACTAAGATCCCACAAGCTACGTGGTGAGGCCAAAAGTAATTTGTAAAGTCTACCTAAGGGAGTCACACTTAGGACCACCAATACCTTCACGCGAATTTGGTGTTGAATCCTTTCCTCCTGTCCAGAGGGACGAAGCACACATGGGCCAGGGGAGTGAGTGGGGCATAGGATGAGGTGGGGTAGAGAGGGAGTCCTTCGTACTCTCTGCATCATCGTTTCCGCCTTCACATCAAGGTGCTTTACCCCTCAGGAACAATCTTTAGATGACGAGCAACTAGAAATTGGTTTGAGAGGTTTCCAAAGCCGTCGACATTGTGATCACTGTTGCCATATCTGCATTCTTCCCTTCCTATCAACAAACACTGGAAAAGCTCTGATTCATGGCGTCGGGCTTGCCATGCGGGCTTCTTGTTCTGAGTCAGAGTGGAAGAGCTCAGAGGCCTTCGGGTGGTAGGGCTTAGTAATGAGGAAGGAAACGGTTACTAGGAAATGAAGAGTTGCACTCATCAAAGTGATCGGCAACCGAAGAATGGTGACTTGGTTCTTTGTTACATGGTGGAATAGAAAAGAGTAGGTGTGTGACAGAACCAGACCCAGATGACCCCGCACTGCTCAAAGGGCCAATGCCAGCTTCCTATGAAGCTGCCTAGGAAGTAGGTGGGGGACGGCCCCAGTTGTATCTCCATGTTGTTTAATTTTGCTTTTCCTGAAATAAGCAATTTCAATCTTTAATTTCCATGTGGAAACACTCCCCACTCTCCCCTGCCCCCAAAATGTGGGTGTGTAGAATAAGACTTTGCGGGCGGTAATCGGTGACCTGAATTTGGAAGTTTTACTCACAGCAGCTCTCCTCTCATCCGCCTTTGAATTGCTCTGTTTGTAATGGCTGCTCGCTAAACTGGCATAGCAAAGTCAGTTGAACATTCTAGAAACATTTGGAACTCAGAAACAATGATATAGAGCACTTATCATATGCTTAGCTGTGTTGGAATCATTTTCTATATAATAACACATTTAATCTTCCAATAATTCCTTAAGGTAGCTCTCCTCTTACTATACCCATTTTACAGATTGGGAAACTGAGGCCCAAGGAGGTTAATTAACTTACTGACCTATGGATAGCAAGGCAGGATCTAAACCTAGGCAGCCCCCTTCCACTGCCTATCTCTTAATCATTAGGCTATTCTTGTTTCTCCCACTGTCTGTGACGAGTGTTACCCAGCTCTCAGTGTCTCTAGCTGCTCTTGTGTGTTTTTGTTAAACTCTACCTGTGACGCTCATTTCATGTATTATTTATCTTCTCCCCAGCTACTTCCAGAAAAGATTGGAGGTGGTGACTTAGCCTCTAAGGATTCAACACACCTAGAACAATAGTTCACCAAATGTCTGGCTTATAATTATTTGTTACCCACCCACACATTTCCCCCAAGTGTTTTTCATACCTGCCTCTCCCTCAGAGAATCAAGGCTGTCAACTTCTGAAGGCCAAATGAGCACCATAGTACTATCTGGAAACTATGAGTTGGGTGGGCACCATGCCCAGAGGTGGCCCTAGCAGACACTTTACCTTTCAGAGATGACTGATTTCATTTTCAGAAAAGCTGAGCCAAAGCAAAATTTTGCTGAATACTGGGATGAGATCCCAGAGTTCGGCTATTATATAGAGGAAGAAATCCTACCTGGGGCTCTTAGGCAGGACTTGACGCCTTAGCTGGCTTAGCTGTACCTGGTTAGCTGGGTGAAGCAGTGTGCTTATAATGACAGGGTCATGAGTTTGCTACTAGGGGCAAAGATATGATGGCTGGGTTTAGTTTGGGTCTTGCTCCTAGAGACACTTGCTGAGGGGGAGAATCTGAAATCTTCAAACCAAAGATCCATGTACATTCCCAGAGGAGTAGGTCAAAGTGAAAATAGAAAGCAGAGAGGCACATCCTAACTGACCTTTGTAGCAAAATGGGATGAGATAGTCTCTGGGAGCTAGGTGCCAAACTTGTACTTATTTGCAATAATCCGCAGGTCAATTTCAAGATGTGTCCTATAGGGGCTTCCCTGGTGGCGCCGTGGTTGAGAGTCCGCCTGCCGATGCAGGGGACACGGGTTCGTGCCCCGGTCCGGGAGGATCCCACATGCCGCGGAGCGGCTGCGCCCGTGAGCCATGGCCGCTGAGCCTGCGCGTCTGGAGCCTGTGCTCCGCAACGGGAGAGGCCACAGCAGTGAGAGGCCCGCGTACCGCAAAAAAAAAAAAAAAAAAAGATGTCTCCTATAAAAGAAAACGCAACAACAGTGCAACCTCGAATTCTCTTTCCCCTTCCTCCACAGAGATGTCCTACCACTAGGGTCATCCGGCACCTTTTTCTCTCCCTTCCTGACCACACTTTTTTTCTCCAACCCCTTCTTATAATTCACTGATTCCATGATAGTAACCCATAACAAAGGGTTTTTACCTTGGGGAGGATTAAAACCTTGTCTTCTATTCCACGGAGAGAACAGGAGGAAATAAGCTTGGGAGAAGGGGCTTTGTCTGCTTACCATGGGCTCACGCCCAACATTCCCTCTGGTCCACTTCAGCACGTGGATCATTAATTTCGAGTGTATTTCTTGGCACGGTCGCCCATTGCTTCAAGATGGCAGTGTCTGTTTTCCATTGACCTGAGTATTTGTGTTTCCTAACAAAGCCCTTTGGGGCGTCTCACAGACCTAAGTCAGGTTTGAAACATTCGAAAAAGGTGAACGACATGAAACAAAAATCTAGAGGAGTTGTTTTCGAGTTTAAGTAAGCAAATGTCATACATTCCCATCTGGAACGAAGTTGTGCCTGGCATGGGGTAGCGATGGTTCCCCGGGTGCCTCGTGGCCTTCGCTGCACTAGTGCTTTCCACTAGTGCTGCACCCTCTAAACTCCTGGAAGAGTCTATAGAACCTGGGCTGACTGAAGGGTGGCACTAGTTAAAGATGCTAGTCTTCACTGAGTAAGAACCACTCCCTTCACTGAACACTGAGGGGAAGGCCCATCATCTGAGCACACCAGGAGGTCAAATGAAAGATGAAAATGGTCTCCATTTAAGGAGCACTTGCTGTGTTCTAGGAACTTCACATGGATTAGCTCTTTTTATCATCACAGCAGCTCTGTGAGGTAGAAAATGTTATGAATGTCCTCATTTTATAAGAAGCCGAGGATCAGAGGGCATAGGGGGCTCAAATGCACGGAGAGGCCACTGGCTGTGTCTTCTGGCACTGTCCTACACTGTCCCTCACAGGTCCCCAGTGCATGAAGGTGGGACTGGAATCGGACTGTAGGGACCATTTAACCACCACTTGGATTTCCTCGATTCTAAGATACTATTGGGTATCTTAAGAGGCACCATTGGTTTAGAAAGAGCTCTGGGGAAAGAACATGAATCCCATGGTTTTGGTAAATTGCATGACAGTGTCGAGGTTAGGGTCGTGACTCTACCACTTAGTAGGTGTGCCCGTGAGACATCTTGGAGAACTGACTTCACCTTTTTGTGCCTCAGATTCCTCAACTGTCAAAGAGGGGATAATCTAATCCCTAGGGTTACAAATGAGTTAATATAGATAAAGCACTCAGAATAACACCTGGCACACATTAAGTTGTATATAAGTGGTAGCCATCATTATTATCATCATCATCGTCATCATCATCTCACCATCATCATAATCACACATTCTGATTTCAGAAATGATGAAACGTGGAAATGTACCTTTTAAAAGTGACAAAATAGAGAAGATATTGATCTGATTCAATGACTGCTGCCATGGATTGTGTAAGATGTCTTCTAATTTCATCAGCTCTGTGTCCTAAGCATTAGTCACTTCTGCCACCCCCAGGATCACTTTTTTCCTAAAGTCCGAGGAAGAAGCTTTGCCCCCTCACGTTTGCTCTTCAGTCGGATGTCCATTGATCAGCCACTTCTCTGGGTGTGGGTCAGTCATTCTCCCACATAGGCCACTGCTCACTGCTGAGCCTGTCACCACGTGGGGCTCTTGGACAATGGTCCTTCCCAGTGTGCTGCCACTCTTCTGCCTGGGCCCGAGCTCAGAGCTGAAAGTGGAGCAGGCCCTGTTCCCCTTCTAGTCCTCGCGAGCTCCACCACGCAGAGTTCTGTAGGAGTATTGGAGGGTTGGGGATGAGGGTGACTAGACAGATTACAATGACGGAGAGAGGATGCAAAACTGTACACTAAAAGTGGCTTTTGCCTTTGTGGTGTTCAACAGAAAAGCATGAAAGAATTAACCCCTCCATAAGGGTCCTTTGTGGACACGTCCCGGTTCCTAGTCTCACTCTGCCCTATTGAAGGCTGTGGGCTTCCTTTCTAAATAAGGCCCCCATTTTCAAGACGGGAATGACTATCTTCCTGGAGATTCCACCCCATGATAGCAAACTTTGAGCACCTCCTATAGGCCAAGCACTGCTGTAAGCACCTTATCAGTATTAACTGTGGACTTCAACAATTAGGAAATGTGCACATTTCACACTTTAACATTTCTGCCACCAGGATGTCTCAAAATCAGTGACGTATGGAGTTTAAGGGGTAGTTTGGTTTTTTGTCTTTTAGTAGCACATAAAATAATGGTCTGTCCTACAGATGATGATGTCTTAGTCTCAGTGAGACATGGAAATTTGATCCTCACAACGACTGCATCATGTAAGGACTATTTTTATCAACATTATACAGGTGACGTATTTGAGGCTCCAAGTCACACAGCTAGTGAATGGTGATGGTAAACCTAGGCAGGCGGGTTCAAAAGCCTATATCTTTTGGTCGTGATCTGCCCCTCTTGGGATCAACATAGGTCACCATTAATTATCAAGGACGGTCCAGTCTAATTCAAACTGAGGAAGAGGAACATTTTCCAAAGGTTCTCAAAACCTGTCCAGCTGGCCCCGCCAACTTCCACTGTCACCCAAAGCGAGTGCCTGTGTTTTGTTTCCCCTTCTGCTTTCAGACTGTGCAAACCTATCACAGAGCCACCTACTCCAAGAGCTGGTAAAGCTTTGAAATGGAAAGTTTTTTTCTTTATTTTCGAGGCTGGGTCAAATTCCAGGGCAGGACTACCTCCTACAATCTCTGAAAAGGGAAGCTGGGTGAGGATTTACTAATTCTTCTGGGGTGTAGAGGTGACAGAACGGGCAGTGTCTGTCCTTCCGGTGGCATGTATTTGTGATATTATTATTTATTATATCTTATCTATCCGATGTGTCTATTTCATCCGCTCATTTCCTGTGAGCTTGTGACAGAAAGAAGGAAGTTTGACACCAGAAGCAGAGATTTATGTCTTCAAACTGTATCTGCATCAAGCAAATAAGAAGCCAGAATACTTCAAAGTGAGGATGGCCCATCCCAACCCAATGTCTAAAAATCGGAGGGAAACAACTATAGCATAGCAAACAATTCATGAATGTCAGAGCAGTCTATTCTAAGCGTTTCCAAATGCTGCCAATTTGTGTACTTTCTTTTGCCAGGCAGACCTTTGTAAAACAGGATTTTCACATCACCAGGCAAGAAAACAAGTTCAAGAAGAAACTTAATATTTTATTATTAACATTAATATACCTAACACAGGGATCATGGGACTTCATTCCTAATATAAAGTGAGTGTTGTGGGGAATGCTTTAAAAGAATACCTCACTGTTCTCATGTTTAAATATCTTGTGATATATATCATATTTTGTACAAAAATGTAAATAAGTATTGCTTTTTCTTGTTATATGTTGTACTTTTTAGTGGCAAGTAGAGTGATTTAGTTTCTCCATTTTCAAATTTTGTAATAATGGCTAAATCAGCATATAAACCATATAAATCATATTTTTCATATAAATCAGTTTTTTTAGCACCAACTAATTGTGAAAACCACGTAATGTTTTCCACTATTTTCATGAGTGATCCGTAAGCCCATGTTGGAGTGCTAGCTATAGGTTATAATTTTCAAAATATTTAATGGTTAAATACATTTGAAAACTTCTAAAGGAGACACTGATCTTTCAAAAGGAGAGCTGAATAATATAAATTAGCTCCTATGAAGGTCAGCCTTGAAAAAGCTTGCCGTACCATTGGTTCTTTCCTATATGGCTGCACTGGTCTTTTCCCTATGTTTCTTTACCGTATTAGTTTTGGAAACATTTTACTGCTCTGTTTATCCTTAAAACTACTTTGAGATAATACCCTACAAGTTCTACAAATGCAGCTGTGATACGGAACATCACTTGTGGGCCCGTCAAACAAGCTGGGCCACTTTCGAGTTTCCAAAACTAGTTCTGACTTGCCACAGCCTGTCCCACATCTAAATGTGCCACTTCCCACAAACGACAGAAATTGCTCTGTTAAACTCTAACGACTCCTTGGCAGAATCTAACGCCATCATCCACGCATGTATCCCCTTATGCTTTCATTCTTCACACTCGTGTGGGAAGACCGAGCGCTCTGGGATGGAATTTCACTACCACGCTTGACTATCTTTTGCTGGGATTTGTATCTTTGTGTATTTCATGACTCATCTCGTGATGAGGCAAAGTTAACTGGAAGTTAGGGTGTCTAATATTTTTCCCTTGTTTGAACAATTTCTCACTAGTCCAAGAAAAAGTCTTTCTGCAGTTCTGCCACTTTGAGTTTTGGGGAAGTGTGAATTTTAGTAGATTCACAGATATGGGCTACTATCACCACAGTAAATTCTAGAATTTTAGAAGTTTCAAGACCTCAAAAAGAAACTCTGTACCGTTTAGCTATCACTCCCCTACCCCACCCCCGCTCCCAGTCCTGGGCCACCACTAATCTTTCTGTCTCTATAGATGTCTCTATTCTGGACTTCCATATGAATGGAATCATATAGTATGTGGTCATTTGTGATGGGTGTCTTTTCCTTAGCATAATGTTTTCAAGGTTCCTCCCTGTTTTTGCACAGGTCATTACTTCATTCCTTTGTATGGCTGAATTATATTCCATTGTATGAATATACCACATTTTGTTTCAACAAAGATGCTTAAATAGAGGCAGTGTGGGACTGGTGACAGGGGCTAGGACAGGTATTAGTAGACCTGATGGATCTTAGGACAATTGTAAGAGTCTCTGAAAATAGACTGGGCACAAGAATATCATGCAGAATTTGCAAGTCCTTGCAGATAGACAGAGCCCTTTGGTCTAGGTTATCATCAGAGCACAGTTTCCAGGCTTGCTGTACTAGAGATGCTAATAATTTGCCTGCCCACCCACAGGGAATCTGCCCAGCCCATCGCTCCTGTGACCCTAAATGTCCATGAGACCACACCCTTTCCAGTCTTGTCTGATTGCAGCTGGATTGGTGGGCATTTGAGCAATGATGGCCCCTTCATAGGCAGGTTAGTGCCCTATGCAGGACTCCTGTGGCCTGGCTGAAGAAGATGAACTTGAGCAATCAGATTCCCCTCTTGGGAATATGGTATTGGGGAGCCGAGAGTCTGGGCCATCATCTAAGATGGTACCTAAAGGCTGTAAGACAGACTTGGAGCTGGACCAAATGTGAGGGACCATCCCTGAGCAAAAGTTAGGAGGAAATAAGTCAAGAGAAAGAGAAGAATGGAACAGATATGCGGAGAGGAGCAGAGACACCAAGAGAGACAACGTAGGCCTCTGGAAGGAAAGTCAAAAATTGCAGCTGCCTCATTTCCTATCCCAGGTCCCACTGTGGCAGCTCTCTTGGGAGTGCCATGAGATCTGTGTCTCCCCACAATAACTTGTGCCCACCTTTCTGCTCCCTCACACACTTTGTTGTTAAACCAGCTTGAGTGGGTCTCTGTTCCTTGCATCCAAAGAGCTCTGACTGAAATATTAATACGTGAAGAATGGTATGGATAGAGTGAGGGGTTGGGAGTGGGAATGGAGGAGGGTTGGGGCCCTGGAAGTTCAATAGGATGATGGACATTAGCCAGGCAGCCCTGGGGGGATCCGGCAGCATGAGTTGGGAGATGGAAGAGGTGCCTGGTAGCAGGTGAAAATACAGAGGGGCAGAGGTGCCTCATGTGCTTCCTGTCCAGAGCTACGTGTTTGTGCACTTGCACGTGTGTACACATGTGTGCATGTCTGTGTGTGGTAGGTGTACGGGGGTAGGGCACTAACAGCAAAATCTTTTTTTTAATTTAATTTTTATTTTATGTTGGAGTATAGCTGATTTACAATGCTGTGTTAGTTTCAGGTGTACAGCAAAGTGAATCAGTTATACATATACATATATCCACTCTTTTTTAGATTCTTTTCCCATATAGGCCATTACAGAGTATTGAGTAAAGTTCCCTGTGCTACACAGTAGGTCCTTATTAGTTATCTATTTTATATATAGTAGTGTGTATGTGTCAATCCCATCTTCCAATTTGTCCCTCCCTGCCCCATCATTCCCCGGTAACCATAAATTTACTTTCTTCATCTTTAACAATATTTCTGTTTTGTAAATAAGTTCACTTGTATCATTTTTTTAGATTACACATATAAGTGATATCATATGATATTTGTCTTTCTCTGCCTGACTTACTTCACTTAGTATGATAATCTCTAAGTCCATCCATGTTGCTGCAAATGGCATTAGTTCGTTCTTTTTTATGGTTGAGTAATATTCCATTGTATATATATATACACCATATCTTCTTTATCCATTGGTCTTTGAATTTGAATCAGCTTTGTGTTCTTGGATTAAATTCTACTTAGTCTGTTCTCCATATCTATGAGTCTGTTTCTGTTTCATAGACAGATTCATTTGTGTCATATTTTAGATTCCACATATAAGTGATACCATATGGTACTTGTCTTTCTCTGTCTGACTTACTTCACTCAGTATGACAGTCTCTAGGTCCATCCACGTTGCTGTAAATGGCGTTATTTCACTCTTTTTTATGGCTGAGTAGTATTCCATTGTATATATGCACCACATCTTCTTTATCCATTCCTCTGTTGGTGAACATTAATGTGTACAGGGCTGGGGTGGGGCACTAACAACAAAATCTTAAACCGAAGGTGAAATAAGCATGTAGACCCTGGAGGTCCAGTGATACAAGTGACGGTCACACTCAGCTGGCAGCATGAGCACTGCCTGGCCCTCCTGCCTCTCGTCTCAGCCACGTAGAGCTGCACACTTCATTTAATCATTGGTTGATGTTAGCAGGGACAAAACCATGCTGCTTAGAACGGCCTCTGGTGAGAACAGCTGTTCTAAAGCAGAGAAAAGCTTGGGGAGAAGGGTAAGGGAAAAGTGTCTGATGAAAACATTTTCCTAGATTTTCTTCTTTAGATATGTATCTATGGAAATGTACACAGGCTGTAGTTGTGAACCTATTAAGGCTTCAAAACAATAACTCCAAACTCCTCAGCTAAGTCCTGGGAAATTTTTAGTAACTGGAAGCAGAGGTGATTCCTCAGTCTACTGACATTGATAAGTTTGAACGCCCAGCTTATTGTTCTGAAGTTAGCTGAAGACACATCCTTGGTGCTCTCATGGGCAGGGCAATGCAGTAGAAGAGTCGAAAATCTGGGCCTGGGGAAGCCTCCTGCTTGTGGAGGCAGGACTTGACATCCTTTAAATTTTTTCTTTTAAAAAACGAAGTGCTAGGGCTTCCCTGGTGGCGCAGTTGTTAAGAATCCACCTGCCAATGCAGGGGACATGGGTTTGAGCCCTGGTCCGGAAAGATCCCACATACCACAGAGCAACTAAGCTCGTGCACCATATGAGCCTGCGCTCTAGAGCCCACAAGCCACAACTACTGAGTCCACATGCCACAACTACTGAAGCCTGCACGCTTAGAGTCCATGCTCCACAACAAGAGAAGCCACCGCAATGAGAAGCCCGTACACTGCAACGAAGAGTAGCCCCCACTCGCTACAACTAGAGAAAGCCCACACGCAGCAACAAAGACCCAATGCAGCCAAAAATAAATTAATTAATTAAACAAACAAACAAACAAAAAAACGAAGTGCTTTTCTTTTTCATATTCCACAAGTATTACATGTCCATATGGAAAAAAATCAAAACATACACAAAAACGTAAAGAAGATTTAAAAAAATATCTGTGGTAACCCCACACACAGATATAGCCACTGGTCACATTATGCTGTATGGTAATTGCAGCCTTTTTTCCCTATATTCGCACCACTCTTACTGGCATTCTGCCAGGAGCAGCCCAGGCACGTCTGTGGGCTCTGATGCACAAAAGCCTGGCAGAAAGAAGAAAAAGTTGAAACAACTCTGCCACCTGCTGCCCGACCCGTTCTCCTAAGCAGCTTTTTGGTTTTTTAAAGCTCTTTTTCTTTTTAAAATGCCTATTGTTTGTATTTTTCTAATTACAAAGATAATATGTCCTGGCTATAAAAATTCAAACAATAGAGAAGCGTATGAAGTCAGACGTGAAAGTCCCCCTTCCATAATCCCACTCCCCAGAGGTACCGCTATGATCAGTTCAGTGTGTATTCACACAGATTTTCTTCTATGCCTTTATATACATACATGATTCATTCATTCCATTATTCAGAAAAATGTTTCTTTAGGGCCTCCTATATGCCGGGTTAGACACTGGGCTTGGAGCTGTGAAAAAAACAAAACCTCTTCCTTTTTGGAGCTTGCATTTTAGTGCAGGCAGACAGGCAGTAAACAAATTAACAAAAAATTCATAATATGCAAGGTGATGATATGGAGAAAGTAAGACAGGATAAGAGAGCTGGGGAGTGCCCAGCAGGGTGGAGGCGGGTCGCTAGTTTACAGACGGTGGAGAAGCAAGGTTCTCAGAGAAGGTGACACTTGGTAAGGGCACTTAATTAAGTGGAGGCAACCGATGTGATTATCTGGGGCAAGAGTGAAGACCTGAAGCAGAAACAGACTTGAGAAACATCAAGGGGACTTACTGGCCGGAATGGAGTGACCCGAGGGGAAGGGTAATAGGAGACAAGGCCACAGAGATCACAGGGATGGGGTAGGGGCAGGTGACCCTAGGCCTGAAGAGGCAAAGAGAGGAAACAGCATTACAGGAGCCCCAAGAGAGCTGGAACTATGGAGGAAGGACCCTGTGATAACAGCCACTGGAGGGTTTTGAGGAGAAAAGAGGAGGAACATGGCCTAACTTAAGTGTTTTAAAGGCTCACTCCAGCTACTGTTTTGAGAATAGACTGTATGAGGTTAGAGTAGAAGCAGACAAGTGAGTAAAGGTAGAAACAGAGGTCTGAGGCTGGGGGCACTCCAATGTTTAAAGGTGAGAAGGTGAGGAGGAGCCAGCTAAGGAGACTAAGGCATGGCCAGTGAGGTAGGGAAAAAAAAGCCAAGGGGAGGGGGGCGGAATGTTGATTTGGAAGCTAAGGGAAGAAAGTCTATCAAGGAAGTGGAGTAATTCACTGTGTCAAATGCCACTGATGGGTCAAGGAAGATAAGACTTGAAAACTGACGATTGGATTTGGAAACATGGAGGTCACTGGGGAATGTGGAGGCCGTGGGAGAGCATGGAGGTCATTGATGACCTTGATATGAATATGGAATGTGGGAGCAAAAGCCTGATCTTGGTGGGTTCAATAGAGAATCATGGCAGAAATTGGAGACTTATTTTTGCAAACACTAGAAAAAGAGTAGAATGAGAGGGAAAAATGTAACAAGAACTCCACCTGTAGAGCAGGTAGTTCTTCCCAAAATATGGAACTCAAAAGGTAGGGAATGAAAGGGGGTGGAGGACTGTTTTATAGGAGACAAAAGAGACAACTAAATGCAATACATGATTCTCGACTGGATATCAGAGTGAAAAGATAAGAAAAAGTATTATGAGACAGTGTAGGAAATCTTAGTTTGGACTGTTTGTTATTAATATTTCATCAATGTTAAATGTTTCAGGTGTAATTATAGCACTGTGCTTATGTAGGAGAATATCTTTGTTCTTAGGAGATACGTGCTGATGTATATAAGAGTGAAGTGCTGGTAAAATGTCTGCAATTTACTTTCAAGTGTCCCACAATTTACACCCACACGCACCCACATACATAAAGAGGTAGACCAAATGTGTCAAAATGTCTTGGGTCATCTGCATCAGAATTCTCTGGGATATTTCTTGAAAATACAGATTTCTGGGATCCTTCAACTCTCTTTCCCTTTTTTCCACTTGCGTATTATTACAAATATTTGTGTATATTTAATGCTTTAAAAGGCTTATGAAGATTACAAAAGTAATACCTAGTAGCTGCAAGGAATAAAAAACCCTCAAACATTAAAGAAGTACAAAATGAGAACATCTCTATCCCCTCAACCTCCCCAGAGGTCATACCCACTGTCAATGGCTTCTTGTGTTTTCTTACAGACTTTACTTGTTCACATATATATATCTTTGACTTTCTTTCCTGTTTTTTCTTTTTACACAAATGGGATTATAGTATGCATATTCTTCTGTGTCCCCCTTTTTTCTTCACTTAATATTATATCTCAAAGATCTCTATATGTGTTAAGATAGGCTCAAGGACGTATTGTACCATGCAGGGAATATAGCCAATATTTTGTAATAACTGTAAATGGGAAGTAACCTTTAAAAATTGTATTAAAAGAGACTTCCCTGCTGGTCTAGTGGTTAAGACTCCGCACTCCCAATGCAGAGCGCCTGGGTTCAATTCCTGGCCAGGGAACTAAATCCCACATGCTGCAACTAAAGATCCCACATGCCACAACTAAAGAAACTGCATGCTGCAACTAAAGATCCTGCATGCCGCAATGAAGACTCCACACATGGCAATGAAGATCCTGCATACCACAACTAAGATCCAGCACAGCCAAATAAATAAATATATAAATATTTTTAAAAAATTGTATTAAAAAAGATTTTTCCATGTGGATACATAGAGGTCTTCCTGCTTTTTATTGGCTTTTTAGCCAAAAAAAATCCTCCTTTGAAAGATCCACCATAATTTATTTATCCAAATGTCTACTGATAAATTATCAGGAGCATACAACAATTGTAATTATTTATGCACCCAGCATTGGTGCACCTAAATAAATATATAAGGCAATATTAACAGATCTGAAGGCAGAAATAGACAGTAATATGATAATAGTAGAGGACTTCAATACCCACTTTCAACAATGGATAGAGTATCCAGACAGAAAAATCAATAAGGAGACCTTGGACTTAAACTACAATTTAGACCAGTTGAACCTAACACACATACAGAGCATTCCATCCAAGAGCAGCAGAATACACATTCTTATCAACTGTACATGGAGCATTCTCCAAAAGTAGATCATGTTAAGTCATAAAATGTCTTAATACAGGGGTTTCCCTGGCGGCGCAGTGGTTGAGAGTCTGCCTGCCGATGCAGGGGACATGGGTTCGTGCCTCGGTCCAGGAAGATCCCACATGCCACGGAGCGGCTGGGCCCATGAGCCATGGCCACCGAGCCTGCGCGTCCAGAGCCTGTGCTCCGCAAAGGGAGAGGCCGCGACAGTGACAGTGAGAGACCTGCAAACCGCAAAAAAAAAAAAAAAAAAAAAGTCTTAATACATTTAAGAACACTGAAAGCATATCCAGCATCTTTATGGACCACAATGGTATGAAGTTAGAAATCAATTATAAGAAGAAACCTGGAAGATTCACAAATATGTGGACATTAAACAACTTGCCCTTGAATAACCAATGGGTCAGAGAAGAAATCAAAAGAGAAGTAAAAAATATCTTGAGACAAATGAAAATGGAAACACAACTTTCCAAAACTTATGGGATACACCAAAAACAGCTCTAAAAGGCAATTATAGTGAAAAACACCTACATTAAGAAAAAAAGAAAGATCTCATAAACAATCTAACCTTACACCTTGAGGAACTGAAAAAAGAAGAAAAAACTAAGCCCGAAGTTATTAGAAGGAAGGAAATAAAAAAGATTAGAGAGGAATTAAATAGAGCCTAAAAAGATAATAGAAAAGATCAATGAAATTAAGAGCTGGCTTTTTGAAAAGAAACAAAATTGACAAACCTTTAGATAGACTAACTAAGGAAAAAAAAAGACTCAAATAAATAAAATCAGAAATGAAAGAGGAGACAGTACAACTGATAACACAGAAGTACTAAGGATCATAGGAAACTACTATGCACAATTATATACCACAAATTAGATAACCTATAAGAAATGGTTAGACTCCTAGAAATATGCAACCTACCAAGACTAAATCATAAGAAAATAGAAAATCTAAACAGGCCAATTACTAGTGAGGACATTGAATCAGAAAAAAAAAACTCCCCGAAACAAAAAAGTACAGGACCAGATGGCTTCACTGGTAAATTCTATCAAACATTTAAAAAAGAATTAATACCAATCCTTCTCAAACTCTTCCCAAAAAATTGAAGAGGAGAGAACACTTCCAAACTCAT
Organism: Leucopleurus acutus; assembly: GCF_964270905.1. NCBI lineage: Eukaryota > Metazoa > Chordata > Mammalia > Artiodactyla > Delphinidae > Leucopleurus > Leucopleurus acutus. The sequence goes on along the minus strand of NC_139148.1, from coordinate 117,090,489 downwards.
TTTGCAAGGCCAGCATTACCCTGGTACCAAAGCTAGAAAAGGACACTACAAGGTAAAAGATCTGTGCACTCAAAACTATACGACATTGATGGAAGAAAGATGCTTAATATGCTTTCAGTCTTCTTAAATGAATTAAGACATTTTATGACTTAACATGATCTACTTTTGGAGAATGCTCCATGTACAGTTGATAAGAATGTGTATTCTGCTGCTCTTGGATGGAATGTTCTGTATATGTGTGTTAGGTTCAACTGATCTAAAGTGTAGTTTAAGTCCAAGGAGACACACAAATAAATGGAAAGATATTCCATGTTCTTGCATTGGAAAAATTAATATTGTTAAAATGCCCATACTATCCAAAGCAATCCACAGATTCAATGTAATGCCTATCAAAATTCCAATGACATTTTTCACAGGAATAGATAAAGCAATCCTAAAATTTATTTGGAACCACAAAAGACCCCGAATATCTAAAGAGTTTTGAGAAAAAAGAAGAGAAGAAAGCTGGAGGCATCATACTTCCTGATTTCAAACTGTGTTACAAAGCTGTAGTAATCAAAACCATATGATATTGGCATAAAAACAGACACATAGATTAATGGAACAAAGCCCAGAAGTAAACCCATGCATGTATGGTCAATTAATTTTTGACAAAGGAGTTAAGAATACACAATGGGGATGGGTTATCTTAAAGAGTCTTTAATAAAGTCCATAAGGCTTGCTGAGGCTTTTTAAAAAACTATATTCCCTATGAGATAATTAGAGGGTGGCCCTTAAGTCTATGTCTAGGTTGACAGGTTTTGCAGGGAAGACGAACTTGAGAAGAGTGGAGGTCCTGAGAGTGTAAGTACATCGAAATTAGAAATAAAATAATAAAGAGAATTAGGAAAACTTTGGACTTCAAAGGTCATAGATTACTGAGTCAGACCTGAGATTTCTAAGGATTTATATATGCAGTTGATATTTGGATTACTTGTTGATAAAGGTAAGTGGAGAAACTAGAGTTGTTTCCAAGTGTAGGTAAGATATAATGAGAGGATGGAGGTGGAAAGTAGGGAGACCCAGAGAAAAGTGGGAAGGTCATATTGGGCCAAGATGGTGGTAATATCCAGCACAACAGATGGTAGGGCAGACTAAAAAAAAAAAAAACAATGGGGAAAGGATAATCTCTTCAATAAATGGTGTTGAAAAAACTGGATAGCCATAGGCAAAAGAATGAAATTGGACCCTTATCTTAAACCATACATAAAAATCAACTCAAAATGGATTAAGGACTTGAATGTAAGACCTGAAACCATAAAACTCCTAGAAGAAAACCTAGGGGGGGTATGCTTCTTGACACTGATCTTGGCAATGATATTTTGGATTTGACACCAAAAGCAAAAATAAATAAGGGGGACTACATCAAACCAAAAAGCTTCTCACAGAAAAGGAAACCATCAATAAAATGAAAGTGCAACCCACAGAATGAGAGAAAATATTTGCAAACTACATATCTATTAAAGGGTTAAATATGCAAGTAACTCATACAACTCAGTAGCAACCCCTCTCCCCCAATCCACCAATAACCCAATTTTAAAATGGGCAAAGGACCTGAATAGACATTTTCCCAAAGAAGACATACAAATGGCTAACAGGTATGTGAAAAGGTGCTCAACATCATTAATTATCAGGGAAATACAAATCAAAACCACAGTGAGATATCACTTCACATCTGTTAGGATGACTATTGCCAAAGAGACAAGAGATAACAAATGTTGGTGAGGTGATGGAGGAAAGGGAACCCTTGTACACTGTTGGTGGGAATGCAAATTGGTATAGCTACTATGGAAAACAGTATGGAGGTATATGAAGGAAACAAAACCATTATCTAGAAGAGATATCTGTACTCCCATGTTCATTGTGGTATTACGTACAATAGCCAAGGTATTGAACTGACTTAAGTGTCCATCAACAGATGAATGAATACAGAAAAGTGGTATCTATATACAACAGAATATTATTCAGCCTTAAGAAAAGAAGGAAATCTGCCATTTGCAGCAACATGGATGAAACTGGAGGGCATTCTGCTAAATGAAATAAGCCAGAGAGACAAATACTGCATGGTATCACTCATACGTGCAATCTTAAAAATAAAAAAGTTGAACTCATAGAAATAGATAGTAGAATAATGGTTGCCAGGAACAGGGAAGTGGGGAAATGGGGAGGGATTGGTAAAAAGGTACAAGATTTCAGTTATAAGATGAATAAGTTCTGAGGATCTAATGTATAACATGGTGACTCTAGCTGATAATACTGTATTGCATAATTGAAGTTTGCTAAGAGAGTAGGACTTAAGTTTTCTTGCTGCCCCAAAAAATAAATAAGTGAAATAAAAGTTCACTATACGAGGTGATGGATGTCTTAATTAACTTGATTGTCAGACTCCTTTCACAATTTATGTATGTCAAATCACCACACCGTACACTTTAAATATATTACAATTTTATTTGTCAATTTAGCTTCAATAGAGCTGGAAAAAGAGAAACAAATACACACATACACACACAAATGTCTATTGATATTTGCAAGCTCATGCTTTGTAAGAAAAAGCTTAATGAAGCTACATTTTTCCCATACAGCAAATGACAGGGAGAAAAAATTGCCCAAAGTGAGAAAGGTAGTAAAAACACATCTGTTTATTTAAAGATCAATGGAAAGGGAGAGAATGAGCTACACCCGCTCCCCTGACTTCCATCATTATGTTCATTATGTATGACTGCACTTCAAGGACATTGCAGGCCAATCGGAGTGGAGCCTGGGACTCATTTTGGAGCTCTATTCGTTGTTTGAGGAGGACTGGCCGGGTAAGGAGTGCAGAGTGGAGAAAGGATATTCAGATTTGTGCCACAGTGGGGGAAAAGTTTCTCCTCTTTCAATGAAAGAAATAATTACAAACCACCAGCAACAAACAGATCTTCTGAAGACCTTTTAGACTCTGGCTTATTTTTGCACAAATCCTGATCCAACGACTTGTCTGCTGATAAAGACGAAATCAATCTGCAATATCTGTCAGTGCAACTCTTTATCTAGGAATTACTAGGAAGCTTTATTTCTTATTTGGTGCCGTGATCTATCTGGTTGGCATATTTGGGAAGAACAAACTGGACATGCTTGGTTTAAAAAAAAAATACTGAGAGGCAATAGAATTTTTCCTCTATACCAGAACCTGAGCAAACCTAAGGATTTCAACGGTTGGTTTCGTGTCATTCAGCTTTCTCCCTGGCATATGGTGAGAGGGTTTTTGTTGTCATGAAGCAAACAAAATAGATAATCCTGAGCAGAAAGAAGAAAATTCTCCAGATCATCTAAGGGGCTCAAACGTTCATCATGATCTGATTTTGAATTCCCATTACCCCTACTTTACCTAAGACAAGGGCCTTTGCTGTACTTCTCACCAGAAGCAGCAGTCTCTTTTTTGAGATTTCTATTTCAAAGATGAAATCAATGGTAAGACGGCTTTGCTCTTTTGGTAGCAGAGTTGTGCAATCTTCCTCAACTCTGCAGCTGGAAAGCTGCGCTGTGAATGAGGTCCTGCCGTCTCCCCAGCAGGTCCCTTCAACTGGCCTCAGGGAATTCAGAGGAGCCACTGGATGGGGAAGCCCTGGAATTTGCTCCCTAGCCAGAGAATCCCACGTGAGCTGCTTTTGATCTGCAGGATTGGAAACAGTGACCATGAGAGTAGATGGACATAAATTCTACTTGAATTGTGTCAATAATTGGTAAAGAGACCATTCATGGTATTTGCTTGCAAGAATCTTTGCCCAAGTTGATGAGATCAGCTATCTTTTCCGTGAAATTGTGATGATCACCTGCTGATGTTGCTGGAAGCTAGTTGGTATGTTAATATGTGACTTGGCAGAAAGGCAAAGGGGGCGCTTCCCTGGTGGCACAGTGGTTAAGAATCTGCCTGCCAATTCAGGGGACACAGGTTTGAGCCCTGGTCCGGGAAGATCCCACACGCCGTGGAGCAACTAAGCCCGCGAGCCACAACTACTGAGCCCACGTGCCACAACTACTGAAGCCCGTGTGCTTAGAGCTTGTGCTCCGCAACAAGAGAAGCCACCACAACGAGAAGCCCGAGCACCACAATGAAGAGTAGCTCCCGCTCGCCGCAACTAAAGAAAGCCTGCGTGCAGCAACAAAGACCCAACGCAGCCAATAAATAAATAAATAAAATTTAAAAAAGAAAAAAGAAAGGCAAGGGGGGCAATACCAAAATATCTCAAGAATGGACTAGTTGATTCCAGGAAGAATCAGAGGCCAATCATTAAAATGATCTTCTAATAGGAAGCTATCAACAAGTTCCCCACTTAGGTACTTTCCAAGAAAAGAGGAGTTACAAATAGCAACAAGAAGCATTCCATTCAGATTCTGCTATTGCATACATTCCTTCCAAACCTGGAGTTTTGTTTTTGTTTGTTTTGCCCTAGGAAGAAAAATTTAAAGGAGAGTCTAGACATCATTCAAACACCCACCCTAATTCTGCTGGTACTAAATCCTAATATAAGGTGTACTGAGTTAAATAGTGCCCACCCCCAATTCACGTCCTCTCAGAACTTGACTTTATTTGGAAATAGAGTCTTTGCAGATACAATTAGTTAAGAAGAGGTCATACTGGATTAGGGTGGACCCTAAGTCTTAAGTCCGGTGTCCTTATAAGAAGGTTGTGTGATGACACAGGCACACACAGGGAAGAGAGCCATGTGAAGCTGGAGGCAGAGACTGGAGTGATGCAGCCACAAGCCAAGGACTGCTGGCCACCACCAGGGGCTAGGAAGCAGCCAGGACTGCCAAGGGTTAGCAGCAACTACTAGAAGCTAGGAGACAAGCGTGGACCTGATTCTCCTTCAGCACCTCCAAAAAGGGGCCTACCCTGCTTACACTTTGACTTCAGACTTCCGGCCTCTGGAACTGCAAGAGAATCCATTTCCGTCATTTCAAGCCCCCCACTTTGTGGAAATTTATTATGGCAACCCTAGGAAATTAATGCATAAGCTGAGATGTTTGGGGAGAATACTACTGCCTGATGAATAAGCCACTTCAACATTCCCCTCCCCCCTTCCTGCACTCATCTGACAACACCTTTTATAAAAAAATAAATTTACTTATTTATTTTTGGCTGTGCTGGGTCTTTGTTGCTGCACGCGGGCTTTCTCTAGATGCGGCGAGCGGGGGCTACTCTTTGTTGAGGTGCACAGGCTTCTCATTGCAGTGGCTTCTCTTGTTCCAGAACATGGGCTCTAGGCGCATGGGCTTCAGTAGTTGTGGCACACGGGCTCAGTAGTTGTGGCTCGCAGGCTCTAGAGCACAGGTTCAGTAGTTGTGGCACACGGGCTTAGTTGCTCTGTGGCATATGGGATCTTCCTGGACCAGGGATCGAACCCATGTCCCCTGCATTGGCAGGCGGATTCTTAACCACTGCACCACCAGGGAAGTCCCTGATGATACCTTTGATGACACCTCTACAGACCACCAAGCATTCTTTCTCCACTGAGGAGCCTCCCATGTAGGCAACTTAGGCAATGATTACTCAAGAGATATGGGTTCAAATTCCAGCTCCACGGACCAGCTATGATCTTCAGGTACAATAAATAACATACCTCCTCTGGGTCCAAGATTTCATCAATCCATTGAGGAGGGTGAACCAACCTGGAGGCTCTTTAAAATTCCTTCATGCTCTCATCCTCTGTGCTTTCACTGGAGGATGTTCATTTCCCCCAACAGAGAGTGTGTATAAATTTCTTGAGGTCAAAGATCTTTGTCTTGTTCATTGCTGTTTCCTCTAAGAAACTAAGCCACAACTAATGAACCCACGTGCCACAGCTACTGAAGCCTGTGCGCCTAGAGCCTGTGCTCTGCAACAAGAGAAGCCACTGCAATGAGAAGCCTGTGCACCTCAACAAAGAGTAGCCCCCGCTCGCCGCAACTAGAGAAAGCCTGCGCACAGCAACGAAGACCCAACGCAGCCAAAAATAAATTAATTAAATTAATTAATTAAATAAATAAAAATTTCTGACTGAGATGGACTTGAGGTCAAGTACAATTCACTTAGAAATCTAACAGAAAACAAATCTGTTCTGGATCTCTTACGCTACTGCAGTGGACTATTTCCACTGTATCTTATTACATTCTATGAACAGCAGAGGAACAGGACAACTTCCCAAACCCAGACTGATTGAGATCAGATGTTCAGATGGGGGGAGGGGGGAGGGGAGAGAGGAAAGGCCAGGGAAGGACAAGGCCCTTCATATCCCCTCTCACCCCTAGGACCACCATCCCTAAAATTTAGTTTAGAAGGAATATCAAGGTCAGCTTTGATGGAGGAAAGAACTTTGAAAAGCCAGTGTAGTTTGAAGGATGGGGAAGGAGCTTGAGTTGGCCATACATAGGCTGATTAAGTGTATTTGGTGATTAAGTGTGGTTTTCTTTTGTTTTGTCTTTTAATGCAGCTAGAGCCTCCTCTTCCATCTCACTGAGAGTTGGCCCAGAGCAACTTACTCATTTGCTGTTAAGGAAACGGAGGCCCAAGTCGGGCGCTGTTGGGTACCTGCTCAACGGCCTTCTCAGCTCCATGTCTTCCTGATAGTGTCCGGCTTTCAAGCCAAGAGCCCTTGATCTCAGGGAAGATGTCCCCAGCCACTGTCACTACTGGTTCAAGCCAAGCATGGTAAACCCGTCTCTCATATTATGTTATGGGTGGCCATGTGGCCTAGTTTGGGTCCATGAGACAAAGCGGAAGTCCACTGGGGGGGTTTCTGGAAAAGGTTTTCCTCTCTGATCAGAGAGAGAGGCATAGAAATAGAAAGTCTCTTCCCTACACCCACTTGCTGCTTTTGGAAGTTGTCAGGTGATTGATTGTGTGATGCTTGGAGCAGCTGAGTGCACTGCTGAGTGGGAGACCATGCTTACCCACGAAGGTAGCAGCGTGCAAAGACAGAGAGAAGGGGGTGGGGCTTGAGCTGCGGTCTCTTCACTGGAACTATTTCCGAACTTTTTATTATGTGAGAAAATTAAATGTATTTGTCGTTTAAACTGGTGTTACTCTACTCCTTGAAGCCCAAAGCTACCTAATTGATTCAAGACACAAATAAACTGAATGACATGTCCAAGAGCACTCAGGTCATTGGCGTCAGTGCAAGGGCTAGATCTGGAATGAGTGTGGAGTTTGGAACTAAATAGACCCATGCTTTTTTTAAAATTCATTTTATTGAAGTATAGTTGATTTACAATGTTGTGTTGATTTCTGCTGTACAGCAAAATGATTCAGTTATACGTATATATATATATATTCTTTTTCCTATTCTTTTCCATTATGGTTTATCACAGGATATGGAATATAGTACCCTGTGTTATCCATTGTTTATACATTCTGTATATCAGAGTTTGCATCTGCTAATCCCAAACTCCCACTTCATCCCTCCCCCACCCCACCTCCCCCTTGGCAACCACACGTCTGTTCTCTATTAGACCCGTGTTTGAATCACTAATTCACTGTGTGCTCTTGGACAAGTTATTTGATCTCTCTGGGCCTGTTTTTTCCCTCTGTAATATGGGACTAACATGAGCATCCACCTCATGGGGGTGTCATGAGGTTTAAACGAGATCATGTAATGTGGCCAACAGTCAACGAATGTCAGCTTGTTCTGCTTCCTCCTTGCCACCACGTCCAGTGCAATCTTTTTTTTAATTAAAAAAAGCATATTTATTGTAAGAAACTTAACTTTAGAACTTTCATGCAGTAAAAATTTTTAAATTAATCTTATTTTTATTTTTTACAAAATGTATTTGAAACAGTGCAATCTTTCAACCTTGTCTTTTCTTTCCTTTAGAACTATATTAGCAGTTGTATTTTCATGATAAAATATTAGCTGCACACGATCTCACAGTACCTAGAGGATTAATTTTATTTCATTGTAAACATTTTAATATATTTACAATGTGTCTCCTCTTGGAAAGTCCCCCAAACAGTAGACTGCTTAGTATATTAGTATCCAGAAAAGTTACTGCTGAATGCCTATATCTCTTGCTCTGAAAAATAATAGAGACCTCTTGAAATCTGATGCATCATCCTGAAAATTTTTAAGTGCTTCTTAAAAGTAATCCTTAAATCTCTGTTTTTTTATGCTATTTTCAGACACCTATGACAAAAGCAGATGAATATAAAGAGTGGCTCAGTTGTTTCTACCTGTGAATATTGGAGAGAAAAATGATGTCTAAATAAGAGTAATTTGGGCTTCCCTGTGGCGCACTGTTTAAGAATCCACCTGCCAATGCAGGGGACATGGGTTCGAGCCCTGGTCCAGGAAGATTCCACATGCCGTGGAGCAACTAAGCCCGTGGGCCACAACCACTGGGCCTGTGCTCTAAAACTCACAAGCCACAACTACTGAGCCTGCGAGCCACAACTACTGAAACCCACGCGCCTAGAGCCCGTGCTCCGCAGCAAGAGAAGCCACCGCAATGAGAAGCCTGCACACCACAATGAACAGTAGCCCTGGCTCGCCAAAACTAGAGAAAGCCTGCACGCAGCAATGAAGACCCAACAGAGCCAAAAATAAAAATAAATAAAATGAATAAATTTTAAAAAATAACAGGAATTTATGAAGTGGCCATAGTGTTTCTACAGAGCAGGTCCTAACAACATCACACGTGAGCAAATGCACTGTGATCAATTCTTTCCAGTTGTTATCTCATTAAATAGTGCCAACAACTCTATGTGGTGGATTATGTTATCCCCATTTGAGGGATGAGAAGACTGAGGCTTGAGAAGTTCAGTGATCTGTCCAAGGTCACACAGCTAAAGTGCTACAGCTGGGATTGGACCCAAGTTCTGTCAGATTTGAGAGCCCAGGCTCTTAATTCCTATACTTTACAGATGCCTAAAATGCCTGCTAAACTTTCCTGAGTTACCACACTTTCTTGAACAACTGGACTTAAATATATGTCGGTTATCCATCATAATACTAGTTAGCGTTTATTGAGCACCTACTATATGCCAGGTAAAAGATTTCATTACCAGAACAACCCTGAAAGGTATGTATTATTGCTATAATAACAATAATAATAACTTTATTTATTATAAGTATTAATATCAATATCAATAGCATCAACATTAATTAATATTAACATTAACGGTAATAGTTATTAATGTTAACATTCATTAACAATGCTGATTAATAATATTAGCATTAATTAATAACATTAACATTGATTATGAATTTATGGTATACATTATAAGTTATTAAGAAGAGTTATATTATTTATTAATTAATAGTATTATGAATAGATATATTGCTTATTTGTTTTGTTTTGGTTTTTTTGCGGTACGCGGGCCTCTCACTGCTGTGGCCTCTCCCATTGTGGAGCACAGGCTCCGGACGCGCAGGCTCAGCGGCCATGGCTCACGGGCCCAGCCGCTCCGCGGCATGTGGGATCCTCCCGGACCGGGGCACGAACCTGTGTCCCCTGCATCAGCAGGCGGACTCTCAACCACTGCACCACCAGGGAAGCCTTAGATATATTGCTTATTATAATAACTTTACAGATGAGGAGAGTGAGGGGCGGTGGTGGGCTGTAACTTCTCCAGGTTTGCACAATTAGTAATGGGCATTCAGTTCCAACACAGCCCAATTCCAAAGCCTGTGTTCTTTCCACTGTAGCACGTAGCTTCCTATTGTAAACAAGAGTAACTACCATAAGGAAGCTGCTGCAAGTTTAAAATGGAAAGTATATCTATAGTAATGTATCTTAAGTGTCTCAGGGCCTTTACATTTCTTTTGTTACCCAAACAACTAGAAGAGTACTAGATACCTAATGGGCACTCAGGGATTGATTGCTTGGTTGATCAACTGAGAGGTTGGTAACCAGCAATGATCTGTTACTTGCACACATTTCCTTCTGAAGAAATATTTAAGGGCCTGACAGTGATGTGAATCTCATCATGAATTCCAAGATATGTGCTATATTTTCACAATGGCTGCAGGACAATTTCACAACAATGACAATGTCATCAGTTTGTGAAAGTCTTAAGGATACAATTGTCAAAAGGAAAGCTGGTCACATCATTTTTTTTTAAGGCTACATACAGCAGTGGCTTTACAAGAGGAAAAATGAAAAGACTAGAGACGATTCTTCATTAGCCCTTCATGCTTAAGTCAAGAAATGGATTTGAATCAAAATAGTTTGTAGAACTAAAATCTTAAGTGTCATGGCCATAACTTTCCAGAAGATATATAACTTGAAATTCTTGACATTTTACATATTCATAAACTTGAAGGGATAGAATGAATGGGGGGGTGGGAGTTGATGTGTATTTCATGAAGAAAATAAACTTTGGTGTTTTAAGAAAAATGCACTGCAATTTCATTTATATGATTTCAGACTGGGGGCCTGTGGAAAACTAGAGAGAAGGAAAATGGAATCCAGTTCTGGCCCAGTTGCTAACTTACTGTGTGACTTTGGGAGCATTGTCCCTTCCCCTCTCTGGAGTTCCATTTCCCCTTCTGTACAATGAAGGTTTGACCTTGTGACCTGTAAAGTCCCTTTCATGTCCAAGTCAGTCCATTCTCTTTCCTTTTACTCTCCAGGTCATTACTGCGGGAGGGAGAGTGGACGATCTTGAGAAAAGCCCCTTTGATAGCAAATATCCTGTCTCATGAACCTGGAGGACATTATGCTAAGTGAACTAAGGCAGTGACAGAAGGACAAATACCACCCGATATCACATCTACGGGGAATTGAAAATAGTCAAACTCATAGAAGCAGAGAATGGAAGGGTGGTTGTCAGGGGCTGGGGGAATGGAGAAAGAAGGAAATATTAGTCAAAAGGTACTAAGTTTCAGTTATAAGATGAATAAGTCTTAACAGGGAGCTATATTCAAAATCCTGAGATAAACCATAATGGAAAGGAATATAAAAAAGAATACTGAATCCCTTTGCTGTACAGCAGAAATTAACACAACACTGTAAATCAACTATACTTCCAAAAAAAAAAAAAGATAAGTCCTAGAGATCTATTGTACAGCATGGTACCTGTAGTTACCAATACTCTATTCTATACTGGAAAACTTGCTAAGAGAGTAAATCTTATGTTTAAGTGTTCTTATCACAAAATAATAATAATAGTGAAGGAGGTGGGAAGAAATTTTGGAGGTGTTGGATATGCTTATGGCAAAGGTTGTGATGATAGTTTCACAGGTGTGTACTTATCTCCAAACTCATCAAGTTGTATATGTTGATATTTAATGTACAGCTTTTTGTATGTCAATCATACCTTAATAAAGTGGTTTAAAAAAAAAAGAAAATACTCTGTCTTGAGTTGAAAGTACTTGGAGACTATAAGGCTCTTCATTCATTTTTGGAGCGAATAGCATGTTCCATATGTATATTAGTCATGACTCTTGTGGCTGCCAGACACTTAAACCCAGCTGGATTTTGCTTATGCAAAAAAGGGAGACTTATTGGTTAATGTAACCAAGCCATGGGAAAGTCAAGGACAACTGGAACAAAAGCCTCTGTTAACTGACAGGATTCTCTTTCTCCCTTCCCCCTCCCTTTCTTTTTCTGACTCCCATCTCTGCCTTTCTGAGTGTCAGCCTCATACTCTCACACTACTTCCTTTCACACAGCTGGATACATGGTAGCTGGCCAGATCTGTACTCACGCCTCCCAGAGTTGATGTCAGAGAGGAATTTCTACTGGCTCTAATGTATTAGAAGTACCAGGAGAGATTTTGATTGGCCTAGCTTGGATCAGGCGCCTGCATCTTTACCAATCACTGTCCAGGCAACAGAGTTTTGAAAGAACATAGCAGTGGTCCTTCAACCGCATGGTGGGAGTGGAGAAAGGAGCACTTTCCAGAAGGGGAGTGCTGCTCTAGGTAGACAAAACACTAGACAGCGGCTGCAGTGAGGCTTCATTGTCTTTGACGAAAGACTGCTGAGCACAACCCACAATAACACCAAAAGATTCTATGGCATTTTTATAATCAGGAAATGCTTTGGACTGAATGTGTCCCCATCAAAAGTTGTATGTTGAAATCCTAACCCTTAATGTGATTAGGTCAAGAGCGTGAAGCCCTCATGAATGGGATTAGTGCCCTTATAAAGAGACCCCATAGAGATCCCTCATTTCCTTCAGCCATATGAGGACACACCTAGAAGACACCATCTGTAAACCAGGAAGTGGACTCTCACCAGTCATCAAATTTGCTGCTGCCTTGATCTTGGACTTCCCAGCCTCTAGAAGTGTAAGAAATAAATTTCTGTTGTTTGTAAGCCACCTATTCCATGGTAATTTGTTATAGCAGCCAGAACGGACTAAGGAGAGTCTTGGAAAAGCAAATACATTGCTACCTTGAATGTAAAGGACTGAGGGGTTTATTGTGTTTTATCAGTCTCCTTTCTGCAATGCAGATATGACTTGTGATTTGGCAAGAAACAACCATTTTCTATAATGTCTCTCAAGGAGTAAGCAACAGAAACTTCATCCATTTTTATTATTCATAACAGTACTTGATACTTACATACTATGGCATTTTCATCAAAGGATCTCAGAACATACAATTAGCAAGTATTAGTCAGTTTTCAGATGGGAAGTCAGAGGTGCTGAGAAGGCAAAGCCAGGCACTGTAAGTCTGCCTGGGATGGTGAACTTCTGGAAAGTACCTTTTCTAACCCTGGCCTACTCAGCCAGTTCAAAGGTGATATGCCCTCCAGTCCAGAAGCACTATTCCACTCAAAAGAAAAGAAAAGAGGAAGGTAGTGTTTTTATGGAATCAGAGGCTCTCAGATATGGTAGAGGACTTGGAGATCAGATGCAGCTTAACCTCCGATCTGTGCATATCCTCTTCCTAGATCATCATCCATCATGAGTGGCCATGCAATGTCTAGAAGATGAACACTATTTAGCTCACTAAGCAACATATTTTAGTATTGAAATGGGAAGGTTATTCTTTACATTGGAATTCATCTTCCCCAGGGCAGTGATTCTTTTTTTTTTAATTCACTCTTGAAGGTATGTTCTGTGACTGACACCTGCCTAAGTGTAGGGATTCAGAGGTGAGTAAGCATTTGTTCCTGTCCTCCAGGATCTCACAGGAAACGGTGGAGGAAACAGACATATCTGTCAGCGGTAGGTGCTTTAGTGAAGGTGTGAACATGGGATCCCAGAAGCGGATATGCTTCCCAGAGAGGCCAGGGAAGCTCTCCTGGAGGGGCTAACCCCATAGCTGATTTTTGAAAAGATGAGTAGGAATCTGCCAGATGAACAAGGGTGGATCCTGGATGAGGCAGAGGTGAGAATGGCATATGCAAAGGCTCAGAGGTGAACAAGAGAATGACCCATGGAGGGCACCACAGGTAGTTAGTTCAGTGTGACTGGAGACATGAGGTTGGAGGTTTAAGAGGCCAGGCTGCAGAGCAAGGTGGGGCCATATGATGCAGGACCCCCATACCATAGCAAATGTGCCATGTTTTCCCTATTAGCTAGTGGGTCTCAGCCTTTCTACGGTCATAGCTTACTGAGAATTGGACCAAAGGCTAGGGGGCCTCTCCCCAGGAAAACGCATGGACACACGCACATGTGTGTGCATGCACACATACACACACACCACATTTCTTATCATTTCACAGATGCCCTAAGCCTCGTCCATGGATGCAGGCATGCATGCATTCATTCATTCAGTATTCATTGTGGGAATTAGAGGCCAGGAGCCAAGCCCTGGGTTAGGTACTGGAGATAGAACAGTATTATGTGTTGAATTGTGTGCTTCTCCCCACCCCACCCCTGACCAAAAAAAGATACACTGAAGTCCTATCCTCCACTAACTCAGAATGTGACCTTATTTGGAAACAGGATCTTTAAAAAGGTAATAGTTAAAATTAAGTTATTAGAGTGGGTCCTGATCCAACATGACAGGTGTCCTTATAAAAGAGGAAAATCTGGACACAGGGAGAATGCCATGTGAACATGAAGGCAGAGATCAAAGTGATGGCTCTACAGGCCGAGGAACACCAAAGATTGCCCACAAAACACCAAAAGCCTGGAACAGATTCACCCTCACAGCCCACAGAAGAAACTAACCCTGCTCATAACCCTGGAGCTTATACTTTACTGGGGAAGAGAGATCATTGAACAGATACAAAAATGTATGCAGTGCACAGTGAGAGCAAGAGCTCAGGGGGTTATGGGAATACATAGAAGGGGACATAATTTAATATTGGTGGTCAAAGAAGACAACCTAGAAAAAATGTCTTAAAAGATGAGGAGAAGTAAGGCATGCTACAGGGTGATGAGGTGGGAAGTGGGTTGTGAGAGGAGAGGATATCCATGAATTTCAGGATCAGAAAGAAGGTCACAATGATTGAACCTAATGTGTAAAGGGGAGAAAGGTCAGAGATGAGGACATAGACTTGGGGTCAGATCTTGGAGATTCTTGTAGGCCAACTTAAGGAGCTTGGACTATATTGTAAGGGAAATGGTGAGTCATTGAAGGGTTTTAATCAGGGGAATCAAGGTTTAGAAAGATCACTTTGGCTGCACGGTAGAGAATGGATTTGAGAGCACCTAGAGTGGCAGCCAAGAGACCAAGTTAGGAGGCTGTTACAGTAGTCCACTGAGAAATGACGATGACTTGGACCAAGGTAGTAGTGGTGGAGGTGAAAAGAGCTAGATGGATTTGGGATATAATTTTGAGTTAAAGCCAATAGAACCTCCAGGTGGATCTACCCTGCGGGTAGTTGGAAATACCTTCAGAGATCACCTCTCTTTCATGCATCACTCATTTCTCCCTTCCTATTGCATCAATTCCATAAACATACAAACACATTCTAATAATTCCTATCTTAAAACAAATTCTCTTTTGATGCTATATACTCCTCCAGCTATTACCTGTTAAAGTAAAATTTGTTTTTCAAAGCAAAATTTTTGCAAAAAAAATGTTTGCACAGGATTGTCTATACTCTCTCCACTTTCTCATTTCCCATTCACTCTTTTTTCTAAAAAATATAGCTTTATTGAAGCTATAATTCACATATCATACAGTTCATCCATTTTAAGTGTACAATTTAATGGTTTTTAGTATAATCATAGAATTGGAACATTTTCATCCTCAAAAACAAACTCTGTACCCTTTTTCTATCACCCCCATATCCCTCATCCTACCACACCTTAAGAAACCACTGATCTACTTTTTGTCTCTGTAGAATTGCCAAATCTGGACATTTAATTTAAATGTAATCATATAATATGTGGTCTTTTGTGACTGGCTTCTTTCATTTAGTGTGATGTTTCAAGGTTCATCCATGTTGTAGCATGTATCAGTACTTCATTCCTTTTTATGGCTGAATAATATTCCATTGTGCAGACATGCCTTTTTTTTTTTTTTTTTTTTTGTGGTACACGGGCCTCTCACCGTTGTGGCCTCTCCCGCCGCAGAGCACAGGCTCCGGATGCGCAGGCTCAGCGGCCATGGCTCACGGACCCAGCCGCTCCGCGGCACATGGGATCTTCCTGGACCGGGCCACGAACCCATGTCCCCTGCATCGGCAGGCGAACTCTCAACCACTGCGCCACCAGGGAAGCCCATGCCATATTATTTTATCCATTCATCTGTTAACCCATTCAGTCTTCAATCTTCCCCAGTTGGACTTTTATTCCCCACCACGCCACTGAAAATACATTTGTCAAAGTCACTAATAAATTCTACATTACTGAACTCCATAGTCATTTTGCTATTTTCATATTATTCAACGTCTTAAGCATTCAACACGATTGAACACTTCTTTCTTTTTAATTAATTAATTAATTAATTTTAATTTTTGGCTGCGTGTGGTCTTTCTCTAGTTGCAGCAAGCAGGGGCTACTCTTCATTGCAGTGCATGGGTTTCTCATTGCGGTGGCTTCTCTTGTTGCGGAGCATGAGGGCTTCAGTAGTTGTGGCACGTGGGCTGGGTAGTTGTGGCTTGTGGGCTCTAGGGCGCAGGCTCAGTTGTTGTGGTGCACGGGCTTAGTTGCTCCGCGGCATGTGGGATCTTCCTGAACCAGGGCTTGAACCCATGTCCCCCGCATTGGCAGGCAGATCCTTAACCACTGCGCCATCAGGGAAGTCCCAGAACACTTCTTCTTTTTTGAAATAATTTCCTCTCCTAACTTCAGTGAACCATATTTTCCTATCCAACTGGTTACTTTTTTCAGTTTTGTTGCTACTTTTCCCCCTTTTATCCCACCTCTAAATGTTGGAGTGTTCTAGAATTTGAAGGTTGGGCTCTTTCATCTGTCTGCGCTCTCTAAATGATTTCATTCAGTCCCATGGCTTTATATATTATCTATGCATGCTGATGACTCCCACATTTTCATCTTTAGTCCAGACCTATTCTCTGAGCTCCACATTCATATATCTTACCTCTTGTTTAACCACTTCCTTTATATGTCTAAAAGACATTTCAAATTCAACATGGCCAGAGTGGAACACTTGATTCCCTATCATCACAAACATGTTTTTCTTACAGTTTTCCCCATCTCAGTAAATGACTTCACCATTCAACAGTGGCTCAAGCAAAAACCTAAGAGTCATTCTTAACCCTTCACATTTTCTTCATCACTTACATCCAAACCAATGGGCTATATGTTTAAGCATGGTCCAGAGAAAATAGTCATCCTTGCTTGGACCACTGTAATAGCATCCTCATTGCTCTCCCTGATTATACTCTTGACCCCACTTCAATTTATTCTCTACATCACAGCCGGAGTGATCATTCTAAAACGAAAATCTGATCACATCATTCAAAATCCTTTCAAAGCCCTCCAAAGCCTTATTACCTATCTAAGTGGAATCCCTTGGAATAAAATCCAATGTCCTCACTATAGCCTATAGGGCCCTACAGGAATGACTCCTGTCATTCTCTTTGATCTCTTCCACTATTACTTGCCTCCTTACTCATGCTGCTACACTTCTTTCCTTGTTGTTTCTCAAATACACTTATTATGTTCCCATCTCAGAGCTTTTGCACTTCTGTTTCCTTTGTCTTGGAGGCTATTCCCCCAGATGTTTGTATAGCTAGATTCTCATTGTATCATCTCAGTTCAAATATTACCTTCTTTTTAGAAGGCATTCCTTGACTACCCTATCTAAAACTGCACCCACCATTTTGTTTATGACAGGGAGGAAAGTACTTTTTAAAAATGAAAATGGTATGGGAAAGTTATACAGTACTACTTCTCTTAGTCCATCAATGAAACTATCCTATAAAATTCTTAGAGATAATAAAAAAGATTATCCTCTAAAATTCTTAGTTAAAGTTAAAATGTATTTGTTATAATAAATATTTCAGATGAACTAGCATCATTTCATGAAGTTGACAAACTGTTTCAAAGCAAACTCTGTAAGAAAATATATTAGTAAGGAAAAGGTATATGCATGCTGTTTAGGAAGGTATAATTTGCAGCAAAGACCCATTTTAGGCAGAAAGGATAAAAATGTCAACATCAACCATTGTGAGGACATTCTCTTTAGTCAATATAATTTGCCAAAATAGTAGTAACTATAGTAGTAGAACAGTGGGTTTTGAGCTATGTCTCTGGTCTTGGAAAATTGTAGTTGAATAGAAACCTCTGGGACTTCATAGAAGCTTGCAACACTGCAATCAGATTCCTTTAGGGGTTTCTAAAATCTTGAGAGATGGCCTAAACCCAGAGCAGATGACCACAGGATTATGGCTTCTAAGGGCTCAGAAAACTAACTTTCATTGGAACTAAAGCCCATACATGTAGGCCAAAACCTAAACTAAGCAGGGCAACTACATGCTAAAATAGAAGATTTAAATAAAATCAAGAGTCTCCTAACATAATAATCAAAACATACAGGGTACAATTTAAAAAATCACCTGTCATACCAAAACCCAGGAAAACTACAATCTGAATGAAAAAAACAATCAATAGATATTAATACTGAAATGAATCTCATGTTGGAATTATCTGACAAGAATTGTAAACCAGATATCATAAAAATGCTTCAACAATCTATAACAAATTCTCTTGAATTTACAAATTCTCTTGAAACAAATAAAAAAATTATGAGTTCCAAAAAGAGAGGAAAGAGAGAGTGGGACTGAAAAAACATTCAAAGTAGTAATGAATGAAAATGCCCCCCAGTTGATAAAAGATATAAACCTACAGATTCAAGAAGCTGAGCCAATATCAGTTAGGATAAAACCCAAAAAAGTCCATACCAAGACACAGCATCATGAAACTCCTAAAAACTTAAGATGAAGTCTTGAAAGCAACCAAAGAAGATCACAGGATTATAGGTAATCTTATAGGGGACCACCAATTTAAATCACAGTGGGCTTCTTATATGATAGCCTGGAGGCCAAAAGGAAATAAAACAATATTTTTCAAGTGCAGAAAATACATGTCAATCAAAAATTCTGTATCCAGAGAAATTATCCTTCAGGAACAAAGGAGAAATAAAGCCATTCTCAGATTAAGGAGAACTAAGAGAATTTGCCACTAGCAAACCTTCCTTGAAAGAGTAGCTAAATAAAGGTCTCTAAAGAGAAAGGAAATACCAGAAGAAGGCAGGAATCTTCAGGAAGGAAAACAGAACATGTAATGGGTAAAACTAGAAGTAAACATTATAGACTATCCTTCACCACATGATTCTTTAATTATATTTTATGACTGAAGCAAATGATATAACACTACCTGATATGGAGCTCAATGCATGCAGAGGAAATATTTAAGACAATTATATTTGAAAAGTGAGGAGGGTAAAGAGACCTAAATGGAATTAAAATTTCTGTACTTCACTCAAAGTAGTAAAATGTCAACATTAGTAGTAAAATGTCAACAAAGTAGTAAAATATCACCAATATTGGTAGGTGATAATTTATGTACGTGTGTGGTAATACCTATAGCAACCACTAAAAAAACTGTACAAAGCAATATGCTCAAAAGCATTATAAATAAATAAAGTGGAATTCAAAAAATTGTTCAAGTAACCCACAGGAAGAAAAGAAGAAAGAAAAAGAAGGACAAGAAATTGGGCTTCCCTGGTGGCGCAGCGGTTGAGAGTCTGCCTGCTGATGCAGGGGACATGGGTTCGTGCCCCGGTCCGGGAAGATCCCATATGCCGCGGAGTGGCTGGGCCTGTGAGCCATGGCCGCTGAGCCTGCGCGTCCGGAGCCTGTGCTCCGCAACGGGAGAGGTCACAACAGTGAGAGGCCCGCATACCGCAAAAAAAAAAAAAAAAAAAAAGAAGAACAAGAAATAGGGAACAAACATAAAACAAATATTGAAAAAGCAGACTTAAGTCTTAACAATTCAATTATTACTTTAAATGTAAATAGTCTAAATTCAGCAATTAAAAGACAAAGATTAGCAGAATAGATTTTTTTAAATGACCTAACTATATGTTGTCTCTAAGCAATAATCTACAAATATAACAATATAGTCAATTTGAAAGTAAAAGGATGGAAAAAGATATACTTTGCAAATATTAATCAAGAGAAAGCAGAGGTAGCAATATTAATACCAGATAAAGTAAACTTCAGAGCAAGGAAAATTACCAGAGACAAAGAAGGATATTACATTATGATAAAAGGGTCATTCCATGGAGAAAACCAGCAAAAAACACAGCTGAAAAGTATGTGAGCAAAATCTATAGATATGAAGGAGGACTAGACAAATCCATAATAATAGTTGGAGACTTCAATACCCCACTCTTAACAATTGATAGAACTGCTAGACAGATAATCAGCAAGGATATAGACAATGTTAACTCAGTTAACCAACAGGATCTAATTGACATATATAGAACATTACAACTAATAACAGCAGAATACGCTTTTTCTTTTTCAAGCACTCATGGGACATTCAAAAATATAACTATATCCTGGGTCATAAAAAACAAAACAAAAAACCCTTAACAAACTTAAAAGAATTAAAATCATACAGCATGTGTTCTTTGGCCAAAATCAAACTAGAAATCAATAACAAAGATAAAAGTGAAATCTCCAAACACTTGGAAACTAAGCAACACACTTAATAATCCATGAGTCAAAGAGACAGTCTCAAAGGAAATTTTAAAAACACATAAAACTGAATGAAAATGAAAATACAACGTAGCAACATATATGGGATGGATCTAAAGCAGTGGTGAGAGGGAAATTTACATCACTAAATGCTTATATTGGAAAAGGAAAAAAGTCTCAAATCAATAAGTTAATCTTTTTAAGAACCTAGAAAAAGAAGAGCAAGATAAATCCAAAGAAAGTAGAAGGAAGCACATAATAATAAGAGCAGAAATCAATGACACTGAAAATGGAATCAATAGGGAAAATTAATGAAACAAAAAGCTGGTTCTTTGAAAAATCTCAATAAAATTGATAAACCTCTAGCAAATTTGGAAAGGTACAAAGAGAGAAGAGACAGGGCTTCCTTGGTGGTGCAGTGGTTGAGAGTCCACCTGCCGATGCAGGGGACACGGGTTCGTGCCCCGGTCCGGGAAGATCCCACATGCCACGGAGCGGCTGGGCCCGTGAGCCATGGCCGCTGAGCCTGCGTGTCCGGAGCCTGTGCTCCGCAACGGGAGAGGCCACAACAGTGAGAGGCCTGCGTACAGAAAAAAAAAAAAAAAAAAAAAAAAAAAGAGAGAGAGAGAGAGAAGAAACAAATAGCCAGCATCAGGAGTAAAATAAAAATATCACAGCAGATCCTGTAATCATGAAAAGGATAATAAAGGAATACTACAAACCACTTTATGGTCCTAAATTCACATGCAGGAACTTGTACACAAATGTTCATAGGACCTTTATTTCTAATAGTCCCAAACTGGAAACTATCCATATGTCCTTCAGTGGGTGAATGGTTAAACAAACTGTGGTACAACCATACTGTGGAATACAACTCAGCAATACAAAGGAATGCACCACTGATATATGCAACAACTTGGATGAGTCTCAAGGGAATTACGCTGAGGGAGCAAAAGCCAATCTAAAAAGAATAAATACTGTATAGGTCCATTTATATATAACATTCTCAGAATGACAAAACTATAATGATAGTTATAGAGAACAGACTTGTGGTTGCCAGGGATGGAGAGAGAGGATGGGTGTGGCTATAATAGTGTAACACAAGAGAGTTTTGTGGTAATTGCATAGTTGAGCGTCTCGATTGTGGTGATGATTATACAAACCTTCACATGTGATAAAATTGCATGGAGTCTTACCCCCACACTCATACACACACACACACACACACACAAACACAAGAGTGTATGTATGTAACAAGTAGAACTTGAATACGATCTCTGGATTTTACCAGTAGCAATTTTCTTGACTTTGATATTGTACTATAATTGTGTAAGATGTTAACTTTGGGGGAAGCTAGGGGAAGGCTGCTCAGGACTTCCTTGTGTATTTCTTTGCAACCTCCTGTGAATTTATAATTATTTCAACATAAACCATTATAAAAAACATTTGTACCAAGTGAGAGATTCCATATATGAAGTCCTTCGTCAACTGAGAAGGGCTGCATACATGCCTATTATTAGTGCCATCATTACTCATCTACCTTCCTGGTCCCAGCTTTTCTCCATATACAACAGCCCCAAAGTGTATCGTCAAAATAAGCAGTTTTGCGCATTGTAGTCACTCCACAGAAAACCAAAATACTTTTGTTAACCTACCTGAAGCTTACAGTGCTCTATCAGGCTGCCTCCCCCTAGTCCTTCTTTGCTCCAAGACAGAGCATTTCTGGTCAGGCCATAAAACATGTTTTTATTAACACAGTAAGAAGCACTTCAATAAGGGTGAGCCTCACGTGTAGTCAGAATAAGAGTTAACCAGAGCACCAGCACCCTCAACTTCAGAGAGTGTATATGTATACAATTGTATATGTATAACAGGTGTGATGTTTGTCATTAATTTATAGGAATCCAGACATAATAAGGACACTCTGCTCCCCTGATTTGGAAATCAGCTTATTATGACTTCAAATATTTCCCATTTTACCTGGCCTCAGTTAAGAACACGGGCACTGACATAAGGTCAATGCAGGTCTAAATCCCAGCTCTGACACTTACAGGCTGTGAGAATATGGGCCATTTGTGTTGAATTCGCTAAGCCTCATTTCCTCATCTGTAAAGTGAGGTCTTAATCACAATTACCCAGATGGTTGCTGGCATGAGCCAATGAGATTTTGAAAAATTGCTCGCATAACACCTTCTGGGGCATACAGTAAAAACTTGATACACAGGAGTAGTTGTAGTAGTGATAATTATTATTATTATCATTATTATGATTCTTATTTCACCACCCACATCTCGTGGTGGCCAAGACCTAGAACCTGTGGTTTTAGATGTCACTCCTTATTGTAATTCTGAGTGAGGCTGGTTCTTTCTATCTGCACCCTCTCAAAAACTTTTGAGAAAATCTTCAGGTTTCAAGTAAACCTTTACTTCTTTGGGGTCTACACTGTGGTTTTCACTGAGTTTCATTCTGATATTTAGATTCAGCCAAAGGTAGAGTTCAAAGTGAAATTTAAAGAGGAAATATTCTTTTATGCAACTATAACTGAAAAAAGTTTCTGCAAAATGGAAAGTGCTGAGTTTTGGGCAAATTTGAGGTAAGTTTGCTTTCTTAGTCCAGACAACTCTGCCTGTACTGGTGGCGCCATAAGCGTGCAAGAGAGAAACGGCTGTGGGAAGAGAAGAGGCCCCTCCTCTATCCAGTAGTTATCCTGGATACAACGGAGAGATGGTTGTAGGAAGGGTAAAATGGGACCCTGTCCAGAGGCTCAGTGTCTGCTGATGCTTTGTCACCTTTAGGCAGTTGCTCTTAGTCAGAGGCAATGTTTGACTGAGGCTGCAGTGGGCAGGGTTCAATGCAAGGGCCTCCTCTCCAACTTCCCAGATGGAAAGTGTCGGGGAGGGGGAAATTTCCTCCTCTCCCCCGCTTGAGTTCTTGTGGCTGGACTAATCATAAAATTGACACAAGACGAATTCACAGGAGAAAGAGAAACAAATTTCAGTTCATGCGCACAGAGGTCTCATAGAAATGGAACGTGAGAAGTGGCCAGAGCAGGCAACTTTTATACTTTTTAGACAATGAAACAATAAATTTGTAAGGAATTGACAGGACAAAGAAATGTAGATTTTGGGTGCTCAATTAGAGAAGAATTTAAACAGAGTATGAGCTTGAGGTAGTCAATGAAAGAAGTAACAAGGTTTGTTTCTAGTCTTCTTGGCCTGAATTCCCCATCTCTGGTGATAAGCGTGCACCTTTCACATGAGATTTATTTCCTGCTTTCAAGGAGACAGAAAGGAGGTCAGAGTGTCCCTCTTACGTTGACCATTTCTTAACTAACTTTAATTCAAAATAATCAATATGCCACTGTGACATTTTGGGGGTTGGCCTGCCTTGAGTCCCAACAGAAGTAACTGTGCAAACACAATAGAACTGTCAAAAGCACATGATAACTTCTACATAAAGTGTGAAACATAGGCCAACAGTGTAACTAGTTCTACAGTACTATAGAAATAGATAATTGCTGCAATAGACTGAATGTGTCTCCCCCAAATTCATACGTTGAAATCCTAACCCCCCAATGTGAGGGTATTTGGAGGTGAGGCATTTGGAAGGTGACTAGGTCCATGAAGGTGGAGCCCTCACGAGTGGGATTAGTGCCCTTTAAAAGAGACCCAGAGAGCTCCCCTGCCCCTTCTACCATGTGAGGACACAGTAAGAAGACGCTGTGAACCAAGAATGTCTATGAACCAAGAATCAGGCTCTCACCAGACACTGAATCTGCTGGTGTCTTGATTTTGAACTTGCCAGCCTCCATAAATCTGAGAAATAAATTTCTGTTGTTTAAGCCACCCAGTCTATGGTAATTTGTTACAGCAGCCTGAACAGACTAAGACAGTTGTTTGTGAAGATAGAAAATTAAAACTTGAAAATTCAATAATGTCATACTTAAGTAATCAGCACTCACACAACCTGTTAGTCATACCATTCCCATGACTAAGGCAATGCATTTACCAATGAAAATTCCTTTCTGGGGTGCCTTCTGGGTACAGTGCTATAGACGCACACATTTTAAATGTCAGGCTAAACAGCATTTTGTCTGGAGCAGCCAAGAAATAAACCCCTGGGTGAATGGAAGATCCAGGAACATCTGTTCAGGGAAAATACCTGAGCACTCTGGTTGAAGGATCTTGGGAATATAAAATACATTTGGAGAATTATTCTTTGACATTGTCTCTGAGTTTTAATTTTCCAATTTCCATGCAGATTTTGGAATGCATTGCCTGATAAGGGAATTAGGAAGAAAAACAAAGGTACCAGATAAGCCCCCCTCATCCCAGCTAAAGGCATACTCTTGAGTGGTTTTTAAAAATTTTTATTTATTTATTTATTTACTTGGCTATGCCAGGTCTTAGTTGCGGCATGCGGGATCTAGTTCCCTGACGAGGGATGGAAGCTGGGCCCCCTGCATTGGGAGCGCAGAGTCTTAACCACTGGACCACCAGGGAAGTCCCCTCCTGAGTCTTTTCAATATCACTTCTTTCTCTGACCTTTCCTCCAGTCTCATTAGGTTGGGGCCTTATGGGATCTGTAGGAGAGAAATATTTACCACCTCAAGATGTCTCTTTGGCATGTGGATTATTTCGAGCTGAAAACAATCAAGTTCCGAAAAAGACTCAGGAAGAAGCTTTGGCCTTCCCCCTGGCTGCCTAAAGAGTGTAGATAGAGGACCAGTTCCAGGCAGGAGGCTACCATCATTGGTAACTATAGTGAGAACTAGGTGTGTAGACAGGGAGGAACCCAGCAAAGTCTGTTATAATTACTCTCTGTGTCCCATTGTCTCTGCACGAAGCAGCAAACTTTTTTTTTACAAAATATGTTCTTTTCCACCTCCATGTGAATTGCCTTTCTCCCCTTTGAAGCCCCAAACCACTACCGTGAGTATCCTCTTTTGTCTTTAGCTGAAGTTTGGTATTAAAGGTGAGGGTTTAGTCCATTTTGGGAGTTAGTTTTCCTGGGTCTCTCCCATGTATACGTGTTCTTAAACTTTGTTTGATTTTCTCCTGTTAATCTGTCTCATGTCAATTGAATTCTTAGACCAGCCAGAAGAACCTAGAAGAATCTAAAAGGGTAGAGGAAAATTTCTTCCACCCCAGTAAATCTCACAGTCTCTCGTACCTTTCCCTCCCAGTGCACATCACACTAAGAATTAGATAACAAATCGTGTAATTGTGAGTGTAGTGCTTTTCTTCTGCTAGACTATACGCTCTATAAGGACAGGCCCTGTGTCCAGTTTGGTCACTGCTTCTGGGACTACTAGCTCACAACCTGGCACATAGTGGAGCAATGTCTGCTTATATCACAGACATGCTCAATCCACATTGAGCATAGTGGATACTCAGTAAATATTTCTGAGTTAATCCAATTTCCCCACCATCCTTGATCTGAACTAGCTTGAAGAACTTCTGTGCCTTGCAAACAAGGAACTTGAATAGAATGCAAAGGAATCAATGAAAACTCAAAGTCTCTGAGAAGGCTTAGCCCAGGTTTCTTTCCAGGAGTTTATTTGCAAAGGGATTCCTTCTGTTTTTAATGAAGGGCCCACATTTCACTCCCAGAGGCTTGGCTAACTAGATCTGTTTCCTCTTCTCAGCCGTGGAGTAAAGTGTTACACTACTCCTTCTTTCCTCACCTCCGTTCTAGTTTCATTTCTAGGTTGCTAATCTGACCTTTAGTTTTTTTGTTGGTTTTTTTTTTTTAAAGTCACCAAATGCAAAGAGAAAGTAGGTATTTTCCCCAGGTATTATTACCAAAGTGAGACCACATCATTTCTTAGAGTCTCTGTAGTTAGAGACCCATTTGCTGTTCAGAGTTCCTGCTCCCCATAAAAGTGCCAGAA
This sequence comes from Leucopleurus acutus, assembly GCF_964270905.1. NCBI lineage: Eukaryota > Metazoa > Chordata > Mammalia > Artiodactyla > Delphinidae > Leucopleurus > Leucopleurus acutus. The sequence continues at coordinate 117,064,524 of NC_139148.1, read as the reverse complement.
GGGGATCCATCCTTATCCCAAAGCCAGTTTTCCTCAGAAAAGCTAGGCTGAGATGTTTATATGAATGTAGATTATTGAGAAGAGAATGGTGTGGTTTAAAATTTGCTCAGGAGGGACTCCCTTGGTGGTGCAGTGGTTAAGAATCTGCCTGCCAATGCAGGGGACACGGGTTCGGGCCCTGGTCCTTGAAGATCTCACATGCTGCAGAGCAACTAAGCCCATGTGCCACAACTACTGAGCCCGTGTGCCACAACTACTGAAGCCCACGTGCGTAGAGCCCATGCTCTGCAACAAGAGAAGCCCACGCACTGCAGTGAAGAGTAGCCCCTGATCGCCGCAACTAGAGAAAGCCCGCGCGCAGCAACGAAGACCCAACGCAGCCAATAATTAATTAATTAATTTTTAAAAATTTGCTCAGGAAACCCAAGGACTTAGCAATTGCCAGGCTTTTGAATATAGGGCTTAGGAATTACTCCCCCAAATGAGAGATTCGCTCCCATTTAGTTCAGAATTTAACAAATGCACCCAGTTTCCTTCTCTACCTGCCCCAACCCCTATAGTATTTAGGCAAAACTTGGAAGCCTGCCATCAGGCCTGTTGTCAAGCAAAGCCCTGTAATGGATGGGAGGCTGTCCTAGAAACTGAGGCCCCCTCATACCCACAAGGCAACATATCAAGAATTACATGAGCTCTAAAGAGACTGAGGCACTTCTTGAGAACTCTTTTTAAAAAGAATTATTACTCTACTCTTATGTGGAATATGTGGGCAACATATTTTAATATATAAGCAGACATTGCTTTTCTACCTCAGTTTCCAAGAGATATGGCCGCTTCTAATGATCTTTTGATCTCAGTTTAAGATGCCACATCACCTCCTCCAGGAAGCCTTCCTTCACCCCCACCAAGAGAGTATCTTCCTCTGTGCTTCCAAAGCAGCCCCAGCAGAGCACTTGACTGCTCACCTCCTTCTGCCTGTTTCCTCTTTTGTCTCTCCCACTGGACCTAGATCCCCTGAAGGCAAGAACACATCTTTTCCGATCAATCATTCTGCCCTCTCTTGCTTCTGGGTCTTCACTCCTAATTATCTTTCAGGGCTTTTGCTTAAGCCCTGCTTCCTGTGTGAAGCCTCCTCCACACTCTTCCACCCTAGGCGGAATTCCTACAGCCCATGTGGCCTCCTGGATTTACTGAAACCACATATTTGCTAGTCTATCTCCAGTGGTGTGCTGGTAAATGGTTAATAACTGGTTTTCTGAAAAAATATTCCTGGTTGATAGTGATTGCTGATTTCCATAGTATAAATACTCCTACCGTGGTCAATTTCAAGCTACCAGTGTGAGGTCACTCAACACCTACTAGGGAAGAAGTGACTGGCTGTGCAACATTATACAGTATTTCCACCATGCAGACACAGTAGATGTGGAGAACCTCAAGAACACAGGTAATCATAAAAGGCACAAAAAAATGATTAGGAACTGATAAGCTTTGAGTATTTATTTATTTATATTTTATTTATTTATTTTTGCTGCATTGGGTCTTTTTTTGCTGCGTGCAGGCTTTCTGTAGTTGTGGCGAGCGGGGGCTACTCTTCATTGTGGTGCACAGGCTTCTCATTGTGGTGTCTACTCTTGTTGTGGAGCACGGGCTCTAGAGTGCAGGCTAAGTAGTTGTGGCGCACGGGCTTAGCTGCTCCGTGGCATGTGGGATCTTCCCAGACCAGGGCTCGAACCCACGTCCCCTGCATTGGCAGGCGGATTCTTAACCACTGCGCCACCAGGGAAGCCCGCTTTGAGTATTTATTAGCTTTGTTTTAACTATATTTGCTTTAATTGTAAGTTTACATAATTTAATTTTTAATAGCAGTGTGTTTAACAATCGGTTTGCAAAATTTCTGTTTATCCACGCTCCCGAGCCAGCAGGAGCTCACGCCAGCACATCATTCTCTGTCTCCCAGACTAGGCTGTCAGCTCCTTGAGGACTGAGACCAGGACCATCTTGTCCTCACCGTACCTCCTGCCCCGCAGCTTGGAGGAGACACTCACCCATGTTCACTGGAGGTAGCCGGGCGAATCCAACCTTTGGTTCCCCCATCGAAGAAGTTCAGAGAGAGCTCGCTGTGCTCTTTAACCACAAAGGTGTTGGGAAGGAAGAGATTTCCCTCTCCCCTTGTAGGTTCTTCTGGCCTAAAAATTAAACTGACACGACACAGATTAACAGGAGAAAATCACACAAAGTTTAGGAACATGTATACATGGGAGAGCCCCAGGAAAACTGAGTAACTCCGAAAATGGACGAAACCCTCACCTTAAATACCAACTTCAGCTAAAGACAAAAGAGGATGTTGGGGGTAGGGGTTTGGGACTTCAGAAGGGTGGGAAGGCAATTGACATAGAGATGGACAAGCAAATGTTTGGTAAATACATGTTTGCCAGGCCAGGCAGAGACAGTGGGACACAGAGTGGACTCTGATCTCTAGGTCCTCTTCCCCCAATCCCCTGCCCCCAGCCCATATTCTCTGCAGATGTCTCCGCTGATAGCTTTATTCTGGGAACAGGCCCTCTGTGTACATTCTTTTAGGCACTTAGGGGGAAGGTGAAAATTTCTTCCTGAGTCTTTCAGGCCTTGATTGTTTTCAGTTCGAAATAATCCGCATGCCAAAGAGACATCTTGGGGTGGCAAGTTTTGCTCCCCTACAAAGGTCACTTGGCAAATGCTCTAGAGGAAGCCTTCCGACCTCAGCTAAGAACAAGGTCAGATCTCTGACATATAAGACCTCACGACCAGCTTCCTACCCGCTGAGCTACCAGGAGGCTGAGGGGCAAACACCAGCTTTCTTCCTAAGGAAGCAAGCAAGATAGTGCAGTTCTGATCTTAAGGCCAAATTCACGCCAAATCCCGTTCAGCAAAAGAGAATTCTTGCCTCTCCAAGCCTCAGACACCGATCCAATTATTTCAAGACCCATTAGAATTCACAGAATTCCAACCCAATGGGAGAATTCAGACATTTCCCTGAGGTTTCTTGGAATGGTTTTGACTACCCCAGAGCACCAGGCCGGCCACCAGCAGGATAGAACCACGGAAATAGTTACAGTATGTTTCAGGCCAAATCCAAGTCATAGTAAGTGTGAAATAATATTCATATGTACGGTAAAATGAGAAGAATTTAAACATAAAAATTCTGCTCTGCCCTTTGGCCTCCTCTCTCCCCCGACTGTGCATCGTGTATCTGCATTATGGAGCGAACAAACCTCCCCCATCGAGAGGAAGACCTGCTCAACCATAAAGAGCAACATTCTCTCAGCGTCAACAAGACAACTCCTTAAAGAACATTCCTGGGCTTCCCTGGCGGCGCAGTGGTTAAGAATCCGCCTGCCAGTGCAGGGGACACGGGTTCGAGCCCTGGTCCCGGAAGATCCCACATGCCGCAGAGCAACTAAGTCTGTGCGCCACAACTACTAAGCCCGTGTGCCACAGCTACTGAAGCCCGCACGCCTAGAGCCCGTGCCCTGCAACAAGAGCAGCCACCACGATGAGAAGCCCGTGCACGGCAACAAAGACCCAACGCAGCCAAAAATAAATAAATTAATAAATTAATTTTTTTTAAAGATAACATTTCTTCTTTTTTTTTTTTTTTAACATCTTTATTGGAGTATAATTGCTTTACAATGGTATGTTAGTTTCAGCTTCACAACAAAATGAATCAGTTATATATATACATATATTCCCATATCTCTTCCCGCTTGCGTCTCCCTCCCTCCCACCCTCCCTATCCCACCCCTCCAGGCGGTCACAAAGCACCGAGCTGATCTCCCTGTGCTATGCGGCTGCTTCCCACTAGCTATCTACCTTACGTTTGGTAGTGTATATATGTCCATGTCTCTTTATCGCTTTGTCACCGTTTACCCTTCCCCCTCCCCATAGCCTCAAGTCCATTCTCTAGTAAGTCTGTGTCTTTATTCCTGTTTCACCCCTAGGTTTTTCATGACATTTTTTTTTTAAATTCCATATATATGTGTTAGCATACGGTATTTGTCTCTCTCTTTCTGACTTACTTCACTCTGTATGACAGACTCTAGGTCTATCCACCTCATTACAAATAGCTCAATTTCGTCTCTTTTTATGGCTGAGTAATATTCCATTGTATATATGTGCCACATCTTCTTTATCCATTCATCCGATGATGGACACTTAGGTTGTTTCCATCTCTGGGCTATTGTAAATAGAGCTGCAATGAACATTTTGGTACATGACTCTTTTTGAATTATGGTTTTCTCAGGGTATATGCCCAGTAGTGGAATTGCTGGGTCATATGGTAGTTCTATTTGTAGCTTTTTAAGGAACCTCCATACTGTTCTCCACAGTGGCTGTATCAATTTACATTCCCACCAACAGTGTAAGAGGGTTCCCTTTTCTCCACACCCTCTCCAGCATTTATTGTTTCTAGATTTTTTGATGATGGCCATTCTGACTGGTGTGAGATGATATCTCATTGTAGTTTTGATTTGCATTTCTCTCATGATTAGTGATGTTGAGCATTCTTTCATGTGTTTGTTGGCACTCTGTATATCTTCTTTGGAGAAATGTCTATTTAGGTCTTCTGCCCATTTTTGGATTGGGTTGTTTGTTTTTTTGTTATTAAGCTGCATGAGCTGCTTATAAATTTTGGAGATCAATCCTTTGTCAGTTGCTTCATTTGCAAATATTTTCTCCCATTCTGAGGGTTGTCTTTTGGTCTTCTTTATGGTTTCCTTTGCTGCGCAAAAGCTTTTAAGTTTCATTAGGTCCCATTTGTTTACTCTTCTTTTTATTTCCATTTCTCTAGGAGGTGGGTCAAAAAGGACCTTGCTGTGATTTATGTCATAGAGTGTTCTGCCTATGTTTTCCTCTAAGAGTTTGATAGTTTCTGGCCTTACATTTAGGTCTTTAATCCATTTTGAGCTTATTTTTGTGTACGGTGTTAGGGAGTGATCTAATTTCATACTTTTACATGTAGCTGTCCAGTTTTCCCAGCACCACTTATTGAATAGGCTGTCCTTTCTCCACTGTACATTTCTGCCTCCTTTGTCAAAGATAAGGTGACCATATGTGCGTGGGTTTATCTCTGGGCTTTCTATCCTGTTCCATTGATCTATCTTTCTGTTTTTGTGCCAGTACCATACCGTCTTGATAACTGTAGCTTTGTAGTATAGTCTGAAGTCTGGGAGCCTGATTCCTCCAGTTCCTTCTTTCGTTCTCAAGATTGCTTTGGCTATTCGGGATCTTTTGTGTTTCCATACAAATTGCAAAATTTTTTGTTCTAGTTCTGTGAAAAATGCCAGTGGTAGTTTGATAGGGATTGCATTGAATCTATAGATTGCTTTCGGTAGTAAAGTCATTTTCACAATGTTGATTCTTCCAATCCAAGAACATGGTATATCTCTCCATCTATTTGTATCATCTTTAATTTCTTTCATCAGTGTCTTATAATTTTCTGCATACAGATCTTTTGTCTCCTTAGGTAGGTTTATGCCTAGATATTTTATTCTTTTTGTTGCAATGGTAAATGGGAGTGTTTTCTTGATTTCACTTTCAGATTTTTCATCATTAGTATATAGGAATGCCAGAGATTTCTGTGCATTAATTTTGTATCCTGCCACTTTACCAAATTCATTGATTAGCTCTAGTAGTTTTCTGGTAGCATCTTTAGGGTTCTCTATGTATAGGATCATGTCATCTGCAAACAGTGACAGCTTTACTTCTTCTTTTCCGATTTGGATTCCTTTTATTTCCTTTTCTTCTCTGATTGCTGTGGCTAAAACTTCCAAAACTATGTTGAATAAGAGTGGTGAGAGTGGGCAACCTTGTCTTGTTCCTGATCTTAGTGGAAATGCTTTCAGTTTTTCACCATTGAGGATGATGTTTGCTGTGGGCTTGTCATATATGGCCTTTATTATGTTGAGGAAAGTTCCCTCTATGCCTACTTTCTGCAGGGTTTTTATCATAAATGGGTGTTGAATCTTGTCAAAAGCTTTCTCTGCATCTATTGAGATGATCATATGGTTTTTCTCCTTCAGTTTGTTAATATGGTTTATCACATTGATAGATTTGCGTATATTGAAGAATCCTTGCATTCCTGGAATAAACCCCACTTGATCATGGTGTATGATCTTTTTAATGTGCTGTTGGATTCTGTTTGCTAGTATTTTGTTGAGGATTTTTGCATCTATGTTCATCAGTGATATTGGCCTGTAGTTTTCTTTCTTTGTGACATCCTTGTCTGGTTTTGGTATCAAGGTGATGGTGGCCTCGTAGAAGGAGTTTGGGAGTGTTCCTCCCTCTGCTATATTTTGGAAGAGTTTGAGAAGGATAGGTGTTAGCTCTTCTCTAAATGTTTGATAGAATTCGCCTGTGAAGCCATCTGGTCCTGGGCTTTTCTTTGTTGGAAGATTTTTAATCACAGTTTCAATTTCAGTGCTTGTGATTGGTCTGTTCATATTTTCTATTTCTTCCTGATTCAGTCTTGGCAGGTTGTGCCTCTCTAAGAATTTGTCCATTTCTTCCAGATTGTCCATTTTATTGGCATAGAGTTGCTTGTAGTAATCTCTCATGATCTCTTTTATTTCTGCAGTGTCAGTTGTTACCTCTCCTTTTTCATTTCTAATTCTATTGATTTGGGTCTTCTCCCTTTTTTTCTTGATGAGTCTGGCTAGTGGTTTATCTATTTTGTTTATCTTCTCAAAGAACCAGCTTTTAGTTTTATTGATCTTTGCTATTGTTTCCTTCATTTCTTTTTCATTTATTTCTGATCTGATTTTTATGATTTCTTTCCTTCTGCTAGCTTTGGGGGTTTTTTGTTCTTCTTTCTCTAATTGCTTGAGGTGCAAGGTTAGGTTGTTTATTCGAGATGCTTCCTGCTTCTTAAGGTGGGCTTGTATTGCTATAAACTTCCCCCTTAGAACTGCTTTTGCTGCATCCCACAGGTTTTGGGTCGTTGTGTCTCCATTGTCATTTGTTTCTAGGTATTTTTTGATTTCCTCTTTGATTTCTTCAGTGATATCTTCATTATTAAGTAGTGTATTGTTTAGCCTCCATGTGTTTGTATTTTTTACAGATCTTTTCCTGTAATTGATATCTAGTCTCATGGCGTTGTGGTCAGAAAAGATACTTGATACAATTTCAATTTTCTTAAATTTACCAAGGCTTGATTTGTGACCCAAGATATGATCTATCCTGGAGAATGTTCCATGAGCACTTGAGAAAAATGTGTATTCTGTTGTTTTTGGATGGAATGTCCTATAAATATCAATTAACTCCATCTCATTTAATGTATCATTTAAAGCTTGTGTTTCCTTATTTATTTTCATTTTGGATGATCTGTCCATTGGTGAAAGTGGGGTGTTAAAGTCCCCTACTATGAATGTGTTACTGTCGATTTCCCCTTTTATGGTTGTCAGTATTTGCCTTATGTATTGAGGTGCACCTATGTTGGGTGCATAAATATTTACAATTGTTATATCTTCCTCTTGGATTGATCCCTTGATCATTATGTAGTGTCCTTCTTTGTCTCTTCTAATAGTCTTTGTTTTAAAGTCTATTTTGTCTGATATGAGAATTGCTACTCCAACTTTCTTTTGGTTTCCACTTGCATGAAATACCTTTTTCCATCCCCTTACTTTCAGTCTGTATGTGTCTCTAGGTCTGAAGTGGGTCTCTTGTAGACAGCAAATATATGGGTCTTGTTTTTGTATCCATTCAGCCAATCTGTGTCTTTTGGTGGGAGCATTTAGTCCATTTACATTTAAGGTAATTATCGATATGTGTGTTCCTATTCCCATTTCCTTCATTGTTTTGGGTTTGTTATTGTAGGTCCTTTCCTTCTTTTGTGTTTCTTGCCTAGAGAAGTTCCTTTAGCAGTTGTTGTAGAGGTGGTTTGGTGGTGCTGAACTCTCTCAGCTTTTGCTTGTCTGTAAAGGTTTTAATTTCTCCATCCAATCTGAATGAGATCCTTGCTGGGTAGAGTAATCTTGGTTGCAGGTTTTTCTCCTTCAACACTTTCAATATGTCCTGCCACTCCCTTCTGGCTTGCAGAGTTTCTGCTGAAAGATCAGCTGTTAACCTTATGGGGATTCCCTTGTGTGTTATTTGTTGTTTTTCCCTTGCTGCTTTTAATATGTTTTCTTTGTATTTAATTTTTGACAGTTTGATTAATATGTGTCTTGGCGTATTTCTCCTTGGATTTATCCTGTATGGGACTCTCTGTGCTTCCTGGACTTGATTAACTATTTCCTTTCCCATATTAGGGAAGTTTTCAACTATAATCTCTTCAAATATTTTCTCAGTCCCTTTCTTTTTCTCTTCTTCTTCTGGAACCCCTATAACATTCCTTCTTGATCTTGTAAAGGGTCACATGACCCACCACAAAAGTGCTTAAATCTGGATTATGTAAACTGTCAATAATATGTCATTTGATATACAGCCCTCTGTCTCAAAAAACTTACATAAATTGTGGCTTGACTTCTAACGGGTGGAACAGTCCTCAGAGCTTTCTGAGATGCTCTTCCTGGGTTATAATCCTCAAATTTGGCTCGAATAAAATTTTCCAATTCTTTCTTAGATTGATTAATTTTTCGTCGACATAAGCCTACCTTTCAGGCACTGGTGAAACCTTCTGGAAAAGAACTTTTAATAATCATAGCAATACCTAACACACAGTGGGTGTTTCGTACCTCTGTGCCAAGCACCGTGTAAGGCCATCCTCACAGACTAATTAACGAGGCCCCACACAAAGACCTCAGCTGGTGGCGTCCTCATCTAAATTGTCTGGGGCTGTTCCCAATCCAGTGAGATCAGACTGTGGTTGGGATCAAAAGGTTCTGCTTCATTAAGTGTCAGAATGTTGTCGTGGCTCTCTAAGAAATCACAGTTGGGGGGAAAAGTCTCTCAGGGACTATTTTCCTTTTTGCCAAGATGGTGTCATTCAAACTGGCGGGAGAGGGACTTCTCTGGTGGCCCAGTGGTTGAGACTCCACACTCCAAATGCAGGGGGCCCCGGTTCGATCCCTGGTCGGGGAACTAGATCCCGCATGCCGCAACGAAGATCCCACGTGCAGCAACTAAGACCCAGCACGGCCAAAATAAACAAGGAAATAAATAAATAAATATTTTTTAAAAACTGGCAGGAGATGTGGCTTCCTCATTAATGTGCCCAAGTCACCTCGACTCACTCCAATGAGAAGCACAGCAGGAAGACATCCCGCGGGCTCAGCTTTGCCCCTGTCTGACATCCGTTCAGAGAGTTGAAATCCGTTGGCTTTTCAGGGCAGTGGGTGACACTACCCACGGTCCTTACAGATCTTCAATAGGTTGACATTTCACATCATTTGAATAAATCAAAGTGACAGAGGTGCATTAAGTTGCTGAGTTGGGGAGAAGATCATAGAGAAGTGAAAAAGACATTTTCATTTTCTTGCTGATGAGCAAAATAAGTAAATTTTGAAAAGGAAGTGAGAAGCTTTGTGGGAGGACCCTTCTCAGGGAGAGAGCTGCAGTGGTACCTCTGTCTTGGCCAGTAATAAACTGCTGAGGAAATGTCTCAAAACCACCCACCATGTGCACCCTAAAACCCAACGTGGAGAATTCACATTCTCCCTGGAGAAAACAGAGCCCTGATTAGGTAAATCCTGACCCTGGAATACAAACTCTCAGTGTCACGTGGAAAATTGAATCTGGTTTCCTCTAAGTGAAACTTGAGCCTTGGTCCTCCATGGTTGTTAATCTTTATTTTTCCTGCAAAAAGAAAAAAAGTAGTTTCTCTACCGTTGGTGAAAACACAGGGTATAGGCGCTCTTCTATTTGTATGCAGAAACAACCTAACTCGGCTTCCAAGCTGCTTTTTTTCAAAAGGAGTTTCAATGGAAGCAACCTAGATGTCCATTGACAGAGGAGTGGATGAAGAAGATGTGGCACATATATACAATGGAATATCACTCAGCCATAAAAAAGAACAAAATAATGTCATCTGCAGCGACATGGATGGACATAGAGATTATCATACTAAGTAAGTTAGAGAAAGACAAATATCCTATGATATCACTCATGTGGAATCTAAAAATATGGTACAAATGGACTTATTTACAAAACAGAAATAGTCACAGATGTAGGAAACAAACTTATGGTTACCAGGGGGGAAAGGGGGGAGAGATGACTTGGGAGATTGGGATTAACATATACACACTACTATATATAAAAAAGATAACTAATAAGAACCTACTGTATAGCACAGGGAGCTCTACTCAATACTCTGTAATGGTTTATATGGGAAAAGAGTGGATATATGTATATGTATAACTGACTCACTTTGCTGAACAGCAGAAAGTAACACAACATTGTCAATCAACTATACTCCACTAAAAATGAAAACCAAAAAACAGCAACAACAACAAAAAAGGATTTTTAAGAATTCAGTGAGTGAAAAGAAAAAAGCAAAGCAAACAAACAAAAGCCCCAAGTGGTCCTGCAATTGGAGTAGAAGTTGAAAAATACGACTGCGAGGCCTCATTCAGGAAGGAAGATCTTTTCATGCGAATCAACTACTAATTATAAAATAGGCGAGAGCAGGCGCTGTGAGGGACTAAAAAGGAGGGGGTGGGGCGGTACTACTTCAGCATTTAGTCACCCTGGGCTGGAAAGTGGGCGTTGTAAGACCTGGCACTAAACCCCAGCGAGTCACTCTGTAGCGTGGGTTTCTCGCACTTTGGGCTTTCAGTTTGGACACCACTGGGTGAGGGAACTAACGTCATTGTAAGACCAAGTTATCACATTGCCAGTGTCCACTGCCCAGAACCAAGTCAAGGGGAGGGGATTTGTGGTCTAGAAAGTAAACGGAAGGAAAGTGGTCTCAGTGCTGTCTGCGTATTAGAATCGCCTGGGGAGCTTTGAAAACTCTGTGTCCAGGCTGCACTCCACGTGAATTAAATCAGAATCTCTGGGAGGAAGACTCAGGAATCAGTTGTTTTAAGCGAGTTAATTAATCAATTAATTAATTAATAAGTTGCTGTTGATTGATTGATTTACTTATAGGTATCGGTGTTTAAAAAAAAAACTCCTTAGGTGATTTCAAGGTGCAGCTAAGATTGAGAATCATAAATTAAACAGCAATAAAGCACAGCTAAAGTAATAAAGTATTCTAATGTGTGCACAGTCTGTGTTTTTTCAAATGATGCTTTCTCTTATAGTTGGCATGCAAATGGGCGATTAACGTTAGCGTTGGTATCTCGTTTCAGTATTGAAATACGTGTAAAGTGAATACCTAATCGAGGGGCCAGGTCTGATGTTGAGGTAGGCTGGCAAGGCTGATGCCCTCCTCAGAGAGATGGGCTCCTTTGAGCTCATGGGCTTGGCACTTGGTGTGCTTGGCCGATCAGTTGCTACCAAGTGATCAAGGCGGCACCAAGGTCCGAGAGCCAGGCAGGCAGGTGGATCTGGGATTCGAGTGGAGACAGTGTGGAGAGGCATTAAACATGGAAGTCCCCGAGATGGGATGGCGCACTAGAACAGACTCAGAGAGGGATGCAGCTTCATTCTGCCCCACGCTAGAGCTCTTTATGCAGGCTCAGGCGGTGGCCACCCTTCTCTTTGGCGGGGGTTTTGGAGTTTGAGGGGAAGGATCTGCTACGGCATGTGCTTCCGGTAGGTCTGAGTTAGTTTCATGTTCATTGTGTTCTAGTCAACAGCCTATCTGACTGAGGACAAAGTTTCGAGGTGCCTAAGATTCTCCTGGCTAGGAGAGCTGTGTGCTGATGTGGTGGGACTGGGTACACAGGGCCATTCCTCCAGGTTGAAGTCCTCCTTGCCCTCAGGGTCTGACTGTTAAGATAGCACCCAGTAAATATTGTATTGCAACTCATTTGAGGACATTCATTCACCTGACAACTCTTCATAGCGTGCCTGATAAATTTCAGGTGCTTGTGAGAGAGGACTGAATCAGCTAAGTGGGGCTTGGGGATGGGGGTGAGGGTGTCCCAGTCTTCTGGGGAAGACAGCTCCAACAGGGCTCAATGAGTCCACAGAACAAGAGGGACATGATATAGTAAGAGTTCCCAGAGGTACTGAATCTTAGAGAACGAGTAGGCACTTCCTAGGTGAAGGGAGTTGGGAAGGACATTCTAGGCAGAGGAGACAGAGAAGGAAAAGCATGTTTCTATTGGAGATCACATGCAGATCACTGTAGCTGGAGTGTTAAGTGCTTATTTGTATGAACTAAAGGAGAAGGAGGGATCAGGCATGACTCGCCAAGAGATTTGACCGTCATACTTTGCTGATGGGGTTGTAAAATGGCAGGGGGGAATGGGGAGTGACTAGTAATGGATAAGAGTGTTGTTAAATGATGCAGAGAAAACAGGTGACAGAATACAGTTCTTTTTTGGCTGCACCTCTCGGCTTGCGGGATCTTAGTTCCCCAACCAGGGATCGAACCCACGCCCTCAGAGCTGAAGCATGGAGTCCTAACCGCTGGACCGCCAGGGAAATCCTGGCAGAACACATTTCAGAGGGACTGGTGCCTGTGGGGCCTCCGGGTACTGACGTTCAGTAGCCAGGTAGATGGTGAGTCCCAAGCTCCTGGGAGAGGTCTTGGTAGGAGACGGTGATTTTGGAGTCATCAACTTGGTCATCAATGGTCATTGATGTTATGGGAAAGGATTCCATCACTGAGGAAGAGGTTGTGGTGTGTGAGGGCTGTAGGCCAAGGAAAGATCCCTGGAAAACACTAACATTTAGGGGATGGTAGAGAAAGACGAGCTCATGCAGGAGCCAAAAGAGGAGGCTCAGGAAGATTTGAGGAGAAGCAGCCAAGTGAGAGGACGGATTGTCATGGGATCCCAGAGCCTGAGATACAAAATCCAATGTAAATACTATTATATAATTAAGTCGTTGCCCACATTCCTAGTACCAGACCATACTGACCCTGTTTTGCCTGTATGGGTAAGATGAATTTTGTGCAATGATAAATTCTCTGTAATTAAAAAGTTCTCTTTAAGAAGAGAATGTTTTCAACAAGAACACTTTTAATTCTTTTTCCCCCCTTTTGCTACAAAATGCATTTACAGGCAGACCTCGGATATATTGTGGGTTTGACTCCAGACCATGGTAATAAAGCGAATGTCGCAATAAAGTGGGTCACATGAATTTTTTTTGTTTCCCAATGCATATAAAATTTATGTTTACACTATATCGTAGTCTATTAAGTGTGCAGTAACATTATGTCTGAAAAAACAATGTACATGCCTTAATTTAAAAATACCTTATTGCTAAAAATGCTAACCATCATCTGAGCCTTCACGAGTCATAGCATTGATACTAACATCAAAAACCAATGATCACGTCCACCATAACAAATAGAATCATAATGAAAAAGTTTGAAATATTGAGAGAATTACCAAAATGGGACAGAGACATGAAGTGAACAAATACTGTTGGAAAAATGGCGCCGGTAGACTTGCTCGATTCAGGGTTGCCACAAACGTTCAATTTGTAAAAAACCCAGTATCTGCAAAGCACGGTAAAGTGAAGCACAATAAAATGAGGTCTGCCTGTATTTACAGCCAGATAAAATTCTCCGACTGCATATATGGTACATATTATAAGGTCCTTCTTTGATACATGTCCTGATAATAAGGACATTTAATAAGGACATTTAATACATTATTAAAATGTCTACCAATAAATAAGCCACAAGGATATATTGTACAGCACAGGAAATATAGCCAATATTCTATAATAACTTTAAATGGAGTATAATCTATAAAAATTTTGAATCACTATGTGTGCACCTGAAGCTAACATAATATTGTAAATCAACTATACCTTAATAAAAATTTAAAAAAATACATAGCAAACAAATATCTTTGTCTCTTAAAATATAATTTAATTAAACTGCTAATGTATAAGCCATGCGACTGGTCACTGACATGGGTGGCTTGCAACCCTTCACTGATGAGTCCAGAGCTATATCAACACATCACCCGACGATGAGAATGTTTTTAACAAGAACATTATAAAAGTCTCTTTTACGAGTCCTGGTCCCTGGTCCCGTTTCCCCCCTGCCCCTGCCCCTAGAAAGACAGAGGTCATCTCTCCAGGGCAGAATTAGTTCCTCCACCCTCTGCAGCCCCGTTATTCCTGCAGGTCCTCTTGGAGACAACAGGAAGAGATGTGGTCCCCGGAAGACTGAAAAATGAGCTGTCGGCGTGGGCTCGTCACACGTGCCCCAAGTTGTCTGCCTCACATGTTGACAGTGATATTGAGTTGACGTTTATTAAGTGCTAACTATATGTCTGGCATAAGCCTTTACTCATTTAGTCCTCAAAATAACCTTACAAGTACAGTTATTCTTCCCATCTCAAAGATGAGGGAAACAAGGCAAAGAGAAGTAAAGTGACTTGCCTGCCGCTGTCTAGCTAGAGCATGGTAGGGCTCTAAGAGCACTTGGCCTTAACCAAGATCTACCGACCTCTCAGGAAGGAGCAGCAGGTAGCAGCGTGGTGCAGGAGTAAAGGGAGTGGATTTGAAGTCAGCCAGTCAAGTCCAAGCTCTGTAATCTAACAGCAGGCTGTGCTACATTTGGCTACTTACACACCCTCTCTGAGCCTGGGTTTCGTAATCTATATCATGGGGATATTAATACCGGCTCTGCGAACCTCACCGGTTTGTTGTGATGAGCAATTGAGATGTGTACTAAGAGAATGCTTAAAACGATAAAGCTCTGTGCAGACGCAAGTAGGTGGTACTCTTATTTTCCCAGAACCTCATTTGGCAGTGGACACAAAGTAGGAGCCTAGCACCGCTGATGGGGGGAACTCAGGGATCCTGATCCACGCTCTCTGGCGACACCAACTGTACTTTTTTTTTCCGCACAACGTGGCACGTGGGATCTAATTCCCCCACCAGGGATGGAACCCGCGCCTCCTGCATTGGAAGCCCGGAGTCAACCACTGGACCGCCAGGGAAGTCCCTAACTGCACTTTATTGTAACTCTCTGTTTGGATATCTGTCTGGGACTTGTCATCTCTGTCTCCACAGCACCTGGCTCAGTACCTGGCCCTGAGAGGCGCCTGGTATCTGGTACTAGTTTCTGGGGGTAACAGTGAGAGCGGCAATAGGAGGAGAGGCCCCAGCAGCAGCACTTCGAAGGAATGACTACAGTCCTACCGCACCAGCCTGTGGCCAGCAGAGGGCAGCAGAGACCCTAGGCCCAGACCGTGTCGGCGCAAGCCCGGGTACCCGGCCAGTCTCCGTGCATCTCTGACATTGCATGGCATTTGGCCTCTCTCCCAAGGGGTATAAATTGTGCTCCGTTTGACTAAAATGTTTCCCCAAACCTTAGCAGTTTTCAAATTTCGGCCTGAAACTAGGGCAACAGGAGTCGTTTTAGTCACCAAGGCCATTCCCAAAGTTTGCTAAGCCACCACGTCCATGAGGCCTGAAACTCTCCAGGGAGGGACGGTGGCGCTTCCCAACTCCTTCCCACAGAGCTCAATGCGTTTGACAAATGGTATTATCGAGTTTGGAAAGAGTTCCTGGCTTTAGAAGATCGAGAACTGGAAACTTCTGTTTCTTTCTTTCCCTTTCTTTTAAATAGTGTATTCAAAGGTCGCTTAGAGAGAGCTGCTGTCTACATATTATTTTGATGTTCTGTCGTTAATAGAAGGCCCCACAAGTCCGTGTTGGGAGTCATTTAAAGTGGCTGAATGGATGGTAATTATTTTAGCTAGCCGTGGAAAGTAGGGCCCAGCATACTGGTGAAGTGGCCTGCTTCTACTAATTGATGGGCCAACCTTATTATTTTTTCCATTTGACACCAAAAGGCTGCTGGGACTAATGGCCTTTCAAGAGAAGGCAAAGCTTTCTATTTATTTACTTTATTCTCTGGCTTTTACAGGGTTCCATTTTAATACCCCTTAATTACTCTCCAGCAGTTGAGTGAAGGGGTTAAGAGTAATGGGCTTTGGAGTCAGAAAAAACAGGGCTTGAATCCCGGCTCTCTAACAGCTCTAACAGCTGCCCGGGCTGGGCCACTTAGGGCACCGCTCCAAGCTTCAATTTCCTTATCTGTAAAACAGCAACACTAATTCCTGCCTCAAAGGGTAATTGTAACGATTCAATGAGATGATGCGTGTAGAGCACTTAGCCCAGAGCAGGGTACACCACGAGTGCTCGGTAAATCACAGCCCTTGATATACTCAAATACTATAAGAATGCTAAAACACACGGGCACGCGATCATGAATTCACACTGAGGACAGTCAATGGTCATGATAAAATGCCCGAAACAAACCCTCATCAAGTAATGAGGTTCAGAGAGATGACGTAATTGCCCAAAGTTGGTAGGAAAGTGCTAGAGATGGACCTTAAGCCCTGTCTGTCTGAGGCTAGAACTAAGCCTCCCATGTCAACTTTGTTCTGGAAGGGCTCTTCCTTCCAGAGTCTGGAAGGAAGTCTGGAATCTGGAAGAGTCTGGAATCGACTCTTCCCTCCAGCCTGAGATCTCTCAGAACCAGGTTGTAAAAGTCTGCCCTGCGTCCCCTTCAGGGTCCATCCTCAAGTCCACTGCTCTGAGGCTGGCTCCCAGGAAGCCGAGTTATTTGCCTAAGGTCACACAGTTGGCTGAGCCAGGAGACCTGGAGAAAGAGTGGTAAATCCATTATTCCTTAGCCTTGATGTTGTACTTCTGGAACATAGAGTATAATTAATAGTCCAGGCATCCAGTCATTCATAAACATGGCACTAGGGGTACAGTGATGATCAGGGAAGACTCAGCTCACAGTCTAATGAGGAAGACAGACAAGGGGATAAACACGGGGTGACCAACGCTGTAATGGGATGCCTGGGGAGCCGAGGGAGCTCAGAGGAGGGCAGCTAACCCAGACTTGGGTGGGAGTGAGGGTGTGGGTCCAGGAAGGATCTATAAAGTTCATCTGTTCTTTCTGTTGGCCAAGAGTAATATCAATTGGTCAGTGGCACAGTGCTATTTTCATTCATTTTTTGAACAAACATTTACAGAATGAGGTCCCTGTGCTAGGCACGATAAAATACAGAGATGACTCAGCCCTGGGTATTGCCCCTCTGAAAGCTGGCTCTTTCCTTTAGGAAATGGGTAGCCGTGGTGCTTTTCAATGTATTCAGAATTATCAACTCCATCAGCTTCAGGTAACAGGTGACGATAACTAAGTCTGAAAAATTCATTGGTTGGATTTCTGCCTGGTTAAAACATCTGTTGATTGTTTGTTCTTTTTGCATCACAAAATGTGTTAGTTTGGGGCTTCCCTGGTGGCACAGTGGTTAAGGATCTGCCTTCCAATGCAGGGGAGACGGGTTGGATCCCTGGTCCAGGAAGATCCCACATGCCGCGGAGCAACTAAGCCCGTGCGCCACAACTACTGAGCCTGTGCTCTAGAGCCTGCGAGCCACAACTACTGAGCCCACGCACCTAGAGCCCGTGCTCCACAACAAGAGAAGCCACAGCAACGAGAAGCCTGTGCACCACAACTAAAGAAAGCCCGTGCGCAGCAACGAAGACCGAACGCAGCCCCCCCACCCCCAAAATGTGTTAGTTTGTGAGCAGGAAAGTGCACCTGAATTTCTGGAGCTTCCTGCATGGTAATAGGTTATGATATTAACTAATGAAGTCTTGAAGACTGACCTTCACCTTTTGAAGATGAAATCAAACTCAATGTCAGTGATATGAGCAGACGTGTTAACGTTGAGGGCTGTCTTTCTGGTTTTTGGCTTCCATTTTTAAATTCTAGTTTTATTCCATTTAGAGGCGTGGCATTTTGCACCATAGATTTTTTCTGCTTGTGTTTTTTTTTTAACCATATATAAATGGAATCCTGCTACCTTTTCTTTTGGAACTCCAAAGCATTTCCCTTTTCAGTAAAAAAGACAATATTATCTCAAGGTACCAAGCTCTTCTGACCCGGAGATGGAGTTGCTTCTATCATAATTTCAATAATTCTAGAAGTTACTGGGGTTAAGTCAGTTAGAGTGGACAGATCGCCATTGCGATTAGGTTTGGGGACACAAAATCCTCGTGAAAGGGTTGGGAAATTTTGAAAATGTGTCCCAGTTGTCTTCCCCAAAGTCCCTTTTCTGTCATCAGCAAGCTGGATGCAAACTAACAGAAAATGAGAATGTCACGCTATCTTGGCCAGATACTATTTCAATGTATTTCACTTTCCAACTTCACAAAGAATATATTCAGAGTATTTCCAATGAAATCTGCTGCTGTTGCCTTCACAATATGAGGAAATCGTTACCAGAAAACTAGGTTTCTGTACCATCTAGTGGTATAGCTGACACATAGATATTTTTTAAGTGAATTGTTCTTTAAAAGAATCTCTGTGGGCTCGGGTCATTGTGGATTGTTTCATAGAGAGATTCTAGGTGCAAGGAAATGGTCAGCTCCTTCATTCTGGTATTATTATTATGAGCTCTGTTGCTTGACTCCTTACCTTGTCAGGAGAACGATAGATTCGGGTCTGCAATCTAAAGAATCTAGGTCTGCACTGACTATAAGTCGGGGCACGGGGGGAGAAGGGCATTGTTAGAGCATAATACACTGTTAGGGCATAACCTCTCTCTTTTTTCTTTCTGGGACATCATTTAAAAGCTCCCAGAACTAAGAAATTTTTTTTAAACTTCAAATGTGGTAGAAAGCACATAACATGAAATTTATCATCTTAACTGTTTCCAAGTGTACAGTTCAGTAGTGTTAAGTATATTCAAAATATTGTGCAGCAGATCTCCAGAACATTCCGTCTTGCAAAACTGAAACTCTGTAACCGTTGAGCAACCATTCCCCGTCCCTGCTGCCCCCTCTAACAGGTTTTATCAAGGGATCACTCATAGACAATCCTTTATGGGTCAGTGTTTTCACTAAAAGGAATAATTGTCGCAAAAACTGCTCCCTCCCTTTCCCTGCCCACTACTTGGGAACAAAAGAATGATTCTGAAGTAGTGACATTTTATCTTTTGTTAACCCCAAATCTCAGAGCTGAGTTCCTGTTTCCCACCATCGTTGCCCGCGAGGGCTGGGAGCAGAGGTTTTGAGACCTTGAAATGCAGGATTGTGTATTCTGTAAAAATAAAAAGTTTAAATTAATTATTGTTTGAATTGAAGGATTAAGTCAAGGGAATTTAAGGCTCACCAGGGAAAGGTTGCAGAGAGATCCCAGTGGAGGAATAGAGAGCACACTTTCCTCTAAAAAAAGGAGAGAGCTGGTTTGGAATTCTGGCTCTGCAAAGTTTCAAGCTCTATGGCTGCTATGGACTGAATGTTTGTGTCCCCCCAAATTTATATTTTGACCTAACTCCCAAGGTGATGGTATTTGGAGGTGGAGCCTTTGAGAGGTAAAGTCATGAGGGTGGCACCCTCATGAATGAGATTAATGCCCTTATAAAAGAGACCCCAGAAAACACCCTCTCTCCTTCCCTCACCTGAGGACACAGCAAGAAGATGGCTGTTCATGAACCAGGAAGCAGGCTTTCACCAGACAGAGTCTACCTGTGCCTTGATCTTGGACTTCCCAGCCTCCAGAACTATGAGAAATACATTTCTGTTGTTTAAGCCACCCAGTTTGTGGTAATTTGTTATAACAGCTCACACAACCTCAGTTTCCTCATCTGCAAGGTGGGAATAACAACACCTATGTGTTGTGAAGCAACAACTCCACACACACACACACACACACACACTAACATGTCCTTTTTCAAAAATCACAAAGAGGATAATAGAAGCTGGCTATTCCGTAACTTGCCTTTCTCAACTAATGATATATCTTAGATGTCTTTCCTTACCAGTGTATATAAATCTACCTGATTCTTTGTACCTGGTCCATAGTGTTCAATTGTACAGATGTATTATCATTTATTTAGCCAATTTTTTTGACAGGAATTGGGATCACTCCTAGATTTTTGCTACTAGTAACCATACTGTAATAAACAATTAACCTATTTTAATTATCTATGTATATTTTACAATGAGCTTAAAGTATATGTGTATGTGTGTGTGTGCAGTGCATGTGTATACCTCTTGTACTTAATAATATGCATTTTCATGCATAAATATAGATCTATAGCATCATTTTTTTGGGGGGCCACACAGTGCAGCATGCAGGATCTTAGTTCTCTGACCAGGGATCAAACCCACACCCCCTGCAGTGGAAGCGCTGAGTCTTAACCACTGGACTGCCAGGGAAGTCTCTATAGCATCATTTTAAGGGCTGTGTATTATGTTATATTGGATGAATGGAACATAATTTGTTTAATGAATGCCCTACTGTTGGAGATTTATGCTGTTCCTGATTTTTCACTAGTATAAACAACGCAATGTTAAACATCTGTGTGCTTAAATTTTTGTGCATTTGTCAAATTATTTTCATTGGACGTACTCCTAGAGGTGAAGTTGCCAGGTCAAGGAGTACACATATTTTTGAGTAGTCATTTCATTTAAAAGGAAAATGCCCATTCTGTCACACAGATTTGCTAAACAGAGGTCCTCAGATATATAGCCTCAGGAAGAAACATTTATATCACGTAGGTCGGTGGTTTCCAAACCTGATGTAGTAGGCAGAATAATAGCCCCAATGATGGCCACGTCCTAGTCCCCAGAACCTGTGAATATGTTATGTTACATGGCAAAGGAAACTAGGGGTGCAGATGGAAGGTTGCTAATCAGGGGGGTTATTCTGATTATCTGGGGCCCAGTGAAATCACTAGGATCTTTAAAAATGGAAGAGGAAAGCAAAAGAAGAGAGTCAGAAGAAGATGGGACTATGAAAGAATGATCAAAGAGATGCAATATTGCTGGCTTTGAAGATGAAGGGAGGAGACCATGGGCTGAGGAATGTGGGCAGCCTCTAGAAACTGCAAAGGGTAAGGAGACAGATCCTTCCCTACAGCCTCCAGAAGGAATGCAGCCTCGCAAACACCTTGATTTCAGCCCAGTGAAACCCACGTAGAAGGACTTCCGATCTCCAGAACTGTAAGAGAATCAATGAGGGTTGTCTTAAGCCACTAAATTTGTAGTAATTTGCTACAGCAGCAATAGGAAACGGGTACACTTGTTTACACCCAAAACTAATGGCGGGGTGTGGGGCAGGGAGGAGACGGGGGAAAGGTAGGAGAATGGGGGTGTCTCATCCCCAGAGACTCTGATTCAGTAAGTCTAGGGCAGAACTGAGGAGTATTTTTCACCGTGCTCCCCAGGTGATAAAACGCATCGAGTGGGGCTCTCGAGAGGCACTGATATAGACCACATGGCTCTGCAGAAGTAGCCATCTCCTGTTGCGTAGACAGTCATTTGCTGGCCTGGCGGATGGTCCAGGTAGCTGATTGAAGATGGAGCTGACCTGGGGCTCCAATCTGGCACCAACCTTAACTCCATGTCCACGTGACAGTGTCAATCAACCTCACTAATCTGACCCCAGCTTGATTTTTCAACTGCTTATCAACCCAAATGCTCCACTCCAGTCAGACTAGTCTAATTGTCATCTATTCAACAAATCTTGAGATTTATTTGTCTTTGCTCTTAAAATACGGCCCTATTGTCAGCTGGGTCGTCCAGAAAGCAGGCTCCGAGAAAGAGTTAAAGATGTGAGATAAAGATAAAAAGGGAAGGAAGCAGGGCTTCCCTGGTGGCGCAGTGGTTAAGAATCCTCCTGCCAACGCAGGGGACACGGGTTCGAGCCCTGGTCCTGGAAGATTCCACATGCCGTGGAGCAACCAAGCCCGTGCACCACAACTACTGAGCCCGTGTGCCACAACTACTGAAGCCCGCGCACCTAGAGCCCATGCTCTGCAACAAGAGAAGCCACCGCAATGAGAAGCCCGCACACCACAACGAAGAGTAGCGCTGCTTGCCACAACTAGAGAAAGCCTGTGCATAGCAACGAAGACCCAACGAAGACCCAACGCAGCCTAAAATAAATAAATTTATTTTTTTAAAAAAAGAGAAGGAAGCAGAATTGAGGAGGAAGAGACTCAGACTAGGATGCAGATCTGATAAAGTCTCAGCCAACTCAACAGGAACCCTGGAACAAATACTGCCCAATAGAGGAGTCCCATGTTGGGCAGTAATGGCCAGGTCCTAACACTCCTGTCATGCTCAGTCATTGGCTGCCCATGAATAGCATGACTGAAGCAGATCCTAAGGTGCTGATAGGTGGAGGCACTCAGCGGACAGCACTTCTTGGAGCTGAATGGCAACCCCCTGGCTGCCAATTCTTTCGTTTTCCAGTTGGCCAGACCCTGTCCTTTCTTTGAGCCCTCCTATGGCAACTGTTGACAGGTCTTGTCATAACCACTACATGTATTTCGAAATATAGGCTGTCTGAGCTGGAAATGTCCTTAGGGATCATCTCATTTTACATATTGAGAAACTGAGACCTGGGCGGGGTGGGAGGGTGAGTCATTCAAGATGGCACAGCTAGCTGGTGGCAGAGCCAGGACTGGAACCCAAGTGTCCTAACGCTCAATTCCGGTTTGCGGTTAACATTAAGAAAAGGCTGATCATTTTGAAAGATGAGTGGAGGGTCAGTCTTCACCTAAAACGTAATTGTAACTGCTGTAAATCAATAGACTAAACTTGCTTCCAAGTATGCTGAATCATTAAAATGAAGGGAAAAAATAACCAAACTTCTCTTTGAGAAGATCTCTGAGGCTTAGTTTAATCTCAATTAAATTGATAAGAAATAGTGATAATAAAACTGTAATCCTTATGAAAATTCTATAGCCCATTTCATTTCTATAATCACCACTAATCTATAAAAAATTCAGTGACATACTATTTTAAAATCGTACTAATCTTATTAAAGGAATTCGTACGGACCATTGTATTGTTTTGAAAATACAGACGGTTTACAAAATGATTTTCAATTATGTCAAGCTAGAGAAACAGTTATGGTAAGGGCAGAAACTATTGTTTATACGGGAGAAAGATGTGATATAAAGATTACTTAGCTTTATCTCTGGAGAGGTGACTTTCTTTTCAGCCTTACAGGTGATATTGATTTTTAGAATGGAAAACTGCTTCAACACAAGTCTCAATTGGCTTTGCAAACAACATCCTTATTTGGAATTCTTGATAGTCTTTACTACCAGAAAAAGGAAATTGTCACCTTTTGTTTTAGCCCAGGTATCATTCAAGTATGTAAGTTTCCAGCACATTTGGAAACAATTTCCATTCTTTCAGACTGTAAAGTTCAGGAATGAGTGTGTTTGGGTTGGGGGAGATGTGGCAGCGGGTGAGTCAGAGTCAATCCGGCCACTTGTCAATTTCTGAAAATTGTAGAGAAAAATGTGAATGAGGTTTATGGGCTGTAGCCCTATTGGGCCTGACTTTCCAGTTTCAAACCTTGATCGATCTGCTAATTCCACCCCCTCCCCAACTAGCATCTCACAAGATTATCAACTAGGAGTGTAGATGAAACCCTACAGATAACACAGGGGGCTGGGGTGTGTGTGTGTGTGTGTGTGTGTGTGTGTGTGTATGTGTGTGTGCACGCAATTAGCAAGAGCAAAATGCCAAAGTGAGCCAAAGAAATGCTTTTCAAGTTACCTTTTTGGACGTGAGGTGTGAAAGTTAAAAAGGATGGATCTAGAAAGACAGAAACCAAAGTCTAGGATCAAGTAGATGATCTGGGGAGGGATTTACTTGTCTCAGAGGAGCAGGGGTCTTTCAGAGGCAGGAGACCTTTTCTTCCCTCTTTATTAACGTGGGAAAATTGATCACTGCTTTCAACTGTATTCAAGAAAGAGCTTCCAGGCTGAGGGATTTGCAGGGAAATATTATCAGATTACCCAGGCTACACAAAATGCCAGCCCTCTTGGAATCATTTTTCTTTTCCCTAAATAGCATATTGAGTTCAGTTCTGATGGGCATGTTATCTTCTAACAGATGAATCTTTCTACAGCGAGCCAAGATAAACACACACTTGTTTAAGTGTTGGAATCAGCCTCCACCCTGAATTTTCCCAACCATCACCTAAAATAGAACACGGCTTTTGAAGGCAAATAACTGAGAGAAAATGTACTGGTCAAGTTTTTTTTCTCTTAGTAAATCTCGGAAACCTATGTAACACACTGGAAAAACTGCTTGAGACAAGAGAATTACTGTATTACTGCCAAAGTTACCAATTCACTCGTGCAAGAGCTGTGGTCTTTATTTACATAGCAGATGGGAGAACAAAATATCCAAGAGCCGCCCAGATGGTAACCTTTGATAAATATTATGGTGGAGAGAAAAGAGCGCCGAGATCAGACCCGGGTTCCAGCGCTGGCTGTGTGACCTTGGGCAAGTCATTGGCCAACTCTAAGCCTCAGTATCCACATGTATTAAGTGAAGATAATCATGTCAATCCTAGGGTTGCTGAGAAGTTTGCATGAGATCATGGATGATCATGATCATCAAAAATGTCATTTGATTATTCACCCTTTGAGCTGTTACACGGGAGCAACTGGGGTGTGCGTGGGGAACGCTGGTGGCAGGGGCCTCCAGGGTTGTCAGGGCTAAGTACCGAGCTCACACCGGACCATGAGCTGTCTATCAGATCGGAGAGATGAATGAGTTTGGAGAAATTTGTCATCTCATCTGGAACAATCTGCAGGGAAGTCCTGCTACCAAGTCTTGGACCCACGTGGGCAGCCACACTGGTGGCCCCAACGGTTCTGTGCTGAAAAGAAAGTTACTATTTTTCCCGATGTCACTAACAGCGGGAGAGCTACAGGAAAGCTTCCGTGTTCATGGCAGCCAGGCGGGCCTCTGCAGAAGGCTGTCAGGTGCAGATGACCTCCTCCGCAGAGGGAAGGCAGCCAGCAAGTCTTGCAACTCATCCAAGAAACGTTCTGGATACAGAGCTCATTCTAGGCCCCACTTGGGATGGCGTGGTTTGCTTACTAACGACTTGCAAGTTACTTCTCAGATTGCTCAGCCATTCTATTTGGAATCACTTTTTTAGAATTCAGGGATCGAATTTTCCGGGTGACTATCTCATTCATCAGGCCCAGCCTGAGACCTTTTCAGCTTCCTTTCAGACTCCAGCCACCCTCAGTGGGTCTTGCCCACCCCATTTCCATTTTGCTTTTTGTAGAGGCAAGAGGGAAGATGGAAATAGTCTGGTTAAGGCTAGAAAGTGTCAGGCTGTTCCTGGAACCTCTATTCAGTTCGAAGAGTGGGACAACCCCATCGGGTACCACGCCATCAGTCTTGATGTGGAAGACCCAGCTGATGGAGGGTAAGGCGGCTGATTTCTAAGTAGGAGGGCAGTGGGTGCAGGGGGTGTGAGCCTCTATGCTCCCCACCGCGGAACATCTCTTTTAACCATCTTATATGCTTAAAAAGTTAAAAAAAAAAAACCTAACGTGGGGCATAGGTGCCAAGGAAAAGTATAGAATTTCAGGGAGAACAGAAACTTGCTTTGAACTCAGTGCTCTTTTGTGGCAGAAAGAGATAAGGACGGCGATGTCTCTAGACCCTCTGGATTCTCAGTAGAAAACCATAAGCAGGTTTGGAAAAAGGAATTCTCTTCTTTAAACCGGAGTTCAGTAAAAGAACAGATCTTTTCTTCTCTCTGGAGACTGGCTTTCTGAAAAATAGGATAAGCATGATGAGGAAAGAAGCCAGCTTGGGGTCCAAGGAGCCCAGGTTTGAATTCTGACCTATCTCACCACTCCTAGCTGTGTGACCTTGGGCAAGTTGCCTAGCCTATCTGAGCCCCACTTTCCTCAACTGGTAAATGGGAATACTAATGATACCTACCTCCTACATGAGTTACACACATGTAAAGCCCTTAGAACAGTGTGTGGCACAGATATGTTCAATAAATATTAGCTCTTATTTTGTTAAAGAGGCAGTGCCTTTATAGGGAGTAGAATTATTGGAGTCATGCTGCAGTTTAGCTTAGTGGGTAAGACCAAGGACAGAGAAAGCTGACGCTGACACTTACCTTGACTTTGGGCAAGTGACTTAACCTCCCTAAAGCTCCATGTTCTCATCTGTGAATGAGGATATAAACAGTACCCGTGGTGTGGGGAGCTATTGGTTCTTCTTTTGCCTCATTCCATGGCTCTTGTCATTCTCCTCACCTTCTAATGATCTTTACTTCATGCCACTTCAGCCAGCCATTTGCCCTGGTCACACGCTAGACCTCATCATGGCCTACACAGGTGGCATCCTTGCCATCTCAATTTCGAACATCCGCTCTCCAACCACCATGTCCCAATGTCATTGGCTTACGTAGTCTTATCACCGCATTTTATATAACCTCATCCTCCAATCCATCAACCTCCACTACCCGGCACCTTCCATCTGCCTCCATTTCCTTCTTTGAGCAGCTTACACGCCATGGTCCCTTGTTACAATCACTCGCTTGCAAATACCCTCAACTCCTTTTCCCCTTTCTCCACCCATCGCACTCACTCATCAAAATCTCAACCCTGGATGAACCTCACCGTTTGCCTTCTCTGCATTACACTAACCCAACAGCACTGGCAAAAGTCACCCAAGCCTGTTTCCACTTAAACTGGTGATCTCAGCCTTCATAGTTGACTGAGAAGAGAGAAATCGTGTAATTAGTACATTTCAGACTCCCCACAAACAAGCCTGCAAGTCTACTTGCATCTGTGTCCTTATTCTCCTTCTTTTGTCTGCTTTCAATGGCAGAAGGTCCCCTCCTCTTAGCAAATGTCAGTACTTCCACATGTCCCTTTCAAAACTTCTCAGTGTGGGGAGGGGGAAGGGTAAGCTGGGACGAAGCGAGAGAGTGGCATGGACATATATACACTACCAAACGTAAGGTAGATAGCTAGTGGGAAGCAGCCGCATAGCATAGGGAGATCAGCTCGGTGCTTTGTGACCACCTAGAGGGGTGGGATAGGGAGGGGATATGGGGATATATGTATATATATAGCTGATTCACTTTGTTATACAGCAGAAACTAACACACCATTGTAGAGCAATTATACTCCAATAAAGATGTAAAAAAATTAAAAAAAAAACTTCTCAGTGACTTCAACCACGAATTTATCCTCATCCTCCCGTCATCCATCTCTTCATTTTGTATAGGCTGTAATATTTGCCTTCTTTAAAAAAAAAAGACCCACTCCACTCCACTAGTCTCCGTAGCTACCACCTTATTTCTGTTCACCCCCCTCAACGCTAAGCTCTCCGAGAAGCTACTGGCATTTACTGTCTCCACTTTCTCATCTCCCATTCCCTCTTCAACCCACCCAACCTCGCTTCCGTCCACACGCTATAACGAAAACTGCTCTTAACTAGGTTATCAAAATCTTTGATGCCACATCCAATAGAAATTTCCCTGGTCTTCTCTTATTTGATCTCTCGGAAGCCTTTGCCACAGTTGATCATGCTCTCTGGAACTTTCTCCTCTCTGAGTTTCTGTAACACCTCACGCTCCTGGCTCTCCTCCCACCCAGGGACTGCTTCTTCTCAGTATCATCTTCTGGGTCCTTATGTCCTCAACTTGTAAATATTGGCACACTCCAAGACTCTGCCCTCTGCCCTTCTCTCTTCTCTGCCTGGGTGATCATTCAATGGCTTTCAATGTCATTTTATACTGAACAATCTCAGAAGTTTATCCAGACTCCCCTCTTGAACTCCACACTTACATACACAACTGTTGAAGAGGGATATCCGCTTGCATGTCTTGTAGGCACCCAGACTGAACGTGGTCAGAGTTTTGTTCTCCTACAGTCTTCCTCATTTCCATACATACATCCACCCAGTTGCTCAAGCAGGAAACCGAAGAGCTAACCCCCCTCAAATAGAGCTCAAATGCATTTAACTTCATTTGGCCTTCACTGCTGCCATCTGATCCAGGCTACCATCCTATGCTTCTGGCCTCCTAACTGGTCTCTTTGTTCTCATCCCTTTCTCCAGTCAATCCTCTCCACAGCAGGTTTCTGCGCCCTTATTAAGTGCAAACTGGGGGCTTCCCTGGTGGCGCAGTGGTTAAGAATCCGCCTGCCAATGCAGGGGACACGGGTTCGACCCCTGGTCCGGGAAGATCCCACATGCCTCGGACCAACTAGCCCGCGAGCCACAACTACTGAGCCTGTGCTCTAGAGCCCGTGAGCCACAACTATTGAGCCTGCGTGCCACAACTACTGAAGCCCGTGCGCCTAGAGCCCATGCTCCACAACAAGAGAAGCCACTGCAATGAGAAACCCGCGCACCGCAAGGAAGAGCAGCCCCCCCCTCGCTGCAACTAGAGAAAGCCAGAGCGCAGCAATGAAGACCCAGCGCAGCCAAAAATAAATAAATAAAATTTGTAAAAATACTTAAATAAATAAATGCAAATTGGCTCACACTTCAAACCCTTCCATGGCTCACTGGGTCACTTAGAAGAGAAAATCCAACCTCCCACCATGACCCAGAAGGCCCTGTGTCACCCGGCCCCAGTCGACCTCTCCAGGCTGGGCTCTGGCCCGTTCCTCACTCACTTCCGGGCCTGGGCAGGGCAGCTCCCTCCATCTCCACTCCAGCTCTTCCTAAAGCTCACTCCATCCCTCACTTCATTCGGGTCCCTGCTTGCACATCACTTCCACACAGAAGCCTCCCTTGACCACTTTATCCAAAGTTGGCCTCCATCTTTCTCTATTTCAACGCTTGGTATGCTTCCTTCATACTTACCGTAACTTGCAAATATTTTGTTTTGTCTTCTTTATTGTTTTTTTTGATGGAGTCTACCTTCCCCACTAGACTATTAACTCTCTGGGGAGCAGGGACCAAGATTTATATATGTAAATAAAAGAGCACCGTGTCTGGCAAATAGCAATGTCAATATTATTATTACCTGTAAAAACTGAGGAAATGTACAAGGAATCAGTGTCTATTTGTACAGATTAAAAAAATCAAATTCACTAAAAATTTCGGCACCGCAGTTTTGGGGAGTCCCCTCCGGAAAGGTCTCTCCAACTAACTACCCTTCCAGCAGATCGTTCTTCTCTCCACAAGGTCTCTGCCTCATGGGTGTGGGACACCTGCATGAGGGGACTAGGCCATATTGGAGGGGAAGGAGGGGACTCGGCCTTCCTTCCTTCCTTTGACAAATATTTATCTGGGGTCTCACAGAGGAAATCTTTCAGAACTACCAAAATCCTTCCTGAAAGTTTCATCCAGCTCACTTCAAAATCAGGTTAATATATGGGAATTCCCTGGTGGTCCAGTGGTTAGGACTCAGCACTTTCACTGCCAGGGCCTGGGTTTAATCCCTGGTCGGGGTACTAAGATCCCACAAGCCGCGTGGGCAAAAACAAAAAACAACCCCCCCCAAAAAAACCAAGCCCCCCCCAAATCAGGTTAATATAAAATATATCAAGAATCAAACATATAAAGAGGCGACCAAGTCCCACGCCAAAGCTACCAACCAGGAAGTGATGGCACAGAATCTGGGCATTTCACGAGCTCCCCTGTGGTTCTCAGCACCAGGTAAGATGGAGAAACTGGCAGTGTGCTCTCTTAAGCGCATGGGTTTTGAAGGGGTTTCCTGGCCCTTTTATCCACCTAGGGAGTCACCCCACTTCCCCGTCCCCACGCCCTGCTGCCTCCTCTGCCCGAAGCCACCGCTGCAGCTTGGCCAATGGGGATGGGGGCTATTGGCCCTTTCTCAAGGTAATACTGCTCCTTTGCACGCTTTCCAAGTCTTCTGCACCCACTCCTCTTATTCCAGGATGGTGCCCTGGCCACAGATGGACAGTGAACCCATATACAGTGAAACAACCGTACCGGTTGCTAATCTTCACTGTTGTACACTTGATTTAAGTTGGAATTGTTTTGATGATTTATGTTTCGTGTAATTTTCGATGCTGATCATTGTAGGACACGGCAAGGGCAGAGAGAGAATACCTCTGCTGCCTGCTGCTGTGTGATCTTAAGGCGAGTAAGGCCTTTCACCTGTTTGAGACTCAGTCCCCTCATCTATAAAATGGGCATATTCATTCCTTCATTCAGTCAGTCAATCCCTATTTACTGGCTACCTCTCGTATAAGGCACCTAGGATGTCCTCATACCCGTATCACAAGGTCGTTGTGGGGACTGAGCGGGATGCAGTGTGTGGGATCTGCCTCACAGCCATCACCCACAGATGGTGCTGCTGTTAATTTGGGCCTGTGAACAACGGAAATCATCAAGTTTTTAGTAATTCTAAGGCTTATAATTTTTAAATGTATAAACTCTTAACAAGTACTTAGGAGACTTGATAACCCTGATGTCATTCATTAGAAGGCCAGCAGGGCTCATCCCCTCAGGCAGAGTCTTCCATGAAGCCTGACAAAGCCGCGCTACCTTAACTCTACCTGGGCCCCGCCAGTTCCTCCCTGAGGGTGATTTGCGCCTTGCTTGTTTCTGTTTTACAAAATGGTGTCAAACAAAATTAATTTGTACTCTGTTGGCAGACAGATTTTTACCATTTCCTTTTTCGATGTTCTTTTATTGTTTCCAGCATCTGTGCACTCATTCATCTGACACATATGTACTGACCTCTGCGCCAGGCACTGCCGCAGGTGCTAAGGATGGGGCGGTTCACCCCTCAAAGCCTCAGCCCTCAAGGACCGGACATCCTAGGGAGGCCTATATATCGTGCTCACCCTCACTCCACACCAAACTGTAAAGTGCCTGAGATCTGGGGCTGTGGTGGCAGCTCTTCCCTTGATGCCTCTCAAACACACAGCAGGAGAACAGCTGAAGGCACACAGGATGCCCTCCCGAAAGGCACTTTTTGCTGCCTTATGTTGTGCCCGGCTCACTGGAGCTAATTCCCATTAGAATGTAAATTCTAAGCATTTACATATATTATTTCAATTAATCCTCACAGAAGCCTGATGAGGTGGGCATTATTTTAATCATCATTTTATAAATGAAGCCACTGAGGTATGGACAGGTGAAGAAACGTGGCTAAGTTCCTAAAGCTAGTAAGTAATGAAGCTGGATTCGACACCAGGTCATGAAAATCCTCATGTCAACCCCTGAGACTGTCCTCATTTGACATCACTTTCAAATTGAGCGTGGGCCCAGACAGACTCCTAGCCTTTGGTGTCAGGTGGCATTTTCTCTGACTGCAGAGTCCCTGGGTGGCCCTATGTTCTAGGCTGAAAACTGAACATCTGGGAAAGAGCAGGCTAGCCCTCATGAATTTGTTCATTTTCCTGCGTCACCTTGGTTATCTCACTTAAATCCAGCGCAAAGAACTCAATAGAGTTGCTTTTATAGCCCAATTAGAAAATGGGCAAGACATTTTACAAGATACCAAGTGCACGGGCTCTTTGAGACCAAAATGAAACCTATTCTAGGGATGAAAATACTAAGTAGAAATGGGGGTCATTTCAATTGCTGGAGATCTTGGGTTTGTTTTTTTTTTTTTTTTGAGTTACTGAAAAAACTTTATTCACAGAGCAAGAGTGAAAATGTCTTTTTATTGGTATTAAAAGGGCATTTTAAGGCTGTAATATCAGCTCTTTATTCCTTAAAGGGAAGCAGTTACTATAATGATGTACTTGGAGCCACATGGCTAAGTTACCACCTTCCCTCTTCATTGGGGAACCATGAAGTCTATTATGTTCCCTCAGGAGGGAAGCTTTCCATGAGAAATTGCTACATTTGTAAAGAACATATTGACCATGATGAAAAGATTTTATCCACATCTACACGATGATGACAAAATTGGACATGACTAAAAGGTTTGGGCAGCCCAATTCTCAGGAACAAAAACTAGAAACAAATGTCATGATACCCATAAAAATGCCTTGATGTGTCTGTCGAGCATGGGAGATCCTGGTTTTTATGCTACAAGCTTGTTCTCAGGATACAGAGACATGCTATCAAAGGCAGAAGCAGATACTTACTTTCAACTGCAAGGCTGGAACTGGCAGGTCCACCATCAGGGGGGAAATAGATTTTCTTACCTAGGAAAATAGAAAACATGATTGGGAATGAAATCGGGGACTGGGTTAGAAAGTGCCCAGAAGCCCCCCAGGGAACCCCAAATTGCCTGGTCCTCAATTTATAGACACCTGACATTTTATCAGTTGCTACAAAAACAGAGAAGCTTCTGTTTTGAAGGCCCTGTGGGTTTTGTTCACATGTTACAGGCAATGTTTCTGATCAAGGGTCACTGACTTCCTCAACAGATCCTGGACCATCGGTCACCAATTAATCCGACAGATATCTGCATTAGTAGGGGAGTCTGAAGGGTTGGTAGCAGTCGAGACTTTAGCGATCAACATTTGTTTGAGAATGTGTCTAGAACTTTCAGGAATTGGATAATGCCTGCATGGTGGCTTTGCCATGATGTGCCTGGCATATAGTAGATGCTCACTAAATCTTTGCTGAATTGGATTTGAACTGCACGGGCTTGTTATGTTTGGGAGGTGATGATTTGAGCCATCTGTGTTCTAACCATCTGTTGAGACAGGGCTCTGTTGTGTGTGTGCACAAGCATATATACACAGTTGGCCTCATCTGTCCCTCTGAATCTAGCAGGAGCAGATTTTTGAAAAAGAGGACTAGGGTGGGAATTCTCATAGGTTTCCCAAGCATGACATTTTTATGATTTACTCTTTAGGTACATTCCTAATCAAACTGTGGGAATGATGGAGTGGTATTTTAATGGGAAATTGGTTTTCGACATTAGGATGGAGCACAGCACCTGACCTGGGTAGGGCTAGACTGAACAGGCCCTTTGTGTAATATATATACTTGGTTCGGAAGTAAAAACAGCTTCTAGCAATTTCTTTCAGGCATGGAACACTAGAACCAGATACATATGGACCAGGGAGCTGGAAAGAAAATTCATCTAGGGTACAGAAAGCCAGAGGATTCAATATCTGTCGGGTGAGTGAGTAAATGAAATGGTGAATGAGCCTTAAGGATGCTTTCGTTTGTGGAGGGGTGTGGGTCTGGGAGCAGAGGTCCCAGACAGTCAGGCACCGTGACGCTCTCCAGGCAGCAAGGAGGCTGCCTCCAGTCACTTTGAATTTTAATGTGTGGAGCAGATGGATGGTATAGATGGCCCTTGTTCTTGCCTAGGGGTCTGGCATTATTGCAAGTTGCCAACCTGTTTGGAGGATAGAGTTTTGAGCCCGTAGGTGTATCCCTGAGTTCTGTCTTACAAATGGATTATTTATAGCAGCTCACAGTGAGGTAAATGCAGGACCCTAAGATTTTAGGCAGCAGCCCATTTTTCTAGGGTAAGTCCAAGTCAGCAGACCAGGGTGAATACTCTGAGCCAAGTGCATCTGTCTGGCTATCTATGCAACTCTTTGGTTGTTAAACGGTGACTATCGACGCAGCCTAGTGAAGACAGACGGAACTTAAGCAAAACATTCTATCGCTCAGAAGCCCCGTAGCTGGAGTGGCAGCAAGTCGTCCTCACATCCCATCTCACGCCAACTCACTCTCAACCACAACCAATCAGAGGCATTCCTCCAAGCATCTGGAGGCATTTCCTTACTGTGGGCTGAGCCGGAAGGCAGGTTGAAGAGCAATCCCATGCTTCCGGCCGTCTGGGCAGAGTTGCCATCCTCCCACGAGGCAGATTCCTGAGGATGGGTTAGGCATCTCTCTGGCTGCAGGAGACTTAGGAGGGGCTCATACTTCCCATCAGGCTGGGTCTCTGGAACCGAGTGCCCAGTGGAAAAGGCATGAGGGTAGCCAAGCTCTGGGAAGCTGGAGCTGGCGAGGGAGGAGAAATGCCTCGGCTCGCCAGGCTGAATGGAAGGGCTCCCGGTCAGGGACACTGGATACTGATCCACAGCCATGGGACCAGATCCACTCAAGCTGCAGCTGGCGGCACCATTTGCAAAAGATACTTCCGGCTGTGGCTTTGTCCACTGAGAAGAGAAACGCCACTGATTTGGAGGCATGCCACTATCTGGGAAGGAAAGATTTAGAAGACAGTTTTATGTATTGTTTTCAAAATGGAATTAGCTTAATTTATTTCTGGTTAATATATACTATTTTTTAATTGTAAAAAAAATCACTCTAAGCATAGTATCCAGAGACTGCCATTGTCTACCTTTAGGTGTACTTCTTTCTAAGATTTGTTTCTATTCATGTTTGCACTGTTTTCACATCACATATTGTTTTCAAGGTCGCTTTTGCATTATTAAAATATCGCAAACATCCTCCCGTAGCAAAGAATAGAGCCAACATCAGCTTTTTAAATGGCTGCAGGTATCCCATCATAAGGCAGTACATCCCTTGTCCAACTAGCCCCTCAAGGAAACTTTTCTAGAAGTAGAATTACTTGGTTAAAGGTGATTGGTGTTTGTTTGTTGCCGTTGTTTGGCTTTATTTTATAGCTGGTGCTTGGAACACACCGAATAGGAGGACTCCACAGAACTTTACAAAGGGTTTAATACTTGCTTACATCACACAACTCTAGGGATTGAAACCCCACTTTCAAGAGAGGTCTGGGGCATGGGGATGTTAACAGACTGGACCAAGTTAGCCAAGCAGATTAGCCAAGTAGGGATCTGAGCTGGAGGGATCAGTGATGGGTAGGGAAGTGGTGGCTTGAACCTCTTCCTGCGAAAGCAAAATGCTCAAGGTCAAGCAGCAACTCAGTTTCTTCTTGCAAAGTTCTTGTGGACAAGCTAGTGGGGATGGAGTCTCCTTTGGTCTCAGAGACACTGTTCAAATTGCGCCTCTAACAGCTGCTGAATCAGAGTTCTCGAAGAGTCTCGGGCAGCCCATGACATGGACGGGCGTTTTCCCCATTCTCAACACCCACTCAGGAGGAGGGGCGGAGGGAGAGAGCGAACTCTGGCAGATGGCGCTTAAAGCCTGGAGGTTCTTATCTATCCAAGATAATGCAGGGGGCGCGTGGGTGTGGCTGTCAGGCCCCCTCCCCCTCCTCCTGCACCTGTCCCAGTGCCCCTGAATGTTCAATTTTCCTGGATTTTGTCTGAGAGGTCAGCCCAGTGATACTGGAGTGTCCCACCCACCACCACAGCAAAACAAGCCCTAACCTACACGGCACAGATACTCTGCCCAACTTTTCCCAGCGTTCACGAGAGATGGGCGATGGGTGGCTACTTTTAATGAAGCCAAGGGCAAGGAAGCATATGAAGATTTGTTCCTGGGGATGGATGTTACTTTTGAAAACTGTTATCTGCAGGCTAGTAGCAATTCAGGGCGCTGTGTAGCACAAACAGAGTGATTAAGCTGACTTAGGCTAATCACTGTTTGTGCTTCGTATTGAATGAGGGTACAGAACATGTCCTAAGCACAAATGAGAAACAATGTGTAGCCTCTGATAACTGGGCAGTTTCCATTTGAACTGGCTTTACAGATCTCATGCATAGGACCTAGGTTCTGAACACTTGAAAAGTGGAAGGCAAGGCCCCAGCATGTTTTGAATATTTTTAAAAACTGCTTCCCTTCCAGAATTCTCTGAGTTAAGGGGAGTGGGTGGCGCGCCTCTGGCCGAGGTCCCACTTGGTCAGTGAGTGCACCAGAGCACAGTTTGGCTGGAGTATGTGGCTCAATCCTGAATTCACAGCAACCCAATGGTGGGCCTTGGGTGGCCTGGGGAAAGCACCTGGCCAGAGCAGGCTTGGGTGTGGTGTCCCGTGGAGCAGAGACCCTAGATTTTGGTGGGCCTCTTTCCCAGGCTGCTTGGGCAAACAGCTTCCAACAACCACGGCCATCTATCCTGGGGACCGCTGGAGTGGCTCCCGGTTGCCACCGCTAGAAGTGGCCCTGGTGACACTTCCTTACCCAAGATCCCCCTCTTAGTTACTTGGGAGATGAGAGCGAGCCCTAGAGAAGACTCTGCTGCCTTCTCAAACCCCAACCTACACTAATGAATGGAGAGCCGGCAAGGAGCTCTTTGGGGACACTTAGGGAAGGCTGGATTTTTCTCATTCTTTTTCTTTTCCTTCAAGGTGATACTAGGCAGTGTTTGTGAAATGTTAACCACCTCCTATCTTGTGATGTCTTGAAGTGGATGCGGCTTTAGTCTTTTTTTTAAATTAAAGTATAATTGGCTTACAATATTATTTTAGTTTCAGGTGTATTTTTAGAGATTATACTCCATACAAAGTTACTATAAAATATCGCCTATAGTCCCTGAGCTGTACATTACATCCTTGTAACTTATTTATTTTGTACCTAGTAGCTTGTACCTCTTAATCCCTTTCTCCTATTTTGCCCCTCCCCCTCCCTCCCAGGCTGGATTTTTCTTTCAGTAGGAGTACAAAAGGCTTCCATCCCCTCTACTCCAACTCTGAACATGTAGTCCCAGCCTCTTAGTCCCATCCATGCCTCTAGTTTTCCTGAGGCCTCTGGTCCTAAGACCAGGTCCTGTTCAGAGAGCGCAAGTCTCCATTTCCCACCCTGCCCTTTTAGGGTGAAAATAGCTAGCTATTCTCTGGCATCCTAAGCAAACCCAGAGGCACCACCCATGCCACCCATAGACACTGCTGAGAACCCCAGAACCTTCTAGAAAACACCTCCAGGCATCAGAGTTTGCTTCCACCCCAGAGGACCCTCCCTCCAGTCTATCCTTGCGTGGTGGTCCCGTCTCCCATTCCAGACTAGTTTCTGGACACACCAACTTCAATGTCACCCCCTCAGAGAGGCTCTCCCTGAGCTGCCAATGTCCAGGGTGTTAGCCTGCTACTCTGTGACTATGCCCTGCTTACCGCTCCGTGGCATAAGCCTAACCTGTGATTCCATTCCCTCCTGCCCTCCTTCCCTCACTATTGGTCCTCCTCACTAGCCAGTAAGCTCTAAGAGGACTGAGATCCCTTCTCTTTTGTTCACCATCACATACTCAGGAACTTGCACAGTGCCTGGCACAGAGTGGGCCCTGACTAAATGTTACTGTAATGAAGGCACACCCACGTGTGTGCCCTCACACGTGCACAGGCATACTGGCACACACACACACACACACACACACACACACACACAGAGTCCCCACTAAATCCTTCTCTGTGGACGAGAGCAGCACGCAGAGGGTCTAAGAGCACAGACTTTGAGGCCAGACAGGCTGGGAGTCCAATCCCAGCTCTGCCACCTCCTATATGTGTGACACCGAGCATGTCCCCTCCCGTCTCGGAGCCTCTTGGGGCTGTTGTGAGATGGAAGGGGACAATACATGTAAATCGTTTGGCATGGTGCCCGGGACCTAGTAGGCACTCAAGAAGTGAGAGCTGTTGCTGTGGTTACTATTAGTATTATTTTGGTTTAGAAACGCAGTGTAGGCTCACATTCACGGGTTTCTCCCCTGGTCTGCAACACTCCACAGAATCAACCAGGAAAAAGCAAATTGGTAATGCACGAGGCCTGAGGAGCCTCCTTGCCCTCAGTCAGCACAGAAGGGAGGGCAGGAAAGGACAAAGCCAAGGCGTCTGGGAAGCAGTGGCAGCCGCAGCGCTTCGGGGCTGATGTGGAGGATGGAGTAGGTATTGGCTATGAGAGAGATTTCAGAAGCCTTGGCTTGGTGTGTACATTCCCAGAAGTAATCCATCAGAGGTGGGCAGGAACAACTGTACATCTAGAAGAGTTTTTGTTTATTGAGCACTTACTATGGGCCAGGCTCTTTATCTAGCATTCTGGATGCGTCTCCCGTGAGCTTCACAGGAACCCAGATGAGAAAATAGTGGTTAAACGAACTCGCCTAAGGCCACACATAGCTAGCAGGTATAGAGCCGGCTGATTCTCAGCCTCAGACTTCATTCACTGGTTCTGTCTCCCATAATTGCAAGAATGCAGCGAGCCTGCAGTTTCACACACTCCCCTGGCTGGACGGGGGGCAGATGGGCATAACATTTCTGGGAGCAATTTGTCAGTAGCTATCGAAACCCTAAAATTTGAGTGGACTCTGATGCAGTCATTCTACTTACAGCCATTTATTTTAAGAATATAAGCAATGATGCCTGCAAAAATTGAGCTACAAGGATATTCGATGTGATATTTACATATAGTGAAAGACTGGCAACAATCTAAATGTCTGAAAATTTTAATAGATCTGGTACATCTATAAAAAGGATACTCTTGAGCCATAAAATGATGTTGTAGTAGAACATGTAATGGCAATAAAGATACATACGGCTTACTGTCGGTTAAAAAACCAAGTTACAAGTCATGATGTGCAAAACGATGTTAGGTTGTAAAACTTAGTATGTGCACATAGATGCACATGTGGTTTTGTGTCCTGAATGCTTCTGTGTTTTCTAAAGTTTCAAAACTTGACACATTATTTTTGTGATTAGAAAAATTTAGTTAAGTAAAAATTTATGAACCCACTTGAGTCAGTGAACCTGTCACAGCTGTGAAATAATTGCCCGATTACCTTCCACCCATCTTTTCCTCCTTCTTTGTCCCCCATCTCCACCTTTAATATAAATGCTGTTTTACGATGAAGTTGAAGCCGAGATCCCTCTGAACACACACACATCTTGCCCCACGAAGGTCCCAACTTTGACCTGCCTGATTCATTCATCCCAGAAACAAAGAGGATATTCTTTGTATTAGCCGATGGCTGAAATAACACCGGAGGCAGAGACAGCTTATGGAGGACAGTCCTGTTCCAGGGCACCCAGTTCAGGGGGGGTGGGTCCTATTCAGTCCCACCCCCTCCTTCATGGCCTCCTGCCTGGGTTACCTAGTCTTTTGCTGATTATCCAGGTTCCCTTTCCCAACTGAAAATAGGAGATTAAACATAGAAAGTGTACTAGTAGTTTGAAAGTAGCTAAGAGCTCAGTATCTGGAATCAAATGATCTGGCTGTGAACAGCTGCCCCTTACTAGCTGTGGAATCTTGGACAAGTCATTTGCCTCTCTGAGCCTCAGTTTTCTTACCGGGAAAATGGGCATGGTGAGAATTAACCAACAGGTTGGTCTGAAGATTCAGTAAGATAATTCACGTGACAGCCCCTAGCAAAGGGTCTGGCACACAAGAAGTGCTCAATAAATATTAGTCATTATTAACATTATTAGTGAGAGTCCTAATAGGCATTAACTCTCTGGCTGGGGTGTCGTCAGGGTCTACAAAGGCAACACACTGGAAGAGTCAAGAGACTGATTCTGGAGTCTGACTGACCTGGGCTTCAATCTCTATCACTCACTGGGCTGTGTGACCCATCCCATCACTTACCCTCTCTGGGCTTCAATCTCTATCACTCACTGGGCTGTGTGACCCATCCCATCACTTACCCTCTCTGGGATGCAGTTTCCTCCTCTGTAAAGTGAAGCTATTAATACCCATTGTAAAGTGGTTTTGTGAAGTACAGCACGCATGTAGGAAAATGCACAAGTATAAGTGTGCAGCTGGGGGGAAAAATTTTTCACAAACTGGGTGATGAGTACCCAGATCAAGGAACAGAATATGACGGTCACTCCAGAAGCCTTCCTCAGCCCCCTTTCCCATCACTAAACCCCTCCAAATGTAACCCCTCTCCTGTCTCCTAACACCATAGATTCTGTTTACCCAGCTTTGACCCTTATCAATTGTAGTGGATTTAAAGGACTGAAGTGAATGCAGTTACAGCACAGCACCTGGCACCCAGTGTGGCTCCCTGTAAGTTAGTGCAGAGTCCTCTCCCTCATTGGGAAGGAAGACACGAAGTCATCAGGGTTCACAGGGGCCATAAACAACTAGCATGACTATACCTCATGTAGATATTCACACTAAAACAGAAACCCAAGACACGGAAGCAACATAAATGTGCATCGACAGAGAAATGGATAAAGAAGATGAGATACACACACACACACACACACACACACACACACACACACACACACACGGAATATTACTCAGCCATAAAAAAGAACGAAATAATGCCATTTGCAGCAACATGGATGGACCTAGAGATTATCATACTAAGTGAAGTAAGTCAGAGAAAGACAACTATCATATGCTATCACTTACATGTAGAATCTAAAAAATGATACAAATGAACTTATTTACAAGACAGAAACAGAGTCAC
This sequence comes from Leucopleurus acutus, assembly GCF_964270905.1. Taxonomy (NCBI): domain Eukaryota; kingdom Metazoa; phylum Chordata; class Mammalia; order Artiodactyla; family Delphinidae; genus Leucopleurus; species Leucopleurus acutus. The sequence continues at coordinate 117,024,536 of NC_139148.1, read as the reverse complement.
AGACTTAGAAAACAAACTTATGGTTACCAGAGGGGGAAAGGGGGGAGGGATAAATTAGGAGTTTGGGATTAACAGATACACACTTCCATATATAAAACAGATAAAAAACAAGGTCCCACTGTATAGCACAGGGAACTCTATGAACTATATTCAATATCTTGTAAGAATCTACAAGGGAAAAGAATCTGAAAAAGAATAGATCCATATATATGTATAACTGAATCACTTTGCTATACACCTCAAACTAATACAACATTGTAAATCAACTATACTTCAATTTTTAAAAATTTTTTTAAATAAAAAAAAAAAAAGGAAGAAACCCAGCGTTTCTTCCCCACCCCGACTGGATTCTGGAGGGGCAAGAGAAGGAGACTGGCTATGAAAGACCTCTGAGGGCTCAGGCTGTACGTATACCTTCTTCTCAGCAGCCCTTGAGCATGTTACCAGGCCTAGGGCTGGGCTCGAGGCTGGGATAGGAAGAATACAGGGTGGTAGTGTACCAGAACCGTGACCCCAGAAATAGTAACTTCTGAAGCTTCTCGAGTTACCTACTCTAAAATCCCCAACGTCCTTCTAAAAGGGAGATAATTCAAAGATACTTTCAGCTTGTGTTTTCTTTTCTACAAGTAGGGCCAGTATAAATTATACCTAAGTAAATAAAAAAGTAACTTTGATTTGAGAAAAGCAGCCAGGAAGTTCAACGGCATTTCCTAGCCATACGGGCCTCAGTGTTTGGGCTTTGCGTATTTGGCCTGACAGAGCACCCTTAGAATGTGGGTGAGCCCGCCATGGGGGCCCGTGAATGGAAGCCTGTTCTCCGTGTGGCTTAGCTGAGGCCTCAGTAGGGCCAGGCAGCCTGGGACTGGCCTGAAGAGGCTGAGGGGATGCTAAGGGTCAGTAATGAATTTCCCACTATTTTCGAAGCTACGTGCATCTCATGTAACACTTCCAGTGAGAACAACTGGGGACCCGCCTTCTTTCAGGGGACCCTCCCCGGAGGCAGCAGAGCTTATGAGAAACTTGACTCCTAACTGCGATAAGAGAGGCCTTGAGGAAGACGGACTTTCTCCTTCATTTGTTCAAGCAGCTAGAGGAACGAACATTGGCCTAGCCCCTACCACGCGCTGCGAGGGAGACACATCTTCACAGTCCCGGGATCTGTGAGACTCTCACACGGAAAATGCAACAACCCAGAAGGTAGGTGGAGAAGAAAGCCGCCTCTCTGTTTGGCCTGGGAAGGCTGGCTTGGGCAAGATATAAGGCCATGTCCAAGTTCCCTTGGCGGGCAGGGGCTTCACAGAATACAGAGCAAAGTCAGAAGGCATAAGAAACAGGGCAGCAGCCACCCAGCAGAAGCACCTGGACAACTTGGGGGCTGACGGGAGGGGCCTGCTCCTTTGATCCTGATGTTTTGAAGGTGGGCCCTCGTACCCACTGTAGCCATTCAGAAACATGCGTCAAGTCTTCACACCACCACCGCAAAAGTAACTACCACCTACATGGCATTTACTATGTGCCCTTTGACATGCGTTATCTCATCGATTCCTTCTCTAGTTCAATAATACTCAGTTTTACAGATGAGGGAACGGAGGCCCAGAAAGATGAAGTGCTGTGCCCTGAGATCACATGGCTGGTCAATGGTGAAGCAGGCCCCGCCTCAGGCTGCCTGGTTCTAAAGCCATACACCAAATGAATCTCTCTCTACAGTGACTCCATAATTGACAGAATCAACACCTTGTGATCCAAGTCACAACTTCAGGGGGCTTCCCTGGTGGCGCAGTGGTTAAGAATCCGCCTGCCAATGCATGGGACACAGGTTCGAGCCCTGGTCCGGGAAGATCCCACATGCCGCGGAGCAACTAAGCCCGCGTGCCACAACTACTGAGCCTGCGCTAAGAGTCCGCGAGCCACAACTACTGAGCCCATGTGCCACAACTACTGAAGCCCACGCACCTACAGCCCGTGCTCCACAACAAGAGAAGCCACTGCCATGAGAAGCCCACGCACCGCAACGAAGACCTGATGCAGCCATAAATAAATAATTTTTTTTTAAAAAAGAGCTCTACAAATCACAATTTCATTCATTCACGAAATATTTATTGAGCACCTTCCATGTGTCAGACATTAGGCTGGGTACTTGGAAAACATCAGTTAACAGGTTGAGTCCCTGTTGCCACAGAATTCAGAGTCTAGGGGGTAGGAAGAGCTAAGAAACACATAAATATATAATATGCCACATGGTGACAAATGCTAAGAGAAATAAAACAGGGTAAGACAGAGAGTGACAGGGTGGGGACTTCTATTTTTTAAATAGATTGTTCAGGGAAGGCCTGTCTGAAAAGATGACATTCCAATGGAGACTTGAATGAAGAAAGGGGAAGTCATGCCATTATCTGGGGAAAGAGCATTTCAGGAAGAGGGGAGAGGAAGTGCAAAGGGCCCGAGGCAGGACTGTACTTGTCAAGTTCTACAAAGAGAAAGGAGGCTACACTGGAGTGAGGGAGGTGGGAAGTGGTAAGATATGAGAGCAGAAAGATGACAGGGGCCCAGGCCAGGGAGGTCCCCATTAAAGACCTTGGATTTGATTCCAAGTGAGATGAGAAGCTAGTGGAGGATTTCAAACAGAAAAGTCATATGGTACGACTTTCAATTTAATGGTATAGACTGAAGTGGGGCAAGGGCAGCAGCAGGGAGACTGGTGAGGAGGCTGCTGCAAAATTCCGGGGGGGCTCCCCTGGTGGCGCAGTGCTTGAGAGTTCGCCTGCCGATGCAGGGGGACACGGGTTCGTGCCCCGGTCTGGGAAGATCCCACATGCCGCAGAGCAGCTGGGCCCGTGAGCCATGGCCGCTAAGCCTGCGCGTCCGGAGCCTGTGCTCCGCAACAGGAGAGGCCACAGCAGTGAGAGGCCCGCGTACCACAAAAAAAAAAAATTCCGGGGCGGGGGTGTGGAGACGGCTTCGCAGACCAAGGGGACAGCAGTGGAGGTGAGGACACGTGGTCAGAGCTCGGATATATTTTGAAGGTAGAACTTACAGAATTGTTCGAAGGATTGGATGTGGGATATAAGATAAAGAGAGCAGTTAAATATGACTCCAATTAATTGGAAGGATGCAGCTGCCACTTATGGACGGAGCAGGGTGACGGGGAAACTAAGAGTTCAGCTTGGGACCTGTTTGGTTTGAGATTCCTATTAGCTCTGTGAAATGAAGGTATCAAGTAGACAGCTGTGTAGATAGGTCTGAAATCCAGTCTGGGCTAGAGATACGCATTTGGGATTGACCAGCACACAGGCGGTATTTATATAGATGGTATTTAACACCAAGAGACTGGAAGAGATCCCCTAGGGAGTGAGTGTAGAGAGAGAAATTGTCTGAGATCGGAGTTCTGGGGCCTTCAAATGTTTAGGAGTTGAAGCGTTGAAGAGGAGAGGACATCCAGCAAAGGAGACAGAAGGAGGGTAACCAGGAAGCCAGGAGGAAAAGCATGAGGGTGTGACATTATGGAATCCAAGTGAAGGAGGTATTTACAAGAGAGAGCAGTCGACTGCAGCAAACGTTGCTGACGATGGCTCAGCTAAGATGAGGACAGAGAAGGAACGTTTGGCTTTGGAAAGTGGAGGTCCCCGGCTAGCCTGGATAAGAGTGGTTTCAAGGAGTGTTGAGGATGCAAAACAGAGTGGAGTGGATTCAAGAGAGCAGGAGAGGAGAGGAAGAGGACGGAGAGTCCATGGACACCAGTTATAAGTCTTGCTGCAAAATGAAGAGATGTGACAATAAGCGGAGTTGGTTTTATCTCAGGTTGGGTTTACAAGGCGAGCAGGATAGAAGAAGTGAGGGACCATGAACTGCTGGCGCTGACAAAGAAGGGATTGTAATATATCCAAGCCAAAGTGTTCAGAACTAACCCAGAGTCAAATACCCAAAGTGAGCAGACTTGTCTAGGCATGAAGAGCCTGCGGTTTTGACCCTTCCCAGGAGCCAGTTAGCTCCTGTGAATCCCACTTACCGCATGTCAATTCCCCAAACGACTCAAGAGCAGCCGTTCCTGCCGCTGCTCTAAAGCACTCAGCACACCGTTAGACAGCACACCTCCCCGCTGTCCACCCAGCCCCTGGTGCCCAGTGTTTCCATTAGGATCTGCTGCTGCTACACCCCCTTCCACATGTTTCCTGAAGTCCCAAGAGTCTCTGAGGAAATCACGTCACCTGACTGGAAAAGTTATTTCTGGGAGAGAAGCAAATTCTGAAAAGCTATATCAGCTAATACACCCACTCCCTGCCCAGACTGAAAGAGTCTGGCCAGCCAGGGTGTTGGCGTCTGAAAGCAGAAGTCCCACTTGGAGGCATTCAGCACGTGAGCGTGGCGCCTTTTGACATAGCTGTCTTGAAATGCGTTTTGAAAAGAAAGAATGCTTATTATTAAAAAAAAAATGACCCAAGAGCTTGTGCAATAGACACCCCTGATGCTGTGAAGGGTGGGGAGAGGGATGCCGCCAGACAGTTCATTTGCCTCCCTCTGGCCCTGGCCCTGCTCCCCAGAGCACCCACTATTAATTGAGAGGAGGCTGGGTGTACACGCAGGGGACACACACGCTCTTATCACAAGTCCTTTGGTGTTCCTGACCTGTCAGACAGAAGTAGTAGTAATAATAATAATAATAGTACAGATAATGGTGCTAATAACGAACAGTTGTGGCGCTCTTACTGTATACTGAGTAGTGAGCTCAGCACTTAACACAATTGAGGACATAAGGGAATAGGTATATCAATTTGATTAAACAGTGTCCTTTTTGTTTTTTGGCCGTGCCACACGGCTCGCGGGGATCTTAGTTCCCCGACCAGGGATGGAACCCGTGTCCCCTGCAGTGGAAGCACAGAGTCGTTACCACTGGACCATCAGGGAATTCCCTAAACAGTGTCCATTTTCATGTGAAACTTCTGAGAAAAGGGTGTGGCTTCTCACTAGACAGTGTGACGTGCCTTCAGGAAATATACACACGTCTAACAGCATTGAGGGCATCAGAACTGGTCTTTCCGTGATAGCCCGATAGGTAATTCCAGCCCCACTCTCCCGACATGCTCACCATTCCTCAGGATCACATCTCCGCTCTGGCCGGAAGGGCTGAGTCCCTGGGGGCTCTTGACATTGCCCAGAGCTCTGGAGAAGTGTTCGTCCACTACGCTGCTAATGTCCCCTTGGAAATAGGTGAAAAGGACACAGCGGGAATTCCATTCAGTCTTGATAGGACTCTGCATCTGGACAGCGGTCTTCCTCACTTCTTCCATCGTGACACAGGGGAGAGCTGCGGAGCAAACGCAAAATGTCACTGGTACTCTTTTTCCAAGCGGCTTGGCTGTAGTTTGGAGAAGCAGCGTCCTTGAGGGCGAGCAGTTTGCTCCTAAGGTTCGGGCTCTCTCACTGGGGCCCTGGGTAGCTGCGCAGCTGCTGAGTCCAGGAAACAAGACAGAGCTCTACCAAGTCCTGAAGCGACTCTCTTACAAATGAAAAAGATTGTCTGGGAGCATGATTAGAAGAGCATCAGGAAATGAAAAAGAAAGAGAGGGAGGGAGGGAGGGAGAGAGAGAGAGAGAGAGAGAGAGAGAGAGAGAAAGAGAGAGAGAGAAAGAAAGAAAAGAAAAGAAAAGAAAAGAAAGAGGGAGGGAGGGAGGGAGGAGGGGGAGGGAGGGGACACTGAGAACAAAGAGTGGAGTAACTTGCCTTCTGGGGAAGTGTCTGCCTCCCGCGAAAAGCACGTGCAGATCCCCCTGAACAAGGGCACTGAGTATCCCAGTAGAGCTTGGCTAAGCAGTCCAGTGGGTACTGACAATTTCAGGTTCCCTAATAAGCACTGCTTTCCACCTTGGCGACTTCCATGCAGGAGCAAACACATCAAATTCTCCCTCCCCTCTGAAGCCATAATCTGTGTTCGATGGGGTCCTGCACCCACCCCCACCCCATCTTAGAAACTAACAATTACAAACAACACCAGTTCTGAGGCCTCCAGACAGATATACTCTGCCCAGAGTCATTTAGAAAATGTCAGAGCTTTAAATCCAGGTCCAATTGACTCTGAATCCCATATTCTTTTTTTTCTTTTTTTTTTGGTCGCGCCGCATGGCTTACAGGATCTCAGTTCCCCAGTCAAGGATTGAACCCGGGCCACGGCAGTGAAAGCCCGGAATCCTAACCACTAGGCCACCAGGGAACTCCCAGACAGATATACCCTGAAGCAAATGCAGAGAACACTTTTCACACTAATATTTTGTGGCGACATTGGGGAAAAGCGCTCTGTTCACCACGCTTCCTCTGCGCCTAGAACGGTGCCTGATGCCTAGCTTAATATTGAACAAATGCTCAACAGCCGTTGGCTAAATTGCCTTAAACTTGGCCTCCATCATTGGATTCTACCTGTGAGCTCCTTGAGGGCAGAGGCTGTCCTTTTGCACCCAGGCGGGGACCGGCACACAGTGGGCACTGGAGACAGGCCGTGGCCTTCCTTCACCAGGAAGTAACCAGTCTGGGTGCTTCGTCACCTCTGGCCATCCAATCCGACTTGCCCTGTGCTCTGGCTAAAGACACCTTGAATCTATTCTGATGCATATAATGCAAATGACTAGAGTTTAATAGCTCTTCTCCCTCTCTAGTCTCTGAGATCCTCGAGGATGGGGACCATTTCTTATTCATTTCTTTATCTCTAGCACCTAACACTTAGTAAACAATGGGCTGAGTGATGAAATGCCATTTCGTGCAGTAAAAGCACAAAGAGAGGAAGTCACACCAGTCACAGGTCAGAGGACCTGGGCTTGCCCTTGGCTGGGTGTGTGCCTTTGGGGGAAATCACAGAGCCCCTCTGGGCTTCAGATTCCTCTAGGGTAAAATGAAGAGGTTGGGGTGTATGAATTCTGCAGCCTGTTCTTTTATGGTCCCGCCAGAAGTGCCAACAGATTATGATGAAACATTACGAGGGAATCTGGCAGTGAGCAGAGGACCCTTACTTAAAAGTCCTCCTTTCGGAATCCTAGCCTCAGTCACGGCTGGATTCTCTTGTCTCCAGAAGCCTCTGATGGAGCACGTCAATCTGTTTCCCCCGGGTGACAACCATGCTAAGTAAGCATCACAGGTACTACCTGAAAACTGAATCCACTGTATCCTTATTTCAAAACACGTGGGAACAACCACTTTGAAAAACTGGCGGTTTCTTCTAAAGTTAAACGTACACTTAACCATATGACCCAGCAATCCCACTTCTAGGCACATGTAACCAAGAGAAATGAAAACAGATATCTGCGCAAAGACTTCTACATGTTCTCAGTGGCTTTATTTATAATAGCCAAAAAGTGGAAACAACACAAGTGTCCATCACCAGGAGAATAAATAAACTAGCTGTGACACTTTCATACAATGGAATGTTCGTCAGCCATAAAAAGGCACAGACTACCAATCCACCCAACAGCATGGATGAATCACTAAAACATTAAGCTGAGTGAAAAAAGCCAGACACAAAAGACCACATATTGTATGATTCCACTTACACGAAACAGGCGCAAATAATCTATGGTGATAAAAGAACAACGGTCGCCTGCGGGGTGGGGCTTGGAAAGGGGTGAGAGGGAACTCGTAGGAGTGTTGGAAATGTCTTACATCCTGAAGAGGGTGAAGATTACACGTGGATGTAGACATTTGTCAAAACTCATCAAACTGTGCACTTAAGATCTGTGCATTTCACTGAAGGCAAATTATTCCTCAGTGAAAAAGCACATATTATCGTCAGATACCTGGACTCATAGAAATAAAGCAAAGGTGTAATCCTTGGGCCCGTTACACGGTAAGTCAAAGACAAGTACTGTATGATCTCACTTATATGTGAAATTTTCAAGGGCAAACTTGTAAAAATAGAGAATAAAATGGTCATTCCCGGGGATGGGGGGCAGGACCAATGTTGTTTAAGGAAACAAACATGCCATGAGTAGTGAATAAGTCCTAGAGCTCTACTGCACAGTGCAGTGAAAGTAGACAACAATATTGTATTATAATCATCAAACTTTCTAAGAGACTGGAACTTAATTATTTCAACCACTAACACGAAAGGATAATTATGCATCATGATAGAGGTGCTAATTAATAGCTCCGACGGCAATCATATGACAACATATAAATTTATCACATTAGCATGCTGTACACCTTAAAGCTACAGAAGTTATACGTCAAATATATTTCAAAAAATAGCAAATCAAATAAATAAAGCGACAGTGTTGTGAATGACGAAGTAATGATAAATGTGGACGCAGCCCTTCTTCTAAAGCGGCAGTTTACAGAAGACCTACCCTGTGTCGGAAGCTACAGATATACTTTCTCCAATCTTTACAACCTTCAAGGAGGTATTCTTGTCCCCATTTTATAGATGAGCAAATTCAGGCTTCGAGAAGGGAAATCGAGGGCCCAGGCCACGCAGCTCGGTGGTGGCAAAGCTGGGGTTTGAACTCAGGTCTCCCTGACTTCAGTGTCTGGCCTTTTCTCCCCATCCCTTTCTAACTACCTGGTGGGGCTAACCGTCCGTTCCCCTCCACGGGACTCGCACCAGGACCCTAACCCAGCTCTCTGGCTCCCCGTCGGGCGTGCAGGCAGGCGGCCCGTGCGCTCTCGCACACATCTTCTGGAAGCCTGTACCGGCAAGGGCCGCTTGGCGCCTTTGTGGGTTTTGCCCTCTTACCCTCTCGTCAGTGGCCACTTCTCTAGCTCAGGCTTGACCCAGCCTGCCACCTCTCTTTGCTAAGTCTCCCTGAAGCCACGAAAAGAGCCGGCCGGACTCGGGACATCAGGGCGGTGAAGCACGCTGCCAGCCCCCGTGGTAAGAGACCACAGGCTAGCTCCGTAGCGATACAGCAGGTCAGAGCACCGTCTCAGCGCCCTCACCCGGGGGGCTCAGACCTTACACAACTGCTGATCCTGAATAAACCCCGAGACCTGCCCGTGCCCCTCTCTTTTCCTCACCAAACACATGACACATACTCGAAAGGAAAGCCCTGGGTTACGTCTCTGGACCCAGCTGATAAGCAGTTCTCTGGACTGTACTCAGAGCTCAGGGGCGAGGATCTGTATTTGCGGGCGATTCAGATTCTGAGAACTGTTATCTGATTTAATTCTTTCATCCCCACACGAAGCCTCCTCGAGGGCTCTCTTCTTTATTTGGGAGTGAATTGGTGGGGTGGGTCTGACTTAGAAGGGGGGCCGCAAAGCTGGATCTAATGGGAGGTCAACGAGGCAGAAGAAAGGGTGGGACTTTCCTAGCCAAGATGTTTCTGTATCGACGCCTGGCTTTGTAGCGAAAGTCTCTTGCTGACAAAACCCTCGGCCTTGTCCAAGCTTTGTCAGCTGTGCCGTTCGAACAGCAGAACTACAAAAGCCCACTGTAACTTGCAGTTTCCCCAACGCACAAAATATCAAGACACCAAGTAGGCATCAAAATACTGCCCGGTCTTCTGCACAAATATTTTAACGTGGAATCCAAGAGGAACGGTTTGACCTGACTTCTACCAGGCTGCCTACCTTGACGTGCTTACCACCCTTCTGCGAAATGGTACCCAGCACGCCGGTGGTGGGATGGGAAGTCAAAGAGGTGATCACCTGGAACAAAAACCCCAAAGGGACCGGACTGTATCTCACTGAACAGAGCATGTGATGCCCTCCACCACCACCCCGCCCCCAGCCCCGATTCCTTCCCAGTTGAATTCCCATCCCTCCTGTCTCCCCCAAAGTCCCCACCTTCTCTTACCTTAATTCTCGACCATCGGCGGAGACACAGGAAGATGCTATGGCCGGGCAAACGTACCTTTTGATGGCCGGAGCCGCCTGGCCCGTTTTAGAGCAGCTCAGTGCTGGCCCAGGCAGGGCCTGGCGATCTTGTGCCCTCCCCTTGCTACTTTCTACCCTTCTAGCAGAGCCTAAACGAGGCATTTCCTGCTAGCTATCTATTAAGAATGCAGAAAATGTACTCCAACAAGTCAATCGGGTTGGGCACCTGCAGGAATGAGGAAAATAGGTAGTTCTTTTTTTTTTATTTCTTTCTTTTTGCATTAAAAAAAAAGCACTTAGCGATATTGTCTCTTAAAGTGGGCGGCCAATTGTTTGCCCGGAAACCACACACAGAGTAGTAATGTCTGAAGCCTCAGTGGTGGGGCTGGGATCCAAGTGATGTGACTTTCAGTCTCTGGAACAGACAGGAAGTTTGGCTGGTCTCTAGTTTCTTCCTCTCTCCCCTTGGGAAGAGAAGGGGAGCCCAACCCCCTAGGATTCTGGACTTTCTCAGGCTTCCAGGGGGCCCAGAGGGATTGAGGACTTCTCCAAACCGGCAAGAGATGGAGCAGTTCAGGACTCCAGCTGCAGGTTTGGAGCAAAGGAGTCCCAGACCTCGTCCTGAAAAATCTTCAATAGTACCTCAGTAAGTGGCACCCATCATTCAGACCCCAAAGCCTGGAGCCGTCCTTTGCTTCTCCCATTCTCTGTTTCAATCATATTAATTTAACAGATATTTATTAAACACCTACTCTATACCAGGCATTATTCTGGGAGTTCTGTTCCATAGTGAACAAAACAGACCGAATCCCTGCCTTCCTGGAATAAATATACACACGTTCTATGTTTGTACGTTATGTGGACTTGTCAGATGGCAGTAAGTACAAGGAGAAATTAATCAGGAAAACGAAGCAGAGACAGGGAATAGGAAGTGTCTCATTTATCCAAGGCGGTCAGGAAAGAATTTTCTGATAAGGTGACGTTTGAGCAGAACCCCGGGGGGGAAACCATGTTGTTACCTGCTTTCCTGATATCTGAGGGAACATCTAATACAAAAGGCAGGTTCACACCTGGCTTGTTCACAGAAGAACGAGGTGGCCAGTGCGTCTGGAGAGGCGGAGGGAGGAGAGATGGGGCCACAGCACAGACAGCCTCTCCCGCCATGCTTAGGCTGTGGGCTTTTCCTCTAAGTGAGAAGGAAACCTGTTGATGGTTTCCATCCTTTCTCGCCACCTCCACCTTGCTCACCCTCGTCCAAACCCCCATCATTTCTCCCCCGGACCACAGCCTCCTAACTGACTCAGTACTTCCACCCTTCGCCCTTTCTAATCCTTCACCCCAAGACAGCCAGAGTGATCGTTTGAGGACATGCATCAAATCCTGTCACTCCTTGTTGAAAATCTTCCAGTGGTGTTTGTTCCTGGCCCGTGACCCGCCCCCCTCCCCTTTGCTGTCTGTCCTCATCTCTTACCACCGTCCCCTTCGCTCCACTCCAGCCCCACTCACTCCTGACTGGTCCTTGAACAAGTTAAACACCCTGTCGTCTTCACACTGACTGTTTTCTCTCCCCGGGATGCTCACCCCCCTGACATCCTCCTGACTTGCCCTCCCCTTCATTTAAACCTGGGCTCAGTCACTTCTTCCGAGAAGCCTTCCTTCATCATCCTATCCACGTCAGCAGCGTCTCGCACTCTCTGTCCTCTTACCCCATGTCCTATTTCTTCACAGCACTTTTCATCTCTGGACGTCATATTGCATATTTATTTATTTACAGTTGGTTGCCCCTTCTAAAATCATGCCTGATATATGGTAGGGGCTCAGTAAATAGTTGTTGAGTGAATGAATGAGTAGTGGAGGGAGAGAAATTATTCAGGTGTTGACACAAATAGACAACCACAATGGTAATGAATCAATAGCTGGTGCAGGAGAGCCTGTGATAAGGAACCCTGACTCCGTCAGCAAAGGTAGGGTTGTCTTCCTTGTGCAAATAAATGCTCCAGCTGAGATCTGAGAGGCTGAGAAGGAGTTAACCATGCAAAGAGGGGAGGGGTGACTGGTCCAAGCGGAGGAAACCGCCTGTGCAGCAGCCCTATGGCGGGAGGGGCCTGGGAAATATGAGTCACAGGGAAAAGGAATGGAGACAGTGGGAGAGAGCGTGGTGCAAGGTGAGCTGGAAAGGTAAGCAGGGGGCCAGAGCAAGAAGGGCTTTGCAGGCCCTACTGAAGCATTTTGTCTCTTTCCTAAGCAGCAGAAGAAGAGGAAGCTATTTAAAGGTTTTTTGGAGATGTGCGTTGAGGAGAGTGGGGAAGGGGAGGGAGTGGGAAGTGATATAATCAGGTATGCATTTGTTTTCTTTTTTATTTATATTTTATATATCCCACGGCTTGCACAATCTTAGTTCCTCAACCAGGGATCAAACCTGCACCCTCGGCAGTATGAGCGCAGAATCCTAACGACTAGACTGCCAGGGAAATCCCCAGATATGCATTTTGAAAACCTCTGTCTGACCGCAGTATAGAGAAAGGATGAAGGAGCACATGGCCGTGAATAGACCAGTTGGAGGGCTGCTCGCGTGGTCTAGGGGAGAGATGATGGTAGCTGCATCTGGGGGTTGAGGTGGAAGCAGAGAGAAGTGGATGGACTCAAGATGTAGTATTTAGAAAATAAACTCGACAGATTTGATACCGAATTGGATATAGGGAATGAGGGGTCTCAAGGATAACTCCTAGGTTTGCGGGTTGCATAACCTGATTGATTAGAGCACCTTTCACTGAGCTATGAAACATCGCAGGTGTGTCTTCTTTACGAGAGGAAATAAAGATTTCTGTCTGAACATGTTGATTTTGAGGAATCTTTGAGCTATCTAAGAAGGGATGATAGTAGTCAGTAGGGAGAGAGGTCTCAGTTGGAGCTATAAACTTGGAAGCCGATGTTATGTAGACGGTCATGTTATGTAGACGGTCTAACTCACCCAGGGGCAGTAGAGAGTGAGACATAAAAAAGAACTAAACCACTCTAAAAATACGGGGGGAAAAAAAAGAACAAAGACCTGCTCGTGTAACGGCAACATTTACCGGCCAGGTGGAAGCAATGAGCCAGCAGACATTACTGAGAAAGAATGGCAAAGGAGGGAGGATAAACATCAGGACCCTACAGCCCAAAGGAGAACATGTTTCAAGATGGTGGAACCCATCACCTGGGTCAAATGCTGCTGAGAAGTGGGAGAATCTGATGCCTGAAAAATTTCTGTTGGATTTAGTAGCATGCAAGTCATAATTGACTTTAGTGAGAGATGTTTGCTGGAGTGATGAGGCCAGAGGCAGACTCCAGCGGGATGGGAGAAGAGGGAAGTACGGACAATGTGAGAAGGACTTTGCAAGAGTTTGGAGGTGAAAGAGTGGAAAGATTGAGCAGAATCTGGGAGTGAGAGTATGAGTGGTTGACTGACTTCACTGTTCGTTTTTCTTGAAGGGATAGATTTCGACATGATTAAAGGCCAATGGAAAGGATCCAGTTCAGAGCACGAGACTGAATATACTACGAAAAGAAGGTATTAATAATATAAAACATTGGAGAAAGCAAGAGGAGAGGATGGGATCAAAGTCCAGGTAGAAAGATGGGCTTTAAATACAAGGAGAGACTGTTTTGTCGTAAGAGGAGGAAAGGGGCATAGGATGGTCCCAGACAGACAAAGTTTATAACCTTGGTACCTATGGTAGATATTTATCTACTTATTTTCAGTGGGAGGAGAATTGGACTAGGAGGCAAGAGATCCTGACTTTTGTATAGGATCTTCCCCTAAATAGATTCACAGCCTTGGGGAAGTTCTCATTTCTTTGCCCATTTTTAAAGGAAGAGTGCGCTATTAGATGATCTCTAGGATTTTTTTTTTTTAGGATTTCTTACAGCTGTGCTTATTCTAAGTAAATCAAGAGAATGTGAAATTCAAAATGGTAGAAAATTAACAACCTGAAATGTTTACTTTTTATTGTTTTCAAATGCAGTGCTCACTTCCAGTTCAAGGTGATGGACCTAGGCAATGTATTTAATCTCATCTTCCCTCCCAAATGCCCAAAGAGATATACAAATAAGAAGAAAACAAATCCAGAGCAGTGCTAGAAAGCCCGAAAAGGTATCACCTTCAGACCAGATAAATATAATGGCTAATAAGTTATTCAGCACTTCCGGTGGGCCAGCTACTGCACTAAACAATTTACATGTACTAAACCACTTAAATAATTCTACAAGGCAGGCGCTATTATTATCCAATTTAAAAAACGAGTAAACAGAGCCGCAGAGAGGTTAAGAGCTTGTCCAACCCAGGCAGTCCGACTCTAGAGTCCGTACGCTAAACCACCGTTCTGTGACCTTTCAGAAACAATAGGATATTTCTAGAAATTATACTGTGAAACCCACATCCTGCTAACACAGAAATAGGAGAAGGATATTTGAGAAATAATTATGAATCCTCCAAATAGAGCCCCAGAAAAACTCAGAATTCGCAGAGGCTAGGAGCTAGCGTGAGTCATGGAACAGAAAGTAGAGAAGTTAAAGGTCTGCCAAAGCAGCTGGGCCATTCTCCAACTCTGCGCACAGTGTCTTGCTGTAGTGTTCAGCCCTGGCCATAGCCAGTGAGAGCAGCTTTCTAAATAAAGCCCTTCTGTGCGCAGAAAGGGAGCCCAGCATCGACTCTGTGGTTGGAGAGAGAAGTGGGGTGTGTCCGGGTAATTTGGGGACCACCATAAGGATATGGAAACAAAGGACATGTTGGCACGGCAGTTAAATCCTCTAAGCCACGATACACCCAATAAGACGCGTTCCCCGCCTCTGGCTGCCACCTGTTCCCCATCCATGCTTCATAAACGGGAACCCTCCTGTTGGTACATCCTAACCATTCGCCCACACAGCTCTGTCACATTCCGAGAGAAAACCTGTCGGGTGAATAGTGATTCACAGCTGCTGAGGACTCCAACCAGGTTACCAAAATGTAGCCAAGTCCTTCATATGAATGGCTTGTCACCAGACATTTCAGGAAAATCAACAGCACCACGGAGAAACACTAGGATGAACAAGAAAACAACTGACTCCTGAGGGAAACGTTAGTGTGGAAAATGTTTTTAAAATTCTACCTTATATCTTGAGAGATGTCTAAGAGAATATTGCATCCCTAGAACAAAACTAGTCTGCTAAGAAGAAGTGGTCAGAGAATAAGACAGAGTTACAAATGGGAAACAATTGTTGAAATAAAACAGGTCAATCGCAATGGGCATAACTTGAAAATGGTCTTAGTAGCTTGGAAGCCAGGTCATGGAAGATCAGTAGGACAGACTATGGACAACAAATGAGTATTTCATATTTTTATAGGTTTCAAATCAGTAGGAAACAGGTGGGTGAATCATTTGATGGTATCATGACAATTGGCTGTTCATTTGGAAATGAATTAACTTAGAGGCATATCTTAAAGCTCAGTTATCCCCTTTCTCTCCTGCTTCAACTTCTCAATCTCTACTGGATCATTTCCATCATTATCCCAACCACCTCCATTTCCATTCCTTTCTTCCCCTTCGCAGCAACACTTCTTGAACTTGTGGTCCATGGTTGGTCATCATCTCTACATCTTACCTTTCCTTTCCCACCTAAACTCAGTCCAGGAGGGTGTCCATTCTCACCACTCCAACGTATCTGCTCTTGTCAAGGTCACCAATCACCTCAACGTTACTAAATCCAATGACATCTCTCTGTCCTTGTCTTACTCGACCTCTTAGAGGTGCTTAGCAGGGTTGATCACTTTCTTCTGTTCTTCAAACATCCTCCTCTGGGCCTCCGTGGCACCGCTCTCTCCTGTTTTTCTCTGGCTTTGCTGCCTCTTTCTTCCCAATCTCCTTTGCTCAACTTCTCAACCTTGGGTTACCTCAGGGATTGGTTAGTTCTGGCCTCTCTCCTCTGATGCTATAATCTCTCATTTGATGATCCCAGCCTCAGAGCCATAAATATCTTCCATGTAACGATGACTCACAAAGTTACATCTCCAGCCCAGCCCTCTCCCCTAATAGGCACCATAAACATCATATGTTGAAAACTGAGCTCTGAATTCCCCTCACTCCAATTGTTTCTCATGTTTTATGCAAAAGTAAATGCCATAAGAGTTAAAGATAGAAACATAAAAATTAAACTATTAAACTACAAAAAAGAATATATAGAAACATATATACGGGAAATATATTACAATAAGTATCATACTGAGATGGGGAAGGTCTTTCTAAGCATGCCACAAAGCTCAGGAGACATAAAGGGAAAGATTTCCCAATTGACACACAAAAAACTTATGCATGACTAAAATCAACGTAAAGTTCGAAGACCAAGGGCAGACTGAGATAAACTGCTTGCAGTACTTATCACAAATGACTACTATCTATAATAGAAAAAGAACTTCTACAAATCTTTAAGAAAAGTCAAGCAAGTCAATAGAAAACTTGACAAAGGATATGAAGAAGCAAATCCAAAGGAAGAAATGTCAAGTGATGAACAGAAGCTTCTCTTCCTTAGTTATTAGGGAAGTACAAATTAAAATGAAGTACCATTTTCAACTATCAGATTGGCAAACACTTTAAAGGTCAATAACACTTAGTGTTAACAAAAATATGAGGAAACTGCACAGTTTCACACACCGTTGTAGTGAGTGGTGTTGTGAGTTCAACATTTCTATAGGGCAATCTGGCAGAATCAATCAAAGTTTAAAATATATACATGATTTATAATGCAGCACCACTACTTTATGGAATCTATTTTAAAGAAATACTAGAAGACATTTAAAAATCAACTTGGACACTTCCCTGGTGGTCCAGTGGGTAAGACTCCATGCTCCCAATGCAGGGGGGCCCGGGTTTGATCCCTGGTTGGGGAACTAGATCCCGCATGCATGCCACAACTAAGAGTCTGCATGTGGCAACTAAAAGATCCCACGTGCCGCAACGAAGATCCTGAGTGCTGCAACTAAGACCTGTCACAGCCTAAATAAATATTTAATAAATAAATAAATTAAAAAATAAAAGGGTGAATTTTATTTTAAAAGATCAACTTGCATTTAACAAAAACAACATTCTGATTTATAATGAGATAACTACAAGTCAACTGTGAAGTTTCAACATGAACACTATTCATCTGTGCAAACCTCCAGAGAGACTGATAACGCTGTTGGCCTTTGCTTAATTTAAAAACAAAACAAAACTAAACCAAACTAAAGAATGTCAATCTACAGAGAGGTACAGTAAAAAATTCTCTTTTTATTGGATGGGTAGAGCCTGCAGCTATTAAATAAGCAAAGGTATTCTCAGGGGGAGGGGGGCCAGGGGATATTTATCTAAAGTATTTATTAAAATTTTATTATAGTTTATGGTAGGAAATGAAACACACTCGTGTCCCTCCTCCTTTGCTCCTTTATTGACGAATTAGGATTCCGGTAATCTAAATTCACAGTCCAATAATAGCCAAGTATTATCCAAATCTTTTCCTATCATATTTATTTAGTAAAACTAACCCATCCATTAAGACTGCATTATCTAAAATCAGTGTTTCCTTTGCAATGCCCCACAGCAAAGCGGACGTGTTCATTACAGTTAACAATCAACGTCAATCGCCACGTGATCAATTTAGTTTCAGCTGATACCACCATGAGAAGCGCCCTCCCTCTCCTGTTACTGGCATGCCTGACACTTACGCATCTTTGCAGCTCACATACTCTTCCTATGAAGATTTTCCTGACTACCCCCTGCCGTATGGAGACAGGATCAGTGCTTCTTTATGGCCCCACTGCTTCCAGGCCAGCCTTCTATCAAGACCGGCAGCACCAGCAGAACCTGGGAAGCCTGTTAGAAATGCAGAATCTCAGGCTCTACCCCAGACCTACTGAATCACAATCTCTGGGGGTGAGGCCCAGCGTTTTAACTAGTTTTTCAGGTTTCTCATGCTAAAGTTTAAGAAGCACTAACCTAAGTGTACTTGACCAGAGCCTCATCAGTCTCTGGGTACAAATGAAGTCACATTTACATCACTGCCCAAATGACACTAGCTCCCTCGATCACCCACATTTGCGGGACTCCCCAATCCTTTCCAGGTCTGCTCCCTTCTCCCCATAGTATTTCTGGGAGTGTGTCCACACATGCTCCAGAGTTGATCAGGGCAGCTGCTCACCTCTGATATGCCTGGTCTCCATTGCTGTTCAGTAGGCAACTTTTAAGCTGATAGTTCTGCATAAGCCACTTAAAAGCTAGTCCAGTCCCTCAAGTGAGCAAACTGTGTTTTGGCCTCGAGGAGTGAGGTGTGGGTAACTGCTGGTCACAATGGAAGGCTAAACATGTTATTATCTGCCCTACAATTTGCATTGATCAATTGAATTGCCCAGCCAAAGGCAACTTGTTTGCATCTCTCCAATTGAAATAGCTTGCTCAAGGGTTTGGACCTGTAATTATCCTCTCCTCTCTTGTACATCCATTTCTCTGCAGCATCCCATCAGCATACAAGTGATATGTGTGTGTGTGTGTGTGTGTGTACACCCACTTTAAAAAAATACTTCTAGTTCTGGTCTGGCATGTAAGAAGCTTGGAAGTCACCACTGCATCCTAACAATAAGTAAAAAGCTAAACAAACTAAAAAAATCAACAACTCTTCTTAGATTCATAAGAAAAGCGAGGTCACAGGGCAAACCGCTGCTCCCGAATTGAAGAGACTGACTGAATTACAATTGACTAGAGCAGAAACCCCTGAGTGAAGTGGTGCTGGGGCAGGAAAACCTGAACTGTAATCGACAGATTGCTGGAGGCTCAGTACAGACAAGTCTGAGAGATAAAATACTCCAGGGGGACCTAGTCATCAGTGAGTGTCCACATTTTATGAGCTTTACCTCCAGGAGCTCCACCAGGTTCTCACAATAAATATCGGAGAAAAATCCCCTCGTGCTTTCAACAGGCGGAGGGGAAAAGGAACCATTTTGAAATACACCAGAGCACCCTGTTTTTCTTAAGGTCTACCCTCAAGAGAGACTAGTTAACCAGAGCCTAACCTACTGGGGTTTTTAGCGGAGCCTAACTGACCTGAGGGAAGGGAAATACTCAACTCCAGCCCCCTCTAGCCATCCTGTCCCACCTAAGGGGGAAGAAAAAGCTGAGAAACACTTGTGAGGTTCACAGTCCAGAGGCATAGGCTCACTAAAAGACTGAGACCTAATCATAGGACTGTAGAATGCCTCCCCTCCCCCAACACCTTACCAGCATGCCACTAAAGTCCTATTTATCAGAGTTCCTTTCACCTCATACATCATGTCCAGATTTCAAGGAAAAATTTCAGGGCATACTAAAAGACAAAACACACAATTTCTGTTTTTTTTTTTAAATGAGCCTCTCAATAGAGAAAAAAATATTTAATAAATTTCAACACACATTCATAATGAAAACTCAGAATGGAAAAGAACTACCTTAATTTGATAAAGGGCATCTGTAAAACACTGACATAATAATTAATAATACATCAAAACTCACAATTTGAAGAAACAGAGCAACCATTGGAACCAGATACAGCAGGGATGTTGGAATTATCAGACCAGGAATTTAAAACAGCTATGACTAAGTTGCTAAGGGCTCTAAATGGATAAAGTAGACAGTGTGCGGATAGATGGAAATTCTAAGAAAGAACCACAAAGAAATGCTAGAAAAAAAAATGCTAGAGATCGAAAGCACTGTAACAGAAATGAAGAATGCCTTTAGTGGGCTTATTAATAGACTGAACACAGCTGAGGAAAGAACCTCTGAGCTTGAGGACATCTCAGTAGAAACCTCTAAAGCTGAAAAGCAAACAGAAGAAAAAGACAGGGGAAAAACCCAACGATATCCAAGGACTGTGGGACAACTACAAAAGGTGTAATACACACGTAATGGGAATATCAGAAGAAGAAAGGAATTATTTGAAGCAATGATGACTGAGAATGTCCCCAAATTAATGTCAGACACCAACCCACAGATCCAGAAAGCTCAGACAACACCAAGCAGAAAAAATGCTAACAAAACTACACCTAGGTATATCAGTTGCACACGACAAAAAATCTAAGATAAAGAAAAAATTCTGAGAGAAGCCGGAGGGAAAAAACACCTTACCTACGAGTAGGAGCAAAGATAAGAATGATATCTGATTTCTCAGAAACCATGCAAACAAGAAGAGAGTGGAGTGAAATATTTCGTGCTGAGAACAAAAGTCTACCAATCTACAATTCTGTAGCCTGTGAAATTATCCTTCAAAAGTGAAAGACAAATAAAGACCTTCTTAGACAAACAAAAATATGAAGGAATTGCTGCCAGTAGACCTGCCTTATAAGAAATGTTAAAAGAAGTTCTTTATTTTATTTTTTGTAAACTATTTAAATTTATTTATTTATTTATTTATTTTGGGCTGCATTGGGTCTTCGTTACTGTGTGCAGGCTTTCTCTACTTGTGGCGAGCAGGGGCTACTCTTCCTTGCAGTGCAAGGGCTTCTCATTTCAGTGACTTCTTTTGTTGTGGAGCACGGGGGCTCTAGGCGTGCAGGCTTCAGTAGTTGTGGCTCATGGGCTCTAGAGCGCAGGCTCAGTAGTCGTGGCACATGGGCTTATTTGCTCCGCGGCATGTGGGATCTTCCCAGACCAGGGCTTGAACCTGTGTCCCCTGCATTGGCAGGCAGATTCTTAACCACTGTGCCACCAGGGAAGCCCTTAAAGTTCTTTAGAGAAAAGGAAGATGGTATAGGTCAGAAACTCAGATGTTGGGACTTCCCTGGTGGTCCAGTGGTTAAGAATCCCTGCTTCCACTGCAGGAGGCACAGGTTCGATCCCTGGTCGGGGAACTAAGATTCCCACGTGCCGCGTGATGAAGCTAAAAAAGAAAAATAAAAAAGGAAACTCGGATGTACGTAAAGAAGAGAGGGAATAAGTGAAGGTTAAAACACAATGAAACAAAACAGAAAACCCTTCCTTTAACCTCACATTCTCCTCCAGAATCTGCCCCATTCTCTGCTCTGCTTCACAGCAAAAGTCTTCAAAATAGTTGCCTATGGTTGCTGTCTCCACATTCTCGCTTCCCATTCTCTTCTTAAGCCCCTCCACTGGAATTTACTCTCCAGCACTCTGCTGAAATGGCTCTACACAAAGATCACCAGCCACCTCCAACTTGCCAAATGCAATGATCAATTCTCTGCCCTCCTTTTCACCTCATCACAGCTGATCACTCGTTCCTTCCTGAAATACCGTCTTCTCCTGGCATCCAGAAACCCACACCCTCCCCCCTTTTCCTCCTGTATCACTGAGCACTCATTCTCAGTCTCTTTTTCTGATCCCTCCTCCCCTGTCTCAGCTGCAAATGCTCATGTGTCTCAGGGCTGGGTCTGGTCCTCTCCTTTCATCTCTTCACTGTCTCTCCTGAAGGCTCCTCATCCAATCCCCTAGCTTGAAATATTATCCCTATGCTGATGTCACTAAGTTGAAATCTCCAGCTCCTGTGTCATCCCTCAGGTTTAGAATCATACATCAAGTGGTCTATTTGCCCTCTCTCCACGGATGTCATACGAACATCTCCAACTTAACATGGCCTCCTCCCCTCCTCAAACCTGTTCCTTCTCCCATCTTTCTTTCTACAGTTAATAGCACTACCAATCACTCAGTTGCTCGGGACAAAATTCTAGAAAGTCATTCTTTTTTTTTTTTTAACAGTCATAATCATTTATTTACAAAGACATGAAGTCGTTTCTATTTGGAAAAATAGACTAAGTGACACAACTGGAGAATACACTTATTAATAACAAAGCAGATTAAGAAGGAATAGGCACATAGTAAAATAACTTCAATATAGTTAATGTGAACTAGAGAAATTTCCCATTGTAGGTAGCATTGAATCTACCAGCCTCACCACCACTATCATTACTACTAAAAAACAAAAACGCATTTGACTAGAAGGAGAATTGGTTTTTAAATAAGCTTACAGAGAAAAAAAATACGCTTACAGAATAAATTTTGTCAGTATTCTGCCGGGTATTCAGAATCTAAATCATTCGCCAAAGAAGCTATTCTAAAATCTTAAACTTTCTAGTCAAATGAGAAAGAAAAGTAGAAACAGGAGCAAACCTCACTTTTTTGTTGTTCATCCCTTGAACTATTAATAATTGCATGAAAAGTTATTGCAAATTATTAGGCATATAAGTCCATAATATTTCCCACTCTGTTAGTTTATTTGAAGCCCGTTACAAGACATGTAGATTCTCAGAGGAAACTTTGTTTACTTACCATGATTATCAGTCTTCAGGTGAATCACCTAAAATCAGAATGTTTTGCCGTGCCCCTTCCGAATCACTTAATCCCTACCAAATTCCAATTAAAGAAAATGATGGCTCTTGGAGACCATTAGGAATAATTATCCCTTCTACAATCTATAATTTGATCATGGATAATTATGTGATGTAACAATAGAATAATTAGACTTCTTTCTCTCTCTGCATTTGTGTGTGGCATAGTCATGCCACATTTGCTAAATATATTTTTAAATGACCTATTAAAATTAGCTCTATAAATGTCATGGCTAGGAAAGATTTAGATAATTGCGATGCTTGTGGTGCTGAAGGTTGTATTTTAGTTTCCTTCCTTAATACTGGAAAAAATTAATTCAATAAAAACTTTCATACCAAATTAGTTCAATGGGCTAGCCACTGCTGGGAGATAAGTTAGCAAACCTGACATGGAAATCATTATGGATCACACAGTCCTGGAGAAGAGAAAGACATTCCTCAAAAACCACACAAATAAATACATATTTACAAACTAGGATAAAAGTGATGAAAGAAAAAGCATAGTCTTCTGTGAGTGAGTATAATAGGATTTCAGAAGTTTTCCCTGAAACCGCCATCTGTGAGCTGAAATTCTTTTATTGTTATAAAATATACGTAACTTCACATTTATCATTTTAACCACAATTCAGTGGCATTAAATACATTCACCATGCTGTGTAACCATGGGCACTATCTATATCCAAAAGTTTTCATCTTCTCCAACAAAATTCTGTACCTATTAAGCAATCATTCTTCCTCCCTCCCTCCCAGCCCCTGGCAGCCTCTCTTCTATTTTCTGTCTCTATGGATTTGCGCCCTCCAGATACTGCATGAAACTGGAATTGTACAATATTTGTCCTTCTGTATCTGGCTTATTTCACTAGAAAGTCATTCTTGATTCTTCTCTTGCCTTCAATCCCCACATCCACTCAATCAGCAAATGCTATCACCTCTCCCAGCAAATTATATCCAGAATGAATGCAGTCGTTTCTCACCACCTCTACTGCTATTCGCCTAATCGGAACCACCATTACCTCTCACCTGGCCCAGTGCAACAGTCTCTCAGGGCTGCCCTTTTCCTCCATTGTTTGTCCTCCTGTCAGCAGTCAGTGTGATCTTTCTGAAGCAGAAATCACATCACATCACTCCTTTGCTTAACAGCTCCAAAGGCTTTCTTTTGTATAGCCTGTTTCCGACAGTGTGTTTTTCTGTGTTGGAAATTACTTAATAAGTAATAGGGGACTGATGTTGGGATAACACAGAAGTTGTGCCGGTTAACATGCCATTTTTCTAGCATGCTAACATTTTGAAGCGACCTGTGGCCAACTTCCTCACCATTAAAAAGGCCTGGGGCTTCCCTGGTGGCACAGTGGTTGAGAGTCCGCCTGCCGATGCAGGGGACACGGGTTCGTGCCCCGGTCTGGGAAGATCCCACATGCCGTGGAGCGGCTGGGCCCGTGAGCCATGGCCGCTGAGCCGGCGCGTCCGGAGCCTGTGCTCCGCAACGGGAGTGAGAGGCGCGCGTACCACACACACACACAAAAAGGCCTGAGCAATATACGAAGACCTTAAGCAAAAAGCAGGGAATCTGCAGAGACTTTCCTTTAGTACTAGTGTGGCCGCTTTAGTGCTTTCAATAGTGCCTGTGGTCTTTTCTGTGGTAAGCTATCTGTCCAAGCTGTGAGTACAGATGAAGAGGAAGATACTGCAGAGGCATTTCTCCCATGGTAAAATGATGAAAAATAAAAAGGCTTATGTCCTGAACCATTTATTTAATTTCACTGAGGATGGTCTTTATTAGAAGTGGATGCCCTCAAGGACTCACATCTTGGAGGCGGAAGCTGACCCAGGGTTTAATACTGTGAAGGATTAACCGGTGGGGATACAGGACACAAATGCCATAGAGACATAACTCCACTATTACTACCATTGGAATTGCTGTTGCTTTCTTAATGCTCCGGTTACCATGTTCCTTGGGTTTTGAGTGGTTTTCCCTAACCCTACATTTTCCCATAAGCCCTATTATTTTTAGCACACATTTTTGCAGAATGTGAAGTTTTTCAGAGGCATCGTTATAATAGAAACATCTGTACTTATAAAATCCAAACTTCTTATCACCCTCAGTCTCCATGTTATATCTACCTGCAAAATGTCCTGAATCCAATCACTTCTCACCTCTTCCACAGCTACCACCCTAGTCCAGACCACCATCTTTGCTTGCCCAGACTACTGAAATAGGCTCCTTTCTTCTCTCTTCCTTCTAGTTCGTTCTTTACACAGCAGTAGAGATCCCTAAAAAGATCCCTTTAAAATATAAATCAGATTGCACCAACACTCTGTTTAAAAACAACTCTCTTGGGGAGGGAGGGATAAATTGGGAGTATGGGACAAACAGATTCACACCACCGTATAGAAAAATAGATAAACAACAAGGATTTACTGTATAGCACAGGGAACTATATTCAATATCTTGTAATAAACTATAATGGAAAAGAACCAAAAAATGAATATATATATATACATACATATGTATAACAGAATCACTTTGTTCTATACCTGAAACTAATACAATATTGTAAATCAACTATACCTCAATTAAAACCAAGTCCAAAAACAGTTTAAAAAAAAATCAACTCTCTAACTGCTTCCTATTATATTCCAGATAAAACCCATTCCCTTTCCATGGCTCTCAAACCATGCCCCAGAGTCTTTTTGTTTGCTGCTCCCTCTTTCTGGAGTTATCTTTCCCCAGTTCTTCACGTGGCAGGCTCTTTCTCATCATTCAGGTACTGGCTTAAACATTATCTCCTCAGTGATCTTCCCTCCTTACCACCCTAAAGAATTTTCTCCCCCAACTAAATCGGCTCTAGCACATCATCTTGATTTGATATGTTCCCAGCATCTACCATCTGAATTTATCTTTCAAAAATATATGCATTGTCGGGGCTTCCCTGGTGGCGCAGTGGTTGAGAGTCCGCCTGCCGATGCAGGGGACACGGGTTCGTGCCCTGGTCCGGGAGGATCCCACATGCCGCGGAGCGGCTGGGCCCGTGAGCCATGGCCGCTGAGCCTGCGCGTCCGGAGCCTGTGCTCCGCAACGGGAGAGGCCACAACAGAGAGAGGCCCGCATACAGCAAAAAAAAAAAAAAAAAAAAAAAAAAAAAAATATATATATATATATGCATTGTCTATCTCCCCTCCAATTTCCCCATGTTCATTCCTGTATTCCCAGAGCTAAAACAATGTTTGGGTCATAGTTTGCATTCACTGAATGAACAGATTAACTAGTACTTCTGAAAGTTTTATAAGCGAATTCCTGATTGCGTGGGACTCGGACATAAAAAGTTCTAAGATTGGCAGGCCTGTTCTTGTATTCCATGGATATCCTTGAACTCTCCCATTCATTCATTTGAAGAGGTTCATTTACTTCACCATTGTCCCTGTCATCATTCTGGGAGATTTCAATATCTAAGTGGAACTGGAAATGAAGCTCAGTATCTTGGTATTAATAGACAGTGAGTTTGTAACAGAGATATTGGTATATATTGATATGAAATAGAGAGTCTTCTCACCAACTGGCCCAAATCCCTACTCTCTTGCAGTGATACTGGCCTTTGCATTTGACTCTGGCTCTTGTTTTTTCATTTTCATCAAAGATGGAGCTATTTCTACTGGTTAGTGATGATGTGTGTAGTCAGATTGGAAGAGACCTAAACTAGTTTGTAAAGACACAACATTTTGGTAACATTTCCGGTTGTCTGCAGAGCAGGTAGAGAGAATAAAATGACAGGAAAGAAGAGATCAGGAGGTCAGAGAATGAAATCGTTGCAGGAATCAAATAAATGGATTTTCCAACGCAAATATTCCACTATTCATTCAGGAAAGACATTTTCTATCCAGGAAGATTTCCAGAAATGAGGATTCCATAAGCTTCCCACTGAGAGGTCCTGTCAGAAAGTTTAACCTATCTTTTGCCTTTTGCTATGGCCTTTTGCTTTTGCCTTTGGCCTTTTGCTATGATTCAAATCCAGTTCTGCATGAAGATGAAGAAAAAGAATGTAATAAACTGTAAAATGAAATTTTTTATGTTCCCCAATAGAGATTAACTCTATCTGTGAGCCTTGTGTTTTCAAACTCTTATCTCATTGGTTTTATATTACAGATAAGTGTTGCTACTCCCCTTCTCTTGCCCTACTTGTTCTTCACATTTTTCTAAAAATGTGGAGATTCTCACAGAATACAACATTCATGATGATGATTCCCACCCACCCCTGAAAAAATATCTGATTGTCTACTTTGTGCCAGTCATTGTTCTAGGCACTGGAGAGACAGCAGAGCCCAGGAGAAAGCCACGGCTATTACAGAGCTTGCAAGGCAGCTGTGGGGAGAAGGGAAGGTGTGGAAGGCAAGTAAATAAATAAGATAATCTGTTGCTGAGAAAAGGATTCAACAGTAATAGCATCAAGGGGGAGAAGAGGGTGGTTTACTGACCGTCAGGATTTCTAAGCAGGTGATACTTGAGCAGCCTAAAGGATGAGAGAGATCCAGATTGGCCGGGGAGAGAGCATCCCAGGCTGAGGCATGTGCAAAGGTCCTGGGATAGGAATGAGAACCCAGGGCGATGGTAGTGTGATCGTGATGAGTCTGGAGAGGCAGCAGGGCAAGATCACTCAGAGCTTTGTGCTCAGGCCGCAGTAAGGAGTCTGAACTTTATTATTAAGTGTGACTGGAGCATTTAAATAGAGAGCCATCAGGGCACTGTGGGCAGTAAATGTGGTAGAAGTGGACATGGGGAGAAGCGTTCAAACGTTGGGTGTATTTGGAGTTAGAGCCAACATGGCTTGGATGTGGGAGGTGGAGAGAGAAACCAAAGACGATTCCTAGATGTGGGGTTTGGACAGTTGGGTTGCTGAGGTGGGAGGACTGGGGGAAGAACAGGGTCTTTCATGCCAATATTGAAATCAACAAGAATGATGACAAGGTGGTGGTAAAGCCCATGAACCTCTTCAAATGAATGAATGGGAGTGTGCAAGTGTATCCATAGACTACATTCATTCATCCAACAAATATTTATTTGAGCCCCTATTAAGTGCCAGGCACGGTGCTAGGCTCTAGAAATGGTATTGCCGGATCACTGCCACATTTGTTTTCTTTTGGCTGTCTTATCTCAACATAGATGACAGCTGCCATTTGAGGAGGGTTCATGCCTAATGCTGTCTTTATTCTCACTGCCCCTTCTGCCCCACTTCATCTAGTATATTAATAGATACACACTGGCCCAATCTATACTTGCTAATGGACTGAATCAAATTAAATAAATGCTATAGTGAATGTAAATACACCAAACCAACAGTCTAACACTACTTGTATCTTAATATGGTAAGCAATATATTCGTAGTAAAAAGCATTGAAATGATACACAAAATTTTATTACCCTAATCTATAATTTCCTAAGAATCGCCTGAAAACCAAAGCTTATCTTGTTCATTTAAAAGATAGTTTCAGGAATTCCCTGGTGGTCCAGAGGTTGGGACTCCATGCTTTCACTGCCAAGGGCCTGAGTTCAATCCCTGGTCGGGGAGCTAAGATCCCACATGCCGTGGGGCGCGCCACGGCCAAAAAAAAAAAAAAAAATTTTTTTTAAAGTAAAAGATAGTTTTAAAATAAAGAAAAACAAGAGCACAAGATATCACATTTTCAAACTTTAGACATAGTTGAGTCTAGACATTTTTACATTAAGATGTTGCAGGTTTATCATTATTATTATCAAAGTCCCAGTTTCTATGAAAAAGCTGGAAATGGCAAATCAAAAACGCTTTATTCTTAAGAGCTTTGCTCTTCTAACATTATCATTGCTATTTCAGCAGAAACATTACAAAGGGGTGCAAAAAGTAGAATGCTGGCAGCAGAAAAGCCACCTTTGTGCTGCTGCTGTCTGAGCTTTTAAATTTTAAAAAATTTTATTATTTATTTTTCATTTTTTTAATTTAAAAAAAAATTTATAAAAGATTTTATTGTCCGAGCTTTCTTTATCTAGCCTGGGATCACTGGTGCATCTTCATCACACAGCCCAGAAATGCTAGATAACTAAACTATAAACACAAGCCAATCTAAAGATGCTACTTGAGCGTACTGTATCTAACAACAGTATCCTCTTGGTTCCAAATGAAAATTGAAACAAGTCTGTAGGACAGATCTGAACACCTAAAAATAAACTTTAAACTGTTAAGTATTTTTCTCAAGCAATCGATCCCTGCAATAATGGGTGTCCAAGAATTTAGGCTATTTGCAATAGCAATTAGTGATTTTAGAAAGGGATAATTTTAACATTTTTTCTCACATCAGGTTGTATTTCACTTAGAGAGATATGAACAAAGCCAGTCAGGTAAATGGAGTGTGGTAAGAAGCAAAAATAATTTGAGCAAACAGATTTTTTTACACTAATTTTATTTATTAGGATATATCACAAGATTATTTATAGTGCTTCATAACTTGTGCTTTTAAAAAAGAGGGATTTGAAA
This sequence comes from Leucopleurus acutus, assembly GCF_964270905.1. Taxonomy (NCBI): domain Eukaryota; kingdom Metazoa; phylum Chordata; class Mammalia; order Artiodactyla; family Delphinidae; genus Leucopleurus; species Leucopleurus acutus. The sequence goes on along the minus strand of NC_139148.1, from coordinate 116,995,886 downwards.
TTAATCTCTGGATTACTGCGTGAGTGGTTTTAAGAAAGAACAACTTGAAGAGCAGCTTGTTTTTGTAAGTTGCTCATTTTTCTGAAGCATTTATGAATAGACTTTAAATGAATAGAAGTGACTGTCTAAAAAAAAAGGCATGCAGTTTGTAAATCTGAGACTCAATAAGGAAAAAATAATGCGTAAGAATATTGACAAACATTCACAAAGGGCACATTTATAAGCCTTCCGCTGTTGCCCAAGCCATGGCATTGTTCAAACTAATTAAGAGCACTTTTTTTGGGGGGGGCCTCACCTTTCGGCTTGCAGGATCTCAATTCCTGGACCAGGGATTGAACCTGGGCCTCAGCAGTGAAAGCACCAAATACTAACCACTAGACCACCAGGGAACTCCCAAGAGCACTTCTTGGCATTATTTGAGAAAGGTATATTCAGAAAACTAGCTAACTCCCACCTTTTCTCCAAGCCTCAGAATCACCAAATAATTTACATCAGAAGATTCCACTCTAAAAAGGAAGAGGTAGTGGCTTCCAGATTGGCCAGATTTGACAACGCAGGGCTCGAGAAAGAGCCCAGAGTTACTGGAGAAGGAGAGATCCTTGGAACAAATTACTCCAATTTTGCTGTCGGGTTTCTTTTGTAGAAACTAGTAATGATTTCAAAGATTTCATTAATATTGTCTAGACCAGTAATATTCTTACCTGCTAACATGAAGTTTCAGGTATGTTCCTATACAAGGTACTTGTAGACTCAGAGGGCAGAGCGTTCAAGCCTTTGAAAGGCATCTCTGAAGCAACTTCTGGTTCATACACTCAGGGTTGAATACATTATTTGAAATTTATATATATAGTCTTAAGGAGCATTGCTCCTTAGAAACTGTCGGGTAATTGCTGAGCATTGCTGTGCTTACAATCCACCCGTACATTTCAATTTTCTTTTGATTAACAAGATGTATTGTTGCTCCACCATAAATTCCATTTTCAGGACCGATAAAACCTGATTGCTTAGAAAACAGGTGTTTCATGACTCTTAACGTCTGCTCATCAATATCACCTTGTAAATTATTTACCATTTTACAGCTGTTTGTGACTTTTGCTCCAGGGTGTTTATATGAAAAGAGCATGAGTACTTGATATCAACCAAACTAATGAGCAGGGGAAAAGAAGTTAGACTGAAAACGGCCTCCTTCTGACAGGCCTGGAGCTAATTTATGTTGTAGTTATGTGTTCCAACCACTGTGTATGGAAGATAAAGCATTCTTACCCTTTCGTTTAGAAAACCAATTTGCCAACAAATTACAATAAATTGTAGTAAAACACAATAAATACAGTGTTTAAATGCTTCTGGCTTATCTTCAAAGGGAACACTATTTTGGTTTGCAGTTTTTCTATGTTTAACTTTCTTCACCTCTTTTACTGATTTATCCCTGGTGAAAAGCCTAAAGATTTCTAATAGACCCCAGACATCAACTAAAACATTCTCAGAACGCTGTCCTGAAGTATAAGAACTCTTTTCTGTCTATGGAGGGTAATGATTACACTGACAGACGGTATAATGAGAAAGCACCAATGCAGTTTATTTTAATTCTTCTAGTTTATGAGAATAACTTCTTAATGCTACATCAGAAGTCAATTCACCAATACTGAATTTGGAAAGCACAGTCAAGAAAGACCCAAATTTTTATTGGGACTACACAACTTAGCAGATACTAGATACCATGATTCTAGAACAAAATCAAAAGCAAAAATCTGAAATATGCATGACAAAGTTCTTAAACTCCAGGGGATCCATGAACCACCCCAAACTGTATACAAAAGATTGTGTAGTGCATGCATAGATTTTTCTGGGCAAAGGTCCTGTAACTTTAATCAGCTTCTAGAGGGGCCCAAACAGTACACGGGAGAATTCTGATTTCCTCTGTATTTTCAATAATGGAAGCTGTGGACCTTGGGAAGTTTACTTTTGCAATTTTCATGGCAAGAGGGTAGAAAAGAAAAATAAAAGTAACTTGCGAGGACCGGGCAGGGAAAAACTCCGAAGTGTTCTTTACTTCATAAGTTTTAGTAACATGTTCTGGTTTAGAGAGGGGAAATGGGGACATCAGTGGTAACATCATAAGCTGAAGCAAGGAGACTCCTACAGGGATTTTTCAGGTCCTTAGAAAAACCAAACCTTAGTATGAATAAAGCAATAGCAAGAATGAAAAATGCAATTTAACTCAGGTCTAATTTTCTGTTTCTGCATATTAACAACTTATTTTTAATTTCTGAATATCACAAACTTCAATCAGAATATTTTAAAAAATATTATTCTGCATGCACTTAACCAATATGACAAAAGACAAGAATCCAGTTGACTTGTTCACATATATTTAAAATCGGCCAGTACAGATAATCACGAACACTTCACTGCATTGATCTGAGGGCATCCTACCTCTATGCACACGTTCATGTAACACTACTAGTAATTACCCTGGAGCAGAGGCAAAACGGAGATGGAGGAATCACCCTACAAAGCAAGTTTAAGGGATTAAACGTCATCGTCGTCTTCGTCGTCGTCATCACTACTGAGGACAAAGCTGCTGCCTGTGGACAGGGGCCCTTCCTCCTTAACATTCCCTGAATCACCCACAGTCCCTCTCTCATCGGAATCTTCAAACAAATTGTCACTGGCATCGTCATCAAACAACTTCTCGTTGGAATCATCATCTTCGAACATCTTTTCATCTGTGTCTTCATCTTCCTTTACATCTGCATCTTCCTCATCTTCTTTTCCATCTGAATCTTCAAACACCTTTTCATCTGCATCGTCTTCTTTGTCCTTTTCAACCACATCTTCCAGCCCCTTTTCTTCTGCAACTTCTTTGTCCTCTTTTTCATCCGACTCGTCGTCAAATACTTTTTCATACACATCTTCCTCTTCTTCCTTCTCATCTGACTCTTCGTCAAACTCCTTCTCAGAGCCTTCTTCATCAAACATTTTCCCAGAGCTGTCATCTTCGAATTCTGATTTTTCAGAGTTATTTTCTTCTACCTCTTTCTCAAGAATGTTTTCATTAAGTTCCTTCTCCGAGCCCTCTTCCTCAAAACCTTTCTCAAGGCCGTTTTCTTCTAACTCTTTTTCGGAGTCGTCTTCAAACTGCTTTTCCGAGCACTCTTCAGACCCTTGTTCTGAGCTGCCATCTTCAGCCGCCTTCTGGGGGCTGGCCTCCTCCTCAGGCTCCTGCTCAAGGCTGTTCCCATCAGGATCTGTTTTGAGTCTCTTCTTTTTGGGCTCTCTTTCTGCACCATTCTCTTTCGACTCTTTTTTAGGACTACCCTCTTCATGCTCTTTCTCGGGGCTACGTTCTCCGGACTCTCTGTCGGGGAAGTCTTCTTCACGCGCTCTTTTGGGACAGCCTTCCTCAAACTCTCTTTTGAGGCAGCTCTCTTCAGATTCTTTTTGGGGACAGCCTTTTTCAGCCTCTTTTTCAGGGCCACTTTCTTTAGCATCTTTTTCAGAAGGAGCTTCTTCAACTTCTCCCCCATCTTCTGTTTTTTCAAACTTCTTTTCATCTATAGGTTCTTCAAATGCCATTTCAGTTGCGGCTTCTTGAACATTCGTTTGAGATGTGCAAGGGTGCTCTGAAAAATGCCTCATTCTAGAAGGCCCCACCCTTTCTGGAGCCCAGACGGAATCTGAACGCTGAAGGCCTCTGTTGGCTTCGGGAGTGTTGAGGAAAACCTCCCATCCTCTCAGCCTTTCCTCCCTTTCTCTCGTGGTCTCCTCCACCTGTGTACACATGGAAAGTGCCGTTAAAATATGTTTTAGGCCAAAAGGAATAACAGCGTCTCTGAACATTTCTAATATCACCGGAAGTACTCTGATTTTATAAGGTATCACTTTTAGGAAATTAAAGCAATTCCCTATCTTCAGTTTCCAACACTTTACATCTTGATTTACTAGAGTTGACCTTAAGATCATTTAAATGAACGCCTAATACCACAGCACTGCAGAAATGTCTCATCAATTAAAAAGTTAATAACTGAACTGTCTGTACTTTACAAGACAGAAAGGAAGAGAAGCGCTTTAATTTGTTCTTCTCTTATTGCTATCCTGAGCAAGCCTCAAGACTTATAAACTGATTTCAGACTTATAAGCTGAAAGACTGAAACATTTTTCTTTCCGTACTCTGAATATAAAGGATTATTTAAAAGAAGTACTGTTAAACAGATTAAACAGAACTTAAAACTTATGTGAAAAACTGCTAGATCAGTATTTGTTGGTAACGAAACAACTCATGTGCCCTTGACAGTTGCAGAACTCACCTGATAATCTGTAGTCCCATCCCACACTTGGGCAGTGATTTGACGGCCACCAAACCACCTTCCATTGAGGGTCTGAATACAATAATCAGCTTCCTCCGGATCCCTAAAGGACACAGAGGCCACACCATCAGGGTGTCTCTAGAAAGACAAGGAAGAAAAAGAAGGAATGAATGAGAACATTTAAAGTAAAACATATACATTTGACAAAGTAAGGAAGTAGTGTTCCTTCTGGTCATTTGAGCTAAAGATTTTACGTATGAAGTCTTTCTTCCTTTTTACTGCAGCCAGTAACACGCAGCTAGCTGCTTCTTCAGCTTAACATTGTCTAGCAAAAACCAAGCATGATATCCTTGGAAATGTTCCTGCTGATAACACTAACGAGATGCAGAACAGTACGGCTGTTAAGAATGTGGACTCTGAAGCTGAATAGCCCTGGGATTAAATCCTGGCTCTGCCGCTTACCAGCTGAATGGCCTTGGGCAAGGTGCTCAATCTCGAAATTTGCTCATCTGTAAAACGGCTAACTAAATAAAGTGGGTAAAATAGCGCCTACCTACCTCAGAGGATTCGGAGGACTAATGAGCTAACATGTAAAGCAGCTGTAGTATGCAATCGATAAATGGGGACTCTCTTAATTATTATGTGTTGATTCTGGATGTAAAAAAAAGGTGAAAAGGGGAACATACAGGAGAGTATTTTTCTTGATTGTTCTTCTCCAAATATGGAAGAAGAAATAATTCAGAAAGAGGGGGAGATGTGGCCAAATAGGGAACCATAAGGTCTCATACATGTCTCTTATACTTTTTTTTCACCTGATCATAAACTCTAGAGTGATGATAAAGGAAAATAACCAAGGGATATCACGTCTATCAAAGCCTTCACTTGTAATCCATGTTCATCTAATTATGCTATCTAATACTGCTTACAGATGACTACCACTAGACAGCAGACCTACTACATAAAAACATTTATGTAAAATTTGGAGGCATACTGGTATTTGGTAATAACTTATTAAAATGGAAGAAAATTGCTTTAGAAATCATTTGTCCAAGCCATGAACTTACATCAAAGAGGAGGAGCCTCCTAACTTGTCCAAACTTCGAACATTCCACCCGAAGGTCTTCTCTGATCTCGTTCAGCACCAGTGGATCATCCTGCAAAAACACACTTGATTAAAATGGGCTTGCCCCCTTCTTTAAGTATAAACCCTGAGAATCAAATTTCTTACTTTGACGAACCAACAAATAAAAAAAGGTTTTGCTTAAGGTTAGTTGTTTGTCTGCAGTCTACAAAATTAAAAAAAAATCAAAGTTAAAAATGAAGTTAGACTACCACAGCTGCTGCTACTACTATAGGTCTGCCCTGCTTTAAGATGGGGAATGGGCAAGTATGGTACGCAGCACTAGGGGTGTGCAGTGGCAAAGGAGAGGGAAGGGAAGTGTCACTGGAAATCACAAATAACAGCAGCTGAAGCAGGTGAAGTCCTGTGGCACATATTAAGTCAGAGACTGCTAATTCCTATGTTCTGCACCGGCATCACGATGACTGTACCGATGAGGAAACTTTATTTTGTGTTTTGCATAGATTCCTATTTACAGAAATGTTGTAACGGGGGGACATATATCCCTTTCATTGACTAAGTGTTTTAAGATTATTCTTTGTGCTTCCACGATTCTATTTTAACTCACAGTGTAAACCTCCCCCATAAGGGTTCCTGTTCATCTTGCCTCCAAGTCCCAATGCATGAAAAAGGCTCATAAAATGTTATGTCATCAACTTGAATTTCAACTACATACAAATATAAACGAGGATATCCTACCTACAAATTTCTAATGAAGCAGACTTACACTTTTTAGGAAACATATGAATTTGTCTATCTCACAGGTTTGTATGTTCCTCACCAACTAAAGAGAACAGCAAAACATGAGAAGTGGCTTCTCCTTCCTAAAGTTTTGTCAAAAGGCAAAAATAAACAACTGGTAGGCAGTTACTGAAATCAAATTTAAAATAAAAGCTATCAAATCCTATAAATCTGAAGCTTCTAAGAGCACAGCTGGCAGGACCCTGGATTTCTCCCACTTCTAAGATCTAACTGTGGAGAATGTGCCGATTTGCTTTACAGAAAATTCTCAGGCCTGAGAGGAATGGGGATGGAGCGTAAACTCCATGTGCTCCGGTGGTAAAGTCATATGGTGGCTTTTACGGGGGTATATGTGTGGGGGTAGCTCCTATCAGACTGTGAGCTTTCCGCAGGCAGGAATCTCCTTTGACTGAATTTTGAATACCTTACAGAACACAGTGCAGTCTTTCACGCAATGAATAGTCAATAAAAGCTTTTTCGGAGTTTGATAAACTGTTCCTAATAACTCCATTTTATCTACCAAGGGAAATCAGGGTTATATTAAAAACAAACAATAACTGTTTCAAAATATTTAACAAATTTAAGCATGATTCCACTGTAGGGGGAGGGGTGAATTACCATTTTTATTTCTTTATCGAAGTCTCAGTGCCTTTCCTACAAGAATATCAAATTTCAGCCAAGGACTTCCCAGACCTCTGTTTTCATGTTTACCAGCTTGAAAAACAAATATATCTTCACTGTTATATAGTATCATGAGGCTTAAAGATAATAACCCTCTCCCCTGGGAAAAATATCTTTAACCTAGCTAAGCATGAAAATTTTCTAAAGACAACACTTTGCAAGCAACAGACCTGAGACTAAACTCAGACTGAAACACTGAAACTTTCCGCAGTCAACACTTATAATGTTTTTCCAGGGTGGTGTTTTGTTTTCCCAGAAATAAACCGTATTTCTCATTCTTTTCCAAGCTAAACCTACACTGTCCAAGATAGTAGCCACTAACCACACATGGCTACCGAGCACTTGAAATGTGGCTAGTCCAAATTGAGGTGTGCTGCAGGTGTGAAATAAACACCATATTTTGAAAATTTAGTACCAAAGGAGGAAAAAACTTCAATGTAACATAGCTTATTAACATTTTTATGTTACATGTTGAAATTATAATACTGTGGATATATTGGGTTAGATAAAATTCACCATTAAAATTAATTTACCCCGTTTCACGTTGTTTTTGTATTGTGGCTGCTAGAAAAATTTAAATTACACATGTGGCTCACATTATACCTCTATTGGCCAGCGCTAGTATACACAATGAGAAACCTACCTTTGCATCTGAGTTTTGGTTCTTCACCTCTTGGTATTCAAATTTGCCAGGCATGATTTTTTTAAACAAGGCTTTGAATTAAATACTGAAAACCCCTTAAAGTTACATTTAAAATATTAGCCTTCACTGTTCACCCTGATACCAAAGGGTATTTCTAGGTATTTTGGTTCTAACACTAGTCAATTGTCTGGAATAAACATATACAGGTATACCTCAGAGATATTGCATGTTCGGTTCCAGACCAGCGCAATAAAGCAAATATTACAATAAAGCAAGTCACACGAAATTTTTTGGTTTTCCTGCTATGTTTACACTATACTGTAGTCTATTAAGTGTGTGATAGCATTGTATTTAAAAAAGACATGCCTTAATTAAAAAATACTTTGCTAAAAAATGCTAACCATCATCTGAGCCTTCAGCGAGTTGTCACAGTAATAAAGATCACTGATCACAAATCACCATAACAAATATAATAATAATGAAAATGTTTAAACTACTGGGACAATTACCAAAAAAGTGACACAGAGAAATGAAGTGAGCAAATGCTATTGGAAAAATGGCACTGACAGACTTGCTCCATGCAGGGTTGCTACAAAAACTTCAATTTGTAAAAATAAAAAAAAAGCAGTATCTGCAAAGCGCAATTAAGCGAAGCACAGTGAAACAAGGTGTGCCTGTATTCCACCCCACAAAATCTGATTTCTTTCTGACACCCCGGTTACCTGACAATTCAGTTTTTGTCTTCTACTACAAACCTCAATGCTGATCTGTTCTTTAGATTCATATGGAATCTCTGGACAAATCAAACACTCCCCAAAAAGGTCCAATGAAAGCAGTTTTCCAGTTGAACACCTCTATCCAGAGTTATATAATGTCTACACAAGCGTTGCCCAACAGAACTTTCTGTGTTCACAGAAGTGAATACTCCATTATCCAATATGGTAGCTATTAGCCACACGTGGCTAATACACCTGAGGAATTAAATTTTCATTTTATTTCACTTCAGTTAATTTAAATTTAACCACATGTGGCTAGAGTCTAGCATACTGGACAGTCTGCTACAGTGATGCACTTTTACATTCAGGCCCATGAGACACTGAGCAAAAAATCAAGACTTCTGACAGGCTCTCATCAAACTCGTCAGACCACACAAGACCAGTCAGATGGGCAAACAAGGACAGCATCAAGGGTTTCTCTGCCCGTGAACTCTGAAGCCCATCTCTGTGCTCCCAGCCCCTGTGGTGCAGCCATCTGAAAACTTTCCTTCATTTGCAAAGATGCTAAAGAGAAAATGTTTTCTTCCTTGAGTGGATGAAAACACTCTGCCTTGTGAGTAAAAAGGGTTTCATTCAATCATTCTCTCACTTTTTCTTCCTATAAATACTGAAGGCCTACTATGTGCCAATGATTCTAAGCACCGGGCATATAATAGCAAACCAGGTAGACAAGAGCCCCAGCTTTCATGGAGCTCACATTCTAACGGAGAAGATCCAGTTATTTCAGATAATAATAAATGCTATGAATAAAATAAAACAGGGTTAATATAAAGGTTCTATAACTCCAAAGTTTATATTAAACCAATAAAGGTTTTTTTCTTTAAGCTATCAAGAATTTACAAGCATGAAACTTTTATCTTTAAAAATATCCACTGGAGGAAATTCGTGGGAAGTCAAGGAAGAATAAATGCGGCTTTTTGGAGGAAAGAATATTTGTTAAGCTAGGAAAAATTAAGTGAGCCCAGGGTGATAGCTAGACTTAAATTAGGGTCTCAACGAGCAAAGGCAGGAGGCAGAAACACGTAAAGGCAATTGCACAATACACTTCAACTTGCACAGGGCCCAGATACTTAATGAATTAAGTTTGCATTTATATTCATGTCCAAGTGTTAGGAGTATGGAATGTTGTGAATCAAGGATCTCAAGTCACAGAAAGTAATAGGTCACCTAATTAAAAAACCAATTATCTACCAGGGAAATAAAATGTAGGTGAATCACAGAAAATTCTGGAGTTGTACCCAGTAGACTAGACACCATGATCCATCTATGCATGCCTTTCAAAGTCCCACCTGGCAGGGATAGCATTTCAAAAAGCATCTAGTGTGCATGTATATATGTGTATTTTTTAAACATGTTTCATTATCACTGCAACTCTAAAGCAGCTCTGCCGTATTTCAAGATGCTTCAGGATTCTAGTCAGAAGAGACACCAAACAGTATAAATAGTCCACAGGTATCTTCCCAATGACCTCAAAAGACACAGACTCTACATGTGCATGGTAAACCCTATCACATCACTATCTGCAGAGATGGAGTTCAACAGACAATTCTGGTGTCCTCTCTAAGGGGGGTAAAATGACACTGTCATTCTAAATCTGCTTAACTGCACAAAAGGAACAAGAGTGGGCCTTGGGCGCAACTAGATCATTTGTAAACCATCTGAAATTTTACATTATGAACATTTTTTTCTTATGTGTAATTTGTTATCATTAATTTCAGAAGTCAGGCAGAGAATAAAGAATTCTTCTTCCATGAACGATCCCATCGGTCTAGGCCAAAACACAGAGATAAGGACAAGAGGCAGAACGTAACACAAGGTACCCTGATGGTAATTAATATTCCTTAAACCTCTCTAGTAGCTCTTCCTCCTTTATTCACATTTATTTGCTGTTCCTAGAATCTTACATGGACACCAATTATTACAAAGTCCTCTTAATAGCCACTAAAGAGTTTTGTAAAGATTAGGTCCTAAAAAAACAACCTTCGCTACTCAAATGTCAGGGGCTGTATTTCATTAACCTAAGGTTTTTTAAGGATCAAACTTTTAGCACTAAAGTGAAGTTTTCAATTCCAAGTGTGAAACTGGTCCTCCCCACCAAAATCAGCCTGCAATGTTGAACTGCACTCAAAATCCACAAGCGACTCCCATAAATCTTTTAAAGTTTATATTTTTAATCATTTCCCATACCAAGTAGCTGCTGTTTGGGGCCACGGTACAGGTATTAGACAGGTTTACCTGCGATACGATTAAAAGAATGCTGGGTTAAACCTGGGAAAATCTGAAACCTTCAGTTGATTCTTGGTATCATCTTCCGATCCTGAAGACTAGATGAACGTGCAGGATGTGACATGAGAAAGATGGGGTGAGGCAAACTTTGGGCTCCCTTGAAAGAAAGCATATCTATGTTTCTATCAGTAAGAACACTGCTTCCTACCTCAAAATCTATAGGATGAAACATATTTCTGATGATGACAACTCGCTCGTGGCGCAGTCGGGACGGGCCAGCTCTTTTCTCAGGTCTCCAATCCAACTGCCTAATGCGACAAAGCGGGAACAAGAAGCTGTGAATTTTGTTTCAGACTTGTCAGAGCGAAAAAAAAAAAAAAAGAGCAGTTAAATAATCCTTTATTGAGCACTTAAATAGTGATAATTATCTGATTCCAAAACAACAATGTGTATTTTAGTCACAGCTCCGTTACAACTTTCTGAATCAAAATAATGGGCAGGTGAAAGATGGACCCAGTATCTGAAATCCCCAGAATATATATATATTTTTCAGAACTGCTGGCTGGTTACAAACATTCCAATGAGACTTCTGAAAAATTGCTAATTATTTAGTATCTATGACTATCTAGGAAGAGACACTGAGGCCAAGAAAATGTTCAAATTGTATTGGTTTTTAGGTATTTTACGATTATAAAGAACAAACTGCATTAAAATATGTAAAACTACTCACTCTTTGTTACTATCTTAAAATCTTACTGATTTGTTTATAAAAATTTTAGGTATCTATTTTAACGATTCCTGTAAAAACTATAGACATCAGAACTAAATGCTTCTTTGATCATTTTATCATTAGTTTAAGCACAGTGTTAGAAGTGTTATTAGAATTCACTCTGATAAAAGTACTTATCATTTTGACTCATTTCTTAAAACCAGCATATTTCAAAAGACATTAAATAAAGGGAATAATAGAAACTTGATGACTTGTATATACTACACACAACCACACAGTACATGATAAAACGATAAAACCTATCATTTCTAATTTCTAACTCCTACTAACAAACCTGTATGTAAAAATTTAGCTCCTGGTGTAGCTGATTCTAGCCACATGAAAAATGAACTAATGGCTCCAGTATATAAACCTAAACCATCTTACTTAATCTGATGTTTAACATTTTCTGTAGAGATGGCTTTCTTATTTCATTTAAGCCCATGTTATATTAAAAATGAATACCCCAGAAAACAAAACACCACCACTGCCAAATCATCCTATTACGCAGATTACTGAGGGTTTCCGATGATCTAATGAAATTTTTTTTTAATTTTTATTTTATATTGGAGGATAGTTGATTTACAGTGTTGTGTTAGTTTCAGGTGTATAGCAAATAAAATTCTTTAAAAATAATCTGTAGGCATACTTGATGGAACAAAACTAGGTGGTTATCGGGAGGGTGGGAGAGAGACGCAAGAGGGAGGGGATATGGGGCTATATGTATACGTATAGCTGATTCACTTTGTTATACTGCAGAAACTAACACACCATTGTAAAGAAATTATACTCCAATAAAGACGTTAAGAAAAAAAACTAGGTGGTTATTACCAAAAGTATACTCTAGGATATTTATACAAAATCTTTCAAAATGGAAAAAAAAAACACAAACTTTTGTTGCATAGACAGCTTTTTCTTGTAGTCTTTGCACTTCTTTTTCTTCTTTGAGGCGTCATATTCCCCTTTCAGTTGAAACTTTGCCACCTCCACATGTAATTTGTAGCCTCTAATTTCATCGTCATCCAAAAGTTTTAATGCAAGATCCACAGATTCTCTCTTTGTAAAGGGAAAGCAAGTTACAGTCAGTCACACACTGAAATGAAACTTCAGCAGGAGTGTTTTAGATGAATGATGACTATACATAAAGTAAAGATTTAAATGTAACTACCTACATGGGAAAAAAGAACTACAGAAGACGTATCGGAAAATGTGTACTTAAGACATAGCTGTCCCCAACCAGTTATGTGAACCTAGGCAAGTTATTCAAGCTCCCTGAGCCCCAATTTCTTCATCTGTAAAATGGGAATGGAAATGCCTTCTTTGCAGGGTTCTTGACAAATTTAAATGAAACAAGGCACATAAACGATAGTGACTGGCATACAGTAGGTACTCAATAAGATCTACCATTACTGGAATAGTATTTTTGCCTCCTGGAATCTCAATTTCTCCTCTATACAATGAGGTAAATGGACCTGTGTGATTTCCAAGGTGCATTCCAGTTTTAAAATTCTAAAAGTTTCCTACTTAAAAGACTAGATGACTCAAGAAACTGGGAATAGCATAGTCAGCCTTTAATCTTTTGTGTTCACCAATTAAAATGTAGGTCTGTGATATACTGGGAACAAGATGCTTATCTGATAGCTTGAACATTACACACACTTGTGGATTCTGGGTCCTATACAAAGGGGGCAATTGTCAGCTCTACACAGATTCAAAGATCTGAGGACCTGAGGAGAACTCAAAAGGACAACTGAACTCAGCCACGCAATCAAATATGGATCCTGGAACAATTAACTATATTCTTCTGGAACTCAATTTACTGGTTTGGCAATCTTGCATTTTTATGGGTCATAAATTTGACATATCAAGTTTGTCAAAACCCCATTTTTCTCTTCAAAATTTTACAACCCAATCAACCCCCCTAAGAATCTGTTCACAGATTTTTAGTAATCCTTGAAGAACTTATAAAGCATTCAATCTCCTTACATTTGAAAATTACATAAATATCTTCCTATAATGGTTGTACTCATGTGTGATCTCATCATGTTCAAGAACCAGGTCAAAAACCTATCTCCCCCAAAGCTTGTCAACTTAATCTTACCCGCCCTCTGATTACACTGAAATGTTGTACACTTGCAACACACTTGTGATGTTGGTACTGTTGTTTCATCACTTTGATTTTGCTTTGTAATTATTTTCAGGTTCCATGACACATGTACACGCCGTCATTGTGCCCATTTCTTTTGTACCGTGCAGCAATGCATAACACATGCTCCTAAGGGGACAGGTGTTCCAAAAATGATGGCTGCCTTTGGCACTGAGCTTCCCCCCATGCCATTTATGGTATCATGAATAAATAAAGTTCTGCAAATGTCTGTTAATACCACTCTCTCTTCTCTCTCATTCAAAATATATTTTGAAGCAGTAAGCATAAGTTATCACCTTTATGGTCTAATTCAGGGTCAGAAAACTTTTGTAAAGGGCTAGTGAGTAAATATTTTAGGCTGTGTGGGCCCTGTGGTCTGTGTTGCAACCACTCAACTCTGCTGCTGAAATGTGAAAGGAGGTACAGACAAATGTGTGAATGAATCAATGTGGCCCGGTTACAATAAAACTTCATTTACAAAGACAGGCAGTAGGCTGAAGTCTGCCAAACCCTGGTCTAATTCATTCCAATGGGCAAATAAAATGTTACTGGCTTTCTTTTCTCTGTGGATTTTTAGAATGTGTTCTGCATTGATTATATGCATACACTCCTAAAGAGATCTTTGCAGCAAGAATTTTTTTAAGACAAGAGAAGTACCTCGGGCATATGACTTACATAATACCTTGACCTGATAACATATTTTCTTACAAGAGCAAGTGAATAACCTTACCAATGTGATACACACAAGCACAACATGAAACAAGTTTTCTTCACATCCTGTTTTGAATAGCTCTCTCTTGGTTATCATCTATACAAAATTATAGCCCTGGTTCCCGAGTTAAAAATGGAGATAGGAAAATGAAAAAAAAAAAAAAAGAAACGGAGATAGGAGAAACTTACTTGACCACATAACTAACCTTCAAATAACAGCAAAGTCCATCTCCTTTAAGATTTCCTTGATTATCTTTGTAAAGCTTGACCTTAAATTCTTCTGTTTGAGGATCTCTCATAATAATGCCAAACTTGGACATGAGCTGTATAAATTCATCCACTGTAATATCTGGAGGCAAACCTGTGACGTTAGGGGGAAAAAAATTATAAAGGCATCTAAAACAAAGGTGAGCATTACTTAGGGATTCTACCAATTCGAAATCCATAACTTGGATGAGTGCAATTTTGATTTTCTAAAAGTATGTAAAAATCTCACATCTATAGACGTTGAGGAAATGTCATGTTTTAATGTATTCAAATATACATTAAAATCATGCTTTGCTTAGGCCTTGTATCAATGAATCTGAAGGGGCAAACAGCTGTGAGTTACCTAAAGCAGACAGAAAGGATGGCACACAAAGTTACATACACTTAATTTTTCTCAGTTTCATAAAAAAACAACATATTCCTCACTCACGTAAATGGCTGAACAAATAATGACACAACGATACAAAATAGAATTTAGAGAAACTCAAAACTAAAAATCACTATGTGAAAAATCTCAAAATCAAATATTTTCTACTCTAAATGTGGTTAAAAAGGTATACATACCAGAAACATACACATTTGTGTTTCTGCCTTCTTCAACATGAAACCATCCTAAAAATCAAAATCGAATAAATAAATAAAACATATGCCAGAAAAGGTAAGAGTCCCATTATGAAATCCTGACAGTGTGGCAGTTTCTCAAAACTTCTAGAAACTTTTTCTTACCCTTAGAACAAGACAGATTAAATCAAATCACTGTCCAGCTTTCAAAGTATTTGGATCTTTGGACAAGTAATTTGTTTCAGAGCCCAGTCTGAAAAAAGATGGCTAGTTTATCTTGGTTCTTTATGAATCTGATACTACCTTTAAAAAACCTCACCCTTGCGCTGACTTTAGGCCTTGGCGTAAGTTGCTTCTGACTCCAATCTACTGTGTTAGACCTGGCCAAGCTGAAGCAAAATTGACTTCTTGAGTTTAATTAAACTCAAAAAGTACAAAAAAAAATCACCTTACAAACAGAACTTTAGATAATCTCCTAATGACAGCTCTATTTTGCAAAGGAAGAAACTGAGAACTGAACTGAATTGAAAGAGCCCACTGGATGCCCACAGGTTAGTGAGAGAGCCAACATATGAACCCAAATAATAATATTTAAAAAACCCATCTTATGATTCTGTCAAAGCTATTTTATAATTCTCCAAAAAGTAACTATATATACACACACACACTCATATTTTTAATTTTTACACTCATGTTTGAAAACTAAATCCACTTGCCTGATTCACCCTTTCTCTTTTCTCCCCTCTTTTTGGTATCACTGGGTTCGGGGGATTTTCTTTGCGGAGGTTCCTCTGCAGTCCTAGCACTGACATCTTGGACATTCGCAGTAGAACTAGACGCACCATCGTTAGAAAAGCCATAACTGGCCTGATATGTAGCAATAAAATCTTCAGTGATCTAAACAAGAAATTCAGCACACATACATAAATTCAAAAATGATTTCCTCACGCAAAAAGTTTACAGTGTTAAATAACAGCATATTCAGTTATACAACTTAACATACAAGTGTTTCTGTGTAAATGCAAGAGCAGTCACCTTATCTAGAAAACTGCACACAAAATAATAAAAAATTAAGACATGGGTACTTGGGTTATCAGCACAAAAGTCTGAGATACTATTAAAGGCATTTTAAGTTGGCACCTTTTCTAGTTGTTTCATTTGTAAATTACTATCTCTGCAGTCTACTTGACTAAGGCTACAAATAAATATAACAAAGGAAGTATCAGATAACAATAAACAGAATAAAACCAACAGTCAACTAACAATCTAACAACAGGATCAAATTTTCTTTTACTATATGGATGAACAAAAGTATACGTACTCTAAATATTTAAATACCTGTAGGCAGAGAACACAAAAAGGAGAACTCTGATTTGGTGTGTAAAGAATGGGGCTAACAATTATAAAATTAAATGCTATTTTAACACCGTCACTAATTAAATCACATTATCATTTAATGTCAGAACAAATCAAGAACAAATCCCAACTCACATCTATCCTCCTGGCTCTTAGGGAAAAAACACAATTGCACAACAAAAGAAATATAGTTATATCTTCATACCAATCAATGAAAGGCACACACTGGAATGAGGAAAATGTAAAACTTGAAGTTTGAAGAGGTATGGGCTTCCATAACATAAAAAGATAGAGCCACAAATTAATCCATTATCAGACGATTGTTAAAGTACTCCGAAGGCTGAAGAAACCAAATATGCACTCTAGCTGGCACCACCAGCAGCCAAGTGAAATAGTAAGTTTAACAATTCAGAGGGATTGGAACATACACACAAATACAAAGTGGGAAAGAAAAAAGGTGAAATAAATAATTAAAAAATCACACTCAAATTACACAATGGAGACACAGTTTGTATTACTGGCTTGCAAGTCTATTAGTGTGTGATAAGTATCCTTTTTTTCCACCCATACCGTGAGACTTTGATTAACAGGGTACTTTGACCAAAAAGTTTCGAGCCAAGTTTAACATCAGTCATTTTACTTTCAAGCTAAAATAGAATACCTCACAATTTCCAAGTACTCTAAATAAATATGCTCAGATCTTTTCCATCCATATTCTGTGCACCTCTTGTCATATTCCCGTGGTAATATGGTTCAAACATACGTGTCTAGGCACAAAATTTAGTAGGAAAGTAAAAAGAGGTGCAAAGTTCAATCAGTAAAGAATTATCAATTTATCAATTTTTCAAATTAAGAAGCTGAATTTTGCACATAGCACATCAGCTAAACATCTGAATTCCTAGGATAAGTAAGATTGAGACTACGTGAGATTAACATCGACTGAATTTGCTCTTGGTGTTTTTCCTCTTTGCAATAAAAAGCAGTCACCAACTGTAACCTTCATAGATAAAATTTATTAGGCATGGAAAAGGCTTAATAATTAAATTACATTGAAGCCATCTCCCTAAAGATTTCCGTTCCTTTACACGTCGGTTCTGCTACAGACACAACAAAAAGAAACGTCACTATCCAGAGGGGCTCTAACCCAGGACCTCAGCAAAGAAAACGTGAAAGGAGCGCCCCGCGAGGCTGGCCAGGCGGGCCCGCTGCGCATCGGCGCCCGTGCGACTTTTACCTTGGGGAACCAAGCCTTCTTATCCAGGTCCCACTCGTATGGGGTGTCAGTCGGCTGCTGCTGGAAAGAATCGTTTTCTCCACCGGGATCTTTCTCGGTGTCGCCGTCCTCAGAGCCTCCGTACAATTTTTGCATTCGCAACTGCTCATCAAACTCGTCGTTCTCATCCAAGTTGTTGCTCATGTTGCCGACTTAGCCCAGGTGCAGTGTCCGGGAGAGCGAAGAGGCCGAAGTGACGCTGGAGGGGAACAGAGAAAGGGAGGCTGGCCGTGCTCAGCCCGCGCCCCCCCCCCCCCGCCTCCCCGCGGCGCCCCAGCAGCCCCCGGGAAGTCAGGGCCGCTCGCCAGCCGCACCGCCCCCCGCCCACCGCGCGCAGGCGCCGCTGCTCCCGGCCCAGCCGCCCACCTAGCTCGCCCCGCTGGATCTTGACACCGCCACTCGAGCCACAACGCGGCGGGAGCGGGCACAAAGTGCTCTGTGCTCCCCGGCGGCCGATTCTAAGACGACGGCGGGTCCCGCCACAACGTCTGGAAACCGCTTGACAACGGAGGCCCGCTCACGCTGACGCAGTCGCCATTGTTGACGCAGTCGCCATTGTTGACGCGTCGCGACGTCGCGGGTCCCGCAGACACGCCCCCAGTGGCGTCAACAGGCGCCGACGCGGGCAGGCGGCGTGGGGCTCGGGGGGCGGGGCTCGGGGGCGGGGCTCGGGGGTCAGTTCTGCTGCCGGGCGGTGATGCCCAGCTGGGACTTCCTGGCGAGGCGCCTCGGGGCCGTTTGACTCCGCTGGGTCCCCGGTGGGCCGGGAGGGGCCGGGACGAGGCGGTAGCCGAAGGCGTGGGAAGGTTCCCCCTCGGCCGGCTCCGGAGTAGGCGTCGGGGCGGCCGCCATCTTGGGGGAGTGGACAGGGCGGGCGGGACAGGTTTCAGTGCGAGAGAAAGGCGCCCCTCCTTCGCCCGGAGGCTCCTCCTCCGCGTAGGAAACGAGTCTTTGGTTTGTTTCGTTACGATTTCACTAGGAGAGGCGCTGGCTCTGGTTAGCCCGAGTTCCTAGTACAGGGTCTGGTGTCTAGTGCGTGTGTGGTGAGTGAATGAATGAATGAACGAACGATGGGTGGAAGGACCAACCTTCTTTGCAAGCCTCTGCTCCCTCCTTTATCTCTCCGGTACCTTCCTCAGGCTGGAGATGTCTCTGGAAAGGAAGGGCAGCAATTGCCTGCCCCTTGTACTCCGTGATTCAGACGTGCTCAAGCTCCAAACCTAAAACTTTTAACGTCCAGTGTGCACGCCACCTTTACTGCCCCCACTAACGTCGTTTTTTGCTCTCTTAGAAAAAAACATGCACGCAATAGGACTTGCGTGCATTTTTATAATATAGATAACATGAGTTTTATTAGGCTCATTTAAGCATTGCTAAATATTTCTTCCAGGATTCAAAAATAGTGTACAGCTGTTTTCAGCAATGTGTTCATTGGGCTCCCATTTCATTCCTGAGTGAGTTCACAGCATAGGTGATAATATGCTACGCAGCCCTGCTGCACGTAACACTGAGTGCCTGCTCTCTCCACAGGCCCCTCTTAGCAGGTGGCCAAAAAGGTTACTTCCCATATGACCCAGTCATGGGCTACCCAGAGGCCTGTGAGGTGACCTGGTAGGGTAGCCCCGCATTCTAGACTGAATTTGATTCACTGAGCCAATAAGCCTCTCCCAGAAAGAGGGTTGAGTATGGAACAGACAGGGACATGGTCAGAGTAACCCAGAAGCAGGGAGGCCCACACAGGGAAGGTAGTAAGCAGAACAGAGGCCTTGTGTGGAGAAGTTCTTCAGGGGTGAGAGGAGAAGCTGAGGCAGTGACAGAGGGTCATTGAGTCACCGTAATAGTGGAGCAGTGGAGTTGGGACCTAAGCATGCTTGTACCTACAATGGCATTCTACTTGGCCACTGGCCCTGACAGTTTTGTGTTTTTTATTTTAATTTAATTTAATTTAATTTTTTTGGCTGTGCCCCACGGCATGCAGGCTCTTACTTCCCCGACCAGGAATCAAACCCGTGCCCCCTGCAGTGGAAGTGTGGAGTCCTTAACTACTGGACCGCCAGGGAATTCCCAGTTTTTTTCTTTTTTTTTAAGCAATACTTTTGTCTCTATGAGGCCTGGTTCCTGTTCTTATTTCCTTGCGGATTCCTAGAATTAAATCCCTAGGAACTGAGGTAATCTGGAAGTATCTCTTTATAACCTGTTCTTTTTTTATATATAAATTTATTTTATTTATTTATCTTTGGCTGTGTTGGGTCTTCGTTGCTGTGAGCGGGCTTTCTCTAGTTGCGTCAAGCGGGGGCTACTCTTCGTTGCGGTGCGCGGGCTTCTCATTGCGGTGGCTTCTCTTGTTGCAGAGCACGGGCTCTAGGGGCACCAGCTTCAGTAGTTGTGGCGCACAGGCTTAGTTGCTCTGCGGCATGTGGGCTCTTCCGGGATCAGGGCTCGAACCCGTGTCCCCTGCATTGCCAGGTGGATTCCTAACCACTGCGCCACCAGGGAAGTCCCTATAACCTGTTCTTATTTCCAAGATTTTTTGCAAGAAACACTCAAGTTAACAAGCAAAAAGGGGGGTCCTTTGTTATTATAAGGATGGGGGTAGCTCCTGAAACTCCAGGAATGGAATATGGATGGGCTGCACAAGGGGCTGCTGGACCCAGGAAGACAAAACCCAGACAGCCGGCTTCTCCCTGATCATCATCTTCGTTCTTCTCTGTGAGGGGTGATCTGTGCTGTACTCCTGGCCTAATAGGCCACCGACTTCTTAGTGGATAAAAATTCATTAACCTACAAAAGCAGAGACTGTCTGGACAGAGAAGTCATCTACCTGGCCTAGGAAGTCTTTCTGGAAAACTACTGAACTATACCAAAGTAGATTTTTTTTAATGGCCCATTCAGGCTCACTCTGTTCGGGAATTTTCCTGTCCCCACTTCCTGTAATCTCAAGACTTAGTGGAAATAAAAGTAACTCCTTTTGACAAAAAAAATTGATGGATCCCTGACTTAAGATGGTAATAACTGCAGAAATTCTTTAAACCCAAATTTGCTATTGTCAGTAGGTATACCAGTATTAAATGTTTTGTAATACTATCAACTTCAATGACAAAGACTTACCTAAGTTTGTGACTTTGTTTTCCTGCTTTGTAGCATATTATATTATTATGGTCCATTATTCTAAGTCTTGGGTCAAGGCAGGCCCTGAGCAAAATTGAGAAGTATACAAAATTTGTTTTTCATGTGTTCCCCCATGCCCCCATTTAGGACCCTCTCCAAAGAAGTGAAATGTAGTAACATTTCTGCACACAATAGTCAGTGTGAGAAAAATTGTGGATATTGGGGCCTACTTGTAAGTTTAGCTCTGACAAGGATAATCTGTGAAAAAAAAGACCGCCCACTCCAAAAAAAATCAAAGCAAAGCCATGAATTTTAATCCCAATTCCCTAATTCTGGATGGGAAGCTGATGCACTATAAAGCCATTCAGGGATTTATTTTATATCAGATCCCTAAGTCACCCAGGGATTACTGAGAATGAAGAAAATCAAACTTCTTGGAGCTCTAGTTTTGTCAACTGCTAAAAAGCTCGCTTAGGGGCTTCCCTGGTGGCGCAGTGGTTGAGAGTCCACCTGCCGATGCAGGGGACGCGGGTTCGTGCCCCGGTCCGGGAGGATACCACATGCCACAGAGCGGCTGGGCCCGTGGGCCCGTGGGCCGTGGCCGCTGGGCCTGCGCGTCCGGAGCCTGTGCTCCGCAGCGGGAGAGGCCACAGCGGTGACAGGCCCGCGAACAGCAAAAAAAAAAAAAAAAAAAGATCGCTTAGCTTTTGTAATCTGGTACTTTTATCAAGTTATTTCTAAAATGTTATGCTTAGGAGAATAAGGATGTAATTTTTACCCGGAGTAAGGAAAATAGTAAAATATTTTGGAGTTTGGCACTTGAAAATACATTTTGGAGTTAAAATAGGTTCTCAGTGATATTCTGTCAGAAGTATTGTTTTTAGAATATAAAGTTACACAGTCATTTAAAACTTTATTTCATATTTATTTTTCTCCCCTTGTTACAACATCCAACCCAAAGCAATACTAATACAATTCTAACACCCCCCCCCCACTTTAAGTAAGCCAATTTTACTTAAATGTAAAGTCTAGTGTTAATATATATCCCCTTTTCAAGCCACATCTTTAAGCAAAAGTTCACAATTACACAAGGCATTTAAAGAAAGCTCAAAACTACCAAAAGCACACCCCAAAATCAAGTTTTTGAAAATTCAAATTTAACTATCGATAGTGCCAAACATATGCTTTAGTTTGCCCCCAAGAAAACATTTTCTGAAACCATAAATCTAAATCTGACACGTCTATTGACAACAGTTGTTTGAAATAATATTTATTAGCAAGCTTATAGCGTTAGCAAGTAGGAGCAGAGGATAGAAAATCCTCTGATTTCCAAGGGCAGAGATTAATTAGGTCATACTCTTACAGGATTTAGGCACACATCAGGTTTAAGGTAGTCAAGCAGGAAGATGATCTGACAATAACTGCACACCCAGGTGTTAGGGATCTCATGTGGTACTTCTGCATTTTTTAGAAAGAGGGCACTGCTTACCAGAAAGAAATGAATTTCCTTCAAGGAAGGATTTCAGACACTGGCAGGCTCACAGGTTTTTTGACAGAGGTCCTTCTTTGGAGCCCTCAAATGACACCATAAACATGGCCACTTATTCTGCCTATGAAGAAGGCAAGTTCTTCACAATATGTGTGAAAGATAACTTTGCCCAATTATCAATCAATGGGAGTTGTAACTCCAGAACTACCTTAAGTCAGTAAGTGCTGACCTAGTAAGGCAAACACCTTGCCCCCGATCCTTAATCGGTACTTTATGCTCACTGACCCCAAGACGTTGTCATTGCATAGCTTTAGTTCTAATGGAATAGAGATTAAAGGAAAAGGGCAGTCAAAAACAAACCCTGGGAAGGTTTTTTTTAGGACTTTGTTTTTTAAGAAAACTGCAGAAGAGATGTTTTACCTCTCTTTGAGCCCCTTTTCATATGCAAAGTATAATCTGTAGATTTACATCGCATAATAAACACAGTCTTATGCAAATCACAGGAGTATATGTGAAATTATAAGCATCAGAGATGTGATGGAAACATATTAGATTTTTTTTTTTAGGGGAGTTCTTTATTCATAGGCCTAATTTTTTTTAACATCTTTATTGGGGTATGATTGCTTTACAATGGTGTGTTAGTTTCTGCTTTATAACAAAGTGAATCAGTTATACATATACATATGTTCCCGTGTCTCTTCCCTCTTGCGTCTAACATACTAGATTTTTAAGTGTCATCTTGTTTATTTCACTTCACCTCCTATTCAACCTCTCATAGGACCCACTGACATACGCAGATATGTCTTTCTATGCCTAGTGGGGCTCCATTTTATTTAGAAAGCCCAATAATGTTCGTTAATGCTTGTAGATTGAAGAAAATCATGGTTTGTCTGATCCTTCCCTCCTAAGATTTCAGCACAATTCTCAAGCAACAAAAATCCTGACACCATACACCTACACACAGCTCAGAGTCGAATACACACGCTGGGAGGAGAAATACTATTTTTAATTGAAAAGCTAGGCTCTGTCATCTTCCTTCTTCACAGTACAGCCAGCAAACACGGACACACTAATTTCAGACACCTGAGTGCTTGCAGCACCCCGGACCCTTCCCATCACGGCCAGGTTGTCAAGAGGGGTATCGGCAGCAGGAGGGTCAGGCAGCTCTGCCTTGCAACAGAATAACTGAGCTTTAAAATGCTGCTGGAACGTCTTGCTCAGCCAGTAAAGAGCAAAGGGGTTTACACAAGAATTGCTGAAAGCCAGAACCCGAGAGAAAATGGTGACAATGAAGTGAATGGCAGAGGGGTCCACGTAGGTTTGAGAAGTGAATGAGCGGTAGAGGTACAGGAGGTGATTCGGCAACCAGCAGAGAGCAAACAGAGCCACCAGCACCAGCACCGTTTTGGCAATTCGCTTTCGGGATTCAATCTATAGGGGGAAGAAAAATGGCAAAAACAAGCAAGAAAACAAAACAAAACAAAAACCCAAACAAAACAAAACAACAACAAAAAACAAAAACAACCGAAAACCCAATCAAAAACATTTAGCTGGCAGAGATTTAAAAAAGCTATTCTCTAGATTTACATAGAAATTTACAGTTAACAGGCTGGTGTCCCTTTGAACGTGCAGGTAAAGGAAGTCAGCCCGTGGCTAGAGAATACAGCAAGTTAATTGACATGGTAACCCGTGATCTTGGTCTCTGATTAGCTCTAATTTAGAGACTCCCATCCCTGGTTTTGAGATACTCTAGGGTGTCTCTAATTATCTCAAGCAGTGTTGTGGAATTATCGAAAATTTAATTTAATTAAGAAATAGATGCTATACAAACCTGCTTTCACTGCACCAGCAGAGGCTGACTAGGTTAGAATAGTCTTCTGGGGTTTATGAAAGTTGCTAAATTGGTACCCAAAATTGTTGTTAACATATAGGAATTCTAACTATATAGTCAAAGGAATAAAAATCAATGTGCCACCCTTCATGTATGAAAATAATCCTACCTGCACCTCTTAATAAGAGAAATGAACCAGATTAAGTGAAAACATTGCCTGTAGTCACAGATAGAGCAAAGATAACTGTTCACATGGGCATTAAAACGCAACTTTAGCCTCCTGACCACCACTGTTGAAGCAACTGAATGTACTAGCTCCAAAAAAAGGCGCTGAGCTCTGCACATACTGGTTAAGAGGTAAATGGAATCATCTCCTCCCACCCAAGAAAGATAGAAATCCTGTTGGGTTTTTTTAATCAAATGGAACGATGTTTTGCCAATATTCTTTTTATTCTGTTCATATTTATGAGAGGAGAGCACACCTGGGTCTTGCAATGGTCTTAATCAAGCTTCTGTGAATCACTGTGTTCTCTTGCCATTGGCACTGCATCCCTCGAGACAACCCCTCCGCCCAGTCTGCTGATCTGTGTGTAAGTGGTTTGCATTGAATAATGTTATGGCTTCTTGCCAGTTCTACCATCCTGTGTTTTTCTAAACAAAAGATGCTTCACTTTATAGTCTCACCTTGTGTGATGTTTCTCACTATCCTGTGGGGTGATTTTTGATCCCAAACTTGAGCTGCTCCCTTTCTAATAATAGTAGTCCTACCACTTATTGAATGTTTACTATGCAGCAGGAACTATGCTAAGCGTTTCATATATATCATCCAGACCTCATTTTCATTTTATACATGAGGAAAGTGAGGCTCAGAGATGTTAAGTAACTTACTCAAGATTGCTCAGCTGGTATGGAATTAAATCTTGGGTCTGACAGACTCCACAGCCCATGACCATAACAAAAATATGATACTGCTAAAGTATTTATTGCTCAGGGGTGCAAAAGGAGGCATTTCCCTTCTAAATTCATGTGTGAGTCCTGATTAATACATACCTGCTTGCGGGCATGGCTTTGTTCCTCAGTAGGTATGTTCAAGGTGCTTTTGTAAAGAGTCCTAGCAATCAAAGAGTAATAGACAGAGATAATCGAAAGTGGAATAATGTAGAACACTAAGAAGCACAGCAGAGAATGTATCTCCTGCAGGAGCCTCTCAGAAACAGGATAAGAGGCACACGATTCAAAGGTCATATTTTTGTGGGGATCTCGAAAAGTATATACATTTGAAAATATAGCCTCTGGTAGAGCAATGACCATAGACACGATCCAGATGCAGCCAGCTTTGGCACAGGTCTTCAGGATGGCATTGGGGGGCTGACGCTCCAACGGCTTCACAACTGCCTTGTATCTAGAAACACATAATCATAGCAAAGGGAAAAATCAATATCAAAATTACAGAATCTTAAAGTTAGAAGTGATCTCCGTGGTCATCCAGTTCTACCTTCTTATACCATATGTATATAACCAAGTCAACATTAACCAACTGGAATTGGTTATGATTTCAAATATGCATAATACATCCCAGTATTTTATATTGATGCTAATCACTTTTTCCTTTATTCACTGTTATGAGATATTCCAGATTTGCAATTTTTATAATTTTCTTGTAGACCTTCTACTTAGGGCAAATAAATATTTTTCGGCACGATTTTGTGTGTGATGGAGAGTAATTCATTACCTGTGCATTACCTTGTGTTCTAAAAGACTTCCTTTTTATGTAAGTGACTGATGTTAAACCTAATTCTCCTTTCCTTGTGAGAGAGCAGTCATCAACCTTCCTAGAAAAGAATTCCATGAGTTTATGCAGGAAAGAGGAGAGGGTTAATTTCTTCCCTGTTCATAAGTGCTAATTTCGTGCCCAAGCCGACCCAATCTGTAGGTAGATTTAGGGCAAGGCAAGGGTGAAATCGGAAACCCTGTACCCATGAAAAGATGCCTCCTTATTCTGACAAATCCACCTTAAAATCTACAGCCTTTAAGTAAATCTGCCCTCAAACAGAATATAAAACCAGTCAAAGCAAAATTCCATAAAAGACACAGGGAAAGCTTTTCCTCCTCTCAGATTCCAGAATCCGAAGAAGCTTTTCCTTCTGGTACTGCCAGGCATTGATTACTTACAGGCTTCTTGCAGGCTTTTTAAAGCATCACTTTTAACATTTGGAGCCTTAATTTTTCTTCATGCTTTCACAGTTATCATTCTACAATAGGCACAGAAAGACCCAGTACGTAGACTGAACATATCCTAACAGAGCCCAAACACCCTGGCTGCCAGAGGTTCTCACACGCTCCATCCATAGAGCTCTAAAAATCAGCCGGGATTAATTTATGTCTGGAAATGAGAATGTCATTGAACGCCTATAGAAATAAACAAATACAATTAAGTGATGACATTACACTGAGTTACCAGGAAGCTGAGAGCCTCACCGTTTTCTTGCCATTAATTAATTTGATGCATTTCAAATAAATTAGATGCATGTATCTTTTTACCATTCTTCCAGTAGACAGTAATGTGTATGTGGTCAATTTCACACCTATGTTGATGTTTTAATGTTGACAATATTGCACCACTAGGCTGCACTAATGTATAAAGAAAGGATTGTTTTTCTTTTACACCTGGAATAATTTGCCTTAATAAACCGAGGGGGAAAACACCGTTCAGTATTCTTTCAAACAAACAATTACACTTCAAAGAAATTAAATGATCCCTGAAGCACACAATTTCAATCTCTCGTCCGATGCTAACACAGGAATTTTAACATTCTTACACCGACTTTTATTTAAAATGCCCCCCGATTTTTCAATCTTACATCCAGGTTACAGAGTGTGAGAAAAGCAGAATAGTAGCCAGTGAACGCTCCGTACAAGCTTTCCTTTCTTTTCGCCTAATTTCACATCCTGGCAAATATAACTGAGAAAAGAAACCCACCTGTCAGCACTGAGAATTGTTAACGTGAACACTGATACACCAACAGAAGTGAGCCGGATGAAAGAGAGCACCTTACATCCAATTCTTCCGAACAGCCATCCTTCTGCAAGGTAGTGGGTTGCATCGACTGGCACACAAGTTAGCAGAAGTAAAAGATCTCCAAAAGCCAGGCTGGTGATGAAAATATTGGGAACTGTTTGCATGGATTTGGTCTTGAAAAAGACTTTGATGAGAATAGCATTTCCAAGTATGCCCACTGAAATGATCACAGCATAAGTGATATAGATGGCACACAATGCTTCTATTCCTGGAGAGTTGTCACCGGTCCTTCCTTTATTTGTGGTATCATTAGGAACGACAGGGCTTGATGATTCTGTTTCATTTGTGGTTGAAATTAAAGTCTGATTAGGTGACTGAGGCTGCCTTTGAGACATTTCTTCTGAAGCCTATGCCTTTAATATTTCTTCTGCTCAGTTCAAATGTAGTTGATTGTCACGTCCAATGCCTACGTCTAGTTACGAGATGGTAGAGCAACAGAGCAGAATGGAAAGCAAATCCAAGACACCCAGATACTCCTTTCCTTCGGTTGTTCTTTGTCTCCCAGCATGCTTGGCTAAATGCTTACCGATCTGGCACTGGAGTGTGGGAGGTGGAGGACTTTTACCGGCGTTTCCATGACAGAAGGAGGGGGGTTTGGGAAATGCTCTGCAGTTGCTTGTTCTTCCCTGTTAGGGAATCTTATGGACTACCTAGATGTTATTAAACAATACTTATTGTTTATTAGAATCACTCTGTTTCCATGTCTAACCACGAAGATCTGTATAGATTTTGTCAATTTTCATCCATTTCTCTGCAATCAGAAGGTGGTCTAGTGCACTCTCTTTTACAGGGTAAATAAGTATGTGTGTCCCCTGAAGCACAAACTTGAATCCACTCCTCTAGATTTAATATCAGAGAGGTGCTGAGGCAACAAATCATTCACATTTTGATAGGGCTGATGTCACTTCCGAGGAGGAATAATTCAGGTGACCTGGGCTTATCACCCAGCTCTGACACATGGTAATTCCCAACCCTGCGTATTACCAGGGCTCTGCTGCACAGTATCAAAGCAACCTTTAAGAGATGCAAAATCCAGGCAAACCACCAGTTACTTTGTCTCTAAATGTCCTAATAAAACACCCTTTTACCGTTTGACCGTCTGTTTTAATGCCATATATTTTTGTAAATGCCATTTAGGGTTTCTCCCTTTAGAAGTGGTTAAAAGGAACCTGCCTTGTTCCAAAACAAAATAATGCAGAACCCAGCTCGAGGTCCTGACGCAAAAGGACTTGTAAGAATGAAAATCATTCTTTTCAAGTGAGGGAATGCCACGGGCTACTCCAGAGGTGATGGACATGGAGATAATGTTTACATCAACCGAAGGAAGCAGAAAATTAAGGCAATTCCCTTAGTACCAGCAATAGTACCAGCAAGAAATGCCCCTTGACACAGAAAATGTAAGTATGTGATTTCTGCGTGTATATGCAGGGTGGGAGGCCAGCAGTCTAAAGGCATTGGATAATATTACCTGCTAAGGAATATTCTCTGAAATGATCAAATTCAAAGGATAATCTCTCAGCTAGGAGAAACTTTTTGTAGTAAGGTGCTTATAATTATATCCAGATCAGAATTAGTCTGGGAAGTGGCATGAAAGACAGCAAAGTATTTGGCTGGCCAATGAACAGGAGGCGCAAAGATAGCTTTTTCTACTGACGATAATAGGTGCAATAAATTCTACAGGGAGAGTGAATTGGATGAATTGAATCAATTATCTGGTTAATTTGAACAACCTAAACCACACCTATCCTCCACTCCTTATGAAATTATCTCCAGGTCTTGAATTACCCAGTGAAATAACTGTTTTTGATGGGAAAGAGGAAGGGGAATGCTTGGATAAACCCAAACCCCTTAGCTTTGAAGTATATACCCTTACGTAATTTCACACACTGGGCTGCCTCTTTAAGATCGGCTCTACAGAAAACGACTCTCTATACCGTTCACATCTTGTTCTCACAAAGCTAGTGATAAAATCTCTCTGGGATTCCTGTGTAACATTTAGCAAAGAGCAAGCAGTATTCCCCAATTCACACCTCGGCTGATGGCCACACAGCATTGTTTAGTAAGAAACAAACCCTGGCGGGCGATTTTTAAAATGATCTGAACTCGGAAGATCTCAGGCACGCTTGCCTCAGGCTGCAACCACATGTGTGCTTTCCCTCCTTCCTCTGCCCTCTGGTCAGGAGAGGTCAGGAGAGAGCAGTGATGTCCCGGGTGCTGTTGGTGTTTGGGGATCTCTAGAATTCCAGAATCCCAGCAGATCAAAGATGGAAGTGAACTTAAAGATGATGAAATCAAATCCTCAGTTTTTTCAGAGGCAAAAATGAGGTTCAGAGGGGGACAGTTATCTCATATGAGGTCACACAAAGCATTCCATAGCAGAGCTGAGATGGAAGCAGGTTCCCTCTGGACTCTGAAAGCAGCAAGAGCTAAAAAACAGTCAGTTCCTGACAATGAGCCATATTTGCTCATTTGGCATCGTGGACTTAGGTTTTCTGTGTGTTTTATTAACTAAAGAACAAGAGATTTCCAGGCTAACAAGTAAATCGTGATAGATAATTTAAGTTCATCTGCTTTAATATCTACTTCGTTTACCCTGTAATTCACGCACAAAGCATAATCGTGTCTAGTTAATCGTCTGTAGTTCAAGTTGCAGGGCACTTAGCCTATACAAGATGATGAAATCCCTTTTTGTTTGTTTTTAGTACATAATTGGTCAATATTATCATCCTAGATTTTCAAAACCAACTACTTGGTTGTAGATTAAGCAATTGTAATACAACCTTAATGTAACCTTTTAACTCAAAAGGAAGTATTAGACATTGAACAAATAAATTACCAATTTTCTAAAGTTGGTCTTCCTGGTTTCAGTCCAATTCAGTTAATGTTGTCAAATTTCAGCTTGAGTCAGAATCACCAGGAAGGCTTAACAAAACACAGATTGTTGGGTCTCACATCCAGAGTTTCTAACTTGATAGGTCTGGGGTGGAACCTGAGCATTTTCATTTCTAACAGGTTCCCACTTACATAGGATAAAAATGAAAACAGTCCAGTTGTTCAGGAGAAGCATGGTTTTTCCTGATATTGAGGTCGAAGAGAGATTTCTGTAGGTCTTCATTAAAGAAAAAGGAATTCTGTGATGTGATGGATACTTCAAAAATCCTCCGTATGAATCTCAGTCCCGGGTAAGCCACATCTACTGAACCATCGGGTACCTGCGCTCAAATGACTCAGGGTGCTTGAGGTGATCTTTCCAATGGGAGAAAAACGAAGTGGTTAAACTTTTGGCCTATGACTCAAGGTCAAATTCTGTCTGCATATTTGAGAGCTGAAAAATGAATAACGAGAATTCCCAATCTATAAGTCTCCAACAATACAGGTTCCTTTTTTTTTTTTTTCTTAATGTTCTTGTGCTGGGAAATAGGATGGATTTCTTTGTTATTAATTAACTGGGTTAGATCAATTTTAAGAGGACAAGTTTGACTTGTGGGTGTATTTAGATCTATGTAATAGTGATTCCTGTCATCACAGAGTTCTCTGTTCTCCCTCATAATTTCTTGCTCCAAAACCTTATTGGTATAGTTCCATATTTCAAGAGGAGACTACTATTCAGAATGGTCTCTGCAGAGACCAGGTTAAAAAAAATACAAATTATGTAATGGTAGGCTCTACAAGGAGTAGAAATTCCACTCGAATCTTTAAGTGGAATTTTTCGTTAAAGCAAATTCTTGTCATAATTACTGATGGCTCCGAAAAAGTGAACAACCATGTATGCTGTTCAGATTTCGGTGCCTTTCATGCCCTGACCACTGTACTTGTCCACCCACACATGCCTAATATTGTATGCTGTGGTCAATGAGTCTCCAATTATAATAGATGGAGGCAGTTTTGCATCAGATAAAATGTTTAGGCTTCCTAAATATTGAGGTACAAATTATGAAGTAGATAAATTTATCTCTTAGTGCATTTCTACCTCTCAGTAACCTCCCTTTTCCTAACATTCTCTCACATACCCTTAATCACGTGTTCTGTTTTCACGGGGCTTACTTTCAGCTTCCTGCAGCGTAATCCCTATTAAGGGACTCTAAGTCAATAAAGGCCACACAATTCCATTCCTAGGTATCTACCCAAGTAAATGAAAACATATGTCCACACAAAGACTTGAATGCAAATGTGCATGGACGCATCATTTATCAAAACAAACTGGAGGGCCTCCCTGGTGGCGCAGTGGTTGAGAGTCCGCCTGCCGATGCAGGGGACACGGGTTCGTGCCCCGGTCCGGGAAGATCCCACATGCCGCGGAGCGGCTGGGCCCGTGAGCCATGGCCGCTGAGCCGGCGCGTCTGGAGCCTGTGCTCCGCAACGGGAGAGGCCACAGCAATGAGAGGCCCGCGTACCGCAAAAAAAAAAAAAACCAAAAAAAACAACTGGAAACATCCTAAATGTCCATCAGTTAGCAATAGGGTAAACATAATGTGACTTATCCATACCGTGGACTACTAGTCAGCAATTCAAAAAAGAACAGTATTATTTTTAAAATCCAGTTTATTGGTTATTAATTTTACTTTTTTATGAGACATAAGTATTATCATTCTGTGGCTATTTAGTTAGCAACATGAAACCCTTTCATGATCTATTATCTGCAGTGGGAATCGTCCCAGATAAAAATGGTGACTCTTGCAAATTGGAAATTGCATATTAAATGCATTTTGATCATTCCACTCTCACCTTGACCGTAGGATTGGAATAACTTGGGAGAGTTGATTTTCCTACATAGTAGCACTAAACTGTCATGAGTTCAGACTGGCCACTGATCCCAAATAAGAACAAACTATTGATACGTGTTACAACAGGGATGAATCTCAAACATATGCAATGAAAGACACCAGCTACTCTGTATAATTCCTTAATATGAAATTTGTAGAAAATGCGAAACTATGGTGATGGAAGGCACATCAATGGTTGCCTAGGTCTGGAGGTTGGAGCAAGGATGACTGCTAAGGAGCCCAAGGAAAACTTTGGGGATAATGGAAGTGTTCTGTAATGATGTGGCATGATGATGTCTGCATGATGGTATAAATTTATTAAACCTCAAACTGTACACTGAAAATAAGTGAACTCATGATATGTAAATTATACTTCAAGGGAGCTGAAAAATGAGAAGAAAATAGTAAGTCCCTGGCTAGATGCTGTTGGAGGATGGCGAGGTGGAAGAGTCTCACCTGTGCCTGGATCAAGGCTGCTCTCGCTGGCACTGCTGCCGCCCCACCGGGCACCAGACTCTGCCCTGCAGCCCTCTGCCAGGACTAGGGCTCCTGCTTTGGGGAGATACAGAGATAAGTAAAACATAGCACTTGTCCTCAAAGAACTTAACGAGAGAGAGGAGGTAAGGACACAACCAGGAAACCTCAGTTTCTCGGGCACCTACACACACGGGCTCACGCAGGATCTTTTTATTTTTTATTTTTTTATTTTTTTTGCGGTACGTGGGCCTCTCACCGTTGTGGCCTCTCCGGTTGCGGAGCACAGGCTCCGGACGCGCAGGCTCAGCGGCCATGGCTCACGGGCCCAGCCGCTCCGCGGCATGTGAGATCTTCCCGGACCGGGGCATGAATCCGTGTCGCCTGCATCGGCAGGCGGACTCTCAACCCCTGCGCCACCAGGGAAGCCCCGTCACGCAGGATCTTTAGCTTCTTGCAAAGTCCTCCACCTCAAGTATTTCTGGCAGCCCCTAAGGATGGGGGTCTTAGCTGTAGTTTGGGACTCAGGTTGTGCTAGAGTTGGTGGCAATCGTTTAACTCTTCAAGGTTTTTCCTAGTGTCTTCCGTGTGCTCATGAACAAGTATATTCTCACAGGCGCTGTTGCTGCTCCACTGGGTGCCTTACCATCTCCGGGTCACTCTGCCAGGCCTCGTGGTCTTCTCCACTGCCCCACCGAGCACGGCAGTCCCTCTCCAGGGAGCACCACTGGTCTGCGAGGCTCTGCCAGTATGGTAGGGTAGGATAAGCCTGCACATTAAGAATAAGTTCTCCTATATATATAACTGATTCACTTTGTTATAAAGCAGAAACTAACACACCATTGTAAAGCAATCATACTCCAATAAAGATGTAAAAAAAAATAAGTTCTCCTTGAGTCTTCTTATTATTTTTGTAAATTTATTTGGTTGCACCGGGTCTTAGTTGCGGCAGGCGGGCTCCTTAGTTACAGCTCACGGGGTCCTTAGTTGCGGCTCCAGGGCTTCTTTGTTGCAGCTTGCTGCCTCCTTAGCTGCGGCACATGGGCTCCTTAGTGGTGGCATGCAAACTTTTAGTTGCAGCATGCATGTGGGATCTAGTTCCCTGAGCAGGGATTGAACCCAGGCCCCCTGCACTGGGAGGGTGGAGTTTTATCCACTGTGCCACCATGGAAGTCCCAGTCTCCATAAATCTTAAAACTGCTCATCACAAGAAAAAAAAATTTAAACTACACATAGTGATGGATGTTAATTTATTGTGGTGATCATTTCACAATATATCCAAATATCGAAGCGTTATGTGGTACACCTGAAACTAATATAACGCTGTAGGTCAAAAATACCTCAAAAAACGTCTCATCTTCCAGTATCCAGATTACAATGGCATTGAGACCCCGCCCCCATACACACTCTTTTTTTTTCCAGAAAGAATTCTAATGGTTCCCCTCCTTAAATTGACCCAAGCATCTCTAGGGTTGCTTCCACACATGCACGAATCAGTCGTCTGCTTTATTTGTTTGGTCTAGTCCGCTGGGTTATTGGCAACCTAACCTTGCCTCTTGAAATGGACTTCACAGCTGTTAACAAGGTGGTCCCATGTGCTGCTCTCAGTTGACCGATTCAGTTCTCCCCATTTACATATGAGAAAGCTTTACA
Organism: Leucopleurus acutus; assembly: GCF_964270905.1. Taxonomy (NCBI): domain Eukaryota; kingdom Metazoa; phylum Chordata; class Mammalia; order Artiodactyla; family Delphinidae; genus Leucopleurus; species Leucopleurus acutus. The sequence goes on along the minus strand of NC_139148.1, from coordinate 116,961,912 downwards.
TAAGCTTTCCCATATTTACATATGAGAACGATCCCAGGTAGCTGGTTCCAGAGTCCTTGCTACTAACCACTACCCCCGTTAATCAGAGGTGGCCCCGACCAAACCACCAGCTTGAACTGGTTCCAGCACAGAGTGCTGACTTGGTCCATCCTCATCAAGATGGTTTCTCAAGGTGCCATTTCTACTCTGTCAGACTCAGCTCAGAAGGGTCCTAAAGAAAGACTGCCTGGGCCCTGGAGGATTCTAACCTTTCAGCGGCTTGGGTGCAGCTCTTTCCTTTTGAGGAGCACCCACAGGACATCCAGAATGTCTGCGTGTCCTGAACCAGATGCCCTCCAATGATCTGGACTCTGAGAGCCTGTCCACATTCCCCTTTTATGGAAAACCTCCTTTCAGAGCACCCTCCTCACTCCTTCTCAGCAATCTGACCTCATCTGGGACCACTCCAGGCCATTAGACATCGTTTATGCCAGGGGTCCCCAACCTCCAGGCCGCGGACAGGTAGCGGTCTGCAGCCTGTTAGGAACCGGGCCGCACAGCACGAGGTGAGCGGCGGGCGAGTGAGCGAAGCTTCATCTGCCGCTCCCCAGCGCTCGCATCACCGCCTGGACCACCCTCCCCATCCCGCCGCCCCCGCTCCCCTGTCCATGGAAAAATTGTCTTCCACGAAACCGGTCCCTGGTGCCAAAAAGTTTTGGGGCCGCTGGTTTATTCGTTTGAACCTCAGTGGGCTGTGTTAGGAAGAGGGGGTTAGGATCTCATTCCCTTTGCTGCCATGACAAGCCTTCCTGGATACAAATAGGTCCCTGGATAGGACAGAAGCAGGCATCCAGGGAGGCTGGGCTGGGCAGATTCAGTTACGAGCCTTCGCATTGCACTCCAATTCACGGCTTCCTACTACCGACTTGGCCTTTGTGCCTGAGGCAGCTCTGTCATGCTTGGTTATTTCCTCCCCTCAGGAAGATTTATCTCCTCAGAGGCCCTTAGCCCCACCACCGTTCCCTCAATTTACCTGACTGCCCAGTATGTCTCAACCCCAGCACCTAGGCTCTAGCTAGAATCCATGCCACAAGCAAAATAGAAAGTAAATTCTGTCCCGTTGGAGGAGAGCTGAGGGATCAGGAAAGGATTCATGGGAGAGTCCATTTCTTCGGAGGGAGTCTGGAGGATTTCAGTAGGTAGTGATGAGGGACGGGAAAGAAGTCAAAAATAAAAATAAACAGGGGAAAGGGGAAAGGGGGAGGGATAAATTAGGAGTTTGGGATTAACATGTATACACTATATAAAACAGACAACCAACAAGGACCTACTGTATAGCACAGGGAACTACATTCAATATCTTGTAATCACCTATAAGGGAAAAGAATCTGAAAAAAAAAATATGTATGTATGTATAACTGAATCACTTTGCTGTACACCTGAAACTAACACAACATTATAGATCAACTATACTCCAATAAAAAAAAACACCAAAACTCTGCAATAAAAATAATAAGATAAACAGCGAAGACACAGGGGTGGGAGTGTACATGGGCATGTTCAGGGAATAAACAGTCCAGTTTGGCTGAAGTGTGGGTGGAAAGGAAGCAAGGTGATAAGCCTGGCAAGGTAGGTTGAGGTTAACTTGAAAAACATTTGAACGCTGTGGTCTGAGACTGAACTTAATTTGAAAGGCAATAAGAAGTCATTTCAATAAGAAGTTATTTCAATGTTTTAGCCGAAGAGAGATGGCGTCAGATCCCCTCTCCACAATCTCAGACCAGATACTCCAGGAGCCTTCTTCTGTATTTTGGTTGACAATTTAGGGGTACAGCCACCACACTACACCTGTGGTTGAGAGAATTAAAGTGGGTGTCTGGATTAGCTTGGCTCCTTTAAAAACACCCGAGACACACCTTGTCCCTTAAGAGGTGCGCTGAACCACACCTAAGGGGTGTACTAGGGCAGATTGGCTGTGACCCTGGAATCATTTCTGAACATCACCTTAACCTGCCCATACCTCATCTTATCTTTGACCACATTGTCTCCAAGTCTTATTTGGTCTGAAGATCTGGTTTTGTTTTGCTTTTCCAGTTCCCATTTTCCGGGCCCACCCAGTACAAGCAGGGCTGGTTGGAGTGCCGTTGGGGGCTGGAAATAGGAAGGAGGGGCTTCAAAACAGGGTTCCTAGGGCCATGCCAACTTTAAAAAGCCTGTTTGCTGGAGCCGATGCTGGGGGATAGAAGCCACGTGGTTGAGGAGGGAAGTGTTCTAGCTGGAGAGTCGCGAGGTTCAGATATGAAGAGCAGAATATACACATTTGGCCACGACCAGACTTCCGTGAGGCTCGATTGGAGGTGGACTAACAGCCACCATGGACCTGAGCGCCTACTGTGCGCTGGGTGCTGTAATGTGTTCTCCATGCATGTTATCCCGTTTAATCTGGAGCCAGCTCTCAGAGGTAGATGATAGGCTTTTGCATTTTAGTGGTGAAGAAATTGTCTCAGAAGGTAAAGAAATGTGCTTAGGGTCACACATGTTTGTAAGTGGAAGAGCCAGAATTCAAATCCTGAGCCTTCTAGTACCAAGGTCTATTTTCTTTTTATTCATCCTTAAGGCCAGACAGAAAAGGACAAAGCATAAGGACGAACTGGAATAAAGAATAAGATCAGATGCAAAGAATGCAGGCTGTTGCCAGTTGAGCGCATTGCCGGAGCACCCCTCTTCTGGGCAGATCCCTGGGGCATGGTGTAGGGGCAGCTGAGGCTGTTTAGATCTACTCTCTAAGAACCTGGCCTTTTTGATTAGTGACCCGGCTGCTCTTCAGTGGGGATTCCTCTGGCACTGCCCTGGGAACCCCAGGCCCTTGCGGGCAGCTCTGACTTGCGGAATCTAGCCTGGTTTCTATGAGTTGGGTTCATCTGGGAGAAGGAATGGACAATAAAGCTAAGCACCTAGAGCTTCTTGAGTGACCGTAGGAGGAAGGGGAGGTGTGTAAATTAGAGAAGATGGGTCCGTGGAAGCGGGGGGAGAAGGATTGGTGACCCGAGCTGTTTCAGGGATTCTTCCCGAACCTCACAGTAACTTCCAACCTGTGAGTCACCCACCTCTACCCTCCACCAAGAAACAAGAGAACTCCCCGTGGAGGAAGGAAAATGAAGGGTACTTTGTAAAGTATTAAGAGAAGGACTTAGGCCCGAGTTTATATAAGGTAGGAAAAAGGTAACGTGGAAGGCCATCTAAACTAAAGGCAAACGCAGGGCCACAAAAAGTAATAAAGGAGCTTGAAGCCAAGTCCAGAATGCTGGCTGGAGCTCCTTACACACTCCTTTGCCTCAGAGCCAGTCCTCAGTCACGTGAACTGGGAGCTGGAACTGAATACATAGTTGCGCGTCCTACAGTCCCAGGAATGGAGGATGTGACAGGATCTGCACTGCCCCTCTCACAGGCCCGAGGAAGTGCTTTAGCGTCTGCTACAACAGTATAGTGACTTTCCTGGGCAGGGCTAACCCCGAGAACATCCATCTCTCAAGCGATAGACTTCAGGGTCTAGGGAGCAGGCCCACGGCGGCTTTGCTACTGTTATCCCATGCACCAGGGATCTGCCCAGAAGAGGGGTGCTCTGCCATGCACTCAACTGGCAACAGCCTGCATTCTTTGCATCTGATCTTATTCTAATGATAGTTTGAAGCTCTGGAGATGCACGTAAATAACAACAAGAAGTAGACCATGAACTCGTGACCAGCGAAACAGACTGCCATGGCCTTGTGAAGACATGGTGGTGCTTCAATTCCCGTTTTCTTTCTCTTGTTACTTCTGAGACGCTCTTCCTCCGTTTCAGACTATCCACTTTCTTTCCAGCGGGGTGCTGTGCAAAATAGCTCACTGCCTCACTTGGCACGTACAAGAGCAAGGGGGCCAGCCCCTTCCATGGGGCGGGGGTGGTGGTGGCGGCAGAGCATATGGTCCCGGCACCAGCAGGGGCAGTTAGGACGCAGCTGGGAGCTCCCCGCACAACTGGCCTTTCCGCTCCAAAGCCGACCTCACCCAGATGGCTTTCCCATGCAGTTTGTCAGACAGACCAAAGTTCTCATTCTTCCTCCTTGTTTAGGATTCAAGTACGCCCGACACACCCTCAGAGGCACTGGGCAGTCTTGTTCCTTCACGTGGTGTGAGGCTGGGGAGAAACACCTGTGTCCCAGGCTGCATATCAGGGGGGTCGCGTGGACTTAGGTACCGAGTCTCTGAGTCTCACGGCCCGTGGCTAAGTAGGGGTCCATGATGGACATGAGGTTAGGGAATGAACATCCCCAGATTAACCTGAGGTCGGTTAACAGAGGCAGGATGAGAGAAAGGCTGCCAAAACAAGACTCTCCTCGACCACCTCGAAGTTTCCTGTCTTTAAGGGTATATAACAAGCTTGCCTTAGTCATTTTTATGGTGGGCAATGAAATGAACTGTGTTATACGTCTCTCTCACACACACCACACGTTTGAGTGCACATCAATACGCAGTTACTTACATAATCTCAAAGATGATCTCTTGGAAGACTTTGAAAAGATTATGTGGTGACAAGAATCCTGAGTACGGAAGGGGGAGAAGTCGGAGAGCCTGAAACAATGACTCGCCAACACAGCTGCTCCAGAGTCCTCGAGAGTCAAGACTCCGCTTCTCACGGGCCTGGCATGCGGAGCTGTCTGCCTCAACCCATTCTTTAGCTCCCTTGTAAATAAAACAACTGTGTTAGGGCCTTTACAGGGCTGGGGTAAGGGATTTAGGTAATACTTTACTCTTTCAGCTGAATTTACTATGGGCAAGGGGACACTATCTCTCTCGGTTTCTAGAACTAATAAACCAAGACTAATCCTTGAATTTTGGGCAGTGACTCAACAGAGTAGAAAGGTGGATTTGTGATCATGGCTTTCAGGAGGTTAAAAGCAAAAGCCAGAAAACAAGGATTCAAACTTTTCCGAAACTGATTGACCCTCTTTCCCCAAGGATCAATACACTCTCCACACGTTCTGCTCCACTCTCCTTTCTGCCGAGTCTACACTGCCGTCTCCTCTGCCTTGGATAGACTGAGATGGGGCGGCTGCATTTGGGCCTTTACAGCAGCTGGGGCCAGGAAGCACCATCAGCTTTTCTATTTTCCCAGAGCCTGATCTATTTCCAGCGGAAGCAGTTGGGTATTGACTATTACAGGGATAGGTCAAGAGTCATCTTCCCCTCGATTGATGGGTAGAACACAGACCAAAGGGAGAATTAAAGGGAGCTCCAGTCCAGAGAAAATAACTAACAGTGGAGGAAATGTTGGTGCCCCATGAGGTCTAGCGCCTCCTTCCCAAGCCTCTGCTGCCGTGTGCCTGTGGTCTCTGCAGACCCCTCCCCTCTGAAATTGAACAGTTGCCTTAGGGACTCTGCAGGGGCCAGGAACTGGAAATAGCATCAGCTTTTCTGTTTTTCCAGAGTCTGATCTATTTCCAGTAGAAGAAATCATGCACTGGTTAAGGGGCATGGATCAGGAGACATCCTCCCCTTACTAGGCGGCTGGGAGGAAGCCCAGGGGGAGACTTGGTTGGATGGCCCAGTCAAGGAGATTTGGTGTTAGTCAAAAAATTGGTGGCAACGGCAGGGACAAATCTGCTGCCCTGTCCACGCTAGCTGCCCCTTCCTAGGTGTTACCCCTATGAGAGGGAGGCTTAGTGTGAAGACCCAGCCCGGGAACTCTGATAGTGGTCCTCTAGACTGTGGTAGAAACAGTGAGAACACGTTTTGGCCTTGGACCAGCGGGTGTGGGCGATCCCTTTTCTGGGCCACAGCAGCTGTGTGCCTGCCTTTACAGAGGCAGGTGCCTAGAATTACTCATAGCATTTCTATCATGTTTGAGCTTTAACTGTGTGGAAGGGAGCAGTGTGGGTGGTGATTTGCGGTAGATAAATTTGCATCCGTAGTGATCCTTTCCTTGTGAGGTGGGCTGGAAGACAGCTCAGGCTGGTTTGCCAGAGCCTGGCCCTGTTTAGAGACCTCTGCAAGTATTCTGTGGAATGATAGGAACAGAAAGGGAAACATCGTTGCCCTGGTCCCACTTGCACAACCTTTCTGGGCCTTTTCTAATATGCCAACAGACTCTACAACAGCCTGCCTTTCTCCTTTTACCGATACTTCTTGCTTTTCTCCTTATGCAAGTGGGGGCCTGCAGTCCCTAATGCCTGTTCTGTGTTCCTGCTTTACCTTTTCTGGAGGGAAAACTGTGTGCTGGTTCATAAGGGAAACGGATCAGTTAGTAGATGACGTCCTCTAGGGCTTCGAAAAGGGCCCAAGGGAGGAAGGAGCCTGGGGGTAATTGAGTATTGACCTCAGGACTAAATTGGCAGTGGTGGAACTAAAGTAGGGACAGGTGGAGAAAGGATGATGGCTTTGTGACACGCAGGAGTCTTTTTAGAGTGCACCTCCAGCCAGACAGCGCAGCCGTTTCTGATGCCAGCCGTGCTTAAGGGGGCTGTGCCCCTCCTTGTCCATCCTACCTCCTTCTCTCTCATCTCTGTCCCATTTTATCAGAGTCTCTAAAACTAAAACCCATCAGAAGTGGATGAGACGGGACTTCCCTGGCGGCGCAGTGGTTAAGAATCCGCCTGCCAATGCAGGGGACACGGGTTTGAGCCCTGGTCCGGGAAGATCCCACATGCTGCAGAGCAACTAAGCCCGCGAGCCACAACTACTGAAGCCTGCGCGCTAGAGCCCGCGAGCCACAACTACTGAGCCCGTGCCCCACAACTACTGAGCCTGTGCTCTAGAGCCTGCGAGCCACAACTAGTGAGCCCACAAGCCACAACTACTGAAGCCTGCACTCTAGAGCCTGTGAGCCACAACTACTGAGCCCACACATCACAACTACTGAGCCTGTGCTCTAGAGCCTGCGAGCCACAACTACTGAAGCCTGCGCTCCTAGAGCCCGTGTTCCGCAACAAGAGAAGCCACCGCAATGAGAAGCCCGTGCACCACAATGAAGAGTAGACCCCGCTCGCCACAACTAGAGAAAGCCCGCCTGCAGCAACGAAGACCCAAAGCAGCCAAAAAAAAAAAAAAAAAAAAAAGTGGAAAAGTGGATGAGCCACCGCTCAGAAGGACCGTCTTCTCTGGTTGCTGGGGAAAGTCTCCATCGCCCCCACCCCCTCCCATCCCCTCACAACCCCTTCTGCCTGGAGCCTCCCACTATCTGGCTACTCCTACTTGGAAGGAGGTGTGCCCTGGGGGCCAAGGGCAAGGCCTCCCTCCCCTGACCCTACCCCACCCCTACTCCTCCCTTCTCCCATGCTGAGGCACGGGGGGCAGGAAGGGGAGCATTAACTCGGGGCGCCATGGGGTCAGGCTGAGGGACTAGCCTGCAGGGGCGCTCCTGCCCCCAGGTTTGCTTCACGGCCGCACTGTCTGCGAGAGGGACTCAGCCTCTTCTTCTCAGGGGGCCGCACCTCAGCCCCTGTTGGCTATCCCTGATGGAAGCGTTTGGCATCTCACACCCCGCGGGCTGTCCTCCCCCCGCACCGCCCTCCAACAGCTCTTTCCTTCCTCCTGGCCACTCTCCTTCCCTCTCTTGCCTTCCTGCCCTTCTCTTCAGGTCTGTGAGGGTGACTCTCCCAGGAGAACAGGCTGTAGCTCAGGCTCTGACCCGGGGACCAGCGGAAGGCCCCCAAGAGAGCAGCTCACTTTCCCTGGTAGGGGTGGCATGTGCGGTCTGCCTTAGCTCGGTGTTGGCGATGGCTGGTGGTCTGGTCACATGATCCCAGAGCTGGACCTCCTGCAGGTGGGCGGGGCCTTTATGCTTTAACGGGGGCCTTCTCCAGCTGGTTTCTTGCAGAATATTCTGTGTTCTCAGACTTGGTGCAAACGTGGGTAGGGGGTCTTGGTGGACCTGGTATGTGCTAACTTTCTGGGTGTGCTCTAGCTGCCCTAGGCTGTGAGGGCCTGAGGGGCACCATGAGGGAGACACGGTGGGATCAGGTAGGGCCGGAGGCAGTCAGCAGCAGGTGACACTTGGAAGGGTTTGGTGCCAACCCCTGGGCTTTTCTTTACTTCAGGCCTGGCGTAAAAGCCAGAGCAGCAGGTAAAGAATGACCATAACACGTAACTGGTGCAGGAAGTGGGGTCAGTATCTGTGCCCCTCTCCCCCCAAAACGGGAGGCTCTGGCAGATGGGGGAGGGAAGTACCACAGCAACAGAGTCTGATGACATACAAGAGGTTTCCATTGGAAGGAATAGGCAAGGCAGTGTAATCAGGCTTAGGACTGGCTAGCTGGAATAATTTCCCTGGGCTCCAGGAGCTGTCCCTGCTTGTCTGGTACCTGGCCCTGGGGCCGTTAGGGCAGGTGGATAGTGGCTGGAGTGGAGAGTTGGGCGAGGGGTACTCTGGAGTGCTTGATTCACATTGAAATGACCTCACTCACAAGTTGTTTGTTATCTCTAGGAATTGTCTATCCTGAGGGGGCAGTCCCTCCAGGGTCAGCAAGGCCCCAGAGCCCAGATGTCAGAGCATCAAAATACAAAAAATAAAAGACCTGGTTATTAAACAGGGGACAACAGGTCAGCAACTTAGTGTCAACTGAAGAAAACAGAAGTCTTTGCATTGTACTAGCAACTTTTCTCTAAGTTTATTTTGAAATTTAAAAAAAAGGAAAAGAAAAAGAGAGAAAAGACAAAAAAGGGCCCATCCAGAATATCATAGTCCCTGAAGGAGGACCCTATCTTTCCCTCTCCTACATTCTGTTTCCATGGCCAGACAGACAGCCCAGCCCACCCCACTGCAGTGGGACTCAGGCCTTAGTAACTAGAACTCACTAGAAGAAGGCAGACAATTGTTGAGTAGATTTGGTATGGTCCCATAAGTCTACCATTTTGGTGAACCCCTGGAAGGCAGAAATTGGGGCCAAAATTGCAAGCCCCCCAGCAGACCTGCTGGTACTGGAAACGTAGAGATTCAGCCTTCTGCAACAACTAAATCACAGGAAAAACAATCTTGGGACAACAGGACGTCTTAGAATTGGCCACACGAATAGCCAGAGAGATGTAGCACCTAACTAAAACTCTTAACAATATAACTAAACTTTTACCTGAGGTGGTGGGAACTCCTATAGACCTTTCTCCTGGGCATCCCCTGCAGCCTGGGGAGACTGGCTGTGCGCCTTGTTCCGGGGTCCCTCCCGATGGCAGGTGGACTTTCCATACTCAGCTGGGTGTGGCAAACCAGCAGCACCTACATGCAAGTATACTTACAAGAGTCCTGGCACAGTGACCTAATGTCAGGGGGGAATTGTGGGAAAATAAAGTTGAGCGCAGTAAGTCACTGCTAGCAAGATGACATTTGACCAAACCATTCACATTGGCCAGGTCAGGAACTGTCGGAAGCCCCAGCTCTAATCACTATGTCTGATAACTTCCTTACAAGAAACCTGTCCTGCTTCTTTTGATCTCCCCCCAAACCCTGCAATGTGATGACTGCCCCAATATTATTAAAAATTCCTGCAGGTAGGCTCCTATCACGTACGTGTGTGTGTGTGTGTGTGTGTGTGTGTGTGTGTGTGTGTGTATCCCCACCCAGGGCCAGGTGTGCTCTCTCTCTTTCCCTCCACTTGAACATCAGAAAGCCCTCTAACCAGTGGGTCCACCCACCCAGGGATGGGCAAAGTGAGAGGAGTCCCTGGGAGAGAGAGAGAGAGAAAGAGAGTGCGGGTGGGCAGGCACCTGGTTCTGGGGACATATGTATAAAAATAAACCTCTGAATCACTTGAAAACATTGGCTCTGGTGTGGTGTGTTTTGACATCCAATACCTTTAAGCAGGAAAGAGCAGCAGACCCAGCACTGAGCTGAGTCAGATCGTAATGATGAGAGTCCTAGGTAGAACACTGGGCTTGGGGAAGAAGCATAGATCCAGTAACTAGAGCAAGGGACAAGGGAGCCTGGACCTTGGGACAAGGCATGTGCAAAGTGGTAAAGAGCATGACTTTGCTGCCTTTCTGTTCATTTAGAGCGTCCATCATGCACCAGGTGCAGGTGCTGGGCTACATGCTGGCTATACAGTGACAACTAAGACAGGATTGTCCCAGCCCTGGTGAAGTGGGTGAACAGAAATGGCTTCTGCTCTCCTGCTAGCTATGTGATCTTGGGAAAATCACTTCAGCGCCCTGTGATTTGGTTTTCTCAACTGTAAAATAAGGATGATAATACCTACCTCACGTGGTTGTTTTGAAGCAGTGGCAGCTCCTGGATTTCCATACAGGAGTGACTCAGGCACAGTTTAGTTGGAGGGGACAGTTTAGTTGGAGGGGACAGCCTAAAAAATAGCTGGGTCACAGTGTGTAAAAAATACCAAGGAATCAGCAGTGTCTTTTCATTCTGTATATAATTATTTGGAGTTGTTTTTCAGAGATATGATGGAGATGGGAGGAAAGCTAAAACTTTCCTTCCCCCTGACATCCTTCAAGCCACCTCCTGACTCAAATACTTCATGAGGACAAAGCAAAATAATGTGTGTAAAGTGCTTACTACAGTACCTGGAACATAGTAAGTGGAACCTTAACAAAATCCAATTATACAATTTGGTCCACAAAGACTGGACTTACACAACCATAATCAGGTTGGGCTAGATTTACAGTAATTCTTAGTTCTCGCTACACCTCAGCATCATCTCAGGAGATGTTAAGGGATACCTGTGCCTAGGCCCCAGCCCCAGAGGCTCTGAATCAATTGCTCAGGTCTGGATCCCTAAAATCTGTGTGTATGTATATATATATATATATATATATATATATATATTTTTTTTTTTTTGCCGCACAGCATGTGGGATCTTAGTTCCCCACCAGGGATAGAACCTGCGCCCCCTGCATTGGAAGCATGGAATCTTAACCACTGGACTGCCAGGAAAGTCCCTAAGATCTGTATTTAAAAAATCTCACAAGGTGATTCCTAATGTATGGCAAAGGTTGAGACCAATATTAGGGCCTGGAGATGCTGCTAAGTCTGGAACTGGGGGTCAAATTATCATCTCCTAGCAAGAAGGGAGACCTGAAGACCCTGGGAATGAGTCATGGCCTTTAAAAGTAGGGTTGGGGGGATGGTGACCACATTGATCAAACTACAGGGTGGGTGGCTGTTCCTTTTTCCTTTTCTTTTTGCTTTTATTATTATTTTAATGTTTTGCTTTCAAAGATATAGCATTATGTCAATAGAACTATAACCACAGTGTTCTTTCTCATGCTTTTCCCAATGTAAATGCCACATCATAAAACACTTTGGGAACTCACTGGCTAATTGAATGAATAATTCAATCTTCAGGAAATTAGAAGCAGCATAAACATCCTTTTATAAAATTTTGACTTTGAGCTCAAGATGTTGCTTGGCAAATACATTTGAGAATATGTGCATCTTGTTTATTTCTGGGTTCACAGCATCTATTCCAGTGACTTTATACAGAGTAGGCTCTCAGTAATTGTTTGTTGAATGAATGAACGAAGGAAGGAAATTAACATGGCTCCCCAGACTGATCAATGGAACTGAGCTTAGCTGCTAAGACATATTCTAGTTTAGGAATGCATACATGTAAGACAAGTCTCTTGTCTTTATATTAGGAAGTTAATGTTAATTTTAAAATAAATAATTGTAACTAAGGATTCTCATATGTGCTGCCACCCTCAGAAGACTTAAGTGAGTGAAGGGGAGTTAGAGTTATGACTCTGAGCTTGTATATCAATAGTTCTGATACTTCCTCCTTGAATATGTACCACTAGATCAGTGCAAACTTGCATCTTGATTATTAAAAAAATAGCTGAGTCACAGTGTGTAAAAAATACCAAGAAATCAGCAAAAAAAAAAAAGCTTGTAAAATTAATGAGCTAGCAAGGTTGCAGGACACAAGATCAACACATAAGATTCCACTGCATTCCTATACAGTAGCAACAAACGTGTGGAAGGAAATTAACAATACAACCATTTTAAATCACTCCTAAGGAAATGTAATAATTAGGTATAAATCTAACAAAATATGTATAGGATCTCTATGCTGAAAATTATAAAATGCTGATGCAAGAAATCAAATATTTAAATAAATGGAGAGACATACCTTGTTCATGGATTGGAAAACTCAACATAGTAAAGATGTCAATTCTCCCCAAATTGATCGATAGGTTTAATGCAATTCCTATCAAAATCCCAGCAAGATGTTTTTTACCTATAGACAAGATTATTCCAAAATATATATGGAAAGGCAAAGGAACTAGAATAGCTAAATCGATTCTGAAAAAGAATAAAGTGGAAAGGATCACTCTACCTACTGTTAAGACTTACTATATACCATAAAACCATAGGGAAGTGAGAGGTACAGAGCCCTTACAGATACACTTTCTCCAGCTTACTCCCTCTAGGCATCTTATCTGACCTCTCTCTCTCTCTCTCTCTAGTTTCTAGATCACATGGTCTTGTTTTTCTAAAGAATAGATAGTATAATATCGCTTATATGCAGAATCTAGAAAAATGGTACAGATGAACTTATTTACAAAGCAGAAATGGAGACACAGATGTAGAGAACAAACTTATGGATACTGGGGGGGAAGGGGTGTGTGGGATGAATTGGGAGATTGGGATTGACATATATACACTTCTATGTATAAAATAGATAACAAATGAGAACCTACTTATAGCACAGGGAACTCTACTCAGTGCTCTGTGGTGACCTAAATGGGAAGAAAAACTAAAAAAGAGGGGATATATGTATATGTATAACTGATTCACTTTGCTGTGCAGCAGAAACTAACACAACATTATAAAGCAACTATACTCCAATAAAAATTAAGATAAATAAATGAATAAGGGCTTCCCTGGTGGCACAGTGGTTGGTGGTTTAAATTTGGTGGTTTAAAACAACAGAAATTTATTCCCTCACAGTTCTGCACGGCAGAAGTCAAATATCAAGGTGTCAGTATCTTTCTCTGAAGGCTGTAAGCAAAGGATTCTTCCTTGCCTCTTCCTAGTCTCTCATGGTTGCTGGCAATCCTTAGCATTCCTTGGCTGTAGATGTATTACTCTAATCCCAGCTTCCTTTGTCACATGGTGTTCTCCTTAAGTGTCTGTGCCCAAATTTTCTTCTTTTTATTAGGACACCAGTCATTGGATTAGGGCCCATCCTCATCCAGTATGACTTCATCTTACCTTGATTATATCTGCAAAGATCCTATTTCCAAATAAGATCACAGTCATAGGTACTGGGGTTTTGGGGGAACACAATTAAGCCCACAACTTAAACCATATATTCAAAAAAGGCCTTATATCCATAATATATAAAGAACTCTCAAAACTCAACAATAAAAACACAATCCATCCAGTTATAAAATGGGTACAAGACATCAGCAGATATTTCACCAAAGAGGAGACTTGTGTGGCAAATAAGCACAGGAACAAATGTTCAACATCATTAGCTACCAGGGAAATGCAAATTAGAACCACCAGGAGTTATCACTACACACCTATTAGAACAGTTAAAATAAAAAATAGTAATAATACTAAATGCCGGTGAGGATGTGGAAAAATTTGATCACTCATGCACTGCTAGTGGGAATATAAAATAGTACAGATACTCTGGAAAACAGTTTGACAATTTCTTATAATTTTAAATATACACTTATCACATGACCCAGCAATCCCACTCCTGGGCATAAAGAAATGGAAACTAATGTCCACACAAAAAAGTGTACACTATTGTTCATAGCAGTTTTGCTTGTAATAGCCAAACATTGGAAATAATTCAAATATTCTTCAATGAGTGTTGGTTGCACAAACTCTCCTATATGGTGGAACACAGTAAAAAAATAAATGAACTATTGACACACGCAACAATTTGGATGGATCTCAAAGACATCATACATAGTGAAAAAAATCTCAAAAGGTTATATACCGTATTATTCCATTTACATAGCATTTTGAAATGACAAAACTTCAGAGATGGAGAACAGATTAGTGGTTGCCATGGAACAGGGATGGGGGTTAGGTGCAAATCCATAGAGGGAGCACCAGGAAGTTATTTTGTGGTAATGGAAACAGTTCTGTGTCTTGATCGTGGTAGTGGTTACACAAACTTATACTTGGGATGAAAATGCATAGAGCTGTACACACATGAGTGAATGTAGGTTTAAAAAATGTGGAAAATGAATAAAGTCTTTAATGATATTATACTAATGTCAATTTTCTGATTTTGATATTGTACTACAGTTATATAAGATGTCACCATTGGGGGAAGCTGGGGGCAGAGTGTGTGGCTCTTTCTACTAGTTTTGCAACTTCCTGTGAGTCTATAATGATTTCAAAGCTTTTTTAATGGTCTGAATGCCAGGTGTGTGTGTGGATTCCATTAAATTATCTTCATCATCTTTGCAGGATCATCAGAGTTATTATAAGCTCTGTGTAGTAATAATAAAGATTTATCAAGTACTTAGTATGTGTGAGCTACTGTGCTAAGCATTTTACATTCATTATCCCATCTGATTCATACTCCAGCCAGAAGAAATAGGTAGCATTATGTCGCCTGCCTTTTATAGATCAAGAAACTGAAAATCGGAGAAGTTCTGTAACTTGCCCCAGGTCACAGGGTTATAAGTGGCAGAACAAAGGCTTGAACATGGATCTATCTGACTCCAAAGCGTGTGATTGAAAACACAATGCCATAATGACTCCATACTCGGGCAGTTGTGAGGCCAAAATGGGCCATCATATGTCAGTTGCCTAGCTCATGTCTGGAACATGACCAACATCCAGTGACCAGCATGCTTTTACTATCATCGTCTTCATTACAGATGATCCCCAACTTACAATGGTTCAACTTGAGGATGTTGCAAAAGCGATATGCATTCAGTAGAAACCCTACTTCGATTTTGAATTTGACCTTTTCCCGGGCTAGTGATATGCGGTCAGATACTCTCTCGTGATGCTGGGCAGTGACAGCCATAGCAGCTCCCCGTCAGCCACGCGATCACGAAGGTAAACACCCGATACCCTTACAACCATTCTGTACCCAGACAACCATTCTGTTTTCACTTTCAGGACAGTATTCAATAAATTACATGAGATATTCCACACTTTATTATAAAATACTTTGTGTTAGATGATTTTGCCCAACTGTAGGCTAATGTAAGTGTTCTGAGCATATTTAAGGTAGACTAGGCTATGATGCTCTGTAAGTTAGGTGTATTAAATGCATTTTCAACTTAATGAGTTTTTCAACTTATGATGGGTTTATTGGGACATAACCCCATTGTAAATGGAGGAAGATACGTATTATTTACTAATTGTGGTCTTAGCCTTAGCCCTGAGGAACATCTGGTCCTTATGCATAAGGCAATGTGAATAATGCCATAAGAGTCAGATTCTCATTTGTAAAATCATAAAAATAACGACCACACAGGGTGATTGTGAGTTCTGAGTAAAATTAAAGGTGATAATATACGTGAAGAGTGCTCTGTAAACAGCAAAGGTCCCCACACGCTAGCTGCAGTGCATTTTATTCTATTACTTAACCTGGAGATTGGCAGCTAAAAAGCTTTTTGCCTCTCAGCCATGCCACAATCCACACGCTCATCACCCTGCTCGCTCGCTATGTGTTTCTATGGCATCAATCACCATAGTTTCTAGATTCTTTGACAGAAATATTAGGTGAAAGGCAGTTTAATGGAAGGAATCTGTGAATCTGATTCAAAGAACTCCATCCTTTCCAGCTTGAAGCAGCGTTAAGCTGAGCAGAAGGTCACATATTCACTGATTTTCCATTCATTGCTTCCAGGTTCCTTTTGCAAAACTTAACGTGATGAACTTAAAGTTTTTAAAATTATTATTATTTTTATTGAAGTATAGTTACTGTACAATATTGTATAAGTTAGAGGTGTACAATATAGTGATTGAAAAATTTAAAGGTTATACTCCATTTATAGTTACTATAAAATATTGGCTATATTCCCCATGTTGTAAATCTATCCTTGTAGCTTATATTATACCTAACGGTTTGTACCAAACTTAGAGTTATTTTTGAGGGTTTCAATAATTGATAGCTTTCCCCAAAATCGTCTTTCCTCCTGGTGTAGAATTTCATGGTCGTTCCTCTACATCAGGGGTTGGCCAACTATGACCCATGGGCCAAATATGGCCTCCCATCTGTTTTTGTATGGTCCTTGAACTAAGTGGTTTTGTCTTTATATTTTTTATTGCTTGACAAAAAGTAAAACATAAGAGAATAATATTTCACAGCACATGAAAATTACATGAAATTCATATTTCAGTGTCCATAAATAAACTTTTGTTGGAACATAGATACTCTCATTGTTCAGGCAGAATTGAATAGTTGTAAAGCTGAAAATTTTCTTAGCTGGCCCTTTACATATAAAGCTTGCCAACCCCTGCTCTGCATGATAAGAACATCAATCATCCCAAATGAACTTATCTACGAAAAAGAAACAGACTCACAGACATAGAGAACAGACTTGTGGTTGCCAAGATGGGGTGCGGGAGGGATGGATTGGGGGTTTGGTGTTAGCAGATGCAAACTGGTATATGTATTCGGTTGGCCGAAAATGTTCGTTCGGTTTTTTCCATACGATGGCTCTAGTAGCACTAGTTGTCTTTAAGTTCATTCCAAAACAATTTTGTTAGATTGTATGTGACAGCTGTCATATCAGCGTGCATTTATAAAAAGACATCAAAATTGGTGAATTTTTGTGTAGCCATTTTAATATTGAAGATGGAAGGAAAAAGCAACATTTTAGGCATATTATGCTTTATTATCTCAAGAAAGGTAAAAATGCAACTGAAATGCAAAAAAGATTTGTGCGGTGTAGGGAGAAGGTGCTGTGACTGATTGAACGTGTCAAAAGTGGTTTGCGAAGTTTCATGCTGAAGATTTCTCACTGGACGATGCTCCACAGTTGGGTAGACCAGTTGACGTTGATAGCGATCAAATTGAGACATTTATTGAGAACAATCAATGTCATACCACGCGGGAGATAGCCGACATACTCAAAATATCCAAATCAAGCGTTGAAAATCATTTGCACCAGCTTGGTTACATTCATTGCTTTGATGTTTGGGTTCCACATAAGTTAAGGGAAAAAAACTTTCTTGACCGTATTTCTGCATGCGATTCTCTACTTAAACGTAACGAAAACGTTCCGTTTTTAAAAACAAATTGTGACAGGTGATGAAAAGTGGATACTGTACAATAATGTGGAGCAGAAGAGATCGTGGGGCGAGTGAAATGAGCCACCACCAACCACACCAAAGGCCGGTCTCCATCCAAAGAAGGTGATGGTGTGTATGTGGTGGGATTGGAAGGGAGTTCTCTATTATGAGCTCCTTCCGGAAAACCAAACGATTAATTCCAACAAGTACTGCTCCCAACTAGACCAACTGAAAGCAGCACTCAACGAAAAGCGTCCGGAATTAGTCAAAAGAAAACACATAATCTTCCATCAGGATAACGCAAGACCGCATGTTTCTTTGATGACCAGGCAAAAACCGTTACAGCTTGGCTGGGAAGTTCTGATTCATCCACCATATTCACCAGACATTGCCCCTTCGGATTTCCATTTATTTCGGTCGTTACAAAATTCTCTTAATGGAAAAAATTTCAATTCCCTGGAAGACTGTAAAAGGCACCTGGAACAGTTCTTTGCTCAAAAAGATAAAATGTTTTGGGAAGATGGAATTATGAAGTTGCCTGAAAAAGGGCAGAAGGTAGTGGAACAAAAGGGTGAATATGTTGTTCAATAAAGTCCTTGGTAAAAATGAAAAATGTGCCTTTTATTTTTACTTAAAAACCAAAGGCACTTTTTGGCCAACCCAATAGAATGGATAAACAACAGAGTCCTACCGTATAGCACAGGGAACTATATTCAATATTCTGTGATAAACCATAATGGAAAAAAATATGAAAAAGAATGTATAACTGAATCACTTTGCTGTACAGCAGAAATGAACACAACATTGTAAATCAACTATACTTTAATAAAATAAATTTTTAAGAAAAGAACATTGGTGATTCAATATGGAGACCAATAAAAGCTAGCTAGTTCGACACTCAACCTACATTGAGCCCTACCCCTCATCCCTACACACCATTTTCCTCTTCCTTCCCTCCCACCCCCCATATTTCTAACCAAATCTATCTCCCACACTATATTGCAAGCTCTTTGGAGGGAAGGATCCATTTTTTTCTCCTTGTATCCTACAAGGTGCCTGGCACAGTGTTTTACTCATAATAGACAAGTGATGAGTGTGTTTTAAACAACAGAGTTGGATCAAATTTCCATAGCAACTGGGTTTCTGAAGCGTCACCATGCAGAATTCTTTATACCCAGTCAATCCATTCAGTGCCTGAGGTCAGATGTAGAGATGTTACAGGTAAAATAGTATTTACACTCGATTGCAGGAAGATTCAGGAATCACAGTTCTGTATCAATGTCTGTTGCTTTTACTCTTGGAGTGAAGACCTTCTAAATATGTCAGAAAACCCCCAAACCATAAAAAGATTGATACATTAGACTACATAGTAATAAAGAATTTATGAATGGAAAAACCACCTAAACAAAGTAAAGAGACAAATGAACTGGGGAGGAGAGGGATTAATATCAGATAAAGAGCAAATTTCCCTAAATGAACAGCTTTTACAAGTCAATAGGAAAAAGACCAACAAGCCTTAGAAAAATACGTGAAGAAGATGAACAAACAGTTCACAGAGGAGCAAATACAAATGGCTATTGACATAAGAAACGATGCGCAGGGAGGTCCTAAGTGTAACCCTCAGTCCCAGTTAGTTCTTGCCCGTGGGAGGCAGTGGATCCCGGGAGAAGTCCAGCACGAATCCCTCCTCCCTCATCTTCATCGCTTAGGGAGCGGTCATTTCATTCAACAGTCACTTACCACGCACCTGCTACAAACCAGATGCTCTGCGAGGTACTTATGTGCTTATCTTTTTTCTAAATTGAGGTAGCGTTCATACCCACCACCTATCAAAATACAGAACATTTTCATCTCCCCAGAAAAATTTCTTATGCTTTTTCCCAGTCTATCTCTGCCCCAGACCTTTATTTTGATTTCTATTATCAGGGATTAGTTTTGCCTCTTGGAGAACTTCATATAAAGGGAATCATACAGAAAAAATGAAGATGCTCAGCTTCGGTAATAAGAGAAATGCAAATCTAAATTCCACCACGATACCATTTTTCACCTATAACATCGACAAAGGTTAATGACATATTTCACTCATGAAAGTGTGGGGAAACAAGCACTCTCATGCACTGCCGGTAGAAGCATACACTTTCTCTGTATAAAAATACTCATGCCTTAAAAAAAAACACAGAAAAGAAAACAAAATATGCATGCCTTTTGACCAAACAGTTCCACTTCTAGGAATTTATTCTGCAGATATACTCATATATGTGTTAAATAATTTACACACAAGGTTAATCATTGCAACATTTTAAAAAATAACAGGAAAATATTAGAAACAAGCAAAATATAAATCAGTAGGTGACTGATTAAATAAATGATGTTAAATCTATAAATAGAATACTCTGCAGCCATAAAAAGAATAAGGTATAACTGATTCACTTTGTTATAAAGCAGAAACTAACACACCATTGTAAAGCAATTATACTTCAATAGAGATGTAAAAAATAAATAAATAAAATAAAGTATACCGGAGGATGCGCATAAAAAAAAAAGAATAAGGAAGGGTTTTACATGAAAGAAAATGATAGAATTTTCAACGTATGTATACCTTCTTGTAAATTTTGAATTTATAGCATGTAATGCATTACTTATACAAAAGTAAATTTAATTTTTAAAATGTGTTTATTTCTTGTTTCTTGATGGCCGACATTCCGGGTTTGTTTCATAGCCATTCCTTAGACGTATGCTAGACAATTCTATCTGTTCAGTAGTTAATAAAACCTATGAAATAAATGTTTGTTTGGAAGGGTAAGGATTTGCCGATTTAGGGAATACTTTAGGCTATTGGTCATGAATGTTAGCGCATAAAATTTGAGTCTGGGGCTTGGCAATGAAAATGAAGGTTTATGGAAATATAAACACATTTTAACTTAGTCACAGGCACCAATGGTGATGAATATAGGCAAAACCTCTCACTTATAGTGAATCATTAATTTTGACAATTGAAGTGTAAATAGGACCATAAATAGAATTCCCAATTATCCTCCTATGCCACATGCAGCAGATAGGGTTTAGTCATGACATATTTATAACGAGTGATATTTCTTCCTTATTTTCTGCACCCTGTTCTGTGCAGTCTAGTATTGATTATGAGAGAATGAAGGACTCTGCCTCTTCCCGGGTCTGTTTTGCTTTGTTATCCTTCCGGACAAATGTCAAACAAATTGGGATCTTTAATGGCTCCTTCATAAGCTAACCAAAGGAGAAAAATGCTTTCTTCCCTGAGTGTATTGTTTCTAGGGATGAGATTTGACTGAAAGCACGTCCATACACATATAAAATGAACTGTTATAATAGCAATTAATTTTGCTTATACTAACGACTGGGTGTGAACATCCTCAAAGTGCAATGTAAGTCTTCAGTATCCAAATAATATACTATATGATTTTAAAACTCTAGGAGTAGTCAATGCTTTCCAACGATGCTAACAATACCACACTCTAGTGCAAGGTTATTGCTTGTTTGCTGATCTGTCTCCCCCACTGGCTTGGGAGCTCTGTAAAGGCAGGGATCATGCATATTTCCATCCTTTTAGCTTCCTTCTCTAGGTTCTCATAATCTTTGTCATAGAATAGATGCTCAGTTGCTTGTCAAATGAATAACTCCCCTCTCCCTGTTGTTATCTGCCACATTTAAAAAAGCAAGAGTAGAGACTTTATTGTGTATGTTTTGGGGTCAAAGTAATAGGTAGAGGGCAAGCAGGACTCCCCAGTCATGCTTTACTGTCCCTATGAGCCCCTGACCAACCATGCCCTAAGTCATATGGTCTACAACTACTGGCACTCATAAAGAAACAAGTGTAAGAACCCCGAAGAGTAAAAAAGCACTAACTTGGAAGCACTGTACTCTTGGTCCCCATACTAATTTGTACCTTGTTAATTTTAATTTAATAGTCTCTGCTGCTTGATTCATTTACCAACACGGATAACACAGGTCCAGACAACATCCAACAGAAAAGCTTAGAATTCAAATGAATTTGTTTATGGTTTAAACCTCTGTTCATTCGTTTAATGAAAATTAAATGCTTAAAATTCATTCGAGTACATGTTCCTAACTAGATTTATCGCTTTTATCCATTTCTGTCTCTAAACCTCTGGCTACTCTGTAAACCAGGAGTTGGCAAACTCTGACCCATGCATAGATCAGTCACTTATTTTTGCAAATAAAATTTTATGAGAACACAGACACACCCATTTGTTTATGCCTGGGGCTGCTTTCACAGCAGAATTGAGTAGCTACGGCAGAGACTGAGTGGCTCCCAAGCCTAAAGTATTTACTATTTGGCCCTTTACAGAAAAAACTTCACTGACTCCTGCTGTTACTGCACGATCATATGACAAAAGATCTAAAGGAGGGTACATTGCCTCAACAAATAACTAATATTTAACTGAACTCGAATGTGTGCCAGACCCTAGGAATTAAAAGACGATGAAGACCCTGAATAGTGTTTGTACAAGATACACTATCAGCACCAAGAAAAGTACATATTCCCATTCCAGGTGACAGGGTAAACAGTGGTGCATTTGTGATCTAAATGTTACAGTGAAAAGCCACCAGACACAAGATGAGGATCTGAGGCAGGCTAATCTGCTCTGCCTTTCACAGAAGCAATTATATACTTTCTAGAAACCTGGAGAAATTCATTCCAGTGGAGAAATACCTACCTCAACCAAGCAATGTGCTAGGGAACAACTTGGACTGAAAGTAGGAAGACTCTCCGCTCTATAACTAATAAATAATAATAGTTAATACATAAAGCACTTATTATATGCCAGGCATATATATTAACTTGTCTAATGCTCATAAAAACTCCATGAGTAAAGAATTTTATTCATTATCCTCACTTCACACATGAGGAAATTGAGGTACAGAGAGGTAAAGTAACTTGCCCAAATCACACAGCTAGTAAGTGGGAGTAGGGATTTGAATCTATGTGGTTTGGCTTTGGAGTCTGAGCTCTTAACCATCCGTACTGTCTTTAACTGATTTGTGACTTTGGACACCTCACTCAATTTCCCTGAACCTCAGTCTCCTCATCTGTAAAATAAAAATGTTGGTCATAATCTCTCAAGTTTTTAAATTTTTATTTATTTTTTTTCTGTACGCGGGCCTCTCACTGTTGTGGCCTTTCCAGTTGCGGAGCACAGGCTCCGGACACGCAGGCTCAGCGGCCATGGCTCACGGGCCCAGCTGCTCTGCGGCATGTGGGATCTTCCCGGACCGGGGCACAAACCCGTGTCCCCTGAATCGGCAGGCGGACTCTCAACCACTGCGCCACCAGGGAAGCCCACCTCTCAAGTTTTTATAGCTATACTATTTCAAGATTCGTGGGATTAATAGACATTTACAAGTACCTAACACTGTGGGAATTACAAAAGACTATATAAGACATGTATAATTCATTCATTCAACAAATAGTTAATGAGTGTCTACTGTGTACCAAGCTGTGCTCCAGGCACTAGAGATATAGCAGTGAATGAAACAGAAAAAAATCCCTGCTCTCATAGTACTTGCATTCTATGCCAAAATAATATGGAAGAATATTTGTAGAGCAATTGCAATGCACCTGACATTGTGCTGTGTAATTTACATGGGGCGTTGTCTCCTTTAGTCTTCGCAGTGGTCATGAGCCCTATGGTACAGATGAGAAAACTGAGACTTGGAGAGGTGAGGTGCTTACCAAAGGTCACAGCAGAGCCCAGTTCTGTCTAGTTGCAGAGTTCATTTGTAACTCATGTTGCACTATTTTCCTTATAAGGACTTTATAACCAATGAACTGGCTAACATACAGTTATAGTGAACTCGCTTAAAAAGAACCTCTTGGCATTTTGATAGTTTTTAAAAGTGAAGCAAGAGTAATGGTAGGAATCTAATTTGAAAAGTCACATGAGAAACTCTGAGCTGACAAGACAGAACATAAGGATTCCTTATCTGTATGGTGACCACTGGGCCTCTTGAGAAGAATCACAAAAGGGATTTAGAGATTGAGTCTCCCATACTAGGATTAAAATTCTGGGACAAAGTAGGAAAACAAAGAGTGCCCTAACCTCTGGCTGGGGAATGGGGGAAGGCCCCAGGATGACGGAAAATTCACTCTAAGGAAGAAGATAGAAAAAGAAGGAAAGGGGGACTTCCCTGGTGGTACAGTGGTTAAGAATCCGCCTGCCAATGCAGGGGACACGGGTTCGAGCCATGGTCCGGGAAGATCCCACATGCCGCGGAGCAACTAAGCTCATGAGCCACAACTACTGAGCCTGCGCTCTAGAGCCTGTGATCCACAACTACTGAAGCCCGTGAGCCACAACTACTGAAGCCCGTGCGTCTAGAGTCCATGCTCCGCAACACGAGAAGCCACCGCAAAGAGAAGCACGCGCACTGCAATGAAAAGTGGCCCCCGCTCACCACAACCAGAGAAAAGCCCACGTGCAGTAACGAAGACCCAATGCAGCCAATAAATAAACAAGTAAATAAATAAATTTTTAAAAAAGGAAGGAAGAAGGGAAGGAAGGATGGAAGGGAGGGAGAGGGAGAGAGAGAGAATATACTTGTGTCTTTGGTCTTGACTTTGAAGTCATCAAAGAATGCATTTGGGACCCAGAGTGGTCTCAATCAAATGCTCTCTAGCCCAGATCCTAGAAGAACTTGTGCCCCCATAAAGTGTACTGCCAAGCAGGGAATTGACTCTCACAGTTTCAGTAGCAAAACTGTGCAAGGACTCAGAGCCAATTTTTGTGAATGTCCTAAAGTTTGGTGTGACCTTAGGGAACAACGTTTGCAAAACCTGAATGGATTCAACCATTCTAAAGTCCACCCTAAGGAGGTTTTATAAGGTCTTTGGGTTTTTGGTACTTGTGTTTATATAGCTAAAGTCAAGTCAAAGGCTGTATAACTATCCAATGAATTTAGAATATTCCACTGCCTCAACCATTGTACAAATGTCTTAACAATCGATTGCTACATGGTGGATCCAATTGGCTGGGTAGGTGCTAGGACTTGGCTCTGTCAGTGGTGTGGAGAGTGGGGAGACTCATTCAGGTTTGAAGCTAAGCTAGGATTCAGACACGTCTAAATTCTCCAACTTCATTGAGCCCTCCAATCCATCAACCCATCACTTTCTCTCAAGTTCTTCACCTTCTCCCATCTTTCCTTCCTTGTCCAGCTTAGGTTCCATGAGCCATTTTTATAATCACTTCTTTGCAACTCCCTGGTTTCTCTTTCTCCCTCGCTCCTCTCTCTCTCCTCCCCCATAGTATTCACCTGGCAAAAGTCCAACTCTGATTGAACTCAGCATCGGAGCCACTAAATATTTCTGGAGATAATCACAGAACTGGGATGCCTGCCTTCACGTTCAGTTCATGATCACAAGGATCAAATGGCACTTCATACCACCAGGAAATCCTGGTACGTTTCCCTGGTAAATTCATTTTATCACTCTCCAAAATAATCGTGTCACGTCTCTCCTCTCTCCTCAAACCTGCTATACTCCTCATTCTCAGCAGATGACCTCACTTTATATTTCATTGAGATAATAGAAGCCCCCTTACAGGAATCCCCTCCTTACTTCAGTTATCAATCATACCCTTCCCCAAGCTATTCCTAGTCTTTCACTGAAGACTTCAGTACCTGAATTACCATCTTCTCAGCCCAAACTCTTGATATTCTTGGTGACTTCAACATCTTAGTATAGGATCCATCCAACACTCTAGCTGCTCAGATCCATGACTCCCTTTCTCTCTTTGTGATCTTTTCCTCCAACTCACTTCAGCCACTCATTCCCATAGTCATTGTCCAAAAATGCACCATCTGCAAAATTTTGACTTCAAGCATCTCTCTGATTGCCACCTCCAACCCTTCCAGCTCACTTCTTCTAGTTCCCTTATGCCAACCATTCTTTGACTCTTATCTAGACCTCCAATCCAGTAACCCTACCACTTTTCCACCAACCAGTTGAAACTCTCATGTCTTCATTTTCTTCCTTACCCAGCTTAGACTCCAATACTATGACCACCCTCTTGCATATATTCTCAAAGGACTGATCCCTTTCTTCCACCATCATTCTTGCCTGACAAAACCTCAGTGGTGGTTAAACCCAACTTTCCACCTACTCTGTCCTAGCTCCTGAGCAGATAAGCCTGTCTGAAGGAAAGCACGCAACCATACTGACTCATCTTACTTAATATTTTTGCCAAGACCTCAAGTGGGCTCTCAGTACTGGCTGGCTGGCCTACTGTATACATTTCTCTAGTCAAGCTACTCTCCTACTCTTCCAGACGATTATTTCACAGCTTCTCCTCTTAAATCTCCAAGATTCTCTTTACTTTTTCTCTCAAAAGATGACTTTTCTTCTTACTTTATTGAGAAAATAGATATGATAAAAAAGAAAATTTCATATGTCTCTATCACAAAATGTACCAACTTACCTACCTCTCTAGCCATGTAATTCAATTGCACGCAAACCAGAGGCCAACCCCTCTACCTGTACACTGGATCCCATCCTCTCTTGCCTACTGGAGAATACAGCTCCAACATATATGGCCCCATCCCCTGCATCATCAAGATTCCTCTTGTACTGGATTATTACCCTCGGCATACAAACACGTGTTCTATCATTCAACAGAGAAAAGCCAAATATCCTTTAAGGTACCACTTCTTTTCTCTTCTCCTCTTTACAGCAGAACTCCTCAAGAGTTATAGAATTTCACTGTCTTCAGTTACTTTCCTCGCATTCTCTCTTGAATTCACTCGAATCAGGATTTCATCTCCACTAGTCCACTAAAATTTCTCTTAATAATCTCTCCAGTGATCTCCATGTGTCAAATCAATAGCTCACTTCTCAGCTCTCATCTTACTCAACTTCACAGAAGCATTTGACACAGTGGTTCCCTCCTTCCCTCCCTCTTGATACAATTGACTTTCTGGAAACCACACTCTTCTGGTTTTTGTCCTACCTTGGTAACCACTTCATCTCAGCCTTTCTTTTTTTTAAATTGTTTATTTATTTATTTTGGCTGTGCCGGGTCTTAGCTGCGGCATGCGGACCTCTTAGTTGAGGCATGTGGACTCTTAGTTGCGGCATGCATGCGGGATCTAGTTCCCCAACCAGGGATCGAACCTGGGCCCCCTGTATTGGGAGCGCAGAGTTTTACCCGCTGGACAACCAGGGAAGTCCCGATCTCAGCATTTCTTGCTAGTTCCTCCACATCCTTTCAACTTCTAAATGTTGGAGTGCTCCAGAGCTCATTCCTCAGACTACTTTTCTTCTCTATCTAATGTCGTTGTATCAATGTCCATAGTTTCAAGTGCCAGCAATCAGTTGATGACTTCCAAACTGATGTCTCCAGTTGTGACTTCTCCCTTGGGCTCCAGCCTCATCTCTCCAACTGCTGACTCTCCACCTCCACTTGTTGTCTAACATAGAGCTTGCATTTAACATCTTCAAAAAAAATCCTCTAGATTTTTCCACTAAAATCTATTCTTCTCCTAGTCATTCCCATCTCAGTTAATAGTACCACCATTTACCTATTTGCTCAGCCCCAAAGCTTAGGAGTCATCCTGGGTTACTCTCTTGCTTTCACACCAATCCATCAGCAAGTCCATTCAACTCTACTATCAAAATCATGACCAATCAACCTACTTCTCATCTTCCACAGCACCATCCCAGTCCAAGGTACAGTCATGTCTCACCTGGCTTACTGTAATAGCCTCCTACCTAGTTTCCCTGCTTCTTCTCTTGCTCTTCTGCAGTCCATTACCTACAAAGTAGCCAGAGTGATCCTTTATAAAAGTAAAGGCTTCTCATTGCTGTTAGAATGTAATCCAAAGTCTTTACCAAGGCCTATAAGGATGATCATAAACTTCCCATGCCCACATTTCCAGCTCTGACTCTATTCTTCTTTGCTAGGTTCTAGTAATACTTGCCTTCTTTCATCAGTGCCTCTAGCAGGTTTCTCCCCCAGGGATTTTTTGCTCATTGTTCCATTTCTCTGACACATTCTCCCCTCACATTCTTTTAGGGCTCTGCTCCTCAGAGAGGACATTTTTTGATTCCCTTTGAAACAATAACCACTTCAACTCCCCCATACACACAACCACCCAGTGACCCCTTATCCTATTTTATGTTTCCTCCTAACACTTGTATTTCTCTGAAATTCTATTATATATTCTATGTTTTTAATTCTTCATTACATGTCTTCTCCCTTAGAATGAAAACTCCATGACGTGAGAGGGGAGACTTTGTCTATTTCACATTATCCTCAGATAGAGCCCAGAACTGTGCCTGGTATGTGTTCATTGAATGAATGAATCTTGTCATCACCAAATCCACGATTCTACCTTTATCTGTACATGTCCGCTCCTTCCTCTTGATATAGTGAAGACTACCTCCTTCTTTCAAACTCACCTCTTGCAAGCTGTTGCCCAACTCTTCTCACCCACTCAAGGTTTTGACTCCTTTATTTATTCCCCTCTTTCCTACAGCTTCAATCACTCCATCTCTACTAGAACATTCCATCAGCACTTGAACATAATCTATTATAATCTCCCTTCTTAAAAGATTCCATAACTCCACATCCCTTCTCAGATTTTCCTGCTCCCCTTCACAGCAAAACTGTTTTATAGTTGTCTTCACATGTTGTGCCTTCTCCACTTTCTTACCTACTATTCATTCCTCAGTTCTCTCAGATCTGGCTTCTTTACTTATCGATCTATTGAGACAGCAATGAATATTTTAAAAAGGGATGTTTTCGAGTATGGGAGGGTTCTATAATTTTATCAAATGACCAATTAATTACCTGGGCCAGACAAATTGCCCTCCCTGGGACAGAGCAGCAATCGTAGATGACACAAATCAGTTCCAGTGCTCTTAGATGAAAGTACAATAGCTAGGGGACCAATCCTTTGTGCAGGAATCCAAGCATATAGAGACAACTCCCTTGAGACTATGCAGGCCTTAAAAGATTGTTTAAGTAACTCTGGTCAATGAAACAGGTGTTTCCTGTTTAAGTCTAGAATATACATTTTTCCTGAGCTTTTTATGTATACAGGGGGTGGGGAAAAGTTTGGGGACACATTATTGATATCTTTGGGCATCCATTGCTCCTGGGTTATCTGTTGGGGATAATCTCAAAGAAATTAATGGGAGCTTGATGGTCACTGGCTGTTCTCTAACTGATGTCAGTTACAGTACTGAACTTCTAAGTAGAGATAACCAGTGACCCTTATACTTACTTTAATCTGTAAAATCTCAACCATTCTGCCTCCTTAATATTGATTGCCTTGGAGATAACATTTTAAGAACAGAATTGTGAATGAAGGTATCAGAAGAGGCACAATGAAAGGATAATGATGACAATAACAACAGCAAAAATAAATACTTACTGAATACTTACTATGTGTCAGGCACTGTTGCTGAATGCCTTATATGTATTACCTTATTTAATCTTCACAACATCCCTATAAAGTAAGTACTACTTGCTCTCTCCATATTACAGGAGAAGAAGTTACGACACCAAGAGATTAAATGCCTTGCTTGAGGTCACACCTCTAATATGTGGCATAGCCTGAATTCAAATACAGATCTGCCTTACCCAGACCCACACTATAGGTTCTTCACTCTGCTAACCTGGAAAAAAAGGAAAAGAAAATGAAGAAAAATGACAATGGATAAATATAAACTATTTCATTGAAATGCCTGAAGATATCAATAATGTGTCTCCAAACTTTCTCCCACCCCCAATATTACTGAAAAGCTCAGGAAAAATAACTATATTTAAGGTGAAAATTAGGCCACCTTTACTTCCCCTTCAATCATCCACATTTGCTTTTTTTCTTTTCCAAGAAGCCACTCACTGGTGCCACAATGTTGTGATATTTGTCCTTATGTTTAGAACCTTGAGTTTTCAAAACTCAATTTCCTAAAATATCAAATTAATTGTAGTCTTATTCTGCTTCTTGGGGGTATTCTTTGGTGCAAGAACGCCCCCTCCCCAGCCTCTAGCTAGTTAAGCTGCACAGGAAACTAGTAATCAGCCCACAGCCCTATGCTGCTAGCTGAGTTCCTGTCTGATCATCTTGCTCTCTGACCCTCCTTGCAAGTGTAGGGAAGTTGGGCCTGGGGGCAGAGAATTAACCAGGATATAGGCCAAAGGCAGTTGGATTTGGATCCCAAGGACTGGAGGCTAAGATGGAGAATTACCCAAAGCAACCAGGAGTAGAAAGAGGCAGAAGTACCAGTGCAAGTCCTTAATGGGTATTGAGAATCATGCTAGGGAAACCAGTACAGTCACTACACCCCCACCAGCAGAAGTGGGGTGGAAAATGGGAGACAATGGGAGACAGTGACGGGATCAGGATGAAAGCAAGGTTGGAAGCATGTTGAGAAGGCCCCCGAGTGCTCCTTACCTTAGCTTGGTATTCCAAGTGCTCCCACTTCCTTCCCGACCTCCTGTCTCATCATCTTCTCCCCACCTAACGACATGAACACAGAAAGTTCTTCCATATCTCTGAGGTTTCCCATAGACTGTTCCCTTGGCCTGGAATACCTTTCTCCTACGCCTTGGCCCAGAGAAACCAATTCATCTTTCAAGGTTCTACTTAAAAGTCACCTCCTCTGTGAAGCCTTCCTCATCCTCCCCAACTTAAAATTAGTCACTGCATCCCCTGCATTATCATTAGCTTTACTTGTATCCTTCATAGCACATAAATTCTATGTAATATTGTAGTTATTTGTGAACATGTCTGCATCTCTCACTAATGTGTAAGCTCTATGAGGGCAGTTTTGTTTCTCCCTTATACCTAGTTCCTTGAGGACAGAGATTTTTAATTTTTGTGTATCTTTGTGTCCCCAGGGCCTAGCAAAGGAGCTGGCACAAAGTGAGGCTCTTCCTAAGTGATTATTGAATGAATGAATGAATGAGGAGTTAATGAATGAATGCTGGAGACACACCATAGCCTGTAAAACACTAAAACAGCAGGCAAGGCAAAACAAAACAAAACAAAACAAAAAAAACATTTTATCTGCACACCATCGTTTTCCCAAAAGGACTTGACATGGCTTGAAAGTCACGTATATTTAGATTAGGACAAATATAAAATTAGGACATTGCTGAAGAGGACAGCCAGCGAGTGATTTTTGTTGTAGCAACTAGTCTCTAGGTTTAAAGCAGTAAGAAATAAAAATCCATCTTCAAAAATCCCATTTTCTGCTTTTTCACTCTTGACAGACGCACATAACTTTCAGCAAAACAGTAATGTTCTTGGAAGAGCTTGAATACATGGGATACTAACACACATGTCCTTTCTCATTAATTTTTTGTTATTCTTTTCTCAGCACTAACTGGTAAAGTACATAGGTGAGAAAACAAATGTCAAGGAGAGATGAAGAAGAGAAGTGTCAAAAAAATTAAAAAAATAAAGATTCTAGGTAGAAGATGAAGGTAAGCTTTGCCCACTGGGATATGCTGTTGAGTCAGCTGTCCTTAAATCTAACAGCCAACGACTTCTAGAGAAGATCTGAAGAGGTTTACTGTGAGAGAGAGAGACAAAGACAGAGAGAGACAGAGGCAGAGATAGAGAGACTGGGAGAGAACATATTCCCCGGTAAGCTAAAGGAAAGATAAGGAGGAAAAATCAGCAACTCCATCAGGAAAGGAGGGACAGGAATGGACTAGGAACTGAAGATAGAAAGTTACTGCACCTGAAGGCTGAAATTGTCCTGGCCTCTCTGGCAATCAAGGAAATAATTCATGAAGTCCCGAGAGTAAGTCATCAACTCTGAGCTGTCTCTCCAGGAGCGAGGATGGCTCTGTTTGAAACCTTCCCCACTCTCTTGGCCAGTGCCCTTGGTGAGTTGTGACCCACACTGGCAGGCTTGGCTGTAACCTTGAGAAGAGGGGAAGCTGAGGGGCCCACAAGGTTCTGAACACGTGGAATTGTTAGCTCTGGGCTCCTACTCACTGAACTGCCCAGCCATGGACTTTGACAAGTGATAGGTAAGAAATCTTCCTCCAAAGAACCATATTTTTAAAGTAAAGATTAACACTTAAAATATGAACATTTAGATTTATTTACCTTGACTTCCTTTCTAAAAGAAAACCGTTGAAGATTACAGTGATGGTTTATTTAACTCCTCAATTTGGAAAAGCTTTTCAGAACATAGGAAAATAATAACTAAAATTTTCTATTTGTTAATTAGCTTTTCTCATTGCCAACAGCTTAAACCTAGTCCCCTCCTCCCCAGAAGACAAGTTACAGCTAAGGCTTAAACATTCATCTCTCCCTCCTAATTGCTGTGTAGGAGTAATTCTGTGATTCTGGAAGGAAACTTCAGTGAATAAATGAACGACTCTCTCATTGCTATTTGGAAGTTATAAAAATTACAAGACATCATTCCATTATATTCTCTCATTTCCTTGTCATTGGAAAAGGTTCCAACCTTTCATCATATTAAAAAGCAATTATCAAAATGTTTTATTCTATAATAAGTTTGACTACTAGGAGGGAAAGTATTCAGAAATCAAAATAAGGGGGTTCTTTTTAGCATATAAACAGGTGAGTCAACCTTCCAAATCTGAAAAAAATGAAAGATTACCTTTAAAAGCAACTTTTTGGAATTTGGTGTCTTTACTTTGGTGTTTCTGTACAGACTAATTCCTGTGAAACCACTGTGATTGCATGAAAAGATGTTATCTTCCTGCTGACTCTGCAAGCCGATGGACTTGAGTTACAGTTCCTTCTAAATTTGGCACACAATGCATTCGCCAAAGTCGCTGGGCTTTTTAGAGAGAATCTGCAGAGCACACTCCTGTGGAGTCAGCTGGTCGACTAGTAGTACGCTCTGAAGCCGCCACACGCAGGTCACTGTGCTTCCGGGCTGGGGAGAATTACAAAGGGATTTAAAGATATGCCACCTAACCCCTTCGTAATAATCCTTAACATTTGTACAGAACCTTACAATTTACAAAGGGCTTTCCCCCAGGTTATCACTTTTGATCCTCACAATAACCAAGAGAATCCGGTACAGCAGGTCTTAACAATCCTCATTTGATACGTGATGAAACCAAGGCTCACAGGCTTTATGCGCCTTGCCTGACGTCATGAGGTGAGCAAAAAAGGAGCTGGGTCTGGAGCCCAAGTCCCGTGATGAAGAGTACGGTGCTTTCGCATCCTGTTGTTTCTCACGTATCAACAAGTGCAGGGGCACCCATGAAAGTGACAGAACAAAACCAAATTGTATACAGAACCAGCAACCTGAGTGATCAGCCAGAAAGGAGCAAAAGATGCAGGAGCGGGGTAGGCTGGGTGTCACTCATGGCCGAGGCTGCTAGACTATAGGACAGCTTTGTGTGAATTAGAAAAAAGGTGCTCCCTACCTATGGATGCAGTCCCGGAGGTGCACGGGGCTTACAGAGCCTTTGTGGGAAGTAGAAAAAAGGTGGGGGGAAGGTGCCCCTTCCTGCCAGCAGATGTGGCCAGTGCCAGAGTGCAGAGCCTGGTAAGCACGGTTTAGCTTTCAACCCTCATTATCCTCCTCCGCTGGGTGCCTTGATGCTGGGCATTTCTACAAAGCCGTATGCGGTGGTCCTAAGTTAAGTAACTAGCAGGCCTAAGAATAGGGAAAGCTGGCTAGAGTCTTCGCTACTCAAAGTCTGGTCCTTGGGCCAGCAGCACGGGTTTCACCTGGGAGCTTAGTAGACATGTAGAATCTCAGGTACCCCTTCCAGATCTCCTGACTGAGCATCTGCATTGTAATAAGATGTCTAACCGATTTGGGTGCACATTTAAGTTGAGAAGCACCGGGCTACAAACAGGTGGGCCAGGAACGGGATGTCTGGGTGTTGGAGACAGGCGAATCACTGCTTATTCATGGACTGGCAAGCAGGTTGTCTGGCTGCAGAAGAGGTCTCGCAGAATAAAGCAGAGCCCCCGCCCTTCAACAGATGGCGTTCTGCTTGGAACTCAGTGTGGCAGGAAGTTGAACTCTTCTTGCGTTACTTCGTTCGGCGATGTTTGAGCCATCTCTGATGCATTAAGCTCTACACGTCTAAAGCTCATAATCCCTGTTCTCAAGGAGGTCACTGTCTTGAGATAAGAGAGAATATTCAATCCACTGCAACAGGCACCCCAGTGAAGGTGTAAACAAAGAGCTGGGGGAGCACCAAGGCGCAGCAAACCCCTCTGCCTGTGATATTTGAGTGCTGAGTTGAAGCACGAAGAATTGCTCGCACAGAGGGGAGAATGGAGTCTCTCCAGGCAGAGATGTCTATCTCCCGCGCTGAATTGTGGACCTTTTGTGGGTGTCTGATTTACTTTTTTAAAAATAAATTTATTTATTGTTTTTGGCTGTGTTGGGTCTTCGTTGCTGCGCGCGGGCTTTCTCTAGTTGCGGCGAGCGGGGGCTACTCTTCGTTGCGGTGCGTGGGCTTCTAATTGCGGTGGCTTCTCTTGCTGCAGAGCACGGGCTCTAGGTGCGCGGGCTTCAGTAGTTGTGGCTCATGGGCTCTACAGCTCAGGCTCAGCAGTTATGGTGCACGGGCTTTGTTGCTCCACGGCATGTGGGATCTTCCCGGACCTGGGCTCAAACCCGTGTCCCCTGCACTGGCAGGTGGATTCTTAACCACTGTGCCACCAGGGAAGTCCCCTGATTTACTTTATATCTTCCTCCCCTTCCCTTATTTCAGGGCCTAGCACAGTGGCCAGTGCACAACTGTTAATGAATGCTTGTTAACTGATGAACCAATAGGCAGACTGGATAAATAAGCGAATGGCTTTGGAAAGAGGAATCACGTAGACTAACATGGGAGGTGGAGAGACCTTATAATTGTTCAGGAATGACGTGGTTAAGATCTGCATTTGGTCTATGGCTGGAGAAATGAAGGAAAGATCTAAGAAATACTGTACTATGTCAGGATTTCTTGTCTGAAACAAAAATGTAACAATGTGACAGAAATATTCTTAAAATACACCTTTGTTAAATGTGAATACTCCTTTACAATGAGCTGAGAGAACTGCAATCAGATCCGTTCTCTCCAACTGGGTTGAGTGGAGGGCACCGGGGAAAGGCCGCTACCAGGAATTAGGCCTACATTTTCCAGCTTACCGTGGGGTTCCATTTGGCTTTGGATGAGTGAATGGGCATTTTCCTTTTATAGATCTTCACTGCACAGAATAAGGTAGGAGTCCCCTGAATGATATCTGGTCATTAGTTGACCTTTTCTAATCTGCATAATACTTCCAGAGCGGGGCAGAGGGAGGGGGTCACAGACCAGCCAGGGACCCAAAGGACCCTGTTAATACAACAAAGCACATTGCAGCCCACCAGCCCCAGAGCTTCCTTACACTGAACACGCAGTAACGCGGCATAACTGGCCTGGAGCCTGCATATACTGTAGGTTGAACACAGATGGCATTTTCTACAATATAAGGAATACATTCGAGGAATATAAGTAAGTTAGGCTCTGCTCCTTAGTGGAAGACATTATTGCACTTTCAGGGAAGGCTATGCAGTTCCATGTGGTTGAAGCCAGTAGAGTTGGTGGGGGAGGAGAGACTTCATATAAAAGATGCAGAGACACTGAATCAAGTTCTTGGTACCTGGAGAAGAAGAGGGAAGTAAGGACTCCAGAGGCATTTCAGAACTGGGGAACAAATTGAATGTGGGTGGCCAGACATTGGAGAGACTTGAGAATGATGCCCAGATTTCTCATTTGGGAAGATGGGATTAAGTTAATGAGTTGGGGTGTGAACATGTTGACTTTGAGGTGTCTAGGAGTCATTTAGATGTCCATTAAGAGTTGGAAATATAGGGCTGGAGTTCAGTAGAGAGGGTTAGGCTAGAGATACAGACATGAAATTTACAAGCATATTATTGCTAACAAAAGCCATAGGAGTGAATTCTCTCTCCCAGGGAGAATACACAAAGCAAGAAGAGGAGAGGACTGAGGAGAGAACTCAGGGAAAAGCCAACAAGAGCCAGGACAGAATGGTGTCAAGGAAGCTGAGGCAGGACAAAGTTTCAGCATGGAGGGGTGTCAATAGTTTGGAATGCTACAAGAGGTTGAAAAGGATAAGTGCTGAGAGGAAATCATCAGATAATTTAATTAGTAGGTCCTTGGTGATCTTTGCCCAAGCAGTTTCAGTAGTGCAGGGGAGGAAGAAGGTAGGTTGCTGGGGAGGAAGAAGGACTGAAAAATGAGAAACTGGGGATTGTGAGGGGTTTGGTGCTGGAAGAAAGCAGAATAGGGTGCTGGCTTGTGGGGGAGACAGATTCTGGGGAAGGAATTTTAGTATGCCAGAGGTTTGGGCACTGTGAGCAGAGGACAGATTTGGGTCATGGAGGAGAAGGAATTGATGGAGGCAGATCCCTGAGGAGGTGATGGAAGTGTGTTTCTTAGAAAGGAAGAACACCTTTTCTTGGAAACAGAAAGGAATTAACAAGTAAACAAACATGATAGAATGTGATGTTTTGGAGAACATCAACATCTTCACCATTAATAGAAATATTAGTGCCTGGAAAATTAACAAAGAGGAAAGATGCAATCAGGCTTGGCTGTGTAACAGAATAACTAATTCGAATCACTCATGCTAATAGCTCACCACTTATGCCTAATTAACATACGGCACGCTAACTACTGTGTGTACCACCATATATTCTATACTTGTCAGCTTAACTTCGTTTTAAGTTTTATTTTATTTCACAGATAAACTCTCTTCAGGTCTGCTCAGGCTTCACAACTTGTAGCTTATGTAATATCGTTTGTTCACCATCTTAAAAAGATTTTAGAAGGTGTATTGGCTTGGACAGGAGAAAATTCTCAGATGTCAGTTTACTTCTGTGACATTTAACTTGGAAGTTAGGGGCTGAGAGAGGAAAAAATAATGTATATACAGGAAAAAAGGAGGCCAAATTTACGGCCTTGTCACACTTAAGAGATATGCTCACTAATGGAGATGCTTGTCCCATTTTGAGAGAAGATTGTGGTTTTGAAAGAAGCTTTTCTCCTAGGCCTCTGGTAGTTACATATAATTACTCCATTCTAGGGAGCACAGATGTGATGAAAACTCAGCTGATGTGTTCTTTGGAGGTCATCTTGTGAGATGTGGTTTGATGTGCACTACAGCAAAACTTATTCTGAGATTTTTTTTTAACATCTCTATTGGGGTATAATTGCTTTACAATGGTGTGTTAGTTTCTGCTTTATAACAAAGTGAATCAGTTATACATATACTTATGTTCCCATATGTCTTCCCTCTTGCGTCTCCCTCCCTCCCTCTGAGATTTTTTTGTTCCCTCATACAATGACTCATCTGTTGGCCTAGGACACTAAAATATGTATTATTTAAAAAGGAATATGCTTTTAATTCTATTTTAATGTTATAATGTTTAATGGCTAATCACTATTAAAATAATAACTACCTTTTATTGAGTACCAATTATGTAATAAACATATTACATGTACTATCTCAGTACTCAAAAAATTTGCATTGGATCTTCTTTAATTTTGTCATTAATGTTGAGAGATAGACAATGCTATCAATCCCCTTTTACAGAGGAGGGGGCTAAGACATCATCTACCATCTACCACCCATTTCTTTGTTCCCACTCACAGCAAACACCATTAAAGAGTTGCCTCCGCTCTGTCTCCAATTTTTCCTTAGAGCTACTCCAATCAGGATCTCGCCTCCACCATTTATAACACCTGCTCCAGCGAAGTCGCCAATAACCTTCACATTCTCAATCCATGGGTCAGTTCTCAGTCACGGTCATCCTTGACCCGTCAGCAGCACTGAAGACAGTGGATCACTCCCTCCTCCATGCACTTCCTTCCTTAGCTTTCAGGACACCTCGCTGTCTTACTTTTCCTCCAACTTCATAGATCACTCCTTAGTCTCCCTTGCTGGTTGTGTTCCATCTCTGACTTCTTGATGCTGTGGGGCCTCAGAACTCAGTCCTTGGAGCTCTTCTCTAGTTGCACGCCTTCCTCAGGTGGTCTCACCTAGTCTCATGGCCATCTCTATATCCATGACTCCCAAATTTGTACCTCCAGCCCAGACTTATCCCTTGAACTTCAGGCTTGTGTTCTTACTAAACATTATCTCCACTAGGATTTCTTTTTATTTATTTATTTTTGGCTGCATTGGGTCTTCATTGCTACGCGCGGGCTTTACTCTAGTTGCGGCGAGCGGGGGCTACTCTTTGTTGCGGTGTGCGGGCTTCTCATTGTGGTGGCTTCTCTTTGTTGCCGAGCATGGGCTCTAGGCGCGTGGGCTTCAGTAGTTGTGGCACACGGGCTCAGTAGTTGTGGCTCGCAGGTTCTAGAGCACAGGTTCAGTAGTTGTGGCACACGGGCTTAGTTGCTCTGCGGCATGTGGGATCTTCCCGGACCAGGGCTCGAATCCGTCTCCCCTGCATTGGCAGGCGGATTCTTAACCACTGTGCCACCAGGGAAATCCTCCACTACCATTTCTAATAGACATCTCAACACGTCCAAAACACTATTTCTGATCTTTCCCCACAATAAACAAGTAAGAAAGAAGGAAAACCTGTTCCAAACTCTGCCTTTCATCAGATGTGGGCAGTAACTATACCTTTCATCAGTTGCAGGCAGGATTTCCATCCCTCTGGTTGTTCAGGCTAAAAACCTTGGAGTCATTCTTGATATCTTATTTTTCTCAATCACCATACCCAATCTGTCATGAAATCATGATGGATCCACCTTCAAAATATATCCAGAATTCAAGCGTTCCTCACCCCTCCACTGCCACCTCCCTGTTCCTTGATCTTGCCAGAAATATCTTTGTCCACCACTGGTAGCCATATGGCTAATTTCCTTTCCTCTTTGCCCAAATGTCACCTCTCAATAAGACCTACCCTGACCACTCTATTTAATACTGCAACCTGCACCCTATCCCCAACAACCCAATACCCAAGTACACTTCTCAACTATTTATTTAGTCCATGACATTTTCTACCTTCTAACTTATTTATTATGTTAATTGTTTGTTGTCTATCTCCCCCTTATTAAAATGTCAGCTCATGAGGGCAGGGATTTTCATCTGTTTTATTTGCTACTGTACCCCCGACCACCTAGAACAGAACCTTGCTTATAATAGGTCCATGAATTTTTGTTGGATTGTATTAAACAGCTTAAGTATCTTGCCAAGGGTTGGTGACACAGTGACAGGTCTAGCATTTAAACCCTGGCCTCTCTGATACTAGTAATGACTCCATTCTGCTGCCTTCCATTATAGCCTGTGGCAGTGGGGCTCAGCAGGTGTGCCCTGAACCTCTCTGGTGAGTCAAGAAAGTGATGTACTTTTACTATGACCAAACATGCAAAATGTCACGATGATGACTGTCGTAAAGAATATTGTGTTGAGTAGACCACGCAATATAGAATAGACTGGAGTTCAACCTGCAAAGGGGGAAGAGGCATAGGGCAACATCAAACAACATCAGATGGATGTCACAGAACAATATCACTCCAGATGTCCAGAAAGACTGCATGTTCACATGCCTCAAGGGTATATAAGTGAGGGTGGTCAGTGCAGGGAACTGTTCTACTCAAACCATGACACAGGGTTGACGTGTGCTGATAAACACGTAGATTAATGTCGCCATGCTATCCCAGGCCCTGTGAGACGTAGCAGTGAAGTAGGGACTACATTATTATTATTACTGCCTTGTTTAGTAAACTTTTGAAAGCCCTTCAATCTAGCTATCATATCCCAATAAAAGTTTTTAAAAAGTGTGTCATAGGCTTTTAAAAAAATTGTTGAGAACCCTTGCAATTGGGATAAGTTTCACTGGTTTTAACCGCTCTTCCCCTGTGTAAGCAAAGCAGGGCAGTACACCTTTTTCCTGTTTTTATTTTTAGATTAAAAAAAATAAACAGAAACCATAGGATGAAGTTGAATTCATTTAAGAGGCCAACGACAACAAAACAAGTGAGAATTCTCTCGAGTGGATATGCAGGGTTCAGGGGAAGGAGTACAGGGCTTGGGAGATCTGAATCTAGTCTAAGTTTTGCAACTGAGAGTGTGACTTTGGCCAAGTCATTTCCCTTCTCAGAGCCTCAGTTTCTTCCTCAATAAAAATAAGTGGTGAGGTGAGGGGCAGCCCTAGATGACCTGCACGCTCTCCCCCAGCTCTGATCCTGTATGAGTCCATTATTCTGGGTTGGAGATAAAGGTGTTGCTTGAAACAAAGTCTTCAAGAGATTAGGAAGTGTTTGGATTTATTTACCTCTGTATTTAGTTAGTGCCTTAGGTGCAGAAGGTTGAGTTAATCAAACACAGAATTTATTTATTCCCGGCCATCCCAGCATGTCATTCACACTCTCCTCCCTCATTGGCCACCATTCTCTTCTGGTTAATTACTATATTTTTGTTTGTATGTATTCTTATAAAATGCATATTATCATTTTCAATGAATGTCTTTAATTTCTGTAAATGGTATTACAGTAAATATTATTCTGTTTCTTGCTATTTTTTTTACCCAGTATTGTTTTCAAAATCTATACATGTTGTTCTATCTACATCTAATCCCTTGCTTCTAATTGCTGAAGACGACTCCCAAACGTGTGTCCACCACATTTTGCCGCTCCAACTTCCTGTCACCATAAGTAATGCTGCAATAAGAAACATTCCAATTTAGGGCTTCCCTGGTGGCGCAGTGGTTGAGAGTCCGCCTGCCGATGCAGGGGACACGGGTTCGTGCCCCGGTCCGGGAAGATCCCACATGCCGCGGAGCGGCTGGACCCGTGAGCCATGGCCGCTGAGTCTGCGCGTCCGGAGCCTGTGCTCCACAACGGGAGAGGCCACAACAGTGAGAGGCCCGCATACCGCAAAAAAAAAAAAAGAGAAACGTTCCAATTTAGAAAAGTATTGTTGGTGAGGGTGCGAATAGTAAAGGCAGCTGCTTCTGAGCTGTGACTAGAATAATGAGGTGCTACTGTTAAGTCTCCTTTTCTCCAACATGCTATAGAGCCTCTGGTGATGGAATTCAATCCAAATGCTTCCACTGGGGATGTAATCATGATTTGGGCTCTTCTCGTGCCAAGTAATTATGTTAGCAGGTTTCCTTCACTGAATTAACTAGTTGTTTGAATCAAGTAACCCAGTTGATCAGAGATCTTGACATTGTGTAGACCCTCCGCCTCTACCCTCACTCCCAGGACATGAACTCACACCATCCCCCCGATTATGACCTCAAGTGGAGCTTGAAGGAGGCCTACAAGTTCTTCTGTTTCCTCATTCAGCGCTTCCTCCTGTTCTCCATAGCAGCTATTTTAAACCTTCTCCACCTGATCACTTCTCCCCTCACTCTCAGCAGGTAACATCACCTCCTACTTCAGAGAGAAAATAGAAGCTAGCAGATGAGAACTACCTTAAATTCCCATTACCAAATCTATAAATTTGCCAGCATCCACTCCCACCGTTTCCTCCTTCCTTCCTGTTACAATGGAGTGTCTCACCTTCTGTCTAGGAGGTGTCTGTCCATCTGGGCTATGGGTCCCATCCCCTCCTTCCTTGCTCGGTTGGCTAAATTGTACCCTCTCCCCCTCAGTATTTCAATCTCTATACTTCAACTAGCTATTGATACTTCCCATCACCATGTAAATGTGTTCAAGTCTTTCTGATTTTAATACTATATTAAAAAAAAATCTGTCTCAACCTCAGTCCTTTCCAGTGACCCCCATCTCCACCACCACCTCCTGCAACATAGCAACTAAATTTATTGAAAGAGCTATATTTTTGAGCAATCAATGTAGGTTTAGAATCCGCCCACTGGCCTCATCCTTCCTAACTATGGATGGGTCTTTCACCAAAATGCCTGCCAGCAACTTACCACACTGATCGCAAACTCAAGTAACTGAAAAAGCACTTCAGAGCAGCTTCCCATGAGACCATTCTCTAAGAATTAGTGAAATGTTTACAAGAAATAATAATAACAGCTAGTGAGGAGGGGGGGTAGTGGCATTTGTTTCAATAGTTTGACTCCCATGAAAAAATTCTATATTAAAAAAAAAGTTTCCTTAAGCATGAAAGAGCTACAATTGTCCCCCTACACACTCAACCTCCTGATCTCACTAGAGTTTCCTTGTCACTAAATCCTGAAGAGATATTCCTCCCCTTTTCATATTTCCACTCTCCACAGCATATTGCCACTACTTTGTCTGTTGTGAACCTCTCCCTTCTCGGCTTGCACGACCCCTCATACTTTTGGTTTCCTTCCCACCTCTCTAGCCATTCCTTCAAGATGGCTTTTGCAGGCTGATCCACTTCTGTCGGCCCCTTCGTGTTCCTCACGTCTGGGCCTCCTTGCTTCCATTATTCCGCTATATACTATCCCTCAGTAATCACATTGATTCCTACAGTGGCTTTGATCGCCATCCATACCCCCCAAATGTCTATCTCCATCCCTAACTGCTCCCCTCTGATCCAGACCTACCTATCCAACTCCTTTCTAAACATCTACACCTGAATGTCCTGCAGGCATCTCAAAACCAGATGTCCAAGACTGAATTTGTCATCTTTCTCAACAATCCCCCTTTGATTACTTCTACTGTTACTATCTCAGTGAGTGAATGATAACAGCCAAGACAGGGAAACTCAGAACACTACACGTATTTGATCATTACTAAAATTTTATTTTTTATTACTAACATTTTAAATTACAAAAAGTATATAGGCTTTAATTTTATAAAAATTAAAACAATCCATAAGTATATAAAATAAAAAGTGAAAGTCCCCACCAATTACTCCCCCAGAGGTAAACCACTGTTAACAAGAGGGTGTGTATCCTTGCAAACTTTCTGTGGGCTACATATATATGGATATGCATACACACACGGTTTTATTTTTACACACATTTTATCATACTATATGTACTATTTTGCAATTTGCTTTTTAGCACAAACTATATTGTGGACATCTTTACATTATTAATCATATTGATGTAACTTATTCTTTTTATTAGCTGCATATTATCTCATATTATATATAGCCCACATTTATTTAACCATTATGATATTGCTGGGCTTTAGTTTATTTCCAGTTTTCACTGTTCCAGGGTTGCTGTAAAGAACTTTGCCCATACATCTTTATATTTCTATGCTAGGATAAAATGCTAGAAATTGGATTTCTGGGGATAATTACATGTACATTTAAGTTTGGGTGGATACTGCTTAAGTACCCTCCAAAAAGATTTTCCCTTCTACTTTTCAGTTGAGAGACAGCATACATAAAGTGGATAAAAGTTTCTATTTTAAGTGTGCAGCTGGATGAACTTTTATATGTGTATATTCCTTTGTAACCAACATCTAGATCAAGATATATACCATTTCCAGCACCCCAGAAATTTCCCTCTTGCACCTTCCCAGTATATACCCTTCCCCCAGAGATAACCTCTATCTTGAGTTCTATAATCATCAATTATTTTTGCCTGTTCATATAAATGAAATCATACTGTATATAATCTTTAATGTCTGGTTTATTTGACTCAGTATATATTTTACATTTACCCGTGTTGTTCTGTGTATCCATAGTTCATTCTTTTTTCACTGTCATGTAGTATTACTCTGCATGAGCCTCCCACAATTTGTTTGCTCCCACTGCTGATGAGTATTTGGGTTGTTTCCATGTTTTGGGCTGTTACGAATATCAAGCGGCTATGAACATTTGTGTACAAGTCTTTTTGTGGACAT
Source organism: Leucopleurus acutus (assembly GCF_964270905.1). Classification (NCBI taxonomy): domain Eukaryota; kingdom Metazoa; phylum Chordata; class Mammalia; order Artiodactyla; family Delphinidae; genus Leucopleurus; species Leucopleurus acutus. The sequence goes on along the minus strand of NC_139148.1, from coordinate 116,918,976 downwards.
ATGTTTGCATTTTTCTAAGGCGTATACCTAGGAGTGGAATTGCTGGGTCATAGAGTTGTTTAATTTTTTATTAGAAACTACGAAACAGTTCTCCAAAGAGGCTGTATCTATTTGTCCTCCCACCAGCTGTATAAATTGAAACCTCCAGTAATAGTGTGTGACAGTATCACACACAGTATTGTTATTGGACATTTGGTTTCCTGTCTCCCCAGTCAATTGTAGGAATTGTATCTGTCTTATTTAGCACCTCAAACATAGTGGATTCTCAATAAGTATTTGAGGAATTAGATTTATAATTAAGTGACTTCTGTATATTATGCCTGAGGGTCTCTACCACACAGTTTGAAGGGTGAACATTTGTTACTACAATTTGTTACTGGTGTGGATGTTTTATTATTCCAAGGACAGCCCCAGTTTCTTATGGGTAGCACTGTGGCTTATATATCACTGCATCCTCTGTGGTGTCTGGCATAGGGCTGGGCCCAGAGGAAGCACCTGTAATGACCAGCATGCTGTACTTGGTCAGATAAACAGCTTAAAAGAATGTCAGACCTCCCTGAAACCTTTACTTGCTTACATTTCTGGACTCAGTCAAAAGGAAGCAGTCACTAGCTGTATGGCCACTGGTCCCAGTGTTAGGAAATAGTCCCCCAACCTCAAGTCCACAAACCTATTTCTTTTTGGGGGGACATGTACAAGACTATTTATTGCAGCATTCTTTTGAAATAGCAAACATTTGGAAACCATCATTAGGAAACCTGTTTAAAAAGTTATGGTATAGCCATACAATGGAATACCATGCAGTCTGAAAAGAAAAAACCCTTCATGTTCTGACATATTGCTAAATGTAAAACAACAACAACAGTATCAAAAAAGCCAAGATGCAGAGGAGTAGGTATATTACACAACCATTTTGAGGTTAATAAAGGATGGGGAGAAGGACTGGGAGAATATTTTGGGGGTGGAAAACAGCTAGAGGACAATCCAACTCACTGTCAGCCTTCACAACTTGATTTTTTAGGTCCACCAACTGGGGAAGTCTGATCCACTATAAAGTATACCCCTCTGTTTCTACCCCTGAAAGGGCCAGTGTCTAAGATTTGATGGAAGCTGTTACACTAGGTCTTTATTCTTCCCCTATAATTGCTCTAAAGTTTTCCATTCCTCTGGGAATTGGTGGGCTGAAGATTTATTTTTTAATCTTTTTTGCATGAACTAGACCTTCATCAAAATTCACTGCAACCCAGATTCATTTCTATTTCTGGTCCCCTTGCTGCCCCAAACCAGCTAAGCACGATGGATGAGCTGGCTAACATTCTGAAGGTGAAAACTATCTATCTATCTATCTATCTATCTAACTATCTAACCATCTATCTAGTACATCCCCCGATTTGAGTGCCTTCCCCCATTAATGTAGCACATCCTTCAGGCTTGCCTCCCCTCCCATCTAAGTGATAGGAGGTGTGAGCAAAAACCTTCCACCTGTTTCTATGATGAATACTAGGTTCACATAAGTAAATATTGAAAACTTGAGAATTTGCCAGTCCCAACTTTTTGTTTAATTCACATAAACATTTGCATAAGACTACATATGTTAAAGAAACATCTGTAGCTTTCTTATGCATTTAGATGAGATGAATTTTTTTTTCAATATTTGAAGTTACCACTTACTATTGATTTCTTTGGGGGCTTTTCTTAATACTCACACCTGAATGCCATATGCCTCCCCCTTTTCTATGAATCTCACTTTGTGAGTATCATGCCAAGAGTATGGTAAGATGGGGAATGTAAGCAGATTTCCTTCTCCCACAACTGAGCCCTCCCTATTCAGAGCTGAAGGGTCCTAGAAGATGGGATCAAAATATATTTTCAGGACTTCCCTGGTGGCGCAGTGGTTGAGAGTCCGCCTGCCGATGCAGGGGACACGGGTTCGTGCCCCGGTCCGGGAAGATCCCACATGCCGCGGAGCGGCTGGGCCCGTGAGCCATGGCCGCTGAGCCTGTGTGTCCGGAGCCTGTGCTCCGCAACGGGAGAGGCCACAACAGTGAGAGGCCCGCATACCACACACACACACACAAAAGGTGCTATTGTATTGTGAGTGTTTTTGGTAGCTGTAGAGGAAATTAAGTCCAAAAGGATTAAGTGAGTTCCTGGATATTAAACAATGTGTTTTCAATCTACACAATTCCAATTTCCCAGATCCCCAAGTGAAAGAGCTTCATGTTAGGGAGCATGCTGAAGTTTGGAATCATTATTAACTTTTATCAATTCAATATCTCTGTAAGGTAGGAATCATTTCCTTTCCCTCAGTTTACAGATGATCCAGAAACTCAGAAGAAACACATTCTTCACACAAAATCACAGAGGAAGTAGTAAAACTGGAAATTAAAGCTTACTCTTTCTGACTTTTAAAACTATGCTACTGGTCTTCCCTGGTGGCGCAGTGGTTGGGAGTCTGCCTGCTGATGCGGGGGACACGGGTTCGTGCCCCGGTCCGGGAAGATCCCACATGCCGCGGAGCGGCTGGGCCCGTGAGCCATGGCCGCTGAGCCTGCGCGTCCGGAGCCTGTGCTCCGCAACAGGAGAGGCCACAGCAGTGAGAGGCCCGCGTACCGCAAAAAAAAAAAAAAAAAAAAAAGCCACACATCATGCTTAGCCACAGAGTGTAAGGCAGGCAAAGTTCATCCTCAGGGTCACTCCGCTGCCTTTGGATGAGTCTTCTCTCTTCCATCTCTTACTGTTGCTCACCCTGACCTTTGCTCCCTAGGAAAAACCACCAGCTTCAGACAGCTCCTGTTCTGTTCCCTCCCTCAGAACCCTGCCTCCTGTGCCCTCAGGGGCTGTCTTGGTTGAGAAGTTCATCCCCGCTAAGGAACTGATGGGTGTCTGTGGATTGATGAGCCACCGTTTTCACAAAACATGTTGACATTTTAACAAGGGGCTTCAATCAAAAGAGTAACTTTAGTAAAGCGGATTTCAGGTGCTTTGTCATGACAAGCCAACGGGATAGCATCTTTTTTTCCCCAAAAGGTATGACCTTGTGACTTTTCTTATCTACTGCCTGCGTGGGTGTCCGGCCAACTGGGTACCTGGAAACTTCTGCCGCCTGAAATTGTTTGACTCTCAGCACTGTAAGGACCCTGATCACGATCTTTTTTTTTTTTTTCTTTTAGGATGTAGACACAAGAGTTTTCGAAACAAAATCTCCAACGCTATAGACAGCTCTCCCTTAACATATCATAACTATAGGCTCATAACTTCTCTACAAAAAAATGTAAGAAACAACTATTACAATGAATAGGAGAATTATTCTGGCTTTAATATTCACTAAATGTTATCTTATTCTGCCCCTTCCAAAATAATATTTAGAATACAAAGTTGAAGCAGATGCTTTCACAAAATCAACATTTTCCCCAATCTGGGGGTAGGGGAAGGTGGGTATCTCGGCTGGGATTTATTGAAGAAATCTTTGTTTGTGAATGGAATTCATTTTGATTTCCACAGCTTCACAACTCAAAGGAGAGAAACAGTTGAGATCTTCATCAAAGTTGTCTGCATTAAAGAAAAAAAGAGGGCTTCCCTGGTGGTGCAGTGGTTGGGAGTCCGCCTGCCGATGCAGGGGACACGGGTTCGTGCCCCGGTCCGGGAAGATCCCACATGCCGCGGAGCGGCTGGGCCCGTGAGCCATGGCCACTGAGCCTGCGCGTCTGGAGCCTGTGCTCTGCAACGGGAGAGGCCACAGCAGTGAGAGGCCTGCGTACCGCAAAAAAAAAAAAAGAGCATTTTCAGCTGTGGCATTAGGGACTTTGCACATAGTAGAATCATAAGACATGTTTATCAAATGAAGGAATAAATAGAAGAATTAGAAAGGAAGTAAAAGTTGTGGCGCTTTCCTCGGATAGTTTAATCTAAATTTGGGGTGAATTAATTCATCCTGACAGTACTGTTAAGCAATTACAAGTGCATCTGTTCTTCCTGCCTTGTGAATAACAGACTATGTTATTCACAGTAACCTTAACCTAGAGGAGGCTAGTCATGGACAAACCTTGGAGGCCTTCAGGAAAAGACAACATAAAATCATAACACACCTATCTGTATCCCCTATGAATTTGATATTCCTGCTCTGAAGGTTCAGCTGTTTCTCAAGTTTGAGAGTGCCTAGTGGTACAGAGGGTGCAAGTTTTCACTCAGTGCCAATGGAATCGAGTTTCTGGCTGCCATATGTCTGATGGCAGCATCCAGGTTGCAGTCGTAGAACCTGTGGCCCAAGAGGCTGGACTACCTGCCCCACTGGCTGAGTTACTGTCATAACTGACAAGCATCTCAGTGCTGGCTGCAGGCCCCTGGGCTCTCCAGGTCTATAGCTTGGTCCAACGACATTAAAATCCTGGACATGGTATTTCCTACTACTCTTTCAAAGAAAAGTATGTCCATTTGGGCTGTATATTTGCTGATGAAACAATATCCCTCAAGGACAGCAGGGGAGCCAAGCCTAACTCACCCTCTTGAACATATTCCCCAATCAGATCCAACTATTATCCACTAAAAACCTTCCACAGTTCGTGCCTCTATATGCCATGGCTCCCCAGTGGCTCCACATGGGCACCAACATATCTGCAAGTTACCTGGCCAGAAATTTGATGGACGCTTGTGGCCATGGAAAGATTTTCTTCACATGCACCGACTTGCCCATGTAGAAATGGAGGCAGAGACTCCAACACTAGTCAATGAGCCTAAACTGGAAAATGGTGTGGCCTCACACAGTCCTGAAGCTGGTAGGCCCTTTGGAGATGATTCATCCTGCCCCCCACACCCCACCATGTTGAAGGTAGAGGGAATGTAGTTCCGAGTAGGGAAGTGATGTGCCCAAGGTCATGGAGTTAGTGAGTTGAGCCAAACTCTTCTGACTCTAAGTTTGGTGCCTTTTTTTTTAACCCACCATACTGCTTCCAGATTGCCTACAGCCCTTGGAAATAGAACTGCTGATGGAGCCAATAGAATGAAAACTACAGGGGGATGAGGCCATTCTACCACCAGCACTGAGATGGAGAGAATGACTACAGCTAGGCCACCAGAGGTGTTCTGTGTGTGAACCGGAGTCTACTCTGGTCTTTAAGAAAGGCAACCAAAGGCCACTGCACTATGGTCCATCTGGAAGCACAGAACACGGAGTCATCATAACATCACCTTGAAGTTCTTCAGTTTTTGCTCTAGTTTGCCTTTCTGCTTACTTTAGGCCTTTACAGCAATCCTTTCCCTACACTTTCCCTCCTAACACCCGTCTCCACCTCACATCTGTCTCTGTACCTAGAAGCTTGGCTTCCTGTGGAAGAAGGTGAGCCTCTAAGAGTAATGTGCAGCTCAGCCGGTATTCTCGGTGGGGTGCGATGAGCACTAGCTCGGGGGCCACTAGCTTCTGGCCCCAATTCTGCTGCTGACGGGACTGTCCATAAGGCGTTCTCCTCTTCCTGCTTAAGGTTCCTCATCTGTAAAATGAGGGGATTGCACTAGACAATGTATGAGGTGCCTTCGGATTTTAACAGTTTGTGACGATTGTTTGCAATTACCCATGCAATTTTTTTTCTTTACCTCCAGTCTCTTCTCTCCTCCGTGAACCTAATAACCCACTGACTTGTACATACTAAGTTCACTAGGTGCTTCTATGCACACTTTCTCAGTCCAGAGTAAGCCCAGGTGTGCACATGCACATGTGCATTTCGTTTTGAGGAGGAATCATTTCCCAAGACCATGTCTGTGGCCTCACACTAATTCAATACCTCTGGAATGTAAGTATAGACAGTGTAGCCTTTTCTCTCACCATTTGGGGAGCTTGTTTTTGAAGGAGTGCCTTGGGCAGAGCTTAAAGATTTGAAAATGGAACTAGTTGCAGTTGACTTGACGGACGGTGTCAACAAGTTGTGCGCAAAGGTTTTCTTCAGTCTTTCCTGTTTCTGCCCAACATTGAGCTCACACAGGCTGCTGCCATCTGAAATGACTCCCCAAACAGTTAAAAACAGAGAACTCATCAAATTCTACACTTCAAATGGGTAAATTATACCTTAAGAATCCTGTTAAAAATATAAAGCCCAATGTACAGTCTGTTCGTTCTGAGTACCTCAAGGAGGCAGCTTTTCTATGAAGTTGTGAGAAGTAAGTTTGAACTATAATGTGTGGTACAGGCAGGGCCAATTCACTTATCAAGGAAGACCGCTTTCCCTAGAGCCCAGCACAGGGACCAGCAGGTTACTGACATGCCCAGCAAAAAGGAACTGGATCTCTGTGCTACTTATAGCATCTTCTAGCTCAAGCATCGCCTTCCCCAAAGGCAATAAACTGAGTTTTGCATTGAGACTGAGCGAAGCTACCTGAATTGGATGGAAGAGCATTTTGATGCATAGAAAACCAGTTTGCCTGAACTGGAGATATTCTCAGAGGCAACACCAGAGTCCACTATACCTCCCACCATGCAGGAAGGGCCACTGGTCCATCTGGGCCGCCCACCAGCCAGGCATCTTGGGATGCTGACAAGCTCTCTCCTCCACCATGACTTCTTGCTTCCCACATCTGTTCAGTCAACTGTTGGCTACAGGCCAGAAAGCCCCACCCAGTGCCCGGAACACCGTAGGCACTCAATCAATGTTCTTTTAATTGAATTGAGACTTAAGTGACAGCAAGGACAAGCAGTCCAAGGAATTTGGGCCAAAAGCGAAGCTTCATTATGTTAAAATATGGCCGAAGTCCCATCCTTCACCTGACTTCATTCATCTCCGCACAAAAGCACAAATCTTTTTCCTGACATGGAAACAGCCTCCATTTGATGCTGATGGTGTATGAACTCGTCAGGAGACAAGTAAATCTCATCAGTTTGGAAAACCTGTAAATTCAATACCTTACCCCAAATGGCATCTTACCAGTATCCACTGGGCATGCTCCTTCATCACCCAGTGGAACACAAAAATGAGGAACCCTAGCCAGGAGAAGAAGGTCAGTCTTTTTCAACTTCTTTCACTCGCTGTCACCAATGCCTAGACTCAAGCCTACTCTTGTCACCATCAATACTCCTTCTAAGGAACCCCAAGGCCATTACTAGCTTTCTGAGGTCACCTTTCTAGCCTCCCTCTCAATGGCAGTGCTAGCAAAAGGTCTGTATCAAGGTTTCAGGTCAACCGCAGTTTTCCTCCTGGGCTGCTGTCTGTCCTAGAGCTTGAGAGATAAGGTCTGCAGTGGGAACCAGCCTCTGAAATGGCTCTCAGTGATACCCATATCCTGTCATTCACATCCTTATGTAGTCTCCTCCCATGTTGTACCAATAGAATATGGCAGAAGTGATGGCATGTCCCTTCCAAGATTAGGTTATAAAAGATGTTGTTCTCTCTCTCTCTCTCTCTCCAACCCACCCCCCGGGAAAGGATGACCCAGATAAGATTCAGAGCTGATTAGAAGCGACAATGGCAATTGTATTACAATATACAATGTATCAAATCAACACGTTGTACACCTTAAATTTACACAATGCTATATGTCAAATATATTTCAAATTTTAAAAAAGAGACATTAAAACTAGTGGTTACCAGTGGAGAGAGGGATGGGTAGGGGACTAAGAGGTACAAAGTACTATGTGTAAAATAAATAAGCTATAAGTATATATTGTGCAACACAGGGAATAGAGCCAATATTTTATAATAACTCTAAATGGAGTGTAACCTTTAAGAATTATGTAACATACATAATTGTATGTTACACCTGTAACATACGATATTGTACAGCAAGTATAGTTCAATTTAAAAAAGAAAGGAAAGAAAAGGGACGTTAAACGCTCTGCTTTATGGAGTGCGGAGTTCTCTGTCTCTAGGAAGTTTCAAGTGGTGACTTGTGACTTCCTGTCACTTGAAGGGAAGTTGGATCGGGAAGACCTGGCTTTCCTGGCCCCAGCACCGAGACTCTCTGATTCCAGGTGGGAGGCAGCAATCTGGAGGCTAAACGGTGACAAGTGACAAGCCCCACTACCTCCCCTGAGGGCTTTATCTCCATTTGTAACCAAACAGCAGTGGAGAGGAAGCCAGCAGCCTTCACTCTTTCTGAGCAGCAGCTGCCTGGAAGGTGGTCCGGCAGCCTGATGAGAGCAAATCCCAGTCTCCAAGCAGGTAAAACTCCTCCAGCTTCAGCAGGAACAAGGGGCCACAGTGACAACCAGCCCCTTACTGCTCTGATTTCTTGCATGGAGTTCAGCTAGTTCTCAGACTTAAAGGTTATTCTGTGAATTCCAATGAGCTGCCTGCCAGCTCGCCCTTTCTTCCTGACAGCCTTCCTTTTTCTTTCCAATAACAGATTGATCTGCTTACTCACTAGCACATAGGCAGGAGGGAAGATGTCAGGTTTTTGTCACCTGCATTTTTATTTGTGCATCCCTCCTTCAGAAATGGCTCAGCAAGAGCATCATTTTTTCACACGACCACAGGGCAACCCCCTTCAGCCAGAATTACAAACTTGCCATCTGTTTTTTTTTTTTTTTTTTTTCGTTGCAGAGCACAGGCTCCGGACGCGCAGGCTCAGCGGCCACGGCTCACGGGCCCAGCCGCTCCGCGGCATGTGGGATCTTCCCGGACCGGGGCACGAACCCGTGTCCCCTGCATCGGCAGGCGGACTCTCAACCACTGCGCCACCAGGGAAGCCCTACCATCTGTCTTTTAAATGGCTAATTTGTTCACTTGTTTCATTGCAGTCTTGTTTTGAATATTTAAGACGTGTGTGTGTGTGTGTGTGTGTGTGTGTGTGTGTGTGTGTGTCCATGGAACTCAAGTTTGAAACTCAGAGCTCTGAAAACACCCCCTTCTGCAAGATGGCGCATTCTACCTTGTAGGCGGGACTAGGAACTAGCAAGCCTTGGTGCTTGATTGACATAAAGTGCATCTGACAGACGCAGACAGCTTGGCTCTGTTGATGTTGGATCTGGGCTTTGGTTTTCGTCCTCAGGAGATCTCCCATTGGATTCTGCATCTACCCATCCAGGCTTCCCACTTAGACACGACTCTCTCCTTCCACCACAGGAATGGAGCACATGCTGTTTTTGCAAAACACCCCTCCCCCACTTTAAGCTCTAAACTTCTTTGCTTCCTGGTTCTTTTATCAGCTATTCCTTTAACCCCTCTTTCCATAAGGTTGAGTGTGTTTCTCCTCAGAACTCGTGAGCCCAAGAGTAGCCTGGAGTTACTGCTTAGGAAGAAATCCACACAGGCACCTAGTTCACGAATCTACCTCTGTCCACATTCTACAGCAAGGCCGCTTCGTTCTCAAAGCATCATGCTACTGAGACCAGGCTACCTCAGTGGAGGCCAGGTAAGGTCAAGAGGTAAAGTGCAGAACCATCACCGGGCCCTCGGTTGACGATCTAAGATACAACCAAGCGCTGGTAGCCTCAAAGGAAACCACGTGACAGTAGTGTGGAGAGCTCCTAAAAATTCTGGCCCTAGTGTCAGAAGGAATAAAGACGGCACATGGACGGAGAACAACATATCTTGTGTCTCTTTATATTCCAATCAGAATTGGCCGTGTAAGGTTGGTGGAATCCAGTGGGACAAAAGTTCCAATTGATACACTGCATTGCTCTAAAATGAGATGGTTTCTTGAATCACAGGACTTGCCGTCAAAGAGTATACTTTATTTTGGATTTTCCCCCACGCCCTGCAGCACCTTGCCAATGCCTGGCCTATATTAACTGCAGAGCAGCTCATATTTCCCAAGGTTCCTCAGGGGTTAACAACCACAATAACAAAGGACTCTGAGGTTTTAAAAAATGTTCAATTTAAAACAAATTTTTAAAGTTATTTTCCCCCAGCAGAATTTCTCAGAACTTGTACCATGCTAGGGAACATTGTGTCATTTCAAGAATGGGGAGGGGTAGTTTTGTGCATTTCCCAAATTTCTTTGACCATAGAACTCTTTCTTGCTGAAGCACCCTATGGGACCACCAGTTCCCTGTACTCTGATAAAGGGTTTATTGAATGAATAAGTAGTTAAGAGCAATAAGGGAGACCTTAACTCAATGGACTGCCCAAGTCGACTCACAGCCTGCCCCAGTACCCCAAATGAGCTGGCCCAAACTTGAGCATAAGAGCATGGGGTGGACTCTGAGACGCCCAGGAAATCATTCTGCATGCCTCTTCCTGCCAAGATGTCCAGATAAGCAGATTATAAGAATTCAGATTATAATGAACAGCAGCAATTACTCAGAAGTGTATTAACCAGAGCCCTACCTTTTACTCCTCATGCCATCTTTGGCCTACCATTGAATAACTTCATTAATCCTTTGTTCCTTTCACCAGAAAACAGACAGGAGACTAAAGAGCTATAGAGTCATTCGTTTAGGGTCACCTAATTCAACCAGCTGTGGTGACGTTTTCAAGACTGATTTGTAGCAAAACCAAGACCAGAACCTTGGCTTCTTGCCGTGGCCCACTGCTCTTTGCTCTCCACGTTCAATCCTCTATGGCTCTACAATTTCCTAACCTGGCTCCTTCCCACAGTATGAGGATATCTGATGCAGCCAGAGTCTATGGGGTCAGCAGTTTAATGTTTCTACTGTCCAGTAATTGCTATGTTCTATGGGATTATGTACTTCAAAATGTCAACACAGGTGTGAATCTGTACACTTACGAGCACAATGTGTTGATGTAATGAATACTGTAGGGTGTACTGCCTATCAGTGTTCGATAGAGACATGGCCAACTAGCTGCAGTTGAGTTAGCTATCTGGATTTCTCTCTACATCCCTGAGTAAGAGAGAGTGGTCTCGTTTAATGAAGCCCTAACATCTAGCCAATGTTTCTAGCGGCTGCCTGTCAGTCATTGACAGCAGAGTCCCCTTGGATTATTTTTTCCTCCTTTGAAAAAATACTGAATACTAAAGGTAAGATTTTCCAAAGCAGCAAAAACCTTGATGGAGGTTTAGCTAGCCAGAGAAAGTACAGAGAAGCAACAGTTACCTTGCAAAGTGTTAAAAATGGCAAAAAGATACAAGAAAAGGATCCTCACAGCTCCCCAGGCAAAAAAGGCAAACCCCCAGGTGAGGCCAAGTAAGGATGTCAGGCTGGTTGTGCCTTTGAGGTCATGCAGCATCATCTTCCGTCGAGTCTTCTGGCTTTGGGATTTCATGGAATTCGGTTGAGCAAAAGAACAGTGCAGAATGTGGAGAGATTCATGAGAAATATGAGGCAAAAATCAGCCACCACTGAGATGTAAAAGACAGGATCATCTTTTTTTTTTTTGTGGTACGCGGGCCTCTCACTGTTGTGCTCCGCTCTCCTGTGCTCCGCTCTCCCGTTGCGGAGCACAGGCTCCGGACGCGCAGGCTCAGCGGCCATGGCTCACGGGCCCAGCAGCTCCGCGGCACTGGGATCCTCCCGGACCGATGTAAAAGATAGGATCATCTTTAATCCAACAACTGGAAGAGACCAAGGAGAGAAGGCCATTGTGAGGTAGAGAAACATGAACTCCTATTTTTAATGCTACTCTGATGATCACTGAGTCAGTTTCATTTCACACGAGAACACCTAGGCCTAGAGTGTAAACCAACTCGACAGAGTTCTCTCATGCTCACCGCAGACAGAGCTGGCACCAGAACCCCAGTCTCCTGAGCCCCAGTCCAGGGTTCTTCCCAGCGTCAAGTTAAAAATCCTAGAGGATATTTCTGCCCTGCACATGCAGAAACCTCTCAGTCCAATTCCCTGGGAGGCTATTCTCTTCCTCAATAGTAGAAAAACAAATTATGTAATTCCCCCCGAAGTGGCTTACACCTGAGCTTGTATTTGCAGGATAAATTCTGCTTCGCATGATAAATTTCACAGTGAAAGGACACGGGTAATGGCTGGCTTTTTGGACTGCTATATCAAATAGCGATGAGATCATCAGAGTTAATGAAAATTCAACAAAAAGAAGACAGCTCTAACTGTATTGCTTTCAAATATGATGTTTATTTTCAACCCCGCACCACAGCTACAGGTTTGAATTCCAAAAGGCAACACTGGTCACTGGATTGATTAACGGCTTTACAGTTTCTATTAAAGAAGAATTATGCAGTGATTTATAGGAACAGATACTTCATCTCTTAACATTTCCAATTACTACATGCATTACCTGTGATTTTTGAACGTAGACAAGCTTCACTAATTTAACTGTGTGTCAACTTAGCTGAGACCTCTTTTCCAGAGCTAGAAATATCCCCTGTGGTCATATTGTTCACGTTGGTGTGGGTACTTTCATCTGTATGTGAGTTTGTGTGTGTGTGTGTGTGTGTGTGTGTGTGTGTTTGTGTGGGTCTCAAGGGAGTAGGGGTAAAGCATTTAATTTCCCTAATAGAATCTAATACTTAGGTTCCCCAGATTTGTAGTTGCCAAGGGGGATGGGGGATGGGGGAGGGATGGATTGGGAGTTTGGGATTAGCGAATGCAAACTATTATATATATGTATAACTGAATCACTTTGCCATACACCAGAAATTAACACAACACTGTAAATCAACTTTACTTCAATAAAATAAATTTTCAGGACTTCCCTGGTGGTCCAGTGGGTAAGACTCCACGCTCCCAATGCAGGGGGCCCCGGTTTGAGCTCTGGTCGGGGAACTAGATCCCGTATGCGTGCTGCAACTAAGAAGTCCACATGCTGGAACTAAAGATTCCCGCGTGCTGCAACTAAGACCCAGCACAGCCAAAATAAATAAATAAATATTTTTAAAAAATAAATTTTCAAAAAGATTTTAGATTTAATAAATATTGCTGCTGCATTCCTGCACATGCTTATTAGCCAATCTGAAGCGCAATGAATTGGGCATTCATTGCAAAATGTCTGTGGCTTATAACAAGAAAGACATTCAACTTCGTGGCCAAAAAAAAAAAAAAACCAGAAAAACTTAAGTTTCCCTGAATATCATCTTCAGCCTTAAAAGAGGCTATAGAAAACTCTTTTAAAAAGGCGGCGCTATATATTTGGTTAGAGAATCATCTCCAAGACATACTGTTAAGTACGAAGCAGTGTATATCTACTATTTGGGTGACAAAGTGTACCAGAGAATATCTACGCAAATTCGATTGTTGGCAATAAGAGTTGCATCAAGGGACGGAAACTGGGAAGCTTGGTGTTGGGAGTGGACTTCACTTTTCATCCTCTACCCTTTTGTACATTTGAATTTTCTACCGTGTGCATGTATTACTCCTTCAAAATATAATTATTTTTTAAAAGCTCTTAGAGCAGTCTGCCTCTTACTGACCAATTCACACATGAAAGGGCTTTTTCAGGGGGAGTGGAGTTGGTTTTGTTCTGGTTTTGCTTTTGCTTTTGATCTTTGAAGAAGAATCACCATTAGATACACACACTGGGGACCCTTTAAGTCACAAAACAAGCAAGGAGGGAGGATGGAGGAGGAGATGAAAAGGAAGGGAAGAGAAAAGGGAGAAAGAGAAAGGATAAGGAGCAATTATAATTACAAGGCATCTGCTGGCAGGGGCAATATAATTTTGACCCTCTGGAAACTGTCATCTCAATATGAAAGACGAAGAAGTTTGGAGGGCAAGACCTTGTGCATTTGCTTCCAGTCCAGTGGGAGAGGAACTCTATAGTGAAAAAGAACTTGAGAGGCTATGATACAGAGAATGGATACGGGTAAGTAAAAAACAATCCAAAGTGTAAAGTGAGGTTGTGCAGTCTGAAGGACTGCATGGTAACTATCTACAGGCCTGTAAAAGAAGGTTCTGGAGAGGTAGAGCGACTTGAATAGCTACTCTCTGGCACCTGTGGTTGAGAGAACCAAAGAGATGGGCTTTATGTATCAAAAAGAGCAAAGAAAAAGCAAGAAAGAAAAGTACAACCACAGGACAACAAAGCTGAGCCAATTTACAGAGGAAAGTGGTGGAGTCTTCTTCAGGGGAGACCGTTGTCGTTGAAATACAGAAACGTTTTCCAACCCGTTTCCGTATTTCGTTATAGTGGCCGCTCCAACTCCTAAGTTCTGCAAGCTTTCTAATCATGATAGCTGCCAGATGTCTATAACGCCGATTTCTTTTATTTATTATGTTTTCTTGCATTGTATTTACATCATTATTATAGCCCCATTTAATAAATTTGAGGGCTCTTTACCAGTCAAAAAATTAAATAAATAAATAGATAAATAAACTACTCATTAATTAATAATCACTACCAGATATGTATCACCGATGGGACAGGCCACATGCTGAGCGCTTTACATACATGGTGTCATTTTAATCTGCACCCAACACTGAGAGCAAACATTATTATCCCCGTTTCCCAGAGGAGGAAATGGAAGGAAGAGGTAAAGTAAGTTGATTGACCAAGGTCATACTGAGCGCAGACACCTAACCATTATATCAGTGCACGCATGACTTTGTTAGGGTAAAAAGACTGAGACCAATTTCCTCCCTGAAGCCAGTGTCAAGACCAAGCCCCAGGCCAGGGAGCACCTCACCATACCCTGATGGCCAAGAGCGTTACCACTGGAGAAGCAGACATGCTGGTACTTACAATGGAGTTGTTGAGCTCAGAGTCCCATACAGATCTTTTTCACACTGAGTATAATCACCACCACAATCGCTGGGATTCCTAGAGTGCGAAAGCAAGCCAAAGGCATCCCATTAGGAAGTGGGAGAGCTCCCGATCAATGACTGTTGGCACTGATACATTAAGACACTTTAAATGAGCCACAGATGTGTGGGCATCAAAATACCATTGTTTGCAAAATGTTTGTGAATTCTTCCAGGTTAAACATTTCTAGGAGTTCTCTAATCTGCTAAACTAAACAGCATGCCAATGGCTTCAGTACAACACCCACTGGTTATTAAAAATAGCACAAGTGCCAAAAATCAACTTGGCACATCTAGTTCATGGGAATGCAAGTTCGCATAAAGCATTTCTTCTCGGAGGATTGGCTGCCAATGTGTCTCTCTTTCAACACTGCCCCTTAGTTCCCGGTCTCTTTTTGTCTAGGCCACCTTGGAGGAAGGGCACAGGCAATCAGCTGCAGCCTTCAGTGCTTTTCTGACAGGGGAGCCGTTTCCACGCTCGTTACTAGTTTGACATTTTGACTAGATCGACCAGTTAACGATCAGTCAGTTCAGCCCAAGTATAATAAAGCAACCAGTTCAGTCAAAGTGGTCAAACGTGACATGAGTATAGACACAGGGTTTAAAAATCCAATTACCTGTACATTTGCAAAACTTAAAAGACTTCTTTCTTTTTCACAATGTATTTCTCCTAAACTAGGAGCATAACACCTGCACACATTTGAGGGGTTTTGTAAGATACTTTCCAAAGCTGTTTCAAACCCCAGAGTGCCAAGCATCTTAAGAAATCCTCCATCGTCCTATCCTGTGATTAACAGGACAGTCCCTTCTGCTCTGTGTGTGGCACACCTAGCACAGGGCCCAGCACGATGCAGATGTAAAAAATACTAGTTTGGGGCCGGAAGGGAGGGATGGAGGGAGGTCTCGCATTTAGGAAGAAAGTCGTGAGACAGTCCCCAAGCTGTGTTAACACTTTGCTAATTAAACCAAAAAAGATGCCTACTGGTTATTAAAAAATGTGGACAAATATATCTACTGCCTTCGACAGGGATTTAAATAAAGGAATGAAACCTTTTCAACAGGTTGTTTTGGCATTAGGAAGACAGAACTTCAAACACAGAGACTAATATTTATTTTCCTAACAGTTGATTGCATCTGTCTAATATTTAAACGCTCTGAGACTCCCTGTAGCAGGCCAGCTCTGCAGTGGCTCCCTGGCCGACCTTGCAGGGAGCCAGAGACCAAGCAGGCAAAGGCTTGTACCACGACTGATCTGAGTTTGGGTGGAATGCCTTGTGATCCTCCACGAATTCGAGAAGACGAGGCAGGCCTGTGAGGAGGGGCTCCGAGGCCATCTCCTACTCTTCTCCCCAGAAGGCTGTCATGATGCAGCTTCTCATCGCCTCCCGGGCTCTGAGGCAGGGTGGGGCTTTGCACCCTGCGCCCTCAGAACAGAGCTGCACAGCAGAAACCACATAGCTTCACCTGAGAGCTGGCTCGTCAGCAGCAGGGAATCCTGCGACTCGTGTGGCAGCCATCTGCTCTCTCTGGTTTGGGTGGCATTCTTTATAGTGTGGGGAGAAAGGACCTGGGAGCTGGCAGCTTTAGCTACTTGTCTTTTCACCGTCTACATAAGTCATCAACTGAGTCTGAAAGCAGCTCGTTGTATCTTTACTGGTCGAGCCGGTCAGGCCTTCACCATGGCTTGGCCTTGGCTTGGGTGTGTACTTGACACTCCTCAAGTTTTTCCTGCCTCCAATTACCAAGCCTTAGCCTTGCCTGCCTCCCCCCTGCACCCCAGACAGTGTGTGTGGAATGTGCAGATCAAGGAGATGAGAAGCCAGCCCTGGGGAATACCAACACGAAGGAGCAGGTGAAGGAAGGAGGGTCGGACGAGGAAGCCGAGAATGAGTGATGCCGGGGGAACGAGTGCTATTCCCAGCCCCTGCACAGTTAGCCAGATGTGGGTTATCCGCCTTCTAGGTTATTCATGAAGCCTCTTCCACAACATTTTTCAATCTTCCAGTTGACTCGAGGTGAGGGTTGCCAGGCACAAAAGGGAGTGTTCTGACTGCTTTTGGCTTTGTATTTCTGACGGGTTCCAAACTATACTCAAACCACTTCTTAGATCATGCTTTGTTTAGCAATTGCCCGTCTCTGCTCCCCACATTACCATGGCTAATAGCACTAACCGTGTATCCAAAGAAAGCATGTACTACGTTATGAACTCATTAAAAGGATGAGTAGCTAATTGCAAAGCTACTGTCTTCACCAAGGCAGTGGAAGATAAAATCTATCTTCCGAGGTATCCTACGCATCTCACTTAATACACATCCCTTATGGATCCAACACATTTTCTGAACCTCAAAGCCGGTTTGAATAGGCAAGGGGTGGGGAAGGGCTGAGTTGTCCATGTCAGTTAGAAATGCAGGAAAACCAACCAATGAAATGACATTTAAATTAGGAACTGTTCATGCTGAGTTCCTACCTGGTTTCTTCTATAGGGCAGCAGAACGGCGACAGTCATGAGGCGTGGTGTGAATGGGGGCATGTCTGAGCCAGCACCCTCCCACATCTTGCAAGTCTTTTCCCTGGCCCTTAAACAATATGACTGGATCCTAGAGGTCAAAGTCCAAACTATGGAGACAGACCCCCTGGTTCAAATCCCAGTTCTGCCACTTACTAGCTGTGTAAACTCTGGCAAATTACCTAATCTCTTTGTGCCTCAGCATTCTCATCTCTTAAATGGGAACAATGATGAAACCTTTCCCAGAGAGGTATCGTGAAGATTAAATGAGTATGAGACACTTACACTAAACGAGACACTTCAAACCGCGTCAGGCACGTAGAGCGCTACCTCAGTGTTGGCTGTTGTATCTGTGTGTATTTGCTGGGATTGTAACTTGAGTAAAGGGAAGGATAAAAGCTGACAGGTTCACTACTGTAGATCCAGCATTTAGCACAGCACACAAGCAGGTGCTCAGTAAATATGTGTGGACCGATTCCTCACCATAGAGGTTAAAAGTTGAATTTACAGAGCAATACAGACAGAAAAAGAAATGTCCACCCAAACACCAGTGAAGCAATCCTTAACTCCTTACCTATGATAGTAACAGCATTTGGTCCCAAATAATTTGTCTAATGGAGCTAGAATTAGACAGACACAGGCTCTAAACAAAGACATCAAGGACCATGGCAGATATACTTACCCCAACCAAAAAGACAAAATTTAAGGATATAATTGGGAATGTATATGTTGAAGACTTTGACTAGAGCAAAATCCATGTGGACTGCCTCCAGACCCATCCAAGTCAAAGAAACGAGCAGGAAGTAATGAAGTGCCACAGAGGCTGTGATACAAAGGCCCGATTTCTGGAATGATGATGACCAGGAATTGACCAGAAATACCAGGTTTAGCATCAGTAGTGCTGTGCACAGGTTGATCAGGATTTTGGAAGGATGATCTTTTCGAAGTTTGCTAAAGGAAAAGGCACAATGTTAGGTAGGGTCTCTGTTTTTGATTAAGCATCGCCATGTTTTATCTTCATAATAAGTGAAAGAATAAAAGAACTGCCTATTAAAATTAAATTATCCATATTATCTTATATGTACTGAATTTTCGAGTCCCCCACTCTCTTTCCAGGTAGAGTCAAAGTATTCTAAACATGGTGACCTTCACTGACAGGAATTATAATAGCCTCTCTCAGCTAAGCAGTTCCCTTTTTTCTGTTTCTTTTTCTCTTTTGAAGAGAAGGAAGGAAAGAGTTTCCTGGATACTACAGTTCTCCCACCACTCCTTCAGCAGACTCAAGGCTGGATCTACATATGGCCAAATAGCGCGATGACTTATGGAAACCATTTCAAGTAGCTACTTGGGTATTTCCAAAGATCCAGACATTTAGCATCATGGAAATATGACCTTAAGTTTCACAAAGTGATCACAATTGTACTTGTGAAAACTGATCCTGTATTTTCCAAATTAAAAAAAATCTTTCCCTTTGATTCTTTTTCATTTCTATTATATGTCTATTGATTTAAATTTTGCAATTTTCATTTTGTGTGTACGTGGGTTTTTTTAAATTGGGGTAAGTACACAAGTCCTAAGAATGCAACTCACTGAATCTTTACAAATGAATACACCCGTGGAACCCCCACACAGATCAAGAGGTAGAGTATTTTCAGCGTCTCAGAAGGCTCCTTCATTCCTTCTCCCATTAAATACCCTCCACTAGAGGTAACCAATAGTTTAACTTCTATCCGCATAGGTTTAGTTTTGCCTGTACTTGAAACTTCAAATAAATGGAACCATACAGCACGTTCTCTTCTTTTTCTTGCTTCCTTTGCTCAACTCTCTGTCTATGAGATTTAGATATTACATTATATTATGTAGAAGTATAGTTGAACCTTGGGAGTTAGGGGCACTGACCCTCCGAGCAGTTGAAAATCTGCTTATAACTTGTAGTTGTCCCTCCTCCTTATCCACGGTTCTGTATCCTCGGATTCAACCAGCCCAGAATCATGCAGTCCCCATAGTATTCACTATTGAAAAAATCTGTATATAAGCGAACTCTCACAGTTTGTTTGAACAACAAACCCATGTTGCTCAAAGGCCAATGGTAGTTTATTCATTTTTACTGCTGTGAAGCATTCTATTTTATGAATATACTACAAGTTATTCAACTAGTCAACTGTTAATGTACATTGGGGTTGTTTCCAATTTGGGGCCGCTATAAGTGAAGCTGCTGTGAATATTCTTGTATATATCTTTCCATGGACATATACAATCATCTCTCTCTAACAGTGAAATTTCTGGGTCAACAGCTGATGGATATTTATCTTTAGTAAGTACTGCCAAAGAATTTTCCAAAGTGTCTGTGCCATTTGTAGTTTTCCATATCCTTGTCGATCCTTGCTATTTTCAGTATTTTTAATTTTAACCATTCTGGTGGGGGCATAAAAGTATAATTGTGGTTTTGATTAGCATTTTTCTGATGAGTAATGATTTTGAGAACCTTGTCGTACGCTTGTGAGCCATTTGGGTAGAGGTTAGGACTAGACATGGATATCTTCTTTTGTGAGGTGCTTGTTCAAGTCTTTTGCCCATTTTTTTTTTTTTTTGTGGTACACAGGCCTCTCATTGTTGTGGCCTCTCCCGTTGCAGAGTACAAGCTCCGGACGCGCAGGTTCAGCAGCCATGGCCCATGGGCCCAGCCACTCCACGGCATGTGGGATCTTCCAGGACCGGGGCACGAACCCGTGTCCCCTGCATCGGCAGGCGGACTCTCAACCACTGCGCCACCAGGGAAGCCCTCTTTTGCCCATTTTTAACTGTATTGTCTTTCTTTTGCCTTTTGCTCTGTAGTTTTTATATATTCTGCATACAAATCCTTCGTCAGATATATGCATTGTGAATATCTTCTCCCAATCTGTGGTTTGCCTTTTCACTATTTTCATGGTATCTTTTGATGAAAAGAAGTTCTTAATTTTAATGAAGTCTGATTTGTCAACTTTTTCTTTTATGGTTAGTGTTTTTGTATCCTGTTAGAGAAACCTTCTCCTATCTCAACCCTCTTGCTTTTTTATTTATTTACTTATTTATTTATTTGAGTAATTCTGATTCATTAGATTTTTTTAAACATCTTTATTGGAGTATAATTGTTTTACAATGGTGTGTTAGTTTCTGCTTTATAACAAAGTAAATCAGCTATACATATACATATATCCCCATATCTCCTCCCTCTTGCATCTCCCTCCCACCCTCCCTATCCCAGCTCTTGCTTTCTTAAAATTTAATTACAATCTTTTTTCTTTTTCAGAGAAGCCTTGGTTGTTTTGTTTTGCTTTTAACCTGCCCACTTCATAATCTAATGGATCTGGCTTCTCCCTATTGTGATAAGAAACTTTTTGTGAAACTAACATGAAATTAACAAGGTTACAATGCCAATAGCATCCATCAAACCAAATTAAATTTAGAGTGAGACTCTACCAGCTTACTGAAAAGCTATGTATGTCACTATTGCAACTCCCAGGAAAATGGAGGAGATTCCACATCCGATGTATGTTATAAGCACTAATATCCGTTCATTCACTGCATCCACTGCAGACCTGGATAAATCCTAGGGAATGCAATGTGTTGTATTTTATACATTTGCCAGGGCAAGTTTATGGTAAAACACTTCCAGTGCTCACTAACAGGAGGTTCCCAGGATGTACAGCATCTCTGTTAAAGCTCTTACAAAACCAGAGTATGTACATGGATATATGATAACACTGTATATTGTTGGTTGAGTATGCCTAGTGCAACTTACTGTGTACAGGGCATGGAGAGTCATCAACAGTACTGGAAGAACATTTAGTCATTGGTTTTATTGTCATTAACATGTTCCACACTTCAAATATAACCAAACTAATAGATGTTAATTTGGGATACAAAGTGAATTATTATCTGTACTGAGCGTCCCAAAACACTGTACAGAGCATCAAAAAAATGTTCCTTTCCCCTAGACCTTAAATAATTTTCATAAAATTAAGTGACAAAATGGACCTTAGAGATCATATAAACCAGTCATTTCTTAACCTGAGGACCATAAAAGACCTGAAATGGGGGGCTTCCCTGGTGGCGCAGTGCTTGAGAGTCTGCCTGCCGATGCAGGGGACACGGGTTCGTGCCCCGGTCCGGGAAGATCCCACATGCAGCGGAGCGGGTGCGCCCGTGAGCCATGGCCGCTGAGCCTGCGCGTCCGGAGCCTGTGCTCCGCACCGGGAGGGGCCACAGCAGTGAGAGGCCCGCGTACCGCAAAAAAAAAAAAAAAAAAAAGACCTGAAATGGTATGCAAAATTATTTGAATGGTATGCATCGTACTGGGAAGACAGTCCATAGCTTTCATCAGATGGTAATGGAGCTTCGTGACTCATAAAAGGTTAAGAAGTGCTGGTCTACTCTGGTAGTTCTCAACTGGACACAATTTTGCCCCTGCCCAGGGACATGTAGCAACGTCTGGAGACATTTTTGGTTGTCACAACTAGAGAGGGTGCTACTGGCATCTAGTGGGTAGAGGCCAGGAATGCTGCTAAACATCCTAGAATGCACAAAACGGCACCCACAACAAAGAATTATTTGTCCCAGAAGAGCAATAGTGCTGAGGTTAAGAAACCCTGGTCTATTCCAATCTTTCACATTTCAGAAGACAAATGTAAGGTCCAAACAAGTGAAATAACCTGACCAAGATCACATAGATAGTTAGTGACAGAGCTGGACTGTGGGCCCTGGTCTTTTGACTCATGCCATAATGTTCTAACCAATTTGCAGGGGAGTAAACAAAATTCTTAAAGTTCAATAATTATCAGTGGAGCACCTCTTATTTGTTGAATAGATATGGTAAAAAGAAAGAAAAATATAAAACAGACTCTCAGTCCTCAAGGAGTTTACCATTAGTAGAAGAAACAACTCATACACAACACATTCAGATACTAGTATATACTATGTACAATAAAGTAATTTAGGAGAACTAACAAAGTACTCAAGGGTGGGTAGAGAAGAAGGAAACACAATTGAGAGCCATTCTGAAGGAAAACGCATCAAGTCCTGATGTTAGGGAGGACCATAGGAAACGAAGGAGATAGAAAAGTTAACAATGACTCCGAGGCTCTAAGCCTGGATATGCGAATTGATCAGATAACTCTTGTTTGGTTAAGTACCACAAGCACTAAAAAAATATGCACTTCCCTACAGTGCAATTAGACAATATCTATTACAATTTAATATTTTAATTGGAAGCAATTCTACTTCCATCGATTTATTCTACAGAAATGCTTACACCAATATTAGAAGACAAATAAAAATGTGTATTACAGCATTGTTCATAACGGAGAAAAACAGTAACAACTCAAATGCCTACCCATAGGGGATTGGTTAAATTCATTGTGTTAAATCCACACAGTAGAATACTATACATGTATTTTTAAAAAATTAAGTAGATGGATATGTATTTGCCTGAAAGCTGTCCAGTATATATTGTTAGGTGAAAAGCAAGTGTTTTTACACAGTATGAATAATTCGACCCTATTTTTATAAAACAAAAACATATATTAATATACACACAGGAAAAGAACCTGAAAGAATATACATAAAGGTGTTAAAGGTGGTGATCTCTTGGGAGGGGGATTATAGGGACCTTTTCTGTAATGTTTGAATTTTGACAAGCAGGCATTAATTTTATAAGGAGAAAAATAAATATTTGTTTCAATTTTCTCTACTTTGAATGAACAAGGTAGGGGGCTGTTTTTCCACTTGCGTGGAACTTTTCCACAACTTAGTTCACACATATATTTCTGGTCTGTAATCTAATAAAAAGTTGTCAAAATTCTATCAAGGAGTGATTGAGAGACAACTCACCATTAAGACTCCAAAATGGGTGAGGTGGTCACACTGACAGATTGTGTAATTTAGGTTTGTTTCCTTTACTTTACAGCCTGACGTCCACCTTGCCCATCTGCAAGCGACAGAAGGGAATTTCAAAGCAATTTTGCTTTTCTCAGAAATGTTTAACTTTTCATTATATGTACCTTTCCAAAGTGTGCTATAATTAGTATCGTTTGTTAAGGCAGCAGGATAGCCGTATAATTGAACACTGAAATTAAATTAAGTCTAATAGGCAAAAGTGACTTGTGGGGAACTTCGTAAATGGCATAACTTCTTTGGTTCTCACTTTTCCCATTCTTCTACAGATTAGGACAGACTTCAATGATGAACAACAGTTCTACCACCATGCTGGAATGACAGAGTAAGGACTGTTTTTTCAAGGAGCACAAAGGGGAAACAGGTAGATCTAGAACTTTTTGAAGGGCGTGAGCTATGGACTATAGGCTGACACGTGGGCCTCCTTGGTGGGACTGGAATAAACATCTGAAACAGCCAGCTCAACCCAGAATTCAAATGGTCTCAAGTGCTTTGCATTTAAGCCAGATGATGGTCTGGAACTCCTCAGGGCCAATTAAAGCCTCTGGTCTATTTGCCACCTGCCTAGTTCCTCACTCCTAAGCATATTCAGGGTTCTAGAACTAACCCACATACCTCAAGAACCTGTAGAGCTTGCGTACTAGACCAGGTTTAGAGTAAAACCTCCAGAGTGGTACTAGACCAGAGGGGTTATCCTAGGGCAGGCATCTAAGTGTGGTCAAAATTTGTCCATCCAGGATAATGATAATAGATCCCAGAAGTTCTGGATCCATGGACAGAGGGGCAGGGGCCAAAGATGACCTGGGAGGAGCCCAGCAAGAGGCATTATGAACACACAGATCAACTTATTGAGGCTGTGGGGAACAAAGCCTACCATTTTACGGAAATCTTATCCTGGGCGACTTGGAGGGGACCAGAACAGGACAGCGCTATCTCTGTTATAGGAAAGCAGTAGTATTCCACATGCCAGGGAGTCGAATGGGAAGAGAATTTCCCCCTTTTTCCCCCAGAACTCCGAGGATACTAAAAAAAGGAAAAGTCCCAGGCAGAGCTTCCACAGGTGGAAGGCCTGGTCCCAGAGCCACTCCTGACATTCCAGGGGCAATTGCTTCCGTGTGGGAATTCTCTGAGATTTGGCTATATCCCTGGAGATTCCAATGGCAATGACAAGCTTAAGAGGAACCCATTCAGCAATCCCCTTCCACGACCCCTTCTCTTTTTTTAAAATTTTTATTGGAGTGTAGTTGATTTACAACATTGTGTTAGTTTCTGCTGTACAGCAAAGTGAATCAGTTATACATATACATATAACCACTTTTTTAAGATTCTTTTCCCATATAGGTTATTACAAAATATTGAGTAGAGTTCCCTTTGCTATACAGTAGGTCCTTGTTATCTATTTTATATATAGTGGTGTGTATATGTCAATCCCAGTCTCCCAATTTATTCCTCCCCCCTTTCCCTCCGGGTAACCATGTAAAAAATCAAATTTTTCACATCCGTGACTCTATTTCTGTTTTGTAAATAAGTTCATTTGTACCATTTTTTTTTAGGGTCCACATATAAGCGATATCATATGGTATTTGTCTTTCTCTCTCTCACTTACTTCACTCAGTGTGACAACCTCTAGGTCCATCCATGTTGCTGCAAATGGCATTATTTCCACGACCCCTTCTCTTATGGTCCCCCAAAGACTCATACCCAGCCAAGCAGGAAGGACCCTTCGAGACCAACTAGAAAGTCTTATCCCCTTCGTGAAAAGATAAAAAGATTGAAGCCCCTAGAGAGTAAATGGACCACCCAAGGTCACACAGTCAATGTAGAAGAGAAGAAGGAAAAATGTGGCAAATCTAATGGGAAAGACAGATAAAGAGAGCCAGATCTTCATCCCTTAACTTTCTTCAAACAGCTCAGGACTGCTCTGTACTGGGTCTTGCAACTTTGTTTCTTCCAGCTTGCTGAGTTATGTGATTTTTTCCCCTGATCTCCAAAATAAGTCTCTTCTCAAAAAGAAAGTTTTACAAAAACTCCCATGCCCTAATTAGATATGAAACTCATGTTTGTATCTTGGTCATTCAGAGTCCCCTGTAGGGTCTGATAAGACAGTAACTTCAGTACAACTCGCTCCCAGGTAACTGCCAGATAGCAACATGGTCAGGGGCGAAGTCTCATTGAGAACCAAGGCCAAAGCTTGCTAAGAAAAATACTTACTGTTATTCTCAAGGTCCCAAAAGGCACAGTGAACTTGATCGTAATTCTAGAAAAAAGAAAAATCAGAGGCAAACACCTTTCCTTGTGATCGTTACCATACAATGACAGCTACACACAGGTGTTTTCTTCTCAATGTTTTCTCAAACACTAGACACACACACACACACACACACACACACGGACCGTTTGTGAGTTGGTTTTAAAACGAACCCCAAGAATCTTGGGGTTTACAAGTGAGAAAATAGTATGTTACTGCTGCATGGTGAACTGGTATGTGTCCTTTAAAGCATTTGGTAACATAAGAATTTGCCACGTCCTCCTGGTGCAAAGTCCAGGAGGGGACTGTAGATGGTCAATGCAGGTCTGATGTGAGGTGGGTGTTTCTTGTGGAACTGTGGAATTTGAGGCTCACAGCTTAGGTCAAGCCTTATGGATACAAGATTGAGCCGCCTATCATTAGGCCTAGTGAACATTCCTGAAACACTCTTGCAATCTCCAAGGAGATGGAGGGCAATGAGAAATTGGTTATGGGGGATGCTTGGAGAGCTGTGGCCCCAGCCAGAATGAAGAGATCTTACCCATTAAACATGCTTCATTTCGTATCTATTTCTGTTTAAGTTCCCTCTCCCACTCTTCCTTCTTCCCTTCTAGAATTAAGGTCTATGAAAAATGTGCTGTACCATATGGTCTTTTAGATTGGCAATGAAGGAAGCTATCAAGACTCCACACTGGACATACATTAACATCAAAGAATGGAATAGTAGTTCATTCTTATACCACGGCTAAATTTGATCGTTTATTAATATATTCTTTATGTTATGCCATACGACTATGGTTTTAATCCTTTGGTGATAATTAATACATATTTTAATGCTCTTCATGGAAAATCAAAGGATAAAAATGTTCCATTATTTTGAATGAAGTGGTTTGCCTCCCTCAAAAATAAACGGAATTAAATATCATTTAGAGTGATGGGACAACCAAAAGATCCACCTGCCCCCCCAGTGACTCCCCTGCCAATCTGCCATTGTTCTAGAAACCCACTATATTACTTATCCCTTTAGGCTAAGGCATTATTTCTAGAAGGCCCCAATTACAATACACCTCTGCTACCTGGAATGGGACAATTTTCATTAAGTCTTGGAATCACATCTGTTAAGTAGCCAATGTTTTTTTAAAATATTTATTTGTCTGCAGAGGGTCTTATTTGTGGCACACGACAACCCTCCCAACTTAGTCTAAGAGATGTAGTTTTCTGGAGTGAAAAGGCCAAAGTTGGAGAAACACACTGCGACCCAGGACTGAATTAACCTGCTCTCTGGCTTCATTTCCTTGACTTAAAAATGGCGGCTGTTCAGGGAAAGGAAGTACACCATTGCTCGCTCTTCCACCTTCTGGCTCTAGGCTCCAGTTGTACCTATTTCACTTCTGAACCTTTACAGAAGCCGTGTCCTCTGCCGGAGACACTCCTCCCTCCTTTCCTCACCCTTTTTCATCTTCTAGCTGGTACTCAACCTCGGGTCTCAGCTGATGCCTCTCCTACAGCTGGCCTTTCCTGAGCTCCCACACAGGGGTAGATGGCATCCCCGTGCTTCCAGAGCCCCTGTGCTGTATTGTACTTGCCTCGTGCTTTGTCCCTCTCCCCGAGGACTGCCCGCGAGTGGAGGGGTGGAAGGGGAGGCACGTGTTTTCCAGGAGTGGTGTCTTATCAACGATCCTTAAGGTAGTATGTTGTAATGACAGTTAAGATTTTGATTAAAAGATGTTAGAAGAAGCAGTGTGAAAGCAGGGCTGTGAGACTCAGAACTTGGGTGGGGGATGGGATGTAGTTTAACGGTGGCATCTCTTGTAAGTGCTTACTCCCCCAAAACAGTGGCCCAGGTCCCAGCCTCAGGTCACCCCCTTCCATGTGAGAACCTCCCCCCACCATCCAGCACCACACAAGACACATAGTAGGAATTTAATAAATATTTCCTAACTGAATAAATAACTGGGTGAATAAATGAATAAACTGTGTCACCTCCAGCAGATAACTGGGTGAATAAATGAATAAATTGTGTCACCTCCAGCAGGGCCCTTCCCCTCTCTGGGTCTCAATATCCTCATTGGTAAAATGAGGAGATGGGACACGATTAATTATAAGGACCCTTCCGGTTCTGAAATTGATGGTAGGCTACTTCTAATCCTCCTTCATCTAGCACTATGACGTCTGAAGGCTAATTTTGGCAAAGATCTTTAATCTCTTTCAGTGGAAGGTGTTAGTGAATAAAAATGACTTATTAGGTGTGAAATCTATGCAAAACAGGTTTATCTTTTATTCTACAAAACAAGCACAGCTCTCTGAAGAAAGGAGAGAAACTAAGACTAAAATAATGGCATCTGAGATGATACAGAGAAATTACAAGCTCACCAAAATGGCCTGAGTGCTATGAACCACATTCTTAATTTTTATTAAAATTATTTGTTCATTAACTGGCCTGTCCTGGGTCCAACCTATTATTTCCATTTAAAAAAAAAAGGTCTAATAAATATATAGCTACTGAAAACCTGTTGG
This sequence comes from Leucopleurus acutus, assembly GCF_964270905.1. NCBI lineage: Eukaryota > Metazoa > Chordata > Mammalia > Artiodactyla > Delphinidae > Leucopleurus > Leucopleurus acutus. Next base: position 116,891,184 of record NC_139148.1, on the reverse strand, counting down.
GTACCTAGCCTTGTGCTAGGTGCCATGAAAATAAAACATGCCTGAGCCATGATATATGCCACAACCTCCTTGGGAATACCAATCTAGAAGCTAGGCAGAGGTGTAAGACAAGAATACAAGCAGGGGGGTGAGGACAAGAGCAGGGACTCATGAACTCCAGGCAAACTTCCTGGGTGGAATTTGAGCTAAGCCCACAGGAACAAATAGAATTTAGATAGAGGGGGAGCAGTTACGGAATTCCAGGAGAACTGAGCATCATACAGACATAGCTAGAGATAATGTGTTATATTTGAGTTGGTATGTGGTATGTTTAAGCTGGCTCAGTACAACCCCCCCCAAAATAACTCTGTGAAAATTTGACCATTAGAAATTCATTTCTTTGGATAGCATCCTTAGAAAATGCAAACACACCCAGGTATTAACGTATGAACCTCTTAAATACTTGAACTTTGGAGTCAGACATCCTGGGTTTGATTCCTAGCTATGCCACTTCCTAGCTGTGTGACCTTGGGCAAAACTACTTAACTTCTTTGTCTTAGTCTGTTAGGGCTGCTATAACAAAGTCCAGATTAAGTGGCTTATAGACAACAGAAATTTATTTCTCAAAGTTCTGGAGGCTGAAAGTCCAAGATCAAGATGCCTACATGGTTGGGTTCTAGTGAAGGCTTGCTTTCTGGTTGATAGATGGCACCTTCTTGCTGTGTCCTCACATGGTGGAAAGGGTGAGGGTGCTCTCTGGGGCCTCTTTTATAAGGACATAATTCCCATTCATGAGAGCCCCAGCCTCATGACCTAATCACTGCCCAAACGACCCACTTGCTAATACCATCACCTTGGGGGTTAGGATTTCAACACAAGAATTTTGAGGGGACACAAACATTCAGATCACAGCACTCTTTGAGTCTTGGTTTCTTGTGAGAAGTAGATGAGCTATTAAGTGTAAATAACAACAATTAATAGCGATCAACAACGTCATGCAGGGGCTTCCCTGTTGGCGCAGTGGTTAAGAATCCACCTGCCAAGTCTGTCATACAGAGTGAAGTAAGTCAGAAAGAGAAAAACAAATACCGATGAATTTGGTAAAGTAGCAGGATACAAAATTAATGCACAGAAATCTCTGGCATTCCTATACACTAATGATGAAAAATCTGAAAGTGAAATCAAGAAAACACTCCCATTTACCATTGCAACAAAAAGAATAAAATATCTAGGAATAAACCTACCTAAGGAGACAAAAGACCTGTATGCAGAAAATTGTAAGACACTGATGAAAGAAATTAAAGATGATACAAATAGATGGAGAGATATACCATGTTCTTGGATTGGAAGAATCAACATTGTGAAAATGACTCTACTACCCAAAGCAATCTACAGATTCAATGCAATCCCTATCAAACTACCACTGGCATTTTTCACAGAACTAGAACAAAAAATTTCACAATTTGTATGGAAACACAAAAGACCCTGAATAGCCAAAGCAATCTTGAGAATGAAAAACGGAGCTGGAGGAATCAGGCTCCCTGACTTCAGACTATACTACAAAGCTACAGTAATCAAGACAGTATGGTACTGGCACAAAAACAGAAATATAGATCAATGGAACCGGATAGAAAGCCCAGAGATAAACCCATGCACATATGGTCACCTTACCTTTGATAAAGGAGGCAGGAATGTACAGTGGAGAAAGGACAGCCTCTTCAATAAGTGGTGCTGGGAAAACTGGACAGGTACATGTAAAAGTATGAGATTAGATCACTCCCTAACACCATACACAAAAATAAGCTCAAAATGGATTAAAGACCTAAATGTAAGGCCAGAAACTATCAAACTCTCAGAGGAAAACATAGGCAGGACACTCTATGACATAAATCACAGCAAGATCCTTTTTGACCCACCTCCTAGAGAAATGGAAATAAAAACAAAAATAAACAAATGGGACCTAATAAAACTTCAAAGCTTTTGCACAGCAAAGGAAACCATAAACAAGACCAAAAGATAACCCTCAGAATGGGAGAAAATATTTGCAAATGAAGCAACTGACAAAGGATTAATCTCCAAAATTTATAAGCAGCTCATGCAGCTTAATAAGAAAAAAACAAACAACCCAATCCAAAAATGGGCAGAAGACCTAAATAGACATTTCTCCAAAGAAGATATACAGCCTGCCAACAAACACATGAAAGAATGCTCAACATCATTAATCATTAGAGAAATGCAAATCAAAACTACAATGAGATATCATCTCACACCAGTCAGAATGGCCATCATCAAAAAATCTACAAACAATAAATGCTGGAGAGGGTGTGGAGAAAAGAGAACACTCTTGCACTGCTGGTGGGAATGTGAATTGGTACAGCCACTATGGAGAACAGTATGGAGGTTCCTTAAAAAACTACAAATAGAACTACCATATGACCCAGCAATCCCACTACTGGGCATATACCCTGAGAAAACCATAATTCAAAAAGAGTCATGTACCAAAATGTTCATTGCAGCTCTATTTACAATAGCCCAGAGATGGAAACAACGTAAGTGTCCATCGACAGATGAATGGATAAAGAAGATGTGGCACATATATACAATGGAATATTACTCAGCAATAAAAAGAAATGAAATTGAGCTATTTGTAATGAGGTGGATAGACCTAGAGTCTATCATACAGAGTGAAGTAAGTCAGAAAGAGAAAGACAAATACCATATGCTAACACATGTATATGGAATTTAAGAAAAAAAATGTCATGAAGAACCTAGGGGTAAGACGGGAATAAAGACACAGACCTACTAAAGAACGGACTTGAGGATATGGGGAGCAGGAAGGGTAAGCTGTGACAAAGCGAGAGAGAGGCATGGACATATATACACTGCCAAACGTAAGGTAGATAGCTAGTGGGAAGCAGCCGCATAGCACAGGGAGATCAGCTCGGTGCTTTGTGACCACCTAGAGGGGTGGGATAGGGAGGGTGGGAGGGAGGGAGACGCAAGAGGGAAGAGATATGGGAACATATGTATATGTATAACTGATTCCCTTTGTTATAAAGCAGAAACTAACACACCATTGTAAAGCAATTATACTCCAATAAAGATGTAAAAAAAAATGTCAAGAAGGTATATCTACATAAAGTGTAGTTACTACAATAAAATAAAATTAAAAGAAGAAAGAAAGTAGATTGGAGGTTTCCAGGGGTTGGGGGGAGGAGAGAATGGAGACTGACTGCTAACATGTATGGGGTTTCTTTTAGGAGTAATTAAAATGTCTTAGAATTTGTGGTGATGGTTGCAAAATCTAGCAAATAGACTAAAAAACACTGAATTGTACACATTACATGGCTGAATTTTGTGATGTCAGTACCTCCATAAAAAATTTTAACTACATTGAGATTAACTTATACTTATCAAATCAAGATCCTAAAATCTGATAGCATGCTGTGTCGATTTGAAGATGTTCTGAAACAGGCACTTTCACACTTTGCAAGTGGGAGTATAAGTTGGTGCAATTATTACAGAGAGCATTTTGACACCATCAGAAGTATGATTTATTTGAAAAGACACATGCACCCCAATGTTCATAGCAGCAGTATTTACAATAACCAAGACATGGAAGCAACCTCAAAGTCCATTGACAGATGAATGGATAAAGAAGATATAGTATATATATATATAAATATATATATATATAAAAAAAACAGAATATCACTCAGCCATAAAAAAGAATGAAATATGCCATTTGCAGAAACATGGATGGACCTAGAGATTGTCATACTAAGTGAAGTAAGTCAGACAGAGAAAGACACATACCATATGATATCACGAATATGTGGAATCTAAAATATGACACAAAAGAACTTACAAAACAGAAACAGACTCAGACTTAGAAAACAAACTTATGGTTACCAAAGGGGAAGGGGGAGGAGGGATAAGTTAGGAGTCTGGGATTAACAGATACAAACTACTGTATATAAAATATATAAACAACAAGGTCCCTCTGTATAGTGCAGGGAACTCTACTCAATATCTTTTAATAACGTATAATGGAAAAGAATCTGAAAAAGAATATATATATTTACACATGTATAACTGAATCACTTTGCTGTACATTTGAAACTAACACATTGTAAATTAACTATACTTCAATTTTAAAAATACTAAAAGAAAAAAAAGGAAAACCATTAAAAAAATTTAAAAATAAAATAAAAAATACTGAAAGAAATAAGACAAATAAGAAAAAAGTGAAATGATAATGTAAAGTCTAGCTTTATCAATTCAAAAAAATTTTGGCATAGCAAATAAAAGATAATTTATCTTAAAGAAAAGTATGACTGACCCAGCAATTCTACTTTTAGGAATTTATGCTTCAAGCATACCATACTTACACAAAATGACACATGCATGATATCCATTACAGCAGTATTTTAAAAGTAAAGTGTAATTATCAAGTTAAATTACCATCCGCAGGCAACAGGTTAAAGAAATCAATTGTAGCATATTCATGCCGTTAATACAACTCAGTGAAAAAAAGAATGTATATTATATTATCATATACTAGTATGATAATATCTGCAATATAATGTTAAGAGGAAAAAGCAAGGTGCAGAACAGCGTGTATAGCACGCTCCACTTTGCATACAAAAAGGGAAGAAGAATACACACGCACACACACACACACACACGCATTTCCTTACAGATGCATAGATATCTCCTTGGATACTAACTGAATGGCTGGGGTTAGCAGTGGGAGGGAGAGGTTTCACTGCATACACTTCTTTATTTTTTCAATATTGAACTATATGAAGTATTACCTATTAAAACTTTTAAAAAATTAAAATAAAACAAAAAATAATTAGCCAACAATTATAAAATAAAAAACATTATAAAACAAAAAACACTGACCGTTCTGACTTCTCATGCTCCACTCCCACCTCCACCAATGTAACTACCTCGTTTCTGAAATTGGATTGTTGTCAGGTAGGTTTTTCTGCGGGTGGTTTGCCTGTACTCTCTCTGGTCTCAGGTCAAGTAGACAAGCTAACTGAGTTCCATTATTTCTCTAATGTGTACAGAACAGTCTTACCGTCACTTATTGTAATATTAGCAAGGTCCACAATCTTATTAGGAAGCGCTTGAAGCAATTTGCATTGTTTAAACTTTGGTTTTTCCCAGTGAGATTTGCCAGTGTTGATACTGATTGAGCTGAAAAAGAGAGGAGAGATAACAAAAAGCTTCATGGTTGGAAGATGAGGCCAGAATACTTTGAAAGCGAATGGTGAAGGAACACGGTGTGTCCTTGGCATGCCTCCCCTTTGCCCATTCCCAGCCTCCTGGCTGAGATAGCAAAGGTCGTAGCCCAGTGTTTGTACAGTGAAGAAAACTTTGCTCTTGGGGAGCAAGTGAATCTAGGGTCCCCATGCAGGAGGTATAAACAGGCAAGAGGGGCTGAGATGGAGCAGGACCACATCCATCGGACCGAGAGTCCAGGCAGAGATTTTTGCCCCTCTGGACATGACTCCTACCCTCACTTTTGCCCCTTACCCTCATTTGAAGAGGGAATTCCTGTTAGAATTGTGGTCTCTATCTCAGCATATTAATTTACTCAAGGCAGTTAGTATAGCACCCTCTGTGACTCACTGGCCTTCATCATCCACCCTCCACTATGCCCCATCCAATGCAAGCCAGTTCATTTCAAATCAGCTAACACGTTTATTGGGAACCTTCTGTGTTCTAGGACTGGTAGTAGGTACTACAGACAAACAGGGCAAGGTCTCGTCCCTTGAGGAGCTTGTAACTTGGTGCTTTGAGACTGTAAATGTAACTACATGTATTAGGCAAGATATGAGATGGAAAAAGTGTAGAAACAAAACAGAATCTGTTGAACCATCAATCAAGGAGAACTTATTTGCAACTTTTGAGCTGAGCTGGACGCTAAAAGGACAGAGATGGAGGAAGTGTCCCCCACTCCTCCAACCAAGCAGAGCAAACAGCACAAGCAGAGAAAGAGACGCAAGTCCAGAGTGGCAATGGCCCTTGTTGGCTGGAGTGCATGTTAGGGAAAGGAGCCTGCAGGTCTTGAGTACTTTAGGGGTTTGGACTTAATTCTTGAGGCAATATGGAACTGGAGTGGGAGATTGGAACGATGACAGCCATACGTTAGGAAAATCACGCTGGTGGAGTGTAGCTGGGGGGGTAGTGGGCAGTTAGAAGGCAAGGAGACTACTTTAATCGTAGGCACCCAGGGAGTGGCAGTGGGGTAGGAGGAGAAAGGGTAGATGTGAGCTCTGATTATGACCACAAAAGCTGCATGACTTGCTAAGTGATTAGATGCAGGCAGGAAGAGGTAGGACCCAGTCCAAGACGTCACCCTCCAAAAGAGAATTTTTAAGCTTTTGTCAAAACCTGCTGCCCCTCTGGCCTGCCCACTTAAGTTAATGGCATAAACCAGTAGCAGAGAGTAGGAAAAGAGGGGCTGATGATTTTAAAAAGGAAAATGTTAAAGTCAACAATAGAAGAGTGATTTAGTAAATTATTATGGCCCATCAACGAGGTAGCTTCTGAGGCAGGTTTTTGAAAAAGTCATTAAGAAGATGAATGTAAAGCATGGAAAACGTTTGATAAACCATTGAGTGAAAGGGTGAATGACATTAGTGCTATAAGGACGGTGAATACCACTACATACAATTTAAAGGGCATACGGTGAAAGGCCAAAGGGAAAAATACGACAACTTAAAAACAGCTGTGTTCAGGTCGTGGGATTATGGGAGCTTTTTTTTTTCTCTTCTGTTTTGAAATTTTTTCTGGAATGTTATTATATGGCATGTGTATGCTTAAGTAGGTCCACAAGGTAAAAGAAAGAAAGGGAGGGAGCATGCTCAGATGACATGGAAACCTGCTCCCAATTAAGCAGACCTTTATGTATCTGAACTCTCAATTAGAACTCGGCTGGTACATACCAGATTCTAGTAGCGTTTCCATCCTGATTTTTTATGCATCGAGTTTGGGCTGTCTCGGTAGGGTGGGTTAAGAGCCACTTATATGTCCCTTTGTATTTAGAGGCTGTTTCTTCAGCTTTGCACTTTCTGGGCTCTACAGAGAAAATGTATGCACATTTGAAAGGGCAAAAGGCACTTAAAAGTTTCATGAACATCCATTATCACCCAACATTATTACCCTGCACCTAAACATCAGCTAATAAAAGGGGAAAGTTTTCTACCAGGCAATTTAAACCAGGCTGAAAATAACATTAAATGGAATCTTTTTTTTTTTTTTTTAAATAAGGCTCCCAGTACGATCTCACATTTGGTCCTTTGCCTTAAAACTACCACTTGATGGGCCAGTTTTTCTGCTTTGGCTCTATTAAAATGGTACATAGGCATTGAAAAAAATCAAGCCACGCAAAGGAATGTAGAGTGAAAAATCAAATCAGTCCCCACCTGTCGATTGCCTTCCTTTTGAGTGGCAGTTGTTAATAGTTTGAGGTGCAGTGACAGGAGGCTAAAGGCTGGCTTCTTTTTCTGGTGGCGCCTCCCTTCTTAATGGGCTCTGGGGTGGATTTGGTTTTAGTAAACTCAGTGTATTCGTCATCGGTAGTACAGACCAGGTTGCTCTGTTCTCTTGTTGATGCTGACGGCAAGGTTTTGCTGCCAAGTGTTGTCACATTAAGGGAGACATGTCCTGAGCTAAGTTTATGTGGTAAGGTCCCAGGGTTTTTTTTTTTTTTTTGTGGGGGAGGTAGTTGTTTTGGCCACGCCACGCGGCTTGCAGGATCTTAGTTCCCCGACCAGAGATCGAACCTGGGCCCACGTCAGTGAGAGCATGGAGTCCTAACCACTGGACCACCAGGGAATTCCCAAGGTCCCAGTTTTTACTGACCACCCACGAGGTTTATGACCCTGATTCCGGAAATCAGGGTGGCCGGAGAAGCGGGCCAGCCAGCCTTGCCCAACCATCCCAGTTTTCTCTCTTAGTGAGGATGTAAGACGCCTTCCTCTCCCTCTCTGGTGTATTTAAGCAAGAGAAACAGTCCGCCCACTCCATTGATGAACTGGCCACTGCTAATATCCAGAGCAGATCGATGGTCTTGGTAACCCCTCTGGCACTCGTTTTTAAAGCTCTTCCAGGTAGAAAGGTTGCCAGGGCAAGATGAGCACTGAGGCTGTGGAAAGGAAATTGAAGACAGTTTCTCTCCCCCTCTGAAGGCAGAATCTCTTACTATGTATGCATTTGGAGCTTTATAACAAAGAGTGAATTTATATGGAAATACCCAATGGAAATTACCTAGTTTTTTCACTGCAACGTGTTCAGACTTTACTAATAACGTCAACTGATCTGGTGTGAAGTTTCCATGAGTGAGGTTGCCATGTATTTTCTTTTGATCCTGCTAATCAATTTGGTGGGCACTAAAGAAGAGTTGGCCTTTATGATGACCTGACAAGCACAGCTAAAAAGAAGAGCAAAAAAAAAAAGATGTTGGAGTTATGGCCACAGAGTGCAACTTGGCCTGCGTTGCAGCTGACTTAATTAGTAGTCCATAAATGTCAAGCATTTTACAGCTATTAAGTGGCAAATCTTAAGAAATGATGGAAGACAGCATATTGAAGTCATCTGATAAATTTTCTTGTATCCAAAACAAACAACTCAAAACCCATTTTCAAAAGAACAGTCAGCAACATTTGCATTATGTTGAAATTGACTAGCTGTGCGATTTCTAGGAGTTTGTGATAATTAATAGGGAAGATGGAGTACTCAGGATTTATTACTTCAGAGAAAACCTTTTACCCTTCTGGTCTCTAATTTACCCATCATTACCGCAATAATAAGGCAAACAGGCACATGCTCAATTAGTCTATAAAGCTGCGTTCTGAAGAAGGCCTATTTCTATAATAGAATAATAATGATAATAACAGTAGCCAACATTTGTAGAGCTCTTGTTCTGCATGTTTCAATTCATGTTATCTTCACAAGAACTTTATGAGGTAGTGCTATTATTATCCCCATTCTACAGATGAAGGAACTGAGCCTTAGCCAAGGTCACAAAGACCTAATATTTCATTTCGGAATATTCTGTCTACTAAAAGATATGTTATGAAAGAATAGGGCTGTCCTTAACCTCGATCTCTATAGCGAGGTCCTCAAACATTCTAAATTCCTCTGCTCCTCCATTACTGAGCACATTTCAGATTCACAAACGTACCTATGCCTTTTCTCCATTTCCATTTGTAGATACATCTTTTGGAAGAACACATTTCCTATATTTCCTATCAGCTCTTGAAAGTCAGACGTGCCTGTGTTTACCTAAAATTTCTCTCTACGTCCAGTCGAAGTCATGCCCCCCCCCACCCCGCGACTGATCCATATTTGGTGAAGTCCCTGTTCATCCTACCCATTCCACTGGTAGACTATCTTCTCAGCTTTCATCTTCTCAGTCTGAAGAGGACTCTTCTTTTTTAACCCTCTCCTCTTGCTGCAAGAGTAGAGCAGACCCTCTACCCTTAGCACCCTGAACATTTTAATGACCTTTCCATGAGCCTCCTATGGCTATATGTCCTTCTTGGGCTGCATCGAGCAGACCAGCAATAGCCAGTGTTCCGGGAGGAGCCAGACCACGAGTCTGAACAGGACCGAAGCTGCTTTCCATGTTGTTTTTCAATTTCTCTGCTCAGTATTTCCTGGACTTTTTTGATGACAATAAATGCTTTATTGACCTATCCCCAAATTATGACCACTTTGGACCCCATTTTCTCTTCACTACAAAGAGGCAGCAGGCAGGCTGTTAGGCTGTGCCGTGACCAACAAAAACAACTTATTTCGTGAAGGCAAGAGCCCATTTACAGCATCTGTAAAATAACCACCAGGTACTTTGATCTCCTTCTGACAACTCTGACCAACAGGCTACACATACAGAATTAAATGGAAGGAAAATCAGAACTAAATGTACCAGCTACGAATAAACTCAGCTCCTACCTGTATGGTACATGGGAAATTGTAGCCATTCCTTGCCCTTCTCTCTGTTTCAAATAACGCAAAAGAAAAGTACGTAGTCACTGAAATCTTTAAACAAACATCACAATTGACTAGGGGGCTTATCGTTAACAACCACGATCGTAATTATACTTTACATTTATGTAACCCATTGCCATCTAAAAATCACCTGCAAAAACATCAATGCATTCAGTCCTGACACCAACACTGTAGGGTAGGTAATGCAGGGGTGGTCACCCCATTTTCTAGTCTCACAGAACTTAAATGATCTGCCCAGTATCCCACAGCTGATGGCTCACAGGATTTGGATCCAAACATGGCGATGATAATTTTAACACTAGCAAGATTTCACTGTACTCTATGTCCTGTGCTAAGCACTGTATGTAAGTTAGCCCGTTCCATCTTTCCAACAGCCCTGTGAGGAATGGTGATATTATTATCCTCATTTTACAGATGAGGAAACTGAGGCATAGGAAGTTTAATTAAGTTGCCCAAGGTCTCACAGTTAGGAAGTGGAAAAGCAGAGATTCTAACCCAGGCAGCCTGACTCTGGGGACCATATTATCACCAAAAGGTTTTTACATCTATTATTTGACAGGAATTTTACTTATGTGATGTTATCTATACTGTGTTCAATCTTTAAATTCTGACTCAGGTATTTACAGAGGGTATTTTAAATGATGGCAGATAATTTGGAATGCACTGTAGGCTTGACTGTATTTTGTATAGTCAAAATATTTGTCTCAGATTTAAACACCTTAAACCCTGGGCGCATACTAATTCTTTCAGAATCTAACATTGTAAAGCTTTGAGGCACTGGAACAGATGATGGAAGATAGTTTTGTCACACTCTGGATTTATTACGTGAATGCCTGTCTTGCAAACAATTGTGTCACTCTTGGAAAAACCAGGCTTTTTTGCCAGATGTCTACAACCAAGAAATTCCATTTATCATTTACAATCCCCAAATCATTCCATACTACTGTAGCCCCCAAAATGTGCCTCAAAAAACTACCACATAGACAGTTCAGAAAAGCAGAGGATGGTTTTCTTAGTGGCTTCTTGTGCAGATCCCAAAGAAAGTAATGTAATTTGACCCTCAGTTATCACAACTGAACTTTGCCTGATAATATACCCTTGAATGGAAGAGCTATTTAGCTATATCTAATCAGGTATAGGATGGGTCGCAAGTAGATTTGTTTTGAAAAATTACTTACAAACGTTCGATCCATGGTTATTTCTTCCTCAGTAGTGTCTCTGTACCAAAATCATCAAAAAATTATAGAAAAATGAAATATAGTACCAAATACATGAGGGAACAAGTTCAGGAGAAAGACAACTCAGGCAGAACAGTAACATCCACCAGCTTGGAATTCTCATAATACTAGGGCTCTAAGGAGACACTTTAAAAGAGCTGGGTCATTATTTGCACACCAAAATGGTGGTAAGACTTTGCTTCAGCAATCCCACTTCTAGAAATCTATACCAGCCGGGGTGTATAAAATATATATACTAAAGTGAAGTAACTGAAATGTCCATCACTAAGGTAATTGGATAAATACACCAAGGCACACCCGTACAAAAGAATTCTACGTAGTCATCAAAATGAATAAGCTAGATCTGTATGTATTGGCCTGAGAGGATGTACATGAGGTATTCTAAAACAAGAAAAGAAAGTTGTAAAACAGTATGTAGAGTGGGAGCCCATTCTCTTAGTAAACACATGGCAACATATCTAGAGAAATATATAAAATAAGCTGTTAACCAGAGTAGGTGGGGAAAGGCAGGTTTCTGAAGATTTTTGCTATCCATGCTATATATTTCTGTAAAGCTCTAAGATTTTACAATGACCACATATTACCTTGGTGATAAAGAAAAATCATAGACACAGTTCTTTAAAAGAATGTTGTATACTCCAGACATTTCCAATTTTCTTTTAATAACCTATCGTGGATTTACTTCCATTACATTCTATGAACCTTCTTGAACCCATTTGTGTTTGAACACGCAAAAGAAACCAAAATCCCAGGGTATGGAAGACAGGCAGTCACATTCAATGTTTTAAAAAATCAGCTTACTATGGTATACCAGAACCATGCTTATTTTTCAAAGGGATTCTTCTGGATGTCCCTTTGACAGGGGGCTAGTATACGTGCAGGGCAGGAGCAGAGAAAATAGTTCTCAGATGACCAGTTGCCTTTGTCATGGTCTTCTGGATACTACTCAGTGCCTGCCAATTTCACTGCAATCACCTCTCCAAATCTGTGCCCCAGGCAGGTCTTGAACTAACCAGCGTTCCTTACTCACTTTAAACATTTCAAGTTCCCTTGGAATTTCTAATTCCTGAAAGTGCATTATCCAAAAGTAAAAGGCCTTATAAATCCTCATGCAATGGCCATCCCTAGCCTTTCATCCCTTTAAGACATGATTTTTTTTTCCTTAAGTCACACAATCATAGCATATTAAAGCTAAAAGTGGTATTAGGGGTAACTGAGTCCAATTCTACTGTTTCCCCTATTTACTTTCTTCTGTTTTGCTCTCCCATTGGCTTTATACTCTACAGTAATAATATAAACTTCTTTCTCATTCCAAAGAGAACTTACACTCAGAAGGGAAGATGAAACTCAAAATGCAGCAGTCTCTAAATCTCAGACAAAAACAAAGGAAATCCCCTCGGGATAGAAACAGACCCACAGTGGATGACACTCACATACCTGCTTTTAATTTGAACGGCCAGATTAGCAAGGACAGATTCACTGTCCTGAAATATAGAAGTCAACTGTAAAAGATAAGACATATCAGTTTGAGGACTCCTGCTGCTCTTTCTTAACCCAGCAGCGTTACCTGAGATGATGTGATCATTAAGCTGCATTCATTATTTCAGTTGGTTCAACATCTCCATCTCTCCACTCAGCTTTTCAATTTACATTTTACCTATTTTTATGGGCTGAACTGTGTCCCCCCCAAATTCATGTTGAAGCTCTAACCCCTTCATGTGACTGTATTTGGAAATAGGGCCTTTAAGGAGGTAATTAAGGCTGAATGAGGTCATAAGGGTGGAGCCCTAATCTGATAGGACTGGTGTCCTCATAAGAAGAGGAAGAGACACCAGAGATCTCTCTTTCTCTGCGTGCACACACACAGAAAATGCCATGTGGGAGGACACAGTGAGGTGGCCATCTACAAGCCAAGGAGACACGCCTCACCAGAAACCAACCCTGCCAGCACCATGATTTTGGACTTCCAAGCTCCAGAACTGTAAGAAAATAAATGTCTGTAAAATAACATACACATAACTGAACCACTTTGCTATACACCCGAAGCTGACCCAGCATCGTAAGTCAACTATACCACAATTAAAAAGAAAACGAAAGAAAAGCCTGTCATTTAAACCACCTAGTGCATCATATTTTGTTATGGCAGCCCTGGTGGATGAATACACCCCCCCCCCATTTTCAAGCACTTATAATCATGTCGTATATACTTGAAAATAAATGCTGATGGGGAGAGAGGGAAAACAGACATCATCATTTACTGTTGGTGGGAGGTCACTTAGTGATAGCTATTAAAATGTGAAACATTCATGTCCTTTGATCCAGCTATTCCAGTTCTAGGAATTTATCCTACAGAAATACTCAAGTGCCCCCCAAATTTATTGCAAGGGCATCATTGTCAACATTGTTTCCAAATAGAGAAAAAAATAGAAACAACTTAAATGTCCACAAAAAGATGCCTGGATTAAAAAGAAATACTGCAATACAACGATCCAGTGAAATCCTGTTAAAGTATATGAGGTAGATCTATATTTACCAGCATGAATGTGCTCAAAGATACAGGGTTAAGTGAAAAGAAAGCAAGTTGCAGAATAGCGTAATTACTGATTCTAATTACTTTTGTAAAGGAACACACATGTATCACTGTTATTATATGTATAGAAAAAATCTGAAAGAATATACTTTAAACTGGTAAGAGGAGTTAATACAAGAAGCAATATCAGGGAGGATATTTACTTTCTGGGTTTCAGATTTTAGTCTCTGAATTTTTTACATATTACTCTTATCATCAGAAAAATGTAAGGATAACTGAAACATCTCTTATGTAAAAGAGAGAAGAAATGAAAATGCAGAAAACAAAAATATTTTAAGTATAATGGCATACGCTATGTTATCACGGCTCTCCTAGGTTCCCCAAATAGGGAAATTTGGCAAAGACCCAGAATTCATGTCAGTGGAGGGAAATGCACAGTTCTAAACCAATTAAAATAATAACATCCCATAAAAGCTTTTAGCATTTGCACTATGAAAGAGAGACCTCATACATCCTCATGGTGTTGATTACAGAGTGGATAAATTTGCAGCAAAAATAATCAAAACCAATTTGCTGTGAAATGTATTATGGGTAGAAAAAAAGTGTAGCCTAGTTTTAATCTACTCAGTCATATATTTTCACGTATTTTTTATGTAGCACAAATATTCAAAAGATTATTTACCAATTTTTTGCAAATTCTTTTACAACCCTGGTAATAGGGATCCTTAGCTCTTCATCAAAGACAGAGAAGCTCATTTCAATATTGTAGAAGGAAACTGTAATTAAAAATAAGGAGATTAGGGCTTCCCTGGTGGCGCAGTGGTTGAGAGTCCGCCTGCCAATGCAGGGGACATGGGTTCGTGCCCCGGTCCGGGAAGATCCCACATGCCGCAGAGCGGCTAGGCCCGCGAGCCATGGCCGCTGAGCCTGTGCGTCTGGAGCCTGTGCTCAGCAACAGGAGAGGCCACAACAGTGAGAGGCCCACGTACCACAAAAAATAAATAAATAAATAAGAAATACCTGTACCCTTCTTTTTACCTTTCTGCCTTCAGAGAACTGGCTCCCTTGGAGAACACACATCCCATTGTGCATGCATTCTGTGATGCCACATATATTGCGGAACATACCTTTGGACTTAACAGCAATTGGTGAAGTCAAAGTTTCCATAGATAAAAAGGAAGGTGTGGAGTCAGGCCAGGTTGTCTCAAAAGAGGAAGATGGTAGTGAAGACACAGTTGCTGTAGAAGGATGTGTTACTCCAGTGGGTATGAGTGGAGATGGGGCTCCAGTAGCAGTGGATGTAGTAGTGGCTATATTTAGAACGGAGTCCTGTGTGGGCTTAGGAGGAACTAATATCGGGGATGCTGATGCAGCTGGGATTCTGCTCCACGTAGATGTTGTTGTAGGGCTAGGTAGAAGCATAGCACCAATAGACCGGGTGCGGTCAATTCAACCATTCAACCATTATTAACCATTTGGGATGTAGGAGGAAAAGAAGTCTTTGGAGTAGAGAACTCGGCTTCAGTACTTTGAGGTGAAAACAGAAATGATGTCAAAGAGGGTGGAGCTGTACTAGATGGAATCCAGGGAGGGTATGAAACAGGTGCATTCACAGACGTGGCACCTTTTGTCCCTGCTGTTGAAGTATTTTCTGACAAGGAAGTCATCTTTTCTGCACTTGAAGAATGGTAAGTGGTGGCTTTTACACTTTTTGTGGGTCCAGGAGTGCTCTTAAAGCCAGTCAAAGAGGGGGAAACCTGAATATTCAAGGAAGTGTGGGGATTTTCTGAGGGAGTAGATGAAAGCACACTTTCAGGGGTGGCAATTCTGGAATAAGTATTTGTGAGAACCGTTACTTTACCACTGCTTACAGTAGACAGAGAGCTATTAGTAATCCCAGAGACTATGCCCAGAGTGGAGACCTCATATTGTTGTGATGGTTGTTGTGTTGTTGATAGAAATGGTGAAAATGTGGTCTTTGGAATGGAAGAAATAGCTTCATGTTCTTAGAACTGAGTAGAGGAGAGGCAGGCGTGCTTACGAATGTAGTCACTAGCCCAGCCATTATAGTGGTCAGAATAGTTTTCACAGATGGAGAAGTTGGCTCTGTTGGGGAGGATAAGGATGTAGGTGTGATCCTGGAGGACACCTCGGTTATTTCTGAAGTAGTGAAAGCACAGGAAGCCACAGTGCTTTTTGAAGTAGACCCAGCATATGTCACAGGTGTGACATCCAATGTCGATGTTTGCACGGTCATAGAAGGCCTGGGGGTAATTGAAGACAATAAGTATAGAATGATCCACCCATTGTGGAAGCATCAGAAGCAACAGCAGAAGGTGGAAGCGCAGAGTCATTAGCTGACATTGAGGACATCTCAGCCACAGGCCCAGAAGTGGCTACAGAGGCTTTTCAAACAGTCTGCGAGCACTGTTTTAGAAGATTCAGTCATTAGTACCGTGGGAGTGTCAGAAGCGCTTTTGGAGGTGAAGGCAGTGACACTAACTGGTCGTGGGGACCTCTGGTAGATGGGAATGGACGTTGCCATAGCGGTTTTCCCAAGAAGTGCTGTAGGTACATTTGGAGCAGAAAGGGCTGTAGCGATCCTGTCAGGAGACATAGTTGTAAAATTGGCATTAGATAGTCAAGCTGTGGAAAGAGACGGAGTCTCAGGGGAGGTCTGTGTGCTTTCAGAAATAGGAGAGGCAACTGAAGACACCTCAGGTTGAGTCCTAGATGAAAGCAAGTGTGAAGGAGCTGTGTTATTGTTTACAGGATTTGATATCCTGGTTGTCCCAGAAGTTATGGTATCTGCAGATGAAGTATCCTGGCGGTGTGAGAACGGGTGAGTCACAGAGGTAGTGCTTACTACCTTTTTCTCAGTCCTGGGAGTATATACTGAGAGGGCACTCATGCTCTCTTTTTCAGGAGACAAAAGCGTGGTCATTGTCAGAGCTTGTGAAGGGAGAGCTGTTTTCCCAAGACTGGGAGGCGTTTCTGAAATGTGGACATCTGCTGTTGAGGTAGGTGGAGTGTGCGTGCTCCCAGAAGTGGGAGATGAAGTTGGACTCTCATTAGGTGGAGTCACAAATGGAGTCTCTGAAAGTGAATGTGTTTGGTGACTGGAAATTTTCGTGCCCTCAGCAAATCCTGTGTCTGTCATTTCCGAGGATGAAGTACTGTGGGAGTCGGAAATAAGAGGATTCTTTGATGAGGACATTTCTGTCACCTTCAGAGTTCTAGGGGTCTTTCCCAGGGAGGTGGTCATCCGCTCCTTGTCAGAAGATAAGGTAGAAATGTCAGTCACTAATAAGGTGGGGACCAGTGTGTTTACAAGATGTGTGGAAGATTGAGAAATGTGACCGTAGAGTGAAGTAATAAGCTTGTTGGTAGAGATGTGTGAGGGCATAGTGTCATCAACAATGGAAGCGTCTGTGGTGCCGGTAGCCAAGCTAACAACGTGTCCACTACCACTGAAAGTGTATGGAAAGCTGAGAGCAGGGGTAGAAGTCTCCTCCACTTGAGCTACGGGTTGGGTTGCTAATGGTGTAGACATAGTTGAGGTTACATGAGTGGAGGACACAACAGGAGTGTTGTCAGGGAGAGCTTTAGAGCAGCCAAGAGTGGGTGTGGAAGGGGTTACTGTGTCAGCTGACGGGGACAGAATGGTGGTCTCAGCCTTAGTTGCCACAGGAGTGGGAGGCCTCAGGGAGGGGACTAGAGTTTCTGTCAGAGAGGGAACCGCCGTGGGTGTCATCCTGACAGAGATCCCTGTGGCCTCTGAAGTGGTGTGGATGGAGTCTCTGTGGGAAGGCACGGTACCACTGGTTGTGGAAGTGCTCTGATCCAATGGCGCCATCGATGCTGTGGTCACTGCAGCTGATGACAGAGTTGAGATATCTGAGGGCAGAGATGTGGAGGAAGCCCTGGCCAATGTAGAAGGCCCAGGCATGGTAACCTTAGTCTCCTCAGACAGCACCATAGAGGTGACAGCAGAGACATTAACCGGCAGTGAGAACACAAGGGTAATAGGCACAGGGGTTGCTGAGGAATGCGTGGCTATAGGCTGTGGAAACAAGGCACCAGCAGTCAAGGACATAGCCGTCCTGTCTGTAGGGATAGTGGCAAAACTCATCCTCAGTATCCTTGTGGTGGAAGCACCCAGGGGTTCAGAAAATGTCTCTGTGCTCCCACAAGTGGGAGATGGGGCTGGATTCCCCTCAGGTAGAGTCTCTGAAGTCCAATGTGCTGTGTAGATGTGGGTGGAATTAAAGATTTCTGTAGTTCCATGAGGTGAATTCTTAGGCGTGGTTTTCACCGATTTTGTAGAAAGCCAACTTTCTCTCACTTCAGTAGTTGCAGTTGTATTATCCAATTGGGTAGTCAGCTTCTCCATATCAGGAAGTGGGGAAAGAGATTCACCTCTTGCTTCCAGTATCGTTGCAAATGGAGAAACCTCGGTTGTCGCTGCTACAGTCGATTTTCCCTTAAGAAAATGGGAAGTGGTTTCTTTCCTTGTCACAGCAGTTCTGAATCTTTGTGCTGTTGCAGACTCTGCAACAGGGGCTATTGTCTCTCCAGATGCAATTGTACCATTTGTCTCTGTTTGCGTGTTCTCAGAAGCACTCTCCTCAGTAGAAAAATTTGGTTCAACATAAGCAAGGGAAGATATTCTATCTACTGGTGGAACAACTGTCTCCCTTGGTGTTGAAAGAAGTTCATTTCCAGCTACTGTGGACATAGAGGTGGGTTTTAGTAGTAAGCTGGTAAGTTTACACTCAGGCAGTTTGGTTACAGATGTGGCTCCAGAAACTGTGGAGAAATTAGCAAACCACGGAGATGTCAATTTGGATAGAACTGCTGTATATCTGTCGGTAGTAACATCAGCGGTGGTAGTGGCCTCACTCTCTATGGATGCTTCTGGTTGGATGATAATATTAGCAGTTGTGGATGAATGCTCTGTATTAGAAGTACTCCCATGGAATGCTGATGTCAACAGGGTCTGTTCTGGCCTGGAAGTCCAAATGATCTCATTGGTGGAGGATAGATGGTTATCTTCATCAGTTACTGATGTGGGACCAGACTCAGACACCTTGGATGTGGAAGCTGATCTAGTGGAAATCAGAGAAAGCATGTTTTCACCACCGGGGGGTGTATTCTGGGTATATACTGGCCCAGTGATTGTGGGGTAAAGCATAGTTCCAGCCACTGTAGGTGCAAGTGTGATCCCAGTAGTCAAGGCTGCATGTGTAGTCTCAGCATCAATAACTGTCTGTACACTCTGAGCTCTGGTGAATGGAGAGGATGTCCTAAAAGAAAGGGCCACGGAAGAGGCCTCTTTTGGCACAGAGGTAGATATTGTGCCCTCCACTCTGGGTGAAGAGACATCCTGGAAATTTGTAAATGCCGGCTCTGTTTCAACTGTTCTTAGCGCAGGTGTCATTTCAATAGACCTAGTTGAATAAACTGTAAAGGGTATTTCCGTATCAGTTGTTGCCAATGTGGATGCCGTCTGATTTCTAGGAAATACAGAATCCACTGGAACAGCTGTGGAGAGGAGCACAGACTCAGGTGGCAGTGCTGATGCAGTCCCAACGTGAGTAGTTGTAGCTGAAGTCTGGTCCACCGTGGACTGAGGTACACTTCCAGCAGCTGTAGATGCAAGAAACTCCTGGCTAGGGCTTCCCTGGTGGCGCAGTGGTTGAGAGTCCGCCTGCCGATGCAGGGGACACGGGTTCGTGCCCCGGTCCGGGAAAATCCCACATGCCACGGAGCGGCTGGGCCCGTGAGCCATGGCCGCTGAGCCTGCGCGTCCGGAGCCCGTGCTCCACAACGGGAGAGGCCACAACAATGAGAGGCCTGCGTACCACAAAAAAAAAAAAAACTCCTGGCTAGCTGTGGAGATAGGGAGAGCCCCCATACCTGTGGATTTGGGTCAAGATGTTGTAGACATGGATGTCGACTCAATAGATGAGAATAAATATGTTGTCCTCCTAACAGCCGACTGAGATCCAGTCACTGAAGTTTTGAATGTAATTAACTCTTGGTAAATCCAGATGTGTACAGAAAACTAGTAGCTACTGTTGGATGAAAGATCTCAGTAGCAATGGATTCAGCCATTTTTGTTGTCCTTGTGCTCTCTGAAGATGGGGATTTACTTATTTTCATGGAATTGGCAGTAGGGCCTATGGAGGTACTCTTGGTAGACAGAGCAATGACTGCTGAAGTAGACGAAATGTCTGCTGCGCATGTAGCTGTCTCAGCTATGGATGTCTTTTTAAAAATTGGTGCAGTCATTGTTTCCAGAGGTGGAGATGTTGTATTGGAATACGATCTGGTTGTATAATCAGTTGCAAATACAGGCATGCTTTTAGACTCCACGGTAGAAGAATAGACCGTCTTTTGTGGTTTTAGTCCAGTAACTTGGAGTGGTGTTGTCAAATCTATTTGCTGTGAAAGAGTTGTAGTTGTTTCCTGAATTGCTATATTTTCAGAAACAACTGAAAAATTACAAAGCATGTGTCACTTTGGATTCAACTTTAGAAGTCAGAGACAATTTAAGAAACAGCTCTATAATGGTTTTTCACATTTTTAAGAGGAGATAAGTATCAGATATAAATCAGATCATGTGATTACAGCTGACCCTTGAATTATAGGGTTTGAACTGTGTGGGTCCACTTACACGCAAATTTTTTTTCAATAGTAAATACTACAGTACTACACAATCCACGGTTGGCTGAATCCTCAGATGCGGAAGAGCGGATATGGAGAAACCACAGACACAGAGGGCCAACTATAAGTTGTAATGGGGGGACTTCACTGGTGGTCCAGTTGTTAAGTCTCTGCGCTTCCACTGCAGGGGGTGCAGGGTTTGAATTAAGATCCCACATGCCACGGGGCGCAGCCAAAACAAAAAAATTGTAACGTGATTTTCCCTGCTCTGGAGGGTTGACATTCCTAATCTCCACATTGTTCAAGGACCAACTGTACTTGATTTTTCTTTCTTTCTTTCTTTCTTTTTCTTTCTTTCTTTCCTTCTTTTTTTATTTCTTTCTTTTTCTTTCTTTCCTTCCTTCCTTCCTTCTTTCTTTTTTTTTTTACTTGGTTTTTCTTAAGATGATTTTCTACTTTCCACAATCTATATATGGTTCTCATAATGCCCTGGTTAAGTAACAGGTAGAAGGATATCCATTCCATCGTGTCTCCATAAAAAAATATAGGCACTCCTAAAAGAGGGGTGCATACTAGAGTAGCACACTGAGTGAGAGGATTAACTTTGGGAAATGAACCAATTTCTTGAATGACCAGTGGTCAAACTTGCTTAAGAAGAAATAGATGACTTGAATGGTCCTATATCTATTACAGAAATTGGATTGTGTGGTTAAAGTCTTCCAAAAAAAGGAGGACCAGCTTTGGATTCAAATAGATGTATTTTTAAATCCTGGCTCCCTCATTTATTCATTATGTAATTATGGACTAGTTAATTAACCTCTCTGTGTTTCAATTTCCTCCTCTGTAATGTGAGATAATAACACCGACCTTAAAAAATTGTTTTGAGAATTGAGTTAATGCATGTAAAATACTTAGCATAGCACCTGGCATATAGGAAGTGCTCAAAAAATGATTAACTGTTGTCAAATGCCTATTATTCATCTCAGTACTATAAACTGAAAATGTTTTGATCTGGGACCCCAAGATTAAAATTTCTTTAACATATGCCATTTATGTATATATATTTACCAATAATGTATACATATGTATAATAAATTTACATGATGTACATTATAAACATACTCAAAATATGCCAAAAGAATATGATAGGGCTTCCCTGGTGGCGCAGTGGTTGAGAGTCCGCCTGCTGATGCAGGGGACACGGGTTCGTGCCCTGGTCTGGGAAGACCCCACATGCTGCAGAGCAGCTGGGCCCGTGAGACATGGCCGCTGAGCCTGCGCATCCGGAGCCTGTGCTCCACAATGGGAGAGGCCACAACAGTGAGAGGCCCGCGTACCACACACACACAAAAAAGAATATGATAAAAATAAATATAAACAGAAGTTTCACAATATTTTCTTCCTGCATTCTAATATAATGATGGGCACAGTCACACAGGAGGATGAATTAGTATGTCTATAAATTCATGATCACCAACTTCAAATAAGCTTTTCACACTGCCCATCTAGCCTACCACTTTTCTCTGGTCAATTTATGCTCCTACTCTCTGCAGTAACTACTGAAAACCTTCCCCAGTCTCAAACTTTACCCTCACATGTTTATCAAGTAACCTTTTCCTCTTATTTCATAGGAAAAAACAAAGGAAGTCATCAGGTAGAAACTTAGCTGTGCTGCCGTCTCAGAAAGCTGACACCAACAGTCATCCCTCCTTTCCCTAAGGAGCCTTCCCCTTCCTGATTTAAAACATGTTCCAGTCTGTTGCAATAAAACATAAAAAACCCCGGGCTTCCCTGGTGGCGCAGTGGTTAAGAATCCGTCTGCCAATGCAGGGGACACGGGTTCGAGCCCTGGCCTGGGAAGATTCCCACATGCCGTGGAGCAACTAAGCCCGTGTGCCACAACTACTGAGCCCATGTGCCACAACTACTGAAGCCCACGTGCCTAGAGCCCGTGCTCTGCAACAAGAGAAGCCACCACAGTGAGAAGCCTGCACACCGCAACGAAGAGTAGCCCCTGCTCGCCACAAATAGAGGAAGCCACGCACAGCAACAAAGAACCAAAGCAGCCAAAAATAAATAAATAAGATTTTAAAAAATCCACATCCTTCTGCAGGTACTGCCCTGTCACTCTGCTCCCCATCACACCCAAACTTCTTTAAAGAAAATTGATCTCTACTGGCTGTCTTCATGCTCCCCTGACCCATTCTTTAGCCCACAGTAATCTGGCTTCTGCCATCATCATTCAACTGAACAGCACTCACTAAGGCCACCAATGGCCTCCATGTAGACAAATACAATGGATACTTTTTCAGTCCTCATCTCACTTGACCTTTCAACGGCTTTTGATAATGTTGACCACTCCTTCCTTCTTAAGATATTCTTTGAGTTGACTTCTATGACATAACACACTCTTGGTTTTTCTCCTACTTCTCTGGCCACTCCTTCTGGCTATCACCTTTGCAGACACATCCTATTTCACCTGGCCATTAAATATCAGGGTTCCCCAAGGCTTGGTCCCAGCACCTCTTTTCTTCTCACTCTATAATTTCTTTTTTTTAATTAATTAATTATTTTGGCTGCACCAGGTCTTAGTTGACACATGCGGGCTCCTTAGTTGTGGCATGCGAACTCTTAGTTGCAGCATGCATGTGGGATCTAGTTCCCCAACCAGGGATCGAACCTGGGCCCCCTGCATTGGGAGCACAGAGTCTTACCCACTGCGCCACCAGGCAAGTCCCTCTATAGTTTCTTCACATCTGGGATTCCAACTTACACATATACACAGATGAATCTCAAAGTTATATCTCTAGATCAGATCTCTATTCTGAGCTCCACATTTACATGACTAATTGCTCACTTGACATCATCTCCTGGATATCTCATTAACACCTCAACTCAATATGCCCCAACTTGAACTCTCTCCAAACTGGGTTCTCTTTCAGTATTCCCACAGTGAATCATACATTTAATTGTGTAAGCCAAAACCCTCTCCCTCTGTCTCCTTCATTTCCTCTCACCTGCTATAGCCAATCCATAATCTTGTCCTGTGGATCTTACCTGCTAAATAGTTCTTTACTCCACCTGTTTATCCCCACCTTTATCACTTACCACTCTGACCAAGCCACCATCAGTCTCTCACCTGGACTACTACAGTAGCTTCCCAACTAGATTCTGCCTCTACTCTTGGGGCCCCTCCAATCTGTCCCATAATGCAATCAGAATGATCTTTTTGACATGCAGATTTGATCACGTGTCTCTCACACATACACACACACACCTTCACATACTCAGCTCCCGTTAGTGGCCTTGTATTACTCATAGGATTAAAAAAAAATTTCTTAATAGAGCCTAAAAAAACTATGCATGGTTTGGTCTCTACCTGCCTCTCCAGCCTCAGTTTGTACTAAGTTTCTCCCTTGTTTTCTGGGCTTCAGCCCGGCAGTCTCATTTTAGTCCTGCAATACTTGGCATTATTTTCCCACCACAAGACTACTGCATGTCCTGTTGCCTCTACTTAGAACGATCTTCCCAACCTTCTTCATCTGATTAACTTCTATTCTTCCTCCAGATCTCGCTCATGCATCACTTTTTCAGGGAAGACTGCCTTCCTTTGCCTCCATAACTAGGTCAAGCCAATCTATTATTCTAGGCTCTTATGACATACCTCTTATGACAACCCTCATACCTCTTCTTCATAGTACTTGTCACAGATGCAGTTTTTCATGTGTGTGTGCTTATTAATACCTGTCTTCCTCACTACACTTTATGGGTAGGGCCTTCATCTTTCTTTGCTCACTCACCATTACATCCCCAGTGCCTAGTACAGGGCCTGGCATGTGGTAGATGTCCAATAAATATTTGCAGGCTAACTGAACAAGTGGAAATGATGAGGGCTTGGAATGAGATGAGAGTAGTGTGGGGAACCCTAATCCTACAGCTATTGGAAAGGAAGAATTGACATGACAGTTTATGTTAGTGAAGAGGTTTAAGAGATGAAGACAGAGAAATGTCAGAGAACTTGACTTTTGCTTTTGGGCTACTTGGAGAACAGTGGTGATATTCATAGAAATAGGAAAATTGGGAGGGCAGCCTCACTCGGAAGAAAAACACCCACTTCAGGCTCGGATAAGTGGAATTTGGAATGATGGTGGAACATCCAAGTGAAAATGGTACATAGTGAAATTCAACACTGAGTCATAATTTTTTACCAGTTCAAATCACCCAAAATGAAATCATGCATATTTACCATTGGGAAATTAGCATTTTGAATTTATCTACCTGAGAAGCATAATACCTATGATGTAGGAATAATTATGGTGGTAGACAATCTACTAACTTATTTCACTGTCTCGAGCATTAAAATTACTTTTAATTTGCATATATAGAAATTCTGAGATGTGTGGGGGATATCCTTTGGGATTTTGTGGTCATTAGCAAGTAGAATGAGTGACAATCAGAAACCTGCAACTAACTGTATAGATGAGTAGACAAAAGTTCACACATTTATAAAAAGAAAACTCAAAGTGATATAAGAAGTACTTTTTTACTTAATTTTACAGCATTGTTTCAATTATCAGAGATTCACATCCTATTAGGCAGTATCAAGAAACCGGTACATTTCAGCAGCACAATATTTATTTCAAGCTTCTGCATTCAAATTTTTCCATAACTGCAAGTAAAAAGAGAATTGTCAGGATCTTGGTTCCCATTTTTGCAGATGGCTTTACCACAGCCAACTGGCTTAGCAAACCTGTTACAGTGTCACTTATATCACATTTGAGGAGTGTGGCATCCCAGGGCCTGAATCACTCCCTATGAATGCACTAATTGTTGAGAGAAGATTTCACAATTCCCATTCCTTTACAAATGATTAATGATTGAGCTGTGTTAACTTTCTAGGAAGACAATAAAACACTACATAACACAAAAGCTTAAGTAATCTTCTTTGATCCAGCATTCAAATAGCACTGTTAGAGAAATCCGTAACAAGTAAACTCTTTTAGAACACGGAGGATGGGAGTTAGGCATGATATTTTTATCTGGAGAGGGCTGAGCTATAGACGTTAATTGTTATTGACACTTCCTGTAAGCATCTCAAAAAGAAGCATAAGACTGAGAAAAAGAAAAACAAATGAGTTGAACAAAATTGCCAAACAGGTGGCATTTTAAGTACCAGATATCTCCTAGGAATGAATGCAACTTTCATTTTAACTTAAAACCTGGATTTGTATAATTCAGCAAACCTCCCATTGAAACTTTCAGATGAAAGTGGTTTTTTTCCAGAGACGTTACTGTCTCAAGGTTTTTCCTCTAAAGTCTTTATTAATAAAAACTCAAATCTTCCTTAATTAAATCACAGAATTTTAGCACTGTGTTGGAGATTGTATTCAATCCCCTCATTTAGAGATTAGGCCCAGAGAGGTTCAGTGTTGAGATGAGATTTCCACCGGTGACATATGTAGAGAAGAAATAAGACAGTGTGTGCTAGTGCTTCAATTATCCAGTACCCATAAGTGCATGCCCTCAATTTACACAGAATCATCACAAACCCTGGAGAAAGAAGAGACTCTACCTAAAAGAATCAAGAATTAACAAATTTAGATAATAAAAACCAAGTTCTGCAAATGCTGAACTGCTCAAGAGAAAGCTATCACCTAAAATAGTCAGACACAAACTTTAGAAGAGAGAATCACAGTGCTAAAGTAAAACATGAAGGCACCCTTGCAAGCCTAGGCATTGAAACCCAATGTGGATCCCAATTACAGCCATGCCCTGAAACAATATTCCTTAAAGAATCACTCATATCCCAAATAGAGGTAATCCAATCAAATGTCAGTAGCTTTTTAACCAGGATCCATAGGGATTAAAGATCCAAGGAAGCAACCTAAGTGTCCATCACTGGATGAATGGATAAAGAAGATGTGGCACATATACACAATGGAATATTACTCAGCCATAAAAAGAGACGAAATTGAGCTATTTGTAATGAGGTGGATGGACCTAGAGTCTGTCCTGCAGAGTGAAATAAGTCAGAAAGAGAAAGACACATACCGTATGCTAACACATATATATGGAATTTAAGAAAAAAAAGGTCATGAAGAACCTAGGGGCAAGATGGGAATAAAGACGCAGACCTACTAGAGAATGGACTTGAGGATATGGGGAGAGGGAAGGGTAAGCTGTGACAAAGTGAGAGAGTGGCATGGACATATATACACTACCAAACGTAAAATAGCTAGCTAGTGGGAAGCAGCCGCATAGCACAGGGAGATCAGCTCGGTGCTTTGTGACCACCTAGAGGGGTGGGATAGGGAGGGTGGGAGGGTGGGAGGGAGGGAGACGCAAGAGGGAAGAGATATGGGAACATATGTATATGTATAACTGATTCCCTTTGTTATAAAGCAGAAACTAACACACCATTGTAAAGCAATTATACTTCAATAAGGATGTTAAAAAAAAAGGCATTGCAGATAATGTGATTGTCCATCTAGAAAATCTCAAGGAACCTAAAAAAACCTAAAACACAAAAAACCTCCTGGGACTTAAAAGTGAGTTCAGTAAGGTTGGAGGATACAAATTAACACCAAGCAAAGAGTTCTTAGACTTGACGCCAAAAGCATGACCCACAAAAAGAAAAATCAATAAATTGTACTTCACCCAAACTAAAAGCTTTTGCTTGGTGAAAGCCCACGTGAAAAGGATAAAAGAGTAATCTACAGATTAGGAGAAAATATTTGCAAAGCATATATCCAACAAAGGACTAGAATCTATAAAGAACTCTCAAGACTCCGCATTAAAAATAAAAAATCCAATGAAAAAATGTGCAATGAATTAGGAGTTTGGGATTAACATACACACACTACTATATATAAAAC
Source organism: Leucopleurus acutus (assembly GCF_964270905.1). Classification (NCBI taxonomy): domain Eukaryota; kingdom Metazoa; phylum Chordata; class Mammalia; order Artiodactyla; family Delphinidae; genus Leucopleurus; species Leucopleurus acutus. The sequence continues at coordinate 116,863,864 of NC_139148.1, read as the reverse complement.
AGGCAAACAACAAAGACCTACTGTATAGCACAGTGAACTATACTCAATATCTTGTAATAACCTATAATAGAAAAGAATATATACATGTATAACTGAATCACTTTGCTGTACACTTGAACCTAACACATCATAGTAAATTAACTATACTTCAATAAAAAAGAGAGAAAAATCGGTAAAAGACATGAATAGTTCACTGAAGAGGTTATACAGATGGCAAATAATCACAGGAAAAGATATTCAACATCATTAGGCATCAGGGAAATACAAATTAAAACCACAATGAAGGGCTTCCCTGGTGGCGCAGTGGTTGAGGGTCTGCCTGCCGATGCAGGGGACATGGGTTCGTGCCCCGGTCTGGGAAGATCCCACATGCCGCGGAGTGGCTGGGCCCGTGAGCCATGGCCGCTGAGCCTGCGCGTCCGGAGCCTGTGCTCCGCAACGGGAGAGGCCACAACAGTGAGAGGCCCACCTACCGAAAAAAAAAAAAAAAACCACAATGAAAATCACTACACACTTACCAGGATGGGTAAAATTGAAAAATAGTGACAACACCCAATGCTGGCAAGGATGCAGAGAAACTGGACCATTCATACTTTGCTGGTGGAACAGAATATGACACAACCACTTTGGAAAACAATCTGACAGTTTTATATAAAACTAAATGTGCAACTACCATAATGCCCAGCCATTACACTTTTGGGCATTTATCCCAGAGAAATGAAAACTTATTCTCACACAGAAACCTGTACAGAAATGTTCATAGCAGGCTTTTTTTTTTGTAATAGGCAAAAATTAGAATCAGCCCAGATGCCTTTTAAGAGGTGAATGGCTAGACAAACAGTGATATATCCATGCCATAGAATCCTATTCTACAATGGAAAGAAACAAACTACGGATACATACAACAACCTGGATGACTCTCCAGAGAATGATGCTAAGTGGAAAAAAAAGCCAATCCTTAAAGGTTACATATTTCGTGACTCCATTTATTAACATTTTTTAAATGACAAACAGAGGACAGATTAGTTGTAGTTGTCAAGGGTTAGGGATGTGGGAAGCAGAAGTGGGGGGAAAGGGAAGGAGGGAGGTGGGCGTGTTTATAACAGGGCAACACCATGGATGGTTGCAGTGTTGAAACCATTCAGTATCTTTTTTTTTTTTTTTTTTTTTTTTTTTTGCGGTACGCGGGCCTCTCACTGTTGTGGCCTCTCCCGCTGCGGAGCACAGGCTCCGGACGTGCAGGCTCAGCGGCCATGGCTCACGGGCCCAGCCTCTCCGCGGCATGTGGGATCCTCCCCGACCGGGGCACGAACCCGCGTCCCCTGCATCGGCAGGCGGACCTCCAACCACTGCGCCACCAGGGAAGCCCCCATTCAGTATCTTGACTGTGGTGGTGGACACGTAAACCTATACAGGTGATCAAACTGTATAGATCTCAATACACACACACACACGCAAATGAGTACAAGTAAAACTAGAGAAATCTGAATAAGATCAGTGGATTGTATCCATGTCAATATTCTGGTTGCTATACCATAGTTTTGCAAAATGGTACAATTGGGGAAAACTGGGCAAAGTGTACAAGAGATCTTCAGCTGCATGTGAATCTACAGTTATCTCAATAAAAATTCAACTTAAAAGAAGCAAATGCAAAAGCCCACACCGTGCAGGTAGTTGAATGATAACTGAATGTCCATTTGTACTGTGGGGACCACAGAAGCCATGGAGTCTGGCCTCCATCTTTGAAGGGCTCACAAACATGTTTTGCCGCATTCATCCTGTTCCCATTTGCGAACAAGTGATCACTTGCACAAGTGATCTGCATGAGCTTTGCTGTCTCTGTATTTTAAAGCGGTGATAATCCATGCTAATTCACAGGGGCCTGTGGGCTTAATTGCCATTTGCTCCTTCACTTTAGACCAAATTGTATTATTGTAATCATTGGGAGCTGGAGAACAGAGGTATAGAGTAGCTGCATATTTATGAGGCATTTTGTTGCGGATGTACCTGCCAACAGAATATTAAGTAGAACATTTGCTAAGGTACCGAATTCTGCTTGTGATTTGGGTATATCGCCTCATATTAAATCTTTGCGTTTTTCGAGCCCACATTTTGCATCTGATTTTTCTTTCAATCACGACCTCTGGAAATATAATTCAGAGCGTGTTTATTAGATTTGTGAGAGATAATGGTGACCAGAAACTGTCACAGACACATCTGCCTGTGGGGTAGAAAAAATATGAAATGAGCATCTTTAACATGATGAGAAAAAAAAATTGTTTTCAAAATGTTGTCTGTATTCAGTTTCCAGGCAAGGACATGAAAAATGAATCCTGCAATAGAGAGAGAGACAGGCTAGAAGCTTCCATCTCTGAATCCATAGGCGAATGTCACCCTGTGCAGGAGACTACAAATTAGGAGATTTGAATGAACTACAAACAGCTCTTGCTTATCTTTCGTGATGAAAAATGAGGATAGCACAGAGAACTGATGTACAGGGGCAAAACCAAATTGCCTTTTAGCTAGAAGAGCCCATCACAATGAAACCTTTCCTATCAGAGCTGATAACTGGATAGAAGGCTTAATAGTGGGCCAAAGGCCTTAGAAAGTACATAAACTATATAGTCAATCTCTGCATATTTTAAGAATGGTTAGTTCATAAAGTAATTCAAAGCAGCTGGAGCATTAGATTAATTGATAAATCTTAGCAAATCAATAGCTACACACACACAGGGACCCTATGTTTTGATACAGGGTAGATTTTGCAGAATGGACTCAATTGATGTTACTTCATTCTTTCCCAAGAAGGGATTTCTCAAATGCATTAACTAAGAGTGATTTAATCTACATACCTTTAGGAAGTCAGAACAAATCCTTTGTTGGATCATGTGTCTGAGCTGAGATTAGGAAATTACTCTCAATTTACCTAGAGAGGAATTTCAGCTTCTCATCAGTCCCTAATGATCACATCAAGAAATTCCAGTCACCATCCATACCTTTTAAAAATACATTAGATTTTTGTCACAGCTAAAACCTGGATACAACTTAAAAGTCCTTCAAAGAAAGATCATTGAATAAATTATAGCATAGCTCTATCATAACCCCTACACCAAAAATAGTCAGGTAGGTCTATACTTTCTGATATGGAAATATCTGCAAAATATACTATCGAATGCAAAAAAAAGATACAGAGGACTATGCTTATGATGATGATACCACCTGCGAAAAAGAAAGACAAAGAATATTTACACACAAACCCAAGTTTTAAATTGTTTCTGCAAGGATATATAAAAACTTTTTAATCATTACTTTTAGAGAGAAGCACTTGGGGTAAGGGGATTGAAGAGAAAGGAGACTTTTAATTTATATCTTTATGCATTGTTTGAATTTTAACCATGCATGTCTATTACTTTTACTGTAAAAACTAAATCAATTTTAATGAATAGTTAACTTAATAAAATAACTAGCAGAAAAGGTAAACCAACTTAAATTGTAAAAGCTTATATCCTTTTCTCTTAAAATTGTACGTTTAATAATGTGTCCTATGAAATTACAAGCCCATGTATACTGAGATGTGTGTACAAGAAAATTCATTGTAGCGTTACTTGTAACTGCAAAAGTTTGGAAGCAATTTAAACGCTCAACCGTGGTGAGTTAGTTCAATAAATTATAGTACATCTATAAATGGATATATGAAGCCCCAAAATGGATAAGCTGGATATAAACCTACTGATGTGTCCATGATAATATTAAGTTAAAATAAATCAAATTGTAAACCTATATGTACATATGCATATATTATTTTTATTTTTTTAACTATACACATCCATACACACCCATGCATACACACACACATTATAAATCCATAGGGAAAAAAATTCTAAAAAAAAAATAGACACCTCTGTGGAGAGGACGCAGGGTAGGTTTTACTTTATGCTTCACGTATTTTTGCATTGTTTGAGTTTGTTTTATTCACAATCATTTATTGCATTTGTAACTTTTTTAATAAAGAAAAAAGGCTTAAAAACTACTCCAAAACTAAATTACTAATGACTAGCACCTTTGCCATGATTATTATTTATCACTGCACTGTTTAAATACTCCTGAGACATCTCCAACTACAGTGAATACTTGTTTATTAAACCCAGGTAGCATTCATGGTTTTCAGCAAAGGTTCCCCCAAAGCCCTGTTCTCATGAATATATAAATATACACATATATAGTTTATGTGTAAATAGATTTATTGAGAATTGTAACCTAGCAATGTGTTCATTAAAATTTAGTTTTGAAAGGTCATAATCCTTCTATGGACCATAAATAGCAATTTATTAGGCAAAAGCTGAAGCTAGACATGTGGTAACCACTCCTATCTATTCAGATAACTGCCTTCATTTTCCCCAGATGTCAGACAGCAAGATGGAGGTAGAAGAAATTCTATGGTGTTACAGCTCCTTCAGGGGTGAACAGGCAGTGACCATAGCTGGTAGCTTAATTTCCCCAGGTGGATGTTCAACACCAGCAATTCTCTTCAAAGGAAGCTTCTCAGAGAGTGGCTCATGACCGTTTTGGGGCCACAGACTCCTTCGAGGCAGTCCTGCAAGGTGTGTGGGGTGAAAAGAATGGGCTTTGCAACAGGACAGATCCTTGTGCAAATCCCAGCTCCACTACTGATTTGATGGGTGACCTTAAGCAATTTATTTAAACTCTCAGGGCCTTTCTTTCTTCATCCATAACGTGCCTGACACACGGCAAGGACCTAGTAAAAGGCAGCGATTATATTATTTTAGAATATGATGGAAGACTATAGACTGTCCTCAGGAGGAAAAAATTCATCTTGCATTTTTAGAATGGTGCGTACCATCTCAAGGGCTTTGCTCACCTGTCAAGGCCATTCTGAACCTCAGGTTAGGAAACCCTGTCTAAGGTTTGGAAAGAACATTTGAAGGAACCTGAATAGTAGAAATAACATTTTCTACTCCTTTTACTGATTGTCATTTTAGGTTATGTTTTCTTTGGCTTGTTTGTTGTATTGGATTATTTGTATATTATGCCCACCAAGACTTAATCAGACTAAGAGGATAGATTGTACATTAAAAAGTGTACAAAAGAGCAAAATAAATGAGGGTCATCTAACACTTTATCACTTCAGTTAGATTTAGTCATTTACCAGCAAAGTGGTATGAAAGGCCATGGCAATTCACTGGCCAGATTAGGTTTTCAACGACCACTGCTAAGCATATGGATTTAATAGAGCCATACTTCTGGTTCCTTCCATCAATGATAAAGTTACTTTAAACTGCTTTGAGTGAGCTGTTCAGGCTTAACCTACTAGCTCGCTTTTGTAATCAGAGCCAGCTAGGACTTTTCTCTTTCATTTTCAAGCCTTCAGAAAGGAGAAAAACCAAATGCCTTTAGGTAGTAGCTCAAAGGAATGGCTTTCCTGTTCCTCTGCATTAGTCTGAGCTCAAAGAAACACAGAAACCCTCTGCCATTAACTCAAACAGCATCCAGACCGTTGGTGAAAACCTATCTGCATAGTCTGCAGGAGTCCTATTAGGCATGGATCTAGGCCCCCTTCCCTCGCTACCCCCTCCCAAATCCATAAGAACAGTAAATACTATTCCTCTAAGAATAAGTGAACATTTCAGGAAATGAGAAAAAATTCTATCTTGATGCTGTTATCAATGACTACCCATGCTTCAGGACTGCAGCTGTTGACGATGGAGAAGATTGGATTTGACGGGAGAGTGGGGTTGTACAGAGAAAAACAACCTTATATTTCCTCCTAAAAACTGGAAAGAAGGGAGGAAATACATGTGTAATTCCAAAAACCCAGTTTTCTTACAAGAATTCCATCTAACAGTTCTCCCACAACGTCATTGCTCTCAAAAGAAAAATGAATTGGTTTATCAATATCATTCCCCACTAAAAGGGACTGGGGCTCTTTGGTAAAATGGCTGATTCTTGGGCTGAGTGGGAAGACTACAAGATGAGCCTGTAACATCTTGTTGTGCTAGAAAGTACGGAAGTGCTCGAAAAATAATGGGAATGTGTCAAAAGGACACAAGAGCCAGACTGAAGGACTCCCACTGGCCAAATCTGGGCCAATTTGAGGAATAAAATAAATGACAGCAACAGATTGTAACCCATTGAATAAACTAAGAGTCCACGAATTCATGCTGATATAAACATATAAACAACTGAAGGAATAAATAAGTAAATGTAGAAGCGAGCACTCTCCCTCACAATAGAATACTAACTAATAAATGCAGAAAAATGATGGAGTTCCAAAAATCGTCATTTGGCAATCATCATAGTAATAAGTGATTGAGGCAGGAATCGTCGATAGATATAAAACTACTGGGTGAAAGTTTGATAAGAACAGGATATTGATATAGCCTCCTAATATCTCTCAGGAAATTACTCAATTATAATGGAAAAAGAGTAACTTTGCAGTGGAGAAATCTAACTATCATCATTAGCATCAAGTGATCAAAGTTACCGTCACCAGTATTGAGACAAATTGGCATCATGAAAGACAGGGAAAAACTAAGGGTCTGTTCCAGATTAGAATCTAAAGAGACACCATAACTAAATGCAATGTATGATCCTGAATTGGATCCTGGACCAAGTAAAATATAACTATAAGAGAAATGATTAGTACAATTGGCTAAATTTGAATATGGACTATGAATTAGATATTAGTACCATATCAATGTTAAATTTCCTGATTTTGACAACTGTACTGTGGTTATGTAAGAGAATGTCCTTATTCTCAGGAAATTACACACTGAGATATTTAGGGGAAATGAGGCCCTATGTCTGCAACTTAATCTTAAATTATTAAGAAACAATTTGTGAGTGTGTGTGTGTGTGTGTGTGTGTGTGTGTGAGAGAGAGAGAGAGAGAGAGAGAGAGAGAGAGAGTGTGTATGGAGTGGGGAAAGAGAAGGGGACAGAGAGAGAGGGAGAATGATAAAACATATGAGGAAAATGTAACAGTGAAGCTGGGTAGAGAATATATAGAAAATTTTTGTCCTATTCTTGCAATTTTTCTGTAAGTTTGAAATCATATCAAAATACAAGACAAAAAGTACTATTTGCTCTACGTTAAAAAGTAGACGACAAAACTGTGGCAACCTTGGGCCCCTCTGAGGAAGACAGAGCCCGGGCCTAGGACTGGGTTATTTATAGTAGCGAGCAGAAGAGTTCTGCACCACCACTACCCTTGCTAAGGAAGACAATTCATCAGTTTCTCACCGCAGCGCACTGTCATGTCAACGGTTGGAATGATTTTGTTGATGAGCCAAACATCTTCTTCCCAACTAACCACGTTTCCGCTCAAACGCTTCATAAACTCTTCATTTCCCAGGATGTGGTCCCGGAGTTGAAAGTAGTACAAGCTGCTGGTGAACCTAGGAACCATGCCTTTAACATGGTCGTCCACTTTCTTGCGAAAATGTCCTAGAACCAGAGTCCCATTAGGCGCCAGGTTTTGTGGCGGATCCATCATTACCAGTATCCTTTCTTTACTCAGGAAGAGCTCTAATCTGCCTTTCACACCATCCCATATCAAGCATATTGTGTGCCACTGAAATGGAGTCAGGTGGTAACGGATGTAAAAGGTCTTGCCCAAGTTGTACACAATTAGCTGCTGATGGTCTCCTGCAAGTCCAAGGTCTATGTCTCCTCTACCCAGGAGAGTAGTTTTAGTAATATAGGAGAAGGCCATCCAGTCACTTGATCTGGCACCCACAAATCGCAGGTCAATGCGTACTGTGAATCAACTGAGTTCAGGAATGGTGTTGGTCAGGCTTACATATGTGTCAGCTCTGCCCTAAAAATCCAACCTTTTCCCTTTTAGTGAAAGTGCATGTGTCCACATTTGGGGAAGGGAAAAGAGAAAACAAATGAAATTTTTTGTAACAAAAAAATCAATTTTAACATCTTTTATAGCCGTAGAGCCAAATCCAGATTATACAATACTATTATGAGTCAATACCGGTGCAAGTAAGCCAAAATAGTTGATATACAAAAATCATCTCTATTTGACGTTAGCATGTGACTTGACCTTGGCAGAAGAGCTTCTTCCTAATTATATTTTGCCTGGGCTAATAAGAAAAGTTAGATTAGTGTTCCCAGAGCACACACCAACTGAACACCTTGAGGGGGCGGTTAGAAGTGGGGTTGGGGGGAGACCAAGGAAAAGGTAGCTTGGACTTAAAATTTGCTGCACATAATCCTCACTCATATAATCAAAAGATGACTATTTCCATCTACCTAACTGCCTTCTTATATTCACGGTGCAACAGCAGTTTATTTCTCCAATGCCTTTTCCTGAGCCAAATTACCTGATTTATTCTGTCTCTGGAGACGGCTTCTCACTGAGGCACTGACAGGGGCCTGAAGGATAGACAACGCTGAAGTTGCAGGGCTTCCGTTTGTGTTCAGGAAAGGGAGAAAGGGCGCTGCCCGGAGTGTATCCTGATTCCTCCCTTCCATTTCCTCACTAAGGGGGCTGCAGCTTTAAGAGGCTCGAGATGGCCACGTACCTGGTTACCGCTGGCTCTGCAGTCAGGCAACCTGGGTTGGAATCCCAGCTCTGACGCTCATCAGGTGGGTCGCTTTGAGCAAGTGACTTAACCTCCAGATGCCTCACCGTTTGCTTCAGTAAAATGGGAATTCAGGGCCACAGTGTTGCATGAATGCACAACCCAGGGCCACCACTATAGTCTACGCCAAATAACACCCCTACCTGCTGTCCTTACAAGATTGTTTGAAGATTAAGTGACATGATGTGTGCTCTCAAACGTTGCTGAAGGACATGCGCATTGGTACAGTCTTTTGGCGGGCAATTTGGCAATATCTATGAAAGTATAAACTGAGTATGCCCTTTGTTTCATAGGTAGCTATTAATGAATCATGATACTATCACCATCGCATACCTCACAACCCAGGGCACTAGGCAAATATCTGAGGCTTGCCGAACATCAACCTAATTCCACTCCCAGCATAGCCCAAGACAAAGCAAAAAGAGCTTTATGGCAGAATGGAACGTTAACCTTTCTCTGAATTAGGGGTGTAATGTTGGGACCGCCACTCTAGAACTGACAGCTGTAACAGCACACTACACAGGCTGGCAGGAAGTGACAACTTCCCTGCTTTGGGAAGATGTCCCCATATGAAAGCTTCTAGATACTCCCTAGCCCTATAGAATTCTCTCCCTCCATTCCTCCACTGAATATCTTCCAAAAGCAAATAAATACGTGTCTGCCTACACATACTCGCCTGCACACACACACACACACACACACACACACAGAACCATACGCCAGAACTCATAGCATCCACCTGCCAGGGAGCTATTTCTGAACCATTCATGGTGGATGAGCAAGTGCTCTTTTCTGTCCTTGGCTTATGTGATTATAGTATCATCATCTTTCATGTGGCTAATAAATCAAGAGCTAATCCCACATGGCGATAATTGCTATGAAACCCAAGTCTCAATTATGGTTGGTTAACATTGCTTCTCTGTCCAGCCCTCCAAAATGACGTCAAATACAACACTTAAGAATGGTTATTATGGTGAACATAAATCTCCAGGGCTTACTTGTCCCTTAAAAGAGAATGTATCATAATTTCACATGCTCTACAAGGGCCTCTGCTCTCTGCAGTATGATAGTATAAAACCAGTTGCCAAAGGACATGAACAAGCAAGTAACTAAATCAGAAATATAAAAAGATGGGCTCTCACTATTTTTAAAACACAAGTTAGAACAACAATAAGATATCATTTTTTGCCTTTTAGGATGATAACACTTTAGATTAGAATATCTGGTACTGACTAGCCTGTGGGGAAACAAGTCACTTTAAAACACGGCTGGTGGTGGGAGTACAATTAGTACAGTCTGTCTTTTTTGTTTTTTGAAGGGCAATTTGTCAATATCTATGAAAATTTTAATTGTACATAATTGTGCATATGCTTTTGACCCAGCAATTCCATTTCTATCCATTTATTCTGGACAAGCATACATGTGTACAAAGCTGCAAGTACAAGAATATTTATTGCAGCATTGTTTGTAATTGATAAAAAAAGAGGAAAATCTCTATGTCTCAAGAAGTTAATTGTCACCTCTATACACTGGAATAGTAAAACAAACAAAGTACATGTATAGAGTCATGGAGAGATTTCCAAGGTTTACTATTATGTGAAATGGGAGTTACGTAAGTATAGATATAGTATTATCCTATTTCAAAAATAAGAGAAAAATGTGTGTGCCGGCATACACTAGAAAAAAATCTGAAAGAATACACTCCACATAAGAATGAGTATCTTCAGGTTTGAGATTTAGGGAGATTTTTACTTTCTATGTTATTTCAGTAATATTTGCATTTTTTAATAAACAATGTGTTCCATTTATAATCAGAAAAATAAGGATGGATAGATGATAGGTAGATAGATAGATAGATAGATAGATAGATAGATACATACATACATACATACATACATACATAGGACAGATAGATAGTAACCACTTGTGGCCATCCTTAAGGTTCTGCAGACAGAGGTAAGTCTTGCTTAGATCTGAGCAGAAGTGTGGTGTAGTGGAATCCAAAAAGGCCAGATTCAAGTCCCAGTTCTGCCCCTTCCTAGCTGCGTGAACATGGGAAATGAATGCAGGTAAAAGCATTTAAAATTTAAAAAAAAATTTTTTCATGAAGTATAGCGGATTTACAATATTGTGTTAGTTTCGGGTGCACAGCAAAGTGATTTGGATATACATATATATTATGTATACATATATAATATATATACATATATAATATGTATATTCTTTTACAGATTCTTTTCCGTTATAGGTTGTTACATGATATTGAATATAGTTCCCTGTGCTATACAGTAGGTCCTTGTTGGTTATCTATTTTACATATATAATAGTAATGTGTATATAGTAGTGTGTGCATGTTAATCCCAAACTCTTAATTTATCCCTCCCCCATGTGAAAGCTTTTAAGACAGCGTCTGGCATACGGTGAGCACTATATGTATGTTAAACTCACGTCACTTCTCTGAACCTCATTCCTCCATGGTAAGATGGGCGTAATAATTACCTACCTAGTAGGGACGTTATGAAAGCTGATGCAATAACTAACAAACTGATGCAATAACTAATGTTTAGGTCACGTTTGTGAGAAAGTTGATAAACTGCGAAGCCCCGTGTAAATGCCAGCTGCCGTGTTTGCCATTGTCATTATTAGAGGCCTTTTCTTCCACAACCTCCTCTGCGCCCTCACACATGCAAGCACGTCTGCGCTGAGCCCTTGCTGCAGCCTGCAGGCCCTGAGCAGGGCTTGGAGGAGGCTGGGCTGTGATGAGTTGGGACAGAAGCTTTGCCCTTCTGTTTGGCCAGGCAACCAGTGTTCTCTGGCGGGCCTCTCCAGGGCCCACTTCAAAAGCCACTTGTGTCTTTGCATATGATTTAACTATCCATTGCAGATGTCTGCTTGAACGCTGCCATCTGTTCCCTGGCAATTTTCAAGTTCAAATTGCATGATTGCTCCCCTGAAGCAATTGATTTGGCCATCCTCTGTGTCTCTTCGCCTCTATCCTCTGTTTCCTTTTGTTTTAAATTACATGTATTGTTTCCCCCACTTTAAAAAAAAAGAGGTGTTTTTTCCATTATAAAAGTGATACTGTACACGCTTTTTAAAAGAAAAAAATGGAAAGTATTAGAAAGTAAAAAGATGAGAACGAACTCAGCCAGAGTTCCACCACCCAGAGACAACCACCATTAACATTTTACAATATTTCTTTTGCTGTTTTGGTTCTGTGCATGGGTTTTGCTTGTTTCTATGCAGCTGAGATCATATTGTATGAAAAATGTGGTACCCTGCTTTCCTCACTTAACATTATGACATAAGTGTTTTCCCTGTTGGGAAAACCTTATCATAAACCCCATTTAAATGACTATGTTACAGCCCCCAGGAGTGCCAGACATCACTGTATTTGTATCGAGAAGATACACATAACATAAAATTCACCATTTTAATCATTTTAAAGTGTACAATTCAGTGGCATTTAGTACATTTACGATGGTGTACAATCATCACCATTATCTAGTTCCAGAACTTTTCATCACCCCCAGAGGAAACCCTGTACCAATTAAGCAGTCACTCCCCATCTGCCCCTCCCATCAGCCCCCGGAAACCACTAATCTGCTTTTTGTCTCTGTGGATTTGCCTATTCTAGACATTTCATATAAATGAAATCATACAATGTGGCTTTTTGTGTCTGGCTTATTTCACTTAGTGTAGTGTCTTAAACGTTCATCCATGTTGTAGCATGTGCCAGTACTTCATTCCTTTATATGGCTGAATAATTTCCATCGTATGGGTATACCACATTTTAAAAATTAATTCATCTATTAATGGATATTTGGGTTGTGTCTACCTTTTGGCTATTATGAACAGTGCTGCCATGAACATTCATGTTATTCATTTTGTTTGAACACATGTTTTCATTTCTTTTGTGTATATACCTAGGAGTGGGTCATATAGTAATTCTACGCTTAACTTATTGAGTGACAGCTGACCTGTTTTCCACAGTGGCTGCTCCATTTTACATTCCCACTAGCAACATATGAGGGTTCCAACTTCTCTACCTCCTTGCCAACTCTTGTTGTTTTCTGGGTTTTTTTAAATTAGTATTATAACCATCCTCGAGGGTGTGAGTGACATCTCATTGTGGTTTTGATTTGCATTTTCCTAACGACTAATGACATTGAGCATCTTTTCATGTGCTTGTTGACCATTTGCATATCTTCTATTCAAGTCCTTTGCCCATTTTTTTTTTTTTTTTTTTGCGGTACGCAGGCCTCTCACTGTTGTGGCCTCTCCCATTGCGGAGCACAGGCTCCGGACATGCAGGCTCAGCGGCCATGGCTCACGGGCCCAGCCGCTCCGCGGCATGTGGGATCTTCCCGGACCGGGGCACGAACCCGTGTCCCCTGCATTAGCAGGCGGACTCTCAACCACTGCACCACCGGGGAAGCCCCCTTTGCCCATTTTTAACTGGGTTGTCTTTTTATTGTTGAGTTGTAAGCAGTCTTTATGTATTCTGGATACTAGGACCTTATGAGATATATGACCTGCATATAGCTCCCTTTCTGTAGGCTGTCTTTTAACTTTCTTGATAGTGTCTTTTGATGCACAAAAGTTTTTAATTTTGATGAAGTCCAATTTATCTGTTTTTTCCTTTGTTGCTTGTTCTTTTGGTGTCATTTCTAAGAATCTATCTACTGTCAAATCCAAGGTCATGAAGATTTACCTCTATGCTTTCTTCTAAAAGTTTTATAGTTGTAGTTCTTACATTTAGATTGTTCATACATGTTGAGTTAATTTTTATATATGGTGTGAAGTAGGGGTCCAACTTCATTCTTTTACATGTGTTTACATGTATTTGTATGTATACATGCATATATGTTTACATACTCAGTTTTCCCATCACCATTTGTTAAGTAGATTATTTTTCCCCATTGAATGGTCTTGGCACCCTTGTGGAAAATTAATTGACCATATATGTATGGGTTTCTTTCTGAACTCTCAATTCTGTTCCATTAATCTATGTCTATCCTTATGCCAATAACACACTGTTTTGATTATTGTACTTTGTAGTAGGTTTTGAAATCAGGATGTGTGAGTCCTCCAACTTTGTTCTTTTTCAAGGTTGTGTTGGCTATTCAGTGTTCCTTGCAATTCCATGTGAATTGTGGGATTGGCTTTTCCATGTTTGTAAAAAAGACCATTGGAATTTTTTTTATTTATTGAAATGTTTTCTTTTTGGCCACACTGCACGGCTTGTGGGATCTTAGTTCCCCCACCAGGGATTGAACCCAGGCACACGGCAGTGAAAGCACTGAGTCCTAACCACTGGACCACCAGGGAACTCCCTAAAAAAGACCATTGGGATTTTGATAGAGTTTGCCTTGAATCTGTGGATCTCTTTGAGGTATATTGCCATCTTAATATTAAATCTGTAAACATGGGGTTTTTCCCATTTACTTAGGTCTTCTTTAATTTCTTTCAGCAATGTTCGTGGTTTGAGTGTAGAAGTCTTTCACCTACTTGGTTAAATTTATTCCTTGGTATTTTATTCTTTTAGAAAGTATTGTAAATGAAATTGTTTTCTTAACTTCATTTCAGATTGTTCATTGTTAGTGCATAGAATGTACTACTAATTTTTATGTGTTGATCTTGTATCCTGCAATTTGTTTGTTAACTTAATCATCTGTTTTTCAGATTCTTTAGGATGTTCTTTGTGTAAGATCATATTATCTACAAACAGAGATCGTTTTACTTTTTCTTTCCAGTTTGGATGTCTTATTTCTTTTTCTTGTCCAATTGCTCTGGCTAGAACTTCCAGCACAATACTGAATAGAAGTGGCAGAAGTGGGCATTCTGGTCTTGTTCCGGATCTTAGGGGAAGATTTTAGCTATTCACAATTAAGTATGATGTTCACTATTAGGTTTTCATAGATGCCCTTTACAGCTTGAGGAAGTTTCCTTCTATTTCTAGAGTGTTGAGTGCTTTTATCATGAAAGGGTGTTGGATTTTGTCAAATGTTTTTTCTGCATCAATTAAGATGATCATATGTTTTTTTCCCTCCAATCTATTAATGTAGTGTATTACATTGGTAGATGAATTTTTATATGTTGAAACACCTTTGCATTCCTAATATAAATTCCACTTGGTCAGGGTAGATAATCCTCAGTATGCTGCTGGATTTAGTCTGCCAGTATATTGTTAAGAATTTTTGCATCTAGATTCATATGGGATATTGGTGTGTAGTTTTCTTTCTCATGATATCTTTATATGCCAGCTACCATTTTATAACTCTCTAGCAGATTGATATAGCAAGAGAATGTGCCCCAGGTCTTTCTCTGGCGGAGCCAGAGGGAAAATAATACTCTTGCCATATTGCCACAATACTCACTCAAGATGTCATTCTATTTTGCTTTTTGCTAAATTCTAAAGCTGCTTTGCCTGAGGATGCCAAGTTTAAGCAATTTTTAAAGCAGAATTGAATTCACTGAGCATAAAACAATGCCAGTTTTTCCCAGAATGCTCCAACTTTTGTATTATCTGATTTTCTGGGCAGTAGTATAACTGGAGTCTTGGCCACTATTGCCAGTTTCCAGTGCTCAGCATAATGGTTGGCACGTAGTAGGTACTTTATTGCTATTTACTGAATATAACCATTGTTCCCTATTATTAGGGTACTGAGTTGGAAGCTGACAGGTGAGCATATGGAGGGCTGTCCCTTGTGCAAAAGTATCAGTGCTGTGGGTGAAGCATCTGGCATAAGATGACAAATTCTGAACTACAGACTGAACTTGTGCCCTGCCCTCTGTTTTAGAGAACCTTTGGCAAAAGATCAGGAGATAGTTCCCTCTCCCCATCAGACCCCAAAAGTAACAAATACATCCATTTTAAAAGTCAGTGAGGTTGGGCTTCCCTGGTGGCGCAGTGGTTGACAGTCCGCCTGCCGATGCAGGGGACGCGGGTTCGTGCCCCAATCCAAGGAGGATCCCACATGCCGCGGAGCGGCTGGGCCCGTGAGCCATGGCCGCTGAGCCTGCGCGTCCGGAGCCTGTGCTCCGCAACGGGAGAGGCCACAACAGTGAGAGGCCCGTGTACCGCAAAAAAAAAAAAAAAAAAAAAAGTCAGTGAGGCAAATCTGCAAAATTATTAGTGACTAGTAGTCCAAGGTCTGGCCAAAAGACTTGTAAATTGTGTCAAGTGTTCATTGAATTGAATCAGTGTTCACTGATGTCTCCTCAGTGAACAGTGGGACGTACAGATAGAGAAGCTCTTTGTAGTTGCCAGATCAGCTCGGCTCATAAGCCTGAGTTTAAAAAGGCATCATTCTCCCCTCACACTTTAATACTGTACAGTCCAAACCCCTAGGACTCATGGGCAGTGCTTTGAGCCACTTTTTTGACAAAAATGGCTCCATTTTTCCACTCTGCGGTTTTCTTAAAATAGCTCAGTGTTTTCTAGTCACCGTAAAGTAGTGTTGATTTCTAAGCTATCACATTTGACTTTATTCTTCTACTCTGAAAAATCTTGACTTGTTTGAGTGTATATAATATATATAAAGGGAGCCTTAATGGATTTGTTTTCATAATTTAAGATTTTTTGTATTTGCTCTTGTATAATTGTTTTTAAAGGAAAGCATTACAGAATTGAGGGTGGAATTCTTAGAACCAAAGTTGCTCTTAATAAAAATCACCACATACTTGGACCACGAAAAAAAAATAAAGGTCAGTGAGGGAATTCTCTGGGGGTCCAGTGGTTAGGAGGCTTTCACTGCCATGGCCCGGGTTCAATCCCTGGTCAGGGAACTAAGATCCCGCAAGCTGCGAGGCGTGGCTGATAAATAAATAAACAAACAAACAAACAAATAAATTAAATTAAATTAAAGGCAGTGAATAAAACGTTTAGAACTCTAAGAGATAGATAATTTGCATGATTTTTTTTCAGTAAAGTCCCTTTATTTTCTGAGACAGCATTAGTAATCATCAGATATATTCTATACTTGTTTTCCTGTCCTCTCTTGGCAAAGATTCTCCTTGAAATGTGAAAGTATTTCAAAGGTTAGGGGACTGAGATTCTAGGTGCACTGCCCTGCATCGTCTTAGGAGGAGTGGACGAATGAGGTTTACCCCTGGTCAGGCACTGTGGGCATGATCTGGTCACTGTTTCTCCCCCATGAGGTGACCTGTTTCCTCTACTTTACCCAAGAGTTCTGATCCAGGGAACCTGATTGAGCATCAGAGTCTGAGTGTAATAGTTGCTAGGGTGCTGTAACAAAGTACCACAAACAACAGGAATGTATTGTCTCACAGCTCTGGAGGCTAGAAGTCTGAGGTCAAAGTGTCAGCAGGGTTGTTTCCTTCTGAGGACTCTGAGGGAAAAATCTGTTCCAGGCCTCTCTCCTAGTTTCTGGTGGTTTACTGACATATGTGGTGTTCCGTGGCTTCTGCTGCATCACCCCAATCTCTGCCTTTATCCTCACACGGCCTTCTCCTTGTGTGCTTGTCTGTGTCCAAATGTCCCCTTTGTATAAGGACCACCATCATATTGGATTAGGGGTCTGCACTACTACAATGTGACTCCATCTTTCCTTGACTAATTACATTTGTAATGACCCTATTTCTAAACACGATCACATTCTCAGGTGCTGAGGGCTAGGACTTCAACATGTGAATTATGGGAGGGAAACAATTCAACTCATAATACTGCATAAGGCTCAAGGCCCAGCTAACCACCTGGCAATACCTTCTATTCAAGGAGGGAGAGGGGGCAGAGCAGATTTGGGGGATGGATCCCACCGGAGTCATTGGCTGTTTCAATCCTGTAGAGAATCTGCCCACTGTGAAGGTAAGCATTCTGCCAAGGGCACACCATGCCTGCCTCAACTAGGAAATGTCATTACTCACTCATAAAAGGGCTCTTCTGGCTCTTAGTATCACAAATCCTTGCAAATGAATAGCCAGGAGCATTGAAACACTTGGTAGACCGGGTGCTGGCAGACCCATGGCTGTCTGAGTAGATACAGTAGATTCATGCTTGATACTGGGAAGCTTCATTACCCACATCACCATGGCCAACCTGTGGACAACCACAGAGGCCCAGAGCTACTGCCATCTATTGCCTATACTTCCCACTGGTCTTGTGAGTAACCAACTAATCTTTAGATAAACCCTTGTACATTGTTGGTGGGAATGTAAATTGGTGCAGTCACTATGGAAAACAGTATAGAGGTTCCTCAAAAAACTAAAAATAGAGTTACCATATGACCTAGAAATTCCATTCCTGAGTATATATCTGGAAAAAACGAGAACTCTAATTTAAAAAGATATATGCACCCAACAATCAAAGCAGCACTATTTACAATAGCCAAGATGTGGAAGCAAACTGAGTGTCCATCAACAGATGATTGGATAAAGAAGATGTGATATCTATATCTATATAATGGAATATTATGCAGCCATAAAAAAGAATGAAATTCTGCCATTTGCAGCAACGTAGATGGACCTAGAGAATATTATGCTTAGTGATATAAGTCAGACACTGAATACAGTATATCATTTATATGTGGACTCTAAAATGTAATGCGAATGTATATGCAAAACAGAAACAGACTCACAGGTATAGAAAATAAACTAGTGGTTACCAGTGGAGGAAGGAAGGGGGAGGTACAATAAGGGAGTAGGGGATTAAAAAGTATACACTATTATGTACGAAATAAGCTACAAGGATATATTGTATAGCACAGGGAATTCTAGCCATTATCTTGTAATAACTTTGAATGGAGTATAATCTGTAAAAATACTGAATCACTATGTTGTACACCTGAAACTAATATAATATTGTAAATCAATATACTTCAATAAAAATTAATTAGTTAATAAAAACAGATGATATATTAAGCCTGAAACATTGTATATGGAAAAAATTTCCTACCATCAATGAATAACTTTGCCCTCTACAAATGTAAAAAAAGACAAAACCGAAAAACCAGATCTGCCATATACAGAAGCATCCAACTTTGAGGCTCATTTCTCTCACCAGTCACCAGTTACAGAGTTATCCACATGTCCTCTCCTCCAGTACCAGGTTGCTGACCACGCGTGTGGCCTGCCAAGAGTTCTTGTTGGAATGGGAGGCAAAGGAATTACCCTCACAAAGGTAATGAGATTGCTCCTTCAAAATTGGGCCTAAGGCCCATGTCTCACCCAACAAAATGGATGCCCTTACTCATAAAGCCAGAAGTACCCTGGACCATTCATTTACTTGACACTGATGATCACTGAGGCCCAACTATATGGCAGTGTTGGAGTGCAGTGATAGAGCGAACACATGTCCACACCAGGTCCCTGACCTTCGTCAGTTTAACATTCCAGAGAGAGAGAGAGGCAGTCACTCAACAAGGAGAGAGAATTACAAATTGTGAACAGTACTCGGAAGGAAATTAACAGGCTGATGAGCTAGATAATGCGAGGGGCAGGGATGAGGGGAACGGGAACGTCTACATTCAATCAGATAGCTAAGGAAGGCCTCCCTGAAGAAGAGTTATTTGGGACTTCCCTGGCGGTCCAGTGGTTAGAGGGCCACGCTTCCACTGCAGGGGGCACAGGTTTGATCCCTAGTTGGGGAACTAAGATCCTGCAAGTTGAGTAGCCAAAAAATAAATAAATAAATACACATTTTAAAAAACTTATGAAGAAGAGTCATTTTAGTTTAGTCCTAGGAGATGAAGAAGAGCCAGGGTTACAAAGATGTGAAGTAAGAGTGACCCAGACATGGGTAATAGTACGCGCAAAGGCCTTGAGGTGGGACTATGCTTGCCATTCTCAAGGACTAGGAAGGAAGCTGGTGTGTCTGGAGTGAGAGAGAGGGAGAGGAAGCATAGTAGGAAACGAGGCCCAAGAGGCCCTGAGACCAGATAGCGCAGTGCTTTTTAGGGCTAATTAAAGAGTTGGGATTGTATCCTAATTGTGATGGAGACATATTGGCAAGTTTTGAGTAGAAGAGTGACTGATCTGACTTAATACATCAAAGGATGGCTCTGACTGCTGTGTTGAGAATAGGCTATCGCAGAGCAAGAATAAAAGCAGGGAGCCCAGAGGCTATTTCTGTTTTATTCCTTACCTCTACCCTTTCTTCCTCCCTCCCCCGCTCCACTCTGCAACTATTCAGTTCCTGACCTCAGTCTTCCTCCCTTCTTTCTGGCACTGCTCTCACCTTTAGACTTTACAATGATTTGATTTCTTCTTCTTGACCCTTGGTATTTCCTCCATGGGCATGGTTTTGCTCCACACTCTGGCCTCATCCAGCGACAGCATCTGAATCACCCTCTGCCTGATCTAGGCTTGGCCCTCGCCCTGTCTCCCACGATGACCCTCACAGTTGGGAGGCTGGTGACTCTTCTGGAGCCTGAAGGGGACTGAACCTTAGTCATACTATTTTTTTCAAGAACCAATTTTTGTTCCAGGAAGAAAATGATGACTTTCTCACCAACTGAAGGACAATGAAAACTGTTTAATAACCTAAAAGAAACACTGCCTTGCCTCATGGATTTGAAGGTTTAAAATCTGCACATCTATCATAATTTCCATTGACCAATGACATTCCTCACAAAAGCCATTCTAACCTTCCAGCATCACACACTCTTCCACTTTTTCTTCCATGACTACACTAAAGACTTCTAGATCGCTCCATTCCTAGATCCCTCTTATCCATGCCCCATGCCCTGCCCACACACACACAAATCCACTTAGAGTTTGTGTCACGTACACCACCACCGTACAGGTGTTCAAGGTTTTATCATTTCAAACTGCATTAATTTATTAAATCAGCAAATATGTACTGACAAGCTGTGTGTCAAGACCTGTGCCGGATGTTTTGGATAAAGAAATCGAGCAAACACAGTTTCTTGCCTTTGAGGAAATAGTCAGGGAAAAGAGAAATCAACATCCTAGCAGGTAGTCAAGGCCAGGCGACACAGTTGCCACTGTGCCCCCTAGATTCCATTTCAAGCTTTATGATAAGAAACATGGTTTCCCATCAGGCTCTGCACACAGTCAGTGCTTGTTGTTGATGGCGATGATGATTTGGTATTTTTCCAGAAGATCAGCTCTCAAATCTGAGGGCCACTCAAATCAAACCCCACTTCTGTTTCATCAAGGAACTGTCCCTCATTGGCATGTATGGCCTTTTAGCTAAAGACTGATGTGCTAACTGAGCAATGTTACCAACTGAATTCACTTAACATGGACAAGATTGCAGTCTTCCAAGACAACCTCGTTCTTATGTCTGCAAATTACCAGCTACTTCAGTTCAACTGTCTCCATCATCTATTTGCTGCAGAATAGAAACAAAGACAGAATCTATCTCCATTCTGATCAGAGTTTAGGCAAGGGCTGGGCCTCCCAGAACAGATGCCTGTTCATCACACCTCAGCTTCCCTGTCTATACGCTATGATTGTTGATATATATATATATATATATATATATATATATATATATATATATATATATATATCATGGAGACAGAAAGATGATATCATAATGCTCCAGGGAGCTTTAAATAAAGCATTATGCATAAGAGAAAACAGCCTAAAAGAAAACCCAAATCTTATGTTAGGTGTGTATTAGCCACCAAATGGCATGTCAGAGTTTCATTAAGATATGTCAAAGACAGCAGTAGTCCAAGCTACTGTCTACTTGGGGCCAGTTCTCCACCAGTCACAGGGAATCCTGAGAGAGTGGATTCACTTGCTGAAGCTCCAGCTTGTCCTATAGCCATATGGACCGACAGGAAGCCATTGAGAAGCAGCCCAGCAATTTTTCAAATGGTTTATTTCGGTAACCTACTGTCCATGAGATACTGAAAAAGATAATAAGAATACATTTTCTTACCTGAGAGAAAGATAAAACTCAACATGAGAATGGTTCCATAAAGCCTCTGATATATGATGTGTTCTTTCATTGTCTAAACCTGCGTTCAAAAAGTCAGAAATATGCCCAGTTCAGATTCAGAACAAACGATCTCCAAGTACATGTGACTATACTTTTCCTTCGCATCCCACACAAGACTTTTTCCTCATGCTCAAAGCCATGGCAGCAGCCACAGTATAGACCCTTGCCTGAGTTATGCAGCCTGGCGGCAACCTCACCAACTGATTTCTTTGCATATCCGTTTAACACATTTTATTGAGTGCCTACTATGTGTCAGACACCGTGTTGTACACTGGGAATACAGTGCTGGGAAGACAAGACAGAGATTCCTGCCCTCACGAGGCACTTAGTCCAGAGGGGAAGGCAGCCATTAAATGCATAATTACAAAATGTGATGTATTCAACATTAATGCACACAACTTCAACCCAACAACTTGCTGTTTTAATGATCTGAAACTTTTTGGAGGAAGCATTATGCAAGATCTTATTAACAAAAGTAACTCATCAAAGCATTGCTATTTTTTAATCTTTTTTGTTGTTGTTGTTTTTTGGGGGGGGGGGTTTGGCCATGCTGCACATCATGTGGGACCTACCAGGGATCAAACCCATGCCCCCTGCAGTGGAAGCACAGTGTCCCAACCACTGGATAACCAGGGAATTCCCAAATCATTGCTATTTTTAAAAAGCAGACCTGTTTAGAGAAACCTGACCACCTCATTACATTTATCCACCTTCTCTCCTTAAATAATCGTAACTAAAGCTACTTATTTGGGAAACACACTGGAAGTCCCCCTTTCTCCAACCAAAACAGTATTGAAACTACAAATCCTATAGAAACATATTACAGAAGCTTGGCAGTAAGATGCTGATGGGCATTTTCTGATTTTAAATAAAATACACTTCTGAATGATTTACTACTGATTTAAACATTTTTTTATAGGATAATGCAACATATTGTATTTCTTTCCACTTCTAAGCAGGGTTTGGAGTGAATAGACTCACTTTACATTTAAAGTAACAGAAGCCAATTAGGAAACCAAATGAGTCTTGGGCTTGCTATGAGCGCCAGCCATTAATAAACCTCTTCATATTTACCAAGTGTTCTACTGCCATTCTCATTAGAATAATAAGGGAATTTGTATGACTTGGATGGATTTTCTAAACTACGAGCTTAGAAGTAAGGGGATGTCTAAATCTTTTATAACTTGCAAGATGAAAGGCAGCTTAAACTTCCAGTGCTGGAAGAGGAACAGACTGCTAATCCGTAACTAGCTTTGAGACCGTATTGCTGTTCCTTCATTTTCCTGGGCCTCAGTTTCCTTATCTGTAAAAATAGAGATAATAATCTGCCTATTTCCCAGAACTGCTATAAAAGAGGATCAAATGAGGTTATATTTCAAACGCAATTTTCAAAGTATAAAGGGCTATAGAAATGAATATGATTGCTATCTATAAAATGGAATTTATACCTTTCTTGAATTTCCTCTAAACTTTTATAACAATTTCACGGTATGTTTCAGAAACTTACCTCACACCCCATAAATAAATCATGGGACATTCTCACTACAGAATACTATGCAGTCATTGAAAGGAATAAGGTAAGTCTCTGTGTCTATCAGGCATGAAAAGGTGGGTTGGTAAAGGGGGCAGGGACTGAGGACTTTTCCTTTATATACCATACAATTCTGTACTGCTTGATTCTTTTATAATTATCATACGTTACCTATGTGATTTTAAAAATTGAAGGAAAGGAAAAAGAAAGGGAGGGAAAGAGGAAGGGAGGGAAAACAGGAAGGAGGGGGACGAGAGAGATAGGAAGGAAGAATGGGAATGAAATCAGTTTCCTGTGTGCCTCATACCATTCCATACTGCTTGATTACTTTACAGTGAACCTGTATTACTCCCATAATTTTTTTAAAAATGAAGGAAAGAAGGAAAGAAAGAAAAGGGAAAGAGAGAAAGGGAGGGTAGAGATTAAGGACCTTTATGCCTCATACAGTTACATGCAATTTGGTTTTGTATGATGAATATCTGTTACTTTTATAATTTAAAGAAATTTAAAGGAAGGAAAAAAAGAAAGAAGGAAGGAAGGAAGGAAGAGAGGAAGACACTTACCTGAGAACTAGACTCCCTTAGCCTCCCACCCCCGTGTCACCGTGGGGTCCAAAAGAAGAGTTTGCTTTGCCAATGACCAGATCTGGTCTCTGAATCCCTATGTTTGATGTGAAATGAAACGAGCAAAACAAAAAGCAAGAGCTTCATTATCTGCTGGCCATGCCTCACTCACCTTCCTTTGTGGATCAGACCAGCCTCTCTGCTCTTAGCTTTATGGGGCTTGTTGGTCGGGCACATCCTCTTTTAGTGGCTGGTAGCACGTCATGGGGCTGCTCTCCCAAGCATGAAATGAGCATGAGCAAAGTTCTCAGGTTATTGCACACCCGCAATAACCCATTAATTTGAGGGCTCTTTCCCAGTTTTCACTAACGATTATCTTCAGTCGCTAGTTGATTTTGGCTTTAATTAAATTAGATCTATTAAACAGGTACTTACTCACTTAACTCAAGCTCATTTCACTTTATTGAGAAAGTGGGGAGGGGGCGTGGAGCAGAAAGCAGAGGCCAAGAAAGTATTAATTTGTTCACATCTCACACTGTCAGTATGGGGGAGCCAGCAGTTTACCGTCACTGCAGATCCATCCTTCAAGTTGCCTTGAAAAGAAGTAGAATTACTGAGGGACTTCCCTGGTGGTTCAGTGGTTAGGACTCAGCGCTTTTACTGCCCAGGCCTGGGTTCAATCTGTGGTCCAGGAACTAAGATCCTGCAAGCCGCTAGGTGTGGCTAAAATAATAAAAAAGAAGTAGACTTACTGAACTGGTTTGTTGGTATCATTCTCAAGACGGGGGATGTAGTTTTTACCCCAGAATGTGTCATTACAGCCCTTTGGGGATGATGGAAATGTCAAATCCCATCAACCATCCAGAGATGGTTCCTGCCACCCTCTGCATTTCCAAGCTCAGGACCCTGAGGTCCACAGGGTGGAATGATTTGCTCAAGGTCATGGACCTTATGAGAGGCAGGGCAGGGACTAGAACCGAGGCTCCTGACTCTCAGACCAATGTATTTTCCTTTCCACTTCACACCTTAAATGGAAAAAGTCAGTCTAAAAAGAGGCTGAGTCCAAAAAATAAAATAAAATAATAAAATAAAATAAAATATGAGGTTGAGTCAACCTATTATCTGTAGGTACTCCATGGGGGGAGGAGGGGAGAAGGGGTGGATCAGAATCACGCATTACTCACCCCCAAGCCCAGAAACTGTGATCAACATGGTGGATGAGAACCCAGGTTTTGCAGAAGATAGATGAGTTCGAATCGCCATTGTGTGATTTAGGGCCAGTTCCCTAACATCTCTGGAGCCCTCAATGTCCTCGTTTGTAAAACGTGAATAATGCCACTCACCCCATATCACTGTGAAGATTACGTGAGACGGTGGGTGTAACGGGCTTAGGCCAGGGCCTGGCACGGGTGTCAGTGCCCCCTGCTCTGCATAGAACTCCACCGCTTCCCCTTTTCACTAGCAACAAGGCTTAAGCTTTTGAGGTCTGCTCCCTACTCGGAGCCATGCAGCTTACAAGAGGATGTGGGGCAACTGCTAGGCATCTTGGCGCCCCCTGGCGGTGGTTTATATTTCCCATCGTGCTTGCTCGTTAGTCCGTCTCTCCCCGTCCCCCAGGAGTTCTGGAAGGGCTGGGGCTCCATGTTATTCAGTGGTTCACACATTGCCTGGCACACATGGAGCACTCAATCAAGATTTGATGAATGAATGACTACATCTTTCTCCCCTCCTAAGGACAGGAAAACACATCTCTCCTCTCGTGCCCCAAGAGTTAGCACAGTGCCTGGCACATAGTACGTGCTTAACGAATATTTGCTGAATTGAAAAAGAATTTAGAGGAGAATATATTCATACATACTTGGATATGTTTTTAAAAATCTCTGAAAGGAGACCCTGGTGAGAAAAACTGATTCTAGGAAAGGAGACTGAGAGGTCTTGGATGGGAAGGAAACTCACTATTCTCTGCATATACTTTTGTACTATTAGAATTGTAATCATCTGTATGTGTTGCTTTTTCAAAGAAAAACACTGGGTTTTTGTTAATCCAATGTAGTGCAAATGAAATAATTGACGGGAAAACGAAATGTGCAAAAAAATGAAGAGGTCAGAACCATTTGGTCAAGAAAAAAAATACCACCTGAGGAGGAAGGGCTTCAATGGCTATCTTCCATTCTCAGGAAGGTTATAAGGAGAATGTTGACCATCTGTTCTCTGTATCTATAGAGTAATAGGAAATGGATTAAAATTGCAGTGGGAGATATGAGTTAAACATAAATAAGTCATTATTGACGATAGGGGTTGATAAACACCAGGAAAGGCTATCATGGGATGTTATGAGCCATCCATCCCTGGAAACTCGAAGGTCTAGATAGCCATATGGCTCTGCTGATTGAAGTATCCTCCCACACAGAGTGCTGAGCTTGGTGAGACTTTGTCCCCGTTTCTGACAATACAACAGACCCTTAATCTGGTGAAGGTCCAGGCTGTCATTGTTCCCCCTTCTCTTTCCTGCTATGAGCATCCCACCAGACCAATTAGGAGTCTGATGATTTCCATACAACATGTCCCCCCACAAGCACGCTATTGAATTCAGGGCTCAACCATAGAAACAGTGGAAGGGTTGGTGACTACCTAAGAGATTTTCAAGGACAATCTTGATTATATTTGATTGCTACCTCAAACACTACCATCCAAAAAAATCCCTGCTGGTAGTGGTTTCTGTGCGTACCTTCATACTTTTGCTACATATGTAGGCATCCCTTGACAACATGTAATATTATTTTTAGGAAAATGCCAGCTTAGGTATTTGGGATAAAGTGTTCTTACATAAGCACAGTACAATCATCAAAATTAGGAAACTTACCTTGATGTACTCTTACCTCCTATACAGTTCATATTCACATTTAGCCAACTGTCTCACTAATGTCCTTTATTGGTTTTCCCCTCTGATCCAGGGTCCAATCTAGGATGACACACTGCTTTTAGCTGTCATTATTTTTTAGTCTTCTTTAATGTGGAAATATTCCTCAACCTGTCTTTGACTTTCATGACATTGACCTTTTTGAAGTGTACCAGCAGCTGTTGTATAGAATGTCCCTCAATTTGGGTTTGTCTAATCTTTCCTCATAGTTCAGGTTATATACTTTTGTCAGGAATAGCACAGAAACGATGCTGTGTCCTTTGCAGTGCATCACACAGGACACACATGATGTCATTTTGTCCCATTATTGAGAATGTTAACTGTGATCACTTGGTTAAGGTGATGTCTGACAGATTTCTCCATGGTAAAGTTGTAATTTTTCCATTTGTAATTTGTAAGTGGTCTGTGGGAAAATACTTAGAGTCTGTCTAAATATCCTATTCGTCCTTGTCTTAGTTCATTCAGGATGCTAGAACAAATTACCATAGACTGGGTGACTTATAAACAAGAGACATTTATCTCTCACAGTTCTGGAGGCTGGGAAGTCCAAGATCAAGGCACCAGTAGATTTGGTGTCTGGTGATGGCCCACCTCCAGGTTCACAGACAGATTTCTTCTTGCTGTGTCCTCACAGGGCAGAAGGAATGAGGGAGTTCTCTGGGGCCTCTTCTATAAGGTCACTAATCCCATTCGTGAGGGCTCCACCCTCTTGACCCAGTCATCTCCCAAAAGCCACACTGCCTAATACCATCACATTGGAGACTAGGTTTCAACGTATGAGTTTGGGACATAAACATTCAGTGTATAGCACTCCTCAAACCTTCAACCATTAGTTTTAGCAGTCATTGTTAATTTTTGCCTGATGGTTGCCAAATGGCAATTTTCTATTTCCATCATTTGTCCTGCATTTATTAGGCAGCTTTCTACAGAAAGGGTTTTCCCTTCTCCCATATTCATTCATTCATTCATTCATTCATTTTTATCAGTATGAACTCATGGATTCTTATTTTATTCAGTGGGTTACAATCTATTATTATTTTGATGTTCAAATTGTCCTAGATGGGACAAATTTCTCAACAGGAGTCCTTGCAAGCTGGCTTCTGTGTCCTTTTGACACATCCCTATGATTCTTTGAGCACTTTCTTACCTTCTTGCACAAGATACTCCAGGTTTATCTTGCATTTTTCATGCCTCAGACCTAGAATCCATCATTTCTCTTAGGACCCCTGGTTCCATTTAGTGCATAATAGTGCCTAGAAACCAAGATCTGGGTCATGACAGAGTTTTGAGTAGAAGAATAACGTGATCTGACTTTTTTTTTTTTTTTTTTTTTTTTGCGGTACACGGGCCTCTCACTGCCGCGGCCTCTCCCGCCGCAGAGCACAGGCTCCGGAAGCGCAGGCCCAGCGGCCACGGCCCATGCGCCCAGCCGCTCCTGACCAGGGCACGAACCTGCATCGGCAGGCGGACTCTCAACTACTGCGCCACCAGGGAAGCCCTATCCCCTTTCTCTGCATCTACTGAGATGATCATGTGGTTTTTCTCCTTCAATTTGTTAATATGGTGTATCACGTTGATTGACTTGCGTATACTGAAGAATCCTTGCATTCCTGGAATAAACCCCACTTGATCATGGTGTATGATCCTTTTAATGTGCTGTTGGATTCTGTTTGCTAGTATTTTGTTGAGGATTTTTGCATCTATGTTCATCAGTGATATTAGCCTGTAGTTTTCTTTCTTTGTGACATCTTTGTCTGGTTTTGGTATCAGAGTGATGGTGGCCTCATAGAATGAGTTTGGGAGTGTTCCTCCCTCTGCTATATTTTGGAAGAGTTTGAGAAGGATAGGTGTTAGCTCTTCCCTACATGTTTGATAGAATTCGCCCGTGAAGCCATCTGGTCCTGGGCTTTTGCTTGTTGGAAGAGTTTTAATCACAGTTTCAATTTCAGTGCTTGTGATTGGTCTGTTCATATTTTCTATTTCTTCCTGATTCAGTCTTGGCACGTTGTGCATTTCTAAGAATTTGTCCATTTCTTCCAGGTTGTCCATTTTATTGGCATAGAGCTGCTTCTAGTAATCTCTCATGATCTTTTGTATTTCTGCAGTGTCAGTTGTTACTTCTCCTTTTTCATTTCTAATTCTATTGAGTCTATTTCATTTCTAAATCTATTGATTGGGTCTTCTCCCTTTTTTTCTTGATGAGTCTGGCTAATGGTTTATCAATTTTGTTTATCTTCTCAAAGAACCAGCTTTTAGTTTTATTGATCTTTGCTATTGTTTCCTTCATTTCTTTTTCATTTATCTCTGATCTGGTCTTTATGATTTCTTTCCTTCTGCTAACTTTGGGGATTTTTTGTTCTTCTTTCTCTAATTGCTTTAGGTGCAAGGTTGGGTTGTTTATTCAAGATGTTTCTTGTTTCTAAAGGTAGGGTTGTATTGCTATAAAGTTCCCTCTTAGAACTGCTTTTGCTGCATCCCATAGGTTTTGGGTCGTCGTGTCTCCACTGTCATTTGTTTCTAGGTATTTTTTGATTTCCTCTTTGATTTCTTCAGTGATCACTTCATTATTAAGTAGTGTATTGTTTAGCCTCCATTTGTTTGTATTTTTTACAGATCTTTTCCTGTCATTGATATCTAGTCTCATAGCGTTGTGGTCAGAAAAGATACTTGATACAATTTCAATTTTCTTAAATTTACCAAGGCTTGATTTGTGACCCAAGATATGATCTATCCTGGAGACTGTTCCATGAGCACTTGAGAAAAATGCGTATTCTGTTGTTTGTGGATGGAATGTCCTATAAATATCAATTAAGTCCATCTTGTTTAATGTATCATTTAAAGCTTGTGTTTCCTTATTTATTTTCATTTTGGATGATCTGTCCATTGGTGAAAGTGGGGTGGTAAAGTCCCCTACTATGAATGTGTTACTGTCGATTTCCCCTTTTATGGCTGTTAGTATTTGCCTTATGTATTGAGTGCTCCTATGTTGGGTGCATAAATATTTACAATTGTTATATCTTCTTCTTGGATCGATCCCTTGATCATTATGTAGTGTCCTTCTTTGTCTCTTCTAATAGTCTTTATTTTAAAGTCTATTTTGTCTGATATGAGAATTGCTACTCCAGCTTTCTTTCGGTTTCTATTTGCATGGAATATCTTTTTCCATCCCCTCACTTTCAGTCTGTATGTGTCTCTAGGTCTGAAGTGGGTCTCTTGCAGACAGCATATATATGGGTCTTGTTTTTGTATCCATTCAGCCAGTCTGTGTCTTTTGGTGGGAACATTTAATCCATTTACATTTAAGGTAATTATCGATATGTATGTTCCTATTCCCATTTTCTTAATTGTTTTGGGTTTGTTATTGTAGGCCTTTTCCTTCTCTTGTGTTTCTTGCCTAGAGAAGTTCCTTTAGCATTTGTTGTAAAGCTGGTTTGGTGGTGCTGAACTCTCTCAGCTTTTGCTTGTCTGTAAAGGTTTTAATTTCTCCATCCAATCTGAATGAGATCCTTGCTTGGTAGAGTAATCTTGGTTGTAGGTTTCTCTCCTTCATCACTTTAAATATGTCCTGCCAGTCCCTTCTGGCTTGCAGAGTTTCTGCTGAAAGATCAGCTGTTAACCTTATGGAGATTCCCTTGTGTGTTATTTGTTGTTTTTCCCTTGCTGCTTTTAATATGTTTTCTTTGTATTTAATTTTTGACAGTTTGATTAATATGTGTCTTGGCATGTTTCTCCTTGGATTTATCCTGTATGGGACTCTCTGTGCTTCCTGGACTTGATTAACTATTTCCTTTCCCATATTAGGGAAGTTTTCAATTATAATCTCTTCAAATATCTTCTCAGTCCCTTTCTTTTTCTCTTCTTCTTCTGGAACCCCTATAATTTGAATGTTGGTGCATTTAATGTTGTCCCAGAGGTCTCTGAGACTGTCCTCAGTTCTTTTCATTCTTTTTTCTTTATTCTGCTCTGCAGTAGTTATTTCCACTATTTTATCTTCCAGGTCACTCATCCATTCTTCTGCCTCAGTTATTCTACTATTGATCCCAACTAGAGTATTTTTCATTTCATTTATTGTGTTGTTCATCGTTGCTTGTTTCATCTTTAGTTCTTCTAGGTCCTTGTTAAATGTTTCTTGCATTTTGTCTATTCTATTTCCATGATTTTGGATCATCTTTACTATCATTATTCTGAATTCTTTTTCAGGTAGACTGCCTATTTCCTCTTCATTTGTTAGGTCTGGTGGGTTTTTATCTTGCTTCTTCATCTGCTGTGTGTTTTTCTGTCTTCTCATTTTGCTTATCTTACTGTGTTTGGGGTCTCCTTTTTGTAGGCTGCAGGTTTGTTGTTCCCGTTGTTTTTGGTGTCTGTCCCCAGTGGCTAAAGTTGGTTCAGTGGGTTGTGTAGGCTTCCTGGTGGACGGGACTAGTGCCTGTGTTCTGGTGGATGAGGCTGGATCTTGTCTCTCTGGTGGGCAGGTCGATGGCTGGTGGTGTATTTTGGGGTGTCTGTGGACTTATTATGATTTTAGGCAGCTTCTCTGCTAATGGGTGGGGTTGTGTTCCTGTTTTGTTATTTGTTTGGCATAGGGTGTCCAGCACTGTAGCTTGCTGGTCGTTGAGTGAAGCTGGGTGCTGGCATTGAGATGCAGATCTCTGGGAGATTTTCGCCATTTGATATTATGTGGAGCTGGGAGGTCTCTTGTTGACCAGTGTCCTGAAGTTGGCTCTCCCACCTCAGAGGCACAGCACTGACTCCTCTGCACCAAGAGCCTTTCATCCACATGACTCAGAATAAAAGGGAGAAAAAGTAGAAAGAAAGAAAGAAAGAAAGAAAGAAAGAAAGAAAGAAGATAAAATAAAATAAGATAAAGTTATAAAATAAAAAATAATTATTAAGAAAAAAAATTTTTTTAAGAAACAAAAAACGGACAGATAGAACCCTAGGACAAATGGTGAAAACAAAGCTATACAGACACAATCTCACACAGAAGCATACACATACACACTCACAAAAAAAGGAAAAGGGGGGAAAATCATAAATCTTGCTCTCAAAGTCCACCTCCTCAATTTGGAACGATTCGTTGTCTATTCAGGTATTCCACAGATGCAGGGTACATCAAGTTGATTATGGAGATTTAATCCGCTGCTCCTGAGGCTGCTGGGAGAGATTTCCCTTTCTCCTCTTTGTTCGCACAGCTCCCGGGGTTCAGCTTTGGATTTGGCCCCGCCTCTGCATGTAGGTCGCCAGAGGGCGTCTGTTCTTCGCTCTGACAGGACGGGATTAAAGGAGCCGCTGCTTCGGGGGCTCCGGCTCACTCAGGCCGAGCCTGCAGCGGCAGAGGCCGGCATGACGTTGCACCAGCCTGAGGCGCACCGTGCATTCTCCCGGGTAAGTTGTCCCTGGATCCCAGGACCCTGGCAGTGGTGGGCTGCACAGGCTCCCGGGAGGAGAGGTGTGGATAGTGACCTTTGCTCGCACACAGGCTTCTTGGTGGCGGCAGCAGCAGCCTTAGCGTCTCATGCCCATCTCTGGGGTCCGTGCTTTTAGCCGCGGCTTGCGCCCGTCTCTGGAGTTCCTTTAGGCAGCGCTCTTAATGCCCTCTCCTCGCGCACCAGGAAACAAAGAGGGAAGAAAAAGGCTCTTGCCTCTTCGGCAGCTCCAGACCTTTTCCCGGACTCCCTCCTGGCCAGCCGTGGTGCACTAACCCCCTGCAGGCTGTGTTCACGCCGCCAACCCCAGTCCTCTCCCTGGGATCTGACCTCCAAAGCCCGAGCCTCAGCTCCCAGCCCCGCCTGCCCCGGCGTGTGAGCAGACAAGCCTCTCAGTCTGGTAAGTGCTGGTCGGCACCAATCCTCTGTGCGGGAATCTCTCCGCTTTGCCCTCTGTAGCCCTGTTGCTGTGCTCTCCTCCGCGGCTCCGAAGCTTTCCCCCTCCGCCACCCGCAGTCTCCGCCCGCGTGAAAACCTTTCCTAGTGTGTGGAAACCTTTCCTCCTTCACAGCTCCCTCCCACTGGTGCAGGTGCCATCCCTATTCTTTTGTCTCTGTTTTTTCTTTTGCCCTACCCAGGTGCGTGGTAAGTTTCTAGCCTTTTGGGAGGTCTGAGGTCTTCTGCCAGCGTTCAGTAGGTGTTCTGTAGGAGTTGTTCCACGTGTATATGTATTTCTGGTGTATCTGTGGGGAGGAAGGTGATCTCCACGTCTTACTCTTCCGCCATCTTCCCCCAGAGCTTCTGATAAGGTCTTTTTAATTGAGGCTCAAGAGCAGTTTTTCTCCAGTGTCTCTTCCAGAAGACCAAATCCCCAGAGCACGTTGAGGCTGCTCAGGCAGATATTTTGGAAATGTGACTGGTACCTGTTGGTGATAAAGTCAGAGGTATTGTATGTGTCCCTTGCACTAACTAATCATATCTGCTTGTAATAGGGTAGAATCGAAGGCTGGGGGTGAGATTCCCAAACACATAGGGTTTATTATTTTATTAACCCTTATTAATTCATAAGCTAACTTGCAGGTCCCTGAGGGAATTGATCTTACAGACATTAAAGCTAATGGTAATACTTTAGGTGATAGAAGTTTTAGGGCTCTGACAGCATTGCCAGCTTTACTTAAAAGTAAAATACTAAAGTATTCCATTAATTCTCTCTACTTTTTACGAGGACTCTGGGTGATAAGGACAGTGGAAGTTTCTGGGTAAAAGGGAGAAGTTTAGAGCTCTTTAATAACGGTTCTGGTAAAATGAGTTCCCCTGTGACTACAGACGTAATTTGGAATGCCCCAGGTTGGCAAAAAATGAGATCAAGTTTTTATTTTTCCAGGATTTCCCTGGTGATCCAGTGGTTAAGACTCCATGCTTCCACTGCAGGGGGTGTTGGTTTGATCCCTGGTTAGGGAACTAAGATCCCACATGCCACGTGGCGTGACCAAAAAAAAAAGCAGCAAAAAGATTTTATTTTTCCACAGTTAGGGCCTATTATGTGTTGACTTGTGTATCCCCCCAAATTCATATGTTGAAGTCCTAATACCCAGTACTTCAGAATGTGATCTTGTTTGGAAATAGCCTTTGCAGATGTAATTAGTTAAGTTGAAATGAGGTCATCAGCGTGGGCCCTAATCCAGCATGAGTAGCGTCCTTATAAAAAGGAGAAATTTGGACGCAGAAACAGGCACACAAACAGGGAAATTGATGTGAAGAAACACAGAGAAAACAGCCAACCATGAGCCAAGGAGAGAGGCCTGGAACAGGTCCTTCCCTCACAGCCTCAGAAGAAACCAACCCTGCCCACACGTTGATCTCAGACTTCCAGCTTCCAGAACTGTGAGACCATCAATTCCTATAGTTCAAGCCACCCAGTTTGGGGTACTTTATTACAGCAGCCTGAGCAAACTAATCCAGGGCTGTAGCTCTCTGACAGGAAAAGCTTTAACCCACCCTGAAAATAAACAGTAACCAGACATATTTATAGCCTAGTGAGGAGACATTTGCAGAAGTTCACTTGGAGGTATTCAAAGGGCCCTCCAAGCTTCTGTTCCTCTCCATGACCCACCTTTAGAGTTTAACCAGGATTGTGTTGTTAGCAGGTACGGCATGTTGTGCAAACATCTTTGACAATGCCTCTAAAATTACCTCATCCCACCAATGTTAAATGTGACATCACGGCCAATTTATCTCTGCTGTTGTGGTTAATATCATGAAGAATTCTGGCTAAAATCCATTTTAAAGGATTTGGTGCTACCAGTTAGCCATACTGAGAGTGCCAAATACTATCTTTATGCAATGAGCCTTCAAAATTTCCCAGTTATCTTTTTTCCAAATTAAAGGCTTCTCTCTGACAGTTAACAACAGTTTACAACAATCTTAGAGGAATCTATTAATTCCTCTAAGGCCTCTCCTTTCTGAGTGATTACAGGAACAATTATCTTGGTGAAAGCTGCTTGTTTAGTAGTGAAACAGTCCGCTAAGGTTTTATTGTGAGATGCTGGGTCCTTGCACTTTGAATGATGCTCCACCTTTATTATAGCTATTTCCTTAAGTTAACAGCATCTAAAGGTTCTTTAGTTAGTCCATTTTTATAACTGTTTCGTCAAGGTCAGAAAACCTCTCTGTTTCAAAGCATTTTGAAGTCAGATTATCCTAAAGCCATATACTTACAACAAATATAAGTATTTTCTTTTCCCCTTTGTCAGTAGGTAAGTCTAGGTGAGGGCAACCAGGTAAGCTATATGAACTGATTTAATTTCTATGAGAGCTTTATATTTTTAAAGTAAATGTAAGGGAGTAGGATAAACTGGGAGATTGGGATTGACGTATACACACTACTATATATAAAATAGATAACTAATAAGGACCTACTGTAGAGCACAGGGAACTCTACTCAATACTCTGTAATGGCCTATATGGGAAAAGAATCTTAAAAAGAGTGGATATATGTATATGTAAAACTGATTCACTTTGCCGTACACCTGAAACTAATGCAACGTTGTGAATCAACTATACGCCAATAAAATTTTTTTTAAAAAAGTGAATGTAACTCTGTGATAGCGTATCCTGTTTGTCAATTTTGGTTTTACTTTTTATGTGTGAACAATTAACAAACACAATTAAATTAGTGTTACTCAAGGAAGCCTCTAGAAGTTCTGTGCAGTGTACGGTGTTGGGGAGGGGGAAATTTCCCCCTCTCTCCCTCTAGAGTTCTTGTGGCTGGACTAATAACAAAATGATGCAAGACGGAATAACAGGAGAAAACGAAACAAATTTTAATTTGTGCACATGAAGGTCTCTTAGAAATAGGACCCAAGAAGTAGCCAAAGCTAGGCAACTTCTATACTTTTTAGACAAAGAAACAATAAACGTGTCAGGAATTGACAGGACAAAGAAAGGCAAATTTCGGGTGCTCAATTAGAGAAGAATCTAAACAGAGTATGAGCTTGGGGTAGTCAATGAAAGAAGTGAATTCCCCATCTCTGGTGATAAGGGGGTCCTTCTACCTCCAGATGTAGGGAGTTGCACTTTTCACATGAGAGATTTATTTCCCGCTTTCAGGGAGAGAGAAAGGAGGGTCAAAGTGCCCCTCCTGCATCAGCCATTTCCTAAAAACTTTAATTCAAAATAATCAACATGCCAATAAAGCATATTTGGGGGCAGACTGCCCTGGGCCCCAACAATGAATACTTTTTTGTTGTTGCTATTTTGACAGAGGTTATGAGGTTTTCTTTTTTTCTTTTCTTTTTTTTTTTTTGAGGTTTCCTTTTTTAAGCAAGGGAAAGAGGCTGGATTTACAGTGTTGCAGGAATGGACAGTGATGCTTGAAGGAGAAAGCAACAACACTTTACAGGAAGTAGGTAACAAGTTAAAAAGTGGTGAACAGAAAAAGCTTTTGACAAAATTCAACACCCATTTATGATAAAAACCCTCCAGAAAGTAGGCATAGAGGGAACTTACCTCAACATAATAAAGGCCATATATGACAAACCCGCAGCCAACATCGTTCTCAATGGTGAAAAGCTGAAACCATTTCATCTAAGATCAGGAACAAGATAAGGTTGCCCACTCTCACCACTCTTATTCAACATAGTTTCGGAAGTTTTAGAGAAGAAAAAGAAGTAAAAGGAATCCAAACTGGAAAAGAAGAAGTAAAACTGTCACTGTTTGCAGATGACATGATACTATACATAGAGAATCCTAAAGATGCTACCAGAAAACTACTAGAGCTAATCAATGAATTTGGTAAAGTAGCAGGATACAAAATTAATGCACAGAAATCTCTTGCAGTCCTATACACTAATGATGAAAAATCTGAAAGATAAATTAAGGAAACACTCCCATTTACCACTGCAACAAAAAGAATAATATACCTAGGAATAAACCTACCTAAGGAGACAAAAGACCTGTATGCAGAAAACTATAAGACACTGATGAAAGAAATTAAAGATGATACAAATAGATGGAGAGATATACAAGGTTCTTGGATTGAAAGAATCAATATTGTGAAAATGACTATACTACCCAAAGCAATCTACAGATTCAGTGCAATCCCTATCAAACTACCAATGGCATTTTTCACAGAACTAGAACAAAAAAATTCACAGTTTGTATGGAAACATAAAAGACCCCGAGTAGCCAAAGCAATCTTGAGAAAGAAAAACGGAGCTGGAAGAATCAGGCTCCTGGACTTCAGACTATACTACAAAGCTACAGTAATCAAGACAGTATGGTACTGGCACAAAAACAGAAATATAGATCAATGGAACAGGATAGAAAGCCCAGAGATAAACCCACGCACATATGGTCACCTTATCTTTGATAAAGGAAGCAAGAATATACAGTGGAGAAAAGACAGCCTCTTCAATAAGTGGTGCTGGGAAAACTGGACAGCTACATTTAAAAGAATGAAATTAGAACACTTCCTAACACCATACGCAAAAATAAACTCAAAATGGATTAAAGACCTAAATGTAAGGCCAGACGCTATAAAACTCTTAGAGGAAAACATAGGAAGAACACTCTGTGTCATAAATCACAGCAAGATCCTTTTTGACCCACCTCCTAGAGAAAGGGAAATAAAAACAAAATTA
Source organism: Leucopleurus acutus (assembly GCF_964270905.1). Lineage (NCBI taxonomy): Eukaryota > Metazoa > Chordata > Mammalia > Artiodactyla > Delphinidae > Leucopleurus > Leucopleurus acutus. The sequence goes on along the minus strand of NC_139148.1, from coordinate 116,826,738 downwards.
AACAAATGGGACCTAATGAAACTTCAAAGCTTTTGCACAGCAAAGGAAACCATAAACAAGATGAAAGGACAACCCTCAGAATGGGAGAAAATATTTGCAAATGAAACAACTGACAAAGGATTAATGTCCAAACTATACAAGCAGCTCATGCAGCTCAATATCAAAAAAACAAACAACCCAATCCAAAAATGGGCAGAAGACCTAACTAGACATTTCTCCAAAGAAGATATACAGATTGCCAACAAACACATGAAAGGATGCTCAACATCACTAACCATTGGAGAAATGCAAATCAAGACTACAATGAGGGATCACCTCACACTAGTCAGAATGGCCATCATCAAAAAGTCTACAAACAATAAATGCTGGAGAGGGTGTGGAGAAAAGGGAGCCCTCTTGCACTGTTGGTGGGAATGTAAATTGATACAGCCACTGTGGAGAACAGTATGGAGGTTCCTTAAAAAACTAAAAATAGAACTACCATACGACCCAGCAATCCCACTGCTGGGCATATACCCTGAGAAAACCATAATTCAAAAAGAGTCATGTACCACAATGTTCATTGCAGCTCTATTTACAATAGCCAGGACATGGAAGCAACCTAAGTGTCCATCGACGGATGAATGGATAAAGAAGATGTGATTGTAAAGCAATTATACCCCAATAAAGATGTTAAAAAAAAAGATGTGGCACATATATACAATTGAATATTACTCAGCCATAAAAAGAAACGAAATTGAGTTATTTGTAGTGAGGTGGATGGACCTAGAGTCTGTCATACAGAGTGAAGTAAGTCAGAAAAAGAAAAACAAATACCGTATGCTAACACATATATATGGAATCAAGAAAAGAAAAAAGGTCATGAAGAACCTAGGGGCAAGACAGGAATAAAGACACAGACCTACTAGAGAATGGACTTGAGTACACGGGAAGGGGGAAGGGTAAGCTGGGATGAAGTGAGAGACTGGCATGGACATATATACACTACCAAATGTAAAATAGGTAGCTAGTGGGAAGCAGCCACATAGCACAGGGAGATCAAGTTCGTGGTTTGTGACCACCTAGAGGTATAGGATAGGGCGGGTGGGAGGGAGACACAAGAGGGAGGAGATATGGGGATACATGTATATGTATAACTGATTCACTTTGTTATACAGCAGAAACTAACACAACATTGTAAAGCAATTATACTCCAATAAAGATGTTAAAAGAAATATATATATATATATATATATATATATATATAAATATAAAAATAGGGGGCTTCCCTGGTGGCGCAGTGGTTGAGAGTCCGCCTGCCGATGCAGGGGACATGGGTTCATGCCCCGGTGCGGGAGGATCCCACATGCCATGGAGCGGCTGGGCCCGTAAGCCATGGCCGCTGAGCCTGCGCATCCAGAGCCTGTGCTCCGCAACGCAGAGGCCACAACAGTGAGAGGCCTGCGTACAGCAAAAAAAAAAAAAAAAAAAAAAAAAAAAAAAAATATATATATATATATATATATATATATATATATATAAAGGTGAGCATTTTTTTTTATTGCAAGAGGTTTTACAGCATGGAGATCCATGAAGTTTAGTTAGAACTAAACTCCCTGAAAATTTCCCATCTTTTGCTACTGCTGTTACAGTTTTTAAAGAAGTGGGATATGTCTTGGCTACAGGGTCTAATCAAAGGCTGAAATAAGCAATAGGCCCTCTGATGAGTGCCATGGAGATTACGCAGTATTCCTAGTGCCTGTTCACACTCTTTATGAACGAGAGGGGAAGTGGGTTTGTGAGTCTAGAATTCTGGAAAAGATTTTTGTGGTTAACAGTTATTGTATTAGTCTTTGTGCTTATGTATAAATATGTTTCTTCTACCTTGAAAAGTATTCAGTCACTGAAATATATTCATATATAGCCTAGTCCTGGTCCACTTACATCACAGTTCAAGCCAGGTCATAGTAGGTTGATTAGCACAGAGTAGTGCCATCTGGGCAGGGCAGGGTATAAATACAGACTCACTCCCTGAGACAGCTCAGACTCTGGAGAAGAGCCTAGGTGAAGACATCAGAAACCCACCTTCGTGGCGAGGCTCACATCCAGAGAATTACCAACATCCATCCACCCACCAGGAGAACACTTGCACTTGACATCTATCAATTCCCATCAGAAGCAGCAGGCTTGCCCGAAAAAGAACAAGGTAGTGGGAGGGATGGTGGATGGGGTATATAGAACAAGCAGCAGAGTGGTCATCAAGCTACGGTTTCGAGGTGAAACTCTCCGAGAGACTATATATTTACTATTTATTCTATTTGCTGCAAAAAGATTTGGAGACAGCTTATAAGGATTCATTCAATAGAGGCAATCTAAAAAAATTTTAAATAACGTAAGATAGAGGGCAAAGGACTAAAGGTACTAAGCAGGTAACCTAGTCCAGGAGCAAGAGACACTGGGTCTCAATTCAAACTAGCAGCAAAAGGAGCATTTAAACTAGAGGGTAGAAGGCTTCAAAGGAGATAATGGACCTGGACTTTGAAAGATAAGTGGGCTTTGTAGGGGTGAAGATGAAGTAACAAACATTTCAGGCCAAGGGTGAGCTCTAATACTGACTCTAGTTCTAGGTAAAATGCCTAGAGCAGAGATGATGGGGAGAAGCCTTCGGAGATGGATGGGGCTGGAGGGGGAACAGCTACAAGTCATACAGGGTCCGGAATGCCTGCTAAGGAGCAGGGCTGGGCTCCTTTTCAAGCACTCAACAGTTTTCAACAGTTCTGAGGTGTGGAAAACTTAGATATGACTCAGAAAATACATTGGATAATTCGATGTGAGTGCACCTGGGTATGGGAACCAGCAGGGACAAGTGTTTTTACCAAGGGTTACCTGTGAGGGAGACAGACTATGACATTACAGAATAACAGCCGGGCAACTGGGTGAGGATACGAGGGGACGAGGGGAAAGAAAAGGGATGAAGGGAGAATTCAGGGACCTCCTAGTAAATAACTGCCTTCTATATTTGCATTTCTGCCCCAAGGGAAGTTGTTCAGAGGGAGAGACACATTCCCTAACATCAATATTCACGTGTGCGTACAAGGTGTTCTCTGAGTGGCTGAGGGACCCACAGGCCGGCAGGGGGTGGGTGGGGGGAGCCATGATGTCTCCATTGTGAGGCGTTGATAACCCCTGAAACTAGGTCTCCCATTGGTGGAAGCTGGCCAGTGGCTGCCTCCTACTTAATCACATATCCTGTATCAGCAACCGAGGTGCTGTTTAGCACCCCAGTGCCCCAAATCATAAGGTCTGGCCATTAAGACAAATAGGGGTGGTTATGGAAGGTAATGCTCCTCCTATCACACCTCCATCTCTACACAGCGCAATCCACCTTGGGAAAGGAGTTCAGAGGGTTCCCAGAAGTCATCCCTGACATTACTGTGTATATGTCTTACCAAGGTTCTCTCTAATTGGCTGAAGGGTCCCATGGGGGGAGAAGCCATGACGCCTCCACTGTGAGATGTCAACTGGCCTCTGAAGCTACATATTCCCATTGGTGGGAGCTGGACCAATAGCTGTCCTCCTACTTAATATAGTTACACCCTGCCAACCACGTGGTGGTTTCCGTTAGACCTAAAGGTGAAAAGGTCTCTCTCCCATTACCACTCTCCTGAGTATACAAAAAGCATAAGCGAGTTTTAATGACGGGATTATTATATCTTGAAACGTTAAGAGATAAATGTCGATGAGAGTTTGTGAAATAGGATATACAGTATTACACAAAATGGGAAAGGAATTTTTAAATCTTTCTGCGTAGTTATATGGAAATGTACATAATATATGGTCTATATAATTTATATACTCTATAAACATATAATGGAAAAACATTTCCAGTCGGAAAAGGTATAGGCCTTTTCCTGACCCCATTTGAATCTTCTGGAATTGATTTTAATTTGCGTTGGGGTATATATGAAGTGGGCCACCGTTGCTATGGAGATCTCAAAGCTCATCCTATCTTGTCTGTGGTTCTGTCTAAAATGATGTCTTTGGGGAGATTCAAATTATGAGAACGAGGACTGTGGGTGTCTGCCTCTGAAGATGCCACTTGTTATCAGCTACCATCATCTACTAAACTAGAAAGACTCATAGATTCCCAATCTTAATAGATGATTACATTTCATAGTAGATCTTTTATCCTGTCAACCATCCTGAATAACACACCAAATTAACTTGGGGGCATAAATGGATGTGCTTTTTAGGAGAGTTTGGCTCTATTTTCAGCTGTGAATTATGCATTAGTAAGAATTATTTGGACAGCATTCATCATCATTTCCGAAGTTAATGAAATTCCATTACACTTCAGTACATTTTCATTTCACCCAGTGGTAAATTAATTCTCCTTCCCTCTTTCTGTCTCAAGTCTCTCTCTCCTCTTTTGCATCATTTACAGTAGTTACAGAGTGGGAACATGGAGAGGTTTCCTAACTCGAATAAGTTAAATAAAGGCCAGGAAAGACAGATGTTACTGATTCCCTCTATAATGATGATGTTCTCTATAACTCAATGCCAAGATGAGCAAGGCTGCATGTTTTCACAGCTGTCACTGCCGTTTCCATTGCTCAAGAATTCAGGGCAGGGGCCGGGTTCAGGGGCTTAGCTGGGCTACAGCTTAGAAGTCTGGCGCATGTCTCATCTTAACACAGCAGCAGCCCAGGCCACCCAGTCACCACACTGAACAGATTGCTTGACCTGGGGAAGAAGCTCTTTGAGCAAATGAGAAGGCCAGGAGCATTGCCAGGTCCAGCCCCTCTGAGAAGCAAACCTGGAGCTCTCCTAGGTGCTGGATATTTCCCTTTCATTGTATTGGCCTTGTCCTTCCCTGGTCCTACCCTGCCTCCGGCCCTAGTCGCTGCTCAGACCAAATGGGTCCCCTGACCAATGGGCAAGAAACCTGTTTGTCTGGTTCTCTAGCAGCTGACCCAGGTGTACCCTGGAAGCTACTTTGACCCTCCCTTGTGGGAGGCTCTGTGCTATTCTAGACTCTTCTTCCAGCTAATAGTGGTTAAAAGGGAGTTCTGGCTCTGAACTCAGAAAGCCCAGGGTTAGAGGGCCTTGGACTTGTGTGGGAACGCTGCTGAGTTCGGGACCAACCTGAGGCCTAGCTTCCACAGCATGAAATGGAGGTGAGATCTCTCTTAGAGACTGATTATGAGGAAGACATGAGATAATCTATGGGGAAATATTGATCATGGAGCCTGAAACTTGGCAAATGGCGGTTATAGTGATCAGTACTAGGCCATTGCTTTCTGATTCCCTGTTCCTTTCCCCTTCTGTTGGCTGTGGAGAACAGCCTCCTGCTCGTCCCCAGTGAGGCTCAGAGGGATACTGGTAGATAGCCCCACTCACATAATAGCCCTGGCTTCCTAGTCTAGGGCAACCTGGGCATGTGATTTGCTTCCTTCCTCATTCCCCCATTCATAAATCTGCCCAGATCCTACCGTTTACACAGGCTATTTAGGGGTTGGCATTCTGCCTACAGAAAGTTTGAGAAGTATAGGGCTTCTCTCTACCCTGTTTCATTCAGCCCAGCCCCGGGTCCCATCAGGCACTGTGCTGGACAAAGAAATATTTAGCGAGCGCCTGTTCTATTCCAGACACCACACTAAATACTAAAGATTTAATGATCAGCAAAATTAGACGTGGTCCCTGTTCTAACAGAACTTAGTCTACTAAGCTAAAAAAGCTAATGAAGCTTCAGGTAAATGTCAGGGCCCCTCATTTGAACGGGCCCCTGTAAGATGCTGGGAGTCACAGAGTGTTCTAGATGGAGAAGAGATATAGATAATTAAAGTCACCCCCAAGATGATGCAGGACTGGAGGTAAAGAGGAAGATCATTTTCAGAGTGTTTAGTGATTTCATTATACAAATAATAGGTGACATATCAGAAACTTTCAGCCTTCAGGCAGATGTGTGTTTTATTTTAAGAAAAAGAATGGAAGTTTTGAATCCTTTATAGAGGGAAGGGACTCCAAATTCCTAAATATAAAGCCATACAAAAATGTCTGTTTCCGTGACTGAAAAAGTCCTCAATTCTATCAGAAAGATTAGAAATGACCACAGTCCGATGAATTGTTTTCTGGTCGATGGTATTCAGCCAAACTAACTGGAATAAAATCAACCAGGTGGCAATCTCTAGTCCAAAAACATGACCTCCACACGAGCAACTCGGGGATGTGATAACAACACAGACTCTTGCTTACATATAGTAGTTGTCACTTTAGATCACTCTGCAGCTTGATTTAGTTGACCTGTATAACACAATGTATATTTATTCAGATTACTTGATGCTCTCTACTTCAGTTAACTCCAGACAGGTTCCTTCCAGGGGTAAAAGGCAGAGAGCGTATTTATTTGACTACTTTAACCAAATTGACAGGTAGTCAGGCAAACACAACCGTGACAACATCTGTCTAGTAAGCTGCCCCGAGCTCCCAGGCCAGGAGGGTGATTTGAGTCAGGTGTAGATAAGCAGGTAACCTTGACAACCTTCATAGTTGTCAGGGAAATGACAGAACGGGGGAAGTGCCCTACTGTTGCTCAATGAAAGCCGAAGCCATCAATGAGGGGAAGTAATCACTACTGATAGTGAAAGGTACAGCAAATCCTATGACCACACGCATCCCTTTATCAGGAGATGTTCTCCAACACTCACCGGTCCTGGGAAGCTCAGGGTGCTGCAACTAATTCAGGACACAGCAAATTTGTACATAAACCTGGGGACTAAAAAAGGCAGCATGACGCAGTCATTAGAGGGAGCACTGAATTAGTCTGGCCCCCGGAGACCCTGTAATTTTAATAGAAAGAATGTCAAATAAACTCCCCACTTTGGACCAGGCTTCAGGCTGATATAATGAACTTAAGTCTTTCTCTAGGGTTCTTCATGTCACTCTGGAATGACTTAGTCGCCACATAACCCTTGGCCATTACTGTTTTTAGCTATTGCCCCTGCTCATAACAATACTTCATTGTAGCTCCCAATAAAAAAAGTTCCATTCTAGACAAGAGACCAAATATTACACATTTTCATACTGCTTCTTTGAAGATTTCTCATCTCATCAGCAATATACAAGAGGTCCAGATACTCTGCATCCTCATCAGCACTTGATAGTATCAGTTTGGGGGTTGCGTTTTGTTTTAGCCATCCTGATTGGTATGCGGTGGTATCTCACTGTGGCTTTAATTTGCATGTCCTTAATGACTAATGAGGTTTGAGCATCTTTTCATGTGTATATTTGGCAACATTATGCTTGGCACATAATCATTGCTCCCTTCCAAGATTTCAGGTGGTTTCTACCCCCTTCTTCCCAAATACATGATTTTAACAGAGGTCATCCAGAGACAAGACCTTACCTACCCCCTCAGGATTTTGAGGAGAAAAGCATGGGAGAGCTAGGGAGAGAAAGGGTTGTCTTTGGGAATTTCTCACACATCACACCATGTAAGTGACCACAGACTTCTGGTAGTAAGAATTGCCCTAATCCTAAAAATGCTTTTCAATATTATCTTCTTTGGATTAAACAACACACACACACACACACACACACACGCACCACGGAGGGAGTTTTTTCAGAGGGAGTTTTTTTTAATCAAAAAATTATTTCACTGAATCGTACAGTAAAGGTAACAGCTAAATTGGAAGGCGGCTGTAACAAGTCACTGAAAAACTTCCCATACGCACTGCTGGCTGCATTATTACAGTTATGATTCATATACAATGAGATGAGAACATTTACTACCTTTACAGTCTCCCCTTCACACTCTGAAATGAAATCTGCAGTTTCTCATTTCTTTTGCGGTTTCGCCATAAAAAGCACCTTGATTCTTGAAGCCTGGAATCTCATTACAAAGTCCATTTTGACTCACTAAGTATTTATTGAGGATCTAAAACATACTAAAACTAGAGTAGGCAATCTGGGGGATTTTAACGGTATAGAAGACATAATCTCAACCCCTGGAGGCAACTTGTGGTCAGTCTACAGGCAGCTTGGGTTTATTTCAGGAAACAGCGGAAAATTCTGCTGATAGTCTAGACTTGGTGTGTGGAGTCCAGGCACGAGGTGAGGCCTCTGTTTTTCTTTTTAGAAGCCTCTTCTTTTTTGATGACCCTCCCGACACTAGGCTGTCTTTAGTCCCCGACTCACTTCCTCTTTTTTAACAGCATTCTCAGTTTGTGTTCAACTATTTCCTGTTGACCTTTTCTAAATGCCCTTGTTTATTATTCTCCGCCTTAAAAACAAAAGTCCATAGAGAGATAGCATAACATGCTATATAAGCCTTCGCATGTATTCTTAGCCTAAGGAACCAAAAAAAAAGATCAAAAGCGAGGAGGGGTGGTGAAAGAGTAAAGTTACTATTGTGCATATTCTGTTCATATTACATAGATTTATATGTAAACGATGATACGCTCTTGTTCATGGAAACTCTTCACCTAATTGATAATGTAATGGGAGGAAGACAGGCTCATATTTGACAACAAACACTGGAAGGAAGTCCATCCCTTTTAGTGAATAATTCTGGGCATGCTTGTTGATTACTGAAGGGACTTTTGTGTGAGAGAGGAAGGAAGGTTTGAATCACTTAACTATACAGTCAATTCTTAAGAATCCATGTTAAGAGCGAGAAGCAATTGCAATTGTTCTGATGAGCTGAACAGCAGATAATCAAAAATTCTTCCCCTTCATCACCTGTCTTCCTACATCTATCTCCCCCTCCACCTCCGCCCAGCAAACAATTTGTTGGAAATTAGGAAAATGTTTTCCCGAGGTAATCTCTCCCCCTACAGGCAACTAGCCTACCAAACTGCTGGATCAGTTCCCTGAGGAGAGGCTGGATTACTAGAATGCATCTGCGCACATTTACAATGGGGTCCGCGTGGCGAGAAGGGACTCCTGTCCTAGAGGTGGAAAGGAACAAGTCCCCTAGCCAGAGTGTACACTTCCTGCTTCCTGGCATTAGCGCATTTTACTCTGCTGTAAAATGAGGATCGTAATTATTACCTCGTTGGGCTTTTGTCAGATGTAAATGAGATAATAAAGGCAAAGGCCCTGCCTCAATGGATGCCCTTGGTGATGTTAGCCGTCATCATCATCATCATTAAAGGTGGCTGACTGTGCAGAGGATCATTACAAGAGTACGTGGGCCACTTCAACTAGGGCCTATGAGTTTGTTGCAAGTGATTTCTTATAATAGTAGCAAAAGCTTTTGACTTTTTAAATACATTCTAGCAGAGGCAAGTTATCCAGCAAGAACCATTGCTTTCACTCTCATTTCTGATATTCTTTCTTCTTTTTTTTTTTTTTTTTTTACATCTTTATTGGTCTGATATTCTTTCTTACAGGCAGAGGAAAAGGTATGGTCACTCCCCCAAGGGTGGGACTGCCTCTCAGGAAGATTGAGATCGATGGCTGGGGGATTCCAGGAGTCCCAGGGACCGAGCCCTTCCCTCCTCCCTGCACAGAGAGTGCCTTCTAGTGCTTAAAGCTCTCCTCAGGGTCTGAGCCTCCTGGTTTCTGGCCTGACCACCCCTGCCTTCCCACCAGCACCCTCAGGCTTTCTTTAAATATGTAAATATCTTTGATTACGTCTCCTAATCTTGTTCCAGGCCCGGGAGCTACATTCACCTCAAAAGGTGATTTTACAAATATCTAATCTTGTCCATTTGGGGTGGATTTTATCAGAGCAGTTTTCAGAGTTCTGGGACCAATCTCTTGTCACCTCTGCCTATGTTAACTACCTGTGTGACCTTGGCCAAAACATTTTTCCTCTGTACTATGAAATGGGTTGCCCTAGAAATTGTTTGAGGATGTTTCCTTCCTGCTCAGATCTTCTAGGGTTCTGGGATTCCACCTGAGAGAGACAGAGGACCTCGGGAAAGGATCCAGTGTATACACAATATCACATCTACTTAATAATAATGCCCAGAGAAGCAATTCTCCCAACCTCATTTTAGTCAAAGGGAAAGCGATTGGCTTGTAGAAACCTTGTAAGATTTAACGTATCTGTGAAGTCCCGTATTACTGGTCAACTGGATGATTTCTGCTAGCTTTTCCCTAGGTTAGCACAGAAGGAGCGGACCTTGCCTGGAAGCCACGCTCCTTTTCTCCACTAGGTGGCAGCAACACTCAGCTTTGCCAAATATCAATAGAAACAGTGTCCTTTCTACTGTCGTTTCTATGATGACCTCCTCACCTATATGTTGGATTCGGGACCTTGACACTTAGTATTTCTAGTTCTAGTCTCCTGAGCAACTAAACAGGTTTAATTCCAATTACAAGTAATCGCAAATAATGATACAGACTTCAGAAGAAGACACAGAATGTAAAGCTGGAAAGAACCAAAGCCATAAGGGAGTAGGAGCCTTTAATTTGTAGAGGATGGAATAGAATTGGAGTGACTTGGCCAAGGTCACCCAGGTAGGTAGTGGCACTGTGGGAACTAGAACTCGGGTCTCTTAAGTCACAATCCCCATGTCTTCTCCTTTCCTTCTTTTGGGAGGTGAATATGCTGATAGTTTCATTTAGTAGCTGTATACCCTGGGGCAGACTGAGTTCCTCATCTGTAATATGGGCATAATAATAGTGTCTACCTCATAGGGTTTTACTAGAATTAGAGACCATGCATGTAGGGGACCGGGAATCAGAGCACACGCAGGAAGACGTGTCACAGACAGGCAGGCATGTCCCACACGCAGCTGCATCAATCGCAGGTATGCCCAAAGACATGTTGTTCCACAATTTCCCATGACAGAGTCTGATACAACACACGACATACACAGTTTTCCTTCTCTTTTCTGCATAGGCACAGTGCATGCATTTTTTTAAATTAAGAATTAACATAGGGCTTCCCTGGTGGCACAGTGGTTGAGAATCCGCCTGCCAATGCAGGGGAAACGGGTTCAATCCCTGGTCCGGGAGGATCCCACATGCTGTGGAGCAACTAAGCCCGTGCACCACAACTACTGAGTCTGTGCTCTAGAGCCCGTGAACCACAACTACTGAGTCCATGTGCCACAACTACTGAGCCCGCGTGCCTAGAGCCCGTGCTCCACAATGAGAGAAGACACTGCAATGAGAAGCCCCCGCACCGCAGTGAAGAGTAGCCCCTGCTCACCTCGTGCAGCAACAAAGACCCAACACAGCCAAATACATAAATAAATAAAAAATAAAATCGATTTAAAAAAAAGAATTAACATAATTTATTGAGTATGTGACAAACAACATTCATCCATTGATCTTGTTATATTTTTCTGTTAAAAATTCTCTTTATCTTTAAAAGATCTGTTTACCACTTTACATTCCATTTAGAAACACGGAATCTAGAGAGCTCATGTAAATTTTTTTGCAAGCTTGGGAACTGAACTTTTTTTCATGTTAATATATGACATTGTATATGTAATAATCACTCATTTTGTAGCATATAATTTCAAAAAGAAACAACACATCTTTCCTATTTCCCAACCCCTACTCTCTGACATCTTGCAGCCCCCTCCCCTGCGAGGAGAAATTTTTTTAAAGTTGTCATGACAAATCCCCTGTAGGCTCATGGGGGAAACCTTCTAGTACCGTAATAATGAAACACTTTATGTGTGGGAGAAGAATGATAGAAATAACAACTGTGCCACATCAGAGCTCATTAAAGTCAACGAACAGTGCATGCATTTTTAACAAAAACAATAAAGCTCTATTCAGGAAATAAGAAATGGGAGGGGTCGGTGTCCGGTGAGAGGCTATCTAAGGCCTCTTTCATGGCTAACAGCCTCCCAACGGTCTCTGGTTCAGGTATTAAGGGGAACTGTGCCTAACTCCTGGTTTCTCCCTCAGGAGAGGAAATGAGACGCAGCAGCTCCTTCGCTAACTTGCCAGTTTCATGACTTACCCACTCCAGTAAGACCTGGGCCGGATGAGTACCACGCCCCCATCTAGTCCACGTGACTCCTTTTGAAACACGGTTCAGGCCATCGGAGCAATGGCACCAGCACCTGTGTGTCTCATCTTTCTCCTCACAGCTCTATCGTGGGGGGAGCACTGCATTTGCAAATATCACAGTGTAACTATAACTGGGGACCCACTTCTCAGAAATTGTTCTTAAAACAGAAATGACGGAGTCTCTCCGGAAAGCCTAGGGCTGGGTCAGGTGATGTGGCCCGGTAGAGTCCTATAGCATCACAGTAGCTAAATTAAATCCAAGTGATGATCATGCCTCACGTTTATAAAATGCCTGCACATCTATACAATGTTTTGTTTACTCTTTACAAAGCACTTTGGGATTTTTCTCTCATTTGATCCTTGAAACAACACTGGAGTCAGTATGGCAGATAAGTCACCATCACGTAAACCAAGAAAGTATGAGAGGCAGGACAAGATCAAGCACAAAGGCCTTGGAATCAAACAGACCTGAGTTCATATGACAGCTCTGGCACTTGCCAGCTGTGTGACTCTGGGCAAGTTAATCTTTCTAAACCTCAGTTTCCTCATCTGTAAAATGGGGATGATCATAGTATCCACTCCAAAGGTGGTTATGAGGATTAAATGAGATGATGCATGGAAGCACAGGGCCTTAACACTCAAAAATGTAACTTGTTATTATTGAATCATTGACAGTTTGTGAGTGACAGAAGTCAGAAGAGACACCCCAAGTCCACTGGGCCAAATGTTCAAATTCAAACACATGGATACACAGATCCACAGTGAGATTTTTCTCTCTGAATTGGCAGGCTTTTCTTATCAACTGATCTTTGAAACTAAAATCACCTTTTTGTCCATGACGGAAATTTACAGGTGAATCCCCAACATTTTATTTGGTGAAGCACTTGGGACAGTCACACTTCCGTGTGTTGCTTTTGTTAGACTTTACCTCTTGATTCAAAACTGTTCATCCTCTTCTGTATTAGCATGGTTGCTTCCGCTCCAAGACTCTGTGCAGAAGGGGGAAGTTAGAAAAAAGGCCAGGAAAGCCGAGGGTTGAAGGGTGGGGTGACCAGGGGCAGGCTAGGAAGTTTCAGTCAAGAACCCCCAAGTTCCTTTTCTATGCCCAGACAGAAGAGTTAAACCACTTTTTTCTCCAATGCTATAGTCTCCCATCACCGATGACACACAAACACAGTAAACTGGTGGGATTTCTCTGGAGAGCAATCTGCTTTGGAAGCTCTTTATATGTCTCATTCATTTTTGAGAACATTCTCCACAGAAATCAGCTAAAAAGGAGCACGGGGTGGGGGGTGGGAAGCTATGTAAGGTTGTTCCTAGCCCTGCTATATATAACGGTGAAACACTGGAAACCGCCCAAATGTTCAATAATGGTAGCGTGTATAAAAAAAGTAGAGTCTACGGACCAGATGGAATGTTCTTTCGGCATTAAAATGGTAAGTATGGGGTCTGTGTTAAGTGAAAAAGAGAGATCAAGATGTGATATAGACACAAATGTTACAACTCTGTAAACTCAAAATGTATGTGGACATAAATATCAAGGAAAGGAGTGTGTAATGGATAGAATATTTTAATTTCGTTTTGCTTAGCTGCTGTGCATGCCACTTTGCAGACGTTATTGTTATTTAATCCTGGTGACAACCCATCAGCTTGTCAATTTCTACACACAAAAATGCCCCCTGCTGAGATGATCATTTGGATCGTGTATAACAGCATTTTGAAAGTGGGACTTTAAAATATATGGGTCTGCCATTTACTCACTGTGTGACCTTGGACAAGTCTCTCTCTAAGTTGCCTCCTTTGTAAAATGAAGAGGGAAGCTGATTAAATTGTAAATCTCTAAGCTCTCAAAATTGTCTTTGAGCTATCTAAAATGTCCTAATTTGAGTTTTTTTCTGTCCCTGGCCTTACCCCAAAAGTGTCCCTTCACAACAGGTTGTCTTGAAGTGTGATTAAAACGCCACTGGAGGAAAACAGGACTTTTCGATTTTAAAACAAGACACAATACAAAATGTTATAATATTCTCTTTCATATTTCCATGAATTCTGGGGACCAGACTGAAAGCGCTTCTTATCTACCACATCCAGAAATGTGGCAGAAGTGGCAGGGACGGGGAGACGTGCTCAGAAAGAATTTGGGACCGTGCACAGGCAGCGTTAGTGAAAAATGTCACAATTCTGTGCTGTGGCTTCCCGGAGGCCAAAGGGAAAATAGAATCTGCTGTTTTCAGTTAGCATTTAAATAAGCTTGTCACGCAGGAGGCTTCACTTCCGAGTGCCCGCCGTCCTTCGGAGGTGGGCGGGGCAGTGTGTTCAGACACGTGACCTGGGTTAACCCCTTCTAGACCTTCAAGGTCCCTATGCTTCCCTCTGTGCCATGAGCCGCTGAGGCTGACTGTGAGCTCCTGAGGCAGATTCTCATCTGATGCTGCTTCAGCTCTTGCCTTACCCTCAAGAGAGATCGCAAGAGCTAACTTCCAACAAGGCCGTTTCTGTTTGTAAGAAATGAGGGGACAGAAAGCATCCTAGTGGCTGCCATCTGTCTGCTCCCGCCTTGTGTCTTCCCCACAGGGAGACGTGCCCGGGGGAGGGAGCGGCTGGGTCTCTGCACCTCAGGCTTTGCCGCCACCTGAAGGGAATAGGCCCTACCTGGCCCCGCTCTGAAACAGGCCTTCTCCCCCGCCCCCCAACCGCTGAGGGAAGCTAAGAAGGAAGGGGGGCGGGGGACTGGGAACACAAAGGGACTGGCCTCTGTGAAGCTCCAGTATTCTGATTTAAAAAAAGATTTCAAGTATCTGAATGACTCTCGTGTTTGTTTCCCCTCAAACAAGCCTCTTTGTTAGTTCCACACAATTAGTATTCTTTGCATGAAAATTTGATCGCTTGTCTCTGACTGCAAAGCCCTCTTCCAGCATTTGGGTGGCAAAATGCTTGTTCCCTTGGCCTCCTGTCTCCATTCCCCTATCACCTGGTGAGACATCTCCAGCCCTCTGACCACAAATGAAAACCAGTGCGGACGGGGGTGGGGAGGTGTGCGGGCAGATGAGGGAGAAACAGCAAGATTAAAAAGCATGCGATTATCCCAATCTGAGCTGTGTGGTATATCGTCATGATTAATAGTACTAGCATTTTAGGGGATAATTCTACTGACCTCATAGCATTATTGTCAAAATAAGTGGGACAATGTGAAAAAAGCAAGTGCATAACTCGGTACCCAGCACACAGTACCTGCTTCTGAAATATTAGCTATAGTTATTATTACTATTTTATTTTGTTATTTATTTATTTATTTTTGGCTGCGTTGGGTCTTCGTTGCTGTGCGTGGGCTTTCTCTAGTTGCAGTGAGCAGGGGCTGCTCTTCGTTGCGGTGCGTGGGCTTCTCATTGTGGTGGCTTCTCTCGTTGCAGAGCACGGGCTCTAGGCGCGTGGGCTTCAGTAGCTGTGGCACGCAGGCTCAGTAGTTGTGGTGCACGGGCTCAGTGGCTCTGCGGCATGTGGGATCTTCCCGGACCAGGGCTTGAACCCGTGTCCCCTGCATTGGCAGGCAGATTCTTATCCACTGCGCCACCAGGGAAGCCCCTACTACTATTTTATATTGAGCTCATACTGTATATTGAGCTTTATATCAACTGATTTCAAGATCAGTAAAACAGTTTAAGCAACTGTTATTATCCTCATTTTACAGATGAGGAAACTGAGGCTCAGGGTCGAAGAGTCTTTAAGTGGCAGGACTGGGAAGCAAGCCCAGATGTACTGCGCTCCAAAGCCCATGCTGTTTTCACCACACGGCAACGGGCAAAGGGCACGTTTGGGAACTTCGTAAGGATGCCAGTTAGTCACTAAATTTCGAATGCTTATATAATGACAGCATTCTCCCTGAACCAATTTTCTTCAAATGTCATTTCCTCCTTCTATAAACAGAGCAAACACATCCCCGACTCACATGTGAACAAAAGTCATTTCACATTTCGAATTTTCTTTCCCCTGCAGTCAGCCCTATGGCAATTCCACAGGCCCGGCGCCAGATTCCAGCTCATAGTGAAGGATGTGTGAAAACCATAGGCTAAGAAAATAGCATGAAACCAACTGACAGCGGTCCCCAAAGTGTCATCCTACCCGGCTCTTTCCCAGCAGGCTGGGGATTAAGATATAAATGAAACATATGGAGATGGGAAAAAGCATATGTCAGGCCGGCTGTGGCCCGTGTTCCTGTCGAGTGCATGCACGGGGTCATTTTTAATCATGAAAACACCACCAAGCAGACTGCTCAAATATTTCTACAGAACTAAAATTGAACTCAGTGCTTTATTCCTCACACCTTCTTTCTGAAGTCAGCCTCATCGGCAGCTTCCCAGTGCAGGCGTATCCAGAAGGAACCAGAATTCGGCATACACGCCCCTCCTTCCAAAGAGAGAGAGAAAAGAACTGGGTAGTTCTGAACAGTTCCTCCTGGGTGTGTTTCAGTTGAATTAATTATCTCCAGGCATAATAATATCGACAACAAAAACATATTGAATACAAACCCTCTACAGAGCACTGCGCAGAGTTCTGAGGGTAACACGTATAAGAATGTACTAGCCAGGGCTTCCCTGGTGGCGCAGTGGTTGAGAGTCCGCCTGCCAATGCAGGGGACGTGGGTTCGTGCCCCGGTCCGGGAGGATCCCACATGCCGCGGAGCGGCTGGGCCCGTGAGCCATGGCCGCTGAGCCTGTGCGTCCGGAGCCTGTGCTCCGCAACGGGAGAGGCCACAACAGTGAGAGGCCCACCTACCGAAAGAAAAAAAAGAATGTACTAGCCAATAAATAGCCACCATTTATAAAGCCTGGTTTTAAGAGCCGTTCCTTCCATGAAGCCGCTCGGGCTCGGCTGGTGCTCGGCCCATCTCCTCCATCCCCACCTCCACTCCTAGAGTCAAATAGCAGCTGGATACGGCCACGCTTTTAGTCCCCGGCATAGACCACCAGGCACTGTTTTGAGCAGCCCTCTCTTGCTGTAGCTCCTCAGACCTCTGGAAAGCTCCAGAGAAGTCTGGAGTCAGATTATCCTGAACTTGAATCACACTTCCGTGAGGTGGGGGAACAGTAGGTCAAGAGGCCAGCTGGAGCCCAGGCGTTTGCCTGGTCTTGCTGTTGCAGAACAGGGTTCCTGAGAGGAAGTAGTGAGAATTGTGTGCAGCAGCAGGTAGGGGCCAGCTCATTGACTCCTTCACAAAAATAACGCCTGTTCAACATCCTTTAAGTGTGTCTTTCTCAACTTAGCGGGGTCTCCATCTGTTTCCCTCCCGTGTCCGTTTCAGTTTCATTGGGAGGATATAGGTCAAATTCCAGCTGGATGACATAGTGGTTCCCAGCACTGGGTCAGCAATTCTCACTTTTTTTTTTTCTTCTTCCAAAAGATTGTTTGGACAGCCTTTCACTTGTGGGCAGAGGTAAGGGCATTAGATAGGGTGTAGGGAGACCTGGGTTCCAGCAGTGGGAACTTGAGTCAACACGCCTCTCTGAGCCTCAGGGGAAAATGAGAGGACTCAACTTAGTGGCCTTGACGTTCCTTCCCAGCTCTCACATTCAGTGATGTGTCCTCAACAGACGCTAATATCTGGAAACTAAAGAAAAGCAAAGTCAAGGGTATGTGTCTTTCCTGAGAGCAGAGAACGATGGTCTATTCACTTGGCCTCAGGGATGACCTGCTCTTTTCCTCTTCTCCCCCTCATCCACCCCAAGAGTCTTCTCTGAAAACTCTGGAGGGTTTTCTTTTCGAGGGGCTGGCTGTGGGGCCTTTAGAAGTTTTGTTCCGTGTTGTTGCTGAGTCCTTTACCCCAGCTGCGTAGAGATGAGAGCCCTGCTGGAAGCCTGCTTCAGCTCTCCGCAGCCCACGTGTGCATCCCCACAGACCCACGTTTCCCGAAGAAGAGTGTGCGCACAGTTCCCCTTTGTCCTCTTGGGTCCTTTTGTCTCTCAAAGTATACATTCTCTAAATAGCTCTGGGAGCCGACCATGAAAAAACAATGAGGTTTACAGTGCAGGCTTTCGGCTCTGCAACTGTAGCAGTTCAGCGACAAACAATTGAGTTTTGCAAAGGGGTCCTCAAGAAGAGGCAGAGTTAAGGACACAATTGTTTAACCATTCTGACCCCGGGAAACATTCCCCCCTTGGGTCGTGAGGAGAGGAGTTTCTTCTGCATTTCATTTCCTGTCTGTGATCTGGATGTCTTTACTCCGCCCCCCCCACCCCCGCCGCCCCATACCTATGTTAACTCCTTTTCAAATGTAGGTGTGTATGCACGTGGACTGTCCTGAGCAGGTGGAGGTGGGGAAGAGAAGGAAAACCGTGTATTCAGTGTGTTGTACTACACTCTGTCACAAGAAGCTGCGGTACAAAATGCTCTCAGGCATCCTTGCAGGCAGCTCCCTGTCTGTGATGCCCCTGCCTCCATTGCGATGCTCACCCACAAGGTCTTGGCCAGATCTTGACGTGCAGTGAAACCTAGGGCAAAGTATCTGTCTTCCCTTAGTAAACAAATGTCAAGTATCAGGATGTACACGACACTAGATCTGTATTAGAATTTTTAAATGTTTAGCATCATCAGAGTGTAATGATATTAAGCACTCAGCTGTACTTGACATCACAGTAGACATTCGGTACATTTCCTTAGGGGTATATGTTAGTTATACAACTAATAACACTTAGAGAATCAGAAACTCTGGGAATGAGGCCGAGCAACCTGTGTTTTAACAAACCATCCCGACTCCTCTTTTCTTCTCATTTTCTCCCATCTAGATTTTACCAATTTTTAGCTCTATTAGAAATTCCAAAGTGTCTTTAAAGGGCATTCTTTGATATTTTATACTTTCTGGCATCCCCTGAAGCTTCCTTTATATTATAGGCCCTGTATTTAGAATGAGAAGGCACAGCCCATGTTTGCTCTACTTTATTTGAAGTTAAGAAAAAAATGAGGACATTTTCTTGCCCTTTGATAATTTTAAGTCTAGACCTTTTCAACACCCCGGTGGCCATCGAAAATTCCTCCTTCAGTACTGTGGAGGCTTACAATACTCTTTCATTCATTCAACAAATATTCATTGCAGGATAAACAGTGCACTAGATGTGGCACATTTTCCTTTACACATGCATTTTGAAGTCAGTCCTGAGTACCTGGCATTTATGGACCCTGTGAGTCTTTCTAGAAGGAAGGCTGCTTAAGAGGAGTCTTATTTATCTTTACTGCCAGACATGTTAAACACCCATTTTTCAATGGTTTCTTATGGAATAGTTTGAGTCAATCCTAGTAAAGACTTAAGAGACTGCTATAGTGATACTTGGGTTAAGAGATGTAGTTGTAGTTGTACGAAGACGTTACCACTGATAAAAAGTGCATCTCAGGACTTCCCTGATGGTCTAGTGGTGAAGACTCCGAGCTTCCACTGCAGGGGGCACAGGTTTGATCCCTGGTCATCGGGAACTAAGATCCCACATGACACAAGGTGAGTAGCCTGATTGTGGGGACTGGATCAATGGAGAAGTGAAGACGTGGGTTAGGAGATGAGTAGACTAGGGCTCATCACCTGGTAAATTGGGAGACACAGTGGAAGGAGTACTAGATATACATGGCTTTGAATCCTGACTCTGCCACTTCCTAGCTGTGCTAACCCTGGGGAGGTTAACTCTTTCCTTATCTGCAAAATGAGGATGATAACAGAAGCTATCCCATGGAGCAGTGGTGAGGATTATATGAAACAATCCATGTAAAACCTTAAGCACTGTGCCTGCCAGTGCGTAGGCACTGGACAAATGACATATTTCTTACTGTTTACTTGTGAGTATCCAAGATGCACCTACTGCTCCAGGCAGATTGCCATCACTGCCACCGTGCTCTCCCCCTCTGAGGTTTGTCTGATCCAACTGACAGTGGTGCCTCTTCTTCCTCTCCTCGGAAGCTCCCAGCCCCCCACCCTGGTGAGCTCAGGCCATGAGAATCAGCCCCCCACCCTATCCCTGGAAAGAGAGCAAGGTCACCCTGGTCCTCAGTGCAAAGGGAAGGGGAAGGGGAATGGGGGAGGGGTGGTGAAGGGTCATTGTGGGGAGCGGGGGCGAGGTGCTGCAGCAGGAATTCCGGAGCTGGGAAAGCTGCCATCAACCGAACAAGAAATGACCAAAGCCTGAGGTGAGTCTGTAACTGAGGAGAGAAGGAAAGTGCAGATTTGGGAAAAGAAAGGAAAATGTGAGTAGAATTGGCAAGAGGTGAGTCCAGAATGAAACATCACGCTTCCCCCTGCATCACAGCCAAGCTGCAACAGATGCGAGGCAAGAGTCAGAAATGAGAGGAGAATGAAAAACCAGAGCCCTGACTCCGCTGTGTGTGTGATGGCTGAATCCGACAGGTAGTTAAGGATGGAGAGGAACAGCCACCTCAAGGCTGTGAAGCTTAAAACTCTTACTACAGAGCTGTGATGGTGGCAGTTTAAATGCAAATTTGTTAGACTTGATAAGTCCACTGGGTGTTTATTACATGTGAATTCAATGTTTTAGTGACACTTCCCAGACCTATTATGACTGCGGGGTTTCTGAATATTTTTCCTGCTGGTATCAGGTTTAAGAGAAAAAATAGCCAAGTAAAAAAATAGTGAGCAGGATTCCAGTTCTTTTTTGCTCACTGGGGAACATAGGCTTTCCAAACAGGGGCAGAGAGGAGTCAAGCCTCCTGGGTTCTTTCCCAGCTCTGACTGAGTTGGCTCCGGAATAGACTAACTCTCCCCAAGCTGGCGGTCTTCAGTTCCACTCATTTTCTGAGAAATGTACAGACAGTCTCGTGGGGGGCTCCTTAGGGAGCTGCTCTAGCCCCAAGGAAACATCTGAGGGGATCTTCCCTGTCTCTTTCTCCCCAATACTGAATGAATGAATGAGTTGTAAATTTCACAGTGATCTGTCAAAGATGTTAGAGGAAAAGAAGAGTTTATCTATAGATTAAAAGAGACCTAAAAGGCATATCAATTAATGCCATGTGTGGACCTTGTTTGGATTTTCATTTGAACATAAAAAATGAGATAATTGGGAAAGTCGAACATTGATTAGCTATCTGATCATTTTATTTGCCCTGCACCCTGTTTTGCAAAACTTTTAACTTTGTCATCATTGTTTAAAAAAAGATTTTACATTAAAACCTAGATTTCCATCTTATTTTGAGAAATAGTGCAATCTAGCCACAGATGGGCGCATTGCCTCACTAAGCTACCTGAGGACCTCTCTTTTGGTCCTCAGGTCCAAAACAAGTGCCAATTTTTCCACAAAGCGTTCTCTGATCACCCCAACCATGAGTGATTTCCCATCCCTCTGAGCTCTTGGGACTCATTTTATTTCTTGAAAAATTTTTATTGGAGTATAGTTGGTTTACAATGTTGTGTTACTTTTAGGTGTACAGTAAAGTGAATCAGTTATACATATGCATATATCCACTCTTTTTTAGATTCTTTTCCCATGTAGGTTATTACAGAGTACTGAGTAGAGTTCCCTGTGCTATACAGTAGGTTCTTGTTGATGGGACCCATTTTAATTACTCACCCAGCTCCCAGCCTATGCCGCCTGTATTTGTTTTCTTGTAGAGACCTCTTATTGCTACTTGTCCCCCACAACACACACCTGGGCAGGATTAAGACCTTTAGAAGTTCTAAATGCTGCAAAGATTATGGAGGGTGCCTCCCTCTATATGTAATGCCAAATCAAGTTTTATTTTTCAAAGTGGTGATGTTTGAAGTAAGCTGAAGACAATCTTTCTAGATTTAAAATAAATTCTCCAACTTATTTTGAAAAATTTCAAATCCATGTTAAGAGTTGAAAGAAGAGTAAAACGAGCTTCTGTGTAACCACCTAGATTCACAAGTTTTTAATATTCGTGATATTTGCTCTGTTTGTTCCTATGAACTACTTGACAGTAAGTTTCAGACATTATGATGCTTTATCCAGCAGTTACTTCTTAAGAAAAAGGACATTTTCCTACATGACCACGATACCATTCTCACACCCAAGAAATTTGACTTTGATACAATAATATATAATATACATTTCATATTTGAATTTTCCCAATTGTTCCAATAATGAATGCCCTGTAAAAATTTTTTTAAATCTAGGTTCTAATCAAGGATAATGCATTATTACACCTGGTCTCTGTTGCCTCCTCTGATCTGAAACACTTCCCCCATGCTCGTTTTTAAAAACCTTTCATTTTGAAGCATCCAGGTCAGTTGTTTTGCAGAATATGCCACAGTTTGGATTTGGGCGAATGTTTCCTTATTATTAGATGGGTTCACTTTCAGCAGTTTTGCAAGAAACTACAAAGCTGATGTTGCATTTTTCTAGATTTTCTGTTTGTGAAGTTCCAGATAAATTCATCAAAGCTGAATTTGTGTGTAGGTATATGTGTTTTGCTAGTGCCCTAATCATGTGTGTCATAATAATCATAGCTACCATCATGTATATCATGCAAAGCATTGGTGTCTGTATATATGTAGCAACAGGGCTTCAGGTGATATAATGCCAAACTTTATCCCCCCGCTAGTGTTTTTTTCTTTCACTAGTGCCTTTTTAATTGAAGTATAGTTGATTTACAGTATTATTTTTCTCCACTAATATTAAACTACATCCTAACCAACACTTATTTTCCACTCTTTAATTTTTGCCAAATCTGTAGGTGTAACATGATATCTGTGGTTTCCATTTGTATTCTCTCGAGTGCTTAAGAGTTTGAGCATCTTTTCTTATGCTTATTGACCATTTGTGTTTTCTTTCCTGTAAAAGGCATCTTTATGCCTTTTGCTCACTTTTGGGGGGTTGCCTATTTCTTAAGTAATTTTTAAATCTTTATGCATTCTGGATACTAATCATTTACGAATATTATATATCTGTCTGGCGAGATTAACACCAATAAGTCCTCTCCTTCACTTTAAAGATCCACAAACACCCTAAGAAAATTCACACAACTTTGAGACCTAATAGTGTCACGATTTATTCTCAACAACTTAAAGTCTTTACTCATGATCAGGACTCCTAGCACTCACAGGAACCTATCTCTCTCCCAACCCCTCTCTAGGCCTCTTCACCCAACTTGGGCCTTTCTGTCGTGTTTCAAAGACTAGCAAACTCTTGATGCAAGCGCACCCAGGAGGCACTCAGGAAGCGCTCCCTAAGTGAACGAATGAAGAAAGGAAAGAACATTACTGCGTTTCTAGGTAAAAGAGATGAAAAGAAAAAAGGAATGTTGGAGGGCCACGCCGGCTGATGATTGGCTGGCATCCAGGATGGAGGGTGCTGGGAGAGCGCGGGACGTAGGAGAGGGTTTATTTACACCAGGTGGTCGCCGCCCAGCGGCTCACCACGTGGTGCGCAAAAAGCAGCGCTTCGGCAATCGCTTGTCCGAGGCGCGCGCGGCGGCCCTTTGGGCCCCGCCCCTTCCCGCCCCCCGGCGCCACGGCCCCAGCCCCCGCGGCGGCCGCGCCAGAGCCTGCGCACTGGGGACCCAGTGCCTGCGGCGGTTCCCCGCTCGGCTGCTCTGAAGATGGCGGAGCGCGCCGGTGGTGGCACATCCCTGAGGGGGCTGCGGGAACGGATGGGTGAGCGGGCCGGCGGCTCCCGGGGGGGCTCGGGCCCGCGCGGGAGGCGGGGTTCCCGCGGCCCCGGGGACTGTCGGAGCGGCGCGACCCGCGCCGGAAACCTTCACTTCGGAGTCGCCTCGCGCGCCGTCGGGTGCTCCCCTCACCCCCGCCGGAGCGCCCTGGGACGGGACGGGGCGCCGAGAGGGGACGCGGGCGGGAGGGGAGACGGCCGGCCCGCGCCACCAACGGCCCAAGTCCCGCGGCCCAGCTGCCACCGCCAACGGCCGTAGCCCCGCGGACGGGCGGGGCGCGAGAGAACTAACGGGCGCTGCTGGGCCGGGAGGGCGGGGGCCTGGCACCCCGTAGCCCGCGGACGGTTCCGAGCCCCGCCTGCCGTAGGGGAGAGGCGGACGCTCTCGCAGCCGCCGGAACGGACGCGCCGCTGCCCGGGAGGTGCGGGCGCCGGGACGGCCCTCGTGGCTCGGGGCAGCCCTGGAATCTTCCCTCTGCCCGGGGCGCTCGCGCTTTCATCCCCTCCCACGGTCGCAACCCCGGTTTCTCCCGCATCTTCCTGGTCAAGGTCTGGTTAAGGTCCGGTGAGGAGGGGGCCTTGGGGGTCTGGCTTTGAAATTTGGGATAAAACTTGGTCCCCCTGCTGCTCCTGGTTTGCCTCAGCACATGACTTCTCCAGGATGTCACCTTCCGTGGGACATCTTGCAGACCCTAGGCTGAACTGAACGGGACTCAGCGCTTCAGAGTGCTTTCTTCTAAACTGGTCCCATCGCCAAAAAGCCCCCCCCCCCCCGCGAAATCGTTAATTTTATAAAATTTGGCAGGATTTGGCATTGCTTAGCCCAGGAGACTGCTTCGCTACTTGAGCGAGATAGTATTTCTTGCTTGTGGGAGGTTGCTTTTAGTCCTCGGGCTAGTTTCCTCCTATATGAACTTGAATAAAACAGCCTTGCTGATTTTACTGAAATCCTTAGGGATTTTTTTCATTTGCAGTTGAAAAATTAGACCGGCTGCGATTTGGGAGGGTTTATGTTACTTCAGAACGCTTTGAATCAACTCCCCAGAGAATAATGTCAGAAGCAAAAACACTTTCATTATTGCATAGCGTGAAAAACTCTTCTGTCTCTAGCTTATTATGGTTCACCTACAGGGAGAGTTTGCAATAAATTCATTGTTTTATTGCTTATTGACACCTAAGGTCCTCTGACATTGAATTATTTCACTGATTTAAACTAACGGGCCTTCTGGATAGCCCCCCCCAAAGTATTTGCATACTGAATGTTGAAAAGTATTTTTAAATTTTATATGGGACAGTTGCTTGAATTCACAGTATTTCAAACTAAAAACTTAAGCAAAAAAGGCTTAACCGAGAACCTAGTTGACCTCCTTGCTGCCCATTTTGTATTAGGAATTGAAAACATCACATGTTAAACTTCTACAGAGGACCACCTTGACCAGAAAGAACTTACTTCATGGTCTCAGCATTTTCCTGAAGGGGACAGAGTCAGTGAAATATTCTGCCACTTTGTGGCAATTGCTTCTTTTCTGTTATCCAGATAACAGTGAGTAGCTTTTGTTGCTGTTTTAGGCAAAGCTCCCTGAATCTGCCTTATTTTTGTGGTTCCCTGATTGCAAATGTCTTTGGTTTTCTATTTTTTTCTAAATATTTTCTCACCCTCTCCCTGGCCTAATGACATGCAAACTGTAATAAGGCCATGAAGAGAGACCCTTGGTATGGGTGGAATGGATCTGCACTCCCAACTGCTCAGCTTTGAATGAGGGTGGATCCAGGACTGGGCCGGCAACTGTGCGAAGGGTCAGGGACTGGGCTGCTGGAAGAGAGTCTGCTGCTAGACACCCCACAGCCTACACTTTGAGGGCTACATCCAGCAGGAGCGCAAGATAAGACTTAGTAGCAATTGCTTTTTATTCTGTTATACAAATAATGGTGAGTAGCACTGTATCCACTAATCTGTAGCAGTTAGCCCTAGCCCTTCTTATAATAATTAAAAAAAAAACCTTTCAATCATTTTTTTTTGCAATCTATGCCCTTTGCTACCTAATGAGAAATACTAGTGTACTAGTTTGTGTAATCTAATGTTTCTAATTAGTACAGAAGAAAGGTCATGGAGAGGTGGGGCTACAGATTTTTTTTTTTTTTTGTGCGGAACGCGGGCCTCTCACAGTTGTGGCCTCTCCCGTTGCGGAGCAACAGGCTCCGGACGCGCAGGCTCAGCGGCCAGGGCTCACGGGCATAGCCGCTCCGCAGCATGTGGGATCTTCCCGGACCGGGGCACGAACCCGTGTCCCCTGCATCGGCAGGCGGACTCTCAACCACTGCGCCACCAGGGAAGCCCGGGGCTACAGATTTAGGTCGAATTCTGACTGAGTGATGTCAAGAGCAGCAGCTGAGGCAGACAATACAGAATTGCTAATAAGTACTGGGATGAGTATTTATCATTGGCATCTCATGGGATTAAGCATTTTGGGGTGATTGTGCTTGGGTGCAGCTTTAGGAAGATTCTTGAACTAATTGTCATGGAAAAGTGTTCTTCCTTCCTTTCTTGCATTTAGCTTGACCTAGTGGAGCAGAGCTCTTGTGACACAGATTGTGTGTGTGTGTGTGTGTGTGTGTGTGTGTGTGTGTTGAGGAAGGGGGACTGGGGTTTCTGGAGAGAAGCAGAAATATTCCACTATGTTGAAGTCAGTAGTGAGCTAAAATGCTTTATGTCCAGAAGGGGCCTCAAAATTTCAATGACATCTTTTAGAAATCTATCAAGTGTAAAGCATTCTTTAATTTTGGCATCCTAGTGGAATCTATTTTTGGTTCATTTCATTCTGAGGTTTTTATTGGGCTAGATGGCTAGGATGATTGAGTTTGTTGTTTTCCCATCATAGAAGGAGAATGGGGGAATTCCATGGTGGTCCAGGGGTTAGGACTCTGCACTCTCACTGCCGAGGGCCTGGGTTCAATCCCTGGTCAGGGAACTAAGATCACACAAGCCGCGAGGTGCGGCCAAAAAAGGAGAATGATTTTCTTTTTGTAATGTCTTTTACACACTTTCTCTATAAGCTTTTCTTAGCCACAGCATAACAGTGCTTACTTCAGAGAAAAAAAAAAGTAAATGCTTTATTTTAAAATATTTTCATTGCTGTATTTCCAAAGTATATTTTAAACCAAAGCCCGTATATTTCATTTACTTATTGTTGAATAAATTTTATACATTTAGATCTTAATTCCTTCATTGTGATATTTTAAAAAGAAGTAACCTTAGAAGTAGCTGAGGTGGGAATATTAAACTAAGTCATATAAAGGTTGATGTGGGTTTTGTACAGTCTGGTCCTTGATAATTACGTAATGTTTCAAAGTTAAGTTGCTTCTTAATCTACAATTAAGTTCTGGTTTTACCAGTTGCTACCTGTGTGATCTGGGAAAGTTATGTTTAGCCTCAGTTTTCTCATCTGTAAAATAAGGAGGGGAAAATAATAATATCCACTTTATAGGATTGTTATGAGAATTAAATGAGGTAATAACCAATGAAAACAACTTCATAAATGGTGGTATACATTATTTGTTATGGCAGTTTTTTGGAAATACAGATTAAAATTCATAATTCAGTTTTAGTAATAAACTCTACATGTTTTCTTATGTAATCTCCAGGCAAAAGGTAACTTTTAACTTTAATTTTGGACTTAGAGTTAGTATAAGAACTATAGAAGTACTCTATTGCACCTGTTACTTTAAAGTGAATTAAGTAAATTCTCTCATTGAATGGAGTTGAATAAAATGTTCATTTTGTTAAGTCCAGACATAAAGGCTTTCTCCCATTGTTTGGACATTTTTAGAGCCTGTTCTTTTGGTGAATGTATTTCTTGCCAGTAGGAATTTGGACGTAAAGATCTAAAAATAAGTTTTGAGGGGACTTCCCTGGCGGTCTAGTGGTTAGGACTCAGTGCTTTCACTGCCGTGGCCCGGGTTCAATCCCTGGTCGGGGAACTGAGATCCCTCAAGTGGTGCGGCACAACCAAAATTTAAAAAAAATAAATAAAAATCATATTTGATATTATAACCTTTATATGATTTGGTTCGTTATTGCCATCACAGCTATTTCTTAGGTTACTTCTGATTAATAAGATCTTAAATCTGGTAAAATTGTACATTTTGAGAAAAATTGGCCAACTAAATTATGCCAAAATATGGACTTTCGTTAGGATTTTTTTTTTTTTTTTTTTTTGCGGTACGCGGGCCTCTCACTGTTGTGGCCTCTCCCGTTGCGGAGCACAGGCTCCGGACGCGCAGGCTCAGCGGCCATGTCTCACGGGCCTAGCTGCTCCGCGGCATGTGGGATCTTCCCGGACCGGGGCACGAACCTGTGTCCCCTGCATCGGCAGGCAGACTCTCAACCACTGCGCCACCAGGGAAGTCCTCCTGTGCTTTTATATGAGAGTAGAAGAGGAGTTTTCAGTGTTATTCTCCAGCTCCTTCCTGAAGATGCCTGGTACTATGGGGCATTTTATTTTATTTTATTTGAAAACTTGTTCTACCTCTTTATTTTATTTTATTTTTTAACATCTTTATTGGGGTATAATTGCTTTACAATGGTGTGTTAGTTTCTGCTTTATTACAAAGTGAATCAGTTATACATATATATATGTTCCCATATCTCTTCCCTCTTGCGTCTCCCTCCCTCCCACCCTCCCTATCCCACCCCTCCAGGCGGTCACAAAGCACCGAGCTGATCTCCCTGTGCTATGCGGCTGCTTCCCACTAGCTATCTACCTTACGTTTGGTAGTGTATATATGTCCATGCCTCTCTCTCGCTTTGTCACTATGGGGCATTTTAGATACAGCCATATATGGAATTAGAGTTCAGGGAATTCCCCAAGAACTTGTTTTTGTATCATCTTAGAATTTTAGTTTTTCTTACTTTCCCTCAAATTGTGCTCCCATACTCTTATATTTCACCCTTATTGAAGTTTATTTGCCATTTTTTACCTGTTCACACAAGATGTGTAAATTTATATTATATAATTTATATTTATTTGCTTGACATTTTCCTACCTAGAAAAATACCATCACATTGTCAATTCCTTGAATGTTTTCTCCACCTTCACTGTGCATCAGAATGGAGCTTTTAGCAACTGCAAAGGCCTGGGCCCCATTCTCAGAGAGTAGAGGCGGGGAGGGGAAGGCTTTGCTAATTTTTTTGAAAAGCAATTTGGGTGACTCTCGTGTGGAGCCAGGGTTGGAAGCCCCTGACCTAGGTAATTTATACATGTACTCCTTATATTGGGCCCAATCTCTGAGGCTCTCACTGTTGACACTTTTGCATCCAAATTCGGATCCATAAACTCCAAATGTTTTCTAAATTCCCCCAATTTATGGTGAAACATTTTTCCAAATCCTTGCCAGCTCAGTTTTTCTAGTACTTGCTGTAATGTCTGTCTGAGGCATTTTTGAAAGCTATTAATCAGCTCTTACTCACCCACCAGCTCGTGCTGCTACTTCTACTGACAACTCTCTGCGCACAGATAGGCTGGCATGTCTACGGTAAACACTGTTAATTCTTTGTTGAATTATTGTTGAACATCATAGGTACTCATTATGTCTTTGCTGACCCAGAGTCTGTCATGATTTTGCCTTGTAGAAGAGATTCTGTCCTTTATCATCGAAGATACAATTGGCTGTGCTTTGCCACCCCTGGATTAGCTGTTCGTATTCTTTCTTTTTTAAAAAATTAATTAATTTATTTATGGTTGTGTTGGGTCTTCGTTGCTGCATGCGGGCCTTCTCCAGCTGTGGCGAACTGGGTCGTTGTGGTGCGTGGGCTTCTCACCGCAGTGGCCTCCCGTCTCAGAGCACGGGCTCCAGGTGTGCAGGCTTCAGTAGCTGTGGCACGTGGGCTCAGTAGTTGTGGTTCCTGGTCTCTAGAGCGCAGGCTCAGTAGCTGTGGCGCACGGGCCCACTTGCTCTGGGGTATGTGGGATCCTCCCGGACCAGGCCTCGAACCCGCGTCCCCTACATTGGCAGGTGGACTCCTAACCACTGTGCCACCAGGGAAGTCCCACTGTTTGTATTCTTAATATCGAATCCCTTTCCTTTATCTCCCTGTATTTTAGTTGCTGCTGCTAATGCCATTGCTGAAGAAAGACGGAGTCAGGGTAGCTTTAGCGCTCTTCCATCACAGCCCTCAAATATAAAATCAGCATTTAAACCAGGTATAATTTCTAGAATGCTTTGATAGATGTCAAAGTGTTATATCCTTAAAGTTTGATATCCTATGTCTAACTGTATTCTTTCTTTTTTTTTAGTAATAGATGGATCTGTGCTTAAAAATGATGTAAAGCAAAGATTAGCAAAGGAGCGCAGAGAGGAGAAAAAAAGACAAGATGATGGTATATTTTAGACTTTTTTAAAAAAAATTAAAATGAGTGAATTTTACGTTAAAGTTATATATTTCCAAAGTGGTTTTACTTACTTTTTAATCTGTTCATATGATAGATTACACGTTTTACAGTATGTGTTATACTGGATTAAGAGCTTATACTAAATGAGATAAAGAAGGTCCATGAAAAATATTTGACCAAATTGTTTTATTTTTGAACTAGTAGTTTCTGTTAGCTTTAATTTTCTGAAAATTAAGGTATGAAAATTTCTTCAACATTTGTAGAAACAAGCAAAATGGGATTTCAGAAAAATGACTTAGAAACAAAAATGAGGAAATTCCCTGGCGGTCCAGTGGTTAGCAGTCTGCTTTCACTGCTGGGTGTGGGTTCCAAAACAAAAACAAAAACCAAAAAAACAAAAAATGGAGTTGCTAATAATCCTAACATAGGTATGGTATCTTTCACTGATTGCTATGCTTTTCAAGTGTAACTTTGTATCAATTAGGATCTAAAAGAATAATCTTTCTACACCTTGAGAGAATACTTTTTCATCTATGTATTTTTCTCATCTGGCCCTGTAAATCCACTGCAAAACTAGTGCTCAAGTTCATTCAAATAAAATAGCAATTGTCTTTGTTTTGGTGAGGAGCTGTTTCTTCCTGTAGCTCTTCAGAAGAGTATTTTACAACTTCATAGATGGCTCTCCAGGCTTTAGTGAGGGGAAATTTGAACGCAGGAAAGCATCATGCTGGTCAGTAATGTGGTATGTGCCTAAAGCCCACGAAGGTCAAACTGGCATGCTTAATATGGTCTGTCTAGATGAGGCCTTTGCAAAGAAGTTTCCTAGTAGAAGGGAAAAAAAAACATATATTCTGGCCATGTGTTTTTTTTACATCTTGTTTTAATGTATAGCATATTAATCTGATGGGGTTTGACTTCAGCTCAAGTCAGCAGAAACATCACATGAAAGAAAACATTTCTTCTGAATTTGGAATTTTAGTTCGGACAGGAGAGTCATCTAAGCCAATTCAGTTCTCAGGAGTTAAACGAACACCCAGTGGAAATGATTCTTTTGTGGCCATCTCTGTTCACTTATATAATAAGTCTTTAGTCATTAGCACAGGTTATGTTATTTTTAAGAAAGAATAAAATATAAACTTTTTCCTTCTCTGTCTGTAATGTGGAAAACTTAAATATTTTCTTGGCTCTTACCTTGCATTTGGAATATTTCAGCTAATAAAGAGACACAACTACTTGAAAAAGAAAGAAAGTCTAAGATCCTATACGAAAAACAGATGGAAGAAAAGCAGCGAAAGCTGAGGGAACAGAAAGAAAAGGATGAACAACGGAGAATATCTGCAGAAAAAAAGAGAAACGAAAAGTTACAGGAAGAAAGGGTACATGTTTTTCTAGACTGTTAATCAGATGATGCACTGTGTTGCCTGGTTCTGCAGTACTTTTTTCTTAGCCCTTCTCTGCTTTTACTGGAACCAATCCCAATTCTTCTTTCATCTTTCCTTCAACATTAGCACCTCTTGCCCCATCCTGATCCGAGCCTTGCACGTCCAGGGAGAGAACCCTGTCCACTTGCAGGGTGCCTGCGGCCTGGGCTTTGCTCTGAGCGACTTTCTATCCTACAAAAGGTGTTGTCCCATTGCCTAGTGTTCACCTATCCACCGTCCCAGGGCCCCTGAGAGGCCCCCTTGTGACCCTGACCTGCTCTGCTTCTCACCTCAGCACTCGGCTCATCGAGTGAGTGGCGTGAGTGGCAGAGGCCCAGCCAAGCGAGAGCCTCGCACTCTCCCGGTTCCCTGGCTCTCTCTCCTTTGCACTCTCTCCCCCCTCCCCTTCTTGTTCCTTTTTTTCCTCTGTTGTTTTGTAGCCCTGCTCTCTTTTCCTGTCGGGACTCTGCTTTGGTGTCTTTGGCACTCTGTTGCTATGAGTCACCGCCTCTGTTGTGCCCTCTCGTTCCCCCTCTGGCGCTCTTCATTCAGTTTGTCTTTGACTGTTGTGTGGGCATCTGGCTGCCTGTCTCAATCTGTATGCTTCTCTGTGGCTCCAAGTTGTTCCCCTGTAGGTTGTTCCACAGCTCTCCTGAGTGTCCTTGGCTCCTTCTGAATTCACATGTTCTGTCCTGTTCCTCGCTGTCATTCCCTCTTTTCTTTGTTCCAGTGACTCTCAAGTGTCCCTGAGTGAGCCTTGGTCTGTCTTTGGCTCTCTGTCTGACTGACTGACCTTTTTCTGCCCGAGGCACCTCCCTTTTCTTTCTGCTTTCTTTGTCTTAGCTTCTCCCTCTTTTCTCTCCCCATCTTTATAGAGTTTCTGCCTCTCTCAGTATATGGGTTTTTATCTCCCTCTCTTTTTTTTCTGTTGGTCCAATTTTAGAATGTTTCTCCCTCTCCTTTCCTCTTTGGTTTCGTTTCTCCCTAAGAGCCCCCTTCTCTGTGGCGCTCGCTTTTCCTCCTAATTTTTGCACACAGTTGGCTCTTGCAAATGCCTCACCCCCCAGCCCTTACCCCCGTTGGCGAATCTTCCTTATTCTAGGACTATTCCTGTGCTGTTTCTTCCCTGTCCATGGTCCACTAGCACCTTCTCTGTCTTTTTTTTCCTTCTAGCACATTCCAGTATTTAATGAATTCTCATTCAGAACTTGTGTCACTCTCTGTCTTCCTCTGTGAAACATCTCCTTAATTTACTTCTCTGTGGTAAAGAGAGTGAAGGCCAGAGAGACTGAACTAGGTAAAGAGAGAACCAAAGAAAGTAAAATAGAAAACTGTGCGCAGAGTCGGGGAGGGTCCCTGGAGGAGAGAGAGTCCTGGGGACTGGGAGAAAAAAAGACCATCTTAGAGAAAGAGGAACCTGAGAGAGAGAACACCAAGAAAGAAGAAGCAACAAAATGATACTGTAGACAGAGCGGGAGCCAGAGACAGGGCAGGAGAAGAGGCCAGAAGACAAGGAGAAAGGGCAAAAGAGAACCGACCCCTGAGAGCCAGCATGGGGGAGTCCCAGACAGAGCAGGGACAGGTCGACACTGTGAGGAGGCTGCACGGAGGAAAAGAGGAGTGATGGGGAGGGGCGAGTGTGGGCGGGGCTGCACGGGAGGCAGGCCGGGAGCTTTCCCGGAAGGAACCTGAAAGAGCACAGAGGGTCAGCGCATCTGCAAACAGCAGGTTAGAATGCTTAGGAATCAGAGATGTTTGAGAAATACAAGAAGATTCTCTGTTTTTAGTCTTCATTATACTTTTTGGGTGTCTAACTAATTTAGAAAAAAAACTTACTTTCTGTTAGAAAATATAATTTTAAAATATTGCCATTAGATAAGTTTTATTTTAAGAATTGCAGTTGCTTTTCTCAGAGGATATGGGTGACTCTCTGTTTTCCTAGTATGTTTACCCTATTTGCCCTCAGAGGCAAATGTTCCCCTCAGAGGTGGGAACATCGTAAGGATGATGTTGCTATGAAACGATTGTTGTCAGGGAAGAATAGAAAACCTTCTGGCCCTGAGTTGATTTGCTTACCTGAGTGTAGTCCATGGTATGTTACAGCACAGGGTGAGGAATAGCTGAAAAAAGAAAACTGCCTCTCATTTCCAGCCATGGCCTTGTTTCGCCACAGTGTAGCATTTACATTTGTAGAGCTGTTATCCTGCCCAGTTCAAATTGAAGCTGAGGTCAAGACAAACACATCTCTTTAAAAATTTGATTAGTTAACGCCAGAATTTAAGATGTTACAAATGTGGGTATAACAGATGATCTGGCATAGATTTCACATATGTGTATTAGTTGATTTGTTTTTCCTGCCTCATTCTACAAAGAATTTAAGGTATATTTTTAAAAAGACATACCACAACCAGATGAGAAAATAAGTGGTTGAGGGAATCAAGCAGAGGGGGAAATTAAAGTAAGAAAATAATAAAACATAAGGTATAATTAGCATACACCAAAGTGTACCACTCAGTCTTTGTATAGTTGCTAGAATAGGCTACACGTTTGGTTCTAAATTTCCTAATGATATAATAAGCAAAGAGGGAAGCACAGTCAGCTCCTTGATTCGTGTCCATAAGATTAAAACCTAGTTATTCGGGAGAACGTGGATTGATACCCGAGATGTATTGAACTTTAACTTTTTACCTGAGATGTTTCCAGTTCTATCTTTTATTTAAAAAAATTTGCCTGATTGGAAAATTTGGTAGTGGGGGTATTTTATAACCGACAGATCAAAATTATACTAATCAATATAATGCATATGTAAAAATTTGTTGGCGTTTTTTTTAAATAGGAGAGATTCAAAGCTGCCCTTCATCGTACACTGGAACGGAGCAGCCGTATTGATTATCAAAAAAGATGGTCATGGGAAGGCTCTACAACAGTGAACTATCAGAATAAAACTGGTAATTAATACAACTGCTAAACTTTAAGTTCATTCATTTTCACATGTAAATATTGGCTACTAGTATAAGGTTGCATTTACTACAAAAGGTTTTGAGGTTTGTATCCTAGGTGAAAACACTGCCATGTACTTACTCTTTGGCATGCGTTTAAATTTGTGTCATGTGAGATCGCCAAAGAACCAGGTGAAATTTTATAGTAATTGTATTTTATCCACTATATCCAAAATCTTACCATTTAAACTTGTAATCAGTGTAAAAATGAATAATAATTGATAAGTTTTACACAGCTTTATCCAGTGCATATTTTAAAAATAGTCTTGTTTAATATTGATGTACTGTAAATTTTTCCTATGTGTGGACATAATTCTATACAGTTGCATAAAATGTAAATAAAATTTATATAGTTTATGCTCCATAGAAGTACATCATGAACTCATTTTGTTTCAGCTAGTGATGCTTTTTTAAACATGAGTACAGTAAATCTTATATCTTTTCTCAGCCAACAGACATTCTGTATCTACTGAAAAGCTTGAACAGGGGACTTCTGGATTACATAAACAAGTGTCATCTGCAAGTCCTCAAAATTCTATTGCCAAGAGTAAGTAGTTATTTCATGTATTCTACTGAGTTTCAAACCAATGAAATCAATTCTTTATATGTATTTCCACAGTACCACTTATTTAGATTGTAGGACATTTCAGAAGAACACCACCTTGTTTTACAGTAGAGATGGTCATTACTATTCTGTATTTTCATCAGTATAAATACTTGTTTCTTGATTTGTGTACTAATCATATCAGATGGGTTTGTTGGGCTTAGGTAGCCCAACAAATATGAAACATATTTTGACCAAAAGACATTGCCATTAGGTGGTACAATAATTAATTTTAGAATTAATTCATATTCTATTTAACCTATAAATGAAATCACTTTTTCTAGGGACTAGACTAGTCATTCAGTTTTCATTAAGTTTCATGAATATTACCTCATTTAAGGAAAATAATAGCATATATATAGCAGTGGACAGGTTGATCTGCTTCACATATATATAAAGTTGACAGGCAAGTATAATTACCTTCCTAGTTGTATAGTTAAGACCCCAAGAAATTCGGTGATTTCCACTCCACCATACTTATTTATGGTTTATATTTTAGTCATTTGATGGATGGATCATGGTATTTAAATTGTACATTCCACTAGCAAGTCCATGTTTTCCCCCAAAGCAAATAAAGTGGTAACAGTGTTTAATGAGAGAAGTATTGCTAAGCTCTACTTTACAACTCTTCCTGCAGGTAATGCAGTGTTCTTTAAAATAAAACAAAGTTATCTACTATGGATACTTCAAATACCTTTTGCTCCTAGTGTTTGCACTTTTAATTAGTGTTCCTTTTTTCTTTTTTTTTCTTTTGGCTGCCCGGCTTGTGGGATTTTACTTAGTTCCTCAACCAGGGATTGAACCCGTACCCTACGCAGTGAAAGCACAGAGTCCTAACCACTGGACAGCCAGGGAATTCCCTAGAGTTCCTTATCTTTAAAAAAAAATCTTTACCAGAGTGTGTGTCAGTGACCATTTCTGGCTTGTAGTACATGG
This sequence comes from Leucopleurus acutus, assembly GCF_964270905.1. NCBI lineage: Eukaryota > Metazoa > Chordata > Mammalia > Artiodactyla > Delphinidae > Leucopleurus > Leucopleurus acutus. Next base: position 116,790,819 of record NC_139148.1, on the reverse strand, counting down.
TGCTTCTCATTGATAATTGAAATGGATTAGACAGCCATACCCATATGGAGAAAAAAACAGAAGTGATCTGGGCAGGAAAAAGACATGGCAGACATACTCCACATCATTCCCTCAAACTTAGCCGTAAGAAAAGAAGAAATACCACCTTTGTACCTTGTGAATTGAGACAAAGGCATAATTATAGTTTGAATTAAAAATGTTTCTTTTGTATTATTAGGTGCCTTGGCAGTTTTTTGAGCAATGCTGATTGCTCTAAAATTCCACTACAGCAAAAGATTCTGGACCTCATTTAAAGTATAATTAGTTAATTGTCTAACTTAATAGGAAAGATTTCCATTTTTGTCTAAATATTATAGTTTTAATATGTTGAAAAGGATTTTTGTTTTGTTCATCCTTACGTTATTTGTACTTTTAGAACTCTTACAGTTTCCAACGATGAACTTGAGAGGTCTTTCATTGTTTGTTAGTCTTGGTGCATCTAATTTTCTCTTGTAATGGTCCAATAAAAGTTGATCCACTTTCCACCCTTACCCTCAATATGCTTTCCCAGAGCACTTTTATGTATAGTCCAGGTTCATTCATAGATTAATGTGGGAGGATTTTCTTTAACACCTTGCTTGTCATGTAATTAATTTATTATTCACAAACTCAATCCTTTAGAAAAACTAGGTAACATTCATTGTAATGTTATGTTTATATACTTTCATTTTAATTTATTTTAATTGTTTCATAAGCATTGGCCATGTTTTACTATCTAATTGCTTGGAGGAATTAGCAGAGATTTCTTGCACAGACATTTATTACATTTTTAATATAATGAGCAAACACTAGTGTGTTTTCATTAATATGTGTGCCTGCTGTATCAATGAGACATGTAAAGAGAAGGGACAGGTGATGACTTTCAAGTTAATAATTAGTTGAATTGCGCTGAAGGAACAATTCCAAGTAACTTTTTAATATAAGAAGGTATGTGTGGAAGATACTTTATGAAAGAGTTTGCTTAAAGTTAAAGTATATTGCACACTCTGAAATGATGAATGCCGTTAAATTAATGATTCCAATAATTTTATTGAAAATAAAATCAATATTGTCAGTGGCTTACCTTTGTAAGATCCCTTCAAATTGAAATAAAACCTGTTCAATCCAGAGAGATGAACATTTCAAACTCAAATGAAGTTTATAATCTAACCTGTGATATTTTAAATAGCGTTGCTTTAAATCTTGACTGATTCAAATAGTCTGGTTTTCTTCTGCTCACTGCTGACTTATAATAACTGTTCACACTATTTTGTCATTTCTTGCAGTGTGATAATGAGGGATAGGTGATTTCATCACATGGTCGAATTGATTACACTTCTGTGGTTCATGCTGTGCAATTACATTATCAATTCAAGAATTTTCACAAGACGCTATGTTGTCATATGTACTTTAATTTAGAGGCTCCCAAAAGAGAAGTTCTTCTTTAAAGACTTTCATCAGTATCCTGAGCCATAATATTTCAAGTGAAATGGAGAAGACACAAAAGTGTCTTTTCCCATATGACTGGTTTGGGTTGCTAAAATTGTGACATCTATACCAAATGTTAATGATCATTTTTATTTAAAAAATGCTAGTTAAGGGACTTTCCTGGCAGTCCAGTGGTTAGGACTTGGTGCTTTCCTTGCCGTGGCCTGGGTTCAATCCCTGGTCAGGGAACTAAGATCCCACAAGCCGCGTGGCACAGCCAAAAAAAAAAAAACCAAAAAAACCAAGTTAAAACTGAACTATAAATTACTTTAGTAATAGATGTTATGGACTGTGTCCAAAATTAAATGTTGTATATTCCTAATTTGGGAACTTTGATGTTGTCAGTATCAGATTTTCCCGCTTAATTTTTACTGTTTCCTAAATAATTTTATTTCACTTCGTATAACTTACTTAAAGAGTAAACTAGTTTTAAGTTTGGGCATGTAAAATTTCTGCATAATACTTGAAATTTAAATAAGATAAAAAATGTTTGGGAACGGGTGGCTCACCCCTGAAATAATATATATAAACATCTTGTAAAAGGTAAAATTCTTTGCCCTTGATCTCCAGAAACAACAGAAAAGAGGAGAAGCTCATCTCTGAATAGAAGATGTAGCAAACTGCATTCATCTACAGAACAAGTGGAAGAAAAAACACCTGGTTAGTTATTTCTATGTACCGGTCTTAAATCGTGGTTTAAAAGCATTATATTTACGTCAACATTCAGCTGCTTGAAAAGCCATTCCAAAACATTGGAAGCCAAAATATCCCTTCTTTAACTAAAAAATGTACTTTGGTGCCATGCTTATTTGGCTGAAGCCAGAAGAGTCTTCAAATGAAATATATAATTCTGCAGTGAAGCTGAGGAGGTCACAGAATGTTGGTATAGACAGAGTTGTCCTGAAGCACTTGATTCCCTTCAAATGTTTCATCAGTTCGCACATTGAAGTTCTAAATTACCGGCAACATTTTGAACTTCAAAGCTTTGCTTTGTTGCTTCACAGCATAATCTACATCTATCCTTTGGGTGTGTTTTCACTGCTGCTGATTACACACAAGATTTCCAAATTATTACTGAAGTACTTCTTTATGTAAAGTTGTTTCTAACACCCCCCTAAGTTTTCCCTGTTAAACATGATTTTCCTTTCTTTTCCGTAACAAACTGTTCACTTACAGAAGACTCTCCATTTAATTGATTCAGGTCACATCCTCTTATAACAAATGTCATTGTCACAGGGATCTTTTTTCTTTTTTTTATAAATTTATTTATTTTTATTTTTGGCTGTGTTGGATCTTTTTTTCTGGACACGCAGGCTCAACGGCCATGGCTCACGGGCCGAGCCGCTCCATGGCATGTGGGATCTTCCCGGACTGGGGCATGAACCCATGTCCCCTGCATCGGCAGGCGGACTCTCAACTACTGCGCCACCAGGGAAGCCCTGTGTTGGGTCTTTGTTGCTGTGCACGGGCTTTCTCTAGTTGCAGCGAGCAGGGGCTACCCTTCGTCGCGGTGTGTGGGCTTCTTGTTGCAGTGGCTTCTCTTGTTGTGGAGCACGGGCTGTAGGCACGTGGGCTTCAGTAGTTGTGGCTCATGGGCTTAGTTGCTCTGTGGCATGTGGGATCTTCCCGGACCAGGGCTCGAACCTGTGTCCCCTGCATTGGCAGGTGGATTCTTAACCACTGCGCCACCAGGGAAGCCCCCACAGGGATCTTTTTGAACATAAAAATTTATTGGAGCAAGCTATTTACAAGATTTACTTTTAGCAGAATAATTCACTCAGTCTCTTGGAGCTATTGGCAATCGACTTGACCAATATGACTGTCAGTGACATACATCTGGAGGAATCCATGTCAGAGTTGTTTTGTCATGTACAACTATTTTCTCCACGTGTGAGTTCCTCTGTAGAGACTCCATACATTGGGTATGGTTCTGCTAGATACATTACCTGGATTCCTGCTTTGGGGTTATTGTGGTATGCTGGGGCCTTTGCCCCTCTATTCAGGTATTCTTTTCCCTAACAGTGTAGTCCCATCAGGTGGCAGTTTTCAGTCCTGTTATATATGTGTGGCTCTCATTGCCTCTGCTTTTAGGCTGGGAAAGTTATCATTTGCAGCAGTTCACATTGCTCCTTCTTGCTTTGCATTTATTTGTGAGACCTCGAATCAAATCCTTTCTGTTTTTTTCTCATCATTTAGTTTGTCAGTTATACACTAGTCTTTGGGAGAATAATTTAATCTGTCTCCTGTTCATCCCAACAAAAGCGTCAGTAGCCAGGAGCAAAAGTGCTGTTTCATTATTAATTTCTGGAAGCAGTACTCCAGGTAACAGGCATAGAGTAGAGTGCCTGAAAGTGTTAGTATTTGTGCTTAAAAGTAGGTTGTATCACTTAGTTTTCTACAGTAAGGAATAAAAATAATTTGAATCAATACTTTGCAAATGAGTGATTCTACCCAACATTTTATGTTGCATATTTATGATTTCTAGCAGGGTAGAATAGTTATCAGTGTAATTTATAGGATGAGATAGGGACCTTTGGTTGTTAAATTGTAAAACAGTGGGTTTCTTAACCTGTGTTTAAGTGTATCACAGTACTGTGAAAAGTACTGGATTTTAAAAATATAGAAAAACTTAAATAATATCAAGGGAGAAAGTGTCCTACTCCACCCTTCTTTTTTTCTTAAAATGTGGAAGAACAACATTGAGCGGCTCTTTAGCTTTTAATTAAGAACATAAAGATTGTTAGTAAAATAAAACAGATCTTCAGGGTTATGTGGATTTTCTCATTTATAGGTTACATATCATGTTAGACATGCCTTTAGATAGTAAGTCCTTAGTAATGGAGAGCTCTAGTGCATTGTTCCCATCCTTTTTGTCTTTTTTTCTCCACTTTTTCCTTTCCAGAATATATCCCACCCCCTTTGCTTATTTTTATGTCTATATCCGTATGATTAGTAAACCAAAGTGCTGTCATAGACTTTGTGGTAGTGCAGCTTTACTTCTCTTGGTAATCCTCAACTTTGTTTATGCCTAGTTGTATGTGTGTCAGATTATTTTCTACCAGTCTCCCCTGAGTCTATTGTAAGGTATTCTAATTACTTTCATTTTATTTTAATATATTACTCCTATTAAAAACCTCAATATTTTACCTTAAATTTCGGTAGTTATTAGAAATCTAGTTATTATACTTACTCTATTTTCTGTAGCACAGTCAGTGTTAAATAAGTGACTGTTTAGGCACATACAAGTATGTAAGTAAAATGCTTTCTCTACCAAAAGTGAGGGACTAAAAAATAACCGAGTCTTATATTTACCAAGTCTTTAGAAAGCCACCACCAAACACCTTCCTTAAAATGTTTACTTTAGGGAATGCCCTGGTGGTCCAGTGGTTAGGACTCCATGCTCTCAATGCTGAGGGCCCAGGTTCTGTTCCTGGTCGGGGAACTAAGATCCCACAAGCCACGTGGTATGGCCAAAAAAAAAAATCACTTTATTATAAAGCAATAAATATTTAGTGTAGAAAATTTTTAAATATAATTTTCTATTATTCCAATACCCACTGATAACTGAATATTTTCTTTGCGTTTACATATTTTTTAATAGAATGGGATCGTAACCTGCTTTTGTTTAAACTCAACATATACTGTTTTCTATGTCCAGAAATTGTATATTATTACTCTTAATGACTGCCTTAGTATAGTCCAAGTTTTGTGTTGAATATTTGGATTATATTTAAATATAATTATTAAATTATATTATTAAACAATGCTGTAGTAAGTAATCTCATACATACATTTTCATTTATTTATCTGATTTTTTCTTCAGAATAACCTAAAAGTGAAATTGCAAGAACAAAGAGTGTGGACTTTTTATTTTAAAAAAATATTGATTGATTGATTGATTTGGCTGCATTGGGTCTTAGTTGCGGCATGCGGGATCTTTGTTGTGGTGCACAGGCTTCTCTCTGGTGTGCATGCGTGGGCTCAGTAGTTGCGGCACGCAGGCTCTCTAGTTGCGGCGCGTGGGCTCTAGAGCGTGCAGGCTTAAGTGCCCTGCGGCATGTGGGATCTTAGTTCCCCAAACAGGGCTCGAACCCTTGTCTCCTGCATTGGAAGGCAGATTCTTAGCCACTGGACCACCAGGGACGTCCCGAGTGTGTACTTTTTAGAATGGCTTTTGATACACTATTGCCAACATGCTTCCCAGGGAGCATATACCAATCCATACTTCCACCAGCAGTGCATGAGGTTGCCTGGTTCCCAACATTAGTATTATCACTTTCCTCTATCTTAGCTGGTACCGGATATTAGGACTTTTGTCCATTTGTTAGGCTAAAAATATTTAGATTGTTAAAGCTGGAGGAGACCTTGGAGATCCAGCCCATTCTGGTTAATGTCTTATTACAATTTTTAGTATGGGTGAGAAAATGCTTTTTTATACTCTATTTTAAAACGATCATATATAGAATGCCTTATGTAATCACCTGTAATGGTAAGATCCCTGGCCTTGGTGACGTTGTTTAGATTACTTTTAAAAAGCATTGAAGGTCTTGTAATTTTCTATGAAAATCATTTCTGAACTATAGTGTGATTAAAATAGAAATGGCTTACAGCAAACATCAGCTTTGGAGAAGCATCTTATTTTCGTCTGGAGTGGACTGTTTTCACAATGCCTCTCTTGGTGGTGGTGCTGCTTCTGAAGTACCAACTTTGCGATGCTTCTGTTCTGTGTCTGTGACCCATTTCAGTAAACATTTCTGTGTTGTGTGTAATCCCTGTCATTTCCTAATAAACGCAGTCTCTTTGTTTTTATATTGTTACATGGTGCATTTCTGTCTTATCAAATTTCTAGCTGTGTGGAATTTCACTCTCTGTCCTCATTTACCTACAGGCATCCACAATATATTCCAATATGTAAACATGCCCCTGCTTAAGCACAGCAGTGATGAATTGAAGAGTACCATAGTGCCTCACAAGTCAACAGTGGTAATACCTCCCCAGGAGAAAGTAGACACACTCTCCAAGACAAGCGTGGAAACGGCCTCCAAGGCGAGTGTGGAAGTGCCCCTGGAGGTGAGCGTGGAAGCACCCCCCAAGGCAAGCTTGGAAGTATCCCCCGAGGCAAGCTTGGAAGTATCCCCTGAGGTGAGCGTGGAAGCACCTCCCGAGGCAAGCTTGGAAGTATCCACCGAGGTGAGCCTGGAAGCACCTCCAGAGGCGAGCGCAGGAACACCCCCCACTAGCGTGGAAACATCACCTGAGGCAAGCGAGGATCTGTTCCTTGAGGCGAGTGTGGATCCGTCCCCACAGGTGAGCATGGACTCATCCCCAGAGGTGAGCGTGGACTCGTCCCCAGAGGTGAGCACGGAAGCGTCATCTGAGGCTAGTGTGGAAGCATCTCCTGAGGCGACCGTGGAAGCATCCCCAGAGGAGAGTACAGAAGTGCCCTCTGAGGCAAGTATGGAGGCGCCCCCCGAGGCCTCCCCTGCGGTGACCATGGGAATGTCTTCCAAGGTGAAAATGAAAGACTCTTCACAGGTTCGACAAGTGCCTTTCATTGAGAAATTTTCTATTAAAATCTGTATGTTTTGTTGTGTAGATTATGATAGGTCAGATTTCACAACATAAGCAACTTCTTATTTATAGCGTTCTGTGATAAAATAAATTCACTTTAATAATTTAAAATTATATGATATTCGTTGTTGCAGAGTTTACCCCCCCAAAGCTGGAATATTGGTTAATTTTTAGTAGAAGAGACAAAATAAAGCAGTTTATATGAACTGTGTTTCTAAACTCTGAAGGAACGTTTTTGAGAACTATTGCAAACCTCAGTTAGGATTTAAAAATAAAAGTAGGTTTTGAAGTAAAAGAATTCTTTTAAATTATTTCTATGACATGCTTGAATTGTGTAATATAAATTGTTAGTCTGGAAGAATGTATCTCTGTACCTAATGCTCATGCATGAAAGGAAAATTGGGAGTTTAAGGAGCTATAATTATATGTTATTCAGAATATTTTTCTCTTGAAAAGCCAGCTGCAAAAGGTAATGCTAGTAATTTCTTATCTGATTGTATTGATCTGTTCAGAAATCAGGAACGGACAAACAGGCCTCAAACCCGATTACGAAGAAGCGCCTATCACCATCACAGATACCGTGTTATAGATGGTCATCTTCTCCTACAAGCAGGTGGTGTCCTCCATCTCCCATCAGTGCTAGGTAAGTAGCTTATTTGCCACTGTTCCTGATACGTATTTTACCAGGATAAATTTCACATCAGTGTTTCATAAATAATGTAGTATGCATGGTAATATAAATATAAAGGGAAGAGCCTTTAAAAATGGATTTACCTTTGTTATAAAATATCATTATATCATAAAGTCAAGACATTACAGTTTATGAAATGGTACACTAAAAATCATCACATATGTATTACAAAACCATACCAGACTTCCCCCATTAACTATTACTTTTTCCCAGCAGGCAAATCCAAAAGAATCGCCCCCCGTCACCTTCACCCGCCACGTCAAAACAGTCGACGCAGTTTTCTTTTTCCTGTGGAGTAATTCCTATGCAGCGTACCGTATTTGCACAAAATGCATTAGGTACTATTGGAATGAGAAATGAAGCCATCTCTAACACCATTAACAGCTCTGAGACTGCAAGCCAAAAGGATATGATCTGTGAAGGTGAGTTCCTTCACTAAGAAGTTCATTTCAGCAACACAGAAAATCTTAAGGTAGTTTGGGAACTGTCAACGTCATTTTACTCCCCAGTTCAGAGAACTTTAGGAAGCGAACTTTCTTTTAAATAAAGAGAATTTCACCAGTCACGCTGGCACACTGCTTTTTGTTTGCTTGCTGGAACTTCTTACCCCCATTTTTGGAACTGATATTGGAAGTATGGATGGGTTGGATGAGTGCCATGGTCTAGGTGGTGCCTGCATTTCCCTCCAGCTCCGATAGTGGATGGCCCTAAGGCATTTTCCATCCTTGGAGAGAGCACGCCAGCCATTTGTGGCTGAGCAGGTTTCCTTCAGGAGCTGTAGGGCAGTTTCCATACATAGACCATACATGTGTCAGGTCAGTATGTGGGTTCCAAAAAGTATCATATTGGTATTTTGCCATTCTTTTTTTTAATTGAAGTACAGTTGATTTACAATGTTGTGTTAGTTTCTGGTATACAGCAAAGTGAATCAGCTATATATGTATTCTTTTTCATATTCTTTTTCATTATAGGTTATTGCAAGATATTGAATGTAGTTTCCAGTGCTATACAGTAGGACCTTATTGTTTATTTTATATATAGTAGTTCATATCTGCTAATCCCAAACTCCTAATTTATCCCTCCCCCTGCTCCTTTCCCCTTTGGTAACCGTAAGTTTGTTTTCTATGTCTGTGAGTCTGTTTCTGTTTTGTTTTTTTTTAATTTTAATTGAAATACAGTTGACTTACAATGTTGTGTTAGTTTCAGCTGTACAGCAAAGTGATTCAGTTAATACATATATATATATAAATATACACATATATATATATAAATATACACATTCTTTTTTTACATTCTCTTCCATTATAGGTTATTACAAGATATTGAGTATAGTTCCGTGTGCTATATAGTAGGTCCTTGTTGGTTTTCTGTTTTATATATAGTAGTGTGTATATTTTAATCCCAAACTCCCAATTTTTTTTAAAATTTTATTTATTTATTTTTTATGGCTGTGTTGGGTCTTCGTTTCTGTGCGAGGGCTTTCTCTAGTTGGGGCAAGCGGGGGCCACTCTTCATCGCGGTGCGCGGGCCTCTCACTATCGCGGCCTCTCTTGTTGCGGAGCACAGGCTCCAGACGCACAGGCTCAGTAATTGTGGCTCACGGGCCTAGTTGCTCCGCGGCATGTGGGATCTTCCCAGACCAGGGCTCAAACCCGTGTCCCCTGCATTGGCAGGCAGATTCTCAACCACTGCGCCACCAGGGAAGCCCCCAAACTCCTAATTTATCCCTCCCCACCCCTCCCCTTTGGTAACCATAAGATTGTTTCCTATGTCTGTGAGTCTATTTCTGTATTGTAAATAACTTCATTTGTATCATTTTCTTAGATTCCACATATAAGCGATATCATATGTTATTTGTCTTTCTCTGTCTAGCTTACTTCACTTAGTATGATAACATCTTGGTCCTAATATGTTGCTGCAAATGGCATTATTTCATTCTTTTTATGGCTGAGTAATATTCCATTGTATATATGTACCACATCTTCTTTATCCACTCCTTTGTCGATGGACATTTGGTTTGCTTCCATGTCTTGGCTAATGTAAATAATGCTGCTGTGAACAATGGGGTGCATGTATCTTTTCGAATTAATGGTTTTCTCCAGATATATGCCCAGGAGTGGGATTGCAGGATCATATGGTAGCTCTATTTTTAGTTGTTTGGGTTTTTTTTTTTTTTTTTTTGGTGGTACGCGGGCCTCTCACTGTTGTGGCCTCTCCCGTTGCGGAGCACAGGCTCCAGACGCGCAGGCTCAGCGGCCATGGCTCATGGGCCTAGCCGCTCTGCGGCATGTGGGATTTTCCCGGACCAGGGCACGAACCTGTGTCCCCTGCATCGGCAGGTGGACTCTCAACCACTGCGCCACCAGGGAAACCCCCTATTTTTAGTTTTTAAGGAACCTCCATACTGTTCTCCATAGAGGCTCTACCAATTTACATTCCCACCAGCAGTGTAGGAGGGTTCCTTTTTCTCCACACCCTCTTCAACACTGATTGTTTGTAGACTTTTTCATAATGGCCATTCTGACTGGTGTGAGGTGATACCTCATTGTAGTTTTGATTTGCATTTCTCTGATAATTTGTGGTGTTGAGCATCTTTTCATGTGCCTTTTGGTCATCTATATGGCTTCTTTAGAGAAATGTCTATTTAGTTCTGTCCATTTTTTGATTGGGCTTTTGTTTTTTTGTTACTGAGTTGTATAAGCTGTTTATATATTTTGGAAATTAAGACCTTGTAGGTCACATTATTTGCAGATATTTTCTCCCAGTCCATAGGTTGTCTTTTTGTTTTGCTTATGGTTTCCTTTGCTGTGAAAAAGCTTGTAAGTTTGATTAGGTCCCATTTGTTTATTTTTGCTTTTATTCCTATTGCCTTGGGAGACTGACCTAAGAAAACATTGCTACGATTTATGACAGAGAATGTTTTGCCTATGTTCTCTTCTAGGAGTTTTATGGTGTCCTGTTTTATATTTTAATAGTCTTTAAGCTATTTTGAGTTTATTTTTGTGTATGGTGTGAGGGAGTGTTCTGACTTCATTGACTTACATGTGGCTGTCCAGCTTTCCCAACACCACTTACAGAAAAGACCGTGTCTTCTCTGTTGTATATTCTTGCCTCCTTTGTCAAAGATTAATTGAGCATAGATATGTGGGTTTATTTCTGGGCTCTCTATTCTGTTCCATTGATCCATATGTCTGTTTTTGTGCCTGTACCACCCTGTTTTGATTACTATAGCTTTGTAGTATTGTCTGAAGTCTGGGAGGGTTATGCCTCCAGCTTTGTTCTTTTTCCTCGGGATTGCTTTGGATATTCTGAGTCTTTTATGTATGGTTTCATAAAAATTTTAGGATTATTCTGGTTCTGTGAAAAATGTCATGGGTAATTTGATAGGGATCACATTAAATCTGTAGATTGCTTTGGGTAGTGTGGCCATTTTAACAATATTAATTCTTCCAATCCAAGAGCATGGGATATCTTTCCATTTCTTTAAATCATCTTCAGTTTCCTTTATCAATGTTTTATAGTTCTCAGCGTATAACCCTTTTATCTCCTTAGTCAGGTTTACTCCTAAGTGTTTTATTGTTTTTGATGCAATTTTAAAAGGGATTTTTTTCCCCTTTCTGATACTTCATTGTTAGTGTAAAGAAATGCAACGGATTTCTGTATGTTAATCTTGTATCCTGCTACTTTGTTGAATATAGATGCAAAAATTTGAATTTGTTTATCAGTTCTAGTAGTTTCTGTGTGGAGTCTTGTGTGGGTTTCCTATATATAATATCAAGTCAACTACATATAATGACAATTTTCCTCTTTGCTTCCAATTTGGATACCTTTTATTTCTTCTTCTTCTCTGATTGCTATGGCTAGGACTTCCGATACTGTTGTTGAATAGAAGTGGTGAGAGTGGGCATCCTTGTCTTTTTCCAGATTTTAGCAGAAAGGCTTTTAACTTTTCACTTTTGAGTATTAGATTGGCTGTAGGTTTGTCAAAGCTTTTATTATGTTGAGATATGTTCCCTCTATACCAACTTTGGTAAGAGTTTATCATGAAGAGATGCTGAATTTTATCAGAAGCCTTTTCTGCATCTATTGAGATGATCATGTAGTTTTTGTCATTTCTTTTGTTGATATGTTGTATCACATGGATTGCTTTGCGTTTGTTGAACCATCCTTGTGACCCTGTGATGAATCCAACTTGATCATGGTGTATGATCTTTTTTGTGTCGTTGGATTTGGTTTGCTAACGTCTTTTTTTGAGAATTTTTGCCTCTATATTCATCAAAGATATTGGCCTGTAATTTTCTTTTTTGGTATTACATGCATTCTTAATATCCATTGACATTACTTAATTTTAAATACACTCGTGAATTTTGCTTTTTGAAGGAATTCCACTGTGAATTCTTTGTAACAGAAATGATCTTTTTATTACAAATTATTTATTCCTGATTTTTTGAAATCCTCTTTTTTTTTGTGGTATGCAGGCCTCTCACCGTTGTGGCCTCTTGCATTGCGGAGCACAGGCTCCGGACGCGCAGGCTCAGCGGCCATGGCTGACGGGCCTAGCCGCTCCGTGGCATGTGGGATCTTCCTGGACCGGGGCACAAACCCATGTCCCCTGCATCAGCAGGCGGACTCTCAACCACTGCGCTACCAGGGAAGCCCTGAAATCCTTATTTTTGTATGTAGTTTATTTAAAACAAATTCGTCATACTTAAAACAAATTCGTCACATGAACTAAAATGTTATGCCTCCATGTGGTCACTTTATTTTAGTGATAGTCTTGGTTTCTTTGATTATCTACAGTTAGCCACTTTATGATCAACCAAATATGTTAGCGTACTATTATCAACAGTTAGCTAAACAGTATTTATTTAGTAAAGATGATGCACAATGTACGCTGGATATATTTTTGTTTAATTGAGTAATTAAGATTTGTACACTTCAGGGAATTCCTTGGCGGTCCAGTGGTTAAGGACTCGACGCTTTTACTGCCAGGGCCCAGGTTCGATCCCTGGTCAGGGAACTAAGATCCTGCAAGCTGCATGGCATGACAAAATAACTTAAAAAATAAAAGATCTGTACACTTCATTTGGACCGAGCATAAGCTTGTCTTCCTCTATATTCAGTATATCTTAAGTTTTTTCCCATAGAGGCAATTCAGTCAGGTATCTCAAAACAGCTAAACCAAAGCAGGAGTACATTCTTTCATTTTGGAACAGGTAGTTGTTAAAAATCAACAATATGCTACTTCTGTTGGTGGGGGGTGGGGGTGAGGGGGTGGGAGCTGGGCTTTTGAACAAAAGCTGTTACATAAATCACTTATAGTTTATTTATACATTTTAGACCACGGACATACTGTTTGTTTTTTTTTAACATCACAGGTTGTCTTGCACCTCTTTGTTGGACTTAGAGGCAGTAAGTTCCCTAACCTTAACTGTTTTACATGTTAATTTAAATTAGAGTCTGGTAATAAAAGCACACCAGGGCCTATGAATGCCGAGGAGGCAACAAAAATTTTGGCAGAGAAACGACGCCTTGCTCGTGAACAAAAGGAAAAAGAGGAAGAAAGACTACAAAGAGAGATGGAACAAAGGTTGGCACAAAATCATCCTTTCTATATTGTAAATCTTGGCTGGGGCCTGAATTCTGGAAGTCAGACTTTATCCTCAAGTTAGATGTATTATAAGTTCTCAAATAGTAACTGACATTTTCTCCAGTGTGAATCAGAAATGACTCGTCGCCTTTTAAACAAATGTGGGGAGCATTTCAAGCAGACAGGACGCTGGTGTGTAGATGACTGTATGGTCCTTTTTAGTCTCTATGTGTCATGTGCCGTCAGGTGTGCTGTAAAGATGCATAGAGACCTGAACTCATGTCAGGGGCCTGGATCTCAGTAGGAGCACCTGAGTGATCACACAAGACTCTTTCTGTTGCCATTCACTGGCATCAGCCCCTTTCTCTATTTCAAAAGTCCTTTATAACTTTAGAATTTGTAAACCTGTTTAAGAATAAGTTGCATACATCATGACCCTTTTCTACTAAATACTTCCGTGTATACTTCCTAAGAACAAAAGCATTCTCTGACATAACCAGAGTATAATAACTAATATCAGGAAAATATTATTTTATTTTCTAATTCAGAGTCAGCAGTTCAATTTGCCATTTGTCCCAGTGACATTCTTAATACAGTTTTGTTTTAGTTCAGAATTCAATCCTTAGACGGTTCATAAAAAATAATACATACACACACATAGAGTTAGTAACTGGTAAAGCAGCTTTGCTTGCAACTTTTTTGTAAGTTTGAAAATAAAAAGTTACCAAAAAAGAAAAAATCTGTAAACCTGGAAAGGATACTTCTTGTGTTTTACTGGGTTTCCAGTGACTTGTGGGCTGCCATTGTCATGTACAGTTGTGTGCATTCTACCTCAATCTAAAGGTTTCTTGATCTTCGATCTCAAGGCCCATTTGATTTGGGGCCTTCTGATGTAAACCTCTGTCCACTGCCTGCAAAGAATAACTACAGTCCTGACTTTGTTTTTAAGTATTAAGTGTTTTTGAATCACAGTCACATGCTTTCCATGTACCTTATATGGGTTTGGGAGAAAGGAGGAGGAGACATTATGAATAGAAAAAACACCCCTATAACTTGAAGAATATTATTCATTGCTTCATGTAAAACAGAGCTAGTTTAACGTTTTAAAAGCCCTGAAGACCAGTCACTGTAGACTGGGCTTTTCTCCTCTGAGCACCACCAGACCCTCCTCTAAATTCGTCTCTCACACCCCCATGTGAGACTGGGTGTGAGCATACGTCTAAAACAGTTAAGAAGGAGTGATTTTATAGCACGCGCATTTGTGTTTTAAGACGCAAAGTAGCCCACTACTTGACAGAAATCTTTTTCTACTCCCAAGGGCTAGCTTCCCCCATTTAAAAAAGATGAAATTATGCAAAATCCTGTGTAGTAACAACACAGAAAAAGTGGTGAATCTGGTGTAAATAGAAACTGTATTACTATACACAAGCAGCTTTACTATAAAAATGCACATAGTAAGAGTTATTTAAATATTCTGTGTCATCAGGAAAATGAAAGACATAGCAAAGAAAGCAGATGAAGGCCAACAAGAGGAGTTCTCAGAATTTGGAGATGGGCAACCACCAAAGGAGATAAAGAAGGAAGGAAGTCAAGAACAACAAGACCAAAGAGTGGAACTCCAGGTTTGCCGGCTCCCCACTTGATCAAGGGATGAGAACCAGATTCTAAAATTCAGTAGAAACCCAAAGCAAAAGTCTATTTCTCCAAGACAGAAAACAAGCAGATGCTGCATGCTCTGGTTGTATTCACATTACAGTCTCGCTGTTACCATGTCTGTGTGAGTTGTTCTCAGCCACCCTTGGCCGAATCCCAGAATGTTTTACAAGTGAAACAGAAGCAGAAAGCAGCAGATTACAGATGAGCAGTCCTTTAGTTCGTCTCCATAAATAATATTACAGCTTGGTTTCGGGAAATCCAGATCGCTCTTCCCAGCCCTGCATTCTGTGGTGACACTTAACACCTGTGCCACAACAGATAAGATACAAATTATGAATGCCTCATCAGATTCACTGATGAGAATGTCACCCATGTAAATTTAAATCACCAGGTAAATAAACCCCCAAACTGAGCTCAGACTATACTCAGTTTAAATTATTGTTGTAGCCTAATTTATATTCCAGTTTTAGTGTATCATTAATCAAAATCAATTAATATGTTACATAAATGATTGTAATGCATTTGCATTCCTCGAGAAAGTACCTTTAGGAATCCTCTTGCTGCTTTTGAGAAGTGTAAGACTTGGCTTCTGATGCCTGTGTCAATGGAAGACTACACAATCACATACATACTTGAAACAGTCGTGGTCTGACAGCCCTGAGGTCCTGAAGGGGATTAGCATGGCTTGTAAATCCTTGTGATAATAGGCTAGTTCTTGTGTATTTTTGCTAATGGTTTGAAAACTGATGATCCATGAATGTTATATATGTGGGTACTCAATCAAAAGGTTACATTCTTTTATTCTGGATAACATCTTACTGTTTCACTGATGTCATTCAGATATATTGAGATTAAATGATATTTTTGTACAAATTTTCTAGAAAAGTGATGCGAAAATAAAAGCTCAGGAGGAGGCTGACAAACGCAAGAAGGAACACGAGAGAATTATGTTACAGAATTTGCAGGAGAGATTAGAAAGAAAAAAGGTACTCCTTCTCTCGGTTTGGGGGGTTTGATTCTTTGTTTAAAACAATGTTGGGCATGTGATATCAAAACATGTTTTAGAAAATGTCAAGTAAGTGATATGCTAGCCTTGGTTGTTTTCCCTCTGTGCTCTCTTATCCAAGGATCTGACCCCTTCTCCCTAGAATGATCTCCTCTTACTGATCATACGTCTCCCTCGTGGACCACTGATGACCATTACAGGGATATCTCTGTACAGCAAATCTCTGGGAACAAAGCTCCTTTGAATAGAGTCACTCAGGTCATGGTAGGGGTTGGTGGAAGTTAGAGTTGTTTCTAAACTGGGCTGGAAATTTCAGCAACTGAGTGGGAAGAAGCAGAAGGTGGAGGCTTCCCTGAGAAGCCAAGGCGCAGGCTGTTTGTAAGGTAGGACCTCACTTTGTGCAACCCACGTGGCTTGTCTGGGAGCAAGGAAGGCTCTGGACCAAGCAAGGTACTTCATGGCGTCTCTGTCAGGAGATCAGTCACCCTGAGGAGGCCAGAGAGCTGTAGCTCTCCTCACCTTCAGGAAAGAAGGGAACTCTTATCCCTCCTGCATGTGCTCCTTCTAGTAACAAAACCTCTGACGGGGTTGCATTGTTGGGGTGCATTCTTTTCATTAACTCGGCTTCACTCGTGGTCTGTTCTGACTAAAATCATGTTCACAAGTTCTAATTGGTTTGCAATAATATGTGCTCAGTCTAAGTAATAAACTTCCATGTCGGCAAAATCAGGAGTGAGAAGTCATTTGGATTTCTGTGTTAGGATAACAAGTATGCCCATCACTGCTCAGGGTGTTTTCTAGATGATCATGAAACTGGGCTTGAAGGAAGGCACCCAGGTGCCGGCCCAGGGTCTTGCGTCGGTTATATCTGTGGCGTTGGAGCAGTCACTGATATATATTGTCCGCTTCTGGAACATGGAAATAATCAACTTCTTCAGGACCAGTGTTTTGTTTTTAATCTGTTTTCATGTTTGATTTTTATTTTCCTTTAAATAGAGAATTGAGGAAATTATGAAGCGGACAAGAAGGCCAGATTCAAATACCTCAAAGGTAGTCTGTGTGCTCCTGCCAGCAGTGCATACGAATTCCTGTTGCTTCACATTCTTGCCGACTTTTTCATTTTTGCCCATCTCTGGTGGTAATGAAATAACATGTCACATTGGCATTTCCCTGATTATTAAAAAGGTTGAGCATGTTTTCATACCTTTAGTTAGCTTTCATGTTTTTTCTTGTGTGGAACGCTTGTTTAGGTCTTTTGCCCAAAACTTTCTGGCTGACTTGTCTATTCCTTACTCATTGGTAGTTCTTTAAATGTTCTAGAAACTTCTCCTTTCTTGTATGTGTTGCAGATATCTTCTCCCAGTTTGTGGCTTGTCTTCTTGCTGTCTGCTGCTACATAGAAGTTCTTGATTTTCACATCGCTGAATTTATCCATATTTTTGGATGACTAATGGAGTCGGGTGCCTTATTGGCCATTTGGAGACTCACTTTGGTGCAGTGCCTTTGCAGGCCCTTTGCCCCTCTTTCCAGTCGGCCGCCTGCCTTTTCCGTGTTGATCTGTAGGGGATTTTGCCTGCTCTGCTTCTGAGCCCTTGGGGCATCTGTGCTGCAGTTCTTAGCCCCTGTGCAGCAGTTTGCGTCACACTCTCATAATGTCTTTTGATAAACAGAAGCTTATTTTAATGAGCTGAAGTTTAGCAGCTTCTTTCCTTTATGGTTAGTGCTTCCAGGGTATGTCTCATAAGTATTTGTTTACTGCCACCCTTCCCTCCCTGGCCCCAGTGTCCTGTCTTTTGATGGTTTGCGTGCATCTAAGGTCTTTTGCCCCCAGATTCTGTGTTCTTTACCCTCTGAGCTACAAAACTGATATTTTGCCTATTTACAGTTGCCCAGTTGTGGTCACTCATACCATGAAAATTTAGAATAGAAATGTCATTCCTGAAAAGTGCTGGGAGTTGCCATCTCAAGGATCGTTTAGCCCATTGGCCTGAGATGCCCTGCCTCAAGCAGCAGCCAGGAACTTTTTTAGCCAGGGCCCCACCTTGGCAGATCCCCCGTGCCAGCCCAAAGCTGTTGCCCCTTGGCTCCCACTCAGGGAAGTCTTTCATTCTTGAGTGGCTTTCCTGAGCTGCAAGACACGGGCCACCTGTCCTGTCCTCTGTAGATTCTGTGGGCCAAAGAGGTTAGTTTTTTTTTTTTTTTACCTTTTAACTGAAATGACAAAAATTAGCCATCAATCCAGGTGTGAAATCTGCCTTTTTTAATTTATTTATTTTATTTATTTTTATTTTTGGCTGCATTAGGTCTTTGTTGCTGCACGCGGGCTCTAGTTGCAGCAAGCGGGGGCTACTCTTCGTTGCAGTGCGCAGGCTTCTCATTGCGGTGGCTTCTCTTGTTGTGGAGCACGGGCTCTAGGCGCACGGGTTTCAGTAGTTGTGGCTCGCGGCCTCTAGAGCGCAGGCTCAGAAGTTGTGGCGCACGGGCTTACTTGCTCTGCGGCATGTGGGATCTTCCCGGGCCAGGGCTTGAACCCATGTCCCCTGCATTGGCAGGTGGATTCTTAACCACTGCGCCACCAGGGAAGCCCTGAAATCTGTCTTCTTTGAAATAACTAAGTCAGGATGACTGAATATTAGATGTAATCATGACTTTCATTTTTCATGGTAGGCTACAGAAACATTCAGCAGTGACGCATATGAGGAGGACGAGGCAGACGATGAGGACGAGTCAGAAAGTGACAGTGATTCCTTTGATGACATGCATCCATCAGGTTTGCTTGCCTTCTGAGTTCTGTTAGTCAGTATTTAGAAGTTGGACTGTCTAGGCTCATCCAAAGGTTTCTCCACTTCTGAGCTGTGTGGATTTGAGTAAGTTACTCAACCTCTCTGTGTTCAGTTTTCCCATCTGAAAAAGGAGAAGCTAATGTTGTTCTCTCCCTAGGGTGGGCATGAGATTGCAGTGAGATCGTGTAGTGCTAACAGTGCCTGACACATAGCAAACTCTCAATAAATATTAGCTGCTGCTACAGCTGTTACTGTGTTTCAGGTTGTGCTGAGAGACTGTAAATGGCAGCTCTTTCTCAGCTCAGTGTGAGGCTTACCAGCATCTCGCAGTTCAGGGCCTTGTGGCGCATTCATGACTGACCATAGGTAGAATGCCACTCCCCGCCTCACTGAGAGAAAATGAGAATCATGTTGTGATATGAGCGCCCCTAAGGTGTATTGTTGAGTCTCGTTCATTCCCTAGTGAGTAGGAACCACTTAATGGCCACAGTAATGGCATTTGAGAAAACACGATTCGTTCACCCTTTATGGCGTAGCGGGTATTGAACACACAAGTTGGGCGCTCTGCTAGCTACTGGGGCCTCGAGGAACCACAGCCAGTGGGGAGCTAGACATGAACAGACCGTGGTGCTGCCACAAGCTGGTCACACGTAAAAGAAGTTTGGCCAGAATGCCACGAGAACGGAGCAGTAGGGGCAGCTGAGCTATAGGCTCCACCTTAGGGCGTTGGAAAAGCTTGAGGTCGGAGGTGAGACTAAAATAAGAGGGTCACCAGGAGGAGGAGCGAGAAGCGCGGTGCGTCATTCTTTGCTGGCAAAGGAGAGAGGGCAAGTTCCTTAAAGGTGGCGCTTTGTGCTTTGAGGGCTGGCTGGGCTTGTGCGCTGGGCAGTAGTCCAGGCCATGCCTCCAGGAAGCGCTGCCACGAGACGGCTCCTGCCTTCAGGCAGGCTCCCTCCCGAGCCGGCAGGCACCTTGCTTGTCTTGTTGTTGAACCTCCAGTTTTAATCTTCTTGCTCTTTTTGTTTTCTCTAGCTTTTATAAATGGCACAGAGTCATCCACAAAACCAAAAACACATTTTAAAAATGTGAAGAACACTCGCAAGCTGGTGTTTTTAGATGAGACTTGTAGCTACATCCGTAAAGAGACAAAAACACTTTTAAATTGTGACATGAAAACCTTCAGACAAAAAAGAGTGAAAGACCCTTTGAATCAGACAAAGAGTGCCAGGTGAGTCCCTAGGTGAGTTCATCAGAATACACGTGGAAGGGTTATGATTGGCATTCTTAGAATGATGCACGAGATGATTGACTGAGCTCTCAGTTTATACCAAACACTGTGTCAAGCACTCGACTTAGAGAAACAAACTGATCCCCACAGCAGCCTTGCTTAGTGAGGATGAGCATCCCTATTTTTACAGGCGAGGAAACTCAGACGTGCAGAGATTATGGGCCTCATTTGCCCAGCATCCCACCGTTCAAGGGCAGAGCCCAAATTCAAACCCAGATACACCTGACTCCAAACTGTGCCTTTATTCATGCTGGTTAGTATTGTCTCATACAGTCCGGGAGGGGACATGGATAGAGTGACTGCAGTATACCAGGCATTTCAACTATCTTAATTCTCATTGCAACTCTGAGTTTGATACTAAAGTCCTCACTGTACATATGGGAAACTGAGGGTCAGAGGTTAGGTCAGAAGAACAGGACCAGATTCCTGGAAAGGTAGGCTCCTTGGGCGATGGCCTGAAAAGACATTAACCTGCAAGGCCTGTGGAAGCAATCTGCTAAGAGACTCAGTGATGGCATGGAAAGAGCAGTGGAGCTGGTAAACCCACATGAGTCCTCACTCCGCCTTACTGGCCGTGTCCTGGATCTGCTTGCGGTAGGGACAGCGTCCCTAGAGCCTTGCATGCGCAGCTGCTTCTGGTCCCCTCAGTGTTCCCGTGGAGCCCTAGGACCTGGGAGGACACAATTTGGAAACCAGTGTGTTCTGTGATCTCCAGGGTCCCTTCCATCCAGCCTTCCCATTCTGTGATTCTGAAAGTTTATGTCCAAGGCATTTCTTAGAATTAAATAATAAAACTTCCTTCAGGCAAAGCCTTGGTTTGGGGATAATCTGGATTATAACCAAAATACCTCTTTCCAGATCCTCCACCAAAAGAACAGCCAACCGAGCAGCCAAAACCGGAAAGACAGAAACCAGCAACACCGTGGGACCTTCCAAGAGCTTACATTCAGAGGCACAGGATTGGGTCTGTGACAAGATTATTGACATCACAAGCGAGATAGAACCACCTAAGTCCAGTATCCCTCCTGATAGCCGAAAACACCATCTGAAAGGTCCCATGACATCCTGCCTAAGTCACCAGCCACCTGTAGACAACAAGAAAACAAGCAAATCTGTTTCTGCTCTATTGGGTAAGGCCTCATCCCATCTTCACTTCATTTGAAAGGTAGTTGACCTTGAACCCTCCTGTGTTTCCAGCTGTTCCAGGGTTGTCTTGGTGAGGGAGAAGACAGTGGTTGGTCTAAAACTAGGTTGATGTAGAAGAGCCCTCCGTTAAGTTAGTTTTGAGAGGGTAAATGACTTGATTCTAATTTTTATGGCCTGCATTTCCTGCCAGATATACAAAGTGGGGTTCATTTCAAACCCCAGACCCCTCAGGTTCCTCTGCGCTCCTGATCCACTGGCTGCTCTACAGCACACAGATCATCATTCAGGGCAGAGGGTTAGTGAGTTTTTTGGAATTAGTCTCTCAACTTGTGTTTCCAAAACCAAAAGGCCTCTGTTTTTCTTTCCTTGAGAAGCTCTCTTTGAAATTGAGAGGAGCTTGGGCCCATTTGGGGGTTGGGGAACGTTTATAAGAGCACCAGTGTGTCAGCAACTCCAGGGGCGCTACTTGAGGGTCCCAGGCGCACCTCAGAGCGGAGCCAGGGCCCACTTGGTGTGGAACCAGCATTTTCTCTACTAACCTTCTTTCTTTTTCCCTCTGGTCAGATATGTAAACCTCATCCAGCCTGGAAGAGAAGCCATTCTCCACTCTGGATTTTGACCTCCAGGCACACCTCTCAAAATTTCTCCACCTCCTACTTGAACCTGGCAAAGAAAATGACTCTCAAAAAAAAAAAAAAAACGGGAAACATCAAAACGTCATCTTAACATATCTCAGAAGATGCTCATATCATCTTGACTCTTGCCCACAAGCAAGGGTTCTGAGTAAAGAGTCGTTTTGTTTTCCTGTAAAAATCTTCATGTCTCTCGTTCTTGTGTTTTCCTGCCAACACGTTTGAGTATGTATCAAGGGTGTCTTTATAAAATGCTAACTCTTGAGTTTCTAAGAGAATCTCTACCAGAGGAATAGTTTTTTCTCAGTATATATTTGAAATCTTAAAATCACGTTTACTCCATTTAACAATTAATTTACCAATAAAAACTCACATTTGATCTTGTAGAGAACATGACGGCTTATTTGAGGGCCTCGAGGTTCCTCACAAGAGCTTTGTTTGGATTGTTCTTAACGTACAAATACAGAAGGTTGCAAAATACTAAATCACATTTTACCGCTATGTATGTATATTGCTAACTCTGCCATAGTCTGCCAGCTCCATACACAGGCACTGATACCCC
This sequence comes from Leucopleurus acutus, assembly GCF_964270905.1. Taxonomy (NCBI): domain Eukaryota; kingdom Metazoa; phylum Chordata; class Mammalia; order Artiodactyla; family Delphinidae; genus Leucopleurus; species Leucopleurus acutus. The sequence goes on along the minus strand of NC_139148.1, from coordinate 116,768,388 downwards.
CAAATACTGGGAGCCCTAGAAGGTGTGATCTTTAGCATCTTGTCAGTGTTTCATTTTGAAGTACATACTGCGGTTTATCTATAAAAACATGTTATTATGTTTATTGTGTACGTAAGGCAGTATTTGGCTGTTGTCTGATGGGGTATGTTTAACTCCTCTAAATGTTTACTGTGTATAATCTTTTTCTGCTTGTGCTCTCCAGGCCTGCCCTTCAGTATACACTCAGGCTTGAGATGTGGAATCAAAATTTGCTTGCCTTTCTCTAGCGGCTGGCTGCGAGTGAGTACAGGAGCAGTGTTATTCTTCGGTCCCCTTGATAGGCACAGAGACATACACGGTGAACACGCACACATGTGTACACGCACACACGTGTACACAGAATATATGTTTCCTGAAATCCATTGAATCCTGCTTAAACCATTGACTAAAACTTGAATTCAAATTAGTGGTCCTAATGCTAATGAGTTTTCTGGTGAATCACAAATAGTTTGAAGCAGGCCTGTGTTCTTTGTAGCCACCAGTCTTCGATTAGTAAAAGAAAGTAGTTATTCTTTGATCCCCTAGTTCTTTGCTATTCAGAGTACTGTATCTCTGTTATAGAATAGAGCTTGGTGCCTTAGGTTTAAAAACTGTTTATACACTTGCTCTTTTATACAAAAGGCAGAGACAGTCATCTTAACAGATGTGATTCTGAGATTTTTCTGTACAGATTTCACATGTCGAAACACTGTTACGCCTTCATATAAATGTGTGTGTTCTATGCAATAAACTTTGCAGGTAAAGCAAGTTTTCTTCTTATTTTAATAATAAAAAATGTACTGGTGGTGGTATAAAGGTGACACCAGTTGTTAACCAAGCTATGAACACAGGCAACCGGTATGTTCGATAAGTAATCAGATCCTCTGATAAGTAATCAAATCCTCTGATGCCCCTCTGCAGTCACTTCCGCCGTGGGACATTAAGATGGGAATTTTGAACTCTGGTCTTCTTCCTGCACCCGTTTCAGTGCTTGTTAACTCTTCCCTGTGACGGCTGTGACCTGAGGCCAGTGATTAAAGTATCTTTCTTTCTGCTGTGGTAAAATTCACGTAAGTGGCATTTAGTACATTTACAATGTACAGCCATCACCGCTCTCTAGTTCCAGAATGTTTTCATTATCCTAAAAAGAAACCCCGTACCCTTCAAGCAGTCACTCCCCATTCCGTCTCCCACAGCCCTTTTTTTTAATATAAATTTATTTATTTATTATTTTTGGCTGCGTTGGGTCTTCGTTGCTGCGTGCGGGCTTTCTCTAGTTGCAGCGAGCGGGGGCTACTCTTTGTTGTGGTGCGCGGGCTTCTCATTGCGGTGGCTTCTCTTGTTGCGGAGCACGGGCTCCAGGCGCGCGGGCTTCAGGAGTTGTGGCTCGCGGGCTCTAGAGCACAGGCTCAGTAGTTGTGGGGCACGGGCTTAGTTGCTCCGCGGCATGTGGGATCTTCCCGGACCAGGGCTCGGACCCGTGTCCCCTGCATTGGCAGGCGGATTCCCAACCACTAGCGCCACCAGGGAAGCCCCTCCTACAGCCCTTTTAAACATCACATTTGGTGCTGGCTGCGCATGAGGCAAACATTTGCTTTCGAAAGTCCGAGCGTGCACTCGGGCAGTAATTGTGCTCCGTTAACATGCGCATCCCTTCATGACATCACTGTTATGGTGTGTGGCCAAACCAGTGTTTTGATCTGCCCATACATGTTTAGTTTCTAATCTGGAAACATGTTCCACTGCACTAGCTTTTGTGTTTGATAAGGTGAGGTCCTTGTTTATCCCTGATCTTTGGCACCTGGTGCTTTGAGAACAGTGGCAGCCATTCCGCACTTGGCATTCAGTACCGGGCCATCCACTGGGGCTGTTGAACCAGGACATTCCCTGGTGCGCAGACAACCTGAAGTACGGTCAGAGCACCCTGCTGACAGCCCTGAGGTGATGGACGCTGACCCGGCCTCCGTGCTTGCCGTAGGCTGAGGGCAGGCCCCTGGCTTCTCCCGGTGGATTCTGCAGATGATAGCGCATTTCCCACACCCATGTCATCCGCGCCCCCCACTGCCCCCGTGTGCAGTGAAGCTCTTCAATAGCTCCAATCCCCGGTGACCAGAGAAACGCGGTGAGAACACTTTTAGAAAGGATGCTGGACAGGAGGTCTGAGGACCCGAATTCCTGCCGAGGGGGCTGCAAGCCCTCCAAGCAACTGCGCCCGTCATGGCCCCTCTGAGCCGTTGCTGTCTGGTGAGCGGGCCTGGGGGCCTGCGCTAGGATCTCGGAGGGCCCTCAGTTCTCAGGAGTCGCTAACTCACTGGCGAGAGCTAGAGGGTCGCGAGGTGGGCGTAGAACCGCAGCAGCAGCTGGTGCCAAGACGCACAGCCCGGAGGCAGACTGCCCGGCCTGTCCTATCAGGGCTCAGTCTGATCCCTGCACACCCTGCAGGCCTGGTCAGTCGAAGCAGGTCCCAGAAAGGCCTCCTTGCCCTCGGTCTCCCTCCCCACCAATCCAGTTCCAGTGTTTCCAGATGGGCTCGTCTCATAATTTCCCAAACAACTGTGTTGTAATAACCGTAGTTATGTTTACACATTCTATGTGCCAGGTACTTTATAGGTATCATTTTAAACCCTCACAACAACCCTGTAAGCTCCCTTGAGAAGCAGAGGGTCACCATCCCAACTCCCTACCCCACACCTGCTTCCTTGGTGCCAGGCTTGCGCTCTCTCTCTCTCTCTCTCTCTCTCTCACACACACACACACACACACACACACACACACACACGTCTATTCCCCCTTCATAGAAATGCTCACGGTTTCCTATAGACAGGTTTTGACTCCTTAGCCCCAAAGGGGTTCTGTCCTTTGATTAGCCCGGGCGTGAGGCTCCTCAAAGATGAGGCCCTCTCCTCCTGCCTCAGCCTTTAGCTGAAGTATCCTGGGGACCCTTCCACCTGAGGAGTCTGCAGCAGACACCCATGTCACTGGGCACCCAACGCCATCCTGAAACGACCACGTGGCGTGGACGGCTTGGACACCCGAAGAACCTGAGCCTCGTGGGTGTGGCTGTGATCTGCAAGCTACCTCCACCTCTGCCCACACCGTCCCCACGCCCCCCACCCCTGAGATACAGAGGCCCCAGTGAGCATCCTCCCAAATGAGCGGCAGCCTCGAGGGGGGTGCCTTCTTCCGACGGTGGAGGAGCGGCAGTGGAGGGCACAGCGGCGTTCGCCACAGCTCAGGGCTCTGGGGCGGGGTGGGGGGCACAGGGAAAGGGCAGCCAACAAAATAGGGACGGGATGACTTCTCGATGACAAACTTCAGCTGCAGTTCCCTTCCCGCCTCCAGCCCCCTGGCCAAAGGAAATCAGTGTGCTCTTTTTTAAGGGATATGAACATCTGGGAAATGTTATTTTGGGTCAGAATGGGGTTTTTTGTTACTGTTTTTAACTGGATCCAAGTGCTGTTACAGGTTGGTTTTATCTTGTAATTCGTGTAGTTGCACTCAACCGCACTGAACTGAGCACGTCCTCGAAGGAAGGAAAAGTTAGTTGTTCAGGTCTCTGGACCAGCAGTATCACCTCGGAACAATTGCGCCGGACAGAATTAGAAGTCGGGAGGCAAGTTATTTATATGCTGCTTTATTTCTGAAAGGATACACTGAACTGTCAGATGATCATAGCTAATGACAAAATGTAGAAATGAGGCATCGGCTTCTCTAACCACTCCTACGAGAATGTTAATATGCACTGTCATTACATGTGTACTCTTGATATCGTCTCATTATACTATGTAATATAACAATGTAGCTAGAATACAGTAAGTAGGTGATCCTGCATCTCAGGTAAGCGCTACGTGGAAATCCGCTTCTGCCTGCGGGGACAGTGGCCTCCGCATGCCCCCAGAGAGCCAGCTAAGCTCTTGAGGAACAGTCCTTAGAATCCCAAGAGAAGGGACTTGGCGGGCCTGCTTATTAACACACGGACACAGAGCAGACAAGTACTATGTTACAAGGGATTCCACTTGTCACTGTTGGGAAATGTCATATCCGTGTCAATGACAGTCCTGGCGCCTGCTCACCTACCCCTCTCGAGTCTTATGGTTACTTCTGTAGGATGACTTTCAAAACTGCAGGAACGTCTGAGGGGGCTAAAATATTTCCATGCAAGTCTCCAAACCCAATAAGCTATGTTGCTATTAATTAAAACGAAAATATTGTTAATTAAAAAAAGATAAAGGACAGCTGGGTTAGTTTTGTTAAGCTTCCAGAAGTATTCACTGTGATGACGTTCTTCTGAAACAGGCTTGTTTGTTTTCTCAGATCTGCCTGCACTTTCCAAGTCACCTGCACGTTCCATGTTTGAAAGTAGGAACGCTCAGAAAACACGCCACACGGGGAAATCAAACGTTAGTACAGGGGAAAAGGTCAGTTGAGAATTACAGCTAAATTCAAATGTTAATTTTCTGGAAGTCCGTGTTAGTCTTTTGAAAGCACAAAAGAACAGAAGGAAGGTTCTGATGAGGAAGTTAAACCATGCATTTCGCTAAGTTCTTTCTGCTCACAGAACAGGGTGAGCAGCCGAGTTGGAGCAGCCGCTGCAACTCTGATGTGTCGTGTGACCGACACGGTGGGTCCCAGCTGAGCCACAAGAGGCATCTCAGTGGGGGGCTTTATCTCTTAGGCTTCTTGCTTACGTCACTAAGCAGCTACATGGTCAGCACTTTTCTGCTCTATGATAAACATGCAGAAGAGTCAATCTAGCTAAGTGTTCGTTTGCTAATTGCAGCTATGGAGAAATTGACTTTGCTGCAGGGTTGCTTTTTGCTAAATCCTAATAATGATCACTGTGTGCCCTTACTTGAGTAATAACTGTAAAATGGGAGAAAAGACAGAAGGAGCAACCCTGAAGAGGTGAAAGGCCGCTCTCGCCCTATGGGTGGTGCCGGGCAGAGGGCGAGGACGCGAGGAACAAGACTCAAATTCCATTTTACAGGACAGGAGCCCCTGTCACTTTACAGCTTTTTGGCACAGTCGGGGCAATACACTTGCTCCTGATGGAAAACAAAGCGCTTGTTGGCCAGATTCATGGAGCATTTTTTGCAGTGGAAGCAGTAGTCGTGCCAGGATTGTCCTTCATAGGCCACCACACTGGAGCCTTTACCAAACCCTGTGGAGGAAACAAAAGCAAACAAAAGCGACAGCTGAGTGGACACAGGTGGCAGCCAGGCCGCCGCCTTGCCCATTCACGGAGCCGACAAGCACGCGGGCAGCGTCCGCCCGGCGCCCGGCCCCCCACTCCACCGCGCACCGTCCCCCGCGCCGCCGGGACCTGAGAAGATGCCAGAGCTCAGTCGAGGGCCCCCTTGCTCTCCAGAACCCACATCCCCTGCCACCGCCATCGCCCTGTGACTGATGCGCACCGACCTCCCAGCACAACCAGTTTCTTTGATTTAGGTCAGGGCCATGGCATCAAAGTGGCCACCAGGAGGCAAACTTGGGCTGTTTGTGGGGTGTGCACTTACCGGGCCTCGAGGAGCTGCTAAGCTTCGATTTTTTCTATAAAGAACCACCACCCACGAGGGACAAGTCCTCTCTCCACCCGGATGCCTGCCCCGGAGGTTGGCGCTGGGAAACAGGGTGAGAGGCAAGCGTTTCCCGTGGCACACTGGGGGCTTCCTAGCTTTAGAGACTGGGTGGCTCACTCTTGACACAGTCCTTTTCCCTGAGGATGGCAAAAGTCTTCTCAAATGTACATTTCAAGGCTCCCCGGGAGATGGGAAAATTGGAGGCGGGGGAGAGGGCCCAGGGCACGTGGACCGCGGCCGCGAGATGAGGAATGAAGTGATTAGCTCGGCTCCTGATCGCAAAAAAATCTGCCCACTGGCACCTCTGAGCTAGCCTTCCGCTATGGGGTGTTCTCATCCCAGCTTCTCGCTCTCCGGCCTCCCCCACCTCCCCTCCCCTCCCCTCCCCCACCCCAGCCCACCCCGCTCCTCTCCCCCCACCCCTACCCCCCAGCATCCCCGCGCAGTGCCTGCCCGTGGCCGTGGGTCTCAGGCTCGTGATCTCCGGCAGCAGCGTTAGTTAGTCGGCAGTCGTCAGAAGTGTTCTGTGTTGCAAAGGCTAACCTGGCCTGGGGGAGAATCCAAACTATTTGGGGGCCTTCGGGACCACAGTGGCAGGGGGAGAGGGCATTCTTTGGGGCCTTTGTGGATGAAACCGACGACGTAGGAAAATGAGAGATGGTTACCATGCGCAAAACCTAGCCTGGCAGACTTAGCAAGGACTCTTTAGCCTACCAGTGATGGGGTTCTTGCATCCAGCACACTTCTTGGCCACAAAGTTCTTGTAGCAATCCACGCAGTAATACTGGTCCTCCACAGCGGTGAAACGCTGCCCAGCCAGCTTCTTAGAGCAGGTAACACACACAAAGCACTCGGCATGCCAGGGCTGATCCTGGTAAGTGATTCCTCCAGATGTGATGGCCTAGACCAGGGAGTGTAGCACCGGATTCAGATTCAACAACCATTTTGTTGAGTGCCTACTACGTGCCAGGCACTGTGCTGGGCGCTCTGGTCTACAATATCTCATTGAATCGCCACAACGGCCATGGGAGGCAGGCGCTATTATTATCCCCCAGTTACAGATGAAGACACTGGGGTTCAGAGAAGGCAGGCCCCTGTGCGAGGTTACTACACAGCAACTGGGGGGAGGAGGCCGGCCTCCAGGGCCGGTGTGCCCGCGGACAGCCTGCCTTGGCCTGGGCGTGGCTTTCTACTACCACAGTCTCATCATCTGTAAAACGAGAATAATAATCCCTACGTCACAGGGCTGTCGTGAGGATGGAATGGGATAGTGTGTGTGCAAGTGCTCTGCAAACTGTCAAACGCCTCTAGAAGCAACGGTCAGCGCAGAACTCCCTTGACACGTACCTTGTTGCACTTCACGCAGTGCTTGGCAAACTTGGCCTCGTGGCAAGTCACGCAGTAGAAGTCCTCCCCTTTAGGGAAGAAGCTTCCCGTCCCGATGACTTGCTTGCAGTTGCTGCAGGTGAAGCAGTCTTTGTGCCAGACGGTGCCCTTGTATTCCACGTTCTGATCTCCTGCGGGGGGGAAGAGATGGGGTAGCCCCACTGACAGTGCTCTGCAGGGGGCTGCATCCGCTGGCGCCGTCCTGGGCCCTCCAGAGGGGAGGAAATGCAGGCCCTGCAGTTCTTGGCCTCACGCTTCCAGTCACCTACCCGCAGGGGCTTCTCTACCGCGTCCTCCTGTGGTCATGCCAACCCAGACTCTGTCAGGGAGGGGACCCCGGCTGTAGTGATTTAGGGTCAGATGCCTGAATCCCCGCCCCCCCACCCCCCATGGCCTTTGTGGACTCCGAGATTCAATGGGGGACTACGTGACCCGGAATTACACCCTAAGGAAGAAGCATGCTTCGATCACTTACTATCCCAAGTGAGAAAGCGCTACATACTTTTCACTTCCTTCTCTTGCCACAGACAGTTCTCTCCAGTGTTCTTTAGTTGCCGTGTGTGCGTGTGTGCGAGCATATATGTGTACACATATATACGTGTATATATATGCGTGCATATATACGCTGAACTCCAGCCGCGGCTCCCAGCAGCACCAGCCCCATCACCGCAAGCAACCCCACGCCACGTCTGCCCCCAGGGCCTCCTCCCTGGCTGCCCCGGGGCTGAGTGCGGCCGGTACCTGCCACGATGGGCTTGAAGCAGCCCTTGCACTTGGGGGAGTCCTCCCGAGTGGTGCACTTGTTGCACAGGATCTTGTTGTCCTTGGCCACGAAGGTCTCATTGGCCAAGGAGCGGAGGCACTTGGCGCAGCGGAAGCAGGTGTCGTGCCAGTAGCGGTTCTTGTAGTGCACCTCCTGGGAACCAAGCAGGGGGCCGGACGCCGTGAGCGGGGCGTCCCGTCAAGACGACATGGTCCCTCACACCAGAGCCCGAGCGGAAGGGCCGGTGCCCCGTCCAGGTCCACCCTCAGCCCCGCCCGCCCCCGCGGCCGCTACCTTGGAGTCGGCGCCGATGGGCTTGCGGCACTCCACGCACGTGTTGGCGCAGAACTTGTCGAAGCACTTGAGGCAGCAGTGGTGGCCGTCCTTCTGCACGTACTTCTTTCCCTGCAGGTTGTCCCTGCAGTAGTGGCAGTCGAATTTCTCAGCCATGGTGCCCACCTTGTAGCTGGAGGGACCTGCGGGGGACGAGCAGGTGGGACAAATGACCAACGGGAAGGCTGGAGCGTGGCCCGAGGGGCTCTGGGGAGGCCACCACGGGACCCAGGCGACAGGCGCTTCACCGTGACTCCTGCGACGAAAGCGCCCCGCGGTGAGTCCCTGGGGCCCCGGGAGAGAGAGTCCTGCTGGGCCATCCCAACACAGTGCTGCCTCACAGAGGACACTGGGGGAGGGGAACAGGGGTTCTGGCGGGCACGGGGCCCCAAGTGGTGGGGTGAGTGAGGGCAGGGCTGGGACGGGGCAGGCAGGAGAGGGGAGGCCGAGCCTACACCAAAGGACAAGGACACAGCTCTCTGGGCCGAGTCTGCAGGCGGGCAGCCCAGCTGGCAGGGAGGGAGGTGCCCAGGCCCTCACTAGAGACCCAACCAGGAACCCCCGCCTACAACTTTCTCAGCGGGGGAGAGCATCCTCCCGGACACCCAGCTGTCCTCCTACCTGCAAAATGCAGTTCATCTGAACAGAAACTTACTGCTGACCCTGGACCACGCTAGGCACGTAAGCAATGCTTATTAATTTATTTTAAATGGCGGCTTTTAAGTCTGCCAGAGCACTTTTTAATCCCTGAAAAGATCCTAAAGAATTATTTCCCAGATAGTTTACTGACTTTTGAGGCCCAAGCGATCAGGCAAGAGAGGACTTATTGAAAAGGCACTCTTGACGCATACCGGCCAGTTTTGTGAACTATCTGTCACGGTGACGTTCGGTTTTGTGATGCGCCAAAATCAAATCCCCCTTTGTTTAAGCAACTAAGGGTCAATACAGTCAATGACCTATACGATTTAGGACATTTGCAATTTTCAAGTATAATTTGGGGGAAAATGGTTATCCAAGAACCCCTTCCATTGCCTTCATATAACTACTCCCTCCCAGCCCACCCCACCCCATCCCACTCCCGCCCCCGGAATCACAGGCACTAAAGAGCACTCTGTTAATCCTGCCACCAAAGAGGTACCAAATGTGAGTTTCTATTAGCTCCCAACTTCTGTAAGCAGACGCTAATTTCCTCCTCTCTCCCTGAGAAAGAAACTTACACGGGTAAATAGACAGCAATTATTTAATTTGCCCAGGAAACAGGAAAACAGAGACTATTTCTCCAACTACCCACAAACGTGGTTATTGTGCAAGTGAACAACACCCCAGGAGTAATTTAGAGAGAAAGAAGGAGGGAAAAGAAACGAGCAGTTGCCCGGTACTCACCGCAGCTCTTCCACTAACTGGCCAGCCCCAGACTCCCACTTCGGGTCCCATTCCCAGTTTTTTTTTAATACAAACACATGTCCAAGTTGTTTGGATCCTGTTGCTGTAGGCAACCAAACAGCAGAGCAAGCTAAGGAAACCACACCCTGTGTCTGAGCACCGCCGGGGCTGGGCTAAGGCAGGGGACTCGCACTCAGACCAGCCTCTGACAAGGGCAGGTGAGCAGCGCCCCAGGCCCATCGGCTCTCCAGACACCTGACGACTGAAGCCAAGCAGTGACAGTCTTGTGCGAAGACAGGTGCTTGGGACAGTCACGTACCAGTTCAGAGATTTACTGAGACTAGAGAATGGTTCTTACCGGCACTTTTCCCCCAAAAGAAAACCGGGGTGTTCCCTTACATAACTGGGTTAGAAAGGAAAAGTAGAGACATGATGAAACCAGGGTCCATCTCCATCTCCTTGAACTACGCACTGTTTACTTAAGGCAGGTTTTAAACTGTCTTTAGCCCCCGTGTACACCGGAAAGGGCGCCTGTCACAGGGATAGAACGTTGAAAATCACTCTCCTTAATTCATTCTTGTTGGCCTTTCACATGTCACATAAAATCCTTGTCTTATTAGCTCTTCCATATTGAAACTGTGCACTCAGCGAAGAGTTACTTTCTTGTTTAGAGCTGTGTAGAGAAACCAAATAAATCTCCGGTAACAGTAAGTGCCAGGAAATTAAATTATCAGTGGGTCCTAAATGCCATTTGGCAGGAAGTCAGAATTTGTAAGATTAGACAGCGCTGGCTTCCTGCGTGGCTAGAGACTATCTTCTTGGACCACATTTGAAAATCCCTCCTTCTCTCTTACCAAAGTCTCTATTTAGAGTAAGTCTGAACCCAACTCATTTTAATATCACTCTCTCTTTTTTTTTTTTTTGCGGTACGCGGGCCTCTCACTGTTGTGGCCTCTCCCGTTGCGGAGCACAGGCTCCGGGCGCCGGACGCGCAGGCTCAGCGGCCATGGCTCACGGGCTTAGTTGCTCCGCGGCACGAACCCGTGTCCCCTGCATCGGCAGGCGGGCCCTCAACCACTGCGCCACCAGGGAAGCACCAATATCACTCTCTTTTGATGTCATTCAAAGAAGAAATGGATTCTAAATATTTCTGTACTAGAGTACCATACAGAGACCCACCTAAGGGATGGTTCTGTCTCATGGTATTTCTGAATCCTAGCTTTATGGTAAAAATACAGGTACTTACGTCATACAAAAAAACAAACTACCAGAAGACACAGTGGATTCCATTTAGAGCTTTTGGAGAGAAGGAAAACCACTATGGTTTCATACTACCAGAGAGATCTTACCTGCCAAGCCTTTCCCGCCTTAAAACCACATACTTTCAAACTACTATTCTACCAATGCCAAGTTCTTCATTGGTTATTTTTATCGTTCTAGAACACGACTCGCCCAAGAGTTTCTAGGCATCCACACGATGAACTAATCCATGGCTTAGCAATGAACATGGCAGAACCAGAGAGTGTTGAAAATGGAGTCACCGAATCTGTTCACCACTTTATCACACCTACAGTGCAGGGTCGTAAAACCAAGCAGAAGGGAAATTCAGTGAACACCACTACGGAAAGCCCCACCACTTGGTGTTTTTGAGTCCCAGCTGTAGGCATTATTATTTTTTCTTTCTTCAGTATGAAAAGCCCAGGGTCATCTCATACTCCCCGCCAATGTGTACTTAAACCCAGAGAGTGTGTATCCAGATGAGTGACAGATTTCAAAGGGCACACCCTTTAGAACAGCTTTCCACAGCTGCCTCGAGCCTCTTTCATGTGTGTGCGAACACTTACTTGTCAAGATAAAATAGGCACTTCTAGGAATGCAGGCGTTATTGCCTAAGAAGTAAACAGGCTGGAAATACTTAAAGCATGTTAACAATGTCGATGTCAAATTCATGAACTTTAGTACCTTTTTGCAATAAATCCAGTAAGTGGAACTTTGGGCAACGGGAATGAGCTTACCTTGTGGTTTTCTAACCTTATGATTATTTGGTCCAAAACTATTTCAAACCTTCACACAGTGTACTTAGGAAGAAGCTGGAGTAATACATTCCTGCTGATGAGATAGTTACCACATCAGACCTCTGCATAAAATATCGACAATGTGCAGAAGAGCAAAATATTTCGTTACTACTTATCCTCTAAGAGATTAACAACTCTAAGGAAACGGCTTATAAATGACAATGCTGACAGGTTCCTAAAAGACAGCAAATACCCTGATTTGTGGGCTGCACCAAATGAGCCACAGTTAAGCACTGACTTCATGAGGAGAGAGAAGCTCTACGCTTCCCCTTCTTTCCCCTTGTTAGAAATAAAAGAATAGAGAAAAAAATGAAGGTGGCATTTTTACCTCCTCTTTGGGGCTCTCTTTAATCTTAGTGAATGACATAGACTTAGGTGAGGTGTATCTCTCAGGGAACAATTTTTTACCCCCTTAGCAATTTCTAAGTTCGTGAAATACAAAACCTTTTAACCTCCCAAAACTTCCAGATCTGTTTGCCTTGACCTATTGCTGTTATCTGGGAAAGGGCGTCATCAATCGTGAGATGAAACACTGGATACATACCAGTAGGACACTACTTCCCTTCCTGCCTTTGTCCAGGACATGTTTGCCCCAGGGAAGCTCTCTGACTAATCTTTTTTTTTTTTTTGCGGTACGCGGGCCTCTCACTGTTGTTGTGGCCTCTCCCGTTGCGGAGCACAGGCTCCGGATGCACAGGCTCAGCGGTCGTGGCTCACGGGCCCAGCCGCTCCGCGGCATGTGGGATCTTCCCGGACCGGGGCACGAACCCGTGTCCCGTGCATCGGCAGGCGGACTCTCAACCACTGCGCCACCAGGGAAGTCCCTGACTAATCATTTTATAACAAAGATTTCTGTTTTAGAAAATCAAGGGGCAGCGCCTGTGACCCTAAGGTGCTGATGTCTAACTGACAGTCCTTTATAAGACTTAGCCGGTTGGAATGCAGTTGGAAATGTGTCAAATTTTAGGTATTTATTCCAAGATGGTAGCCTGATTTTCTTGCTATGCCTGCTTCAAAAGACACATCATTCTTCACTTAATAAACAAGCTTCCTCTTTCAGAAAATTCCTGAAGTACATCCAGCATTCTAAGAGGGGCCTATATAAACCTCAGTATCTCAATAAAAAGTTTTGGCTTCCGATTTAATCATGTACACATACAAGAAATATAACACTGCAACATCTGGGATTTTTCGTTTGTTTTTTTGATTTTTACTATAAACCTCATTAGAGAAGATCCAATTTGTATTTAATAATCTTGTTTCTGCTTTATATGTACTCTCTCATGGATTTCTTGCTAATCTTCATTTTTCCCCTCCTGCCCAAGTGGCTCAAAATAAGAATATTTAAGGAAGAAGTGAGTATTATTACCAGGTAGCATTTTTCTAACTATGTGCTTTCCCTGAGTGGTATAATGTATAGTATAAACAGTGAACAGCAACTCAAATGGGAAAAAATGCAGGTTATTTCTGGTCTGTCAATGGCTAAGTGCAACATACCAGGACGTTAGTCACTCCACGTATGAGAACATTCAACACACGGAACGAAGCCTTCGCTGATGAAAGGGAGGCTTGCGCAGCAGTCGCGCCTGCGCACCTGGAGGCGCCGCCCCACGTGGGGGATAAACACCTGCACAGCTGCGACAGGGAAGGGCTCACGAGTCACTGAAAAGTGGGCTTTCAGAGAATTTCACAGAAAATCGGAAAGTGGTTTTTCCCTTACAAACAGACCAGGTAACAGTTCCATGTTATTAGCAACTTCGCCGGTACGCTGCGTTTAGGAAAACCCCCGCCAACTCTCCTTTGGCTTTTGCTGGTCACAGGTAACCCGGTTTAGATGACACCCGGGATCAGGAGGGCTGCACAGAGATGATCAAACGAAACATTACGTGCCCCTTAACTTACCCCGGGCAGATCCTATCCCAGAGCCACTCTGTCCTGACACAGGGCTTTTCTGAACGTCGCACACAACACGTGCAGCACGTTCTGCCTCTCGCACCGTAGAGAGAGGGCTTCTGACCTGGTAGCCAACACAACATGCGTTTTCAGCTTTTCTAGTTGTGGCACAGTAGCAGGCGGTCGTTTGGTGGTCATTAAAAGTACAAAACGTTCAGTTTCACCCTAGACCAAGGCTTCTGACTACCACTTCCCAGTTATTTCAGGAAGCCAGTCCACCGGGTCTGCTCCCCTCGCCCACCCATTCCCGTCACATCCCTGCCTGGAGAGGATGCTGGGTGAATTCACTGCCCTCCCACCCACCCCATCCTCAACCTAAAAGGCCAAAGGGTAAAGGAATGAAATCTGCACAACTTTGCAGACGGTAAGTGTTCAATAACAAAAGGATCAATTCTTGTCCTTGAAACGTCCTCTCAAGTATGTGGATGGTCCCTGAAAACGGATTCTCATCCATCCAATTATCCGAGCCTCTATTGTGTCCACACAAAGTCCATTTCAGGGTACTGTGGGGCTTCTTTCTGTGAGCACTTCTTTCTCAACTGCTTTCATGGACCTATGAACCTAATGTGACACAAGATGATAGTTCCTGATTTTAAAAATCATCTAGAAGGTGTCAGTAATTTGTCTAGTCACGGTTATAGCCTCCAGATTTACTATAAGAATAACGTCGGGATTTGGTGCACTTTAAAAACCAAGGTTGGGCGTGTTATAAGTATGTCACCTTTGAGATACACTTCCCTATTCTGTCATTTAATTAGTAAATAAAACAGGGAGTTAACGTGAGTTCAAGGCCCACTGGAACAACTGCTACAGCTGACTGCTGTCTACACCCAGAGAATATGTATGTTGGCCGATTACCACAAGTCAGGCGTGTGGTGCCATGTCTGTAAAATGGCTCCTGGGGGGTGGGGAGAAAAACAGACGGCTCTTGAACCCTTGGGAACAGGGAAGGCATTGCACACTGATTCATTAAAGCAGTGCATTCCATCACAGCATATTCGTCTTAAAACAACGAAAGAGAAATTTCTTAAAGTATTTCCACTGTTTAAGTATTGACAGGCAAAAAAAAAAAAAAATATATATATATATATATATATATATATATATATATATATTATTGGCAAGCAGTTACAAGCTTTCAAAATCAATTTTTCCAAAAGACTGCCGCTGATAATCATAATACTTTGCCCCTTAATCTGAAAGCTGGGAGATGGGACAAAGTGCCTGGTTGCTAAGAAAGGGGACTGTTACTTAGGCAGAGGGCAACGGAGCCACGGCGACATTCCTGGCTTCGCAGGAGAGAGTGGCAGCAGGCTGACTCCAGAGAACCGGGCTTTCTGGGGAAACTGGTGGTCCTTCAGTCCCTATCCCAGGGGAGTCTTGCCCATGGCCCAAGGGCTTCCTCGGTGTCAGGAAGAGTCTCACGGTAATGACGGTCTAGAAGTTCCGAACCTTTGCCCCTTTTTCTGATCAGAACAATTAATAACCTATGTGTCATATCAAAAGTATCACAGCAATTTCTTCAGGAAGAAAAGAGACGGCTCAGAAAAGGAGAAGATGTGGTTAAGTCAGTATGGACCTTCTTAGTTATAAATCTTCCTCCTTCCAGCTCCATATTCGATTGACCTTTTCTAAACACTTTAAATTCGATTCATAGCACTGTCAAGATGAAGACTTGTATCTTATAAATAACAAAAAAATTCCTAAAACAACAAAGAAAACCTCCTTCCTCACACAATCTCTTTCAGCTTCATAAGATGTCCTGGAAAATGTACAGTACAGTAGTATGCTTATACATTAAAAGAAATAAGGCACTCAAACTGCTGATTTTACTTGAATAAGAATAGTCTTTTGTCTTGGAAACAGCATTCGAAGAAGGCAAGGACAGAACAGAGACGAGCTACGATTTACTATTTATAGACAAGGCTAAAATCATTTCGTCGAAAAGTATCTTTTAGACAAATCATAAGAGTCAGTGCCCAAATAAAACTGTGCTTCCTAGAAGATAAAGAATATGCAGTTTTACCTGAGTGTCTATGGGAAGCCATGGCTTAGAGACCAAGTTCAGGAGCGGCACCTAGACCAGTCTTCCCTCAAGCCCAGCTGATAAGGCTGTGGCTCAGTTGTGAACATACATTTAAGGGGAAGCGGCTAACACAAAAATAACCAAGAGCAGATGGCCCACCCCTCCCCAGAGATCACAACCTTAATCCCACTAGAAAATTCTTAACCATTTTAGGTGATCCAAGGGAGAAGAATAGGACCCAGTAAAAATACCAAACACTACATATAAATACCTGTGGGGCTACTCAGCATCCAAATTAGCTCCAGAGCCAGAGAGGCCACATAGAAAGTGATCCCTGTACCGGAATAAAATTTGGACTCGGCCCTGGCATACCTTAACGCTGAGCCACCCTCATTAATCCACTTTATATGCCTAAAGAGCTTGCATTTGGTCCTTTGAAGAATTCATTTTTGTGCCGTTAATGATAAAAGTAACTATAAGAGACAGACTTGTGCTACCAGTGTAATTAAAAGGGATTAGACAGTATGAATATACAGATCAAGGGCATTATCTCTGTCCTACTCGGTCTGCACCAGAGATGAGGAGAATACTGAAGACAGCAATCCTAGCCTCGTATCTCCTTAGTGTCAGAGCAGGGCAGGAGGGAGACATACACGCCCGCTATGAACGCCAAGGAAGAGACATCGTCCCACCAACGGAATCTCTCGCTTTTCACTGTCAGGAACAATGAATGTAAAAATATGGACGAAAACATGGCGCCCTAACATGTTGTAACAGCTCAACAGGTCATCCACTGGCCGGAGGCTGGTCGTCAGGATGGAGCTCTAGGAGGGGCCTGTGAGTCCCTCCCCAACCCCCGTCCGGATCCTTCTCTAGCCTCATCCCTGCCCCCCTCGCCCTCATGCCTTGCTGGCCCCTGCGCCCTCCAGATACGCCCCACCTCAGGGTCCTGGCGGCCATCCCCTCAACATGGAGCCTCTCCCAGCTGCTCCTCTGCTTCCTTCGAGGCTTTGCTCCAAGTCACTTTCTCAGTGCCGTCTTCTTTGGCCACCCTGTTGAACATCGCAAACATGCTCCCCACCCCCGCTCTCCCTACCTCTTCCCCAATTTGTTCCCCGCGAAAACTCTATGTTGAAAAAATGAATTAAAAGACGTGGAAAGTGTTAACCAAGTCACATATGAAACGGAAACGTAGCCCCACCTGGAACCCAAAAGTGGCTTCAGCCATTGAACTTCAAGGAAAGGGGACGACCTGCGCTCCGGGTCAGGCCATGTCTCGTCTAGCGCTCGTCACTGGTTTCACCCTCTTCATGCATCTTGCCCCCAGGCTGAGGGCCGGGATCATGATTTACTTGGCTTCCTGCTCCCAGAACCAGCAGGTAAGCGATACACGCTTCACGATGAATGAATCAATGAGCTTCCCGGCTCTTACGCTCTTCAAACGTTTAATGAAAAGTTATTCGAAATATATTCTGGACCCTTAAATGTAAAAATGACTAAGAACACAGCAATATTGTTATATACGGGTTAGATGAAACACACTCAGGAAACACAGCTGAACTGTCTTGGATTATTAAAGTATGGTACGCATCCAACTTAAAAGAAAAAGAGTTACTCTAAAAGATAGCTAAAACTGTCAGTAACTCCTAGTTAGCTGGAAAATGATATAACGGTAAAACCCCGGACGTTACAGGCAGATTTATTACATGTCAAGAAAGTAAAGATTAAAAAAAAAAGGAAAGAAAGCCTGGGAAAAGAAGGGAAGGGGCGCTGCGCTCCCACCACGCCTCCGCAGCCTTTCTTATCTCGGCTGATTGCGTTCTGGCAGGGAGACTGGCCAGTCTGCAGGACGCCACGCCCCTAAAACAAACTCAAACTTTTCACCCAGAGGAAACGCTCTTAGTTTATTAGAGGATTAACCTTTACGAACCCTAAATTTTCAGTTTTAGTGAGGTGTATTTTTAGGTACACCTGAGGTTTTTTTTGTTTTGTTTTTTTCTTTCGCAGTTCGCGGGCCTCTCACTGCTGCGGCCTCTCCCGTTGCGGAGCACAGGCTCCGGACGCGCAGGCTCAGCGGCCATGGCTCACGGGCCCAGCCGCTCCGCGGCACGTGGGATCCTCCCGGACCGGGGCACGAACCCGCGTCCCCTGCATCGGCAGGCGGACTCCCAACCACTGCGCCACCAGGGAAGCCCGAGCTGAGGTATTTTTAAACGCCCCTCTCGCCGTGCCACGAACAATGAGCTCGGCGCGCCCAAGGCTCTCCTCCAGGAAGTGAAAGGTGACAACAGAACACGGACAGACCGAGAGCCATACTAAATGAGCAAATACACCTAAATCTCTCTTGCCCGAAACACGAGAAAAAACACAAAAACGAGAGAACTGCTTTCTGACCGTTCATTCATTAGTCAACTCCGACCGGCCGGGGTGGACCGGGAGCTCGGACGACGACAACAGCATTTACTCTGCAGTCTGCGCCAACCAGGTGCAGTCGGCCTTCCGAGGAGCTTCATGAGGTGTGACCAACACCTGCTCTGACATCTGTCCCCACTGCCCATGTCCTCAAGTCACAAAGCTGTAACTTTCACAAAACCAAAACAGCTGAAAATCAACTTCTCAGTAAGAAGAGTGGGGGGCTCAGTGGCTCCGAAGCTTTGACGGTCACTCAGCAGACACCCGAACGGGCACTGCTTTCATCAGCGTCTGAGCCACCTTCACTCCGCATCACCAGCAGGACGTGTACCAGCATCCCTAATAATCACTGTCCTGTTTACAAAGCACCTTCCTACGCTGCTGGTGGAGCTGGCTGGCGTTTCATGAACAAATCGCTTTAGCGTGTGAAGGCCACACTTCGGGCCTTCCGGCCTCCCCTGCTCTCGCGAACATCAGGATGACCTGTCAGTGAGTGCTGTGCATCGCAGCTCCTCGGGCCCCCGTCGCGTGGGGACCCCTGAGGCTCCGCTTGCCTCTGCGTGTCTACACACTCTTGTCCCCCAACCACACTGCACTTCCATTTAACCTGCCTTCGGCTCCAACTGTGGAGAGTGCCGCCCCACGCATTCGCTGATCGTATAAGAGCACTTGCTGAACACATGTCCTACTGTGCAGTGCAAGATATTTTGCTGGTCACAAAGAATAAGAGACAGTCCTTCCTTTGCAGTGTACCAAGATCGACATACAGATGACTAGCAATGCAAGGCACAGCACGGCGAGTGTGACCACACAGATGGGAAGTGGTGTCGAGATTTATTACAGGCAGAGATCACATCGGGTTTGGGGGACCGGACAAGACTAGATGGCTGGGACGGTATGTGCCCTGGTCCCTGAAGAACAGGGGATACTGCAGCACACAGAGAAGGGCAGGGGCCACTCCAAGAAAGGGTACAGCGCGAGCAAAGGTACGAGCAGGGCAGGGCCCGCTCCAGAGGCAGGACGCAATCCCCTGCGGGCGGGAGCGCAGGACGAGAGCGTGGTGGCACGCACAGACACGCGCAAGGGGAGGGTGCACAGCCTGGCAAGGAATGGTGCGGGCACCAGCCTGAGTGAGGGCACTCAGGGCAGTGGGCACGGAGAGGAGAGCTGGAAGGGACACTGTGGGGCAGGACCAAAGGACGGCTTAGGGGAGGAGCCGTGACCCCTCTGAGGTCGTGATTCTGGGTGATGGGGACGTGGGAGGCGGAGCCGCTGTGGGGAAAAACGGCACTTTATTTTGGGCTTTATAAGGAGGTTCTTCTGACATGTCAACAACTAAGCCCCTTTAATAGGGTCCAAGTTGTCAAGCCAAGAGAGAACCAGGGATGAGGGTGAGGTTCCAGTGGAATCATGTTTGTGGGGATTCTTGCCCTGCAATCGCACCTCAGAATCTCTACCTCACAAATACCACTGGGAGGATCAAACTTCCGAAGTTCAAAGGGGTGCAACCTAAGAGTCGAACATGACAAATTCAGTGACCTAGTTGGCCCCCATCTCGGGAGTTCCTCACTCACGGCTTGGCTGTGGTCACCCTCCTCCCGACTGCAGTTTTCTTCTCCCGAAGAAACCTGAAAACGTACTCAGGTTCACCTACTGGCTGTGAGTCGCCGCCAGAGGCAAGAGAATGGTAACAAGCTGGAATGGAGTCTTTGTGGATGTATCAGTGGTTTCATCTTAATTTTTCTCTTCATTCTTCTTCTCCTCCCCACGCCTACTACTAATGCATTAACACACGGCAAGTTTTTTCTCAATCTAACTTCGTCAGACTCCCCAGTCCCCCCACCAACAATCTTCCCGAGTGACTCCAACTGCGCGATTCAGGCACCTAGTCATGCACCGAGGCGCGGTGTGATTCAGTGTTGAGCTCTCCAGAGTATTTCTGGCAAGAAGAAGCCCGGGACAGCTTCTGCCATCTCATGTTCCTGTCAACCTTCAGGGTGGGAAAGAGTACTTTTTCTTACTGAGTAGCCAAATTTTGCATAGTCACCGCTTAAGTGTCACAACTCAGTGTCACAACCAGTCAAAGAATAAAACGAGGGGACCCCCCGGAACCACACGAGGGGCAATTATATCAGGTAAGGCCCGAATGAAAGCAAACCTGGAATTCTGCCTCCCCCAAGGGCCTCTGAATCTCGGAGCGAAGGAAAGGGTGGCTGTGAAAGGGGAAGACCTGTTACAAATGGCCAAAATACATGGAACAGAAGACCCTGGAAATGGCCAAGCACCTTGCAAACGCTAATTCACTCCAGGGAATTCGTCAGGGCTTAGAAAATCTCCGTGTAAGACTCAGAGATTAAGCATTTAAACACGTGCCGTGGCCGCTGCCATTTGATGTTTTGAAAATGTCATTCCATGATCAGTAACTAATTTTAAATGTCTCCTGTCCCCAAAGCCTGCCCCTTCTATACTGCTCCTAGACTCTTGCCAAGATGTAGGAACCGTACCAACCACATCCCAGAGATATTTCTGTGGGCTTCTAACCAGAAATCACCACCAGGACAACATGAACAAATGACTTTCAAAGTTAGCCACTACGATGATCTCAGATTTAAAAATACATATTTGAAGTGGCACTTAAAAGAGGAAATAAAGAGAAAGCGATAAACAAAACGAAACAGAAATCAGTAAGAGTTTTAGAAGGCAATACACAATACAAATACAGAATTTCAGATCAGAGGAAAACGAATATTTCATGAAACGGAGAAGCCTGTAGGGATAAATCTTTCTCATATTTTCGGTGTTAAAATTCTCTTCCAGTCTATTTCTACCACCACCACCCACCTGTGATATATCTGTTTTATTTCCATGTTGCCATGTGCCATGACTCAAAACACCCTTTCAATCATGCTAACTCCTGGCATTCACCAAGCCCACCTGTTATGGACATTTCAAGCCTCTGATAGATGCTTGAGAGCTAAACATTCCATGACCCTAGTCTATAACTTAGCCAGCTGATTAGTATCCGTAACAGGACAGAACAGCAGATCAAATAAGCTTCCATCTCCTTACTCTTAATTCTGCTACCTGGGACCGACTGCCTTGACCAGAGGCGTTATCGTAATAACTCACGAGCCCTGCTTTGGGGTGTGAGATCTCAACTAGTAACATACAACCTGTGCTCATGTACCAAAGGACTGGAATTACTACATCCCCTCATTATGCGCTGGTGCTTTCAACTCCGAAACAGGGGAAAGCCCCAGAATTCAGGGTAGAGGTTGGAAACATGAGTGGTTCTGCGGGGTTGGTCATGGGGCACAGAAGTGGGTGTGGGAGCACAGCGGGAGGAAGGGCGTCCAGCTGTGATCTGGGCGTCACTCAGGAAGTCTAGGTTTTGTCAGGCAGCAGGGTTGACGGTTCGATAGCAGGGCCGATCGCGTTCCTGGAGGATCGAAAGCCTCACTTGGTCCCCATCTGTCAAGTTTTGCCGAGGGCCATTGTTTGTCTGCCTGACCCAGGAGGGTGCTGGCCCGCGGTGACTCACGTCTGGGAGAGCAAACGTGAAGAACTTTCTGCGGAAAGAGCTACCCTGTTGGCGACGACAGGCACTATTACCGGAAAACTCAGTGGCGAGACGGAGTAAAGGCCAGTGCGCCCTGCCGTGAGGTCACTGCCCCTGTCAGTCTGTGCACGGGGAGGGCGCGGCACGGGGGCACAGGCTCCACCTTCACCAAGACCGCATGATGACAGAGTCAGAAGCGACCTCAGAGGCCTCATCTTACGGACGGGAAAACTAAGGCCCAGAGACGGGGGGTGACTCCCTCACTGCGTTAGCAGCAGCTCTAGGTCTGGAACCCGGGTGTCGGGCCCCCCGAGGCGCCACTCCGGGCACATCACGCTGCCGCCAGCAAGGGCTCTGCTCACGACGCCGGAAAACCTGCTCGCGGGTTTATTTATGCTCAATGGGGGTCACGGTCCCTTGACCTCTGGTCATCATCGGCAGAGGCTGGGTGCCTGAGTCACCGACACCGAGACTAGGGGACACCTCGTAGGTTCTCTCACGCTACAGCCAGGGTCTAGTCAAAGTGACCGTACACTTCAGCTGAGGTCAGTGGGAAGCGGCAGCTGCTACGGGGCCGAGAGAGCAGGGCCCGGTCGATGGAGGAGCAGAGGGTCTCCCTGAAACGGCTGACACTCCAGAAGCACGAGCGAGTCGTTTCAAAGCTCTGGAAGTCAAGCAGCACGTTCACCGTGCCAGGCGGGCAGCACACGACCAGAACGACAGGGACACGAGGTCCAGCAAACACAGCCCAAGAAGCAGTCTGTAGCTGGAGTGGCAGAAGCCACCACAGGTCACGCCCTCGGAGAGATTACATCACGTTCACCTCAAACTCCAACATTTCCTGTTGGTTTTCCAGCAGTGCGACAATCAAAGAGAACAAGCACGTGACTACGGACCGAGCGTAAACAAGACCAGATTGTCGGAGGTAGGGAAACCCAAATGAACAGTGACGGTGATCACCGCATTCAATGGAACTCAGATGAAATGGTTTAGACTGGACCATGACTGTTTCTGAAGGCTTCCACGAAAGAAATTCAAGTCTTAACTTTATACGAGATTGTCTGAGCAACCAACATTGTTCTAAGACAAATAACATAGAATTTGCCCTGGGTTAAATACGGGGTTGTTTCATAAAGTTTCAAGGGAATACAGCACAGTGGCTAAGGGCATGGACTCTGGAGCCAGAACATCTAGAATCAACTCCTGCCTCCACCACTTAGTGGTTGTGTGCGAGCAAGTATTACTTAACTTCTCTGTGACTCAATTTGCTCATCTTTAAAATGGGGATAACAAGAGTACCTACCTTAACAGGGCTGTCATGAGAAATAGTAAATACTGGCAACATTTAGAACAGTGACTGGCACACAGTAAGCACAACGTGTTATTATTTATTCAATTTCACTCTAAAAATACGGATGTCCCAAGAAGCAGATTCCTGCAAAAGAGGAATTTATCCTCAAGTTTACCAATCCACAGGGGATATGTGGAAAGAGACAAGAGCTCAGGATCTTGGCCCAGAGCCCAGCTGCAAGGATTATGGGCCTGAGAATGACTGGGGCACCCAAGAACAATGCTGAAAGTCCTAGGAACTCAGAGGAATCAGCCCAGAGGGGACAGCTGTACCTCCCATACGGACAAGGAGGGTTTATGAACACGTGACGGAGACCTACGGAGGACAAAACTCTGCCCTTTCGATCGTCTAGTGAAAATAAAAGACCCACTAGGTCTAGGTCTCCTGCTCAGTCTTCGTCTGGGGAGGGATCTTCCCTACATCCCTCCTACAAGTAAGGGCCCAGTGAGCCCAACGGATGATCAGACCTTCCTACACGATGAATAAGGCCTTGCTTCGATGAGACTAATTAATGAGGTGGGGCCCCTGCGGCTCACAGCTCTGATCTTCAGTTGGCCTACGAAGAGCAACAATGAGAAGAGGCTGCCTGTATCACTGGGAGCCACAGCTCCGGCCAGAACACAGGTTAGTCTTGGGTCGCATGAGTTCATTCGGAATGAATGCCAAGGACACGCATCTGAAGACGCCATCTTCTTAGGCCACTTGCAAGGAGGACTCAGCAGCTCGGCTGAGGTAAGGCTGCTCGGGGAGAGACTTCGCTTGAGTGAGCACGGTCAGGCCGAAAGTCTCGGGGCGGCAGAACTGAGCTGTGCGTCGTCTATCCCACCCCTGAGCAAAGATACATTGTGCTCAACCCCCCAGGCCCAACCCCAAGACGAGCTCAGGTTTAGGCACCTGGAGTTGGGAAGACTGACAGAAGACTGTTATCTGACCAGCCTACGGACAGGCCGATGCTATGACGGCAACGGCCCAGCACCTGTGAACACTCCGTGACTGGGGGACGAGAGGTCACACAGTCAGGTCCACCGATCTCACCCGAGAGCCCTAAGGCTAACCCCCTCTGATTAGGAATGGCCCCTCAAACCTCGAGACTCAGCTTGACCCAGGAGAGCCCAAGGAAGGGTGTGGGGTGGCTCACTGGCAAGACAGGTTAGGGGCAGGAGTTGCTCTGACATCAGCTGCGGCGAGAGGAAGGGCAGCTGCTCCAAAGATTCTGAGGCTCCTTTGAGAACTCCCATAACCTTCTCTCCTCGTGGCAGGGAGTGGGGAAGGCCTGCAGCCACAATCTCTCAATCTCATATAACTGTAAATCCTTTTTTTCGGCTATTTTGCTTAAAATTCAATCAACCAGGGCTTCATGTGGGTTAACAATATTCCCCCAGAAAATAAAAAGATCACTGGTGGGTGTTAGTGAAAGTACCTAAAGGATACCAAGTCTTCCGGCGTCATCAGCGATACTACGTAAAGTATTTTACGACGGAAAGATTTCTTAGGTGGAAACTTAAGAAAGTTGTTCCCTGTTTAATATACTCACGGTGATTCTTAAAGTTTCCATGTTCATGACTTCACCAAGTTGTTTTTTATTTTATTTACTGGGATACAATTTACACAACATAAAATTCATCCCTTTAAAGTGTGCACTTCAGCGGGTTTCAGTACATTCATAAAGTTGCGCAAGCATCAGCCTCATCTAATTACAGAACATTTTCATCATCAGAAAACAGACCCGACAGTCACCAGCAGTCGCCCCCTATTCCCCCTCCCCCAGCCCCTGGTAACCACTAATCTGCTTCCTGTCTCTGGGGATCTGCCTAGTCTGGACATTTTCATACAAATGGAATCACAGTGTGTGACCTTTTGTGGCTGGTTTCTTTCACTTAGCATGTTTTCAAGGCTCATGCATGTTGTAAATGTGTAAGTACGTCATTCCTTTTTTATTGCTGAATGATATTCCATTGTCTGGATATACCACACCCCATTTATTCATTCACCAGTTGATGGACATGAATTGTTTCTACTTTTTAGCTATTATGAAAAATGCTGCTGTGAACATCCTTTTTTGCACGTGGATTTATTGCATTTTTAAAATATCTATTGATGAAAAGGTAGTGAAAAGTCTTCCTCTCCTGCCGGCCCCAGACACCTATTTCCCCCTCTCCATCAGGAACCAATGATACCGGTGTCTTATGTTTCCAGAGGCGCTGGGCATATGAAAACTAGGCAGCCACGTACACTTTTTTCTTTTTCCTTTTTGAAAAACGTAACAGTGAGATACTATACATACTCTTCTACAGCTTGCCTTTTCTATTCGATAGATATATTTTAGAGAGTTTCCATGTTAGTACATCAAGAGCTCCACTTCTGTAACATGTACATAGTATTCAACTGTGTAGCTGTACCACGATTTACAGTTCGTTACGGATAGACATTTAAGTTGTTTCCAGCCTGCTATTACAAACAATGATGTAAGAAATACACAAAGTTTAAAACGATGCAATGAATCAATCAGAAAAAGTACCGTTAGTGAGTCTGACCAGATTGCCTTCCCCTAATACCCGACAAGGGTCAGCTGCACTCAAAGAACCAGAGTTGTGATTTATTTAAAAGGAAAGAGAGACAGAGAAAGGAAAAGGATGAAGGGGTCTCAAGTGGATCAGGCAGCACCCCCAAGGCTTACTGAAGTGGTAGATTATTTTTGTTCAGGCAGAAAAGACGCCATCTGGAAATCCCACGCCAACTATGCTAAGGTTACCCTCAGCTAATAAGCCACCCAGACAGGAAGTGGCTTTTGATTCCAAGTCGAGTGCTCTTTGCACCAAACCACAGGTCTCGGCCAATGAATTACAAGACAATAAACTGAGTCAAACGCTTATCCTGACAACGTACACACGTGCTCACTGTGGTGCACCGTGATGCACTGGTGGCAACGGAGACGTTACCCCTTGAGACTAAGGAGGTGCTTAGCGTTCATCAGGTCTTTAGGTGGAAAAGCTATAAGGTACCTATGGTATTTGACTTTCAAGTGTTCACATTCTCTTCTTTATCTGTTGAACAAAATGAAAGGTGGCTTCTCAGCCAGGGTCTGGAGCCAGCGGAGCTGGGCACGGGTGCCCATGCTCTGCACCAAGCCGGTGCAGCTGAGTCACGAGGCTGACCTTCACCTTGCCTGCCTGGAAGGCAACATTGCACACCTTCCTTATGGAAACCTGTCAGGGATTTTCCAGCTCTGTCTGCATCAGAGCTTTAAATGAACCCTGCAAGAAGAGTAGCTTGATGTCTGTCGTCTCAAAAGTCAGTCTTTTCTGAAACGGGCACTTGGTTTTTGAAAGGACGCATAACTAACGGAAGGCAGGTGACTCGTGCTCTGTGTGTCACTGATTTCGCAACTTAGATTGTACCTCCCTGTTTCTCCAACAAACAAGAAACAGAAGTGTCATTTGTACCCCGACTCCAATCTCACAGCGAACATTTAAAAAATTAACTCTTTGGGTTTCGGGAAAAGGGGTTCATGTTTATAAATCAGCATAATGTATGTAAATCAGTAAAAAGTCTGTCTACCAGCAGTTTTTGTTAGGTGTTAAAATAGGGGTCCTCAGTCATGGTGTTGCAGCAGGTCAGTGTGGAGAACCAGGGGTATAATAAAAATTGTAACACTAATTCATTTCAATTCACTTCAAACTGTCTACTCATTTAATGTCATAAACAAATGCTGAATACATGCTACATAAATGATCATATCGGACGAGGCAGTGTACAGAGGAGAGACGAATTCAGGAGCTGTGAAACAGGACATTTAATTCTGAAAGTTTTAGCAAGTGCAACATCAATTACAAGTTAATTCCGTCAAAGTAAACGGAGACAATGTTGTAAAAGTTAAATTCATTTTAAGCTGGCATTTAATGAAGAGAACAGTGAACGTCTGGTTGGCTCCACTGTTCTGTAACTCAAGGAATAAGCAACAGATACGGAATCAAAAATCCCAGGTAGAATCCCTGACTCTGTTGACCTGCTCACAAGCCAAGTTATTTTTTCTTCCTCATCGACAAAATGGGGACATGAATACCGCTCCTGCTTTCTCTATAGGATTGTTTTGGGAACCAAATTAAATCACGTGTGTCCAAGTACTGAACCGAAAAGTATGAACTGAAAAGTCATGTCAAAATAAAGTACCTGTAAAAGAAAAAATATATATAAAAACCAGGCTTTGTACCTAAGTAGACAGTGTCTTCTAATTTTCCGAGTGGATTTCAGTTTTCACACGACTTACAAAGTTTTCACAGTAAGCACATACACAGTTATACACCATACACCATAAAATCGAGTAGCAGATCATTGTGAAAAGACTGGCGATCTCTCTCACATTAGCCCAAACTTCCAAGGATACAGAATTTAAAAAACAGTCATATGGGGATTCTAGTTTTACTCAGGATCTAGCTACTTAATCCTCTTGCTATTTAGTTAACATTTGATTCTTTGCAAAGGCACAAGGAGCTGGGTACAAATGTATTATAAGCTAGCTCCACATAATCTTGGTTCTTTGCTTTGATCTAAAAATCAAAAGCATACTCCTCTGCCTGTTTGTAGAGGGTAATTTTTGTTGCTTTAAGTAACTGACATGGTTTACCCTTCATTCTTTACAAAGAGAACAACTTGGCAAGCTCTCAACAAGAGGAAAAATGAAGCCAAGGTTACTCAGAAGACTTTTTTCCCAGAAAAATTAAATAAAACAAGGGACACTTTTTATTTGTTGTCCGAAGGGCTGGAGATTCAGTAACCACTTGAAGAAGTGAGTTTATCCCTTTGTAGCACAGCCAAGACAGGGTTTATTTTCCTACTGTTATGATGGTAACTTAGAACACACAGGACAACAATATCAAATATCAGTTCCCTCCAGAGTTGTAACTTTCTAAATGTAGTAATTAGTAATTTGTCAAGATTATCATTCAACATACAAATAGTTTCTACAGAGTAATTTGAACCCTGATGCCACCTTCTATATCCAGTCCTCAAATGCTATCAAATATAAAGCAGGTACTGTTTTCATGAAAGAAGAGTACAGGTGTTACACACGGATAAACTGAGACGTTAAAAAGATTAAGTGTCTTGCCTTCAGAGAGGGGAGCAAGGTCGAACTAAGAATAGAAGCTCACACTGTCACCTGTCGTAATCATAAATCTAGAAAACTTTCCACCCTCCTGCCAGCAATAGGTGCACAGCCTAATCAATTTCTATGTGTTTTAAACATCTTGTTTTGCAGTCAGGAAATGAACCTTCTAAACTGATTTGTGGACATATCATTTACTTAAGGGTGGTACCGTACATATGAATGACAGAATATAAAGTATTCCTATACAAAACAACAGTTTTCAAACAAAATTAAATCGGAGTGATGTTAATACCTAAATGTTAATCATTCAAAAACTTGAGCTATAACAGAAACTAGATATACTTTTAAATGTCCCTATTATACTATATACAGTAAATCAGTTTTATTATCGGTGCTTATGAAAGAAACCATCACAGAACAAGTCAGTCACATTCTGAGATCAAAGAGCAAGTCGGTAGTAGAGGAACTGAAACCTCTGCAACCTAATAGTCTCTTCCAAGACCAAAGGGCATTATCCTTCCATGGTGCCAAGGACTTTTTACAGGTTTTAAAAAGTAGCGTGTCTGTCTGAAGGCGCTGCTTAAGGTTTTACAACTCCCTATAGGTAATTTTTAAATTCATGTTCTACTGACACATTTAAGATATATCTAACCGCCCAGTTCTTCACCCACACCCCGCCACCTAGTCCCTGCCCCAAAGATTTTTCTCTCCTAACTTTCTGTTCTTAAACATTACATTTTCTTGGAAGGTCCAGAGATTGGCAGCATCGCAGAGATCTGCTTCTACCAAGGCAACAGCAGCTGGAACTGAGGTGGAAACTGCAGGATTAGCCCCTATAGGGGGAAATGCTTTTAAGGGATCTCCCGCCAGCTAACTCAGGAGTGTGAGGGAAGACTTCCAGAAGGAAATACACCCATCCAGCCCCCCCCCCCCCCGGGGGCCAAGGGAGAGTGTTTAGACAAGGTTCTGGGGATTGAGAGTAAAGGGAACAACGACGCAGCTTTGCAAGGATGGAGGGAGTGCTTTCCGCATAAAGGGGCTAAAAGCCACACGCTAAAATCTCTCATCTCCAGCACGGTCTCACGGTTCCAATTGCAACAAGAGTGTTTTTTTTTTTTTAATAATTTGCACTTAACACCTTGACACCAGGGTTTGGGATGGGATCCAGCATAGACCAAATTCAGTCCTTAGTTAACTGCTCCCCTGTTTTCCAAATATAACAGGTTTTGTTGGAGTGACCAACACCATGTATTTTGTAACACTTTAAAAGATGATCCTGCCTCTCTACAAGAACTGGAAGTTATCTGGCTCCTGTCTCAAGGATGAAAACAAAATTTACAAGTACAATCCCCGTTCTCTATCAAGAGGTCAGCAACGTCTGAGTCACGAAAAAGTTCAGATTTCAAAATAAGCCAGTATTCTTTTCCAACTCCATGCCAGAATTCCAGAAACTCTGCAACTTTTTTTTTTTCGGGCCGTGCTCCAGCATGCGGGGATCTTAGTTCCCTGACCAAGGATCGAACTCGTGCCCCCTGCAGTGAATGCATGGAGTCTTAACCACCGGACCGCCAGGGAAGTCCCCCAGAAAATCTGTGACTTTTAAGAAAGGCTCCTGAATTGTTTCCCAGTGAAAAGGGGGCATTTATTTGACAGCTTCTTTCACAGGACTCGATGCCAATTTAGGCACATTTGTATAATGTTCGAAAAGCCAGACTCAAAGTGTGTAAAATATATGAACTTATTTGACTGGTGCAATCTGCCACATTTACTTTGAAATGCATCCCCAAATCATATGCATTGATGAGTAAAATGCTAATGGGAGACGACTCCAGATGCTGGGGATACAGGTGTTCACTGCAACATCATTTCAACTTTGAAAATCTTCATAATAAAATGTTAGGAGAAAATAAAATATAGATAAGCGAACATTTTAAAAATCAACTGCAGCTACAAACAAGCAGGTACTGGCCTAGATACAGGCACAGAATGTGGTACCGCCCAGAACAAAGGGACCAAAGTGAGAACGGTGGCCTCCAAGTGACAGAAATCTGCCAGAGCCATTGTAAGGCTTTGCGGGCGTAATCAAAGAAGCCCTGAAAATCTCATAACAAACCGTACCATTGCACCCATGCATTTTCAGACTTGTGTTGAGCGCTTTGAGCTATGGGCCAAGAGGGAGACCTTTCGAAAGGTTCCCTAATCCATTCACACAGCCCCATCAGAGGGATGACACTGGAGCCAGCCTCCGGCCTCTTCACTACCTCTCCCCTTTTATGGTGGTTTCAAGTTGAAAGCATATACTTGTCTGTTTCCAGATTCCTAAAGGTACTAGAAAAAAAAATCTAAATATAACAGATGGATAAGTGCTCACTGTAACTGGAAACCAAAATGTAACTCCAGCTTTTGCAGGCCGATGCCCTAACACCATGGCTTTAGTGTAATGGTCTCACTGAAGACCTTTTGTCTTTATTCCCACAACAGAAATATTATCCTGACTTTGATGAATGACACGTGTTATTCAAAATTTTATTTTAAGCTGACATGAATAACCTTTACTTATTTTAAAGTCATTCAGTAAGTGTTCTCCAGTATGTTAAAATTTACTACAAAACACAGTTGAGTCTTGTCTGTTGTTTTTTATCAGTGCTTTGTAAATAGCTCAATACACTTCTAAAGAAATCTAATTCACGTTAGAGTTTTAAATGTTGGTGAAACCTCTGAAACATTTCTATGAGTTCTAGGCTTCCACGGAATATAACCAATAGGTTAGAAGGACCCTCTATTTGTACTGTTAGTGTTTATTGAATCTACCTTGGGGGATATAAACAGCCACTAAACCCTCTCGAGACCTTGTATAAGAAAGCGGTATCACGCTGGTAACTTCCTGCCCCGCTATCCTCAACCCCAATTCTCCGCTTTTACTCATATAAACCAGACTCTCAACTTTATTTCCTAGACTGGCCTTTCAAATTTCCACAGCACAAATAATGTGACCGTGTAAAGTGGGAGAAAAGGGGCAGTGATACAAAGTGTTTGCTCACTTGCTGCGAGTTAGAAACAAAAACTCCCCCGGGTCTGAAAATGGAGCTTATTTCACATTCAACTTACCACCTTTTCCTAGCCACCAGCGAAATAAATGTCAGAATCTTAGCAAACCTGACAGCAGGGCTAAGAATGTCAAAACCGCCAACCACACAGTGATACGCGTGCTGCAGTGTTCAGGGGTAAAGTGTACGGATGCCCGCAGGCTGCTCTGAAATGCAGCCAAGAAACGAAGAGGGACCAACGGACGGAGTAGGTACGTAGTAAAGCGAATTTAGCAACATGTTTACCTATAGGATCGGGGTGGTGGGCGAGGAGCGTTCACTGTATAACTTCAACTTTTCTGTCTGTCTGAGAAACTTCATAACCAAGTGCTGGAAAAATGTGATGCTATGCTATAAGGGATTAGGTAGGAGGGACTGTCCTATTCAAGAATATGCTCCAACCATGTCAGGAATACTGGTATTAGAGGAACAGGAAGTCAAACAAAGACCCTGGGATCGTCCTGTGTAATACCACGGTAATGCTGTGGTTTGTAATTTATAAAACGCCTTTCATTTAATTAACTGTATCTCCAGTAAATGCCTCTGGCATAAATCCTAAATGACTTGGAGGACACCAGAGAAATCATGAGTAATTCTTGCTCCCAAGGAGCTTCCTGGGGAAAGAGAGCACTATTTAGGGCAGTAACCCCAACCAAATCCTTGACTCAATGTGCGCCGTAGATTGTCCTAGTAATAAAAAAGAGCGCACAGGAGAGGACCAGAGGAGCCGGGTCAAGATCCTATGTAAAGTCTACAAGGACTGACGATACAGAGGACACAGTTGGGAACATAAAGGGCAGGCTACAAATAACAGAATACGTTGTACTGCTTTCAGGTTCAAATCCATCACGTGAGCCCAGTGCCAAGGGTGGAACTCAGCCTCTCCAATTAGTGAGCACTTGAACCACTTTAGTGAGCAAAAGACGCTATGGATTAGGAATCCCCTAGGCACGTACGCTGAGAACCACGTACACAAACCCGTCACCAGAATCCACAGAAAAAAACTCCACTGGTTCTGGGAAAGAAGCACTTGGAATATCTTAAGTAAATTATTAATTCATAGCCCTGAAGAAGGTATAAAAATGGTCATATCACACACACGTATCACACGGTTTAAGAGGTGTCCACAGACCCGCAAAGGCCACAAATTCTCACCGAACTACCTAAGGACCACTGCTTTCCTACCTCGGTGAAGAACTGTTACAGAAACTAACTGTTCATCCGGTAAACGGAGACCCTTCAGTGAGAGATGTCATACAGAGGGGGAAGCTTATCTGGTTGACAGGACAGGCGAATGAGGCTACTATTCCAAGTACATTTTTATATACGTTCTCCTTTTAAAATTTAAATTGATTCGATCCCTAGAGCTGTTTAAACAAAACGGAAATATTAAGAATTAAAGAGATGAGGGAATAAATTATAACTATTATTAGCACAGTTCTCCACACTAGGCTTTCAACACACAAGGTTGATACGATGGTGATGATGATGACGACGACAGTGATGGGAATAAACGCGCTTGCTGCTCTTCCTCGAGCACTGTTAACAGCTTTGGGCCTTAACGTTTTGATTTCTCTAAAAGCTCTGACCTGAGCTATGCTTATCGTACTGACCATAATAAAATGTATATGATTTAGCTATGGCCCTAATCTCATAAATTTTCTAAGTTCACAGTTATAAGGCACATGAGCAAGGTTTCAACCCCAGAATTTTACGAGGATCCAACATTCGTCTCGCAAGTATGGCTCTCTTTCACAAGTGACCATCTGTTGTTGGCTTCTCAAGTCTCTGTACTATTAATAGAAGAGTTGATGATGGAGAAAATCTTCAAACAACTTCCATATCCATTGAGTCTTATGATGTTACAAAATCTTAATAAAAACATTAAGTATTCACAAGTTCCTATTGGACTGGAACTGAACTTGATGACAGACCTGAACTCTAATATTTTATCGAGAAATAAGAATGTAAGGGCACTTAAGTTGCTTCTCTTGTCTCAGTCTTTGTACAATCCTTATTAATCATTTACTAACTCCTTTGTTTTGGTTTTAAAGAAAAGTCACACATGTGAATTTGTTCCTAGAGAGGATGAAAGGACTTGCAGATAGATAAATTATCCATGAGTAAACTAACACAGTATACGCTAGCATTAAAT
This sequence comes from Leucopleurus acutus, assembly GCF_964270905.1. NCBI lineage: Eukaryota > Metazoa > Chordata > Mammalia > Artiodactyla > Delphinidae > Leucopleurus > Leucopleurus acutus. Next base: position 116,735,202 of record NC_139148.1, on the reverse strand, counting down.
AAAGCACTCTGACTCGATTTGGGGTATATTATTAAACTTCCTAAAACTGGAGTGTCCTTGTGAGTCTTAAAGCATCATATGGAAGAGGAGAAAAAGTCTTAAAGGATCATTTGAACCACCTCAAGTTCAAGATGGTTTGACTCCAGCTACCTTAGAGGTCAGAGATCCATGTCTTCATTTCACATCAATTAGGTATGGACAGAACACTAGATCTGAATTCCAATGTCCAAACCTGACTTCTTCCATGTGAATCCTAGTCAAACCTAACCTTTACTGTGGACTTCCGTGGGCACAGTTTAATACGCTTGAACTCTGATACATGGTTCGAACATTTCTATGCATGGAGACGTAGAATCCTGTAATGGATAAAGGAGATACTTTTTAAAAATAAAAACAAATGTAATATCCAATCAATGTTCCCATTGATTTAATATTCTTAGAAAAGATTCTCTTATAAAAAGTTCTCACTGAAAGTTCACCCACATTAACAAACAATAAACACATGACCCTGGGAAATATTATTGATACCTATATTTTCTTCAATGTGAGACCTGGGGAACCTCAATTTCCTTAACAGTCAAAAAAAAAAAAAAGTCAAGTAACTTAAAAGACTGCTTATAGTAGGATTAACAAAACACCCAGAGATCACTTTAAAGGACTTGAAAGACTATTCATTCAGGTGGCCTGCTGACAGTAGCCAACTACGTGAATATTAAAACTCCAGGAATTGGGCTAGCACAGAACCAGGCAATGGCCTCACATAATTCAAGTGTACATATTTTATTTAAAGCAAGAAAGTTTCTGGCTCTACAGAAGAGGCATACCCATTCTGATGCTACTCTTATCCAAGGGGGCAGGTTGAGTTATGGTCCACTGACAGAGAGCACTTGGTGTTGAAAACACCGTTCACGAAGAGGACCAGGGTTGGCCAGGAAGGCTGACGGGTGGTGTGTCTGGAAGCAAGTGAGGGCCACTCAAAGAGTCCCCTGAAGGCTGTTGTCCATAACATATGCCACTAGTCCTTTGGAACGGATGATCTGACACCATGTGAGTAAAATTAGGAATTCATTTCTCCCTTTGTGGCAGAGCACGTGGTCATTTGGGAACCGTACTGGAGCCACTGGTAACGTGCGTGTGTGTGCGCGTGCGCGTATTTATCTAGAAGACTTCTCCACTTTCTCTACAAGTGCTACGTGAACTCGGATCAAAGACAGCAGAAGAATCGAAGACTCTGGAGATACCACTTTTCCAGAGTCCAGTTAGGACCCTTTCTCTCAGTGAGGCAATTTCTCTCCTATAGTGAAAGTGAATTCCTTCTATATCAGAGGCTGGGAAAGTCAGGAGACATACAAGAGGTCAAAATTAAGTCCACTAAATCCCAGCCCCGGATTTAGTCACCATAGAGACAGGGGAGATAAATAAACCAGCAACCTTAACAAATGTGCTGCACCTTTGCCAGACATCTCTCTGACTTACCGTTATTTTTACTTAAGTATCTTTCAGTCCAAACATAAGTGACGATGAAGACTACAAAACCAAACAGAACTAGGCCCAAAAGAAACAGGAACACTCATGCAGGCAAAGGGCAGGCAAAGAGTCAAGAGCTGCCCCCCTCAGCAGTGTGCTCTCTGTTCCACTTGAAAAACGATTGCAACACGAAGCTGCAGAGGCAATGACAAATGGGGAAAATATGTGGCGCTACAGCCAGAGGAAACCATGTCAAAAAAGAAAAACAGACATGAAGTAACTGACCTAATTAAAGGAGAAAAGTATACTGAGAGCAGGGAGATGGGGAACACAACTGGAGGGGAGGGGGCGCTGGGAGAAGGCTCAGGACACTGAGGTGGAGGTTTGCTGCTTCGCTGAAGGAAACCAGAAGCTGAAACGGGTGTTGCCCTTCCTCGCGGCTCCACCGAGGCTCTACTGCAGCAAACGTGGAACCCGGGCACGCGAAGGTCCGGGCCCCAGCCCTGCTGCACGTCAATGAGAAGCTCCGAGACAGACATTTACACTTTGTCACGTGGGACGCCAAGATGCCTCTCCACCGACCGCAGGAGGCAAAAGGGGGGCTCGGGATGGTGGAACAAAGCAATCCAGAAGGAAGAATACCACTGGAACTCAGCGCTTAGGCCCTGAGCAGGAGTCCTCACCATGTTTCACAGCTATTTCCTAAGCACCTCCTGTGTGATCAGTGGAAACATCACTGTTTGTGATGTGGCGTTGATGTAAGGAGGTCAAAGCTGAAGACTCTCAACCGCCAAAATGTACAAACAATAGGACGACAACGCGAACGAAAGCTCAGAGCGCTACTTACATTTGTCCCGGTGCCTTCTAGTTCTTGTCCATTCGTACACATCCCTTCACAAGGTAATAATCAGAGCACATGCACCATTTCGCATCCTGCATTTTTTAGTAAGGCTGTATTATACGGATTCTTTCATACTGCTCTGCAGGCATCATAATTTTAATTTTGAACAAATTCATGGAATTCTACTTCACAGAGATATCATAGTTACTTAACCAAAACTATCTGTTGGATAAATGAACCATTTCTCTAACGTTGGATGCTTAAATTCTCATTTTTTGTCCTTACAAAGAACACTGTGAGGAATATCCATAACACACAGCTTTTTTCTTTTCTTAGAACAGCTTGTTTCTTCGAACACTTCCCCAGATAGGATTACTGGATCAAGGGGTACCAATCTTTGTGACTTTTGCCATATACTGCCAAATAATGTTCCAAAAAGCTTTTTACCAACTTACAACGTTACCAGCAATGAGTAAGTGTTTACTGGTTCCAAGGTAACCATATTAGCACTGGGCTTTCTTTTTGTGTTTGTTGACTTAACAGATGGAAAATGTACCTCACTGCTGTCTGAATATGCTCATCTTTGCGTACCAGTGAGGCTGAACATTTTTTCATGCGTTCATTTACTCTGTGATAGAACATGAATGTCTTTTACCCGTCTGCCTACTGGAGAATTCACTCAGCCAACAGTTACGGAGCATCTCCTTTTGTTCTGTGTTTTCCTTTTCAGTACTTTTCCCCCAGCTCTACTGAAGTATAATTGCAACAATTGTACATATTTAAGGTATACAATGTGATGGCCTGACATATGCACACACTGTGAAATAATTACTGCAATCAAGTTAACACAGCCATTACCTCACAGTTACCATTCTGTGTATGTGTAGTGAGAATACTTAAGATCTACTCTCTTGGCACATTTTTATATATTTGATTCCATTGATCTTTTCCTTTCTGACCTCCTTCATTTTTTTTTTTCGGCTGCACCGCGTGGCTTACGGGATCTTAGTTCCCCGACCAGGGATTGAACCTGGGGCCACAGCAGTGAGAGTGTGGAGTCCTAACCACTGGACCACCAGGGAATTCCCCTGACTTGTATCATTTTATAGTTACAAGGTTATCATACTTCCAGGGATTTGATTATTATCCTATTTTCTGTGGTCTTATTTAAATAAGTTTCTAGGAGTCTCTCATAAATATATTCTCCTATAATTATACAATTTAAAGCTCTAATTCCTACTTCATGATTCTTGACCTTTAACATATCGAGCTTTTTTTATCAGAAGCACTTAATTTAAAACAAGATTTAAAGTAAAAGTTGGACTTCTTCTCTTTTACACAGGCTATGTTGTATTAAAAATAATTAACTAAAAAAAATTATCCTGCTGCAACCAGAAGTGAATCCAGGTTTGTTAATGAAGATTCAACCCCAAAGAGCCTGGTTAAGATCTCCTTCTCTTTCTCAGGCCCAAGGAAGAGATATTTAGAACCACCACTGCATGACTGCTCTTTCTTAGGACTGCTTTAGGGTAGAGTCCCCTTCGCCACTCAAAGAGGCGAGTCCTCAGAGTAGCCACGGTATGAGCAGCTGCTTGTTGGAACTGCAGAACCTCAGGCCTGCCCCAGACCTGCTGCACCGGAATCTACACGTTAAAGGCTGAAAAGCACTGACGTAGACCACGGGATTCCCCCCAGCTCTGCTGACGCCCCTGCTCTGAATCAGGCACCATCAGAAGGTATCCCTCCCCTCAGATGTCTACCCTCAACCCTTTGAAGGTACCCCCTTCAAATGAACATCACCCAGCATATCGTGCCCCTGAAAATTCACATGCTGAGGTTCTAAAAGGAAGGATGGCTCTAACTTTGCAGTCGCGATTTCACCCAGCCCTGGGATTGAAAAGTCACATGCACGTAAGAGCCAAGCAGGTCTTACAAATGAGTAAGACATTCAGATAATGGCACCTGACCCTTGTCCTTAGTGTCAAGGAGATAACACAGCACTGGCGACCCGTGGCAAGTTTCAGAGTTCATGCTCTATCTAAAGATCCAGCGGCTATCGGCCCCAGCCCAGCGTTGCCCAACAGGAATGCAGGCTCCATGCTGTCAGATCTTCTGATATCTCAAGAGAAGATGAAAATCTGCATTTTTTTAAAAATGTGAAATCTCTCAACTTCTAAATGCTTGGCAATTCACTGAAAATCTTAAAGGAACCCCCTCTGCGTGCCAGATCCAGCCCAGCAGTTTCAGACCTTGGCTCCAGATGGACGGTTTCCAAACTCTTTAAGCCTGTGTGACCCATCTGTGCACCAAGAAGAGAGGTCACGTCAAGATCGATGGTACATGGTACTGACACATACATGCGCTATCAAATGTCAAACAGACAGCTAGTGGGAAGCAGCCCCATAGCACAGGGAGATCAGCTCGTGCTTTGTGACCACCTAGAGGGGTGGGATAGGGAGGGTGGGAGGGAGACGCAAGAGGGAGGGGATATGGAGATGATTCACTTTGTTATACAGCAGCAACTAACACAACATTGTAAAGCAATTATACTCCAATAAAGATGTTAGGAAAAAAAAAAAGTCAACCAAGTTAAAAAAAAAAGATCAATGGTACAAGTCAAATAACTACGACTACTGCTTTTAAAAATTTTGTTTTGTGAATATTAAAAACTGCCAAATCAATCATGAAAGTGACCTTATGTCAATGATACAGATATTTCCTTGATGTGAAATAAATGTCTCATTAACAATATCGTCTCTACTACAAAAACAAATACGTAGAGTACCCAGCTCAAGTATGCATTAAGAATTCTGTTGTGTTCAAGGTTTTGTTCCAAGTAATTCCATACCTAAAGGGCAGCCAAATGGGACAATTTCAAGTCCCTGAATTATCAAGTTTACCTGTGATAAATGCTGTACTGAACATAAAACGGGACACATTACCATTAAAAAATATATATCCTCATGTGGAAACTGCAGAGTCCATCTTCCTAAACTGTCCAATTTTTCCAAATAAACTTTAAAAATCTAGAGTGTGAAATATACAGCTTACATGTGTTTTCATTTGGGGGGCATTTGGGTCCCAGGCACAGCTGCATCTCCAGGAATTAAGGCATCCTTTATTATTTGCACACGCTTACACGGGGGTGGCTCAAGGGGCAGACTGGCGACAGGGACTTTGCTTTGTACGCCTGAACCCATACTGGTCTACTCAATACCGGGCAATTTAATTTAAATAGGAAAATCAATTTTCAGTTTCCTCTTCTGCAAAAGGAAAGTAATCCAGGGATGCCCTATACTTGAAGAATATCAGACGAAAACGTATCACATTCTTTTTGTTTTGCTCACTCCTACACGCCTGGCCTAGTCCACAGTAGGGCTGAACGAATGAATGAATAAAAGAAATGAAGAAAGATCATAAGATACCGCTGCATCGTGACTGTTGAACTGTGTTACATCAATCCCATAGATTTCTGTCACGGTGAAACAGAATTGAATGGATTCTATTTCATTAACTCACTTGAGAAACTCACTGCTCTAAAAGAAAACCCAAAGATGCTAAGTTTTGGTCAAATTAAAGATGTCATTGAGGTATTCTTAATATCACAAAACCACTTCAAATATGTGTTCAAAGGACTTCAAATTAAAATGTTCCATTTTAGGAATACAGTCTTGTACACATAGTTTCTATTAAAGTTTTTTTTACTGACAAGAGTTTGTCAAGGCTGCAGACTGCTGTGGAATTACTAAGTAAGAGCTGTGAAAGGGCACAGAGTGAAAACCTCTGCTCCTTAAACAGGGCACTGCTTTTCAACTGCCCTAGGGCTCCTTGGAGGAGAAGGGTCGCAGCCTCCTACTTGAGCCCAGGCAGTTCTGGTTGGGTATTCTCTGCTGGGGTTTTAGACCTCATGTTTTTATTTGAAGACAGGCTTTTATCATTTAAAAAAAAGTTTGAAAACAACCCTTTTAGGTGAAGGCTGTGGATGATAGTAATGCCAGGGCTTAAATCTGAAGATGGAAGAGCCGACTGAGGCTGACAGCTGAGAGAAACTGCCGCAGCTTTTGTCACAGGGCCAGTTTAAAGCCCCAGGCCCTGGGAACGACTGCCAGCGACCATCGTAACGGATGAAGTCGATCAAATTCAGATTAAACACTTCTAAAAAGCTGTCCTACTTTTTCACTCTTTAGGGTTTATATTTTATAGTCGTATTTAGGGTTTAACATAATATACTTGCATATATATTTTAAAATCTCTGGAGAATCCTGCATCAAGTAGATGTAAGAGAGGCAACTCTCACCACCTAGGAAGCATCAACCCTAACTGAAATAAAAGGCCCTACACTGAATGTGGGACTGAGCACAGAATGGGGCGGGGTGGAGGGGAAGGCAAAAACGCAGCAACCTTTCGATGGATGCAAGTGGAAATCCTGAGTGGTCCGGTGCAGCGAATGTCACCACCTCTCTTATAAACACAAGGAGACTGGGGCCCAGGAAAGCAGAAAGACCGTGGCCCCTTACACTGTGCCTGGAGGAACCGTCTTGCAGACTCCCTTCCTTTCCACATCCAAAGGTGAACGTCCCCCATCTCTCAAGAGAGAGAAATGAGTAAGCCGGCACCATCACAGAGTGTCCAGAAGCCGCCGAGGCGAAAGGAAGAGGACGGATGCCTATCCAGGGCATGTTAAATGGAAGGCCTGGCGCACCCCACTGCTCACACCCACGCGGCTGCACTTAGAACTTCAGTCCTAGCGAGAAAAAGATCTGGCGGCCCACGTTAATGTGGCTCCATGGAAACACTCCAAATCACCAGGTTCTGCAGTGGCAGCTCCACAGGTCGGCTCGGCTCACCCCAGGCGGAAGAGTCCTGACAGCTGGCCGGGCGGCCCAGCCTTGCGGGGCTCCGGCCCAGGGTCTGCTCCACGCGGCTTTCCTGCTCCCTACTGTTCACGCGGCAGCACGAGCAGAGCTACACCCTCAAGCAGGCCTCTGACCATCCTGCTGTGCTTGCCACACTCACGTTCCATGCCCCCAAATGAAAAGCAAATGAGATGTGTCTGCCCTTGAAAAGGCATTCCCCAGAGACCCAGTATCTAGGGTAAGCGGTGATGTCGCTCAGCTCAATTAAAACAAACCCCCTTCGAGGCTACGGTACAGACAGAGATCTTTGTACAACATTGAGCCTAACACCACACACCAGGAGGTGGAGATCAGTGTTAAGAATGTGTGGCGATTCGGAAAACTTACCTCACACTGGATGTGTGCAGAACGGGATGTATTCAGTGAGGGCGGGACGCAGCTGACAACAACCTCCGACGTACCTAAGTTAGGAAACAATGAGAATCAAGAGGTCAAGTTACCTTTTCAGAAGAAAAGTTAGAAATTCCTAAAACACAAAACCAAAAATCAACTTCCTTTGACATGGCTCACGGTAACACGTTCTGCTTTGTATTTACAACCCTTAGAGCTAAAGGAAAACTGCCAAGATGCTCTGCATATTTCCCCAAATGTCTGTTTATCATATAACATTCGCACCGGCAGTGGATCTGGCCCCCTCATTATCAAGCTGTATTAGCTCAAACACTCAGCATTGTTAGCGGAGTGAGCTCATGGCCTATTTCAGTTTTAAATTAACATTTGGCAATCACCCGGGTAATCAAAACAAATGAGTCAGTCGTTTAGAATAGATTTATTAGTTGAGCCTTTTTTCCCCCTCTTTTAACAGCTCTAGAATATTTTGCCACAGGAGGGCTCAGATCCAGACAGAATGTAGAGCACAAGTCACCAGAGGAATATTTAGAGGTGTTGCCATGGAGATGAGGTGCCTTGCGACCACTGAAGTTATCTCCAATCAACAACCGGATTAGGACGCAGGCTGGTAGGCATGCCTAGGAAACAGGTGTGCCCCGTGCTTTTCCCATCACGACACAAAGACGGTATACCCTGACACGCTGCCCTCTCCGCACCCGCGAGGCCTCCCCACGGGCACGCTGGCATCACCACCTTAGCCACCCCCCATCATTCAGAAAGGACTGGCTGGGGCTAAGGAGAAAGGCAGTGTGATCACTGTATCATCCCCAACGTGTGAAATCCTGAAACTCACACCAAAGGCACTTTTATATGAACTGTAAAATGTACACGAGCAAATGAAATCTGAGGAAAAGACAGCTCCCAGAGAGGAGGGCCCCCCCCCCAGCCCCGTCTCCTCTGTTCACTGCTCTATTCCCACACCCAGAACAGTGCCTGGAACACAGGAGGCGCTCAAGAAGCATCCACCCAATGAAATAAGGCAAACATAAACCAAGGATTATAACCAGGCTCATGACTGCCCCCCGTGCCCCAACCAACCGGTTCCAGGCCAATCATCGAACAAGCAGCGGTGAGAGATTTTTTTTTTTTTTAACTGTTAATGGGAAAATAAGTACCTGGTCCAGTTAGTTCAATAGGCTAATGGGTTCATCTGTTTAGAGACCTTAATGACAACTGTCACAGTTGAAGACAACTCTTCCAAACTTGAAATGGACAAGTCTGCTGACTATAGGGACAGGGCTCTTGTCCGCCAGATCAAAAGCCCAGAAGGGGCTTCCCTGGTGGCGCAGTGGTTGAGAGTCCGCCTGCCGATGCAGGGGACGCGGGTTCGTGCCCCGGTCTGGGAAGATCCCACATGCCGCGGAGCGGCTGGGCCCGTGGGCCATGGCCGCTGAGCCTGGGCGTCCGGAGCCTGTGCTCCTCAACGGGAGAGGCCACGACAGTGAGAGGCCCGCGTACCGCAAAAAAAAAAAAAAAAAAAAAAGCCCAGAGGAAGGCAAATTTGTGCCAGCGACAAAGACCTAACTTTCAAAAGCAAATGCTTGAAAGTGACTGACTCCAATAGAATACCTTCTAGTCCCCTTCCCACCTATACTTAAGTAGAGATAATATTTTCTTATTCTATCATATGAATAATGCAGCATTGGTTTTATATTATACCTCATTTGTCTTACAGGACTTTAAGTTTCTTGGTGACAGGGACAGAAATCCCTGCTTTCTCTATCTCCCGGGACTCAGCATGGTATGTACACACAAAAGCCTTGGCTAAGTCTCTTCTCCCACCACCCACACCCCACTCACACAGAACTCAGTTTCTAGAAGGTGCCACACCCTTTCATGCAGCTGCGGGGAGAATGCAGCATGGCGCAGCTGTTCATAGCAAGGGCGCCAGAGTCAGACTGCCTGGGTTCACATACTGGCCCCGCCTCATATTAACTGTACAACCTCTGCGAACCTCATGTTAGCTGACCTCACAGAGAGGCTGTAAGGTGGCAACAGGGCAGTGCATATAAAGCACTTAACAAGGCCTCACGCATACAAGGTACTCACCGAATATCAGATATATAATTAACACTATTACAGCAGGCGCAGAGTGAAAAGGTTATCAAAATTGGATAACCATTTCATATGCTGCCTCAGATACCTGGTCCCAAATATACCCCTACTTAGATCGAACCCGACTTAAACTTTGAACCTGAATCCATCACACTCTAGCCTTATTATATTAGTCCATTTTACTCACCCTTCCAGAACCAATTTTTCCTAGAGATGGATGTGATACATGCTGGGCTCTACTTGAAGGAATCCCGTTCTCTAAAGAACCAGAAGAGCTTCCTCCCTGAGACCCCAACCCTGCCAGTACCTTCCCTTCCTTCTCTCTGTCTGCTCCCTACCTCTGCAAATTCAGGCTTTGATGGGGCCAGGGGAGGCCAGAGAACTTGGCATCTAGTAACCGCACCAAGATGCCGGCTCTCCCTCGCAGAGGAAGTCCTTGAATGTCATATTCCCTGATGGCCTCTAGAGGGCAGAAGAGAGAAAGGCCCAAAGGCAGAGCAGGCAGAGCTCTCGCATGGGGGTCCAACTTGGGCCCCTGCCAGAGGAGTCTTGAGTTGCACAGTTCAGTTTGACCATCAAGAACTAGCCCACAAAGAGAGATAAAAACGTACAGCAAGATTTTAACAGCATTTCTACGTCCAGTTCACGTTACTGTGTCCCGCTTAACACTGAGTTGGGGATAAAGGCACTCAGAGCCATAGAGTCGTGTACACTTTTCAATCTGCAGTGTGTAACTGTGGCTCCGACCAGACATAACACAAATTGTGTTGATGATATTGCGCAAGTCAAAGAGTAAAAACAGAACAGCAGCCAAACACACTGGGTAAAATGTGATGACAGCAAAGTAATCCAAAATAAAACCCAAACACTTTGGGGTCAGTCATGCTTTAAAATAAATCACGTTAATCTTATCCCACCCTGACAGAATTAATAAGTGAAATTAGACAAACCATTTATGTTATTCCAGAAGCCAGAAGCTGTGTTCTAGTGACATTTAACACACACAATCATTCTCCTTCAGGTTTAACAACGGTATTTTGGTCACAGACACTGTCAATCCTATCACTATGGACAGCCAAGCTTAAGTGATCCCCAAATCACCAATCAATTGGGTGAATTACGTGGAAAATAAAATCCAGAGACAACAGCTGTTTGAATGAATCTAAAAGACCCGTTGAATCAATCAAAATGGATGAGCCCCACAGATTCACTGTCTCCTCTAACTCTTTGAATGCGATTGTCATGGTAACCATTCCTTAATCATGTCCTTCAGAATACTCTCTCCTACCTAAGAAACCAAAGAGCAGTGAACCCCAAATATCTTCTTAATTAGGTACAGTTGTGATGGTACTGAGCAGCCGCTTAGACTTCTCATTTATCCTGCTTCGATTCAAATGCTTACGCTGCTATGGTCGTTAGAGACATCGGCATTTGCACCATCCAGAAACACATTTGAAATGTTACCATAACATGCAACAGGAAATACAAACGAGATGGCCACCGACTTCTTTCCTTTAGCAGAAGAACTGATAAAGTGGCTCTTATCCGGCAAAATAATTAATTGGTATAAATAAATGGTTCAGATAAAAGATGCCTCATTTTAATAATTTCAACATAATCAGGATCTGCAATATCATCGAGTCTTTACCAGCACATTAACTTAATAAACAAAATCCAAGAGGATGTTATGTTATAGAAATATAATAAAGTCTAATTTTGTGTCCTTAGACTGAGTATAATATACTCTATACTATGTCTGGAAGACCATTTATTCCACACAAGTTTCCACATCTATTATTTTATATGATATAATATTCTTCAAACTTTGCAAAGAGAAAGGTTTTATCTTTACTCAGTCTGGGAAAAGAGAGGTTATATTTTTTAAAAGGTATCTACTAGATATACTACACATTTCAAGTTGTGATCCTTCTAGATTCATCCTTAGATTTTTATAGTTCCTTCAGAAAACTAAAAAGTGCACAACTTTTCCAAAGTTAGAGTGGTGACCATTTAAAAATATTGCATTGGACTATATGGAACGCTTTAAAATATCAAATTTGCTGTTACAGGTTTGCAACTAGTAATAAAAGGTCTTTCCTTCCAGATACGGCACAACCTGTAAACTAACAAAAGGATGAAAGGTAAGCAGTGTGCCCACCAGGCCCCCAATAGGCTCTAAGGAGAAATTTCGATGGGGCATTTCTGGATGCAAATTTAAAGAATTTGTGGTCACAAAGGGGGGATAAGAAATAAAAATACACGCGTTCCTTTTTAACTGGCACACTAAAACATGAAGAATACTTTTGCTACAAACACAAAAATAATCAAGTGGGACCACATCAAATAAAAAAGCTTCTGCACAGCAAAGGAAATGATCAACAAAATGAAAAGGCAGCCTACGGAATGGGAGAAAATATTTGCAAATCATGTATCTGATCAGGAACTAGCATCCAAAATATACAAAGACCTCATACAACTGAATGGCAAAATAAACAATCCAATTTAAAAAATGGGCAGTGGAGCTGAATAGACATTTTCGCAAAGAACAAACACATGGCCAACAGGTACATGAGAAGATGCTCAGCATCACTAATCATCAGGGAAATGCAAATCAAAACCACCATGAGATACCACCTCACACCTGTCAGAATGGCTATTATCAAAACACCACAAATAACAAGTGTTGGCAAGGATGTAGAGAAAAAGGAACCCTCTTACACTGTTGGTGGGAATGTTAATTGGTGCAGTCACTATGGAGAACAGTATGGAGGTTCCTCTGAAAATTAAAAAATAGAACTACCATATAATCCAGCAATTCTGTTTCTGGGTATTTATCCAAAGAAACTAACTCAAAGAGATATCTGCACCCCCATGTTCACTGCAGCACTACTTACGATAGCCACGATATGGAACAACCCACATTCCTATCAATGGATGAATGGATAAAGAAGATGCAGTACATGTTTACGCAATGGAATGCTACTCAGACATAAAAAGAAGGAAATCTTGCCATTTGCAACAACATGGATGGACCTCCGGGGCATTATGTTAAGGGAAATTAGTCAGAGAAAGACGAATACTGCATGATCTCTCTTATACACAGCATCTAAAAATTTAAAAACAAAAAACAAGCTCATCGGTACAGAGAACAGATTGGCAGTTGCCAGAGGCAGGGGGTGGGGAAATGGGTGAAGGGGTCAAAAGGTTAAAAAAAACCCAGACTGTACGTGTTTTCTGCGTATGTCTTTACATAACTGCTGGCTAATGAGCTTTATAAGACTAAAGAAAAGGAGAAAAACAAACAAAAAACTAAAACATTAAGAATACTTAGGAATAAAAAAGCCATCAATGACAGAATAAAGGGAACTAAAATGATCAGGCATGAGGAACAAGTAGGAACAATGCAAAAAAAAAAACCCCAAAGCCCCAAACCAAAAGCAAATTAAATGGTGAAATCCAGCAAGAAAAATGGAGCAGCAAACATTTGCTAAAGTCAAAAGGTAAAACCTCGAAATTCTTGCCCTTTGCCCTAATGTTCAATGGTATTTTCGTTTTGTTTTAAAAATATGGAGATTGATGTTCTTTCAGTGACTATTACAACGGTTCCCAAATAAAACAAATGATAAAATAAAAATTCACTTAATTGACTGATAGGCTTGAATTAGTCATTGCCAAGTTTACAACTTTCCCACAACTCCAAGCATTCTTTCATCAAGAGAAACAGGATTTCCCCCCGCCCTGGCCCCGATGACCATGGGTAGCTTTGTGGACGACTGTAATTTGTGTCTTTCTATAAGTCACTGGGGAAAACACACCCCCCAAATTAGAACTCCAAAATCAAAGCAATGAGGGACAGAGGATAAGTACAGATGCGTAAAACGTGACCATTCTGAGAGCTGCATCTGGAGAGCACTGGCTGTCCCAGAAGAGAGGAACTCCTGAGCCAAAGCCTCATTCTAACCCTGCCTTCACCCCACAGCTATCACCAAATCCTAGCCATCTGTCCTGCGAGAGAGCTTTCCTACTTTTTCTTCCTTCTAATCACATTTCTACATTCGCAATTTGGTTCATGATTACTTCACACCTAGACTACTTCACCAGACTTCCCGACTATGGACGCACTCCCGTCTTCGTAGAACCGCCAGAACAACCTTTCGAATGTACCACCTTGAACGGCTCACTCCCTTTCCCCCCAACTTTCCTCCATTGTAATCTGAAGGCCAAATTTCTAGCATGAAATTCAAGGCCTTCCAGTCATACTCGAACCCACTCTTCCCCTTCTCCCACACTCAGCTCTGGTTCTGGCCGACTCCGTGCCTCTGAGCTCTGTCACCCCTACTGAGTAACAGGTGCTCGGGCGCACGCCACCGTCCCTACACCAGTGATCCTCAAGTTGGCTGCCCCTGGGGAGCCAGAGCAACTAGTAACGTCTCGGTGCCCCCCGTGTTCCCCCAGAGGAATGTAATGGGCAGCCAGGTTTGAGAACCGCCGCCCCGAATTCCGAGAGCCCACAGTCAAAGTTCAGTGGGCGTGACAACCTCCGGGGGGGCGGGGATTATTAAAACACAAAGTGTTGAGCTGCATTCCCAGTGCTTCTGGTTCAGTAGGTCTGGGGTGGGGCCCCTGAATCTGCATTTCTAACGAGCTCCCAGGTAATGCTGATGCTGCTGGTCCAAGGACCCTATTTTGAGAAATACTGGTCTATAGTCATAACTAGTATAGTTATACAGTATAAATATACGTATCATTTACACATAACAGTAACTATCATCTGCATACTTCATCTGGCAAAAGAGAAGGTACCGTCTTCTGGAATCCTATTACTGCCTTGTACTGTTGTTTACCTTTTGAACCCATTTGTTCGTGAACCAATCTATAGAAAGTCTTAGGGATTATCCAGTCCGATTCCCTTTTTATAAAGTAAGTACTGAGGGGAAGTACTTTGCCCAGGGATCAGATGGTTATCGGCAGAACTTGGGCCAGGATTCAACACTCCCGACTCCCTCCTCCTCCCTCTCAGCTCAGTACTCTTCCCACCACATCCTTAATGCGTCTCTAACAGCTTCTCCAGTTAGAATGGATGTTCCTTCCTTGAGGAGATCCTTTTTGCTTTTGACGTCCCCCACAGCATCTAGCTAGCACATAGAGCAAGCAGTCCGTAAACGTTTGCTGATTTCATTTGAGGAAGTGTTCGGACTCATACTCTAGAAGCTGCCTTTGGTACCCTATGAACTGTTTCCTTACGTGCTGGCCACTGGGCGGCCCTGCTCCCATCAATTAGCCGCAGAATAAATCCTTCACCTCGGCATGCACGCAGCCAGTGTCTGCTATAGGGACAATCACACACATGTAAAGGAAAATTATAGGGTTTTAAAAGTGGAAGCAGCGATAAGTTTATAAGGTGACACAAATCAACTTTCAAGTTATATGTCAGAAACTTTTACAAGTACCCCAAGTTCCATGTGACACCCAACAGGCCCACGCAGCTGTAACAGCCCGGCAGTGGGCGAAGTCTGGGCTGGACGGCTTCAGCCAAGGGGCCCTGACTTTTTGGTGCTGACGTCCCGCCTCCTTGTTCCTTCACAGAAAATCCACAAGTAACTGAATCAAGGGTAAACAGCAGATAGAGGGGAAGGGAGATGAAGAGCAGCCGAAGGGCAGCGAGCGGCGACTGGGTGAGCAACGGGGGGCAAGAGGACGGTGTGACACACCCGCCCTGCCTGCCATCGCCACTGCACCTCCGCAGGCCTTCGAGCTATTTCCAGCAGCCTGGCTGAGAGGAGCATGACTGGGCCCGGCCTCCTGACTGGCCGGGCCTGTCTACACCTGCGGGGCAAACACAGGATGCTCTGGTGACTTCTGCCGCCTCTACAATGGACAGGAAGTGCTGTACAATCATGTCAGCTCACAGAACCTGGTGTCAGTCGTGAACGTGAGCACAAGGAATGCAGCGGCTGTGCCACCACTTGGTTCACCACCAGCCCACAGTAACCTGTGACCTTGGCAGCCAAACTGGAATCCCCAGCCTCCATCATGGACTGTGGCTCGAGGGAGAGGTTCTCTCTGTCTCCCCTTTCCCCTTCTCTAATAACAGGTATAACAATGAGCATACGTAACAGATCCATACATTAAAAGTTTTCTTCCGATATACAATAAAATTTAGTAAGTTAAATAGGTGACCTCTATAACCAACTGCCCCCTTCATGAGTATTTTCGCAGCTAACTGTATGAAGTTTTTGACGCTGGGTCTAATCACAGACCTGATGGACGCATTCCATGAACAACCATACCCACCAGACATCCATTCCTCGATCCCTTCACTGCCATCATTTATATTCCAACTCTTGACGCTTTCTCAATGTTTCCTCTTCCGGTGACTTTAACACCATCCTAATGTGTGCTTGTCTCCCTCAGCCGCAATGTCCTTCTCAGGCCTGACCACCCCCCCACCTACTAACGCCTACAGAGAACGTTCTGTTTACACAGCCAACTCAAGGAAGCAACATGTACTTGTAGTTGCTCGTAAGAATCACCCAGGTCAAAAAGAAAGAATCACCCGGTTCCAGTATACAGAAACCACTGGCAATAAGACCTTAAAAGACCTCATCTTTTCACATGGCTTTACTGTCACACTGGCCATGCTGAGTAATTGCCCAGAGGTTCTGGTCTCAGGTCCATGCTACTACAAGCCAAGCAACAGCCTTTGGCCGAAAGCAATCAAACTCTGACCTGGATATTGGCTGCAAGCGTTGGTATGAGCTCACCGATTGTCACTGTTGCTAGTGATACCACAAATGCAAGGGTCAAAAAAGGGCTCACTGGGTTGTGGGGCACGGAATTTGTCAAGCCCGGGGCTCCACTCCACCACAAAGATGGCACGATGCCCCAGTGGTGGCAGACAGACAAAGTCCCGACGCAGTGCTCACACTAACCTGCTCAGTAACTCTTGTGCAACCAGACAGTGGTGAACAGCGCCGGGCAGCTCTCCCGGGAACTCACATTTTCACTATTCAGGGGACCCACAGTACAAGTTACAGCACTCACGAAGAGACACTTCTCTTACATTACTAGTACTTAAAAGCAAACACTGCGCTTTTATCTACAAATTAATAATAAAAAGTGACTGATATAGTCATTGTATTTCTGAATCCCAGGTGAAAAATAATAGATTTAAAATAGATTTTTTAAAAGCAGTTTTAGATTTACAGAACAACTGAGCAGAAAGTATTTTCCACATACCTCCACAATACCTCCTTCCCAGTTTCCTCTATCTTTAATATCCTGCATTACTGTATTTTTTTTTACGGTTGATGAGCTATCACTGATACATTATTATTAACTAATGTCAATAGTTTACATTAGGGTTCATTCTTTCTGCTGTGCATTCTATAGACTTTGACAGATGCTGAAGTTTTTTGTTTTTTGAAACAAAACAAAAAAAACCCAACCCTTTCCGGGAATTCCCTGGCGGTCCAGTGGTTAAGACTCCCACACTTCCACTGCCCAGTGCCTGGGTTTGATCCCTGGTAGGGGAACTAAAATCCCACAAGCCACGTGGTGTGACCAAAAGCAAACAAACAAACAAACAAAAAAACACCAAACCAAAAAAACGTTTCCAGTACCTTCTGAGGAGCAATAACTCTCCTTACCTCAAGACCATTTTAATTGCTGTAGCTTTGTAAAGGCAAGTTTCACAGGAATGCTGTAATGTACATCATTCATTTCTTTTCAATGATTCATGGTTTCAAAGACTGACTATAACATAGCCCTGCAAACATATTCAACTCTGATTATGTGAAAACCAACCATTCACAACTCTCAGACCTCCAGTATGGCCCCCAAAAAACGAGTCTGAAGAAATTCTTGGACCACAAAACAAAAAGTAAGAAAAACAGTCTCCAAGATGACATCTGACATGTTGGAATTAGTCTGCTGATGACTTGGTCTGGAGATGTTTATAAAAACAGCTTTGTCATGAGAAAGCAGAGCAGTGTAAGAGAAGTAGCATCGGGAGACAGAAAAGAGGAGGAAGAAAACTGGGAAAGGAAAGCAGGGACGGGCAGAAACAGTCGAAATCGGGAGTGGCAGATGGACACGAGATGCAGGACAGAGCGGCAGCAATGGAAAGGAGAGCCAGCTAGACATAAAAGGACGGTGACAGGAATTATTTTGAGGGGGTGAGTGAGGAAGGGACAAAGTGCGTCTCAACACTCTAGCCCTTAAATTGCCTAATCATTCATTCAACTGAATATATCAATGGGAAAGCAACATTCAGCATGTTAAAAGCCGGCTTTGCACGTTAAGTGTGTAAAGATGGTACACCTTCCATCCACTGAAAATTCCCTCTGAAACCCATTTCAAATCTTTTGGAAGGCTCTAGGGATAGGGTTATTCCTGAATAATGATTACATACACACACTAGCTGGAGGTATAGACCTACAGGTGTAAAACATTTATTCTGATGCTTTCATTTTTAATTTATGAATAAGTGTGAAGCAAAATTCCAATTAGTTTATTTGTCCTGTCCTTGGGGGATCTGACATCTCACCCTACCTACTTCAGAAGAACATATACTGCTTCTCTGTTTTATCAGGATTGTTTCTCTCTTGGTTCTGATTTCCCTTCAATCCGAGTATGTAATGAGGCTATTCAATAAAGAGACTGGTTTACTTGCAGGCAAAATCTTCAGTACTCGCCTTTAGGCCACCAGGGAAAGGTTCTAAGAAGTCAAACCTGGAATCTTCTTGTCACATTATTTGATCTTAAATATAGAGAAGAAAACAGCGTTCTGGATTTAGAGCTGGTCTTTGGATTGAGAAAGAGCCACAAACTTTCAAATCTCAAGTTTATAGAAAGCAGCTCTCACACAAAAGCAGATCAGTGGTTGCCTGGGGAAGGATGCGCTGCAAAAGGCTCTATGCCTCTGCCGCAACTCGTCAAGTTGTATGCCTTAACTGGATGCAGTCTATTGTACATAAATGATACTCCATACAGTGGGTATTAAATTATCTTGATAATCATTCCACAGTGTACATGTGTATCAAATCATCACATTGTACACTTCAGTTTTTTCTATTTTCTTGTTATTTTTTAAACCATTTTTTAAATTGAGGTATAGTTAATTTACAATGTTGTGTTTCAGGTACACAGCAAAGTGATTCACTTATCCATATATGAATATATCTATTCTTTTTCAGATGCCTTTCCATTACAAGAGATGGAATATAGTTCCCTGTGCTATACAGTAGGTCCTTGTTATCTATTTTGTTTTTAGTGTGTTTTTAAATAAATCTATACTTTCATTAAGACAAAAACTGACAGTGTCGGTATGAAGTTTAACAGTTAAACAAAAGTTTTCACAGAAACCTAACACATGCCTAAAATGATTTTACAACGGAGTTCCAGATGCAGGTCTAGACGATGTCAAGAACTGATGGATCTCATGATTCAAGACAGCATTTTGGGTTTTAGTTAATTCTTAGGATTAAAAAAAAATTGTTTTGTTTTAAAGTGAACCACTGCCCCAGTATGAAAGTTTAATCTTCTCCTGAGACCAGGGCTTCAGAAATCATTCAACTCCTGAAGTGATTCAGTGAACTTGTGCTGTCAGTGACTGAACCCTGCCACCAATGGTTTCAAAGTTCAAAAAACAGAGGCTCCAAGAGTTTTCCACCGTAAGAGCATCGGCCCTTGCCTTTCCCTACTCTCCCACCTCCTATACCACCCTCTGCCCTTCCCCAAATACTTCAGCCAGTGGCTTGGGTGGAGAAGCTGACATTTATAACTTCGTAACTGGAAAAGAAAGGGTCTTCTTGTCAATTTCAAGAATTAGCATCTCTAAGACAGAATGACCTGCCTGCGTATACACTCCAATAAGACTTTTCCTCCTCAACCAGTTTCCATCCCACAGACCACAGCTTTGGTAACTTCTTAACTGGCTTAGTCCTTTGTTGGGAACAGCATTAAGCTCAGGCAGGGAACACCTTGGCTTCTAAGTTTCAGGCATTCACAGCTTTTAAACAGTGTCTCAGTCCTCATTTAGGCTGCCAATGACATTTTTTGAAAGGATGAAATATTCTGGACACAGAACCAGATCATCATTAGTTGTTCTTTCCTTTGTTTCACCACTTCCCCCATCAGGCCCCAAATTTTAACAAAAATGACCCTAACCCATCTCCCTTCTTCCCCACCTCATCCCTCCCGCCCCAAATAATACACCAGTAATAGCCAAAAACTACATACATGCTATGCTGTAAAAATGTAGAGTTAACACTATTGGGAAGAAGGTTGTGGGTTGTGGAGACGCTCTTTGAAGATCTACAGTATCTTCTGCTCTCCCACATCTCATTCTGCAAGTTTTGTCCTTCATAGAAGGCCCTTTGCTTTTCTCAGCGAAGTTCAGAGTGGGTTGTCTTGAAACACTGACCGTCCTTCCCCTCCACTGGGATGGGTGTGCAAACTATACAGCATGGAGCGTTTTTAAAGCACTTGGGCTGCTGTAGGGCACAGAAACTACACTGGCTCTTCAAAGGACATCTTCTCAAGCCACCTCTATGGTGTCAAGACAAGTAGAACTCTTTCTTTCCCCACTCGAAACCCACAGTCAGATGTGACAGGGGCTGGTAGTCAGGAGAGTTAATTCTTGTCATCTTTTTTGTCATCATCCTCCGAGGGGTAGGAATGCCACGTCAGCCTTTCCTCATAGGAGGATATGACAACCTGTGGGCACTTGACATTGGCCTCCTTGGCAGGGACCAGGTCAGCCTCATCAGTTTTTCCACTTCATCAGGAACATGAGTTCTCCACTGGAGTCTGTAGCTCCAATAATCTGCTCCGGTTCCAAACCCCGGGCAAAGCCTCGTGGCTTTTCTGACTCTTCTTTCTTCTTTGGTTTGCTCTCCTTCCCCTTATCTTGCACATCAGAATCAGCTTTGCGCTTGCCTCCCTCTGATTTATGTCTCGTGTGCTGTTTTCTGTGACTGCAGGAACTCAGCAATGAGGCCGGGGCGATCCAGGTTTTCTACTGGTTCCCATGTGCTGTCCTCATCGGAGAACCCCTTCCACTTTACGAGGTGCTCCACTTGGCCCTTTACCACTTGACGCTCGAGAACTTTTTCCACCACTTGTTCTTCTTCCTCTTCTTCTAGCACCTCCTCCACTTTCTTCTTGTTTTGTTTTCCCCATAGTGCCCTCCAGCTTTCCGGTATAAAGGGTGAGTCTGCTCAGAGCGAGAGGAATCGGTGCCGCGCTACTGGCGCATCTTGTCGGGCTGGCCGGGGGAGTGGCGACCAGAGAAGCAACAAGCCTGCTGACCGTGGCTGAACCTCTCCCTGAAGCGTCCCTCCCCTCAGCCGAACCTCTGTTTTGTATACGGTAGTGTGTATCTGTTCATCCCAAACTCATCTATCTATTGTAACTTATTTAAAATAGATTTATTTATTGTACCATGTGGTACACTTTAACTATATACAATTATATCTGTTAGTTATTCTTTAATAAATTGGGGGGGTTGATATTTTAAAAGTGTCTCTAACAAAGGCCGACTGCTTTATCTGTAGATGCGAGTATACATTTTCACCTCCTATTAGCTGGGCTGCTTGGTTTCTTTCCTTAGTGTGGTTAGGTGTGCTTACTACACTGGAAAATTCTGCATCTTAGGGCCTAGAAGGGAAGGGCCTAGAATTTGAAAATTTGAACTGACCCTGGCATCTGGAGACACAGAAAATTTGACAAGGAACTTAAAGTGTCTCCTTAGCTTCTAGAAGCCATCTGCCTGAGGACTTTTTATAAAAATCGTTTTAAGTATGTGAAACTACCATTATTTACAGGGTGTTTCTTACAAACTATTGAAAAACATAAATTTTTGTTAATTCAAACGTCTAAATCCACTACTATGGCTTAGTGATACAAAGATTTTTGGAATTTGTGTGTGTGTGTGTGTGTGTGTGTGTGTGTGTGTGTATGCTTTAGTCTCTAAGAAACCTGGGGGGGCACCTGTTACTTCAGTTCAACTGGTCACACGGAAGTACAGATGATTGATTACGTCTATAGACACACGCTGGCCATCAGCTTCCCAAACAAGAATAAAGTCTAATACTAGACCCGGCAGAGATTCACTGAAAAACCAGCCCTTAACCTCTTCCTAATAAATCACACATTTTTAATCTGACAGGAGCCAAGCAGCCTTAACCGCACTCTAAAAGTGAAAGTGAATAACAAAACTTGTTAATCGAGTGGAGAAATTTACTTTTGTACCATCCTCGTCAAAACAACCTTGACGGTAACATCTCTACACTCCCATCTATCATGTCCTTAGTACTGAAAAGCACATTTAGAACTCGGTGGATATTGCAAATTCTTGTGATTAGAAGGTCTATGGAACATTTTATGCTTTGAATATATGTAAGAACCAGAGTTTTTTTGGTTTGTTTTATTTTTGGTTTGTTAATTTAATTTTTTTAACATTTTTATTGGAGAATAATTGCTTTATAATGTTGTGTTAGTTTCTGCTGTATAACAAAGTGAATCACCTATATGCATACATACATCCCCATATCCCCTCCCTCTTGCGTCTCCCTCCCTCCCACCCTCCCTACCCCACACCCCTCTAGGTGGTCACAAAGCACCAAGCTGATCTCCCTGTGCTATGCAGCTGCTTCCCACTAGCTGTCTATTTTACATTTGGTAGTGTATATATGTCCATGCCACTCTCTCACTTTGTCACAACTTACCCTTCCCCCTCCCCATATCCTCAAGTCCATTCTCTAGTAGGTCTGTGTCTTTATTCCTGTCTTACCCCTAGGTTCTTCATGACATTTTTTTCCTTAAATTCCATATATGTGTGTTAGCATACGGTATTTGTCTTTCTCTTTCTGACTTACTTCACTCTGTATGACAGACAGGTCCATCCACCTCATTACAAATAGCTCAATTTTGTTTCTTTTTACGGTTGAGTAATATTCCATTGTATATATGTGCCACATCTTCTTTATCCATTCATCTGTCAATGGACACTTAGGTTGCTTCCATATCCTGGCTATTGTAAATAGAGCTGCAGTGAACATTCTGGTACATGACTCGCTTTTTTTTTTTAATATCTTTATTGGAGTATAATTGCTTTACAATGGTGTGTTAGTTTCTGCTTTATAACAAAGTGAATCAGTTATACATATACATACGTTCCCATATCTCTTCCCTCTTGCGTCTCCCTCCCTCCCACCCAGCCTCCCTATCTCACCCCTCTAGGTGGTCACAAAGCACTGAGCTGATCTCCCTGTGCTATGCGGCTGCTTCCCACTAGCTATCTATTTTACATTTGGTAGTGTCCATATGTCCATGCCACTCTCTCACTTCATCCCAGCTTACCCTTCCCCCTCCCCGTATCCTCAAGTCCATTCTCTACGGCTGCATCTTTCTTCCTGTCCTGCCCCTAGAACCAGAGTTTTTAGGTACGTGAATAAAATATAAATCCCACAAAATGTAGAGTGCTGGCAACCAAGACTTACTTTGACTGCTCTTTTCTTTTCCTAGGTTTCACTGCACTTACAAAGCCGGTACACGTGTATCTTCTATCTGTGTATTTTACACCCATAGTAGCTCCAAAATGAAGCTCAAGCAAATCTCATTGGTTTAAATGCAGAGCAAAACCCATTTCCAGAAGAGCAGTACAGTGTGCTGCAGGAAGCTGGGAAGAGCTGGCGGCTAGCTGACAATGCACATATTCATTAGCAGGCAATAATGAGGAACAGGAGGGGAAACTACTTCACAGCACAGCCCTATAGGCAAGGGGACAATTTTCTCACTTGTTCCAATAGTAAGCCTTTGGCAGTGAGTATCCATATTCATTATTTCACGTAGCTTTAGCGTTTGCTGGAGCCCTGGCCACAGAAAAGGGATGATTTTGTGTTCACAGGTTTACATGTGTACACAGCCTATGTAATCTCCAGATGTATTTTGTTGAATTCTATTCTAACAGTGACATTTCTGTATCAAGGGACACCAGATCTCACCCGACACCTGTTCTGGAGAGCAGCTTCCCTGACCATCCTAGGCTGGAAAACGGAGCTGGCCCAGGTTGGGGGTAACTGTAATACTGGCAAATGCGGGAAGGGGAAGACGCAGCGGCAGGTAAACTTGATGACGACTCTGGAGCCCGGAAAAACTAAAGTGGGCAGAGTCCATTGGACCGAAAAAAGGTCACCCTGAGAGTAAAATAGACACCCAGGCAAAGGAGACACGAAGAGAGAGGGGCCCACACAGCTACAGAAGCACAAAGAGGGCGAAGAAAGAAAGGGCGGGAAGCTGAAGAACTTTTTTTTTTTTTTTAACAGCGCCAGATTTAAAACAACGACCGCATGTGAGGGTGCGCGCGCATGCGCTTGTGCCAGCGTTGGCCATAACTTCCCGAGTTTGGAAGCAAATGCACTCTTTACAATTTCTTTCCCACAATTTGAACTTTACCACAATTTTAACAGACATTTCGTTTTATAAAGGAAAAGAAAACTTTCATGCAGCGATGGCTCCAATTGGGGTCTTTCAGGCTAGTATGTGTAAAGACTCTTACGAAGTCGTTGCTGCATTTCTGCGACTCTATGCATATTCCATAGGCCTTGGTACTTGTACTTGCTCCCTAGGCCAGAGGAAATTAAAGGCTAGATGCACAAAAGAGGCTCCCCACCACTAATATTCAATTTCAGTAAAGCAAATAATATGATAAATTTCTGCAAACAACTGTTTTGATCATTTTCTGAAATTAGGAAAAAACTGGCCTTTTTGGTATCCTTCAGTATACAGTTAATATACTTTCACCATAATACCTTGTTCTTTTGAGGGACAAGCCAACAAAAAGGTCTGGCTGTGAAGAGTTTTTAAGTAGGAAATTAAAACTTACCTACGTATGGAGGACCTAAAACTTCAAATTGGAACTCTGACATTAACACATCACATGACCTTGGATCAGGTGTTTGGCCCCTTTGAGCCTCAGTTTTCTCACCTCTAAAACAAAGCAGGGGGGCGGGGTCTTGACAGCCCTTTCTAGCGCTGAAATTCTACTACTCAACTTGGAGAAGAATTTTAAGGAGCTTACATGAGGAGGCCACATGATCATTCTCTAACTCTCGGGTGGCGTTCCCATTTCACTCTTCATGACCATGACTTCTATCTAGAGATGCAACAGTAATTCAGAGGATCTTTTGGTAAAATTTTTAAAAAACCTTAGACTACACTTATAAGTTGGAGATTCTGCAATGGACTTGAGTCCACCATGAAAAAAAATCACTGCATTTAACAAAGAAATACAAAACATTGTCACTAACTTCTGGGTGGTGGATTAGAACTGATTTTTATTTTCTTTAGGCTTGTCTGTATTTTCTAAATTTCCCTACAATGAAAAAGTACCACTCTTATCATTTAAAAAATAGATTTTCAGAAGGATTAGTGCATTCTTGCAAGTTTTACCAGATCTCTCAAGTCTACTCTAAAAGCACGGGGGGGCGGTGATATGAAGTCAGACAGTATCACAATGCGTGTCTGCACACAGTGGTTGATTACCCAAGTGGCTGGCTGCTGTAGTCAGAATCAGGACATTATTATTATAATCAGAATCTATGGCTCACAGTCCTACGTGGAAATCAAAACATACGTTTTATCTAAATAACTTTTTTTTTCCAGCATCCTGGCCCTTGAGAAGCATGGTTAAAATTCCTTTCCAGTTTAAAGTAAATGAAATGAAACATGAGGTACTTCTTCTACCCACAAAAAAAAAAAAAAAAAAGCTTTCCAGACAAAATATGGTTGTTATTGGGCTGGGTTTTTTTTTTTCTTCTCTTGCTATGCTCTAAAACACAACACATCAAAAGTTAAAATAAATATTTAGCTGTCAAAACAAAACACACCCCCCATATGGAAAACACAAATATTGAATTTGATGACGCTTGTTATAAAAACAACGTCCACAGCAAAAATAAATGTTTAAATTGTGTACAAAGACTACAAAACTAAATGCTATCATTGTTAAGTTCTATACGACAGTCCAAAAAAGGTTGAAGGTAAGCTGCGGAAAGGATATAAACATAATTAGGTAATTTCCAGCTTCACCACCATAAAAAGTACAATTTTCAAGGAAGATAGACAATAAAGTTCCCCCAAATGACAACTGCAGGCTCAGTGAGGGTAGATCTCTAGAACAAACTTCATGTTCAGCTGAATTCTCCTCAGTTGAGGAAGGTATAGCATTATAGTTCACCTCTCCTTTCTCCACCCGGATGTGATCTGTGTCTACAACACATTACCTCCGAAATGACTTTTTACCCAGGACCAGTCACTCACCTCTCTGCAGCAGGGTCCTCGCCTCACTCCCCTTCAGCAACACCAAGCTCCAGACCAAGCAGCAAGGGACAGTGGCTTAGTCACAGGACTGAAGTTCAAATCCCAACTCTGCCGCTTATTAGTTGTGCAATCTTAGACAAGTTACTTAACTAACCTCATCTATGAAATGTGCATCATAACCACTCTGCAGAGTTCCTCTGAGGATCAAATTACATAATGGGTGTAAATTCAACCCACATATTTTCTAGAACTAGAGTAGGCCTTCGAGTAACCAGTTCCCTTTCGCCCCCTACTCCTGGCCACTTACTCCAAGTATGATCAAGTTTAACGTTCATGGTTTTAATTACTCTCCAGCAAACTCAATGGTATATAGCACATGTAGTAATTTTAATTTTGTTAAGACTTTGAATAGAGCACACAGCAAGGGAGACAGTACGACGTTGTGCTCAAAACCATGAACTTCTGAGGGGTAAGACAATCTTAATTTTGATGTCTCCTAACTGCACCCAGCTGTGCAACCGAGGGCAAATTACTTTACCTCTCTGAGCCTGGTTCTTAATTTAAAAATGAAGAGACTAGACAATGTATACAAGTGCCTGGCACAGAGCTAAGTACCATAAATGGTAGCTTCTATTGGTCTTCATGATTTGGGTCGATGTTCAGGTACTAGTCACTTTAAAGACTAGTAAAGTAAGCTTGGCCAACAACTCAGTCACATCAAGACACTGTTAGTGTTCTCTACTCTCCTGAAGTTAAGTTCTACTGCATTTCATAGAGGAAATTACATCAACCTTAGCACTATTGACAATTTGGGTCAGATGATTCTCCAGTGCGGGGGACTGCCCCTTGCATCCTAGAATGTTTAAACCCCTTGCCTGACCTCTACCTACTAGACACACCCCAAGCTGTGACTGCCAAAACTGTCTCCAGACATTGTTCAATGTCTCCTAGGGGACAAAACTGCCCCAGTTAAAAACCACTTGTCTAGCACTTTCTGCAGATGGGAATTCTCAGCCACCTCGGTAGGCAGCCCTGCAGGAGGACAAAGGTTTACTCGCCCTGCCATTTAGTCTTATCTACTCCTCTGGGCTCCATCATTCATTAGTACCTGTAATTCAAAGGTGACCATAGAAAAATAAATTTTTTGGCCCAATTTGCTGTCAGAAGCTGCTTTAAGTCACAGGAAGGAATGCTGGCCTGGTTATCTTTTCACTACTCTATACAGTCATACAAAATGCTGAACTTTTAATATCAAGGAATCTGCTATGTCCTAATTACTTTACATAAAACGTTAAAAGGTCATTGACCTTAAGATGACTTATAAACCATGTTATTACCCAAACTGACTAAGTATGTCTTCATTGGGAAGGTGAGATGGAATTTATGCAGTGACTAATACCCTGGAAAGAAACGGCTCCCCTGTTTGCATGGCTGAAGCATGTTTACTGTACATAAAGTGCTATGTTAAAGTCCAAAAGACTCTGGACAACTCTTGATTACTCACAACGAATTCACTGTCTATTTTTCATTTTAATAACTGCACCAGAAAGCAGGAGCCATTTCTTATCCACTGTGCATCCCAGCACCTAGCACAGAGCCTCCAACAGAGGCGGTCACTCAGTAAATGTTGGTTGAATAAATAAATGGTCATATATTCTGCTTAATTAAGTACTCTGTTGAAAAAAAAAAAAGAAACTTTCTTTGCTCTCGTTCAACAGGAGCTGAAAGAAAAGATCTTTTAAGAGAAAATAATTACAGTCTGCTCCCTTTTACTCCAAACCCAAACAACTGGAAAATTCAATTAACCAAAAAAATTTTGTAGGCAAAAGTTGGGGAAAGCAGCCAAACAGATAAGGCCCAAAGTTCAAGCAAGCACGAACATTTGTTCAACTCCCGCAAGATTACAAAGGCCAAAGCTGCTGGCACAAGAGGGCAAGGAGGCAGCCGGGCGGTGGAAGCAGGAAAACAGGGATGGCTCAGCCTCAGGAGGTTAGCTGCCATCCTTCAGTGAACAGTTTTTTGGGTTTTTTTAACGTCAAAACTTTAGAGGTAAGAGTCAATGTCTTACGCAAAGCCTTGACTTACAAATTACTTTTCAAATGGATATGAGCAAAAATTTAAAGAATATTTAGAAAGATATCTGATCATATTTTTGTTAATTTTTCAAGGTTCCTTATCTTTTTTTTTCCCTTCTCCAGTCCCGCAGGGCAAACAACAGGTTCTTAAAAAGCTGCATAAAAGACACTCCATTTACTCCTTTTGTCTAGAGAAACTTAAGGCCCACCACCATCACATGCTTCTCTCTGCAAAAGATTTCACCACTCCCAGCATTCTATTCATAAGAGAAAAAAACAGTCAGATTTAAATTGTATTCTTAAAGTATTATTTTAAGATCATTGCCCAGTATATAGAATGGGTATCACATTAACATTAGAAATGGTGCAAATAATAGTGTTTAAATGCATTCTCGGGGCTTCCCTGGTGGCACAGTGGTTAAGAATCCGCTTGCCAGTGCAGGGGACACAGGTTCGAGCCCTGGTCCGGGAAGATCCCACATGCCGCGGAGCAACTAAGCCCGTGCGCCACAACTACTGAAGCTTGTGCGCTTAGAGCTCGTGCTCTGCAACAAGAGAAGCCACCGGAATTAGAAGCCCGCGCACCGCAACGAAGAGTAGCCCCCGCTCGCCGCAACTAGAGAAAGCCCGTGTGCAGCAACGAAGATCCAACACAGCCAAAAATAAATAAATAAAATAAATAAATTTATAAAAAACAATAAATGCATTCTCGTCCACCTTTGAGACCAAAAACCTCTATTTCCACTTAAAACATTTCCAGTTTATCATTTCCAGTACACAAGTAAATTATCATGTTTAAGTGGTCCATTAGTTTGATCCATATTAAATTAGCTTCAATTTCCTGGTATCATATAAGAGGAATTTTCCCAATTTAAATCTTACACCATTTTTTAAAAGTTTCACTCAAAAATCTAGACTTGGTTAAAAAAAACCCCAAAAAACAAAAGAGCGCTTTCCTTCTCCAAAAATTCAATATGGGAATGGCAGCCTAGAATTTCAAAAACCATATATGGTTACAGAATCCATATGGTAGTCTTAGACTATATACTTATTGGTAGGTGGTTCACACAAATCATGGCGTATCTGACTAATTTCCTGTTGCATAAAGATTATATTTGCTCTGAAAAATGTTAAATAAGCATTTTTAAAGACTGAAGGTAAAGACTAGATTGGAACCTTATGTAACCAAAATGGGAAAGCACGTATAGCATCACCACATTAAAGGCCTAAACCTTTTCAATATGTATTCTTCCTAAGCAAATATGAGCATGAGTTTCCAAAGGCAAAGCTACCATCCCAGAAGCCCTTGCTTCCTCAGTGTAAAGAATGGGGAGGGTTCTGTTCCTGGAGACGAGCTGGGGAGGGAAAGGCTTTGCAAAATTCCAAGGGGCTCATAATTTAAATGTATGCTATTCTGCAAATGTTCACATTTCCAAAGAACAACATAAAATTTACATTAAAACTGTCTTAATCAAGATAACGAAAAAAAATTATTCCTGGTGCTCTATAAGCTTGCCATAGATTTGATAACCCAGGAAAGAATTACAGGCAATTACAAAATGATGGCTCCAATTAGGAAATCTGGATCTATTCCAAATTCAAATCAAAGGGGGCTCAGATAATCCCGATGGAGTAATTTAAATGAATATAGGGGACTTCCAGCAAAGACATACGTTTATTCTATTACTACGTCTTCTGAAAGCCAAGCAAAATGCTACAACGACGTATCTCTTGCACTTCAGGAAATTAAAAAACCAAACCTGGAGTCCCCTTAATAAACCTTGTTCTCTTCTTTTCCCAAGGGGTCTCGCTGGTACAGGGTTTTTATTGTAAAGGGCAATCAAAACAAACCTGAGAATCCCGCACAGTCTCAAACGCAGAAGATAATATAGCACCGAACACGAACCACACACAATCTTTCCTTGCTGATTTCCAAACCTCCACCTAGTCCTGGATGCCTGAGAAGAGGCCGCGAGGAATGGAAGAGAAAGAGAAACTTCGAAAGCAGAAACCTCTCTCCCAGAGCCTAGAACAGACGGCACCTTGTAGGGATTTCACGCTTTCTGAGACGGAAAGGTCACACCCTGCAGTTTTGAAAATCCACCTTCTAAGGCTCAACCCATGTTACAAAACCTTCCTCCTGCTTCTCTAGGTTTCGCTCTGGAGCTGAAACCCCCCTCCCCCCACCCCCATTCGCCAACACCCCCCGCCCCGCCATCCCCTTAGAGAAGAACCAGCGCGGCTCCCCCCTCCTCCCCACCACAGCATCCCCGACGAGCAAACCTTGGAAGCCCCTCACCTCCACTCCCTCCCACGCCCACCCCCGCCCACCTCGTCGTGCGAACCGAGGCCGGTTCCCCTTCACTCCCTCCCCGTCCTCGAGGAGGAAACCGAGGGGAGCCCTCTACTTCATCTTCACCCGCTCTCCCCACCGTCTACCTCTCTCCCAGCCGGTTATCCTCGTTGAGAAAACCGAGAGGTGCCCCCCACCTCGCCCCACTCCCCCCACTGCCCGCCATCCTCGGGCAGAAAGCCCAGGGAACCCCTTCCCTCTCTCTCCACTCCCCACCATTCCGCAGAGGAAACCAGGGAGAGCCCCCTCCTCCCTCCCGCTTTCCCCACCTCCAGGCGCTCCCGGTCCCCTCCGCCCGCCACCCCTGCGGCGAGAGCCCGAGGGAGGCTGAGGCACGCACCGGCGGGAGGGCAGAGGAGGGGACCCCGCGGCCGGCCATCCCGCAGCCCCTGTCCCCGGCCGGCCGGCCGAGGCCCGAGGCCCCAGATACCCGCCCCGGGGGCCAGCCCGCGACCGGCGGCGGCGGGGCAGGAGGGCAGCCGCTCCCCCGGGACGCGGGCCCGCTAGGCGGGAGGCACACACGCATGCACGCACACGCGGAGAGAAAGCGGGCTTACAGCCTGGGGATGCTCGCCCGCGCGGCTGTCTCGGCGGCGGCCGCTGCCTGCACCGAGGCCAAGGCGCGGCGGCGGCGTCGGCGGCTGCGGACTGAGCCCCCTCGGCCGGGCGGTGGATCTAGGGCGCGGGAGGGGCGCGAGGGGAGGGGCACGTGGGGGAGGCGGGGAGGGAGGGCGCGCGCGCGCGCGGGGGCGGGGGCGGGCGCGGCTGGCCCGGGGCGGGGCGGGGCGTGCGCCAGCCGGGGCTCGGCCTGCGGGGGCTGCGGTGCGGGGCGCGCGCGCGCGCGCGGGAGCCGGCCCGGCCGGGGGCCGGGCGAGGGCGCGACGCACCCCGTGCGGCCACGTGCCTCCGTCTCGGGGGGCGGCCCGCTGACTGCAAGGCGCGGCCGCGCGGGGAAGGTGGCTGCGAGGAGACAGGGGCGAGCGCTTTCCTGGAGGGCCGGCTCCCGCCCCGGAGGCCGAGGGGAGGGCGGGCTGGGGGCGCCCGGGGCCCCCCGCCCTCGCGCCGCAGCCCTCGAGGCCGGCGGGGAGTCACGAGTCACTGCAGGCAGCCGCGGCCGGCGCTGGGGAGGTGGGAGCAACAAAGAGAGTCGAGCGAAGGTGGCCTCACCGGTGGCCTACGCTAACCAGCACACCCCCTGCAAAGCGGCCCGTGTCCGGAGCGCACCCGGATTCGGCCCAGACTGCAGGAGCCCCGTGGTTCTGAGAGACGCCGAAGGACCCACCGGCGACCCTTTCCCTTAGTAATCGGCCGGGGGGAGCGAAAGGAGCCCCATCATGAGCCCAAAGCTACCATACAGAGGGCTTTGCATCATTCGAAAAAGCACTGATGGCAAAGCGGCACGTGGCTACTCATTCATTCACTCAGCCTTCGGTTTACTGGGCCCTCACCGTGTGCCAGGCACAGTGCCAGGCGCTGAGGATACATGGCAGAGTCAAGCAGAACACCCGCCACCCTGCCTTGGGAGCTTGCAATCTAGTGGGGAGACAGACGATTAAGAAGTGCGAAAATAATCAAATTTGGGATTAGGCCTGTGCAGCAAAAGGAGAGGGTGCAAATTGTGTGGTTAGGAAAGGAGGAGGTGGCATTTAAGCTGAGCCCTGAAAGTTATGAAAGAAGCAACCATAGGAAGAGCCAGGGAAAAGCCTTGCAAAAAGAGGGAGCAGACATATGAAAGCCAGGAGGGGGCAAATCTTGCCGCTTTAGGACTATGACCTGGTGGTTGTGATTGGCACCAGGAGAGCTGGGGAGGGTAGCATAAGCCTGGACAGACTGGCACAGACTAGATCATGGACTGCATCCTAGTCAACAGACGGTTTTATTCCAAAATCAATGGGAAGCTAGTGAATGAATGGCTTCACCCCTGGGGCATGACATGACCTGATTTATATTTCTTTCCTATTTCTTTTTTCTTTTGGGATAATTGTAGATTCACATACATTTGTAAGAAATAATACAGAGAAGCCCTATGTACCCCTTACCCAGTTTCCCCCGATGCAAAACTATAGTACAAGATCATAACCAGAATACTGACATTAGTACAATCTACAAATCTTATTATTTCCCTGGTTTTACTTGTGCTCGTGTGTGTATTTAATTCTATCCAACTTTATCACGCGTAGAGTCATATATCCACCACCACAGTCAGGATACAAAATAGTTCCATCGTTACAAGAATCCATCCTGTTGCTCCTTTTGCCTCAACCCCCTCCCCAGTCCCCCCAGTCTCCTGCCATTGGCAATCATTCATCTGTCCTCCATTTCTACAATGTTGTCCTGTCAAGAATGTTATGTAAATGAGCCATACAGTTTGTAACCTTTGGGGATTGGTTTTTTCACTCAGCTTAATTCCCTTGAGAGTCATCCAAGTTGTGTGTATCCATAGTTTGCTCTCTTTCATTGTCGAGTAGTATTCTAGGTCCTATTTGTATTTTTATTTATTTATTTTTAACATTTTGATTGGAGTATAAATGCTTTACAATGGTGTGTTAGTTTCTGCTTTATAACAAGGTGAATCAGTTATACATATACATATATCCCCAATATCTCTTCCCTCTTGCATCTCCCTCCCTCCCACCCTCCCTATCCCACCCCTCTAGGTGGTCACAAAGCACGGAGCTGATCTCCCTGTGCTATGCGACTGCTTCCCACTAGCTATCTATTTTACATTTGGTAGTGTATATATGTCCATGCCACTCTCTCACTTTGTCCCAGCTTACCCTTCCCCCTCCCCATATCCTCAAGTCTATTCTCTAGTAGGTCTGCGTCTTTATTCCCATCTTGCCCCTAGGTTCTTCATGACCTTTTTTTTTTTACATTCCACATATATGTGTTAGCATACGGTATTTGTTTTTCTCTTTCTGACTTACTCCACTCTGTATGACAGACTCTAGGTCCATCCACCTCACTACAAATAACTCAGTTTCGTTTCTTTTTATGGCTGAGCAATATTCCATTGTATATATGTGCCACATCTTCTTTATCCATTCATCTGTCGATGGACACTTAGGTTCCTTCCAAGTCCTGGCTATTGTAAATAGAGCTGCAATGAACATTGTGGTACATGACTCTTTTGAATTATGGTTTTCTCAGGGTATATGCCCAGTAGTGGGATTGCTGGGTCATATGGTAGTTCTATTTGTAGTTTTTTAAGGAACCTCCATACTGTTCTCCATAGTGGCTATACCAATTCACATTCCCACCAACAGTGCAAGAGGGTTCTCTTTTCTCCACACCCTCTCCAGCATTTATTGTTTCTAGATTTTTTGATGATGGCCATTCTGACCGGTGTGAGATGATACCGCATTGTAGTTTTGATTTGCATTTTTCTAATGATTAGTGATGTTGAGCATCCTTTCATGTGTTTAAAAGACTACCTTGACTACCATGTGGAGAAAGATTCAGAGGAGACTGAGGATCGAAACAGGAAAACTAGTTAAGATGCTTTCCCAATAGTCCCTATCAAAGCGGATGGTGGTTTCGATTAGGGTGGTGCCTGTGTAGGGAAGTGGAAGGATTTGATGGAACGGGTTCGGAGAGGAAATTGGAGCTGAAGTAGAGACAGCATAGTATAGACAATTGTTTTGAGCTGTTTCACTGTAAAGGGGAACAGAAGTGGAGTAGAACGGGAGGGACAATTAGGGACAAGAGAAGATTCCTTTCTCTCTTTTTCATTTGAGAGATGAGAGCATGTGGCGGGATAATCAGTAGGGAGGGATTGCTGATGAGAGAAGCCTGCCTAGCCCAGAGGAAATGACAGCTGGGGTCCACGAGGAAGACAGGCCCTCCATCTGCTTAAAGGAATTCTCCACTGTTAAGATGCCGATCAGAGGGCTGGGTGGAGGGCGGCCAGCCGTAAGTATAGATCAAGCAAATCCAGTCTGATGACTCCTATTTTCCCCAGGGGTGCACAAACTGGGCGCTGGCCTCCCTTATGAGAAAGCCTAAGCCCTTGCAAGGTTCCCTTCTCTCTCCTGGCACCAGGCGCGTGGCCCTTCCCTTTTCTCATAACGAACCCTCAGAAGCACTGATGTTTGGTCTTTCTGGTTGGCAGGAGAGGCTGTGGCTTCATGCTTGCCAGGAAAAGAAGTCGATCTGCCCAACCCCGATCCCAAGAAGGTTCTGAACAATTAGCTCCGCTGCAGGCAACTCCTGGAATAGAGTAGCAGCCCAGCGCCCAGCCCCCAAACAGCCATCCAAGATGGAGGGCTCTGTGAAGGGCCCTCTCCCAGGGAACCTTCTGGCCATCCTTTGGCACTCATCAGTGTTAGTTGTGGTTCATTCCTCACAAGATCCTTTTCTTCCTCCCCACTCCCTTTCTCCATCTTTCCTTCTCCCCTCCTCTCCGCCCCCCACCTTCTTTCCTCCCTTCCCCCCTTCTTTAGATATTCCTGATGTGCTCCTACTAGGTGCAAGGCCCAGATCTTCCACGTTGCCCACGCTTGGTC
The DNA here is from genome assembly GCF_964270905.1 of Leucopleurus acutus. Taxonomy (NCBI): domain Eukaryota; kingdom Metazoa; phylum Chordata; class Mammalia; order Artiodactyla; family Delphinidae; genus Leucopleurus; species Leucopleurus acutus. The sequence continues at coordinate 116,700,274 of NC_139148.1, read as the reverse complement.
TACACCCTCTAGGCCAGCCCTGTCTGCCTCTGAACACTTCATCTCCTTGGATTTGAACTCAATTTTTGTGGGTCATGGAAACACAATGTTCCACTTAAAATATGTGGGAGACTGTGTTGCAGAATAAGCAAAACAGATGAAAAGAAAGAGGCGGCCCAACTTGTGAACTTGTGTGCCACATTCTGGTAATGTTTTCAGCATCAAGAAGCAAAAAGAAATTAAACAGACTGAAATCAGATGGTATGATCTCAGATCTGATCTTTTTCATTTCTGTTTGAGTAATGAAATAGGCCTGAGGAGAAGGGTCTTAGATTTCGACAGAATTTAAAGCACCCTGGGAAGGAAATATGAAGCATTTATCGGCATATGAAGTAGTCGAGTCCTTTGCCTTCTCTTCAAAAAGTACATTCTGACCAATGATTCTAAGTTATTGAAACTGTATTACATACCTGACAGTTTATATGCAGCATTTTATTTGTTCCTCATTTTATTTACTCTTCGCGTTAGACACTATTATCCACACTGTACAGGTGATAAAACTGAGGCTCAAAGAGGTTAAGAAACTTTGGAGCCGGGATTTAAAACCAAGCAGCATGGCTCCAGAGCCCTCAATCCAAATCAGTATACTCCGCTTCCAAAACAATGCAAGAAGAGAGTTAATCACTTTTACTGTGGTCATCCAAAGTGGCTGCTTCTTTCTGGTAAATGATTCTTTTTACAAAGTGATGCTGCATATTTCATCTTCATGACTTCTCTATCCCTGTAACCCACAGAGTTCAAGTGTCTTCTTCCACAAGGGGCCTCAAGCCTACTGACAGTTGCACCATTTCATGATCATCACACATGGTGGCAATGGTGGAGTCCAGCTTAACCCCCAGTGAGCACATTACCGCTTCGGCCAGCCTTACCTCCCACCTCTTCCCTCTCAGACCCTATGGGCCATCTGCCTGAGGTCTAGGAGGGTCTTGAAACGCACCCTGTACATCCCCCTTGGAAACCTTTGTTACTTCTGCCTAGAACACAGTTTCAATGTCTTCCTGGACATCTCTACATTTCAAAGGTATACCCCTGATGCCTACCCCTACCCTGACCCATTTCTCTTCCTGTATTCCCTGTCTTTGTTAATGGTGTGCCGCCCCCGCCCTGGTGCCCAAGGTAAACTTCCATTTCCTTCTACTCCTTCTTCTATGTATAATAGGTCTCCAAGTCCTGTAAATTCTACTCGTGAAACAGTCAAGCCTTACCTCATCTTCAGAGTAAACCCTGACCAAGTCAGTCAGAATTAGTTGCTCCCAAGGCAGTTGGTTTATGCTGTGAGTACAGCCGGTGATCATTTACAGACCTGTTGATTTTGGGGATCTTTTCCCCCCACCAGATCATAGCCTTCTTGAGGGCAGGCAACGTGTCTTTCCTGTTTATACCTCTAGTCACTTGGAATATGGTAGGCATTCAATTAATATTTGTTTTAAAAATATTTCATTATAAAATATAAACATATACAAAACAGAGAAAATAGTATAATGAACTAACATGTACCCAACATCCATCTTCAACAATTATCAACACCAATTTTATTTCATTTACATTTCCCTATCCATTTCCTCCAACGTGCACACACACTCTATTTTATTCTTTTTAAGGAATTTTTACAATTTAATTAATTAATTAATTAATTATTTTTGGCTGTGCTGGGTCTTCGTTGCGCGCGGGCTTTTCTCTAGTTGCGGCGAGCGGGGTCTGCTCTTCGTTGCGGTGCACAGGCTTCTCGTTGCGGTGGCTTCTCTTATTGCGGAGCACGAGCTCTAGATGCACAGGCTTCAGTAGTTGTGGCACGTGGGCTCAGTAGTTGTGGCTCGTGGGCTCAGTAGTTGTGGCTCGTGGGCTCTAGAGCGCAGGCTCAGTAGTCGTGGCGCACGGGCTTAGTTGCTCCATGGCATGTGGGATCTTCCTGGACCAGGGCTCGAATCCGTGTCCCCTGCATTGGCAGGTGGATTCTTAACTACTGCACCACCAGGGAAGCCCCACTGTACTATTTTAAAGCAAATGCAACACATCATATTCCATCCAGAAATACTTCAGTATATGTTGCTAAAAGATAGAGATTTTCTTTTTTTTTTAAACATAAGTGCAATATCATTGTCACACCTCAAAGCAATTAACTAAAATCCCTTTATATCAGCAAATACCCAGTCAGGATTCAGAATTTCCCAGATGTCTCCCAAACGGTTTTTACAGTTTGTTTATTCCAATCAGGATATTTTTGAGGCTCATTTATTATATTTGGTTGATATGTTTCTAGTTAATGGTTCTTGGATGAATGGATGGATGAGTTAATCTTTCATACCTTCTCTCACCCACGTCTCCCCTGATCCAAATTGTACCCATTTTACAAAGACCCATCTCTCTGATGCCAGAACCTGTTCAGACTCCTCTCTGATACCCCAGCTGAAAATAACCTATCCCTTTTCTCATAGCATTTTTCATAAATGTCTCTTGCTCTGATTGCATTTAATATACTCAAGACAGCTTATCTCACCTATAAAGTTTCCAACTCTTTGAAGTAAGTGCTGTAATCACTGCTGTGTAGCTAGTGAGCTTGACCACCTGTTGCCTGTAAGACCCAGGGAAAATTATAAACTCAGGTGTCTTCAAACTTTCTTCTGGTGACTATAGTAAAAAGAAAAAAAGGTTAAAAACAAAGAAAACATTTTTAAAGTAAAACATTTTTTGCTCACATGCTCCCTAAAATAATTTTGAAAACCTATTTACCCACTCACATATTGGAAGTTGATATCTAAACGTTTTTCATCCCATTTTAAATAGTTACAAGGGAAGTTATTGGGGGTATAAAGTAAATACTGACATTCTAAAATAAAATGGTTACATCACTTTTTGAGTCTGTCCAATTGAATCTGAATACAACAGCCGTTTCGTACCCACCATCATTCCTTTTTATCTCCTTAAACTCGTACCTCCATTCCACTTCTCCCACAGAATTTTGTCCTAATGTAACATATTTTATATTTATAAGTTGGCTTCTGATCGCTCTCTCTCTATAATTCTCTGCAACAAAAATAAAAACATGAATTAAACTTAATTTATTTTTACTTTTCGATCCCCCTGCCCCTGGCAACCACTAATCAGTGCTATGTGTGAGCTTGTTTTTTGTGTGTTTTTTTTCTTAGATTCCATATATAAGAGAGATCATACAGTATTTGTCTTTCTCTGTCTGACTTATTTCACTTAGTGTAATGCCCTCAGGGTCCATCCATGTTTTTCAAATGGCAAGATTCCATTCTTTTTATGGCTGAATAATATTCCATTGTATATATAAACCATATTTTCTTTATCCACTCATCCATTGATGGACAGTTAGGTTGTTTCCCTATTTTGGCTATTGTAAATAATGCTGCAGTGAACCTGGGGGTGCATTTATCTTTTCTTTTAAAAATATTTATTTATTTCTTATTTTGGCTGTGCTGGATCTTAGTTGTGGCAGACGGGATCTTCATTGCAGCATGCAAAACTCTTAGTTGCAGCATGCATGCGGGATCTAGTTCCCCAACCATGGTTCGAACCCGGACCCCCTGCATTGGGAGCGTGGAGTCTTACCCACTGGGCCACCAGGGAAGTCCCACATTTTTCTTTTCGAGTTAGTGTTTTTGGTTTGGATAAATACTCAGAAATGGAATTGCTGGATCATATGGTAGTTCTATTTTTAATTTTTTGAAAACGTACATACTGTCTTCCATAGTGGCTGCACCAATTTACATTCCCACCAATAGCCAGAGCAATTCAATTGAAATTTTAATATTTCCTATCACCATAAGGCTCTATGTGTTTTTAAAAAGTTATCTGAATAGAGTTATCCTTAATAAACAATTGATCAAAAAAATTAACTCTTATAAAATTTGAAAAATAATTTAAATGTACAGTGTAAAAATGTTTTGGAAATGCATCTTAGAGATGGATAAGGTGTTTCTCAATTAGTTCATGCATTTGTGGATAAATATTACTTATTGCTAGAATGAGATAGGGTTCAGTATCGATTTTATTTTGATTCTTTTTTTTTACTATTTAAGAACGTAAACACCAAGAAGCTTTGGTCCCAGAAACAGAAGGAAATGAAATTTTTTTCTCACAGCATTGTCACACAATTCTTTGTATTTCTTCTGAGGTGCGTACCCAAGATCCCATCGTGATCTATCATCAAAAATTAATTTTAATGCTTTATTAACTGACAACTCCATTAGATCCTTCAGCAATTTTGTTGAAAACAAAGCATTAGAATCCACCTTTGCTGCAAAAGTTCTTGTTAAGCAGTAATTAGGGTCATTCGTTTTTCCACATCGACACACTTTATTTTGGCTGGTCCCTTTGTTAGGTACCAGGAGGGCCTAACAAAATCAAATTAGCGATGGAGTGGGGCGGGGGAAGAGGGTTGTTTTTCTTTTGTAAAATGTGACAAGGGCTGCTGACAAAGAGGAGGTGGGAATGCAGAACCCACCTGCGGGAGATTCACTGTTCTCTGCAGATCCATGTTAGGGAGTTGAAGGTCTAGACGTTGATTTCTTTACAACTCAATGTGCGCATGAACTCCTGGCAATTCTTCACATATCCCCAGTGATATTCGTAACCTAGTTTGGCTTAATTTCCTCATCCCAGTTTCCACATCTGCAATTTGGGACTGGTATTATCTAAATCACAGGCTTAATATGAAGATGGAATTAAATTACATACCACATGTAGAGCAGAGCCTAATGTCAGACATACAGTCGGCAAATATTAGATTCCTTCCCCACCTTTCCACCTTGAAATGCCCATTTTTACAAGTACAATTGGTAAATCTTTCTTTTTTACAGTCTAAAAATCATGTTAGAAAAAAGTTACGTGATTTGCTCAAGATTACACATGAACTCAATAAAAGTGGGCTGAAAATCTAATTTGACATTTCCCTATATATTTTTTTAAATTTTCAGACATTTAAAATAAATGTACAAAGAGTAATAGACTAAACACTCATGCTTCTGCCACTCAGAATTAACAGCTGTTAACACTTTATATTTTAAGTCTCTTTGGGGAAATAAGATAATTAAATAGTACAGATTAATATTTAATACTGGCCACTGCCTTCAGTTCTATTCCCTTCTCTCCTGAGTCAACCACTCTTATGAGTTGGTTTTGTTTTGCGATTTTATGTTTGATGTACAATACTGGTACCGTTAGTATATATCATTCTGCAACTTATTTTTGTTTATCTGTTTGACTCAACATCATGACTTTATTCCTCTCCTTCTCTCCCTGCCACCATCATTTTAGAAGTTATACATTCTATTTAGATCATTTAGCCTACTGGAATGAGTATCTCTATCCTTCTCCCAAACAACTTCTCCCACCTCCACCTGCAACTCTTGCGTTTTTGTTGTTTATGATTTTAGTTCCAAGTTTTGTTTTGCTGTTTTCGTAGAACATCTTGACTTGGTACATTTATATACTACAATATGACTGCCATTATAGCCTTAACTAACACCTGTTGGTTTTTTAATTGAGATATAATTCACCTACCATAAAATTCACCCTTTCTTTCTTTCTTTATTTTTATGCCGCTCTACACACACTTGATTCACTTACAGAGACATATCAAAATTCACCCTTTAAAAGTGTATAATTCATTGGTTTTTAGCATATTCACAGAGTCGCAACCATCACCACTATCTGATGCCAGCACCTCTTCATGACCCAAAAACAAACACCGTGAGCAGTCACTCCGCTAGCAATTTCCCATGCCCCGCTCCCAGCCCCTGGCAGCCACTCATCTACTTTCTTTCTCCATGCATTTGCTTATTCTGGATGTTTCATATAAATGAAATTACACAACATGTGGCCTTTTGTGTCTGGCTTCTTTCACTTAGCACAGTGTTTTCAAGGTTCAGCCTTTACAGGGCTGAATAACAGACCACTACATGGATATTTGGTTTGTCCATTCCGTTTTGTTTATCCATACATCAGTTGAAGGACAGTTGAGTTGTTTCCACTTTTTAGCTCTTATGAATAAAACTGCTACGAATATTTGCGTACAAGTTTTTGTGTGGACATACGTTTTCAATTCTCTTGGATATAGACCTAGGAGCGGAAATACTGGGTCAAATGGTAACTCTATGTTTAAACTTTTGGGGAACCGACAAATGGTTTTCCAAAGTGGCTGCACCATTTTACAATTTCGCCAGTAATATATGAAGGTTCCAGTTTCTCCACATTCTCACCAACACTTGTTATTGCTTGTCTTTTTTAGTATAGCCACGCTGGTATGTGTGAAGTGGTATCTCACTGTGGTTTTCATTTGCATTTCCCTGATGACTAATGATGTTTGTCAATCTCTGCAAAAAAGCCAGGTGGGATTTTGGTAGAGATTGCATTGAATTTGTAGATCAATTTGGGATGTATCGTCATCGTCACAAATTAAGTCCTCTAATCCATCAACATGGGATGTCTTTCCATTTACTTTAAAAGTATTTTATAGTTTTCAGAGTATAGGTTTTATACTTTTTTGGTTAAATTTATCCCTGAGGATTTTATCCTTTTGATGTTGTTATAAACGGAATTGTTTTCTTAAGTTCACTATTGGACTGTTCATTGCTAGCATATCAAATTACAATTGATTTTTACGTATTGATCATCTACCTTGCAACTTTCTTGAACACATTTATTAGTTCTAATAGGTTTGTTTGTGGGCTCTGCACACACTTTCACATACAAGATCATGTTATCTGTAAGTAGTGATAGAGTTACTTCTTTCTTTCCAATCTGGACGTCTTTTATTTCTTCTTCTAGCCTGATTACACTGGCTAGAACCTCCAGTACAATGCAGAGTAGAAGTGATAAGAATGGACATTCTTGTCCTATACCTGCTCTTAGAGCGAAAGCTTTCAGGTTTTCACCATTAAATATTATGTTAGTGGTGGATTTTTTGTAGAGGAAGGTCCTTTATCTTGCTAGTTTGTTGAGTGTTTTTATCATGAAGGGATGTTGGATTTTGAGAATGCTTTTTCTGAGTGTATTGAGATGATCACATGTCCTTTATTCTGCTGATATAGATATTCTATATCAATTCTATTGATTCTACTGATATGTTGAATTACGTAAATTGCCTTTCCGATGTTAAATTAACCTTGCATTCCTGGGATAAATCCCACTTGGTCAGGTGTATAATACTTCTTATATATTTACATGTTGCTGACTTTGTTTTGCTAGTACTTTGTTGAGGATTTTTGCATCTATATTCATCAGAGATACTGGTGTATAGTTTTCTTTCTTGTGACGTCTTCATTTGGCTTTGGTAACAAGGTAATACCTCATAGAATGAGTCAGGATGGGTTTCCTCCTCTTCTACTTTTTAGAAGAGTTTGTGAAGAATTGACATTAATTCTTTTTTGAATATTTGATAAAATTCACTAGTGAAGACATCTGGTCCTGAGCTTTTCTGTGTGTGAAATTTTAAAATTACTAATTCAGTCTCTTTATTTATTATAGCTCTCCAGATTTCCTATTTTTTTGCATCAATTTCAGTAGTTTGTGTCTTTCTAGGAATCTTTCTTTCTCATCTAGGTTAATTTGTTGGCATATATTTGTTCATAGTACTCACTTATAATCCTTTTAATTTCTGTAAGTTCAGTAGTAATGTAACTTCTTTCATTTCAGATTTTAATAATTTGAGTCTTCTCTACTTTTTTCCCTTGAACATTCTAACTCAAGGCTTTCAATTTTGTTGATATTTTCAAAGAAACATCTTTTTGTTTTGTTCTATTGTTTTTCTATTCTTTATTCAATTGATTTATAATTTATAATTGCATGCTCTGATTTCAAAATCTATTATTATAATTTTATGTATGTGGGTATTTTGTTTGTATTTTTTGTTTTTCTCAACTTTTAATTTGAAATATTTCAAACCTTTCGAAAAGTTGCAAGAACAGTATAATGAAAATCCATATATACCTCACCTAGATTCACCAACTGTTAATAGCTTTCCACATTTGCTTTATCTGTGTGTGGATGTCTATATCCATCTATCTATGCGTCTATCTATGTATCTATGTATCTGTCTGTCTATCTATCTACCTGTACTATTTGGTAGCTGTGGTTACACGTGACATGACACTTCACCCCTAAATACTTCAACATGCATTTTCTAAAAATTAGGGCATATGCCTACATAACCACAGTACAATTATTACACTTGGGAAATTTAACATTGATGTAATATCATTGAGTTTGCACCCATAATCAAATTTCCCCAGTTGTTCCAATAACATCCTTTATAGCTGTTTTTAATCCCGAATCCAATCAAGAATCCAGCATTACATGTCATGTCTCTTTAGTCTGCTTTGATCTAGAATGATTTCCCAGTTTTATTTTTTGGCTTTCACAATATTGACAATTTGAAGAGCCCAGGTCAGTTTTTCTTCTAGAATGTACCTCAGTTTAGATTTGTGTGACTTTTTACCTTTTGGCAGGGATACAACATAAGTGATGTGTTCTTAGTGCCTTAGTGTATCACATCGGAAGGCACATGATGTCGGCTTGTCCCATTATTGTAATGAGAGGTTTGACCACTTGGTTCAGGTGGTTTCCACCAGACTTCCCAATTGTAATGGTTCCTTTACCCCTTGTAATTAGTAAGATCTGTGAAGTGATATTTTGAGAGAGTGTGAATGTCCTAGTCCTCAACATGATTTCACCTGATAGTTTTAGCATCCAGTGATGATTTTTTTTTTTTTTTTGGCTGCGTTGGGTCTTCGTTGCTGTGCGCAGGTGTTCTCTAGTTGTGTCGACTGGGGGCTACTCTTCGTTGCGGTGCGCGGGCTTCTCATTGTGGTGGCTTCTCTTGTTGTGGAGCACGGTCTCTAGGTGCGCGGGCTCAGTAGTTGTGGCTCACGGGCTCTAGAGCGCAGGCTCAGTAGTTATGGCGCACGGGCTTAGTTGCTCTGTGGCATGTGGGATCTTCCCGGACCAGGGCTCGAAGCCCTGTCCCCTGCGTTGGCAGGAGGATTCTTAATCACTGTGCCACCAGGGAAGTCCCTAGTGATGATTTCTGCCTGAATCAGTTGTTAGTGTGGTGGTTATAAAATGACTTTCTATCATTTCTTCTACATTGATCAGTTGGAATTCTCCTATGAATAAGAGCTTTCCCTTCTCCTCCCACTTTTTTTGGAACTTTTTTCGGAACTTTTTTCAGTATCAGTATGAACTCATGGGCTCTTTATTTATTATTATTCAATGTGTTATAATTCTTTCCTGCCCTTATTCATTTTGATGCTCACATTATCTCAAATTTGGCTAGTGGGGGCCCCTTCTAGCTGGCTCCTGTCTTTTTTTTTTTTTACAAAAGTCTATCAAATTTAGGGTATTTCCTCACTTTCTCACATAACAAGATGTTCCAGGCTCACTTTGTTCTTTCCTTGCCCTGGACATGGAATGAGCCCCTTTTCCAAGGAGATCTAGCTCCTTTTAGTGAGGAATAGCATGGTAGTCATGGAGATGTGCCGTCCAGATCACCCTGTAGGAAAGGACTTACTACCCAGCTGTGGGGAGTGTAGTCAGTGGGTAGCCTCCAGCTGTCAGCTCCTTCAGGGTCTGCCTCAGCTGCAAAACCACTTCACCTATATGTATGTCCTCCTGGAGGAGCCCACAACCAGTGACTGAGTGAGACAAGGATATAAAGACCCAGCTTTTCACCTCGATGTGGGTCACTCTTTGGGGGCAAAATACCAGCTCCAGAGCTCCCTGTTGGGTTTACTAAAGCTTTGGCAGGCTTGCAATCTTCTTTCTCTCCTCAACACTGCTTCCTCCCCTCCCCCATCTTTATACATTTATTGATCCCTAGTAAGTATCTTGTACTTTGAACTCCATCCCAATGTCTGTTTGCAGAGAACTCAACCTGAGGCATGTGGTATTTAGAGTACAAGATCAAGGTGCTGTGTGCTCATCACAACTGGGATGTCATTGCTTCTAAGCCCTTTTAGTAGATAGATACATATTTTAAAATCATGAGTTCATTCTAATAGCTATATGCCAGTCTAACACCACATGGTTCTTCCTCTCTTTTCCCCAAAATGTAGTCTGTACTTCCCTTTACCCACAGTGAGAATCCTGACTCCCAATGTATTTGCTCATTTACAGTATATTTACTTATTTGCTCAATCCAATGATATGTACAAAATAGCTTCAGAATTGCTATAGCAATATTTTACCAATAATAAACCTACTAAAAATATTCATGATTGCCTTGCAGCTATTTTTTATCTGTATAATGTAGCCTACTGAGGGTGTACAGTGAGAGTACTGTGTTAAAAGTTATTGGACTAATTCCTTTTTATTCTACTATGTAGTTATATTTTCAATGTGATATACAGTTAGGTTAGTTTATTTGTTTATATTAAAGTTTAGTTTTTTTCTCATACTGATTCAATTTTATTTTTAAAAAATCTAAAATATTAATGTAATTAGCAGACAAAATATACAAAAATACCCTCAGAGAAGTCCCATTGCCTTCCCTTGCATCCCATTCATATCCACTTACTTTAGGCAATCAATTTCCTTAATTTCTGGTTTATCCTTCCTGCAAAATATATTTTGCAGATATTAGCAGATGCATATATACATATTTCTCTTTCTTTCTTACACAAAAGCTAGCATACTATATAATGGTATTTCACATCATGCAAACACAATATAGTCTTTGAAGATTTTACACAAGCTTGCTTAACGGTCCTTTTTAGACCATTCTGTTATCTCTGTTTCCTCAGATATTGGGTCTGTTGACTACTTTTCATGGTGTCCAACTTCCTATAAATTAAACAGTTTTGTTTGGGAGCTAATCTTCTTTGGGGCTTTTCTTCAGCATGCCTATCCCTGTGGGGGTGGTTTCTCAGCTGCCTCAAGTTACTAGGAGCTCAGCTCAAGGCTTCTTCCCTGCAAGATTTAGCAGTCTTAATGCCCATACCCACATGGCACAAGCCCAGGTATAAGTCTCATGTTAGTTAGAGTTCTCTGCTTTAGCCGCCGCCTAAGACAAGCAGGAGATCCTGGCGCAATCCCCGTGGGTAGGCAGAGGTCTTTCAGCCACTGCTTGCAGGGAGAAAGCATGGTCCTAGACTCTGGCTTCACACTGGGATCCTGGTTCCAGTCCTGTACCACATACTGGGCAAGTTTGGCCCCATTCCCCCATGGACTTGAAGTCCTGGCTCCGACTGCTCGTGGCTTACCACTGGAGTTTAGATCCATGCTGATTTTCTTCTCACATTTGATTATTATGTACTTTAAAATATATCTTTAAAGACCTTATAGATCATTCCTATGTGTTTGAAATAGTGTGGGGAGAATTATGCATATGCTCACTTCACCATCTTGACATGAAACCATTTATTCAACAAATATTTATTGAGACCTACTATGTGCCAAGCACTGGTCCAGAGTCTTGGGATACCGAAATAAATTTTAAGAAATTATCACACTGAGGGTTGTCTTTTCGTCTTATGTTTTCCTTTGCTGTGCAAAAGCTTTTAAGTTTCATTAGGTCCCATTTGTTTATTTTTGTTTTTATTTCCATTTCTCTAGGAGGTGGGTCAATAAGGATCTTGCTGTGATGTATGTCATAGAGTGTTCTGCCTATGTTTTCCTCTAAGAGTTTTATAGTGTCTGGCCTTACATTTAGGTCTCTAATCCATTTTGAGTTTATTTTTCTGTATAGTGTTAGGGAGTGTTCTAATTTCATTCTTTTACATGCAGCTGTCCAGTTTTCCCAGCACCACTTATTGAAGAGGCTGTCTTTTCTCCATTGTATATTCTTGCCTCCTTTATCAAAGATAAGGTGACCATAGGTGTGTGGGTTTCCCTCTGGGCTTTGTTATAAAGCAGAAACTAACACACCGTTGTAAAGCAATTATACTCCAATAAAGATGTTAAAAGTAATAATAATAAAAAATTATCATAAGTAATCAAAGCTCACATTTCTTTTTCTTTCCACTTTGTTCATTAAGAATGTGAACTTTGCCTTCATAATACAATTAAAACATTAAAATATATTAGGATTGCTGGGATCTCTTGGAGTGTCCATCTCACCCACTTTCTCCTCCCTCCACCTGTACCTGGATATACACCCTCAAAATAAAAGAAGCTCTTCTATAGAAAATAAAAACTCACCCTGAAAAGAAAGCTTTTCCTTTATCCCTTTAATCCTTCCCTTCAATTGCACTGATGATGCCCTGGAGCCCTTAAATGCGAAAGTAGACCACGTGCAACTGCTTCTAGAAAAAACCCCGCCACCTAATCAATATTCTGTATTAGTCTGTAGGACCTCTTGTGTAGATGGGAGTCTTAGCTTAATGGTAAATTATTTTAAAGAATTTACTTGTGATGATGAATTCTAGCTTCTGGGCAGACCTCTTACTTTCTGCTGCCATTCTCCCAGCATTTCTCCTCTGACAAACACATACTTAGGCTGTGCATGACATTTTTCCCGATTATTGTGTTTCACATCTTTTTATCCTCCTCTGGAAATGCTAAAATTAGATGCATTTTCAGTCTCTGGTTCAATGCTGAGACAAAAGGCCTCCTCTGCTCTTTGATATTTAACAGGCTGATGTGCTGACTAATTCCGCAGCAGCTTCCTCTATCAGTTCAGTTGCTAAATATAGCAGTGGACTTGGTGTCTGATAAAAAGTTAATTAAACATTACTTTTCAACCATTAATTTTTCAGTTGTTCACTGTTTAATAGCAAACAATATCATTGGAGAAAAAGCAATTCAAAACAAAGGCACATACGTATTCAGAATATTTAGGTGTAATAGTCAACCATTTTTCTGTTACTTGAGAACTGAAAGCCACTGATAACTGTAAAACTTTTTTTTTTTTTAAATGCGGTCACACGTATCATAGCCTAGCATTCCCTTTTTAGAATTACTAGAGATGAGGGAGGCCAGAGACACCCAGTGAGGAAAAGCCAGCTTAGGCTTGGGAGATTCGTTCTGTTTGGGATTAAATCATGTCAGTATAATTATTTTCTTAGTCCAGATCATCACATGCAGACTCCTACCATATATGCTTATAGTACGAATACACATCACTCTCTCACCCTCAGTTTAAATCGAGCTTAGAGTTGGCTGACTGTTAACAGCAGTTGAATTCTGAAGAGCTAGATGATTTATGTTGTTTATTGATTAATGGGTTTGGCAAAATTGAACAAAAATGGAGGCAAAATAATTCTTGACTTGTTTTCTAGACTGGAATGATTTAGGAGTGAGAGCCATTCTCGGTGCAGTTAGGTCTATATTTGGGAATTGGGTAAGAGGCACTTCTCTGCAAAACTCACTATGAAGATAGCCATGAAGTAGAAGAGACTGACTGAAATTACCATCGCTTTAAGGCATCACTTTTTCTTATCTGCTCCAACCCCCAGTCTCTTAGCTTGCATACCACATTGTTAATTGCTGCAAATTCAGTACAAATATAAACTGCCTTAGTTCTATGTGATTTTTTAAAACAAGGCGGGAATAAAGAAAGAAAAATAGTTTATGTTTGTTGACCACTCTGTGCCTGACATTTTAAAAAGAGCTTTACATGTACAACCTCACTGAATCTTTTTTTTTTAAGAAGAGAAAAACAAATTTAATTACTTATGTCCAGGAGCTCCATAAAAATATGAGACCCAAAGGCAGGTTGGCCAATTGAGGCTTATATGCCAACCTAGCAACCCTACAGAGGAGGTACTATATTATCCTATTTAATAGATGAGGAAACTGAAGGTTCAGAGAAGTTAAGCAACTTACCAAGGCTTGCACAGTCAAGAGGGCTGCCCAGTATTCAACCCTAGGCACTCTGACTCCACTACACTTGCACAGATTGACTTCTTTTCATGTATGTGTTCCTCACCGTTGCATATAATTTTTAAAAGAGATATTGGATCATGATTTACCATTGACTTACATAATTGTTTGGGGGGGAATTTTGGATCATAGATCGGCAAGATTCCCTTCTCCCTGTCACTTTTAATAATAGAAGGAATGGAAGGTTCAGAACTCTGAGACCGCAGCCAGGAGTTCTCAGTGGAACCCCTCTAGTTTTTACTAAGATACGATTTAGTAATCGTCAGCTATGACCAGCTCTGGTTTCTCTGATCTCTACTGGGAGTTTTCTGTCTTAATTTCTGAACTATTTCAATAGTCCGAGCAGATTCCAGAGGCCAACCTCCCCCTCACCAATACACACACCAACTGCTACCCGCAGTCCTCCAAGGGCCAGACAAGAGGCTTGTCCACAGCCAAACACTAGACCCCACCTGGTCACTGCTTCTCCTCTCGGAAGAGACCTGTTTCTATCTTTTATACCCAAGAGGATGGACACAGACGACATTCAGTTACAACGTCTCCTTTCACATTTGAGGGGCTGAGGTGCAGGTTTGCTCACTTCTCCATAGAGGTATTACAGAGTTCTCATGACCTATGTGAGAGGTAAAAAGACTGAAGAACTCCTCATGCTTGCTTTATTCCCCTTGTTTTATCCCAGGGACATTATCTCTTGCAAATAGGGCATTCCTAAGCCCTGCCATACCAGGCTATCCTACTGACAGCCTGCTCCTAGAAGACTGTCCAGGGTCCTTGACTCAATCATCGATTGGCTAATGAATTGATTAGTATTTATTCATGTACTACTAAGTGCCTAACACTGTGCAGTCTGCTGTGGAAGACTCCCAAGAAATATAAGCCATGACCAATATATTGTAAACTGCACAAGGGACTTTTGTCTCTGTCCTCTGTGCCATCCCAAGTGCCTAGATCAGCCCCTGGCATCTCGTAAGTGCTCAAATAAATATTTATTAAATGAATGAATGCTTAAGTACTAACTTACTTGTTACCCGGGTCTATAAGTAAAGCTTACAAGTTCAGAAGAAGAGGAGAGAAATGAAAGAAAATTGTAAAGAGGTCAGAGTTAAAGTGGGACACAGGTTTAAAAAATGATTCCAAGCACATTTTATTGTTTTAAGATGTGTCTGATCTTCGTTTAGCTGTGGCTCCTTTTAGCTCCTCTCTCAGTTAATTATATTTCAAAAGCCTAAACACACCAATGGAGATGCCATTCAAGCAAGAAAATCCTTTGAACATTTAGAAGAATTAGCTCTTCCCTAATTTTATCTGTTTATGAATAATACTCTTGGCATTTGAGTCAAAACAAATTGAGGAATTGATAAGTAATCAGCTGATGACTAGTTTTGAGCAGTAATCTCCAAGTCTGTCTCCACACCTCAGGAGGGAATTGAATTAGCTCAGGAGTCACAGACTCAAAGGCCTTCTGGGGTCAGACAGGTCAGGCAGGGAGGACCTTGACACCCGGGAGCATGCTTGCCCCCATATGTGCCATGCTGCAGTTTGGGCCTGACATGGCCAAGTTTACCCACTTTTTCAAGAAAAGCCAGAGATCCAGACTTTTATGTGAAACTGCCTGATTTTTCAATGTTGGCAACTAATATAAATAGTTTTAAAATATTCACAGGGGCCAAATAAAACATGTCTACAGGCTGAACTTGGCTCATGGGCCCTTGCCCTGGCTTTCTAAGTTTCCTTCCAACTTCCCTAATGCCTCCAGTCTATGAAATTTCTTTTTCAAAGTTGACACAAAATCTGGATAAATAATTTAAAGCCCCTAATTAGCACAGAAACCTTTTTTTAATATCAAAAGAAGACATTGTTTCAAGGGAAATATATTAATATTCACTGTGTACTTGAGTTCTGACCAATATACTAGATGTTTTGATGAAGTTGTTCACTATTTAATTAAACATGGAGCAAGGGGAGCCAGCCATCTAAGGATAGGACAGCATGCTAGCTGTGATGTCTTAAGGCCAGGGTGGAGAAGAGATAGAGAGATTAACCTCTGTAGGTGAGGAGTTGCGGTGAATTTATGTCTAGTGCAAAAACCAAAATTCATCCAGAACTTTAACAGCAGAGTCCTGATCTTGGTCTGTGAGGAAAGTTTAATCTCATTGGATCAGATTCTCAGTTCATTAAAGAAAGGAGGAGATTAATACTGGCACCCGGAATTTTCCATGTCCTCTAGAAAACTATATAGAAATACCCACTCATGAAAGAAACATATTAAATACTTTATTAGCAGACAAGTTTCTGGAAGAACCAAAGTAAGCAGTTTCACATTAACTTTTCTCAGATAGGATGGGGTTGGCTTGGAATTTTTATGATGATATTAAATCCATTAGTGAAGTCAATTGTTTCTACATTACCAAAACATACTAATGAGATAATTTTTTAAAGCTGTATTACTGTGTAAAGTATTGTAAAACATTGGGACCCCTTGAAAACAGCAACATAAAAATATGAACAACCTTTGATTTTATTTATCTTTTTTTTTTTTTTTTTTTTGCGGCACGCAGGCCTCTCACTGTTGTGGCCCCTCCCGCTGCGGAACACAGGCTCCAGACACGCAGGCTCAGCGGCCATGGCTCACGGGCCTAGCTGCTCTGCGGCATGTGGGATCCTCCCGGACCGGGGCACAAACCTGTGTCCCCTACATCGGCAGGCAGACTCTCAACAACTGCGCCACCAGGAAAGCCCCAAACTTTGATTTTAAACTTAGAAGTTGCTCATGGTGATTTTTTACCTCTTATTCAAAATGTCACAGTAACAATCTGAAAATAAAATTAAGAAAAATTCCATTTACAATAGCATCAAAGCGAATAAAATACTTAGGAATAAATTTTTAAAAAGGGGTATAAGGGCTTCCCTGGTGGCACAGTGGTTGAGGTTGACAGCCAAGACAATACTGAAAAAGAAAAATAAAGTTGGAAGACTCACACTTCCCAATATTGAAACTTACTACAAAGCTACAACAATCAAAACAGTGTGGTACTGGCATAAGGACAGGCATATAGAACAACGGAATGGAATTAAGAGTCAAAAAATTAACCCATTAACATGGATGATCAATTAATTCTTCACAAGGGTGCCAAGGCCATTCAGTGGGGAAAGAATAGTCTCTTCAACAAATGTGGGGAGAACTGGATATCCACATGTGAAAGGATGAACTCGGGTCCCTACCTCACACCATATACAAATATTAACTGTGAATGGATCAAAGACCTTAGTGTAAGAGCTAAACTATAAAACTCTTGACGGATAAACCACAAGGTCCTAATGTATAGCACAGGGAACTATATTGAATATCCTGTGATAAACCATAATGGAAAAGAATTTAAAAAAAGAAAAAAATATGGAGACACTGGGAGGAAATGTATCAAAATGCTAATGGGTTATCTTGATGGGGGCGTTATGGGTGAATGTTATTTTTTACTTTATGCTTCTATGCATTTCTAGCTGTCTGTTATGAATAGGTATTGCTTATAAAATTAGAAAGAAAACAATAAATACTATTAAAAATAGAAAAAAAATTAAATACGATATTTTAACTATGAGAATGTTTACTCTAAAATGAGAAATGATCTTATGCTCAACAATAACAATTTAGTGAAACGAAACTAGTACCCTTTATAACAGTCAAATATTTAAAATGGAAAGGAAATAAACCAAAATATGAAGAGAAAAAAAACTCTTGGAAGAAAATATAGGAGTATATCTTGCTGACTTTGGGTTAGGGAAAACCTTCTTAGATATGACAGCAAAGGCACAAGTGACAAAAGAAAAAATAGATAAATTGGAATGCATCAAAACTAACAAATTTTATGCTTCAAAAGGGCACCATCAATACATATATACAATGGAATACAACTCAGCCATAAAAAAGAACGAAATAATGCCATTTGCAGCAACATGGATGTAACTAGAGATTACCATACTAAGTGAAGTAAGTCATACAGAGAAAGACAAATACCATATATCAATTATACGTGTAATCTGAAATATGACACAAATGAACTTATCTATGAAACAGAAAGAGACTCACAGACATAAAGAACAGACTTGTAGTTGCCAAGGGGGAGGGGGGTACGAGAGGGATGGACTGGGAGTTTGGGGTTAGTAGATGCAAAGTATTCTACTTAGAATGGATAAACAACAAAGTCCCACTGTATAGCACAGGGAACTATATCCAATCTCCTGGGATAAACCATAATGGAAAAGAATATAAGAAAAAGAATGTATATATATGTATAACTGTCACTTTGCTGTACAGCAGGAATTAACACAGCATTGTAAATCAACTATTATACTTCAATAAAAAAAGGGCACCATCAAGGAAGTGAAAAAACAACACACGTGAGAAAACATTTGCAAATCATATATCTTGGAAGGTGCCTGTAACAGAATATATAAAAAATACAACTCCATAATAAAAAGACAACCCGATTAAAGAATGGAGAAAAGACTTGAATAGACATTTCTCCAAAGAAGACATACTAACGGCCAATAAACACATGAAAAGATGCTCAAAATCACTAATTATTAGGGAAATGCAAATCAAAACCGCAGTGACAGAGTAGATCTTAAAAGTTCTCATCACAAGGAAAAAAAATTGTAACTATGTGAGTTAATGGATGTCAACTAAACTTATTGTGCTATCATTTTGCAATGTGACATATATCAAATCATTATGTTGTACACCTTAAACTAATACAATGTTATATGTCAATTATATCTCAATAAAACTGGAAAGAAAGTAAGTGAAAAATTATTTTTATAAAAGAAAATAAATGTTGGAGAAGGATGTGGAGAAATTGGAACTCTGTACACTGTTGGTGAAAATGTAAATGATGTAGGCACTATGGAAAGCAGTATGGCAGTTCCTCAAAAACTTAAACATTGAATTACTATATGATCCAACAATTCCACTTCTGGGTATATACCCAAAATAATTGAAAGCAGGCTCTTGAAGAGATATTTGAATGCACACTTTCATAGCAGCGTTACTCATAACAGTCAAAAGGTGGAAGCACCCAAGTGTCCCTCAATGGATGAATGGATAAATAAAACGTAGTATACACATACAATGGAACATTATTCAGCCTTAAAAAGGAATGAAATTCTGAGGCATGCTCCTACATGGATGAACCTTGAGGATAATATGCTAAGTGAAAGAAGCCAGTCACAAAAAGAAAAATACGGTATGATTCCACTTATATGAAGTACCTAGAGTAGTCAGATTCATAGAAACAGAAGTAGAATGATGGTTGCCAGGGGTTAAGGGGAGGAGGGAAGGGAGACGCCTTGTTTAATGGGAACAGAGTTTCAGTTTTGCAAGATGAAAGAGTTCTGGAGATGGATGGTGGTGATGGCTGGACAGCAATGTGAATGTACTCAATGTCACCCAACTGCACGCTTAAAAATAGTGAAGATGGTCAATTTTATGTTATGTGTATTTTATACAATTAGAAATAATTTTTAAAATTGGCAAAGGATTTGAATAGATACTTCTCCAAGGAAAATATACAAATGGCCAATAAGCATGTGAAAAAATGTTCAACATCATTAGCCACTAGGGAAATGAAGATCAAAATGAGATACCAATGCACTCCTGCTAGGATGGCTACAATTAAAAAGACAGACAATAACTAGTATTCTCCAGGATGTAAAGAAACTGGACCTTTCATATATTACTGGTGGAAAAACTGTGCAGCCACATTGAAAAACAGTTTGGCAGCTCCTCAGAAAGCTAAACATGGAGTTAACATATGTTCTAGCTATTTTACCCCTAGGTATATATCCAAGAAAAATGAAAACATATGTACACACACACACACACATATATGTATCTATGTGTTTGTGTATACACACGTGCTACATATATTGTGTTCATAGTGACATTATTCAAAATAGCCAAAAAGTGGAAACAAACTAAATGTCGTTCAACTGATGAATGGATGAAGTGTGGTATATTTATACAATGGAATACTGTTTGTCAATAAAAAGGAATGAAGAACTGATACATGCTATGATATGAACCTTGAAAACATGCTAAGTAAAATAAAACAGTTGCAAAACCCCACATATTGGGCTTCCCTGGTGGCTCAGTGGTTAAGAATCTGCCTGCCAATGCAGGGGACACAGGTTCGAGCCCTGCTCTGGGAAGATCCCACATGCTGCGGAGCAACTAAGCCCGTGAGCTACAACTACTGAGCCTGCGCATCTAGAGCCCGTGTTCCACAACAAGAGAAGCCATGACAATGAGAAGCCCCCGCACCGCGATAAAGAGCAGCCCCTGCTCGCCGCAACTAGAGAAAGCCTGCGCACAGAAACGAAGACCCAACACAGCCAAAAATAAATAAATAAATAAATTTATTTTAAAAAAACACACATATTTATGGTTTCGGTTAATAAACGTCCAGAATTAGAGACAGGAAGTAGGTGTTTGCCATGGGCTGGGGATTTGGGGGGTGGGGAGTGTCTGCTAACGGCTACAGGGCTTTGCTTTGGGGGGATGAGAATGTTCTAAAACTGACTGTGGTGATGGCTGCTCAAGTCTATGAATATACTAAAAACCATTCAACTATACAGAACTGCCTGGTATGCGAATTATATTCCCATAAAGCTGTTAAAATGTGACGGTATTCTTCCACATTTACAAAACTCGCAGATTTATTTATTTCACAAACATTGACAGAGTACCTACTATATGCCATTTGGTGTGCTAGGTGACTTTGGAGCCAAACCCCCTAAATTTTACATTAGAATCGTCACAAAGAGTTTTCAGTACATCATGTGCACCAATGACTATAGTACATGGAAGACAAAGTGAAGACTGAACCCAAAGAGGTACTAAAAGTTCTGATGACGATAAGATCAATTCTTAATTTGGGCAGGCACCATTTGAGGCGTTGAAGGGTAGTGGAGTTTTAACAGGTATCGTTCAGTGAGAGAAGCATTCTAGCTGTGTGTGGGATACCAATGCACAGCAGAAACAATGGAAATGAGAGGCCCCTATTGTGTTTGGGAGATGTCAAGACCCCAGTTGGCCTGGAGGTGAACACTGGGGTTTAGTGGCCCCCTAAATCAGGACAGGAAAGTTAGGCCATATCCTGGAGGGCATTGAATGCCATGCTAAAGAGTTTGGAGTTGGCTTTACTGGGCAAGAAAGAAACATGAAGGCTTTTGAGCAGGGGCATTACCTGATCAGAACTGCGCCTTAGACAGATACCCTTGACCCCCACCCTACCTCCACCGCCACCCTCGCCCTCACCCTGAATCACACAGCGACAACTACACCTCTCATCCTCAAGAAAGAGATCCAAGCAAATGGACTAGAGAGGCTCATGACTTGAAGACACCAGGCACAGCACAGAGGAGGCTGAAATGTCAGAACTAGAGGGACTTACGGAAATATCTTAAACCTTCTGGAAAACCAGTCACATATGATACCAAGGAGAATCAGAACACTATCAGGCTTCTCAAGAGCGACACTGGAGGCTAGAAAGTAATGGAGCGATGCCATAAAAAATAATATTCAATCATTAATTCAATGCAAGAAAAGCAAAGGATCATGCATCTTTCTTAGAAACTACTGGAAGATATGTTCTAGCAAAATGAGGGAATTAAACAAGACTGGAAAAGAAATGGGATTCAGGAAACTGGATCCTGCCTGGGAGTGTAGTGTGGGGAAGTTTCAGGATGAAAACTTAAGCAGGCCTTAAGTCTAGACCGGTGTGGGAAGATAGGAGACCCTCGGAGCGTGATTTCTGGTGGGAAAAAGAGAGTACTTGATGAAATATCTAATATTATGGAGAAGTTGTAGAACATTTAGGGTATGTAGATTAATAGATAAAATAAAAGAAAACAAAACAGTAGGTAATCAGACATGCCAGGAAAAAACGAATATTATATTATTTGACTCTACAATAAAGGATATTAACATAGTTGTAACAGTGTAAACACTTGTTTTATTTAAAAATATAATTACAACAGAACTATATAGTGTCAGATTGTTAGATCTTCATCTATTTAGTGCTCTTTGAGCGTAACAAGAAATCAATAGATGTTGCCTGAAACTGGTGAACCTAGAAGTACCAATAAAATCATACTTTAAAGAAATGTGGTCATAATTACTAGAAGAAACAGCAAAAAGTATTTAAGTGGTTACTTCTGTGGAACAGAACTAGGGTGTGGTAAAATGTGGGTAGGAGGACTGTAGTTTTTCATTATGTGATATTTGATTCTGAATTGTTTGTTTTTATAATTTTCATATATTATATAATACATATTTAAATTATGCAATTATTTAAAAATCCAACCCTGGATGTGTTGTGAAGTTTGACCTGGAGAGGGTTGAAACTTAATTAGAAGGATGGTGCAATAGCTCTGACAAGAGGTAATAAGGGTCTAAACTAGGCTGGTCAGGCAAACAAATGTTCAACCAGATTTATTCAATTTATATTCACGAAGACCTTTTCTGTTAGGAGACTCATTAGAATGTAATCTCCTTCCAAGAAAGGACCTTATCTATTTTGTTCACTACAGTATCTGCCTCATATAGCACAGTGAGTGATACCTGTAGAAACCTGATAAATATTTGTTGAGTGAGTGAATGAATAAATCTTGACACATTTGTGCAAGGCCAGCTTGCATTCCTTCTGATTCCTAAGGTGGTGCTTATTTATAAAATAAATGCTTCCTTAGATGGCAATAAAACAATAGCTATATCATTCTTGTCTCTTCTGCCCCAAAAATGACAGAATAGAGTGGGACCCACTTAACCTTACGGAAAGCAGGGTGACAGCTTGCTACAGGAGCACAGGCAAGCTCTGTAACGCTGACGTGTGTAGCCCCAGGTGAATGGTTAGTGGGGATGGTGGGTAGGGATTGTTCTAGCTGGACCTAAGAGCTTTAGGGTTTCCAAGATTCCATTCTCTTTATCTTTAGCAAATAGAACAGGATCAAAGACAGAGTTGAAAAACCATGATCTGGATATTCTCGAACAAGGTATTTTAACAGAATTTTGTACAGAATTCCCATAGACTTGGTTGGAATTTGAGAAAGCAATAACTCAAAAGGCTCAGTGCCTGAGAAGTATTATACGAAGTTGTACAACAGTCTATAAGCAGTGCCAAAGGAGTTTTGCATCAGTATATTAGAAAATAAGAAAGACATGTTGGTTCCTAGCTGAAAACAACTGAGAGTACACTTAATCTGCAAGCCCACTTCCTGAATCCTCTTGGAACTCTGAAGATCTAACTTTAAGGAAAAGTAGATGGGTAAAGGACACAAGCAAGGCAAGGTTCTATATAAACCCCACCATCTCAGCAATTGCTAGGCAGGGTATAGACTAAGTCCATTCATCCATGTGTAGTGTTTGCAAATTCCTAGGCATTTAAGTTTAGAGTCTCATTGAGTATGACATGATATTGTGTCCATAAAATAAAAAAGATCTGTTAACTGCATGAAGACAAGTTACCAAGGCAAGAAGCCAGATACAGGGGTGGAAGACAAAAGAGTCATGTTAGTGGCGGTGAGGGGCAAGGTGGGGAGCTGGGTCCACCCCACCACAACTCTCAGCAGGTACTCCACCTCAAAGAAGATCTCCTTCAAAATTTGGGACCCTCCCAGTTTGCTCCAACTTGTAGCAATTAACTCTGTTAATCTCTGGATTTTCTAAGTTAGTCAATGTAGCTTGTATTATCTGGTTTGGCTTCATGGCTACTTCTGTAATATGAAAAAGATTTTAAAAATTAAGAGCTGGGAGAATGCTCAAAAATGAGAGATTGTTTGTATTTTCACAGTGCACACAAGGCATAAAATATGTTTCTCAACATTGCAGCTGCTAAGTAACACAAATAGTTCTCCAGTCTCCTAAACACTTGATTATGCACTTCTGCATTCCTATGATACCACTCAGAAGTTGTGCTTAAGTTCTCCATGATTTAGATGCACAACCGGCATAGGAAACATCATTTCTTGTTTATTCTTATTTCTTTTGCTAGACTGAATGTTTGTATGCCCCCCCACAATTCATATGTTGAAATTCTAACTCCCAATGTGATGATATTAGGGGGTGGGGCCTTTGGGAGGTGGCTAGGTCATGGGGGTGGAGCCCTCATGAATGGGATTAGTGCCCTTATAAAAGAGATTCCAGAGAGCTCTCTTGCTCATTCCACCATGTGAGGACACAGAGAGAAGATGGCTATCTGTGAACCAGGAAGAAGGCTTTCACCAGACACCAAATCTCTCAGCACCTTGATCTTGTACTTCCAGCCCCCAGAATTGTGAGAAATAAATTTCTGTTGTTCATAAGCTACCCAGCCTGTGGTAATTTGTTATAGCAGCCTAGACTGAGATGCCTTTGGACTTAGCAGCCAACACCACCACAATTCTAGACTAGACAGTTAAAAGCAGTCAGTGTTTACTCAGGAAGAGGTGACCATGGTGTTTTGTCCTAAACACAAATGCTAAGGCTCTGACTTTCATCCAGTGTCCAGGCCTCTGCTGGGTACAGGGGATATGGAAATGAATAAGACAGGCCCATTCTGTGCCCTCGTGGAGCTCAGAGTCTAGTAGAGAGTCAGACCATAAACAAGAAAAGAAAGAAAGAGCATTTCAGGTTGTAAGGACAGCTACAATGGGAATAAACAGGGAGGCATCGTAAGAGCCATGGGGGGCAGGGGATACTACCGGGCGGGGGGGGGTCAACATTTTTCATAGGAATAAGACAGCCTTGCTCTGAGAAGTTTTCCTTCTAGTGAGGGAGACAGACTACAAATAAGCAAACAAAAGAATTAACCTAATTGTGGGTTATGATAAAAGAAACAAAGAAACAAAGGATGGTCAGAGAAGACCTCTCCCAAGGGGTGCTATTTCAGCTGAGGCCCCATGGGTGAAAAGGAACTAGCTAAGCCCAGAGCTGGGGAAAGAACATTCCAAGCAGTGGGAACAGAAAATCTGAAGTCTCCAAGATGGAAAAAAGCTGGTCATTTCCAGAAAGGTGGCCAGTGTGGCCTAGTGAACAAAAGGTAGACTAGAAGGAAGCAAGTTTGGTGAAACCCGCAAGGGCCAGCTCCAGCCCAGCATGAGGAACAGGATTCTTATTCTAAATGCACTGAGAAAAGAAAAAAAGAAAAAGAAAAGGAAAAAAAAGAAAAAAAGAATGCAGTCTACTGTTCCTTGCCCTTTTGGTCCAGACAGTCTTTCTCTGTAAACTTTCATTGGGAAAATGGGTATGGGTTGTTGAGAAATGTGAGATGTCTGGAGAACCTACTGTAGAGCACAGGGAACTCTGCTCAATGCTCTGTGGTGACCTAAATGGGAAGGAAATCCAAAAGGGAGGGGATATATGTATACGTATAGCTGATTCACTTTGCTGTACAGCAGAAACTAACAACATTGTAAAGCAACTATTCTCCAATAAAAATTTAAAACAAATGTGAAATGTCTGAGAGCAGAATAAACTAGTGTTGGCTTTAAAAATTTCACTGATGTCCAACTGAACATTTGAATACAGTGGTAATATGCAGACCTACTTTTTCTTTTTTTTTCTTCCTTTTTTTTTTTTTTGGACCACGCTGCACAGCTTGTGGGATCTTAGTTCCTCAACCAGGAATCGAACCCATGCCCCCTGCAGTGGAAGCGTGGAGTCCTAACTACTGTACCACCAGGGAATTCCCCAGACCCACTCTTGTAGATCACTACGACCATTTAACCTGGTAAGCCAGGTGGAGCTTGAGTTCATTCCTCCTTCACTTTCTCTAAAATGGTTAGGGACAGTGTTTTCAACATGGAGTAATATTTGTAATGTTTGTACTGCCTTCCTCTGCTAATAAGTAACTAAGGTAGTAGCTTGGTCAGTTATATACTGCCTACTTCCAAAGAGGATGTGAAGTGGGTCATGTAAATCCATGTATTACAACAGGATAAAACAATAATCAATATATAAAGTTCACTACCGAGGGAAAATTCAGATAGAAAAAAAAATAAAACCAAAAGTCAAGTTAAAACAGTATGCTGGAATGCTACAAGTGGATCTCAAAGCTAGATACGGGCTTCCTGGTGAACAAAGGAGGAAGCAAGACCAAGTTCATATTGTCTATAAGATAAACCATAGTGTTGCTCAGGATAAGTTCAGTTTTTCCTGGCATAGAAACCTGAGAGAAATTTCTCTCATGAATCCTATTAGACGGGGGACATGGTGCTGAAGTGGACCTGTATCTATTTTCATAAGCAGCTTTGTTAAGGGATCAATTACATACCGTAAAATTCACCCATTTTAAGTGTACAATTCTTGGTGTCCCTATGTTTTCTTAAAGACGTCTGCCTAAGAACACCTAAGGAGATTTGTAAGCAGAGGACAGAATTATTATCTTTCCTTCAAATAAAGGGATTCATATGGGTAATCATGCTCTCTCCGAGCAAACAGCTCTATAATTGTTAGCATATTCCTTCAAACTACTCATCTTAAAGATTACAGTATTTGTTCCATTTTATAAAATGGAGAGCCTAAGGAGCAGGGAAATTAAACAATTTAGCTGAAGTCAGACATTTAGCCAGGGCTAGACTTCAAAACCGGACTGTTACACAAGCCATATTCTGATTCTAATTGCTTAATATGGGATGATTTCCCCTGTTTACAGATGGCTACTCTTGTAGTGTGTTCATCTCACTCAATTGAAGTCCGGAAATGTGAAAGGCTCCAGGAATTCAAACACCCTTAAGGTCCCATTTCAGATTGCTAAACACAGATTAAGTGTGAGTAATACACTCCAGTGCTGTAAGTGAAGAAATAAGATGGTTGCTTCTTCATTTTTGGAGAAACATATGAAAGTTTATGCTGAACCTTAAAAAAGTAGGTAGACCGAATGTAAAATAGATAGCTAGTGGGAAGCAGCCGCACAGCACAGGGAGATCAGCTCGGTGCTTTGTGACCACCTAGAGGGATGGGATAGGGAGGGAGACGCAAGAGGGAGGGGATATGGGGATGTATGTATATGTATAGCTGATTCACTTTGTTATACAGCAGAAACTAACACACCACTGTAAAGAATTATACTCCAATAAAGATTTTTTTTTTAAAAAAAGTGGGTAGAACATTCCATCACACTGGTCCAGAAATCAATTTCTCAGAACTTTGGATAATGGCATGCGGCCCAACAGGAATGTATAGATAATTGCTCACAAGCAGAATGTGAAATATGAAGATATTATTGCAAAAGACCTTGCTATTTTCCACAATATATTAACAGAAGTATAACATGCAGTCCAAAACATTCGTACATTCATTCTCTTTGTTTATCCAGCAGTTTTGAACTCCTTGTAAAGTATCCTACAGAGCCAAGCAAGGATTTGACCATTCTGGAACCCACAGTCCCAGAGCAGGACATGAGTATGATCTCTCCAGGCTCCAGCCAGCATAGACTAAGAGCTGGGGAGGGACAGGGGGACCGAAAGGTGCTTGCTGGGATCATCTGAGAACCTAGCACAGTGCTGGGAACATAGTAGGTGCTCAGTAATTGGATTTTAACCTGAAGACAATGGGGAGGGGAAACAGTATTTTATTTTCTTATTGTTTGTGCATTAAAAAAAATCCTTTTTGTTGAGTGTAAGTATAGAGCTTGGTGAATTCTCACAAGCTGACCACACCTGTGTAACCAGTCACTCATTTCCAATGGAGGATTTTCTTTTAAATACCACATTTAAAAAAAAATAAATTTATTTATTTATTCATTTTTGGCTGTGTTGGGTCTTCGTTGCTGCGCACAGTCTTTCTCTAGTTGCGGCGAGCGGGGATACTCTTTTTTTAAAAAAAATTAATTAATTAAAAAAATTTTGGGCTGTGTTAGGTCTTCATTGCCGTGCTCAGGCTTTCTCTAGTTGCGGCGAGCGGGGGCTACTCTTCGTTGTGGTGCGCGGGCTTCTCATTACCGTGGCTTCTCTGGTTGCGGAGCATGGACTCTAGGCACGCAGCCTTCAGTAGTTGTGGCATGTGAGCTCAGTAGTTGTGGCTTGCGGGCTCTAGAGCTCAGGCTCAGTAGTTGTGGTGCACAGGCTGAGTTGCTCCGCCGCATGTGGGATCTTCCCGGACCAGGGCGTGTCCCTTGCATTGGCAGGCAGATTTTTAATCACTACGCCACCAGAGAAGCCCGCGGGGCTACTCTTCCTTGTGGTTGAGGGCTTCTCATCGCGGTTGCTTCTCTAGTTGCAGAGCACGGGCTCTAGGCCCATGGGCTTCACTAGTTGTGGCACGCAGGCTCAGTCATTGTGGCTCATGGGCTCTAGAGTGAAGGCTCAGTAGTTGTGGCACACATGCTTAGTTGCTCCGCGGTATGTGGGATCTTCCCAGACCAGGGCTCGAACCCGTGTCCCCTGCATTGGCAGGCGGATTCTTAAGCACTGCGCCACCAGGGAAGCCCCACATCTTCTTTTTTAATTTAAAAAATTTTATTCTTTATTTTTTATTTTTTTAACTGAAGTATAGTTGATCTACAATGTTTCAGGTGTACAGCAAAGTGATTCAGATATATATATATATATATATATATATATATACATATATATATTCTTCTTCAGATTCTTTTCCATTATAGGTTATTACAAGATGTTGAATATAGTTCTCTGTGCTTTACAGTAGGTCCTTGTTGTTTATGTATTTTATATATAGTTGTGTGTATTTGTAAACCCAAATTCCTAATTTATCCCTCCCCCCACCATTGCCCTTTGGTAACCATAAGTTTGTTTTCTATGTCTGTGAATATGTTTCTGTTTCGTAAATAAGTTCATTTGAATCATTTTTAAAGATTCTACATATAAATGATATCATATGATATCTGTCTTTCTCTGACTTACTTCACTTAGAATGATAACCTCTAGGTCTATCCATGTTGCTGCAAATGTTATTATTTCATTCTTTGTTATGGCTGAGTAATATTCCATCCAATGGAGTGTTTTTAACAAAGAAATAAGCAAAAATGAGTAAGACCTGCCCTCTGTGCTGGAGGGAGGCATAGTTCAATAGGGGAGACAAATGACAAACAAAATGTTTACATTATAATCTACGTGCTGAATGTTCTAATAGAATTGTGTACGTGGTACCTAGGAACGTGGTGGAGAAAGTGGTTCACTTTACCATGACTTAATGAAGTCCTCACAGAGGAGTGGACATTTGATATGGATCTTAAAGGATAAGAGCTTGTCAGGTGGAGAAGAGTGGAGACAGAACTTTGTACGTAGAAAGAATAGTGTGGACAAAGGCAACTTTGGAAGAAATCTGAGAAGGCCAGTGCTGCAGGAGCCCTGGGGGCATGAACATTCCTCCATTGACCCCCACAGCCCTCTCCATCTGATACTCTTTTTTTCTGCCCCCTTTATAGCCCAACTTTTCCAAAGATCATCTCCTTAACACTGCTTCTTCCTCCTCAGCTCCCATCTACTCCTCAACCCATTTCAATCTATCTTCCAGATTGTACTTTACTGAAACCACCCTTGCCGAGGCAGCCAACTTCCATGTTGGCAAATCAAAGGAACATTTTTTGGTCTTTTACCTTGTGTCTCAGCAATATCCAGAAGTCAGTCATTGTTTCTTAGGACAATCTCTTTTCTTGGTTCCTGTGACCTCCCACATCTTGAATTTCTTCAAGCTTCTCCCTCAGTGTCTTTTTCCTGGATCCCTGTCTTTCTCTGTTCATGCAAAGAGTAAATAAGATAATACATTAAAAGTGCTTAGAATAGTTCATGGTAAATAGTAAGCACTTAATAAATAGTATCTATTATTATTTCTGGCCTTCTGATGCCATCTTTTTCATTTTTCCCATCCTGTTAGTGATTTATTCTTAATTTATTACCCAACCTCTAAGTTTCATTATTCCTCAGGACTCATGCTTTATATACCATCTATAATTATAAGTCACAAATTTCTATCTCTAGCCTTTCTTATCCACTGAGCCCTTTTTTTCACACAGCAGAGAGAGTATTCACTCTGAGACTTATATATCATCATATTTACTGGTGAAATATTGAGTACTTTTCCCTAAGATTGGTAACAAGGCAAGGATGTCCACTCTTATCACCTTTATTCAACATCATACTGGAGGTCCTAGCCAGTGCAATAAGTCAAGAAAAAGAAATAAGAAGCATACAAATTAGAAAGAAAGAAGTGAAACTTTTTATTCAGATAACATAATTGTGTATAGAAAAATATCTAAAGAATCAAAAAAAATCACTAGAGCTAATAAGCAAATTAAGTAAGGTCACAATATAAAAGGTCAGTATACAAAATTAATTGTATTTCTATATATAACAATGAAAAATTGGGAAAAGAAAAATTAGAACACATTATTACTTATGATAGTATCAAAAAAACTTCAAACAGCCAGAGAAAAATCTAATAAAAGACATTTGTGCTCTCTAGACTGAAAAAGAAACACATTGTTGAAAGAAATTAAAGAAGACCTAAATAAGTGGAGAGATACATCATGTTGATGGATTGGTAGAATCAATATTGTTAGGATGTCAGTTCTCCCCAAATTGATCTATGCATTTAATGCAGTCCCATTTATAATCCCAAGAAATCTATCTTGTAGAGATTCTCAAGTTGATTTTAAAATCTATATGAAAATGCAAAGGACCTAGACCAAACAATCTTGAAAAAGAAAAACTTTGGATGGTGT
Organism: Leucopleurus acutus; assembly: GCF_964270905.1. Lineage (NCBI taxonomy): Eukaryota > Metazoa > Chordata > Mammalia > Artiodactyla > Delphinidae > Leucopleurus > Leucopleurus acutus. Next base: position 116,669,678 of record NC_139148.1, on the reverse strand, counting down.
ACACTACATGAATTAATACATACATACATACACTAAATCTACTGTGTAGTACTGGCATAAAGATGGACAAATAGATCAATGGAACTGAATAGAGATCCTATATATATATATATATATATATATATATATATATATACACACACACACATAGTTGATTTTCAACAAAGGTGCAAAGGCAATTAAATAGGGAAAGGATAGTCTTTTCAACAAATGGTACTGGAAACAGCCAGATATTCTTAAGGAAAAAAAATGAACCTTGACCCCCTACCTCACTGTTTACTTAAAAATTAATTTGAGGTGCCTCATGTACCAAAATGCAGCTAGATATAATTAAAACTATAATACTTCTAGAAGAATATATAAGAGAATAGTTTCATGACCTGGGGATAGGCAACAGGTTTTTAGACAAGATATACAAAGCACTGACATAAAAGAAAAAATAAGGATAAATGAAACTTCATCAAAATTAGAAATTTCTCATCAAAAGTCACCATTAAGAGAATGAACAGTCAAGCCACAGATTGGGGAAAATATTCACAATACATATAAGTGACAAAAGACCAAAAAACCCAATAGAAAAATGGGCAAAAGACTTGACAGTCTACAAAAGAAGGTAGATGGAGGGCCAATAAACACATGAAAAGGTTCTCAACATTATTAGTCATCAGGGAAAAGCACACTACAACTGTAATGAAATGCCATTTCACACTCTTTAAAATGGCTAAAATGAAAAAGATTGATAGCATAAAATGTTAGCAAAGATGTGGAGCAATGGGAAAACTCACACATTGCTACTGGGAATATAAAATGGCAAACCACTTTGGAAAACTGTTTACCAGATCCTTATAAAGTTAAATATACATCTTTCCACTGACCTAACAATTTCACTCCTGGTTGTTTATCCAAAACAAATATAATCATAGGTCCACAAAAAGAGTCATATAAGAATGCTTACAGCAGCCTTATTCATATAGTCAAAAACTAGGGGTGAAGGACCAAAACATACATCCATCAACAGGAGAAAGGGAAATCTGTGGTAAATTAATACACTGGAATATTAATCACCAGTAAAAGGAACAAACTACTGATACATGCGACAACACGGATGAATCTCAAAAATATTATGTTGGGGACTTCCCTGGTGGCACAGTGGTTAAGAATCCGCCTGCCAATGCAGGGGTCATGGGTTTGATCCCTGGTCCAGGAAGATCCCACATGCCGCGGAGCAGCTAAGCCCGTGTGCCACAACTACTGAGACTGTGCTCTAGAACGCATGAGCCACAGCTACTGAGCACATGCACCACAACTACTGAAGCCTGTGTGCTTAGAGCCCATGCTCTGCAATGAGAGAAGCCACCGCAATGAGAAGCCCGTGCAAGGCAACGAAGAGTAGCTCCCTCTCGCCGCAACTAGAGAAAGCCCGCGTGCAGCAACAAAGACCCAACGCAGCCAAAAATAAATAAATAAATATTTTTTAAAAATTATGTTGAACAAAAGAAGCCAGACATAAGAGTATATACCACATGATTTCATTTATATGTAGTTCAAGAGCAGACAAAACAAATCTACAGGATAGAAATCAGATCATTGGGTGGGGGAGGGGCATGGAAGAACTTTCTGGAGTGATGGAAATGTTTTACAGCTTGATTGAGGTGTTGGTTATGCAGAGGTATATAACTCATTAAACTTAAGATTGATTAATTTTTACAAACTAAAATTAAATTAAAATAAAATGAAAATTAAAACACAAAGCCCCAAAGCCTGAAACAACAAAAAGACTTCATATGTCCAACTCCTTAATTGACAGGTGATTACACAGGCATAAATGGAACTCAGATATTGAATGGTAGTCTCAAAATCCTTTGACACCATGAAGAAAATAAAAGACGGTCTTGTGATAGAAAATGACTGGACAAAGGTCTGTTTTAATTTGGGTAATTAGGACGCCACGCAGTGAGCAGAGGTTGACACACGCCTGGAACTTCGTGAGCAAGGGAAAGTGGTGGAAGATGAATCAAAGAGGAAGGGCCAGATCAAGTAAGGCCATATAGGCCGTGGTGAAGAGCTTGGATTTTATTTTACGTGTGATGAGAAACCACTGGAGGGGTTTAAACAGGCCCATGGTATGACTTGCATTATAAAGGATCACTCTGGCTGCTCTATGGAGAGTCGATTTGGGGAATGGGGAAGAGGAGAAGCAAAGTGACCAGTCAGAAGGTGTGTTGGTTATTCCCCTTACCCTCGTTATCTCTTACACCATTTCATTATCTGCCCTTCTCTGACCCTGAAGGCTGACAACTGCAGACAGCATCTCCAGGGCCCCTTTGCTGCCTGGTTTCTGGTTGAGTTGAGCTTAGGCCATGAGAGGCACTGGCAGGAGATCAGAGGTGAGAGCAGAGAGATGACGGTACTCATTACCACTGCCCCCTGCCCCATTTCCTTCCTTCCTCACCCAGGTCCTGTCTGGGGCCGTGTTCCTGCAGCTCCTGGTGCTTTCACTGGGACTTCACCATCTTTGGGTTGTTTTCTTAAGCTTGCCCCCCGCCTCGGTTAATAGTCAATAGTTAATGGTTTACACATAATGGTTTATGGTAATAATATATAATATATACAGTAATAATATACAAAGGTTTATAGTTAATGGTCATTAGAGTCTTTTGGGGTTATCTCTTTTGAGTGTACCATCTGTTGGTGCCCTGAATGGCACAGATGGTTGTTACAGGCAAAGATGCTGATGGCTTGCACTACAAAGATGGTGAGAAGAGGCCCCATTTGAGATATATTTTGGAGGTAGAAAGCAGAGGACATCCTTATGGATTAGATGTGGAGGATGGGAGAAAGAGAGAAAGGGAGGGAAATTCCTAGGACTGGGGCTTGAGTGGTTGGTGGTGCTGTTCATTGAGGCAGGAATGTCTGAGGGAGATGCAGGCTTATAGGAGCAGAGACGAGGGAATCAAGAATTTCTTGTCTGCCGTGATAAGTTTGAGTTGCCAATTAGACGTCCAAATGGAGATGTCATGAAGGTGTGTAGACATATGAGTCTAAAGACCAGTAGACATGTTAGCTAGAGAGAGAAATTTGGGAGCCATGAGTATGTTGTTGTGTTTCAATCCAAGGGGCAGGATGAGATCACTTAGGGAGAGAGTGTGTTAGGGAACCCCCGTTGTATGAGTTGTGCTGGACACTCACAGTCCCTGACCCCTAGCAGCCCAGACACAGGCAGTGACCTAGGCTCAGTCAACCTAGGACTCCTGTCCGGGACTTTGAATCTGGAGCCAGTGTTGCAAAGAAGCAAGGGACAGTTCCGAATTCCTTCGGATGGCAGCAGCTGCAGCATCCATGTGGTCACTGGCAGTGGTTGATGGTGACAGTGTCAGCATGCAGTGTCCAGTCTGTTCCTGGGGTGTGAACTTGGCTGGAATGCTGACCCCTGAGCTTCCCTCAGTCTCAGACCGTTTCCAAGCCTGTTTCACCGGCCTTCCCGTCAACTCCGTTTGCTACCTGATTTCCTGCCAGTGAATTCCTTTTCTCCTTAGGTTAACCAGAGTTAGTTTCTGCTGATGGCAACTAAGAACACTTTTAGCACAATGCCTTGAACTTGGAAGGCATTCAGCAAATATGTGCTGAATAAGTGTCTGAATAATTTCCTCCTAAGTCGAAATTAGTAAGGAGTCCCATGCTTTTCCACCATGGCTGCCATGGTCTAATGGAGAGTATTCTTTTTCGTTAATTGACAGCTTTCCTTGGAGTTTTCAGAGGACAGAGAAACAAGAGGTCAGCAGCTGAAGTAACTGTTATCCTAATCTAATAGGAATAAACATGTTGACGCATTGAAGTCAGTTTCCTTCTAAAAATGCCATGTGGGAATTATTATTCAAGGGGAGGAATTCTTCCCTGGATCCTCTGGTATTTAAGGATGCTCCAGGTCAACCCACCCACCATTCCCCATATTTTAAACAGCAGTTATAGAAACCTGTGAACTCCTGAGTTTAAGATATGTAGCCACAATGAAAGCAATGATAACTTTTGTCCTTTGCAACTAGAATAAAGAGATCACGTTTTACTTTTCCAAACTTCTCAAGGTAATTCAATTCCTCCCTCCCCTCCGGCGCTTTTAAATGAAAGTCAACTGTTGTCTTTGAAGAGACTTAAAGAAATTATTGAAACAGCTGGAGTCTAAATCTGCTTTGGCAAAAACAAAAAAAAGTGTGGAATTATCCTACACTGGTCTATTTTACATTTTATTGAGTTTGAGCTGCCTAAGGGGCCATCTGCTGGGGCTCCTGTAAAGAAACCAGCTTTCTGTCTACAGCTAGCTCTGAATCCAAAGAGAGGCTAACTCCTCAGCCACGCTGTGAACCCAGTACAGGAGAGTGTGCGTCAACTGGAGCTCTCACTGATGAAAGTATGGAAATGTCAGCAGCTGGAGAAATAAGTTAATTTTGAAAGGATCACTACATCTGATGCTAGATCCTGTCAATTCCACCTTAATGGCTCTGTCATGTCTATACCTTCCTCTCCATCCCCACTCAGTCTTGGCCAATGCTTCTCCAATGTTAATGTGGACACCAATCACCTGGGGATCTTATTACAATGCAGATTCTGATTCCACAGGTGTGGCGTGGAGCCTGAGATTCTGGTCGTGTGACAAGCTCCCAGGTGACGCGCACACTGCTGGTCTTGGACCACACTTTGAGTAGCCAGGGTCTAGGCCACCATAACACGTCTTCCCTGGATATTTACAGCAGCGTTCTACCTGGTCTCCTGGCTCTAGGCTTGATCTTACTTGCAACAGATTTTCCCTAGAGAAGATAGAAGATAGAAATGATTAGAAGCTAATCGTGGATCTGTAACATTCTCATCTCTCTCCACTTAAATTTTCCCAGTGGCTTCCAGTGTTCTTAGAATACCATCCAGACCCTCTCCTGTGGCACCAAAGGTCTCTATGCCCACGAGCCTCCAAGGCCCACGCTCCTCTGTAGCACCGGGCATTCCAGTCCTCTCGCAGCACTGGTGTTCGCTTCCCCTGCAGTGGAAGCGTGGAGTCTTAACCACTGGACCGTCAGGGAAGCCCATCTTTGCACGTCTTGGTACTTCTTCAGTTGGGGCTGCTCCCCTCTGTCTGCCTAGTGAATGATTCTCTGCTAAGTCTTTTCTTTCCCTCCACAGCTCCTGCCTCTTACACAGAGGGAGGACCTCTCCCTATGGGTTCCCACGGTACCCTGAAAATCTCTCTACCACCAATTTCAATAAACTGTATTTTAATTGTTTATATGGTTACCCCCTGGACTAAACTGTGAGCTTCTTGAAAGCATAGACTCCCTTCCTTCCTTCCTTCCTCCCTTCCTCCCTTCCTTCCTTCCTTCCTTCCTTCCTTCCTTCCTTCCTTCTTTCCTCCCTCCCTCCTACCCTCCCTCCCTCCTTCCTGTCTCCCTCCTCTTCTTCCTTCCTTCCCTCCCTTCCTTTCTTCTTCCTCCTCTCCCTCCTATTCCTTCCCTCTCACTCCCTTCCTCCCTCCCTCACTCCCTCTTTCCCTCCATCCTTCCTTTCTGTCACACTGAACTATCGAAATTTCTGAGATCTCCGGTCTATGGGACTTTGCAACACTGTTTGATCTCCCACCTTCCAGACGTGGAAATTCCTATTCATGCTGCAAGATTCAGCTGAGATGGTATTTGCCCCAAGAAAATTTTCTAAATAATTCTTATGCCCACTCCAGCCCCAGCCAGACTAGGGGCCCCTACCCTGTACAAACAGATCAGAGCTCTGAATACACTGCATTATAACTGAATATTTACTTCTCTGCTCAGCTAGACTAGGTCCTCATTCATTCATTCAATAAGTATGTGTTGAGCATCTACTGCTCTAGGCACCAGGGATACAGCAGTTCACAAAGGAGACAAAAATCTCTGCTCTGCTTCCTTGGATCTTACATTCTAATGGAAGGAGACATGTAATACACAAATATCAATACATATGTCAGGTGGTGACAAAGCCTTTAAATGAGAATAAAGCAGGTTAGGGTGATAGAGAGGGACGGGGAAGTGTCTGTTTAGGGTGGTGAGCAAAGGCCTCTTGCATAAGATGGTACATTTGGGTAGAGACCTGAATGAAGTAAGGGAACAAGGCGTGCAGACATCTGGGAGTGTTCTAGACAGAGGGAATGGCAAGTGCAAAGGCCACGAGAATGGATCGTGCTGGGCATGTCTGAGGAACAGCATGGAAGCCAGAATGGCTGGAACAGCGTGAATAAGGAGAGTGGTAAGCAGCATCGCTGAGCCTTGGAGCAGGACCACCTTTGAAAATAAAGAAGATTGTGGACTCAGGAAGACAGGGAACTTCACTGACGTTCAATAGCCAACACAGAATAACATTTCTTGAGCATCAAGAGCTGTTGTTTATTGCACGCCTGCCGTGGGCTCATTGCCCTTAACACTCATGATGACCCTGCCAGGGAGGTAGTGTTAACCCAACTGCACACACGAAGCAACTGAGGCTAGTGATTTGTCAAAGGCCACTCAGCTAGTAGGTAGATCAGGTGCGACTGGGACCTGGGTCTGTCTGACTGCAAAGCCTGTGCCACTTCTGGTACATTTCATGATGTATCCTTATAGTTAAAAAAAAAGAAAACAACAGTTATCGAATAATGCCAGAGGCTTTTTTGAGGGGTGAAATGAAACATTATCACAGATTGAATGGTTAAAGAAAACAGGTCACAGCATACAATTTAAAACTTAAAAGTACAAGACTTACCAAGAATGTAATCCCATTCGGTGTTCTAAGCAGGGCCTGGACTGAGTGAGCATACGTTTTGAATGCGAAGGGATGGGGGGGGGTGTACATTTCCTGTGGCTGCTATAGAAAACGACCACAAACTTAGTGACTTAAAACAACAGAAATTTATTCTGTTCTGGGGGCCAGAAGTGTTGAACTTCAAGGTGTCAGGCACGGCCAAAGGCTCTGGGGGAGAATCCTTCCTTGCGTCTTCCAGCTTCTGTTGGCTTCAGACTTTCCTTGGCTTGTGGCCGCACCACTCCAGTCTCTCCCTCCGTCTTCAAATGGCTTTCTCCTCTTCTCCCTGTATCTGTGTCTTCTCATCTGTCTTATATTAGGACACGTCATTAGATTTAGGTCCCACCCAGAAAATCCAGATGATCTCTGAACTCTTAATTACATCTGCAAAGATCCTTTTTCCAAATAAGGTCGCACTCATAGGTTCTAAAGGTTAGAGAGTAGACATATCTTTTGGGGGCCACTACAACAGTTGGTGACATAACATTAACAGATCCATAGTCCCCCCCATGACCGTCCCAACCATATTTGAGTCCCCACAGGGTTCTCCTGAACCCTGGCCCTTCTCAAATGCCTCAGACCTTACATAGGAGAAAGAGAAACAAAGTCAGACTAGGTGTGCATAAATTCTTGCTCTGAAATATTATAAAGTATAGCCAACAGGTTTGTATTTAGACAACAGTGTTCTTATCTCTCCTTCCAGGCAGCCACTGGGGTGATACTCAAAATATTGCACAACTGATCTAGTGCAGGTACCAACCCATCAGAATGGATGCCGCAGCCCATCAGGATGGTACCCACTGTAATCAACAGGCACTTCTAGGCTGGTGTCTATTGGGAGCAGAGTGGTAGTAACTAATTACTAATCCCTCACATTTAGGCAGTCACCTGGTTTTCGATGTTTTCTCATAGCATTGATACTGTTTGGTTTCCACGATGGTGCTGTGAGCACAGCAGGGCATGTTATCTCACAGACAAGTGAACAAAATCAGAGGAGTTGGTTGCCTCACCTGGGATCACTCAGCTGTGTGGACTGTGTGGATAGTAAGCAGAGGCCGGCCCAGACCCCTTGTAATTCCTAGTCCAGGATTCGTTTCCCTTTACCAGGCGGTACTTGCTAGGATAGACTTAGTTTACTTTGCAATGAGCATAACGTGCATAGAAGATGAGGGCTGGATATCTCTTTTGGAAGCTGAATGGAGGAGACTGACCAGTGGCCAAAATCCAAAATGCCTTCAGGAGCTGGCAGATAAACTAAGAGTGCGGCTGCCTGGGGGGGTGGGGTGGGATGCACAGAGAGTGTGGTGGAACCTACATGGATCTGCAAAGCACATGCCTCCTTTAAAGGTGCTTAAAATCAGATATTTTTTATAACTCTGAGGTAGCCAAACAAAACAAATCTGTTTGTCTTATCAGCCCACAGGACACCTGTGTGTACCCTTTGATATACCAGCCATCTCAATGACAGATGACAAAACTGTGATTCAGAGGGGCCAAGTAATTCGCCCAAAGTCAAACAGCTTGTTACTGACAGCTGAGGTTAGAAAACAAACTACTGGTGACCAGTGGGGAGAGGGAAGGGGCGAGGGGCAAGAGAGGGGTAGGGGATTAACAGGTACCAACTCCTATGTATAAAATAAATAAGCTATAAAGGAAGCAGCCGCATAGCCCAGGGAGATCAGCTCGGTGCTTTGTGACCACCTAGAGGGGTGGGATAGGGAGGGTGGGAGGGAGATGCAAGAGGGAGGGGATATGGGGATGTATGTACACGTATAGCTGATTCACTTTGTTATACAGCAGAAACTAACACACCATTGTAAAGCAATTGTACTCCAATAAAGATGTTAAAATAAATAAATTACTGCTGAATGAAAAAAAAAGATATATTGTACAGCACAGGGAATAGAGCCAATATTTTACAATAACTTTAAATGGAGTATAATCTATAAAAATATTGAATCACTATGTTGTACACCTGAAACTAATATAATATTGTTATATATTATATATAACTATATATAATAGTTATTATATATAGAACTATATATAACTAACCCTAACTATACCTAAATAAAACACAAATTAAAAAAATGTTACAATGCTAAGAAAAAATGCGCTCTTCTCACTCTCTGCCCAGTACTCTTCCCATCCTTATTCACAGGCTGCACTTGCCCCTACAGTGCCCTGATATGTCTATCACCCTGGGACTGTGGCTCATAATCCAGGCTTTTACTATCCCTGTGACGCCATACTCCCTGGTCCTCCCAATCGAAATTCCCCAGACATTCTCCCTGTTCCCTATAGCCCTGCTCCATGTTTGGTCTAAGCTGAAAAAGGAAGGCACGCTAAGGCAGCAATGAGAGGCAATGGCTTAGGGTGAATTAGCGTAGCCAGTTGGGTCAGTTGTTATGTCAGTCAAGGATAAAATCTCTTTATTGCAAGGTCATTGGGGAAGGGAATATAATAACAGCATGAAGAAGAGTTTGGGATCTCTAGTTATAGAGACCTGGGTTCAAATCATGACTGTGTGACTTTGGGAAAGTTACTTATCCTCTCTGTGCCTTAGTTTCAGCTGAAAAATGGTTATAATACTAGTCTCTTCTTCCTAGCACTACTGTGAGGATTAGACACAGTATATGCAAAGCTCTTAACACTGTGTCTGGCATTTGGTAATTCATCAGAAATGACAGATCTTGAACATAAAATCTTAGACAATAAAAAAAGATGCATCCCATGTGAGCATTCCTTGGCAGTCTAGACGGCTTCTGTGCTCCAGATCTGCCTGGGGTCAGAAAAGAGAAGGGTGAGGAGGGAGAAAAAATCCTCTGTGTCAACTGGTGTTCCTACATGTTAATGTATATAGATAGCCACCACCATCAGATTATCTTTATGTAAGCAAGAGCTTTTTCATATACTTTACCCATAAATGGGAGTTCCTTGGCAGGGCTATTTTGTGCTGGACCAAGAATAAACTCACAGGAAGAACGTAATCATGGAATAGACAAATTGGATCCAATATGCAGAATTGGGAGTGTCAGCCAGAAAACTGTAAGAGGCTAGAGATAGACTGGGAATAAAGCACAACAAGTGAAAGAAAACAGGGACAGACTCCGTAACCCCTTGTTCTGCTCAACATTTCTTATCGATAATTGGAATAAAGACTAGAGGACAGGGCTTCACTGGTGGTGCAGTGGTTGAGAGTCCGCCTGCCGATGCAGGGGACACGGGTTAATGCCCCGGTCCAGGAGGATCCCACATGCCGTGGAGCAGCTGGGCCCGTGAGCCATGGCCACTGAGCCTGCGCGTCCGGAGCCTGTGCTCCGCAACAGGAGAGGCCACAACAGTGTGAGGCCCGTGTACCAAAAAAAATAAAATAAAATAAAAAAATAAAATAAAATAAAACAAAAGAAGATATGGTTAAGAGGACTTTTAAGCTATAGCTCTCTCCCACATATTAACTTAATAGAGCAGTCTCTTGAAGCTTTGGTTTTAAAAAATCTATCATGCTTAACAAAATGAGAATGCTATATTAAAACTATTAGGAAGAGGGCTTCCGTGGTGGCGCAGTGGTTGAGAGTCCACCTGCCGATGCAGGGGACACGGGTTCGTGCCCCGGTCCGGGAAGATCCGACGTGCCGCGGAGCGGCTGGGCCCGTGAGCCATGGCCGCTGAGCCTGCGCGTCCGGAGCCTATGCTCCGCGGCGGGAGAGGCCACAGCAGTGAGAGGCCCGCGTACCGCAAAAAAAAAAAAAAAAAAAAAGACTAGAGGACAAATTCATTGAATTTGGGAGGGGCATACAGCTTGGAAGGGATGGTTAAATACCTTGCATGACAGAATTAGGTTTCAAAAAGACCCAGAAAGAAATCTGACTTCCTGGTCTAATCAAGATGGAAAAGCCCCTCTAACAACTAAAAAAAAACCCTGGACATAAACCAACATATGAAGACTCTAAAAGGTGGAAAGAAGAAGGTGGACTTGGCTAGGGACCTTGGGACTTCAGGAAGGACAAGGCAGTGAGTTCTCTGGGTTTCCCTTTGCCTCCCATATATCCAGAACAGGGAGCTGGGAAAGTCTGCAACCTGGAACCACCAACAGGCACAGACAAGAAAAGCTCCTTGAGGGGCCTGCTCTCCCTACCCAAAGGGCCAGAAAAAAGGTGGCCTAACACAACAGAAAACCTTTTTGCCAACACCTGCCCCAATCCAGCTAAACACCAGTCTGTGTGTCTATGCCTCTACCCATACCACAATGAACTGATTACCGGAGCTATATATAAGGCTTCCATTGGGCGGTAGGACGATCTCTCCCACTTCATTCTTCTTTTTCAAAATTGATTTAAGCTCTCCTAAGTTCTTGCCTTTCCATTTCATTTGAGTGGGTGCTTATATTATTGATTTGCGCCATTTCCTCTTTTCTAATGTATGAATTTAGTGCTGTAAATTTCCCTTCAGCACTACTGTAGTTCTGTCCCACAAATTTTAATGTGTTGTTCTTTCATTGTCATTTTGTGCAGTGTTTTATTTGATTTCCCTTGAGCCTCCTTCTTTGACCCATGGATTATTTAGAACTATGTTGCTTAGTTCCCAAGTGCTTGGAGATTTTTCTGTTATCTTTGTGTTAGTTTCTAGTTTCTAGTTGGTTTATAGTTTGATTCCACTGGGGCTGGAGAGCATACTCTGTATGACTGGAACTCTTTTAAATTTATTGAGGTTGGTTTTATGGCCAAAATAGAGTCTATCTTGATTAATGTCCCGTGGGCGCTTGAAAAGTATGTGTATTCTGCTGTTATTGGGCAGAATGTTTTATAAATGTCCATTAGATACTGTTGGTTAATGATATTGAGTTCTTCTATACCCTTGCTGATTTTTCTATCAGTTGCTGAGAGTAGGTCATTGAAGTCTCCAACTATAATTGTGGATTTTCTATTTCTCCTTTCGACTCTATCAGTTTTTGCTTCATGTATTTTGAAGCTATGTTGTTTGATGAATACACATTTATTTATTTATTTATTTTTGGCTCTGTTGGGTCTTTGTTGCTGCGCATGGACTTTCTCTAGTTGCGGTGAGCGGGGGCTACTCTTCGTTGTGGTGCACAGGCTTCTCGTTGTGGTGGCTTCTCTTGCTGTGGAGCACAGGCTCTAGGCGTGCGGGCTCTGGAGCGCAGGCTCAGTAGTTGTGGCGCACGGGCTTTGTTGCTCCGGGGCATGTGGGATCTTCCTGGACCAGGGCTCAAACCCATGTCCCCTGCATTGGCAGGTGGATTCTTAACCGCTGTGCCACCAGGGAAGTCTAGACAAACTAAATTTAATACAATTATTGATATGTTAGGATTTAAGTCTGCCATATTATTGTTTTCTCTTTGTTCTGTTTCTTTTTTCTTGCCTTCTTGTGGATCACTTGAACGTTTTCTAGAATTACATTTTGAGTTATCTATATTTGAAAAATGAAGAGGATAAACTATCCTACCAACATTCTCTTTATGATGACATATGAATTCTCTAGATGATACAGGCTTCCTCTCCAATACTCCTGACTTCCTCCTGAGCCCTTCCTGGGAGAATCTTTAACATCCATATTTCTATTAACAGTCTGTTCAGGCCAATGTAGGATTTCTCTATCATGCTTTTCAAAATTTTTCCAGCCTCCACTCATTACCCACTTCCAAACTCACTTCTACATATTTGGGTATTTGTTACAGCAGCACTCTCCTGGTACAAAATCTGTATCATTAAGGTTTCAGAGTAACAGAACCAGTATGAAACATATATTGAGGTTTATTGCAAGAAATTGGCTTATACAATTGTAGGTTCTGGCTAGACAAGTCTGAAATCCACAGAGTAGACCGACAGGAAAGGCAGTCTGGGACTCTCAGTCATAAGCCAAAGCTGCTGTCCAGAGGCAGAATTTCTTCTTCAAAGAAGCCTCAGCTCTGCTCTCAAAACCTTTCACCTGATTGAATCAGGCCCACCCAGTTTGTCCAGGATAATGTCCCTTACTCACAGTCAACTGATGATGCACTGTAATCACATCTACAAAATACTTCTATAGAAACATCTAGATTAGTGTTTGATTGAATAACTGGGGACTGTACCCTAGCCAGGACACATAAAACTGGCCATCACAGATGGTAAATTGCCACATTCATATTTTAAAAGTGTTTGACAGCATATACTAAAGCTAAACATATACGTCCTTTATGACCCAGCAAGTATCCTTCCAGGTTTAGACGTAGTATAAATGCATGTATCTGCCAAAAGTCATGTACAAGAATGTTCATAACAGCATTTATTTGTATTAGCTTGAAATTGGAAACAACCCAATTTTCCATCAACAGGAGAACGAATTAACAAGTTGTGGCACATTCATTTAATGAACTACTACTTAGCAACGAAAAAGAACAACCTACTACTACATGCACAGTGCAGATGAATCTCACAGACATAATGGATGAGCAAAAATAGCCATTCACAATTGAGTACATTCTGTATGATTCCATTTATATGAAGTTCAAAACCAGGCAAAACTAATCTACAGTGCTAGAAGTCAGGATAGTAGCTACCTTGGGATGGGAGTTATTGACTGGAAAGAGGCACGAGGGAGCCTGTTGGTGCTGATAATGCTCTGTTTCTTGATCTGAATGGTGGTTAGAGGGATGTGTGTGTACGCGCGTGCGCACGCGCATGTGTGCACATGCGTGAAGATCAATCAAGCTGTACAATTAAGACCTATGCACTTAAATTATACCCTAATAAAAAGTTAAAATAATAAAAAGATCCAGACAGGATAGGAGAATGGGTTGAAACCAACAAAATGATCTTTAATGTCTAACAGTTTTAAAGTAGGGCATGAGGAAGACCTGGGGGCTTCAGCTGACCCCAAGTTCTGTATGAGTCAGCCATGTGACATGGCAATTTTTAAAGTGCAAGTAATTTAAGCCGCTTTAGCAGATGCAAAGTCTCTGTTATATTTCATCTTGCTGGTTCCAGCCCATCATTTTCAAATCTCTTTGGATCTTAATTCTGTCATTTAGACAAAATGGGGGTGTAGAAAGAACTCTTAACTAGGAAAATAAAGCCTTGGAATGATCTTTCTAACTAACTAAGACAACAATCTAAAGTTGAGCAAAAGTCCAATGAGTTGTTTTGATGGTAACTGGACTTAGATTTAGAGACCAGATACAACATTTTTCAAAAGTTGTTGACAAATTTAAGAGGAACCAGAGGCCAAGAGTTAGGATGGTAATGAGAAGTAACCCTGCCATATACGGAAGAACTTGAGACAAACAACTAAGGAGGGATGTGGAAGAGTTTTCATTTTGAATATTGGAAGGGCTGGCATTTGGAAGAGGGCATATCTGTTCATGCCCAAGGGCAGAGCTAAACCTGTGGTAGGTGTGATGGTGAAACTGACTTGGGTTCTACTGTATTAAGAAGGAACCTTCTAATGCCAGGGGCTCTGCAAAAGGGGGAGAGCTGGCCATCATGGAAGAGTTTAAGCAGTTGCTAAATGACCTCGGTGTGGAGATGGTGCTCAGAGGAGTCCTGCTGCATTGTGCCTCTTTCCAGATATGAAGAAGCAAAGAATGGCACCAAGGGGAAGGAAGGTGAAATCTCAAAGAAAGGAAAATGTTGACACCTATGTTCAATCCTTACTATCCATTTGCAATCTCTTGAAAGTAGTCAGTGGGGATGCCTATGAAGGTAAAGCATCACACATTTTTAACTAGAAATGGACCAGAAATAGAAGGTAAGGTTGTTGCAACTTCCCCGAGGTGCCTCTGTAAATGACGCTAATATCAACTCCCAGCATTATGTTTTCAGGAGAGAGAGACCAGTTTCAAATGCTGTCTAGCCTCTCCAGTCCATTTACAGGACCACCCGTTAAAAACTTTGCCTTGGGGCTTCCCTGGTGGCGCAGTGGTTAAGAATCTGCCTGCCAATGCAGGGGACATGGGTTCAAGCCCTGGTCTGGGAAGATCTCACAAGCTGCAGAGCAGCTAAGCCCGTGCATCACAACTACTGAGCCTGCTCTCTAGAGCCCGTGAGCCACAACTACTGAAGCCCACAAGCCACAACTACTGAGCCCGCGAGCCACAACTACTGAAGCCTGCGTGCCTAGAGCCCGTGCTCCACAACAGGAGAAGCCACCGCAGTGAGCAGCCCGCGCACCGCAACAAAGAGTAGCCCCCGTTCGCCGCAACTAAAGGAAGCCCGCACGCAGTAACGAAGACCCAACACAGCCAAAAATAAAAATAAATAAAATAAATAAATTTATAAAAACCTTGCCTTCATGAAGCAGCGTAGAAGAAAACCCTATTATGACCCTTTTTGAGGACATTCTCTTCAACCTCACTCCTCCTGCCCCTCCCAAACTAAAGTCCACCGATGTAGAAAATCCACCAGATCTTTATACTCACGATAAAGTGATTTTGCTTTCACTGTATTTAATTTAGTAGAGTTGCACCAAACATAAAGGATTATTCCAGCAAGTGTTGGTCAATCTGACCCTGTCCAGAATGCAATTCTTATTTTATTATATGGCTGCAAAAATATTGTCACAAGTGTCTGTGACTATCTATAAAGGACATAAAGTTATTAAAACACATTCTCTTACCAGAGCAGTACAAAATATTACATAAACAAATCAAGCTAGAAGCGAGCATATTTCATTTGCTTAAATAGCACGAAGGAAGCCACCGAAGCAAAGCATCTGATGGGCCAGCAGGCAGCAGGGAGATAATTTCAGTGATGATATGACATGATAAATGGCCTCTGCTGTACACAATTTTCGCTCCAGAAAATGATTCACCTCCCACTCCTATCACATTGCTCTTTCCCATTGATGCATATGTCAGTTCTGTCAGCTCTGGAGTCTGAACAGGACCAAGTTTGTCCTGTGTGCCTGGGGCTCCAAAGATGCGAAACCATGAAAGAAAAACAACCCCACAAAGCACAGCCTGCTTTTGGACATCTTCTAAAACGTAAATATTATTTGGGTCCCTTTTCTGTGTTTTCGTTGAGAGTCTAAAGATACCCATAGAATAATACTCTTTTGAGACAAGGCAGCTTGAGAGGAGGTGAGAGCAGCCATGCTGTGACCCTGTGGAAGCTAGGTTTGGAGTTCTAGCACTTACCAGATGTGTGAGTTTGAGCAATTCACTTAACTCGTCCTCATCTGCTAAATATGGATATAATACGACTTCCTAGGGTTGTTATGAAAACTAGGTAGTGCCATGCATGTAAGGTGTCTAGCCATACAGTTTGTGTCTATTAAGTGGTACTTAGTATTAGGATTCAGTCATTTAACAAGTATTTATTGAGCACCTATTTGCCCAGCACTGTTCTAGGTGCTGGGAACACAGCAGTGAATAAAGAAACCAAAGTTCCTTCATTAATAGATCTTAAATCTACTGAAGGGAAACAAACAATAAACAGAATAAATAAGTAAAATGTGTAACTTGTCAGAAGGTGATAATTACTGTGGAGAAAAACGTAGCAGGGAAAGAGAATAGGGGTAGCTGGGATTGAGTTTGGGGTTGCAGTTTTTGATGGGTGGTCACCTAAGACTGTGACATGTAAGCAAAGACCTGAAGGAAGTGAAGGAGTGAGCCAGGAGCCAGAAAGCTACCTGGGGGAAGTATGTTTCAGGCAGGTGCAATAGCAACTCCAAAGCCCTGAAACAGAAGCGTGGGGGGGGGGTGTTCAGACAGCAGGGAGGCCAGTGTAGAGTGGTATGAACGATGGGGAGAGAAGTAGAAAATGAGGTCAGAGAAGTAATATGGACGAGATCATGTAAGGCCATGAGGGACTCCCTGACAGGGAGTAGGTGCTACATATGTAATAGGTATTCTTATATAACGCCATCATCGTCACCAGACTCAAATATTTAAAGAATCACCCATTTCTGGGTTAAAAGCTATAGAAGGCACAAGGGTGGTAGCAGAGAGATTTTTGAAATAACTAGATGAGAGATGATGGCAGTTGAGACAAGAGTAACCACAGTGGAGGTTGTGAGACACGGTCAGATTCTGGATATATTTTAAGTTAGAGCCAGCAGGATTTCCTGATTTAGTAAATGTGGGGTGTGAGTGAAAGAGAGGATTCAAAGATGACTGCAAGGTTTTGGTGCCCAAGCAACTGGAAGGAGGGGCTTGTCTTAATCTGAGCTGAAGACTATAGAGGTGGGGCACATTCCAGGAGATCAGTAGCTTGTTTTGACCATGTTAAGGTTGAGATGCCTATTAGACACCCACTGCGGGCAGGCTAAGTAGGAAGTTGGATATCCAAGTTGGA
The DNA here is from genome assembly GCF_964270905.1 of Leucopleurus acutus. Taxonomy (NCBI): domain Eukaryota; kingdom Metazoa; phylum Chordata; class Mammalia; order Artiodactyla; family Delphinidae; genus Leucopleurus; species Leucopleurus acutus. The sequence goes on along the minus strand of NC_139148.1, from coordinate 116,652,594 downwards.
TATCCCCCCCAAGAATTCAGGGGGGAGGTACATGCTGGTGTTAGCAGTGTATGAATTGTGTTAAAAGCCATGGAACTGGAGGAGATCACCAAGGGGTAAGGATAGATAAAGAGAAAGAGGAACTGAGCCCTGGAGCACTCCAATGTTAAGAAGTCAGAGAGAAGAATAGACAAATCCATGGAGATGGAAGGCAGGTTTATGGTTGTCAGGGGCTGGAGGTAGGGATGGAGAGTGACTGTTAATGGATAACGGGTTACTTTTGGGGGTGATGAAAATGTTCTGGAATGAGATCATTGTGATGATTGCCAACTCTGTGACTCTCCTATAAACCACTTAACTGTACACTATAAAAGGGTAAATTTTATGGTATGTGAATTATATCTCACTTAAAAAAAAAGAAGTTGGAAAGAAGAGGAGGACTCAACAAGGGAGACTGAGGAGTGGTCAGTGAGGTAGAAAGAAAACCAGGAGAGTGGACTGTCCTGCAAAGAAAGAGAAAAAAAGTTTCAACAGAAGTGTTACCAAATGCTGCTCAGACTTAACCTAGGTTGCAGTTACATCAATGGATTTAGCATCATGAAGGTCACTGATGATCTTGAGAAGAGCCATTTAGGTGGAATGGTGGGGGTGAAGCCTTGACTGGAGTGAGATGGGGAAACAAACCCATTGGTCACTGTTGGAGGATGCCAGGGATCCAACTCATTATTTTGAAAACTGGAAAATAGAAAGAATCAAGCATCCTTCCTGCCTTTCTAGGAAAATGGTACCACTATAAAACCATGTGAGGGGGCATTTCTCTTTATAGAAGTATTTCTAGCTAATAAGTGAAGATGGGATGATAGAATTCTAATATCACCACGTTGCAATCCTCAGTGTAAACCTGTGCATTAGATTAGCAATACTAGCAATAGCTGCTAAAATCACACCAGGAGGCATTATCATACTTCCGTACCTCCTAATGGAGGCACATGCCACCACCAATGAAATGGTCTTGCTTTTTTAAAAAAAAAATCAAACTAAATCTGGTTAAACCTCTAGATTCGACTACCAATGTACAGAAAACACAGGAGACAAAGGAGCATGTTAAATGAAACTACAGGGATGCAGCCAGTGAATTAGAGAATGTGGGGAATTCTACAGGATAAACAACAAGTTCTTTCCAACAAATAAATTCTAAGGGCAAAAAAAGAGATGGAAGTGGAACACTGACAACACAAAATTCTGGCAAGGATTTGGAGAAGCAGGGACTCTCATTCATTGCTGGTGGGAGTATAAAATTGTACAGCCACTTTGGAAGACAGTTTGGTGGTTTCTTACAAAACTAAACACACTCTTACCATATGATCCAACAATCACACTCCTTGGTATTTACCCGAGGGAGCTAAAAACTTATGTCACGTAAAAATCTGCACATGGACATTTATAGCAGCCTTATTCATAATTGGCAAAACTTGGAAGCAACCAAGATGTCTTTCAATAGGTGAGTGGATAAATAAACTGTGGTACACCCAGAAAATGGAATATTATTCAGCACTTAAAAAGAAATGAGCTATCAAGCCATGAAAAGACATGAAAGAACCTTAAATGCATATTAAGTGAAAGAAGCCATTCTTTAAAAAGCTACATACTGTCCGATTCCAACTCTATGACATTCTAGAAAAAGCAAAACTATGGAGACAGTGAAAAGATCAGTGGTTGCCAGGGGTTGGGGCAGGGAGTGATGAATAGGCAGAACACAGAAAATTTTTAGGGCAGCGAAAATACTCTGTATGATACTATAATGATGGATACATGTCATACATTTGCCCAAATCCATAGAATGTGCCACACGAAGAATGAACCCTAATGTAAACTATAGACTGTGGTTGATAACGATGTGTCAGTATTCATTTATCAGTTGTAATAAATGTCCCACTCTGGTGGGGATGTTAATAAGGGAGGCTATGCATGTGTGGGTGCAGGAGGTATATGGGAGATCTCTGTGTGTTCCTCTTAATTTGGCTGTGAACCCAGAGCTGCTGTAAAAACATAGTCTTTAAAAAAAATCTAGTAGAAGAATCTCAATATATTGCTTTATACTTTTCTGGATCTATGACGTCTAGAAATTTTTGCTGATACAACTGGAATTCTTATTGTATATCCAGGAAGTCTCGTAGCTTTCATGGAATTACATTTCTAAGGAATTCTCAAGATTAGATTTTTATTACAATGTTTTTCTATTCCTCTTGGACACTAGAACTGATCCACTGTTCAATGGAGGACTCCTTTGGTCTTAACTTTGTATGGTTTCCATTTCCACTGCCCTCTACAATTCTGTGCCTTCCTTGCTAACCATCTTTCTGCCTCTTTTCCATATGTGTATGATAAATTAATGAGGAAGAGACAGACAGATAGACAAACAGACAGACACACACACAGGAATATGAATGGGAGGAGGGAATTTGGAGGCAGTGAGTATAGACAACTCTTTTAAGGAGCTTTAGCATGAAAGGAAAGAGAAAAATGAAAAATGGGGCAGTTGCTAGAGAAGGAAGTGAGTCAAGAGACATGTTTGTTCACTGAAGGGAATGATGTGGTAGAGCAGAAAAAATGGCTGACTTAGAAGAGAGAGGGGGGAATTGTTATAGCTACATCCTTGAATAGGTAATAGGGGGGTGGGGATCTAGTGAGGAATTGGAAAAGTTGCCCTTAGGTAGAAAACACACCTTTTCCAATGTAACAGATTTGGTTGTGGGAGCTTTGGGAAGTTCTTTTTATCTTCTGCTCACTTATTTTCTCAATAAAATAGGAAACTAGATCACTTACTGAGAGTGAAAATGGGGGAAGAGGTGTCAGAGGCTTTAGGAGAGAGGAGTAGATGTGACGTGGTCTTCCACACGAGTTGGACAGTGAATGTCTAGGAAAATAGTTTGGTTGCCAGGCAACTCCAAGGATCCACTTGTGGCTATTAGTCATGAATTTAAAGTGAGAACAGATAGTGTGGTTTTGTATTTTCCTTCAGCCACAGTTCAGCTGCAGGTGCAGAGCAGGGAGAGAGGTGAACTTAACCAGGTTTGGGGTTTTGCCAAGTAAGTATGCAGATGTGAGAAGGGCATTAAGTTGGGGCATACACAAGGGAGTGATTACAATGACTGAGTATGGAGTGCAGGCTCAGTAAGGAGGGGACAGAAGACATCAAGGGGGTAAGGTATGGTGAAAAGGTAGTAGGATCAATGGATGGGAAGTCTCATGGGGTCAAAAGATAGTTGGGAGTGAGCTGGACAGATAGGAGATGCTGGTCCCCCATCTAGCCTTGCAGTGAGACATTGAAAGTTTTGGTAGAAAAATTGGTAATGGCCAGGTCTAGGGTATGAATTGAGTGGCTGAGGTGAGGCTGAGGGAGAACAAGATCATTGGAGGAAAGGATGTCAAGGGACTGAGAGGCTGGAGTGGGTACCGAAGTAGCGGTGGTGTTATTAGTGGAAGAGGTCGTGGCTCTGATGGCAGCCCAAGCAGACGTCATTGCTATTGGGAGGAAGGGGACAAGGGCAGCTCTGTAGGGAGTTCCAATGTCTCCCCTTCTGGGAGCTCTTCTTTGACTCTTGTGGTTAAATGAGCCTCTCTCACACCTCTCTCCTCCCCTTCCCGTCACCCATGCATCCCATTACTCTATTTTGTTTTCTTTAATGCACTCATCACTGTCTGAAAAGATCATGCTTCTTTAGTTATCTTCTTCCCCCTTATTGTCTGCCTTTTCCACTAGAATCCAAGCTCCATGAATTTGTCTTTTCCAGTGCTTTATCCTCAGGGCCCATACAATGCACTTGATAACCGGCAGTTAGAAAATAATGAAAGAGAAGAATGAATGAGTTTGATCATGAGTGTGCTGCCTTCTCAGCATACAGGAGGGCCCTTTACGAAGCCTTTGGAGAGTGCGGTGAACAGGATGCATTCAGGGGAGGGGAAGCCTGTGTCAGCTGGTGATGAGGGTTTCTGTGAAGGGGGTTCCTGCGAAGCGCGGAGGACCGGTGAGGAGTCCTCAATTTCTGTAAAGTGTGGCCACTATTTTTTCCCTTCAGGAGAGTGTAGGCTGTTACATGTTGAGTAAATAAATACAGAATTCATGCGAGTGGCTCGCCGTGCACAGCCCACTGTGGGTTCAAGCTGAGTTGTTCCCAGCCAGCGGAGGAGTAACTCGATCTTGGGCTGCCCTCCAAGTGCAAAATATTGCCTTTCCTCCGGGGCTCTATCTCCATCCTTTCGCATCCCGTTCTTTTTTATCTCCACTGGCGCCAGTCAGGCTCCACCTCCCCTCGCCTCTACTGAAATAGGCCTGGTCAAGAACACCAGTGACCTCCTGTACCCAGTCATTCCATCGTTTCTGCCTCAATGCTCGGCGGCAGGGTGAGACACATCGACAGCTCTCCCCTCCCTGGAACATTTTCTTCTCTCAGCTGCCGTGAAGATAACCTGGGGTTTCCCCCTATCTCACCAGCTACTCCTGCTCCGCTGCTTGAACTCCCAACGTGGCCGTGAGGGTCTCAGGGCTCAGTCTGTGGTCTTCATCCTGCTTCCGGCTATTTCCCTTGGCTTTGCCATGGCCTCCGCTGCCAAGACTCCCATCCATCTCCTGACAGCTCTTCCTAGCCAGGACTCTTCTCTGGGCTCTGGACTTCAGTATTTCTGTCCGCCTACTAGACATCGCCTCAAACCCAAACGTCCAGAACAGAGCGCCCTCACCAAATCTCCTCCTCTGTGTCACTCATCTCTTTAAATGGCATCAGCACAGACCCAGTGGCTCTGGCCAAAAACCTGGGCGACATCACCGATTCCTCTTTCTCTTTCACTCACCTCCAGTTACAAATCCCTCATCAAGGCCTGTCGGTCTTACCTTCTAAATAGTTCATGACATGTCTTTGTCTCCACCCATCACCCCATCCAAGCCAGCATCCCCTCCCACCTGGATGGCAGGACTCATGTCCTGACTGATCTTCCTGCCTCTGCTCTTTGCTCCCCCACTGCAGCCAGATCAATAATCTTTTCAAAACATAAATTGGATTATGTCTCTCCCCCACTCAATACCGTGTAATGGTTCTTCCATTGTCATCAGAATACAAATCCCCAATCCATGACATGCCCGTGTTGACCTCTCTGGTCTCCCCTGCATGACTCCTTCCCCTTCCTTAAACTCTGAACTTCTCTTGGTCCCTCAGATGTGCATGGTGAGCACGGGCCCTTCACATGTGTTTCCCCTCTTCTCCGCTATTCACCTTCACCCTGTTGACCTGGCTAACTTCTCATCTTTCATGTCACAGCTCAAATGCCACTTCCTCCAGGAAGCCCACTCTGACCCTCACGCTCAGCCCTCGGGGTCCTTGCTCGATGTTTCCAGAGCTCTCTACATACTCTTCGTGTCATAGCGTCGATCTGACTGCGTTGTAACTGCTGACTTTCTGTCTCTCCATCTAGACTAGAAGCTCTGGAGGGCAGAGACCTCTTGTCTTTTGTTCCCCTCCGGATGCCATGTGTCGAGCTCATAGTAGGTTCTTTGCACCAGCTTATCCTTATACTGGAATATTCCTCACCAGCATCTTTAAAAGTTTGGCTGCTCATCTTTCAGATCTCAGGTCAAAGGTCGTCTCCTCACGGATGCTAGCCCTGACCACCGATCAGAGCTAGTTATCCACTCACTATCACATCACCCTACTTCCATTCTCTGCACTGCACTTGCCACTGCTGGATATTTTCCTTGCCTGTGTGTTTATTTTTTATCTGTTCATGGCCTATCTTCCCCAGCAGGAATGTACACTCCATGGGATCGGGGACCTTGTCCAGTTTTGCCCCACATTATAACATAGCACCTAGGTTAAAGCTTGGCATGTGGTAGGATGAATGTGGGATGAATATATGTTGGATGAGTTGAATGAGTGAACCAATGAATGAATGAATGAATCAATCAATTAATCAAATATAACTCTCAGAGGAGAGCTGACAGTTCTCAAGTGGAAGCTGTAAACTAAGTGAGGAGCTTGTGAAGCCTGCTTCACAAGCTGGGGCCTAAGATGGTCATCGGTGGATGCCTAAGGACCGTGGCCAACATTCGCCCAGCATGAATGGCTTCTGGAACTCATGAGAGAAGGACAATTGGGAAGGTTCTTTTTTTAAATTTCCAAATGGGGCAGACCTTTGGTATGGCAAGAAGAAAAAATAGCCCCCAATGTCTCTCCCCGCCATGGCTTCCTAAAGGAAGGGGCTGGCAGAGGGTGGCTTCTCAGAACTTCTGATGGGTGATGGAGGCTGGTTAATTGGTAACAAGTAAGGCCTGGGACACAGATGTCACACGAACACTCATGAAAACCAGTTTACCATTGGCTAGACCCAGGGCAGGACGGAGCTTCTGAACAGTCTCAGCTTTGCTGGAGGGCAGTGAAGAGACATACTGGCCAACAGTCCCTGCATTCCATTGCTGCCCTGCCTCTCCCCATCCCCTACCCTCGCATCCTCCGCCCCCAGTCCTCCAACAGCAAGAACAGAAAGGCATCACTCCACCTCCAGAAGCTCTGGTCTCAGGAACTCGTCCAACTTTACTAAATCGAGCTCTTCGCTTCTGTGAATACTAAGAAGCGAACCTAAATGAGCCCTTTCCAACAGAACTTCTCCCTTGCTCAGCATCAAAATCGAGGTTCTGAGCTTTCCAACAAACATTTCTGAAGCCACCCTCTTTCTTTTTTAAAAACTGAAAACTACACAGCTCTCTCGCAAAGAGCCCTCCTCCCCACTCCCCCTTTGGTGGCCAGCCATGCCAGTTTGGACACCTCCCAAGGACCAGACTTTTTATGCCAGACTTTTTATGAACAAAGCGCAAGTTCCCCCAAATGCTGCCTGATTGACGGAAGTCCTGTGGGATTCGACCCTTAGAGGATTGACACTCAAAGGCTGCTTGATTATTAAGTACCTCCAGAATAGACCCTAAGGCCCCCAATATAAGACCAAACTCCCTGAAGTCCCATTTGCTTGCTGTTTCACATATTGCTGTAGGCAATTCCACACCTTATGTGCCCTCTGGTCCAAGGGGACCCTGTGTGGTGTTGCTCAAATAATAGAAGACATAATTCCTACCCTTAAAGGGGTCCAGCGGGGCTAGATAATCATACGTGCCAAGGACATACGTGTTAATGAAGACACTTGTAGTACAGACGCATATGGCGTGACCAGCATTCTCTCTTTGCGCCACCTCTGGTGAGTGGGCTGAGCTCTCAGCTGTCCTTTGGGCCCCATGACACAAAAGAGCTGACTCCAGAACGTCAGTATCAGGCCGCACCCCGCATCCAGGGCTAGTGATAACAGCTCAAGTTTAAATTCTGGTCCCCGGAACAAGAAAATCTCAGAAGATCCAAAGAGCCTCCCAACCCAAACTACCCCCCAGTGGAGTGTCTGTTAACTGAGTCAACTGGAAATGACCAGCCTTCCCCCCGAGGCCGGGGTGAAGGCTGTGAATCCAGGAGCACAGGGAGGAATTTACACTTGTGGCTCCAGCCTCATCCTCCTTGCTTCTTTTTTTTTCTTAATTTATTTTATTGAAGTAGAGTTGATTTACAGTGTTGTGTTAATGTCTGCTGTACAGCAAAGTAATTCAGTTATACCTATATATTTTTTCCTATTCTTCTCCATTATGGTTTATCACAGGATATTGAATATAGTTCCCTGTGCTGTACAGTAGGACCTTGTTGTTTATCCATTCTATATACAATAGTTTGCATCTGCTAACCCCAAACTCCCAATCCATCCCTCCCCCACCCCTCCCTCACCCTTGGCAACCACAAGTCTGTTCTCTGTGACTGTGTTTCTGTTTTGTAGATAAGTTCATTTGTGTCATATTTTAGATTCCACATATAAGCGATATAATATGGTATTCGTCTTTCTCTGTCTGATTCACTTCACTTAGTATGATAATCTCCAGGTCCATCCATGTTGCCACAAATGGCATTATTTCATTCCTTTTTTATGGCTGAGTAGTATCCCATTGTATATATGTGCCACATGTCCTTTATCCATTCCTCTTTTGATGGACACTTAGGTTGCTTCCATGTCTTGGCTATTGTGAATAGTGCTGCTATGAACATAGGGGTGCAGGTATGCTTTTGAATTAGAGTTTTGTCAGGAGATATGCCCAGTAGTGGGATTGCTGGGTCATATGGTAATTCTATTTTTAGTTTTCTGAGGAACCTCCATACTGTTCTCCATAGTGGCTGCACCAGCTTCCATTCCCACCAACAGTGCACCTCTTCGCTTCTTAGTAATCCACTCGATCACACTCCATCACGCAAGCGCATTTACTTTAATGGGAGGTAGAAGTACAGACACGGAGCTGAGGAACTCCCCTCAAAGGACGGCGCCTGAGACTCTGGCAGCGCAGAAATCAGCAAAGCCTCTGTGAGCTCAGGAAATGTAGACATTTTGTGTGGGAGGCGGTGGCTCTTGGAAAAACAAAAAAAGAAAGAAAGGACAACCACAGAAAAAGCAACTTGCTGAACTGGTTATCTTTTTGCTTCAGGGCTGGCCACACAATATCCCTGTCACAGAATGAGTTTAAAGGAAAATGAGAAAGCATTTCATGGTCTGCAGAAACCACCAAACTCTAGCCCTGCCCCGGCACAGCAGCCCAGAGCACACAGCACTCTGGGAGACAAGAGGGACCACCAAAGGCTGCCATGCCCACTGTCTCCACTCTCTCCCAGCATCCCACATCCTGGCCCCCAGGGGACTCTTTCCCATCCAGACTTGGCTGTGAGACATGGAACTGGGCAAAGGACTCCCTCAGCCCTTAGCCCAGGCTGTTTTTAGCCGAATGGGTCCAATGCACCAAGCCACAGTAAAATCCACTGCCAGCAGCCGTAAAGAGATGGGGAAATGTGGGGCGGATGGGAAAGGCCTCTGAAGTAGAGAAGCAGTCCCTAAATAGGGAGGAGAAAGCCACATGCTGAGGGGTCATTTTCTGAGAAATCAAATGGGCCAAGTGCAGAAAACATGCAGCAAAATCCCCCAAAGTGTTTGTAAAATATAACCTCAACTCTCAATTCCTTGGGTGAGGCAAACTTGCCTGTGAAGAATTCGTGTGCGGAGCACCTTTTCGGAAATGACCTTCAGACCCTGCAGCCAATTTCTTGGGATAATCTGAGTGCTAGATGGAATTTTTTAAACACCCGGTCAACATTTGATCCATGGCCACGAGGCACATATTCCAACAAGGCTGTGCTAGCTTTGGGTCCCAATAAAGAAGGTGAAAGGGGTTTTCTCAGGTGTCACACAACTTTCCTCTAAGAGCGCCCCCGTGAGGTCATGCACGCTGGCAGCAGCATCGGCAGCAGTGTGCAATGTCCCGAGGGAGCCTCTTGGAAGGGCAACACTCAGTTAATGAACGTAAAAGTTCTGATGTCATTGAAGAAATATGAAAGCTCTGATATGCTTGTTAAAAATCAATCTCTACTTTTTTGTGGTGCCAGGTGTTTGGGGAGGACGGGCAGGGGATGGGGGAGGCCACTAAAGTCACATGCTCTTGTCTTGAGGGGGAGACTTTCTCCATAAGGGCCAGATAGTGGATATTTTTGGCTTCATGGGCCCTGTGGGCTCTGTCACACAGGCTCAATCCTGCCTTTGTGGTGCGAAAGCAGCCGCAGACCATATGCAAACCAATGAGCATGGCTAAGTGCCAATAAAACTTTATTTGCAAAAGCAGCCTGGGCCCGATTGGCTCTGTGGGCTGGATTTGGCCTGCAGTCCATACCTGGTGACCCCTGCCCTCTGCTAAGCAAATGCTCATTTGCAGATTTCTTCTTGTTCAGCATCTCCAAACTTGCTGAAAGGTAAAGGGACAAGCTGAGATCCCTAGACGCCTATAATCACTTCTCTTCAACCATTCTCAGTTTAATCCCATGATGTCATTCTGAAATGCAGTGGGTCATTGACAGGGTCACATTACTCAGAGAAAAACAGGATGCTCGACACCTAAAATATTCAGAACAAGCCCCGAGCTCATCGCTGCAAAAATGCTCTTATATAATGGGAAGCAAGGGAAAAGGGAAGGGAGCCATGGGCGGCTGCCACTGCCCCCACCCCAGAGCACATAGCCCCTTGCAGCTGTCACTCCAGTGGCCAGATGACTTCATTTCAGCTTTCCCCTGCCCCAAATAAAGGGGGTAATAATCTCTCACTTGGGAGAAATACCATATGGTAGATGCTTTGAAAAGTTGTAAGAAAAGTAGAAATTACTTAGGGGGAAAAAGCTACTTCCAAAAGCATGAAATTTGTCTAGAAAAGGATCAGGCAGTTTCTTTGAAATACCATAGCTTCCTAGAAAATCGAGTCTAAAGCAGTGGATTAGGTAACAAGAGGGGCATTATCAAGGCAAATTGATGGGGAGATCTCTTTCTTGTGTTTACATACCTTTAGTGCAGCCCAAATCCCCAACACTTATTCGCAAAGCCCTCCCGTGACCTGCTCCCGCTGGAATCTCCAACCTCAAGGCCCACCACTCTCTATCTTGTACTCCAGACTCAAAAATACATGACACAGTGACTTCTAATTCCCCAAAGGCCCAGGGCCATGTGGTTTCATGTCTCTGGGCTCTTGCTCATGGGGTTCCTTGTTCTAGAAGGATCTTCCTGCCCTTCAAAATTCAGCCTCCTTATATGTATAAAATAAATAAGCTACAAGGATATATTGTACGGCGCAGGGACTACAGCCAATGTTTTATAGTAATTTTAAATGGAGGATAATCTACAAAAATATTGAAGCACTGTTTTGTACACCTGAAACTAACATAATATTGTAAATCGACTACACTTCAATGAAAAAAGTCAAAATTCAGCCTCCTTTGTCTGTTCCCTGACCCTCCCAAGTATGTTCGGCACCCCGTCTGCTGTGCTACTTAGGGCTCTTTTGTACATATTTCTCCCATGGTATTTACCACACTGTTGAGTCATTTGTTCGATTAAATGACTGATTTCTTCCACCAGATCAAGAGCTCCTTGCTGTCTGATACATCTCTGGATCTCCAGAGCCTAGACAGTGCTGGGTTCATGGGAAAGAGCTCCATATTGCCCAGGTGTTCTCCTTTGAACCACAGCTATATTTTCCAGGGCTTGCTTAAGTTACGGCTCCAGGTTAAGGTCTCTAGAACACAACAATCTGTAGTCCTGGGTTCCTCAGTGTGAAGCTCCAGTCAACTGAGTCATTGGCATAGTTCCTTCATGAACTTTAACCCAACTCTTCTAGTCCAATTACTGAGAGTCTCCCAGACATCTCCTTCTTATCCTTCGGGTCTCACCCTCAATGTCTCCTCTTCTGAGAGGCTTTCCCTGGACCCACAGTCTCAGGTAGGTCTCCCCATTAGTCTGTCTTGGCTCACCGTTCTTTGGCTTTATGTCACTCATCACAATCTGTAACGATTTGTGATATTTCTTTCTTTGTTTATTGTCTGCCTCTCCCACTAAAGGGTTAGCTGCTCCACGAGGGGCAATGTTATTCAGTGTTGTAGCCCTGGCCTAGAACAGGACTTGGCATTTAGTTGGCATTTAATAAATACCTGTTGAATGAATGAATGCCGTGAGGTCTGAGTAACATAATACACCTCGAATGTCCCACACGTCACCATCGCCTAGAGACGTGCCGTAAATGTTTCTTATCGACATCTCTTCAAACACACTAATCCCAGGAAACAGCTAGGATAACGAAGCGGCATTTCCCCCATTACACGGCTTGCAAAAATGCTTCCCTCTGTCTACAGACAAATGAGAAGGGAGATGAAAGCCAGAAAGAAGGCAGTTGTCATCTTTCCTGGACAAATAAGATGTGTGCAGAAGTTGACAGCATTCATGTTTCCTGCAAGGGCAGCAGAAGTTAAATTCCCCACAGCTTAAGCAACTGGGAAAACCAGAAATGTTCACACATCACCTTAAAAGTGGGTCTGACCATACTGCAGAGGGAGACAAGCCCGGAGATTATGCCCATATAAGGCCCTGCAGGCCGCTCCCAGGGGAGCCTGAGATAATTTGGCGCCTCTCAGCAAAGACCAGCAGGACTGCTCTCAGGGCTTTGCTCACCAAGAACCCCAGATCTGCCGTCTCCATTTTCATCTAAACATTTGAGGAAAATTCTATTACTACCCTAAACATTTCAGGCCTCACAGACTTTGAAAGAAGTGCTGAAAATAAATCAAATGCGGCCATGGTGGACATGCTTGAGGCTCCCTGAGCTGCTAGGAGGCTGGGGTGGGAGGCCAGGGCTCTGGAAGCCACCTGAGTTCAGACAAGGGCTAAGAGCTGCTTCCTTTTCTGCCAGTGACCTACAAGGCCAGGGGATTGGCAAACTCTTCCTGTAAAGAGCCAGATGGCGTTTTTGACTTTGTTAAGGCCTCCGTCATAACTCCTGAACTCTGCCGTTGGGAGTGGAAAAGTCTTAGACCATAGATAAATGAATGTGTGTGGCAGTGTCTCAATAAAACTGTACGGATGGACACCGAGATTTGAACCTCATATAATTTTCGCATGTCATGAAATAGTCTGCTTTTGATTTTTCTCAACCATTTAAAAATGTAAAAGCCATTCTTAGCTCTCAGGCAATATAAAAACAGGCAGGCGGTGGGCCCAATTTGGACTCAGGGCTGCAGCGGACTGCCCCCAGAAGCAGGCAGCCACGCACAAGGAACACAGCCTCAGGCATCTGGCCTCACTTGGATGTTTCAAGCTTACCTCTGCCACTTTCTGGCTAGGTGACCTGGAGTAAGTCGGTGGAATCTGAGCCTCAGTTTTCCGCATCTGTGTAGACTTCCCTGTCAGCTGTGGAATGAGGATTTGAAGAGATAAGGAATGGGGAGCACTCAGCATAGCTCTTGGCACATAGTAAGCACTCAGTAAATGTTAGCTACTGTTATCTGAAATGCCCTTTGCTTGGAGCCGGGGTTCTCCCTTCGGATAACCCAAGTGCCTAGCACAGTGTCTGGAATGCGGTAGAGGCTCAGGAATTGTTTGCTGAATGACTGGAACTCAACCGAAATGTAGCAGCTGACATTAACTAACTAACTAGCTAGTTAGCTAGTCGCTAACTAGCTGCCCGGGCTGTCGAGTTTCAGCCTGTCTCACTTCCAGACGTTTAGTTTTGGCCCAGTGTCCTGGTTGGGTCATCACTGGGGACAAACGGTTGGTAGCTGCTCAGTAATCACTCGACAGATGAACGAATGAATGAACAGCTACGGCCTAAGCCACGCCTTACGGTGTTTGAAGTCCAAGAAAAGAGATTCCCTTCTCCCCTCCCCTACCAGCCCTGGGGCTCCCAATGTTGCGAGGGGTCATGAGGATGCGGGGGACCCCTCTGAAAGTCCGCTTGGGGAGGCGGTAGGTCATTGTAGGGTGCTACCTGTTTGCCTTCTTCTCTTGCCTCCCTCGGCTGGCCCCCCACGGGGGCTACTGGCCTGCCTACCACCTGCCTCTCTAGGAGACGTGGCTCTCACGCAAACTGTTTGGGGCTTTCTCGAGGCAAATTGCTCTCTGCATCTGCATCCTCATCCAGAGGGGCCTTGTTCCAGCTGCTAAGGTAAAAGAGGGGTTAGCCAGTGATTCAGGCCCATGTGCTTCATGGGGGGAAGCCATTTATTTTTCTATAAACAGCATATGGTGCTCATCTACCCCTCCCAAGGAGGCTGTGGGGATTCCTGGCACGTGGGTGATTTTAAGTTTCAAAGATTCTCCTGGGTCCTGGTTAAAAAAAAAAACTGCAGAAAAGACGGAAAAGGAAATTATCTTGAGCAGTCCCTAAACCATGAAGAGCATCACGGGTGGATTGGAGGCTCCAGCACAGGCCTCCCTGGAGACAGGAAGGCCCTGGTGAGGCCCAGCCAGGCTGATATGGTGCTGGTTTTCCGGCCGGAGAAGCAGCGCGAGCATCAATGAGCGCACTGTGCTCAGCCTCAGGCGCCACCGAGAAGAGGCCTGTGGGCTACGTGAGCACTGACGAGACCTTTAAAAGCTTCCAGCTTTCCTCTAGAGGAAGTCTTGACTTGGCTCCGGCTACAAATACTGTCAACCACATCATAGCTGTTTCACAAAAGCACTCAGAAAATGGAAAATGTGAAGGGCATTTGTGGGAACCAACAAGGAGCCAAACACAAGCACGGCATCACTTTTCCCACCACCCAAGGAGCCACCTTCCCGAATCTCAAAGAGGCAGAAAGGGGAGTCGGGGGCCTCATGCCCGTTGAGCTGGTGAGCTCCGGAAGGCCCACGAGAGTTGGCATCTCAGAGCCTCCTTTGGACCTCTGAGCCCATGGCACCAGCCATCTCTTCCGATTAAGAGTAGGGATAATATCCGTAACAGCCACCACGGATAGAGTGGTCACTGTCCCCCAGGCACTGGAACTAAGCAGCCCTGTGACCTCGGACATTCACTGAACCTCTCCTAGCCTCAATTTCTTGCTTACCTGTAAAAGAGACACAATAATAGCGCTTACACCAGAGGATGCTTGTGAAGATTCAGCAAAGCAATGCGTGGGAAGGGCTTAACCCTGCCCCTGGCCCATACGAGGTACTCAATAAGCGGCAACTGTTATTATTACTATCCCATGTGAAAAGTATCAAATGATTAGGATCAAAGAGGGAAACGAGAATGGTCTTAACTCTGCCTTCTGTCTCCCCTCACCCTCACTCTTCTCACCTTACCCTAGCTCTTTAACACAGACCCTATCCATTTTCTCCCTATCCCCAGAAGGGCAGCCGGGACGAGGACTGACCTGACCGTCGAAAAGCATGAGCTAATCACTCACAGGTCTGGGTGCCCGTCAACCGCCACTCTGAGCAGACTGCCTCTTTCTTCCTCCCGGCCAGGTCCATTTTCTGCAGTTTACATCTCCTTGACAATGCCACTTTGGCCTGGTTCCACAGGACAACGCACGAGGCACGCCCTGGCAATGTGAAAAGGCGTCAGTTGGCTATCTTGCCAGACTGTGTAGCTGTGAATCAGAAATACCAAGGCAACTGAAAGCAAAAGCCACACCTTCTGTGATGGCCACCAAAAATAATGCCCCCAAAGGTATTTTTTCCCCTTCCTCTTCTGAGTATAAAGCAGAAGAGAGGGAAAAAGAAAAAATGAGTGGCAGCAACCAGTCCTATGAAGAGAATGTTTCATCTTGGTTCGTGCATTTGTTCATTCATGGCATTCTTAGTGTCTCCTCTTGGCTCAGTAATATGCCACAGGTATGGGGAAAATGAGACGAATAAGACAACGGTGCCTGGGCCCGAGGGGTGCACCATCTACTGGGGGAGATGGACAAAATAAATGAGCAATTGTCATATGGTGTGGAAAGTTCTCTGCTGTTGGGCCCCAGAGGAACGGGCACTGAACTCATCCTGGGAGTATGTTTGTTTTAGTCTGAGAACAAGCCAGCGACAACAACAAAAAATAGGCTTTGATGAAAACAAATGGAACTCAGCAGCCAGGAAACCAAATACAGAGGGCACAAGGCCTGCAAAGGCAGCTCTGGATCTTCTTCCTCTGGGTCATGGTGATTCTGCTGCTATTTCTTGTCCATTCCTGAGCCTGCTGATTGGGCTCTTGCCTCCAACCCTCAAGAAAGAGTTAATCCTTAAGAAAATGCTCACAATATTGTTTTAATTGAAGTATAGTTGATGTACGATGTTTTAGGTATACAGCAAAGTGATTCAGTTATACATATATATTCTTTTTCGGATTCCTTTCCATTATAGGTTATTACAGGATATTGAATATAGTTCCCTGTGCTATACAGTAGGACCCTGTTTATCTATTTTATATATAGTGGTGTGTATCTGTTAATCCCCAATTCTTAGTTTATCCCTCCCCCACCCCCTTTCCCCTTTGGTAACCATAAGTTTGTTTTCTATGTCTGTGAGTCTATTTCTGTTTTGTAAATAAGTTCATTTGTATCACTTTAAAAAATTCTACATATAACTGGTATCATATGATATTTGTCCTTCTCTGATTTACTTCACTTAGGATGATAATCTCTAGGTCCATCCATGTTGCTGCAAATGGCATTATTTCATTCTTTTTTATGGCTGAGTAATATTCCAGTGTGTGTGTGTGTGTGTGTGTGTGTGTGTGTGTGTGTGTGTGTATGTGTGTATATATATATACACATACATACATACCACATCTTTTTTTTTTTTTAACATCTTTATTGGGGTATAATTGCTTTACAATGGTGTGTAGTTGCTGCTTTATAACAAAGTGAATCAGCTATACATATACATATATCCCCATATCTCCTCCCTCTTGAGTCTCCCTCCTACCCTCCCTATCCCACCCCTCTAGGTGGTCACAAAGCACCCAGCTGATCTCCCTGTGCTATGCGGCTGCTTCCCACTAGCTGTCTATTTTACGTTTGGTAGTGTATATAAGTCCATGCCACTCTCTCACTTTGTCCCAGCTTACCCTTCCCCCTCCCCGTGTCCTCAAGTCCATTCTCTAAGTCTGCGTCTTTATTCCTGTCCTGCCCCTAGGTTCTTCAGAACCTTTTTTTTTTTTTTTAGATTACATATATATGTGTAGCATACGGTATTTGTATTTCCCTTTCTGACTTACTTCACTCTGTATGACAGACTCTAGGTCCATCCACCTCACTACCAATAACTCAATTTCATTTCTTTTTATGGCTGAGTCATAGTCCATTGTATGTATGTGCCACATCTTCTTTATCCATTCATCTGTGGATGGACACTTAGGTCGCTTCCATGTCCTGGCTATTGTAAATAGTGCTGCAATGAACATTGTATACCACATCTTCTTTATCCATTTATCTGTTGATGGACATTTAGGTTGCTTCCATGTCTTGGCTACTTTGAATAGTGCTGCTATGAACATTGGGGTGTGTATACCTTTTCGAATTACAGTTTTCATTTTTTCTGGATATATGCCTAGGATATATTTATTTTAAACATATTTATTTTAAACATCCAAAATAAAAATCCCAAATCCTGTATACAGTAGGATTCCAATCTTGTACTTGTTTGTTTCTGTATGTGGGAGTTCATAATGCACATACAGAAAAAAGACTGGAAGGAAACACATACAAACATTTACAATAGTTCTCTTTGGGAAGCATTTTTATATCTCCTTGTTTCTTAAATATTTTCATTTTTCTACGATGAACATGTATTAATCTTTGTTACCTGAAAAACAATGTTAATTTTAAAAGCGAAGAGTCTGTCTGCAAAAGGCTGCGTTGCTATGTGATTCTGTTTATATGACATTCTGGAAAAGGCAAAACTATATAAACAGAAAACAGGTTTGTGGTTGCCAGGAGCCTGAGGTGGGGAAGGGACTACCTACAAAGGGACACATAGGGCTTCCCTGGTGGCGCAGTGGTTGAGAGTCCACCTGCTGATGAAGGGGACACGGATTCGAGCCCCGGTCCAGGAAGATCCCACATGCCGCGGAGTGGCTAGGCCCGTGAGCCATGGCCGCTGAGCCTGCGCGTCCGGATCCTGTGCTCTGCAATGGGAGAGGCCACAACGGTGAGAGGCTCGCGTACTGCAAAAAAAAAAAAAAAAAAAGGGACACAGGAGGATTTTTTGGAGTGATTAAAATGTTCTGTATCTTGATTGTGGTGATAGTTACATGATCGTATGTGTTTTTCAAAACTCACAGAACTGCACACTTAAAAGGATAAATTTTATCGTATATAAATTGTTCCTCAATAAATCAGATTTTTTTTTTTGTTAGAGTCTGGATCATTTCTCCAGTTCTATTATTTTTTGAAGAATCTAATGGACCTAGGAAGATAATGACAAATCTGGAGGATATGATCTCAAAAGGAAGATTAAAGAAAGAGATAAAAAAATTTTCATATTCCTCTCAGTCTCTTCAAGTTCAGCCAGAAATGGCTGGGGCTTGAGTTTGGTGTTTTGGTTTTACTCCTTTTTTAAAGTGACTTGAGACCAGGATATATGAAAGACATAGTTTTTCTTGGTATTTAATGAGGTGACTTGAGTATGAATTCAAGTATATGATTTACAACTGGAGTGATAACTTTATGAAACATTTACATCTGTGACAACATCTAATAAAACTTTTTATTATTATTAGAAACATTGCTTGTATGGTTAGAACAGACTGTCAAAATAATCCCCCTTGGACCAGACACATCACAAATTGATCATTTACCTTGTTGCTCTTGCCAGTATCATATCTAAATTCAGGGGACTTCCCTGGCCGTCCAGTGGTTAAGACTTCGCCTTCCAACGCAGGGGGTGCGGGTTCGATCCCTGGTCGGGGAGCTAAGACCCCACATACCTCGTGGCCAAAAAACCAAAACATAAAACAGAAGCAGTATTGTAACAAATTCAATAAAGACTTTAAAGATGGTCCACATCAAAAAAAATCTTAAAATTAAATACATAAATAAATAAATTCAGTCTGATGGAGAATCGAGAAAAGGGCCAGCCACTGACACAATTTTCTTTACGAAGATTGGGGTTTTCATTTACTACAAGGGACACAACGTAAAGACTACCTTTGAGTAGGAAACTACATGACCAGAAACTGGCAAGAACATAAGATTATCTGTAGAAGGAGAGAGAGATGCCTAGACACAGACCCTCCTTCACACAAAAGGACTTGAGGACCCCCTGTGTGTATGGCATAGGGTTGGGTGCTACAATTCCTGTCCTGAGTGACCAGGGTAGACACTGCTGTTCAAATTCAGTTATATCATTTAAATATTTGAGGCTGCTTTGCCCTTTATTTCATATCGAATCAGATCATTGTCTATAAACACTGACATTAGATGCTGTTATAATTGAGGTAGCATCGAAGCTACTTCCACTTCTTCCTTAGGTAAACAATAACAAGAGGAGATTCTAGAATAAATTAGTGTTATGGAAAGGAGATGGGCAACAGGCTCAATACAGACAGAAGAGCTGTTCCAGTTACTTTTTATTAACCTGTAAATTCTTCTGTTTCTCCTCAGAAGTGGCTTCAGATGTGTGGTACAGAAACTGCATGTACACATGCTCCTGGTTCAGATAAAATCAGTTGAGAAATCACAGAGAAATACCGAAAATTAGAAAATATCTAAGCGATGGGTCCTGGTTAAGGGCAAAATGAAAAGATGGCATGGAGTTTTCTACAGAAAAACAATTGGCCATGTTAGTCTATTTTATTTACAAACTAGGAAATTCGAGCTCTAGACCCATAAAGCCAGAGGCCCACTGGACATCTCCACTTGGGTATCCCATAGGTACATCATGCTCAGTGTGTCCAAACCTGAATTCCTTCCCTTTCCCTGTCTCCCTGCTCTGCTCCTCCTGGGTTCCACATCTTGGTGAATGGAACCACCACTCACCAGTCACTCAGTCCAGAAACTTGACAGTCATCCCTAACCTCCCACTCTTCCTCACCTCCCATATGCAAGCAGTCAAAAGGTCTCCCCTAAACCTGCTTTGTCATTCCCTTACTGTTACCACTGGTCTCCATATTCCTGGATCCAACGGATGCTCTCCTGTCTTTGTATGACTTGATCTCTTTACAGAATTTGACACTATTGGCCATCCTTTCCTAATGAAAACTCTTTCTCCTTTAATATCTGTAACACTGCTTTCGTTTTCTACCAACCTCTCTAGTCTCTTTAAACATCACTGGTTTTGCTTGCTTGTTTGTTGTTGTTTTGTATTTTTTTTCTAGGACTCTTCCTATTATATACTTTCTCTTGGGGATCTCATCTGCTCCCAAAGTCCAGATTTTTCTCCTGTGCTCCAGGCTTATATACCTAACTTATCCTTTAAGGCTCAATTCAACATGAACTTCCTCAGGAATCACAGAATAGTAATTCATCTAATTACAAGTCTGTCTCTACTACTAGACTGTGAGCTCCCTGAGGGCAGGAACCATGTCTTATTCACCTCTGAATTCCCAATACCTTGCGTAGGCACTCAGATAAAGTTTGTTGAATGAATGAATGGTTAGTAGAATCAAGTCATTGGTCTCCTATGAAAGGTAGAGGTTTGAATCCCCCTACTGACATCCCTACCATTGGGTCAAAAAGAGTAGAGTTCAGCTGGATAGAGTATACTGTAATGAGAGCAAAGTTGCTGGCTACATTATTACCCAGACCAGCCAAATTTGTCCTGGACGGTAACTCTAGGCCAACTGTGAACTCTGACCAGCTGTCTTGAAAACGTAATGTTAGTCATCAAGAGAAGTGGGTAAGAATGCAGCATCACTAACCCAGATGGTGGTAGGGTCTCACCCCAGTAAGTAATCTTCTCCTCTCATTGGTGTCTCCATCTGAGCCCCCTTTTGGGGTGGGATTGGTGTCGGCTGAAGAAAACCTTGGGGAGAGGGAGAGGACACTTTTTCTTCCTAGTGTCTCCAGGGGCTACACATCTAACCCCGCCGTCTACAGGGAAAGACTGAGGTAAGCCAATGAAGTTTTCTGTCTAGGTTAAGGGCATACTTTGTGAGGTTCTGAGTTTAATATACATTTTTAGATCAGCACATCAGTCCTACAATCTCTGGATGGGGGAATAAAATCCTGCTGAGGAAGGAATGTAATCATGAGTTAACATAAAAGCAATTTTAGTAACTACCTATCGGGATCAACGTTACTTTTTTTTTTTTTTTTTTAATGACAGCTCTCTGTGGATCATCTTTCTCTCAAGGTAGTTCTGAACTGACTTTTCCCAACAACTCCGGAGGCAACGAAGACTTCGTTTTGGAAACATTGGCTGGGTGAGCTGATGACTCACACCTCGATGAATTAATAAAAGTTAAGAAAACAAAAACCAGATGTTTCCTTCATCTTAATATAGGCCTCTATGCTCTCTTTTGTCAGTTATACTGTCAATTGCTGGTTTCCTTCTCTTGGGGCAAAAATCAATTTTTAAAAAGTTTGAATCTCTCTGCATTTTTTGATGAACTCTGTCCCCACAGTTGCTATTTGGCTCAAATGTCCACAAAGACTGCAGCTCCGGCACCGACGGTTTCAGCAAGCGAATGGCACACAGTGCTTGAGGACAGCATACCAGAGGGCTTTGCACGCTACACTGGATTTGCTAGAGAACTCCTGCAACAGTCTCTGGGGAAAAGCACAAAGTGAAGCAGTCTCCTTGCTCACACGTAAACCTCCCCAGAACCAGAAATGGTCTGGCCAACTAGCCGAGGCTTCCTTTCCAGATCCAGGATTCATTCTTTGGCCCTTGATCCTCCCAGAAAATGCTAAGAACTGTATTTTAGAGTGCCCACAACATATATTTTCATTCTCCTGGCCAGACCAGTGGAGGATACACCGAAATCCAGAGTGACGCACTCTTTAAAGTTTCCTAGTAATACCACCCATCATTCCCGGAGAACGTCGGAAGCATTCTGTTTTTTGTGAGGGAAAATCATTTATTTTTTCCTCCATCTATTGTACTTTGCTTAAGGCAATTATTTTCCCCAGACGCCACCCCAAGCAGAAAGCTCCAGATGTTGTTCGGTCATAATGGGAGAAGGGACTGCAAGTCCTAGTGTTTTCCAAGCTTGCATCCTCTCATGCCCTCCCAACTTTCTCATTCGGAGCCCTGAGCTGCTTTCTCTCACTCCTCTTTTCCTGCTTGGGTTCCATCTCCCCTCACCTTCCAGAGGCAAATTTAGATTTGCACCTTTCCTGCCTACATTTCTGAACGTCTTTGTCAAAAAAGGGATTCTCTAAAACTGCAGTACTATCAGTCCACACACCCATTTGCCCAAGCCAGATCGCTGGGAATCATCGTAACCCACTTCACCCCTCACTCATTCACCGCATTTAGTTTCCAAGTCCTGTTGATTCTATTGACGACATGTCTCCTGTGTTTGCTCCCTCCGCTCCATTCCTCCTGACGTTTCTATAGTCCAGACCACACCCTCTTTCACGTGAACCACCATCCCTGTGTTCGCTCCTCCTCTGTCCAGAAAAGCCATCCTTCCCACTGCAGCCACAATGAGAGTGATCCTTCTAGAACCCAAATATGGTCATGTCTTCCACACACTGCCACTCCCTGGTCAGATAGTGGGCGTGGAGGCCTGGGAAAATCCCTTACACCAGTGAGTAACATGGAAGTGTCCGTTAAAGCTAGGCTAAAGCCACAGAAATGGCAGGGCATTCCCCAGCCTCCTGACCCCTCTCCCAGCTGGGCATTTATCATCCGGACTTTCCTCCATCCCAGTGCCATGTTGCCTGCGTACTTGCTAGTCTCCCTCACTGGACGGTGGACTCTGGATCTTGTTCAGTTCTGAACCCGCAGCACCATACACAGTGCCTGACACAGAGCAGACCCTCAAAACTAAATAAGAGACAAAATCCCCTCTCCCTCCAAGGCAATGTGTTAGTTACCTACTGCTGCTATAGCAAATTACCACAAACATAGTGCCTTAAAACGACCTGCACTTGTCCTCTTCCGGTTCTGTAGGTCAGAAGTCCGACACAACTTCACTGGGCTAAAATCAAGGTGTCGGCCGGGCTGCTTTCCTTCCAGGGGTTCTGGGGGAAGACTTTGCTTCCTTGCCTTTTCCAGCTTCTAGAGACCGCCTTCCTCTCTCTTCAAAGCCAGGAATGCAGCATCTGTCTGCCCCTGCTTCTGTTAGCCATCTCTTTTTCTGAACACAGCCAGGAAATGTTCTCCAATGTTGCGGGCCCGTGTGATTGGACGGGCCCGCCTGGATAATCCAGGACACTCTCCCCATCTCCAGGTCAGCTGACCAGCAACCGTAATTCCATCTACACCTGCCTCTTTGCCATGTCACTATTCACAGGTTCCAGGCATTAGGGTGTGGACATCTTTAGGGTTCATTATTCTGCCCACCATAAGCAGTAATGGGTAAGGGCCCTGAATCCCATATATAGCGGTCCCTTTCTAATGCTTTTTACATGATTGCAATGCTTTTACCTAATTGGCTGCGGCTGCCTTTATATCAAAACCATGATTTAAGTCACCTCTGTGTTCCTAGTGCCTGGTCCAGGGCTCAGACCCTGTGAGGTGCTCAGTGTTTGCTGACTGGAAGTTAGGAAGTAAAATATTGGTTGGCTGGAATGTTTAAATAGCAGCTTCTTGGTTCCCCTTAGAAAAGGGAGCTTTGATTGTTGGTCCCAAGAAAGTGTTAAAAAAACAATTTCATAGCACAATCAGGGGGTCCTATCGCCATTATCTTGCTTTCTCACACTAAACCAGCTCTCAGATTGGAAAAACAGTCAGCTTCCATTATCTGACAAAAGTCTTCCAGATTTTTCAGATGAAAAAACAGCTCACATGCTTTCTGCCTAGTCCACATGGGAACACAGCTGTATAGGAAATTCAAGCGAACAAAAGAAAAAAAATCATGCAATAAAGCCTTGTGACTCCCCAGGCAACCAAGAACTGAATACTTCTCAAGCAATTTTGGTAGGATTAGTATTTAAACACACAGTGAACAACCTCAGTTCCAACAAATCTGGAGAAATTAAGCCTTGTTTCCAAGAAGCGCTCACAGAACTTTCAATGCGTTTTTCCATCACGGCGAAAAGAAAGAACTTGCACAGCTAAGCTGCATCTCTCGAGTGGGATCCCACGCCCACTGGACAGCAGCAAGTTTAAAACGAGCAGGACACCGGGGGCAGGGCTCCCAGGCTGCAATGGTGGTACGGGTGCCTGGTAAAGGAGAGGGGCTCTTTCACTCAGCAGACAGAATTGTCCAGAAACTATCAGGTCTCATGGAGTTCAGGCTCCAGCAATGACAGCCCCGGCTAAGCCGGTTCTCAGAGTTCAGCCTTCACCATGGCAACCGCTTGGGAAACCTCCAACTTGCTGAACTGGAGATTCTGAAGGAAAGTCACCCACAGCAGAAGCACGGTCTTCAGAGAGTTTTCCGTAGTTTATTCATATAGCACCTCATCAGCAAAACCTGACAGAATACTCAAGCTCAATGTCAAGAGCCTTCTGAATCCCGGTCAAAACGCTTCAAGGTACATCACTTCACCTGGTCCCCCAAACAGGCCTGGCAGCTACTTGCGGCTGGAATCATACTCCAGTACCTACCACAGGGCTGGCACATGACAGCAGCTCAATAAATGTTTGCAGGATCCGTGACCTGTCATCATTTTATAAAGGAAGAAACAGCCTCAGAGAGGCTTAAGCAGCCTCCTCAGCATGCCGAGCAGCAGGCAGGGCTGGCCTCTGGCCTCTGTCTTTCCCACTCCACCATGCTGGCCTTCTAAATCCAACTCAGTAAAGGGCAGGAGGACGTTTCGCTCCTTTTCGACAAACGTTCATTGAGCGTCTACCCTAAAGCAGACCTTCCCACCACTCCTCGCTGTCCTCTGCCTGGGCAGTTCCTTCAAGCCTTGGTTTTAGTGTCACCTCCTGAGCAAGGCCTCCTCGATGAGCCCTTCCACAGCCACCGGGCCACCACCGCCTCGCACCCAGTACCCTCTATGCCGTTTCCTGTTTGGTACTCATCCCTGTCTCTAATTACTTGATGTGCGTATTTGTCTATTTATGGTTGGCCTTCCCCGACTGGAAGCTCCATGATGGCAGGGTGCCGGCTCAGGCTTTCTGGTGACGCCATAAGATGGGGGAGACGAGGCCACTGAAACAAACAGCCAATGTGCTCTCAGGTGCATTCATAAAGATGTCCAGAACAGTGGACTTCTGGCGCGTGTCTGAAAGACAGGGAGGCGATGGGGTTGTCAGCACGGGGCGGAAAGACTCAAGGAAGACACACCGGCTCTTCTTCTCCAACGTCTGAAGGCTGCGACCCAGAAGAGGGCCGTGGACTTGCCTCAGAGGAGCGGTGGGAGAGGGCTGGAGGGACAAAGTTGCAGGGGCAGGCTTGGGTTCAAGGTGCTCCTTGTTAGGATTGTTGGGTACTTCCTATCTTGCACACTAATGTGTGAGTACTAAGAGGGTGGCCGGCATCCATTTTATTCCTCCCGCTATGTAAATAGCGCAGTACCTGGTATGTTTGTCACTCCATAACTATTTGATTGAATGACTGTTGTGTCGAAGATCAGTTACAGGCGGAGGCTGTCACTGCTCACTCTGCCTGGAATGTTCCTCATCCCCCCCGCCCCCGCCGCCTGTCATCTGCTTGACCCTCTGGTTACTCTGTGGTCTAACCTTAAATATCCCGTCGTCAGGAAAAGCTTCCCTATCCCCCTATCACCGAATTACAGGGCCCTCTCACAGCCTCCTGTATTTTTCCATCGTGTGATGATTGTATTTGACGTTATTTGCTGGTTATTCGAGGTAGATATTCCCCTACCCGAAGGCACTCAGTCTCTCTTGCCTGAATGATCCCCAGCAATGCCGTGAGACAGCTGTTGGCATCCCCTGTAGAGTATGCTCTGTGAGAGCAGGAACTGCTGTTATTTGCTGCTATAGCCATCGCGTGGGGCACAAAGCAAGTACGCAAATATTTCTTGAATGAATTAACTTTACAACTAAGAAATTGCTGAAGGCTCAGCAACATGTAAGTGGTCGACGTTACACAATAAGCCAGCAGTAGAGTCGAGATTTGAACCCAGGTCTGTGTAACTCCAAACCCTGGTTTTTTTCTACTACACCAAACTCTGCGGGTGCAGAGCCATTGTTCAGGACCTCACGGTCTGCCATAAAAGGTGGGCCCCTTGGTGGAAATGTTGGAAGGCAGAGTGTGAAGGCATGGCACCAGCCAGGTTGCCTCACCCATGGGCTCAAAGAGATACAGGAGGGCACTTCACTAAGAATTCGAGAAACTTCCCAACCAGGGGAACTTGTGTCTGGCAGCCAACAGTGCAGCAGACGGAAGGACAGAGCTGAGACTTCATGCCCTACCCTGGCCTGATGGCAAGCAGGTGGTGGATGGGCAGCAGGATGGACGTCTGCAACTCCTTTCATCATCCTTCTAGTTATACTCAAGATGGACTAGCCCATCGCGTGCTATTGGAGCTGGGAGAGTAGCAGGTAACAAATCTAGACTTTGGATTTGAATCCTGGATCTGTCACTTACTAGCACTGTGACAACTTCCCTCCACCTGAGTTCCCTCATCTGTGAAAGGAGAGTAACACAAAGCATGATTAAGATTAGATTAAAATGTGGATGAAAAGAACACCTCCTATATACACTGCCTGGATCTAAGGGGGCTCATACCCCAATGCTGCATCATCTGTGTGCAGTGCTTCCTGGCAAGGACTTTCTGATTAAGTCAAGACATCTACATTTTCATCTCCTTACACCTGTGCACTGAGTCAGGTAGACAAATAGACTTGCTCAAATCTAATGCAGGGTTTTATTTGTGAATTAGGAAACATGCGTTTGTTCAAGAAACGAGCATCAAAGCTGCTGTCACCAAACCCCAAACTACAAAACTTCTTACGTACAAAGAGAAAGACCTGTCTTTAACTTGGAAAAAGGACTATTTGTGTGATCGTGCTCTCAACCCAACTTGCAACTGCCTTTCTACCTAACTGGATACAGAATTTACTCCCCCCATATAATGGAACTAACATTTTCATGACAGTATCCACCACTGAGCTAACAGGCTACAAATCAATGTAACAGATTCGACTGCTCTGAGTCGTATTTCTTAAATGGTCCCATAAGCAAATACATCCAGCCTCACACATAAGCACCAGAAATTTGCCACCCCGTAAGTTACGTTCCGTTAGGTTTCTGTTTGTTGCTTTTCAAAACATCAATCTTCCCCCCTTCCCAGTAGGTATATAGGTAGAAAAATAAATGAAGTCAGCACTCTTCACTTCTCACTAGAATAAACTGTGACTCAAACACTGTGAGTGGTTATTTGCAAGGCTATAATTTTTTTAATGACAGATTTTCCTAAAAGAAACCACTATAACATCTGTCCAAGAACTCCAAGGGAAAACAAAAAATACATAAAAGATTAAAAGTCTATTACTTTAACAGCACATTGCCAAACACGGACAACTAGGATAAAATGCCAAGGAACCTTAAAAAATAACTTGAAAAGATGCAACGTTCAAGTCATTCAAACGTGTAGGGTCCACAAAGAACAGAAAAACAAGTCCGAGAACAGTTCTACTTGTGCATGATGGGAACTCAGACTGTACCTCATCCAAGTTCATTCAGGTGTCTCAAACCAATAGATGTATGAGCAGAGTTTGTTTTTTCTTCTTTGCTTGGAGATGCGCACGCAGATTAGAGAGGAGAATCTTCCAGATGCTGATGTAAGTGCAGCAGACTTGGTTCCCCTCTGATAAAGTACGAAGGCAGATTTAGTTGACTCAAACTTTATCAGTTTCCCTAAGAAAAGGTCTTATGCATGCTGAAACAGACGAGTTACTGAATTTGTCATGCTAAGTATTTACAGCAATTTTCATAAAGTGAGCTCAGTAACTTGACAGGATAAAAAAGGTAGTTGTGAATTTCTTATATAACCTTTTACAACGTGAATGACCTCGTGGGTAAATGACGCTGAAGTTCAAAGCCCCTCAAACACACATTAACAAGAAATTATTGACTGCATGAAGAGGCACACATTGTAGAAAATGCACACTTCACGGGGTTCCTGCATAGCAGGAAAGTCACTACCACTACATAACAAATGGCTATGCCAACAGTTAGAGCTGCCACTCAAGGGTCCAACAGTAGAATTCCCTCAAAATCGCAAGGAGTGTTTGCATCACAGCAAGGAAACCTTTGGGAAGACAAGTACATATTTTGTTTGCAAAGATATTTTGTGTTGGACAATTTGAACATCGCATAAACAAATCCGTTTTTGAATTGGGTACGATTTAAGGCAATGCTACTCAGACCTGAGGGGGAAAAAACCCACAGAAGTTTCTAGTTTTCTTCTGAAACTTTGACGGGTCAGAATCAGTGTCGGAAAGGATCCCCCCGCTAAGATTCAATGCACCATTAGGTATCTGCAGCTTACAAAATAGGATCCACTTGCATACTCTGAATACGAAATGGGCAATGTTATGTACCCTTCCTTGAAAACTGTAAAAAAACAAAACAAACATGGCAGCTTAGGTATTTCATATTAAAATGTCACATGAGCATGAAGACAACTACACCTGGTGCACACAAAGGAGCAACCGCCCTCACAGCAAGCTCTCCGCAGCGCTGTACTTCTCTCATGACTGGCTGTGGTGTAGTGTGGAACGGTCATGGATTCATAAATTAACTTTTAACATCAACTACAGACTAATGAATGACAATTAGACACAAGTAAGTTCAAAAGTTTTACATTTTGCTCCTGTTTGGCTGCTAAAGAGCAGCGATTTAAATTCATATAAAAACTTCTGACCACAAAGCTTGCTATACACATAAAGTACATAATCAAAAAGTAAGCAGCAATTGAATTTCTTATTTAAACTTATCTGGTATATATTATTTACATATTTGGGGGGAGAGCTCTCCGAAACCACCATGCTCCTTACTCCCCTTCCTGGCCTCTGCCCCCTCTCCGCCTGCCCCAGCCCCTCCAAATCGAAATCAAGTGCTCTGAACTATATACAACTGTACTTTGGCTAAGTGGGCTGGATGGCGTGACTCCTTCCCAGGTCTTGGAGTGGAAGAAAAGAAACAAAGTCTTGGAAGTCATGTGCAGCCTTCTTTTCCGAGTAGCAGTGTACTGTAGCCAACAAATCTGTTCTTTTCATGGCAAGGGGGGCAAAGGGCCCCCGCACTTCACTCCCCAATCTGAATGGGGCAAGATCCAGAGCCACTGGCCTCTTGCACCACAACAGGCCACCGGACAAAAAGGAAAGGAAAAGGTCACGACAGAGGCAGCAGCAATCAACACAAGTTTCCCGACAAAGGAACTTCTCCTGCTAGCACTCCCCCCTCTTCCTCTCCCTCCCCTCCCACAAATTCATTGCCTTAAAATTAATTCATATCACGAGAACTCGGTACTCTGGTTAAGTGTCAAGTAAATATAAGAAAGAGTAAATCTGTCACCTTGTATACTTGAACTGGGACATAAAGCTGGGACACACGACATCACTGAAATTAACTTTCTAAAACAGATCCGGTCTACATAGTGCAGCCAATAAAACGTAAGAGTTTGTTCACAATCTGCCTTGTACAGGGTATTTATAGTCTTTCGATGCCATATAAATAGCATTTATACAGCTTAAACATTCAGAGACATGCACTGGGACTTTTTAGGTAGTACGAATTTCTTCACAATCACATGTGCAAATTTTACAGATCACTAAGTGAGTAATGAGTAAGCTTAGGCTGGACCGTGTCTTGTATTATCTAACAAATTTAACGGGGGTTCAGAGTCATCCATAGGAAGAACCAGGCGTGTTCCCCGAATGACCAGTTCATGGTCCCCGAATGCAAGTTCCCGATCCAGGGCATCTTCAGAACTGTTTCCCATAAATCTCCTAGGGGCACCGGACGATGCTGATTCAGTGTTCACGGTAGAATCTCCATACGTCAAACTAATATCACCATCATTGAGAATAAGATCGGAGTCATCATCTTTCAACTGTTCCTGGTTCTAAATTCAAATAAAATAAGTTTTGCGAATTGTTATGAAATTCAAGAAACATTTCCAATAGCAGAATTTTCAAGGATGCCCTATTTAAAAAGCTTCAGGATAAAGTCAAAAGTCCTCACCTTGGCTTAAAAGACACTGTGCGACTTGGGCCCCTCAGCTTCATCTCCCACCACCTTCTGTTTCTCTGACCTCACCCGCCTCACTGTGTGCCCGAAGACTGAAGTGCTGACAGCTGCCCCAAATCTCTCGTGCTTTCTCTTACGTTCTGTCCCCTCTCCCCTCCTTCATGTAACTAGCGCCTACTTATCACTGAGGTCTTGGCTGAAAAGTCACTTTCTCCCAGAAGTCTTCCTTGATCATCCAAGGCTAGCTTAGGGGTCCTCCTGTGTTCTCCCCTAGCGTCCTGTACTTAGTCTTCTCCTTAGAGTGGCACTTACCCCTTTGCGTAACTGCTCAGGCAGTGGTCTGCGCCACACACACCCCCCCCCGCACTAGACCCTAAGTCCCTTGTACGCTGTACTTCAATCACCTAACAGTTTGGGGGCACAGAGAAAGTATTCGCTAAATATAAGTTCGATTGTTGAACAGATTTATATAAATGAAGCTTTTACTGCCGTATCAACAATACCTAGAAATACTGAACCCTCACTACACACTTGTCACCCAGCTCAACGGGCGTTGGTTCTAATGGAAACTTTGGGGCCAAAAAGAACATAAATAAAGTTCCAGAAAAGGGAAAAACGTCTAGCATATATAGTGCCACTGTGGCAAATTAAAAAGTGTACATGTGCACAGGAAAGTCTAGAAGGTATTCAACAAAATGATGATAGTTAGCTCTGCATGACAGAATTGCTAGTGGTTTTTATTTTCTTATGTTTTTGTACTATCTGAAATTTTATTATAATGAGTACATATTACTTTTAAAAATCAGAAAGTCATTTTTAAAAATGTAGAGTAAGAATTATTCTAAATAGTCATATTGATCTAGCAAAAAAAAAGTCTGTGACTAACACTCCTTGAGGGAAGTAGAGCTGACAGAAACATCCTACACTCAGCTCTCCTATCCTGTGCATGTTTAAAATCTTTAAATTTGTCTAAGATGGTCAAATAGACTGAGGGCACGATTGGACAAAAATTTTTAAACTTAAAAAAAATTTGCTGTTGCTAGAAATTTGCCTAAATACTCAAAGACAAAGACATGTGAATTAAAAACCAAACAAACCCATTCCACCAACCAGCCATAATCCCTTCCTGCCCAATCCATTTATAACAGTTAAGTCTAACAAGCGTGTCTAACGCTTAATTCAGCAATACTCAAAGCTCTGTGGCACCTTCACTCGTCAGCAGGGGCTCTTCAGCACCTTCTAATGACTTTATTAAGTTTCAGGTTTGGGGCAATATCTACCAAATTTTAAAATGCATATGACTTTTGACCTAGCAACTTAACCTTTAAAATCTATTCTTTATAACTTTATATTCTTGGGTAAATTTATATACACAAGGATATTCACTGTAAACATTGTTTGTAATAACAAAAACACAAAAGGAGGAACAATGTAAAGGTCTAGCCACAGGAGACTAATTAAATCAATCTTGGCAAAACCACACTGTGCAGCCACCAATAGAGAGAAGGTAAGGGATCTCATGGACTCTTAGAAACATATCCATGCTGTATCATTAAGTGAAAAAAGCAAGTAGCAGGACAATACTCTTATTATGATCCCATTTGTGTAAAACAATAAAGAGAGCTATATATACACATATAAGTTTGTGTAGATAAACTATAGCAGGGAGTATCCAAAATAAACCCTTAATAAAGACTGCCTCTGGGGGATGGAGGTGGGAGAAAGAGAGTGACTTTTATTTTTCACTTTGTACGTTCCATACTGTTTGAATATCTGGCTGTAAGCATGCTACTTTTATAATTTAATAAGTAGTTAACATAGCAAAAATTAAATTAAAAAATTAAGTTTTATGGTTGTTATGGGTTACATGGTATCTCCCCCCCGCACCCCCCCCCCCCCCAAGAGATGTGAAATCCTAACTCCCAGTACCTGTGAATGTGACCTTATCTGGAAATAGAGTCTTTGCAGGTGATCACATTAAGATTAGGTCCTTGGTGTGGGCCCTGAGCAAGTATGACTGGTGGGTGTCCTTATAAAAAGGGGAAATTTGGAGACACAGACGCATACGTGCACACAGGGAGAATGCCAGGTACAGATGAAGACAGAGATCTGTGTGATGCATCTTCAAGCCAAAGAATGCCAAAGATGGCCAGCAAACCACGAGAAGCTGGAGAGAGCCCTCGGAAGGCCCCAACCCTACTGGCACCTTGACCTCAGACTTCTAGCCTCCAGAACTTGAAACAGTAAATTTCTGTTGTTAAGCCATTCAGTTCGGGGTACTCTGTTATGGCAGCCCAAGGAAACGAATAGAACAATGCCGTATTTTGCTATCCACAGGACACACAGGCATTGTGGAACTCTTCTGGCTTTTGGTGATGGCGAGTGGGTCTTTGGAATCCCAGAGCCAGACCTCAATGACTTAACTGACAAAGCTGGCTGACCCCTCAGCACAGAGCCACATGGGCTAACAGGGTAAAGAGGGAATGGGGGCCGTGCTTGATATGGGAGCCTGGGCAAAGTGGCAGGGAGGGACAAGACAACACGGGGTGTTGCCCCCAGCCCACCAGTAGTCTGTCGGAACTGTGCACTGACTCAACATAATACAACGCTGCAGGGTGCTCCTCCCTGACCCAGGTGCCACCCCTGCTAAGACTCCTCTTCCCCATCCGTTCTCTGTGGGATCTGCTCGAAAACACCACAGAGGCGGTCACAGGGAACTGGAGGGTGCACATCTACACTGCTTTACCACAGCCTCATCTCTCAACTCAAGGTGTTGCATCAGAGTAGTCAAAATTGGTGGGTTTTGTTAACATGGGTACTTTATTTGATGCACCAGATTATTTTTGAAGGGTTGGGTTAGAAGTAAAGGTTTTTAAAAAAGAACTTGAAAAATTAAATGTTCATATTTTAAAATAAAAACTGGTTAGCATTTGTCATTTCTTTCTTTGTGGCAATACCTGCTGAATCACTAATCTTATGTCGGCAGCTAAGGAAAAAATATGGAATCTAGATTATATCTAGATATATCCATGCCTCCCAGCAATACGGTACACAGGTAGATAAACTTTCCCTAATACCCGAAATAAAAGAGCATCTGTTGCACTTTAGGGGCATCAAAAAATGTTTTAGTAATCCTCTCCACATGACTGTGACGACCCTGATTTATAGATTACAATATACGCAGTTAGTACTAAGCTCAGGCCACATGCTGCAAATAAATGAAAACCAGCATGGAAATAGAATTATTTACTAAAATCACTGACAGTAAGATGAGATGCTATTCTGTATCTTTTTTCAAATGACGGCTCAAAGGCGGTGAATTATATTTATAGATTTCAGTGCATTTTCTGGCTGAGCAAAATATGTTTATATTCCTGCTTGTGGATTTTATACCTTAAACGCAAGCAAAGCAAAACAAAACAAAAAACCAGTAACCCATCCACAGAACAGGTAGTTTTAAATTTAACTTAATGAAGAACTTAGGTTCTGGATAAAACCAACTTACCTCATAAGCCTGGGGGCTGGTTAGGCATCTCGCAACGGGTCCACAGCAGGCAGGGAGGGTTGTCGTGAGAGGAGGCCCACTGTGCGTCAGCAGAGGCTTCAGATAGCTGTGCCAGTTAAGGAAGAGCTGCGTTCCTTTCTTTACCAATTTAAAAGAACAATCTGTTTGATAACAATCACTGTCACAGTGTACCTACCAATTCAGATAGCAAATGTTGTCCCATTTCATGACCCTATTATGCAACGGGAGGGAGATTTTATTATTATCTCTGTTTTACAAATATGGAAACTCAGGCTCATAAAAGTCAATGATCTGCCTAAAGTCACACAATTAAGTAAACGGAGGACCAATACTCGAACCCAGATTGGCTTGATTCCAAATCCTATGCCCTTTCCACTACATCATATTGCCTTTCTGATTTTACTAAAGCCAAAAGGAAGACAAAATCGCTCTCAATTTAGCGCTGAAGGAGACACGGAAGAAACTAAAGAATGGTAAGAGCCTAAAAAGAGATTAAATATTCCAGTAGTAGAATATAGCAATAAAAATGGTTTTAATTATTTATTGTAGACTCAGCTGGCCTCTTCAATGAGTTGAAACTTTAGTATCAAAGGAAACTCAATTCTAAAAACATTAAAAAAATTATGCATCATGAGGTCCTCTGTCATAGACTCTTATTTCAGTATTCATCTATTCTCCAAAAATAAAAATAAAAACAGATGCAACAACATATTTGATACTCAGAAGAAAAAAAGAGGGAATCATGAGAAAAAGCAGAAAAAGGGAGAAAGACACATACATATTCGCTACTTTCTAAAATTACAACTTAAGGTTGTTCTCAATTAAAAATGAGGAGGCCAAAGAAATTTACATAAATTCACATATTTATAAACTCTAAGATTAAAGTACTTCATATAAACACACTTACATAGCTCATAAAACATCTTGCCACACAAAACCACTGAAAATCTGGAATGATGAATTCTACTAGTGCATTAAGTACAGAAAGTACCAGATCGTAGTTTACTGGTACTTAACAGGCTAGTACAGAGGCTAATAAGTCTTGGTATTTAACTCTATAAGAACAAATTCCCTAAAAACTAAAACTTACCAAGTATTGACAAAAGGAAATCTGAATAGTCCTGTATTTATTAAAGAAACTAAAAACCTCTTCATACAAAAAGTTCCAGGCCCAGAAGGCTTCACTGGTTAAAATCTTCCCAGACTTAAGAAATACACAAACTCCTCCAGAAAAATAGAAAAAGAGAAAAATTCTTCCCTACCTGTTTTATAAAACTAGCACAATCTTCCTATAGAAACTTGACAAGGACATTACAAGAAAAAAAAATCACGAGCCAATACCTCTCATGAAAAGACACAAAAATCAGACACAAAATACTAGCAAATTAAATCTAGTGACATACACAGTGAATAATATCATAATCAAGTGGGATTTGTTCCAGTAATGTAAAATTGGCTTAACATTCAAACAATTGATGAAAATCAGCAAGATAACACACTAAAGGAGAAAAAATAAATACACGATCATCTCAGTTGATGTAGAAAAAGCGTCTAATAATATTCAGTACCTATTTATGGTAAGAACTCTTAGCAGACTAGAAATAGAAAGGAATTTTCTTACATTGATCAAGGATATCTCAAAAACTGACAGCTAACATCATACTCAATGGTGAAATATTGAAAAATTTCCCCCTTAGGTCAGGAATAAGACAAGAATGCCCGCTATCATCACTTACATTTAACATTGTACTGGGAATGTCCAGCCAATATAATAAGACATAAAAATAAAACATTATTATTCACTTGGTTATGTGCATAGAAAATAGAATCTAAAAACTATTAGAAATGTAAGTAAACTTAACAAGATTGCTGGATACAAGGCCAATATATAAAAATCCAATTATATACCTATATATTAAGGGCAAAAATGTAGAAAATAAAATAAAATGAAATACATACCATTTACAATAGCACCCAAAATACCAAATATATAGAGATAAATATAATGAAAGATGTGCAAGACCTGTCACTAAAAACTATAAAACATTAATGAGAGAAGTTAAAGAAGATCTAAATGAATGGAGGATATACAGTGTTCATGGATTGGAAGACTCAATATTGTTAAAATGTCAGTTCTCTCCAAATTCATCCACAGATTTAATACAAATTCAATAATTTGCCAGCAGCTTTTTTTCTGTGTGTGTGTGAGCATGAGTGTGCATGTATGTATGGAAAATGACAAGTTGTTTCTAAAATTTAGATGAAAATGCCATGGACCTAAAATAGCTAAGGCAATACTAAAGAATGACAAACCTGTAGAATTTCTCCTATTGGATAGCAAGACTTATTAAAAAGTACAATAATTAAGAGAGTGTGGTATTGATGTAAAAATAGACAAAGAGAAAAGACGGTCCGGAAACAAGAGCCCCCCGACTTATATGGCCAAGTGATTTACAACAAAATTTCCACTGCAATACAGTGGGTTAAGGATGGCATTTCCAATAAACGGTGCTGGGTCAACTGAATACTCGTATGGGAAAAAATAGGTCTTGACCCACACCTCACGCTATACACAAAAATCAATTTGTAATGGATCGAAGACTTAAATGTGATAGTTAAGACAATCATATGTTTAGAAGAAAACATAGGAAAATATCTTCATGACCTTGGGATATAAAAGATCTCTTAAGACACAAAAAGCACTAACCATAAAAGAAAAGATTAATGAAATAAACTTCATTAAAATGAAGAATTTCTGTTCCTCAAAAGACAGGATTACAAAAATGAAAAGGTGAGCTATAGATTGGGAGAAGATAGTCACAATACATATAACTAACAAAGAACTCAATTCAGGAATGTAGAAAGAATTACAAGTAAATAAAAAAAAGATAAGACAGTTCAATTAAATAGTGAGCAAAAGAACCGAACAGACACACTTCATAAAAGAGGATATCCAAATGGCCAATAAACATATGAAAGGAAACCTCATCAGAGGAATGCAAATTAAACCACATGAGGTATCACCACGCACCCACTGAAATGGCTAAAATTTCAAATGCTGGCCAATACCAAGTTTTGGAGAAGATGTGGAACAACTTAACTTGCTGGTGGGAGTGTAAATTGGTTACAACCACTCTGGAAAACAGGTTGGCAATATCTATTAAAGCTAAACATACACTTGCTCCAAATTCCATTCCTAGATATATACCCAAGAGAAATGAGTGCCTATGTTCATCAAAAGATGTACAAACAGGGAATTCCCTGGTGGCACAGTGGTTAAGAATCCACCTGCCAGTGCAGGGGACACGGGTTCAAGCCCTGGTCGGGGAAGATCCCACACGCTGCGGAGCAACTAAGCCTATGCGCCACAACTACTGAGCCTATGCTCTAGAGCCCACAAGCCACAACTACTGAGCCCACGTGCTGCAACTACTGAGCCCGTGTGCCTAGAGCCCATGTTCCGCAACAAGAGAAGCCACCGCAGTGAGAAGTCCGCGCACCACAATGAAGAGCAGCCCCCGCTCAGCGCAACTAGAGAAAGCCCTCCCGCAGCAACGAAGACCCAACGCAGCCATAAATAAATAAATTAATTAAAAGATTATTTTTTTAAAAAAAGATGTACAAATGTTTAGCTTTATTTATAATCGTCAAAAGCAGGAAACAACCTAAACGTTTATCAACAATAGTTTCTGAGATATCCTTAACCAAAAAAAAAAAAAAAAGAAAACCCCCCAAAACCAAAACCCCGTAGTATATTCATACTATTTATGGAACACTACACAGCAATGATAAAGAATGAATTACTGGTACAGGCAACAATATAGATAAGTTACACAATGTTGACTGAAAGAAGCAAAACATAAAGTAATACATAGTATATAATTCCATTTATATGAAGATCAAAAATAGGTAAAACTAATCCATGTTGCAAGGAATCAGAACAGTGGCCGCCCTTTTGGCTGTAAGGCCTTCAGGGAAGTCATTACTGACTGCAGGGAAAACAGGGAGCCTTCTGGGGTGCTTGAAATGTTCTTCGTATCTTTATATGGGTGGCAGGCACACAGGTGTATACATAAGTCAAAATTCATTAAGCCGTATCCTTAAGATTTGTATACATTACTGTATTTAAGTTATATCTCAATTATAACAAATGAACAAATGGACTGCACAAAGGAACTGAAATCTAGAATGATGAATGATTAATTATACTAGGGCACTAGGTATTAAAATTACCAAGTCTTAGTCTAGTAGTACTGAGTCAAACAATTCTTGGTGGTCACTTCTATAAGAATATAAAAAAATATTATTCTACTCTTTCTCTACATTAGGATCATTTAATTATTTTGTATATTATGCAGAAAATATACAAAACATTTATGAAGGAAAAACTAAACAATTTTTGTTAAATCAGAGGGATGAAAAAAATCCCAAGAGATATGGGAGTGGCTTATACCCAAAATGCTGATAATGGAGCCAAAAGTAATGACATAATCATTGACATATCAATGACATAATCATTAAACAATTTTTTTTTTTTTTGCGGTACACAGGCCTCTCACTGTTGTGGCCCCATTGCGGAGCACAGGCTCCGGACGCGCAGGCTCAGCGGCCATGGCTCACAGGCCCAGCTGCTCCGCGGCATGTGGGATCTTCCCAGACCAGGGCATGAACCCGTGTCCCCCGCATCGGCAGGTGGACTCTCAACCACTGTGCCACCAGGGAAGCCCTCATTAAACAATTTTAAGGAGCCAGGATCTCTCTCCCTCTAATAGGAGTCTTAATACCATAGATAAGCGAGTATTCATGTTCCCGTATATTGAGACCTCGTAAAAAGTGAATGTAAAAATCTAGCAAACAGAATATAGTAAATAGTAGCTTCTAATGATAATTGTCAAGCGCATTTTTTGTAAACATAGAAGGTTTTGATCAGAAAGTCAAAAGCAAGGGAAAAACATTTTACATGGTTGTCCCAAATTTGCTTCAATGGAACATAAACCAGGTTTTGATTCCCTTACTGATAAGTCTCAGCCAGAAAGAACTCCATGGTCCCTTTTTCTAGTTCAACTTTCAAATAAGAAATTAATTTTAATAAATAGTGAGTGATAAAATGTTTTTTAAAAGGCATGATTTAAACAGGTTATTATATATAGCCCGACCCAAAGTATAGCTATGAAGAAGACTGTTACGATAGGACAAGAAGGAAATTGGTAAACAATGAAGCACTGGCATTCTGAATGGAGAGGAGAATCTCCCAGTCTGTGGAAAGGTCAGAGAAAAAACGACATCGCTGACTACTGCGGTACCTAGCATCACTGAATTTCTCATTCTCATGTTTTTTCCTAAGGCAGTCTTTCCTCTTTTACTCTAACAAGCACACGGACAAACACCAACAAATCCCTTTTGCGGCATTCACTCGATTAGCTAAAGGACAATAAATATTAAAGTTTGCTCAATAAATAAACCTATATATCAAAACAAGTCTATCATAAGGGCTCCTGAGTCCCTGCATACAGCAAGCTTCTGCAATAACCAGTCCTTACTGGTTCCATGGGTTTTCAGAGGATTCATCTGTGTGGGTTTCCTCTGGTAACCTTCTCTACTACACTGAAGGGGAAAGGGAAGACCAAAGGCAGGTTTTATATTCCAGTTCAGGAAGAGAGTGGTCAAAACCGTTGTTCCATTAAACTCTAGCGTCCACGTCCATACTGCCATTTTTTTTCTCAGTTAAGGATACTTATGATCAAAGTTATACCATATCCGGAAAAGCCAGGCACTCTCTGCTTTGGTAGTTCTTCTTTCACTTTCAGGAATACCCTGCAAACAGATCATAAATCAATACATACACAAAGATAAAAACACATTTAGTTAAGAGTCATTTCTTTGTAGAATCAGGAACATAGCCTACTGCATACGAGATACTCTCCAACATGGGTAACATGAGAAATTTAATAGCTTGTACACTGCAGCTTGGGAATAAAAAATTGAAGTGTTTTTCTGAACACTTCTATTACTCAGGCTGCTTACTGATTTATGAGTCTACTGGCATTTAAAAAAATCAGTGTGGGATAATCCATCCCCTAAATCTGAAAGGCTTACACCCATGTGAACTGCACCTTAAGTAGAAAACATCCCATCAACATCCCGATCTCTGGGAGTTGTCATGGGTCCCAAAGTTAACTGGCATTTTCAAAGTTGCTACTATGTTCTTAGAACACTAGCAAAATGTAAGTAAGTAGGGAAATTCCATGTTAAGCCTGACTGGGTAGGAGGGAAAAGTAACAGCAAGCAGGCCTCTTCAAAAACAACTCCCCCCAAACATCAACTGGGTCCTTATGTGTAATATGATGCGGTCGGCCAGCAGTGGCGCTGTTAGGCCACCTGGTTCCTCTCGGCTCTGACATGAACTAGTTGGGCAACTCCCTTTCCCTCTCTCCAGCGGAGCTTTTTCATGTATACAATGTTACTCGAAGGCTCTATCCAGCATGAATGTTCTATGTTTCCGGGATTTTCGAAGAGTACGGAGTTTAGATTCTGGCTTTTGGTTCCTGTTCTTCCTGGTCTTCGAAATAAATGAATCTTCCTCTCAACATGTATCAAAACATAGACAATATAAAAATGTTTGAGAACGCTGTATGGGCTTACAAGAGCGGAGAATCACCCATATTTCCTTTCACATCAGGAGGCATTGGTTTGTATGTCTCCGCTTTTTGAAGAGCGACGAATCTGTAAATCTCACATGATCCTCTCACCACATGAGCACCTGTACACCCAACTCCCACACGCTCCATAGTTACTAAAATCTTCCTCTGGGCTTCCCAGTGGACACTCGAAATACTGAGTAAACAATATACTGAGCCAAGGCATCCATACGGTTTTGAGGGCAAGGTAAAAATGAGATTTTTTTTCCTGGATGTCACAGCTGCTACTCACCTACCTGGCTCTCTCCCTGTCACTCCATTTCCATTTGTCCTCTGTGGCGACAGAGGGGACATAGCAAGTGGAGACTTTCGCAGATGGTGATCAAGCACTTGTCCGAGGGCCTGTTTGGTAACTCTTCTTGTTTGGCCGTGGGGGTGGAGGCACTGAGGAGCTATTGCCCCTTGGAAAGCACC
Organism: Leucopleurus acutus; assembly: GCF_964270905.1. Lineage (NCBI taxonomy): Eukaryota > Metazoa > Chordata > Mammalia > Artiodactyla > Delphinidae > Leucopleurus > Leucopleurus acutus. Next base: position 116,612,361 of record NC_139148.1, on the reverse strand, counting down.
CCAGCAGCTCACCGTCATGGGAATTTATCCAGCCTTGTTGTACAAATAGTGCAAGCCCATGAAATTATACTTTAAGGTTCTGACCACAAAAGGGGCAAGTACTTACTATGTCACGTACACACTCAGCACTCAATAGCTAGCAAAATTAGCATTCAGGAAATGAATCTGATAAAAAACATTTTTAAACTACACTCTGAAGTCAAATAAACCAGGGCTTGTTTCAGACAAGAAAAAGAACTGTGTTTTTAAAGAGATGCTTTCCATCTTCAAAAACCTCATTTCTGTGATTCCCCATCTCATGTCTAGGGCAGAGGCACATAGTCAGTGGTGCTCAGAAAGCATTAACAAGTGGCGGGAAAATACCAGAAAAGGGTGGTCAGTCTAGGGAAGGCACTGAGTCACACTGCATTCAGTCTACCAGGTTCAGGTTCAGAGGAACAACTGAGAAAGTGACACATGGAAGTAAGCAAGGAAACATGGGCAAGGCTGAGGCACGGGGTAAGACAGCACATTCTCCTGAACAGGCAGGAAAGACTGGCTGAAGAGTCCAACGCTTCTGGGCAGTTCTCAAGGGCAGCTGCTGGTCATCCAATTTGAAAGTTACACAGGAAGAGCAGCTGGAGTGGGGCTTACATCAGAGACAAGCCTTCCTGCGCAAACCAAAGTGGAAAAAGGCTCTCCGTGCCAGAGCAGTCACTTGAAAACCCAGGAGCACTTAAGGGACTGCTCTCGTCTGTGGCCAAAGCCCAGGTTGGCCCAAAGATAGGAGAGCTGTCACCCTTGATAACCACACGCTGCCTAAAATTCAGTTTTGTCTCTATCGAGCAGTGAGAAAAGCCAGGAATGATGTCAGTTAAAAGCTGATGCAAATAGGACAGGATCTAAATAATAGTGACATGAAGTCTACAGTAGATTTGTTTTCTTTCCAAGCGACTACACATTTGACAGAAATGCCAGAGACAACACAAATGCATATTTACCAAATGTTCTTGGTCTGAATCAACACCAACCCTAAAGGAGAAACACAAAAGGAAAATGAGATCTTGCAGTCAAAAGAAAAATTGTCTATTCACATATGGGCACTGTCAGGCAACTACTTTTCTCAACGCAGAAGCTATGGAATGCTTAATATTTTCGTGCTTCTCGATGGCTGGTGACGTAGACTTTTGGCTCCTACCACTCTCCTTAGCACGGCTTGGACCCTAAGGCAAGCAGGGTCTACTAATATTCTCTTCCTGCAATCCAATCCCACTTACCAGTTTCAGAAAAAGAACTTTTTCTTCTGTAAGTCCACTACAAGCAGGAGTCAGGGAAAGCAGCATTGCCCCAGTGGCTGAATAAGAACTACAACGTAGTTCCAAAAACAAGGCTGGCCCAATGCAGTTCCAGGAGGGAGCTGCATGTTTTCGGACCTCTTGGCTCTCACGGCAACATCCTCTTATGACTGCAGAGAGGGTCCAATTACAGGGGTTTTCCCATAGGCTAATGGACAGACATTAGCCTTGGTTCTTCAGAATTCTTTCTTATCTGCTTTCCGTATCCCAGGGAACAGCTTCATTATGAAGAAGCTCTCTTTGACTCCTCTACCCCCTCAGCATGAGCACTCACCAACCCCGCTCATTCTTCCCCTAAACTGTTTCTCAGGTCTTCTCTCCTTTCCAACTGCTCAAGCTCGGGCCTCATTCTGACTCGTGGGGTCTGGAGCAACTGGCTGTAAGGTTGCCCAGCTGCCAGGCTCTCCTCTAGAGTTAGCCACCTAAAGCAGAGAACTAACTCACTGGCTTGTTCCCTGGACAAAAGACTCTGAGAGCAGCTTGCAACCCAGAGGGTCAAGTCTAAAGTCCTTTGTGTGGCATGCAAGACTCTACAAACTAGCCTCCCCCGCTGCTCCAGCCTAGCTTTCCCCTCATCCTCGCCCACATACCCGCTGTTAGCCAGACCGACTGCTCCTCTCCCCAAATCCTGTCCTCCCCTGAGCTTCCACGCCTCCGCTCATGGTGTTCCCTCTATCGGAAATGTACTGCCCCTTATTTTTTTTTTTGTCCTCCTTTTTCAAGTTCCAAAGGAACCATTCTATGGCCCCTTCAGGCAGGGCTTTTCCTTTGTGCTTTTACAGCACTTTCTAGATTCCTTTATTATAATACTTAGCACAGTATAGTTATTTACCGGTCAGTCTCCCCCAAAAGACTGTGAGCTCCTTGAGGGTAAAGGCCATGTCCCAATTCATCTCCGTATCCCCAGAGTCTAGCACAGTACCTGACACACAATAGGTGCTCAAATGTTTATCGATTAAGGTCACTACTACAGACAACACAGTAAAAATAGCAGCGTGAGACGCTGTAGCAGGAGCAGCCCAGTAACACCGAAGGGAGGAAAATGATGCACGACCTTATCTGGAAGGCAAGTGAATCAGGGCCAAAGACTTGAAAACAGATGGCCACGACCAGCTTCAGAATTGAAAGAAACGCTCATTTCTTCCTTGTTAAGATGGCCAGAAGCTGTTTAATATCTTCTTAGCCAGATTAAACTCTAATCACATTTGTGTATCTCAAGTGACATCTAGTGGTCTTGAAGACAGCACATTTGGGTTTTTTTGTTTTTCTGGTTTTTTTAATAAATTTTATTTATTTATTTATTTATTGGCTGCATTGGGTCTTCGTTGCTGTGTGCGGGCTTTCTCTAGCTGGGGTGAGCGGGGGCTACTCTGTTGCGGTGCGCGGGCTTCTCATTGTTGTGGCTTCTCTTGCTGTGGAGCACGGGCTCTAGGCGTGTAGGCTTCAGTAGTTGTGGCACGTGGGCTCAGTAGTTGTGGCTTGCGGGCTCTAGAGCTCAGGCTCAGTAGTTGTGGCGCACAGGCTTAGTTGCTCCGCGGCATGTGGGATCTTCCCGGGCCAGGGCTCGAACCTGTGTCCCTTGCATTGGCAGGCAGATTCTTTTTTTTTTTTTTTTTTTTTTGCAGTATGCGGGCCTCTCACTGCTGTGGCCTCTCCCATTGCGGAGCACAGGCTCCAGACGCCATGGCTCATGGGCCTAGGTGCTCCGCGGCATGTGGGATCTTCCCAGACCGGGGCACGAACCCGTGTCCCCTGCATCGGCAGGCGGACTCTCAACCACTGCGCCACCAGGGAAGCTCGGCAGGCAGATTCTTAATCACTGCACCACCAGGAAAGCCCCCTGAAGATAGCACATTTGTAATTCTCAGATGGAACAGTACTGGAGGCCAATTCAAGGTAATAAAATTTCTCAGAGCAGTTATTATCTGCCAGGCACTGTGCTAAGCACAGGGCATAGACATGAATTAGACACGGCTCTGCCCTCAAGGAGCTCACAGACTAGTGGGGGAGACAGATACAACTAGAGCATAATCCCTAAGGGCTTTGCAATCCAGGAGGGCTGGGTTCCAATCTGACCTCATCTCCTTTCTAGCTGTTTGAATTCAGTCAAGTTATGCAGCCCTATGAACCGCAGTTCGATCACCTGGAAAATGGGGATGACAGACCCCACACAGAGTCGCTGCAAGGATCAAACAAGAAAATGTGTCTAAAGATTTTAAAACAGTGTCCCATACATCACTAACATTCTCTAAATGGTAGCTCTTATAACAATATCATTATTACAAGGCTGACCAAAACACGTGCTGTAACAGAGGTACTCCATGCAGACGGAAGAGTGGTGCTGAGAGAAAAGAAGAGGGCAAAAGGAGGAGGCGTTTGAGCTGTGCCATCTCCTGGGAGTGAAAGAGAATTTCAGGCAGAGGCAACAGTGTGAGCAAAGGTTTGGAGATGGAGAAATGCAAAGTATGTGTGGTAAATGACAAGGAGCCAAAGGTGACTGTCACAGACTATGCGAAAGGACCTACGAAGAGCTGGCTAGCTCTCACTCACTGAGGAGCCGTTGTCCACGCAACAGGACAGATCATGTCACTTTCTTGCTTTCAAATCCTACAAGATTGCCAATTTCGATTTTAAAATCCAAACTCCTTACCGTGTCCTACAGGACCCGATAGCAGGGGTCCACAAACTACAGCCCACAGGCCAATTCGGTGCACCTCCCGCTTTTGTGAATAAAGTCTTGTGGGAACACAGCCACGGCAACTGATTCACATATTGTCTATGGGACTTTCACGCTGGAGTTGAGTAGCTGAGACAGAGGCCATACAGCCTTCAAAGCCTAAAATATTACTCTCTGGCCCTTTAGAGGACACGTTTGCCAACCCCTGCCCCTAAAGGATCTTGCCCACCTCGTTTCCTACCTACCCTTCAGTCACTGTAGTCCAGCTAGGTGGGCTTTGTTCCTTTCCATTCAATAGGCTACATTTGTGCCTACCTCAGGGCCTTTGCACATGCTCTCCCCTCTGCCTGGACTGCTCTTCCTCCTGCTCACCATTTAACTGGCATCATCTTGTCATTCAGGTAGACTGAGCTCAAATCTAACCTCAGAGAGACCTTTCTTGATCTCCACCTATAAAATACATCTATCCCCAGCTACTATCATAGTACCTTGTTTGCCATCATAGCATTTAACATCATCTAAAATTGTCATCTTCATTTATTTACTTGCTAGCTTACTATCTGTCTTCTTCCACCACAGTACAGACATTATGAGACCAGGGACCTCTTCTATCTTATTACTACCACTGCACCTCTCCAGACCAGGGTCTCTTAACCTTCGCATTACCAACATCTTGGTCCAGATCATTCTTTGTTGTGAGGGCTGCTCTGGGCACTGGAGGACGTTCAGCAGCATCCTTGGCCTCCCCTCTTAGATTGTGACAATCAAAAATGTCTCCAGGCACTGCCAAATGTCCCTGGCGGGGGGGATCACCCCCAGTTGAGAACCACTAAGTTAGAGAACCATGGCACATAGTTGGTTCTCAATCAGTATTTATCGAATGAATGAATAAAAGGCTTTACAGACATTAATTAGCTCACTGAATCCTTACAACAACCCTGGGAGGGAGGTACTGTTACACACGTCGCAAACGGGGAACCTGAGGCTGAGAAAGGTTAAAGAACTTGCTCAAGATCACAGAATTACTAAACGAAGGGGCAAGAACTCAAAGTCAGGTCTGATCCTGCATGAATTTTAAACCTGGAGGACTTTTTAGTATCCTCACAGTTGTACTAGACAAATTTGGGGGGAGGTAAGAAAAACTTAAATTCCAGTCTCTGTTTGAAAAGAGGCCAAAAAAAACCCCCCCAAACAGCAACAACAGTAACAAGAGTTAACCTAAGACTGTAAAGTAATGGATACAACTGAATGCCAAACTATGCTACAAGACAGGCAAGATGGAGCCAAAAAGCTTGCAAAGCTGGTGAGGTAGATTCGACTTTATGTGAATAGGTAGGTTTTTGTGGGGGTTTTTTTGGCGGGGGGTAAGCGTGGGTATTTGGTTTGGTTTACGTGGAAGGCAGTTAGGGAAGAGAACTGATTCTACTTAAACACTGAGACTCCACTTAAGACTGTTATTTTTCCTAAATTATCTCACATTTAATTTTGTTGTTCTTAGTAGAATAAGGAAGAGCCTTCATTTACAAGCTCTTGAGGAAAAAAAGGAGTTTAATCCTTCAAAAATGGACCACCCTCATTTCTTGATGCAGCATTCTAGGAGAAATTAAGTGAGACTGGAGGCTCCTCTGTCCACCACTTAATGATATGTATGACCTTGAATAACTTAGAAACTTTCTAAGCCTCTATTTCCTCACTTGTAAATGGAGCGATTGTCATTAGACAAATACGTAAAATGTACCTAGCACAATGCCTAGCACATAGTAGGTGCTCAACAAATGCCAGGTCCTCCCTGAAGTAATAATCAGGGTTACAAGAACATTATTTTGGTGTATTTTCAATTATCTACAATAACAGCACAGGAATTGTAAGAAAGGGATTTGAACAGTAAAGGGAGAGAAAGGCAGTAACAACATTCAAAGTCTGAGCGCCGGCTGCAATTTAGAGTGTTAAGAGAAAGGCATAAGAGAATGAAAAAAAATGGAGAACAGATTCTATAAGATGTGAAATACTGTTTTTTCTAATGAACCTTACACATGCTGGAAGCTCAGTAGCTCTTAAGGTCTATGAAGTTACAGCCAAACACAGAAGTAAAATCTACGAAGGCTTTAGCAACATACACTGCTATACCCATGGAAACAAAGGCAGAACTCTTCAGATACAAGGGAGCTTTCCAATTGAATACATTAACTAGTGTGCATTCAAGACTAAGACGTCACAACCTTGGCCTTGGATTGTCAGGTCAGGAACCATGCTGATCATGAAGATGAGAAAGAATGACAATATCCAGTTGTGATTGGGGTTGGGATAAACCGGACTGCCTCATATACTGCAAATATAAGAAGATTTTTGATCCGGTCTGGTAATACGGATCATAAACCTTAAATAGAGGTATATCCCTTGACCAAGCAATTCCACTTTTTAGGAATGCATCCTAAGGAAATTGATAAGTGCACAATGGTGTATGCATTTACAAACGTTCACACTCAGTAAGAGCAAAATCCTCAATTGTTAGCCATAACAGCAAAATCCTAGAAACAATACAAAAGTCCAATGGTAGGGATTTGGTTAATAAATTATAATATATGCAGCCACTAAAATAATGATATTTACTAACATAAATGTCTATGCTATATTACATTTAAAAATCAGTTTACAAGAGTACCTGAAGTGTTGCCCCTTTTTGTTAAAAAAATATGTAAAGCACAGCAAGAGGTCTAGCAAGACATCCCTCAAAAGTGTTAACAACAGTTTTTATTCTTCTTTTGCATGTTTTCCATTTTTTTCTGTACTACATGTTATATACTTTTTAAAAGAAACGAAATATTAGAGACCTGTCAAAGCTCAAAATTGTCTCATGATTAAAACAACCCATATTATATTTTAATATTAAAATGAGGGCCCCTCACTACTTACCTTATATGCAAGCATGACAGCATGGCGGTGGTACCACCACCAAACACCCACACAGTAAAAAACACAATCAGAAGTGTGGTGCTGAACATCATTTGGCGGGCGTAAGTGGCAGTATCTCGAATGGCCAAGGCAAATGCCATTGCACCACGAAGACCTACAAGGGAATGGAAGGACAATGCGAGCTTCATAAATTCAGAGAAATAGGGCACATTCTGAGACCTTAGAAGAGCATGAACAAATACGTAATATATTTTAACATACAGAAGTATATACAAACAAATACAAAAAGAATTAGCAGATGATACAGGCATTGATCGTTTAACAATTTTTTGAAATCTGTTTTAAAATTTACTTACACTAAAGTTCACTCTTTTGGGTGTACAGTTCCATGAATTTTGACAAATGTATAGAGGTGTGTGACCACTACTACAAGTGAGACACAGAGTGGTTTCATCGCCCCTCTCCCAAATTCATTTGTGCTACCCTCATTTTAGTCTAACCTCTCGTCACCCTACCAAACCCTAGCAACCACTGATCTGCTCTGCATCGCTGGGCTTTTGTCTTTTTGAGAATGTTGCGTAAATGGAACATATGTTATGTAACCATTTGAGCCTGGCTTCTTTCACTCAGCATAATGCCTCTGACGTCCATGCATGTTGTTGTGTGTATCACTAGTTTGTTCTTTTTAGTGCTGAGGAGGATTCCATGGCATGGATGTACCACAGTTTGCTTATTCCCTCACTCACTGGAAGACAGACAGTTGGGCTGTTTCCAGGTTTTGGCAATTACAAATTGCCGTAAACATTCACATACAGGTTTTTGTGTGAAAATGCATCATCTTTACCTCCTCCACTACACGTGACATAGTTCCGAACTGGGAATTTGGAACCAGAACATGAAAAAATCCCCATAGAAGGGAATGGCACACTTTTAAAAAGAATTTTCTACTGGAGGTTGCAACTTTAATATTTAAGGGAGTCTCACATTATCAGCATATCATTTCGGTCTGAAATCAAGTTGGTGTATGACTGTGAGTTGTTTCTTGGAGTAAGCAAGAGAGGGAATTATAACTTACCAGCAAACATCATCATGTGTTGAAAATTTGATCCAATCTTACTTCTTCTACCCAAATTAAGTAGGAGGGACAAGGGATAAATATTGGCAGCTCTTCCCAAGAAAATAGCAATCTAAAATTATTAATAGGTTAAGGATAATTCTTTTCATTATTAACATTCTTTACACTATACCTTCAAGATGGTGAAACACTATCTTAGGGAGCTCAGTTTCTAACACACAGTCTTTACTTATTTTTTTAATTTAAAAAATTTTTTAACATCTTTACAAGAGTATAATTGCTTTACAATGGTGTGTTAGTTTCTGCTGTATAACAAAGTGAATCAGTTATATGTATACATATATCCCCATATCCCCTCCCTCTTGCATCTCCCTCCCACCCTCCCTATCTCACCTCTCTAGGTGGTCACAAAGCACCGAGCTTTTATCCCCCTGTGCTATGCAGCTGCTTCCCACTAGCTATGTATTTGACGTTAGGTAGTGTATATATGTCAATGCCACTCTCTCACTTCATCTCAGCTTACCCTTCCCCCTCCCTGTAACAGTCTTTAGATTCCACTGTCTGACTCAGCACCGTCCAATGGAACTTTCTGCCACGATAGTACTATAGCTGCACTGTCCAACATGAGTGCCTGAAGTGTGGCTAGTGTGACTGAAATTTTCATTTAATTTCATTAACTTAAATTTAAATAATTACATGTGGTTAGTTGCTACCAAAATTGGACAGTGCAGGTCTAAGATATAGGACATTCATTAGATGAATAGGAACATGTTTAAAAACAGAGCTTCTTTGGCATAACCTTAAGATTACTAATATAACAGTCTAGTTCATCTTAACTGACAGTGTTGGTAGGGGGAAGAGTAATACTGGCTAAACTTGCCCTTGCTTCCTCAGAACAAAGGGCAGCTCAAACACCTCATACCACTGAAATTCCTGCTAACCTTGATGTACTTCTCTGAGTTTACACTTTCACCCTGCTTCAAAGGGAAGGCTTAATTGGAATTAAGAATGGTTTTAACTAGAAACCAATTTTAGTGTCTTTTTCTCCAGTTTGCTCTCTATAGAGACTCTTGCTTTAAAATACAATTTTGGTTTCAGGGGTTACAATACAGTCTCCTCCTCATTTTCTGAAAGGAATATAAAGGAAAATCTAAGATTAAAAACAAAAGAAGGTGGGGGAAAAAAAGAAGGTGGGGGACCTAAGTAACTTTGGAAATGCGTGGAGTTTGTAGGACTAAAGGCAAAAGGAACTGCAGATAAGCATTACATGCTCATTGATAAAGTTGCTTCCCATGGGAGCACTGGGTAACAATCCTGATATTACTATGCATGCTGGAATGGAACAGTTAAGTAATGGATGGTAGAAGGTGGGAGCCAGGTTTCCCACTATTGGAATGGGGATTCACAGATCAGCAGGGGAGGAGGCTAGAATGACCCATATGGTAACGGATTAGAGTTGGAGACATTGGTATCTGGCTTAATAGAAATACAGATGGCTACCTATGTAAATATTTATAGATACACATATATTCAGGAGCTAATATATACATATATATTCCTCCTCTGTCAGCTGGAAGGGCTTAGAAACCAGGACACCCAGTAGCACTGAGCATACCTAGAGCCCAGATCTTGGTTTCTAACACCATTCCCCAATAAAAGGAACCAGGGCTCCTTGGAGAAATGGCTGATTCTAGGGCTGGGGCAGAAAATATATAAGATGAGCCTGAAGCACCTTATAGTTCCAGAAAGTGAGGAAGCACTCACAGAAATTTAAACAAAAACAAAACAAAACAAAACAAACACAAGGGACACCAGAGCCCACTGAAAGAGCTTCTAGTGGCCAAAGCTGGAACAGGTCAAGCAACACAATTTTAAAAGAAGTACTGTATTATAACCTGAAGTATAAAATAAATATCAATGAGCTCGTACTGATATAAATAAGTGATAGCTTAAAACAATAAATGGGGGAGAATAGAAAAATCTCCCGTGGAAAAAATTTCAAATAATTTTCTAGATACTCTGTCTTCGAGGCGGTGGAACTGAACTCCCCAGTCCCTAAGTGTGGCTCCCTGTAGTGACTCCCTTCTAAGCAGTACAACATAGAAAGGGGGGAAATTGAGGAACTTTACAATGGAGCAACCTGACAAACACTATCTAGGCTAAGTGATTAAGACCCAACACAGCCAAAAATAAATAAATTAATTAATTAATTAAAAAAAAAACGAACAAGAAGTAGTGAGGCATAAACTTAGGGGGAGTTTTCCTGGCACATTCCAGGCTAACTTACAACCTAGGAACACGACTTCCGGGAAGGCTCTGCTGCCCTAGTAACCAGACTTGGGAATGGAGAAACGCTGCAGCCTTTTGGCCGTTTCCTGCAACAGCAGATTTAAACACAGTGCTAATGGTAACTTAATATTCACAATAATTGCAGACCCATGAATGACACCTCCCCTCAAAAAAATTGGGGGGTGAAAAATCGACCAAAAATTTCCAAAGAAGGCAACCTTTCAAGAAGACAATTTCAAGAGGCATATTTTACTCACATGTTTTCTTTTCCTTTTTTTTTTTTAACAATAAAGGGCATGGAAAATGCTCAATATCATGAATTAAGAAAGACAGGCAAATCCCACATTATTAACATGCTGATAAGTATGTGCCCTTACCATGATGTGATGAGAATGGCACATTACTTCTGTGGTCTTCCTCCCAAAGAACACACAAGCCTGGTCTAAACACGGGAAAAACATCAGGCAAATTCCAGTTGTGGGACACCCTGAAAAATACCTGACCAGTACCCCATCAAAATTGTCAAAGGTCATCAAAAACAGGGAATGTCTGAGAAACTGTCACAGTCAACTGGAACCTCCAGAGGCATGATGATTCGACAAAAAGTGGCAGCCTGGATGGGACTTTGGATGAGAACAAGGACATTAGGGAAAAACTCTGGGGATCTGAATAAAGTATGAACTTCAGTTAATAATAATGTATCAAGGGCTTCCCTGGTGGCGCAGTGGTTGAGAGTCCGCCTGCCGATGCAGGGGATACTGGTTCGTGCCCCGGTCCGGGAAGATCCCACATGCTGTGGAGTGGCTGGGCCCGTGAGCCATGGCCGCTAAGCCTGCGCATCCGGAGCCTGTGCTCCACAACGGGAGAGTCCACAACAGTGAGAGGCCCGCGTACCGCAAAAATAAATAAATAAATAAATAAATAAATAAATAAATAAATAAATAAATAAATAAAAATAATAATGTATCAATATTGGTTTATTAATTGTGACAAGCATGCCATGCTAATGTAAGATGTTAACAATAGGGGAAACTGGGTGTGGGGTATATGAGAACTTTCTGTATTCACAATTTTTCTGTAAATCTAAAACTAGTTTAGAATCCAAAGGTTATTAAAAGTAGTGATTCCCTGAAAAAAAAACAAGAAACAAGAAAATAAAATAGTAACAACAAAACATGTGGGTCAATGTGGCAGTTACCGCTAGTTATATCCCCAATATCTATTTTTTCTTCCCTCAATAGTAATAGATACTCCTCCCCATCACCTCCAATTTTCATCTGAGTATATAGACACCCAGCCTCCTCTGCTGGGAGGTGTAGCCCATGGGTGTTAGGTGGAAGTGATGTGTGCATGTTCTGGTGGGGGTGAGACACCTGGGACCCTAAGAACAAGGGCAACTCCCTAAGGATGCTCGTAAGGCTGCTTGGGTCCCTGCTGACTTTGTGGAGCAGAGCTTGCCACATCAGTCCAGACTTTCCCATGAGAAGGAAACACATTTCTATCCTCTTTAAACCTTGGTTAACTTGGGTCATTGACACATGAAACCAAACCTATATCCTAACAGACATAGCCAGCAAGAGAGCAACTCTCTCCTGGTAAGAGTCAATTTCCATGGTAGGATTCTGTATTGAGGAACTTCAATTCCTAACAGACTCAGAAACCTATAGAGAATATTTAGCCTTGTTTCTGGATAAGTATAGTGGATCAAACCACTTGACTGCTCAAAAAATTTCTCATAGACTAGCAGGATATGAAGTTACTGACCTCATGGGAGTCTTCCAGCTAAGGTTCTTCTCTTATGAATAAGGCTTTATCATTTTTTGCCTGAAGTTAATTCTCAGAAGACTAAGACTGCAGAATGGCATTTCAGTAATACTTCACTTTCTAACACAGATCCTACTTAGAGCTTTAATTAAAGAAATATTTCTGCCAATCTCTTTTGGCAGAATCTTCATTCTGAGGTGTTTTTTTAAAAACAGTACTTCTTTTGAAAATCACTAATTCAAACATCCCTCTCTCTGACCACAATGTTTCATGTTCACCTATCCCGGATAATTCTTCCACCTCACTGGGACCTCCAGTCCAAAGATCCTGCTACTTTTCCATCAGTCAGTCCTCTCCCTTCTTCATTTCCTTTTTTAGCCACATCTTAATAAAACTCATTCCAATACCTTGCATTCACTTACCCCTCTGTTTTCATTGCACCAACTTGACAAAACACCAAACTCAGATGGACTCAGCTATCTATTTTCTCCACGCTTACAGCTAAATTCTCCTGGACAAAGTCATACAACGGGGCAGATTGATTCTACTGTTAATACTTATTCCTCAAACTCAAATGGGTCCCTAACACTGCTCAGCGATTCTACTGCATTCCTTTGGTCAACTCACTTTCCCACTCTTGCAACCACTATTTCCAAACCTTCTCCTCAAAACTCCTATCACCTATGGGAGCCAGCCTCCTAGAGGGTTCCCTAGTATTCACACCCTTGTGTAGCCTCTGCTAACACTGTACCAGGTTTTGTCTGTGTGACCAATAGAAAATGGCAGAAGGGGTGATGGTACATCACCTCCAAGATTAGGTCATAAAAGGCACTTTGGCCTCCATCTTGGTGCTCTCTCAGCTCACCCACTCTGGGGAAAGCTATGTTGTGCGCTGCCCCATGGAGAGGTCCACGCGGAGAAGAACTGAAGCCTCCAGCTAACAGCCATGTCAGTGAGGTTGGGGTGGCTCCTCCATCCCCAGTCAAGTCTCGAGAGAGTGAAGCCCCAGCCCAGAGCATGACTACAACCTCAGGAGGGATCCTGGAGCCAGAACCAGCCAGTGAAGCTGCTCCTAGATTTCTGACTCTCAGAAACCATGTGAAATAATGCATGTTTGTTGTTTTAAGCTGCTAAGTTTTAGGGTAATTTGTTATATAATAGATAACTGATAGGCCACCTGCTCCTATCTCACTTTCAGCAGATGATCTCACCTCCTACTTTACAGATAAAAATAGAAGTAATCAGACAGGAACGCCATCTTGCAAATGTACCCTCATCTCTACATACCCTACCCTTTCCTGGAACAATGGCAGAGCTGTGCTCCCTCCCACTGAAGGCCTGTCCCTCCCCACGTGCTTTGGGTTCCATCTCCTCCTGCCTTCTCATGAGGCTGGCACTATTGATTGCTGTCTTTCATGTAATCAGCTTCTCCTTTTCAGCTGGGTTTAAAAAACTCAACGAGAGAGAGAGAGAGAGAGAGAGAGAGAGAGAGAGAGAGAGAGAGAGTGAGAGAGAGATGGGGGGAGGGAGGGAGGGAAGGAAGGAGGGGGGGTGGGTGATCCTCCTTCCATCTTTCATCATCTTTCAACTACTGCCCTGTGGCAGACTGCAAACTGCTCCACACCATCCAATCTCTCTTTCTTCCCTTCAGTAATCAAGGACAAACAGTTTTATCTTTTGGGGTTGGCAGAATGGCAGGAGACTTTTTTTCTGTCATTTCAATCTGTTAGTATTATTTGTGTGATAAACAAAAAATGGAAATAGAATAGAATAGATAAAAAAGTTGAAATCCTGATTTGCTTTACTCAGAGGAAAATTTTATATATTTAACTGTATTCTTATCAATCACCCCTCCAGAAAACCCATGCAAATCTCAATTTAAAAAGAAGTTTCCAAAATGGAACACATAATAAAGGATACAAATGCTCCTACCACAAATGTTGGGTTAAAGACATGATTCTGGAATGTGAACAGTGTCAGTCCCATGTAGGAGAAGATGAAATTCTCTGCCAAGAAATTGAGAAGCTCAAACAACTGAAACGAAATTTTAAAAGGTTAGTCCAGTAAATAAAGTTACATAATTTGAAAACATGACTATTACTAAGATATTGAAATAGATACTTCAAATATGTAACGTTCATGTATATCCCCCCAAACTCATGATTCAGAGGGGAGCAAATGTAGAGATGACATTTTTCTGGGCCCACAGAAAAGGCCAGAAATGTTACCCCTTCACTTACCCAATCAGCTTCCCTTCTTCAATCCCCATATTCAGTCATTCTTGTCCTCATCCTGCAAACCCTGCCAATTTTTCTTTTGCAATGTTCTTTGCTATCCCTGCCACTGCCTTAGTCTAACTTTCATCAGTTCCCACCCATAATGCTGTGAAAGAGCCCTAACTGGTAACCCTGCAATCCCTAAAAATATGGCAGTTCCAAGACACGTCCCTCTTTACGGGCTGTAAGATCCAGTTCAAATCCTTTTATCCTGGCACAGAATGCTTCGTGACGACTCTCACAACAGCACCTTGCCATGTGATTTCACTTTTTACATGGGTCTCAGCCCTCACTGAGGGAGTAGGGCTTACACATTATAGCCTGGTGCTCTGTACCCTCCCCTGCTGCCTGCCCATCTCCACCTGTTCACATCACTGTGATGAAAAGGCCACAACTAGAAGCATGAAAATTACAAAAGAAGAAATCTCATTGGTAAAGGCAAATATACAATAAAGGTAATAAATCAACCATATATAAAGCTAGTAGGGGGCTTCCCTGGTGGCGCAGTGGTTGAGAGTCCGCCTGCCGATGCATGGGACGCGGGTTCGTGCCCCGGTCTGGGAAGATCCCACATGCCGCGGAGCGTCTGGGCCCGTGAGCCATGGCTGCTGAGCCTGCGCGTCCGGAGCCTGTGCTCCGCAACGGGAGAGGTCACAACAGTGAGAGGCCCGCATACCGCAAAAAAAAATAAAATAAAATAAACATGGTGGGGGTAAAATGCATTTGAACTTAAGAGCTCAGCAAATATATGCACCCCACTGTTCACTGCAGCATTATTTACGATAGCCAAGATAGAGAAGCAACCTAACTGCCTATCAATAGATGAATGAATAAAGAAGATGTGGGGGGTGTGTGTGTGTGTGTGTATACCCAACGGAATATCATTCAACCATGAAAAGGAATGAATTCTTCCCATTTGCAACGACACGGATGGACCTAGAGGGTATTATGCTAAGTATAATAAGTCAGAGAAAGACAAATACTATATGATTTCACTTACATGTGGAATCTAAAAACCAAAAAAAAGAAGAAATATAACAAAACAGAAAAAGAGTTACAGATACAGAGAACAAACAGGTGGTGGCCAGAGGAGTTGGGGGTGGGGGAAGGAAAGAAATAGGTGATGGAGACTAAGAGGTACAAATTTCAAATTGCAAAATAAATGAGTCATGGGGATGAAATGTACAGTGTGAGGAATATAGTCAATAACTATGTAATATCTTTGTACAGTAACAGATGGTAATTAGACTTATGGTCATCATTTTGAAATGTATAGGAAAACCAAATTGCTATGTTGTATAACAGGAACTAACATAGTGTTGTAGGTCAATTATACTTCAAAACAAACAAGCAAACTCATAGAAAAGAAATCAGATTTGTGGTTACCAAAGGCAAGTTGTGGGGAGAGGGGGAATTGGATGAAGGTGGTCAAAAGGTACAAGCTTGCAGTTATAAGATAAATAAGTACTAGGGATGTAATGTACAACACGATAAATAGAATCAACACTGCTGTATGTTACATATGAAAATAGGACAGTAAATCCTAAGAGTTCTCATCACAAGAAAAAAATTTTTTTTCTATTTCTTTAATTTTGTATCTATATGAGATGATGTGGTCGTCATTTCATGACGTATGTAAGTCAAATCCTTATGCTGTACACCTTAAACTTAGACAGTGCTGTATGCCAATTATATCTCAATAAAACTGGAAGGATAAAAAGCCATAAGACAAGGGAAACAAGGAAAGGAAGCTAACTGACTGACCACTGGAGCCACAATAATAACAGCCCCTGGCTATTCTGCTGACCTATCTATACCCTAAAAGCTGTCACCCTTCAATCTGACAATCCCATCTATTTCTGGAGTCAACAGAAGAGGAGTTGAAATGAGCAGACATCACTTTGAACAGAACAAAGATTATTTTTCAGTAAAGAACAAATTTGTTTTGCTGCAAGGAGGAAAAGTTTATTCACAAACTATAAAGTTTCTCTTACCTGTTTAGTTCTATGCTGAGACTCCGTGGACAAATTATTGTATGTATAATGGGCCTGTGTGATGCCACAAAACAATACTGCAACCACACCTATAAATACAACAAGTTCCAAGTTCACATAAAAGGAGAGTTCCCAACTTCTATACGGAGGCTCTTATTTTATAGAAGTAAATTAGATGCTTAGTGTTAAAATTTTCGGTTGTGACTTACTTTGTTGAGAGGAACCGCTTCCATTGAAAATCTTTTACATTCTAAAGTGACAGCATAAATCCCAACCCTAACAAGTGTGTTCAAACACTAGAGGGGTTGGTCCACACACAGAAAAAAAATCACTGGCTAAGTCCCTCCTTGTAAGGGTTTACAATTAAAAGGAAAAAGTAACCTACCTGTGAAACCCCATGCTTCAGCCAAGAGGAAGGTACTCCAGGACATCAAGAAGAACAGGCCTGTCTCCAACAACTGGAACTCTCGTAATTTGGTGAACTTTGTCACGTAAGACTGTCAAGGTTGATAACAAGATCTCATAATACAGAAGTGTGACTAGAAAAAATAGTAGTCGAAGCAAGGCAAGCATAAAAGCAAAAGAAGGGTTCTCCAGTCTCTAACACAAAAGTCACAGAATAAGGAGGTACCAAAGCAAAGAAACTCTGAATACAAGCATTGTACTAAGGAGTCAGCAGCCTTCCCTTCCATGAGAAAGTCCTATAGCTTAGTCCATCCAATTGTTTTACGGGTATCACATGCCTTGCTAGAAACCACACAGTAAAGAATAGACATGACAGTAAAGGTCAGGAGTGACAGATCAGATACGCAACATGCCAACTCTATTAATTTGTGACCCAAAGCGAGACAGCTTCCATAATGATAGCAATTTATATCTATTAAGAAATATGTCATTTCCATGAGATTTCATGTTCATTTAATCCTCTAACACCTCTGTGATGTGGAGTATTCCATGATGAAGAAACTGAGGCACGTCCCTCACTCATACTAGTCTAACAAGCATATGTTACTTGCCAGTGGAAGGGCCCGTGTCAAGCTGTGGCGAATCTCAGGCTGGAGTCTACATTCTCTTCAAGAACTGTGTACTACAACACAAAGATTAAGTTCCTCAAGGAACTTATGCTAGGGAAGAAATCCTGGTCCTTCTTCAGAACTCTTTTCACTGTCCTTTTATGCCTCAGTTCGTCTGTAAAAAGCCCGAAGACAAGTTTCTTCCACCACAAAACTGAAGTATAGAAAATGAATATATTCTCAGAAAAAGTACTTGTTTTATATGAAAGTACCTTAGAAGTTTTAGAGCTGGAAGCTCTTTAGAGATCAAGCCCCACTCATCTTCCCTGCTGTCCCAGCCCTCTACCTTCCTACACTGAGGTTCCATGAGGTGAAGTGTCAATGCTTCTGTATCAGAAGCTCCAAAAGGCAGAGGCCACGTCTGTCTTGTTTATCTTTGATACACAGGGCATAGCATGTGGCATGTAGCAGGCAATCAAGAAATTTTTTTGAAGAATGAAACACTGATATAAAAAGGAAAACTGAAGTTCCAGAATTTTAGGGATATTTGCACTTAAAGAATCCAATAACAGAAAATTTAGATCCATTTATTAAACTATCATTTTCTATTATATTTTAACTTATTATATTTTAACTTAAAACTACAATGAGTAAAAAAAAAAGAGGGTTGTTTTTGAATGAATACAAGATTGACTTACTCAATATTTCTAACAGCAAATTAGTGGCAGTGCATAGGACTCGAGAGCGGAAGGTTAAAATCGGTGACAGCTGAGATGAACTCCCAGCTATCCTAACCTGGGAACCTTATTTTGTTCAACTGGCATCGAGGTCATACATTCCTATTTGTCCTATTAAACGAAGAGCAAAATACTGCCAGGATGAACAGCCGTACAGAACAAGCAGAGGCTCTTTGGAATATATCTACCTTTATATCAATTTAGTCTACAACCTTAAAGTTCACCCCCATATAAAGCAGAAACTAACACACCATTGTAAAGCAATTATACTCCAATAAAGATGTTAAAAAATAAATAAATAAATAAAGTGGATGGATCTTAAAAAAAAAGTTCACCCCCAAAGGGTCACTGTGTCCAATTAGAATTCTGTAGTGAGTGTTTGAGGGCATGAAGTCCTACACAAAACAATGAAATTCTTTTATTTATTGGTAAAGATGATTGCCTAATGTTTTCAAACCAAGTACTTGTTTATAAGGTTCATAATTATAACACTATGTCAATTATGGAACTAGTGGAGACCATGGAACACAGTATTCAATGACTCTGTGAGGTTAACAAGAAAAGATAAATAGAATGAAAGGATATTAAAGCTGTCACCACTCCAGTAGCAGCACCCATCGCGAAAGAGCCACTGAAGATTCCAAGGAAAATCCCGATAGACTTGAACATGGCTGTGACATCAAAGGTGTGGCTGTTGTCTCCGGCTGGCTGGTATGCTACTATTGAGCTACAAAAGAGAGGTGGTTCTTACTTCTAGAGGCAACTTTTACTTTTAAAACATTATCTAAAAAAAGAGTAAAATAAATTTTAAAAAATTACCTAGTGTAGAGCTTGAAGATGAAATCAGAGGGCGTAAAAACCAAAAACTTTGGATTTGAATTGTCAAAATAAGGTTGGACGAAGCCTTTTCCTCCAGCCTCAAGATACTGTGCAGTACTATTCTTTTGTGACTCTGTTTATGACTTACTGGTACTGAGTGCCTGAAAGCCCTAATGTACTAATGTGAACAAACTAATGAAAAATTCCCCGTATTTCCAACAGAGGCATAAGAATATAAAGAATATTGTTCAATACTCAACCCGGTCACATTTTGTTTTTCCTGTGGGAAAAAAAAAGATGACTAAAGTACCCTTTCAACTTTTAGAATAACAGAATGGGCCCAATGCCTCCTATCTATTCATTCACTGAAATGGACTTTTATAGATAAAAGGGCTTGAAAGGCCTGCCAAGGAATTAGAATCCACTTGACAGTACTTTTAGCATACCCAGCTGGATCCTCCACCTCGAACTTCTGAAAGAAAGCCACTCTGTAAGAGGCCAAGACAAGCAATTAGAAGGGACACTCTCCATCTTGAACTCACAGTTCAAACCTAGTCTAAAAATACTTCTTTTAAAACAGTCGCCCCAGGAAGTAAATACAGCGGAGAAAATCACTGTTGCTAGTGGATCTCTGGCAAGAGCACCTACCATTACTAAATCAGTTCTCATCTCAGTTAATTGAGGTGCCAGTGTTTTTATAATAAATCCAGACTCAAAGACATCATGCAAGTCATGTCGAAGAAAAGAAGCAGAAAAAACACATTCCGAAGAATATAATGAATTCTCCCTGTGGTTACTGCAATGTTTTTTATGGTTCAAGGCTAAAAAATGGCCTTGCTATACCATGTTTACCAAGTTCTCTTCATACCTCGCTGGTTAAACTAAAAAACAGAACAAAACAACATAAAATCTAAGACCAAGCTAAAATTTCCTAATTTTACCTATTTTATTGAAGTATGACTCTAACATGAATTTCTGGTAATGGCATCTAGAAATTTCTGAGACTCAATCTGAATTGAAAAATTTAAACATTTGCATTTAAATCTTCAAAGTGACCAGATCATTTTGGGACTGGTAGATTTGATATTATTTCAGTGAATAGGAAATGGCCTTTAATGTCACGCTATCTTAACTACACATAAAGGGCTCCACCACTGTAAATGAGATTTGACTACATTATAGCATGAAAATATAGTGGCTGGCTGGAGAAAAGAAAGGATATTGCTACAATAACCTTCCTCCCTGGCGATAGTTTTCAAAATGCTGGCAAGAACAAAATATCGATGCCATGCCTCCTGAGACTGCTTTCCCTGGATTGGTTCATGGAAATTCAAGATTCACACTAATCATTATTTTATTCTTTAATCACTAAAATGTATAAGAACACAGGAAAAGCATGGTGGGCTGAGAAGAGATGACAGGTTTGTTTTCTTCCTTTTCAGTCAAATGTTGGCCTCTGGATTGAAATCTTAGTTCATCTTTTCTACATCAGTCAACATTTTATCTTGAGGCAGTAGCATTTTTATGAATACTTAAAAAAAAATCCTGAGAGTAATACAATGTACAATTTAGGGGGAAAAAAATCACCCCATCATTCCACTACCCTGACAGATCTATTATTTTCCTTCTGTATTTCTTTCCCCTCTTTTTGTTACATGCATGCTATTTCATGTTTAGTTGTAATCATAATGAACATATGGTTTTGAATTCTGCTTCTTCAACTGACAATGACATAAGAATTATTACAGTCTAACCATGGTTTTTTAAGACTTCAAAAATGATCCAAATGGATATAACATAATTTATTTAACCATTTCCTCTCTGCCAGACATTTAAAAGTTTTGCTTCTATTATTTTTGCTACTATAAATAACAGTGTGAAAGAACTTATTTGTGCTTTCTACAAATTTTGGACGATTTTCCTGTGCTACATTCCTAGAAATAGGGTATTACTATACCTATGGCTCCTTTTACATGTTGAACAATGGCTTTCAAATAGATCTGTATTACATTTCAGGAGGGAAATATGACTACATCTCTCAATGTTTTAGTGATCATATCCATTGGCCTAGAAATTCTACTTCTAAAAAATATCCTACAGAAATACTCTCAAGGATTCACACAGATTTACACATAAATATGTTCACTGCAGTGCTATTCGCAATAGTACGATATTAGAAAACACCAAATATTAATCAACAGGGGGTTGGAGAGGTAAAGTTGTAGTGCATTCATACAATGGGATAATGGAGGTATTAATACAGTACAATGTCTATGTGAAAAAAGCAAGTTACAGAAAAGCATGTATAGTGCTATGCCTCTTTTTGTTTAAAAGTTAATATATTTATATGTATGCTAATATCCTAATGGAAAAAATCTGGATTAAAACCTTAATAGTGGTTATTTCTGAAAGCTGAAATTTCAGGAATTTTCTACTTTCTAAGTCAACTACTTTGAATATTAATTTTATTATCATAATGATAAAATATAAAAGAGTAGGTAATACCAATTTCAATGTCAACAACAATGTACAAGTGATATAGGTGTCTCACCCTGGAGACAAAAAATGAGACACCCCTGGCATTATTGATATTTGGGGCCAGATAATCATTTGTTGGGTGGTGGGTGCTGTCCTGTGTATTGAAGGATATTTAGCAGCACCCCTGGCTTCTACCCACTAGATGCCAGTAGCAACCTCCTCCCATTCATGATAACCAAAATGTCCCCAGACATTGCCAAATATCCCCTGGTTGGGGGGCGGGGGGCTGCAAAACTGTCCCCGGTTAAGAATGACTGTACTAGACCATTACCAGCAGTAACTATTTTCACTAACAATTTTTTTTCTTGTTAACTGAATAGGTAAAAATGGCCACTAATTTAATATGTATATCTCTGATAACCAGTAAAGTTAAAGAGTTTGTCAGCCATGTTTGTTTACTCACACTTATATTCTATAAAATGTAAATGACCCTAAAAACATATTTTAAAGTAGTATGAATTTAGGTCTCCAGAGTAATCATGGTATATCCATTCAGAGGTATGCTATGCAACTTAGACTTCATCTCTAACTAGATATGTATGACACTATATCAGTACACACAGCTCTACCTCATACAGCAATATATGAGGGAACCAGTTTCACTCCACCCTCACCAGATTAAAATCATTAACGTTAACAAAAAAAAAAAGTCACTGCTAACCTAACAGGTCAAAAAGCAAACAAAAACAACTTCCAACATAAATTTCAAGAACAGATGTCTTAACCTGTTAATTGTCAAACAGAAGTCCTTCAGAAAGGGGCCCCCCTCTTTGTAAAAGGCTGTTTCTATAGAATATACACATTAGAAAATCATCAAACAGAAATCAACACAAGGTAGACTATTTCTACCTAACGTACTTTTAGAGGCAAATGAAAGATGATGAAAAACATAACGCCGAGCACTCCAGCTAGTGACCTCCCATAGCCAGCAACGTCACTGGTTTCCCTTCATCTTTTGGGCAGGAACTCATTTGCTCACTTCTATTAAGATACTTACACAGCTAATGATTCCCCGGGTATGATACTCTTTAGATACAGTCCTTCTCCACCACACTTCCAGCAGACTATGGAATGAGTTAACTCATCGCCTGTGAATCTAGAATAGTACTAGCTATGTACCATCCTTAGGAAAATTGAGGAAAGAATCACTTGAATCGTTCTCTACAAGGCTTAAATTCTCTCACACGACCCTGTTTGAGAAAGGTTGCAACAGAAGGACAAGAAGTCCTTTCCTCTTTGTGAGAAGTGTAACGGAAAGGGCATTCTCTTTCTAACACATTTATTCTTCACCAACACTGATACGTACACCCCCAAGCTCAAAATTTTCCGATGAGTTTTCTTCTTTTAATACTATTCAACTGTTCTTAAAGTTGCAGGAAATAAGTTACTTTATTAATGGAAAAACTAAGGCACAGGGCACATCAGCTTAACATAGGACCAGAAAGGAGATTTTTCTGACTCTTAATCCATTAGGGCAATGAGGAAGGAACACGTATTAGTAAATGATTAAGTAGCAGAATAATTATCTAGGATGGCGAATTGATGCTAAAAGTAACTGCCTGTACCCTATTCTCTTCGTCTGGTAGCACTGGTGATCTTACATGTTCTTATGTGCTGAAAACTTCAACAATCTTTGTAGCTTCATTTTTTTTTATAACACGTAAGTTATAACCACACTATCCATTTCTTCCTCCCTTCAAACAATAGAAAACTTTTACTTTGCACCTATAATCCTTGAAGGTACATACATTTAGTATCAATATTAGTTCTAGCCTTTGGGCTTTATTTCTTAAATTAAATTTACATTAGTTGTAGACAGCTGCAAAAAAATCTGGCAATAAATATGGTGGAGGGGGTAGAATTTATATACATTACATTCACAAAAGAAGATTTGATCTTTTGCACATCTTCATAAACAACATTTAAGGGATTAGTGTTACATCTCAGAAAGGATAATTTTCACTTTGCTGTTAGACAATGGGGGCAATCAAGCTGTGTAAACCAGAGTCAGTGACTGATTACTCTTTTATAGTTAATGAAGTGGAAATTAAGGAAAGAAATAAAAGTAAGGAGGAAAGGTGAAGGGGTTTTACTTCTCTCTTGTAGAAAGTTCTGGTGTGGAGTAAAGGCAACTGTCTATAGGGTTAGATATTTGCTTAGCAGGAGTGAGTTGGCAGGACTGAGTTCCTCAGAGGTTCAGACCCATTCTTTCACCTGCAAACACCTTCTGGTAGCATGTATAGTAATTTCTACATTACTACATAATGTAGTAATACATAATTTCTACATTACATTACTACATTTCTACAGTAATTTCTAAATTCTAAATTAAAATATTGCTCATTTTCATTACCTTTAAAAAGTGTATTATTTAATACTTCTAAAAATTAAAAAGTTTCTGAAATGATTATGTTAAATAGAGAAATATGAATTAAACTATGAGGTATTTCTCAATCATCAAATTGGCAAAGATACCAAAGTCTGACAAATACTCTGTTGGTGAAGCTATGAGGAAACAGGCACTCCCACAATTTGGTGGTTAAAATGCAAAATAGCATAATACCTTTGACAGGCAATTTAGCAATGTAACAAAATTACAAATGTATTTACCCTTTAAGCCACTCATCTCACTTCTGGGAATTTATCCTACCAATATACCAGTGCATGTATAAAACAGGTTAAGTTCAAGGTTAATCACTGCAGCATTATTTGGGATAGCAAAGAATTGAAAACCCTTTATGATTCCACCAATAGGAGACTGATTAAATAAACTATAGTACAGTTCATAGAATACTATGCGCCTGCAAACAAAGAATGAGAAAATTCCTTGTTTTGATACAGAAAGATCTCCAGAATATAGTTATGTGAGAGAAAGTCAGGTAGGTATAGAACATATACAGCATGCTACTTTTAAAATAAGAAATAAGAGGCAAATAAGAATATTTATTCATATGTGTGCTTACATTTGAATAAAGAAATACTAGGATACACAAGAAACTAATAAAATGGTTACCTATGTAAGGGGCTACGGGGACAGGTGGATGAGGACAGGAGTAAGAACGTGACTTTTCAATGTATACCTTTCTATATCGTTGTGATTTTTGAACCAGGCGAATATATATGTATGCCAAAAATTTAATTTGATGAAAAACTAAAACGTCCATGTTATAATATTAAAACAGAATACAAAATTATACATATACTACAATCACAACTATGTAAAAATACTATGCATAGAAAAAAAAGAATTTTAAAAAATGTCCTAGAATGTTTACAGTAATTGTCTTTAGGTGTCAGGAGTACATATCATTTTTTTCCCTTCCTTTTCTTCCGTGCATTTTCCACGTTATCTATAAGTATTTATTTCTTCAAGAGGAAAAAAATGCTTCAGTTTTTCAAATGTTTCCATTCATAATGCACTTCACTCAATAAGTGACTTTTGGTTCTTAGAACCCTAACATTCAATATACAGAATATAATAAGAAAAACAAACACTTACGAAGATAGCACTATGGCAACAGCATCATTGAGGACACTTTCACCAAAAAGAAGTGCATAGAGTTCAACATCAACTTGAAGCTCGTGGAATATGGCAAGAACAGTCACTGGCAAGTAGAAAGAGTCAGAGGAATATTAAGACATTACAAATATAACATTTTTCCCTTCACAGATGATCGTAATAGCTATTTAGAAATTCATTCTTCATCTCAGAATTCAATCCTAATAAACATTCTCTTACCATATCAAAGATTCAGTAATTTTATGTCAATATTTTTCTTTTCCATAACTGTGTACCTGTAATATCTCCCTTCTCTCTCTTACAAACACCTGAAAATAACGTTGGAGGACTGAGTTGGCCTACATTCTTCATGCAAATGCTAATAATCTTGTCTTGTACATTTCTTTTCCATAAAAAATACATGCAGAATTTCTTACAGACCAGGTGATCATTAATCTTTGATGAAGAAAACTATTATGAAAAGCATTTCCTGCTGCAAACTTCATTTTTTCCTCGGAGTCTTACAACTCACTTCTATTTGACTTACAAATTTCAAGCACACCAGTTTAGCAAAGACAGTAGGAAATGAAAAAACAAGTTTGGTTTTCGGTTGGGATAAAATTTATGACCAGAATTACAGCTGCTATATTTAACTTAATAAGAATCCAATCATCAGGCTATTACAGCTTGAGAAGAAAAAAAAACCTTCTCTTAGGAAACAATTACATGAGAATTCTTAGAAAATCAGAAGAGACTGAAGTTGCATTATAACTTTAATTGCTGAGTCACGTACAGCTCGCTTGCTAAATAAACCCAAGCAGACATGAAAGATTATTATAACCAGAGTTGGGAGAGCCTCTTCAAATGCCAACCAAAAAACAGGAAGCTTGTATTTTAAAAGATATAGTTTCTACTGCAAAGCATTTCATCTGGAATATCCTGATATCAAAGCTAACCAAGAGAAGGAGAAAAGGAGGGCAGGAGCAATGCTGTAGAATTTTAAAAAGAGAACCTATGGCTCATCCTTCTATCAAGTGAATAATAGAATTATTATATGGGCAAATACCTATATAATTCAGAAGAAATATAACTATCCAGCTTTATATAAGCAGAACAGTTTTGCTTGAGCCATCCAGGCAATACTCCCACCAAAACAAAACCAGTTTTAAGTAATGTAGCCAGTCCAACTGACTCAGGTTTCTCATAGATTTTGAAAAGTCGAGGACCTTGCTTCTAGTAAGAGAACACGGAAAACAGAGACCACTGGCTTCCTGCAAAAACCATCCCAACTTCATACTGATAATGGGAACAGCTACAAACAGTAAGGGGGCAGCCCTGACTATCTTTAAGGAGACGATTTGCTTTTCAGTTCTAAAAATGCCAAACTATACAAATACCTCTCTAAAATGTCCTCTGAGCTTCTAAAATCATCTCTTATAGAGTACAGAGCATATTTTCCTACTTTCTATAACACCCTGTGTTATCAGAGTTAACATAGGAATTCAGAGATAACCTTTGACTATGCTGGATGATAAGTAAAGATTATTAACTTACAAGGTCAAAGGGTAAAAGAGAACAAACCTCTACCAAGGATCTAAAATCTAGCATCACTAAAAGAAAACTTGCATCTTTAGTTCAAAAAATGCAGTCTCTGCTCTTCAGCCTATATATTCTCTAAGTTCTTAATCTGAATGTAGCTGTGAAGCTCACCAATACTATATTAGAAAAACTACAATCTAACTCATCTAACTCAATACAATTAAATTCATTCTCTAGTCATGCTAATATCAAAACTATTTTATAATCCAAAAGCCAATTTTATAAAAATGATTCTTTAATGTATATTACTGCCCACCAATGACCCCAAATCACACTTGTTCTAGCACAACAGCCTTCTAACAATCATTTTAAAACTTTTTTTCTTACTCTTAAATGCAGACGGCTGAATGTAAACAGATTTTTAGGGATCTGTTTTCTAGAGGCTTGAAAGGAAATGTATAGTTATTACCCATCTTAACTAATATAGTTCATCTTCTATACCCAGTCACTAGGGATAGAGACCAACCTGAATTTCTGAAGAAAATACCTTACGGCCCTCATTTAAACATCATCAAATTGTGGACTAGTAATAGGAAATACAGTAAAAAGAAACAAATGTGTGCTTAAGCCAAAAGGAGCCATTAATTTTGTTTTTTCCCTCCACAGTTGGAAAGTATAGTAAGATGGGGAGTACCTAATCCTGAATTCTACACCTCAAAGGAAGAAATACGTACATGTGTGTTGATGGAAAACCACTGTACAACTTAAGTACTTAAGCTCCACACTCATGTAAAACATACCTGGATCAGTTGCTGATACGATAGCACCAAACAGCAGGCAATCTGTAAAGTAAAAATCTCCCGCAAGTTGTCCAGTTACTTTCATCAGTGTTACACAGCCATACATTATTGATCTGTTCAATAAACATATGTCTACTTTAGAAAAAAAATCAACTGTTAAAGAAGTTACAATACAGTAAGAACAGAAAGATGGGTCTACTGTAGTACTTTGTGACTAATCCCAAATTTACTGCATGTCATTTAAATATGGTAAAGCCTTAGCCTTAAGGAAAATTCAAACAACTTATCTGTGTGAATACATTTTATTGCAAAAGTTCTTGGACACATTCGAGAATACAATACTGCAGAAGTCAAATATGTATTATTGTAAAATGATAATTTGAAGGCTAAAAGTGTTTTAAGCTTCAAGTACTTACCCAATTACGAAACAAGAAATTGCGGTTCCAAGAAAAGCATACGCTAAGATAGACCCAAGGTTTCGAAAGAAATGTCTCTGACGGAAAAAAAAAGTTACACCGTGTTAGAATACTCACCAATTATTTAAAAAAGAAAAGGTTTTCTATTCTAGTGTGCTATGCTAATATTAAATGCATTATTCATTCAAGGAAATAAGTAAGAGAAAGAATTTTTGTATGGGCATAAACTTCAGCATGTCAAAAGGATAGGAGAGGGAGGAGGGAGAGGAACCTGGAAGGAACTGCCTGTTTCTGAAGGTGTCAAAGATGATAAAGTCCATGGAGTTTAAGGCTGTTCAAAGTATATG
This sequence comes from Leucopleurus acutus, assembly GCF_964270905.1. NCBI lineage: Eukaryota > Metazoa > Chordata > Mammalia > Artiodactyla > Delphinidae > Leucopleurus > Leucopleurus acutus. The sequence continues at coordinate 116,584,331 of NC_139148.1, read as the reverse complement.
AAATACAAAAGCACTTACTCTTTTCAGACTATATCCCGCATAAAATATGATAGGAGGAAGTAATATGTTGAAAAATACTTCTGGATCAAAAGTAACCTGTTAAAATAAAGAGTTCTTTTAGATGAATTCCCTCAGAAGATTTCTTATTACATTATCAAATGAGCAAAAAGAAAAAAAGATTAAATGTTAAACTGGCAAAAGGCAAGAATATTACCACTGTGGTAAGTGAAAAATATTTCATATAGGATAGCTGTTATTCCACTTCTCAACCAAATGACAAGGAGATGATGGCGTTGGAACAATCAGTTAAGTCCTATCTGTGCAAAGTATCTTAAAATACCATGATAGCAAAAATTTTTTAAATAAGAGAAAGTATGAACATGTCTGCTTTAAATAAGAGACCCAAAACTGGCAACATAAAATTTGGGGGTACAGCATTGTTGTTGGCAAGAGGAAATAGACTTCTTGCATAGGTAACATCTCTAAAGGTATATACCATAATATTGTGGTAAAAAGTTTCTGCACAAGTCAGATTTCTAGTCCTGACAGCCCATTCCTTTTTTTTTTTTTTTGTGGTACGCGGGCCTCTCACTGTTGTGGCCTCTCCCGTTGTGGAGCACAGGCTCCGGACGCGCAGGCTCAGCGGCCATGGCTCACGGGCCCAGCCGCTCCGCGGCATGTGGGATCTTCCCAGACCGGGGCACAAACCCGTGTCCCCTGCATCGGCAGGCGGACTCTCAACCACTGCGCCACCAGGGAAGCCCCAGCCCATTCCTTTTAATACCTATTTCCTATAATAATACAGACGCCCCCTTCTGTTCATAAGGCTGTAGTATTTGACATGAACACAGAGCAGCTACACATACTCATGCTAAAATTTCATTTCCTAGAACTCTTAAGGAACTGGAATTTTCCACAGGTGGAAAAAAACCTCTTGCTGCAAAGTAAACTGTAAGTTCGTATGAAATTTTTAAAAGCATTAAAGATGGTCAGGAACACAACCAAGTAGCTATAAAAGCCAAGTCCTGCCAATGTAGAAGGCAGAAGTGGAGGCAAATGGCCAAGGGTGGGCGAAAACAGAGACATGAGCAAAGAGGCCCTGAGAAGCTTCAGGATGGCAACTATGGGGAGGACAGGAGAAAGCAGCTCCAGGAATGTCTGGAAGCCAGTAAGACTGCAACCCAACCTACATCAAGCTTCACGCACACCATGGTACAGTACCTGATACTCAGGCTGAGGCCCCTGAAGTTGTGCCAGATTATGAATCAAAGAAAGATTAACTTGTGCTCAGCACAGAACACAATCAAGGCAAGAAAGAATTCAAAAAAATATTAATGGAATATTTTAGGTATTATCAAATAAACTCAATGTGCTGAAGTACTATAAAACTCTAAGGGCCATAAGCAAATTGAAAGAAACACTTATAAATTCTGCTTCACTCAATACTGGTCACCATTTATTACAACTGTAAACACTACAGAGTGAAACAAAAAGGGTTGTAGTACTTAGCCTCAATCAGAAAAGCAAACTATAGACATGTCAATTTCCTTAGCCTTGCATTACATTCGTTAATTGAGGTTTTACTCCATTTGAAAAGACTGATTATTCTAAATATCATTAAAAATGCATTATTTTTCTCCTGAATCACTTTGCTGCTATTATATACCTTAAAAAAAATCCAAAGATTCCCTTTAACGAAGAACTTACCTTTCTAAGCATTTCATTATCTTGAACGTTATTGAGCTCATGTGAACTGATCTCTCCTTTCAGCGTATACTCATAAAATTTTCCACTAACATTTACCAATAAGGTAGTTGGGCTTGACTGCACTTCACAGCTCAGGGTCACATTATTCACATCACTTGGAACATGAATGCCATATCGAAGCACAAGGCCCACCAAAAGACCTGGAAATAATAAAAGAATAATATAAGCTCTTCTTTCAGACAGAGACTACTTCTTTTGTACCCCACACATACCTTTGAATTGATAACAGAAAACCTCTTATGATAGTCCCTTGTGATTCTAAACTCATTTTTAGACCAAATGAAGTTACATTTTAAAGTATTACTAAATTCACAAATCTAAGAGTTCGATATTCATATAAGCCAGTGGGACAGGAAGGGAAAACATTCCCTAGGGTAACAACGTGTATCATTGCGTCCCTAGATCAAGATATAAATAAGTGATTAGGAAGGTAACAAAATGAGGAAATACCTTCAAGTCATCTGTACACAGAATATGCTCCAAGGTGTCCCAACCTAACTGTGTAATCATGTTAGAAATGTGTTTACCACCTCCATCCATCAATTCACAAGACTTAAACACATGCATTTCTCAAGTTATTCCTAAATCACATGGCTGGCCAAATAACACAAATTTTACAAATTGGAAAGTCAATAATTTTTCTAGATTGAGTTCTTCTAATACTAAAAGGTGAGATTTTAATTTTAAAATGTTTCAAAATCAAAACATGGAACAGAAGTCCTGACTTTGACACTATGATGTCAATGTATTGCTGGAATTTTACTTAGATCATCATATTGACATTCAAATATGCACAATGATCTAGGTACTATAAACCTATACTGATCAAAATGTTTAATAATGATTTTATTGAGATATAATTCTATACAAAGTTTACCCTTTTAAACTGTACAATTCAGTGGTTTTTAGTATATTCGCAAAGTTGGATATTGATCACTACTATCCAATTCCAAAACATTTTCATTGCTCCACAAAGAAACCCTAGACCTATTAGCAGTCACTCTCCATTTCCCCTACCCTGACTCCCATCCCCTGGCAACCACGAATCTACTTTTTCTCTATGCCTATTCTGGACATTTCATATAAGTAGAATCCTACAATATGTGACCTTTTATGTCTGGCTTCTTTTACTTAGCATAATGTTTTCAGGGTTTATCCATATTGCAGCATGTATCAGCGCTTCATTCCTTTTTACGGTCAAATAATGTTCCAGTGTATAGATATACCTCAACTGCAAATTGAACTCAAACGTCTGGAACTTTCCTTAACTCCACTATTAGTGGCATTTTACCTTCCTGTCTCCTTTCTCCTTTCTCTTTCACCCTAACCAGTCAGCCTTTCTTTTAATATATATGATTGGACTACTATGCTAAGTAGGCCCCCGGGGTTCACAGATGAAAACAAGGTCCCGCCTTCAAGCAGCTCTCAGTCCAGTTAGTGAAAACAGACTGAATAAACAATTATAACACGATATGTGTGTGTGTGTGTATGTGTGTGTGTATATATATATATATACACACATACACACACACACACATATATACAAAGTATTATAAAAACAGAAAAGATGTACCTAAGGAAGCCTGAGGGAGTGGGACATTAGGAAAGTCTTTCCAGAGGTGTCACCTAAGCAAGTAACAAAGTAAGAGAAAATGGTTGTCCAGGTAGGAGGAATAGTAGTACATACCCAGTCAAGGAAGAGTGAGAAAACACAGCCCGTTTAGGGGATCATAAATAGTTCAGTATGGCTGGGATATAAAGTGGCAAGAGTTGAGGTGTGAAACAAGAGACCTCGCATGTTGGGGAAGGGAGTGTAGACTTTGTCCTGAAAGCAAAAGGAAGCCACAGAACCATAGATGTCAAAGGGCTTGACATCAGATTTTTATTTTAGCAAGACTGGTCTAGACTACAGAGGTTCAGAAAGGTCAGATAGAAGGCCACTGAGGTCATTCATGCACTAAGAGTGCAGGGCCTAATCTAAGAGAGCAGAGATAGGGAGAGAGGGGGATTTTTTTTAGAAAGTATTATCTTGTAGAAGGATGTGGTGACTGACTGGACTGGGAGGAAGGGAGATGAAAAACTAAGAGGAACCTAAATTGACTTGGCAACTAGGTGGGTAAGCTGGCCTAGGCAATCGGGGGGTAGGAGGGCCAGTCAGTGGGACAGGGAACAGACTTACAGGGGGAAATGCGCAGCTCCGTTTTGGACATGTTGAGTTTGATGTACCTGTGACACATGCACAGTTGAGTATGTGGGATCCGGACCTCAAGGAAGGGGGTGGATCTGGACTGGAGATATACACTTAGCAGTCATAAGATGGTTGAAGTGAAGCACAGATGGGATTACTTAGGGAGCAAACAAAGCGGGAAGAGGACTATGGATATATGCTCGGAGTTTTATGCCAAAATTAAGGAGTTGGTAGAGGAGAAGGAGATGATGAAGGAGTCTAAGAAAGAAAAGCCACAGGAGTAGGAAGAACAGAGGAGGAAGCGGTGAAAACTAGTAAATGCTGCAGCAAAGTCGAGGAAGACAGGCATTAAGAAGTGTCCATTGGGTTTGGCAACAAGGAGGTCATAGGTGACCTTGCTAAGAGCAGTTTGAGTGAAGAGGTGGGAGCAGAAGCCAGAGTGGGAAGCGATAAAGCAGAAACGGGGAGTGTAAGAGCAGTAGTTGGCTGAGAAGGGAGGAGGAAGCAGAGATGAAGGATCCTTCTGGTCAACTTACAGTCACATGTATTTTTTTTAAGTGAGCAGCAACGAGTAACTGGTAAACAGTACAATGACATCGACTCTAAAAAACGTTTTAACAAAGGTTCAGATTTAAAATAAATGAAAGATAAAATATTTGCAAATCATATCCTGATAAGGGGCTAATATCCAAAATATATAAAGAACTCATACAACTCAAAACCAAAATAACAATCTGATTAAAAAATGGGCAGAGGATCTAAATAGACATTTTTCCAAAAAAGACACACAGATGGCCAATGGTACATAAAAAGATGCTCAATATCACTAATCATCAGGGAAATGCAAATCAAAAGCACAATGAGATATCACTTCACACCTGTTAGAATGGCAATTATAAAAAAGACAAAAAATGGCAAGTGTTGGCAAGGATGTGGAGAAAAGAGAACCCTTATGTGCTGTTGGTGGGAATGTAAACTGGTGCAGCCAGTATGGAAAACAGTATGGAGGTTCCACAACAAATTAAAAAAAGAGCTACTATATGATCCAGCAATTGCACTTTTGGGTATTTACCCAAGGAAAATGAAAACATTAACTCAAAAAGCTATACGCACCCCTATGTTCATTGCAGCATTATTTACGATAGCCAGGATATGGAAACAACCTACGTGTCCATTGATGGATGAATGGATAAGATATGGTACATATACACCATGGAATATTATTTAGCCATGAAAAAGAATGGAATCTTGCCATTTGAAACAACATGGATGGAGCTCAAGGGCATTATGCTAAGTGAAATTAGTTAGACAAAGAAACACAAATACCGTATTCTCTCTCTTATATGTGGAATCTAAAAAAAAAATAAAAAACAAAGCTCAATAGATACAGAGAACAGATTGGCGGTTGCCAGAGACATGGGGATGGGGATGGGAGGTGGTAGAAATGGGTGAAGGGGGTATAAATTTATTTAAAATTTAAAAATAATAAATGAAAGATACACTTTGAAAATATCTCACCTCCAAAAAAAGAAACAAAATTAAAAAGTGATGGCTGGATATCAACCGTGTTTGATAAACATAACCTGGGAGAGAAAAGGCTATCAATCCATAGTCATCCTGCCTATATGATATAGGGACAGCTCTTTTCTCTACTATCTCACAAGACCTTCTAATTAAGATGTTCAGTAGTAGTAAGTTGTCCCATTACATTTATGTGTAAAAATCACAGTTAAGCTACTACAAACAGTAAAAATATCAGCATAAATTCTTTCCATATCCCCAAGCTTGACTGTGTAAGGAAGAGTACCCACTGGTTCTACCACGCCCTGACCCAATGCTGAAATGTCACTGGGTGCCCTGAGGAGGGCTCAGCACTTGGACAAATCTGAAACACACACCTTGGCAGTTAGAACACCAGCAAGGAGAATAATTACTTAGGTTGGAAAAAATCAAGATCCTTTTATAAAAGCATCAGACAGCTGAAAAATTGGAATTTCTTTGAATACAGTTGACAGATCAAGTTAACTTGGGTTCTGTGAAAGGTCAAATCCTAATCACAGAGTTAAAGCAATTCTCACTAAACAGAAAGTACACAAAAGGAGTGCTTTGTTAAGGGGATAAGGCAGAAAATTCTAGCCTCCTACATAGATAGAGGCACAAAAACTACTGATATCATGAAATTTAAAATTATCACTAACAGGCAACAAAGAGTACAACCACAAAGAGATATCTTTCACAAAACAGAGAAGTCCCATTCCTCCTACACATTCCTGACCCTCTTGTGCTGGAGACCCTCCCAGGGATACAGAACTCAGTATCACCCAAGGCCACGACACTGTATGAGCAACACTGTATGAGTCTCACAGTGGAAATTGGTTTTCTAATGGATTTCAGCACATTCTTCCAGATTATCAAACTAGAAGCCTCTAATAGTCAAAAATATGGAAGGAACATCACTGGGGTATTGAGTGTGGCCAAAATTGATAAGATTTCTACAGATTAAAAAGTATATGTATGTGTGTGTGTATTTATTTATGTGTGTGTGTATATTGTGTGTATGTACATATATAACACTTATCTACTTCTTGAGGAATGCTGTTAGATTCTGTCTGAAAAGCTAATTGAACTACTACAAATCTCTCAGTCATTATTTTCTCATCTATAAAATGGGGATAAATGACTTGCCCAACATTACTTGGCATTAAGTGGCAAAACCAGAACTGAAATCTGGGTTTTCTATTTCCAAAGTCTCTATAATTTTCTAATCACCTCCTTGCTCTCTCATCACTACTAACTTGCTCTCTGGTGGTTATGTCTCCATTCTCTCATAAGCTTCCCTCACAACTCACCTCCAAAACCCTTGTAACTTTAAGTGTTAACTCCCTTCATATCCAACCTTATTAAATTTAGTACAGTAGAGTGTAGGAGAAAAAGCACAAGTTTGGAAGGCAGAAGTATGAATTCTGGCTCCATCAAGTTCTAGTCTGTGATCCTAGGGTACATAACTTCTCACTGAACCTCAGTTTCCTCATATGTAGTGATGATAATACTAACCTGTTTTGTCTTTATAGATAAGTTTTATCTCTTCAACATGAGGCAATATGGTTTAAGGGGCTAAGAGAATGGGGCTCCTGAGGCCGATTGACTGTATTTGAATCCTGCCTTAATACTTACAAGTTATGTGACTTCGGGCAGGTCATTTAACCTCCCTGTGCCCCAATTTCCTCATCTGTAAAATGGGAAAGATAATAGTACCCGTCTCACAGGGTCGTTATGAGGTTTAAATGAGATGATATTTGTTGAGCACCTAAGCAGTGTCTAACACATTATAATGCTCAGTAAACACTACCTATTCAGTCACTAGATTGTAAGTGCTTTGAGGACACGGATGATGACTCATATCTGTATTTCTCATCATATCGCATACATCAAAGACACTTAATAAATATTTATTGATAAATCGCATTAGTTAAACCTAGGACTCTGGATGCTGTAGTTTAAGGCATAATAAATATTGCTTCCCTGTCTTCTGATTTTTATACCATCTGTAAGCATACTGCAGTGAGTGATCACTTTTCAGACTTACTAACGGTGACTCACTTTTAAGCTTCTTAAGCAAGCTAGCCCAATGAACAGAACACTTGGGTGCTTCGACATTGTAACTGGGGCAATTAGGCTATATTACAATCTAGAAACTGACCACATTGGCAACTTAATCTCTCTCTCTCTTTTTACCCCGGCTTCTCAAAAAAATAAAGGAGAAGCTTATTTTAAGTAGCATTTTTCTGGGATTTAGATAGCTAAATCATCAGTGGGCTGAATCCTGGAGGTCTGGACATTCCCAGAGTAAGAAGCCCTTTCATCTGGAAGTCAAGCTGAAAAATAAAGGTCTTAAAATAATACATTAACGTAACAGCTATAATGGTACAGAGTCGTAAAAATAGGTAAATGGCAGATGGTAATTAGGATTAGAAAATGTCCATTTCCATGGCAGTGAAAATACTTTGACCCAGCCCCATCTTTTCTCAAACTGGACTTGGGAGTTGGTCAGGAGGCTGTTCATCCACAGCCCCCATCACCCATATTGAGAAAATGAGACAGGCTAAAGAATGCCAAGTCGTGGCAAATCAACCCAATTCGACTCACAGATAACACTCTTTCACTTTATATTCCACAAGAGATACCCTTGCTTTTCCTTCACAAAATACCAACACTAAGGTACTCCATCGCTTTTCATTAACTTAGAAACATCAGGGAAAGCAATCAGTAATCCCACTTTTCTCCTTTAGCCCAAGAGTTAGAGGAGGTTAATGATTATCAACTACCAAAGAGCAAATATTTTCAGGGAAATTCTAAGTCCCTATTTGATTTTTATAAAAAATACTATATCTGCCTCTTAACTTACAAGACTGAATAATTAAAAGAACTATTCTGAGCCTAACCTGAGAAAATGCAGTTATAACAGCAATAATAATAATAGTATTGCAGCTCTCATTTAATGAGCATTTACTTAGGGGTCAGGTACTAAGCTAAAAACATTTCTTCCTCACAATAATGCTACTATCATTGTTCCTAACTTATAGATGACAGTGTAAGAAGGTAAGGGACTTGCCTAAGATCACACAGAGTTATTGGCATAGTAAGACAGGAACCCAGGTCTGACTCTAAAGCAGGGGTTGGAAATCAGAGTGATGGTCTGTTTTTGTATGGTCCAAGAGCTAAGAATGGCTTTTAAATTTTTAAAGGTTTACAGAAAGGAAAAAAACAAAACAAAGAAAAAAATGCAACACATTTTCACAACACAGAGATTGATGTGATCCACAAAGCCGACAATATTTACTCTCTGGCCCTTTACAGAAAAAATCTGCAGACCTCTGGTCTAAAGCCTTACATCTTTAACCACTTCATCACACTGTATCTCTCTACAAGAAAGAGGTTTCTGTGATCAGTTCCTTCTTTTAACACCGTAATACTTACTTGGCATTTAATGGAATTTAAGATGCCTTTATTTTCTTTATATGACCTGTCTACCCAAGAAGGATAAGTTCCTTGAAGGTGGGGATCATATACTTCTTTGTATTTTCTGTGCATAACATAGTAGGCTGAGTAGCAAAGGTTTGTTGAGGATAGTAAATAAATCACACACAGGTATACAGAGAAATTATATAGAGATATATAGCTTATCTGGCTAATTTAGCTTAAGGAGCGCTGCAAATAGAATGCAAAAAAAACCCCATGAAACATGAAAACCACCCAATATGTCTAAAAACTAAGAATCTTAGGGAGCAAAGATATTTTGCACACAGGCTTAGAATTTTACTACCTTACAAATGAAAAATAAGCCTGAGTTCCTGCATTTTCCTGATGGACACAACTACCTTTCCTTGCTATGCTACCCTTGAGCTGCAGGTTCCAGAAGCCTGTATTTACTGGAAAGGGGCGGGGGGGGGGTGTGTGTGGAGAAAGGTCCTTTTGTGCCAAGGCTTCTCCCACCTATCTGCAAGCCTGAGACACAAAGCTCAACAAGCTCATCAGTTTAAGCCTGTTCCAAATGAAGATAATCTTCGCTCGTGTACTGCACAGAAAGGATTGTTTGTCTGCCCTCATCTCTCCAGCCATATATGCCTCCGCGGTCATCTTAGATTAAGACAGTCAGCAATATGCATCTTTTCCTCTCATGAGGCCAAAATGCCTCCGAGTCCATGGTTTGATTTGCCCTTCTCTCCTCATGACCAAAAAATAATGATAAATAAGAAACCTCGCAAAGAAAGCACACTAAGACACAAGAACTGAAGCCATTTACTCAACGATCTGTCAATAATCTTATGCTACCAGCAAGTCACCCATAATACCGCATATGCGTGGTGTCCCTAATTACTGTTTGGCCGAACTGTCCTGATCATCCTACAGTACAACATGCTGCTGGAAGATCTTTACCTCTTGTCCTCACCGCGGCACGGCCTGAATTAGAAGAGGCAACCATACGTATCCATATCAGATATTACAGGCATAGTACAATACATCAGGACGTCATCAAAAATGCCCTAAGCCTTCTTCGGCTTCTTTCCTGTTCAGGTTTTTACTTGGGTACACGGGAGTCAGCTTTTCATTCTCAGCCTCCAAAGGACAGGGCGTAGCAAGATCTGGGTGATGGGGACTGGTGGACTCTGGCTCCAAAAGAACGTCAGATGCTGAGCAGCAGAGATACTACTGCAGCTTCAATGGACCTTAAACGAACTGACACCCAGAGAAATGGATCGCTATGCTGGCTTCCCCTCCCCCAGTCCTCAGCCTAATCTGAGACACCGCACCCACTCCCTTCCCATCCTCAGTCCCAGGTCCCGAGCTCGGTAGGCAGAGGCGGAGGGGGTGGCGGGTGCGGAAGAAAAAGGGGGTGGGGTCGGAGGAAAAAAAGGTGCGGACCGGCAGAGGAAAGGGGGGCGCGAGGCGGAGAAAACGGGGGGCGACGCTGAGGAGGAAACGGGGTAAGGCAGAGAACGAGGGGCGTAGCAGAAAAAAGGGGCGCGAGGGAGAGAAACGGGGGTGGGGGAGAAAGGCGAGACGGAAAATGGAAGGAATTGGAAGGGGAGCCGAACGTAGGCCGTGCAGGGCCAGGAGAGGAGGCGAGGCAGCCGGGTAGCAGAGAAGGGGGGGAGCGCCAGGGGCGGACACGGGCTTGAGGCACTTGCCATAAATCATAGCCAGGCCGGTTTCGTGCAGGAAGCGGGCCCGGCGGTGCTTGAAGAGCCAGATCGTGAGAATGGTGAGCGTGAGCAGCAGGATGAAGATGAGCAGATTGGCGCTGTCCTGCCGGTGGCTCTCCTCCGCCTGCTTCTCTGACACGATCTCCTCGTCCATGGCTCTCGCTTCTCCGCCAGCGCCGTCCGAAGCCCCGGCCCAGCGAAAGACTCCCACTGCGAGGAGCAACCAGAGCGGCAGCGTGAGCCGGCGGGCCCGGGGGCCACCGCCGCCGACGCCGCGGCGGAGGGGCGCCCGCAGCCAGCCGCGCCGAGACATAACTCCCCCCGCCCCCGGCCCCGCTCCTCACCCGCAGTCGCCGGCTGTCGGACCACTCCCCGAGGCCTCACGGGAAAGGGGCGGGGCCCCAGGGAAGCCGTCGGAGCGCGCGCCGCCGCCGCCGCCGCCGCCGCCGCCGCCGCCGCCGCCGCCGCTCTTAAAGGGGACGCGACACTCCCAGCGCGCTGGGCCCCAAGCCTTTGGCCTTCTGTCCCCCACTGCACCAGCTACCCGCTCAGGCTCCGCTGCCAGGCAATGAAAGACCGTCGAATCTAGGCCACTGCCTTCTGGAAAAGAAACCTGGGCTCAGCGTAATCAAAGCGTGGCAGATTGCGCTCTGTCTAGTTGGATCCTATTCTTAGAGCTCTCAGGGGAATCGATCTTTCATAACCCATCTCAATATTGTCCCCCAGTGTCTCTTAACAGGATAAGAAGTTGTCCTCTTGGGAAGGGCCTAAATCTCCATCTGTAATTTAAATCGGATTCTGCTTGTTCTGTCCTCGTAGGGAAAAAAAACAACAGCACTGTAGTAGTTCACAAATAATTGACTCAAAGGCAAGGATTATGTGTGTGTCTGTATGCTCGGTTTTCTCTACACGTAAATTACCTGGTGTGAGTCATCTCTTGCAGATAAACTCTTCAATCTCACAAAGATTCAATCGGTTTGTGCTCGAATTCACCCATGCTCCAAACACTCCCCTCCCTCCCCAGGAAGAAATCTTTTGTGCTGTGATCAGTTTCTCCTTCCCCTCTTGCTCCTTTTCCCTTCTATCTTAAAGCAGATTTCCCCAGCTCAGAAGCCACCTTTGACACCATATCTCATCTCTCTTCTTCAAAGGGTATTTTCCCTGTTCTCAGCCTCTCAACCTTGCACACCAGAATTTTCACAGTCCTCACCTCTTTGAGAACAGCAGATTTCTATTTTCTCCATTCTCCTCAGATCACTCATTAGTCTTTGTGGGCTTTTTGTTCCCTCTAGACTTTCTCTAGAATGTTTCATTTCTACCTCTGCAGGAATGAACTCCAGATCCCAAGTCCTGACCTGCCACCCTCCCTTCAGGCCTCTACCTGTTGGATGCTGAGCATATCCTGCTGAGGCTCCTACAAATCTCCAAAACTAAAAATGTTTTTAAATGAGCTCATTTTACCCCTACTGATATATAGTCTTTCTCAATTCTTTCATACCATTGATGATACTAGCTATCAATCCAATTCCTATCATTCTGCCTAGAAGTCATGACTCTCAAACGTTTTGGCCACATTACGGCCATATAACCTCTTTGCTAAGGCAAACAACATCCAGGCAACTCCCAGCTGTCCCAGTGTGGATTCACTCCCATTAACCAGCTCATTAAGTTCTGTGAGGATGGTGAGCTAAAAAAAAAAAAAAAAAAAAAGTGCTGGAATGGTGCTTAAGTCCGAATTCTATCCCTGTTGGGTCAGGAGCTGTGCCAGTGACTGAGCCCAGTCTCTCCTCTTAGTACCTGGGTCTGCCTGTCCCTTCCCAACCTCATGGCTGCCCGTCCCCTATACCCTGCCTCCAGGCTAACCTCACTGCCCTGTGTGAACAGGGCTGGGCTGTGTAGAGACAAGAAACCCAAGTGAGGATCCTTCCCAGTCTCCCCACTGCCCCCCCGCCCCAGACCTATCTCTGTCACCCCAGAAGACCTAGCAAAGGAGTATCCCCGCTTCTTCAGGCCTAACCACCCAACCCAAGGCTGTTTTGCCCCGGCACAAAACCATTTTTCATTCTCCTAGTGTTTGGAGCTCAAGAAAAAACCAAAACAAAACGAAAGTCACAGATTGCTTGCCTGGCGGGAGTTAACAAACGTCTCCAAGCTCCAGACTCTACCTCTGTTTACTGGCCCCAGCGACTTAGTATCCCCACTCTCACCCTTTCCCCAGCAACCTCGTTAGAGCAGAGTTCCAGGAGGAATCTTGAGAGGCCGATAATTTTATCAGGCAGGCCAATTCCATGAGCCCTTGGCTCCCCTCAGAATGTACTTCTTTCTCAACCCAACAGTGCCCTGTGTGCCTCTCGCCCTCCAGTTTCTCCTCTCACTACTGCTGCCCCCTGCCAAGCCTTGTCATGTGCTTTCTGGAGTACCCTCCACTAGGAACAAACTGCCCAGCCCTCTCAGTTGCTGCACCGATGCCCTCTCCATCTCCTCCTTTTCCCGGTACCTGAATCTTGCTCAGGACATCACAAGCTCTGCCCCTGTTTCAAGTGGAGGCTGCTTATTTCCTCACCACTCCACTGTCCTACACACCCACACACACACACTCACGCTCACGCCCTGTATCAGGTGGCCTGAAGGAGGAGCGGGAACTCCGCTCACTCCCCATTGATTGTTGTTCCAGGCTCCTCACTGCTCCACCCTGCCTCGAAGCGCTAACACCCTCTCCTTTCCCGGTCTTCTAACGACTTCCTGGTCTCTCTTGCACTTTCACCAAGCACCTGGGTATCTGCTTCACAGCTTCCTCTCCCCTCCCCCCCACCGCCCCGCACCTACACACCTCAGCCCCGCCTTCGATGCTCGTACAGGTAAGTCACACGGAGTTCGAGACTTGCCTCCTTTTTTACTGGGAAAATCAAGATCCTCAGGAAAACAGTCCTCACCGTCCTCACCGTCCTCAGCCTGCGGTCTCCCTTCAATATACCAACAGTGCCCACGCGTTCCTCCTGCCCTCCAGCCTCAGTGCTAGAGCTGTTCCCTCCTCCCTTATGAAACGTAAGCCCCAGTCTACGCTCCGTATCCCGCCACCTCCTTCCTGCCTCTTCTAGGACCTACTCCAACTGTCATCTCCCTCCACCATCTTCAGCGGCTCCTTCTCCACCCCCTTCCTGTTCTCTAAAACCGCCTTCAGGTCTCTTTTAAGAAACAGCACCCCGCCCGCGCCCCTCCAGTCCACACGCCCTTCTTCTACCGCACCATTTCTCTCCTCCCATTTCTCTCCTCCCGTTCAGACCGAGCTTCTCAAAAGAGTCGTCTGCACTGCCGCCTGGTTTGGTATGGCATGCTTTTGACATTTTTTAGTGGTTGAAAAGTAAAATCGAAAGAAGACTGTTTTCTGACACGTGAAAATCCCGTGCGATTCATATCGCAGTGTCCACCAGTAAAAGTTGACTGGACACAGCTATGCCCATTTGTTCACTGATTGTCTGTGGTAGCTTTGGGACTACAAGGCAGAGTGAGTGGTTGCAAAAGAGACTGTGTATTAATCTCCAAAATTTACAAGCAGCTCATGCAGCTCAATATCAAGAAAACATACAACCCAATCCAAAAATGGGCAGAAGACCTAAATAGACATTTCTCCAAAGAAGATATACAGATTGCCAACAAACACATGAAAGGATGCTCAACATCACTAATCATTAGAGAAATGCAAATCAAAACTACAATGAGGTATCATCTCACACCAGTCAGAATGGCCATCATCAAAAAATCTACAAACAATAAATGCTGGAGAGGGTGTGGAGAAAAGGGAACCCTCTTGCACTGTTGGTGGGAATGTAAATTGATACAGCCACTATGGAGAGCAGTATGGAGGTTCCTTAAAAAAAACTAAAAATAGAGCTACCATTTGACCCAGCAATCCCACTACTGGGCATATACCCTGAGAAAACCATAATTCAAAAAGAGTCATGGACCACAATGTTCATTGCAGCTCTATTTACAATAGCCAGGACATGGAAGTAACCTAAGTGTCCATCCACAGATGAATGGATAAAGAAGATGTGGCACATATATACAATGGAATATTACTCAGCCATAAAAAGACAGGAAATTGAGTTATTTGTAGTGAGGTGGGTGGACCTAGAGTCTGTCATACAGAGTGAAGTAAGTCAGAAAGAGAAAAACAAATACCATATGCTAACACATATATATGGAATCTAAAACAAAATGGTTCTGAAGAACCCAGGGGCAGGACAGGAATAAAGACGCAGACATAGAGAATGGACTTGAGGACACGGGGAGGGGGAAGGGTAAGCTGGGATGAAGTGAGTGAGTGGCATGGACATATCTACACTACCAAATGTAAAATAGATAGCTAGTGGGAAGCAGCCACATAGCACAGGGAGATCAGCTCGGTTCTTTGTGATCACCTAGAGGGGCGGGATAGGGAGGGTGGGAGGGAGACGCAAGAGAGAGGAGATATGGGGATATATGTATATGTATAGCTGATTCACTATAAAGCAAAAACTAACACACCATTGTAAAGCAATTATACTCCAATAAAGATGTTAAAAAAAAAGAAAATATGAGGGAAAAAAAGAGAGAGAGAGACTGTATAGCCTGCAAAGCCTCCAGTATTTCCTGCCTGGTCCTTTACAGGAAAGGTTTGCTGACCTTTGCCTCGGCCTCTGCCAGTCATTACTCTACACTTTTACCAGAGGGATCTTTCTGAAGCACAAGTCTGATTATATATATCACAGCCCTGCTCCAAACCCTCTACTGACCCCATGGCCTTCAGTTCTGGCTCCTTAGCTTGGCACATGGAGCTCCACACATCCTGACTCCAGACTGTTTCTTCACCATATATCCTGTCTTTCTCCCCCAAATATATTGTGCTTCAGCCTTTCTGAACTCCTTGTAGTTTCCTGAAAGCTTCATGTGCTCTCATGTGTCTATGTGCCTTGCCATGTTCTTCCTCTGCTTGAAGAGTCCTTCAACGCATTCCTCACCTAACTAGCTTCTCATCTGACAAAACTCAGTTTAAAGGTCACCAAGATTTCCAGGATACCCTCAGGCTGAGTTAGGGGCTCCTTTTCTGGGTTTCCAGAGCCCCGCCCCCTCCCCAGGCAAATCTCTCTCTTAGCCCTCCTGAAATATTATGTTTGATTGAAATGTTTCTGATGCCACAGGTCATGAGTATCTTGAGGGCAGGAACCAGGCATTACTTATTTCTTTACTGACAGCCTCTAGCCGAAGGCCTAACCAAAACAGGTACTCAATACAACATATCTGAGCATCAGTGAATGTCTCTTCAATTTCACTGAGTACCAAGGAAATCTCCATGTTTGTAGATGACATTAAATTCCCCTAGGTACCTAGGTTCAGTTCAAGGATAAAAGAAAGAGGACTTTACTGTACTGGGTACATAGTAAGTGCTCAGGAAGGACTTAATAATTGAAAAGTGTACATAAGTTTAGGCCAGCGTTTGCTGCAGTCCTTGGTTCTTTGGAGGTGCGTGATAAACATTGAATTAATTAATTCATATGTTGGGGGAAAGGCTGAAAAAGCTAAGTTGAGGCCGTATTGTGGAAGGTCTTAATGCCGCAAATAATTTTAACTCATTCATTTCCCTGCTCAAAACCTCTCCAGTATTAATTTGGCAACAGAAAGGGGGATAAATGAAATGCAGAGTGATGGGCGATGGGGGAGGCCAGTTAAGAGGTTGGAAAGGTAGTCTTGCTGAAAAGCAGTGAGGCCTTAATTTTTGGGATGCAGTAGGAATGGAAACGGGAGGCTGGGTGAGAAAGCCAACGTGGAGGGTGGTAGGATAACCTGTTTTAGCAGCTGATTTGGTGGGTGGATGGGGAGCGCTTGAGGAAGAAGGATTGAAAGATGACTCCAAGGTTTTGAACCTGGACAACTGGAAAGCATAAGACTACTAATAGCATTAAAATGGGAGTCAGAAGGTAGAGCTCAGCTCTGGACAGGTTGGATTTAAGGGACTGGTGGGATATCCAAGTGAAGGTATCGAAATGGGTGATTAGAAGCTGGGGTCTGGAGTTCAGGAGTGAAGTCAGGACCAGTGACAGAAATTGGAGCTATGTGCACAATATTGAAGCGTGGGAGTCATGTGTTCTCCAAAGAAGAGGGAGTAGAAAGAGAGCCAGTACTAGGACAGTAGTATAGGGAAAGCCTATATTCAAAGAGTAGAAGGAAGAATAGAAGGTCACACATATCAGTTAGAACTCAACATAATTATGCTGGAGTTTTCAGTTTATTTCCTGAACATACCAGCCCAATGTGCTAAAAAAGCAAATAAGATTTTTGGTGTCATTTTCAGTGTCAAGGCTATTTGAAATGAATACTCGTATTAACCTCAGACAAGTAACCTAGGATACTTTATGCAGATGTACTAATGAAACCCCATGAGAAATATTAGTGGATCTGGAAACAGTCCAGAGAATAGCAATTAAAATAATCAGGGCTTCCCTGGTGGCGCAGTGGTTGAGAGTCCGCCTGCCGATGCAGGGGACACGGCTTCGTGCCCCGGTCCGGGAAGATCCCACATGCCGCGGAGCGGCTGGGCCCGTGAGCCATGGCCACTGAGCCTGCGCGTCCGGAGCCTGTGCTCCCCAAGGGGAGAGGCCACGACAGGGAGAGGCCCGCGTACTGCAAAAAAAAAAAAAAACAGAGGGGTGGAGCAACTGATGTTTTAGGAAAGACTAAAGGGATACAGAGCCTGTTCAGTCTGGAAAAATAGCTAGAAGAGTCAACAGGAGCATCAACAACAATAATAACAATGGCTAAAATTTATTGAGTGCTCCCTGTGTGTGAGATTATTGTAAACAACTTGTAGGCATCATCTCACTCGATTCTGACAACAATCTTAACAGGTAAGTACTATTATTATTCCCACTTTACAGATGAGGAAACTGAGGCACAGTGAAGTTAAGTAACTTGTCCAATCTGCCACAGGTAGTAAAGGAGAAGCCAGGATTTCAACCCAATCTGATTCTAGGGGGAGTGGCCAAGATGGCAGAGTAGGAAGACCCTGAGCTCACTCCTCCCATGGGCACACCAAAATTACAGTTATTTGTGGAGCAACTATTGATGAGAAAGACCAGAAGACTAGCAGAAAAGATTTTCTACAACTAAAGATATAAAGAAGGAACCCCCATGAGACAGGTAGGAGGAACAGAGACCCAGTATACTCAAGACCTGTACTCCTGGGTGGGCAACCCACAAACAGAAGGATAATTACAATTGCAGAGGTTCTCCCCAAGGAGCAATGGGTCTGAGCCCCACATCAGGCTCCCCAGCCCGGGGGTCCTGCACCAGGAAGAGAAGCTCTCAGAATGTTTGGCTTTGAAGGCCAGCAGGCTTACTTTTGGCAGAGCCAGAGGGCTATGCGAAACGGAGACTCCACTCTTAAACGGCACACACAAAATCTCACACACTCCGGCACCCAGGGCAGAAGCAGTAATGTGAAATGAGCCTGGGTCAGACCCGCCTGCTGATTTTGGAGAGTCTCCCGGAGAGGCGGGAGGCAACTGCAGCTCACCCTGGGGACACAGACACTGGCAAGACACAGACACTGGCGACAGCCATTTTTGGGAGCTCGTTCTACCACGTGGACACTGGTGCTATCAAGTGCCATTTCGGAATTATCCCTCTAGCTTATTAGTGCAGGGACCTGGCCCTGCCCCTGCTCACCAGCTTGTTGGCACCAGTACTGGGACACCTCAGGCCAAGCAACTGGCTGAGAGGAGATATAGACCCACTCACCAGCAGGCCTGCTGCCTTAAGAACCCCTGAGCCCACAGCTGCCCTGGGACCCAGCCCTGTTCACCAGAGGGCTCAGGAGCTGGCCTTGCACACCAGTGCACTGGCACCATCCCTGGGACGCCCAGGGCCCTGCAGCCAGAGACCCTGGGACCTGGCTGCACCTACCAGTGGACTGGCAGTAGCCCTGGGATCACCTTCACCCACCAGTGGGTGGGCACCAATCCTGGGATTCCCCAGGGCCCTGGCCCCACCCACCAGGCTGACACAGTCCTCAGGACCTGGCCCTGTACACCAGCAGGCCAACACCAGCTCCGGGACACTCTGGGCCCCTTAGCCAGTGGCCTGGGATCTGGTCCCACCCACCCGTGGGCTGACACCAGCTTTGGGACTTCCAAGGCCCTGCAGCCAGATATCCGAGGAATTGGCTCTGCCCAACCAGCAAGCTGGCACTAGCCCTGGGATCCTCTGGGTCCTAGCCCTTCCCAGCAGCAGGCCAACACAAGCTGTGAGACGCCTTGGACTGCTCAGCTAGCCACCCCGGGTTTTGGCCCAACTCATCAGCGGGCCAGTGCCAGCTTTGGGACACCTCAGACACCACAGCCAACCTTGTCAGGAGCCAGCCCCACCCACCAGCAGGCAAACAGCAGATCTGGGAACCTCGGCCCTCCAACCACCCACCCCAGAACCTGGTTCTGTCCACCAGTGGGCCAGCACTAGCCCTGGGACCCACTGGGGCTCTCAAGCCAGCAACCTTGTGACCTGACCACACCCACCAGTAGCCTGCAGCCTCTGCACAAGTCAGGACCTGGCAACCAGTCAGACTGGGGGCCAGTCGTGCCTACCAGACTACCAACCACAATAGAAGGACCCACACATCTCACATAGGGGGCACCCCTAGAGCATATAGCTCTGGTGACCAGAGGGGAGTGTGCTGCTGGGACGCATAGGATATCTCCTACAAATGGCCACTTATGCAAGGTCAGGAAATGTAACCAACTTACCAGATACATAAAAATAAACACAGCAAATTAGGTAAAATGAGGTGACAAAGAAACATGTTCCAAACAAAGGAACAAGATAAAACCTCAGAAGAACTAAGTGAAGCGGAGATAGGCCATCTACCCAATAAAGAGTTCAAGGTAATGATTGTAAATATATTCAAAGAATTTGCGAGAAGATTGGATGAACAGAGTGAGAAGTTAGAAGTTTTTAACAGAGTTAGAAAATATAAAGACCTAAACAGAGATGAAGAATACAATAATTGACATTAAAAATACACTAGAAGGAATCAACAGTAAATTAGATGATACTGAGGAACGGATCAGCGAGCTGGAAGACAGAGTAGTGGAAATCACTGAAGCTCAGCATATAAAATAAAAAAGAATAAAAAGCAATGAGGACAGGGACTTCCCTGGTGGTCCAGTGGTAAAGAATCTGCCTTACAATGCAGGGGTCACGGGTTCGATCCCTGGTCAGGGAACTAAGATCCCACATGCTGCGGGGCAACTAACCCTCATGCCACAACTACTGAGCTTGTGGGCCTCAACTGAGAGCCCACATGCCGCAAACTACAGAGCCCACGCACTCTGGAACCTGCACACCACAACTAGAGAGAAGCCCGTGTGCCGCAACAAAGAGCCCGCGCACCTCAGTGAAAGATCCTGCATGCCTCAACGAAGATCCCTCGTGCCGCAACTAAGACCCAACGCAGCCAAAAAAAAAAAAAACTTAAAAAAAGCAATGAGAACAGCTTAAGAGACCTCTGGAACAGCATCAAGCTACTAACATTCACATTAAAGGGGTCCCAGAAGGAGAAGAGAGAGCGAAAGGGACTGAGAACATATTTGAAGATATAATAGCTGATAACTCCCCTGACCTGGGAAAGGAAACAGACACCCAAGTCCAGAAAGCACAGAGAATCCCAAAAAGGAACCCAAAGAGGACCACACCAAGATACACTGTAATTAAAATGGCAAAAATTGTACATAAAGGGAGACTATTAGAAGCAACAAGGGAAAAGCAACGTTACGTACAAAGGAACTCCCATAAGGTTATCATCTCACTTTTCAGCAGAAACTCTACAGGCCAGAAGGGAGTGGAATGATATATTTAAAGTGATGAAAGGGAAGAACCTACAACCAAGAATACTCTACCCAGCAAGGCTTTCATTCAGAGTTGATGGAGAGATCAAAAGTTTTACACACAAACAAAAGCTAAAAAAGTTCAGCACCGGACTTCCCTGGTGGTGCAGTGGTTAAGAATCCACCTGCCAATGCAGGGGACACGGGTTCAATCCCTGGTCTGGGAAGATCCCACATGCTGCGCAGCAACTAAGCCCATGCGCCATAACTACTGAGCCTGCGCTCTAGAGCCCGCAAGCCACAACTACTGAGCCTGCGTGCCACAACTACTGAAGCCCTCGCGCCTAGAACCCGTGCTCCGCAACAAGAGAAGCCATCGCAATGAGAAGCCAGTGCACTACAACGAAGAGTAGCCCCCACTCGCCGCAACTAGAGAAAGCCCACGTGCAGCAATGAAGACCCAAGGCAACCAAAAATAAATAAATAAATAAATAAATAAATAATAAATAATTTTCGTCTCTCAAACCTCTAAAAAAAAAAAAAAGTGTTCAGCACCACTAAACCAGCTTTACAACAAATGCTAAAGGAACTTCTTGAGGTGGAAAAGAAAAGGCCACAACTAGAAACATGAAAATTATGAAAGGAAAAATCTCATTGGTAAAGGCAAAAACACATTAAAGTAGTAAATCAACCATGTATAAAGCTAGTAGGAAAGTTGAAAGACAAAAGTTATAAAATTATCTATATTCGCAATAATTAGTTAAGGGATACAGAAAACCAAAAGATGTAAAATATGATATCAAAACAGTAAATATGGGGGGAGGGGAGTAAAAATGCAGGGTTGTTAAAATGTGTTTGAACTTAAGAGATCAGAAGCCTAAAATAATCACATATATAGATTAAGAGGTACAAACTTCCAGTTGCAAAAATAAATGAGTCATGTATATGAAATGTACAGTGTGGGGAATCTAGTCAATAACTATGTAAAATCTTTGAATGGTGACATCATAACTAGACTTACCATGGTGATCCTTTTGAAATTTATAGAAATGCCAAATCACTATGTTGTATAACAGGAACTAACATAGTGTTGTAGGTCAATTATACTTCAAAACAAACAAACAAGGTCATAGAAAAAGAGATCAGATTTGTGGTTACCAGAGATGGGGGCTAGGGGGAGGGGGAATTGGATGAAGGTGGTCAAAAGGTACAAACTTTCACTTATAAAAGATAAATACGTACTAGGAATGTGATGCACAACATGATAAATATAATTAACACTGCTAGGTGTTATATATGAAAGCTGTTGAGAGTATCCTAAGAGTTCTCATCATAAGAAAAAAATTTTTTTCTATTTCTTTAATTTTGCGTCTATATGAGATGATAGATGTTCACTAAACTTACTGTGGTCATCATTTCATGACGTATGGAAGCCAAATCATTACGCTGTACACCTTAAACTTATACAGTGCTGTATGTCAGTTATATCTCAATAAAACTTGAAGAAAAAAATAAATAATAAAATAAAAAATAAACCCAATCTGATTCTTGAGCATATGTTCTTAACCACAGTAGTATAAACCTTCCAGCAAAATAATCTTAAAGATATGAATCAAGTAACCAGTCTTTTAACTAAGATTCAAAACTCAAAATACCAACACACCACTTAATGTTTTAAGAGGAAGACACATTGCTTTGTTGTTTGAATTTCTTAGACTGAGCAGAATAATAAAAATATATATATATATATATATATATAAACACTAGTTTATATAGTAGTAAACCTCTAGAATTTGTGATGCAGGGGGGTTGTAATAAATAGCTTGAAGAAAGGTTTAGCATCTACAATAGATATATGGCTCCTATAGATACCTATAATAGTCAGGAATATATTTCTAGGGAAGGTGGGTTTTTGAACTAAGTAGGAAAGGACAGAGCGTGCTAGGTAGAGGGAGAATCTGCTTGGGAAATGGGTACATGGATGTGGTGTATGAAGTTACTCCTCCAGTTGGGTGGCATGTAACAAAGTTAATTAACTTGAAGACAATTCTGGGATTGCAGTGCTTTCTCTATTCAACCAACTATCCTGGGGAAACAGTGATGAGCCTTCATAAACAACATCTCCATCTCCATAGGAAACGCTTTAGAGATGGTTATCCCCACCTTTAATAACATCCACATCATTTATCCACCGTGCATGTGGATGACGGCTGTTTCTTTGGGAAAACTAAAGGCACTTCTTGGGTCACCCAGGAATTTAAATGCTCTTTCTCATGAAGTTTGACTTTTGTTCTAAGAGCTCGTGAAAACACTGCTGCCATTAGCTGTAACTTGCACCTTTGGGATTAACTCTAACGTACAGAACACTGCATGAGTGGACCCAAGGTACTTAGTAACTGTGACTTAGTAAATTCCTTAGTAATTGTGACTATGAATATCTTGGTCTCCTTTCAGGGTGGAATCTATAGATGAGACAAAATCCTACCTCATGAATATGAGTTAACCATTCATTTCTAGAAAATGTAAAACTAGGTAGCTTGCATTCAGTATGTGGGTAACAGATTCAAAAGAAGAGAGTGGGGAATGCATTTTAAGAGTGTAACGGAGAAAACAAAATTCAAGGCCTGGACAGGGGTCACTTCCCTGAAGACTAGGATAATGTATTGGTGGCTTATACAAATACCAGATTCCTTACTGGCTCTCTCTTTTTTCTATAACCTCATCTTTTTAAAAGAAAGTCACCAGATCTCAGCTCCTTTAAGAAACCTCCTAATCATTTTCTGCTTCAGATAAATTAACAGAAGTAATTTAACAGGGTACCTGAAAAAACTAATTTCAATTTGACTATTATCAAAGCCAAAACAAAGTTTTAAGATTTTTTTTGGATCACCTATGTTTTCAACCTTGTCACCTCCCAGCGGTGGAGAAGGAAGCACTTTCCTGTTAAGTGCAGAGAGATTATTTCCTGGTTCGTCCTGATTGTGAGGTCTATAAATAGGGCTACATTTGTAAGGAATACAATATACTATACTTGACATTGATCAAGTACCGTGTCAACTCTCGGCTTAGAGGTGAAGAAATTGGAGAGGGCCCAGAGAAAAATAATGACTATAATTAAAGGTTTGGAAAATGGGATCCAGGACAAAAACTATATAGGTAAAGTTGAGGAAATCTGATGACTCTTGGATGCCTTCTTTATTTTCTCAACGTTTTCAGCTTTGAGGAAGCTCAAGTATATCGGAAAATGCTTATCATCAATCAAAGTGCTACCAAAATCTAAGGGTGTGTACAAGTCCACAGGGATTTTTGAATCCACTTCAAAAATAATGGACGGACTCTCTATAGAGATTCTTTCAAAGGAGGATACATCCCTCTCTACTTCTTTCCCATAATTCATTCATTCATTCAGCAAACACTGAATGCCTATCATGTGACAGGCAACGTTCCAAGTATAGACAGAAATCTCTGTCTTCTTGGAACTTACATTCCTGGAGGAAGAGGGCTGGTAAACAATAATAACACAACAAACATAAAAAATAGGTAAATTATAGAGTATGTTAGAAGGTGATATAAAAATAGAGCAGGTGAGGGAGATCAGGAATGGAAAGAATGCAAATTTAAAAGGGTGGAGAGGATAGGCGTCTAGTAGCCAGTAAGAGTGAGCAAATTGATGCAGCTAAAACGTAGAATTCTGACAGGGCTAAGGGCGAAGGATGGTGGTCACACTTTGCATTTACCTTGTGATATGCAGTTTACAACATTGTGCCAACCAGGCAGGAGGCACTGGAGGAGTTGGTGGAGTTTGGAAAAAGGGGTGAATTCTGTTTTGGCCATAGTAAGTGTTAAAGGCCACAGGATAGAAATAAATGATCAGCAGGGAGTTGGAAATGCAGGTCTGGAGCGCAGGAAAGACATTTGAGATAGAGATGTCGACTTGAAATCACTAATATTGACGATGGCTGAAAGCAGTGGGTATGAATAGGTGAGCTGGCCAAAGGAGAATAGAGTGGAAAGAGGTCAATGTAAAATGTCTATAGTGTAGTGCATGAAGACAAAGAAAAAAATCGAGAAAGGAGAGTATATTTTATCCTGATCAGAGAGACAGAAGATGGATGGGCCTTTGTTGTTAGCATCACTTTATTCCTCTCCTTTCATTTCTTCCTAGTGTAAACTGGTTCTCTTCGTGACGAAAACACTCCCGCCGCGCTACACCCTTTTGGGCGTGAATCTTTCTCATAGACCTTTTGAAGGTAAGGAGAAGGGAACTAACTTTTACTGAGTGTCCCCCGCGTGCGACGTGTTTGCGGCTCCAAACGCCGGGTGGTTTTCCTCTACACCCCACCCGCCCCCTCGCTTTCACACCCTTGCCTCCTTCCGCGGTTCCCAGTAGTCTGAAGTACAGGAAAGGTCCACAGAAAACAAAGGGCACAGCTTGAGGGAAAAGCAAAACAAACAAACAAAAATTCCCAGCCCCGGGGTAGGGATCCAGCACTGACCGCCTTTAACCACCGCCTGCAGTGCCCAGGGTCCCTCTGCCCCGCCCGGAACTCTCCACAGGCCCCGCCCCCTGCCCCGCGGCCCGCGTTCATTTGCTGGCGCCCTTCCACTCCACTTCCCCATTGATCCGCTTGCGCCTCTTCTTTTACGCCGTCCGCTCAGCTCCGCCCCTCGCAAAGCGGCAGCGCGGCGGAGGCCCTGCCCCTCGGTACTCGCGGACTGTTTTCCGTGTCGCTTCCCCTTCTTCCCGGCATCCCCGTTTCCGCTTTCTCACGGCTCTTTGGTTTTCCCACCTCTCAGGCGCTTCGCGCCCAGGGGTTCACTGACGTCATCTCTCTGCGCTGCGCGGACACCCGCCGGTGGAGGAAGGAATAGCTCCGCCGCCCTTCGCTTCTTTTGTTGGGCTGCTACTCCTCCGGAGTCATGGCGCCGTCGCTGTGGAAGGGGCTGGTGGGCATCGGCCTCTTTGCCCTAGCCCACGCGGCCTTTTCCGCTGCGCAGCGTAAGTGCCTGAGGGACGGCGATCGCTTCCGTGCGGGACTCCGGGGGCGGCGTGTGGGCGCACCCTTGAGGGAGTGTAGGACCGCGTGTCCCGGGAACGGTCATTTGAGACCTTAGAGTTTGGGGTGGCTGTGAGAAGCAGTGCGGGGCTCCCCGGTGGAAGGCTTGGAGTCTGAGTTTGAGAAGAGTGGGGCACCTGGGGTTGCAGCAGGGTTGGAAGTGGGTGTTGGGGAGAGGGCTCAGTACGGGACCGGTGGGCTGCAGGGTAGGCAGAGAGGGGATCTATCCGGGAATCCGGGACAAGTGATGTCAGATCCAGCCCGGGGCTGGCAAAGTTTCAGATCGAGGACCTCGGATGCTCATGGTCCCATGACAACTAGGTGGACAACGTCTTGGGCACTCCTGGGTTGTCCAGGCGGACTGACAAGTTAAATGACCATTTGCCTCAGGGAGGCACTGTGATGCGGGGCAAAGAGCACTGGACTGAGGGGCTGGTTCTTAAAAATTTGCTTTACCGCTAAATCTGTGACCTTGGGCACATCATGTCCCTTCTCTGAGGCTTCACTGAGGTGGATTTTAATTCTTGCACTTTCTATGTCAGAGAGTGATTGGGAAGTTTAAATGAAAAAAAACAAAAGTGCTTTATCACACATATACAATTGTATTGTCAAGAGGAAAGTTGGAGTCCAGCAGAGGATGCAGTGCAGTGAGACAGCTGATCTGTTTTGAGGTCTACCTTCTCTCCGAGACCAGGAGTTAGCAAACTCTGGCATGTGGGCCAAATGCAACCTCCCTCCTGTTTTTGCCATGAGCTAAGAATGTTTTTAGATTTTTAATTTGTTGGGGGAAAAAAGCAATATAATTTTATGATCCATGACAATTATATAAAATCCAAGTTTCAGTGTCCATCAGTGAAGTTTTATTGGCACACACCCATGCCCATTCGTTTAGGTATTGTCTGGCTGCTTTCTAAGGGCAAAGTTGAGTAGTTACAATGGAGATAGTAAGGCCTGCAAAGGCTAAAATATTTATTATCTGGCCCTTTACAGGAAAAGTTTGCTGAGCTCTTTCCTAACCTATAGAGCCCATAAGGGCAGGGACAATGTGTATTTTGTTCATTGCTGTAATGTCAGTGCCCAGCACAATGTTCCCAACTAGGTACTCAATAAATTTGTTGAATGAAGGAAAGAAATTCAGAGTTGAACTTTATTTGCTACATTACTTTCCATCTTCAGGAATAAAGTAGCAAATGAAATGTGAATTCCTCAAAGCTCCAATTGTTTTCAAGATAAAACGTTTTGTTCTATTTATTGTACATAATTAAATGATCCAATTATTAAAATTACTCTTTACATACAGGTATTATGACAACATTTGTCTGGCAGAAATTCAGCTTTATTTTTTTTTAATTTATTTTGAAATTTTAGATTTACAGAAAGGTTGCGAAGATAGTATGGAAAGTTACTGTATACCCCTCACTCAGTTTCCCCCATTGGTAACACTTTACATTACTATGTTATAATGTAACAACTAGGAAACTGACATTGGTATACTACTATTAAGTAAAGTCTAGCTTTTATTTGGATTTCACCAGTTTTCCCATTAATGTCTTCTTTCTATTCCAGGAATCAATCCAGGATATCATATTACATTTAGTTGTCATGTTTCCTCAGGCTCCTCTTTCTGTGACAGTTTCTCCAAAGCTCCAATCTTGAATGACAACAATAATAATAGCTAACATTTATTAAGTGCTTACCATGTGCCAGGCACTGAACTAAGCATTTTACGTGTATTATGTAATTCAATACTACCAAAAACCCTGGAAGGTAGATATTATTGTTATTATCGTCTTTGAAAGATGAAGAAATTGAGACATACTGCTAGGAAACTTGTGCAAAATTACAGAGATGATAAATGGTGGGGCTGGGTTTCAAAGACAAGCAGTTGGATTCTAGAGCCTGTGTGCTACACTGCTTGGTAAAATTCAGTCTTGAGTAATTGCTTGAAATTGCGCTGTGCTTAGGTGCTAGAAGGTGCAGTGATGTCCTGAGGGAGTTCAAAGTCAAGTGGAGAAAGAAGTGCATCAAGCAACAATCACCATAAAGTAATATAGATGCTATGCTAAAAGTATGTAAAAATACATGGAGATGGGAGTAGTCATTTTTCAGGGGGTGGGGGGAGGGGTTAAGAAAGGTACCTAGAGTCTGGCTGATCAAGTGTGGTCTTTAGCCCAGCATCTTGGAAATCATCTGGGAGCTGGTCAGAAATGCAGAAATTCAGACACCCCCACCCCAGATCTATGGAATCAAATCTGCTTTTTAATAAGATCCCCAGGTGATTTGTATGTACATTCATTTTAGAATAGCTTCCCTAGAGGAGATTAGGATACAGTGGTACTGCATCATTTTCTACAATAGACTTCAGCTGTAAAATCTTACTGTCCTAGAGCAAGGAGATAGATGACTGAAGTCCAACCCCTTCATTTTACAGATGAGGAAATGCCCTGCTAAAGCTGGAGTTAGAGTCAGATTAGGCTTCATGCAAAGAAGAAAGGTAGCTGGGAATTGAACAGGCAGTAGGAAGTTAGCCAAAACCTATTTGGGTATTGGTTTGATTTTTCTTTTACACCTGTCCTTATGATGAAACCTGTGAGATAAAGCTTCAGAAATGTCTCTAAACACATTCTCTTTTAAGAGTCAGTGCATGCTTACTCACAATAATTTGAGGTTTTAAGCATGTTATTAAGTAGGGATTGTGCAAGATTCCTCTAGAATTAGGATTTTGTGTTTTTATGTGAGGTGAGCATGCCTTGTGGCATTTGTCACTGCAGTGGGACCTCTTTATAATCCTCATGTTGGAAAGAGACCAATATTTACCTTTGAGGCTAATTGTGTCCTGTCAGATTGTGGCAGCAGGTAGCACCCTGGGGTGCTGTGCCATGCTGGTCTTTGCCGTGACAAACTTCGTTATGGCAGAGCTTCTAGCCTGTGTCTCATTTGATCCTCATATTCCCAATTTACAGTTGCAGAAATTTAGGCAGTGAAAAGATAGATACTGTATTTTTTTGATTCTCAGGCACATTCCACCTCCCACTCCTACATTTTAACACTCTGAAATTGAGATACATGTTACAATCCACGAGGGTGTCTTACATTGAATGAGATTACGATAAATTGAAGAGCTGGTATTATGATCTCGGCTTTTCAGCTTCCAAATCCTGATCCTTTTCCTTCATACCTTGCTGCCTCCTGAGGCTAAGGCAGTAGCAGAATTATAATTAAATAATATAAGCAGCAATTGATGTCCCGGAATTTCTCCTATTCCAACACCCCCCAGCATATTGTCTCAGGAAAAACATTTCCATAACAATATTACTTTGTCCATATTATGTGATGGTGGTGCTATTTCAGAGTTGAGATTTTTTGTAGACTTAATTTTTAAATAATTGTGATTTCTTTGACCAGTTAGTGAAAGAATTTCAGAGAATTCTAGTTTTCCTGTAGTAATGAAAGAAAAATTATGTTTAGGTATTTCTTCCTCATATTTGCTCACTTTTCACTCTTCTCCTGTTTTATAAGGTGACAAAGCAGGTCATGATGGGAATAAAGTAGTTCAAGATCAGACTGACTGCCTTAGAAGATAGAGGTTTTTGAGGAATCCGAGATTAGCATTACTTTTTGTAGCACATGTCAGTTGCTTCTTTGGTATATAGATTTGCTTGCATTTTAAGAAAAATGGGCTACAATTTCTTTAATGGTATGCTTCTGGTTTATAGATCGTTCTTATATGCGATTAACAGAAAAAGAAGATGAATCACTGCCAATAGATGTAAGTTGGTCATTTATGTTCCATTAAAATATATATAACTGAATCACTTTGCCATATACCTAAAACTAACACAATATTGTAAATCAACTATACTTCAATAAAAAATATATATGTATATATATTTTAAAAATCAGCCACATAGCTTAACATACATTTTAAATTTGTTTTGGTTTTTTATTCTCTTAATTTTCCAGAGATGAAATAGCATATCTGTTATCTACATTTTGTCACTCATTATAAAACCCAAAGATTTGGAAACAAAAGATTTCTGTTTGGTTTCTAGAACTTAGTTTATTTTTTTGGCCATGCCGCGCAGCTTGCAGGATCTCAGTTCCCTGACCAGGGGTCCAACCCGGGCCCCCTGCAGTGGAAGTGTAGAGTCCTAACCACTGGACAGCCAGGGAACTCCCTAGAACTTAGTTTATAATAGTCTTTCTAGAAGTTGCTCTGTCTGTAGTCTGAGATGGACTTAAGTTGATTATTTGACTTTATTTTTTTTTTGGAAAATTCCTTTTATACATAAAGTTTAAAAACAAGTAAAACTAACAAAACATTGTTTAGGGACAGATACATAGGTGGTAAAACTAAAGAAAAATAGGAAGTGCTTTTTTTTAAAGCTGAAATAATATGTGAACTTCACTCACAGTTTTTTATCTTTATTGGATTTTTGTTTTGTTTTTTTGCCTGCGCCGTGTGGCTTGCGGGATCTTAGTTCCCCGACCAGGGATTGAACCCGTACCCCCTGCAGTGGAAGCATAGAGTCCTAGCCACTGGACTGCCGGGGAATTTCCCCTCCCCCCTTTTTAAAATCTTTATTAGATTTTAAAGAACAAAAGTAGTAAGTTCTTTGTAATAGAATCAACCAGTAAGTGTCAAAAATAAAACTGACCCCATACAATTAAAAAAAAAAAAAAACTGACCCCGTTGCTCACAATTCTACCTCTACTCCCAACAGTTTGGAGTATATCAGTAGTTTAGTTTTCTTCTATGCATAAACAACATTATCTTTGTGGATGTATAGTTTTACATAATCAAAACACAGAGTGTTTCTTTTAAAAAAGTTATGTGTATATATGTATACTTTCATAACTAGCTTTTTATTACTTAACAATTTATCTTGACGTATTTTCATGACAACTCATAGATTTACCACATCCTTGTTAATGATGCCTATGATTGCATTGTATGAAATGGGTCTTGCTACACTGGTGGTGGGGATGTAAACCAGTATAACAGATGACATTAGATTTTAGTTTAGAAAGAGTAATAGCTTGTGGCTAATTTTGACTTTAATTGTCATAATTAAAGACATGGTGGATGTGGCTATTAACTCATTCTCCCATCACCTTTGTTTTGTGGTAGATGCGTGCATACACACACACATATACACACTCATTTATATCTGTTTAAAATAACTTTCTTCTGTTTACAAATGGGAAAATTTGAAAAATACAGAAAATCACAATCAAGAAAATAAAATATGCCTGTAATCCCATGTTGGTTAATATCAAACATTGCAAGTTTTTGCTTGCAGAACCTCTTTGGAAAGCAGTTTCGTATTACCTAATAAAGTTGAATTTGTGTATACTCTACACCAGTGGTTGCACTCCCGTGTGCCAGGAGACATACACAAAGATATCCATCCTGATGTTGTAGAAGTCACAGACAGGAAACAGCCCACATAGCCATCAACAGTAGAATGTATAAATTGTGGGATTTTCATGTAATGAAATACAATGAAAATGAATGGACTACAACTATGTACTTCAACAGGGAGGAATCTCACCAAAAAAAAAAGCTCAAATGGGCAAAAGTAAGCAGTGTATGTATTAGAGGTACATACAGAGCTGGTAAAATTATAAATAAAAGCAAGGAACTGATTAATAAATAATTGGGGACAATAGTTAACTGGGAGGGAGGGTGAAGGATATAATTGGAGAGGGGTACCTGGGCCTTGAAAGGTACTGGTAATGTTCTATTTCTTAAGCTAGGTGGTGGCTGAGGGGTGTTCTTTTTATACTCTGTGATATTTAACAATAATACATTAAAACATTCATAGTTGCTCTTAGAAGCTGGTAATAGTTGATAACTGAGTTCTGAATGGCTTGGTACCTGTTTTTGCTATTTGCGCAAAACCCAGAAGTATCTTTGCAGCCGATTCACAGAACTTATAGAAGATACTGTTTTGTCTGAGTCCAAATCATTTAAAGTGAGACTCCTTGATAGGATCTAGAAGAAATACCTGTTAAGAGGCTAGAAAGAGATGGAGAGAAAATTGTAAATTTTTATAATAATATTTGTATGTTGTTTAGTAATTTCAATCTTTATACTCACAGATAGTTCTTCAGACACTTCTGGCCTTTGCAGTTACCTGTTATGGTATAGTTCATATTGCAGGGGAGTTTAAAGACATGGATGCCACTTCAGAACTAAAAAATAAGTAAGTCTTTTCCTTTTCATAGGCATTTAATTTCATGGGGGTTTTGCTTCATTTACATAATTTAAAATCTATGTTTTTTATGGTACATAAAAGTCGGTTTTGTTTTTACATTTCGATTATGCAGTTTGTATGAGTAACGAGGTAAAAAAATTGAGGCAGTGTTTGATGTGACAGGAAAAATGGAAGTTGAATGACAGATTATTGACATTAGAATAAGATGTTATGTTATGGTTTCTTAAATTACTTGTTGACTGGTTGGATAGATAGGTGGATGGAAACAGATATATAGGAAGATATTCCCTCAGGAATTTTTTCCTTCTTTCTTCCCCACCCGCCTTGCTTCCCCCTCTCCTTCCTCCCTCCCTTCCCTCCCTTCCCTTTTCCTCTTCTTATCCTCTTGACCCAGCTTAATCTTTGGAAGATTAAGAGGTTTTCTGTTTCCTCTATCACTTGAACCTAGTCTGTGACATAAACTCTGCTCTTAGGCCCTTTTCTATCCTTGGACTAAAGTATATTTGTTATTCTGCTTTCTTTTTTTCTCCTATACTACTTCTAAGCTATTTTCATGAGCTTTGCTTGCTTTTCTTTTCTGTATTTCTGAATTGCATAAAATCATCCTTTAGCTTTATTCAATTCCGTCTCTGGACTTTACCCACCTTCTTGATCCTAGAAATTTTAACACAGTATTTCCTTAGAAGAATTCACAATAAACATTTATGTGTTAGAGGAAGTTCATCCCCTTTTTACTTTTACTTTTTAATTTACATTTTAAATAGTCACATCTCAGGCTTCCCATTTTATGTTGGGGTATGCTTGGATTTTCAGGTGGGCTGACTTTGAGATTTGAGTTTTTATCAAAAGAAAAGTTCTCTTTCCTTCCAGGAAATTAATATTTAAAAACAAACCAATACCAAAAGCCATACACTTAGGTGTTTGTGAACTTTTTTTAGACTGCATATATCTCACTGGAAAGATGAAAGGATACTCCACTATCACTACCCACTACAGTTCTTACAAAGAGTCTACCAAGAATCACAGGCAAGGGGCTTAGAAAGAAAGAAGTAAAACAGAATGGCATTAAGTAGGTGGTAGCAAAATACATGAATTTAGTAGGTGGTAGCAAAATATACGAGTTTGGACAACAGCAGGTACAGAAGGGCCAAAAGGAATTTTCCGTTGTACTTGATTCTTGGAAGACAGATCTGTACAATTATCAGATGGCTTGAATAGTGAGGGCCAGGTGAGAATAATCAAAGTTATAATCTATGTACTGTTTTTTTTTTAAGGACTATTTGGCATGGGCTAGTGTTAGATTTATAGAGGTGATTAAAGTTGAGCGATTATTTGTGTTTTCATAGGCATCTTGGAAGGAATGCCTGAATTAAAAAATTTGAGGGTTTTATGTTGCATTTCCGGGTTTCTTATTTTCCTTGTACAGGAAGAAAGTGAGGTACAGTATGTTTACCAATTATAGTCTGATTTTATGGATTTAAACTTAGTTAAAACTATAATCCATAGCAAATTCATAATTTATTAGAAGCCTGCTTATTTTCAAATAAGCTTTTATAAAGGTTTATCTAAAATTGATGCTTTTTTTCTTTTAAGGACATTTGACACATTAAGGAATCACCCATCATTTTATGTATTTAATCATCGCGGTCGAGTACTGTTCCGGCCTTCGGATACAACAAATTCTTCAAACCAAGATGCATTGTCCTCTAACACATCATTGAAGTTACGAAAACTTGAATCACTGCGTCGTTAAGATTTTTACCAATTATAATAACAGAATAGGACAGGACACAGAGCTGGAATATTGGAGTTTGGGGTACAAAACACTCCCCCCCATCAGTATTTATATTGATCTTTCAGACCTAATTGAAAAAGTCTATGACCCTTGTTTATACACTGTTAATCAAATCATTAATGCAATATAAGTTATCTGTGAAATGAGTCTTTGATCTTTCATAGAGAGAGAATTCTTTTTTCATCTAAAACAAATTCACATGTTTTGTAAAAGTCACTGTTTTGAACACATTTCTTTGAAAAATGATGGTTTTGTAATTATTTATTTTCTTAGATTTCTTTTCTTTTGCACTACAGTTTTTAGGATCCTTTTGGAGATAGTGTGACTACTGCATTTTGCAGCGTGAATGATAGTAAAATGGTCTTAAGTTCTTAACAACAAATGGACTTCTCTAAAGAGACCAAAATGGTGACTTATCAGTTTTTCTTATGCCCCCTAAAAAGTGGCTCTGCTTCAGCAGATACTTGCCAGTTTTTAATTTACCCATTACTTCTCACCCTACCCCGCTCCCATATACCTCCTAACATCAGTCTTGTTTCATCCCTTCTCTGGGGTTCTGTGTGCAGCGAGCAATTTTTGTGTCATAAATCCTTTGTCGTAACAGATATACTTAACGAACTCAGCTTGCTGTAAAGCTACTTGTGTTCTCTTCATTTATTGGTAAAAAATGTCCCGAATTGATCATGTAGTGTAAGAATAGTTGAAGATAGACCAAAAAGACCATCCATGAATTAATTATCCTGCCTGTGTAGAATAATAGTAATCACGGAGGAAAACTGATTACTTGTCATTAGCCAGTTTAACTTATTCAAAATCTGTTATTTTATTGCATACTAATGAATTACTAAAAATAAAGGAAACCTCATTAAAGGTAGACTTCAACAGAATTGGGCCAAATATGTTTTAAATATTTGGAACTCATGTCTTTAAAAATAATTAAGGTCATTGAAGAAATTGTTTCATAGCTTCTGATTTGTTTTCCATCTTCATTGTATGTTGCTGAAGGTGAGGATGAGGGTACAGAGAAGAATTTTTTTAGAAACAATAATTTCAGTTTTAGGGGAATTTGGCTAGCTCTTTGATCTGCAGGAAGCTTAACATTTCTACATTTCTTCGTAGAAAACATTGCTTTTGTTGAATCATACAGGTATGGAAACATTGCTTTTGTTGAATTGTATAGGTATAAAGGGAATAACTGTATGCAGATTTGAAAAGGAAATGTGCTTTAGGCAAGAGTCATGAGATGTCCTTATCCTTGAAGGCATTTTTTCCTATTAGTAATGAACCTCAGCTCTTCTCTTCTGCCTGGTAACACAGCCTGAAGTACAAGATTATTTTGTCATCGGGTTTTTATTCATTGTTTAATTTTGTTTTGCCAACCCAATCTGTCTGTGGAACACTGACTCTGCTCTCTAAGGAGAACAAAGTTAGAAATCTGTTGAAAACCTAAAATAATTTAGAAATGAGTTTAAAATGTGAAGTCAGGGGTTAAAGTGGTTGTATTTAAATCAGAACAGTGTATGAGAAACAAGCTCCTTACATCAGGCCTGTGTACCGTTTCCTCAGGTATGACTTGATTCGCAAGAGCGTCTTATTTTCTTCTCTTTGGGGGCCTGTCTTCCTTTCCTAATATGTTTTAATAATAACTTTACTGAGATATAATTCACATACCTTACCATTCACCCATTTAAAGGGTACAATTCACTGGTGTAATATATTCATGAAGTTGTGCAACCATGATCGCAGTGAATTTGAGAACATTGCCATCAGCCCAGAAAGAAACCCTGTGCCCTTTAGCGGTTACCTGTCTTTTTCCCCCAATGCCTCCCAGCCACTAATCTACTTTCTGTCTCTGTAGATGTGTCTATTCTGGTCACTTAATATGAATGGATTCCTGCAGTATCTGGGCTTTCATGACTGGCTTCCCAAATATGGTTTTGTTCTATGTGGAGTGAGAACTTCTCCTCTTGAGAACTGATTGCTGTAAAAGGAAGTGGTTTGTAAAAATCAGTAGATGTAAGGAGGGAGGGTCACATACCTAACAGGTTTCTCAGTCCGTCTTATGCTGAATAGTTTTTTCTCAGAACCAAGCATTCATGATATGTTACTACTTATAATATTTTTGTCTAGTCTCTAGAATGGGTATTGATATGGATAGCCCAGTCAGGAAAGTCCTGCTAAATATGATGCCAAATAACGTGGCAAATAATTGACATAGCAGTCTTCAGTTGTGTCTAATTTTGCTAGGAGCTTGTATACCTCTGGTCAGGTGAGCTTCCCAAATTTTTTCTTTAATTTCCTCCGATGAATTTATGCTGTCTTTTAAAAGTAGGTACCATAGGATTTGGGTGATTTGGGTGCTTCATAACAGCGCTAAATGGATTAAGTTCAGAATTCTATTTATACTACTATGAGGCAGTACTAAGGTAGCCAAAAATGTAGTCACGCGAGCTAGTTAAGCCTGCAGTTGACTGTGATTTCAGTGACATTCAGAAGTGTGTACTGTTGAAGGCTCTCTAGAATATCGGAAGACTTAATGACCAGGGAACCAGCCAAATGCTATGGCCCTAGTGGGCCAGCTGCAGAAAATGCAGATTGGTGAATTAGAGACTGTGATGCTCTGTAACTCCCTAATGATTGTTTTCTAAGCACTGTGGCTTATTTTTGAGTGGCATGACAGCATCCCCCTGGTTGTATGTGGCCTGTTTCCATGATGTACTGAGTAGTGTTGTTTGTTGTGAGCATCGATGCCTGTAACACCAAGCTAAACACAGTCTTTTGGATATGTTTCCTCTCTTTAAATGACCTTGCCCTGTCCAATAAATAAATGATTGTCTCACCCTGTTTTTGGTAGTGGTTTTTTTTTGTTTTGTTTTGTTTGTTTGTTTGTTCGTTTTACTTTTAATCTCATTTTCTTCTGTTTCTCTGTCCCCAGAAAAACGTAAGATCTAATTTTAATGACTGTATTTTTTCCAGTGTGATGCTGTTTTACTAAATTCAGTGGATACTTTACTTTTCATTGTACATGTAAAGTCTTACTGCAATTTTATGTTTTTTTAGAGTTGAAATAGAATGTGTAATCTCATTTATATTTATATTTATGAATTATCGAATGCCCTTTGGAGTATAAGAATATTGGTCTTTGAGTAGCAGTGTCTAATCATTCCAGCACAAATGTGTTGTATAGCCAAACTGCCATGACAAAATGGGAATTTATACTTAACAGGAAATCATTATGATTAAAGCATCAGGGGACAAATCTAAAGTTTAATGGAAATCCAAGAGGAAGTTCTGGTTCGCAAAGCTTGGCGTTTATCTGCAGTATTTTGAAAGATAGCACTACCAGTATTCAAATCTACACAGGAATATCTCAAACTAACCTACTAATCAAGTATTCTTTTAAAAGGAAAAAAAGAAAGATAATATATGCACATGGCAAAAACCCCAGATGGTACGGAAAGGCATGAGGTTAAAACCTGCTCCCTTCCCTCTTCCTAATACCTCTCTCCAAAGGTCACCAGCTTTAAGTGTCTTGTATATTCTTTCAGGAAAAACGTTATTTGCCAGCAAATATATACTTAAAAAGTTTTTACGTTAATGGAATCAGACTGTATACACTCTTCTGTACCTTGCTTTTTTTGCTACCTGTGTCTTATAAGATCTTTCTGTATCAGTATGTACAGAAATACCTCATTCTTTTTAATGACTATGTGGTATTCTAATATATGATGTGTAATAAATGTTAAAACATTTATGGGCTTTCAGGTTGTTGGCAATGTTTTACTATTGCTAAACCATATTGCAGTGAACTTACTTGTACATATAATGAGATTAAACTAACAAGGTTACTTCCTAGCAATAGAATTGCTGGGTCAAAGGATAGTTTTCATTTTCAGGTCAGTAGTTGTTGCCAAACTGATCTCCAGAAATCTTTGCCCAATTATGCTTCCACATATAATGTATAAGAATAATTATTTATGAGGCTTTTGCCAATACTGGGCCCTCAACTTTTTAAAATTTGATCATCTGAAAGTGAATAAATGGTATTTTGCATCTTAATGAAGTTATAATGCATTTTAACGAAGGAGATGGAACACATTTTCATGTTTATTGGTTACTTATATTTCATTTCCTGTGAACTGTGTGGTCATGTTCTGTTTTCTATTAGATGATTTGTTTTTTATTAGTTTGTATGAGCTCTTTGTAAGCTAAGAAAATTGGTCCATTGTCATATGTTTAATAATATTTTCCTGAGTTTTATTTATTTATGTAGTTAAACTTATCAGTCTTTATGGCTTCTGGGATTTGTGCCTTGCTTTAGAAAGGCCTTCTTTACATTTAAGAATAAATTTAATGTATTTTTCCAGTACTTTTAAGTTTTTTTTTTAACCTTTAAATCTTTGCTTCATTTGGAATTTATTTAGGTGGAAGGAGTGAGGTAAGAATTCAAGATTTTTCTCTTCCAAATAGCTATCTGGTTATCCCAACCCTATTTGTTGACTTTTTTCCACATTGATTTGAAAAACCATCCCTCATACATTGTTTCCATATATATTTAGATTTGTTTCTGAACTCTGCAGTCTTTTGCAAAAATTACCAGTCTTTTAAGTTATTACGCATTTTCATATTTGGCATAGCTAGTCCATACCACAATATTATTTCAGGATTTTTTTTCCCAGTTATTCTTGCATGTTTATATTTCTAGATGAACTTTAGTATCATTTTATCCAATTCTAAAATCCTATTGATATTTTTCCTAAAATTTTATTTTGAAAAATTTCAAACTTACAGAAAGTGTGAAAGAATAGTTTGATGAGTGCCAAAATACTTTTCATTTAGATTCACCATTCCTAACATTTTGTTACTTTTGCTTTTGTTGTCTCCAAATGTGCCTCTTTCAAAACCCTCCTGAATTGTTTGTGGTGAGTTACAGGCTTCATCATCACACTTCATCACATCATGACGTTCCTAAATATGTCAGCATGCCTCTCCTATGAGAGTGAAGACATTTTCCCATTTAACCACAATACCATTCTCACACTTAAGGAAAGGATGAACCATCTAATCTATTCAAATTTACCCATGCATCCCCAGAATGACTTTTATAGCTGCCCCCACCAAGGTTCACAAATTACATTGGTTAGTTTGTCTCTCTAGTCTCTTTTAAATAGTCCTTCTACCTCCTTTTTAAAATGGTATTTTCTAAATAAACTTATTTTTTAGAACTGTTTTAGATTTACAGAAAAATTGGGAAGATGGTGCAGAAAATTCCCACATAGCCCGCCTCAGTTTCACCACTGGTTAACATGTTAGCATGGTACATTTGATAACAATCCTTGAACAGATATTGCTACATTATTTTTAACTGGAGTTAATGTTCGGATTTCCTTAGTTTTTACCAAATGCCCTTTTTGTGTTCCAGGATTCCATCCAGGATACCACATTGCATTTTTAAATTTCATTTTTAAATATTTATTTATTTGGCTCTGCCGGGTCATTTAGCTGCGATGTCTTCTTAGGCTTCTCCTTGGCTGTGACAGTTTTTTAGACTTTCCTTATTTCTGGTGACCTTGACAGTTTTGAGGAATACTGGTCAGGTATTTTGTACAATGTGCCTCTACTGGGATTTGTCCAGTGTTTTTTACCATTATTAGACCTGGATTAGGTGTGCCATTGTTCTCATACCCAGGGCATACATTTATTAACATGAATTATAAATGTTGATTTTTTTTTTTTTTTGGCTGCGCCACGCAGCTTGCAGGATCTTAATTCCCCAACCAGGGATTGAACCTGGGCCATGGCAGTGAAAGCGCGGAGTTCAAACCAATGGACTGCCAGGAAATTCCCTGTTGATGTTATTCTTGATCACCTAAAGCAGTGTTGGTCGGGTTTCTCCATTGTAGAGTTACCCTTTCCATACTGTCCTCTTTGGAAAGAAGTCGCTGTGCACAGCCCACACTTAGGGAGTAGGGAGTTATGCTTCACCTTCTTGAGGATGGAGTATCTACATCAATTATTTGGAATTCTGCACGGGAGGTATGTCTCTTCTCCCCCACTTGTTAATTTATTCAATATTTTATTTATATGAGTTTGGCTCATGGATATTAATTTATTTTGTACTCTGGGTTATCATGTAATACTACTTCATTTTGTTGCTGAAATTGTTCCAGTTTTGAACATTGGTAGCCGTTTTATTTGACTCTTGTGTCCCTTTGACATCACTCCCTTTGACATCACTCCCATTACTGTGGATTTTTTCCCCAGCATTTCTTACTTTCTGGCACTACGAGATGTTCCAGGCTCATCTTGTATATTTCCTTCCCCAGTCCTAGAGTCAGCCTTTTCTCCAAGGAACCTGGTTCTTTTTATTGGAGAATGGTATTAGAAACCAAGATCTGGGCCCTAGTTGTGCTCAGTTGCTCCTGGGGTTTTGTCTCTTCAAGGCCCTTCCAGCTGACAGAGCAAGGAAATATATGGGTGTGTACTAACCTGTGCCTATACACATATGGATAAATATTCCTATATGTAACATCTGTATTTCTATTAAGTGAAACACAAGTTCTTACTGATGTTTGATCCACCACCACATGTATCATTCTAACCTCCTCCCCTTGCTTATCTGTAAACCACCCCAACACTGAGAGACCTGGTTCCCACCGTCTGCTACCCACTTACTTGAATTGTTTAATTCCAGTATACAAGTGCAGTGTTTTCAGAATTGTTAACACATATTCCCATGGGAAACAACTTTTTCAACCAAAGCACAGTGATTGTGTAAGGGTTTTTTTGCCATTCGTTTTATAGACTCCACTCGTTTCCAAAGTTACTTAGGTCAGCACATTTCCTGCCCACTCTCTTCAGCACGTTTGTTTCAAAAATTTGTAATATAGTTAGATTGTTTTGTCACATTCTGCATTCTATCCTGGGATTCCCCTGACCTAAATAGTTTTTTAAAATATACATCAAGTTTCACTTTTTGTGATCTAAAGTTCAGTGGGTTTTGACAAATCCATGTGTTATGTATCCACAATTGCATTATCATATAGAATAAATTCACAGCCCTAAAAATCCCTTGTGCTTCACACGTTCAACCTCCTCCTTCCCCTGAGCCCCTGTTCACCACTGATCTTTTTATTGTCTCCATGGTTTTTCCTTTTCCAGAGTGTCATATAGTTGGAGTTATACCGTATGTAGCCTTTTCAGACTGGCTTCTTTCGCTTAGCAATATGCATTCAAGTTTCCTCCATGTCTCTCTGTGGCTTGATAATTCATTTTTTAAATCTCTGAATAATAGTTTCTTGTATAGATGTTCCACAGTTTGTTTATCCATCACCTATTGAAAGACATTTCCAGGTTTTGATGATTACGAATAAACACTCACATGCAGGTTTTTTGTGTGGACCTATTTTTTCAAATTAGTTGGGTAAATACCAAGGTGCATGACTGCTAGATCATATGGTAAGATTATGTTCAGCTTTATAAGAAATTGCCAAGCTGTCTTCCAAAGTGGCCTTACCAATTTTGCATTCCCATCAGCAATGAATGACTTCCTGTTACTCTGCATCCACACCAGCAATTGGTATTGTCAGGTTTCAAATTTTAGCTATTGTAATAGATGTGTAGTGATATCTCATTTTAATTTACAGTTCCCTAATGACAAAGGATGTTGAGCATCTTTCATATGTTTATTTGCCATCTGTATTTCTCTTTTGGAGAAGTATCTGTTTAGATCTTTTGCTTAATTTTGAAATCCGGTTGTTTTCTTACTGTTGCATTTTAAGAGTTCTTTGTATATTTTGAATACAAGTCCTTCACAGATACGTGTTTCGCAAATATTTTCTCCCAGTCCATGGTTTGCCTTTTCATTCTCATAACAATGTCTATCACAGAGAAATTTTTATTTTACTACAGTCCAACTTATCAATTTTCTCTTTCATGTATCAGGCTTTTGGTATTAAATTTAAAAGCTCATTTCCAAACCGAAAGCCATCTAGATTTTCTCTTATGTTTTCTTACAGAAGTTTTATCGTTTTTTATTTTAAATTTAGGTCTATGATTCCTTTCTAGCTAATGTTTGTGAAAGATATAAGATGTGTCTAGGTTTTTTTTTTTCATACGGACACCCAATTGTTACAACACCATTTGTTGAAAAGACTCTGCTTTCTCCATTGAATTGCCTTTGCTCCTTTGTCAAAAATAGGTCAACTATATATGTGTGGGTCTATTTCTGGGCTGTCTACTCTATTCCGTTAATCTACATGTCTACTCTTTTACCAATACCACACTGTCTTGATTACCGTAGCTTTACACTAAGTCTTAAATTTGGGTAGTGTGAGCCCTCCATCTTTGTCCTTATTTGTCAGTATTACATTGGCTATTCAGGATCTTTCATCTTTTTCTATAATCTTTAGAGTCAGTTTGTCGATATCTACAAAACAATTTGCTGGGATTTTGATTGGGATTGCTTTGAATCTATAGATCACATTGGAAAGAATTGACATCTTAATAATATTGAATCTTCCATTTTGTGAACATGGAATATCTCTACATTTATATGGATCTTGTAGTTTTTCACATAGAGATCCTGTACATATTTTGTTTGATTTATATGTATTCATTATCTTGGTGCTATTGTAAATGGTATTCTTTTTTAAATTTCAAATTCCAGTAGTCATTGT
The DNA here is from genome assembly GCF_964270905.1 of Leucopleurus acutus. NCBI lineage: Eukaryota > Metazoa > Chordata > Mammalia > Artiodactyla > Delphinidae > Leucopleurus > Leucopleurus acutus. The sequence goes on along the minus strand of NC_139148.1, from coordinate 116,542,064 downwards.
TGGCATTTAGGAAAGCAATTGACTTTTGTATATTAACCTTGTATCTTACTCCTTTTTATCATTATTTTAAAAATTCAGGAATGGATCTTGAATTTTGTCAAATGTAATTTTGGTATTTATTGAGATAGTCGTGTTGTTTTCTCCTTTTACCTATTACAATGGTGAATTATAAGAATAGACTTTCAAATGTTGACCCAGTTTTGCATTCATGGGATGAAACGAATATCCATTAAAGATAACAGCTTGCTAGGATTTTTGGTTTTTATGATTTTCTTTAATGTTAACCCTGCCTTTATAATACTTTCTTTAAACCACATGTTCACTACTGAAACTAGATTTCTGCTAAAAGTTGGGTTATTTCTTCCTTTGTTATTAAGGGTACTGACTTCTTTCTCTGCCGTAATTTATATGCCTTTTTTTTGCAGTCAAACATTTTATAATGTAGTATTTGGTTCATACAAAAATGTATGGAGCATATATGTAAGCTGAAACTTAACAAAAGGGACTTGCGTAAACTCACATCAAACTTAAGAACAAGAGCATTACCAATACTATTGCATCAACCTTTTCTGTTATGTTTAGTGGGCTTTTTTGTGTGTCCTCTTTAAGAAATATTTTCCTATTTTTGAAGTCTTAAAGATATTCTTTTCTAACTTCTTCTAAAGTCTAATTTTTCTTTCACATTTAAGTACTTAATCAATCTGAAATTTTTTTTGTATATGGTGTGAGGAAGAGATCCAATTGTGTTATTTTTCACATAGATTGCCAATTGTCTCAGCACCATATGCTGCAAAAAGAAAGTCTAGTCTTTCCCCAGCGATCTTCAATGACACCTCTGAAATGTATCACATTCCCATATATGCATGAGACTATTTCTGGGCTCTGCTATTCTATATCATTGTTCAGCTCGTGTACCTCTGCATCTATATCACACTGTCTTTATTACTAAAGGTTAATAATAATAAGTCTTGAGATAGTAAGGCAGATCCCCCTAATTTGTTCTTCTTTGTGTTTGTCTTGGCTATTCTTGGGCATTTACTTTTCCATATAGATTTTAGAATCAGCTTGTCAAGTTCCATGAAAAACTATTGGAATTTTGATTGTAAGTGTGTTAGATTTATACATTAAATTGAGAGGCAGAGGAAGTGGACACTGAGTCTTCCTACCTATGTGTAGACCTTGCTTTAAGTCTTCTCTGGTATCTTTCAATAAAATTTTATAATTGTCTGCTGTTATTAGACATGTTTAGTTATATTCATTCCATACATACACACACATTCTCTCTATATATATTTCATATATGCTATATATTCCTATATATATATAGCTTTAATATTTATTTATTATATAATCTTGCTAATTTTAGTAATAGCTTAAAAAACTTACATTTCCTGAATTTCTTGTTGCTGTTATATAGAAATACAGTTAATTTTTATGTGTTGATTTTATATCTATTCTCTTTGTCAAATTCTTTGTCTGTAGACAACTCTGAGTTTTAAGTTTAGCCAAATAACTTATTTACCTTTCATTGTCTTAGGGTGCAAGCTAGGGATTCTTGGAGTGCAGTGTTGAATAGAAGTGGTTGACATCCCTGTCTTGATCTTGCAAGGAGTACTTCTAATTTTTCACAACTAGGAATAATGTACACTATAGATTTCTGTTAGATTCACTTCTTAACAAATGCTTTTAATTTTGTCCTCATGAATAGTTGTTGCATTTTATCGCTTGTGTTTTCTGCATTGATTAAGATGATTGTATGACTCTCCTCCTTTATTTGTTAATACAGTGTGCTGGTTATTCATTTCTTGCCTCTCAGCTCCGAATTAATCTGTTTGGTCTGATCTGTGGAAATGGTGGGTTCCTTTAATTTTTGTTTTTTCTTCTTCTTGTAACAGTTGTCACAGAAGTTTGTCTGTAGAGGGCGCCAGAGACATTGTAAGGGGAAAGTTTTGCTTCTGGGTCCTGGGTTGCTGGCACAGAGGGTTCCTGCTGGGCACCAGGCTTCTCCAATGTCAGGCCCTGCACTGCACAGAGCTTCTCCACTGCCAGGCTGGTGCAGGGCATAGTGGCCAGCAGCGCTCGATGGCCAGCAGCTTCCCTTGAAACCCTCTCAGGCAGTAGTATACATCAGACTGCTTCTGGTGAGACATCTCTGTATACAACATTCTCAGATACCCCAGAGGCAGATTTCTAGAAATTTCCACTGGTGTGGTACCACAACTTTACTGCCATTCTCTGAGTTGCTTCTAGTTTCCTTCAACAAGGTCAGGATTTCAACCCTTGGGCGGGGGTAATACTTTTCCTTGGGTGCTTTACCCTGCAAGGGGGCTCTTTCTTGTGTGTTCTCAGTCTAGGGGGTGGTACTATTCCTTGGGCGGTCTATCTCAACCCTGGGAGGGGGAACTGTTCCTTCGGTACTATAGATCAGCCATGGGGTGGGGGGACTCTTCTTGGGTGACTATCTCTCTCACTGTGGGAGAACTTTCTCTCGGGCACTGTCTCTCAGCCATGTTGACGAGGGGGCTTTCCTTGAGTGCTCTCTTTCAGTCCATTGAGGAGGACCTCTTCCTTGGGTGATTATCTCAGTGCTGGGGGAGGACTTTCCTGCGGGTGCTCCCCATCTCAGCTATGCTGGGGGAGAGGGTTTTCCTTGCTTGCTTATCAGCCATGTAGTGGGGAGTCTCTTCGTTGATTGCTCCATCTCAGCCCTGGGTTTGGGGCTGTTTCTTAGATTTTGGGAAGAACTGTACTTTGGGTGCTTTATATTAGCCCTGGGGCGGGGGCTCTTCCTTGGATGCTCTATCTTTGCCATGGGTGGGAGGTGCCTGAGTGCCCTGTCTCAGCCCCATGGCAGGGAGGAGCTCTTCCTAGGGCCTTCTATCTCAGTAGTGTTAAAGGAGGGGCTTGCCCTTGGGTGTTTGATCTCAGCCCCAGCCAAAGGGATTCTTCCTTGGGTGCTACATCTCTAATCCCAGAGGGTGGGTTTGTGGCACCACAAAAATTCTTTGCCACACATTGAGTCACAGCTGGGTCTCTCCAACAAGAACTGGATTTCAACCCTTTTGGAGGGGAGTATTTTCCCCTTACATTCCCTCTAAGCCCTGGAGAGGACTTTTCATTGGGTACTCTATTTCAGCCAAGTTATGGCACTCTTTCTTGGGTGTTTATGGCAGTACTGGAGGAGGAAGTTTCCTTGGGGACCCTAACTCAGCTATGCAGTAGCAGAGCTTTCCTTGGGAGCTGTTATCTCAGCCCTGGTGGGGGCATTTCTTTGGGTGCTCTAACTGTCCTGGGAGTGGTACTTTCCCTTGAGTGTTCTTTCTAAGCCCTGAAGGGTGGCTCTTCTTTGGAGCTCTATCTCAGTCCTGGCAGGGATGGGAGAGGCACATTATATCTGTACTCATGGAAGAGACCATTGGTATTAAGGTACAGAACATGCAATAATGCTTGTCTAACAAAAACTAGATATAATTGTATTCCATCTACCCCAATCCTTAGTTAATTAGATTTTTCCTTAATCTTTCTGTGCCTTGGTTTCCTCATTTATAACAATGAAGATGGTAATCACACCTAACTCATAGGGTTCTGCAGAGGATTAAGTGAGTTAATAGATGTAAAACATTTAGAATTGTACCTGGCAGGTAGTAAGTGCTCAATGAAATGTTTTCACCCTCTTTGGACTCTTCTATTATGGGAAATGCAAACATTCTTTATCATGACTCTATTCAAATAATGGGGGGGGGACATAGTCTTTGTTATCCTTGGATGATAACAGCTTAAGGATGGCCTTCTATACTTCTGATCCTTATCCCCCAACATTGAAAAGTACCCCCCACCGATCCAGCACCTAGGTGGGCATATTTGAATCTCCTTGTGTTTGAGGGTCAGGGGACTTACATTTTCAAACCACCCGACCCTTCACCATCTATGTGTAGCACTGGGTAAAGTGGTAATCAGTATTTGTTAATGACGAGTTTAAAGTATAAAAGGACACACACACAAAAGAATGACTTTCTCTAAAAAGGGTTGATGCAGAATGAGTTGTACTTCTTCAATGGGTAATTATGCGTTTGTTCCCTTTTGGTTGATGAGAGCTGCTGTTTCCGCAAACATTCTGATTAATCATGGTTGTACCATGTTTGGCTTTGGTCAACACCTTGCATTTTAACTTCCTTATTTTACTTAAACTGGATTAAAATTAAGTTGCATTTCTGAGAACAGAGTGTTTCTTGGGGGATGGCAAATTTTTGCCCCATGATTAAAATCATATTAATGGTGCAAACGCATGGTTGTATACACATTTGAAGACTTTGAATTTTGTGATGGTTGAATTTTGTGATGGTTGTATTAATGGAATATGTTGATTGATTTTTTTCAGTGAATGATGACTGATGAAGCTGATGACTTTGCTGCAGGACTTGAAAACAAAATGAAAAGTCCTAAAGAACCCAGTAGTCTTTCCTCATCTAAGAGAAGGTAGAGTATGGCCTTGCTGTTAATGAAATAGGAAGGAAAATGGTAATTATGTCTTTGAGGAACAGAGAGATATGAACATGTTTGCAAGTGGAAGAGAAAGAATCTAATAAGGTGCAACAATTTGGAGTTGCTGCAAGTGTTAGGAAGATGGAGCAGGTTCCTGAAGCAGTAGGAGAGGATGGGCTCAACAAGAGGATGGGTCCGCATGTTGTCACCTCCTGTTCATATTCTAATCCAGAGGAGTCTGGCTTCTGCAACTTCCACTCCACTGAAACTGTCATGTCAAGTCCCCAGTGTCTGCTCCATGTTGCTTTTAACTTCTCAGCAGTATTTGATACAGTTTTTCACTCACTCCTCCCTGGAAATCTTGGGTTTCCAGAAACCACATTTCCCTGATTTCTTCCCTGTTTGCCGATACTCTTTTCATTCTCCTTTTCTAGTTGTTTCTTTTCATTCCCACCAATAAATATTGTAGGGCCCCAAATCTGGATCCTGGGCCTTCTTCCCTTGAATATACTCTCTCCCTAGATGATCCCACATAGTCTTAGAGCTTTAAATATGATGTGTATTTCAACAATTCCTAAGTTTATACCTCTAGACTACAACTTACTCCTGAACTCCAGACTTAAATTCAAATACATACATGTTATCTCCACTGGCATGTCTAAGAGACATTTAAAACTCAATCCATTCCATGTGTTTAAACTGAACTTCTGAACCCATTCCCCTGCAAAAGCCTTTTCTGCATTACAGCGTTTGTTTATTTTTGCTTTTGTTGTCTGTGCTTTTAGTGTCATATCCAAGGAATTATTGTCAAGTCCAATGTCATGAAGCTTCTCCCCTATGTTTTCTTCCAGGAGTTTTATAGTTTAGGTCTTACATTTAGGTCTTTAATCCACTCTGAGTTAATTTTTGTTTATGGTGTAAGATAAGACTCCAATTTCATTCTTTTTTTTCTTAATATTTATTTACTTATTTGGCTGTGCCAGGTCTTAATTTCTGCATGTGGGATCTTGGTTGCGGTATGTGGGATCTTTAGTTGCGGCATGTGAACTCTTAGTTGCAGCATGTGGGATCTAGTTCCCTGACCAGGTATCAAACTTGGGTCCTCTGCATTGGGAGCACAGAGTCTTAGCCACTGGAGCACCAGGGAAGTCCCTTCATTCTTTTTATGTGGATTAGCAGTTTTCCCAACACCATTTTTAAAATTTTTTTTTATTTTTTGGCCATGCTGCGTGGCATGCGGGATCTTACTTCCCTGACCAGGGGGTCAAACCTGCGCCCCCTGCAGTGGAAGCATGGAGTCTTAACCACTGGACCACCAGGTAAGTCCCATTTTTTTGAAGACACTCTTTTCTCCATTGAGTAGTCTTTTTCTTTTTCTTTTTAAAGATTTTTTTTGATGTGGACCATTTTTTTAAGTCTATTGAATTTGTTATAATATTGCTTCTGTTTTATGTTTTGGGTTTTTGGCTGTGAGACATGTGGGATCTTAGCTCCCTGACCAGGGATCAAACCCACACTCCCTGCATTGGAAGGCGAAGTCTTAACCACTGGACTGCCAGGGAGGTCCCTCCATTGAGTAGTCTTGACACCCATATAGAAGAGCATTTGACCATATATGTGAGGGTTTATTTCTAGGATCTCTATTCTATTCCATTGGTCTATTTGTGTGCCTTTATGCCAGTAACACACTGTTTTAATTACTATAGCTTTGTAATATGCTTTGAAATCAGGAATGTAAGTCTTCCAATTTTATTCTTTTTCAAATTTTTTTTTGTCTATTCAGTATCCCTTGAGATTCTACAAGAATTTTAAGATCAATTTTTCTATTTATGAAAAAATTACATTGGGATTTTGATAGGGATTACATTGTAGATTGCTTTGGTTAGTATGGGCATCTTAACAATACTAAATCTTCCAATCCATGAACATGGGATGCCTTTTCATTTATTTGTGTCTTCTCAAATTTCTTTCAGCGATGTTTTGTAGTTTTCAGTGTACAAATCTTTCACCTTCTTTGTTAGGTTTATTTCTAAGTATTTTATTCTTTTTGATGCTCTTATAGATGGAATTGTTTTCTTAATTTCCATTTCAATTTGTTCACTGTTAGTGTATAGAAATGCAAGTGCTTTATGTGTGTTGATTTTGTATTCTGAAACTTTCCATGGGGTTTCATTTTATAATCCCAGGTAGATTGTAAGCTCCTTTTTGTATCCCTCACAATGTCTTATACAACAGAGGTGTTTTAGGCATCTTTTGGTTAGTGAAATACCTGTTTATTTTCAGATTTAAAAGAAGATTCAGCACCTTGAGAAGGTACTAGAAAAATAAATTCCCACCATCTTCACAACAAAGTTAATTACATCAAAACATAATCCTATTACAACCATCAGTGAGAAACAAAGAAAAGCTTGCTGTGCTGTAGGATGGTGCTGGATATTGCTGAAGTTTCCTAGAATATGGCATTCAAGGCAACTTCCAGAAAGAAAAAGCAGTGGAGCTTTTTATTGCTATGATTCTATGTCAGTAAAATCTGGCGTTGGCCCTAAGAATTTTCTTTGAAAATATAGTTTGCTTTCCTATTTATTTGTTTTCCCTTTGAGGAGGGATATGTTATTAACTCATCAGGCTAAATACTATTACAGTCCTGGTTTGTGCAGCAGGTCACATTGCTGGTATTTATAACTACCTTCTTTTAATACCATTGTCCTCAGCCAGCACTCAGCTCTTCATGGTTCTTTCCCTGGGGAGGTGACTCAACGTTCATTCTTTTTTTTTTCTTGCGGTACGCGGGCCTCTCATTGTTGTGGCCTCTCCCGTTGTGGAGCACAGGCTCCGGAAGCGCAGGCCCAGTGGCCATGGCTCACTGGCCCAGCCGCTCCGCGGCATGCAGGATCTTCCCAGACCGGGGCATGAACCCGTGTCCCCTGCATCGGCAGGCGGACTCTCAACCACTGCGCCACCAGGGAAGCCCCTCAGTGTTCATTCTTGAATGCTTTGGCCATTAGACGTTCTGCCTCAATTAGGTTATTATAATTATCCATTGACTTTTCTCCCCAGCTTTACTGACAAATAAAATTGTAAGGTATTTAAAGTGTACACTGTGATGATTTGATATTACATACACTGTCTGCTGACTTTAATCACAAAACATGGGAGTATCAAGCAGCTCTCTAGATATATTATAGTCCTCCATAGCCCCTTTAGTAGTAGGTAATCAACTTGCCTTTGATAGTCAGGTTAAATCACTCAGGCCAGGACAGTATAGCCCTTCTTCGCCTGTTGCTTGAGAGGGATGGGGAGTCCAAAGTGGTCAGCTGGAAGTTCCAACTTCCCATTCAATGAAGTCATTGTTGTATCCCATGGTGAAAGCACTTCTTTCTTTGGAACTCAGATCTCTACCTCAGAAGAGCTAGAGCTCTTGTTGTGGGGACAAGACACAACGTTTTTCTATTGTATCTCCAGGGTTAATAGTGAGGAGAGGCACTCCCATTTACATACCTTGATTGCAGGACCCATGAATCCATTTTATGGGAGAAATAGCACCATATATCTATGCATATAAATACCTAGATAGAGCATTACCATCTCCTAGAGGTTGTTGCCCCAGCCCCTCAAGTTTTTACCACCTAGCTAAAAACATATGTGAGTCTTCCAAAGGTCATTTCACTTCAGGATGAGGGGAAACACAATAAGACCAGTGACTTCCATGAACACTGCTCCATTGCTGCACTAGTTTCCTGTGAAATGGGTTCCTTATTTAGAAGTGATGCTGATTGGAATACCATGATGGTGAATAAGGCATTTTTCAAGTCTATAAATATTCGTTTCTCCAAAGCACTTCAGGTGGGAAGGAAAATCCATATCTAGAGTGTCTATTTGAGTGTGGACAAAGCACTGCCCCTTCCTTAATAGAAGTGGGCCAGTGTAATCACCTGCCACCTGGTAACTGGCCCATCACCCTGGAGACTGATGCCATATCAAGGGCTCATTGTTGGTCTCTGCTTCTTGCAGATCGGGCCCTCAGCAGTGATTATAGTGACATCAGCCTTGGCGAGTGGAAGCCCATGTTGCTGAGAAGAACCTCCATTCTTGCCACTTGGCCACTTGGCCACTTGGTTCTTGAGCCCATTGGGTTGTGACCTGAATGCTGGGGAAAGAGGCTGATTGATGTCTAGATAATGAATATCCTATCCATCAGATTATTAAAATTCTGCTCTGCTAAGCTTATTTGCTGAGAACTCTCGTAAGACACAAGTACCTACATATCATCTATCGATTTGGACAGGCGTATCCACATACTTTTTCCCTGGGCCTCCTTGTCCCAAATGTTCAATCATGCATCCTCAAAGTCCCTGACCCTTCAGCCAATAATTCGGACATGACCTATGCATGGATATGCACTCATACTTGTGGCCGTCTCTCCTCCAGGCAGAATGAACAACCAGGTGCACTGCTCAAAGTTCTTCCCTCTGGGAGGCTTACCCTTCACCATATCCTTCCGGGCTGTCCCAGAGTGTACTGGAGTGCTGCAGCTATCCACTTTGGGCCTGTGTGGTAGGCAGGGTTCTAAAGGTGTCCCTTCAAGATTCCAGTCTTCTGGATACTCAATCAAACACTAATATAAGTACTGCTGTAGTGGGATTTTTTAAATGGAAAATGAGTTTTATTTTAGTAGCATTGAAAGAAGAACAAAACAATGGTATTTCTACACTGAGGTGAAAGCAATGTTTAAACTTTCTTAGCAATGAAATATATTCCAAAAGAAAGTATGTTTCATGAACATTCCAAAGCACAGGTGAATCTTAATAGTATAGGAATCTGTAATAATGAAAATGACTCTCTTCTGACAGGGTGTTCAACAAACATATCTTTAAAATTATAGAACCAGTAAAGCAATCCCTTCCAAATAACTGTGTCAAGAGTGAAATGGCTTCTTACATTAACACTCTAACAATTTCATTTTAATACTTTTTACTGCTATGACAATTTTACATAAATTCTGCTGTACTGAAAGTAAGCTTTGCAATTACACTTAAAAGCTTTTGCACAGCAAAGGAAACCATAAACAAAATGAAAAGACAACCTACAGAATGGGAGAGAATATTTGCAAATGATGCGATCAACAGGAATCAATTTCCAAAATATACAAACAGCTCATACAGCTCAATGCCAAAAATTCCACCCCCAAACCCAACCCAATCAAAAAATGGGCAGAAGACCTAAATAGACATTTCTCCAAAGAAGACATACAGATGGCCAAGAAGCACATGAATAGCTGCTCAACATCACTAATTATTAGAGAAATGCAAATCAAAACTACGATGAGTTATCAACTCACACCAGTCAATGGCCATCAACAAAAAGTCTACAAATAATAAATGCTAGGGAGGGTGTGGAGAAAAGGGAACCCTCCTACACGGTTCGAATGTAAATTGGTGCAATATCTATGGAGAACAGTATGGAGCTTCTTTAAAAAACTGAAAATATAGTTACCATGTGTCCAGCAATCCCACTCCTGGGCATATATCTTGAAAAGATGAGAACTCTAACTCAGAAATATACATGCACCCCAATGTTCATAGCAGCACTATTTACAGTAGTCAAGACATGGAAGCAACCTAAGTGTCCACCAACAGATGAATGGATAAAGAAGATGTGGTATATTTATACAATGGAATATTACTCAGCCATAAAAAAGAATGAAATAATGCCATTTGCAGCAACATGGATGGACCTAGAGATTGTCATACTAAGTGAAGTAAGTCAGGCAGAGAAAGACAAATATCATATGATATCGCTTATATGTGGAATCTAAAAAATAATGATACCAATGAACTTATATACAAAACCGAAATAGACCCACAGACACAGAAAACAAACTTATGGTTACCAAAGGGGAAAGGATGGGGAGATAGATTGGGTATTCAGGATTAACAGATACACACTACTATACATAAAACAGATAAGCAACAAGGGTCTACTGTATAGCACAGGGAACTATACTCAATATTTTGTAATAACCTATAAGGGAAAAGAATCTGAAAAAAATAGATATAGATGTATGTATAACTGAATCACTTTGCTGTACACCTGAAACTAATACAATATTGTAAATCAACTATACTTCAAAAAATGTGGTATATACGTACAATAGAATAGTACTCAGCCATAAAAAAATGAAATTCTGCCATTTGCGGCAACATGGCTGGACCTAGAGATTATCATACTAAGTGATGTAAGTCATACAGAGAAAGACAAATATCATATATAACTTATACATGGAATCTAAAAAAATGATACAAATGAACTTATTTACAAAACAGAAATAGACTCACAGACATAGTAAACAAACTTATGGTTACCAAAGGGGAAAGTCGGGGGGAGGTAAATTGGGAATTTGGGATTAACAGATACTACTATACATAAAGCAGATAAACAACAAGGACCTACTGTGTAGCACAGGGAACTATATTCAATAGCTTGTAATAACCTGTAAGGGAAAAGAATCTGAAAAAGAATTATCTATCTGTCTATCTGTATATCTGAACCACTTTGCTGTACACCTGAAACTAACACAGCATTGTAAAACAACTATACTTCAATTAAAAGAAAAACTATTTCCATACACACAAAAAAATAAGCTTTGAATTCTGGAAGGATGTTGGTGTTGAGGAGAATAACTACCATGGCTTCCAGTTCTTTGACAAAACCTCAGATGCGTGGCTTTCTGGCCAAGCATCTGTGATTTCACATTGTTGGAGCATTCTTTATATCCCTGGGGGCTGCAGCTTTCTATAATTTTGCTGTGGCTTAATCAAGTAAAAAATAAGCTTTAAAAGTGAAAATGTGTATAAAATTCCAGATCAAAAGATTAATAGATGCAACTTAATAAGGTTTCTTCTCCCCTATCTATCAATTAACAATAATGATTAGCTTTAGCAGACAGGGGTTGAACTTTTAAATACAATCCCCCAAACAAAAAGTTAAGTTTTGAATCTTATTCAGATATCACTAGAAATCTTTAGTCTATTCAGACACTTTTTACAAGAATGGTTTCTTTTTTTTTTGTATTAAAACAAAAACAAATTTCTAAACCCTTTTATTCAATTGTATATCCTGATTGGACAAATATGAAAAATAGAAGACTGTCTCTTTTGCTTTTGTAATTGTGATTTTCACTGCAGTCTTAGCTTATTAGGGGAAGAGAAATACTCCAGTTTCTCTAGGATTATAGGACCCCAGCTCTGAACTTGCACTAATTTCCTGGAGGCAAACATCATTCTAGTACATGTGAGAAACATTTGCCCTACTCCTGGGCCTTAGTAGAGACTGAATGCTTGACCACGGGACACCAAGTTCCCATGCCACCTGAGCTGCCCATCCTAACGCGGGTGTTTTATTACCCACCAAGTGACAGTGGAGGGTATGCACAGAAGCAGCGTGCTATCAAATGGAAGAGGTATGTACAAGAGTGGATTCAAGTAGGTCCTGAAGCCACAAGTACTTTGCATGAGCAAGTGGCCACAAACTCATGGCTCTGCCTCCTGCTACATTAACTCCTCTCTCTTGCTTGGAAGAATTTTAAGATTAAAGCAGCAGGTTCTCATTAGTTATCTATTTTGTACATAGTATCAATAGTGTATATATGTCAATCCCAGTCTCCTAATTCCTCCCACCCACCCCCTTCCCCTTGGTATCCTTAAGTTTGTTCTCTATGTCTGTGTCTCTATTTCTGCTTTGCAAATCATCTCTACCATTTTCTAGATTCCACATATATGTGCTAATATACGCTATTTTCTGAGTTACTTCACTCTGCATGACAGACTCAAGGTCCATCCACATCTCTACAAATGACCCAATTTCGTTCCTTTTCATTGGTGAGTAATATTTCATTGTATATATGTACAACATCTTCTCTATCCATTCCTCAGTTGATGGACATTTAGGTTGCTTCCATGTTCTGGCTATTGTAAATAGTGCTGCTATGAACATTGGGATGTGCGTGTCTTTTTGTTTATTTATTTATTTATTTTTGGCTGTGTTGGGTCTTCATTTCTGTGCGAGGGCTTTCTCTAGTTGTAATAACCTGTAAGGGTTATTACAGGTTTGTTGTTTCTAGTTGTGGCAAGCGGGGGGCCACTCTTCATCACAGTTCAGGACACTATGAAGTGCCCCTGGGGAAGTAAATTTGACAAAAAGGAATCCAAGAGAACTGGATATTCTGTTGTTTTTTTTTAACATCTTTATTGGAGTATAATTGCTTTACAATGGTGTGTTAGTTTCTGCTTTATAACAAAGTGAATCAGTTAGACATATGTCCCCATATCTCTTCCCTCTTGCGTCTCCCTCCCTCCCATCCTCCCTATCCCACCCCTCTAGGTGGTCACAAAGCACCGAGCTGATCTCCCTGTGCTATGCGGCTGCTTCCCACTAGCTATCTATTTTACATTTGGTAGTATATATAAGTCCATGACACTCTCTCACTTCATCCCAGCTTACCCTTCCCCCTCCCCGTGTCCTCAAGTCCATTCTCTAGTAGGTCTGTCTTGCTTTGATTTTAAGTTGAATACTTCTGTTTCTCCCCTAGGAATAAAGTGGGTTGTAGATTTCCGGTAGACACCTGTCTTAACAAATGCTTTTAATTTATCCTCATGAATATCTGTTGCGTTTTTGATGATATAACTTTCCTCTTTTTCTGTACTATAGTGTGCCAGTTTTGGATTTTTTACCTCTCAGCTCTGAAGTCACCCTTTTGGCCTGATCTGTGAAAGTGGTTCTGGTCCCTTTATTTTTTTCTTCTTGCTGAAGTGAACACAGAAGTCAGCCTGTAGAGGGAGCCAGAGGCAACGCCGGCGGAAGCTGGCTCTGGGTTTTGGGCGGCTACCTCTCTAGGCGGAAGCGTCCTCAGTGCGCAGTGGTGAGGAGCTCGTGCCGGCAGCAACTGTGGCCAGAGGCTTCCCTCGAGCCCCCTCAGGCAATAACACATCGGCTTCTGGTGAGACACTTACTCGTGTACTTCACTCCCAGGGACCCTAGAGGGTGTATGTCCAGCAACTACCTCAGGGCACACTCCAGAAAGTTCCACCCGTGAGGCTCCACCCATTTATCGCCATTTTGTGAGTTGCTTCCAGGCTCCTCCGTTAAGGTCAGGATGGACAGTGGGAGTGTGCACTCTTTTCCCCAGGGGCCTTCTCTCTGCCCCGGAAGGTGTCAGTCCCTGTGTGTTTTCCGTCCAGGGTGGGACCCCCTCAGCTCTGGGGAGACGCTGCCTTGGGGGCTGGCCTCAGCCCTGGGGAGGCCATTCCTCGGGTGCCTTAGCTCAGCCTTGTCGGGGACAGGCCACTCCTGGCACTCCTGCTCAGGTCCGGGAGGGTTTATCTGGTGTGATTCTCCCCACGCAGGTGAGGGGGCACTCCCGCTGGGGCCCATGGCAGGCCCGGGGGCCGAGCGCTTCTTGGTGTCTGTCCCAGCCCTGAGAGGGGAGGTTTTCTGGGTGGGTCACCCCAGGGCTGTGGCTCCCTCTCGCTTGGCTCTCCCTCATTTGTGAGAGCCTCTCCTCAGGTGCCCAGCTCAGCATGGGGGGCACTTGTCCTTTGACCCTCTGTGTCCACTCTGATTGGGTGGCTTTTGCTTGTGATCTGCTCGTGGCCCGTGGGGACTGTTAGTGGGAGCGCTGTCCTCCATTCTGAGAGGACTTAGCATTGGTGCTGTCACAGCCGACGGGGTGCCATTCCAAGGATGCTCTGAGACTAGGGTGGACCTCTCCCTTGGGGGCTGTGGCTCAGCCGTTGCGGGAGAGAACTTTCCCTTGGGCACTTTCTCAGCACTGGGGGTTTGGGCTCGTTCTTGGGGCTTCCTGTGGGATCCGAGGCAACTGAGACTGTTCCTTGGAAGGTTGGCCCCTGCCCAGGACGGGGACTCTGTCTTGAGTGCCGTTTCTTAGACCGAGGTGAGGACGTTTTCTTGGGCACTTTATCTCGCTTATGTAGGAGTGGCTCCTGGTTCTTGGGTCCTCTGTTTCAGCCATGGCTGAGGACTCTTCTTTGGGCTCTTGTGTCCGCCTCATGGGGTGGATTCTGCTTGATGTGGTGTCTCAGCCTTTGGGGGGACATCTTAGTTGGGTGCTCTAACGCTATTACTTGGATGCTGTGTCTCAGCCCTGGGGTGGTGAGGTACTTCTAGATTTCTGGGGTTTTGGTGTGTTTTTTTCTTTTCTTTTAGTTGCATACTTTTATGCTGATTTTAAAAACAAAACTTCTATTGGGAGAAAATAAAATTGTATATTTATAAACAGAAAACAGTAAAACATTTGTTATCTTTCCTTCTAGCCGTTTTTTACCTCTGCTTATTTTTTCCTTTTTTTAAATTGAAGTATAATCGATGTACAGTAATATATAAATTACAGGTGTACAATATAGTGACCTGCAGTTTTTAAAGGTTATACTCCATTTATAGTTATAGAATATTGGCTATATTCCCTGTGTTGTATAACACAGTATATCCTTGTAGTTTATTTTATACGTACTAGTTTGTACTTCTTAGTCCCCTACCCCTATATTGCCCCTCCCTGTTCCCTCTCCCCACTGGTAACCACTGATTTGTTCTCTGTTATCAGTGAATCTCTTTTTTCTTGTTACATTCGCTTGTTTGTTGTATGTTTTAGATTCCACATATAAGTGATATCATACACTATTTGTCTTTCTCTGTGTGACTTAGTTCTCTTAGTATAATACCCTCCAGGTCCATCCATGTTGCTGCAAATGGCAAAATGTCATCCTTTTTTATGGCTGAGCAGTATTCCATTGTATATATATACCACATCTCCTTTATCCATTCATCAGTTGATGGAAACGTGGCTTGCTTTTTATATCTTGGCAATTGTAAATAATGGTGTTATGAACATTGGAGTGCATGTATCTTTTCGAATTAGTGTTTCTGCTTTTTTCGGATATATATCCAGGGGTGGAATTGCTGGGCTTTTAGCAGTTTTTTAATGTGCAAATATTTATGCTTTTTACCCCAAGTTGAGATCATACTACATATCTTAGAATTTACTACATTTTTTTCTAACTTATGTCAGAAGCCTTTTCTCTAGATCATAAATGTTATTCTGAAACTTGTGTTTTAATGGTTGCAAAGTATTTAATCATATAGCTATATAATGATTTTTATTTACATCTGCATTGTTAAGCATCCAATTTATTTGTGATTTTTCAATTTTATAAATCTTTATGTATAATACAATATTTATATGTAAGCATTTATAAAATTCATCTCTATAAATTAGTAGAAGTAGTATCTCATGGGAAGAAATCATGAAAGATGCACCTCCAGAAAAATTGCAGCAATTTAGAAGTTTGTGTGAAGGCATATGTTCTTATCATCTTGACCATAAGAACTCCCGGTTATTATTTAATTTTAACATTTATAGGGAAAGTTGTGTTGTCTTGCCTTCCTTTTAACTTCTTTCCTTATTTTCTGTATTAGGTTTATTTCATTCCAAATATCTTAAACAGCAAAAATTTTTTTAGGAAAAGAATACTGCATAGCTTGCAACGAGCTAGGGGAAAAATTTACAATGAATAATAGAGATATGAGGTATATGTTCTCAACATATAAAAAGATATAACTCAGTATGAAAAGGGCAAACATAGTAGCTGGGAAAGTCAAGAGCATTTCAAGAAGAAGCAATTCACTAAAGGAGAAGTAACAATAGCCAACATTTGGGGATACGCTTTTTCTTCACTAGCAAGGTTGATGTCTGTTGTTTTGGTCTATTTTTTCCTTTGAGGGGAATATGCCTACTCCCTCTCACAGGGTCTTATTAAAACTGTTCTCCTGAAACAGACTAGGGCACTTCCCACTTTTTGCAGAGAGAACTCAAGGCTGAGTTGTTCACACAGCAACACCTTAAAGAAACTCTCCATTAGTTCATGCTTTCTATTGCTCCAAGAATTACCTTGCTGCAACTCAAAGCAGATTGCTCAATAGTATTTTCTTGACTTCTTTATCTCAGCCTTAAGAGAGTTCTAGCTAACCTTTCAACTATGTCCTTGAGCTTCTAGGTGGAAATCTGGGTTCAGCAAGCAATGTATGAGAGTTCCAGTTGGACCACATATTCACAAACACTTGCTCTACAGGCAGTCTTTCATTTCATTCTGGTGGGTGTGCAGTGACTTCTCATTATGTCTAAACTTGCATTCCTCTGCTGATTAATGAAGTTGAACACCTTTTAGATATGGATTGGCCATGTGAGTATGTCTTATACGAAGTGCCTTTTCAGGTCTTTTGCCCATATTTTATTAGGATGTTTGTAAGTTTTAAATTGATTTACAGTTCTGCATATATTCTGGATTTCACTGATTTTTTGGAGAGAGGGATATATCCAGTTATATATACATACATAAATATGCACAAATATTTATATACATTGTTTAAATTGATTATATAATACATAGATATATATGAATAATTAAATGTATAAATGTTTATCCAATTTATATATCAACAAAATTTTGAGTATCTTCTATATACATGTTTTGCTTTTTCATTCTCTTAATCATGTCTTTTTGGTAAACAGAAGTTTCAAATTTAATTATGTCTAATTAGACAGTCTATTATTTTTGGTTAGTCCTTTTTTATCCTCAAAAATAAATTTTTGCCTACCTTAAAGCCATGAAGATAATATTCTGAATTTTCCACCAGATCTCCCATTCATCTCTAATAAATTTTTGTGGAATGGGATGACGTAAGAAGCAAGCTTTATTTTTTCCCGTGTACATAACTGGACATATTAAAAACACTATCTTATCCACAGTGGTTGGCAGGGGACCTTGTGTCATAAATTCAGCTGTTTAGCATATTTCCAGATCTGTGTCTAGATTCTCTGTCCTCTTCCATTCGTGTATTGGCCTATCCTTGCTCCATTACTAGACTGTTTTAATTACAGTACTTTTGTAGTAAGTCTTCAAATCTGGTAGTGCGTGTCCTCCAACTTTGTTGTTTTTCTTAAAGATTGTCTTAGCTATTCTAAGCCCTTTAATTTCCATACACTTTTTACTATCAGCTTGTCAATTTTCACCAAAATGCAACATGGTGGGATTTTATTTTCTTTTTCCTTCTTTTTCTTCTTAATCTTTATTGGAGTATATTTGCTTTACAATGTTGTGTTAATTTCTGCTGTAAAACAAAGTGAATCAGCTATACATATACATATATCCTCATATCTCCTCCCTCTTGAGGCTCCCTCCCACCCTCCCTATCCCACCCCTCTAGGTGGTCACAAAGCATGGAGCTGATCTCCCAGTGCTATGCAGCAGCTTCCCACCAGCCATCCATTTTACATTTGGTAGTGTATGTATGTCAGTGCTACTCTCTCACTTTGCCCCAGCCTCCCCTTCTCCCCTGTGTCCTCAAGTCCGTTCTCAACATCTGCATGTTTACTCCTGCCCTACCACTAGGTTCATCAGTACCATTTTTCTAGATTCCATATATATGCATATGGTATTTTCTTTTCTCTTTCTAACTTACTTCACTCTGTATGACAGACTCCAGGTCCATCCACCTCACTACAAATAACTCAATTTCGTTCCTTTTTATGGCTGAGTAATATTCCATTGTGTATGTGTGCCCCGTCTTCTTTATCCATTCATCTGTCAGTGGACATTTAGCTTGCTTCCACGTCCTGGCTATTGTAAATACTGCTGCAGTGAACAGTGTGGTACATGTATCTTTTTGAATTATGGTTTTCTCAGGGTATATGCCCAATAGTGGGATTGCTGGGTCATATGGTAGTTCTATTTTTAGTTTTTTAAGGAACCTCCATACTGTTCTCCATAATGGCTGTATCAATTTACTTTCCCACCAACAGTGCAAGAGGGTTCCCTTTTCTCCACACCCTCTCCAGCATTTATTGTTTCTAGATTTTTTGATGATGGCCATTCTGACTGGTGTGAGGTGATATCTCATTGTAGTTTTGATTTGCATTTCTCTAATGATTAGTGATGTTGAGCATCCTTTCCTGTGTTTATTGGCAATGTGTATATCTTCTTTGGAGAAGTGTCTATTTAGGTCTTCCGCCCATTTTTGAATTGGGTTTTTTGTTTTTTTGATATTGAGCTGCACGAGCTGCTTGTATATTTGGGAGATTAATCCTTTGCCAGTTTGCAAATATCTTCTCCCATTCTGGGGGTTGTCTTTTCGTCCTTTCGTCTTTTTTATGGTTTCCTTTGCTGTGAAAAAGCTTTTAAGTTTCATTAGGTCCCATTTGTTTATTTTTGTTTTTATTTCCATTTCTCTAGGAGGTGGGTCAATAAGGATCTTGCTGTGATTTATGTCATAGAGTGTTCTGCCTATGTTTTCCTCTAAGAGTTTGATAGTGTCTGGCCTTACATTTAGGTCTCTAATCCATTTTGAGTTTATTTTTGTGTATGGTGTTAGGGAGTGTTCTAATTTCATTCTTTTACATGTAGCTGTCCAGTTTTCCCAGCACCACTTGTTGAAGAGGCCGTCTTTTCTCATGGTGGGATTTTAAATTGGATTAGTAGAGATCATTTTGGAGAGAATTGACAGTAACAACTCAATAATGAATCTTGTAATCCATGCAAAAAGTATTTCTTTCTGTTTCCTGAGGTCTTTACTTTCTCTCAGTGATGTTTTATACTTTTTGTGTTGTGCTCTAGCACTATTTACTTAGATATTTGATGTTTTTGATACTATTATCAATGGTATTTAAAATTTCATATTCTAATTATTTGTTGCTATTATATGGGAATAGAAAACTGGTAATAAAAATAACCACAAAGTGGTTTTTATTATAACTGATAAGTTGATTAAGTTCACTTATTAACTCTAATGATTTTATATTCTTTTGCATATTCTATGTAATGCCATCTGTGAATAATGACAGTTTTACTTTTTCCTTTCCAAACTTTACAACTATTATAATTTCCTGGTAATACTTCACTTTTTAGAACCATCAGTAAATTGTTGATGGATAGTGAACATCCTATTTTCCAAACGCAGGGAGAAATGTTTGATATTTCATCATTAAGTGTGACATTTGCTATAGATTTTTAGGGGGTAGATACACTTTATCAGATTAAGGAAGTTGCCTTCTATTCTAGATTGTGGATAGTTTTTTATCATGAATAGGTGCTGAAATTTAACCCATCTATAGAAGTGACCATAAGGTTTTCCCTTGGTTTGTTGTTGTCGTTAAGTGTTGTTAAGCATTACATTGATTTTTGAATTTTAAACCAATCTTACCTCCCTGCAGTATACCCTCATCAAGACAGGATGTATATCCTTTTTATATATTATTGTATTTTATTATTCGTTGGTTTAGGATTATTGGGTTTAAGTTCAGGAGAGATATTAGTATAAAGACCTATAGTTTTCTTTTCTTCAAATGTCCTTGTGAGATGTTGTTATCAGTTTATATTGGCCTTCTAAAATGAGGACAAAGAAGCACAGTGGATGAGAATCCGCCTGCCAATGCAGGAGACATGGGTTTGATCCATGGTCTGGGAAGATCCCACATGCCGCGGAGCAATTAAGCCCGTGCACCACAGCTACTGAGCCTGTGCTCTACAGGCTGCGAGCCACAACTACTGAGCCCGTGTGCTGCAATTACTGAAGCCCACATGCCTAGAAGCCCGTGCTCTGCAACAAGAGAAGCCCTCGCTCGTCGCAACTAGAGAAAGCCCGGTTGCAGCAGCGAAGACACAACACAGCCAAAAAATAAATAAATAAAAAGGAAAAAAAACCTGTAAACTGATTTGAAAAATAAATAAAATGAGGACAAAGAAAGGGACTTATTTCCCCTTAGAAAAGTAATGCCCTTTTTTGTTGAGAGTTGCCCATTCCCCAAGCATTCTGATTACTCACGGTTACACCATGTTTGGCTTTGGACAGCACCTTGTGTATTAGCTTCATCCTTTGAAAATTTTTATTTATTTACTTATTTAAAAATATTTATTTATTTACTTATTCATGCATTCATTTTTGGCGGCATCGGGTCTTAGCTGCGGGACGTGGGATCTTTCGTTGTGGTGCATGGGCTCTTCATTGCGGTGCTCGGGCTTCTCCCTAGTTGTGGTGCGTGGGCTTCAGGGTGCGCAGGCTCAGTAGTTGTAGTATGCGGGCTCTCTAGTTGTGGCACATGGGCTCCAGAGCGCATGGGCTCTGTAGTTGCAGCACACGGGCTCTCAGGTTGTGGTGCGTGGGGCTCAGTAGTTGTGGTGCATGGGCTTAGTTGCCCCAAAGCATGTGGCATCTTAGTCCCTGACCAGGGATCGAACCTGCACTCCCTGCTTTGGAAGGTGGGGTCTTAACCACGGGACCACCAGGGAAGTCCCAGCTTCCTCCTTTTTTAAACTATAGACTGGATTAAAATTCAGTTGCATTTTCTGAAAAGAGTATTTGTTGAGGTATGGTAAATATTGGACCATGGTGAAAACTCAAATTAATGATTCAACTTCTTGGTTATATATACATATGCAAACTGTTTGCAGCTTTGTGATTGTTGGAGTTTTGTTGCAAATGGAACATGTGCATTGATGTTTCTCAGTAAATGATGAGTGATGAAGCGGAGTTTACTGTAGGGCCTGAAAACCAAATGGAACTTTGTGGAGAACCCGAGAATCCTTCTTCATCTAAGGAAAAGCTGAGTATGGACCTGTTGTCTGTGAAACAGGAAGAAGAAGGAGGATCCTCTGTTTGGGCCTCATCCATGTCCATGGAAGATGGTAAGAATGACTGTTCTCACCTCCTCTTCATGGTCTTAGCCAGTAGAGTCTGGATTCTGCCTGCTACACTTTACTGGAGCTGTTCTCATCAATCTCACTAGTTTTGGCTGAGATTGCTATTAATTTCTCAGCCATATTTGACGCAGTTGTTCACTCTCTCCTTCATGGAAACTTTCTTGGATTGCTATACTCTGTGACCTACTGGTTTTCCTCTCATATTCGTAACCCGCTTTCATTCTTTTTTTCTGCTTACCCTTGTCGTTTTCCCTGTAAATATTATTGTAAAGATTCCTGAATCCCACCATTTTTTCTCTGTCTACTCCCCTCTGACATGATCTTTCAACAAGATACTACAATAGCTTCTTATCTGATCTGATTCCTACTCTTGCTAGAGTCTGACCCTCACTATCTAACCCTGTAGCCGGAGTGATCATGTCAACACAGAAATGAGATCACGCCACATCCATGCTGAAGACCCATCATCACCTTTCCTAGGCACTCAGAACACAATCTGAGCTCCCGACCCTGGTCTCCCAGCTGTGCACGACCTGGCCCCGCCATCCTCTCCTAACACATGGCCTGTCGTCTCCCCCTTGCTCTCTCTGCCTCTATCCTTTGCTCTGTGCTCCCTGGCCAGTCCCCTCCCCGGGGCTCTGCACGTGCCCTTGCCGCAGCCTGGAGCTCTTCCTCTGCATGTGCACAGGCCGGCTCTCTCTCCCCCTCCAGGCTCTGCCCAAAGGACACCTCCTCAGGAGGGCCTTCCCGACCACGTGGTCCGCTGGGGCTCCCCTCCTGCTCTCTGTCCCATCCCTGCTTGCCTCTTCCCTAACACGAATTCCAACTGTAATAATTCTGTTGGATCATTGTACACTTACTGCCTGGCGTCCCCATGAGCATGGAAGCTCCATAAGGGCGGGGATTGCTGGCGTCTGTCCTGTTGGCTGCCGCTCCCCGGCTCCTGGCACGGCGCCCGGCACAGAGCAGGACGAGTCAATGGAGAAGAGGTGTCAGACCTGGAGTAAAAAGAAACTCAGGTTTCTGAGAGAGAAAAGATGCATGAGGAAGATCTTATACTGACAGGGATTTGGGGTGGGGTGACGGGGGCCATACAGAGCCTTCAGGTCTAGTGGCCACCACCTGTGTTTCCTCAGAACTTTGGAGGGAGAGAGGCGGGAGTTTGGCGGGGGGGGGGGCATGTAATCTGATGTCAAGCTCGGTAGAGCATGGCATTTCATAGGTAAAGGACAGAAATCATGCCACCAAGTGAGACTTGCTGCTTTTCAGCTTGTAAAGCACGAGCTGCAGCTCAACCCTCAGCACCAGGGACCTGAGCCTCTTTATTCGTTGTTCTGTCTTACTCGGTTTCCATATGTGTTCATGGTGCCATGAAGAGAAGAAAGTGCGTTTGTCGTATTACTTCCTGAGCCCAATTTGAGGGGTCTCAGGCTCCATCTGGTACATCCTCTTGCTTTATGAAACAATTTCCTCAAAACTGAGGAGCACCGGGTGGTCCCTGTGGGGTTGCCATAATGCACCTACGTCACAGCTCCACTTGTTAATTTGGTTTCCAGATGTTACTGTCACTCACGATGTTCATGAGAAGGTGGAAAATGGTCAAATCTCACCCGATGGCTTCTTGTCAAAATCTGCTGCCCCAGAGCTTATGAATATGGCAGGAGATAGTATCCCGCCCGACCAAGTGGATTGCCTGTCTGATGATTTCACTAGTCTCAGGAAAGATGACCTGATGCACAATCCTGGTAGTAATGCAGTCATAGGAGGAACCAAGAACTGCAGCGTCTCTGTAGATGATCGAAAAGTCTCGGTAACATCTGCTTTGGAAACTGGGCCAAATACATCACAAATAACTCCTGCTATGGCACAAGGAATCAATGCTGATATAAAACACCAGTTAATGAAGGAAGTTCGAAAATTTGGGCGAAGTAAGTAGTGAAAGACCATCTATCAATAATATAATGGAGGTCCCTTTCCGTTTAGGATTCAGAATAGATTCAAGGTATCTCTTTTTTTTTAATTGGAGTTTAATTGCTTTGTAATGGTATGTTAGTTTCAGCTTCACAACAAAATGAATCAGTTATACATATACATATGTTCCCATATCACTTTCCGCTTGCGTCTCCCTCCCTCCCACCCTCCCTATCCCACCCCTCCAGGCGGTCACAGAGCACCGAGCTGATCTCCCTGTGCTATGCGGCTGCTTCCCACTAGCTATCTGCCTTATGTTTGGTAGTGTATATATGTCCATGCCTCTCTCTCGATTTGTCACAGTTTACCCTTCCCCCCCCGCCATATCCTCAAGTCCATTCTCCAGTAAGTCTGTGTCTTTATTCCTGTTTTACCCCTAGGTTCTCCATGACATTTTTTTTCTTAAATTCCATATATATGTGTTAGCATACAGTACTTGTCTCTCTCTTTCTGACTTACTTCACTCTGTATGACAGACTCTATGTCTATCCACCTCATTACAAATAGCTCAATTTCGTTTCTTTTTATGGCTGAGTAATATTCCATTGTATATATGTGCCACATCTTCTTTATCCATTCATCCGATGATGGACACTTAGGTTGTTTCCATCTCTGGGCTATTGTAAATAGAGCTGCAACGAACATTTTGGTACATGATTCTTTTTGAATTATGGTTTTCTCAGGGTATATGCCCAGTAGTGAGAGTGCTTGGTCATATGGTAGTTCTATTTTTAGTTTTTTAAGGAACCTCCATACTGTTCTCCACAGTAGCTGTATCAATTTACATTCCCACCAACAGTGTAAGAGAGTTCCCTTTTCTCCACACCCTCTCCAGCATTTATTGTTTCTAGATTTTTTGATGATGGCCATTCTGACTGGTGTGAGATGATATCTCATTGTAGTTTTAATTTGCATTTCTCTAATGATTAGTGATGTTGAGCATTCTTTCATGTGTTTGTTGGCAGTCTGTATATTTTCTTTGGAGAAATGTCTATTTAGGTCTTCTGCCCATTTTTGGATTGTGTTGTTTGTTTTTTTCTTATTAAGCTGCATGAGCTGCTTATAAATTTTGGAGATTAATCCTTTGTCAGTTGCTTCATTTGCAAATATTTTCTCCCATTCTGAGGGTTGTCTTTTGGTCTTGTTTATGGTTTCCTTTGCTGTGCAAAAGCTTTGAAGTTTCATTAGGTTCCATTTGTTTATTTTTGTTTTTATTTCCATTTCTCTAGGAGGTGGGTCAAAAAGGACCTTGCTGTGATTTATGTCATAGAGTGTCCTGCCTATGTTTTCCTCTAAGAGTTTGATAGTTTCTGGCCTTACAGTTAGGTCTTTAATCCATTTTGAGCTTATTTTTGTATATGGTGTTAGGGAGTGATCTAATCTCATACTTCTACATGTACCTGTCCAGTTTTCCCAGCACCACTTATTGAAGAGGCTGTCCTTTCTCCACTGTACATTCCTGCCCCCTTTATCAAAGATAAGGTGACCATATGTGCGTGGGTTTATCTCTGGGCTTTCTATCCAGTTCCATTGATCTATATTTCTGTTTTTGTGCCAGTACCATACTGTCTTGATTACTGTAGCTTTGTAGTATAGTCTGAAGTCAGGAAGCCTGATTCCTCCAGCTCCGTTTTTCGTTTTCAAGATTGCTTTAGCTATTTGGGGTTTTTTGTGTTTCCATACAAATTGTGAAATTTTTTGTTCTAGCTCTGTGAAAAATGCCAGTGGTAGTTTGATAGGGATTGCATTGAATCTGTAGATTGCTTTGGGTAGCAGAGTCCTTTTCACAATGTTGATTCTTCCAATCCAAGAACATGGTATATCTCTCCATCTATTTGTATCATCTTTAATTTCTTTCATCAGTGTCTTATTATTTTCTGCATACAGGTCTTTTGTCTCCTTAGGTAGGTTTATTCCTAGATACTTTATTCTTTTTGTTGCAATGGTAAATGGGAGTGTTTTCTTGATTTTACTTTCAGATTTTTCATCATCAGTGTATAGGAATGCCAGAGATTTCTGTGCATTAATTTTGTATCCTGCTACTTTACCAAATTCATTGATTAGCTCCAGCAGTTTTCTGGTAGCATCTTTAGGATTCTCTATGTATAGTATCATGTCATCTGCAAACAGTGACAGCTTTACTTCTTCTTTTCCAATTTGGATTCCTTTTATTTCCTTTCCTTCTCTGATTGCTGTGGCTAAAACTTCCAAAACTATGTTGAATAAGAGTGGTGAGAGTGGGCAAACTTGTCTTGTTCCTGATCTTAGTGGAAATGCTTTCAGTTTTTCCCCATTGAGTACGATGTTGGCTGTGGGTTTGTCATATATGGCCTTTATTATGTTGAGGAAAGTTCCTTCTATGCCTACTTTCTGCAGGGTTTTTATCATAAATGGGTGTTGAATTTTGTCAAAGGCTTTCTCTGCATCTATTGAGATGATCATGTGGTTTTTCTCCTTCAATTTGTTAATATGGTGTATCACGTTGATTGATTTGCATATATTGAAGAATCCTTGCATTCCTGGAATAAACCCCACTTGATCATGGTGTATGATCCGTTTAATGTGCTGTTGGATTCTGTCTGCTAGTATTTTGTTGAGGATTTTTGCATCTATGTTCATCAGTGATATTGGCCTGTAGTTTTCTTTCTCTGTGACATCCTTGTCTGGTTTTGGTATCAGGGTGATGGTGGCCTCATAGAATGAGTTTGGGAGTGTTCCTCCCTCTGCTATATTTTGGAAGAGTTTGAGAAGGATAGGTGTTAGCTCTTCTCTAAATGTTTGATAGAATTCACCTGTGAAGGCATCTGGTCCTGGGCTTTTGTTTGTTGGAAGATTTTTAATCACAGTTTCAATATCAGTACTTGTGATTGGTCTGTTCATATTTTCTATTTCTTCCTGATTCAGTCTTGGCAGGTTGTGCCTTTCTAAGGATTTGTCTATTTCTTCCAGGTTGTCCATTTTATTGGCATAGAGTTGCTTGTAGTCATCTCTCATGATCTTTTGTATTTCTGCAATGTCAGTTGTTACTTCTCCTTTTTCATTTCTAATTCTATTGATTTGAGTCTTCTCCCTTTTTTTCTTGATGAGTCTGGCTAATGGTTTATCAATTTTGTTTATCTTCTCAAAGAACCAGCTTTTAGTTTTGTTGATCTTTGCTATCGTTTCCTTCATTTCTTTTTCATTTATTTCTGATCTGATTTTTATGATTTCTTTCCTTCTGCTAACTTTGGGCTTTTTTTGTTCTTCTTTCTCTAATTGCTTTAGGTGCAAGGTTCGGTTGTTTATTTGAGATGTTTCCTGTTTCTTAAGGTAGGATTGTATTGCTACAAACTTCCCTCTTAGAACTGCTTTTGCTGCATCCCATAGATTTTGAGTCGTCGTTTGTCCATTGTCATTTGTTTCTGGGTATTTTTTGATTTCCTCTTTGATTTCTTCAGTGATCACTTCGTTATTCAGTAGTGTATTGTTTAGCCTCCATGTGTTTGTATATTTTACAGATCTTTTCCTGTAATTGATATGTAGTCTCATAGCGTTGTGGTCGGAAAAGATACTTGATACAACTTCGATTTTCTTAAATTTACCAAGGCTTGTTTTGTGACCCACGATATGATCTATCCCGGAGAATGTTCCATGAGCACTAGAGAAAAATGTGTATTCTGTTGTTTATGGATGGAATGTCCTATAAATATCAATTAAGTCCATCTTGTTTAATGTATCATTTAAAGCTTGGGTTTCCTTATTTATTTTCATTTTGGATGATCTGTCCATTGGTGAAAGTGGGGTGTTAAAGTCCCCTACTATGAATGTGTTACTGTTGATTTCCCCTTTTATGGCTGTTAGTATTTGCCTTATGTATTGAGGGGCTCCTGTGTTGGGTGCATAAATATTTACAATTGTTATATCTTCTTCTTGGATCGATCCCTTGATCATTATGTAGTGTCCTTCTTTGTCTCTTCTAATAGTCTTTATTTTAAAGTCTATTTTGTCTGATATGAGAATTGCTACTCCAGCTTTCTTTTGGTTTCTATTTGCATGAAATATCTTTTTCCATCCCCTGACTTTCAGTCTGTATGTGTCGCTAGGTCTGAAGTGGGTCTCTTGTAGACAGCAAATATATGGGTCCTGTTTTTGTATCCATTCAGCCAGTCTGTGTCTTTTGGTGGGAGCATTTAGTCCATTTACATTTAAGGTAATTATCGATATGTATGTTCCTATTCCCATTTTCTTAATTGTTTTGGGTTCGTTATTGTAGGTCTTTTCCTACTCTTGTGTTTCTTGCCTAGAGAAGTTCCTTTAGCAGTTGTTGTAGAGCTGGTTTGGTGGTGCTGAACTCTCTCAGCTTTTGCTTATCTGTAAAGGTTTTAATTTCTCCATCAAGTCTGAATGAGATCCTTGCTGGGTAGAGTAATCTTGGTTGCAGGTTTTTCTCCTTCATCACTTTCAATACGTCCTGACACTCCCTTCTGGCTTGCAGAGTTTCTGCTGAACGATCAGCTGTTAACCTTATGGGGATTCCCTTGTGTGTTATTTGCTGTTTTTCCCTTGCTGCTTTTAATATGTTTTCTTTGTATTTAATTTTTCACAGTTTGATTAATATGTGTCTTGGTGTATTTCTCCTTGGATTTATCCTGTATGGGACTCTGTGCTTCCTGGACTTGATTAACTATTTCCTTTCCCATATTAGGGAAGTTTTCAACTATAATCTCTTCGGATATTTTCTCCGTCCCTTTCTTTTGCTCTTCCTCTTCTGGGACCCCTATAATTCGAATGTTGGGGCATTTCATGTTGTCCCAGAGGTCTCTGTGACTGTCCTCAGTTCTTTTCTTTCTTCTTCCTTTATTCTGCTCTGCAGCAGTTATTTCCACTCTTTTATCTTCCAGGTCACTTATCCGTTCTTCTGCCTCAGTTATTCTGCTATTGATCCCATCTAGAGTGTTTTTCATTTCATTTATTGTGTTGTTCATCATTGTTTGTTTCATCTGCAGTTTTTCTAGGTCCTTGTTAAATGTTTCTTGCATTTTGTCTATTCTATTTCCAAGATTTTGGATCATCTTTACTATCATTATTCTGAATTCTTTTTCAGGTAGACTGCCTATTTCCTCTTCATTTGTTAGGTCTGGTGGTTTTTTCCCTTGCTCCTTCATCTGCTGTGTGTTTTTCTGTCTTCTCATTTTGCTGATCTTACTGTGTTTGGGGTCTCCTTTTTGCAGACTGCAGGTTTGTATTTCCGTTGTTTTTGGTGTCTGTCTCCAGTGGCCAAGGTTGGTTCAGTGGGTTGTGTAGGCCTTATGGTGGAGGGGACTAGTGCCTGTGTTCTGGTGGATGGGCCGGATCTTGTCTTTCTGGTGGGCAGGTCCATGTCTGGTGGTGTGTTTTGGGGTGTATGTCGACTTATTATGATTTTGGGCAGCCTCTCTGCTAATGGGTGGGGTTGTGTTCCTGTTTTGCTAGTTGTTTGGCATAGGATGTCCAGCACTGTAGCTTGATGGTCGTTGAGTGAAGCTGGGTGTTGGTGTTGAGATGGAGATCTGGGAGATTTTCGCCGTCTGATATTATGTGCAGCTGGGAGGTCTCTTGTGGCCCACGGTCCTGAAGTTGGCTCTCCCACCTCAGAGGCACAGCACAAACTCCTGGTTGCAGCACCAAGAGCCTTTCATCCACACGGATCAGAAGAAAAGGGAGAAAAAGTAGAAAGAAAGAATTAGTAGAAGTAGAAAGATAGAAAGAAAGGAGGGAGGGAGAGAGCAAGGAAGGAAGGAGGGAAGGAAGGAAAATAAAGAAAGACGATAAAGTAAAATTAAGATAAAATAAAGTTATTAAAATAAATAATTATTAAGAGCAAAATAAACCCAAAAAACAAAAAAGAAAAGGATGGATAGAACCCAGGAACAAATGGTGGAAGCAAACCTATACGGACAAAATCTCACACAGAAGCATACACATACACACTCACAAAAA
The DNA here is from genome assembly GCF_964270905.1 of Leucopleurus acutus. Classification (NCBI taxonomy): domain Eukaryota; kingdom Metazoa; phylum Chordata; class Mammalia; order Artiodactyla; family Delphinidae; genus Leucopleurus; species Leucopleurus acutus. Next base: position 116,512,890 of record NC_139148.1, on the reverse strand, counting down.
GAAGAAAAGAAGAAAAAATCATAAATATTGCTCTCAAAGTCCACCTCCTCAATTTGGGATGATTCGTTGTCTAAAGGAGGGAAGGAAGGAAAGAAAGAACGAAGATAAAGTAAAATAAAATAAAGTTATTAAAATAAAAAGTAATTATTAAGAGAAAAATTTTTTTAAAAAGGGATGGATAGAACCCTAGGACAAATGGTGGAAGCAAAGCTATACAGACAAAATCTCACACAGAAGCATACACATACACCCTCACAAAAAGAGGAAAAGGGGAAAAAATCATAACTCTTGCTCTCAAAGTCCACCTCCTTAATTCGGGATGACTCGTTGTCTATTCAGGTATTCCACAGATGCAGGTGCATCAAGTTGATTGTGGAGATTTAATCCGCTGCTCCTGAGGCTGCTGGGAGAGATTTCCCTTTCTCTTCTTTGTTCTCACAGCTCCCAGGGGCTCAGCTTTGGATTTGGCCCCGCCTCTGCGTGTAGGTCGCCGGAGGGCGTCTGTTCTTCGCTCAGACAGGATGGGGTTAAAGGAGCCGCTCATTCGGGGGCACTGGCTCACTCAGGCCGGGGGAGGGGGGGAGGGAGGGGCACGGAGTGCGGGGCGGGCCTGCGGCGGCAGAGGCCGGCAAGACGTTGCACCAGCCTGAGGCGCGTGGTGCGTTCTCCCGGGGGAGTTGTCCCTGGATCCCGGGACCCTGGCAGTGGCGGGCTGCACAGGCTCCCGAGAGGGGAGGTGTGGATAGTGACCTGTGCTCGCACACAGGATCCTTGGTGGCGGCAGCAGCAGCCTTAGCGTCTCATGCCCGTCTCTGGGGTCCGCGCTTTTAGCCGCGGCTCGCGCCCGTCTCTGGAGCTCCTTTAAGCAGCGCTCTTAATCCCCTCTCCCGCACCAGGAAATAAAGAGGGAAGAAAAAGTCTCTTGCCTCTTCGGCAGCTCCGGACTTTTCCCCGGACTCCCTCCCGGCCAGCCGTGGTGCACTAACGCCCTGCAGGCTGTGTTCACGCCGCCAACCCCAGTCCTCTCCCGTCGCTCCGACCGAAGCTGGAGCCTCAGCTCCCAGCCCCGCCCGCCCCGGCGGGGGAGCAGACAAGCCTCTCGGGCTGGTGAGTGCCAGTCAGCCCTTATCCTCTGTGCAGGAATCTCTCCGCTTTGCCCTCCGCACCCCTGTTGCTGTGCTCTCCTCCGCGGCTCCGAAGCTGCCCCCGTCTGCCACCCGCAGTCTCCGCCCGCGAAGGGGCTTCCTAGTGTGTGGACACTTTTCATCCGTCACACCTCCCTCCCATTGGTGCAGGTCCCGTCCCTATCCTTTTGTCTCTGTTTATTCTTTTTTCTTTTGCCCTACCCAGGTACGTGGGGAGTTTCTTGCCTTTTTGGAGGTCTGAGGTCTTCTGCCAGCGTTCAGTAGGTGTTCTGTAGGAGTTGTTCCACGTGTAGATGTATTTCTGGTGTATCTGTGGGGAGGAAGGTGATCTCCGCGTCTTACTCTTCCGCCATCTTCCCGGAAGTTCCTCTCAAGGTATCTCTTGAGGTGCATTTTTGGGAAGTACTGGGTTTTCACATAATTTAAAATGATTCCTCTGGCTTTACCTAAAAAAGACCCAATACACCTTTCTCTCTCTTTTTCCCCTTACTTACTGTAATAGTTTCCTTTTGCTGCTGTAACAAGTTATCACAAACTTCGTGGCTCAAAACTGTATTATCTTAGAGTTGTGGAAGTCAGATCTGAAATGATTTTCACTGGGCTAGCAAGAAGGTGTTGGCAGGCCAGGGTTCCTTCTGCAGGCTCTAGGGAGAATCTGTTTCCTTGCCTCTTCCAGCTTCTACAGGCTGCCTGTGTTCCTTCGCTCGTGGGCCCTTCCTCCATCTTCAAGCCAGCAACTTAGCCCCTTCTCTCCTCTCTAACCTCTGCTCCCACCCTTACATCTTTTCTTTCTGACCAGCTCTACTGCCTCCCTTTTATAAGGATATTTGTGGTTACGTTGGGCAACATGTATAAACATGGATAATCTCCCCATCTCAAGAGCCATAACTTAATCACATCTGCAAAGTAAGGTCTCTTTTGCCATATAAGGTAACATGTTCACAGGTTCTCAGAATTAGGACATGGACAACTTGGGGGGCCATTATTCAGCAGACCACATTTAATTAGTGTTTAGAGTTTCCGTAGCAGATATGTGCGGATATCTTGATTTGAGTGTTTCAAATACAAAGTATACCTAACTTTCCACACACAAGGAATGATTACTGATGATGTGTAAAAATTGAATTTTATTTTCCATCCATATTTTTAAAGCTACTAATTTTTTAAAATATCTGCAGAGTATGAAAGAATTTTCATTTTGCTTGAAGGAGTGCAAGGACCTCTTGCAGTGAGGAAACAATTTATTGAATTTACCATCAAGGAAGCTGCAAGGTGGGTGTAAAGAGGAACTCTTCATTGTGTTTTTTTTAAGCAGGAGTGCCCAATGCAAGACAGGCGGAGGGATTGGTTCTGCCTTGCTTTTCTTTTTTGTTTTAATTAATTAATTAATTATTTGGCTCCATTGGATCTTCGTTGCTCCACATGAGCTTTCCCTAGTTGCAGCGAGCGCGGGCTACTCTTCATTGCAGTGCGACGGCTTCTCATTGCGGTGGCTTCTCTTGTTGTGGAGCACGGGCTCTAGGTGCACAGGCTTCAGTAGTTGTGGCACGCTGGCTCAGTAGTTGTGGCTCACGGGCTTAGTTGCTCTGCGGCATGTGGGATTTTCCCGGACCAGGGCTCGAACCCGTGTCCCCTGCATTGGCAGGAGGATTCTTAACCACTGTGCCACCAGGGAAGTCCTGCTTTGCTTTCCTAAGCCCTGGCCTTCAGTCATAACTACGGCTGTCTGCAGAGGCGTCTAGATTAATATTACCTGAGGCCAACTCATTCATCCAGGTCTGTGGAGCCTTTTGCACTCCTCACAGTCTGAGGTGGGCTTGGGCTCTCAGCTGGTAATCTCGGTATTAGCTAAGCCCTATCTTTACACGGACATACATTTTCTATTTCCCATGTGAATGGCCAGTCCCACGTTGTATCCCACACGGTGCCTCACGCATCATAAATGCTTTAAGGACCTTTTGGATAATAAAATTTCTTTTTTGTTTTTAGGTTCAAAAGACGAGTCTTAATTCAGTACCTTGAGAAGCTACTAGAAGAAATAGAATCCCATCACCTTCCCAACAGCGTTTAATCACATCAACAGCAGATCATGATGTTAACACAATGACCAAGCAGGAAAAAAGAATAAGTGTTCTGTGCTGTAGGATAGAATGGGATATTGTTGATTATCCTATGATGTTTTAGTCAAGGGAACTGCCTTCCAGAGGCTAAGAAAAAGCAGTGGAGCTTTTTGTTTTCAGTTTATTTGGCGGGAAAAGCTGGCTTTTGCCTTATGAGTGTTCTTTGAAAGTATTACTTTGTTGTTTTGTTGTTACTTTTCCCAATTGAGGAAGGTGATGTTATTAATCCAGCAGGTTAAAATCAGTAAACCCTGTCGCCCCTACCACATGTGATAATGGTTCACTCTTGAACTTGGCCATCCTGGGCATTTCCAGAGTGACTAGGGGCTACGTGCAGGTGGGGCACTACTTGGTGCTCTTACTATGTCCTTTAGAAAGAATAGGTGTTCAGAGGCCAACTGGTAATCTTGTGTGTGCTGAACAAAGTTTTCAACCATTCCTAGTTGTGCCTTTAAAACCATGCAAGATTCAGGACAGTTTGGATCAAAGAGTAAGAAAGCTGCTATTTGGGTAAGTTATTTCTCCGTGGGCGGGTCACGGGGAGTCACCAAACAATCTACCTCCAACTCTGTTCTATTTTGTCTAGAGGCATTACAAAGTGCACCTGAGGCTGCCTCAACCCCTGACATTTGTTCTCGCATGTGACGACAGAAAGTCTTCAGGGGGACTTGTGCATTCTGTGCTTCAGAAGCAGTAAAAGAAAAAATAATGCATATATTTCCTTTAATGTTTATACAAAGGTTTATATGGGGCAGTATTGTTATGTTTGTGTTAGTATGCAAAAATTTAAATGTGCAAAGAGATTCTGACATTGCATATATATATCATTTTATTGATTTTTCACAAGGTCCCTGATGCTAGAGAAATTTCTAGTTTTCTGTTTCTTCTGATTTGTTATTCCTTTCAGAAAAAAAAAGTGCACACTGTTGGGTTTTTTAAAATAAATTTATTATTTTTTGGCTGCGTTGGGTCCTCCGTTGCTGTGCGCGGGCTTTCTTTAGTTGCCGCGAACAGAGGCTACTCTTCCTTGCGGTGTGAGGGCTTCTCATTGCGGTGGCTTCTCTTGTTGTGGAGCACAGGCTCCAGGAATGCAAGCTTCAGCAGTTATGGCACACGGGCTTCAGTAGTTGTGGCACACGGGCCTAGCTCCTCTGTGGCATGTGGGATCTTCCCGGGCCAGGGCTTGAACCCGTGTTCCCTACCTTGGCAGGTGGATTCCCAACCACTGTGCCACCAGGGAAGCCACCACACTGCTAAATTAAGATGTTAGTGGAAGGATGTAAGCTTCAAAACGTCACTCACGGAACTTAGTGATATTGGTGAACGTGGTGTAGGGCACTCTGGGTAGGGTCCTCCAGGAACACTGGAAACACCGGGAAAACAATGATCGGAATCAAGTTTATTGGAACTCTGGAAGATCATCAGAGGTTTACAGCAACCAAGCGAATGTTAAGTCTGAAGAAGAGCCATGAAATGTGACAGGAGAATTTGCTGGCATTTTAAGTTATTCTTGCCCCAGCCCTTGCCTAGTAGAGCAGCGGTCTTGACGATGTCAGCGTGCATTCCAAGTGAGGGTTCCTGGCTCAGGAGGGAGGAGAGTAGACCTTACTCCCAAGGAATTGTGTTTGTCTAGAAGGCTCCCTGAAGGACTGACGCAAGGGGATTTTTTGCTTTTCTGTTGTCTTAACTCTAAGCTCTTTTAGAGTGGAGAAGCAGCTATGTGAAGGACGTTCCTCAGAAACATTGAAAGGCAAGTGAATAAGCTGCCGATGCTTATGGCAAACAACAGACAAATAGGACTGAGCAAAGAGCGTACAATAGAGCACTTTTTCTTTCTTGGCGCACTCAATACATACAGAAATGAGCTGGACAGTTCAACTACTAAGCAAACATTCACAGAGCTCTGAGACTCATGATTTATTGTCTCAATGCCCTTTACAAGTTGAAAAGCTGAAAGTCTCAATGTCAAGATGTCTGATATTCACACTCTATCACCCCAAATCCCTGTCAGTATAAGATCTTCCTCATGCATCTTTTCTCTCTCAGAAACCTGAGTTTCTTTTTACTCCAGGTCTGACACCTCTTCTCCATTGACTCGTCCTGCTCTGTGCCGGGCGCCGTGCCAGGAGCCGGGGAGCGGCAGCCAACAGGACAGACGCCAGCAATCCCCGCCCTTATGGAGCTTCCATGCTCATGGGGACGCCAGGCAGTAAGTGTACAATGATCCAACAGAATTATTACAGTTGGAATTCGTGTTAGGGAAGAGGCAAGCAGGGATGGGACAGAGAGCAGGAGGGGAGCCCCAGCGGGCCACGTGGTCGGGAAGGCCCTCCTGAGGAGGTGTCCTTTGGGCAGAGCCTGGAGGGGGAGAGAGAGCCGGCCTGTGCACATACAGAGGAAGAGCTCCAGGCTGCGGCAAGGGCACGTGCAGAGCCCCGGGGAGGGGACTGGCCAGGGAGCACAGAGCAAAGGACAGAGGCAGAGAGAGCAAGGAGGAGACGACAGGCCACGTGTTAGGAGAGGATGGCGGGGCCAGGTCGTGCACAGCTGGGAGACCAGGGTCGGGAGCTCAGATTGTGTTCTGAGTGCCTAGGAAAGGTGATGATGGGTCTTCAGCATGGATGTGGCGTGATCTCATTTCTGTGTTGGCGTGATCACTTTGTCTGCAGGGCAGGAAGTGACTTAGATGTGCAGAAGAGGGGAAGTAGGGAAATCAGATAAGAAGCTATTGGAGTAGCTTGGTGACATTAGGGCAGCCCAGATCAGAGGAATGGAGAGAAATGGTGGGATGCGGGATTTTTATTGGGCATCAAGTTGCTGATCTTGCTAAAGGATGGAAGGGAGAGAATAATAAATAATAATAACAGGAATCTCGAGTGAATCTGGGTGTTTTAGCCTAAACTACTGGGTAGGTCATAGTACCAAGTGTGCGCAGGTATTAGGCAACTGCTCGCAAGAATGGAGTGTGGCCAAACTTTCCTGATCCTGGTTCAGTGACATCTACAAACTTTAAATACTAGGGCTTCTAAACCCTCCCATGCCCTCCATATCTGTGGACAGCAGGTTGTTACACCTTTATGTATGTTACACCTGATGGATGGTGTTATTAGCTGAGATAGAGAAGGCTGAAAGTAGAGCATTTTTGGAGAGGGAAAGGTCAGAAGTTCAAACACGTAGAGCCGGTTGGATTTTAGATATGTAGTAGATAGTCATTGGAGATACCATGTAAGCAGTTGTATATGAGCCTGAATTTCAGGAGCAAGTTGTGGTCTAGAGGTACAAAGGTGAGAGTTCTTGTAGTGTGAATCATATTTAAAGTTGTAAGACTGCATGGGGTCACCTAGGGAGATAGTAGATTGAAGAGAAAGGAGCCCAATATTCAGCTTTGGGTCCCTGCAATACTTAGAGGTGGGAAAGAAGAGAAAAAAACCAGAAAGGGAAGAAAGAAAATGAGTCACTTGTAAGGGGGCAAGGAATCCAGGAGAATGTGGTGTCTGGGGAACCTAAAAGTTTTCCATGGAAGAGGGAGTGAACAACTGTATCACGTGCTGCTGAGAAATTAATGCCAAAGTGTAGCAGATGCTGGTGACCTTGACCCTGTTTCATTGGAATACAGTAAGAAGGAGCCAGACTGCACTGAGTTAAAGCATGAACAGAGTGTGAAGACAGGCAGAACGTGAGCAGACCCAGAAGGAGACCCGTCATCTCCTTCTGCCTCAGGAACCTGCTTTATTCTAACTCTTGCAGCAACTTCAAATGGTTGGCCATAACTAGGGCCTTGCCCCTCTACTGGCAAACATGCTCATATCTGTCCATCCTCCAAGGACATAACTATAAGCTTCCTTTGACATGGCTGAACCCTAGAGATGGGGTTCCCCCTCTCCTTCCTGTTTGCTGAACCACGCTGACATTCTCCGCCTTCTCTTAGAGGATGAGAGGCTCTTGGGCTCTCCAGGATGTTTCATTTGTTTTTGATGCTCTGCTGCAAATTGACATGCTTCATCATGCTTTGTTTGCTGAAAAACGTCAGTGGACATATTCCATTAGAGACAAAATGCAATCATTGGAAAATCACAGTCTTCATACGCATACGCCCATATACAGCCATGCATTTATGTCATTAAAAGAAGTTTAAATCATGGGCCAAAGATTTACTGCCACCCAACACACACTGTGTTCTCAGAAAATGCAATCCAATTTTAATCTAGTCTAAGTGAAATAAGGAAAAGGTAAAATACAAGGTGTTATCCAAAGCCAAACATGGTACAACCCTGATTACTAAGAATGCTGGGGAATGACTGGTTCTCATTAACCAAAGTGATAAAACACATGGTTATCTCTTTGGAGAAATACACACCATTTTGCTTCAGTGCTTGTTAGGTGAGGAATAAAGGAAATATCTTTTTAGTCATTTTGTGCTTTAAATCAATTAACATACTGATTAACACTTTATGAAATGGTACATGTCGATGGTGAAAGGTAGAATATTGAAAATGTAAATCTCCCCATCTGTAATCTATGGAGATGCAAATATGTCACTTTGGGGCTGGGCAGGTGTAGGTAGTGCTTTTCAGTGTTGATGGCAAATGAAACATGAAATCGAAGGGTAGAATAGGTTAGCTGAGAGTTGTTTTCATCAAAGGATAACCCAGGAATATGCCTCTGCATTATCCGAATACAGTTTCGACAAAAATATTTTCCCAAACCATTTGCATTTCCCATAAAAGAGGAGCCCATAATGGGTGAAAACATTTTCATTGAGCATTTACTCTCTACCAGGTACTGTTTTAAATGCTTTACGTGTATTAACTCAATCCTTCACCAAATCCTATGAGTTAGGTGTGATTATTATCTGCATTATTAAAAATGAGGAAACTAAGGCACAGAAGATTAAGAAAAAGTCCAATTAATTGAAGAGTTTTGGGGTAAAGTAGAATAACTTTCGATCTAGTTTTGTTACAGAAGAGATTGTTTTATGTTCTGTGCCTTTATATCAATGATCTCCTCCATGAGTGCAGATATAGTCCTCTTTGCACCTTTCTTCATTTTTCTTTTCTTTCTTTTTTTTTTTTGGCCACATCGTGCGGCTTGCAGGATCTTAGTTCCCTGACCAGGATCAAACCCAGGCCCCTGGCAGTGGAAGCATGGAATCCTAGCCACTGTACTGCCAGGGAATTCCCTAGTACTTCATTTTTCAAGAGGAACACTCAGTTATTGTCTAGATAGAGCACAAGTTGCTTGAATAATGGGAACAGGAAGTAGAGTGTAATCTGGATATTAAGTGAGTTACTGTGGGGTGGGAAAGAATATAGACCCTGGCTCTATCTCTTATCAGCTGTGTCACTCAGGGCAAGGCATTTGACCACTGTCAGCCTTGATTTCTTCTTATTAAAGGACAGATAGTAATACTCATCTACAGAACAGTTGTGAGCATTAAATGTTATAATTTAAACACCAGCTCCTAACACACTACTATATATAAAATAGGTAAACAACAAGGACCCACTGTGTAACACAGGGAACTATACTCAATATCGTGTAATAACTTACAATGGAAAAGAATCTGAAAAAGAATATATATATGTATAACTGAATCACTTTGCTGTACACTTGAAACTAGCACAACATTGTAAATTAACTATACCTCAATTTTCAAAAAGAATAAAAAACACCACCAGGTCCTAGTCCAATAAATAACAACTATTATTTCTGTTCAACCAACACATCTTGGATCAGGAGGCTCCCACTTTCTGTTTACACAAGAATCCCTATGTCATATTTTATCATTTAAATAAGTAGAAGTAAAGCCTAAGATTTATATTTATCCTTTGAAGAAGAAAATAATTATACTAAGAATATCAAAATTTGGACACAAATGGAAATAGTTACCCTACCTTCTTATCATTTTTAAACAGATAGCTAAAAGTGTAAACCCTTTTAGGTTGACCTGGATCAATCTCTTGAGGTGGGGAGGCCAATGTCTTCAGCTATTCCTCATAGTTAACTATTTGTGTGAGTAGAACACTCTGATGGGAAAGTGGAAAATCACTGGAAAAGAAATTAATACTATACAGCTCAAATGTACGATCCTCTAGGGAGGACATGACCATAGACTGTGTTAGCAACATATATCATGGCACCAAATAGAGTTTGGAATCTCATATCTAGGATCTATATCATGTTCTAAGAGCTAGAATCATCTCTCTTCATCTAAATCATTTCTCAGTCCACCATCACTACTGCCTAGCAGCTCAAACCACTAGGTCTAGAACAACTCCCTTATGCCTCAAGCCAAGTTTGAGAATGGGCTGACCTCCCTTATAGTACCATCCCAACTAAAAGGCCATTCTTCTTCCTTATTTGAAAGAGCCTAGGCACTCTCTCCTCAGAGAACCCTGGGTAGTGGGCATTGACCTCTTTGGATATTTTGATTAAATCTATGGACTTTATTCCCAGAAACGTCACCTTACACGCAAAACTTGGAATATAATTTCAGGCCTGTGTCCAGCTCTGAAAGCTGGTCAATTTAATGGACAGATGATTGCACTTAAAATCAACAAAATGGAGTAAAGAGGCATTACAGACTGACACCAATTATCCTGGATACTATCAGTTTCATTATTTCCATGTAAACAAGGACTCCTCTGCTGTAGGCACTGTAATATAGTATTTGAGTGTGCAGTATCTGAATCTTATGGACCTAGATTCTGCCATTTTTCAACTGGCTAAACCTGGGGAAACTACTTAGAGCCTTACTAGAAGTTTCTATTTCCATAAAATGGGCATAAAACAGTATCTACCTCATGGGCTGTTTTAAGGATTACAAGAAATAAAGCATGAAGAAGGTAGAGTGTGTGCTGATTAAAACACACTTCTCCTTAAGTTTGAGAAAAATAAACTTGGACCTGGGTGGATGTAGGGATTCAGTGGAAATGGGTATTCGAAATATTGAAGTACTACAAAATAACCTACTCACGCAATGAGCACCTTCATGCAAAATCTTGTCTGTTTTTAGCAGATCAGCCCTCCTTCTAGTTAACTAGATGAATACTACGTGCAGTGTCATTAACATTTCTATATGTCTGAGGTCTCGAATCCCGCTTTAATTGAAGCAAATAATTTGTTACCCTTGAAGTTTTAAATTTATATATTTAATAAAAGAAAGAAAAAGGAAGGAAATGATGCAGATTGGAGTGGAAAATCAATGAATTATAAAACAGAAAAATCGTGAGGAAAATCAATGCAATCAAAAGTTTGTTCACTGAGAAGATTAAAAAAAAAAAATCAAGAGACCTTCAGCTTGACTGGCCAAGGAAAAAAGAAGTGCTCAAATTATCAAAATCAGGAAGGAAAGTGGGAACATCAATATTGACCTTAAAGAAATTAGAGGGATTATATTATGAACAACTTTATGTCAAAAAATTAGACAATTTAGATGAAATTTTAAAATTCCTGGAAGACACAAATTATGGAACTGGTTCAAGAAGAACTAAAAAATATAAGTAGAACTATACTAAGGAAAGGGATTAAATTAGAAACTTAAAAATCTTTCCACAAGTACAAGCCCAGATGAGATGGTTTTACATGTAAATTCTGTGAAACATTTAAGAAAGAAAGAATAGGAATCCTTAGCAATTTCTTCAAAAAAAGAAAGGAGGAAAGAACACTACCTCATTCTATGAGGCTAGTATTACCCTGATACCATATCTAGACAAAGACATCACAAGAAAAATAACACCATGAATATAGATGAAAAAAATCTTCAACACAATATTGACAAACCAAATCCAGCTACACATAAAAAGGATTATACACCAAGAACAAGCAGAATTTATGGCAGGGATGAAAGGTTGGATTAATATCTGAAAATTAATTGATGTAATACATCATATTAACAAAAGAAAGGACAAGAAAAAAACATATGACTGTGTCAATAGATACAGAAAAAGCATTTGACAAAATCAAAACATTTTCATGATAAGAATACCCAATAAACTTGGAATAGATGGGTACTTCCTCAACCTGATAACAGGCATCTACAAAAACCCCAGACCTAACATTTCTATGAAATATGTAAGCTATGATATGAAAGACTGTATGCTTCCCCTCTCATTGGAAACAAGGCAAGGACGTCTGTTTTCAACACTTCTTTTCAATATTGTGCCAGAAGTTCTAGCAGGGAAAATTAGCCAAGAAATCATAATAAAATGCATCCAGTTTGGAAAGGAAGAATTGTTACTATCACGATTTGCATATAACATGATTTTGTACATAGAAAATCCTAAGGAATCCACTAAAAATATATCCAAACTAATTTATAAATAAGCTCAATAAAGTTGCAGGATACAAGAGCAATATACAAAAATCAATTATTTTTCTACACCATCAATAACCAATCAGAAAATTTAGTTAAAACAATCTCATTTACAATGACATTTAAAAACATAAAACAGTTGTGAACAAATTTATTAAAAGAAATACAAAACGTGTACTCTGAAAACTACACAGTAGAGGAAGAATTTAAAGAAGGTATAAATAACTAGAAAGACTTCCCATGTTCATGGATTGGAAAACTTGTTACTGTTAAGTTGGCAATACTCTCCTAATTGATCTACAGATGTAATAAAATCCCTATCAAAATCCCAGCTAGGTTTCTTTTTTTTCAGAAATTGACAAAGTAACTCTGAAATTCATAAGAAAATGAATGAAACCCAAATAGCCAAAAAACCAAAAGAACATTGAAAAAGAACAAGGTAGGGAAACAAACATCTGCAGATTTCAAAACTTACTACAAAGCTAAAATAATCAAGACTGTGTAAAAAAAAAAGTATGGCACTGGCATAAGGACTGACATATAGGTCAAAGGAATAAACCTAAGGGTCCAGAAATAGAACCTTAATTTATGGTCAATTACATTTTGACAAGGGTGCTAAGCCTTTCAATGGGGAAAGAATAGTCTTTTCAACAAATGTTGCTGGGAGAATTGGATGTCTACAAGCAAAAGAATAAAGTTGAACACGTTTCTCACACCAAATACAAAAATCAAGCCAAAGTGGACCCAATGTAAGCAAATAAAAAATGCAAACTACAAATAGGCTTAGTTATCAGAAAGGAAAAAAAATCCACAACAGCATTCATTCATGCTTCATTCACTGTCAAAATTTAAATTAAAAAATTAAAAATAAAGGAGAACGTAAGCATGAAGTACAAAGAAAAAGCACAAAGTAACTTGCTAAATAGAAGCCCAAATATTATGTGTAATGATAATGAATGTAAATAGAGCACATTCGCCAGTTAAGGTTGCCAGAATGGAGTTTTTAAAAATTCTAGTTTTATGCTCTTTAAAAGGGAAATATTTAAAAATTGAGGACACAGAATGATTGAATGTAAAGAAATTAATATTTCATAAAAGGCAAAAATTAATCAAAAGAAAGCTGAGGTAGTCATGCTAATATCAGATAAAAGACACTTTAAGAATGCATAATTTGAGTATAAAAGCTCACTATAAAATAACCAACGTTTATTTCACCAGAAACGTTTCACAATTGCATTGTACACTTGAATGCACCTAATAAAGAGAAAAATAAATGCCGTATGCTAAAACATATATATGGAATCTAAAAAAAAAATGGCTCTGAAGAACCTAGGGGCTGGACAGGAATAAAGACGTAGATGTAGAGAATGGACTTGAGGACGCAGGGAGCGGGGAGGGTAAGCTGGGACGAAGTGAGAGAGTGGCATGAATATATATACACTACCAAATGTAAAATAGATAGCTAGTGGGAAGCAGCCGCATAGCACAGGGACATCAGCTCAGTGCTTGGTGACCACCTAGAGGGGTGGGATAGTGAGGGTGGGAGGGAGGGAGACGCAAGAGGGAAGAGATATGGGGACATATGTATATGTATAACTGATTCACTTTGTTATAAAGCAGAAACTAACACACCATTGTAAAGAAATTATACTCCAAAAAAGATGTTTATATATATATATGAAGAGAATAAATAAAAGTACTGAGGGAAATTGAAAAATTCACCTTTATTGTGGAAGATTTTTAACACAATTCTCTAAATTATTGTTAGTTGAAACAGAAAAAATAATTAGTAAATGCATAAATATTAGCAATACAATTAACAAGCTTGATTTATGGCCATTTACAGAAGCCTGCATCCAACAATCAGAATATAAATTCTTCTCGCGCATACACATAAAAATGATCTTCAGTCTCAACAATGTTAAAATATTTAATTTCATGAAGACCATACTCTCCAACCAAAATGAAATTAGAAGTCATTCGCAACAACAATAAAATGTATTCAGAGATTTTAAAACACTCTATCAAATAAATACTTGGAAATGAATGATGTTTTCTTAAAAATGTTTTGGCTGAAGTGAAAGTGGACCCAGGAGAGAATTGTATAGTCTTGCATTTGTATGTTAGAAAAGAAAAAGCCTGAAAATTAATTATCTGTGCCCAGCATTAGAAGTTAGAACAGTAGAATAAACCCAAACAAAATAGAAAGAAGGAGCTAGTAAAAATAAACCAGAAATTAATTAAATAGAAAAAGAGACTGCAATAGGGAAAATCAACAAAACCAAAAATTTGTCCTTTGAAAGCAACAAAAACATAGACAAACCTTTAGCGAAACTGATCGAGAGAAAGAATCCACAAATAAATAACATTATGAATGAAAAAGGAGACATAACTATGGATCCAGCAAAGATTTTAAAAGGGGATGGTAAATACTGTGAACAACTTTATATTAAAATTGAAAACTTAGGTGAAATAGGTAAATTTGCAGAAAAATTTAACTGCATATCTATGTGGAAATAATCTCCTTTTTAATAAGTTCACTAGATAACCATACAGGAAACATGAACCTTGTCCTTTACTTCATTGCATACACAATAATTTATTTGAGATGGGTCAGAGATCTAGAAGAAAACTTGGGACATCATCTTCATGACTTTGGGGTAGGCACAGATTTTTTTTTTTAACATCTTCATTGGAGTATAATTGCTTTACAATGGTGTGTTAGTTTCTGCTTTATAACAAAGTGAATCAGCTATACGTATACATATATCCCCATATGCCCTCCCTCTTGCGTCTCCCTCCCACCCTCGCTATCCCACCCCTCTAGGTGGTCACAAAGCACCGAGCTGATCTCCCTGTGCTATGGGGCTGCTTCCCACTAGCTATCTGTTTTACATTTGGTAGTGTATATATGTCCATGCCACTCTCTCACTTCGTCCCAGCTTACCCTCCCCACTCCCTGCGTCCTCAAGTCCATTCTCTACATCTGAGTCTTTATTCCTGTCCTGCCCCTAGGTTCTACATAAACTTTTTTTTTTTAGATTCCATATATATGTGTTAGCATACGGTATTTGTTTTTCTCTTTCTGATGTACTTCACTCTGTTATGACAAGACTCTAGGTCCATCCACCTCACTACAAATAACTCAATTTCGTTTCTTTTTATGGCTGAGTAATATTCTACTGTATATATGTGCCACATCTTCTTTATCCATTCATCTGTCGATGGACACTTAGGTTGCTTCCATGTCCTGGCTATTGTAAATAGAGCTGCAATGAACATTGTGGTACATGACTCTGGGCATAGATTTTTAAACAAGATATGAAAAAAAAAAGATTGATTAGTCAGATTTAATTAAATTAAGAACTTCTTTTCATCAAAAGACACTATTAAGAGACTGAAAAAGTAAAGCAATTATACTCCAGTAAAGATGTTAAAAAAAAGTAAATTAGAGACTCATAGAAGATATTCATAGTATATACATCCAGCAAAGGAGTTGAACTCAGAACTCCTACAAATTGATAAGAAAAAGACAATCCAAATATGGGCAAAATTCCTTAAAAGGTACTTCATAAGGACATATCCAAATGGCTACTAAACATAAATAGATGCTCCAACTCATTAATCATCAGAGAAAAGCAAATTAAAGCCATAATGAGATACCATTAAACACCCACCAGAATGGCTACAATTAATGACAGACTACACCATATATTTGTGAGGATATGATGCAAGTGAACTCTTGTGCATTGCTGGAACCATTTTGGTACACTGGCTCCCCGCTACTTCAGTTGGCACTTTATGGCAATCATCCATCATGACAGTTTTACAAATTGTGATGTCACTTCATGCCATGGATTACTTTCATGCCATTTCCCATTAGCAAGAAGCAGAGCACTGTGCTCAAGCCCAAAGGCACAATCAAGTAAGTTCCCAAATCTCATCCTGAGGGTCTACCTTAGGGACCATGCACGGCACCAATTCTGTTTCAGACTGTGTTGAGTCAAGAGACAGAAACCAGATAGGAATTTGAACAATGAACATTTAATATAAAGAATTATTGACTATAACGGGGAATAGAGCATCAAGAGATTGTCTAGTAAGAAGTCAAGAGAGCTCTAAATATAGAAAGAGCAGATATAAGGAGCTGTCACTATCTCCAAAGCTGAAATAGACCACCTGCAGTGGACTGAATGTGCCCACCCCTCAAAACTCATATACTGAAACCCTAATATCAGTGTGATGGTATTTGGAGGTGGAGTCTTTAGGAGGTAATAGGTCATGAGGGCTCCACCCTCATGGGAATGGGATTAGTGCCATCATAAGAAGAGGCCAAAGAGCTAACTGGCTCTCTTTCCACGATGGAGGATAAAAGGAGAAGTCGAGGCTTCCAGGAAGATGGCGGAAGAGTAAGACGCGGAGATCACCTTCCTCCCCACAGATACACCAGAAATACATCTACACGTGGAACAACTCCTACAGAACACCTACTGAATGCTGGCAGAAGACCTCAGACCCCCCAAAAGGCAAGAAACTCCCCACGTACCTCGGTAGGGAAAAAGAAACAAGAATAAACGGAGACAAAAGAATAGGGACGGGACCTGCACCAGTGGGAGGGAGCTGTGAAGGAGGAAAGATTTCCACACACTAGGAAGCCCCTTCGCGGGCGGAGACTGCGGGTGGCGGAGGGGGAAGCTTCGGAGCCGCGGAGGAGAGCGCAGCCACAGGGGTGCGGAGGGCAAAGCGGGGAGATTCCCGCACAGAGGATCGGTGCCGACCGGCACTCACCAGCCCGAGAGGCTTGTCTGCTCCCCCGCCGGGGCGGGCGGGGCTGGGAGCTGAGGCTCGGGCTTCGGAGGTCGGAGCGCAGGGAGAGGACGGCGGTTGGCGGCGTGAACACAGCCTGAAGGGGTTAGTGCGCCTCGGCTGGCCGGGAGGGAATCCGGGGAAAAGTCTGGACCTGCCGAAGAGGCAAGAGACTTTTTCTTGCCTCTTTGTTCCCTGGTGCGCGAGGAGAGGGGATTAAGAGCGCTGCTTAAAGGAGCTCCAGAGACGGGCGCGAGCCGCGGCTAAAAGCGCGGACCCCAGAGACGGGCATGAGACGCTAAGGCTGCTGCTGCCGCCACCAAGAAGCCTGTGTGCGAGCACAGGTCACTATCCACACCCCCTTCCAGGGAGCCTGTGCAGCCCGCCACTGCCAGGGTCCCGGGATCCAGGGACAACTTACCCAGGAGGACGCACGGCGCGCCTCAGGCTGGTGCAACGTCACGCTGGCTTTTGCCGCCGCAGGCCCGCCCCGCACTCCGTGCCCCTCCCTCCCCCCGGCCTGAGTGAGCCAGAGCCCCCGAATCAGCTGCTCCTTTAACCCTGTCCTTTCTGAGCGAAAAACAGATGCGCTCCTGCGACCTACATGCAGAGGCAGGGCCAAATCCAAAGCTGAGCCCCGGGAGCTGTGAGAACAAACAAGAGAAAGGGAAATCTCTCCCAGCAGCTGCAGAAGCAGCGGATTAAAGCTCCACAATCAACCTGATGTACCTGCATCTGTGGAATACCTGAATAGACAACGACTCATCCCGAATTGAGGAGGTGGACTTTGAGAGCAAGAGTTATGATTTTTCCCCTTTTCCTCATTTTGTGAGTGTGTATGTGTTTGCTTCTGTGGGAGATCTTGTCTGTATAGCTTTGCTTCCACCATTTGTCCTAGGGCTCTATCCGTCTGTTTTTTTTTTTTCTCTTAATAATTTTTTTCTTATTTTAATAACTTTATTATATTTTATCTTACTTTATTTTATTTTACTTTATCTTCTTTCTTTCTTTTTTTCCTTCCTTCCCTCCTTCCTTCCTTCCTTTCTCCCTCCATCCTTCCCTCCTTCCCTCCCTCCTTTCTTTCTTTCTTTCTACTTCTACTAAATCTTTCTTTCTACTTTTTCTCCCTTTTATTCTGAGCCATGTGGATGAAAGGCTCTTGGTGCTGCAACCAGGAGTCAGTGCTGTGCCTCTGAGGTGGGAGAGCCAACTTCAGGACACTGGTCCACAAGAGACCTCCCAGCTCCTCATAATATCAAATGGTGAAAATCTCCCAGAGATCTCCATCTCAACACCAGCACCCAGCTTCACTCAATGACCAGCAAGCTACAGTGCTGGACACCCTATGCCAAACAACTAGCAAGACAGGAACACAACCCCACCCATTAGCAGAGAGGCTGCCTAAAATCATAATAAGGCCATGGACACCCCTAAACACACCACCAGACGTGGACCTCCCAACCAGAAAAACAAGATCCAGCCTTATCCACCAGAACACAGGCACTAGTTCCCTCCACCAGGAAGCCTACACAACCCACTGAACCAACCTTAGCAACTGGGGACAGACACCAAAAACAACAGGAACTACGAACCTGCAGCCTGCAAAAAAGGAGACACCAAACACAGTAAGATAAGCAAAATGAGAAGACAGAAAAACACACAGCAGATGAAGGAGCAAGATAAAAACACACCAGACCTAACAAATGAAGTGGAAATAGGCAGTCTACCTGAAAAAGAATTCAGAATAATGAGAGTAAAGATGATCCAAAATCTTGGAAATAGAATAGACAAAATGCAAGAAACATTTAACAAGGACCTAGAAGAACTAAAGATGAAGCAAACAATGATGAACAACACAATAAATGAAATGAAAAACACTCTAGATGGGATCAATAGCAGAATAACTGAGGCAGAAGAACGGATAAGTGACCTGGAAGATAAAAGAGTGGAAATAACTACTGCAGAGCAGAATAAAGAAAAAAGAATAAAAAGAACTGAGGACAGTCTCAGAGACCTCTGGGACAACATTAAACGCACCAACATTGAAATTATAGGGGTTCCAGAAGAAGAAGAGAAAAAGAAAGGGACTGAGAAAGTATTTGAAGAGATTATAGTTGAAAACTTCCCTAATATGGGAAAGGAAATAGTTAATCAAGTCCAGGAAGCACAGAGAGTCCCATACAGGATAAATCCAAGGAGAAATACGCCAAGACACATATTAATCAAACTGTCAAAAATTAAATACAAAGAAAACATATTAAAAGCAGCAAGGGAAAAACAGCAAATAACACACAAGGGAATCCCCATAAGGTTAACAGCTGATCGTTCAGCAGAAACTCTGCAAGCCAGAAGGGAGTGTCAGGACGTATTGAAAGTGATGAAGGAGAAAAACCTGCAACCAAGATTACTCTACCCAGCAAGGATCTCATTCAGACTTGATGGAGAAATTAAAACCTTTACAGATAAGCAAAAGCTGAGAGAGTTCAGCACCACCAAACCAGCTCTACAACAACTGCTAAAGGAACTTCTCTAGGCAAGAAACACAAGAGTAGGAAAAGACCTACAATAACGAACCCAAAACAATTAAGAAAATGGGAATAGGAACATACATATCGATAATTACCTTAAATATAAATGGACTAAATGCTCCCACCAAAAGACACAGACTGGCTGAATGGATACAAAAACAGGACCCATATATTTGCTGTCTACAAGAGACCCACTTCAGACCTAGAGACACATACAGACTGAAAGTAAGGGGATGGAAAAAGATATTTCATGCAAATAGAAACCAAAAGAAAGCTGGAGTAGCAATTCTCATATCAGACAAAATAGACTTTAAAATAAAGACTATTAGAAGAGACAAAGAAGGACACTACATAATGATCAAGGGATCGATCCAAGAAGAAGATATAACAATTGTAAGTATTTATGCACCCAACACCGGAGCCCCTCAATACATAAGGCAAATACTAACAGCCATAAAAGGGGAAATCGACAGTAACACATTCATAGTAGGGGACTTTAACACCCCACTTTCACCAATGGACAGATCATCCAAAATGAAAATAAATAAGGAAACCCAAGCTTTAAATGATACATTAAACAAGATGGACTTAATTGATATTTATAGGACATTCCATCCAAAAACAACAGAATACACATTTTTCTCTAGTGCTCATGGAACATTCTCCAGGATAGATCATATCTTGGGTCACAAATCAAGCCTTGGTAAATTTAAGAAAATCGAAGTTGTATCAAGTATCTTTTCCGACCACAACACTATGAGACTAGATATCAATTACAGGAAAAGACCTGCAAAAAATACAAACACATGGAGGCTAAACAATACACTACTGAATAACGAAGTGATCACTGAAGAAATCAAAGAGGAAATTTAAAAATATCTAGAAAAAATGACAGTGGACGCACGACGACTCAAAACCTATGGGAAGCAGCAAAAGCAGTTCTAAGAGGGAAGTTTATAGCAATACAAGCCTACCTTAAGAAACAGGACACATCTCGAATAAAAACCTAGCCTTGCACCTAAAGCAATTAGAGAAAGAAGAACAAAAAAAGCCCAAAGTTAGCAGAAGGAAAGAAATCATAAAGATCAGATCAGAAATAAATGAAAAAGAAATGAAGGAAACGATAGCAAAGATCAATAAAACTAAAAGCTGGTTCTTTGAGAAGATAAACAAAATTGATAAACCATTAGCCAGACTCATCAAGAAAAAAAGGGAGAAGACTCAAATCAATAGAAATAGAAATGAAAAAGGAGAAGTAACAACGGACACTGCAGAAATACAAAAGATCATGAGAGATTACTACAATCAACTCTATGCCAATAAAATGGACAACCTGGAAGAAATGGACAAATTCTTAGAAACGCACAGCCTGCCAAGACTGAACCAGGAAGAAATAGAAAATATGAACAGACCAATCACAAGCGCTGAAATTGAAACTGTGATTAAAAATCTTCCAACAAACAAAAGCCCAGGACCAGATGGCTTCACAGGCGAATTCTATCAAACATTTAGAGAAGAGCTAACACCTTTCCTTCTCAAACTCTTTCAAAATATAGCAGAGGGAGGAACACTCCCAAACTCATTCTATGAGGCCACCATCACCCTGATACCAAAACCAGACAAGGATGTCACAAAGAAAGAAAACTATAGGCCAATATCACTGATGAACATAGATGCAAAAATCCTCAACAAAATACTAGCAAACAGAATCCAACAGCACATTAAAAGGATCATACACCATGATCAAGTGGGGTTTATTCCAGGAATGCAAGGATTCTTCAATATACGCAAATCAATCAATGTGATACACCATATTAACAAATTGAAGGAAAAAAACCACATGGTCATCTCATTGGATTTAAGCTAATAGGACTTGCTGATGGATCAGATGGATGTGGGTGTGAGGTAAAGGAAAAAAAAAAAGGAGAAGTCACACCTGGGAGAGAGCTCTCACCAGAACCTGTCCATGCTGGCACCCTGATCTCAAACTTCCAGCTTTCAGACCATACAAAATAAATTTCTGTTGTTGATAAACCACCCAGTCTATGATAATTTGTTATAGCACCGAAGGAAATCCATCCCCTAACCCCCATCCCCCAGCCATTGCTGAGACAGAACATTCAAGGGAAAGCCAGTCCCCCCCAACCTTGGCTGAGTTAAGGCACTCAAGGCAGGACACCCCAAAGATTGCGTTAGATACCACAAAGAAGACTCTCCTGCTCAGAGCTGAGAAGAAGCACCCAAGGAAGAATTCTGCCCAGGCTGAGATAGAGCACCGAAGGCAAAGTCCCTCCCCACTGCCCCTGCACCAGGGAGAGCTGTGATAGAGCTCAAGGAAGAGTCTTTCCTACAGAGCTAAGATAGAGACCCAAAGAAGAGTCCTCTTCATGGATGACTTAGAGCCCCTGAAGAAGACTTCAAACCCCTCCTGGGAAAGAGAGAGTACCGTAAGTACAATTCTCCACCACCCTATCTCCTCCAAGTTGAGACAGAGCACCAAGTAAGATCCTCTCAGGGTAGAGTTAGAGGACACAAAGCAGAATCCTCCCCAGGGGATAGAGCACTCAAGAAAAAGTCCTATTCCTTAGAGTTAAGGAAAATCCCAGCAATGCTGAAAGAGAATACCAAGGACAAGCCACCTAGGGTTTGAGATAGAGAATCCAAGGAAAAGCCTATACCTAACAGGGCTGAGATAGAGTCCCCAAGGAAGAGTTGTCTGCCAGGACGGAGAAAGAACCACAGAAAGAGCTCCCACCCCAAAAGTAATACAAAGCACGCTAATGATGAGCCATTATCCCAGACTGACAGAATATCCGAGTTAGATATCCCTCCACAGCTGAAATGTACACCCAAGGATACTCCCCACCCCAACCCAACTGAAGAGCTGATGCCGGGCAACAAAGACTAAAATAAAGGAGCCACTGATTTGACCCTTCCCACAGCTGAAAGAGTTCCCAAAGAAGAGCCTCAGGTTGAGGTAGAACATCCAAAGAAAATTGTCCCCACCCGAGCTGAGAGAGCACTCAGTGAAGAAGCCACAGCCTGCAGCGTCCAAGGAAATGTCCTCCCACCCCAGATGGACAACAGAGCACCCAGAGAAGAGCACCCCCCACTAGAGAAAGAGTCACTCCCCTCCACTCCATGGCCAGAAATCCAGACCATGTTGGAGAAGCCCAGCTGTGGCTCGCAGAGTGGCAGGGAAGATGTTGTAGTGTCACACCAGTGGAATTTGCTGGAACTTCATGCTCTGGAACATGATATAGAGCCACCAAGAAAGGGTACTCCTCCCGGGCTGAGATATAGCGCCCATGAGAATCCCACTGCACCCTCCCCAAGCTGAAACTCAGACCTTGTTGGAAAAGTCTGGAAGTGGATCACTGAATGACAGGGAAGGCATTGTGGTACCACAGTGGCAGAACCTGCTGGAAATCTGCCCTCCCAAACATGTGATAGAGCACCCAACGAAGAGTTCCCAACCCAGGCTGAGGTCCAGCATCCAAGGAAAGCACCCCCCCAACTTCACCCTGATGAACACCCAAGGAAGTGTCCCCCGCAGGGTTGAGATACAGCACCTAGAGAAAGCATAGTCATCCCCCACCCCAGGACAGAGATAGAGCAACCAAGGAAAGCATCCTCAACATAACCGAGTCCTCTACAGTGCTAATATAAAGCATCCAAGGAAAAGTATCCCTCCCCAAGGGCGAGATCGAGCCCCCAAGAAATGTCATCCCTCAGGACTGAGAGAGAGAGAGCACTTATGGAAAGTTCCCTTCCAGGGCTGAGATAGAGCACCTCAGAAATAGCCCCACCCCACAGAGATTGAGACAGAGCCCACGAGGAACCAACCATCCACCCCTGGGGTTGGGATAGAGCATTCATGTAAGAGCCCTCTCCCAGGAAGAGTAACCACCCTCAGGCTGAGATGAAAGACCAGCAAAAGTCCTCACCATGCTTAGAGTGAGGATACAAGGAACCACCCCCTCAAGGGCGGAAGTCTAGATCTTGCTGGAGAGGCCCAGCTGTGACTCAGTGTGTGGCAGAGAATTTTTGCGGTGCCACCCTCTGAAATTAGAGATGAAGCACCCAAGGCAAAATCCCTTGTCCCAAGGCTGAGATAGGTCACCCAAGGAAAAGTCCCTCCCGAAACATGGCTGAGCTAGGAGTGCCCTGGAGACAGCACCTCACTACAGGGCTGAAATAAAGTACTCAACTAACCCACACAGGAGATACTTTTCCACCCAAGGAAAATGATCCCCTCTCCTAGTGTTGAAATTCTCACCTGGCTGGAGGAGCCTGGCAGAAACTCACAGAATGTCAATAAAGTTGTAGTGGAGCCACACCAGTGGAACTTTCTGGAAATCTGCCCTCTGGAATTTGCTGGAAATCTTCCTGAGGTGACTGGCAATGTTGTACATGGGGAGGTGTCTCACCAGAAACACTCTGATATATTACTGCCCCAGGGAGGTCTAAAGGAAGCTGCTGGCTATGGAGTGGTGCTGGCCACACTGCCCTGCACCAGCCGGGCCCTGGAGAAGCCACGTGAGGTGCAGAGGCTGGCGCTGGAGAAGCCTGGTGTCCAGCGGAAGCCAGTTGTGCCAGCAATCCAGGACCAGGAAGCAAAACTCTAGCTTTTCACTGTCTCTGGCTCCCTCTAGTGGTAAACTTTAGTAACAACTGCCACAAGAAAAAAATGGAAAGGACCCAGAACATTTTCATGGAAGCAGGACAAAAAGGTGAATTTGGAGCTTACCGGCAATAGAACCATCGTATTTTATTGACAGATTAAAAGAGGAAAGTAATACAATATCCCAATGAATGCGGACAACACATGGGATGAAATGCAACAACTATTCATAAAGAAAAATTTGCAAGTATGTTAAGAAGGTTACACACCAGAAATCTATAGCATACGTTATTCCTATATGAAAAAGTGGAAGTATTCCATGTAAGATAAAAAACAAGACAAGGATGCCAGCCATCACCCCTTCTATTCAACACTGTAACAGCTCCTGTAGGAGACCTGTCAGTGCTCTCATGCCCACTGATTAAAGTCAACGGAAACTACACCATCCTAATTCATTCAGGACTCCTAATGGCCATGAATCTCAGGAGTGAAACGCTGGGTCACCCCATCACGAAAAGGACAATCACCAGGGAAAGGGCTTGTGAGGGTAAAAACATGTGGGATGGATAGTAGAAGTAACCACGTAACCATATGCATAAACAAGGACTGTAATGATTGTATTACTTCTTTGTTTTTGTATGAATTGATTCACATATATATTAACCAAATAATTTTGACTTTGACAGCCTCTCATCTCCTTATCTTCTAACACAAGATGTATTATTAGTTAATTTTATTTTTCAGTATTTAAGATACAGGATATTAAACTGGGGTGTGAATCCAAGGAGAAGTATGCCAAGACACATTTTTTTTCACATCTTTATCGGAGTATAATTGCTTTACAATGGTGTGTTAGTTTCTGCTTTATAACAAAGTGAATCAGTTATACATATACGTATGTTCCCATATCTCTTCCCTCTCGCGTCTCCCTCTCTCCCATCCTCCCTATCCCACCCCTCTAGGTGCCTTCTTTCAGAGAAAGGTTAGTGTTTTCTTGGTTGTGGGAGAGATGCATCAGGTTAGACAGAATCATGATTTTGTTATTGCCTCTATTTAGAGATTAAGTATGGTCTTTTCCTTCTCTTGTGTTTCCTGCCTAGAGAAGTTCCTTTAGCATTTGTTGTAAAGCTGGTTTGGTGGTGCTGAATTCTCTTAGCTTTTGCTTGTCTGTAAAGGTTTTAATTTCTCCGTCGAATCTGAACAAGATCCTTGCTGGGTAGAATAATCTTGGTTGCAGGTTTTTCCCTTTCATCACTTTAAATATGTCCTGCCACGCCCTTCTGGCTTGCAGAGTTTCTGCTGAAAGATCAGCTGTTAACCTTATGGGGATTCCCTTGTGTGTTATTTGCTGTATTCCCTTGCTGCTTTTAATATTTTTTCTTTGTGTTTAATTTTCATAGTTTGATTAATATGTGTCTTGGTGTGTTTCTCCTTGAATTTATCCCGTATGGGACTCTCTACATTTCCTGGACTTGATTGACTATTTCCTTTCCCATATTAGGGAAGTTTTCAACTATAATCTCTTCAAATATTTTCTCAGTCCCTTTTTTTTCTCTTCTTCTTCTGAGACCCCTATAATTCAAATGTTGGTGCATTTAGGGTCTTCCCTGGTGGCGCAGCAGTTAAGAATCCGCCTGCCAATGCAGAGGACACGGGTTCAAACCCTGGTCCGGGAAGATCCCACATGCCGCAGAGCAACTAAGCCTGTGCACCACAACTACTGAGCCTGCTCTCTAGAGCCCGCAAGCCACAACTACTGAGCCCACGTGCCACAACTACTGAAGCCTGTGCGCCTAGAGTCTGTGCTCCACAGCAAGAGAAGCCACCACAATGAGAAGCCCGCACACCACAACAAAGAGTAGCCCCTGCTCGCCGCAACTAGAGAAAGCTCACGTGCGGCAACGAAGACCCAACACAGACAAAAATAAACAAATAAATAATAAATTTATATAAAAAAATGTTGGTGCATTTAATGTTGTCCCAGAGGTCTCTGAGACTGTCCTCAATTCTTTTCATTCTTTTTTCTTTATTCTGCTCTCTGGTAGTTATTTCCACTATTTTATCTTCCAGGTCACTTATCCGTTCTGCCTCAGTTATTCTGCTGTTGATCCCTTCTACAGAATTTTTAATTTCATTTATTGTATTGTTCATCATTGTTTGTTTGCTCTTTAGTTCTTCAAAGTCCTTGTTAAATGTTTCTTGCATTTTGTCTATTCTATTTCCAAGATTTTGGATCATGTTTACTATCATTACTCTGAATTCTTTTTCAGGGAGACTGCCTATTTCCTCTTCATTTGTTTGGTCTGGTGGGTTTATACCTTGCTCCTTCATCTGCTGTGTGTTTCTCTGTCTTCTCATTTTGCTTAAGTTACTGTGTTTGGCGTCTCCTTTTTGCTGGCTGCAGGTTCGTAGTTCCCGTTGTTTTTGGTGTCTGTCCCCAGTGGCTAAGGTTGATTCAGTGGGTTGTGTAGGCTTCCTGGTGGAGGGCACTGGTGCCTGTGTTCTGCTGGATGAGGCTGGATCCTGTCTTTCTGGTGGGCAGGACCGCATCTTATGGTGTTTGATATTACGTGGAGCCGGGAGGTCTCTGGTGGACCAGTGTCCTGAACTCGGCTCTCCCACCTCAGAGGCACAGGCCTGACACCCGGCCAGAGGAACAAGACGCTGTCAGCCACACAGCTCAGAAGAAAAGGGAGGAAAAAAAGAAAGGAAGAAAAAATAAAAGTTATTAAAATAAAAAATATTATTTAAAATAAAAGTGTAATAAAATTTAAAAAAAGAAAGAAGAGAGCAAGCAAACCAAAAAACAAGTCCACCAATGATAACAAGCACTAAAAACTATACTAAAAACAAACAAACAAACAAAACGGACAGAACCCTGGGACAAATGGTGGAAGCAAAGCTGTACAGACAAAATCTCCCACAGAAGCAAACACATACACATTCACAAAAAGAGGAAAAGGGGAAAAAATAATCTATCTTGCTCCCAAAGTCCACCTCCTCATTTTGGGATGAGTCGTTGTCTATTCATGTATTCCACAGATGCAGGTACATCAAGTTGATTGTGGAGCTTTAATCCGCTGCCCCTGAGGCTGCTGGGAGAAATTTCCCTTTCTCCTCTCTGTTTGCCCAGCTCCCAGGGTTAAGCTTTGGGTTTGGCCCCGCCTCTGAGTGTAGGTCACCTGAGGGCATCTCGTCTTTGCTCAGACAGGGTGGGGTTAAATGAGCAGCTGCTTCGGGGGCTCTGGCTCACTCAGGCCGGGGGGACTGAGGGGCACGGAGTGTGGGGCGAGCCTGCGGCAGCAGAGGCCTGCATCTTGTTGCACCAGCGTGAGGTGCACCGTGCGTTCTTCCAGGGAAGTTGTCCCTTGATCACGGGACCCTGGCAGTGGCGGGCTGCACAGGCTCCCCGGAAGGGGGGTGTGGATAGTGACCTGTGCTCGCACACAGGCTTCTTGGTGGCGGCAGCAGCAGCCTTAGCGTCTCATGCCCGTCTCTGGGGTCCGCGCTGATAGCCATGACTCACTCCCGTCTCTGGAGCTCGTTTAGACGGTGGTCTGAATCCCCTCTCCTCGCGCACCTCTGTAGCTTTAGTTTTAAATTAATTTCTATTGGAGTATAGTTGATTTACAATGTTGTGTTAGTTTCTGCTATACAGCAAAATGAATCAGTTATACATATGCATATATCCACCCTTTTTTAGATTCTATTCCCATATACGTCATTACAGAGTATTGAGTAGAGTTCCCCGTGCTATACAGTAGGTCCTTATTACTTACCTATTTTATATATAGTCGTATGTGTATGTCAATCCCAATCTCCCAATTTATCCCTTCCCCCCTTTTCCCCTGGTAACCATAAGTTTGTTTTCTACATCTGTGACTCTATTTCTGTTTTGTAAATAGGTTCATTTGTACCTTACTTTAGATTCCACATATAAACAATATCATATGATATTTGTCTTTCTCTGCCTGACTTACTTCACTCAGTGTGACAATATCTAAGTACATCCATGTTGCTGCAAATGGCATTATTTCATTCACTTTATGGCTGAGTAATATTCCACTGTATATATGTACCACATCTTCTTTATCCATTCCTCTGTCAATGGACACTTAGGTTGCACTGTAGCTTTACAGTAAGTCTCGAACTCAGGTAGCATCAGTCCTCCAACTTTGTTCTTTTCCTTCAATATTGTTTGCTTCACCATATAAACGTTAGAATCAGTTTATCTATATCCACAAGAGGACTTGCTGGGATCTGGATTGGGATTGCAGTGAATCTATAGATCAAGTTGGGAAGAACTGACATCTTGACAACCAAAAGTTGGAGTTTTTAATTCTCAGACTGTCCACACTGAGCACCTAGCAATTTGTCAGTTATAGTTCAGGTCTTCCTACCCCGGCACTGGTTCTCACAGTGGTTTTCAGTCATGAATCTCTGCTCCAGTAAGCCATGACTCCCTATTATTTGTCTGTCTGTCTCACCAATATTGGAGGTTTGCCCGATGTCCTCCCACTCTTACAGATCCAGTCTGTTCAGTCTTCTACTTGTTGGGACAGAGTGGTGGCTTCCAAGCTCTTTACATGAGGAACCAGAAACCAGATGTCAGTGATTTAAAAAAAAAACCCAAAACAACCCACTATTACATCTTATAATTTTGTATGTCAGGAATTTGAGCATGGCTGAGGTTGGCAATCACTCTGCTCCATATGGCATCAAGTGGTGTCAGATGGCAGCTGGGCTGCTCTGGAGCATTTGGTTGCTGTAAATTGTACATAAAATTCACCATTTTATTTTTTTGGCCACGCCACGTGGCTTGTGGGATCTTAGTTCCCCGACCAGGGATCGAACCCAGGCCCCTGGCAGTGGAAGCGCAGAATCCTAAATACTGGACTGCCAGGGAATTCCGTAAAATTTACCATTTTAAAATGTACAACTCAATGGCATAAAGTACCTTCACACAACGTTGTGCGGCCATCACAGAACTATCTGGTTCTAAAACTGTTCCACGATCCTAAAAGGAAACGCCATCAGCAGTCATTCCCATTTCCCCCTTCCCCAGCCCCTCACAACCAGTTATCTACTTTCAGTCTCTATGGATTTGCCGGTTCTTGATACGTCATATAAATGGAATCATACAATATGTGCTCTGATTCCTCTGGCTTCTTTCACTTAGCATACTGCTTTCAATGTTCATCCATGCTGTACCATGTGTCAGTGCTCCATTCCAATTTCTCTGCATCCTCCGCACTTGCTCTTTCTCTTTTTGATTATTACCATCCTAGTAGGTGTGAAATGGTATCTCACTGTGCTTTTGATTTGCATTTCCCTAATGACTAATGGTGCTGAGCATCTTTTCATGTGCTTGTTGGCCACGTGTATATGTTCTTTGGAGAAATGTCTTTTCAAGTTCTTTGCCTATTTCTTCCTTAGATTATGTTGTTGAGTTGAAAGAATTCTATTTATATAATGGACACTAGACCCTTTTCACATATGTGCTTTGCAAATATTTCCCCCTATCCTATGGGCTGCCCTGTCACACTCTCTTGATTGAGTCCTTTGACGCACAAGAGCTTTGAATTTTAATGAAGTCAAATTATCTATATCTTTCTTTTGTTGCTTGTGTGTTTGGTGTCTTATTTAAGAAACCATTGCCAAATCCAAGGTCAAAAACTATTACTCCAAAGTTTCCTTCTTAGAATTTTGTGGTTTTAACTCTTATAGGTAGGTACTGATTCATTTTAATTAATTTTGGTATATGGTATGAGGTGAGGCTCCAACTTCTGTTACTGATTTCTGGTTTGACTCCATTATGGCAAAGAAGATTTGTTGTATGATTTCAATGTTATAAAATTTATTGAGACTTGTTTTGTGGCTTAATATATGGTCAACCCTGGAGAATACTCCATGAGTACCTGAGAAGAATATGTACTTTGCTCTTGTGGTGTGGGGTGTTGTATAGGTGTCTATTAGACCTAATTGGTTTATAGTGCTGTTCAAGGCCTCTATTTCCTTACTGATCTCCTTTTTTATTAAATATAATTTTATGTATTTATTTATTTTTGGCTGCATTGGGTGTTCGTTGCTGCGCGTGGGCTTTCTCTACTTGTGGTGAGCGGGGGCTACTCTTCATTGCGGTGAGCAGGCGTCTCTTGTGGTGGCTTCTCTTGTTGCGGAGCACGGGCTCTAGGCACACGGGCTTCAGTAGTTGTGGCCGCAGGCTCAGTAGTTGTGGCTTGTGGGCTCTAGAGCACAGGTTCAGTAGTTGTGGCGCACGGGCTTAGTTGATCCGCGGCATGTGGGATCTTCCCGGACCAGGGCTCAGACCCATGTCCCCTGCATTGGCAGGCGGATTCTTAACCACTGCGCCACCAGGGAATTCCCTCCTTACTGATGTTCTAACTAGTTGTTCTAGTCATTTATTGTGCTGACCCTAAAGATTAGCCAGAGGTGAAATCTTACGGTCTTCTCCGGTCTTTTCTGACTGAGTCCTGCCCTGGGTATGCACATGGTTTTCTAGATACCCAGATATACATGGGAGCATTTCAAAGCCTTACTTTTCCAAAGTATCTCACTCCTCAGTTTTTCTTTCCAGAATTCTGGCATGTCTGTTGTTTGCCATAAGCATAGGCAGCTTATTCACTTGCCTTTCAATGTTTCTGAGGAACGTCCTTCACATAGCTGCTTCTCCACTCTAAAAGAGCTTAGAGTTAAGACAACAGAAAAGCAAAAAATTCCCTTGCGTCAGTCCTTCAGGGAGCCTTCTAGACAAACACAATTCCTTGGGAGTAAGGTCTACTCTCCTCCCTCCTGAGCCAGGAACCCTCACTTGGAATGCACGCTGACATCGTCAAGACCGCTGCTCTACTAGGCAAGGGCTGGGGCAAGAATAACTTAAAATGCCAGCAAATTCTCCTGTCACATTTCATGGCTCTTCTTCAGACTTAACATTCGCTTGGTTGCTGTAAACTTCTGATGATCTTCCAGAGTTCCAATAAACTTGATTCCGATCATTGTTTTCCTGGTGTTTCCACTGTTCCTGGAGGACCCTACCCAGAGTGCCCTACACCACGTTCACCAATATCACTAAGTTCCGTGAGTGACGTTTTGAAGTTTACATCCTTCTGCTAACATCTTAATTTAACAGTGTGGCGGCTTCCCTGGTGGCGCAGTGGTTGGGAATCTGCCTGCCAAGGCAGGGGACACGGGTTCGAGCCCTGGCCCAGGAAGATCCCACATGCCACAGAGCAACTAAGCCGCAGCAACGGAGGACCCAACGCAGCCAAAAAATAAAGAAGTAAAGCAATAAAATAAATCTATTAATAAAAACAACAACAGTGTGCACTTTTTTTTCTGAAAGGAATAACAAAGCAGAAGAAACAGAAAACTAGAAATTTCTCTAGCATCAGGGACCTTGTGAAAAATCAATAAAATGATTTATTTTATATATGCAAGTCAAAATCTCTTTGTACACTTAAATTTTTGCAAATTAATACAAAGATAACAATACTGCTCCATATAAACCTTTGTATAAACATTAAAGGAAATATATGCATTATTTTTTCTTTTAGTGCTTCTGAAGCACAGAATACACAAGTCCACCTGAAGACTTTCTGTCGTCACATGCGAGAACAAATGTCAGGGGTTGAGGCAGCCTCAGGTGCACTTTGTAATGCCTCTAGACAAAATAGAACAGAGTTGGAGGTAGATTGTTTGGTGACTTCCCCTGCCTCTCCCACGGAGAAATAACTTACCCAAATAGCAGCTTTCTTACTCTTTGATCCAAACTGTCCTGAATCTTGCATGGTTTTAAAGGCACAACTAGGAACGGTTGAAAACTTTGTTCAGCACACACAAGATTACCAGTTGGCCTCTGAACACCTATTCTTTCTAAAGGACATAGTAAGAGCACCAAGTAGTGCCCCACCTGCACGTAGCCCCTAGTCACTCTGGAAATGCCCAGGACGGCCAAGTTCAAGAGTGAACCCTTATCACATGTGGTAGGGGCGACAGGGTTTACTGATTTTAACCTGCTGGATTAATAACATCACCTTCCTCAATTGGGAAAAGTAACAACAAAATAACCAATTAATACTTTCAAAGAAAACTCATAGGGCAAAAGCCAGCTTTTCCCGCCAGATAAACTGAAAACAAAAAGCTCCACTGCTTTTTCTTAGCCTCTGGAAGGCAGTTCCCTTGACTAAAACATCATAGGATAATCAACAATATCCCATTCTATCCTACAGCACAGAACACTTATTCTTTTTTCCTCCTTGGTCATTGCGTTAACATCATGATCTGCTGTTGATGTGATTAACGTTGTTGAGAAGGTGATGGGATTCTATTTTTTCTAGTAGCTTCTCAAGGTACTGAATTAAGACTCGTCTTTTGAACCTAAAAAAGAAAAAGAAATTTTATTATCCAAAAGCTCCTTAAAGCATTTATGATGCGCGAGGCACCGTGTGGGGTACAAAGTTGGAATGGCCATTCACATGGGAAATAGAAAATGTGTGTCCGTGTAAAGATAGGGCTTAGCTAATATCGAGATTACCAGCTGAGAGCCCAAGCCCACCTCAGACTGTGAGGAGTGCAAAAGGCTCCACAGACCTGGATGACTGAATTGGCCTCAGGTAGTATTGATCTAAACGCCTCTGCAGACAGCTGTAACTATGACCGAGGGCCAGGGCTTAGGAAAGCCAGTCAGGACTTCCCTGTTGGCCCTGTGGTTAAGAATCCATCTGCCAATGCAGGGGAAAACGGGTTTGAGCCCTGGTCCGGGAAGATCCCCCATGCCGTGGAGCAACTAAGCCCGCGTGCCACAACTAGTGAGCCCGCGTGCCACAACTACGGAAGCCCGCACGCCTAGAGCCCGTGCTCCGCAACGAGAGAAGCCACCGCAACGAGAAGCCCATGCACTGCAACAAAGAGTAGCCCCCGCTCGCCGCAACTTGAGAAAGCCCGTGCACAGCAATGAAGACCCAACGCAGCCAAAATTAAATTAATTAATTAATTTAAAAAAAAAAAAGAAAAGCAAGGCAGCACCAATCCCTCCGTCTGTCTTGCATTGGGCAGCCCTCCTGCTTCAAAAAACACAATGAAGAGTTCCTCTTTACACCCACCTTGCAGCTTCCTTGATGGTAAATTCAACGAATTGTTTCCTCACTGCAAGAGGTCCTTGCACTCCTTCAAGCAAAATGAAAATTCTTTCATACTCTGAAGATATTAAAAAAATTAGTATTTTTAAAAATATGGATGAAAAATAAAATTCAATCTTTACACATCATCAGTAATCATTCCTTGTGTGTGGAAAGTTAGGTATACTTTGTATTTGAAACACTCAAATCAAGATATCCGCACATATCTGCTACGGAAACTCTAAACACTAATTAAATGTGGTCTGCTGAATAATGGCCCCCCAAGTTGTCCATGTCCTAATTCTGAGAACCTGTGAACATGTTACCTTATATGGCAAAAGAGACCTTACTTTGCAGATGTGATTAAGTTATGGCTCTTGAGATGGGGAGATTATCCATGTTTATACATGTTGCCCAACGTAACCACAAATATCCTTATAAAAGGGAGGCAGTAGAGCTGGTCAGAAAGAAAAGATGTAAGGGTGGGAGCAGAGGTTAGAGAGGAGAGAAGGGGCTAAGTTGCTGGCTTGAAGATGGAGGAAGGGCCCACGAGCGAAGGAACACAGGCAGCCTGTAGAAGCTGGAAGAGGCAAGGAAACAGATTCTCCCTAGAGCCTGCAGAAGGAACCCTGGCCTGCCAACACCTTCTTGCTAGCCCAGTGAAAATCATTTCAGATCTGACTTCCACAACTCTAAGATAATACAGTTTTGAGCCACGAAGTTTGTGATAACTTGTTACAGCAGCAAAAGGAAACTATTACAGTAAGTAAGGGGAAAAAGAGAGAGAAAGGTGTATTGGGTCTTTTTTAGGTAAAGCCAGAGGAATCATTTTAAATTATGTGAAAACCCAGTACTTCCCAAAAATGCACCTCAAGAGATACCTTGAATCTATTCTGAATCCTAAACGGAAAGGAACCTCCATTATATTATTGATAGATGGTCTTTCACTACTTACTTCGCCCAAATTTTCGAACTTCCTTCATTAACTGGTGTTTTATATCAGCATTGATTCCTTGTGCCATAGCAGGAGTTATTTGCGATGTATTTGGCCCAGTTTCCAAAGCAGATGTTACCAAGACTTTTCGATCATCTACAGAGACGCTGCAGTTCTTGGTTCCTCCTATGACTGCATTACTACCAGGATTGTGCATCAGGTCATCTTTCCTGAGACTAGTGAAATCATCAGACAGGCAATCCACTTGGTCGGGCGGGATACTATCTCCTGCCATATTCATAAGCTCTGGGGCAGCAGATTTTGACAAGAAGCCATCGGGTGAGATTTGACCATTTTCCATCTTCTCATGAACATCGTGAGTGACAGTAACATCTGGAAACCAAATTAACAAGTGGAGCTGTGACGTAGGTGCATTATGGCAACCCCACAGGGACCACCCGGTGCTCCTCAGTTTTGAGGAAATTGTTTCATAAAGCAAGAGGATGTACCAGATGGAGCCTGAGACCCCTCAAATTGGGCTCAGGAAGTAATACGACAAACGCACTTTCTTCTCTTCATGGCACCATGAACACATATGGAAACCGAGTAAGACAGAACAACGAATAAAGAGGCTCAGGTCCCTGGTGCTGAGGGTTGAGCTGCAGCTCGTGCTTTACAAGCTGAAAAGCAGCAAGTCTCACTTGGTGGCATGATTTCTGTCCTTTACCTATGAAATGCCATGCTCTACCGAGCTTGACATCAGATTACATGCCCCCCACCCCCGCCAAACTCCCGCCTCTCTCCCTCCAAAGTTCTGAGGAAACACAGGTGGTGGCCACTAGACCTGAAGGCTCTGTATGGCCCCCGTCACCCCACCCCAAATCCCTGTCAGTATAAGATCTTCCTCATGCATCTTTTCTCTCTCAGAAACCTGAGTTTCTTTTTACTCCAGGTCTGACACCTCTTCTCCATTGACTCGTCCTGCTCTGTGCCGGGCGCCGTGCCAGGAGCCGGGGAGCGGCAGCCAACAGGACAGACGCCAGCAATCCCCGCCCTTATGGAGCTTCCATGCTCATGGGGACGCCAGGCAGTAAGTGTACAATGATCCAACAGAATTATTACAGTTGGAATTCGTGTTAGGGAAGAGGCAAGCAGGGATGGGACAGAGAGCAGGAGGGGAGCCCCAGCGGGCCACGTGGTCGGGAAGGCCCTCCTGAGGAGGTGTCCTTTGGGCAGAGCCTGGAGGAGGAGAGAGAGCCGGCCTGTGCACATGCAGAGGAAGAGCTCCAGGCTGCGGCAAGGGCACGTGCAGAGCCCCGGGGAGGGGACTGGCCAGGGAGCACAGAGCAAAGGATAGAGGCAGAGAGAGCAAGGGGGAGACGACAGGCCACGTGTTAGGAGAGGATGGCGGGGCCAGGTCGTGCACAGCTGGGAGACCAGGGTCGGGAGCTCAGATTGTGTTCTGAGTGCCTAGGAAAGGTGATGATGGGTCTTCAGCATGGATGTGGCGTGATCTCATTTCTGTGTTGACATGATCACTCCGGCTACAGGGTTAGACAGTGAGGGTCAGACTCTAGTAAGAGTAGGAATCAGATCAGATAAGAAGCTATTGGAGTAGCTTGGTGACATGAGGGCAGCCCAGATCAGAAGAATGGAGAGAAATGGTGGGATGTGGGATTTGTATTGGGCATCATCCAGTGGAATGGAGGAGGCTGGTTCAGACTGCACTGGGCTGGAGCATAGAGAGGAATTGGGGACACAGAGCACACATGCAGACCCATCCCTTATTGAGCCCATTTGCTCCTATTGACTCAGCAACTCCAAATGGCTGCACATCCTTCCGCCTTGCCCTGTCAAAGCAAACAGGCGTATCTCTTGCCATTTCTCCAACTTGTGTTAATTACTATGAAAGTAAGGATCTTCCTCCCCTCATACATATTGAGATCCTTGAAATACAGTCTCCACTCCCCACGGGGCCCTTGGTACCTACCACATAGATGGTTTAATAACGGTTTACTTAACGAACAAAAACTGAATACAAAAGAAATGAATACAAAGGAAAAGAAAATTGTTTAGTGTCTTAGTCCTCTAGGGGCCATAAGGAAATCACAACCACTACTCTATACCTGTATGTACAAGGGTGGGTTTTATGAGGTTTGGATAAGATGGGAACCACGAGGCTGAGGGTGGTCCCTTTCCGCCCACGTGGTTAGTTACAGTAGGTGGTGTTTGTGGTTTCCTCAACAGCAGGGACATACTCCGCCTTCTCTTAGATGACAGAGGACTGCTGGGTTCTCCAGGACGTTTCACTTTGTTTTGTGGCCCTGTTACAAACTCATCTGCTTCATCAATCATCATTCCCTAGAAAACATCAATGAACATATTCCATTAAAGACAACACTGCACGAACTCTTCACATGCATATACAATCATACGCTACATCAGCAATATAGATCTTAATCATCGGCCAAAGATTTGCCATACCCCACAGAGACTGTTCTCAGAAAACGCTACTCAATTTCAATCTAGTCTAAGTGGAATGAGGAGGAA
Source organism: Leucopleurus acutus (assembly GCF_964270905.1). NCBI lineage: Eukaryota > Metazoa > Chordata > Mammalia > Artiodactyla > Delphinidae > Leucopleurus > Leucopleurus acutus. Next base: position 116,476,732 of record NC_139148.1, on the reverse strand, counting down.
ACTTGTTGTAAGGTCAAACATAACACAATCATGATTAACCAGAAAGCTTGGGGAATGAGCAACGCGATGAGAGTTCCAAAGTGGGAATAAACCCACAGTGACCTTTCTGAAGAAGATACAAACCATTCTGCATCAACCCTTGGTAAGGGAATTCATTCCCTTTTGTGTGCTTTAAACCCATCCTTAAGAAATATTGATAGTCACTGTATAGAATGCTGCATGAAAATGGTGATGGGCAGGTAGATGGAAAATGTCATTCCCCCAACAGCAATCTCACAGAGATTCAAATATGTCCACCTTGGTGCTGGACAGAAATGAGGGAGGGGGCTTTTCACCCTTGGGACTAGATAAAGGATGAGAGCCAGCAGTATAGAAGGTTAACTAAAAGCTGTTCTCATCCAAGGATAATCCAAGAATGTGCACTCCCATTATTTGAATAAAATCATAATAAATGACTTTTCCAAGGCATTTCCCAAAGCAAAACAGTACATAAAGGGGAAAACATAGTCACTGAGCATGTACCACGTGTCAGGTAATGTTCTAAATGGTGTACAGGTACTAAGTCAATACTCCACAGAGCTCTATTAGTTAGGTGTCATAGTTATCTCCAGTGCCACAAATGAGGAAACCAAGACACAGAAAGATTAAGAAAAACTCCAGTTAATTGAAGATTCAGGTGAAGCAGAATACCTTTCAGTCTACTTTTGCTACAGAAGACATTATTTCACGGTCTGCACGTTTATAACAATGGTCTCCTCTATGAATGCAGATATAATCTCCATTTGTCTTCATGCTTATATGGTCAAGTCAGTATATCTCTCACTTATACACACAGAGATACACACACACACGCGCGCATGCACACACACACACCTCACATGTATATCTCACGCACACATCTCACATGTAGAACAAGCCAATAAGGCAACACCACTTAGTACTTCATATTTCAAGAGGAATACTTTTATAACTGTCTAGATACAGCACTAGAGAGCTGAATAATGTAAACAGAGGAAATAAACAGTGATCTCAATATTAAAGGAATTAGTGTGTGGAGGTGGGAACAAATACAGACTCTGGAGCTGGAAAGACGGGGGTTCAAATCCTGGCTCTTATCAGTTGTGTCACTCGGGCTGAACCATTTGACCACTGTGAGCTGTGATTTCATATTATAGGGCAGACTAGTACTCATCTGCAGCTGTGAGCATTCAATGTTATCATTTAAAATAGCGCCTACTACATACACAGTAAATGGCAGCTATCACTTTGTTTAACCAACACACTCTTGCATAAGGAGGCTCCCACTTTCCATTCACAAAGAGCCCTGGAGGCATATTTTATCTCTTAAACAAACAGAAGGAGAACCTCTGAGTTACGTACACGTTGCCAAGAGGAAAGGAATTATTGCAAGAATATCACGATCTAGGCAGACATAGAAATAGATCTCCCACCTTCTTATCTTGCTTAAATGGATTGCCAAAAGTATGTAGTCTTTTTGGTTGGTCTGGATCAATCTCTCGAAGTGGAGAAGCCAGTGTCTTTAGATATTCTTGATAGTTACCCATTTGTGCGACTGGAACACTATGAAGGGAATCTGCAAAATCACCGGAAAAGCAACAGATACTACACAGCAGAAGTGTGTGGTCCTTTTGAGAGGGCATGATCACAGTCTGATTTAGCATTGTGTATCTTGGCAACCGACAGTCTAAAATCTCGAATCCAGCAGCCTGGATCTAAAATCATCTCTCTTCATCCCACTCATCACTCAGTCTACCATCACTACGGCCTACAAGCTCAAATCCCTAGGGCAAGAACAACTCCCTCACTCTTCATACCAAGTTTGAGAATGGGCTGACATTCCCTATACCACCATCCCAACTCAAACCCCCATATTTTGTGTTTGCAAGAGCCTAGGCTCAGGGCTTCCCTGGTGGTGCAGTGGTTAAGAATCCACCTGCCAATGCGGGGGACATGGGTTCAAGCCCTGGCCCGGGAAGATCCCACATGCCGCGGAGCAGCTAAGCCCGTGCACCACAACTACTGAAGCCTGCACTCTAGAGCCCGCGCTCCGCAACAAGAGAAGCCACCGCCATGAGAAGCCCGCGCACCACAACGAAGAGTAGTCCCTGCTCGCCGCAACTAGAGAAAGCCCGCACACAGCAACGAAGACCCAACGCAGCCAAAAATAAAATAAATTTTAAAAATAAATTTATTTTAAAAAAAAGGAGCCTAGGCTCCATGGTTCTCTCTTATCATCCAGAGAATCTTGGTTAGCGGGCCTCACCCTCTTGGAAAATTTGATTAGATCTACAGGCTGTCTTCCTAGAAAAGTCCCCCCTGCTAAAAAAACAAAAACAAAAACAAAATGGCGTATAATTTCAGGAGGTTGGCCAGGCTAAGATTTGCACATTTTAATGGACAAATGACCCTGCTTAAATCGAGCAAAATGGAGTAAAGGGGAATTACACACCATCACCAATTATCCTAGACAATATCAGGTTCATTCTTTTCCTGTAAATGAGGAATTTGGATTGAATTCATCACAGTAGACTGGGCGGTATAGCTTCGGGGCATGCAATTTCCGGAATCTGATAGACCTAGGTTCTGCCACTTTCCAACTCACTAAACCTGGGCAAACTACTAAAATGCTCACTCTCAGTTCCAATGTCCATAAAAATGGGCATAAAAACAGCATCTATCTCATGGGGTTGCTTTGAGACTTACAAGAGCTAAAACGTGTAGTGTAATATATGCACCGATGAATGCACACTTCCCCTTAAAGCCGAGAACAATAAACTTGTGCCTGGGTAGCTGAAGGGATTCAGGAAAAGAGGCATTATAAATATTAAAGTATTACAAAATAACTTACTCGTTATGCAATAAACATCTTCGTGAGAGTCATACTTGACATTTTCCTAATCAACAAAAAGTACTTCTTTGTTCACTTACCTTCATCTTGTCCAACAATAAACTTGTGTGTTTTCAGCAGATTGGATCGCATTCTGGTTAACTGGTCTAAAAGACCTCTACGTGGAATATCATAAGCATTTCTATACGTCTGAGGTTTCAAATCCTATTTGAAATGAAACAATTTCAGTTACTCTTGAGGCTTTTAATATAGAAATATAATTCCTAATCCTCTTAAAATCTTAGTGAAGAGAGGGATATTCATTACAACTAACTACAGTAGAATTTTGCCAGTGGAAAATTTGCCTTCGCTGGCTCTGTTCTGAATTCTAATACACCCACAGAGCATTAAAGCCACTGGGAATATCCTTTTTCAATATGTCACTTAAAACATCAAATCTTGAGATTTGTGCCAGGGGAAGCCTTGCAGGCCCACTGTTTGTAATCTAGATGTAGCCCGCCGGCAGCCACGGAGGTGAGCTGCTGGGATGTCCATCCGGGAAGCAGTGGCTGATCCTACAAGGGCTGCAGTGATCTGAGCACCTCCAGCCCCAGTACCTTTGGGATCTGGGGCAGCATTGGAGCCCAGGCTGTGCTCTTCCCCAGGCTGCCCCCAGCCAGTGATGGAGGATGATGGGGGATGTTAGGGCCTGGCCAGTTCTGCCCAATGTGGACCTCCTCTATGGGAAATCGTGGTGCCAGGCTTCCCTTCTGGGCTGGTTAAGATTTTCTACAAGCTATACTGATGTCTGAGGCTCTTCATACCCATTCCTCCTTCCTTCCCCCACCCTCTCACAAGTGTTAGTTCAGCAGCATAATCTGACGGTTAGCAGACATTTGGTCCTGTCCAAAATGTCTGTACAACATTTGGTCCACGCCAGAGGTCCTTGATAATTGGTCACACTTGGTCCTGTCCAAAATGTCCATGGAGACATGTGGTCCACACCAAAGGGTCCTTGATATTTGGTTCGGTCCAAAACCATTTGGCATGAACCAAATAAGCTCATGGATATGTTTTGGATCGAACCAGATTTCAAGGACCTTTTGGTGTGGACCAAATGTCTTATGGACATTTTGTTTAGGACCAAATGTTCTGCAAGGGATCTGAAAGCTCTCTCTGCTTACTCGTGTTCCTTCTCCCCTTTATCTTTCACAGACCTTACCACCCCCCCACCCCAAACAATCTATTTATGTCACAGTTTACCTTGTTTAAGAGCCCTACTTGGAAGCCGGCAAATTCTTTGGTATTCAATTCTGCCAGTCTCGGTGCTGTTTCTCCTATGATTTCTTTCAATAGTTTTCTAAAATTTTTATTGTGAGTCAAGGACACGCCACCTCCAGAATGATTTTTCACTTTGATTCCAATTTCCTGGGGAGGTTTCTTCCCCACTGATGCTAGTATTCGTTCTGACTCTAGTTTGGTCTAAAATGAAAGTACATAGTACGTTATGAAAAGATCTATATTATCACTATTGTTTTTACTACTTAAGAAAGATAATACTTTAAGAACCCCATTGAACAAATTTCAATCGCAAATCACAGAAAAACGGATAATTAAACATTTTCCTGTGCTTCTCTGTACTACCACAGCAAACAGAGAGAGGGGGCTAGAAAGACAAATAATACACTTTTTTTTTTCTCTTGTCTAGTGTCAAAATTATGATTGAATCATGGAGAGAATGAAAACCATGGGTAAGAATTACATGTAAAATCACATTTTGCTACTGTAAAATCTAGTCTAAGTGAACATATTCATTTCGGACCCAGACATAAAGGGTAAAACTCTGTATTTATAAAAGTACACTAGTACTAAAATTCAGATTACATAGATTGCATTATATCTGAAAAAAACTTATAGTGTTTAGTTCTAATATCAGACCACCCCCCCAAAAGTAATACTTAACAAATATTACCAAGTAAATAATTTGTAATATGTACTCAGTAAGTTTCTTACTAACTCACAAGAAAAAAAATCCTCTTAATAGACACTATTATACCATATTGATAAATATTGCTTGAGAATGTATTGTAGCAATATATTTGGGCATATTTCATGATTTACATACATATGAGATGGTTCAAAGAACACTGGTGACATAGAGTTATTAAATTAGTAATTAAATTAGTAATTAGAGCTAGTATAAATTAGTAACGATCTTTTCTTTTTCTCTAAAAGGTGGAATTCCACCAATGTCCAGTAAGCCCAAATTAATTTTGAATTTCTTGTGGCTTGGTCAGAGATACTCATAAATTTTCCCTAATTATTGGAATTAAGTATGTTTATTATCTTTTTAAAAACTTAGTCATGAAATAAGGGATAAGAGCAAATGAAGGGTCTGTTTCCACAAACTGGTCCTGAAAGGTCATTGATAAAACTGTACAAGCAACGTGTCCCAGAAAGCCCCAGAACTTGCATGAGTTTCAACTCTGTTCACTATTCTTCCTTCTGGCCATACCCTGCTGACACAGCCTTAAAGGCCTAAGGTAAACATCAAATAAAAAAATATAAATCAATAGATCAATAAATAAATAAATAACCAAAACAAAACATTTAACAACAACAACAAAAATCTATTAGCAGAGAGGGAAAGGGGTTAAGGGGACACTTGATAGATCAGAAATCTGGGTTTGCCTTTACTTTCTTTTGCATTTATGAGCACAGTGGTCTGGTAGGAGCTGGTAAACTCCAGACTATACTTAAGTTTTTGCCAGTTCCTAGCAAGGTGTGTCAGCATCCCAAATTGTGGAGTCATTTTGGTTCTTTGGTGTCAGAAATCTGACAGTTATTTGCTCTGACACTTATTTGCTCTGTTTTCTAAAGGCCCAACTTTGAAACATATCCAACTTGAAGCATTATTGTCACTGCAAATGCTACTACTATTCCCTACCTGGGAATACATTTGTGCACAAGAAGAAAGTAAAGCTGCTGCATTAATTTGTCATGTAACATAACACATTTGTATGGCAGTAAAGCTCTAACTCAGTAGTTCTCAAACATTTCCACCCTGCAAGAATGGGCTAGGTAGAGGTGAGAAGTACGATAAGTAGGGGTGAGTGGAGGATGAGGTACTAATAGAGAGGGGCAGGCAAGGGACAAGGTGAACAATGCAAATGAGGTGGGGGAACAGATGGAGGGCCTGTCACCCTCCAGTGCGAGGAACACTGGTCTCATCTCCCCCTCTCCAAGAAAAAGCATACTGATATTTATTGCCTAAAAACGCATTTCAGGCAAGTCATTAATCACACCATGCCTCAGTGTGCTGACCTAAAAAGGGGGATGCTCTAGCCCAACGTGATTTGAGGAGAAACTAGGTTGAGGATAGACAAAATGTGACCCATGGATAATTCTATTAAGCCTCTGCCCCTCCTAGGCCACAAAATATCAACCAGCTTGTGGGTAGAACAAACTGGCAAGCGAAAGGAGAAATGGCACAGCATCAAATGATACTGACAGACCCTTAACTGCAGTTTAATGGTGAAGCTAGAAGCCATAGAGAATCACATTATTACTAATCCATAAAGTGTAGAAATATATACACATTTAATTTGAAAATTACAGTTATACTAAAGAATAAGGAAATGCACTTCTGAGGGCAAAGGATTTTTGTTTGTTTGTTTTTACCAATACTACCTGTTGGCTGAGTTTTTTAAGGTAAGAGATAACACTGTAACTAAGTCCACAATCTAAATTATCTGATATCAGATTTGGAGCTCCCATCATCCTTAGTGCTTTCTTTAATGGCTATAAGGAAACAAAATACACAACAGTAAGAATAGAATAAATCTTAAAATACTCAAACTTCAGTTATAAGGGGCAAAGGGACATGATTCATTTCTTAGAAGTCAAGGTGCTGCACATAAAACCAAACATGGAACATTAAAAAGTGGCAATGAAAATAGCAGAAAAGTAAAGAGCAGAAAGTAAAAAAATCAGAAGAGAGTGGGATAAGAAGAGCAAGGAACAGCAAATTCAAACAGGTAAATTGCTTTCAGTCTTAATTCCCAAGTCATAAAATCATTTCACATTGCATTTTATTGTGCACCCCATTCCTGCCATGGTAAATACTAACACACCCCAATTTCTCCTCCCAGTGACACCAATGGTACCACTTAAGGTTCTGCCTTTTCACCTCTAGAAACTTGGCTTAAAGTTTACCACATCTACCTCTGAAATGATTTTGATAATCTGGATTTAGATTATATGACTCGTTCAAAATAATTATGAATATTTTTCTCAAATTGTAAAAATCCAAATGACACCAAGTGATTTTTTACTCTTTTTGGATTCCCTCTAACCAGTGCCCCTACTTCATGCTGTGTCTAGGACACATTTAACAAGCCATAAGTCAATATAATGTCTTGAGGTTGTTTGGTTTTTTTTCAGAGGAAAACCCAATAGTGCGAATTTCTAGAGTTAAAAAGGGAAGTTGATATAATACATAAATCCAGCCCTATTTTTCTTAAATTCCAAAATTATAATTTCACAAGGTTAGTTTTTATAAGAGAAACATAGATGTGTTTTATAACAATAACCATGGCAGTTAAAGGAAATAAAATAAGCAGACCTCTTTTGTGCCGCCATGACATCTCCAAGCTCTTACACATAATTTGAGAAGACAATGGCGACCCAAATTTACAAATTAAAAATAAAACTATCTTATTTCAGGGGTGAAGTTTTTGATTGATTGGATAGAGTTAATACATACTAATAAGTAGTATGGAGGCAGAGTTTTTAAGTAGCTGTCAAAAGCCTGTCGCCACTTCACATTTGGCTTAAGCTTGTGAACTTTAAACAAGTCATCTGCAAGAGAAAATCCAAGAAAATATTATACTATTCCAGTCCTAAATCGCAAGCTCTAAATCAAGCAACCCACATCTATTATATAATTTCCTAGAAATTTCCAGTTTCAATTACATTAGATGAACATTTCATCGGAGTTTATTTGATTATCTTTTTATGGTACTATGTACCAAAAAATTATATATAGCAGTTTTCTAGAAAATGAAATAAATTCTCAGGTTACATATTCATCTTCCATCTGTGAAGCTACATAAAATATAATATTAAAACACGGACTCTGATCTATGTGAAATATTATCTTACATATTGGTAACTCTAGTGTAGTAATTTTCACCTGAGAAGGAATCATGGTCAGTGGTGGATGGAATATTTCTTTTATTTAAATAGAGAATGTTAAAACAACAAGAACAACAACAACAAAACGAACTCATAGATACAGAGAACAGATTGGTGGTTGCCGGGGCGGGGGGATGGGTGAAATGGGTGAAGGGGGTCAAATGGTACAGACTTAGAGTTATAACATAAATAAGTCATGGGGATGTAATGTACAGCGTGATGATTATAGTTAACTACGCTGTAGTGCATATTTGAAAGCTGCGAAGAGAGTAGATCTTAATATTTCTCATCACAAGGAAAGAACTGGAACTATGTGTGGTGACGGATGTTAACTAGATTTATCGTGGTGATCATTTTGCAATACATACAAATATCGAATCATTATGTTGCACATCTGAGACTAATAGAATATGTCAATTATACCTCAATAATTTCTGGGCAATGATGGCACGCTCTAAATTACGTTTTGGATTCTCCTTAATCAGTGTATATTTTGTTTATCCATATTTCCCCCCTCTTCATTTCCTTGATTTCAGTGGTCAGGCATTTTGAGCCAAACTTTGGGTCTCTCAAACATTAGTTAACAATTGGCTGATGGCACTAGTAAAAGCAAGTAGAGATGTATGTTGAAGTTGAAAATTCTGTACAACTAAGTATGGTTCTTGAATATAGTGTATTATTAATATAACTAAAGACATTTTCCTTAAAAAAGCAGATATCCCCTATATTTTTGCACTCAAATTTAATTATTTAAATAATCCAAATGCATTGTATATACTACATGGAAAATTCCCAAAATATCTCATTATTTCCTTCCAAGGATAAGAAATTTTTTAATATAATAATTCAAAATTGATATCCCCAGACATCAACCAACATGAACCTGCCACACTTACTATAAATATCAAAGATATTATAAATTCACTCTCTATATTGTTTCTTCATGTTTTACTGGCTTTTATCCAAAAAACAAATGCTTTCCTTCCAGGAACAAAACCATCCCTATGCCATATGCACAATTTCTCTACAAATAGGGCTATTCTTTGAAATTCTGAATTTATTTGGTTAAGAAAAGCAACTACATATTTTCTTCCTTTTACTACTATAATAAATTATTCACTCCTGCTGAAACTAATTTAAATGAATTTACAAAGTCATATAATGTAGGTCTTTTGTTCTTTTGGTACAGGGTAGAAAGAACAAAGGAAAAAAGATCTGAAGAGATTTCTGGCTCATTGTAACATGCAGGTCCTTTAAAGACCGTTCATACCTTGACAGAAAGGAACGGGAGACTGTAGAAATATCCTGTTATACCATGTCTTTGTGTGAAGTCTGTAGGGAATTAGGCAGATTTTGGAAACTAACTGACAAATGTAAATACCACAAGACTGAAGAGACATTTAGATATAAATAGATTAGACAATGAGAGTCAATAATAGTCTTAATATTTCTAACAATGCCAATTGCAACGATTCCACCCAGGAGCCAATTTAGTCTAATTACTTCTTGTCGGATTTATTTTTTAATGGGGGCAAGAGGAAAAAAGAAAATCTTCCACAGACTAATCAAGGGTAGAGAGCAGTTAGGGTGACACGGCTTTAGTCACTATCTTTGTAGCTCAGAAAATGATTTCCATGGTATTAGATTTCCATTCACATGCAGTCTCCAGGATGGTACAGTAAAAATATCATAAACAATCAGCTCATCCACATTTGGAAGATAAGAGTGTGGAACGAGAGTAAAATGACACTACCAACACCTCAAAAACTACAGATATTTTCTCTTCCGGTTCCTTTCTCCCCACTTCCTGCTTCAAAAAGGCAGGGGTTTGAGTTCAAGCTCAGACACATACTATGTACTTAGCTCAGTGAGCTTTGAGAAATCACTTCACCTTTTTGTGCCTCCATTTCATCCATAAAATGAGTTTAATGATAACTGCCTTTTCCCACAGGACTGTTCTGAGGAACTAGGTTATGTACGTGAAAACACTACATAAAATTTATAGGGCTTCCCTGGTGGCGCAGTGGTTGAGAGTCCGCCTGCCGATGCGGGGGACACGGGTTCGTGCCCCGGTCCGGGAAGATCCCATGTGCTGCGGAGCAGCTGGGGCCGTGAGCCATGGCCGCTGAGCCTGTGTGTCTGGA